>NC_058340.1:63608180-73608180 GCF_905475395.1 Chrysoperla carnea
ATTTTTTGCAATCCTTTTACAATCTGACAGAAATTACAATATTACATTGACATATATAACTCAGTGTTAAATTTTTAGGAAGGCAATTATTATGTTGTGAAACTGCCTTAAATGATTTTAAAAGTATAATCGAAACCGTTGGAGGTGAAACTGAAAAATGTAGGGCCAAAGAATTGATAGACCGATTATGTGTTTTGTCCAGTGATGTTGTAGAAACAGCAATTGAAAAACATGATATTAAACTTGGTGGAAAAATTAAAAAACGTTCGCTTCTTGTGTTTGAGTTTGGAAATCAAATTCAATCCGTCACAGTTACAGCAAATGAAGGTTTCGTTCGTTCAGTTAAACAACAGGTATGTACATCTGTACAAAAGTTTTCATAGCCGGGTACTTTTCTTCAAAATAAGTCAAAGATTCATTCAGTAGCATTTCGTCAGCCACGAGGATCCTTCTTGCCAAAATTAAGACAAGTCTTAGTTCAAAATTTTCTTTTACTGAGTGAACATTATTTAAGTCGCCTTACAGTTATCCCAGACGCCTTGTTTTTGTAAAAACAGCACTTAGGCATCGAAAAACACTTTAAAGAAACAAATGTACCCTTTTATGTCAAATGAATGTGCCCGATTTATTTGGATTAGATTTTGTTCATCGATTTGATCTGGTTGCCACGAGGATCCTTCTCCCCAAAATTAAGACCAGCACTTGGTGTTCGAAAAACCCATTAACGAAACAAATGTACCCTTTTATGTCAAATGAATGTGTCATAGTATTTTCAATTTATGATTTATCTTTCTGATATTTTTTAGGGTGTTGAATATGCTGTTTTTATTCATGAATCTCGAGCTTTAACCGAACAGAAAGAGAAGACGGCTACTAAACGAATTTAATAAAACCTACAAGTATTAAAACTGTATATAATTTTGTAAATTTCAATTTTGTAATAAAGTTTATTTTTTTCTAATATCTATTGTAGATCCGAAATTATTATAGTGTTTAAGCTAATATTACAGTAACAAAAATCGGTTAATAAAAGAAAATGAAATAAACCGCTCACTTTTTCCTAAAACCTGGTGGAATGTGTTTTTTAGATGAGAAATATCATTCGTAAACCATGAGTTAATGGTGTAAATATTTCTATTTGTTAGAATTTCCTATGATAGGATATATGATCATCGATGTAATTATTTCTATTGTAGAAGTGAAATATCGAAAATTTAATTCTGATCGTATATTACCCAGCGGCATCTTTTTGTCTGATCCAAAGGTTATAAAAAAATGAAAAGACGCAAAAAAATGGGAATCAAATGTTTGTCACTGATAATAATGAAAAATAGGTTCTAATTTTGATCAGAAAATTATGAAAATCGAGTTCATTTTATTGTTGTGTGCATCTATGTCTGGATATAAAGAAATAACAGTTCGAACGCAAAATCTCAAGCAATCTGTTTTCAATTTAAATTTTTCTTATAAACATCGTGGTTTTTCATTTTAGGCCAGTCATTCAGATTTAAAAACTATAATCAAAACAATCTTGATAGAGACGATTCAAAACTATTTTTATGGTAGTCTATATTGTCATAGAGTCTACAAAAATTTATGAGCAGATTTTTCCTACATTTTCTACTTGGAAATGTATCTTGCCGATTTGCTAGATTATGATAACCTTTTTTTGAAAAAATACACTAGGTACTGGTGTCGGACATCAATGCAGACGACCGACCACGACCGGTTATTATTACACTTCTGATAAAATATTATGTTTTATTTGGAAAACACAGTTTTTTTCATGTTAGTCAATCGTCAATATGAAAACGTTAAATTCGACGCTTTTAAGGTAGTGCGTATTTGTTCAGAGTGCGCCAAATTCGATGTTTTAATAGGGTATCTCGCAATTACTATACGAGGTAGAAAAAAATGTTTAGTATTCTCTCGATCTCTTTTTTTAAGACAAGTTCATTGGTGCCAACAAAAACTGGATCGCATTTTTTTGTTTTCGAGATACGTCGTATTGTCAAGTTATAACATAATTCACCATCAAAATTGATTTAAGTTTAAAGTATTATTCCATCCCGCTGAATTGCGAGGTTTTTGGATAGATTTTGGTAGGTGCAGAGCAGCATGAAGAATTCTGAACGTCACAAGATTTGCCGTGAGGAGTATTCACCTTTTTTCACAGGTCTTCCGACGAATTTACTTTTAATGCACTCGCCGGTTATTTTGCATATTCAATGTCGACTAGAGTTCATATATTTCTTTTGTTATTGCCAATAATAATACTCAATGCTCATGCATGCTAATAACGCACAATGTTATTTACTCGTATGTGCAAGTGTTAATATGTTGAAGTTTTTTTCTAATTAAAAAAAAGTTTGATCGTGAAACCAAAAATGTGAAATATTTTTTAAAATAATGAAAACATTTCAAGATTGTGTTCGATTCCGAATTAAAAAATTATGTGTTCTTTTAAACTATTAATTTTTATATTGTTGTTATATTTTCAACAAACTTGTACAATCATTGGTGTGTAATTTTTAATTTGTTTTTAAATAAATCGCCGAAGAACAGAAATTCAAAATGTTTACTTAAATCACTTTTACTAAAAATGGCTTTTTGGCTCTTGCGTCCACCTTGTGATTTACGGGTTGGTCATACCTTTATAATGGGGTCAAATTAACACGGATCTGTAGGATTTTTGGGCCTTGCGCTCACCCTATAATGGTGTACACTCCATGTAATATATGTAATTTTACCAAAAATGAGTTAAGTAAACATTTACCACCATTAATTATTGTAAAAATAATTTTGATTTATAAAAATTGAAACTTGAATAATCTATGAAAATCAAACTTTATTATTGTATGGTATGTATTTCGAACTAATCGAATGTTTTCTCTAGAATCGAAAACAGAGAACATCTAAATATCAAGTATCTATCTTGATATTTTTACTCGTAAAATCTCGATAAATAGGGGTGCCACTTTTACAAATTTGATCGGGAGACTCCAGAAATCTTATAGACTAGACAGTATTATAATTCGATGTTATGATTAGATTAATTTCACAATCTCTTCACTTCCAGTTTGTTTCTCAACTTTCCAGAACTTTAAAGAGGTTTACTTTACCATAAAAATGGTTTCAAATAATCTGAAATATTCAAGTTTATTTGCCTTCTTTTTTCATTTATTTTTTGAACTCACACTTAATTAAAGTTTAAAAACAATAATTTAAAGCAATTTTTCCCAAAAATTAATGGTATTTTGTTATATGTATAGTTAAAAAATGGCATGAAAATTGTAAATACGACGATGAATGTTCGGACCATCGACAAGTATGCGATTATTCGGATGAATTCAAAATGTCAGTATGTGTTTGTGATAGGTAGGTTTTAATAGTGATTTAATTTTATAATTTAATTAATATTTGGCTAAGTTTGCTGAAGCTATGATACGTTAAATGGGCTTGTTCATCTGCTTTTGAAAAAATCGATTTTTTTTCATGTGGTATCCAAAGTTGTATTAACATTCAAAATCTATCGGAAAATTTGGAAAATATTACTAAATTTTAGTGGAGTTATATCCTTGGTTTATAAAATTTAGATAAAATGTATGTTTGGTAAAGCAAAATCAATTTTTTAAAATTTTGATGACGTCATTAAGTACAAATTTATATATTTTTGGTCTAGTTCAAAATCATTCAATCCATCCTATAATATTAAAGAGATTAAATTGTGAAGTTAAAAAAACACCTTTAAAACAAGGAAAATTATCTAAATGTTCATTTCATAAAATATTTTATAGCTTCCAAAAAAGTTGATGAAAAAATGTAATTTTTCGGAAATTTGACGGCTTGACTGTGTACACATTAAATATGCAGCTCCGCGTATTTTACATCCATTTAAAAAAATTTCAAAAACGTATTTTCCCAATTTCATAACAGTATAAAATTTACTTTAATAGCTAACATTTCCGGCGAAACTATTTCATTTTAGGTCAAGTTTATTGTTTTTAGTGATTGACGCCAAGTATTACACGTTAACATATTTTTGTTAATTAGTTAGTTTAGTAAGCTGATAATGTTTAATTAGTTAAATTAAGTGTGGATTGTATTTGTGTACCGTAAAAAAAAAAAAAATTAAAATTATGAAAATAATTTTGTAAAAATATTTTCAATATAGGCAAAATGCTCGACGGCAATGTATAAAATAAGTATGTATACAAACTAGGTGAAAAAAATATGACAAACCAACAAAACATTTTGTAGAATATTCTCACATTTAAGTGACCTGGGTCCTGAAAACTTTAATAATTTATTTGAGTAATAATATTTCACCATTCTTTTGACTTTTCAAAACTTGTAGTATTATAATAAAATGTAAAAATTCTCAATTGTCTGAGGCAAAAACGCCGTGGAAATATTCTATTTTTTTTAGTTAGGGGTAGATTCCGTTCATACTTAAATCCTTTTGGAAAAAAATTCGTGAAGAAATTCTTTGAGTGACTCAATTATTATCCATAAAGTTCTAAAACCATTGTTTTTGAACATTATCAACATAGTTAAGAAAAAAAACTCTGAGCACTGGGAATTGAATCACGGACCTTTATTTATACGACATTAGTTAACACTGACAGCTCCGGCTTAGAAGACACCATGTAAATATGCCAATAATACGTTACCTAGTATTTTTTTGAAAATTATTTTAGCTTCATTTTTTTTTTAGAAAATTATCGCATTTTATCTGAAGTTATTTGTTTTTAATTAAAAATCTCGAATCCCCGGATTGCATATGTCTTTTCTATCTCAATTCCTCAATAAAAAAATGACGGTCGAATAATATCTGTAACAAAAATCTATAAAACACTATTTGATGACTTATTTACAAGGCTGTTTTCATGTTATATCATACCAAAAAATTCGATCAAAAGTGAGTTTAACGACTCAGTTAAAGGTCAGAAAGTATCGTATCTTATAAAATAGTTCATCTTCTTTAATTGGCACCTTAAAAATGCCTACACATGTTCAAACAACTGCCGCATAAACTTTGTTTTTGCAATTGGATGTATAGCAAAGATTGGTTAATTAATGTTATCAAGTGGTCTTAGTTTCCGGCAAATTTCCTGCTGCGTTTTTCTGACCGATAGCTTAAATATGACGTTATCATGCTCGTTTGAAAACGTAGCACTTTAGGAAAAAGTCGTAGAGAGAAATTTTGGTAAATTAGCCAAAACGAAGCCACTCAAGAAGTTTCAAGAATGTATTAACCATTGAACAAAAAAAGGATGATGTCCCGCAGATTAATAATGGTTTATTTTTTAAACTTTGGTACAGGATCGTAAAAAAAGTTTAAAATGTATTCATTTATGCTTAAATTAACAACTATTGTCTGTCAGTAGCCACACTGTTAGATATTCTTTGGCATTTGCTCAAATCTGATTAGAAATGTCTACACTGAATATTATTTACGTTTGTGTTCATAATACCTAGATATTTATTAACTAGAAAATTTTATATGCATGATGTATTCCAAGAATAATACAAGTTGACAAAATGATATAAAGCTAATTATTTTATTTTCAACATATAAAATATTTGTTAATAATACCGTTATTATTTTGTATTGAAAATATTTGTCAGTTTACGACAAATACTGTCAGATTTGTTTGACTTTTTATTAAATGCTAATTTGTGAATAATTAGTAAAGAAACTTCTTTAAAATGTACAGACATTTTTGAACGCACGAAGTTAAATTTAGGTTCTGTTTTATCAAACGCGGATTCAAATAATGCTTTCCAGCTAGAGGAAAAAGCATTATTACTCCTTCCAAAAGCAGAAAAGCTAAGTTTTTTAAATTAAGTAAATTGCACTATCGCCAAACCTGTTGCATTTTAACGCTAAGGTGACAGCGCAACGAGTAAAAAAATTGTAAACCATACCTGTTAGACTCACCTGATTTTTTCATTGAATGAAAAGACAAAAGATACCCACATCATTTGACATTTTAATGTGCTGTGCCATTTTTACTCCCTCTAGTCTTTTATAATTGACGTTCTTGTACATTAGCCGCAAGGTCTTAGTGTAGATGGCAGGAAAAAATCTGATATTTTAGGCTTAAGCCAACTCTATCATGCCCCTCGATACGTATGTACTTGTATGCTTATAAAATAGTCAGAATGAATTTTCAGATAGTCAAAATGTATATTTCGATTGAAATTTGGAAATCGAAAATTTTCGAAAGCGCTTCGTACGAAGAAGTACAAAAGGAAAAGTGCTCTAGATGTTACAGCAATCTTGAGTCTAAAATTTCAACATTTTATTGTTAATAATTTCAGTATTATTCGAGTTAATTATATACATTTCCGCTGAAAAATCAATTCTGTTTCCGTTGAAAAAATAACACTGATTTTTTTCGCGATTACAATAGGTACTTTCTTTACTTTGTAGAAGGAAGTAATTGATTCAGGAGTACCCAAAAAAGACTAATAGATTCAGGAGTACTCAAGAAAGACAAATGTAGTCTTTTCTATGTTTGTTGCAGAACTTCATGGTTGTTTTTATAAGTATTATATTACCCGACTTCCACGTTGCGGATGTTCTAAAAAAATCATAATGCGTTGTGTGTTATTTTTTTGTTTAGTGTGCGTTTTTGGCCCTTGATATTAATATACACAACTACATAAATTTAAGTTCAATCAAACATTTTATTTTAATAAACTAATTTGTAATCAAAAAGATTGTTTATACTTGAATCAGATCTGTGGCATATTTATAATTCTAAATAAAATAAATAAAATTATTATAATATAAATATTTATAAAATATACGCAATTTATTAATTATTTCGAGTCTATATTTGTAATATACGTAATTATTTTGAGTTTTCAGTATTCATAAATGGAGTACAGACTTTCATCAATGCATTCCAATACATAATTCAACGGAGTTAGTGAAATTATTGGAGGAAAAATATAATACAACTGGTAAGTCAAATAAAGTATTCTTGAATTCAGCTGAGTGACGATATTGCATTCGATTTACAGTCGATAAGAGAAATCGAGAAAACTTTTTTCATTTTAAAAGGACGATGCCAGAATCTACCAAAACACACATATTGTAGAATTAGTCCTGTAAAGTTTAGCCCACTCGAATTTTTACAAAAAAAATATCCACTTCCATTAAATTTCATGAAATGAAGTTTTATAAATTGAAAACAAAAAATTTTGTTTGTATTTGTTTAGGATGGATTGCACAAGAAGCGCGTATTATTTTCATGGGTGCAATGATTGCTGGATTAATTGTTGTCTTTTTTTCCGTCCTATGTTTTTTGGGAGTTGTGTTATATTGTATGCATATTCGTAGACGGTAAGATATTAGTATTCCAAAGGATTTCTGATCAACTAGAGATAGTACCTTTTTCAAACACAGCAGCGTGGAATCTTACAGTTGCACTTAATAAACTCGAAGTAACAACAGCTTCTAAAGTAGCATTTAGTATTTGCGCCTAGAGTTATTGACTCATACTTCTCAACCTTATTGAGTACAACCTTAACAGTACCTCCTTTAACCTGTCCATCCTTTTTTTGGTCGATCGAGCTTATTTTCAATCCGCAAGGATCTCTTTTTAGTCAGTCGAGTTCAGCCCTTTTTTGGTTTTAGTCTCCCTTTCCAATGGACAATCTTCAATTTACCATTAGCTTACAATTTGGGAGACCTATTTGGTAAGATGGGTGCCGTATGCAAGTCGCCATCTGATCGCAGTGATGTTTTCTACTAAAACGAGTTAGTTTAAATAACAAACAGAAGAAACTTAAGTTTCAAGGCCAAAGCTACTTTACCTAAGTCATTGTATAGGCTTCTATAGGATCAAATATTTTGAATAGGCCTCCAGACCATTCTAGTTGAAGGACAGTTGTATATTCCTATTTTATAAGTGGCAAGTGATAGCTCCCCTCCCTCTCATTAAAGACTTCTCTAGCCGATCCAAAAAAGGACTATAAATTAGATAATTTAACTTATCTATTACAGAGATCGTGAATTAAAAGAAATTGTTCATCGATTGAAGGAACAACATTCAGCTCCAACAGTGCGAAAAGCTGTACATATTTAAAATTTAGATTAGCCATAATTTTATGGATTCGTTATAAATGGTACTTTCAAAGAACCAAAAATATATTATCAGTGAGAGTCGATAATCATAAAACACTTTTGAAGAAAGTGATTGGTATATTGTTTTCAAAAGTTCATTCCACATTCATAAGAAAACTATTTATAGAAGTGTTTTAAAATAAAATACATTCTGAATAATTCAGTTGTTTGTTTTAAAAATTTCATAAATTTTTTTCAGTTAACGAATTCAACATTTACAAAGTTTTTTTTTTACTCTTGGTAATCACTATTTTCCATAATGAAATCTATATATGGAGCGACTCTTGTATAACCACCTGGTATTCCTGCTTGACATAAAAGACCTCCAAATGAAACAATACCAACTTGAATCTTATTTATGGTTAAAGGACCTCCACTATCTCCCTACAGAAAATCATTGAAAATTAGAAACATAGCCATTAAAAAAACATTTTGAAAGATATCAATTCGCTTACCGAACATGCACCCCTAAGCCATAATCCCGTGCGACCAGAAACACAAATATCGTTTGGTGGAAATTGACCATAATACCTTTTACAAGTTGATCTATCAGTTGTTCGAACAAATGTATAACGTAATTTATTTGTAATACCTATGGCAGCTATAAAAAACAGAAAGAAATGCTAAAAAAACATGCGTTAAGGGAAATAATTCGTTCACTTGAGTTTCAATTTTCAATTGAAGTCGCTGAGTTGGTAAACAATTTTTATTGGGTTTTTTTTTTTTGTCAAATTATATTTTTAACACCATAGAAACAAAATAACAAAAATTGAAAATTATTATTAATTTATGTCAAATAAATTTGTTCTTCTAATTTTTGATTGATCAAAACGTCACTTTTTGGAACTATGTTCCTTATCGCACGTAATCGTTTTGATTTGTTAGCGGGATGGGAGTTAAAACCAAGAAAAGTCCAACATAAAAAAATGACATAAAAAACCCACCAGATTCTTTAACGTCGATGTGGGTTTTTTGTTAAAAACGCCAGCTAGATTATCTCTTGCTGAGAAGCCCAATACAAATGCTAAATTGAGAAACAAAGTTTCAAACAAAGGTAATTTTTATTACTTACCATCGGAATCTTTCCCCCATCCACTAACTCTTGCTGTCATGTTAACTATATTATCATTTTGACTGGAGCTTGACTCTAAAGTAACTGGTTTTATTTGATCTGAAATACAAAATCATTTAGCTAGAACAAATAAATAACAATTCAAGAAATTCTCTTAACCCATCAGCCGTACGATAATTTTTAGTCGCGCGTTGAGAGATTTGCTCATGCGTTCTACTCATGCGTCAAATATTTCACGCGTTATATATTCTTAGTAAAAATAGCAAGTGCTGACGCGTTATTCTTAATAAAAATTCATACAGTATGAGATAATTTATGATTTCGAGGATAAAAGGTGATAAAGAGTTTTTATTATACTGATAATTTGATGAATAAATTCGAGAGGATGAGAATTATTCTAGTAAATTTACCACTAAAAGTAATGTCTTCGTTTAATAAAACAAGAGCAATATCATTTGTAAGGTTATCAGGATTCCAATCTGGATGTACTATCGATGTATTTGTTTTTACCTCCATTTCACCGGGTGTTGCTGCATTAAGAGTATTTGTTCCTAATAATATGACAAAGTCTGTTGCTCTAAAATAAATAAATAAATAATTTTAAAAAAATACGATTAAAATGGAAATTTATTATAATTTTTCATTTTATACTATATATAAGTTACATATATTATGTATGTGTTTGTTTGTTATAGCATATACTATATCCACTGAGGTAATGAGGAGAAAAATACTCTCATTAATTTGTGTGTAAGAGTGGCTATCTTAATTTGATTATTATAGAATTGTTATTATCTTCAAGTTATTCTCATTAAGTATATATATATTTTGTCAGAAATAATTTTATACCATTACCATTAATATAGAATGGAAAATTTTTCAGCATTAATTGGGACATTGCTGTATTACATTTTCTTAAATTTTTAAGGAAGAAAAGCGAAAATAAAAATTGCAAAAATTTCTTACCCTTCAGCACAATGTGCAGCAGTTAGAATAGTTCTTTTTGATATCACTGAACCACCGCAAAAATAAGTTCCATTTGGTGTATTTATGTTAAGTGCTGCCTTAAAAATAATACAATTTTTATAATCTAAAATGTTGAAGTTGTTCTTGGGAAAAAATAAATCTTAAGATTTATTGTTATTCATTTGCACATGAGAATTTAGAAAATTGGTCGATAGTTCTTTTTATTTAGGAGAAAACTATGTTCTTATATATGATTTTTTGAGGTAGGTATAGCAGCGTCGAGGGTCATATAGAGCAGGCGCTAGAAAGAGTTGAGTGTGCAAAATTCGAGGACCGCATTTTGTCAATTGATTTTTGTTCAGAAAAGTTTATAGAAAAACAGTTATGTCAATTATTTGAACCAAATAAAGCTATCCGAGATTTTTTAGGTAATTTAACGTCAAAAAGGGCACATGTGTTATTTTTCTAAAGTTTGCTGTTTTTAAGTTATTAACAGTTTAATATTTGGAAAAATTCCGGAAAGATTATTTCAAAGCTGAAAATTAATGCAAATAAATTAAATTTTTGAGCTTTTCAAAATCTTTAAATCATCTTTGAACATCTTTTATAAAGTTCCGATGAGTAATTACAGATTGCCACCAAATTTTTAAGTATAACCTTTTCTGAACAAGAATCAAGTGACAAAGTGCTGTCCTCGGACTTTGCACACTCAACTCTATCTAGCGCCTGCTCTAATAGTTAACTACTATGGATGATAAGTTTTCATAGATTTCTCCAAAACTAGTCGGTGGTAATCAAAAAAATATTTTAGAACTAGTCGGTGGAAATTAAGGATGTATGAGCACGGTAGTGGGGACACAAATAAAAAAAATATATTTTTTCAATTTTGATGGTGAATTATGTTATAACTTGACAATATAAGACGAAAATTAATAATAAAATTTTTTGATATTTGGAGTAATTTTCAAAATATCGAAAATAGAAAATTTTGTTTGATTATTTAGCTTTCGATATTTCGAAAATCAAGGCAGTTATAGAAAAATTGTATTCTTATTTTTCGTCTACATTCATGAAGTTATGTCAAAATTCATCATCAAAGTTGAAAAGGTACAAATAATTTCAACCACAAGTCTTAACTTGCCTTGGAGTCGTACTACCTTAAATAAAAGTACTTTTGACTGGCTAAGATTTATGACTGTGACATATACATATAGGTATATTTTCACATAGGTAGTTATAGCATTTTTATAGAGCTGGCTGTAAGCAAAGAGTAAATAAAATTGTTTTTTTTTTATTTGTTAAAAGTGTTTATTACGATTATACAAAATTTACATGCCATTAGAACCAACACCTATATGTAAATTTTAATAAACTAAATGACTACACAACGATTAATTAAGAAAATTTATGCATTGCTCTTAAATTCATCTTTTAAAATTGTATGAAATTTATAGGTTTCTCTTTATCTTCAATTTCTTTAATGTAAAGTCCTATGGTACAGAAACAATTCAGGTATGAATTAAAGATACATCGTGTTTTTCGTTTCGAAAAATTAAGGAAAAAACTCTAGGTGATTCAAAAAGTAAACCCTCCAAAATAATTTGTAGAAAGGTTTCTGAACGATTTCAATCTTGACTGATCTTGCATTTTTTAAACTAGAATTGCTATAAATTTTAAATGTTAATATTTTTATTTGCGGCAGTATTTTATATAAAATTTATTTTCACCTTTGGTAAATCCCATTCATCCTTAATTTCTCTGGAAATTAGAATTTACTCATACCTGATATGGAAACATGTTTGGTCTAGCTTCAAAACCACCAACAATTCTTGATTGTACTTTTATACCTTGAACTGCTCTTGCAATGTTTGAAGCATCATGCATTGGATTATGAGACATTTCCATTGGTTGTAATAAATCCCATGCTACTTCACGCTAAAATTATTTAGAAAACATTTTCGAAAAAATATTTAATCGCCATTTTTACAGGCCCAAATTTTGGAAATATAGTATTTTACACATCTAGGGAGCAAAAGTAATGAATCGGCTTCGCCTCGGGTGACAATGAATATAAGATCGGAGACATTCTGCACTTGGTCCCGTTTTATGTATATACATGTTTCTGCTCGACTGTTGAAACTTTCCGTCCGGAGAGGAGAAAAAGTATTTCATGTATTATTTGGGGTAATTGAGACTCCCAAACATAAAAATTCAGCTCATTTGACGTATAGATTAAATGAAAAGTTCATATTTCTACACTTAGGTGAAAATTTTCTGAATCCGTGGTTGCATACAAAGTCTCAAAAACTAGATAAAGACTTCTATTCAACTACGTATTCAAAAAATTTTCAGAAATTACAAATTTTATAGGCTTGGGCCAGTGGATTAAATTGTAATTTAGACAATTACTCACTTGTAATGTGGAAACAAATAATAAAGTTAGCAAAAATGTACTTATTTTGAAATTCATTTTGTTCAAAAAAAAAAACGTTTTTATGGTTAAAAATTTTGATTAGTAAAATGATAAACTAGCAAACGATTCGATTACGTTGCTATATTTTATATGATAAAAAAGTTATATGTCACCTACGTAATATGAAAGAAAATTTAAAAAATTTCAATAATTTATCCTTTAATTTTTTTAGCAAAGTTATCGTTTAGAAAAATTTTTTTTAGTAAACAAACACTTTTTTTGCTTTTATTTTTCATTATTTTTTACTTTTGATAAAGGTAAGTATATACCTAAGATAATTTAAGAAAAATATTTTCGTGTTTTACGGTCCCTACATTTTTGCAATTTTATGGTGATATTTATGGCTGAGTACGGAATACTTAAGCGACTTAAATTGTGAATGCTCTAGGTTCAGGTCCTTCTTTCATATTGGAGACTTTAGGCAAAAATAATGTTTCTCAAGCATGGGTCAACCAATGGTCTAGGTCAACTTACTAAGTCGAGGTCCTAAGGGGGGGGCAGGTAACTATTCTCGGTACATCCATGTCGCCAAAGATTAAAGACTCTGTGCATAGGACATCCATGAGGGAAACATACCCAGGGTCAAATGGATTAAATGTGCCCCAATTTAGACTGCATCGTTTTTTTGGTATGGACTTACAGGGTGGATTTAAAGAAACGTATCTAGAAACGAAAATTTATTTTTTTTCCCACATAGTTTTTCTCCAGCCCGGGAGGGTAACGTAACGACATTCGATACACATTCGATAGAAACGGCTTTGATTTGTAAACAAATATTATCTAAGCAACGCTCGTTGTTTTTACTCTACTATTTCGTAATAAATTTTCAATTATTTATTGGTTTTTATTTCGTATTTTAGATTTAAGAATTTAAGATCTTAAACAACAGATTCAAACGATTTGTAGAAAGTAGGACTTTCACTTAGGGCTAAATAGGTTAGAGATTTTAGGTTTGAGAGATTTGCAGATAATATGTTGATAGTAATGTAAACGCAGCTCGAAAAAAATTAGAAATTTTCGGACTGGAATATATGTCGGATTTACCTTACTATTTTGCGCAAATTGTTTATTTTTAAAAAATGCATCAGACTCAGTTATATGTATGTTAACAATGTAGTTCCAGAAAATCTTATCATTATCTATAACAATTATAGCTAATTAAATATCGAATAATAGACTTATTAAGTTCGCAGATAAGAATTCGTAGAAGTATTGGAGGTACCTTTAGGTAGAGTTGGAATTTAAATAACTTTATCTTTAGTAAACCAACTAAAACCTACTTTTATTCTCATTCTTGCAAAAATAAACTACTTTATCAGACTAAAAAGGAAAAATTGTTTAACTCTCATTAATTTTGAGGTTTTGCGTTTCAAGCACTTAGATTTCGAAAACAAAAATGTTCAAACGAGGTAAATTATCTCCCGATAATCTGCAATGTTCAGTAGGTTTATGAATACCTTCTAGAACCTAATGCAAAAACCCTCATCTCGAACCATCTTACTTCAGAATTTTCGAGGTAAATTGCTAAATTTCCCCGTCTATAAGTTCTGCTTACTAAAAGTTTACAGTTAATTGTGTGTTGTTGAAAGATTTAAACTATAAATAAAAAATATTTAGAACAACAATATAACTATTTCAATGCTAACGTAATTGAAATTTTACATTAATTTTCACATTTTCATGAAGGGCACTTTGCATAAATTGTATAATAAATTTATTTTATATAAAGGATGTCTGGTAATGACCCCTACGGTTCCGTAAAATCTATCAACTTCTACAAAAAAGTCTATTTTATCATCGAGCCCGACTAAAGTAATCAACCAGTGTTTTTTCTTTAATTTTCTTTATAATAATTCAAGATCAAATATTCTAAATTTTATCAAAATAGGACCACAAAATTGCATTGAAATATAATAAATTTATCGGCCTAATATCATTTTGGAACTGTTACCATATCAGATAGACATGTGCGTTTATTTAACGCCTTTTACAAATTTTACCCATAAAATGCAATGTGATCCATCACGATTCCTTAGTACAGAGATAAACATCTGACCCAATCAACTTTAAAAAGACTGACCAATTTGTGGGGCACGCTATACGATCCATTTTAAACGAACCTAGCTTTTACATTGTCTGTTTCCATTTAAAATAAAAATATTTTTTACATGCTAGCGTGCGATCGTCTGAAGCATAGAAATACACACAATAAGTTTGTATATCCATTATTTTTGAAATATAGGGTAATGTCTGGTACCCCGGGTATATTTATCACTGAAAAGTTTCTCGACAGGTATAGCAACTATATATGAAAATAAAGTAATCTGACTAAAAAGCAAGTGACTGTGATAATGAATGATTATGTATTTGAATTCAAGTAAAATAAAAAAGTAAATTTTTTAGTGTTTCAAATATATTTTGCTTTTCCTGTTGATTTGTTAAGTTGACTATTGGTTTTTGTGTTTTAATTAATCATATTCACCTAAATCATTTCTTATTTGTAGAGAGTTGGTTATGCAAGATTTCAGTTTTATACATAATATAACATACAAGTGATTTTTACAAAATTTAAAAAATCTCCGACAAACTTTTTTCTTGGTGTTTCATTTCCCTCCAAACTCAACCGATTTTTTTGGATTACGAGAAAAGGGTTAAAAAATTGATCCATAGTTTTTTCCGGCAGGCAAACAGGCAAGGAAGCAGACATGCAGGCAATACGAGTTAAAGTAAAGGGAGTAATTATAGTCCTATAAGAAGCGGAAACTATTTTAATATTGTATTTTTTTTAATGGATATAAACACAAATGTAAATATTGATTCAAAATACATAGGTACTACACTCTACCCTTATTATAATGTATTAATTTATTTTGAAATGATTTTGGCAAGATATTAATTTTCAACAATTTTCTCATATTATATTATTTTATTTTTGTGTACCAAAACAATATTTAATTTTTATTTACAATATTGGTGGCCATTATTTATTAATATAAATATTTAATTTTTATATGCAAGATTCGTGGCCATTATAAATTAAATTTTAAAAAAATATTAATTATAATATAAAAAAAATGAAAAAATGTTTTTTATTGTCTTGTTTGTTTATCATTGTTGTGTTCTTTAGTGAGTTCGTTCAACTTGAAATTATAGGTAAGTTTACTAATTTTGAGCCAAAATTTCTATGCAAAATTTTTAAAAATTTTTTATTTTAATTTGGAAAAAATTTTTATGATCTTCTCTTTACAACTATAAGTTTTATCTGAAGGTATGTATCTTGAGGATCCATGGATTTTAGGTCATATATTTCATTTTTTTCATGTTAGTAGGTATAATTCGTTTTAATAAAATATAATTTTAATTTTTTTTTTCTAGTTCGATATTGGGGTGATGAATGTTTTATGGATAACGATTGCACAGATCATCGACAATCATGTGTGTTTATTCCGGAAAGTGGTATTAAAAAATGTGAATGTGATAAGTAAGTTCGAAAGTATTTCTTTATTATAGTTCGAAAGAATTTCTTATTTATTTTTTCACTGATAACGTTATAATTATTTTTATTAATAAAATATAACTAATTAAAAATTTTTATGAATTATTATGAAATATCCAAAAGATTTAAAAAATCTTAGTTATTATTCATATCTTATTTTCCATAATATGTTTTTTATTCACAAGAAATACCTTATTATAAGCCATGGTTACAATAACATCCCACCTAAAGTATATATGTAGATTATTTTGTGGAATACTTTTTAGAAAATTAATTTCGAAATATAATTTATCTCTACGAAGACTCACATATCTACGAAATTTATTTTCTCATTATAGATGTTCGTTTATTTAAATCTTCAGCTGAGTCCACCTTACGTCAAAGGTAGCATTGGACTGCCGAACGTCCTTAAAACGAGCTGGCGGAGCAAATAAATGTAAACCTGGTATGGGTACCTGGACACATTGACATTCCTTGAAATTGTGAAACCGGCATGCAGTGCTGGATTTACACTAGGGTCAGTCGGGGCTAGTGCCCAGGGCGGCAAATTTTTTAGGGCGGCAAAATTTTGAAAGTGAGAAAACATTTTCTATACAATATATAATTAACTAATTCTTTTAAATAAAGATTTTATATTTCAAGAAATATAATTTATATGCATTATGTATCAAATTAAAATTTTGTATATTATATATTAAATTTATAATATATTAAATTTAAGTGAAGACTATTAAAATAAAATTAATTTATTTCCATAAAGGTTTGAACAAATAAAATTTGATACTTTTTTTTTCTGAAATTGATAAAATAATATAGTTTTTTTTGAAGAATTAAAAAAATTTTTTTCTCATGTTTTTTGAGAACTCTAGACATAAAGCTGAAGATTTGCTAGTTGCTGTATTATCTGTTCTTCAGTTTCTTGATCTTGATCTCTCAGATTGTCGAAGTCAGTCATATGATAACGCGAATAATGTATCAGGGATTTATTCGGGCTTACAGGCAAGAATTCATGAAATTATATCTTGCAGAACATGCTTCTTGTGCTGTTCATTCTATGAATTTAGTTGGAGTTGAATGCGCCCCAGTTGCAGTAGAATGCGCCCCAGAAGCTGCGTCATTCTTTCATACAGTACAAACTTTATACAACTTTTTTACTGCATCGACGCATCGCTGGGAAGTCTTACAGTCTCATACTGAAAAAAGAATTGCGTTAAAAACTTTATCTGCAACCAGATGGTCAGCTCGTTATGAACCGGTTCTTTTTTCTGCAATTAATTAGTTATTCTAATTCTTAAAAAATAAGATCAAAACTATTAAAATAAAATTTCAGTCATAGGGCGGCATTTTCTTCAGTGCCCCAGGGCGGCAGAAATTTAAATCCGGCCCTGCCGGCATGTTTGCTAGAAATGGTACAATGCTGTCGGACACAAGCATCAATAGATACGCGGGAGTTCCATTTGCGAGCTGCAAGTTGTTCCTCAAAGAGTATATCTTAAAAAGGCCAATCTTAGATGAAGGGAGGATTATTGCATTAGCTGTCATAGTGAGGAGGATGAGGAAACGATGTCTCATCTCCTCTGTCCCTGCCCAGCTCTTGCCACGAGGAGGTGGACTCACTTGAGCCAGCCTTTAAAGGCAGAGAGATCGTCAAAGAATTCTTTGACGATCTCTCCGACTTGAAGTCCGATTACGTCAAAGCATTCCTGCTGTTATTAAACAGCTCCAAATGTTCATGAAGTAGTGCCGGAGATGAGCTAACCTCTTTTCTGTATCACAACGGGCCCTATGGTCTAAGTGTGTCCCACCCCAGGACAGCCACTCTAACCTAACCCTACCTAGATCTTAAAACGGAATTAAGAGAAACTTATTTTATTAACCGAGTTAAAAACAAAATAGGATTACAGGGGAATTAGAGAATTAGTGGGAAGTAAGAGTTCATATGTTAGAGGCATTCCGTGTCTTCTTGGGGAAGTTTCTAGTAATATTATTCGATACTCTAGAGAAAAGATCTTATTGTAAGCGTTATACATCTTCTATTTTATTTCAGATTTCATGTTTGGGATGAAAATTTGCGATCCTGCAACTTACGTTATAATGCCACGCATTTGTTGACATTACTAGTAGAGAAATATAATACCACAGGTAAGCCTAATTTGCGCTCTCACGGGTAAACAGTGATGTTTACGAAAAAAATGTTTCAAACAAAAGTTGTTTATTTTTTTATAAGGAACATTTTTACTTTTACATTTAAACTTTTGTTCTATTTCTAACGGTTTGCAATAAGACTCAATTGGTTGCTCATTTACGAACTTGGCCTCACTTTTTACGTCCTGAGTACGCTGTAAAAATTGATTTCTTTTTTCGTTTTTCGATATCAGCTTGATCGTATCGATACCAATTTGTCAATTTGAAGTGGGCTGACTATATATAACGAAAATATGAGAGTGTCTTTATCTTCAATGCGACACATTGTAGAACAAGCCATAAACGTTCAGGCCAAACAGAATCCATATCAAATTTTTTTCCAGTATTTCATTAATTTTTAGGTTGGATTGAACATGAAGCGTATATAATATTTCATGGTGCATTATATGCTGGATTATTGGTTGTTTGTATAACAATTGGTTGCTTTTTGAGTACGATTTTGTATTGTAATCACATTAGGAAAACGTAAGTAGATTTAATTTGGATCAGGAAATTAAACACTCGATAAATAACTTCTGATACACATATTTGTAATCTCCTCTAAAATGAAATTTTGGATTCTTGGTGATCGATCAATAATTTTTATTTAAATGAAAATTCACTAATTTTTTTTGTATTTTTTGTTTTAGCGATAAAAAATTAAAAAGCGATGTCAAAGAATTTCAAGATTCTACATCGAAACCAAAAAATTTGAAATTGAAAACTTCTGCACACAAAAGTTTAAAGAAAATTGGAATACTTGAAGTTTAGTTTTATTTAATACAGGATGATGAGAAGAATGCCTATGTCCATTTGAACAGCATCAGAGAGAATTGAGTTTTTTCACTGAAAATTACAAGTTCAAATTAAACTTATATGATGCTCGGAAATAGTGAAAAAAAAATGAATATTAGACAGAAAAAAGGTTATTTAAGGACGTTCCTAAAAAAATAAGTGTAAGAAAATATCTCAAACTAAGTGTATGAAAATACTTTTCAAATTTTGACTATGGATTCTGTTAGAATTTGATTTAGTCAGACGAAAATTTTTCGATTTATACTGTTTTTTAAATATGGATACTTTGAAATTCTATATGTGCTTAAAATTCAATTGTAACTTTAATCATTCTTATCTGGAAAACCGCTTTTCTTTATTTTTTTTTTTTGCCACCAATGAATTTTTAAGAGAATTCTTAAAAAAAAAAATTTATCCATAACAGCGTTAATCGTTTTAATATATCGAATAACCACTATTAATCAACTTAATAAAAAATAATTAATAGATAAATGTAAGCCGTGATGTATCTGAAAGACCGATCTAATACATGTGATGTTTTGATTTTCTACAACTATTACAATTTTTATACTATTTTTCCGAGCAATAAATAAGTGGTAAGAAGAAATGAGATAATTTTAAAAATATGTGATTTTTGATGTATAATTTAAAATAACATTAAATACCAGTATAAACAACAATAATAAAAGTATGTTTACAATAATAAAACTATAATGAGTCAATTTACTTGCATGCTCTTTGATCATGAAAGAAAAAAAGAATTTCCGCAATGATTTTATGGGTAGGGCAGTCTTAATTTAAGTCTACTATTTTCTAGTCAAGGAAATGAGGAAAAACGAGTGAACTTCTTTGATTTTGTTCGAGTAAACATTTACAATACGTAATTTAACTTTTATTTCAAAACTAGATTGCTTATAAAATCTTCTATAGAGTGTCCTAGGAGTAACGGGCGCCCTTGTTGCATCAAGAAGATAAATTCTAAGAAGAAAAGTATTTTTTTTGATCCAATGCACGGATAAAAAATTATATATTAATTAAAAAGACAAATGGAAGAGGGGGGGGGGGCTGGTGTAGGAGAAAAAGTAAGAAACTGCGAGAATGAGACACGAGAGATTCAACGTTACGTTGGCGTGTACGTATTCAAACGTATGCAAGTGTGTGAATGTTTAAGATGGGCGGATATCCGAGAATCGGATCAAAAAATAAAAGTGGACTTTTCGGCTTAGAATTTTACTTTCTACCTGATGCAAGAAGAGCAACCGTCACTCCAGGAGCCTTTTTTCAATGTAGGTAATTTGACGGTGATCCTTTACACGTCGTGTCTAAAGTTTTACTCCGGACTTCGTTATCTTATCTTATATAAAAAATTCTTTGAAATATTTTTAAATACAAAGTCTTCTGAAAAATGACGCGCGATCCATACAAAATTCTAGAAAGTTCGATAGCTCCATAACCTTGATTTATTTTTGTTGTTTTTGAGTGTTTTTATTTAAGACAGATTAAAGAAGGAAGCTAAAAAAATGTATTAATTTATTCATCATTATATTCAATACAGATTAACTACGATTAATTTATAAAAAATTAAATTTATGAATATATTATTAATATTTGAATTTACTGGGAGCATAATGAACATGTCCCTCTAATTTTTTATATTATTTTATTTATTAGAAATATAAAAATTATCAAATGAAAATTGACTGATTTTGTTATATACTTACAAAAAAACAAGGGCATTTTTTTTTCACTTTAAAAAAATTTCAAAAAACTTATTGTTTATTGATGTATTTGTTCTGAGTTAAAAGAAGAAAGAGAAAAATTATTGAAATTTTCATTGATGAGATATAATAATGCAATGCTAAAACACTTTATTGTTGAACAGAAACGACTATAGTTAGAGTATTGTAGTTGAAGAGAAATAACTATATTAACAGAATTATAAATAAGTCATCTATATCAGGCATGAGCTCAAATGTGACTCAGAGAAGTCCCTCAGACTTCTGTAACTAAATAACGAGCAAGACAGCGACAACCCAACCAGTGTCAACCAATAATACGAGAGACAACATTTTTTTCTACCTATCTCATTACTATTAGAGAAACTGAGATAGGTAGAAGAGTCGACGAATACCCGTCTCGCTTCCTTCTCTATGAGCAATGCGGACTTGGATAAAGAGACACACAATAAAGTATATGGAACACAATAAAGTTATAACAATGGTGCCTTCGACTTAAAATAACTCGCATGCCTGATCTATACGGTACACACAGTTGAGTGGTAACGTATTGATACCACCATATTGACCATATTGATTCTTTACTCTTCACGTGCATAGAATCCAATATTGCAGGTAGACGACAATAAACTTAAACGTTATAATTTATTTAAAATAATATATTTAATGAAACTCATCAAAATTCCAATTAAATAATATTATCACTTTCATATTTACTAATTTGTTTATTAATTATTGTTATTATTAAAATAATTATTGTTAAATTACTAATTATTAGTTTTAAATATGATAAAACATAAAAAAATAACAATATCGATATAGTTGTTGAAAGTAATTTATTTCCGCCAAAGACCAATTTTTTTTATATGAAGTTGAACTTCTCGATTTTTTGCAATTTTTTTTAGGTGTACCCCTTTAAAAAAATCGAGAAAATCGCAAAAAAAAAATTTTTGTTCTAGAATTTGATACAACTCGGTGGGTGGGGTAATTTTAATCCAAAAAGTATAAAAAACAGATTAATTTAATGATTGGATGCCGAGTTTCTGAGATATCACAATATTTGGATAGATTTTAGTTCGTATCTCAAAAACTATTCGATCAGTCATCAAATGTACCCGATTTTTTGTACTTTTTGGGCCAAAATTACCTTATATACTGAGTTTTATCGAAATTGGAAATAAAAGAAATTTCTGGATATTTTGCAATTTTTTTAAGGGGTACCCCTTTTGAAAAAATCGAGAAAAACGCAAAAAAAATCTGGCCAATTGACAGTTAGTATTTTTTACCTGATTATGCAAGGGCTTCATTTTATAATATATCTTTCGTGTTGGGTTATTTTCTCAGACTAATTACATTTCTTTATGATGTATGCAGGTCAAAAACAGAATACAATCTTTATCTTTATGTCTGTTAAAAGACTAAAACTAATTAGATATTCCATTTAAATGTATTTACTATACATAATAATTAATGTAATTTATGACAAATTAATTAAATTTTTTTTTATAAAATCTGTTCATAAATGAAAAAGAAAAGAGGCTAGCCAATAATATAAACTCAATAGTCAATACCATACGTACGTAAATGGTATTAAATGTTCTGGAATGTTCCACCAAGACAGGTTATTATATAACAACAAATTTTTTGAATATATTAATTATGAAATATTTCTATTTATTTATTAATTTTAAATATATCATATTGTAAACATACTGAAGTCATGAAATAAGTGCATTCCTTCATAAGGACAATTATTATTAAAGTTGTGACTTAAATTTAAGTGTTTTTTTTGTTTACGGTTTTTGGAAAATCGATAAGGAAAATTTAAAATGGTTACTAGTATTATCAATTCAAGTAAGTGTTTTTTATTTATACCAAAAGTAAAGTTTTTAACGCAAAAATATTGTTGAAGCTTAGTAAAACCTCGAACGCTTTAATGATTTTTGTTTATTATACCGCTAATATCTACTGTTAATTTAAATGTGCAAATATACATGCAAATTAATCGTAATAAATACAAGACAAATTGAATAATTAATGAGAGGGGATTTTATGAAGTTTATTGAAGGTTTACTATAATTTCTACTATTTCTTTAAATAAGAATGGATGAAATTTTAATGACCATGGTATATAACCATGTGTTATAATAAGGTTTTTGAATCAACGGATGTGTATATAATTATGATAGGAACAATTTTAATCCGTCAGCACACGTTATGCTTCTTTAATCTTCATATAATTATATCGAATTAAGAATTTTTTTAGATTTTTTCAACCTATCTACAGTTTTTAAAGATTTTATCTATCTAACGTCTAATCAGCTAGATGACGAAACATAAACCCAATATACATTATTTTGTTCTTTTTTGGAAAATTAGTGTTTATTATGTAATGTTTTTTTCAAGTTTTATGTTTCAACTTCAAATAATATTTATAAATGAAAATACCCAACAAAAGCAAATTCTGCAGCTAAAAACTTAACGCAGATCATGATTCTAGGGATTTATTAGTTTATTTTAGATTAGAAGTTTCTGATTTTAGAGATAGAAAAGAATTGAAACAAATAATTATTTAAGTAGCTACCAGAAACTTTTCTGTAAAAAGAGAATAAAGATTTACAGAGGTAATTGTTTAAAAAATCTACATTGTACATTTTAGACTATTTTTCATTACATTTACATTATTGTATAACGAGTTGCCTATACAAGTAAAAAATCTACATTATACATTTTAGATTATTTTTCATTACATTTACATGGTTGTATAACAAGTTGCCTATACAATAAAAACAATAATATTAATAGCTTCATTCATTGATCATTTCAAAATATCCTTGCTTGCTTTCTATTTCATTCGTCAAGCTACTTTCAATACGATCTTTAATGACGACTATGTTCGATCAATTATCGATGTTACTATGTTCGATCAATTTACTTAATGTAATATTTTCCGAAAATGTTCAATTTTTATATTTTTTGTGAACAAATATATCAAAACAAACTATGTATTTTTGTTTTTCCTCTATTCTCATTACACGCACGTGTATAGGTTGGTCTAACACCTCGAAAGAAACTGTAGTATCACACAAGATTTTACTCAAGATTTTTACTTTAGGAATTGACATCCCAGCCACTTTTTTAATTTATTCTCGTTATAGTGTTATACGATTGGCTATTGGCGAATTATTTTTAGCTAGTTAAAAAATAAATGCGTCTATTATTATCTATTATTAATGAGCCATGTGTTTTAGTGTATAGGTGCTTTGATAGATTTTATGTTTGTCATAAAATATCTCATGGAAAACTTCTTTTTTAATTCATAAATAATATCTTGTTTTCTATTTACTAAGTTATTTCCTTTTCCTCGTAAAAAGGAAGTTGTAATTATTTTAGTAAATTTTAAAATACGTTTTTTGCTAAAATATGAAAAATATATATAGAAATTCTCAGGGATAGATTTGGTATATAAATTATAAAATGACTTTTATGATATGCCAAATTTTATTATACTTTTAAGGTAAGTAATCATGTGATGAGAAGATACATTGCCCCTTGATAACCTTCATAGTGCAGTAAATGAATATACAGAATCGGGATCGACGAACTAAGTTTTTTGATAATGAACCGATTTTGATGTTTAACGTTTCATTTTGATGTATATCGTTTCTTTTTTGAGAAATTCGACTTTTATGCCACTGAGTTCCCAAATCGTATTTTTTGAAAATAACCAAGGATGAAAATAACATTCTGAGGGCTTTTGAGGGTTTCGGACTTCGAATTTGACCATAAAAAATATGAAAATTCAAAAACGGCGGTCGAAAAATTCAGTTTATAGCCGAAATCCTTATTTCGACCCCCGATAATATAAAACACTGTTAAAATAAATATATTGAGAAAATGATATTGTTCTGGGAGTTTTCAGTGCATTTAGAAGAAATTATTGATTGAAATCATATTGCCTATGATTTAGTAGTTGATTTTATGACGTGTCACCCTTGAGATACCTATTATAGTAAATCGACTCACTGTCATCAATAAATTCGAATTGATTAAGTACCGTTGCGTTTATATGACCGTCATAATAAAAAAAATATACATATAATGTTTTTGTTTACAAAAATTTTACATGAAAAATATATTTTTTGACCCTAAACTTATTATTTTCTTTTACTCATCTGCACTTGTCAAAATAAAATTTTGTTCTTAGGTACTATCACTACCAAACACTATTTATTTTAATGGTAAATAAACCTTGAAACAACAATGTAACATTTATTAAACTGTAGGAAAAGACATTGAAATTATTTAAAATATATATAGGATGAGATCGATAAATGTTCGATTTGGAAAGCGTTACACAAATGTTTTCAAATTATCTTTTAACCACCATAAAATACCTAAAAAGAATTAAAGATAATTAAATGAGTACCTACTGAAGGAAATTAACTGTGCTTTTAAGCAATTGTATTGCCTTTTTAAGTTAACTCTAGGCATTGGTTAGTATTGAAGTTATTCACCACATGAACCACTTCTTTTCGGGCTTGGGACAGAACGAATGACTTGGAAGAACGCGAAAGGTGAAAGGCGAAAGGAAAACACGTCATACTCATTTCCAATACATGTAGGCTAGACAAATAATTTTAGTTTATTAGGCAAACATTTATCGAATGTAACAGTTCTTATAGATGTTCTCCTAGTACAGAACGCATCATTAAGAAGTAACAACAACGTAAAGATATTTCAAATTAAATTATTGTTTGTTCTCCTAATAGTAATTTAATCGCTCGAGCTAGTTAATCTTAATTTTCTTAAATGCTTTAATAAAGATAATTTGAAAAAAATAATGGGATTTCTTTAACCAGAATAGAACACTTTCATTGCCCACATTTTTTAGTTAATGTTGTTCTAGATGCTAGCTCTGCTCTGCATCTAACGACACGAACCCCCTTTTCCAGTTTTTTGGTGGTTTTATCGATATATTAACTTTTACTTGAGTTTTTTTTTTTTGGAACAACTTATATAAAAGTGTGTTATATTTTTTTTTTTAGATTTTTATTGCATAAAATATTTAATTAAACATAATCAATATAAATAAATACTACACTAGTAAAGTACTAACACATATCATGTGATAAGTGTTATCACGTCATATGATTTTTCAAACCATGTTAGCCTTGGTTACAATTATATTCTCAAAAAAAATAGTAAATAAATAAATAAGGAAAAACTTGTTTTAACCACTTGCATTGTAATAAAATTATTTAAAAAAAAAAGTAATAAGTTAAGGATAAGACAATTGACTTTAGTCAATTATAATTGTTTTTATTGCAATCCAAATGTTTATAATATCAATTGATTGTCTTTACATACTTACCCCGTGCTATTCATATGAAAAACCAGTGGCGGATTAAAGAAAAAGGGAATATTTGGGAAGTTCTTTTAGGAGAATTACTACCTACCACTTTGTAGGACGTAATTCTCCTGAAACTGCTTATAAATTTTTCTTCTTTAAAAGTTTTCTACCCCTATATATTTCCACATTTTAGGAAATATTTTTAAATAAAATACACTCCAAAAAAATTATACTTTCTAAGATTTATACTTTTAAATATTCATTCTTTTAAAAAAATCGTCTGTAATCTACACTATATTCAAAATAAAAGGACGCAAATTAAATTTTAACAAAGAATCAAATAAATCAGCAAATTATAGGTTTTCAGTGAAAAAATGGAATTTTCTATGACCTACCTTAGTAAATAAAATTCTAAACCTAGTAAAATTATTAATTTAAAGTCAATAATAATTACCACATGTCAATTTTAAATATTATTATGTCAATATTTCAATTTCATTTGTCATTCTTTCAAACAGAAAATGATGATCTATTATACTAAGAAGCTATTTATAGACATCATGCATTTTTATTACCTCTGTGTAATTAATATTGCAAAATATAGTAAGGTTTGTACAGTTTTTGAGAAAATTTTATTTCAAAGTAAATTATATCATATGATCTTTTTTGATTTGTCCTAATTCTACCTATATCAGTGTTGCCAACTCTCAAAATTTTTTCCCCCTAGAGCTCCAACCAAAAACCCCTAAAATCCCCTAAAATACAATTGCTGCGAGATTCCCTTAAAAAAAAAAAAAACATTATTATAAAAATATAAATAAATGTTATTAATAAAATAAACAATTAAGTATTACTACATTAATTACATAATCGTTTATAAATAATTAATCAATAATCAAATACCAAATTGAATTATTTAAATAATATAATTATTCGTTTTTTAACCTGAAAACCTAAAAAAGTGAATATTCGAAGTTGAAAAAAAAATCCCTAAAAATACCCCTAAAAATATAACACCCCTAAAAAAACCCCATTAGACTTTTTAAACCCCTAAATTTGGGGGGAAAACCCCTAAGTTGGTAACCCTGACCTATATAGATATTTTACTGTGGTTTGGGTCATACGATGATTGACCTTTTAAAGCTTCACAATTCTTCCAGATTAGGAATTAAAAATTCAAGTCCTAAATCAGTAGCCCTCTTAACAGAAGTGGTGGAATTATAATGTGTATGGCTCAACTTGAAAACAAAGTTTTTTATTTTAAGAATATCAAGTTTAGAGAAAATAACATTTTGGTGAAACTCTCTTTTCTGCTTTCTTAAACATGATCGAACAAAAACGATTGAACTGTACTCACTTTTTTTACATTTTATTAGTTCGGAAATGTATATTTTGAATACTCATGTGATTGAAACGTGCTTTCAGCTAAAAACAGATAAAAAACATTTCCTCATTATAAATATAAACTTTGTATGTTATGGTTTCAGACAAATTTAAAACATAAGTTTAATAAATCTTATTGGAAATAGATTTTGGTAAGACCGGGTTCAAAAATTGCAAGAAAGTTTTTAAGAGCAACATGTATCTTCTAAAGTCTGACCCGGAGGCTCTGGAACAAATCAAATTTGATGGGAAATTTCTCAAAATTAATTGTTACCTTTTACTTGTTAATGCTAAGTGTTGATCCAAAAAAAACAATGTTATTATTTTAAGTATATAGTAACCTTGCTGCATTAATACATTTTTGTCTATTGTACTTTTATGCAATTGTGTTGAATGTCCGATATCTGAAGTGTGATATCCTATGGGAATAGTCAAAAAAATCATACAAACTACGAATGGTGTTGTAGTTTGAACTATTCTCAATAATTCGTTAAAAAAATCCGATTCAGGACTTCTACTATATCTCTTTGAACATTAAAATATTAAAATGGGAAATTTTGCCAAAAAATTTGGTATATATTTTGTTAGTTTTGAACAATATGTGGCCTGAACAACGATTTGCATATGAAATTGATGTTGTTTTTTTCGACAAACAGGGATTGTCTGATTGATAACAAAATTTTCGTCGTTTCCGTTTTTTGCCAATTTTTGTAAAATCCGTATTTTGAACAAAGGTTTGTGTTATGCACATTTTATTACTTTTTTTGGCATTTTTTATGAAGACATGAATAAAGTTCTGATTGTATTTTAAAGTTGAAGGTTCTATAGTATCCGACGCAGGGGGTGTTAAGGTGGCTTCAGGTGGGTTTCTGAAGGATTAAAGAACTATTAGAGAGTATTCAATTGAGAAAAGAAAGGAGAATTGAAAGTTCAATGACCATTTGAGCCGTATACTACCTATATACAGACTAGAAATTGACTTATCAGCCAGTTAAGTATATCATGGATTTTTTAACAAGTTTCATATTTTTAATTTAATATAAATTTGTTTTTTTCTTAAAAAATTACAATTATTTGTACTAAATATATTTAAATAGATATACTTCATTTAATCTTGACCTAAACGCATGTTTATTATTAATATTTATTAATTAATATTATTTTTAAATAAAAAGTTATTCAATAATGTGTGTCGGAAACCTGACAAGTAAATGATAAAAAAATATGTGTGTGTATGTGTGTTTTTTTATTAAAAAAAGTTTATTTTTTATTATTAAAAAATAAAATCACTAATCAACCATTACATATTACGAAACCTTTTAGTAAATATGTATAAAATTACATTTACAGATACCAGATGAACTAATAAAATACCTAATACCTAAACGAAAAGCAAAAAAAATTCTATATTAATGGAATTGCAATTTTTTTATCTCCACCTACGATAAAACTCAGTATATAATGGTATTTTGACCCAAAAAGTACAAAAATCGGGTGCATTTGATGACTGGTCGAATAGTTTTTGAGATACGGACTAAAATCGATCCAAATATTGCGATATCTCAGAAACTCTTCATCCAATCATTAAATTAACCTGATTTTTATACTTTTTGGATCGAAATTACCCCATCCACCGAGTTTCATCAAATTCCAAAACAAAAATTTTTTTGCGTCTTTCTCGATTTTCACCCCTTAAAATAATTGCCAAAATCGAGAAATTTTTTTATCTCCAATTTCGATAAAACTAAGTATATAAGGTAATTTTGACCCAAGAAGTACAAAAATCGGATGCATTTGATGAGTGGTCGAATAGTTTGTAAGATACAGACTAAAATCAATCTAAATATTACGATATTAGCTCATTTCGTGTGGAAAATCCTTCTTCTATATTACTTCAAGTATATAGATGGTAGAAGGAAAAAATTGCACTTTCCCTCAAAAATATTCTGAAATGTAATAATAAATAAGATGTTTCAATACTGAATTTTATTTTGCTCTTAATTATACAACTTATTTTATTCGAGGATAATATAAGTCGTATAATTTCTTGGATCATTTTGTATTTTATATGTATAAGAATTTTAAATATCACAGGGTATTATACGCTGATATAATAATAAGTGTCAATAACACAGAAATTATTTGGTTTAAAATATTAATTTTAATAAGGCGAATTCTGTTATATAATGGAAACGACATGTCCATGTCAACTTTATTCAGATTCTTTAAAGAAAATTTCGACAATCATTCTTCAGTTTCATTTTTTTGCACAAAGATGGTAGAAAAGAAAACCTACCTGGTTTATTAAAGGTAGAAATTTGTTTAATATATAAACACAATAGAAAAAGTACCTACAATAATGTGTTTTTATTATAATTACGAAAAATTTCGATGTTGAGTTTTCAACGAAAATTTCCATTATGAACATCCTCAAATAGCTCCTGTACTCGAAAAAAAGTAAAAGACTATTATCTAAGCTAAATCATTCAGCACATAATCTTAAAGATGCACAAAGAGATCATGTCTTGTCGTTCAGAAACCTTTCTGAATCAAAATACATTTTCGAATCTATTTTGAAGTTTGCATAACGAAAGTTCTATTGTACTTTGGGCGCCTTTTGTTGGTTGCCGATAAAAGAAACGTAAATAACGTCTGTATTTATAGTTGTTTTGTACACTAATGACTTTTAAAAATTTTCACTAAGAGACTATAAATTATAAAAGGAATAATTTTTATTTACACAGATGTATATTTTACATTTAGATCGCTTATAATTTACAAAGACCTATGGAAAGTGTTTGGCAAAGTTTTTTGTTTACATCCTTAACTCCTCTCATGACATCGATTAAATCTTCTAGCATAAATATTATCGAAGATAATAAACGAGAACTCTAGGATATTTCGAAATAAATTTTGATTTTTTCCCCAATTTCCTAGACCAGTTTTTTGTATTTTATAAATACGTATTTGAACTACCAAGTAGTCATCATCAGTAAGAATTAGTAGTAGAACTAGTCGTGATTACTCTTATTATGAATGTTACTACTCTTTGCTAATTTGGTGGCGACTAGCTAATTCTTACCGATGATGACTACTTGGTAGTTCAAATACGTATTTATAAAATACAAAAAACTGATCTAGGAAATTGGGGAAAAAATTGAAATTTAAATCTTCTAGGACAAAAAAAAAACTCTGAAATCTGATCCTTCATTTTTATATTTAGATTGAGCATGTCAAAGATTATATTTGCATAATTATTCTTCGAGTTCTTTCTGTGTAAAAATCTCAAAATTTACTTATTAATTATACCTTTTTTACAGTCATGAAAGCTTTCCAAATCTCAGTTATCTAAACTCTGTACAATGATGATAGATTGGCGATTGTACTCAATTCTTGCTATCTAGATTTAGCATAAGTATCAGTCTCCCATTCTCTTGCCTTCTCCCAAGCCCCCTGTGTAGGTCTAAGTAAAGATTGATACTAGACAAAAAAAAAATTACTCTAATATAAATATTATGACCATAGTTCTAATTTAAACAATATTTTTTGTTTAATTTTGAATTGAAGATAAGAATAATTAAAAAATTTTTATTACATTACAATATACCGAAACAATTTTCTGTAAATAAATGGGCATTACTAAGCATTTTATAATTCTGTAGGTGAATGGAAAATTTTATCACGATATATGACGACAAATAAAGGGTCACCCAATAAAGATGCTCCAACTGTTGTCAATGTTTAAGGGCCATGTTGGTGAAACTATAGCCGTAAATTTGTATATTATAATAATAGGGTATTTGTTATATTTTTAATCTTAAAATATATTAAGATTTCTTATCATTATTTTTTAACTAAGCCAAAAAATTATTTTTTAAATTTTTTAATGTATCTACGCCAAAAGAACCACACAATGTGCGTTATGTGTGGAAAATTCATTTTTGAACAAAATATCGAAATAAAAAAACTACAGGTCTAATCTGTAAAGATCATATATGCATCAGAATTTCAGGTTTGTGGAAGTTTTAATTCCCAATATGGGATATGTGTGTCTACACGCTTAAATTATTTTTAGATCTAATTTGCTTATAAGGAATTTCCGCTCATAACTCGACCTCGAACCTCGTATAATGCGTTTCTTCGTAACTTCTAGACAATAAATTGTCAAATGGTTTTTTTTAAATAATATTTCCTTGTAATTTAATAAGTGCAAATGATAATATTTCCTTGTAATTGTAATTATAGTTATTTAGTTCACGAAATCACGAATAAAAAAAAAAAAAAATTCAAACACTTCGCCAAAATCATTGACATACATTTGGTATAGATAAAATGCCAAACATAATTAATTTATCATACACTTGACTTATAGGTAATTATACCGTATATGAAAGACGCCTGGCTGCCTAGAAGTCACAAAACAAATTAATAAAAAAGAACTTGAAAAATTGACAATATTGATCTTTTAATCAGTGATTTAAATGTCAACGAAACTTTTTTTGGATTTGTTAAATGTTTCAGCTTTTTCTTTTAAGCATGACTGAATCTGTCTCTCTGACTGGCAGATTTGTCCAATTCTTTTCACAGAATATTGTTAGCTGTGAGATTCCGAAGTTGTAGAACTTTTTGTTGTTTAATAACACAAGAGTACATAAAATATGTACTCTTTTGACCTCTCGACAACCCCAAAACTTGAAATTTTTTTGAATAAGTATGCTAATATGCAATCATATGATAATTGACAATAATTTGATTTTTTTTGGTCATTCCAATCATATGATTGTTTTTCAAAGGTTTTGTTAAACATGTGACATTATTTTTCTAGTGGTTTTTGAACAGCTATAACTATTCTTTGATGATAAGTACGCTCAAACGCAATATTTTTAAGCCAGTATAAATTAAGTATCATTGCATTGTAAAAACACTTCAAGTTGTATACAGGCCATTTTTGTACCATCTAGGCATACCAATATCATTAGTATGACAGATACATGCCTTAAGCCATGCATCTAAGTGAGAGGTAGGTATTATACATATGTGTATATCAAGTAATAATATTTGTATGTGCAACAAAACTCCCACTCTCTCCATGCACAGAAGATCTGTCTTATCGTATCTGTAGAGGCAATTACATGCTAAACACATATATATAATACCTCTCACTTATACGCATGGCTTAAGGCATGTATTCTGTCATACTAATGATATTGGTATGCCTAGATGGTACAAAAACGGCCTGTATACTTACCTTAAGACCTATCACACAAACTTTTGACTTGTTGCGAATAGGTCCAAACAATCTCTCTTTCATATTTAAGAGCCTTCTGGTGTCCTTCTAATTAGATACTGGTACAATTTTTTGTTGTCAAATGTATATCATTTATCATATGATACAAGTAAGGTATTATTATTTTTTTGGTACTAATAAATAATGCAAATAATTATAAAATATTTTTATGTTTTTATATAGATATAAATTATTTAAAATAATAAATATTAATAATAATATGATTATTTCAAAAATCTTACTAATTTAGATAATCAAATGTAAATAATATAAAATTTGGTCATAATTTAAATTTATATTTAATTTTATTTACAAAATACCAAACTATTGTGTTAAATATATTGACGTCACAATGACCAATTTTGTATTTATCAGGGAATTTATGAAATTCGCTTCGAATACTTATGCAGAGTTTAGTATCCAGCAACGCCGTACATTTATGGTGGTGCAGGGGTGAGACATCAAAGGGTGTGACTGTACCGCGCAAAACTGACATGATGGTGCGTAAACATGATTCTTGGTGGGTCATTTCACCCGAAAAGTTTCAGCATGGGCTTGTGGTCTATAATCCTTTATTTTCATGAAGGTAAAGGGTTTCAAAAAAGGTATTGATGGTAAGACTCGAATACTCTCATGTTTTTTTTTCGAAATTTGCAATTTTAATCAATTAAAGTTGCAGTACAATAATTAATGAGAACTCTAGGATATGTCGAAATAAATTTCGATTTTTGCCCCGATTTTTGCCATTGGTGGCGGACTGCACCAAATTAGCAAAGAGTAACATTCACTAGCTAATTCTTACTGATGATGACTACTTGGTAGTCGAAAATACGTATTTTAAAAATACAAAAAACTGATCTAGGAAATTGGGGCAAAAATCGAAATTTAGTACAATAACTGATTGAACTACGAAAAAATATAAAAAGGAAAATAAATTGAGTCTGGTGCGACCCTCGAGGTCCACACGAAAAACTTCCCAGTATAATAAAAAGTTATAAAAAGGTCTTGTTAACATTTATAGATCATGTTTCGAACATGTTTTGCGGCTTATGTTGGAACGATCATTATCTCCATAGATAAATGATAAGTTTCAAGCAGATTTTGTTTATCGAGTTTTTTCCAGTTTTTTTATTACCATTAAAAAACGGCTCAACCAAATCTGCTTAAAACTCTTCCAGTTCTTAAATACACGATTACGCGTCAAATAAGCCCAGTCACGTGTTAATATCATAATTGGTTCGCGATATAATCAAGGCAGACTCACACAGACATCACATTGAAAAGGATTGATTCTGATATAAAGGCCTTGAAATCGCGGAAATATGTAAAACTGGAGATATTTAAAATCGACCGCATTAGGTGCATTAACCTCCTCTGGGAAGTTAATAATTTATCTATTCCAGGCATTCTTTAAATCTACAAATATCGCTACTTAGATCTAAAAAATACAGGCGTATATTTATCCGGTTTTTTCGTTTTATCGTAGTCAATCGCTTTTTTTGATTTCCCAAATAGATACTTTTTAATTAACAAAACAATTTTTTTAATTTATTTTCTTTTTTTAATTGCAAATGTTTTAAAATATGTCTACAAAAATAAATACACATTAATATCAATTAATTTTTTTTGACGTAAACAATAAATTATTCTTGCAATTTTATAATAGTGGCGTCGTCGTTTTCATAATTAGGTAAATATTATAAAATATGTTTTATTACTTTTATATAATTAAACATAATTTAAAAAATCATTAAATATATAATATTTACACATCAATCGCAGCCGAATTAATTATTAGAGTGACAATGGCTAGCCAACACGACTTCCAATCGAATTTTCTTCTTCTCGTTTTTTGGTAATCCTTAAACTTTTGAGAATTCTATATAGTCCAATTGTCCCTTAGCGGCGGCCACCGTTTAGATCTATCGGAATGAATGGACCTCGCAATATCATGAAACTTTTTCAAACCCACCCTAATATGTTCTTTGGATCATTCTGATCAAAAGCTCTCTTGGCTACAAAAATTTTTAAAGAGTAGTTTTCGATTTAAAGGCGATTAAAGCTACGAAAATATGATAGTTTTAGTGTATATAACCAAGAAAATGGCTTTCTGTGAAACTTTTCCAAACCCCTAAAATATTCTTCAGATCGCTCTGATCAAAAACTCTCACCGCGACAAAACTTTTTGACAAGTAGTTTTCGAGCTGCGGGCGATCAAAAATAAATAGTTATAGTACCTATACGACTAGAAAACTAGCTTTTGTGAAACTTATTCAAATAACCCCCAAAATTGTTCTTCGAATTGTTCTGACCAAAAGTACTGTTTTTGGTATTTGCTATGTTCGCTTATGAAAAAAATAAGCGGGTACACAATGAGAGCAAAGAACGCACAAAAATTGGAATTCTTTGGCCAATACTGTTTAAGTAGAAATAAATGGAAATTTTTACAATAAGGGAAGTTATAAAAACTAATTTTATATTATAATTTATCGTTTTTATATTTTTTAGACTAAAATTTACAAAGATTTTTGCGATTTTAATATTTTACTTTAATTAACAATTCATAATAAGTATTGAGATTAGCGTTGGGTCTTAAAGGCTAATAATCACGTTATAAAGATTAAAGATTATTATGTTTATTTATTTATTAAGAATATTTTTTGAAGTACTTTTAACTTTAAACATTGAGCTTATAATATAGAGAAAATTCTACTTTGGAGGGGGGGGGGTTAATAAAGATAATTTTAGTAATTAAGAAAATTATGGTTTTAACCTTGGCTAAAACGTTGTCTTAATGAAAATTAAATGGAAACTGGGCAATAGAAATGGAGTTAATGTTAAAAGAGAGTCATTGACAACAAAATATGTAAAATAGGCTGGCACGAAGTTCACGAGTATCGAAAGGGTTGCAAGAGCAAAAAAGTCGTCGTAAAAAAAATGATTAAAGCTTCAAATGAAGGATTGGAAAGTCATAATATTCTTCTTCTTATAAACTATAACCAATTGTCTATTATTTTTTAGTTAATTTTTGTTTTATTTTTGTGTTTTTATTATAAGTAATTATTTTTCATCAGTTCCATCAAATCTCCCATTTTCCCACTAAAAAAAAGTCATAATATTTTATATAATTTTGTTTAAACAATTTCGGTATTTACATTAATTGTAAATAGTTTTTTTACAGAAGATAATATCGGTATTTACATTACAATTATTTACGTTATCAACGAATAACAAAAGAAAACTTTATATTTAATATATATTAGTCTCTGTCTGTTTCTGAAACGAAAGTTTCTCCAACAAAAATTTCCATACAATATTTCTAAATAACAATTTTTAATTTCATAAATTAAACTTTTTTTTATTTGATTTTCAATGTTTTTTTTCGGTTTTGGATATGAAACGGACTGTTTTTCGATGATAGCAAAAGCAAAGTAATTAGATATTAATTCTATACTTGTAAATTTCTCCGATAAACGAAATCGTCTGTTTGTTTAGTTTATCGTTCTGATTCAATTTTACATATGTTTTTCCAGGATTTTCCATGGGTTTTGTACCCAGGCTATCGTACATTTTTTGTATATTTTTGCTTGTAAGAAATTTGTGTATTCCGATAATTTTAAATTCGACTTTTTCTAAGCTTCGGAGTACCTATACAGACATGACACTTTGTTGAATGTTGCATTAAAGTCTGCAGTGCTGGAGAGGCGATTATATTCCTATCAGAATTAGAAAAAAATAAATATTTATCAATTTTAACCTTCTATTAAAAATTGACCGCGTACTTAACTTAAAGTGTTACCAGCATGAAATCACTTCATCAAATCAATTTTTTTCACAGCACCACGTCGTTTTGTTTTCTTAAATTGTCAAAATGGGGAACTTAGGCATAAATTATCTCGTGCTATTCGTTGAATTCTGTCGAAAAGTAGATTTTACCATGGTTTTAGCATAGGAACTGCAAAAGCCCTGTTGGCAATACTTTAAAAAGGCAGCTATATTTCAATGAACCCCTTACTCGATGTTGTTACGACTACTTAACGATGTTCCAGCATGGTATTTGCAGTTTCTATGTTAAAGCAATGGTACAATTTTTTTTTCGACAGAATTTAACGAAAAATTAAATTTAAGAATTTAATAATGCTTACTATTAATTCCCAAAGTTTCAGAAATTTTGACCGTTTAAAATGGGAAATAATTATGCCAACGTCCCAATTTCGATCAATTTACGTCAAAATTAATATCTCGAAAGTGAAAATTAATTTCTAAATTTTTTTTTTAGAATTGTATTGTATAAACATTTTTTTCTACTTTTTCTTCAATATATAATAATATCATAAAAATAGTTGGAGAGCCCGGACATTTTACATGCTTTAAATGGGACATGAACCTCAAAATCGCGAACTTTGTCTTTAAATATCTCGCGATCTAAACGGTCAAAAATTATGAAATTTTAGGAATTCATAAATAAAGCTATTATAAACCCGAGAAAAAAAATTCGGCCAAATCTGTCGAAAAGTGATTTCATGCTGGTACTACCTTAATATCTATGTTTACACAAATTTTCGACTATGTAAATTAAAAAATGTATGTTTACTAAGCGGAAAACTAAATTAGACTTATTTTAATATTTTCCTAGAAAAGTTAAGTTAAATGGTTGATTTCTTCCTGTGTGGCGGCAGTGACATAAAACTTAATCCACCTTTGACGAAGTTCAAATTTATTTTTTGATGTTTTTGACCTTTTAATATAACAATTTATCGTCTTTTTTTAAAATCTTGCTGTTGTTAATTTGATTTTCAAAACACTTACCTATCTACATTATCTTATATATTTAAACGAGCAATTCTTGTATATATATATATATATATATATATATATATATATATATATATATATATATATATATATATATATATATATATATATATATCAACGATCTTGGAAATGGCTCCAACGATTTTCATGAAAATGAGTATGTAGGGGTTTTTTGGGGCGATAAGTCGATCTAGCTAGGTTTCATTTATCAGAAATGTCGTTTTATCCGTCTTTTCATGAAAAATTCATCAGACATCTATTGGTGTATAACGTAGTTAATGAAATACAATGCAAATTATAGCATAACAAAAAGGAGGCGTTTGAGTAGTCTAAAGTGAAAAATATGACTCTTGCTGACATCTATTGGCGAATAACCGAGCAAAGCTCGGTCATCCAGATATTCATTATTTAAACGGGGAAATTCCAGCTAAGAAAAAACATTCCAGCAAAAAAAGACGCTATTTTTTGTATATGAATCTAAGTAAATAATACATTACATAAATATAATACAAATAACCATAAAAATTTGTATTCAAAATAAAGAATCACGATATAAAAATGTTAATTTTTTATGGCCATTATAAATTTTTATAAACATTCAAATTTTTTTGGTCTTTATTTCCGCCATTAATTAATGTAATTTTGATCCAAAAAGTATAAGAATCAATTTAATGATTGGATGAAGAGTTTCTGAGATATCGCAATACTCACATCGTTTTTGGTCCGTATCTCAAAAACTATTCGACCAGTCTTCAAATACACCCGATTCTTGTACTTTTTGGATCAAAATTACCTTATATACTGAGTTTTATCGAAATTGGAGATAAAAAAAATTTCATGATTTTTGCAATTTTTCTAAGGGGTACGTACTCCTTTGAAAAAATCGAGAAAATCGTGAAAAAAATTTTGTTTTGGAATTTGATGAAACTCGGTTTATAGGGTAATTTTGATTAAAAAAGTATAAAAATCAAGTTAATTGAATGATTGGATGCAGAGTTTCTGAGATATCGCAATATTTGGATCGATTTTAGTCCGTATCTCAGAAACTATTCGACCAGTCATCAAATATACCCGATTCTTGTACTTTTTGGGTCAAAATTACCTTATATATTGAGCTTTATCGTAGGTGGAAAAAAAAAATTTCCCGATTTTTTGCAATTTTTTTTAGGGGTAATTTAATTATTATTTCTAATTTCAAATAGTTATTGTAATCCATACAAAAAAAAAAATTTATCAAATTTTTGAAAAATTATATTTTAACATTAACTTGACATTGTTTTGAGACTTATCTCTTCACAGATTTCTAAAAACAAAAATTTGTTAAATAATAAACGTCAGTTTCTATAGACTATAGTTGATTTAATGTGGCCTCCCATAAATTACAACTCAGATTACGTTTTATGTTTAAATTACTGGAAAATAATTATAAATTTATCCATAAATTTTTACCAAAAATTAACCAGTGGCAAAAAAACTTAAATATACCATACGATATAACTTCATAAAGCCGTTGGTTGAATCCTTAAATCCTTAAATATATTGCCGAAGTTTTGCTAAACACTAATTGGAATGAATGTTTTGAAAGTGATTTTTTTTCGTGAAAATATTGTTTAAAAAATGTTTAAAAAAAACTTTTGTGAAGTCCTATGGGAGAACTGAAAAACCCTTCGCCCATGAATGAGACTTAAAATTTCGTAATCCTAGACTACATAAATACGCTTTTATCTCTTTATCTTATTTATCTTATGAGATACCGTCTAGCCAAATAGATAAACTTATACAGGTGAACGAACAGGCAAATTTTGATTGCATCATAATGGTTTCTAACACCCGCCTTTATTACGAAAATCGATAATTCTATCCATGACCAAATAAAGACTTTTCTTACCAGTACAGAGAGTTTAAAAATTAGGTAGCCACTGTAACTTATTTACTTACAATGTAACTTATTTTGGTAAATTCCATAACTTTAGTAAATAATGTCTAAAGATTCCAACGCAACTGCTATTTTCTCTTATCCAAAATTAAAATAATTATTTCGTAAAAAATGAATAAAGTTTTGATAATTTTTTATTAAATTCAAAATAGTACTTGGGCCCCTACGATTTCAGGCATATCTTTTTAACTACTCCCCAAATCATGAAACGATTTAGAATTTTATATTTTTGGGTCAAAATAAATAAATTTAGCAAGCAAAAGACAGTTTTTCTACAATTGATGACTTTTGGTACACTTTATCTAATGTTATGATGTACTTTCTGTTTCATCATAGAAAAATTCGCTAAGGTAATCAACTTCCTCGTGACGATTTATTCATAAATTTAGTTTGTTTGTATGAATTATAAATGTATAATACAGTGCAACCTGATTAAGTGAGACATCAAGCGACCTGCAAATTTGTCTCACTTATAGAGGTATTCCACTTACCTAGTTTCTCAGATATCCATGTATAAATAGATATCTGTCTCGTTTACAGAGGGTGCGATTAATAGAGATCACATTATAGGATATTTCAGTTAGAATAGGTGCGATTATTAAATAAAATAACGTCTTTAATCTGTTTTCTACATTTGTTAACATTAACAGCATTAATTTTTCCAAAATTATGCGAAATCTTGTGCCTTTTCTTTAATCATCGGTACTTTTTCGTTACAAAGTTGCTTGACCCATGATAGCAAACACTAGTCACGTTCAGGATATTCTGATAAACGTACACGTTTTTTAGATTTTGGCATATTATTTTCGACATAGACTTCATCGGGTGTCTTCTCATTTTCATAAACAGATATTCACTTCAGATTTTCACGTACTGATAACGATTTGAGCCTTCGTTTCGGCATTTTTCAAATAAACATTCGTATGATATTAAAGCAAAATTAAAACTGAAGGTCATGGAAGGATAAAATTAATTAAGAATAAGTAAATAAGCAAACAAAACAATGTTATCTCACTTCTCAGTAACAGAGGTTAACGCATATAAAATTCGCTCTTTGTTCAGTATTGAGGTAACTAAAACGAATGAATCCCAAATATAGAGATTTGCTTCGTCCCACAAACAGAGGTAATTCCATGTCAAAGTGTTGGCACCTCAACATGAATTCCATTTATGGAGGTTTCTCACTTATCCAGGTCCCACTTAACCAAGTTCCACTGTAATATTTTCATATATACGGTATAATTAATACATTTACTTAAAATCGTGCTTAACTAATCATATTGTAATGGGTTATTAATTCCATACCAATTTTATGACCATTTTAAAATACAACATTTAATATTTATTTTAAGATAAAAAAAAAGCCACACGCCTTTCACATTATTTCAAAATTTACTAAAATCAGTTTCTATAATTCACGTTTTTGGAAGGGGAATGTAAAGTGGATCACATCTAGTGTATAAAATTATAATAAAAATATGGTTTTCCGATCCAATAAAATCGTTACCACTTAAGTAATAACGGAAAACTAATGTATTTTGAATATGACAGTAGTTGCCGACAAATTTGGCTTTTATTTCACAGACTCAGATCAATAATGTTAGCTGTTAGATCCCGAAGTTGCAGAATTTTTGGTTGTTTAGATCGTGAAAGCACGCATGTAAAACTCAATGTCTTCCCAGCTATTTTTTACGATTTAAAAAATTATCTCGACAGAATTGAAAAAAAAAGAGGAACGTTGTTGGGGAAAAGACTGTCTGAAGAATAAATAAAATAATAATAATAATAATAGAACCACATGAATTTGACATAAACTGGTCAAAATTGGGAACTTACTTTGTGTTTTAAACAGTCAAAATTTCTGAAACTTTGGGATTTAGCTAAATTATTTAGCTTTCGATATTTCGAAAACCAAGGCAAATATCGAAAAATTGTATTCTTATTTTTCGTCTACATTCATGAAGTTATAACAAAATTCATCATCAAAATTGAAAATAAGGCACAAATAATTTCAACCACAAGTCTAAACTTGCCTTGGCGATCGTACCACCTTAATTTATAATTCAAATCTCGTCTAGCGTATTATATCAGAATTCTCTTTATATTGTTAATGATACGGAGCCTTTACTCTCTTTCTTAGCGAATTTTGTTAAAAAACTAATAACCTCATAAAAATTAGAAACCTTTACTTATAAATTTTTTGCTTAAAAACAAATAATAGGTAATAAAATCTGCGTGCACGGCAGAATATAGATGTACTTAAAATATAATTCTTTTAAAGAACAACATAAATTTAATTTAAGTCAGATGATTCTTGTGTTTTAATACTAACTAACATAAACGACCTTTTGTATCAGACTTTATTAACCATTTTTATATTGCTAACTCCAGGCGATTTCAAGGTAACACACATCTATTATCTCTAAGTATATAATTTATCAAGTCTAGCTAGGTTCAATTTACGTACAGTTTGCATAAAAAACGTTTACGCTTACAATTTTACAGCAAATCTTTTAAAAGTAAGATGCTGTACAAAACTTGAAGGGAAACACTTTTGGTTAATTCGATTGGAAATTCATATTAGGGTGGATTAATGTCTTAATGAGCACCAAGTCCGAAAATTTGAAAATCATACAGAAATCAAAGGGCATAACATTCTCTATTTAACCATGATAAGAAAGTGAAATCGATCGAATATTTCTTAAGAGAATCTTCTGGATAGTCTATTTTAAGAACCAATCGATCGATTTCATTCTTTTATCATGGTTAAAGAGAGAATTTTATGCCCTTTCAAATGAGGTATCACAAAGTATGCAGTGCTGTTTGAAATTTCAAAGTTTCGATGGGTGAGGATGAAGAAACGAAACCTAAAATTTTCTGGGTAGTTTTTTTGAACTTCTCCCTCGATATCTACATCGACGTGTCTTCATTCAAAACAATAATCACATCAGGTCAAGGCTTATTAAGGGTGAATTCTCTTGAAATTATCACACTGTATGTAAAACCTATATTTTCAGCTTGATATCTTTTTTCTTTTTTGAGTTATCGAGATGACGGACGGACGGATGGACGGACGGACAGCAAAAAATGGACTAATTAGGTGCTTTTATGAACACCTATACCAAAATTTTTAAGCGTTACAAACTTGGAACTAAACTTAGTATACCTTGCATATTACATATATGCATGGTATAATAATATCTCTGAGAAGGTATTGTAAACTACAATGACTTCTTAAGATCAATGTTATTAAAGGTAAAATTAACATTTATTATCTAAATATAGATACGCGTCCGATATCACCCTAAGAAATCGTCAGCCACTCTTTAGTCAATAAAAGCTAATTGGCCCCAAGTAAATTTATGTAAAATATATGTAAGTACATACATACAAGTACATTACCTGTGCATGTAATTATTATTAAACGGAGTAGGTAAACACACAACTAAGATAGTAATAAGCATACAGGCTGGTACACAAAAAAGCACTTAGTATAAGCGCCGACTGACTACGTCACGAAAAAGTTAATTTTATGGTAGTATAGCAGTATCGAGGGATACATTTAATTATTATTATACCCTGTATACATTAAATATATATCAAGGTATATTAATTTTAGTCCCGAGTTTGTAACGCTTAAAAGTATTGATATCCACCCGTCTATACGATAACTCAAAAAACGAAGAGATGTCGAGTTGAAATGTTTATAGCGAAAATTTTATACCGTAGGAATATCTTAAAATATAAGCAACTTTTGATTTTTTCGGAAATATCATTGTTTTCGTTTGTGGGAGCAAATTAAGGCAAAATTTTGGTGCATTCTCTCAAACATATTAAAGATAGAGAGTTGAAAATTTGTAGATAGCTTCAGCTAATGAGTCTTGTGAAATATTTAAAAAAAATAACAATAACAAGTTTTCTTGAAAATACTTCGAAAAATTTTAAACATTTTCAAAACTAGAACAGAGGTGGGAAGGACGTCATAAATATGTCTGGTTTATAAACTTGTTTAAATGCAAGCACTGATATTCAAGATTGTCTATACACGGTATTTCAATAATTAACTCAGTCAATTGTTTAATTTCACTTATTTTTAGGCAATTTTACACAAAAGATATGATTTTTTTGGCACAGTTCATTCATGGTATAATCAAATTTTTGTTTGAACAAGTTGTTCAAAACAACCTGTATGCGCTACCATAAAATGACGAGTATTTGACATTTTATTTGATAAGGAACCAATTGATAATCTCAAGTGTATAAAAAATATGAGTGTTTTGTGAATGAAAATAAAAAAAATAATTTTCTTATGACAAAAAGTCACGAGATGAATATTTTTCAGGTTTCGCAAGGTAATCTAGAAATTAATAAAAATGTAATCAAAATCGAAATGTATTATACAGAGTGTACCACAATTCTTTAAATGATACCACGTCTATGAACTTCTAACCGGATCAGAATAATATTAAAATCTTTGATCTTATCTTCTATCAATTCAGTATTATCGAATACCTATTCCTCTTGTAACAACATTGCAATTTCAATTCGATAGAAACAACTTTGCTTTGTAGACAAACATTACCTAAGCAACGTCTGTTCTTTGTACTCATAATTTCAGTATTTTAAGATGTAAGAGCAAACTCTTACAAATTGCATCGTCCGGGAATCGAACCCAGGCCGCCAGCGTGGCAGGCGAGCATTCTACCACTGAACCAAAACGATTTTGACTGTACCAAATTTGTAAGAGTTTTCTCTTACACTCTTCAAAGATGGAGGTTTTTCTTTCCGTTAAAGAAGGGGGAAGGTTGACACCCGGTATATAATAAGTATGTATTTATTATAAAGCTATATATCTATTATTATGTATTTAGTAATGAAAAAAAAAGAACATTACTGTATAAATTGTGGAAGGGACAAAACACCGGTTGACAGTGACTGGTTTCATATCAAATGTGTTTAAAGGCTCTCAACAGTGCCGTGCGCTAGGTGATTTTGTTTAGTTTTAAAAAAAAAAACTCTAATCTCTTTTTAAAAACATTAAAACAAAAAGTTTTTTTCGTATCAATTAAAACAATTCATGTGTGATTTTTTTTCATTTTTGAATGAAAATTTCCCGAACAATAAAAAAATTTTATCTTTTCTTTTAATCATTATTAAATTTTTGGTTTGTTTTTTTGTAATACGAACGTGTTAATTTAAATTTTTTTTGTTTTTGCTACAATCAAAAGCGAAAACCAAGAAGTGTGTTTTGAATTCTATTTTTATTTATTATAATTTATTGTTATTAATATAATTTTTTTTTTATTGTTTTTCAATAAATTTTCAATATGTGAGTATTGTTCTGTTCGTTCATATGTTTATTGTTATGTAAATATTGTTGTAAGATTGTATTCGCATCTAATAGGTATTACATTATATGATATACTAACGTACACTACCGTCGTAAAATTTATGTAATATAAAATTGGACAGGTACTTTTTTTGATCCATTCTTATAGCAGTGCTTGGAAGCAATTACAATGGGAATGATGTCTTAATATTTTTTATCAATACAGGTAAAGAATTCTTACTGCCTAAATTTTTTTTTATCGCTACACGTAAAGAATTCTTACAAGGGCAGAAAAGTGATGTTGGTTTTTTGAAAATCTTTAGAAGTAGGCAAAATATGAACGTTTAAAACTCCTACTTAAACAAAGAAGAAGATACTTAAAAAGTGATGTCATTAATCAGTAACGTCAAAAAGAATACATATAAAACTCTTTTCTCCAAGAAAGAGACGGGCATTAATCTTTGAATGCTTATTACTTCTTCGATCCTTACTCAATTTTCATTTAACTCTCAAATTTTGTTATGGTATCAAGTCTACTTTTACATTTTTATGAATACTGTGGCAAATTCGATATCAGTCATATCTACCCAATCGACAAAGAACCCATCAGCATTTATGAACAACTCTAGAAATTTTCGTATGACATAATTTTGCTTAGCTTAACAACTGTATTTTCTGTGAAAACTTTCGTAAATGGGGTGCAAATGCAAAATTCTTTTGTCGTATATCGGATAAAACACCAGATACATGAAATTTGGTTTTTAGAAATATTTCGGGTGTCATAGATCTGAAATCTAGTTTCTAGTTTATCGAGTGCTTGGTCATGTAACTATTTGTCTCTGATTGATACCGTTTTCATCTAATGAAGAAAGGAAAAAATCAGCACCTCAATCGAAATGTATTCCAATCAGAACGCCACAAAAATGGGGATAATCTAGTTCCTTCCTGATGTATTGTAAAAAAATTTAATCTGTATAAATATTTTAAATGCGATTTTAAAAAAATATTCTATTAAAAAATTTACAAGGTCCTATGAAATGTTTATGTCTTTGAGGAAATTTTTATTACGAAATTTATTATTGTTTAGCAATAAATATCAATTAATATTTTTAGTTTCGTTCTGATCATTTTCACAAAACGTCACGTTAAATATATTCAAAGCATGAAGAATTTCCCAGTCTCACTCAGATTAGAAAATAGTTTTGGTCAGTTTCTGGCTGGTTTTGATCTTGAATTTGTTACTGACACTGACTAAAACCAAAAATTAATATTGCTCGCATCACTACTTCTCCTACCTAAACCACCTTAAATCGTTAATTTTTATTACCATTGAATTACCCATCAATTATTATAACATATATTTTATAACGGTAGTGTACTTGATAAACTTTTCGTTGATTCTCATTCAAACAAACAATAATTCATTATAACAAGAGACTTGTTTCTTTCTTTAACTTTAACAACAAGAACAGGTTAATATTTTTTTTATATTATTTATTCTCCTCAAACAATGCAAATATATTGGTCGTAGGACGTACGTAAATTCATAGAATTTTGAATTTTTACTATGGTATAATAAACCAAAAACTAATCGTAGTTAATATTCTCTGGTTCCATTAAAGTTTAACTTTTCACGCGGTTTTAAAAAACAGAAAGTTCTAACTCCAAAAAGCAGGTCAAAGTCTTGGAAAAATGGTCACTTTTGGTGAAAATGCAAGACTCTCCTCAATCAAAAAATTAATTTCGCTGTTTTAAATAAAATTGGACCATTATAAGGGCCTGATTAATGACTCTCTACTTACTGCTTCTTAGAAAAAACAAATTTTCGTTCCTTTTCGGGAAAATAAAATGAATTCAATAAAAAAAGTGAGCTAGGTGTGGTTAACTTTTTTTCCGAAATAGACAATTTGTAATTTTACTTTAACAAATAGTCATTATAGATACTGATAAAATTAGGGGAATATACTTGTTGCCAATATATTTTATGCAATTCACATGTATCACAAATAATGTTTTGTTCTGCAAAAAAAAAAAAAAAACTGTACTTTTTTAAAAATCAATATTTTTTAAATTAGATTTATTTTCAATTTATAGTTTATTTATTCAGAAATAGTATTTTTAGAAGAGTATTTTTTGCTAGATCATGATTTGAAGTGCGTATAAAGGCATTTCGCAACTTTGCGAATTGTTAAAGTATAAGATTTAGAAGATAAAAATTTTCAATATTTGCCTTATTCGAATATTGAAATGATTTATACCGGCATATGGAGGTCGCATGAGTATTTTTTTGGAATGAAATATGATGTAATATGAGTGCAAATGCAAATTAATGACAAGACAATAATTGATATTCGAATATCAATTATTTAGCAAATATTACAATCGAAGCTCGAAATTAGTTTAAAATTAGTTCAAAATTAGATTAAATCTGTTGTCTCCTCCGTACAATATTATTGTAAAAATGATTTGGACTATATGCACCGTAATAATATACATGTTTTTAGTCAAATAATATGTTATTTTCAATTCTAATGTACAACGCGACTTATTCTCATAAAAAATATTGTGTATCAAGTTCTGTGTTAATATAGATATTTCTATTCAACGACAAATACTATAACTATATTCGTTTCTGTTCAACAATAAAAATGATTAACTTTGAGTAATGAAACGGTCTGAATAATGAAACGGTCATTAAATGAGCGAATGAGCTTTAAAGCATAAGGTTTCCAACCGTAAATTGAGCTTAACTTGGTTGAAAATGCCCAAATCTATTCGATTGTAAGTAATATAGAGAGCTTCTATGGAGCTCAAAATAGGGCTGTGCTTCATAAATTATTTCTATGTTAAGATAGTTAAGCCATTAAATCAAATTCATAAAAACTCATATAATTTCACTATTTGTAACAAAAGTCATATTACTGTACATAATACTTAGACGTAATGTGTATACATATACTCAAGACATATATTATACACAATTGCATATTTATAAGTTTTTTATGTATATCTTATCAACTAATCGATAAAATTTTACATTTCTAAATTTACCTATTTCTTTGTTTTATGTTCAATTTAATTATAAATATTTCATATTTCACAATCTTAATCGATTGAAATATTTCATTTTTTCTTGACAAATTAAATACAGGTACATTAATGCTATATTTTACTTTAACAAATTCTCAAGAAAAATGGTTTATGTCCAAACTGACTTAAACTTGTATCTAGCTGTTAAATTTCGTACCTTGACTATATACAAATACGAGTATTTAATGATAAATCGGTAATGATTAGTAATAGTCATATTTACAAGTCAATAATTGTAAATTTTACGACTTGAAATCAACTATATTAGAAAATTAAATAATTTAGATAAGTATGGTATTTATTATTATTCATAAAAACTAAATTGTGTAATAATTATGATGTAATTAAAATTAGTTGTTCATTAATATAACAACTAATAGACTTAATTGTTAAATATTCTATGTATACTGAAATGTATACGATTGTATGAATATGTAAATATCTGTTTAGTATATAAATCCTGGCATATGACCGTTATAAAAGAATTGGGCAATTGAAAAATAAGTTTATTCAAATCAGCAATCAATACAAGCTTTTGTTTAGTTTTAATCTGTCCCGCTGGCTGTTTGTAATCCAATCTTGCTAGTCAAATTTGATCCACTTCCCTGTTTTCGATTGAGCTGAAATTTTGCATGCACATTTAGTTTGGATGACAATGCATGTTAAGGTTATGACGTCCTGATTTTCCCATCGCTTCCACCATATTTGATATATATATATACTTTTTTTTGTTAAATTAAAAACTTTTGAAAACAAGCTTTTATTGTACTAAAAAGTAGAAAATAACTTTATCTATGAGTCACCCATACTCGACTATTTGTAATTTAAGGAATTTTTTAATTGATGTGAGTGGCATCCAGACCGTAGCCTTGAACCGATTTACCGAGCTAGGAACAGGTCCGTTATAGTTTTTCGTCCCTGAAATGAAAACTTTAAGTAAAATAATTATAATTTTTAAATACAACTCTGTTTTATTAACTAAACCAATTTTTTTTTTTTATTTGACATTTTTAAAATTTGCATTAATTTAAATTAAAGGTCAATAACATTAGAAACTTATTTTGTTATTGGAAATTTGTCAGGCAAACAAATGGCAAAGAGTTACTTTGAGCAAACATGTGTGAAATTTTTTCAGAATATTTTTTTAATTAATAACAAGAAAAAAATGGCATTGTTCTTCCATTTTTGATTAAATATGCTGCTTTATACCTTATTTTCTCCATTTTCTTACCCAGAAAAACCAAATAGTTCATTAAAATATAAGACAAATAGGCAGTTGTTATAACCTCATTTCTACAGAAGCAGATTATTTCAAAATTGATTTTCCCAGTCAATTTCGACATATTTCCTATGAAAGACACGAATCGGTTTTAGCGCCGTAAAATTTCATTTTGTTATATATTATATCATTTTAAAATAAGCGTAAAAACACACCGGCGGTCACTAAACGCCTAGAAAGTGTGTAACCTGGTATTTTGAAACTTGAGAAAACTAATATATTTGAAAATATAAATCTGAAGATGTCTCGTTTTTGTTCATACTTTGGACCAAAAGTCAGTGGTCGCCTACGGCGTTGATCTATATAATTAATCAAAAATTTACAAAATGAGTGGCAGTATAAATAATAAAGGTGAGACCAAAAACAGTTATAAAAAACATGTTTGCTTTTCACGCGTTTAAATCATGATCTGGTCAATCAGCAATTAAAAACTAGTAAATCAAAATCTTTGCAATTCATCTTAAAAGATCAAAATATTAATAAATCGCACATCTTCAAGGTCATTGATTTGATTACATAGATTTTTTTCACGTCATATTCATAGTGAATTTGATATTTAGAAACCCGACCACTTTCTGGTTTGCTTTTACTAATTAGTGAATGTTTTAATTTTCATTATACAAAAGCTAACCGAGAAATTTCACATTTTGTATGTCTCCTTTTTTAGTCTATTATCAAACAAAACCACATTAACCACCAATCTTCAGTCTACCTGCTTTCTGTTAAAATACAATCATTTAAATACAAATGCTGCGAAGCAAATAGCAATATCTGCCGAGAAATTGCAAAATGGTTCAAGGTATACGTATTTACTATAGCTGTGCTACTTATGTAGGTATATTTTCGGGATGAAAGCACCAAATATTTTTATCTCTGAAAAGTTAAAACATATTTTTTAATAAAATTGATTTGTGATTGAAATTATAAAGAGTCTCTATGTTAATAAATTTATGAATAATATTCAATCAAAAACAAACCATAAAAAGTTTAACATTGAAAAAATAAACAAATTTTTTTCGCAGAAGACTGTGGAATATTTGCATTACTTTAAGCACAATTTCCATGAATTCGTGATCTCGTAAATTAATAATAAAATATTCAAAAAAAAAAATTATTCTTTAGGGGAATTTCCATCTTAAAACACGAAGATTTTTTAATGAATGCTTTGTTTGTTTAAAATAAAAATAAATCATAAATTTTTGCCATAAAATTTCAAAACCAAAGGTGTGGATATTTCAGCTGCAGTACGAATTTAGTGATGCAGTGTGCTAGTTAATCACAATTTTGATTAGTTGATCATAATGAAAATGCTGGTGCTTTCCTTCAAATTTTCTGGGGTGATACAAACTTCTGATGAATACCCTTTTTTTTTATTATTCTTAATCATTATATAACAAAATTTAAATTATACATCACTTCAATGAAAAATTTTAAAAAATTGTCTCACATGTAGACAATAATCTTTAGTGGAGGGGATACATTGCCTGAAAAAAAACCGTTCATGGAAAAAATTAAGTAAAATTAATGAAATTAAAAATAGCCATGAACACTATACGATAGAAAAACTATAATAGTTTAAAAATCAATAAAATTTCATAAAAAATATGTCTTAACTGGTTATCAAATTGGTGAAGATCGACCTTATACCGTCTCTTGTTCTATAATACATTTATTAAAACTTTGGTAAGAATGGTTTGTAACTGCCAGAACTTGGACTAATAGATAATAAAAATATGTAAATATATAAAATTTATATTTAAATATTAGAAGTTATTTTGCAAAATTTTCTCGAATTATTTCATTATTCATTTATTTTTTATTTACCTATTAAAGTAATTACGTTTGATTGTGTAATTAAAACCGATTAAATTTTTCATATAATCATTTTGTGCGCTATAATTATATATTTTTATTATTCAAACTGTTGCAATTATTAATTTTCTGATAATAAACTATTGAGTTTCCCCCGAAAATCGAAATTATTAAGAAAAGTAATTAAAAAATCAAAAAACCCGAGTGCGTTAAATATAAATTTAAAAAAAATACAATTCCAGCAGTTTACATAGCGACTTGAACAGTCAGGACTCATTTACACCGGCTCAAATTTTCCCAATAATGGGTCCCGACTGTAAAAGTCGCTATGTAAACCACTGGACTTGTTTTTTTCTTTTCAGTTTATATTTAACGCAGTCGGGTTTTTTAATTTTTTTACCATAATTAATGATTATTACGTTAATCGATTTGTTTATTTAATAGCTATTCAATGATACCCCACTTGGCATACTTCGCCGATTTTTTTTCTTTTCCAAAATATGGCGTCTGGTGGACACCATATTGAATTTTCATTATTGCCATATCTTCAGTGGCACTCACAAGGTTAGGACAAATCAATTGACGTAAGAATTATCAAAATCGGCCCACGCGTTTCTTTTTTCTTTTTTTGTTTAATAAATTAGCACATTTATAATTTAATAAAAATATTATCATTTCATGTTCGCTAATCAAAGAACAAAGAGATTATGCAAAAATAGATACACAATAAAAGTAATTACTGGATTGAAGTAAACACGTTTACTTGGTTGTTCATCTTCTTATAAATAACGAGTAAATATTTCTTGAGTCAAAAAATCACAATACTTAATTCACGAAAATATATATTTGAATTAAAATTGAAAAAAATTTTAGTTCAATTACCCGTCGTTAAAATCTTTAATCCAAAATTTCAATTCAAGTATTAAATTATTTAATTAGTCAGTTATTAATTTTATAAGTTTAAAAAGTAAACAAAAATTGCAGTTCAATTTCCCGCTGAATAATTAATTAAAAACTTATCAATAGTAAAATTCATTTATCGCTCATATGCATTTTCAAAGTTTGACGTAATTAGTAATGAAAATTCATTAATTATTGAAGGTCGAATTTTAATGTTTTAATGTTGTTGAAATTTTGCAAAAGTGGATACGAACGAGTCTTTCCATTTTAAGAACGTACAAGCATTAAAAAATCTGCATTTGCTTGTGTTATGTTTTATTTTTACCCTGATTTTTGTAAAAATTTATGACCGGTTAAAATTTTTGACTGTAATATATAAGATATTATTTTAACTTGACATCATGCAGGATGCGTAATTTCTTTCTGCACTGTTTTGCGTGCTACAAATAACAAATAAAATGGGAAGAATAAAATACGAATATACTTATTTTTTAGAAATTATATTATTTCTACCTTCAAATTTTTTTAAATATTTTGTATGAAACGGTGGTGCATACTATGTGCATAATTATGAGTAGCTAGGTATTCAATTTATACAAATAAAGTAAATATAAATTGCACTTATGATAAATTTTATTAAATTGATAACAATAATATCTATCAATCAATACATGTGATTTTTTAGTTAATAATATTATTAATTATTATTATAATTTCCAAGTGATAATTAAATCAGATGCCTTAATACTGATAATTTTCTCAGTCCCAGAGCCAGCCAAAAGCATTTTAGTTTAGTGCCTAACTTAAAACTAATGAGTTAATCTGTTTTTTTTTTTTTTTTTTTCTTTCGTATACTAATTAGAAATCCAAATTACCAAAATATTCCGATAAGAATGTTCGGCGCCTTAAACATGATTTTGGCTCTTTTTTTAATACATCTGTCAATAAGTAGCATTTATATATAAATACGTTGGATATCCGATTTCCGATATCCTCTGAGTAAACATTAAAAGACTGGGAAAGCTTTATGAAGGAAAATTCCTTTCTCAAAGGAGTGAATGAGATAATTGGTTCGGAAAAATCCATCTCTAGGCGGTTGCAAGTGGAAGAAATATATTTCCTGGGGAAACGAATAATTGAGAACAAACACAATATCATATTATCGGGGAAATTCAAAGGTGAATGGGGTGGGGGAATAGAGCAAGGATACTGGAAAATGATAATTAATGTGCAGATGAAAATGTATAATATACTCAAATAGTATCTGGCTTTCTTGTACTACACGGTAAGAAATTTTTTGTGGATATCGACGTGAACGGTAATGGTATCAATAGTAACATTAGCAATAGTTATGGCGGACGAATCAGGCCATACTGATTGCAGTATAGGCGATAGGTATGCAGTATGGGCGTCAGGCCATACTGATTGGCGATAGGCGCAATACTTCTGGTGGATAGGCCTATTGAATACTGTAATATTACTTATGCTAACATAGATACGTGTTTTTTTCAACGTGTTTCATTCTAAAAATATATATATTTATAATAAATATATTTTTATATAAATATTCATCATGAATAAATACATAATATACATTTCGTCGTTGAACTTGGCAAACAAAATCACATGTGCTTACTTTTAGTACACATACATACATGTATAACATGTAAAACGTTTGTTGCGCGTATTTTTATTGTGAAAAATCTTTTTTTATCAGAATATAAATAATTTTTCACGAAACCTACGTTACAAATCTCTATAACAGTGATAACAGAACAATTATTGTCTCATAGTTTGTTTTTTTTTTATGTAATGATAAAAACAAGATATAAAAATTAAACATAATAATTTACTGTTAAAAAAAAAATGTGCTTTAAAAATATTGTTACTGTGATCAAATAATTGCAAAAACAAAAGTCTGAAGTTACGGTTTGTTTTTTTTTTGTGAGTGCTTTAATTATTAAAATTTAATTTCATTGTGTAAATAATTTTCTAAATATTGTTCTTTGTTTTGAAGAATTTTATAAACAGGGAAATAAGAGAAAATCGAGGTAACTCGAATGTAACTACTGATGAAAAGATTAAGCAAATATCCAACATTCATTCTTCCTTATTTTAAAACACTTTTAAAAGCACGCTAATTTGATATCGAGCAAAATATGAGTTGTTTTAGATTCCGGTTTCAGTGTTAACGAAGTTCTCTAGATTTGTATCGTGTTCTGATACAGAAAGTTTCAAAAATATTAAGGATTTTAAAGAAATGGTAAGAAATTTTCATTGGATGCTTTTACAACGTTTCTCTATAGATGGTCGTCTAAAAAATTTCATTCCAAAAAGAAGAGATAATAAAAGTAGATTCTATAAGAGGTCTTAAAAGTTTCACCTAATCTTTTAAAACATATACCAAATCTATTGCGCGATTCATTCATATGGTTACTGGATCACAAATTCATTTTTTATAAACGGTAAAGCTAAGGCGGAGAATATGAATACAAAACACGAAATTCAACGCTTCTCCTATGTTTTGCATTCGGATAAAAGGAGTTTCAGAGGAAAATTTTCTCAAGGTCTATCTAATCAATAAATATGATGAAATTCAATTATTTCACAAGCGATCATAATCAAATTTAAAACAATTTCAAAAGTCATAATAATGGCATTGAAAATTTTGATTGAATTGTATTTGAGGTAGTTAAAGGTCACAGCTATACTTGTATATTCTGCCGTAGCCAGATTTAATTTCAGGTGTAATAAAATTCAACATTTAAAAGTCATTTTTATTCGATTACCTTTCTGGAACCTTTCTAATTTGAATAATTGGGTTTCTTTCCATTTTGAAGCTTAGGAGCGCCATCAAAAATTTTGGGAATTTTTGTGAAGGAACACAAGTCTCAATCTTTTGTGGGCGTGGGCCTGTGGACTATTATGATTACAATTTATTAAATCCCTAGTCTTCAATGAAAAAAATTGTGCAATTACAATATATTGAAAATTGAAGGGCATATTTTTAATAGCAAATAATCTTTATAAAAAAATACTCGATTGTATAAGATCGTTAGGAGCGCCATCAAACATTTTCCAGAAATTTTTGTGAAGGAACACATTTATAAAGTCTCAATCTTTTGTAGGCGTGGGCCTGTGGACTATTATATTTGCAATTCATTAAATCACTAGTCTTCAATGAAAAAAATTTTGCAATTACAATATAAAACAAGTGAAAACAAACAAGTGACTGAGTAAATTGTTGAAATACCATGTATAGGCAGTGTTGATAACTCTGTCACATTTCACATACATACATATCTGACATATTTAACTGATATTCTCATATAATGCGCAAGTGTTGATGCGCAATCGTTTGTTTTTTTGACGTCACGTAAATAACAAAAGATATTCACTTTGATATTCCTATATTAATACATACTATAAAATTTGCACCTAATTAACGCCCTCGTGGGTAAACAGTGATGTTTACAAAAAAATGTTTCAAACAAAAGTTTTATATTTTTTTATAAGCAACATTTTTTACATTTAAACTTTTGTTCTATCTCTAACGGTTTACAAGATGGGTCCTACGGACCCAAGACCCAAATGACCTATGATGCTCATTTACGAACTTGACCTGACTTTTTACGTCCTGAGTACGCTGTAAAAATTTCAGATCGATATCTTTTTTCGTTTTTGATTTATCGTGACCACAGACGGACGGGCGGACGGACGGGCGGACGGACGGACAACCGGAAATGGATTAATTAGGTGATTCTATGAACACCTATACCAAAATTTTGTTCGTAGCATCAATATTTTTAAGCGTTACAAACTTGGGACGAAACTTAATATACTATGTATATTTCATATATACATGGTATAAATATATTGAAAATTGAAGGACATATATTTAATGGCAAATAATCTTTAAAAAAAATACTAGATTGTAAAATCGTGGGTAAACTCATAAAATTTTGATAGACAATAAACTAAATTAAAGGATTAGCGGAGAGCATATAAAAAAGGATTAACTGCAGATTTATAACAACAATTTTATTATTTATGGAATTTAACTTAGTTCTCTCGATTATAAACCCAATTTGTTCACATGTTTATGAACGTGACGAGTGGTAAACGTAATTAAAAAAAAAAAAAACTAGTTGTTCTTCATTTTATCTCAATTTTCCATTCGAATCAATTATCTATGCCTTGTAGAAATCATGACTCATGCGATACACTTAACAAGAATTCAATACCCCCAACTAATATTAATAAATTCTCTGATTATGTAAAAATATTCATAATATGTGGGAAATCAAATCAAACGGGTGTGTATTAGAATAACGGATGTTTTTCCTTGTCCTGCTAAAAAATCAACACTTTTTTGAACCACTTAAAAAGTGAAGTAATTATTAAAATCTGACAAACCTACTTCTGCAATTACGAAAATCTTACGTACCGAGCTTTCTTCAATTTTCCTGGCGTTTTGGATCGAAAATTGGTCAGTATGAAATGATAAAATTCGTTATACGAGAAATCAAATCAAACAAATGAATCCAGAAGAACCATTTCTTTATTCTGCTCAACAATGTCGATTATTTGGCCACGTTAAAAGCAGCGTGATTATTGAAATCTGACAAATATGACGCTGTCTCTCTCATCAAAAATTCCTGAGTATAAAATGACTTCAAAACTTAGAATCCCGCTGTTCGAATCTATTAAAAGGCGCTTTTTAAATATATCATTCAAACTGCAATATCATTTTTCGTTTGTGTTAAACAACTTCGAGTCAAGTATATCATAAAATGAATTATTGTGATCTTCATACATTTTGGGAGGTGTTGCAAAAGTGCAAGGATAAATGATTATCGATTGTTTTATTTAAATCCGTGTTGCAACAATTCAATCTATACATCATCAATTTCCCCAAAGTTCCCAAACAAGATTGTTGTTCAAAATATTTAATCGCGTATGGCTTATTTAAGACTACTAGAAATTTCTGAACATACACACTAAAAAAGTACTAGTTGCATGAAAATATATTCTTAGCATACTTGCAAGTAAATATTTTCTAACTTTAATTTTTAGGTAATCAAATACTTGCTTTCTTGAATTAAGTAGAGTCAAGAAATATTTATTTAGGTATTATAAGAACATCAACCTGTGTTAAATGATTTGAGACTCAAGCTATAAAAATGTAAATTTTGTTTATAATACCTAATTTAGAAGATAAAATATGACAGTGACCTTAAAGACGAATATCTTCCGATGTATATCAAAACATTTCCTGTAATTTTCCGTGTTGATAATAAAAAAAAATTAAAACAAGAATACGATCAGAACTTTTGCAAAATGTTGATAACCTTTTTAAATCAAATTGAAAATAATACCTATATCTTTCTCCTTCAAAAGTTAATAAAAATATCAAAATAAATATAACTTTATTACTTTTGGAAATAAAAAGTTAGAGTTTTGTTAACTTTGTTTAAAAATTTGGAAGAAATTAAAAAATAATTTGATAAATCGTTCTGTAGGTAATTTTTAATAATCGTTGAATTTTTCCATTTTCGGCTACGTTTATTTTTTACAATTAGCTCAAACTCGCAAAGCATTGATATTATAGAAGAATATTGTTTTAAAACATTTCACCATCAAACTCGATTCTGCCCTTTCATAGTCAATATGTCCCTATATTAACTCCACTAATAATTAAGCAACTGTGTAGAATTGAACAGAATTGAACACAACAATTATTACATAAAAACTTTTCCGTTGTTAATTGTTAAGAATTCTAGAATTGATTAGTAAAATTAAATGGACCCAATGGTCTCTTTAATATATGATGCTTTATTATTAAAGCAATATTATTTGAATTATTCATATAGACAGCTTTAATAATAATTAAAATCTACTGAATATACCGGGTGTTAATTCTGAACGCTGATAATAAGCAGATTTTTTAACAATGTTATCTTACCATATTTTCTCTTTTGTTTTAATAATTAAGTTTCTGGTATGTAAGTCGCTGTGTTGCTGTGACTCCATCTGTTTAAAATAGGAATAACATATTGAAGGATAGGAATATATTACAAATGAATATAATTCCTTTCGTAATAGAAATATAACAGAAGACTCATTTTTGTACCTTAAAAAAATTGATCTATAAAGACGATAAAATATTTCGGAAACAGGAAGTGTTTATTGCTGAAAATGTCAATGAAATGAGACTAAATGTGCAAAATATATAATAAATATTAATGTTATGCACAAATTTTTGATTGACGTGAAACATTCTTTGATTTGCGTGAAACTTTATAATTTTTATAAGAATCCTCTTAAATATTCATTCGTGGAAAATTTTTTTTTGTAAAAAGCGGCTTTCCAGATAAGAATGGTTAAAGTTACAATTGAATTTCAAGCACTGTGATTATACGCTTTACTCTAACCATTTGAATTCATATTCTACCTGCCGTATTTACTTTTCAGAAAGAATGTTTAAAATTTGTACACAACAGCCTTAACCATTGTATACTGGGTGCACATTTGTTATAAGGATCCCGAAACATGTAATTTTATGTTATATATTTATGAAAAAACCCTTCTGCATTTATAACAAAAAAATTATTGACCAAGAACATGATTAACACACTATATACATTAATATTTATATTATACAATTATTAATAAATTAATAAACACCAAAACACTTTAATTATTTAATTTGTGTTTCGTTTAACTTTAATTTTAATGTGCAATTAAAATTAAAACTGTGCGTTTATCAAGTATATCGAATTGTCAGCCGCATTTTAACTAACAAATCATTTAATCGTCATTAAATTTTAATTAATTAATTTTAAACGATGTGGATACAATCTTACAATTTGTTTTTTTTTTTTTGTCTCAGTATATAAATAAATAAATAATTATTTAATTTTATACTATTTTTTTTATAGAATGCGTAATAAAAATAAATATTCAAAAAAATAATTTCTAAATAAAATTTTGTGATTGGGTGGGTTTTAATTATTTATTGTATAAAAATAATTTAAAATAAACTTTTCATTAAAAATGATGGACGGTGTATCGTTAAATCAACAGTTTTCTGTGAATCGTATTGTTTATAATCAAGAATTATTAAATTCAGCGGTTGAATATCAAAAACCAGAATCAAATCGTAAGTAAAATATTGAATCGTATGGTTTTATTTTTTTGTTTTAATTTTAAAAATTGAATTTTTTACTCCCCAGTCGTATATTGATCTACAAGATTACAAGATAATTTCTTTCCTTTCCTAAGATAATTCTTTTTAAGAATATCGACTAATTTACAAATTTTTATATATAGATAATGTGTGGAGCCTGTATAGATAATTTGTGGCGCTCACTTTTTTTAAAACTTTTAAATGAAGTAATTATTTCTCGATTAATTAAAAAAATAATCATTTCATTCAATAAAACTAATTTCATAAATAATTATGTCTGATAATTTATTTTTTAATTTAACGCATTCGTGTGCCGATGATATTAATTTATCAAACTAATTAATCAACTTTTACATTAATTAATAAGCTATAATAATTACTTATATGATAACTTTTTTCAATTATATCTTTATTCATAGTAGTGCATATACGGGAACTTGTTATACAAATTTTTTCAGGTAAAAACGGGAACTTGTTATACAAATTTTGTCGTAAAATCATTCACCAAAATAATTTTAATCAATTTTAATTTATAATACTTTTTGAATGCAAAGTACTGGCCTCGGGCTTCAACGCAGAGAAGGAATCCATTATTAAACTTCTGACAAAAATTACTGATGAATTAGGACATTATCAGAGAATTCAGTATTAAAAATTCAAAAAAAACATTATTCCAGTCATTAAAGTATACGCTACAAATTGTAATATCTTACTTTAAATAAGAAACGAAAAAAAAGCTAGTAATACGGCCGGTGAGTGGGTTTTCGCTCCACGAAAACGGCCAATGATTTTCGCCATGCCCACATTTACTATAAAAACTTAGGATACCAAAAAGTTAAATCCGGTGCTGATTGTTTCCTTCTGTATGAATGTACCAAGGTCTTCTTTTATTATTAACCAAGGTCTGTTTTTCTAATTTTGCAAAAACAAAAATCATAGTGTTGTGATTGGTCTTTTAATTCAATGAATGAAATTACAGTACTGAGTGACGCAAACATATGACATAATTCTAATTTTGTAGCGCCCAATACCTAACTACGATACACCACACAGTTTTTAATGAATTTTTTTACCTCTACTTCTGGAGTCATGTTTTGGAAATTAAAAATTATGTAGTGATTTACAAGCGATCCATCTTGCGAGACAGATAAGTCTTTTCTTGTGAGTTTTTCTCTGAGGGTGTGGTATTTCAAATGGGACTGAATTTCTACAAAAATTCACATTAAAAATTTTTGTATGATAATTTTTATACCCATGAATGTTTTTTTATATATACTTTGCATCCCGAAGTTCTTACGGGAACGTATATTTAAAAATAACTGAAAAAAGGAATGAAAGTCATATAAATATCTCGACTGCGAAACGGGGCTGGGCATAGCTAGTACGTTAACAATTTCAAAAAATGCAATTTTTAATAGTTCAAAATTTTATAGCTCTTGACTAATTTCTTGTTAATCTTATTGCTTACGTTAATATACTTCCTAATGAGATCGGATGTTTTACAACAATTTTGTAAGGATTATGTAATGTTTATGAACTTGAAAGGAGGATATTTACTTTCAAAGTTTTATATTTATTGAAATTTTATCTATATTTTTTGCAAATAATAAATATATTATATTGATTGCTACCAGTGATTATATACAGAGTGCCAATCAAACATAGATGCATAAGTTCATAAACAGTTTATTGATACATTTTTCATCACATATTTGCATAGGAGCTCAGTATCATGAACGGTATCGTGAGATTGATCAATCAATGACTTTTCTCCTAAGATATTTTACAAAATATAAGCTTCTGAAGGTAATCCTTCTTAGTATTATTGCTTATTTTTTAAGTTTTGGCTTCTGATTTATGATCTAAAAACGAGCTACTGGACTTGGTAGCCATTAAGACAATTAATAGATTATTTCAACAACAACAAAAAAATTTTTAATCGTTTAATTGGGGCGAATTGTCGCACTGTATATTTAGATATACCATTATTTATTTGACATTATAAAGACATGTTATTATAATAATATAGTAATAAAATGATTTTTTTATATGATGTATTATAATATGACAATTATAACCGCTGATTCACATAATTTTTATACATTGATAAAATGTTTCAGATAAACTTTCCATTAGATTCAAAGTAATCATTTTATTTTTAATAACAGGTCCGGATTCAGTAGTGGATCCACCCATATGGGCATGATGGGTATGCCCATCACTTAAATAAAATTATGATTTAATAATATTTATAAAAAAAGACAATAAATCGCTTTAAATAGTTAGCGTATTGTTCCTAATTTCATACTAAACCCCCATCTGATAATTTTTGGAAGAATATTATTTCTCTGCTCACACAAGATGTTTGATTTTGCCAAAATTTATAACTATTAAATATTTTACTCCATTTTACGTGTAGCTAATTTGAATTTTCTTTTTCTTTATAGTTTGCAGAGATTTGGCAACAAGATGTGGATCATGCAAACCAGGAAAATTTGTCACACGGACAATACCAGTCTTAGACTGGTTAGTTCATTACAATTGGAAAAGAAATTTAGCAGCAGATATAATCACTGGTTTAACGATAGCCATAATGCATATACCACAAGGTAAAGTAGTTAATCCTTCAGATCAAAGAGCAAGTCCGTAACGAGGGTACATAGCGCCAGTGGCAAGAATTTATGTTGCGCCTAATATATATACATCCAAATTTTATCCAATTATGTAATTTTGAAAAACCCAGTATGTCATCCTACTAAATTTGGGTCATACTTTTCAAATTTATTATCAAAATTAACCTAGCTCTAATAGATTTTAAGAATTTGGAGTCCTGGTCCCGGAATTAAGCACATTAGTGATAGCTATGGAAAAATTGACATCACAGCTGAAAAGAATGACCTAAAATTAGTGGGTTTCAAAAAAAATCCAATAATATCGGATCAAATTTGCCTGTGTTATCAAAAAAATTGAATTTTTTAACTTTATGACGTCATTAGAATCCAAAAAAATTAATTTTGCTCTATCACATTCAAATTTTATCCAATTTTGATCAACCAAATATGTAATCCTACTAAATTTGGGTCATACTTTTCAAATTTATTATCAAAATTAATCTAGCTCTAATAGATTTCAAGAATGTGGAGTACTGGCCACTGAATTAAGCACAATAGTGATAGCTATCGAAAAATTGACATCACAGCTGAAAAGAATGACCCAAAATTAGTGGGTTTCAAAAAAAATTCCAATAATATCGGATCAAATTGGCCTGTGCTATCAAAAAAATCAAATTTTTTAACTTAATGACGTCATCAGAATCAAAAAAATTTAATTTTAATTTTGTTTTAACGCGATCATTTAAAAATTTAACGAATAGTTCCCCAGATGACAAAATTGTTTCTTCTTGTCACGTTTTTTTATTTACGACTCTACCCTAGTCTGTTTTGAATTTAATTTTAATTTCTTCTGAATTTTCCCTAGGTATGGCATATGCAATGTTAGGTAATGTCCCACCTGTGGTGGGTTTATATATGGGCCTCTTTCCAGTATTTATATATTTTATATTTGGTACTTCAAAACATGTATCAATGGGTAAGTATTTTTTACCTTACAATTCTAAAGTCACGTACAGATAATTTGATTCGCCCTACTGTGGCCCTGTATATCACATCAAATAGCAATCGATGCCCCTTCGATATTTTTCTACCTCGTTCGAATTGAAAACCTTACAGAGTAAAATAAAAAAAATTCAGTCTACAATCTCCAGACTTAATTCAAGAAATAACTGTAAATACTGTCTTGATACTCGAAAATATTTAATTACTGCCATTTCAGGAAGTTTTTTAAGCACTTATTGTTACCTATGTAAGTTTATTTATAAATAATGATAATAGTCCATTTTTAACATATTTGTGTATACTATTTGAATACGGATCCCAAAAATCCTTTTTAAATATTTAAAAATCTACATCCAAATGTTTAATTTGCTTAAACTTTATTCGAACTATTTTTTTTTTCTAGGTACATTTGCCATTGTATGCTTAATGACAGGAAAAGTAGTTAATAATTATGCTACACCTTCTCATGGTAGCTTATTTTCTAATAGCACGGTGATGGAACTGGATCCGCAACCTTTATATACACCTATAGAGGTTGGATCGACTGTTTGTCTAATGACAGGTGTGATATATGTAAGTAGACCCAAAATATCTATTTTTTAAGTAATTAAAGTTATGTAAAAGTTTTTAAATAATATGAATTATCCAAATTTTAATATTCAACAAAAATTACGTCCTTGATAGCTTGCTAATTAAAAAAAATTGATTATATTGAAAGGTTTTTACTAATTTTAATTGGTTTCAAACATGGATTCAAGTAGGTAATTAAATAATTTAAGACTTTGATCATGACAAGACAAAAATTGAAAATCATGACAAGATAAAAGCTGAAAATCGAATACAGTTACCTACTCTATTGACTATACCTATAGTATTTTAGCTAAATCGGAATTCAACAAATTTCCCAATTTTTTTACACTTTCTTTTGGTGATATTTCCCCTCGCATACGATTTTCATCGATATCTATGTCAGAAACTACTCTCCAATTGTCTAGACGTCAAATGTACCCATTTTTTTGGATAAAAATTACTCTAGAAAATAATTTTTATCCAAATCGGAGATTACAAAATTTTCCCGACTTCTAGTAATTTTCTCAAGGAATTTTGAAAAAATTGAGAAAATCAGAACAAAAACTTTGTTTCGAAATTTGGCGAAACTTTGTTTATAGTGTAATTTTGACACAAAATATACAAAAATCGGGTTCATTTAAGGATAGGTTGAGTGATTTTTCGGATATCTTCTAAATTGCTGAATGAAATTCTTTTATTTTGGTGCGATTCTGGACTCTAGATAACCATCTACTTGTCAACTGAGCTTTTTTGTATTTTTGGGGTCCTAATTATTCCAAGTCATTCAAAGACAAGAAAATCGAACGCCTAAGGCCTCCTTACTATGTATAAGAACCCTAATAGGCTTGCTCTTTGCCTATTGCCAAAGGAATTGCCTATGAATAGTAAAATATATAAAAAAAATTGTTTTATTTCAGTTAGTAATGTATGTATTTCGACTAGGAATTATTAGTACATTACTTTCGGAGACACTAGTTAATGGATTTATTACGGGTGCCGCCGTCCAAGTTGTTGCATCGCAAATGAAAGACTTCTTTGGTATTAAAATACCAGCAAGTAATGGAATGTTCACAGTTGTCCATGTAAGTTTAAATTAAAACTATTTTCAAATTTAGAAAATGAAACTAAATATGATTTTTTTTTTTTTTTTTTAGACTTTTGTACATCTAGTTACGGGAATCACCACAATTAATACGACTGCAACAATTATTTCATTAATTACTGTGATTGTTTTAATAATTAATAATGAATTACTTAAGGTAAGAATCGAAATCAATTTGTTGTTTGATAATTAGGATCACATTGAAGCATTGCTTTTTTGTGTTGAGTCACGTGGTACCAAGACAATATTTTCGTTCCTGCTTACTGAAAATAGACAAATTATCAAATAGATAAGTTAGATTAGATGCGAAATAATTCCAAGGAACCACCCAAGTAAGATAAGTTGCAGTGAGAAAGTCTGGGGTGTATGCCAATATGTTTTGACAAAATCACGGCTTAAATATAACCATTGGGACTGCAAAGTGGGGGAAAAAATAAACTAATCTTCGTAGTATTTTAAAGCTGCACATTTCTTTTTCAGCCATGGGTTAGTAAACGCTCTATAATTCCAATTCCAATCGAATTAATTGCGGTTGTTGTTGGTACTACAGCATCAGTTTATGGTCATTTGCCAGAAAAATATGGTATTGCAGTTGTGGGTGAAATTCCTACTGGGTAAGTAATATTCAAACACAGAAATGAAAGACTTTTTAAGTTATTCGTTAAGTTAATTTAAATTTTTTTTCTGGAATTATTCTTTTAATTCCTGAATTGTTATTACACTTTTTGCGATCTGTATAAAAATTATTGAAATATTTTCAGATTTCCTGTTCCTGAATTACCACGTATGGACTTAGTAAGCAGTATTATGTTCGATAGTTTTACAATTGCCATTGTTGGCTACACAATTTCATTATCGATGGCGTTAATATTTGCACAACAATTAACATATGAAGTGGATGCTAATCAAGAATTATTAGCAATGGGCTTGGGTAATGTATTTGGATCATTTTTCTCATGTTTACCATTTTCTGCGTCGTTATCACGATCCACAATCCAAAAGAATGTTGGTGGTAAAACTCAGTTGGCATCAGTATTTTCCTGTATGATACTTGTGGTGGTGCTTTTATGGATTGCACCATTTTTTGAAGCTTTACCAAAGGTATGAATAAACTTTTCTTAGTAGTGAAACCCATAGTCTTCAATATTGATTATTGTGAAAATAGTTGAGCATTGGACCAGGGTCCTAGCTATTTAGCCGTTCCGTGCAAAAATACTATTGGCCACTCAAAATGGCGGTTGCCTGGCTTGCCTCCCCCTGGATCAACCATGGACCTAGCTTGAAAACCATAAATAGCTCAGTCATGTATCAGCATTGAACGATATAACATTGTTTTAAGGGTGCCAGATATGCTTCTGGCTAGCAAACTAAGGCTTGGAGTTGGCCCATCGAGAAGTTTGGCACTTTTTACTTGGATAGATTTTTATTAATAGCCACACTTTTGAAACATCGTGTCGAACTTAATACTGCGAGCCTGAAACATTTTTTGTTTTATGGAAATTTAAAAAGGGGTGAAAATCGAGAAGAACTAATATTTGGGTCCCATCTATTTGATCCTCTCAAGCGTTTATAGCTATGCCTAAGACCAACACCATTGTAAATATTTCTCGTTTATTTTTCAGTGTATATTGGCCAGTATTATTTTAGTTGCATTAAAATCAATGTTAATGCAAGCTACTGAACTCGTACGATTTTGGAAACTAAGTAAATTCGATGCAAGTATATGGATTATCACATTTGTGTCATGTGTTGTATTAGATATTGATGTTGGCTTATTGATTGGTGTTATTATATCACTAACTGTCATCTTCATCCAAGGAATAAAACCGTACACATGTTTATTGGGTGCTGTTACTGATACCGATTTATATTTGGACATAAATCGTTACAAAGGCGTAAGTAATTTAAATAGTACCTTCTACCCACTCCTTGATTCGTCCCGAAATTTGACATACATTTTTATGTCGAAGTTAGAGAGTTTATCAAAGATTGACTGGCCCAAGAGGGTAAATATTTTCATGCGTAGAGGTAAATAGTGACCTAGAAAGAGTCGTTATTTCCTCATACTCCTGTTTGCATACTCCTGAGGCACAGAAAATCTGCCCTTCCTGTCCCACAGACTTTCTATTCTACGAATTATAATTATGTTAAGTACTAGGAAAAGAGGACAATTTCCTCAGAACTTCTGTCTGGCGACTTTATCAATACTCGCAGGAGAGTGAATCATTTTTTACCGAGAGTTAGATTGTGATTTCTCTATTGAAACTCCTGGCGTACTGGCATTCTAATCTCTACAGATTGTTCCCTCCCCTCCGAACAGTAATGACCGTTTTATTAAATAAAGTCCTACGAAGAGAGGTTAAATAATATCTTCGAAATTTTGATTCTAACTGGCTGTATTTGCCTAGAAGTTTCATCAGTGCGTTTTCTCTCCATCTTTATTGACTTTTCTTTGGACTCCGCATAAAGAAATTCATTTAGGTAGCTCGAATTCAAAACTTTTTCCTTGGTAATGTTTGTGTCCGATGACTTGCCATTTTTTGCTAGCGATAGCTCTAGATTTCCTTTAAAAAATTTTTAAATTGAAGAATGCTTGAACTAAAGTTATTTCTTTTGTTTTTTTTCACAGACTGCAGAAATACCTGGTGTCAAAATATTCCATTATTCTGGTCAATTAAATTTCGCATCACGTGCATACTTTAAATCTGAATTATATCGACAAATAAATTTGAATCCACAAAATGAATTATTACGACGTAAGAAAATGGATAAACTAAAAGAGAAATTAAATTATACAACAGCTACTATTACTGGATTGGAAAATAATAATCTGGAGAAAAAACAAAAAGCCATACAAATACCAGTTGCGAAATTGTATTATTTAATTATTGATTTTTCTGCATTAAGTTATATTGATCCGTCTGGTGTGGCAACTGTTGTTGGTATTTGTGAAGAATTTAATAAAATTGGTGTTCCTGTTTTAATTTCTGGCTGTTCAGGTATAACAATTTTTTTTTTACATTTTCTTTCAATTCTGAGTTGAGCTCTTTTCGACCCCTAAAATGTTTTTCGATTTTGATCATGTGATAAAAATTTGCCAAATTTGATCCGATATGTAAAATTTAACCAAAACTACAACCTTGGCTTATCAAGTATAGATTCAGAATATTTTTCGAAGCGTACAACTTGACATTGGGCCTTTGGTTTACTTGAAAAAACACGAAAAAACTAGCACAATTTGCGATTGAACGACAAGTTTCTGATATATCGATTGAAATTCCTCCAAAATCTGGCCTCTCGTACTGGATTTTAGACGATTTATCGAAAATTGCAAGTCCAATCGACAAATAGACACGATATTTGCATTTTTTTGAACCAAAATTAGTCTAATAAATTATTTTTATTCAAATCGGAGGAAAAATTCTTGAAAAAAAAATTCGTTTGGAAATTCATCAAACTGGTTTTACATGGTATTTTTGACCCGCCAAAAGAAAAAGGTTCATTAAATGATGGAATGAGTAGTTTTTGAGATATATTCTAAATTTCTCTACGAAAATCTTTAATTTCATACCAATTCTGGAGATACCTCGAAAAATACTAATCTAACCATCAAATGAGCTAGATTTTTATTTTATTTGGGTCTTAATTTCTGTAAATAATCCATAGTCACGGAAATCTGGTTGCTTTGTGATTGAACCACAATTTTCTAAGATATTGACTGAAGAAATTGCTACGGGATATTACTCTATGTATTCGATTTTAGTCGATATCTCGGAAACTACTTGATGTCCAAACGTGAAACATTTGCTAAATTTATTTTTTGAGCCAAAATTATTTTTAGAAAAGAACTAGAAACTTCCTAATTGTATATATTCCATTTTTAACCCATGGCGCAAAAAGAGGGGTGTTAAAAGTTTGACCTCTATGTGTTTCTGTCTGTCTGAGGCCCTGTGCCTCTTAAACAGGTGAACCGTTTTGAATGCTGTTTTTTTGTTTAAAATATAATTTGATCGAGAATTTTTTTAGCTATGTTTCAAGAAAATCTAAGGGCGGGGGAAGGGTCAGTTTTTTAAATTTTGTAAATTTCACTTGCATCCAATTGTTTTATTTATTATATTGGCAAAGTGTCTGCCAATTATTTGCTAATTACTTAAAAATATACCAATTATTATTAAAAAAATTTTCTTTCCTCAGGTCCAGTTTATGAAAAATTTGTAAAATGTACAACATTTGATAAAAAAGAATGTTCATTATTAAAAGTATTTCCAACAGTTCATGATGCTGTACAAAGTATAAAACCATTAGGTAAATTATTAATGCAAGACAATGAAAGTGATACTAATATAATTAATTTATGATACATTTTTAATTTAATTTAATTTAATTTAATTATTTGTATTTTTAATTAATTAGTTGTACATTATTATTATTATTTTAATATTTATTGATGACGAAAAAAGAAAAACAACAAACTGTGTATAGTGTGATAATAATTATAATTAATTAAAAAATAAATATATAATTATTTTTGTATATTATACTTAAGCGTAATGTTTTATTAAAGAAATTTTTAATTAAGATATTCTTTAAAAATTGTCTTCTTTCTTATTTATTTGTTTTATATCCTGTTCTGTCTTTCTCGTTTACCATTCGTTGGGCATAAAGCCTATGTACCGTGAAATTTCGAAGACCTGCCATGAAAATATTTATGAAAGAAGTTCGAATGTTTGAGCAAGTACGGTGAATGTTAGGTCAACTCAGTATGTAAGGTAATTTTGCCCTTAAAAAAATTTCAAAAATCGGGAAATTTTTTTATCTCAAATTTCGATAAAACTCAGAATATAAGGTAATTTTGACCCAAAAAGTACAAAAATCGGGTGCATTTGATGACTGGTCGAATAATTTTTTAGATACGGATTAAAATCGATCCAAATATTGCGATATCTCAGAAACTCTGCATCCAATCATTAAATTAACCTAATTTTTATACTTTTTGGATCAAAATTACCCTTTCCACCGAGTTTCATCAAATTCCAAAACAAAAAACTTTTTTGCGTTTTTCTCGATTTTTTCAAAGGGGTACTTAAAAAAATTGCAAAAATTTGATAATTTTTTTTAATCTCCAATTTTGATAAAACTCGGTATATAAGGTAATTTTTACCCCAAAAGTACAAAAATCGGGTGCATTTGATGACTGGTCGAATAGTTTTTGAGATACGGACTAAGATCCATCCAAATAGATCCAGAAACTCTTAGGTTGCGGGTTCGAATCCAGACAGCCGCAGTGTGAACAATTATAAAATAATGGATTGGTAGAATTGATCACATTGTCGTCGCTTGAATAAGAACGACGTAAGCGACTCCACCTACATCATAAATGTAATTGTATAAATGGATAAAGTTGAATAAATAAAGATTAACAAATAATGATGGGGGTGGCCTCTGTTATAGGCGTATAGGTCAGAGAAACGGAGGTTAAACTTCATTATTATCATTATTATATTACATTATTCTTTTCCTATTATTTTGTTACATTCCAGAAATTTAAAAATAATTGTAAATATTTAATATAAATATTGTTTTTATTCCATTATCTATTGAGCACTTCAATTTTGCGTATGTTTTAAAGCCACGCCGGCACGATAAATAGCATTGTATTATTATTTATACAAGATGGAGCAGAGATGTGTGCAATCTTGAAAATCATCACCTTAAACTAAAAAAGAAGCATTGTGCGCCTTATATATGGTGAATAACTTTAAGAACCACCTGCAAAATAATCTATGCCTAGATGAATGCCATGTTATTGAAATTAAAACTTATAAGGAATTAAACTGCATTTACTAAATTATAATTATCGGGTATACCCGAATTCACTATAGTTAGTAGATAATTTGGAAAAATTGATGGAATTTTTTTTCAAAGGGTTTTCAAAATCACACACTTCTCTACACTACCCTGTACAATAATTCATTTATTATTGTGCTTATCATATTTCATGATTATAATTTGTAACAAAATTACATGCTTTTGTAATTACTGATAAAAGATCATCAATATTTAGGAACCTAACACTATTTACTATCAATTAATTGGGTAAATTTATTATAGTCCAACTTTAAAGGTAGGTTTATGTTTACAAAAGTGGGTAAAATTTTAGTTTATACTCGTCCCTCCTGCAAGGGTTTAAAATTTTCGAGGTAGCGACAGAATAATTTCCTCCAAGAAAACACTTGGATCATATACGACTTTGAACATTCTAGGTCAGAGAAAATCACTACAAATTTTTGTTTCGGAATTTTATAAAAATTTGTTTTTAAGGTAATGTAAAACTGACTTTTTCCTATTACACCCAAACTTTATCCGATCTAAATGGATTTTTTTTCAAACCCACTAATTTTGAGTCAAGATTTTCATCTATGATATTACTTTTTCCATAATTCAACATTGACCGAAATATCGAGGTCAGGACCTCAATATCTTCAAGCTTTTTATAGGTAGGTTAAATTTGACCACAAACTTGAAAATTATGACCCAAATTTAGTATAATTCCATACTTGGTTTATCAAAATTGGATTTATTTTGGATGTAATAAGGTAAAGTTAAATTTTTTTTATTTTAATGACGTCATTGAGTTCACAAAACTGATTTTTTTCATAATAAACCCAAACTTTGTTCGATCAGAATGGAATTTTTTCAGAAACGTACTAATTTTGGGTCAAACTTTTTATCTATGATGTTAGTTTTTCACTAAAATTAACAACTGACCGAAATATCGAGGCCAGGACCCCAATATCTTCAAACAAATAGGTAGGTTATATTTGACCATAAATTTGAAAATTATGACCCAAATTTAGTATAATTCTATACTTGGTTTATCAGAATTGTGATAGAGCAAAGTTAAATTTTTTGGAACTTAATGACGTCATTGAGTTCAAAAAACTGATTTATTTCATAAACACCCAAACTTTATCCGATCTAAATGGACTTTTTACTCAAATCCAGTAATTTTAGGTCAAACTTTTCATTTTCGTTATCATTTTTACGCTAAGATTCATCATTGTGTGAAATATCAGAACTAGTACCCCTCAGTCAAAGGGACTCAATTTTTTTACTTTTCGATTCAAAATGATTTTCCAGAACAATAAAATTTGTTGGATTTTTGTAACTTTCTTAAAAGCGATCAATAGGAAAAATGGGGTGTAAAAACACCCCCTTTTTTGTTCCGAACTTAAAAAATATTTGGGTAATAATAACTTAACAAAGCACTCTTTTCTTCATTTCAATAAAAAAAAATTCCTTTCATTTACTCGTCTCCTGCGTGATGTTTATTGTTAATTTTAAAATGTGAATGTGCCTTTAACAAGAAGCATAATTTGATACAATTATTACAAATATTTTAAAATTTTTAAAGACGAATTTATTTGATAATCATTTCTTCCATAATAGTTTTAATCTAGAATAATGACTAAAAAGTGAATCCTTCTAAAAATAATATCTTATCAATTAAAAAAAAAATTAAACCATTAAAGTTATCAATAGTTCCAATAAAAATAATTGTTTGCTGATTTTGTTCACTTATGAGTTCATTGAAAAAAATTTAAAACAGAAATAAATATTACAACAAATAAACTAAAAAAATTCTTTCAACATATTTCATTTGTTTAAAAATTATCTGTCATGCTAAAACAATAAGTTTATTCAAAAATGTCATTCATTTTAATAATACGTAATAATTTATACCATTTTTTATTTATTTTCTGATTATGAAATGTACAAAAATGACAACGATTCCTGTAAATCCTCGGTAAGTTTTTTGGGGCTTTTTATCTTCCATATGTGGGAAAATTTATTAAAGTGTTTGATCTTTTGCATAGTCTTCCATTTGGTGTGCGATTATCAGAGATATGTGCTGATGGAACGTTACATCCTGGCTTACGGGTAAATATGATTAATGATTTTTTTTTTCGAAAATTTCTAAGATATTTTACATTATTATTCGTAGGATTTATTTTTGAAGGCGTATTTGAATATTGCGGATGATACAATCAGTGAAAATAATGAATTTGATAACTACATGCAAAAAGCATTAAGGTAAGCAAACTAACATTGATTGTAGGAGATAACGGCCGACCTTTTATAAGGGGGGAATTTGTTCTCCTTAAATTATGTAGCATCCCAAGCAGGAAGGAAATTCCATGTCCTTAAATCCTAAGGACATCCTATAATTTAACCAAACCTGATGTGACATCATAAGTTGGGACTTTCGGGAATTACCTTGATTAATTTTCCAGTATTACTCAGTATATGTGTAAGAACCAGCCACTCTCCATCCCTCTCAATCTTTCCAAAAATTCTCCCGTAGATCTGTTTCTCCAACTTTGTTTTTGAGTGCCAATGTCTCAAGCAATGTTCAGAAATGATTTAATTTTTAATTTTTTTGTTTTCAGTTTTGGTGTTGAAGGTCATGGGTCTTTGGATGATAGGCTGTTGCTAAAAGACTATCTAGAAAATGGTTTGTTTATTATTTCACTTAAAACACCACCAGGAGCACCTATCTGGGTAGTTCGACATTTTCTAGGTATGGATGAGAGATATTTGACTTCGATTTTAATCTATACTTTTTCTAACTAAAATTTAATTATAACAGGTAGATTACCAAAGCCTTTACTATCCGAATTCGATCCTTTTTATTTAAATACGACACGACATTCATGGATAGACCTGGCACTCGAATGTCGAAATGGTGTAAAAATGGCAACAAGCCAAGGATATTGTTTGGATAAATTAAAAATGAAAATAGCAACGTAAGTAATATCAATTACTAAATGCCGAGCAAGCAATTTTTTTTCTAAATTATATTTTTTTTTTGTTCTAGGACATTAATACAATTGGAGAAGAGTAACTATTTAGTATTATCTGCATTAATTGGATTAATTCGAAATCTAGGTGCTGGTCGAGACACTTCAAATTCTCGATTAAATAAACGTGTAATATTTACACTTGTATGTTATTTTACGCAAGCGTTATTCTCACGTCCTTTTCGACCTGGATGGGCAACAGAAGTAAGCATTTTAATCAATGTTTTCTTAATCGTTAAAAATGATCAAATTTTGAACCCACTGAAATGTTGGACATGCTTATAATTTACAGCTTATGATCTTTTGTCTAACAGTCTTTAACTTTTTAAGACTCAAAAATGAACTACTATTCGAAGTAGCACTAAGGTGTTCTCTCTACCCAAAACATTTTTGGGTACGCCTGTAGACTCACTTCTTTCTCAACGACAGTGATAGTTCAAAAGGTATTCACGAGATTTTCATTTTTTTAAATTTTGCCATTCCCGGTTCTATTCTGGTATAGATTTCTTGTTGATTCGATTTATGATTAAGCTCCTTACTAGGCCGATTGTTGTCTCTTTCGTACAAAAATTATTTTGCCATTTCATTTGTAGTGAAATGTATCGTGATTTCATCATTATATCCTGCAAGATAGTGCGCTATTTAATCTTTTATGCAGAAAAGAAGGCGTATTTAAATGATCTTTGAAAATGACTGAGCCCGCGTGCAAGTGTCTCAGCCACATCTTGCAAGTTTAGAAACTATAACAGATCAAAACTTCGGTGAAAAAATGTTCGCTGAAGTCCAAAATTATTTACTTTTGTGCGTTGGCTTTTTAAAGAATCTTTTCATTTTTTGTAAAAGGAGCGTCCATAAACTACGTGGCTCAATTTCAGCCTATTTGCAATCCCTCTTTTATCCAGGTAGTCTACCACAGCCATAACTATGATCTCTCCCTTGGATGAAGCGTAGTTTTTTTATTATCAAGTTAAAAAGGCACTTTGGGTGCTTTTATGTACTGTTTCAAAAAATACAAAGTTCCTTTTTAACTTGATAATAAAAAAACTACGCTTCATCCAAGGGAGAGATCATAGTTATGGCTGTGGTAGACTACCTGGATAAAAGAGGGATTGCAAATAGGCTGAAATTGAGCCACGTTTAAAATTAATGTCCATTTATCGTAACTTAAGCTGCAAATTATGTTCATTATGCCAAAAAATTTACACAAAGAAAATTTGGAAGCTTCACTTCATTGCCTTCCTCCTCTTACGTATCTCAGCGTAGCTTTTTAACTAACTCCCATCCCCTCTTGACTAGGTTCACGTGGCTTAGGGTTGCTGCCTAAGAAAGACATGAACTATTTTGGCCTTTTCTTTTTCACTTCATGTAAGGAGAAATACATTGTGATTTCATCATTCTATCCCACAGGATCGTGCGCTATTTAATTTTTTTTTTTGTCATTGGTGATATATTTTTGTTTCAGAATGACCGTCGATTTTATCCATTAATGTTATTCCTAATCTACTATTGGCCAGATATTCGGCACATAATAAACAAATTAAACAGCAATTGTCTAGATGAACATCTATCACTAGGAAAGCCACGCAAGTGTGATTCATTACCCATCAAAACTGAATTCTACAAAGATCATTATCGACATCACCAGAACGACATCAATAAGAAGAAAACGTATAGTTTAGACAGTGGTGGGCGAAAAAATAATTCATCAATTTCAACAACTTCTACCTCAACATCGAAACCTGTGAATTACGACGAAAAAGAGCACACGAGAAAACAATCGAAATCATCGAATAGTAAACCATCGTTAACAACAGAATCTCATTGTCCGATCTTATACAAATGTTGTAATTGTAAAACAATAAATCAAATCGATGCAAAAATAGTACTAAACGCTACAAAATCGAATAATTTAGCAGACGCTGCTACACAATCCGAAGAACTAACTACAACCAATCACGATAAATCGAAAACAACATGTCCATGCAATATTGAAAATTGTATTAATTTAAACGAAATCGATTCATTTGAACAAAACAATATGGCGTTATGTTTATGTACAAATGATATTTCCAAAGAAAATTTTAATACGAATTCAATTAAATGCCAAACGAAAAATATTGAGTTTGGTGAAGATTTATTTAATCGATCACAGGATCAACAATATTTGGATACATTATCAGAAGAGGATACTGCCATAAGTGATTTATCCAGTGAGACGTCAACAACGCTCCCGTCTGATTATAGTAGTGAAGGTAGCTCAAAAAATTTAATAAAAAAATTAAATGTATCGAGTTTACGTAGTAAATTGAAAATGTTTACGGCAAGAAAACAAAGGGAAAAAACACGACCATCGTATAGTGATGAGTTTATGATATATTCAAGAGTAAAATATAAAAAAATTAATAATTTGCAAAAAAATACATAATACTTTCAAGGATAATTTGTTAGATTTATTAAAAACATAAAAATAATAAAAATAATAATATTCCAAGGTTTTTTGTCGTTGTTTTGGAATAATTTGATGGTTGTACTTATTTTTATATGATTTTTTGATGTTAAATATATTATTTTTTATATTTTAGAAAATATTTGATTGCCTGATCTAAAGAGGGATGACCGAAGTAAATCACTAAAACCTCCCCCAAAAATTAAGGAAGTCAATCATTTTAAGTAATTAGCCAATACCTATTTAACTGCTAAACATGCGGTAGCATTTAAGGCCGAGCTTGCATCAGCCGTGTGTTATATTACTTCGTTTTTCGTTTTTATATCAATTTTAATTTCACTCTCAAATTTTGTTATTGAATTAAGTCTAGGTTTGTATTTTTATGGGTAATATGGCAAATTCGACTGCAACTACCGTATTTCAACCCTAAAACTAAAATTGCCTTGGTGCTCGTACTATCTTAACTAAACCCTAAATTTTATAAATGAAGTTTGAATGGTTATTCAGATATTAACACCTAACAATCGCCATTCTTATCACTGGCTGACTGACAGACATAGAGATCAAAAACCTTCCAGATGACCTAGAAATCCAGAGGGGTATACCTGGTATACCTACAAAAAAAAATTTTTTTTCTCTCAATGGGGATAGATATCATTTTCTATCTAAAATATTGACCAAAAATGTAAACGGAGATGATTTTCGAGAGCAATTTCTAGAGTCAATACTTGTCGTCTAATCATCATAATCATTTAACGATTGGATTAATATTTTCGAAATAACTCCAGAATTGCTTTGAAATAAAAGATACTGCTACAGGATTTAAGGCCATATCTTAGATATTACTCACTCTAATGTTAGAAGATACCCGATTTTTTGGATTCAAATTATTCCATGTACCAAGTCGTAAAAGTCAAAAATTTTTTGAAATCTGAAAATTTAAATTTAAATGATTTTCTAAATCGTATTCATTACGTATTGACTTAACTGGCAAATCGGAAATATTCGGTTAGTGTCGAAGAACAATAATAATTTGAAGAAATAAAGTGTTGAAGTATTTAAACACATATTTTAATGTTGGATATTCACTATAAAAGAGGAATATATACATATAAGTATAAACACTAACTCCTGTGGGATGCTGTTGGTTCATTACAGCTTTCGCATATTGGCATGCGCTGCATAAAAGCTTACATGTGCGTCATATCCATAGAATTCTATACATGAAAATATTTTCAAATAAAAGTCAAGAGATGAAATCATGTAGGGTGAAATAATTTACACAAAGCTCAGACGTTTGAAATAATAAAAGGTAGCGATCCGAAATTTTAACAAATGTCTCCACACTTATTGAACCAGAGGTCCAGGCTTCAGAGGCAAGACCCAAAAATATTTTGGGTCTTCCATTACGTTATCAAAGAAGGAATATTCCCAGCTGAACGAACGCTACAGTGATACACACGCTATACTCTTCAATGCTTCCAGTTTTCCGAACTTTTGCACAATGTTGCAAATTGTTCGCTCAGTAGAACGATTAAATTGGCCATAATTCTCCTGTAGTAGTCTACACATAGTTCTTACAGTTATCAAGTGGTCATAGTGTTCGACAAATTCCCTGATGTGTTTTTTTAAAACGACAACTCAAATACGACGTCATCATGTTCATTTGAAAACGCAGCCTTTTCGAAAAAAATCGTAGAGGAAAGTTTGGTAGACTCGTCAAAAGGGAGCCACTCACGAAGTTTGAAGTATGTATTGATCGAATATCATGTAGCCGAACCAACGAAGAAAATATGACCTAAGAAATCACTGCATAATCCCTATGTTGTTCCTTAGAAATATACAATTCTAGTTTATTATTAATACAATTTATGGGATAAGATCCCTTGTGTCTATATACAACATCATATATACATAAATTTCTACCGCCGTCAGTATGCGGTGTCTATCCAGACTCGTGGTTCAACGTATCTATACAATACTCCCAAATATTCTATGACGTCATAATGTTGGTTTATAAATTTCTATTTATTATCAATTAATTAATTATTAAGTGTTAAAATCAAAATAATAAAAATCACGAAAATGATTCGAATCAAATAATAATTGATATTACAAATAAACACGAAATTTTATTTTCGGATGAATTCTATCTGATTTTCCATCGTTTTGTTTTTATTTGGTGTAAGTGATGTGATTTAAATAAAATCTTATTATTAAGATAATTAAAAGAAATTATTAAATATTTTAGTTTTATTTATGAATAAAATAAATGAATAAAAATTAATTTAAGTAAATTAAATTTTTATTTAATATTTTTCAAATATGTATTGTTAATATGTTTGGTTACACCCTTATCAGTTATTGGGGGTTGAAAAATAATGTTCGTCAATTATAAATAATTATTTTTTATTTTTCGTGTAATTTACGCATTTAAAAGTATTTTATATATTCGATTCACTGAACAAATTATTTTGTTAAATTCTATAAATTTATTTTAAATTGCTTTCTTTTTCGGGGAAATTAAATTCTTTGAGTACAACTGGAAGACGTAATTATTTGGATTTTCACGAAAATTTTTAAATAATAGCAATTATCAAATCTTACGGAATGCTAACCAGACTTCTTTTTTTTAAGTAATAGCTTTCTACTTTGAATCGAAGCCTCCACCAAAAGGGGTTAATTAATGTTAAGACTGACGATTATGACCACTCTGATGATAGGCATAACCTGGAAGAATCTTAAAGGCTGGTAAAACATAAATATAAAACCTAAAAACGTGCCAACTCGCCTCAAGTGTCATATTTAATATTAAGATAAAAGCTTTGTTCTGAAAGTGAAATTTGCGGCTGGGAGGCTCGAATGAGCCCTTAAAAATTGAGTATAAGTGGCAAAACTTGGTAGTATATTGAATATTGTTTCGAACTCTCGACTTTGTTAGAACTTGAAAACTTCTCTAGCGGAATTAATAATTGTTTCTCAATAATTTTATTCAAATCCCTAAGAGCAAGGCAAACAAATCCCAAGTATATTTGATTAAAATTGGTCATTAATCAGTAGGTCAAAATACAAGAAAGTCTTGGGTAAATACCTCAAAATAGTGGTAGCCTTTAGGAAGATATTCGCGTCAGCATTAAATCCTCTTATACCATTTTTGAAAAAATCGATGTGGGTTTCAAAAATTTATATAAATGTTCGAATAATTTCGAAATTTGAAAATCTTAAAGAAAGTACCGCTTTTGCTTAGGCTAAATATTTTTAATAAACTATTTTTCACTCTAGATTTGATGTGTTTCGTCGAAGAAATCAACAGAAATGTTACTTAGAATAATGTTTGTGGGAACAATACTCGTAGAATTAATATACATTTTTCTAATTGGACAATGTGAAGCGAATCCAGATGCTAAACGTCTTTACGATGATTTGCTTAGTAATTACAATCGGCTTATTCGGCCAGTTGGTAATAATTCAGATCGTTTAACTGTTAAAATGGGTTTACGATTATCACAACTTATTGATGTGGTAAGAAATATTAAAGCACTCAAAATATTGAGACCATTATTAATTTTTTTTGCATTTTCTCTTAAAATAGAATTTGAAGAATCAGATTATGACTACAAATGTTTGGGTAGAACAGGTAAGAAAAACGTACTTTCAGATTAAAATTAAAATGCTAATTATAAACTAACTTTTTAGGAGTGGAATGATTATAAACTAAAATGGAATCCTGATGATTATGGGGGTGTGGAAACACTTCATGTTCCTTCAGAACACATTTGGTTACCTGATATTGTCTTATACAACAAGTAAGTGCCTGCCTGCGATTAGTAGAAAATTTGTAGAATTGTAATCTTGAGAATCGTATAAAAGCGTTTTTTTATGAATTTTTTAGTGCTGATGGAAATTACGAAGTAACAATTATGACCAAAGCAATTTTACATCATACGGGAAAAGTAATTTGGAAACCTCCAGCCATTTACAAATCATTTTGTGAAATTGATGTCGAATATTTTCCATTCGATGAACAAACGTGTTTTATGAAATTTGGATCTTGGACCTATGATGGTTATATGGTATGTTCGATTATTAACCTCATTCTCGAAAATTGGTGTTATTCGATTTTCTCAAAGACTCTAAGTCAAGAATGCTCGATTTAACTTTTTTAAATTGCCATTCTTTTGGCATACCTTGCCCCTATTTGGCAGTTTTTTCGATTCGTGTCAACCCTTAAAACTATTTTGCTTGAGTTTTTCTCGCTTTTTGTACTTCTCTTAATTAATTAAGACATGCGTCAAATGCTTCCTTTTATCTCAGGCTCAGACTCAAGTTAATTCAAGGTTTTGCCTGTCTTTTTTGACTCAACGATGACATGTCAGTCCATTTGTGTCACCTCTTGGAACTACTTTGCTTTTCGCTTTTTTTATCTCTCTAAATTAATTTAGACATGTGTCGAACTTTTTCTTTTATATCAGGCTCAAATTCGCGTTAGTTCGAGCTTATGCCTATCTTTTTGACCCAAAAATGTCTACTCAAATCAAAGCTCTACATTAATTTTTTCAAGCTGGTACACACTTTGGCCGTTTTCGCTTGCCTTTGATATATGTTGTCGAGTAATAACCAGTTTAGCACGTAATTTTTCTTGATCATTAATATTTGCTTTCATATTTTTAGGTGGATTTGCGGCATCTATCACAGATACCCGATTCAGATCATATAGATGTGGGAATCGATTTACAAGATTATTACATATCAGTTGAATGGGATATAATGAAAGTGCCAGCTGTACGGAATGAGAAATTTTACAGTTGTTGTGAAGAACCATATCCTGATATAATTTTTAACATAACTTTACGCCGTAAAACATTATTTTATACCGTTAATTTAATTATACCATGTGTTGGTATTTCATTTTTATCCGTATTAGTATTCTATTTACCCTCTGATTCCGGTGAAAAAGTCTCATTATGTATTTCAATTTTACTGTCATTGACTGTGTTCTTCTTGTTATTAGCTGAAATTATCCCACCCACATCATTAACTGTCCCATTATTGGGTAAATACCTATTGTTTACTATGGTTTTAGTTACATTGTCTGTTGTCGTTACAATTGCTGTCTTAAATGTTAACTTCCGTTCGCCCGTGACACATAAACTGGCGCCATGGGTTCGATATGTTTTCATAGATATTCTACCAAAGTTTTTATTCATCGAACGACCGAAAAAAGAGGGTGAAGAAGAACAGAAAGAACAAGAAGGTGTACTGACGGACGTCATTCCAATGGGGCTATCACAATTTAAAGGTTATGATTCGTATGATTTAACACCGTCAAGATTTGATGTTGCCGCTGCAGGAGGTCTAGGCCCGTGTTTTGGCGAACCTCCATTTCCAACGTTACCATTGTCGGGAGCGGATGATGAATTGTATAGTCCAAGTTGTCGTACAACCACAATGGATGGTATTAGTGATGCAAGTCCTGTTTTTGAGAAATTAGGTGTACATGAAATTGAGAAGACAATCGAAGATTCAAAATTTATTGCTCAACATGTCAAAAATAAGGATTCATTTGAAAATGTAAGTTATTTGGCACTGACAATATTGACTGATTTTAGATTAGGTCCATCACTTATTCTAGTTTAAGTCGCAAGTCGTAGTTTCGGTTATATAGCATAAACGTTTATTCTTTCGGCATTCCACGAGATCTATTTATACTACTAAAGTTATCTGCCATTTTCACAACAATTTAATCTTGTCCGAATTTTGAACTTTAACCTCGTTTAAATTTCTGGATTAATTTAAAAAAAGACCATGATATTAATACTTTGTCTGTAATTTTGTAGGTCGAAGAAGATTGGAAATATGTAGCAATGGTTTTGGATCGCCTATTTTTATGGATATTCACATTAGCATGTATATTTGGTACAGCCATAATTATATTTCAGGCGCCATCATTATATGACACAACAAAGCCTATCGACATATTATTTTCGAAAATTGCCAAGAAAAAATTGGCATTATTACGAATGGCCACTGATGAATTGTGAATATCTTTACAAAAATTAATCATCATTATAGCTCTATAAGTATTTTCATCGTTAAAAATTTTTTTTGTTAAAAATGTTTCAAAATGAATTATTTTTTAAGATTCATGACAATATTGTTGTAAATTCCCTTCGTGTGTGTTGAAACACACAAAAATAGGGTTTCGCAGTCTTTAGATGGAACTCGAAAATATCTTTTTTACACGATTCATTTAACTATTTTTAAGAAATGTAAAAAAGAAAAAGCACTTTACAACGAAACTGACTTTTTGTGAGGGTTTATATTTCGATTATAATATTTATACTCTGCCTGGTTATCCGTCCTAAGTTTCTTCAAAAACAAAATGGTCATATTCAAAAATATATCGAAAAAATAAAGAAGTTATGAAATTACTTTTTGCTATTTAAATCTACTTTACAATCAAGATGAAATTAAGTTTCTATTACTCCTCACAATGAGCATCAGTGCAGACCGGATTAAATTACAGTCCAAATATGGTTAATATCCACGGAATATTTTTAATTATAAAAATGATCACATCTTAAGACTTACTACTGTATTTTAACAAATTTTTCGGTTATAAATAATATAAGGAAATCTATTGTTGAAGTTATTCGTCACTTTGTATAAAATTACATCTAAAAAAACCATGCTTAAATAAATAAATTATAAATAATAACATTTAAATAAAATTATGTTTTATGAACCTCGTGCCTAGTCACATGCTAAGTTGTGGTAGTTTCTTTGACGCGAATAATCGTACCTGAGGAACCCTTGCCTACTCCTACAAGTAGAGAACTTTTCTAGGTAATTTTTTTTATTAAAAATTTGTTTCTTTCGTAAATGAAAAAATAATGGTAGTAATACAAAATATAACCTCAAATATAAAAAGAAGCTTAAACTTTTCTATCATTGGTTCACCCAGTATAAACAAACCTTACAATAATTAGAAGGTACTTTATTCATCTGCATCAGCACAAAAATTAGAAGACAACACTTAAAAGTTTAAAAAGCACTTCCCGAATAAACTCCTGTTATTCATTAAAGAAAAATAAATAGTAAAAGAAGCAGAGATTTCAAAACATGTGTCATGATGCTTTCGAGAGAGCAAAACATCGGTATAAATCGGAAATATTCGTCAACACAACGCGTGTTGTGTTTGGATCTCTCGAAAACAGCATATATATGTAAAAGAAAAGAAACAATTAAACATGAAAAATGAAAACTACGCAAGCGCATGACTAAGCATTCGTTTTATTTTTTAATTGCTAAAAATTTGTTATTTTCGAAAGAAAAAATATTTGTTAAAAGTTGTATTGAATAAAAATATGATTAAAAATTTTTTAAACTTGGTGGGATTTTGAAACAATTTTTTTTCTCTTTCTTTCTTACTCTTATTGTGTATGTTACTCGTTGCTAATTTGGTGGCGGACAGCACCAGTCGGTGTGCACTGTGCAGTCCGCCACCAAATTAGCAACGAATAACATACACAATAAGAGCAATTACGATTGGCTAATTCATACTAATGATACTAGTACAAAAAATTGATCTAGGAAATTGGGGCAAAAATCGAAATTTATTTCGAAATATCCTAGAGTTCTCATTTATTATCTTTTATATTGGTTTTTGTAGTTATTCGAAAAATAATTTTTTTTTCCTGTTTGTTACATGAACTCACTTACCTTCAAAAGTATGAAAAGTATGAATTGTACATTTCTTTGAAATTTTTGCATTTTAGCAACAAATACCACCTTGCCTACTTTGTTTTATGTAATTTACAATTTTGTTAATGATTTTCAGTCGTCTTTTTGGACTGATATTTAAAAAATATAAAAATAAATAAATAAATATTTAATAAAAAGAATTCAACAAAAATTCAATAAGCTACGATAATCATTGATCTTAAATGTTATTGTTATTAATAATTAATAAAAAAAAAATGTTATGAAAGTAAAAATTTAATATAAATTAAAAAAAACAAAATATGTATTAAATAAATTCATTAATTAATTGACTATAAAAACAGGTAGTTTATAAAAAAAGTAAACATTAGTATCTATTTCAATCAAATTTTTGTAAATAAATAAAGGACGTAATTCAATTGCACATTAATTAAATTTGAAAAAATATATTACTTAAAATAATTAATGAGATATTTAATCGAATTTAGAATTCAATTAATTAAATTAAATTTTTTAATTTACCAATGTTAAATGCACGCTGTTAAAACTAAATGGAAAATTAAGTTTATAGAATCATTTCTGAGATAATTTTTATAAATGAAACCTATATAATTGCCTCGATATTTTCTCAAAAATGATTCACAAATTGTTATTGGCTTATTGTTTTTAAAAGTAAGAGAAAAAATTTTTTATTGTAATTAGACCAGGCTCTGATTGGATTTGTGCATGCAAAAATTAGAATGGAATAGAATTTTTCGTAAGTATTAATTCTTAGATATTACTGCAGGAGCCATAAATAATTCGAAATCCAAATTTACTGAATATGGTTGTTCAAAAAAACATTTCGATTCTTTGTTTTTGCATGCTCAAATCCATCCAACGCATTATCTAAATGATTGAAAAGATACTTTTTGTATTAAAACAGAAATCAAAAACAAAAAATATTGTAGTTATTTCTAAAAATCATTTCAATATAACCAACACTTTATATTAAAAAATGTATATAAATATTTATTCGTTTCCTTTTTCCGAAAAATCGTCCTCCATGCAAAATTTTATAGCCAATGTATCAGAAATTACTAGCAATTTTGTTTTGGAATTTTACGAAACTTTGTTTATAGGGTAATTTTGACCCAAAAAATACAAAATTGGGTGAGTGGATTTTGAGATACCTCCTAGATCCTAGTATCCAGTACAAAAACTTTTTTAAACAGATTCATAAAGATACCCATAACTCGAAAAGTACCCATCTATTGTTCAAATGAGCTGTATTTTTATTTAAGGGATTCGATAATTGTATTTTGGGTTAAAAAATTTTTCCTAATTGCTTAAAATAGATAACTTCCTTTCTGGAAGGGGTACTGGTCTCCATCTGAAATATCCGCCGAATTAATTTTACCAGTGAATTATAAGGATTTTAAAAGGTAAAGTATAATTTTATAGGTAAGTGAAAAAATTAATAACATCAAAATTGTTTGAATGATTGTAAAATTTGAAGAATTTTCGTTAATTTTATTTATATACTAATATTGATATTACAAGTGTGTTTGTTTTGTCTTAAATCTTATTGAAGTTTTTAATTTAAAAATCTAATTCTGGAAGAAATTGTTGTTGAGCAACCGAAGACAATTCCATATCAATTGGTTTTGTATCATCGTATAATGCAGGTGCTTCACACAGTATAGCAAATGTTCCAACAATTGAAGCGATTGTAAATATCCATAAAAATAAACGATCTAATACCATTGCAACGAAACCCCAATCTTGATCTTCCTATAATCAAAAAATAATTTTATAATTACATTTTTTGAAATAATTTTGTTAAAAAAGTTTCAGCATTGGCATTCAAGACAAATTAATTAACTTCATGGAATGTGTTTCTTAGGTGCCAAATAGGCAACTTGTATAGCGTATGTGTTCGTCAAATAATCGAAAACTATTATACATGTATAACCTATACGTAATTCAAGTTGCCTATTTATTAATTTTGTAAGTTAATTTATAATGGCTAACGAGAAGCTTTACAAACGGTATCTATAAACGAGACTTTAAATTCGATAGATGAAATCATATTCCATTTTATTTATAAATAAATTGAATGAAATGAGATAAATTACAGAGGGAATCAAACCCGGACAACAACAAAAATATCCAAAATTGATAAACTGCTACTTGATTACCTCCCCATTAGAGGAGTAAATCTCTTTACAAAAATTCTTACCGCATTAAATTCGTCCTGTCGTTGTATGTGATGTTGGATAAACATTACGTTATGAATAGCTTTCTCCAATTCGAATGGATACTTTTTCCTGGTGGTTGTTCCGTCACTAACACTTTCATCTAAACCAGATAAAAGCGATGGTAATCCATTATATCCACCCATAACAGTACCACTTAATAAACCACTTAATCTGAAATAATTTTGCAATACTATATATACTCCCGAATTACTTTTAAGTACAAGTTTTTCATTTTTACAGCCTTTAGACAAAAAGAATCAATCCTATTATGGTCAAGCATGTCACAAACGTCTATCATAGACAATATCAGTAAAATATTCTCTGACGTCTATAAAATTTTGACATTCGCTGTCTATCTAGACAAACAGATTTATTGTCAGTGATAAATATGTCACTGAGCTGTTACAAAATGTATATTTTGAAAGAATTTTGAAAAGATCAGGCGTAATTTTACAAAAGTAGGTATTTATATTTTAATTCAAATTAATCGATAAAGGAAATGCCTCAAAACACCCTTTTTGGATTTTATTTGATTGACCCTAACAAAAATTGCCCCTTGTATTTGAATACTTTTTAACCCCTGAACCAAAAAAGGGTGCTATAAGTTTGACCGCTATGTGTGTCTGTCTGTCTGTCGGTGACATCGTAGGATGATCCGATTTTGATTTGTTTCGTTTGAAAGGTATAGTTTAATGAAGAATTCCGTACCCGGAACAACTAAAGAATATGCGATGATCCTCAAAATCGGTTCAGTCTAGAGAAAGCTCTGAGGAAAAAGGTAATTTAATACAAAGTGTTCTTAGATATGTTTCGAGCATGATTTTAGGGTTCCGTAACCGAAAAATTTGTCGGATGATTTTTAAATTTTGTAAATTTCACTTGTTACAAACCTGTTTGTTGCCGATGATGAATGTAATCCATTACATCCACTTGGTCGATGGCGTGTTGTCGATGATGATGATGACGATGAACTTGACGATAATACTTGTGATGATGGCATTGATTCAATAACACGATGTTTTTTTAAATATTTATTTTGTATTTTATTTGCAGCTAAATCATTTAATAAATCCTTGGGTACACGCATTAATAATAATTTCGGGACACGTTTGATAAAAAATTTCCGTACCCATGGTGCCATTTTATGTGTACTCGGTTTACGATAATGTACATTTAATATAACAATTGTAATAACAACAGATAAACCAACTAATAACATTGTAAATAATAAATATTTCCCTAATAATGGTAACGCTAACGATGTTGATGGTATAATTTCGGAGATCAGCAAGAAGAACATTGTTTGTGATAGTAAAATGGATATACAAAGTGCAATCTTTTCACCAGAATCTGCTGGTAAGTAAAATACTAATACGGATAAATATGAGATACCAACGCATGGTACTATTAAATTTACGGTGTAGAATAATGTTTTACGGCGTAATGTGATGTTAAAAAATATATCTGAAAAAAAAAATGTATCACTTTAGTCGAAAGTCATAAAGGGAGGAGCAATTGGCATAAGAGGAGGAATGTTCAAAATAATCGATTATTATAGATTGTCTGTAACTAGGGCGTGGCAAAGGGCCGCAACAGAAATTGAGGCGCAAAACAAAAAGTATGTTTTATACGTTAAACAAAAAGTTAGTAAAGAATCATGTAAAAGATGATCTCATTTTGTGCTTAATTCCGGTACCAGGACTCCACATTCTTGAAACCTATTAGCGCTAGGTTAATTTTCACAAATCACATCACAAATTTGAAAAGTATAACCCAAATTTGGTAGGATTACATACTTGGTTTATCAAAATTGGATAAAATTAGGATGTGATAGAGCATAATTAAATTTTTTGGATTCTGATGACGTCATAAAGTTAAAAAATTTTATTTTTTTGATAACACAATTATTTATTATTTATTATCAACAAAATTTTGATTTTGGAGATTAATCAATTCCTCATGCAAAATACCCCAGTATCTTTATTGCTTTACAAATTATCTGTATAATAAGGTCAAATGGATTATATTTTATGAAATATCAAGCAAAATACCTGGATATGGTTCAGCACAACATGGATAATATTTTTCATGTCTTTCTGCTGGCACACCTAAAATATCCCATTCAACACTTGGATAATATTCACGTAAATCAATTCCAACTTCAACTTTATTATCGCCCAATTTTTGATTAATATGTTTCAAATCAATTTGATCACCATCATATGTCCATGAACCAAATTTCATGAAACATGTTTGCTGATCAAATGGAAAATAACGTACATCGATTTCACATGATGATTTAAATATAGCTGGCGGTGTCCACAATACTTTTCCAGTATGATGGAGGACGGCTTTAGTCATTGTTGTAACCACATATTCACCATCAGCGCTACGAGTAAAAAAAATTAATTAATTTTTAATTAATTATTCGCAGATGAAAACACATCTTGTATCTTACTTGTTGTATAGCACTATATCAGGTAACCAAATATGTTCTGAAGGTACGTAAAGTTCGGTAACACCACCATATTCGGCTGGATCCCATCGAAATTTATGATCTTGCCATTCCTGTTATTTAAGAAACATTGCAAATTATATATACAACGAAATTATTTGACCAACAAAAGTATTAAACTTACATGCTCCAACCAAACGTTTGTTGTTAAAATTTGATCTTTTAAATTCTGAAAATAAATCAATCCAAATTTTATTTCTGCAGTGGAAATTCTAGTTATACTTTTTTAATTTTATTACTAGTGTACCATTGGTGTTAATAAAATAAAGTTTCGGGATGTAACGAGGTGTAAGGTGTAGCCCTAAATAGTTACCTGTAAGGATTTCCATATTAAAAAGGTGAAAGTGATAGGAAATTAGCAAAGTTTATGTGGCTATTTAAACTCATTTAATATCATCTTTGAATATAAATATTGAGCTTAAACTTTTGGGAATTTATTCTTCCTAATAATCCCGGCAAAATCCGCCATTGAGCATAATTGATTTTCGTATGGAAAATTTTTGCAGAATCCCGTTTAAAACATGCTCCTGATCCTAAAAGTGCAGATTACCGGTGGGTAACCCGGTAAGATATTGTTTAAACTAGTTTTTTTTAAAGACATATATAATATCGACTGAATTGCTTGACCGAAAAGCGTTTTCACCTGCATTTTTAATTATCTCGAGACCTAAAAGGTTAAATAAATATCTGTATTTTTTTAACTTCCCACACCTGTTCCCTCTATTCAATATTACAATTTTTAATTGGAAATTTAAAAGTAAACGTACTGTAACTTTCAACTTTGCTAAAATTGACGCTGGTAGAAGCATTGTGATCCAAGTCATCATTTTTCCTAAAATAGCTACGTAATTCTTCATAATTTTTCCATGCCACACTCACCCAAGTCATGTTTATCATCATTTTTAACCCCCGAACTAAAAAAAGGGTTGTTTGACCGCTATGTGTGTGTCTGTCTGTCTGTGGCATCGTAGCGCCTAAACGGATGAACCGAATTTGAATTTTTTTGTTTTGTTGAAAAGTAATTTAATGGAGAGTTTTCTTAGCTGTTTCAAGAGTGAATTTAGGGTTTCATAGCCGAAAAATTTGGCTGGGGTTTTTTAAATTTTGTAAATTTCACTTGTGCCAATGAAATTCCATCCACTACTTCATGAAAAATTACTTTTGAAATATGAAAATATTTTTTCAACATAAATAATTTCATTAAAAATTGTTTTTCCATTATTCCAATGATTAATATTTATTGTCTTAAAGATTATTAACATATTTGCTTTATTTTCTCACTAATATAAAAATATTACTTGGATCACTATATTTCTACCATCCCCAATTGATTGTAGGTAACTAAACATGATATTATAAAGATAAATCTTCATTTTATACTTACTAAATCAATTAATTGAGACAATCTTAATCCTAATTTCACCAAAACTGTATCCGTATTATTACTAACAGGTCGAATTAAACGATTATAATTACTTAACAAATCGTCATACAGTCTTTTTGCATCGGGATTACAATATAAACCATTAATAAATATCACCAAAATACAATAAATTGATATTTTTATTTTACACCACATTATAACTTCTTTTTTTTTCTTTGCTACTCTATTTTAAAATTTGGCATAACGATTTTTATAATTTATATATTTTTTAAATTTTATTTAATATTTATTAAAAATTTTAGAACTAATTTATATATACAAATTTAGAATTTAAAACGCCTCATTTCAATTATATTGGAGTTTTCAATTTCTGTGCAAATTTGTTTTTAGAATACGAATTAATTAATTTTATTTATTTATATAAATAATTTTTAAGATTAAACAGCTAAACTTGGAACACTTTGTATTTAGAAATTTTTGAATGAATATCATTTTTGGGTATTAAATATTTACATTATTTAGTATCCAATTAAAAAAAAAGCTTGTATCCACGCGATAAAACGATTTTTATTTATTTTTTCAATTTTATTTATTATTGTTTCTTTCAAAATGACGTCATTGTTCAACCTGGTTTATTTTAAATTAAGTGTTTGTAATAAAATTAGTTTTCAGCGTCACACTACAACGTCGAGACGTCGAGTATGACGCCCAATATTTAATTATATTTTATACGAAGCATAAGCGTAGAGTATATGACACTAGTACGATCAATAATACAAAGCGCATGTCCAACAAAGTTAGGGAAGAAAAATGGGTATATAACTTTTCGGGAAAAATTTTTGGAATGCAATTAATTAAATTTTAAGATACGAAGTTTTTGGGAGTAATAAATTATTTATAGAATGGAAAATTAAAGTAATTTTTAATTTAATTAAAAATATTATATTTTATCTCAATTTAACAATTTAACACCAAATGTTTCCCATGGGAATTGTTATGGCCAAATTATTGAACGGATATCGGATATAACTAATAATAAAGTATGACCTTTCATGGGATTAATAAGTAGAAAATAATCATTGTTTATAGAGTTCACCTAATATGGTCTTAAGAAAATAAAACTTTTTAAAAACAAGGATTTATTTTAACATGTTTTATCAAAGCATTATTTTGTGGGACCCGATAGTAGATAGAGTTGTACGCCGAGACACCTGAATATTTACGTCCAAAAATCTCTTACTTAAAACAAAAATTTACTTTTACGGATGTATTCGAATATAAAAAATAATTATAACAAATGTTATTTAAAAAAGAATTAAACATATTTATAAAAAATAATTATTTTAGTTCTAATTCATCGTTGTCGCCATCGTCTGCTTCTCTGGACAATAAATTCTCAGATATTTCTTCTGAATCCATTGTTTTTTTCTTGTCCAATCCAGTTTCTTCTTCTAGTTTACCAAGTGTTCCTTTGGGAACTATAAAATGAAATCTAATATTAATTAAATAGTTTGAACGTAGATTCCTCGATCCTTCGTAAAATCCTGCCTTACTAGTTCTATCCCTATTGAAAACCTCATTTTTTCTATAATTCCAAATATTTTAACATTTTTACCTTCATCGTGTTGCTGATACTGAGCTAATGCTTTTTCAACATCTGTGAAATACTCTAGCTCAGCGGCAACAACCTCTGGATCTTCACCTTCTGGAGCTTCTGATGCAATGCTTTCATCTTCTTTGGCTGGAAATATGTAATCCAAATAGTTACTAATAAATTCATACAAATGGTTTTGTTTTTCGATTACCTGGTGCTCCTTTAGTTGACTTTAATAAACGAATTTCACGAGCTCTTGCCTCTAAAATTTTTTCACGTTTGCTTTCACGTTCCATCATCTAAACATATTAAATTTTCATAAAAAAACTGTGTGAGTTTAAAATCAGTAGCATTTTACTTACAGCTGTTAGGAATGGTTTATCTCGTGCAGTATTATCAACCATACTGTCACTGACTTCGATCAAATATACTGTCCCACTTGCTGTTCCTAAAGATACCATCTTTCCCTCAGAGTGGCATACTATTTTTCTCAATGGATCGTCACTAACCTGTCAAATCCGAAAATAATTCTTTGAACCATAATGTTATTTTACGCATTCTAATTCATCGGAAAATTAAGCGCGAATTTAGAGGGGAAAATCAAGGGCGATTGGAGACCCCTCCCAAAGGCTTTTTGGTCCTCAAATTAGATAAAAATGAATGATAAGTATAAAAATTGGTATATTTGACGACTTAATGTATATAGTTTCTTAGATATATATCACCCAAAATCGTATACGAAGGGCGATATCCTGGACCAATTTCACTCCATCCCCCAAAAACTCTTCGATCAATACCAAATGAATCAAATTTTTGTATCTTAATTATTTTTAAGCAAACAAAAGGTTCAATGTCAGTAGTATTAATTACTCAAAAAAGCTTCATAAATATTCCATATTGCCCCTTCCAAAATTTTTTTCTGAAACCCCGCTGGTAATTGTCTCTTAAAAACATTATAAATGCATACTTTCATTGTATAAATCGGTGCATACTGTTGTTGCAAAACATCCCAACAATCCATTACACCATCATCGCGTGCAGTAAAAAATAATGAATATCTTGCTGCACTCCAACATGCATCACGTATAAAGCATTTATGAAAAGCTGTCCATACAATACAACTTTCTCGTACATCTTCAGCCCATATGCGTGCCGTCCAATCACCAATTGTTAAAAAGTTCTTTAAAAATGCTGTATTTCTTTGTAATTGGTACACGGGTCCTAGATGTGCATTAAATACGCCAGCAATTTTCTCACCCATTGTTTTTCCTTTACGATTTATAATTACAACTTTACCAGTTTCTGTACCAAACTAAACAGACGAATATAAATAAATATCGTAATATATTTTTCCAAAATATCTCAAGTAAAGAGAGGAGGATTATCGTGTTCGCCCAATGTTAATCGAATAGCTATTACCAATCGAAAGCGGTTTGCTATTTCATTCCGAGGTTTGTAGTACCTACCCTGAGTCATCTTTTCGAGTAAATTTTTATGTTCTTCCATAGCAACATAAGACAATGACGGTTTCAAGGAGGAGGCAGAGAGAAAAATTCCTATCGAAAGATCACATTTTGTAAGTTTGCAGGATTTTGCAGCATACTTCGCCATCGAGAATCCCTCGTATTTAGTTTTTTTATTTTTAAATTTGTATATTATACATTTTATAACTATAAATTTGTGACCGGTATCACCATACTGCCCCCCTTGGCCCATATGGCTAGCCGTGCGTTCTTGGCGTATGCCAAGCTTCAGGGAATTTTTACAACCTACGCTATGAGAAATAGTCTAGCCTATAATGTTATCCGGAATAAACCAATTTGAGTACACTCCCAAACTCGTTTTAATAAATAATATGTTTTGATTTTTGGGTACGTAAACTAAGGACTTTATCAAAGATTCTACGATACCCAAATCTCTTACTCACCATAAACTTTGTTGGCATAGTACTTTCAAACTCTAAAGTTGATATTCCTACAGCCCTTTTCATTTGTAAATCTTCTGATCTCGAAATATCCATAACCATTTGATCTGTATTTTCTTCTAAGTTATTTCTCATATCCCACCTAAAATTTCCGTTTTTTTTTTTTATTGAAAATAACAAACTTATTCCCCAAAAGAGGGCTCAATCAAAATACTAACCATTTAACAGTTCCATCATAAGATGCACTAAAAAATTCAGTATTCGATTTCGAAGTAATCCAATAAATTTGGGTACAGGGATCACGATGTGCCAATTCAATTGGTGATACCTAAAATTTTTGAAATAAATTTAAATAGACAGTAACAGAAAGTTAAGTAAATAGACAGTAACTAGACTACTTACAGTAACTGGACTAGGACCACGTCGAATATCAAAAAATCCAACTTGTCCTGATAGCAAACCACAACATAAAATATTTGGATCCTTAGTATTATATTCAATTGAACAGCAAGGGCAATCAGGAGTTAAAATCAAATCAGGACTATTTGGATTCTCTAAAACAAAAAAGATATTTTTTATCAAATGTTGTGGTCATATTTTGAAAATATACCATACCAACTTCCCAAATAAAACTTTGGCAAGAAGCTGGCTCAGCACATTGAAATTTCATATCACAATGTGTGGCCGCTAAATGAGCACCCGTTGGACTCCATGATAAATTTGTGATCGGTCTTGGTGAACCAGGCATTTTGTAAACGTTAACAGTTCGGCAATTATTTTGTTCTACGAATGGAGTTGGAATTACATCTGAATAGTAGCTTTGGTATATATTTACAGCATTGTTTTGAAATATACATTCTTCAATAGGCTAAAAACATTGGAAAAATTTCCACTATAATCAACTAAAACTACAGAAAAACCAAGTGCGTTTCAAACTTAATTGTTGTAATTGTTGCAAATAGGTATTATACAATCACATTATTCGCGTTTCAAGTGTGGCTTCTGTTAATAAAGATGTTACAAAAATCGGCTAATAAAAGAAAATGAAAGAAACTGCTCGTATTTTGCTAAAACCACATGGAATGTGTTTCTTGGGTGTCATTTATCAACAGTATGGCATGCGTTAGTGTTGCAATTGTTAACAAACAATAAATAGGCAACTTGTATGACGTTAATATTAAATGTTTGTCAAATAATCCAAACTATTATATATACACATACGTAATTCAAGTTGCCTATTTATTAATTTTGTTCTCAACTTTAACATTGATCGTTTCATTGAAAATTAACTCATGCCTTAATAATGATATTTGACACCTAAAAAACACATTCCATGAGGTTTTAGCAAAATGCGAATGGTTTCTTTCATTTTCCTTTATTTCTAACATCTTTTACAGTACTATTGAATAATCCAAGCTGAACTTTGATAGAGACCTTTATTTGCATGCCTTGAACAACGTATTTTTATTTTTTTAAGCGATGAAAGGGGAGACAATTGCCATACTCTTGCGATAGAATTATGTTCATGGCATTAAAATAAAGGTCTTCGACAAAGTTTGGTTTATACTTTTCCCGAAATCGCAGATAACAAAAATTTCGAATTTTACTGGGAAATATATAAACTAGAAACATACCACTGATAAACTTAAAACTGAATGAATATAAGAATCATCTTTCATAGTTTTACGTCGATATCGATCTGTTTGTTCCAAATCATTGTAAGTGATGTCTTTGGGCCAACCGCCTTCCACATGTGTAACCAACGATGTTTTATATTCGATTACTTCAGTATTAATCTCATGCAAGGCTGGAATATTATTAAGTATAAGTATGAATTAATATTAATGCAAAAGAAACGGTATTAACTCGGAGTCCAGAATAAACAAAGTTTGTCGAGAAATATTTACTTACCATATTGTGGTTCATAATTAGTGCCCTTATGACATGGTTCTTGATAAATATATCGATCTTTTATCAAACGTTTATCAGGTGGATAATTATCAATAAGTTCTGGTCCACGATCCGAAAAAATACATTGTTTACCGAATTCATTTCGAAATTTACTGTATATAAAATTCGTCTCCATTTTTTATTAATAATAACTTTTTATATTAAAATTTAAAACATTTAAAAAAAAAAGATTATAAAATGCAAATCAAAATACAGCACTATTTACTTTTTTTATATTTTAAAAATGTTTAATCAATAGTGCATTAGAGACCCGCATGCTACCTGTAACTTTGTTTATTGAAATTGCCATGGTAACTTTTCTTTGAACCTGTAACGTAGCTTTTCTTTCAAATTGAAATTCAAATACAGAATAAAACAATGTTCAAAAATTAAAACCCCGGCGACTACAAAATCACTCTCTAAAAAGTATGAAACAAGAAAATATAATCATTTAACCAATATTAACCAGCGGACGATCAAGACGATTCTTATAATATCTTATTTGACAAATTATAATAAGTAGTTTAAAAGTTATGAGAGAACCGATTACTATACATACATACCGGTCAAATAAGTAACCTTCGCGGGGTAAAAAAACTAAGCCAAGAGATATTGAAATGTATCCAATTGAAAAAATTGTGCAAATTAAAGTTATAACTTTTGTCATACAATGGAGAGAAAATGAATATAAAAAACTTATAAAAACTTATAAAAACTCATTTCTATTTGCTTTAAATCATTTTTTTATTTCAAATATTTTCTAATGTTCGTACAACTGCAACATTTTGAAATTTTCCATTATTATAAACATTTACAATACCCATAATACATTTATACAATAATGGTATTAATGTTTTCGGACATTCTGTTGACAATACAAAATCAATGAAATCATTATGAATAAATGTGAAAATTTCTTTAAAAAATATAATTTTTTCATATTTATTAATAGTTTCTTGAAATCCAAATAACAAATTTTCATTGTCATAAGATCTGCATAAACTTGTTGATGGCACATTGTCTTCTTGTGATTCGTACGTATTAATATACACGTTTAATTCAAATATACTTTTAAAATCTTCTTTTTGCCATAATTCCCAGTTTCGTGAATTCTAAACAAATAATGAAATAAATTATAATTTAAAACAAGTAAAAAAAAAAATTGCCAGAGTGAATTGTTGCAATACCCTGTAAAGTGTTGATTGTCAAGCTTGCATTATTTTTTATAAATTAGAAGATTTTAACAAGTGAAAACAAACAATTGACGGAGTTAATTGTTAAAATACCATGTACATAAGTGTTGATGACGTAATCGTTTATTTTTTGACGTCACGTAAATAAAGAAAGATATCCACTCTTAAATAGCCACACACACATAACTGATATTCCTATATTAATACATACTATAAACTTTGCACCTAATTAGCGCCCTTGTGGGTAAACGGTGATGTTTACAAGAAACTGTTTATTTTTCTATAAGGAACATTTTTTACGTTTAATCTTTTGTTCTATCTCCAACGGTTTACAAGATGGATACTACGGATCCAAGACTCAATTGACCCATGTTACTCATTTACGAACTTGACCTCACTTTTTACGTCCTGAGCACGCTATAAAAATTTCAGCTTGATAGCTGTTTTCGTTTTTGAGTTATCGTGTTGGCAGACAGACGGAATGACGGACAAACAACCGGAAATGGACTAATTAGGTGATTCTATGAACACCTATACCAAAATTTTGTTCGTAGCATCAATATTTTTAAGCGTTACAAACTTGGGACTAAACTTAATATACCATGTATATTTCATATATACATGGTATAAAAAGCCAACACAATTATGGTTTTTTCTGCGATTTTCTCGATTTTTTCAAAGGGGTACCCCTTAAAAAATTGCAAAAAAATCTAGAAATTTTTTGTATCTCCAACTTCGATAAAACTCAGTATATGTATAAGGTAATTTTGACCCAAAAAATACAAAAATCGGGTTCATTTGATGACTGGTCGAATAGTTTTTGAGATACGGACTAAAATCGATCCAAATATTACGATATCTCAGAAACTCTGTATCCAATCATTAAATTAACCTGATTTTTTGGAACAAAATTACCCCATCCACCGAGTTTTATCAAATTTCAAAACAAAAATTTTCATGCTAGCCACAAGTTGAAGTGCATTAAATATTTTAGACACAGCGAAAGAACCAATGAACATACAGACAGTAAGTTTCGGTGATAAAGAAAGATTTCAAATTTTAATGTTAATAACTAAACTAAATTCTTACCACTTCATCTAATTTTTGTAAAAATAAACTTCTAATCTTAGATCGTCGATTTACAGGCACTGTATCTTTTTCATTTACAAACTTATAATACAATTTTAAAGCACGTTGAATTTCCGAAGGTATGCGTATCGATTCCAAACTAGCTGGATATCCTAATGACACTCGTGATTTTGATGTTAAATCGGTTTTGGTACAGCTAATTTTCAAATCCTTATTTTTAGGACAGTTTGGTAAATGTTCTACACTTTGATTTTTTAAACTAGGCGTTGACGACAGTGATTTCGTTTTCATGGCAATCAAAGTTTTGGAATATCCATTTTGTGATGAATAACTTTTCTTCTGTAAATTTTCAGGATTCTTATCGAATTGTCTTAGACTAGTCTTTTGATTATTCGTAAATTTATTCAATGTTTTAATTTTAGGTGCATTATTTAATGTCACTGCAGTCATACTCCGGGCTGTAGAATTAGGCACAGATAAAATTTGTGGTATACTTGATTTCTGTTGTTTTACACTTTGCGTTAAATATGGTAATCCAGTTTTTTTATCGTTTGAACGAACAGTTTTTGCTTTATTTATCGCAGTTTCAATATCTTGAACAAGTTGATTCTCAATTTCAAGAGTTTTATCTTTAGCTTTTGGTTTACAATTACATTCTATTCCTGATATTTCTTCCTTTTTTGACCCAGAGCCATTTGTAATATATCGATCATCTGAATCATTTGAAAGTTGAAGTAATTTTTCTGTAGCTTCACAATGATATTCGGCAATTTTTCTTTCGTAATATGTTTTTGAATAAATATCGTAAAGGACATTAACAAATCTGTAATAATTTAAGCAAAAGTTGATATTAACAATTATGAAAATCCGGTAGGGAAGCAAGTCGTTTTATTGTCCAAGGGATGGAAGAAAAGCTGGTGTTCAGGATTTTTAAGAGTATGGTGTTAAGAGATGCAAAGCGGATCGGAAGATATTATGTGCCACTTTTTATTTTAAAAATTGACATTGGTTATATTGTGAGTGATTTAGAGGGGAGTATAACTATGTGGAGGATAATATATATTTGCCTTTTAAGCTAGAATTGTCCTAGACAAGGTATGCTCTTTTGTAGGTAGGAGTAGGATGGGGACATTCTCTCACTCTCTTGCACGGTACCCAGTCAGCGCCATATTGCTTATAATGTAGGCGCTGAGTAAGTTTTGTATACATTTATAGGTTCTACCGAACAAGGAGTGTATTGTATTTTGTATCGACGTATTTTGACCCGCTGAATCTGTAAAAGCAAATATTTCCATTTTTTATTCGTCTTGATAGGACCAATAAAACCGGAGATATGATTAAAATTGTAAACAAAACAAAATGATAATGCATAAGATCGGCGCGAAGCGCTTGGTTTGAAACGGCCGTAGATTGGCAAATTAAAAATATTTTTGTACTTTAAGGTACTCATTTTAAAGGTATGAGTCTATATTTTAATGCACATAATAATACGTTTTATGAAATAGCAACGAAACTAGCAAGATTGCAAGTATTAAGTTTCATCATTTTTCCGGCCCATTATTAGTTTATAAGTCGATAGCGAGCCTTTAGCGAAAGAAAATCCCACATAATTATATATGAGAAAATTGCAAATTTGTTCTAGTTTAAGAATGTTTTTGTAGGCACTCTGCGCCTTCACTATTCCCTTTGAACTGTCAAATTGGTCAATTTTTTTGTTTACATATTTAAAATTGAAAAAATCTGAGGCGGAAAAAGTTCATTAATCATTAATTATTTATTAATTGTCAGGAACTATTTTTCACACAAAGATTGTTCACACAAACGTATTCATGTTTTTTACAACATTTGAATCAGGAAGCGGGAAAAAGCTAAAATGGCGTCGACTGGGTACATGCACCTACTGAACCAAAACTTGTCCTAAATCGAGCATACCTTATCTAGTTCTACCAAGGAACTGTTTAGCGAAACAAGCGGGTAGTGGCTAGTATAATCGATTCAAATGCCATCTTTTGGTTCCTTTGTAAACTATCATTTTAATATTTTTTATTATTTCAAAAAATGACATTGCATGTTTACATAATCAAACTAGTATTTTAAAATATTTCTACGCTTTTTCTTCTTTAAATTAGCTCAAAAAATACGAATTATTATCTCAAACGTCTTTATTCAAGCTCTAACCTAAGCCAACTAAAGCGTTTACATTGATTTTATGAATAATAAATTGTTTATACACGATACCTTTGAATAGGATGCGAATTTTCCATGTGTGTTGATGAATTTTTTGAATTTTAGGCGTTTGAAATTTTATTAGCTACAACAATTTTGAAATTAGACAATAATGGTAGACTGGATTAAAAGTATCGTAATCCCTAATTATTTTCAAAGCTGTATCCATGCATAAGTACAGTAATATTAATAACATTTTCAAAGTAATACTTTTTTTAATACTTTTTGAAAGAACGTTTGTAGCATGGCCGCCTTAATTTATACGTTATGTCAAAATGTTTATAAAAATATTTTTTATGTTCATGCTATTAACAAAATAAATAAAAATATAGGTATTAATTATTTCCTTAAACAATTGTTATCATATTCAAATAGTAAACAATCAATTAATAATCAGTTAATCGAATCGAATAAATTAACCTCTAATATTTATAATAAACGTAATGTTTATAATTCGCTAGTATCACAAAATTCATTAAATAAAATATTCGTACGATATATGCAACAAAATGTCCGTGGCTTTAGTTCAATATCACCAAATCCGGCCCCAAAACCGGATCCCCCAAAACAACGTTCGCTACCACCGTTAATGGATTTTCCTGAAATTGTGTGGCCATCAATTTTTAAATCAGTTAGAAATTGGATATTATCAACATTAATTATCGCACCATATTTTGATCGGGAATTTTCGTTGTATGATTTTGTTGTGGGGTCAAAGAAAGCAATTGAGGTAACTTTCGATTATAAACAATTTATTTTTATTGAGAACTAAATTATTTTTGGTTGTAGGTAGTTTCACAAAAAATATCTTCTGGAGACTTTAAAGAATTGGAAGGACTAGTCACAAACGATGCTATTGACTCTATTTCGAAGTCTGTTTCTTTGTTATCGCTAGCTCAAAGACAACAATTAGCTATTGATTGTAAAGATATTTATTTTTCATTTCCGTATCAGGTAATTATTACTCTTTAAGGCAGATAAACGTACTTTCTTTAACTTTGGTCCCAGAGCTATATAATTTTATAATAATCTCTTTTCCCTTAAACCAAAACTCTGGGGAGCCTTAAAAGATGAGTTTCGTAAAGTTTTAATATTACGTTTAATTTCTTATAACTCTATGGGATTTTAATTCAAATTTACCAACATTCATTGAGGATTATAATCAAATAAAGAATCTCTGCCTCCTGAAGGAGAAGTCCCTGATTATGGAAATAGGGAATATTCAAGAAATTTAAATTTGGTTCAAATATTTTTCTTCCGTAACTTTAATGACTGGACATTTTAACTAAACCATTATTTTAGTAATTAATATCTTATTAATTTAAAATTAATTAATAAAAGAACAAATTCAATGAGAGCATTTAAAAATTTCTAAAACGGAAATTCAAATTTTTATACGGACGTGACATCAAAGTACGGGCTTGTCAAATTTGTTGACATACTGTATGATATTAATTACTTAGATTTCATATGGTATTTCATTAAATTATACTATTCTACGACTTTTTATTAGAAAACTTAATAATAACGAGTGTAAATTCTGTGTTGTAAATTCATTTTTTTAAAGTGAAAATTATACATTGAACTGTCACCAATTGACAGATCACGTACTTATACGTCATCAACAGAGAGCGCCAAAAAACTGCGTTTAAATATCTCAAAATTATAATGTATTTTAAATATTTTTTTACACTTAAATACAGCATTTTTAAGCAGTATTTATATTTTTTACTTTTATATAACGGTGTAAACAATGAATTAAAAATATAAAAAAATATACATGAATATTCCCTATTTTCGTATCATAACAAGTTGCCTTAAAAACAACCTCTCAAATTTAAAGCCGCTTCGAAATGACAAATACTACATCTTGTCCTAGATCTATTAAATAAGGAATTGAAAGACAAATAACTTTTTTTTAGGTTGGAATTATGTTCGACGATGCAGAAACATCTTCACAACAAAAACGATTTGTCGAAATAACAATGGTGTATCATGTTTTACAAGACTTGCATTTAATGCGTGAACGTGGCGAAGAACCACCATTAAATGTGGGACTTTTACCCGAATTTCGTGACAAGATACACATTTGTAATTATAGATTTATTCGTGAATTCACAAAGGGCGTTGAAGATCAATGGACAATCAATGTAATAAATCATTTTAAACCCAGTGATTTCTTATAAAAGCAATAATTTTTAATTAGGATCAAAGTGTTCCTAAATGTATGTGGGCAATTTTAAGAGCAATTTCTTTAAATAATTTCCATTAAAAAAATTTAAACAGGATGATAAGTGAACCAATTTTAAAGATATAACATTTATTTAATACTCCAGAGTAATTTTGAGCCCGCTCGCTAGCCTGTGTGCTTCACACCAACAATTATTTTAGAGTTGGGGAAATAAGTTTATTGAAAGTCTGATTTTAGGTACCTGGGCTCCGGTAATGTTAAAACTCGAACGTTTTGGGGTCTTATAATGGAAATTATATAAAAAATGAGTTTCTGAAATATTTCACGTATCTTTAGAAGCCACATTACACAAAATATAATCTACTCAATTTAGAATCTGTGAAGTTTTTTGATAAATTGCTTCGGCATAAAATTACTACGTAATATGTATATTTTGGGGGTGTTTGGATTTTCCTAGAAGTATTTGTGCATTCGTGTTTTTCATACAAACGCAACAATAAAAGTTGAAAAATTTGTTAAATGTATGTTTAAAAAAAAATAAATAAATAAGCTCTAAATTATTATTTTAGTTTAATTTCGTAATTTCTTGACCATTAATAAGATAAAATTATTCTCCAATAAAGTAAAAAAAACTACAGCGAGAAATATTCACCTGGGGAGAAACGAAATAAAAATCAGTAAGATTTTTATTTCGTTTCCAAAGAACTGTTCAAAGTTACTCGCGAAATAAAAGTTCTCTATATGGAAATTCGAGCGGTATCTTAGAAACTCAAAATGCTAAATGTTCATCCTCTTCAAAACATAGGATTGAATTAAAACTTCGCACACTTATCAAAGGCCGCCGATGACAATACAATAATTTAATAAGTTTGAACGATTATCCTGATCAGAGTCTGCTGGATTAATATAAAACGATTTTTAAAAGAACTTATTTTGTACTTTTTCTGCCCTTTAGCTTTATTTTGTTTTCCATAAAATATACTTTCTATTCCTAGTCTGTATACAGAGGTTGTGTGGCGTTCATAACAAATTTTATCTGAAATATATTATTTGAATTTAAGGGAATAACTATTACATAAATAAAGGTCAAAGTTAAAAATAAAAAATTTTTCAGATCCTAAAAATAAATGACGAAAGATTAAAATGAATCATTAAAAGAGTTAATTAAATGTTGATAATAGAATGATTTCATATTATGACTGTTTTTTAACCTCTATGTAATAATTGAGGGGATGATTTTCATCCAAAAAATCGGTTCATTTTCAAAAATTAGGCTGTGGAAATTGACTTTATCTGTGAATGTTTCTATAGATAAAAAATACCCAAGTTATTCAAATAGAGTATTTACAAATACTATTATTATTTAAAAAGTTATATAATAAATACCATTGCTAATTAAAAAATCAGAATTTGAAAAAAATATGTGTGTATATGGAGTATGTATGGCGTAAAGATCAAGTTTTTTGTTTCAAAACTTTTTTTGACCACAAAACCACAATTAGTTGATCAAATATCAGAAACTACAGTCAGTTCTTTTCATTAATATTAATAGGGACCACGTTTTATTCTAATTTGAATAAAACAAATAGGTATAGTTTACTTTTAGTAATTTTATTTTTCAGAATATGTACCTATTTTTTCTTAAAATTATGAATTTATCATCAATCTTTCGAAAGACTAATTCATTGTGTTTAATTTGGTTTGTTTGTTTGAATTTTATTGGGTCGAATAAGGTCGGATTACTTATGTTGATACGACCTTTTTTGATAGTTGAAAAATATACGAACAATAAATAATGCAAGATAAATTTTGGGATAATTTGTCTATGTCCACATGACCATAAAAGATATGTTGGGATATTTTGTCAATCTCCACATATCGACTGACCATTAGGAGTATTACGCAAATATGCTTTTTTCTCAAAACTCAAAATGATATCCCACTTTTCTTATGGAGATATTTAAAAAAAAAAAAAAAAAAAAGAAATTTAAAAATATTTTTCTTTTCTATTCAATGATGTTTCTATGTATGACAAAAAATAGGTAATATTTTAGCGACATTTTATAAATTCAAATTTAAAATAAATTTTTTAATTAATATTCCATATTCCATACTCAATAAATTGAATTTCAAGTTCTCACCTTGAATGAATATATATTTTTAATTTTATGAATTTATTGACTTGAAAGTAATGTTTGATATAATTTATAAATATATTTATTTCAAATCCTCTAATGCATAATTAAAACTTGTTTGTGTTAATTAAAAATTATATACATAAATTAAATAGTTGCATAACAACCTAAACTTTGAAACAACTTTGTATTTTTGTGTGTGTTTACATTAAAAAGTTTTTTAATTAGTTTTGATAAACATATGTATCGATAATGCTGTTTTCTTTTTATGACAATTATTTTGTAAGGTTTCTTTTGATTTTTTTGATATAATACTTAATTTGTTTAAATAAAATATGTTTATGTTTGTTTAAAAATGAGTTATATCAGTGATCTTTCTCAATCTCAAGAATATTTAAGTTATCGAAGTAGTATACCATTACGAAAAATATCTGTTGATAGTGATGGAACTAAGGTTAAGTATTAACAATTTTTTTTATTTATAAGTAAAAAAATACTTAATAAATTGTTTATTTAGGGCTGGAGAATATATGATTGTGGTCCAAAATCGGTAAAATGTCCTATAATATGTTTACCACCTGTATCGGGCACTGCTGATATATTTTTTAAACAAGCTTTAGCTTTATCAGCAAAGGGATATCGTGTGATCTCAGCCGAACCTCCTGTTTATTGGACTGTTCGAGAATTTTGTGATGGTTTTAAAAAGTTGTTAGATTATTTAGAATTTACTAAAGTACATATATTTGGCGCATCATTAGGTATTAACGTAGACAATCAAACTTGATTAAGTGAAATCGGAAGAGATATTTTACAGTATCAAATCACAAACACACTTGTTATCATTTGTACGATTTTATAGCAATTCGATTTGTACCTTCTAATACCGCTTGACTTCGGGGAAGCTTTAATCGTATGAATTTAAAAAAATAAATTAGGGAAAAATTTGATAAATTATACTAAAAATTTGAGGATCAAGGGATTTTGTAAAAACTGGATAATAGGGAATATTCATGAAATTTAAATTTGGTTCAAACATTTTTCTTCCGTAACTTTAATGGCTGGGCATTTCAACTAAACCATTATTTTAGTAATTAATATCTTTTTAATTACGTAAAATTAATGAATAAAAGTATAAATTCAGTGAGGGCATTTAAAAATTTCTAAAATGGATATTCAAATTTTTATACGGACGTGACATCAAAGTACGGGCTTGTCAAATTTGTTGACATACTGTATGATATTAATTACTTACATTTTATATGGTATTTCATTAAATTATACTATTCTACGGCTTTTTATTAGAAAACTTAATAATAACGAGTGTAAATTCTGCGTTGTAAATTTATTTTTTTAAAGTGTAAATTATACATTGAACTGTCACCAATTGACAGATCACGTACTTATACGTCATCAACAGAGAGCGCCAAAAAACTGTGTTTAAATATCTCAAAATTATAATGTATTTTAAATATTTTTTTACACTTAAATACAGCATTTTTAAGCAGTATTTATATTTTTTACTTTGTTATAACGGTGTAAACAATGAATTAAAAATATAAAAAAATACATGAATATTCCCTATTTTCTAAGCTCATTCATCTTCTCCAGACGTCTCTTAATCAAGTTTAACTTTACTAATCAATGTAGGTAAAATATATTAAACTGTGAATTGATTTTAGGTGGCTTTTTAGCACAAAAGTTTGCCGAATCAACATATTTGTGCCCACGAGTCGCTTCTTTAGTTCTTTGTAATTCCTTTACCGATACAAAAATATTTAGTTATAGAGACTCTGCGTTGTTATTTTGGATCTTGCCTGCAATGGTGCTTAAACGTATGATTATGGGTAATTTTCATTGTGAAAAAGTTGATCCAGAAATTGTGGAAGCAATTGATTTTATGGTAGAAAGGGTATGCTGAATGTATTCAATAATTATTTTTGTATAGGTTTAACTTTTTATAAAATTTTGTAGCTGGAAAGTTTATCGCAAGCCGAATTGGCAAGTAGATTAACATTAAACTGTATACCAGATTATGTAGAAGTTCACAAGCTAAACGATCTTCCAGTGACAATAATTGATGTTTTTGATGAATATGCTCTCTCTAGTGAAGTAAGAGAAGAAACTTATAAATGTTATCCTAATGCAAGACTTGGGCATTTAAAATCCGGTGGTAATTTTCCATACTTAAGTCGTTCCGAGGAAGTCAATTTATATTTACAGGTATACAAGTTTTTTTTTAAAGTGAAAATGACGTTATGTCTGAAAACGGAAACAATTGCGAATATAATTTTCGCAAAGACGGATCTGTATAACAATTTATATGAAAATCAATTTTTGTTCTAGATTCATTTACGACAATTTGATGGGACCAAAGAAGCAGCTGCTGATCCATCGATTAAAACATTAAAGCCATTAGTGTCTAAAAAATAAGTAATTTTATTTTCTAATGCCACATTCACACCAACGTTCGTTAACACAGTGCAAAGTTGACGTCATTTTGGTATATCGGAGTAATGTTCCTCCGATACACATCACATAACATTTTAATATTTAATATACATATAATTGTTATATACTATATATTGGTTTATATTTTTTGAATAAAAAATAATTTTTATGAAAATAATTTTTGTGTTACTAAGTGCGAATGTATACGGGGTGGACTATATTAATCGATAATGGGAAACAGGGACTTTAATGCTAAGAAAGACTCTTTAGCGATAGAAAAAAGAACTATATTTGTTAGCTCGCATAGATATATATTATTTAACCGATGTGTTGTTTACAATGATGTAAATTGCACACCACGCATACGTATATAATATAGGTTAATGTAACAATTTTTGAAAACAACAAACTTTGGTTAAGAACTATATAAAACATTAAAATATCTTTATGTGTCAATGTGTAAGTCTTTAAAAATTGTAGATCTTCGAACTTCGAACTAATATTCATACATTCCTTTATTTTCAAATTGAATTTCTAGATTCGATGGAAATTCAATAGAAATCGCTTCTCACGTTATAAATAAGTAAAAATGATTTTTATAGGAAAATAAATATACATAAGAAATATAGTTTTAACAAATTTTAATACAAATCACAATATTTTTTACAAAACATCAGAACGCACAGGTTTTATATCTTTTTCATCTTGATTTTCTTTAGATAACAATTGTTGCATTTCGTTTTGTGACGAATCAATTACATTCGATGATGATTGAGCAAGATTTTCATGATCTGAAACATTCTCTGCTTGTCTATTATTTTCTTTTGTTACATGATTAAAAACGCTCATTGCCTAGAAACGAAAATGTGATAAATAGATTGAAGAAAAAATTATTGTTAATTTGACTAAAGTGGTATAACTACGGATCTAGTAATTATAGTAGGGATGTAGTATAAAGTCCTACTTTAGACGAGGGTGTTGTATCACTCAGGGGGGAAGCAATGTGCCTACTTTTGATTGGCTGCGGCTCTCATTTGCGGGAAATTCAAATAGAACGATAATATTTCTCTTCCTCCTGAGTTAAGACTCACCCCACTCGGTTATACTCCATCCCTTTTAAAATATTCCTATATCCATGGGTATAACTTACTTGTGCAACCAAACTAGATACATCACCAACATTTGATGGTAATATAAGTGTATTATTTGTGCGTGCCATCTTTTGAAATGCATGTACATATTGTTCAGCGACACTTAATGATGCAGCGTTTTTTCCATTCACTGATTGTAATGCATTTGCAACAACATTTAAACTGCAGGCTCGCGCTTCAGCAATTTTAAGTATGGCGGTTGCTTCACCTTTGGCTTTGTTTATTCTTTCCTGTTGTTCAGCCTCTATAAAAAAAAGTTTATTCTAACAATCTAGATTATATTCGATTTGAATATATGGTGGTGTTCCAGGAATTCAATGGTTTACTCCATTAACTTCATTAGGCTGAAGAATTTTTCATCAAAAAATAAATTGTATTATAAGATTAGCATACCAGAAGCAAGAATTCGAGATTGCCGTTTTCCTTCTGCTACATTAATATCGGCTTCACGCACACCTTCAGATTCTAGGATAGCAGCACGTTTTTTCCTTTCAGCTTCGACCTGCATTTGCATCGCTTCTTGTACTCTTGCAGGTAATTTTATGTCACCTGAATTCAATAAAAACAAAATTTTCTATGTATTAGAGTTCCATTTTGAAACGGATATTTAATGATCACGATTTGGGTCAACAATTCGCCGTCATCGAGATAGAATACAAATCTCTGTAAAAAGTAAACCTCCAGACTACATCATGGTTAGATGATAAATTGAAACTAAAGATCTAAAAAAGTGTTTATTGATAGATTTTTAGTACGGAAGCGCTAATTTTTGAAACTGCCTATGGGTGAAATCCACCTCTGACATTTATCGATGTTTTACAGACAACAAACATAAAGAAAAAGTGGATCATGACCTAATAATAATAAATATTGTAACTCGGCAAATTATTGACACCATTTTCCGTTTTATAAATGAAACATACGAATTTCATAACGTAGACATGTTATCCCCCATGCTTCACTAGCTTTATTTATCGATTCCACTATGCTAACATTTAAACTTTCACGTTCTCGAAATACTTTATCCAATGAAATTTTTCCTAATTCTGATCTCATTGTGGTTTGTGCTAGTTGTGTAATGGCAAATTCTGGATCTTCAACACCATAACTTGCTAAATATGGATCTAATATTCGTAAATATAATACACCATCGATACTTAGCGTTACATTATCTGATGTGATTGCGCTCTGTTTGGGTACATCAATTGCAATTTCTTTTAAACTTTGCACATATTTAACCCGATCTATAACTGGTAATAACACATTTAAACCAGGTTCTAATATTCGGTGAAATTTACCCATACGTTCTACTATCCATGACTAAAAAATACACAAAAATATTAATACTGAAAATAATACTCCTGGAAATATATTTTTAAAAATTAGCCAATTTTTTATTTATTCAAAAGTATTTGCAAGCGTTGATCCTGAAAGGGAAATTGTAATCTACAGGGCCGGATTAACAAGTAGGCAGAATAGGCAGTTGTCTGGGGCCCCCGAAAAATGAAAAAGACTTCTAAAGTTTTCTTACAAACATAAAATTCTAGAGAGTGAAAGAAAAATATAATCAGAACTGAAAATAAAATTTACTCAATTGACCGCATTCAAAAGGCGACGACCGACGAACTAGACAAGGTTCCTAAAAAGGACATTTCCGACTCATTTGACAAATTGTATGAGCGGGCAAAGAAGTGTATCGAAGTGAAAGGAGAAAATATTGAATAATAAAAAAGAATTATCTCAAAATGTACACTGATTGTTTTTATTTTGAAAAATTTCGGTTATTTTTGCAATAGAGGGTGTAGAAGCCTTCCAGGGGATGATCACAAATTGTTCTGCCGAACGATCCTTCTCGCAATTAAAAAGAATCAAAGCTGCTGAAAGAACTACAACGCGACAAGAGCGACTCGAGATGTTAGGTATACTTAGCATTGAGTCAGATTTATTGAACAAAATCGATATTAATGATATAATTGATGAATTTGCCGAAAACAAATGTAGAAAACGACATGTTTAAAATGTAGGTAGTAATTTTATTGATATTATTACATTGTGACAATAAAATTTTTATGAAAGATATAAGTTTGTATTTTTTAACAAGGGAAAAAAGAAGGGAACGGACGTGAAAAAAGGGCCCCCAAATTGATGGTTGACTATGGCCCCGTTGAGGATTAATCCGGCCCTGGTAATCTATTTCAAATAATTAAGAAATGCTTCGAAGGGAATATCTTAAATTTTTTTGTCTTTATAATTAAAATTTGAAAATTTATCTCATTTGACGATTATATGAGTATTTTTCGAGATATCTCCGGATTTGCTTCGAAATAAAAGCTTTTCATACAGGATTTTAGACGATATTTCAAAAACCATTCATCAAATTGATAAAAGTACCCGATTTCTGATGAAATCGGGAAATAAAAACATCAATTTTACCTCCTGTTGGGGTACAAACATTATAACAGTATTAATAGGAGTTGATATTTTATTTCGAACTGTAATATATGATCCTCCAACAACTGATGATTTTAAAACGAGTGGATTGGCCCCGGCTGACGATACCTACAAAACACATAAAATTTAAAACTCTGTTGAGTTATTTTTTGAATTTTTGAAACACTTTTTTCGCATACCTTTACGGTATCCAATATTGACGAATATATAAATGCACGTGAAAGCATTGTTGATTTAAGAAAATGCAAGATGAAAATTAACGCGAAAAATAAATAACCTTAAAATCTTGAATTCATATCCATCTAGTGGCGTTTATTGTAACTAACCAAACGTCAATCGTACGTCAAAGTTTGTTTACAAAATTCTTTAACTCATATTTTCTCCTTAAAAAGGTCAAAAGTCTTAGAAAAAAATGTCAATAATGAATAATAATGATGAGAATGATATTAAAAAGTTTATAAAGGATATGTTACAATTAAAATCACAACAAAAACACTTTGAGCGTGTGTCAGAATTTACTCTATCAGCGTTAAAAAGTGTTTTAAGTAATGATTTTTATAATTACCGACATGAATTAATGAAGAAAAAACAATATGATCGTCAATTAATGATTAAAAATTTAAAAACACTTGTAATGGCACGTAAACGATTAAAGAAAGATATAACTGATAAAAATAAACTGAAAGAATTTGGTAAAAAAGTTTTGTATTTATGTTTTGTTTCAATGTAACTAATAAAATTTACGTACACAGGGTGTTTCATTTTTTTATAAGTGGGAAAATCTAGTTGAGTAACCAAAAGTACAGAAATTTCTTTCAACTTTAACTTTCCCTTCCGGATCATATAAAAGTCATTTCGAACTTTCGTACCTCGTATTATTTTTGTAATATTTATGTATTATTTTCTCTATATACAAAATAAATATTTTTAATAAAATTTATTGATAAAGAATAGAGTAACATTTTAAATTAGAAAGGCTATTCGTGTATATATACTAAAGTGTATACCTAGCGCGTAAAAGGCATGCATGTATTTTAAACCCCAAAATGTATACAACAAGCTTTCTTAAACCTTCCCTGTGTCTTTCACTAGCATCAACTTATAAGATTTTTCAACTCATCGCTTAAAATGACTGTTTAGAGGATGTACGGATAAAAAATTGTGTGTATCAAGTGTCAGCTCCGACGCAAGATTGGTGTTTACCCCTTAAGTGTTGTTTAGTGTATTGTGCCCGTTATATTATTGTCAGTTTCAAACAATAGATGCTTTGTCTGTTATACGTACTATGTATAACATTTCTATGCATTTATATAATATATAAATGGTAACCTGAAGATGTACGATTTACATTGGCTGAGTAGCTATGTAGTCATTCTAAATCGGTGGGTAATAACTTCGCTGTGTGCTGTGTCGATCAGGTTATTGTCAGTTTCAAGCAATAGGTGCTTTGTCGACAGGACACAAGCATACAAGTTATACACACGCAATACTAAAAAGTGAAAGATGCGCACGATAGTACATTCGATCAAGAGATTTTTACTCATATTTTTTTCATATTGGGCCTTATATAAAAATCGATTCTTAAGGAGTATTCTTCAAAAAAACTTTTTGTATAAATTTTTGCAGTATCTTTTTTTTACTTGGCACTAAATTAGTTTTTTAATTTTAGATTTATCATATTTTAAAAATTCAATTGCGTTTATTGAGAAAAACATTTCCGTATTGAGAAGTCAAATTAATTCGGAATTAGAACGATTAAAATTTGATGAAAATGATATCAATACAGATCTGAATAAAATCTTATCCAAAAATGATTTATTTGAAACAACTGACGATGTGAAAAAAGATTCGATAGCAAAAAAACACTTGAGTAAATCAACTAAGAGTAGTTCTAAGGTAAAATTTAAAAGAAGTCTTTACCCGTTTTCAGAATACAAATTCGATGTTCAAAAACAATGTTTCTAACGAAAAATATTGGCTTTTTTTTGTAAGGAACAACTTACTAGTTTAAAGTTTTTCTTTCTTCATTTAATTGCTATTTTAGGAAATATCAAAATTTCTGGATTTTGTCCATGAGAAAGGTGGTCATGAAGGTGGTTGGGGTGTGGATGATCATGGAATATTTTTAAAATATTACAGACAACATGAAAAAGATATTGTGACATTAATTAAAGTTTTATCAAATTTCTTACCAGGTAATCTTTGACTTCAATTCCATTTTTTGAACTTTTAGGGTAGTATAGCAGAATTGAGGGTCAAAGTTAACAACTATTATTTTTAAATTTATCCAAAAATGATATCCTGATTTGAATAAACTGTTTTCCGTCTCGATACTGCTATACTACCTTAATAATAAATTTTTTGTTTAGAAAAAACGGACGAATCTATAATAGAACATGTGGAATGGTTTATGGAATATGAGAACAAAAAAGAGAAATATAAAAATGCTATACGAAATTGGAGACAAAGTAAAACTGTTAAACGTACTATTGAAATTAATTTCACCGATAATACGACTATTATGAAACCAGAACCTGTGAAACAAGAAAAAATATCACCGAAAAATGATGATAAAATTTTGAAGGCTAAAATTAAAGAGTGGAAGGTATGTTTTGGGACAGCTTCAATTTTAGAGGACTTAGAATGTTTAGTAAGAAGGTCCGCACATTATTTAATCTAAAATTTTTGGTTGTGCTAATGTTTTTTGTCAAACTTTTAAACAGGGAGACAGTGACACAAAAACTCGTTAATTGGTCGAACACTAATCATTCTGCTTCTGTCATCCATAAAATATCCTTGCTTTACTTTACGGACGATTATGAAATTTTAAACTTAAATGGTATTTCATTATTTCAGGAAAGTAAAACCAAAAAACTTGAAGAAGAAAAACAAATTGTATCGCCACCACAATCTGTTTATGGCAAAAGTAAAATCGTAACAGAAAATGATCGTATGAAAATTAAAGTGAAAATTGCCAATTGGAAACAAACAAAATTAATCGAAAAACAAAAACAAGAGGAAGAACAAAGATACGTTCAAGATATAGAAAAAGAAATACGTACAATTGAATCAAAAAAATTAATTAAAGAATTTCAAGATCAAGATATGAATTTTATACGACGTCGTCAGCAATTAAAAACGTTAACGAAAAAAATTCAACCGTTACGTACCCGTAGTTTAACGGTACCAAATGTAATGCGTGACCCGGATCGTATTCATCGGGCTACCAAACAATGGCTTGCGAAAACACAACAGGAACGTTCTCAATCGGAAATTGTGACACGTAATAATATTCAAGTGTTATCCGTGAATCATATTCCTAAGTTGTAAGTCTGACTGCTGATCATTCAAGGAAGTGGGAGAAACAATAAAAACTTCCAAGGCCTGATTTAGATTTCTGAGGCTCAGAGTCCAATGTTCGCTGAGAGTTTCATGAATTTTTCTTTTTGTTTATTCTGCATACAATTGTTTTAAAATTCCAATTATAAAAGCTTGTTCTATTTATATGATGATAGGCCGCTTCGCTGACCTCAATCACGCTCTGCTAGTCTGTGCTAATCGAGTCAATCTTGATTTTTCCCACTTTCTTCACAAATCAGTGCAGTTTGTAAAAAATAATGTTTGAAAAATAAAACTTTAAAAAATAATTTTGGTTATATCTGACGTTTTTTTTTATTAATTATTTCAGGCGTAAACCAGAATGGATTGGAGTCTTGCCAAGTATTATGTACCATTAAATTTAAAATTCGGTTTTTGTGCAAAGTGCAATTTCTATTTTACTCATAAATATTTTCGAAAATTTTACATATCCAATAAAAATTTTTTCTCTGAGAAAAAAAGTAACGTGCAACTTGGCAAGGCAAGGTGTATCAACGATTTTTAAAGAGTCAGAGGATTTTTTCAGGTTTTTGAGATTAGTTTTAGGTACAAAGAAGCGTTTTGGGCAAGCATGGAGAAACGTCATTTATGCTTCTTAAAATAAACGACATTGAATGAGTTACTGCGTTCAGTCTTGTTTTTGATAGTGTTTTGAACTACTCAACAGAAACCAGTTAGCAAGACATCTTCAAGGTACCAGCGCACAAACTTTTTGTGATGAAATTGTGGTTCGACTCACGCGCACGCTCAATCAGTAATTGCAAATGGAACAAACTATATTTTTTAATAAAATTTTATAACAAATTTTTTTGTAATACCAGTCTAGTCATTTTTTGAATAATTATATATATATATATATGCATATTTTTTATGTATTTTGATACGAAGAATAAAGCTTTTTGTACTAAAAATTATGTTTTCTGACTTTCCTCCTTTCAATCATTGACATGGTAGAAGAAAAACTTGTAGATAGCAAATTGATGTATCAGGATTGTATTAAATTTAGTCTAAAGTTTGTAACATTTTAAACTTAGAAATATTTATTCGAAACACATGAACGGATAAGTCCGTCAGATTGTTTGTCAGCCTGTGTACACGATATAACTCAAAAACGAAAAGAGATATAGGTTAACAGAAATTTTTAAGGCGAGATGAATTTTCTATATCATGTTTTGACTTCACAAGTGACTTAAAATTCGTGAAAATCGGTTCACTTTTTGCTAATATATATGCAACTTGTATTGCGTTTATGTGATGACTTAAGTATTATACTTAAATAACATATGAGTAAAACAAGTTGCCTATTAATTAATTTTTTAAATCGACTTTTACATGGATCGTTTCATTTAATAATATATATGCAACTTGTATTGCGTTTATGTGATGACTTAAGTTTTATACTTAAATAACATATGAGTAAAACAAGTTGCCTATTAATTAATTTTTTAAATCGACTTTTACATGGATCGTTTCATTTAATAATATATATGCAACTTGTATTACGTTTATGTGATGACTTAAGTATTATACATAAATAACATATGAGTAAAACAAGTTGCCTATTAATTAATTTTTTAAATCGACTTTTACATGGATCGTTTCATTTAATTAATAATTTATTGTTTATTAAAAATTTGAAATATTTGCGCAACTAACTCATGGTTTACGAATGATATATGATACCTGAGAAATACATTCCATCAGATTTCAGTAAAAAGTTAGTATTAAAATGAGGCTCATCCTCGAAACTAAGAAACTATAGAACTAAGTATCTTTGAAACCGTAAGGGATAGAAGAAAAATTTAAATACGAAAATTTTTCCTGTTAATAAAAGAAACTACTTTTGTTTGAAACAATTTAAATAATTTGATACAACAACATTGATACAACAAGCATATGCTAGATATTTACACAATTAATTTAGTTAGTTATTCTCTTCAGTCACCTTCACTGAGATATCATATTTAGAATGTGCTTTCCAAACAATATATTTGAATAGTTACTTTTTTATCGAGTGATTGATGCGCAAAAATTGATCTTCTTTGACTTTGGTTAATATAACTTGTTTATGGTACTGTAGAATCCTACAATTTTCGATGTTTTACTTAAGCGACTTTATCAACTAGTCATTCGCCAGGGCCACATCCACGAAATCTTATATATAAAAGTTTTTATTTTTTTACATTGTAATAAATAAAAAAACTTTATAAAGTTTATTTACAATTTAAATAATGTTAGAGTATAGTAGTACAACCATCTTGGGCTTTTATGTCTCACTTTTTACAGACAACGTAAATTTTTACTGGCATGTAGAGTTTGATGACTAGAATCTAATAAAAAAAGTTTACATCTCTATAACGTGAGCTTAGCATAAAAATTTCGTATATTTTCTGCCAAGAAAATTTTTTAAAATATCTTCAAAACTATTTGAAATAAAAAAAAACTAATTGTATTACCGATTTAAAGAAAAGAAAATTCTCTAAATATTCAAAATTTTTGTATTTTTGAACCTGAAGAAGTCGCGATCAAAGATTTACTTTGATGAGCTTTGTATTGGATTGGTTTTGTGTTTAGTTGTGATCATTGTTTTCAAAAAGATCATATTTTGAAAACGAAAAATAGTACAGGAATTCAAGAAGAAAAAAAGCTTCGTTTTGGTTTATATTTCATTCCCGTAAGGTTTTTGATATAATCGTTTTTGTAAGCGATAATCAGAATTTTTTTATAACACTTAAGTAAACCGTCTTAATCATACAAAAATACATATTACAAATTTTTATGGACAGAAAAGGTCCGAAATGTTCATGTTTGGTTTACGTAAGAGAGCAATTTTTATCGAATTGTAGTCTATATATCATAAAATTTTACCTTGTATGCAAAAATTGAGAGTTTGGTGGAATAATTTGTTTTAAATGACTATAGTACTATAGGTACCTCTAAGTAGGTACGTTATTTATATACTATGATCGTTAATCAATGCTCATTTCATTGAAATGTAATATTATGCAAATTTGATAATGGTAAGGCGTACAATCAATCGATCGCAACTCGTTCATTAAATTCATTCTGTACCTGATGATTATCTACAATGCATATAAAAAGTATGATTCGATTTAGGTTTTAACCTGATAAAATTTGATCATGTAAACAACTCCATCAAATTATATAAGTTAATTGTATATTTTCAAGTAAATTATAAATTGTATTTTTAACTAAATTATATAAATTGTTTTTTAATCAAATCTTTGCTATATTGCTAAATTACAAAAAAAAAGCATTAAAAAAATCAATTAAGTATAACTGAGCTAAAAAAAGAACTCCAAGAAGAAGACGTATTTTCAGGTGTACACGTTCTTCCAGATGACCTAATTATTCATAACTTTTCGCAGGAAAGCTCTCCTATTGTGAGTTCCGTTCATCCAGTGTTTCAATTGTTGATGGTCGGTTATCCTAGCTCTCCTTTTCAGGTAAACTCACAAGTAAAAATTCAAGGTATTGTACTCAAGTTATTTATAACTTATTAATTAACTTAATTTAGTTAAAAATACAATTTAAGCAGATTGCTTGAAGAAATTTAAGATGGTAAACAATAGTTTGGAAAAAATGATAGGTCTTTTTTAACAACGTTTTTAAAATCGCACACTTCTCGACCCCATACTGTCTGTATATTCAAAAGTACAGAGCCTAACGAAATGAGATAAAAATCTTACATTTTTAAGATAATGCTCAAAAAGTGATAATTTTTGGAAACTGTGTATGTCAATAAAATTATAAACAGATTATACTGAGCATAAATATTATATTATGTGCATGTATATAGAAATGCTTTATTTATTTAAAAAAAATAATGGCAGTAATATTGTTTGACTTTCAAGTTTCAATCATAAATTGATTGCGCATATGAGAGAAAAATTAAACAACTGAAGTATAAAGATGTTTTATCTACATAGTCTGATTTTAATTTTGATCCGATCTTATTGTAATTTTTTTTGAAACCCACTAATTTTGGGTCATTTTCTTCAGCTGCGATGTCAGTTTATCGCTAGCTATCACTTATATGCTTAAAACCCATTAGAGCTATTGTAATTTTGATCACAAATATGAAAAGTATGACCCAAATTTAGTAGGATTACATACTTGGTTTATCAAAATTGGATAAAATTTGAATGTGATAGAGCAAAATTAAATTTTTTGGATTCTGATGACGTCATAAAGTTAAAAAATTTGATTTTTTGATAACACAGGCAAATTTGATCCGATGTTATTGGAATTTTTTTTGAAACCCACTAATTTTGCGTTTTTCTTTTCAGCTGTGATGTCAGTTTTTCGCTAGCTATCACTTATATGGTTAATTCCGGGACCAGGACTCCAAATTCTTGGAACTTATTAGAGCTAGGTTAATTTTGACCACAAATATGAAAAGTTTGACCCAAATTTAGTAGAATTACATACTTGGTTTATCAAAATTGTATTAAATTTGGGTGTGATAGAGCAAAATTAAAATTTTGATTTATAAGTTGTTTATTAAGAAACCCGTTATGCAACTTGTGTTGCATACGTGTATATATAAATGGAAGCTACAATAAATGGAAATTACAATTTTTTTTCCACAAATATTTCATTATACCATGCATATATGAAATATACATAGTATATTAAGTTTAGTCTCAAGTTTGTAACGCTTAAAAATAATGATGCTAGGAAAAAATTTTGTCATAGGTGTTCATAAAATCACCTATTTAGTCCGTTTCCGGTTGTCCGTCCGTCCGTCCGTCTGTGGACACGATAACTCAAAAACGAAAAAAGATATCGAGTTGAAATTTTTACAGCGTACTCAGGACGTAAAAAGTGAGGTCAAGTTCGTAAATGAGCATCATGGGTCAATTGGGTCTTGCGTCCGTAGGACCCATCTTGTAAACCGTTAGAGATAGAACAAAAGTTTAAATGTAAAAAATGTTTCTTATCAAAAATTTAACAACTTTTGTTTGAAACATTTTTTCGCAAACATCTCTGTTTACCCGTGAGGGCGCCAATTAGGCGGAAATTTTATAATATGTACTATACTTGATTATCAGTTATGTATGTGTCACATGTTTGTATGTGTAATGTGATAAAGAAATCAACACTGACTATGCATGGTATTTCAACAATTAACTCAGTCAATTGTTTGTTTTCACTTGTTAATTTGTTAAATTTGCCAGTTGTAAACACTGGCAATACTGCATTCGAAAATTTTTATGTTTATATAAAAAATTATTGTTGAAAAAATATTGGTCACACATACGATTGAACCCTGACTTCTAGCTTCTTTGAATAGAAATCTTTCATGCTATTTACTAAACTGAAAAAACAGTAAATGTAAAAGGTTAAATTATTTAATCTAAAATTTTTAGGGGGGAAACTTTCTTGGCAAAATAGAATATGTCATTCCAAGTCATGTCGAAGTTTATTTTCTGGATTAAGCCGCTGTCAACAGGTTCAGGTTCATTGTAATCCACAGTTTGGAAACAATTTATTTCCTGAGAAAATTTCCATTTTTCAAAACAGAAAAAAAGTGCGTACATTTAGAAATCAAAATTATTGTTTTATAAAACTGGGAAAGTTATGGGTGGTAGTTGTTTTAATAATACCTTCATCCTTGTAATGTTTCAAAATGACCTAATTTCTCATCCTATAATAAATCTATACTGAAGCTTAAGAAATATGGTTTGAATATCGACTTTTTTTTGTTCATTTCTAAATGTGTGGAAACAAAAGATTGAAATCAACACATATTATGCCTACAATTAATATTATAATAGCTTTGTGTTTGATATTACATTATGTCACGCAAAAACGTTACACAAAAGTAGGTTAAGAAATTCTTTAAGTTCCTGATTAGAAATTATTGTATTCGTCTTGGAAATCGAAAATAATATGACTTATTTCTTGTAGGAATCACATTTTTAATGTTGCAAGCTTGGTAAGGTTGTTATTCACGTGGAAATTAACTGTATTGTAGCTTTATCTAAAATCGAGTTAGAAGTTTCTTTTTATATTTTAATTTTTGAAACTTATTCTTTCCAACCTCAACACCCAGGTGTCGATAACTCTTTGTTATTTACGTTAAGTATAACTGTTACAAGGGACAAAAGGATTCAAAACAAGTCTTGATTTTGTAAGAAAATGCATTTTTCGATATCAGCGAAGTTCATGACACGCTTACCTCACGCGAGTGCCCAACATACAAAAAAATATTGTTTTTTCGGACTTACCATCGCTTCCACCATATTCAAATACCTATATACGTTGTCTAATTTTAAAGAAAACAGGTGAAAACAAACAATTGACTGAGTTAATTTTTGAAATACCATGCATAGAGATTGTTGATTACGGAATCGTTATGTATAATATATACTATACAATGTTCGAACCTAATTTGCGCCCTCACAGGCAAACAATGATTCTTTCGAAAAAATGTTTCAAACAAAAGTTTCTTAACATTTAAATTTTTGTTCTATCTCTAACGGTTTGTATGATGGGTTCTACGAACATAAGACCTAATTGACCTATGTTGCTCATTTAAGAAACTCGATCTCACTTTTTACGTCCTGAGCACGCTGTAAACATTTCAAATTGATATCCTTTTTTCGTTTTTGAGTTTCGTATTGTCAGAAAGACAATCAGACAGGCAGACAGACAACCGGAAATGGACTAATTAGGTAATTTTATGAATATCTATACCAAAATTTTGTTCATAGAATCAATATTTTTAAGCGTTACAAACTTGGGACTATACTTAGTATACCTTGATATATTTCATATACATGGTATAAAATACTTTCTATGGGATAAGCTTTTATTGTACTAAAAAGTAAAAATAATTTTTCTTATGTCACTCATACTTGACTATTACTTGACTTTCACATTGCCTCCTTTGGGTCATTGACTGGAAAAGAGATGCCTAATCTTACAGTCTATTATTTGACAAATTTAATTGTGAACCACTTTGTACGTGGCAAACGATAGATATTTGATGGGCCTCACCTATTTATTTATATAAAAAAAAAAATAAACTACTGATTTCATCTAATATATATCTGTATATTATTATTATATTTATAAAAAAAACCCGACAATTTAAAAAAAACTGATATAATATGTACACTATTTCATTATAAATGGTTCTAAACAATACCTTTAACAAGATCATCTCTCAATAAATATGGGTCTATTTTAGTTTGTTGTTGTAGGTGAGTCATTTTAGAGTTTTCAAAGTTGGGATGAGCCAAGGGCAAATTGTACATTATTATTATTAATACTGAGTTACGTATTATTATAAGGAATTCAACTGTATCGTTTTTATCTTTTATATATTTCTATATAGTTTTTATTATGTATAAAAGGCAGGGATTCAAATTTTTTTGATATATGGATTATAAAAATATTTGTAATTTTTTTAGGGTTCCGCAGAAACAATGGAATGTAACAATATGCTATGCTTTAGGCAAAAATTTACTTGAGGAAAGTTAAATACATTTCTGTTGCATAACAATGAACGGAATAACAATAAAATACAGAGATATTAGTGAACAAAAATACCGAATATTACAAATATTGTAATCTAACGTTTTTGAGTAGAGACTTTCTCTCGTTTTGGAAGAATATTTCAAGAATCAGTTTTCAAAATTCACCTGTGATGTCTTCCGATTGTCCAGTATAAGTTATTATTCTTTGCCCCAGTTTTTTTAAAACTTTTATTTGATTAAATCCACACTGAAGTTAAAATTCAATTACAAGTGAATTTTTGGCTTAATAAATTTTATTTTTTTAAAAATAATTTCAAGCGATATTGCAATAATTGTACGTAAAATGGTAAAATTAATGTCTCTTTATAGGAACAAATTGCCGTTAATATTGATTTTTATCCAAGTCAAAAGAAAATTTGTGACTTGATCTTATTTGCATCCGGATTTTCCATGATTTAATTAGAGTAATTATTAAATTAGTAATCAAAAGTAAAATCAATCATTTTACCAACAAAATCGAAAATTTTTAGGAAATTGGTTAAAATCGACCCGAGAAATCATTTTTCGTTTAGAATTTCGGACGGTATTTTAAAGATCCAATCATTAAAAAAATCCGATTTTTTGTACTTTTTAGATCAAAATCTTGCAATTTTCTGCTACCCTTAGAATTTTTTGAGTCTGATTTTTATAAAATTCGGTAGATGGAGTAATTATAACCCGAAAAATACAAAAATTGGATTCATTGGACTATTAATCGAGAATTTTTGTTGAAATTATTAAAGAAGTTCTTAATATTGAAGAACAACTCATACGGGCGATTTTTTGGAACTACTATATCCTCCATTTTCTAACAAAAATTTTGAATTTTTCCTTTTTATTAACGTAGCGTATTTCGTATTTCCAAAATTAGAAATTAAAATTTTATTCTAATTAAGTATTATTAGTTACTGTATCAGTAAGCATTTTTGAGGATTAAAAAGTCTTTACGAAATCGTATCATATGCGTTATTTGACACACTCCTTATTATAAAATGGGAATGTCAAGGTATTTTTTATGATTGTCATGAATTTTTTTTTACTATGAAGGATATTTTTGTCTTTGGTTGAATAAGTTGCAAATATCTATAATTTTTTGACAAGAATAATTGAAATAAAACAATTAAATAAATTATTAAGATTATTAAAATTTTTTTGAATGATTTCGAAGACAATTGCAAATAATATTATTATTGTTGAATCATCATCAATCATATTTTGAAATTATTTGTTAAACTTGAAAATAAACCTTGAAAAAAGTCCCTTCAAGTAATTTTTCATAATAAAATTTACTTGATTTTTGAAGATTATTATAATTTATTTTTTTGAATCATTTCATGAATTAATTTGTCATATGCTTATTACCCTCTGGGCTTTATTTATCACAGGTACCTACCTTAATTTACTTTATCAGAATGCTATCGATCTGGTCCCTAAGTGCCATAGCGATCATACCGTTTTGTACCGATAAATCAAAATTATGTTTAACATATTAATTATATATTCAGGATATTTTCAGTCTCATTTACTTAAAACATGATTTATGAAAGAAGTATTCATATTTGATTGTAAGAGAATTACTTGGCAATATTTATGATTATTTATTTGCCTTAGTAAGCCACGAACTAAGCAAACCATTGCAACTAACTTTATTTTTAATCGACTTCAAACTAGAGAAGCAGATGATATTAAAATATAAACCAAGGATAGATATCGCATATGATAATGATTTGTTATATGGGATTCAGTAAAGCACCCGTAAGAACCCTAGAAGGACCCAAAATGAACACTGACATAGATACATCTCTCGAAATTTTATATCGCTTTTTTTACACTAAAATAAAAATAGGCTCAGGACTCTTTTGAGGATGCTACAGAAATTTTTACAAACGACGATAATATGCCTTTTGTCCACTAAATGTCCACTATTAATCATAATATGTAGATAACAAAACACAAAATTAATTTTAATAAAATATAAGGATCATTAATATTTTTAGATAATAATTTATTGGTGTAAATCAGATACTAATTGTAACATATAAATCAATTTTTCAAATTTAGGACAAATGTCAATTCTACTCCTATGCGATAATTTTCATTTACGAATTGAAGAAATAATGATTTTTTTATTAGTAAATTAGATAAAGTCGAATCGATTTAAATTCGATTTATAAAGAAATTTTGAAACAGACAATATTTTGAATAAACAAAATTGAAAATTTAAAGTATTTAGTTTCACGATTCGATCCTAATGTGGCTAGTTCACACTAACTTTTTGTCTTTTTGTTTGTTTTTTGTTAAAAAGTGTTTTGTTTATATTTCTATAAAATAGAAATTCGTGGCAGTTAGTTTTTATTTTGGATTATTTATGTACTATTGAGAACAATACTCCTTAACCATACCGTTTTATTGTATTTTTTTTTTTACTATTTTTTTGTTTTTTTTTTTAGTAAAAAAATGAAATAAAAATAGTAGTTTATATTTTAAATATAATATAACGAAGAATACCTATAAGAACGATGCAACCGAGAGGCGACCAAACGATTTCATGTGTGGTTGTTAAAATATTGTCATGTTTTATACCATAAATGTACATATAAAATATAATATAAAATTTTGTAAATAATGACATAAACAATTGTTTATTATTGTTTAAATAGTATTATTTTTTGAATTCACTTCTGTATATTTCATATCAAATGTAGAAAATATATGAAGGCTTTTATATAATTTTCGAGCTAAACGCCCTTAATATAAACAAAAATAATTATTTGAAATGTTAGAAAAAATGATTTGACTCAATCGCGATAAGAGCACATGATCCCCCGTGGAATGAGTATAAGTTATTCTGTGACTCTTAGACAGCCACTATCGTGTATATATAACGCATACTGTAGTTCTAAACACACATAACTGATATATAATACATACTATATAATGTTCTAATCTAATTCGGGGTTAAACAGTAATGTTTACGAAAAAAAATTTCAAATAAAAGTTGTTGATTTTTTTGTAAGGAACATTTTTTATACTTAACTTTCGTTCTAATCTCTAACGGTTTACAAGATGGGTCCTACGGACCCAAGACCCAATTGACCTACGTTGCTCATTTACGAACTTGACCTCACTTTTTACGTCCTTAGCATGCTATATAAATTTCAGCTTGATATCTCTTTTCGTTTTTGAGTAATCGTGATGACAGACGGACAGACAGACGATAGACGACAGACAGACAGACAGACAGCCAACCGGAAATGGACTGATTAGGTGATTTTATAAACACACCTATACGAAAATTTTGTTCATAGTATCAATATTATTTTTAAGCGTTACAAAAAACTGGGACTAAACTTACTATGTATATTTCATATACATAGTAAAATTTATAAATAAACAGGTATAAAAATTTAAATAAACAAGTAAAATTTACAAAATGTAAAAAACCACCGACAAATGCGATTTGTTTCTTGACTATATCGACCGCAATGCAGTCAATTGTTTATTTTCATTTGTTTTTTATTATTTTTTTTTTTTTTCAATTGTAATATAGATGGAATTAATGTTGTAGGTGCGTAGAACTTCTTAAATAAAAATTATGTACTAATTATATAATTTTGTCCTACGCATCTACAACAGTAATTGCATATCTATCACAATTATGAAAAAATGAGAAAAACACGGGTGGTACTTAAAAGCATGTCTTCAACATACCTTTAGTGCGAGGTTTGCACAAAATTTTAATGTCAATAAAAAAATAACTGTTTAAATGTATTATGTAGCGTTTTTCACATATAAAGTTTTGCCAATTATCAGTTGTTGATTTAAATAATTTTTTTTTGTATCATTTATATTTCAAAACGTTACAAACTTTAGAGTTAGAACTTTAGAGCTGTTCTTATAAAATCTTATAAAATTTACAGAAAATCATATGTTTTATTAAAAATATGACTAATTTTCAATTGATTAAATAATGGTTTAATAAATGTCAAATAAAAATTATTGAAAAATAGTAAATAATGAAAATTGTTGCTCTAGAAATTTTGAAAATAAAAGATGAAATTGCACAAATAAAATTTTTTAAATTAACATAATAGGGTAGTATCGTTAGTAAAAAATAAATCATGAAATTTGAAAAAAGTTAAAATTTATGTAAAAATATACTTAAATATTCTGATTTCGAGTCAATTAACTTTAACTTTCGTTCTACCTCTAACGGTTTACAAGATGAATTATACGGGCCCAAGATCTAATTGTACTATTTTGCTCATTTACGAACTAAATCTCACTTTTTACGTCCTGAGATATTTAGTTTCGTTTGTGAGTTATCATTATGACGGTTAGATGGACAGACAGACAATCGGAAATAGGCTAATTAGGTGATTTTATGAACACATCTACATACATAAATTTGTTCGTAGCATCAAAATTTTTAAGCGTTATAAACGTGGGACTAAAAGTATATCTTGGTATATTTCATATATACAAGGTATAAAAATTCAAACGTTATTCACGGGGTAACGCCGAGGAAACGGCTGTGGATTTTATGAGCATTATTGTTCACAAATTCCAAATTGGAAAATAAATAAAAAGACGGTTTTAGCTTGCTTTAAGAAATATTTGTGCTAAGGATTCCAAAAATCGATAGAGCAATAAGTAAATATAAAGTAAATCATTTATCCGTATTTATTTTATTGGAATTTATTTATATGAATGTCATACGAGTATTTTGAATTAATTTTTTTTCTGTAGGACACTACCAGTTGGTTCTGGTAGACAGCACAGTTTTAATAAGAACTAGAAGCTTTTGCTACTTATTTACAAGATATATTCGATTCGAAATGATATAATTTTACACGAGTATGACTATTTGAAAAAAAATAGCCAGACCGTTCTTCTTTTTCCGGATCATTGATGCATAATAAATTATGTGACTTTACAAACCAAAAAGTCATGGATTGAAATGAAAATTGGTAAAAATATTAGTTTCAATTTTTGTCACAATCATTTTCACGTGTTGTAAACAAAGAAAGGCATTTCTATTTATAAAATAAAAAGATTATTATTAATGAAATCTCATCAGATAACTTTCTAGAATTAAAACCGTGTATAAAAGAGCATTTATGTGAACATTATATTTTAAAGTTTAAATAATTAAAAATATTCAACTTATTATAAATAACAATTATTTTAAATAATAAAATATGACATATTTTAATTATTATTGATTAATTAATAAAGTTAACAAAGTCATTTAAAAGTTTAAATGATCGAATTACGCGTTTCCTATCATATAGCTTACTAACTATATAATATTTAAATCATATATTATAATTTTCTTGAATGTTCAATGTACAAAGTTCTCTGCTATCAAATATAAGAATGTAGCTTAAAAAGTAAGTAAATATATATTATCTAGGTTAAAAATCACAAATTTCAAGAAATTGTGGATTAAGGCTTTTTTATAGAGTATTATAGGAAAGCATCTGTAAAAACTAACATGTTCGCCTAATAAATTTATTATTTAAATTTATTTAAATTATTTTTTCGTTCAAATTATATATATCTCTAGCGTGTTTTTACTAAGCGGAACATTTTTAGATCGTGAGTATATTTTGGGTCAAACCTAGACATAATAAGCTTGAAAATGAGAGGGGAATCATGGAATTTGATAAAGGAATAAGGAAGATAAGGGTAGGACAGAAAAAAACTTGCTAGACTTGAGAAAACTGCATTGAAAATTTAATTTCAGCGCATTTTCTTTCATATTGCCATAGAAATTTTTAACAGTGTACGTTTGAGTTAGCAATTAATAATGTATCGAAAATTCTAATTTTAATCTATAAATTACCTTATTGTCCGGTTAATTTTAATTAAAAAACAATACAAATACAGTTTCATTCTACACTCGAAATTATGAGATGATCGTTGTCCGAAAAATTCCAATCAATAAGTCGTAATGCAAAACCATATACAGAGTGTTCTGTTATTGACTGCAAAACGTTGGCCTACAAAATAAGCTCATAAAGAGGAAGGAAAAAGTTATTTTCCAATTTTGGATCTAATGGTTAAATTTTTTGATTATTCTCATTTTGTTTTTGATTTGTACCATAGCCATTACTCGCAAATTAGGCCTCAAATCCAAAATTTGAAAATAACTTTTTCCTTCGTCATTATGAGCTTATTCTGTAGGCCAATGATCTACAGTCAATAACAGAACATCCTGTATACATCGACGCGATGCCTGGCGAAATTTTTAGTATGTTGTAGTTAAGGATACATATTATTAAATAAAAAAAAAATTTGGGTATCTTATCGATCAATTAAGAGAGTAATTAATTAATTAAAAATACACTAAATAACATAGCATGATATGAGGATGATTATGTTATTTAGTGTATTTTTAATTAATAAAAACTCTCTTAATTGATCGATCAGATATCCAAATTTTTTTTTGATTTAATAATATGTATCGTTAACTACAACATACTAAAAATTTGGATCATTTTCTACTAATTTATTATTTTCTATTACTGGTGAGGGATCCTCCTTAAGAAAGAGACAACTTTGTTCTATATATTTTTCAACGTATTTCAAATAGTATTAAATATTAAATTTAATTGAAATTATTATTCTGTTTCAGATGTAAACCAAATGTTTTTATTTTTTATATTTTCTGAGATTTTTGGTTTTTTCTTTCGATAATTTGTTTTATTATAATATTTATCGGTTTAGGCTTCTTCTTTTTTGTTATAAATATTAACATTTTGTGTGTTTACTAATATTTGAGTACGCGGTACTTATTACCCAATTAAGAATCAAATTTCATATGAAAATTGTATAGAAATAATTACAAATTTTATTATTTGAAATTAATATCATCTATATAAAAGTAGATTTTGATCTATATATATACAATTTCAATAATTTTTATTTATTATCGAAATGTATTTTTCAAATTTTATAACAATATTTACTAATATTAAAATTTATTTAATCTTAATAAATAAATTCCGTTATTTTTCTTAAATGGAAGCTATTACACACTAACTGTACGGGTGGTAGTAAAAAAAAATCCGTTGTAAAAAATAGAAATATAAAAATTAAAAGAAGTAAGTTTATTTAAAAATAAAACTCGACCACGCAAAAGCTGAAAAAAGTATAGGAAAGTAGTAAAAGAAAATCGTAGCTCTGATTGAATCAACAAGTCTTGAATTAAGAATAATCGTAAAAATTGGATGATGGATGGGACTATGACCTACAAAGACAGTTAAAGGTTTCCGTTACCGGTAAGGCATAGAAGATCATTTAGATTAGAAAGATGTTTCCCAGAATTTTTTCGAAATTTGAATAAATTTGCCCGAAATTTAATGAAAAAATCTATAAAAACTATCAACTTTTGGCTAAATTTTTGAGTTTTGGGGACCTTTTAGAAAAATATCACTTCGGCATTCAAAAGTAAATCTCAAAAACCTTATCCTATGATCAAACATAGTTTCGAAATTAAAGCCTTATGCATAGATAGATTTTTACATACTTTGCTGAAACTGACAAAACTTTCATATTTCAAAAAAGTCTTATAATTGAAAGTGATCCTCTGTCTCTGACCAGTAAAGAAAACGAGTCGACCTTTAACTGACTTTCAAAGTTAAGGTGGCGATGAGATTTCACACTTTCTTACGCAAAATTTTTGCATGAAACATTTTTCTGTATCTGACTTGGAAAAAGAGTGATCAAGGACTTCTGAGTCAAACTATATACACAGCTATAAACATTGCCCTTTCGTCGGTTAAAAAAATTATCGGTTATTAATAATTATTCTAATTATTAATAATAATTTTTTCAAAATATTTTATATTGTCATAAAGTTTATGCTAATTAAAATTATATTCATGATATTATTAATTACGATTCATGAATTAGATTTTTGTATAGTTAAAAATCGATATTACATCTTTAAAAGCAAAATTTAATTTTCAGCAATAAAACTATGAATACAAAATGTCCCAAAAGTCATTAATGAAATTTATAGGGATAAAGTAAGACTCTCATCTATCCAGCATATTGTTAGCAACAAAAATTATTGGAAAAAATTGTCTCGTAATGATTTCAAAATCAGTATCTATTTAATTTTCTCAGGAAGTTACCGCAAAAGCACTCAGGTACGATTACTTTGAAAATTACACATATAAACAATGCAACTCGAAAATTATTTTAACTGTGGTTCAATTTTCTTTACCATTCAATATACAGTAATTAGATATATTTTTACGAATATATTTCTTTAATATAACTTCGATATCTTTCTGTATTAATTAAAATTTGTACAGTTTTAATACTTATAAAAATTGATTAATTATGAAACTAATATCCAAAACATGCATTTAATTAAGAATTTTAGATAAAGCATTCAATAAACATTGAAACTAGAATTTTAAATAAACAAGCCGTTTAATTCGTACCTACAATTAAATAAGTATATGCCTATGCCGTATTTTAGATTGGCGAATATCGAATGTAGTCTTTATTATTATAGGTCATACTCCGTCAACCGTTAGCACGTCGTACGACTATTATCGTTTGTATTTAAAATTTTTCAATTAATATTAGTTTTGGTTTCAAATTTTTTTTAAATAAATTTGGATAATTATTTTTCCAGTTATTTGTGTTCGAAAATTGCCAAATTTTCTAGTCAACTTTTTTATGCTACTATAAAAACTGACACTTTCGATAGTCAAAGCGGTAATTTTGACACTTAAGATTATCAATCGTGAAATGGATTTTCTTAGAAATTCATAAAAACACATGACTTTTAGAATTTATAGCAATAATATTCTAGAATATGGCACGTAGAAAAATACATGAACTCTAACTTTCTCTAAGTCGATGTGGAGCATTTTCTCTTATAGGATATATATGGCAGAACGGCCATTTTCGAGATAGAGGTGGGTGTAGAATAAGTCAAAGCTTCCATTTTTTATAAACCGGGAAAAATAATGGTAGAAAAAACTTTATGGCGATTTCGGGAGAAGTGGGGTTGAAGGAAATCGGAAAAAATGTGGAATATAAGGTACTTTTATGGAATGATGGTGGCATACATCGCAGACTGGTAGTCAAGCGTGGGGGAGTTATCAAAATCTGCTTTAAAACAGGATAAAGTAAGTAAAACCTTAAAAAAACTGCTGCTTGCCAAATAAATTCCATAACGACCGAACAAACGTAACCCAATCTCAAAACCACCCCAAAAGATGTAAAAGTAGTTCGTTTGCTAGTGAAGAGGGGAGGATAGAAAAAAAGCCTGTAGGAACGTTTGTGCGGTCATTATAGAAATTATTTGACAAGCAACATAAATTTTTTTCAGTTTTTACTTACTTTATTTTACAGCAGTTTTTACTTACTTTATATAAACAAGTGGGTTTACGGATATTCTACCTTAAAACCATAAAAAAAGTCAATTTGTCATTTTATGGCTAGATATTATTCTAATAATTAAAATAGATTTTCAAATCAATTTAATTTGACTGGAATTTTAACATGATTTAGTTTTATAAAACTTCCACTTTCAGGTGCGTGAAATACCAGAAATTCAGTCATCTGAAAACTGTCGTTAACGTTACCAGCTCTTGTACCATATTATAACTTAATTAAATTATCAACGAGGTAGGTATTAAAAAACCATTAAAAATATTATTAAATTAATATTAATAATAATAAAATAATTTAAAAAATATATTCCAGATTTTAATACGGAGGTTTTTTTGAGAATGTTAATAAATATTTTTCGATATATAATTTGAATAATAGGTTGCCTAGAGGCACAAAATAAATACAAATTTAATCCATATATATTGATTTATACATGTAATGGGCAATAAGGAAGTCAAAATTAGTTAATTAGCCGGCAAATTTGACACCTGACTTGATTTGATAAATAATAATTGTGTGATTATTATTATTATTATTATAAACTTGATGGCATTGATTTGATGGTATTTTAAATTAAATTGAAAATCGTGTTTAGAATAAAAAAAATAAGATTTTGTTCATCCATAATCGGACACAATTTTTTTATTAATGAAACTGTCAAAAAAGATTTTGATTGATTTTAAATTTCAAATATTTCTTATTAAATACAATTTTTTTCAGAAAAAGAAAAGCTTCTACAAGGGATATTAAGTAGACAGTTTGTACCGGGGAATTTTATACGGAAAGATTTTTTTTTGTTTTCTATTTCGATTCTATATATTTTATTTTGCTCCTTTAGGAACATAAACTAGCTTTTTACGTCCTGAACACGCTATAATCTCAGCTCGATATTTGTTTTCGTTTTTGAGTCATCATGTTGACAGTTGGACAGACAGCCAGGCAGACAACCGGAAATGGACTACTTTGATTATTTTAGGAGCACTTATATTTTTAAGCGTTACAAACTTGGGATAAAACTTAGTATACGTTTATATACACAGGGTACTTTTTTAAGTTGACATATTCTTGAAACTCGAAAAATACGTTTTATCAATAAAAATGCTTCAAGCAAAAAATGTTGGATATATAAGCGCACAGCTTACGCAGACATTAAACTTGACCTAGGTTTTTAAGTTTCACGAAAAGCTTACTCTACTACATAACTGGTAATGGATAGATGAACATTTTAAGTTAGAAAGTTGTTATTGATTAAAAAAGTAAAGTTCCACAAATTTTTTCCGCAAACCGCACAGTTAAGTCAAAAACAGACTGACAAGTTTTACCCAAAATTGTTATTTCGTATAATTCTTTCTGCAAAATCTAGGTACTCTTAGAAAAAAATTTTCTGTTTCTGATAAATCCAATAAAAGTGGTTTGTTTTTCTATAAAGACTGTTTTTGCTCAAATTGAATGAACAAACGCACAAAAAGCTTGTTTTTTTCTATCAATTACCGTTTAAATTATTCGGTTTACAAAAAAATGTTTCAAATTTAAAATGTTTTTCGTATTTACAATGAACAACTTTCTAATGTAAAGCGTTCACCTCTTGTTTGTCAGTTATGAATCAGAGAGAAATTTCAATTGAACCTGAAAACTGAGATCGTATTCGATGCCTGGGTGTGCATTTAACTAACATTTTTCATTAGATATATTTACAAGATTTTTTTAATCTTAAATTAAAAACTTTAATAAAAAATACTTTTTAAGTGGCACAAGCTTTTATTGCACTTAAAAGTAGAAAATAATTTTTTCTATGTGCCATTCATACTCGACGAGACCTAAAAGCTTAAGGCGCTCAATATCTAGAATGAATCGAAAAATAAGTAGATATGTTAAGTGGATGAGGCGCTCCGATTAATTTGTTAACCGACTTGAAACAAAAAAGGAGGAGGTTATCAATTCGACTGTTTTTTTTGTTGCTTTTTTTTTTATTTGTTACCGCAGAACTTTCGACTGGGTGAACCGATTTTGATGATTTTTTATCTATTTGAAAGGTAGTGCTTCCCTTGTGGTCCCATTTCATTTTGGTCGAGTTCTGATAACGGCGTCCATAAGAAAATTATAAAAGTCTTAAATTGGCATTAAGTATGCACGACAACAGGACGAATAACTCAATATCACGCCAACCGATTTTGATTTTGCTTTTTTTAGTGATAAATTAGTGCACTTCAGATTCACTAAAAATCTCAAAATAAAAAAAAACTTTTAACAAAAAGAAAACCGACTTCAAAAGATAAATTTTTCCAAAATAAATTAATATGCACTAAAAAGTAAAAAAATAACGGTAATATAATGTAGTTAAAATTATAGTTATTTTTGGAGTCGGTGGCAGCCAGTTTGCTACATTAGCTTGGCTGATACCGACTCCAAAAATAACAATAATTTTAACTACATTATATTATCGTTATTTCTTACTTTTTAGTGCATATTAATTTATTTTGGAAAAATTTATCTTTTGAAGTCGGTTTTCTTTTTGTTAAAAGTTTTTTTATATTTCAAATTGGGTGCCTAAAGCTTTTACAAACAGTCGTAAACGAGTGACGCATAGAAAAAATTATTTTCTTTTTTTTAGTGCAACAAAAGCTTGTCCCTTAAAAAGTATTTTTTATTAAAATTTTTTTAAATATTCATGATAGGTAAAATATATACCTAATGATTGGATTCATCAGAGATTATTGTAAGCGCGATGACGTATGCCTGTACAAAAGTTAGCGCCAGTATTATGATGATTATGTTTTGATTTTGATCGTGATATTATAAAACATAATATGATGTCGTATATTATATGAGTATATGTGTTGTCGGAAACCCTCTTCATAGAGTGTATATAGTGTGTTTTCAAAACTATGTATATCGTGAATTCAATGTTGATATTTTTCAGTTGCTCTGTGTACGGTCTACAGTTTACTTGGCTGCAAGCATACTAACATCGTATACATATACTAGGAAGTATTCAAATAAAGTATTCCGATGTTTATGCGTGATACTCGCCATATCATAACACACGTGGATACGATTCTACTTTTCTATACTAAAGGTTTTATACTTCTTCGCTTATCATCAACTGTCATGATTAACAATTTAATGTATTATTTTTGTGTTTTTTTGTAGTGTTTGAGTTTGTTTTTAATAAAATTTAAAGTTTTTTTCGTAAATTAAATTAAATTAATTTTTATTTATAATTTTTTTTTTGGAGTTAAAGTGAGTGATGATTTTTTTTGTTGTGATTTTAACATTAAAGTGGTAATAAATTATTTATTTATTATTTAATATAAAAAAGTATTTTCAACAATGATATTAAGGTAATTTTGTTAATTTTAATAATTTTTATTTTTTGATAAAATTAAGTTTCATTTCTTTTAAATTTATTTTTTAAATATTTTAAGCTTTATTTTTCTTGATAAAAATTTAATGCAAATAAAAAAAAGATAGATAGAAAGTATTTAAATATATTAGTCAATTTCGAGCTAAAATTTTATTAAAATTATGAAAAATCGAATAGTGATTATCGAAATATTAAATAATTTTTTAAATTTTGTTTCAAAAAATATTTTTATCCAGGCTTCCGTTTCTGTAAATGTTTTTGGGTGAAAATTGGTAGATTTGCAAAGGACCCCGCAATATTCGATAGGAATATGGCTTTCTGTGAAATATTTTTCCAACGCTCTCTAAAATTTTCTTTTCATCATTCTGATCAAAAGCTCACTCGGCTACAATTATTTTTAACGAGTAGTTTTCGAGCTACGGACGCTCAAAGCTCCACATACATTATAGTTATATTACGAAAACTATCGAAAACCATATCGAAAACTATTCGAGAAAGTTGTCGTGAGAGCTTTTGATCAGAACGATCCGAAGAACATTTTAGGAGCGGTTTGAAAAAGTTTCACAGAAAGCCATTTACCTAGTCATATAAGTACTATAAATATATGTGTAGCTTTGATCGTCTGTAACTCGAAAACTACTCTTTAAAAAGTTTTGTTGCCGTGAGAGTTTTTGATCAAGATGATCCAAAGAACATTTTAGGGTGTGTTAGAAAAAGTTTCACAGAAAGCCATTTTCCTATCTAACATTTCGGGGTCCTCTTTTTTGTGGTAATCCCCATAATAATTATCGTTGTCTTAAGGGCCTTAACAATTAATTTTAGTTTAAGAAAACGTATTTTGAAATTTAAGCTCGCAATCTTTGTTTTTGAGTTATTAATGTAAATAGACAGGCGAACATGTGGAAAAAATTGATGTTATTTTATTTAAAATTTTTATTTTGGAAACAATTTATTTTAATTTTAAAGTATTTTTTTTTAAAATTTGAATTTTAATAATTTGAAACTCATATTATGCATTTTTGTTTTAAATAATTATTGATTATTAATATTTGTTATTTAATAACTAAAATATATTGGATGGAAGCGCAGACAAATCATTTTACTATAGTATTGTAAAATTTAATATAAAAAATTCAAATATATTATTTATTAACCAAAACAGATTAAGGAAAATTTTTTATTAAAAAGTCTCAAGAAAAATTCTATTTATATTTTAGAAAAAAATTAACTTTATTTCTTAATTTAAAGAAAATCGTTTTAATAGAAAACTTATTTTGGGCAAAATATCATAAAATATGAACTAATAATATTACTTTGTTTTCATTTTCTAATGCCCAATTTTGGAAATTTATCGTTAAATAATATTTTATTTTAATTAAAATCGTGATCTAAATAATTGAAATATATAGGTACCTAATAATTTTTTCTATAAATACAAAATCAATAATATTATTTAATTGATCAATTAAATATAATATATATATATTGAAAAAAATATTTTATATAGATTTGAAATTTCAATTTTTTTTTTTTTTTATACTAATTATAGAAATTAACACATCTATATATTATTATAATCAAATTATGCCATATCCGATATTATTTTAATCACAATTATATCAAATTTTTTCTTCATTTTTTTTATATTCAGAACGTGAATAGCAGTGTACAGGAAGTTGTAAAATATTGAATGCTAGGGTTTTTATTTTTTAACCGACTTCAAACAAAAACGGAGGAGGTTATCAATTCGACTGTATTTTTTTTTTTTTTTTTATGTTTGTTACTTCAGAACTTTCGACTGGGTGAACCGATTTTTATGATTCTTTATCTATTCGAAAGGTAGTGCTTCCTGTGTGGTCCCATTTCATTTTGGTCGAATTCTGATAACGGCGTCCATGAGAAAATCATAAAAGTCTTAAATTTGCATTAAGTATGCACGACAAGAGGACGAATAACTCAATATCACGCCAACTGATTTCGATTATTCTTTTTTAGTGATAAATTAGTTAGTGCACTTCAGATTCACTAAAAATCACAAAATAAAGAAAACTTTTAACAAAAAGAAAACCGACTTCAAAAGAAAAATTTTTCCAAAATAAATTAATAAGCACTAAAAAGTAAAAAATAACGATAATATAATGTAGTTAAAATTATTGTTATTTTTGGAGTCGGTGTCAGCCAAGGAAACAACTCTGACAGAACAATTTGCTACATTAGCTTGGCTGACACCGACTCCAAAAATAACAACAATTTTAACTACATTATATTATCGTTATTTTTTACTTTTTAGTGCTTATTAATTTATTTTGGAAAAATTTTTCTTTTGAAGTCGGTTTTATTTTTGTTAAAAGTTTTTTTTAAAATTTGTTATTTCATTCAATCGTGATTTGTAATAGAAAAATGCTAAAACAGTAAATATTTCCTTGAACCAAGGTATACTTTAATTTTTAAGCTGTCAAATAATTCTTGATTTAAATCAGTTAAATTAATCAGTTAATATTACCGCTCACCAAATAGTTAGACTCACGAAAAAAATTACACAGTAGCCGTGAATCGAACCTGGGTCCTCCAGATACCCGGACTAACATTGCCTCTCCGTCACTACTGTAATATGTAAGTGATGCAGTTATTTGTGTAAGATCTTCGTGTCTTATTCCATCGGTATGTTTGAGTATACACGGTGTTCTGTTATTGACTGCAGATCGTGGGCCTACATAATAAGCTCATAAAGACGATGGAAAAAGTTTTTTACCAATTTTGGATCTGAGCCCTTATTTGGGTGCTACAGGTATGACAAAAATTGATAAATTGGTTCATTCACTGAATATCATTCGATAACCAGTAGCCAATGATAATCAGTAGATATTAGTATCTATCATTTAATAATATTCAACTTAAGATGGGATATCAACTGATTTCATTCGATTATATTATTTTGAAAAACATTAAAAAAATTATTTCATTGGTTTTTGTCAAATCCCTACTTTTCATATTTTTATTATATTTTTGCAAGAAAACATTAGATTATTAGTATTTTGTTTGAGTATACAAAATTCATATTTATTATTATGAAACCAAATCTACCTACATTTATTTGAAATTTCTGTCTACTTTTTTCATAATAAAAATATTTACTGACTAAAATTTGTTTATCCCAAGTTCACAGGTAAATTCATAAGTCTATACCGGTCACAGATATTTGATTAAACTCAATATAATCGATAGAAAAAGAATTGTATTCGTTTATTAAAATTATTAAAAATTATAAAATAATAATAAATAATAAGCGATCACTACTAAACTATTATTCTATACTAAGCTATACTAAAAACTTCTATCTTGAAAAGTTGAATAAACTCGTAAAAATGAAACAAAGTCTTAATTTCAAAAAGTTATTATTTCTTATATATATATATATATATATATATATATATATATATATATATATATATATATATATATATATATATATATATATATATATATATATATATATATATTCATCACATATACAGGATTGTAGAATAAGACGTTACCACGTAAATGGAAGATATTTTGTCCAAGAAGATGTTACCACTTTAACGGGAGAAACACATTGTCCAAAAATGGGTGAGATATCTTTTAAGAACAGAATAAAGAGAAATATATAATTTCAAATAAATTATTGTAATAAAATTTTAGTCTAAAATTTAGTTTTCAGTTAAATTTAATGTTCTGAAAAGGCACGTCTCATTAGTTTATGTTATAAAATCTTTTTGGATTGTGTATGTCTCTCTCATGTTAGCGGTTACATGTTTTTGGGTAAAATATCTCCCATGTACGTGGTAACATCTTATTGAACAATCCTGTATTTGTACAAATATGAATAATTTTTAAAAATATTAATATATATAACACAATAAGTTTTAATGTTTTCCTTGAATGATTGACCTACAAAATTTTTCTTGAAATGTATTATTATGATATGCTTCTGATTGCACTTCATGTAGGCTGAAACTGAATTGAGTGGGTATACTCTAAAATTAGGGGCCTACATAATTATCAACCTAGGCACAACTATGAGTTGTTTCAAAGAATTTTGGAATTAGCATCCCTACATATTATGAATTATTGTAAATATGTTATACGACTACATCTTCTTGTACCCCCGTGTATCGAATACTCCAAGTCCCACTAAAAACCCACCTATGGCACATTGTAACTTTAAGTCTAAATAGAAAAATTCAAAATTGATTCTCATTTACGTAGTAACATCTTATTGAACAACTCTGTATTTTGGTAGGAAACTGTAACAAACCTGATTCTGAGAATAAAAAGTGCATTTCTCTGTATTTTGGGATACTTATTCGAATGCATGTCGCCAACCGAAACCGAAGTGTATTTCAATGAATATTGTTTTTGTACCGAATATCGAAATCAAAAGAAAGCTATCTTTACCTAATCTTCAGATTCCCCATCATGGTTTCTTGGGTATTGTTCTTATCTTTTTTGGTAAATCTAAAAATGATTACCAATATTGGTGATTGATAAATTGCTCAATAGTAGCAGCAGCAATCGTCTGGTATACTTTTGTTAAACATTGTTGTGATAAATTAATTTGTACATAATAGGTAAGGTAATTGAAAACAATATGGTAATATTATAAATATAAAAATGGCATATTTTATTTGACTATAATTACATACAAATGTTTTTTTATTGTTTTGCAGTAGTTCATATACAATTTACTTACTGTTTAAATTAACATATTCGCTTCGTGCATGAGTTTTATTACAGTGAATTTAACCAACGACGCACTACTTTACTAATATAATTGTATGGTTGGACATATAAGTCTATGGATTGTATAAATGTTCGACATTGAAAATTTCATACTATTTTCTAACAAATTTAAATAAGTAATAGATTATTCCACTATTTTTGAAACAGTACTTAAAAATGTTGATTTTGCTAATAAAAAGCCACCAAAAATTTATTTCGGAAAAATACACACGCTTTCTTGACAAAAACTTAAATTAAATTTTAAACCTTTTTTAAACTGCCAAAAACGTGGGCATCCAATTTGATGACGTAATATGGGTATCACTTTATAAAATAACACAAATAAGTTTGACAGATATATTCATAGACATCTGATTATAATAAATATAAATACTTATCTATGTACATATTATACTCAGCTGTCTACACTGAACTAGCTGATGGTCTATGACTCATACCGCTATGACATCACAGCAGGGCTTATCTGCGTTTTAGGTCACGTGATGTACAGTTTAAAAATTACGATTTTTAATTTAAATATTTTAAAAGAAAAATGTGCCAAATTTCATTATTTATTTTTGACTAACGATACTACCCTATTATGTTAATTTAAAAAATTTTATTTGTGCAATTTCAACTTTTCAAAATTTCTAGAGCAATAATTTTCATTATTTACTATAATTTTAATAATTTTTTTGTACCATGCATATATGAAATATACATAGTATATTAAGTTTAGTCCCAAGTTTGTAACGCTTAAAAATAATGATACTAGGAAAAAAATTTTGTCATAGCTGTTCATAAAATCACCTAATTAGTCCATTTCCGGTTGTCCGTCCGTCCGTCCGTCCGTCTGTGGTCACGATAACTCAAAAACGAAAAAAGATATCGAGCTGAAATTTTTACAGCGTACTCAGGACGTAAAAAGTGAGGTCAAGTTCGTAAATGAGCATCATAGGTCAATTGGGTCTTGGGTCCGTAGGACCCATCTTGTAAACCGTTAGAGATAGAATAAAAGTTTAAATGTAAAAAATGTTCCTTAAAAAAATAAAAAACTTTTGTTTGAAACATTTTTTTGTAAACATCACTGTTTACCCACGAGGGCGTTAATTAGGTGCAAATTTTATAGTATGCATTAATATAAGTGTATATCAGTGTGTGTGTGTGTTTATTTAAAAGTGAATATCTTTTGTTATTTACGTGACGTCAAAAAAAAAAACGATTGCGTATCAACACTGTATATACATTTTTGTATGTGTTTTGTGATAAAGAAATCAACACTGACTATGCATGGTATTTCAACAATTAACTAAGTCAATTGTTTCTTTTCACTTGTTTTCAATAATTTTAATTTGACATTTGACATTTATTAAACCATTATTTAATCATATTTTTAATAAAACATATGATTTTCTGTAAATTTTATAAGATTTTATAAGAACAGCTCTAAAGTTCTAACTCTAAAGTTTGTAACGTTTCGAAATATAAATGATACAAAAAAAAATTATTAAAATCAACAACTGATAATTGGCAAAACTTTTTATGTGAAAAACGCTACATAATAATTTAAACAGTTATTTTATTATTGACATTAAAATTTTGTGCAAACCTCGCACTAAAGGTATGTTGAAGACATGCTTTTAAGTACCACCAGTGTTTTTATCATTTTTTACAATTGTGATAGATATGAAATTATTGTTGGCGGGACGCAGGACGAAATTATATAATTTGATACATAATTTTTATTAAAGAAGTTCTGCGTACCTCCAACAATAATTTCATATATATTACAATTGAAAAAAAAAATTAAATAAAATAACAAATGAAAAAACAAACAATTGACTGCACTGCGGTCGATATAGCAAAGTTTCCAAAAATCGGTTTGCAAGAAACAAATCGCATTTGTCGGTGGTTTTTTACATTTTGTAAATTTTACTTGTTTATTTAAATTTTTATACCATGTATATATGAAATATACATAAGTAAGTTTAGTCCCAAGTTTGGTAACGCTTAAAAATAATATTGATACTATGAACAAAATTTTGGTATAGAGGTGTTCATAAAATCACCTAATTAGTCCATTTCCGGTTGTCTGTCTGCCTGTCTGTCTGTCGTCTATCGTCTATCTGTCTGTCTGTCTGTCATCACGATTACTCAAAAACGAAAAGAGATATCAAGCTGAAATTTTTATAGCATGCTAAGGACGTAAAAAGTGAGATCAAGTTCGTAAATGAGCAACGTAGGTCAATTGAGTCTTGGGTCCGTAGGACCCATCTTGTAAACCGTTAGAGATAGAACAAAAGTTTTAATGTAAATGTTCCTTATAAAAAATAAACAACTTTTTTTTGAAACATTTTTCTTAAACATCCCTGTTTACCCGTGAGAGTGCAAATTATGCGCAAATTGTATAGTATGTATTATTATATAGGAATATTAGTTATATATGTGTGACATGTATGTATGTGTAATGTTACAGAGTAATCAATACTGACTATACATGGTATTTCAACAATTAACTCAGTCAATTGTTTGTTTTCACTTGTTAGTATTCTTTTTCATCAATATTCCCTGCAGTACCTATTTAAACGTATTATATGTTTTATTATTAATTGTTCTCAACGGTATATGCTCAATTATTATTTTAATGCGCTTCATTACGTTTATTGAATGGTTTAATAAAATGTTTGTAAAACAAACAACAAACATCTGCACTGTTTATAGTTTTACTTCATTATTTTTACATACTGCTTAATAATTTTCTCATGATTGAAATAGTTTTTGTATATGGTTTGTTTCAATGATAAATGTTATTTATTATTAAATCTAAAATTATTTAAGGGTTAAAAATCTAATAGAAATCTTCATATGACCTCTGTATGCAATTCACATATTGAGTAAGTAATATGTCTAACAATGCAGGCGTTGTCAGGCGTTTTGTAAAGTTGTATGTATATACCTACATCACGGGAAGTCGATTTTTTGAAATTGTATGGTTCTAAACACATCCGGCAAGTCAGTCTTCTGCAATTCATGTTTTCTGATTAAAATTATGCATAACAATGCGAATTGTGGAAAATTTATTAAGGGAATTAAATCACTAAAAATCGATTCCGCGAAAGAAAATGATCTTTTACTCGAGAAAAACTTTCAATGACTTCATTACCGATATATAAGCGCTATTTGAATAGCAGTAAAATATTAAGAAAAATCCATATTTTATTTTTTCAGTCTTTCAGTTCGTTTTTGCCTCAAATTCACCTTCGCGTTACATACATGTAATTGTTCTTTTACAAAATTCTTCAAATACACTTCTACACATTTCGGAATGTTTTCTTGAACTTAGTTGTTATCTGTTCTTAATGGTCTAAATTTCTAAACGATTATTAACATTCCTATCGAATTTTTTTAATTTGTGGAAACTCTGTGCATTCGATGTCAAAAGTGAATAGCCAAATGGTAGGAGAGATTTTTATAAAGAATAACTTTTTTTCGTAAAACTTACCCATAATAAAAAGGTTTTCCATATGGAGCCAACTTAAGTAAACACGCAATTGTCAATTCTAACATAATCTCAATACTTCAAAATTTATTTTCTATAACTTCGTTTCTAATAAATAGATACTTCTATTTTATGCAAAATTTAAAATTTTGTGATATAGTTTTCAAAGGAGAGATTTTTATAAAGAATAACTTTTTTTCGTAAAACTTACCCATAATAAAAAGGTTTTCCATATGGAGCCAACTTAAGTAAACACGCAATTGTCAATTCTAACATAATCTCAATACTTCAAAATTTATTTTCTATAACTTCGTTTCTAATAAATAGATACTTCTATTTTATGCAAAATTTAAAATTTTGTGATTAAAAAACGTAATAAAAATAGTAAATAATTAAATTTGCGGAAAACATGATAAGTAAAAATTCTAAACAAAGAAAAAGCATTCATTAATTTATATGATTTAGTTATTATTAATAAAATCGAATACATCTTTGATTAATGCCGTTTCTCTAAAGTAATTTTGAGTAATTTTTCAAAAAAATATTTTTTTTACATAATTAGTTTAAAAAGTAATAAAACATTTAAAGTATAATACTTTATTTAATATTATCTAAACCAAATATTTTCTTTGACTACAATATACTGGACAGAAAGAAAATTTAAGAGAAAAACGCAAAAAAAATTTTCGAATTCGATTTCATCGTTTTCGAATTCGATGAAACTCGATGAATGGTGTAATTTTGATCCAAAAAGTATAAAAACAAGGTTAATTTAATGATTTGATGCAGAGTTTTTGAGATAACGCAATATTTGGATCGATTTTAGTTCGTATATCAAAAACTATTCGACCAGTCATCAAATGCACCCGATTTTGAACTTTTTGGGACAAAATTACCTTATATATCGAGTTTTATCGAAATTTGAGATAAAAAAAAATTAAGGGGTACCCCTTTGAAAAAATCGAGAAAAAATTTGTTTTGAAATTTGATGAAACTCAGTGGATGAGTTAATTTGGATCCAAAAAGTATAAAAAACAGGCTTATTTAATTATTGGACCTAAGAAAGTTGCAATGTCTGCGAGTATCACTTCAAAAAAGTTGTGGGCTCTTCCATAAGAGATTGTGTTAAAAATCACAACTTTAAAATGAAATAATTCATAAGTTTAAACCGCTATAGGCCGCAAAGCTATGTTTATTGTGATCAAAGGACTTTAAACTATCATTTATCGCAAAATTAAACATTTTTCCAAAAAAATTTCAAATTTATAAAAAAATTCAGATTATTATAAATACATTGCGTTAATATCCGATCAACCTTAGATAGAATAAATAAAATCTTATGGATTTACAGTGACGAATCAGATATTCAATTTTTTTTCTATTTATACATGGAGGTCGTGTGGAACTCATATTAGATTTTTTAAAACTACATATAATAACAATAAAGCTATAGTATATTTTTTATCAGAATGGAATGTTTAGAATAATTACGTATATAATATATTATGCTTATTTAATTTGCACATAGCATTGAAAAAGTTTAAGGTCAAAACTGCTAGTCGATTAGTGGGTATAAATGAATAAAAATTTTTGTCAATTTTATTAAACAACACGCATAGTTGAAATTCTAAATTTTAATTGTGTTTGTATAGACAAGAAATAATATTGATTTACTATTATTGGAAAAATATTTTAAATTTGACTATTAATTGCCCGTAGCAAGGCGCCATACTTCGAAAAAAAAATTTGGTTTTGTTTTAAATGGCAGCTATATAACAATGATATTACATTGAGAACTTTTTTTTTAAATTTTGTGTCGGGTGAGTAAAAGGGCTGCAATCAGACATTTTTTTCACCCTTTATTTAACTAGCTTAAATTTTTTTTTCGAAAATATTTAAAAAAAATATTGTCTTCGAAAGTTTAATTAAAAAGTTGAAAACTATTTATTAATATCGTCAGTTTACAATTGTGAATTACAATACGTCTAAGAATATATAGTTCCTAGCCTAAGCTCTACCTATAATACATCACCTCATTGATTAAATACATCGAAATATATAAACATTGTACATCGTTTCTTAAATGAAAAAATCTTATATAAAAAACCATTGATACCTAAAATTAACCTAAGTTGGACGGGTAAGCGGTCCCTGAAACTAAATCTTAAAGAAAAATATATACAATTTAGATTACACCGAATCAGTTGTGATCGACATCATTTGGCATGTCATATCGTTTCCTAAAAAGCAATGTACGCGGGTCAAATTGGCGCAGTTCATTGATTTCCGAGAAAGGGAAGATTGGAAATAGATAGAATTTCACTTTTATAGGATGAGCATATTCAAAATATTTTTTTAGGTCTACATCTTTGAGTTGGCAACACTCTCTTGTTTGATAACCCATTTGACGCTAAAAAGGTGCTTTGTGTTTTGTTTGGTTTACCAATTCGTAAAGAATGGACTCACGCCAAAGAAATCTTTAATTTTGATGAAAATATATTTATATATTTTTATTAATTTTGCGTTATGGATCTGTTAATTGGCCTCCAAGATCGTGCGATCTAACCCCATTGTTTGGGGATATACGACCGAAAATTGTTGTGAAAATTGTGTAAAACTTCGACATACATATTCAAATATTAAGTTCATAAACTTAGCTTTCTAACAAAGCCAGTTTCATTGATTTTAAAAATGTTTTCTATGTTTTATTTTAAATTAAAGAGAATTGAAAAAAATACACTCGAACCAGGACTTTTCAATTCTCTTTAATTAAGATTACTAGACAAGATATTTGTCAATATTTAGTTTATGCTGTATGTATCATATTAAAAATTATCAATTATAATCGAGAGACCATGATGTAAATAAATATCGTATACATGATTAAAAGTAAACAAAAACAAAAAGTAATTTTATTTTAAAGTTATGAAACTCGATAAAATACCCGCTAGATATAAAGTGGGTGCTTTATGGTTTGTAATACTTATATAGGACCTCGAAACCAACAAAAAAATCCAAAAACGGCGTGCATATTAAGAAAAATATTTTCCCATATTGGACATAATATGTTAAGATATATTTCTTCTCCTTAATTTCATACTGTCCATTACTGTATTCTTATTATAAGAATGCAATTAATTATTTTTCTATTATAACAAAAATAACAACCGATTAACTAGCAATATTAACTTTCTGATAGGAAATTATTGATTTCATCTTGAAAGTTAAAATGAAAATATTTTTTTATATGTTTGAAATTTTATTACAACCTTTTTTTACCCATATACGGGTAAACACAAAATGTTTCAAACAAAAGTTGTTAATTTTTTTAAAAGGGACATTTTTTACATTTTAACTTTTGTCCCATCTCTAACGGTTTACAAAATGTTGCCCATTTACGAACTCGACCTCACTTTTTATGCCCTGAGCACGCTTTAAAAATTTCAGCTAGATATCATTTTTCATTTTTGAGTTATCGTGTTGACAGACAGACAGACGGACAGACAACCGAAAATGGACTAATTAGGAGATTTTATGAACACCTATACCAAAATTTTTTTCGTACCATCAATATTTTTGAGCGTTACAAACTTGGGACTAAACTTAATATACTATGTATATTTCATATATACATGGTATAAAAACGTCTATGTGTTTCAAAAACACCTGTTTGGTTATATGTATTTTGAAAGTATCTTAGCGCCAAATTTTTATCGCCAGATATTGAACCTAGACTCTCAGCGTGATGGATCCTTAAAATACTAAAACTCTCTAAATTTTATCACGCAAGTGAACTCTCATGGTAATATACATGCGACCGGAAGTTTTCGACAACTTTAAAAAACCCGGACCTAAGTAACATACAGTGATAAAGAAATTTATTTATCAGATTATTTTATTCCAAGCAAGATATTAGTCTTGTCCCTAAAAGTTAACTTCACCAAGACTTGTTTATTAATCAGGTGCATCTTTTAAACTATTTGTACAAAGTGTTGCAGAATAATTACTCTCATAACATTCAGTAGTAAAGTGATCTTAGTCGTTAGAAAGTAAATTGTACTTCAAAGATACATCCTTGATAAAAAAAAAAACGGTAGTATAACGTTTAAGGTAGTACTATCGGTAATAGACTTTCCATTTAGAATTTAATGAAACTTGGCATAGTTGTCCATTATTATATCATAATTAACCAGTTAAATTTTTAGGGGCCTTCAGAGAACTGAAAATCTGAACGTCCAGTTTTGTGAAATAAAATAAAATCTGTGATTTCCCATAAGGATCAATATAAATATTATCGAAGATAATAAATGAGAACTCTAGGATATGTCGAAATAAATTTCGATTTTTGCCCCAATTCCTAGATCAGTTTTTTGTATTTTTAAAATACGTATTTTCGACTACCAAGTAAGAATTAGCTAGTGAATGTTACTGATGATGACTACTTGGTAGTCGAAAATACGTATTTTAAAAATACAAAAAACTGATCTAGGAATTGGGGCAAAAATCGAAATTTATTTATAAGGATCAATGTTAAAATATCTTTTTTTCAGTTCTCTGAAGGCCCCTAAAAATTTAACTGGTTATTTATGATATAATAATGGACAACTATGCCAAGTTTCATTAAATTCTGAATGAAAAGTCTATTACCGATAGTACTACCTTAAAGCGTTTGGAAATTTGATTTTTGGCCACATATAATAATTGTATTCTTGCAGACTCTGTATAAAATATAATTTTAATAATTAATATACCTAATAAATACAGTTACAATCTGTGTGATACTAATTAATATTACGAAATTATTATTATATTTATAATTTATTAAATCATATCGTTAAGAGTTTCTTTATTATCAATTTATTTAAACAAATAATAATAAACGTACCTACATTTTTTTTAAAGTTGATAAATAACAATAATAGTTTGTAACGGGAATATAATATACTATATTGTGAATTAACAGGTATAGGTAATGATTCCATTGTTGCGATATTTTTTTTATTAATAATTTTTATACTCGTATTGGAAACTGACATGGAACATGGTACAAAAAAATGTGGCAAATTTTCAAACGAAATCTAAATTTTATCTGAGTAATTTTAAAATATTTACATGAACAAAAAGAACCCTGCAAATATTTTCCACAAGTAAAATTTGCAAAATTTAAAAAACCCCCGACAATTGCGATTTATTCCTTGTAAACCGATTTTTGGTAACTTAGCTATGAAATATACTCAATCAAGTCGGTTGACCGTTTAGGGGGTTACGATGCCACTGAGAAACACACAGACGCACAGTTAAACACTTTAAACTAATAACACTCCTTCTTAAATCATTATTAGTGATGGCTAAGGACATCAGGTGAGATGAAAAGTATACTTAGAGAACTTTAATTTTTTGGGACAAATTTTTTGGAAATATTTTAATTGAAATTGACATATTTGAGTTGAATTTGTTCTTTTGAATTATTGTTTTTAATTACCTAATTATTTTACCACTTCACTTTTCGAAATGAATTGAACCATGTTTATTTAACCATTCATTTCGATAGTAAATATTTATATGTTAAAATTATACGTCCTGCCTTTTCCAAACTGAATCGATTTTGAAGATCATCGCCAAATATTTCGAGTACGGAACTGTAAGCTCGCACTTGAAACATAGCTAAGAACACTCTCCGTTAAATTAGCTTTCAAATGAAACCAAAAAAATTAAAATTGGTTCATCCGTTTAGGCATTACGATGCCACAGACAGACACACACACACAGACAAAAACCCCTTTTTTAGTTCGGGGTTAAAAAGAGAATTATATAAGCATTTTTAACCTGAACTAATTTTCTTTTGTATTTTCAAACTTTTTTTTTATGTAGAAAACCAAAAACAAAATTTCCATTAGCAAAAATTTTATTTATTAAAATTTATTTTAAAACATCTTGTGTATTGAAAAATGTTCAATTTATTACTTTTTTTTTTATAGAAAAACAGCCTGTATAAAGTAAACTTATTATCAATTTCACTATTTTTAATTGTACGAAACACACTTCCGAAATATTATTTTAGGATTTTTTAATAATATCGAATGATTAAAATTTATCAGAATTCCAGATAATATTTATATAAAAATATGTATAAAAAGAGGCCAAAATTAAATTATACAATTCGGACAAGTGTGTCTAGATTTATAGGTACATAATAGATTCCGTATTATAAAATAATTGTTTAGCACACGACGCTTGACTAAGTTACTTTACGCTATTTTTGAGGTATTTAACGCTCTTTTATTAATTCGAGAACGAAACACCAATATTTCCCAACAATTTTCTTAAATTTAACTCTTACAAATTTTTTTGTGTTTTTTCTAGTAAGTCTCTTAAGCAGCAAAAGATAGAACAAAAATGTAAGACCAAAAAAAATATTATTTTGTTTAAAACAGTTTTCCAAAGTCGAAAATTCATGTGCCAAAATGTAGTTCCAAACACATCAAACGAAATTTTTAAAATTATAAGTAATAGGGAATATTCATGAGATTTAAATTTGGTTCAAATATTTTTCTTCCGTAACTTTAATGACTGGACATTTCAACTAAACCATTATTTTAGTAATTAACATCTTTTTAATTACTTAAAACTAATTAATAAAAGTACAAATTCAGTGAGAGAAATTAAAAATTTCTAAAGCGGAAATTCAAATTTTTAAACGGACGTGACATCTTAGTATGTGGCTTGTCAAATTTCTGGACATACTGTATGATATTAATTACTTACATTTTATATGGTATTTCATTAAATTATACTATTCTACGGCTTTTTTTTAGAAAACTTAATGATAACGAGTGTAAATTCTGTGTTGTAAATTCATTTTTGAAAGTGTAAATTATACATTGAACTGTCACCAATTGACAGATCACATACTTATACGTCATCAACACAGAGTGCCAAAAGATTGCGTTTAAATATTTCAAAATTATACTGCATTTTAAATATTTTTTTATATTTAATTACAGCATTTTTAAACAGAATTTATTTTTTTTACTTTGATATAACGGTGTAAACAATGAATAAACAATATAAAAAAAATTCAAGAATATTCCTCATTCGTACTACTTAAATTTTAAATCTTGAAATCTATCGGTACTAGGATTAGTAAAAATAGAAGTAATAGAAACAAAATTTTACTGCAAATTATCAAAGAAACTAACAATTTATTATTATTTTACCAAAAAAGAATTGACGTGACGTGTGACCCCCATGACCATATTTGTCATATCATTGTTACGGATCCATTTAAAATTAAATTTAGCAATAAGACAATATAAGATGTAGCCTTGAAATTAATTGTCAGTGAACTTTAATGTTATGAAATTAAATTAAAGGAAGCAATTTAATGATAAACTGTATTACACACATTTACATTGTATTTTAAAATTGGAATTTTTATACCATGTATATATGAAATATACATAGTATATTAAGTTTAGTCCCAAGTTTGTAACGTTTAAAAATATTGATGCTACGAACAAAATTTTGGTATAGGTGTTCATAGAATCATCTAATCAGTCTATTTCCGGTTGTCCGTCTGTTTGTGAATAAGTCAAAAACGAAAAAAGATATCAAACTGAAATTTTTTACAGCGCACTCAAGACGTAAAAAGTGAGGTCAAGTTCGTAAATGAGCAACATAGATTAATTGGGTTTTGGGTCTGTAGGACCCATCTTGTAAACCGTTAGAGATAGAACAAAAGTTTAATTATAAAAAATGTTCCGTATAAAAAAATAAACAACTTTTGTTCGAAACATTTTTTTTTTTAAAAACATCACTGTTTACTCACGAGGGCACACATTAGATGCAAATTTTATAGTATGTATTAATATGGGATTATCAGTTATGTTATGTATGTATGTTATGATATGTGTAATGTGATATTGTAACCAACACTGTCTATACATGGTATTTCAACAATTAACTCAGTCAATTGATTGTTTTCACTTGTTTTTTAGAAGATACGAAATAATGTGGCAAAATAGATTTAGTATTCAAGGTTAAAAGTCGAAATAAATAAAAATTTGGGAGTGAAAATAAATAAAATTTGTAAAGATTAAACAGTTCATGTGTAGCGAATTTTTACATTTAAGATTTTCTGTATGTCTTGTTAAAGAATTATTTCTAGATGAAAACATAATTAAGAACGAGCATCACTACCACTTTTTAGGAATGTTTGACATTTTCTAACCTTTTTTTTTATAGACTTACATCTACGCCCGAAAATAACCACTTTTCTTGCTTATTTTGCGTGCAATAGTTCATTGCCACCCACATTCATTTTCAAAAAATCAAATTATCCCAAAAAGGAAGTACAGTTCTCAGGATATGAGGCACACCGATTTTACAAATTTAAATTAATATATTTAAAAGGGAATTTAAATTAATATATTTAAAATTAAGATGAATAATTTTTAGAATAAAAATTATAAAATTTTACAAAAAGAAAAAAAAAATTAAAAATTGGGTCACTAACTTGTTATAACTATGATGTTATAAAATAAATATTAATTTAATCTAAAAACGTAATGTAATTTATGGTCCGTAGTTGTAAGTAAGGCAGTTAAATGTAATTCTGTGTTTTATCCAGTACCGGATTTAAATAAATAATGCCCTAATAGTGGAAATTTGAGAGACTATTGTCAAGATTCGTGCCTAACAACTTTTTCATCTACGAAAATTTTGTATCTGGGTACTTTCTCTTTTCAGGATGCATGGAAAATTTTTAATTCTGTGTCAACCTAAAAATCGGGTTATAAGTTATTTAACTAAAATTATCAAGAATCGAAATTTTGTTAAACAGAAACTTATGCTTAATAGTCTGTCTAACCCTAATATATGAACAAATCCTGAAGGTACATTAAAACGGCGCCAAGAATCCAATTTACGTGGCCAAAAGAACATAGCCAAAATAATCGTCATTTTTCGAAGTAACTCATATAACAGTTTTTAGAATGATTCTATTTCTTGATGCGATTGATGTCTAGATCAGAGTCCTGATCCATTTTTCGTAATTTGTTTATAAAGAGAAATTGGGTATAAAAGCTTATATACAGGCCATTTGAACAATTAAGTCTGTTAGTTGTTATATTTCTTCTTGGTGTTTAGGAATTGAATTATCGAAAAAAAAAACAATTGAATGATGTTTTGTGAAATTTTATGATGTTTATAAGTATTGATACCATCTGAGAAAAAAAAATGACCTACAGGATGACTCGCTAAAAAAAAATCGTGGAAAAGAACTGGGAAAGAAGTGGAGGAACTACAATTCGATATCGAAAGACTTGCTTAATTTATGCCGGCTTCTTGATCTGTTGTATTAACTAACGAATTAAGACCGTTCCACAGCCCGGAATGTTCTGTTTAGGAAATTATTTAATCTGACTCCAAAGGTCCCATGGATTAATTCCACGTCCTTGATTTATTTTTATAGGATTAACCTGGATACATAATTTTGAGGTAATAAATTGTAAAAATTAATAAAAGTGCACTGTTATATATTTTGTTATTATTATATCAATTTTTATTATTTCATTGTTCGATAAAAATATATAAAATTAAAATAATTTTTAAAAATTCATAATTTTAGTGTAGTTAAAGGAGTATTCAGTTACCATCTATCTAGTATTCAGTTATTAAATTTTGTTTAATTATTTAGCTTTCGATATTTCGGAAACTAATGTAGATAGCAGATATCGAAAAATTTTATTCTTATTTTTCGTTTACATTCATGCAGTTATAACAAAATTCATCATTAAAGTTGAAAATGTGGTACAAATAATTGCAATCACATGTCTAAACTTCCCTTGTCGCTCGTACTACCTTAAGTACAGTCGTATTCGAAGAGCAGTCTTCGTACTACCTTAAGTAGAGTCGTATACGAAGAGCAGTCTTCGCACTACCATAAGTAGAGTCGTATCCGAAGTCTTTATTTTAATTTTACTTTCAAAAACACTTCAACTAGTAATCATTGCAACTTTTTCACTCTCACCATCTTTAGAACTCTGTGTATATAACATACCTTGCAATGAAAGTCAACGTAAAATTATATTTTATTGTTTAGATTCATTTTACACGTACTCACTTGAACACACAGACCATCGCCCACAAATGGTGTTTGAGACATAAGGGCATCTCAATTCCTTTAAAAGTCAATATAAATTTTGTTAAGTCAAAATCGTATTGCGTCTGTGTTATCGGGGAGTTTTGCACTTCACACGGAGGTAAAAAATATTGAATAATTTATTTTTGCATTTGTTTATTTCGAAATTTATAAAAATTTTATGTAGCTATGATAGAACTTTGAACTTTTGCATTTTCCATTGTAATTTAAGGTAGAATCAATTAGTATAGGACCATTGAGTGAAATCTTTTATCGAAAAAAAGGTTGTATCTTTATATATATATAAGCGAAATACCCACTGATTGACTGACTGATTCATCACGAATTATCTAAAACTATTGGTATATAAAGTGTGTTTTTAACCGACTTCAAACAAAAAAGGAGGAGGTTATCAATTCGACTGTATTTTTTTTTTTATGTTTGTTACCTTAGAACTTTTGATTGGGTGAACCTTTTTTATGATTCTTTATCTGTTTGAAAGCTGATGTTGCTCGTGTGGTCCCATTTCATTTTGGTCCAGTTCTGATAACGACATCCATGAGAAAACCGTAAAAGTCTTAAATTTGCATTACGTATGCACGACAAGAGGACGAATAACTCAATATCTCGCCAACCGATTTTGATTATTTTTTTTAGTGACAAATTAGTTAGTATACTTCATATTCACTAAAAATCACAAAATAAAAAAAAACAATCTTTTCTTTTAACAAAAAGAAAACCGACTTCAAAAGAAAAACTTTTCCAAAACAAATTAAAATGCACTAAAAAGTAAAAAAAATAACGATAATATAATGTAGTTAAAATTATTGTTATTTTTTGAGTCAGCCAAGGAAACAACTCTGACAGAACAGTTTGCTACATTAGCTTAGCTGACACCGACTACAAAAATAACAATAATTTTAACTACATTAAATTATCGTTATTTTTTTTACTTTTTAGTGCATTTTAATTTGTTATGGAAAAGTTTTTCTTTTCGGAAAAGAAGTCGGTTTTCGTTTTGTTAAAAGTTTTTTTTATTACTAACTTCACATATGGTTGAAACTCGAACAATGAGTTTTATCGATAAAAATGCTTCAAGCAAAAAAAAAAAAATGTTGGGTCGATAGGTGCACATTTTATCGTCGCCACGAGTCTGCCTGTAAAGTTTCAACTCTTTTAATACGAATTAAAACAAAGGGAGAATAATTTATTGACTTATTGATTTATATTCGTTAAACAATAATTATATTATTTTTAAGTATTTATAATTGTTCACACATAATAAAAGACAACTGTAATTTGTAACTTGGAACTTGTATGAGGTTTGTATTAGTATTTGCAAATGATTTGTTAATTCTAAATACAAATTAAAAGTATTTTTATTTGTTCATAACTAATAAATTAAAATATGTGATATATTTACATTATTGATTTATATATTTATACTTACCTTCATATATTTACAAGAATTTGTGCGACGCAACGCAACGACTTGGCAGAACACACACAAAATGGTAAATATTTCAAACTTCAACTTTAACAAGTGAAATTTACAAAATTTTAAAAACCCCCGACAAATGCGATTTATTCCTTGTAAACCGATTTTTTGGAAACTTAGCTTTAAAATGGACTCAATCAATTCGATTCGACCGTTTAAGGGGCTACGATGCCACTGAGAAACACACAGACGTACAGATAAACTTATAACACTCCTTATTAAATCATTATCAAAGGGATGGTCAAGGAAATCAGATGAGATGAAAAGGATACTTAGAGAGCTATCATTTTTTGGGACAAATTTTATAGAAATATTTTAATTGAAACTGAAATATTTGAGTTGACTTTCTTCTTTTGAATTATTGTTTTGAATGGCCTAATTATTTACCATTTCACTTTTCGAAATGAATGGAGCCAGGTTTATTTGACCATTCATTTCCATATTAATTATTTATATGTTAAAATTATATGTCCAAACTGAATCGATTTTGAAGATCATCCCCAATTTTTTAAAGTTTTTTCGGTACAAAACTCTAAGCTCGCACATGAAACATTAAAATCGGTTCATTCGTTTAGGCGCTACGATGCCACAGACAGACAAACACGCACACACACACACATAGTGGTCAAACTTATACACCCCTTTTTTTAGTTCTTAAAATTCACAAATAATATTTTGTGGAATATATCTCTAATATGATTGTCGTGCGATTATTTGCACGTAGTAAAGTTTTTTTTTTGAACGTATAACGGCCTAACGTTTAACATACCAAAGTTTATTATTGATAAACAATAGGTTTTTGTCTATAATGTTTTTTTATTGTTAATAGTAAAAAAAAATTTTTTTAATACATTTTAACGATTTGTTTTAAATATAAACTAATAAATTTTAGACGAATGAGGGAAGGCTATAAAAATATTATCAGGTTCAAATTAATTGACATATTTTACGATCTTACACCGATTTGTTAACCACGAAACTTTAAAATTCATTGATTGAATGGAACATTTGGCTTTGGACAATGTCTTTGGACAATGGGCCACGAGTCAACACTAAGATGGTATATTAATGTTAACCTGTCACAATAACGAAGCCAGGCATTTATGTGGTATTTTTCATACAAGTTAGACCATTTTAAAAGGCCAATAGAATCGTTTGTAATTTACCAATCGAAAGATCACAAAAAAACTGAAATTTGTGACAAGATGTAGTGAAGCGACTTATTAGGTCCGTAAAGAAAACTTGTAAAATTAAAATTTTCAATATCCGTCGTATTTGTCACGAAAAACCCTTTCAAATGACGTCCCTTATCCCTTGACTCTCGAACTCACTCGACCTCAGTCCTATTAAAAATATTTGTTTTTGAAACAGTTTGTTGGTGGATATTATTCCTATGGGATACTTAAACCTCATATATATTCCTGTAATACTTAGCCATGACACTTGAAACAATAAAACTCGCTCGCCGACATTTAATTAATAACCAATGAGAAACAAAAGATATATGTTATTATTATGATTATTATTAATTTTTTTTAACATAATAAATTAAATTCCAAAATTAAGTAAGTTAGTAATAATTTTTATTACATACCAGGCGACACTAAAAACTATTAAAGAAAATATTTGTTTTTATTCATATTTAAAATAATTTATTATTCCATATGGTTTTTATTTTATAATATGTACTATTAAGGGAGATTATTGTGCCTGAGATCTATAATTTATATAATATTTAAACGCTACACAAACATATGCATGGTCTATCATAATCTACAGGGCCTAATTAATCTCCTAAGGAACTAATTAACCTCCAAAATCGAAAGTAAAGTAAATAATATAGAGTAATACAAACAAATTTGGATTAAAATTATAATTATTATTAATATATTCGCTGTTCATTAAAAGGTATCAAAAAGTACCATTTTGGCAATTTTGATAAACCAAGTATTTAATCCTACTAAACTAGGGTCATACTTTTCAAATTTGTGATCAAAATTTACCTAGCTGTGATAGATATCCAGAATGTGGAATCCTGGCCCCGGAACTAAGAACATAAGTCATAACTAACAAAAACTGGCATCACAGCTGAAAAGAATGGCCCAAAATTAATGAGTTTCAAAAAAAATTCAAATAAGATCGGATCAAATTTGCCTGTGTTATTGAAAAAATCGAATTTTTTAACATAATGACGTCACCAGAATCCAAAAAATTTAATTTTGCTCTATCACATCCAAATTTTATCCAATTTTGATAAACCGAGTACGTAATCTTACTAAATTTGGGTCATACTTTTCAAATTTGTAATCAACATTAACCTAACTCTAATAGGTCTCAAGAATATAGAGTCCTTGTCCTGAAATTAAGCAGATAAGGGATAACTACCGAAAAATTGACATCACAGCCGAAAAGAATGACCCAAAATTAGTGGGTTTCAAAAAAAATTCCATTAAGATCGGATCAAATTTGCCTGTGTTATCGAAAAAATATAATTTTTTAACTTGATGACGTCATCAGAAACCAAAAAATTAATAGATAAATATCGATAATTAAAATTATTTCGTCACACAATGAATGGCTTACGAAATTTTTTTTCTTTGGACATGAACAACCTTTTTTCCTGTAATATGATAAGCAAACTTTATCTTCATGTAGTTGATGTCACTGAAGAATACTCTATAAGGTACAACATATTACCCTGTGATATGCTAAGTACGTGTATGCATAAAGCATAATTATAATTTAAAAATGGCCTAATTTTAATGTTTGGTTTTGTTATTTTACGCAATGGATTTTTAAAGAAAAAAAAAGTTATTATGTTTGCATACTTTTGTACTTAAATATTTGTGTATGAATCATATGACAAAATTATTAACATTTACGGTTTTTAACGTGAACAAAGAACCAAAGTTTTTATTAGTTGGTAGGTAAAAATTTGGTCGTAAAGTTTTGGTAATTCTCCTTCACTGAAAAAAATTATAATGATTGCCATTTTCACACGTTTCCATTATGCTACGTTTGTTAAAAAAAGTCATTTTTAATAAGTGAAATTATCTTAAATCAGACCCGGTAAATTGTTTTAAATATTTATAGCTTGTGTATTAGGCTTTCAATTACTTGACGTACCCAAGACTCAATTAACCTTTGTTGCTCATTTACGAACTCGACTTCACTTTTTACGTCCTGAGTACGTTGTAAAAATTTCAGCTTGATATCTTTTTTCGTTTTTGAGTTATCGTGTTCACAGACGGACGGACGGACCACTGAAAATGGACTTATTAGGTGATTTTATGAACACCTATACCAAAATTTTGTTGGTAGCATCAATATTTTTAAGCTTTACAAACTTTGAACTAAACTTAGTATACCTTGTATATTACACATATACATGATATAATAACTAGTCCGTCATATTTTGTCGTCCGACATATAAGATTTAGAATGACGTCAGTAACCAAACCATGCATTGTTATCAAAACTAAGCGTGTATGCAAAAATTTCAGCTCGATTAGATTGGTTGAAGATAAGTGCTTTAAAATTCAATTACAAGATTTTAATTAGAACAAACATACAAAGGTACATACAGAGATACAAGAATTGCAAGTTAAATAAAAGCTTGTAAAAACTGTCGTGTGTAAAACATTATCAGAAACTTTAAAATTTAAGTCAACTGGTTTGGAAAAAGAAATATCAAAACTTCTATTTTAACATCTTATTTTTAGAATCGTAAAATAAAGCATCAAGTTAAGAAAAAAATAGATATAAATTTTTAATATATATATATTTCTTTTTTTTGAGTGCCTATTGATTGTAAAACATAATTATTTTTTATTGATTTATCAACTTGTAAGTGATTTATAATACGAATAAATCAATGACAACTCAAGGAATGACTTTATTTTGTAGTCGCTGTGTAGAAATAAAATTAAGTTTGTAATAAACTTTTTTACGCAGCTACGTAAAATTCCAAAGAACCATGCATCTAATAAATTGGATTTTATATACTCATCAAACTCTGAAAGGGTACGTACCCTTAAAAAAACGAAAAAAATCGAAAAAATTTTGTTATTACCGATTTCGATCAAAATCATTTTCTAAGGTAAATTTGACACAAAAATTTCAAAAATCCACTATATGTACGATTAGATGAATAGTTTGCGAAATATGGGTTGTGGTACCTTCGATTATAACTATATCTCAGAAACTATTCGCCCAATCGTTAAATGAACATGATTTTTGTGCTTTTTGGGTCAAAATTACCTTATAAAATGATTTTTATCGAATTCCCAAACTAACAATTTCTGTCGATTTTCTCGATTTTTTTGAAGGGGTGTACCCCTTCAAAAAATCGAAAAAAACAAAAAAATTTTTTATTGCCGATTTCGACCAAAATCATTTTCTAAGGTAAATTTGACCCAAAAATTTCAAAAATCCACTTCATTTGACGATAAGATGAATAGTTTGCGAAAAAAATCTGAAAAAAATCGAAATTACCGATTTCGATAAAAATCATTTTATAAGTAATTATCTATGAGTTAGAACAAGAAAACAAGTCTTCGAAAGCCAATTAAAAATTGATTAGAAGAACGATTCTGCTTACAGAAATACTAAAAACATGTTAAGAGAAATGAACAGTAGTCAGTCCAGCAATGTAATCATCAACGCATCAAAAAAGAATCATATTTAAAAAAAAGTATGAATGGATAAAAACCGGAATATATTAATATAATATAATAATAATTATTTTAAAATTTATGTTTAGACATTTTAAGATCACTACTGATTTTTATTACATACACACGATACATACTTTTAGCTTTGCTTACAATACATGCACGATTTCAAGAGATTTGTAAATTCTTCAAACACACTTGTTTAAATATTTCTTCAGAAAACTTTACGCTACTACAAAAATATTTTATTGAGTTTATTGATGGAGTGAAATATATTCTAATTCTTTGTATATTCATCACTGAATCATAGTTTATTTTTAAAGTTTTTTTTGTTCTTAAAAAAAAAATTTATGTACTTAACGATGTTCCAGCATGGTATTTGCAGTTTCTATGTTAAAGCAATGGTACAATTTTTTTTTCGACAGAATTTAACGAAAAATTAAATTTAAGAATTTAATAATGCTTACTATTAATTCCCAAAGTTTCAGAAATTTTGACCGTTTAAAATGGGAAATAATTATGCCAACGTCACAATTTCGATCAATTTACGTCAAAATTAATATCTCGAAAGTGAAAATTAATTTCTAAATTTTTTTTTTAGAATTTTATTGTATTAACATTTTTTTCTACTTTTTCTTCAATATATAATAATATCATAAAAAATAGTTGGAGAGACCGGACATTTTACATGCTTAAAATGGGACATGACCCTCAAAATCGCGAACTTTGTCTTTAAATATCTCGCGATCTAAACGGTCAAAAATTATGAAATTTTAGGAATTCATAAATAAAGCTATTATAAACCCGAGAAAAAAAATTCGGCCAAATCTGTCGAAAAGTGATTTCATGCTGGTACTACCTTAACGAAATATTTCATGTATTTAAGATGACAAATGTACACTACTTGATAAAGAAATTCGGATACTTTTCAAATTTGTGTTCAAAATTAACCTAGCTCTAATAGGTCTCCAGAATGTGGATAGAAGTGATAGTTAGAGAAGAGAAAAATGAACCAAAATTAGTGGTTTTCAAAAAAAATTCCATTAAGATCGGATTAAATTTGCCTGTGTTATCAAAAAATCGAATTTTTTTAACTGTATGACGTCATCAGAATCCAAAAAATCCAGAATGTGGAATTCTGGTTCCGCAATTAAACACATAAGTGATAGTTAGCGAAAAATTGATATCACAGCTGAGAAGAATGACCCAAAATTAGTGGGTTTCAAAAAAAATCCCATTAAGATCGGCTCAAATTTGCCTGTGTTATCAAAAAATCGAATTTTTTAACTGTATGACGTCATCAGAATCCAAAAAATCCAGAATGTGGAATTCTGGTTCCGCAATTAAACACATAAGTGATAGTTAGCGAAAAATTGATATCACAGCTGAGAAGAATGACCCAAAACTAGTGGGTTTCAAAAAAAATCCCATTAAGATCGGCTCAAATTTGCCTGTGTTATCAAAAAATCGAATTTTTTAACTGTATGACGTCATCAGAATCCAAAAAATCCAGAATGTGGAATTCTGGTTCCGCAATTAAACACATAAGTGATAGTTACCGAAAAATTGATATCACAGCTGAGAAGAATGGCCCAAAATTAGTGGGTTTCAAAAAAAATTCCATTAAGATTGGATCAAATTTGCCTGTGTTATCAAAAAAATCAAATTTTTTAACTGTATGACGTCATCAGAATGCAAAAAATTTAATTTTGCTCTATCATATCCGTATTTTATCCAATTTTGATAAAACAGGTATGTAATCCTACTAAATTTGGGTCATACTTTTCAAATTTGTCAAATGAACCTGACTCTAATAGGTTTCAAGAATGTGGCGTTCTGGTCCCGGAATTAAGCACATGAGTTTTTGCTAGCGTGAAATTGACATCACAGCTGTAAAAAATGACCAAAATTATTGGGTTTCAAAGAAATTCCATTAAAATCGTATCAAATTTGCCTCTGTTATTAAAAAACCGAATTTTTTAACTATATGACGTCATCAGAATCCAAAACATTTTATTTTGGTCTATCACATTCATATTTTATCCAATTTTGATGAACGAAGTATGTAATCCTACTAAATTTGGCTCATACTTTTCTAATTTGTGATCAAAATTAACCACAGGTCTAATAGGTTTCCAGAATGTGGAATCCTGGTCCCGGAATGAAGCACATAAGTGATAATTAGCGAAAAACTGGCATCACAGCTGAAAAGACTGACCCAAAATTAGTGGGTTCCAAAAAAAATTTCAATAAAATCGGATCAAATTTACTTGTGTTATAAAAAAAATCAAATTTTTTAACTTTATGACTTTATGTAAATTAATGGGCGCCTTTTACATGATTCTTTACTAACTTTTTGTTTGACGTATAAAACATACGTTTTGTTTTGCGCCTCTATTTCTCATTTAGCAAATTTTAAACACCTATTCTTTGAATTAAAGTTTTTCTTTGAAAATTTTGAGCCTTTAAATCAAACATTGTTATGCATCCTTTAAAATATGCATCCTTAACTTTTGCAAATGCTATATATCTCTTTCCTGTAGACTCTCCTTCATCTTATTCAAAAAGTTTTGCAATCTCCATTGCTACGAAATTGTATATATAACATACAGATGTAAATACGAAAGTTTATTTTGCATTTAAAATGTTATCTCATTTTCTTTGCCCATCACTTTATTGTGATTTTTTTTTATAATTTAGTTCAATTATAAATATGCGACATTAAAATAATTAAATTTTTACTATGAGTCGTCCATGTTTGTTTAAATTAGGTAATAATCTGTGATTTTATTACGGAAAAATGTAGAATTAATTTTAATGAATTTAGATTGAAAGATTTTATTTGAATAAGATCATAGTTTTTTAATGGTTTTGGTTGTTAAAAAAATCAAATTCTAATCAAATTTTTTAGTACCATCAGTAATGGGTACTTACGTAGGTAAACTGGTTATTATTATTGAACAAATATTTTTATTGATTAAACAGACACTTTTCTCACAGACACTTCGGTTACATATTATGAAAGATACTTGAATTCATTCAAAATAAGAACTAAAAACCAATCTTGTAAAAGCTTATAAGTGTTGGGTTACTAGCAATAATTAACAATCCTTTCAGAACGGATGGCAAATTTAAAAGGCTAAATTTTCTAGGTCATATCTAACTTTTTTTTTCTATTATAATTTGCATAGTTTGGGTCTTCTTTTACTGGAAAATGCGCAAAATTGATTTTTAGTAGACTGAGCAACGCAAAGGAGTGGTAATGTATTTATCAGTATAAACATGTGTGTTCCTATATGGCACACTAGAGACCAAACGCGTGGGCAATTTTTGATAATTCTGACGTCAATCGATTTGTCTTAACATTGCGAGTGCTACTGAATATATCGTACTAATGAAAATTCAATATGGCGGCCACCAGACGTCATATTGTGGAAAAGCATGTATGTGTGTTCCTATGTGGCACACTACCTACTGCTAAAATATTCAGAAGTGATTAATACTTAGTCAAACTTCATATAAAAAAATGCATGCCTTTTAACCAAAATTGGACTGTTGCTAACACATCCTTAATAAACAAAGCGCGCATTAAACTCAAAAGCATCATAAACTTTAGCAATAAAAAAATCACAATTCTTTAAACTAAGCAAAGTTTTTAATTATTATAATAAATATGAATCGTCTAAATTAATTAATTATGATTAATATTTCTAAATTTAGATTTAATTGAAAATAATGAAATTTAATGTTCTAAATTATTTTTGATAGACACATAAACTTGAAAAATATGACCCAAATATGACATCATATAAGTACAATGTATATAAATGTTTTATAACTGACCCATATATTAATGATAGCATAGTTGTTAAAAGCCATTAAAAAAAGTTCAAAAACTAAAATCCGACAATGCAAACGCTGAAAACAAAGATAGAAATTACAGACGAAGATGAAAACAGAGATTTCATGAAACGTTAAGGTTTATGGGAAAACGGTAGATGGATGATATGTTTTCATAGATTTCTCCAAAACTAGTCGGTGGAAGTTAAAAAACTATTTAAATTAAAGTTTAAACCTTTATAAAGTATTGAAAACAAAAACATCCGGTGCGCCCAACTAATTAAGCATGTATGTGCACGGTACTACCTTAACGATTTAAATTGTAGTTTTAAAGATATCGCTTGAAATCGATGCGATAAATCGCTGTTTTTATACCATTTTGAGTGATATTTTAGAAACTATTCGTCCAATCGTTAAATGAACAAGATTTTTGTGTTTTTTGGTTCAAAATTACCTTATAAAATGAGTTTTATCGAATCCCAAAACTAAAAATGTTTTTCCGAATTTCTCGATTTTTTTGACGGGGTACGTACCCCTTAAAAAAATCAAAAAAAAAGCGAAAAAAATTTTTTATTACCGTTTTCGATCAAAACCATTTTTCAAGATAAATTTGACCCAAAAATTTTAAAAATCCACTTTATTTGACGATTAGATGAATAGTTTGAGAAATATGGGCTGAAATCCCTCCGATTATGGCTTTATTTTGGAAACTATTCGTCCAACGGTGAAATAAACACGATTTTTGTGTTTTTTGGGTCAAAATTACCTTATAAAATGAGTTTTATCGAATTCCGAAACTAACAATTTTTCCCGATTTTTTTGATTTTTTTGAAGGGATTTTTCCCTTCATTTGTAACCCAAAAAACACAAAAATCGAGTGCATTTAACGATTGTGCAAATAGTTTCTGAGATAAAGCCATAATAAATAATTGTAACACTAATTAATAGCTTTTATTTTCCATGGCTAGAAAAATTCTGGCATCACTTTTCATGGAATTTCGATCAAAACTTCTATAATTGCTTTTCGAAAGATATTATTTTGGGCGAAAGTTAAAAAGATGCAAAAATCTTTCTGAGGAAAAAATTATAATAATTTTGTCGATGAATTATGTTAATTTTATTTTCTTTTTGTTTCAGCAAAACACGCAAACCCAAGAAGATTTTGGAAACTATTTAAAAATTGATTTATTTCGCGAAAAAAAACTACTATTCGAAAATGTGACAAAATTACAAAAAATAAATAAATAATGTGATATTTAATTAAAAAAAACAACTATAAAAAATTTAAAATTATAATTCTAAACTTGAAAAATGAAGACAGAAGTGATTTTAATACAAATGTTGACTGTGATTATAAATTATTGAATAAATCAATTTTTACACGACTACAAAAAATAAAAAAATTATTAAAATAATAAAAATAATAATAATAATAAAATATTGATGATGCCTCCTTGTTCGTCTACTAGTATTTTGCTACAAAATGTTGCCGGCATATTTATTAAGTGTGCGTGATATAGTGATGTATATGTGATTATGTTTTTTATTACTCGACTCAAAATAGGTAATAAATATTAACGAAGTAAAACAGCAATGCCACCCAGGCTAATTTGGGGATTTTGACTTTTCCGTATGCGTCAAATTTGTTTGACGCGTAGAAATAGTAAACAATGATTTCGGAAAAGAATATAGTTTTTTTTTACAAGATGGGTTCGGACTAAATTTTTGTTATCCCATTAAATAAAGAAAATTCTCTTTTCATGAATAGAAAAGTGAAGTTGGTTTTAAAAAATCTTTACTAGTATGCAAAATATGAACGTTAAAACTTCCTAATTAAACAAAGAAGATGATGTCCACTAGTGACGTCATACGTGGGTATCGCTATAGAGATTACATATAAAACTTGGTTTTGCTAAAAAGAGATGGACAACCTTTGAATGCAATCTTTGACTGCTTATAGCTCCTTCGTGTTATAACCAATTTTAATTTCACTTTCAAATTTTATGATGATATCAAGTCTAGTTTTACATTTTTATGGGTAATATGGTCAATTTGACATCTAGATTATCCCCTATTTACTCAGAAATTATAGATTTTAGAGACAAAATACTTGAGTCCAAAGTTGTGGCGCGTAAAATTTGCTATCTATTTGTATACTTTGATTTTTTCGCGTTTCCATATTTTCGAAAAAATCTTCATTTGTATTTAATTTTTCAATTTACTCAAAAACTCTGTTTTTTTTAGAAAAAAATTACTTCGATCCAAAATTGTGAAGCATGATTGATTATTCATATGAATCTTTATTTTGTGATTATTCCAGAAAGTTCAATACTATAGTTCCATGAGCCGGCATGTCGAAGAGTAGGCAATTGCCCCTCCTTAAAACTGGACTGATTTGAAAACATTTACCTGTTTATGCCTAAATGTTGTTGCATTCTTTAGGTCAACTATTTCTGATTTAGGTCAATTGATTCGGGCTTCTGATATAACCCATCCTTTCAATCAAAAGTCCTTTCTACTTGTAGATTCAGTGTAAATATTAAATAGTGTGTGCATTTCACGCCCTCTAGTAGAAACAAATGGAAAATCAGTAAAATATCAAAATAGATACTCAAATCGATAGAAAAATTTACCCTATAGTACTTTGAGGCGAAATATTTTTCCACTTTTAATGCGTTAAACTTGAGTAAGTTGCAAAAAAATTCGAAAAAATGCGTTAAATTTATTTTTCTGCCTTGATGCACATTTTTATTCCGCAAAGGGCTATTTGTCAGATACACCATGCAAATGGAAGCCTTAGTTGTAAGGGCTTACATGAAAACGTAATGTTATCAATTTTATTTCTATTTTTCATTTGATGGTTTTATAAATTTTAGGTTATTGAAAACGGAGGTGGGTTAGAGATTCTGTCGTTATATTTTTAAAGAGGAGGCGAAGAAGGATTCAAAAATACGAAATTTTGGTGTGCCATTTTTTATAAGTGACCCCCAAGTCAAAAGATTAAACTTGGCATTGCTGATTGTATTTATTTCTAAATATTACCGATATTTTATCTATTTTGATTGGAGTATAAATGTTTTTAATGTTTTTTCTTCCATGTGTGTTGTATAGTGTTTAAAAACCAGTTTACTTAATACACAGTATACATACTGTATAAATTATTATATTATATTTTTTACAATTTTCTAATCATAATTTTATGTGTTGTAACAATTTTGTGTTTTTATTTTTTTTATATTATAAAATATAAATAATAGTTCTATAATAATGATACAGATTTTATGGAAAAATAACTTGTTGGTATAAAAATTTTTAAACAAATTTTTATCGTTTAGTATCACGCCATGCTTTTCGGATCAGCCATTATTTTTAGGTGAGATATTATTCTTTATTTTGATAAGTATTTTTTTAAATTTGGTTTTTTACATCAAGAGCCAGGCTTACCAAATTTGGATTGTGCACTGAACCCTATCAGATGGTAAAGATTGGTACGAATCAAACGTTTAAGATAATTTAAGAAGATTATTAAGAACGTTTAATTATAAATGCCGTAATCTAATGCCAAAAATTAATAAGAAATTATATTGATATCCCGTTTCGATACCGTTTATTATATTCGTATCGATACCGTTTTGGCAAAATTTAGCAGACGTGGCTCTTGGTCTATTTGATGATTAATGATCAAATAAAATTTAACTTAATTTTTTGGTAAGATTTCAAAACAAAACGATTTCAAATTTATTTTTGGGATGTTTAAAAGTGAGTTTGGCCAAAAGCAAAATCACATTATCTTAAAATTTTTATCTAAGGCAAATATTTTTTCCAAACATTGTAGGTAGTAATTTTCAGATGTGAATTTAAAGACAACCCTAAATATACCAAATTTTTATCAACCAGATTTGGGGAAATTTGGTTATGACAATCAGGCGGGTATGAAATTAATCCTGGATTGTGTTTAATAAAAAAGTATATAAAAGCGTGGGTAGTTTAAAAAATTTGCTGATAGGTACATAGGATTTTAAACTTTATGGAAACAGTTAATGCAATAAAATTATTTGCAAACAATATCAATTTAGCACAAAAATTATAAAAAATAATTTATCGCTTTTTAAATAATCTTTTAACGCATATTTTAAAAAGAAATTTAATAGAATGTCAAAAAATTCTTTACGATTTTGAACTAGCATGTTAATTTTTTGTTAGAATAAATCAAATTTTTTATATTTTTCAATTTCGATAAGGTACCGCCTTATATTGTAAATTATATTATCAAGGTAATTGATCTGATGAACAAACTATTAAATACATTTTAAAAGAGCAGCTCGATCACGGTACCTTCTTCTGGAGAGTTGCGAAATTATTAGTGTAGTAGAACAGTTTTTCAAATTTTAAACAATTATAGTTTTAGCATGCAGAAAAGCATGATTTTTAAATTTTCTTAAGGCTAAAACCGCTGCGGAGTGGTTAAGACCAAGGTCTGTAAAAAGAAAGGAACGTTGTTCTATCGTAATTCATGATTGTTTTTTTATTCTTATTATTTAACATTTAATTATTTTCAAGAGGAAATTCGATTAGTGTGCTAAATTCTTTCGTAGCGAATTTTTTATCTTATTCTTAGATGATCGCACTACCTTAACCTATCAAAAATCGATTCGCTTAAATTATGTATAATATTTTTTGTAAATATGTATTTATGAGAATGATTTTAAAATATTGAATCATTCATACGACCTCCACGTTTTAAAAATTTTTTTGGATTAAAATTGCTCTTTTCACAAAGTTTTATCAAATTCGGAAACTAAAATTTGTTTGTGGTTTTTTCGATTTTTTAAAAGGAAACTTTTTGATTCTTTAAGAAAATTAAAAAAAAAATCGGGAGATATTGATTACCTCTAACTTCGATAAAATTTAGTATATAGGGTACTTTTGACCTGAAAAATACAAAAATCAGATTACTTTGATGATTAGACTCATTTTTTGTGAGATGTCGTATAAAACCTCACACAAAGAGAGTCGATTTTTCTTGGAGACGGTACTGAATATGGAGGTATGAATTGTGGTATGTCTAATAAACCTAATTCCAAATTTGATACTATGTATAGTTTTAAAATAGCTACTTAATTAACATAAAATTGTGTAAAGATTTTTATTGAAGATACATTTATCACGGGCGTTGATTAAATGTTTATAAAAAAATTATATACAGTCCACATAAAAAATAAAAATAATATATTACCTGTTGAATTTAAAAATATGGGAAAACACAAGTGAAGCTTTGTTCACAAAAATATGTAGTACCTGCCGCCTAATCACTAATCAGTCAGTAACCATGTTGAGATTGCTAAAACCAAGGTCATGTAAATTCTTCGATTATTAACCTTTTGAGAAAATAGTTTTGTTTGCTAAAAATAGAACCGATGAAAAACGCGTAAAAAAGTAAAGAATATTTGTAAAGAAGGTATAGTAAATAGTACTTCGTACGTAATAAAAAAAATTATTTACACACAGAAATTAATCCATATTTTAAAAACTGCTTAACTGATTTTGATGAAACAATTCTTGGACCACCTAGAGAGTGTACCCACCAACAATTCTAGGACCACATAGAGAAGGCTGCCACTCCTTTTTACCACTTGGGAGAGAAATCATATGAAAAAGTGTGATTCTGGTCTGATCTAGTCGGGCATATTTTAATGTTTTTGGCTGTTTATTATATTCAATACTTGCCTTTCTTTAATTATACTAAATGACTGATTACGAGTGGGTGTGTTTATCTTTAGAAAATTAAAAACAATAATTATTGAATATTAAAATTTAATACTTAATTAATAATAATTTTATTGTTTTTTTTTTTGCTACACAATGTGATTAACTATTAAAATTTCTACGTCGAATTAATGATGTTTAAAATAATAAAAACGGTTATAATAGATTTTTTTTCCTTTTATAGTGATTAACATAGGCTATGGGCCAGGTATTATATTTGACAAGTTTTATAATTCAGTGTCGTTAGAAATTTTATATCGACAATATCGTTCATAACAACTTTTTCTTCTTCGAAAAACCATACTGTATGGGAGACCGCTTGAGAATATTGTGAGCTGCTGCTTTTTTATTATTTATAATAGGTTTTTATACACACTGTATATCTTATATATAAAAATTTGGATTCAGAATGTTTATATGGTCGCAAAACTCGATAAGTCGATGCATAAGTTTAAATTTTTGGCAGATCGTTGCATTTATACCCAAGAGTGTTTATACATACTGCCGCATCCCGAAGCCCTAATATGGTAACGAATATTTTTATTAAATCCTCTAAAAAATAATATCAAAGTCACAGCGAAACGGGGTCGGATTTATCTAGTGCTTATGTTAAGTTCTAGCTAGTTTTAAGCTAAAAAATATTGTAAATAATTTTAACCTCGTGAAGTAGTTAATCATTCGTCATTTTTAAAAAGCACGACGTTGCCTATAGCTTCTCAAATTTCCAGCAGTTCTCAAATGACTATAATAAACTGCATTTAGCCCTAGACCTAACAGAACAATATTAAAATAATAAGAATAGTTCATAATTATTATTATGCCTACTAAACCAATAATAATGTTTATGTAGGTAAATCAATTATTTCTCTTTGTTTGTGTGCCAATTTTTGTTTGCTAAAACAATAACATTAAACTTCGTTTGATCTTAAAAATCGATCATAAAATTATAAAATATTCTATTTAATAAATACAAAGTGATGAAAAAAAAGGATTTCACAAAAGTCTATTATTCGGGCATCACTTTTGCATTTCGGGGGGTTTGGAATATACCTTCAATAAATTAATAATAGGAGAAATTATCAAACTGTGTACCAGTGCATAATTTGTACCGAGCTGTTTTCTCATATCTGGTAGTTTTTGTACGAAATCTGACAGTCTATCCAAAAATTAAATGATATTGGTAAACTAGACAATTCAATTCTGACGCAATATTCGCTTTCAGCAACCCGAAAAATCACCTAGTAACAAGTTTGAAATCATTTTCATCAATTTAGTTACAAATTTGCTGTAGCTCTAACGAATCGAATACAGAAAACCGCATTCAAATCCGTCTTACTGTTCAAATTTTTCGAGCTTTTATATTATATTAATCTGTCGTTTTCTTCTTTCAAACTCAGAATACCATCAAAATACGTTGCAAATTTGGACTCTTTATTAATTAATTAAAGCTACTGAAGGTTTATAATAGTAATTATGTCTTTGATATAATAATAAACCATAGCAGTAAACCATATAATAAATCATTATCTATGAAAAGGTGTTTCATAAAGTTTAATAAACTAATAAAAATTTGTTACAAATATATTTGAATATATCTCGATTCTATAAAAGATATTAAAATATTTTTATTAGCAAAAAATATGAATTTAGTTGCCAATAAAGTGATCCACCTGCAAATTTTAAAAGAATCAGATTATATTCTTTATTTAAATTAAAGATTAGATTAGCATGGATTTTTTTAGAATTGGAATTTCCTAAAAAATAAAATGTTCTTTGACTAAGACTAGATAAGTTCATGAGATGACATAAGAAACATTATAACATTTAGTCTATAAAGTATCGGAGAAATATGTGCTAGGAAAAAAGGTCATGACTGTTTTCCGGCGAATATTAAGTATACAGTTTTGTTTAAGAGGTAGAGTGCTAAAGCCTTCTAAGAGGGGTCAAGTGTACAGAAAAAAATTGTTTCTCGTTGGACAATAATAGAAAAATGTTACAATATCCCTTAACTCGATTATATACAAGTCTGTTAACTTTCATGCGGGATTCCTGGACTAGTATGAATGTGTCAAATTTACAGATATATCCCCAAATTTTTAAAATTCATTTTAAGACTGACCTGTAATGATCCTTTTAATTACAGGTTGCTTAGCACCGGGAAGATAAAGGTAAAGAAACAAAACGAAAATGAGCTTTGTAATTCTGTACATATAGGAAAAAATTGAGAAATAGTACCTACCTTTGAATAAAAATCATAAAAATGAAACTATCACTTCTCGTCTCATAAAATCTCCGTTAGAATTACCAAGGAAAGCGGGCGGATAACAGCTAGTAGAAGAGATATTTAAATTAGAAAAAAAAATCAAAAATAATTAAATTTAATTGCTTAGAACGTGTGTAGTAATAGTGATATATATTGAAAATAATAAGTAGCAAAATATTTGGTGAACATTTTAATTGGTCATTTAGTTCATTAACACATCTTTATACCATCATATCATACCAATATGTACTTAAAAACCTAACTACTTATGTGCTAACTATCGAAAAGCACATATGCAAATGTCATTGATCCATTTTATTTATACTTATTTATTTATTTTTGATTTATTACATATTATCAGTGATCTTATTTAAAATAATTGCAAAAAAATGTCTACGTATAAGATGTCCCTTCTCTCTACAAATTAATTGATTAAGTTATTCATTCGCAAATATAAAGTTTTTTATTCGCAAATAATCCGGAAATACAAATTTTAAATGTGAAAATTTGTTTCAAAATTTGTAAAAACTAATAATCTTTTATTGTACTAAAAAATAGAAAATAATTTCTTATGAATCACCACCCATGCATGACTATTTGTAAAAGCTGGACGTGCATAGTCATGAGTACCAGAAGTTCATGTCTCTAAAAAGTATTTTTTAAACCCCAAGTTTGACCGCTATGTGTGTGTCTGTCTGTGGAATCGTAGCGCCTGAACGGTTGAACCAATTTAAAGTTTTTTAGTATCGTATAAAAGATAATTTAACGGAGAGTGCTCTTAGCTATAATTCAAGTGCGAGTTAAGAGTTCTGTACCCGAAAAAAACAAAAAAATTTGCGACGATCTTCAAAATGATTTAGGAAAAAGGTAATTTAATGGAAAGTGTTCTTATATATGTCTCAAGGGCGAATTTAGGGTGTAGTAACCAAAAAATTTGTCGAGGGTTTTTTAAATTTTGTGAATTTCACTTGTATAGGTGAAAACTTGTACATGTAAGACCAGATGTCGCAGCATTTTTGAAAAACTATTTTGAAAATTCGGCTACCATTATTTTAATGAAATATCTAAAAAAATTAAATTAAAAAATACTTTTTTTAAGGACAAGCTTTCATTGTACTAAAAAGTAGAAAATAATTTTTCTTATAAGTCACTCATACATGACAATTTGTAAAACCTGGACGCACATGTAGAGTGACTCTTCATAAAAAATTATTTTCTATTTTATAGTTCAACAAAAGAATGTCTCTAAAATGTAGCATGACATGAATGAAAAATTTCAGCTGATTCAGAAACTGAGAACTGGGTCAAATTTATCTTCTAAGATTTGATTTGACTCACAACGAACAAGTGAGAGTAAAATAAAGCTTGTAAAAATGAGATACCATGTCATGATACCATGAGATTTGATGTGATTTTCATGGTCGAACAAATTAATTAAACTTCATAGGAAAATTGAGAGAAAGAGTTAATTACTCATTAATGCAGCGACATACACTTCTGGCAATGACATTCACTTGTATTGCCACGTTATTTTTCAGGTGACGTTGCAAATTAGTGCAAACAAATGATTCTAAGCACCTTTCTTACATACTAGCCACCATGACTTTCTGGAAGTGAATGTTAGTGATTTTTACAAATTAAAAGTTGAAATTTTCCTGTCGTAAATGTTTAAAAATTAAGAACTTAAGAACGTTACGGTAGTACTATCGGTAATAGACTTTGCATTTAGAATTTAATGAAACTTGGCATAGTTGTCCATTATTATATCATTATTAACCCAAATTTTTAGGGGCTTTCAGTACTACCTTAAGCACAAATAGGTACCAGACCGGACAAAACTTGTAAACCTTACTTACTCTATGGCTCCCCCTCAAGAAAAGCTTGCGAGAATGCTATACCAAGAAGGTCTTAACAGATTAGGAGATAATCTGAAAAACCAACAATTAAAGGCATGGACAAGCTACGATGTAGGGCGAATCGCCAAAAGCCTGTTGGGTGAAGGAAACTCGCTCGGAAACAGAGCCGAGGAGATCTTGAAACTAAACAGAGCTGATGGTAGATGATGGTCATCGTAGAGTTACTCACAGGGCATGATAACCAGAACAAGTTCCAACATCAGATTGGAAAAAGACAATCTAACCTCAATATCCCCCATACCCATACTTACTCTAGGAGCTAATATAATTGGTAATCAAATTTGTAGTGAAATAACTATGAGATTCCTATGAAACAATTGCGGAACACTTTTTTGCTGAGGGGGGACAACTTGTCTATTTAAATATTCATCTAAATTTAAACAATAATATATGATGAACAGACTGTTTAGTGTTAATTAATTGATTTATTTTAAAATATAGTTTTATTTTTTATTAATAAATATAAATTCCATTAAATATAATTTATTAAAATTATTTCCTATATTTTGCTCCAATTATTATTATTGAATATTATGTAATGTAAAGTAAATCTAGCCTATTATGTACAGTGTGATTTATTTTGCAAATAAAATTCAATGTATCGAACTTGAGTGATTCATACTTGTGAGTAAAATACCAATGACGTCAAAATGAATAAACATTTTATTTTTCGAAAAAATTTTGGAATGTTATGTAAGTAATTAATCAATTTACATCAATATAAACATAATTTTCTTAATCATCCAAAGTTTTGTGTACACGGGTCGCAAACATTCACGGGTCATTTCACTTCGAACAAGTGAAAACAAACAATTGACTGAATTAATTGTTGAAATACCATGCATAGGCAGTGTTGATGAGTGTTGACTCTATTACATTACACAGACATACATGTCACACATACGTAACTGATATTCCCATATAATACATGCTATACACTTTACGCCTAATTTGCGCCCGCACGGGTAAACAGTGAAGTTTAAAAAACAATGTTCCAAACTAAAGTTGTTTATTTTTTGGTAAGGAACATTTTTTACGTTTAAACCTTTGTTATTTTTCTAACGGTTTACAAGATGGGTTCTACGGACCCATAGGTCAAGACCCAATTGACCTATGTTGCTCATTTAACTCGACTTCACTTTTTACGTCCTGAGTACGCTGTAAAAATTTCAGCTTGATATCTTTTTTCGTTTTTTAGTTATCGTGCCCACAGACGGACGGACGGACAACCGGAAATGAACTAATTAGGTGATTTTATAAACACCTATACCAAAATTTTGTTCATAGCACTAATATTTTTAAGCGTTACAAACTTGGGACTAAACTTAGTATACCTTGCATATTACATATATGCATGGTATAAAAAGAATTCTGTTAATATCCCCTCACTGTTTCATAGGGATCTTGTCTCTAATCGAACTTTTTGAAATCACAATTAAAAACTGAAGAAAGTGGTACTAAAATGAGTCTCGGCGGTTTTTGCCGTATAAGAATTTTATGTTTGTTATGACAACTAGAAAATCACTTTGACTTTAACGGGTTGTCCATTTCGTATTCAATAACGGTTAAATTTGATTAAGAGTACACGCACTTTTAATAAAATTATAATTACTTTTATCTGCCTATTTACATCTATTTCAAAAAACAGTGACGGATAGATAAAATTATTTTTATCGAATATTGGAGTACTTACAATAATGCCATACATTATTTCGATCGTCCAACCTATTGTGCCCGATTAATTAAGAATGTATGAGCACGGTGTAGTGGGGACACAAATTAAAAAAAAACACATATATTTTCAATTTTTATGGTGAATTATGTTATAACTTGAGAATATAAGACGATAAGTAATAAAATTTTTCGATATCTGGAGTAATTTTTTAAAATATTGAAAATGGTAAATTTTGTTTAAATTATTTAGCTTTCAATTATTCGAAAACCAAAGCAGAAATCGGAAAATTTTAATCTTGATTTTCGTCTACGTTCATGAAGTTATAACAAGATTCATATCAAAGTTGAAAATACTACATATCTTACGGACTCAAGGCCCAATTGACCTATGTTGCTAATTTACGAACTCGATCTCACTTTTTACGTCCTCAGCACGCTATAAAAATTTCAGCTTGATATCTCTATTCGTTTTTGAGTAATCGTGATGACAGACGGGCAGACAGACAGACAGACAGACAGACAGCCGTAAATGGACTAATTAGGTGATTTTATGAACACCTATACCAAAATTTTATTTATAGCATCAATTTTTTTAAGCGTTACAAATTTGGGGCTAAACTTATACCTTGATATATATTACATATATACATGGTATAAAAACTTAGTATACCTTAATAATTTCAACCACTGCACTGCCTTAAACAATACAATTCCGTCACTGGATTATTTTCAAACATCATCTTCATACTAAGTATGATGAATACGCATCCATCTTCAATCTTCAATATTATTCATAAGCTAGTAAAATATAATGATGAATATATTGATTGCGTTATATTTCTAATATTGGAGTCGTTTGCATATAATATTATGATTATGATTATAAAACATAAATTGGATGGATATGTGGGTGTCGATTGATTATTATATTTATATAAATCTAAAAACAACATTAAAAACATATTTTTGTTATTACTGCAGCATAAAAATGTTGTGATGTGAGAATTTAATGTTTGTTGACAGTTATATTTTTATATAAAAATATTTTTTATGGCACACATTCTTCATTATAGTTTCACAACTAAACAAGTGATTAAAATGATTATAATAAAGTATATACGTATTAATAAATAGAGGTAATTAATCTACGCAAAAAATAATGGATTTTGGAAGTGGATTAAAGCTGCCCTTTTTGATATTTTGTCTGTAACTAGCGAGGAAAATATGCACGGTAAAGTTGGTTTATTTATGTTGGACCTTACAAACAAAGAGAGTAAATAATATTTATTCTCTTTGTTAACTAACCCTATCAAAATTAGGTAGAAAAGAGCAGGTACTTATACCATAAAATTTCCGTTAAATTAGTTTTTGTACCATGTATATATGAAATATGTCAAGGTATACTAAGCTTAGTCCTAAGTTAGTAACGCATAAAAGCATTGGCTACGAACAAAATTTTGGTATAGGTGCTCATAAAATCACCTAATTAGTCCATTTTCGGTTGTCTGTCTGTCAGCACTATAACTCAAAAACGATAAAAAATATCAAGCTGGCTTTTATAGCGTGCTCAGGACGTAAAGAGTGAGGTCGAGTTCGTAAATAAGAAAATATTAATAACAAATTTTTTAAAGATTTTACATTTTGTTTTTATTTTGTATATTTTCGGACGTATGAATGAAAAGTTTTTCCTGAGAAACAAGTCCTTTCCCTCCTTCATCTTTCGTCAGTCTTTCCACCATGACAATACTAAAGGATATAAAATGTTAGTGAACAAATTCGGCAACTCTTCAGATTCATTACGAGAAAACAATTGAAAGAAAAATATCATTTTTACTTAAAAAAAAGAAGCATTTAACCTAAGTATTGGAATTAGTATAAAAAATTAACAATTTTTGACATGTTCGTTCAACTTTATTGCTAATTTTGAATACACAGCCCAAAAATTAAATGTATTGTGTAAATAAGCATTAAAAATTAATAAACCACAAAAAATGAATGAAATATTTTCGTTTTACCATGAAACCCATCAAAATTAATTAATGTCAATTTATTTTTATGAATCTGATATATTATTAAATATGACACGAATTGTATGGGAGAATGATGTACCTTGGATTACAATTTACAATTTTACATTTACGTTTTTCAGGATATTTTGAGATTTTCAATATTAAACTTGATGTTCAAGGTCATAATGTGCCATAGCTCACACCCTAATGTACCTTTGATTACCCTCATAGAAAGTAGAATGTATTTATTAAGTATTTATGTATTTGTTGGAAACCCTACAAGTTTGTCTTTTATTTATTCTTTTCTCTGAGCTTCTATTAACAGCTTCAATTGTTTTTGGTCGATTAAGGATTAAAAAAGGGGAAAATAATTGTAAAATTGTAAAATGGATTACCAACCTGTATAATGATTGACTAGTGGTATGGAACGTTGCTTTCAACCAAAATATATGACGATGCATCTATTCAAACTTTGCCTCCTCAATATTTAAAACTGAAATAAGGCATAAATAACCGAAAGTATAAAAGGCTTTCAAATATACAAACAGCAATATCAAAAGTTTTGTTTTTATTTTACTTGAAAAGAAAAATCTTGGAAAATTCTTCCCTTGGTTGTTTGTTCATTAGTAAAGTAACTTTTTTTTGGCTATCTCATCTTTCAAGAAACTGATGGGTAAATTTTCACCCAGATACAACATTTTACCCTATAATAAGATACGCTTATTATTAATTATTATGTGCCAAAATTTTTTTACAATCAATTTTATAATGCCTTTTTTTTCTGGTTTGATTATTATTATTATTATCTGTTTTTTTTTTTTTTGTAAATTGTTATCCACTCCTGCTGAGCAATTATAATTGTGGGTGGTCATTATGTTACTCAATGAAATAAACTTGTTTTTTAATAATATTGATATTTTGTATCAGTATTTGTGTGTATAACTAAATTATAGTTCATTTCAGATTATATTTCATTTATTTAATTATTTGATTATTCATAGATTGTAAAAGATAAGGGGGGCATCGTTAAAAAACGTGGTTTGTTCACGAGAGGGGGGGGTATTAAAGCCAGGATACGTAATTTTCATCATTTTTTTTTTCAGACATGATGAAAATAATTTGCACTTTAAGTTGCGGTAATACAGGGTGAATCATTTTAACCTATTATGGCTTATTAACGATTTTGTATTTAACCAATCAAAATATAACTGAAATAAAAGTTTCACAGTTTAAGAGAGGGCATCATGCTCTGACATCAGATTTGACCTAGTTCATCGGGTTGTTTTAATAGTCAAGTTCCTAATAGGTAAGAGATAAAATAACATTTTAAATTTGAAAGTTTATCCTCAAACATTTTTTCGAAAATCGTTAACTTTCGGAGGAAACCCGACTTAAAAATACGTCATTATTGTAGTTGATCGAAAGAGAACACGTTGGATACAGAAAAATGCTTTAGTTAAAAGTTGTCAAGGTCAATAGAGAACATTTACCTGTGTTAATGACTTTGCTCTGCAATTATATTAACTTTCTTTCGTTTAAATGCAATAACGACATAACTTTAATTCACTTTTTCCACCGAAACCTAACGATTTTCGTAATAAATTTCGATTTTTACCCCAATTTCCTAGATCAGTTTTTTGTATTTTTAAAATACGTATTTTCGACTACCAAGTAGTCATCATCAGTAAGAATTAGCTAGTGATTACTCTTATTATGAATGTTACTCTTTGCTAATTTGGTGGCGGGCTGCACGGTGGCAGACTGATGATGAATACTTGGTAGTCGAAAATACGTCTTTTAAAAATACAAAAAACTGATCTAGGAAATTGGGGCAAAATCGAAATTTATTTCGATATATCCTAGAGTTCTCATTTATTATCTTCGATAATATTTAGATTTTCGTAATGTCAATCTCTTAATGAGGATCAACTTTCTATTTTTAGGGTTATTCTAACTCTCTTTTAAGGTGACTATTAAAGCAACCCGGAGAACTAGGTCCAATCTGACGTTCGATTGGTTGATTAAAAAACGAATTATTAGTTAAAATATGTTAAAATGGAACACCCTGTTTTAATGAACGCCATATTCTTACAAAGAAGCACTTCAGTGGAACCCCCAAGGAAAAAGAAGGGTGGGCCGACCTCGTCATATCTGGCGAAGAACCCTGGAGCAAGAAATTACTGAAGAAGGCGAATTCTGGAGAGAAGTCAAGTCCATGGCACAGAATCGAGTTCGTTGGCGAGCATTTGTTGAGGCCCTACGTCCCCCTCGGGATCACAGGACATAAATATATAAATATATATATTCTTACAATGGCGTAATGCTAGTGCTTCAGAAAAACAAAATATCATCTTGACTTGATTATAAGAAAAACTACGTTCCACCCGTAGGGTGGGGCATGGCAAAGAATACGGTATGGAGAGAGGGAGGGGCTTCAAAGAGGGGCTCAAGTAATAAGCTTGGTTAGTTAATAGTTAAACCACCTTTGAATTTTTTCGTTTTTTTGGGTCAAAATTACTTTATATTTCGTTTTTCGAAATCGAGAAAATTTTAATATAAATTATCACAAGATTCTGGCAATTCGAGCAGTTCTAAAAGTTTTTATAAAAACTCTGCTGCTTTTTACCAATTAACTTATGCATTCAGTCCAATAAAAAAATTATAAATAATATGAAATCATCTTTTCCTTTTTCAGACATTTCTCTTAAAAATATAATTTACGATTAACATAAAAATATAAAATGATATCAACTATAAATTAATAAGTTAATTTGACCATACATAATAACACAAGTCATAACAAAAATATAAACGAATAGTCAGTTCATTTCAGTTAGTTAGTTAAAAAATATTAATTGGCCAATTTAATTAATTTGAAAATTTATGACTTACATTTATATTATTATACATTATATACAAAACACAATATTATCTTTTTATCTAATTTATATTTATAGACGTTATTCATAATTATATCTATAACCATATCATTATTATTAGTTGTATATCTGTTAGATGAAACGTGTTGAAAAATCAACGATACAACTATATTGACACCGTACCTTTTTAACCCCCGAACTAAAAAAAAGATGTTTTATAAGTTTGACCATTATGTGTGTGTATCTGTCTGCCTGCCTGTCTGTGGCATAGTAGTGTCTAAACGGACGAACCGATTTTTTTTTTTTTTGAAAGGTAATATAATGGAGAGTGCTCAAGTTCAATTACCCGAAAAAACTAAAAAATTTGCGATGATCTACAAAATCGGTTCAGTTTGAAAAGGCTTTAAGGAAAAAAGTTATTTAAAAGAGAGTGTTCTTAGATTGTGTATCTATAAGATGAAACATGTTGAAAAATCAACGATACAACTGTATTGACACTGTGTCTTTCATACTTAATTCTTCTCAAAAAGGATTGATTTTTCGTAACATTTAGGTTTATGCAGCCATAAAAATATCCCACTTCTGATTTTCTATTTATTTTACTATTGACCCCCTGTCTTTCATGTTCTATTCTCCTTACAAAGGATTACTTTTTCGAAGCTTCCAAGGTCCTACAGATTCATTAACTTAACTATATCGCGCTGAAAATATATCATACAGCCATAAAAATGTACTATTTTAGATTTCTCTTTTTATACCATGTATATATGAAATATACATAGTATATAAAGTTTAGTCCAAAGTTTGTAACGCTTAAAAATAATGATGCTAGGAAAAAAATTTTGTCATAGGTGTTCATAAAATCACCTAATTAGTCCATTTCCGGCTCTCCGTCCGTCCGTCCGTCTGTCCGTCTGTGGACACGATAACTCAAAAACGAAAAAAGATATCGAGCTGAAATTACTTTACAGCGTACTCAGGACGTAAAAAGTGAGGTCAAGTTCGTAAATGAGCATCATAGGTCAATTGGGTCTTAGGTCCGTAGGACCCATCTTGTAAATCGTTAGAGATAGAACAAAAGTTTAAATGTAAAAAATGTTCTTAAAAAAAAAATAAACAACTTTTGTTTGAAAATTTTTTTTGTAAACATCACTGTTTACCCACGAGGGCGCTTATTAGGTACACATTTTATAGTATGCATTAATATGGGAATATCAGTGTGTGTGTGTAGCTATTTAAAAGTGGATATCTTTTTTTATTAACGTGACGTCAAAAAACAAACGTTTGCTTCATCAACACTGTCTATACATGGTATTTCAACAATTAACTCAGTCAATTGTTTGTTTTCACTTGTTATTTATTTAGTTGATATTTTCGCATTTTTAATCACATTCAATCTAAATCACTATTTGGGTATTTTTGGGAATAAACGTAAAATTTCGGGCAGATAAAGTTTAATAACCGCTGCTATAATTTAGATCAAACGCTATACGATCACCTGTATGACTGTGCAAAATTTCAAATCGATATTCCTATAAATAACGAAAATATGAGGAAATATGAACTCGCCCTTGAAACACACCTAAGAACACTTTTCATTATATTACCTTTTTATTCAAAGCTTTTTTCAAATTGAGCCGATTATGAAGATCATCGCCATGTTTTAAATTTTTTCGGGTACGATACTCTAAACTCGCACTTGAAACGTAGTTAAGAACACTTTCCATTAAATTACCTATTAAACGAAATCAAAATCGGTTCATTCGTTTAGGTGCTACGATGCCATGGACAGACAGGCACACACACATAGTGGTCAAACTTATTTAACAGCCTCTTTTTTAAGCCCGAGGATTAAAAATACTGAAAAACATTATGTTAAGATCAGAAATACTGAAAATTATTATACAAACTGTCTAAATTGCTATTTTTGTTTAGAGAAAAGACATCGGATAGTAGCTGTTTAGAAAAAATCATAATAAAAATGATATTTGTATGTTAAACATCTACTACTACTTACCCATATTTTTCTCTCATATTTAATATCAATAATTTCTAATAATTATTATAATTAAAATTTAAAAAAATTAATTAATAAAAGATAATAATTAGATAAATATATTTTTAAACACTTATAAATGACGTTTTACAAGATATATATGAACTCACGAAATTATAGGTTTACGCTATTCATATTAAAAGTCTTTGGTTTTATACAGGATGTAACCATTAAAGCTTAAACGGTGGTCCTAAAGTTAAAATAAATAATTTTTAGAAGAGAAAACTTTTTTTAGCCGCGTTGAACGATTTTATTATAATAGTTTTCTAATAAAGGCTAAAAATTCTAGTTTAGTGATCTCCATGGCTTGGATACCATGATTTGGTGTGACATGCATACCACGATGCCTAGCCTGGATGGTTCCTGTAAATTAATATCAACCCATAACAGGAAAATAAAAACATTACCAACTACGACATTAATTACCATAAACGTAGATGCCGTCCTTATGACTGCCTATTTTTTTTATATACCAAAAGCATGAATATATCGATCTCATTTAGAACAAAAAACCTCCCAAATTTTTTACACTAATGGTTGTTAATCAATTTAAAGTGCAAAATTTGGATAAAAATAAGTTATGTATCACAAGTAAGACTTTTGATTTCAATTTTTGAGATGAAAACCATAAACTTACAATATCGGAAAGTTTCTTTACAACTGTTACAAAGATTATATTACATAGTTTTAGTTCAATGTAATGAAATGAAAAGAGAAAATGTATTGTTTTTATTATAATAATTTGTATTATATCTATTTGTATTATAAAAGAATGATTGATTTACAGGCTAATTATCATTAATTAAATTTCAATTTTTATTGAAAATATTTATAAATAAGCATACATATGTCTAACATGCATCTTAACATCTATGAAGTTAACACCTGAATGAAATTGACAAATAGAAAGCTCATATTAGAAATAATAACTGACAATAAAAAAGTAAAAATATTCAATCCAAGACAGGCTCAGTTTCGACCAAATTGAAGACCAAATTAAAGTACACTTACATCATTTAGAAGGAACTACTTAATCATCAGAATTGTTCAAAGGTAATAAAAAGCCTTTTTAATATGGGAAATATTCTCACCGTGTAGGAAGTACCACAAGGTGAAGGTGTTGGAAGCAAACTTGAAGAAACTTTCTCGCTCATACTCATACACAGGGCAAATATAAATATCAAATGAGAAGGCTTTCAACTTCGTTGCGATTACAAAGAGTGCAAACGGCAGCCAAATCAATTATATAATTTATTTAGCTGATCACGATACGTAAAATGTGGTTGTTACAGGTACGAAGTTGTGCAAAAACTCAAATGAATGACAGGGGACAATGAAAAGCCAAATATCTCTCGAATCCATTCTTGACAATTAGGTCTTTGTACATCAAGTTGTGACATGAAAAAGCAATTCTTTCACGGCTTTGTAGGGCATAGAAAGTTTGAAAATTGTCAAGGATTTTTCTTATGCTGGCTTGCGAAATTACATCCTTATATAAGACTAGCTGTGAACTACCCGCTTTGCTGGGCAACATCCCCACTTGCACCCCTCCCTCCACATTTCCTTGCGTGGGATAACAGTTTTGTAATGTACACGTCATGCTCTTTTATTTGATACCCCACTTAGGTATATTTGTAAATATTCGATAATTCCTTCCCACTTTCTCGCTCCACCTTTCTACCCTCCGAAGGTTAAAAGTAGATAAAAACAATAGATCTTTGAAGCTGGTTGTATATCGTGTCAATATTTGAGCTTAATCGATGCACAACTTTTTTAGTTTTTGAAGCATATCCCTTTCAACCCCTATTTCAACCCCTTACTCTACTATAATATGGATGTATTATACATAAAAATCTTCCTCTTGAATCACTCTATCTATTAAAAAAAACTGCATCAAAATCCGTTGCGTAGTTTCAAAGATTTAAGCGTACATAGGGACATAGGGACAGAAAAAGCGACTTTGTTTTAAATATGTAGTGATGTCTCTAAAGCCAACTACGTCAAGTATGCTTTTGAGCTGTAATACCCAATTGAGCGTTGGTTGGCTAGAGTCAGAAGTATTGGCCAGGTTAAGAAACCGCCTATAACAGAGTTTTGGATATCTTTCATTACCTATGAGCGAATCTTAAACTAACTAACTAACCTATACATGGCTCATTAGATTTGGTTGATTTTTGAGTAGGGATTGCACAATCAAGATTGAATTTTTTGGACTTATCTTAGGTTTGAGATAAAAAATCTCGGAAAATTCATATTTGAGAAAGAGTTAACTTTACGCAGCTCTATCAGATCTATTAGTATCTTGTTCAATAAAATGTATGTATCTAGTTTGTGGTATACATAATATTTTTTTATTAGTTTTCTTTTTAAAAACATTTATGCTGGTAGTTATTTTTTTATCATTATTCAACATAAATTATTATAAAAAAAATCATGTTTTTAAATACTTAAATACTTTCTATACGTCTAATTAAAATCTACACTAGTTGCTACACCATACAAAATATTCGAATTAAATTTATTAAAATCCTTATCAATTGTACATCCCTATCTGTTTTATTATTAGAAAAAAATTCTTTAAGAAAGTTCGACAAAAATTTCTTACCAGAACTTCTTTAGAGACGAGCTTTTATAATTATTATTAAAAAGTAGATAAAAATTTATGTCATACCTGATTATTTGTAAAAGCTTGAGGCGCTGTGATTAATATTTTTAATTAAGCTCCTTCATCTTTTACAAATAGTCAAGTATAAGTGACTCGTATAAAAAACTATTTTTTATTTTTTAGTACAATAAAAGCTTGTCCCTTAAAAAGTATTTTTTATTAAATTTTTTGGAACTATGTTCCTAATCGCACGTTATTGTTCTGATTTGGTTGCTGGTTGGGAGATAAAAACAAAAAAAAGGTACCAAAATCGGACTATTTTCAACTAGGTTAACTAAAAAATTGAAACTTTTTCAATCGATTCAGCTTGCCATGAATTTAGAGAAAATGCAAAAATATTACTATAATTTGTCAATTTGTATTTTTTGTCAAAATTTTATTTTTTATCACTTATAAAAATGGAGTTTAGAAAGTTAAGGCTCTAAAGATAACAAAGATAATTTAAAGTAAGTACAATGAAATTTTTATGTTATGTCATAATAAATATCCTAATAAAACCAATTGTAATGTACGATATTATGTCTTGACAGTATGTCTTTTTTAAACTAATATTAGAATATTAATTCACACAGTAAAAGTAGCTATAAAATTTAATTCCTTAAAGAATCAAACAATTATTTGAGTTCTAAAACTAAATTCCTGAAATTTTCAGAAAAATATCTTGTAAATAAAAAAAAAGCGCTTCATTTATAATGTACCAAAGTAAAAAAAGAATATAGTTCCTACCGGGTGCCCCGGCACCTCTCATTCTTTTTATTTTATTCAATTATCTTTTTATTTGAATATAATACTTAAAAGATTCACTGCAATTTTGAATTTGTGATTAAAATTACTCCAACCTTTTGAGATGTTAAATTTTACACCGGCCTTCGACTTAACATATTGAATGGTTATTGACAAGTCTAATGTGATGAATATTGACGGACATTATTTTGAATTTCGTATGATTTTAAGTAAATCTTCTTCAAAATTCTTCTTCACAACTTTTACGATGCCAAACTTCATAAATAATACTTTATGCAATTAATATGTTTAACTTGCATTTAAAAAATATTTGTTTGTATGCACTTCGAATAACGAAATAAGGTATAGTAAACGAAACATTAATAATTTAACAGACTGGATGTCCCACAAAATATTAATCATAAAATCTCAAATTATGTTATCCGTTGTGTGCGTAGTCATGGTAGGGACAATAAAATCGACGCCAGCGTTTCCAGTGAAAAATTTTGGCGTTAAAGGGGGCTGTTATTACTAATTTGCAGTTCTTTACATGTTAATGTTATAGAAATGTCAAATTAAAATTATTGTAAAACACGAATTAATTAAACTTAATGCATTAAAAATTGTGAAAATAACAAATCAAATTGCACAAATATTATTTTTCAAATGTAAATTATCATAATTATTTATTTAAATTTGTGAGACAAGAATATTAAATTTTCAATGTAAGTCTTAAATGCAATCCATACAATTATATATGCATCCATACAATTCTATAATTAAAGTAGTGTATCGTTACCATGGAAACGAAACTCACGCACGGAGCGAATACACGTATAAAAAGTTTGTTAATCAATCTATCACTTCCAGAAATTCGTTTCATCACGAAATTTGTTTATAAACATTTGTAGTAAAATTTTCTTGGCGAGATAATGCTGCTTATCCCTAATTATACAATTTCTGTTCCAGTTTTTGCTGATGAATTTTGTTATAACTTCATGAATGTAGGCGTAGGTTAAGTTAGATAATATTGGCTGTCCACGAGGAACACACTTAGGCTTTAGAGCCCATTGTGATACCATAAATGTGTTTTACCACCTTTCCGATGATAATTTCATTTATCAACTCCTCAATTTTAGAGGCAGAGGGCACCTTTTCATGCATATACCATTCACTACACCAGCTCATCACAACTATTAATTAAATTAATTTTGTTGCGACGGCGGGAATCGAAACCGCTAAACTAAGCATGCCCCGCGGACGGAATTGGTTACGCCTTAACCAACTGAGTTAATGTAGATGTAAATTTTTCGATATCTGCTTTGGTTTTCGAAATATCTAAAAGCTTAATAATTACACTTAATTTCAACTTTTGATATTTTGAAAATTACTCCAGATATTAATTTTCTAACCTACCCTAAAACGTTCTTTGGATCATTCTTGAACGACAAAATATTTGAACGGTGAGTTTTCGAGTTACGTGAAATTAAAGCTACACATACATTACAATTATATAGCCTGTAGCTCGAAAATTACTCGTTAAAAATTTTGGTGGGTGTGAGAGCTTTTGATCAGAATGTTAAAAAGAACATTTTAGGATCGTTTAGAAAAAGTTTCACAGAAAGCCATTTTTCCTATCTAATAATTCGGCGGGGGCCTACTATTTGCCTCAAAATAGTAGTTAATTCAAAATTTTGCGACACCCTGTCTATAAATAAGGTAGTAACCTAAACTAAACGTAAAAAGTATAAATAATTTATTAAACTATTATTATATAGTTTTATGATCCTATTGTTGTTACATTGTTAGTTTTATATGCTTCTTAGATGCCTATTAGTAGTATCTCCATACTGTATAGGCACGTTTCATCACATGTAAAACGCATTACCATAATTCATTTTTATATCATTTTAATAAAACGCAACGAATCACAAAATATATTATTTGTTTTTACTAGGAATTATTACAGTAAAGTGTGTAAAAATATATAATATATGATGTCATTCTATTGAAATGACGTCATTTGTACAGGATGTTTGATTGTTCGATGCCTTATTTGAAGAAGATTAAACTGCAGTAGCTAATTTGCAGTAGATTTTTTAAAAGCTCTTATTTAACTTAACTTGTAATTTGTATGTTTATGTTCGGGAATTTTTAAGTTTAATTTGACCCATTTCCGGTTTCCGACTTACCTCAAATTTTGCATGTATATGTAAATCGGATGATGATGCATTTGATCAGATGATGGCAAATAAAATTTGTTTGAAAAAACTGATTTAATCTGTGACTGTCCCTATTAACCTGGAAAATGAGTAAAACGGTGGCTATGGATTCTGAACTAGTGCACTATACTTAATAATCGAATATTCTGTAGAAGATGAGTCATTAAGAAAAAATACATTTTAAATATTTGGCCTCATAAAATAAAAACTTAAAAAAATGTAAATAATAATAATAAAAATTAATTGATAACTTTTTTTAAATTCTGTGACGTTATTAATAGTTTCTTAAGGTTGATCTGACATTAAAGAAATATATATGTAGATGAAAATCTGAATCTTAATAAGTTTACTATAACTTTATTTGGATAAAATCATTTTATGGATTTTCAATTACTCATCAATTTTAATTATTGAGAATGGCAAATGTTGAACGGACGATACATTTTCAAAAATATTGCTCCACCTTTCACAAAATGAAATCTCGTACATTACGTTAAAGAAAGTAGTCTGACGAAGACCTTTTCATAATTAAGGATGTACGAGGGTCAGGGCAATTTTGGATAAATGGCTTGATTTCTTGTATATGAAATTGGACTAAGTCTAAATCAATTATGAACATTTTACAGGGGGGAGGGGTGAGGTTACGTGATTATGTTTAGAAAATTCTGTTAAAAATTTTTTTAGAGTGTACTTATTTAAAGTGTATTGTCAAATCAACCTTAATTTAATTCATAATAATTTATTTTTTTATAAAAATATATTATTTTAGTTCTTTTTATTGTATTCGTAATTTATGAATGAAATAAAATTTGTTATCAATAATTATTTAAAATAAAAAAATGTGTACATTCCAAAGAAAAGAAAGGTTAAATAAACAAATTTTTTTTTAAATGTATGTAATCATATTAAAAATATAGAGTTAGTTCACTTTATTTTGGACCTTACAAACAAAGAGAATTAATAATAATACATATACAAATATGTATTATTATTGATAATCTTTGTCTGTGAGGTCCAACATAAAATAAACCAACTCTAACTATGTTATTTTAATTATTAATGATAAAGAGTATATTTTAATAAATTTGGGCTATAAAAGAGTGGTGATAAATGAGGGTGTGACAGAGATAGATTAGGGTGTGTTAGTGTTAGGGAGCATCATTTTTCTGCTTCTTTCTAGAATAAAGCTAAAAATTATTGACCAAAATTAGATGACTCTTGGAAGTGAATATGGTATAGATAACATATAAAAAATATCGTTCCTTTATTTGAAAGCGTTTACCACTTGGAATCTTTCTTGTATCTATGATGCAGAGACGGTTTAAATGTCGAGAGCGTTCTATGAAAGCACCTTATCGTCGCTCCTTTAGCGGCTATATATTATAAATTGTAACTTCACATAACGTTTGCATTATGGATAATTCGCTCTATGGCAATTTAACCGTTTTCGATTATTTACACGCCAAAAATGATCCCAGTGGTTAAAATACGATCCTGTTAACGGTTTTCAATATATCACACTCATGTCGCTGGTATTCTAAATCCGTGAAATTGTAGATCTAATATCTTAAAATCCTGACGGATAAATGTCTGTTTTCGTTATTTTTGAGTCAAAATAACGAAATAAGGCTTTAATCGAGACTGAAATGACAAAATAAGACAAACTTATTTGTCACCATTACCTCCTGACATGTTATCCTTTAAAAAAAGTCCTGATTAGTAATATTATTGTACTTTTTTAAAGAAGGAATAATTGGTTATTCCTGGTTCTTGTTTGTTCAAGTATTTAACGGACTTTAACATTATAAGAGGCAATTTTAGCAAATTCATATTCACTTAATAAACGTTATTGTATGAATTATTATAATCATTTTTAATAATTACTTTTATAATTTAAAGTAACGTAATTTAAATGGAATGTTTATGAATTTGTATAAGCAAGATAAAAACTTTATAAAAACAAACATTTAACTAATTACTAAGAGTTTTTTTACATAATTATATGTAAATCACATAAGAATGACTTGGAAGAAAAATATAGTGTACTTTTTGAGTCTCCACGCGTAAACTATACAGATTTAACTTAAATCTATAAAGATTGGTTTATGAAAATATTTTCTCACATTTTATGATAGCAAATTCCAATTAGAACATTCCCAAAAAGTTTTGATCCACAACAATTATTGGTGTGTTGGCGGGACTAAATATTTAATGATAGATCATAACCATATAATTTGATAATTTTAGTTAATATAATTAATTAGTTTTTTATTAATTGTGTAATTAATTATTTGTCTAGTAGCTAAAAATTTGAAAGGTTAATTATTGTATAAAAACGAAAAAAAAAAACTTGTTTAAACAAGGGTCAAATGCAAGGCGTACATATATAGATAGATTTAGGGTTCCGTTGAATGAATGTACTCGGAAGTAAAAACCACGTAATTTTATTGTGTTCAGATTGTAAAAAACAAATAAGTATTTTTCATAAAAAAACTTGCGGGATAAAGCATGCATGGGCAAACGTGGCTTAGAGAAGCCACTCAGACTTCTGTAACTAACATACGAGTAGGACAGTGATACCCTAACCAATGTCAATTTTGATTAATTTAATTATACTTATAATCTGTTGAATTAAACAATGAGTATCAAAGATATCAAAGATTTTAAGACTTTTATAATCATTTCGTCATTCGGCAACGGAACCCTAAAAATCAACAGTACACTTAATTTAATTAAAGTTTAATAAATGATTTTTTTTTATTCTTATTATTAATATTATTATATCTTATTAACGTTTCAATTTCATCAAATTCCTAAGAAAAGTCATTTTAGAAGTGAACTATATTAAATCTATAGGAAGTTATTAAAAATAAAATTTATGATTTTCACATGTTCTAATAAAAATAATTTTTCCCATATGATATGTTATTTACTTCCTTGTTCAAAACACAGAGATAAATTATATTTATTCCAAAAAAATATTTTCTTCGTGACGTCTATGCGTATCTCTCCTAACTCAAAAAATCATCATGCGTAGAATGTTGGAATTTTCCATTTAAAACTGTTGGACACCATTTTTTGTACGTAGCGAATTCCAAAATTTGAATATTCATATTTCAATAGAAATTATCATAGCTTGAAATCGTACCAGGGAGTCATGTGTAGTGTCCGAATGAAATTTTTCAAAATAAATTATTATTAAACGGAATTACAACTTTATGAAGTGTTAAAAATATAATGTAAAAAATAAATAATAAAGACAAGTATTAGGTGTGTAACGAGTCATTCGGTATTCCAATAAAATCTTGAGTTTCCTTTAGGTGACTACAAAAACTTTCTGAATAAACGAAAATGTATATGTTATTACTTACAAATCATCTGAAATCGAGATTGTATATTTCCCTTTCAAATGGCAAGAATTTTGTACCTACGAAGAATTTTTTAAGGTGATTGATTAAACCTACAGTATTGTAAAAAAATTTTGGTTGATTGCACGGTACACACATATAAACCAAATACATGCTTTGTAGTCAAGTAATGAGTTATTTTTGGCTTTACAATACCACGCAACTAAAAAAAATAAATAAAAGATTGTGTGCAAGTGATGCTTATAAATTTGATAATATAGATATTGCTCTTCAATCATCAATACTCTTAACTATAGTCATCTATGTTCATCAAATGATGGATCTTCGATGAACTCATAATTAAATTATAATTTTCTTTTTATATCATCGACAACCTTATATTTCTATGGTATTATTATAAACTACAATATTGTCTAAATATTTTAGATAGTTTTTGATCAGACTCTCTAGATTTTTTGATGTAGAAATATCCAATTAAAAACAAAGGATAATCTATATGATTCATCATTTTTTCAGCCAACTTCGATAAAGTAAAAATAAAAAGATCGACGATCTAAGAATTTTCTGTGATTTTTGGAAAGTTTGTTAATCAAAAAATGTATTTATTAAGGATTCAAATGGATCACCCTGTATAGATTTTAAAAATATACATATTTTAAAAAAATGTGTGAATTTTATTGAATTTAATGTCTTTTTGTGTTTGTGTGTGTGTGTGTTAAAATAAATACCTCTTGATATCAGCACTTTGTGTTTACACATAAAACAATTTATTAATTACCAAGTCAACAATAAGTTTTATTATATTTTATTATTAAAATTTTAAAATTCCTTTATTCTATTATTATTATTATTAGTTTTTTTTTTGGTAATAATGGGTCGGATGTTTATTAAATAAATTAGCACCTTACACACAAATTTTTTTTTATAGTTTCATTCAAAATTTATAATCATAAAATAAATATCCAAAAATCTAATGAATATATTTTATATTTTTTCCTCTATATATAAGTAGTATTATGGAGGTTATATGTTCCATCTGAAAATTGAGTATGTACCCCGATGGTGGCACCAAGTGGGGTGAGACAAAGAGGTGACAGTCACGCCTGCCCAAAATCATTTATTACCCGATTTACAAATTCCGCTCCAAAGATCGAATTCGTAAGTCTGCGGGAATCATTTTTCGCCTTCACAATTCTCTCGAATATGATTTTTTTAATTTTCAATTATAAGTGTATTCTGCCCATCATTCTGATCTTCCGCCCCTGGTCTATTGATTGCCGACGCCCTTGATAGCTACATTTAGCCATTGACTTGTATTTGTAATTTTGTCACCAATTAGATAAAAAATAAATTCAAAAACCCGACTGCGATTAATAAAACTGAAAATAATTCCTGTAGTTTACATAGCGACCTGAAACCTTCCTTAGCAGTCGGGTAAAAAGGCCCAGATTTAATCTGGTACTTATAAACATCTTTAGAAAATTACGAAATCTCTTTACGAGAATAGAAAAGTTAGTTTAAATTAATCTGTATATACGGAAACGTATTTTTCATGTCCAAAAATGTCTTCCTTCTCCAAATCTTCCGCAGTTTGTATGCGGGAAACAGAAACATTGTTCGTCCGATCGATATTAAATTTTATCCCCATATAACTTATACATAGAGGTTTTGTGGAAATTTCTGTACATGTTTAAATTTAAAAACTTATATTTACTTAACTAGGTAACAAAAGAATTGAGAATTATGTTTTATAATAGACAGTATTGTTGATTCTAGATTATTGTGCGATAATTGCTAAAAGGTGGGAATAACTACTTAATGATTAACGAACTATAGTTCGGCCAAACTAATGACTAGCCAATAAATCTATTCATTCTTATTCCATAAAATATAAAATTTCAAGAAACCCCCAACCAAAAATGAGGTCTGATCGATTCTTTTTGAGCATCGGGCTTCTAAGAGCGGAATTTTAAAGATAATTTGATCTTAATACTTTTTTTCAAGAAAATTTGCTCACCTTCTAGTTGTTATCAAGTACGGAACCCTAAATTTGAACTTTGAACAGAACTATAAATACTCTTGCTCAAATCAGATCTCCAACAGAACACACAGATACACATACACCCCTCTTATTAGTCGGTGGTTAAAACTAAAAGCTCTTTCGATTTCGCGCTTTGAATATTAAAGTAAAATTAATAAAGATTTTCCTACTTTTCCAAAATGCAAAAAAAGGCCATACGTGCAATTGCAAGAGTAAACAGTTGTGTTTCTTGCAGACCTAAATTTAAAAAATTTAACATTTTAACTTTACACAGTTTATATGTATATGAAAGCCTTAAATTTGTGAAAAATAATATTCATATACTCCATGAGCAGCAACAAAATCACAATTACGAAACAAGACACAAACATATGTTCAAGGAAATAAAAACATCAAAAACCAAAATTAAAAATGGCTCAATAAATATGGTCATAAAACTTTATAATAAAGTTCCGAATAATATTAAAAATCTAAGTGGCTTAAAATTTTTAAAAGAACTAAAATCGTATTTAGTTGATAAACTGTCGATGAATTTTTTTTAAATGTGATCCAAAATTATGTTTTTGACTCAATTTATATAGTTTTGTTGTTGTAAACTATTTTATGAATAAAGACTTATTATTATTATTATTATAACTTCGCTCCGCCAAGGATCGACATACAAGGTTTTATAAAAATTGGAATACAAAACGCATAGCTCATTTTCTCTGAAATTCATCAGAAAACAATGAAATGGGACGCGTGTAGTTTTAAAATTTTTTTTAAATATTATAAAATTATTTTGATGCATAATGTACTGCTTAAATGCCAAGATGCTGTTGTGCATACACGTTCATACTAAAATTAAAATCATTGTGCAACATACCTTTATGCATACTGGTTACGTAAATTAGCGTAAAATTATATAATATTTCTATTAAATTCTTACATTACAACGTGTGCTATTTTGATTAAATCAAAAATTTATTTTAACTATCATCAAATTAAGAAATTTCTCGATGTTTTAAAAACGTTTTCGATGTTTTAAAATAGTTATTCTTGCATCAGCAATTAATTCCACGCCGTCCACTTAACTTAAGTTTTCCTCAAATTTCGAGAAAATATTCGAATATTCTTTGTAGAAATGTGTACATTTCCTCTATTACATCTATTAATAAATTATCAAGAAAATTGATACAAAATCACCCAATATGAAAATGCAGTGGTTGCAATCTAGAAAAACAAAAATAAAATTTAAGAAAAAAATAAGCCATGTTGGGTTTGACCTTAAGGTGCTTAACTTCGATTAAATAAATTATTGTAATCATTGCGAACCTATCACAGGAAATCTTTTTCTAAAATTAGAACTACTTTTAACAAAAACATTTAAGGCTGCTATGGACATATTGACAGAAAATTTAAAATTTGTATTTACTTATTTAGAATATAAAAATACATTTACCATAAAATTTGAAATCGATTGACCGTCTCTAACTCGAGATAAATTTTATTAAAGTTTGGGTAATAAACATAGAGAGTATAAAGAGAGATTGGGTTTTTAACAGTTTTTAACAAATTTTTTAACTCTAGAAAGAAACTAAATTTAAGATATTTTAAAAAAACTAACTGAACATTCATGTATTTGTTCTGAGTTTAAATAGAAAAAAACCCAATTTGTTGACCGTTTCATTCTTGAGATATAATTACTCAAAGTCATTTAATTTTATTGTTGAACAGAGACAATTATATTTGATCTATAAGTAGTTGAACAGAGATATATATATTATTATTAGTGTCCGACCGAAGGTCGATTTTTGGCCGAAGCCGAAGCCGATTAATCGGCTATCGCCACAACCTTCGGCCGAAGCCGAAGCCGAGCCGAAGCCGAAGGTTTAAAAACATGACTCTAAAACTTTAATATTAAAGTTGATCTCTAGAAGTTGATTTAGAGGTTATGATCTTGAAAAGTTGATCTAGAAGTCAATCTAAAGATTCGACTAAAAAAATTACCTTGAAATTTATTTCAAAATAATAACATTTAGAACAATTCGTCCAATTCCGACGTTTGCTAAGAACCTTCGGCCAAAGCTTCGGCTTCGGCCTGAATTCAGGCCGAAGCCGAATGTTTGACCGAAGGTGGCCGAAGCCGAAGCCGAAGCCGAAGCCGAAGCCGAAGCTTCGGTCGGACACTAATTATTATACAGATTTTAATACGATAATATAGAAGTTTGACTAGGAGAATACCTCGTGTTTGTACATTAGAGTTAAAAAGAATACTTTATTTTACTATGTATGTATACTAAGCATGTGTACTATTTTTAAAATATTGTACGGAGACAACAGCTGAAAACATTTAACATTTAAAAAATGAACTGAGAATAAATTCTAGGCAATTTTCTTACCGAAACACAAGTTCTATAATTTAATTTAAAAAATCCTCCAACAGAAAATGCAAACTCATTCTTACAGAGTATATCATAAAATATTTTTGCCTGAAACAAAAAGATTATTTTTTAAGTTTTTGAAAATCTCTTTAAATACCATTCAGTAAACTTTTTTCTAATATTAACTTTTTCCAAACTTGTTGCGGAACGCCAGACTTCCAAGCATACCTTAAAACTATACAAAAGAATGGAACTTACTTACCCTATCTTTTAAATTTTCACTAAACGTCGTTTTATCGATAATAATTTGTTCAAAGATTTTTACTGTCGTGGACATTTCATTTAAAATCATTTCACAAACATAAATAATTATAAATAAATCCATACAACAAAAACAAATTTTCGAAAACATCAATATCCATCTTAAACTAAACATTTCTATTTCCATTAAATTATTTATCGTTAAAATTGTAAATATATTTGATATAAAATACAGTAAAATAATTATTTGATATGATTGATTAATTTTAAATAATAAATTACGCATTTTAAAAATTAATTCACATAAATTATCAAATTGAAATAGATATAATTTTTTATTTTTTATTAAATATTTTAAACGTTTATTTAATATATTTAAACGGAATTTTATACAAAGTATTAATATTAAAAAATTCGAAATATTTATAGAAGCTATTGTTTTTATGGCAATGTATAAAAAATACTTTAAACCTCGGAAAACATCATCATCTTTATAAAATAACATAAATCCAAAATAAAGTAGGATTTTTGTACCGCTTATAAAAAATAACAATATTAATAAATAAACTATTAATTTTTTCGAATTAACGTTTAAATTATATTTAATTAAAATTTGATCATATTCATTTATAAAATTATGTATTTTTATAATTTGAAAACGTTTCACATAAAATGTTAAAATATGTATAATTGCTGATATAAAATCAAAAAAATGTGTAAAAATTGAAAAATAATTAATTATTTTTAAATCATTAGAACTTTTTAGACGAATTGTAAAACAAATGGTTGTTGAAATTGTTATTAATAACGATATTATAATCCAAATCCATAATTTAAAAATATTTAATTGCATTCTATACATTTTGGATTCATTAGTAATTATATCAAATGGAACAAATCCACAAAAAATTTTACATATTATAAATGGAATTCTTATAATTTTAAAATGATTGAAAGTCATTTTCGTAAAATTCGAGGAGAAATGATAATTTGAATTTTACTTTATTGGGAATTAATAGAAATTAAATGTCAATATGGTAATTAGGTAATTGACTAATTGATGATTTTTATAATTAATTGTTTTTTTAATGAAATTGACCGAAAAATATTTTAATTAATTAAAGTGCCAAAATGTTTTAATTAATGAAAGTGCTTTTTTGTTTTAAAAAAATTATTACTATTAATAAAAGCGTTTTTCAAAATTTTTACGTATAACTTGAGCAGACTAGTACAGTTAAGTTTTCTTAAGCTTCGAAATTATGCTTTTCAAAGTTCGTAGAATTTGGAAATGCAAAATATTTCTATTCAGCGTACAACTGCGATGTACAAAATGCGCAATTTTATTTTCCAGTGATAAAAGTTATAAGGTTTAAGTGCTATTCATTTTTAGTCGTGAATTTTATATCTGCTACATTCAATAATCTGAAGAAGGCTAAATCGGAGGTTAATCCCTTTTTGGAAAAATGATACGAATGCAAGTGGTAAAATATTATAATCGCAAATTACAATTCAAACTTGTGTTTCCTAAGGTGTTATTCAAAAGAATCGCTAGATAAGTGTAATTTTTCAATGATTGAGTTTTCCGAAGCTTTTTTCCAAAAGTATAAAAGAACGTTGAATGATATTTAAGATGCTTCGAGTTGTTGTTCAATTAATTAATGGGTTAAATATCTGGTGCTCTAAACCTACTCTCTTTTCATTGCTATAAGTTTTCGAGAGAATCGATTAAAAAGTTCCAAAAAAGAATAGTACGATAGGTAATATATAAATTTTCGGGAGGAACCTTATATAATTTTCAAGGTTTTTTCTCTTGATATTTTGTCTTTCATCAAAAATAATGTGTTGAATGGCCTTAATGTTTAAACTATTTATATTCGCGTAGGTTTTAAACTATTTACATTTTTTATGAGAAATCTTTGTAGTTGATCGAAATATATTATTAAAAATTATATTTTAATAATTATATGCGTAAAATTATGTGATAAACAGTAATTATTGTAGGTTGTTGTCCATGGTTTATTGGTTTCTTTGTAATCAGTAATAAATAATCATTAAATTTTACTACTTGAATTTTTTTTAAAAATAAGATCAGATATCTGATAGATCTTTGTTTCATCAGAGAAAAAAAATTTAAAACTGTAAGACAAGAATCTTGTTTAATCATGTGTATAATATTGCAAAACGATTTCGAGTTCGTTGAAGAACAGAATTGGAAAGTGGATACCATGATATATCCTATTTTAATACAAAAATTTAACAATAAATATAATTTAAGAATATAATTAAACAGTCGAATATTGATACTCTGATGTGTGAAGGCAGGATATTCTATCAATTAACTCTGTTAGTCCTCACAATGTAGACTTTAGTCTAATTTTAGACACTTACTTCCTACACGTAATATGTTTTAACTAAGCCAGGTGTAACTTGATTCATGACTAACCTACTCAATACAAATTTATATAATTATATACTTCTTGTACAGAGGATTCTATATATTTTGAAAAATAGATATGGCTCATTAATCGATCGATTAGTTAATTTGTAAAAACGTGTTGTGTGGTTAATTCTATGTTGATACTTTCACCAGTTCAAAATTTAAAGTAAAATCCTTATATGCCCTCTGAAGGATAAATTTTTCGAAATCAAAAGATTAAAACACATCTTACATCTTAATTTTATCATATCTTGGGGTAAAATTTTAGGTTACCGCCACCAGGGTTCTTAAAAGACTGTATTGGATTCTCCAGTTGAGGGGTACTCTTTCTAGCGTTTTTAATTAGAACCCAACGTCAGTAGGTTTTAGCCACTTACTTCGTATACAATTCAACCCCCCCCCCCCCTAAAAATTTTCAGAACTAATTAAGACTTAGTCCAACTTCATATAGAAAAAATCAAGCCTTTTATCCAATATTACCCTGGCGCTCGTACATCCTTAAGATAAATTATTAATAATTTTCAAGTTTTGTTATTTTGTTTCAATGGCGTTAATAGCTACTTTTTCGGAGATGATGGTTGTTATTTATGACATTATATGGCGCTAAAATCGTAATTGAAAAACTTAATCGGTGTATTATAAAGTGTAACCCCAAATTTATTAAGGTTCGGTAAATTATTTGATCTGTATAATCAAAATATAGCTTCAAAACGATTACAGATATAGGCTATTACTTATTTTTCCTCAACGGCTGGTATAATAATAACAAAATCATGCAATTTGACCAAATTTGTCCGGTTTACTTTCTGCCTTTGTTCGCTACACAATATTATCTCGTCGGTAATAAATTTATTTGATTTTTTATTGATTTTCGCCCATTGACTTTTTTCGAAAAGAATTTCATTCAATAATAAGTTAACTGACTATTTATAGGTGATCTACTCTTGTTTATATTTAAAACAAGTTTTATGTAAATTGTGCGAAGGTTTGGAAAAAATTTATGAATCTAACAAGTTTTTGTTATAAATTTTAAATAAAGTAATGGTGGGTATGACCTGCAAAGTAAATCATCACATCCATGTTTTAAATTTTCCATTTTATCAATTATAACCGGTGTATTTCAAATTTGTTATGTTTTGTAACACTAAAATCAAAAAGATCTTTTTAAATATTAGTAAATATCTCAATATCAATCTTACAAAAAAAAAAAAAAAATGGTCAGAGATTAGAAGATAAATTCCGAAATTGGTACATTTTTTTAAATTTACGAGACCTAAATTTTTCCTAGATGTTTAGGCTACGTATTATTAGGCACATAAACATACCACACCCTTTTTTTCTTAAAATGAAATCTCAAAATGTCACAAACTGTTTGATTTCGATTTTCGAATTTCAATCAATAACTTTCTATAATGATCTAGTTAATTATTATTATTCAACTTTATTGTACAGTGAAATGATTTCACTTTCGATTTTAATTAGATGGTGTAGAATACATTATAATTTCATTTTTGAGAATGTATAGATTTGATTTCGATTTTTTGAAAAATTCCCACGCCAAGATAATCTTTATAAGCGTATATCGTACAAGCTACTGATTGCAACAGCAACCGCAAAAACAAATTCCAAATGAGTTTCGAGCCCGGAATCCATATCATTTAACTCCTCGTAGTAGTTGTGTACATTATCGTAATGCTATCGAAACGGTTGCCGTGGTATGTTAATGAATTTACAAAAGCTGAAAATTGTTATACAGATTGTATATTGCATATAAATAACAGTTATGCCAGACCGTCAGTTAAATGTTAGAACAGAGTTGGTCAGTCAGTCCTAATGTATATACAATAAATAAATAAGATTTAGTTATGATTTCCAGTTATTTTATAGTTTTAAATGTGTTATTCAAATGAATTATTAAAGCTGAAAATTGTTATATAGGTTGTATATTGCATATAAATAACAATTATATCAGTCTGTGAGTTAAATGTGAGAGCATTGTAGTAAGCGCCATAGGTTTCTTAACGAGTAACCTCAAAAAATTTACCTTGATATATCCAAATAAAAAAAAACAGAGCGTAATATATACTTGTATTACGCTCAGACCAACGGCTATAAATGTTGTTTTTGGAATCAGGAAACTTTAAAGGCCCCCTGAAAATTCATCAAATAAATAGAGGGAAAAATAAAATTAGTTGGAGGGGTTTGTCATAAAATTTATTTTCGGCAACTTTACTAATGATTTTCTACATAATTTTATAAATAAATCATTGTTTTTTAAATTATTACATTACATTTATAATAATAATTTTTCTAGTACACAAAAAAATGCTAATAATAAATTAGGTGTAGGCTAATAAACTCAAATTTAATATATAAATAAAAACAAAATTAATAATAATATTATAATAATCAAAATGTATTTATTGTATAATTAAACCTTGAGTATGTCGGTAATAAGGCTATAATAAATTATTTAAATATAGGTTATTATTTCAAAAAATGTATAATTTTCTTATTATAAAATAATGTGTTAAAAATTAAATAATTTTTATGTTTATGTTCTTTAAATTCTTACTATTAATAAAAATTATGGTAACAAATCAAGTGTGAACGTCAAATGACATCCATACACAGACTACAATGGTATCCTGGAATATATGTGCAAGAATGAACGGAAACAATAATTATCTAACGGAAATAACGTGAAACAAAATATTGCATATGCAAAAAACAGGACTATATACCAAAATTATTTTATTACTTCTTGTTACCATCTAAAAATTCGTTTGATATTTTTTGTTAAAAAAATAAAATTTAGGTTAGGTTAGAGTGGCTGTGCTGGGGAAGGACACACTTAGATCAAAGGGTCCGTTGTGATACCAAAAAAGTGGTTAAGGAATAGCAGGAGGACTTTGACGTCAACGGACTTTAGGTCGAAGAGGTCGTTAAAGAATGACTGGCTAGAGTAAGCCCATACCCTCATGGCAAGTGCTAGGCATTGACAGAGACGACGAAACATCACTGATATGAGAATGACTGTCAGACCCAGGCGTGTCTCCCTTCGAAACACCTACGAATGTACTCAGACCATATCTGTTTGATTGGCCTTTTTTATAGACATCCTCCTTAAGAAGCACCTTGCAGTTCACAAACGGTGTCCTCATCAATCATCATACACCGGAAAGTTTCATTTCCGGAGCTTTTTTATAAAGCTTAAAAAGATGGAAGGTTGATGATGTAAGAAAATTACTCAATTGAAGTCTTTTTTTTTGGTTTTGATGTTCTTATAACAAGTAAATATTTCTAGAGTCAAAGCTCTGAATACTTAATTCAAGAAAATAACTATTTGTCTATTTAAAAATTTTCTGGAATCAAGAGCATATTTACTTCTTGCAATTTGTATTTTTTTCAGGTTATGATGATATGGAAGTAAAAAACACAACACATTTCAAAAAATTATTTAATGTGATTATAATTTGAATATTTTTAAAGAGAAATTACTTTTGTGTAACTGTATTTAATAATTCGATGTTTAGTCACAAACATTTAAAATTTACTGACGACCTTAAACCTTGCTGGGGTGCCTCTAGGATCGATATTAGGACCCATTCTATACTTCTACTTTTTGAAAATTTGTACTGATTTTTCTTGATTACTTGTTCTGAATTGTGTGGCGTTCACCTTTGAGATTTTTTTTTACAATGTTAGCGTTTTATGTTTAATTTTATCATAAAATAAATATGAAATATGAAGTAATTAGTGTCTAATTATATTTACTTAACATCTGTATCTGTGTAATGTAATTCAATGTTATCTGTCACTGCATTTACAAAATGTCATAGTTCTGTTGTAAAAAATTGTGTAAATGCCACAAAATGTATACACTATTTTTTGAGATTTTTCGATTGAATTCGAGTTTAGATCCAAAATTTTTTGTGTAAAACTAGCTAGAGAAAATTAATCGTGTAACGTTTTTTTTCAAGTCTAGAGCTGGAGCAAATATTTAAAAATAATAGATTTTATTTGTTATTTGCGGAGTTATTGAGGTAATATCTTTCAGGAGAGTAAAAAATACCTTAAATATTAATTGAATCGAATGCCGAGCACCTTGTGCTAATTGATTAGTAGATTAGATATAAGTGCTTTAGTATCTTTTGGACAAAATTAAATGAATATTCAAAATTGATTTTTTACCAATAGATTCTAGCTTTGTAGGAAATTATTTGCTTCTAGCTACTAAACACTAAATTATTGTAAAATTAACTAAACATTAGCGCTAGCACTTTTACCAATCAAAGCAATTTAATGCGGCATAATAGTTCTATTAGCTACAAGAGAAATTAATACTTATCATAAATTTTGATATTGAATGACGTCAAAAATTTATAAAATAATTTAATATAATTGATTTATATCGATTATTTATCAAAAAGATTTTTATCTATATTTAATAAATAATAAATAATAATATTTAAGATTATTCTAAAAAAGATCAACGATCTTATTTTAACACCATTTTAATATAAATTATAAATAATAATAAGTTTTAAATAAATTGATAAATTTGCGGCTGCTGCGTTGCTGTTAAAAACATTTAATTTTAGTACTAGATATTTGGAGATGACATGAATTTATAAGTAAAAATCGTAACAGTCTGTTAGTTTGTACGATGATAGTTGGTGATAAGACTTTTGAAAGAATATGTTCAACCATGGTTCCAAGTAAATCATTCCTTGATTCATAAGAATTTTTAAGTAGTAAAATACTTATTTTCTTGAATTAAGTATTGAGATCCTTGACTCAAGAAATGTACACTTGTTATAAGAACATCAACAGTAATGTAAAGGCGTTAACTTCAATTCAGAAAATTTGTGTGTGTTGGTTTTTGGGTTAAAAACAAGCAGTGCCCTTGATTTTAACCTAAAATGAAATTGAAACATTTTTCTGCTTGGCTGGACAGCAGGTTCATAAGGACCAAGAAAAGTTTATAGAAAAAATTTCCCATTTCCCTCTGTCTGCATCCCAAGGCTCTATATCTCATAACGGTAGGATTACCATCTACCTGACGGTTACGATTTTTACATAAAAATTCATGTCAATTCCTAGTCCTTACAACATTGTAGCGATAAAAATTATCTCTCTTATGTGCTAAAAATTATAACATTTAATTTTAATTAATTTATTAAAATTGTTGCAATTTAACAATTTAATTTATTCGAATTTGTTAATCAGTTAACAAAATCATTAAATATTTTTTCAAGGTTCTGTAGTGGAATAAAGATTCCTTATTAGAGACGGATTAGATGCTCGCCCTAGTAAGAAGTGCCGATAAATTTTCTATTTTAAGATACTTAAGTGATGTGAGCTCGTTATATTTTTAATTTAAGGTAGTTCCTCCGCGACCGTCCAGTCAAAAAGTTTTGGACTAATACTATCATTCAGTGCATTAACTGTGCTATGACTATTATACATATACCATATATTATTTTCACAAGACTGTAGTTCCTCACTAACAAATCTTCTATACGTATACACACACATACTATGATATATAACTTTACCATTAGTTATTATATCCTCTCCATAAAAAAATATCGCTAAAACGAGTTATTTATTTAAGTTTTTTATCGAAACTATATGGTAAATAATTTTTATTTTTATTAATATATTTTCTAAATATAGTATTCTACATTAAATTAGTTTTTCATAGAGATGGTGGACGTCATTCATTGGTAAATAAATATAATATTTGTAAATTTGTGTATTTTTATACACTTCTCCCATGTACACGTACAAATTGCGTCACTTTTAATTGCTAATATCTCATGTATGGCATGGTAAATCATCTTCTAATTTTAACAGCAAGTGTATTATGAATTAAATATTTTATATTCTGAGTTTTGAGAAATTCTTGGAATATCACTTTCGTGTAGGTACTACCTTAAGCACTGTGATATTGATATTTCCAGAACCATCATTCAGAACAAATTTTAGTCATTGGTATCGTTTTCACCAGGTTAAAATAAGAATAAAATGAGCTTTAAGGTTTTCATGAAAATTGAATAGAAGAAATGTTCATTGAATTTTTACGATTTTCTTTAAGTAGAACTAACTCTTATAAAAAGTGTAAAGAAATTTTTTTTGTTTTCAATGTTTTCACCAGAGTATTTTATTAGCTTAAAATAAAGTTTTCATGAAATAATACAGGAAAAAGTGTGATAAAAAAATGAAAAAGGTTTTTGTTTTCAAATTTTATAAAGATTATTTACTAAGGTAATTTTGATCCAAAATTATAAAAATCCAATTCATTTTAACGTAATGTTTGCTTTTCTCAAGATTTGAACGGTTTTGATCCTTTTACTTTCCTGAATTCTCTGTTTGTAGAGTTCAAGATATTACCTATATTTTTTGTTTTACTTGAGTTAAAAATATTACCGATTCATGACATTTAAAATAAAATAAAGAATTAAAACATGACACCTTCTCTATAGGAGAAGAGTCTCCAAACAACGACTCACGACGCCTTCACAGTTCAGTAGCATTTTAACAGTATGAGAACATTTTTAAAATATTTTTATCGAAATATATGAAATATGAATCTGAAAAAATTTGCAAAACATAAAAAAAACGTGCTTATTTGAAAAGAAATTAAATACTTAATAATAATTGAATTCTTACATAAATTATTAAATTATAAATAATTATTAAAATTAATGCAAGCTATGTCACTTTTTTGTATTATTGAAAAACCTATGCAGACTCCCCATGACTTCCTTATACGCTTATTATCTGATCCAAATAAATTCAACTCGGAACCGGAAATCAAGACGTGACTTTGATGCTTACGCCTTATTATCTGACCGAGGGAAGGTATTCGAAATTTCTTATACAAGGGGCGGGGTATAAAATCGTAGAAAGCTTGCGTGTTACTTGAACAACCCCTTTGCCAATATCTGCCACCCAACATTGAAACGATGTTATCATCATTTGAAGTTTCAACAAGATTAAGCCAGTCTTTGTACTGATAACATTTTCATCCACAATGCTCAACAATCTTCAATCAGGCCCAATTGTTATTTCGTATATAGTCAGACAAGAATTTCTTGAAATTTCTACCAAGGAAATCATATGCTGATTCGCATAGCTTTAAGATAAAATTAGTTCATTACAACTACTTTTTTGTTTATTAAGGGCAATGTCTCTTACACTCTGAAACGATAAAATTGTTTCTTTCAGAATATAAGAAAGGTTATTTGAAAAATAATAAAAGGTGTTAAAGTCTTTCAACCTCTATATATTGATTCAATTTGTATAATAGGTGTGATGCACTACTTAGACGTCATCTTTGAATGAGCGCTCTCAGAAAAGCAAATTCAATGTTTGAATGATCCGCAAAAATGTTTCATATCATTTTCGAAAAAAATTTTATGAAAAAGGAACTTTTGAAGATTTTATAACAATTTCATAGGTAAATGTTGAATAATATTGTAATCAATGTTCAAAAATTAGTTATTTTAAATAAATTTTATGTTAATAGAATATCCTGTACAATCATGAATCATATTCATTACAGGATAAAAGCACCCACAGATGTATTTTAAAATTTACAGGAAAAATATTGTTAAAGTAATGCATCATCACTTTATACACTTTTAAGTAATTTTTAAAGAAAGTGTCATAAAATGAACAATATTATTTGTATATGATATGCAAAAAGAAACATTTTTAAAAAAAGTCATCAAAATCGAAACTGTTATTGAGGACTGCCGAGTAAAAACATTCATTGATGCGACTATAAATTAAAATAAAATAATTTAAATGAAATTGATATTTAATATTTGTGAATAATTTCAATTTCTACACCATTTAAACAGTAAGAAACTAAGAGCTTATTTTTAGGAGAGAAAATTTGTTGAAAATGGTATTTTTTGCATCAGATAATCTCTATTCTATTCTGTGTCTCTATCATAATCTTTATTATATTCTGTGCATGGAGGTCGGTAATAATTTCGATCAATAATTCAAATACTGGTAGCTTTACTATTATAACATGACCTACGGTGAGCTAAAGAAGAATAAAGGTTACTACAATTTTACTAAAATGTCATTATGACATTATACTTATATAAAATATAATACCATCCTGGTTGTTACTCATTCGCTTCGTTGAACGATTTTTGTGTTTAGATTTACTGATGAGTAATCTGGACTGATCAGGAGTATTTAGAAAAAAAACTATCAATTTTATTTAAGAAATTTTAAATGCATGGCATTTTTCATTTTATAACTATGTAAATCATTTTTATCAAAGAAAACAAACATAGTTTGAAATGTATGGCGTTGAATACAATGTTGGTATTGTATAGAGACAGCTAATATAGTATCTATCTGGCTATCCACCAGAAGTATTGTGATATCGTCAACCAGTATTGGTCTGACGCCCATACTGCATTAACTCGTGACTTGCAAGTCACAGTTCCGGCCCATTTTCAGGCTAGAGACCAGTCTAAAACGGGTCCCTCATTAAGAATAAACAATTATTTAAATTAAAACTTTTATTTTAATGAACAATTTTTACTGGATTACCACCGCTGTCCTCAAGACTTTGTTAAGTATATAAATTAGATACATGATTCAGATTAAAATAAACAACCTTTGTGATCTGTTTTTGTAATAAGACATACGACTTAAAAATAAAATCTTGATTAAAATGTCAAACATTCTGTTGTCAAATTTATTTGATTTTATTGGGATAAGAAAAAGAAAAATAAAATCATGAATAAAACGGAAGTCTTTTTTAATATTGATTTAATATAATTTATTTACAATTTACAATAATCATATTTACTACATACACAATCATCGGCAAAGAAAACGGCACACTATTTCAAACTCAAATTTATTAAGGTATTTTGAAGCCCAAGCATGCACAAAAAATTACTGGATGAAGAAAACGGGGCTTTACTTGGCTGTTGATGTACTTTTAATAATTAATATTGAGTTAAGTATCAAGAAAATAGAATTTAACTTCTTAAGAATTATCTTGAAGGAAGAAAATATTTACTTCCTACAAGATAATATTTTCTTGCTTCTATGTACATGAATAATTCCTTGTAACTAGTACATTATTTCAGGATAATCTATTAGTCTGTAAGCGCATACTAAATCCAATCCAAATCTTTTCTTTCATGGAATGGAATTTATATAAAAAGAACTGTAAATGAATATAAAAATCGGGGTGCCTTGAAATCTGTAAATGAATTTTAAAGTGTATATTGAAGAAATATGCCATCGATTTCACGTTGGTTTTGTTCAGCGCCGGATTTAACTTTTTGGATTGCTAGTTTTATAGTTAATGATACCATAATTTTGCATTTTATATTGGTTTTTTGTTTGAAGTAAAATAGTTACATTTTAGTGGCTGAAAAATTGTTTACTTGACTTTTTAACAGCGAAATCCCTGGTATTATCGCCAAGTAACATGCTTTTTTTTCTTAATAAAACATAAAACTTTTAATCATTGATGTCCAACACTGGTGTCTAGTGTGCGTTATAAGCAATTCATCATTTGTTTCTGCTTTAACCAATTTTCTATACCACTCAGTGTATTTCCTTAACAATAATCGAACTTGTATAATACTTATTCATTATTGTATCTACATGATTATTGATCGTATATCAAATCTTTGAACTCGAAAGTAAAAACTCTTTTATAAGTAAATATATATATATAATATTCTAATAACTTACTAATTAATATCAAGTTTACTTATCAGTTTTTGATTTTGTTGAACGCAATAATGTTAATTTAATTTGCATTAATACCACTAAGTATGTTACTATATTTTTAACTGTCTGTAAAATAAAAATAAAAATATATAAATAAAACAATTAATTGAATTAAATAAAGCAGATATGGATCAAATAAATAAAAACAGTTATTTGAGGAGAAATATCGAACAGCGGATCTATGAATGAAAGGATTATCGTTTGCCATTGAAGTAGACAAAAGTCAAACAAACGTTTTTCTCTCGTAAGGTTTTTGGATATCACCGAGTCAGTATGGGCCTGAAATCTATACTAACATAGGGCTCATGTGCCTTAACTGTTGGTTATGCTTTGATGCATTTAATGGTAAAATCATTTATGTTTAAAATTTTATAGCAAATCGAAATCATCGAAATCATACATTATTACGGCCTTGCCTATAATTACATAGTGATATGGGCAAAAAATTTATTACCGTGTAGGAAATCAGTTTAATAGTTTTTTCCTTCATCTTTTTTTCTGAAAAACTAATATTTACGATATTAAAAAAAAAAAAATTCAATGCCAGGGATTGAACTCAGTATCTGACTGATAAATTACAACAAATAATATTGAAATGTTTTAGATCGCGTCGTACTCACATGAACAGCTTGTTTCTTTAAAGTTCGGACACTCTTAAAGTAAAACCCTTAATTGATACCTGATTATTATACTCGTAAAAGATTTTAAAATAATTATATAAAACTTTTAATATTTACCGTTGTGATTAATTCACGATCAATATTTAAATATTGATTTAAATTCATGATTGGTGGATTTTTTTGTATTGATGTTAAAAATAAATCAATCTCTTGTCGTGTACGTTTATCCACAATTGATAAATTAATACATAGCAAACGATCTTGGAATAGCATACGAACACGTCTCGATGCATGATATGCTTCATTACATATCGTATATAATATACCCATACAATAGAAAACAATTAATATTAATCCAGACAGTTTTTCACTAAAACCATGATCTAATATTTCAGCTAAACAACCATAACTTGCTGTTATTGTTGTAAATAATATGACAATACAATACATGCCATACATATTTGAATAGGCTTTACCTGCAAATAAAAAAAATCATAGCCATTTTTTCGATAGGTGTCAGTGGGATTCCACTTTTCAAATTTTTTAAGCTTTAATTAACCTGCAAATATGCCAGTAAAATCTTATAAAAATGATATAAAGTAGGTGAACATTGGTTGTCATGGATATGGCAACACACACACACCAAGCATATGTCACACTGTTACGTGATGGATTTTGCCAGTTTGCTCACCATGACGAGTCGCGTTAAGGAACTTCGTTCCAAAAATACGTCCGACCTGAGACCTTCATTATACTTGAACATACCTAAATAACTACTAAATCATTGATGATAATTATTAAACTTGAAAATACCTAACTGCTGCATCATATGTGATAAATCACCCCATAAATGACGATATTCCGCCAATTTAACACTCGGATCAGGTCCTTCCAATGCAATTTTCAAACTTTTTGCCATACCACGACATGCACCACCCATTGCGGTACAATTAACATACCATAATGCACATAAACCATTTAGTGTAGCAAAAACATGATAAAATGCTAACGTATGCCACCATAATAAATCGGGCTGTAGTAAAAATTCTGCACCCATAATAACAATACCCAACACCCAAGAAAATATACATAAACTCCATGTGATCACAGTCAAGCTTGGAAACATTAATGGTTCACCGCATAAGCGTAAATAACGAACTTGAAAATGTGTCCACATATTTTTAAATTTTGCTACTTCTGGACCACCACGCCATGATGCAATTGGTACCAAAAAGTGTGGTATTAATATGCTTAAAAATATAATATTGTAAATGTATTCATCAAAACGTTTGCCAGGTTCTAACATGATATTTAAACGTTCTTTGAATATTATTGTAACGTAAATTGTTTCGATCGTGAATAAAAAATATGCATAAACTGTTGCTTTTGATGTCCAGTAAAATGTTGTTCGTCCTAAAACAAAATATTCTGTCAATTTTGATGCTACTTTTAACGAAATTTGAATTGCAACTATACATAAATGTGAAGACTTTCATAAATTTTCCCAAAAACTTCACGAATAATCTTGTTTATACGAAGCTCATTTTTTTTACCCGATATGATCAGAAGGAGAACTATGTTTTTCCTGCAGTGTATGTACGTTTTTTTTGACAAGCTCCCTTGTCACGGCTTGATGGATTTCAGCTTGGCCAAGTTTTAAAAAAACAGCTAAGTTTTCCCGAAATATTATTGGTATTCAAACAATGTTTCCCCAAAACTTTTATCGAGTGGGGTATCATTGAATAGGTATTTGAAAATACTGACTAAAAAATCTAAAAACTGAAAAGAAACAAGTGAAAACAAACAATTGACTGAGTTGTTGAAATTGTTGAAATACCATGTATAGGCAGTGTTGATAACTCTGTCACATTTCACATACATACATATCTGACATATTTAACTGATATTCTCATATAATGCGCAAGTGTTGATGCGCAATCGTTTGTTTTTTTTGACGTCATGTAAATAACAAAAGATATTCACTTTGATATTCCTATATTAATACATACTATAAAATTTGTACCTAATTAACGCCCTCGTGGGTAAACAGTGATGTTTACAAAAAAATGTTTCAAACAAAAGTTGTTTATTTTTTTGTAAGGAACATTTTTTATATTTAAACTTTTATTCTATCTCTAACGGTTTACAAGATGGGTACTACGGACCCATGACCCAATTGACCCATGTTGCTCATTTACGAACTTGACCTCACTTTTTACGTCCTAAGCACGCTGTAAAAATTTCAGCTTGATATCTCTTTTCGTTTTTGAGTAATCGTGACCACAGACGGACGGCCGGACGGACGGACGGACGGACGGACAACCGGAAATGGATTAATTAGGTGATTTTATGAACACCTATACCAATTTTTTTTTGTACCATCAATATTTTTAGGCGTTACAAACTTGGGACTAAACTTATAATACTATGTATATTTCATATATACATGGTATAAAAACTAGCCGGGACCCATTAAAAATCTAGACTGACTCCAATGTTCCCAGTAATGGGTCCCGACAGTTAAAGTCGCTATGTTAATTACTTATTCTTTCCAAAAAAGGGATTCATCGACTTTTATTGCGGAAAATATTGGATGTTTATTAATTAATACGTGTACGTAAAGTAAAAATCAATCAAACTTTACAATTCTAGTGTAATAGTGACGTATTTAACTCGTTAATGATGTCATATGTTGAAAGAGATATTTTTTCCTCTATTAGATTTTAATTGCAAATCGATAAATATGCATAGAAATACAACGCATATGTTTATAAGGTTGCAAGTAAACTGAACATTTGTTTCAGGTTATAAAATTGGGGAAGGTTGGTTCCATTAGCAATAGTTATTGCTGTCGAGTCAATGCAGTATATTAGCTGGCGATACAAACAATACTTCTGGTGGATAGTCCTATTCAAAACTGTAATATTACTTATGCTTACATAGTCACAATAATATCTGTTTCGATACCAGGTCCGTCTACACGGGAGGGGTTTTGGGGATCAAAACACTTTGTCTTTGAGTCGAGTACTTCAAACAAAAAACCTGATTCTTGGCGAGGCGCTATCGAACTGGTTGATGCTGTGGAACAGATTTTTATAGAAAGAAGAGGAATGAACATGACATAAAATTGCGGACGCCAAAGCTCGCGTCATAACAAAATTAACGTTCGAATATACAGATCAAATTTTGTTATTGTCTTTCTCAACAAAATGAAACATTTTTATGAAGACTCTTGCACTCGAATTAGACTAAACTAGATATTTTGGTAAGTTCAATATTGGTGAAAGCGCATAGCCCCGCGGGAATTATGTTCCTTGTTTTTATTGACTGTATGACCAAACATGATGAACAAAAGTTTTAACCCCTCCCTTGAATAATTCCTGCGCACGGTCCTGATCTATACCATACCAGCATTGTAGTAAACGCCATGCATTTCTTACCGTGTATCTCGCATCAAACTCAAACATACTTCTCTTGTTCTCCTGAGAAGTGGTAAACTCTTTTTGTATTTAAGTGAAGAGTGTTATGTAAGTAAAGAGTGTTCAATTTACTTTCTTCTATTTATATAATACATAAATTTTAATTGCAAATTTATATAATATACTGAACATTTTATTTTATTATTAACTGTTCTTCTTATAGTAGTTTCAATCAATCACTGTCATTATTATTATTTTTTATCATTCATTTTCAATCACGGTGTACTTTTATAAGCATTACCTATATATACTTAATAGACTTAATAGAATAATATCGTTTAAAGACCGATATTTAAATTTCTATTAAACGGTAATTATTTGTATAAAATGAATTACTTTATTATTAATGTATAAGTGAATGTTAACTTGACCTTGAATATCCGTTTTTTTTAACCCTGACTTATATATTCAGAATAATTACAATTTTAATATATTTTTTACTAACGTTTATCCGCAAGCGTAAGAAATATAATATATGTTGGAAAATTTTCAAAAACTTGCCTTTGTATGGAATTTATTTTAATTAAATTTAGAAAATATCTAAGGATAATATCCAAGACTAGTTGCGAATAACCCGCTTTGCTGGGTAAAATTTCCACTTTCACCCCTCCCAAAATATGTACCCGCTTGCGTGGGGGCTACAGTTTTGTAAAGTACACGCCATGCTCTTTTATTTGATACCCCACTTGGGTATGTTATAAAATATTCGATTATTCATCCCCACTTTCTTGCTCCACCTTCTCACCCTCGAAAGTTAAAAATAAATAAAAAGAATCCTTGAAGCTGGTTGTATATCTTGTCAATAATTGAGGTTAATCGATGCACAATTTTTTAAGTTTTTGAAGCGCATCTCTTTCAACCCCTTACTCTACTATATTATGCATATATTACACATAAAAACCTTTCTCTTGAACGACTCTAGTTATACGAAAGAATCGCATCAAAATCTGCGTAGTTTTAAAGATGCATACATAGGGATTAAGGACAGGCAGACGGATTGAAGCGAATCAGTTTTATACTATGTATTGATATCGTAATTTTCGAAACAGTCATGATTTTTTCAACTCAAAGTTCACTTTATTGTCCAAGAGTTTGATTTTTCTGAAGGATATTCGTGAAGAGTAGTCATAATCGTACTCTTTAACTTTAAAGAGCTAGTGCATCAAGCTCTTAATCTCTTTCCCTACAATCCAGTATAAAATTATTGGTTTAATACCCATTCTATACGTATACTGCTTACTGCAGTGTACACTACTACAATCAAATACAATTATTACACATATACAACCCTTCAATAAAAACAATACTCTAAATGTAATATTTATTTTAATATTTTAGGGAAGCTAAAAGGTGAATAATTTTATTTTTTATTTTTAATGATTCTAAATATAATATTGTCCCAAATATTATTTTTTTGTCAAAACGGTAACTCTCCTTCACTGAAAAAAATTTAAAACATTTTCATTTCACACGCATCTCCTATGCTACGTCTGTTAAAAATGTCACTTTTTTCTAAATTTTTACAGTGTGTGTATAACGCTTTTAATTACTTAAGATTTAAGATTTAGATTTCTTAAGATTTTGCCTACATGACCCAACAACCTTACTATACAATTAATCACAGTTAATTAAGAGAATTGGAAGTTAATCACAGTTAATCAAAATATGTGAATAAATTGTTGAATATTTAGTAGAAAAATTTCAATGTACGTTTTCTGTAACTCTGTAGTGGTACCATTTAGGAAACATGGTACAAAAAATCAAGATAAAAAACTTTATAATTAATTAAAAATACTGTATGATATTGATCTTATCAAATAGTAAAATAATCGTAGTTCTTTAACACTATGGATTCCTGTGTACAATGTATTCCTGACAGCTATAAAAATGGATAAAACTTATTTATTTGTGTTAATAAACAAGTGATTTTAATAGATAGAATGTATATGTTCTAAGTAATATAAATTAATGGATAGTAATTTGTCAAAATAATGAATAAGTGAATATAAAAGCTTCCCTCTGCATGCTATAGACTAGTATAGACAGTCTTTGTTATCTTTAATTAAAATAAAGTCTTGTGGTTTCTTAATGAAATAAAAACACATAACTGTTTGAGTGGTATGAACGCAAAAATGTACATTTGTGATCCAAAAAAATGATCCCACGAGAGCCCCAATTAGCAACTTTATAAATAAAGGTTTTTTACCCATCCTGGTGAAAACCCTGGTGGAAATGATGTACTAGTACAACTAATAAGCCGGGATACATAGACAAAGTGAGGAAAAAGCACCGATTTGAAAAAAAATTTTTGTATCGTGTTTATAGGACCTCAAAAAACATTCTGCCAACTTAACCTTGTTAGATAGGTGCATACGCTCCTAGATGGAGGACTATATAGTCGAAATTATTCTGAAATGCATATTTTGGCATCAATTGTCATCTAGTAGCTATTTTTGTTCGCTGGATCGAATCCGGTGTCAGCTTACAAAAACTCTGTCACGTATTACAAAAGTTGTGCCAACTTGATCAGAAATTCCACTTTTGGCACAAAAACGAAAAACTAAGTATTTATCGTCCAAACTGTAATCTAAGAAGTATTTTTGGACACTGATTACGAATCTGATGTCAGATTAACGAATTCTGTCTCGTATTTCGAAAACCGTGCTATTTTTAGCCAAGCATTTCACTTTTTTTTTTTACAAAAACGGAAAACTAAGTATTTATCGTTAAACTGTCTATTCTAGAAAGTATTTTTGGCCGCTGTTTACGAATCCGATGTCTGATTACACGGATTCTATAACTTCTAGTCTTCCAAAAATCGTTTCATTTTTTATAAACACTTAGTTTGTCGTTTTTGTGACAAAAAAGTGCAATTCTTGAGGAAAAATGGCAAAATTTTCGGAAGTTGGGCAGAATTCGTGTAATCGTACATCAGATTCGTAATCAGCGGGGTTTTATAAACACGTTACAAAATGGCTCGTTAAAATCTATATTGTTTCCTCACTTTTCCATTTTCGACACTTTTTTCTGGCTTATTCATTACCTAAAAAATTATTTTACTTAGAATTTCTATTTTATTTTTCAAAGCACCCGAATACAAACCCTACACAGAAAAAAATTGAATAAAAACTGGAGTCTAACATATCCTTGTATCAAAACGTGACCAATAGTTTCTTCCTTAAAACTGTACAATGGACGTTGTACGATATTTCCATTTTGTCCTTTTAGAGAAAATAGTCTCCAAATTATTATTCTAGATAAAATTTTTCTACGTGCACATACCTGGCGATGTACGCATAATTGGCATAACACCCATAATTTGAAATAATACCAATAATGATTTTGTTGTTTTATAAAATTGATCATATTTTAGTAATGTTTCTTCGTCAACACTGACTTTACGTGTACGTTTTTCTAATATACCAGAATTTATTGACGATTCAGAAAATATCGATTGTTTTCTTGACATTCTTTCAATGCATGTGATCAAACTGTTTTTCGTATGTTACTCTTAACGAGGTAAGAGTATAATAAATAAAAATAATTTTTCTGAATGACCTTCACAAATTCGAGTGTTTATTTGTTCTAGAAGTTCATCGAATATTTATTACACAAATATTGGGAGTATGAAATGAATACAGTTCAATCTCTCTAGAAAATATTTCAAGTTTAACAATTTATTTATTAAATTATTTTTGAGGGGTACGTACCCGTTTGAAAAAATCGAGAAAAACGCAAAAATTTTTGTTTTGAAATTTGATCCAAAAAGTATAAAAATCAGGTTAATTTAATGATTGGATGCAGAGTTTCTGAGATATCGCAATATTTGGATCGATTTTAGCCCGTATCTCAAAAACTATTCGACCGGTCATCAAATGCACCCAATTTTTGTACTTTTTGGGTCAAAATTACCTTCTATACTGAGTTTTATCGAAATTGGAGATAAATTAAATTTCTCGATATTTTGCAATTTTTTTAAGAGATACGTATCCTTTTAAAAAAATGGAGAAAATCGGAAAAAAAATTTTGTTTTGGAATTTGATGAAACTTAGTGGATGGGGTAATTTTGATCCAATAATTATAAACATTAGGTTAATTTAATGTTTAGTCCTTTAAAAAGCTACAATGTCAGCGAGTATTACGGACAAAAAACTTCATTTTCAAAAAATTAAAACCTATAAAATTGTGTACAAAAGGGAGGATAAGCGAGGGCTTTAACGTGATAGTCTATTTTTAAAGCAGAAAATGCCCAGCAAAGCGGGCGGGTATCTTAATATAAAAATTTAAGAATTTTTTGTATGCCTAATATGATTATGTCATATTATACGGACTTTCATTATAAATGTATTTCACTGTATCATATTTTGAAATATTTTGTTTTTAAAAAACATATATTCAAAGTTCCAGAAAAGTTTGTTTTTTAATTATATTTTAAGTCAAACAAAACGAGAGTAATAAATGTGTAGGATTTTTGTTTATGTGGATTGTATCACGTTTTTGTTTCGTGATTCATGAATAATACGTTTGTTTTACCCACACTAAACAACGGGCTTTGATTAGTTGGTTGACAGGAATAAAACAGATTTGAGAATACCTGTTTTAGAAAAAATATTTTTTAAAACTACATTTCGTTAGAAAGTGTGAATTCAATAAGATTGAAATCTGAATTCCTTTTAACTGAAACAGTTTAATTTTAGTTTTTACTTCCTCTAGCAATAAAAGAAGTTATAGTCAAATGTTGAGTTTTTAACGGAAGTAATTCATTATGAGCGTTCATAATTCCATTTTGGTTAATTGCGGGATGACGTCTATTCACACCATACCTAAGTTTTTTTTGGAGGCGTTTTCATGGTAACGATACACTACTTTAATAGACCTTTTCATCATGTCATATGCGCAAGTGCAGAGTTTATTTTTTCGTACTGACAGCAATAAGTAGGACTAAGATAGAAGATATTTGTTATGCATTTTATCACATTGGTTATAAATCATTTAGTACGAAACAAATGTGAATCGTGATATTAAAATGAAAAGCCCTATTATAGAATTGTATGGATGCATATATAATTGTATGGATTCCTTTATGATTTACATTAAAAATTTAATATTATTGTCTTACAAATTTAAATAAATAATTATGATAATTTACATTTGAAAAATAATATTTGTACAATTTGATTTCTTATTTTCACAATTTTTAATGCATTAAGTTTAATTAATAAGTGTTTTTCAGTAATTTTAATTTGACATTTCCTATAACATTAACATGTAAAAAATTGCAAATAAGTCATAACAGCCGCTTTTATCGTCAAAATTTTTCACAGGAAGCACTGGCATCGATTTTATTGTCCCTACCATTACTACTCACACAACGAATATGTATATGTATTTGCGAAACTAAAAAATTATAATTTTTAACAATCAGTGACAAAATAGGCCCAAAACTACATTTTTTAGACACTTCATATAATCAAATAAATATGTATTTATATTTATGATCATAAATAATGTCTAATTGAACATATATTACTTTTTTAATCGATTATTAAATAATATTATTTTTATTTGTTTTGTAATTAATCATTTTATTAAAATTTTTAATGACACTGTTGTTATAATAAGTATTATTTATTACTTAATTAAATTATTATTTTTATTAGACACTTTCTTGGAATTCGATTTTAAGAAATGCGGGGAACTCTGATAGAGATCCTGTTCTTATTTAATAAAACTTAACGATGGATCAAAAGTCAAATTTATTTTTGACGAAAATAGTACAAATCAATTTTAAAAACTCACAACTAGGACAGAAATGTGAGAAGCTGTTATCGTGGATGAAATTGAGAAATTTTGTAGGGCATTAGCTAGCATATTCGTTGAGGACCATATTGATATAAAAAGATAATAGTTAATAACAAATGGAAAAATCATTATGCCCGATTGCCCTAAAGTTTAAAATTTTAAGGTTGTCGAACCTAGACCCCTTATTTTGCCCTTGAGTATTCGACAAAGTTATTTTTGAATCTATTATTTTTTAATTGAATATTCTTCCCAACGAATATTCATCAATTTTCGATTGCAATTCAAAATTTTCTGAGCATTGCGAGTGGTAAATTACCGGTTATGAAAATTTTCCTAGAGGTATTTCTTAGGTGGGGGCTTTTACATGCACTGTAAAATTGTTTATCTTTATTAAAATGAGTTGCTAAAAGGTACCCTACAATCTGAAAGATATAAAATAAAAATTTTTAATTTCCTTCACTTTTTCTCCTTTGTCTCGGCAAGTATGAATTCACCCACAATTTATCAAACCAACAACTGAATTATTTTTAATACATTAGTAAAACTCCCCACTTAACGGTATCGTTAAATAGGTTTTGTTGTTGTTAATATACGTTAAATAGAAATAGGGGTCTTAGACGCCACTTCTGTCTAAATGTTTCGATACTAACTGTAATGTGTTGTATATGTATCTTCGATGACATTACCATTCATCAACTTGTTCACATAACAATAGGGAAATACGAAAAAAAAATTGATTACGGTCATTTGTATATTTTTTTTATTATATAGGGTGGTTATGTACAATTAGCAAAACTTAAATTTGGTGGAACTGAACCGAAAAAGTACTGATATTTATTTAACTCAAACAATACGTGTTTATTAAATGGTATATTAGCAGGATGTGTTTAATTAATAAATCTTTCCAATTTCATTTAAAAATCATTTTCGTATAGTATGTCAATTTGAAAATGCTCCCTTCTCATAAACTAATCATTTAATATTGTTATTTTCCCTAACTTTGCAATTCTGACAAAAGTTAATAAGCAGTTTTCATAAATTTAATATTACCTAGAAAGGATAGAATATTACTTAGAGGTCCTGGTCACGGAGTAAAGCACATGAGTGATAGCGAAAAATCTCAGCTGAAAAGAATGATCCCAAATTAGTGGGTTTCAAAAAAAATTCTAATAAGATTGAATCAAATTTGTCTGTGTTATCAAAAAAATCGAATTTTTTAAATTTATGAAGTCATCAAAAAAGCAAAAAAATTAATTTTGTTCTATTACATCCAAATTATATCCAATTTTGATAAACCAAGTATATAATCCTACTTAATTTGGGCCATTCTTTTCAAATTTGTGATCAAAATTAACCTAGCTTCAATAGGTTTCAAGAATGTGGTATCCTGGTTACGGAATTAAGCAAATAAGTGATAGCTACCGAAAAACTGACATCACTGCTGAAAAGAATGATCTAAAATTAGTGGGTTTCAAAAAAAATTCCAATAAGATCAGATCAAATTTGCCTGGGTTAACAAAAAAATCGAATTTTTTAACTTTATGACGTCATCAGAACCCAAAAAAAATTAATTTTGCTCTATCACATCCAAATTTTATCCAATTTTGATAAACCAAGTATATAATCCTACTTAATTTGGGCCATTCTTTTCAAATTTGTGATCAAAATTAACCTAGCTCTAATAAGTTTCAAGAATGTGGTGTCCTGGTCCCGGAATTAAGCAAATAAGTGATAGCTAGCGAAAAACTGACATCACAGCTGAAAAGAATGGCGCACAATTAGTGGGTTTCAAAAAAAATTCCAATAATATCGGATTAAATTTGCCTGTGTTATCAAAAAAATCGAATTTTTCAACTTTATGACGTCATCAAAATCCAAAAAAATTAATTTGGCTCTATCACATCCAAATTTTATCCAATTTTAATAAACCAAGTATGTAATCCTACTAAATCTGGGTCATACTTTTCAAATTTGTGATCAAAATTAACCTAGCTGTAATATATTTCAAGAATGTGGTGTCCTGGTCCCGAAATTAAGAAAATAAATGATAGCTAGCAAAAAACTGTCATCACAGGTAAAAAGAATGACCCAAAATTAGTGGGTTTAAAAAAAAATTCCAAAAAGATCGGATCAAATTTGCCTGTGTTATCTAAAAAATGGAATTTTTTAACTTTATAACGTCATCAAAATCCAAAAAAATTAATTTTGCTCTATCACATCCAAAATTTATCCAATTTTGATAAACCAAGTATGTAATTGTACTAAATTTGGGCCATACTTTTCAAATTTGTGCTCAAAATTAACCTAGCTCTAATAGGGTTCAAGAATGTGGTTGTCCTGTTCCCGGAATTAAGGTACCCTAAGTTTTCATTGATTTTCTTTGATAATACTTACACAGTGTATTTCTTGTATGGTACATAAATTAAAATGAGGGTAAAATAAACGAATACATATTGGAACACCCTTTATAAAAACATACTTTGATAAGAAAAAGTCATTTTATAGTTACAAAATTTGCAACAAGGAGGGTGATAACGAGACGTATATACGAACGATATTACAATACATTTAATAATAATAATAGCCAGACAATTTATGAGAACATATTGTTATTTTATCATTACGATATTTTCATTTTGTTTGTTATGTACGTACTTACAATGGTGTGTAATTTATATTATTTTAGTTTTGTGCGCCCCTCTTCTAATAAAATGTTTTGTTTGACATTAGTAACATTTTGTACTATATGAGTGTGTGGTGCTTTGAATTTGTTGTATTTTGTTCTTTATGATAAATATAACGTCTTCTTCATATGTATCTATAAATTACTGATAGAACGTAAATTAGACACGTTCGTGTTAATGAGTAGGTATTGTCTCGACAATTCGTTCAGTCGGTATATACAGATGTTATCTCATAAACTAGACATTTTTAGATGTTATCTCATAAACTAGTCATTCAATCGTTAAAATAGCATTATTTTTGCATTCTTTGAGTCAAAATTACCCGTTGGCTCATACATTATTAAATTTTTATCAATTTCTCATAGCTCCCTTTAAGAAAATTGCAAAAAAAAGGGAATATTTTTGGTCTCGGAATTTGATAAAAATCACTTGAGTTATTATGATCCAAATATAATGATCCAGTCGAGTTTTTATATAAAATTTGATTAGTTGCTTACTATTTTTCGAAATATCTCCAAAAATCGTTCCTAAATACAACGATTTCTATATCCTTTTAGACTATAATCCGATTTTTGTATTTTTGTATTGAAATTACACTAAAATTACCCTAAGTTTTATCAAATTCTCAAAATTCCGAAATATAATTTGTTTTTATGATTTTATCGTTTTTTTTTTTGTGCTTTTGTCTTTAAGTTTTTCTGTAAGAAAATAGCAAAAGATGGAGAAATTTTTTTGTCTCCTACTTGGGTAAAGATCATTTTTATTTTAAACTAAAAGTATGCGAGGTTATTACTGAAAGCGTTTTTGGTGGGCCTTATCTCGGAGGATTTTCTATCGATTCCTCAGAAACTGGCCGATCAATCGCAAAATGAACAAGATTTTTCTGTTTTTATCAAGTAATCTAAAGGTTCTGTGTCAGTAAACTAGGCAGTCAACTAAAAAGTATGAAAAACGTATTATGTACTCGTAAGTCACAAAATTTTATTATGTACTCGTAAGTCATAAAATTTTAAATAAGTCAAAAAAACTTCTTCTAATTAATTAAAGAGAATTGAAAAAAATACACTCGGACCAGGACACGAACCCGAACTTCTTGTCAATATTTAGTTTACGCTGTATATATCATTTTAAAAACGCGAGACCATGATGTAAATAAATATCGTATACATGATTAAAAGTAATAATTTCTTCTATTTTTTGGTACTCTTAACAGAAGTGGTGTTCACAGTAGATTGTAGATTTTGTACCTGTAAAAGGTGCCCAATTTACAGTTAAACAAACAACAACAAACGTACTATCATATCTCAAAACACAAACAACTTTTCAATACTGTTATATAATCATAAATATATTTTATTTATTTGAATTGTGGGTGTTTTATTTATATATGTTAATATAGGTACTTTTTGTATAACAATAACACACCACTAAGAGTTTATTTAGAGATGAACCGAGGAACCAAAGTCAAATGTACAGGTGGTCCATTTATAATCAAGTGTACTTAAGTTATCTACAAAGAATACTGAAAAATACTAAAATATTGTAACGTTTAACCTCTCGTAGACTCGATATAAAACACCACTAGGTGATTTCTTTGAAAACTTTGCGATATTTTAATGTTTAACACAAGGGTAGGTACAGTAATTGTTCCACACAAAATCAATTTACATTTTTGATTTCCAAATATATTTACAAGAAATATATTTAACAATAATTCAACAACAACTTTTAGCGCTGCACTGTAATAGGTAGTCTGTTCATAATCCGTTCACAATGACTGCCCGTAGAGAACTGATTTATTATTTCCAAGACACCCATAACTACATATTCAATTTTTGTTATTCGCAGAGCCACCTTAGATATCAGACTTGATTCCGTCGTCTTTTAGAAAAGACTCTTTTACAGCTACTAACGATGCCAAATTCGTAACAAATACAAAGAACACTTAATACGCCTTGAATTTCTGAAAACAGATAGTCGACATTGACCTTTTGAAGTATTTGATTTTTATTTAAATTGATATTCTTATGGAAATTTTTTCGATTTTTGTATTTTGACAGCTTTTTTCTGTCGGCCTTAAATTTAGGTGAAAAGGAAGTCAGTGATAACACAATATGTCAAAAAAGCAGTCAAATAAAAAATTAAAGTTGAAAACACAACACAGAATTTGTTTTCGTGATTATAATACTTTTTTTCCTTCGAACGAGGACACTAAGAATGCTGAAGCACAAAAATCGAAAAATGAACTTTATTTATTATTTATTCATGGGCTTCATGGATTAGTCTGGAGTTTTATATGGAATACCCTGTAGATCTAGATAGAAATTAAAAATCCATTAAACATTTACTTGAATTTATGTTAAAAATATGTAAAATAATTGATTCATTTTTGGTGAAGGGATATAAAGGATCTTCTTTCTTGGTTTGGTAATAAATTTTCTTGTTCCATAATTTGTTTTAGTATTTATCTCACGCTCATAAATATAAATAGGTAAATTTATTTATTCTTTCCGTGTAGGTTTCGAAACAGAAACAATAAAATTGACTCTAGAAAATTATATTAAAGTGTGAATAAGTGATAGATAGGGTTGAATAAGTGGTGCATGGGTTTCAAGTATGATGTTCAAAATCGATTCAGTTTGGAAAAGGCATGACATATAATTTTAACATATAAATAATTACTTTGGAAATGAATGGTCAAATAAACCTGGTCCAATTAATTTCGAAAAGAAAATGGTAAAATAATTAGGTAATTCAAAACAATAATTCAAAAGAACAAAGTTAACTCCAATATTTCAATTTCAATTAAAATATTTCCAAAAAATTTGTCCCAACAAATTAAAGTTCTCTAAGTATCCTTTTCATCTCATCTGATGTCCTTGACCATCACTTTGATAATGATTTAAGAATGAGTGTTATAAGTTTAAAGTGTTTATCTGTGCGTGTGTGTGTGTTTCTCAGTGGCATCATAGCCCCTAAACAATCGAACCGACTTGATTGAGAACATTTTATAGCTAAGTTTCCAAAAATCGGTTTACAAGGAAAAAACATTTGTCGGTGGGTTATTTTAAATTTTGTAAATTTCACTTGTGTATAAAAAAAAAGCTTCTTTAAAAACATTTTAATTCAGATCAAAAATTATAAATAAATTCATTGAATCCATTTTGAAATCTATTTCAACGGCTTAAATACATACCACGATATCATAATATCTATAATAAGCAAGAAAGTTTATGTGACACGCACACGCTATTTATTTATTTAGTTTAAAACATCTCAATTATATTTATAAGGATTAAAATAAATAATATTATTTAAAAAAAAAAAATCTTAACAAATTTAAACTTTTTGAAAGCTTATTAAATATTTAAACAACCCCCTAGTGATAATCTTTAGTATCAAATCATATTACAAAAACAATTTAATATACATACAGGTAAATGCGTGGAAAGGAAATAGCTTTAATTTATTACTTTTCAACATTTAATATATAAAAGTATAAAAACCGAAAGTAATCAAATAAATTAATATATAAATATTATGTGATCAAAGTATATTATTAGGTTTTACTTTCATTGAATAGTACTTCCATAATCATATAGGTATAAGGATGAATCTTAAAAAAATACTTAAGGAACTCATTACTCTACTAAATGATACTGGGTTATATTGGATAAAGAACTGATTAATCTCCAAAATCAAAATTTTGTTGATAATAAATAAAGTAAATAATACAGAGTAATACTAACAAAATTGGATTAAAATTGTAGTTATTATTAATGTGTTCGCTGTTCATTTAAATGTATCAAAAAGTACCATTTTGGCAATTTTGATAAACTAAATATGGTATTTCCAAATTTTATCCAATTTTGATAAACCAAGTATGTAATCCTACTAAAATTGGGGCATACTTTTCATAAAATTTATCTAGCTCTGATAGGTTTCAAGAATGTGATCCGGTCCCAGAATTAAGCAAATAAGTGATAGTTAGCGAAAAACTGACATCACAGCTAAAACAAATAACCAAAATTAGTGGGTTTTAAAAAAAATTCCAATAAGATCGGATCAAATTTGCTTGTGTTATCAAAAAACAACAATTTTTTAACTTAATAACAACGTGATCAAAATCCATAAAAATTAATTTTGCTCTATCACATTCAAATTTTATCCAATTTTGATAAACCAAGTATGTAATCCTACTAAACTTCGGCCATGCTTTTCATATTTGTGATCAAAATTAACCTAGCTCTAATATGTTTCAAGAATATGGTGTCCTGGTCACAGATTTAAGCAAATAAGTGATAGTAAGAGAAAAACTGACATCACAGCGGAAAAAAATGACCCAAAGTGGTTTGGAAAAAAAAATCCAATACGATCGGATCAAATTTGCCTGTGTTATCAAAAAAATTGATTTTTTTAACTTTATGGCGTCATCAAAATCCAAGAAAAAAATTTTGCTCTATCACATCCAAATTTTATCCAATTTTGATAAGCCAAGTATGTACTCCTACTAAATTTGGACCATACTTTTCAAATTTGAAATCAAAATTAACCCATCTCTATGTGGTTTCAAGAATGTGGTGTCTTGGTTCCGGAATTAAGCAAAAGAATGATAGCTAGCGAAAAACTTACATTACAACTGAAAAGAATGACCCAAAATTAGTGGGTTACAAAAAAAAGTCCAATAAGATTGGATCAAATTTGCCTGTGTTATCAAGAAAATAGAATTTTTTACTTTATGACGTCATCAAAATCCAAAAAAATTAATTTTGCTCTATCACTTCCAAATTTTATTCAATTTGAATAAACCAAGTATGTAATCCTACTAAATTTGTGCCATACTTTTCAAATTTGTGATCAAAATTAACCTATCTCTAATGGATTTCAAAAATGTGGTGTCCTGGTCACGGAATTAAGCAAAAAAGTGATAGTAAGCGATAAGTATAGAGTTAAAGATGTCATTAAGCTAATTTTTTTTATAGAAGAATTAACTTTACCAGAAAGTTGTTATTCTGATCTCTAAAAGCGATACTCACACAACAGCTTGTTTTTTTCTTCAACACAACCGTAACAAACAACCCTCGATAACAATAACAATATAAAATAAATTATGATATCCCCAACAATTATAACAAACAACTTTATACGTACGTTTGTATAAGGAAGAAAAAAAATACTTACATTATACTTTTTTTTAAAACTTGTTTTTTTGACATTCTGAGATAATTCATTGTTTCCTTGCATGTCAACGCGCATCCAATATCGGATTATTATTATATATTAAGTACGATGATGGTCAATGAATAAAGTTTATTGTTGTGAATTGGTACGCTTGTTCCATCTACCCCATGCCAGCCTTTTGTTGCATTAAACATTAATTTTTTTAAATTGTTGTATTAAACCATAATCTTGATAACTAGAACTGAATTATTCCAATTTATTCTTTATATACCTTGTATATATGAAATATGTATCAAGGTATACTAATTTTAGTCCCAAGTTTGTAACGCTTAGAAATATTGATGATACGAACAAAATTTTAGTTTAGGTGTTCGTAAAATCAATTAATTAGTCCATTTACAGTTGTCCGTCCGTCTGTCTGTGAACAAGATAACTCAAAAACAAAAAGAAATATCAAGCTAAAATTTTTATAGCGTGCTTTGGTCATTAAAAGTGAGTTTGATTTCGTAAATGAACAACATAGGTTATTTGTGTCTTGAATCCGTAGGACCCATTTTGTAAACCGTTAGAAATAGAACAAAAGTTTAAATATAAATTGTTTGAAACATTTTTTCTTTTACATCACTGTTTATCCGTGAGGACGCAAATTAAGCCCAACTTTGGTGTACATTTTCTCCAAAGTTATAAAAGATAGGAAGTTCAACTAGTTCTTCAACTAGTGGTCTTTTCGAAAAACGGAAATCTATTCTAGAAAATACTTTCGTAGTGTATAAAAATAAATGCTCTTCTAATTTTAAATAAATAATGCAAGCACTGGCATTCAAGACTTTCTATACAAGGTATTTCAACAATAAACTCAGTCAATTGTTTCTTTTCATTTTTCTCTACAATGAATTCTTTCAATCCAAAAAATAAAAAATAAAATTGAACTTATAATTGGTATTAAATATTTCGGTTTTGAAAGAATTTTAATTGGGTGATATCATGTATGTGGAGTGCATTGTAGTTGATTTGAAAAGATTTGTTATGAGATATTTTTTTAATTTTCTGATTGAGATATACCTACGCTGTGCTGTGTAGCTAGGCCCGCGTAGAAACTATGGAAGACTATCTCAATAAGAATTCAGGCTATCCCAATAAGGCCGACCTCTATAAGAATTCAATTTTTTATAAACTATAATAGCAAAAATTAAACTTTTAAAGAAATTTCCGACAAAAATCAAGTCTGATGGATTCGCCTGTGGCATCGTACCTCCTAAACTGATGAACTGATTTTGATATTTTGTTTTGTTTGAAAGATAATTTGACCGAAAGTGATCTTTGCTATGTTTTAAGAAAATCTACTGAGTCGTTTGAAGATCATCGCCTCTTGTCTAGTTGTTTCGGACACGGAACCTCGATAAATATTCAAGTGACAAACTATACTAAGCTATCTTCTTTTAATCTTCATCGATAAAACATAGAAAATTGTATCCATTTTGGCATCGATTGTAAATGATTTTATGCAAGCTTAATCCAAACTTTTAGGACTTTTAGGAAAGAGTTAGGTACTTATCCAAAAATTCACCTCCTCAACACAAAAATGCGTCATCGTCAGTGAAATTCAAATGTAATGTAGTCAAATTCTCGTTTCTCCCCAAATCTTATACTATAATCTGGGAAACTATTATTCATCAACAGCTATTTGATTTCCAAGATTATTTTTTTTAAATTGTGGAAGATGGAATGTTGTAAATGCATGGATAATGCTTCGAGTTTTTGGTTTATTTACCCTCACGTCACGATGCAAGAGGATAAAAAAAGAGGTTTTGAACAAGAAATTCCAACAAAAGATATTCATGGGAAAAAATTAATGTATTCGTTCAAAGTTGAGTGCAAGAAGAGAGTTGTCGTAAATAAAAAATCTAATTAGTTCATCATTTCATAAATTGATGTACCGTTAGCTTTTCTCTTGAAATATGATTTACCGTTTACACACTACGGGCATGAAATCCTTCATACTCTATTTATAAAACAGGGATAATTGCCTTAGGCGAGTATTATATATCCATATCGGTACCTTCTTCATTATTGATTGTAGTTTTTTATGGTTTTTAATAACAATAAAATATTTTTTTCTTCTAAAATAAAAATTTTACCGCTATTGAAAGTAATAATTGAGTCAAAATATACATTGCTGGACAAAACTGAACCATTGTACGAAAATTAAAATTTCCCTTTGAAAAAATCGAGAAAAACGCAAAAAAAAAATTGTTGTTTTGGATATAAATTTGATGAAACTCGGTGGATGGGGTAATTTTGTTCCAAAAAGTATAAAAATCAGATTAATTTAATGATTGGATGCAGAGTTTCTGAGATATCGCAATATTTGGATCGATTTTAATCCGTATCTCAAAAACTATTCGACCAGTCATCAAATGCACCCGATTTTTGTACTTTTTGGGTCAAAATTACCTAATATACTGAGTTTTATCGAAATTGGAGATGAAAAAATTTCTCGATTGTGGGAAGTGCATATTTGCTTTGTCCTGAATGACTGACTGACGGATCAATGCACAGCCTTAACCGTTGATCGTAGATACCTGAAACTTGGAGGGTGTGTTCTTTATTTCTTCTAACCATAAAAGGGTGAACAACGGGGGCAAAGTTTGTATAGGACAAAGTGATTTCTTGGTCCAAATTTTGCTAGTATAAGTACAAAAAAGGTTGTGAATACTAGATACTTACCTGAAAAAAGTGCAAAATTTACCCACATGATGAAAATATAATATTATGTATTTATTGGGATAACTGGTTCTTTAATTCTTTTTATTGTTTCTTATCAAAAATATTTAGTAGTTTTATTACATTTTTTTTGAAAGTATAAGTATATTTTATATTTTAAACTTTTAAAGTTCAATATTAAAAGTTATATTATTATTATTGTTGTTATCTTTTTACAAAATACAATAATGTTCTAATTGAATTATTTACAGTTATGTAATAAGTAATTTATATCCAACAAAAAAATATATAAAACATAAGATGAGAAGGAAAGGGTCAAGTTTCTAATTTGTTCTAAAAGGTTTTAAAAGAAATATTTAAATCTATGTAAAGTAAATAATAAAGTAGAAATTACCGCTTACTAATTCTGTATGCTTTTGCCTTTTTATTATTTATAATAGTTTGTTATTTATAATAAACAAGCAGGATTTCGTAAAGGTTTTTCTATTAGCGACCATTTACAGGTCATTATCCAAGTCATAGAAAAATCGAAAGAATATAAAATACACATTGACTTTCATTGAGTATAAAGCGTTTGATATCATCGAACATGTATTCGTTTGGAAGGCACTTAAAAAAAACACAAGTTCATGACAAGTACTTTCGATTATTAAAAAATATTTACGAGCAAAGTTCAGCGTCAATTAAATTTGAAACTGAAGGGCCGGTATTTCCTTTAGATAGAGGAACAAAGCAAGGCGACCGAAAGTTGGGTATTAGAATAGATGGGGTTCATTTGTCAAATCTTCAGTTTGCGGATAACATAGTCCTGTTTTCAGATTCAGAGAGCGAATTAAAACAAATGCTACTCCAGCTTGAATTTTTTAGTATAGAAAAGTAAAGTGTTCAACTCTTGTATCATCTCGGTTCTGTCCTGCAGACTGCAGAGTACGTAAAATTGAAAGAAACATGTGAGCCTAAATGAAACAAAAGAGCCTAAATGGCCGAGCGGTCTAAGGCGCTAGTTTTAGAACGTTTGACTATTTAGACTTAGGTTGCGGGTTCGAATCCAGGCAGTGGCAGTGTGAGCAATTTATAATTAATGGGAGTGCAGAATTGATCACATTGTCATCGCTTGGACAAGAACGAAGTAACCGACTCCACCCACATCAAAAATGTAATTGTAAATATGTTTGTAATTTAATAATAAAGATTAACAAATAATGATGTGGGTGGCCTCTGTGATTAGACATGCGTCGCAAATACGGAGGTTAAACCCCCCATTATTGAAAGAAACATGTTAAAAATTCAGCTTAAACACAGAGTTCGCTGCGTGAATATAAGAAAAAAGTCATAGACGATGCGGTGAGTGTTCGATCTTTAAAGTGGCGTTGGGTGGGACACATTTTTAGAGAAAACGCGAATAAATGGGCTAAACGCTGTACAATACGAAAACGCAGTAAACCTGATGAAATTAGATCAAGACAACTTGACCAATTTAGATACAAAATTTGAATAATAAGAAAGTATCGTTGGACTGCTTCCATAAAAGTATGATTCCCTTATGACAGGTTTGGCCAAACGTGGCTCAGAGAAGTCCCTCAGACTTCTGTAACTAACATACGAGTAAGACAGTGATAAGCTAACCAGTGACAACCAAAAATACGAGTAAGACAGAGAGACAACATTATTTTTCTACCTTTCTCATGACTATAAGAGAAACTGAGATAGGTAGAAGAGTCGTATACCCGTCTCGCTTCCTCCCTTATGAGCAATACGGACAATAAAGTTTATGGCACACAATAAAGTTATAACAATGGTGACTTCGACTTAAAATAATTCGCCTATGCCTGCTTTATGTACTTTTTTGATGTGGAACATCAAATTTTTTTGACGTACCAAAATTTATTACACACATATAAATACCAAAGACTCGTTTATTATTATGGGTACGGTTTTGTTATATGGTAGCAATTGATACGCAATATTTTTTTTGTATCTGCACACTAAACACACCCATTGTTATATAGGTACTTTTTCTATTATTTATTTTAGTATTTACTGGAGCATACATTTTTAATCATCTATGCATAATAGTCGGTATATCTTTATCGTATCAATATCGTAGGTGTTTTATTTACCTCTGGGTATGTATGACTTCAATATATTTAACAATAAAATTATGGTAAAGGGCCATTACTGACTGAAAAATACCAAAAATAACTCAACACAACTAAACAGAAATAAAAACACATTAAAAATTCAAGAACAAAAAATTATTCATAAAAATTAATTGAAATTTATCAGATTAACAGTTTCATTCAAATCCATTCGATAGTTTTTGCGTGAAAGCCTAACAAACAAATAAACAAACAATCATCCTTACCTTCACATTTATAATATACTAGAGTGATATCTGCCCACTTCGCTGGGTTTAAAATTAAAGATTGATAAAGATTGCTTTCGCTTATCCCCTTTCTATAACTTTCTGTAAATAATGGTAAGGATTGTTTTCCATAGGTAAAATATATGTACGGTTTTCGATTTTTTTAAATTTATAATAGTCGTAATTATTCATTGAGTATATCAAAAAAGATGACCGTAAAATATTTTATATTGAACAGTTTTATAAAAATCTGGAATTTATGGTAATGTCAAATGACTACTTTTACAGAAATCTATAATTTATGGTAATGTCAAAATTAAATTAATTTAAAATTTTTTATATATAAATTATATCTCATGTGTTATTCTGAAGTGTGAGCTATATTGCTGTATAGTTTCATTAAAAACCATTTGCTAGTTTTAGCGTGAACGTGAAACAAACAAGCAGACAAACAAACATGCTTACTTTCGCATTTATAATATATAGAGATAGGGATTTTTGGTGTATACATATATTATATTTCAAATGTCTATACGGAGGTTGTGTGGCGAAAAACAATATGTTTTAAATAAAATAATAATAATTGTTTGTATTTTTGACAACCCCACAAGCGACATTTTGGAGAGGTTTTTCTATCATATAATTCTTTTAACAAACAATTCAAATACATATAAAATATAATATTAATATTTAATACAAATAAGGGAGAATTTCAATAGGATTAGATTTAAAAACAAGCCTTTGTAGATTTGACCTTTTTGGGTCATCCTAGTTACTCTCTGGTAAAATCATTTAATGTATAATTTTGCTTGTGATCTGAATCTTTGTGAGTGAATAATTCAGAAAATTTGAGATAAATGTGGTATAAAATTTATTTTCTACTACTTAGAATAACTATTTCGATTTTCATTATTATTAATCCTGTTAAAAAATTATTAGGATATTAATTTATAACTTTCAGGTGAAAAATGGGGAATTTACAGTCAAACCAGCGAGAATATCTCCTTAAAACATGAAAGAAACACAATCAATTGATTTTATTATCCATATAATATTATTGTTCAATTTTTTTTTCAAGAGGGTTTATATTAATGTCTATACATTTATGAACTTTAAATATTCGATATTTAAACAGAAACTTGCTCTATTACGACAATATCACTAACAATGGTATTAAATACTACAGTGAAAACTGTTCATGGCGACAATGGTTTGCTTATAAATTATACTGGTTCCTCCATATGCAAGTAAACTCCAATCGCTGATAACGCAATTTCAAAACTTCTTTCAAAAGTTTCTCTCGAGATTATTTCCCGCGGGGGAAATGAAGAGTTATAATAAATAGACCAATCCCTAGTCCGAAATGGTTCTAGGCCCAAACCTACATGTTACTTACTACAATTGTTAAAATCCCTCCAAAAAACATGCATAACATACTCCGAGAATTCTTAGTCACCTACTTTTAAAAAACAATAATTTAACAATTTTATGTTACGTAAATTGGATGTCGTTTAAAAGTATGTCGATGAAAGATGCAAAACTGAAACGAAATTGATAAATAGTATCACAATTTCTACAGATTTTCGGACGAGACAGACTATTAAGCAAAAGTCTATCAAATTTTCGGCCCTTTTTACGGATCGGTTGTAAAGTTAAGTTAAATAACAAACCCATTTGCGGTATTTATAGTTTTATATTGCATAAATGACGAGAGTTAAGAAACAAAATGTTTTATCGTTATATTTCGAAGTTAATATGAATGAAAATTATCAGACCAAACTAATTAAAATTTTATTTTGAAGGATTCTAACTATTAATGCGAATGGCGTTCAGATTAGACTTCCGACCCATTTTTTAAGCTATTGACTTGTCTATGAATAGGTTTCACTGTATTAAAAATATTAAAATATAATACACACATGATCATGAATGTAAATATTAAAATATTGTATTATAAGTATTTATTGTACTTTGATATTCTTTTTAAAATGAAATAAATTCAATGTTAAACAAGTGAAAACAAACAATTGACTGAGTTAATTGTTGAAATACCATGTATAGGCAGTGTTGATAACTCTGTCACATTTCACATACATACATATCTGACATATTTAACTGATATTCTCATATAATGCGCAAGTGTTGATGCGCAATCGTTTGTTTTTTTTGACGTCATGTAAATAACAAAAGATATTCACTTTGATATTCCTATATTAATACATACTATAAAATTTGTACCTAATTAACGCCCTCGTGGGTAAACGGTGATGTTTACAAAAAAATGTTTCAAACAAAAGTTGTTTATTTTTTTGTAAGGAACATTTTTTACATTTAAACTTTTATTCTATCTCTAACGGTTTACAAGATGGGTACTACGAACCCATGACCCAATTGACCCATGTTGCTCATTTACGAACTTGACCTCACTTTTTACGTCCTAAGCACGCTGTAAAAATTTCAGCTTGATATCTCTTTTCGTTTTTGAGTAATCGTGACCACAGACGGACGGACGGACGGACGGACGGCCGGACGGCCGGACGGACGGACAACCGGAAATGGATTAATTAGGTGATTTTATGAACACCTATACCAATTTTTCTTTTGTAGCATCAATATTTTTAGGCGTTACAAACTTGGGACTAAACTTATAATACTATGTATATTTCATATATACATGGTATAAAAACTTATAATACTATGTATATTTCATATATACATGGTATAATAAGTATATGTTAAATGACAACCAACTCAACTAAAAGTACCTTATTTTATTTTATATTTAATTCAATATTTAATATAATTTCTGTATATTTAATATTTTTAGAATAATGTAATTGAAAATATTGACACATGAGTTTATTATTATTTGTGTTATCAAAGTGATAGGTTAGGTTTACTTGTGAAAACATTCTTAGATCATCAAACACAATGTTTAAAAAGTCTGGAGAAAAATTGATAATTTGGTAAGGTAAATTGAAATAAAAGACATTTCAAAAAGAAATAAATGTAGCCAATGTAATCTTTTGCTGCCTAGGTTTACCTATCTCGCTGAAAGTAGCGTAATTACGTATTTTTATGCTTTAATATTCGGAATTTTTTTCCGAAAATTTCTATATTCTTCTTTTGAAAAATCTTTTAAAAGTTTTTGTGTCAAGAACATCTCAAAAAGTAAGCATTTGTTGAAGGAAATACGTCAGAAAGACAATTTTAAACGCATAGAAATTAATTTTTTGAAAACCCTTTGCGAAATAATGTTTAAAACAAAACTGAACACATAATGTGGACAAATTTTTTTCTATCTCGATTACAATATTCTATTTATAAGATTACAATAGTTTATTTAAACATTATAAGAATAATAAAATATCATATTTTAATGCATTATTTATGATTTCATCGTAAATATATTATATTATATTAAATTATATTATTTATATAGCTATTAAAAATATTATAGAAATATAGACAAACTTTTACTTATATATGATATTTATTAATTCAAATAATTATGTGTATATAATATAAAATGTTTTTACGGGATGTGTTAAGACTTTGTGTAAGCAGTTACAGCTAAAACGGATTTTGGTAATCAACCATTCGTTTGGGGTCTTTAAAATGAACCAATTATTATATAAAAACCATATCCTTTCAATATAACAAGAGCTAAATCCGGTAGTTTTCCGACATTAGCAGGGGTTGTTGCATTAAGATGAACATAAAGAACTTTAACTAGTAGGTATAACATTATATACATATAAAAATATATATATTATACATATAAAAATGTTTTCTGATAGTTACACATTCCTAATGATTCGTTACACACACAGTATGAAGCAGTTTACACCCATATATAAAAAATACAAATATTTGAGTCTTTATCAAGTGCTTTTATAAAATTAGAATTAATTTTTAGGCTAGACAGATTCTAAATTTTAACCATTTCGAAAGGATTCGATTAGTTTAGGGTATTTCTAACAAGATGAGGCTAAAAGTTTTCAACGTTATAAAGTTGTACAAAAATTGCAGAAGCATAGACAGTCTCTGTTAGCTGCTTTCAATTTTCAAAGTGGTCGATTTTTAACACGTAAAGGATATTAATCCATACTATTAAGAAGGCATTTTTGAACATTTTTGCTATAAAGAGAACTTTAGAAACAAAACTAGATGTATGTGTAAATAAACAAATTAAGGATGATTTGAGCCTAAAAAAATATAAATGGTCGCTTAGTTTACGAGAAAAATTTCGAGACAAAATTTTTCGTTTACGAGAAGTGAATTGTAGATATGGTAACGCTGTAAAACTTACTTCTTTGGATCCCTCGCCCCTAAAATATTCAGAACTGAATTAGAAGTCCATGTAAAATAATAAAGCCTTTGATCCAAAATTGCCCTGACTCTCGTTAAGGACATCCAGAAAAAAAAAAGTATATGAAAATATTTAAGACACACGTTTCAATTTTTTGATGGTGGATTCTGTTCCAATTTGGGAAAATTAGACGAATATTAATAGTAAAATTTGTCTATATACACCATAGTTTTTGAAATATTGATGTCTAAAGATTTTAAGAAAATCACTTATAGAAGAAATAACACACAAATGTCATTCCTTTCATCACTTTAAATGTATTTTATGGAAAAACAAGTTTCGTTTTTATAATTTTCTTTATAGGAAAATATTTGTCATGTTTATAACTAATGAATATTATTCGTTGTCCAAATTAATCTTAAGAAAATTATCCTTGTTACATTTAATAATAATGGGGTTTAACCTCCGTTTCTCTGACATATACGCCTATAACAGAGACCACCCACATCATTATTTGTTAATCTTTATTTATTTAATTACAAACATATTTACAATTACATTTTGATGTGAGTGGAGTCGGTTACTTCGTTCTTATCCAAGCGACGACAATGTGATCAATTCTGCACTCCCATTAATTATAAATTGTTCACACTGCCGCTGCCTGGTTCCGAACCCGCAACCTAAGTCTAAATGGACAAACAGACAAAGACAAACGCCAGACAGACTTAGACCGCTCGGCCATTTAGTCTCATCCTTGTTACATAATAAAGCATACGTTTAAAAACACTTCAAAATAGAATTTCTAAGTTAAAAACGCAAACTTTAACAGCTCAAATTTATAACTTTTACACAGTAAAAGGGATATTAGAAAATTTACCTGGCATTAATAAGAATGCATATATACACGATTTAAAGCTGATTCTAAGGAAACGTTATTTTTGGGAAACGTCCTTAATTTTTTCAGAAAGAGTGCAAATTTTTGTAAAACTTATCATCTAATGTATAAATTTGTTTTTATTTTTACAGATTTGGCGTGGCATTATTATGTTTAATATTTAATAGTAATAATTATACAGTATATGGTATTCAACAAATAGTATTACCTGCAACAATTCAAAATCATCCAAAATTACATCAACATCAGCAAACAACAATATCTAGTAATAGTGATAATAGAAATAGTAATAGTAATAATGATAATCAAGTATTAACATCAATAACATCATCAATATCATCATCAAATCCAAGCAACAGCAGCAGCAGTAGTAGTAGTAACAACAATAATGATTCAAGTAATGAGAATGGCAGTACACAATCAAAAGTAAGCATTTTTTTAACGTACTCTTAACAAATTTTATTTATAACAAGTGAAAACAAATAATTGACTGAGTTAATTGTTGAAATACCATGTATAGACAGTGTTGATGACGCAATCGTTTGTTTTTTGACATCACGTTAATAAAAAAAGATATCCACTTTTAAATAGCTACACACACACTGATATTCCCACACACTACACACACACACACTGATATATTAATGCATACTATAAAATTTGCACCTAATAAGCGCCCTCGTGGGTAAAAAGTGATGTTTACAAGAAAATTTTTCAAACAAAAGTTGTTTATTTTTTTATAAAGAACATTTTTTACATTTAAACTTTTGCTCTATCTCTAACGGTTTACAAGATGCAATTGACCCATATTGCTAATTTACAAACTTGACCTCAGTTTTTAGGTCCTGAGTACGCTATAAAAATTTCATCTTGATATCTCTTTTCGTTTTTGAGTTATCGTGTCCACAGACGGACGGACGGACGCACGGACAGACGGACGGACGGACAACCGGAAATGGACTAATTAGGTGATTCTATGAACACCTATACCAAAATTTTTTTCGTAGCATGAATATTTTAAGGCGATACAAACTTAATATACTATGTATATTTCATATATACATGGTATAAAAAGCATTGATATTACAAATTTTTTAGTTTATCCTAAAATAAGAAGAATTACATATTTTGTTTGCCAAAATTGGATTGAATTTGGGTGTGATAGAGCAATATTAAATTTTTTTTCTTTTGATGGAGTCATCAAGTTCAAAAAATTATTTTTTGTCATAATACAGCCATATTTTATCCTATTTGAACAGAATTTCTTTTGAAACTAACTAACTTTGGATAGACTGGATTAGGACTCCACTATCTTAAAAACTACTCCACTGTCTTTTCAAATTTGTGTTTGACCACAAATTTGAAAAGAATGACCCAAATTTAGAAGAATTACATATTTTGTTTGCTAAAATTGGATTGAATTTGGGTGTGATAGAGCAAAATAAAATTTTTTGGAATTTGATGATGTCATTAAGTTAAAAATATTAATTTTTGTCATAATACAATCAAATATTAACCTATTTGAATGGAATCTTTTTTGTTTGAAACCCACTTATTCTGAATCATGTTTTTCATCTTTGATGTTACTTTTTCGCTACCTTTTACCTTTGTGCGAAATAACTGAATTTGGACTCCACTATCTTGAAAACTACTATAGGTAGGTTGAATTTGACCACAAATTTGAAAATAATGACCCAAATTTAGAAGAATTACATATTTTGTTTGCTAAAATTGGATTGAATTTGGGTGTGATAGAGCAAAATAAAATTTTTTGGTATTTGCGACGTCATTAAGTTAAAAAAATTCATTTTTGTCATAATACAATCATATATTAACCTATTTGAATGGAATTTTTTTTGAAACCCACTAATTTTGAATCATATTTTTCGTCTTTGATGTTATTTTTTCGCCACCTTTTACCTTTGTGCGAAATAACTCGATTAGGACTCCACTATCTTGAAAACTACTATAGGTAGACTGAATTTGACAACAAATTTGAAAAGAATGACCCAAATTTAGAAGAATTACATATTTTGTTTGACAAAATTGGATTATATTTGGGTGTGATTGAGTAAAATTAAAATTTTTTTATTTTGATGACGTCATTAAGTTCAAAATAAAAATTTTTCCTAATACACCCAAATTTTTTTCTATTTGAATGGAATATTTTTAAGCCCACTAACTTTGGATCATGCTTTTCATCTTTGGTGTTATTTTTTTTTTCGCTACCATTCATCTTTGTGTGAAATAACCGGTCCAGGATATTACTCGCTTGAAAATGTATGTATGTATGTATGTTTATTTGTAAATTTCTTTATTACCTCGTATCTTTTAAACGGCTCAATGGATTTCCACATTTAAGGTATCATTTTATTTTTCAAAAAACTCAAGTGTTCTTAAATAGGCTTTTGAAATAGCAAAAGAAAATTTTTTAAGCGAAATAGTAATACGTTAGTAAAAAAAAATTAACAAAACGTATCGAGTAGAGTATCAAATCATTCATTAAACTGTTTTCGCAATTCGGTACATATTTTGCATATAATAATAATAAATTTAGAACTTTTATCCTAGTTATTTTTTTGTATTATGAAATTTTAAATTAAAATTAGAAATATATCCCCTTTTAAAAAGTTGCATCTGCCGCTTTTCTGAAGGAAATGATATGGATCATAATGTCAGCGAAGAATTTGTGAATTTGATAAGTATACGCAGGCACTAAAAGACGATTTTGTTTAACTCGTTTAAACATATCTACCGAAAAATAAATAATAGTTTGTTTCTATTATTCTTATTTGATTGAATTTGTATTTGTTTATTTATTTTGATTTTTTTTAAAAATAATATATTATATATTTATTTTTTTGTGGTTTAGCTAGCGAATCTAATCGCTATACAGTTATAAATAATATAGGTATGAGTGTGTCAGTGTGTGTGTGTGTGTTTATGTAATATATCCAAAAATTTATAAATAAATTGTCTAATCGTTATCATTGTAAAATAAACAATTTCCATTGAATAATAAATATTCATTCATTCTTGTTCATTATTTAAATATTTTATTGATTGGATTCAATGCTGAACAAATCGATTATTGGTGGCTATGACCCTTTTAAAGGCTAAACCAGAACTTTCTGTTTAGTCTGTTCATTATGAGATCAAAATTGTGGAACCACCGGTTTATTTGCTTTTAACAAAATTTATATTAAGAAAGGAAATATTATGGAGATAAGAAAAAAAAGATTATCGAATTTTTACGACTTTCTTTAAGATGAGTTAAGATCTGTCGCGAAAATACTCCAAAAATCCCCGAATAACGAGTTTGGACTGATTATATAAAGAATTTTCCGATAATTATAGGAGACGACAGGGATACGGCTTACCTTGGGCAAATGGTTTCTTTGGTCCCAAAATTTCCTGACGATCTAACGAATCGAATATCGACTTACTGTTCAAATTTTTCGAACTTTGACCGTTTTTTGTGTTTCATTTCTGCTACTAATATACAAAAATAATATTCACTCACAATTTACAATAAATATACTCACTTATAGTTCATACTCATATTAGTTGTCAACGAGCTCAAATATCGACCTCATTGCTTGGTCATCCGTGTAAATACATCACTTTATTGATATGGTGCCATAAACATCAAATTACATATTATTACAAACATTTATACATGTATAATCAATCGACAGATATAAACAAAAATTATGTTTCTATCGATTCGAATTGCGTGCGTGTATACATTGAAAGAACCTTTGGTGAATGATTCGGAAAGCCTTGTAAACACAGATCAAAAAACCAAATATTTCGTATACAAATCGAGCCATGAATAATTTTAAAGTTTAAATGTAAAATAGGAGCCATATACAGGGTTAGTAACGTATTACTATTTCCAAAAATCCGCCATTTTGTGTTGCTATTTCAAAAACCTATTTAAGAACACTTGAGTTTTTTAGAAAAATATAGTCATACCTTAAATGTGGAAATCCATTGAGCCGTTTAAAAGATGCCAGGTAATAAAGAAATTTACAACTATACATACATACATACATACATAACAACTCCTTGACAGTCGGGTAAAAAAATTGAGTTCATACTAATGGTCATTTTAAATGTTGATATAATTAATCAAGTAGGTAATTCCAATATGACGTGTCGAATTTAGGATATATAGAGGTACGTGATGTCACTTTTTTTATACTAAGTAATTATTTTATTTATTAATAAAATCTAAATTTATTATAACATTTAAGTTCAAAGATCTAAATATGTTATACTATTTTATTAACTATTTTGATGGTAAAGGTAATAAATTGATTATTTCTATTGAATAAATAACTAAACAAATTTTTTTTAAATAAACATCGGATATGAGTAACACTCCTTCAACAACCTTCATTCTCATTTTGTATACAATTCAATGGTTGCTTTCTTCTATAAAAAAAAGTTTTTAGATGATGAATTCATTCACAAAATGGATAATGCATTTTTCCTTTTTCAGATCCTTAATCTTAGTTTACAGACTATCTATTTTCTCTAAATATCGAGGGGGAATTTCAAAAATGGTACTTAGAGAATTTTAGGTTTCATTCCTTCACCCTAACCCAACCTGCCTTTGAAATTTCAAATGGCACTTACTTCCTTGTGATACCTCTTTCGAAAGGAATTACAATTCTCTATTCAACATCCGGTAAAAAAATGAAATCGATCGATTGGTTCTTAAGATAAACTACACAGAACATAGCGGGTATGAATTCCATCTTCTGGACAGTCTATCGGAAGAACTAATCGATCGATTTCATTTTGTTTATCATGGTTGTGAAGACAACTGTATGCTCTTTCAAATGACAAGGTAAGGTGAAATTTCAATGTTGAGGTGGGTGGGTGTGAAGGTATAAAACTCAGTATTGAAGGCATGAAAATGATTCCAAACTTGTTACTCGGGGAATTTTGGATTTGCTGATCACGAGTATCGTGTCAGGATTGGTCTCCGATATACCTGGTGCTCATGGTAAACGTTATCTCCGTCGGCTCGTATAATCGGTCCAAACTCGTTACTCGGGAGTTTTGGGGGTCGTAGAGCACGAATATCGTGGCACAAAGAATTGAAATGGAAGTGTTTCAATTTGATCAATTTGACAACACTAAATCTTGAAAATCAGTATACTCCCCTGAAATTTGGAGAAACGTGCAAGTTAAATTCAACGCCTCCGCCATAAAGAGGGATTCGGAAGCAAGAAAAAATCAAAATTATTTAAAAATATGTAAAAAATGTATATTTTCATTAATATTGAAATACGATAGAAAAATATAAACTATCTTTGGTCAAATATTTTTATCACAATAAATCACATGTTTAGTGGATTCCACCATATCCATATCCTCCATAACCACCTGCAAGCCCGTAGCCACCATATGCACCTCCAAGTCCGTAACCACCATAAGCACTTCCAAATCCATGACCCCCAAATCCTTGACCCCCAAATCCATAACCACCAACTGCATATTTATGTCCACCGATTACTGGTTTGGCAATAAAAATTGGTTTTGCAATTGGAATGTAAATAATATTCGCCATTGTGTAAGCCACACATAAAACTAAAACGGTCACTAAACTTTTGAAGAACATTTTTATTTATTTTATTTAATTAATTTATTTATTGTTATTCAACAAAATTGTTGTCAATAATTAATAATTTTCGCGTTTGAATATTTATACCAATTGAGATGGTTAATAGACCTTACAAAAAGATAGTCCCTCCATCAATATCAATATCAATATATATATTATAAGTGTGAAAGTAGAATGTTTGTTTGTTTGTTTGTTACGCTTTCACGCAAAAACTACCGAATGGATTTGAATGCATCAGAATAACACATCAGCTATAATTTATATAGATATATTTAAAAAAATTAAAATATTAAATTTAGTTTGACATTTTACTGCTCCATCTATGATCATCATTTTGAACCATAAATTAAAGATTTCTGTCTAAATTAAAAAAAGTAAATGTCAAACTATTCATGGCCATCTTTTCTGATATACTCAATGAATTACGACTATTTCACACTTTAAAAAATGAAAAACTGTGCATATATAAAGCGGTTGTTTTTACTTTTAAGTTCAGTGAAGCAGGCGGGTATCAAGCTAGTAATAATATAAATGAGTATGAAAATGTATTTTTATACCATGTATATATGAAATATACATAGTATATTAAGTTTAGTCCAAAGTTTGTAATGCTTAAAAATGTTGATGCTACAAAAAAATTTTGGTATAGGTGTTCTTAGAATCATCTAATTAGTCCATTTCCGGTTGTCCGTCCGTCCGTCCGTATCCTACACGACACGTTTTAATTTAATTTTTTTTTTATACTATGCATATATGTAATATGCAAGGTATACTAAGTTTAGTCCCAAGTTTGTTACGCTTAAAAATATTGATGCTACGAACAAAATTTTGGTGTAGGTGTGCATAAAATCACCTAATTAGTCCAATTCCGGTTTCCGTCCGTCCGTCCGTCTGTGGACACGATAACTCAAAAACGAAAAAAGATATTAAGCTGAAATGATACAGCGTACTCAGGACGTAAAAAGTGAGGTCGAGTTCGTAAATGAGCAACATTGGTAAATTGGGTCTTGACCTATGGGTCCATAGGACCCATCTGGTAAACCGTTAGAGATAGAACAAAAGTTTAAATGTAAAAAAAGTTTCTTATCAAAATATAAACAACTTTTTTTGAAACATTTTTTTGTAAACATCATTGTTTACCCGCGAGGGCGCAAATTAGGCGTAAATTGTATAGTATGTATTATATAAATTGTATATGTTTGTGCAATGTCATAGAGTAATCAACACTATTTATGCATGGTATTTCAACAATTAACTCAGTCAATTGTTTATTTTCACTTGTATTTACATAATTTCTAAATATCATCCCCTAGGATATATTGAATTATCATTCCCGATATTGATTAATGCGTAAATAAAATGCAATTTCGTAATTATTTATATTATTATGGAGGGACTATATTTTTGTATGGTCTATTAACCATTTCATTGGTATAAATATACGATCGCGAAAAATATTAATTATTAACAAAAATTTAGTTGAATAGCAATAAACAAATTAATTAAAAATATATATAAAAATGTTCTTCAGAAGTTTTGTTACCGTATTAATATTATGTGTTGCTTACACAATGGCTAATATTATTTACATTCCAATTGTAAAACCAATTGTCAAACCAATAATTCATGCACCAGCTGTATCATATCAAAATACTCATTTGTTATCACTCGGTGGACATAAATATGCCGTTGGTGGTTATGGATTAGGATATGGACATGGAGGTGCTTATGGTGGCTACGGACTTGGAGGTGCATATGGTGGCTACGGGCTTGGAGGTGGTTATGGAGGATATGGATATGGTGGAATCCACTAAACATGTGATTTATTGTGATAAAAATATTCGGCCTAAGATAGTTTATATTTTCCTATCGTATTTCAATACTAATGAAAATATACGTTTTTCTTATATTTTAAAATTATTTTAGTTTTTACCTATTCCCAATCCCTTTTTATAATGATAGGAGGGGGGCATTTCAAGGAAGTACCAAGATTTAATATTGTCAAATGGGTGGAATAAGAAAGCTTTGTACCCCAATAAAAGATTAAAAGCGTTCTATAAAACTGCAAGTTACCATTGCGTACATGAAAATCCATCCATTTTTGCACGTACACTCGGGTATAGTTGGATTTGATTTAAAAACAAGAATAATTAGTGCATTCAAACCCCCGGTAAAGTTGGGCAACCTCCTTATAAACAGCAAGAACAAATTGGACAAAAAACAAAAATCAGGATTTTAAAAACTGTCGTGTTCTCATTGTCCTTCTAGTTACGTGGCAATCTGGAAGATCTTTTGAGGTCAGAAAATCAGAACACTTACGCTCTTTCAGATTGTAACGGGCAGATTCGTCATTTGCTAACCATTTGTTAGAAAATAACTACAAATCAAATGCGAATCTAGAAGTACTCCACGTTGCGAAAAAACGACATAGACTTGATGTGTTGGAGGGCTTAGAGATCCATAAGCATAAAAATGGACCAAACATTCTTTTAAACGAACAAATTTATTGCTTTCCATCAAAACTATTTTCTCTAATCTAAATTCATTTTTATTTGTTATTATTTACTTAATTTTTATACTAACAAGTGAAAACAAACAATTGACATAGTTAATTGTTGAAATACCATGTATAGACGGTGTTGATTACTCGATCACATTACACATACATAACTCATATTCCCATTAGTACATAATATACAATTTTTGCCTAATTTGCGCCCTCAAGGGTAAACAGTGATGTCTACGAAAAAGTTTTAAACAAAAGTTGTTAATTTTTTATAATGAACATTTTTTACATTTAAACTTTTGTTCTATCTCTAACGGTTTATAAGATGGGTCCAACAGACCCAAGACCCAATTGTCCTATGTTGCTCATTTACGAACTTGACCTCACTTTTTACGTCCTCAGCACGTTATAAAAATTTCAGCTTGATATCTCTTTTCGTTTTTGAGTAAATGTGATGACAAACGGGCAGACAACAGACAGACAGACAGACAACCGGAAATGGACTAATTAGGTGATTCTTTGAACACCTATACCAAAATTTTTTTAGTAGCATCAATATTTTTAAGCGTGACAAACTTAGGACTAAACTTAATATACTATGATATATTTCATATATACATGGTATAAAAACACTTATATTTTTTGTAGTAAATCCATTGATGTTAGTATAAATATTTTGAAAATTTATATTTTTATTTTTTTAAATCATATGACTCATTTAATAAAAGTGTATTTTACACTTTTATTGAATGTTTAAGGAATTTCATATTACATAATCGATCTTTGGTTAAAACTTGTCTTCAAAAAATTGTTTATGACGTATTTTGTTTTCAATATGTACGATTAAATTTTGACATAAATAGGAGTCACCTATCACCTAACTGTATATTCTGAAATAGTGTTTTCGACAATGGATTAATTATCCGAAACATGTAAAACATTGTTTAAATAAAAATAACACAAGTAGAATTTGCAAATTAAATATAATAAAATAAAATTTTATAAAATTCAATTTTAAAAAAGTTTTTATTTTCCAAAAAAAGTTAATTAACATAATTACTTATTAAAATTTAATAAAAATTAGCATTAAATTTTGAATGTCAACTGTAATATAAAAACTATAGAATCATATGTCAATCCATATAATTATATTAATAAAATAGTGTATCGTTACCATGGAAAACGACACCATGAAAACTCATGCAAGGTACGAATAGGCCTTTTCATAGTTTTTCTTTAAGAAATAGAAAATCTAATATATTTTACCTTTATCAAACAGCGCTTTTTGACAAAGATAGATGATATGTCATATGGCTTAATTTGACTGTCATCTTTTCGAAACAAAACAGAATCATTTTTTAAATTTAAAGACAAACATTTTTTTTTTTTTTTGAGTTATTATTTAAAAGGAAATAGTTTTAAAGTGTTTTTCGGAAAGTTATTTGATTAGAAAATATTAAATATTGTGTATTTTTGTTACAGGCATCCGCAGTGCAAGATCCATTACTTGCATTATATTCGAAATCAACGCGTCGAATCGATGGACGATGGTCCAAATGGGGTCTATGGAGCCCATGTTCACGTACTTGTGGTGGTGGTGTTTCTGTACAAGTACGTCAATGTATTTCACGTGCACAAGATTCAAGGTACGTGATAATTCTAATATTTTGATGCAATAAATCTACAATAGTAAATATTTCATATATTCGTTGTGTGCGTAGTCATGGTAGGGACAATAAAAACGATGCCAGCGCTTCCAGTGAAAAAATTTGGCGATAAAGGAGGCTGTTATGGCTAAGTTCTTATCTTATAGTCAAATTAAAATTATTGAAAAACACTACTTATTTAAACTTAATGCATTAAAATTTTGACAATAAGAAATCAAATTGTACAAATATTATTTTTCAAATGAAAATTATCATAATTATTTATTTAAATTTGTGATACAATAATATTAAATTTTCAATGTAAGTCATAAATGAAATCCATACAACTATACATATATGCATCCATACAATTTTATAATTAAAATAATGTATCGTTACCATGGAAACGCCTCCAATAAAACTCACGCACAGTGCGAATAAGAACTTTTTCAAGTTTACTAATATTCTATTACAACGATATATGATTTATTAATATTCTTATCAATAATTACAAATTTTTTTAAATGAAATTATTCTATTATTTTTAGTAATATATTTTTATCTTATTATACATATATAGATATTATTTTTAATTACATTTAATTAATATTTTATTACTTTCATTTTATATGAATATGAAGAAAGTTTATTACAAATTATAATTAAAAAATTGGATATGAAGTTCATCATATTAATTTACAACTGATAAAAAAATAACATATTTATTACCTAAATTATTAATGTATTCTTTTAAATGAATTTTTTTATAATAATTCTAATGGAGTCAGGACGAACAAATTTAACTTATTTTTATGTTCCTCTACCTTTGAATGAAGTTTGTAGAACAATAGCAGATACCCGCCCGCTTTGCTGGGCAATTTCTCCTTTAAAAAACAAAGACTATCACGTTATAGTCCTCACTTATCCTTCCTTTTGTTCACAATTTTATGGATTTTAATTTTTTGGTGGGGAACTCATGCAAATGATACGCGTTGATATTGTAACTTTCTGTAAGTCCAATCATTAAATTAACCCGATGTTTATGCTTTTTGGATCAAAATTAACCTATCCACTGAGTTTCATCAAATTCCAAAACAAAAATTTTTTTGCAATTTTCTCGATTTTTCAAAAAAAAAAAAAAAAAAAAAACCCTTAAGTAATTGCCAAAAATTGAGAAACTTTTTTAGTCTCCAATTTCGATAAAACTCTAAAGGTAATTTTGACCCAAAAAGTACAAAAATCGAGTGCATTTGATGACTGGTCGAATATTTTTAGAAATACGGACAAAAATCGAGCCAAATATAGCGATATCACAGAAACTCTGCATCCAATGATGAAATTAACCTGATTTTTATACTTTTTGGGTCAAAATTACCCCATCCAACGAGTTTTATCAAATTCCCAAACAAAAATATTTTTTCCGATTTTCTCGATTTTTTCAAAGGGGAACCCTTAAAGAAATTAACAAAATCGAGAAATATTTGTAATCTCCAATTTCGATAAAACTCAGTATATAAGGTAATTTTGACATGCATTTGATGACTGATTTTGTCAAAATTAGTATTTTATTTCAAGTTCATTTTCCTTCTAGAAAACAGGGTCAGAGAATCAAAATTCCTGACCCAAAAAATGAGTCAAGAATTATTAGATTCCCTCCGATAAATATTTTTTTGCTACTTCGATAATTTTGATTTACATTTACTTCAAAATATATCGATTTATAGTTTTTTTTTCTTAAATCTATGACAGGATTCTGTATCATTTTTCGCCATATTTTCTTTCTTGTCTTATATTTTATAAGTGAAAAGATAAACTTAATAGATACAATTCCCACGTCTAGACAATACCAAGATATTGCCACATCAAAACGAAGGTAAAAATAACTTAATAAATGTATCAACAACAACAACAAAAATTATCTTCACATAAAAATTAATAATAAGCATCTAATATTAATATTAATAAAATGCATAATAATATGGAACACACAGATATAGATGTATTAAACTATTTAATTTGGGTCAAAGATCATCGTGAACACTGGTCCATAAACAAAACAATATCTATATCTCTCTACTTTTTTTTACAAACAAAAATATAATACTATTCCGTTCATTGACATTAATTTATAAAAAAAATATTAATAATATATTATAAATTTTAAAGTTTTTTTTTTTTTTAAATTTATGTTTTGTAGTAATTAAAAAGAAATACAAAAATTATTATTAGTATTTTTAAGACAAAAAAAAGGCGCATTAAAGTATGTAGCACTTAAAATAATAATTTAATACTTTAAATTAGTTAAGTATGATATGAATTAGTGATGTTCCTGCAATATATTAACGCCCAGATTTGTAGTTATTTGAAGTTTCAAACTCGTTAATTATTAACTTTAGATTCTTGAAATGTTTATAAATTGAAAAAGTCAATCAGTTTTGAAAGTAAAAGAAAATAATCTCAAAGATGGTATTCTACTTTTATTTAAGGTAATTTGGGCGGGCTACAATCTAAAAAAATTTAATTTTTGACAAAAAAATTTCTTAGCTTATATAAAAGTAATTTAAAGTATCTATTGCTAATTTCCGTCAACAACACAACATCGATTCTTGTTCATGAAGGATCATTTACTGACAGGCGTGAACTTTAAAATCACCTAATTAGTCCATTTTCGGTTGTCTGTCCGTCTGTCCGTCTGTCCGTCTGTCTGTCCGTCCGTCCGTCCGTCTGTCCGTCTGTCTGCCAACACGATAACTCAAAAACGATAAAAGATATCAAGCTGAAATTTTTACAGCGTACTCAGGACGTAAAAAGTGAGGTCAAGTTCGTAAATGAGCAACATAGGTCAATTGGTTCTTGACCTATGGGTCCGTAGGACACCTCTTGTAAACCGTTAGAGATAGAACAAAAGTTTAAATGTAAAAAATCTTCCTTATCAAAATAAGCAACTTTTGTTTGAAACATTTTTTGTAAATATCACTGTTTACCCGTGAAGGCGCAAATTAGGTGTAAATGGTATAATTTGTATTATATGGGGACATCAGTACCGTATGTGTGACATGTATGTATGTGTAATCTGATAGAGTAATCAACAGTGTCTATGCATGGTATTTCAACAATTAACTTAGTCAATTGTTTGTTTTCACTTGTTCTATACGAAAATTAGAGTTTCACACGAGAAGGTATGAGAGTTATAGGCGTATCATTTGAAAGGTAGTTTAAGAGAGAGTGTTGTTAGCTGTGTTTCAAGTGCGAGCTTAGGATTCGGAGCTTTCGTACCCAAAAAACTAATAAATGGGTAATTATGACATATAATTTTAACATATAAAAAATAATTACTACGGAAATGAATGGTCAAATAATTAGGTAATTCACAACTATAATTCAAAAGAATAAGGTCAACTCAATTGTTTCAATTTCAATTCAAATATTTCCAAAAATTTGTCCCAAAAAATGATAACTCTCTAAGGATCCTTTTCATCTCATCTGATGTCCTTGACCATCTTTATTTGATATTGATTTAAGAAATATTGTTATAAGTTTAAAGTGTTTATCTGTACGTCTGTGTGTTTCTCAGTGACATCGTATCCCCTAAATGGTCGAACCGACTCTAGATTGAGAATATTTTAAAGTTTCCAAAAATCGGTTTACAAGGAATAAATCTCATTTGTAGGGGTTTTTTAAATTATGTAAATTTCATTTGTTGATCGTTATTACTTTCCGTATTTGTTAAATACTTATTTTTAAGGATGACTCGTAACATCACTAATAATTAAATAATGTATGTTTGCAATTAAGTATTCCTGAAACGTATATCTCTGAAAAGTATATATCGTAAAAGAACATACAGAAGAGGCACTACACAATTCGTTATTTCTTCTATAAAACTACTGTTGTTGAATTTTTTTGTTTATTTATTTTCTACAGATTTTATGTAATTGATTATTGTCGTTTTTCATCGTTTGTTAGTTATTTAGTAGGTATGTTGATTCTTTTGATGAACATTTGCGGTAATTTATAGATGTAAATAATCATTTTATGAATTACCGGAAACTTATGTCTTAATGTTAAGAATATAAAATATCGAAATTATCAACGTTTTTTTTTTTTACTTATTTATTCAATTTAAATAAAAACACATTATGTTTGTTATTTTATCATTTTCAACAAAATTCTTTTAGAGGAATTTTTATTTATTTATTTATTTTTTTTTAATAATAATTGTTTATTTGCATATTTAATTCTCTTAAACTATTCGCTGGGTGTGTGACAGTACCGAGCAAAATTTTATTGAAAATTAACTTTTTCAAGTATTTTGATTTTTCAAAAATTTCTCTGTATTTTTTCATTTAATTTCTCTGTATTCATTCGATAAAATCTTTTAGTGCTGGTTTAGCAAAATAGTTAGAATTATAAAATTACAATTTATATCACACTCTATTTTTTCAAAGACCATTTTTTGCTAAAAAACCACGATAATTTAATGATTGGGTACAGAGTTTCTGTGATACCACAATATTTGGATCGATTTTAGTCCGTATCTCAAAAATTAGTAGACCAGTGATCAAATGCACCCGATTCTTGTACTTTTTGGGTCAAAATTACCTTATATACTGAGTTTTATCGAAAATGGAGATTAAAAATATTTTTCGATTTTTCGCAATTTTTTTACCCATTTGAAAAAATCGAGAAAATCGGAAAAAATATTTTTGTTTTGGAATTTGATGAAACTCGGTGGATGGGGTAATTTTGATCCAAAAAGTATAAAAATCGAGTTAATTTAATGATTGGATGCAGAGTTTCTGTGATATCACAATATTTATCGATTTTAGTTCATATCTCAAAAACTATTCGACCAGTGATCAAATGCAGCCGATTTTTGTACTTTTTGGGTCAAAATAACATTATATACTGAGTTTCATCGAAATTGAAGATTAAAAATATTTTTCGATTTTTTTAAGGGAAAAAATCGAAAAAATCGGAAAAAATATTTTTGTTTTGGAATTTGAAGAAACTAGGTGGATGGGGTAATTTTGATCCAAAAAAGTATAAAAATCAGGTAAATTTAATGATTGGACGCAGAGTTTCTGAGATACGCAATATTTGGATCGACTTTAATGGATCGATTATAGCGTGATAGTCGTTGTTTTTAAAGGAGAAATTGCCCAACAAGGCGTGCAGATACCTGCTAGTATTATATAATTAAAAAGAAATCAAAAATTTCACTTTATTGAAAAGAAATCATTTTAAAGGGCCTTAATATAGTAATTACATAATAATCATCTTTGTAATATTGCCCTCATAACTATTACTTTTAAATCGATACATTTATATCGATAAAAATCATGAGTAATGTTTTAATATAGAACAACTCAAAAATTAATATAGCATCAATAACTTGAGGCATTTTCATATACCATAATATTCAATGGTAATTTATGATTCGAAAAAAGCATTCTGTCTCCCACGTATAATTTATTTTTAATAGTGGTCACAGAGACAGAAAATCGAGAAGTATCAGGGAATATGATAGACCGAGGAATTATTGTGGAAATCTAAATAAGAAATATCAAAAATTACTGCAAAATGTCTGTTGTTATTCAAATTTCAAACAATTTTTTTTTCGATTTTTCCGACACTTGAAAAAGACGAAGAATTTAATTCATTTAACGACTAGTTATGTAGTTTTGATGGTACCGCCAAAAGTGAATCGAAAATATAGACCACTTCAAGTTCAGTTGTGGGCAAAGCATAGAAAATACACCACCAATCGTTAAATTAACACGAATTTGGTCTTTTTTGAGTCAAAATTACTCTATGTACTGAATTTTATCAAACTTCGAAACAAAAAATTGAGTACGTTACGCATTCCAAACAAGTTTTTGACTCCAATTTGCAAAAAAACGGGTCCATTTGATGACTGCATATTTTCTGAGATATTTTCCAAAATCCCATTCAAAAAGCGATTTCTTGGATCGACTTCAGGTTATTCCTTAGAAAATCCCTAGATTTTCGTGACTTTTGAATCCAAAAAAGATTTTTTCTTTCATATTTTGAAATCGTTTCTATAGATTTCTAGAAAGTTCATTTATAATGTTAAAAGGAAGTGTTAATTTTTCTATAATTATTAATATCATTATTTTATAACAAGAAACACTGTTAATATCAAATAATATACATTATAAACTCAATTTAATTGATAGTTTGAGATGCACTGGTATGTACTTACATATGGATTACACCGTGTATAGTTCAATGGAACTTTATTTTTGTAATAATAATTCTTATACAATATATTTGTAACAACCAAGCATTAAAATATATAGTTCAATCTACAGGACGTCATTCCTTCTATCTGTAAATCTTTGAAGGATTTATGCTCGATAAGATTATTTACTTTCTTTATCGCCCTTGGGCAGTTGTGAACTTGCCGTCTCATTCCACTCCTTTTTATAAAAGCACGAAGTATTTATCGATTGAAAATAGTAATTCCATAAACACGACACACAAAACATCGGAATTTTCAAAAGAAGAGAAGAATCAAAAGGTATAAAGTTTACGAGTTTTCTTCAACACAGTTCCTCTTCTTAATCGTCATATTTTTCAGATCCGATTATTGAAATATATTTTTTCGAAAATCACACGACGAGAAAGACTGCTCCAAGTTTCAAATCTGGAAAAATATCCACAGTTTTTTCAACATTTGCCGCGTTCCATATATTTGTCGTCCTGAGGGACGTATCCGTCCATAAATGCCTTTGCTTATTTCCATCCATCCCTGCTCGATAGAAAAATTTTGCACAAAATAGAAAATTAATCAATTGAAAGTAATGGGAAAATCACTAATGGTGTCAATCCGTAGATTTCGTAGTCATACGCAAGCCTAAATCTTTAAAAAGAACGGCAGTAGTCTCTTTCAAGGGACTATACCCTTAAAATAGTGTAATAAGTAATATCCATCTTTTTAACTTGCTCTAGTTAAGCCTGTTATCGTAGTTCTATTTGAAGTAACCGCATGCCAAATGAATTTTCCAATAGAAATTGAATACTAACAATTGTATCCAAATGAATTTATCTTTAGGACAGTCTGTAATAATACACCTATGCTGTAAAGTTTATTCTACAAAACTCGAGTTTTAAAAATATATGTAACAATTTATTGTCGTTATCTGTAAACTTGATCAAAAAAACTGATAGGTATTGGTTATTATAGCACCAAGACAGTACCTTACATGCCTTGTTGATTTTATACATTGTTGTGTTATACCCATAACATAAAATTTACACAAAGGTCCCTTTAAATTGAAGCAATCTAGTATCTTGAGAAAAAAAAACAAAATATGAATAAATTCATCTCTTATACAGTTGTCTCGATAATTGGGACTCAATAAAAAAACCAGGAGTGTTCTAATTACTGGGGTTGTATGGTTTGAATGAAAATATCTTGCCAGTCTAGGCTATATGTTAGGTCTGCGGAAGAACGTCTTTCTCTGAGTCGAAAAATCTTATTCCAAAACACTTCGAAAATATTTAGCTGTTTTGTTTAAATTGAGACACTTGGTTTTGTATTTAGCAAACAGACTTAATAATGATTTTTCAGAAATCCTAAATGATTCTGATTCGTAATTTAATAATCCAGCGATATTGTCAGTGGCGTAGCGTGCCTTGTCGGGGCCCCGTATAAAATTTTTTTTGGAGGCCCTTATATGGAGGTAAAGATTTTTCACAAAAGAAAAAAAATATTGTGAGAAGTAATATTTATTTATCACATAATTTACCCATTTTACAAATAAAAATCGAATTTTAAATATTCACTCTCCTTGCCTTTTTATCGGCAAACTGATTTATTAAATCATTTATGGCTGATGATTTTAGTTTTTCTAAAGTTTCTGCCTCTATGGACAATAGTGAGATGTCTGACAGCCGTTCTTGTCCCATCGAAGTTCTTAAGTAATTTTTTATTAGTTTTAATTTTGAAAAACTTCTTTCTGCCGTTGCGGTTGTAACTGGAAGGGTCAAGAATAAAAAGCATGCTGTGATTACCTCGGGAAAACTGGATGCAAGACTATTGAATTTTACTAGCAATAATTCAATGAGTTCTTTAATGGAATAAATTTTTTTAATTTCAGAATTTAAGCATGGTTTTAGAGCCTTTAATTGGTCACAAAGATTAAGTGAGATGTCTTTACTGTATTTAGCAGACAGTTTTCCGGAAGCGTTTAATATCTCTTCGCTTGAAGAAGATAGGAGTTTCTCCGGTTGTAATATTTCGAATATACTACTCAGGTTGCAAAGGCTCTGAAATCTTTCTTTAGTTTGAGAAATTAATATATCTAAACAGCAATAGTATACATTGACTTTGAAATAGGATTCCGGGTCGGAAATTCTCTCATCTTGTGATAACTCATCAAAAAAACGCTTCGTTATCTTTCGCCTACTGTTTTTAAAAACAGTTATTACCCCCCACTTTTTTGCTAAATCTTTGGATTCATTTAGCAAACTATTAAATATTAGATTATTAAATTATTATAATTAAATTAGATTATTAAATTATTATAGAATTTTGTCATTTGTAAAATAAAATAAATTAGAAAGTTTTTATTCTTTTTCATCATAATTGATACGGCAAATACGGCGGTAGCTACGCCCCTGGATATTGTATTCTATGAAAATTAAAATTACGAAAGAATCGCATCTGTTTATAAAAATTTGCCGTTGTAAGGCAATACTGTTACACTAAAGTGGCTATAACTTACATTCTTTTAAACATATAGAAATATTTCAGGGGTTCCTTACTAAGTTCTTCATATGCCCGTTAAAAAAATTTCAAATAAGGGTAATTAAAAAGTTCGCTGAAGCTTTTAAACCATTTGAATGAGGTAAATCGACACATTTGTTTGGTATTATATGAATTATTTTGCTTCAAAGACAATATATAATGATTTATTCTTATTTGTTTTTATCTCTTTAATAAAGAGTCATCATAAACCCGCTAGCTCTATTACAAGAGATAATATGAGCAAAAAAGTTGAAGTAGTAATAATAATAAATAATAATAATAATAATAATACTGTATTTAAACCCATGGTTATTACAGGTGATTGGTACACAAAACAGAGAAAGAAGAGAGAAAAGAGCAATTAACAATAGTAATAATAATAATACTGATAAGAACAATAGTAATAATAATGATAATAACAATAACAATAGCAATAACAATAACAATAACAGATGTAAAAGAAAACAAGAACAAGAATAATAACAATAATAATAACGATAATAATAACAATTATAATAACAATAACAATAAAAAAATAGCTTCAGTAATAATAACAATAATAATAACAATTATAATAACAATAACAATAAGAAAAATAGCTTCAGTAATAATAACAATAATAATAACAATAAAAAAAATCGCTAATAATGTGGGATTTCGATTCTAAGACTGAGAGCAAAAATGAGTGGATAACAATAATAATACCAATTTAAATAATAACAGTAAACAACAGTAACAATTAATAATCATATAATGTATATAAATGCATTAAAATATTCTGAAGATACAGTTTATAGGCGGATCGAAAGTGTTTTCTACTCAGACAAAACAAAACTTCTCAATTTAAGCGCGTTGATAGTATAGAAATAAATATCATTTATTTTGGAGATGCTGAGGTTATCAAGCAAAGATGCTGTTATATTTATTACATTTGTATGTTTTCTGTATTTTGAAATGTATTGATCCCTTAAAGATTTTAGAATTGGACATCTATGCAGAAAATGATCTAAGGTATCAAATTCATCCAAATTGCACATCCCACATTTCAATTCTGAATCCCATCTATAAACTATACCTCTTGTGCATATTCTGATATGGTTCTTATTTATAACACGCATCTGGAAAATGACTCTTTTTTTATCAATTGGTATATCTAGCTCAAGGTATGAAGAGGTATTGGGTGGATGAAAATATTTATAATTTAAGTTATAATTAGATTCTAAGATTTTATTTTCATCCCTTGCTCGAATTTTATTTATATAACTTTGTATTATTTCTTGTTTTAATTGCTTAATTGAAAGTGCATTCTGTTCTTCCCAAGTATAACCATATCCTAGATCAGTAACAATTTTCTTAAGTTGGGTGGCCCAATTAAGCTTATGAACATTATCAGGACTCTTATCTAGCTCCGCCATTCTTAAATAACTCACTTTGGTAAGTTTCGCACTGGGTGCATTCAGCATCTTAATCCACCAATTTAAAATTAAATTTAATGCTTGCGATCCTATGTGTGCTCTTTGCGTTTCCGATCTCAGTATATAGTGTGGTGTGCTTCGCGGTAAGCACATAATGCTCTTGAAAAAATTGCTTTGAATTTTATCCAGCTCTTCAAGGTAACGCAAACTCCATGTTTCGGCACAGTAGAGTAAAGTAGTTACAACTATAGAATTTAAAAGTTTCAGCTTTGTATCCCATAAAGTTGATTGTGACCTGACTAATGTTTCCCGTACACAACCAATTGCTGAATTTGCTTTTTTTGTAAATGTATTCAATGATTCTAGGAATAAGCTTGTGCTAGTGAAGGGGACGCCCAAGTAGACGAATCTATTCACAACTTCTATTAGTTCATTGCAAAGATAAAATTTCTGTTGCTTAATCTTTCCTTTTTTTCTGAAGACTACAATTTTTGTTTTTGGGATGTTAATTTGTAACTTATTCTTGTTACAATATTTTTCGAAAAAGTTCAGATTTCTTTGGAGATTTATAGGCGAGTCTCCGAATATTGTGCAGTCATCTGCATACAGTAGATGAGTAATTTCTAATTGCCCGTTGAGACTAACTCCTGTCGCTCCATTCGTCTGGAAGTAACTGTCTAAGTCGGCTATAAACAAAATGAATAGAAGGGGACTCAAGGAATCTCCTTGCAATATTCCCTGTGTGATATGTATGTTTAAGGTATTTTCAGGATCTCCAAGATCAACGATCATTTTGGCGTTAATGTACATATCTTTTAATATCGACACAATTTTTCTGCTAATACCCAGCGAGTACAATTTATCCCATAAGAGGGAATGTTCTACTTTATCAAAAGCTTTTTTAAGATCAATAAAGCATGCATAAACTTTTCGTTTAGGTAGTCTAATGTGTGATTGAACTAAATTTGTCAAAATGAATATATTGTCTTGGCATCCCCTTCCTTTCCTAAAACCCCCTTGATTCTCGGGTAATATTTGCGCTTCTTCCGCCCAAGTAAGGAGTCGGTTGCTGAGAATTTTTGTGTAAATTTTCGTGATTGCATTTAACAGAGCAATACCCCTATAATTTTCGGGATTTTGAGTGTTACCCTTTTTAAATAACAGTTTAAGTTTTAACTTCGTCCAATTTTCACCGCACTTTTCATTTTCGAAGGCTAGATTTAACATATTTAATAAGTGAGTCTCAGCTACTTCAGGTAAATTTTTAAGGAAATCGTTTGTTAAACCATCTGGGCCGGGAGCTTTACCCCTTTTAATTTGTCGTAATGCGGCTTGAAGCTCTTCAGCAGCGATTTCGACATCTAGGTATGGATGGTGGGCATCAAAAAAGGTTTGTTCATTTATAATACTTGGAGGATACAAAGTTTGAAAATACTGATTCCACTGATCTATATGTATAGGGTTTATGTTTGATAAATTACCTTTATATCGAAATTGTTTAAGAATACTCCAAAATTCCTTACTATCCCTGGACTTAATAAGGTTATCTTTAATAGCTTGGAAATATCCTTCTTTCTTGGCCTTTATAGTATCTTTGTACCTTTTTTTACTTTCTACATATAGTTTTGTAATCGTTAGGGAAAAGTTTGTGGTTTTTGCTAGTTTGAAGTTATTTTTTAGGGTTACCTTTAGTTGTTGACATTCCTTGTCAAACCATATCTTATTTTTATTTTTTAATATTTCCCCTGAGCTTGTAGTGATAATAGTTTTTTCATTGCACATATCGAGTTTAGTGGCTACATTCGTTATATTAGTAACCATAGTCTGATAAAACTGTGTTGCTGAGTGCAAGGTTGGCCATTGAGATTCTCTGAGCAATTCTAAGTATGACGAAACTTTTTCCTCATTCCACTTAAAGCTTTTAATTTTATTATATCTACGCTTGCTTCTACTACTGGAAACAGTGCTGTCGATGATCAGCATACAAGGTAAATGATCTGACGTTAAAACAATGTCTGTAATTGCAAAATCTATAACTTCAACCAAAGCCAGATCATTTCCCCATACGAGATCCACAGCGCTGTTTCCGTTTGTATTGAAAAACGTGAACTGTCCTTCTGGGTCCGACCTACTTCTACCATTTATAACATAAAAATTGGAACTCTCAAAAAATTCGTTCAGTTTTATACCTCTTCGATTGACTATATCTTGAGAATTTCTGTTTTTGTTCAAAAGTGTACAATCAAAAATCTCGTCATGTTCTTGACCCAATGTGCCAATCCTACAGTTCATATCCCCCGCAATAATAATTGCTGTATCTCGGTAGTTTGTACTTATTAAACTCAACAAATCATTTAGTAAATCTATCACCACACCCACATCATAACTAGGCTTAAAATATACAAAGATCAAAATATAATTACAACCTGTTAAATTTACTTTTACTGCAATCCATAGATTAGAAGAATCTATCAACTCCGTATTAATAGACTTATTTACTAACAATATCAACCCTCCACTTGCTCTTCCGAACTGTTTTTCCTTAACAGCTAGCACCTCATAGCAATGATATTCCTCTTTTAATTTAAAGTCATTTCCAAAATTTCTGCATAGCCATGTTTCACTCAGTCCTATAACACTACAGTTTTTAAAATATTGTTGCTGTTTAGTATCTAAATTTAAAAAGTTATTTATTCCATTACAGTTCCAAAATATAAATTTTACTTTGTCCTTTAGTTCATCACTTTCTCCAATCATTCTGCTTCCATTCCCAGTTTGTAAAAGTTTCAAGTTGGATTGCTATTGCGTAGGTTGTAACGCCAGGCTGCTTTGGGGTTTTGCCTGGTTATCATTACCGGTAGAGTAAGATCTCGGCCGTATGAACTGATCTAAAGTTGATGCTCTAAAAATATGTTTGCTTACTTTCTTGTTTACTTGGTTGTTAATTTTGTGGTCTTCGTAGCTTTTTTCTTCCGATGATAGTGGTCGTTTTTTTAAATTATATTCCATTTTTAGTTCATCCATATTTATATTTTGGCCATTTACAAACAGCTTATCTTGTTTGATGACTGCTTGCTTCCCTTCGTTACGAAGTTGTACCATATAAGGTATTAAATCTTTCCTTTTCTGACGAGCTGCTGGCGAAAGATCATCAGATAAATAAATGGACGTTCCCTTCAATAGTTTTCGGTTTGCCAAAATCTGGATTTTTATTCGCCATGACACAAAACCAACAATAATAGGACATTTAGAGCTATCTCCACTTGGTCTGAGTTTCCGAATAAAATCAATGTCTTTTATTGTACAATTAACTTTCAGCGTAATGTTAAAGAATGATATTATTTGCTCTTCCATAACATTTGTATCATGGCTTATATCAATTAAACCGTAGATTATTAAGTTTTTCTTACGATTTGTTGATTCTAAATTTTCAACTTTTTGTTCCAATAATTTTACCTTTTCTTTTAAATTAGTTTGCGCTAATTTCAATTCTTCGAATTTTTTGTCTAATTTTTCACTAACATTTTGCACATCATTTTTCAAATCATTCTTCAAATCCGCAATGGCCTTTAGTATATCTGCATTTGTCATTTTGGGAGTATTTCAAGTTCACTTGTAAAGGAAGTATTGATTTATTGTTATCAAGCAATGCTTAACGCTATTTGGGATAATGGGTTGTAGTTTACAGTGTTTTTAAGTAGAATAAACAATAGTTAAATCACGAATGTATATTTTGTAAACAACAGTTTCTGGTTTAATAACACTATTTTTAAGGTTTGATAATATTGAGATGATTAAAAAATAAAACTAACACCAGTCGGACTCGAACCTCCGATCACCAGTAACTCTGCGTTATGCACAATTGGTTTCACGACTTTACTAACTGCGCCACCGAGTTCTTTTGTGAAAGTACGTTTTTTTTTTTAAGAATTATTAAAACTGGCCACTTATTTGTTTTTACTTTATTTGTTTACGATTTTTCGTATTCAAAACTATCGAAATTAGTCGCTGAGAATATTCTATATTCAAAAAGAAGTTACGTTTCCTTTTTTGAGTTCCTTGCTTACGATAAACGTGAATCACATCAGAATTAAATATTTATTTAACACAATGAAGCCATTTTACACTATGGTTTAACTGTCACAGATTTTTTTTTTTTTTTTTTTTAAATCACTTAATCATTAATCATTAATAAAGTGATTTTAACACTTATCACCACAATATTTAAAAAATATTTTGCACTTAAAACACTAAACTAAAATTATAAAATAAAAACTAACTTAAAATTTGTTTAAAAGATCAGGGCATATAAAACACGTCTTTACTCAATGACGGCTGGGTACCAATCTTGGTACCAAAAAAGTTGAAGTAGTGGATGCAAGTATCCATATTTTGATACAAAATTGTGGTTGCGAAGACGGAACTTTCTAAAAAAATTATTTTATTTAAAAGAAGTTGCTATAAACAATTAATGCTGCGACATTTGAAAGATAGATCATTCCAAATTCAGAATTGTTGGATTAAAATTCTAAGAAAAAGCTGTATTAGAATAGGGTACAACAAATCCGTAACGAACATCCTTGGTAGCTTTGACGAATAGTCTATCTTTTGAGACAGTAGGTTGTTTCAGTTTAATTGATCCATCGTGTATAACGTTAGATAACTAGTATCATATAAGAAGTAGTATAATTTTCAGTGTAATAATTGAATATTTTGAAACAAGACAACACAATAAAATTAATATCTTCATCAAAAATATTTCTAATCTAAAATTTTGATTCGTTTTATAATAGAACGGACTAACTGTCTGCTGTACCCTTAGGTTTATGTCTAAAATAAAAAATTATTATCGACTATTGTTTTAAAATGCTCTTATCGAGAATTATTAAATTTTGAAAAGTGAAAATAATATAACTTTTATTTAATAAATTGTTTAATATTTTAAATATAGATCTAAATTTCGAAATTTTTAATCGAAATAATTCCCAACTTACCTTTTAGCAGTAAGCCTTAATAATGTATCTCTGCGTCACAAAATGTGCACTGGTTTTACCATTCTAAGTGATATACCTGTAACATATCATGCAGTAATATCACTTAGAATGGAAAAACATTTGCATTTTTTACTTACCTAGTTTGCAATCCCATACCAAGAGGTACGGGATTGCAAACTGTGCTTTTATCCAGGTATACTTTATACTTAATTAGAAAGCTATTGGTTTTGGATCTAAACATCAAATCCACCATGGCTAGGCCTAATTAATTCCACTATTAAATCCTTATTGATTGGTTTATTACCAATTTGATTTCGTTTTACAGTTCTAATCGTTTTTGTTACATTTTTGAACACGATTGTTGAAATTTTATTGATACAGGTAAACTAAAAAACATGGATTATCTTACCAAAGTAAACTTGTAATTATTTGTAATGATTGAATTGATACTGTTGTTATTATTGTACGTAGGTGAATCAAATCGATAAATACAAAAACAAGCCCTTAAATTACTCCAATAAAACAATTTAAACATATAAAATATATAGGTTGGGTTTTATTTGATAAAATTTTGAATGGATTAAATAATTGACTTATTGATTTTTTACAACATAATGGGCCACTCTCCGGAAAACATTAAAAGTCATGGAAACTCAAGTCTATTTAGGTTTCAATTTTCAGAGAACGTTGTTTTCTTTAAGATACTTTAATCTCGGAAACGGATTCAACGATTGTCGCACTAATTGTTAACATTGGATTTTACACTATCATAAATATTAATTTTGTGCTTTTAAGCCAAATTTTAATAAAGCGTGTTTTTTCGTTTTTTTTTTAAATAAAGTTTATATTTTGAGATAAAAAATTACCACTCATCCTTCTCAAATAAATACTTCCCACACTCTCGCGAAGAAGTGCGAAGACGAGCGAAGACCGAGAATGTGGACGTGATACTTGTAGTGTTCCACTTGTCTTCCCTTCGCCTTGCTCAACCTCGCTAAAAAGCGGGTTTTTGTACCCGAGATAAAGATTACACGAAGCATCCACGCGCAAACAGGACACAGGAAGAGTGTGGTATTTCTATTTTGTTACATATTTCGAATTCCGTTACATTTATTAGGTAAATTACTATTATATTGTCATCGGTTCTTCATGAACCCGTCAAAATATTATTCATTGATTTTTAATCGAGCTTAATCTTCTTTTAATATATAAAATCCTTTTTTTAAAGTTAATTTGTTAAGTAAAAGTGAATTAATTAAAAATAATTACATATAAAGTATTTTCTCAAGTTAAAAACGATTAAACAAAAATTAAAGTATTTGATATGCATACATACCATAGTTGATTCTTTTTTATTGTATAATAATATATATTTTTTTTAAACTAAATGCCTTTAGTAATACATTTTATCAAACGGGTATTTATTATTATTATTGTTATTTAGAGGTCTGTTAGAAAGCTACTGATTTTACTTCGAAAAAAGAAATCAAAGATTTTATATAATAACGTTTGTTTTTGTAAAATATTATTGAAGTTAAACTTCTTTACGCGCACCAATCGAAAACGAAATACAAAGAGTGAATCGGTAAAAATAAGTGACGTCATCAAATTGGAATTTGACTAAACTTCGCTCTTTTTCCTTCGAACTGTCTAATATTAACCCGTCAGCACCCACGCTATGAGGTAAAATATACCAACAAAATAAATTTTGTTTTAATATAAAGCGAGTGTATTTTATAAGTCTTAGGTTAGGTTAGGTTATATTGGCTGTCCACGAAGGACACACTTAGGCTATAGAGCCCATTGTGATACCATATATGTGTTTTACCACCTTTCCGCTGATAATTTCATTTATCAGCTCCTCAATTTCAGAGGCTGAGTGCACCATCTTCATGCATATACCACGCACTACACCAGCCCATCACAACTATTAATTTAATTAATTTTGTTGCGACTGCGGGAATCAAACTCGCTACTCTAAGCATACCGCGGACGGAATTGGTTACGCCTTAACAAACTGAGCTAAAAGGGCGACATAAGTCTGAAAATTTAGTGAATTCATTCAAGTTAATGGTCTGGCCCTCAAAAGCCATATCCCTCGCGGATCGTTCTGATATATTTTAAAAGTTTGTGAGAACAGACTTAAAACCACTTGCTGCTTGCTCTCTGCTCATATCTTAATTTAATTAACACAGTTATTAACATAAGTTCTCAATGGTCCGTCAGTGAATGTCAGTCACTCTGTGTGTGTCATTTGTATACATACACAATCTATTACCATGATAATTTTAGTCCAAGAGTCAACCACTGGTTACATACTGACCGTTTGACTGGTTACATACTGCCAACTTTTCTTTGAAAAAAAAAAAATGGATTTTCGATAAATAGTCGCAGAAACAATGCAATGAAGATCGAAAACTTTGAACAGTAAGTTTAACTTGAATGCAGTTTTCGACATTCTATTCGTTAGAGCATCAGGAATTATGACCTAATTTGATTTATAAGAAATTAAAAATATGCATAAAAATAATTTGTAAATATACTAAATTCACAATTCGGTTAATAGTGATGAAAATGAATCCATACTTGTTACACAGGGATTTTCCTGTAGTTTTCGGGAAATTCTTTATATAATCGGTCCAAATTCGTTGCTCGGGAGTTTTTGGGGTTATAATCTCGTAAAAATATAGCGATCAGTTTTCAACGGAAATAATCATTTTGTATTCATGAATTCAGTTTTACTAGTTTTGGGTCACATATTAGAAAAGGTTAGTCGTAGAATATCAAAGTCAAAGAATGTTTTGGAATTGGGGCTAGTATCATATGTAGCTGTGTATTTCTCTTTGGGTTCTTTCTTTTTACCCCGCGAGATCGAAACTTTTCAATTTCTTGTATAGGTAATTCAAAGGCCTTTAACCGTAGAATGTTGACATATTTCAGTAAAGAGTGTAGAGTAAAATTTCTTTAAATTGTGCCGTTTTCCAAACTCAATAAAGCTTGGTATCACCTAAAAAGTGTCAAATCCAAAAATGTTATTCGTTGATTCGATAACCTTTTTTCCTTTATTACCCTTCCTTCTGGTTAACGACTTATATTTATAAAATGATGAATCACAAGATTTCTTATAAACATAAAATATAATATAAACATAATTATTTTACATCGATAACAATTTATCTTGATATAGATCTGGGGTAAAGCGGTTCAGATATAAAATAAAACAAAAACGGAATAACTTTACCTATACTTACATTATAATGTATTTATTTACATGTTCAATTTTTATTAAGGTGGCTTTATATTTAATTTACATTGGCTTACAGAGTGTTTACACTTATGTGTACCGTCCCATTTTCTTGGGATAAGTAGCTTTAGATTTAAGGGCCGATTGTTGGATGTTTGAGATCCATTGCGCTAATATATTCCTTTGTTAATACATATCCTTATCAATGGAATACCAATAAAGTTTGATTATTTTAATTGACAAGACTATAAAGCTTACGTAAAAGCAAGTGAAAGACAAACAACTGACTGAGTTAATTATCCAAATACCATATATAGACAGTGTTGATTACGCAATCGTTTTCTTTTTACATCATATAAGTAAAGAAAGATATTCACTCTTACACACAAAGTAATAACAGTAGCTACCTTCCCTTCGTAAAATTTTTCAAAGAAATTATTTTGTTTGTATGAGTTTGCAATTTGTTGGAGAATTGATACAAGGAGACCAAACTTGCATCAATTCTCCAAAAAACAAGCCAAAAGAATCATGACATACAATGACTTCATTATGGGCTCATGGTCTTTAAAAGGTTTGACACCCCGTATACTCTATTGGCAATATTTTACATAGATTCGCTTGATTCAAGGCTATTAATGTCACTATCGGTTATATCAAGAATATGTCGTTCAATAAAAATAATGATTGACAGACAATAATTATTGTTTAAAAACTATTAAAAATGCATGTAATCTTTTGTATGATATTCTTATAATGTTTGTAATCAAAGTATAATCTTACGCAAAAATAAAATAAACTAAAACAAACTCGTTAATCGTTCATTGATCAAGGGTTTTCGCCTGTCTCAAATCACAGAAAGCTTACCTTTTTTATTTCTACATCATATTAATATAATTTATGAATGGTTTATCGAAATTTTTTTATTTTAACACATAATTCAGTTTTTAATAATAAATTTATTTGGGTATTATTAATCTGCATTCAAAGATTCTGTTCTATGGCGCCTTTCAATTTTTTTAGTATATAATTCAGAAATGATTTTTTCTAAAATTCTTTGTAAATAAGTTATTTAATATTTTAATATTTTGATTTGATTGATTTTAATATTTGATAGATTATTAAAAATGATATTTATTATTTTTTGTGTATGTAATGCGATACATAATTTGAATATTTTTATGAGAGTTAAAGAGTATCAAATAATATTTGGAACGACAAAAATATAATATTCAAATTTTATAATCATAATGTCTTTTGCGGTTTTTGGTTTAACCAAAATATCAAAATAAAACAACAAAAAAAACTTTTTTTATTTATGTTCTAAATTGGTATTGGTTAATAGAAATAATTATCTTAATTTATATTGGTTGATTTTTAATTTAGTATCCATCTTGTGACTCATATTCTCTTTTACTGCCCAGCTGTTGTCATATAGAGATAGACTTACTTGAGCCAGCCTCTCTTTGACGACCTCTCTGACCTAAAGTCCGTCGACGTTAAAACTCTCCTGCTGTTCTTAAACAGCTTCAAATGGTTCATGGAGTAGTGGCCGGGGATGGGCCAACCCTTGTTCGGTATCACAACAGACCCTGTGGTCTAATTGTATCCCACCCCAGGACAGCCACTCTAACCTAACATATACCTAATCCATCTTGTGAAAAGTGCTGCCCAATACTTTCAATAGTTTTTTGACCTGTATATTTGATTTTTGATGGTTTCTAAATCATTCGCTCGGTCAGTTTTTCCGTTTTCACAATAAAAAATCAACCAAAAAAGCGTGAAAAATGATTCTTCGAGAGAAGAATTTAAGAAAAACTTTCAGAAGGCGCACAACCACCGCCCACACCTGCACGAAAGCAAGACCAAAAACATACGAGAGTTAGGGAATCTCATACGTCGAGTAAAGATTTAATGTTCAAAACCACCGAATACTGCATTGTCCGTTCGATATACGCTTGTGTCTAATATCATCCATTTCCAAGGTTTTCTCATCCAAGGTTTCATTTATGAAAACACCGCTATCAGTAGCATTATCAATTTTTATTGCACGAATCAATCTTACTTAAAATCAATATTTGAATTAAAAACTTTTAATGATAAGATTAAATTCATCTTTTATTTTAATTTTTAAGAACATGCAATGTATTTTTAATTAAGTATGCTCAGGTGTTAGTTTGCAATGTAAAAAAAGTGTACTCAGGTGGTTTTTTAGGCTATTCAAGATATATTTAAACATAAGAATATTTATATTATTTGAACTACAATGGAATATTGTTGTACCTTGGGTCACAATTTTTCAAAGCCATTTTTTAAAATGAGCTAATGGAAATAGTCTCTATTCAATAAATGATTCATGGTACAAGGGTTTTGTACTATTTGGGTCAAAATTACCTTATATACTGACTTTTATCGAAATTGGAGATAAAAAAATCCCTTTGAAAAAATTGAGAAAATTGCAAAAAAAATTTTTGTTTTGGAATTTGATGAAACTCGGTGGTTTGGGTAATTTTAATCCAATAAGTATAAAAATCAGGTTAATTTAATGATTGGATGCAGAGTTTCTGAGATATCGCAATATTTGGATCGATTTTAGTCCATATCTCAAAAACTATTCGACTTCGACTAAGTGAAGGCTATAACGCAGTAGTCTTTGTTTTTAAAGAAGAAATTGCCCAACACAGCGGGCGGATATCTGTTAGTAATACCGTACAAATATAAGGTTATCGATGATATAAAAAAAAACCAAATTTTAATTTAATTATGAGTTCATTGAAGATCCATCATTTGATGAACAGAGACGACTATAGTTAGAGTATTGATGATTGAAGAGAGATATCTATATTATCAAATTTATAAGCAGCACTTGTACACAATATATTATATATTTTTAACATATACATAATTAATTTAATTTTTTAACATTGATTACAAATATTCAACAATTCCAATTAAGATTAAACTTGATAGAACTAGGACGTTAAAGAATTTAGTTTACTTCCCTAATACGGGAATGAGGTACTTGGCTACCACGCTCGAAATTCAAACTTTTGAGGTGGATACTACAAAAAAGGCATTTATTAACTCGATAAAATCGAATATAGAAACTTTAAAAACATATTATATCTTCATTATTTAAAATATTTAATTCCACACCGCCGCTGTTGGCCGTATGTGATATTATTTACCAATTGTATTGTGTAGGTACCATGGATAGTTGTAGATATTGTTATGGATTAGAGGATGTTGTCGGCCAGTTGTGTAAGCGTGTATTTGATTCACGGATGATTGGATCTGAAACCAGATCTGCTTGCTGAGCCGGAGGTCTATCACCAATATATACACAACCATATAGGTATACCACCAACAATATACGGTATAACATACGAATAATAATATGCATACACCTCGTTCATTATAATTCAGACATTTGTTTTATAAAAAAAAACTAATTATTAAAGAAAAGAAGCACCTTTGGTTTACCAACTCAAAAAGCAAACGCACTTGTACTAGAGAAAGTTATAAGCAACCATTGAAATCCCAAATAAAAAAAAACTCAAGATGGAAATCACAAGATAGAAACACCATGAAAATCCCAAGTGGCAAAATATCATCGAAATCCCGTATGAGTAACATAATTCAAAAATTTTCTCCAATAAGATAAATTAAAAACCCTTGATACAAAATTAGGTCTGATCGATTTGTTTGTAGTATCGTAATTCCTAAGCGGATTAACCTATTTTAATTTTGATTTGAACGGTAATTTGGTCGAGAGATCCTATGTTTCAAGAAAATGTTCTCAGTCGTTTGAAGATCATCACCTCTTTTCTACCTGTTTTTGTGTACGGAACCTTAAACTTGACTTGATATAGCTAGAAATACTCCCGATCAAATTATCTTTCAAGCAAACCCAAAATTAAAAGCGGTTCATCCGTTTAGAAGTATCGATGCCATAGACAGACACACAGATACACAGTGGGTAGACTTATTACAGCTCTCTTTGTTAGGCGGGGGTTAAAAAGAACATTTTGCTCTAAGATTGTCTAATGAAAATGTTATATGTACACCCTCACATTCTCAAAATCTGTGTCAAGGATTGTCATCTTTTGGGAGTTGTCAACTGCGTAGTGATTTTTCTGGCTTTGAACATCTATCTATACAGCATCCAAAAATTGATCTGGAAGGTTAAAAATCGGCATGTAGGTTGGGGTATAAGTGGGGTATAAGTGGGGTATCAAGTAAAAGAGCATGACGTGTACATTAAAAAACTGTACTCCCGACGCAAAGAGGTATGGAGGGAGGGTGAAAGTGGAGATGAACGATCGAATATTTTCAAATATACTCAAGTCTGATATCAAATAAAAGGACATGATGTGTACATTAAAAAACTGTTAGTTACATGAAAATCAGTTCATCCGTTTTCCAGTTGCGACCTCTTTTATCGGGGGTTAATCAAATATTATAAAATTTACTAGATACTTTTAATCTATTTCTATGCAACCATAATGTCCCACAGCGTAGCGTGGCAGGGTATAACTAGTAAAAAATATAAAGATAAACTCTTCAATATCTGTTCAAAAAATTGACTCATGTACCCAAGTTAAAATATTTGACATAAATTATGTTTTATCGTTTTATGGTTATTATTATCATAAGTCAGCCATAACCAAAGATTGTCAGTCCATCTTAAGGTAAAGTGCACTCGTTCCGTCAATGATAATAATAATAATACAAAGAAAAAAAAAAGTATGTTGAAGTTATATGCCAGTCATCTTCACTTATTTACTCATCAACTTCAAAAGCGTCTGCTACATTTATGATCGCATCGCATTTATGATCTGTTTCTTTTTTGCATTATTTTCGATTAAAATTATCAGAGAAAAAAAATGGTGAAATCATATTTCTGTTCGATATTTTTTTTTTTGCAAATTAGTTATGGTTGTTTAAATGTAGTTCAAAAATTGTTTTTTTTAATTTGAATTTGATTTTTTACACAGATGTTTATCATTTTAAGGTTTGAATGAATATTTAACGCCATATTGCTTATGTCCATTATAAAATTTTTAATTTTTTCGTTTTATTAGGAAGTTTTTTTGGATTTGATTTGTCTGACGTCTGCCTTATTTAATCACGCGTATTATAACGAATATAAATTTTGTGTAAAAATATAATACGCTTTTAACTTTCGCAGAGTAAGTTATTGTTATAACAAGCTTTTATTTAGTTTCACCTGTCCCGTTGCCTGTCTGTAATCAAATCTTGCAAATCAAATTTGATCAATTTCCCGGTTTCCGATTGAGCTGAAATTTTGCATGCATATTTAGTTTGGATGAGAATGCATGGTAAGGTTGCGGCGTCGTGTCATTTTCCCATCGCTTCCACCATATTTGATATACATAAATTCATCAAAATTCATCTTATCCACAGTTACTCAGTATTTTCAGCATTTTAATATATTTGGTTGCCGAAATCATATTTATTTTCGCCAATAGAATTTGAAAACAATAGAAGAAGCAGTATCATATATTTTTATATTTTTATTCATAAAGGTAAAACTTAACTATGATAAAAGCTTTACGACTTCTATGCACAGAATGCATCTTTATGCTTCTTTATAAATCGAAAATCTGAAACTATTTTTAATCGTTGTACGATATATTTGAAGCAATGGTTTTGAAGCTATATATTTAAACTTCAAACTGGCCAAAAGTGTTGAGCTACGCAAGTGTGCACTAAGAAGGATTTTCGGAAGTTAATCAATGAAGAAGTTAAAATGAGAGTTGGAAGTTATAAAAATAAAAAAATCAGGTTAATTTAATGATTGGATGTAGAGTTTCTGAAAAATCGCAATATTTGGATCGATTTTAGTCCGTTTCTCAAAAACTATTCGGCCAGTCATCAAATGTACCCGATTTTTGTACTTTTTGGGTCAAAATTACCTTATATACTGAGTTTTACCGAAAGTGGAGATAACAAAAAATTTTTGTTTTGGAATTTGTAATTTTGATCCAAAAAGTTTAAATAATATGTTAATTTAAGGATTGGACCTATAAAAAGTTACTATGTCAGCGAGTATAATGGACAAAACTTCTTTTTCCAAACGTAATAGTCTTTGCTTTTGAAGGAGAAATTGCTCAGCAAAGCGGGCGGGTATCTGCTAGTGTAATATAAATGAAATTATGCGAGCTTTTTCTTTTTTTTACCCCATTGAAAATTTAAATCACGGTCCTGATATGTCGAAGATGGACACTTTTGAAAAACACTGTCTAGCTGAAATTGATCGGTCCATAAGATCCGAATGGAAGTCATACAAGTCATAATTGGCTCGGGGAGACGAGTCATTTTTATGATTTTTAGGGCGTAGATTACAAATTCTTTGGTCAAAAGTTTGGGTTGTGACCCCACATTTATCTATATAGAGGTAAATAAACTATCTACATAGTTATATAGCAATAATATATATTTGAAACGTGCACGCTCCCCGGAAGTTGTATTTGCTATAATAGTAACGTTGTGATGTCACATAACAATACTGTTTATTATCATAGTAAATAGTTTGTTTAAATTGTAAACAAATAAACTACGAAAACAAAAATGTAATATACTTACTTACCTATCTAAAGCTAAACGAATGAACAACAACAAACGTTTAACTTTAAACAAACAAGAAAATAAACCAAATAGGTGGACTAACAGCTTGGTCTCGTCTTCGTGAATATATTTAAGTCGATCAAAGACAAGATGGTATGGCATTCCGATTTAAATCGTACGGTTTAGAAAAATCCATGTTACCATGGCAGAACTTTTTGTGTAAAACAATCCCTAAACCTTAACGTTTAAGTCTTAAAAAGCAGGAAGTATTTTCAGAATGCCATCTACCTACTAACTTGCATAAAAATTCCTCTTTTCCATGCTTTCGCCTAGAATCTTTAGATCCTTAGTCACATTGCCTTTAAATACGGCTTATAAAATAATAACAGACCAACGGTAAGATAGTGGCATATTTAGTGGCCCCATTATCTGAACTTCAAGCAAGTTCTATCTACATTCTACAGGAGCATGTTTTTGTTTCTTTGTAGGTCTACCTGTCGCCCCCTGCTACGAGACCCTTAGGCCAAAAATTTGTTTTCTTCGTTCCATTTTGTCTACTTTTTCTTTCTTCTTTTAGCCCACTTTTTCTTTTTCACCTACTTACTAAAAGAGTGGCATTTGCTTCTTTTTTTACATGACTACTTAATACTTTCCGCCACTGGGGACCTGTGTATACTAAAATATAGACTAAAATTATATGTTGGGAAATTTACGAATGAATCGCGTGAATAGCATATCTAAAAATTATATTTGTTTGTCCCCTTAATGCTTGGCCTTATGCCATTATTTTTTGTGTGCAGCACGAAATCCACTTTCATACTTTCGACTATTATGCCAATTAGTGTTAAAAAAGATTAAATAGCTTTTAAACATCTTTCATATATTACTGCCGTGATAACACAAGTGAAAACAAACAATTTACTGAGTTAATTGTTAAAATACCATGTATAGACAGGGTTGATTACGGAAACTTTCACGCCATGTAATTAGAGAGAGGTAGCCAACCTAAGAGTTATCGCGTTGTCCGACGACGGACAGACAACCGAGAATGGACTAATTAGGTTATTTTATGAACACCTATACCAAAGTTCGTTCGTAGCATCAATATTGTTAAGCGTTACAAACTTGGGAATAAACTTAGTATACCTTGATATATTTTATAATATACCTACATGGTATAACAAACTTGGGACTAAACTTAGTATAACTTGATATATTTCATATATACATGGTATTAAAATTATCATCTATTTTCCCTACATTTACATTTTCCCTTGCATACTTCCTTGGACATCATAAGTTTAAAAATTGTCGATCTTTAAAATTCAAAAGAAACATCACTTTTTGGGTATCAGATTTTTTCAAATCTTATAATACAAAATGCATATTCCCTACTTTTTTGGAAGACACTGTATAAGTTCTGTTCAAATTTATTTAATTCGTGTGTACGAACAAAGTACTTTAAATATGTTCAAGCTATTATGTACTTGTAAATATTTATAAGTGTAAAAGAGAGTTTCTTGGTATATTGTAATAAAATCACACTTTATAATGCCTTTTATTGTAATTTTTTTTGTCGTACAATTTACATAAATAGATTCTGTAAGGACCATAAAGTCTAGAACCTTTGGTCAGCATTAACCAAGCAAATTTATCGACAGTATGGTTAAAATTATTTTTACATTTATCCAAAAAAAAATTGTATCACTTCTTATTCCTTCGATTAAGAAGTTTTTCTTGTCTTTCATCCAAAATAATTTCAGTGAAACTTGGCGTGTTAAGATCCTCTGATTCCATAAACTATAATATTTAGCCACGTGTTTGTATACTTATATAGTGGAGTTTATCTGTAAGCTTTACGGATTTCTTCAAATTTTCTGGAAAGTAGCACCAAAAATTCTATGCACATAAGTTCTGGGCTCATATATTTCGTATGAAGTTTCTACTGATTGATTAGCGCTCAGTCTTCAAGAAACAGCTTTCTACAAAAATTAAATTTAGCTTTTTTTTTTAAATACTGTGCTTGATCTTGCAATGGGTGGTTTATTGGAGCATGTGTATACAAACTTGGATTTTCCTACTTCCATGATTTGGATTGAAAGCTATTATACATCGGATCGGGTATAAAAATCACAAGGGAATCAAACATCTGTAAATAGAAAACGGGATAAAAGATATATCTAATCATTTGATTTTATTGAAAGTTTACCGTTCTAATATTTAAAATAATGTTATAGCTATCTAATATTTATTATTTATTAAATACAATAGTCATCAACTATAATAAAACTAATGAAATATAAATTGTAAAAATAAATTTTATACGATTTTTGACAGAAAATTATTGATTTCATCTCAAAAATCGAAAAAAATCAGGATCAATTTTTATATTTTGACACGTCTGTAACTAGGTCGTGGCAAACGAGGCGCTCGCCACCGGCGTATAAGAAATAGAGGCGCAAAACAAACGTATGTTTTATACGTAAAACAAAAAGTTCGAAGCGAATCATGTAAAAGGTGCTCATTCATTTATATAAAGCCATAAAGTTTAAAAATTCAATATTTTGTGGCAAATTTGATCCGATTTTATTTAAATTTTTTTTGAAACCCACTAATTTTGGGTCATTCTTTTCTGCTGTGATGTCACTTTTACGCTTGCTATCACATATTTGCTTAATTCCGGGCCCAGAACACCACATTCTTGAAACCTATAAGAGCTACGTTAATTTTGATCGCAAATTTGAAAAAAATGACCCAAGTTTAGTAGAATTACATACTTGGTTTATCAAAATTGGATAAAATTTGGATGTGATAGAGCAAAATTAATTTGTTTGGATTCTGATGACGTCATGAAGTTAAAAAATTCGATTTTTTTGATAAAATAGGCAAATTTGACCCGATCTATTTGGATTTTTTATTTTGAAACCCACTAATTTTGGATCATTCTTTTCAACTTTGATGTCAATTTTTCGCTAGCTATCACTTGTGCTTAATTTCAGGACCAGGGCTCCCCATTCTTGAAACCTATTACAGCTAGGCTAATTTTGATTAGAATTACTAATAATAATTACATTATATTAATTGATAATCAGGTTTGTTATTGTGAAATCGTTTCTAATTTACTTATTATCGTTTTTTCGCGGTATCATTAGTCTCATAATAGTGAGCGAAAAAGAAAATAATTCTAAAAGTTTTAACGAATTCATAGATATTTGATTCTTGTGATCGTTTTGGAATGAGAATCAAAATGTATTCAATCAGAAAACTATTGATCTAATGATAAAAAGATTATATTCAAGCCTAGTTCGTTTTATTTTTTTTCGTATAAATGCGGTACAAATCATACAATGAATGCAACAAACCATGTTTATGTTATCAGTTTTATATAACTACAGTAAAATACTAAAAGACTAAACTTGACTAAAATCAGATAAGGATCTTATTTAAATATAAACATAATAATATAAATATATCCGAACATACAAGTACAGTCTTTTTTTATTGGCCGTAGAGTTATTCAATATTCCGTTTTTATTTTTGAATAGTAAATTTAGCAACCGTCCTGTGTTCTTTCCTTAAGAAAATGGTAGCTTATCAATGTAGGGAGTGCTAGTTTTATAGAAAAAGGATCCGCTTTAAAAAAGTGTGAAGTATGAGAAATCCGGTAACCAAAACAACGGACATTAGCTCGAAAGTGTATAAAAGAAAGATGAAAACCTAAAAAATAATCCGTTAGTACAGGTGAGTTTATAATTCCTATATGAAATTATCTTCTTGGAGACCATATTTAAATATCATTGAACAATCGAGACCGTAAACTTCGAAAAATTTTTTTAACTATTCCTCGAATGATATAATATTATCGGATGCCGAATGAATATGGTATGAGCATTGTATCATTAGACCAACTATTCGAAGCCACCAATAAATTTGAAATCTTCGAAAGACAAAAACAATATCTTGAAAAATGCTAGGGTTAAACATATTGGATTGGTACCAAAATAATATTTATTTCCCAGTTTTCTTTCAAATCGAAGCTGAAGTTCGTGTAGAAGTCAAGGGCAGAAACTTCAGAAAAATTATGGAATTTATTTTGAACTTTGTAGTATTTTTTTAAATCTGCTATATCTATAACATTAACAACTTAAATGTTTTGAGGGATTAAATTTCACATTTTGTGTCATAAAGCCATGTTCATCGTTTGTTTATGAAGAAATAAACACGTAATTTTGTACTGAAAGTATATACAAGCGACAGCATATTATATAATCAAACAGTCCAAAAAGTACCCACATTTTAAATTTCAACTAATTTTGAGTCATTCTTTTCAGCTTTGATGTCCGTATTTCGCTAGCTAACATTTATTTGCTTAATTCCGGAACCAGGTCACCACATTCTTGAAACCTATTACAGCTAGGTTAATTTTGATCACATATTTGAAAAGTATGACCCAAATTTACTAGAAATACATACTTGGTTTATCAAAATTGGATTAAATTTGAATGAGATGGAGCAAAATTAATTTTTTTGGATTCTGATGACGTCATAGAGTTAAAAAAATCCATTTTTTTGATAGCACAGGCAAATTTGATCCGATATTATTGTAATTTTTTTTGAAACCCACTAATTATGGGTCATTCTTTTTAGCTGTGATGACCGTTTTGTGCTAGCTATCATTTATTTGCTTAATTCCAGAACCAGGACATCACATTCTTGAAACTTATTAGAGCTAGGTTAATTTTGATCACAAATTTGAAAAATATGGCTCAAATTTAGTAGGATTACATACTTGGTTTATCCAAATCGGATAAAATTTGGATTTGATAGAGCAAAATTATTTTTTTTGGATTCTGATGACGTCATAGAGTTAAAAAATTCGATTTTTTGATAGCACAGGCAAATTTGATCCGATTTTATTGGAATTTTTTTGAAACCCACTACTTATGGGTCATTCTTTTTAGCTGTGATGACAGTTTTTCGCTAGCTATCATTTATTTGCTTTATTCCAGAATCAGGACAACACATTCTTGAAACCTATTAGAGCTAGGTTAATTTTGATCACAAATTTGAAAAGTATGACCCAAATTTAGTAGAATTACATACTTTGTTTATCCAAATCGGATAAAATTTGGATTTGATAGAGCAAAATTATTTTTTTGGATTTTGATGACGTCATTGAGTTAAAAAATTCTATTTTTTTGATAGCACAGGCAAATTTGATCTGATCTTGTTGGAATTTTTTTTGAAACCCACTAATTTTGGGTCATTCTTTTAAGCTTTGATGTTAGCTTTTTGCTAACTATTACCCATGTGCCGACTCAACAACTACAAAATTGAGAAAATATGCTGTAAGGTAAACTATAGTAAATTTTGTTTTCTATAACATTTTGGAGGTGTAATTGTATTATGCCGGCGCGTTTTCTATCGAATTCCCGGTAGAAGAAAAAAGAGTATTATAATAGGTATTTTAATCCGTACTGAATGTGATGTGTGTTGATGTTCAGTACAGAGATGTTTATTAAACATATCCAGATAACTAACTTTTACATACGTGCATGTATTCATTCTAGGAGAGACTTGGGCAAAATGAGTTATTATTGGTATTGCACATAACTTTTTTAACCCGATCATCTTAGTCAAAAAAGTGGTCAACTTCGGAACGGAATAAGCTGAATTTTTGTACAAGCGTTTATTTTTATAGTAAAATCTCAAAAGTCTTAAATGGTCAAATGTGCGCGTCCTTAGATATTCAAGGTCAAAGGTCGCGAATATCAGTTTTTTCAGAATATCTCATTTTCTTTACCTTCAATCGTATTTACATTTACCATAAAAATTGTAGAGGATAAAATTCTTTACAAATTTTGTATGAAACCTTTTTTTATACGTTTTATACTCCACATCCCACTTTCCCTCGTTTCCCTTACCATTGTTCTATCTATGTATGGAATGTTATAATGTTATGTCGGTAATAATAATTGTCTTTATAGAGATAAGAAAAATGATCATCACTACAATTACTTATGCTAAATAAAGAATATCTTTTTTATTTTGTTTATTTTTTATTTATCACATTTATAAATAATTTGTCTGAATATTGTCTGTCCAATGTCATCACTAAGATTACGCAGTCTTTGCTTGGAGAATTTTTATGTCTTTAGTTTTCTGCTCCAGCATATTTGGTATGTCTCGTATATGGATACATTGTGTAGAAATTATGAGGGAATAAGTAAGCTTATGCATCTTTTTTAAAGATGGTAGTGGCTAAGAAGCTCTATACATTTAGCATTAGATGCTTCTCCTCGCCCACCTTCCTCAAGTGCATAACCTTACTCCCTTATAATGAAAGTTATCAAATCAGGAATAAGAAACGTATAGCGTTTATTCTTCAACGGTGTTTCTACTTTATAAAAATAAATATAGTAAAAATTAACATTACAATTATATTGTTTGCAATGATAGTGACACCTTGTAATATGATAAAATTATAATTTATGCCGATGTCCTTGCTGTTACATGTAGCTTCACAGTTTCACATGTTTTATGGTAGTATAGTGAATTTTGCAAAAATAGTTGAGTATTTAAATTTTTTTTTACTGAATTATAGCTTAAAAAACATCCTGTATTCCACTTAAAAGTGGATAATTATTTTTAATTTTAATTGTAATGTAAAATTTAAAGCGTGGGGGGGTGATCATATCTGTCAAATCAGCTAATTTAAAGAATGATTGTAAAGAGCACCTCATGCTTTAAATAAAATTAAAAATAATTTAATTTAAATGCAATAAACAAGAATATAGTAGAATAATTTTTTTAACTTCCCGCTAAGAAAATAGGCAAGTTATTGTTTTCACCCCGTTTTGCCAAAATCGACTTTTCATCAGATCTCGACGTTTTAAGGTGTCAGGAAGCTTCCCTGGCTGCTTCTGCGAGGGTGTCTGTATGGCTGTATGTATGTGTGTGTGTGTGTGTGTGTGTGTGTGTGTGTGTGTGTGTGTGTGTGAGGCCTATTTGGACCGATTCGAACCGATAGATTTCAAGAAATATCAAAAAAACTGCAAAAAAATTTTTTTTTAAGTGGTTTTTTTTAATAACTTTTAAACGGCTGTATCGATCCATTCCTAAAACTAATCAACTCTCAACATCAAAAAACCACGTCAATCACCACCAGTCCGGTCAAAATCGGTTGATTCGTTCGTGAGTTATCGTTGACGAAAGAAAACCCAAAAAAGCGTTTTTTCGGAATAACCTCAAAATTTTTTGTTCTATCAATTGAAACTTAAAGATTCTTCATAAAGCTTCAAAAACTGCGTCGAATGTCACCAACCGCGTGAAAATCGGTTTATTCATTCTAAAGTTATCGCGATTTGAAAATTTAAAAAATAGTGTTTTATCAAACGTCTATGAAATTTTTGTCAATACTTAGCGGGAAGTTACAGGGATGACCTGCAGGGTCAACAGTTTTCCAAATTTTTTTAGTTATTATTCAGTGATGAGTACGCGGTACCTGTAGCATTTTCTACTCTTGCTACGAGGCTAATCCGGTAATGGCAGGACGTCTTCACACAATATGCACTATTTGCCACAAATATATTATTATTTATTGTGGGTGGCCAAACATGTCTTATAATAATTAAATTAATTCAAAAGAAGGAAATTTTTAGAATAAAAACTAAATGAATATTGATAAAATTTATCCTAAAACCCATGAATTTATATTTGTTGGATTATTTTATTACAATTAATTAAAATACAGGTACTTATCATTATCAACCAACCACCAATATAAAGTTGAACCAGAGATATCCAACTGTGCTAGCCGTGGCGGTATATTTGTTTTTTTAACTAAAAAGATTTTAACAAAATGAAATCACATAGAATTATTTTGATAAAGAAACTTTAACGTTATATAATAATAATTATTATAGTTTTGGTGAGAACTTAAGAATACGTCTATAAAATTTATTTATTTTTAAAGACGATATTTTTTTTTATAGAAATATGACGACAAGTCAGATAAAGATTATTTTAAAATTGTATCTTATTAACTTTTTTTAATAAACCAATCAATTTGACTTCAATTATATTTGATCTATATATTTTATTTAATATAATTTTGGATTAATTTTATTAGACTCTTGTCTACGAACTGGAAATAGATGATGGAATAGAGGAGAGTGCATTTTTTAAAGTACTGTGTAAAATATCTTTTTATACGGCGTAAATAAAATATATCAAGGTATACTATGAAATCTGTTTGCCCCCGCAGCTACAATTTTTGTCATTTATAAACTGTAATTGCTGAATTCAATCTACCCGTAAAAATACTAGGCTATTAAAAGATTACATACTTATTTTCTTACTTCACAAATTAGCATGAGAACTGCTTGCTTCCACTCAAATTCATTAATTTAATATGTAAGTAAAAATAGGTAAAGAAGAAGAAAAACCTATAGGTGCAGAAGAAAATCTATTTCAAACACAGCTGAACAAAATATTGTACGGTTAATGTTATATATAGAAATTGCTATGTGCGTTCTTCGCTGAAAAACTCTTAAGGAGATATGCAAGGATTGAATAATACTAGGGATTTCAATAAAAATTTATTAATACTTTTTTCGATTAACAAAGTTTCCAAAAATCACTAAAAGTTCATCGGGCTTTTTGTTATTATTTTCTCGTTCAAAGTTTGCTGAAAAAATGATGAAGCATATAGGTTATCCTTTTCAATTGGATATTTCTATATCAAAAAATCTAGAGAGTTTGATAAAAACTATCTAAAATATTTAGACAATCTTGTAGTTTATAATAATATCATCAAAATATAAGGTTGTCGGTGATATAAAAACAAAATTTTAATTTAATTATGAGTTCATTGAAGATCCATCATTTGATGAACAAAGACGACTATAGTTAGAGTATTAATGATTGAAGAGCGATATCTATATTGTCAAGTTATAAGCATCACTTGTGCACAATATTTTATATATTTTTGTAGTTGCGTGGTATTGTAAAGCTAAAAATAACTCCTTACTTCACTACAAGCATCTATTTGGTTTAAATGTATGTACCGTGCAATAAACCAAAACTCTTTGACAATACTGTAGGTTTACAAAAGCCTTGAAGTTATCGACGTAAATAAAAAGATAACTCTATGTCATAATTCAAAAAATGAAAACAAAAAGTAAAACGCTTACATATAAAAATTGGGGATATACGTGGAATACTTCTGCTTGTGAAAAACTGACTTGAAATTTGTATGATAAAATAATGGACATCAGCTAGTAGATTACAAAAATTACAAATGATAATAATTATAATGTATAGTTGCCGACTTTACAAGAATATTATAAGATGTTGGTTGCTTAATTAAGTAATTAAAATATAAACATTTATCAAAATAAACAATATTTTTACAACTGGTACATGTTTTATTATAATATATATATAGGCAAGTAAGTCCGTCTGCGTTCCTACTCCAGACCATATATCATTATATATCATTGTCTTATAGTAATAATAATTTTCACTAATTCATCTTTAAAATATAGAAATAAATTGTGTATATAATTATATACAGGCTGTTATTACCCGACTGCACAAAGTAATAACAATTTATATGGATCTTCAATCGTAGTTCAAATGTTATTAACAAATTATTCGATTGGGACAAATAAGATGTAATTGATTCACCTTTAAACCCAATACACAAGAGATCCATATTTTAAGCCAGCACAGTTAGCAAGCCATAAATACAAGCCAATCATCGTTTTAAGGCCACATGGTATAATAGAGAAAGGTCTACTTTTTTAAAGCTTACGCCCATATAATTATTTTATGAATACAAAACATAAAATTATACAAAAAGGACATCGTCTCATCTGCTTGGACCTCTTGTATTCACTCTTGTAACTTCACATGCGAAATCCCTTTTCTAAATCGACAATCTTGTTCAGATACATTTCTAACATTTCTTCAATGCAATTTGACACAATTTCACACTAGGCATTGTAATCAAACTGGCTTCAATTCTTTAGTTTCATGTAAACCATATTGACCCAAAATGACCCAAATCCAATCGCGTACCTATTCCTGGTATTACTTTAAAAATGATATTAGACTAGAATTAGAAGGTATATACTAGATAATTTTAAAGTCGTGAAACCTCCGTTAGGAACGAATAATAATTTTCGATTTGTTATTGTCATAACTAACTAGAAAAGCTTTTTCATATCAAAGGGACAAAAATTTCATTGTACAGATTTCATCGATACTCTGACCTTGAATAAAGAATATTTCGTAGTTCTGGAATGTGGTGCCACTTTGTACATACACAAACAGAATATGGTATTTTAATGTAGTGTATATTACTAGGTCGAAATTAACTGAAATCATTTTAAGTTCTAATGAAGACATTATGTGATTAAAGTTTGAAACCACCCACTTTTTCTATAATAATTAATACTCTCTTTTTGTGTACTTACAGAAAATAATAAAAATAATTCCTCAAATAAATGGATCAAAGTAATAAAATTTTAGTGTCTAGGTAGATTATTTAAAAGTGAGGCAAAAAGAACCATATTTAAATAAAATATTGTGGGGTGGGGGCCATCAGGTCCTTATTGGAACGACTTCCAAGTTTTACCATATTGATCGTGTACCTACTCACATATTATTGTTCCCACAATATACAATGTTTTCGGCCTTTTATCGTAAGTAGGACTTGGCATTGGGCTGGTTTTTATTATTGAGTAAGAAAAACGGTAACTCGGTAAGTCCGGTCGGTAACTCGATATGTGCTTTAAGGCTGTAAGAATTTGTCCTGAATTTTATATTTGTTTTTCAATTGCAAAATATATGTTTATTATCAATAAAAACCAAAGAACTTTGGTATTTTAATTGTGGTTTTTCTTGTATGTTGCCAATTTAAAAAAATAATTAACCACAAAATATTACGTATTTACGTAACGTGTAAAGGTTTAAATCAATGCGGTCAGGAGTATATTTTGGTGTGTAAAAACTTCCTTATATATGTTCTTATATTCATTGTTAACGACCTGCGTAGTCTTAACGAATTTTTTTAAATGAAGGCGACAGTATTCAAAAAATTATTAAACTATATATATCATAATAATTTTTGTTATTAATTGCCGTAGTAAAGATAATTAGTGAATTTCGTTTGAAAATAACTATTTTCTTGAAATAGTTATTTACATACTATAAGTAGGATAACAGCATTATTTACTTAAGCCTGAGAAATTTACACAACGAGTTCGTAGCACGAGTTGGACAATCGCAGAAGTACGTTAAAAATGCGTTATCACACGTAAATCGTACAAAACTTTCTCTACGCCTCTAAAATATGAAAATAAACGATAATTATTTATTAAATTGGGCATGACTTATTGAGAAAAATAGAAAATGTAAAAAGTTACTATAGTAACTGAATTTTTTACGCCTTAGTACAGGAATGAATTCATCATCACACTAGGGCGGTAATGAACTATTTTTTCCACGCATACTGCGTGAAAAAAGTGTATACTTCTTTTTTTAAGCAATGAAATTTACATCAAAGAATCTTATGGTCATACAAAAATTACTCGACTATTAAGCGATTAATTTTTTTTAATTTCGCCACAAAAAACTAAACCTAAATTTTTCTAAGGTGTACGTTATAGAGTAACCAATAAAATTCTGCGGTAAGGGTATAAATAATTTTTGTGATGATTTAAAACATGAGCTTTGACTTGTAACTATTACTTCCAAGCCAATTTTTAAAATGTAAAATAGTACCGGTCTATTTTTGTCTTATTGGTTTTATAAAATTATAATGAAACGTTAAATATAATTTCACAATCTCATGAGAGGTACAATTTATTTGCAAAATTATTGTGAATTGAAACATTTTTTTAGCGTTATATTTATAAATAATTGAATTAAATGAAATAAAACATATGCCCGCAATAAATCAGCGTAAGTCAAAATTAAATTTTGAATAAAAGCAAAAAAACAAAAATTGAACTATACTTATTGCAAATATTTTATTTTTAAACATATTTTCTCTATTAAAATATAAACAGGAACATGAAAAACGTCTGAAAAATATTATAATTAGATTTATAAATAAATTTATTATTGGAAATAATAATGATTGAATTTTATTTTTAAAATAGACACATGATCGATCAGACACAATTTATGTATATATTTATTTATATGTCGAATGGCATTGAAAAATATTGAAAAACAAGTGTTGAAACATTCCATTTTTACGCCATATTAACTGATAATTACCGTGCATAAATTTTAATATATTTTTAATATTCAAAAATATAATATTATGCAGAATCACTTATGATTGACATTGAATTATGAAAATTTAATATTTTTAGTTCATTCTTAAAAAATTCTTTATAAAATCAATTCTGCTTGTTGCCAGGTCATTTTCAATTGAGAGCATTACAAACTAATTTTTAACCCTCCATCCTCCTCCAAAAAAGGGTTGTTGTAAGTTTGACTGCTATCTGTGTGTCTGTCTGTCTGTTTTTGATTTTGATATTTTTTTGTTTCGTTTGAAAGGTAACAGTATGGAGAATTTCTTTGCTATGTTTTAAGTGCGTGTTTAGGGTTTCATACTTGGTATAACTAAAAAGTAGTCGATGATCCTCAAAATCGGTTCAGTTTGGAGAAGGCTCTAAGGAAGGAAGACTCTAAGATAATGTAATGGAGAGTGTTCTTAGATCTGTTTCAAAAGCGAGTTTAGTACTCCGTTTCAAAAGTTTCAAAAGTGCTCCGTTTAGTGCCCCAAATTTCACTTGTTGGTTGAACGTATGTCCTCAATGGTTGAACGTATGTCCTCACAAGTGGTTATAATAATTGGAGTCACTAAAAGAATTCTGAAAGCGATTCTCCTTATTTTGAATAGCCCATGCTCATGACGCCTGTCTATCAGAATAATTCCTTTCTTTACCAGAAAATAATCCCTTGCCTTGCCAAAAATTGACAGAATGTATTTAATAAATACTTCTTTGTACTTTTTTTTATATTTACGATTTTTACGTTTTGCACCATGGATTTACCTACGCATTTCTTTCATGGCGCTCTGTGCGTTAAAATTTGTGAAACATACTTTAGGACGGTGTACAATTAATTTCTACTACCCGGATATAATTATCTAAACCTTGAACGATAAGATTAATTAACTGATATGATATTGGCTCGCAAAGCAATAGAATTTCGAGTTTTAATTAATAGATATTGCTATAGTACAAATGAAAACTATACAATCAAAATATTTCTCTGAAGATCTTTAGCTTAATGAGATTTAATGTATTTTTATATAGAAATGAATTACATTTAATTCCATGTATATTTATTTAACCCTCAAATCACCGCCTATAAAAGAAAATCTAATTATTACAGGTTTGAAAATCTTAGCAGATTATACCGATGATTATAACGATTAAATAAATTCTTTTCTAGTCTTGTAACAAAGAATTCTTCGTTTCCTACTCTCCCTTTTGGTTATATGAGTACTACGGGATAATGGTGTTCCTTGTAGTGTTCCTACGGGACAATATAGTGTTCCTCAAAAATGATTTTTCTATGTAAATCTGATAAAGAAAAGATGAAATTGTTAAAATAGTCCTAAATCCAAAATATTAACATTCTACGACTAATGGCTTTTGAGATTTCAAGATGCAAAGATCACACGCCGAAATTATTCGAAATGAATGTGTTTCCTGCCTTGATTTGTTTTAGCCCATGATACTCGCTGATAATGTAACTTTCTACAGGTGATATATTTTAAAAAATCGGTTAAGAATTTCGGGAATAAATGACGAATATCAACTTCGATGCAAATCATCCCCAAAACAACTTTCTACCCTTTTTTAACCTCGTTAGGCGATGAGTTTCAATAAAATACGAAAACGCGTTCCATCAATGAATGTTTTTGTCCCATATAAACTTTTCCCCCGTTTTTCACCCCTTAGTATTAGAATTTCGGAAAATCCTTTCTTATCGGATGCTTACTCCATACAAAGAACACATCTTTTAAGTTTTAGGTCTCTACGACCAGCGGTTAAGGCGATGAGTGGATCCGTCAGTCAGTCAGTCAATCAATAGTTTAGGACGAAGCATTTTATATGTATAGATTAGAAGTGAATCGTTAACATTGCGTAAATTGAAGGTTAAATTGATTCAGAACTATAGAAGTCAATATATTATGAATATAATTTTATTTATACGTTATATTATACAGACATAGATGATTATTATATTAAACAGTAGAAGTAGATGAATTGTAAAATAATTATATGTTGCAAATAATAAAATAACATGTAATTTTGTGTAATTGTTATGTTATTATACACATTTTTAAGGTTTAATGCCATTGTATAAAATTATTGCATGCAATCAATGTAAGACAAATCAATCCTTATATGTAATTCTTTTACACTCATGTAGGTTAAGTACTCTCTTTGCGCACTGGCTCCTGTGCGACAAATGGCTAATGATCCATTGCCCGGAAAAACTAAAAAATTGGTGACTATGACATCTAATTTTAACATATGAATAATTACTATGGAAATGAATGGCCAAATAAACCTAACTCAATTCATTTCGAAGAGTAAAATGGTAAAATAATTAGGTAGTTCAAAACAATAATTCAAAAGAACAAGGTCAAGTCAAATATTTCAATTTCAATTAATTTTTTTTCAATTTCCAAAAAAATTTCCCAAAAAATGATAGCTCCCTAAGTATCCTTTTATCTCATCTGATGTCCTTGACCATCACTTTGATATTGATTTAAGAAGGAGTGTTATAAGTTTAAAGTGTTTATCTGTGCGTCTGTGTGTTTCTCAGTGGCATCGTAGTCCTTAAACGACCGAACCGACTTGATTAAGAATATATTATAGCTAAGTTTCCAAAAATCACACAATGAGTAAATCGCATTTGTCGGAGATTTTTTAAATTTTGTAAATTTCACTTGTGAACCTTATTGTAGTTCTGCTTTCGTTTTTAACTTTAACTTTCCAAACTGTTATCACTCATCTGAAGAAAAGCTACTAGAAAACTCAATTTCAAATACAAAATTTGAAAATATGCCGTTCAGATTGGTAATTGCGTGGTAATTGATATAAACTACTAAGCCTAGTATTACAATTATAGAATTTAAAATCCGATAAATCATTTCTAATTAATTACTTTTTATTTAGCATAAAAAAAGTATTTAGTATACCTATACTTAATTATTTTAGCTTTATTTTCAATAGCTTATCTTTAATAAAATCATAATTTGACCGTTTTTTTTTCTTAACAATGAAGTAATTAAAATTTTAGCATGTTATTACCGATTAATTACCCATATTATAATTTTGATAAAAACATATAATTTCTTTTATTGTTATAACATTACGTGCTTCCATAATGAATTTATTAAAAACAAGTTACGTGATTATATGACACATTGATTTTGAAAATTGATAATTATAATTGATTTTTTTTTTATTAATTACTTTATTTTCAAATTCTGATATTTAAAAAAAAATTTTAAAAATATAAAATGCATTTAAATTATTATACTAGATTTCATTTTCAAGTTAAGTTTGCCAAAATTTGACACGGTTTCGCACACTCAAAAAGCAAATTTGCATACCTATACAAATAAAAATTTTAACCATTATTAATATTCAAATAATTTAAGTTATTAAAAGTAATTATTTCAAAAATTGTATATTAAATATTCACTGGTGGTCGTAAGAAATATTTAAAAAATAAAAATTAAAGGTCTGAACGCACAACCTGCATATACAGAATTAAATTCAGTATGGAATATTGGCTCCTAGAGCAAAAAATTACCAAATAAAAATTTATCTAGAGGCGTCAGTTGAGAGACACGTTTTAATGTCGTGAAACAACATCTCAATCGACTTAAAATTTTTGTAAGAGGAATATTAAGGTATTATTAATCTTAAAATTTCCGAAATGCAATATGACCTCACAAAACATGAAGTGAATATAGAACCAGAGAAAAGTGTACAAAAAAGATCGAGAGGTGTCGTAGGACACTCGGTGGGAACTACGTTCCTTTCGTACCTTGATAAATTATAAATGTAGCGCTTATTTTTTATTTACATGATATTTTTCTGAAATTTTAAGATATTAATTTTGGAAGTCAAATAGTTGTTTGATTCTTTAAATAATTTAATTTTATAGCTACTTTTAGTTTTCACTGTATGAAATAATTGTGGTATTAGTTTAAAAAAGACGTACTTCTGATTGAGTAGTCAATCCAATATGTCAGTACATTACGTTTGGTTTGATTAGGATATTTATTATGATATAACATAAAAATTGTACTGTACTTACTTTAAATTATCTCTGTTTTCTTTAACTTCTGATAAATTCTGATACAAATTGACATTTATAAAAAGATTTTTGCATTTGCTCAAAATTTATGGCAACCTGAAGCGATTGAAAAAGTTTTAGGTTCCTGAGTAACCTAGATGTCGGTTTTTGGTGTCTGTTGCAGTTTTTTTGGTTTTAAATCTCAACCAGCAAACAAATATCGTGTGATAAGGAACATAGTTCCAATAATTTTGAAGTACCGAATCCAATCAATAAATTCGCACAGTGACTTACTCTTAATTGTTTGTGTATGGAGGTAAAAATATACATTTTGTTTGAATCACCGAACAACTCGAATCCAGAGTGCGACCTATTCTGTCGAATATTTTTGTATAAGCAATTATATATTTATCGCTGTCAGACTTATATGTAAATGCACAAAAAAAATCGGGTTGTTGAATGAGTTAGACCGTCAAATCTAATTTATTTAACTTTTTTTGTCGACATATGGTTGATGGATTAATAGTACAAACTAAATACACATGTACATATATTTACTATTTAACGCCCTTTCGTACTAAAAAAAAATAAATTAGTTTTAAAATTTTAATTTAGTTTTTTGTACCTATAATGTTGTCAGACTTGGATTCTTTTTTTATTTAATATAAAGAATTTTAAAAATATAATAAGGTAAATAATTTATTGTGATAGTAATCTAAATTTGTAAGAATTTTATTTCAGATAAAGAAAAAAATTAAAAATAAGTGTAATTATTATTTTTATTTGTTATTATTATTCTTATTTTTGAATTTTAAGAAAAATGTTTTTAATTTCAAAAAAAAATTTTTTAATTAATTAAATCTACTACGGATCAGTTAACACCTTCTTGAAAGCAACTTAATTTTAATGAAAGGAAGCACATAATTTTCATTACCTACAACCCTTCACAGCCTTTTTTCATATGTGTTAATCTAGGTTAGAAACTATGTGTGTTCCAAATTTTATCCAAATCCGTTCGGTCGTTCTTGCGTGATGGAGTAACAAACATCCATCCATCAATTCATCTAAACTTACGATTATAGTATGCATAATGTATATCAGATTAATTACCATGACACATGGACAACCTCACTCTCACTTGATTTCAGCCTGGTGATTAAGATATCGTTAATAAAAAAATCTATCAATTGATAGATTTTTTTTCATAATTTTAAAAAACTAACTCAATTGTAATGCAATTTTAGCGCTAATCTAAGTCAGTTATAGACCAATTGAGCAAAAATCAAATTTACGTTATATTTTTTTGTTTTCATTTCCAACGGTGGTGTGGTAGACTTGGTAGAGTGTTGGACTTCTAATCCATAGGTTTAGGGTTCAAAGCTCATGCAAGTCGGTCGTCACTTTCAAATGTTAAATCAATTCACAACGTGTGATCTGGAAGTGGTTATCTGAGGAACGCATTACTATGGGCACTGATGGCACAGTTCCGACTAGTCTCAATTGACGAGCCGTTCAAGCGACTGTCTGATGTTGATAACCTCACCATCACATACAGTTTTTTTAAAATTTTTCGAAACACTCGAATATAAAATGCGTTACTGAATAAATGTCATACGTTTTCTTAACGTTGAATGGTTAACATCTTTTGTTATTTCACGTTTACTCATTGAGATTATTTGATTTATCTTTACATTTTAAGGTCTAGGAAGCTATTAATTAACCTCTAAAGGCCTTACCTTCCAACGTTTGTTTTGTATTGAAGTAAGGTGAAACAAAACTAGATCTAAACACTAATAGGACATATTATTATTTGCATTCTTCAATTCCTTAAGGAATTGAAGGTAATATAAAGTACACTCTCATCAAGGTACAAAAGTATACCCTATTTACAGTACAGCAATGTCTATGATAATTTTTATTTTGTTATAAATCATAAAATTATCTGTATTGTCGTGTAACACCTTTTATTTTAATGAAATAACACCCGTTATTTGTTTGATACACTTAAAATAATGGGTATTTTAATGGAACACGAATACGTGCTTAACACCTACGTTATTTATTTTATAGCACTAATGCAAATAATAATATGTCCTATTAGTGTTTAGATCTAGTTTTGTTTCACCGTACTTCATTACAAAACAAACTTTGGTGGGTAAGGAATTTAGAGGTTAGACTAATAACTTACTAGACCTTAAAATAAAAATATAAATCAAATAATCTCAATGAGTAAACGGAAATTAACAAAAGATGTTAACCATTAAACTTTAAGTAACGTATGACATTTATTCAGTAACGCATTTCATATTCGAGTTTATTGACACCTATCTCATTTACGAAATTTTTACGAAAAATTTTAAAAAAACTGTATGTGATGGTGAGTTTATTCAACATCAGACAGTCGCTTAAACGGCTCATCAATTGTTCTTCAATTCAGCTGTTCAATCTGGCCACAGAATGATCTGATCCGGGTTATTCTTAGCGTACTTGTACTACCGTCGAGACGAATCGGAACTGTGCCATCAGTGTCCTTAGTAATGCGTTCCTCAGATAACCACTTCCAGATCACACGTTGTGAATTGTTTTAACATTTGAAATGTTTCCGACTTGCATGAGCTTTGAACCCTAAACCTATGGATTAGAAGTCCAACACTCTACCAAGCCTACCACAATCACCGTTGGAAATGACAAGAAAAAATTATAATGTAAATTTGATTTTGCCCAATTATTCTATATCGGACTTAGAATTAGCGCTAAAATTGCACTACAATTGGGTTGGATTTTTTAAAATAATGATAAAAAATTTGTATGGTTGGTGTTTATGAACTTTTTTTAAAATTTACCGGAGACCCCGCTTTTGATACAAACTAGGGTACTTTGTATCCGTAGTCAGAAGCGCAAACAACTGACACCTATACATGGCTCATTTGTGAATAATAAATATAATAATAATAAATTGTTAGTCAATAGTAACTAATTATAATTTTTTGTTTGTTTCTAGATCCAATCGGGGTCGAAGACGGCGAAGACAACATGATACCAATCGAAAAAGCCAAAATCAATGTGTTGGGCTGTATAAAAGACATCAGCTTTGTAATGATAAGGTATGAAGAATATAACTAAAGTTATTGTTTCCGGTGAACTGGTAAACACTTCCTGCACTATTATTCATAACTATGTCTTAATTTCTTCGAATTATGAAATTGAGATATAGCTCAAGTAATAAAATAATCATCCAAACTGAGCTCTGTATACGTGAATTTCTTCTTTAAAAAAAATAAAGTATTCATTTTGTATCGATGCATGGTACAGTTTTAAAAAAGTGTTGGTTTTCTGTTGTACGGTTTCAAAACAACTTTTTAATCGTGTGACAAAGAGGCCTAAAGTTATCTGATGTCATTGCGAATTATGGATACAAAAAAATTCAATTATAATTTTAATAAAATTGATTCGCACAAAAGAATAACAATAGAATTATATTCCTTATAGTTATAATATATTACAGGAAATTTAGAATTGATTCATATAAAAATACATCATAAATATCCATTGACTACACTACCGTTACAAAATTTAACTATTTATCTCAAAACTAAATGGGTATGGGGGGTATGGGCATGGAGGTTAGCGGGCCATGCTCGAGGATCGCGCCTCGAAGCAATGGTTCAGAGCACCTAGCCAAGTAGACCCTTGTACTCTATCCCCGCTCCGCTTTTCAGTGGCTATTATAACCAACTGATGTACTGAAACTCAGGATTTGCCTAGCGCTGAGTTTCCTAAGTTCTTCTGGTTCGACTATGGCCGGACCAAACCATTTCTTTCGCTGCTGTATGAGCGCCGGGCAGTAACAAAGAAAGTGGATCGATGTTTCTTCTGAATTTTCTCCGCATCTGTCACACGCGGGAGATTGTCTTTTTCCAATCTGATGTTGGAACTTGTTCAGGTTATTATGCCTTGTGAGTAACTCTACGATGACTCTTATATCAGCTCTGTTTAGTTTCAAGATCTCCTCGGCTCTGTTACCGAGCGAGTTTCCTTCACCAAACAGGTTTTTGGCGATTCGCCCTCCCTCGTAGCTGGTCCATGCCTTTAATTGTTAGTTTTTCAGATTATCTCCTAATCTGTTAAGACCTTCTTGGTATGGCATCCTCGCAAGCTTTTCTTGAGTGGGAGCCATGGAATGAACTAAATACTCAAAACTAAATACTTCGTTCGTTTTTATTATTGGAAAGCCATTCCTTTGAACCTCCAAAAATTTTTTTAATGAAAAATCTATATTTTTACTAACTAACTAATTTTATGAATATTATAAAATTGAAGCAAAAAATAGTACTTCAACTTGTCCTGATCTTCAGGGTCATCGGAAAAAATTTGGTCAATCGTGTTCCTAAGTGTTCTCAAAAACTCTCGATTATCGATTTTAGATTAATAAAGCCAATACAGGGAAAATTGTAGACTCTATCTTTGACCTTTTTAAAAAACTCAAATGTTAAGCAGCGCTTACTTAATGCATTATCTGAAAACTTTTTCTTTGTCTTATACATAAGACCCAGAGGGTTGCCAAACTGTATACGCATAAACTATCCAACGAAGTCGCACGAACCAAATTAACGTTCTTTGAATAATTTTTTGCCAGTAGTGTTATTTATGTGTTCAATATAAATGATGTTAAATTTGCTGACATTAAAAAGAATGGCATATTTTAACAGTCAGTTGATACGTAAAATCAATCACGCTTTACCAATATGCGCTGCTAGCTTCTGTAGATACGTACGTAATCAAGTATACATTATTTGAGGGCGAGTACTTGAGATAAATAAAAAAAATCGACGATGAGAACGCCACAAAACCTCCATATTTAATAGAACATAATCCAAAAACTCAAAAAGTTTTGTATTTGTAAGCTAACATATAGCTTAATATGGCGTGACGTAGTTTCTTCAAAATAGATATGATTTGCTGTCACGTCACCGAATGTAAAATTTTAAAGAATTAAACAAAACAAAAAGTAATCCTTATATTTTATAAAAATTAATTCTGTTTTTGTTATCTATGTCATGACTAAGCATTGGAAACTTTTATCCAACCGATTTATGCTTACTGGACAAAAGCTTATTATCGAAAATCAGAATTTTTATTATCGTGGCATCTCTCGTTGACGTATTCTGGCATAGTCTCGTTTTTCTCGTCTCTTGCAGCATCTCTAGAACGCACATACCTAGAGTTAAAACTAATTACACACATAGAGGTAAAAAGAACGGATGTGTATCGATAATGATGATACACCATAGATACCACACCCGATTGTTCAAGTTTAATGTTCAATCAAATCAAATCATTCATAATATTATTATTATTATTATTATAATTCATTCAAACAATTTGTCAGATTTATTAATTAAATTATTTTCATTAAAACAAATTTCAATTGTAGATTCAATTATATGATAATAATTGTCCATCAATTTGTATCATTTTTATTATGGATTCATATTTATCAAATCGAATATTATTATTTTATAAGTTTGAAATGTCAATGAAAATGAAATTTTATATGGCAATTTTGCCTTACTCGTTTACACATTTCCTTTTTATTTAGTGTCGGAAATCCGTACAAATATTTTTCCTGATTGATTTTCCTGTGCTGCTATCAAATTTGTATATAACCAATATAGAATTCTAACTAAATTTGGTTCATACTTTTCAAATTTTTCGTTTAACACAACTTTTCATATCAGATCACTTATGCCTTATCAAAAAATCATCTACTTCTTATGAAAAAATTGTCAATATTTTACCTCCCCTTCAAGATTTTTCCACTTCAAGATCGATTATAGGTAACAGTATTATTAAAAAAGATCGATAGGTGTCATGGGACTCCCGGTAGGAACTACAATCCTTTCGTACCTAAGTACGTTATAAATGCAGTACTTTTTTTATTTATAAAATATTTTTTGAAAATATAAGGTGTTAATTTTAGAAGTAAAATACTTGTTTGATTCTTGAAAGAATTTAATTTTATAACTACTTTTAGTTTTTACCGTATGAAATAATTTTAGTACCTATTAATTTACAAAAAGACATACTTTTGATTTAGTAGTCAACCCAATATGTGAGGTGTTAGGTGAAGTGTGTATAAGGAACAGAGTTACAAAAAAAAATTTTGTTCTATATACCGGAAACAATTTAGCTGAATTATAACCGAAATGAGAAAATAGTTTTGGGGGAAGAAATTACTTTAGAAATTACTATCAGGATAATAAGAATTTGATGTACACAGCTCCGTTCAATAATTACATTATCTGTAACCCCTCGAATATTACAACAGCTGCTCAATTTATTTATATTAAAAATACCAAAATATTATTACATCTGACTGACAGTAATGTAAAACATTTTTATAAAATGTTATATTAGCAGAACTAATTTGTAATTATTCATTATTACAAACAATTTACGCTTGTGTGACCTTCAATTACGTCATGTAAATATCATTTATTTTTGAAATATACAGCAACATTACTTTAAAGAATATTTCTTTTGTTGCCAAATGGCTTCTTTATTTTACGTAAACAATGCTCTAAAAAAATGAGGGAATAAGGAAGTTGTTTGTAAGATTTTACGCAAATGAGGTATCACAAAGTAGGGGGTGCCATTTGAAATTTCAAAGTTCTGGTAGCTAGGGATGAAAGGATGAAACCTAAAATTCCCTAGGTATCATTTTTGAACTTCCCCCTCAATTTCTAAATCGAAGTGTTTTCACTCAAAACAATAATTACATAAGGTCAAGAGTTGTTAATGGTGGATAATTTTGAAATGGTGGATAATTATTGAAACACACTGTATAGTAAAATAAAAAGTGGTAGTTAATATTTTTCATGGCCAGGAGAACTGTCGATAACTAATGACAAAGAATAGTTCAAAGAACATTTTTCAATGAATTTTAAGGACTTTGACCGAAAGCGATTTTCCTATCAAATCGTACCTTTAAGGGGGTTGTCATACATTTAAATTAATATTATGGATCAGTTTGTATTTGAACAGAATACACCACAAAATTCAATGATCCATGTATTTTAATAAATAATTAATCTCATGACCTGATCAATTTTTTAATAAAATAGGTAGGACGAAACACATCATGTAAAAGTTTAGCATCCGGCAATATGTTCAATATCATCGATAGTATTTATCCCATAATATAAATTAATAGCGGATATAGATTGTCTACAAAATTTATACGATGAAAGCAAATGAATCGCGAGCTAACAATAATTAATTTTTCACTCTTTTAAGATAATCGAACAAGCTAGAAAATTATTGATCCTAATAAATCCTATGACAACATCGTATTTGGGAATTAACAGACAATACACCAAATTTGCCTGTATTATCAAAAAAATTGAATTTTTTTAATTTACGGCGTCCTCAGAATCCAAAAAATTGAATTTTGCTCTATCGCATCCAAATTTTATCCAATTTTGATAAACCAAGTATGTAATGCTACTAAATTTGGGTCATACTTTTCAAATTTGTGAACAAAATTAACCTAGGTCTGATCAGTTTCCAGAATGTGGACTCTTGGTCTAGGATATAAGCACATAAATGATAGCTAGCGAAAAATTGACATCACAGCTTAAAATAATGATCCAAAATTAGTGGGTTTCAAAATAACTTACAACAAAATCCGATCAAATTTGCTAGTGTTATCAAAAATATCGAATTTTTTAACTTTGTGACGTCATCAGAATCCAAAAAATTGAATTTTGCTCTATCACATTCAAATTTTATCCAATTTTGAATAGCCAAGTTTGTTATCCTACTAAATTTGGACCATACTTTTCAAATTTGTGATCAAAATTAACCAAGCTCTAATAGGTTTCCAGAATGTGGAATCCTGGTCCCGAAATTAAACACATAAGTGATAGCTAGCGAAAAATTGGCATCACATCTGAAAAGAATGACCTAAAATTAGTGGGTTTCAAAAAAAATTCCAATACGATCGGATCAAATTTGCCTGTGTTATCAAAAATATTGAATTTTTTAACTTTATGACGTCATCAGAATTAAAAAAATTTAATTTTGCTCTATCACATCCAAATTTTATCCGATTTGGATAAACCAAGTATGTTATCCTACTAAATTTGGGTCATACTTTTCATATTTGTGATCAAAGTTAACCTAGCTTTAATAGGTTGCCAGAATATGGAACCCTGGTCCCAAAATTAACACATAAGTGATAACGAGCGAAAAACTGGCATCACAGATGAAAAGAATAACTCAAAATTAGTGGGTTTCAAAAAAAAAAGCCAATAAAATCGGATCAAATATGCATTTGTTATCAAAAAAGTCGAATTTTTTAACTTTATGTAAATTAATGAGCGCCTTTTAGATGATTCTTCACTAACTTTTTGTTTTATGTATAAAACATACGTTTTGTCTTGCGCCTCTGTTTCTTTTGCGACGGTGGCGGGTACCTCCTTTGCCACGCGCTAGCTACGGACCCAATAATAAGGTCTGTATATTTACAGAATTAGTGCCTTGCGATCAAAATACATTTCAAATTGATACATTTTTTTCCATCTCCCGTATAAAAACATACAAAGACCATAAGTAAAATGGGTTTAATAGTATTAATATTGATGCAGTCATAAATTGAAACTTTATAATAAGTATGTGTGTCTATTTTTTAAGTGGTTTATTTGTTGACAGGCCAAGCACATCAATAATTTAATGTCACAATGATTGGAATTAACTGCTTTTTTTTTAAGTCACTCAAATATATAGATCAATTAACAGGAACATATGTTGATTTATTGATATTAAATTCCATTTAAAAAGTACTCTAGACGCTTCCTACGAATATCATTTTGAGAGTCTAGTTAGAGTATACTAATAATTTTATGGTTTTTATAAAAATAAATTTATTTATAGCCTGTTTATTAGATTTAATAAAACTAGGGAATTTTTATTGGTAATTTATCTAAATTAATTGAAGTCATAGTGGGTTTGTTATATTTATTTATCTGAAGGTAAAAATAATCCATATAAAACTTTTTGGTAGGGATGAGTTTACATGGGCGGCTCCAGGATTACATCCAGGGAGTTGCATCGGTCTCTACAATAGAGTGGAATCAAAACAATCGACTTTTTTTACGCCCGATATCGAAAAATTGATTGCTATGCAGCTCTAGAAAATTATTTCCAAAAACAAGCTCTTAACGTTAATTGAAAGGTCCTACATATGAGTCCAATAAAAGAAACTTTTAAACTACCATTCAAATTGGAAGCCTGCATTTTTAATATAAGTTCGTTTTGACAGTTAAAAAATATTGAAATCAATTAAGGGGGTAGAAACAAGTTAAAACTACCCCTTAAATAACTTTTGAACCCCTTGTACCCCATTCCGGTGCCCATGCCCGTTTAGAATGTAATACAATGGATGAAACTTTCTAAAGGCGGGATGAAAACAAATAACTCTCCGTCTTAGAAGTTTTATATTTATTTAAATAATTTGTTGTTGTTGTTATTACAGCCGTGTCCAAGCTCATCACTTGATTTTCGCCTCGAACAATGTGCAGCATTTAATAACCGGCTTTTTCGTGGTGTAAAACACATATGGATTCCATACACGGAAGGTAAGTTTTGTTTCGGTAAATTCTAGGTTTTTTTCAATGTGATAAACAATCTACATCTACCTGGGTAAATTTAACACGCGCCGAATTAACTTCAAAAAAAATAAAAATCCAAAAGTAAGGAATCCTGACAAATGCAATTTTAACTTAAACAAATAGTAGGCTGGAAAAAACTAGATAAAAAATAAATTCCGGTACCGGGAATCGAACCCGAGCCTCCTGGGTGAGAGCCAGGTATCCTAGCCACTAGACCATACCGGATGGATTACTACTGCTTCATGCATCTTAGATATTCCAATAGCATTTACTTATATCGGTCTTGTATTTATATAGAGTGTTTAATAAAACATGAAATTTAAATATGTTGTTAACTAAAACTTATAAATTAAGTTTTTCGTGGGATAGATATATTTCGGTTAGCCATACTACAAAATATTTCGTACCATACCATATGTCTAAAATTGTCCAGCCGTAGATAAATGGTACTTCTTTTCAAAGGCCTTTCAAAGTTAATGTTAGACGTGTCTTGTTGCAATTATTATATTTTTCTATTTGCAAGTTACTAATTAAGTTTGATTGTTTTTTAGCCTCAGAAGAATGTCAATTAAATTGTCGACCAATTGGTCAAGATTTCTATGCAATTTTAAACCGTACCGTTGTGGATGGTACATCATGCAGTCGTCCTTTAACCATTGGAGGATTACCTGCTGCAACAATAATGCGTGGAATGTGTGTGGAAGGAAAATGTCGGGTAAGTCGTATTAAAATTTTCATTTATACTTAATAATTTTATTTTAATATTTAATTACATTATTAATTTATTTTCTTTTGTTTTGTTTTTCTATAAATTTTTTGGTATAAATAGAAACTGAAGACGAAATAATAAATTTCGAAACGTTTTGACTCTTATTTTGATATAATTATAAATTTGTTTAAAGTGTAAATAAAGCTTTTCTAGTATTTCGTCTATGGGCCTATTTATTATCGAATGTCTCGAAAATAAAAAGTATTCAACCATATGTGTGTGTTCATATGTATATATGAACTTTTTTTCATTATTTTTATTGTAAGGAACATCACTTTAAGTTTTGTGTGCTTTATTAATGATACATCCTATATAAAAATATATAAAATAAAATATGAATTTATAAATAAATAATGAAGTGTAGCGTAGTCTAGCGGAGTAACTAGTAACAGGCGAGTAACTACATTATTTACTTTCATAACTTTTAATAATAATCACTATTTTATGAACTTTATATACACTTATTATTATTTGTAATAGATGGCTCTGTTTTACTTGTAAATAACTTGTTAGTAAAACTTTTAATTGCTATACGAATTACTTAAGGTAGTATGAACGCCAAGGAAAGTTTTATCATGTGGTTAAAATAATTTTTACCTTATTTTCAACGAAACATAGAACTACAATTTTGTATATCTGCCTTGGTTTTCGAAATATCGAAAGCTAAATAATTAAACAAAATTTTCAATTTTCGATATTTTGAAAATTACTCCAGAAATCGAATAATTTTATTCTTACTTTTCTACATCAAAATTGAAAATATTTTTTAATTTGTGTCTCACTACCATGCTCATACATCCTTAATGAGTCGGGGATAATGGTTTTTTTAGTGTCAGTGACTATATCCCACCTAAACGAACGGACCGATTTTGATGAATTTTTTTGCATTTATTCAAGTGGATCCGATGATGGTTTAGACTTACCATTCAGTCCACTATAACACTTTTTAAGGGTTCCGTACCAAAAAAAATTAAATTTCAATAAATGGTGGAGGCGCATATAAATCATATATTACGTTACATTGCAACATACTATGTACTCGGTATTTTCATAATATTTATTATTCAGGTATCGTGAATCAGTATTTATAAAGCTAAAGGTTGATGATCGAGCTGAGGACCCGCGTTCGAGTCTCAACTTCCGTGTAAATTTTTCACGTCTTTCTATTTATTTAAATATATTGAGAGAAAAATATGACCTTAGTGATGGCGCTCTACTGCTCACTAGTTTAATTATATTATTATTGTTTATAATATTTTAATTTCAATTATAAAAATTATATTTTAATATTTTAATTAATAAATATATATTTTATACAGAGTAATATTAATTTATTATTATTTGATATTGATTGCACTAATAAAAGATAATTTGTTAAAAAATATGCCTCGTCACGAACTGATCATCTTGTATTCGTCTTAAATAATTGTTTCATAAAATTGCTTCAAGCATGATTTTTAAAATCATTTAATACCTATTGAGTATAGATAGGTAGGTGCTTTGCGTACCTCATTAAATACTCCTCAACGATACCTGGTGAGTAAAAAAAAAAAGCGTAACAGGCCTGGATTAGTGCACAATTTTGAGTGTTCAAGTGAAGCATGGAGAAATAAAACTATTCGACCAGTCAGCAAATGTACCCGATTTTTGAACTTTTTGGGCCAAAATTACCTTATATACTGAGTTTTACCGAAATTGGAGATACAAAAATTTTTTGCAATGTTTTTAAGGGAAAAAATCGAAAAAAACGCAAAAAAAAATTTTGTTTTGGAATTTGATGAAACTCGGTAGATGGGGTAATTGTGATCCAAAAAGTATAAAAATCAGGTTAATTTAATGATTGGACCATCCATAGTTATCAGAAGATAAATTTCCTTCTTCTTTTCGCAAAATGTTTCTTTTAATTCTATGGATACTACCCAATTTTAAATTATGAGACATTACTTCTGAGAGACACTGTATTTATTATAAAAAAACAAATGAAATACTGACCTGACGATCATTATTCGTCAATAGCCTAATGTCAAAAAAACTATTTGGGCCACACACAATGCCTGTATGCATGTATAATATATAAGGCCAAGTATACATTTGCTGTCATGTTTATGTGCTACCAAAGCCTACCTATCGGATCGGGTATCAAACACATGTGTAATATAAGCAATATTCTACAATTATTTAAGAAAACATTTTATCGCTCTTGGCCTGACTCCGATCTAGCGTTAAAACTACATATGACTTCACTTTTAGAATAAATATAACCATATTTCACATATTCTAGACTCTAGAGCAATCGAAACTTTATAATGCATGTTATGGAGATATCATCTGAAATCTCCATCAATTTTTTTTGTTAAGCTTTTTAGGCGACAATCTCATTTAAGTCTCGTTATAAGTCTGGTATTTAGATTTACTTATATGGTGTTATTATTTCGTATATACACGAAATTTGTTCATATGTATATTACTTCCGTGCTATTGAGAAGCAAGTTTCTCTTCAGCCCAAAATAAAAAAGAATTATGACAAATTGTTTATAAGTAAATGATCAATAAACTAATCGATATTAAATATTAATAATGTATATTGTTATAAATCGTTTTAATATTTTATATCTATTCATTAATTTATTCAATTTATTATTATTTTTTTTACGTAATTTATTTCATATTATGTGCAGTCAAAGGCATTAGAATGTAAATTTTTACTTCTTAAAAAGGCCTATTTAGTATATTAGTAGTTTTTTTCTTTGCGATTTCGGTTAACTAATTCATCAGGCGAAAAATGAACCATTGAGTTAATAATTACGCTTTATAGCAGCTGTGTCTCTTAATGGTATTCACGGTTTATGAAGTCAAACTGAAAATATACAGCTGTTCACTTTTGATATCGAATATGGTTAGGTTAGGTTATATTGGCTGTCTTCGAAGGACACACTTAGGCGCTGTAGAGCCCATTGTGATACCATATAAGCTCCTCAATTTCAGAGGCTGAGTGCACCTCCTTCATGCATATAACATGAACTACACCAGCCCTTCACAACTATTAATTGAATTAATATTGTTGCAACGGCGGGAATCGAACCTGCTACCCTAACCATAGCGCGGACGGAATTGACTATCGATATTGAATATAAGTGGTTGAAACATTCCCATCGTTAACAATTCATTCCTAATCCGTCATCTTCAATTCGATTTTGCCTCAAAGTATCCACCTTCATGTTCCATACATGTTTCCTACATATTTCAGGAGTGATTTCTTGAATCGTTTCCCTTATTATCTGTTCAAAATTAAAATATCGATTCCTATCGAACTTTCTCAATTTGTGGACATCGATATCAAAAATAAATTTCTGAATGTTTTATATTTTTGAAAGCAAAGCTTTTTATAAAAAATAAATTTTTTTCGTAAACCTTTTAATAAAAAAGTTTTCCATATGTTGCCAACTTAGCTAGCTAGACACCCTGTGTATTCTCAATTTGGCTATTTAAGCCGATAACGGCCTGTATAATGATTTTAATATTTGCATAAAATAATAAATAAAATTAATTGTTATTTTTACAATAATTTAAAATCATAAAAAAAATAATAATAATTTCAAATATATTTATAATAAATCACAATTTGTTTATGCAAATTATTATTATTATTATTAAATATTTAATTTAAATGATTATTATTTTATTGAAGTATTAGAACTATAACTGATCTAGTTTCTATATTAAGCTTGTGATTTAGTTGAATTTCATTTGATCATTTAAAATTATTTAGGTCATTAATATTTGCAGTTGTTAAACTTTGGGTCAATGGAAAACAAAAGAATAGATATCCATTTCATTTTTTTGTAGTAATTGCAAGGTCTTTGGTATTATTGTATATTAGCGTATGTTTTTGGATTTGTAATTATTAATAAAAATCAGATCAAATTTAAATAAATATATTTTATTAATTAAAAAAAAAAAATCGTGAGTAGCTAAACTTCATTACTAAGGTCATATTTCCCCCGTTAGATGCTTCATATTATTAGACTTTTTTTATTAAAACGTTTGAAGTTTTTTAATTTTACACACAAAATAGGGATCATTTTAGCCTATATAAATGGGATCATTTTACCCGTAACGACATATTTCAATTTCGTCATAAAAACTGACCTTAACATTTATTAAACGCTTATGAAAATGTGTTTTAATATTATTAAAAGTCAATAAAAGCCAAGAAGCCAAGAGTAAAAACAGCCAGCCTGCAAAAACTAAAACAAAAAAAGAAATTTACCTTGAAATTTGTCTTGCCATATATCATAGGCGGTAAAATTAATATTTTTGTTGCGAAACAGAAATTAGCTTATACATCACCATATCTTTGTTGAACGATTAATTTGATCATGCGGAAACCATCTATCGATAAATATACTAGAAGACTTTAGTGATTTCCTTAAAACAACAAGGGATCATTTTACCCTGGGGATCATTATAGACCACTTTCCTCTAACTCTATTGTCATCGGCTCCGGTAGTATAACTTGTAGGAGTTAACAACTCTTCTTTCGTCACTTTTAAATTAATATGCCGTCACTTTTAAATTAATATAAGAAACATTGATTTATCACAATCAACAATTTTACCTTGAATTATCCTTTTTTTTTCGCTACCTAAAATAGCATATTAATCAACATAGAAATATGTGAAAATAAATATATTATATTTAATTAAATAATCATGAAAAAATAAATTAAATATAATGATTCATATAATTGATAATAATTAATTGCAATTACTTGTTATTATTATTATAACTATTATTATTATATTAAATTATAATTTATTAATATTTAAAAAACATATATATAAATAAATTTTAATTAATTAATAATATCGGCACACATCATAAAGGTGATTATTGAAAAGTAAAAAAATATTTAAGAAAAAAATACAATCAAAAAATTGTTTATAAAAAAAAAAAAATACAGTAAACGTGTTTTAAATAATATATGTATTTTAATATTATATTGAATGCAAATTAATAGAAAACAAAACTGATATATAATAATATATCAATAATATTTAATAATAATAGATCAATCGAATGATTTATTGATCAATTTATCAATATATACATTTGTTTTAAATAAAATAATCATAAATTTTACATTATGAAAAACACGTATTTCTTTTCATTTTATATTCTAGAAAATTTTTATTTAGATGTTTATTACTGTTTTATGCAAAATTTTGTCCGTTAAAAAAATCGATAATTAACAAATATAAAGAAGGAATAACACAAAAAATATTTACATAGCAGTAATTGGTATTCCAACGTCCATAACTCAGAAACATCTGCATTTGGATCTTCGATCGGAAAGTTATTTTGCAAGCAAAACTATAGATACATACAAGATGTTATTTAATTGACTTCAGAACTCTTGACTTCTTAAATAAGCTTATAAAGACGAACGAAAAAGATATTTACCAAATTTCGTTCACACTACTGCTACCTGGATTCGAAGCCGTAACCTTCCAGCCAGTATTCAAAACAAGTTAACATGCCTTAACAAACTCGGTTTCTAGCTGGTTCACCCGGTAAATTATATTCATTATTACATACCATGATAATTACTGAGAGGAGTATAATAAAAAGTGAGATAGATAATTTAATAAGTGAACGTATCGATAAAGACAGCAATAATTGTTCTTGTCTTTTTCGTTACATTTAATTATTAAATTATCTATTTTTAAATTTTTATTAAACCCCACCCAGTCACGACAAGGACATCCTTCTATTTCTAAACGCTCTGGCATTGGATAAATTTATTAATTGATTTGTTGAATTATCTCGAAAATTAGGTCTCAGATCAAAATTTGGTTAAGAGGTTTTTCGTTAGTTTTTATACGCTTATTTAAGAAGTCAAGAGTTTTGCAGTAAATTACCGAACACCTTGTATATATTATTATGTGCTGTGACTATGTGCTGCTTGCTATAATGTGTGCCCAGATGAGCAATATATGAGAATATTCGTTGTAACTTTGATAGATTTACTGCACTGATACAACTACTATTTAGAGAAATATATTTAGAGAAAAGCCTTAAAATTTGTGTGTGTTGAGCAGTTTTTAAATTTCAAAACGCTCACTTTTGACCCTAATGACTTATACTATTGTGAAATATTTTCTTTTTTTTTTCCCAAAAAAATAACTTTCAACTGTAGAAGTAAAACTGTAAAAGTATATTTTGTGTGTAAAAACCTTCAATTTAATATAAATAATAATTTTCAATAATAATAATTATGTAGATGCCTACAATCAAAATGTTTGAAACAATTTATTTTTCAAGTCAAGAGATATAATAATTGACTATCATTTAACCTGACATATGAATAAACTTTATACCACTTTCAATAAGGTAATAATTTGTAGTTACATTATTATGTACTACATTCGACTTCGACATCAGAATGTGTGTTTCTTTTCTTATTTTTTTTTTATACCCATGGACATTTGAATGCATATAAAGATCTATCTCTCTACGCAGTATTATATCAAAAACAAATCATTATTATTAAACCTTCTTTGCTTTTTGAAAGTGTATTACAATTATTACGTCCGTGTACAGATTATGTACAAGTGAAACTTTTTTACGCGCATCAATCAAAAATGAAATACAGAGAGTGAATCGGTAAAAATACGTGATGTCATCACATTGGAATATTACGCTTCTTTTCATTGTCTAATATTAACAATAATTTGATTTTCCAATCACAGAGAGCGCTCTTGTACTAAAATTTAACGATAGTTCTATTTCCCACTCACAGATGGCAATTCATTGCCATTTTACATCATTTATAAATATAATTATAATTTAAATAAATGTTTCAATATAAAGCGAGTAAAATTTTAACTTCTATTCTCGATACGGCTCATAAATTTCTTTAATCAGTGGTATGTACCACGAATAATGCGTGCAGCTTCTATAATCTGCATTAATGTTTGCTTCAAAATGTAACGATTTAAAATTTTGTCTTATATTTTAGCACTTTTTATGTCAACACCAAACTAAAAGTGCTAGTTATTCAACTTACTTTGAAAATCGGTTGGAAAAAAGGTCGAAAATTTGAAATACAAAGACTTTTGTGTGATCGTCATTTAAAATTCTGAGGCCATTTATTAGTTTTATTTCAGTTTTGCATCTTTTATCGATAGTATAAACGGTGTCAAGATCCAATTTGTATAGCAAGAAAGACAATCGCTAAATCGTTATTTTTATGAGTTAACGTGATGAACTAGCAAACATTTTGTATGGGAGGGAGTTGGAAGATGCTTTATAACAGTTAATTCGAGTACAGTGAGTTTTCCATGCTTTGAATGAGGAAATCACGAACTTTGCAGCTGATTATCTCGCGATATAAACGATAAAAAATTTCTGCAACTTCGGGCTATACAGCTAAGATTATTCCGAGTCTGTGAAAAAAATTGGAGAAATCTGTCAACAAGTGCTTTCATGCTGAAAATACCTTAAGAAGTGAAAAACTATAGAACTAAATGAAAATTATAGAATAGAATCTTGAATCACACTGGATTGATTATATGAATAGTTTAATCTGCTTGTAGAAGATGGAAGTAATGTGATGCTCACACAAGATTTTTTTTTAGAAATATGTTGTATGTATGAAATATTATTTAATACAAGATAAAAATTATTGTTTTTGAAAAATTTATTATTGTTTTTTTTTTATGTGAACCATATAATTGAAAATTTAGAGTACAATGAAAGAATCAAACTTTGTTGGTACCACACAATATAAACATTATAGTGTTATATTTTTGGAATATTTTGGTAAACCATGTGTTTATTGCAATATAAATCGATATAGATAAGACCTTTAGGAGCCATAACAGTAACTTTCACATTTTCATTTTTACCTAATAGTATAATTTTACCTCAAGCCATAAAAAATATAAACATCTCTCTAAATATTGATAAATATAGATAAATTCTAGTTTAGAAGTCTCAAATGAATCCCTACAATTTAGTCTCAACAAACATGACATAATTATATAGATTTGCCTTAATTCGCTCACCGCAGATCAAGATTAGGGTTTTCCAAGAAAAAATTTGTGATTCATTTACAATGTGTAAATATAAAACAAACGAAGTTTATTGACGCCAACTATGCGTTATTTCTAGTTAGTTGAAGAATTACTACAAATACTCGGGTAGCTGTGGCCTTGGTAAAGTATGAAGTTCGATGTGCTCCTCGGTTATTTTGAGTATGCTTCTTATTAAAGTTATATCAATTCCAAGCCTCATTCAGTTGTTTGTTATAAACAATTTTCTATTGCACAAAAGATTTTCTTGAAGTGAAAACTTCCTTAGCCGTGGTGAGCGATTTTATTATAATAATATTTTAGTAGGGGATACAAATTCTAGTAGTGGTCATCATCACGAGCGTTAAGTTGAAAATTATGTGCTGTTGCCTATTTATTATTTATAATAGTTTTTTTTATACATACTCTACTTCTATATGTTTATGGGCGCAAAACTCGAAAAATAGTCAATAAATTGACTTGAAAGACAGGTCGCTGCATTTATATCCAAGGGTGTTTATACATGCTTTCTATACCGAAAATCTCACGGGCACGAATCTTGAAAAACTGAAAAAAGTGGAAGTCATATAAATGTCACCAATGAAACGTAGCCGGGTTTATATTAATGATCTAAATTTTAAAATTATGAAATTTTAACTATTTATACTATTAATTTAAAAAATTCAAGAAAACACAGTTATTCAAAAGTTTAAAATTTTCACTTTCGTCAGCAGTTTCCATGATATTTCAGCAATCACCTTGTTCAAAGGACGTGATTTGATTCAGTTCCTTGGCCGGAATCGTGGGAACATCCCAATTTCCTCAAGCTACACACAGTGTCACCAATGCCCGGAGTGATAATGTGTGTTAAATACCAAAAAAATGTATGCCCTGTAATTTTTCAACAATTTATCCACAATATTTATAAAACATTGAAATTAAAAAGAATCCAAACATTATTTTTCAAAATCTGTTAAAAATAAATTTTCGACGACAGATAAATGTAAATATTGTGTTTGTAACCAATCCATGATTTAAATTTAATTAATGATATTTTGTTGAAAATATTTTGAAAACAAAAAATTATATTTTGCATCTGAACATATATTCGAGTATTTCTTCTATCTACGTTTATTCTTTTTAACTTTGTGAAGTAAACATTTTCTTTTTTTCTGTTTCTTTGGAAAATATTATACAGTTAAAATCACTTATAGTACACAGGGAAAAAAAAAATTAAAATAAGATTTTTTTTTTGGGCAAAATTAGACTTGTTATAAAAAAAGAAAGTATCTTTCTTTTTTATAACATTCTTTTTTATTTTCGAGTAAAATAATCTAATCGGGATCTTCTACAACAAATTCGAAAACTTGCACTATGTAGTGTTTGAATAAGTACTAAGCCAAAAGTTTTTATTGCTCAGTGCTGAGGTTTGAAAAGATGAAAAAAGTTATCGTATATTTTTCTCTGAACTTTTTAAGTGTACACGCAGTGAAAAATTACTTTTTGTGTGTGTGAAAATATTTGAGATTTACATTTCAAATTTAGATTTAAACCATAGTTTTTGAAGTATTAATGTCATTCATTTCATCAATTTAAATGTATTTTATGGAAAAACTAGTGCCGTTTGCTATAGTTTTCTGTATAGGAAAATATTTGTCATGCTTTTAACCAATGACTGATAGTTTTCTAAATTAATCTTAAGAAAATAAGCCTTGTTACATAATAAATCATACCTTTAATATAGGATTTACATGTTAAAAACGCAAACTTTAATAACTCAAACCTTTAAATTTAACATCGTAAGGTTCATTAAATATTTACCTGCTTTTAAAGGGCGTTAAAGAAAATGCACATACACGATTTAAAGATGATCCAAAGAAAACGTGATTTTTTGGGAACTTTTTTAAAGAAATTAGGAGTATTATCATCTTCGACATAAAGTTCCATGAAAACCTGATACTATAGAGCATTTTTGAGGTCAAATTCGAATTTTCTACATTGAATGGAACAGTTTTTAAAAGAGTTGAAATTGGAGACCTGTGTTACTGTATATCCACTTACAGCCCACTCTGTACACCGATATGATGATGATGAATATGTAGCATTATCATTACAATACTCAAGGGCTTCTTATAATAAGTAACCGTATTTATATATATATATATATATATATATATATATATATATATATATATATATATATATATATATATATGTAAGTCCTGCTGTCCACCTACGTTTGTAAGATATCAACGAATAAAAACATCCAGCACCCCCACATTGTGGAACATTAAATAAATTAGTGGATGTTTTTTATATAGTTTAAATGATATATTAGGATTACAGTGTTTTTTACGTGCTATTTTTATATATACGTGAGCATCAAGAATAAAATACCGCTTTTATTAAAATCAGTGTAAGTATAAATGTACACTGAATGGTAATAAAAATGAAACAATTATTTTTTATGGATTGCAAATATTTAACATTTTTTATTTTAATTTGGTCTAATAGAATCCAAGTTCATATAAGATGAATTTTACAATTAAGATTTCAGCGCCCTAACGTAACAAATATCAATCTATTTTTTGGGCCTGTCCAAGTAAATCATTTTTATCAAAATAATTTCATTTAAGAATGTACGAGTGCCAGGGAAATTTTGGATAAAAGACATCATTTATATGATGTTGAACTAAGTTTAAATCAATTCGGAAAATTTTAGGGGTGGTTTCCCGATTATTTAAATAAATAAATGACGAAATTGTAGGCGTATTGTAGGTGTAACTGTAGGCTGAAAAGTAGGCGTATTTAACATTGGTCTTATGGGAAAGGGGTAGATGGTTGATATGTTTCCATAGATTTCTCCAAAACTAGTCGATGGTAATTAAGAATAAGCTATTTAAATTAAAGTTAAAACCTTAATAAATTATTGAAAACAAAAAAAAAACCGTGTGTCCGACTAATTAAGGATATGTGATCTCAATAAAATTTGATAAGTGTGACTGATTCTTGGTGTATTACAGCTCAAAAAGTATTTGTCTCAAAGATGGATTTATCGTTTTACCAGAGAGTTTGAAAGAGACTTTACTTACGAAAAAAGTATAATCTATATTCCATTTTTGGAGTGAATAAGTGTACATGTTTAAATAAATTGATGGATCAGTTCAAAAAATATGTTGCTTCATTTATCACAGGATAATTTATTGTTTTGTTTGAAATATTAATTTTATTTTTTGTTTTTAATATAAATATATTGGATAGTGATAATATTAATGATCGTGTGTCTTTAAATTAGTTCATAGTTTCGATAGTCCTTTGATGTTTCTCATAAATATATTCGTATCGCTTACGTATTTCAATTTATAGCGATGATAAATTTATTTTGAATATTATTTCATATCTTAAAAGTATAGTTTACTTTCTGTTTTTGTGACTTTTTTTTCTCGTTTGAAATCTAAAATCAAACTGTAGCTTACGTTTACTATTCGAAATCGGTAACTATCTAATAATTCATAGACTATCTATTAATTTAGTCTCTTTGCGGATACTATTTGTAATGTCGGATTAACAAATGGTAAATTGATCGATAGTGTTTAATTACCTCTTTTCTAACTGTTTCACAGAGAAAACAGGTTCCTTATGAAAGGCCTCGGTTTCCATTGATAATAAGAAAGTTTGGTATCAGATTTAATCTATTTACGAAGTGGTGGAAGCGTTGTGAAATAAAGAAAACTTATGTTTAGTTATTGTGAGCATTAAAATATGTCTCAAGTTTAAGCTCTTTCAAACGGAAGAACTAAATGGTAGCGTAAACATTACAAGTAAATTGATTTTGAGTGAAGTTCACGCCAGATTTAAACAAAAAATTGAAACTAGTAAATTAAAAATTTATTTCTAATACGTTTTATGAAAAATTATTACATAATGTGCACTGTTTGCTGCTCATAGATTATGAGTATACTTATGTTTGTGATTTATAATTTCAAAAAGCCCTCTAGCGAAAAATGTAAATATAAAATCAGTGCACATATATAAACAATTTAGATTTTATTATGCTTGTTTAAAAATTTTTATTTTTTAAGGTACAGGATCGCATTCAATTTCATGCATTTTTAAATCCTTCTTTAAAGGTATTAATCGCCGTGGTATAGGTTTTATTATCTTCAAGTTCGTTTTTGCCTCAACGTATCTACCTTCGTGTTAGATTCTATTGAAACTGAGAGATGAAACATTTTCTCTCCTCCCATTATGAGGGATATATTTGGGTAAGTCTTCGTTATATAGATTAAAAGTCTTCCGATGGATTTCATGGTTATTACCGAAAAGTGAGTGTGCTATTGTGCTAAATTTAAACTTTGAGACAAACCAGAAATCTAAAAACTATCCATAGAATCCATAGTTTTAGAAATTTTTGACTGGAAGCCGTTTTTCACCTACATTGGACGGTGTTCTTGAGCCGTATAAGTAATTATTTCAATAATTTATACAACGGAACCTTCTTCACACGACTTCAACACGCACTTGACCAGATTTTTGTTGTTAATATTTTTGTACTTTTGTTACAAATTACCCATCATTTGTGAACTCTTTGTGGGTTTATACGATGGGTGTGTATACAATTAATTACAAATATCTGTTAACATCTACATGATTAAATTAAATTAAGACGGTCCTGTGTGTATATGTACACTGAGAAAACCGACAGTCATTTTTACCATACACATCATAGAGTAGAGAAGAAAATGATTAAAGTATGGTGTATAATGTTTGTTATCAAAACCATGAAATCTTTCTTCTTACATGACATAGATATTTCAGTTGAGATAAAATAAGGAAGGCGCCTTCATCTTCAACAAGTTTTGTATTATATATTATTATTATTTGTTACAAATATCACAAAAATTGTACAGGATGTACGGAAATGTGATACTAAGGTAGTTCAATGATTGGAAGCAGAGTTTCTGAGATATTGCAATATTTGGATCGATTTTAGCCCGTAACTCAAAAACTATTCGACCAGTCAGTAATTTTTGGGTCCAAATTACCTTATATACTGAGTTTTATCGAAATTGGAGATAAAAAAAAATTTTTCTATTTTTTGCAATTTTCTTAAGGGGTACCCCTTTGAAAAAAACGAAAAAAACAAATTTGTTTTGGAATTTGATGGAACTCGGTGAATGGGGTAATTTTGATCCAAAAAGTATAAAAATCAGGTTAGTTTAATGATTGGATGCATAGTTTCTGAAATATCGCAAAATTTGGTTCGATTTTAGTCCGTATCTCAGAAACTATTAGACCAGCCAGCAAATGCACCCGATTTTTGTACTTTTTGGGTCAAAATTATCTTATACACTGAGTTTTATCGAACTTGGAGATCCAAAAAATTTTTAGATTTTTGCAATTTTTTTAAGGGGTACGTAAACCTTTGAAAAAATCGAGAAAATCGTAAATAAAATTTTTGTTTTGGAATTTGATAAAACTCAGTGGAAGGGGTAATTTGGATTCAAAAAATGTTATGATAGATTGAAAATAAAATTCTAGCTTGCTTGACTACTGGATGTTCAATTTCTGAAATGTTACTGTATACGAAGAGGTAAATTCTGCAGCAATTTCAGTTGATATCAATTTCTGGTTTAATAAAGTGTAAAAAAGAATACCAATTTATCTCTTCGATGAGCATATAATGTCTTAAATCCTTATACAATTTATTTATTTTGTTAATATTTCTTCAGCGTCTATCCCCAATTTATAAGTCTATTTATATTCCTGCTTATTTATTTCCCGTACACCCAGTATTTGATTTGTTACAAATATCACAAAACTATATACATAATCAGTAAAAGATTCAACATTCAACAAGAAGACCGTATGATTATTATTACTATTATTTACTTGGTAATATGTTTTATTATTTCGTTTCCTATATTTTATGCTTTAAGTTATAACTTTGTTATCGATATACGTACTAAAAGTGATGGGCAAACACGAGTGATTATGGTATTTATGGTACCTACATCTACTTACCTAATCAAAATTATATTTTATACCAAATTGTTCCGTTCTTCCTTGCGCTTCCACCAAATAAAGTGATCTTAAAAATCCTAAGCAAGGAATAAAGATTATTACACTTTGTGTTTGTTTGTTTTCTTACTTAAATAAAACTAATTTTTAATAGTTATATTTTAAAATATATCAATCCCTATATTTGCTACTTCTTAAGAATTATACTTTAATTAAAATATTCTAAAAAATACCTTACAAAATAATACTCTGTAATAATACCACTCTTAAACATTTATTCTTTTAAATTTTTTTGCTTTCAAAGATTTATACTTTTTAACATTTCTATTTTTAAATAATTGACTATAGATTGACTGTATAGATTGACTATACTTGTCAATCTAATGACAAATGATTTAGTGCTAAAAACTTGATGATGGAAAAATATCAAGCTCAGCTTTATGGTTTTCAATTAAGTTACAAATTCAGGGAGTAATATTTCCTTGAGGAAAGTGTTGCCCGTTAGTTAGCCTAGTTTCTAATTTTTGCACTACAGCATTGCGCTCTAATTTCGTGACGTATAATGTAGTGGGAAGCGTGCTAACGCGTGAAAAAAGTTCATTTATCAAAAGAATATAGGGACATTGACCAAAAAAATGTACAATGAATATAGTTACATTTATCAAAAACACGTACATTGAATGTCAAATTTTCATATCACAAATTGTTTTACATAAAACATCGTGATCTTACTGAACTTTTTAGCTTTTTGACGAATTTCTTACGAATCCACAATGGTTTGACCTAAGCTAATTACATCAAATGTTGGCACGCTTAAAATCGTTTGATACTCAATCTTTATAACTCTAAAGTCAATAGATAAAACATAGGTCCAGCGCTTATTTTTAAATAAAAAAGATTCTTTATTAGTATGACTGTGAAATGATTAGAAGATTAATTTATTATTTACCCATCACTAATATAAACTAGTAATCATTATAATAATGATCATCTCTAACCAACTAACTCTATTCTCGACTAAGTTCACATCAAATACAAAATCAAAATCAAATACATATGTAACAAATTATTTTTGGTCTGACAGTTGGATTATTACTTTCAAAAAAAATAAAATAAAAATGTATTATGTATGTATATATAAAAGAATTACTCCGGGTGCTGATAATAGTTAAATATTAGGCAATCGAGGATCAAACTTATTAATATTTGATCGATCGAACACAACCTAGTGTACCTAGAATCATTGTACCGATTGTACCTGAATCAGATTTCTTTTATAAATATCCTCTTCTCTGATCGCCTAGTAATTGTCTCAGGATGAATATGATCACAATATTTAAGTACCAGTACCAGGTCAGTGATCAATGATATAAGACATTATTTTGATTCAAGGTACAAGATGGTATGTCTTTTCAATTTTTTCCTCCTTATAATAAGCATTTCTACTCTTTCGTTTTCTTGCAGTCTAAGTAAGTAAATTTTGTCTTAATACAGTTTCCGCCTCGCAGCTAAGCTTACTGTTAAGAAACTGAAGTGTAAACGAGAGCGCCCTGTTATGTAATACTGTAATTTGCTATGTAGCTAAATTTGGAATAGAAAAACTGATTTAACGACCCTTACAACATAAGGGTACCCAAAGTTTCACGGGACATAGTAACTTCAAACTAAAGCATAAATATGCATATATTTATTGGCTGCTGTCACCTGCTCCCAGAGTATATTGTATCAATACAATTTAATATGTTTTTATTTCTTTCCGCTTACTATCGCGCGCGGCATTTATTTTTTATCAATATTAATATGAACTTAATAAAAGTACTTATATCTATTATCTGTATATCAATAGCGTATCTAGAGATGAAAAGATATATATTTACCCCCCTTCTTAATTTACTTAAAGTGAAATGATATGTTATATGAATCGCAATATTGTTTTGACTATTCTTTACTCAGCATCATTACCGTAATATAGAACTCTAGATGAAGATAACATAGTTAATTTTCTTAATAGAGAAATATTTTCTAAGAAGTACCTGAAATAATAGTTATTTGAAAGGGATGTTTCCGTTATAAGAAATTGTCCTTTGAATGGGATTTTGGACGATATGTTAAAACCTATAATCAAGAAATGTTATAATTTTTATATTTTATGTTTTTTGGATCAAAATTAGTAAGTTAAACACTGAAATGAATGACTAAATGAAAACTTGGGACTAAACTTAATATTTTTTAATATACTTTATGTACACTTAGTGTCACAAAAAATGCAACCATTGTAATGAAATCCGTGGATTTTTTGTGACATAGAGATACAGGCTGTTTGATTATACATTCGGGCACGCAGTCTGAGAGATACTATTATAATATATCTTTCTTATACACAAACATATAATAGTACATCTTTCTTATACACATTGTATGTACATATGAACTCTCTCATACTCATAGATTTAAAAACGCAAATGTATAATCAAACAGCCTGTATACAGAGTATAAAAACTCTACCGAGATTCGTATTTCGTATTTCGTAGTAATATTAAGTAATTTACGTTTAAAAACATGTCGGATATGACATACTCTCAACCTCACATCAGGTTAATGGCTTATTATATTACGTTTTAGTTTGTAATATAAGAAACATAACATATTATTAGCGGTACGAATCCAGTAACTAATAAATAAATAGCTTTAAGTAAAACGATTTAAGCGGGTGGTGCTTCAGGATTCTCAGACAGGTTAAAAATCATAAATCAGCGATAAAACTCACTAATTATTTATCATAATATGTAGGTATGTACATATGTATATTAAAATTATCAATTTAATTGTTGAAAGATACTTAAATTAAATCAAGAGACAACAGCATTGAAGTTACTTAAGCTATATAATTAAGAATCATCTAGATTTTTCACTAAGTAAATATTTAATATAATTATACTATAAAATTACCATAAATAATAAATTAGTTATGCTTTTGAAAGAAGAAATCTTATGTGGGCAACACGTATTACTTCCTTGTACGGTGATCAAATAATCAAAATGAATTCAGAGATGGAGTCAAAAAAGCGATAGTTATATTGAAATTTAATAATCAAAAATCTCTTTACCATTTGTATAGATATGGTGTTATATTTTTAACCCCCAAACTAAAAAAAAGGGGTGTTATTAGTTTGACGGCTATGTGTGTGTGTCTGTGTGTTTGTCTGTCTGTGGCATCGTAGCGCCTAAACGAATGAACCGATTTTAATTTTTTTGGTTTCGTTTGAAAGGTAATTTAACAAAGAGTGTTCTTAGCTTTGTTTCAAGAGAGAGCTTTGGGTTACATACTCAAAACATGGCATATAATTTTAACATATAAAGAATTACTATGGAAATGAATGGTCAAATAAACCTTAATTAGGTAATTCAAAACAATAATTCAAAAGAACAAAGTCAACTCAAGTATTTCAATTTTTAATTGAAATATTTCCAAAAATTTGTCCCTTAATATGAGCTCTCTAAGTATCCTTTTCATCTCATCTGATGTCCTTGACCATCTCTTTGATATTGATTTAAGAAAGAGTGTTATAAGTTTATAATGTTCATCTGTGTGTCTTAAAAAGATGCATTTTAGAGCATAAATGTATAGGAAAATTGTTTATCATTACAATTTCTTATTGGTATTATTTAAATCATAAGACTAATAAATATCTTTCCACGTCTATCCCATGTTTTTTATTAATGGCGCTAACATCAAAGTTACCAAAAGTTTTATAATGTTTAAAGCTACGGAATCCTAATAAATGATAAGATATTATTATGCAATTATATCAGTAAAAGGTTTCACGATTTCTGTAACGAATTTCATTTACCTATTATTATCTATATCTATCAACACACACGGTGTGTCATTTCCCTGTCATGTCGTCTAATACTTTGTAGTTCTTAGAATCGTCCTGCCAGATTATTCAGTGTCACTTAGACCATGAAATCTACCGCTTTTCGATTGAAAACATGTTTAAAAACTTTCAACTCATCAATTCGTGTTATCGAACTAGAGAAGAGAGTTTCTGAAAATGAATTTCTCTGCAAATCAATTTTTTCTGTCTCCAATATCAGAGCGTTGAAAACTTTAAATAAACATAACATTTACCCTTGTCTATTACATTTACATAGTGTTCTACTAATCTTTAGGTATTAAATGAAAATTTCAATATATTTAAAAGTTAAAATGTGACACCGTGTATAATTTTAAAAACTGGTATTTTAAATTTAGATGTGCAACAAGATATATTTCATAAAATGATGATTTTCAACTGTAGATTAACAATCTTAAAGAATATGATGATTACCTTTGACTTTATCTGGAGAAAAGTGAAGTTTTTTTTAAACCGAAGTAATCTTTTAATATATGGACAGAGTATTTTACATCCTTGTACAAAATAAAGGATGTATTGTAGTCACAAACAAATTTAGTGTTGAGTTTTCAATAAAAAAAATCCCTTTCTCACCTACGCGAAGAAAGTTGAAATTGAAAGTAGATTATAAGTCTAATTTACGTGTAAAAGTAATGATAAATTTTAAAAAGCATTTATGTTGATTAAATTAGTCATTACTTAAAACTAAGTTTTTATTTTAGAAATTTTCCGCTTTTTAAATTTATAAGGATTTCAATCTCTTTAAGTGGGCCTTCACCAAAAATCCGTGTGCAGGTAACAACAGACGTAAATGCAGCACTGTAGATGAGCAAAAATTCTAGCTAAAATTTAGTAAGACTATTTTTTACAAATTCATTACACTAGAAATAATTAATAAATAAATAATGTTAAAATTTATAACTTAATTTACTAAACTACTTACTTTAATTAAGTACTAAATGAGGTGAATTGAAGCAATTTACAATTCATAATAGCGTAAATAACAAAATTCATGTTAGTGTGATTTACAAAACATGTTATGAACATAAACGTTTACACTTCAAGTCATTTTTTGATGTATTAACATGATTCGGGGATAAGAAAATTATACTATTGCTTGAATTTTTTACCCATAACACATAAAAATTATGTATATTTTATGGTCCTTAATTAAAACTACCCATAAACATTTTTATTCGAGAATAAATTTCAGCGACTATAATATAATATCTATGGCAGAAAAGGGCCAAAAACCAACAGAACCCAATCCAGAATAACACAAATTAAGATCAGTTTTGGCCAATAAGAATGTTGACTGTATTTTATATATACACATAAGATATACTTAATCGGTGATCGTTGTGAAAGAATTGTCTGTTTTGTTTCAAGTTCTAATTTTCGGTTAGTCGTTATATGTAAATTTTGAATTTAATGTCAGTTCGTAATAACTAACACAATAATTTTCTTAGTCAGAAAAATATTGATCTGATCCCTAAAAATTATACTCACCACGCTTTATTAAATTATATTTTTTTCGTATAGGTACAAACAAAAACAAATCGATTATAATTTTTATATTTTTAACAAAATTAATCATAAATCAATCAGTCAGTCTGGTAAATTTTATTTCTATTTTTAAAGTGTACGCATTTTAAGTATTTTTGAAATTTGAAATTATGTATATTGTATATTATGTCAAAATATTAAAATAATTTATTACTGGCAGTTTAATATTCTCGACGAACAATTTCTCTAAATTGCGATCAAGTCTGCCATATCATTTGGAAACAAAAGCAGCAAATAGTATCTCCAAAAAGCCGTAGATCCGATAGAAAAGTATAGATTTGCATTTTTATTTACAAATTTCATAATTGTAAAAAGTAACACGATAATATTGCTGAAATTATTTATTATTAAATTGAAAATATGCACAAAAATGCCCCAAAAGTGGCAGCTTGGCACGTAGACATCAATTCATGCTACAGTCTCTTGAATGAAGATCTATGACTTTTTTTCCACTGGAACCAGCAGGAAGTTTAATGCCGTAATTTCAAATTATTTTTTAACTTAAATGCTGGAACTGAAAAAATGATATTTCTTTTGGTGTAACAATTCGCAATTTTAAATAAATTTATAGTTGCAATGTTAATGCAGCAGAGAAGTGTTATATTGATCGGCGGTGATTTATACAGGACATCCTGTATATTATAAATTGGCATGCTGTGATATTTAAAATATGCTAAATATAGCCAAGAATTCCTAGATTTATCTGTATATTCGCAAACTATTATTCGTAAACAATTATTTCAATTATTAGTCGTTTTATTTTTTGGTTTCTGGGGTGTGGTATTAAGAGTTGTAAATAATTTGTATGTTTAAAGTTAATTATTATAATTTTTAATGGTTAATTTAATACGGCGTTAAATATCAAGGCTTCCAATCAATTTGTTTACAAAGTGGTTGGTAAAAACGTTCTCAATCAAGAATTTTACATGAATTTGTGAATAAAAGCTATGGGTATCGCGATCCTTAATTCGATTACCTACAATCAATTCTGTGACACTTGATTCTCATGATATCTAACCCACAGGAAAATAAAAATTTTAATTATAGTGACACCGATTCTTAATTTAGTCCAGTTTAAGTGGGTACAGAGTGAACAAAAGTTAGACCTCATAAAATTTGAAATATATTATGTATTATACAAGCAGCGGTAAAACGAAATAGTTTACAAACCATCATGGCAGTCAATTTTCCATTTCAAAGATAGGAATCAATTTCATCTCAGGCAATTATTAAGTCCTTTCATCTCAGTCGTATTAACGACAATATGATCCAAAAAGAATTTCGTAACATTCGGTCAAGTTTTTTTATTTTATATTTTGTATAACTATTTATTATGCTGAGATGTTATTCGTGTCACAAGGGTCACACCAGACCCTACCTACGGCTTGTTCTATTTATAATGAATTTTCTATACAATTCCAGTAATTGAAAGAAATCCAGTAACTGGAACAACTCTGGGTTTTATTCCCGATTATATTTTTTATTTATTTTACTTATATTCGAATGCAAAGTTATACCTACTCTAAAATTTATATTCTAGAATGGGGAATTATGTGGGTGACATTCTGTAATCCAATAATGTGCAAAAAAAAAGTTTAAATTCCCCAACCAATTTAGTAAATTATATACATTATAATAAACATTATTAAAACTCTACAATATCTTTTTTTTATTACATAATAATTTTCAAATTTAATATTCATATAATTTGTTATTTTTTTTTTTACAATTATAAATTAATAACAAATGGTTCACAGCAAGTAAGACAACTCTAATAAGGCATTAAAAACACATACGAGTATATTCAGTTTCAAAAAATATGCACTAATACGCGCTTATACCTAATTATTCTCAAATTTCTTCACACGCCATTTTTTGTATTGTAGATTAGTGTGTTTGTTTTGAAACGGAGATACAAGCATGTAATAGTTTTATTATGTATGCCGATGTTAATATTTTTTTAGACTTTACTTCACTTGTCTATGGGAATGTGAATATAGCGGGTGCTTAACTATGTTTACGAAACACGTAAATTATTTATGGTAGAATATTCGAAAAACCACTTTTTTACGATTTTCCATGGATTTGCGTTGTGGAAAATGATATTTTTCGAGCTTGTCTGTTAATTTAACTTTGTTTCGAGTCGATTGATGAAAATCTCATCTTTCTAGCATGTATAAAACAGAAAATCGGTGTTTTTGACTGATTTTTAGCGCGCTCTCTTTTCTATTAACTATCCAGTACTTAAAATGCAATTAGGCCAACAATATTTGCGGGATGTTGTTGAGTAAGCTTTACACAATAAATAGAATTTTATACATATTAAAAATCAGATTTTTCCTTACACCTTTTGAAGGATGAAAATCGTAAATAGGTATAGCGCTTTTTTAAATTGAACGAATTTTTTACTCGAAAACTGGAGAGACAAAAAATTAATATTAAACAAACATTTTTTGTTAATTTTAACCCCAGTTATATGATAAAATTTTTCCAAAGCGCTTCTGTCAATATTATTTATTTGTTTAAAAAAATTGGTTCAAACAATATTCTGCCAGGTTACCCACCGACAACCTGCACTTTTACGTTCAGTAGCATATTTTAAACGGAATTCTTCAAACATTTTCCATGCGAAAATTATTCATATTCATAATGGGTCTAATATAAATTGAGCAGTATACTTATTACTTTAATAATATTATATTAAAATATTGATTCATATCTGAATTCTATAGTGGTGTAGTGTCTAGAATACCTGCTTCTCGTGCGAAATGTCGTCAGTTCGAATCCTCGCAACGTTATATAAATTTTTTTTTTAATTCTAATTTGTTATTACAACTTTTTAGTATAACAAAGTGTGTTTTCTTAGGTTTTAGACAACATTATAATAATTATTTTAGAGACGGTCTGTATATAATATTATGATAGTGTTTTTATAAATAATGGCGCCATACAACTCATTTGCACATTCAACTAAGAAGAAAATATACTTAAAAAACATTATATGTACATACAAAAAAAAAAAAACTATTTAATAATAATTTATAAAATATATCTATTTACTATGTAAAGTTAGAATATGATAAAATAAGGAACTTGTTGCAGTTCTTCCGTTACAAAGTAGTCGATTGGCTATTTTGAATAAGACGGAAGGTTATTGACTTTTTGAGACGAAATAGACGAGACGATAATAAGAATTTTGATTTTGATAAATATTCGAAAGACAGACGATAAGTATTCGAAAGCCAGGCATATGATAAGCGTCCAAATTTACTTCTGGTGTACATTTTTTAGTTTTCTTGAACATGCTTTTATTAGCTTGGCCTGTTAGGAATTAAGCATATAAGTGATAGCTAGCAAAACACTAACATCTTAGCTGAAAAGAAGGGTTTCAAAAAAAATTCCAGTAAGATCGGATCAAATTTGCCTGTGTTATCAAAAAATCTCTCTATCACATTAAAGTTTTATCCAATTTTGATAAACCAAGTATGTACTCCTACTAAATTTGGGTCATATTTTTCAAATTTGTGATCAAAATTAACCTAGCTCTTACAGGTTTCAAGAATGATGGGTCCTGCTCCCGGAATTAAGCACATTAGCGCTACTAAAAGATAAATAAATAAATTATAATTTAAAAAACGCGCTTTATTATAATAAAAAGTGTATAATAATTATAATTGTTATAAAAAAACTCAAATTTTGGGATGCTAGATATCTGACGAATCAACTAATTTAAAGAATAAATGTAGAGAGAATCCCACTATAATATATTTTCTGGCTCAATAAGAACTAGACAAATTGGTGCGAAAATCTTTTGCGCTCTTCAGTGGCTAGTAAAAATGCTTTTATTATGTATTGAGGTATTTCAAGGTTGTACTTAGTATGTCTAGTTTAGCGAGAAATAAACAATACGCAGAGTATGTTATTGGCTAGAAAAGTATATTTTAATAAATAGCGCTAATTTATTCCTTCAGTACTTTTCGTGACTTGAACAAACAACAAATCACTATTCTTTGTTCCAAAATAAAAACCTTCCATACCGTAATGTGTACAGTTTAAAAAAATCTTGCTGTTAACAAACAACCAATGTCGTCTATATACAGAACTTTCAGAAAAATTTCCATAACAATTTAATAACTTTTAAAAAATCGAGAATATAATTTTGACCCAAAAAGTACAAAAATTAGGTGCATTTGATGACTGGTCGAATAGTTTTTGAAATACGGACTAAAAATGGTCCAAATATTGCGATATCTCAGAAACTCTGCATCCAATCATTAAATTAACCTGATTTTTATACTTTTTGGATCAAAATTACCCCGCCCACCGAGTTTCATTAAATTCCCAAACGAAATTTTTTTTGCGATTTTTCGATTTTTGATTTTTTCAAAGGCGTATCTAATATATAGAGGTCAAAATTGAAAATTGCAATTGCATATGACCATTTATTATATAATCGAAGTGTATGTAATCAAATACCAACATACATTATATAATTTGTATATATCCTGAGGAGTGTACTTGACGATAATCGTGCTCTTTTAACGTAAATCTTTTTACAATTCACGAGGTGCTGTATATTTTACAACAAAAGTCTGAATCTGCTTTTACACTAGCATTGTTATGGACGCCACTTTGTCTTTTAAAGTCATTTCTAAGTACAGTTTCTGATGCAGACGCTAGAAAATATTTCAATTTCTTATAGTTCGTTTTTTAATTTTTTGTCTTTTTTTTCATTTCCAATTACAGATAATTCGATATTCTTGAGCTTGATATTTAAATTATGGGATGCTATTTTATTTAGAATTGAATAGATTCAAATTTTTCAACCAGCTAGTAGGCGAGCTTGCGGGCTCGAATTCAGGCAGCGAGAGTGTGAACAAAAAAGTTAATGGGGCGGTAAATTGATCACACTATCGTCGCTTGGAAAAACAAAGTAACCGACTCCACCCACATCGTAAAATAAATTGTATTCGCATTTAGTTTAAAAAATAAATTAAGATTAAAAATAATGATATGGGTGGTATTTTTTATGGACGTGCTCTGAGAATCGGAGGTTAAACCCCATTATTATAGATTTAAAGTTTTTAAAGGATAGTAACTGAATTAGCCAAACTAGGGAACACCAAAAGTAAACTTCATCGCTGAATTAAAATAATTGAAATTAAGCATTCGTGAATCTCAGTAAATGAAAGACTCTATTACTGGAAAACGATATTTGATTATTGGTACTGGAAAAAAAAGGGAATTTTCCGATCGGGAGTTAAAATGAATCGTTTTCCAACCTAATTCTGTGAATTTATTTTTTTTTTAAATAATCATTTTCTGTGATTTTTAGCTCAAATGTAAACAAGCCACTAATTCTAGCGAAAGAACAATTTATTCAGAAAATTCAAAAGTAGTTAGTTTCCCGAGTTATATTTCAGAAACTGTTTAGTGTAAAATAAGCTTCAGTTCTTTTCGTATCGCGTAGATTTTATCAATACAAAACTTTAATACAATTTATAACAAAATGAATTACAGGTATTTTTTTCATAAAATCTTTTTAATATATATTATTTCATTTTTATTTTTTATTTTTTTTAAATATAAATTTGATGTTTATCAGTTAAATATCATCCAATTGAAAAAAGTACCATATATTTTATTAAATCGATACATTACAAGCAATAAATTTTAACAAAAGTTCCCAAAAATGAAATACAACTTTCTATACAAGGTGTTACAGATTGCTACAGAAGACAGAACACTATTCTACATCGAATTTTTATCCAAAAATTTCTTTTACATTTTTTTTATATCATGTGTTGCAATTAATAAGAAACCTCACTTTTCATTATACTTTGTTATTTTAAAAATTTCTGGTATAATACAAGTCAAATAAGAGCCTAAATGGCCGAGCAGTCTAAGGCGTTTGCCTTGGATTGTTTGTCTATTTAGACTTAAGTTGCGGGTTCGAATCCAGGCAGCGGCAGTGTGAACAATTTTTAATTAATTGGAGTGCAGAATTGATCACATTGTCGTCGCTTGGATAAGAACGAAGTAACCGACTCCACCCACATCAAAATGTAATTGTAAATATGTTTGTAATTAAATAAATAAAAATTAACAAATAATGATATGGGTGGCCTCTGTTATAGGCGTATATGTCAGAGAAACGGAGGCTAACCTCATTTTTATTATTATTATTACAAGTCAAATTAATTTTTTTCTTTGTAATCAATGTTCCAGGCAATTGTATTTAAGAAGATTTACCTCCAAAGCTCTAAAATATAAAATATTTAGAAGATTGAATGTAAATTTTTCCGTAAAAAATGAGTTCGTGAGAAAATAAAATGCTATGGATGATGAAATATATTAAATTTTTATTTTCTATAATTTATCGTATTTTAAGAATTTTATTTTGTCTCATATTATTGAAGAAATTTTAAAAATTACTAAGACAATTAACACAATTAGTCCAAGTCTCTAAAATAACTTTTTGAATAGAAATTCGATGTTACATAGCTGGTATTATTTTATCAATAATTATCTGGCTCATCCTGTATACACGTATACACGTAAAATTTGTTTTCAGAGATTCTGTGATAGATTTCAGGTGTAAATCTTTTATTCAATTTATTGTTAATATATTTAATTAATATAACACTTATGAAATATATTTCGTGCGGAAATAAAAATACATTTTTTATTCAACAAATTGATCTCTATTTGGGTACTGAATACAGGGGTCCTGGGGTCGCGTTGCCGAACGCGCGATAAGGAACAAAGTTACAAAAGATATGCTTTTCTGGAAAGTTACTAAGCCGTCCCTCATTTCGTTATGTGACACCCGATATGACTTAAGTAAATTAAATGTTAACCAATCCTAGAATAAATAATTTAATATTTTATTAAAGTGGAATAATAATAATTTGAAAACTTGTAAAACAAACTGCTTAGTGCCTGCCAACGATATTCTATTTAATTCACTCTACTTGAATTGTAACGAGATAATTATACCCTTCTTGTATGTTCAACAGCCAATCATTAATATAACAAGTCGCGATCATAACCATTAGAGGCGACACCAATAACGTTCTGATTAAATTATTAATAACATTTCCGTTATAGCTGTTCTAATATAATTAACATCAATATCGTACATATCTTTGGAAATTTAAGATTGAAAATACATAGACTTCAAGTCCATGCAAAAATTTTCGGTTGGAATAAGCCCATACTAAAATTTTCGGTTGGAAAAAAAGCTCCTATATGTAAAAGTAAGCTTAAGCACTAAGGCATCAGTTTTGCACGGAACAAGTGAGTACTGGTGAGAATGTGAATACCATACGGCGTTGCTGGAAACTAACTCTGCATGAGCATTCGAAGGAAATTACATACATGCCGTATAGAAATAAATCCCATAACTTCGGTATTGGAAGTTTAAAAAATATTTTTGATCCACCGTCAATTTACGAAGCCCTACGTGATTTACATCTGCACGGAATTTATGCAATTCGCTTCGACGAGCAACGACGTACAAATTTACTGGTGGGAGACCAAGCGATGTGATATTCATAGTCACCTATACCGCGCAAAACTGACGCTATGGTGCTTAAAGTTACTTTTTTTTAAATATAGGAGCGTATTTTTCAACATGATTCCTGGTGGGTCATTTCACCCATCAATTTTTAAGACTGGGCTTGTAGTCTAATAATATTACAGTAAATTAGAGTAAAATTAATTTTCTAGAAGTTAGCTTGTGATATAAATATAAGAAAGTCATGTGCTGTCAAAATAAGTTCAATTTTCAAGGCAAACTCAAACACTTTCTGCCAGAAATAGAATAATAATAATAATTATTATTTTTTTAATATTTAATAAAATGTTTCATATTATTTCCATATGACTGATTTTTCATGAGCAATACTTTATTTGTAATTTTACATAAAATTTTAACATTAATTTGTTGTTGAAATCATAAGCTATTATGGTTATAAGCTTCCGAAGCAGTTATCACAGGTGCTACGACATGAATCAATGTAGCTTGTTAATCCGCTTGCCTCGGGAGTCCCCTTCTGGTCTTACCAGGTCCTACTTGGTCCTTGTTTGATTATAAAATTAAAAATATTATTATAAGTATGATTTTTTTTGAAAAGAAGCATTTGTCTTAAAAAAATAAAAATAATTTTTAGATCTATAAATAAAAATTATTTCGTCTTACAAAAATCTTATATAAAGCTTTTAACAGTGTATTTATTTTAATCTCCATCCAAAATTTTTCTTCTCTGAAATTACTTAAACACACTCTAATTAAAGTCTTGAATCACACCCTTATTGAAGCATCACCACAAAAATATTTTTTAATCATCGAGAATATTAATCTATAAAAAAACATTATATATTCTTTTTAAATTATTTCTCATCTGTTGTGGTTCGTTTAGCTAACAATAATTAACTGATTTTGTTCCAAATATGGGTACATGATTTTGCAATAGACACTCCTATTTTTTTTAGTCAGACTTTTATACTTTGCAAAAAAAAAATTAAAACATGGTGTTATGACCCAGTTGACGCGTTTATTTGCTATGCATGATACTATAATAATAATAATAATAATACTTGTATTATTTTTTTTTAAGATAAAAATAATATTACTATACGAAATTGGTTATAATAGAGATTTTTTTGTGTGTCTCAAGATAATATGATTCAGCTTTTATGTTTTATACAGATTGTGAGTTTAATATTTATGAATTTCTAAAGGAATTATTACTGGATGTTGAATTTACCAAACACGAATTCAGACAGGCACAATTGGCGCTGTTTCTCCGTCTAAAAAGTGAAAAGTTCAACGATGTTTAGTAATTAGCAAGCAGTAGTAATTTGCAGCGCGTAATCAGTATTATAAATGTGAAAGGAACTCTGTTTGTCTGTCTGGCTGTTTTTATAGCTTTCGATTTTCGGAGAATCTTGAAAAAGGAAAAGGATACTTTTTTTTCGAAAATAAAACTTGAAAGGAGTGAAATAGAGGATGTAAATTTGTATGGGGAATTAATTCTTTTTCAATAGGGTTGCCACCTCGCCAGATTTGATCGGGAAACTCCCGTTTAATCGACTCCCGATATCAACAGAAATTTTCAGAGTTCAGTAAAAAATATTTTTTTTATTCTTTGCTAAAATGATGGGGTGTTTTTGTATTTTACGCTTAATGAAGTAAAATTAACAGAAAACTTCAATAATTTTAAAGATATACATACGTCGCAAAAATAGAAAAAACAGCCTCAAAACTTTTTCTACATATGCTAGAAAGATGCGGTTTTTGGCTTTCAACCTGAAATTCTACGAAACTTATGGTAAAAATCAAAAACTTTAAAATTTTAACTGCAAATTTTTAAAAAAACCATTTTCTAGAAAAAGTTTAAACTTATAATACATCATATATAAGCCGGAAGAAGGTGTCGATGTGGAATAGTTGGGAAATAGCACCGATTTTAATGAAACTTTTTGTACGGTGTTTATAGGACTTCAAGGAAAATTAAACCAACTTAACCTAGTCATAGAATAGCTTATTTGAGCTTAAAATTGTCATCTAGTAGGTATTTTTGGTCGCTGATAACGAAAGCGATCTCAGATGACGCCGCTACCAAAAATCTTGCCATTTTTTATCAAGAATTTCACTTTTTTGACACAAAAAAACACACAAACGTATATTGATGTTTGAAAACGTATATGAATAATATTAATTTTTTAGTTACTAGTTAATGGTACGATTTTCGGAAGACGTGACAGAATCCGTATAAACCGACATCGAATACGTATATAGCGGCCAAAAATACCTACTAGATGGCAATTTTTGGCCCAAAAAAGCAATTGAAAAAAATGTTAGGCTTCATATGCCCCCGCTGAAACCCTGTGCCCCTTCATGGCTATAAGTTAAGTTAAGGCTGGTTAACTTTCTCAATGCATCCTGGCTTATTAACTCAAAAATATTAAAATGATCATTTTAACAATTCTCGGATCATTTTTCTCAGTCTATACCTCAGAGACTTCGCTCATACTTTCTACTCTCCGTAAGCAATATTTGTAGATGACTTTGTCTTCGATAATAATTTCTTGAATTTTTTTTATCCGCGTGAATCAATTAAAACACCACACCCTATATGGATAAAAATAATAATCGTACTCATGGTATAAAAATATAATAATTTTTGCACAACAATAGGGTATTAAAGCGTTAACTTTCACACTGTTATAAATTGTATAAGAGAGTAACGTGTCATGTCAGTTGAGTTGTTCTCGACTTCAGACAGTTTTTTTTAACGATAAGTGTATAAAATTGATTATATGATAATAAATTAAATTGTTGGTCATATGTAAGTATACATACTTATTACTCCCTGATGAATATGCAAAAAAAATAACAAATTTTAATGATATAAAAAATATGATTTTTTTTTTAAATTAGAGCAAGCAAATCAAGCAAATTCGTCGTGTAATACAATTCTGTCCAAAACAACCTATAAAATATATATACAGAGTGTGTAGCTAAGTTGGCTACAAATGGAAAACTTTTTTATTATAAGGTTGATGGCTCCCACTCAAGAAAAGCTTGCGAGGATGCCATACCAAGAAGGTCTTAACAGATTAGGAGATAATCTGAAAAACCAACAATTAAAGGAATGGACCAGCTACGAGGGAGGGCGAGTCGCCAAAAGCTTGTTGGGTGAAGGAAACTCGCTCGGTAACAGAGCTGATATTAGAGTCATCGTAGAGTTACTCACAGGGCATGATAACCTGAACAAGTTCCAACATCAGATTGGAAAAAGACAGTCTCCCGCGTGTGACAGATGCGGAGAAAATTCAGAAGAAACATCGATCCACTTTCTCTGTTACTGCCCGGCGCTCATACAGCAGCGAAGGAAATGGTTTGGTCCGGCCATAGTCGAACCAGAAGAAATAAGGAAACTCAGCGCTAGGCAGATCCTGGGTTTCAGTACATCAGTTGGTCATAATAGCCACTGAAAAGCGTAGCGGGGATAGAGTACAAGGGTCTATTTGGCTAGGTGCTCTGAACCATTGCTTCGAGGCCCGATGCTCGAGCATGGCCCGCTAACCTCCATACACATACCCCATACCCATAAGGTTTACGAAAAAAATTTATTCTTTATACAAAGCTCTGCTTTCAAAAATATTTACATTCAGCTATTCACTTTTGAAATCGAATATATAGAGTATCCATAAATTGAGAAAGTTCGATAGAAATATTAATGGTCCTTTAGAAATGTTGACCATTTAGAACAGATAATAAGAGAAACGATTCAAGAAATCACTCCCAAGATATGTGGGAGTGTATTTAAACAATTTTGTAAAAGAACAATTACATGTATGTAACACGAAGGTGGATACGTTGAGATTTTCATAATTTTTATTAAGTTGTAATACCAATAAATAAAAATAAAGATTTGTTTCAAATCTCTTAATCATTATAAAATGTGAAAGATTTAAAGTATGAAGTGCAGAAGTGATTAAATTATTAATTTATCGTCCGGTTTTATGATGTAGATTCTAGTGATAATTAAAATAAGTTTTAAAAACTGCTGCAAAAAGTATACACAACAGTTTGCTACTTATGGGAAAACCATTTTTACTTGCGACAACTGTGTTATCATAACGTGTTAAAACTGGGTTTCAATAAACGTTAAATAAATACCATGTGTGTTTGTACCATCTAGGCATATACATACCTCTAGTATGACAGAATACATCCGTTTAGTAATGGATCTAAGCGAGAGGTATTAAATACATGTGTTGTAAGACTACAGAGACGATACGATATATCTTCTGTTGTATGCATGCAGAGAGTGGGAGTTTTGTTGCATAGGCATATTAAAGTCAGAAGCAGTGATGATTGATGAACTTACTATTTATCTGTAACTAAAAAACTCCCACTCTCCAAGCGTCTTCCAACTAATATTCAATACATGTATATAATACCTCTCGCTTAGATGCATTACTAAACGAATGTATTCTGTCATACTACAGATATGTGTATGCCTAGATAGTACAAACACACATGGTATATGGATATTAAGAAACAATTCTGTTTAAATGTGTAACTTATAACAACACTGTTCAAAAGTGTGAATGATCATTGACCACTACTATTTTTTTTAAGTAAGCCTACTTATGACTGCTATATTTTCTGCTTGACGTCATTAGTTATTTTCACAGCATCCATACTTAACAAAACACGTTCTCCACAACATCCATTTCTGACAAATCATTTTTTGGGATATGATGGGTTGTTCATTTGTTCATGAATCTAAGAAAGTAAATCTAGTTTTGAAAGTCAGTCTATTATCAAAAATAAATCGGTTTTTTGGACAATGCTAAGTGGAAAAGTGAAAACATTTTTAGACTTATGGCCATTTAAAAGAATTTGATTACGCGCCAAAAAAATTGATAGAGATAGTCTGTATAGATTTCCGAATTGAATCCAGGAAGAAATAAAATATTTTATGTGTTATTCCAGATTATAAACTATCTTTGTGCCAAATTTAATTCTGCCATTTCAATATGATTAAGTAAACGCACACAAACAATATTTTGGATCCTGGATAGTATCATCATATAACCTTCCGATTGAAATTTAATTAATTTTGACTATAGCTCCTTATTAAGGCCTCCTTTACACTATGCACACCTTGCAAAAAGAGCAAACTAGTACGATTTTACTGATTACTGATTACAAAAGTTTATTACATGAATAATATCTTTGTAAAGTAAAACCAGTCTCTGTTAACAATTACTTCTTTTAAATAAATAAAAAAAATTTATATTATTTTCCAAAACACATCTTTCTTATCGCGTACACTAAAACGATAAAAATTTACAACTAAGTCGAAAACTTTTTGTGCTTATGTGACAATCTCATTCATCGTTGGAAAGAAACCTTTGGTCCAATACCGCCACATTAGGAATCGATGGGGTTTACATTCACTTTGGTCTTTCAGATACTGTTTCTCTGTAGGCAAAACACATAGGTCTAAATAAGCAAGAGGAAAAACACTTAGGTTTACCTCCTTCCTATTGGGCTGCTAATGACCATGATCCACCACCGACTCTATTTCGTCATGGCCATACGGTGGAATCCCACGTAAACGGCCACATCCCCGACAGACGGTCGACAGGGCCCGGTGAAGCTCATTGTGTAAAAAGGATGGAGTCATGGGAAACTAAGAGACGCAAGATTGTTCTGTGACCATAGATACTATGTGCGTAAGTAGTGAGCGGAACTTAGATGTTATAAACCTAGGGAGTTCCCAAAGCAATTAAGCATAGCGATCAGTCATTTGTTTGAAACGTACCCAATTCATATGTGATCCCGCAAAGCGCATTCTGAGATGGCACTGAGGGCCTTACGGCTTGCACCTAAGCCCATGAATGCCCCAGCAGATAGCGGAGACCAAATACCCCGATATGAAACTGCTACGCTATAAAACGAAACGTGTTCTACAGAGTATTCGGCGGACACCAAATCTGAAAGGTTACAGTAGTCCCTATATTTCGACACTTTGCGCCGATGTGATTCGTCCAAAGAAAAACCGTCTCCTATTATCTGGGCATCAATTACGATCTCGTGATGCGATAATAACTGGTTTTCGCTTACCCTAATTCGTAAGGAACGCACGTGCACAGACGACGTCCCACCCAATACGCCTAAGTTCTGCGGCTGCGATACTAACCACACTGTCGTGCTGAGTCGTTCTCAAAAATTGAAGAATTTTTTCGAAAATTTCAAAACATTCCATAAGATTGTGTTATGTTCGTACATTCAAGAGTGTTCTGAAGTTTCCCACCCACTAAAAGCTACCATTCTTTGTAGAACTCATACTTCATGTTAGAAGTATAATATTTTTAGTAAATATTCTATAAACTTCATTTGTTTTTCACCATTTCCAACATTTTATGCTAAATTAAACCATTTTACTACCAATGTGAGTGTAATTGCAAGTCAATCAAAATCGCAAGTCAGGGCAGGGCAACGGAGAGGGGTATAGAAAAATCGGCAAAGTGTTAGTAGGTAGGTACAATCTTTTTGAACCAAAAATGCAAATTATATGCAATATGCATGCATATGAAAATTAACATTTTTGCAAATAAGTTAACGAAGTGATATGACATATTAGATTGCAAATTATAATAAAATTGAAATATTGCTTACGGGTAGACAGTAAGTGTACTTTATTTGCATTTATGTAAATCATATTTCAAAACTATAAAAAAAAATATTAAATAACTAAAAATGATTTCACAAAACTTTATTATTGTATGATACTATTAATCGAGCCCTTGCAGGGAGGTCAAAACTCAAATTTTACGTTTTTGCCTGTAGTTGCCCAACAAAAGCCTACACATAAAAGCTTTGATTATGATAAATTTAATGAAAAAAATTACCTAACTTAACAGCAAATATTTAATTATTTTAATAAAAACATTAAAATTGAATACTAATAAATAAAACACAAACCTTCTTCTTCAATATCCATTGTTAGTCTTTACTTAATTGCAATAACAAACACATCAAACATAAATTGAATGACACAGTAAATCAAGAGCCACAACAATAATAACATGAATCCTCAAGAGCAGGTAGATTTCGGCTGACAAATCAGGAGGGGAACGAGGTTGAGGTAACTCAAATGGCCTGTTTGTGATGGAGTGGTTATCTAACTATATTCCTTGTGTGCGTAGTCATGGTAGGGACAATAAAATCAATGCCAGCGCTTACAGTGAAAAATTTTGGCGATAAAGGAGGCTGTTATGACTAATTTGCAATTCTTGCAATGTTAATGTTATAGATAATGTGATAGTTGGTTATAGATGGTTATAGATGGTTATAGATGGTTAGTCCTTTCATTGGACCATGGGTATCGCATAGGTATTCGTTGTGTGCGTAGTCATGGTAGGGACAATAAAAACGATTCCAGTCTTCCAGTGAACAATTTTGGCAATAAAGGAGGCTGTTACGACTAATTCGCAATTCTTTACATGTTAATGTTATAAAAATTAAAATTATTGAAAAACACTAATTAATTAAACTTAAATGCATTAAAATTGTGAAAATAAGAAATCAAATTATACAAATATTATTTTTCAAATGTAAATTATCATAATTATTTATTTAAATTTGTAAGACAATAATATTAAATTTTCAATGTAAGTCATAAATGCAATCCATACAATTATATATGCATCCATACAATTCTATTAATAAAATACAGTATCGTACCCATAGAAACGCTTCCAATAAAACTCACGTACGGTGCGAATACCAAAAAACCAATTTCAATGCAAAACTAATAAGTTGGTTTTTCTGACTTTTGAACAGAAATTTGATATAAATACTCCACTGTGTTTCGTACGCTCATATATCCTAACTCGATTACAATACTTTATTTCTTTCAAATAATAAAAATAAAGTTAAAATAAGTAATAATCAGATAATAATATAATATAATATTGCTAAGTATATATCTATCGAATGCATCAAGATATTATAATATTTTCTTAGAGATATATAAAATATTTTGTAAACACATAATTTACAACTAATGACATCTACATCTGTGTATGCATATTACCTGTTATCATATTTATAAACTATCTATTTATCTATCCCTAAAGCTATTTACTATTATAGTGGGAAAAAAACTGTTTAATCGTTTAAAGTAAGAAAACGTAACTAGTAATTTTTTTTCATAAATTCTTTGAAAGGCAATATCAGGACCGTAACGAAGATACATAGCGCCTAATAGGTTTTAAGAATGTGTGGTCGTTGGCGCAGAATTAAGCACATAAGTGATTGCTAGCGAAAAACTGGAAAACAGCTAAAAAAATGACCCAAAATTAGTGGGTTTCAAAAAAAATTCCAATAAGATCGGATCAAATTTGCCTGTGTTAGCAAAAAAATCGAATTTTTTAACTTTATGACGTCATCCGAATCCAAAAAATTCAATTTTGCTCTAGCACAATAAAATTTTATCCAATTTTGATAAACCAAGTATGTAATTCTACTAAATTTGGGTCATACTTTTCAAATTTGTGATCAAAATTGACCTAGCTCTAATGGGTTTTAAGAATGTGGGTTCGTAGTTGCGGAAATAAGCACATAAGTGATCGCTAGCGAAAAACTGGTATCACAGCTGAAAAGAATGACCCAAAATTAGTGGGTTTCAAAAAAAATTCCAATAAGATCGGATCAAATTTGCCTGTGCTAGCATAAAAATCGAATTTTTTAACTTAAGGACGTCATCAGAATCCAAAAAATTTAATTTTGCCCTATCACATCCTATTTATATCCAATTTTGAGAAACCAAGTATGTAATCTTACTAAATTTGGGTCATACTTTTCAAATTTGTAATCAAAATTAACCTAGCTCTAATAGATTTCAAGAATGTGAAGTCCTGTAAAAATAGTATATTTTTGATGAAATAAAACGTGTCGCTAGTTCTGTACTACACGCAAATTGTTTCTTTTTAAAATGCAAATCGGAAATGTATTACATATAGGATAATATATTTTGTATGAAAAATCAACATCTTTATATTTCAAGTATAATCTCTTTCAACACAAATCAATCGACTAACAGACAGACGTTATCGAATGTTTTATTTTTAAATATGTACTTATTCCAAACGCCTACTCTTTCTTTTATTATTTACATAACACTGTAAATTTGTTTGCGAAGTTTTTCTTGTTTATTCAACATATCGTTGCTATATAAATCGAATATTTGGTTTCGTATTTCATGATTCAGTTTTGAAAAGTTTTCGATTTTTTATCGTGGATTCTGTTCTTAAAACGACAGAAATTCCCATAGAAAGATCTATAAATGCTTAGCCGCATGATTTCCACAGATTTTCCACAACTTTTCAATGGGTATTCGCACCGTGCGTGAGTTTTATTGGAGGCGTTTCGATGATAACGATACACTACCTTAATTATAGAATTGTATGGATGCATATATAATTATATGGATTGCATTTATGACTTAATTGAAAATTTAATATAATTGTCTCACAAATTTAAATAAATAATTATGATAATTTACATTTGAAAAATAATATATAAAATATAGATTTTTATTTTCACAATTTTTAATGCATTAAGTTTAATTAATTAGTGTTTTTCAATAATTTTAATTTGACATTTTCTATAACATTAACAAAGAATTGCGAATTATTCGTAACATCCTCCTTTATCGCCAAAATTTTTCACTGGAAGGCTGGGATCGTTTTTATTGTCCCTACCATGACTACGCACACAACGAATACCTATGCGATCGATACCCATGGTCCAATGAAAGAATTAACCATCTCTGACCGCGTATTAAAGGTTTAAATAATTTTTTTGTTTACCTGGTGGTATTCATAGAAGTAATAATATGGAAATATTTAATATAAATTAATTTTTTTGTGTTTCAAAATTCCGTCAATAGAAAAAATAACTTTAATCCTAGCTTATTTACACCTATATAAATAACATTCTTTTTTAGATTTACAAAATGTACTGCTTGCATGCATTAAGCTTATTGTATTCAAATAATAATTAACATACTTTAAAAGAAGATTAAAAATGTTTAAGCCCTTTTTATTCTACATTCCAGCAGATTTGTTGTTTTTATCATGTATACCTAATAACATTTTATATATGTTATATAAGGTGTCCTGTAATGACCGCATTCGTACAATATATAGGTAGATAAAGGGTGGGCCATCTGTTAGTTTTTTTTTTTTAGGGGAAATAAAACACATTTCATATGAATCAAATTCGTAGATCTTTATTGAAAATCAAAGTCGTGTCTATGGCAATTAAGTATAAAAAACAATATCGTCCAAGTGACCACCACGACTCCTTTTACAGGTCTGTATCTGAAATAAAAGTTACATTTAAAAATTAAAAAGTTACATTATATGGCAACAATTGGCCGGCAAGATCATGTGATTTGACACCGCTTGATTATTTTCTTTGGGGTTATTTGAAAGGAAAAGTGTATGCCAATATCCCACGGACGATTCAAGACCTCAAACGCAACATTCGACATGAAGTTCAAGTTATTGATCCACTTTTATTGCAAAAAGTCATTGAAAATTTTGATGTGCGGATACAGACCTGTAAAAGGAGTCGTGGTGGTCACTTGGACGATATTGTTTTTCATACTTAATTGCCATAGACACGACTTTGATTTTCAATAAAGATCTACGAATTTTATTCATATGAAATGTGTTTTATTTCCCCTAAAAAAAAAAACGAACAGATGGCCCACCCCATACTTTAAGATTAAATAGGGTACCAGTGGAATATAGGTACTTTTAAAATTTCCAGATTTTCCGATATAAGAAAATTCAGTTATTTTATCGAATAGACCAAAAGTTTCTAAGAAATTGCCCAACTGAATCTGATTTTTCATTTTTAGGGCCGAAATTACCATTTGTTGTCAGCTTTATTTAAATTGGAAACAGATAATTGTTAAAAAAATTACTGGCAACTTTTGGTTCGAAATTTGATAAAATTCGATATGTATTGTAACTTTGGCTGATTATTTTCTACGATATCAGCTGAAATGGCCTCTGAATCCTTATATTTTGGAGATATTTTCGATGATATCTCTGTAATTTTTCACCAAAATGTCTTTGTTGAGGGGTACCGTTAAAACCATAAAAATCAAATTAAATCCAAAAAGTTAAACGATAAAATCCTAAAATTATGGACTGTTCTGTAAAACCAGTGAAGTTGTTTTAAAATTTTTGATTTTTATTGATATTTGTTTTCAAAGTGGCAGCTTCAAGATTTATAAAATTAAAATAAATGATTTCAAAATATTTTTTATATAAATTATGTCATTTCTATATTTTAAAACAATTTATTATATAATTTTTATATTAATTGTCCATTGAAGAATAAAAAACATGATAAATCTATGTAGACATTTTAAAACAAATGATTATTTCCAGAAGGGTTGAAAGCCAAATTGAATAGTTTAAATTTTATGTTTCATTCCAAACCAGTCTAAGAGGTAGTCAAATTTTATTCAATGTTCAGAAAACGATGATGCAAGAAATTTTTGCATCAAGAAAGGAAAGAAAAAAATATTTTTATGTTAAGAAAATTTCCATTTTAATATTTTCAATCTTTCTAAAAGAGCATCATCCCATTCAGGAGATTTTTCTGACGAAAATTTGTTACAGTGAAAACCAGACAGTGATACAGTGAAATATAATAATCAGTGGCAACGATACAGTGAAAATCGGTTCTAGCGACATTGAATGGGCCAACAAATTTCGTCGTTATAACAGATAGTCCTTATAAACGATATGTACTGTTTTATTTCAAAGTTAAAGAATGTACATATGTACACATGTCAGTCATTATTTCTTAATAAGATCCAAAATAAAGTTACGACGTTCATAATAGTATTTAGGGATTCGGGCAGGACCTTTCATTTTCGTCGTTATAACCGGTTTATCGTTATAACCGATTTTGGCTGTAAATCAAAATATAGGTTTAAATATAGGCTTAAGAAGACAAATCCAACATCTCGATGTTGGCATAATGTAGTAATAGGCATAATGGAATTATTTATCACAAGCAAAGAATATAAATATTTAACACTATAGAAAATAAATTTTACTACAAATTCATCTTCTGATCGTGATACTTTAATTTAATAAATAATTTTACTTTTCACAGATGACTACAATAACTAACTGAATTAGAAAGTTGTATTGATCTATCACCTAAAAGTCATATCCACCATACTCGTGATCATGCTTGAATCATGATTATAAAAGACAAACGATTTGTAGAGTTCAAAAATGATAATAATATCATCTTTCTATCAATAAAAATCATTAATCAATACTGATCAATACAAATAGCTTATTGAAATATCTATCTACTATAATCGATTTATTAATATTTCGTAAATAAGTTATTGTTATTACTGTTTCATCCAAATGTACCGGTTCTGACAATAAAATACATCCAAAATAATGACAATTACACAAGTTACTTATGAAAATTCTATTGGATTCCGAGAGATACTTTGCGTTAGAACTCCCGAGCAAAACAAAAATCGGAATGGAGAAAGACTATCACCTTTTATTTAGAAATTGAACCATTTTTCTAATACGATTTGTCAATTTACAAAATACAATTTCAAATTTCAATTCTATCTATTTAAAATAGATTATTTCGAAAAATGCCCTTTTAAAAAAAAATATTCTTTTTGTAGATGGAAAGATAAGAAAAATATTTATGTTTGTTTTCAAAAATAATTCAGATTTGAGACTTTTTTGTGATTTTAATCGTACTCGTTTATAAATGTAAATAAATATATTTTTCAATTTAATTAAAATTTCTTTTCTTATTGAATGAAAGGAATTTATTACGTGGGAGGTTTTTCATATATTTCATAGAATTGTTTTATTACTTAACGTGTATACATGTGTCTAAGGGGTGACCAGAATGTTCCCTAATTTTTAATAATCCCCTAAAAAACGAAACAAAATTAAAGGAAATGTTATTAATGGGACTGAAACTAGTATTTGCGTGCCATAACTTTTGCACCCTACTATAGAGAATATTGAGAAAAATGTCGCCCGTGCAACAACTCTTATGAAATGTTTCTGGCTGTTCAATTATTATTGACGACGAAAAATGTATGTAAAGAATTGTATTTCAAATTATTTTAAGCAACCGTTCAAAATAAATTCTTTCTCCTAAATCCGGAGTTTAAAAATCTTTTTTCAAGAACTTCATTGAAAAACATAACAAATTGTTAGTTTCGATCCTACCTACAATTTTGATTATGTTTTTGATAGTTTCTCAATTAAATAGACAAATTGATTGTATTATTATGGGACACTACATTTGATGATTGATATATTGTTTGATGTATTTTAATCGAAATTGTAATCTGATTTAGACAAAAAATTAAAGTAGTTATTTCTTTCCTACCTAGCCTGCAACCACACCCTTGAAAATTATCCTTTAGACTGACTTTAAGTGATTAATAATAATCATCAGTGTGATTGTTTTAAGAACAGTTTTTAACCCCCGACTAAAAAGAAGGGTGTTTAACGTGTAAAAAAGTTTATTTTGATTTATATTTTTTTGTTTGAATGGTAATTTGATCATGACTGTTCTTAGCTATGTTTCAAGTGCGAGTTTGGTGTTCCTAGAAAAGATGTCACAATCTTCTAACTGAGTAAATTTTCTTTGAACAAAGCTAAGAACATTCGCTATCAAATTACCTTAAATATTCGCTTCATCCTTTTAGGAGCTACGATACCACAAACGAATCGATCAGACCTGCTTTTTTATTGGGCGTTTTTTTAATTTAATATTATTGTACTTAATATTTATGTATGAGCATGGTAGTGGGGGCACAAATTTAAAAATAGATATTTTCAATTTTGATGATAAATTTTTATTATTACTTGACGATATAAGACGAAAAGTAAGAATAAAATTTTTCGATATCTGGCTTAATTTTCCAAATATCGAAAATTGAAAATTTTGTTTAATTATTTAGCTTTCGATATTTCGAAAACCAAGACACATATCGAAAAATTTTATTCTTATTTTTCGTCTACATTCGTGAAGTTATAACAAAATTCATCATCAAAGTTGAAAATAAGATAAAAATAATTTTAACACTTAATCTACCCTGCTCTTACATCCCTTATATGGACGGTAACACTTAGTTTTTTTCTTTTCTAATTCATTGCTAATATGTTTACTTTCTATTAAAAAGTTTTTTTTTAAATTTGTTTTCATTCATTCCAAATGAAAATTATCAAAAACTTCCAAAATATGTCGTTTTTTGAGATTCCTCCATAAGAGCCAATGTATTTTATATCGATTTTTAATGACTTTTTTCTTAAAAATTTGCACGGATACCTAAGCTGAAATTTTAACCACATATTCTTTGAGTAAAAGACTACCTACAAACAAATTTTGAGCCTTTAAATCAAACATTGTTGTCATGCTCATACATCCTTAAAATAATTCTGATAACATTCAGAGATAATCAGAATATACATATTTTAAGTGAAAATCGAAACACGATAAATGGAAATATTTATAATAAGTAAAGTGGTAGAAAGTTAATTTTACTATATAATTTATCAATCTAGACAATGATAAACTTAATCAAAAAGCTAATGATCTTGCATCTTTGAATCGAATTCACCAACCATGGCTTGTTTTGAATGAAACAAAGAATATATTCTCATGAGTTGTAAATATCGATAATTACACTCTTTTTAAGCATCAGATTAAAATCGATTCCCAAAAAAAAAAAAAAAAAACAGTGTAGTACTTAGGTACTAATTATACAATTAAAGCTTATTTTAAGTACAAAATTAAATACTATTAAAAATACAGCGTGTATCAAAAATAACAGAATGGCAGTATATCACCGTCATAAACCGTCTTTTTCAAATAAATATCTATACTTGTTATAATAATTTCTATTTTCACTGATCACAATAAGTAAACATGCGCCTTGTTTATCGTTAGGGTGAAGTCGGATTTAGATTTAAAATTAATTAAATTAGAAGTTTAAATAAACCCCCAGCCGGAAGAAGTGATTTTCATTTTTTGATTGTTTGGAAGGTATAATTTGACCGAGAGTGTTTCTAGCTTTATTTCAAGAAAATCATCGACTTTTTTATAGTTATTTTGTGTTCGGAATCCTAAACTCGATCTTGAAACATAGCTAAAAATACTCTCGATCGAATTACCTTTCTAACAAAACAAAAAAATCAAAATCGGTTCATTCTTTTAGGACCTGCGATGCCACAGACAGGCACACAGACACACAGACATATTAAACTTATAACACCGCACTTTCTTAGCAAGGATTTAATGAATATCTATGGTTTTTCCAATAGGTTATATTTTGACAGGCCAGAACAAGTAAACAGAGTATTGTTTATCCTTAGTGTGAATTCGGATTTACATTTATAATTAAAAATTCCCAATAAGGTTACCACTGCGGTAAAAGGGGTTTTCTCTTATTTTAAAAATTGAACCTTTAATAATTGGGGATTACCGAAAAGGTCAAAATAAAGATCACTATTATATTCTTTGTTGAAATTAATACTTTTGAAAAATAATTAACTTGAAAATATCCAGACGTTCCGTTACTTTTGTAACACTCGATATATTATTATAGCTTTAGTAATACTTTTGATTTCTTAAATAATAGTTATTACAAATTAAAATTAAAATTTATTGCCAATACGTGTAGTTTTTACCTCTAAGTACATTTTTAATGGGCTGCTGGATATAGTCAATTAACTGTCAAACGAAAAGAGTTGGTTCATCTTAGGATATCAGCTATGTAGAACCTGCAACGTCTAATACGAAACGCGTAACATTTTGAGTGTTTTTAGAAAGGTACAACGTTTTATTTTAAATGCTTTTTAATATCCTAATACAAAAGCTCATTTTAGTGCAATAAGGACGTTCATGTGTCAACGATAGTAGATGAAACATAAAAGAAATTATGATTTAGGAAAGAATATTTACTGCTTTCGAATTAATTTCGTTGAATTTTAAGTTTAATTAGTGGCAAAAAGGAAAGCAATAAAAATATCATAATTTTTGTAAATAAATTAAAAAAATTTAAATGTTTTCATTTTATTTTGAGTTTCTGACATTATAGTTTTTCGGCAATAAAGTTTTTGGGGGGTTTTGGTTTTAGACAATAAAGTATTTTAATGTTTTAAGCTTAAACAATGTAGTTTTGACAAGTTTTGGGTTCTGGACTATATAGTTTTTGGACATTGCGGACACAAAAATACTCCATTATTTTATATTAATAAAATAATTATTATATTAAACATTAAAGAATGTATTTTATAAAAATTATGTTGTTTTAATCACTTGCATTGTTTGACCTAATTCTTATTTTTATTATTTTAATGGATATTTTATTGAAAAAATTTTATTAATTAATTTATTACTACCTATTTAATATTATATTGTTTTAATTTATTTTTAATGTAAACGCATCACTTACAAACATTTTTTGCCATTTTATATTCATCATTTTATTTCATTAGGTGTCAATTTTTCATCGATATAACAAACTTTTAGTGGGATTTGTAATCTAAAAAATTTCTTCTAACAATTTTAACCTAATCTTACTTCGAAATGCATTCATTTGATCACATTGATACCTGAGTCTTTTATAAGATAATCCCATATAGGAAAAAAAATAGAGTATAACCTCCTGTGTAAGAAAATGTATCGTTTTACTTTTGAACAACGTTGGAAAATCATAAAAATTTAGTTCCAAAATGGTGTGTTGCAAAAATTATGAGAACAATCCATGATAGAAATAAAGCTATGTCAGATTCTGGATTGAGAAAATTCATAATTACTCACGAACTTAAATTTTCTTGCTTCAGATCTTAATGCTGCTTTTAGACTGTCGTCAGCTCGTGACAGAAAAACATACCTAGTCAATTTTTTACAATCTGCCAATGATAAAGGGCATATATACAGCCACAATCAACAGAAAAATTTGAAAAATTGACATTTGTCTGTAAATCAGAGAAAAAAACTATTTACTGTTTCAAAAAAAAAAAATTGTCATATTTTCTTGATGTACTCATAAAAACATCGAAAAAATTGAAGAAAATTTTATTGTTCCTAAAATTGATAAAAAATTTATTCTAGATTAATTTGGACCTGGCATAAATGATCCCATTGGCTAAAATACGTTGAAGGTTGTCACAGTCATTCACATTGGACTCGTCTAAAAGAAGCCACTCACGAAGTTTCAAATGTGTTTATCATTTAAAAAAACACGTGGTGTCCCACGGTCTAATATATCTGCACTCAGACTGGCAACCATATCGGATAAAAGATTTTGGAAATGTTTAATTTTTGCTTTCTTAATAAAAGCAATGTCCATTTAGATAGGAATGCGCTACGTAGGGCATTGCAAAGGATTCGTGTTCTAGGGTAAGATGCATTACCCTTGTGTAAGCTACATAGTTTTATGTATCTTTAAAGACTTGAAAACAAGATTTGAACACAGCAGGTGGTGCCATTAAGGATGTTAATCTTTAATAAACTGTCAGTGATGATACGACATGAATTCTTTATTAAAAAGTAAATACGAAGACATTTTTACTTGCATGTAATTGATATAATTACATGTTTATTATTAACTTGTTTATTAATTTTCATAAATTAATTAATATTCACGAACATTAACTGGCTATATGAAAACATTTATTGCTACAAAATGAGTCAATTAAATAATCAATAATTTTTTAATAAAATTGCTTCGATAAATCGTCTTTCGTATACGATTTACGTGGATATCTCAAAAAATCTTTCAGCTATAAAAAGTTACTGAAATACCGCAATGTTTGGATCGATTATAGTCCGTATCTCAAAAACTATTCGACCAGTCATCAAATGCACCCGCTTTTTGTACTTTTTGGGTCAAAATTACCTTATATACTGAGTTTTATCGAAATTAGTGATAAAAAAATGGTTCGATTTTTGTCAATTTTTTTAAGGGGTACTACCCCTTTGAAATAATCGAGAAAAACCCAAAAAAAAATTTTTTTGAAATTTGATGAAACTCGGTTTATAGGGTAATTTTGATCCAAAAAGTATAAAAATCACGTTAATTTAATGATTGGACATATAGAAAGTTGCAATGTCAGCGAGTAACATGGGCTTTCATTTTCAAAAGTGTTCCTCACCAAAAAATTAAAAAATTTAAATCCATAAAATTGTCAAATCTAAGGCAAAAACTATCTCGATTTTTGGTAATTTCCATAACCGTTCACATCACAAAAAATTCATTTTGGAAATTAATCAAAATTGGTTTATAAGTAAAATAGTTTTGACCGAAAAAAATACAAAGCTTGTGTTCATTTAACTATTGGGTGAGTGATTTTTATGGATATTGCCTAAAATCCTATACGAAAAGTTTTTTTGTACCCTTTTCTGAATCTTTGGAATGAAAGTTTCACTTGAATCACCTTTCGGAAATTAAGTAAATACTTAGGTCATCTTTGCAAAAAACCTAAAGGTAAACGTCAGTGATTGAATATCAATTAAGTATAGCCAATCTGCGCAGAATTTATGAATAAGCGTATAACTAGTTTTGATTAGAAATGTACACGCAATATTCAATTAATTAATCAAGTTATTCTAATTAATATTCTTCGATCAAATTTTGATCGAAACTACATATAAACATATGTCCTCTATAGTAGCAAGAGGTCGTTGACAATGTGGTAAATAAGGGATATTATTAAAATATATTTTCCGGGCACTATAATAGATTACAAACCCATAAATAAAATAATACAAATAGTGAATATCGATTATTGTTTTCGCATTTCTGAACAAAATATGAAAATACCGTAAATGAGATGACAAAAAGTGAAATTAAAATTAAAATCGGCGAAGAAATCTCATGGTATAAGCATTCTAACATAAACAGATTTTAGACAGAGAGATTGGGCATGGTATTTGACGTCATATATATACTATGTTTGCCATAAGAACTCCATGCCAAATTCTATTTTGTTAGAATGGGATACAAACAAATCTTTGATGGCTTTTATCCCTTATATTTCTTTGCTGTTTGTTACATGAATGAGCTTTTATTAGCTCATCAAGCAAAACAAAAATCGATATTCCCCTTTCTCTTTCGATTTGTTAAATTTAAGATAAGATTTATATTAAAGAATGCACAGACTCCAGTGGCGGACCCACTGATATGAACATGATGGACATGCCCATTATCTTAATAGACTTATTTAATAAAACTTCTATTCTTCTTCTAGTCTATTGTTCCTAATTTCATACTAATCCCTCATCTGATAATTTTTTGAGGGGTAAATTTTTTTTTTTTAAATTTGTTTCAAAGCATTTAAATTCCCAAAATCGAAAAAAATACTAGCGAAATCAGTAAAAAAATACTTTCAGAAATGAATTTACATACCCTTACTAGATTCCGTTATCAATGATTTGGGAAAAAGATAGTCTTCGGAGGTACTCGACAAATTTCAGTTGAGAGTTTTACTACCTGAACCAAGTACTTGGATATCGATATCCAGGCAGTGGTTGTACAGCGTTTCCTTCATGATAGTAAATCAACTATTATAAATAAAGAGGGCGCCTCACCGGGGCCTTTCTAGCGGCCATATATTATAAATTTTAACTAATACTAATGTGCGCCCCTGTGTTTCAACGCGTCCCTAGGCACGTGCCTGTAGAAAATAATTGATGTCATTAATATTTTACGTTCTATGAATTCAAAGTTCGACACGTGGCCGTGACATTCGTTTTTAACATAATATTTACGATCACTTTAAAATATTTATTTTTAGCTTTTAAAATTAATTGTCACTAAATGCATAGTAATAAAGAGCTGATTTTAATGTTTTCAATTTCTCTGTTTTTCTCTGATTAAAAAAAATATATTTTTTAAAAGTAATTATTGATAATCACTGTTAATTAGGTTCATCTTTTTTTAAACCTATCTAAGTTTTTTAATGTCGCAAAAAGTAATTAAATCATCGATTAAAAAAATTTAAGGACAATTTGGATACTTGCTTATTTTATCCGCTGGCTGAGCCGGTCCTGACTATACAGGTCAGTGTTCGAAACGCAAAATAAAATGTATTTATTGAAATAAAAAGAATGTATTTAAATTAAAACTTTAATAAAAATAAACAATAATATTACAATAGTAAACATTTTGTATTTTTGTTTTGACTAAAATATTTTGGTGACACAGCCCAATTGTTAATTGAAAACTATTAAATGCAAATGCCTTAATCATTGTTTTATAATTGAGTTATTGTGTTTAAATATGAACTCTCTTTGCTGAAAATTCATTACTGTCGTTTTCACCATTTAAACTTAAACCAGCTCAACTTTAAGTTGTCCATAAATTTTCTTTGAAATAGAAAATATAGTTTTAGAAAAATTTCGATATCATCGCGATACTTCAAAGGAGGGGTGGTACAAATAGCCACTATTTGGATCTGTTCAACTCCAAGAAAACATTAAACAGCGTAGAACGTTTAAGTTTATCCAGCCTAATATTTGTACTTCCTATGCTAAAACTATGGCAAAGCCCACTTTTTTCGGCAGAATTTAAAATTTTTTTTACAGGCTCAGAATAGGGATTTCTATTAAATTATAAAGTATCATAAATTTTGACTGTTTATAAGACGAGATAATTAATAAATAGCTGGAAAGAAAGTAAGTTCTACATACTTTGACCCTTGAAATCGCAAACTTTGTAGCTGATTATCTCGCTATCTTAGCGACCAAAAATTCTGAAACTTCGGTATCTCACGCTAACATTATTCTGAGTCTGTGAAAATAAAATAGGTCAAATCCGACGACAAGTGCTTTCCTACTGGAAATACCTTAAGTGAGGCACTCTCATAACGAGATCTAAGCAGTGACAGACTAATCGCAATGCACTGTTAGGTCTTAAATGAAAAATAATATTTTCCAGATACCTGCTATTGTATTCTAATCGTTTATCTCTTACTGTGTCACACGTTCTTTTCTCCACTTGATGCTGGCCTAAAGATGTTTTCCAGTACCAAGATGTCCTAACCTTCTCGTTTCCGTTCTTTTGTTCCGTCCTCATCTTGTTTTTACAGTTTTAAGTTTTCCAAATGTCATTAACATTTAATATTTGAATTTTAGTTATACTTTTTGTTAGAGCCCTTATATTTCCAATCTTCATGAAACCGATTTTTCAATATTATTGTTTAGAGATGTTTTTTGAATGTCATATTGTTTTGTTTTTTAATATTTAATAATTTACAAACGTAACAATAAAATATATAAAATTATGATTCACCACAAACATAAAAGTATAACCTTCATTATTTTTCAAATGGCAAAAAAAAGCATTCATTATAATATACATAATTGTATAATTTTTATTTTTTAAAAGATAAATTTTTAAGATATATTATTTAAAATATTGACAACCATTTGACATATTGTACATGAATTATTATTTAATTTTAAATATTATTATAAATATTTTTAATTTAATTATTATTTTATATGTAATGAATATGTCTCTTATTCTATTAATATTATTTATCATAAGAATTACCGCCTGCAGATATACAACTTCTATTCACAGCAGCTGCGAAGTCATAACGAATTTTCTGAAAAGTAAAATCAATTATGAGGGCTTTTAAAAACTTCTCAATAAATTTTGAAAAATTCTACAAAAAATTTGTATTGACTTGGAAACGACATTATGAACTTCATGTTAATTTTTTACTCCCGACTAAAAAGAGGAGTGTTATAGTTTAACGTGCCTATGTATCTGTGTGTCTGTCTGTGGGGTCGTAACTCCCAAGAGGAAGAACCTATTTTTATTTTTTTGTTTGTTTGAAAGGTAATTTGATCGAGAGTATTTTAGCTATGTTTCAAGTACGAGTTCAAGATTTCTTAGCCGATAACAACTAAAAAGAGGTGACGAACATCAAACGGATTTCTTAAAACAAACTATTTTACTCCAAATTGGTGGCAAAAAAATGTCCTCAACTTTCTGAAATTTTCCTGAGGGCAAGCGAAAATCGAAAAAATAAAAAACGTATATTTTTGGCTTAGAGTTTTTTGGAACATTAAACAAAAATCTAGTTGATTCCGAAATTGGGTGAGAAGTTTTTGAAATGAATTGCATGTTCTTGGGTCTCACTTACCTTACATAATTCAAAGAGGCAAAGTTTTGCGCGATATCTTATGAATTGCGGGTTTTAAAAGTATCGACTGAAAACTCAACTTTCAATATTCAAAGGGAACTGATTTTCTGGGTTAAAACTACTCCAGAAAACAATTTTTATCCAAAACGGAGGAATCAAATTTTTTGCGGGAAGATTAATATATATTCGTTGAAAGTATTTATGAAATTCTATATTATTCTAGATTTTTTCCCTTTTGTAAATCACATGATTCCAATATATTATTTCTTATTTTAATTATGAATATATTTAAAGCAATCGTGAAAACTTTTTGTCTTATCGGAAATCTTCGTGTTGAAAGGGTCCTTCGTAAATCATTTGGTAATACATTTATTTTATTTAAACTGCCAATTATATAAAATGGATTGGTTATTATATATCTAATAAAATACTGTTCCAAAAATTGCAACCTGTTTTATCAATTAGTAATAAAAACTCATTTATGCCCTTTCATTCATAGCCTTGGCAGGTATAGTTTTTCGAATCAAGACTAACTCTTTAAGTAGGATATGTTATTTAGAGGAGAGTGATGACATTTCTATGGATTTGGAAAGGTTACAAAGATACAAAAACTGTTTTAAATCAGGCAAACGTGGCTTAGAGAAATGGCTCATACTTCTGTATCTAAAATACGAGTAAGACAGAGAGACAACATTTTTTTCTTACATATCTCATTACTATAAGAGAAACTGAGATAGGTAGATGAGTCGTATACCCGTCTTGGATAGGGGCACACAATAAAGTTTATGGCACCCAATAAAGTTATAACAATGGTGATTTCGACTTAAAATAACTTCCCATGCCTGTTTTAAATACACTTGATTCATTTTTATTGAGCACAAATATACGTTTAAAAATCATTTTTCATTGATCTTCAGAAAACATTTTTAATAATGAATTTTAATGTATAACATAATTCATGAAATTGGAGCAATTTATTAAATAAATATTTCTACGAATAATAAATTTTATTTCCATCAAAATTAAATAGAACTATGTTTAAATAAAAATTCGTCACGTAAAAGCTACGTAAACTAAGTAAAGAATAATTAAAAATAAAATTGGTTCTGATACAAGTCAAATTCAATACAGACTTAGCTATCTATCTTGCATATATACCTACAACAACGAGTAACCGTAGCCTGAATGTATGTTGCTTGGTGTGCTGTCTAAATTATTTTGCCATATGTTGGATTACTTGCAATAGTCAGGCTATTTTGTTCCCTCATGGTTCCCAAAAATACTTACTTTTTGCAAATATCAGCCCTAGCAACGTTTTTGATTTGGTTGTAACAACTTCGTACCCAAAAATCGACTACGCAAGGAGGCAGGGCTTAAATTTTGACACTCTAATTTATAAGCAACTTTAAACAAATAGTACCGCATCATAGTCTTCACTTCTCATGCTTTTACTTATCTCCGCCCCTTTCAAAAATAACAGCCCATGTTACTCTTTGGTAATGTAGCTTTTTTCTATAGATGAAAGAATTTTTAAAATCGGTTAATTATAGTTTTTCAATTTATCCATTTTAATAACTTTTATAGGCAAATTTTTGACACCTCGGGTTACATTATTGCAATTTACGTAGAAATTAGCTTATGTCATCAAATGAATTTGGCATATCATATAAAAAATGAATTTTTCGAAACCGACTGATAGTTCCAGAGATTAGCGTCTTTTAAAAAATATACTCTGCATCTTTAATATAATATTGTATTAAATATTTGCGAAGAATGTAGAATTTTAAAATTACTTCATTCATTCAAAGAAGTCATCAAAATTATCTCATACACAAATATTTAAAAATGAAGTGGATGAACAAGTTTCAATCAAATAAAATAATAAAGAAATTTTAAATTCATTGGCGTCATTCCAAAAAATGTTATAAAAATTTTCTTTTCATATACGCCTACATTAAAAATTATGAGTAAAGAAATATAGATTTCCATTTGATATTTTATTACGGAATTTTCTAATTGAAAATACCCCTTTCTGAGACCTGCATAAAAGTTTCAGAAAGGGATATCTTAGAACATTTTTTCCAACAAGTTTCTTTCACATTAATATTGAATAATTTTCATTTATCGAAGTTTTCTCAAACGTGTAAAAAAAATTTTAGAAAAAACCCAAATCGACCCTAAATATATAATTTACAAACATTTTTTTCTACTAATGCACTTTGTATCCTTAAAAAAACAATTTTCAGAATAATTTACATCTTCAATAATTGATAATTTCTGAAGACATTAATAATAATTTCAAAACAAAAATAACTGTGGTTTTTTCCTTTTTTGTAAAATATTTACACAACTCAATGATGATAAACTAGCAATAAATTTCAATGTGGGTAATTTGCATTAATTGAAGAAAATCTAATGTCAATTATCGATATCTGCGGGGCGTTAAAGGTATCTTAATTGCATTTGATACGGTTGGCGTCTTAGTTATGATTTAAAAAAAAATGTAAACGATTTGATTGTACAAAAAAATATAGGTAGGTGCAATTTGGAATTGAGCCATGAATATACAATAAATATATTTAATGTCTAAAACATAATATTTATTGTATAATCTAAAATGAATGAATTTTTTTTTTTTCAAACATAAAAAAAACATAATTTCAAACATGTTTCTAACCTTGTATTTACTAATATACTAATACATTTTATACTAACGTCAATCTGTAACTAATTATATTTACAAATTGTTTTACTTAATTAGTTTTCCGTATTACTTTTATATGAAATGTTTACAATCGTTGAACATAGTAAAAGAAGTATTGCAATGTCGAGAAAAAATTCGATGTTCAACGAAAATATCCATTTTCATCATTCATGAGTTTATTTAGAAAAATTTCTACGTATGTACAGGGTGTTCTGTTATGGATAGCAGAAAATTATACCAGTAAATTAACCTAATCAAGACAAATGGAAAAGCTCTTTACTAAATTTCGATCTGAGGCCTGTTTCGAGACATGAGGCTATGGGAAAAATAAAAAGATTTATCAATTCATAGACCTATCAAATTCATTAAATTAGTAGGTGCCACTTTACAATATGGAGAGGACTATCATAAAACAACAGTTGGTTGCAAATTGATTTAATTGGTTAGCGAATATTAAAAAAATTATATAATATTAAATTTAATACATATTTATCAAATCATTTCACCAATACAGAGACACTTATATGTGGGAGGTATCAAATTATACATTAATATAGGTACGGGGGGGGGGGGTAAACTGTAATAAACTTCTAACTTCTTTTCTATCAATCGTAACGTGTACTTTGAAATAAACGAATTTGAAGATAAAACACAGGCAAGTCCAACGAAATCAAAATCATTAAATTTTAATGAATAGAAATGATCTGGGCCAAAACGTAAATTCATTTTCCAATATGGCGGCAAAAAAGTTAATTTCCCAAGTACGCGAAATCAGATTTAAGGTCTTCAAACAACTTCTTATTAAATGAGCTAATAAAAAAAATCAAGTGTCAAAGCTTTTAAAACGTAAAAATAACTATTAAAAATTTTGAATTTCCATTTTCGAGATAACTTCAATAGTTTTTGATCAGTAAAATTAATAAACCATATTGTACGCATATTCAAATGTGTTGTGTATAATTACAAATGTAAATATTATATTATTTATGATTACATAAATTGTGGTTGTGACATAATTATATAATATATCCAATATACAATATCGATTTGCAAACTTTAAATTATTTAAATAACAAAAAAGAAAAAAAAATTAGATCAAAATCTTTTTGTGTATTTATAAAATACAGACGATTCCAAACGATTCATAAATATTTAGAACTGAATGAATTATAAACTATCCTGAAAGACTAGCTAACACTAATCGTTATACGAAATTCCATTTTTTATTAAATTATTTATTACCTAGCATATACGCTAAATCCACATTGCTTGTTTCTATGGAAAATTATGTTATAATATAGTGAAAGCAAGTTCAGAGAGAAATCTTTTAAAATTCTGCAATTTGTATCTAGTTGGAACATTTTTTTAGAACATTGTACAATCCTTTTAGAACATGCTGTGTATTTCGTGGAAGTCAGTGGTGGTTTTTAGTTTAAAATATAGTTTTACTTTAAAAGTAATAAAACACATAAAAAATTTGGACTAAAAAGTACAAAATAAGTTTTTGTAATATAAAGTTTAATCAAATAAAGCGCCCACGTTTTAAAACATGTACATATTTTTTTCTAAATAGTGTTATTTAAATATATTTTCAATTTGTTATATATGACATTATATTTTATGAATGTTAGAAAATTATTTTAATAGAATCTTGGAAGGTGTTTTTTTTATTTGTAATATAAATTAAAGTAACATAAACTAACCTAATATTAAAAACAGATGTATTTGCAATAATATTGATTTATTTAATAATTTTAATGACGTCGTATATGCTACTTCAATATTTAATTGATCAGTCATTGAAAATTTATATCTTAACTCTATTAATTTACTATCAATAATTATTTTTTATAATCAATAATTCTTGTTGTATAATATTAGCGTATTTTGGATTTTGACTAGAGAATTATTAATGGGAGGAAATCAATTTTAGTACAGGTGCTAATTTTTCGAATAAATTTAGAAATTTAAATTTAAAATTAAAAAATTATATTGACGTGATTGGCCCTTCAACCTGAAGCCTAGTAATGACAAGACCACGACCTCGTTGACGTGGTTCCAATGTCCATAAGTCAAAAACGTTTGCATTTGGATCGTTGTACCCATCAAGACTGTTGTTCAGAATGCCAAGTCTACAAAATCTCGCAAAATGACCAAATTATACCGATCGTCAATTCCTATAATATTACTGCGAGGTCCTTTACAGTGATCCCTATATATTATAAATGTGAAAGTAAGGATGTTTGTTTGTTTGTTACGCTTTCACGGAAAAACTAGCCCATGAATTTGAATGAAACTGTACAACAATATACCTCATACATTTTAACAACACATGAGCTATAATTTATAAAGATATATTTCAAAAATTTAAAAAATTAAATTTATTCTGACATTTTACTGCTCCATCTACGATTATTATTTTTAACCACAAATTAAAGATTTCCGTAACAAGTTATAATAGTAAATGATAAAAAATTCATGGCCTTCTTTTCTGACATGATCAATGAATTATGACTATTTTACATTTCAAAAAAATTGAAAATTGTGCAAGTATTTTTGCTGTTAAAATAATTCCTTCGAGTGTGATGGAAGGGAAATAAATGAGATCAAGAGAGGTGGAGGCTATAAAGCGGTCGTTTTTATTTTTAAGACCAGTGAAGCGGGCGGATATCAAGTTAGTATTCAAATAAAGCTATAAATAAGCAAAGATGTGAATCATTTTGGTAAATAACGAATGTTTTAAGGTTATCTGAGACATTTTAAGTAACTTGTTCCATAATACTTTATTTAATACAATGTTCGATTGCGTGCTTAAGCAAATGATTTTAATGTCAGCTTCAATATTATTATAAATTACTTGTTATATGAGTTATGAGTTTAATTTGCAATATTTACTTTTTGGTTTTAAGATAACACTTTAAAATCCGATTAAAATTCATTGTAATGTCATATTATAATAACCAGCTTTTATACGCGCCTTCGTCCATATAAAATTTTTTTTTTTCAAAAGTTACAGAAAGTCTCTGAGTTTTTTTTTTTTTTTGAAGGTATAGAACTAAGATAAATAATTATTTTCTAAAATTTATGGCCGCGTGTTTTAGATGTGAATGCTTTATTGTTAAAAAAATTTTTCGAAATTTGCTGCCATCAGATTGGACCTAATTCGATGGATTGCTTTAATTGTCAATTTAGATAATAAAAGGTATCAAATAAAAAAATACTTTAAACAAGAAAATTGATCCTCATAAAAAAAATACATTTTTTATGAAAAACATTTTTTTCGAAAATCGTTAGCTTTCGGGTGAAATACGCCTTATGCCAATTATTGCATTTAATCGAAAGAAATTACGCTACCTTTCGAAAAATTTACTAAAGTTATTCAGGAGAATGATCGACGACCGGAGGGAAGAACGTACTTGTGGTACTACAAGACAGATATGGTCTGAGTACAATCGCAGTTCCGTTCTTATATCACTTCCAAGGGTCTCTGTTCGCAAAGTTGTTGCGGCTATCACAGGACACTGACTGGGCGGCAAGCATGCTAAACGCTTAGGCCTGGCAGTGTATCACGACTACTGCAGGAGCTGTCACAGTGGTGACGAGGAGGAAACAATGTCTCATCTTCTCTGTCACTGCCCAGCTCTTGTCATGAGGAGATGGGCTTACTTGAGCCAGCCTCTCTTTGACGACCTCTCTGACCTAAAGTCAGTCGACGTCAAAGTTCTCCTGCTGTTCTTAAACAGCTCCAAATGGTTCATGGAGTAGTGGCCGGGGATGAGTCAACCCTTTTACGGTATCAAAACGGACCCTATGGTCTAAGTGTGTCCCACCCCAGGACAGCCACTCTAACTTAACCTAACCTAACCTATTAAGGAGAATAAAGGTCATTTATCTGTGTTAATAACTTTAAAACATCGTATTTTAAAAGAAGAATTGTGCGTTACAGTTCTAAAACCAAGAATATCGTCATTATTTTTTCCCCTTTAGCCGTTCTTTCAATACCTCTTATAGTGACTGGATACGGAGGTAATATGGCGCTCCCTGTAAATTTACGGTTGCATTTTAATTGTAGTACAGCAGTGTCAATTGACGTTATCAAAGATCTATCCACCTTATAAATACAAAATGTAATTTCATACAATTATTATTTCTTGTTGACTTTTTTATTCCAAGTCATTTATTTATCAAGTGGTAAATCTTTCTGGTATGATCATATCTTAATTTTGGTAATAAAACATACCCATGTATGTATGCATGCATGCATCATAAAAACATGGAAAAATCAATTATAAATACACAGAATTTACACGAATACGTGCATATAAAATTGAATTTATAATTTTTTTTATAATAAATGGCGTTCGCTAACGGTGACATCTAAAAAAGAGGGGTAAGCTGTTTATTCAGCATTATATTTTTTTAAGTTTTTAAAGGAACAAAACTAAGAATTTATGTACAGGATTTTTCGTTAGCTATCACTTATGTGCTTGATTCCAGGACCAGGACTTCGTATTCTTGAATCTATTAGCGCTGGGTTAATTTTGATCACAAATTTGAAAAGTATGACCCAAATTAAGTAGGATTACATACTTGGTTTATTAAAATTGGATAAAATTTGGATGTGATAGAGAAAAATTAAATTTTTTGGATTTTGATGACGTCATAAAGTTCAAAAATTTCATTTTTTTAATAACACAGGCAAATTTAATCCGATTTTATTGGAATTTTTTTTTGAAACCCACTAATTTTGGGTCATTCTTTTCAGCTGTGATACCAGTTTTTCGCTAGCTAGGTTAATATTAATCACAAATTTGAAAAGTATGACCCAAATTAAGTAGGATTACATACTTGGTTTATTAAAATTGGATAAAATTTGGATGTGATAGAGAAAAATTAATTTTTTTGGATTTTGATGACGTCATAAAGTTCAAAAATTTCATTTTTTTAATAACACAGGCAATGTTAATCCGATTTTATTGGAATTTTTTTTGAAACCCACTAATTTTGGGACATTATTTTCAGCTGTGATACCAGTTTTTCGCTAGCTATCACTTATGTGCTTAATTCTGCGACCAGGTTTCCACAATCTTGAAACCTAATAGAGCTAGGTTAATATTAATCACAAATTTGAAAAGTATGGCCCAAATTAACTAGGATTTCATACTTGGTTTATTAAAATTGGATAAAATTTGGATGTGATAGAGCAAAATTAAATTTTTTTGATTCTGATGACGTCATAAAGTTCAAAATTCAATTTTTTTAATAACACAGGCAAATTTGATCCGATTTTATTGGAATTTTTTTTTTGAAACCCACTAATTTTGGGACATTCTTTTCAGCTGTGATACCAGTTTTTCGGTAGCCATCACTTATATGCTTAATTCCGCGACCAGGACTAAACATTATGCTTTGACTATTATAATAATTATAATAATAATGGGGTATACTATTACATTAACATTTATAATTTCAAATATTTTCAGTAGATAAGGAAAACATTAAGCTCCACCTTAATAAAGTAATTTTTTTGACTTGTAATATATGATAATTTAATTGATATAATTTTTTGTAATTAAAATACTTAAATAATTATGTTTCCCTTTCACATTGAATTAATTTTCTTAATTAATTTGTTTCTTCAAGACAATGTTTTCCTTTGAAAAATACCGAACTAAAATCATACACACACACATAGTCGAATAGAAAAAATGTATCTACAGTTGACTGCTCATAAATAAGACTATCAATTCTCATTTCAATCTTAAAACAACTAAGCAATTTTTTCAGTGTTAGGGTCATGTGGACGATCAAAAAGGATAAAAATAGATTAAAAATTATGCAATTAAGTTTGATCGGGTAGTGCACTGAAATTTAGAAGATAAATAGAAAATTATGATTAAAAGGAAAAAAAATAAAATAAAAAAACATGTAACTTCTCTATCAAAAATTGTGTTATTTTTAAGGAAATTTTTGACTTGCTGACCATTGACCATATATTAGGATTATTGTAGTAGGTAAATGAAACTTATATAAGCGACCGCATCGCGATTTGAATGTATTTACATATAAACAAAATGCAAGAGAAACATTTTGAAAAAGTTGAACTTGTACTATTAAACTGTATTAATACAATGTACAAATAACAGTGAATTCAAAAAATATTGGAGGTAAAAGTATCTTGAATTCATTTTTTCTAGTAATAAAGCTCGTAAAAAAAAGGTTCCTTTCTAGTTGCCTTCGACGAAATTTCAGTAATTGGAAAATTTTAATTACATTTTACCGTTTCTGAATGTACGACAGCACGTACGGTATATATCTCGTGTAATTCAGGCGTGGCCTAAAGGGACGAAAAAGTTAAATTAAACGTCTATCTATTTAATATAAGAACTAAAAACGCATTTTATAGAAACGAACAACTCTGTGTATCTTCTGCTTTTGCTTCTACGTTGGATTGTCATTTTTTTCAAGAAAATAATCTCAATAGTCTTACAGTGGTTATGCAATTTTTCCCACGAAAAACTTTGCCCAAGATAATACTTATCTCGTATGAGATAATTATCAAAAATTCCTCGCTCTTAATCTTTTTTAGCAACCAGGGATCCTTAGGATTTTTTCTTATAATTTATATTCTGTATCTTTTCCCCTCTTACATTGGCTGACAACGCCCTTGCCAAAAGCCATAGTAGCCGTAGAACGGTTACACCATCTTTGGGTTGCATCATCTTTGAAATACGTTTCTCCCTCCATGTTGTCTACCGTAGCCTTTACTACAACCCCTCCCCCCATATTTTGTATTTCCTGAAGCACTGGCATTACTTCCCCGTAACTTTTGACCTATTCCCTCCTCTTGACCGGGCCACGTGATGTTCCTTATCGAAAATTCTTGATATCTCGCATAAGGTAGAACTAAAAGACGTAGAATGTGTAAATTTTGAATTTAAGATTGCTGTAAAATCTCGTTGACATCTTCTCCTACGAACTGGTGGAGCATCAGTTCTGCTCTGATAATAATGTACATTTTATCGTATCCATGACATAATAATTGATAATTCGAGAACTCCATTTACTACCTATATTATTTTCGATACCTACTGTATAGTAGAATACCGTCTATATACAAGTTTACATACACTATTCGACAACATTGTCGACGTACTACTGAAAAAATCTACATCTGAAGCGTGTTTATAATAAGAGAGTAATATACTCTCTGACTGAGAGTCTCTGGTGTTCCCTCAAACATTCAACAGAACTCTGAGATGATGAAGATGAAGCTAGGTACATATATATAATATGGTAGAACATCCACTATACGACCAGTATTCTGCGCGACTCTTTTTATTTAACAATGTTTTATAACAATATAAGTAATAATAATACTTTTATAAATTATTTTGTAATTTGTTTTTAATCAGAAAATATGAATATATTAATAAATATCGAATATACGTAATTGTTATAAACAATTATTTTATTATTATTGTTATTATTACTCAATAATAAAAAAATATTTATTTAAATTAAGTGCTTATAAAATATTGTTTTTTTTTTTAATATTTTTATTTTTTTAAATATTAGTTATTTAAAATTGTGATTTTTAATTATTTTCAATTCAAAAACAGTTAGTGCTAGTTTTAAGTGCTCATTAATATTTTTTCATAATTAAAAATTTTATTAATGTATATATTTTTTCCATTATTTATAATCACGTAAGATTTTTAAACTTTGAACAAATGCATATTTATTTTTTTGGGATTTATTTTTTTTATTGAAAACATTGACAATTTTTCATGTTGGTTTTTAGAAAAAATTTTTAGAATTTCACAAATTACCTGAATTTTGTGCAGAAAATTTTAAAAGAGAGATATAATTATTATTAATAGAAATTGTTTTCCATCAGATTTTCTAATTTTCACGAGCAGTGATTTTGCAAATGTATTCAGGCTATCTTTTTCTATTAATTACTATAAGTTTTGTACACAATTACAGTTAGAGTGTTCTTAATTTTCTTAAAATTACATAAAAAATTATTTAGAACAGTACAAACCCGAAGTAAAACTGCACAAAAGGGCACTGATTATATGTAAATCTAATTATTATCATTATAAAAATTCACTATTATACGGAAAATGGCTTTTAAGAACATAAGTTATTTGTTTATACCGTGTACTAGGGTAGCTGCAAGTGGTGGCTGCCTTTAGTGCTACAAGGGATGCCTGCTAAGTTGTTATAACTGGTGCTCCCTTAGGATGAATCAACTTATTGTGTTTTGCTATGACATTATTCTGTGTTATGTATTACACAATTAAATGCTCCCGTATGTATAATTTGATATCTCCCACACCAAAGTGTCTCTGTATTGGTGAAATAATTTGATAAATATTTGTTTTCTTTATAAAGACAAAAAAATATTTTTTTTAGTATTCACTACCCAATGAAATCAATTTACAATCAATTATTGTATTATGAAAGTGGCACCTACTAATTTAATGAATTTGATAGGTCTGTGAATTTATAAATCTATCTAGTTTTCCCATAGCTACATCTTCCGAATCAGGCCTCAGATCGAAATTTGGTAAAGAGCTTTTCCATTTGTCTTGATAAGCTTAATTTACTGGTATAATTTTCTGCTATCAATAACAGAACACCCTGTATACTACCTGCTTCATTTCAGAAAATTAGCAAATGCACCTCTTTTGAAGCGATTTTTCCAAAACTGCCAGAATATATCAGAACTGTATAAATCTTTAATTTCATGAAAGGTTCTTGTTATTAAAATTGACAAAGTCTGGTCAAAATTGATAAGAAACCTTGAATTTAAAAATATTATCGCAATGTCAATACTTTGCATTACATATTTTATATAGGTTTTCTCTGATAAAAATATTTTAAAATTTTGTAGTATGCCACAATAACTTCTGGTGAGTCTCCGTGACTTCTAGAGTCATTCTGACTACGATGCACCTGTAGCACTATAGAAATCACTCACCTCCATCTAGAGAAACTTAGATCACGTTCCATTAGTTTTATCATTAATATATTTAATTTATTTAAATATTATTTTTATTATTTAAAACGAATTCCAAATACCTACACAACATAACAAATTATTTTCGGTAAAATTTTCAAAACATAAAATTATTAAATGCTTGCTATGCTTTTCAAACAAAAACGATATTTATGTTCATAAATTATTTCCGGGATTATTATGTCTCGAATACAAACCAATATATTATTTTAAAATAATATATGTTAGTTAAGTGTTAATCTTTTATAATAAATTTACTATATCATCATCAGCATACAATTCATCCAGAGTTGAATGTAACACATACAACAGGAAGTAATCCCAGAAGAAAAATTAACATTCATTAGTAATAATATGTAATATAAATGTTAAAACGTGAAAATTAAAGAATGAAATGATTTTGGCATCAGTCATTTTAAAAATATTATTCAATATGCATTGACCTAATATTTTTTAATTATTTGAAGTAAAAAATGTGCATCTTCGCTAACGTGAAAAGAGTAAACCTTTTTTGGTGATAAGAGAAAAAAAAACAGACAGGTTTATAGTTACTTAATAAAAAAAACCGCCTCCAAAACAAAAACTTTTCCAAAACAAATTAATATGCACTAAAAAGTAAAAAATAAAGTTAATATAATGTAGTTAAAATTATTGTTATTTTTGGAGTCAAGGAAACAACTCTGACATAACAGTTTGCTACATTATCTTGACTGACACCGACTCCAAAAATAACAATAATTTTAAGTACATTATATTATCGTTATTTTTTTACTTTTTAGTGCATATTAATTTGTTTTGGAAAAGTTTTTCTTTTGAAGTCGGTTTTCTTTTTGTTAAAAGTTTTTTATCTAGAATCTGAAGTACAACTAATTTGTCACTAGAAAAGAATCATAGAAATCGATTGGCGTGATATTGAGTTACTCGTCCTCTTGTCGTGCATACGTAATACAAATTTAAGACTTTTGTGGTTTTCTCATTGATGCAGTTGACACAACTGGACCAAAATGAAATGGGACTACACGAAAAGCACCAGCTTTCAAATAGGTAAAGAATCATCAAAATCGGTTCTCTCTTTCGAAAGTTCTGAGTTAACACACATTAAAAAAAAAATACAGTCGAATTGATAACCTCCTCCGTTTTTGTTGGAAGTCGGTTAAAAAGCATTCTTATCAATGCCATAGTTTAATAAATGTCTTGGTATACTGATAAGCAGAAGAATAGAGTTTCGTATTACAGGTGTGTATGAAAATAGATAAGATTACGTTTCAAATTTTGAGGGTGCGTTATGTTAGAACTTGGGAAAGTTTGTCGAAAATTAAGAGCAAAGTTTTTCGAAATATACCATAATTTTTGCAATATTGATTGCCTAAAGATTTAAAGAAAATCACTTATTGAAAAAATATATCTCAAAAATGCAATTCATTTCATCACTTTAAATGTGCTTAAAATGGAAAAACGAGTGTCATCACTTCACTAACTTCAATATGAAAAGAAAATGGAAAAAATATAAATTAACATAGGCCCCGGCGAGATTCGAACTCACGATCTCCTGTTTACTAGACAGGCGCTTTAACCAACTAAGCCACGGCGCCGTTGGTCAAGTTTTAAAATATTTACAAAGTGTTTTGCTTAAAAAATTTATGACTGTCTATTTTTAGTTCTACTATTTTTTTGTGACTGTATTGTAGTATTTTTATTTTTAAAAACATCTTAATATTTTAATTCAATTTCTGTATTTTATAAACCTTGAAAAAATGAATTTGTTCACTTCTGTTTTCGAATCAATATATTGACATACCGCGGTGGACCAGTAGAAGCTAAATTAGCTTTAATATAAGATTTATTTTCTTCAATTGGCTTACCAACTTTTACATTTAAATGCACGAAATATAAAAAATTTTGAATCCTTGAAAGGGTTCCACATTTTATTCTTGATGATATTTCAAATTTAATTTCACCCCTTTTCAAAAGTATATCCCAAAATATGTTTTCTATTTTGATTCAATTTCACGTAAATTTCTAATTTTTAATAAACTTTTTTCATTTTCCAAGAACAGTGTTTTTGAGTCGATTCAAAGAGCAAGCAAATGTTTGTTATCATTTTTTTCGTTTTTGCTTTCGACTTTCGGGATGTGAAATTTATATTTCTATAAAAAATTCAAAAGTATAATCTACGTAGGTCCACGCGGTAATCATAAAGTCACGTAACGTTGATGGTGACTTAATGAATGAGTCAGTCATATATTTTATTTCATACATAATTTGATATAAAAAAAAACTATTTTTCTTACAAACTCTAAAATAAATAGGTTTCCATTAAGTTTTCGTTTTTTTTAAACATATGCAGGCCTCAAAATTATGAAATAAAACAAATAAATACCAGTGACAGCCTAACAAATTTGTTGTCATGTTCTATAAAAAATTTACTATTTTAATTTAGATTGTTGATTGATGAATACATAGTTTTATACGCTGTATATTTTAGAAATTAAGAAATTTGCAAAAAATCGAGATCTCTGATTTCGATAAAAATCAGCATCTAAGGTAATTTTGACCAAAAAAATTCAAAAACTACCCGCCCAATCGTCAAACTAACTCGATTTTTGAATTTTTTGGGTCAAAGTTGTCCTATAAGCTAAGTTTTATCAAATTCCGAAACAAAAAAATTTTTTTGATTTTTTCTAAGGGGTACGCTTCAGAAATTTGCAAAAAATCGAAATAAATTTTCAATCTCCGATTTCGATAAAAATCATTATCTAAGGTAATTTTGACCCAAAAATTCAAAAATCGTGTTCATTTAACAGTTAGACGATTAATTTTCGATATAACTTGAAAAATAGATACAAGAAGTCGTTTTTTTCGAAAATTGCTCGTCCAATCGTCAAATTAACTCGATTTTTGAAATTGAACTGTACTACTATATATATTTTTTTACTTTGCCTTTTTACTATCAAATAACGATAACAAAACCAATATTTTGGAGAAGTAGAGTCTTTATAATTATAATTTAAAAATTTTAATCATCACAGGAAGGTTTGTGGCCTATGACAAATTATAACTCATCGATGCGGTTTGATAGACATTCTAGTTAACCAAAAAACAGTTTCATTATAAGTATACTAAAATATTTTAATTTTAATTGATCACATTTTCCTAAATTACTCTACATGTTAAATACAAAATTATAAGATAATTTTGTATAAAATAAAATCTTTTGCTTACTTAAATTAAAAGCCTATACATAAAATATATATTTATGTATAATTTTATACTAATTTATGTTAATTTCAAATAGAATAATGATGGAAAAGTTATGTTCATAATTATTACATTTAAATTATATTATAAAGATTTATTAAAGCTAGTTTCACACTATAACAACAATACGGAACAAGTATTATTATATTATAATGATTATTATTTTTGTTATATCTATTGCAAAATGACCAATGATTTCCCACGGTTGGTCGTAGAAATATCTCAAAATTTAAAAATAAAATTTATCTCAAATTAACGGAAATCTTTATGACACAATCTTTTCATTTAATTAGTAAAGCTTTGGTCTCCTCGAAGCCACTGTTTCCACTGACAAATATCTCCATAAATCACGTCTGCTAAATATTACCATCACTCTTCGAGAAAACCATACTTTTGGCAAACTTTTGTTTGTATTTCTGTTATACTAAATGAGAATAATTCAAACAACAAAGCGCATATTTGACCTCGCGGCTTCTTTTTCAAGTTTTTTGATATTACTGCAGGCTTCAAACTCTTCCATCTCAAATAACAACAAGAATAAAATCTATCAAAGTTTTTACTGGTTTGCTTAGGCTTTGCTAAAATTGTTATCTATGTTTTAAGTGTAGGTTCACGTGTAGTATTCGATAGTCATTTCAGAACGACTGCAAGTTTGCTGTTGTCAAAGTCATGCCTAACAACATTTTCCTCTACAAAAATATCCATAGGCAAGGATTTTTCTTGCAGGGTGCTTGGAAAATTATGCGGAAAACTTGAAATTGGTGAATATTCATTGAGGAAGATATAAAATTGCAATTTTTAAGATGCCCGGCAACGGATATCTCGTGTTTTCGAGTGTTTATCTAAGTAATTTTTGATTTTAGACTTTTATCTATAAATTGCTTTTATTATATCCTTTTCAATGAAGAATGTGCATTAATTTTAAGTAAGCGCAATTTTCATGAACCTTTGTCAGAGAAGCCATGATCTATACAACATCTTCACTTCCCAGTCGCCGTCATGGGAGTATCCTGCTGCTTTTGGTTCACACAGGGATTTTTGGAATAAACATTGCTGCCCTAAATGAATGACAGTTTTAATAATACGCCTGGCCCTAGACTATTAATTATTTGTATAATATGTAATGTTTTTCTATACAATCTGTATGTTTATCAAACTCAAATTGACAGTTATTACAATTTGAAATGTTCTTGTCCATATTTATTGGATTAAATTATAGTGTGAAAGTTTTTTTTTTTAAGTACCTATAGTAATTAAACTTTATTTTATATCAATAGGAACTTACATCATTGTTAAATATATGTAAGATACACAAAAACATTAAATTTAATTATAACATTTAATTATCATATACTCCGTTTATTAAATTAACTGTTAAAAATTCTAGTGTGAATGGCCCACAATGTCTACATGTGTATACATAAAAATATTGAACTCTTAAAAGGTATCTACTATACCAACTCCAGGCGTGGATCTTTTTATTATTTGCATCTTGTTTAGATTGTTTTCTTGCCAACTGACACCGGAAATTGGACAACAATTTCCGAGATATCGACTCATTTTTATCTAAATGTGACCCAAATAAATTTTCCCGATTTTTGTAATTTGTCTAAGAATTTGATAAAACTTAATTTAAACCATAATTGCTGGGGTCATTTAATCGAATAGTGGTTAGTTTTTGAGCTATCGGCTATACGATAAATTTTTATTTCGGACATATCTTGAAAAATTCTGATCTAATCTAGTTCTTAATTGCCAATAAATCCAAATAAGACACGAATTTGATTTATTTTGCGATTGAGTAATAATTTTCTAGGAATCGACTGTAGAAATAGCCTCAGGATATCACTTATTGTGCAAGATTTTAGCCGATATCTCAGAAACTATTTATCCAACTGTCAAAGGGACGGACTGGGTTTTTGAATTTTTTGGGTCAAAATTACAAAAAACTTAATTCTTATCCAAATCGGAGACAAGGAAATTTCCTCGATTTTTTGGTAATTTTACTTAAGGAATATTATTTGTATATATCAAGAAAATCATCAAAAAATTTTTGTTTCTGTCTCCAAAAATACAAAAATCACGGTCATGTAACGAAAAGATGGGTAGTTTCTGAAATATCAACGAAACTTCTGGATAAAAAGCTTTTATTTCGGGATAATTCTAAAGATATTGTAGTGTTCTAATTCTCGTAGATTCCATACAATGCCATACCTTTAGATGAATTCTTCCAAAACTTTGATATATTTTAATGTTTAATGCAAAAGTACATTAACTGTTCCACACAAAATCAATTTACATTCTTGATTTCCAAATATCTTCACAGCTATTATATCTAATAATAACTCAACAACTTCTTTTAGCATTGCACTGTTGTATCAACCATTCACAATGACTGTCCATGGAGAACTCTTCATATAGACTGTTCATACTACGAGTTCATACTCGTACCTTTTGATAATATGTTTTCTTATGGGAATCGTACAAGAAAAATCGAGAAAATCTCATAAAAATTTGTGTTTTATTATTCGGTGAAACTTCTTGTTATTTAATGAAACATTTTTTCAGAAGAAAGTTTCACTTCAATAAAAACGATATTCTAATACAATGATATGGTATCTTAAATAATATTATTTTATTAATATACATATCTTATAATCTTCGAAGCTTTTAAGACTATTATATGTGCATTCATAGAGACATTTCTTTTTAATCCCAAATAAAATTTGATCAATAAATTTTTCTCGCTTGTGTATAAGTACATATAAATTTATTACATTTTAAAATATGGTGTTTTTTATTTCATTGTGTGGGCAACAAAAAATAATTGTCGACTGTATTTGTTAGTAAATATTACATAATATCATTACTTACCGTTTTGTAGGTATACTCGTATATCTATGTACACGATCAAATTGTAATAACGAGAAAAAAATTACTTGTTTTTTAGTGGGTGTTTCTGTGTACCTACAAACACTAAAAATTTGTATGTTTTTTTTTTTTTTTTTTGTTTATATATTTTTACTATTATTATTATAAACTATTGTACTTGAGAGTGGAATATTTGGTTATTACTGTGGTGCTAACAATTAATCCGACAATACAAATAATCCGTCGCGTCGTTAAACAACACAACGGGTTCACACATATACAGTACTATCTTAAAAACAAATGTAATTTTGAAATAATATAGCATTATCTAGAATTCTAGACAATTCTAAAAAGAAATAAACAATATCCTTTTATATTACTTAAACAAAGATAGAAAACATATACAAGTAAAATATATGTAATAGAACATACGTGACAGTTCTAGAATTTGCTAGACTGTAGGGTAACAATTGATTGTAACTATATAAACAGCGCACAATGTGTGATAAGGAGAGATTACAATACATACTCTTTAAGGTAGTACCTACACGAAAGTGATATTCCAAGAATTTCTCAAAACTCAGAATATAAAATATTTAATTCATAATACACTTGCTGTTAAAATTAGAAGATGATTTACCATGCCATACATGAGATATTAGCAATTAAAAGTGACGCAATTTGTACGTGTACATGGGAGAAGTGTATAAAAATACCAAATTTACAAATATTATATTTATTTACCAATGAATGACGTCCACCATCTCTATGAAAAACTAATATAATGTAGAATACTATATTTAGAAAATATATAAATAAAAATAAAAATTATTTACCATATAGTTTCGATAAAAAACTTAAATAAATAACTCGTTTTAGCGATATTTTTTTATGGAGAGGATATAATAACTAATGGTAAAGTTATATATCATAGTATGTGTGTGTATACGTATAGAAGATTTGTTAGTGAGGAACTACAGTCTTGTGAAAATAATAAATGTTATATGTATAATAGTCATAGCACAGTTAATGCACTGAATGATAGTATTAGTCCAAAACTTTTTGACTGGACGGTCGCGGAGGAACTACCTTAAATTGACTTCAGAAGTTTTATCATCTATAAAAATGACATTAAAATCAAAGTATTGTGAACTATATACATAATGTGAAATCGTTGTGTATTGTAGCTTTTGGTTTAATTCTGCAACTTAAAGAAACCAAATTCAATTTTGTAAAAGAAACAATACGAATAATCGAAACTCTTCATATACTGTAATCAGTTTTTGTACCAAATAAATCCACGTGTAAGATTTGAAATTTTTTTCGATTTATTATTTGTATTGTAGAAGTAAATGATTGTGGTGGAGCCAATGTTTTTATTTGACGTTGATTATGATGTTATATAGGCATATATAAAGATTGAACAAGCTGATAGTTCTTACCCAAATGTGTGCCTATCAATTTGTTTCTCTATCAATATTATTTGAATATCGTTTAATTTGAATGTTCAATATAATATTTATTCATTTTACTGAAATTTAGGTACTTCATTCTTGCGCTTCTAGAAATCTTGCAAGAGTGCTCGAATGCTAGTTAAAATTGATCTTTTACAGTTCCCTTCGAGGTTGAAGTTCTCTCTATGGGCACCGAAAGTTATTTCCTTTTCCATAAAATGAAGTTAATAGGTATTATTTAACATTGTTATAATTTTCCGATTTAGAGAAAAGAAAATATGCGTCTGTTTAGCAACGGATGTTGTATTTAAGTTTAAAGAAAAAATTTTTACGGCACTTTTTATTCATTTTCGGTTTTTGTACACGTTTTTAAAAGCGCGTTTAAAGATTTTTACAAGGTGTTAGTATGGAGAATTAATATGAATATGGCTTTAGCTTTTTTTCTATTTCGAATTTCTTCATAAAATCTTTGGAGAATATTTCTACGATATAAAAGAACATTTAAACAAACGATTTTTTGAAAATTTCATATGAGAAAGTCTCCTTTAATGAAGCGGTTTTCACTTCTTCTTATTATTTGTAGTTATTATTTTAGTTAAACGATATTATACTATACGTATAATTATTATGTATGTAGGTCTTTCTAATAACTAACACATTATTTGTGTTTCGTACATTTCATATTTAAATGATAAATTGGAAACAATCGATCACAGTCTGCAGTAAAATACTTCTTATTAAATAGGTACTAATTCTCTCTTAATTCACTACACTCAATAACAACTTACATTGCAACAGTGAAGTAATAAACTAATTTCATTAATTTATTTAATATCATAAATATTGTTTACGGTGTTTTAGGTATTTCTATAGTCATGAGACTTAAGAAGATATGCAAGGATTGAATAATACTAGGGATTTCAATAAAACTTTATAAATACATTTTTTGATTAACAAAGTTTTCAAAAATCACAAAAAATTCCTAGGTCAGCGGGCTTTTTATTAATATTTTATCGTTTAAAGTTGGCTGAAAAAATGATGAATCATATGGGTTATCCTTTTCAAATGGATATTTCTATATCAAAAAATCTAGAGAGTGTGATAAAAAAGTATCTAAAATATTTAGACCATCTTGTAGTTTATAATAATACCATCAAAATATAAGGTTGTCGATCATATCAAAACAAAATTTTAATTTAATTATTAAAATTCTAGAAAATATTTTCGAAAATTTTCGAAGTTTTCGAAAACCAAATGAATGGCAGCCAAAATTTATAAAAAACATAATGCAAACTCTGATATTCAATACTTTCTATACAGGGTATTTCAACAATTAACTCAGTTGATTAATAAATAATGTTTCTATGCAAAAATATGCGAGATAAGCATGCACTGATAATGAAGAATTTGATTTTAAGTATTTAATCTCATATTTATTAAGAAATTTCATACTCAAATCATGAGAAAATTTTTATAATCATTAATTTTCAAATTTAAATATAAAATTGTATTTTTATTTATAACAAAAGATACAAATAAAATTAGTTTTTGTTTTGAGAAATTAAATATCTTAAAATACAGATACACAACCTTGATTTAATAGCCAGCCAGCCAAATGTTATTAAATTTTAAAATAACATTGATATCAAAAACATTCATAAAAATTTCTTTATTATTTTTCAAATCAATCAATTTTTGTTTTGCATTCAAATTTTATTTTCAATTTTATGTGCATTCTTTAAAAATCATCGGTTTAATTTTTTGGGAAACATTTTTGTGTCTCTTCAAAATTAAAATTTGAATTACTAACTTATTTAATTTTTATCTGTAGCATTACATTGGCATACTCGACTAAATACTGTTGTATAAATGAATAATATATTACTTAATATTATGATAAATCGCGATATAATTAATAAAAATTTCTTGTTAATAACTTGTAACAAATACGGGAAAAAAAAGTATGAAAGAAATAATTATTAATTATAAGTTATATGTTAAAGAAAATATTTTTACATTTTTAGAATTTCAAACATATTTAATACAATTTGTTCTTGTATAGATAGTCAAGGAAATAAAGTAAAAATAGAAAACTGTAGCGATTTTGATCAATTAATTTGTATAGTGGTCCTGGTTAACCATTTTATTTGTTATAGTATCTCACGTCTGGAACAAAAAATTTTAATATCTTCAAATTTGGTAATAATTCAAATTTGGTTTTAATTATCTTCAAAAATGGTAAAGCTCGAGTTCAAAAGCTCAAAAATAGGCAATAATATAGGTAAGCTTGTCTGCCAAACCAAGCTTATATCTGACAAAATATTTTTTGAAGAAGAAAAATCACTTGAAATTTATTTCGACGTATTTCCAGTAAATGGGATAACCATTGAATAAGTCTCTAAAAATGGGACAAATTTTTCCAATCACCTTTGTCTTATTTCTTATAATTTGAAACCAAATTTTTAAATTTTTAGAGATCTAATGAAAATGGCTACTAAATATCATACTAAATATCTTTTTTACCTCGGTAGGGTGTAATAAGGCTGCTTTATTCCTTTTTACATCGATGAAGTGCATATAAGACTATCTTTTCCTAAGCACACTCAGTGAAATTAGTGTATAAAATCAGATATAACAAGTGAAAACAAATAATTGAGTTGTTTTTGTACCTAATGTAAGTAAAGAAAGATAAACAAACAAACACATACATAATATATATAACACATAAAATTAAAGTATAAACAAAAGGTACCTGTATATACATACTATATAAAGCTTCTAAGCTAATTTGCGCCACCACGAGTAAACAGTGATGTTTACAAAAAAAATGTTTCAAATAAAAGTTGTTTATTTTTTTATAAAGAACATTTTTTACATTTAATTTCTTATTCTATCTCTAACGGTTTACAAGACCTTGGCCGATGTTGGTCATTTGCGAACTCGACCTCCCTTTTTACGTCCTGTGCACGCTATAAAAATTTCAGCTTAATATCTGTTTTCGTTTTTGAGCTATCGTGTTGACAGACGGACGGACATACAACTGGAAATGGACTAATGAGTTTTACGAACACCTATACCAAAATTTTGTTCGTAGCATCAATTTTTTAAGCATTGTAAACTTGGAACTAAACTTAGTATACCTTGATATATTTCATATACATATACGAAGTACAACAAGAAGAAAGATTACAAATGGTAAATTATTGCTTTTATTGCACTTTTATTTCCCTGATTAATAAATATGGAAGTTTTTTTTTTTGAAAATTGGTATACACATTTTTTTTATTGAATATTAAAGAAAAAAATACTTTTTTAAAATAAATATGTCGATTGATATTTTGCCAAGTTTTTCTAAAACAACATTCTTTGCAATTTCATTGAATAAATTCTCTTCATAATAAATTTTTATACATAAAATATATAATATTTATTTAATTTTCAGTTAAAACTATGTTAAAATATATTTATTTATTATTATTATTTTGTGTGTACTTTTATAATGCCTTATGTAATAAACTATTTGATGTGAAATAACTCATATCACTTCCATGTTTACAAGTTAATTAAATTAGAAAAATTTTATTTTTCTATCTAATTCTTTTAGATAAATCTAGTCTGTAATCCTACTTAATTTATGATCAAAATTAACCTAGCTATAATAGATTGCAAGAATTCCTGGTCTCGAAATTAAGCACATTAGTGACAACTAGCGAAAACTGGCATCGCAGCTGAAAAGAATGATTCAAAATTAGTGGGTTTCAAAAAAAATTCCATTAAATTCGGATCAAATTTTCCTGTGCTATCAAAAAAATCGAATTTTTTTTACTTTACGAACTTTATGTAAATTAATGAGCGCCTTTTACATGATTCTTTGCTAACTTTTTGTTTTACGTATAAAACATACGTTTTATTTTGCGGCTCTATTGCTTATACACCGGTGGCGGGAGCCTCCTTTACCACGCCATAGTTACGGACCTGATAATTTTAATAAGATTATTCTCTCCTAGAGAAGAAATCGAGGACTCCGTGGAATCGTAAAGCTCTTAATTTTGCCGCTCTGGGCATTTGTCCGGTTGCCGCCCCCTTAGACCGGGCCCTGCTCTTCATCACTCCATAGTATAAAACAAAGTCGCTTTCTCTGTCCCTATGTCCCTATGTCCCTTTGTATGCTTAAATCTTTGAAACTACGTAACGGATTTTGATGCGGTTTTTTTTAATAGATAGAGTGATTCAAGAGGAAGGTTTATATGTATAATAACATCCATTAAATAGTGAAGAAGTACTGCTATTTTTGAGGTTAATAGTTAAAAATGTAAAAAGTAAATAAGTAAAAATGTAGTGTATGAATTTAGATATTCCAAAGATAGCAGGAAATCTTCATGGTATAGGGAAAGGGGGATTGTTTTACTTCAAATTTAACGCGTGCGGGCCACGGGCAGTAATGAATAAATCAAAACTACTGGATCGATTTTAATCACATAGGCTATATATTTTATACCCGTGCGAAGCCAGAGCGGGCCGCTATGTTTTTATATACAACGTTCACAGTTTTTCTGTAGTGTATTTAGTATCAGCATTGCACCCGTGCAAAGCTGGGGCGGGTCGCTAGTTTCATTATAAAAAAGTTAAACTGTTCTTTTTTTAATATTTTTCCGTGGGGTTTCGTACAATTCTCTGACCAGCGTAAAGGGGTGTAAAGATCACCATACATACAATGATTTGTGTATGTAGGCATATTTGAATAACTTGTCTAAGTATATAAACGTCGGAATTGGAAGAGTGTTAATAAATAGCAATTCATGTACCATTGCAATATGGTGGACAAATCATAGTATGTACGATCAACTCAAATTTTTCTGGGCTGGAATCCAGGTTAGAGTTCGAAGAAAAATAGATGATTTTAGTGTAGGTATAATATTATTTTTAGGAAACTTGTATACATCATGGTATTAAGATATATTAAATACTAGTGTAATATTATTCACCAATAAATTGTGAAAAGTAAATATTTATTTAACATATGCATAAATAATTATACATTTCTTTATTTTTATAAACTATGATTTGTAGTTATATAATATTCACATACATCTAATTACACATTTAAGTTTGTACTTTATTATATTATTACTGTTAATTAAATGTGACGTTTACATAAATTTACTGATATCAATAATATATTATTGATTTTAACTTTTATTTTTATTTGTACAAAATTATAGAATAGAAGCTATTGTAAACGCGAGGGTGGTCAAAAAATATCAAAATTTTAGGTTTTATGTTTCAAAGTACGTAGAGTTATCTAAGTTTTGATAGCCTAATACAGGGTGTTCTATTATTGACTGCAGAACTATTACCTCCTGATAGAGCTAAGAAAAATAAGAAGAAAATGTTCTTTTCCAAATTTGGATCTGAGGCCTAATTTACGAGATAATTATCCTACTCTTATTATAATCAATTAAAAAAATATACATTCCTCAAAATCAAATTCATCCAATAAAAACTTACTTAAACAGAGAGTGTGTTTTATCATAGTGGAAGGTGTCTCTAAATGTAAAATTATTACAACAACAAAAAACTCTATTTGGCTACTTATATTATATTATTGTAAAAGCTAACCCATAAAAACCAAGTATTATTACACTCCTTTTCTTTGTAAATTAAGTTTTATGCGCAACATATCGTGCGAATATCACATCTTAAGCATCTATTTGATTAAAACGGACCATAGTCCGTTTTAATCATTTTTACATTTTCAAGGTTTTTTATAGTACTTTAAAAAAGGTATGATATACTTTTCAAAAAGGGTCATTTTTCAGTTATTTAACATTAAATACTACGAATTTCATTCGCCAATAGCTCGGAAAGCATTGACTTTTTGAAATATACTTTTTGCTTAGATTTCATCACTCTATTGATTCCCGTTTCAAAATTTAGAGGTTTTGTTTCTCCTCGTTTACTGAGTGTGATCTTATTTCAAAGAAGTACCTTTTGGTATGGTATAAACTTCTCAGCTCTCTTTCTTGCCCCTTTTTGCAAAGACCTGAAAAAATCTGAAAGTAACGGTGTCTTATGAGAGGAAAATATGATATGTCCATAGTGATGGACGTCTGCTGTTCACGAGTTTTTTTTTTTTTAATTTAAAATCTTAATGTTAAGAAGTTAAGAGTCCATCAAGAAAACAATAAAAATTCCATCTGGTTGCCTAGATTAAATAAATTATATATTGAAATGCCTTAATTTAATCAAGTTCTTAAAAAAATAATAATAGATTAGCACAAATTTGTTTTATTACCAAAAATAATAAATTTAATTTTAATATATTTTATAGATTAATATAAAAGACTTTATTTAGTTTGATTGAATTTATTTACATTTTATTAGATCCCCTAAATTTAATTTCTATTTAAACTATTAAAAAAAAAAAAAAAAAATTTCAATCAGATTGTGTGTTATGTTATTTAATTTCAAGTTAAACTTGAATTATAAAATTTATTTTTTAAAGACCACACATATGATATTAATAGACACACTAAACTAACATTAAAAAAAACCCAACAAATGATTCAACAAAACTTTATTTTTAATAATTTAATAGCTTATCCGTTTGATATATCTAAGCCCCCGCTTATTTTTGACTTGTTCAAAGTGAAAGTGGTATTGTAATCGTTAAAAAATTTAGTGATGACTTTGCAACCAGAAATTCCCATTTTAAGCATTCGCATATATGCAGGAAAATTACATACCTCTGTGTCACAAAAAATACACGTGTTATATCATGCTAATGCATTGAATCACATGTAATGCTATAAAAATAACACTTAAAGTGGTTTAAGTTTTGCTTTGATTTTGATTTAAAAAATACTGACTTAAACGTATCTCTCGTTTAATTCAAAATCCATTAGCCATAGAATGTATAAATTTTCGATTGAGATCCGTTCTATAATCTAGTAGTGTACCTCTTCTTTTAAGAGCACCAAAAAGGGGGGGAGGCACCATATTAAAAAACCAATATTATATTTATAAGTGTTTTAACGAATCTGATATCGCGGCCGGCTGTGAAGATCGTTTCTAGAAATAATTAAGTCTGACATCTAAGCTCACTGTGCGAATAGAACATAGTTTTCATGGAAAAGACATATATGAAAATGTGTTGTTTTGAGTGCCGTATAAATAGCACATCAATTCTCTATGGACAGTCATTGTGAACGGATACTATTACAGTGCAGTGCTAAAAATAATTGTTGAATTATTATATTTGGAAATCAATATGGTAAATTAATTTTGTATGGCATAAGTATCTTTGCATTAAACATTAAAATATGTCAAAGTTTTCAAAAATTTATCTAGTGGGGGTTTTATTGTATCGATTTTACGGGGAGAGAAGTAGAACGTTACAGTACAATAAGTATAAACCATTAGAAACTAATAATGACTCCATGCTACATTTGAAGTATACTACCTTCTGAGAAACTGAAAATTTGTGAAATTGTTTGAGATGGTATCTAGATATCAAGATGATAATTTTTTCTAGTTACGATCCGATTATTTTAAGAGGAGACATTTTCCTGTCCCCTACTAAAAGGTTACGAGATCGATATGCTATTAAATATGCATCCTATATCCATCGAAACGCGACACTTCGTACTTTGTTATAGAAGTGGAGTTATTTTTCCTGTGACTCGACACAATACTTTATTTTTAAAAATAAAGTAAAGTAATAATAATAATATTAAATATTGGTATGTCAAGATTCATTTATATAAAATAAATAAAAAGTAATTTAAAAAAATATTTGTATAATGTATTATTTAGTTATTAGTTAACACATTATTTTTAATCAATAATAAAATGTTTAATTTTTTTTTAAACTTTGTTGGACACATGACATTTAACTTGGGTGTAGAAAAGTGTCAACGTCAAACGTAGCAAACTTACCAACTAAAAACTTTTTTATTTGTAAAAATATTTCGGTTTTTGGATTTTGTATGATAATATGGCCCCAAAAGTCACAAAAATCAAATTAATTTATCTATTAAACAATCGGAACGCTTCATGTCCTCCACATGCCTAATTAATTTTCGATTCATGATTGATATTAAGCAAGTTTTAACAAATAGTCGGGTATGAGTGACTCATAAATAAAATTATTTTCTACTTTTTAGTACAATTAAAACTTGTTCCATAATAAAAAAAACTTTTAACAAAAAGAAAACCGACTTCAAAAGAAAAACTTTTCCAAAACAAATTAAAATGAACTAAAAAGTAAAAAAATAACGATAATATAATGTAGTTAAAATTATTGTTATTTTTGGAGTCGGTGTCAGCCAAGGAAACAACTCTGACAGAACAGTTTGCTACATTAGCTTGGCTGACACCGACTCCAAAAATAACAATAATCTTAACTACATTATATTATCGTTATTTTTTTACTTTTTAGTGCATTTTAATTTGTTTTGGAAAAGTTTTTCTTTTGAAGTCGGTTTTCTTTTTGTTAAAAGTTTTTTTTATTTTGTGATTTTTAGTGAACCTGATATGCACTAACTAATTTATCACTAAGAAAAGAATCATCGAAATCGGTTGGCGTGATTTTGAGTTATTCGTCCTCTTGTCGTGCATACTTAATGCAAATTTAAGATTTTTATGATTTTCTCATGGATGCCGTTATCAGAACTCGATCAAAATGAAATGGGGCCACACGGGAAGCACTAGCTTTCAAATAGATAAACAATCATCAAAATCGGTTCACCCAGTCAAAAGTTCTGAGGTAACAAAAAAAAAAAAATACAGTCGAATTGATAACCTCCTCCTTTTTTGAAGTCGGTTAAAAAGTATTTTGTATTAAAATTTTTTATTTAACACTAAAAAAAATGTCTATATATTAAATATGGTGGAAGTGATGGGAAAAACACCACAACCTTTCAACTTACCTTTTTTCCTGCATGCAAAATTTCAACTTAATCGGAAACCGAGAAGTGGATCAAATTTGACTTGCAAGATTTGATTATAGACAGACAACTGGGCAGGTGAAACTAAATAAAAGCTTGTAAAATAGTTAATTTGAAGTAAAAAAACAAATTTTATGCATCATGCAGATTAATTAGTTTGAAATACATTTCGTTTAAGTAATATTTTAATAATAATTGAAAGTTCGATAAATTTAAACTAATTAAAAATGAATGTCAATGGATTAAATTAAAAAAAGAAATAAAAAACTCAATGTATATTTTTTTATGCATTAAATAATAAAAACACTACTCCACTACTAAGGTATATTATTTTATAATTTATAGGTATCTACTTACTATATAGGTATTATAGTTAAGATTTCTATATAATAACAAATAAATTTAGCCATTGGCTGTAATTTATATTAAATTTCTATATCAAATATATAATATTGATCATATATTAAGATAAATATATAATTTTAACATTATCACATAATATCGAATATTTTATCACATAAACCAATCACAAATATCTTCAAGACATATTCATTATTAATTTTGTAACAAATGACGCTTGTTTGTTTTCACATTATTAAAAGGTGTTCTTTTTACTCCGCTATTAACACACAGACTATTTTATACTGTTTATATTGGATGTCACAAAAGAAACGGTACGACTCTATCATCAAAAACAAAAGTTTTATGAAAATGATGTAGCAATATCAAAAGACCATGACTATATGACCAAGACCTCATCGCGCATTCGGTGGATTGGGGTTAGGCAAAAAACAAATGTTTGACATCGACCAATCGACACTTTTTTATACAGTGGAACCTCGATAACTCGATCCTCAATGAAAATGCAAAAAATTTCGACTTAGAGAGGCGAGATTATATTTTGCTACGACTTATGGAGGTCTGCTTTTTGAAGTTCGAGTTACGAAGTAAAAACATATACTATCAATACTTCACAGGAAAATAACATTTTGTTCGAGTTACAAAGTTTAAAAAATTCGAGCTACCACGTATTTAGGGGTTCAGCGGAAGGAAATGGCATTTTTTTTCCGATTAACTGAGGATTAAGACGACGCTCGAGTTATCGAGGTTCCAATTTAGTTTATTATTTTAACATATTGCTCAATGAAGACGTGGGCTTGTGATCATGGTGTCCACTTCTCATGCGGAAAGTCGTTACAGCATAATCAGCCACGTGAATCCATTTTTAAATGAGAATACAAAAATTATAGCGAAAAGTGCATTGTTCCTACTGAGTGTCCCACGACATTTCTTACATCTCCTGCTTCTTTTTTGTTATTTTTACTATACATTTTTCTAAAAATAATCAGAATCTTATGAAACTCTGCCAAGATATCTATTATGGCTGTTTGGGCAAAAATATCTGATTCTATAAAAAATATTCTATACAAATTTGAGTCGATCGCACGAATACGCCACCAAAGAGTTTTTTTTTTATCTTGAATTATTTTCCTTAAATAAAATTTATTTCTGAAAAGTTATTTATCCGTTGCGTTACTTATGTTACTCCCTGTTTAATATAAATGTAGATTTATCAATAAGTGTTTTATGTTCTCAATTTTAAACTTTAATTCTGAAAAACTGTTCACTTCGAAGGAAAAATAGTTTCTAGTAATATTACATATTCGTTTTTATATATAAATCATTTATCAATTCAAAAAAAGTAAATACATTCAGTTCAAATTGAGGCTTTAAACTTTTGCGAATTTCCGAAGAAAATAGAGCTATTTGTTTTGTATTGATGATGGATTTTGAAAAAATTTCTTCAAATGTTCATCGATCCTACCTAATAGAAATCAAAATTGACCATCGTTAAAATATTTTTGTATGTGTTATTTTTTCAATATTTTAGGAAATTCGTTTAGCTAACGCAGCTCCTGCGTTAGGAATTTTTTTTTTTAATTTAATTAAATCAGATTTTTTTAATTCGCGGTTTGAAAGTGATTACATATCAGCAGGAAATCTTTATAGAAAACGATAAAAACAAGTTTAGATTCAAAATTTATAGAAAGAAAAACTTCTTCGACGTATTTTATTTAAATAATTAGGTACCAGTTTTGCTTACATCATAAAATTTTAATACAATGACCCTATCTTTACACACACGTGTAAAAATAATTCGAAGAAAAAAATTAAACACTGCGACCGCTAACCAATTAACACATTCTTTCAAATTAAAATTAGATCGTATAAAAAATAAAATTATTGCATAAAAATTTTTTTTAAATATTATAAGAAAATTACATATTTCATTGATTATATACGACATGTTGATATTAAAAACTAGTAATTATAGTGTTGATTAGTGTAGCTACCTCTTAGAATCTTATAAAGATTATTTAATTTTGTAGTCAGGATGCATTTTGATTAAAAATTAAAAGCTAACAAGATATCTTAATTTTATGTAAATAAAAAATACACTTAAAATGTTTATTAATGCAACACGGTTATTAAAATTTTACAATTGGAAAGCTATTCATGTCACTTTGGTTTTTTACCACGCTTTTATTAACTTGGTATGTATCTATTTAACGGATTCTTTGAATGTGATTTTCAAACACGTCGGGACCGATGTCAATACAATAATTTAATAAGTTTGTCCAATTATTCTGATCAGTCTCTTAAACTAAAAAGTAGAAAATAAGTAATAGTTTAAAAAAACTAAAAAATTTCTTTAAGTTCAAAAAAAATTAATTGGTAGAGCAGGAGCTGCGTTAGCTAAGGGAATTCCCTCATAGATTAAAAAAATGACACATTTTTCTTAAAATCGAATATTGCATTTTTAATTTTTCAAGAATTTTTATTTCGAAAACTAAGCGTCTATAGAAAAAAATCTTAATTAAAAATTACAAAAAAAGTTTTTAATTTGAGAGGATTACTAAGAAGTTGATACCATATAAAATCCAAAAAAAAAAACTCGCCCTTATTCATTGAATTTTCATCCGCGAATCAACTCTACTGTTCTGTTTGTTCACCGATTTCTACGCCAATTGTGATCAGATTTTGAATTTTTTTTGTTTGTTTCAAAGGATATAAACACTCACTAAAAAGTATCTTTTTTGGTTCTTTGTGAGCGAATTTCTGTTAAGAATTTTTCATTCTCTTTTTTCCAAAAGTTGCGCAAAGGAAAAGAAACTCATTGAAAGAATTACATTATATAAATATTCACCCCGGCGGGAATCGAATCCACGTCCCCTGATATTCTATGAAAAGGCTCTAACCATCTGAATCTTATAGTCATATTTTTTTTGAGGTATTTAAGCCAAACGGATATAAGTGTTTTTCGTTTTTCCTTATCAAATTTCGAATTTTCATAATTTCATAATTTCATTCCTAATTTATATATAAAGAATTGTGACCCAATGTCATAAATGCATTATAATTTAATTTATTTTTATTTTATTGAAAAAAAACTAAAAAGAAATATTTTTACTTAAGTAAAAATAATGAATAATTTCATTTCAATTAGTTTTTATCTTTGAAATGGAATATAAATGAAAACCATTAATTTGAAAAGAAAAAAAAAATCGGTCAAGTATGAATCCACATGGTTCTTACACTAAAATATTATACACACTAGAATATTGATAATTTAATCAATGAATTCGATTTCTAGTTAAATATGTAATTGCCGATTAATGTTAATGATTTTATAAATTTCTCAGAAAAATCCCTCACGAAAAAACACAGTATTAAAAAAAGCCCTACTTAAATACTTTTGTAGTGCTCAGTGCTGGATTACCCATTAGGCCGGACTAGGCCATGGCCTAGGGCCCCCGACGGGCAAAGGCCCCCACGAAAATCTGATATGATTATTTTTGAACAAAAATTTTCAATTTCAAGTTATTTAACAGAAAAAATTACATTATAATTTAACAGAAAAAATTATTTTGTTCATTTTATTTCGTTTATAACCTTGGAATGATATGAATAGGCTGTACGAATGCTATGAATACACAAATAACGATTAATTTTACAATTATTAAAAAAGGGAGTCCCCAAAATTTTATTGGCCTAGGGCCCCCGATGGGCTTAATCCGGCACTGGTAGTACTTATTTAAGTTTTTATTTGAAAATTTGAAATAGCCTTCAATGATAAATTTTTGTTTTATTTAATTTTGCAAATATACCTCTTGATACCTTTCGAAATACTTATGATAATTGTTTATTTAAAAGAAAAATTTAACTTTGATTATTATAAAAAATTTAAATAAAAAATACTTTTTAGGTACAAGCTTTTTTTGTACTAAAAAGTAGAAAATAATTTTTCTTATCAGTCACTCATACAGGACTATTTGTATAAGCTGGATTTAAAATATCAAAGATAATTCGAAAGATAAGATAAGATATTAGTTTCATCTCTAGTAATTATACATATTTGTGGAAGTCCTAAGAATTACTCCAAAACCTACCGTGAATTGAATTTCTGAGAAAATGGTGTACATACAAACAGGTGTTGGTTTTTCAATACGTATCTAAAAAAACAAATAATAGAAATAAATCAAATGAATAGAACAAAATGAAATTAGTTAAAAGATTTTTTATTACATTGTTTATAAGATAAGTAAGCAGAAGACTAAATTAAAAATAGTAATGAAAAAAAAAAAAAAACAACAACAACAAAAACATATTATAGGTACCTCCTAAATTTGAATACCTTTTTTAATTTACATAAAACCCAGAAGTAACAATAGATTAAAAAACAGAACATATAATATTTTTATCAATATTAAAATAATATTTGAACACAAATATGAAACATTGATGACGTAATTATAAGAGAGAGTAAAAGAGATGAAAATATCTGCAAAAAATTGCAAAAATTCTCTACGAAATGAATTAATTTAATGGCTAACACTTGTGACAATTTTACAACCTTCAGGATTAGGTGAAAAAAACCTTCAAAAATTATTGAAATATTGAATTATATATTGACAATAGATTAATGATGGATTTTTTTCTTGTTATTCAAAATGTGAATAATTGAGATTATTCAATTATTTTCAACATTAACTTAAGGTAGTACCAGCATGAAATCACTTTTCGACAGATTTGGCCGAATTTTTTTTCTCGGGTTTATAATAGCTTTATTTATGAATTCCTAAAATTTCATAATTTTTGACCGTTTAGATCGCGAGATATTTAAAGACAAAGTTCGCGATTTTGAGGGTCATGTCCTATTTAAAGCATGTAAAATGTCCGGTCTCTCCAACTATTTTTTATGATATTATTATATATTGAAGAAAAAGTAGAAAAGAATGTTTATACAATAAAATTCTAAAAAAAAAATTTAGAAATTAATTTTCACTTTCGAGATATTAATTTTGACGTAAATTGATCGAAATTGGGACGTTGGCATAATTATTTCCCATTTTAAACGGTCAAAATTTCTGAAACTTTGGGAATTAATAGTAAGCATTATTAAATTCTTAAATTTAATTTTTCGTTAAATTCTGTCGAAAAAAAAATTGTACCATTGCTTTAACATAGAAACTGCAAATACCATGCTGGAACTACGTTAAGATAATTTTCCAATTTTACTTCTAATTTTTGGAAAAACTTTTAATGATTATTGTAAAAAGTTTTGGTTTATTGCACGGTACATACATATAAACCAAATACATGCTTTGTAGTCAGGTAATGAGTTATTTTTAGCTTTACAACAAATTCGAAACACCACGCAACTACAAAAATATATAATATATTGTGTGCAAGTTCTGCTTACAAATTTGATAATATAGATATTTCTCTTCAATCATTAATATTCTAGCTATAGTCGTCTCTGTTCATCAAATGATGGATTTTCGATGAACTCATAATTAAATTAAAATTTTGTTTTTATATCATCGACAACCTTATATTTTTATGGTATTATTATAAACTACAAGATTGTCTAAATATTTTAGATAGTTTTTTATCACACTCTCTAGATTTTTTTATATAGAAATATCCAATTGAAAAGGATAACCTATATGATTCATCATTTTTCAGCCAACTTTGAACGATAAAATGATAAAAAGCCCGATGACCTGGGAATTTTTTGTGATTTTTGGAAACTTTGTTAATCAATAGATTCGTTTTAAGGAGATATCCAAGGATTGAATAATACTAGGGATTTCAATAAAACTATATAAATACACTTTCTGATTGACAAAATTTCCAAAAATCACAAAAAATTCCTAGGTCATCGGGCTTTTTATTATTATTTTATCGTACAAAGTTGGCTGAAAAAATAATGAACCATATAGGTTATCCTTTTCGATTGGATATTTCTATATCAAAAAATCTACAGAGTGTGATAAAAAATTATCTAAAATATTTAGAAAATCTTGTATCAACTATGAAAAGTGGCGCCTAGAATATTTCCTCTGTTTAGAATATTGTTTGAATATCTATTGATGTAAACAATCTCATAATTATTTTAATTAAAAAATTATTTCATTAGCTAAATCGTCGCTATAAAACCACATACGTTGTAAAAAATAAAAACATTTTTAAAGTGTCTCAATAAATAATTAAAAAAATTAAATAAATTATTTTTTATAATAATTTTTTCTCATCTTAATATTTTTAAAACACAAAATAATAATAAAATAATGTTTGATATTAATAATATCAAACGACAAACTTACATTAAGTATGTCTGCAATAATACAACAGCTAATGATATGCATAAAATTTATTTAAATCATCAAACTGGTTAAAATATACATAATATTTAACAAAATATAAAGAAGAAAGAAAAAAAAGTTTTTAAAACCATTTATTTAAGTGCAACACAAAAAATTTTATTTAATAAAATAAAGTGTTTTATAAATATCTTTCGCTCTCTGGATGTGTGATATGAAGATACGTCGTCAACTCAAAATGCAGAAGAACAACTTGAAGTCGACATTATCATTTTTATTATTGTGTCTTATGGTATGCATTTTATAATATATTTAAATATACAAAAGTGTTGTTTTTAATGTTTTTTTTGTTGTTGCAATTACACGCATAATTTTGTACTATTTTTATTGCACTATAGTACAGCAAAAAGGAAGCTATAGAAGATAAAATGTTTTTGAAAAGCAGACTTTCAAAAACAGCAGGCATATCTACAAAATTTTATTTTTTAACTTTAATAAGTTTATATTTAGCTTAATAAAATAGAGATTGTTTAGAAAAAACGATGGCAGATATCACAAAGTTCGAAAAAACATCCCCATTAAATTGTTCAAACGGGCAGATATTTCTGGGAAAATTACCAAATCTTTGAAATTCAAAACTATTAGCCCCACTTAACTCCTGCAAGTGATCCCAGTTGACCCGAGCTCGAAAAAACGAAGCCAGATTGAAAGTCAAATCCAAATAGAAGAATTGGCTGCATAAACAACTCTTCAAAGGTCGCGTAGCCGTCGTAAATTTCGAACTAAAGTTGAAAGATATACAACTTAATTATGATCACAAATTTGAAAAGTATGGCTCAAGTTTATTAGGATTACATACTTGGTTTTTCAACATTGGATAAAATTTGGATGTGATAGAGCAAAATTAAAATTTTTTGGATTCTGATGACGTCATAAAGTTAAAAAATTCGATTTTTTTGATAACATAGGCAAATATGATCCGATCTTATTGGAAGTTTTTTTTGAAACCCACTAATTTTGGGTCATTCTTTTCAGCTGAGATGTCAGTTTTTTGTTAGCTATCACTCATATGCTTAATTCTGGGACTAGGACTCCTATTGAAACCTATTAGAGTTAGGTTATGACCCAAAGTAAGTATGACCCAAATTTATTAGGATTACATACTTGATTTATCAAAATTGCCAATATGGTACTTTTTGATACCATTTAATGAACAACGAATATATTAATAATAATTACAATTTTAATTCAAATTTATTTGTATTACTCTGTATTATTTACATTATTTATTATTAACAAAATTTCGATTTTGGAAAGTTTCTTATGCAAAATACCCCAGTATCATTTAGGAAAGTATTGAGTTCCTTGTTTTGCTCGGAAACGTAGAGAGAAATTAATACTTTAATTTGATACTCTATCATTTGAATAAATTAAAAAGTTTATCTATATTATTTATTTATATTATAAAAGGCGACTCTCCCCCATTTTGCCTTTACTCTTATGTTAAATACTATCATTATACGAATTTTCATCAAAATCGTTAGAGCCGTTCCCGATACATACAGTCAAACCTGGCTAAGTGAGAACTGGATAAGTGAGAAAAATCTATAAGTGAGAGCAATAGCCAGGACCCGTCACTTTTAAGCTCCCAAAACCTCTATTAGCGAGAAACAGAAACCTCTCTAATAGAGAGTCGTTTTTCCTTCATGGACCTCCGTAAGTGAGACTCCTACTTATCTATACCTCTATAAGCGATAGTCGAGCTTTATTTATTTATATTATTTAGGAGGGACTATAGCATATCATATTACATATTTACTACATTCGTACTTGCTGTGACTTGTTATTGCTGCGTACCTCTATAAGAGAGAAACGCTACCCATGTACCTGCATTAGCGAGAAACTCGGATTTTTGAGAAACCTCGAGATAAGCGAGAATGAGATTGTGATCCCTGGAACTCTCGTTTATCCAGGTTTGACTGTATAGGGCGCAACCTAAATACTTGCCACCGGCGCTATATACCCTCGTTACCTAAAAACCTCAGACTACACGGCTTATTATCCACCAGAGTTGGATTTTTTTTAAATTATTTAAAATTTATTGTGATGCCATGTGACTTGTCTTGTAAGGTGCGTACCTCTCTGCCTGCGTGTGGATTATAACTTGATTATAACGGTCGGTGTTGTGTAAATCAAAATGTGTATTTTTGAACAATACAAATTATAAACAGCTTTTATTTGTACACATATTGTTATACACACAAAAAAAAACTTGTCAAATAATTTTCTTTATTTATAAATTTATGGATTTATATTTCAAGTATGTAAATTCATATTTGGATTAAAATAAAATTTTTGAATTATTTATTTTTAAGTGGTTTTACCAGTAGAGGTATTATAATAATCAAATCAATTGAATCATCTATTTACAAATACCTTTTTGCTATCAAAAAATTTAATATCTTATTTTTCTTTGCTCATGCGGAATAAGTATACTTACTTTCCACTGCGTTTTCTCTGCGAAAAATATGTAATAGGGGATATTCGATGATTTTTTTTTAAACAAACAGCTTATTAAAATAGCGTAAAAAAGATAACAAAAAGTGAAATTAAAATCGACCAAAAAATACGAATCGAATAAGCATTTACTATTTATTAGACATACATTAGACAGAGAGCTTACTGTTTTGCTAAAAAGAGATAAAAACAAATCTTTAATCTTTGTTACATGAATGAGCTTTTATCAGGGCCGTAACAAATTTTCCTGTGTTATCAAAAAAATTGAATTTTTTTACTTTATGCCGTCATCAGAATCCAAAAAATTTAATTTTGCTCTATCACATCCAAATTTTATTCAATTTTGATAAACAAAGTATGTAATCCTACTAAATTTGAGTCATACTTTTCAAATTTATGATCATAATTAACCTTACTCTAATAGGTTTCAAGAATATGGAGTCTGGGTCCCGGAATTAAGAACCTCACAGCTGAAAAGAATGAACCAAAATTAGTGGGTTTCAAAAAAAATTCCAATAAAATCGGATCGAATTTGCCTGTGTTATGAAAAAAATCGAATTTATTAACTTCATGACGTCATCAGAATCCAAAAAATTTAATTTTGCTCTATCATATCCAAATTTTATCCAATTTTGATAAACCAAGTATGTAATCCTACAAAATTTGGGTCATACTTTTCAAATTTGTGATGAAAATTAACCTAGCTCTAATAGGTTTCAAGAATGTGGAATCCAGGTCCCGGAATTAAGCACATAAGTGATAGCTAGCAAAAAATTGATATCACAGCTGAAAAGAATGACCCAAAATTAGTAGGTTTCAAAAAAAATTCCAATAAGATCGGATCAAATTTGCCTGTGTTATGAAAAAAAATCGATTTTTTTTACTTTATGGCGGGTGCCTCCTTCGTCACGCCCTAGTTACGGACCTAGCACTTTATTAAAGCAAAAAGAACAATCAATATTCTCCATTGCACCTTGCATGGGCCTAATTTATTTAGCACCCTTAAACAACTACTTACGTGCAGAATATTTATCATTATAAGGAAAATTGTACAGGAAGAACGATCTAATCCTTAAATTGGAATGTAGGGTGTTTAAAAAATTAACTCTGTTCGATTATTTATTTAAAATACGAAATTATTTTGGGTGCAGTGTCTTCATTACATGAAACAAATAAAAGTGATTTTAATTACAGTAGACAGAATGTTTCAATTTTATTACATAAAACATTTAATCATTATAAAAGTCGTATAAAGTTATTCAAATCACATATGTTTGATCAAAATTTATTTTTTTTAAGTGACACTAAATTGATTATTAATTAATTCCATTTTTAGTTATCTAATAAAAATGGGTCCGTTGATAAATATCTGAGCTAGCACAATTGAAACTTCCAGTGAAAAATCAAAATATTTAAAATCTTTTAAAAATCTGCAACATCCGGGCTAAAACACTCATGCAAATTCTAGTTATTACTCTTTGACCGACTCATTGTTACTCTTTGACCAACTAAACGCCCCTAAAATTATTTCGAGTAGATTTATGGAATATATAAGCCAAGCAAAGATAAAAATGTTGGTCAATAGACTTTGATCAACCCCTCCAACCCGACCTGGATAATAGGACAAAAATGTTGGAAATTTTGAACCCAAAAAAATGTTTCTTGTTTAGGGCTTTTCATTATCAAGCTTGTGCTTTCATTAACAGGTTGTTGTCTTTTGTTGGCTCGGCGCGGTAGTCACAGAGGGCTTGTAGAAGGTCTTGACTTTAGAAAAGAACTGATTTTCTAAATTAAGTTAAATTCATTGGTAGATCAAACCTTTATTAATATTTGGATAATGGCGGAAAGTACATTAGGTAGACCTTATGAAAGATTTCTCTAAACCTAATTTAATTAAGTAGCTACGAGCCTTATATGTTGTCATTTTTACACACATTTAACCATTTATTTTCTAAATATATTTAAAAATATAGATATCAGATGAATTTAATATTTATGTATTTGTCAATTAATTTAGCTACTAATTACATACATATTTATAAATTTTTAATTAACTACGATAAAATGTCAAACATTTTATTTGATGTAATTTATAATAATTTTGACAACCTTAATAACTTATACAGAAGAAACTACTGTACCTTGTTACCTTAGTTAAGCGCTACAAAAGTGCATTCACATATCATTTTCAAAAAAAAAAAAAAATTATTTTCTACATATTATTGCGACTGTACCTACTTTAAGATTCGATTAGTCTCGAATAGAGAAAACTGTTGTACCTTTACATTTATTATACGCTACAAAACGAATATAATACCTACGTTAAGATAACATTATCAGTAAGTCATTGATCTCGCCCCGAAAATCAATAAGTATTTTCAGATTGCATAAAATAGTAGTTTCCTTCTTGAAAAACTCTTTATTGGTTTAAAATTTGATAGAATTACGTGATACAGTTTGAAAAATGATAATTTTAATAATTTTAAAATATATTAGAGAATGAAAATTTAAAAAATTGTTTTTTAGGTCCCACCGAGATTTGAACTCGGATCGCTGGATTCAGAGTCCAGAGTGCTAACCATTACACCATGGAACCCCTTAGTCATCATCCCTTAATATTTCTTTTATGTATCATAAGCTTGACAATGTTTATGTACATACTATGTGCTTTCTGTATGAAAAAGCTTTTCAATAAATATAACTAAATTTTAAATTTCCTTTAAATTCAAAAGTTTTAATGTGATGTATCAGTACAATGTTATTCTTAAAACCATTCGAATTCGATTCTGTAAAGCTCATTATATGAAAAGCTCATTCTAATAAGAAAACATCTTTTGTTAGAAATATGTTCGATAAATCAAATAAATACGGCTATCTAAGACTGGATATCTTTCTTTACTTACGTGTCGTCAAAAAACAAACGATTGCGTCGTCAAGACTATCTTTACATGGTATTTTAACAGTTAATTCAGTCAATTGTTTGTTTTCACTTGTTTAATGTAATTTCTATCGAATCTATTTGATTTACGAAAAAAAGGTTTCCAATAATAGAAATTTGTTTTTTTTTAAGACAAAACTTTCTAATTTAAACTGTTTTAATGATGCCCTTTTACTTCTTTGACTTGAACAATTTCCTATTACTTGAAACAATTTTTGATGGTTGAAAAGTTTCATAAATCAACCATGTAGGCTAACAAATCTTTCCAAAAATTAGTACCATTTATTTTATAAAATTATAGATTATTTTAGTCTTAATTTTTGTGTTTTTTATTTACAGGCAGTGGGTCCAAATGGTATATTAGGATTAGATTTAACACCACGCTTTCATCAATCTACGGCAAAGAATTTGCATATAGGTGAATTATGTTCAGCATGCGAAGATGCAAATAGTAAATGTATATTAATGAGCTTCATTTTTACACAACCACAAATGTCGCCTGGTTACACTTTAATTGCCACGATTCCAAAAGGTGCTTGTTATGTAAATATAACACAACTGAGGCCAACGCGAAATCATTTAGGTAAGTCATTTCCTAGAGAAATTTTGACCGCAAAAATACAAAAATTGTGTCCATTTGATTTGTGAATTAAGACCCAAGAATAAAGCTCATTGGACGATATAAGATGAGTATTTTTCGAGATATCTCTACACTCCCAAATAATCAATTCATTCATTCCTCAAAAACTATTCTTCTAAGCGTTAAATAAATATGACTACCCGAAGATGGTCATCTCAGCTGTATGCGTTTTATCATATAATTATAATAATGTTACTTTTCAGCCCTACGTAATCCCGATGGTAGTTATGTATTCAACGGAAATTGGGCAATCAATAAAAATGGTATATATGATGCAGCTGGAACAAAATTTTATTATAATCGACCCGATAATTTAACATTATTAGAATCAATTACAAGTGTCGGTCCATTAATGAATCCGATCGATATTATGCTCGTGTATAGAGTACCAAACCCTGGAGTTAAATATGAATATAAAATTGCCTCAAAATCAGCATTAATGAGTGAAAAAATAGCGCCACCATCTATCGACTTACGACGTCTAGATCATCGACCATCTACTCTATCATCACAAGCTGATGAAGCGGTCACACTACCTAGACATAATCATCGTATTATGAAAAATCGTCGAAAAAAATACTCATGGAAAATATCACCAAGTCGTACACCGTGTTCGAAATCATGCGGTGGTGGTTTTCAATCACAAATTGTTGTGTGCGTGCGAGAATCGACACAAATACCGGTACACGAACGTCGATGCATACATTCAGACAAACCGACGGTGTTACCAGTACGATGTGCGACACAACCATGTCCGGCACATTGGATTACAACGTGGAGTCCATGTTCTGTGACATGCGGTCAAGGTGAACAAACACGTTTGACGTTTGAATGTAAACAAGAAATTAGTCATAAAATAAGTATTATGGTGAATGAAGGTGCATGTATGGAACCAAAACCACCACTTCGAAAAGCATGTTTTGTGCGTGATTGTGATGAAACTGGTACAACTGTTTCGCCTGATGACGATGAAATAGCAAGTAATGATTTAAATCAGGATAATAATAAATATCAGCAAGCATTTTGGCGTACTGGTCCATGGTCACAGGTAACAAATTTATTTATTCATTTCTATACAGAGTGGTCCAAAGTTAAAGCATACTCCACACACTCGCGAAGTCTTTACTTGAAGTGTATAGCCTGTCCTCGCCTCGCCTTTTCGATTTCGCTAAAAAATCGTTGTTATATCCCCGGTCTAGATCTCCATTTAAAAAAAAAAAAAACAGGATGCCAGCTGTCACGCTGTCTTTACTTTTTCATTGTCAACATTTTATCACGCAAATAAGCAAACATTCAAATCTTGCGTTAATTTTGGAACACTCTTTATTTGCAAATATTACCTTTAACATTATTTTTTAATTTAAGTGTTCGTCTACATGTGGAAATGGTTATCGCACGCGTTCAGTGATTTGTCATGGTCATATGATTCGTGCTGACGATTGTCCAATACAACAACGTCCAAATATTCGAGAACGATGTGAAAATCTCCCACCTTGTAATACAGATTACGAGACAACAACACAAATTCGTACCAATTTATTAACATCTTCACACACTATTCATAATGTGACGTCGTCATCATGGTTATATACAGAATGGTCACAAAATTGTGACGATGATTGTGGTACAGGTAGTCAATACCGACGTGTTGCATGTTTACGTAATGATGATACATGCGCAGACACATTAAAACCTGAAATACAACGTTCTTGCACAAGTGATCGTCATTGTGGTGGAAAATGGTATACAGGACCATGGGGTCGATGTATTGAACCATGCGGTGTAAATCCGATACAAAAACGTGAAGTTTTATGTGTGATACATGTGAAAGGACAAAGTCGTATTGTAAATGAAAAAACTTGTCCAATTACAACACGGCCCATTACCGAGAAACCATGTGAGGATGTACATTGTCCATCACAATGGTATACGAGTGATTGGGGTGTATGTAGTAATCCCGTAAATAGTAATAATTGTGAGAATGCCATTCAACGACGTGATGTTCGATGTTTGGATGCAAATCAACATGACGCAAATAATTGTGATAATGAAGCTACACCGCCTATGAAACGGTCGTGTGAACCTGCACATTGTTCGAATAGAGATTTATCAAATTTAAATAGGGCTGCACCGGGTGATCAACCAGCCTTAGATGGTAAGAGTAATTATCTAGACAATAAATTCTATATTTTCCTTATATCATCCTCAGATCTACCTTTCATTTTATAGGCGTTATTCCTCAAATATACTGGGTAAAAAGTGAAAAGGATTTGAATTTGACGTACTTGCACAAATTTTCCTGTTTAAGCTAAGATATAAAGAGTAGTTTAGGCTTGAACAGAAAAATTTGTTCCACCCACCTCATTGTGTTGGGTGTGACTTTTCTCGGCAGGCGAATATTACGCCAGATATGTGATCACATATGTATTTCAACTTTGACCTCAAATATCTCAACAACTGTAGATTAAAAAAAAAAGGAATTCAGTAAAATTGACTAGTATAATAATAAAATATTATTTTTCAGGTGGATGCGTTGATAAAATCGATCGATGTCGAACAGCAGTTCAAGCCAGATTATGTCAATATGAATATTACCAAACAAAATGCTGTCTATCATGCAGTCGAGCACCAGAACTTCCTAGGGACTGAAAATTGTTTTGTTGTATATAGTTTTAAAAAAAGTTGAATGAGTTTCATTCTCGTTCGTTAAATAAAATTTATTTAATTAAATTTATAAAATAGTGATTAATTCAATTGTGATCACTCAAAATATTTTAAAAACAAATACTACTGCCAATTTGCCATATTTGTATGTCAAGTGTGAACCAAAAAAAAACAAAAAAAAATTGATGAAATTTTTTTACAAGTTAAATATAACAAATATTTTTATTAAACATTGTAATTTAAACAAAACATGTGACAAATAAACAAAAAATAGTGAATTTATTTTATTTCTTTTCCCCCAAATCTGCTCCCCCACGTATACAAATCGGCTAATAAAAGAAAATGAAAAACCTGATAATGTATTTCTATATGAAAGTTGACTTAATAAATTAATAAATAGGCAACTTGTATGACGTATATATAATGTTACACATGTAAACACGTAGTAAATATATTAATGCATCATTTGTACCGTCAATATTCCAATTAAAATTAGTATCCGACCGAAAGTTCGACTTCATCAAAAAAACTAGTTTCGATTTCAGCCCAGCCGAAAATTGAGAAAGAATTATTAAGAATAATGACAAAAAAAGTTTTAAATAGACTTTGTGATAATAGTTCTAGATAATATATTCGATTCAATTCATCGAAATAGATTCCCTTTCGGGCGACCCCATAAAAATTTTGTTGTTAATTTAGGTGGTATATATAATTAAAAAAAGACAGCACATGAAAACGGGGCGGGATGCGATGATTTTATTTATTGACTTGGCGCTTCATTTCTAAATCTGTTCTTAAATAAACTCTTAATAGGTTTCTGTCTCCATTTTATTCAAATCCAGAGGATGTGGTTTCGATAGGACACTAATTATAATTTATATGCCGATTCAATACAATTTCAACTGGGGAAATCAATGAAATTATACAGATAGCAATCAAAGCTAATGTCATTTCCCATTTGTGCTCACATATACTCCAACGTCTAGAACGATTACAGTAAATGCCATGATATCCATAAGCTAAAGTTATCATTCCTATTATATAGCCAATTATTCCAGATATATAATGCACTAATCTAACAGATCTCTTATAATGCATTGAATTCGGCGTCATTACGAAACCAAACATGGTCGAAATTGTTATAAAAATCAGAGTGGTTAAACCTGAGAAAAAAAATTAATCAATATGGATTCAAAGATTTATGGAAACAAGCAAGAATTGGAATTAATTGAAACAGAAAGATTGCCAAGCAATATAAGTAAAAATGATAATAACAAAATTTTGGCAACATGGAATTTGTCAATTTGTGAGAATTCTTTACCCTTCATATGGGACCCCAACTAATTTTGATACAGGCCCCTCCAAGGCGAGCTACGCCACTGGTTAATAGTATTTAGTATTATTATTTCCCTAATAATTACGAAGTCGAAATTATGGCACGTCTATGGCCTTAAACATTTCTATAAAGGTTTGCCATCCCTGTCTTACGAGTATAAATTCATAACAAATATTTTACTCATGTATAAAAAATAATATATATTTTCACCTAAATAGACATGTTCTCCGTGAAATTGAAATTTTATCAAAGCTAGTAATGAAGCAATCAAAATTAGTACAAAAGAAGTTCCAAACCAAAAAAAATGTAGAAACTTTTGTTTTCTTCCCGATAGTTTATTAGTGTAATTAGTTGGACAAAACATTAATAAACCTTCAGGGAATAAAAAGGCAATCTAAAATTAAAAATTAGACCTTTATTAATATATGGTAAGAATCATGAAAAAGGCGAATTGGTTATTAATTTTTGTTTACCGCAGTTACACTCATTAACGCATGCGTCACATGAAGATCAAATTTTAGTCGATCCGTCGTACTGTAAGATTGTCGTTCAGAATTTCCGTTTATATCCTTCTTGTAATGATCTCGCACATTCCATATATAATTCCACCAGAAAATATATAAGTGAATTGCGATTAACAAATGGCAGATTAAGTTTAGTATTTTTCTAACAAATCCTATCGAGTTCATTGTGAACAATAATGAACGTAATTTTAATAACAATATTAAAATTTAATTTAACACAAAAAACTAAAGTAATTTTGGATTTACGCAACAAAAAAATTTATAAATTAAAAACATAGTAAATTTCGAAATTGTTGACACAGTGTCAACAATTAATTCGTTACCTAGTAGAGATTATTTGACGTAGATCGTAATAAATTAGTCTCAGTACCAATGAACATACATTGTCGTTGGTAATTTATTTAGTGCGGCGTTCTTTTTTACGCGACTCGGAAAGTTTTTGACCCGAGACTTCGATAGTAGTTTTTTATATGCAGGAATTAAATTTGAAAATACTTCTATTTAATTCAGAGGGAAATAGGGATTTTTGAATCCAAATTGTTCATATTCAGACTTTGAACACACTGATGCTTGTAATCAGTAGGCTAACAAACAGTACCATACTGGTACCATGATGGTTCTGGTAGTAATGATGGGGAAAAAGTCGTCGAAATTATGGATGTAAGTTGATTTTTCTAAGATATAAACTTTTTAATGTAATATAAAATGTCATGTTTGTGTACGATAGCCCAATAAATAAATATTGTATACTACCACATAAATGAGAGTATTTTTATACTGATAATTAAAGCAATTCGTGCAAAATTATTCCCTAACCATTCCAAAATATCAAAAATGCACAACGTTAATATTCAAGTTTTCACTTCTGCCGGCACTCCCAGAGTGCAACCCGTCGTTTTTTATTTTTAAATTTTTCTTTTATATCAAGAACAAAAGTGATGTTTAGAGGTTATCCAAAGCCTCCCAAAAAGTACACGGTCCAGAGCCTCACATTTGGCTAATGTACAATAAAAATTAAACAATTTTGACAAAATTAATGTTTTATTAAAATTCGTATAAACAGTATTTACACTATGTAATCAGAAAATGCTTTTTCTACATGCATTCAGTCAGCCAATTCTACTTTTATTTTAACAAAAGCTTAACTTATTTGATAATCGAAAAATAAAGTTTTTGCTTCTTTAATAATACCGGTAGTTTCTATAATATCTTAATCGTGAATTATAAAAATAATAAAAATTTATCAGGTCTGACTCTTGGTGTAAAATATCATTTTTATGGTTCCGTAGATATATTATAAATTGTTTTCGAATCATTTTCAATTGAATTAGAATCGTAATAATTTTGAAACGCTGTTGTGACATTCACTGGATCATTACTAATAATATTTATACAATTCGAATTAGTTCGCATATTTTTTACATTAGAAAAATTTTCTAAATTTAAGATTTCAGTATTTTCTTTTACATAATTTATCTCACTATTTATATCTAATTTTTGTCGTTTTCGTTTTTCATTGCTATCGAATTCATTTATTTCGTCAGTCCTTCCTCGTTCAATTTTCGCCAAATTTTCACTTTCAACTTGTTTTCCAATAGTTTTACCAAAATTATGAAATAATTGAAGAATATCTTCAGTGTTATTCGGTAATTTTTTTAAATTGTCAATAAAATTTCTTAATAAATAATCAACATCATTATTATTAAATTTAAGTTTTTCTTGAATTATTTTGAATCCATCATTCCACAGTTCAGCTTGAGAATCTATTTCAGTTACCGATGGTGTCATAGTATTCTGTAAAAATTATTTTATGTAATGCTGGGTCAAGGGTTATTCGTAGTATTTGAGTTATTTCAGAATGGCTGCTGTACTTTGAGAGGGAGTTGTCAACATAAAAAATCTGTATTTGCATAACGGGCACCTAGGTTAAAATAATTTTCTGGTAGTAGGTTTCTTTTCAATTTTTCCTAGCTTTTTCGGTTAGTATACAGAAGTTACATTAAAACATACACTTTCCACGTCGAAAAAAGATTAACAATAATAAACTTTTTAATTTTAAGGAGGTTATCAATTCGACTGTAATTTTTTTTTTTTTAATGTTTGTTACCTCAGAACTTTCCACTGGGTGAACCGATTTTGATGATTCTTTATCTATTTGAAAGCTAGTGCTTCCCGTGTGGTCCCATTTCATTTTGATCGAGTTCTGATAACGGCATCCATGAGAAAACATAAAAGTCTTAAATTTGCATTAAGTATGCACGACAAGAGGACGAATAACTCAAAATCACGCTAACCGATTTCGATGATTCTTTTTTTTAGTGATAAATTAGTTAGTGCACTTCAGGTTCACTAAAAATCACAAAATAAAAAAAAACTTTAAACAAAAAGAAAACCGACTTCAAAAGAAAAACTTTTCCAAAACAAATTAATATTAACTTACAAGTAAAAAAATAACGATAATATAATGTAGTTAAAATTATTGTTATTTTTGGAGTCGGTGTAAGCCAACGAAACAACTCCGACAGAACAGTTTGGTACATTAGCTTGGCTGACACCGACTCCAAAAATAACAATAATTTTAACTACATTATATTATCGTTAATTTTTTACTTTTTAGTGCATATTAATTTGTTTTGAAAAAGTTTTACTTTTGAAGTCGGTTTTCTTTTTGGTAAAAGTTTTTTTTTTATTTTATCAAAAAATTATATACTTTGAAATTCGTACTTACTTCATCATTGATAATTTGTTGAGAAGTTGATCCTGAATTAGGTATCAGAGACATAGTATTAGCTTCTTCCCCCGTTGCTAAATAATAGCTCCGTTTACGAAATTCCAAACTTTTTTGCTCTCGCGTTTGATCAATACAAAGTGAAACCCAATATTGATGTTTGCACATAATTCCTTTCCTACCAACACGACAAGTACAACAAACTAATTGTACATCAACTGTATGCATTATACTCGGATCGGATTCACTAGGTACATTATAAACTCCACTGTTGTCTAATTCTTTAATCGACTTGAGTATTGAGTCACTAGGACTTTTCCAAAATGGTTTTTTATCATTCGATTTTTTCTGTACAACTTTTTCATACGTCACATCTAATAATTTTCGACAGTAATAAGATTCGAATCTCGTAAATATAAAATCAACTAATTGTGCTAGATTAAATGATTTGATTCGTTCAAAAATTTCATCTTTTAATACTTTCACAACATTCTGTACATTTTGGTTAATACTATTTTCCCGAACAACCATTGTCGTTGAAGTTCGATAACATAAAGCCCATTCGGAACGTCGTTCCCATAAACTTGATAGGTGATTCAAATACAAAGTATAATCTTTAGCCAAACATTTTATTTTCTCGTAATATTCTTGACATTTTTCTTCAGTGCTCGCATAAACAACCGATTTAAATGTCTCAAATAAATCGAGTCGATCTTCTTTCTTAATACAAGTTTTACTTTTCATTAACCATCGCCACATGGATTGTAATACATAAAACGTACATAATAAAATTCTAGACAATCCGAAGGACATATTTAAAGCTACACGTTCTGAAATTGAATCATCTGTTAATATAACAGATGGTCCCATTTCACCACGTCCATAAAAATAGTTCCCTCCAAATGGAAGTAACGATTTATATAATTCTAAACCTTTATAAATAATATCCGGGGAATCTGATAACGTAATAATTACACCTAAAGGTAAACATCCCGTTGAATTATATGTCGATAACAAAAACATTCTATGCCCTATTTCTTTTTTATTTAACTTATCCTTTTCTTTGACATAACCAGTAGCATCAACAAACATAATATCCGCTGCTTGAGGTACATTTTGATGTATACGAAACATTAACGGAGTACAAATCGCTAAAATAAAATCGTCCGTTGGTTCCGTACATTTAACGCACGTCATGCTACATAATTCATTATATTCGCGTACTCGATCTAAAATAAATTCACGAGATTCTAGAAAATTAACAGAATCGAATTTATTTTTAAATTTTTTATAAAACAAACGATGACAATATGGTAGATCGGGACAATATTTTCGATCGCTTAAATACGTTTCAAAATCGTTTGGATGTTCATTTTCTATGTCGATTTTTAATACTTGTAACGCTGATGCGGGTGAATGACCTTTTTGATATAATGCCATTATTTTATCTTCAACCGATGAATCAACCGGACGGAAACGTAAAACCTCTGCGCTGTTTATTGGATGATTATGTTCGTAATAAAAATCGATAACCGTTGGTAATTCCGGATCAACGGAACAATTTCGTTTGAATATTTTTTTTGGTATTGCGTTTACAGTGAATGTTATTCGTGATGGACATTTGGTATTTTTACATGAACGATTTTTATCGCTCTTTAATTTTTTACCACCAGTGTTATGGTGACATTTTACACCTAATTTATATAAAATCCATACACCTACAGAAGGTTTCGTATAATTTACACGATACGTTGTATTTGTTGATGTTTCGAATGTGTCCAACCATGCTTTAACATCTTCTTTTGATTTAATATTAGCTTTCATTTCTCCACGCACCCCAAGTGCTGATGATTCGGCTTTGGTTACATAATGTTCGAATTTTTGATTTTGTAATATTATCTGAAAATTAAAATGTTCAAATTGATTTAGTACTTTCGTTCGAAGTTCGTTTTGAATTTATAGTCTGGATGCCACCGACTTGTCGTTGTTGGCGGCATCTTTCACGGAATCTGGGTAATTTTTTAATTGTTCCTGATGTATTTTTTGCTGTCATCTTATTACAGATCGATACTACAATAAAATTTCGCAAGATTCTTCCTATGTAATCAATTTAATATATTCCTTGATCAAATTATGGTATACCCAAATTATTCTTACCTCTATTAATCCACGAGTACTTTGCGGTATATTTTTATCAAACTTAATCATCATTATTCATTTTAGCTCTTCATTCGAACACTTAAAAGTTCACATTTCCAATTCATGCATTTTAAGAAAATCCAAATAATTTGGAATCCACAAAATTTTAATGAATATTTTTACCTGATGATAAATTTCAAAGATACTTATCAAAATGTATTTTTTTTTTTTTAAATTTCCAATAAATATTCTTTGATGTGTGGGAAATTTAGCATACAAAAGAGTAAAAACACTTTTCTTCGTTATTAAAAAAAATTGCTTTGACATTTGTTTATGACTTTTTGTGGGGAAATGTCAAAAAAATATTCTTAGTGATGTAACGAGTTTACTTACCTATTTAAGCTATTTGATACAGAATGAAATTTTTATCAAAAGTTTGTTTCTTTTTTGCTTGTCAAATAAAAAAAAGCTAGCCACAAACCAAATTAAAATTTTTCAAATACTGCCAGTTTCTCAATTTTAAATCAAAATTTAATTTTCTATTTATTTGTGTAACTGTATTTACGAAGATTGTATCAATCTTCGTAAATCGTAAAGCAGCCCTTACTCTATAATCTGTATTTTATGTTCATGATTAAACTAATCACGTTTTTCACGAAAAATAAAGTTGAAACTGTATAAAAATACATCAAGAAAAATTTGCTAAATTCAAAAGCAGAAAACGTGCTTGAGATTAACGAAGTACAGACTTCGTATTAATTGTAAGACACTTTAGAAAATATAATTTGTGTAAATTGTTGGTTATGTTTTTATAATTCGAAATTTATTTCTAGCTCAAAACAATGGTTTCGATTGAGGAAATTTCCAAACAATATGTTAAAGAGTCAATAAACCATTCAGAACATTTACCAGAAAAATTTTATGATTTAGATCTAAGCGATAGTGACTTTGAAAATGAATGTATACAATTTGCCAATGGTATTTTATTTTTAGCCAGGATATCGAATCATTTCAAATAATTGAAATTTTACTTTTTTTTTTAGATATTACAAATAAAAAAATTACTTTAGCAACTTTTACAACGTATCTAGAAAGTTTTTTAATCGCCCAAACAGCATTTAATAGAAAAAGGGGGATACTGATCTTATCCACTGTGCTAGAGCATTTACCGAAAGATTTGTTAACAGAAAATGAAATATCTGTATTAGTTAGGTTCTACAGTGATAGAACTAATGAAAATCACTTGGTAAACTTATCATACTTAAGAATTCTAAGACATTGATAATAGGGAATATTCATGTATTTTTTTTTATATGCTTAATTCATTGTTTACACCGTTATAACAAAGTAAAAAATATAAATACTGCTTAAAAATACTGTAATTAAGTATAAAAAAATATTTAAAATACATTATAATTTTGAGATATTTAAACGCAGTTAATTTAATGAAATAGTATAATTTAATGAAATACCATATAAAATGTAAGTAATTAATATCATACAGTATGTCAACAAATTTGACAAGTCCGTGCTATGATGTCACGTCCGTATAAAAATTTGAAATTCCGTTTTAGAAATTTTTAAATGCCCTCACTGAATTTGTACTTATTCATTAATTTTAAGTAATTAAAAAGATATTAATTACTAAAATAATGGTTTAGTTGAAAAATCCAGTCATTAAAGTTACGGAAGAAAAATATTTGAACCAAATTTTAATTTCATGAATATTCCCTATTGTTCCTGCTTTTTAAACCGCGAATTTTTCTAATTTTATCTAATTTAAACTCTTTTTGGCAATGTAAAACTCTATAATTAACGACCTCGATAATAAATATAGAAAAACTCAAAAGTATTTTTAATTTTTACAGATAATTCCATCTCTTATTAAAGGGATTTGCGCTATTGTTACAATGAAACACTTCCCAAACGATTCTACCCGAATAATATTAAATAAAATATTTGCTCATATTCAAATCGATATGTGTTCAGTATTAGATCGAAGTTTATTGTATCGAATGTTGTCTTTATTCTTGGATTTACGAACAGATGGTAATTAGAAGAATTATTTAAAATGTAAACAATTTTATACATCGTTAAATTATTTTTAGAGGTAAAAAATATGGGTCTTGATTTTGTAAATGGTGTTATACAAGGAGTGGACGGTGAAAGAGATCCAAGAAATATTCTAACTATATTCAATTGGCTTCCTAAATTCTTTCGTACAGTAAATATGAGTCATTTAACAGAAGATTGTTTCGAATTAGTCAGTTGTTATTTTCCGGTAGATTTTCGAAACCAAAAAAACGAAAATCAAGTAGGTTATTTTAAGATTATTGTTCATTCACTTTCGAAGAGAATGTCGAAAGACGATGTAGTTTGACTAATAGCAACTTATTTGTATTATATTTTTAGAATATAACAAGAGAAGAATTAGCAGTAGGTTTAGAGACATGCTTGTGTGCAGTACCAGAATTTGGTGAGTTTTGTATACCATTGGCACTGGAAAAATTGGATTCAGATTTAAAGAATGCTGTTATTGATTCATTGAATTTATTGGTTAGTTCATTTGAATAATAAAATTGCACTTTATTATTAACAACGCTAAAAGCATACAACTTCTCCGCCGGGATTTTTCCCAGGGTTGATGGATCCAAGGTTTTAGACCCAAAAATTATAAACCTTACGCCCTACTGCATTCTGAGTTTATCGTCTTCTATACAGGCCTTACTAGTGAAATCATTAGAGATTCCCATGTTATAAAGATGGTAGTTCAATCGACAGGATCCTGTCAAGAATTCCATCACACTTCTTTGTGCTGTAGTGAGTTTCAGACAAGCCTAGCTGAGGTTATACACAGGTTGGTCTGCCTTAGGCCCTGCGCAAAATTCCAATAATCAAAATGAGCTTCTCGTAGTCAATCCTTATGCCTTTATTGTAGGCCCATAAACGTATTATTAAACGATTAACTATTTCCTTTAATATAATTTTAGATTCGAGGTTGTAACACATTTTCATCCGAAAGCTATGAAGTACATTTTTTTGAAATTTGGCATCTTTTAAAAAAATATTTATTTACAACTAGCGATGCAGAAATACGTACATGCGCATTAAAATGTTTAACAACAATATTAACATTAATAACTTCAGATGAACAACAAAATGAGAAAAAAATTCTAACAGAAATATTAAATATTATAAAAAATGAAACACAAAAAAGTTTAATAATTACATCGAAAGAATTCGAAATTGGGACCAAAGTTTTGTTAGCTGTTGCAAACGTGAACGCACTATTTTGTACACATGTAATGGATTGTATGATACCAACATTACTCAGTCAATATTACTTGGATGACAATTATTTACAAGAAATTAAAATATTAAATATATTAAATGAATTTTGTGAGATTTATTTAAAATTTTTTAAAAATTTAAATGAATCCGTTCATTTATCAGCAATCCCACAAATGTTGTTAACTACACTAAACCATAAAGAATATGAAATGCGGGTTTGTGGTTGGCAAGGATTTACAATTATTTGCCGTACAATCAACGTAGATTTTAAAAATGAACTTTTAAAAATAATCACAAATACCATTTTAAATGAAAATAATTTACAAACGAGAAAATCGTTGTATAAATTTTTAGAAAAGTTTGTTCGTATTTTTGAAAATGATTGCAACGAACAAATAATCAACAGTCAATATTATGAGAATAAAAATATAAGTGAATTGAAAAATTTTTTAAATACTTTAATTATTTTAACAAATTCAAATAACGTTGAAAAAATTTTATTAAAATTACAAGATTATTGTTTTTGTAATGAGACTGTTTATCGAATTGAATTCTTAAATTGTTATAAACAAATTACTTACAATCTAATCAATAATAAGAACACTATTGATCCCATATCTTTTATTGATCATTTTATAAACGCAAATTTAATATATTTAGAGGAAAATGAGAAAATCCATGATTCAATAGTTTCAATTTCAAAATTAATTTTATATAATTTAATGGCGTTAGCTAATTATGATGTAAATATTCTTTTAAAATATATTGATACATTAATGTTTAAATTTGAAAATACACAAAATGAAAATCGTATTATTATTATAAGTTTATTGTACGGTTTATTGATTGGGTTACGTCGTTCTGATCAATTGAATAATAAAAAGTATATTTTTGAAAAATTGTTAAATGTAACGACGACTGTCAGTACGAATGAATTAATGGTTGATTTAGCTGTTAAAATACTGGCTAGTATGCTGAATAAATGGCAAGGTAATATAATTTTTTGTGTAAAAAATGTAGGAAAGTGGCGTTATCACCCATTTTTAGAAAGATTGATATTATTTTCATTTTTAGATGATTCGTTTGATGTATTAGTGATTGGAGTCTTGGAGGAAATTTACGAATGTTTAGAAAATGTCAGTATCGAAGAAAATGTTAATAAACTGTTAGCTTGGTTTACGAAGGCGTTAGTTATGCGAAATTCTAAATACGGCATAGACTTAATTTGCGTTGTCAGTATATTTTTTTGATTATGTAAATAACAAATTTTAGGATACTGATTCTGACCTTTTTTTTTCTCATTAGATGTGTAAAAGACTGATAACAGTTAAATCGTTGGCTACCAATTTTGCGATACTATTACATGATAATGAAGTACTTTGTTCTCAAAATGATTGTCGAATTTCGTAAGTTATTGATTGAATATTTTTTTTAATTGAAATTTTTTGTAATTTTTGATAATTGATTTCAGATTATTGTATCGTCAAAAAATTACAATGAATTGTTTAAAAGAAATTTTAGAATCACGTAAAAATGATCGAAAACTTCAATATAATGTCGCAATTCTAAATTTATTAATATATTTACCCCAGCAATTATTTGTACTTTATTTTAAAGAGGTAAGTTATCTGTTATTCTAAAGCGCTCCTTAAAGTTAATTTGAAATCGCACCATTCCCCAGCAGGTTAGATTAGACGAGCTGTCCTGGAGTGGAACACATTTAAAGCAAAGGGTCCGCTGAGATACCGAAAAGGGATTGGTTCTTCCTCGGTCATTATTCCATGAACCACTTGGAGCTCTTTAAGATCGGAGAGATCGTCAAAGAAAGACTGATTCAAATGAGCCCATCTTCTCATGACAAGAGCTGGACAGTGACAAAGAAGATCAGACATCGTTTCTTCCTCCCCCCGCAGTGACAGCTCTTGCAATAATCGTCATACACTGCACAGGCGTTCAACATGCCTTCTGCTTAGCCAGTGCCCCTATACGCAACAATTTTTCTTAAAGAGACCTATTGAAGCGATATAAGATCTTCGAAACGCCTGCGATTGTACTTGGGCCATATCTGTCTTTTAGTACCGCAAGTGCGTTTCTTCCTCCATTTAAGATTGGCCTTTTTTAAGATATCCTTTTGCAGTTCTCCAACGAAACTTCCGAATGCCTATTGATACTTGCGCCCGGCAGCCTTGTGATATTTCTAACAGGCTCGTCAGCTTCAAAATTCCCTGGAATGTCCCTGTACCCATACCAAATTTACATTCATTTGTTTCGCCAGCTCATTTAAGGCCGTTTAACAGTACTGAGACTAGATCCTATCTAATGAACAATTTTAGCAATTTTTAGGAAAATGGTCTATTATTTGAAAATAATTTATCAAAGTATCTTTTTTATAGGTTATTGAAGTAATTATTGAGTGCCTTGATTCCAATATCCCATTTTTGTGTTTAATGGCCTTAAAGAAAATCGAATATATTGTGATAAATGAGAAAGAATTATTTGTTACGTATTTGAGTGATATCACACCTATTTTACTAAAATTAACAGCATCCGATTCCATGGTAAATAATTCGTTTTTATAGTTTTAAATAAAGTTTTTAACCAAAAAATTATGTTTCATTTTTAGGAGGTTCGATTAAGTGCTTTAAAATGTTTGGAATATATAATGGATTCTCCAACTCATTTGGTTACACCGTTTAAAGTTCGTGTAATACATGGATTGGCAAAATGTTTGGATGATCCTAAACGATTAGTAAGAACCCAAGCAATTAAAACACGTCTGGCTTGGTATAAGTGTGGTAACGATAGATAACATTTTTAAATATCGATTTTTCAGTTGTTTTATTATATTTTCAAAGTGAAACTTCTATTGTGTCCATATTTAAAAAAATAATATAATTTTGATTGACCCCGAAAGGATGAGATAAAAACATGGAAAATTATTCCAAAAATTAGTAATATAGAAATTTATAGAAGATGTTTATTTAGAAAATCTATTTTCCGTTTTCCAATTTTTGTTCTTGCTAGAAATTAAGTTTTTTTGAGAAAACTGGAAAAATCATGATCCGATTTCCACTCTAGTTTAATAAAATTTCAGTTCAGTTTTTTCGTTACACAGCTCATGGCCTTATGAACCTATTAAATCGTTTTTGTACACCTCAATAAATTTTTTTTCTGTTATCAATATTTTTCAAAACTGTATGTATCTACTTCATATCCAGAAATAAAATCAAATTTAAGAATGCTTTTAAATTCGCTTTTTTTAAATGTTCCAAAATTATTAATTTGTTGTATTTCGAAAACCGATTACTGATCGAAATAAACTAATAAAAGTGTCACTTGTAGATGTTAACATTTTTTTTTTTATTAAACTTGAATTTTATTATTTTAAAAATTTAGATTTAATTTAATTGAGACCAGGCGTAGGACACTAGATTGTGCCCTGTGTGATGAGTAAGGAGTTAGCTAGACTTAGCGATAAATGTTCTTTTTAGCAACTTATATTGAACCCATGTTTGGTCTCGCCCTTAAAATTTTTATGCATTTATTATTATTAGAATTTGTTGTTCAATTTTTTGTTGTTAAATAAAATATTTTTCATAAATTTCATCTAGCCTAGAATTACCTATCCTTTCCTTAAAAAATTAAAGGCACCAATTTTTTCTAAATCTAATCACAGGTATAGTAATCACAGGTATTAGTGGCTAAATATAGGATATTACGAAGGCTAAAAAAAGCGGTAGGGTCAACCGTAGCGTAGGAACTACAACAAAAACCGCCTACGGGCCACATCAGTTTGAAATGCAGCACTGTAAGAGAATTTTATTGCCAGCCGGCAAGTCCGCACAACATTTAAAGCAAAATTCTTGGTTTTGTTTAATTTTTTTGGGACAATCCGTATTTTTCTTATATTATTATTTAATTGTTAATTTATTCATGCGTGAATGAATCATCGCTCGCTAAAATGAATATACAAAGTGTTCTACAAAATACTGAAATGCAATTCTGGTTTCTCAGTGTGTTTCCTTCTTTCTTGGTATTTTAGAGAAAGTATCGGAAAATATTATTTGTACTGTGTGTATCAGAATTTTAGTAATTGGTAAGAGAATTAAAAATAAATCTCAATGATAATAGTTACAAATAGAACTATTATCAATAAAAAAAAAACAATTAAAAGAATAAACTATTTAATTATGCTCAATGTTTAAATTGTTTATAGTTTTCGTAAACGAGGTCTCCGTATTATGAGTTATTCAGACTTTTCAAGACTTATTCTTTCTTCAAATATTTTTTCCACCAGAGTGGATGAAAAAAATCGACTAATTACATGATTTTATACTAGCCTAGGAGCTGAGAGTAATTTTTATGTAAAAATTCTTATCACCAATCTAACACCTTATTAGTTGGTAAGCGGGTAGTTGAGGATTAGTTAGTAATTTTGTTTAGTTGTTTTCGAGACATTGTGCCCTTCAGATGCTTGAGGTAATTAAGACCGAAAAAACTCGGAAATTGCTGAGGTACCAGTCCGGTATGGAAGAAACTAAAGTCTTATAATCAACCAACCAGCAGACAGTAGAATTTCTTGTTTACATAAAAATGATGCTCAGCTCTTAGAATATAATATACTTTTAATTGTTTCTATCTAAGCGTTAAAAACTTTAAATGTCGGATATAAAAATAAATATTATTCTGGTGCACTTCATACAAATATTTTAATAATATTTTAAAATGAAGATCACTGAATAGCTATTTAAAAATAAATTAATTATATTAATTAGAATAGTGTAATATTCTCAAGGTCTTGGAAGATTTTAAGTAAATAATATGAAAATTAAAAATAATTAACTTAAATAATGCCATTAATTTTAATATTTGAATAAGTCTAGTCTTATAAATAAATTTAATCACCGTTACATATTTATATACCTACCACGTATATAGGTTACTTGAGTAAGTTTTTTTAAATACCTTGTACCACACCTGTATTTCTGACCACTGCGTGCGGCGGGGGGAAGACGCGTTGTTTATGTTTATCTTTTAGTGTGTAATACATTCATACGAATAATAAGATTGTTATTGTTTGGTGTCAATATTCTTTAAAAAAAATCTATAGAATATTGTGCTCAGTTTTCTTTTAATGGATCAATATAAATTAGAAAAATTATTATTTATATTTTTTGTATTTATAACATGCGGATCTGTAATTACAACTATTTGCAGTGGAATTGCATGGAATCATTGGAAAGAAGTATTGGATAAATGTGCATTTCCAGAATGGGCAAGACATCATGATAATTGTGGATGTATACTATTCGGAAAAAAATTTGATAGTGGTTTTCGTGGTGGTGCAATCTCAAATTGTTACTATGTTACGTTTGCCCCATTATTAACAGCAGTATTTTTGGCAGTATTAGCTGGATATCATTGTGTGCGAGTTTTTATTAATAAAAAGGGAAAACCTAATCATAATGTTATGGTCGAAAGAAGGTGAATAATATTAATTCATTTTTACTTAGCATTAAATAACATTATAAACATTTAGTCATTCAGAGAATTGCATTCCTATATGCATTTCATGCAACAAACTATTGCATTAAAGCCCAGCTTACAACAATGTTGAATTCACAACGCACACGGCGAGCGACAAGCAAACTGTCTACTGAACTGTATGAAATTATGATTAATTATTAAGTTTATAGGTGTTTATCTTGATGGAGCCTCTCTGGTTCTCGTTAGTAACGTCAAATGAGTTAGAACTTAAATCAATTTATTGTAAAATATCATAAAATGAGTAAAAACATAATTATTTTTCTATACAGTTTTGGTGACGTTGTTATCACTGCGACTCCAAGCGTACAAGAAGATGGCGGAAATCGAAAAGTATGGCTAATACTATGCGGAGTGATTGTTTTCTTTTCAATTTACATTCTTGTCTACGCCATTGTACTGTCAAATGGTTATTACAAAACTTGTGATCAATACCGTATTGAAATATCGAACGATTTGAAGGCATTTGGTAATCAACAGGCTGTTATTTATGGACGATTGTCTTGTTCAGCAATTTATGATTTTATGGATTATTTATTCCCAAATTATGATGTCTATTCCCGTTCACAATTTATCAATACATCGATAACATTATTATTGGCAATTCAATCAGCATGGTTATCATTTATCCTGGCATTAATTTCAAGCGTTATTTACTTTAGGATTGCACAAATTAATAAAATTTAAATACTTTTCTTGCCATTATTTTAAGTTACCAAAATGCATTCTTTACTATTGTTATAAGGTATAAAGCCACGTTTAGTCAATGTCAAATAGCTTTTTTGTAAAATAGGTACTTGTATATGTGTAGGTCATAATTTACAAATTGAAAATTTGTAAGTAACTTTAACTAGTAGTCTGGTGAAACATTCTCTATGATCTAAAAAAATTTATAAGTATCTATTTTAGAAAAAAGTCAAACCGATTTGACGATCTGCTTCAAAATCGCCAGATTAAACAATATTTTCAGCTATTTTGACACGGCTAATTTGTTTTTTCTGTATTATTGTTTATTTTTTTCATCTATATAAGTATGTTATATTTTTTTAAATATATTCTAGCTCCGGTTGTTAAGTACATGCGCCATAAGTAAATCGAGCAAAATGAACAGATATTGAGTATAATTGATCTCAAATTTAATTGTTACGATTAATTTTCTTTGTTAAACCTTTCATAAACTTGGATATTCCGTTGATGAAGCAGCTAATTTTTCAATATTCTGTCCCTTACATTAATTTCATTGAACAAATGCACAACTTTTTTTATGTTTATAAAAATAAATTCGACTCCGTTAATATCTTTAAAAGCCTAATTCAAAATTAGGTGCCTTTGACAAAGTGCCTATATTTCATATATTAATAAGTGAGCTTAATATATTTGGACTGCCTAAGCTAATATTTTATATAATTAAATAGAATTTAAGTAGAATGTACAAATGTTGATGTTTTATTTATGACACTGCACAATAGAAATTTTATTTTAAATTATTCTAAACTACGATTCGCTTTTTTCGAATAATAAAAAATTAGTCTAATAATAAAATAACATCATAAAAGAATATGTTTTTACTATAGAATAGTTTTTTGATAAATTGTCCGAAAAAACATTAAATCGTAATTTAAAAGCATTCGTTGATCCAAACACAAATTGCATTTATTCAAGAATTTTCTATGTCTAATATATTAGATTTTTACAAAAGATATGTACAAAAATAAGTAAAAATGTTTTATTTTTTTAAATTTAATTTTTCTGAAAAGTTCATATCAGACAATTTGTATTTATAAATTAAAAAAATTAAATAAATAAAAATATTTATTAATTATAAAATGTAAAACAATTTTTTTTGATCTTTTTGAAAAGTGTTTTAACCGAAAGGTGTTACCATGTTTTACTAAGAAAGAGAAAGCATTTTGAGAGCAAGACACCGGGTAAATAATAAACTTTTAACGGACCTTCCAGCCAGCATATCCTTTAACATTATACGTCTTGGTTGTTATAAACCATTTTGCTCTTGGTAGCGTTACGTAGTTAACCGTGGACAACTCGATGGCCACAAAGTTCTGTACGTGGATATTATTTCGATCGGCAAAGTAGCTAGGCAATGTTGAATTGTTGACGTAGCTTTACACCTACGGAAATTTTTAAGTAAAAGTGATATACATAGGCTTAAATGGATTACACCAAGTGCAATTCAAGCACTTTATTTTTAACTAAGAATAACAGCTTAAAGGTTTTTATAAATAGTTAATTCTTTATAGATTAAACGTTTTTATGTCGTGCTAAGGTAACGCGTTAACGCATATGTGTTAATTAGCCTAATAATAGACGTACTATACTTCTATGGAACATAGACCGATAACACATGACAGAAATTTGCAGAAATATTACCAGACTTTGTTTCAGTATGACTTTTGTATCATCACGTTAAAATGATTAAAGTTAAACTTTAGGATGTTAACAATATAATTGAATAAAACAACGGTTAGCGTTTATATAAACATAAGGGATTTTTAATGGAAAAACATTTAATGTCTGTCTATATTTAATATAGGTCTGTGCCAATACGTCATTCATTCTTCAGTGGCAAATGTAGGAGAAATGTCAATGGCGAGAATTAATTTTTCCTCGACTGCAATATCGCATAATGACTTAAGTTATTAGTAAATGATTGCATATTTTCGTGAAAGTTACTTTTATGTTTTATTTATTTCTTATAATTTTTTTTTTTTATAAATATGTTAACACTTAAGTTCATGTGAAAAAAATTCGTATATAGATATTTAATATTAGTTTCATTTTGATATAAATAAGAAAACAAAACACCATTTCCTCAAAATGAAGAAATTATTTTCAAAAATTGATAATACCTCAAAAGAAACAAATAATTTTGTTGGTAAAGTTTTTGTTGTTGGTCGAGTTACCGTAACTGTAGAGGATGTATTAGCTGAAGGTAATTCTGTTATCGGATATTTTTTTTACAAAATGGCATAGTTATGTTTGTTTTCTGGTGTTTTAGGTGGATTTTCTTTAGTTTTCTTAGCAAAAGGCTCAAATGGTACACGCTATGCGTTAAAACGAATGTATGTTAACAACGAAATTGATCTCAATGTTTGTAAACGTGAAATACAAATTGCTGTAAGTACGAAATCAGTTTCTTATTTTTTTTTTATTTCATAATCTAACAATGATTCAATGGAATTATCGAACTTTCTTTTCCGAATAGCCTATAGACAAGAAGTTAGGTTGTATTAGAAAGCCTACACTTAGTATTGTATAAAAATATTGGTAGTAAATCCATTACTTGGAGATGATAGATTTATAGTTTCAGCTCGTTTAGACCTAAATAAGCATTCCTCTGTTGTGTAAATAGCAAAATAAAGCTGAATTAACCCAAACTTCACTGTACACACAGACATGATATCAAAAAGTGGGCGGAACTGAAAATAATATTTATTAATTAATAAATATTTTACATATGTGAGCGATTAAATGTTTAGGACCATTTTTAATGATAGTAATATTTAAAAAAATCAGAGCTCCTTTTTTTTGCGAAGGTGGTAAAATTCAAAGAAAACCTCTTACCTTTTTTGTTCTAGCATAAATTTTCTAATAAATGAGTAAAAATTACGATTTAGTAATATTTCAACGAAAAAACTATGATACTTAAGAGTTTAAAGTCTTGTGAAACAAGTGCTACAATTATAGCAGCCCATATAATAAATATTCTATAAAGCTTTTTGCAATTTCTAAAAAGACGGATCCCCATCTTATTCGTTAAAAAAATTCATAAAGGGGCTTTAACGAAAAATTACAAATAATCCACGGAAAAATCCTATCGTACTAGTAATTGGGTGTCCGGTCCTATTAGCTACGAATTCCCGGTCTTAAATCTACGAACTTGCATCCACTGATTCACGGTTGGGCCATGCCTTTAATGGGATCAAGTTGGCACGAGTCTGTGGATTTTTTGGTTAAACCTGTGATTGCGTTCATTTACTGATCCATGGTGAACTGTGGGTTAATTTCGAATTGTATGGATCTCTAATTACATCAATATGGGATGATATCAGTAGCAGCATCGTTTATACAGGATGTCCCGTGACACAATGGCCACAGTTTCAAAGTCAAAAATTTTGTTACTTTATCAGTTAAATTTACAAGTGCACATAACTCCTTAACTATTGGGTTTTGGGAAAAAGTATATAAGAATTTTTGACTTAAAATTGTAAAAAAAAAATACGCTTTCTTTTAAGCTGTGGCCATCGAGTCACGGACAACCTGTATATATGCAATTGGGTAATTAGATGGTTTTTATTAAAATTGAATTTTTCCCGTTCACTATTCGTCATTATTTGTGTCACACTTATTACTTAGTACAGATATTCTATATTTTTATAGGAAAAACCAAACATATTAGTGCATATTAATTCTTTGGAAAAACTTAAAGCAAATTAGGAAACAATTTCAAAGTTAATTTAGTTTGAATATCGAAATAAATTAACAGCACAGTATTTTTTGAAATATTGACCTTTAACTTGGCCCTTAAATTTTGATTAAATTACTCTTGGACTAATAATTAACAATATAGTGTATTTCGTTTTTTCAAGAATAAGTAAAACAACTCTTATCATTTGGTCATGTATCAAGGTTTACAAGAATTATCAAGTTACTTCAAATTTTAATTTCATTGATTATTTTCATCAGAAAGATTTCATTGATTACTTAAATAACTTATCAAATTAGAGTGAATAATTTTCAATGAGATTTTTTTTTTTTTTCAATGAAATTTTGTATTTTTAGAGTAATCTAAATGGGCACAAAAATATTATTGGTTATATTGATTCGAGTATAACATGTACTGGTAATGGAGTATATGAAATATTATTGTTAATGCCTTATTGCCGTACTCATGTATTAGGTTTAATGAATTCACGTATACAAACTGGATTTTCTGAGGCTGAAGTATTGCAAATTTTTTGTGATGTATGCGAAGCTGTGTCTCGACTACATCACTGTCAAACGCCAATTATACACAGGGACTTAAAAGTAATTATAAAACTTATCATTGTGGATGCTTCAAGTATTTCACAAGGCGGCCTGGAAGGTTAATAAATATTATCTTGTTTTTGGCGCAGGGAGGATGGGTTGCAATTGTAATGCAAAATAATTTTAATACAGAAAAATTTACTTTCTAATATTTCTAATATTATTATTACAGAGTGGGCCATAAATCGCTGTCTATTGAAAATATTAAGGTAATCTTGCTTGTGATTTAAAATTACCCTTTTTATTCATATAATTACGATGACTTTACGATAGGTAGTGAGCCTGTCTGCTTTGTATATTAAAAGAGAATTATTTTAACAAAAATATTGTTTTCACACCAGGAATTACCTTCAAGATCGTATAAAAGTATTAGTTCTGATTTAAAGTGTTCTTCTATCTCTTAACAATAACGAGTTCGAGGTAGCTTTAAGATGGCCCTAAAGATCTAAGTAAAATTCAAGAAGAAGAGCTCAACAGCTATCCTAACAAATTTTCCCAATATCGTTTATAATGGACCACCCTGTATTTAACCTTATACCTGGCCAGGGGTTTAAAATCACATAAAAATTCACTTGCGAAATACTTGAATGATTTATTTTAAAATTTAATAAGACAACTTTTATTTGAAATTTAAAAATGTTTTATTTAGGTAGAGAATATTTTATTAAGTGATAATGGTAATTATGTACTCTGTGATTTTGGATCAGCTACGGCAAAAGTATTAAAGCCAGATGTTCATGGAGCAGCTACTGTTGAGGAAGAAATTAAAAGATATACCACATTGTCGTATCGTGCTCCAGAAATGGTCGATATGTATTGCGGAAAGTCAATTACAACCAAGGCTGATATATGGGTATGGGTCTTTTTTTTCTTGAGGGTGTCCATTATGTAATAGTACAGTATGTGTGGTGCAAAATACCGCAGACAAAATACTTGAGAAAAAATCTGAGTACCAAAGGCCGGTTGATTGGTTTGGTTTCGTGCCCAAAAAAAAAAAGAACAAAAAAAAGGGGGATTATACACTAAAATTTTTCTCAAACTACTATTTTTCTCCTAATTATTGCGTTGGAAAATCGAACGGCTTAATTTTTTTTTTACAGCTGAGGTATTTTTCCCACTATATATTGCTTTATTTTCTTTTCTTTTTTAAATCTCAAAATTTCGTTCCTTTAATAACTAATAATATTTAATCTAATTTTTCATAATATCTAATAGGTTGGATGAATTTTCAGGCTTTAGGTTGTTTGTTGTATAAATTGTGTTTTTTTACCTTACCATTTGGAGAAAGTGTGTTAGCCATACAAAGTGGAAATTTTCAAATACCAGATAATTCTAAATACTCGAAAGGCCTCCATCAATTAATACGTAAGATGCTTAATCTATTTTCAAAATGAAAAGTTCCATTATCTAAATTAAGTGATATTACAGGATATATGCTTGAAACTGATCAAGATAAACGACCAGATATTTATCAAGTGTGTGCAATAAGTTTTCCACTATTAGGCAAAGAGAATCCTATTCAAAATTTGCATGTAAGTTAGTTCATACATTTTTGCTTGTGAGAAAAGATACAAATTTATATCTCCACATAATTATCGCCCGTTTTTAGAATTTTTTTCGCGAATCATAATTAATATAAGATTACCATGAAATGATTTTTCAGAAACGACACTATTGGATTAGACGACATTGCATTACTTAAAAGAGTCTGATCCGTCCCCGGTTCTCACTTCTTGGGTCATTTAGAGCCGTTAAAGTATAGCAAGAGGGTTTAACTTTGATCTAAGTGGGTGAATCTTCTCATAGTAAGAGCTGATAGTTAATTTAAGATTCTGAAGTATCGAGGCTAGCTGTGAATCTATTATAATGCTTTAATTTTCTGTCTAATAAAAAAATTGTACATGATAAAATTCTGGATGTATTTTAAAGATAAAATTCGTATCTTTGTTAATTCACACTTATTTTTTAATTAAAATTTTCGATTTTTATATATTTTTAAAAATAAAAACCAATATATATTACAGAAAGTAATGACACCAACATTAGAGCAGCTTCCTCAGCCTCAATTTGAGGCTGATGTGAAACGAGCATCGAATATAAAAGTAACCAAAGTAGTTACTGGTCCTGTTATTGAAGGGACAAGCGTCGCACCTCGTCAACGACCCAAAGGCAATGTTAGTCAACCATTGGCTATAACAAGCAATTTATCAATTGTGTTAGGTTCAAGTCCTACAAACATTCCAAAAAAATCCCAAAGTCCTGTATCATTACCAGAAAATACAATTACTCAAACCGTATCAAATTTTCAGAACCAATTTTCACCTCAAAATAGTACTGTGGTATTTTCACCTGAACATTCATTTCCTACAACTTTCCCACCACCGAATACCGTTGCATCGGGAGAGGGTAATTTTGATACGTTATTTCAATCATCTGTTTATCCTGATCCATTTCGAGATGAGAGTCTTGAAACTCCTGGAAGTTTACCACCAACAAATACCTTGCACACTGTACCTCATTCCACATCGTTATCTGGTGAAACTTGTGTTATTTCACCACATTCAGTTAATTTTTCACCCGTTGGTCAAAATGTTACACAATCCACTAGTCAATGCATTCCTATGGACAGTCCTCCTGATTCACCAACTCTTAATGTTCCTAAAGGTCATCGACGTAATATGAGTGATACCACTGCTTTTAACAAGTAAGTTCTAAAGTAAGTTTTTAAGCTTAATTTTTGAAAATAATTTATAAATTTTGTTTAAGGGTATATGCTGTAGAAACCACGCAATTTTTAGCACCTTATGAATCATCTATGAAACCAAGAGATAGCAATACTTCTACTATGCATGTAGCATTACCATCTGGTATTGCACATACTGGATCGGCTTCAAATGCAGAGTTATGCCGTGCTCCCGCGCCTGACATCCGTTCAATGTCAGCCGATATAGCTGATTGGAATCCTTTTGAAGAAACACCGTTTAATCAATTAACTGAAGATCATATATTTGGTGCTGAATTTGATAAAATTAGAAGAGGGAGCCAAAGCAGTAAGTTTTGTTTTCACTCAAACCTTTACTCCAAAGATGTCTCCAGCTCTACTTATTATAGTTATATCAAATTTTAATGTTCGGAACTACTTTACTGTCCTGGTTGAAAAAACTGAAACTCACGTATTCCTAAGAGCAGCCAGTGATAAATTAATTTTTTGTTGTTAAATTACTTTTGGAATCTTGGGTATCAATTCGTCGTCATGTTTTATCAAAAGTGATATTTTCTATACTTTCAATTCAACTTTTTTTAGGTATTCAAGGTGTCAAGTCAAGAGAAAGTCTAGTAATGTCTGTGTCAGAAGATCCATTTGGATCAGCCCCATTCAGTATGCCACCAAAAGTTCGCAGGGAAAGTGGAAAAGGAACCAATCGCGATAAAAGAGGTAATACACCATAAATCTTTAAGTTAGTAAAATTACAATTGACTCTCAATACAATCAAATTTAAATATTTATAAAAAACAATCATTTTCGACACTATAAACAAATCGGGCTTTTTCTTCTGTTTTGATTTTACAAACTAGATTTATGATTTATAAAAACAAAAAATGGAAGATTATCATGTGGATAATACATTTAAATTCTGTAGAAAGTTTTGTAAAAAGAATTTCTGATACTATGGGCAAGCTTTCCGATATCAGTCGAAATTCTGATGTGCGGGCAGCTTTTCACTTCAGATCTGTGTTCTGTTTTAGCCACGGGTGCCGCATTGCGGAATTCCTCAAGCATCGAGCGTGTGTTTAAAACTGTACTGAATTGATTTTTCAAAAACATGACTAATCAACTTAATCGATTGGCAAATGTCAAAGTTATTCAATATTTACATACCGAAATAAAAGATGGTGTACCTTGTACACTAAATTTACATTAAAAAATTGATTGATTATGATTGTTTAAAAAACAAACATTCTACAGAATTTAAATATTTCAACATGAATACCTTTTTTTTTCTTTTACTAGTCAGTTATATAAACACAATATTAGTGACGATAGCATAAAGTGATAAATAAAATAAAATATTAAAAAAAAAATTTATTAAAAACGAATTTTTAACACAAAATAAAACAAATTATATTCTTTTATTTAGCTAAAAATAAATAAATATATATTGTCTAATATTCACACAAACAAACATAATGTTTCAAAAATTTGATTTGTTTAAGTAAAACATTCCGACGTTATACTATCCGGGAATTGTTTTCTATAATAATTATTTTTAATATAAGTTGATATTCTCTCATTATGGTCCTAATTATAATAATTTCTTTTACCTAGATTTTCTTTTTATTGCAACGTAACAAAAAGCGTATAGCTTTTAAATCCATATAAAACATAAAAAACTAAGAAAATTCAAAACATTTCCAGAATCGCTTCTAATTTCTAGGAATGTTTAGTATTTTTCTAGTGCTTTTTAGAGATTTTTTAGTTCTCGGTATGCAATAAATGAAGAAAATGATCGTTAATCATTTGTTTTTCTCGATTAAATTATAAATAATACGATATTTATAATTTAACACTGCTTAGTGCTTATATAAACAAAACGTAGCATAATTAACATTTCTAACTAATTCTATTTTAGTTCAAAATTGATCGAAAATAAAAGAAATCGTTAATAAGGACTTATATTGTTGTTAAAAATGTACAAGAGTTAAGAAAGCGGGAATTCTGAATAAAATAAGGGGTGTATAATTTCTTTGAAGGTAAATTTGTGAGGAAAAACTACTTTTTTTAACAATCCGCCTTATATTTCCTTACATTTTTTGCCATAAAGATGAGTTAGGCTTTTTGCTCAAACCTTCAATTATATAACCTCTGTAATACGCCTACCTGTGGAATTGCAGCTTCTAAACGAATTTATCGATTTCAATGAGGTTTTTTAAGTTTGAATGCAATTCTAATCGGTAATTCTAAGCTATATTTTATTAAAATTTGATCAGCTGTTAGATTTTCAACTTTCTTACCGGATAAATGTAGCGAAGAGGATGGGGTCTAATCTATTAATTTTTAGTATATGCTAAACAATTAATCAAAATTATTATAATTGGCCAGTTTGAAGGAACAACTTGTAAAATTATTACAATTAAAATATTTAAAATTACCTAGTCTTAATAGTTACGAAAATGACAAAATTATGTATATACCTACAATCTACATATTATTATAAATAAATTCATGCGTATATATGTATATACAGCACGATCCACCAAAAATTGAACGTATTTCTTTTTATAAAAAAGTCTAAAGGTGCAAAAAATAAGCTTTAATATATTTTCATGTCATTGTAAAATCTCTTCGAGTTAACTCAAGCAATAATGAGTCTTTATGTTATCATAGAACGAAATATTATAAACCCCCGCCTTGACTCGTCAAGTCAGGCTGATCCATCCAAAATCAAATTAATTTCTTTTCGTAGAAATGTCTAGAGATGCTAAAAAGAAAATTTGTAATATTTTCATTGGTAAAATAACGTCGAATTAGTTCAAGCAATAATGAATATGTTATTATAGAATGAAGTATGATATACCTCTGTCTAGACTCGCCAACTTAGATAATTTCGAAACTAATTTTTAATATAATTAACATAAATTATACCGCGTTTCGTTATATTTCTCCTCTAATTATTAAAAATTTACATTTACTCGAAAAACGTAACTCTTTCTTGGAAGCTAGGTAAAAATATATAATTTATATATATGTTTGTTATCCCCTTTTAATTTCCTTTATTTTGATAACCTACTTCATAGGTTTGGTTAATAAAGTATGACTATTTCGCGCCAATAATTCGCCGTTTTTTTTTCAAACACCTATCTAATTAATGCAACTTGGGTTTATAAGACGAATATAACGATACCTTATCTGTCGTAATCCATCCCGCTCTTTGGAAGAACGAAGTAATAAAGAAATTTACAAACAAATATACATACATACATACAAGATACGCGCGATAAACATAACCCTGCTTTGGCAGTTGGGTAAAAAGACAATGCGTTTTATTTTTGGAAGGGAGCACTGTATATAATATATATGTATATAGTAGATTCAAGATGAAAAAAGACCGACCGAGAAAGAGAAGATATATAAATATAATGTGTATATATGTACCCTCTCTTTATGTGGGCTTTATTTGATTTTGCGTCTATTATAAAAAATAATACAATTTTTTATGATTATTATTTGAGAATAAATAAAAATATAAATAATTAAATAAATAATTGTTCGATGTATTATTTCACAAAGGTGCTTTTACGAAATATATAAATAATATATTATTGTAAATGTTGTTAAAAATAGCTATGTAGTAAAAAAATACAAAAAAAAAAAAACTATTACCGATGATACTAGATAAAAAAAAATACCAATAATTATAAGGCTGAAATTAAAACAAAATTTTGTTTAAGTAAGCCTATTTAATATATATTTGACGCATCTCACCTTGATTTTATAATTAGCTGCGAAAATCAAATTTAATATTTTCTATGCACAATTGTATTTTACAAAAATAATTATCCCCAAAACATTTGTGAATTAAAAAAAAAAAAAAATGTACCATCTTTCTTGCTAAAGGTATCTATGGTTGACGGTTTTATGGCAACATACATGCAGAAGATTTTCTTGTTGGGTTTTCCATCTAAGAGATACTCTATCTTGTGTTTTTAATAAGAACTAACATTTTCGATAAACAATCTGTTCTTTATAACTTACGTGGTAATTGTAAAACTCATAACGACTCTATTCTGTCCCAAAAAACTAACGATCCGATATTCAGTTAATATTCTAAAATTTCTTTACCAATTTGACATCTTGTATCCACAGTTAACTTTAATATTACGGTGAGACGCGTTTTGTATTTTAGAATTTTTATTGGAATAATTACTAAAGTATTTATTCTCTATTAGAGGTTCTAGTCGAATAAATATTTATAGTTCTAAGTTTATTTTAAATTGATAATTATTCTATCCAAAAAACTCGTTCAATGAATTATATGCCTATATTCGAGAATTCAATCTTTACGTGGATTTAGTAGAGTTAGAAATTGTAGTAAGCAAAAATGTTTGAATTTAATATTTCAAGTAGAATTTGTAGCTTTCAAAAATCCGCCATGAATATCTCCTAAAGAACTTTGTTTAATAGATGAATGAAAAAAAAAAAGAATACATTTTCTAAATTCAGAGCGGCCATAAATTTTTACTTTCATGGGTGGGTATTATATTAATTTTGAATAGGTAACTTTCATTTACCAATTTATCTTTCCAGAATTAATATTTTTTGGACAAACCCATTAAAACTTATTTCCTGTTTAAACGTATATTCGTAATAAATAAAATTAAGTATTTTATAGCATTCGTTTTACTATTTTAATTGCTCAAATATCAATTATTATTATGTCAATGATTTAGAATGATCATTGAATCAATTATTATTATGTCAATGATTTAGAATGACCATTGAGTCAATTATTATTATGTCAACGATTTAGAATGATCATTGAATCAACTATTATTATGCTGATGATTTAGAATTATTATTAAAAAAAACAACTGAATATTTATTTGACTAGACAGACCTTTAATAAAAATAATTGAAGAATTTAAAAACAAAAAAGCATTGCATATATTTATTATTACTAAAATATTAAAAAACAAATTTTTAAAAAGTGCAAAAAAAAGACGGCTTACAGATTTGTCTTCCCCCAAATCAACGTAGAAATATTTTTTTAGAGTGATAATAATATTGTTGCCAAAGATTTATTTAAGAATAAAAAATATCTTTATTCTAATTTTTTTTTCAAATATGTTTGTAAATTTTTTATTTTAGATTTTTAGAAATAGTTGCGTTTATTGCTTTTGGAACGTTTTCGTAATATAGAAACACATGGCTTATATGAAACAAAATTTTGATGAAAAATGTGATACTCGATACAAAAACTAAATTATTTGTGCTAATTCCTTATAAGGTTTGTTAAAACGTTTCAAATATTTGAGCCGGAATCGAATACACAACCTCTTGCTAACTGGGTCACCATTGATCATTGCGTATTTATTTTTGTTTGCTTCTAACAATTGGTTGTTAGGTTGAAGTGGTTGATTAGTAGTGATTTTCACTCGGAGATCTGAGGCTCAAAAGATCTTACCTCAATGATCACCAAATTGGCGATGAGAATACCAAACGATTAGTTAATTTATACTAAAGATGGCTAATGGATCCTAAAATTTATTTCGCTTTTCCAAACTTTCGAACCAGTGTATATAATCATATGTGTGATAAATAAACCGTACTTAATAAATAATTACTTGATACATAAATTGTATATAACGCCATGTTGTTTCTATTTTATGAGAAAAATTGAACATTGATACAAAATTTACAAGCATATAAAATGTAAAAAAGCAAAATATATTTAGTGTAAGAATATATATCAAATTTATTTAAAACTGAAATAATTATATTTTAATCATAGTATTATTTAGAAAAGCAAAAATTGGGCTGTTTAGAATCCAAATTTCTCTAAAATTCTTTTATAATCATTATTGTTTTCGTGAATTGATAGGGGTGGGGTTCATAATGTAAATATATTGTAAAAATCAGTGTATATGGAAAGAGTTAATCACCTAAAATGTACAGTTTATTCAAAAGTAATTAATTTGATCCACTTGTAATTTTGAAAAGCAGCCCTTGAATATATATGAAAAATAATATATAATTAAAATGCATGCACATTCCTTTTAGTTATAACTTATTAGGCATATTTAGCTCTAAACCTTTAATATGTCTGCGGCCATGCGTTCCTGCTTTAAGAACGCGGTATAAGCTTACGATTGAGTACGCGATGTTGGCTAACACCTATGAAATTTTCATCGTTTCTGAAAATTCCACTAAAACTACGCTTGGTCGCAGATCTATAATGTTTTATCATTTCAAAAATTCTTCTTGTAGATGGCAATAATGTTATTCATCGTCGATATATATATTTTTTTCAGTTTTTATTGTGTTTAAAACAGAGCATGTGCGTTGCAAAAAGTGAAATTAAAAAAATAATATCAAAATGATGATTATTGCATTAAAACGGTGGGTCTTATTCACACTAAATGGTGTCAATGGTACCTTCTGTGCCAGAATGATCTACAGTATGAACAAATTACTCCGATGTATCAGAATAACTAAAGTAAATTTCTATGATATCGATTGAAATTGCTTCGAGATATCGCCCTTCGTATATGATTTTTCTCAACATCTCAGAAACTAGACGTCTCAGACTCAACTTGAGTTAGTTTTTGTATTTATTATATGATCTAAAATAATTTTTATCCAAATCGGGGTAAAAATCAAGAAAATCACGATACTTAATATTCGAATCGGAAATTGTTATCTAGGGTAATTTAAAATAATATACTAAAATGTATCCCGGTCCTAAAACCATTAGATATCATTTAGTGTGATGCAACAACAGGACCAATTACGTATGAATTTCGGAATGATTCATTAGTTTGTAACTGAAAAATAAAAATAGGAAATTTTATAGTATGATTGTTGGAGGGAATTTAAACTAAAAATATTATTTCTCCAAATTAGTTAATTTTTATCGATCGATAATAAATTCCTGTCATCACTCACACATTAAATTTTCTAAATAATCTATTATTTATATTTTTATAATAAATTAATACAAATTTAAAGAAAGTATATTTTGTATTTTAGCAAGAACTAATTCTTATCAAAAGAAATCTGTTAATATGTTGATAAAGAAACAATTCATTAGAATATAATTAAGTATTAAGGTTTGTTTTTTTTTCGCTGCACTAATCGCATATAACGTTTCCTGCAATTGTTTATGTGATGTGTTGACACGGGATTGATTTACTGAAAATAAGACTGATTTTTCGGGTAATAAATTTGTAATTACTTATCCTGATCGTCCCAAGCGTCAAGGGCAAAATTTCAAACTTTGTTTACAATATGTTTTTTAGGTTACATTGTGAAAATGTATTAATTCATCTGAAAGAATAGTATATTAAATTTACTTAATAGAAAATGCCACTTATAAATTATATATCCGAATTGCGGTTCTTTAATTGTATTTACTGAAGTGATGAGAAAAACTGAAGGGACATACTGCTTGTAAATTTTTAAAAAATAAAAGTATAGTTGCGCAAAGTTATTTTTGTCCAGGAAAAATGATCAACATAATTAACGGTAAAAATTGATGTTGGGTGCGATATTTGAGCTAGTGCAGAATAAAAAAAAACAAGCCTGATTGAAATAATAGTTAACTATCATTTAAACACATGGAACAGCCCTTCTTTTCGCCAGGGGAGGGAAATATAATTATCTATTATATATAATATATAAAATATATTCAACAGCACTCTTTATTTTTCATTCCTTTATTATATTAATTAAATTTGTTTATTCATATTTGTATTATATTTTCAACAATCATTTTAAATCTGAAATTCAAGTTTTTTAAAAGAAATTGATGACCAAATTCGAAAATTTCAAGTAATTTACGCTTGGAATGTTTATTTTCAAAATTTTACAACCAGGTTATCCCAAAATTTCGTTAGTATTTATTATTTCTGTCATTGAGATATCCTATTCAGTCTATTTTTCTGGTTCTAAGTATAAAAAAAGTTAGTAAATTAATTTCAACATGCGCATTTCTATTAATTTTGACGATTTATTAAAAAATTAATCAAAATATCGGAAAAATTGTATAATTTATAACACAGGAGCCGATGCTCATTCGTTTCTTTCGACAGTTTCAAGTCTGTACGTCTTTTAGACAGAGATTATTTTTTCTCTCCAATCTGTTCCGTGTTTTTTTCCTCCTCCCTATTCTTGTGTTATCTTCATCGGAGTCTTATATTAAACGATACATAAGTTAGGTTACAGTGGCAGCCTAGATAGAATATTCATTGTACTATCTGCACTCCACAAGGAGCCCACTATTCTTTTATTTATTTGGAGCTGTTCAAGAACGGTAGTAGATTTGACGTCGATAGATTTAGTGTGAGTATTCAATGAAGCCCCTATTCAATTCGAAATCAAAAGAAATGCGAAATAATTTATATCGAAAGTTAATTTTACTTTCTTAGAATCAGAAAACATTGACAGGCGATGAACGTCGTTAGGGGGTTACAAAATTTAATGGTGTTTGCGTTTTACTAAATTTTGTGGGAGTTATGAATAAAAATGGTGTCTATAGTTCCTGATCATCGCTTAACTAACTAAAAATATCAACCCCTCCCTAACATTCATTTTTTTAACTTTTATGGTTCATAATTCATTTCATCCTGGTTTTCTAATTCTATATTTATTTCATTTTCAAAGCGCGTTGATAATTTATTTCCAAGTAATTAATCAAAATTCTTAAAAATGAGTTTTATGTATGTCATTATGTTCGGCTGAACTGAGCACTCAGTTAGTTTACTGAGCGATCTTCATTTACACAGTACCGTATATTTCTTAAAGAAAAAAATGAATTATTTGTTAAATGAAGTGTCGGTGATACTCAGTTCGGTAAATCGCAGCCATTATAATTATAAACTTGAATATTCAGGTTTATTAGAAAAAAATTTGAATAAGTGATATTTGAATTATTGTATTATAAAAAAAAAACATTTTTTTGATGTATTTGCTGGCAATAAACTTCCGTACCTATTCTAGCTATGATCGTGTTTTATTTAACCTGCTTGCACAACATTTTTTACTCCTTTTTTTAATGCACTACTTTCTAATAATAAGGGCTGTTCCAAACTTTCTTTGGTGGTAGTTTTTCATTTATTTATTATATGTATATAAATAATTTTCTATATGGTATTAAACTGGGCTTAGTTTTTAGTTAGATTGCCTTTAGATTAATTAATGCTTACCACCTTGTATTTGAAATAGCCCTTGGGTAGAAATTAGTGAATATAATTTATTGAATCTTGAACTTGTATGAATTAAAGTGTGGAAGGACACAGAATCCCTGAATCAGGAAATTGTGGAGTTTTCATATTTGAATTATTTTTAATGCCTGCCTAGTTTATCTTTATAAAGAAAAGAACAGGAGTGATTAGATCTTATATGCTTTGACAATAAAGAATATATCCCAACAGTTTGACACTAACGTGATTTAAAGAATCCTTTGTCTCGCACGCAATGTATCTACGATACACTGGCCATATTTAATTAACTGTTGGCTTTATTACCGTAGTTTTATTCATTTATATCAAGTATTGATGTCAAAAATGTTAGAATTATGCAGACATATTATGCACTTAAATCTAAAATCAAAGTAAGGAACAGTAGATGAAAGGGCAATAGTTTAAAAAACTAATTTAATATGAATAAACAGTAATTTTTCGATTCAGGTATTGCAAGTTCCCTTAACACTTCATTCCTCAAGATTTATTTAGAATGACGAAATTAAAAAGTTAAACTTGGGCGCAAGTTGTGTTTGCGATCCATGTTATTTCGTGTAATAGAAAGAAAAATAAATTTCTGATATCCACTTTTTTCCAGTCATACAAAAAGTCAAACTACTAACATTGATACAAAATGAATGGATATTATCGGAGACTGTAAACGATGAAGAGACAACTTCACCAATTGTACCAATGAATTCTGAAGATGGTGACCAGCCATTAATTGAGTCAACAACAAATGAAAATATTGAAACATCACCTCCATACGTGAAAGCACCCTTTGAAGATCGTTCAAAATACGAAAAATTACAAATGGTTTACGATGTCTCTTCGGATGAAAGTGCTAATGAAAATCAACAATCGACAATTCAACCGAATGAAATTGATCAGCGGTTAAAAAAGCGTCGACGGGTTAAACATAATTTACCAGAGAAATTACAGTTAGTCTATAATAAGGTTGATAAAAATAATATACCTATTGTAAGGAATTTTCTGAATGATAAGCAATCACAAAAAAGCTCTAAAACAGGTAATAATCCAAATTCGATTGATTATGTTGATTCGGATGACTCAATTGGATCATGTAGTGATTTACGAGCGAATGAAGATAACGACGAACGAATAACAAACGATAAACAACTTGATAAATTAGATGAGAAAAGCGAAACAATAAGTGAAAGTATAAAGACATGTAGTTCGTCAGCTTACCACGCTGAATGTGAAAGTATGACCACACATGAGGATGATATAAGTCGTGTTTTCACAAAGAAGAAAACCAAGTATATTGAGCAAGTTGAAGAAGAGACAGCTGAAGATATGATATTTATTGGTCACAAGTATGCTGATAAACCATTATTGTTAGATGATGAACTCGACTCGGAAACCGATCTCAATGTACTCAAATCCGAAGTTAAAACTGATATATTAAAAGAAAAAGATGATGTTTTTGCTATGGCCCCATTTCCGACAATTATACATTCCACATATAAAAAAAGAAAAAGTCGTTCATCAAATTTGCAAACACCTGTGACATCAACACCAGAACAATTGGAGGTTATTCAATTCTCATCGAAACATTCAAGTCCAAATATTATCCCACATAAATCACCGATTGAGACAGCTGATTTGGTTGTGTTAGATGAACACAAAGAACCGCCCGTATCAAATTTAATCGATTTTGATAATAGTCCAATTAATACAAATTGCTTAAAACCAAAAAATCCTTTTGTGGCAGCTACAAATATTTATGTGAAATCAAAAGATATATTTCCTGATAATTATTCAAGAAATTATGAAAATATATTTTTACCACAGAAAGAGAATGAATTGTTTGATAAATTTTTTACACAAGAAAAAACTGAATTCACATATTCATCTGATAACGACGATGATAATGATGAAAGACCGTTTAATAAATTAGATGATAAAAAAGATATTTTCTTCCAAACAACAGCGGCAACAGAAAAACTTGATGGTACAAAAAATCAATCAAAATATCGTCATTTCAAAAATCCCGATAAAAATAATTCAGATACAAAACCTGCGAAGAAAACTATACAAAAAGCAAATAAGAAAACATTCAAAACAAAGAAACAACAATCTTCAACAAAATTTATACAATCCGCTGGATTTAGCAACATGAGTTTTGAGGATTTTCCATCTGGAGACGATACGGAAAATAAAAGTAAATCACATACACCATTTGAAGTAATACGTGATGATTTAAACACGTTAGATATTGATATTGATAAAAAATGTAATTCATTGAAACGAGTTCATAAGAAAACGTTTTTGTGAGGGTAAGGGGTGTTATTTACTCCAATTTTTTTGTACTATACGAAAGTATTATTTTTTAAGGTTATTCATTCAATTGACTGTTATTACTATCACAGTTCTTAAAGTTTATTTTTATATTAATAGCATTATATTGTACGTTAACATTCATATTTTTAGAAATCTTGTGTTTTCCACTAAATCCACAGAATATAAATATAAATATTAATTTAAAATTATTATATACTGCTCCGCCAAAATAATGGAGCACTTAAAAAAATTTTTGATTTTATCGAAATTTCAAACCGGTATATCTTGGCGAAAAATGTTTAGATCTGAATGAAATATACAGTGTGTCCCCGGATAGAGGTAACTATACTTGTAAATTTTCTTATTTTGCATTTTAAGAAAAAAAGTCATTCTTTATAAGAAGTTTAAACTACCCTTCGTCCTTCTCAAATAATGATCTTATAGAAATAAACCTGACCTCAATCGAAAGCTTAAAGTTTGAAATATTGATTCAAAAACTAAAAATTACAAGCTATAGAATGATATATATTTTATTCAGGTCCAATTATTTTTCGTCGAGATATACCTGTTTGAAATTTCGAGAAAATTCAAATTTGTTTTGAGTGCGCCACTTTTTTGCAGGGCAGTATTGATTGGAAGATACTAATACAAAATTTCGAATCGATTTTGTATCAGTTTCTCCAAGACTATAATAGAAAAGAATTTGGATAAATAAATATATGAAGAAGGGGGTTTATATTCGTATATATACAAGCGGGTCTCTAGCGTGGCTCAACTAGCTTTGATCCAACAAAGTCAGCCTGAGATATGCTGAATACTCGCTGGACACTCGATTAATTACGAATATCCTTTATCGATAGGGGAAAGATAATTCCTGAATGGAAAAATGTATATTATTGCTAAAATATTGAAGTGATCTATAACTTTAAAATAGTATCGGTCTTTTTGTTGAATTGATTTAACATTGTTATATCTTTTTTATTTTGAATTTGTTTCTTTTCAAATTTATTTAAGTTTTCTCGAAAGTTTACTAAAGAATCATTTTATTTCTATAAAGTTACTGCATAAATAGTAGGGCAGTTAATCATACAAATTTGGCACATTTGATACAAGCACCAAATTTTTGCCAGGTACTAGTCACATTGAAAATATGCGTTAGCTTTGACGCTAATGCAACCGTAACCTCATTTATGATGGATTTATTGCCCTATAATGTACTCGCAACATATATCCATCGGGCTTTTGCCCGAGGAAATTATTAAACATTTAAAAGGGTAATCGGTTATGAAATTTTTATAATTTAAAAATAATTTTAATAAATCTTTTCTATAATATTCTAATTTAGAAATAATTTTTGATAAAATTGAGATTTTACGATTAGTTTTCTCTAAATCACACTAATCGTTATTAATTGATTCAACCATTCCATTTATTTAATTTATTTTTCGACTTTTGTCTCTAAAAATATTTATGAGTAATTTAGTATTTGTGTTCAAATTTCAAAATATGGATCCACGTTCTATATTAGTGAAATTAAAATTGTTTAGAGACTTTCATGCATTTATTTTGATGGTGTTAAAAACCAAAATGGTGATTTTTTGTTATTATTATTATTTTTTTGAAACTTTTTGATTTATTTTTAATTCAGTCAGTACTATTGTATTTAGAGAGTGAAATTATATTCTCAATATGAATATAAATATCATAAAGCATTTTTCAATAAAAATTTGTCAATTATCAAACTTGGGCTGAGTTAAATTAATGCTTTAACTTTAAATATAAACCATTATTATGCTGAATAAAGAACACTAGTTAGTTTAAAAGTAGAAATGAAACTGAATAAATTGATTTAATTGCCAATAAAAAATATGCGCATAGTGTTAAAAATTCTAATTTTTTTTACTTATTAAGGATATTATAATTTAATTACGGTCGTTTCCAACTCAAGATAAAGTTTGGATCATTAACATGGCGCTCATAGAAGAGGTTATGTTTTTAACAACTTTTAAAATAATATTAAAAAGAAAGAAAATTTTTGAAAAACTAATTGAACTAAAATTATTGACCGTTTTACTTTTGAGATATAATAACACAAAGTTAATCAATTTTATTGTGGAACAAAATCCACCAAAGAACACGAGTATTGTGGTTGAAGAGAGATAACTATATTAACAGAATTTAAAAAAAATCTTCGTACACTATATATATTGTTTGATAAATAGTTTTAGTAGTAGAGATAAAAATTACACATTCCTTCACTACAAGTTTAAATACTCTTACAGTGCACATAATCCAAAGCTCATTTACAATAGTTTAGGAAGACAACAACTTTAAAAAATTTCTCATTTTTTATTTCTCCTTTGAAAATTGAATCATTCGGCCTAGTTTAATTTCTACTTTTTACACTGATCTCTATAGAACTATTTAATATTGAAGAATTCCTAGTTCCATCCATTCATTTGGAGGCGCATGTTTATTCTTCAAATTTAATCAACTTCAATGGAATCCTCTATCCAATTATATGGAGATCAGTGACTTTTTAACTAACTATGTAGTTCCAGTGTTGTGACATTCGCGCATACAATATCCAAGGTATCATTCACAGATCTAATTTTTAAACTTACGGTGCCGATGTTCCAACGTACTATTTTTTATTTTTAGCCTTGACTTAAAGATCGTAAGTTTGAAATTGAGTTTTAGCGGCAACAAAAATAATGATTAAAAAAATTTTAGCCTAATTATTGTATACGTTTTTGTCCAATTACAATAATTTTCTAATTAGTTAATAAGTTAAAAATAAAAATCTCTCGAAAGAACTCGAATATATTTATGGGTAAATAAAGAGCTGGTGAACAATTTTGGAACCAATAAAATTTAAAATAATAAATTTTTTTACTGCTTTATTTGTAATCAATATGGGTCGATCTTTTCTGCACAACACGGGTCAATATATGTTTTTGTTATAAAATAATTTTTAAGGCTTATTCCAAAATTTAAAAATGTAATCTTGATAACAATAAGGAATTATCGAACTTCTAGAAACTTAATATTTGTTTACTGAACTGATTTTCGTTAATCGTGCTATTTATTATATCGTAATTAATGACAAATATTTCTAAAAGAATAAATTGGCATTTAATTTTGAAGTTAAATGCCCTGTTACTTGTCTGGCACTGCAGGTCACAGATGAAATCCTTTAGGGGACCTTTCCTTTTTTTTTTTTAAATATAATTTGGTCGGGGATGAACAATGGGCGGTCGTTTCATAATTTGGAAACTTTATTTTTTACTAAAAATGGCTTGGAGTTCAAAAACTGCTTTTTAAAAAATTTCTAACCTATGTCGATTTCAAGGATGATTAAGGGCTCGATCCAGATTGATTGCAATGCATCATAAAAATACAGAATGTAAATATAAATCTGTTTTCTTGCCTGTACTTACTAAAATTAGGTGCTAATATTTATATAAAGAAATTGATAGCTAGCTATTTTAGCTAATTTTAGCTGAATACATGCAAAAGAAAATTATTTTTGATTATGTAAATAAAGTTAATGTATTATTTGTTGTTTATTTAATTAATAATTGTTATTTTTATTTTTATGTTAAATTTTCTGAAACTTGGCTGCTATAATAAAAAAATTTGTCAATATACATTTGAGTTGAGTACATTTTTGTTTTGCAGAAAAAGTTTGGTAACTGTGCTTAAAAATAATAAAGCGCTGATTATTAAGGAGTTGATTAAAAATTAATCAAAGAAATATTTCACATCATGTGCGAAATTCCTGAGCACTCTCGATGTAGATTACATTGACCTCTGGTGTTGTATTTGTGAACCTCGTTTCTAATACTCCTATGTATACTTCTTTTAGGTTTTTGATGATATAATACTGTTTGTTTAGCTTCGATTTCGACCTTATGATCGAAATATGATGTCTCCAGGATAATTTATTGTCCATCGTGAGTCCTAGATATATTTTTTTACTTCCAAATTGGGCTGTTTTATGCCTGAGCTTTAATAATCATCAAATCGAAATATTTGAGTTTTATTTTCAAAGGTAGGTATACAGGAAAATTAAAGGATTTAATTGAAATGCGTTAGAAAATAACTAATTATGATCTTTATTAAATTTTCACAAAATATAACAAATTATTATCACAACCAGTTTATTAAATTAAATATATTTTTTTTATTAAATATTGTTTCGTTCGGTGATTTTAATTATGCCGGATAGTTCATTATATTGTAAATTGAGTGATCGTCTCAAACTGATTTGTGAGTATCTTTGGTTTATTGTGCTCATTTACATATTGAAATATTTGCTCGAGTACTCAGTATGATTATTTTTTTTATATTGGGTTTAGTTTAGTCATTCCATAATGAATATTTGCCGTTGTATTTGCTATTTAACTAATTACGTTTTCTTCATTCCTCAAAATGAAAATAAAATAACATTTAAATTTAAATATCTGATGATGCTTACAGAGGCGTTAACGTCTTACTATACACTTTCCTTTGGCCACGAAAAGTGTCTTGACGCACGAGTACCTACTATATCAAATTATCGGATAATAAGTAACTTACAAAAATACAGTTAGGCTACTATTCAGTCGAAATAAGGGTAAAAATTTTCAACTTTTGCGGTTGTATCTTTTCAGATTTCGCATTTGATCAGTAATATAAAGTGCCGGATTATAATATCAAGCCTGATTATTGTATGTGTTTACAGTAGTCAAGTTTTTGGTAAAGTAGCTGCTTTGGCGATGAGATTCTATAGATTGTATAGATGGCTTCCGTGTATAGAATACGACGAAATAAGACGAAAGTAAATAGAAAAAAATTTCGAGATACTAATTATTTAGTAGTTCATTGCTCCAGAAACTGTAAATAAAATTTACAATGATTCATAGAAAAGAAATGTGGCAACACTTCTACGATGGTTAGTTTTTCGAAATTAAAAATTAATTCCTGGAAACAATTGAGAGGTTAACAAACTAATCGGGAGTAAAATTGAGTGATACGTGAATTAATTGAAAGGTAAGTTATAAGTATCTATTCTAGAGAGGTAAGTTGAAATTTACAAAGACAAAATTTTTCAGAATTGGTGTTTGGAAAATTAATTATAAGTATTTAAGACCGTAAGCGACCGACTCCGCTCCCCAATTTTAGTTTTAGATGATTGCTTGGAAAAAACATTTCCGCGTTAAGGCAACACTTGTGGGAATATTTTTGCTCGATTGAAGATCGACCTAACCTTGCGTTATGAAATGGTACTAGCATGTATGGCCCGTATAAATAATGCCGTCGTTACTAATAAATACATAAAACTGCTAGACCGTAGGTACTATCAACAACTTTTTGCTATAAATATATTGCTTGCGATTTGAAATTTTAATTTGATTTTGAGCAATGAAGAAATCTCATATAATTTTCATCGAGGGTATAAAAACATTTCTAAATCATTTATTACAATTTGGTCCTTTTATTTTAATGGGTTAATTTTGGCTGGTTTTACGAAGATGTCATTTGGACCTATTTTTTTTAAATGAATTTATTTGATATCATTTACCTAATTGGTTGAAATTAAAACTTTTAAAATTTGTTTTGAAAAAGTTGAAGTAGTTTTAATATTATTTTCACTTTGTACATTCGTTAATAATAAAATATAAAATACATTGTACTTCAACTTTTTGTTGTTTGTTAAAAATAATTTCGAATTATATTATTTAATGAACATTTAAAAAAAATTAAATAAATATTTATTTTTTGATAACAAAGTAATAATTTATGATTTTAATAAATGTTGATTTATGAGTTAATTCAAATATTTTCAAAATCATAATAAAGAAATCCTAAAATTTGTTTAAAGTAACTCTACAGCTTTTCTTTTTCTTAAATCATTCATTCATTTTTTAAAACTTTATCTGTGAAAGTTCCTAGATTTGAGTATTATGGAAAAATAACTAATTACGCCAAGCAGACAATATGCCTGTCAAAGTTTTTTGGATAGCTCACAAAAAATTCAACAATCTTTTTTTTTGCATAAAATAGTACCTAAACTACGTAGAGCAGAGGTAAAGAGGACAATCTTAAATAAGGGTCAAAGTAAAAAGGGTCCTAAATAACAGTTCTAAAATTTACCAGAATGGCGCTTGTGTATCAAAAGGTGTTTGATGTGAACTTCTCTATCCTTTTTTAACAACATGTTAAGATCTTACTCTTTTTACTTTCTCTTAAAACTTAAACTTTTGCTACAGCAGCGCCATCAATTTTCTGTTTTTCGTGGACACTTTATATGTACAGAGATGATTCTCCATATCTCTACCCTACATAATCGTTATATAAAAATTTGCATCTTCGTAGCTTTTATGGGCTACAAACTAACTAAATTGCATATTTCCACAATTTTTATCAAAAAATAAGTTTTCGGTTCACCAAAATAATTGTTCGTTAGGAAGTTATTCACGAAAGTATCGCAGCGAGCCATACCTGGAAAATTTGATTTATATGAAAAATGAATACGTGTTATATCTCTTTCGTTTCGTAAAAGTTGTATGCAAAAAAAAAAAAAAAATTTTTATTGATTATTCATTTAAACCGTACAATTACGTTTACAGGAATGAATATAAATAGATATACGTTTATATCCGGTTATGAGATGTGTCCGGAAGTAGATAGGTGTTTTTGTTATATATATATGTATATGTATCTTTGGTATATAAATGTAGTATTTATTATTGAATTTAGGTATTTTATCTCCTGCAATGTATAAAATTCATTGAAATTAGAATTCATAGACGGATAAATACAACAGATTATGCTCTATTTGTGTTGTTTTTAAAACCATTTAATACGGAAACATGGTATGGAAAATGTATTTTTTTAATAAAAGGATGTTCTAATTCTTTTTAAACGTTTAAATATGAATGGGGGATATTGAAGAGGTTTATTTTAATTTTCCATACCACAAATAAATGTTTTCATATAGTCAAATGTTATATTGGTGAATTTGTTATTGACAAATAGAAATTATGGAAAACAATTGAAAAAAATGATCCCCTTTATATAGACTAAAATGATCCCTATTTTGTGTGTAAAATTATAATAGATAAAATGATTTCCCATCATGTAACGGGTCTGTAATGTGTTGATTTAGATTTATTTACCAGTGATTTTGGTTTCCATACTAATCGTTGATGCAATGTAAAAGAACAGTTAATATTTTATGTGAACTGTTTGATAAAAAATGTAATGTGATCATTTTACCCACTATCCTTACAAGGTCGGTCAAAACGATCCCTTTTGAGAAATATTGAATAGTTCTAAAAATTTAAACAGATCAAAAGAAATTTACATACCAATATTCTATCATTTGAATAACGAACTCAAAATTATTTTGACGTTGTACATATGTCAAATAGTTTGGCTATAAATTACATTTTTTCTTAGGGGGATCATTTTAGAATACCTTCTCCTAATAATGCAAAGTTAAACTATTTTCATGTTGAATAGAAACAACTATACTTAGAGTATGATGGTTGAAAGAGAAATAACTATATAATCACAGAATTTTAAAAAACTCATCATACACAGTATATTGTATGAGCAACAGTTTTGAGTGGTACATTATAGATAAAAATTATACCTTATATAAGTTCATTAACTCTTACCGCGAATATAACTCAAAACTTTTTGAAAATATTGTAGCAAGACAACAGCTTTAACTTTCGAAATTAGTTTTTCTTACCTTGGTACAAATTATATATTTCTTGATTATCATCAATAATAATTTGAAAAATACAGCAAATTAAATTTGTTATTTTTTAAATTTTTTTTGAAATTTTGTAGAAACTTACTAAATGATTAAAATCGTAGAAAATTTGAATTGATCGTTAAAAACGGTATCAATATTTTAGGATTTCTCTAATATGAGAACGTTCAAAAAATTAAAACTTTGATGGGATGCCTAAAATTCAGTGATTTTTTTTTGGTTTATTTAGGAACTATATATATCAAAACTTAATATTTTCGTTTCTTATCAAAACTAATGGTATAACAATATACAATTTTATTTATTATACAACAAATTTTCCAATATCTATATAATTATAAATTTTCCAAAGATTTTCCAAAAGTATTTTTAAAATTTTCAATATAGATATCACTGAAAAAAAAAATGAATACAATTAATCCACTGATATTTTAATTTAATTATTGGCAGTTTAGGTAAAGGATGTTTTGTAATCGTGACAAAATTTGGTGTTGAGTAATCTAATTGCCGATAAAAAAACATAAAATTAATTTTCGAGACTTTCAGAATGGACCTATATTTAATAATTTCAAAGTTACTTTTGGAAAAATCTTTAATACTAATAATGCTGCTTTCCTTTAAGGTTTATTGGAGTGATAAATCCAATTTTAATTTGTTTCATTTCCATCCTTATTACCTTGCAGTAGGTAGGTTATCTAAGAACCGCACATGCTTTTAATATCTCAATCATAAACATTAATATCACTGAAAAAATTACCCAATACGTTATTTTAAGCGGATGCTATGTCTGTAAATTCAGCATACGTTGTGTATTTTTCTTTAAGACCAAGAAAGATGATCAATTTATGGGTAAATATTCACAGAGATTGCCTCCGCTCAAATAAAGAGTGTAATATGCGCCGAGTATTGCGTTTGTCCCTTGTTCAACGAAAGGGACAAAGGCAGAACTCGTTTGCAATCAATGTTTACCTCTTCATCACTGCGACCATTCTAATGTGAAATCACTTGTGGGTGTGAAAATTTCACGATTATTCCTTAACTTCAGACTTTTAGAAGTAGATCTCTTAGACAAATAAGACCCATCAAATGACCGGACACCATCTCAGATACAGATCTGAGGGCAGATACAACGACGAAAACCTAATGAAATTGAGATCAAATAAAAGTAATGGTGCTGAATTGGACACATTTTAAGGAGAGGTTTTGAAAGTACCGGACGGTAAGTACTGGACTGAAACCCACAGGATTAAAGACAACAAAGTCGACATTAATTCAAATGAAGAACGACAGTCGTTGCGAAGAAACAATAGAAATAAACTTAACATAGAAGCAAATTAAAGCGCAAGTGCAAAGTCTGCTTCTGAAAAAGTTATAGGACCTTTTAACTGCGATTATTGTACAAAGAGAGGCCTCGGCTGTCTTTGCCCGGGAGTGAAAGGGGTGCGTGGCACCCAGGTGCAAAGTTTTGGGAGGGGCATACCATACCACGTATAATAAATTAGTATTGCAAAGTTCACTTAACAAACTTCAGTATACAAAGTATGAGAAGTCCTAATAATAGGGCGTCAGGTTGATTTAAGAGACTGAAAAAACGGACAAAAGACAAATTTTCTGAGAAGCACAGCTGCGTCAAAATTGGTAAAGATGACCCTAAGAGAGGCAATCATTGATTGCAAATTCAGTTCCTCCTCTTAGTTAATGTCTATGATTTCAATTCTCAGTAGAAAGCAAAATATTTATCTCTGTGCATGTGTGTGTGTGCCAAAGTTACGAAGATGCACGACGGATTTTGTACGTTGGTATTTTATATAAAATTTTTGCAAGTAAATGGAAAGGAGCTTTTTTTTTTTCTTTAAAACTTGTTTTTTAAACATAATATTTTATTAAATTTATTTATTTAAAAATCACAAAGTGGTAACTTTGGTCATAATTGAAGTGGTTGGAAATGTTTTATGCGATGGCGGTGAACTGGTTGTTGTCAATTGATTTGTATTACTATTATTTACACTTTTAATATCACAATCAAATTCCCACAAGATATTTTTCATTGGTTTATTAGGATTACTAGGATCCAATCTATCACTATTATTTATTGAATTGGCACTAGGATTATTATGGCACAATAGATCACAAGTGTTACGAGGACTTCGATTTGTGGGGAAACCGTATTCCACAAGCACATGTGACGTAGTTGATGATGATGATTGTTGATGATTAATGTTTTTTTTTGATAAATTGTCTTGTGTAGTGAATGCAGGATTTGCACATTTTTTAAAATAACTAAGTGATTTCTCATTTTTATTTTTAGTTTGTTTTTTATGTTTTGTGGATGAAACTTTTTGCTAGGTTTCAGATGCATCATAATTAAATGATGATTTACGTAAATCCATCATTGGCAGTATGTTGGCATCCTGAAATTCATCAGCCTAAATGATTTTTTTTATGTAGTATTTCGAATCATTTTAATAATATTTACTTACTCCATTTATGTGAGGCAGTTCTAATGCAGCTGGCACGTACGTTGTACCCGGACTACATCGTGTACATGCACGTTTTAATGCTGGACGTTGTCGTGAACCATGACATCGTACAGCAAAACGTAACTCCTCAGCCATTTCCGAACATAATGACTGACGATCTGTTTGCGCATTTTTTTTTGAATTCCAACAAAATTCTAATATTGCTACTAAAATTGCTAATGCTAAGCCACATAATAATACAACAAATACACCTCCTGAAAAATACAAAATATAGTTTTGAAGTTATGAAGATTTAATCGCTATTCCCATGGTCTTGTGAATAGGCCTGTGCAAAGGATCCCACAAGATTTTTATGAAAATGACTTCCTGAAATTATGAATTCGAAAATCTCTTGATGAGTAGGTAAAAAGCTACAAAGTCCTGAAAATTTTGGTTTTTGAGATATGAGTGGATATCAAAGTTCAAAAATAAGTAATAATGCATGTTTTTGTGAGCGAAAATTTAGCCCAATATTGGTCTTAGAAGAATTCTGTTGGTAGCTTTCTGTAGAAAGCCAATGGGGTGATTAAAATCAATCTACCCTTTCTTGAGCTTGCATTCCTTTATCATAAAACTATGCATTTTATTTCCATGGATACTTCTAATCTACCTACTCATCAACGACTACAAGAACCCATAGTTTAAGAAAAGCTGAGCGAAATTCATTTACCATAAGAGATTTTGTGAGATTTTTTTAGTGGAGAAATTCCCGTATGTTGGTTGCAGAATATCACAAGAAATTAGTTCCTTGCACTTTTAGTGTACATTAATACCTGTTTACATGACCATGGTTTACAAATTCCTACCTATATTTTCTACCCCTAAGGCATTCGCCTTACTTTCTTTACTTTTATCATCCCGATTACATACATCTCCTGTATTTTTCCACCATTTATCATATAAAATTTGTATAACACCTTTTTCTTGTAATTCCAGAATTGCTAGTGATATTTTATCTCGCCATGGACTGCCCTTTGGTGTAGCGATACCGTAACCTTTTGAATCTAATAAACCACCAATTTGTGTTAAATTACAGTCACGTTGTACGGCATAATCTAACATCGTTGATTCCATTAAAAATGCATAATCGCCTTCCAAAACACGTTTAATACCTTCTTCATATGTTGCAACAAACACAGGCGGTCGTTTACTTTCCATAAATCGCCACATTTTCTGATAGATGCCAATCTTAGAATCCTGTAAATAATATGATAATCAATGATTTTACAATAGAAAATGTTTCCTTTATTTTCAAATTATTTTGAATGTGATTCGTCGTTCTCACATTTTATTAAAATTTCTCAAAGGGTCGTATTTTGGGAAATAAAAAATTCACTGCTGCTTTCCCTTTTTGACTACTGATAGTTTGATATGATACTTTTTGAAACTATAGTTTATTAATTTGTAGTTAACTGGACGAACGAATAATCACTGTTCCTGGTTTTATTTTAATTACCCGAAAAAAAGTCATGGTGCTTCCACTTTCCAGTGTTCCATAAGAAATTTCTGTTTGTTCTGCTAAATCTGCTGCACTTTCAATTGGAGTAATCATCCGTTCAACTGTTAAAAACGCCGCTAAATTCGCTGTATATGATGATATTATAATAAGTGTAAAAAACCACCAAATGCCGCCAACAATACGTGTTGAGGTCGCCTTTAAATTTTACAAAATTAAAATTATAGACATAATTTTTTAATTTATAATTTCTGAAAGCCATATATAAATCATATTTAAAACTAAACTTATCTATTTCTTGATTTTAAATCTACTTAATATGATAATCAGATTGTAGAAATTACTTAAACGATATTCATGATTTTTTTTAGCAAATTTACAAAATTGCGTTTTGAAATACAAAATTCAGTCGAAATCTATTTTGCTTCTGTAAAACGTAGAAAATTTTAAGAGTCTTTTTTAAATATTTGGGTGTCTCATTTTCTTACTCTTTGGAATGGGTTTACAGGTATTAAGTGTTGATTAAAAGGAAATTTGTAAGTGAATTGCCTGGATAGCCTATTGAAAAATTCTAAATCTTTTTTCCAAACCTTTAGTCAACATTTTATGTAAACCTCACGCTATCCTTCATGTTACGAGCGATTGGTATAATATTTTCAAAATGCTTTTAAAACGCGAATAATTGTTATGTTCCCAAAAAAACGGGTCGTTATTGCAACTTTCATGTCTAAGGGCTCTATTATTGGGAAAATTATTTTGCCATGTATAATGGCTTAAAATAGAACTAAAATAGCTATGGCTTAAACTGGGTTTCACCCGTCATTGAATGAATAAACGAATACTAAGAAACCATATTTGACGTCATTAGTGATTTTCCCAACGGAATTTGGTAGATGACTGGTATCGAATTTTCTGCACTAACCATGACAAAATTTGAAAATTAAATTAAAATTGATTATAAATAATACTTTCTTGCAAAATAGAGTTTTATATGTCATATCTATGGCGATACTCAACAATGACGTCACTTTTCAAGTAACTTCCTTTTTGTTTAACGTTCTTATTTTGCGTTTTCCTGAAGTGATAAAAAAATATTCATCCCAATTCATGCTGGTGGCAAGCAAATTCGTAGTTGTTTTGGAAGAATGGAAAACGAATTTTTCAATAAGTTGGGCCCGCAGGAACCTTGAAAATTTCCTTTTGTTCTTGTTAAAAATAATTTATTATTTATAGCCTTCTACTTTCAAAATTTTCCGAAAAACTGGAAGTTTTAGTAAACAAATATTAATTTGAATATCGTTTAAATATAAATTTAAGTATACACTAGAAAAAAATGGGTAATATTATAATTTCTAAAAGTATTATCCATTATAGGTAGTATCTATTTGCAGGAGATAGTAAGAATATAATCTAAAATGGAAACATTTCTTAATATTTATGCAGTTTGGAAAAATTTGGAATATTCTAAGAAGAAAAACAAAATCTGATTAACATAAAATTGTGTAGAATAATCGCGTACCTGTGGGTTCAAATCTGATCCTTGTTGCATCAAAGTACCAATTGCAAACCAGAAACTATTCCCTAACGTAAAACCATTTTCCACCCATGCTAATTCATCTGTTATTAGATCAAATTCATCCTCAAAATGTTTGTGATGATCATGATGATGATTATGGCATGGATTTGGATCCAAATCAAGTCGTGTAGGCCTCTGTACCCGAATAGGTTTCCAATTAACATTATCCGAAACCTTTGACGCTTTACGTGTCAATTCAAATGAAGTACGTGCAAACGATTTTGTATGATGTTGATCAACAACAGAAAATGAACGTAATTGTAATTTTTGTGATAATGTTGAATCCGCACGTAGTCGACTTTGTAATCGTAAATCAGTTGATCGAGAATTTCGTTTTGGTATTAAAGCTAAATGTTCAAAATCATTGATTTTTTCTTCTGGAATGGAAGTTTTCGATTCAAGCCGTTTTGTACACGTAACGAATGTATTCGATGGTCGTGATGGTTGGTGTGTTTGAAAGGCATTTTCACCCATTGATAACGAACGATTTTTATTTATCCGATTATTTTTGAATACATTATCAGCAATTTCAGGCGATGATGTATTAATATTTGCATCACTCTCTGATCTTTTTTCAACTGATTCAGCAATTTTTGTAAACATTATCGGTATTGATTTTCGATTTCGAATTATACTATTCTCGTCAATTGATCTCGATCGTATTGGTTGTCGAATAGTTCGATCATCAATTGTCGATTCATGTATTTCATTAATCCGTAAATTTGATCTTTTTTTTACATCACATTTCTCAAAAATTTGTGAATAAATTAATGGTAATGTTGTAATATCTTCTCTGTTATTAAGTTCATTTTCCTCTAGGTGAATTTTATTTTTGGATTCTTCTTCCATGCATTTTGGACAGGGTAATGGTGGATGCCATTCATAAGGGGAAAATTGGGCAACAATCCATATTGTTAATGATACCAATATGTAAGCAATTACTATAGAAAACCATATTTCGAATGCAAGTGGATTCAAAAAAGAAAATGGTCGTTTTGGAACTTTTTGTGCTACCTTATAATGAGAAATAAATTAAAAAAAGTCTTGTAAAGGGGATCATCTACGGCTAAATTTTGTTTTTGTTTGTATATGAGTGAAAAAAATGGGTGAAAAATGATTTTTGATTTAGTCATATTTTTGAATTACTCAACAAGAATCAGGATTGAACAAGTAACTAAAAATAATTTTTTAGAAACACATGCAAAGGAAATCAAAACTATTTTTGTAAAAATAATGCATGCAAAATAAATAGTGTGTAATAAAATCTGACCTTTGGATTCAATCCGGATCCTTGTCTTAGGAATGTGCCCGTGATGAACCAAAAACTGTTGGATATTGAAAATTGATTTTCAACGATGTCTGATTCTTGATGACATGGATGGGGATTATTCCATTCATATGGAGAGAATCGAGCCATTACAAATAATGTAAATGAGACAAGCATATATGCAGCCAATACGTATAGCCAAATTTCAACAGCCAATGGATTCATAAAACTGAAGAGCCGTGTTGGTTGACTTGTTGGTATCTAATTTGAATTAGAGTCGACGGTTAGATATCAATGAATTTTTTCAATAAAAAAATCACCAAAAAGTATTTAATATTTGGTCCAAATGGTAATGAAAGTTTAATTTTGGGAACTTACCTTAAATAAAATACCAATGCCCAAATTCATGAATGGCTTTGTAAAGTCAATTACACTTTCGCGAGCGTAATTTATAGTCATTGATGCAACAGCTAAATCTGCTCGCTATAGAAAATTAAAGTAAATTTTTAATAATTAGTCATAAAGATAAAACATTCAATTTTTTTGATAACACAGGCAAATTTGATTCGACCTTATTGGATTTTTGTTTGAAATCCACTAATTTTGTGTCATTATTTTCAGTTGTGATGTCAGTTTTCCGCTAGCAATAATTCATATGCTTAATTCCACGACCAGGACTCCACATTCATGAAACCTATTAGGTCTAGGTTAATTTTGATCACAAATTTGAAAAGATTGACCCAAATTTAGTAGGATTTGAATCATAAATAACGTCAATTATAATCGAAAGACTTTGATGTTTAAAATTAGTATACAATATTTAGTAAGCAAACATAAATAACAAATTCTATCATTTTATATTAAAAACTCTTTGTAATTTCTTTAGTAGGTTGTCTTGTCAAGTGAACAAATATATTTATCGATTTCGGTAAATAATATCAGAATTAGCCTTTTGCTAACTTACACGTTCCATAAGCTCACGTACAATACCGTTCCATTCTTTTGTTTCAGGATCATATACACCATACTTATTATCAGGCACTAATCTGATCGAGTACTGAAAACCCACTTGTCCAGCAATCCATTTTAATAAATCAATACAGAAGCCTTCATATAATGCGTTTCCTGTTAAATTCTTGTCAGTGCGTACCATCACATATGGTTTTTCCTGTAATCAAAAATTAGTATACATTTTAGAAAATTTTACCACGATTTTCAAGATCTTCTAAAAGTTAACTCATGGTTTATTATTAACTAGCTGTTACCCGCCCGCTTTGCTGGGCAACATCCCCACTTGCACCCCTCCCTCCACATTTCCTTGCGTTGGATAACAGTTTTGTAATGTACACGTCATGCTCTTTTATTTGATACCCCACTTAGGTATATTTGTAAATATTCGATATTTCCTTCCCACTTTCTCGCTACACCTTTCTACCCTCCGAAGGTTAAAAAAATTTCTAAATGTAATTTAAAACATTCTGACCAAGTTTTGAACTATTAAAAGCCATAATTGAAAAATATGAATTTTTTATTCATGAACACCCCCGCAACCCCCCTTGTGGGTGGAATTTCGTAAAATCCGTTCTTAGCTGACCTCTACTTGGCAAAAGGAATATTCCTGCCAAATTTCAAGTCTCTAGGTCTTATAGTTCTAGAGATATCGTGATGAGTGACTATCTATCTATCTATATATCTATATCTATAGAAAGTCTCCTATATATTTATAGATAGTTAGGGAATTTTTTAATTCGAGATTTATTTTTTATAAAATAATTTTCAACTTTTGTTGGAAACTCTTTAATCCAATAAAATTATTTAATATGGGTACTATTTTTGTACACTGATTACCGTAAAAAAGAAATTGTTTCTTAACTTTCTGTATTTGTAACACGAAACATTTCTTTCTTTTATCAATGAAACGTAAAAGATTTGTAATTTACAGACATGAGACGAATATTGTGTTTGGTACTTCCATGGTAGGCTTTGAATAAGGACGTGGGGCAAATAGTTTCAGGCGGTTTGATATCGCAATGAGATAGTTTTTTTGTGTGTTATGATCTGTTAATATAATAATTTATAAAATATTTTTTCCATTTATTACAATAATGCCTCCATTTGTTTTCTAAAAATGTTTCTGATCAAATCCATGGCACAAAACTTTCCGAAATTTTGTAAGTCTTATAGTTATTGAGATTCTTTTGTCGATTGGAAAACATACGAAAAACATACGAAAACAGAAAATCGAATATTCTCGGTAATGTATTTTGGTTATTGTTTTTATACCCTGTGTTTATGAAATATATATTAAGGTATAATAATTTTAAGCCCTTTGTAACGCTTAGAAATATTGATAACAAAATTTTGGTGTAGGTGTTTATAAAATCACCTAATTAGTCCATTTCGGGTTGCACGTCCGCCTGCCCGTCCTTCAAGACTATAACCCAAAAACGAAAAGAGATATCAAACAATTGAGTTCGTAACTGAGCAACCTAGGTCAGTTGGATCTTGGATTTGCAGGACCCATCTTGTAAACCATTAGAGATAGAACAAAAGTGATTTTGTTTTGTTCGAAACATTTTTTCATATCCTGTCCTTTTAGTTTCTCGTGAGAGAGCAAATTAGAGCAAAACTATGATAGATAGAGAGATGAAAATTTGTAGGGAGCTTAAATTAGCCACTCTTATGAAAGATTTTTGAAAACCAAAAAAAAGTTTTCTAGAAAACTTCGAAATAATTTCAAAATTTTTTTTGATTTGTCTAATTTATTAAAAATAATTTAATCACTGATTTTCAACATTTATCATTGTACAGAGTATTTCAACAATTATCTCAGTCAATTGTTTATTTTAACTTGTTGAATCTATTTGTTTCGACCTGCGCGGCGTTATAGATACCTAGAAGCTTACACAAATCCTAATTCATAGTAAACCAGAAAAATTAGATAAAATTACTTCCTATATTTAATGGAAGTCCTTTGATGCTATAAATATTTTATTACACAGTGATTTATCTCTGAAGTCAAGTGAAGATTGGATAATGTATTGTTCTCAATTTTATTGTAGAACATTAGTTCTATTTTTTCATACTTCAACTTCAATGAATTTTTTTTTCCATTTATTTTATTTTAAAAATTTTTTATAGGAACTATTAGAAATAGGTAGATAATAAAAAAAAAACACTTTGTTTTAATATAATTCTGATGAATGTCGTGTTTATTAATTTGACGAATTCGTTGTCAAATGCGAAATTTCTATGAGTGTCATTAAAAATTATATACCTACAAGTCCGGGACCAGGCCTCCACATTCTCGAAACCTATTAGAGCTAGGTTAATTTTGATCACAATGATCATAATTTGAAAAGAATGACCCAAATTTAGTAGGATTACATACTTGGATCATCAAAATTGGATAAAATTTGGCTGTGATAGAGCAAAATTAAATTTTTTGGATTTTGATGACGTCATAAAGTTAAAAATTCAATTTTTTTGATAACACATGCAAATTTGATCCGATCTTATTGGAATTTCTTTGAAACCTACTAATTTTGAGTCATTCTTTTCAACTGTGATGTCAGTTTTTCCCAAGCTATCATTTATGTGCTTAATTCCAGGACTAGGACTCCACATTCTTGAAACCTATTAGAGCTAGGTTAATTTTGATCACAAATTTGAAAAAAATAAATCAATTACTTTGATTAGGGTTGGACAGTGGTCTATAATCGAAAATAACAATTTTTCAAAAATAATTAGGCAAAAAATAAAAAGATTGACCATTTTCGACAACAACTAAATAAGATGAATAATTTAAGAAATTTTCGTAAAATCCAGTCCATGGTACAATAGTAAGAAAATCTACATTTCCTTTTCGAAAATTCGTTAATAAATAGAACATATTAGAATTAGATGAAGAAGGAAATGACAATTTCTACTTTGGATAATAAAGACGAAAGGGAAATATACATATAAAATAATATACAGACAAGTAAATATCGAGTATATACATCATTATAACTTTGGATATAGATTTCGAAAGAGAAGAGAGTTCCTATTATACATACATATAGAAGATTTGTTTATGAATAAGAAGTGACTGGTTGAATGAATGAAGTTTTCGTCGAAGACATATAACATATTCCTAACAACTATCACGAATGACATGACACACAGTTTTCCACATGTAAGATCTTATAATAATGATAATAATAACTTTGTCGAACTATTAGACAAATTTACATTACATTACAAAATTTTAATAACAATAAACATGTATTATGTCATGCGAGTTCAATTACTATGCAATGATAGTTTTTAGACAAGTCATTATATCCAAAAAAACAAGTGAAAACTAGCAATTGACTGAGTTAATTGTTGAAATACCATGTACAGACAGTGTTGATTACGGAATCGTTTGTTTTTTGACGTGCTATAAGTAAACAGAGATAGCCAGCCATGTGTACATGTTACACACACATGAATGCTATTCTCATACATACTATATACAATATTCGCACCTAATTTGCGCCCTCACGGGTAAACAGTGATGTTTTCGAAAAAATTTTCCAAACAAAAGTTTATTTTTTTATAAAGAACATTTCTTACATTAAAACTTTTGTTTTATCTCGGTTTAGAAGACCCAATTGACCTATGTTGCTCATTTACGAACTGCATGCTATAAAAATTTCAACTTGATTTTCGACTTTGAGTTATCGTGATGACAGACAGACAGACAGACGGACAACTGGAAATGGACTAATTAGGTGATTTTATGAACACCTTTACCAAAATTTTGTTCATAGCATTAATATTTTTATACGTTACAAACTTGGTACTAAACTTAATATACCTTGATATATTTCATATACATGGTATAAAACAAGTGAAAACAAACAATTGACTGAGTTAATTGTTGAAATACCATGTACAGACAGTGTTGATTACTCTGTCACATTACACATACATACATGTCACACATATATAACTGATATTCCCATATAATACACACTATAAAATTTGCGCTCTCACGGGTAAACAGTGATATTTACTAAAAAATGTTTCAACCAAAGTTGTTTAATTTTGTATAACATTTTTTACATTTAAACTTTTGTATTATCTCTAACGGTTTACAAGATGGGTTCTACGGACCCAAGACCCAATTGACCTATATTGCTCATTTACGAACTCGACCTTACTTTTTACGAGTACGCTGTATTTCAGCTTGATATCTTATTTCGTTTTTGAGTTATCGTGTTCACAGACGGACGGACGGCCAACCAGAAATGAACTAATTAGGTGATTCTATGAACACCTTTACCTAATTTTTTTCGTAGCATCAATATTTTTAATCGTTACAAACTTGGGCCTAAACTTAATACATAGTGAAATCGTAGGGAAAAAACTGTAAGTTATTATCTATCATTTTTTTCTGTACGGTCAATATTTACAAAGATAGCTTGGAAATTGATAGATGAGGACCATTAAGGTCACAATACTCGAATGGTTTGTTGTATTTTCGAAGTACATCATAACAAAATTAAGTATTTCAATTGAAGAGAATAAATGAATGAATGAATTCAAATATGATTTATGAATAAAAACAAAATATATTGTGTAAATATTAAATTTAATTATTCAGTACTAAATATTATATCTCTATGTATTCTAAATAAAATGTAAGGAAATTGTTTTCATTCTTCTTCTTTTCAAATTTAATTTTTTTAAGCATGTATGAATGATATGTATAGTGAAAATTGTTTAATACGCTTTAAGTCATTCTAAAATGGTAAACGGGTATCGTAAATGGTAGATAAGAATGTCATAAAAAATTGATTTTGGAGGTTTGTTTTTATTACAAGCTTTTATTTAGTTTCACCTGTCCAGTTGTCTGTCTTTAATCAAATCTTGCAAGTCAAATTTGATCCACTTCCCGGTTTTCGATTGAGCTGAAATTTTGCATGGACTTTTAGTTTGGATGACAATGCATGGTAAGGTTTTGGCGTTCTGATTTTCCCATCACTTCCACCATATTTGATATATATACATTTTTTTTAGTATTAAATTAAAAATTTTAATAAAAAATACTTTTAAAGGGACAAGCAAAAACCACCGCTTAATAGCCTTCACGTTTCTGGATCTCACTTACACACCTAAAATGTATGCACAGTATATCAGAAAAGATGGCTATGAATTTATGGTTCAAAGTGATGATCATAGATGGAGCAGTAAAATGTCAAATATTTTTATAAATTATAGCTCATGTGTTATTCTGATATATCAGCTATATTGTAGTACAGTTTCATTCAAATCCGTTCGGTAGTTTTTGCGTAAAACAAACAAACAAACATCCTTACTTTCAGATTTATAATATATAGGGATTTTGTAGAGGTTATGATTTATAAAGTTAAAGAATATTTTCATCACTCGACTAAAGATTACCGAATGATTGACGCGAGTGCTGATGAGATAACGATACTCTTTCGATGTTTCCATTAAACAATTTTCACTATAAACAACATGAAGTAGTAGATAGTGTTTTGTATTGTGTAAATGAATGTTTCAAACGTAAATACGGTTAATTAATAAATATTATTATGAAAGGTATATGAATGGATGGAAGTATTAATTAAATTTATTTTATATTACAACATACAATTTAATTTAATATGAAATTATTTTTAATTATAAATATTATAGATATAGCTGACTGAGTTGTCAGTGAGGGTGGGTGTGTTATAAGTCTTTTGGGTAATAAAAATATTAATAAAAAGTCATAATCATAAAAAATAAAAAGGGTTTGTTGTTTATTATATATCTATTAATATTTATTATTAAAATTTATGGAAAAATAAGTGTTAATATAGTGTGGATATATTTATGAATAACTAGCATTATACCCGCCCACTTCGCTGGGTTTCATAGTAAAGACCACCGTGTTATAGCCTTCACTTCCCTTGCTCTCACTTAGTCCTCTTAACACTCAAAATAGGGATAGGGATTGTTTTACATAGTTAAAAGTAACCAAATAATCAGTTGTTAACTTTAAAAATATAAAATAGCTATAATGCATTGAGTATATCAGAAAACCCTAGTTCAACATATCGCTACAAAAATCATTAATTTATTCTCTAGGATGATGTTCATAGATGGCCCACAGAAATGTCAAAAAAATAAATTTGATTTTTATGAAAATATTTATTAAAATATATCTATAAATTATAACTCATGTGATGTTCTGATATATGATTGTAAAGTTTTATTCAACTCCGTAACAAACAAACAAACACACAAACAAACTCACGTTTATAATATATATAGGGATTGTACGAGGGCTTGTGACATTTTCGAGGGTTTATTAATTAAGACGAATAAATTTCGTATATTTCTTTCCTTATTAAAATTAGGAAGCGATGAAGTAAGTCTTGCATCTGAAAACGGTTGCGTTAATTACCGATGGATTTATGGTAGAAAAGAAACCTAATCTCTGCCAGGCCAATATAAAATTACATTTTTTAATTATAAAACTATATCATATTAATATATCTATACTAAAAGAGTTGAAAACGTTTTTGTAATTATTAGAATAATATCTGGCGCGGTGTATTACCATTTTTGCTATCAAATGATCATCTTGATAACTAGCGGTTTTTAAGTTATAAATTGTGAATGTACTGTCTTTTTTTGACAAAAGTGTATGATTTTCGTAACACTGACTGAATATTTTACTCTTAAATGATCGAACATGCTAAAAATTGATACATTCCATCAAGATTTTCAAGATAACATCCGAACGGTAATTAAAATCGAATTTACAAGCATTCAGGAGTCAATATCTTGAAATTCATTTAACATATATTGAGAAAACGTGATTTTTCCAAAATTTAAGTCAATATTAAGTTTGTAGAAAATGATTTTTATAACGAGAGAAAAATATTTTTTCATTTTTTATGTGCGCTCTTTTCGATAATATAAGAATTACAGAAAATATAATAGAAATCGAAAAAAAATGTATTTATATAAAAAATATACTTTTCTGTAATAAATATTTGGTTGTAATAAAAAATACTAATAAAAAAAAATAGAATTAAGTATGAAAAATTAATATAGTATAACATTAAAAGTATAGTAAGTGTGTCTGCTATAATAAGGGAAAGGTGTATAAAGTTATTCTTCGAAAGAAAAATCCTAGAAATAAGTTCACAAAAGCTATAAAATTAGATTTTAGATCCAAAATTTTATATAATAAAATTCGTTTTTGTTCGTTTCAAATCGACCAAATTTTTCGGGTGAAACCCACCATGAAACATGTTGAAAATGATGCTCCTATATGTAAGGTAAGCTTAAGCACCATGGTGTCAGTTTTGCGCGGTACAGGTGAGCACTGGTGAAAATATGAATGTCACACCCCTTGGTATCTTAACCCTACATCAGCAAATATGTACGGCATTGCTGGATATTAACTCAGCTAAGTAATAAGTAATCGAAGCAAATAACATAACGTACGGCTTCGGAAATCTGACGAGAGATCAAAAGTTTTCTTTAACTTCCGATACCGAAGTTAACCGGATTTGCTTCTGCTCAGGCATTCATTTTCTCACCTGTAAAACGTAAAACTAACGCCATGGTGCTTGAAAATATTTTGGAATTACATACAGGAGCATCTTTTTCAACATGATATCCGGTGGATCATTTCACCAGAAAAACTTCAGCATGGGCTTGTGGTCTAAAAGCTTGTATATGTCATTAACTATTGAAAAAAATGATCGATATTTTAGTTTGTTCCTTCAGGATAGGTTTAGCATTTTTGTTACATTTTTCGAATTCGATTTTTTTTCTTTAAAGGATTATCTTGTACACGTTTCCCGGCCCTGCTATAGATAAAAATAAATATAATATACACAAACCTCTCGAGTCATAACGACAAGTGTGATATTTGCTGCAGATGATTCATAAAAAGCAGCTGGTTCAGTAATATTAATACCACCTTGTGGTGTCCATTGTCCAACTTTTTGTATTTCTTCACGTCGTAATTTTAATAGATCCAACTTGAAATTGACGCGTTTACCTTCATTAAATTCGATATGACCGGTAAGACCATTAGCGCCTGCCTACAAATCAAATAAAAGACAATCTTATAATAATTATATTTTTATATTATTTCTATTTTATGTACTTAAGGTTGTACTAGCACGAGTTTTACTTTGGGAGTATTATTGAGGTTGCATCGAGATTTCGGGGAAATTTTGTACTTGTTTATCCAGTTTTTGAATGAGGGAGGCGCAACGCTCCTTCTTGTGCTCCTATAAACCTAGAGCTCTCAAATGATCGTGTGCTGAAATTATTGTTTTATTATAGGTAAAATGACCACGAAAAGATGGTTATTGAAGAGACATCGAAATTTCGGGGAAAATTTGTGTACTGCTTTATCCAGTTTTTCATTATTTTTTCATTATTTTAGCAAAATTATATATAAAGCCAGATCTTCTAAATTCTGATCGAGTGCAGAAATTATTGTATTATTATAGCGAGTTTTCCAATAAGAGGTTTCAATTGGAAACCAGGAACTTTTTTTGCAAAATTGCGATGGTTTCGTTGCTTGTGTGGCACGTAGCGCCGTCTTGTTGAAACTAAAGGCCGTCCAGATCAATATCTTCTAATTCCGACCATAAAAAATTTGCTTTGATGAAGCGTGTATCGTTCCATTTTCAGTAATAACGTAGTCAAAAGGTGACAACCTCAAAATTGACAACTGTCCAAATAATGAGCTAATCAAAATGAAACCTCTTATTGAAAAACCCTATACAATGACAAGGTAAAGGTGGCACAAGTCCGGTTTTACACGAGCTTTTAGAAGGGCTTGTTTGATGAATTGCACTATTTTTTCAATTAAGGAATTTTGGTTTTCAAGAACTGCTGATGTTTTCTAAATATTGTTATATTGTTATAAAAATTTATTAAGAAAATAGTTTTTAAATTTCGAAATAGTTTTTCAAGTTTCGACTGATTCGCGAAATTTCTTCTATAAAATTCTAACACACCTTTGGAAACTTCTTGGATATCATAAGCGTTATTTAAGTTTATATGACCAAGGATATTTTAAAGCGAGAAGAAAGCGTAATTCGTAAACACAAATTTTTTTTTCTTTTCATAGTGTGTTGAAAAACCTTCGAGAATTATAATATAAACTTTTACCAAATTTTCTTTACTCAGTGTCGATGCTAGAACAACCTTAGGTAAATAAAATGGAGTGTGATAAATTTATTGGCACAGAACATATTTCTATCTAAATTTTTATAGTATTTACTAAAAAAAAAAAAATTATGAGTTGTTGAAAAATAACACTGTAAAAAAATAACATAAAATATATCCCGGACAGTTAACGGTATTTTTTGGAATAGATTAAAACATACCACAGATTCTGCCAAGTAAATAAATAATTTGGTATATTATAAAAAAAACACAAATATTCATTTAGTTAGGGAGCTAAAAACATATTGTAACCAAATGAGATGAATACCAAATAGTAGTCGAGAACTTTCGAGAAGGTAAGGGTTTGTAAAAGGGATGTTTATACAATCAAATTTTAAAACTAAAGCTCAAATTAAAAATATTGCTTTCGACTTTTGTACTTGCAAGAAACCGGGAGCTCCTCGTTTGAAGATCAAGAAACGAAAGCACGTGTAGGCAATTTTCTCATATATAATTATGTGAGGTTTTCTTTCGCTAAGGGCTCGCTTTCGACTTATAAGCTAATAGTGGGCCGAAAAAATTATAAAACATGTGCATCACATTAAAATATAGACTCATACCTTTAAAATGAGTACCTTAAAGTACAAAAATATTATTAATTGGTCAATCTACGGCCGTTTCAAACCAAGCACTTCGCGCCGATCTTATGCAATGTCATTTTTATTTACATTTTATTAACCATATCTCCGGTTCTATTGGTCTTATCAAGACGAATAAAAAAAGGAAATATTTGCTTTTTCATATATAGTTTAAAAAAATTAATGGTTTTTACTAAACTTTCAATAACTTAGGAGCTATGGCCGTGTTAACAATTAATTTGTTTATAACAAATTTCCCCCTATTCTGAGCGATGAGCATGCTAAAAATTCGAATTCAGCGGGTCAAAATACGTCGAAATACACTCCTTGTTCGATAGGACTTGTAAATGCATACAAAACCTACTCAGCGTCTACACTATAAGCAAATAAACCATATGGCGGTGACTGGGTACCGTGCAAGAGAGTGAGAGAATGTCCCCATCCTACTCATACCTGCATAAGAGCATATCTTATCTAATTCTACCATAGATAAAAGTATATTAGGAACTTTTCGACTTAAAATTGTTCAAAGAATACGATCTTAAGCTATGCACATCTAGTCACGGTATATCCTGTACGGTTTTAAATACAAAATTTTTAGATTCTGAATTGCTCTTAGTTTTAATTAATAGAATCTTATTTAAAGAAATAGGACTCATGTGTCTAGACCGTTTTAAATTTCTTGTTTGATTTATTTTTTATACACCTGGTTCTACTTTTACAAAGTTACATACAGCGCGAAAAATTAATGGCACTAATGATATAAACTTTATTTTATAAAGTTTTAAAATACATTTGAGATTTCAATATAGTTTTCGTTCTGTGTAAAAGTTACCGTTTTCTATGTATTTATTCACTAGAGAAATTTACACATAGCACAGTTGATGATATAAAATTGGTTTATATCAAATTGAAACTCACAGCAGCGTTTGTTAACTTTATACCTAAATCAATTACATTGATGAATAATCAAAGAGAGAAATTTTCTAACTATTCTAGTTAATCAGAGAAATAAATGTGCAAAAAGCAATTATCGAGAAAACGATTTTACCACGGCCTAACAGACAACAGTGCACTACGACATATTGGAGGAGCTGTCACAACAGTGAAGAGTAGGAGGCAATAATGCTTACGCTGACTTATCTTCTTTGTCATTTAAATTGTGTAATTAAAATATTGTCACATTTGGGTCAGCCGGTCTTAGACGACCTCTCGAAGTTAAAATCGATCGACGTCAAATCTCTTCTACTAGAACTACCTCTGAGCTGAACTAAAATGAGCCTTATGGCTAAAGTATGCCCACGCAGACACAAACACCTCAATCTAGCCTTACAGTAGGAAAAATCTGTTGCCAGATGGAGATGTTTCCTTGGTTAGAAACAACGCAACGTACTTCTTTTGTTTACTGCTTTTTCCCAACTATGCTTATATTAGAGAAAAAACCAATTTGAATGAAAAGGTTGAAAATTAAATTTTTTTTTGTACCTATGTGTTGTTAAAAAGTGAAACTGATCATTTAGAATATTTTTAATGATAAAGCTCTTTTTCGTACGTACAGAGAATTTAATTGAAGAGCTTTTTAAAGCTAACGTGAAAATAGTTGTTTCTATCTATAGGATGGGTATGCACGTATTTAAGTTAATATACTAGACAATAAAGTTTTATGTCGTTAAAGTATGAAGGTTGGTTGTATGAAATAAATTACTCGAATAGGTAGGTAGTGTTTACACTGGCATCAAAAAATGACTTTACTTTGTACTGCCCAGCAGCCAGAGAGTTTTTTTAATCAGTTTTATGATGGTACCCTATTATTATTTTAGATAGGTTCTTAAGCACTCTGCTAGTCTATTAAAAAAGTAAAGATTAGGGTAGTACTCAATACTTTTGTAATTATCGGGTCCCTACTTGGTCCCAAATGTATGACAGTCTTTAAATAAATAAAAAATAATTAGTAAAATTAAATCAACAAAATTACTTGTAAATGCATATTTAGATAGCTATGAAATCTTTGTTCATAAAGCATGAGTTAAATTAAGGAAGATGTAAATCCACTGGACCACCATCAGTAATAAATGACGTAAAACAGTCAATACGGCAGCCATAATCATACTAGATTAGACTAGACATGACTATACCAATAAATGAGTGGGGCATTTTAAAATTGTGGTGTAAATTACTATGGTTTCTTAATATCCATCCCTTTATTCATCGCTTGCTGAAAAGTCCAGTTTAAGTCATTACACAAGTTGTCGTAAGGCAAAATGATTTTCTCAATAGTGTGAATAGATCGCAAAATACTTTTAAGTTAAGATGATATTGTGTTTCCAGTAAAGTGCCGATTGTCGGCCAAATTTATCCTATTTAGACTTTTAGTATCAATAAATGCATAATTTTATCAATATATGAAAACTCACTTTTAGAGAAAATTTTTTGATGCCATTGTAAAGTTGCGATAGCCTGAAATACTGATGATAGATGAGGTATCATATATAATTAAAACCTTTAAACATAAAAATTTATAGTTATGGAATATAATAAAAATAAACGCACACCTATATTTACCTATATTTGGAATTTAACTCTTTAGTCATCAAACCTAAGTATCAATCAATTTTATTTCCAAAATTTCTAATCGAGAAACTTATTAAAAAAATCGCAGTACATAGTCGGGGTGGTACTGAAGTCGTGTGAGTGCGACCTAATTTTGCTGAAAACTCTTTCAGTTCTTAAATACGCGAATCGCGTCGAATAAGCCTAGTCACATGTAGATGTCATAACTGGTTCGCGAAATAATCGAGGCGAAAGAATCCGAACGAACATACGCACATACGTACACACACACACAGACATCACATTGAAGGGTTAATTCGGATAATGCGGCCTTGAAACCGCGGAAATATGTAAAATTGGAGATTTTCAAAATCGGCTCCATTACATTAACTTCCTCGTGGAAGTTAAAAATGATGATAAATGAGTGTAGCATGGAATAATTATTGAAGAATTTTATTTCTGTTCACATAATCAAAATCTTTATTTTAAGAAAAATGATACTTGGATCGCTATCGTTCTACCATCGTCATTTGTAAACTAAGCCCATGTTCGCTTTTGAACACATTTTTATCGATAAAACTCATTTTTTTTTGAGTAATTTGTTTGTGCCAAGAAAAAAAAGAAACTCACTCTTGATGTGATAGATATACGTATGTTAAGTTATTTGAAGGAAAAATCAAGTTTGACATATGAACACATACACAACATTGGCAGTGATATGTACAAAAATAAAAATAAATTTTAGTATTATTTGTAACCATTTTTATATAAAAATCAAGAGCAAAAAGAAATAGGAGGGAAAAAGTAGATCATATACCGGAAATAAAAAGAAAATGTGTAAAATAAATAAATAAAAATAACCTATATATACAATACATTTATAAAACAGGATGATCCACTAATACTTGATTTTTCTTACATGTTTTCTTTTAAATTTCATTGTTTGCATTTAGTTGTACTATTTTTTTTCGAATCTTTCCGAAAAAGAAAAGTTCATCTAGATGCTTAAGTCGTGTTGCTTTAACCTATTGCTAAAGTTGGCGCGTACAAAAGCAGGGAAAATTGTTGAGTGTATATTAAAATGTAACATCCTGTATTTATAAATATATAAATCAAAGAAATAAAAAATATTTTTTTTTGTCTATTTACCGAATCAATATAATTGTATAAACTAAGTCCATCATTCCATGGTGTTTCTAAATCACATGATAGATTTGATGGTCGTAATATGTGTCCAGAATCCAGAGCACCAAGTCCTGCTGCGAACACGTATACTGTATCAAACATTAGTGCAGGTTCTGCCTACAAAGAAAAAACAAAAACAAACCCAATACAATATAATAGCAATAATAAAATCTTATGTGAAATGTCAAAGAACCTCTATACACAGCAATATTATAAACAAATAAAGTTTGTCCGCTTCGTTCAAGAAATTTGTCCTCTTAATTCAAGGAAAATTTTTTCTTAAACTAAACAAGTAAACTCTGAGATCAAACACATAAAATATTTATTCAGTATTTTGCTTTTAATCTATTCAATTCTTATTTGTATTTGATTGTGAGTACAGGCAGTCCTCTTAATTAAAATCTATTGTTTTTTTGGTCAAAAATTGAGTATAAACATGAATTTGAACTTCTATAATTTTGAAATATCCAATATAATTCGTACATTTAGTATATAAGGCAAAATCTGGGAAAGTATCATAAGTGAGAGGTATACAGTGTGGCTACCATCTCGTAAGCCATTTAAAATACATGAAGTAAGACGTTCTTATGCATAAAACAAAGAAAACAAGATAGCAGTGTTGTATAGGAATCACATAGCATGGCAGGATTGGTGTGTCTATTGACAGCGATTATACCACATAGGAGACAGTGCCTTGAATAAAGCATGATCGCTGTTAATAGACAAACCTGCCTGGCTTTATGATTACTATACAACACAGCTTAGTTGTTTTATTTGTTTTATGCATAAGAACGTCTTACTTCATTTATTGTACTAATGGCTAACGACACGGTTGTCAAACTGTACTAAAAAATAACTACATCTATCTTTTTTATTTCTATTTTATGCATAGTTTAGCTGAATATTTAATTGAAATTGTATTTTTATATCCAGTAAATTGTACTTGGATGACCGAGCTTTGCTCGTTATTTTTTTTTGTTGGACCCGTTTTCGAGATTTAAGTTTCCGAGATAAACGACGTTTTCTAAAAATGAAAACTAGCTAGATCTATTTTCGCCCCCGTAACCCCCCATTTCATGGAAATCTTTGTAGCCGTTTCCGAGATAAAACGGCTGTTTTTCCGCACTGTAGACTCACTTCGACTGAAAGCACAGCCATTGTACATAGAGGTTTAAATATTTTTTATTTATAGGCAATTTTCAAAAAATAAAAATAAAACATTATGAATAGAAATTATATTATTAAGTTAATATTCTTGGTATTAAACAATAAAAAAAAGCGTAGAATGAAAAATGAATCCACAAAATACGTACAAAATGTGTTTTATGTAGGCGTACAAAATGATTCAATAAAGTAATTTAAGGCATGAATTTGTGGAAAATTTTCCATTCCTTGAAAGTCAAACCGTTATATCGAAAGATATGGTGAAATTATATACATATAATGTATATTATAACACATTCGACATTGATTTTAGATTCATAAATCAACCCAACTTTAACTCGACCCAATATCATTGACGTTAGAGTTATATAGACTGAGTGTCAAACTCTTTTAAGCGTGCCAACAACTGAGGTAATTGCTTAGGTCCAATCATTGTAGATTTTAAGTCAAAAAGCGAAAAAGTTCAGTGAAATCACGATGTTTTATGTAAAACATTTTGTGATATGAAAATTTGACATTCAATGTATATTTTTTTGATAAATGTCCCTATATTCTTTTGATAAATGTATATTTTATTATAAATATCCCTAGCTGACCTAAGCAATTACCTCAGATGTTGGCACGTTTCTCACTGTACGGAAAGATAGGCGATGCTTAGTCTATATAAAACTATAAAGTCAATACCCAATATAAATCGATTCATATTTAATAAGTAGATCGAATTTTGTTGGGTCAAGTTATATTGTAGTTTATAGTTCATTTATAATTTTTAGATTAAGGCTGATTGATCTATTATATATGATTTCGTATCTTATGAAATTTTAATTTTATTTGATGTTTTAATTGCCTTTTTCATTTAAAACATTCTGTAAATGCTTAGTTATAAAATTGTTTTGCTTAATGGACGAAACAAAAATGAATTAACAAATATAAATTATTCACCTTCTGCGAATAAAATAATTCAAGAGAAAAATTTAATTTTTATCCAACAAGAATAAATTCTTTTCAAAATAACAAAATAAAATTTATCCAAAAAAACAAAAACTTATACACTAATTCGAAGTTTGAAAGTAGAACGAAATGGCAATCTTTTCTTCACGTTTCTATTATTGTTAGTATAATTAAAGTAATATAAGATATTTTTTAGTTTAGATAAATAAATATTAAATTCGAAATGTTTTTGGCAACCGCATTTATATATACAAAAATTTGTAACTTATATATTTTATGTATCATGGTATTAAGGAACCCTACACAAAATAATTGTAAAATTAAATTTTAAAATACTGTGAATTGACTTGGTAATTGAATGCAAGTTAGTCTGACTCTTTTTGACATATTTTTGAGTTATTCGACTTCCAAGTAACGATATTTCGTAGATATTAATAGTCCTGGATTAAGTCAGCATATAACGTTTGCGAGGCTTGTTTGATCAATAGTTAATATTTCATTAGACAAACTTATCTGCACAACATTTACCTTTCTGTTTCAGTCAACGAATACTTTACCAGTATTATTTAAAGTAATAAAGTATCCGTTAACCCACAGTGTCCCATTTAACGACACCCTCATTTAAAACTTATTTTCCGCTGGATGCTTGGGGTGTGTACACTTTTAATATTAAACCATTATATAAGGTAAATTTGACCCAAAAAATTGATCAATTATGGCTTTATCTCAGAAACTATTCGTCCAATCTTTGAATGCACACGATTTTGGTGTTTTTTTGGGTCAAAATTACCTTATAAAATGATTTTTATCGATTTCCGAAACTAAAAATTTTTTCCCGATTTTCTTGATTTTTTTGAAGGACTACCCCTTAAATAAATCGAAAAAAAATTTTTATTACCGATTTGGATAAAAATCATTATATAAGGGCAATTTGACCCAAAAAATTTAAAAATCCACTTTATTTGACGATTAGATGAATATTTTGCGAAATATGGGCCGAAATCCCTTCGATTATGGCCTTATCTCAGAAACTATCCGTCCAATCGTTAAATGAACACGATTTTTTACTTTATTTGACGATTAGATGAATGATTAAAATATGAACCCGAAAGCGTTAGACCAACTTTCGCTAGGCCAATCATAAGGCTAATTGACTGTAATATTAGTTAACATTGCTGTTATGCGGGGTTCTTTTTAGCATTGAAAAATAAAATGCTAGAAATGTATATAATATTTCAAACCTGTATTATCCCACTACGATTTAGTATCGCATTGCCAATTGGTTGAAATTGTTCCATTTCTTGTAAGATTTCTGCTACACGAGTGTCACCAACATCCACTAATCGAAATGCTGTTATATTCACTGAATTGTATTTGAAATCTTCTAAATCGAATGTTTCAATATCCTGCAATTTTAAATAAATACAAATATCGTTAAAATATATTATTTATGTATTATTTCGTTTACAAAGTGTCACAAAAGTATGTGCAATCAATACAATCAATGTATGAATGAGCTCTATTTAACTAACGAAAGCACATGAACAGACCCAAAAATTTCCGAAGTTAATATTTTTTCGTACAACTTTATTCTCCTGACGAAACATATTCTCTCCATTTCTGAATGACTTGAAAAATATAATATATTAAAAACAAGTGTAAATAAACAATTGACTGAGTTGATTGTTGAAATATCATGTATAGACAGTGTTGATTACTCTGTCACATTACACAAACATACATGTCACACATATATAACTTATATTCCCATACAATACATACAATACAATTTGCGCTCTCACGGGTAAACAGTGATTTTACGAAAAAATGTTTCAAACAAAAGTTATTTATTTTTTTTTTAATTTTTACATTTAAACTATTGTTCCACTTTTAACGGTTTTTAACGGCAAGACCCAATTGACCTATGTTGCTCATTTACAAACTCGACCTCAATTTTTACATCCTAAGCACGCTGTAAAAATTTCAGCTTGATATCTCTTTTCGTTTTTGAGTAATCGTGATGACAGACGGAAATGGACTAATTAGGTGATTTTATGAACACCTATACCAAAATTTTGTTCCTAGTATCAATCAACTATTATAGTTCCTTGAAATATAACTCAGAAATTTGATTAAAATGGTCTAAAAGACTTAAAATATCAAAGAAAATTAAAAAATTTCTATTAAGTCTCTTAAAATAAAGTTCGACGTACTCGATGAGACATTCTTTCTTTATTTAAGAACGACATAAAGAAATACTATACTCTTGAATATAGAAATTCGGTTCAAAACCGAAAAATGTAAAGAAAATTGAAGGAAAATTAATCAAATAATTTAGTTGAAATATATATATATATATAAATAAAAAATATCTGATAAGAAGAATTTTTTGTTCAATTTATTTTTTCCTTATTATTTATATTATATATGTTTCTGAAAGAAAACAATTACTTCAAGTTTTCTCTCATTCGAATTACGATGATAAAGAAGAATACGAATAATTTATATTTATACATAATTTACTTCTATTTTTTTTTTCGTTTTATAACTAGTCATTTTAAAATTGTTAACTTTCTCATTTTTCCAGGAGAAATGCAGAAGAATTAAGAATGTGTTATTATATTAGTTCGAGTTTATTTCGTCGAAAATATTCATTTTATTAGGTACAATTTTAAGAAAATTAATTTTGAAAGGGTGTTGGATAAAGAAAAATTGTGTGGAGAAAGAAATGTTACAGTCATATTTTTATATAATGTATATGAAATATACTAAGGTATACTAAGTTTAGTCCCAAGTTTGTAACGCTTAAAAATATTGATACTGAGAACAAAATTTTGGGATAGGTGTTCATAAAATCATCTACTTAGTCCATTTCCGGTTGTCTGTTTGTCTGTCGTCTGTCTGTCATCACGATTAGGACGTAAAAAGTGAGGTCGAGTTCGTAAATGAGCAACATAGGTTAATTGGGTCTTGGGTCCGTATAGGACCCATCTTGTAAACCGATAGAGACAGAACAAAAGTTTAACAGTAAAAAATGTTTCTTATAAAAAAATAAATAACTTTTGTTTGAAACATTTTTTCGTAAACATCACTGTTTAACCTTGAGAGCGAAAATTGCATAGTATGTATTATATGGGAATATCAGTTATATATGTATATGTGTGACATGTATGTAAGTGTAATGTGACAGAGCAATCAATACTGACTATACATGGTATTTCAACAAATAACTCAGTCATTTGTTTGTTTTCATTTGTTATTTGTACGTACGTTAAATTTGCAATCGTTGTCTTCTTAATTTTCTGTGCTGAACTACTAATCTTACAGAATTTATTATTGCCCGAGAATTAAATAAAATTTCCATTATTTTTAATGCGCCTTTCACTAATAGTTCGCGGGAAAGATCTATTTTTGTTTAATGATTAGTACATACTTGAAATTTCGTAAATGGCTTCCTTTTACCGAGCCTACCAAACTTTTTCTCTACACGATTTTTTTCAAAAGAGATGCGTAAGCAAAATAACGTCATATTTAAGCTATCGGTCTGAAAAAACTGAAATTTGTCGGACACTAGACATGACCATTTGATAACATTAAAAATTATCACCTCGAATTTGCTGTACTTAAGTATTTCTTTTTTTCAATACATTTTTTGTTCACAACACATTCGAAAAAAATCCTAGAGAGAAAATTTGGTATACTCACCAAAAGGAAGACACTCACGAAGTTTCAAGTATAGATATGTATTGATGATTTAACAAAAAGGGCACTGTCTCGTGGACTATTATTTTGTAGAAATATCTTGAAATCGTTTTATTTGGATTCTATTCAAATAAAAAAATGTGAAACAAATAATATCACCAATAGAGCACTTTTTAACAATATTATCTTAGTAGTCCGGGAGGTAATGTTGAATTTTTGCTAGAAAAAGTTAAATTATTTCCGTGATTCCCCAAATAAATGCCGGTCAATCATATTTACTTTGATAATTTTCTATAGTTGCCGTACACTATACTAAATTTGGGTCATATTTTTCAAATTTGTGATCAAAATTAACCTAGCTCTAATATGTTTCAAGAATGTAGAGTCCTGGCCCCGGAATATAGCACATTAGTGGTAGCTAGCGAAAAATGACCCAAAATTAGTGGGTTTCAAAAAAAAAAATCCAATAAGATCGGATCAAATTAGCCTGTGTTTTCAAAAAAAATGGAATTTTTAACTTTATGACGTCATCCGAATCCAAAAAATTTAATTTTACTCTATCACAACCAAATTTTATCACATGTTGATTAACCAAGTATATAATTCTACAAAATTTGGGCCATACTTTTCAAATTTGTGATCAAAATTAACCTAGCAAATTGGTTTCCAGACTGTTTCCAGATCGTTCGAAATGCCATACGAAAAGCTAATTCTGGAATCGGTTTTTTTTTTCTAGAAATTAGACCATAATAATAAAACGACTCTCTAAGCTCTCAAACTATTATCTTGTTACATAAAATGATATTATTTTGTGCGGATGACAAAGTTGTAAAACGTGGTAGATTAAATAAAACATATAAACAACTACATACTCTTAAACTCTTGTATTCGAATAACAAATAACAACTATTTCATGTATTTATTTTAACATGCAAAGGGTTATTCATTCATAAAACATAACAAATACAGAAGTTTAGTTAGAAAACATCGAAAATAATGATATTTTAAATAATTTATGGTCTACGTTTCTTATTATTAACTGTATGTATTCGTCGGATTTTTATATAAATTTATTCGGATTTTTTTTTCTTCGCATTAGAGAGGGGAATATTCTGTGATATAAGGTACGTTGTGATTAGAGTTGCTAGATTTTATAGTTTAGAATGAGATATCATTTTTATTGACTTAATCTACAGCTTTTTGTAGATTAGTTTGAAAAATTGTATCAATTAACGAAATAATTCGGTAACAAGGGTAAAAAGATTCTTAGTAAAGTAAAAAGTTCACTTCAAAATTCGTAACGCTTTACACATGACTCGTCTCGCAAAAAAAAAAAAAACTTTAAACGTTTTCTCAAAATAATGCCTTGTGTATTTTGTTCATTGGAGTATATCGTCTTAACATCGGCCTTAATTTTGAAAGGGGCGAGGACAAAAACCAAAATCGCGGACAAAATAAGGTAGAAAAATCAACGATTTTTTTAACTTCCCGCACGCGTACGTACGTAAGTGGTCATTTTTTCGTCGTCGATTTCTTGCGAACAAAAAATGATATCGACTTCATTGAGATGTTTATCGAAGCGTATTAACGGCAATATGCGAAGTGTATTCGGTCGAGTCGGGTCGAGTTTTAATCTTTTAAAATTATTTATTATTCTGGGAAGTTATTCACGTGGACTACACGGGTCGTCCCATACTCTATCCACGGCTTGTTTTATTTGTTCTCGTCTAGTCGTGATTGAAATAGATTCTAAAAGGTAATTTTCGAGAAGTAAACTCCGATTTTAAGAGGTAGTTTCCGAAGATAATCTCTGCAAAGTTTCATCTGATTTTTTACAGAATTTTTTGGTGTCCTCTACCGTTAATTTCATAAGAAGACATAGAATTTTACCGGCATAGAATTTTTCATTAAACTAGTTTTGGTTTTTTAAGGGTCAGAAACAGTTTAGTTCTTATTGTAATGATATAAATGATGGAAAAAATACTTACAAAAGTTGTAAAAATATAATGATATCTGTAATCATTCATTTGAAGCTGTAGGATCTGAAAAAAAAAAATCAAAAATATTTAGTTTTTTTTTTTAGTTTTTGTAGCAAAACCACATTATTTTGTACTAATCAATAAATAAATTAAACGACAAATTTAACATTAATCAATTTATCAGATCTGACAAGACACCACCAAGCTTTAATAGTACTTGGTAAAACTTTTATTAATTTATTGGATAAAAGAAAGAAGAATTGTAAAATATATGGGGACGGTAGAACCATTGTGATTCAAGTGATAATTTTATATTTGTATGAAAATTTTTCCCATTTAAACTTTTGTCTTATCTCTTATAGTTTACAGAATAGGTCCCTCGGACTTAAGACCCAATTACTCCTTTACAAACTCAAACTCATTCTTCACGTCTAGACCACGCAAAAAAATTTCTACTAGATATCTTTTTCCGTTTTTGAGTTATCTTGTTTACGGACGGACGGTCAATTGGAAATAGATTAGGTTATTTTTTTTGTTTTTTATCATCAATATTTCTAAGCGTTACAAACTTGGGATTAAAATAATAACTTGATATACATGTATTTCATATATTACAGGTTTTAAGAATAATATTCGTCTTTATGCATTAAAAATTCAATTCTTGATGAAGGTGGGAATTTATTGAGGAAAACGTTGTCAAATGATACCTTACTGAAAGAATTGCACATTTCGTCCTCACATGCCAAAATCTGTATTTTAAAATTATACTTGGAGCACTATGGTTCTACAATTGTCATGTAAGTAAGAAACTTTTTTTCGTTTATAAAAAAAGTTTTGTAAAACAGATTACAAAATCATTAAAATTATGAGCAATAGTTTGCTTTCTTTATACGTAACATAATATTAATAAAGAAGTTATTATTATCATAATAAATCATTATTTCTTTTTATTTGAAAACTTTCAATAAAAATATTATTTAATACACTTCAATAAATAATGTAATGCATTGAAATAAGACGAAAAAAAAAAAAACTTAAACGAGCTATTAAAATCTATCGTAAGGATGCGCTCTTCCTGACTTTTTTTTATTTCACAGCGAAATTGTCATGATTTTGCAACTTGTCCAATTGTACAATTCACAAGATTCCTCAAACACAAAAAAATCTTTACTACTGTCTAAGCAAAGATAAAGTTTCCCACCCAAAAATTTTATAGTTTTTAAAAGTTTATTCGTTTTATCTGTTTCCAAAAATACTATTTTTAGTCATTTGTGCAGGGGTGAATATCATCAAAGTGCTATCAAAAACAAAGGAGGATTTTCCCACCCAAAGCCTTAAAAAAGGGTCAAGTTTTGCTCTGTATATCTAAAAATTTACATAAAATCTGAATAAAGATATGGAGTTACGCCATATTACGCCCTATCAGTTACGTCATATTACTTTATATCTCTGTATCAAAAGAACTACGAACGTGCATGCTTAAGGTGGCTTTTCGTATTCAAATTTCTTTTTAAACTTACTGCTCTAAAAAATTGATGCATATGTTTTGGATTTGTATCGACAATAAGTTTATAAATTTCTTTTTGTCGTATTTCACGTAATACTTGTCGATATGAATCTGGTCCAGCTTGTCGAATATACATTTCAGTTTTTGCTGCTGCTCGACTTTTTACTAATTCTTGTAACTTGAAAAGACCTGTAAAAAACATATCCGTATTAATTGTACAGCACATGAAAAAATGTGTAAGAAAAATTTTGGAGTAATGATAAGAATAGCCCTTGACCCGATAAAATTATCTTTCGAACAAAAAAATTAAAATCGGTTCATTTGGAGCTACGATGTCAGAAACGAATAGATTAGACCTGATTTATGTCGGAGGTTTAATTTAAAATTATCTTGGAATAAGATACAAATATTACGGCTGTTCCACTGTGCTCCACCTCCTCTTTTAAGCTTTCATAAAACTTTTTGATATATTTTTTTTGTCATACATATATCACCAACCAATTTATATTATTTTAATTAATTATCTAATAAAAGCAGACAAAATAAATCCCATTTATCAACGCTAGTATCTACTATCGCTATTTAGTAAGTAGGTGTAGCTGCAGTATACAGTCAAACCTGGGTAAGTGAGAACTGGATAAGTGAGAAAAATCTATAAGTGAGAGTAATAGCCAGAACCCGTTACTTTTAAGCTCCCAAAACCTCTATTAGCGAGAAGCAGAAATCTCTATAAGAGAGAGTCATTTTTCCCTCATGGACCTCCGTAAGTGAGACCTCTATAACCGACAGTCGAGCTTTATTTACTTGCTGTGACTTGTTATTGCTGCGTACCTCTATAAGAGAGAAATGCTACCCATGTACCTGCATTAGCGAGAAACTCGGGTTAGTGAGAAACCTCTAAAAGCGAGAATGAGATTGTGCTCCCTTGAACTCTCGCTTATCTAGGTTTGACTGTATATATAGAAGCTTAAAGTACTGATGATTTATTATTAAAATAGATTTAATATAATGATCTGTTTGTAAATGTATTATATTATATATATATATATATATATATATATATATATTTGTTATTACTTTAAAATGTAATTAAAGATGGATTAAATAATATGAATATTGTTAAAGTATATTCATATTTAGTGGATAAAACTAAGTATACAGGATGATTCAAGTTATTGCAACTTGACTTTATCAAATGGTAGATAACGTTAAAATAATTATAATTTCTAAATACACTTAAAATCGGGAATGCACCCTTTTGCGGAGACACAGGGTAGAAAAAAAGAGATGTTATTGTGAATATATGGTGGAAACGGCTGCTTATTCGACTGCATGAGTCAGGAATCGTTTAAACTAAGAGTTATTTATCGGGCCTTGGATCATCCTGTATATGCATTTGTATACATATTAAAGTACCGATTGTGAATTAAACAACTTGTCTCAGTGCCCATCAAGATTATAATGTCTTTGATCAACTATTAGAATTAGAAATTATTTCACAATAGTGACTTCCTAACAAGTGGGCATTTTGGATGTGGCTTTGTTATAGTAACATGAAATCTTTTTATTTGGAAAAATATAGGAAAAGGATGACTATCTTTAATGGGGCTCGGAAATTTTTTAATGGCTTCACAATCTTGAAATTGATTAAGATTTTTTAATACTAAGAAAAAACAAATAGTAAAGTTAAATTTATTAATTGTGATGGGGATTTATCAGGAACTTGGACAGTGAATATAAACAAATGTTAAATTGTCAAATGTTGCAACGTTTCGTTGTTATGTACAACTTCATCAGGCCGTCTGTGTACAAGAAACAGTAGTATAATATAAAAACATGGGTAACACGATATACAGGGTAATTCCACATTGGTAATTCGTTCAAAAATACGTTATAAAGCCTAATGAAATTAGTTAAATTTATTGTTTCACTTTAAAATAAACAGTATGGTCTTCATCTGGTACACCGAAAATTGCAATTTGCCGGTTATGAGACGAGAACATCTTGTTTTGTTCAAGGTCAAATCCTATCACTTTTCTGTTTTTTTCTTTCTTCAGAAATGTTTTACGTCTACTATAACGAAATCGCACGTGCCTTGTGAAAATCGACCTGAGATTGCAAACCTGATGCACATGGTTTGTTTATCTCGAATATGTTTATAATACACGTTGTGTATTATAAACTCTGTGTCATTTTATAACTAAACTAAAAGACATTTTATTTATAAATTATACGATTATAAAACCACTATTCGACATGAATGATTTTAATTAAAATAAACAAAAATATATTGCTTTAAATAAATGTATTTTAATAACAGGTCATTGTTGAAATGTTAAATGGAAAAAAATGAGGCTTTATTACGTTAGCTGCATGAAATAAAAGAGAAGGCTTTTATTAACGTATTAACAGGCATTTAAATAAATTATTATTTAAAAAAAAAAAGCTTTAAAAAATACGCTTTATTGCGCAAAAAAGTGGACATTAATTTTAATTTTAATTTAAAGCGCGGGGTGCACTCTACACTTTGAATTTTACATTAAAATTAAAATTATTATCCAATTTTTAGTCCAATAAGGTTTTTTATTTTTTTTAAACATTAATTTATTTTGTTATTTTTTAGTTTCGCTAAAGTTAAAGGATTGTGAACTCTTTGGATAACAAAGAAGAATAAAAATCTATAAATGCATGAGGAGCTTTTATCTTCCGCATGCTGAGCTTTTATCGATAGTATAATCGTCAATTCTATTTATTACTTACCATAATCTTCTTCATAAACAATAGCAACTTTTGTCCAATTTAAAAACGCCATTAAATCCTTGAATGCATGATTTAAATGCTCTTGTCCTGGATGTAAATTAATTGAAAAGCCTTTTGATGCTGGTTCGAAATCAATACGTGCTTCTAAATGCGGTACATCTAATGCTTCACATATAGATTGTATATGACCACCTAATAATGGATCTGATGGTCCAAATATCGCTTGTACACCATTTTCTAACTGTCTACATACTGTAAAAAAAAAAAAAAAAATTATTAGAATTTAGTCGGTGTGATTTTTATTATTGATTTTATCGTTATATTTCACACTTCACTAAAAGAAGATTTATCGACTCCATCCTATTAATAAAATATCAAATGTTATCAGCTTGTTGAGTGCTGCCGAAACAAAATTTTTTGTCCTCAATGAATATTTACGAATTATAAGCTTGTAACGTTATTCAAAATTTTCTAGGTTTCTTGAAAAAGAAGTGGTACACAATTTTAGTCGAATACTTTGCATGACAATTGACCTAATAAATTTTTGAACGTTGTACGAAACAATTTATTAATAAACAAAATGAATGCCGTACTAAATACCTTTAACCTTTCAAATCAATATTTATTTCATTTCCTTGAATAACTAGTAAACATATTATATACTCCTTAGAAGAACACGTTCTGTAAGGAAATTAAATTGCTTACAAAGAAACTCAGACAACAATCTACTACTATGTATGTGGTTAAAGTGTTTTGAAAATAGTCAAAGAAAATGTAATATATAGTACTAGATGAAACTCGTTGATTAAAATTTATTATCGAAAATCAAAACCTTTCATAATTCAGTATCTCATTTGTGGTCGATTTTAACAAACCCTATATTTACGTCAGTTTCATTTTTCTAACTAGTGATAGCTATCGATTCAGTCATGTTGGAAATATGTATAGCTCTGGCTGAGCTCGACATAATCGTAATCCTAAAATGTTATTTTTTTTAAAGTGTCTGCCGTGACCTTGAAACCGTTATACAAAGTTCTTTTTTGCTAGTAATAATATCTTTTTAGTGTGTTTAACTCAATAGGAACTATTAGTGCCAAAAAAATGAGTCTCCATTTCATGTTCGGCAAATCAAAGAGAGTTATAGTCGAAAATATATGGTTTATTAAAATACATTAAGTCTCCCAGTCGCTAGATTTTAGAACTTTACTCTTTTAGCATAAACATGTCGCTTAGAAAATCTCGAATGGCGTCAAGCAATCAATATGGCAGTCATGAGGAAGCTTAAATCGTAAAAGAACAGCAATAGTCTATGATTAGACGAATAAAAGTGTGGACTTTTTTTTGTTTAGACAGTTCATACATACACTTGAACAGTTTTTTTTGTAAATTACCATGGTTTCTTAATACCCATATTTATTCAAAGCTTGCTAAAATTATTTTTTTCCTAATATTTAAATTTATAAAATGTGCTTTTTCAATGGTCTACAATTTTTAAATTAATGAAATTTCTTCTTTTTTTTGTTGTAAAATTAAGATATTCATAAACACGTTTATCCATTGAGATAGCGTACATTGCATGATGGACCATAGAAAACGGACATCGGACAAAATAGGTTTTTGTTAGATAGAAATGTCTATAATGGTGAGTGTATGTGTTCAATATTCAAATGGGAAATTCACCGGTTTATAACAATGGAAATATACTGACAAGAGAGTTATTTGTAAGTGCTATAAATAAAGATGAAAAGGATAACCTTGAAATTTAAGATAATCGAAATCGATGATAAATTTTAACATCGAAATTTGGCCCAAACAATATATTATTTAGTAATTTAACCATATTTGCAGAAAAAACATTCGGCCAAGTGATAGTTTAAAATGGATAGAGTGACTTTTAAAATGGAAAACCCTGTATTTCGAAGAATTTCATACATAGAATAAATTAAATAATATTTACAATATTTTAGATCATCATTATAATCATGTAAATTAATTCAAAATACTATTCAATTTACATGTTATTTCAGTTTACTTCTATATGCTGACTATAACGATGTACATTTCTAGAAAAAAGTTTTATACAAAAGTTGTATAAATTAGAAGAAGCTATGAAAATTACTGCTAGTTGAAGTAATTTTTCCGATAGCCATTCTCTTTTTATCCCGACTATACTATGGCGAGGACTATGTGTTTGACCGGTATGCATGTATGTTCATCTGTTCCCCCCTGGCTTCAAAACTACTTATCATAATTTGACAAATGAGGCGTCGATAAAAGCATCTTGGTCGACCGGTGGTTATAGGCTATGTGACGTCACATTAAACTAAATATGGTACCCTCTCTTTCTCTTTGGGCTATTTATAAAATACGTCAAGCAATATTATTTCTTTTTGAACCTCTCAACGTCACGAAAAACGGAAAAGTTAAGACAAAAATTAAAATAAAACTAGTAACAAACTTCGAATACTACGTTTCCTTGAAACCCTCTCTGCACCATGTCAAATTTCGTCACGTTTTGCAAAAATATTCCCTCCCATGTTTGCGAATATTTTTTATGAACAACCCTTTTACATTGAGTGGAAACTTTTGTAGGATTGCAAACATATGCTTTGCTACCATTTACAAGATTTTCGAATGAAATATAAAAAGCATATAACATCTGTGGAGGGCGTTAGGAAATCAAAATTTCGTGTGCAAGGTAAACTATTGATGGAAAAATCTTATACTCGTGATTATTAACCAAGGTTTTTAACCCAGATATATTTCAAGACGGATGTTGTGTGATTTTTCACACAAAATTTTTACAGAATAATAACGTGACCCTTTTATGATTCATTTACAACATAGTATGCATATCTTTATATAAAACCTCTACATTTATAGAAATATGTAAAGGTCATTTTTGATCATTATTTCAATGTAGGAGGCGATATTTTAGGGTTTAGAAATTTTAATATTTTGTTTGTTCTATACAAAGTGTACCCTGACAGTAATGTACCCTCAGACTTTCTGGTGTATGCAGTGGCGTAGTGTGGGCGTCACCCACGTGGGAGTGCGGAAAATTTGGTGGCGAATTCTATCAATAAGCTTTATTTTTAGTTGACGTGAATCCACCGTCAGCCCTTTGTTGTCTTTTATGGTGATCCTTTAAAAAAAACTCGCCTACATCGTTCACCCTTTCTTTTTAGTCAACGAATATTTCACTACGACTTTTTAACTTTCCTAAGGCCACCATCTACCAGTTTAGTAGGTATGATCGCTCGGGCTCGGAACATTTGGCTACTTTCTCTACGTGGCTAATATAGCACCATTAAATATCAAAGGCTCACCAATTTACATGGTTTCACCCATAACTCTAATTATATAACGTTTAATTTTTTATGGTACAAGCTATACATTAATTTAAGTTATTTTTGTATAATGACATTTGATTCATTAAATAAGTATTTTGTTTAAATGAAAATATTAAATTTTTGGGTTCTCATTTGTATATAGATTTTAAATAAAGGATTATATTAAAAACTTTTCTATGAATGATCATTAATTTAAACGAATTTTCTTAAAAAGAATAGAGATATTTGTATTGTATTAAGATATATTCATACATACAATGAATGCGATATATTTTTGACTTTATGTCACTCAAACTACAATTCAGATTACTCACTATTAGCGGTTAAAAGTAGTAGTGATTTAGAAGCTTTAATGGGATGGATTGAATCCAATTTATAGTTCAACTGCATAGTTAAGAGGTCTTTTTAATTCAAAATCGATTTCTTTTTGCTTTATTTATTATTTAATGTGTTTATAATAACTCCAAATATTATAAAGTAAAAATTTATAATAAATAAAAGTTATAATATACAAAAAGTACTACAACATTAAAAAGCTTTAAAACTGCAACTTGCGGGCAAGGAAGAAGCCTTTAATGAATTATTGGGTTTATTATATGGTCCAAAAAACGCAGACTAATGATAAATAAGTATATATTGATAACACTTGTTGAAAATAACTAAAATCAGTCTCCTAATATCCAAAATATGTCAAAAAATTAAATCAATTTACACATACATTAATGATTATTAAAACTACCAATGAAGCAGTGTTTGATTCGCTTCGCAGGGACAAATACTAGCTTTATATACGTAATTACTTCTGTTCTTATAATTTATTTGAAAATATTCCCTAAGAATACGCAACTTCTTCGTAACGTTTATTATTTTCTTAAATAAACAAATCAAAATAAATTGTAATGATTGTCATTATTAAAAATTCTATGTTAATTTTTATATGATTTTGAGAAGGATTTTATTCTAATTTTAATTATCTGTCGTTGGATAAACTAATAATTTTAATTGCTTGGATTATTTCCAAAGAAATATTGGAAATGAGACAAAAAATATGTTTAAAAATCCTCAATATATTGTGATCTTTGTGATACATTTTCGATTTAATTTTATTTTTAATTAGTATTATAAATCGCTCATAAGCTCTTAAACTTGCAGCCATATCGATGGAAACAAAATTTTAAGCAGTTTTTTTGTGATAGATATTGTACAATTATACATAAAAGCTTTCAACGTGTTAAAGCAAAATTGGTCATGTCTTTGGAAGGTTTCAAGGGTATGCGTAAGACTTGATTTTGAAAATCATTCAGAAGCTATGTTTCGAATATAAATATTTAAAAAATCAAAAAGTAAATTTTCTTCGTTCGATAATACATTCGTATAATTAATTAATATCATATAGACTAGATATGTACAAACCTTTCTTTGATGTTCGAAAACTATCATCACGTGGTACATATTGAATATCATATACTAATGTTGTATTCATTAATAGATTCTTATCCTTGTTGATTCTATATACAGCGTATTTGAATGCTAATTCAGCACTGCTATCTTTTTGATCTTCTGTAAATATTGCACCTGTAACAAATAAAATAAATAAACATTATTAATAAATTTATTATCTAACCTATTTAATTTTAAGGATATATTAAATTAATTTATCTTTAAATAACTTCTAGTCCTTTTTAACTACAGTCATTTTTAAAAGCTTTATTTCAATCAACAAAGCTGTAAAAAAATTTGTGCGAAGTAGTGTGAGATTTATGGTGGATAATAAGGCTTGGTGTCCACAGTGTATTAGGGTCTCTTGTCCTAAAAATTTTTTTTTTTTTGGCAAAGGGATTCATTTATTCTATATTAAGCGGCATATATGATGCAGCGTTGTTAGTTCCAGGGTTATATACCGGTTGTCAAGAACGCGCATGGATTGGGCGTATTTCAATCACGCTTCCTTAGTTGGGGGTGGGGTGTGCTGTGAACGTTGAGCCTTCAGGCAGGTACCTCACTTGAATCAATTCCGGATTAATTAACGGTTTATTAGCAATTTTCTTAACGTATCCCATTAATTGAGGTATTTGGAACAGTGAAAATGAAGTTTCTCCCATTTTTTAGCTGAACTCTTTTCTATTATTTAAGGCCAAACACAACTCTAACAATAATACGATATTAAAATCAGTTCAGACGTTTTTGACTTATATAGTGGAAAAGCTATAAGGCCAGTCACAGAAATGTAAAACACACTATATCCTTCATTTGTCGAATACAAAAAATCTTCGTTTAAAAGTTATTGACCCTTTTCAGATAGTCTTTATATTATGTGAAAAACATAACTAAATCAATGAAATTTATTTGATTACAAAACTTTTGACATTTGTTTAATAAACGTAATGGTTTTCCCATAGTGCTTTGTGTGGCTTTGTATAGTAGTCGGTTTTGATATTATAACACAAACGTTCATGGTACAAAAGAGATCAATATTATAAATCAGAGTCACTAATTAAATAATCAAAACATAAATATTAATAAATTTTTAGTTTATAAAACCAAAACTACACAACCAGACCAGCATTGTAAGAGGGAAACTGAGTAATAAATAATAATAAGAAAAAAATGTATATTATAGTCAAATTATTCAAGCTACAGTAGAACCTCGATAATGTTAAAACCTCTATAAAATAATAAGAAAATACAAAGCCACAAAATCAGGTCTGATTCATTCGTTTGTGTTATCGTAGCTAGAAAACGGAAGAACCGATTTTGATTTTTGTTTGTTTGAAAGGTAATTTGATCGAGTGTGTTCTTACCTATGTTTCCAGAAAATCTAAACATCCGTTAGAAGATAATCACCTTTTTTCTTATATTTATCGGGAACAGAACCTTAAGCTCGCTCTTAAAACATAACTAAGAACATTTTCGATTGAATTACCTTTCAAACACAAAAAATAAAATTGGGTCATCCGTTTAGGAGCTCTAATGCAGACACAAAGATATACAGAGACACTTAAAACACTCCTCTTTTTCGGGTTAATAGTAAAAGTCGTTTTCATAAAAATTTATTCATTTCTTGCATATTAAAAAAATCTTAATGATACTTACTAGAAAATTAACAAAATATAGAACGTGAGCTTATAACGAAGAAAAATTTCTATGATTATTTTCGAATGCCATTTGTTGGATTGCTAATGCTTTACCATATTGCATGCAAAGTTCGATAATAAAGATAAAGTGTCGGTTTGATGGCTTTTTTTGTTTCGAAGATATTTTTAAGTATGCTGCGTTACTGTGGCCTTTGACATCGTTGAATAAACGAGAAATTATCCTTTATTTTCAACAGGAGTTTACTAATTTTTTTATACATATTGTGTAACTAACGGCTTTCTTTATAAATACGACAGAGGTTAAAACGACAGAAAAAAATAATGGTAAAAATATCGTTTTATAATGGGCGCACGATCTATTTAGAAAACATTTTAATGAAAATTAATCTTATATTTTGATTAAAAATATAAATTTTCTGTTATCCAGTTCAAAATAATATTATTTAATAAAGACCTACATGAAATTTATTAGTATATCATCCCCAAAAAGGTAATGAATATTGATTTGTATTTTGTATGTTATCTTAACAAAATACCCGAGAAAAATTTGAATTCGATTTCTTAGAACAGGGACTGAAGCTTAACGTTTATGCAAAATATTATTGAACGATATCTGTTCTGATCTTTGAGAAAAGTTTATGTTTTTAAATGAAAATTATCATAAATTTTTATGATAATTTATTCTTTAGAGGGTAAATAAATATATATGCACTAAAAAATCTGATTTATTAAATGCATTTAAGTATATATAAATTAGATTCTTAAACACATCAAAACAGTTAACAATTTATAATGTTTATTAAATGTAATACCTAGTAAAAAATTTTCACGTAGGTACTGCGTAAACTAAGTGAATTTGATAGCAATAATAATTGAAAATAAAAGTCTTTGTCTTGTTGTGTTTAAAAACGAGAAAAATCTTATTTCAATAGAAAACATTAAATAGTAAGAATCGTCTAATGAGGGATAAATATGACCACAGTGACGGAGCTGTATTGCTTACTAGTTTTTCGTTTGATTGCTTTACAATTTATTTAAAATGAAATTATAAAATAAAATATACTTTTAAAGATTATGGTGGAAACGCAGTTAAATTATGTGATATATCAACTTTTAGTATATATTGCATATTTATTTGCGCTTCCACCATATTTATTAAAGTAATTTGTTTAAATAAGACAAAACTAAAATTAAAAGTTTTTTTTTTTTTGGAATTACTTTTTAAGATTATAACAAAAAGTACTTGAAATTGTAAGGAGATACTTTGCACAACCCTATCGAGCACGGAGAGAAATACTATCTCAAATCTAGCAATGTTTTTTATGCTGTCAACTAAATCTAAAGATAAACGATTAAGGTCTTTTTAATTTTAAGAATTTTTCGTTAAATGAGTCTTAAAAACAGCACATAAATCAAATTGTGGCAGCTTTTAATCTATAATGGTAATGTATATCTTATAGACAGAAGAGGTTATTGGATACATAAAAATCCAAATTCCTTTATTACGAAACCAATAGCTAATCTTTCTTGAAGAAGAAGTTCACAAACTAGTTTAAGGATTTTTGTCAGATCTGTACACAACGTGGATAAGAAAACTGTCAAATAAATTCATTTTAAGTGAGATATATTTAAAATTATCTTATACAAGTTTGATAAGATATTTAAATTTATAAAACTTTTAACTAAAATTAATAGTTACGAGAAGTAATAAATATAGGTCAAATCAAATAGTAAGCATAAAAATAATTTATATGAAATTTTATGTTTATAAGATACTTATTCCCTTAAATATTGACTGAAGGATAACATATTTCGTAAAAGATTTCAACCGAAATCTCAAAAGCTTTTACTTAAGAAATTGATCCAATTTTTGTTTTAATTTTTGTTGTTTTGTTTTGTTTGGGTTTTTTTTGTTTAAAATTACTAGCAGCAGGAACTCTTTTCGTCATAATTTACGTATTTTTTAATTAAAAAAAAATTTTAAATTAAAAAAAAAATCCATTGGTCGGAAGGATTTTAACTGGACGGTGTTTCTTATGAAGTACCGTAAAATCATAGCACTAATAGTATTTCAAGATAAGATTAATAAGTGTCGGTCGAACACTTTAGAAACATAGTTTGAAACTTATTATATGAACTAATTTTGATCCACTTTCAAATTGTATTCACTTAAAATTGAATTGAACAAAATTGAACAAAAAGTGAGTATCTTTTCTAAATAGAAGCTTAAACTTCTTATGAAAAGCTTTGATGTCGGACCGATCTTGAAGTTTTCTTGAAAGATACTCATCTAATCCTGAAGGAAGCTAAATTTTTATATTTTTGGGTTGTATTACTAAAAGTGGAAATTTCAAACTATATCAAGGATTAAAATCTGCGCCAAGGTTACTACAGTTTCTCTTGATATATACCAACACGATATATTTCCGAGATTACTTTAAAGGTATGAAATAATTACAATAAATTGTTACATACATAATATATGTAACTAATTTGTAATATATAAAACCACAAATGAACTGAAGAATTAACATTGAGATCTTACCCCTGTATTTGTGGTAAATACGCACGAACGCATCATAAACTATGAAATTATTACACTAAAAGTTTTCAAGCTTAAACAATAGTTATATACGTATAATAAACCGAATATCATTAAATAATAATTATTTGCCATGTAATATGTGAGTTTTCAATAAAATTGTACAGGATTTTTGGAAAAATATGAAGGAAAAAACAGTCAGTGACAATGCACAATTTTTTATAAATATTTTGACGTGGAAAAATGAAATTAAACTCTTGCCAACCTTATAATTTTCGTACGAAAAACGAGGTTCATTTTTTAATATTTAAAGTACAGCCACAGACAGAGTAAATATTACAAATAAATTTTTGTACCGTCACAGACATGTTTTATATTTGTCAACAATTTGTAACATGTTTTTATTTTTTTATTGTATCTAATTGTATAGTTGTACACTATGGCCTATAGCCACTAAAATAGGTCTTTAATAATTATTAATTAAAATTAAAGGATATAATTCAGTGCCACTTGTTGCCAAAGTTGTATGAATCAGGTAACCGTTGCCCTATCAGTATTTTATGCAAAAAACGTCAACTATGTTTTATTCGCCTTCAAAACGAAATTAAAACAGATACATACACTGCCATTTTTTTTAGAGTATTTGGTAAGTTTGGTTGTTAATGGGACTAGGAAGAACTGTAAAAGCAACAACTAGATCGTACAACCTGGTACGGGTCCCCTTATAAAAATATTTATGAAAATATTCGTTGGAATATCTGCAACACTAGAATTTTTTGCAACTAGATTAACTAATTTTTCGAATTATTTTTGCTTTATTAATTCATAACGTTTTTAGGAACTTTCTGTAGTCAATATTTGCATTAAGTGATTACAAACATGCTCACCAATTGAGTACAATAAACCTGTCTATAAATGTATTGTGAAAATTTATTGGATAATAATAATGTCTTTTATTGTTATACATGGAATATATGGTTGGTCGACTCGTTGTATTATTCATTTGTTAACTGGTATCAGCGTATTCATTGCACTATTAAAGTTGCATTGTGGTAGATGTGACCTGCAAATGAATTCTCATTTTGTAATTGATTTTTGGAAAATAGCTGTTCTCTATTATAGATCAATTCCAAGTCTAAAAAATGGGTCAGAACTGTCCGTACATCAGTTGTTAGAATCTCTACAAATACTCAGGGGAATGAAGCTGAAAATAGGGTACAACCTCCGAAATTCAAGTAACTGCATCGATTTTGTTGAAATTTTGGAAATAAGCTTTACTTACCATCCTATTCAAAATCTATATCATGCCGAAGGGCGCTTTTTATCCTAAGGGGGTGAAAACTACCCCTTAGTGCAAAAATGCAATAAAAAGTGTTTTAAGGACTTTGGAAGAGTGGGGAATGATAAATTATGTTGAATATGAGTTGTGCTATGATTTATCATTATAATTATAATTTTTAGAATGTTTCAACCCTTAAGAATTACCATAAATTACGATGAAAAAAACGATTTTTCGACATTTTCACAAGATTCAATGCTTAAAACTCATGGAATTTTTTGAAATTTTGTAATTAAGCTCTAAAAACCATCCTCTTCAAAATCTATATCATGCCGAAGGGCGCTTTTTATCCTAAGGGGGTGAAAACTACCCCTTAGTGCAAAAATGCAATAAAAAGTGTTTTAAGGACTTTGTAAGAGTGGGGATTGATAAATTATGTTGAATATGAGTTGTGCTATGATTTATCATTACAAGTATAATTTTCAGAATGTTTCAACCCTTAATAATTACCATAAATTACGATGAAAAAAACGATTTTTCGACATTTTCACAAGATTCAATGCTTAAAACTCATGGAATTTTTTTAAATTTTGTAATTAAGCTCTACAAACCATCCTCTTTAAAGTCTACTCTATGCCGATGTTTTATTTTTTCAATTAAGGGAGAAAACTACCCCTTATTAGAAAAATGCAATAAAAACAATTCAAAAGTGTTTCAAAGTGCTTTGCAGGATTGAGTATAATAAATTATGTTAAAAATACTTTGAAACATCATTCAATCCCAAAAAAAAATTGCATCTTTATTTAAAAATCAAAGATTTATTATTACTTAATCCAGCAAAGCAATTTAGACCACTTTTTATTTATTTTTTATACATTTTTTTTATAAGGGGTAGTTTTCCCCTCTAAGGGCAAAAAGTACACTTTGGGAGAGGCTGGCTTTGAAGAGGATTGTAAGTAGCACCTAATTACAAAATTGCAAAAATATGTGTGTGTGTGTGTGTTAGTCTGTGTCCATGTGCTGTGTGTTATATGAGTATTATACTATGTGTTTTTGTACCATCTAGATATATGAATATCACTAGTATGGCAGAATACATGCGTTAAGCAATGCATCTAAGTGAGGTATTATATATATGTGTTTAGCATGTAATTGCCTCTACAGATACGATACGACAGATCTTCTGTTTTGTGCATGCAGAGAGTGGGAGTTTTTTTGCACACATATGTACAATACCTCTCACTTAGATGCATTGCTTAACGCATGTATTCTGTCATACTAGTGATATTCATATATCTACAAAAACACATAGTATACGTTTTGTCATCATATAGGTGCTATAAATTTACTTTGTTCCAAAAAGCTTAAAAATTTTTTTTTGTTTTTTAGCGATAACTTCTGTAATTTTTTATCGATTTTGATTTTTCAAAAAGCATTTGGAAGGTAATTTTAAGGACAATAACATCTGAAAGTTTCATCTTTTTATAACCGTTAGTTTTGAAAAAGTGAAGGGTCAAAAGGCTCAAAACATGGGGTGTTCACGTGGGTATTCGAACTTAGAACGTTAATATCTCCGTTAAATTTCATCTTAGAAAAACAAACAAAAAAGGAAAATGTTTGTTAAAAACAGGCCTACATTTTTGTTCTCGAGTATGTTTTTCGTAACTGCAGTAGTTTTTTAGTTATTTCGAAAAAAAAAACAAATTTTTTTTGATATTCGAAAATTTTAAAAAAGTTGATCGTGCCTATTTCTAAAAATAAGCCTTCAAACCCAGTGTAACTTCTTGATCACATATACGAGACTCAAATGTAGTGAACTGTGCAAGAAAATGGATTTAGTACAATTTAAGTGGAAATGGTACCCATCCTATGTGAGATTTTTCTTTTAAAAATGTGAATAGCCCACGTTCTTTCAACTGTAACTCACTCAATTTTTGTCCGATCGACTTTTAACACAGCTCATTTTGAAGGTATTTTCAAGCACTACAAAAAAGATTCCGCTTATAAAGCTATAAAGTTTCATTTTTTCCTCGTTTTTAAACGTCAAACACCCAAAAAAAACTAATGAATAAAAAAAAAGATTTTTTGATACGGTATTACTTACTGATCGTTCTATTTAATAAATCGATTAAGCAATCATTCTTTTTATTTTTTTATTGGCTACAATTTTGTCCATTACAACTATGGTGAAAAAACGCCTAGTTTTTGAGTAATTCACGAAAAATCAACTGAAAACGTGCTTTTTTTATGTCAAATCTGTGCGCTTTCTATTGCAAATAGCTCAAAAAGTATTTGGTTAATAAAAAAGTGTATATGACATTTTTTGCTCAAAATTGGTCACTCTATCGATTACAGGAGTTATTTTGACCAAAACTATTTCCACCCCCGAAAAGGGGTGGCAACCACCCCCAGGTAGGAAGCGCCCTTCGGCGTGATATAGATTTTGAATAGGGTGGTAAGTAGAGCATATTCCCAAAATTTCATCAAAATCGATGCGGTTACTTGGATTTCGGAGGTGAAAACCTTCATTCCCTGGGGTAAAAAAGCTTTTATAGCTTTATGCCAAAAAATCTCTCTCTTGGTTACTTTAAAATAACCATTTTCATGTCACCCAAATTAAATCTTGACGCCGTTTTGATAAAAATTTTCCTTTACTATTCAATTACACTGATTTTTCTTTCCGTTTTCCGTTTTCCGAACTGTTCCTTTACTTTGTACAAGGAAATAAAAATAGAAGAGCAACTTGTAAGTAATTATAAAAAAATAATAAATTGTAAAGTTCGTACTAAGTAGATAATATTATTTTTTTTTACATTCTCATTCGTCTTTATAAAATATAATTTATGTCAAATAAAGTTAGTAAACAGACAACGATCTCATTTTTAGTTTTTATTTTTATTATAAGTTTTTACCTCCATTTATAGGCAACCTTTGTGTACTAAGCGATTCGTTAAGCCTCCTCCATAAGAGTCGAGCGAGGAACGAGCATGCTGAGGAGATACATGTAGTGTTTCGCCTATCCTCGTCACGCCTTGTCCGACTTCGCTAAAAAGGCGAAGTTTTTTTACCAAGTCAAAAGTACCAAGTCAAGCTTTTTGTATCAAGTCTATGGTGGCTTATATTAAACTTTGATGCGTACTTGATAACGGTTAATTGTTTAAAAAACGACTATTTAACAAACAAAATAACTGTTGATGTTACGCGCAAAATAGAGCTATCACAGCAGATGTTGCCACTTCGATGTCTGTCATTGCAATGAGATACTTGCTAAGTAAGACGAGACTGTAGTACTGAGTGCCTCAGTTCGGTTAACCTATACGATTGTAATCGGTGAGGATATTCCGCGTGGTGGATTTCCTCTAACATTAATGCTTTAAGATATATACTTCTTCCGGTAAACTTAGGTTGACATTTTCTTCTTCACAGAATCAGATTACACGCACGGCGTCTCTAAGGCGTCAAATACCCATTTTTGATAACATTTGATGGAATTTTGCGATGGTTGATCAACAATAACGCACTTGCTGACTTACAATGGAAGATTATACATAAACATTGCGACCTGGATTACATAGCTAATCTTTTCTTACTTTCTTGTAATTCGATGATACGGAAAACTTCAATTAATTGTGCTAGATCAATATTAAATACTTGAAATATGTAAAACTTCTGTATATAGAGTCAAGCAAAACTTCTGTATATAGAGGTTGTACGGAGTTCACAAAAATTTTGTTTCTTATTTAAACTTGAATCTTACTAATTCAATTTGATAATATAACTTGTTATGCTTATAAATTGCATAGTGCACTTACTTCACTTCACAAACTAAAATTTTGAAGGATTTTTTTTTAGAGAAATAATCAAACATGGATGGTTTATTATAAACAAGTCGTGATAGATATGACTTTGAGAAGCTTGACCAATAAATTTCTGATTTTCACTATCTTTCCACTCTTTCTTGGGGTGATTTAAATTAATTTTGTCGTAGTTGTAACCTTTGTCGAGGTGTAAAATCACTTTTCATTATACTCATGAGATGATTTTTTATGATATGAGAATGTTGTTTCGTTACTAGAAAACTACCAATTGCAAATTTATACTTTTTCTTCCATATTTTCAGTAGAATTAAAATATTTTGTTGGGAATAATCAATCAAGAATAATCAGATGACTATTAAATTTCGAAAATTTTTCAAAAAGATTCGTATTGGAGTCTATAACCATTTTTAGCCTTTTTTATTTCGATAGAAATACTATTTTTTATTTTTGAACTAATTTGAGAACATATCAATATTCTCAATAAAATAATATTAAATTGTTATTACGAAGTCATTGCATTTAGTGTTATAGACCGGTATTTATTTTGTACTCGACAGAGAAAGTAGCCGGTATCGAGTATCCAAAATATGTGAGAACGAAGTGTAAAATTTGAACTCAGAAGGAAAGTTGAAGCATTCAATTGAAACTTTTGAACTCGGTTAACAATAAACAAGGCAAGTAATTAAAGATTTAATGTTCGAAAAAGTAAAATTAATGAAGATAGATACATGGTCTGATGAATCGATTTTGATTTCTGTTGTTTGAAAGGTAATTTGATGGAAAGGGACAAATCAGGACTTATCGATTCGTTTGTGGCATCGTAGCTCCTTAACGAATGAATCAATTTAAATTTTTTGTTTGTTTGAACGGTTTGTTTGTTGTTTCAAGAAAATCTGCTCAGCCGTTTGAAGATCATCACCTCTATTCTATTTGTTATTGGATGCGGAACTCTAAACTCGAACTTGAAACAAAGATAAAAGAACTCTCGATAGTTTTACTTTAAAAAAAACATCTTAATCGGTTTAACTGTTTAGAGGCTACGATGTCACCGACAGATTCAGAGATGCATAGATACACAGACAGGTTAAACTTACCCTGTTTTTAGTCGGGGCTAAAAATGTTTCAAATTGAAAACTCCCTAAACTCCCAATCGATTCTTCTATACTTTAAAAAATTCAATGCAATCTTGACTTTTTATTTTTGGAACAATAACAAAAATAGGTACATAACAGGTTAATGTATTCATTTTTTTATAGGAACGTTTTATGAACCAATAAACGATTGCATTTATAGTTTTTTTTAAGTTCAATTCTACGTTAAATTTTATGTATGTTTTGTATTTAAAATATTCCAATACAGACAATATCTAAAGTTGGGTAATAAACTGTTTACAAATATTTATTTTGTTGGATAAGTATCAAATATTTTTTGCTGATTTTTAATAAAATTATAAAAGTGATTTCAATCTTTATTGTTATAAAAATATGAGAACAAGTTTTTAACAAATATTTTTTTATTAAATTACGTATATGAAAAGGGGCTTTAACCTTAATAAATGATGTATTTGAAAGGGAAAAAATATAAAATAATTAAGTAGGTACATTAAATTTTAATGAAAAATTAATGAGAAAAATTGTGAACATATCCAGCAATTTCCATCTCTCTAACAAATCTAGTGGTATCTTATCGCAGGTTAAAGGTTAGATTTCTCAAAGGTTAAAGGGAATTTTAAGTGCATCAAAAGCACAGTTATATATATGTAACAGGAGGATCACATAGTTTAAATTATAACAATTTCTCAGTACATTTATAGCCAGGAAAGTATTGTTTTTTATAAACAGTGTTGAAATTTTGGGAACAAAAATATTTTTGTTAAATATTGTTAAAACATCTGCTTTGAAAAATTAGAAATAGGATAGTATAATTTATCACCTTATTGTGATAAATTACGAAAACCTGTGGTGGAAACATGACTGTGGCATCACTCCGTTTCCAGAAAATTTCATAACTTTAATGCAAATACCATAACGTTATGAAAAGCATCATGCTTGCTGCATGGAGTGCCTAATTTCCATCTTTTCTAATCAGTCATTTTGGCAATATTCCCAATAATGTCCTTCTTTTTCTAAAATTTCAACATACTCGATTTAGAAAAGGCCACCATCTCGGCTATAAGTATGTTGCGAAATTGTCATTTTTTTAAAGTTATCTAGTTCATGATATCCTGATGTTTAAACTTAGATCTCTTTGTATAATAATATTACAAAAAACTTGATGAAAAAAAAACGTGCGGTATTTATATTTTTATTTGGTTTATACTGAGAAAGCTTATTTTTCAAGCTAAATTAAGCTAAAGCTTATTTACATCTGGCAGCTAAAATAAACTACCTAGTATATCCATATTCTTTGCGTGCAAGACCGTTTTTAGTACTGTTCGTGGCAATACTTTCTTCTCTTTGTTTCATTATAATACTAGCTGACCCGGCGAACTTTGTTCCGCCTTAATGGCAATAAATAAGCAGTTTTTTTTTTGTTTTTTTTTTTTTAATTGGCAAAAATACAAAAAAAATTAAATACCTACATTAATCATTCATAATTATTTCTGTATTTTAGTACATAGGTTGCTCTTCATTTAAGTACCTTGTGATACACGACATTTTTTGTTTTATTATCAGGCGCGTAACAAACAACGCAGATGGTCATCCATGGTGAACATGCCACGTATAATTGATGACCATGGGAAAAACATGAATGTTCTAAAAAAAAAAAAAGTATCCTATGTCCTGGCTCTAAACTACCTCCCTGCCAATTTTCAGCTAAATCGGTTCAGCCGTTCTTGAGTTATAAGTGGAGTAACTAACACGACTTTCTTTTATATATATATAGATTAATTAAAGTTTTCACACAATAGTTTGATCATTTATGTATTAATATTGCATATATCTTTAAATAAATAATATCACTATTTAACAAGTGAAATTTACAAAATTTGAAAAACCCCCGAAAACTTTTTCTAGTACGGAACCCTAAACACGCACTTGAAACATAGCTTAGAACACTCTCCATTAAATTACCTTTGAAACGAAATAAAAAAATTACAATCTGTTCATCCGTTTAGGCGCTACGATGCCACAGATAGACAGATATATACATAGCGGTCAAACTTATAACCCCCTAAGTTTGTAGGTTAAAAATACAAGCAAGCAATACGTTAATGATACAAATTTTGTGGGAAAACTCAAATTAATAAAAATAATGAAAAGATATAGAAATAATAAATATTTCCACTGATGACGCTGAATTCGGTTCTGCACGCAATGAATACCAACTGTACAGAATTTATTTACCTTTTATAAATGTGCAACGGCTTAAAACATAAAATATCTAAACCATTTTTATCCTAGCATGTACATACTTTAATACGATACAGAAAACACACATTCTAAATGCATATTTTACACTTCATCCAAATCGTTAGTTCTGCAAATTTATTTTTATTTAAAAAGCAGAAGTAATACCTACAGGAAATAAAATGACCAAAGTTTTAAAAAAAAAACACTTAGAGCAACAATACAGAAAATCTTTTGAAACTATTTTTGTGTACATCGCACAATTGCTTTATACTTTATACAAGTATGTGTATGTTTATCTGGGTGGAATCTTGCAACTCAATTTTGAACCAGTTATCCATAACCGATTGAGCTGAAATTTGGTATACACGTTTAGTTTGGATGAAAATGCATGGTAAGGTAAATGACGTTCTTATTTTCCCATCGTCTCCACCACATTTTATATACATGCTTTTTTTAATCTTAAATTAAAAATTTAAATAAGAAAATACTTTTTAAGGGCAAGCTTTTATAGTACTGAAAACTAGAAAATAAACTTTTTTAGGAGTAACTCATACATGTCTATTTGTAATAGCTTGAGGCGTTCAATATAAAATATCAACTATGCTTGTTCGGGTGGAATTTTGCAACTCAATTTTCATTTCGAGAATTTCAAGCTTTTACAAATTGTCACGCATGAGTGACACCAAAAAAAATTATTTTCTACTTTTAGGAACAATAAAAGCTTGCCCTTAAGAAGTATTTTTCATTTAAATTTTTTAAATGGTTGGTTTATTTTCTAAGAAGTGAATAGTACTGGTGAAACGATACGAATATAACAGATTTGCTGAGATGCTTTGAAACATTTGAGAAATTTCTTAAATTTTCAAGTGTAGAGTAAAGAGAATAGATATTGTTTCTGATAGTTCCGGAAAGTTAAGGAAAATTATGCATATATTATTATTATTAATGTTCTAAAATGTCTTCTAGACAGTATCCTTTGTATGTTAAATGTCGACGGCTTTCAAAATTTATAGCAGCTAACAGAGTCGGCCAAGGCTTTTACAGTTTTTTTTAAGACTTTATGTCGTTGAAAACTACCTTTTTGAAATTTTTAGTTTAAAACTACTTTTAGTCGCATTCCGTTAGAAATACCTTAATAAATTAGTAAACTATTAAAAATGTATTTAATATCTAATTTTCAGTCTATAAGATGTAGAAGATTAAATGTGTAGGGATGTATTATAATACTATAGTCACATTTTCAACCATTTTGTAAACGGGTTATAAAGATATGGTCCCCAGTACACCACTTAGAACTTATTTAAGTAATCCAATAACGTCAATTAGGTATAATTTTTGGGGTTTTGTATTATATCCCTGCATTTAAGTTTTGTATACTAAGGTATTATATACAAGTTTGTAAATGCAATTTAATAAAAATTTATATGAACAAAAGTGTAGAATGTTGTATTTCTAGGAAAAAAAAAGGTATAATAGAAAATTCTAGAAAACAAACAATAATGTTTATAAACATATGAATAAGAATGATATATATTTTGTTGACATTATTCTTAAGTAAAAGGCACTTTCGAAAATGCTTTCTGTTTCTTCTCTGCGATGTATATTTTAATAAAAGTAAAGATTTTGATGTTTTTATTACTCGACTGTGTCAAAGGAAGGGTTATGTTTTTCAAGTGTATGCATTTCTTTGGTATGTTCTGTAGCTTAAACGGCTTGATAAATTTTAGTTTCAGAGGTGTTGTTAGATTCGCCTTAATTTGTGATAGTGTCATTGGTGATATTAAAATTAAAAAAAAAATACAGTCGAATTGGGAACCTCCTCCTTTTTTGTTTGAGGTTTGTTAAAAATTTCAGATTTTTGGAGCCTTATTATATGTTTTCCAATTACTCGAGTAGAGTAATTGAATAGAAATAGACACATCGATTGACGTAAGAATCATGAATATCAGCCTACGTTTTTTGTCTTTACAGCGCCACAAAGATCAAACTGTTTAAGTGTACATTACTGGACTGTTTTTTCCTTTAGCGACTACGGCTACAAATGTTTTTTTGGGGGAACTTAAACAATTGATATAAAAGGCGTCCAGATCAGAGTTCCAACCCATTTTTCGAGCAAATTCTAATCTCTAAAGTATACTATTTTCAGTAATTCTTTAAAATTAAAACATATTAATTTGGCTTCAATTGATAAACTATACTTTAATAATAAAATAAATAAGTTATAAAAATTTGTTAACAGTGTAAAAAATAAGGACACCAGTAATACTTTTTTTTGCATTGTAATAAAAGTCAAAACTTATCGTTCCCAAGTTCTCACTCCTTGTTTGTTTATAAGTTACATCATATAACTACATGTATACATAATCCTAAGGGACCATTCTATACTTATACGCTAATAATATAAAGTTTACCTTTGGTATAATAATATACTAAACTAAAGCTCTATGTAGCTTGAGCTTGTATCATCTCAACAACGGGTGTTCTTTGAGTTATTTTATAGTTTATTAAAAAAAAACACAACGAAGTCTACATGATGTATCACGTTTAAAACAAAGTTAAGAGGATATACACATATTATGGTTATTCGAGACACAAATAAACCTCATATGAAATTATATGGAAAAATTTGGTTTTGTAATATTCACATGATCCGTGTAAACTGATTACAACGAAGCTATATTTGCGTTAGTTTTTTTTATCATTTCATACTTGTATCCTGTATGGTTGATTTTCTTACCAAGTTCCAAAAAAAAAAAAAAAACGCGGGAAGATTAACGTTAAAAACTGGAGACAGGTTGAAACTGTACTAGTCCACGGGAAAGCATCATTTATGTTAAATAATTATTAATACATGCTTGAAACTCCGTGATTGGCTTCCTTTTGGCGAGACTATCAAACTTTCTCTCTACGACCTTTTTCGAAAGTGCTGGGTTTTCAATTGAGAATGATGACGCAATATTTAAGATATCGGTCTGAAAAATGCAGTAAGCAATTCGTCGGACACTATACCCACTCGATAACATATTATCATGCTCATTTGAAAGCGCAGCACTTTCGAAAAAAGTCGTAGAGAGTAAGTTTGGTAGACTCACCAAAAAGAAGCCACTCACGGACTATATCTATAAACATACCACTCCAAATTCTTATCCATTCTTTCGGAAATATTTGAGTTAATTTGACCACACTAGGTAGCAGATTAAGTAATACAAATTTGATGTTTTGTGCCTAAAATCATCTTTGTTGTCACCAAATTAAGTACAATACAAATGTAAAAAACTTTCTTGCTATATGATATTGACACCTGTAAAAGTCGTTACAGACTTAAAAAGGTCACAAAAATGAAATAAAATTGAAGGATTTGTGAAATAAAATGTAAATCGTAAAATTTTCTTTGAGAGTCAGTTAATTTTTTATAGTAGTAAAAGAAATATTCTTTATAGCAACATATTTCATAAAAATTTTATCGATGAACCCTTTTTTGATAGAATACTTATCAGTTAGAAGGCAAAGATATTCTATTTTATCCGGAAGAAAATTTTATGTACACGTAGTGTTAGTTTTTTAAAAGTTAATGATTTTCCAAAACCGATAGGATTTATCACAAACATTTTACATTACTAACATAACAATAGTTCTCACTTCAAACAAATTATTAAAATCGGTTTATAATTACCGTAGATATAAACATACACACACGAAATACAGGTGGATTGAAAACTTCTTTATATTTTCGTTGTCGGTTAACAATAGGATATATAAAATTCAGATCAAAAGAAACATTTACCAAAAATCAAAACAGTTAAAAAAGCATTGCCTAGAGCTGTGAACAATTTTTATGATGACTGATAATGAAAATCAACTTTTATCTAACATTAAAAGCGTACGTTTTTATTTCATTCAAATTAATTTATTTTAAATTTTGTGATTTATATTAAATAATATTGTAAAAGAAACGAAGAACATAACTACCCCAAGGGTCTTTTATGCCGAAAAGAATAAATTACATTCTACATTGTATTCTTCTAGTGTTGGAACGTATATGTAAAATTTAAAAACATATTCTTCTTTTTCGCGTATGGTTTTATCTAAACTTCACATAAACAGTCAAGGCCCAAAGTCCAATCGCATTAAGCCCTAATGTAGAAGAATGTAGAATTTTCTTCATCATTTATTGTACAACATTATTAAAATTTTAAATTTAATTGTAAAAATTTTGACCAAGAAATTCTGAGCAAAAAAACAGTACAAGGAAACCTAGGAATAAAATGAACAATATATTAAATCGGGGTATTGGATAAGCGAAATTTCAAGGAATAAAGGATAGTATGGGGTTAAATAAGCGTTATATTTTTTTCCCTAATGGAGGATTTTTACTAAGCCACCTTCCTTGATTAGTAGGTACAGCAGAGGTTCTTCTCTCTTAATGGGTTTAATATTGATATGAAAGATAGGTATTAAAAATGAGTCCCTAGGACCTAAACCAAGAGGTTCTCTGTGCTCTCCTTGAGACAAACCTAACGCCCCAAAGATCAGACATCTCACAGAAATCCTGTAGTTTCTCCGCCAGAATTACTCCCAGGATTGATGAGTCAAAGGTAAGGACTCGAACATTCTAGACCTGCCATACTAAAAATTTCTGCAGGTGCAATTAAAATGTGTGGAGGTTTCATTATCCTCCATACATGCTCTAAAAGTGGAATCATCAGAGATCCCCATGTAATGAAGGTGATAGTCGATTCAATCGACAGTGTCAAAAATCCCGTCATCCTTTCAACTATGTTCTGGTGAGTTTCAGCTGTTATAGATGTTTAAACACGCAAAAACGATGTTATTTGCAAGAAGATTGGTTCTCAATAGCAGATGTACAAAGCACTTGACTGATGCTTGGAGCTGGTACTGGTTGGTAGCAGAAAAACGATTGTATCTACTAGAAAATTCTGTTCATCAGTTTTTAGAAGGTTTAAATGTTGAAACCTGGCAATAACTCACACTCACAATTACAGGAAGCTTAGGAACAGAAAAATGTATATTATTCACCGCACCTTTTTTAAAGCTATTTAATTATTGTATAAAAAGAAGCAATGAATCTCTCAAAAGCAAGCAGAATCGTTGAACTCAACCCAACATTCAAATAAAAGTATTAAAAAAAAACAGAAATATATTCATCTGCGTCAACTTTTTAGAGGAAAGCACACAGGAAACTAATTTTCAAATGTGGCTTAAAACAATATAAAATACACTTAAACTTAGTCGAAAATTTGTTCACGTTCAATTGGTTTTCTCTCCATAGACCATAGACAAAATCTCAAACAAAACACAAGTAATGTGGAGCGGACGATATGCGATGCGATAGAATAAAAACCCTTTTAAATGTCATTTATAATTATTAATAACGGTCATCGAACAAAACTAACTTTTTTCCAAAGTTCAATTTAGTGAAACAAATATCAATTTAGTTTATTGTTGTTATTTAGACATCATATAAATATTTTAGTCCTTGTGTATACAGTTTTTACTCCCTTGTACAAAAGTGAAGGAAGTATTGGGGTCACGAAAGGATTCAGTTTTGAGTTAAAAAACCTCCAATTTTGATAAAACTCAGTATATAAGGTAATTTTGACCCAAAAAGTTAAAAAAATCGGGTGCATTTGATGACTGGTCGAATAGTATTTGAGATACTGACTAAAATTGATCCAAATATTGCGATATCTCAGAAACTCTGCATCCAATCATTAAATAGATCGGATTTTTAAACTTTTTGGATCAAAATTACCCCAACCACCAAGTTACATCAAATTCTAAATTTTTTTTTACGATTTCTCGATTATTTCAAAGGGGTAAAAAAAAAATTGCAAAAAAATCGATAAATTGTTTTTATCTCTCAGTATATAAGGTAATTTTGACCCAAAAAGTGCAAAAATTGGGTGCATTTGATGACTGGTCAAATAGTTTTTGAGATACGGACTTAAATCGATCCAAATATTGCTATACCTCAGAAACTCTGCATCCATTCATTAAATTAATGTGATTTTTATACTTTTTGGATTCCAAAACTTTTTTCGATTTTTTCAAAGAGATACTCTCGATTTTTTGATTAGTCGATTTCAAATGAAATATTTTTTTTTTTTTTTTTTTTTGTGTTTAGCTGCTAAGGCTATCAACACGAGTGTCTGAAGTATTCATTGTAAGTTGTACAGGGTGTAAATGGTTTGTTAAATTAAATTGTAAAGATTAAGGTCTTTCAGAACTTTAAAGAGTAGTTGTGTCGCATTCTCGTTATCTCTGAGTAAATGGTTTATATTTAGGTTTGTTTCACCATAGCACTTAAATTTTACTTTTGTTTTAGTACAGTCACTTAGAATATGTTTTACAGTAAGTTTAATTTTACACTTGTCACATATGGGAGGTTCTTGTTTCTTAAGAAGGTAGTTGTGTGTGAGATTTGTGTGGCCTGTTCGTAATCTAGCCAGAACCACTTCTTCTCTTCTTGATGCTCTAGTTGATGTATGCCATTCGGTAATTGTTGATTTTATTGGTTTCAGTTTATCTGTACTACGCTGCCATTTGTTTTGCCATTTTGCTCGAAGTATATCTTTGACATTATTTATGTTATCTATGGTCGCAGCTCTATGTATAGGTTCTCCATCAATACGGGCTTTATTTGCTAATTTATCGACTAATTCGTTTTGTAATATGCCTATGTGACCTGGGATCCATAAGAAACAGATATTATGCCCAGTATCAATCAATTTGCGTGTTAATGTTTTAGTGTATTCTTGGATTTCGTTGTTGGTGTTGGTGTTGAGGCTTTTAATTACACTCTGTGAGTCGGAGCAAATTAAAAATTTGTTTGATGGTAGGTCTCGAATATGATGCAAGGCTTTCAAAATGGCCACTTGTTCTGCAGTATAGATGCTGCATATATTTGGAAGTTTATATAATTTCTCTGTTGCTCCCATTTTGAATGCGCACCCCACAGAGCTATCGGTTTTTGAGCCGTCCGTAAAAATTTGAATATGATCTTGTAATTCATGGGATATTTGTTGAAACATTTGTTTATATATCTGCGGAGGAGTTATTTTTTTGTTAAGCTCAGTTAAATCTGTCTTTATATTTATTTTTTTATATTGCCATCTTGGTGTTAGATGTATTTCTTTATCGAAATTTGGGTAAATTTTGATTTTTTCTTGTGCTAATGCAATTTTGGTTCTAGCGGGGTAAGGCTTGGGGCAATTTGTTTTTATTGTGAATGTGCTCATTTGAGTTTCATTAAACAATTTTTTGATTGGATGATTTTCGATTCCATTTGTTTTTAGAAAGTATTTTAACAGCAAGAATTGTCTTCTGTCTTGAAGTGACTGCTCATTGACTTCAACCAATAGAGATGTTATAGGACATGTTCTATGAGCTCCTGTAGCTATCCGAAGTCCCGTGTTATGGATGGTGTCCAAGATTTGTAAGGTATTGTTCTTTGCGGAGGAGTAGACAATACTTGCGTAGTCCAGTTTCGATCGTATCAAGCTTCGATAAATCATAATTAGATTCGTTCTATTAGCTCCGCTATTTTTATTATTGACTGCTCTAAGTATGTTTATTGTTTTAATACAAGCAGCTTTAAGGTACTTAATGTGTGGTAACCAAGTTAGTCGATGGTCAAAAACCAGGCCAAGAAATTTATGGGTTTTGACAAAATTTAGTGGTTGGTTATAAATTTCGAGTTCCATAGTTGGGATTTTTCTTTTTTGCGTAAAAATTATTGATTTTGTTTTATCTGCTGAAAATTTCAGTCCATTTTCGTGTGTCCAATTTTGTAACTGTTGCAGTGTTCGCTTTAAGATATTTTTTCCAAATTCCAAGCAATTTGTGCGTATTGAAATTGCTAAGTCATCCGCATAAAGGTAGCATTTTACTGGTTTGGGAAATTTACTGATGATATTATTAATGGATAATGAAAAGAGTGTTGGGCTTAGGATGGTACCCTGGGGAAGACCATTTTCTTGTGTTAGAAAAGGCGATGTGTAATCATTAATTCTGGTGGATATTTTGCGATTTGTTAGAAAATTTGACAAAAAGAACATTATATTGCCTTTTATTCCATTAGTAGCCAATTCCATCAGACTTTTGAAACGCCAAGTCATATCAAAGGCCTTATTTATATCGAAAAAGATGGTTATAACTGATTCGTTAGTTTGGAACGCCGTGCAAATTTCTGTTTCTAATCTTATTAGATTGTCAATTGTTGATCGATTTGATCTGAAACCTGATTGTGCATCGTGTATAATGCTCTGTTTGTCAATTATCCATTTTAATCGAGAGTCAATGATTCTTTCTAATACTTTGCACAGACAACTCGTTAATGAGATTGGACGGTAGCTACTGATTTCGAATTTACTTTTTGCTGGTTTGATTATTGGGATTATAACTGCTTTTTGCCATTCAGCAGGAAAGATGTGTTCTTTCCAAATAAATTGAAAAATATCCAATAAATATTTTTTTGCTGTTTCGTGCATATTTTTAATAAATTCCGGGTGAATGTTATCTGGTCCTGGAGTTGAATTTTTTTGCTTTGATATTGCTTCTTCAAGTTCTTCGTAGCTTATATCACAGTTGTATTCCTCTTTGTTGTGGCTATTTGGAATTGTAAAATTGTTTTCCTGTTGTTTTTTTATGTGAATAAAATCTGGATCGTAATTGTTTGTGCTACATGTGTCAGCATAATATTTGTTGAAGCAGTGTGCTATTTCTATAGGGTTTTGTATAAGTATGTTGTTGTCTATAATTTGATTTATAGGAGTTGTCTGTTTCCTGTTAAGTTTTTTAATTGAATCCCAAACTTTTTGAAGAGGAGTGTTAGTATTAATTGATTTTATGAAATCAGTCCACGATTCTTTCTTTTTCGTTCGGATGAGATTTCGTGCCTTTGCTCTCATTTTTTTAAAGTGAATGAAATCTTCTAGTTTTTGGGATTTGTTGTATTTTTTTAGCGCTTTTTTCCTGTCTTGAATAGCAGTTTTAATGTCTTTACACCACCAGGGAGCACAGGATGTTTTGATTACTCCGGATGTTTGGGGTACACAAGCAGAAGCGGCGTTCAAAATAATGCAGTTGAAGTGTATTATAACGTCATTTATGTTAGATGTAGCTAACGAGAAGAAACTTTTTATGTGGGTGAGTTCTTGAAATTTGATCCAATCAGCTTTTTCTGTTACCCAGCGCTTAGGTCGTTTGTAGGTTTTTTGTGACAGATTTAGATCGATTATTATTGGATAATGGTCACTTCCACATAGGTCATAATAGACATCCCAACTTAGATCTGCAACTATGTCTCTACTACAAAAGCTGAGATCAATTGCGGATTGTGTACCGTAGGATAAGGATAAATGAGTGGATTGTCCATTATTCAAAAGAATGACATCATTGTATTTTAGATATAACTGTTCTACTATTCTGCCCTTTGTGTCTGTGTAATTTGAGCCCCACATTTGGTTATGGGCATTAAAATCACCCAAGATGATGCGTGGTGTTGGCAAGTTGTCTATTAGTGCTTCTAATGATTCCTTTTGAAAATTTGTTGGTATGTAGAGATTACAAATGAACCATGTTCTGTTATTATCGAGTTTTATTTTAGTGATTATTGTTTGCAAGTCCGAATCTATAGTTACTTCCTCGGAGAAATATCCCGCCTTGATTGCTGTAAGTACGCCTCCTGACGCTTTGCGACCATCTATAAAGTCACTTCGGTAAATTTTGTAGTTTTTTAAGTAAACTATTTGTTCGGACTTAAGGTGGGTTTCTTGGATACATATAATGACTGGATCTAGTGTTTGTATTAATATTTGTATTTCTTCGATATGTTGAAAAAATCCATTACAATTCCACTGTATAAGAGCCATTGCAACTTTAGTTATCTTCTTCTTCTGTAATGTCTATAGAGGATGTATTCAAATAATGATTTTGTAGTTGGATCGTCATTTCTTTTATAATTTTTGTAATTTTTAATTTCATACCTCTGTCTACCGATTTGTGAATGAATCGTAGCATGTCTATTAGGTCTTCTATTTTGGTAGTAAATTTTAAACCTAATTTGATTAGATCATCCGTTTCCTGTGTAGCGGTTAGAAATTGTTTTAGTTCTTGGATGCTCAGAATGTAATTATCTGAGTTAAAATCCGCTGAGTTTTGTAATTTATCTAGATCATCAAAATTTTGTGTGTCTGGTTTAGGGCGTTTAGTAATAGTTTTATTTTTTGGGTCTTGGTCGTTCGAGGTATTAATAGGCTGTTTTGGGATACATGACTTTGGTTTTTGCTGTGTAGGTGTTGTAATTTCTTGTGTAGTTGAGTCTGTTGTTGGAACTTGTGTTATTGGTTCTTGTGTAATTGTTGTATCATGGCTGTTTATGCTTTGTTGAATTTCTTGGGAGTTTGATTTTGCCTGATTTGTTTCCTGAGTGTTTGTCTTCTCGTCGATAACGTTTTCGTTTGTTTGAAAATGACTGTGTATGGGTTCGTTGTTTAATTTTTTTGATGGATTTTTTGATGAGGTACTGATTTCGTTTTCGGATTCTTGACTACTTGTATCTGTAAGTGTTCGTTTTCTAGCTTGGGCTTGTGTTTCATTGGATATAACATGGTTCATTAAGTTATTATGTTTGTCTTCATTTATAGTATTTGCAGTCGGTGTGTTGTTGATGTATTTGCATCTATCTTTTGTGTGGCCATGTCTACTACAGCCTTCACATTTTTCGGTACTAATAAATATTCGGTGGGTTTCGTTTTCAAACTCAATTGTAAATGAGTCTGGTATGGGGATGTCATCTTCCGGTTCATAAAACACTTGTCTGCGACCACTGTTTATGTGAGTGAGCGCTGGATTTGATAGTTTTAGACGGGTTATGGGTGAAGCAATTTTTATTTTGTGGCTAGTGAGATTTTGTATCAAAATTTCATTTGGAATGTTTGCTGGGACGCTTATGATCATTCTTTTGGTTGTTGTCACAAGTTTTCTTATGGTTGTTTGATGACCGTGTATGGTAATTTGTTTATGAGATTCAGCGATTTTATTTGCCAGTTCTTTTGTTTTGAGGTAAATACATATACGTCCATAACTCATTGGGTATGCATCTGTTATTTGTTTTAAATCTATTATATTTTGTGATGCCAAAATATGATCAGTGAATTCTAGCTCATCAATTTTTGTAATTATTAATGCATGATGTTTTGTTGGAAAGTTTTCTGTTTTTAATATGTTTGAGTATGATGATGTGTTTAATATAGTGTTTTGAGTTTGTGTTTGAGAAGTGTATGTGTTTGATGAATGCATTTTGAGTATGTTTTATGGTATATGGATTATTAGAATATGATGTATTTAAATAAATTGAAATTAATTTAAGTTGTTATTTCATGTATGTTTTTAACAATAATTTTACTGTTGTTTTGATCTACTCACTCAAGGTGAGTAGACAAATATTTTACAATATTGTAATTTTAGTAAATAGGTAGTTGTTTGTCACTTATATAATAAATTTGAACTTGTATTAATTGAATATTTTAATTTTTTGTTTAATAGTCACAACAATAACTAACTATATGTTCACTGTAGCACTGTTTAAGTTGAACCACTGAAATATTTTATTCCGCTATTCTTGTGATCCTAAATAAATTTTGACTAGTTAATATAATCATACAAGGAAGTCATATAATTCCCATATTAGAAATTTTTTTAGCTTTATTTTTTGATTTTCCTCAATTGTTTATTATGTTTGGTCTCGTGTTTTATGTTTCTTTTTGGCTTTCTTTTTTTATACCCTCCGTAATAATACTTTATTTATTTAAGAAATTCACAAGACAATAACAATAATTTCTTACTTGTATACATATACCGTACAACAATGATTTTAACCTTTGGAAAAATGTCAACAATATATTTTTATTCAAGTTTAAATTAAATTTTATGATGTTTTTCGATTTTCTCGAACAAATTGTGTACAACAATATACTGTGTTCTATATATATATGTGTGCGGTAAACAAAATTGAAATGTTTATTGCACAAATGTTAAAGTATTTACTCATAAGAACTTAGGGAATAGTCTAACTAAAGGATATATTCCATAGGGTAAGCTGGATTTACTATTCAAATAAAAAACATAATAAATTTATTATTTAACTGTGCAATTTTTTATTGCTTTATTAAATAGCAATCAATAGGAATTAATTTAATAATTCCTAAGGAATTTAATTTATTGTGTACCTCAAATGACTGTTCTGGGTGGATATTTGTTATAGCTTATTTTCCTTAAAATTCGATAAAAAGAATTTTTGGAATTTAAGGATATTAAAAATTAATTTTCAAGATCAAAACTTTCACCCACCTTGCAATTATAGCAGTATTAGTGAAGGGAAGCAGAAGTCGCAAGTTGGTCCTTCTGATGTACCATCACTCTGTTAATAGTAGATTACGTTGCCTAAACGAAATTTAGTTTGTTGCTGGATGATACAAGATATAATTTAAACGGGATACATCTGCAATCAGGTGAGCAATTTCTATACGGCGTTGCAACTGATGACCGCCGTTTATTATGTATAAAAAGGCCTAAACCTGAAAAGACCTAAACCACAAGTCTGCTCTATACTCTATCAAAACTGGTTCCTTTTTATAGATTTTTGTGATAATCATACTTTTCTAATGTAAGACCATGCCAATTTAGGTGCTTTCACGCTATTTACTCCGCGGGAAATTGCGATTTATTTTGATTGGGATGAAACACTCTGGCATGTAATAATATTCTGTAGATTGGAAAGGACTTCAGCCCCATGAAGGATAAATATCTTTTGTTCCTACACTGACAATAAAGTACTTCAAATAGTAGGTTTATGCCTTTCCTTTTTTACCAATAAGCCAGATTTACCTTAAGAAACTCCACCCAAAATATTTTGGTCAGCTTGCGTAAAATCCGTTATATTCTTTTATTTTCTGTCAGTTGCGCAATCCAATCCTTCGGAATGATGGTGAACTACTTTCTTGGAATTGCTAGATTTGGTTTCCGCTTCGGGTACGAGAGTGAGGCCCTTTCAGGGATAATTTCATATACCGTTTCATTGTTTACTCCACAGTATTTCAGTGTCCACGTTAAGGTAACCCTTATTGTATTCGATACCCAGGAAACTTTGATCATAGCCAATTGATTTTATTCCTACTTTAATTTTTAATAGGTAGTAGAGATCCATAGAGATGTTTTGAGAGTTGAGAAAATATTTGTATAGTTCAACTATTGGTCCATCTTCGAAACCTTGCAGTCGTAAAAGTGAATAAACAAAAAAGAAAAATTTTTACTCACGTTTACGATATTTTCACCTTTATAAGTACGGACCTTAGTTAACTTTTAAGGAAAGGTTTTAGGGAAAAATTTAATCTAAACTGCGTATAATATGTAACTTTTTGATCGTTTTTTCCATTACCGTAAACCAAATGTTAAGAATTTCTTATATGTGAGTATAATAAAAAGTTTGAACGTATAATAAATAAAGTTTAAAACAAGATGTTACAATTTTCGTAATATTGAAAATGTAAATTGAATGTGTAAGAAAAAATAAACTTACATCGCCGGTTAACTTAAGATCTGAAGTTAAATAATATTTATTCGTATTTTATTCGTATAATAATTTTAATCAAATTATTTTCAAATACAAAAAACATTTTATTTCAAACAAAATATATAATAAATACAGAGAAATTAAATTCATTAACATTGAAAATGAAACAAAAATAGTCATAATTATTAATTAATAAAACAAAACGTATCAAATAAGTTAATAATAAATGTTTAATTATGATTTTATTTAAATATATAAAAAATTTATACTTCATAAATAACTTTTAATGAATTTATTTAAATGTACAATATGACACATTTTATTAATAACGATATAAGCACGGAACTAGAAATTTCTTCTTAGAGAAATGTCTTATCGTCAAAGGGATCCGATTTTGATGTTTTTGGTCAAATAATTACTCTAGGAAACCTGCTACTACCTAAAATCCTGCTCGACAAGCTTTTATTTCGAGGCGATATTGAAAATATCTCGAAAAATACTCATCTACTTCAAAAGATAAGGCATTTTTTGTTTTTTCTATTATAATTACTCTTCAAAATTCAAAGACCCGAAAATCTAGTTAATTCTGCCATTGAGTGGCAAGTTTTTGACGTATTTACTTAAAAATTGGCTCTAAGATAAGACCAATCAATCAAACTTTTGTATTTTTTAGACCAATATTAGCCAAGGATATGATTTTTATCCAAATCTACTTGACTTTTATACCCTATGATATTCTCATTTAAAAAAAAAAGTTTGTTTTAAATATTTTGTCGTAAAAATTTTTGTTTTTACGTGATGGATCAAATTAGGGTAAAAGTTCAGTCTGTATTTTCTCAAAAACTATAAACGATTTGAAAATTTGTAGGTAGCTTCAAATAGTGAATCTTTTGATTCCAATTTCATCTGAAACTTATCTGATAATATTTAGCGGGTTAAAAAAGTCAATTTTCAAGTAACGAAAGAACATTTCTGGAAAATTTTGACTGCTATAAAATGACCGCTATTTAATCCTACATGAATCCTTTTGTTTTTTAAAACCAGAAACAATATAAGCACTGATATTTAACACTCTCTGTATAAGGTATTTCAAAAATTAACTCAGTCTATTGTTTATTTTCACTAGTTTTTTATTAATTTACAAATCTCTTTATCACTAACAGTACATCGGGTCAAAAACTGCAAACGAATTTCTCTTGTAACGCAGTATTTTTTTAAATTTTACGAAAATCCCTATAAATTCATAATTTATTTTTTCAGTTAACTTGTTATTTGATTAAGTAACTCACTATTAAATATAATTATATTCCAAGAATTAATTATTCTATTTTCTAAATTAAAATATTGAAATGTATTTTCCCGCATGAAAAGTTTTACCTACCGTAGATATTTTTACGTGTATAAGTGTATATCTATCCAACAAGTTTTTATATGTAGTTTATATTATTTGAACGGTGTAAAAACTTACGTGCATACTCGGCGTCGTCACGTAACAATTAGATTCCTTTGTGTAATATTTATAAACTCGACAGAGATAAGTATATTCATATAAATATATACTGAATGGAAAAAATCGCACTAAGAAATTGTGATAGATCCGTGAAGTTCAGTGAATAATGTTCACAGCAAAACGTAAAAATATTGCAATACACTGTTTCATTAACGATTTTGTTGAGCGATAATTCGATGAATAACCACAAAGATGATATTGATTACTGACGATGGATAATTAATTGAACGTGGCGATCACGTCAATTGATTGTTCACTAATGGAGTGGATTTGCAATGCTCTGCACGCTACGCCCATTTGTTTTCGTAGAATGAGAAGGACCATTTTCATTGGGTCTGCCCATTTGAAATAGATTGAAGATCGACGCAAGCATTGTTCTTAATAATGACGGTGTAAAATAAAATTTGAAAAAAGTTATCTGTATTGAGTCAGATTTGAACACGCGACCTTCGTTATGAGAGTTCGATGCGGTGACACACCGCCACCACAGTTCTTGTAATAATTGTTATAGTTATCGTTGAGGTCAGAAGTGTTTAAAACACAACGGTATACAAAATTTTCGATTTTGATAAATAAATCAAGGAAATAATGTGCTAATGTTTTCCATTAAAAGAAGCGTAGAACAATCTCGTGCAATTCGCTAACATAACAATTTCAAGTCAATTTAAATTTAACAAGCTCCCTGTATATAAAAAAGTAAGTTTTAAATAAAATTCAAACACGTGTCAATGTCTGCTCACGTCGCCAATGATGATGATGATGGTACACTATGGTTGCGTCGTTCAGAGATGAACAAGAATAAAGTTAAAATACTCTAGGGATTGTGTTAATAACATTTTGTTTCATATAATGTTATAGTTCCAACCGCCATCCATACATACAGATATATCCTAAATACCAGGAACCAGCTAGGAATCTTCTGAGCGGTATTCACAAAGGTATATTATTATTAATAAAGTAGCTTAAATAACTACTTCTAGTTATGATAATTGATGATAAAAATTTTTTTTTTTGAAATTGTTAAATAATAGCGACTTTTAAGCAACGTTTTGATAATCATTTAAAACATCAGAAAAACCAATTTTCTGGTATCAAGACCTCGCTTTTTCCACTATATTTCCTAAGAAATGCATACACTATTGTACCCAAGAAATGCAAACTATTAAACCTACAGTATTGTAAAAAAAGTTTTCTTTTATTGGACGGTACATACATATAAACCAAATACATGTTTTGTAGTTAAGTAATGAGTTATTTTTGGCTTTATAATACCACGCAACTACAAAAATATATAATATATTATGTGCAAGTGATGCTTATAAGTTTGATAATATAGATATCGCTCTTCAATCGTCAATACTCTAACTATAGTCGTCTCTGTTCATCAAATGATGGATCTTCGATGAACTCATAATTAAATTAAAATTTTGTTTTTATATCATTGGCAACCTTATATTTTGATGGTATTTTTATAAACTACAAGATTGTCTTAATATTTTAGATAGTTTTTTTACCACACTCTAGATTTTTTGATATAGAAATATCCAATTGAAAAGGATAATCTATATGATTCATCATGTTTTCAGCCAACTTTGAATGATCAAATAGTAATAAAAGCCCGGTGATCTAGGAATATTTGTGATTTTTTTTAGTATTATCCAAGCCTTGCATAGGTCCTTAATGAATATACTTAATCAACCTATCATATAAAACGTATTTTACTGGTTTTTTTCCCTTCGCGCTTAGTTATAGACGTGAATGAAAACCGTCAGAATAGTATAGAATTGTTTTTGGAATAATTCTAACAATTTTACGTTAGTATCATCCAGATAAAAGTCTCGATCCATTTTATGGATTAAAGACATAGGTGCATACAGTGCATAACCGAAAGTTGCATCCGTGTGTGTGTGTCAGTACCAAGTCCATAACCCTGAATTCAAAGCTTAAGAATCGTTTTGAATACAGCCCTATATATGTCTGTAAATACGAGTAGCGTGTTATAACAATCGTCGTCCCACTCAATAAAACCAATGAAAGACCAATGTTGTTTAGTGGTAAAATGGGCACAACAATGTTTTATATATATATATATATATATATATATAACAAACAAATCCCATGAGGAATTTGAAAGTAAACACACTTCTCTATATATACTAAAACTTGTGTCTACATTCATTCTCATTCTACGTTTGGATTTATGTTTTTGTGTGCAACAAAAGAGTTAAAGACTTTCAGTACTGATGGTGTGTGTATACTTTCTGAATGATTTTGTGGTGGAGAAGCTAAACTTTTAAAGACCATTTTGAATCCCCTGCATTACTGTTTACAACTTGTGTATAAAAAAAAAAATTGTTCCTCTTCTGATAAATTTTTATGACGAAACTTTTCTTGCAGAAATAGAAAAAGAAATCCAAGAAAGTCCACAATGAGTCCATCCAAGCTGACCTTTAGTTGACCAAAGTCCCAAACGACCCCAAATTCTAATCGATTCAGCTTGCCATTAATAATGAGAATATGCAAAAATATTTTACAATCTATCAATTTGTAATGTACGTAGTTAAAATAGTTTCTACCGGGTGATCCACCACACCTCTCTTTTTATACCATGCATATATGAAATATACATAGTATATTAAGTTTAGTCCCAAGTTTGTAACGCTTAAAAATAATGATGCTAGGAAAAAAATTTTGTCATAGGTGTTCATAGAATCACCTAATTAGTCCATTTCCGGTTGTCCGTCCGTCCGTCCGTCCGTCTGTGGACGCGATAACTCAAAAACGAAAAAAGATATCGAGCTGAAATTTTTACAGCGTACTCAGGACGTAAAAAGTGAGGTCAAGTTCGTAAATGAGCATCATAGGTCAATTGGGTCTTGGGTCCGTAGGACCCATCTTATAAACCGTTAGAGATAGAACAAAAGTTTAAATGTAAAAAATGTTCCTTATCAAAAATTAAACAACTTTTGTTTCAAACATTTTTTCGTAAACATCACTGTTTACCCGTGAGGGCGCCAATTAGGCGGAAATTTTATAATATGTGTACAAACTATACACTAAATGTCGGTCGGTAATGCAGAAACCTATAAAGTTATTTACATATGTACTATACTTTATTAGTTATGTATGTGTCACATGTTTGTATGTGTAATGTGATAAAGAAATCAACACTGACTATGAATGGTATTTCAACAATTAACTCAGTCAATTGTTAGTTTTCACTTGTTTTATACTAAATATGGAGGCAGCGATGTGAAAATCAGATCATATTTACCATAGAAATACATTGTTATCCAATTTCCGTATGCATGCAAAATTTCAGGAAAATCGGAACCCGGATAGTGGGTCAAATTGACTAAGATTTGATTAATAGCAATGGACTGGTGAGACTAAATAAAATCTTGTTAGTTTAGACCTAATGTTTTATAGATCTTGTTATTAGACCTCACGTTTTGTTTCTGATGATTTCTGACTCTTTCCTCTCTAAAATATTTAAGTGTTACATGAGTTTGAAATTGAAAGTTTAAATTGAAATTAGCCATAAAGGATGTGTGTTAGTCTTCAAGATATTTATGTTGTTAATAAAAAAGAGACCAAACTCGAATGGAACATGTTGGAAGCACATGGCCTTCGGATTAGAGATCAGTAAAATGTAAGGAAACTCATTTTTTACACAATCAGTACCATTTCTCTTTCAAGTACGTATACGTACTTTAAGAATTTTTGTTTGATAAAAGTTTATATTGTTCGAAACATGTATGCAATACAATTTTAACGATGATATACCGCAATAAATAAAATTTTCTCTATCTTTTTGATTGTAATACTAAAATGTTTTGTATGCGAGTCATAATATTTCAAAATTTTCTTTAATATTGACGTAATAATTTTGAAAATTGTACATCTTTTTCTTTAGGGCAAACGGAATGTTCTCTCACTTTTGAGAATCGTATTAAACCAACTGAAATTATTCTACCGACGATTAAATATAACAACGATTATTTTGTTTACGTAACTTTCTTTATTCTAAAGGAAATAAGATTCTAAAAAGAATACCTGGTAGTATTTTATTGAGTAAATCACAACTATTGGGTAAATCACAATCAAGTATTCGACCAGTCATCAAATGCAACCAATTTTGTGCTTTTTGGGTCAAAACTACGTTATATACTAATTTTTATAGAAATTGGAGATAAAAAAGGGTCACGATTTTTTGCAATTAATCAAGGGGTTAGTACTCCTTTGAAAAAATCAAGAAAATCGTAAAATAAAATTTTGTTTGGGAATTTGATGAAACTTGGTGGATGGGGTAATTTTGATCCCATCCAATAATTTTTGATTTTGTTGGCTGTGCATGCCTTTTTTAAGAGTGTTAATATTAAAAAAATAATGTACATTGCCTATACTGTTTTTTTCCCGCTATTTGGCAGCGATACCATATAAAGTTACTCCCTTTATGAGTATATAGAAATTGATACATTGTTTATCGAAAAATATAAGAGCAAATATAGGTATTTTTGTAGTTTATATTATATTTAGAAATGCAAATTAAGCCTGTTTTATTTATATTTACATAGGTATAAAAAGGAAATAAGGTTCTTTGTCTAAATATATAACAAAATGACAGAAAGCTAATTTCATTTTTATACATATTTTAACTTGGGAATACCATTTATTACCTATAAGAGATAGGTATTCGATATGAGAAAAATTTGTATTGAAATATATTCTTAAAATAACAGACAAATTTAACAGTTTTAGTGGATAATATTTTTATTTAGCTATAGTTAACTAACGACGTTTCGTGTGTTTCTACACTTCTACCAGCTCTAAAATTAAAACATAAGAATCAATGAAAAAAGAAAGTTAAAATTATGTTACTTTTTGTTTTTGTTTACTTTTAATCATGTATACGATATTTATTTACATAATGGTCTCTAGATTATAATTGATGATTTTTGATACGATACATACTTACAGCGTAAACTAAATATTGACAAATATCTTGTCTAGTAATCTTAATTAAAGAGAATTGAAATTATACATTTACGATTTTTAAAATGTAAGAACTTAAAAGATTACTTTTTGAACCATATAGAAAACCGATAGAATAGTTTAAAAATTTTGAATTTCTATATTAATAATTAAGTTTACTTAGTTTGAAATATTTAAAAGTAAAGCAGAAACTAAATTTTATTACAATTTCTCATTAGATCATTAATGGTGTATGCCTATAAATTTAAATCATATAGTAGACATTTCTTACTATAAAAAACAAGGACTCGTGAATTTACCTAGAAACTAGCTCGTTTCGAAGTAATGCTTTCAGCAACGATTAAATTTATTCTTTGCATGTGCTCCATATTATCAATAAATTATTTCATTTTGTATAAAACTAAAATGGTACTTTTTTCCCTGATAACATGCATACATAGTAGATTGATTTAAATGTATACACCCATACTGTGTCATCTACAAAAATAGAAAACAATCACTGAACCTTTAGGCGATTCTTCTTAATTAAAAGGTAACTATTCCTGCTCTACAAAAAAATGTCTATTGATTCTATTTTGGTAGATGTCCCTACTCTGATACATTTCTCACTCTGGTTCATTCATAATTTCTTGTTAAATAAAAACGAAAATTGGAAAATATTTCAAGTTGTCTTCGGTTCTAAAAGTTCTACAATCCACCGTCCGACAATTTATATTATAGTTTATTATCTTGAAATATAAATAGTATTATCAATCAGACCATGGTCTTATGATTGCGGTGCCCGCTCTTTAAGTGGAAGATTGTCAGGTCAAAACTCATCCATGTCCAAAAAATTTTTATAATTTTTATTTATAAAAAAATTAAAAATAAATTAAATTACAACGAAAAGAACATAGAACCAACCTTTCAAAAAGATTTGCAAGATAGATTATTCGAGGGATGATGAAGTCGATGAATATTTCACGAGATATAACTCATGTGCACTTTTTTGCACTCTCAAGTTTTACCTATTGGAATTGAAATAAAATATTAAGTAGAGTTATGAAATAGTACCTACACTTGCTGTTACTAAGAAAACTACGCCAAATAATGAGTGCCATCAATTTTTTGGATGACACTGTATGGCGTCCAGGTGTTATCGAAAATATATTATATGTAGAAACATACATTATTTTTGATTCGATTTAAATGTAAATAGGGTTATATTACCTATTTGTGATCAAACATATATACTGGTTCTGACATATCGAATATGTATATACATATAATATCATCTACACAGTATTTAAAAACATCGGGAACGATCAAAAAGCTCGCAAATTAATAATTTTATCCTAGTATCCTGACCAGGAATACAAGGCTCAATAATCTTATCTTTATTAATTAAATATTACTATCTCGAAATTCGTGTAGTAGTTTCAACGACCAGATGGGGTAGTGACTATGGTATTCGCTTTGCATACAGAAGGTCGTTAAATTTTATTTTGTTATCCAAAGAGTACACAATTTTTAACTGAACAATATTAAAAAATAAAAAAATTAATTAAAGATAAAAAAATTTAAAAAAAAAAACACGTTTCATTGCACTAAAAAGTGAAACTAATTTAAATTTAAATGTGTAGTTCAAAGCGTGGGATGATCGATGTCTGTAATTTAAAAATTAAATGTATACAGCACACCACGTTTTGTTACATCCACTTTTTAGTGCAATAATGCATGTTTTTTAGATTTTTTAAACTATAATATCTTTTTTAAGTTCCAGATTGCTGTCTGGACATAAGTACCTTCGTAAAGCTCGTGTATGAACCTGCTTATGTAGGTGATATTTTAGTAAATTCCCTAAATTTTAAAAGAAATAACATACGAATAACATGGAAAGTGTAGGAGTCAAGTTACAATATAATGGGGGTGTTAAACAACTGTTTACTGAAAATTGATAAAAAGATGATATTTTATTAATATACATTTGTATTATTGACATATTGGCATGGTATAAGCGCTGGCAACGTCACGAAAAAATTGATTTTAATATGGATGGATTTTGGTTATTATTTTCTTATTGAAAATAGGCAGAGGTGAACTACACACGTTAACTAACGATTTCACTCTCAGATGCAAAATATTGTTTATTCCTACCAAGGTTCAATAAGGAAATAAAAACTAACCCATAAAAACCAAAATTACTATTCACAGTAATCAAAACAAAAGATGTTTATCAAATTTTATGCCAATGGCCATCTATGATTATTGATCAGAAGTTACCATAGATCAGAATCAAAAGTAAAATATAAAAAAAAATCTATTGAATGACCTAGATGTTAGAAACCCAGTATAATAATAATAATAATAATAAAAAAGAATCTATTGACATGAGTGGGTCTCGACCTGATAGCCTTGTGAGTTATGAGTTACCTATAAAACAAGCTTTATCTTCCATCCGCGAAACGTGCGATAAGGAACATAGTTCAAATAACCGAAATTCAGTGGTCTTAAATAAACTCTCAAGAACGCTGCCAGCTTTATGATTGAAATTGCCACCTCATGAAATAAATATACAAACAATATAGGAATGTTTAAAATAATGGCTCGAGGCTTACGAACCATCTGAGTTTATTTTTTATTGTAAGGGATAAATTTGATGAAATTTTTTAAACGTCCCACAAGTATTCAATAAAAAGTTATAGGTAATAAATTTGTTATTTTCATATGTAATAATATCTGCTATAACTTATTTTAATTCAGATGTTTTTGTTAATCATTCTTCTTATCCTTTTTAGTTCAATGATTCAAACTTAAAAAAAAAAAAACATATTTAAATGAAATGAAAAATGTTAAAATGCATCGTAATAATTGAAATTACTAAGCAAAGAAATTTTCATTATCAATATTTTACAATAAAAAACTTGGAAAAAGAGGAAAAAAAGTGGTTCGTATGTTCTTCAGTATACAGACCAATAATTCCCTGATAAGGTTTAATTTTTCCAGTCCTAACAATAAATGAGTTTTAAAATTGTAAATGGCTCTCGGATGATAATAAGTTAAATTTGCAATATTATATGGAAAATGGCCTTCTGTGAAAATTTGTTTAACCTATCCTAAAATTTTCTTTGGATCATTCTGATCAAAAACTCTCACGGTTCCCAAAATTTTTTAACAAGTAGTTTTCGAGCTCCGAGCGATCAAAGCTACGAAAATATTGTAGTTTTAGTGTATGAGTAGGAAAATGGCTCTATGTGAAAATTTTTCAAATCGCACCCAAAATGTTCTTGGGGTGCATCAAAAGTTTCGTTCCGATCAAAAGCTTTCACAGCCACGAATTTTTTTTACAAGTAATTTTCGGGCTACGTAATAACTATAAAGCATGTGTAGCTTTGATCACTTGTAGCTCGAAACTACCCCTTAAAAATTTTTGTGGTCGTGAGAGCTTTTGATCAGAATGATCGGAAGAACATTAAAGAGGGGTTAGAAAAAGTTTCACAGAAAGCCATTTTTATGTACCCAATGTTTCGGAGTTCTTTTCCTTTTTACAAATATCATCTCCATTAGTTTCATTTTGATTTTCGTGGTGAATTTGAATAATGTTTTTATCAGGAATTTAAAATAAATGGAATATTAAAAATTATGTAAAGAAAATAAGAAAAAAATATTTATACATACTTTTGTAAATTTGTTGTTGACTCGCGTGGTATGAAAAAGTTGGCACTAGGTACTTAGTTTTTCATATTATGAAAAATTCTTTCAATTGATTTATTATATTTGTTTAGTTGTTCGAAAATATAAGCGCAAGTCTTGGGAAAGAGTTTGAGGTTTATTAAACTCTGCATATTTATTTATACATGTAATATATGAAAGGTATGTTAAATTTAGTCAAAATTTCGTAATTCTTAGAAATATTTTTAAATAGTTTTTTTAAACTTTAATGCAACTTCACCCTAAAATATCATTTCCTCCCCCTATTACGAATTTAAATGTGCAAAATTTGAATAATTGCCGGACAATGGCGAAAAATATTGACCTTAAAACGTAAATATTCAATTAAAAAGTCATCCATCATGGAATTTTCGGAAGGAAAATATTGCCCTTATTTTATTATGAATATATGGAGGTATCAAATTTAAATATTCATATTTCTCTAAAAAGTCGTTTTGACCTGGTTTTTTTTATAAATAAAAAAAATTTAGTGTATGGTTTGTTTATTTAGTGTATTAGAATGCGATGGCATTTATTATGAACCTGCCTATCTTTATATGAAAACATAATCACTTATATTCGTTGGGCTTCAGATTTTACGAGTACTATTTATTAGTGATGGGTGTAAGTAAACTCAAAAGTTATTAAATTCTAAAAAATTTTATTTTTCCTGATATTGTTTTTGGAAACAATTTCATTTATTTAAAGGAAATGCGATCTCATTTGGTTAACCCGTCAGCGCTCGTTCGGCAACCGTTCGGTAAGCTTTAGTTGCGTGATGAGAAATTTGATCACAAGTTCTGAACGCGTCAAAAAAGCTCCTTTCGGCTGTAGCTGTTTAGCCACTGTAGCTGTTTTCTCAGTCATCAAAACCGCGACGGCATTTTCAACACTTCATGGTCAACATAAAAGCCCTCCTACTTTTTTACCCAACTTTTTTGTTAAATAATAATAAGGTTTTGCACATTTCCACCCCTCTTCAAATAAAAAACTGCATGTAGTTTGACCATTGAAGTTAGAGTTATATAGACTGAGTGTCAAACGATTTTAAGCGTACAACATCTGAGGTAATTGCTTAGGTCCAACCATTGTAGATTCGTAAGAAAAAATGTAAAGTGATACGTGATAAGTTTTTATTTTAAGCCAAAAAACGAACAAGTTCAGTGAAATCACGATGTTTTATGTAAAACATTTTGTGATATGAAAATTTGACATTCAATGTATGTGTTTTAGATGTCCCTATATCCAATGTATATTTTTTTGATAAATGTCTCTATATTTTTTTGATATATGTATTTTTTTTTTAAGTAAATATCCCTAGCTGACTTTATCTATTACCTCAGATGTTGGCACGTTTCTCACTGTACGGAAAGATAGGCGATGCTTAGTCTATATAAAACTATAAAATCAATGAGTTTGACTTAATAAGTGACTCTATTTAACGAATTATTCTATATTTTTGTTTAACCATCACTAAATTTTATATGATGTGAAGATATCTTTAACATTAAAATGATGATGAACTAACAAAATATAATGAATGATTTTTAGAAGAAAGAGACCAATATAGATATATTCTTATAATAAAAGAGGAGGATATAAGCCTGTAGAGAGTTTTCTTAATTATATGTACATGTTTAATGATCTTTTGTACATACTTGAGGCGATTATATTAACTGAAATCATTTTCAAGTATTCATTGCTTAAACCGCATTCATTATTTATTTATAATTCTTATAAATATCATCTTTAGAGTACCTACTTTAAAATTCTATACATGTTTATGTTGAATTTGAACTGTCAAATCAGTCCTAGTAAAGAAGCCTAAGTTACCTTGGGCGAAAAGATGGTCCACTTTCAAAATCTCATACTAAAAAACCATCGAACAAGTTTAAATTTCCCACTTATGTTCGTTTAGTGCCATAGATAAAACTGCTCATACCAAAGATAGGAAACCAAAAGACTTTTTTTTTCCCATAGGTAGATTTTGCTAAGTCTAAAATAGCCCACAATTATAACAAAAAAAAAAAAAATTGTAAAAAGCTGATTACCTAAGAAGCTTATGTTTTAAGTTTTATGTTTTTTTTCTGAAAGCATTTATAAATTACTTGATTAACATTGATAAGTACCTTTGTTTGTAAGAAGGTCCATATGAGAGGTTAATCGAAGGCCCACAGTCGATTGTACACTCCAAGTTAAATTTGGTTTGAGAAACTGATATAAGCTTTACGAAATTATATGTTTAAATTGCTACTATAATTTCAGAAATGTTTCAACAACTATGAAGTTCAAGTGAAGAAAACCTAATGAAAAACACCTTTATTTTGACCGTGAAAAATGATATAATCAACAAGATATTCCTTTTTTTTACAACTTTGATGCATTCCGAGTTCCCGGTCACTCGGTATATTACGAAAATAATTGTAAAATGTAGAGCCAATAAATCTCCACCTATTTCTGAAAGAAAATAATGTTAATATCAAGCCGTTTAACCATAATCTTAGTGAGAGTATAGCTTGAACGGCCCTGTATATTTGTTATAACTATGCTAGAGTTACTATATTCAAACGATTCGATAATTTGGCTGCAATATACTTCACAACCTTCAGTTGTAGTACTATAAACTATTTATAAATGTATACAACCTTATCTAGGGATAACAAGGGTAATTAGCTAATAAAAATAGGACAGTAAACATCTTTCTAAAAATGGTATTAAGGTCAATAGATTTTAAGCTTACCCATCATCCACACACTCGCTGAGTATACCCGACGAAATTAGCGAAAGTGAAGCAGTCACTATTGCACTTTCATCTTACTTCGCAGTAGAAATAAGTATATCATTTCTAAGGCTGACATCGAAGTGGCAATAGCTGCTACTATAATACTCAACTACACAAGTAATCACGAAATTTTGGAAATGAAGCTCGCCTGTACTAGTCTGGGTATCTTGTTTAGTCTTTGACTCGAGTTGAAAAAACAACTTTATTAGCGAAGGCGAACAGAGGAAAGGCGAGACGTCACAAGTATCAAGTATACAATCTCATTCTTTTCCCGATTTCGTGCGAATCTTCGAGTGTGGAGAGAGCTTAACCATAAACTATTTTAATTTACAGATTTTCTGAATTGACTGTCAAATACTACGCTTGATCCTAGACCTATTAGAAAAGGAATGAATAAAAGTGTGGTAATTTTCGAAATGAAGAAGTTATTAGTAAAACGATCTATAAATTATTAAATATTTTTTATTGTTAAATATTTGAAATATCTGTTAAAAATGAGTTTTCGTAAACATTTTGTGTATTTAGGTACTTCTTTGTATGATAATACGGTCCCTAATAAATACGGACTACAAGACACTCCAAAAACTACACGACAATGCTGGTAGGTTATCAAATATTGAAATATTGCTTGATCTATACTACACAACTTAGCATAATATGTAGAAAAGCTTTCACAATGTCACCCGAAACCGTGTATCGGCGCCAACAAAACCTTAAAAGAATACTATGTACTAATTCTATTAGATTTGGTTCTGTAGAAAGACAATCGTTGACTATGCTTATATGTATTAAAAATTTTTGTTTTTCAGAATTTTACTAATTTATTATGCTTCTATGAAAATGTATCAAAATTGGATTTTTTCCGCTTATATTTCGTTATATTATATCGGCTTTTCGATACAGAAATATATTTTGTAACAATATTCAATTTCTGTGAATTGAAACCATTTTTGTTAAAAATATTTCTGGATATTGTATTTTCTGTTTATTTTAACAAATATATTTTCATACAAAAACACAAACATTTTTGTTACCTATTTGGGATAAGTACTCTCTACTGTCTTTCCAGACTGTTTTCCCTGCAATGCCAGTACCAAAACTTGTAGCACTCAGATTACTCTCTAAAAAAGAAATAGTGAAAAGTATAACAAATCACTATTTTTTAGTGATTCATTATTTGCTAGTTAGAAGTATAAGAGTATTTGAAATAATGATATACTTCCCACCAGCAAATAGTGAATAGTCACTATTTTCACTATTTCAAACTTAAGAGAGTACCAGCTGTACGCACCAAGCAAAGTTGTTTTATTTAATGGCCAATTAGATATTTGTCGGTGCACGGAAAACCGTACAGAAAGTATGGTATATTACATTTTCAAGTGATAGATGTGGTGCATTTTATTTGAGTTGTTTCTTGTTGGATAATTTACTAGTATGTTTTTCATTTTATTTTTCTTTTCATAAAGAATTAATTATTTCCATGCAAAGTATAAATTAGTACCTACTGTACGTGGAATTATTATGAATGAATGAAATTTTTTTTTTGATAATTTTTAGTTTATTATTAAATAAATTTGTGTTATATAGACTATTGTAATCGATTCAACGCAAAAAATTTGTAGCGCTCCCGAGACTATGGAGATTAAAACTAGAAGAACCATATCCATGTATCAAAAAGTATCCACCCGAAATTGGTGGCGCCTCGTTAGCAAGTGATATAATCGCTGTTGTAGAAAAACTGTAAGAGAAGGATTGAAAAGTTCAAATCAAACACCATCAAAAATAAGAATTTCGGGAGCATATCCAAAATTATAAGATATCTTTCTCTGAAACTATACCAGTTGATCCAAGGTACATGGCGATGCATGTTTCCAAGCTTTACCTCCTCAAAAGATATTTTCAAACTAAAATATAACATAATAAAAACACATCAATAAGCATGCAGTGACTAAGTTTTAGTCTTGGTTACTTCTCAAGAAACTGAAGAGCGTACATTGTCAGCAACGTAAACTACTTTTTGATCACACTGTATTAAAAATAAACTTTTGTGGAATCATTTTTTGTTGTCTTTTTTTTAATAATAAATTTTCTTATCATAATGATAATGAAATGAAGAGACAACAATGTAATTATTCTTTTAATAATAATGTACTTAATTGTAAAACAAAAGATTATTATAAAATGATGTTTCGTAGCGTTTCGTAGTGTACTCATTCATAGAACTGTAGAGTTTATATTCATTTTTGTCATATTTCTTATATATTATACTTTCCTACACATCCGAAAATATATATCATCTTTTATGAATTTGTCAAAATATTCTCAGGTGATTCAGAAAAAATCTTATACTACTAAAAATATTTAGTACAATGCTTTTTCCGCATCACGTCAGGATATTTGTTTTAAAGAATTTATATCTAAAATAGATGTCTTTAAAATACTGCTTTTGCTAGACTTTTAAAATATGATTTTTGAAAAATATTGCTCTATTATGATGGTGATTTCTAATATCAACTATACTCGAAATGTTAAGAAATGTATTTATTTCTTTCAAACTTATTGGCAAACTTTCAAAGATGATTGGATTGTTTTGTACAAAAGCTTTAATAAAAATATTTCATATTTCTTATTCACATATTGAGATATAAGTGAAATCACAGTTCAGTCCTATTACTACAGTTACAAAACGATTTTTTACAATATCTTTGTAAAATTACAAAACATTTTACATATTAAACACTTATTTACAGTTACAATATTTTTCAAGTTTTTGCATGTCTTCTGGAAAGATGTAGATTTGTTATTGCTCTATAATTTAGTAGGATCTTTTTCGATTATTTTCTATTAGATTTCTTCAGAAAGCGGGGATATATGCCGGTATAAATTTTATAAACTGGCAAATATAATTTATAATTAAGCTACCTGAGCCATTTCGTAAAATTTATGGATAAATTTTTGCTAATTAAATGCTATTTTTGTTATTTTATTCTACTAACGCTATTTCTGAGAAAAGCGTGAATAGCTAGCTAAAGTCTTAAGCTAGGCAGTTCGATAACTTGAAAAATGTTTATTGTAGAATAAAAAAAGGTGTGATAATTTTTTGCTAGGTGAGCCTAAGTAGAATACGTAAGAGCTTGAAAAGCTGGGGTACAGCTTTCACTTTCCAGAGCCACTCCCATCAAAGAAATGAAAACGGAAACTAGGGCTTTCAGAAAAAAACTTTTTCATCTTTGATTTTTTTGATGGTGATATCAACTTTGAAAGAGCATACAATTTTCTTCCTAGCTTCATTTTGCCGTACTCGCCTAGCTAAAAACTCTTTTCTGTTTTTTATTGTATAATAAATAGTTTCCTCTACATTGTGTGACAAGTTCATTTAGAAGGATTTAATATTCGCTTTTTAATATTTATTATTATATAAAAATTATGTGCAAAGTGGATTAGGTAGTTTTTTTTTTTTACACATTACTGGAATTTTTGGAAGTCGATAAAAATAATAAATTTTTGGTTATCTTGTTATAGCTATCGTGTTCGCACTTCCTTAAATATTATAAACTAACATGAACGTAGAGCGCAATGTGGTATATCACATGCTCGACGTATATTTTTTATACATTTAACTATTGTGAAAATTTTTGCAATACATAATAACGTTTCTCTGTATACTGTGTGATGGTACTTTATGTTTCCTTCATTTACAATAGAGAAAATAATATATATGACGTGGCTGGCTGTAGCCTGGCTGTAACAAGCAGCAGCAGCGGTGTGCTTGTGGTATTACTAGCAACACGGACAGAACAATCAACTATGTCATGTGGAAATATAATTCTCAAAAAATGCATTAAAAAGAGTGTATCAAATAATGTACAAAGTGTCACTCTCAAAATAAAACAGGAGCATCCTGAGTAATTGGTTGCCAAAGGTCAATGAGGCGGTTTTTGGAAAAACATGATTTTCTACAATTCAAATTTGTAAAATAAACCAAGATCTATGCCCCCATACTCCAAATTACCACCCTTTTTTACGCAAAAAGATGTAGTCGGAAAATTTCAGCATTCTGCGTCTTCTGAGTCGTTACACCTATGGAAACTATTAAAAGTGGATTAATGGAATATTTCCGTTAAAATTAATATTGATTTTTTCGAAATTCTTCCTATTCTTTGTACAAATAAGAAAGAAGACTTTTATTTAGTGTACCTATTGTTGTGTCCAAAGTAAGTGGAATTAACAACTGAATCGTTATGGCTATTTTTTAATTGTTTACATGTAATTGGCATATTAAATAAAACTTGTTGCATTAGAAATAGTGAAAATAAAAGACGAAATTGTGTAAATAATATCTTTTAAATATCGTAAATAGTAGTATAATATAAATAGCAATAAATTTTCAATGAAAACCATGTATACAAACCATAAACTTATATGTCCATACATAAAATTGAAACCAAGGGAACTACTGAAATAAAACTCATGCACGGTGCGAATATCTAGTTTGATGCAGCATAACATCAAATTTCGGAAGAAAGCTCGGTAGAAATAATTTCCTTCAATTTCTTTGGCACTAACTTAACATTCAATTCCTTTGGCTCTTAAATTATAAATATTTCCCTTCTATCAGTTTATTGTGTATTCTATTTTAAAGAGGGGCCATCCGGTACAATATTATCCATGCTATTTTTCATCATCAATGTTTGGAAACAAGTGTGTGAGTGACTCAAAACCCGAATATGTACAACAATGATTAATCGAATCATTTTTATAAATGATGATATGCAGTTTACTTGCATTAGACCACAATAAATGTACTGCTTAAAAATATTTTTGCCTGTAATATATGAAGAGTAATTTTTGAGCTAACACCATCCTAAGTTATATACTTCCGCGAAGGCATCTGTGGATCTGACCGTCAACAATAGCTAAGGCGTATTTGTAGAAGAGCTGGTCGTAGCAATTCGTCCCTGATAACCCAAAAGCTCTGTTTTTATTTTATCATATGGTTTTTACACTACGTTAAGGGGTACAGGATTTGATACAAGCTTAGATATGGTCTTTCAACAAAAAATGCGAGAGTTTCTCAAGCGTATACTTTTCGAAATTTTTCGGGTACGGAACCCTTAACTCGCACTTGAAACATAGCTTAGAATACTCCCCATTAAATTAATTTCAACTGGAACAAAAAAATCCAAATACGATGCCAAAGACAGATGCCCAGACAGATAGACAAACAGAGCGGTCAAACTTATAACATCTCGTTTTTTGGTCCGGGGGCTAACAATTACTACAATACTTGAAATAAATTCGCAAACAAATAAACGTAGAGAAGCTTTTCGTAGAAGAATGTCTATAGTCAGTTTTTTTTTTTTCTGGTTTTTACAATATTTTAAAAGTTACAGAGTTATACAGGGTGGAATATTTTATCTATTATGGCTTCGTTTTGAAGCTTTCCAATCAAGAAATAACTTAAACAAAATTTGTACAGTTCGATAGGAAACATCGTGTTCTGGCATTTCATTGAACTTAGTTCTTCGCGTTGGTTTATTAGGCTATTTAGATCCTAAAAGGTAAGAGATAGAATAACACTTTAAATTAAGGAATTCATTCTCATAAAAAAATTCAAATTTGTTAATTAAATGCGACTTTAAATATACCATTTTGCATTTAATCCAAAGAAAACACGCTAGCCCAAAAGAGCAATTTTTAGTGTATAGTTGGTAATCTAGTGTATAGTTGGTAATTTTTCACCTTTGGCCGCTGCACTGGTTCTAGCGAATCTACTTCACTGATCGTGGTACATCCAGTCCCCTTTTCGTAATAATAATACCCCATGCATATTATATAATAAAAATGAATTTTAGATATATTAGAGACAGACGACGATGCGATGTGTGATGAACTCAACATCATTCATTCAAACTCTATAATAATAATGTACTCTCTTCAGTATAAGTTATTTATTACACAGTACAGAACATTGTTACACTGTTACATTGTCTGTTACCAGTGTTACTTGTTGTGGGTTATTACTTGCTACCAGTTTGCCAGAGTTTTACTGTTTACTGTTTGTGTTGTTCATCCATAAAACATACAACTTTATTTTTGTATTATGTATTGTTGTATTATTTTTTTCATACTTTGTTATTTATTTATTTTTTGTTTGAAATGAGAATGACGACATTAGTTATTAGTAAGTTTATTTACGAGCTTTTTTTATTCTACATTCTTTTTTTGTTTTTGCAGATATACAAAAATAGATTAACTTTAAAGTATGGATCCAGAAAGAGGGAATCGAGACAATAGTTGACTGCGCAAAATGGATTCATTAGCCAGATTTTCAGCTTTGGAGTAATAGATCCAAAAACACATCTATATTTGTTTATACATCCGAAAATTGCAAAAACGGGAAAAAATTTTTCTCAATTATTTACATTAAAATCATTTTCTAGGGTAATTTGGACCCAAGAAATACAAAAAACGTACAAAAATTTGACTGTTTGGCGTGTAATTTCTGAAATATCGACTATTCCGGAGCAACTTCCTTGGTCAATACTCTAAGAGTAACGGATACAAGAACATAATAATTCAGCTGGTTTTCAGATAGGTTGAGTATTTTTCGAAAAATGTCTAAAATCGCTAGGGAATTAAAGCTTTTTGTACATATTTAGGTAATATCTCAGTAAAAGCCCACTTAAGCGTTAAATAAACTCAAATTTTGTATTTTTTGGATCAAAATGATATTATATGCAATTTTCGATACAAAATTTTTTCACAGATTTTCTTGATTTTTTCAAAGGGATAAGGGTTTAATAAAGGAATTAAACATATTTCAGTAATTTGTATAAAAACCATTTTTAAGAGTAATTTTGACCCAAAAAATACAAAAATTGAATAAATTTTGCGGTTCGATGTATAATTTCTGTAGTAGTAATGAGTAATGGGCCAGAAAACATAAAAACTTAGCTCATTTAACAATTCTTTTGCGAATGTGATATTCCGGAGCTTGGCATTCAGTCGTTAAATAATCCAGATCGACGTTTTTTTTTTTTTTTTTAAGTAAACATGATGAGTAAAAATATGAAAAGTTTAAAATTATTTACTCAAAAAAGCTCATGAAATATTGCCCCATCAAAAATATTATCTGAATCCGTGCTTGCCCTTAAGTGTTGTATATAATAATAGGGAAAAACTTGAAATATAATGACAACTGTCAATTAAAAGAAGAAGTTTTCTAAATGAACACAATAATTTATAAAATCAATTCCTTATACCATACTGTTTTAATAGAATTCAATCGAAAATTTGTTCAAACAAGTGATTTGAACAATTATTGTGGTTAACCGTACCCCTTGAATATACATATACCATTTACACATGTAGTCTAATCATTTTAGGCAAATAAAAGCAAGAATGTTTGAATCTCTAGACCGGGTGCTCAAACTATAGGATAAATATACGATGGAACCGTAGACGAAAATCGTTTGGCGTTTTTCGATCTGAAGGACCTTAAATGAGATGATGCTTTGTTAATTTAAAAAAAGTGAAATCTCGATTAACATCAGTAAAATTGAAATTTACATAATGAAAAACAGTTATTAACGCCGCTCAATCTAGTTTCGGGTCTGTCCAATGCACTTGGTGATTCTAAAACGTCAAAAACTTCTCGTCTTAACATTTCGGTCTTTAAAATATTACCATTTTTTTTAACCAACCCCATTTTAGTATCTACCCTTTTATATTTATCTTACTGAATTTTAAAATGAATTGTCTGATCGTGATTTTAATACCAAAATAAAAATTTCAAAATTTATTTAAGAGTTAAATACTTAGATGACTGGACTATTGTGTATATTTAAAACCATTCCTGAGGTTAACGTCAATAAATTACATTTAATTATGATTAAAACTTTTCCGATAAACGTGTTTAAAAGTTTAAATATTATGCTATGCCTAGCTTTTAGAATGTTATGGAAAAGTTTCGTATAATAACAGGATATCTAAATATACGTTTCTAGAAATTGAATTATTTTATTTTATAATTTGAATTCAAATGTTCGATATCAGGTCAATTTCTAAATATACGTTTTGATATTAAAAACCAAGTTAGAAATCTGATGTAAAATTAGAAAGAATTGATATTTGAGACAGATCCTAGTAGAAAAATTAGTTACCTTTTATGTTTAAGGACCTAATGAAGAATTAAATATATTTGAAACGTTGCTATTTTTTTTTTAAAGAATGAGCGTGAACATAAAAATTATTATTAAACATGTGTTAGACAAACATACTCCTGATTTTAGACTTAGAATATACTGAAGGTAGGGATAAATCTGATATACTTTTAACTTTATTTAGATTAGCGCTCAGTTTAAAAAATACAAGCTTTTCACATCGATAAATTAAAAAAAAAATTAGTTCATAAATAGGACGAATATTCTCACAAAACAGGCATTATTTTATAATCTGGATTAAAATTTTGTTCCCATGTAAATGATGATTTGTAAAAGTACTTTTATGTGCAAATATTCGAGGAAAAATGCTCTTATTAACGCCACTCAACTTCCATATAGAAACCACTACATGTCAGACCTCTAGAGATAGAGAAATAAAAATAAAAGAATAATTCATCTAAAGTATATTCCATTTTTTTTTATTAATTATTACTAATAAATAGGTATATTTTTGAATAAAAAAAAAACTATAGCGACGTATTTCCAGCCGTTGAGGCAATGAGCCATTCGGAATCATGGTAAATTCACATTTTTCAGCTTATTTCTATGGTAAATTACATTATAATATATAAAAAGTAATTTAAGAAACAAACCATTTATCATTCTGCTTGTTATTTATCATTTCTCCGTGCGGTGGCGTCGCTAAAAACGATGTGTTGACGTCATTGGCGTTTGAATTTATAGTTTAGAAAAACGATTTTCAATTACAAAATTACATGAATAACTAAAAATTTGAATTAAAAATGTGCAAATAAGTTTGCTGGACAAAGCGAAGTTTTTTCTATAGTTTTCATAGGGTAGGATATCATTTCTCCTCCTAAATTATGTTTCCATTTCCAAAAATTTTCGGCTAACAAGCTACAGCTAACACAGGCACAATCATACAGTCCAATGGTTCAATATTTGGAATTAGACATCAAAGTGTGATCTGCTTGTATTACTCTGATTGCATAGAGGTTAAAATTGTGATAGTATACACGCAGTATTCAAGATAAATATATGGAAGGAGAGAAACTAGACGGATATGGTAGCATGTAATACAGGATTCATCCTGTTGCACCATCATAATAACGAGGTTTTGCTTGTTAAAATTAAAATTTTTAATTGGCCATTTGTGTACAACATATTATACATACATAGTCTAAATAATTAATTATATTCAAAAAATAATTGTTAATTAGTAGTAGAGATTTTTATTCACTTCCTTGTAACAAGTGATTGCGAAGAAGATTCGAAGTTTTAAACAAAAGCAACTAATTAGATCAAGGATTCTGAGGATCCCTGAATCCAATAACAATCATCTTCATGCCTTGACTGTCGACGGTCGTATGTGCACATATCGAGAGTTTGAGCCTACCTCAGATTTTAATTTATAAAAGCTGCTTGCTTACCGTCCAAAAGCATGCAAGCAGACATATTATAGTATCTTTCTTATACACATTGCTTAATGTATATGTATGTACTTTATCATACTTATTGATGTATTATTGGAAATGATTTAAAAAATAAATTGTATATTAAGCATATTACGCCCATTGTTACTCCCTTTACTTTCGTAGTTCCTACTCTTGGATTTCCTACTCCTGTACATCCAATTTTCAGATTTAAAAACAAATTCCTCAAATCGTTTATAACTGAATAAGGTAATCTTAGTCCACCTCAGATTTAAACGACCTCGAAAAACAATGAATTATCAAAAAAAATTGAACAGGCATAGGGTTACTTCAATCAGCTCTGTAACCATATGACGTCTTGTGAAAAGTAGGGCACGATAATGCAACTTTAATTAATTTATGATTTATAAATACACATAGCTCACAGCTTGTGTTAATTTTCTGAAAGAAAATTCGTTAAAAAAAAAATAATAGACCATATCTTGCATTTAATTTTGATGTCACGAATAATATTTTGACATTTCATACGTATTTGACATGTTTTATTAAATTATTATAAAATTTGTGTCAAAAGAAAAATCCTGATAAGAAAATATATTATTTTTATATTTGTTACTTGAAATATCATCATTTAAACAAAAGAATTTTCATATTCATTAAATTTATGTCAGAGTGTTTGAAATGAATAGAAGAAAAAAAACCTTGCAAATGATCCCTCAAAACTTTTTTTAAACTTTAGAATAAGATATATAGCGAAATATTTTTCCCAAATCGTTGCTTGACGATCGAGATCAGAGGGGTATTAAGTATACCTTAAATCATGCGACACTACGACATGAACTAACCATGCTCCAAACAGATCGCAACCGGCGGCTAAAACGACCAGTTTTTTCTCATTTTCAAGCATGTATCAATATCTGAGATCCGAGCCGAAGAATCCATATTTTCAGTATGATATATTCAGTTGGAGTTCAACTAACTTTGGGAAATCTTGTTTTGCAAGCTGTTTTCAGAATTGAATTAATATTTGCCTAGTTTTCTAGGTATTTCTATACGGGATTAAGTATAATAGGCAAAAGTGTGACTAAGATTATAGTTTAAGTAACTTACACATCGTTGAAATACGGTATCCATATTTTCCTGTTTTTTATGTGATATAAATTCCAGACAGAAATTATGCTTTCTAATCACATTTTTTAAATATTTCTTATTTTTTATAAATTCCCATATTTAGGATTCAAATTACACTCCATCTATATATGTTATAAAAAGGTGATTTATTTATAATTTAATTATTTTCCTTCGTATTTTTATCTTTTTCTTAAAAAGATCTGGTTTTCGACCAGAAAATCTAAACCGAAAATTGTATACAATCTTTGGTTTTCTTGTTATCCTTTTTTGTATGCAGGGATAAAACCAACTTGGTAGCTTAGTTGGTTATACAATTTTTTAGGAAAGGACTAATGTCTCTCCTTCAATTCCCTCGTAAGTGTAAATTTCTTACACTGTTTTCGAGAATAATAAAATTTTTAAGACATATTACTTAATGCCAAAGTAGGAGCTCTTCTCTTCTGTTAGCAAATGGTATATCCTTGTAAGATCATTTACTAAACAAGGGCGAAAAGTTTACAAATAATTTTAATTTCAGTAGTAATAACTTATACTTGAGTTTACAAATATAAATGACTTTAACAAGTAAACATGATGTAAAATTTATTTTTTGTGTATTTCTTGGGTAACAACGGAGAATAAAAAAAGTTTACGAACTTGGATGAGTTTCGATCTCATGATATTCCATCCGAGGAGTTGATATCAACGCCACTACACTATCTGGCCGCACTACTTGAGAATAGTATTAATGTTTGAAGATAGTATTATTAATTATTCTTAGTATTAATATAATATTATTAAAGTATTATAAGTATTATTAGTACTATCCTGGAGATAAAGTTATTAAAATATTATATTGTCATCGGTCCTTAAGAAGATTGCAAATTTTTGAGGAAAGTTACGTTTCATTCATATATGCATGTTAAGTTAATAAAAGAGTGTTAAAAATACAAAAGAGCAAGATGTGGAATACGCGTTTATCATACACATGCTAGAATAGTTGGATGGAGCATTGGTCTAAAATATTTTCGAACCCAAAGGACGAGAGTTCGATTCTTGCTCAAGTGTCACATCCTAAATTTTAGAACATACATTTTGGATTAATTTGTCAATGAATACGATAATCTACCAACTAAAAAATTTCTGGATCTAGCCTCTAAAGATGCTATCCACGTTAGCTTGACTTTTTTTTTATAAACTCCCAGATTGAAAATGCCATTTAGGTACGTTCATTTTTTTTCCTCTTGGCTTAAATAAATGTATTTTTTCTATTGTTTTCTAGAGAGATGTGTAGAAGGTAAGGTATATTTTTATGTATATGTGTATACATATACGTTGAGAATAAATCAGAATACGTGATTCGATTAAAAAAACCAAAGATGGGAAAACAACGTACGTGGTAGTAGTAGGCGGTAGATGTAGAAAATGCGTATATATATATATATATATATATATATATATATATATATATATATATATATATATATATATATATATATATATATATATGTCTACACAGGCAAAGTGAAAAATGACAAGGATAAAAATTTCATTTCATGAACAAAATAAATCTGCATGAATATAGCTTGTAGAAACAAGACCAATTACTTATTTAATAAATAATTGTATTAATAGAGTATATTTATTAAATTTTTTTCCACATTCCTTCTTAACAAAATATGGAAAAATAGCAAAAAAGAAGACAAAAAATCAAATTAAAATCGAACAAGAAATACGGATGATATAAGCATTTTAACAGGTACTATCAATTAGACAGAGAAATCGGATGTAGAATTTGACGTCATATACTATCCTGGCCTTAAGAACCTATGTTAAATTCTGCTTTGCTAGAAAGAAATACAAACAAATCTTTGATGGCTTGTATCATTTTTGTTTTTATAGCTATTGGGAAAATATTTGTTTGTTGTTTCCTACATAAATGAGCTTTTATTAAAGAAATGAAATCATGAATATTTCTTGTTGGTGAAATATTGAGAAAATCACTAATATTACCCAGAAGTCATAGGCAAACTTAAATTAAAAAAAAAAGAAAACTGCAATGGTTTGTGAAATACTAAGGCTTCAAAAGAGGGCTTTAACAGGTACTTCTTTTATAAATCATTTTTGTAAGCTTATATTTTTCCCATTCTATCGCTTAAATTGATGGAAATTTTAGTAGATAGAAATATAATCAAAAAGGATTTGCGAATAATCACAGCTCGTCAAGATAGACTGGACATCTTGCGACTTACAAAAATAACCATACTCGATTTCAATTTTTGAGATGAGTTCAATAAAATTCTATCAAAAAGGTTAAACAAATTTTTTTTTTATTTACATATAAAAGTTATAGTTCGGTATTAAAAAAAGTTTTTAATTTATATGATTGGTTCAAATTTGTGAAATAACTTTCTATTTTTTTTTTATTGTTAGCAGTTTTTAAATAATTTATGCAAAGAACAAATTTTCCAATCTATAAATCATTTTTGGTTTGTGTTTTTCAATGCTTATATTCTCTTTATTTATTAAGTTGTTAAGGGCCGTCCTCATAAATCGAATTTTTATTTTAAATAAAACACAACATACAACAGAGGTTTTCCTAAATTTTTATGGTTGCTTTTTGTCCACTATGTTTCGTTTTTATAAAAAACAACGCTCGAATTTTTTATCTATTATTTATCAATAGATTACCTCATCATTAGTTGGTCATTTTTAAAGGAAATTGAAAGCACCCTAAAAAAGACCGATAAATTCAAGTTTCCATTAGATTCCGACACTTTAAAATCTTTATAATTTGGTAAAAATAAGCATTTTGAATTTATGAATTTATGAATTTATGAAATTAATTAAAATAAATATAGTATGATAAGCTCAAAGGGAATTTTTTATGGAAACGGAAATAACCCTTTTTAGATGCCAAATAATATTAAGGGCCCAAAATATGTTATCCACGCGTTTCACAAGGAAATTTTTCTATTTTGGAAGTTGTTAAGTTGTATGGCGAGCGCTCCATTCTCATTAAAATTAACCTAAGTATTTAATTTAAGAGTACTTTCTCTCTCTAGGCCCAAAAATGTATTGCAAAATTTGAACAACCTATAGTTTGTATTTCAATAGATGAAATAATATACTATTTTGAAATAGAAGCTGATCGATTCAATTTTGATACTTTTAGAAAATTCTATGAATGATGATTTTTTCATAATTTAATGTTTATTCATAAATTTTAATAAAATTAATTATAGAATTAGGAATGAATGTAGGTTTTCATAATTATTCGTCTATGTCAAGATCCATCAATCATAATAAGCGAAAAACATATACAATTTCATTTCAATATGGAAATACTATTCATAAAATAACATATACTTTACTTTTATATAATAACATATATCTTTTTACATTTAGAATAAAATTTTTGATACACACCGCAGTACAAGGGACCCTGATTACATAACACTTGGAACGATTGTCGATATTCATATTACTATAACATTCAAGTACATTTATGTACAAAAATAAATGCATAATACGAGTGTATAATTTTTTTTTCAAATACAATGTTTTATTTTATAAAATAGGTAAACACAAGTGAAAAAAAAACAATTGACTGAGTTAATTGCTGAAATACCATGTATAGACAGTGTTGATGACGATATCCACTCTTAGATAGCTACACATTCATAACTGACATTCCCATATAATACATTCTATAAAATTTGCATCTAATTTGCGCCCTCGTGGGTAAGCAGTTATTTTTACAAAAAAATGTTTCAAACAAAAGTTGTTTATTTTTTATAAGGAACATTTTTTACATCTAAACTTTTGTTCTATATCTAACGGTTTACAAGGTAGGTTCTACAGACCCAAGACCCAATTGACCTATGTTGCTCATTTACGAACTCGACCTAACTTTTTAAGTACTAAGCACGTTATAAAAATTGATATCTCTTTTCGTTTTTGAGTTATCGTGTTGACAGACGGGCGATAAACAGACAGACAGACAGACAACTGGAAATGGGCTAATTAGATGATTTTATGAACACCTATATACCGAAATTTTGTTCATAGCATTCAATATTTTTAAGCGTTACAAACTTGGGATTAAACTTAGTATACCTTGATATATTTCATTTACATGGTATAAAAATACATAAAAATATATTTTAATTAAACACACATTGTTGCTATTGTTTTATTTTTTCACTAAGCCGTTTAAAAGTTATTATTATTTAAAAAAAAAACAAAATTGAAATAAAAATGATTTTTAGGGAAACTTTTATTGTATTACAAAGTAGAAAATAATCCATTACTCATGCATATAATTTTATGTGTTCTTTAGGTGATTTGTTCACTCAATAGATTAAATATATTTTAATTATCCTAAAATTTGAAAAGCTGGGAAGCGTTTATTTTTCATAAATATATTAACATTTAGGTACTAAATGGCTATTGAAAAAAATAAATAATAAAAAGAAATCAATTAGTACTATACAAGCAGCTATAGAATACTTGGTAAGACCAAAATAAGTTGCCATCTCCATCGCTAATACATATTTATATTCGCTGCCAAATATTAGCTGCCTATTTATTTACTTTCTGGCATGCAAAAAAAAGACTATTCAGAAATTGATTGATTTCATTGCCTCTAACTGTGCATCCCAAACATTCTTATAGTATGTGGACACTTCAAATTGAAGTGCTCGCTTGAACTTCCGTAAGGTAAATTACAAGAAATCTAGAAAAAAATAAAAAATTTTCATAGTTTTCTTAGCTGCAGTTTTCTTAATGTGAAAACCGTAACTCATATTCTACTATTTCCTAGTTTGTCCATGAAGATTCTCATTGGCACCGTGCATGAGTTTTATTTCAGGCTTTTACCATGGTAACCATAAACTACTTTGTCAATATAATAATTATATTTGTGCACATATGTATAAGTTTATGGTTCTGTAGCAAATTTAAATAAGTTTATTTTAATTTACATTTAAAAAATATTACTTATGCAATTTTTTCTCTTATTTTCAATTTGACATTTTTTTCATGTGAATGAAAGTTAATCATACGCATAATTTGTTGCAAGTTTTATAAGATAATAGCGCTGTAGTCGATTTAGCTGTCCCCTCCACCTATAATGCGCTCCTTGCGAATTTTTATTTGACTAAACAACAAAAGATAAACAAAAACTTTTCCAAATTGCAACATGTCTAAATAAACATTTTCTTTTCTGTATATAATGGTGACTTGATTGAGAAAATACAATAGACATTCACTGTTTGTATTATTTCACTTTAATAACACTAAAGTGTATTCTCAAAATCTCAAATCTCAAATGGTTGAAATCGGAATTGATTTTTTTACTTACCTTTTGTGAATATGTATAATAAAATCCCATGTCAAAACATTGAAAATATTTCGGTATTATTATTATTTTTATTTATTTCTGTTTTAAACATTTTCAGTAGCTTAGTCGTAAAACGACCATGGCGCTATGTGATAAATATATCAGAATTTTATGCATATGTATATTTGTATATGAAATATTTCGGACTACCAAGACCTAAAGATGGTTGGATGCAATGAAAGGGTTTAATATGTGCGAAATTAATTCAACAAAATATATATATCCTCAGGTTACTTTAACTTACTGTTACCACTTATCTGGTCAATTTAAACATCCAAAGGTACAAAATTCGCACCCGGCTAAAATTTGGTACGAATACGGGGTAATTTTGATCCAAAAAGTATAAAAATCAGGTTAATTTGATGATTGGATGCAAAGTTTCTGAGATATAGCAAAATTTGGATCGACTTTAGTGCGTATCTCAAAAACTATTCGACCAGTCATCAAATGCACCCGATTTTTGTACTTTCTGGGTCAAAATAACCTTGTATACTGAGTTTTATCGAAATTGGAGAATTTGGACAAAAATTTCTCGATTTCTCGCATTTTTTTAAAGGGTACCACTTTGAAAAAATCGAGAAAATCGCAAAAAAAATTTTTGTTTAGAATATGATGAAACTTCGTGGATAGGTTAATCTTGATCCAAAAAGTATAAAAATCACGTTAATTTAATGATTGAATGCAGAGTTTCTAAGATATCAAAAGCAAAATTAATAAGATACAAATTTATGTTCTTGTCAAGATATTATTCTGACTGTAGAGCAATTTGTATTTATGTACAATTGAAATGATATCGCTTAACTTCCTCAAAGTAATACCATACTATAAGACTATAAAATATAAGTATATATTATTCTATACGCATTTAGTGATTAGTGTTGTACTTGCTGCGTGTATTATGTTACATGTAAGTGTCTAATATGAAGCAGTTTTGGTATTATTTCTTATACCGATAAATTTTCTGTATAATTGGGTGATTTATAAGTAACAAGAACTTCCTGTTATCCCTCTATTTCGTTAGACAAGACTGTATTTTCTAGCTATTTAGTTACATCGAGTACTCCTTAAGATTCGATTCTTAACTCTTCAACTTTGCTATAAAATTTCGGCCGCAAATTCAAGCTATCTCAAAATTATTTAGATGCTACCGTTTCTTTTGCTGCCTTTTTTCTATAGTTTTGTGGTGATAATCCATCTTTCCTAATGTTGAATTCTGTTTGTTCAACTCTTTTTCTCCACATACCAGTTGGTGCAAACTCAGCGCGGGTACAAGGTAAGAAATGCATGGCGTTTATTACAATGCTGATATTATATATATTTCTTGTGTGTAAATGTTTGTCACTGAATATCTTCGAACGGATGGATCGATTTTAATTAAATTTTGTGTATGTATTCAAAACGATCCGGTGATGGTTTAGATTTACATTTCGGTTCACTACTACTGTTTTTGAGGGTTCCGTACCAAAAAGTTAGAATTCATTAAATGGTGCGAGCGCATATAATAAATATATTTCATTATTATCACAACTTACTATGTACTATATATTTTTCATAGTATTGAGGGGTTATTTATTATTATTCCGATATTGCGAATAGGTATTTATTAGAGCTCTATGCGAGCACAGCGGGCTCCACTGCCGAAGGTCAGACCATGGCCTATCCAATAGATTGGAGTATAATTTGGATTTAGCGGAATGGGATGGGGTTTAGCGGTATGGCTTTTGTGGAATGGGCTTAGCAGTATAGGGGATGGGATAAGTGGGCAGGCTAAGCACAGAATAAGTTACGTTATGAATTGGAGTTACGTTTCCACAGGACAACGTTTGACGGGCCTGCTAGTATCTGTATAATATTGCCGTAAAGTCCATAGCTATGGCGCTATTTTCAATACTGATTTGTAAATAACAATATAACTATGGATCTTATGACAATATACCATACCAGCATTCTAATAAACGTCATTCATTTCTTACCATGTAGAATTTGAGCCACATAAAGAAATTGGGTCTAAGAACTCGTATTTCATGTGTGTATTATGCGAAACTTATGGATGAAATTGGAATGATCGTGCTTTTTTTGCTAAGGAGTTGTTTGATCCTAAACACACATTCATACATTCATAGAGATTAATGGCTGAAAAAGGTGTTTTTAAGCGTAAAGATCCGCGAAATGTTGAAAATTCATAATGAATTTTCTACTCTCTCTATGATAGGTATTACTTTCATGGGGTTAAAAAGTGACTTGAATCATAGAGAAGTCATTAAACACTTTCAATTTTACCCCTTTTTTTAATCTAAATAAACAGTTTTGTAGTGTTAAAATGCGTATGTTGTCGAGGTCAATAGCTCTTAGTGCGCTATAGAACTATTTTCCACTCTTTTTAGTATTTTATTATAGCAGATATAAACACAATCCGTTTTGTAGTTACGGTTCAAAAAGAAAAACGATGATTTCTCTATACAATTTTTGGAACAATATAATCACATATAAAAGAATCATAAAAACGCAGACAAAAAAAAGATGGTTTTATAGCATTTTTTTTTCTTCATGTAGTATTATTATACAGTCAAATCATCCTGTGAATTTCACCCCTTTTGTATGTGTATTTCAATTTATATGTATAAAGATATCAATGTATTTATGTATGTGAGCTTGTACAGGGTGATCCATTCAAAAATGAAACTAATAATGTCAAGCAGATTATACAAAATGTATGTATGGGTATGGGTATGGAGGTTAGCGGGCCATGCTCGAGGATCGCGCCTCGAAGCAATGGTTCAGAGCACCTAGCCAAGTAGACCCTTGTACTCTATCCCCGCTACGCTTTTCAGTGGCTATTATAACCAAGTGATGTACTGAAACCCAGGATTTGCGTAGCGCTGAGTTTCCTAATTTCTTCTGGTTCGACTATGGCCGGACCAAACCATTTCTCCGCATCTGTCACACGCGGGAGATTGTCTTTTTCCAATCTGATGTTGAAACTTGTTCAGGTTATCATGCCCTGTGCCCAGCACATCTCATGATGGCTACCAGCTCTGCCTGGAATACAGTATTGTAACTGTCCAACTTTATGGATGTGTTTTTATCCCGTCCTGGGCCGCAAAACCCGCGCCAACACCCTCTGCGGTTTTGGAGCCGTCTGTGAACCAAATTTGGCCATGTCTTGGTCCTCCGCTGACCTTCCAGTCCTCTCTCGTTGGAAGGCATATCTTGTAGAGTTGCTCCTCCATCGGTAGGTTTCTGATTTTCTTCTGTGGTTTGTTTTTAAGAGCCAACAGCTTACCTTTGAAAAGTTTGGAAAGGTCATTATTCCATCTTTTCAATCGTCCTATACAGTGTAGTCTGTATGCAGACCTCATTGCTGTACTTTTGATGGTCAGAGAAAGCTGTGAAAAAATGTATGGAACATTCTTCAAAATTTTAATACCAATATCTATAGAAGATACCAAAGACAATAAGATATAGAAAGGTTAAAGATATTCTCAGCTACTCAACTAAAAATATCTAAGTGAAAATTCTTGACTTTTCCTGGAAATACGATTTCTGTGAATTTGTTTGTAGCCAAAAGATGTATGTGCATTCATATACATAATATCAAAAGGGGTAAATGAGAAATCAATAATATTTTGAATCCAATTATTGTGTTATAACCTTCACTTCATAGGCTGTCACTTACCTTTCTTTTGTTCACAATTTCGTTTAAACTCTAAAATGTTTCTGTTTCTCTACTATATTATGCATGTATTATACATAAAAATCTTCCTCTTGAATCTGTTAGAAAAAGAACCACGCAGCAAAATTGCGTATGTTTTAAAGATCTAAGCATACATAGAGACAGATAGCAGAAAGCATCTTTGTTTTATATTATGTATTGATTTTTTATTTAACAAAAATTGATTACGAAAATTAATTGGTTACAAAAAGTACCGGTTGTAAGAAAATATATCCTTAACATGGTAGCTTGTAAATATTTCCGAGCTTCGAGAATTGTTAATCCTTCTTTTTCAAGCAATCTTATACTTATTTTCTTGAATTAAAGTATTGATATCGTTGACTCAAGAAATATTTACTTGTTTTAAGAACTTCAACAGTCAAATAAACGCACTTAGTTAAATATAGAAAATTGTTTTACTGATAATCCCCTTCAAAGAACGTATAGAAGATTCAGTAGAAATTTACTAAGTCATCCTGTAAATATAAGTATTCGAAGAGGGTATTTCTCGTATAGCTCGTAGAATCAGAGTATAGTATGCCAGTAACCTTCCTTCCTATATAATATGGGCATGTTATCTTTGTGACCTAAATAATGTCAACTGAGTGAACATCGTCGAACTAACGCAACTACAACATCTCTACGTTATACAGTGAGAAACCAAATAACTTACCATCAACTATACCAAGAGCACAGTGAATTATAATGCATCGATACTTCATAATGGTCGAACGAAGAAGTGGTTTTGGTTTTTTATTTTGTGAAAATTCTCAACAATACTGTGTTAAGATGATTGGTGCAGCAAAAGCTTTTAAAAATTCATTATTTTACCAAGCTGAGGTTATTCGACTGCACATTTCTCAAAGATTAAAATTTAGACATCACTAGACATTATTTTAAATCCCATTCTTCGTAATTTTTTTTTTTTTTAATTTTTATTGTTGCCATGAGTTTGCTTTTAAAGTTTCAACTCGATTGGATCACGAGGAAAGGGTTAAAAATCGATCAAAAATATTTTCGGCAGACAAGTAGACACCACGAACTAAAAGAAAGGAAGTAATAATTCTTTTACTATCTTTGCGTCATTTTTTTAATAAAATTCCTTTTTTTTGGTAATATTTGAGCTAGAAATTTAGTAGAAAGGAAAATAACTTAAAGCCCTGTATATTAAAGACAATAACTGGATTTCGTAATCATCAAGGCCATTCTCATTGTACTCGGTACATCTCTTCTTGTAGTATTTGAGAATTGTAGCCTCCTCTATTTATACGATAAATGAGACATCTCATTCCACATCACATGTTTTTTCTTCCTCATACTTTCTTAACATACAGTAAGCTTATTACTAGATTGCCCATAGGGATTTATTTTATTAAAACTTTTGGTGCTATATGTTTGACTTCTTCAAAAGTTGGAAGAGGTGCTGGAACCAAAAACCCTTTTGAAGAAGAATTTAAAAAAAATAGAATAGATTGGAATTTGATGAAACTCGGTGGATGGGGTAATTTTGATCCAAAAAGTGTCAAAATCAAGTTAATTTAATGATTGGATGCAGAATTTCTGAGATATCGCAATATTTGGATCGATTTTAGTCCGTATCTCAAAAACTATTCGACCAGTCATCAAATGCAACCGATTTTTGTACTTTTTGGATCAAAATTACCTTATATACTGAGTTTTATCGAAATTGGAGAAATCTCTTTTGAAGAAATCGAGAATAGGGGATGAATTTCCGTCTTATTGCACACTTACGTCATTTAAGAGACGTACGTGAAAAATTCCATGCTTCTAGAGCCAGAAATTAAACGTACTGTACCAATACATTCACATATAAATAAAAATATATATCGTTCCATCGTTTTTACCAATGATGTACTAAACATTAGGCGAACATTTCGATATATAGATATAAACGAATAGGCACAAGCGTTAAATATCCGAATGGAATCTTTGTGGTTCAATTAAGATTGAATATTATGTTGTCATAAATAGAAAGCGATAAATACTTTTCTATTATTATTGTTTTGTATGAATTTTCATACAAAAATTATATTATTCTACCTATTACTTTCTTCTATCTCCTACCATCTTTATCTTAAATAATTATCGTAACAACCAAGAGTGAGTATGCAGTTAACGTGCATTATCGAAATATTTTCAGTATTTTAATTAACAAATTTCTAGTCGGATAAAGGAATACATAAAATAGCCCTTCCTAGAGAGTCCTTAATAACAGCTCCGAGTTTGAAGATTTTTTAAATGATTCTTTTTGTGTATTATTTAAAGTCAGAAACATTTCATAGGGGGGAAATAATCTGGAGGGGGAACAAGCAATGCCGCGACTGATATATCGATGCCTTCAAAATTGAGTGGACAAACATACATACATACATTGCAAGTTAAATAAAGGTTATCCTCACCGAGTTTACTTACCAAAATTAGCCAAAGTGAAGCTCCCACTATCGACAATTCTCGACTTTATACTACCACGAGAAAGTGAGCAGGAGGGTTTAAAATAGATTTTTCTCAACTCCGTGCAAAACTAAGTTTCCACTTTCTACCTCTGTCGGGGAAATAAATAGTATATTCACCACGGCAGCAAGTAAAGAATGTCTCAGATCTCATGTTTGTCACCCTCGGATTCGCATTCCTTACTTTTCATCCCTAGATGTGTATACTATTAGTATCTAAAAATTTAAAACATTCTTAAAATGGTTAATGTTGTTTTAAGGATTCTTTTAATCTTAGTTGATATATAAATTGAGATCGATTCAATTCTCCACTTGCTAGTGATTATAGTGACAAATAAAAGAAACCACTTTCTAAGAATATACTATTCCTAAAAAAATGCATACAAATCGATTCGATAATTTTCTATATCCCATTGTCATAAAACAACATAAAATTGAAATATATTTACTTGACTACTATTGAACTATAAAATACTATTGAAAACTCTATAAAAATGTCAAAGAAACTGTAACACAAACAATATTAGTGGGTAATTTTCACATCGTTCCTGTAATGGTTACACATAGAACAGTTACAGAAAATTATAGATGATGATATAGACAGAATAATATCTAGAATCTAGATACCTATATCTATTTCATATCAATACTAACAAAAAAATAAAGAGAGTGAATGTTTATGCATTTTCAATTTCTTTTCTATTTATAAAGATTTCCTTACAATTGAATTTGGCGGTATTTCAAATATGATACATGGTGTTTCTTTAATCGTTAAAATATTACTGAAAAGATTTGTTTAAATATTCTGTATGTAATCCATTGTGGATCAACGCATATTTTTATGCAACCATCAGAGGATGTGTGTGTTTGTTATTATTGTGGTTGGCTTTTTAGTTATCCCACTGATAAAGTTGCTTACACTGATTTGAACAAGTGGAATATCTTGAAATTTGTGCTGAGAATTATGAGTATATAGGATCTATGATGCTATAAACTGACGAGTATGGCGTCCATCAGCTTCCAAATTTCCGAGATGATAAAAATTGTTTTGATCTGTTTTTACATGATATACATCAAGAAAAACATCCCTGTTGACAGCGATTCGAACATTGAGGGCACATTGTTTACCGATTTGAGCTTAAAAATGAGCAAAAAGTCAATATTTCCCCTAATGCTATGCTGTGCGTTCTGGCGTTTTTTGTTTAAATGTGCAACGACATTGCAATTGCGTAGTTTCTGTAGGGGGGAGGGGCAGTAGATGTAACGGTCAACATCTGTTAGCTGTTAATTAGCTAACATCTTTCTATTAGCTGTTAAATAAGTTTGTTTATCCGCGAGGGCCAAAATTAAGGCAAAACATAAGTGTCCCCTTTCTCAAAAACTATTAAGAATAAAGATAGAGAGTTGAAAATTTGTGAGAGTCGACTGATTCCAATTTAATACTAAACTCATCCGAAAATATTAATTTTTTTGCTTAAGGATTCGTTTCAAAGTATGTAGATTCAAAACACGAAAAAAAATTGACAATAAAGTACCCTACAAAATGATTTTCTCAGCTGCTTTGAATTGGTATATTGTTAAATAAACATTCTGTAGCTAAATGGCTATAAAAGTAATATGAGATATAAATTATAAGCCAAAACTGTCAAAATCTGTAATAATTCTTCTATCGAAAACATAATTTCTTATAAAAGATTGAATCTATTGTTAGCAACCGAAAATATTTACATAAATTATTCGTTACTTATTACTCAAGTAAGTAACGACATCAGAGAAAATGAAAAAAAGTATTTTTCAAGATTTTTAGTAAGTTTGAACGCATTATCGGACAATAAATTATATAATTATACCATTCCTGATTATAAACTAGTCAGACTAGTCTAGTCTGAGTACATTTAGAGTTAGTCAGATATTAACGCAATATATAGATAAAAAGCTATATTTATGACATGTTATTAATTGATAAATAATTTTTTGAAAAAAATCTAGGTTTTCATGCAAGTTTTGAATAGCAAATGTGGATGAACCCATACATTTTCGATCAAAAAGTAAAACAAAGTCTGGCAAGGAGTTTTGTAAATATATTAATTAAAAAGATTCACGAAAATTTTCTCCCACTAAGACGGATAGAGTCAAAAGACAAATAGTTTTTGTAAGTAAAAATCTAGTGACTTAGATCACTTTAGACATTTAAATGAGAAATTGTGTTTTTTATTTTATTTTAATTTAATGTCTTCATTTTATTCTATTTTTCCCAGTTATTTTAAGGTTAGTAGAACTTTTTACTAATAGGTTGTATTATCTCCCAATAACGATAAATGATTTTTAAATTAATAATCGACGAACATTTTAATATTGTAGATAATATGCAATCAAACGAATTAGAAGCACCTTTAAACTCCTTCCTGTCATAGCACCTTCACGAAGTTCATCGATTTTATTGCGAAAAATCGTTAATTTTTTTGAAACATGCTCTGGCACACACATCCACGCATTTTTTTATTGTTAGCAACAATGGTATTGTACTGTGTTTATATTGAATTGTATTATTACAGCAACTATAATACAAATCGATTCTTTGACCCCGAAGAGAATTTAAATTATTATAAAAATTTTTCAGTAGGTAAGTTGAATCAATACGAATCAAATAATTAAATGTTTCTCTAAAAACTATCCCTGTTTTCAGATAATAATGTGCTGTATCTTGTTTATAATAATAAGTGCCGAATTCCAAATCTTGATATATACAATCCAGATGTGTTACCTTTTATGAAAAAGAGGAAGTTTAGACCATGTACCGATAAAGGAGGTCAGCTCACGTACATACAAACCGTTGGCAATCAAAATACTTTGATTATTGATTATACTAAGAGAAATTATTATGCAATTTATGGAAAAATAAGTTGTTGCTATTCGGTTGTACATAGGAGGAAGCATAACGATAATTCTTATTTGTAAGTATCGGTTTTGTATTATTTTAGGGAGATTATTATTTCAAGGAACAGAACACAAAGGGTTACTCCACCAGCTCTTATCAAATTTTCTCATAAAAATGTGTTAAATTCGGCATAACGAAACGTCCTCCGGAAAGTTCTCTCTTAAAGAAAAAGAATGTACGGCTCTAGGCTATAATATTGTATTAACATTAACAATCAAAATTTTTTGTAGAATCGATAACTGTACACATTTCGAGAAAACTGCTGTATTAAATTCAACTATACAGTTTTTGATTGTAAAATGTGAACGAGTTTTTAGAAATGGCCGGAAGAAGATTGTGTATGCTAAAGCTCATGCTATAATTACTACGAAACACAAAATACGGAAACGATTAGATAGTTTTAAACAAAATGATACCACACAGCCAATCAGTGTTTTAATGATTGTTTTTGACAGTGTATCACGCCTAAATTTCTATCGTGCAATGCCAAAAACTGCAAATTATATTCTATCGAAAGGATGGTTTCCGTTACGTGCATTCAATAAAGTTGGCTTGAATACATATCCCAATATTATGGCAATGATGACCGGATACAATATTTCACAAGTACAGGTAAAATGTAATAATCGAAATCCAAAGAGATTGGATAAATGTCCTTTAATTTTATACAAATATCGAGGTAATGGCTATGTAACCGCTTATGGTGAAGATGATTCAAGTATTAATTCATTTAGTTATGCTGGACCAGGATTTTTGGTTAAACCTACCGATTATTATATGCGACCTTTAATCCTTGCAGCTGAAAAAACTTTAAATATGAGAAAATTACGTGGACTATATTATTGTTATGGTCCTGAAACGTCTGAAGATCTTATTTTAAACTATGCGCAACAATTTGTGGAAATGTATAAAAATGATTCATATTTTGGATTGTTTTGGATGAACGGTTTCAGTCATCAAAGTTTAAACGATGTATCCTTACAAGATTCTCAAACAAAACTTATGTTTAATAACTTAGAAAATTCTGGTTTATTCAACAAGTCTATTGTCATATTTATGAGCGATCATGGTATGCGATTTGGTGGTTATAGAAAGACGTACTCGGGATGGTTAGAAGATCGTTTACCATTCATATTCATTTGGTTACCGGATTGGTTTCGTAAAAAATTTCCAACAGCTGTAAAAAATTTAAAATTAAATGAAAATCGCTTAACGACTGCATTTGATTTACATTTAACTTTACAAGATATCTTGAAGAAATCTGGACGCTTAAAAGAAGCAACACCAAGTTTAGCATGCCCAAAATGTAAAAGTTTATTTGAAGAAATTCCATTTGAACGAGGCTGTGAAGATGCTAGCATCGATTTTGAATGGTGTACGTGTAATGGTTTCCATAGCATAGACAATAATATATTTGGTATCGATGGTGTTGCAGAGATTTTAGTTAAACGTATTCAAAAGATTTTATCGAAAAGTAGTGAGACTCGTAAACTTTGCAAAAAACCTTCATTAAAGAGCGTCATCGATGTTCGTGAGTCACAACTCTCAACAGCTACCGTAAAATTTTATTTAGTAACAATTGAGATCGATCCAAGTGGTAAATTTGAAGGTACCATTGTAAAAACATTCATTAAAGGTAAAAATTCTTTCGAATTAAAAGGTGATGTTACTCGAATTGATAGTTATGGTACCCAAAGTCATTGTATTCATACGAAATATTACAAACCGTATTGTTATTGTAAAGAGAAACTTTAAAACTGGCATTTTTTTGTTGAATTTTTATGCATTTATTAATTTATGTAAAATATTATACGTTTTTTAAAATCTATACATTTGAATTAAAGAACGCTATCTATTTTTACCCGACTACTGTCCGACACAAAGGAGTTATGTGTTCATCATGAGTTATGTTTGTTCCATTCTGGCACCAAACACGTAGGCCGATTTTGATGATTCTTCCCTCAATCGATTTGTCATAACCATGTGAGTGTTATTAAAGACTTGGCATTAATGAAATTCAATATGACGACGAACAGACACCATATTGAGAATAAGAAAAAATTGAAAATCGTCGAACTAGCACTGCGTAACAAGGGAACTTAAATTAAAAACTGAAGAATAAAAAGCAAGCCCCACCCTTTAATTTTTCAGAATTAATCTCGAGAAAAGTCTTCGAGAAAATCTGGGTTTTCTGGCAAATCAACCATTTAAAAAGGATACTAAACACATAAAATATAAATAAAATTATCGATAATATAATGGAAGTGAAATATTAAAGGTTATTGGCAGCAAGTGGATATTTTAGGTTTAAAAATATCATCAGTTTTGGTTGAAAGGTAGATATAATATATAAAGCACAAAAATAAAAAGTTTTATCACAAATATTTTTATACAATCCCTCTCGAACCAACAAAAAAAAAACTCATGAGCAGTTGAGCTCAATAACTGAAGACATATTTCCCCTTCATTATATATTTATTTTTAAAATATTTAATAGGGAATAATCCTGATGTCGAATTGTCCATAATAGATACCCATAAAAATGAAAAACTAGACTTGATACCATGACAAAATTTAAAAGTGAATTTGATTAAAAAATGAAGAAGTTATCAGCAATCAAAGATTCTTAGGTTGCCCATCTCCTTTTAGCAAAACAAAGTTTTGTATGTAATCTCTATGGCGATACGCACGTATATCGTCAATAGTGGGTATCTTCCTCTTTGTTAAAACTAAAACAACCTATATACCGAATTTAAACCTTCTTTAACTCAATTTGTGGTGGCTGTAATGACGTTCAAAGCTATAAAGCAAGGAAAAAACTTCTTTTGACATAAAATAGAGAAAATGGGGGCTGGAACCTTCAAATTGATTTTCTACTCTCCAGCTTAGTTAGAGGCTGTACAAAGGTTAAAACCTAAAGATCGTCTTAAAAAAATGGAGCTTCCGGTCATTTGAACTAAATGGAATTGCATTGCGGGAAACAAATAAAAAATTAGGTATTCTCTGTGACCATTTTTTGTTCACCAAATCCATACATCTTCAAAACCAAGTAATGCGTTCTAGGGGTCATAAAAAGGGTTCAAAACACACCTCCATTCCTCCTCGTTGGCCATCGATTCAATGCACAAGTCTATATTTTCGGAGAAAATCTGAGTAAAAAATATCAAACCGATTATATTTACATAACAATGTTTGTATATGTCGTTTGATACGCGTTATAAAACCTACATTCAATGTATTGTGTCCAACTCCAATCTGGTATATTATAATATGGCTTGGAATTTCATGGAACAGTGCCATTTGATGAAACAGGTTAGAAAAATTTATTAATCTATAGTTTCAGATACAAGTGAGTAGTAACAGAAGAACATTTTGTTATGGTGAATTTAAAACATCTTTGTTTTGGCAAGTTTTTCTTTTAGGGATTTTTTGTTATCTTTTGTTAAACTTTTGAGTTTCGCGAAACAATAGCTTTCATTTTCAAAGCTTTCCAACAAATCAAACCATTTAAAGAAGTACAAACATTATAGTCAAGTTCATAATACTATGATATTATATTCGTGCATTATTTGTATACAATACTAAGACATTGTGTCTATACATATATTTTTATTAAATCTTATACTTCACGATATATATTTCACGATTGAACTTAAAAATTATAAAAGTGGTAGTTCTGAGGATACTAAAATAAGTCTTCGCCAGACGAGACGATAATAAGAATCTTCATTTTGAGCATCAAAATCATTTTATTCTTATACTAAGAATTCCTATTAAATAAATTAAACGACCAGAGGAAATTACTTAAATCTATACTGGAGGACAAAACTGATAATCTAATCAGCATTGTAATAGGTTTATGAATCGAAAAAGCATATGTAACGAACGCTATAACAATGTTGTTTCACGAGATGTCCAGACATTTCATGGCAAAGCAGATTATTTGTCGGTTTCATTTATGTGGGTTTAAGGTATTGATTGTTATTTCTGTATTATTGATATGAGAATTTTGTTATTTTTCGAAATTTTATTTTTGCGTTTTATAAATAGAAAAATTCTATGATAATTTTAATATAGTTATCATTCCGAAGTATTGAAATTACAAAACACTTTTCATCCGATTGTACTAAACATTTGACCATTGGTTATGCAGATGATTGTTATGTTATACCTATGTATGGGTAACAATATGTAGTATAAAAAATTTAAATAAAATCGTTGAATGCTACGAGAGTTGACATTTTTGCGAGAGTTTATTTTTAGCCGATTAAATCTCTGATATTTCTTTCCCTAGTTAACTTACGTAGGGCTGTAATACGTCTTGCAATTGAGTGGTGCGCTAATAAAAAAACCGAATTTCTGCCTGACAAAATACTGACCCATTAATGCCAATTTTCCACTAAACGTCCAAACACAAGTAAAATTTACAAAAGTGCCGTCCAATTTTAAGGATACGAAATCCTAAACTCGCACTTGAAACATATCTAAGAACTCTCTCCATTAAATACCTTTTTCCTTAGAGCCTTCACCAAACTTAACCGATTTTGAATATCATCGCCTATTTTTCTGGTTGTTTCGGGTATGGAACTCTAAACTCGCGCTTGAAACGTGGCCTAGAACACTCACCAATAAATTACCTTTCAAACGAAGCAAAAAAAACAATCAGCTCACCCGTTTAGGTGCACCGATGCCACAGACAGACAGTCATACACACAAACACATAGCGGTCACATTTATAACACTGTTTTTTTTTTGGTTCGGGGGATAACAAACACAATCTCGCGTAGAAAAAAAACAAATCTGTAACTTTTCACAAACTGTCGTGTTTTTACAGATAGAATTTTGTTTTTCGTAACTAATCCCCATTTAATCAGAAATGAAATATTGAAAATCCAGCCATATTAATATAAAATTTTTCGTGAGATTACCAGTTCTTATACCAGAAGCATCTGAGAAGACAAAAGATGTCCCAGGGTAGAATATTTACCAAAATAACTTTGAGCATGAAAAAGCTTCAAAAACATTTAAAATACTACTCTAAAGTGATTACAAACATTAATTTATTTTGAAAAAAAAATATAAGTAAACGAATTTTAAATTTTCAACTCTCTCGCTTCATGCACGCTGTGCTATGTATTAAATTATTTTATTGTTAACTAACTAACCTAGTTGACATAAAAACCCAAACGCTGCAGCTTCCGATCAATATTCATTCATTATTGTTTACCACAAATGAAATTGAAATAGAAAATTTCTATTTTATTTTTTCACAAAAAATCTACATATTTATTATTATCTTGTGCTGGTCGCTAAATAATATATAATACAGTAAAACCTCTACAAAAATACCATAATAAAAAAGTTATATTTTTTTAAAAAATCAACTTTTTTAATCGAAATTTGTTAATCTTTTGTTCTATATTTAATGGTTTACAAGACGGTTTATGGCGACAGACGGCCAACTGGAAATGAACTAATTAGGTGATTTTATGAACACGTATGCCATAATTTTTTTCTTAGCATCAATATTTTTACAAACTTGGGACAAAACTTAATATACATTGATATATTTTATATATCCATGGTATAAAAATGTTTTATCCTATAAAATTTCTAACTAAATCCAGTTTGATTAATTTTTAATTTAATAAATAAAAAATATAGTTCATATATTTATTTCTATTGTATTTGTATTATAAATAGAAAGAAAAATTCCATCTAAAACTTAATTAAGTTATTGGAACGTGAGAAAAATTCTGACGAAATAAAGACTTTCTTATTGTCGCAAAATATTTTCATATATAGTTTATAAAAGATAATAAAAATTAGAAAAATAAATAAAATAATTATTTTACTAATTTGCTCTTATTTCATGCCAACCGGAAATTTATAAACAATTTAGCTGTGGTATTAATATGATTTTTAGAGAAATGTAAGTAAATTATTGTATTCACCCCGAAAAGATTGCTAAAAAAAACCAAGTATAAAAGCTATTAACTAAAATTATAAGTCATTAATTTTCGCCGTCATCCCGTGAACGTCTTAGTTCTTTATTATCCTGTTTTTTAAGACTTTATAAAATGGCCTAAGATGCCACAAACTGTGGGCATTTCTAAGGTTTGTTACCAACAATCAGGTCATTCTACTTTCCAAGAGAGCTTTTGACTTTTGAGTTTGTATAAGAATTTCAGATGAAAAATGTTCTAAATAAGGGCGTGATAGTTTATGTAGTTTAAGTTGGTTAAAAAATAATTGAAACAAATGGATTGGATTTCAATTATAGCGTTTTCAAAATCAAACATTGCTCTGCCCCCGTCTGTCTGTATTTGTATCAAATGGGCTTTAGAGATACAAACTTTAGGCACAGCTCTAAGATAACATTCAAATGATTTAGAACGGGCGTTGTTTATATATACGCTGATTGAAGCCTCAGTGGAAATTATAATCTCTTAATATAACTTATCTAAATCATAACGGTTCAATTTATAAAAGTCATAAAAATAAAATCGACTACACTTAGAAATTGTCAAACTCATTTCACAGAGAAAATTTAACAACAAAATATAAACCCCCATTAACTTAACGTAGAAAAAACATTCAGGAAAATGTTAATAAAAATAGAATATGGAGGAAAACTATACATCGACATGAAAATAACAAAAAAATCAAACCAATAATAATACAGAGTGAAACACAAAGATAAACTATTTTCAGCGACATTAGACAGAATTCGACTCACTTTTTCTAAAACCGAGCGGATACAAATTAAATGAACATATTTGTAGGCCGCGATTCCTAAGGGACGAAGAAAGATATGAAGACATTAAATTGTTATTTATTTATATTTTATAGAGAAAAATTGATTTCTAGGCTCAAGAATATAAGAAGCAGTTTGTTTTAAAAAGTAAGAAAAAAACGGACTGGACTGAGTGAAACTTTATAGTGAAACAAAAATTATATACCTTATAAATATTTATTTCCATAATTTTACAATTATCAAATAGAATATGACACAAGTTTCGTAATATTCCAATATGATGACGTCTCATAAAAATTAACACAAGATCTTCATTCGCTACGAATTCTGCTATATTTCGTTCGTGTCCACCATGGATAAATTCTACATACAAATAAGCTCTTCGTCGTTTATTTCCTATTCCAATGAGGTTTCTTTAGACTTCTCTCTTTAAATATACTCCCAGTACAGTATTCGAAGACAAATAAATTCACAACAGTAAGGAATTAGGTATAATATTGTCTGTTATTCGTAAAAAAAAAGAACTCGAAAGTAGAGAACGAAGTAGGACACAATTTAATGAACATAAAATAACTACTTGTGAAGGTAATGGAGTTGCACAGATGATAAGTAGTTAGCAGTGTTTTCTCTGCAGAGAGTCGAACGAGGTATACACTTCTCCAATGTTTCACATCAAATTTATATACACAATATTAATGTTGAGAGCTCAGTTTCCCCCATCTGTTTACTTTTTTAGTTCATTATTAAATTTTTGTAACGAAACTGTTGTAATCGGGTCAAGGAAAATGATTTTAATCGCTACTAAATATTAGGCGTTTCAAAGAATGTATAATTCCAATTGAGATCAAATTTAGTAAGTATTCTTCATATTAGCACTCTTTAGTAGTACTTAATTTTATGTGGACTTTATATAATTATTTTACGAAGCCAGAAAGGGATACTTTTGCAAAAATAATGAGATTGTGTACTTCTTATAAAGGCATTAATATATCTTAAGGAAGATCAATCTCAACTTATATTCACCTGATAGAAAAAGTTCCAGGAAGACTTTTATTTTATTTTTGAGACCTATAAATATATATGGCTCCCTCAACGGAATGAGAGATTCATCTTACGTCTGTGCTACTCCATTTATAAAATTTATTTATAACATTTTCTGATGAAAGTGACTTTTCTCCTCCGAAATATCATAGTCCAGAGATCATAAGCGGTATGCACGCTGGTCGACTGGGTCTATTATTGCATCACGGTTGTTGCAGGAGCTGCCACAAAGAAAAGAAGAATGATGTCTCGTTTTATTTGACACCACCCAGCTTTTGCCACAAGTAGAAGGACTTATTCGAGTCAGCCTGAAATTCATTGATACCAAAGCGCTCCTGCTATTCTTAAACAGCTCCAAATAGTTCATATAGTACTGATCGGGGATACGACAATTCCCTATGATCTAAGTTAGTCCCACCCCAAGGCAGATACTCTAACCTCACTTTACTACCCCTTTATCTCAAAAATCCTTGTGTTTTGGACTTTGTTCCCATAGAGACTTTATGCCCCGAGAATAATCTTCGCTTAATAATTACATAGTTTCATCATTTTTATCAAGGTTAATGCAATTTACATATAAAAGCTGCATGTCCCTTCGAAAATATAAATTGGTTTTAAGATCTACCTTTTGAAGTTAACGTCAAACGTATTCTTAGCAATCTAAGGAATTCTTGACTGCAGAAATTTACGTGATAATAAACGTTTAAATTTTACAAATCGAATAATAAAGTTTCGTGGAATCATTTTAAGGTTTATTTTTTGTCATACCTTCCTGCTCGGTGTGTTATAATATAGAAATGAATTTATTCTTTTCATGGAAATACTATATCTACAGCAAAAGTCTATCTATATTTCTACACAGTGCCGTATTCATGAACAACGTTAGCGATTTTTATTTAAAATATGAAATGGGTCTTTGTCCTAAAATTTTTTGATTGCTTCAAAGGACGTTCGTTTTCCAGCCAAAATATCATGTGAAATCAATTTTTGGATAACATCAATACTGTCCATCAAAACTACTAAAAAAAGATTCAATAATGGATCCTATAACAGTTTTCATCAAAAATTTTTACATACTTTTTACTTTTCTCGGAAGTATAAGTAAGAAAATCGTCGAGTGATATCTGTAAACGCTCTCTATGTTAACTAATTCTTAATTCCGACACTGTTTCTTACTACCTCTGAAATGTTTCTCTGTTATATTGGAAGAATACTGAATGAAATGATCAATAAGAGAGGTTGTTATATGTTTATTCAATCAAAAAAATTAATCAATTAGTGAAGTCATTTAGTGAATAAATTTATTTTAGTATATAATAATATTTAATTTATTAACTGGTTAATAAAATTGTTAACATGAATAAAATTATGTAAAAATAATTTGGATTAACGCTCGATTTCCCACATCTAAAGCTCAAAAACATATTGAATACGATGTTGTCTAGAATATAGAATGAAATAACAAGAAGTTAATTTGAAATATCTATTATAATGCCTTAGAGAAACTATTTAGGCGTAAATGGTGCCCACAAGGTTATATCTTTATTAACGGAGATGATAAGCAGATAATGTTTTCCTTTCGCTGTGAAAGATTTTTTATCAAGCTTTTTGTTGAGTTTTAGTATGCTTCACAGTTTGAAAATAGATTCATAGTCCGAAACATGTCACTTATTACAAATGTTGCAAGTTGAAAAATCAAATAAAAAGAATTTTGAAAATAAATTGTTACTTCTTTATTTTCATCAAAATAATATTGAAAAACTGCAAAAGCGGTTCCGACAAGAAGTGATTCAAATCTCACTACGCCATATGGCAAATAACTTCGTCGCCAAACATTCCAACGCTTAGACGTATGCCCATCTTATTGGACTCATAGCTCCAAAGGAATTTTTATATTTAAAAAGATATGTTGGAAAAAGTTTATATGATTTTTTTCAGAAACGTCGAATTCGCATATTTTTGTACTCCACCTTATATATCTTTCGCTCCACCATGAACGAAAAATGCACGAATACCTACCTATTTTTGAAACAAACTGTATACCATATTCATTTCAGCAACGGTCAATAACATATCTCCATGTGCATCAAGATACATAGACGGAAAAACACCGATGCAATATAGGTAAAAAAAAAACTCCCAAGACATTTCATTTCAACATGTTATTTATTTTCTAAAATAATTTTATCGAGATACTAAATTAATTAACAAAATTGTATAAAAATATACCTTCATTCACAATTTCTTCATTTAATACTTACCTTTTTCAACGGTACATGAACATCAGCTAATTGTTATCGCGTCATTAACCTTATGATTGTATTTTAGTGACCGAGATAAAAAAATAGCATTTTGTCGTTAATCGATTAATTCCAAATGGCTGGTTCAATATAGTAGACATTTGGCAGAAACGTAAATAAAAGGCAGAAGTGAACTAAATTTTCACATGGGATTCATCTCGAATGAAAATTAGAAAATTCAAAATAGTGGATCTAGACAGATTCGAGATTTTTGTGACATATGCCTATAATAGAGGCCACCCACAGCACTATTTGTTAATCTTTATTAATTTAACTACATCCGTCTATATAATTACATTTTATGATGTGGGTGGAATCGGTTACTTCGTTCTTATCCAAGCGACGACAATGTGATCAATTCGACCACCCCCATTTATTATAATTTGTTCACACTGCTGCTGCCTGGATTCGAACCCGCAACCTCTCAGTAGCCAAAGGGTCAAATTCCTACCGGGTGTTCCACGACACTTCTCATTCTTTTTAAAAAAAAGATACATACTTGAAGTACCAACCTAAGTTTGAACATCAATATTAATTATTGTTTCGCATTTGTTTTGCCTTGTCTATATTAAAAACTATTGATGGTAAATGATTAATTAACTATGTGAAGACCAACCCATCAGAATATAAAGTGTCCATAGACAACATAGAGATGCTTGTAGTTATAGCCAGCTACTAATAATGATCAATCTTCTTTCTGTATTTCGAGTTAGAAATGTTTTGTTGAATTGTAAAGTATTTGTCTAAATAAATAAACCAGTTATGGTGAAAATAACTCTTGGAAATTTGATTAACAACTTTCTGATTTTTAGGAACTATTATATTCATTGACTGTTATTTTATTATTAACATATACAGCCATAGGATAGACAGACGGACAGACGGACAAAGTAGTATTAGAAATAGTAATCTGTTGATTAGCCTTCGGGAACGGAACCCTAAAGTATTATGAATAGCTGGCATGGGGTGTCTTTGACTTAGTCGAAGAGTAAAAGCACTCACTTTCTTGAAACACTTGCGAAACTTAAGTTGCATAGATTATGCTAATAATATATACTTTCTATTTTCGGGATAAATACGATACATTTCTATGAGAAAATTAATATTTGTATTCCAACATGATTATTGAATAAAGTTATTTATATATTTGTTTGAAATTAGGGCATATAATGATAATACATCAATTTTAATTTTCCTCAAGCTATTACAACTGATACATATGTGCTACCAGGAATCACCCAATGATAAAACGCTAAAGCGTGCTATTGAGAAGCAAAATTTTGTTCGTAGCGTCAATATTTTTAAGCGTTTCAAACTTCGGACTAAAATAAATTTACCTAGGTATACATATATTTCAAAGGTTTTAAAAATCGAAAAAACGGTTTTAGCATTTATAAAAATAAACAAAGAAATCTACAAAAACAGAAAGTTAAAAGAAGAAGTTGCTACAGAAAATGCTACCTCTATCGAGTATAAAACGAGCATTATTTAAAAATTGCACAAAAATACAAATACACAAAAAAGGCCATATCAAAATTAAAACTTTAATATAAAAAAAATTGGCATCCAATATTCATGTAGTTAGTCTTGTTTTCACTTCAAGCAAATTATCATTAGGTTTTGCTTCCAAATTTTGTTCTGGGTATATGTGCTTTATGTTTACTAGAAGAAGAAGTCGTTCACAACATATTTTTAGTTGAACAACGAAGACTGATTCTACGAATGTATGTCTTTTGTTATAAAACTGGAAGATTTTCGATTGTGTACCTACTTAAATTATTTATGATGATTTCTGTTACACGTGCGAATAACTTCATTCGACTTAGTGGTTATGATTCGGTTACAATACATCAACAGTGTGTTCAGAAATAAATCTTATCCTTTAAAAAAAATTGTAAGAAAAATATTAGTGCCCTGTTTATACAAAAATAATTTTTTACGTTATTTTGATCCAAAAGTAACAAAAATCAATTCGACGTATGACTTGCGACGTTCAAGATATGAGAGTGACAGTTCTTCAAATTCTAAATTAAAGGTCTGTGGATCTGATACCCTCATACCTCGAGAACTACAAATCGTGGCGCTTTAAGGCACGGCGTGGTTTCGAACGACTATGGATATATGGTGGACTTCATCGGTGGATACACTGTATAAGTATTATTATAGGTAAGTTGTATGTGTTATTTTATATAGGTTTCATTTTAAAGTTAAGCTTATTTGAGTAAGTAATACCTACCTTCTTGCATACAGAATGTATCAGTTCAAAACTAGAAAATGATTGCAAAATAAACTGCGCCTCTAAAACTATTTTGACTAATTCATAAATGTACAAGGGAGTTATATGATTTCGAAAACAAAGTTTCAAGCTTTATAAACTCATAGAGAAACATGTCTTTTTTGATTGAAAAAAAAAATCATCCCATTTCTGTTTCTAAAATGTAAAAAATATGCCAGGAGTCGAATACGAGTCTTTTGAATTAATGACAAGCACAAACTATACCATATGTGCTCTAGGAATGTGTCAACTATATTTATTTGTGTTCGTTCACTAAATTTTGTATACAAATTTAAACGTCAAAGTATTACGATTATTGATTATTGATGATGTTTTTCATGATGCAATGGCGAAAACTATCAAGGCAAATAACTTGTCCAGTCAATCTTAATTAAAAAGAATTTCAAAAAAAATACATACATACCAGGAGTCGAAGCCTGGCCCCAGTCAAAATATTTTGGAAGATGTTATGTATTTTGACAGATCCATAGATCTAAAAATTCTGTTTCAAATATTGGTAGACAAAAAAGTAATGTGTGTGTTTGTGTGTGTGCGATATGTAGCGAAAAGTGACCATCGCATACAGTGGAAGCACTAGCATAGATTCATGATTCGTAAATGTCTTTTGCACCATTTTAAAATATTGATCGATTTATTTTAATTTTAGAATCATCTACCGTACTACAAATATATACACGTATTTTCACGTGGCGTTTGCATACGTAATTAACATAGTAAAATCTAGGTCATCTAATTATCGTTTCATAATTAAATAAAAAAAACCTCGTATAATGTAATTTACATCCAGCTATTCCGATGTCTATAAATATGTAGGTACGATCAATTAATCAAAACTAATCTATAGATAGTCGCAGAAACAAAACAATGAAGATCGAAAATTTTGAACATTAAGTCGGATTTGAATTCGGTTTTCGGCTTTCGATTCGTTATAGCGTCAGGAAACCTACATTGGGGCCTAAATTGATTTATAAGAACAATTCGGTTAATAGTGATGAAATGATTCCAAACTTTTTACCCGATGGTTTTTGGGATCGCTGAACACAAATATCACGACAGAATTGGGCATCAGATACCTGGGACCGCAATATTAAATACCCCCGAGTAACTAGTTTAGACCGATTATATAATGAATTTCCGAAAAACTCCACGAGACGACGACATTTTCATCACTATTAACCGAATTGTGAATTTAGTATATTTACTGACGATCTCACGAATTGAACTTTTACCGTTTTTAGTGATTCGTTTCAGCGACTTCTGTCGTTTATTTATTGATAACATAAATATTGATAACATTTCAGTATATTGTACATCTCGGTATGGATTTGAGTCTATAATTCAACATACCTTGTATAATTTTGCTGTATTATTGACTATTTCTACAAGTTTAAGCAATAAAAGTTTAGTATAATTTCTTTCTCAAAATGATATTAAAGAATTTTGTGATAACTGCATGAATGTAGACGAAAAATAAGAATAAAATTTTTCGATATGTGCCTTGATTTTCGAAATATTGAAAGCTAGATATCGAAAAATTTAATTCTTACTTTACGTCTTAAATTTTCAAGTTTCATAATATGATTTATCATCAAAATTGAAAAAATATATTTTTTAAATTTGTGCCCCCACTACCGCGCTCATACGTCCTTAAAGTCAAACAATCAACTTATTTTTAGAACAATAAAAATTTAATTAAACAAATAATCTTGTTTAGAGAAGTTTGTAAATTATAAATTATGGTAAAATTTATACCTCAATTTTACTATATTTTGAACTAATAGAATTCGGTATATTCCCTAATAGAGTTTCGGATTGAAATGTTTGTACAATTAGAACATATTGTACGAATAGTTTTACTGATTAAAACATTAGAGTAGTTTTGTAGAACAGACATATAAAGTAAGGTATCTTGTTGATTTTGTATATTTAGAATTTAGTTTGGAGACAAGAAGTATGATTTAAGTTGAAAACGGTTGAAATAACTTAAAAGATAGATAAAGTAAACTTAATAAGTTTATATATTCCAAGTGTTATAATATTTAAAATATTATGACAGTAAACTGTGAATAGTTCATTTCATTTTTGCTTTTGCAGGCTTAGTAGCTAATCATTTTCCGTACTGTTTTTCGCCCGGAAAGTATCTCATTAAAAACTTTATGAGACAAATTTATTTCCTACCCTCAATTAGTTATTAAAAATCGAATCACGTCCTCGCAAAGTTTTGTTTCATAAATAATAATTAAAAAAGACGGTTTTTTAAACAATCCATTTGAATATAAAAATAATTATTTATAGTTTTTAAACTATTTCAAACGACATTATATTTGTATATTTTCGTAAAATCTTTTTCTTACTTCGAAATTCATGATAATTCATCATTTTGAAAAATTGTTTTATCTGAATAAAGAAAACTTAAAAGTATAAAAAAAGGAAACAGAAAGGAAACTTGTGATGTATACGAATTTGTATTTCATTGTTTTTCTTAAAATTTTTGTGTTTCTAAATAAATTACATTTGCACATACACGATTATTCTTCATGAAGAAACATTTAGAATAAATTCATTCTTGAATTGTAAGATAGGTTAGGTTAGGTTATATTGGTTGTCCACGAAGGACACACTTAGGCTATTAGACCTTAAATGAGTTTACCACCTTTTCCGCTGATAATTTCATTTATCAGCTCCTCAATTATTTTCCAAGGTTGAGTGTACCTCCTTCATGCATACCTATAAGCCCATCACAACTATTAATTGAATTAATTTTTATTGTGAAGGTGGGAATCGAACCCGCTACTCTTGGCATACCGCGAACGGAATTGGTTACGCCTTAACAAACTGAGCTACTAGGGTTGACCTATATTGTAAGATAATATAACAAATTTCGATATCGAATAATTCGTTTTCACTTCTAAATATTTTTCAGTAACTTTTTCTTATACTTTCGAGAACACCTTGCTGCGATAAACGCAGAAAATTTTCATCGTTGCAAAAATAAGTTCTTATTCCAACTTTTTTACCACTTAATATTTTTACGGTTTACAAAAATCGTGGCTGTTTAAAAAGGCACTAAAATCTATCGGACACATCATTCAAACTCAGTTTGAAGAAAAAAAAATTTGATCTCAAACAGGTTTAAACCAATAATAAAAAAACACGAACTCTAACACATCCAGAAACGATGAATGAAGCGCTAAAATAACACCGTTAAAACAATATACAATAAAAATTTGATTATTCATTTAAAATTGTTCATCGATTTTTTTGTTTAAGCTCTACTGTTTGTGTTTTGTTATAGAGGCAAAAAGTAAAAGCACGATGCTAAAAATATAAATAACAAAATTTTCAACTAAAAATTTATATGTGTTCATTATTTTTTATTAAGTTTTAATTGCATTTAATTTTTTTAAAGCTTTGTAATCAAATTTCACAGTGGTTTAAAAATTACTCTGTAAGCATGTATAATGTATGCATGTATATTGAAAAGCTATATTGAACAAGATCAAACTTTCTAAGTTGATACATGAGTTTTCCTGGTTCCTTCCTTATATATTATTTATTTTCCAACAGGTTTTTTTCTGTCCATACTTTATGTTCCTTATTCCTTTATCAAATTCTATGTATGATTCACCTCTCTTTTCAAGCTTATCATGTTGGCGAATAATTATAAATTAAAAGTAGTGTATTAAGCAAATATGATTCGAATGAAACAGTTTTTAAAGATGTTCTCCTAATACTGAAGACATCATTAACAAGTAACAGCAACTGTGATATTTCAAATTGAATTATTTTTAAAATATGTTGTCCTTATAATTATTTAAGAATTTTACACTTTTCTACGAAATTTATTGTTGTTTTTTTACCCACGCGATCCGGAAGGGTCGAGCTAAATAATCCTAATAATTAAAAATTTAAAGAAACTCCCAAATAAAATCAGATATTAGGTGAATGGCTAATTTTTGTTTTACTTTTGTTGTAAAAAATATAGTAAAGGAATTTTCCGGTTTCGAAACGATTTGCACACGGTTTTATCTCAAAATCATTTTCATTGGTGACATTTTCTTGAATATCTTTGCTTCTATTAAACAAATTCAGACGAATAAAGAAAATAATTGTTTATTAAGAATTTTTGGATCGATCTTCTAACCGAATTTGATTTTTGTTTGTTAGAAAGGTAATTTGATCGATTTGCTCATGTTTTCAGAAAATTTACTCCGCCGTTTGAAGATCATCGTCTCATTTGTAGTTGTTTGGAGTACGGAAACCTAAAGTTACTTGAAGAACACAAAAAAAAATCATAATCCTTTCATATTTTTAGGAATTGATCAAGAAATCAGATCTGATCGATTCCTTTGTGGTATGGTAGTTTCTAAACGGATAAATTGGTTTGGTTTCTTGTTTTTGTTTGAAACATAATTGATTGAGAGATTTTTAGCTATGTTTCAAGCACAGGCTTAGAATTTTGTACTCGAAACAACTTGAAAAGAGGCGATGATCTTCTTTCCTGAATAAACCTTTCAAACAAAAAATATTCATTACTTTCAATAATAAATAGTAAACCAGCATAATAATAAAGTAGATTGGAAATGTTTACATTGTTTTAGCCGTACATATATGTATTTACACAAATATGTATTAATCAAGCGTACCTACATACCCAAATTTATATATTTTCTACTATTGTTTTTAATACCAATTTTTTAATGAATAAATGCAGAGGGAACATTGTAATTAATCGTATGGATTTAGGACCAATTTTTATTTATCTCTATGCCATGTTGGTTTAAATATGTGTGTATGAATGTATCTATGTTAATAGAACGATAGGTATGTTATATATAGAGTGTCAACTAATAATTGAGAAGCAATTTCAAAATATGTTATGTAAAACAAATGAAAAAAAAATTGACTGAGTTGAAATACCCTGTATAGAATGTGTTGAATGTGAGTGCTTGCATTGTTTTTGTTTATAAATAAGAAGAGTTTAAAAAACCAACACAATTATGGCGACCTGCTGGGCGTCATTTATTTGGATCTCGAAAATTTTACACTTGTTTCACAAGACCACTAGTTGAAGCCGTCTATCTGTAATAGACGGCTAGCTATACTACTAGTTGTATAGTTTTGGAGAAAACGGGTACCCCTTAAAAACTACGAGAAATTTTTTTAATCTCCAATTTGGATAAAACTCTATATAAGGTAATTAAGGTAATTTTAAGAGTATAGAAGGTAATTTTGACCCAAAAAGTAAAAAAATCGTGTGCATTTGGCGACTGGTCGGATAGTTTTTGAGATACTGTTATGGTCCCATGACATTCGTATTATCACTCGGTAGTAAATCGCTCTGTAGTAGTTTATAAATCAGTATGTTGTTCTCGTGTATTTTGTATAAATTGCAGTTTTACGTAAAACACACAATATTTTATAATCTTGTGCAAATTTGCAGACTCAGCTTTCTAGTCTTAAAACTTGTGGCATTTACACGTGTCACTTGAATTCATGGCCAAATTTGAATACACGAGGATGATTGTCCACAGACGCGATTGAAATATTGCTTCCCATCAGCCGCGTATATAAGTCAAAGTTTTCTGACGCTTGGGGAATTCGTTAGTTGCATTTGTAAGAGATCCATTCGTTTTGCGGATCTATTAGTAAAATTCATTAGCAACATTCGTTGTAGAATCATTCGTTTCTCGGTTCTACTAGTAAATCAAATTAGTTAATTAATTCATTTTCGGTTTTCGATTCAAATATTGCAAACACCATTTCTTGTAAATACTTCATAAAATAAAGAATACTTGTACAATAGTGAGTGAACTTTAAATATTATACGCTTCCAAAAAGATATCCGCTCGTCCAACCCCTGATCCACAACAAAAATGGATCAAAATTTTGCGATATCTCAGAAACTCGGCATCCAATCATTAAATTAACCTGATTATTATACTTTTTGGGTCCAAATTACCCCATACAACGAATTCATCAAATTTCAAAGTAAAATTTTTTCTGCGATCTTTTCGATTTTTGCATAGGGGTATACCCCTTAAAAAAATTGCAAAAAATCGAAAATTTTTTTTTATCTTCAATTTCGATAAAACTCAGTATATAAGGTAATTTTAACCCAAAAAGTGTAAAAATCGGGTGCATTTGATGACTGGTCGAATAGTTTTTGAGATACGGACTAAAATCGATCCAAATTTTGCGATATCTCAGAAACTCGGCATCCAATCATTAAATTAACCTGATTATTATACTTTTTGGATCAAAATTACCCAATCCACCAAGTTTCATCAAATTCTAAAAGAAAATTTTGTTTTGGCGTTTTTCTCGATTTTTTCTCGAAGGGGTGCCCCTCCAAATTTTTTTATATACAATGAAAATAAGCAACTACTTTTATCGCGAAACGCTCTATATACTATTATAAACAGTATGTTAAAAAATATTGTCACATATTTACTGCTGAGTATTTAATTATTTATACTCTTTCAATTTTACCATATTTTTTTGTCCACAAAATTTTTTGTTTCCAAATTATATGGATATACATTTTTTAAAATTTATTAAATGAGAATATTGAAAATAAATTTTGTTTTGAATTTTTTATCAATTCAATTAAAAATTTGTAACAGTTAATTAAAATGTATTTAAAATAGAGGTTATTATTATAGTCATTTATTGCTTTTTTGGGGAAATTGTTTTTATCGAATAACTTTCATAGTTTTGAGCGAATAACTTCATGAAAATGATCTATTAGGCTTGTACCGACGATCTCTATGCATAAAAAAACCTGTTGTTGATGCCTGCCGTAGTCATAGGCGTAGTGGGTTTGTAGTTACCTATTACCAACGAACTTTAAAATTGAAGGACTGGTTTTTTTAACTGATTGGTTCCTTCAGCATTTTTAAAGGAAATGGAGTTCAGCTTACGCATGTTTTACTGGACGAATTTTCTATTTATATTTTGTATATATTTTTGGGCGCTAGTGCATTTTAGCCTCGGCAATATACAATTTACAGTTTAAAAATTTGTTAAGCTGATGCAGCTTCTTATTTACAAATGTTATCTTTAGTTCAGTGAATTCAATATAAACTTTCTGTTTAATTTTATCATATGAATACGAAAGTTTCTTGTAATATAAACCATTAAATTGGCAATTATAACGTTTTTTAATAAAAAACATATTTTACACCTGTTATCAACTTTTCCTCGATAGGTAGGTGTATTATAAATATAAAGTGTCCTGTAAAATGTCAAACATAAATTATCTGGAATATTCTTAATATAACAAACAATTTACTCTCCATTAATTTCATTGATTGTTGCCACGCCAAAAAAATAAATCCTTTTTTCTTTGCATTGGTTTTGCTAGTCTTTTCAGTTCATTTTTACACTATTACTTTCAGATTAATGAAAAATTAGAAGTTTAGATTCGATTTTTCATTCGAGTAATATAGTCGTACAGTACGTATCTCTATGTGATTAACATCACACTAGCTGAAACATTCTTACTGTAATTATCACATGTAATATTAATCACAATTCTGTGTAGCCACGATAATTATGCGAACATCACTTAACCGACCACAGTTTCCGACTTAACAAGTAGCTTGAAATACAGAGATTTAATTGGTAAAACCTACTTAGAAAGGCAATTTTCAAGTCATTATATTTAACTAACTACGGCTTACGAAGTAACTTTTTTTAATTTCGACCTACAAAGTATAAATATGGACTACCTATATCTTGAAGGGAAGGAAATAAGATTTTGTTCGAGTTACATAGTCAAAATAATTAGAGATATCGCCTTTTTAGGAGATCAGCGGAAGGACATGGTATTTTTTTCGGCTTCCTGAAGGTTACGACTAAACGATTTTCGAGTTATCGAGATTCCACTGTTTATTGTTTAAAGGGGCTACACGTCCTACAGTAAAGTCCATAAAATTTTTAAGAAATTATTTTAACAAAAACTATAGAACTTTAAAAATTGAATCCCATTTACGTCCGTGTGTAAGACCTATGGAATTTTTTCGGGACGGTCAATCGATTTGAAATTGTGGCAGTGATCATTTTTTGTATCAATGTTTCATTATAAAAAAAAAATTTTCAAAACATCTTGAACGTTGAATATTTTCAAAGTTTAAAATTTTCAAAAATCTCCCCTGATATGGATTCTAATAATCTATATATATAAAAAGAGAGTGTTTGTTTGTATGTCCCCGATTTTCCCTAAAACTAACCATTGACCTTCGGTAGGGGATTATGTCATTGGGTAGCCCTTAGGCCCCCATTGTGAATAAGGGAGTTTGGTGGGGGTGGAATTAAAAATGATCTAGGAATTCATAGAAAATAGATTAAAAAAATAGTTCTAATAATTTTCAATAGATGGCGCCACTGTCAATAGGACCATTTTCACTAGATGGCGCTACTGGCGCAAATGTCTTTCGATTTTTCTCGAACAATCTGGAATGTTCCATGGGTTTCTGTCGAATTTTCTAGAATTTTCTCAAACATTCTGGAATGTTCTATGGATTTCTATCGAATTTTCTAGAATTTTCTCGAACATTCTGGAATGTTCTATGGATTTCTATCGAATTTTCTAGAACTTTCTCGAATATTCTGGAATGTTCCATGGGTTTCTATCGATCTTTCCCTTACTTTTCCGTACACACAGAGAGTGTAGACATAATATTGGGATCGGCCAAAAAAATCTTACTGTTCCGTACACACAGAGAGAATTAAAAAAAAATTGTTTCATTTAACAATTTTGATATTTAAATGTGCATAAACAACCCAGCGAAGCGGGTTTAACAGCTAGTTGGTTTATATGGACAGTAGCAATTGCCAAATTTTCTAGCGGCACCGAGCTAGATGTGGATTTTGATCTATGCACGTTCTAGAACACTTAAAAAAACGGACTAAATGAGGTAAAAAAAATTCCTCATCTTACACTTTTTTGTCTAAAATGATTCGTCTTTATGGAACAAACTTCGATTCAAACACGAATAAGGCCAACTATAATAATATGTGGAAATCGGTCTTGAATATATAGATGTTTTTAACATACAGATGTTTACAAAAACACAGATTAAGGGTAATACGCTTCGTTTGCTCGTGTATGGGATCTCACTCGATATATACAAATTAATGTACTTACGTACATGGATATTGTTAGTACGTACATATATATAGCGATGACAAAATAAATTTATTTGGAAGTAATGAATTATAATAACGATAATAAATTGTAACAAGACGACATGCAAAATACAATACTAGCAAAAAGGTGAGCTGAACATTAACAATGTTATATTTATCAGCGGGTGTCTGCTAACTGGGCACTAAATTATCTGAATGAACTCGGAAGAAGATCTTTTTTATCAAACTATTGGGAATATTTTTCTTTGGAAGAAGGGACGTTACGATTATTTGTCGTATAAAACATCTAACAAAGTTTCACCCGACACATCGTACATACATTATTGTTTTATGAACCAAACCAATTAAAGCTAGGTTAATTTTGATGATAAATTTGAAAAGTATGACCTTAATTTAGTAGGATTACATACTTGGTTTATCAAAATTGAATAAAAGTTGGATGTGATAGAGCAAAATTAATTTTTTTTGGATTCTGATGACGTCATTAAGTTAAAAAATTCAATTTTTGTGATAACACAAGCAAATTTGATCCGATCTTCTTGGAATTTTTTTGAAACCTACCAACTTTGGATCATCTTTTTTGGCTATGATGTCCATTTTTTCTAGCTATCACTTATGTGCTTAATTCCGGAACTAGGACTCCACATTCTTGAAACCTATTAGAGCTAGGTTAATTTTGATCACAAATTTGAAAAGTATGACCCAAATTTAGTAGGATTACATACTTGGTTTATCAAAATTGGATAAAATTTGGATGTGATAGAGCAAAATTAATTTTTTTAGATTCTGATGACGTCATTATGTTAAAAAATTCTTGTTTTTTGATAACACAGGCCAATTTGATCCGATCTTATTGGAATTTTTTTTGTAAACCACTAATTTTGGGTCATTCTTTTCAGTTGTGATGTCAATTTTTCGCTAGCTATCACTTATGTACAAAATTCCGGTACCAGGACTCATTATTCTTGAAACCTGTTAGACCTAGATTAATTTTGATCATAAATTTGAAAAGTATGGCCCAAATTTAGTAAGATAACATACTAAGTTTATCAATTTTGGATAAAATTTGGATGCGATGCAACATTAAATTCTTTTGGATTCTGATGACGCCATTCAGTTAAAAAAATCGATTTTTTTGATAACACACGCATATAAAATATATATGCCATAGACTGTATCTAATCTATAATGATAAGTGTCTAGCGTTGTCTGAATAAGTTGATGAGATAATCACTATAATACATTTTTTGTGATTTTCGCCGTATATTTCGTTTCCTGACATCCCAGCACTCATTTAAATCAGTTTTTGTTGAGGGTAAGTTAGTAAGTTACTTTTGCCTTGGCTATCTAGCGAATATATGTGTGTTTGTGACCCGTTAGGTAAACGATATTTCTTCTCGGGTAAACTAAATAAAAGAATGCTCGGCTTTCACAGATCCAAATTAACATATTCATATAGTATACGTATTTCGTACAATAACCATCGTAATAAAGGTTTTGTATTATGGTTCTGTATGGAGTATTTTCAATTTAATAATAAACTCAACACAGAATATATCTGTTATCATTGTATTATTTGTTATTTAAATATGTATTAGATGAACGAGCTAAACAAATCATGGTGGATATGACCTTTAGTTGCTAGATCGATAACTTCCGAAAGATCAGCTTAATAGAAGAAAATGTAGTGGTGGATCTACCCATATGAACATGATGGGCATGCCCATAACCTAAATAGGCTTGTAGATATCAAAAATCGAAAACAATCATAGCGAAATCGGTAGAAGAGTACTTTCGGAAATCAATTTATATACTCCTATTAGATTCCATTATAAATGATTTGGGACAAAGATTGTCTCCGGAGGTACTCGACCAATTTCAGTTGAGAGTTTTACTACCTGAACCAAATTTTGGATTCATTAATGGCTGTGAAACAACTGTTATAAATGAATACCGACTCTAGACGGGCAAGTGGAAAACTGATTATGAAATAAATTCCGCCGTTTTGAACTGTTTACTTTTGATCAGATTTAATTTAATCTAAAATAACATGATCAATGTTTTTATTAGCAAAGAAAATTTTATCATTCAAATAAAAATACTTTTACAATCTTTCGATTAAAAACAAAATGTTTGTTCTAAATCTTTTAAAAATATTTTGTTGAAAATATTTAGACAAAACAATCAAACTTATTTATATGAACAAAGAATGAATGACTTTATCCATTTTTTATATGTTTTCTCAATAAAGCTTACGATGATCAAAAAAAAATAATAAGAAAAAAATATTCCGCTATATCTGAAAAGCTTCCATATAACTTTTGTAAGAGAAAATATTGAATTCTTTTAAACTTTGTAAGCAAACACATATTTATATTAAATTTTCGGAGGATGATTCATAAAACATTAGATAGTTACTTTCAAATGCCATACGTTCAAAATGAACACCTACAACACATTTTCACTAAGTTAACCCTTGATCGGTTGTTGAACTTCGATGATTTTTCAAGGTCAACAATATATATTCTCTAAATGTTTTTTTTGGTATACTTTTACGCCTTGTTTTGGACAAATACCAGGAAGAACCTGGAAGGAAATTGTTGTGGATAAGATTGGACCAGTTAAATTTTTTTACATAGAAAGATAACATCATACCAAGTTTTGCTTATGAAATCTTTACCCAAGTCTGGGCATATGTCCTTCGTCCTGGCTTAAGTGCAAGTAAAATAAATTATCATATTAATACGAAATTTTTAAGATTTACTTGAATATGGCTGGTAAACAGAAAGTTCATTTATAAGCCTCAACTAAGGCTTACGTAAAAATTAGCTTGATTTATTAGAGCCTGAGTAATGGCTCGCAAACCAAGACTCGATTAATTAATCTTGATGGTAAATCGCGATTTGGTTCATTGGATTTTATTGAAGGCAAGAACTGAAATGCCGAGGCTGGATTGCCCGATCAACTCAATCCGATTCAATCGTCAATTGTGGCGGTTCTTCTCCGTTTAATGAAGAAAGGTTCATTAAAAAGACATTGGAAAAATAAAAGTTTCATGGTAGTATTTGTAAAATGCGTTTGGTGAAATGCTTAGAGCCCTTAAAAATTGTGTACATTGAGGGTTAAATTGTAGATACTGATATTATAGACTGATTTAATAAATTTTCTATGTCATTGGATACACAAACTAATTGATAGTTTATTATTAAAATGATCATTAACGCTTTAAGGTTCTCTTATTAATGTTTAGATAATTATTTTCCAAACATGCTTTCAAGTAATTTATACTTTACTTGCGACTACGTATATACGGTAGTACCTACTAGGTTTTCGTTTCTATAGCAGGTACTTACAATATTATTATTAATTTCGTTTTAATTGAACTAATTTTAAGATTTTTCTTTTGTTTTCGTTGAAGTTCTTATAAAAATTTTCTTATATACAAAATTATAAAATCATTAGAGAATTTGATTTTCTGTTTTATTATATTATTTATGTAATAAAGTCTTATTTTTTAACTATTTTGTTAAAAAATTAATATAGTAGTATATGTGTGTATTTCGTACTTGTATTGTATTCATTAGTATTAGCAATACTGCAGTAAATTTTAAAAGAAACAAGTGAAAACAAACAATTGACTGAGTTAACTGTTGAAATACCATGCATAGTCAGTGTTGATTTCTTTATCACATAACACATACAAACATGTGACATAACTTATAAAGTATAGTACATATGTAAATGACTTTATAGGTTTCTGCATTACCGACCGACATTTAGTGTATAGTTTGTACACATATTATAAAATTTCCGCCTAATTGGCGCCCTCACGGGTAAACAGTGATGTTTACGAAAAAATGTTTCAAGCAAAAGTTGTTTAATTTTTGATAAGGAACATTTTTTACATTTAAACTTTTGTTCTATCTCTAACGGTTTATAAGATGGGTCCTACGGACCCAAGACCCAATTGACCTATGATGCTCATTTACGAACTTGACCTCACTTTTTACGTCCTGAGTACGCTGTAAAAATTTCAGCTCGATATCTTTTTTCGTTTTTGAGTTATCGTGACCACAGACGGACGGACGGACAACCGGAAATGGACTAATTAGGTGATTCTATGAACACCTATGACAAAATTTTTTTCCTAGCATCATTATTTTTAAGCGTTACAAACTTGGGACTAAACTTAATATACTATGTATATTTCATATATGCATGGTATAAAAAAGCTACTTGGTTGTAGCCTATAGTTGTATATATGTCGCAGTCACCTTTCTTGATTAGCCGTTCAACTATCAGCCTGAGCGATATTCAGCCATTCAATAAAACAGCTAGACAAATGACTTGGATAGATAACATTTAACCGGTTGCCTAGCCTAGTGATTCAAATTTAGTTCCACTTTCTGCTACCTGGTGCTGAAACCCACGCAGTGATTAATTATGGGTAGTTAGAACTAAGGAAGTGCCTTTTTATCATTTTTAATATTTTTGACCTCATATTTTTATCCAAACAAATATACTTTTCTCTTATTTTCTTTTTCCAATTTGAATAGTTCTTTGGTAAAACTCTTTTAATATACTTCGAAATTATATTCGACAAAATGGTATGATGATAAAATGTGAAAATATTAAATACTGTAAATAATACCCCCAATAATGGAATATCAGTATTGAATAAAATGAATGTAAATTTATCCTAACATATAATTTTATATATGAAATTGGATCGCATTAAATAAATGATGTCGACAATTTGACTGTCTGACCGTGTATCAACAATCCTAACCAGTGGGAATGCATAGTGTTAGCTCATAGCTCGAAGCTATGAGCTAACTCACTTCGGTTTACAATAATATTATATAGTATAATAATGTAACAATTTCTATATAGTGTTCAAAAAATTCTAATATTCATTAAAATTATCGTCCAAGGAAATCAATGAAAATCGATCGATTGATACCGTTGGGAGATTATCAGACAAAACAGTTAGGTACATGTCACTAAGTCCATCGAATACTTTTATTCTATTTTTAAAGATACATTCAAGAAATAACCATTACTCAATGGGGCTTTTGTATAAGCAAATGCTTAGCCACCAATTTCATAGACAGTTTAGGGAAATAATTCTGTTTTGATAACCTTAAGCATGATTTTTATACCATGTATATATGAAATATACATAGTATATTAAGTTTAGTCCCAAGTTTGTAACGCTTCAAAATAATGTTGCTAGGAAAACAAATTTGTGATAGGTGTTCATAAAATCACCTAAATAGCCGATTTCCGGTTGTCCGTCCGTCCGTCCGTCTGTGGACACGATAACTCAAAAACGAAAAAAGATATCGAGCTGAAATTTTTACAGCGTACTCAGGACGTAAAAAGTGAGGTCAAGTTCGTAAATGAGCATCATAAGTCAATTGGGTCTTGGGTCCGTAGAACCCATCTTGTAAACCGTTAGAGATAGAACAAAAGTTTAAATGTAAAAAATGTTCCTTATAAAAAAATAAACAACTTTTGCTTGAAACATTTTTTCGTAAATATCACTGTTTACCCGTGAGGGCGCCAATTAGGCGGAAATTTTATAATATGTACTATACTTGAATATCAGTTATGTATGTGTCACATGTTTGTATGTGTTATGTGATAAAGAAATCAACACTGACTGACTATACATGGTATTTCAACAATTAATTCAGTCAATTGTTTGTTTTCACTTGTTATAATTCCTTTTGTTCACAATTTTATGGATTTTAATTTTTTGGTGGGGAACTCTTAACCTTTTCCCAACCCTTACATATCCTAGCAGCACACTTGCCTGTAATTACTCCTGTGGTTATACAGAACACGATTCAGAAGCTTCAACGTCCTATTACTATCCATCTTCTTTACAACAAACGCACATTACCTCATAATAATTTCAATACAGAACATAACTTTATACAGGATTCTTAAACAATTAACTCTAACAGTTAGTTTTGTTGTTTAAAATATCAACATAACTTCATTTATGTCGTAGCTGTTGACATATTATTTGATTTCATGTTTATCTACAAGTTGACACTGAATTGTCAACAAATAACTGACAATCAAATATAATAATGTCATTCGAATTAGACCATTTAGTGAAGCTTGTATTTCATGTTGTTATTAAGCTCCATATACTTCCATGTTGACGTTAAATGTCCCCTCCATATATATAGTACCTATAATATTTATATTTTACACCCCTGAAAATTCAAAGAATTTTCAATGAATCTTTACGTTTTAATGGATTCTGTGTGTTTAAAAATACTTTGAGTAAGTTGATGTGTATAAAAAGGTGGATGATAATATAAAATTTGGATTCAATTGGAATATTCCTTATTGCACGATTTGTTTGCTGGTTGGGAGTTAAAACCAAAAAAAACTGCAACAGACACCCGAAACCGATATGTAGGTTACCTAGGAAACTAAATCTCTTTCAATCATGGATATAGGAATATTTTAAAATTTTCAATCGATTCAGCGTGCCGTGAATTTTGAGAGAATTCAAAAATCTTTTTATAACTGTCAATTTGTATTTTTTGTCAGAGTTATCAGAAGTTAAAGAAAACAGAGATAGTTTAAAGTAAGTACAATGAAATTTTTATGCCATGTCATAATAAATATCCGGATCAAACCAAACGTAATGTACTCACATATTGGGTTGACTAATAAATCATAAGTATGTCTTTTTAAAGTACTTCACAAAAGTACTTTACAATTACTTCATACAGTAAAAACTAAAAGTAGCTATAAAATTAAATTCTTTATAGTATTTGACTTCTGAAATTAATACCTTAAATTTTCAAAAAAATTTCTTGTTAATAAACAATCTGGTTTACCCACGACACCTCTCGATCTTTTTTATACCCTGTACCGATATATGAAATAAAAATCAAGGTATACTAATTTTAGTCCCAAGTTTGTAACGCTCAGAAATATTGTTGTTACGAACAAACTTTTAATGAATGGATGTTCATAAAACCACCTGAATAATTCATTTCCAGTTGTTCGTCCGTCTGTCCGCCCGTCGGCACGATTACCCAAAAACGAAAGGATGTCAAACATACTTCATCCTTACGTAAGTTTAATAAGAAGAGAAATATCCCAAATTCTTCCGTCCTTAAAAATCGTTGCCATTAAAAAAAATTGCCAAATTTGTTTGATTTGATACATCCATTTATTCCTCTGCAATAAATATAAAATCGATTATCCATGTAATTGATATTCAAATGGAACACTTTGTAGTTAGATATTTATCATTTATATCCTATGTGTATCTATTATTATCTATAAGCTCACAGCTGATGATGATGGGGGTACTGATGATGCAGTTACTTCTGATGATGATACTCTACATGTTCTGGTATAGAGGATGCTTTGATTCTAGAATGAATACTATAGCACAGCAGTAGGTAGAAGCCACTAGTTTTACATTTCAAACTATCTATACCGCATGTCTTAAATACCAAATTGATGATTAAAATAGATCCATGATGGTTTAAAATAGGTTTCAACAGGAGTTGAATAAATTGATGAATAAAAAGAAACCTCAGTGCTTTACAGTAACATTGGTATGTGTCTCTTATAAAAAATATTTCATTCTTTAAATGGTCGTCTAGTCATTTCATAAGGCATAAATCACTGCTGTGTTTTTCAATTTTAAACCTGCTTGACGTCATTTCCCTATAGTGCACCGGCTTTTAAATCTTATATATTTAAACGAGCAATTCTTGTATATATATATATATATATATATATATATATATATATATATATATATATATATATATATATATATATATATATATATATATATATATATATATATATATATATATATATATCAACGATTTTGGAAATGGCTCCAACGATTTTCATGAAAATGAGTATGTAGGGGTTTTTTGGGGCGATAAGTCGATCTAGCTAGGTTTCATTTATCAGAAATGTCGTTTTATCCGTCTTTTCATGAAAAATTGAAACATACAATGTAAAATAGGACTGTGCCTGACATCTGTCATTGGTGTATAACGTAGTTAATAAAATACAATGCAAATTATAACATAACAAAAAGGAGGCGTTTGAGTAGTCTGTTATGACTCTTGCTGACATCTATTGGCGAATAACCGAGCAAAGCTCGGTCATCCAGATATTTATAATTAAATTATTAGACCGTCATGACTACATAGTTTAATACCTTGTATATATGAAATATATATCAAGGTATACTAAGTTTAGTCCCAAATTTATAACGCTTAAAAATATTGATGCTACTAGCAGAATTTTGGTCTGCCCGCCCGTCAACACGACATCCTAAAATGGAAAACAGATACCAAGCTGAAATTTTATAGCGTGCTTAGGGCGTAAAAAGTGAGTTTGAGATCACAAATGAGTAACACAGGAAGATTGGGCCTTGGGTCCTTGGGACCCATTTTGTAAACCGTTAGAGCTTACGTCAGAGAAGAAAAGTTAAAAAAATTTTCCTTAAAAAAACAACTATTGTTTGAAGCGTTTTTTCGTAAACATTACTGTTTACCCGTGAGGGCGCAAATAGGACAAAACTTTGGTGTAGTCGAAATTGTAAGTACCTACTGAATTCGGGGCTTTTTCTGATTTTAATTAGAACGAATTATTATCGCCAGTTGACGAGTTGCACCTCTTAGTTATCAATACTAATAGTCAAATATTTTTTAAGAAGATGTTGTGCCATCATTGTAGCACACTCTGTCAGAACTGGATAATATTATAGTTGTGCTAAAACTATTAGATATTACTAGAGCATTTCTACCAGTTCTAGCTTTTATGGAATGGAGACAACGATTTTCATGTTGTGTCCTAGTTTTATTTACCAAATATAACTAACTGTATTTATTTATTTATTTATTTATTTATTTATGTTTGTATTAAATTAAAAAGATTAGATGCCATACAAAAATAATAAAATAAACATAAGAACTTTTCTTTCTTTTTATTTTTTGTTTATTTCAGTCACTTTGAACTTAATGAGTTCGTGAAATATTGAAAGTTAAATTTGGTAAAATTATTGATAATTTTAATAGTCTTAAATTAGATTATAAAAGAACACAATCTTATCATTACTAAGATATTACAGCGTGATTTTAGATGTATACCACTATATTTGAACTAAAGAAAACTTGAGTCCTTATCTCTAAAAATTTGAGGTTTTGAGATTTATTGGCAATACATCGGTGTGGTACTGAAGTGGTACTGAAGCGACTAACTTTCCAGAGGGGGCAAAACATTAAAAAAAAGATCTTGTTAGCCTTCAAAAATTATTCTTAAAACATGTACCACAGCTAATGCTGAAACGATCATTATCTTCATATATAAATGATGTGTTTAATCCACTTTTCAGATTCTGTTTATTCAGTTTTTTCCAGTTTTTTTATTACCATTAAAAAACGGCTCTACTAATTCTGTTGAAAACTCTTACAGGTCTTATATACGCGATTACGCGTCGAAAAAGCCCAGTCACGTGTTAATGTCATACGGGTTCGCAAGATAATCGAGGCAAAAGTATTCGAATGAACATACAAACATACGCATATACGTTCACACACACGCAGACATTACATTGAAAAGGTTTGATTCGGATATGACGGCCTTGAAACCACGGAAATATGTAAAACTGTTGATTTTCAAAATTGGCTCCATTACATTAACATCCTCTGGGAAGTTAATAAAATATCTAAAATAATTTAAAATCTTCTAAAATATTATTTAAATTAGCATTAGAAAAAGTAGCATCCAGTAATATTTTCTCAAATTTAACACGCTCAGCCTAAGTTGTAACTTTATGGCAAACAAATTTATGTTTCTCGAAATTTACGTGATCTCCATATTTTGTTTTTTTATATATTAAGTTCGGAATTAGGGAAACTAAAAAAAATGTCTACGAGGTTTTGAAACGTGACCGGAGGGTTTCACATGTAAAAAGGCATGTTGTAAAGTGAAACCTACTGGGGAAACTCTTTGGAAAATTTATAAATTCTTTTACGCTATAAATTAATTTGTCTTCGGAAAATAATTGAAAATTTTTCAAAAAGATTTTATAATTTGAGAAAGTAGCAGGTTTTTGTATACGTGACATTGTTTAGGTCACGAGTGATTAAATTTTAGTTTAATAGGGATCACACGGCCACATTAATAGTCTATAATTCGTTTGTTAAACGTTTTTCTTCAATATTTTACAAGTCACCAATAATAAAGTTATACATAAATAAACAACTTTCATATTATACTTTTTTAATGTATTTAATGTAACCGATCCGTAACTATTGTTAATCCTCTTTCTATTCTTCATTTGGTTTTTTTATTTAGCTTCGTTTTTTTTTCTATTGTTTTTATTTATTATAATATATTTTTTGATATAATGTTATTATATTATTTTCTTTGTTTATATTTATAACGATTTCTTTTCTTTTTTTACGAAAAAATAAAAAAAATGGTGGAAAAACTTAAAAAAAAATCATTATTTTATTTCTATATTGAAATGGAGTGGAAAAAATAATTATAGAAATATTTTTATTTTCACAGTTTCTTATCGAAATGCATACTTAAGTTTTATTTTATGTAAATTTCTACAAAGATTGATGTTGTAGAATATAAATTTTATTAAAATTTATACCTGATTATATTTTATTTTATTAAAAACTTACTGGCCTGCCCCCTAAAAGCCTTATTCATCTAGATTTGTTTAATTTAATAAACTAACTGATGGAAGGATTCTTGATTTAAATATACGAAGTGTGAAATTTTATATCACTTGAATAAACTTAAACATTGATGCAGTACTTATGTATACTTATATAGAAATAGACAAATTTTAATCTATATAGGTACAGGTTGTCTCAGAATCATCGCACAAAACAGAAATTATATTTTCCTTAGGAAATTCTTAGACAAAAACACACAATTGGTGTTTTTCAATATAACACAGCGTTGACGTTTGATGCATGGTTAATTATCGTTTTTAATTTTAAGAATTTGTCGATTACTATTAGAAAATAACATGTTTAAATTTTTATAATAATCAAAGTAAGTTGTAAGAAATAAAGTTTACTAAAAGTTATAAGACGTTCTGTAAATATGATAATATCGCAAGAGTAAGAAAATGGTTTTTCTAAGTGGTTATACAGTATTATTCTTAGTTCGACAGCAATCGCGTTATGAGCATTTTTCTCACGCTCGACATAAATCCCATAAACCAATTGAAAAAAATTATGTATTGCTACCTTATTCACTTCGATCGATGGACACACTGTATAAATTAAACATGAAATATTATATAGGTCAAAGGATTTAAATAACTCAAGATTGTAAATTTATACAGACATGTATACCTCGAAGTTTACAAACTTAATCAGTAGAGAACTAGAATACTTTCAATTTATTGCAATGAATAAGCAGTTTTTTCTCATTTTAATAAAAATTGAAACGAACAATTCATTTCTGATGGAAAACTTATAAAACCAATAGATTGCACAGAACGAATTTCAAAACAAAGCTGTATCAAAATATCATTTTGAATTGCTAGTCCTATTTACTTCCTACATAGTAAGAAAAAACTATTCTTTTCTAAATTTCTGCCTGCCTACCAAGTTTCAACTCGATTGGAACAAGGGAAAAGTGTTCCAAAAATCGATCCACAATTAGTTTTGTTTGGTTAAAAATTCGAAAGTTTTATTTGAGACAGTTTGAAGTAAAATTTGTTAAATTTCATAAAAAATATTATAAAATTCTGATTTGTTCAGTTTTCTCATATAAAAATAATTAAAAAAATAGGGACCTAGGAAAAAAGTTTTTTATTTTTAACCAGTTAAGAAGTATCGGCCTATAAAAAATATGGATTTCGAACTAAAACATAAAGTCATTTCACCATGAGATCGTTCTCTTAAAATTATTCTAATAGCGGGAATGAGGTTTTCTCTTCAAATGACGAAATTTTAAATCTAAATGTCCCGAATTAAAACTTAAAAAAAATTGTATATATTGAATATTTAAGCAATTGACTATTTTGTTATATTTTATTTTATTTTTTTGATATAGATTCTTTCTTTTTTGCAATAATTTTAATACTTTATGATTGAGATCGTTTTGCAATTAAAAAATAAATCACATCATTATTTCCATTTGTTTCGTGTAATTAGTTTTTAAGTATACTTTTAAATATAATTTTATATTACATTGCTATATTTTTAATTACCAAGTTTTTTACACGAGACTGAATATAAACGAATGGAACTAAATACAGGGCTTTCAAAAAAATAATTCTTTCAAAAATTTAAACAAGACAAGCTTTTAGTGTAATAAAAATGAAAAATAATTTTTAATTAATCATTCATACACGACTTTTTATAAAAGTAGGCGCCACGTGTATAAGTGACTCATCGAAAAAATTATTTTCTACTTTTTAGTATACTAAATTTTTTAATTTAAAAATAACAAATGTTTGTATATCAAATATGGTGGAAGAAATGGAAAAATCAGGTCGTACCATAAAAATAAGTTGCTAGCTGATTTACATATGTATGTAAAATTTCAACTCAATTGGAAACCGGCAAGTGTATCAAATTTAACTTTAAGAATTGATTGCAGGCATTGGGAGAGGTGAAACTAAATAAAAGCTTGTAAAATGCAGTTTAACCAAGAGCCATTTTAATGTAACCCGAATGTTTGTATAAAAATTTTTACGCCTTTTCCAATCACTTTTTCAAAATGAAAACCTTTCTAGAGTAGAAACGGTTAATCATTGGCTTGGAAATTTTTTCAAACCCCCTGTATATTGTCTACTCAATGAATTACACAAGTATTTTTTTACGTGGGTAATTAATCACTTAAAACTTCCATTTTTTATTAACGTATAATTTTACCAAACAGTTTTCTACCTTTTTGTTTTTTGTTTTTTTTGTTCTAGACGTTGTCGTTGCTAGTACGAGATGAATATCGAAAAAAGCAACAAGATTAACATCGGAAGAATGTTTGAATATAAGTAAATATAGCAAATTTCTATGAAATTCTAAAATCAATGGTTTCTATAACTAATATATAAATGGTTTTTCTTTCAATTTCAGGTTATTAATACTTGATAAAAATACAGTGCTATTTGTCGAATAGTTGGCATATTATTGAATGGGATTCCTTCTGGCAACAAGGTTGCTTGCCCCGACAACGGCCGGATCATGAGACCTAAATTTTTGACTGGCGTGTAGGGCATAGCGAGTCTTTGTTATTTTTTTAAATAAATAAATACTCAGCGAACAATGTGATCAAATCGTGTTTTATTTCAAAGTTTAATTAATATCCTATATTTAAAGTAAATCAACCTACCATATAAAACGAATTTTTTAAATTTTTTTTTCCTTCGCGGTTATCTGACCTATTTTTATCTACCTTCACTTATTTACGATACAAGTGGTTGTAGATAAAGAAATTAATTACACTATCTGCCGTTGTCTTAGTCTTCCGCTCATACAGGTTTATTAAAACGGAAGTAAAATCTAATTTTACTCTATCTTTCGAATATTAATTTTCTCTCTTAATAGATATTTTCTATTTTAAACTGTCAATTTATTCTTCCACAGATTAATTAATATTTTTACATAAATAATATTTATATTTAACCGACGGAAAAGAAGGTGATTATAAAGTTAACTGCATAATTTTATTTTTCGAAATGTATGACCAGGCATAAATTATACCAGAGCAGTCCGATTTCGATAATTCATTATGATTTGTAAGACATAAAGAAAAAATTTCACCCCTATGTGTAGAAAAATATTTAATTTGGTTGGCCGATTTTGAAAAATTTTGTTGTTGGAAATGGAATAGTCTGCAGGTGATCCCATAATTGTTTAATCAAAATCGTTTCAGTACATTTTAAGTTATGGACAAATACGTCTAATTGACTTTGTTTATTACGTAAGAAAGTACACCTAAACTCACTAAAAAGTATATATTTAAAAAGTATAATTAATTATAAACTACTAATTCCAATCAATAATTTCTTTGAAAACGACGCTAGCGTTTCAAGCTAAAAATCGATTAAAGGGCGTCGACTTCTTAACGTAATTGCTCACAAGACAGTTTTTAATTAAAATCAGTACTTAAGTATCAATAACTTCTTTCTGCATTTTTCGTTGGTTATATTTTTTGCAAAAAATTTTTATTATATATATTATTATTAATTTTAGATTATCAATTAATATATAATTTATTATAGAAAACTGTAATTAAAAAAACTGTCTGACATTAAAAACAGACGCAATATATGAAAATAAGTTTTAATTATCATAAAATAAAATACTTTTTTAAATTATTATCTAAAATAATTAAAGAGTCGTAGAAGCTTTATACGTGTTTTATTACTGTTTTTATCTATAACAACTTGTTTGTAGAAATATTTCAACAAAGTTATGTATTCAAATGAAATGACTAAAACTAGACCTTACTTGGAAAGAGACTCTCTGGTACTCGATTATTTTTCAAAATATCGACTATAATTTCTGTGGGATCTTATATCGTATACGATTTCAGCTGGTATCTCAAAAACTAGTCCCTTAAAAAAAGCAAGAAACCGAGACATTTTTGTATCTCCAATTTCGAAAAAAACTCAGTATATAAGGTAATTTGGACCAAAAAAGTACAAAAATCGGGTGCATTTGATGACTGATCGAATAGTTTATCTAAGAAACTCTACATCCAATCATAAAATTAACCTGATATTTATACTTTTATACTGTTACCATGTTAAGATCACATTTTCTTACAACTAGTAAGATTAACAAAGCAAATATTTCTTAATTTAAGCAAATAAGTATTTTGCTGTTTTAAAATTGCCTTGAACGAAGAAACTATTTACTTGCTACTATGTTAAGAATATATTGTCTTGCAACAAGTACCTACTTTTGTTTATATTTGAGTGGAATTTGTTTTTATATCATCCTGTAAATCGTTAAGAATAAAATTTACATAGTTTCATGTATAAAGCAACCACCCACCCACTTTATAAACTATTCATATATCTTTTAAAGGTTGACATTAATTTATATAACGTAATTATTAAATCTATTTTAAAGTTTTAATATTATGTTTAATTACGTTGGTGACAAATATGATTTACTTAATAATATAATTTACGTATGCAAACGTGTACCTCTAACTAAAAACATTTATTAGAAATTTTTAATTACTTTCTTTTTATGTTCAATTAAGACGATAAGTGGAATAGAGAATGAAGTCCGGAAATTTGGGACTTTTTGTTAAAAAGCAAGTAGATTTGAATGAAATAAAGTCATAAGAAGGTTTAATTTATTTAATTTTCATTTTTTTAATTTACCTGTTTTCACGGCTGCACTTTTAAAAACTGCGGTCGATGTACAAAGTGTCTTTTTCAACTTAACCTATACGTGAAACTCGAAAAATTAGGTTAATGCTTCAAACGAAAAATGTAAGTTTCAAAGACATGCATCTTATACGGGTATTGAATTCAATCTAAGTTTTCAGGTTCAATTAAAACCTCTTTCTAATTTATAACTGGAAAACATTAGACGAACACTTTCAATTAGAAAGTTGTTCTTTTTAAATACGCAAACATTTTTTGTGTGAAACATATTCTTGTAAGCCGAATATTTTAGTTGGACAGTTACAATAAATACTGTATTCCAGGCAGAGCTGGTAGTCATCATGAGATGTGCCGACCACCTCCAATTGGCCAATTTGAAGGATGATGTGATTAGTATCTGCACAGACAGTCAAGCAGCACTCAAAGCGCTATCAAACTGTACAGTGTCATCGCGACTCGTCAAGGAGACTAGAAACAGTCTAAACTACCTGGCGAGGCACAATAAAGTCAATATTACCTGGATCCCCGGACACTCTGGTTGGAACGGTAATGAGAGAGCAGACAAGCTGGCCAAACTGGGAAACACCATGGCTCCCACTCAAGAAAAGCTTGCGAGGATGCCATACCAAGAAGGTCTCAACAGATTAGGAGATAATCTGAAAAACCAACAATTAAAGGCATGGACGAGCTACGAGGGAGGTCGAATCGCCAAAAGCCTGTTGGGTGGAAGAAACTTGCTCGGTAACAGAGCCGAAGAGATCTTGAAACTAAACAGAGCTGATATTATAGTGATCGTAGAGTTACTCGAAGGGCATGATAACCTGAACAAGTTCCAACATCAGATTGGAAAAAGACAATCTCCCGCGTGTGACAGATGCGGAGGAAATTCAGAAGAAATATCGATCCACTTTCTCTGTTACTGCCCGGCGCTCATACAGCAGCGAAGGAAATGGTTTAGTCCGGCCATATCCGAACCAGAAGAAATTAGGAAACTCAGCGCTAGGCAAATCCTGCGTTTCCGTATATCAGTTGGTTATAATAGCCACTGAAAAGCGTAGCGGGGATGGAGTACAAGGGTCTATTTGGCTAGGTGCTCTGAACCATTGCTTTGAGGCGCGATGCTCGAGCATGGCCCGCTAACCTCCATGCCATACCACCCTACCAAGCCGAATAGTTTAGACAGTAGTTGATAAATTGATAGCAAAATACTCTATTTTAGGGCGATTCTATATTCAATTTGAACAAAAATGATCTTTGTAGTTTAGAGTTGTCCCGGCGAGAAGTTCTTCCAGGTTCCTTGGTAAGCTGTGCTTGTATCTCGATTGTTATAACTTAATTCTATTTAATTTGAAAATGTTTTAAATAAAATTGAACGGTAGATATTTACAGGACCGTTAATTAAGTCTACCACAGTCCAAAATTGTCAAACATTCATTTTCATAATTTTAATATATTTATTTGCAAATTCATTAATTATTTATTAACAAAAATATAAAATAATCTTATAATTGAATTAAAATTATTGAAAATTTTACCATTTTAATCAATTAAATATTTTAATTCCTGTTAAAACAAAGATAATTATTAATAATGTTTTAAAACTATTGCAGTTAATGGAGAGTAGTTATAATCAAATTATTTTAAAATATTCAACAAAAAAAAAAAGGGTTTTTATTTAAAATGATAGAAATAATTTTAAACTCAAATTTAACTTGTAAGTGAGCATTAAATTAAAAATGAAGCGACTCAGTAAATAGTCAAACACATGCGAAAATTGTTGAAACGTGAAGTTTCATGATAAAAAGTAGGTACAATCAATGCTATCGATGATATCCAATCGAATCTATAGCATCCGAAAATGTGCATTTCTTGCTTACACACTTCCAAGAGAAATTGTCAGTATCTTTCATAAGAAATATACTCTTTCAGAATAAAATTCTATCATGTTAAATGAAAAACTCTATATATATAAATAAATATCTCCGCATTCGTTTCGATAATAATACTAATCAATATATTAATATATTTTCAATGAAAATGTAAAATTAAATTATTTGATATAGTGCGTCATAATAGCATTATGACGCATAAAGAGTGTAACGACTTGATTTGCTTTGTCTCTGTCCTCGAAAGTTAATAATTTATTGTTTTTTTTTTTTTGGGAATGCAGGACACAAATAAAGTGTATTTTTTTACCCCCGAACTAAAAAAAAGGAGTTTCATCAGTTTGACCGTTATGTGTGTGTGTGTCTGTCTGTGGCATCGTAACGCCTAAACGGATGAAACATTTTTAATTTCTCTTGGTTTCATTTGAAAGGAAATTTAACGGAGAGTGTTTTTAGGTATGTTTCTAGCGCAAGCCTAGGGTTCCGTACCCGAAAAAAATTGGCGATTACGACATATAATTTTAACATATAAATAATTACTATGGAAATGAATGGTCAAATAAACCTGACTCAATTCATTTCGAAAAGTCAAATGGTAAAATAATTAGATAAGTCAAAACAATAATTCAAAGTTAACTCGAATATTTCAATTTCAATTAAAATATTTCCAAAAATTTGTCCCAATAAATGATAGCTCTCTAAATATCCTTTTCATCTCATCTGATGTCATTGACCATCACTTTGATACTGATTAACGAAGGAGTGTTATAAGTTTAGTGTGTTTATCTGTGCGTCTATGTGTTTCTCAGTGGCATCGTAGCCCCTAAAAGGTCGAACTTGATGGATAATATTAAATAGCGTTTACAAGGAATAAATCTAAAATATTCACTGTTAAATTTGTTTTAGAGTCTTCAAACAACAATTATTAAAAAACAAAACAAAATTTATTTTAGTATTCAATAATACATTGTCTATCGATTACAAAATTCAACGCCAATGCTTACATTCTCTAAAATTTATTGATAGCTAAAAAGCTGAAAATTAATTAACACATAGTTTATTATATCTTGAAAATAGGGGCGTGAATGTGGCATATTGAAAAATAATTTGAAGCAGTGCCAAAAGTTTTGTAAAAATATACAATAACGCCTTCTCTATTTTGCACATTTAAAAGATATCGATCATAAAAACAAAAACTAAATTTTCCGATTCGGTTGTAACGATATTATTTTTTAATATCAACTGATTTTTAGCAAATTTTATTCATTTCAAAATAAACGATAATCAAAAACATATGGGATGATATTGTTTATTATGGTTTTTATACCATGTATATGAAATATACCAAGGTATACTAAGTTTAGTCCCAAGTTTGTAACGCTTAAAAATATTGATGCTATGAACAAAATTTTGATATAGGTGTTCATAAAATCACCTATTTAGTCCATTTCCGGTTGTCTGTCTGTCTGTCGACTGTCTGTCATCTATCGTCTGTCCGTCTGTCATCACGATTACTCTAAAACGAAAAGAGATATCAAGTTGAAATTTTTAAAGCGTGCTAAGGACGAAAAAAGTGAGGTCGAGTTCCTAAATGAGCACCATTAGATCCATTTCGTAATCCGTTAGAGATAGAACAAAAGTTTAAAGGTAAAAAATGTTATAAAAAAATAAACTTTTGTTTGAAACATTTTTTCGTAAACATCACTGTTTACCCGTGATAGCGCAACTTATGCGCAAATTGTATAGTATGTATTATATGGGAATATCAATTATATACATATGTGTGACATGTATGTATGTGTAATGTGACAGAGCAATCAACACTGTCTATACATGGTATTTCAACAATTAACCCAGTCAATTGTTTGTTTTCACTTGTTATTTAATGTTATGAGAATATTTTGCAGTTAATAAAAACAAAAATAAAAACAACAAAATCCAAATAAAACAAATATCGTTTATTTTTCATTTGTAAAATGAATACTATTTACATATTTTATCGATTATATTTACTTTTTATTGTTTTTGTTTATCCAAAATGAAAAATGCCCCAAGATATTTATCTGTTGATCATCAAACTTTTGTACCATTTTTTCAATAGAACAGTTAAAATACTAGCCGTTAAGTAGCAAAAAATTATCTAAAAAAAAAACGAGTTGATTGACAATTTCAATTTATAGGATTTCAAAAAATTAAAAGTTTACAAAATTACAAAAAAATTAAAAAAACCCGTGAAAACAAAAAATTGACTGAGTCAATTGCGGAAATACTATGTATAGACATTTTTGATTACGCAATCGTGTGTTTTTTCACGTTATGTAAGTAAAAAGAGATAGCCAGCGATACATACATGTCACACACACATAACTGGTATGTATTATTAATTATACTATACAATGTCCGAACCATAATTGGGTCCCTCACGGGTAAACAGTGATGTTTTTGAATAAATGTTTCAGGCAAAAGTTGTTTATTTTTTTATAAGGAACATTTTTTACGTTTAAATATTTGTGCTATCTCTAATGGTTTACAAGATGGGTTGGTTGGTTTACCCAAGACTCAATTGACCTATGTTGCTCATTTACAAACTCGATCTCACTTTTTACGTCCTGAGCACGCTGTAAAAATTTCAACTTAGTATATTTTTTCGTTTTTGGATTATCGTGCTGTCAGACGGACAAACATACAGACAGACAGACAGACAGACAGACAACCGGAAATGGATTAATTGGGTGATTTTATGAACATAAATACCAAAATTTTGTTTCGACAGTATCAATATTTTTAAGCGTTACAAACTTGGGACTAAATTTAATATACTATGTATATTTCATATATACATGGTATAAAAAGAAAATTGTTTAAAAAAATCGACTACCCGAATACTTCCTTGTGATAGCTTTTGTGTGGACGCCAACGGTATTCCTGGCTATGAAACGAGTGAAGCATATAAAGGGTCTCTTCAAACTGAAAAATATTAGAATTTCTGTATTCTGATTCTGATTTTCTGCAAAAATATTAGAACTTTCCTAAGTTGAACAATTTATTTGTATATTAGATTCAAAAAAACATGTTTAAGCTCCAAAATTTCCGTACTAAACAATTTTTGGACATATAAAGGGCATTAATGAGAATGCATGTACACAATTTAATGATTTTGGTCCTTCCCAGGGAACGCCCTTAATATAATTATCAATCCTAACAAATGAGCCTTCAGCATTAGTTCCTTACTCATTGGATTGGTTTAAAAAGTGCAAAAACTGATTATAAATTAACTATGGATGAATTAATAATATAATTTAATTATAACACAAAAACCATTTTATAATAATAAATCAATAAAATGGTATTTTAAATCATTATTATAATTAATTAAACATGATTATTATACCAAAATATTAATTATAGTAATACTACTACAATATTTTGTGTATTATTTATTTATTTAGAGTAATATTAAATTTTAATATTAATTAAATGTATCTTATATAGTAGATAGGTACTTACATATTAAGAAGTAGACAGTCAGTCAGTCTAGGATCAAGCATAGTATTTGACAGTCATTTTATAATGGATAAAAATATATGAGACGATGTTAAAATAGTCCGGTTGTTTGAGTAAATACGGTGAATGTTGATTTTTTTCGTGGAAAATAATAGTTCAAAGTCCCTTGGTTACAATGTCGAACTAATTCATATTAAAATTATGATTAATAACACAGTACCTTATGAAAAAACTCACAATAATGTTAATTGAAAACAAATGAATGGGTGATTGAGCTTCAAAAAAGTTTTCATTGTGAAGAAAATTTATCATAGATTCTGTTTATGCAAAAAAAAAACTTTACCTTACAGTACTTTTCAAAAATAACACATAAAAAAACCTTGGTTTTTGACGCTTTTATGATATTTTTAGAGCATTTAATTACATTTACGTCATATACATTTCCTAGTTGATTAATTGACTAGTCACGTGACGGCCGGACTACTATAATATGTTTGTGCCTTATAGACTTCATGTCGGGATTTCCATGGAAAAGTTATAATTGCGCGCCAAGCTGAACTCCTTATACCTTACAGACTAATTTAAACGCTTTTCGAATCTGTTGCTTATAATGCGAAGTACAGAGTTATCATTCCGTGATGGCCAAATTTTAAAGAGCTGAAAAATAGCCTAATAATTAAAGCGCTGATAAATGAAATTATTAGCGGAAAAGGTGGTAAAACACACATATTGTATCACAATGGGCCCTGTGGCTTACTGAGTCTCTCGTTGACAGCCAATATAGCCTATCCTAACCTAATCTTAAGCCGCTACTCGAAACGAAAAGATATCACTTGTCCAACATTTTGAAATTTTCTAGATGTCATAGCTATCAAAATTTTCGTATAGGAGAAAGTTGTAAGGCCGAACTTTGATAGAAGCTTTTCTAATTTTCATTCGTTCCAAAATGATTGTCAAATACTCCACCTGCACTAGATTCATAAGAAAGTATAATGTGTCTATCTATGTATCTAAATAGATACATTTGATAAGTGATAACAAAATATGGAAGCAATTAAAATCAAGTGATATATTTACTATACAATTTTACAAGTACATGATATTACAAAAGATGTGTATTTAAGATAGCGACATTATTATTGTTATTATTATTATGAACTTTCTAGTAGAAAGTTATTGTTTTTACCCCGAAAATCGAAATCTTACATATATGTTTAAGAATGGAAGCTGACTGATCTATCAACGCACAGCTGAAACCACACACAGCTGTTACAATGGAGAGTGTCTGAGGTATCGCAATGTTTGATTTGATTTTAGTCTGTATCTCAAAAACTATGCGACCAGTCATTAAATGCATCCGATTTTTGTACTTTTTGGGTCAAAATTACCTTATATACTGAGTTTTTTCGAAATGGGAGAAAAAAAAATTTCTCGATTTTTTGCAATTTTTTAAAGGGGTATGTACCCCTTTGAAAAATCGAGAAAAACGCAAAAAAAAAATTTGTCTTGTAATTTGGATGGGGTAATTTTGACCTAACAAGTATAAAAATCAGGTTTATTTAATGATTGGATGCAGAGTTTCTGAGATATCGCAATATTTGGAACGAATGTATTGCATCAGAAAGTTACTGATCTATGCCTTAAGAGCTATATCCACCACACCTTGTTATTATTATTATATTTATAATATATTCATAAAACATTGTTGTTATTATTAAAATAGTTGGGTATAGGTATATTATATTTGTAGTGCTTGAGTACAGTATCTGTCAGAAATCTGTGCTTCTCTCTCACGATACGACAATTTCGCTGATATAAATCGAGATATAACACCTATTCAACGATTAACAAATTCCTATTCAACGATATAACCATAGTTTGTCGACTTTCATTTTCAGCCTATGTATGTATGTTTGGTAACTTGAGACCAAACGCGTGAACCGATTTTAATGATTATTACGTTAATTTAATAGCTATTCAGTGATACCTCACATGTCATAGTTGACATTATTCAATATGACATCTGATGGTCGCCATATTGCATTTTCATTACTGCCATATCTTCACTAGCACTCTCAAGGTTAAGACAAATCGATTGACGTCAGAATCATTAAAATCGACCGACGCGTTTGATCTTTATTGAGCCATATAGGAACACACATATATAGACTGATAAACACATAACCACTCCTTTGCGTTGCTCAGTCGGGTAAAAATACTCGTATACCAGAAACCACGGTAAAATTAACAGTTATTAGAAAACCTATACCAAAATAAATTTATCCCAATTCAATTTTTTTTCCGAAAAGGAGTAACGAATATCCAAGCAAATATACTTTTCAAATTATAATAACACTGAGATTAGAAGATGCTGTACCTGCGAAAAATAGAAGCCTAGGAAAATACTAGTAAATATCGTATGAAGGTAAGTCGAAAATAATAATAAACTAATATATTCTAATAATATAATGTTTATTATTTCTCTCGCTACATTGTGATCTAAGAATACACGTAAAAATGAAAGGTGATAGTTAATATTTATATTTACAGTCTGTGAACAATATAGTTCTACGTTCAAAATAGTTTTATTGAGCTTAAATAGATTCACTTTTACAATGGAAATAATATACATCAACCTCAATTCTAATTGAACTAATTACATTCATGGTTAAAATTAGTAGCTCCCAGTGGGTTTATGTATTAGAATCTTTCTAATATTGTTTTCATGTATTTATATAACAAGTGAAATTTACAAATTTAAAAAAAACCTCGACAAATGCGATTAATTCGTTGGAAACCGATTTTTTGAAACTTAGCTATAAAAGTTTTCAATTAAGTCAGTTCGACCGTTTAGGGACTACGATGCCACTGAGAAACACACAGACGCGCAGATAAACACTTTAAACTTATAACACTCCTTCTTAAATCAATATCAAAGTGATGGTCAAGGACATCAGATGAGATGAAAAGGATACTTAGAGAGCTATCATTTTTTGGGACAAATTTTTGGAAATATTTTAATTGAAATTGAAATATTTGAGTTGACTTTATTCTTTTGAATTATTGTTTTGAATTACCTAATTATTTTACCATTTCATTTTTCCAAATGAATTAAGCCGGGTTTATTTGACCATTAATTTCCATAGTAATTATTTATATATTATAAGATGATTATCATAAGGTTCAAAGATAACCCAACCCGGAATCTTTTTTTCATACCGAATCAAGAGTCAGCGATAAAACATCGGAATTTTCTATTTAGCAAAATATTTTTATGAGGAAAAAACTCACTGGAATACATAGATGAGGCCAAAGTAAAGTTTTAAGTACAACAAACAGTTTCAAGAAAGTATCTGATATACAGTATAATCATTAAAGTTTGGATGGATGGATGCATGGATAGATGGATGTATGTTTGTTAATCAATCACACCAGAATGGTTGAACGGATCTGGATAACTTTTGGCACACAGATAGATTATAGCTTGGAATAGATTATAGCACAAAGGCTTTTATCCTGGTAAAATGTATGGTTCCCGTGGGATAGAACTGTTTTAAGTTTCCATAGAGCAATGAATCGATAGGATTTTTTTTTGTATAGGTGCATAGATAGTGGTAGTTTAGGGGACAGAAAATGACATAAGCTAATTTTCATCCTGGAAAAATGCACAATTCCTATGGGAGAGCACACAAAAATCGTGTTTTTAAAGGGTTTTGAAACAGTTCGTGAATAGATCCTGTGCGCATTTTCACAAGAACGTTTGATTAATTTACTCAGTAACGATAAAGACTCTCAAAATGTCTTTTAATTGTGGATAACAAAACTATTTTTTAATCGCAGGTAGCACCGCTGGGACGCAGCTAGTAATTAATAATCCAGTAAATATGTATGAAAATATGGGGTTGCTGTGCAAAAGGTCGGGTAGTTTTGATTTTTGGATATGTTGTTAGTGTTGAGCCCATGACTTAAAATCCAAGTTTTCCACCTCGGGGTGCCAAGGCGCGCCGCGGGGCGCGCCACTTTTTAATGAAATATCGAAAATTTGACCATTCCTAAGTGAAATCTCGCGAATGGTTTATTTTACAGAAAATATTATTTTAATAAATTAAAGGGTAATAAATTTGTGACAGTTTAAGCCCAACACCAGATTTGTAGCGTAAATAATGGCTGAATTATAGATCTTCAAAATAAATTAACTAAGATAATTGGGATCAATGATATAGGTTGGTAAACCTGCATTATTAATTGATCAGAGTGTTAGTAGTTTAGTAAAAACAAATTAATTCTATTGTCATGTTATTGTCAGATTTGTTGTTTAAAATGATCTGAATGTTCGTGCATGGTTATTGCTTAAAAGTATCATTTTTAAGATACAGAAGTGGCTAGGTCAAGAGAAAAACCCTCTTGAATGGGGCTGGGAATCTACCAGATTTGAGCTCTCTCCCCTCAAAATGGACAGAGATGCAGCTCCTGAATCCCTTCTTAAAATGATATCTTGCAATTGTAAGAAAGCGTGCAAGAACTCATGTGGTTGCCGTAAAGCTGGTCTTATATGTTCTTCTCTATGCACCTGTTCTCTAGGAGAATCTTGCGAAAACGTTTCGGAAATAAATCCGTTTGAGGGGAGCTTTGAAGACGAAGACGACATGCTGGCGTCAATAAATAACTCTAAACATGAAGATATAGGAGAGTTAAATTTTCCACTGGATGAAGAGAACAAGGAGCATCAGGCAGAGCTTGAGCATTTCCCTCCTGGCCCATCAAAAATGCGAAAACTTTAAATAGATACTGTTATCGTTATTTGTAACAAATACTTCCAAAGTATACTGTATTGTTTTAACTAAATAGGACATTCATTGATAAAAAAATGTTAATATATAACTCCTACAAACACACTTTTCATTCTTTCTTTCATAATTTTATTAATACTTTCTTTTATTCTTTTATAGCAAATAAACTAACATACACAATTAATTTATACGGCGTTTGATTTAAACAATTATATTGTGGAAATATTTTTAAAAAATCACGATTTTCACAAATCTTTGAAAAATTGGTTTATTTTGAAGGTTTGTATTTCAGCCATTATTTACGCTACAAACCTGGTGTTGGGCTTAAACTGTCACAAATTTATTACCCTTTAATTTATTAAAATAATATTTTCTGTAAAATAAACCGTTCGCGAGATTTCACTTAGGAATGGTCAAATTTTCGATATTTCATTAAAAAGTGGCGCGCCCCGCGGCGTGCCTTGGCACCCCGAGGTGGAAAACTTGGATTTTAAGTCATGGGCCTAACACTAACAACATAGGAAAAAATCAAAACTACCCGACCTTTTGCATACCACAATGTATTATTTTACTGAACTATAATTCATTTTATGATGTCCAAATATAAATTTAAAAAAAAACCCGACTATGTACATTGTATAAATATAATTTTAGATACTTAAACTAACATATTTATTATTTTGTTAGTATGTGATATCCAAGCATGTCATTGTTATCGTTCTCAAGATCCCAATATCAACAAAATTCGATATCAATTACATCAAAAGCATTCTTCGTCATTACATAACAACACAATGTCTGCATTATCTATATACATTGATAATATATATGTTGATCAAAGATGACGCTAATTAAATATTGTACTTTACTTGTGATTTTATTTCTCAATTGTTTGCTTAAAGGTTCTTTTGTTCCGCTATAGTTATTATTTAATATACCAAATGATAACGCGTTGAAAATTCATAGAAAATAGCAATTAAATATTATTGTAATAATTTTGGCTTAGTTTTTGAAAAATTTTGTCAAGTTAATATACAGAGTATCGCATTTAAGATGAAGGCACCCTCATATTTTCGTTATTTATAGGAAAATCAATTTGAAATATGGCACAAATATCAGAAACACATGGACGCACAGATAAACACTTTCAACTTGTTACACTCCTTCTTAAATCAATATCAAAGTGATGGTCAAGGACATCAGTTGAGATGAAAAGGATACTTAGAGAGCTATCATTTTTGGGACAAATTTTTGGAAATATTTTAATTGAAATTGAAATATTTGAGTTGACTTTGTTCTTTTGAATTATTGATTTGAATTACCTAATTATTTTAACATTTCACTTTTCGAAACGAATTGAGCCAAGTTTATTTGACCATTCATTTCCATAGTAATTATTTACATGTTAAAATTATATGTCATGCCTTTTCCAAACTCAATCGATTTTGAAGATCATCGCCAAGTTTTAGTTTTTTCGGGTACGAAACTCTAAGCTCGCACTTAAAACTCTAATCTCGCACAGCTAGGAACACTCTGCGTTAAATTACCTTTCAAATGAAACCAAAAAATTTAAAATCGGTTCATCCGTTTATGCGCAACGATGCCACAGACACACACGGTCAAAATAATAACATCTCTTTTTTTTAGTTCGGGGGTTAAAAATAATTTCCACTTAAAAGTATACACATTTTGGAAATCTTTTTATGTAAAGAGAACCAATAATATTTTTCTGTACATTTTATTTCTAAGATATTTAAGATATCGAACACCAGACATAGAATTTCGAAGAAAATAATATGTATAATAACACTGAACTTTAATGTATTTTTAATGTACATAATGTTGTCCTGATTGGTAATATGATATTTTCTTTAATGAATGTTCGGTCTGGTTTTCCTTGTCTTCTCAAAACTTTTAATATTATGGGAAAATTATTATATTCTGAAATTTTATATAACCACACAATATATTAAGAACTTTTTTGTACGATATATATTTTGTGCTTAATAAATTCATAATGTCTTTTAGCTTTTATTATAATAAGATATTATTTTCTATTGGTTATATTGCTACGAAATAAAAATTTATTTAAAAACATAGACTAAATTCTTTCTACTCTACTAAGTTTTTATAAAGTTATATCTACATTTAAAAAGAAAAAAGACGCATTTATCGTTTATTAAAAATTGTTAACTATTAAAAACAAGAATTCGATTCTAAATTTTATGGCATTAATAAAATTAATATTCCAAAATTTAATTTTATTTCAACAAAGATCCTCTACTTTCTTCTAGATCAAGGTGCAATGTCTCCCTTCGTTTTGTAAATAAAGCAGTTAATTGTGCTTTAGAACAATTTTAACGTATAAAGTTAGATCTCATTTCTATCTCTTTATATTATAAATGCGAAAGTAAGCATGTTTGTTTGTTTGTTTATTTGTTTGTTACGCTTTCACGCTAAAACTAGCGAATGGTTTTTAATGAAACTGTACAGCAATATAGCTGATATATCAAAATAACACATGAGACATAATTTATAAAAATTTATTAATAAAAAAAAAAAAAAATTAAAATTAATTTAATTTGACATTACCATAAATTACAGATTTCTGTAAAAATAGTCATTTGACATTACCCTAAATTACAGATTTCTGTAAAAATAGTCAATATAAAATATTTCACGGCCATCTTCTCTGATATACTCAATGAATAATTACTATTATACATTTAAAAAATAGAAAATCATACAAATATTTTACCTGTCTAAAACAATCCTTACCATTATTTCAAGTGTTATAGAAAGAGGATAAGCGAGAGCAATCTTTATCAATCTTTACTTTTCAACCCAGCGAAGCGGATGGGTATCACTCTAGTCTTCTTATATTTGATGAAAGGCTTACTTTGTGGCGTATCACAGCGTGGCGCAGTTAGTTAATTTGGGATTAATTTTACCAAGTAATAATTTGCAGATTATTTTTATTTCATGTTGTATCTATTTTCAGTAAATGCAGCAATTGATGATAAAAACTAAAAATATTATCCCTTGAGGTAATTATTGAAAAAATTATAGTCAAAACAGGAGAAAAACTAATCAAAACTTCTGGTATGAATTGTGAAACGAAGTATTAAGTATGTTTTAAATACCACGGTCGTTCATATGATTATATATGATTTATCCATTTACAATTATATCGATATTAAATAATTCCTTTTGGAAAATAATTTCAAATTTTAATACCCTTCAATAGATATAATCTTACTATGAATGAAAACCATTTTGGTTCACATGTACAGGGTAGGCCGGTTAATATTATCGACGTAAAATAATCAAATAAAAACTATCCTTTAGAATATTATTCAAAATTTAATTTGTAAAAAAAACATAGAGTTTTATCAGGTAATTCATAAAATTCATTCATCCATTTAGGAATGGTAGAATCATAATGATCCAAGTAATATTTTTGTATTTAGTGAGAAAACCAAGGAAATGTGTGTTTTAATTTTAATGAAATTAATGATTTTTACTGGTTAATATTTATATAATTTTCTTTTACACATTAAAAAAATAAGTTGCATAAAGTAGTATTCTAGAAATTTTCAAGGAATGCTGAAATGAAGCACGGTGCTCCGAATGATTCTAGATATATTTAATTTGTTTTCCCTAGCTTTTACAAATAGAGTTATTCCCAGTATTTTTATTTAAAGGTATGTATATCAAATATGGTGGAACCATATTTTTTTTTCCTATTCTTCCCAGCAAAACCTTTCATTTGATTCTCACATCATGGGAGTGCATAACAAATAACTAATCATTCATCTTGTCCACCATATTGAATTTAGAATGTCGTCATTCAACTAACCTTGCATTGCAATCAAAACTAAACGTTTATGCAAAATTTCAACTAAATCGGTTGAGAATAAACTGCTCTAAAGTTCAGTTGCAAGATCTGACCGGAACATAAATACATACAATCATTGCAAATTTAATAAAAGCTTGTAAAAATTATACTTGGGTCACTATGGTTCTACCATTGTTATTTGTACATACGGATTACATAACATAGGACGAAACTAACACACAAATAATGTAAATGATGCCTACCATGAAAACTTTTTGAAAATAAAGGTTGAAGTAGGTATTAATTGTTAATAACTTCCTGTTATTTTGGTTAGAGCAAGTTAGAAGATAAATACTAAAGCTATCGTTCAAGTTAGTTTTGGTAACATATCTTGCCTAATAAAATCAATAGTAATAATAGTTTTAGTATTCCATAAAGGGTTCGTTTAAAGTGGACTTGGTGGTGAGGGTTATAATAATATATGCGCCTTAAATCCTTAAAGGTTTTAATTAGTTTGTTTATACATAATGACCAAATAGCTTTTATACTCTTAGCAATAAGATTTGTAGCAATTGCTGAATAATTCTTTTAAAATTTCTCGATAATCAGGACTCAAAAGTAAAAACCAGGGGTGTTTTGGTTATTGGATTTGTTCCGATTACTGGGATTATATGGAAAAGTTCTTAAAAATGAAATAAACTAAATTGTTTCAAATTGGAAAAATTTGAACTACTGAAAAAGGTCCACTTCTTGATTAATAGGACAAATTTTTATCGCCAGTTGTGCGGGATTTATTTGATTTGAATTTGAATATTTTATTGGCCTTAAAAAAAAAGTACAAGTATTGCCATCTAGTGATCGGAATTTTATCTACCGAATGCGGGTCTTCTTCTGATTTTAATGAGTACGAATTATTATTAAATATTTCTTAAAAGCTTTATTTTCAAATAGATCCCAAAAAAGTGATGTAATATTTGATTACGCGGAGAAAGTTTAGTGGCTGTTAGTAAAAAATATTGTTATTTTAATACACAAGGCTAAATGATGAACATTTTACGAGATATCAGCTAAAAATTTATTCCAAGAAAACTTTTACCATAAATTTTTTCCTCAATCTTCAAAATATCACACAGATGTAAATGATATTAGTGATATCCCAAATAAATAATATTAAAAAAAAAAAAAGGATAAAGAATAAATGTGCATATATAATAATTTTTCCAACAAAAGTGTAGTGACCCTTATACGCAATGAACAACCAACCAACTGAAGATGGGTTATATCTATTAAACTATTCATGCGTGTATCTTTAACATGAATAAATAATATAAAAATAGGGGTCATACAATAGTAGTACTCTTCAAAACTTAGTGTTCTGTCTATGAATATAAAATTCAAACATTAAAATTATAATAAATCATTTTCTTTATTTTTATCTCCATGCACAAAATAGGTAATAACTAGATAATTTTTGAAGTGAAAACTTCTTTACCGACATTAGGCACTTTTTGGAAGGGGTAAATGTTTAGGGGTTCGCGTCATCGACATGCTGATGAAGCACCGACATGGTTATAGCAGAATATCTGTAACTATACAGCTGACGTATTGTGTAACATGAGTGCTGCGTATATAGAATGTTCGATTTACATCTAGGCATATAAATATCACGAGTATGACAGAATACATGCGTTAAGCAATGCTTCTAAGTCAGGGGTATTATATACATGTGTTGAAGCTTTGATATGCGTTGAGATAGTTGTAAGATACTTGGAGAGTGGGAGTTTCTTAGTTGAATAGATGAACTACAACAGATAAGCCACGATACAAGTCACTTTTGGGTTCGCGTCATCGACATGCTGTGCGCGCGCCGATATGGTTATAGCAATATATCTGTAGCTATACAGCTGACGTATTGCGTAACATGAGTGCTGCGTATATAGAATACAAAGAATATACCCCCTATACAAAATCAGGTATGATCGATTCGTTTGTGGTATCGTAATTCCTACACGGATGAACCGATTTTGATTACTTACTGGTTCTTTTGAAAGATGATTAGATCGAGAGTGTTCTCAGCTATGTTGCAAGAAAATCTACTCAGTCGTTTGAAGATCATGACTTCTTTCCTAGTTGCTATCGGGTACGGAACTCAAAACTCAAGTTTCAATCATAACTAAGAGTCTCTGGTTCAAATTTATTTTCTAACCAATCAAAATCAAAATCGGTTCATGCGTTTAGGAGCTATGTTGCCACAGACATTTACATTATACACACACACGTTGAACTTATTAAATACCACCTTTCTTAGTAGAAATGGAAAACAAAATGAAGTGGTTAAATGCCAAGCATGATCTACTGATTTACGAGTGTCCAAGTCTATATTTTTAATATCAATATAGAGGTCGTTTGGAGCTTACATAATTTTTGTATACGAGATAATATTTAAAATACTTTAATACTGAAAAAAATATTATAATTTCAGTGAAAATATTATATTTATAAAATTCTTCTCATCAAGAAAAAATAATTTAAAATAATCATAATTTTAAACAGTTTTCTTAATGTATTTTAAGAATGAAGAAATATCATCAACAAATTTGAAATACTATATTATTTCTACTGGTTGTGTGCAGAAGTACAAAACGTAATGAGGATGTACAAATTTTTTTTGGCAGGGGGCATCTCTTTGGGCGCCTGGAAAATTTTTAACTGAGCGAATTTAAACTTAGAATTGATGGGCATGCTGAATTAATGAATTTTGAACTGATTATTAAAATAAGCTGATTTTTATACTTTTTGGATCAAAATTACCCCATCCACCGAGTTTCATCAAATTCCAAAACAAAATTTTTTTTGCGTTTTTCTCGATTTTTTCAAAGGGGTACCCCTTAAAAAAATTGCAAAAAATCGAGAAATTGTTTTTATCTCCAATTTCGATAAAACTGAGTAAATAAGGTAATTTTGACCCAAAAAGTACAAAAATCGGGTGCATTTGATGAGTGGTCGAATAATTTTTGAGGTACGGACTAAAATCGATCCAAATATTGCGATATCTCAGAAACTCTGCATCCAATCATTAAATTAACCTATTTTTTAAACTTTTTGAATCAAAATCAGTATATGAGGTAATTTCGACCCAAAAAGTACAAAAATCGGGTGCATTTGATGAGTGGTCGAATAATTTTTGAGATACGCACTAAAATCGATCCAAATATTGTGGTATCTCAGAAACTCTATAGCCATCCATAAAAAGGTAATTATCTTGGCAATTTCTATCTCAATCATACAAACTAGTAGAAGGATTCAAGATTTAAAACAAACACTGTATAAGATTTATAAAGATGTAGATCATAATATTAAATTTTAAATAAGATTGAAAAACGTCGGATGTATTTTAATTATATTTTCACTTTATATTTAATTTTAATTATTATACATTTTGTAATATTCCGTTTAGAAGGAAGGTAATTTCAATGTTTGTGTTTTATTATGATTTATTTCCTAGACATTACCTTTGGTGTTTTGATTGGATAAACCATTTCTGTCATGAAACTTTGCTTGACTAATTCCAGGCAAAATAAATTTGTTCATCAGACGTTCAATTCATTATGGTAAGCAGTTTTTTTTTTTTTTAAATGAGGACACACAATCAGTTTTCATTTATGTATTCAAAAATTTTTGAAGTAAAATCTAACGGGTTTTCGTGCTTCTTCATATTTTCTATGATGCTTATAATCAAAGTTAAACAGGCTGATCCCATCGCCGAAATATATTTTATTAATATTTTCTGTTTATATAAAATTTCCGCAAATAAGATTAGCCTGCAAACAGTGATATTTTCTCTGGATATCTTATCAGCCAAACTCTTCATTTTTTTCGTTATAAATTTTTTTTTTCGATCTTCATAATATAATAAATATTAAGGCTTTGGAAAATCCATTCAACTTCGAATTTCTTCATTTGTTTTTTCCACATAAAGTTGACTAATAAACTATTTGACGTTGCAATTGATTCTGTTGATTTTTTAAAAACTATTTTCACTTATCACCAAAGTCACCAGGTCGCTAAAGCTTTTCGAACGATAAAAAAATATCAAAAAAGTAGGAAAATTGTAGTAATTCTAGAATATTTATTAAGTTCCCAAAAATAGTTGGATCTTTAAATTGAGATTCAAACCTTTCTCGAGTAACAATAAGTGAAGAAAATGACTATAGATTGTCTATAGTTTACGCCATTTTGAAAAAATTTAACACAAAAATCTGAACATATTATTAACGAATGTTCTTAATAAATTTATTGTGTTTATTTTAAACTTTATTTTCTTCGTGAACCAGAAAAATGAGAGAGAACAAGAGGAAAACAGCAACGGTTGGAAAAAAAGGACAAAAAGTATGATGTAAATTATCAAATTATGCGTTGATCTTTTTCATCGTGTCATTTTTTTTTTTTGCTTGTTTGGCATATTAACGTCAATATAAATAATACCTACTTCTATGTAAGTGTAATTTTTTTAACACAATCTTTTCTACGCTTTCAAAGCACAAAAAAGCTGACATACTAACAAGAACTATTGAAAAATTCATTAATCATATATGAAAGTGGAGCGTTTGAATTTTCATAACATTTCAAGTATGATATTTTAACTTTGATAAATTTGTAAACGCAACTTTATACAGAGTGATTGACACATAATAACTCTTAAGATTGTTTGGCCATAAAAATACTTTTCTTAAAAGTTGGATGAAATATGTATCGTATCAGCCAAACAGATGAACCGATTTTGGTTTTTTTCTTTGTTTGAAAGGTAATTTGATCGATAGTGTTCTTACCTATGTTTCAAGTGCGACTTTAGTCTTCCGTACTCGTTAACAACTAGAAACGAGATAATAATATTCGAACAGCTAGGTAGATTTTCTTGAAACATATCAAAGAGCACTCTCGATCAAATTACTTTTCAGAATCCACTACCTTTTACCATTTATCTTTTACTTTTACCATCACCTAATTACCATTTTCTGTTACCTTTCAGGAATAACGATGCCGCAAACAAATCACAGATATACAGAAAAAAAAACGTTAAATTTATAACACCTCCCATTTTAGTCGAGTGTTAAAAATGAGCATAAACAATAATAAAATTCTAAAAATGGATTGATAATCCTCTGTGAGCTAAAATCCTTACGAAACAAGACTACATTAGTTTACACTTTCTTTAATATAAACTTGATTATACAAGTGTCTTGAGTACACAACAAAATTGACATCCTGTATACATATTTTAATAAATTTATAATATTTTCACACAAACCATATGAATCTTACAACACAAAACTGACTCATCTCACAAATAATTTACAAAAGAAATCCATATCTTTTCATATATGTATATGGAATAGTGGATACAAAGATATAGATGGGTTCTTCCGTTCGTAATAAAAATGTTATATTATTATTATTACTTAGACGGTATATTATTTTCCATACAGGGTGGAATGAATTATTACTCAATAGTAATGTCTCTCTTTGCTGTGTGCCAATTGGGAAATGCTGCAATAGATGGTCCAATAATTTGATACCTTCTAGAGAAAGCTCGTGATATTAGTAGCATCCCAAAACTAGTTATATATCTGCTCGAAATCCAAGCTCGAAGTCCTGCTCCATAGTAGTTGGTAGATAGAAATATCTAGTTGAACAACAAATTAGGTATCTTCGCCTGCAATAATTTCTTTATTTCTTACTTAAGAAGATGATCACTGAGTTTAAGTCATTGAATCATCCCCCTGAAAGGATTAACAATAGCCGAAGTCGATATTTGTACAGGCTAAAGCAAATTTTGTGTCCTATCTGTCAAAGGTTACGATGGAATTGTTACTTTCAGCAAAAGAATTTGTGGTTTGTTTTAGGTAAGTAAAGAGCGACAAATTTTGCAAAATATTTCTTTGTGTTTTTCAGCGTATGATTATCTACACAACACACAAAGTGTGTCAATTGAAATTGGCGCCATGCTGTATGTGGAATGAAATATATTATGTATTATATATATATAGGTCAATATCCTTTTAACTAAAACCACAATTTCTCAACAGTAAGTACAACAATAATAATAGTAAGGAGGATATGATAGAATACCTTCGAGCAAAATTCGTAATAACATACATTTCATACACAGAAGGAGTTGAATATAATGAGGATTATTATTCCTACACGTATATCAAACAAAATATTTATTATTCGTTGCATTTATGCAAAAATTTAAACATGCCGTGTAAAGTTTCTTATAAAATCGCAATTTGAGGGTAAACCTTTTCTAAAAATTATTCTTAACGATTTTGTACGCCAATAAGTGAACTTCTGGAAGAAGTGAATACGCAGAATGTATTCACTTTTCCGAGATAATTTTATTTTTCATTAATGTATTTTTTTTAATCACAAATTTAGTAAGATTACATACTTAGTTTATCAATCTATAAATATATAGGAGACTTTCTATAGATATAGATAGATAGATAGATAGTCACTCATCACGATATCTCTGGAACTATAAGACCTAGAGACTTGAAATTTGGGAGGAATATTCCTTTTGCCAAGTAGAGGTCAGCTAAGAACGGATTTTACGAAATTCCACCCACAAGGGGGGTTGCGGGGGTGTTCATGAATAAAAAATTCATATTTTTCAATTATGGCTTTTAATAGTTCAAAACTTGGTCAGAATGTTTTAAATTACATTTAGAAATTTTTTTAACCTTCGGAGGGTAGAAAGGTGTAGCGAGAAAATGGGAAGGAAATATCGAATATTTACAAATATACCTAAGTGGGGTATCAAATAAAAGAGCATGACGTGTACATTACAAAACTGTTATCCAACGCAAGGAAATGTGGAGGGAGGGGTGCAAGTGGGGATGTTGCCCAGCAAAGCGGGCGGGTAACAGCTAGTTATTGATAAAATTTGGATGTGATAGAGCAAAATTAATTTTTTTTGGATTCTGATGACGTCATAAAGTTAAAAGATTTGATTTTTTTGATAACACAGGCAAATTTGATCCGATCTTATTGGAATTTTTTTTGAAACCCACTAATTTTGGGTCAATCTTTTTCGCTAGCTATCACTTATGCGCTTAATTCCGGGATCAGGACTCCATATTCTTGATAGCTATTAAAGCTAGGTTTATTTTGATCACAATTTTGAAAAGTAGGACCCAAATTTAGTAGGTTTATCAAAATTGGATAAAATTTGGATTCTGATTATGTCATAAAGTTGAAAAATTCCATTTTTTTGATAACACAGGCATATTTAAGCCGATCTTATTGGAATTTTTTTTTGGAAAAAGTATAGTAAAAGTATAAAAGTAAACTAATACTACAGTTGAATATGTATGTGTGCTAAGGTTGTCTATACATACATATTATAGCTGCTGAAGTAGTATACAACATTTGTACAGACCTTTTCATCATGTCATATGCGCAAGTGCAGAGTTTATTTTTTCGTACTGACAGCAATAAGTAGGACTAAGATAGAAGATATTTGCTATGCATTTTATCACATTGGTTATAAATCATTTAGTACGAAACAAATGTGAATCGTGATTTTAAAATGAAAATCCCTAACAACCTTACCAAGTTTAATAATATAGCGCAGAGTCAGGTTTCAATTACGTTGAATCGTAAATATCGTAAGCATGATTAAAAGTAAACACAAACAATAAGTAATACTTTGAAAGTGGTTAGAAAACAGGTTTGGAATCTTATGAATACTAAAAATTAACTATATCTGAAGTAATTGTATATTTAAAATGAATATAATATATATTCAACGAAAAACCATAATGTATTTAATTTGTAGAATAATATTTCGTTTACTTTCAGTCTAGGTATTTTCTGTCTAGGTACTGAGGTTTCCGAATACGGTCAAATGAACACAAGCTATGTAAACAAAGAATCATCTTTATGTTATATTAAAATTATGTCATGCATATATAATATTATTCGAAAATTGTGTTATTTTACGAGACAATTTATAAAATTGGTTGTGTAACCCACTTTATAAAATTGAAATTCAAAAGTTCACAGATATCATAGAAAGGTTAGAAAATTTTCTGTAATCATGAAACTTTATTCGTATGATTTTCATCAAAGTTGGTATTTTATCGGTCTTGGACATTTATTAGAACAGTAAAAAGCTCAGGAGATTGAAAAAATTAATTTGTATGTGTCTTGATCATGTTGACTGGTTATGGCACATAATTGTCATACTTTGAAAAATCGAGAAAAACAAAAAATCGGAATTTGATGAAACTCCGTGGATGAGGTAATATTGATCCAAAAAGTATAAAAAACAGGTTATTTTCATGATTGGATGCAGAGTTTCTGAGATATCGCAATATTTGGATCGATTTTAGTATCTCAAAAACTATTCGACTGGTTAGCAAACGATTTTTGTACTTTTTGGGTCAAAATTACCTTATATACTGAGTTTTATCGAAATTGGAGATCAAAAAAATGCCTCGATTTTTTGCAATTTTTTAAGGAGTACCCATTTGAAAAAATCGAGAAAAACGCACAAAAATTTTTGTTTTGGAATTTGATGAAACTTGGTGGATGGGGTAATTTTGATTTTATTTTAAAAAACGTGGGGTGCTTTTTAAGATATTATCAAAATGATAATCCTTCTACTCAAAACAGTCAATAAAATATACATAACTATTGACATCATGCACCTCACGCTTTTTTTATAATAAAATTAAATTGTTTTCTTATTTACACTATTCTTCATCTATATTTTAATTATAACTTAATATTTTAATATTATTATTCTTAACGTATATTTTAAATCATAGACCAAGCAGGCCAAATTTCAAGTTAATCCGGCGTTTTGAGTCAAAATCATCTTCAAACTTTCCGTAATGTACTAACATACTAACACTCGTATGAAGAAAGCTAATAAAAGCGTGTTCAAAAGAAAATTCATCTCGCTTTTATTATAAACAAAAATAAAATTTATAACAAATAATATTAAAACTCATATTTAAAATCTACGCACGCATGTATTGAAACAAATTTTCAGACAGCACATTCATTTAAAGATATCAAGGATTCTTAATACTATATTTGGTTAATTATTTAATCTTAATCTTGTTTTAATCTTTGTAAAACTTCTCTCTATATGTGTACAAAATAACAAACACTATATTTATTTATATATATATATATATATATATATATATATATATATATATATATATATATATATATATATATATATATATATGTTTATAAATAAGTATACACAAATCGATTTATGTAAGCCGTCTGTATTTAGCCTACATTTATATTAAAACTTAGTTTCGAAAATACTAGGCACAACGGAAATCAATTTTGTATAGGTATTATTGTTTCTTATAATACAAAATATAGTTAGACAAACAGTACAGAAATGTTGAAAAATCATTAATATTATATAAATGTTTCAAATGATTCCAAACTTGTAACTTGTAAAATTGTTGTCCGAGGTACTTGATGCTCAGAGTACCTAAGGTGCACCCCGATTCTGTCGCGATATTCGTGTTCAGCGACCCCAAAAACCCCCCGAATAACGAGTAGTTATAGCCGATATATTTCTATGTAAGTTTATAAAAGGATTCAGCGGGGACCTTTAAATTTCGTTCACTATAACCGTTTTAATTTTATATAACCCTAATTTTGAGTGATCTGTATTTGTGTTTTTGAATTTTTAAGTTATAATTTTAGTTGAAGAAATACCTGCAAAGAAGTAAAAGATTGAGAAATAACCAGGTTTGTCTTAATCGTCATCATTATATTCTCGGCCAACTTTATAATATTAGATTTGGTAAGACTTGACCAAAGGTTGACAAATGAAGACATTATGAAGTCTTCACTTGAACCTTCTCCTAAAACTTGATCAAAGCAGAAGCTTCAGTAAAGCCAGGACTGACAAAGTGAGACTTTATTCATAATACTTAGTCGGGAATAGGGTAAAAATTAAGGAAAAACTGACAACTCAAAACTTGGGTTTTAAGTATTTGGTGAAAATTTGAATGAGGGCTCATAAACTAAAACTATATTTATTAGCAGGAGCTTATTGAATGAGACTTTGTCAAATATTGCAAACCACAGTTTGGTTCATTTCATTTGGAATGGAATGGAAGAGGACTAATCTAAAGATTCGTTAAGCCAAGCTTGAAAAATAGCGCAATTGCTAGCCCAATTCTATGCTGTCTACAACTATGCTTTTTCTTCTTGGAAATTATCGTCTAACGTGGTACTTGAGATCACTTTCGACTTATGTAATGTCAGTGAATTCGAATGCCCATGTATCCCATAAATATATGGTATATAAGATATTATTGTATATACATGTGATAGATATAGTAAACATGAACCAGAAATAATATATCATTGTTGATGGGAAATAACGTCCAATATCTGTTCAGACAGTAACAAAATTATGTTCTATTGTAAATTATAGCGATGTTGTATGTATCTACCTACAATGCTATAACATTGTAGAATACAAAACTCAAATAACTTTGGAATTACAAATCTATAGATGTTTCAATTTTATTTATAAATATTACAATGTCTGTTTTTACTTTAATTTTAAAATCGATTCGATAGTTTCATACTGCACACAATTTGATATAGGAAAATCAGTAATGACGTCAAGTAAATGCACAACAGGCTTGAATCTTATACAATGGCAATGGTCTACGAAATGACTGGACCAATAAAAGAATGGATGATTGAAGTGAAAACTTTTTTTGGCACGTTGAGAACTTTTTGGGTGAACAAAAATCATGCGTCATCGGTGTTAATAATTGTCCTTCTTCTAAACTATAAAATGTTTTTGGGTGTTCCAATCAAAAAACTAAAACCCTTATAAATGGTGGAAACGCATATAAATAACTGATTAAATTATATCTTACTATCCAAATGCAATTATTTGCGCTTCCACCATATTTATCTAGAATTGCGTGATTAGTATTGAGGTATTATTTATTATAATTCAGGTATTGTAAATTGGTATTTATTAAATTTTTTTTAATCATTTCAATTAATTTCGCGTTATATCAGCTAACACTTCTTGTGTTTATTCCAGAATCGAATTCACACTAATAAATTGACAGCACTAATAAATTGTAAAGATATCAATATTAATAGGGTTTAAAATTAGAAATGAAACTTCTAGAAGACGATCATGTTAAATATCTTAAGTATTATTTGAACGAGAAAATAGTCAAGGGAAATTTTCCTAACAATTTTACATATTTCACCATTTCTCTCATCCACACGCTCGTGGAGTACCAGCCCCCGAGAATACACGCCAAAGTTATTCGTGAAGATGTAGATCATCTGTACTCGCCTGGGTGCCTATCGATTTGCCTATCCAACGGATACAAAAATCCGCTTTTCTAGCGATGTCAAAGAAGGGAAGTCGATGACAAGCGCGACACTACAAGTGTCACTTCAGCATTCGTATTTTTCACTCCGTTTTGTGCAGCTTCGCAAAAGTATGAAAAAGGCTTTAGTTTATAGCAGAAAGATCCTTAGTATTTATTACGAGAAGTTAAAGAAAGGGACAAGAAATTTTTAATAAAAAAACGAATTACTGAAAACTTATTGGATAGTAAATTTTCGCGTTCTAATATATCCGAATCTACATTCTATGATATTTGGGCTTTTCTTAAATATTACTTTGAATTTGAGTATTAGTTACACAACTCGAAGATTAAATCTTTATTTCCATATTTGTTTATATGAATAGTGATATAGGATAAGAGAGTAACGACTTAAAAAATAAATAGTATGTTTATCAATCAATGTCAGATTTCAGATTTTCTATAACTTTCTATTTGCCCAGACAGACACATACCTAATATATTCAAACTAGAATCATTTTTTATTCATGAAAAACAACTTTTTCAAGGCTAGTTTCATTTCATGAATACACAAATATTTATGAATCGTTTAAAGCCTTTATAAATCAGGTCGAAGCAAGTCGAAGAATAGATGAAAAACACAAAGAGCTATTATAAAACTTAATAGGGCGTTGGAAAATAAGGCAAATTGAAACAGAGGTGGATAAAATTGGCTCGGTTGGCTTTACCATGTAAAACATATCAATTCGACCAAATTCATTCTATTCATTCAAATCTGGGAGAATATTGTGTCACCAATTTTGAAAACCTAGATTGGACCAATCTTGAAGGTATGATAACGTCATGGTAATAAACAAGAATATCAGATATTCGAAAAGGCTTGCATGTCAAACTCTGGTGACTATCCCATGTAAAACATAAAATTTGGACCAATGTTCATTCAAACCTGCGTAGGCTGCGGTTTTTATAGTTCAATGTTTTTATGTAACTTTTTCGTTATAACCGCCGACTTCTTTCAAAATCTGATATATTTGGATATGTCACAACTTAGGCTTGAAGCTTCCCCTTATTTTTTTGTATACCGAACATATTTACTCTCTCAATTTTCTGTTTACTCCCATAATTGTAAAAATTAAAGCTTTTTAGATTTGATTAAGGCTTGGATAAGTATTATCAAACCAAGACTTGATTAATTAGTCTTGGTCAAGGCGTTAGAATCTGTTTGCTAGATTCCTTCGCCTTGATTCACTAGGTTTAATTGAAGCTTAGTCAAGGATGGGAGCATCAAAACTGGACAATAACGTCAAGATGTGCATTTCCTACTCAGGTATATGTGCTTTTAAAACTTTGCTAAAAGAGAAGAATCTATTCGAATTATTACTCGTAGCTTGCGAGACACTCAGTGCATTAGCTAGCTTCTTATATTATAAGCATTCAGAACGTAGTGATTATCGTAATAGCTCATACATTATAATAAACCTTCTATGTAATACCTATAGCATAGAGATTATCTTATAATTATGTTATTAGACATTGACACTAAACATTTGACAATAATTTTCATTGTATTACCATTCATCAATTCTAAGCATGGATTCCCATACAATATCCATCATTATTTCTTAATTTAAATAGGTTTCATGTATGAGAGAATTATATATGAAGAGACGAATCTAATATGTGTAATAGACAATACTTACTATATAGTATTAATAGTCCAATCCCTCCAGTGACGAAAACGTATATTAAAGTGGTTCAATTTTCGATAAATTTGATTTAAATTAAAAAATAGTTAGCTGTAAAGAATCCATGATAATAAATAATAAGTTAAGCAGTTTTGTTAGCAGAATCAAAGGATTCCGTTTCAATTCATTCTCTTATAAAGAATAGCTTTTAGTCAGAAAAACATGTGACGTTAGTGAATACCATATTAATTAATACTAGTAAGATTATCAACATATCCAGCAACAGCCATATGACATGGTCTGTACAATACATGTATTGTAAAAAAATGGGGTTTAGCCTCCGTTTCTCAGACCACGTCTATAACAGAGGCCACCCACATCATTATATTCAATGATGTGGGTTGAGTCAGTTACTTCGTTCTTATCCAAGCGACGTTAGTGTGATAAATTTATCGTTCCATTAATTTTTTTTTTGTCCACACTACCGCTGCTTGGATTCGAACTTGTAACTTCCCAGCCAGTTGTCAAGTATTGTTAAAAAAATAATGAATAAAGATTGATTGAATTGAATTGAGGTTGTTTGAATGTTAACTCTCAATTTTTAGGTAGAATATTTCCAATTCAAAGAATTTTTTAACTTTGTGCAGGCTTTTTAGACCATTGGTCTTTTATTCAAGAAGTTTTTCCCATCTTTATGTTAGAAACTGAATCCAAATATCTATTTCAATAGAATAACAAATAGATTTTGCACTGAAATTTTGTTTGATTTCCGAATTTCTAAGGAACCACTTAGTAATACCTTACTGAATAGGTTATCATGTTAATCCATTAAAATGATATGTCAATAACAAAATTAGCCTTGTTAACATAATATTTGTATATATCGAAAACTATCGATCATACAGAAAGTTCTCGGACTATTTATTGTTGAATATATCTAAATTTAGGAATAACAACACTAGTCAGTGATTAAGATTCTAATCAAACATTAAACTCTTGACATGATTTGGATAACAAATATCACGTGATCAGTTTTACAAATGTAAATTTGTATTGTTTGTGGTGTAAGTATTGTTACACAAATGTTAACTTTAAACAAGATGTAGAATGTTTGTCGATTGGAAATTGGTAAATATAATAGAGGAGTTCAAAATTTGGTGATATTATACAGGATGGGCTATTTTAATCTATACACTTAGATATTTTGTTTTGTAGCTAACCAATCAAAAAATAATTTAAACATGAGGTACGGCGAAGCGCATGAGAGTCACGGACTAAGTAGGAATTTATTTGTGGGAGTCAGGTGGTAAAAAGTATATCTAAATATAATTGATGAATTTAAATTTTGCGTAGGTCGTATCATTTTTATTAAATATCTTTTTAGATAAAAAATTATTTTTGTGAAGAATAAAAGTATATATTTTTAAAAAAATCATCGTTCATCCCTAACCAACAGAATGAGTACATATTATTTCAATATATAAACACTTTAGGGTTGCCATCGTGTCAAAATACTCCATTACGATATTAACCACAAAAGTATCGACCACCATTGAAAATTAGCTACGACAGTTTGTGATTTGTAATAATTCACGGGGTAAAATGAGGATTTGAACAAACTGTATTGACAGTTTTTTAAAATTACTAGAAAAAAGTAAATGGTTACGGTTTATGGTTAAATTACTGATTAGGCAGAGAAGTCATGTTAACTTCTGTTTTGCTAGAAAGGGATACAAACAAATCTTCGATGTCTAGAATAATTGAATGTCTCGAATAAATGAATGAGCTTTAAGTACTATTTATTCATCGCTTGCTAAAACTCAGTTAAAGTCAGATATCGCAATTCTTTATGTCAAAGATAAAAACTTAATATTTATGATAAAAGTAAACACTTTGTTCCATTTCTCTGATAATAAAATAATATTTTATTTTATCTACCTTTTAAGATTATTCCTTTAAAACAATTTTCGATAAACTTGAACGGATGACAACCCTAAATCACAAAATATAATGAATTGATATGAATCTTCATCCAAACAAACATTAATCACTTTATTTATATGAATGATACGATAATATCTTCTACTAATTCAAACAATCTCTCTACACCTTATAATATACACATCAAAACATTTATTTCCTATGTAAATACAAAGTATCTCAAAAGTTACGTCTCTAAAATATTCAACAAACACTTTATGCTTAGAGCCATTTATATAGGAGTCGAGTATTTGAGAGTTACTTCAGAACAAGTGGAAAGTTAGGTTGAGTGGTGTTGTCAAGCTCGTGTCCATCAAATTTTTTTCACAAGTTTCTTAATACTCTGTGAGTATCTTTCATCTAACTTGAAAATTGAATTGTATTAGGCAAAATTACTGTTGTATTTTTATAAGCTTTTATTTAACTCGGATCTTCAAATCATTGAATTTGGAATCCCAGAACTTTGAGAGTGATAGTTTGAATCAGATCAGATTTTTACCAACGGTAGCACTTTCGTCGTGTCAAAATTAGTCTTAAACCACGTTTTTATCATAATCATATCTCAAATTTTTTTACTTCCTAAAAAATTTCGGGATTTGTAAAACTATTTTTTGTTATCGATTTTTAAAAAGAAATTTTTAGGGTTATTTTGACCCAAAAATATCGAAAATCACATTAATTTACCTGCCCGTCTAAAGGATTTCAATATATTGCCGTTAATTTGATTGTATTTTTAACAGCGGTATATCGTTAACAGAGATGTGATGCCTTTTATGCATATGTTATGCTTATCAAATGAAAGGATTTGCTGAAAATTGTAAAAATAATTTATGTAAATCGGAGGACAGTGCATTCTGCTCCGAATAAATAGAAGCTTTTTTATTTAAATTTTCATTTATTGGAATAGCGTATCATACAAGTTATCTTGACACTACCCTGATAACACCAAGTAATCAACATTCTTCAAGTTTATGAGTTAAAAAATACAGTTGATTATACCCTATATCACTCCTTCAGCGTCTTAGTTAAAGTTAGGCTGGATATTTGAAAGTTTGTTATTTGAAATTCAAAATGAAATTCAAGAAGATCTCAGTTCTGGTAATTTATGAGCACAGTGTATTGTGAGTATAATGTACAGCAAAAGGTTGTAAGTAGTAATGCGTTTTACGTTGAAATCTAGGAGTTAAAACATGATCCTCATATTTCATTTTCAGTTGGGTATAGGGAGTTTACCATACATACATCATTTGAGTACGGTGGAATCATAGTGACACAAGTAACATTTATATATTTGTGGGAAAAAATAGAAAAAGTGTTTATAAGTTTAAAAGTAATTTATGATTATTACTGGTAAATAAATATTAATTTTTGTTGGAATAATGAAAAAACAATATTCTATTAAATTATTTTTATCTAAAAAAATATTATTCTTTTGCACTTTCTATGGAGTAAGAGGTTGGAATTTTTTGGGAAAAATGAGCATGGCAAGAAAGAATGGTGAACGTTTTTTTCGGGATAACATGTCAAAATCTTAAAAAAAAATAATAATACTTGGATCACTATTGGTTCTACCATCGTCATTTGGATATTATGATATTACCTACAGATTACTTTAAATGTATTTTTTTTCTGTAACGCACTTACCAATTTTAATTACTGGTGGTAATCCATCAACACGATTCTCAACAAATCCACACCATGGTATTAATATTATGGTGACCCATATTGCTGTATATTTCAATGATAACAAACATGTCACCATGGTGAACTATCCACGTTTCTCTAAATTAAAACTGCAACAAAGAGATAAAAAATTTTAGTTAGGAAATTTTTTCAACGCAACGAATTCAAAAGACAATTTTATGGCTTTGTTTACTTGAAAACACTGCGTACACAATGGGAACTAGTAAGTAAAGTCTGTTGACGTCAAAGCATCCCTGCTGTTCTTAAACAGCTCCAAATGGCTCATGCAGTAGAGGCCGCGGATGAGCAAACCTTTTTTCGTTATCACAACGGACCCATGGTCTAAGTGAGTCCCACCCCAGGACAGCCACTCTAACCTATCCTAACCTAAGTATGGTTACCAAGTATACTGTACAAGTGTGACACATTATCTAAGATTTTTCGTTACAAATTGATACATATATAGCGTCAAGTATTTTCATAACAAATACTGAAGTACCTACCTTAGTATAAGAGTATTTTTAATAGATGAAAAATAAAACTATTCAACCGTGCTTCAAAAGGTACGAGAACTATTTTCTAAGAAAAGAAATTTTATATGTAGTATGTATGTAAGTAGGTATTTTATTTGCATAAATGGACACTTCAATTTTAATATAGGTATTATATAGATTATAAATAGACAAATATTTATTAAAAATATATTTTTTGCATTTATTTATAAAAATATAACATAATAACTCAAAAAATTTACAAGAAATCATTATTATAGCCCATAGAAGATAGACTAACAACTTTATGATTGAAGTACTTACGATTACGACGGTCCACTTGCCATCTTTGGCAGAGAAAGATAAAAATGCAAGTTTATATCAAACGTAAGGAGCCGCTCGCTATCTTCTTAGTGGTTGATTTTTTGAAAGTCAAGTATTAAATTTTGTGCGATTTATAACCTCATACGCACAAACTTTTTAATGTTTCGTTAGAAAAACAAACTGTTTTTGGAGCTTTGTTTATCCAAAATTTCTTAGGTTCAAGGACATTTCTAAGAAGCCAAGTGTTGTTTGTATCCTACCACACGAGTTTCCAAGATAGCCACCCGAAATGTAATGAAAGAAGGCCCATTGAAATGTTAAATAAAAAATGTTGTATTAATGTTAAACTGTTGTTGATTATTTTTATTTAGAGATTTGGAGGAATCACGGTAGAATTAAAATTTTATACTTTTCTAGCAAAAAATTTATATTTTTAGTTTACTCGAAAACAAAGCACATTGAAAATCAGTCTTCATTCTACTTTCACTCTGATAAAATATCCTCACTTCAATATAAACGGTGTTCAGAGCAAAATGATTCAAGTTACATTATGTCTAGAGGTACAACATTCTATCATATTAATAAAATTGGAATTTAAAAAGATTTTGCTATATCAAATTTGATTATAAAGTATTGAAATAGTGTATTCACGATGTGAACAATGTTTAAAACATCGCATCTTCTTTCATATAACAATAGCTAGCAATAAGATATAAGAAAAGTAAGAAAATAATCATGAAAATGTTTGAAAAGTTTTTCATATTCGTGTTGTATGTATATTATCAAACATATAAAAATATAACAATTTGATATATAATTTACAGATTGTCACCCACATCAAACGCTGGCTTTCAAATGGTATAAGTAGACGCGGAGACTGATTTGTTCCCACCCCTATGCCATGGTTTATTCAACGCCCACGTCAACGCATTACTATTTTTAGTCTTTTCTATCTTTGACCAAAAGTTTGTCTGCTTTCTAAAAATTTGGATACTGGATATCTTTTTTCATTTTTGAGTTATCGTGTTAAAAGGTGGATAGACAGACATACGGACAGACAGACAATCGGACATGGACTAATTAGGTGATTTTATGAATATCTATATCAACATTTTGTTCCTAGCATCAATATTTTTAAACGTTACAAACTTGGGACGAAACTTATTATACCTTGATAAATTTCATATATACATGATATAAAAATGTACACATTAGTATTTTTGGAATCGGATAAGCCGCAATAAATAAATCATTCAATTGATAAAAAAACTAGTTAACAACAAAAACAAACCGAATAAATTCGGAAAAAAATACAAAAGTTTATGTTCTTTATGGAAGGATGTTTTTCATTTGATTTCTGCATATAAACTTTCAGCTCCGCTGCAAATATACAATAGTCGAAATAAAAAAGTGCATATCATTGCCAAAAAATATAAGAATAACTAGATAAATGTGTCACTCGACTAATTTTTGTTTATTTGTAAAAAAGACAAACTTATAGATGGATGAGGGAATCTACAGGGTGATTTGTTGCTTGATGCAGACTTGAAGATGCACCAAGACTCAGATAAAACCGACAGTCTAAGCAGTTATGATAAGTATTTTAAGAAATCCCGAAAGGTTAGTAAGTAAAGGGGAAGCTGAAGAAGTTGAATAACCTATATAACTCTTTTAATGAGATTTTTGTTTCACGGACGATTTATTCGCCATTGGTTGAAATATTTTCATTTTTATGGTTCTCCTTATCGTTAAAATTTATATCGAATGAAATGGCAACATTTTCAAATAAATATTTTCAAATAAAAGTTAATTAATAAAAGCTTTTTTTTTCAAAGAAAGATATTTTTTATTGAAAATATTATTGGGATCTTATTTCATGGCATTGGGATCTTTTGTGTTCATGAAAGACTCAAAACTGTGCTTCTATAATGTTAATCGTGGCACGAGGAGCCACCCTATATTGTATCATGTATGTTTTAATACACATATGAAGAAATGTTTTTATCAAGTTTTTGTTCAGTTATACTACATCAAAATGAAAAAAAGAAACAAAAAAGAAAACATTGAACAATTTAGAAAAGACTAAATGAACTTTGTTGTTCTGTAATGTCAATTTCTTTTACAAATAATATATACAGGATACCAACATACAAAACTATATAGCCAACATAATAAAAATAAACTTTTATATTATATACTTATTACTATATATACACATATATTGAAATTTCGAAGAAAAAAATCAAGTACACGCTCTGTAAGAAAGTGAACTTTTTCATCTCGAAAATCGCAAAGAAAAGTCATAGTTCTAAATTTTGAGTTATCGGCAATGTTTTAACACCATTTAATAGAAACAAAACTGTTTGTTCCATGTGAGTCTGTCGCGAAATTTGGAAATGTGCAGAATTAATTTGGTTGATTTTGTGAACGACTAAAATATAATCTTCTGAGGAATCGATCCAAGAACTTTCTCCAGGTCGATAATTCAGAAACTACTGATCTAATCGTCAAAAAAATTTATTATTTTCCCAGTTTTTATATCAATTCTTTCCCGTTTTAAAAAATCGAGTAAATCGCACAAATTGGGTTCAGTTAACGATTGGGTGCGTAGTACAGATCCACCAAAATAGTTATATAACCTAAAGTTGAACAATTTTTTCATACTTACATAATATACAACCCAGATATTTTAAGGAGCCTCTAACCACAAACAACTTCTAAGCTATATCTTCGAACTAAATAGTTAAAATCAATCAATATTAGTCCCATGGGTAAAATGTTGAATACACATCGAGTATTATAAAAGTAACTTTTATGTGTAATAATCGTAATTTGGTATAATTTAAACTTGTCAAACACAAATTCTATGTACCTATCTATATTTGGAGCCGTACATTTGACTGTAACACAAAACGTTTATTTTGGTTTGATTTTAACTAACTACATGAAGTACAGCAAATAATAAGAGGGGTGTGTGGGAGTTACCAATTTCTAAGGAGTGTTCCATAAATATTGAAAGTAATATATTAAAGTAATATAAAATTGACAGAAAAGTAGATAAGGTCGTGTTTTATGATTATACCACAATAAGCTGTTGATATAAACATATGTCATTTAGATCTGTTAAAATAGCGTAAACCATGGAAGTTATAAAGAAGGAGAACGATCGCTATAGAAAATATTGTACCCAAAATATGGACAAAATAAGTGAGGCGCTGGGACCGCTAAGTTGTCTCATTAAAAGCGGGCTGTTGAACGCTAATTTCAAATGATCTATCAACTTTTAATATACGTGTGTGTATATAATATCATTCAAAGAAAAAAAAAGAAGCAAATAATTAAATTATTATTATTATTTACTCATGAATAGATTATAAATTATCTATTCTACCTTATAAATTTATCTAAACTACTTTATAAATTTGAATGGTACTAACTTCATCTACTTGTACTCATAAACAGTTAACTTCGCAGATACTACTTACCGACGACAGCACGGCTGGTGGCTGAAAAATGAACTATAAATTCTACAAAACTTCAGGGACAGACGCGTTAATGCTTTAGCGCGTAGCGATCGTTCTCCTTCCTCTAACCTCCATGGCGTAAACACTGTTCATTTGTAACATGGGTAACATAGTTAAGGATGTATGAGCATGACAACAATGTTTGATTTAAATGCTCAAAATTTGTTTGTAGGTAGTCTTTTACTCAAAGATGTGGTTAAAATTTCAGCTTAGGTATCCGTGCAAATTTTTAAGAAAATAGTCATTAAAAATCGATATAAAATACATTGGCTCTTATGGAGGAATCTCAAAAAACGACATATTTTGGAAGTTTTTGATAATTTTCATTTGGAATGAATGAAAACAAATTTAAAAAAAAACTTTTTAATAGAAAGTAAACATATTAGCAATGAATTAGAAAAGAAAAAAACTAAGTGTCACCGTCCATATAAGGGATGTAAGAGCAGGGTACATTAAGGGTTGAAATTATTTTTATCTTATTTTCAACTTTGATGATGAATTTTGTTATAACTTCATGAATGTAGACGAAAAATAAGAATAAAATTTTTCGATATGTGTCTTGGTTTTCGAAATATCGAAAGCTAAATAATTAAACAAAATTTTCAATTTTCGATATTTTGAAAATTAAGCCAGATATCGAAAAATTTTATTCTTACTTTTCGTCTTATATCGTCAAGTAATAATATAAATTTATCATCAAAATTGAAAATATCTATTTTTAAATTTGTGCCCCCACTACCATGCTCATACATCCTTAAGCTGTGTAGTATAGTCATAATTTTTAAACTTCTACGTATTATGTCTGAAGAAGATCAAATAAAACGATTGAAACGTTACTGAATTGTGATATATTTATAAAACACGAGCTTGTTTACTGTCCTGCGAAAAAATTTATTTAAATTATATGGACGCAAATAATGACATTAATAAAAAAAAACTTATAGTGTTTTTTTCAAATGTATTATAGTTTCTCGATATTTTACTTTTTTTGGAAAGTTGTACACGTCGTTAGTCCCAAATCCAAACTCAAAATATTAATGTACATGATATTTTTGATAAATTCGAACTTAAAAATGTTTTTCCTCGACCTGGAAGTTATATTTTTTTTCTCGAAACAATTTAAAATCAGAAAGTGGCATTCATTACCTTGTAAACGCTGGTTTGAATTTTTCCAATATGTTTTTTTCTTATTAAATAATTCGAAGAAATAATATATTATGTATTTATTTATATTCATAATAAATTTATATAAGATATTTTATGACGCAATTTGTTTGACGAAAGCAAGTTTCTTACCGATGTATCATTACCTGGAATATAGGAGTATTGAAGAATAAAAAAAATTACTTTCTGATGGCGTGACTTCGAATGAAGGCAACAATGATTTTTTTCCGTTTTATGGAACAAATTACTGGAAAACATATTTCATGGTTCAGTGAATTGCCATGTTGACTTGCTCTTAGTAACACTTAAGAATTTGTTCATTAAGTCTAAATAATTTTCCCTGAATGATGAGTAAAACTGCATAAAACTTGACCCATGGAGCTAGGTTTGCATTTTCACCGGATCGATTTTATGTTTGAAAAAATGTTTTAAACGCAAAATGTCCGGTAGTTGTTTTTTATAATGAATAAATTTTTGTTGAATCGCGAAAAAATTCGGTATAAGAAAACTTGAAAAGCTTCTCGAAACATCCTATACAGTATATGTTCGTTTAAGGTAGTACCAGCATGAAATCACTTTTCGACAGATTTGGCCGAATTTTTTTTCTCGGGTTTATAATAGCTTTATTTATGAATTCCCAAAATTTCATAATTTTTGACCGTTTAGATCGCGAGATATTTAAAGACAAAGTTCGCGATTTTGAGGGTCATGTCCCATTTAAAGCATGTAAAATGTCCGGTCTCTCCAACTATTTTTTATGATATTATTATATATTGAAGAAAAAGTAGAAACAAATGTTTATACAATATAATTCTAAAAAAAAAATTTAGAAATTAATTTTCACTTTCGAGATATTAATTTTGACGTAAATTGATCGAAATTGGGACGTTGGCATAATTATTTCCCATTTTAAACGGTCAAAATTTCTGAAACTTTGGGAATTAATAGTAAGCATTATTAAATTCTTAAATTTAATTTTTCGTTAAATTCTGTCGAAAAAAAAATTGTACCATTGCTTTAACATAGAAACTGCAAATACCATGCTGGAACTACGTTAAATGAGGTTTTATTGTAACTAGAGTTTAATTTAATTATTAGTGTAAAACAGCACACAACACAGATACTGAGTATATTTGTATAATAATTTCAGTCTAGTATTCAAAAACGTATTACAGTCTAACCTTATTCAAATGAACGTTAAGCATTTAGTTGGCCAGGAAAAAATAAGTCTGAAATCTTTACTATATGTAGTCGACTATTCCAATTGGCACATTCAAGATCACCGCCTTCTATCCTACTATAAAATACAGTTTCCTATTCCTATCCCCAGCTTCAATTGGAATACGCCGCGAATAAATTGGCAGTACATAGTCAGTGTAGTACTGAAGTCGTGTGGGTGCGACCACTGTAGTCCACAAGACTGACTTCCCAGAGGAGAAAAAACATTTAAAAAAAAGTCTTGTTACCTTTCATGGATTACTCTTCGAACATTTACTGCAGCTTATACTAGAACGATCATTATCTCCATTGATAAATGATGTGTTTTATCCACTTTTCAGATTCTGTTTATTCAGTTTTTTCCAGTTTTTTTATTACCATTAAAAAACAGCTCAACTAATTCTGCTGAAAACTCTTTCATTTCGTAAATACTCGATTACGCGTAGAAGCCCAGTTACGTGCTAGTGTGACTCCGAATCTGAACGAACATATGAACATATGCACATACGTACACACAAACAGACATCATATTGAAAAGGTTTGAGTCGGAAAATTGCGGTTTTGAAACCTCGGAAATATATAAAACTGGAGATTTTCAATCGGCCACATTCTATTAAGTTCTTCTAGGAAGTTAATAAAGTTTCACTGTACATACTTTGGCAAATACATAATATACATGTTCATTACGATCAGAGGTAATTGAAGTTATGAAAACATATAAAGCTAACGCAAAACATTTAGTTTCAAATGTTATCATCATTGGTGGACAACTGACTGTACGAAAACGTAAACGATAAACAGCTTAAAATTAACCAATGAGTTTTTGAAAGTTAAATAGTTAAAATTTATATATTTGTGGGCAGGTTAATAATTTATACAACTCTCTAGTAGTTTTACAAAAATCGTTTAAATTAGCTCTTTATTAATATAAGTTTTTTGACTAGTTCATCTTATTATTGAAAATTATATAGCCTAGGAAAATAATGGTTTTTCTGCTTAAAAAATCCAAGTGAAGTTTTTATTGTCAGGATTATCTGTATTCAGATGCAAGAATGACCTATGAAAAGTCAATTGCAAAATCATGTGCGCATAAAAAACTCTTTGTACCCGGTGAAAAATAACTCTTTTTTATATTACATGAAAACTCGTCCCGATAATTTGACCACTTCACATTTAGGAGGCCATACACACAACAGAATCCAGTCAAAAAAATATTTCTAGCCTCCGATAATTTACCTTTAATTAAAAATATTACTATAAACGGCTTCAAGATCCAAATTGCGTGACAAAAGAAACAAACAATCGTTAAAACATAATTTTTCGAAGTAAGTTTCCTTGAGAATTATCTGAGTAAGATATAAGAAATTTTTGAAAGGATTTTATAAAGTGGCTTTCAGATCCATGTTTCAATCCATTTCGGGCTAATTTTGAATATTTTGACTGTTTTTTGTACAATTTTTCGGACATAAAATTGACTTTAAACACTTTCAAAACAACCTGTATAAGTATTTCTAATGATTTGAAATACATGCGGTATATAATGCATGTATTTTATTAATAAAGACAATTGTAAATGTAGTCAGTCTGTAACTTTGTATTATTGAAATAGATTGTTGTTCAAAGAACTTAGTATTCTACTTAACTAAAATTAATTGAATTGCGTTAGAATTAAATGTTCATATAATGCAGATGTAATTATATATTAAGACATATATTTAGATAAGATGAAACTTACATTCGACGGGGAAAAATTTTCTATTCGATTTTTGTGTACTCACAGTGGAAATCGCTGAATAATTTTTAATAGTTTGCCTAGCCAATTCATGCTTAAGATTGCAATAATCTCTTTGTTAAAGAAAGTTCAAAGAATATTTTTAATTTTATAATAATATTAATAATTTTAGTTTAAACGGTTTTTTTATTTTTCAGCCATGAAAAAAATAAATTGTACTATTTATTAAACATTAAACTGTATCACAAGTTAATCTTGGGCATACAAGGATCTTTTCGAAAGCCTGGCAGTTGTGTTTTAATTGAATTGCATTGCGTATGACCTATACATAGGAGAAAATAGCCATCGTAACAAACAAATATTGCATATAAAAAGTTGAATGAGTTTTCTCGGCGAATTCTAAGTCATCGTCTTGTCTAAATGCAAAATTAATGATTTTATATTCATAATTACGATTATATTAATATTCAATGTACTATTTGTTCCTGATTATTTTGGTTGATTACGCAATATTAAAACAAGCTGTGTTGAATATGATCTCTTTAAAACAATCCAAAAAACAGGAAAAAGGACTCGAAGAAAGTTTACGGTAAAACTTGTTTTATACACCTTTGCTAATGATAAATATAGAAATTATAATAATATATGGCATGGGCCTTTCCAACTTTTTCCCCAAGAGAAATTAGGTTTTTGACCTCTAGATCAAAACTCTCTGTTTGAATCAATTAACTTCGAATTTTGCCCAACAAAAATTATCTTAATATTTAAACCACATATTCTTTCATTTACAATAAATAAGAAGAAAAACCCATTATTAGGATTTAATATTACGGAAAAACTTAAACCATATTATATTTTAATAGATATCTAAAATTTACCACTAAAGTATCAACTTTATCAATAATATTCTATCTCCATTAGATCATTTTGTTATAGTTTGAAACCACAATTTCTATGTTTCAACAAGGTAAATGGTTTCTACTTATAAGACCTATAACATAGGTAATTTCCAATTAAATATCATCTACTTACAGTCATTATTCTGAATGAAGAACATTTGGTACCTAGATACTTTAAACGTTATTAAACTGATTTCATCGAATATTGTTCTGACTTTGATGTTATCAATATCATATATAGAAAATTTTATTATTATGCAAGTTAAAAGAATCGAGTATGTATCGGCGAATAATGGTAAAAATTCTGATGAGATGACCTCATCATTTTCTTGTACACTCATAAAGAACTCAAAATAAATTCTTGTAGAAGATGGCCCTGGTACCTTCGGCTCTGCGTTTATATGGCCACATTTAAAATCTAATACTTGTAAAGGTTCGAATAAGTTTAATTTTCGCGCTCCTGTTTGGTTAGTACTATAAGTAAAACTGCTTGTTCTTATCAGAGGGAGTAGCCCCTATCTCTTGTGGTTGACAGTTTGCCAGTCACGTTTCAAATCGCCTCAGATTTATAACCTCATACCACCAGAAAGTACAAAAGGAGAATTTGCTAAATTTCTTTTCATGGGTAATTGTTTGCAAGGAATTCTTCAAAGGCATTTTTCTGTTGAAAACTCAACCTCGAATTTTTCGCGCTTACAATACTTTGTCCAAAGAATTAAAAAAAATCAACAGTGGCATTTCAGAACTCTTTAACCATACACTCATCAGCATCGTTAAGATAGTTATAGATAACAGGTAGTTCTCAAATAGTTTTTAATGTTATTCTTTTTTCAATCCTGAGGAAAGACGGTTTTGGGTTTTCTGGCCAATAATTTAAAATACAACTACCTTGATGAAAATATTGGGCCCCCCAAAATCCGGAATTGATGATGTGTGCATAATTTGAGGGTCGATAGAACGAGAGATGTTATTGCAGTATTTAAAGTTTCAAGGTCAATATAGTTTAACTGCAAACGGCAACAATACTTGCTTAATTGATACTTTATCCTTGTAAAAAATAAGTGAGCAAACTGTCTAGAAAAAACTTTCCGAATTCATATGTCAATTCATTCTAGTCTAATAACAAGTAATTGAATTTTCACAAATTACTATTATTAAAATGGAAAATGTGGTTTGTATATATATATTGTTCAACTGATGAAAATGATATTTTAATGACGATCAATTATAACGCTTCAAAATTGATAATGTAGATAGTCCTAAATTTGGTAAGAAGCTCTAAATTTGTATAATAAATACAACAACCACTATAACAATAAAATCATAAATTATCCTGAATCCAGGAACTAAGAATCCGTAGAGATTTTATTCTAATTTTTACATTAAAAACATGAATATGATGAAAGTAAATCCTTCTTCAATCCAGTAATTTTTATTACTGTGTTATATTTCATTAGTTTGCACTGTTTCATCAGACAATAACCCTTATCCAAAATGTTTATCAATTTCATGATATTGAATTTAAGGAGTCTTAGTATTGCACATTCCAAAATTCTGTGACAAAAGAAAAAGTAAATTGTTCGATTACTCTCTCTTAAGCATTGCCAAACCGTTCGGTATTCTTCAGTTGCATAATGAGATATTTGCTAACACGTTCTGCACATGAGTCAATTATTTTGTGAGTTAAATATTCTTCAATTTTGGAAATCATATCCTCTGTGTAATTTTATATCAATTAATTTTTAATGCAATGGCTAATTAAAAATAGTTTAATGATTATTGAATGATATGTGAAAGTGAAAATATTAGAGCTTAACTAATTTCAACATATTTCTATTACATTTTTTTTTAATTTACTGAGTACGACTTATATATTATATAAACTAACGAAAGTATACAGACGAGGTATATTTTTAACTGTCGATAGATGGAAAAGATCCGAAAAATTTAATTCGAAGTTAGATAAAATTATATGAAGACAGAAAAAGTTCCAACCACATAAACCATTTGAAAAATAAAAAGTTATTTATATTTTAAATCGAATCAGAGCAAAATGCTCATAACGAGAAAGCTGGCGGGTGTAAGGTCATAACAGTTCTCTTGGTACATCATTTACGATAATTTTAGTTCAATTTGTTTGTGTTGAAATTGAGTCACGATTTTTTTCCACAAACACAAATCATTAATAATAATGTTTCGATAAATGTTCTTTAAAATCTACAGAAATAAAAATTTTTCCTTCAAACGAATAAAAACAAAAAACTATATTTGAAATTATTGTGGTTTTATGGATGATGGCACACAATTTAAAAAGACAGTAAGACATACAAAAAAAAGGAATATATAGAAATAAAACAAAATCCACCCAAGCTTCGCCCAACTCCCCACTTTCTATATAAAATTGAACGTGTGTAAAAAAAAAATATCTAATATTATCTGTTTATTCATTTGTTTTATTCTATATTTGTGTCATACTATAAAATTTTCAATGGAAAAACGAACGGTAAACGAAAAGAAGACTATGAACACGATATGTCATATGATATGAACGTTATGTGGGTATCTTTTATTACACATATACTACAACCCCTAACAAACCAGGTTTCCACCACCGTTCATCAATTTCTGTATGCCATACGTTATCAAATTTAACTTGTCTTCTTGCAGTATTTCACATTATTTTATTTTTATTTTTATACGAAAAACAAAAGGGAATTCAAGGTGTTGAAGCCGTAGAAATTTGAAAATAATTTTTGTTTCGTATGGTCGATTATTTTTAACCGACTTCAAACAAAAACGGAGAAGGTTATCAATTCGATTGTATTTTTTTTTTATGTTTGTTACTTCAGAACTTTTGACTGGGTGAACCAATTTTGATGATTCTTTATCTGTTTGAAAGCTGGTGCTTCTCGTGTGGCCCCATTTTATTTTGGTCTAGTTCTGATAACGGCATCCATGAGAAAACCATAAAAGTCTTAAATTTGCATTAAGTATGCATGACAAGAAGACGAATAACTCAATATCAAGCCAACCGATTTCGATGATTCTTTGTTTAGTAACAAATTAGTTAGTGTATTCACTAAAAATCACAAAATAAAAAAAAACTTTTAACAAAAAGAAAACCGACTTCAAAAGAAAAACTTTTCCAAAGCAAATTAATATGCACTAAAAAGTAAAAAAATAACGATTAATAATATAATGTAGTTAAAATTATTGTTAGTTTTGGAGTCGGTGTCAGCCAAGGAAACAACTCTGACAGAACAGTTTGCTACATTAGTTTGGCTGACACCGACTCCAAAAGTAACAATAATTTTAACTACATTATATTATAATCGTTATTTTTTTACTTTTTAGTGCATATTAATTTTCTTTGGAAAAGTTTTTCTTTTGAAGCCGGTTTTCTTTTTGTTAAAAGTTTTTTTTTATTTTTAACTTAGAGAATTATGCATGTCTAAAGTGACAATTAAATAAAAAAGCACAAACTGAGTATTTTAATAAATAAAATTATTTGGCTAATATTATTTTCGATATCGCTACGTGAAAAAAAAGTGCAAAGTTACTACAGTCGCTCAAAAAATCACTGATAGTTTAAGCTTTCCTATTTCTTTAAAAACATTTTCAATAGTATTTTTTCCGAATGGGGTACTAATTTTTCATTTCAAAAAGAAACTTGTCGGATAACACGGTCAGGAAACTTTGTTTGCAGTGAGTACATTTTGTATGTATCATACCATTTTGCAAACAAGGCAACGATTAAAAAAATAATAATTTCGTCGATTTTCAAAATTATTTTAGAATAACAAAGCTAGAAGTTGTGATCAATATAGTCGGTTATTAGTCTCAATTATTAAATTTGCTTCAACAGTTAATTTCTAACTTTTTCTTTCGAGCTTTAAGTAAAAACGAATTCTTTATATTTTTTCTTTAACCTAAAAGAAATATCATCAATATTCCTTTCGACAGGTTGAAAATAAATGAGTATGGTATCGTAATTAAATAAGTGTTCAAGCTTTTAATTTTTGGTGAAATTGAAACAAATAATTTTAGTTCAGGAAGCATTACTAGATTTTTGTAAACAGAACCCGTTTTTTTCCGAGCCCAATAGGAAATTTCCACCTGGTTTAACTTAAATTTTGTCTTTTTTATGTATGTACAAGCAGTTGATGTATCGTCGTGATATGGCCAGGGGAAAATTTTTTTTCTCTTCTATAAGACATTCTTAAACAGTAAATAATGGTGCCTTTTATTATACAACGAACGCGAAATTTCTTCTCTCGTCGAGTAATTAACATTTCGCGCGGAACGAGAGAACTTGCCACATGAGTAAAAAAAGTTTTGTAATGGGTATATTTGTGAAAATGTGTAATCTACCGTTACTGGAACTTATGAAGCATATTGTTTAATATAGCGCTAAATTGAAATGTTAGGTTGTAATTTGTTGCTAGCTGCCGGACTATTAGCCAGACATCTATCCTTGAGTTACTAAAAGTATATTTATTGAGGAAGCAATTAAAACGAAAATAAATACTAATTATGTGTTACTTATCTTATTAACTTTTCACTGAATATGTTTGAAAAGAATTTTCGTATTTTCTATCAAAGGTAGAAGTAGACGAAGATAGAAAAATATTTAATTAAAAAGAAGTAAATTACATAGAGAACATGTTTATTTTCGAAAAAATAAATTATTTCCTATATATCTCTTTCAAGAATGTCTCAAAGTAGCATATGAAAGCAGGTTAAACTTGGATGAGTGCAACATAAATTGTGATATTTGCAGAAACTTGGACCAATTCATGATCAAACAAACTTACGAAACAATTGCATTTTCGTCAATTTCTTGATTGACCTGTCCCGAAAATATTTAAGCCAGTGAGGCTCATTTAAATCATATAATTCATTCTGATACCCGGAGACGGGATCGCCGCATATTCCTTGAGCTATTTAGAGTTCAAGAACTTTACTTAAAGGTTTGTTAAAGAATAGTTGACCTAAATAGCTTATAGTAAGTACTGGATAGTGATAGAGAAAGGAGGTCATCGTTTGCTCTTCCTTTTGATGATGCACTGTTTGGCATTAATATTTCTCAAAATAAAACAGACACTTTAAAAATCTACCCTTGTATTACTATTTTGATCTTTGTTTTACCACTCGATATCAAAAATATTCAGATATGCCAATTCTTTTGATTCTTATTCAAAGATTATAACAATTTAGAAATCACCCGCTATGTTTTTGCTGTTGAAAAGATATTTTAAACTAATCCATAGTAAAGAAGCCATATGAATAAAAAAATCCTGTTTGTAAAGGATTAACCTTTTTTTTATTTTAATAGTTTTTATTTATTTTTTTGTGATTAAATGATTACATTAACAAAAAATATTTTAATTTATTAAATAACGTTTATAAATAATCAGAAAAAAAACTGTGTCAGCAATCAAATTATTATCGCCTTAAAAACAGACCAATGAAATCGATAAGAAAATTAATATTATGGTTTTTATGTTTTTCTTTTTCGTTCTGAATCAACTAGACCGTAATTACAATGTTCCCAAGTGCGGTAACAATTGCAATTTTTGCAATTTTCTTAAGATTTTTTGATAGTCCCCATGAATGACTTTTTTTATTATGCTTTTCCACAATAAAAACAATGATTTTTGCACATTCCCACAAATTTAGTGCCTCGAGGCCTTTAAAGCTCAACTCTGTATTGGTATTCATTAATATTATATAACACATATTGATCAATTTTACAAAATACTAAGAATTGGGCTTCTATCTATAAATTAATATATGGAGTATTGCAAATGATAAAATAATAACATATGGTTTGAAATAATTGGATTTAGTGGTTAGAATTTCGATTATTCTATCCATATTATTTGATTGTTTTGAAAGCCACAATGACAATTATCTGATTTATATTTTAGATTCTAGAATATTGATGATAAAGCATATTCAGAGGAGGATTAACTTGTACATCACTGTACGCCAAAGCAAAAAATAAAATGCATGTAGTTGGGTGAAATCATTTTTATACCCTGTATACACGAAATCTATATCAAAGTATATTAATTTTAGTACCAAGTTTGTAACGCTTAGAAATATTGATGACATTTTACATCCATCACACAATCGAAAATAATTTGTTAATTTTCAACTTTTATTGAATGCATTTGTATTCTTAAAGATGTGTGTAACGAAAAGGGAAATCAAGCCGAAATTTTTATTATAGCATGTTTAGGACGTAAAAAGTGTGTTTAAGTTCGTACATGAGTAACATAAATCAATTGGGTCTTGGGTCAAAAGGATCCTTTAAATTGTTAGATAGAATAACAATATTTGAAACAATATTTTGTAAACATGATTGTTTTCCCCTGAGAGGGCAAATTAGGGCAAAACTTTGGTGTCCGTTTTCTCCAAATCTATAGAAGATAGAGAGATGGAAATTTGTAGGTAGCTTCAACTTGTGAGCCTTGAAATGAAAAATTTTCCTAGAAAAGACTTCGAAAAACTTTCAAAATGATCGAAAAGTAGGACTAATGGCCGGAACATAACTTTTCTTGACAAAATTTAGAACCAGCACGAAAGTAATTTAATACGGGAAAAATTTATTTTAATTTCAGATTCTTTCTCACTGAAATATATCGGAAAATAATCATTTTCATAATAAATAAATATCATAATTATTTTCATTAAAAAATGTTTGTCTACGTTTTTTTGAAAATATTTTTACGAATTTTTTTCGATTCCTCCCTTCCCGTTCATTCCTCTTATCGTTTCGCATCAATTCTGTGTCGTAGTATTTATTTTATATTTGCTAAATAAACAAGAATGTTTTATACAATTCATTTGTCATTTTCTCGTCATCGAAGATTATTTGCACTTTCAATAGAAATATTTCATTGTATCGAAATATATAAATTAAAAAAAAAATACCGAATTATAAAAAATTTTGTATAGAAATTTACTTTAATAAATTTCACAATCAATCATAATCAATCATTCAAACACATTAAGAAAAATAATAACAATAAAAATATTCGCACATAGAAAAATAAAAGTAATAATTATCTCAAGCAATTGTATTTCTTTTTAGTAGTATGTAAAGCTATCGTAGGAAACCTCACTAATACTAGAGTTTAATTTTTCTAGTTCTTTTACGAATAGATACCAACCATCGTCAAATTTAAGGTTTCAATTCGATCTCTTTCGTTAAAACAAACAAGCTTGGTAGCTTCTACTAATGCCCTTAATTTTAGATATCTGAAAATATTCTTTGAACCTTTCTATATGGGTTAATGCATTTATAGTCATTTTTAAATACGGTCTAAAAACAGGGGTATCATAAGTGTAATTTGTCTGTGTATCTGTATGTCAGTCTGTGGCATCGTAGATCGAGAATGTAATTAGCTATGTTTCAAGTTCGTTTTTAGGACTCCGCACTCGATAACAACTCTAAAGGGGGTGATGAAACATAGCTAAGAACACTCTCGATCTAATTATCTTTCAAACTAAAATAACAATGTCAAAATCAGTTCATCCACTTAGGACCTACGATCCATAAGCAAATTGATCAGCCCTGATTTTATGCTGAAAATTGAATCGATCTCAATTGAATCAGATAAGAAAATGATAACGATATCTAGGAATATTTTGGGAAAATCTAAAACATGCTATTTTGAATTTTTAAGTGTCTAATCGTTCTAAAAGCTACTACTAGTTCTACCAAGACCAAAATATTTATTAGATTGTTGATCAAGTTTGTTTGAATTAATAAATATTTATAAAAGTTATGAAATGTCAAAATTAATTGTTTTTAATTTTTTTGATTATTCATTTTTCATAAACGTTTTAAAAGCACTTTTGAATTAATTAATGAAATTAAGGTAAATATTAATTTAACCTTTTATATTGGTATGTAATCCTGTAAATTTAGAATTTATATAAAAAGTCTTAAAACATTTACTCTGAATTTGGCAGAAAAATTCGAATTTTTTTTTCCATATCCAGTATTTACCTTATCTGTCTGTGTCACTATATCACTCTAACCTATGCCACTCTTTTTCAAACTTGAATATAAGTTTTTTTCAAAAGTTTTAAGATCTACTTCGAAAAAAATTCTAAGGGGTTAATTCAATCATTTGTTAAAATTTTTACCCTCTTTTTTTTTTTAAGAATAATCACATTAAAGGAAGATTTGATGAAGAAAACTTTTTTAAGAGGAAATCGAAGAACTATTTACAATCTTAGTTGGCTCTTTGTATGGCATATGCTGAACAAGGCATTTATTGTCCTAGTTGTATTTATATCCGTAGGGATATTAACATTATATTGGGTAAATGAAAATTTACACTTTGTGGATTTACCATTTTAGATAAAACATTAAAAATGGAAAATCAATCACTTCTTAAAATGAAAACAGTTCTGCTTTGCTTTATAATTCTTGTAATTATTGTTCAATTTGGATTTTAAATAAAACAAGTGAAAACAAACAATTGGTTGAGTTAATTGTTGAAATACCATGTATAGACAGTGTTGATTACTCTGTCACATTACACATACATACGTGTCACACATATATAACTGATATTCCCATATAATACATACTATACCATTTGGGTAAACTCTCAAGGGTAAACAGTGATGTTTACGAAAAAATGTTTCAAGCAAAAGTTGTTTATTCTTAAAATCTCTAACGGTTTTTAAAATGATTTGAAGCCGAAGATTGAATGAATATGAACACTGTAATTGGGTACCCAAGACCCAATTGACCTATGTTGCTCATTTACGAACATGACGTCACTTTTTACGTCCTAAGCACGCTATTAAAAATTTCAGCTTGATATTTCTTTTCTTTTTCGAGTAATCGTAATGACAGATGTACAGACAGACGACAGACAGGCAGACAGACAACTGGAAATGGACTAATTACGTGATTTTATGAACACCTATAGCAAAATTTTGTTCATAGTATTAATATTTTTAAGCGTTACAAACTTGGGACTAAACTTAGTATACCTTGGCATTTTTCATATACATGGTATAAAAATGATTTTTGAATATCAGCTTATTTTGAATCAAGGTATTGGACAATTTTACTATCCGAAATATCCTTTTGTACTACATTTTGGAATACTTCAGTTCCCGTCGCAGCAAAAGCGAGACAATGTGTGTATTACGTGTATGGTAAATATTCGAACTAAAAGATTTTATAACTTTTTGATACGTACCTACATTCGAAATGGTAGGTTCAAAACATTCTTGGTGTGTATAAATAGAAACTTTTTATCATTTTTCATGTAGAAGAAAAAGTTTATGTACAGAAAAAAAAAGGTATCTTTGTATATAATAACAAACACAACCAAAAACTTGAGTAGAGAACAACTTTAAAGATTATTTTTATTTATTTAGTTTTTTTTTTCGACGGAAAAAAATAAAGAAGGTGTGAAATGGAAAAACGGAAAGAATAATTTCATTACACATTTTTTTCACTATTTGTAATCATTTTTTACCTTTGTATACTGGGTGATTCATTTAGTTTGATAAATCGAAGTAACAAGAAATAAAATCTCGTTGTTTTAAAGAAAGTTATTAACTTAAAACAACCGTTTTTTCGTAACGCGAATAAATTCTCTAGAAACTCAATCGTATTAAAAAAAATAGTCACCTGGACCAATTTTGTGAACACGATCGCAGATAGTGATATAGGAACCTAGCGATGCTGATGTTAGCGATATCAGGTCTTGTTTTCTTCGATCAGCCTTTGTTTCATGATAAGAGTTTATAAACCGTGAGCTGCTTGCCTCCCAAAATATTGAAAGATTTGTTTATCTAGTATTATTGGGGAAAATTTGAGGATCATGAGGAAATGCTTTATAGAGTACACAAAAACTGTGGAAAGTGAATCGCATAAGGTCTTTAAGTAGGTAAGCACTTGATCATTTGATGGTACGATGCCCATTAATTTTCACAGTTTACGAAAAAACCGGAGCTTTGAATCTTTGAAACAAAATTTTACCATAATGGTAACGAGATACTCCATTAAATTTTCCAGCATAAAGTTTTCGATTTCAGAATTAACAGATTAACTTTATTCCAGAAAACACACATTTAATTCTTGCGGTTAGTTAACAATTTCAAGAGAAATGGTTTTGTTATTTTTTTTTTAAACTTTAAAACCTGCGTTTTGTTCTAAAATTTCGGCCATCGTGATCATGTGGTGAATTTTTCTCCATTTAAACTAGTATTTTCTCCAATAGTTTTCGATTTTCAGAATAAAAACATTAACTTTATTTCAGAAAACCCTAAAATAAATTTTTGCGGTTAATTAACAATTTCTAGTGGATTTGTTAATGTTACTTTTCTAACTCATTAATCAAATATAATAATATTAATTCCAAACACGTTTTGTGCATATTAACGGTAGAAACATTATGAATTAAGGTAGTACCAGCATGAAATCACTTTTCGACAGATTTGGCCGAATTTTTTTTCTCGGGTTTATAATAGCTTTATTTATGAATTCCTAAAATTTCATAATTTTTGACCGTTTAGATCGCGAGATATTTAAAGACAAAGTTCGCGATTTTGAGGGTCATGTCCCATTTAAAGCATGTAAAATGTCCGGTCTCTCCAACTATTTTTTATGATATTATTATATATTGAAGAAAAAGTAGAAAAAAATGTTTATACAATACAATTCTAAAAAAAAAATTTAGAAATTAATTTTCACTTTCGAGATATTAATTTTGACGTAAATTGATCGAAATTGGGACGTTGGCATAATTATTTCCCATTTTAAACGGTCAAAATTTCTGAAACTTTGGGAATTAATAGTAAGCATTATTAAATTCTTAAATTTAATTTTTCGTTAAATTCTGTCGAAAAAAAAATTGTACCATTGCTTTAACATAGAAACTGCAAATACCATGCTGGAACTACGTTAATTAATAATATGAAATGAAATATATCATAATTATCATAATATGTAAATTTAATTCACTTATAATCAATGAGTTGACGGCGCGGCCTATTAAATTACAATTATATTACCACTAAACATGCATTATTATAATATTGTTATAACTGTATAATATAACACTACTATATAATTAGCTGAAACCGCAGCGTTGTTTGTGTGCCAAATTATAGGTAAATACTGGATGACCGAGCTTTGCTCGGTATTCTGGTAAATATCTGGATGACCGAGCTTTGCTCGGTATTCTTAAAAAGACACAAATTTTATCACTAATATAAAACCGTTTTAAATGTCTCCACACAAATACCAATTTGAATCATTAACTACGATATACACCAATAGATGTCAGGAAGAGTTATAATTTGCATTGTATTTCATTAACTACGATATACACCAATAGATGTCAGGAAGAGTTATAATTTGCATTGCCGGTTTCAGTTTTTCATGAAAAAACGAATAAAACGACGTTTTTTTTTTAATGAAACCTTGTTAGATCGACTTATCGCCCCAAAAAACCCCTACATACTCATTTTCATGAAAATCGTTGGAGCCATTTCCAAGATCGTAAATATATATATACAAGAATTGCTCGTTTAAATATATAAGATAATATTAGCCAAATGAAACAACTTATAATTTTCGGCAAAATACAATCAGTCAAACAAGTGGATGTATTAAGGCGGGAATTATCTCATGGCATTTGCTTGTTTGTAACTAGCTGTAGTGATAAGTAAGACCAAGATCAAGACCAAAATCATCATTGTATTATTTCAATACTAGCAGATACTCGTCCAATTTGCTTGGAAATTTCAACTCAAAAAACAAACACTACCGTGTTATAGCCCTTCACTTTCCTTGACCTCACTTATCGTCGCTTATATTCACAATTTTATGGATTTTAATTTTGTGTTTCGGAATTCTAATTTTTTGGAAAATAAAATTTAGCTCATGATACTCGTTGATAATGAAACTGTCTAGAGATCTCGGTAGAATTGAAGCTACATGCAAATTTCAACTCTCTATTAGTATAGTTTTGGAGAAAATGGACACCCAAGTTTTGTCCTAATTTTCGCCTCCACGGATAAACAGTGACGTTTACGAAAAAATGTTTCAAGGAACATTTTTTACATTTAATCTTTTGTTCTACCTCTTACGGTTTACAAGATGAGTCCTGCGGACCCAAGACCCAATTAACCTTTGTTGGTCATTTACGAACTTAGTCTCACTTTTTACGTCCTGAGCATACTATAAAATTTTTAGCTTAATATCTCATTTCATTTTTAAGTTATCGTGTCCACAGACAGATGGGCAGACGGAAATGAACTAATTAGGTGATTGATTTTATGAACACCTATACCAGAAATTTGTTCGTAGCATCAATATTTTTAAGCGTCACAAACTTGGGACTAAAGACAATATACCTTACATTTATACAGAAGGGTATAAAAATGTGTGTCTTTTCATGGATATTTCCTTGACAGCCTCCGAATAAAAACAATTTACAAACGTATTTTAATGTAAGTCATCTACAACATCTGCTACAAAAGTTCTCAAAGAAATTTTAGTATTATTTTTGGAAACCTCATAATCGATACAACCATAATAGCTACACGTTTCCTTTCAAGAAATTTCTCCAATCTAGATATGTCCACATATTATATTAATGTACGACCTTATTATATTATATCCAAACATTAAATGTGAATCTTTTTCGATGATAAAACCTACAAAATACAATTCTAGAGAATAGAAAACCTACATAAATATAAGTTTGTTTTTATTTATAACAATTTGTAAAACATTTCGTACATTATTTAGTTCGATTTATCTTCTTTGAGGTTTTATAAATAGCATTTAATTTTTCATAATGCCTACACATGTGGGTGAATTGAATTATGGATGTACCAAAAGTACCAAAGTACTGAATGATTCAAGTACTGCTCATATTATTTCTGTAACATAGGCAGATCCAAATTTTGAGAAAAATTAGCTTATTTTATTATAATAATTATAACAACAGCCTCTTTCAATCATTTGTGAGTAGATGGCATCCCCAAAATTATTCTTGTAATACATGCAACAATTTAACGACATGCATCCAAGCTTTTTTATCCGTTGTCGATTTAATCGACAAGCTACCCACGTATTTTCTAAAGAGGTCACAGCAACTTGTGAATTTTCTGCCCCTGTTTTATTTGCCTTTCATCGAGAACCATATAGTACATAAATTGGATCATCTCTTGTCTTTTGTACGAATCAAATGTTCTGCCCAGTTCCATCCGAGTTTCTTGTATATAAAAGTAGTGTCCTTTATTTTTGAACATTTTCGCATTACCTTATTTTGAATGCGATCTTTAATACAAACTTAGAGCAAGCCACTTTATTTTTCTTTCTTGCTTACTAAGCTTGTCTCGATTTTTTGTGTGATGGTGTCCAAGTTTGACATCCATGTAGTGAGACATTCACAAAAATGTTGGATTTAATGGTTGGAGGAAATTTGGCATTAAAGAGTTTCTTAAGCGGCCAGTATTTTTTCCACGCAGCTCTGCATCATCGTTAAAAATGACGTGTAACCCTCGCAATGATAGCTTTAAATGGATTCAGGTTGTTACTGGCAAACAAAAATGTTTCTTAAAGAACAAAAACTTGGGTACTAGGTTGTTATGTGTGGACTGCTTTATTATATGCATGTGAATCGTGAAATGTAAAAAAAGAACCGATTAACTTCTGGAAACAGCGGATTTGTGGTTTTATTGACGAATGTTTAATTAATGGTAAGCCATGTAATTTTTTGTAAGGGACTGAGGTGGACCCCTTTTCCTGGTGCAAGTGCAATCCTTTGCCCCATCCTCCTGACGTGCATGCCTCCTCGGTAAATTCATACTTGACATACATGTACAATTATCTGACAAACAATCAATATAATTATTTTAAAAGAATCTTGGTAAGTAATTTTAAAGATGCATCTATAGCAAAAACTGTTTTTTCTTCATTTTTCTATCTTAACGAATGATTTTCTGCGATATTGAAAATTGAATGGACTTTGTAAACCATGTATAAATATAATCCATGTGTTCTTTTCTGTTCGCCATGGTACACTGAGTGTAAGCAGAAAAGGATAATGCAATTTTAATGTTTTAAGTCTATCCCTTTCTATTTTCACTCCGTACACTAGATTACAAAAAGAACATGCCTTGTACATATGTGTATGTCGGTTTGATAATAATATTTCAAATAGGATTTTATATACAATTGCATTTCGCTTACTCAAGAAGACATCGACAATATGTTGTTATACTACATAAGTTCAATAGGTTGATGCAGCTGGAAATATCCAGTTCAGTTCAACAGTTGTGTTGTTCGTTAGTCCTTGAAGTCCTTGATATTCCCGATATGTGTTGTGTTATACTCAAGACATACCACACATATTATTGATATTTCAGATAAATTGAAAACTCTTAACAATCTTTAAGAAAATTGTTACAAATGTTGTTCGTTTCATAGAATATGTTTTTAATTTAAATGTTTCAAGTGATTCTCTTTTTGTTTAAGGTTTATACAACAGGTTTTTCTGAACATATAATTGGATTTATAAATAGTTCCTTCGTCTTTCAAAGACTTGGCTTGAAAAAATCTAGCCCAGATTTACTTATCTCATTCATGCACTCACACCTTTCATTTATAACAACGATTAAGAATACCAAATTCAATATTCAGATTCATACAGGTTTCATTGTGAGACAAAATTTTAAACTTGTTGGAGATTTTTTTTAGACGTAAGTCTTGGGATATTCCAGACTTCATTGAAGATTCGTTTCTAATTCAAGAAAAAGTTGGTTCAAGGTAAAGTTCAGACGATTACCATAAGCATTTTCAATTTTGTGTCGCTAAGGGGACAGTAAAATTCAGAGAAAAAAAATTCAAATTGATTAAGTCCGAAGGAAAGTGGAATGAAAATTATGGGATTAGGCTAGAAATGTTGTGTGAAGAAGTTCTGAGGTATGTGGAATCAAAATAAAAATTCTTACCCATTCTTCGAAAACTCCATCGTCAACGTAGCCTATAACTTTATAGATTATAATGTTTTCTCCAATAGTTTTCATAGGCGTATGATTCAATATGATATAATTATATGATTAAAAACTCGATAGATATTGCCGAAAGTTATGTTTTTTTTATAATAGCTCAAATCCTTCCATATTCTTTATGTATCATCCTGAATTCATTTTGGGAAAAAGGATAAAAAGACGGTAATTGAGCCCCTATATAGTGAGATAGTGCTAAAGAGAAGCTTTTTCGCCTTACGATCTCTTAAAATATTTCTGCGGCATCCATATCAGATTAACGTCGATACTTGCCGATAGCTTATATAGAAGGTATCGTTAGGTTTTGTTATCTGGAGGAAATCAATATTGTTGAAAGTTATAGAGTGAACACGACTGTACTCACGTGAGTTAAATTTCCACTAAGTTTCAATAAAAATAAAAATGTTTTTACAATTAAATGAATAAAGTTTCTATAGAATTTAATTTGAAAATAGATGACAATTTAATTATTTTGACAAAAAACTAATATTAAGAATACTCATTTAATAATAACAACTTTTTATACCAAAAATTTTCCGTTAAAAATTTTGTAGAATGGCGTTGTTGATTCTCTGTGTTTTTTTATTTAATACGATTATAAAAAAATGAGCATCGTTAAAGAAAAATGAAGAAAATAGCGTAAAGAAAACATGAATGTGTAAATGTTTATTTCGTCATGTTGGTCCCTAATGTCACATAATACTTACAAAATCTTTTTGCGAGTATCATATATATATTCATACAAGATGGTTCGTTTACATTTTACTTGTTTGTTTATTTTTAGGGCGTTACAAAATTCAAATATTAAATTTTATTGATCGTATATTTGCTTGTTTATTATATTGGTCCACGAAACTAATATAGTAATACTGTACGAACTGATAAACAAATTTAGAGTTACGGCATAATTATCTTTAAAATTCGAATGCCTTCATGGGAAATAAAAGGTAGTAAATAGGAATAAGGGGGTTCTCGAAAAATTAAGAGAAAATTTATCTAAGAATAAGAAAACAAGAATAATTTCCCCACCCCTTTAAAAAGGAGTCAAAAGTAATCACCCCTACTTTGGGTCAAACCGATTGCCGGATTATTTACCTTGGATTTAAAATGACAGTCAGACTTATTATCAACAGATTTTTTCCGATATAGCTCGGAAAAATATATGACTTAACCTTAAAATCATCGCATTTTACAATTTTTCTAAGTTGTCTCAACAATAAACCACATTTTTGTTTGCTAAGATTTTTATGTTGGCAAGCAGAGTTCAGGAGCAGAATACCGTACTGTTCAAAGTATCTTTGGTCATTAACTGCACATGGCTATTTTTTATTCTAACACCGTTCTTCCTACACTGCTATCAATCAAGATAATCTTTAGAGGAGCTCGAAATAATCTGTAGAAGGAGCATGCGCATGTTGGGATCATTTTAAACGGAACGTTTACTTGATTTGCAATGAGGTCCGTTTGGTCTACGCCCCAGAAAAATCCCAGCAGTATATACTATACATACAAGGCTCACATACAAGATACATCCGAAAAACGTCACAACTACTTGACAGTCGAGTTGTTAGTGAATACATTACCCAATATGTTCTGGATGGTATTAAGATGCAAAAAATTACCGAAATTCGAAAAGAACCATCGTGTAAATGTAAATAGAATATTCTACATAGAGAAAAACGACACACAAAACTAAATGGTAACTATTTATTCAGTGCTACGAAGTGGTAATATTTTTCATTTACACACAAAAATTCTCAAATATCTGTGAAATATCTATCTATGTGTGTTTGTGTGTATGTCGACTAACTAATACAACCAACAGCGCATCTACGGAAGATAAAGTTTCGTATACTAAATATTGAGTGTCTATGTTTATGTGTTGACCTTGTTCTCCTTTTGTTCACCACACATTCTTTTCTCTAAACATTCTTCTATATTATTGGTCTTTTACCACTTTATTTTTGAACAATAAATACTCCCAACTGTCGAAAAGAAAAAACTTCCTTACGAAAATTTTATACTACCTAATATTTAAATTCATTTTTTTACAGGATGATTTTTTTTTATAGTTTATAGTCCAGCTTATTTGATGTTGGGATATGAGTATTTTCCACAAGAAAAGTTTTTGGATCCGTGTTTAATAAAGTTGTAGACTTTAGCATTTCGAAAACGGAATAGATAATAAAAAAAACTCCACCACAGTTTTCATTTCACCGGAAAAATTAGGTGAGACGCGTTTTCGCTTTATTATATTTTTCGCCCATTGTGTCTGAAATAAAAGAGTGCAAACTTTAAAAAAAATTATTTTTGGTTTAAATCTACTTTCTTTTTTCAAAAAATAAATACTTTTTTTCAAACACGGATCCAAAAACTTTTCTTGTGGAAAATACTCATATCCCAACATCAAATAAGCTGGAAGTTTTTCCCTTAAGGAATCCTAATTATCCTAAATTATCCAAAAACGCGAAAATATGGTTCTTTTTGCTATTGAACCACAAGTTCTCTTGAGTAGATTTTTAATTGATTTCTCAGAAAATAATCCTCTAATCGCCAAAAGGACCCGATTTTTAAGAGTCCACATTACTCTAGAAAATCTTTTTTATCCAAATCGTAGACAAAACAAGACTGTCAATTTTTTTGTAAATTTTATTATCTTTACCTTTAGATTTTTTAGGTGTCTTCTCTTTCCCAAATGGAGAAATTCAAAGACAAAAAGGCCTCAAACACTTTTTGAAGCCTCTGTGTGGTTAAATAAAATATGAAATCAATAAATTTTATTATTTTATTGATACTTATTATATATACATATTATTCTAACGATGAGATTTTATTAATATTTGAGTGATTATTTTAGATTATAATGGATTTATATTAATTGCAAAATATAATAACAACAATAACAAATAATACATCCAATAACAACAACAATTGTTTGGTTGGTGTTAATTTAAACGATGTACTTACACGAAATATATTTATGATTATTTATTTTATTATAATATTACACATTTGTTTAATTATTAATTATTATAATTGCTACCAATAAGTTTAATAGAATAATTCAATCAGAAGCTTTACGTCAATAATTTAACATGAGTTATAATTTTATGTGTTAATAATATTAATAATTATTTTATTAACAATTTAATTTTACATAATTTTTTTATATTACATATTTTATATTGTAATTTACATGGTTTCCCACATATTCTTATAAGGTTTCTTATTATATTCCAGCCCTATACAATGCTTTTATATAAACGTGAACTAACTACACTTTTTCGATTTATAGGATCAAGAATGTTCGGACTAGACTTCGATTTACTGTGCCCATAATAAAAGTTATAAAAATTCTATAGTTTAGTTTCTCGTAAAAATTTTAATTTTTTTGGAAATTCAACATGCACTGAAACCAAGTCTTTCCATCTGATTCAGAATTCTTTCTAACCTCCACACTTAAAAATGGGATGCTAAACTGAGGGCGTAAAACGATTGTGATTTTTTTTTTTGATCGATCTGATTCGATTTTGTGGCATAGTAGCCGCAAAACCGATGAACAGATTTTTTTTAAAGATAATTTGATCGGGAGTGCGACTAGCTTAGTTTCAAGTTTGAGTTTAGGGTTTCGTTACCCTATAAAAACTAGAAAAGAGGTGATGATCTTCAAACGGCTGAGTAGATTTTCTTGAAACAAACCTAAGGGCAATCTCGATCATTCTCTCAAAGGTACAAAAAATCAAAATCAGTTCATCCGTTCAGGAGCTACTAAGCCAAAGACGAATCGATGAAATATATTTTTATATCGAGAATATCTTAAAATTTTTAATTTAATTTCAATTAAACGCGTTTTAATTGAAAATATAAAAAAGTTATATGATATCGTTATATTTTACGAGGGATCTATACTAATTTTTGGTTGGCGTGAAATCATTCTCTCATTGGCGTTAAACTTTATAATTTCTTAAGAATCTTCTTAAATATTCATTGGTGGAAAAAAAAATTAATAAAGAAAAGCGGTTTTCCAAATAAGAATGGTTAAAGTTACAACTGAATTTCATTCACTGCAATTATGCCTTAAACTCCACCGATTTGAAATTTGTAAATGTTATACTCATTCATATTCTATCTGCCTAGCCATACTTTTATTTTTCGAAAATCCAGTTTAATTTCCCAATTTTCGTTAGTCACATCCAGGTACTTTTTCTTATTTCATTATAGAATATTTTGTTATTCCATATATCTTATTCCAGGACAGGTAGAAAATAATTCGAAGTTTTAAATCAATAGATAGTAAAGTGTATTAAAATCACAGTAGCTGAAATTCAATTGTAACTTACACCATTTTTTATCTGGAAAATCACTTTTTTTTATACATTTTTTGTCCATCAATTTAAGAGGAGTCTTTGAGGGGAGCAATTATAAAGTTTCAATCAACGAATTATTTCACGAGATTCAAAAATGTGTAAGGAACAGCCTTAAAGATAATAAAAAAAGAACATTTTTGAAGCCGATAAATGAGGGGAATGATTTGTATTACATCCGGTCTCTCGTTATATATTATTGTGAAAATCAACTAATTCAATCGAAAATCATCGAACAAACAAAACAAATTATTTATTTGTTTCAATAAGCTTTTGATGAAAACTGAATAAAAAGCCAATAAAGACAAATACAAACAATTGCTTGTAACATATGCACGAACAATTTGTGATATCGTGCTCGCTAATCGATTACTTACCGAAAACATTTTTTTTTAATAAATACGGTATTTACATTATGTATTTATTTATTTGGTCCATATATAAATAAATATCGTTTATGAAGGGATAATGATAACGTTTATTGTATTGAATAAACAAAAATAAATAATATTGAAATATATTTATTTTGAATATTTTTTAAGTACGTGAGTGGGTGGAGCAGAGAAAATTAATCAATTTTTTCCAAATTATTTTTTTATTATCTTAAAATCATTGACGTTAGAGTTATATAGACGGAGTGTCAAATGATTTTAAATGTGCCAACATCTGAGGTAATTGCTTAGGTCCAACCATTGTAGATTCGTAAAAAATGTAAAGTGATACGTGATAAGTTTTTATTTTAAGTCAAAAAGCGAAAAAGTTCAGTGAAATCACGATGTTTTACCTAAAACATTTTGTGATAGAAACTTAGAAAATTTGACATTCAATGTATGTGTTTTTGATAAATGTCCCTATATTCTTTTGATAAATGTTTTTTTTTTATTATTATCCCTAGATGACCTTAGCAATTACCTCAGATGTTGGCACGTTTCTCACTGTACGGAAAGATACGCGATGCTTACTTAGTCTATATAAAACTAAAAAGTCAATGCAATTCAGTTTTGACGAAAACGAATTGTTTTTGAAGCGAATTGTAAAGAGAACACGATATATCTTGGGAAAAAACTTTTCTAAGTAGTAGTGGTATTTCTGCAGTAAATTTGTCAAAGCTACAACGCTTTTTCTCATATATTGTTCATCTTTGTACGCAATATAGAAAGCAGCACATGGTTATAGCACATCCTATTACGGTTAATTACAACCTCTTTAAGCTCAAAGCATCCCTAATTTATTTATTTGCAAATATACAGTGTGTCGCATTTAAGATGAAGACACCCTCATATTTTCGTAATTTATAGGAATATCGATTTGAAATTTTGTACAGTCATACAGGATTTTGGGTCACACTCAAAGATACTTAACTTTAAGCTCGACCTAATACAAATTGGCAAATAAGGCCGATTCCTAATATTTTGCCTAGTTTCAGAGATGGTTAGAGTTATCGAAATAAACTATCAGAAAAAGTTTCTTTGAATATTTTTGTATATCTATATTCCGATTTTCAATATTTTTCATTTTTTTCACAGCACACTATTTATAATAGTTTAATTTTTAATTTTATACTTCACTTCATTATTTTTCATTTTTTTATAGCACATTATTTAAAAAAATTCATTTTTTAATTTATACTTTTAATAACTAATGTGCTATGAAATGTAAAAACTGTACAACTTGATAATTTAATAGTGTTATGTATTCAAATATTTCAATAAACTAAACTAAATGAAAATGCAAATTTTGTATTGAAAATCGGTACATGGGTACCTATACCAAAATGTTCTCAGTAACTTTTTCTAATAACTAATTCAAGATTCATCTGCAAAAATTTCTACGTCTATACAGATATTATATTATTACGGAAGAAGATAAGATTCAATTTACTTAATAAACTAAATTTACTGAAACACAATTATTACTTCTCAGCAGTATTTAACGATGTTCCAGCATGGTATTTGCAGTTTCTATGTTAAAGCAATGGTACAATTTTTTTTTCGACAGAATTTAACGAAAAATTAAATTTAAGAATTTAATAATGCTTACTATTAATTCCCAAAGTTTCAGAAATTTTGACCGTAAAATGGGAAATAATTATGCCAACGTCCCAATTTCGATCAATTTACGTCAAAATTAATATCTCGAAAGTGAAAATTAATTTCTAAATTTTTTTTTTAGAATTTTATTGTATAAACATTTTTTTCTACTTTTTCTTCAATATATAATAATATCATAAAAAATAGTTGGAGAGACCGGACATTTTACATGCTTTAAATGGGACATGACCCTCAAAATCGCGAACTTTGTCTTTAAATATCTCGCGATCTAAACGGTCAAAAATTATGAAATTTTAGGAATTCATAAATAAAGCTATTATAAACCCGAGAAAAAAAATTCGGCCAAATCTGTCGAAAAGTGATTTCATGCTGGTACTACCTTAATTTTTTAACGCTTTTTATTTCGTATAAGGTGATAAAAAGATGATTGGGAAAAATTGGTGCGATTTCTTTTGTTTTCAGACTCAGCCCAGCCTGCATTTATCCAGTTTTTATCTTTATCAAGTCCACTTTTTTAGTTTAGTTACAAGTCGCTTCGATCCTTGCAAAACCGTCAATTTTGAGTCAACTTCAAATTATTCAACAAAATATTTAAAGTTTTCCTCGTTGAGCTCGAGCCAATAAATAAATAAAAAAAATCTTTTAACAAACGTTGTTAGCGAACAACATATCTTCATTATGAAAAATGAGAAGTAAATAATTTTTTTATATCTCAATTTAACTTGGTTAACACCACCTCCATCATTTTTCAATATTTCATGTTTCAAAAAAGAAAACATTTCTTTAGGTACCTAAAAAAGAAAAGTAGTGTTTCCTATATAATGGTAACATTTATTTAACCTCTATATTGAGTGACATTACGAATCCATTTATGTTTTGATTTTTCACTTATTCTTACCGTGTGAATGTATGTGTGAGTTTTATTGGAGGCGTTTCCATGGTAACGATATACTAATTATAGAATTGGATGCATTTATAATTGTATGGATTGCATTTATGACTTACATTGAAAATTAATATTATTGTCTCACAAATTTAAATAAATAATTATGATAATTTACATTTGAAAAATAATATGCAATTTGATTTCTTATTTTCACAATTTTTAATGCATTAAGTTTAATTAATTAGTGTTTTTCAATAATTTTAATTTGACATTTACTATAAAATTTATATGTAAAGAATTGCATATTAGTCATAACAGCCTCCTTTAACGTCAAAATTTTTCACTGGAAGCGCACACAACGAATACTAAAAGTTATAAGTTTGACCGCTATGTGTGTGTGTCTGTCTGAAGCTGGCATCGTAGTGCCTAAACGGATGAACCGATTTCAATTTGTTTGGTTTCGTTTGAAAGATAACTTAACGGCGAGTGTTCTTAGCTATGTTTCAAGTGCAAGTTTAGGCTTCCATACCCGAAGAAACTAAAAAATTTGCGACGATCTTCAAAATTCTTTAAGGAAATAGGTAATTTAATGAAGAGTATACTTATATATCTTTCAAAGGCGAGTTTAGGGTTCGGTACCCGAAAAATAGTCGGGGGTTTTTTTAATTTTGTAAATTTTACTTGTTATCATTTGACTTGTCTGTATGAAAGTGTGTAGAACATAAACTCTGCATAAGAAAACATAAAAACATCACAAAAATCCATTCAGTAACCATTCGAGATTTAGTGCTTCATGCGGAAATTGAGGAACCTGCGCAAGTCTAATCAATGTAGAGAATCAAATCAGAATCCCTTAAGAACATTTATCAAATAGTCAAACATTTATCTATAACGATTCCTCCAATACAAAACGCATTCGAAATTGATAATCTGATCAAAAGTATACTTTCTAATGACGTAAAACTTCTATGTGGCAATAGTACATGGATGTTTAAAGGCGTTTGCATCAGATTTTCTTTTATAAAAGTATATTTTTTCCGTCGTAGTTTTTTTTTCTCGATATCATACAATTTTCTTTTTTAAGTAGCAATAAATATTCTTATCGAAAGAAAAAAATAATCACCTTAAGGATGTGTGTGTGTGTGGATGCGTGCATGTGTGTTTGTGTGTTTATGTGGAAAACATCCACAATAAACGAATGAACGCAAACGTTTCGATAAAAAGAATACTTTTCTACAATTTTTTTCTTGTAGGTAGATATATTCAAAAATGTATGTATTTGTGAAAAAGTGTTTTCTCTTTTTTTTGGTGTTTAAGGAAAGTAGTTTACATATAGATAATGTTATAAAAACATGTAAATAATAACATACTTAAATTGTAATTTAACCTTTTGAACTACACTGAATGGTAAAGAAAATCAATCAAGAATAGGAGATCGGACTGATCACTTTTTTATTATCACTTCAGATGAAGAATTCTTACTTCACGCATAGAAAAAGTTGGTTTTTAAAAATTTTTACTAGTATGCAAGATATATACTTAACGTTGAAAATTCCTAATTAAACAAAGATGAAGATACCCACTATTGACGTTATACGTGGGTATCGCCATAGAGATTTCATATAAATCTTTGTTTTCCTAAAAGGAGTGATGGGCAAGCTTTGAATGCAATCTTTGATTGCTTATAACCCTCGTTTTTTAATAAATTTTAATTTCACTTTCAAATTTTGTCATGGTATCAAGTCTATTTTTATATTTTTATGGGTAATATGGCCAATTTGACTTCAGGAATATCTCCAACTGATTATCCAACTTACTAATAACATCCCCGTGTTGAGAGTTCTTGATTTTTGCACGGTCAACGTCATACAGAAGAAAATACTCGATGGAAGGTTTTCTTTTCACGAAACTCGACAAATTTTCGATTGGGTCCTGAAGTTTCAAATATAACCATCTTTTGTTGTTATAACAGAAAGGTAATCGACTAAAAAATCAAATTTTCCGAAAGTTCTTTGAACCACAAAAATTTCATTTAAAGTATTACTTTCTATCTCATTTGATGTGCCTTTCAGCAAATATTTGTTTGAATGAAATGACATACCCATTTGTTCAATCACTATTATTTGACTGACAAGAAATACGTTTTTAAATGTTTTATATCTTTAAAATAAACTTAAATTTTATGTAGTTTTTGATGTCGTTTTCTAAATGTGTCTATTAATGTGAAGGATTGTTTGTTATTACATAGCAAACGAAGAGTGGTAATCGATTTATATGAAATAGGCAAAAGTGGCTGTTTTGGGGTGAGGCACCCTTAGATCAAAGAGTCCTTTGTGATACCGAAAAGGGTTACCCCTTCCCTGGACACTACTTCATGAACCATTTTAGGCGGGAGTGCTTTGACGTCTACCGACTTAAGATCGAATAGATCGTCAACGAAAGACTTGCTCAATGCAACCTATCTCTTTACGACAAGGGCTGGATAGTGTAGTAGGTGCAAGCGCTCATAGCGTCGGGCACCTAGCCAATGTCCGGTAATAATTTTTCTGATTCAGGAAAACTTTTGTAGTCTAAGTAGTTCCCTCTTTTTGATATGATAGTTGACAATTAGTATTTCTCACTAGCTACAATGCACCTCGGTGTGCGGAGAAGTTCTTCTTTTTCTAACATCTTTCTTGCTTTATGCATATTCACTTTAGACTTTTTTTACTTTTCCAAATTTAATAAAATGCGGTTTATAAGCTCAAAAGCAGTTATCTTATTACGGTATTATTTCCTCGAAATTCAGATAGCAGTATTCCATAAAAGGTTGCTTTCATAATTATGATTCTAATCTATAAATATATAGGAGACTTTCTATAGATATAGATAGTCACTCATCACGATATCTCTGAAACTATAAGACCTAGAGACTTGAAATTTGGCAGGAATATTCGTTTTGCCAAGTAGAGGTCAGCTAAGAACGGATTTTACGAAATTCCACCCACAAGGAGGGTTGCGGGGGTGTTCATGAATAAAAAATTCATATTTTTCAATTGTGGCTTTTAATAGTTCAAAACTTGGTCAGAATGTTTTAAATTACATTTAGAAATTTTTTTAACCTTCGGAGGGTAGAAAGGTGTAGCGAGAAAGTGGGAAGGAAATATCGAATATTTACAAATATACCTAAGTGGGGTATCAAATAAAAGAGCATGACGTGTACATTACAAAACTGTTATCCAACGCAAGGAAATGTGGAGGGAGGGGTGCAAGTGGGGATGTTGCCCAGCAAAGCGGGTAGTTCCCAGCTAGTATGTTTATATGCAAGAAACCAATAAAATACAAAAAAGGTTTAATGAGGGTAGGTATATTAACAGTGTAATAAACAATCTTAAATTTAAACACTAATATTTAGGTGAAAAAGGGAATAATTATATCCCTTTTTAGAATATAGGTAATAATTATAAAATATAGGAATGTTTAACATCCTGTAATATCCAGATAAGTTTTAACTGTAAACAAAATATTAAAAATTAAATACTGGGCTTTAATATGTATGGTAAATTAAAATACCGAAATAATGATAATGGAATTTTCGATCTTAATAAAATTAAAATTGTACCGAATATATTTGAGAAAGTTTTGTACCTTGGATCGCAATTTCACATTTTTTTATGTAATGTATAATTTTTTAAGGGAAATTTTTTGATAAAACATAGTTTATAGGGTAATTTTGACCCTTTAAAAAAACCGAAAATTTTTGTTTGCTTCGGAATTTGACAAAACATAGTTTATAGGGTATTTTTGACCCAGAAAATCCAAAAATCATTTAGCGATTGAGTGAGTAGTTTCTGAGATAAACGATATCTCGGATTGATTTATGATGATTTCTCGAAAACTATTCGCCAAATCGTTAAATATACGCAATATCAAAACATGAAACAAAAAATAATATTTATTGCATCAATTTTTGTAAATTCGTATATATTATAACTGGTATATAAAATATTATCCTCTTTTTTTTTAAAGTATCTTCTATACAACATTTATAAAAAAAACAAGCTTCCTTAACTTCTAAAATTACAATTTAATATCTTTATCATTTTTATGGAAATATAGGTATCAAAGAAAACACTTTATGCAGTTGATGTATACACATTTTAAAATTTACATGCAAAGCGGTACAATATGTGTTTAAATATAAGGTGGCCAAAAATTTTTGAAATTGGTTGTTGCACCATAAAATACAGCTAGATATACGTGTTAGATATACTACTTTGAAATCTTAAACCTGAAAATTAGAGTTTGTCAATATTGTTTACAAATGTAATGTATAAAAGCTTTGCGCGTTTTTTTTTAACTACGAAATCTCAAAAAAGAAGAGTGTTTTTCGAAGATATCAACAAATTTTGTATATATTTTGTAGTTTTCGACAAAAACTTTGAATGTTAAAATGGCGTACGCTAAAAAAGTAGTAGCTGCCTGTCTCGTCTTGTGCTTTTAGCAAAGAAACGAGTGGATGACTTTGTTGGTACATCTGTACAGATACATATTTCTTTGTCATTAAAATCGCAGTAGCTAAACCATTCTAAGTGTTATTACTACAACATTACATATGATGAGTATACTTAGAATGTTATGACTGGTGCGATTTAAATGACATAGTGTATACATACGTCAGTATTCATGTTGTAATCTTATACTTCACTTATTGAATATTTTATATATAGGACGTACATGAGAAAATATTGGTCTACATAACTCTTAATATCATGACGGTATAAGATACCTGCTTCGTCTACGCAACATACATACCCACATAGTTGTATAAAAGTCAAGGAGCAATGTCGCTTTTCGTAGCTGAATGATTTATTTTTAATAGTACTTGATTCGAACATATTAAGGGTATATCGCAACCATATAACCTATAGGCAGGATGCCCAGTATAGGCATCCACGAATACCTACAAGAGAGCATTTACAAACCATGTGACCCGATCAATAGGACGAGGGTTTTAGTTCAAAAGCTACGCTGTGATATGTCTAGGTTCAAGCCAGTGTTTCAGAAAATAAAAAATATCTTCTTGACTTGGTAATTAAACATCGTTCCCTCCTAGGGGGGGGGGGATCTTAGTAAAGACTATGGAAGGCTACGGAGTATTGGGTTCCAAAGAGAACATGCTAAACAAGCTCTGATTTTATTTATAATACTTTCAAATGTTTCTTTCTTTTCAGTAGCCGAAGCTCTTTAAAGGCAACGATTAAGGATAAGATTTTAAAGAAATTTTAAAAACTTTGAGGATTGAAAACTATGCAATATTCGAATAAAATTCTTAAGAAGCGTAATTTATCAAAGGTATGCTTAAAAAAGTTCGAGTTTCCACCATATTTCTTTTTATGAAGTCAATTTATGGCAGACTTAGCTTGATCAACTTTTAAACAGTGCACTAGCTTCTAAACTAAAATACTTGAAGAGTAAATACAATCTTTAGATTTTTAATATCATATTTTTTGGTTATACGTAAAATTAGAATATGCTTCAGGTGGAATATGTTAATACTTATATATATAACAGAATGGGACATGTTATTCTTCTTAAATTATACTATGCTATCGTTATATATTACCAAATAGAGCTGTAATTCATTCTACAAAAGCCTTCTGGAAATAAGCTACCTGTCAACCGTTTGATACCTAACTTTTGGAACTTGATGTTGATTGAAAAACACAAAGTATAAAATGGTTAAAGAAAAAAATTTAAAACTCTTACAACGTTACTATGACGAATGTCGTGTAAAATGGCTGAAGATCTCAAAATAATTATTATGATTTTGAAAAACTTGTCGTTAAATTTCAAAATGAAATAGATTTTCAAGCTTTTAGATTATTCAGAATAAATAGGAGCCAAAAATATAAAATTCAAGCCCATTTGAGAATTACATGAATGTTTATCGGGATATTTTCAGAATAGCTACGAAATCTAATCTTTTCGGAATCTTCCGAAATCTAATTTCATCTAAATTCTGAAACAAAGTTATTTATCTTCGGTAATTTACCTCCAATTTGAATAACAATAATTTGAAAGAGTAAGTTTGGTCCAGAAAATAAAAAAATTTGATTTCTTTGACGGTTGGATGTGTAGTTTCCAAGATATCAGCCAAAATCGTATACAAGGAATATCAACTACCGATGCAATTTTGTTCAATCGTTGTAATGAACAGAAGACGACAAAGCAATCTAAAAAGAAGGGTATGGAAACTGAAAAAGCATTAATTTGACAAAAAAACCTCATATTGGCGATAAAAATTTTCTGGATCGATGCTTGAATAATTATTTTCAGTTTGAACGGGTAAAAATTTGTCCGACTAGAATGTCTACAGGCTATCTTTAATAAATTTTTATTTTTTGATGAAAATGCATTTGATATTTTACTCTCGAAAATTTCATTTTAAGGAAACATTACATCTAAGAACATTTCTAGATTATGTTACATTTAGCTCTTACTATTTTATATAATATACAACAAAATACAAGTTTTCACTCATACAGCAAGTTAATTAAACTTTACATGATAATGAAGAAGTCTTTCTCTCTACAACTTAATGGTTTCATGAAATAAAATTTCATGAAATTAAATGTGTTTTTCATTTATTTGATAAATACATGTAGGTATAGAAAAACTAGTTGAAAAAAAAGCATTCAGTGCTTTCGATGTAATAAGCCTTTGGTTTTCATAAGCAAAAAATGTAAGAATATGTTTTTCTAACATGGTAGGACCGAGAAAATTATGAATGTTGTGAAGAAGAAAACCAACTTTCAAATAAAATCAGAACGTTTTCCACGTGTAGCAGTTAACTCACAGGGGGTTGCGATAATCAGCATCAGGCTCGCTTGCTTTGCTAAAAACTATGAAATAATTTATTCGAAACACATTTTTTTTAGTTTCTTTTACAAAACGAATTGTGAATAAACGAGTATATAAAATTTTAGAAAAAATATACCTACACAGAAGAAAATTTCAGAAATAGCATTTCATTTCGAAATTGATACTTATGGAATAAATGATGTCGGAAATATGTTTTCTTCCCTTGGAATGGAATGTAGTGTTCTTTATTTCTCCCAGTTTTGGACCTGTATTTTTAAATATGAGGGAACATTGGATATTCCAGGAAATTATTTATACCTTTAAAATGTTTTACGTACAAATAGAAAATGTCATTTGTAAATGAATTCATTATTACAAAAGGTATTAATAATTTGATTAGCTTACCAATGTTACTATTTTTGTAACGTTAGATGATATGCTAATGGAAATATCATTTTATTTAAATTTTGTATTGTTTTTTTTGACAAAAAATAATTTTAACTAAAAAGTAGTCTATTTCATTTTTATGTGGCTGTATTTTGTTAAAACAAAGTTGGGGTCTATGGGATTAGATGATTAAAAGATTGAGCGCTTTTAACCCCCCCCCCCCGCTAAAAAGAGTGGTATTATAAGTTTAACGTGACTGTGTTTACTCTTTATGTATCTGTTTGTCTGTCTGTGGCATCGTAGCTCCTAAATGTAGGTAATTGGATTGATAGTGTTCTTATCTATGTTTAAAGTTCGACTTTAGGTTTTCGTACCCGATAAAAACTAGAAAAAACTGATGATCCTCAAACAGCAAAATCAAAATCGGTTCATCCGATTTTATGTCCTAATTTTGTGTCGGGGATTTCTTTAAATTTTTTATTTATATCCTATTTATAAGACATTTCATTCAAATATTTGAACAGTATTTTTGTAAGTAACTATGGCCCTGATATCGTTCTTAATATTCTTCTATTTATTCAATTCTATCTGAAGTTTGAGCTTGTTTTCGTAGTTCTATTCTAAGTTACCGGTTTTTCGTGGCAAAATGATTTTACGTACGTTCCAATACCTTTGTCAAATTTATATTTATAAATTATCTTAATTTTCTTTGGTTTCTTATATTTTTCGTTTTCTTTTTCTTCAAGTCTATATGTATGATTTTCCATTATTGCTACTAACGGTGATAAAATGTTGAAAAATGTCGCGTAGGTGTGTAATAAGGGTAAAAAACTTTCTTGAAATATTTAAAATTCTTAAAATATTTTTTTGTATGCAAGAATTTGAATATAATTTTATTTTTACACGTTTCTTTCGCCTACGTATTTCTCACCTTTATATAAATTTATTTTTGATATAACTTGAGAAACTACACTTGAGTTGTTTTATCGAGGCCATAACATTTAAAAAAACAAAGTACATTTTTAAAGCAACCTAATCAACCTAACCAACAAAACCGAACATTTTTCTTCTAGAATGTCATCGCAAATTCAGTCACTGTCCAAAATTTTAATATTTATTTCAGTAATTATGATTTAGTCAGTCGTAGAGTCAGTCATACATACGCTAAGTTTAATTTTTTTCTCGTGTATAACTAAAACCGTTCGAATCACAGTAGGATAATATATTATTTTCAGACCATAAATAAACTTGAGTATTCAACATGAATATGACATAAAATAATAAATTAAAGAAACATACACAGTTAAATGATACATATATTTTCATTTTATATATTGTACAGGGAGGCCCAGAATAATCGTCACAAGCGGAAGAAGTAAATTTTGTGCAAAATTCCAAACAATTTTGGGCATTTTTTTACAAAATCGATATATTTATTGTTAAGGTTTATTAGCCTAAGTGGTCGAGCGGTCTTGGGGCTCAATACTTGGTTTAGAAACTTTGGCCAAGGGTCAAATAGCCAAGGCTTGGTAAATTTATTTGAAGTTTCGACAATTACTGGGTAAACAAGGCTGTTGAAGGATTACTCAATGGTAACCCAACGTAGATTCTATCATCAAACTTGACAATTATTATTACATGGGTATAAAATGAGGTAGTGAGGTAGTTGAGACTTGTGTCCCCACTACCGTGTTCATACATCCTTAATTCGTCGGTCACAACGGAATTTTTTTTTTTTCAATAATTTATTAAGGTTTTAACTTTACTTTAAATAGTTTTTTTTTTATTTCCCCCAACTAGTTTTGCAGGAATCTATGAAAACATATCATCCATCTACAGTTTTCCCATAAGACCAATGTCAAATATGCCTACTTTTGAAGTCATTTATTTATTTAAATAATCAGGCAACCCCTCTGAAATTTTCAGAATTAATTTAGACTTAGTCCAACTTCATATAAAAAAATCAAGCCTTTTAGGGTTTTTCTAATCTTAATCCAAAGGGTACCGCTGCTAGGTCCAATGAAGCGTAATCTGGAAGTAGCATTTTCGAGCAGTTAAGGGCATTTTATTTGAAACGTTTGTTTATTTTTTTTTTGAATTATTTATTAGTTTAAATGATCCACCCTGTAATTAAATTTTTTTTCTCAAAGTAATAATTCATATTCTACAAGTATAACAATATATAGACCTATATATACAGCTTCCAAATACAATATATATACAAATTTATATAATATTATATTGGTAACATATAATCATGACAGATGAAATTTAAAAGAATTTTTGTAATGTATAATGTATCATCTCTGCGTTCTGCTATGCTCATCTTGTTTCCAGGAGTTTGTTCGTTCGTTCGTTTAGTTCACTAGTTTTTACAAAGTATAGCCTGCGTAGTATAATATGGATCTGATCTATTTACTGTTTATTACAAACAGTTTTTTAAATTAAGAAGGTGTTTGAATTCCAGAACATCGATTTTAAAAATTGGGTCGATTTAAAAAATTTCCAGTCTTACATATTTCTGCGGTTTCAAAACCTTAATATCCGAATCACACCTTTTTAATGTGATGTCTGTATGTGTGTGTGTACGTATGTGCGTATGTTCGTATGTGCGTATGTTCATTCGGATTCTTTCACCTCGATTATCTCACGAACCAGTTATCACATTAACACGTGACTGAGCTTATTCAACGCTATATCGATTATTTAAGAACTGAAAGAGTTTTCAGCAGAATTAGTTGAGCCATTTTTAAATGGTAATAAAAAAACTGGAAAAAACTGAGTAATCAGAATCTGAAAATTGGATAAAATACATCATTTATCTATGGAGATAATGATCGTTTCAGTATAAACTGCAGTACATGTTCGAAGAATAATCAATGAAGGCTAACAAGACTCTCTTTTTAATGTTTTTCCGCCCTCTGGGAAGTTGGGGGGTCGCATGGACTGGGTCGCACTCACACGACTTCAGTATCACACCTACTATGTACTGCCAATTTATTGAAATTAAGTTTTCCTGATGTTACTTCAGTAAGAAACTTTGTCCAATCAATGAGTTGTTATTTTCTCTGATGCTATTTTCTCTGATGTTTTTTGAATGATCATAGGCTTTTTCAGATACGGTAGTGCTCCACGTACGACTGCGAAATTTTGCGAAACGAGTGCGGTAATGAATAGAACGAAGAGTTTTCACTTGTGTACAGACTATTTCAATATCGATATTATATCAATATATCGAAACAACAAATATCAATATCGATTATTTCTTCCCAACAGCTCTACCATGCTTGTGTTTTCAAACTGCAACTGTAACATGATTTCACCTTGAATATTTTCTAAATTCTCAGTATGAACAACCACTATATAAGACTATTTATTATATGGATGTATAGAGATATATATTTGTAAAAATACCGACTACAACTGATGGGTTGGATATTGTTGTTACTCTTACTACTCTGTAGGGTACATAATCTGGGAAAAATACGCGGCTAGAATATTTTTGTTTACATTTACAAGATTCTTAGGTAGGTAGTTTTCTTGTGAATGTGTGGGTAATATATATTTTTATCAATCATAATTCCCCCCCTCTCCCCCCCATGAATTCTTTCTTTTGCACTATTATTATTAATGCGACTTTTGCTCTATTATGGGATGGAGACTATAATTTTATCAAAATTATATCACATTGTTGTATTCGAATAACTGTAAAAAATTATATTTTGCTCGTAAAATAAGATATTTTGTGTGTGGAAATAAGTCTTGGTGGGTTTGAATATTAGAGAACAGATTTACGATTCCTGATTATATTCTTAATACAAGTATATTCCTGTATTAATATCCGAGAAATTCTGAATTTTGTGTTTGGAAATGTCATTACCGAGAATGTTAAGTTGAATTTATTATCGTTTATTAACTGTCCTTGCCGAAATTAGAGTTTGTAGAAGGGTCATCAATTGTATGTAACGGCTACATAGCTTAAAAGTAGTTACCGTTGGTTTTGATATACAAAAAGCTAAACCTTCAAACAGGCTTTAGACATACTCTCAAAAAACAAGATCACCATAGAATTCTCTCGCTTTAAGTTATTACTCAAAAACGGCTCATATGAGTGGAGTTCTCATTAAAATTTTTTATCAAGGTCCACAGAAGATTTAGTTCTCGCAGTTTTGAATAAATTTACTGAATTTGTAAATTTTTAGAAATTTAAAGGTTTAAAACTTGCATACACTGGGAATTTATTTGCTCTGTTAGCTTAAAAAATTATGAATATTTGATTTTTTTCTTATTCTATTCAAAAATTTTTAGCTAATGAGGCAATTAAAAATTTTCCTGCCCCATAACTTAGGATAGCTAGTCTCTACATAAAGCTCATGCTCTGTGCTGTTAGACTACTTAAAGTTTATGCCCGTACTTTTTTTTTCTTGTTGCAAATTACTTGTAGGTATTCGTTTGCCTATTCATGGTAAGAAAAATCAACTCAACGACAGTTTGATAATTTTGGCGTTACAGGGGACTGTTATGACTACATGAAAATGGTATAGTAAATGCCAAATTAAAATTATTGAAAAATAACAATTTATTTCACATGTTTCATTAGAAATTGTGGAAATAATAGAGAAAATTACATAACCCATATATGCCATCCATAGAATTATATGCCCATCCATACAATTATATTAATAAAGTAGTGTCTCGGTACCATGGAAACGCCTCCAATAAAACTCATGCACTGAGCGAATATGTATTTGTTGTATTATTCAAAGATATATTTAGTAAAAAAATTCAAACTAATTTTTTTCAATTATTCAGTTTTTTTCTAGCCATATTTCATCTACAAAATAAAATACAATAACTACAGAGACATGAAAATCCTTCTATGACAATCTTATAAATAATAAATTTTCTGTGTAGACATCTTTATCCGAATAAAGACAAAATACATCATGCAAACAATGACGTGTGGATTTTTATTTTTATTAAATTTAAATGCTTCCATTTCTTGCACTGAAAACAGTTATTTTCCATTAATAGTAATAATATTTTTTTATTAAATAATAAAAAGTAGTAATAATGAAAAACGTACAAATGTAAATTTTTTTTTCAAACATAAAAGCTATCTAGTTGCATACATTATTCACATATGCACATGTAGAATTTAATTTTATATGCTCTCAAAGTGCATGTAAATTGATTCATAGCTGTATCCTAGTGAATGGTAGCTAAAAGCATTTTATATTCCACTGAGAGAAATGATTATTTTGACTAATACTAGAATTTGTAGAAAACAGTAATAAAAATTTTCTAATTGATTAAAATTGGGAAAAACAATTTTATACCGTCTACAAATTTGTAGCTTTGCGTTTGAAAGTATATGTACAAAAAATATGTAAATTTAATATTTTCTATGTAAACAAAGGTTTTCAGAGGCTTTTGCCACTGCTTAGTTTTTCGAAAAAAGACATTTATTTTGGAGTTGCCGAATTTTCGTGACCTCGAAGCAATTGAGGGAGTAGAAACTACTTGAAAGGTGAACATTTTTTCAGCTTTCACATTGGATCTTATGGCCAAATTATATTCCATCCAAACAGCTATTACCAGAGGCGAATTAAAACTCGAGAGCGATTTTGACAAGCAGTTAAGCAGCTAATCATCCCCTGTCTAGCGGTCATATATTATAAATCTAATCCTTATGTAATAAAAACTTCGGGCTGATAAAATATAATCCGCCCTTGTGGAACTCTGCCTCCACCTTTTAAGAGGTACTCTGCTTAGTACCTCTAAACAAAGAAAGTCAAATACACAAAACTAGAAATTTCTCTGTTAGTATTAAGTATAATTGAACTAAATATCTAAAATTACTTTCAATTTTCTGGTATTTTTTTTTTTGTTTTTCTAGAATGTTTCAGTCAACCACTAGTTGAGGTTAACCTGAAAATTCATTCAACAAACTTGTTTTTATAGTTTTGGAGAAATTGACCACCATTGGTTTTTCCTAGCTTACACCCTATAAACAGTGATGTTTACGAAAGAATAATTCAAATAAAAGTTGTTAATTTTTTTACAAGGAATAACTTTTATATTTAAACTTCTGTTCTATCTCTAACGGTTTCCAAGTGTTTACAAATACTTCAGATAGAACTTTTATTTGAACTTTTTTTTAAATTTAATGCTTAATTTTTTTGTAATTTGTAAAAAACTGAATGAATAAAATAAATCAAACTATAATAATCTTGCTCTATTTGGTACAGTGTTCGTACCTCCTTAATCTACAAAGCTGACATATTGGATTTCTAGTGGGTACTTGACCGAATTTTTCTTTACCCCCGCCCTTAAAATCTTTTTTCAATCTTATATAAATTGTTGTCGGCATGTTTTAGTGTGCGTCTTCGTTTTCACAAACATGTAATAAAACATTCAAATTTATGAGTATAAAGAAGAAGGCAGGCATATATAATATAGCAAGAAGCAATGTTACAGGGAATATTCTTGACATTTTTACAATTATCTCAAATCTGTATGCTGTCATTCTAAGTTGATGGTGACGTCACTCTACTAGAAAAAAAAATTACTAGTTGTATCACAAACTAATGTGGTATGTATCTTTTTTAACCTAACAGCCAAAACCAGAATGCGACATTCTCTATCGTGTAGAAATGTATCGTTATATCGCTGTCGTACTTATTTGTATATGCACAATGGAATCCACATGTGGTATGAGTTAAATTGTAGTCTATTATTTACAAAACCCTTAAGGTTAAACACAAAGGGCTATATGTACGTGATAAAAAATATCATTATTTTAAGGAATAGAGCCAGGATACTGTGTTAAAGAATAAACTATTTTCCCCTTTAACCCGCTAGCACTCGTCACGCGTTACACGCTCGAATTAAAAAATAAATATTTTTCAAATGGTGTATGTGGTTGAAACTTTTTCTATCTTCATATAACTTCAGGCAAATTTGATTCGATCTTATTGGAATTTTTTTTGAAACCCACTAAGTTTTGGTCATTCTTTTCAACTGTGATGTAAATTTTTCGCTAGGTATCACTTATGTGCTTAATTCCGGAACTAAGACTCCACATTCTTGAAACCTATTAGAGCTACGTTAATTTTGTTCACCAATTTGAAAAGTTTGATCCAAGTATAGTAGGATTGCATACTTGGTTTATCAAAATTGGATAAAATTTGGATGTGGTAGAGCAAAATTAAATTTTTTGGATTCTGATGACGTCATTAAGTTAAAAAATTCTATTTTTTTGATAACACAGGCAAATTTGATCCGATCTTATTGGAATTTTTTTGAAATCCACTATTTTGGGATCATTCTTTTCAGCTGTGATGTCCGTTTTAGCTCGCTATCACTTATGTGCTTAATTACGGGACTGAGACTCCACATTCTTGAAACCTATTAGATCTAGGTTAATTTTGACCACTAATTTGAAAAGTATGACCCAAATTTAGTAAGAATTCATACTTGGTTTATCAAAATTTCATTTGATAAAGTTTCGAAACAACAAAAACATTTTCTTTACCTCCTTCAGAATCGCTGTTGACTAAAAGCCATAAATAATATTTGTGCATGTAATGTTCATGTCAAGGCTTATTATCAAACACCACAATTATTATTGTTTATTGAATCGAATTCCAATAATTGCAAAACAAATAAATAATGAACAATAAATTATATTGACAAAAGTTATAAATTTATTGCTTTTTCAAACAATAATATAATGAATGAATGCATAGAATAAACAATAATATTTATTTAGAGTCAGCATAATTAAGTATATGCAGAAATAATATATTATTTTATACTACAATAACATCCCTATCTATCTATATACACGGTGTCTTTAAAAAAAAAAACCATGCAATATTTACTGCATTGGTATTTTTTGGCACCAATGGTGATTTCTGATCGGAAAAATTTTACCTCTTTATCTGATACGGTACATCGCATCGATAAGTGAATATAATATTACTTCTGTATAGATATTTGAATTAGAAAGGTTCAAACATGTATTTCCTTCTGTTTTTAACACACCAATTAAAACAAGGGATGTTATAAGTTTGACCGCTATGTATGTGTGTGTGTCTGTCTGTCTGTGGTATCGTAGCGTCTGAACGGATCAACGGATTTTGATTTTTTTTGATTTCGTTTGAAAGGTAATTTACCGCAGCTAATAATGTAATACCTATACTTTGATTCAATTTTCAAGATCGGGAACAAGACCAAGATAACTATGGTCTTGATCTTGATCTTCGTCTCGCTCATCACTATTTCCTACTTGGTTTGCTCAGTACAATTATGTTTCAATTAGTTTTCTCGAAAGAAAACTTCGGAAGTAATTACGAGAATTTGAAAAAAGCGAGACAATACAAGTTTCACATCCTCATTATCGTGCCTTGCTCGACTTCGTGCCACATCGTGAAAGTTTGAACTGGGGGGAGAGACATTAGATCATACCAGTGAAAATCATAATCGAATTGAAGTAGGTAAAAATTTTCAATGTAAGAAATCACATTGGAGGGATTTTTTAATTTTTTCTAAAAAAGAAAATGTATATGAAATCGATGAAAGGTTTATCATTCAGCGGCAGACGAAGTCAAAGTATTTGGATATTTGGTGTAACGAATAATTTGAATCCTTACTCTATTTTTACAAAGATTTCTGGTGGACAATAATCAGTTGTACCTACATCGGTAATTTTTGAGCGCATAGTAAATTTAGTTTTCCAAGTTTAACTATATTAACAGAGATATACGATGATGGTTATCTCTGAAATTCTCTAATAATGATTTTAGTTTTAATGGTGTTATTTCAAATAACTATTATTCATTTGAAGAATTGAATAAAAGATTAAAGTTTTCCATTGAAGTTCGTGACGATGTATTAATTTAAACGAGACTCCATGCATTATAAATACTTTAAAATTGAAAACTGATAAAATTAAATATTGATGAATAACTGTCATCACACTACAAAGTAAAACAAAATGGGATCGTTTCTCTGGATCGTTTTAATAGTCAATTTAGATCCTTTAAGGTAAGAGGTAGAATAATGTGTAAAATTAGAAAGTCGATCCTTATAAAAACCTTTCCTTTTTTTATTAAAAATACTTTTTCGAAAATCGTAAGCCTTTGGAGGAAATGCGATTTCAAAATATGATACATTATTGCATTTAATCCAAAGAAAATACGCTTCCCTTCCGAAAATTTTTTAAGGCAAAAGACTCCAAGGAAAATAAAACTCATTCTTCTGTGTTAATAAATTTTAGGTCAATGTAAATTTTTAAGGTCAAGGTCAAATGAGCTTGAAACTAGAATTTCAGGTCAAAATCATCGATTCAGGCAAATGTTCTCTATTGTCCTTGACAACTTTTGGCTGAAGCACTTTTCCGTTTATTTTTTATATAAAAAATGTCATTTTTTTATAACGATCAACTTTCTAATTAACATATTATTCTATCTCTTACCTTTTAGCTTTTAAATTGACTATATTAAAGAACAAGGTTCAATCTGATGTCAGAATAGAATGCCCTCCATCAAAGTTTGCAACATTTGATTTTTTTTTATTGATTAACTACAAATCGAGTTATAAGCCGTAATAGATAAAAAAATCCTTCTTGTATATTTATTAAACACTTTCGCAAAAATAGTCCTAAGTAATCAATTTACCCTGTCAAAACTACGTATTTATAGGCGTCAAGAAGAAAAACGCAGCATTTCAGAGATGGTAGACTCGTCAAAACGAAACAACTCACTCAGTTTAAAACTTGTGATAATAACTGAAAAAATCATGTCATGTACTGGAGGCTTTAATTTGTAATAAGATGAAAAATATATTTGTTCTCAAACAAATGGAATCTGTTAAAAAATTAACTTGTTTTTTTTTTTTTTATGATGAAAAAGTTTGTAGAAAATTAAAATACGAATAAGTACAATAACTTTCTATGAAAAAGTTAATTAGTTTCATTTTATAAAATTGATTTTTCTATGTTTTTTATAAATAAATCTACGAGTGTTTTCTATACAAGATAGACAGATACGCTCAAACATACTTGTACGCACCAAACAATAGTGATTTCAATCAATCATTTAATCAATCGTCATCAATCAAATCCAATCAATGTTACTAAACTACACACATACACCCACACACAATATTATTATTACAACTAAAATCATTGAACATCATTTTCTGGTTCAATAAACTTAATTATTATTAGATATAGGTAATAATTGAGTGTGTAATCTCTACGCCGTTACATATAATCGTATATTTAATTTAATTAAACTTAATTTAATTATTACTAATGATTGCAATATATACAAATACCTCAAAAATCTCATCATTTGTTAAGAACGTTTAAAAACGTTAATTAGTTCACATTTAAACTGACGATATTTTATTATAATAAATAATTAAAAAAATAAATAATAATTTTATTATTAATGTATAACTACAAGTTTATTTATTTGATCTCAAAATTTTTTTAACTTACTTGCGTTCATTCCCAGGAGATTCAAACAATTATTATTTATTAGTTATTTTTATTGATCAATTTTAAATAATAAATATATTTATACCATGTACATATATGAAATATATCAAGGTATACTAAGTTTAGTCCCAAGTTTGTAACGCTTAAAAATATTGGTGCTATAAACAGAATTTTGGTATAGGTGGTCATTAAATCACCTAATTAGTCCATTTCCGGTTGTCTATCTCTCTGTCGTCTGTCGTCTATCATCTATCGTCTGTCCGTCTGTCATCACGATTACTCAAAAACGAAAAGAGATATCAAGCTGAAATTTATAGCGTGCTTAAAACGTAAAAAGTGAGTTCAAGTTCGTAAATAGGTCAATTAGGTCCATTTGTTTGAGAACATAGGGAGACATAGCTCAATTGGGTCTTCGGTCCGTAGGACCCATCTTGTAAACCGTTAGAGATAGAACAAAAGTTTAAATGTAAAAAATGTTCCTTATCAAAATATAAACAACTTTTGTTCAAAATATTTTTTTGTAAACATGACTTTTTACCCGTGAGAGTGCATATTATGCGCAAATTGTAGTATTATATGGGTATATCAGTTATATGTGTGTGACATGTATGTATGTGTAATGTGATAGAGTAATCAACACTGTCCATACATGGTATTTCAACAATTAACTCAGTCAATTGTTTGATTGCACTTGTTTTATATTATCATATGTGAGCAGGTACAAATAAGCTATGCTACAATACCTTTGAAAAAAAAATCACTTTCTTACTCTAGCATGTACACTTAGAAATTTTTAGTTTTTCAACCCACAGTAGTTTTCTGTTAACCATTTTATCTCTCCCATTTTTATTTCTTGATTTGGAAATTTATGAAAACTTAGTTCAGACTATAGTTCTTTTTTCTATCGCTAGATAGAGCCTTTCTCAGTATTAAAATCCAATTGCAAGCAAAATTGATGCAATTGATGCAATCAACGATCGAATTTTTTATCATAAAGTTGTATCTTCTACAGTTTCCACTTTTCTGTTCTTACCTAAAAAAGAAATAAAAATTCAATTAGTATAATTTAAATCCCTTGTCATTTTTAATTGTATTAAAAAAACGACACTTAATCGGTTGAGTTAACCTTTTTCCTCTGAAGATGAAAAAAAGATCCGATAAATAGCAGAACTAGGGGGGGGGGGTACATATTGGGGTACTAAGGAGAAACTTAAACACGAAATTTTTACCAATCATTTTCGTACTAGTAAAAAACAAGTGAAAACAAACAATTGACTGAGTTAATTGTTGAAATACCATGCACAGTCAGTGTTGATTTCTTTATCACATAACACATACAAACCTGTGACACATACATAACTGATAATCAAGTATAGTACATATAATAAAATTTCCGCCTAATTCGCGCCCTCACGGGTAAACAGTGATGTTTACGAAAAAATGTTTCAAACAAAAGTTGTTTAATTTTTGATAAGGTACATTTTTTACATTTACACTTTTGTTCTATCTCTAACGGTTTACAAGATGGGTCCTACGGACCCAAGACCCAATTGATCTATGATGCTCATTTACGAACTTGACTTCACTTTTTACGACCTGAGTACGCTGTAAAAGCTTCAGCTCGATATCTTTTTTCGTTTTTGAGTTATCGTGTCCACAGACGGACAGACGGACGGACGAACAACCGGAAATGGACTAATTAGGTGATTTTATGAACACCTATGAAAAAATTTTTTTCCTAGCATCATTATTTTTAAGCGTTACAAACTTGGGACTAAACTTAATATACTATGTATATTTCATATATACATGGTATAAAAAAATTAAGACCTTTATTAAGTAGCTATAAACTTAAATGTTACATGTACATGAAATATAAAAATTTCACAAAAATTTTAATAAATTGATTTGTTTTGTGAAAACGTAAAAGGTAGAGAATACATTTTCTGAACTCTTTTTTTTTAATGAATAAATATAATCAGAGTAGATTATTTTGCTCGTATATGTGGTTTATAAAAAAATCAAATTATTTCAAATCAATCTATTATCAGATAATTTGAGCTAAACCTAAAACGATTGTAAACATGTAACTGCAGGCTCTTTAAAATCAAAACGAATGTATATGGTTTGAAAATAATTAATGGAATTAAATGAAAACTACAATAGAACCGTACAATAATTGAAAATGTTGTAATTTTATTCGTTCGCATAAAGTGAAGTAAAATAAAAAAAATATATCCTTTTACTTCAAAATTACAAACGTTAATAAACGATGCAATATTATAGATACAGGATACAGGGTGAGCCATAACACGAAGGAATGGGAGATATTGTTGCTTTTGTACTGATGATGGAATTTTGATAATATACGTTTATGTATCTGTACCAGCTCTCTACCGGTCGCAATTTGGATAAAATATGACATCAAGAAGGGCTTTGATATTAAAAAGTAGTATATTTATTTGTTATAAGAAATAATCTTTTACAAAGGTTTAGGTACACTAATTAATATTTTCTGAAGTATTTGAAAGATAGTTTCATTTTAATGTTTTTACCATAACAGGTTCGGTTAACCAAATTTAATGAGCAACAGAATTAGTCACTTATAACCAATATTATGATAAAAATATTATACAGTTCTAACAAAAAATAGAATATTTTAACAAATTTAACATATAAATAAAAAAAAAAGACAACAGCAAATCATATTATAAATATTTCACAAAATTAACAATAGATTAAAAAGAGAATTTAAAAATGTAACAAGAGATAAAATATTTTAAGTGATAGAAAACAACAAATTAAACAATAGAAAGAAATTTAACAATAGATAAAGAAAAAATGTATAACTATAACAACAAATAGAATATAGAAGGATATTTGGCAGTAAAGGTGACGATTCTCTTCCAACAGAGTCTATTCGTCAAGAATAAACGATCTCAATTTAAGGGCATTAGCGGTATATAGAAAGATATTATTGACCTTTTGAATTGAATCTATGCTCAATAAGGTGTCTAATGTCGTCGCTCCATCGGTCTTTGATATTAAAAAGGTCAAGTTTGTTAATGAGAAAAATCAACAAGGGATGGGGAATTAAGGTGTGCAAAGTACAAAATTTTGAATTTTTCAAATTAAAAATATTTTTGTAATTTTTGATCAGTTCTAAGCGAAAAAGTACTCTCGTGATTTTTTCCCAGGCGCTTAGTTCTCGAAATAAATATTATTTTCTTTTTCTCAATATTTTAGGGAATTCTCTTAGCAAACGCAGCTCCTGCGTTATGAGTTTTTTCTTGGATTTATTTTTCTTTCCTTTGGAGATATTAAATGAAGCTCCAAGACTGAATAAACGCTTCGATGTGTCATTGGCATAATATTAAACAGCAACAAATTAAACAAAAAATGTTTTACCAAAAAGTAAAATTTTGCATTCTCATTGAGACACTCTTTATTTCAATTAGTAAGAAAGAGCTAGATAGACACTATAAACGTTTAAATATTCTTCGTGTTAGTGATTACTGAGAATGTTTATAATAAAATTTTATTTTCAGTATATTTGAGTAGGTTTTTTCACATAATTATCGTTATTTTAACCACACAAACACCATCCAAAATGAGGTACTTTAATTACATTTAGAAGTGTTTTTTTAGTTAAAAAAAATAATTCGCTTAATTTTTATTTAAATAAAATTATCATTAGAATTTATTTTATTAAAAGTACTGCTGAAGAATCTTGTGAGAAAAGATTTAAAAATATACCTAAAGTAGTAAAAATTTCACCAACTGCGTATTTGAAAAGTGAAATTAAAAAATACACAGACGTAAAACTTTCTTGTTTAGGATTTTTTAAACATAATTTCTTATTTCTAATTTATATAACTAGCTCGACCCGCGAGGAACGATTTCCTGACAACTGATTTGTGGAAATTTATCTCCTTAGGTGATGAAATAGGGAATAAAGTTTTGAATGCAAGTCATTTTTGTCATTTTTTAATCCACGGTTTTAACCGATTTTTAAAATTCTTCCATCTATAGAATGCTATTATCACTGAGTAACATGAGCTGTATTGATTTTCAAAAGAAAAAGGGTTCCACACCAAAAAATTAATTAAATCGTGAAGGGCAGGGGAAATGAAAAATATAAGGCCGTAGTTTTTGTTTTTGAAATTTGTCAACGACGCAGATGGGTATACTACTGCTAGTATTCAATATAATCGAATATATCAATCCAAATGTTTGATTTTTGATTTTTTTGGTTCTGAGGTTATTTGAACCCAAATTGGTTAGCAAAATATATTCTTAAATGACTTTGTATTTATGTTTCTTGAATATCTAGTTTTCGAATTTTTTGCCTTAATTTTATTTTGGTTTTATTTTTGGTGATTGTTCCAAAGCTGAAAATACGACGACCATCAAAACAGGGTGTCTGTCGTCCGATAACTAAAGAATCGTAATTTTAAGCACGGCCTTCTAAATTTTCCAGGTTCTCTAAAATAAAAAGCCCCGGCTATGAAAGTTTTCTTTGTGGTTAAAATTGTTAGCCATACCTTTAATAAGTTTTCTCACTAAGGCTTTCAAATTCTCCGCCATTCTTAACTAACAAAACGATCGGCGTAGTAATGACGGAAAAGTAGGAACTATTGTTAAATATAAACGAATCACCTGGTAAAAATAAAGGTAGAATATCTTCTATGCATGGGTATATTGTACAGAAGAAATTAAATTGAAATTTATAAAAGGCTTGAGATTTGCCATATAATGAGGAAAACGTTTAACGTTTTCAATTCATCGCCGTATTTCATTATATTTTACAAATTATAAAGGAGTACCATATACTATTACTCTTTACCTTGTATTTCTTCCTTGTAAATTCCTACTGTAGTATAATAAATAGACTCAGATATGTCGATCGGTCCATTACATAAAACAGATACCTACATATACCAACCAACTATATTCAACACAACTATCATCATCTGATATACCTAGAGGCGTTTTGAACTTCTGTTAACACGGAAATTGTGGTTTTTACTTGTTTGACTTTTGAAATGTCGAATGCAATTTTCATACATTTTATAGTATTAACTTTTTCATTTAAAAATAAATTTAAAATCACCATAAGCAAACTAAATTATTCCCAAGTCCAGATATCCAAGTAAATTCATTGAGATATCCAAGTCGCTTTTGGTAAATCTAACCAGTAATTTCATCAGGCGTTTGGCAAAAGAGATCGCATTTTTTAGAGAGTTGTAAGCGTTTTTGGACGCGACTTGATTCAAGACAAAGTGTAAAATCAATGGTGAAATATCTTTCTCGAATGGAAATTATTCTCACTTTGACGGAGGATATATAATATTTTCAAATGTGGACAAAATTTTTAGTTTCTCATTCACGAGCGTAAGAAAACTCTTCAAGTTGGAGAAACAAATGTACTCATACTTAGAAAGATAATATTTCGACGTTGTACAAAGCATTATTTTTATAACTCTAGTGTATTTGAAAAGCAATTAAATAATAAGAACCGTTCTTGAATTCAGTCTTATGTACTTATCATTAAACCTTTGCTTTGAGAATATTTCAGTTCTTAGAAAATATCATTATTTTTTCTATCATTTTTTTAGTTCATAATAACCGTTGCTAGATTCTGGAAGTGAATAGAAGTATTTCTATCAAATAAACTGTTACATACCAATTTATATATTGTAGGTGTATTTATAATTGTATAAGATACACGGATAGGTAATAGGTAAGTGGATATCTGGAACTAGAGAAAGGAACTAAACAAAATACGTAAATGTTCTTTTATCTACTTTATTTTCATTTATATTTATTTATTTATTTTTTATTTTATTCCAATACAACACACATTGCAATATTTTTTTATTTGATTTTATTGGATACCTACTTTTTCTTTTCTTCTTTTTATTTCGTTTCATTGAATTTTATTTTTATTATCACTTATAGATTAAATTCATTTAATTAATTCTATTTTATTTTTTAACAAGTTGGAAACAAATTTATATAGATTTAGGGCCGTGGTTTATTATATTTTGAATTTCAGAACAGTTGGAGGCTTTTCTTTTAATCGGGAATATTCGTTTATTTTTTTTTGTTTTAATAAAAGCTCATTTATGTGTCAAACAGTAGAGACAAATTATTTCTCGAATAACTATAAAAACAACCAAGATAAAAGCCAACAAAGATTTGTTTGTGTCTCTTTCTAGCAAAACCGAATTAAGAATGTAGTTATTATGGAAAACACAGTAAATGACATCAAATACTGTGCCCGTTTTGTCTATTTAATATCCGTCTAATTAGCCGTTTAAAATGCGTATATCATCCATATTTCTGGGTCGATTTTAATTTTCACTTCACTTTTTGTGTTTTACGGTATTTACATATTTTTTTAAGAAATTCGAAAATGAAATTTCATGAGTATTTCCTATTGGCTTGAAAAATTTTTTTTTGCGTGGAAAGTGTAAAGTTAATGAATACTCATTGAGGAAAATTTTCAAATAACAAATCTGAAATTTAACAATTGTCAGACACAAATTTGGCACCAATACGATCTCATAACAAATGGGACTACAGACCGGTATATGCTGTAGCATTTAAATAATTTCGTCACTATTGATGCCCTTGGTTTATACCACAGTGCTCTCATGTCTATATCCCGCAAATCATCGTTGGCATAGCCTCGCAATCGCAATCGCGGTCTTCCGATCTTTCTGGATATGTAGATTTCGACAATTAGTATTTTCATCTATAACCTTACCATTTAATCTGCTAGCCCTAGACCTATGCAATAATTATAAAAAAAAAGAGCTAATGAATACTTAATACTTGTAATGATTGCCGTTTACCATTATGTAAAATTGACCCCTTAGGCATTACGTTTGTACAACATTTAATAATTATTGTATATATTATTTGTTTTATTATTGTTAAATTTTTTCCTTTCTTTTTTTATTAACATCGTTTGTGGTTGAATATATTTAATAATTGATAATTCTCAGATTTTAATTGATGGATTTCATTTAATAACTGCCCTCAAGTGATAATTTAAGCATTATTTTGTCATCGGTGGCGTAGCCTGATGTTGTCCTAGACGTGCGGATAAATTCATCTCTCTTGCACTCCCAAACATAGTAATATAAGGCTGAATATTTGCTAAATAAATTTAAATATCAAGGACAGCTATTTTGCGAGGCGATTTCTTTTCAGGATTTACAAGAAACATACTTATTTTGAATATATCCCGTCCTGATATCAGAAAGGCAGTAAAAAGGCAATAGATCCACGATCCTTATACACGGTTCAGTTTGGAGAAGACACTAAGGCAAAAGATAATTTAAGGGAGAGTGTTTTTAGGTATGTTTCAAGTGCGAATTTAGGATACCATACCCGAAAAATTTGTCGAGGGTTTTTAAAATTTTGTAAATTTCACTTGTTGAAATATAATTTTCTTTATTTTGATACTCGATAAGACTGGTTAATTTTTTTCTATTAAAAAAAGCTATTTTGTATTTTTTTTTTCAAACACCTTTCTAAAGACAATTGAGTTCTTAAAACGAATATAATGATAACTTATCTGTCGAAATCCATCGAGCTGTTCTGAAGATGGGAGGTTATATTTAAAGTTTGAAAAAAAAAAACTTGACCATCCTTTCACTTGGAAGACAATCGCGGAAAATAAAACAGACACATCTTTTTAAGTTTGCCCCAAAAATAGAACAGCCATGTTTTGCCTTTTTTTTGGGAATTCCAATCAATGTTAGTAAAAGTTAAATCTAAACTTAACTCCTGAACAATTTGTTTGAAAGACATTGTAAATGTATTTAAAAAAGCAAATAAAAAGGTTGACAATATAATTTAAACTTAACTCCATTCAACTATGTGGTATTTGAAAGTCCAGTCAGTTGGTACATACAAATGAGACGGAAATAGGATATTGTGAAAAACATTGTTAGCCTGTTAGTAAATACTCTCTCATTCTGTGCTTTATATATCCACATCTATTGCTTATATAAGTAACGGTACCTACTTTCTCTATAACGTTAAATATACCAAATAGGATTCAGGGGAGATTTTCTGTAGTTTACAAGCTTGTATATGTGATAGATACGATAATAAAAAAAAAAGGTAAAATGTTAAATAGTGGTCACATATAAATGTGGAAGAGGTTCATTTTTTAAAACAGTCACGTATATTTTCAATAAGAAATAACCTGTACCAATGTCACACATAAAGCGTATCTCAAAAATAAAAAAACAAAATTTTTGAACGTTATATTACATCTATGTACAAGTATTAAGGATTTTAAGGCTCACTCATTATGTAAGAAAAATTAGTTTAAGCAAACTAACTCACGCACGCGGCATACATTGGGTAACGGGTTTGATTTCCGCGGGAACAACAAACCTAAATTTAAATAAATTTCTCAGAATTTGAAGTAGATTATTTTAAATCTTCCTAAAATGATCGGATGTGACTTTTAGCTTATATGAAAGTTTATATTTGTTAGTTTATGAGCTAGAAGAATTTCACTTTCCATTTTTCAGAATCATACCTTACCGATCTTTATGAAAGGCTTAAAAATCTGGCAAATTATCTCTTTTCTTTTATGATCTAGTTTTTTTTTACAATCAATCCGATAATAGAATAGATTATAAAAGCTGGTTTATTGCTTTCTTTCTGATGTTAAAGCACAAATGACTTGATTTTGAGCTTACTTATCAAGTTATCTTTTATTAAACCTTGATTTATTCAGATTAATTACTAAAATTGAATAATTAAGGTTTTATAAAATAAAACTTGATAAGTAAATTGAAAACCTTCATTTTTACTGTAAAGAGAATAACTCGACCAAAAAAGGTTTTACGGAACTGCGAGATTTAAGCGAGAAATAAACATATCGTTTTATATTTTTTATCGGATTGCTTGTGGAATTTTTGTATAATATTTTGTATATATAATTTTTTTCAATCCTCAACAACGAGCGGTAAGGGATGATATGAAATTTTGAGCTTCTATAATAAGATAAGTCATAAACTAGATTAAAAAAGGTTCCGCTGTAATATGTGAGCATTTAATGATGGACTCATTTGGTGCATGGTTATGAGAGAGAAAAGTATACTCAACCTCTGAAAATATTGAGGAATTTACTGAAATAGATATCAATGATCATATCTATTTTCATTTGATCATTTACTATGTCAGATTTTTCTGTGTATAGATAGAGGTAAGTAATAGTAAGGTAAATTCTTTATATTTAAAATTATTTATATAATTAAATTCATAAATTTCATTTGTGCTTTACGTTTTACTGTAGGTTTACCTTGCACTGAAAAGCTTACCTAAATATTAAATGTGGAGCTTAATATCCATGCTATTAGATTAAAATAAAAAATATAAAAAAAATTTTCAAATAATATTAAAAAATTAAATTAAATGATGACGACTATTGTTGTTGTGTATTTAAAAAAAAAAAAAAAAAAACAAAATCATAAATATTATTGGTTTTTACTTTTACGAAATTTTTTCTTTAGAAAATGTAGTTATTGGTTTTGTATCGAAGGATAAAGGAATAATCTTGATTTAGAATTGACCATATTACAAATAAAAATGTAAAACTAGACTTGATACCATGACAAAATTTAAAAGTGAAATTAAATTTGATTAAAAAACGAATAAGTTATAAACAATCAAAGATTGCAATCAAAGGTTGCCCATCTCCTATTAGCATAAATTTTATATGCAATCTCTATGGCGATACCCACGTATGAAGTTGATAGTGGTTATTTTCCTCTTTGTTTAATTTTAAACGTTCGTATCTTGCATATAAAGTAAAGATTTTTAAAAACCAATTCGTGAAAAGAGAATTCTTCATCTGAAGTGATAAAAAAAATTGAGTCCGATCCCCTATTGAAGAAGTTTAATATATATCTTATTTCAACAACAATAGAAAAATAAATTTTTAAAAATGAAATGTTATACAAAATTTAGATGAGGTTCTTAGCATAAAAGTAAGATGAACAGTTCGTATCATCACTTGTTTCGAAAAAGAAAGTTTTTGAACGTGAGGTTAACATAAATTTAGTTCCATGTATATCGTTTTTCAATATTAATTAATATAAATAACCATGACTACGTACAGGACTTAGAAACATTGACACAAAATATGTAATTATTGAAAGAAACATGATGGTCATAACCCTGGTTACATTTTTCACTTTCTTTTAATCGTCCTTGGGCGACCAGCATCGATGGCTTTTATATCATTTTATCTCAGGTAGTACATAGTATTTTTGTTCAGTAAGTTCATAGCTGAATAAAATTCGCTATACTTACGCAGATTCTATAGACTAGATTTGTTTTTGTTTTATTAATGAGATTTTCTAGAAAAAGTAATTTAATTTTTTTCAGTAGAGTTTGTATTTTCATTGTTAATGAACAATGTGTAGATGAGAAAATAAATTCTTTGGCAAAAAAACTAGGTCGTATGTGTTGTTCATGCTATAAACTTGCTTACACTGAAAATCCATAAACGTTTTTAACAAAACCATAATCTAGGTATTTAGCAGTGATTTTTTATCAAAAGTATATTCGAAAATTTTAATTAAATATTCGACAAAAAGCCTGAATACGTTCTTTTTTTTATCAGTGTAATCGTCGTAAAATTGGGTTTGGAAAATTGTTTAAGAGGAGAACATATTTAGAATTTCTCGGTGTATATTTTTAGTAAATTGACTAGATTGATACCCGCCCAATGTCAGGTTAAAGTTATTTACAAAAAAAATTTTTTTTTAGTATCTGTATCTTTTTAATTTATAGCTCATGTGTTATTCTGATGTATGAGCTATATTGCTGTACCGTTTCATTAAAAACCATTCGCTAGTTTTTGCGTGAAAGCGTAACAAACAAACAAACCTCCTTACTTTCACATTTATAATATATAGGGAATTATAAATAGTAGTAAGCTTGTGAAAAATCTGGTAGGCTTGTGGAAAACCTCGTTTCACATACAATCCCGCTTAGATCGCTCGCTAGACAAAAATTACTTTCACGTGTTGATCAATTTGACATCCTTCGACCTTTAAAGCAAGTACCACTTTTCATGGTTCAAAAAAATCAGTAAAATAGGGAATATAAATCTGTCTTATTTATAGAGATCGTTGAATCAATAAAAATATGAACATCCAACGTGTTTACTTCAATTCAGTAATTTTTTTTACTATGTAATTTAACTTTTTTGAAAAGCAATAAAAAATGACTCTGCCGTAAAAATAAAAATTTGTTCTATCCGTTTGTTAATTCTCTATTGAAACAGTCGATAAAATCTTTATAAAATATAATAATAAAAGCTAATTTTAACCATTATGCTAATAATTAGGTCGAATTGAGTAATAAACTAAAATAATTTAAATAATGTATTGATGAATAAATATTGAAAATAAAATTATAATAAATAAATTTGCTAGTTATAATTTATTATACACTAGTTGTCCAAAATGTGCAATGCATTTTAAAGTCCATGATGGACCATATACAAAATACAACGCTTTATGAGTTACTCTGTATATTACTAACAAATCAATACTAGTATTATTTTCATATATAAAATAATTTCTAAATTTAATAATACATGAGAACCTACTATATTCATTTAGTTGGAGAGCTGATTGTAGGATTATGCTCTTCCCATAGAAGAAGTAGCAATCAGATTGGGTCGGGAATACCTTGGAAACTAGGACTTTTCCAGTCTTGTATTAGAATTGGATGATGACTGAGTGTAAGGAAAAAAATTGCGGTTTCTTTATGATATCAAGTTTCATTTGGTTTGTAATGGATAAAAAACTATTGAACCGACTTTAAAATTTCACCAATATAACGATTCATTATCAGAAGTAGCATTCAATTCATTAAAATGAGGTGAAAAACTGATACTATTTATGCCTAATGAAATATACTTTAAGAGTGGTGTTAGCAACGGCCAGAACGTCAGCTCTTGGATAGTTATTATTTTATTCCTGCGTATTTCTATTATTATAATATATAATACAAGCTTAATATATAATACTCCAGCATACAATAATGTAATATATAATCAACAACAAATGATTATTAAATTTTAAGCATCAATAATTTCATGAAATATATAGAGTTATATGCATGTAATATTATACTGGTTAATATAATGAGTATGTTGTGCGTTTGGTGTAGCTACTAAAGATTAATAACATTACACTTTTGTATTTATACTTACCCTTGATCCACACTCTCGCGGAGTAATATCGCGGAGAATCTCCGCAGAGTATACTCGTAGAGTATCTTCGAGGAATATTCTCGCAGACTATCCTCACGAAGTACCCTCGCAAAGTAAGCTAGCAGAGTATACTCGTGAAGCACTCACTAACATACCACACTGTTGTCTTATTTAGCAAGTATCTGATCATTGCTATGGCTCAAATAAAAGCTGCAACTGCTGCTACGGATCTCTGCGTGGATAGTAAGTACAATTATCTTCAGGTTTATTACAATAAAAACCATTTTTCATAAAATTAACAGCTACTTTTATTTTGTTTATTGAACGTATTTACAATAGCAACTGAACTACACAGGTAATTACTGGAATGGAGGTGGTCTCACCGGTATTCGACCGGGTGGGTCATCTTGCCCCTGACTAGGGTACAAATCGGTGAGACCACGAAGCCCAGTGAAGCGTGCGGGTACCAAGCTAGTATATAATATATTATGTTTCATACATTAACAAGTCATGGTGGTTTAGGCATTTAGAGGCCGTATTAAAACAATACATCATATTTTAGGATATCCATTCTAGAGTTAGCAATGTTTATTTAAAACGTAAATAAAATCGAGTATATATAGTAATAATAAAGACACAGGAGATGGTAAGTTAAAAATTATGTGATACGATATTTAAGAAATTGTAACACACTTAATTCGACGTTCCGATCGCTTATTCCTCCGAGAATAAAGCAAAGAACAAGAAAATGTTAACAAAGGTCTGGAAATGAGGGTCTCTAGTTATTTTAAGTTAAGTTATCAATTGGTAAACTTCAAGTTTTTTCCTTGTTGCGTCTCCCTCATCTTATACTAATCTCATCTATTAAAATTAAAGGAAAGAGACCTGAAAGTGATGAAAGGATGATTTCGGGATCTATGTTCATTTAATCCTCTTTACTCTTTTTATCGCCCCGAATCATTTCGGTAACTTTTTGGCCATCCTGTATAATTTGAGTATAAAACGATTTTTATAGTTTTAAGTGGACTTTTTTTTACAATAAACTGTTAAAAATATTAATCCACCTGTTTGAGTGAAATTTGTTTACCAATTTTTAGTAAACTAAAGTTTGTATTATTTTTGTTTACATTTTTGTAAAACAATAATTTTTATGTCATTAAATTTACTATATTTTCATATAGTTAACCAGTTTAGTAACTCTAACTAAATGGTTATAGTTTTTTTACAGTGTTGTTGTTGGGTATATTCAAGTGGAAAATCTCTACATTTTTAATTAGCAACTTAATTAGTAAATAGTATAATAGATGGAAATTATAATAGAAGTAGATTTTTACTAAAATGAGAAACTGTTGTAGAAACTTGTGGCATTTTGATATTATATAAAACTATAATATCAAAGTTTAGAGTATGAGAGTTAATAATTAAGATAATAGCAAAAAAATTTTAATTTAACTATTTTGGTACAACAAGTTAGTGTAGGCGTTGAGTGTGGTTTCGTGTGGTTTTTCATATCCCACTGAATAAGAAGTCTATTTCAACTTGCATTTATATATCCATATAAAATTGAATTATTGAAAATTTACGAAAACAATTTCGCACCATTCTATTCCACATGAAAAAACAAAAACAAAAATTGGTTTTATTCGTCTTGATACGACCAATCAAACCGAAGATATGGTTTCTAATTTTTCGATATGGTTCGGTCGTTTGCCGAGGTCGAAAACTTGGATTTAACATTGCTTTACTTTGCAAACAAAACATACCTGATTTGATGCTACGTTCATCCTTTTCATGTTAAATTTGATTGAATCAGAATTGATTTATACCTTTGCGTTCGGTTGCAATAACTCTAGTTTTAATAGAAATGAGATATTTGAATAATAAAAAAAAAAGACTCTTAAACAAGAACAAAATTGCAATTTTCTCATATATAATAATGTGGGATTTCTTTTCGCTAAGGGCTCGGTTTTGACTTATAAACTAATAGCGGGCCGAAAAAATGATAAAACTTACAGCCTCCGTTTAATTTTTTCTAATAAATTTTTACAAAAACATACTTTTTTTTTGTCTTTTTGTGTTATGGTTAAAACAGTTAAAACACTTGCTCATTTCTACAATAAACATAAAAGAACAAGGGTTAAAACTTAAGTTAATAATATTTCGAATTTTTTTTTCTTTCCATTTAACCATTAAAAACAAAAAAGTCGTAGGTTTACACACAAAATGTGTCTACGATAATCTCTACTATTTTATTTGCACTTACTTTTAAGGCTTCGTTCAACAATCATATATATGGTTCAAATGTTAATCTTGTTAAATTATAAATACTCATTTATACCAAATGTTTCAGATTGAGTGGCAAAACTCATACATTATGTTTCAGATTCAGTAGCATAGTCTTTAAAATCTTCTCGTTTAAATGTTCATCGATCCTACCTAATAGGGATCCTCTTTAGCGGTCGCAAATTATGTCCGATTTGAAATAAAATTTGATTTCAAGAAGGGTCTTGGATTTGAACGGTCAAGTTCGTTAATGAGAAAAGAACAATAAACCAGAGGTTGAAAGTGGGTTGGTTTGTGATTGAAAAAAGTACTTTTATGAAAAATTATTGAAAAATAAAAAATGCAATATTCGATTTTAAGAAAAATGTGTTATTTTATCACTGAGGGAATTCGCTTAGCTAACGTAGCACCTGCATTATAAATAGGGTATTTTAGGATTATCAAACTAGATCATAAAGTACCGGATAAAAAATTTAAGTTCAATTTGGCATGTTTGATATTAAATGAAAAAACTTGATTATCCATTAAAAAGTTTTAAAAACAATTTTTAATCCAAATAACAAATGGAATTTTGATACTTTTCTGTATTATATATTGTTTTATCCTTTACGTTGGTTGCCTGGTTCAAGTTTTGATATTTTGTGTAATCGAATTTTTTATATTTCATCTTTAGTTTATTTCATTATCACACCATTTGACCATTTGACCAAAATCAATATTTTTAAATCAAAACTTTTACTTTCCTGGAATAAACAAGAACTTGGTCCCCATCTTTACATTTATATTTCCCAAAGATACTTTACATTATACTTACATACAGCTTCATACTATTATTATATTATGTAAAATTCATTTTAGTAAAACCATCTAGACATTTAATTAACAGTAGGAAGTAAAAGCGCTTGTAATAGTAAATGTATAGATATTATATTTGTAAGTTGAATGATCTGCTGTAAATACAGGATGGAACCCAATTTTAAACTAATATTAACTATTCTCACAAAAAGAACATGAATAAATTCCTAATATGCCTAACTAAAAACAAATTCTCTATTTATCAATTTTTAACTTGCCAGAGGAAGTTAATGTAATTGAGTCGATTTTGAGAAATCTCCAGTTTTACATATTTCCGCGGTTTCAAGGTCGCAATATCCGAGTCAAACCTTTTCAATGTAATGCCTGTGTGTATTTGTGTGTGTGTGTGTGTGTGTGTGTGTGTGTGTGTACGTATGTTCGTTCGGATTATTTCGCCTTGATTATCTCGCCAGTTATGACATTAACACGTGACTGAGCTTATTCGACGCGTAATCGCGTATTTAAGAACTGAAAGAGTTTTCAGCAAAATTAGTTGAGCCGTTATTTAATGGTAATGGTGATAAAACACATCATTTATCTATGGAGATAATGATCGTTCCAGCATAAGCTGCAGTAAATGTTCGAAGTATAATCTATGAAGGCTAACAAAACCTATTTTAAATGTTTTTCCCCCTCTGGGAAGTTAGTCGTGTGGGCTACAGGGGTCGCACTCACACGACTTCAGTACCACACCGACTATGTACTGACAATTTATACTTATTGTATTTACACCTCCCCTGCCTCTATTTAGAAAATGACCGCTCTGTGGAGAAGAAAATTCTCGACATAGACTCAGGAGTTTATTATATGCATAGTATATTATATAAACTGAGCTTTTTATAGGTGGCTTAACGTAATAAATTTTCTGCTTAAATTGTTTTTAATCCGCGAAGCCAAGAAACTGGAGTATTTTCTCACTTTCAAGATTAGTTCCAAGCAATTTTAAGCATGAAATACACTTTGTATCCTTGTATAATATTGTGAGATATGTCTAATGATCAGCTCGCACTAAAACGATATATGTAGTATATGTGAGATATATTGTGAGTAATGTTTTTCCTACACGCAATTTTCATTATTTAATTTTCAAACAATCAGTAAAATAATACGCAGATTCATTTTATAACTATACATGTATGATGAAAGCCTATTTGTTCTTCATATATTCTTCTACAATTTCCTAGGATATAAAATTTTATTATTATAGGTACAAAATTTAATTAATTACATTAACGAAATATATAAAATAATAATAATACGAGTTTTCTATGCTTGTAACATTTGTGTAATTTATTTCTATGTTCGTCAAGTAATAGTGGTATTATTATTATAAAACATTGTGGAAAATGATTCTTTTTTGATTATAGTCTGGATTATGCACTTCGTGAAGACTGTTTTAGCCCAGTCCCATGGAAAATATCCTAGAACTTCTTATTAGTGAATAAAGCAAAATGAAACCTAACAATTTTTATAAAATATTTATATTGAAGTTATTCATATTCTTTTGGTATGTAAGTCGCCGTGTTATTGTAACTGTATATTGTATAATCAAATCGTCTCAGTAAAAAAAGCTGTCAACCTCGGAATCTAACGGAATAAGCTGAATTTTTTTAGAAATCTTTTTTATGATAGTACAAATGCTGTCTCAAAAATCGGATATGCTCACATGTGCGCGTTATTGTAACTTCAAAGTCAAAGGTGGCGAAAATCAGATTTTTGAAAATGTCTCTTTTCCTTTACCTTCAATCGCAGTATTCTTAATAATAAATGTTGTAGAGGATAAAATGCTCCACAAATGTTGTCTGAAAATTTTTTTAGGTGTTGGACCTATTTTGATATAGAGGGTGCAGAAGCTCCATCTTCTTATGGGACAACCATTCAAACTTAATTTCCTTTTTTCGCGAGCTTCTCTCCCCATAGCGTGGAATTGTTATCTTAAGATTCAGAAACGCAGTTTTTAATAAAATAACATTTAAAATGTGATAAATTAACATAGGGTTTGAGGAAACGGTTTATACAACATTACTTTTTACAAACAATGTTGTAAAATGCTTTATAAAATTTTTGCTTTTTTTTTATAATATCTTTTTAAATGATTTTTTACTTTATTTTTTAATAAAATAGATAATTGCAACAACAATAGATAAATACTAATAATAGTTTAAAAACAAGATAACAGTGGTTTATAAAAGTAAGTAATTCTCTTGTCTATTTTATTGCTATGATTATGATTATTATTATAAAAATAAATTACATTTTAGAATAAACTTTAAAATGCTTCTTATATATACAAGAGAAGAAAATTGAAATCCCAATGGTAAAATATAATATATACTTTCTAATTTATAAAATATCATTATTATTAATATAATATTGTAGTATGTTCGATGTGCCATGTGCAGGGCCGTAACGAGGGTACATATCGCCCGTGGCAAGTATTTATGTTGCGCCTTGTATATATCGGGATCGGCTTTAACGATGAAAGTTCTTACAGGTCTTAGTATTTAATATAAAAGTAAAGGCAAAATTAGGGGGAGTCGCTGTACATTTAATAGATATATAATAAATTTAATTAATGATTGACTGTCAATTAAAAGTATTGATTTCTCTGTACGTTTCCGAGCAAAATAAGGAACTCATCACTCTCCTTAATGATGCGAAGGTATTTTGCATAAGGAACTGATTAACCTTCAAAATCGAAATTTTGTTGATAATAAGTAAATAATACAAAGTAATACAAACAAAATTGGATTAAAATTGTAATTATTATTAATACATATTCGCTGTTCATTGAAAGGTATAAAAACGTACCATATTGGCCATTTTGATCAACCAAGTATGTAATCCTAAAATTTGGGTCATTCTTTTCATATTTGTGATCAAAATTACCCTAGCTCTAATAGGTTTAAAAAATTTGGAGTCCTAGTCCCGAAATTTAACATATAAGTGATAGCTATCGAAAAACTGACATCACAGCTGAAAAGAATGACCCAAAGTTAGTGAGTTTCAAAAAAAAATTCTAATAAGATCGGATCAAATTTGCTTGTGCTATCAAAACCTCACGAATTTGAGCAAAAATAACATTATATGGGCTAACAATTTAAAATTTCTTTTTTCTCTTGTTTTTAAATGAATGTTTTTTTTAAATAGGATGTCAGCTTTTTATAAACGATGTCAGTAAAAGTACTATAGTTTATAAAATGGTAGCTATCATAACAAATAACAATTAAATTGCTGAACATTTGGATTAAAATCCGAAAGCTGTTAACTTTTCAATGAGCTTTACATATCATCATATAAATACGGTGTTTCGGTTAGGGATACTTTTAATAACAAGCTATGATAGATATGGTCTTTGGGTGGAAGGTCAATAACTTTCAGTTTATCATTCTCGAGCTAGGATACTTAAATTGATCACAATCTTTTCGTAAAACTCTATTCACAGTACTTAAAGAATTGTTAATTCTGTAGAACAAGTGTAAAATTTTAGCGTTGTGTGTTTTTGAGCTTTAGTTAAACGATCCATATAGTGAATTGAATGTTTCAAACAAACATTTGACGTTTGAAACAAACGCAAATATTTGGTTTTAAATATTTAAACGAAATCTAGTTTGCAGTTTTGCAGTCTTGCACTCCCAATTATTCCCAATTTAAACTAACCGAAGTGTATTGGGGCTTCGAAAATGAAGACTATACAGAAAACATGATCAGAATTTATATTTAAAGAAAAAGTTTTTCTAGTAACCAATATTTTGATTTTAATATTATTAAATTATCATCAGTTTTCTGATATCGTTTTTCGATGAGAATAAACTTTGTATCAGAAAGTTAATAATTACATTTTCGATGTATATATAATGAAATATATAAAGAAAATAATTAGGATAATTAATGATTCAATATTATTATCATGTATTTCATTATATTTTATATCATGTAGAACTTTTTGGTGAAGTGTAATTCATTTTATTTTTAATAAGTATGTGCTATAATTTATATTTTTATATCTATTTTTTTTATTATTTAAAAAAATATAAAGCTTTGTATGTTTTTGAGAGAAAAAATCTTTCAAATAATTCTACAAAAGTTTATAATCTAGTTTGTATGACTAAAGCGTAGTCTTTTTCAACTTCCTTTAGGTAAAATTAACCCGAGTTATATAGAAGTTATTTTTATCTATAGTATACGTTATTATATCATAAATGTTAATAACAATCGAAAAACGTTTTTTAAGTTTAAATTTGTATTAAAAATTTTGTAAACAAACAAAAATGATCAAAAAAGTGTAGCGTCATACACGCTTTCATTTTCGAAGGGAAAAAAATTTTTGGAGTTAAAGCCACTATTAAACTACGTTTATTTGAAACTTATAGTTATTTATAATATACAATGTGTCGCATTTAAGATGAAGACACGCTGATACTTTTGTTATTTATAGGAATAGCGATTTGAAATTTTGTTGCGATTTGAAATTTTGCACAGTCATACAGGGCGATGGGTCACATTTGTAAACAATATTTACGTTAAATATTACATATCTATGCGAAATAAATTTCGATTTTTGCCCCAATTTCCTAGATCAGTTTTTTGTATTTTATAAATACGTATTTCGACTACCAAGTAGTCATCATCAGTAAGAATTAGCTAGTCGTTATTACTCTTATTATGTTACTCTTTGCTAATTTGGTGCAGTCCGCCACCTAGGAAATTGAGGCAAAAATCGAAATTTATTTCGAAATATCCTAGAGCTCTCATTTATTATCTTCGATAATCGCTAGATAGTCTCTCTTAGCATTAAAAACGCATAGCCTCGATTACAAAAGTTTGTTCATTATAACAAAAAAAATAATAATAATAAAGTAAAATAAAATTGATGTAATTTTAACGAGGCGAATAATTTTTATATGTCCCATATGGCTTTTAAGGCGTTATGTTTAAATGAAAATTCATCATAGCGTTTATGTTGACATAACCAATAAGCAAAGTAGAAGTGTAAGTATTTGATATTTTTTTCCATAATTGAAGCTGGCAAACCTAGAGTTCTTCTAAACGGTTGTAGATAAAATATCCCGAAGTAGTTTTACGTGTCTGCTCTTGCGTCAATCGTTTGGTAATCGTTAGTCCACTATAGATAATTACAAATAGTTTGATTACGTAATTATTGAATGATGTTTGAGACAGACAATATGGGAGCAGAGAAACAATCTAAAACATTAAATTCATATAAACTAATTTCATTATATTTTATTATTTTAATTTACTGAGTACGACTTATATTAAACTAACGAAACTCCTTGCAAATTTTCGAAGTTAATATTTTTTGTTTACGTCTTTATTCTCGTGATGAGAGAGAAATTCTCACAATTTCTGAAGGACTTGAAAAAAATAAATAAAAAATAGTAGATTAGGTAAAAAATAGTTAAAATTATATAAAGATAGAAAAATATTTATCATTTTTAATATTGTTATACATGAGATATCATCTCGAATAATTATTACCTAAGATTTGATGACGTGGCTTATTAACAAACGATTTTCTAACACATTATGTATTTTATAAACACAGGATATAAGAAATATTGTCTAGGATATTACCATAACTGTTTTTAACAAATATCTACCTTTGTTAAATAAAAATTTGTTATTGTCTCAATATCGGACATGTCCACTTAATGTTATTTAACTTAAACACTTATAATAGATACATATACAGACAGACACACATATCCACGTATATCGTTAACATAACAAAAAAGTAAAAACAGATACAAAAGTATCTACATTGTTGTACCCCATAACAATTAGATTTTATTTTTATGATTATAATATGAATGGAGTCTTTATATTTTTGAAAGCTTTTAATAAAATGACTATGTAATGCACAATTAAATCCGTTGTGTACCATATGAGAATATACAACACGGGACCAATGAAACGAGCAGAAAATTGTGTGTGGTGGGTACAATGTTCAGAAGTTAGATCTAAGACTTGTGTAAATTACTGAAATCATTGCTAAAACTTAAGTAAAACTTAAGTAAATTTCCTTAACTATACTTTAAAACTGCTAAGTGCTACTATGTTCATCCAGGTCGGAAACTATGACGTGGCAAAGGAGGCACCCGCCACCGTCGCATAAGCAAAAGAGGCGCAAAAAAAAACGTAGGTTTTATACGTAAAACGAAAAGTTATCAAATAATCATGTAAAAGGCGCTCATTAATTTACATTAAGTCATAGAGTTTAAAAATTCGACTTTTTGGTAACACAGGCAAATTTGATCCGGTTTTATTGGAATTTTTGTTGAGACCCACTAATTTTGGGTCATTCTTTTTAGCTGTAATGTATATTTTTTGCTAACTATCCCTTATGTGCTTAATTCCGGGACTAGGACTCCACATTCTTGAAACCTATCAGAGCTGGGTTAATTTTGGTTACAAATTTGAAAAGTATGGCCCAAGTTTAGTAGGATTACATGCTTGGTTTATCAAAATTGGATAAAATTTGGATATGATAGAGCAAAATTGAATTTTTTGAATTCTGATGACGTCATGAAGTTAAAAAATTTGATTTTTTGATAATACAGGCAAATTTGATCCGATCTTATTGGAATTTTTTTTGAAACTCACTAATTTTCGGCCATTCTTTTCAGCTATGATGTCAGTTTTTTGCTAGCTATCATTTGTGTGCTTAATTCCGGGACCAGGATTGCACATTCTTGAAACCTATTCGAGCTAGGTTAATTTTGATCACAAATTTGAAAAGTATGACCCAAATTTAGTAGGATTATATACTTGGTTTATCAAAATTGGATAAAATTTGTGATGCAGCAAAATTTATGTTTTTTTATTTTTGATGACGTCATAAAGTTAAAAAATTTGATTTTTTTTATAACACAGGCAAATTTTATCCGATCTTATTGGAATTTTTTTTGAAACCCACTAATTTTGGGTCATCCTTTTCAGCTGTAATCTCTATTTTTCGCTAGCTATTACTTATATTCTTAATTCCGGGAGATGGTCTCTACATTCTTGAAATCTATTAGGACTAGGTTAATTTTGATCACAAACTTGGAAAGTATGACCCAAATATAGTAGTATTACATACTTGGTTCATCAAAATTGCCAATATATTATATTGTATGTGTACATTATGATTAAAGCGTAAATATATCATCAAAGATTTAATTTCAATCTTTCGGGGTGAAAATAATTACTTTCTATTGAAATGTAAAAAGAACACGAATATTCCTCGTCGAATGCATTTATGTAGAAACAAAAATTACGTGCAACAACAGCTTGGACATAATACGTGATAGTGGGAAGCTACACGATTAATTTTTGGATTGTTGTGCATTGATGTGTAAGTATAGACCAAGAGATAATGCAATCGTAGGTTGAAAATCGTATATGCCGAGTTCACGAGTATTAGATAAAAAAATGAAGATAATAAATTTTGTGTTACCCAAAATTCGAAAAATTAACTCATTTGACTCATCCGGGAAAACAACATGTTCGGTTACTTTAAATCACCCGGAACTTATAAACCTTAAAACGATTTCAAAGAGAGATGTGCTGCAAATTGAAAATCAAATTTTTAAATAAATGATAATTGTCAGTTGCGTATTGATAAATTTTTTTTAAAGGAGGTACAGATATTGGAATGAATGGACGTAATGAATGAATGACGTAACCTTCCTCTTTTAAATGGGTTCTAGTTCTTAGGTACATGCATGAAGGATATAAAGAAGGAGAACGATCGCTACGTGTTAAAGCATTAGCGCGTCTGTCCCTGAAAATTTGTAGAATTTATAGTTCATTTTTCAGCCACCAGCCACGCTGTCATCATTAAGTAGTATCTGCGAAGTTAGCTGTTTATGAGTACAAGTAGATGAAGTCAGTTGCATAATGTACAAATTGATATATCATTTCAAATTAGCGCACAACAGCCCGCTTTTATTGATACTACTTAGCGGTCGCAGCGCCTCACTTATTTTATCCATATTTCGGGGACAATATTTTCTATAGCGATCGTTCTCCTTCTTATAACCTTCATGGGTACATGTATTTTTTTTGAAATTTCCAATGCGTAAATTTCAAAAATTATATTCCAAAATACGAAAAACCAAACTCTTTCATCAAAAAATTTTCTACTCCCGGGTTAGAACCTTTAATTTTATCAAATATCCAATTAGAAACCTCAAATTTAGATACATATAAACTCATACGAAGACGTGTAATTAGACCCTATGCAGAAAGTAAACGACCCAATGAATACGCTCATGTGATATAATTCTCAAACACAAAAACTTTTATCATGCACAACTTTTGTTTTGTAATTTGATGCCAAACTTTTCACCAAGTATTTAAATAAACTTAAGGGTTGTTTGTTGTTTTATTAAAATTTTATCTGTGTATAATACATCGATTTTATGATGATCACTTTCAGAAAGTACATAGAAAACTGTTGTTAAAGATATATAAGAACAAAAAAAAACATTTTCGTTTCATTGAATAATTATTATTATCTATGTTCAGGAAATACTTTGAGTGATATTAAAACATGTATATTGGAAGGAAACTAAAATGAGACAGTGAAAGGAAAATAAAATGCGTTAATCACCATCCTGATTACCTTTATCACTGTTGTGAACTCTAACCACGTTTTATTGGAGAGTAATAAAAGGTGATCAGATAAAAGTAAAAGATTTTTAAATTGGAATTAAAAAAAATCTGTATAGATATCGAGATTTAAAGATAACTTTCTTTAAATTGTAGACATTTTTACTTAAAATTGACTTCATGAAATAAACGGCATTTGGAGGTAAAAATAAGAATTCTACATTCCAGAAACTGCATTATTTCATGTATCAAATATTCGATTAAGCTAATTTTTTGATAAAAGGCGTGAATAAGCAAAAGAAATAGCTCGGTGGGGTTTGCGCTATGAAAGAGCAAATGGTAAAAAGTTTTGCAAAGTATAATAGTATTGATGTTTCCGTGAAAAGGCGTTCATTTATATGAAATCATTTTCAAATAAAACGCCAAGATTGAATGTCTAATGAAAATCTCTTCTCTAAGCAGTTTTTTTTAGTTCCGCAATTCTCTGATATTCCGAAATTCTGTTGTCTTAATATAAACTCTATCGAAAACGTTTACCAGCTTCCGTACCAATAATTTTTGAAAACCAATAATACGTATACTTTAAATAACAAGCTTTTATTGTAATAAATAGTAGAAAGTAATTTTTCCTTTGAGTCACACATTCCTGACTATTTGTAAAGGCTGGACTCAATTTATAATATTAAAAATGGTTCGGAGCGCCTCAAGCTTTTATAAAAGGTCCGAATGACTTGTCCTTAAAAAATAATTACAATTTACTGTTTTTTTAAATATTCTATATAGAACTTCTTTCAACGGACTTAAAAAAAAAAATTTATACACAGAATTTTCCCTTTCAATTTTCTTTAAATTATAATAAAAGAAATAACCAGGTAAGTATATATTATTCAAATAAGAAATGGTTGATTAATTTAATAAGTACAAGAAATAAAGCTCCATTAGAGACCAAAATAATTATTTAACAAATTAGTGTTAATAAAACCAACCTATAGAACAAAATATTCAAAAGCTAATATTATCTTCATTTAACAAGACCACAATACAGTCAGTCAGTAATGATACTTTGTTTTGTGTTTATTATTATTAAGCCTTTACAAATTAGCTTTAATTGAAGCTATAATATGTATGTGTGTGTCAATGGGTGTGCGCCTGTGGGCGTGCTTGTATGTTTATTAGATGAAAGTAAAACGTTTATTACATTCTTACAATTATTGTTATTTTTAGTAAATGTAATAATAAACTTATCACAATGTTTATATGTTCAATTTTCGTATGTTCTTATAACAAGATGATTGTCAAAGTAGTTTTGACCCCAAAGTAAGTTTTGGTATTCAAGTACCTTATAGGTATACTAGTTTTGCCAAATTCTTTTTCCACCCCCTGAAGAATAAGGGAAAAAATGGGGATAATGTTTTTGTCTACGATTTGAGTAAAAATTAATTGAACCAAAAACTCTACATACAAAAACTACTCACTTTGTTGAACTTTGTCGACCAAATGTACTCTAAAAATCAAGTTTAATTAAAGGCTGAAGCAAAAGTTTTTTCGTCTTTTTTCAAAGATTATGTTTGACCATAAAAAAATTGAATAATAATGGGACCTCTTTGTAAAAAAAACCTACAATCATCCTGTACCAAGAAGGAATCGGAAATAGGATTATACCCAATGTAGCTTTATTCAATATAATATAAAAGTATTATTTAGGTACTTTAACAGGTAATAACAGTATAAAATGAAATAATTATTACAATGGATATATACCTAATGTTGATAAAGTAGATTTCTTCTTGTCCACTTAACAGAAACTAAAATGAATTTTATTACATTTTTATTTTCTTAGATGAACTTAATGAAACAAAGGATGAAAAGCTAAAGCTGAACTAAGCTGAAAATCTTACAAGGTGCATAGATAGAGCAATACAAGTTGTACCGAAGGAAATTGCCTCGGAAACAACAATGCAGAGATGGTAGAGCCACGAGAATTGCTGCCCGTTCCAAGTACCGTGCCTTTTTATCAAAACTTCTTAGTTATTGACACGAAAAAAAGACCTTGTATCGAATTGAGTTACCAAAATTAAAACGATTACTGCCGGACAGACAAGTTACCTGTTACGAGACTGCTCAGAGCTGGAAAATAAACAGTCCAGCATAATGGACCATATTTTTCTAAAAGTATTGGAAAAAATAGAATAAATTAATAGGATAAAAGGTTTAGTTAGGATATATTAGTTATGGGTTTTTTGATATTAGTAGTAATGGAACAAAGGTTTCCAAGTTAACGAAAGAGCTATACTTTAATGGAGAACAACGAACTATTAAGGCCAATCTAAAGTTCCCAGGTTTAGTGAACAGAAAAAATATTCATATTTTAAAATATTCAAAATATTTCAAAAATATACAAAAAAAAGACATTTAAAATTTAAAAAAAAATTATTTGATATGATTATATATATTTTTTAATGCTACTCTGATAGAATTTTGAATGCTGTGGCAATGAAACGCAAGTAGTGTCCTTGGTGGCATAACCTAACCAAACCAAATCATTGAATCACTGGAATGAGTCATAGAATTGTATAATGGGAAAACTTTGATGACATTATGAAGTATAAAATGTAGTAATATTAAATAAAATTGTTGGATATTCAAGTGAAATTACAAATAAAATTTTACGAGAAAATCAATTATTAAATTTCATACAATTTTCTGTACGTTTACGCGTTTACACTTAAAAACATCCGGTATAGGGTCAAGCGTAGTATTCAGCAGTCATTTCAGAAAGGGTGGAAAAATGTAAGACTGTATGTATATCTCGTGGTATGCATATCACTTCTTAGGTTGCGTGACGTTCCAAACTATGGTAACCATCAAAATATTAACCTTCTGCTAAAAAAACTTCGCTCAACACGGCTAAAGAAGTTTTGTCTCCAAAAATACAAAAATTAAGTTTTCCGGCTTGATAGAACGCGATGTAAGCAGCGTGACACTCTGACAATAGCAATTTTCAAAGTTAGTTCCTTAAGAATATTTTTGCAGATAAAAAAAGTAGTAGGACAGGAAGTTGAGAACTACGTTTTTAATTTTCAGTCGTTCTCCGTGTACCATCAAATACAGTAACTGGTCCCAGACTAATATGTCGATAAAAATGTTTTTGACCTTGTGTTATAACGTAATTTTTTTATATTATCATCTCCACAAGTATGAAAGAAATAAAAATAAAAACACAAACAACAGAACTGTGATAAAAAATACAAAATGAAAATGGACAATAAATTTTCGTAATAATCCTAAAAAAGAAATCCAACTGAGAGATGAGATATGGTTATGATTATTTGTACGATATTCCGTATTTTATGATATCATTCTATTGACGAAAATAATCATTTGTAATTTTCATTCATTTATGATTTCCGAATTATATTAGGATTCACAGTGACGGATTTAGGTTTGATTAAAAGACTAGGCCAACAACGCATGTATGAACAAGTCCAGTATTCTCTTTTAAGCTTTTCTTTTGAAACATTGACAACTTCCCGACCATTTACAAATCCTTGTCAATTTAAGAACCTTTATTTTCTCATGTCCGACATCGATACAGTAGATGTTCTTAAAATTCATTCATTTTTATTTGCTTATTAACCAACGGAAAATAAGAGGGTTCTCAAGTGAACCCGTTTTTTTTTTTGTATGTATAACCACGCATAACTTTTTACATAAGTAGTGGTCCGATTTTGATAATTCTTTCTTTTTTTTTTGAAAAGGTATACTTCGAAGTTGATACCATATAAATTTGAAAAATTTCCGCTCCTGAGGTGAGAGGAATAGAGAATGATTGAATTTTGACTCACTGCATATTTTTTTGGACAAATTTTGTAAAATTTATTATTGTTTGAAAGATATACTCTCCAGGAAGTCACATCAAAATCGGTTCAGTAGCTTTCGACGTACGAAGGTAGGGTCTTAAATCTCTAAGGGTATAAAATAAAACATTCTATTTGTTTGCAATAAGTAGAATCAAACAAAAATGCATAGTCGAAATTCGAGTAATATACCTACATGACAGTAAAAATTCGAAAATTCCTTTGAATTTCTTCAGATATCATACAAATGGTAAATTAGTAGTTTCATCTAATAGAACTTAGACTAAGCAAGCGAAAACTTCTCTGTAACCTTTTGACTATATTGACATTAAATGTACGAAGTGTATTGTACTATTGTCCTAAACGTAGTGGGCAAAAATTCGTTGATTTTAAATCTGGAAACAGTTTTGAGTTCCTGAATTTCTCAAGTATATGAATCAGATTTTTCAGACTTTCTATAGTCTCTAATATTTCCACTTATCTAAGATAATCATAGACAAAGTGTTATTATCTTTCATTAGTGTTTGACCATACTAAATGGATAATTCATACAAATTTTACTGTATTACCTAATTTTGCAGAGGTTGATATTATGATCTCAAAATGTTTGATATAAACAATACAATAATAACATACAATACAAAATATACAATACAATACAAAAGCTTTGCTGTACCTAATTATATCAATTGTTGTCTCTAATATCATATTGTTATTAAATTAATTAATAAAATTAGGTCAAAGTAAACAAACTGACATACAATGTTCACTATATGGTAGTATTATTTTCATATATACATGATGTACAAAAAGTCTAGAATCATTGTTAAATTATAAATCTCTTTCGAGTAAAACAGGTATAGAAAACAGGTATTGGAGGTATCCATCAGTCAACTTGGTTTCGTAACTGCTAAGAAATTAAAGACTACAAAGAAGGTTGTTATAAAGAAATTAACATCCTATGCTAGAAACATTTTTTTGTAAATGAAACTTCTAGCATTATTTAAAGATTTGTCCAAAATATTCATTTCAACATTTAGTTACAAGGTTTTATTTAGTTTAATCTGTCCCGTTGTAATCATATATTGCAAGTCAAATTTGATCCACTTCCTGGTTTCCGATTGAGCTGAAATTTTGCATGCACATTTAGTTTGGATGACAACTCATGGTAAGGTTGACGTCCTGATTTTCCCGACGCTTCCACCATATTTGATATATATACATTTTTTTTAGTCTTAAATTAAAAATTTTAATAAAAAGTACATTTTAAGCCGCAAGCTTTTATTTTACTAAAAAGTTGAAAATAATTTTATCTATGAGTCACTCATACCCGATTATTTGTAAAAGCTTGAGGCGCTTAATATCAAGAATAAACCAAAAATTAATTAGGCGCGAGGAGTAGATGAGGCGTTCCGATTCATTTTTGATATTTTAAATTGAGTGCCTTAAGCTTTTACAAATAGTCGAGTATGAGTGACTCATAGATAAAATTATTTTCTACTTTTTAGTAAATGAAAGCTTTTCCCTTAAAAAGGATTAAACGGCAATCTTAAAAGCAACCTAGAGACGGTTTTACCTTCAGTATTTTAAAAACTTCCATTTCCGTTTCGTACTATTATTTCATTTATGTTTAAGTTAAAAGTAGCCTTTATATATACCTTAATTTGACATAAATAATAGTTAAAACATAAATATGAAATATTCATTTTTAGGTTATGATAAAATAGGATACCTACACCATCTACCATTATGACCCATATTTTAAATAGGTAAATTATATTAAACAAACGCAATCATATAAAATAATATATAAATGGCAATTTAAAACAGTATTTAACACCTGAGTAAATTATAATTTCATTTATATTAAGGACGTTCATGCGTGTACCTGTTTTGCTATGTGCGTTCATAGGGAAACAGTATGTAAATTTTAAAGAATTTTAAATTAATAGAAAATAGAAAATTTTTTTCAAATTCTATTAAAAGTTTAAATAATTATTAAATGGTAAAAGTTTCAAGTATGGTTATCGATATAATTTTTGAAAAATATCGATTTATATTTTTCATTTAGTCCCATGTTAAAACTTACTTTTAGTCATTTTTTAAACTTTAAAAAAATTTAAATTAATTCGATAACAGGTTATTTTTCCTGTCTTAAATCATAGAAAATCATTTAAATTATCGCATTATCATATTGTTTTTTATTTCTCTACTAATATTGTTGACGCATGAACGTCCTTAAGTGTTCCTCAAAATATTATGGTATAGTATTATATCTTTGATCACAAGGTTCCTTGGAAGAGCCTTAATTTCTTGAAAGATATAAGGCAGCGTCTATATGAAAATAAAATTTACTTAACAGAAGGCAAGAAACAGAGATAATGGCTGTCCATTTGGTTTTATTGCTAAATATTTCATTATAAAATATAAGGTCAAATGTTCGGGAGGCAGAAAAGATGGACCGTCTTGCACCTTGGATCAAAGCATAGCTCTGTAACAACATTTTATTCTTTATCAATGAAACTAGCAATCGAATTTGTTAGTGGATGCTTCGAGGAGAAGATGGCTTGAATATAATTTAATATAAAATAAATTCTGAAAAATTTGGATAAAGTTTGAATGAATAATGATGCTATTAGGAAAAACTGTTTTGTTTAAAGGGTTTAAAAAATATATATAAATGTTACTTGTAATTCACGGTACAACACTTTCTTACATCATTCAAACAACAAAAATGGTCAAAGAAATATTGTGTATGCTAAATATTAAAATTTATAATATGTATTTATTATACCCAGAGGTATAATTTATTTAATTGAGGCATTTTATAATTCTAAGAAATTCGAGAAAAATTATATTTAAAGCTTTATAAATATTTATATTTATGGATACATGAAGTCTGGATGTGCTTGTTCACTAAATGTACAGAGCTTCGACATCTAAAGCAAAATTTTAATTAAAACTTTATTTTAATAAAAATTTTCAAACGGTAAAGTTTTCTTTGAAAATGACCCTTTCACACTTCAGTGAGTATGAATGTGAAACTGTTTTTTTAAATGAGATCAGTTTTATTACTTTCATAGTTTTTAAAATATTAAAACTGGTAAAATTTAAAGAAAAATGATTTTTAACACGGGGCTCAGAAATAAAGGACTGGTTGAGGGTTCCTTAGTTCGAAGAAGGAAAAATTATTCTGACCTTGAACTTGGCACAGACCTTAAAGTCCAATAGCTTAAAACATAATAAGAGATTGGGGAATTACTTGCAATCAGAAAGTTATTCCTTATAAAAAAAACCTCATTTTTGCTGTGTAACAAAAGTTTTAAAAAAATGGATACTGTAGAAATTCTAGTTCATTTTCGATATAGTACATTATGACACGACCAGAAATTTAATTTCCTATATCACAATACGCCAGGGATCTGACATTTTGGCCGTGGGTTGTATACTAGTTTTTGTGATCCTTTACCCGCAGTATGTACAGTCTTCCCGACCGTCTCTGACTTCGGGAAGGATGACTTTTGTATTTTGCTAGAGTGTTGTTATTCTACCGATCCATCAAAATGCAAGCGACCAAGGCTATCCCTATTCGGGTACTTTTAACTAAAAAATTAAGAAAGTTTTTTTTTATAAAAATTACTTTTTTTAACGAACAACTTACCATTTTTTCACTTATTTCCAAATTTCTTCTATTTTTTTAGTTTCAAATATCAGGGGATCTTGAAAATGAAGGTAATAAACATTCACCAATTTAATACGGAACTAAAGATTATTTAAGTGGTTTTCCAGTTTAATCAAAATTTTCAATCCACTTGAAACACTCTTCTATACCGAAAAACATGTCGTATAAACTCTATATACCAGCTTCTAGTACGTAAGTAATTGATAGTATTCTAGAACATTATACCTAAGAGCAAAATACTGAAATTGTTTTTATTATTAATTTATTAACATCAAAACTAGAAAAAAACTTTTATAAAGATTTCTGTTCAGTTTAATTTTTTTTGGGTTGAAATAACCATAACAAATAGTGCGTAAAAAGTGCCAAATTCATTTGAAAAATACACTAAGTCAGTTGGTATCATTTATTATCTATAGTAGTATACAGTAGGCAGAAAAACATAAAAACAAAAAGAAAAAACTTTCAAAATTACTTGAACCATGTACACTGTTTTTGTTTTATGATTACTGTCTTAAAAAATAATGCGGTAAACATTGTTATGTCTAGTAAAAGTAGTGCGTGATTTTGAAAACGTTATAAAATAAAAATCCATCAATTTTCGTCTTTGACGATTAATTTTTTTTAAAACTACATGAATGTTCACGCAAAATAAAAATTAAAATTTTTCGATATCTGCCTTGGTTTTCGAAATATCGAAAGATAAATAATTAAACAAAATTTTCAATTATCGATATTTTGAAAATAACACTAGATATTAAAAACTTATATTTCTATTTTTCGTTTTATATTGACAAGTTTTAACATAATTCACCATCAAAATTAAAAAAATATATTTTTTAAATTTGTGTCCCCTCTACCGAGCTCATAAATCCTTAATTAGTTGGCCACAACGGTTTTTTTTTACCATAATTTATTAAGGTTCTAACTTTAATGGAAATAGTTTTTTTAATATCCACCGACTAGTTTTGGAGAAATCTATGAAAACATATCATTCGTCTACCGTTTTCCGCTAAGACTAGCGTGAAATATGCCTAATTTTGAAGTTATTTATTCACTTAGATAATGGGGATTCTCCCCCAAATATAATTTGGAAAAATTGATGGTCCTTTCTTTCACAGCGTTTTTAAAATCATACAGCTTTCATCCCCACCTTATATGTTGTAGGCGTATCGTGAAATTCAATCCCATTTCAATAGTATTTTACAACTAATGTAGAAAGTGAGATTTTTCTAATAAAGTATAACTAGCTATACATGAGATGATTATAGCTCATGGCGTTTTAAGTACTAATTACTACGAATGTTTAATTTAAGAAATACAACAATAGAAACTATAGCATAATGAAAAATACATTTCTGGTTTATTAATAATAACCGCTTAATTTCAGAAATTTTATTCCCCTTGCTATCCAAATATCTCGAAAAATTTACGCTCAACAGTCTTGCACCATATAATTATTTTCACTTTTCTAATATAAATTGAAACATAATGATTTGTGTATTTATCTCACAAATCTCTCCTTTTCCAGATTGAATACCAATCCTGTAGAATAGATGCCTCATAGAAAGCAGTTCTTGAAAATTGTGTCGCTTTCCATTTCCGAAATGAAAAAAATATATATCAAAAAACTTGAAAACTATATCAGTTATAAAATATCATGGTTGGAGGAAATGAGGGAAGGGTATACATCAATCTTCACTCATCCACTCTGTATATCATTTCAATTTATGAATGACCACGGATGTACCAACATGATATTTGGTCGTTGGTTATTTGAATACTGATGGATTTTTAATTGTACACGCATAAAAAAATCCATGATGATGGAAATTTGTATTTGGTTTTACGCTTGGGTATTTACGCTTCAGAATAGAAAGTTTATGTTTTCACTCCCACAATCTGGAAAAACATTTTTAGATGTTCATAATGCCTTTTATAATGAAAATTTTCAAATCCATGGATTTCTATGTCAAGTCACCTAAAATATTTTGGATTGAGCGATAAGGGACAAATTTTTTATTGGGTAGGTAAAAAATGAGATCGTTGGGTGTCGGTCGTAAGTGTAGCACTCTTACGAAACTTCGTGAGTTTCTTCATTCTAGTGTAACCTGCAACGTTTAGATTTACAAAAACTTTGGAAATTCGGCCATTTTCAATGTGGAAAAAGGAAACTACCATTTGCTTTTTTCTTGAAAACAAGATAAATGAATATAAATAAGAAAGAATAATAGTGACCTACAAAAATATTGGGCCGTTTGGCGTGACCTCCAACCCTAGCATATCGGAAAAATCAACAACTGGCTAATTTTAACAGAAAAGTAATTATAAGTTAAATTAAATGCTCATACATGGCCTATAAATCTTATTACCCTTTTTCTCAAACCTATGTCTTAAATGTTAATTTAACGATTGTATATTTTATTATAAACACTTGTAAACCACGAAAAAACATGAAAGTTGAGCTATTTTATGAACAAAGAATGTAGTGGCCTACAAATATATTGAGAGGTATGTCGTAACTTACCGTAAGTTCCGTGAAAGTGTTATTTACGAAATCATCCCCCCTCTGTACTGTACTGTAGACTACAATAATTGATTGCATAAAAAAAGTTATTAGTCTCATTCCTGAAAGCCATATCCACCAACCACGGCTTTATTTTATTTTTGTATGAAATTTTTGATAATATATTCATTATACAATATTCTACATGAAAAAATGAAAAGTTCAATGAACACATTTACTATTAATTATTTACATCAGACAATCATAAAATAGCTTCATATTGTTCTTTTTTTTTTAAATTCTGGGTGTACTTTTTTAAAAGATTTCGGTAATATTTAAACGGTAACGGAAATTTAGTGATTTTGTGACTCAAATGGCACAAGGTTCTACTATATTAACATGTACTTGCACACTTAAACGGTATTGATATTCAATAAGCAGTCATCCTTCGAGTTCTCGAATGAAGTTTATTTAATTTTGCTTAACGTTTTGTATCGATTTTCCGTCGTTAATAATGGAAAACTTCTTCCCCTGAGATATTTATAATATTCATATCAAAGTTTCTCGAAAACGGTTAGAGAAAAATAAGAAAATGCCTTTTTTGTTTCTTTTAACTCCAAAAAATATACGAAAAAACATTGTCAAGGCAAAATATTGTATCCCAGGAATAAACAAATTTCTGATTGGCAACACGCACTTTCATATGCGGTAGTAAACTTCGAAAACAATGGTATCTAAAAATCATATCTAGGCTCATGACTGATCCCCCGGGGACTGTATGCAATTTGAAATACTTTGATAAAGTTTTTATATTATAATAAGTTTCCATTGGACTTTGCAATGGATAATTCGAATTTATATAAAGGAGGGAAAATTTTAATTAAAAAATAATTCAATAAAGAAATGTAAGAAGAAAAAAAAGTATCTTTTTTTAAAGGTTGTTTATTCGAGACAAACTAATAAAAAGTTTTTTATCAACAGGAATCTGTTTTAAAATTGTAAAAAGTATTATTCTTGATGTACATGCAATATTGTAACTCTTTAATTCACTCAAATTTCAATAGCGTATGACTTTGTATTTATTAATATTCAAAATCCTTTAATGGATTCAAAAGACTGTTGGTCCTATAACAATATTTATTAAAAAAAGTCAAAACAAACAATTGACTGAGTTAATTGTTGAAATACCATGTAAAAACAGTATTGATTACTCTGTCACATAACATAGACATATATGTCACACACATATAACTAATATAGCCATAACATATATATTATATAATTTGCGCTCTTACGGGTAAACAGTGATGTTTACGAAAAAATGTTTCAAACAAAAGTTGTTTATTTTTTTTTATAAGGAAAATTTTTTACATTTAAACTTTTGTTCTATATCTAACAGTTTGCAAGATGGGTCCTATAGATCCAAGACACAATTGACCATTTTTACCCTCTAATTTCAGGGTAAAAATGGTATGTAAGGGGGGTAAGCAGAACTTAACTCACTATTTTACCATTATATTTTTTCCAAATTTTTTAAAAAGACATAAAAATATACATTTGATTGATATTTTGCCATATTTTTCTGTATATAAGCTCAGGTAAAAAAACCTTTGTAAAAGAGTGAAAATCGAGAAAAACGAGCTTTTAAGGTGAACGTTTGTGTCATTAATTTCATCTCTTTCTTAAGCGCAGTAAGCTTTCGTGAGAGCTACCTCAAGACGATAACGTGACAAATCGTACAAATAAATACACAATAGAATAATAAAAAAAATTCGATGAGACATTTCAACCAGAAAGCAGAAGGCGTTTGTGAATTTCTTCTTGTTACAGAAACATTCCTTGTAACATGTAATCGAGAAAATATTTGATGTTGTTATTGTCTACGAAAAAGTAATCATTGTGTTATTCATCTATCTGACATGACGTAGTAGGTACGAAAAATACTTTCTGAATCAGATGAGTTGATTATACACACTTTGTTCTAGTTGATGGTATAATGGAAATTTGGTTTCGTCTTACTATCACAGACCGACACTGAATTTACTTTTTTTATGCAAATAAATTTTTCCTAAAGATATTTGTAACAGTTTGTGAAACCTAGTGTTGTTACAGTAATGAAGTTAAGTTAAACATTAAGTAACGAAGTAAGTCTGTGCTAAAAACAGTGCGTATTTCCAACAAAATAGTCATTTACAAATCTGATAACGAAATTAAAATGATAACAAAAAAATATGTAACAAAAAAAAACTGATTTTTTAATTTGTACACCTGTCTTAAAGCATATGGTAAAATATTTTAGAAATAAAGGAAAATGAAAGAAAGCGCTCGGATTTTTTTGATAAATAGGGAACTTGAATTACGTATACGTTATACATGTACGCTAGTTGCCTATTAACTAATACTTTAAGGGAACTAACACATTGATCGTTTCGTTAAATTAAAAATTAATTGTTTATTAACCATTTGCACCACTAAATCATGCTTTACTAATGATATTTGACATCTAAGAAACACATTCTACGCGGTTTTAGCAAAATGCGAGCGTTTTTTTTTTTTATTAGCCGATTTTTTACTGTACATATATATGAGTGAGTACCACTTGCAAACAAAATTTTTTTTGACCAAAACTAGTAATTAATATTACTTAATACTTATTAATAGTATAAAAATTACTCAAAGCATGCGAGTCGATTTGATTTTATGCCTACAACTTTAGCTTTGACAAATTATACATTGGTGATGGGCAATGAGGAATGATTTTTTAAATTAAATAGTTTGGATTATAAGAAGTATTTGGCTTGTTTTAGTAGCATTTTACCTAAACTTTATTTAGTAAAACCAATTCTGCACTACTTTAAGTTCTGGTTTGTTAAAATATTTGTTCAAAAGCTGCGATTTGTTTTGTTATAATTAATTTAATATTCAAATTGTAAAATTTCCTTCGAATGTCCTGATGGAAAATAACAGTAAAATCGTTGTTTTAATTGAAGTTATGAAATTAAATGATTAAAAATATACAATTTTAGCAGGAGAATTGCTCTTGTAAGCCCATCATTAAAATATATTAAAAAAGTTGATTTTCATTTCAAGTTCCCAGTTTAAATGTTTTGTTCGCTTTTTATGTTTTTTCTTCTTCCCACATCTTTCCACTTTTGTAAATGTATAACGAAGTTTAACAACATCATTTCACGTTCCCTCATCGTCTACTGACGTACCTTTATTCATCATCGTTTTGTAAAACCATCAAATAATAACAATAACTTAAGGATAATGTTTTGTTGCTTACTCCAGCTAGAAATAAAAGAAAATGTTATGTACTCAGTTCATTTAAAGAGACATTCGTGTATGGGAAACTTGTTCAAATTGTTCATTTAAACTTCGTTTAATAAGAAAGTCGTTTACTTTGAATAATTTGTTAATTAATTCAAATGACTTTTATTATTGAACATTTAGATTATTTTTTAGAAAACTTTCAATAACTATTCACAAGTGAAATTTACAAAATTTAAAAAACCCTCGACAAATGCGATTTTTTCCTTGTAAACCGATTTTTGAAGCTTTAAAATGTTCTCAATCAAGGCAGTTCGACCGTTTAGGGGCTACGATGTCACTGAGAAATACACAGACGCAAAGATAAACACTGTAAACTTATAATACTCCTTCTTAAATCAATATCAAAGTGATAGCCAAGGAAATTAGATGAGATGAAAAGGATCCTTGGGGAGCTATCATTTTTTGGGACAAATTTTTGGAAATATTTTAATTAAAATTGAAATATTTGAGTTGAGTTTGTTCTTTGGAATTATTGTTTTGAATTACCTAATTATTTTACCATTTCATTTTTCAAAATGAATTGAGCCAGGTTTATTAGAGCATTCACTTCCATAGTAATTTTTTATATGTTAAAATTATACGTCATGCCTTTTCCAAATTGAATCGATTTTGAAGATCATTGCCAATTTTTTAGTTTTTTCGAGAACGGAACTCTAAGCTCGCATACATAGCTAAGAACACTCTCCGTTAAATTACCTTTCAAATGAAATTAAAATCGGTTCATCTATTTAGGAGCTACGAGCTGCAATTCAATCTTTGAATGAATTCTTTATTTTTTACGTTTAAATTGCCCTACATACTAACCTTTACCAAACTATGCAACTAATAGTTTATCGTGTCGATTTTTTTAAAGAAGTGAGTCAATTTCGGACCGAGATACTGTGATGATTTCACAATTGAATAAATTTTAACTGAGATGTAGCTCAAAGTTTGAATTTTGAATGATATAAGATTTTCAAACCACCAAAACAACCTTTTCTTAGAGGAATTTGAAGATCAAATCTTCTCTAAGAAAGAAAATCAAACCACTTTGACCGTTTCAATTACGTTTCTTCTTTTCTGACTTATATTTACGAGAACGAAGTAATTAATTACCATTGATAATTGAATCAAAATTCAGCATCACGAGTTTTAATATTAAATGTTAAACAAAATATATTTTTTATAATTTCATAAAAATTTTTGAATGTTTATTGCTAACTTTACAATTTTGAACCAAGTTCCCCGATAGTAACACAAATATTCTTCGAGAATAAAATGCGAGGAAATAAATACAAGCGTACAATATATGCATGATTAGAAATTCTTTACCAAAAATTTTACAACTACCATTATTGAATATCAATATTGTTCCGATCACTGTTATATAAGTATACGTGTGCATGTATGTATGTATGTATGTATGCATGTATCTATGTGTGTGGTAGTGTATCCTCATGATCAGATAGAAATGTTATCTTCAATAAAATCTTTACATTAGGGTATGTATTCTTGTGTGGTTTTAACTTCCATATATGTCAATGATCACACAATGTCAATGAATACATAGTTAAAACCCAATAAATTTAAAAATCAACAAGCTCTTCATTTCAGTGTAACCCTTACACATATGCAGACGGTGAAAATTACTTTCTAAAACTGCCTAAAACCTTTCAATATTAATAAATGTATTCTAACAAAGTTGAGTGACTCAGAGATAATTAACCGCCCCACCCTCGTTTTGTGCAAAATTAACTGGCAAGATCATGAAAAAGTGAATAAATTTTTTTTATTGCCTTACGGGTGACACAAAAATGGAAAATGGTCATAAATTATATCTTTCATGTTTTATGATATTTCAAGTAATTAATCGGTTTTGCCTGATAACCTTGAATGACAGATGTCCATTAGTTGTCTCCTTCGCCCTGGTTTATGAAATGTCAAAAAAAATAAATTTTTTTAAATTTTTTTTAAATATATCTATGAGCTATATTATTGTACAGTTTCATTCAAATCAATTCGCTGGTTTTTGTGTGAAAGCGTAACAAACTATCAAACAAACAACCAAACAAACAAACATCCGTATTTTCACATTTATAATATATAGGCATAAGGATTATCGCAGATATTTTTGTAAATATTTGTTTTACAGAAAAAAAAATTGGATATATTGTTGTTTAAGTAAAAATTTAAGCATATCTTGCTGTAATTACGCAACGATTGGCGCTAATACTCGATCGCCATCACCTTTTTAATCTCCAGAAATCATAAACGAAAACCTATATGTCCTTGTACATAAGATATAATGTATCCAGGAACAAACAGGCGGCAGAAATAATCTTTATATAAGATAATACAAGAGACTTTACGATACAATTAACCAGGACCTTATAATGCTACTAAAATTTGGCTTGGTTGGCTCTGGTTTAAAATTTTTTGAAAGGGAATTATGAAAGTTTAAATAATAATAATTATCCTGTAAAAGTTTCAGGTACTATTTCCGAATTAATTTTTATGAAATATTGATTTACATTGTCCGTTTATAACGTTCCAGGTATAACATAACTTTTTTACAATTGTAAACCTTGTCATATAAAGAAATTTGTTCGGGAACAATTTTTTTTTTCTAAAATTATCGAAATTTTTGTATATTATGATTAAATTATTTAAGATAATTCTAATTTCACTAGGATCTCCTTATGTGTGAGTTATTTATCTAATTTTTGGGATGAATTGTAAATGATTATGGAAGTAAATGTCATGTATTACAATTCATTCGTTTTAAATAAGTAATTCGTATCATTCCATCAATAAATATTATAAATATTCACGAACCGTTACGAATATAAAATACCTTTTTTTTTATTTATCAGGAACTATTAAATATCTTGTTCATGGTTCTATAACTTTCTACAAGCCAATTTTTTTATTACCCATCGCATACGTAGAGCATAATACAAAGGTAGATTATTATTATTGATAACATTAGTCCATAGTTAAATAGCTCAAAGGAAGTTCAAAAGAAGCCAATTAAGTGATTTTTCCGTTTTAGGCTGTTGTAAAAATAACATGATATGAATTTTAAAAGGCCTTTATAGATCACGAAATTCAACAAACAATTCGCATCATTGTGTCGCCCTATTAGCTCAGTTGGTTAAGGCGTAACCAATTCCGTCGCGGTATGCTTAGTGTAGCGAGTTTGATCCACGCCGTCTCAACAAAATTAATTTAATTAATAGTTGTGATGGGCTGGTGTAGTGCATGTTATATGCATGAAGGAGCTGCATTCAGCCTCTGAAATTGAGGAGCTGACAAATGAAATTATCAGAGAAAAGATGGTAAAACACATATATGGTATCACAATGGGCTCTATAGCCTAAGTGTGCCCTTCGTGGATAGAGAATATAACCTAACCTTACCTAACCATTGTGTAAAAGTTCAAAGAAACTGTAAGAATTTTAGATAGGGTAAGGCATTTGCATTATCATAGCATGTCTTTGGCCAAGAATACGCCGTTGAAGGTCTTTTTGTGAGATTTTCTCAACATTTGCATCTGTATCAAAAAACCTGCGACATTGGACTTCACATTCGTCAAGTTATAATCGAAAAAGCCCTCTAAAACTTGCGAAAAGTCATTTTTTATATTAAATAGAGAATAATTAATATTCGATTATTAGAAATATAACTAATATAAAATTACATTTTGTATCTTTTATAGTAAAATAAAGTAAAGAAACTTAATTTGGATCATCCTTTTTTAATAAGCCTTGATCATATGTTTTAGTGTAGGAAATTATATTTTTTTTCATTTTTAAAGGTGTTAGTTAGGCATACTAATTATTTTTTTATTTGGAAATAAATTATCTAAAATTAATTGAAATATATATTTTCTTATTTAACTTTTCAAAATAATTACAAGTTAAAGGTTGGTAGGTACCTAATAAAAATGTTCAATAAATCTTATACATTTTAGATAGGAAAATTGTTAACAGTATTAGTTAAGTATTAGACAACATACATTCACACATAAAAAAGATTTTCCTAGGATATACCTCTTAGTAGTACAGGAACTATTGATGTATTCGACAGTAAATTTTTACGGAAAAAGCTATTTGATTCTTCTAAAGAATTTATTGAAAATAAGTATATTATATTGCTAAAATAAATCAATGTAAAGTTTTGTACGTTATTGAACCATCAGTCGAAAACTGAAACAAAATCGAAATTTTTCTTGATTATTTTTCAGAATCTCTAAAAATTTAATTTCCTTTAAGGACGTTCTGAATAAAATCACGTTTTCTTAGGATCATCTTAAAATCAGCTTTATGCATTCTCATTAATGTCATTTGTTAGCACGTAAATTTTTAATATCCCCAAGGGTTAAATTTATAGATTATAGACGGTGATAAATGTAGAGGTTTGAGCTATTCAAGTTTGCGTTTTTAACATATAAATTCTATATTGAAGTGTTATAAAAGGTATGCTTTATTATGTGACAAGGCTTTAGAATCATTTGGAAAACTAATATTCATTAGTTAAAAATATGACAAATGTTTTCCTCAATACCAAATTTTAACACGATGCAATCGTTTTTCCATAAAATACATTTAAAGTGATGAAATGATTGGCATTTTTGTTTTATTTTTTCTATAAGTGAGTTTTTCTAAATCATTGGACAATATTTCAAAAACGATGGTATATAATGAATATTTTAATCTTAATTTTCATCTAATTTTTTCAAATTCTAACAAAATTCAAGCTAGATCCTCCATTTCACGTTTTGAAAATCATACTTTCTAAGTACATAAATTTTGATCGGCTTTTTTATAGCATTCTATAACAAATTTTACGATGTTTCAGAATATATACACCTGCAAAACTTCAATAATCTATCTTCAATAAGACATAAACGAAAATTTGATCAATAAATTTTCTTACAGAAGTAGCTGGTTGGCCATGTACTATAAAATGGTGAATACGAATAGGTTAGATAAAAAGATTATACAGGTAATCAGAATGTTCAGAAAAAACATGAAAAGGGTTAACTTACATACACATATAACACATACATTGATGACCACAAAACATGTTTTTCAATACCAATAATACCTTAAATTTACTAAAATTAGTATTAAAAGTACATTAAGTTTTGTAACCATATGCCGTCAGACAATCTAGATGTTGTTATTTTATAATTAATTTTAGTTAAAGGTTTTATATAAATGGTGTCCTTAATTAGGCTTGAATAAAATTTTAAATAATTGAAATTTTAGTAGATAGGTAAATAATTGAAAATATTTAAGTTTTTAAACATTTTTTCTTGGGCATTATAATTATGCCTGGTCTTTAAGTGAGTAATATACTTTATTTTAATTTAAAATAATTCTATAGGCAATTTTATTACACATATGATATACAAATTACATAATGAACAAAATTAAATTAAAGAACACTAAGAATATTCTCCATTTCAATTGCCTTTTTTCTTAAAACCTTTCCCAAATTAAGCCGATTTGGGAGATCATCGCTAATTTTTAGTTTTTTCGGGTACAAAAATCTGAATTCGCATTTAAAATATATGTAAGAACACTTTCCATTAAATTACCTTTCAAACAAAACCAAAAAAATCAAAATCGGTCTATCCGTTTAGGCACTACGATGCCACAGACAGTCACACACACATAGCGGTCAAACTTGTATCTCTCCCGACAGAAGCAAATCTTGTAGTTCCAATTGAATCACCCTTTATAATAATAATTTTCATTCAACAAAAAAAGGTTTTCATTTAAATAGGGAAAACATGTTTTTCATGGGATAATAATTATAATTATTGCATTGAATAAATGTTTTCGCAAAAACTTAATTGCATTTCAAACTGTCATTATATATTAAACTATCTGTTGCTCGTAGCACTGATCGTTCATTATAATTCCTTTTTCATAACTTCTACGTTTATCTGCCTTTTTATATCTTTGAACTGCCATTAAATAAAGCTAATGGTAAAAATAAGTTTAGAATTGAAATTATGGAAAGCTTAGACAATTTAGGAAAAAGTGTTTAGAACAATAGTTATTTATTTTTCAAAAAACAAAACCTATATTGTAAATTTTCTTCTGTTTCGATTTAAAAGAATGATTTTTTTTTTACCTTAACATACAATTTATTTGACGTCGCATGTTATAAAACCGTAATAAAATCAAATATTACCCAATAAAACTATACCTAAACAATACGGCAAGCAATGATGATGATGAATTTGGGCATAAAATGCATAAAATATAAAATAAAAACAAAACACACAGCCGTCTATTTAGGAACAAAAGATAAAATAGTATTCAGCATTTTTGTGATGAAATCAATAATCTCGTATAACATCAATTTAATGGTTAATCATCAAAATGAGTGAGTTGATTGACAACAAAATTTTCATTTCCAATAAAACTGCAAATAAATTGTATTCGGTAGGAGCTTTATTTGCTACATCAACAATTTTACGATTCAGTTTTATTGATTGATAACATCATATTAAAATATGTTTTCAAAAACATCTGCTTATGGTAAAGATATTTTGAGTTATTAATATTTTCAAGAGTAAACAATGAACGATAAGAGTTAAAAAGAATCCCGCACAACGGTGAAAATTTGTATCTGAATATGAGATTTGAAAATCATAATCGCTTCGTAGACAAAAGTCAAAATCTTTGTAGATTACAACGGCCCTGAATCAAAAATTTCCTCATTGTACAGCTAATATCTTTTCGGTCTATGTCTGCAATAGATGACCAACTTTTTCGAACAGTTATACACGAAAAACATGAATATTTTACTGTTTTAAATACCTACCATACTGTTACAAAATTGAGTCTTTGAGGCGGCTGGCTTGGCGGCTTTTTGGTATCATAGAAAAAATATATCATAATAAAATTCGTAAATGACTCGAAATTCGTAAATGACTTGAAAATGATAATCTTAAAATAAATTTTTCTGTAATAAATGACTAGTAAAGTCTGTATCATTAATTGTCCTGCGATCACGTTCGAAGCTGTGACCACCATTTTACGTAGTTCTTGAAAAAGGGTTTCAAAAATTTCTATCAGTCTCTTTATAATGGAAGAACCAGGCCAAAAAAGTTCGTTGGTTATAAAAAGTGAGTACACAGGGGTCAGATATATGCTATCGAAACGAAAGTTTTTCGTGGTACTAAAATGAATTTACTAAATCTGAAAATCGTTAATTGTATATTGCATATAAATAACAGTTATGATTATCAGTCAGTTAGGTAGTAAAACAGGACTGGTCAGTCAGCCCTTATTTATGAACAATAAATACATCAATTTCATTTATGATTTTCGTGGTATTTAATTGAATTTATTAAAGCTGAAAATTTTTTTACAGCTTTTATATTGCATATAGGTAACATTTATGACCGTCAGTCAGTTAAACCTTAGAACAGGGCTGGTCAGTCAGCCCTTATTTATGAACAATAAATAGATAAGATTCATTTATGATTTGAATAAGGAGTTGAAAACACTGAAGACAACTTAAAATGTGAAGACATCGTAATTGATTTTGATTTCCAGGGCATATACAAAACTTTTCTAACAGGAAATTAATAAAATTTCTTATCTACATGTTTTCATTTTTTTCAAGTTCCTTCTCTTATTTTAATATATATTTTATGATTATTATTTTTCATAATTCTCTTATATACATAACATTATTTCATACATGCTTGATATGAGATTATGTTCCACTTTATTGGTTAAGATATCATTATCCCATTTTGTTTTCGTAAATGAAACCAGAGATTATCTTTAGTAAATAAAATTAAAATTCGATATTTTCTGATAGTTATTCATTCGCTTCAGTAAAGGTGCTTAATTGATTTTGTGACTACATAATTTTTTTTTTATCATCATTATATTTTGAGTTTACTTACTTTATGACTTATTTTCTCGATGAGGATCCGAAAGAGTTTGAAAATTATTTGAATATTGAATTAAAAAACAGGAAATTGACGAGTGAATTGCTTCTTGGTGGCATATCGAAAAATAAAGTCATTTTTCAAGCTCTGAACCATTATCATGCTTTGAGTCCATTTTTTTGTGGATCTGATCAAAATATTTTCGTGGGAATGTATTTTCTATATTCAATTAGAAAAATATTACGCGAAAATCTTGGAAACTTTTTCTCGTTCAAGGTAAATTCATGTTATTCAATGATCCAACTCAAAAAATGATCAGATCATAGAAAAATTTTTTTTCTTGACCCCTCAGGAGTATCCTCGTCAAAGTTAGTCGAATACAGCTATTTTTCTTACAAAGGAAAAAATGAAGCTCGACTATACTCGCATAGACAATTTGTCTTGAATAGATATTGGCATGTATTCTGTAAGAAACGACAAGAATATTTCGATAATTTCCTAGAAATATTTCCATATTGAATATTTTAGTTTTCTACAAGATTAAAAAACTATAAAAAATAGTTTACGTATTTTTATAACATAGAGATTCTATGAAAATTTACATTTTCAATTTCCGTAGCTATTATAAATCGAGAAAACTGTATTATTTATCGAGAAAATTCTATTCTATAGTTTTCTTTTAAAATCGATTTAAAATTTTTCGATAGAAATTAAATGCTGTCATCCCGAAAATCAAAATCTAAAGTAATATGACATGATTGAACTCTGTCTTTCAAGTGCAAATGATAATTGCATATAAAAATAAGCAGTGACGGATGAAGATGAAGAAATTTTCCGTCGGAAATCCTTCACGATAAATTTAAAAACATGCAAGTTTTGTATTCCTGTGTTCTATTTTTAATGAAAATCACTTATCATGGTAGTTTTGATTCAATAATCAACAAGATAGTTTTGATTTCCACCTAAGACGTTATCAGTTTATCGAATTTTAAATTTAACCCTGTAAAGCTATCACAATTTGGAAAGGATTTTAGACGATGGTAGTGTTTTTTCCACGTTCAAATTAATTTCTTGGGCTGCCTTCTAAAATTCATATCAAAACACCTAACTTATTACAAAATTTCATAACCTTTGATGAAAAATTATATAAAATTTACATACAAATACTTATCAAACGTAGAAAAAACTGTTAGATAAATGCGAAAGTATGAGTGTAATCACAACAAAAAAAAAAAAAAAATGAGTGTACAAAAATTTTTATCTTTAATAATGTAATAAACTTTGGAAGCTTCAAATAAACATTGAAGTACTTTAACAAGTTTTTGTATAAAATATACAAGTAGAAGTACTTCTCTGTATAGTTTACGTCTATAGTAACTGAGTAAGTGTATTATCGAGTATAAAACTTGTACTCGTGTATTCATATCATGAGCTATATCTCATTTAGCATACTTCTACGATTCCACCATATCAGCTTTACTATCCTATATAATATGTATAAACATAATATACCTAACCGACTTTGACCCCCATACATTCTACTAAAACTATTTCATCTATGATTTAAAATGACGAGCATGATATGTTTATATGCTTTATTTTTTATTTTACTAATACAGATAGTTCCAAAAAGTATTCAAGATAAAATATGGCAAAAAATATTCTTAACTGTAGTAAAAAACAAGCTAGTTTATTTTAGGGCATGAAATCATTTCTTTTCTTCAATAGTTAATGAAAAAAAGGTAAAAAAACTAAAACCCCGACGAATACAAAATCATCGTCAGTCAGGGGATCTCTGAAGTCAGGGGATCTTGACAGTCAGAGGATCTCTAAGTTTAAAAAGTTTTCCACATGATGGGAAAGAGATCTTTCGACTGTAATCACAATTTTACTTATCATAACAATATAAAACGATAAAAAGATTTTCTTTTTTTCATACTTTTTAGAGCGTAATTTTGCAGTCGTTGAGATTTTAGTTTCTGAACATTTGTTTATTTAAATATTTTTGGGCTATAATTTCCTGATAAAGTATTACAATATGTGCTAATTACTTCCTTTCATTTGACACCTATGAGATAATAAACTTTATGGAATACAACAGTAAATGTCTTTGGTCTTACATAAAAGGAGATACCAAACCTTCAAAAGAACATAACCTGATCACCACACAAGAATGGTTGGAACACTACGAGTCACTGTACAGAAGCGACAAAAGTCAAATATGTCCAGACTCAGAGGATATCAAGTGTATACCGAGAATAGAACAACTGGACTGTGCATTTAAAGAAGAAGAATTACGCGAAACTATTGAAAATTTAAAGTTAAGGAAAGCAACTGGTATAGACGGGATACCAAATGAAATTTACCAATATATATTTAGTAACCAATCAAATTTTAATTTATTGAAAGACATCTTCAACACAATGAGTGAACTAAAATATTTCCCTGAACAGTGGTCAACAGGAATAATATGCAATATATATAAGGGGAAAGGGGATAAGAAAAATGTAAACAACTACAGAGGTTTAACTCTACTACCAAATATTGGGAAAATTTATACAAAAATGTTATCAGTTCGGATACAAAACTGGATTATTGAAAATAATATTATATCCGAATTCCAATCAGGATTTAGGGCATCATATGAAACTATGGACAACATAGTCATAATAGATGCCCTTATGAAAAAATGTTTAGCAATGAAAAGACGAAAACTTTACTGTTGTTTTATTGACTTAACAAAAGCTTTTGACTCAGTCGACCGAAACATGCTATGGCATAAACTGAAAAAGATAGGAATTTCAAGTAAAATGTTAGAAATAATTAAATCAATTTACACCAGCGCGAGCTGCTGTACTAAAATAAACTCTTTCACCGTGTCAAAAAGCATCGAAACCTCAAAAGGACTGAGACAAGGATGCCAGCTCTCAGCGATCTTGTTCATACTGTTTATGAATGACCTACCTGATGCCCTAGAAGAAGTTGATACAATAGCACCTTGTATTAAAAACTATGAAATCAAAACCTTGATGTATGCTGATGATATAGCGCTATTTTCTGAATCGCCAGGTGGCATGAATCGGGCATTAAATACAGTTTCTGAATATTGCGATAAGTGGAGACTAACAATAAACGCCCAGAAAACCAAAATGCTAGTCATAAGCAAAGGAAGTAGGGCAAGCAAAAAAAGAAATGTTTTTCATTGGAGAAAAGAAAATCGAAATAGTTAATAAATTTAAATACTTAGGAGTATTTTTAACACATAATGGTAGCTGGAAATTTCATCAACAGCAAATGATACTTAAATCGAAACAAGCCCTCATATCTCTGAGAAAGTATATCTATAAACTCAAAAGCTTACCGGTTAAGATTATTCTCATGTTATTTAATACGCTGATTATACCCATTCTATCGTATGGTAGCCAAATTTGGGGAGCACAAAAAATTGAATATGAAAATGAAGTATTTTGTAATAAATTTTATAAAGAAATATTAGGAATATCAAAATCATCATGCAACAGCGGAGTTCTAGTAGAAATTGGAAGAAAACCGATTGCAGCGCATTTTGTCTCACTATCATTGGCTTATTATGGAAGAATTAAAAATGGCAACAAAAAACTACAACAAGCAGGTCTTGCATGCGGATTAGAAACTAATATAAAAGAACAATTAAATCTTATGGAAATGACAGCTGAAAATTGCGAAAATTGGACAAAAGGAAGAATAAAAAAAACAAGTGCAGGAATACTATCTAAAAAAAGTATTACATGAAGTGAACTCTATGGTATCAATGCAGATGTTTTCATGCATACCCCATTTCGAAACTGGCGCACCATATCTAAATATATTAAATAGAGACCAGAGGAGAATCCTAGCTTCGTTCAGACTAAACACTTACGCCTGGAACTATGTACGAAATTCATTAGGAGACAAGATGTGTGTTCTATGTGGTGGGCTAGAGTCTGGACAACATTTACTTATGGATTGTGAAGGTACCAGAGGAACAGAAAGAGATAGGGTTTCTGCAATGGGATTGAATAACCTAACGAACATTTTAAATGTTTCTGAGTATGATAAAGCAATAGTAGTGACGACTTATATTAATTTCATTCTATCGAAGAGGAAAAGTTTGTTGTTTTGATGGCCAGGTTTGATGCTTTACACACATTAAAAATATGAGAATTAAGATTTTAAATATAAAGAATTTTATGTTATTTTATTTAGCTTTATTTTATTTTTCATATATTGTAACACAAAATGTAAGTTTGTAATGATTGATTTGCTTTTTGTATATCAATAAAGAATATATATACAAAAAAAAAAAAAATTTGACACCTAACACGGTATCATTAAATTAAAATTGGTTTTTTTGTTCCTGACTTTATTTTCTCTAGAGGGCGCCATATTCAATTTAGTATATTGCCACATAGCCTATAGCCAGCGGATAATGAAGACGCCTTGATCGAGATCTCATTTATCAAATTATGACTAGCAGTTTAGTGGTGATGATGGAGCCGGTAAAACCCATAACCTTGATTTTTCGAAACTTTAATATTAGTGAAGGGAACATTAATTATTTCATACAAAATTTTTTACAATCCTGATATCCAAATATATTCACAGTTAATAAATTGCACTGAATGATTTGGCAACATCTTTGCACTGTTTTAGCAACAATCTCGATGACTGTTTGCAGGACCTTCCATATATCAATCGACTTGTTATTTTACAATACTCGTTACTACAATTTTACATATAATCTGTTTCCATTTCGAGAGAGAGCAACTATCCCATAATAACCGATCATCAATGGTGGAAGCACTGGAATAATGGAGCTGACATTAGCTGGTTCAAATTCTTGCGGAATGTGATGAATAACTTGGTCGATTTGAAGAATGTAAATAACCGAATGTGCGTCATCCTATTGGAGTTGATTTTGAACTTCACTCTGTATTTTAAATTTTATATATATTTTAGAGAAATTTTGTGCATTTTTATGCTTGGAGCAATCTTATTACGAAAAATTAAAACTAAAAAAAATGGTAGAAGCGCAATGAAATTACACAGTATATGTAATTTCATTGAAATTACACAGTATATGTAATTTCATTGAAATTACACAGTATATGTAATTTCATTGAAATTACACAGTATATGTAATTTCATTTAATATGTCTTATAATATACTAGCTATTTCTTTGCGCTTCCACCATATTTGACTGAATTATTTAAATGATTTCTATAAATGTAAACCACCAACCACCATTAAAGAAAATTCTTATTCAATTTATATTTATATTCCAATGCTATTATTTATTGAATTCTCGGTATAAAGGTATATATGTTTTATTCGTACATTTTATCAGTAGTCATAATATGTTTTGGTATATATTATTTATTTTTATCTTCATATCATAATATATAAGATTTCTTTTAACGTTTTTATTTGAAATGAATTTAAGAATAAAGCGTTCTATACTATGTTAAAGGCTATAAATATTATGTTCAAAGTATAAACTTTGTTATTTTATATTTAATACTATTAATTCTCATTTTCAATGAGTTTCTCATAAGCATACCGTCGAAAATAATCACATGCTTTGTAGTTCATTTCGTTTTCAGAGTTTTTCATTTGTCAAAAAAGTCTTAGAATACATTTTGATTATTTAACAAAAAACTTTGGATTAAATCTGTTGAAAATAGAAAAATGAAGTCGTGAATTTCTCGATTTTTTGCAATTTTTTTAAGGGGTACCCCTTCAAAAAAATAGAGAAAATCGCAAAAAAAAATTTTATTTGGAATTTGACGACACTCGGTGGATGGGGTAATTTTGACCCAAAAAGTATAAAAATCAGGTTAATTTAATGATTGGATGTCTATTTTTGTATTTTTTCTTTTTTAAAATTCAAATCCATAAAATTGTGAACAAAAGGGAGGATAAGTGAGATCCATAACGTCTTCGTCTTTGTTTTCAAAGGAGAAAATGCCCAGCAAAGCGACGGGTTTTGGCTAGTTTATATTAATTTAAAAAAAGAACATTTTTCATATTTTTGAATCGAAAATACTCAAATCATTCAATTAAAATTGAAAAGTTAATAAATAAATGTCGATTGTAATTCTTTTAAGAACTACTTAGATAAAAAATTTTACGATGAAATGTATTGAAATTTACAATCTACGCATAGTTTAGGTAAAGTTTAGAAAATTCGCTGAAATGCTCGCTCGTGTTTGATTAATTTTTTGTCTAATTTACTTGTAAGTTTCAAATCTACCATAATAAATGTTCAGGACTTAACAATTAAAATAAATTAGTTTTATCTTAAAAATAAATTAAATTAATTTGTTTAATTATATCTAAATATGTTCTATTATTATAATTATATTTAATAATTTTCATGTCACATATTAAATTCGACAAAAACAAATTAATGATATAAAATATATTTTATATAGGTTGGTTCAAAAGTTTTTTTCTCAAAAATATGATGTAAAACTCTCTAAATGTGTGAAAATGACCGTAAAAGACAGTAAGATAGTTAGATTTTTAAACTGTCCTTTAGAAACCTGAAAAATTATTACAAATTAGGAAATATTGACACAAACTTGCAAGCCATTTTTTCCAAGTATGACTATTTTTAATAGGTTTAAAACCTTAAAGCTTTGCGGCGGTATTGCGATTCTTGGAACTCGTCAAAAATTGTAGCAGGTTGATTTTTATGAAGGATGTTTTCGTTTCAATAATTACGTAGTTTGACCCATGTATGTCACACCATACATGTAACAAATGATTTGAAACTTTCTTAGAGCGTTTCCAATCCTAAAAATGTAATCCATTGACTTTTGAATGACTCTGTATAATATTAAAAACGCAATTATTGTTTGCATATTTCTAATTTAAATTTGTTATATAAATTATCTGAATTATTTTACATATGTTTTCATGTGATTAAACTTCTACAATTTATTATAATTATTTTCCTGAACGAAAGATTTTGATTTCATCTCGAAACTGGATATATTAAGTTTAGTATCATTTTCGTATGTTTTTGTGAGCGAATTTAATTAGATTATGAAGGTGCTCAATAAAGCCTTGATCCCATTTGTACTATCTTATTTCTACGTAGAAGGAAGAATTAAATAACAGGCTAATTCTGTAATTTTGGAATTTATCCAAAAATATAATTTTTTAGAAAATAACCCGAGCTAAACATATTCAAAAATGTCTTCTAAATAATTTGGATTCATGTCCTTTAAACGTTATATAATTATAAAATCGACAATTTATTGCAGCTGAGTCTCTGCCAATGGTCCTAAAATTTTATATCATTGAAAATTACATTTTAAGTATAAAATTACTGTTAGTTGTATGCCGTTAGAAACACCTGAACAAATTTTGTGGTGTTTGTAAAGAACCAGTAAAACTATCAAAATTTAAAAAATCCCCGAAAAATTTTCCCTAAGCCCTAAACTCGCATTGGAAACATATATAAGAACACTCTATTAAATTACCTTTTTCCTTCAAGCCCCCGTCCAACTGAACCGATTTTGAAGATTATCGCCTATTTTTTAGTCGTTTCGGGTAACCTTAAACTCGCACTTGAACCATAGCTAAGAATACTCTTCATTTAATTACTTTTAAAAATCAAAAACGATTAATCCCTTTAAGACCTACAATGCCACAGACAGATAGACACTCACATAGCGGTCAAACTTATAACACCCCTTTTTTCTGGTTTGGGGGCTTAAAACAAAATTTTGATTACTTTTAGTATAATGGGAATTTATCGTAAACGATATTGTAGAAAACAACTTGAACTGTATAGAAATGGTTTGATCTATAAATGTCATGTCCAACATGGTTTGTTTAAATGGTATTATTGTTAAAAGATTAGGGCCCATATTTACAATAAAATATATTTATTCAATATGATTGATATAATCAGCATAAATTAGCTTTATATAATCATTCAATAGTGTATTTTGAAAAAAATGGTGAAATAAAACAAGTCCGCAGCACATTTTAATCCAAAATTTAAGAAAGGTTCTGTGGGAATGTTCAAGTGTAGAACCATTTTCTCAACTTAAAATCTAATTAATTTTAGAAATAAGGTGGTCGCACACATGAGCTGTAGTAGATACAAAATGTATAGAATGATTTCTTATATGTTTGTGACCTCAAAACTTTTGACTGGGTGAACCAATTTTGAAGATTCTTTTTTATTTGAGCGCTTTCCGTAAGCTCCCATTTCAATTTGGTCTAGTTTTGAAAATGGCATCCATGAGAAAACCATATAAGACATAAATTTGCATTATGGATGTGCTAATAACTCAATATCACGTCATCCGATTTCGATGATTCTTGTTTTAGTGACAAATTAATGTGTAGTCATGTTCACTAAAAAATCACAAAATAAAACACTTATAACAAAAACAAAATCGACTTCAAAAAAAAAAAAAAAATTCCAAAACAAATTAATATGCACTAAAAAGTAAAAAAATAGTACCTTTACGTAATTACAATTATTGTTATTTTTGGATTCGGTGTCAGCCTAGTTAATGTAGCGAACTTTTCTGTCACAGTTGTTTCCTTGACTGATACCGACCCCAAAAATAACAGTAATTGTAACTACATTTTATTATCGTTATTTTGTTTTTGGATAGAGAATGGTGTGGAAGGTGCGCGTTGGCGAAAAATATTCCAATTAATGGACATTTTCGATTATAGAGTGTTTCGATTATCGAGACTCTACTGTATTGATTTTAATAACACCGCACAAATGAGATTACAAATATAAATTGAATATCAATGAGCTCACCACCTGTAAGCAATAACATCAGGTACTTTTGAATAGAATATTAATATATTCTAACAATTTACATCTTTCGTTCGCTCGTTGACAATTATTATTATAGCTATGGGGGTTTTCAACAAAACAACTATTACTTCATACATAATAATAATAATAATAATAATAATAATAATAATAATGGCTGAAACTATACACAATTATATCTTATGTCGTTATGACTTCATTAAAAGTCCATTTTCATTATGTATATTATTATATTATAGTTGCTGAGAATGTAGGACAAGGTGTTGAACCTTTGAATCACTAAATTACTGTATACAAGTGACATTTACAAAATTTAAAGTGTCCTCGACCAAAAAAGAAAAGTTCCATAGCCGAAAAATTTCCCCAGAACACTCTAAGTTCCAAAACTCTAAACTCGCATATGAAACATTTCCAAGAACACTCTCTATTTATTTGCCCTTTTCTTTGAAATCTGTTCCAAACTGAGCTGTTTTGGGAGATCATCGCCAATTTTTTTCTGGTACGAAACCCTAAATTTGCACTTGAAATATAGTTCACACTCTTCATAAAATTACCTTTCACACAAAATCAAACAAATCAAAATCGGTTCATTCGTTTAGGCGCTACGATGCCACAGATGGACAAACACACAGACACAGACACACATACATAGCGGCCAAACTTATAACACCTTTTTCTTTAGTTAAAAATGTCAGAGTGGAAACGGCCTCTGTGTATAGCACCGTTATTCATCCAAACTACATGCTTTTTTTGAGAATTTAAATACTAAGCAAATATCGATTAACATATGTAACTTATTTTACATGATATATGAACCATGGTTGACGATCGTAATGTACCATGCATTTCAAAAATCCTTTTTTAAATAACATTTTCAGTCGGGATGTTGCCTGTTCTTTCCTCAGATTATTTCCACCCTCAGAAAGGTTTCTAATATAGAAAAAGCAACATTTAAAAAAAATCTTTAAAATTGGAGCTGCTATTGATAACCTCCTAAGATTGGCTACTTTATGTATTCATTGATGTGACTACATATTAAAAACCATCCTTCAGCCTACCTACATTCTGTTAAAATACCTTAATTTCTACACATACAGGAAATACTGTACAGGAAACAACAATATATGCCGTGAAACTGTCGAATGATATAAGGCACATTTTACTCAAGGTACTTCATCTTACCCTATTATCAGAAATTTAAGTTAGTGGTGATATATTTTGGGAATAAAACACCCACATAAACATTACAATATCATGGGTTTTAATCAAAATAATTTATATTGTATAACAGGAACATCTTAAAACAAGTAACGTTATCTTAGACGACATCTTAAAGGAGACATATCTTAATACAAATATAGGAAGGCATAATAAAGCTTCACCAGACCGTCTGAGTTGCTAAAAGCCGTCGTTAAACAAAAGTTTAAATATAAGCGACTTAAGATTGAGCCTAGGTTCTCCTTGAAGAAAATAACAGAAGTATTACACTGATGAACAAAATTCGGTGCTAATATTTTTATTGAACTTGTATCCTCTTAAAACTCATATATTTTAGAGAAATTTTGCGCATTTTATGCTTGAAGCAATCTTATTACGAAAAATTAAAATTAAAAGAAATGGTAGATGCGCAATGAAATTACACAGTAAATGATGTCTTATAATATACTAGCTATTTCTTTGCGCTTCCACCATATTTGACTGAATTATTTAAATGATTTCTACAAATTTCAATTAAAGAAAATTATTATTCAATTTATAATTATATTACAATGTTATTATTTATTGAGCTCTCGGTACAAAGGTTTATATGTTTATATGTTTAAATATAAGATTGAGTCTAGGTTCTCCTTGAAGAAAGTAACAGACGTATTATACTGATGGAAAAAAATGGCAATTTATAATACAAAATACAAATTAAAAAGGGATTTAGAACTAACAAATCGTTCAATGAAATTTTTTTTAAGGGTTGCTAATAGTTTTATTCAGCTTGTATTCTCTTAAAACACATTTTGAGCGTAGAATTAGATAATTTTTTTGGCTCAGCCTGTAATATTTAGTATTGTTTTGTGACGCAATATATTAATAAATTGTTATGCCAAAAATTTTGACTTTAAAATGAAAAACAAAAAATAATTTGCAAACTAAACATTGTTAGTGCCAACTAAGAAACACAATTGAACAACATCAAACGATACAAAAAAAAAGTTCCAGCTATTGATTGTACTAGAAATTGTATCGTTTGAAATAATAAGTGTGTATAAAAATTATTCTATTTTCTTGACTTAAAAGTCAACCCTAGTCAACCAATTTGGTTCGCGGTATGCTTAGGGTAGCGGGTTCGATTCCTTCCGTCACAACAAAAATAGTTTAATTAATAGTTATGATGGGCTGGTGTAATGCATGGTATATGCATGAAGGAGATGCACTCAGCCTCTGGAAATAATTGAGGAGCTGATAAATTAAAATATCAGCGGTAAAGATGGTAAAACACATGTGGTATCACAATGCGCTCTATAGCCAAAGTGTGTCCTTCGTGGACACCCAATATAACCTAACCTTGACTTAAAAGCTAATCTATTTAATTTAACATGTAAAATTTAGATACATTCATTTTTTTTATATCAGTAATTTAATCAAATTTTTGTTAATTAATTTAATACAAAAAATTAAATGAAATATACAAACACAAAAGTATAAAGAATTATATTAATTATGACATTAATAAAATTATACCATACTATCTGTGAGCTACCCGCTTTGCTGGGCAACATCCCCACTTGCACCCCTCCCTCCACATTTCCTTGCGTGGGATAACAGTTTTGTAATGTACACGTCATGCTCTTTTATTTGATACCCCACTTAGGTATATTTGTAAATATTCGATAATTCCTTCCCACTTTCTCGCTACACCTTTCTACCCTCCGAAGGTTAAAAGTAGATAAAAACAATAGATCTTTGAAGCTGGTTGTATATCGTGTCAATATTTGAGCTTAATCGATGCACAACTTTTTTAGTTTTTGAAGCATATCCCTTTCAACCCCTATTTCATCCCCTTACTCTACTATAATATGGATGTTTTATACATAAAAACCTTCCTCTTGAATCACTCTATCTATTAAAAAAAAAACCGCATCAAAATCCGTTGCGTAATTTCAAAGATTTAAGCGTACAAAGGGACATAGGGACACAGGGACATAGGGACAGAAAAAGCGACTTTGTTTTATAATATGTAGTGATAACAAATAAGTATAAAATTAGCGTACTTTTTTTTTGAAATGTGTATGAACTAAGTATTAAGATAGGTGATTTTCTAGGAGGAAGGGCGTTATTTAAGGAACTAGGGCTTTATTTAAATTCTGGGGCAGGAAAATTTCCAATTTTACACAGGGAGGTATTTCTACGTTCACGTTTTCCCTTCATTAAAAATTGATAGTGATCTCGGTTTTCTATGAACGATTGCATAGCAGCAACAAAGAAGTGACCGAACCGGCGCGAAAAACATTTGGGCGTTGGGAAAAAAAGAGAAATAAAAGATTCATTACGAAGGAAGTTGGGATGTGTAGACCTCTTTCTCGTTGTTCTTGGGCTACCCAAGGTATACAACCACTCAAATTTTTCTTGGAAATAATTGCAAAAATTTACGTTAGCTTTATACCTTAAAAATTATTACGTTTTCTTTATATTCATTTAAATTTATTCCTACTTTATGATATTTTAATTTTGTCTGTCTGTCTACGTCAGTTTGCCTGGTGTATATGTGAATTAATTAAATACTTTTTCATTTATTAACGAACGTACTAAATAAATTCATGAATATTTAATTTACTTTACTTTTACTTGAAGATGAAGAAAATTGTTTGATTGGACTAAATAGTAATTGTAAGACGGGGATTTTGTAAAGGGTTTTTGTAATATAACGAAGCTAAAGAAATTCAATTAATAACTTTCTTCTCCAATTTATCTCCATTCTGGCGTCCATAGCTGCTTTTTGTCATACACTTCCATTTGTGCAAAAGACGTTATCACGAGTAACCCGAAAGTCACGGAGGGTTGGCGGAATCGATAAATATCAGGATGAAAATGAAAGCTAACCAGAGAGTGTTTTCTAGGTTTCGTTCCAATCTCGTATTAACTCTATCTCGTATTTAATATTCCAATCACGTTAAACTTATAAAACCCTTATATATTTGTCAGGGTTAAAAATTTTTCAATGGGTTTAAAAATGAACTCAAAATTCATTTTTTTTTTAAATTAGACTCCATTTCTTGAGCTCACGCAGTTTTCCATAATTTGAATAATTAATTAACGGATATTACACAACGAAATTCTTTCAGAAATTTTTCTTTTTCAAGTCGATATTCAAAAAAAAAATACAATCATTATTTACAGACTCTCTGTACAATCACCCTTAAATATTTTCGTAAATGTTGTTCATTGTTTTTATAGCTCTCAAAATATTATTGTATTTTTTAGAAACAATAATACATTTCCATCGATATAATTCAATTGTAAAATTTTATAGAGGGTAGGTAAATAAGATCTAGAAAAAAAAAATTAATTGAAAATTTCTTTTATTCGAGCAAATGAATTTTAATGAACGTTTATTATTAATTGCTTTCATTAACTGATAAAAAGTTTTTGTATTTTGCCCTAAAATCGAAATAAAATGTTTTACAATATCAAACAAATAAATTTTAGGTTACTAGCCTCGAAATATTTATCATATATGATCAATGCTACGAAGTCTAGGTAGATACTCTTCGAAAGAACATTACCAATAAATCCAATAAAAGTGGATTCGTTTTTCTATAATGACACTTTTCTTCAAAGTGAATGAACAAAAGCCCAAAATTTTTTTATTATTTATTGTCTAAACTATTCAATACAGAAATCTCAAGGTAAGGTTTTACTTGAATCTGAAAACTGACTCGAATTCGATGCCAGTATAATATATTTGCCTTTGAAGCTTCCGTTTGAAGCATTTTCCTCGATTAAATTTATTTATCGAGTATCAAGCATGTGTAAACTTAAAACAGATACACTGCATGTGTCAGAAATGGCGTGATGGAAAAAATAGAATCGTGTTCTACAATCTCCTCTATCGTTTAATAAGAAAGTTATTGATACGACTTCCTAAGAGTTTTTTCATCCCAGTTCTGTTAATTTATAAATCACTGATATGAACTAATGAAGTTATAATTTATATGTTTTACGAAGATTATATTAATTATTTTTGAGTTATTGCATTATTTTTCTTAATGTAATTAACGAACACATAAAATTACTGAATAATTCATTCAATTAATGTTGACTAATTTGAATTAATATTTCTTGCTCTTCATAAAATTAACATAAGCACTCTCTTATGAAGCGTTGAAAGTTAAGCAGTTTTTGAAAACATGCCGTTTACCACCTTAAAACGTATAATATTTCATCAATTTTCCCAAAAATCGAATAAATGACGACGCTGTAAGTCATTGGTCTTCTATAATTATTTTAGTAAGAGTAATCTACAACGATTAAAAGCTAAAAGAGCGCTCTGAAGTACATTAGATAGACATGATCCATGGTACAATAATTCGAGTGATTTAATTAAAATTCATGATATTTTGCTCTTGTACCATGGATTAATAAAGTATGTATAAAATTGTTGAGAATGTTTTTATATTTCAATTCTCAAAAATAGCTGTGGGTGCGAATATTTAGGATAGACTTTTCCATTGTTTTAACAAAATACAAGGCATTTGAGATTCAGCAAAATTCTCAATAAACAGCAGATAATTGGCTTGCTATACGGCCTACAACCTGGGAAATCATTTTTTAACAAGTAATTCATAACTTGTAATTATAGGTGTAATTAAAAAATATTCCGCTTGAATCTCGTTTAGGTTTTACAAAAATTAAAATACAGATACTCATGTGTTTACATCAATAAACAAGTGAAAACAAACATTTGACTGAGTTAATTGTTGAAATACCATGTAGAGACAGTGATGATCACGGAATCGTTTTTTATTTTACGTCATATAACTGAAGGAAGATAGCCAGGCATACATACACACTTGACTGATATTCCCATATAATATAAACAGTGATGTTTACGATAAAAAGTTTCAAACAAAAGTTGTTTATCTTTTTAGGAGGAACATTTTTCTATCTTTTTATAAGGAACATTTCTAACGGTTTACAAAACAGGTCCTACGAACCCATGACCTAATTCACCTATGTTGCTCATTTACCTCACTTTTTATGTCCTGTGCACGCTTTAAAAATTTCAGCCTAATATCTTTTTTCTTTTTTGAGCTATCGGGTTGACAGATAGACGGACAAACAGACTGACATACAGACGGGCAGATAACCGAAAATAGACATAGGTGATTTTATAAACACCTATAGCAAATTTTTTTTCATAGTATCAATATTTTTAAGCGTTACAAACTTGGGACTAAACTAAGTATACCTTGATATATTTCGTATACATGGTATAACAACACACACAAAATATAATTTTGTATTTATAAAACAAAAGCCTAAAATCATGTATTTATAGAAAGCATGTATTTATGGAAATGAAAAAGCTTCTATGAGGAAAATTATATGCACTAATATAGTACACAGTTAGTAATATAATTACGATTCAATGACTTTCATTTATATACATTCTATGGTTTTATAAACATAACACAAGTTAGTCCAAGAGCTAGTATGTGACAATAAGCCAAGGTGCAACGAGCCTCATAATCAGTTGAATATTATCATGGCTTGTCGTGATGTAGAATTTCCTATTCTCTCTTGAATTATTTGTCAGAAAGAAAGATGCAATATAAGCTTAATGTACGCACACAAATTAGTCCTGAAAAAAATTCTCCTACAAAATGGCACTTTTAAGTAGAGAAAGTACAGATGTGGAGACCAATCAGATCGGAAAACTGGCTGTAAAACGACATACAAATTATGCAAAATATAAAGCTGAACTTTGACTTGTATTCTGTTACTTCTAGAGTAATTAAAAATAGAGTAAAACCTTTTATATTCAGATTTATTAAAATTGGAGATAAAAAACTTGCTTTTATTTTTTGGAATTTTCTTAAAGGATACATAACCCTTAAAAAAATCGAAAAAATCGTAAACAACTTTTTGTTTCAGAATTTGATAAAAGGATATAGAGCTATTTGAAATTAAAAAAATAATACAAAACCCAGGTTTAATTGAAGATTTTCGATTCTTTTTATAGGTGCGATTGTTTGAAGTCCTATATTTTGGAAAAACTTTCGGCAATATCTCGAGAAGTACCTCTTTGTTCATCAAAAAGTTGTATTGTTTGATAGTTGAAATATATCGATAATAATTCCTGACCAATCAAATTGGCTGAAAATTCTCAATTTTACGGCTTTTAATCGCCACCATCTTCAGAATATGGTTTACAAAAGGGTTTCAAATTTTGAATAGTTCAAAGACATAAAAAGCGTGGGTTACTCTTCTTGTGTCCGTACAATCAGTATACCTAGCAACAGATATCGAACAATCCACGCTTTTGATCGTAACTATTTCAAAAAATTCAAAGTATTCAACATTCTTCTGTGTCTTTTTCGTGGAGTACTAACGGTCAATGATCGACGGAATGATTCTTTGAATATTTCTTTTCTTTGTTTACTATACTATACTGAATATTCCGGTAGTAATTTGCACTTTACTATTGGTAATACAAAACTTTGTTAATTTACATTATAAATATGAAAACATAACTTTTTGATGTAATTAATTTGAAACATTAATTTCTCTAAAGATAAACAAATTATTTCTAATTAGAAAATATTTTAATGAATTTTGTGTGTATTTCTTACACGAGGTACATTATGTGAACGTTTATTCAGTGTGCGTATATAATAGATTTAAACTGAATGATATATATATATATATATATATATATATATATATATATATATATATATATATATATATATATATATATATATATATATATATATATATATATATATAAAATTATAAAAAATAAATTCCCTTAGAATAATTTTTATTTAGAAAAAAAAAAATAATAAAACCAAAAAAATATTGAAGATGAAAAAAAATTTATTTTGTATATAAAAGAAAAACCATTTCTTTTACATTTCACTTACAAATAATAACCAATAATGGTCTTAGGCTGTATATCAATGGTTGAGAAGTTTATTTTTTATACTATCGAGTTTACCCCTATGATTGAATACAGAGATACAGTTAGATATCGCAATAGTTAGATATCGCAATAGATAAATTTTAGTCCGTATCTCAGAAACTATTCGACCAGTCATCAAATGCACCCGATTTTTGTACTTTTTGGGTCAAAATTATCTTATATTCTGAATTTTAATAATATATCCCAAACTTTTTCGACTTCTTTTAGTCGCTTACTTTGATTTTTTCGAAAATAAGTTTTTCCATAAGTTTCCAACACCTCACTTTCCAGAATCAACTTCAAATACGACCTTGAGCTACGACCTGTCCGTCTTCCCAAATTATGAATAGTTTTATTAGACTAGATATCCAAAAATACCCACTTTCAAATCTCGCAAATCAGTTTTCATAGAATATCACAAATATAAAAAATCAACTACATTACTATATTATACTCTTTCGTTTTGTCGAAAAATAAATAAAAACATTGATTTTCAATCATTCGTCATCCATTTTCTGGTTTGTTAAAGCATATCAAAGACTGGAGTATATATGTAATATAAAAATACAAAAGTTTTTCACCCAATTTTTATATAGATTTGTGGTTCTATAATGGATATCATCTGATATCTATATATTTGTATATCAAAACAGTGTTTATGAATTTATTATAAATAATCTATTGTTATAGGGTGTTTTTTTATATGCACTGTTTTCCAAAAATCTATTTGTAACATTTTTTGTATAAATTATCATACTTAGTCGAAAAATCTATTTCAAAATCTTAGGATATCCATTAGAATATCTACTAATCAATTTAGATTCAATTAACCATAGAGTGTACAAATTTTCAATTTATGACTATTGTAACATCTGGATAAGTACCTGATTGTTAAATACTGACGAAGTGGGAATATTTCTTAAGTAAGTATGATTGGACATCAAGGCAATGTATATTGATTAAAATTTTATCTGCTCAAATAAACATATCAACTAAACGATATTTTTTATAACGGCTTACAATAGAAGCTGTATTTGTATAATATATCGTAGAACCTATCTCGACAAACAAATAATGGAAGTATCTAGAGCAACACCCCCAGACTAAGCGCGAGCTGAAGTCAATTCTCCTATATAAAAAAAATTCCTTAATTCACAACGAAGTATAGCTATGACAACAAAATTTTTATGCATAATTTAACAAATAATACTCACCCGTAAACAATTATTGTTGAAGTTTTTTCAATAAAAAATAAAGTGCAGACAATACGAAATTCTTGAATAGTGACCTGATTACATATAGTGTGGTTTTCATACACACTCCAGCGAATTTTTATTACATTTAATATAGATAAAAATATGAAACATCGTTTCCAATGAAGAAAAAAACAAAACCGAATAATTCTCATGAATACCATTCGTTTAAAGATACATTTGTCATCAGTTTTTTTTTTGTTTTAGTTTTTCCGTTCAATTCTAATAGAATAGTATGAAATTTTTTAAAATAATACTAAAAACTATACATTTATCTTGAATAAAAAAAAAACAAGACACAATCTCATATTACATATTTATGTAAAATATATTTTTACAGGATGTACAAAAAATAATCACATATAGTATTGATAAAGATAATATTATCGTTAGCCAAACCAAAGTTAATCACGTTTTCTTACGATCGCCTTTAAATCCTGTATATGGATTCCCATTAATGCTCTTTATAAGCAGGTTAATTTTTATACCATGCATATATATAATATGCAAGGTATACTAAGTTTAGTCCCAAGTGTGTAACGCTTAAAAATATTGATGCTACGAAAAAAATTTTGATATAGGTGTTCATAGAATCACCTAATTAGTCCATTTCCGATTGTCCGTCCATCCGTCCGTCCGTCTGTGGGCACGATAACTCAAAAACGAAAAAATATATCAAGTTGAAATTTTGACAGCGTACTCAGGACGTAAAAAGTGAGGTCGAGTTCGTAAATGAGCAACATAGGTCAATTGGGTCTTGACCTATGGGTCAAGAAACGTCTTGTAAACCGTTAGAGATAGAACAAAAGTTTAAATGTAAAAAATGTTCCTTATCAAAAAATAAACAACTTTTGTTTGAAACATTTTTTCGTAAACAGCATTATTTACCCGTGAGGGCACAAATTAGGCGTATATTGTATAGTATGTATTATATAAATTGTATATGTATGTGCAATGTGATAGAGTAATCAACACTATTTATGCATGGTATTTCAACAATTAATTCAGTCAGTTGTTTGTTTTCACTTGTTTAATATCCTTTACGATATTTAATGTATAGATTTGAGCTGTTAAAGTTTGCCTTTTTAACATATAAATCCTATATTGAAGTGTTTTTAAAGGTAAGCTTTATTATGTAACAAGGCAAATTCTCTTAAGATTATTTTGGAAAACTAATATTCATTAGCTTAAAGTATGACAAATATTTTCCTATAAACGAAATTATAAAAAACAGCACTCGTTTTTCCATAAAGTTCATGTTAAAGTGATGAAATGAAGGGAATTTGTGTGGTATTTTTTCTAGAAGTAATTTTCTCTAAATCTTTAGGCATCAATAGCCATGGTATATATCCAAAAATTTAACTCTCAGTTTCGTCTAATTTTTCTAAGTTCTAACAGAATCCACCCTGAAAATTTGAAACATAAGTCTCAAATAATTCCATACAGTTTTATTCTTTTTTTTAACAGCGTCTTTAAATCTAACGCATTTGTTCCATTCATTAATTTAATACGGAAGCAGGATGTGAAAAACCCTAATACTAATCAGGGCCCCTTTAAAGCTTAGGGCTCTATATAATTGCTTATTATAACTTATTCGTAATTATGACAATCAGTGTCTTGGTGTCTTAGGATTGGTGTTATGAGGATTGGTGTGACTTAATCGGTAGTGAAAAATCCGCTAGAGTTGACAAATACTGATTAAATCTGAAAACTGGGATATGCTTGCATTTTCAGCACCTTTTTCAAATTTTTCTTGAGGGAAATTGTTCATACCAACTTATGACCTTAAACTAGCTGAATGTGAAATGGTTCGGATTAAAAACCAAAAGAACCAATTCAGTTCAAGAGAGAAAATATATAAGTTATCTTTTTAATAATTAGTTATAATAAAATATTTTTGTTTTGTTACAATCTGTACATATAATTTCGGTAAGAAACACAAGAATAAATTGTTTTAAAGAAGTTTTTGACTGAATGACGAATGGTTTCCGGATTTTGTCATCAAGAAGAAAAAAAACAACGAAAACTTTTATCTTTATTATACATTTTTATATATGTGCTATAATGTATATCATATCCACAATTGATTTCGAACTTAGAACAAACTTTTCTTGGATAAAATTATAATAACTTAAATAATTTCAAGTAAATTGAAAATGACAGTTTAGATTATTAATGATAAAATTTATAAAAATAAAATTATTTTCGAAAAAAAAAAAATACATATTGTTTTTCCTGGTGGTTACCTCTATATACAAAGTTATTGTATTCCGCAGGTGTTTTCTATTCGAAATCTATATTTAATTTCTATTAAAGCAGACTTTATGAAGTAAAGAATTAAATTTTTATCGTCAATATGAATAAAATCTCAAAAGCGATGGCAAAAGAATGACGATGGCGAGTAGGCTAAGCCAACTCTATTCTATGATTTTTATGTCAGTCAAAATTTGATTCTATGATTAACTATGATTATTTTATACCTACGAACTCTTTAACAATTTGGCCCAAGCTTGAAAACAAGTATTTGGATATTTGGCCAAACGTAAGCATGCACTATTAGCAGATCCAGTTATGTAAGCGCCAAAAAACCGTAGTTAATCTACCCAATGTTGGAAACGTTTTGGAGGATCCATTATTAAACAAACCTTGATAACCATCAGAAACCCGAAGAAAAACTATCTTCTATTCGATGAAGTTTAGGTAATCATTGGATTGGTTGACGTTTAGCAACCGAGCAATAAACGAAGCTTGTGTCACCATCAGAGTTTGAAAGATAAACTATCTATTGTTAAAATGGCTGATATAATAATAATAATAATAATAATGGGGTTTAACCTCCGTTTCTCTAACATGTACGCCTATAACAGAGGCCACCCACATCATTATTTGTTAATCTTTATTTATTTAATTACAAACATATTTACAATTACATTTTGACATGGGCGGAGTCGGATACTTCGTTCTTATCCAAGCGATGACAATGTGATCAATTCTACCGCCCTCATTAATCATAATTATTCACACTGCCGCTGCCTGGATTCGAGCCCGCAACCTAAGCCTAAATAGACAAACAGACAAAGACTAACGCCTTAGACTGCTCGCCCATTTAAGCACTAAATGGCTGATATGAGTCTGCACAGCCTTCAATTAAGTTAGGGAGATCATCAGAGGACCAAGTTTGTGGTGCTCCGTGTTTGACTAAACTTGAGTAACAATGTGAATGATCATAGAAATGTTTGAGAATTGGTAGCCTAATAATTAACCATCTTGGGTAAACATCGGTGACGCGTTCTGGGACACTCAACAGTAATTAAAATTTGAGTCAACATTCATAAGCTGTAGCTGGGCTTCTCAATATTAGCCAGGATACATTCATGCTTTCCCATCATGTGCGCTTTAACATGGGAGTGTATAGTGTTTATAAGATGCTTTAGCCTACTTTCTTAAGCATTATTTATCAACTTTCAATGTATGTACGAGAACATATGCTGTTCGTATTACATAAATAAATATGTTTGTTAAATATTTACTCATGTAATCTTCTTATATGTTAGTTTGGGTTCGATTAATATTTGATATGAGTTTGAAACATTGTAACCACTTACACAATATAAATGAAACGAGGAAATATATTGCTTTAAAACAAGGTGTCTTAAGAGTAAATTAATTAAAATGCATCAATATTCCTCTGTTTAATATGATCGGCTTTAGAATTTAATATAAAATATAGTACAATGTTTTCTTGAAAACATCTTTAAAGAAGGATATCTCATATTTTTCCTTCTAGAATCTTCCGTTAAGATGGTTTATATAGCGTTCGGCACCTTACTGGATCGTACTAAAAAAATTTAACTCATGTTTTTCAGTTATTTACTTATTAAAATAACAATAACCACAAAATTTTCGATCGATTTGTATATTTACATTTTTTTAAATATATTCAAAAACTATCCATTGCAGAGAAAAGACACTCCAGTCTGAAGTTGTAAAGCGTAAAATATTTCATCGATATGTAAATGTATATACAATTTTTTCTGGCTTGTAATTTTCACCACTAGAGTAGAAAACATAATGCCTCCTAAAATTTATTTAAATATCCATTTTTCTAAAAATACAAAAGATTGGGAGCAGTTAAAATATACAAATCGATACGAACTGTATGCTTAACAGCTTTTATTCGAAATATTTTCCCCTTAAATGTACAGTTTCTAGGTAAAATTAAAAAAAAACATTGTGCATTGATGTACATTTTTCAGAAAATTTGAAAGAAAAGTCATAGTTTATACATACAAGTCGATCGAAAATTTTACGTCCTATAACTCTGGACTGAACTTTTTTCTATAAAATGCATTGTTTTCGAGTAAAATAATAAAAATTGAATATTTGAACACTGTGTTTCTACAGGTAAAAAGCTTAAATATTGTAAAAAGCTTAGGTGTATCATTGCAGCCTAACTCATATAAAATTATATCTTACTAGCTTGATACCCACCCGCTTCACTGGGTTTAAAAGTAAAAACTACCGCTTCATAGCCCCCACCTCTCTTGATCACACTTATCCCCCTTCCGTAACACTTATAGGGATTGTTTTACGCAGCTAAAAGATATGCACAGTTTTCAATTTTTTCAATTTTAAAATGGTCACAATTTATTGAGTATATCAGAAAAGGTGTCCATGAATCGTTTGACATTTACTGTTTTAAATTTTTACAGAAATCTTTAATCATTCTGCTCCATCTGAGGTCATTATTTCGAACCATAAATTAAAGATTTCTGTAAAAATTTAAAATAGTAAATGTCAGATTAAATTTAATTTTTTTTAAATTAAATATCTATCTTTAAAATTTATAGCTCATGTGTTATTCATATGTGTTGCTGTACAGTTTCATTAAAAATCATTCGCTATTGGCGTGAAAGCGTAACAAACAAAAAACAACCTTACTTTCACGTTTATAATATATAGGGATTTAATGGGATTAAAGACTTGAGAGAAATAAAAATTTAAATTACCTGTCTGTTCATATATATTATTACATGAGACACAATTTAGTTTTATTTAAAATAATTGTTTTAAATTAATAATTAAATATACACACAAAGTTTTACCTGAATCTTGTAAGCAGTTTTATTGACTGTATGTTCTCAGATAAGTTTATATAATGAATAAGCAAGAGTTTACAGTGTAAACCTTTATAAATAACATGGTGTTATATGGTCTCGGTTGCAAGCAAGATAACGACTTATCCACTTACATATAGTTAGTTGTACAGCATATATTTGATTAAATTATTCCTATATATATGTAGATAGATAGATAGATAGATAGATATTTTATTTGTAAATCGACAATCGTCATTACAAAGAAGTTTGACATATAGATACAAAAATTTAAAAAAAAAGAAAAAGAAAAAAAAAGTATTAACATTATAAAAATAGAAAAAAAAAAGAAAAAAGTACAGTAAATATATACAAAAAAGGCCTTAATGGATTCTACTAATCTGTTGCATAAAGGAAAAAGACACAAAAATTTGAGTAACTAGAGTTCACTCATTCAAGATGAATGACCGTGTTCGCAAAGCTCCCTCGACAAAGGAGCATAAGTTATTTAGGTGATCAAGATTGGCGACATTCAATAGGAGCGGTGCAAAATTTTCAGGCTCTATCGTTACGGATAACGTTTGCATGTACTTTTTCAGGTAATGGAGTCGTAGTCCACTGTAAATGGGACATTCAATTAGAAAATGGTACAAAGTTTCCATCTTGCCCAAATTACAAATACTACAAATTTCGTTCGGGTACCATTTGTAGCCATTTCCATTACAATAAAAGCTGATTCTTACATCGTTTGTTGTTCGTACTTGAAACAGTATTCTTAGTTTCTTGATTGACGAACACAGAAGTGACATGTTGTCTTGAGCGTGGTTAATTAAACGGTACATAGGGCTATATTTCGAATCAACAATACGCTTCATATCGTCATTTTGATGCAAATTATATAAATCGTTTACAAGTACATTTATATTTCTTTTAATTAACCCGATATTCTGCGTAAGCCACAAATCCTCTCGATCAATACTGATAAAAAGATTTTTAATTTGAGTTACCCAGTTAAGTTTTATACAATTATTATTCGTTTCATCGAGATTAAGTAATCTGTTGTAGCATATGCGAGGGAGTCTGTCATTGGGCATAGATAATATTTTATGTAACCAATTGAGAGCTCGCTTGAAAGTATAAACAATTACTTTTTGAAGTTGAAATTCCGTGCGAATAATGTAACCCGGTGTTGTAATATTTAGAGCAAACAGAGATTTGATAAGTTTAACTTGACATTTCTCAATTATATCAGGGTATCTCAGTGCCCAAATTTCCGCAGCATAAAGAAGGACACTTAATATTAGTGAGGAATACAATTGCTTTATAGTATCAAGAGATAGCGATTTGGTTCTGAAAATAATTGATTTTAAATTGACCATTGCTAGGTTAGCTTTACTGACCATTTTGTTAGCTGCGTTTAAAAACATTCCAGACGAGGAGAAACAAACACCCAAATAATTATATTCCTTAACAATTTCTAAGGTATTTGATTTGTAAAAAAATTGTAGATTGTTTGGTAATCTTCCGGAGCGTCTAAATACTACTATTTTCGTTTTATTTGTGTTGACTGTGAGCTTATTCTTATCGCAATACTCCTCCAGTGCATTTAATGCTTTCTGTAGTTTGTGAGGGGCAGAACTAAATAAGACTAAATCGTCGGCATAAAATAAATCAGTTATGTCGGTGTGACTATCGATATTAACGCCTCCTACTCCTTTCGAAATCACAAATTTTCCGAAATCAGCTAAAAACAAAGAAAAAAGTAAGGGCGAAAGGGACTCTCCCTGAAGCACACCCTTTGTGACGTGTATAGGACTGAGGGACTTGTTATTTACCTGCAAAATCATATTAGCGTTTTCATAGAAATTTTTTATTATTCTAATTAATTTTGGGGATACTCCTAATGTTTGTAACTTTAGCCACAATAGATTATGGTCAACTGAGTCAAATGCCGATTTAAAATCGACAAAAGCGCAATATAGTTTGTTTTTCGGTAACCTTAAGTGATTGGCTATAACACATGAAAGGATAAATACATTGTCCACACATCCTCGTCCTTTTCGAAATCCCGTTTGAGTCTCCGGTAAAATTTGGTTTTCCTCAACCCAGTTACTGATTCTATTGCATAAGATTTGAGTAAAAACTTTTGCTATAGTGTTTATTAAAGAAATGCCACGATAATTATTCAAATTATTGGGATCGCCTTTTTTGTGCAGTAAAATCATTTTTAAATTTGCCCACTTATTTGGAATTTTTTCATTAATAAGTATATTGTTAAAAAATCTTAATATATATTCTTTTCCCTCTAGTGAAATAAATTTAAAAAATTCATAGGGAATCCCATCGACACCAGGGGACTTGCCGTTTTTGCATTTACTTAAAACCCTATCTAATTCCTCTAATTCTATATTACGGTCAAGTTCGGGGTTATGACTAGTAACTAGCAGATTAGGGATTACTTCATAAGGAAAATCGACATTGTAAAACGATTTAAAGTGATTTTCCCAATCCTGCACATCTATAGGATTAACTGGCCTAGACTTGTAATTAAAATGACGAATGGCTTCCCAGAACTCTTTAGGATTATGACTATTAATAATCTTTTTTGATAATTCCTGCAAATGATTTTGTTTTGTCATCTTAACCAATGATTTATAATTTTTTTTTGTATCAAGATATGCTTGGATTTGTTCTTCTGCAAATTTATCTTTCCTACATCTTCGCAGTGCTCGTCGAACTTCTTTTCTTAGGTTTCGACAGTCTGTATTAAACCAGGACTTAGAGTCCGCTCTTGCCCCAGCCCCAATGCATACACGTTTACACATTTGTAAACTTTCTGCGGTGTTTTTTATAGCCTCAGTTAAATAATTACATATTGTATCAGAATCTGATACATCTAAGGTCAAAGGATCTGAAAGTTTTTTATCTAATTCATTATTTACTAGACTTTTATATTGTTCAGAACAACTTTCTACCCAAATAAATTTATACTGGAAATATTTAATACTTTCAGCATGTTCCACTTCGTGGTAATTGAGATCAACATCGATAGTCACTCGATACGGAAGATGAGAGGATATAAGATCATTATTGCAAGAAAGACCTGAGTCACAAATACGGTAGGTAAAACCGGAATTTATCCAGCAAAGGTCAATGACAGACTTACCCCTACTAGAAACGTATGTAAACTGTGCCGGATTGTCACTTATGGTTCGTCCATTAAGAACATACATACCATTTTCTTCCATAAAACTTACTAGCTGTCTTCCTCTAGAATCAATGTTACTGTCCATGTTAGATCTGTTTGGTTTTAAAAGCGAGCTACAGCAGATATCCTCATCCATTTGATTTAAATTGCCTATACGTGAATTGAAGTCGCCAAGCATGATCAACCTATCCGAGTTTGAACATGAAAGTATCTGGGACACGGTATCTTTCAGCAGATCTAATATAATTTTAATGTCTTTATCCCGTGGAAAATAAAACAAACCTAAAATAAAATAAAAGTTATTAATTCTAATTTCAATTATTAACCAGAAATTTGTTGTATCAAGAACCCTGACATTAAAGCCCTTTTTTACAAAAATCAATAAACCGCCACTGGCTCGACCTCTCGATTTCTCTTTGACAGCTAAACTGTAATAATAATTATAAATTTGTGAAAAATTATCATCTATAGAAATCGAGCCAGTTACCCATGTTTCACACAAGCAAATAATGTCCGGGCTATTATCATCAATTACAAAACATTCCTTGAAATTAGCGAAACCATCGCAGTTCCACAGCAAAATATTTAAATTTTTTGGCTTCCTAAAGGGGTGACATCTCCAATACATTCAACATTGAGCTTCCTTGAATTTTTTTTTTTGGATCCGGTTTCATTGTTTTTAATTTTTTTATCCTCCTGAACTATTTTTTCTGGATCTTCTTCGGAGGAAGATTGTGGAATAAGACGTTTTCTCTCATTTCGCTTTAGTTGCATCCTTTTCTCTTTATTTTCCACACGAATTTGTAGTGGTAAATCATCATGAATATATATATTCGTACCTTTGAGTTTTGTTCTATTGCGAATCACATCTAATTTCAGTTTATAATTAAAAAAACAAACTTTAATTGGTCGGATTTTGTCGTTCTGTTTTCTGCCTATTCGAAAGATGTTAGAAATATCTGTCGACGACACCGTAATTGAAAATGTTTCTTGACATATATTAGTAAATACTTGCAATAGTTCAGACGCACTATTTTCATTTTCTTGAATTCCATGAATAACGATATTACTTTTGTTGGCTTCTTTTAGTAAGAAATTAATCGTTTGTTCATGTTTATGGACAACGGGTTCAAGTGAGTTGTATTTTTCTTGATTACTAATACAGATGTTCTTTAATTCTTTGAGGCTATTATCTAAACTATTTTCCACTGCTTGTAAACGTTCCAAAATTTTGTCTTGAACTTGCAGACGTTCCAGAATTATGTCTAATTTTTTCCCATCCATAATGTGAAATATAGATATTTAATTTCAATCACAACAAATAAATATATGAATGTCAAGTAAATATTATTTAATATAAGTAAATATTATAGTATTAAATTGCACACAACAATAAAGTTGTTTATTAACAGCGATGACAGCAATGACTTTTTAACAACCTTTATGCAAATGTCTACATTATAACATAACCACTTTTTAATTTTTATTAATTAGAGAGAAGAAGAAAAAAAAAAAAAGTTTTGCACTGAAATTTTCTATTTTTAATTTGTAAACTTAGCAGCACAATTAGACAAAAAAAAAAGAAAAGATTTAATTTTCACGATTGGAAAATACTTTTAATTTCAAAAATTATCACAGAGATATGAATACACGTCTTAACAGTATGAACTATAGCGCCAAACTCCTATATATATGTAATAGAAATAACACTTATTGTAAAACAGCTTCATATTAAAATTGTAGCTGTCTAAATAATATATAGTTCAATAATTTTCCATTTAAACCATGTTAAACCATGCTTTTTGTCACTGGTTTAACTCAAAACTCAACGAAGTTCGATTACACTTTTTTTTTTCTCAAATTATTCTAAATAGATTAAACTTTTATATTATCAGAATTTTTTTTACCATTTATATGAAATATATTAAGGTATACTAAGTTTAGTCCCAAGTTTGTAACGTTTAAAAACATTGATGATATGAATATAATTTTGGTATAGTTGTTCATAAAATCACCTAATTAGTAGTCCATTTCTGGTTGTCTGTCTGTCTGTCGTCTGTCGTCTGTCTGTCTGCCCGCCTGTCATCAAGATTACTCCAAAACGAAAAGAGATATAAGGCTGAATTTTTTATAGCGAGCTGAGGACGTAAAAAGTGAGGTCGAGTTCATAAATGAGCAATTGAGGTCAATTGTGTCTTTTGTTCCCTAGGACCCATCTTGTAAACCGTTAAAAATAGAACATAAGTTTAAATATAAAATATGTTTTTAAAAAAAATTAAACAACTTTTGTTTGAAACATTTTTTAGTAAACATCACTGTTTAACCGTGGGAGCGCAAACTATGCGCAAATTGTATAGTATGTATTATATGGGTATATCAGTTATGTAGGTGTGACATGTATGTATGTGTAATGTGACAGAGTAATCAACCCTGTCTATGCATGGTATTTCAACAATTAACTCAGTCAATTGTTTGTTTTCACTTGTTTTTATTTGTCTATAAACAAGTCTCATTAATTTACGTCCTTAAGCCCTTATTTTTTGCAAAAAGCACCCAATATAAAACCTTTAATATGGAAAATACCTACTAACAAGAACATATAGAAAAATTATGTTGTAAGAAGACATCGATTAAAACTTTCAAACCAAAAATATTTCAATTCCCAAACAACCTTGTTAAATGTTAAGAACAAATTAATTAACTAATTATTTTTCGTTGATATGAGAAATGTCAATTTTCATTTAAATTATTAAAATATAAGGTATTATTTTCACAGTGGTGTTTCAAAACCGACGGATAAGAAGAAAATAATTGAAATGGAATGAAAATAGACACGATATGATTTGTTCATACATATTTATGAAGAATGTTAAATAAATTAATATTATATGTTCTTCATAGAAATGGGTTCTTTACAAAATCTCGAAATGTTTATGTAAGGTTGATATATGAAGATATGTTTAGAACCTATTTAATAGTTAATGACTAAGTGTTCCACAAATTTATTGTATCATTGAAGAAAGAAGGATATTTTTAGTTAAGGTTGTTGTCGCGATATTTGAGTAGCGTCAGAAAATTTTAAATTTGTATGTACTTACAAAAGACATGATTATACAATTACCCTTAAAATTTGTATCTGATTTACCGTCTAGAATCCGAGATAAATTTAATTTAAAGTTCGGTATTTAACATGTATGGTATACACTCTTTATACTTTTGCATCAGTTATTAATTTATAAAAAACAAACCAACTGTCAGATATTTTCCAAAACCTAACAGTCTATTAATTGATTTGTTTCGATTCTAAAGTTCAACAATTTATAAGCAAGTATACATAGTAGCGAGTCAGACAGAAAGAAGTAGTAGCGAGTATACATAGTAGCGAGTCAGACAGAAGAGTGTTAGGATTGGTGTTGTATACGTACACATCAATATTTTATGTGTAACGTCTTCACGAGTATAGGTTTGCTTAAATATTATGGATCACTTAGAAGCTCGTGTACTTTTACAGCGCGCATATTCCATAATATTTACATATATATTGTACCACGACAACTACCTTAAATTTGATAAAAACATTGTAAACGCAGTTAGAGAGGTAGCTGTAGGTTCAAAGACGGCCATTGTACATAGAGCTTCTAGCAGGCCACAAACCCATGCACTCTTTTTAAAAGCTTTAATTCTACATTTACTCAACTTTGACCTTTGCTATTAAAAGTATAATTTACATGTTATAAATATTTTGTTTGTTTGAAGCAAATCAAAGTTTTAGAATTCTAAATGAGTGTGCTTTTAACCTCCGAACCAAAAAAAAGTGTTATAAGTTTGACCGCTATGTGTGTATGTCTGTCTGTCTGCCTGTGCCATTGTAGCGCCTAAACGGATGAGAGTGGTCATGGCGATGTTTCTAGTGCCGTACCCGAATCAGCTAAAAAAAGGCTATTATCATCAAAATCGGTTCAGTTTGGACAAAGCTCTAACGAAAAAGGTAATTGAATCGAGGAACTTTATAAATTTCAGTTGTTCTTTGAGACTATGCATTATAATCAATCGATTATATAATAAAGGAGCACATTTCTATGAAAAAGAAACATTTTCCGGAAAAAATAGCTTTCTTAACAGTATCGGACTCTTCAAAGATATCCATCCCTGACAATTTGATAGCTATGGCTACATTAAGACGAATATAAACGTGAAATAAAATTGATAAAAATGTTTTAAACATAAATTTTGTGTAGAAATTAACAAAAATTGAAAATTAAGTTTACCTATTAGGCTCGAAAACACATGTTCAAAAAGTTGGTCTCGATAAAACAGCTCAAGAATAGACACAAAAGATCTTAAAATATATGCGCATTCAATTTTGAACTGAATTTAATAAATTTCTGTTTGAACACCTGCATTTAATTTAAAGCAATAATAATGAAGTTTCAACTCGAATAGAAAATTAATTCATAATTACATGTTGATATGGAACAGGTAAAATCTCATCTATTTAACATAAATTTCAAACGTATTTACTAATCAATAACTCATAGTGCATTCTTTGTGGTAAGTTTATATGTTGGTTGCAAAGAATCATTTAATGAATCACGTTTTGATGAATTTCAAATGTACTTAGAATTAATTAACATGCATTCAACTGAGTTGTTTTCTTAAAGGAAGCTTTCTAGACATGCAAATTTTTGAATACATTAATTTCACTTATTTTAATATTACAATTTCTACGTACGGGATGTTCTAGTTGAACAACTTCTAAGAATATTAAGATATCGAACAGTGATATACAAAAGTTTATTTTTCATATTACGATGTGCCTTGACACGTTTAACCCGTGGGTCAGTAAGTGAACGCAATTACAGGGCTATCTTAAGGGTGGAAAACCCCATAGATTCGTACTAGGTGCACAGATTCGTGAACCCAATCACAGCGTTAACGCGAGTTGCTTGAACCGAAGAACGAATTGATTTTGTGTCGAATTATTTTTGATATAGATTTATATTGAAAAAGTTTTAGGGGCTTTCATACTGGATAAAAAAAATACAAACATTTGTTAACTAAAAGTCATTATTTAAAATATTAATAGGCTGAGTTCTTCCGTTGTCCCATTAACCTTCGATTGAGTGCATTTGAGTTGAGAGACGAAAAACGTACATCTCGTGAGCTCTATCTACAATTTGGTAGAATATTCTCAAGGCCTTTACTCTCCCAGAAGGTGAATCTTTATTTTTAGTATATTCTCACTTTATTTTTCAAGCAAAGCTTATTACTATGAAAATCTTAATCAATTTCTTAAGCAAAAACGGAACCTATACCATAAGTAAATTGTTTTCACATAAAAGTTTTTGTACAAATGATTTGATCGTATATGGGACCCTTTAAAGAAAATTAAATGAAGTAATTATTTTGTAAAGTAATAAAAAAATTATTATTTCTGAAGTATAAGTCATTTGGCAAGTAAAAGACATATTGAATAAATAATGAAATTATTACTTATCTGATCACTATTACATAAAAAATTTTCACGTTCAGAAAATTTGAATCGTAAAACATACTCTGCATGTTCTGTTTTATGATTTTATTGATTTTAATACACAAGTCATAAATAAAATTATATTATACAGGATGATCTATTTTAAACGAAACCGATATTTTTTTGAACATGGATATATTGCTTAAAAAAAGGTTTTTTATACCATGCATATATGAAATATACATAGTATATTAAGTTTAGTCCCAAGTTTGTAACGCTTAAAAATAATGATGCTAGGAAAAAATTTTGTCATAGGTGTTCATAAAATCACCTAATTAGTCCATTTCCGGTTGTCCGTCCGTCCGTCCGTCCGTCCGTCTGTGGACACGATAACTCAAAAACGAAAACAGATATTGAGCTGAAATTTTTACAGCGTACTCAGGACATAAAAAGTGAGGTCAAGTTCGTAAATGAGCATCATAGGTCAATTGAGAATTGAGGATCTTGGGACCGTAGGACCCATCTTGTAAACCGTTAGAGATGGAACAAAAGTTTCAATGTAAAAAATGTTCCTTATCAAAAATTTAACAACTTTTGTTTGAAACATTTTTTCGTAAACATCACTGTTTACCCGTGAGGGCGCCAGTTAGGCGGAAATTTTATAATATGTACTATACTTGATTATCAGTTATGTATGTATCACATGCTTGTATGTGTAATATGATAAAGAAATCAACACTGGCTATGCATGGTATTTCAACAATTAACTCAGTCAATTGTTTGTTTTCACTTGTTTTAAAGCTTGTGTTACATTTAAATGTAAAGAAGACAATCTAAAATCTTAACTGATGCAATATAAGTTGACAGACAGTAAGTGATATCAAGACAAACGACAGAAGAAAATTAAAACCAATCCAAGAATTATTGCCGAATGATATTATCGGTTCAGACTTAGGTGTCTGGGGTCAAAGATAATTTAGTGTTTTTTATGTACCATAAGTTTTTACCTGGACCAGACCTGGATTTTAGGTAGCGTATACCTAATAAACGTGTTTGCCATAGTATGTGTTTGCTCGCAATATCATTCTCTATACTATCATAATCCCAAAATACATAAATTAACCACCGTCTTGGCCTACTAGCCTTGGCCCAGTTTTGAGCAAGGGCTGAAAATCCAAGGCTTGGCCCAATCACTGTTGACTCAACCTCAATTCCAATTGTAAGCTTGACAAGTAACAAATTTTCCAATTTAATTTACCTACGAAAAGTTTACTTTTTTCCAATAACCTCCAATGGTTTTGACGCACAATCGAAAGGATATTCTTACTGAAGATGTTGACTTGAAGTTTCACTCTTTAACCTTTAAATGAGCTCTGCTAGAACTATTTGCGACTTTATTTTGTTAATTTTCTTCTTTAAATGACATAATTTTTGTAGGAATATTTGGACCCATGACATGTTGAAACAGGTCATTTAAATCGGAGTTCACATAAGTCCTTGTTTGAATGAGTTTTACGACCATCTTATTTTCATTCATATTTTTATACCATGTTTATGAAATATACCATGGTATATTAAGTTTAACCTCAAGTTTGTAACGCTTAAAAATATTAATAATATGATAAAAATTTTGGTAAAGGTGTTGATGAAATCACCTAATTAGTCCATTTCCGGTTGTCTATCTGTCTGTCGTCTTTCTGTCTATCTGTCATCACGATAAGTCAAAAGCAAAAAAAGATATCAAGTTGAAATTTTTACAGCATGCTCAGGTCGTAAAAAGTGAGGTCGAGTTCGTTAATGAGCAACATAGGTCAATTGGATCTTGGGTCTGTAAGACCCATCTTGCAAACCCTTAGAGATAGAACAAATATAAGAATTGTCCCTAATAATAAAACATTTTTTCGTAAACATCACTGTTTACCAATGAGGGCACAAATTAGTTTCGAATATTACATAGTATCTATTATATGGGAATATGAGTCATGTATGTGTAACATGTTTTTATGGCTGGTAATCAACACTGTCTATACATGGTATTTCAATAATTAACTCAGTTAATTGTTTGTTTTCACTTGTTCTTTGTAAAAATTTATTATATAACATACAACTGAGTAAATGTACATAACAATATATTTTAAAAAAGCGTTCGTTCTTTTATATATTTAAAATAATTCTCTTTAAACTGAAAACATTTCTTGAGTTGAATCTTTTTATATTCATATAGTATGAGTTTGTCTTTTTTATATCCGACATAAAAATGTAATATTTTTCAACTGGGTTTGTTGTAAGCATTTTTCTCTGTGAAATAACTTCCCTGATCTCTAAATACAGTGATAGAACTTTATACTATAAATTTTTTCAGTAATGTTTTTTTTTTCACAACATGTTTTTTGTATAAAAAGATAAACTTTATCTTTCGGTGATAACCTTATATAGAAAGATAAAGCTTAATAAAACATAATCTCAATCGTTATTTATTTTGGTAAAAATTATTTATTTTCTGCATACGGAAGTAATGGGTAATGACTTCACAAACCCAAATCAAAATTTTCTGGTTATTGAAACTCGTCTTCAATTGAAATCAAAGTTTCAGAAGATTTCGCCTCGTATCGTTTTTTCTTCATTTTGTGATTCCACGAAAGAGCTCTATTTCAAAAATCTTTATTGGTCTTTTTAAATTTTTTTCATGAGTAATAATTTTGGCCATATTGCTTAAAATGCTTTGTGAACAATAATCGATTTTCTACAATGTTATCGTTCCAAAACTTGATGTCCTGTGAGAGAAAAAAAAGGCGTACTTATTTTTGTTCGACAAATATTTATCTTTCTCTCAACTTTATATCGTCAATTTCTCGAAAATAAGAAATTATCGTCTCATCTTTAGCTGACGTTTTTTTCGTATCGTGTATTTATCTTAAAAGCAAATTCATCTCTCACGGTATCACTAATAATCGTAGCATGGAAAATATTCAATTAAGAATTATTTTATAATTTATGAAATAAATCTACAGATTTTTGAATCTCATTAACTTTTTTAATAATTTATAATACATCGGATATTAATTGCTTTTTAAACAAACTTTACTTAATGTTTTAAACAACAGCATATCCTTATCTTATTTTAAGAGATCGTTTACCTTAAAGACAACATTGAATAATATATGAAGATAATAAAAAATTTTATCATAATATATTATTAATATATTATATCCCGGCCAGACACTAAAGCGAACAGCAAACACCTACAAAAATAGGCGAGTAGTAAATGGTTATAAGTAACATCGTTTAATGAATGGATTATATTTACTTTGTGATGTTTGAACTGTTTAGTTCTTGCCTATTTTCTTTGTTATTTGGTGTTCGCCTTCGTGTCTGGCCGAAGTATTATTCAGTAAAAGCCGTTTAATTAAAAACAACATTACCTGTTCAAAAACATATAAAAGTATGCACTTAAAATGGTGATTGAAGAATGGTTGGTTGATAATTTAAGCAAAAAAGCGCAAAATAATGAAGGACCACAAAATGAAGTCATAACCTTCTTAGACAATCATGATCTAATTAATTGCAAAGCAAAAAAAGGGAAAAAATCAAATATGATGCTGAGTTGGCGAGAGTGAATAGAGTGAAATGAGAGGATCAAATGCCTCAACATTTCAAAGCCTCCAGAAAAGAGATAAAAAATAATTCCACTCTCTAAGTATCGTGATTATTGGGTAATGCTTATCCTATCTTTGCCGATGAGACAGGCTTTGCTAGGTCTGGAATTTCTCATCACAATTGAAATACTTAAAACCAATCACTGAAACATCCAAGTATTTTGATAATGATTTAACCCAGAGGTAAGATTAGGTTGACAAAGCTCATTTCATTCTATTTTCTCGTTCTCCATTTTCGCCGTATCTTCCAAATTGTCTAGATTGCTGCAGTAAAGGTTGAATAAAATGAATAAATTTTTTGCTTATTTAATCAGACCTTCGGGTGTGTAAAATCATATTTAAATTACCAACACCAAATACCTACTAAGACGGTACTTTTATTTTTAAAATTTTTATTTTATCATTAAAGATATTCTATAAACTTTATATGCAGAGAATAACGACCTTCTAAGTAATTATAAATGGAGTTCTAAGTAGGTGACATCGTTAAATATAATTTATTACATCAATGCAATTTTCTTTAGCGCTTTTAACAATACAGATTAATTGTGTTCCTTTTCTCTTTCGGTGTGAATTCATGAGTAAAATACTGCAATAATTCTTGAATAAAGAAATATTTAACACTTTTGTTAGTAAAACAACTGTAGACGGTTTTAATCAGAGAAAAATCATAGCTCTAAGCTACAGTCATTTCACGGTAAACGTAGCTAATTTGTTAGGTATTTACTAGAAAATTTTATTGATCAAAATATACTTATAACATTATTCAGAGAGTCGAAATTATCTAAATACCGTCCATGATATAAATTCTTTGACTTAATTCATAATTCACTTCAAAATCTTTTATAAGAGTAAGCCACAGAAGTTTTCAAATGATAAATGAAAAAAATTACGTTTTTTTTAATCAAGACAAAGAGTTTTCTTTTATTATTACGAATCTTTCTGATTTTGAGTTATAAAAATATTATTTAATCATTAATAAATTGAGAAATTCTATATTTAACAAACGAAAAATGTGTGAAAAGTAATAAAAAGGCAAATACCGTTTTCTTCGTTTGAACGATAAAGAAGAAAAAAATAAAACTGGAGAATTTTTTTATATTTATCTTAATTCATAAGGTTTTTTAATTTATTATAAGCAAAAAATATGATAAAAAACTATTGTAATCACGCCACGAAAACCAATTTTATCCGACTACGGCTAGGGTAATGATTTTAACCGGTATGCATTTGGGTATGTATATTTGATTGAATGTACACCAGTTCATTCACATCTTCTAAACTATTCATCAAAATTTGACAGATAGGGAATCGATGAAAGCTTCCGCTAATAATGATGTTCAATAAAATAAAAATTTAGGTAAAACTCGTCTTCTGAAAATAACTTTCAAAAAAATACGAAACAAGAAAATATTCTCATCTGAAATGGGAGTTGGTAATAAATCAAATTGTCATTACAGTTGGACCCTTCTGTGGAACCCGACTGTATTGAAAATTTTATTTGTTTTAACAATTTCAGATGATAATATTTTCTTGTTTTTTTATACTTGCATACTTTAGTGCGTGATTAAAGCATAAAAAATCCGTCCAATGAACACCATTCGCTTATTTGGTACTTTCAACAACTTCTACGTGAAATATATTTGCGATTGAGATGGAACTTGATGAAAGATTTTGTATAACTCTTTAGTTTCATTTTATTCCATGGTCACCCACGGCAATTTTTTGTAGAAAACAAATGAGACCATCTACAAGAATAATCATTCTTACCCTTAAACTCGAAGGGATATCCACAGGAAAATAGTATTTTCCATTATTTTATTGGTTCTGTTTTTAACCACTCGATCCAATAGTATTGATAGATTAAAATCAGAGAAAAAAACCTTATAAATGCTTCTAGCAAATCGACTATTTTTTATTGCAATTTTTGAAAAACGCTATCGAAGCCAAAAGAAAGTTTCTTTTTAAAACTAAATTACACATATTTGCTTCAGCTCGTTTTTTGATAAAACTCTGGGCCTATAAAATGTTTCTTAAATTAAACCATTTTAAGCGTGGGCATATCAAACGAATACCATATAATAAACTCTTGTAAAATAATTTGCAAGATTTCTTTATATATATATATATATAGATTTCTTCTTCTTCACACAAATTTTTTTCTTTTCGTCACTAATAAGATTTCAATAAATATGTAATTTCAGAGTGACATAATTACATTTCTCCGGTTTTTTTTTTCTTAAAAAAATATATTTCTTTTTAATACAGCTTCAAGTTTTCTGTCGCACAAATTAAATTATTGAAAGTAATCAAATTTATAATAATATCAAAATTTTTTTTTTCTCAGTTACAAACGTAGCTAATTTTTTATTATATCGGATATTTCGACGAATGTAACACACAGGAAGGAAATCAGTTTTTCTTAATTCAATATAGGTTCAATTTTTATTAAATACTTTATATAGCGCTTAAAGGGGCAAGATGTTTTCCTTAAGTAACAAATAATCTGTGAAATTCACTCTTGACTCTTGAATTTGTGCAAAAGCAAAAAAGGAATAAACTATTTTCACCGGAGAATACTTCAATTTAAGAAATTTTTCCGCTTTTTGAACTAGACTACCAGGGTAATTTTAAAAAAGGAAAGAAAAAGCTTTATTAAGTGTTACCTGCCTTTTAGAGAATTTGTCATTCTACAGTCCATTTGGCAGACCACCCAAGATAGCGGACTAGTTATTTTTTGTGCACTTCCATGATATGGGTATCAAAAGAAAGGGTTTACTGAGAAAAATACTTATAAAGTATGTAAATTCGACGACAATGCATTTTTATGGTAAGCATTATCTAATTTTCCCATCGCTTTCACCATTTTTCATATACACTGCCTTTATTAAAACTGTTAGTAAAAAATATTTCTTTTAAAACAAGCTTTATTGTACTTAAAGTAGAAAATAATTTTTTCTAGGAGTCACTCATACATGACGCGTGAGGTGCTCCGATTCATTTTTGATGTTTAAATTGTGCACCTCCAGATGTTACGAAAAGTTTGTATAAGTGAAGAAATAATTATTTTCTACTTTTTATTACAATAAAAGCTTGTCTTTTTCAAAGTATTTTAAAATTAAATTTCTATTTAACTATGTAATACAACTTATTAAAACTAATTTTTGCCACCACATTTGATACAGTCCGCCAAATTCATTTAAGTAATAATAAATTACTCAACATAGCTTATTGTTAAGTATCAAGAATAAGGTGCTCAAATCATGGTGGTATACAGTTTTGTTCTAACATACATTTTTATAGTATAGAAAATTTCTAACTGTAGGTATGTGTTTTACAGGTAACATAAATAATGCATTTGAATGAAGTAAGGTGAAAGAAATTTATGTGGATTGCACAAGCAAGTTTCACTACTTTTACTTTTTTTTATATATTCTTGTTATTATTACGATGTTGCAAGCTGTGTTCACTCTAACGATTTTAAAATTGGTTATATTTTTTATTTAATAGACAAGTCTTGTAGAAGAGATTGAACATAATTTAACTTAAATTGGGTTACATATTTTTCTAAGTTTGTTTATTTTTCAACATAAGCCGACGGTTGTATTTCCGTTTAGTAGCATTATATGAAATAAGCTTTCGTTAGTGATATTATCAAAATCGAAGAAAATGTTATTCCTAATTGCACATTTTAGGCGCATATCCATCAGTTTTCATTTTGTACTATAGCTTTTGCTGTAAATTCGCTCGAAAAATGGGCTTAGGTGATAATTTTATGCACCACTGATTTCAAAAGTTGGGATTCTTTCACAAACTATTCGAATATACTCCGATAATTTCCATTCACGTACTTTGAAGAAAAAATTTGACAATTTTACTGTGTATTTACATTATTTGATAAAAGGCATAGAGGAAAGTCCATTTTCTTTAAACTTTGAACGAATCACCAAAAGAATTAGATATTTGATCTACATTAATTTTTATTTTAACAGCCAGTCAGTCCATAACTTTTAGTTTGATATTTTTTCTATCTAATTTGTTCTTGGAAAAAAATTTGTCATTAAATCTCGAAGGAAGCGTGGATAACCATATTAAAAACGGAAATTTTATCTAGAATGCTTCCAAACAATTAAGTCGCTTCTGTATCAGAGACGGCTGAAGTTTTTTAAGTTAAGAATGAAATAATCCTAGGATGTCATACAATATTTCTAAGGCTTTGGTTTGATCTATTTGCCATGTTAAAGGCAATGGATTCTGAGTGCAACCAAGAATGAATTCAATGATAAAATATATTATGAAAACGAAATTTTCAATTTTCTTCTTAGTATTTTAGTACCAACCAACACAAAACTGAAATTGAATTCGATAAAGTCAATAAAACATGAGATATGGCAAATTCCATATTAGATCAAAATGTTGAAATATTCTTCAACCAGCTCATAGAAAAAAGTGAAAAAATTGGGTATTCGAGCCTATTAACATCTGAAAGTCTAAATTATTGAAGAGAGACCGGAGATATATCGGAGTATCAATCAATTTTTACTGGCGTAAGTATCGGATTATACCGTATGGGATAAATTTGAATGGTATATTTACTGCTTTCAAAAAAAATCGTAGTACATGTTTCAGACATATAAAATATAAATACTAATATTCTCATATTTACATAAACCATTTAATTATTATGAGCCTTCCACATTATTTGTAATAATATACCATACTTTATTAACGGCTGTATACACCAAATGAATCTCCATTACAAAGCTTATATATTATTTTTATTATACATCTACTCTATATGTATACAAATAAAATCCATTTTGAAATGATTATGTTGCATCAGTAGCGTAACTACACCGCTCGAGGCTCGTGGCAAATTCGAATGGAGCCCTTTCCTTTCGAATTTCAAGAAGCTGAATCAACGTTAAAGTTTTTATGTTTTTATCAAAAAAGTGTTACTGACGCCATCAAAGATCAAATTTCGGGTCGTGGAATGTTCAATGGATAGATTAGCTATATTGCGTAATCTTTCTTGTCCCATAGAATTTCTAAAATAAGTTTTTATCAACTTCAATTTGGAAAATTATCGCTAGAGACTAGCTTTAGTCCTAGCAATGGTTCAAAATTACAGAAATACATTGCACACTTCAGGAAAGCTTGAAATAATAAAAGTACTCCTTCTGTTTGGCTTGAGACCCGTGGTCCTTTGCTCATCCTGCCACTGTATTGAAACGCCACTATTTTATGCATAACATAAAATTATTAATAGTAACGAATATATATGACCAAGGTCTACTCGAACCTGAATATGTCTAGAAATCGGTGACGTGTGTGTGTATCCTCAGAGTATAAAGAAAAGGCAACTAATATGGAACTCGTGTAGGCTATTACAAAGTTATTTAGCGTCACCCTTTTGGCTCAAAAAAAGAAACGACGAAAAGACGTTGATTTTACCATCCCGTTGCATAACATTCTATCAAGTTGGTAGAATCAATCTCAAGTCTCCACTAAAATTGAGTTTCAAGATTTTCTGACTTTACTTTTTCCAGGAAATTTAGAAAAGTTTTTCTTAAGATTGTAGAAGAAGATGGTCTGTCGTTTCTTCTTTCTCGTCGCATTCTCCGCACAAACTGTACGTTGTAATTTCATTTTTTTAAATTTAAGCTCTACTCCCGAGTTTAACTAAAACCTAGTTCGTTATGTGGCAGACTAAGTTCTCACGGCCAATAGTTGTTTGGAATCTGACAACATGTCTGCTTCTCCTTGTAACTATGCCTGCTTATTCTTTCACATTTTCGTCAGCAGGACTTAGATCAGCATGCTTAAATTATAAATATGTATCACTGTCCCAACTTTCTACGTACCTTGGTCTGGGTATGTGTCTCTCATAAAATTTATGAACATACGAAATATTATACATATTTTTTATGATTTTCCATACACTAAAGTGTATCTTTTGTGGAATACGAGAGGTAACTTTTTATCTCCGCGATTTTATAATACTACTAGGTAGAAACTCTAAAAAACTAAACATACTACCTATCTAACTATAAATATAGGGTGATCAAACTGGGATTATGAGCTTTTAATTTGAAATAAAAACAAAGCGGTATGAGATATCAATATGATATTATTACATTTTAGTTATTGAATCATTCTCGGCAACAGCTATTTTCTATTGGAATTGAATTACATACATACATGGAATTAAATCTCTAAAAATATTATATTATTAATTATTAACTTTTCATTTCATTAGCTAGAATTAACAGATTAAAATTTACTCAGGTAGCCTGACTGCAATTAAATACATTACATAAAATGTAAGAAGATCAAAGATAGTGATGAATTATCGAGAGCTATTTTCTTGAAGACGAATAGAATCAGGCAGCCTTGCCAGGCTGGGAGATGGAAAACACATACCTATAGAACAAAAAGACTTCTGAAGAAGAACCTGCTTAACCACAAAGCGAGTGAGAGTGTAATTATCACAGTAAAAATGACAATTTGTGCGGGAAATGTAACAAGGAACAACAGAACATCTGCTATGTCGATCTAGAACCTCAGGAAATTTTTTATTGAAGCTAGAAAGGAAAACGGCAAACATTCATAGCGGTCAACAAAACCCCTCCGATCTAGTGTTGGTACTGAAAACAAAACCTGCTAACCTAACCTTACGGATTGGATAACTCTCTCCTAGATTGAGAAAAAAAATTTTAAATACAGTATCATTCTGTAGATTTTTCGAATATCCGTGAAATTTAAAAATGCTCGCTTTGAATTATGAAAAACTCTACACTAAAAATTGGATACCTCAAAGAAAAAAAATTATTTAACGAGGATAAATAAATAACAGCTTACGTATTGGATAGCTCTAGTTTGAGGAAATAATTTTCGATTACAGTATTATTCTGTAGATTTTTCGAATATAATATATTCGTTTACATGTAATATATCTGTATAGTCTAGTAATATATCAGTATAGTTGGGTTGGGTTGGGTTGGGATCAAGCGTGAGCAAAATGCTCATAGCGCGATGCTAGCGGGTTAAAGAATCAACTCTGTTAGTTGATTTTTTCACTTTTATTATATATAGTTTTATGTCTACATTTATTGGAAGGTAAATGTATATAGTTATGTATTTGAAATAGATAAAACGCATTGAAACCAAAATGAAACCATAAAATTCCACTACTATATTACAAGAACCGATATCAGAATATATTATGTATTTGGATTATTATTACTATACACTTTTAGATAGAAAGTGATTTCATTCACCTCGAAAATCATAACAGTATATGATAGTTAGTGGCTATAGACTAATAACCATCTTGTTTAGTCAAATATTGTATATGTTTGTATGTGAGTACATTCCTGTCTGTATATCAGTGAAATTTTTTACAAAGGGATAAATCCCAAATAAATGATGTAGAGCTACCTTCTATTTAACTTGCCGATGAATTCTGGTCGTAGAAAAGGAAGCCTTAGAATTACATGTAGAAATTACTTAATATGGAATTTTTGAATCAATATTGCTTGAAAAGGAATATTTATCTTAAGAAAATATACATAAAGTTCGATTTACATCTAGGTATATAAATATCACGAGTATGACAGAGTACATGCGTTAAGTAATAGATCTAAGACAGAGGTATTATATGTGTTATATGAAATTGCAAAAGTGACTTGTATCGTGGCTAATATGTTGTAGATCATTTATTCAACTAAGAAACTCCCACACTCCAAGCGTCTTACAACTATCTCAATGCATATCGAAGCTTCATCACATGCGTATAATACCTATCACTTAGATGCATATGCCTAGATGTAAATCGAACATTCTGTATATGAAAGACATTTTATTATAATTTAACGATGAAAAGGTTTAATAATTGTTCGATTCATAAGGTTATTGATCTGTTCATTAAACGCCAGATCCATCACCCTCGTTGTATTTGTAATATTATTTATTCGACTATAAAATTGTATATACGTGTATCAAATTTTAGTTTATACGTATTTAAGCATTAGCTAATATGATTACCAACATATAACAGTAGTAGTAGCCAGAAACCAAATACTCCCCTCATCAAAAATACTTTTAAATTTAACTGTCTATACTTTCTGAAAAACGGTCTATAGATCCAAATTAGCTCAATAAACTTACATTCAAATATATAATTTTTTTACAAAAACACATCGAGACTTTCAGCTCATATATTGAAAATCGTTAGTTTTTATATAAAACCAAAAAGTATTGCTTGAACTGTTGTTTAAGATGGTGGATGGTTTTAAGGCACGTATTTAAAGTGCGGAGAAAACTTTTCTAAGAAGCAAGATCGAGAAAGTAATTTTTCCGGAATATCACTCATCTACTATATAACTTAATATTTCGGACTTGCAATTTTCTTGAATAAACTTTTTCACAAGAAAACATCAAGGAAAAATTTTTCTAAGAGTTTGATAAAACTTTCTATATTTGGTAATTTTGATCTTAAAAACGATAAAAACCAGAAAACAGTGTACTAACAGCGAAGCGATTCAGGAATTTCATATCTCGAAAAATACTAAACCAAACATGCAATGCGCTAATCAATAGACACGAAAATAGAAACTCGTCAAAAAGACTTTACTAAATCTATTTCCAAAGAAAACAGTTATTTTACCTCGAGAGATCATTGTGTATCTTCCTCCTATATTTTCAAGAACTACACAAAATTACCTCGAATTTTCTAAAAAAGGTGGCATATTAAAAAAAAATCTTTGATACAAAAAAAAAAAAAAAATCACCCTTAGGAGAAATTTTTTTTTTTTCATTAAAAAAATCGAATAAGTTTATGAACAATTTTAAATCTACACTTACAATAATTTATTTATATATTAAATAAAAAAAATTTTTATTAAACTTTTAAATGAACGAAGAATTTCTCTTTGTATATTTGGAATAAAAATTGTTAAAAGGCGTAATCATTTATACATGAAATTAAAAACAGTGAATATTTTTTTAAAAGTATAATTTCCCATCCAAATATTTTGTTAAATACATTTTTCCCTCGTATCATCTAGGGTGTAATTATTACACTTTACCCTTCATATTTATTAAATGTGTTATAACAGTGTAAAAATATTACTTCCATATGCGTAACAGCTACAATTTGAAAATATAACGATGATGTTATAAATAGCTTTCTTTGTGAAAAATCAATTTTCGACATTTGTCGATCACCAGATTGTTGTACCTTGATCAAAAAAAGTACTATGATCAAGGTACAATTGAGGTCTTCCCTGTTCTTTTGATAACACTTCTAAAAATACGAGAATTGGTAACGTTATCGAGAATTTATTTTTAGATAGTCAAAATTCGGATACGTCTTGTGTCTGACAGAGGTTGAGCGCTGAATACCCACTAGTAAAGAAACCTAATTTCTATCTTGCAAATAAAAATTACAGTCTTTAATCATAAAACTTAATCATATTAAAACGACTGAACTGTCAGACAATTATAATTTATAATACTAAGAGGGGTTTTTTTTTTTTTAAACTGAGCTAAAATGATTTTAAATTCAGCAATATTCGCAGCGTTTTTTAGAGAAGCGCAGTTGCTTTAATGTATTAAACATACTTCATCCATAACTAATTTTAATAAGAAATAAAATATTCAAAATTCATCATAAAATTAACTTATTATGGCCTTGCTGGATTTAATACGATACGTGGAGGTAAAATGAATTTTTTGCACCAGATTTTTATACCTTTGACTGTATATTTACGAGATCTTAATTTATACATTCTACGAAGATGAATTATTGTTGCTATTATGGTTTATTTCAACAACCATTAAAAATGAAAATAATTCCAATTTATTATTTTTATGTCATAAAAAATATTATATGTGTATCATAAAGGTATAGTTCCCGACTAAAAGCCATAACTTATGGTCAAATAATCTTTTTTTTGGAGATTCTATCTTATAATTCTAGAAATTTACTGAATGTCTATTACGAAATCATAAAACATCAAAATAAGCTCAAACAATGCAGTTGGGTATGCAAAATATCGAAAATTGAAAATTTTGTTAAATTACTTAGCTTTCGATATTTCAAAAACCAAGGCAGATATCGAAAAATTTTTTATTTTTAATTTTTGTCTACATTCATGAAGTTATAACAAAATTAATCATCAAAGTTGAAACTAAGATACAATGATTTCAACCACAAGCTTAAATTTACTTTGGTGTTCGTACTTCCTTAAATCGTCAAAAATTTAAATCTTTACGAGATTAATGTCTGGTGTTGCGCTTTCAATTCCCACAGCCTTCTCAAACATTCGGTCTTTTATTCCAAAATAACTTAAATTAATCGTTCGAAGAGTTATACCAAGAACTATTCACGAATACTTTCTTAGACTGTATATCTACTTGTACCTCACTTTGTATTACTTATAAATTCCTGATATAGACGATATATTCCGTTCAGTAATAAAACCAAATGTTGATGGTTAAAACACACGAATCTGGTCAAATAAATTGTATTATTATTTGTTGGGTTGCTATTATAGAGAAATATATGAAGTAGGGTATCACTTGTGAATACTTTTAACTGGTACGAGAACTGGCAACAATTTTGTGATTAGATGACTGAATTGTTGAGTACTTATTTCTTTCTTTATTGAACGCCTGGGATTGGTTACGTTGACAAACGCGAGATGCGAGCTTTTTCTCTCACGTGCGCTTTCAAGATATTTCTATCACAAGTATTTTTATTAACATCTAAGAACTTAAAAATGTTGAAAAAATCTGTAAATTGAAAATAAAAGTTATTTATGTTTTAAAGTGCTGGCGGATTTAGACTAAATCTTAACGTTGCCAGTTCTTATACCATACATTTAGAATATAATATCCATGAACAAGGGTATTTATATTATTATATCCTATCAGAGGTAGTAAGTATAGTACATTTCTAGAATTTTATCCATATCCATCCGTAAAAGTAGTCAAGTCCTGAGCCTTCTATAGTAATTTTAATTTAATTAAAATATATAGAGAATGAATTTAATATTTTATCATTGAATTATATTTAGACTTTTAACTGACTGCATAAAGAAGGTAAATATTCGAGTTGTGAAGAACGGTTGTCACAAGTCGGGGCTACAGGCTTTTTTACTTTTGAACCGGAAATTGAACAGGAGAATAGCGTTGCGGTAATCGGAAGTTCTTTTAAGATCAATTTTAGAATTAATCCAATTAATTTACAGAGACCCAATATTAAAAACAATATTCAGAAAACAAAAAATAATGTTTTTATAGAAGAAAACAGGCCAAGAAAAATAGCGTTTTTTGTTTACGGGTTAATGGTTAAGTGAACCGAAAAAAGTAAAAAGAAAAAAACGGTTTTCTTGCGATAAAAAACATTTGATGTTCAATGCAAAATAATTAAATGGGAACGCACTAGATCTCAAAAAAATCTATCGCATGACGTCTGGTAAATTCGATTTGGATGCGTGGGTGCCGAGAAAACTTGAAAAACGAAAAAAAACACCTTTGGTAAAAACTTTCCCCTTGGTCGAGGAATTATGATAGAGCGGTTTTTTGGAGCTTAAACTCTTCGTTTAGACTTCTTCGACAATGATATTTTAGCAGGAAGTAAAAATTTTATTTCTGGATGTAGTTATATAGATATTTTGGGAACCACTCGTAAATAATGAAGGGGATATAAATGAGTAATATGTACTCCCCTGAAATGTCAGGCATTGAAAACTCACTATGATATCACTTTAAATTAGTAGCTGATACAATTGGTTTTTGAAAATATATTTGGAATTAAAGTTGATGAAAGTTGCTTAATTTTTATCAGGAACATTTTCGTAAAAATTGATTGGGATACTTTTTCGAAAACTGTACATTTTGTACCGATCTAAAACAATGCGTAAGGTTTCTGAATTCTGTAGCTTCGAAAAAGACCGTTTCTGGATACATTTCTCTCATATCAAAATACTTATTTTACACATTTATTCAGCACCCAGCTATTTTAACGAACAATCAAGATTTCAAGAATTGAAATGATTTGAATTCAAATCAATTCAAGATTTTTTCAACCCTACGTTTAAGTATTCTTGAAATCATCGCCCTAAAGAAGTGTAGGTGCTCGTTACAATCCTAACTAAATAACATAAGCTACCTAATAATAAATAGATATTTATTGAAGCAGAAATATCAACGTTAATTTTACTCAAATATCGAACATTTTAAATTGAATTTTGAACGGTATATATTAAATGTTGGTTATGTCTAAAGTACCTACCTAAGATGTTGATTCAAATTGAAAGATTCCATCTTAGATTAATGAACAGAAATTGTTATTATCCTTCAATACTTAGTTGGAATGTTTGTACCTTACCAACCTATATCGATATGACTTGACATTTATATTTGACTTTAAAAATAAACTTTATATTATACCATGTATATATGAAATATACATAGTATATTAAGTTTAGTCCAAAGTTTGTAACGCTTAAAAATATGATGCTACGAAAAAAAAATTGTCATAGGTGTTTATAAAATCACCTTATTAGTCCATTTCCGGTTGTCCGTCCGTCCGTCCGCTCGTCTGTGGACACGATAACTCAAAAACAAAAAAATATATCGAGCTGAAATTTTTACAGCGTACTCAGGACGTAAAAAGTGAGGTCAAGATCGTAAATGAGCATCATAGGTCAATTGGGTCTTGGGTCCGTAGGACCCATCTTGTTAACCGTTAGAGATAGAACAAAAGTTTAAATGTAAAAAATGTTCCTTATAAAAAAATAAAAAACTTTTGTTTGAAACATTTTTTTGTAAACATCACTGTTTACCCACGAGGGCGTTAATTAGGTGCAAATTTTATAGTATGTATTAATATAGGAATATCAGTTGTGTGTGTGTCTATTTAAAAGTGAATATCTTTTGTTATTTACGTGACGTCAAAAAAACAAACGATTGCGCATCAACACTGTCTATACATGGTATTTCAACAATTAACTCAGTCAATTGTTTGTTTTACTTGTTTTATAATCGGATCGAAGTTAAGAATTAAATATTCAACTTAATAAAAAACCAAGCTGCTGTGATGTTACGAGAGTATTATGTATGTTTTCAAGAATTAAATTTTATATTACTGATATTGATACTTGATATGATATCTCTGATATTTATTTCCTTATAGAACTAAAGTTAGATTAAAGTTAAATTTTTATCAAACTCGGCAATATTGTTCTGGTTTCCCGACCTTTTAATACAACATATATATGAAATATACCTACATAGTATATTAAGTTTAGTCCCAAGTTTGTAACGCTTAAAAATAGAATGGTGCTTATAGAATCATCTAATTAGTCGATTTTCGGTTAAACGTTCGCCCGTCTGTGATAACTCAAAAACTAAAAAAGATATCAAGCTGAGGTAAAAACTGAGGTGGAGTTCATAAATGAGCAACATTGGTCAATTGGGACCGTCCGTAGTCCGTAGGACCCATCTTATAAACCGTTAGAGATAGAACAAAAGTTTAAATGTAAAAAATGTTCTTCATAAAAAAAAAAATTTTGTTTGAAATATTTTTTCGTAAACATCACTGTTTACCCGTGGAGCGGAAATTATGCGGAAATTGTATAGTATGAATTATATGGGTATATCAGTGATGTGTGTGTGACATATATGTATGTGTAATATGACAGAGTAATCAACACTGCCTATACATGGTATTTCAACAATTAACTCAGACAATTGTTTGTTTTCTGATAGATGAGATCAATTCGATCAAATGTGAAGTTTTTAATTACCATTAATTTCCCTTATTAATTAACAAACCCATAATAAAAAATTAATTAAACAAACTGTACTCGGCTGGTATCTTAGAAAAGTAAAGATTAGGGTAGTATTTAATATTATAGGGTCTCTATCAGCTCCCAAATATATAACAGACTTAAGTTAAATAAAAAGTAATTGTTAAAATTAAATCAACAAACTTACTAGTACATATTTAGATAACTATTAAAAATTGGCTAACTGAACAAACATTTGGCTACGAGCTTAAACTAAAAATGTCTTTTTCTTATTATATTTATAAACAATTATGTTAATAACATAAAATTTTTTCGATTAAACAAATGATAGTTAACTTTCAAATTTTGATAATTTGAGCACTGTATGCCAACTAAAATTGTACCAGTAACCAGCAAAAAATAATAATAATGGTGGTTTAACCTCTGTTTTTATGAAATACGCCTTATCACAGAGGCCACCCACATCATTATTTGTTAATCTTTATTTATTTAATTACATTAATTTATACAATTACATTTATGATGTGGGTGGAATCGGTTACTTCGTTCTTATCCAAGCGACGACATTGTGATCAATTCTGCACCCCCATTAATTATAATTGTTCACACTGCCGCTGCCTGGATTCGAACCCGCAACCTCAGTCTAAATTGTATTTCTAAATTGTTCCCGACTACAAGGAAACAGGCTCATTCTCCGTCATTGACTGAATAGTCACTACAACTTTGTAAATATTTTCAAGAGAAGGCGTTCGTTGCCCAGTAGACTCAAATCACTGAAATTACTTGTTTATTAAATCTAGTTATGTGAGTGGGTCTAGTTTCGAGACCCTCTTCATTATTTTGGTTGGCGATGTCGGAAACTTCAGTTTGGATATAATCTAGTATCTACCTTTTTTTTTATTTACCTAGGGCTCCGAATTGATTTTTCAAGTTCTTAAGGTACTGAGTTTTTTTCCCCTTCTCGACAAAAGATAAATTTCTCGAGATTTCTCGAGTAAAAACCCTACCCAGCAAACTAAAATTAATTATTTGTAATTATTAAGCTTTATCACATTAACGTTACAGCCACATTAAAATAATTTGAAGAAAAAATTTTTTTTTTTTAATTTTTAGAAATTTTTCATAATATCTAATGCCATGTTAACAACGGGTAAGACTCAGTGGCGTAGAAATAGGGTGACAGGATTGACAAAATGCCACGGGGCCCCAGTTGAATCCAAATATTTAATACAGTCTTGCAACCTACCACTTAACAAAATTTAAATGAAACCAACCTATTGGAAAAGGCTTTAGTATTTGTCGATTTATATAAAAAAAAAAAAAAAAAACGGCATATCTATCTCGTTTGCCAAGTAAGAGGAGTTTGTAATCTCAAAAAAAAAATTGTTGCAAATAAATAATTTTTACGAAAAACTTTAAAAGAAAGAGTATTTCTCATTATTGATGGCATTACTTGAAGATGCTGATCCAATCTATTGAATAATTTATGAATTGGAACTAATTTTGTGCCAAAATTGATTATAGTAAGACGAAAATTTGCCAAAAAATTAGTTTTCTAAGTTTTAAACCACAAAATTTTAAACATTTATATAAATTATAATTTTTGTTTATAACAATTATATATTTTTTATGTGTAATATGTATTTATAAGGTTAGGTTTTAATAATAAGATTTAACATTTTGAAATAAACAAAAGATACTTAGTTCATATAAATTTTATACATGGCTCCAAGGAGTAATAGAATTAAAATACACGACTCACACAGTATAATATTTTTCAATTTTAAATCCTCTTGATACTGTTTGGAACCTAAAAACGTTGCAAGACATTTTCTAATTTATACTTGCTGGATTCCCACCCATTTCGTTGGACTTAAAAGTAAAGACCATCGTAATTTAGGCTCCAACTCTCTTGCTTTCGCTTATCCCTCTTCCACAATACTCGAAATAGAGATTGTTTTACACCGGTTAAATATATGTACAGGTTTCAATTTTTCTGATATATTCAATGAGTGTATCAGAACAGGTGGCCATGAAGTGTTTCTCGTTCACCATTTTTACAGAAATATTTAATTTATGATTCATAATGATGCACACAGAGAGCGCAGTGAAATGTCATAGACTAAATTTAATTTTTTTTAATATATCATTATAAATTATAGTTCATGTGTCTGTCTGATGTATGATACATTATTGTAAAGTTTCATACAAATCCATTCAGTAGTTTTGCGAGAAATCGTAGCAAACAAACAAACAAACAAATAAAAATGACATTACTTTCTTTTAAAAACACGCATTATTACAGTAAAAAGTGGATGATGATTTCGGTAAAGATTGAGTACTATTTGGATAACAAATTCTAATTAAAAAAATCTATTTACGTGGACAGGTCTTGAACTAACGACGTTCCACGTAAAGAGCGGGAAACATGGCCTCTATACCATTCAATCGTTGACGTTACTATGAATATTTCAAGATAATATTATTAAAAGTCGTTTTCGATCGTTTATCTTGGTGATACTGGGAAAAAATTATCAATCTATTGTATTGTCATCGGACCTGGAGACGTATAAAAAGAGTAATTTTCCTGCTGTTGTTAAAGTTTTTATTTCTTTATACAGCATCATGGAGTAAGTATTATCGCGAAAAAATTTCCAATTAAAATATCCGTATTAAGAAGTATCCCTACTTGGATCAAGATATTCAATCTTTGACTTAGAGTTTAGAACAAAAATTGAGTTTTACAGTCTCTTTATTCACGGATAGTCATACATACAAACTACAAGAAACATGACTTTATGTCGGAAGAAAAAAGTTTTTTCTCTATAAAGAGGCGAATTTCTCGAAAACGTGACGTGTTGAAGCAATTTTGCGCAGAGATTCGTATTCAAAAAACTTTCAGAAAGTATACAATTGTTTCACGCAGTGTTAGGTTAGGTAAGGTTAGGTTAGGTTAGGTTAGATTATATTGGCTGTCCACGAAGGACACACATAGGCTCTAGAACCCATTGTGATACCATATATATGTTTTATCACCTTTCCGTTGATAATTTCATTTATCAGCTCCTCAATTTCAGAGGCTGAGTGCACCTCCTTCATGCTTATAACATGCACAACACCAGCCCATCACAACTATTCATTAAATTAATTTTGTTTCCATGGCGGTTGCGAGTGTTATTCGACCTTTTTTTAGAACCACAATTTATATGTGATATTAATGGTAATGAATTCATTTTGCTAAGGTTTTTAGCTGTTATATAAATATAATAAAATGAATAAAGTTTGTTTTAGTATCAAGAATATTATTAAATCTAATAAAACAAATAATTTTATATTATGTTATAATATAAATAATATATATATATATATATATATATATATATATATATATATATATATATATATATATATATATATATATATATATATACGAATGTGGGAGGCTTTTTATAAGCACACATATGAGAGAGAAAATGGTTTGCAACTACTTTATTGTTATGTGCATTGTATAAGCACCTTGGCAGTTTTGTGCTTTTTTTTTTTTTAATTCTATGTGTACTAGTTCTATGTTTGGTGGTTTCTAGTTTGTTTTCTTTTTTTTTTACATATTTGGAACATTTCCAATGACCTAGAAATCAATATAAAACATATATATGTGTACTATTATTGCTGTATTTAAGAATACAGAGAGGAGTAACCAAAAGCTTTCTTATTGATCTCGAAATTATAATTTTTATCTGAAAAGAAAACCAAAATTTTACGACTTCTCTACACTTCACTACTTTCGTTAGAAGTTCAAAGTAATGTTGATCCATTTAGAAATTTATCCATTTTCAATAATTACCAAGTGGCATCAATATATTCAAATAGGTACGTTAGTTCAACTTTAAAAAAAAGGCTTGCGTCAAACAATTAACGCGAGACGAACAGTGTCCCGAAAAATTGTAGGTATACACTCGTTTTTATGTCTGTAACATTTATATTTATTATGGTGCGGAAAACTTTTCAAATTTGAACGAGTCTAGAATACAACCATTTATCGAAAGGATTCAGATTGTTGGCCATTGTGGTTCCTAATCATTACAATTGATATTTGGGCACATTCATTTTCAATGGCTTCTTTTATTTTACTAATTGTAGTTGGTATATAAACAATTTGCTTGAAATGCTCCAACAGAAACAAGTGAAACTTACAAAATTTAAAAAAAACCGCGGCAAATACGATTTATTCCTTGTAAACCGACTTTTGGATACTTAGCTATAAAATGTTCTCAATCAAGTCGGTTCGACCATTCAGGGGTTACAATACCACTGAATAACACACAGACGCACAATTAAACACTTTAAATTTATAACACTACTTCAAAAATCAATATCACAGCGATGATCAAGGAAATTAGATGAGATGAAAAGGATACTTAGAGAACTATCATTTTTTGAGACAAATTTTTGGAAATATTTTGATTGAAATTGAAATATTTGAGTTGAATTTGTTCTTTTGTATTATTGCTTTGAATTGCCTAATTATTTTACCATTTCACTTTTCGAAATGAATTGAACCAGGTTTATTTGACCATTCATTTCCATAGTAATTATTTATATGTTAAAATTATATGTCATGCCTTTTCCAAACTGAATCGATTTTGAAGATCATCGTCAGTTTTTTAGTTTTTTCGTGTACGGAACACTAATCTCGCACTTGAAACATAACTAAGAACACCCTCCGTTAAAATACTTTTCAAATGAAAGCAAAAAAATTAAAATCGGTTCATCTGTTCAGGCGCTACGATGCCACAGACAGACAAACACATAGACACATACATATAGCAGTCAAACTTATAACACCCCCTTTTTTAAGCTCGGGAGTTAAAAATTGGTGCTGTCCCACGGACAACAATAAAAGCTTGTCCCCAAAAAAATAATTTTTATTTAAATATAATATTTTTGAAGAGCCATCTTGTAGATGTATAAAAATATAAATGTGGGTTTGGATATTATTATTATTATCATAATAAATCTTTAACCAAAAAATTTATACCAAAGTTTTCTAAAGTGGAAATAATTTCTCTTCACAAAATACATTAATAGTGCTTGAAAAACGATAAGATTGTGCTTATGCTTATGCCATTGTGCCTGCCACACTGCTACAATTTTATGCTGTGTCTTTAAATATATTTTATATTGATTTTGAATTGAAAAACAAAAATATTATTTCTCAAGGCATGTTTTTTTTTTACTTGAAAATTTTCATAAATTTATGTATGTGTATATATCCATTTTTCATACGCAGAGTGCGCGATGGTATTCATTGTTTTTCTTATATGGATGGATTTAGAACGTGACCCAAATTTTAAAATATTTGTTTAGTTCAAGGATTTTTCAAAATTTTTACTTGAAATAAAGCTTCTTATTTCTTATGAATCCAAGAAATCGTTCTTCGTATCACATTTTTGAAGATATCCCATTACACATACAATCATTATTAAATGAACCTTATTTCTGTAATTTTTGGGGCACTATTATTTTTTTTATCAATTTCTTTCAATTTTCTTAAGGGACAATCGATTGTTTTTCTTTGACAAATGGAGAAAATCAATTTAATTTGTCGGTGATTTTGCAAAAAATCATGTTTTTTGCACCGTTTTTTTTTATGCAACAAAAATGTAAAATATCAAACTTTAAATCTGTCTGTGACGGTACATACCCAAATTGAAAAGTTTACTCTGTCGGTGACTGTACTTTATTTTTTTCAACTTTGTTATTTATTTTTTTGCAACTGTTAGTTCTAAAAATTGTCACCAGTCACCCGAACAGAGCTCAGTGCAATTTGATTTAAAATCAGCCTCTTTAAATTTTAAGCGTCATAAGGAAAACATCTTGGAATAATTAATTTAAATTATTTATTCCAAGATGGATACTCTTTTTTTTTAACACACCTTTAGTGTGTGGCAATAATTAAATTATTTAATTTTTTATAATTTATTTATTTAATTCTTTCAAGAATTTATATTTTTTGAATACGACAGTTTATACATATATTTTTGTTAAATGTCGTTTATTGAAAACACGCAATTATACAGAATGTAAAAGAGACATTCTGTAATTATTTAAAAATTGTGTAACTTTATATTATTTTCCTTTGTATGTTTTTTGTGGCGCTTAGAATTTTTTTTGTGAGCACAATTCCTTATAAAATGTAATTTTATGGAATTGTATTCACTGATCACAAACTACATACAGGTAACATTTTATTATATATTTAGATATGTTAATTTTTTTCTAAAGTTATATCGAAAGATGTTTTTTTCAAAAACTTTGTATTTTGGCTTTAAATTCAACATGTGAAATTTCATGTAAGTTTCAAGTTCAATTACGTTATGTAAAACATTTTATATTTTTTGAATTAATGAAATAAACAAACTTTATATTTTTTTTATTTTAAACGTAGACTTTTTATTTGTATTGTTAATACTTTCTGGGGGGTAATCGCCTTCGGCGTTATCTTTGGGCCTAGCACGTAAATTGATCTGTTTCGGTTTTTTTTAAACATTAGTAAAAATCTTAAACACATTTTTATTTTTTTGAATGTTTCAAACCGGGATGTTTCCCTTTAGTAACACGGTTTAATATTTTTTTGGATATGGTAAATATTAATCTGAGTGTTCTGGGGGTTGCGAGGAATTTTGGCTGAGGCTTACTTCTTGTTCTCGACGCAAGTCGAGAAACAATTAAGTATTTAAGTTTAGGGAAGAGAAAAAATTCGTTTCTTTTTTTTTAATTTCCTCACCAAAACATTAATTTTCCGCAACACTTGGTAGCGAGCGTATCACTTTGTTAGCAGAGCTTCGAGATCTACGTTTTACGCAACACTTGGTAGCGAGAGCGTTAACTACCAATTTCGTTTACACTTGGTAGCGAGCGTATCACTTTGTTAGCAGAGCTCCGCGATCTACGATTTTCGTACATTTGGTAGTGAGCGTAACACTTTTTAGTTTTTGCGTTATATCTGCTTACATTACTTTAAAAAATCTACGTTTAATTTTCTCTAAATTTTTTTTTGACTAGTAAAGTTTTCTTGTATGTAGTTTGTGGAATCACGTAAGTTGAATATTTTCGTATATAAATTAAATTTTGAAAATTAAAAATAATTTTTTACGTAATATTGGATATTAATTAAAATAATATCTAATATTTTTTTTTGGTATTTGTTCAAGGAATTGACATTATAAATCCAATTATATAACATTGACTAGTTTGAATTAATTAGATTTTGTTTTTGTCTTTTTACACATTTTATGTAATCTTAAAATATATTGCTATTTTGATTAATATTATTGGTCTACTGTTTACGTTGTAAATCCAAATTTTATTTCATAGTTTTTTTTTTGTATGTTTCTTTATTGGCTATTTTTTAAAAAACGTTTTTATTTACATGAATATTTATTTTGAAACAAGTTCATATCTCATCAAAATTAATTCAAACGTTTGTAATTTTTACTTTGTTGAACTTTACTAATTTCTTTTTTGTTTCGTTTCGTTAATTTTTTTTTTTGAGGAAATCGTATAAAAAAAAAAAAAATGTCGTCGGACGACGAGGATTTTCTTGGTTTTCCAAAGCCTGTTAAAAACGAACAAGCCAACAACAAAAGAATACAAACGGATTTTAATATGCTCGACAAAGATGTTCAAGTATCAGTTCAACAAAAGGATGAGACAATACAATGTTTAATTGATCCGGTACCGTCAACGTCGTGTGAAACTATGCAAGCAACAAAATATATTCATGTGGATCATTTAACACACATTATTTCATCACTAAATACCAAGATAAGTAAAGAGAAATCTCAAGATTTTAAATTTAGATTTGAATCTCTTACAAATAACATTAAAATTTTAGATTTATTTGATACAAGTTCAATTATTAATTTTATTATTGAAACCAATAGTGTTGTTTCATTAAGTTTAGTTGATGAAAATTCTCTTATTAAATTTTTAATTACAAAATGTAATTCAAATGCAAAACACTTTTGGTCAAAGCAAATTTCAAATAATAAAACTTGGACTTATATTTCAAACATTTTATTATCTGAGTATATATCTCCTGCACAATTGCAAATTGCAATTGATAGATACATTAGAAGAAGACAACTTCCAAATGAAAAGTTTTCTGATTTCGTAACTGATATTTTGAAATACTCGCAAATACTAATGCCTAAAGAGGACATTAAAATAGTTATACAAATTATATTTGCCCATGTTAATCAGAAAACCTTTAATTTGATTAAATTGCTTCCAATTCCTGAAACTTTAGTTTCCTTAAATTCTTTTGTAAGAAATTTACAAGAAATAATAACAAGAGAAAATGCATTTAATAAATTTAACTTGTATCAAAATAGAAGACAAAATAGTGTTAATGATCAAAATTCTAGTTTGGTTAATATTGAACAAAATGTTCAAAATGTTCAAAATGTTCAAAATGTTAAGGATCTTAAGCCTGAAACTACAGGGCAAAATGATAAAAAAGCTTCTGTTCAGATAGCAAAATCAAATTTAAATAAAAGTAAATCTATATTTTGTGTTTATTGTAAACGATCAGGACACAAAATTGAACAATGTGTTAAATTAGCCAATAGAGACACAACAAGTTCAAAAAACTTGAACCATGCCACACATTAAATTCTTCAATAAATGCATCATCGATGCCCTTAATTTATGTTTCTGTGAACAATATTAAAATATTATCTCTTTTAGATTCGGGATCAACTATAAATGTGATTTCTAGAAAAATGTTTAGTAAATTAAAAATTAAGAAAGTTATTTATGAAGATGAAAAAATTACTGTTACATTACCGGGATCAAATTATGTAGCTATAAAGAAGAAGGTTACGTTACACGTCAAGATTAGTAATTTCAGCTGGAATTTAGAATTTTACTTAATGGAAAAATCCATTTTTGATATGATTATTGGAGCACCGTCTCTCAACAAATGTGGTATGATTTTAGATATTAGTAATAACAAAGTATTTTTTAATTCATTTAGAAATATTGAAATTCCTTTTGAAAAAAATTGCACACAATTTTTCGTTAATATTATTTGTGAATTACCACTAAATTTGTCAGAAAAGGATAAAGAATTTATGGATTCATTATATAAAAAGTATAAGTCAGTATTTTCTGAAATTCCTGGGAGAGCAAAAAATTATGAATATCATATTAAACTTAAAGATGATACACCAGTTTATAAAACTGCATATTTTTTACCAAAAGATAAATCTTTACTCTTAAAGCAACATTTGGATGAGCTTTTGAAATTAAATATTATAGTTCCTAGCCAGTCTAGTTATGCATCTCCTGTGTTTTTTGTTAAAAAACAGGATGGTTTTCGCATGGTAGCTGACTATAGGTTCGTTAATAAAAAAATTGTGTTTGATCCGATTTCAAATGTATCGATCAATCACGTATTTTCTAGTCTAGGAGGCGCAAAAGTGTTTTCTACCTTGGATATGTCAAAGAGCTACTACCAGTGTAGCTTGAGTAAAGAGAGCAGAGATATTACTGCTATTAATACGCAATGGGGACAATTTTCTTTTGTTTGTTGTCCGTTTGGACTTAATATTAGTTCTCAATGCTTATATCGTTTTCTAATTAAAGAATTTAACGATTTGTTGAATGTGTGTATCTTAATTTATTACGATGATATTATAGTTTTTTCAAGCTCTATTGATGATCATAAAATTCATTTAAACCAGGTATTAAGTAGATTTAAAAAACTTAATTTAACTTTAAATCCAAATAAAAATAAATTTTTTATGGCACGTCTAAAAATTCTTGGCCATATTATATCATCAGAAGGTAGACGTCCTAATCCTGACAAAATTAGTGCTATTTGTGACATGCCAATTCCAAAAAATATAAAGGAGTTGCAAAAATTTATCGGAATGGCAGCGTTTTTTGCTCGCTATATTGAGCATTTTAGTTCTATTGTTGCACCTTTGAATGAATTAAAAAAGAAAAATGTTCAATTTAAAATAACTGATATACATGTCGAGGCTATTTCTAAATTAAAAAAAGCTTTAACGTCTGCACCAATTTTGAAATTTCCTATTTTTGACGATAAATATCCCTTTGTTGTGAGAACGGATGCGTCATCTGTTGGCCTAGGAGCCGTTTTATTACAAAATATTAATGGGAATTTACACCCAATTGAATATTGTTCTAGAAAATTAAATCCCGCTGAAATGAGATATTCCGCTTATGAGTTAGAGCTTTTAGCTGTAATTTTTTCATTAAATACTTTTAGTGACTACCTTGTCGATAGACATTTTTTCTTAGAAACCGATAACAATGCTTTAGTGTATCTTTTTAATTCACCACAAAAATTTAACAAACTTTCGAGATGGATTTTGACACTGTCAAAATTCAATTTTACACCGAAACATATTAAGGGCATAGATAATACTGCAGCAGATTGTTTATCTAGATTGTTTTCGAATGGTAATTTCTCTACAAATAATTTTTTATTAAAAAATGATAATGGTAGTAATTATTCGGGTGAAGATCCATCTTTAGTTGACAATAATAATTTGGTCAAGGATGAATCTTTACAAAACGACCCGGTTTTTCTATTAAATACTTTAGTTACTGAACCTCAGGGTTTTCTTTCAATTAAGCTTGCACAAGAGAATTGTAATCAGTGTAAATTCATAATGGATCAATTAAAAAATGGCCATAATGTTAATAACTTTTCACTTAAAGACGGTCTTTTGCTGCGCGAAGTTGGACGAAATAAATTGAAACGAATAGTTCTACCAGATTCAATGCCTGAATATGTCATTAAATATTATCATAATTCTTTATATGGTCAGCATGGTGCTGTAACTAAAACTTATAGAGAAATTGCCAAAAGATTTTATCATAATTTATTATATAAAAAAGTTGTAGAATTTATTAAAAATTGTACAGTTTGTCAACAATTTAAACCTTATAATAAAAATACAAATGTGCACACAAAGTCAACGGTTCCCACTGGTATTTGGGATAAACTTTACATAGACTTTATCGGTCCTTTAATTCCATCTTTGGATGGTGGAATGAAATATATTTTAGTTATTCTTGATTCATTTAGTAAATTTGCTATTACATACTCTACACGTAGGGCAACTGCGGAAGTTGTTATTAAATTTCTTCATAAAACCTTTCTGCAATTTGGTTACCCTGCATGTGTTGTTAGTGATAATGCCAAATGTTTTGTGGCTCAAAAATACAAAAATTTTTTATTCAATCATGGTGTTAGAGCAGCTTATATTTCAAGCTATCACGCATGTGCTAATATGTCAGAGAGATTAAATAGAAATTTAAAAATTAATATGGCGTGTATTATAAAGCAATATGCGTTGGAGCATAAAGCTTGGACTAAAGTTTTACCATATTTTACTTTCCAATATAACAATAGTTACCATACTTCTATTGGAACTTCTCCAGTCGAAATTTTTTTTAAACGACGTTTAAATAACACCTTGGATTTAGGGCTAGAAACTTATAATTATTTTACGGCAGATAAACCACCAACACATGAAGAGGTTAAACAAGCATTAGTTAAAATGAATCAAATTATAAATAAACGTAAAGGTAATACTGTAGATGTTAAATACAGGGTGGATCAGATAGTCTGTGTGAAACTTCCTAAGTATCGTGCGACCTTTGATACTGACAGTAAATTTCAACCTAGATATTCAGGTCCAAAAAGAATTTTACGTTTTACTGGACCAGTGTCGGTCGAGCTTTTTGACGAGAATGATAATACTTTATCTCGTGTGCATGTTAGTCATCTGAAGCCCTATCAACCACAAATAGTGCAAAATTAATTTTTTTTTTTTTTCTTCTCTCTCCGCTTTATTCTCTTTTTCTTTATTCTTCGAATTTTTTTAGGGCGGGGGAGTGTTACAAATTGTTGGCAAACTAATTATAATTAATTAATTAGTAATAAATTATGCAACAAAAATGTAAAATATCAAACTTTAAATCTGTCTGTGACGGTACATACCCAAATTGAAAAGTTTACTCTGTCGGTGACTGTACTTTATTTTTTTCAACTTTGTTATTTATTTTTTTGCAACTGTTAGTTCTAAAAATTGTCACCAGTCACCCGAACAGAGCTCAGTGCAATTTGATTTAAAATCAGCCTCTTTAAATTTTAAGCGTCATAAGGAAAACATCTTGGAATAATTAATTTAAATTATTTATTCCAAGATGGATACTCTTTTTTTTTAACACACCTTTAGTGTGTGGCAATAATTAAATTATTTAATTTTTTATAATTTATTTATTTAATTCTTTCAAGAATTTATATTTTTTGAATACGACAGTTTATACATATATTTTTGTTAAATGTCGTTTATTGAAAACACGCAATTATACAGAATGTAAAAGAGACATTCTGTAATTATTTAAAAATTGTGTAACTTTATATTATTTTCCTTTGTATGTTTTTTGTGGCGCTTAGAATTTTTTTTGTGAGCACAATTCCTTATAAAATGTAATTTTATGGAATTGTATTCACTGATCACAAACTACATACAGGTAACATTTTATTATATATTTAGATATGTTAATTTTTTTCTAAAGTTATATCGAAAGATGTTTTTTTCAAAAACTTTGTATTTTGGCTTTAAATTCAACATGTGAAATTTCATGTAAGTTTCAAGTTCAATTACGTTATGTAAAACATTTTATATTTTTTGAATTAATGAAATAAACAAACTTTATATTTTTTTTATTTTAAACGTAGACTTTTTATTTGTATTGTTAATACTTTCTGGGGGGTAATCGCCTTCGGCGTTATCTTTGGGCCTAGCACGTAAATTGATCTGTTTCGGTTTTTTTTAAACATTAGTAAAAATCTTAAACACATTTTTATTTTTTTGAATGTTTCAAACCGGGATGTTTCCCTTTAGTAACACGGTTTAATATTTTTTTGGATATGGTAAATATTAATCTGAGTGTTCTGGGGGTTGCGAGGAATTTTGGCTGAGGCTTACTTCTTGTTCTCGACGCAAGTCGAGAAACAATTAAGTATTTAAGTTTAGGGAAGAGAAAAAATTCGTTTCTTTTTTTTTAATTTCCTCACCAAAACATTAATTCCCGCAACATCAACCATAAATCACACTCTAAAATTTGATTTGATTCATAATTCATTTCGAATTGACAGTTGTGGGCTCGGCAGAACTACTACAACTCAAGCACTTATTTAAATTACATTTTTGTTCTCTTCGGGTGCAAAGTATTATTGAAAATTATTTTTAACACAATTCCTATGAAAAAAATAACTTTTTATTTGGGAATTTGATAAAACTAGATGCATGGACCAGTTTTGATCGAATAAGTAAAGAAATCGGGTCTATTCGACGGTTGGACAAACAAAGAAAATTCGTCCCGTCTTTATCTTACGAAATCTAAGTTTCATAGAATTTCATCGTCATTTAAAACCTTAAAAATTTTCACTTCAGATCATTTTTGGTTTCGACTTGAAGGTTAAAAACAATAATTTTTTATTAGAAACTGAATAGAGAAAACATACAAGTTAGAAAAAAATGTGTCCAGCATTTTAATAAAAAAAAAGGCTAGGTAAAAATGACAAAAGACTAAACTTTTCGACATTGTTCTTACACGAATTCATCATCATTTTATACAAACAAGCTCGAAATAGGGATTCAAGATAAGGGTAGAAAACACTATAATAATATAATGCCGAAGTAATCACTTTTACAATTCTCGAGTGTAAAGTACAACTAAATTATCTACTATCTTTCTTTGTACATTGAGTATGTCTTTTGTTATCTTTCTGATAGAAGGTTTCAAATTTTCACTCCGAAAATTTTATTGCATAAAGTGGCTACATGATTCTTTTTGAGTCAAGGTGGGACGTAATATTTAGATTATCAGGCGTCGTATTTTAAAAAAGACGTCCACTTTTTGCCAGAGAAATCAGCAAAAACAAAATGGCTTATCTGATTATGAAATGGAATTTAATCCTGATCTTCAAGATATCAAAAGTAAACACGTGCTCCCCATGATCAGAGATGGAGGATAAGTTAAAATTAGAAAGGTATTAAGTCACATATGGAGATAAACAAGTGAAATTTACAGAAAACAAAAAACCAACCCCAGATTTTCTTGAAACATAACCGACTACGACGCCACAAACGAATCGATTAGATCTAACTTTTTAGCATTATAGTTCCTAATTGGATACTAATTTTAATTTGTTTGTTTTTTTTTTTAAAGATAATTTGATCGACAGTGTCCTTAGTTATATTTCAAGTGCGAGTTTAAGTTTTTTTGTCTGAAAAAACTAGAAAAAAGGCGAAGATCATCAAACGACTGATTAGATTTTCATGAACTAAGAATACTCTCTATCTAATTTTCTTTCAAACAAACCAAAAAATCGGTTCATTCGTTTAAGAGGTACTGATAAATTAACAGATAGGCCCCCCTTGTTTCGTCGGGGGTTACAAAATGAAATAACCTACATGTAATTAAATTTAATAATTTAGTTAATAATAAAGTTATTGACATGCCACCAAAATACCATATCCCCATTAACTTGTTTCTAAAATTATTTTAGGTGTAAATTTCGTTAAGTTTAAACATTGTTATGCATACCTGCACTCAATGGGGATGTTGCCTGTTTGTTTTTTGTTGTTATTTATTATCAGGGGAAAGTAAAATTGTAACATAAGAATTTTTGTACATACTTTTAAATATTTTCTGTTTAAAATATTTGTGTATTTCTGGTAGTTGGAGCTTGAACATTTCCGACCGCTTTATTTAGATAAACCACAATTTATTTAAATTACTTGTTTTATAAGAGTTTATTATGTTTTGCTTTTTTATAAAAATAAAAGTTCAATGAACTTATTCCGGTGAATTCAGGTTTTTCTAATTCAATATTGTATAATTCTATACCATTAATAAATTATTCGAAAATTATCTCAAAACTAGTAGATACCCGCCCGCTTTACTGGGAAATTTTTTTCTTTTCAAGCAAAAACTTTCACGCTTTATCCCCCATTTCGTTCACAATTTTATGGATTTTAATTTTTTGGTAGAAGACTCTTTTTTGAAAATGAAGTTTTGCCCATGATACTAGCTGACATTGTATAGGTTCAATCATTAAATTAACCTGATTTTTATACTTTTTGGATCAACATTACCCCATCCACCAAGTTTCATCAAATTCCAAAACAAAATTTTTGTTTACCTTTTTCTCAATATTTTTAAAGGGGTACGTAGTACCTCTTAAAAAAATTTCAAGAAATCTAGAAATTTTTTTTACTTCCTATTTCGATAAAACTCAGTATATAAGGTAATTTTGACCCAAAAAGAACACAAAACGGGTGCATTTGCTGACTGGTCGAATAGTTTTTAAGATGCGGACTAACATTGAACATTAAAAAATTGCAAAAAAATCGAGAAATTTTTTTAATACCCAATTTCGATAAAACTCAGTATATAAGGTAATTTAGACCCAAAAAGTACAAAAATCGGATGCATTTGATGACTGGTCGAATAGTTTTTGAGATAAGGACTAAAATCGATTCCAACATTGCGATATTTCAGAAACTCTGCTTCCAATCGTTAAATTAACCTAATTTTTATACTTTTTGGATCAAAATTACCCCATCCACCGAGTTTCATCACATTACAAAACAAAAAGTAGTAATCCGAAAAATTCTGGTTTTTTGCTGATTATTGAGACTACATTTATATCAAAATATTAAATCTATTATTTCAAAAACTTGTTATTAATAAATAATCCAATAACTTACCATTAAAAAGTGATATATTTTGTATATGAAACTCAAGAATTTTCAATAAGTGCATACATAGAACCATTCCGGATATGTGCGGTTATTGATTTAACCATCATAATTATAATACTTTATATATACGATCATATAATAATATACTCAAAAGTTTCCTGATTACCATATTATATATAAATGGTTAAAATGTGTGGCTATGTTATACAATATTTATCTAAAATTTATATAAACGTTTATATATAATAAAAGGCTGTATAAAAACATAACAAAAACGATTTTCATTCAATGTTAACACAACAATGGTCAAACAACACAAATTATGTACATAAGCAATCACCGTTAATAATTAGTACATAGCCCCACACATAGAGCCCACAAAGCGATTCATAAGGTTACATTGAATATCCATCCATTTACTGCTTATATCTATGTATCTATCTGTGATACTTTCACACACACTAGTGTTTGGAAAACAAAGATGTTACGATGAAAAATGGATCGCTGGCAGGCGTCGGCTTACATCTAATATATATACAGTCAAACCTGGGTAAATGAGAACTGGATAATTGAAAAAACTCTATAAGTGAGAGTAATAGCCAGGACCCGTCATTTTAAGCTCTGAAAACCTCTATTAGCGAGAAACAGAAACCTCTGTAAGAGAGTCGTTTTTCCCTCATGGACCTGGGCCTGGACCTGGACCTGGACCAAAATTTGTGTTACGGTCAAAATCAATTCTATATTTTTTAGAAAATTATAGAAAGTTTATTTAAACCGTCAATTATAATCATGATCAACTTTAAGCTGACCGCCGGGAGCTGTTAGTTCCATCTCTCGACGACCAGTAGAATTATCAAACCAAAACCGAACACGAACTATCTGGGCCTTTTTCCGAAATTTAAGTCTCTTAATTCAACCTAGTTTAGTGTTTTTTCAAGGGATTTATTGTTAAAAGTAAGTTATTATTTATATTCTGCCTGGGTATAAATTTTATTGAATTAAACGATTTTCTAACAAGAAAAAGGACAATTGAAGCTAATAGAATAGAATTAAACCCTTCTCTCGAACATTCTTTTAACCAGAAGCCTCTAGAACAACCTCAGGGTATAAAAGGAGGCTCTCTCAGTGACTTGATTGAATTTTATTACATCTTGTTTCGATTCTTTTGCAGAGGGAGAGATGGTTAGAGAGTACGAATAATTACGAATAGAGTACTGTCTGCATCACGGGGCTCAATTCGTGCATAAGAGAATTGTAAAGTATGAAAAGTAAGTTAGCAATCAAAGTGTCGACAACACTTCTATGATATTAAAAACCACTGAAATAGGTCCATCTCTTTACAGACACATACAATCCATCTTTACTATATAATGTTGTTATCTTTGTCATTATATTGTTACTCATAACGCTTGATAGAATTAACTTTCTAGCTCTTTGCCAAAACAATATTTTCTTTTTCATCTACATTTGTGTACGTTTGTGCATGTGGGAATGCGTGTTTGTGTGTGTGTGTGTGTGTGTGTGTTTATGTGTGCAGCAACTATTTTAGTGATATAATAATAATTTTTTATATTTCCTTCTACAACAACAATGTTAAAACAATAATAATAATATTTCTATATGAATTGTATTATTTTACAGATAAGGTTTTGTGTACCTAAAATGTGTGGGCTATTATACCTACCATTATATTCATTGTTGTAAAAGCTGTTTTTTTTTATTATGTTAAAAGGTTTTAAATCATTTTTATAACATGTGGTATTTAGTTGCATTCTTGTACGTACACAAAAATACTTTTTTTTTGAGGGTCAATGCATTGACCGGGTAATTTTGACAGTTAGATAATTTTACTATGAATTTTAGGGTAAAAATTATATACAAGAAGAGCGCATCATTCACGAGTCTAAGATGATATGATGATATAAGATGATATGAGTTTAACGTGTCTGTGTATCTTTGTTTCTGACTGTTATATCGTTGCTCGAAAGTGTTTTTTACTATGTTTCAAGTGCGGGTTGAGGATAGGTTAGAGTGGCTGTCCGGAGGTGGGACACACTTAGACCGTAGGGTCCGTTGTGTTACCGAAAAAGGGTTGGACCATCCCCTGCCACTGCTCCATGAACCATTTGGAGCTGTTCGAGAACAGCAGGAGAGCTTTGACGTCGACGGAGTCCAGGTCGAACAGGTCGTCAAAGAGAGGCTGGGTCAAGTAAGTCCATCTCCTCATGACAAGAGCTGGACAGTGACAGAGAAGAAGAGACATTGTCTCCTCCTCCTCACCAGTGTGACAGCTCCTGCAGTAGTCGTGATACACTGCCAGGCCCAGGCGTTCACCATGCCTGCCGCCCAACCAGTGTCCTGTAGTAGCTGCAACAACTTAGTGAACAGAGGCCTTTGGAAGTGACATAATATCTTCAGAACGCCTGCGATTGTACTCAGACCATATCTGTCTTGTAATACCACAAGTACGTTCCTCCCTCCATCTTTAATTTACAAATTAAAAAGATATTTAATGCGCGAAATATTTGACGCATGTGCAGAACGCGTTAGCTAATCCTTTAGCACGAGACAAAAGCAAATTAAATTGTTTTGTCTCAATTAACACAAAATAACGACCGCATTATTTATTTTTAATTAAATAAAATAATAACAAAGACTATTACTCTCACCAATCAAGCAACATATATAATATAAAAAATTACAAAAATATTTTTTACAAAAAAATTAATCAAATGTCATATACAAAATTAAAAATCATGTTAAATAAATTTTATGGTTTAATGGTTTGCATAAAAATAAATTTTCTATTTTAACCAAAAATATAATTTCCATATGAAATATATAATAAAATATAATTTATATATTATTATTATAATAAACCAAACTAAATAGTATTTTATTTAACTGACTGTGTGCGTTGTTTATTATTGTTTTATGCAATTTTAGTAATTAATTTTGCCCATATTATATATGGTGTACTATAGTACAGATAAAATTAATTAATTTATGATTTGAATTTAAGGTAGAATGTCCGTAAACACACTTTTCATAGAATGGAATAAAATTTTTATTAAATGTTAGGCGTAGGTAAGCGTCACCATGAGAAGTAAGCAATACATTTCAAATTTGTTGGCCCGTCAATTGAAAAAGATAATTGCCATGAAAATTCAAACACTTTTCATGGGTTAAATTTCCCATGCTTCAAAACTGGCACACTTTAAATCATATCTTTAAAAATTTCACTGTAGATTTTATTCAGAAACAAGGAAAGATAAGAAGGTAAGACAAGAAACTATTTATAAATATGCAGCTGTGTGTGTATTGATTATATGTATACATACAATGTATACATATTGTCACAAACAGTTTACGGGGTATACCAGCTATGTCTTTATTCTCTGGACTATAACGGACATTATACCTTAAAATCTTTTTGGTACATAATGTATTATATTTTTTGTAAAAATTATTCATCATAATTGTTGTAACCGAGTCAAAAACAAAAAATATAATGTAAGCCTTTCTAATACCCTGAAAAAGATGAATTTTGAACGGCTCAAAGAACGAGATTCGTAAACGTGGCTTGCCATGGTGAACAAACTAGCAAAAACTGTCACGTAACAAAATGAGATATGCTTTGTGTGCGTGTGCCATATCCATGATATTTTATGTCCATGATGTCATATATCCATATATCCATGATGTCATATCACGATATTTTATCCAACTTTGTATTATTTTTATTTATTATAGTACATGAACAAAAATGGTAAAATTCGTGTGTTCTAATTATGCCCGTCTTGGAACCCTGCCTACTTGACATTACAGATTGAATAGATTACCAATACAAGTATTTATTAACGTTTACATTTGATTCTGTACAGCTTCGTAAGGAACTTCGTTCCTAACGGGGGTCCCACGACCGCTATCTTTTTATTTTACTTTATAATCAAAGAATGAAATTTTAATTTTCCATACAGAAATTTGATTACTTTATTAAAGCGAATTCCGCGTTTGTTCCACACCCGGTCTCAGAGGCTAGACGGTCTTCATCCGTACTTACTTTCAAGAGGAAGCTGTATATTCAAAATTCCGTCGTCCGTAAGTTCACTCTTGAAAACACTACCATCTCTCGTACCAACAAAGTTTTCCAATAATTTTTCTGATCATTAAATATATTTTCCAATTTAAATAATTTATCTTTTAGAACATACATTTTCCATTTTCAATATGAATTATTTTGGTAGACACAATTATATTATTGAATTACAAAACCTCAAATTGAAATATATATATTGTCTGTTTCAATATCATTGCTTCTCTTTGACATTATATACTTTATGTTTGATATAAAGTTTTGTTTCTTAATTCAAAAAGAGCCCAGTCTCCACTGCCTCGTCTTCTCAAATTCTATGCTTTTTACTTAATGGAGCAAAGTGTAGTACCAAGGATTAAAACCAGGGATTTGTGACTTTTTAAGGCAAGTTTTTATAATATATATAAAAACAAGTGAAATTTACAAAATTTAAAAAACCCTCGACACATATGATTTAATTCTTGCAAACCGATTTTTGGAAACTTAGTTATAAAATGTTCTCAATCAAGTCGGTTCGACCGTTTAGGAGCTACGATGCCACTGAGAAACACACAGACGCACAGATAAACACTTTAATCTTATATCACTCATTCATAAATCAATATCAAAGTGATGGTCAAGGATATCAAATAAGATACTTAGGGAGCTATAATTTTTGGGACGAATTTTTTCAAATATTGTAATTAAAATTGAAATATTTGAGTTGACTTTGTTCTTTTGAATTATTGTTTTAAATTACCTAATTATTTTACCATTTCACTTTTCGAAAAGAATTGAACCAGGTTTATTTTACCGTTCATTTCCTTAGTAATTATTTATATGATAAAATTATATGTCATTCCTTTTCAAAACTGAATTGATTTTGAAGATTATGAAGATTACATATTTTTCAGTTTTTTTGGGGTATGTAACCCTAAGTTCGCAATTGAAACATAGCTAAGATAATTCTCCGTTAAATTAAAATCATTTTGATATCTTATACTGTTTTGTTTTTATTCCAATTAAAAATGTATATGTACTATCTTTATATGAACATCCTTTAGCTTTCTCATAGTTAGATAGTTAGAAACTTTCGGGAAACTAACGAATTATTCATGCTAGATTGTACATCCAGGGTACTATACATTACCATATTTTGTTTACTCTAGAATCTGTCTGTACTTATACTTACTTAATTTGATTAACATTTCTAAAGAATTTAAGGTAGTCGCAATTCATTCATTATTCAAAATAGATAACTATACACGAGTAGACAAGTAGATAGAAATCTAGAATGTTTTCTTAACTATATAACAATATTATATTAAATAATAATATACATTAGCATATAAAAAGCTTTTTATAAGAAATTATTATCTTTATAGTTATAATACTTTCTAAGTACAATGAGTTTATTCAGGTATTTCTAACGACATGAGAGTAAAAGTAGTTTTGAACGAAATATTCCAAAGAGAAAGTTTTCAACGACATTAAGTTGTAAATACAATAATTGTAGAATCACTGACTGTCTCTGTTAGCTTTTTTAAAGTTGTTGATATTAAAGACTGTACGAGCGCCAGGGTAATTTTGGATAAAAGGCTTAATTCTCCAAAATTAGTCGGTGGAAATTAAAAAAAAATAAATAAAACCGATTTAGATTAAAGTTAAAACCTTAATAAATTTTTGAAAACAAAAAAACCCGTTGTGCCTGACTGACTAAGGATGTGTGAGCACGGTAGTGGGGATACGAATTTAAAAAAAATTTCAATTGTGAGGGTGAAACAGATTCTTGAATCTGACGCAGCATAGAAATCATACCTTAATTTATAGACAATATATACGTTCATTAAGTTCATGAACCCTTCAATGATTTTGAAACTTTCAGTCAAAGACGATTACTTAAATAAACATCAACAACAATATCCTAGCATAAAATTAAACTCACATCATATCATAAAACGAACGCAAGATAAATCTTTCAAGCGGATTTCACTGAGCTAGGAACTTTTTACCTGAACTTTTTATATGAAAATCTTGATATGTTATCAAGTATTTATTTTCCTTTGAACAGATCTAGCTTGGGCATAAGTGGTTTTTATTTGGCTTTTTTTATTGTTATATGATATAAAAAAAAATCGTCAGCAACAAAGCTCTATCGCTAAGGTCAAATTTTCTCTCGTTTGATTGTTTATATTGAAAAAAGATTAATTTTATACTCATGGACTATTTACATTTAAGAGCAAAAGGTTCGTCCTTAGCCTTAACTCGAGTTGACCTATTTTGAACCAAGCAGTTCAATTTCGTGGGCCTGTAAAGTTGCAGTTAATTTAGAGGGATTAACATACAGGAGCAAATCGTTAAAGTCAAAACAGAGATATTCCCGTAGAAATGCCCTTTAAAACATCGTGAATCCCTTTGCTCGCTAAAGTTTAAATATTAGCTAAGATTTGCTATGTGGTATTCTTTTCGACGATGAACAATAATATAAAAGCGTTAGGAAGAAAATAGATGTCAAGAATTCTAGTTGACCTTCGTTAAAATGGATAAGTCTATATCTATGAGGAAATTATGACTAAAAAATTGATATTCAAACTATACTTTTAACACATCAAAGATAATCTATATCCTGTTCGATATATGATTTTTTTTTGTGAAATATTCACTTTACATAATTTTAGAAACAATAGATATGTTCTATTCTCATAAATATATTCCCACAGGAAATAAATAGTGATTTTGATTGATAAAAGGAGTAATATTTAAAGTTACCTACCTTAATTTAGGTCAATATATATGAAAAACTAGAACGTAATCAATATCGGAATAATATAATGAAATTCTATAAATAAACCGGTTAAAAAATATACTGTTAAAATATTAATGATTTTAACTTTCATGAAGAATAATTGGAAATTGACAAGAATTCTTTTTGAATTTCGGAATTGAAACAAAAGAGATATAGTTAATAAACGTTGTGGTCTAGTACCTATTACCACGGAAACGTTTCTTCTATCCGCCCATTTCGAGTCATTAGGTTATGAGTTCGAGTTATGTCATTAGGAAGAACTTTAAGAAGAGAGCCATCATATTAGCAATGACACTTTTGGTTTTGGTTCTAGGGTCTACGGAGATATTAGGATATCAAGATAATATTACGATGAAATTGGCCGTTTAACTTACGAATAAAAAAAAAGGGAAGATATCTTTTTGACGACTATCAATCCAGAAGTTGATTGTAAAAACGACAACGTTGTTGAATATACTCTGTGTCCTGTGACTATGAGATGCTGTTACACAGTATACACAGATGAGTTATACATGGCAGTATTCATTGCAGTGTTGACAAGTTTACTGAAGTAATATACAAATATTTAGAGAACTATATTCTTTTATCGTTTCTCTTTTGGAGATATCACGTTGTCTTTTATGTCGTTAGAAAAACCTTAAACTCTTCGGAACGACATATGTGTGTAAAAAAAAAAAAAAACAACAACGGATGGACAGATATTTTTTGGACAGATGGACAGATATATTCATCAGTTTTAATCTGCTGGGAAAATTAAACTTAATTATTGCATAGTCTTGAATGAATTATTAAGGAATCTCTATACTCACAAAATTTTTGTTTCAAAAAAGGGCCATAAATATCTAGATACCTAGCATAGGTATCTACGCTAGGTTTATACTTGATGATGTTATACAACATTTAATTAATAAATCCATTATCAGTTATCATTTACCCTTAATTTTAATACATTTTTATTTTATAAAATAATAACATAAATCATTTTATTTAATAAGTTTTTGAATAATCCTCAAATGTTTTTATAATATTACCCTAAAATTTTATTAAAATGTAACAGATACTGAATCCATACAGGTTTAATACCTAAAGAAGTGAATATTTTAATTCCTTTTTTCTGGTTTTTGAGGGATTCGTAAAAGAAGGCATTGTAATTACGAAAATTGAAGTTTTGTCTGTTGCGATTATAAATAGGATTAAATAACAAACATTCTACAATTCTGGCGACACTCGCAAGCTTCCTGCTTGACGATAAAGCGATGTCTGCATATGGTTTGCAAGTTAACTTTGATCCACTTCTGAAGTTTTGATTGAAGGAAAATTTTGCATTCATATGTAAATCAGATGACAATACATTTTCATGGTAAGTATGACTTGATTTTTCCATCACCTCCACCATATTTGATATGCATACCTTTTTTAGTTTTAAATTGTACCAAAAAGTAGAAAATAATTTTCCATATGGGTAACTTGTACATCATCATTGATAAAAGTTTGAGTTGTTTCGAATCATCCTTGGTATTTTAAAATGCGTCCAATTTTTACAAATAGTTATGTATGAGTGGCTCATAAGAAAAATTATCTTCTACTTTTTAGTACAATAAAATTTTGTTACTAAAAAAAGATTTTTTTTGATTTAATGTTAGCGTATGTATATAAATTATTGAGGGAGCAAGTGGAAAATCAGGTCATTTCATAAAAATACATTGTAGCTATCTTTCAAAAAGCAGACAAAAAATAATTAGAGAACATTTACTTCCAATGGGTGGACTATAGTAATAAAATAAAATAATAAATTTATCTTTAAGGGAGTTGGTGCAATGTAATAATATAAAGATGCATGACTAACATCACACAGTGTCATTCGTTAGTGTATTATTCAAGAAATAAAAGAAAAATCAACGTTAAGTATTTGAGATATTATTTTATTGTCTAAGGGTAATTATTTACGATAGCAAGAAGCTAACATGATTATGACAAAAACACTGAGATATCTTTTATAAGCTATTCTCAATTAAAAAAAAAAAAGAACCGCTGTTGAATTACGAAGATACGATAGACTGGTACGAAGATATTTCTGCATTTTAATAATTTTTTGCCAAAATAACGAAAATGTAGTATAATGTAGTCAACTTTGGTTAAAATATTAAATAATAATTTTTGATCAAATTTCCATAAAATTAAATTTTTTGGGAATAAACTATAACAAGATATCTGATCAAGTTACTAAAATTCATATAAAAAAATATGAATTGAAAACAGTAAATGAAAATTGAGAATTATTAAATAAAAAATTAATTAAAAAAAAAAAAAAAAAGAATTAAAAACTGTATACATACCATTTATTAACCAACCAACCAATTAATTTCAATATTTCAAAACAAAAAACCACTTGTCTCTAATAAATTACTTTTATTGTACGCCAGAGAAATTCTTTTTTTTTTATTAATAAACAATAACCGATAAAACCACCATTTATTAAACAAAAAAAAAACTTTCAATATTCACACAATAAATAATATTTTCATTTTACACATATTTGCACAAAAATTGTATTTCAAAGCTCAAAATTTTAATTTCAAACAATACAATTTTTGGCATTGAAGACAACATCCAAGAAACTATGTTTTATCCTTCGTAAACACAATTTTGTTTTTTTATTTTTCTTTATTTTTATAATTCTCTTAGTAAATTGTTTTTTTTTTTTATCCTGTGCTTTTTAGGTCAAGGGTTATCAACTATTTTTAAATAAAATTTTTATTCTTATAAAAAACTACACTTCATAAAATTCACACTTCATACTTTCACGTAAATTTTAATTAAACTTTAAAAACGATCAACAACAGAAATTTTATTAAAAGCACACAAAAAAAAGCACGAGATAATGAAGTTAATAAACAACACACTACCGATAAATACGAACGAATACGCACGAGACTGGACCAAAAACCAACTATTACCAAAAGCCACAAGCACAAAAGTTTTTAGTATACATACATATAGATAGATATATATATTATGATTATGATTATTATGATTATAGAAATAGCTTGTATGTAACGTTTGACGTCGCTTTTCGAACTAAGCTATAGTCTATAAAGCGAACACAGCGAATGCGATAAATATTTTGTGTGAGTTGATAACACATTCAGTCTATCTAAATGCATTGGGATATATGGTATGTGTATTGTAAACCAAGATACGAGGCGGTGCTTGACGTCGGCGCCGCGACGCCCAAGCCCTGACGACGACGTCGCCATCATCATCATCATTGGTATATGTTACTCTGGAACAAAACATTGTTAGAGAAAATTTCTATGTGTATGTTATAATATTGTAGATGCTTCTTCTATCGGACTTCTCAACAACGATGTATATATATCTAGTAGATATCAACTATATGTTTTTAAGAAGATATTTTACAATAACTCGAACGAAACTAGTGATATTTCTTTATTTTTTCGATGTCATATCAACGTTGGATTCTTCTTATATTCTTTAGGGCAATTATTATTTTATATTTTGATTCTTTTTTCTTTTTTTCGTTTCTCGTAATCGTTTAGATCAAGAGCTAATTATTATACCATGTATATATGAAATATACATAGTATACTAAGTTTCGTTCCAAGTTTGTAACGCTTAAAAATATTGATGACACGAAAAAAATTTTGGTAAAGGTGTTCATAGAGTCACCTAATTAGTCCATTTCCGGTTGTCCGTCCGTCCGTCTGTGGCCACGATAACTCAAAAACGAAAAAAGATATCGAGCTGAAGATATACAGTGTTCTCAGAGCAACATAGGTCAATTGGGTCTTGGGTCCGTAGGACCCATCTTGTAAACCGTTAGAGATAGAACAAAATTTTAAATGTAAAAAATTTTTTTTCAAACAACTTTTGTTTGAAACATTTTTTCGTAAACATCACTGTTTACCCGTGTGGGGGCCAATTAGGCGGAAATTTTATAGTATGCTCTATACTTGAATATCAGTTATGTATGTGTCACATGTATGTATGTGTTATGTGATAAAGAAATCAACACTGACTATGCATGGTATTTCAACAATTAACTCAGTCAATTGTTTGTTTTCACTTGTATTAAATATCAGTTCGGTCCCCTCTATCAGCTAAAAAACGCGATTTGCTTTTTTGAGGTGCACACTTGGTAATATTAAGGGATGGGTTCTTATTAATATCAAAAACAAAAATTCAATAAAGTTGCCCCGAAACGATCTTTTTCGGTGGGTTTATCCTTTATTATGGTTTCTTGAAACAAGAAAATATAATAAAGAATAATCCTATTTCACTTTTTTATATTTGCAACTGTATAAGTTTGAATACTGTGAATGCTTGTTTCAAAAGTCAAATGTAAGTTTGAAACATTTCATTTACGATATGCTTCGCTTATATCTAACGTTCTACAACGCTCAACGCTCTAATTGTAAATTATTATAGAAAAATTGATTTCAAGCGTAAACAATAACGTATAAAATTTTTATTCTTCCTAATATGTATTGCCAAAACGTTCCTCGGCTCCAGGCCTATAATAAATTTCACTATAACTAAAAAAAATTGATATGGGAAGAAAAATAAAGAAATTAAATTTAGTTTTTGTCATACCAATTTTGAAAACTTCTAAAAAAGAATGAGCTAAGACGTTTTTATTTATAGAAAGGATTCGAAAATTAATATGTAGTACCTACCGATTATTATCGTCAATTGAAATCAATTTTACAAATAAAAATTGAAATCATTCCTGAATAACTGACGAGTATTGTTCTTGCAAAAGCTTTCTACGGTGTGCTCTTTAGCTATATCGTTATTTTATTTTAAAATTTTTAACAATTTTTTTGTCAATGATCTTTTAATGATGTTTCAAAACTTTTCTACAACGTGTTTATATCTTATATTTATTGGATACTATCTTAAAGGTAAACTTTTAGTGTTAAATATCACATTACTTCTATAATCATTAAACAGAATGATAAATAGAAATTTAGTTAATTCGACAAAAATAATATATATATTTAGTCTTCGAAATATCACCGAAACTATGAGGGCAAAATATAGTATTTTAGATGACAAGATAACAATATACAATACTCAAAAAAATTCATTTAAAATATCAAGCATGATTCGGAAAGCCTCAAGCTTTACATATGTCTGAGTGACTCATAAAAATAATTATTTTCCACTTTGTAGTACAATAAAAGCTTAACTTTAAAAAAAGTTATTCCTTTTAATTTTTAATTCAAATATGGTGGAAGCGACGGGAAAATTAGGTTCTTCGTATTCTTCTCGCTGCCTTTTTAATATAATTGTATAGATGGACATATACGACTATGGATTGTATATATATTACTATATTATTTTCTTACAAATTTATAAAAAATATTATTTATGCAATTTCGTATCTTATTTTCAAAATTTTCAATGTTTAATTCCTTGTTAGTTTTTTAATAATTTGACATTTACTATACCATTTACATGCAAACAATTGAAAGATTAGAACGCGTGATTTGTTGCAAGATATCAAAGGAGGGATCGATTTAGATGTCCTTTCCACCCACTATGCCATTTTTCGATAAATGAATTGCAAAAATGTCATTATTGTAATTTTATCTGTCATTTGATGAAGTTGAACTGTTAGAACTTAGACAATTCAGCCTAATCAAAATTCATCACACATTTAATTGAATGGAAGTGAAAACAAAAAAGGAATAAAATATAAACATTATTCGATATTATATATACTTATGTTCGACATATGTGTCGCAGTCACGATATTTATCTATTGTAGTATATTGTGTACACATATATACAGATGACATTTTGAGAAAATTAACACCTGTTGTGTTTTGTTGAAACAATGTTTGTTTCGAATCGTAGTAGTGATAAATGTAGATAGATAGATACCTGAACACACAGGTTTAAGAGTATGTAGTGTAGGATTTTAAAGTGGTTTTTAGTAACAAAATTTTGTCCTTTATATTTCATTCTTCTTATCAACAAATAATATAAATAAACAAAAACAATGCACATTTCAATGTACAATACTAGGAATAAATGTATCTTGGAAGTATATGTATTTGTTAATACAATAAACTTAAGTATACTGTACTGTTCCTTGCTTACCTTGTTTTATATACAAAATGTTCGATTTACATCTAGGCATATAAATATCACGAGTATGACAGAATACATGCGTTTAGCAATGCATTTATGTGAGAGACACTTGAAGAGTGGGAGTTTCTTAGTTGAATAGATGAACTACAACAGATAAGCCATGATACAAAACACTTTTGCAATTTCATATAACACCTCTTACCTTGATGCATTGCTTAACGCATGTACTCTGTCATACTCATCAAACTGTGGTATTTATATGCCTAGATGTAAATCGAACATCATGTACATATAGGGTAGTCCAAGCAGTACTTCATCAAATCGTAGATAACGTTCGTTATACTTTAAGAAATGTACGAAACAAAACATTAAATTCGAAATGATCCTGATTTATTCGTTTTATTCGAGGTTAAAAAGTGATAAAAATAATATATTACACATCCTAGGGAGCAGAAGTAGAGAATGCCTCAGATATCATGTTCTCGGTTTCTCCTCGAGCGACAAACATGAGAACTGAGATATTCTTTACTTGCTTCCTTTTTAGCACATTGCAAAGCTTCGTTTTGCACATTGGGTAGAAAGTTGACACTTTGCTCTTTTACGAAAGATTTATCCGGATCGTTTTTCTAGGTGATCACAATCCTGGGCAATGACTTATTTAAAAAACAAAAAACTTTATTTCCAAACATTATATAGTTAGTATGTTCCTATGGTTTATACTTTAAATTTATAAGTTACATATATTATGTATGTGTTTGTTTGTTTATGTTTCATTACTTACCTTCTATACATGGTATTTCAACAATTAACTCAGTCAATTGTTTGTTTTCAATATTATGCACCAGTTGGCAAAATGCCAAAAACACTATCTTTCTTGGAATTTTCTCTTTTACTCGATCAATTTTTTTGCTTCTCGAAAGCTTACAGCTTTATTATTGGACCATTCATAGACTGGACTATAAAAATAATGTTAATTTATCGTTTAAAGAAAAAGTGTAAGTTAACGAATATTTCCAAAGCACTTGCTTAGAAAGATTTGGAACGCGACAGTATGGATTTAGAACCCACATAAATGGAAACTTATTGTTAGACTTAACGAAAACCAACGGTGAAGAAGATAGATATAAGTGGGCCACCACCCTGTTAAGAGAAAAAAAAATAACAAGCATCGCCGATTTTATTGCAAAAACAATAACGTTATACAATATCCCTTACTCCGAGAATTGCAAACTAGAAAAAGAAATTTTCCCGAATTTAAATTGAGAAACTTTAACATTATCTATCATTTGACGTCTAAATTTATACACTCGTAAAACGTTGCTAGCTTTCTATATATCCCATCTAATTAGTCATTTCATTTTCCACCTAATTAAGACCATATATATAGTTTTATTAAAATTTTACAGTTCATTAATTTAATATAATATCATTATTCTTATTAGTATTAATATGTATTAGAATATGTTTGTTGTATGTAATACACTTAATTATTATTCAATTTATTATATTGAAATGCCCCACAAAACAAATCGAAACGGCATTGATTACAATATGTTCCATAATAGAAAGGTTTTGTTTTTATTCCGAAATTCGTAATAACGCCATTAAACGCCCATCAGTTATAAAATCTGAATCTTTCTTGCATTTCAAACTTTTTGATCAAATGGAAAGTGTCACCTAACTAAAATGTATGTCATTTTTACTTTGTCTTTTTGTTTCTCAAATTTCATTTTACACTTCAAATTTAGGAAACGAAAAGTAAAAACGGCTTACATTTTAGTTAGGTCCCACTTTCCATTTTATCAAAAAGTTTGAAATACAAGAAGCCCTTAGATTAAAATTTTATAACTGATGGGCGTTTAATGGCGTTATTACGAATTTCGGGATAAAAGCAAAACCTTTCTAATTGAAAATTAATAATACGAATATCATAAAACTTTTGAAAGGCTTACGTGGAAAGGATTTAAATTCTGTATTAAAATATTTCAAGGAAACACATCAAATTAATTGACATTTAATTTCACAGGCTATGAAAACAATAAAAGTTGAGCAGAATAAATTCCAGTCAAAGAATATTTTTTTTAATCCCTATTTTATAATTTAAAAAAATCCGATTATTACCGTTGTATTAGTAGAAATATAGAAATAATAGAAATTCAATAGAGCACTGTAGCCGATTATTACCGTTTTGTTAGTAGAAATATAGAAATAATAAATATAGAAAAGAGCACTGAAAAAAAAACCTTATCTCATGATCAGAACATTAAAATGATATGGAATTTTCATGCCATTTCTGTCAAAACCATTCATAATTCCAAAAAATATTTCAAACAAAAAATTTTCATGCTTTTATAATAAATAATTTTGAAATAAAGTCTCTAAATCTCTTACCTGTATTTGACATTGGTGATCAAGGTCTAGTTGAGGGTCCCTTAGAGATAACTTCGTTTTATACGAATTCTACATGTAGATTACCTTAGAAAATAGACCTTTGACAAAAACTTCCCGCTAATTTAAGAAATTTTCATCAAGCCTAGTTTCAAATCTCATTCGAACTAATTCGAAGTGTGTTGTTCAGACTTCCGTTTTGATGATCGTATACATTATACATATATGGAGGTCGAGTGGCGTTCATATCAAATTTTAAACAATCAAATTATTATATTTATTTATTATTTTCTATTTATTACATTTTTTCGTACTATTTTATTGTAAACATTAAATATTTTTTTGTTTACTTATTGTTCAAAATAATATTGAAAAAGAGTTGATTTATTAAAAAATAGAATATTTATTAAATTCTACATAAAAATCAATAAATTTAATTTATATCTGTTTATATTTAAATATTATTCACAAAATTTTCGTGCAGATTCCTAGTCCTAGATCAGGACATACGATCATATACCTTTACAACGATAGCATAAAAAAAACTATCGTGAAAATAATTTTACCGTTAGACATCTTATTGCTTAAAATGGAACTACAAAAGTAGGCTTAAACTAGCAGCAGGTGTGGAATAAAGAGAGCTTTGTAAAGAAACCATAGTCATTTACAACAATACTATTAAATTGTATGAATGACTTTTAATAATAATAGTTTTTTTGACGATATTCAAATAAATCGTTTCGTGTTAAATGATCCCTATTTTGTGTGTAAAATTGCAAATGGTAAAATGATCCCGCGTGGGAGTAAGATGATTGACAACGTAAAATATCAATTATTAGCCACACCTATTTTTAACCCTCGAACTAAATAAAAAAGGGGTGTTATAAGTCTGACCGCGATGTGTGTGTGTCTGTGTGTATCTGTCTGACGGATGAACCGATTTTAATTTTTTTGGTTTCGTTAGAGAGGTAATTTTACTAATAGTGTTATCAGCTTCCAGTGTGAGTTTAGGGTTCTGTACTTTTTTAAATTTTATGAATTTCACTTGTTACAAGGAAAGAATATCTCTTGAGAAATATTTCAAAACAGTCTTATTTTGAACAAATCGAAAGAAATTAACATGGAAATATTGCAACACTTGAATATAGAAATCAAGAATATTTCTACGTTAAACATATCCCGAATAATTTGGCTATAAATTGCATTTTTGCTAAGGGGTTCATTTTGCTCCACGCTCCTCTCTTTACTGGTTTATCAACACACTTAATTCATTTGTACAATATTTTTTTATCAATTAATTTGATAATTTACTGTTTGCAAGAAGAATAAAATAATAATAATAATAATAATAATAATAATAATTTTTTTTTGTTTCTGATAATACAAACCCGATAAAGACAAACAAAAATCAGTGTAAAGGAAGAGATGATAAATAATAATTTTTTTAGTGAGCGAATAAATGTTAACATAATACAAAAACATATACACACACAGTGTGTATAATTTATTATTTAAAAAAAAAAATTGCTTTTTCATACTAGAAAAGCTTTATATTTATATAATTTTTTTTTTCAACAACAACGATTGTAAAATTGATTTACAACGTATGTCATTTACAATATTAATTTTTATAATATACATAATATACATATTATATAATACAAGATAATAAAAAATTAAAGGGCCAATCGAAAGTGAAGCTGAATTTAAGAAGATTTTTAAAAGTTATTCATTTAATTGGTCATTTTTTGCCTATCTTTAGATTGTATCAACTTCGAGAAAAATATTTGGAAAGGAAGAAAATCAAATTTTTTGACACTAGCCCTGGATGGAGGTAAAAGAATTTTCGTTTATGCTTAAGATGTTTAAGAAGAAGAAATTTCTTTTTTGCTTAACGATAATTAGAATAAGCCATTGTCGAGCTTATTATTGGCAAAAATAAAAATTTTCAATCATTTTGTTAATTATCTCGAATGAACTCTTACTTAGTTTTGAAACACCCGGTACATCGGTACCAAACATTAACAAATTTAAATATGTATAAAGGAAGTTTAATGCACGAAAAAATTGTATGTATTTTTTTATCATCGTGTCTACTTTCATATTGAAAGTTCAAAAAATGGCCAATTTGCACAACGAGTGCGTAATATGAGTTGGAAAACAGAAATACATTATTAATGAGTACAAAATATTAATATACGCCTCTAAAATGAATGACCAAAAATTAGTGGATTTAAAAAAAAATCCCAATAAGATCGAATCAAATTTACCTGTGATATCAAAAATATCAAATTTTTAAACTTAATGACGTAATCAGAATCAAAAAATTTTAATTTTGCTCTACCACTTCCAAATTTTATCCAATTATGATAAACCAAGTCTGTAATCCTACTTAACTTAAGCCAAACTTTTCAAATTTGTGATCAAAATTAACCTAGCTATAATAGATTACCAGAATGTGGAATCCTGGTCCCAGTATTAAGTACATAAGTGATAACTATCGAAAAACTGGCATCACTGCTGAAAAAAATGACCCAAAATTGGTGGGTTTTAAAAAAAATTCCAATAAGATCGGATCAAAATTTGCCTGTGTTATCAAAATACCGTTTTTTTAACTTTATGACGTCATCAGAATTCAAAAAATTTAATTTTGCTCTATCACATCCAAATTTTATCCAATTTATAAACAAAGTACGGAATCCTACTAAACTTGGATCATACTTTTCAAATTTGTAATCAAAATTAATCTTGCTCTAATAAGTTTCAAGAGTGTGGAGTCCTGGTCCCGGAATTAAGCACATAAATGATAGCCAGCGAAAAACAGACATCGCAGCTGAAAAAAAAAAGACCCAGAATTAATGGGTTTCTAAAAAAATTCCAATAAAATCGGATCAAATTTGCTTGTGCTATAAAAAAAATCGAATTTTTTAACTTATGATTTTATTCGGTTTCCTTAGTTAGGACTCTGGGCATACTGTACATAAATGTTACTTTCGTTTATCTACTGTGTTAAATCTACTTCAAGCTAGCCAGGGCCGGATTAATCCTCAACGAGGCCCTAGGCAACCATCAACTTGGGGGCCCTTTTTTCACGTACGTTCCCTTCTTTTTTCGATTAAAAAATACAAACTTAATCTGACTCAATGCAAAGTATACCTAACATCTCGAATCGCTCTTGTCGCGTTGTAGCTCTTTCAGCAGCTTTGATTTTTTTTTAATTGCGAGAAGGATCGTTCGGCAGAACAATTTGTGATCATTAATGTTAAAAAAATCCGAAGAGCTATTTCTGTGTTAGGAAATACATCGGCTAATTGATCTTCCATTAGAATCTTATACAAATGACTATAAGTTTTGTCAAAGTAGTCGGAAATGTCCTTTTTAGGAACTTAATTGTCTAGTTCGTCGGTCGTCGCCTTTTGAATGCGGCCAATTGAGTTTTATTTATTTGAGTAAAATTTATTTTCAGTTCTGATTATATTTCCTTTCACTCTCTAGAATTTTATGTTTGTAAGAAAATTTTAGAAGGCTTTTTCATTTTTTGGGGGCCCCCTAAAATCGGGGGCCCCACGCAACTGCCTATTCTGCCTACTTGTTAATCCGGCCCTGAAGCTAGCCATATTTAAATCAAGAATCTTCTACCATTTTATTCAATCATTTCACTATGATTTTATTAACAATATACATTTATGAATGTTATAAAAAAATTGTAATATTATAATATTTAAAAAATATACTGTAACAAACACACTGTCTAAAAAATTATATTATCATATTTATATTATATTAAGTGTAGTATCAGCAAACTGTTGTTATTTATAAATTATTTATTCAATTTACAATGAATTCTATTATACTTTTTAAATATTATAATTTGTTAATGAATTAATTGCGCCCTGCCCCATCATCAACAAAACTCATTTAAGGTGTTTCGATACCAAAAAGAAAGTATTACCAAAAAACTGAAATTGTGTGTGTCAATTAATGTGTATTTATTACGCCTTCAGTATAAATTCTCTCGATTCTCGATTCTGTATTGGAAGGTATCAATTCCACTTTCTGTGTAACAAAGTAGGGGATGCCATTTGAAACTTCAAAGTTGGGGTGGAAAGGGTGTAACCTAAAATTCTCTAGGTATCATTTTTGGTGTTCCTCCCCGATATCTAAATCGACGTGTTTTCACTTAAAACAATAATAACATTTGGTCAAGAGTTATTAAGAGTGGATGCTTTTGAAATGAAAGCACTGTATATGCATGCAAACCAAGAAGTGGCTAAGATTTAACTCGCAAGATTTGATCATTTCCACTAAAAATGATTCTGTTAAATATTCATAAAAAGTTTTGTCCCATCTCTTTCGGCATTAACGATTTATATTTAATTAATATTTCGAATAAACCATAAACTTTCTAACTTCATTTATTAGTTCAATGTCTAAATAAACTTGTATATCTATTTTAATTCTATTCTAGGAAATCGACTATAATTATGTAAACGTATGAAAACAAGAATCGACAACTAATTCTACAACAAGTGTATATGTATATTAGTGATGGGACGAATATTCGCATTCGCATTTGCGAATATTCGCGTATTTTTTAACATTTGATTCGCAAACATGTTTTTTGAATGTTTTTGACAAAAAATCATCATAATTTTGTATCATAAATTCCAAAATAACTCCAAACTTCACTAATGTGTGTTTTACTCATATTTTTAGATAACTTTTTCATCACCGTTAAATTTGAATGTTGGACAAATGCAATTATAGTAAACTAACCTCATGGACTTATATGATTTGTTTTTAATGGACTCATACGATGGACTTTTAATCTAATGAAGAATAATATGTTCTAGCTCAATCCGTGAGGAATTTCTTGTATTCGTTACTAAAAAACAACAACAAATTTCGTAGAAATGTGGTGAAAAAAATCAAAAGTTAATAAATTTTCTTTTTGAAAAATTTTGCCCATGATACTCGCAGACATTGCAACTTTCCAACAGGCCCAATCATTAAATTAATCTGATTTTTATACTTTTTGGATCCAAATTACCCCATCCACCGTGTTTCATCAAATTCCAAAACAAAAATTTTATTTGCGATTTTCTCGATTTTTTCAAAGAGGTACCCCTTAAAAAAATTGCAAAAAATCAAGAATTTTTTTTATCTCTAATTTCGATAAAACTCAGTATATAAGGTAATTTTGAGCCAAAAAGTACATAAATCGGATGCATTTGATAACTATCTAAATATTGGTCGAATAGTTTTTGAGATACGGACTAAAATCGATCCAAATATTGCGATATTTCAGAAACTCTGCATCTATTCATTAAATTAACCTGATTTTCATACTTTTTGGATCAAAATTACTCCATCCACCGAGTTTCGTCAAATTCCAAAACAAAATAAGGAGGAATTAATAAGGAAGATAAGTTATGGACAGAAAAAAATATGCTGTGAAGGAATATATAAGCTATCATTCGCATTCGCATTCTCTTTCACGACTATTGGAAATAAATATTCAACATTGTTCCATCACTAATATAAATGTATGAAGAAGATAATTAGTTAACAAGCATAACAAATGTTTCAAAATATTGTTATCAAACACGTGTTAATTAATTTATAATGACGTATTGTTATCAAACGATGAAAGCATGTAGCGTAAAGAATTTATAATTATTATAGTTTAAATAAACTTTTTCAATTATCATATTGTGATTTATGATGATTTCCTTGTTATAATTTATATTCGAATATTAACTTTTTCTCGTGACTTCGTCCCTATCGATTTTGTATGATCTCTGATAGTCCTGCTTATTTTCGAAACCTTAAAGTTTTTTAAAATATATTTAATATATTTTGAAGATTTCCGTTATTAACTTCGGTTTTATTCTGATAGCGCCAAAGCTTTGTGTTTAATTTTTCTTCATCTGAAATATATTTGGTGGATATTAAACGATATGAAACTTTACGTTAAGTTAATATAAGCACAAAGCAAGTACTCATTTTTTAGCATTTTCATAATAAATTAATTTCACATGAAAATGTAAAAAAACGTAAAAAGTATTTTAGAAGGAAAATGTCATTTTACCTACTTCACTCAAAATCATGATATAGAGAGTTCAATAAATATTAAATAACTCTTTCTATTTACCTATGTACCTACCGGGTGTCCTTTAATGGTATTAGGTACTAGTTAAAAAATATAGTTTAAAAAACCTAAAATAACACGCTTTATTGCATTTAAAAGTGGATAATAATGTTAATTGTAACGTAAAATTCAGAGCGTGTGGCGGTCTCTTCATTGATTCTTTAAATCACCTGAATTGACAAATATCGGGCACCCCACGTTTTGAATTTCACACTCCAATTAAAATTAGTATCCACTTTTGGTTTTTCATCTATAATGTTCGACTTGTACCTAATAATACTACAATAAAGTGTGCTTTCTTAGTTTTTTTTAACAAAGCAAGCTTCAATTTATTTTCTCATTTTTTAGTCTTGATAAATTAAAAATTGCGTACATATTGACTAACAGAGAAGAAATTAAAAAAATAACCTATTGACGTGGATCGGTTTTGACCTGACGATCTTCCGCATGAGAAGCGAATACCTTAACCAAAAGCATGTTCTCATTGACAGAGCTATTAATATTTCAAGATAATATTGTTAAAATAATAAAAATAAGATTATTCCTACTAATCTTGGTCAGGATACTTGAATAAAATTGTTAAATTATTATATTATCATCGAATGTTGATACGTTTGAAAATTTTCAAGTTAATCGGATAATTAGAAGTAATTTAAAATTGACTTTAAAACATAAAAGATTTTATGAAAAAATAATGCCGAGACCATCCCACGCTTTAAATTTTACTATACAATTAGAATTACTATCCAGTTTTAATTGCAATAACGCGTGTTTTTTAGTTTTTTTTTAACTATTTTTTAACAAGAAAATTATGATTAGTCCACGACTTGATGGACTCCCGGTTTATAGTATGTAGTACATTGATTACGGTGTATCGTGTCATCGAAACTGTATAATCCAAAGTTGAACACATACAAGAGCTTTCAAAACTAATTATGTTGAAAACTTTGTGATGAGAAATGAAACTAAACCTTTAATGTCAAATCCATTCTCAAAGTGTCAAAGGAAACAGATTTTCTTATAAACATAGTATACTCGATACATTTGCATGGCACAGTAGTTGTATTTGCAGGACAACCATTTTTAGTTACTCCATTTTTTTTTCTAGTTTAGAATCAATGGGATACAAAAATAAAAATTTTCTAACATATATGATTTTTCTTATTTATGAAAATTTGATAAATTTAATTGGATCATTCAAAAGTGAAAGAAAATATGTAAGTTGATCGTACTAAAAAAGACGACTTAAACCTTTTTTCTTTGAAATTTTTTTTGAAGAATTTAACCACTTTTTCAAGTCTTTGTTCAATAATACAAAAATTATAATAAAATATTACGAATACAAATCTTTAAGAAGTGTCCGAATCATCTAACAACCAGATTTCTGTGTGCTTAAACCAATAAATCTAACAACGATAAGTATACATAATATATTCTATGCTCGACAAAAGATTCCGAATTCTAGTTCTTGGATGATTCAGATCACATGTAATTGGCCGGTAGTAAACAACAGTTTCGATTCTCACAAATCAATGTTAGGCACAAAACTTGCAAGCAAATGATGAAACCGCTGAATGTTACTAAAATATATGGTAATCCCTATATATTATAATTGTGAACGTAAGGATGTTTGTTTGTTTGTTTATTTGTTTGTTTGTTTTTTTGCTTTCACGCATTTATTGAGTTTACGATACCGAAGAAACTTTCGATATATGCAATGCCGGATAATATATGTAACAATACCGTAAACTTTGTCCTAAAATTTTCGTATTGCTTTAAGAGACGTTCGTTATCGAGCTATTTGTCAGCTATTTTATAAATAAAAACATTTGAATCTGCATTTACTATTTAGACAGTGGTCGTCTAGGGACCTTCATCGAAAAAAATTTTGGGTCAAAGATCTTCCGCTGCGGGCTCGGTAGATTTACGATGATAAAAATAGTGAAAGACAAATTTTTGGTCAACGAACGGTAACGAAGAATATAAAGTTCACTTCTGCTTAAGTAGGGCCCGACCATAAATCGATCTACGGGCCACAACAGTTCTAAATTCGGCACTGGTTTTCATAAAAAATTTTTTCCTGTGTTTTTTGACAAGAAATGGCTACCCATGGCTAAAAATAGACTAGAGAAATAATATATAAGATTTTCATGGGTGAGGATTCCAAATAAGTGTGATGATCTTTTACAATTACTAATGCTTGAAAGCTCGAAAGTGTTGTTAGCAGCCGGTCCATAATATCAAAAGCTAGAAAATATAATAGAAGCTTAAGGTTATGAATATAAGCATGAAAAACATGTATTGTAATATCTGTCGTTGGCAGCTGGTTTATCAACTGAAACGGTCGCATATATTTTTTAAGAGTGAATGAAATTGATTTTAAGTTTGTATAAATTTAAATAAATATACAAAAAAAAACTGTTCGTTTTGCTTGTGTTGTTAAAAAGAGCAAATATTATTAATAATTTTTACGTCTTTTTTTTAAAGCATCCATATCTTGAACAAATACAAAATCAAAAGAGATATTTTGCATTATTAAATTTTATTTTTCAATACCGCGATATACAAACAAAGTTGAATGCTCAATTTTTTTTTTATTAAAAATTTTAAAATATTATTTATTTATTCAAAATTCAAAATATTTTATAAATTTTGCTTAAATATTGGTTGTGAGAAAAATTAATTTTATTCCAGCACAGTAAAAATCCTGCATTAAGGTAGTACGAGTGCCAAGGCAATTTTAGACTTAGGGTTGAATTTTTATACCATGTGTATGAAATATATCAAGGTATACTAAGTTTAGTCCCAAGTTTGTAACGCTTAAAAATATTGATACTATGAACAAAATTTTCGTATAGGTGTTCATAAAATCCAATAATTGGTCCATTTCCTGTCTGTCTGTCATCCCGATTACTCAAAAACGATAAGAGATATCAAGCTGAAATTTTTACAGCGGACTCAGCACGTAAAAGTGAGGTCAAGTTCGTAAATGAGCAAGATAGATCAATTGGGTCCGTAGAACCCCATCTTGTAAACCGTTAGAGAGATAGAACAAAAGTCTAAATGTAAAAAATGTTCCTTATAAAAACATAAACAACTTTTGAAACATTTTTTCGTAAATATCTCTGTTTACCCGTGAGAGCGCAAATTGTATAGTATGTACTTATTATATGAGAATATCAGTTATATATGCGTAATATGTATGTATATGTAATGTGACAGAGTAACACTGTCTATACATGGTATTTCAACAATTAACTCAGTCAATTGTTTTTTGTTACTTGTTTTAAGATAACAACGGTATGATCGATTTAGATTCCTCCTGCAATTACTATGGTCTCCACCAATAACATTAATTGATTGTATTATATCTGAGCCAAAGCAACGCGTGGCTGGGTCAGCTAGTTTACATAAAGTATAAGCTGTGGAATTGTAAACTAAACCAAGCCAATCCTCATTTAGGATATTTGTAGTAATAAGTGTTGTGTAGTCTGTATCAACTTACAGACCAAAATTACAATCTACAACCTACCACTTAAACAAAACATTGGATTGGGTCGATTGTTTGCTTAAATTTGGTTTGTGTACAACATGCACAAAGTATACAGGGTGATATAAATTATAATAGTAGGATTGCATCAAATGGTGGATTACGCAACAAAAAAAAAAGATAATTTTTCACAACACTTATAGTTAGGAAAGCGTTCTTTTCCAGATACACGCTGCTTTTCTAGATATTGGTATAGAATTTCTCAAGCCTGATGAATTATTCTTCTTCGAAATGTGGTTTTACAAAACGGTTCCCACACGATTTTACCAACCGACTTAAATCTTTGTGAAACTTGTTGAAAGTAGCTCAAAACCAGTCCCCAAAACTTCACCCTCAAAAACACCGTTTTTTTTTTACAAAATCATGGTATTTGTTTGCTTTTGTTTTAAATATGGCTAATTTTATAATTTAGGGATTATAAGTCTAGATATTACTAACAAAATTTTTTTTTTGCCACTAAAAGTGATACTTAAGTGGGAACCGATTCGTACCTCTTTGCTAGAATAATCAAACTATCACCGTCAACGTGTTGTAAGCATGGTAAACATGGTGTTACAACTAGCACGGTATTATGTAATTTTTTAAATAAATCATCAGGTTTTTCTAAAAAAACGTTCAAAAAGCCTCGCCTCGATTTTTTGTCTAAGAAATTCTAAGCAAGAAATAAAGTTGTTTCGTTTATGGATTATTTATTTTTTATTTTAGAATCTACACTATCATCTAAGCTTGTAAGTCGTATTGTGTGTGTTATACAGAACGTATACTCTATGTCATTAATATCGCGCCAGTTAAAACATTCACTAAATGAACACTAATTTAACTTGTTAATACATTATTTTAACTTTTTTTTCAATTTTTCTACAAAATTAATAAAGATTTTCATATATTTTTCTCTATTAAAAAATTTTGTTATCAATGCGATTAAACGATTTTTTGTTGATTTTGTAAAGCAATTTTATATGTATGTGTAAAGATTTGTGTAGGTATCTTTAAATGTCGAAAAAACTTAAAACAATCAAAATTCCGGCTAAAAATCATAATTTTTTTACAATGAAGCCCAGTTTTACAATTTTATTTTTTCATCATCGTTCTAAGCGTATTTGTTTTATATAAAAATTGTAAATAAACTGACCTCTTTAAATTTTTGAGGAAAATCAATAATTTTGATTTCAACACGACTCGTCTATAGGATGAGTACACTTCGAGTGTTTTAAAATAATGCAATTTTAATGAAACAGTGTATACTTGTAAAGGTAAGCATCATGAATTTATATATACAACTAATGTGATACCCACCCGCTTCGCTGGGTTTAAAAGTAACGATTGATAAAGATTGCTCTTGCTTATCCCCTTTCTATAACACTCGAAATAATGGTAAAGATTGTTTTACACAGGTAAAATATATGTATGGTTTTCAATTTTTTTAATAGTATAAAAGTCTAATTATTCATGGAGTTTATCAGCAAAGATGGCCGTGAAATATTTCATATTGACTATTTTTACAGAAATTTGTAATTTATGGTAATGTCAAATGACTACAGAAATTAGTTTTACAGAAATTAATTTTTAAATTTTGTATTAATATATCTTTATAAATTATATCTCATGTGTTATTCTGAAGTATTAGCTATATTGCTGTACAGTTTCGTAGTTTAAAAATAATTCGCTAGTTTCTTGTGAAAGCGTAACAAACAAACAAATAAACATGCTTACTTTCGCATTTATAATATAAGTATAGAGATAGAGATAGCAAGTAATAAACATTTATACAATCTCACTAGAATCTTCAAGAAAATTTCATTACAACGACTCATTGTGGCACAAATAATATTTAGTAACAAGAGTATACGACACAGATTTGCAATTATTTATAGTGATTTGGCAAGAGTGTACAAAGCCCGAACATACATATTGCAATTGCATTTTTTTTTTTTTAAATGAAAAATTAAATCATTAAGTTAAAAATTCCCTAATAATTCACTTTTCTTAAAATATTAATTATGATATTTGTACCGTATCCTAAATTTTGAAACAGAAGCTCTAAATTGATATGGTCAAAATTCATTAATGTTAAAAATATAAAATACTTTTTAAGCTTAATAAGTTGTTTTCATCTTTAATATTTCTAGTTTTTTTTCTTAATATCTATGTTTATATCAAAAATAAAAGAAATTTTTTTTAACATAAGCATTTTAGTTTGTTTATTGTTTACTTCAGACATTAACTTCTAGATAAGGTAAGTCCGTGGTCGATGTTTAAAGCTCTAAAGATTTAAAACAAATATTGATGGCGTTTAGCCAAGACAATTTACAAACTTTTTCTATTGTTTTAATTTGTATTTTAAGAAAATTTGTTTTAAAAAAATGTCAATTATTCCCATTTTATCCATACCAGTATTTTCAATTTCTGCGGTTTTTAACATATTTTAGGGCGGTCAAACTTCGAATACGAGGCACGCTGTAGCTAAAAGAAAATAATATATCTAGTAAAATATATTTTTTTCTAACAGGCCATTTTGATAAGTCTATTTAATTACCAAGAAATCGGATGCAAATTGTGTATGTATCACTAACCTCCAGACAGCTGGAAGGTCTTTTGTTTTAGAAAACGTGATACCTTAAAGGCACTTTAACGGTGAAAATACACTTTCGTTAGACTATCTTTATAAACTACGAACATAAGATACTAATCCCCAAAAACAAATAAATAAATCGGAAGTAAATTTATTATAACTTTTTGCATCATTTTTTTGTTTTTTTGAGAGATCCAAAACCATCTCATTTTTTTCCTCCATATTTGTGTTTGTTTTTTTATCTTTTTTTAGCAGATTCATTACATTTATATCATTTCATACATATACACATTTAAATTACATTTTAGTGTCATGGCTCGTTGCCAAAGCATACACATATACATATACGTACGTGTATGTAAAAATAGAATAAGATAATATTCAACTTTAACAAATGGGTATGGTATATTCATGCTTTATAAACATTAGTAAGGAGAGGATTGGAGTGTTTTTAAAGTGAATAAAGTGAGTCAAGTCTTTAATTGTGGATACCGAAAAGCTCGAAAATTATATCATAATAAAATGATATCAAATATTAATAAATATAAACAAATCGTGGGTAGACTCTGTTGCGACATGGTCCACACGAATAACTTCCCGGCATAATAAAAAGTTATAAAAAAATTTAAGCAAAATAAAAACTAGATCGTCTCAAAACGACTCGAATGCTATGAAATTATTTTCGGATTTATATTGCCGTTAATACGCTTCGATCGGCACCTCAACGAAATCGATATCTTTTTTTATTATTCTATTCTTCTTCTCCAAATTAGTGTTAATGCCTTGTCTTAACCATGACCTAAAGTAAATATATGTTGAAAATTTTGATTTCGAAAATCAGATCCATTGCAATTACTTCCTATAGTGGGAAGTTAATAAATGATAGAAGATTTATTTTAATCATAATGCAAATAATATATAATTTAAAAAAAATAAAATGTCATGCAATTTTAGCGCTGTTTGAGTAATATAAAACGATATTGTTTTTTTCTTTTTAGAATTGTCTAGAATTCTAGATAATTCTATAGTATTTCAAAATTACATTTGTTTTTAAGAAAGTTGTTGCTGTTACCACAGTTGCCCTACATTGATAACCTCACCATCACATACAGTTTTTTTGAAATTTTTTGAAAAAATTTAACAACTAAGCCAGATACGTGTCTGTTATTTGCGCTTGTGACTACGGATACAAAGTTACCTAGTTCGTATCAAAAGCAGGGACTCTGGCAAATTTTAAAAAAAAAGTTCAAACAATAACTATAAAATTTTTTTTTTCATAATTAAAAAAAAAACCAACCCAATTGTAGTGCAATTTTAGCGCTAATCTAAGTCAGCTATAGACCAATTGAGCAAAAGTCAAATTTAGATTATATTTTTTTGTCGTCATTTCCAACGGTGGTGTGGTAGACTTGGTAGAGTATTGGACTACTAATCCATAGGTTTAGGGTTAAAAGCTCATGCAAGTCGATCACTTGCAATTGTCCAATCAATACACAACGTGATCTGGAAGTGATTATCTGAGGAACGCATTACTATGGGCACTGATGGCACAGTTCCGATTCGTCTCGACGGTAGTACAAGTACGCTAAGAATGACCCGTATCAGATCATTCTATGGCCAGATTGAACAGCTGAATTGAAGAACAATTGACGTGCCGTTTAGTGACTGTCTGATATTGATAACCTCACCATCACATACAGTTTGTTTGAAATTTTTTTTAAAAATTTAACAACTCAGCCAGATAGGTGTCAGATGTTGGCGTAGGATTTCATTGACAGGTTTGAATTAATAAGCCGTAGTAATTGAATCGATGTAATCTGTCAAGTAAAACCATTGTTTTTTTTGTTTTAAATTAAAAGCATTAAAGTTTTTTTAAGATTAGGTTCTAAAATTGTTTAGGTTTACACTTAGACATAAATGAATTGTGGAAAATCACGCCTCTTGCGTTCACTTGTCCCTTATCAGGAGCTGAATCGATGTCCGAAAAACAATTGAATAATTTCCAAACATTCATAAAAATTGACCTTTGTATTAGGTTAAGGAAATATAGATAATATGAATAGTAAAATAATTGAATCGTTTCGATATGCCCATCATTAATATTCGCAGAACATAAAGTAACATTGAATAAATTTTTATATACATATCTCATGCTCATAGTATTTTTGCCTTGGTAATGATACTTGGCCTATACAACTGATACTACTATATAAAATAAGGATATCAAATAACAACAATACTAAATAGTATAACAGAAACTTAGTATACTCTAGCATTGTTTAGTTCTACTGCTAATATTATTATATTATTGTAAAGGAAAAGTGTATATGAAAATATTTTTTTGAATTTTCAAATAAATAAATAATATAAATAAATTTATGGGAGTTTTTAACCTCCATGTATAGACTAGATATGAAAATCTAGAGAGATTTATGGAAAAGATGATTCTATCAGAACTTGTAGTCGAATCCAGGTACCTTTATGGAAATAATTACAGGAAATGTGTCGAATAAATCAACCCTTAAAGGGAGGAGAGAGTATGAGAAAATGGCAGATTGATTATTAGTTGTTTTAGGAGGCTTTATTTATTCTTAATTTCTTTGTTTCAGAATAATTCGAAGCATTGCTAACATACTACAAGAAGAAAGCCAGCAGAAGTATTTTATTTGCATCATCTCCTGTGTTTTCTAAGATTTTCCATTTTTCTAACCCCCGAACTAAAAAAAGGGGGTGTTAAAAGTTTGACCGCTACATGTGTGTATCTGTCTGTGGCATCGTAGCGCCTAAACGGATAAACCGATTTTAATTTTTTTGATTTCATTTGAAAGGTAATTTTACGGTAAGTGTAGTAGGCTTACCTATGTTTCAATTGCGAGTTCTGGGTCCGTACCCGAAAAAAATTGGCGACAATCTTCAAAATGCCTTATAGAAAAAAGATAATTTAATAGAGAGTGTTTTTATATATGTTTCAAGTGCGAGTTAAGGGTTCTGTACCCGAAAAATTTGTCGGATGCTTTTAAAATTTTGTAAATGTCACTTGTTTATAGAATGAATAGTTGACCTTTAAAAGAGGGATCTATTTTTTATAGGAAAGTTTTTTATTAATATATTCGAATTATTCATATAATCGACTAGTATTATGTTGTAAATTACTATGGTTTCTTAAATTATATATGTATTTATTCAACATATGCTGACACAGAGTTTAAATATGTTATCATGTAGTTCTATTTTCTTATTCTTTTTAAAGTTTTTCGCATGGAAAAATGATTTTCCCAATAGGAATACTTATTTGAAGAAATATTTTTGGAAGAAATACATATTTGTGCCATACATTATACAAAGTTTGTGTGGCGTTCATGCAACAGTTTTGGAATTTTTAAATAAATATATGGAAATTTTTGCCTGTATAATATAGAAATTATATTGTGTTATTATTATTACATGATGTAAAACTCTATTATTTATGATTTCGAAATTCTATTCTCTATGGTTCGTTTAGAATTTGGTTTGAATAATATTATTATCTAGTAAACATGCGAGATATGTTGATTTAATTTTTTACAGTAAGATTCAAATTTTTTTGTGACCTAAAAACCTAATTTTTTTTAATGTAGTTTTCCAATAATAAAGAAACCGTACACATGGTTTTAAAAAAACTTGTAGTGTTACTTTGAATACATAAAGAGGCACAGAGGTGGAAAAAAAGAAGGCGTTTTAATTTGAGAAGCAAAACAAGTTTGTATATATTTTTTAAAAAAATAAATAAAAATTAATTAGTCAATAAAAAATATTTCACAGCCATCTTTTCTGATATACTCAATGAATAATTACGACTATTATACATTTAAAAAAATATAAAACCATACATTTATTTTATCTGAGTAAAACAATCCTTACCATTATTTCGAGTGTTATAGAAAGGAGATAAGCGACCGCAATCTTTATCAATCTTTACTTTTAAACCCAGCGAAGCGGGTGGGTATCACTCTAGTAAGAAATAATTGGTAAACAAATTTTGTATAACATTTTATGAATTTTCATTTTTCTGATGAGATAAACAATATGCTTTACTATTTTTCGTTTTTTATTTATTTTACACATGGCGTTATTGCTGTAGCGTTATTGTATTAATAAAAAATTGAAAAAATGAAACAATTACATTCGAAAAAATATAAATGAAAAAAAAATCTTGAGTGTATGTTAGATAATCCATTTATACAGACCATCAACATCGTGGTTTTTTACTACGAAAAAATATCATAAGTACTATGTTTACATTCATTTTCTGTATGGCAATTGTTATACACCGAAGCGAACACATACAGACAGTGACCATGAAACGATGCTGGTAGCTGAAGTTTGAATGGATGGTCATCTAGGGGCCCCAGGAGTGGATGACTTAATTTTGATCCAAAAAGTATAAAAAACAGGTTAATTTAATGATTGGATGCAGAGTTTCTGAGATATCACAATATTTGGATCGATTGTAGTCCGTATCTCAAAAACTATTCAACCAGTCATCAAATGCACCCGATTTTTGTACTTTTTTTTGGGTCAAAATTACCTTATATACTGAGTTTTATCGAAATTGGAAATAAAAACAAATTTCAAAAATCGAGAAAATCGCAAAAAAAAATTGTGTGTTGGAATTTGATGAAACTCGGTGGATGGGGTAATTTTCATCCAAAAAGTATTAAAATCAGGTTAATTTAATGATTGGACCTGTAGAAAGTTACAATGTCAGCGAGTATCATGGGCATAACTTCATTTTCAAAAAATTAAAATCCATAAAATTATGAACAAAAGGGAGGATACCTGAGGAATATAACGTGACAGTCTTTGCTTTAAAGGAGAATTGCACAGCAAAGCGGGTGGGTATCTGCTTGTACCTATATGAAAGCTAGACTCAAATTAACAGGGCGTTATGTGACCTAGCAACCACACATTGTGGAAGATGGTAATAATTCTCGGGATGATGTGTAATTTTTTTTTATAAAACAGCTTTGTATTATATAAATGTTTGATAACCTCTGGTGTATATAGTCTACAATATATAACCCATTTAATATAAAAATATTTACAGACATATAAAATGAATATTTCAGTACCAGTTATTATATTCTATAAAGTTTTTCATCAAAAGAGTTCTTTTTTTTTGTGAGAAAAATAGAAAACGGAAATCTTTCCAATTATGCCTCTTAGTGTATAAAATTATATGTTTAATTTCTTTTATAAAATTCAACGACCCCTAAATATAAAAATTTAATATTATATCTAACTGAATCAAGTGGACTTTGAGTTTATGTCTCTCAAGCTCTTGCGCACGTCTTCATTGTGTTCTTGGATTCTTTTCAGTATATTCATAATAGCTGTTAAAATTTTATATTCTGAAAATTGGAGATCACATCCTGATTAGTAACGGTCACGACAAAAAAATCATTGGTTGTTCATGACCATGTTTTTTACCAAAAATTTTAACTGGCAAATATGACATAAATAAAAAAATGGACGAAAATTAAGCTCTGATTATACAAGAATGGTTTTTTTTTTATTAAAAATATTTGTAGTCAGATTGTCGGAGAAAAAAACATCAATGACATCACAAACACTTTAGTACCTTTGGTGCCAAAACTTTAGTACTTCAGCATCCGCGTTATACTTGTTTATAAATTTGAAAAAAATGACTTTCTTTTTTGCATATTTTCAAAGTTTAGATCCTTAAGATTTTTTCCTTAAACGGATTTTGCAAATTTCGAATTATTTTTGGAGATACGTTGGATTTTTTGACGCAGCATTTAAGCCGGCTGAGCGGAACGCTTCACAAAATAAACGGCAGATGTTGCTGGTTGACTTGGGGTCTCGTTCTTTCCAGAAACTTTAGTAGAAGGAGGGTCAATTCCCAGTAGAAGAAGGAATTTCATTGTCATTTCTAACGGTGGTTAAGGTGGCTTGGTAGAGTAATGGACTTCTAATCCATAGGTTTAGGGTTCAAAGCTTACGCAAATCGGTCACTTTCAATTGTTCAATCAATACTAAACGTGATGTTCAAGTGGTTATCAGAGGAACCTATTACTAAGGGCACTGATGGCATAAATCCGATGCGTTTTGACGGTAGTACAAGTACGCCAAAATAACCCGCATTAACTCATTCTGTGGCCAGATTTGAGCAACTGAGATGAAGAACAATTTGCGAGTCCCTTTAAGTGACTGTCTGATGTTGATAAGCTCACCACCAATATTTTTTAAATGGCAAATGGTTGATCAGGGTTTAATTTCTTCCATAATTTATTGTTTACTACAATTTAATTCACTTAAATCTATTGAACGAACCTTCTTCAACACCCCTTAAAATTAATTAGGTAATTACAGAATTTTTAATTCTTTTATGGAAAAATTACAAATACGTAAAACTTTCTTAAACTTTTTAGTAAAACTAAAAATGCTTAGATACTTTAAAATATTTAAAACAAAAATAAACTTTCGAATGAATTTTTTATACGAAGTTTTTCTTTACTAAATAGAGTTTTAATTAACTTATAAACCGTACATAATTATACTATTATGTAAAAAAAATAATAATAATAATAAAACTTGACAAATCTTAAAAGTCGAGCACGTGTTGTGAGCTGTGAAAAATCTTTTCATCACGTTTATTTTTAGTTTATTATTAAACTACTTTTTCCATAAACAAATTTTAATAAATAAACTTTTGTAATCGAGCCATAGAAAACACCTATGAATATGGATTGGATGCAGAGTTTATGAGATATCGCAATATTTGGATCGATTTTAGTCCGTATCTCAAAAAATATTCGACCAGTCATCGAATGCACCCGATTCTTGTACTTTTTGGGTCAAAATTACATTATATACTGGGTTTTTTTCGAAATTGGAGATAATAAAAATTTCTCGATTTTTTGCAATTTTTTTAAGGGTACCCCTTTAAAAAAATCGAGACAAACGCAAAAAAAAAAAAATTTGTTTTGAAATTTGGTGAAACTCGGTGGATGGGGTATTTTTTATCAAAAAATTATTAAAATCCGGTTAGTTTAATGATTGAATGCAGAGTTTCTGAGATATGGCAATATTTGGATCGATTTTAGTCCGTATCTCAAAAACTAGTCCAAATTACTTTATATACTGAGTTTTATCGAAATTGGTACATCCCTTTGAAAAAATCGAGAAAAATGAAAAAAATCGAGACCGAAAAAATTTGTAAAGTTTAGTCACTTATAACGTTTAATCACAAAATGAACCAGATTTTCGTGATTGTTTTAAGTAAAACAATGATATTACGCCTCATAAAAAGTATAAAATAATTAATTACTTAATAAATACGAATGAAAAGATTCTGGATCAAAATTTACTTCATTCATTCTGCATTCATTCAAGTCTTGTGGATACCTTCTATGGAACCTTTTTTTTTCAAGCTTGAAAAATAATTTATTTTCTTTGACTTTAACCAAAAATTTTTGTATGTTTTTGTACCGTAAAAAAGCTATACAACTTTTGTGGAATCATTTACATCATTTTTCTTCAAAAAATTTAACGATACCGTTATTTTTTATGACATTAAATATTCAGTATATTATTCACACAGAGACGACAAGGATTGTGAATGTGAATTTGTAATGTTTAAAAAACATTATGAATATTTTAACACATTTAGGAGAGAGTTAGCGTGGCAGAAGAAAGAAGAATTGTTGTAAAATAGAGCAATAAAAACGTTTTAAATTTTATATAAATATAATTCATCATCGTCTTAACTAACAACATAAAACTTTCAAACGTACTTCTTCGATGGTGTAAACATTTTTTAAATATCTCATATGAAAAACACATTAGGAATAAAATTAAATACAAAATTCCTCTGAAATAAACTCAGGCCTGATCGTTTATATGTTTAAAGAAAATCTAATCAACCGTTTGAAGATCATAATCTTTTATCTAGTTATTTCGGGTACAGAATCCTAAACTGGAAAATAAATCGAAATTAATTTATCCATTTACGAGTTATGAAGCCACAGACAGACACACAGATACACAGATCCACAGATATGTTAAACTTATAACACCCCATTGTTGTTCGGGGGTTAAAAATACTATAGCCGAAGTGTTTCTAACGACTAACTTTTTTTTGTTAGTCTATAAGTAAAATTGGTAAAACTGCAACGTCCCGTAACAACACTTGATTCTCCAATGAATCCTTGGACTTCAGGAGCCTGATGGGAACTATTTCAGATTCACTTTTTTGACTTCTGGCTTCTTTGTTACTATCATTTATGAGCGGCTGAGGAAGCATTCTACAAGCATAGCTTATATCAGAGTCCCGCTGATAGAGACGGTTCAGAGAATGATCGAGCCGGGTCAGAGTGAGATCGAGCCTTCTCCATACTCTCGTGAAGTATGACGAACAAGGGAGTGAGGAACAAGAACGTTCTCGCCTCGCCTTGCCTAACTTTGCTAAATAGCGGTTGTTTGTACAATACGGGGCATCCACTCGAGTCCACAGGTGAGTATCATCTCCACATAATCGTGATTACTTGTTTACTTCAGTTGCAATTGTGGCTTGTAAACAAAATTTTTGCTGGCCTTAGCAATGACGAGAGTGTAGTGCTGGCTGAACAATACTCACATCAGTTCAAGAGCTGTTAAGGTTGGATACGTTCCCTCTCTCTAATAGCAAGGTAGGGAATGTCTTTGAAATTTAAAAGTTGGGGCTGCTAGGGGTGAAGGGATGAAACCTAAAATTATCTAAGTACTATTTTTGAAATCCCCTTTGATACCCAAATCGATGTCTTTTCACTCAAAACAATAATCACATTAGGCTAAAATATATTGTGGATACTTTTGAAGTGAACACACTGCTTGTGTTTACATAGGAATTTCGTTGGGATCTTTCATTTTCATCGTTATAACCAATGTCGTTATAGCCGGTTGTGACCTGTATATGTACTGTACGAAACGTTAGACTCACCAAATTTTATTTTTACTCTGTACTTTTTGCACAAGTTCATAAAAGGAAGGGTATAGCGTTTAAAATCAAAATTCACATTTATTTCATTTTAAAAGCCATTTTTAGTGTAGTGCTGAGTGCTTGGCTAATTTCCTTTCATTTCATTTTTACTCGGAAAGGGAGTAAGATATAGAGGGAGTATAAACACATTTGTTTCGGAAAATAAATCTAAAAACATTTAACATAATTTTAAAGCACATATAAAAAAAATCATGATGATGGACTCAACAATGCAAGTGTCAAAATGGATAACATAGAATCATGAAAGGTTTTAACTTTATTACATAACATTTTGGTTTGTTGGTTATGTTACTATGTATTATATATTACATAAATAGTTTACTACTGATACGACACGCAAGTTATACGAGATTGTATACGTATATAGGTACATAAAATGGTTAAAAGTCAGTAAATAGTCAGAGAGTAAATAGTAATCGTAATACTGACTGACTGACTGACTGACATCGTTATTTATTTCTCATCCTCTCTAGCCTACAAACGATGAAGCCAAGCTTCACGGTTCATTAAATTGGATAAACGCGTACCCAGTGAATATAATAATATATTTATATAAAATGTTGGGTACATGCCACACTGCCTCTATATACGGGTCACCAAAAACCCTTCAGAATCTTTATATTGACAACTGACCACTTTGATTATGACATCTTGTGGCTGGAATTCTAACTGTAGTACAATTCATTGTATACCAATGAGTTCATACAACTAGAGAACGCTAGGGCTCAAAGCTTGAAACAGTGAGTTCCTCTGGGTCCTTGTCTAATCTATATGCCATTGGCTACATATTGTTTATATTATTGCTATTAAGCAAATAGTTAAAGAAGATTTATTGAATATTGTTTAATACATTAAAAGTTTTTCAAGAAGTAGAATCGTCAAAAGAAAAGTTTTTGGACTTAAAGACAAAAAAACGGTGGAACAAATTTTTATTCCTTCTATTATTATAAAAAAAATTACTATCAAACTAAAATGGAAATAGTCCTCCAGTGTCATAGAATTAAGGGACGCTTTGTTGTATCAGGTAGGAATTAAAATTTGTCTCTTCTATCTTTTGAACAGGTTGCCAATGAGAAGCACGCTATAGCCGCAAAACGCAAGCACGCCACAGTGGCAAGACAGTGATGATTGGGGTGGGGGGTGGTCGGTTTAAAAGTAATTAGTAAGAAACTGTCTATTTTATAGATTTATCATTTTTGTTATGGATTGATCGACATAATTTGTATGAAGGCTATCAGTTATAAGCAAAACGCTACGCATTGGGCTTCTCTTCCCCACATGGAGGTAGCAAATGTAAAATTTATTTAAAATACACTGTATATTCAGTCGTTATAGATGTAGTGAATCGTTTTACCAGCGACCGTTCGAGATGGATAGATGGATGTATGTAATGCAACGATGTTTTTATCATTCATTACATATTTATGTGTGTATGAATCGTATGAATGTACTACCTATGGTACGTTTTTTAAAATGAAGATCGCTTACCCATTTAGTCGTAATAAAAAAAAGGTGAAATATCGGTTTACTGCGAATAAAAAAGTTGCCTATAAAAACATTAACAAAAGAAATATGGTACGTAGGAAACAAGTTGTATTTATACTGCAGTCAAAATTGATTATAACGACCATTAAAGGTACCAACAATTTTGGTCATTATAAGCGGTTTAGTCATTTTTATGTGAACCTATGTGAAACATGTTGGACGTTACTGCTAACTTGTTTGAATGACAATTGAAAATGAAAAAGTATGTTAATGTCTATAATATGTTCATGTTATAATCAATGTTATTAAACCCAATATATTCATATACAGTGTGTTTATTTCAAAAGTTCCACCCTTAATAACTCTTGACCTGATTTGATGATTGTTTTAAGTGAAATCACATCGATTTAGATATTGATAAGGAATTTCAAAAATAATACCTAGAGATTTTAAGTTGCATTTCTTCACCTCTAGCCATTACAATTTTGAAACCACCCTAGGGGGTGCCTTTCAAATTTCAAAGTTGGGGTAGCTAGGGGTGAAGGGATGAAACCTATGCAAGTTCATAAAAGGAAAGATAAAGCGTTTAAAATCAATATTCAAATTTATTTCGTTTTAAAAGATATTTATAACATAAATTATTTATCAAATATTTCGAAAAAAACGTGTGCACTACAGTTTACAAAGTGTGTTCCTTGGTTCCATATCATAATGTACCAAGATATTTTTCTTCACCAACACCAAGGGCACACGTTTAAATCAACAACTACCAATTAGATCGAAGATAGAAGAAAATTATATTTTTAAAAATCTATACTTCTCTGTAAAATTTCCATAAAATATAAAGTTAGTGCTATCTACATGCTTATTTTATTTAACAAGAATTGAAGAATGTAATATTTTTATAAGAAAAATTAATCAAGAATCTCTTTCACAATTTATATTTTAGTTAACTTATATATATATTGTGTATATACAATAATAAAGTGTGAAGAATTTTTCTAAAAAAAAAACTTTCAACGGTATTATACATTTTCCCGTTACTAACAAGTATAATGTTGATCGTAAAAATAAACTAACAAACCGATTGCTACACCTAACTTTCTTCTTCCCATATTTCCTCAAACCATATTAGATAAAAATGTATAAAAATATAATCAACTCAATGAATGTTAAAATATATAGATTGTTTCCTGATTGTTCACCAAGACTGGTTAATCTTTTTTTTTATATTCTAAAAATCAAGAAATAGTCTATATATGTAAGAATGGAAGCTGACTAATCGATTAACGCACAGCTGAAACCGATGGATCTAGAAAAATGAAAATTTGTACAAATGTTTCTTAAGTTTCGTAACTGTGCACTAAGAAAGGATTTTCGGAAATTAATCCCTCAAGGAGTTAAAATGAGTGTTGGAAGTTTTTATGACACTTGGTCAATTTTGAAGTTAAATATATGAGCATGGTTTACTACAAAAGTTTCCTGTAGTACTACCTTCAAAAAAATAATTTTTCAAAGGGGGTGAAAGTGAACTATGTCATTTTTGAAGTTAGAAATATAAAACTTGATATATGAGCTCATGGTTAGGGACAAAAGTTTATTTTACTTTTTTCATAAAAATTCATTCTTTAAGAGGATCAAATTGGAGATGAAAGTTTATATGAAAATCTGTAATTTTGGTGGCGAAGAGGGGATGATAGTTTGAATTAACTGCTTAACCGATTTTAATAATATTTCACCTATAATAAGTTACAATGCAGAGTTTCTGAGATATCGTAATTTTTGGTTCGATTTTAGTCCGTATCTCAAAAACTATCCGACCAGTCATCAAATGCACCCGATTTTTGTACTTTTTGAGTCAAAATTACCTTACATCCTAAATTTTATTGAAATTCTAGAGGGATAAATTTCAATTTTTCAATATATCGAAATTTTGAAATTATATTGATCTTTTGATACAAAGCATATGGCTTTGCGTTGACGATTTTGTCCATGGTTTTTAACTCTTTTCCCAAAATCTCAAAATGAGGAGAAAACAATCTCACTTTAAAATTTTTTCTATTACTGAGTTTTATCTCAACAATCTGTTTCTAACTAGAATTTATATTTATCTTATATGAGTTTAATTTAGAAAAATTTTATCTGTAAGAGTGTTTGAAAAAAAAAGTGTAGATATGGAAGCAAAGAAATTAAAAAAAAAAATGAACATTCAACTAAAAAGCGAGTAGTCTATAACAAAGTGTATTAAATAATATAATAATAAATTTCGCAAAAAATAGAACCGATTCCAAAAAAAAGAACTACTAAAGAGATTTTGAAATGAAACAAATATGTGACCACCTGGTGCCTTTTCAAACAGAGACCAATTTTTCAAAATCGGTTCATAATTGGCGGAAAAATTGGTGAAACAATATAAAAAAAGATAGTCAGTCAAGGGGACTTTCGACGTAAAAATTTAAAACTTTGGAATAACAGTTTCTTTAACAATTTTTAATGAAGTATAGTATTACTAATTAAAATTTGTAAATTGAAATTTTGACGTGTGTGTAAAAACTATATTAATTATAATCATTATAAAAATATAAACAAATTATAAGTATCACCATCTATGAACAGTAATCAGAAGTTACCAAAGATCAGAATCACTTCGTTAATAGGTAATTGTACAGCTATAATTATTATTACATAGGTGTCGTTTTTTCGATCGAGAAAAGTTTTAGTTTCTTAGGTTACGGTGATATATCTAATGTTATATTCATTTTGATGGCGACGATGATGAAGCTGATGACGTAGCATTGCTGACGCGAATCCATAAGAGTTTACCTTACAAAAAATTGTCTGACGTGCCTATAGAAGTTTTCACTTCAAAAATATATAGAATCGAATGAACATAGAACGTCCTTCTGTTTTTTAAGTTTTGTAAAAATATAGTTTACCGTTATATATGTTTGTTCCCAGTCCTGTTATAATAAAGCCACTTTTTTATAATTTTTTTTTTTTTTTCATACAAAAAATACATAATATTTTTTGAAGAGGATAATAATAAGCACGTTGATTGGATAGATTTACAAAAGTCAGATAGATATAATCCTGGACCAATAAATTGAATCTAGGAACCTGTTATCTACAAAAGAACAGAATTGAACTTTCAAATACAAAAATGAATCTGGACTCTGATAAGGACCCCATTTACAACGATTGTTGGAATTCCACTAGATTACACTAATAGCTTTCTTCAATAACTGAAATAAATACCAGTATCATTGCTGAGATAGGGATAATAATGCAAAGTTGATCAATTTTTTTGTTGAACTATTGTTAGAGTATTGGTGATTGAAGAGAGGTACCTATGTTAACAGAGATAACACAGACACGTTAAACTTTTAAAAACCCTTTTTAGTAGGGGGTTTAATGAGCCAACGATTTCTCACTTCTCTTTCGTTGTGCTAAACTTGTGTTTAAACTACTAAACAAACTGGTTAGTTGGTAAATAAAAAATTACTAGCATTAATTATTTATTTGATTATTATTTTTTTTTTACTAATTATTACACACAATTTCCCATAAACCTGCTTCATCTACAGTGTGACTTGAAACTTGTTTTTTAAAAGCATATACATGGCGATTATGAGTTAGTTTATGTAAATCCGCAAACAAATATCTATCTTTATCAATATTTTTTAAAGCAAAATATTTTCCTTCATTTCGTGGTTCAATAATCCAAACTGCTCCTTTATTATATTCCTTATGGTGAATTAAGTGCATGGTTTCAACAGGGAACGGTATGGTGTGTCCCTTGACAAACAAATATTCATTATAATTAACAATTTTAATCATAAAAAAATCACAATCATTATATGTTTCAAACGTCCATACACTCTCAGGCTCGTGGATATCGTCTATTGAATTAAGAAAAACTTTTCTATGACGTTCATCATATTTGAAATCAACAACAGAAATATATTCTGGATACGCTACATTTCTTATTTTACATTGTTTTGAATGAAATTTTGCAAAACTAATCACATTTATTGGAAGCTGAATGTCAGCAAATTTTTTTATTAATCGCTCAATAAGTTTGTGATCAGTTTGGTTGGTTAATGAATTGATCCATACTTTTTGCCTAAAGTAATTCAATTGACAAGCTAACTTTAAAACATTCAAATCCTCTACATTATTCTTTTTAATATAATCGTTTACATATGATAATCCATTGGCGACTAGATTAAAACTTGGGAAGTTTCGAATTCGATCGAGAATATTTTTCAATCGGATTGTTTCGTTAAGAGATTGTTTTTCTAGTGCTTCATTAATTGTATATTTTGCATATAAACTAAAATATTTGCCTGAATTTAATCCTAAAAATTGATGAAATTGTGAATCGGTTCTATTAAAAGCTAAAACATCAACAAATTTGAATAAAATTGGATCAATAAACATTTTTAATTCATTTTTTATCTCAGAATCAGAAATTTGCGAATTTTCGAAAGCGCATTGAAGTATTAACACTCGTATACTATTCAAATGATTTTTTGCTTTCATCTCTTTATAAAATGTTTTTAATGCATCAACTTTTCCATTTTCTGGTAGAAGTTGAATAAATTTGTCGATATTTACAACTCTTTGAATTTCATCGGGATTTGAATGTGCTACATGAAAATTATAAGCTTGTTTAACCATTTTAGACATTGATGTGTATTTTAGTTCCATAAAATGATCAACAGCTTTTGATATCATTCCATGAACAATTTCGATCACACATAAATCAAACGTATTTGTTTCTAAATGATCCAATGCAGTATTTAATAATTTTCCAACATTTTGAATTTCAAATTTCAATTCAGCTATTTTAAATTTATATTCGTGTGTAAGCGATTGATTTAAATTCATTTTGTATTTTTCAAACTCCTTTGATAATTCATGATATGCATTTTTCCATTGAGAAACAGCTTTTACCGAACCTTGATTTGACATTGCATCAATAAAGCCATGCTTTATATGATTCAATCCACAGTGAATTGTTTTCATAAGATTGTTACAATTATCGGTGATGTCAAAATTTAGGGTACATTTGTGATTACTTTCGCCTTCATTCGTATTTGTAACATTTGAGAGTATATTTTGAATTTGTAATTGTAATTTTTCTAATTTAGTTCTTGTTATGGTACATTTTGGTCTATCTGCTTGCGCTACATCGACATCGGTTTCATTTGTATTCAGTATGCCCGACAATGAATCAAAAATTTCATTAACTTTTTGCATTTGTTGTAATATTTCAACCTGATCATGTTTCATAATCGTTCGGTAATTATTTAGTTTTGATTCATATAACGCCGTTAAATTCGTTATTTCGTTATTACTATTATTACTATTTTCATTTTCTGATTCCACTAAAAGTATTGGATCTGATTCTTGAATATATTCTGCTGTCATCCAATAATCATTAAAACTTTTGGTAACATTTTCAGTTTCATTTAAGTTACATTGACAGAAAGTTAAATTAATGATTAATAATTTTATAATAATTATTTTTTTGAAATTATAATTAAACCACAAGATTTTATCAGTGTGCATTTTTTTTTTCGACCTAAAACAAATAAATGAACTTTGTTTAAACTAACGGATCTAAAGTAAATTTCAAAGTAAATTTTTTACTCACCTTTAAAACTGTTTTACATAAGCAATAAGTCTCGTAAAACTTAAGTAAACTTTTTATTTCAAAAACACTCGGAACACAGAATAATTTAATTCTGAAGATATTATTTAAATGTTTTAATTTGTTAGAAGAGAATCTATAACAAAATCAGAACCTTTAAGGTTCAAAAGAATTTTTTAAAGTCCTCATAAGGCCTTTTTAATCTCCTCCTCTAAGATGACATAGTTTGATGGAGGACATCATTTTCTGACATAAGATTGGACCAATTTCTTTGGGTTTCTTTAATACTCAATTCAGATCCTAAACGGTACGAGATAGAATAACACTATAAATAAGAAAGATCGATTCCATTTTTTCGAATTTTTAGTGGCTTACAAATTATTGGGCCTGTTGAAATCCACATTCCAGGACAATTATTATAATGGATGTATATATTTTTTTGACTTTTCCTTCTTCCAAATTTTAGAAACAGTTTTAGAATTACTTCATGATGTTCGGAAAAAACTACGGACCGCAAAAAATTTTATCACATTATGAATCTATTTTAATAAAATAAATAATTGAAAATAATCAAATAATGAAAAATAAATTTATTATTGATGTATGACTACAAGTTTTTTTTTTTTTTCTCAAAATTTTTCGAACTGTTCGTTCATTATCAAGAGGTTAAATTAATTTATACATAATTTGTTCATAATAAATATAACACAAGTGAAATTTACAAAATTTTAAAAGCTTCGGGCAAATTTTTCGAGTACAGAACCCTAAACTTGCACTTAGAACATAGCTAAGAACATTCTCCGTTAAATTACCTTTTAAACGAAACCAAAAAAATTAAAATCGGTTTAACCGTTTATAATTTTGACCGCTATGTTCACACACATACATAGCGGTCAAAATTATAAAACCTCTTTTTTTAGTTCGGAGGTTAAAATTTTTCCAAATTCCCAACCCTTCTAAAACGTTCATAAGCTTACCTTTCGCACATGTCTGTAAAATTTTGAAATTATCATCAAATTAATGAGCATTTAGAATGAAATGATCTGAAAAAGCTGTGATGCCGACGTTTTTTAGTCGAATGGATACGCTATGTTCCTCTATTCTTTCTTCGAATGCGTGGTCCGATTGCCCCACATACGTAAAGGAGAATTCTGCACAATTAATTTGGTAAATACTTGATTTTTCTTTATCTACAGTTTCTTCTTTATTATTTACTAATAATTTTGATAATGGCTATTAATAAATGGCATGATTTTTTTCAATTTTTGAGTTCAAATGGTTATCAAATTTTTTGCATTTGCAATTTTTACATTTGATAAGCATTTTTTTCAAGATGATAGATCTTTGTTGCATACAGGGTGGGTCATTTTAATATAGACACCTAAATATCTCGTTTTGTACCTAACCAATAAAAAAAAAGTGTGATGGAGAACATCGTGTTCTGGCATTAGATTGTACCAATTTCATCGGGTTCCTTTAATAGATAACTTAGATCCTAAAAGGTAAGATACAAAATAACACTTTTAATAAGAAAGTTAATCCTCATAAAAAACTAAGAATTTTTGCTTAAAACAACTATCTCATTATTGCATTTTAATCGAAAGAAATCACGCTAACTACGAAAAATGCTTTAACCATAAGTTGCTAAGGAAAATAAAGGACATTCGCCTGTGTCTACTTTCTAACTTAAACTGTTATTCTATCCCTCACCGTTCTCTCACCGAATCTACTGTACTGGTTGTCGACTGTACTGGTTGTTGAATTAACTCAGTGGCCAACCCTCTCTTCCTAGAACTTTCAAAATAAAATATTTCTTGGATCAATTCAATGATTTACAAAAAATCATTCTACAAACCAAGAAAACTTGGGAATGGAAAGTTTGAGATATAATGAAATTGAATATTCAACGTATAAACAGCGAAACTTATATGGCAACTAAGCAACTTTAAAATCATATTTCAAAATGAATAGGTCAAATTAGGGTCAAAATTACTTTAGGAAACGGTTTTCAATACACTAGCGAACAAACAATTTTTCATTTGGTCCTAAAATTTCCAAAAGCTGCTTGTTAATATGCTCCCCGATTTACGGTCATCAGGATATCAACGTCAAGGTGTAAGAATTGAATATCACAAGAATGCTCAATATCTTGAAATACGAAGGTTGGTCGTTAAAATTCATCCGATTTACGTAAATTTTGGATCGAAATTACTTTAGGAAATGATTTCAATACAACAGCTAACAAAAGAAATTTTCAATTTTATCGGGGTTTTCCAAAGAGATACTTTCGGAATATTCATAAAACTCTCTTCCAATTTTTCTGGAAGAAACAAAGATATATTTTTGGCTGAATATTTACTATATTTTCAGTACTATATTAGTGCCAATGAACACTAGACTATAAAGCAAAAATCTCTCTCAAAAGGATATCGATTGCAGGGTAATATTTTTGTTGTTGACAAACTCAACTTATAAAAGCACTTTAGCTTGTAAGAGATGATATTTATCTTGATTATTGACACCCAAAAGTTATAGTTGTCCTTAGACGACGGTTAAGTGCCACTATAATTCATTTTTGTATTGCTATTGATAACTTTTGTGTTTTTCGAATCACTTTCGTAATCCAATTAAAAAACAATCTTTCATGGATATTGTATTTATTCTATACCTCAAAAATAAATTACTCAACCCATTCCTTTTAATGGTTGCTGGTACAAAATCACAATTCGTCAGCTACAAATTGTCATTTTTTGGAGTAACTAACCTGTGGGCCCGGCCAATGAATTTTCTTTTTCTTTACTTATGCAGAAAAAATCCACAATGGCTTTTATGAAAGAAAAAAAAAACCTTTGTTGTTAAATCGAGTGTCCTGCCATAATATACTAGGGGAAAGTGTAGTTCCTAAAATCGAAATTTACATTCAAGCTATTTTAAAAAATATCACAATTGAAATTCTTTCTGTTTATTCTTCATTATGTATTTTTCTCCACTGAGTGTCTCGAAGACGTTCGCTTCAACAAATAATCATTACTATTCACTTTTGGGAATAGTGATTTTTACTCGTAAGTCATGGTACATGAAGAGTATTACGCGAAGCATGTAAAATATGTTATATGGTACAATTTACCTTATATACGAGTTTTATCGAAATTGGCGATAAAAAAAAATTTCGAGCAATTTTTTTAGGGGGTGGTACCCCTTTGAAAAAATCGATAAAAACGCAAAAAAAAATTATATGATAGAATTTGATGAAACTCGGTGGATGGGGTAATTTTGAGCCAAAAAGTATAAAAATCGGGTTAGTTTAATAATTGGATGCAAAGTTTCTGAGATATCGCAATATTTGGATCGATTTTAGTCCGTATCTCAAAAACTATTCGACCAGTCATCAAATGTACCCGATATTTGTACTTTTTGGGTCAAAATTACTTAAATTGGAGGCCAAAAAAATTCTCAATTTTTTGCAATTTTTTTAAGGGTTACCCCTTTAAAAAAATGGGGAAAAACGCTAGAAAAAAATTTTTGTTTTAGAATTTGTTGAAACTCAGTGGGTGGGGTAAATTTGTACTTATAGAAATCCGTAAAAAGCAATATATGCCGAGATAGTACAGATTGGTTAAATGTACTAAAACTAGGTACTACATCTTACCCTATTCAACCAAAAATATTTTCTTTGTGAATGAATCGAAATTTTATAAAGGTACAATTTTACCTCAATTAAAACAATTTTTCCTTATGAATACACGAAATTTTTTCTATTATAAGAATTTCAATATTACTTAATTAAATATAATTATCAGGAAAAACAAAGTAATAATATTAAAAAAAAAAATATACTAATTTTCACAAAACAATTTGATAACCATCACACATAACCTAAACCAGAATCTTTCAAAGAAAATAAAATAAAACAAAGAATAACAAAATAAAATTAATAAGCATGTTTTTAAATGATGTGATACTTAACGCTCCATTATACTTTCATATAACGTTTGTTTTATACGTTATGCGTTATTTTAAGGTGATCCATAAAAAAAAGATAGCATTGTTCAAGCAATGTTTTATGTGCAAATCTACTTCTAGACTTCCCTGCACATAGCACTATTGAAAATTTTTGATTTTCTGATTTCAATACAAATATCCTTTTTAACCGACTTCAAACAAAAAAGTAGGAAGTCATCAATTCGCCTGTATTTTTTTTTTTATGTTTCTTGACTCAGAACTCTCGACTGGTTGAATCGATTTTGATGATTCTTTATCTATTTGAAAGCTGGTGCTCTCCGTGTGATTTCATTTCATTGGTCTAGTACTGATACAAGTTTTAAATTTGCATTAAGTATGCACGACAAAAGGACGAATAACTCAATATCACGCCAACCGATTTCGATGATTCTTTTTTTAGTGACAAATTAGTTAGTGTACTTTAGATTCACTAAAAATCACAAAATAAAATAAAAACTTTTAACAAAAAGAAAATCGACTTCAAAAGAAAAACTTTTCCAAAACAAATTAATATGCACTAAAAAATATAAAAATAACGAAATATAATGCAGTTAAAATTATTGTTATTTTTGGAGTCGGTGTCAGTTGAGCTAATGTAGCAAACTGTTCTGTCAAAGTTGTTTCCTTGGCTGACACCGACTCCAAAAATAACAATAATTTTAACTACATTATATTATCGTTATTTTTTTTTAATTTTTAGTGCATATTAATTTGTTTTGGAAAAGTTTTTCTTCTTTTCTTTTGAATATTTTCCACAAGTATGCTCCACCTTCTTTAAAATCTTCTACTTTTATAAATTAAATCTCGTGTATTAGGTTAAAATTTACAAACAAGTCTCACGAAGATTTTAATAAATATTTTAATTAAAAAGATAAAAAAATGTTACGAGCTTTTTTACAATTAGCTCGCATTATGGATCACCTTAAATCATAATATTATTATGATTGTTAAAACAAAGAATTTTTCATTCATAATTATTTAAATTGGTTGTTTACTTTTATAACAGAAAACCGGATGATATTAATTAATCCAACTGACATAATAAAAACAATTCTATTTGTATGTTAGTTAGTTAGTATATATGGCAGATGAAACATATACAAACTGAGCTTTATTTCATGCCACTTCATACGACTTCTATGTTCGGATTAATATAACTTATATAGTATAGGATGATCAAGGTATACTAAGTTTAGTACAAGTTTGTAACGCTTAAAATTTTTGCTGCTAAGAACAAAATTTTGGCATAGATAATCATAAAATCACCTAATTAGTCCATTTTCAGATGTCCGCCTGACCGTCTGTGGATATGATAACGCAAAAACGAAAAAACAAGCTGAAATTTGTATAGCGTGCTCAGGATGTAAAAAGTAAGGTCGAGTTCGTAAATGAGCAATTGGGTAGGGTCCATAAGATCCAGTTTGTAAGCCGTTAGAGATAGAACAAAAGTTTTCGTGCAAAGAAACTTTTGTTATAAAAAAAAAAACTGTTGTTTGAAACTGTTGTTTGAAACTGTTCCTTCACGGGAAAACATCACTGTTTTCCCGTGAAGGTGCAAATTTAGCGCAAATTATATAGTATGTATTATATGTGAATATGGGTTATGTGTGTGTGACTTGTATGTTTGTGTGGCTATCTAAGAGTAGCTATCTATCTTAACTGACAATATAACTTGAAATATAACTAAGGACCCTCGATCAAATTATCTTTCAAAGAAACAAACAAAAAATCAAAATCGATTCATCCGTTTAGGAGGTACGATCGAGTCGGAGTTAGTTGAAGTTTGCATTTTAATTCAATTTAAAAATGAATAACTCTTATCTAATCATCTTTGTTTAACGAAACAAGCGTGAACGAAAATTATCGAAGTATGTTATAAATATTTTTAGGGATTCTGACAATTGGGTAAATGACGGATATCGAATTTGCCACATTATCCATAAAAATTTAACAGTAGAATTGATACCATAACAAAGTTTAAATTAAAGTTGATTAAAAAACGATGAAGTTATAAGCATTCAAAGATAGTGGCCCATCTCATTCTTACAAAACAGAGTTTTATATGTAATCTTTATGGCGATACTCAACAATGACGTCACTTTTAAAGAACATTTTTCTTTGTTTAATTAGATGTTTTAAACGTTCATATATTGTATACTTCTAAAGATTTTCCAAAACCAACATTATTTTTCTGCCGGCGCCGTGAGAATTCTTCATCTGAAATGATAAAAAAAATTTAGGTACTATTCCAATTGACGTAATTGGCTAATGACCATATACTATGTGTAGCCATATTATTTGTATATAGAAGTAATTATAGCCAGTAAACCTTGTTCTTGTATAATATTGTTATTTGTTTGTCATACACATAAACAAATAAACAAACAGACAGTAAACATGTATAATGAAGAGAGACAGAGAGAAGTCAAAAGAGAGAGAGAGAGATGAAAATGTGTATCATAATATAACAACATAACCGCATAACAATAGCCTACACACATATTTTAATTGAAACAACTTCAAAAATATATGTCAGCCGTTGAACATTATGTAACCGAATTTAGCTCAGCGCTCGTTGCAGAATGAATAATTAAAATTTCATAATTTCTAAATTGAAATTATTTACGAGGATATAAAAACTATTATAAATAATAAAAAAGCAACAACATACAGTGGTTTTAAGGGGTCTTCCATCCAAGTACTATCTGCTGTTACATAACTTGTTGTATAATTTCGCTGATTGAACGAGTACCGATGATTTTAACGTGGTATTATGTCACTTGCTATGCATGTGGCTTTAACAATCGTTAAGCACGGATAAAGAAGTTTTCACTTCAAAGTTATAGTAATTGAAATAATTTTAAAAAATATGAATTTTTATTTTTATTAAAAGCTTGATAAGCTAGATAAGAGTTATCTAGCTTGTTGTTTACGAATTTGTCGCCTTCCGCATCTGCAGGTTTTGAGCTTAATAGATTCAATGATAGTTTCTGCAATCTGCTAGTCAAACGAGAAGTGTAACTTAAAAAGAAAATTGTTAAACTATCAAGGCATTCTGCAGATATCAAGATTCGAGTCTAACTAGACAGGGTGTACTAAAACACTTTAAATTTTATTTTATTATCGCTAAGGTCGAGAGATAACGTCCAATTAGGAAAAATTCATCATAACAGAACAAAGTTACAAAAATGGTTAACTTTTGGAAAATATCTGATCTATATATTCTGGCATGATTTACCAAACAATCTGGATGTTTTCATTCGATCGTTTAGCATAAGGTCTGCCTGAATCTTTAACTCCAACTCTTCAAACTTCTATATCAGCCATATTTTATCATTGCAGGTATGAACGGCTTTCTAAAATTAAATGCATTACAGACACTTTTTTAGAATTTTACCAATTTTATGCTTCGACTATAATATTCATAAACATATAAAAATTAAATTGCTATACTTTTTTTCTATCTCTGTATTTTTTGACATTTTTGGATTTTATCCTTTATAACATTATTTATCAGTGATGACAGAAAGTTTAAAATGAATACTATAATTAAATTTTTTACTAGTCTTTCATTCTTGACCATGTAAATTTTTAATTAATGAAAATATTGTATATAGGAACCAGATGTCGATAAAGTTCATTTTCCAATTATTTAAAAAAACAAAATTTGTTTCCTAAATTTCCCATATTATAGCTTAAATGATCTCTTATTTCCCTGAAATTGATAGGTATGACTTGCACTTTGCTAAATTGAAACAATAATTAAAATGATTCACTAATTACAAATTATACGATGTTTTTAAAAGCATCAATAATTGTTTATTATTTCAACTGTCGACAAAAATTGGGCACACTTAATTTAGAAAAACTTCATTCGTCTACATTATTTTTGGTTGATGGAATCAACTTCGTTGTTTGACCTTTTTAGTACGATTTTTGAAGCTAGTAGTTTATTTACTGTCAAAAAGTTGTACTTGCTAAAGTATTAACTGTCTGATAGAAAGTATTTGTTTGATATTTTCTGATAGACATTTGATTGTCTCATTATGAATAATTCTATGTTAACGGTTTATGAAAAGTTTTATGGTTGATTCTACATTTATCCCTCTCTAACAAAAACAGTGCTTATAAAACTTTATGATATATGATTTATTTAACATAAGGCAAATGTAACTGACACTAGCAAAAGAAGCCGCGTTCGAGAGTGTTTTTAAACTTCAAATATCTTCTGCTATGTAGGATTTATGATTTTAACTTGTATTTGGGGCCAAACTACATATAACAAATAATCGGAAACGGTAAAATAAATCGTGACTGATACTACAGAATAAAACGTGACTGACCCTACTTTCACTTTCATTTGTATGATTTTTTGTTGTATTTTAAAAGAAACCTTAGAAATAAATATAATAGGACAGAAGATAGGATCTTCAAAACAATTTTAATGATATAAAAATGTACAAAATCTTGTTTTTGGGTATAATAAATAAGAATCAAAAAGTCTCTAATAAAATTTAATATAATTGGTATTTTAACGTTTTTTTAAACATAAATAATGATACATTAATGAAAAATTAACATTTACGAAGAAAAAATATTATATAGGTACTTTAAACTAAGATACTGAAAACGAACTAAAGTTTTGTCACCATACTAAAGTATTTTTACCATCAAAAACAGTTTTTTTTTCCATTCATGGTACACTTTTTCATGGAATCACCCCAAATCATATTAGAATACCAAAAATCCTTAAATAAACATTGATTTAAAAAATTTCTCTTTCGGATCTACAAACATAAAATGACATTTGTTTTAATCTTTAACAATTTTCCAATTTCCTCACACATTTTTCACAATAGTTAGGAAATTTAGAAAAAATTTTCGAAAGTTGTGAGTACATAAACTGTCGGTATTTTTTTTTTGGATTAGCTTTTAAAGGAAAATTTATTTTGGCCAAAATGTTACAATTTGTTTGAACTTCAAACTTCCATAAATCGCTAAATAATTACAAAATCTATTATTATTTATAAATTTCTTAACAAAAAGATAACTTAAGTTTTACTTAAACTTAACAAAAAGTTTTTTTTTTGTTTTTTTAATTGTGGTTCGAATGGAAACTTAATCGGAATGCCACTGATCCGATTCCCCGAACGTCATATCTACCATAACTAATTTTTTTTAGTTCTGTGTAAATTGTTTATTTTTGGTGTAGATTATAAATCAGTTCCTGATTCTGTCACTAATAAATCATTTATTGTTATTATTATTTCACAAAAAAAAAAAAAAAAAATTCTTCAATTATGATCATATAGTCGGAAATGAATGAAACAACAACAAAAAAATGAAATGTCATAATCAATAAGCATTATTTATCCGAGCTTTTTGAACATGTACAAAAAAAAATTACTACAATGTGTTTTTGTTAACTTTGATAAATAGTTGCTGCACACTCTAATGAATCATATGACAGTCCGGAATATGATTTACTATATGGAAACCAATAAAATATACTCTGCTAATTGGTGAAACTAAAAAAAATATGGATTTAAAAAACTATAAAACTTGTCATCGCTTTATGATAAATTTATTGTCAAGGCTTCACATATCGAAAAAAATATTAAAAATTCAAATCACTTTCCTTCAATTTATTGAATATATATTAGCATATATTACAGGCGCTGGATGGAATTGAGTTTGCAAATGAGGACGGGATTTCTTCAATTAATTAATTCTTGTAAAACACTCCGGTAGACACTTTACAGAATCAGTAAAATGCTAATTTTTTGAATCAAGTAAAGCTACCTTATATTTTTGGGTCATTTCACGTAAAAACGGTGATTTTTTCCCTTGTGATTTTTCCGTAAAGTTAACCATTTGATATATATATATATATATATATATATATATATATATATATATATCGATCCTACCTAAAAGATGCAAAAATGACCATCGTTAAAATTTATATATATATATATATATATATATATATATAAATTTTAACGATGGTCATTTTTGCATCTTTTAGGTAGGATCGATGAACATTTGAAGAAATTTTCCCAAAATTCCACCATCAGTACAAAATCAAAAGCTCCATTTGCTAAAAAATTTGTCATGGTCACAAAAAATTTAAATGACAAAAAAAATTTAAATGACACATTTTATAAAAATTAACAAACTTAACGTTAATAAATACCGTAAGATAAAGCCATATCAAAAAGGATTGGTGATAATAAAAATTGAAAATTTATACACAAATTAATAAAACCACAAAATTATTAGCAATTTTAATAAGTAAATTTGCTATAATTATAAACTTAATGACTTGTGTTACTCCAATGTTTATCAAGTAGGTATACAAAACAATTAAATGAAGAAAATATCTTAAATATATAAAAGGTAATATATGGTTTTTAGTTACGATAGTTTTAATTTTATTTATAAGTTTAGATAGTGTAAAGTACTTAGGGAAAACTTTTGTACCTTGAGGACAATGTACCTTGAATCGTCTACGTAACCAGGGGGTCTAAGGCGTTAGACCCCCGTTTTACTATTAAAACTAAAGTTGCGTGTTCGAATCCAGGCAGCGGCAGTGTGAACAATTATAATTATTGGGGGTGGTAGAATCGATCACATTGTCTTCGCTTGGATAAGAACGAAGTAACCAACTCCACTCACATCAAAAATGTAACTGTAAAATATGGATGTAGTGAAATAAATAAAGATTACCAAATAATGATGTGGGTGGTCTCTGTTAGAGGCGTATGGCAGAAAATCGATTAAACCCCATTATTATTATATATTATCAGGAATCAATTTTCAGATTCATAAAAGAAATTATTATTAATGAGATAAAAATTGTTCGACAATTTTTACTTACCGGAATTTGAGCAACCAAAACATTGGTTGTTAATTTTGTGAAGGGTGGTAATAATTTTTGAGCAGTAGATTCCAAACCTAGGAAGTACAAGTTTTCAAACGACTTATTGTAATTCGAAATTTGATGATTTTTCGCAGAGATATAGATAGCTGTTTAAAATTATGGTAAAATTTTGTGGTCAAAAAATTTTCCTTTAGTACTTTATTTCTGTATATTTCGTTCATATATACGTTCTCAAATGTTTTTCTTAAGAGTGAGGTGTAAAGTTTGCACGAACAACTCTTAAATACAATCTTGGTAGTGACTCAAGGTACATTATGACCTTTTCTCATGGATCATATATTTATAAAATATAAATCAATACCTGCTTAATACAATTTATCGTGTATAAGAATAATAGTGCTAGAAGCAAAAAATGATTTTCATTGTTATATTTACAAAAATGGCATAAATTTTGATCCAAGGTACAACATGTTTTCATATTTGTTATGTGTATGTAAGTTGTTAACAAAGATAATGTATACACAATATACTTTACTTTACTATATTATAGTAGTTTGTCTTATATAATACAAAGATACAAAACCACATTATTATGACACCCTATTAAACTTAGTAGCAGTACCAAAACCAACCACTAGAGTACCTTTTTGAAAACCACCCCCCCTCAACTCAGTATACATTATACACATGGCATCAATATATACCACTATTAGTGCTTATTTTGTATAGTTATAACATTCAAATCTCACAATAATGAGTGCTTGTAGAAAGAAATTTAAATCAAAAATACTTTTTAATGACAAGCTTTTATGGTACTAATAAGTATAAAACAAATATATGTATTAGTGACTCATACATGTCTGTTTGTAAAAGCGCTCAATTTAAAGCACTAAAATTATTTGGGGCACCTCAAACTTTTACAAACAGTTGAAAGGTATGTATATCAAATATAGTGGAAACAAATTATATAAAGATTACCGATTAAAAATCCTCCAAACCATTTCCTTTTGCCACTTAGAACATAGAATCGCATAAAAAATAACTAGCCCGCATTTAGAATAAATTCATTTATCTAAAGAATTTCCTACGATTTTATTTAAAACAAATGCAGTTATAAAAAGAGATAAAATTTGAAGGTTTTTGTTAAATGTAATTCTGGGCCAAATATTAGGTACAAAATATATTGATGTATTGATCTAATAGGCTATATATCTCAAGAACAATAATTCAGAACCTATAAATAGTAAAAATACTCGTTCCGTGAACAAATCCGTCTGAAAATATATCCGCATTGAAACTATAATCTACATATTACAATTGAATGCCTTTGCATCGCCTTTTGAAAAGAGCAACAGAAGGGCTAATCCACTAAAAAATTTGGCTATTTTTTATTAGACAGTATGAATGTAGGTACATTTGAACAGTATTGTTATAAATTACCTTTTTATTTCTTTGTGTTCATGATTTTGTTCAGTACCGGTCGTTCGCATGATAAAATGATTTTCCTAATGGATCAATAAAATTATTTAAAAATTCATTTAGAAATATTATTGGGAATACTGCAAATATAAACATGAAACTATATAATAGTGCCAAACAAATGTACCAAGTTGTTAAACATTAGAACAAACACACTCACTACTATATAGTTTCTTTTTCTTTTAAGATACTTGAAACAAAAATATCTTCTTCTTTTCTATATCTACCGAGAAAAAACTAATAATGTAAAAGTTTTTCATTCTTATATGGTGTGACATCTTTTGGAATATTTTTATAATACAAAGAAGAAAAAAAAAATTATTATTAGTGAAAAGTTTATTAAAGTACGAAAGAAAAAGAAACTTTTCTAGATGTGTATGTGTGTTGTACGGTTCATTTAAAAATATTTTTCTTTATTATCTTAATCTAATATTTTTGAATTGAATTAAATAAACTTGAAAGAATGGAAAATGTACTTTTTTTGTAAGAAAAAATTCTGTTTTCTAAATTCTACTAATTAATTTTTACTCACTTAATATTCTATAATTTTACATTTTGTAATATCCATTCTATATAATTTCATTATCTGAGTAAATTTTAATTTCGGAAAACCCGATACTAAGCTTTCCATAGAATTATTTATTTGGAGCAAACTTCTATTTTGTCTTGTTTTAGCGAGATGTCTGTTCGTACGTGAGTAATTTTGAATTTACATTTAACATTTCTTCGTAATTTTGCGCAAATTCTGTAAATTTCCTGTAAAAGTTTGGAAAATAACTCTAATTTCCCAACTCAGTGGACTAGAAATTGATCACATTTTGGAATATCAAGTAAGATTAGATTGACTTTCTCTTTTAGACACCTCAAACAAGAAGTAAAATTTACTAAATTTAAAAATCCCCGAGAAATTTTTTGGGTACTGAACCCTAAACTGGCACTTGAAACGTATCTAAGAACAATCTGCATTAAATTCCCTTTTTCCTTAGAGTCTTCTCCAAACTGAACCGATTTTGAGGATCATCAACTAAAAAATTCGAAAAATTGCATAAACTACTTGAACATAAGCTAACGCTTTATGAAAGTTTAGCTCAATTGTGTAGACTTGCAGGCCCAAATCGATTAATTTAACATGAGTGGGAGCGCAGATAAGGGAATCAAATATATCTATTATTATTCAAATTGATTATTCCTTGCGCTTCCACCAAAATTGTACTATAGTCTTTATATAATCGAAACACTCGATAAACGTCCAGTAATTCGAACTTATTCCACAAATGATATTGTTTGTTTGTATATTCATCTAATATCATTCATTTTTATAATGTTTTACGCTGGATTTTTCTTATTTTAACGTTTATCCATAAATTTTTGGAAATCAATATATTTAATTAAAAGTTTTTTTGACTTTACTTTTAAGTACGTATTGAAAACAATTAAGATAAGATTTGGTTGAAAGTAGAGTAAAGTTTGAATAAAATATGAAAAGTTTAAGATAAAATAGCTTTACCAGTTTTCAAACTATCCAAAATAAAAAAATCGTTTATTTGTAAAAGAGAGTAATGTGTCAACTTCACTTGAGATTGTATATTTTAAAATGAATGTGGGAAAAGTCATTTATATTTATTTACTCCCAAATAGAAATAAATCGATGGAAAGGGTTGCTTATTGATATTAGTGAATGTTTATGAATTCTAAGCACTCCGAAATTATTGTCACCTAGTTGTTAGTTTGCCATACTTCTTTCAAGGAAAAGGTCTCATTTGTAAAATGGTCTTAGAAATCAGCGCATACGCGTAGATATAAAATTTTGTTTTACGCTTTTAGGTATATTATATGTATAATAATAAAACTCATTTATCGTAATTTAACTAAGAATATAATAATCCTGTCATAAATACTATTAAAAGTCATGTCACGTGCACAAATGAAGTTATGAAAATAAATCACCAAAGCCTTAATAACCATACAACATACAACACACACACACACACACACACACACACACACATCAAATTATATCAAAATAGGGTTATTGGTTAGGTACAACCTAATACTACTGCTATAATAGGTTAAGAGGCGATCGCAAAAATTCAAAATCATAATTAGACCGTGAGACACAAAGGTCACTTTGTAAAATGATTAATACATACTTGAAAATTTGTTAGTGGCTTCCTTTTTGGCGAGTTTACCAAACTTATCTCCACGATTTTTTTTTTCGAAAGCGCTGTGTTTTCAAATAAGCACGATGACGTCATATTTAAGCTGTCGGTCTGGAAAAACGCAGCAGATAATTTTCCGGGCACTATGACCACTTGATAACATTAATAATCACTTGATAACATTAATCCACCGATGAGCTTGTCTATATAACCTCGAACATGTCGCAGTTAAGTATGTTTGCCTTTCCATAAATATTTAGTGCAAAGACAATTTCCCTGCAGTGTTTTGCAGACCGATAGTTTAACTATGACGTCATTTGACGTGTTGATTTGAAAACGCAGTACTTTTGGCAAGGTTCGTAGAGGGAAGTTTGATAGACTCGCCAAAAAGAAGCCACTCACAAAATTTCAAGAATGTATTAATCATTTTACAAAGCACCTTTTCTGTCCCACGGTCTAAATATCCCGTAAGTAAGGTATTTGACTGGTTTCTGGATAATATATTATTAGATGGTTTTTATAGAACAGCAGGAGTGCTTTGATGTCAATGGACTTAAGGTAGGAGTCAAAGAAAAGGTAATCCAAATAGTCCGTCTTTTATAGAGCCCAAAAAATTTTTGATCGACCCAATTCTAAGAAAGAAAACGTGTTTTTGATCTTTTTAGCTGGTGCAGAACCTAAAATAATCGGAAAAGTCTAATAAAAGACTATTCATGTTTATACAAAAAATCAAAGCTATCTATAAAAAACAAGTCATTTCTGCTAGGATAAACCCTGGCACACCTAGTCCGTATTGTAGCTATCGTTAAATAGCATTGATTCATATGCGAAACAACGAAATCCCTGTAAGTGCAGGTTTACTGTCACGGGCTCCCCGTTTATGTTGTTGTAATCACCTCTTTGACTACGATAGCGTTGTACTAAACTAAATTCACTAAACAACTACTATAGGATACTAGGTACTGTAGAGTAGAGTACCAATTTTGACCACACAAATACACTTTCTAAATAATATGATTAAATTATAAAATATCATTCGAATAGTAATTAAATTTGAATATTACTCAAGAAAATTTAATAAACGCCAAATAAGTTTACAGCTAAGTAAATATAAATTAATAGAGAGCCGTAAGCCACAAATATCTTAAGATTTCGGAATCCAGGACCAGTTAATGAATCTTTATAAAAACTACTCGACTGCATTGTTTAAAGCTGATATAAAGAAGTTAAAAAAAATTTGTGCGATCTTGTCCACGTGAGCTACACCTTCTCGGGGGGTGGTAAAATTTGTTATTGAAACATATTTTGAAATTCAATACTTTCTAAGCTATTTGCGATTGAAATTCGCAGGATTTAACGTCAAATAACCGAAATATTTGAAGGTTTTTGAAGGAAGTATATCGCACGCTTTTTAAAGTACTATGAAAATGAAAAAAAATTTCAAACCATTTACATGTAAATTAATGGAGCTTTAATGAAAACAAAATTTCTTTTTCTTTTTATGTTTTAATAAGTACAAAAACTGAAAAATATACCACGGTAACTAAAATTAATGCTTGTTGTTTTCCAATTTACTTTATTTAGGTACTGTCAAAAAGTTCTAGCAGTTTAAATAACTCGAAAAACAAAAAAGTTTAGGAGGTAAAATATTTTGATGAAAAAAAGGTAAGTTTTTTGGCGAATAGCGTCCGAATGGTGGAGTGCCAACCAATTTTTAGGGACTAAACACAAGTTTGTAATATGATTGAGTTGTTATAGGAATTTCAGTACTGTCAATTTTACATCATCTACGATCTGGTTTTTTTTTTTTTTTTGACAAATAGAAAAAATCCATAAATTTTACTATAAAACCCGTATGTTTATAAAATGATATCAAAAGTGACTAAAAGGGAATATTTTGTATTATATTTTACTATTATTATCAAAGAAAAGGAAATATTACCGGAAGATTTGACAAAAGACATGTGAACGCATATGTAAAATAATTTTCTAGTCATGTATTTCCGTTTACATAAATATCCTTTAAGGCTGTTATATATTAAGGCACATATGTATAAACAAGTTTAACTATAAGTATTGTCACCAATTTGTTGTATAAAATGTGGTTTTAGAAAACCATTTTCCTGCCAAAAATTAATAATCCTATCTAAAATGTTTCTATTAGTTCTAATAAATTGGGTAAGAGTAGTTATAGAGTCAAAAGTACTAATGTTTTATATTAATAGTAACTGAACAGTATTTGTATTGAAATGCGAGTATTTTATCAGAAGGAAAATAGGCTGACGATTGCTTTTATTAATAATCACATATTGTTTTGTAAATCGTTGGTTATTGGTGAATAAGTTGTCAAACCATATGGCAATTTAGAAAATAACGTTAAATTATGAAGACGTAGAGTAGCAAATACACAAAGTAATACACCTTGAATTTAACAGCATCATGTACTTTGAAACACTGTAATATCTATGCAATAAATTTTACAATCATATTCTACTACGTGGGTAAGCGAAGTGCCTATTAATGGGAGAAAGCAAAAGTCATTAAAAATATCATTTGAAGCATTTGCTGGGCTCTCAGATCAGCGGATATCTGTAAGAGAAACGTGAAGGGTTTTCAAAGATTTAATCGCATACATTCTATAAGACTGTTTCCTAGAGAGAATTGAAACATTCATGTGTTAAAAATAGGACTTTGCGGTATTATCAGTGATGGTGGTATTCAGTACTTTAGAGTGTGGTACAATATGATGTTTCTACCATGGTCCACACACCATATACCATAATTCACACGTTTTTATCGATAGTTGCTTAAAAAGCAGAATAATATAAATTTTCTAGGCACTACACTTTCTCCTTTATAATAGATTCCTTTGTAACCACCTTAATAATGTTTTAATAAGAATATTTGTAGATAACTCTATGTGACTTCAAAACAAAGAAAAGTACTTTTCCGGTGTGACGAAGCTTGACAAAGATGACAAACTACATAAATCAATTTTTAGAAAATAGGTCAAGAGTCAACTATAAGGATTTCTCAACAAATTACTTGTATGTTTGAATTAGTATTAGACACGAGCTTCAACTTTCTTTCAAGTAATTGTCATTATTGATCTCGATATATAACCGGAAGTGTAATAACTTTTTATTTCATTCTATAACAATTTTGTAAATTGTTATAGAATGAAATCATTTTGAAAATTAAGGATCCGTAGCGAAATATGTCATTAAAACCAATCAAAGAGGTCAATTAACTTTCGTTTTTCCAATATAATAAAATAAAATGAAAAAAAAAAAAATGTGAAAGCTTTTATCTAAAAAATACATTCTATAACTAAAATGGCTATACGCATTTTAATAGCTTTCCTACTAATGCATATGAAAAGAATTTGTTGGCATGCACCCAAAAAATTGTAGCCCAAATAAAATCATGGGATTTTATCTCATAATCTTTATTCTCATTTTATATACAAAATATATATAACTAATAGAACTAACCCTTCAGCTATTTTTCGAAAGTAATAGATTTGTGATTATTGCCATCTACTGAAATAAAAATAAGATAATAGTAAAGTGTGTGTAGATGGTTTTAATGTGGTTCCGTATGTGATTTTCGATAAATTCGATTATATGCATTTCTTTTTTTCCTGCAGTTAAATTTTGTCTTTTTGAAATTTCGAAAGTTTACTCACCTACAACACAAGGCAACCAAGAAGACTCTTTTTATCAAATGAGAATAGGAAAACGGTGTTAATAGTAAGTGTATTTTGTAAATTTGTTTTGAAGCATTTTGTCAATTCGCTTCCATGATAAAAATCAATTGGGGACAAGTTAATAAGAATATGCTTTCAAGATACCTTTTTATATGAGATCTTTTTGATACGGTATTTTAAATTGAAATACTAAAAAGTGATTGATAAAAATATTTTTAAATTTAGAACAAAATATAACACAAAATAAATTTTTGTAACTCCTCCTTAATCAGTTTAAGCATGTATAAAAATATATATGTATTATATTATATATAAATATTTTTTAGTTTGTTTATGACAAATAATCTCAATATCTATCTCCTTCTAAAATAAAATAGAGAATTTCGCATAATATCACATGAATAATATTAAAGTATCTAGTTCTTCCGAAACCCATTCATCGGTTTCTTTTAACCTACTTCAAACATAAAAGGAAATGGGTGACAATTTTAATTCTAATAATATTAATTTTTTAATAGGATAATTAATAAAAATCAAAACTTCAAATTACAAACTACGCAATTGCTTACAATTCACTGCAATTTCAGTAAGTCACTGCAAAAAACAACTCTTTTCGGATGTTTACAAACTTGGAAAGTTTAAGTGGAATGCAAATTTAGGAAAATGTTTCATATTCGTGTATTGTAGGTATTTTGATACCGAGAAAAAGAAAATGATCGAGAAAATTTGAAATTTTATTTATTAATTACTCATTCTTTTATACGTATTTTGTGAAAAATTCATATCGATTCTCTGTACGGTTTAGGAGAAATTAACTATCAAAGTCAGTGTTTTTATAGAAAAAAGTTTCACACAAAAGCCGATTCTATCTGATGAACAGATTTTAATGACTTGATCTGAAGTTTTTCTTCATTTCTTGATGTTACAAAGCAAAAATTTTATTAATTAAAAGGTAGTACCAGCATGAAATCACTTCTCGACAGATTTGGCCGAATTTTTTTTCTCGGGTTTATAATAGCTTTATTTATGAATTCCTAAAATTTCATAATTTTTGACCGTTTAGATCGCGAGATATTTAAAGACAAAGTTCGCGATTTTGAGGGTCATGTCCCATTTAAAGCATGTAAAATGTCCGGTCTCTCTCCTATTTTTTATGATATTATTATATATTGAAGAAAAAGTAGAAAAAAATGTTTATACAATACAATTCTAAAAAAAAAATTTAGAAATTAATTTTCACTTTCGAGATATTAATTTTGACGTAAATTGATCGAAATTGGGACGTTGGCATAATTATTTCCCATTTTAAACGGTCAAAATTTCTGAAACTTTGGGAATTAATAGTAAGCATTATTAAATTCTTAAATTTAATTTTTCGTTAAATTCTGTCGAAAAAAAAATTGTACCATTGCTTTAACATAGAAACTGCAAATACCATGCTGGAACATCCCGAAAACAGAGTCATGTTGTAATTTTCATTCATTTTAGTTGTAAATCCACTGATATTTGAAGAAAATTTCAACAGATATAAGCAATACAAGAACGAATTATTTTACCAGAGAGATGCTCTTGCAACAATGTCCTAAAATCTTGCTTCTTTCTTAAACAAAATTTATGAACAAAAGTATTGCTATCCTTAACAATATACCAAACAAATTTTGACTTACAGATATTTGTTTAAGTCGACACCAATGGAAAGATGAAATTTTATGGGATTATGTTTTCTAATGTATCATAAAAAGTTTTTTACCGTGATTTTTATAGTGAATTCTTTTAAAGTAGTTTTTATTTATTTGTTAAAAAGTTTTATTTACTTGTGAATGTATATCAATAATAAATTTATTTATTCGATAAAAAAATACTATATACATATATGTATATATATATAGAGCTTCATGGATCCTATGAATTTGAATGGGAATTCAACATTTGTCTGTATCATCATCAGTGAACAAGAAAAAAACATATCGAAAGTCGTCAGACTATTGGAGACATGAATTCTATTTGAAAGCTCAAACCAAGAAATACATCTATATTTCATATTTTTATATGTATAGGAATGTTTATTTAACACGATTATATGTTCTTCTTTCTAAAAGGTTCTATTTAAGCTTTTTTCTTAAAGATTTTTCAAGTTTGTGTAATCTAAAACGTATCAGCAAATTCAAAAAAGTTCATAAGCATGGAATTTCCATTGTATCTTCAAATTAAGTCCACAAAACTGATTCCATTGGCTAAAATTTTGAATTTAGAATAAACCGTTAAAGTGATTCTGAACAAGAGTATATTTTGTAGGGCATAATTTAGTGAATCTTCAACAATTCTCAATCAACAATTTCAATCCTTTAATTATCTCTATGGGCATACGAGAGATTTGAAATCTTAAAATCTCATATTCTAGGCCAATTCAATAAGGAACATTATTTTTTGTATGGACTTGTTTCTCCTATAAAACAATGCCAACATACCCAAATTTTTGATTGGACGGCAAGCATGCTGAACGTCTGATCTTGGCAATGTATCACGACTACTGCAGGAGTTGTCATAGTGGTAAGGAGGAGGAGACAATGTCTCATCTTCTCTGTCACTGCCCAGCTCTTGTCATGAGGAGATGGACTTACTTGAGCCAGCCTTTCTTTAACGACCTCTCTGACCTATAGTCCGTCGACGTCAAAGTTCTCCTGCTGTTCTTAAACAGCTCCAAATGGTTCATGGAGTAGTGGCCGAGGGTTGGGCCAACTTATTTTCGGTAGCACAACGGACCCTATGGTCTAAGGGTGTCCCACCCCCAGGACAACCACTCTAACCTTACCTAACCTACCCAAATTTAGTGAGCATACATTAGCCAACATACCCAAATTTAGTGACATTTCGTATTTGGAATTAGAAAACTAATTCAAACTTTAGGATTGCCTAGTTCACAGATTTATTTTTAGTAGTACATGTGTAACAGGTTTGTACAAACCCTTTAGCCATACTTTATATAATGAGATACCGTGATACATAGTTTCATATCCCTTTCGCTATATATTATGTTTCCAAAAGTGATTTTGCTTGTTTGTACGTCTATTTGTTTCGCTTCCTCGCAAAAACTACTGAATACTGAAACTATTTAATAGATTTTCACTGTATAAGAATATAGTTCATACATCAGAATAAAACAGATAATACAGATACTGGCAGTTACTCGCCTGTTTTGTATTAAAATCTCTATTTAAATAGCAAAGACTAAATAGTTTGTATTCATAACAAAGCGTATTTAGAGTGTTATGGAAGGGTGATAGGTGAAAGCTACACTTTTTTTTTTTTACAGTTTTAAGATTTGCACTAATTCTCACTAGATTAATTTAAAGAGATAAATACTTAAAACAAAGAAAATTGAAAATGAAAACCTTTGTGACGAAGCTTTTCTACTTTAAAGTTAATTCTTACTAGATATGGATTAAAGAATGTAATTAAATATTCCGTACTATACAATTAATATTCATATATATATCAAAAGCTATGTATATAGTTGTAACAAACAAGTAGTAGTATATGGGGATAGTTGTCAGAAACGATATAATACGATGCTAGCTGAAATTATTGGTTATATAAAACTCTGTAGTATGGTGAAACGTAACGGCGCTTCTTAAATGTTGTTGTTTGGAACGTCGCCGAATACACAACATAAAACATACACCCAGTGTGAGAGGAAACCCTGCATATACATATAGAAATATATACTCAATGGTCTATATGCATGTCTGTCCGATTAAAACATTCTAACAAACTGAACGAAACTACTTAATACTGTAGCCAATTAGTTGCAGATTACCAAAAATATTTAGATTAAGTCAAAAAGACAATTTGCATTAGTAAGAAAATATATTTTTTGTAGTTATTGAAATAAATACCATGATACTCGAAATAAAATGATACATTAAGAAATTTTATTTAAAAAATATAATTTAAAAACACACAACAGTAAAAGGTTAGCCCGTTAATGTTTCTAAATTATATTTTTTAAATAAAATTTCTTAATATACATACAATTTTATTTCGAGTATCGTGGTATTCATTTCAATAACTATGTCTCAACTCGAAGTCAACAAAAAATCATCATTTTTATACCATGTATATATGAAATATACATAGTATATTAAGTTTAGTCCCAAGTTTGTAACGCTTAAAAATAATGATGCTAGGAAAAAAATTTTGTCATAGGTGTTCATAAAATCACCTAATTAGTCCATTTCCGGTTGTCCGTCCGTCCGTCTGTGGACACGATAACTCAAAAATGAAAAGAGGTATCGAGCTGAAATTTTTACAGCGTACTCAGGACGTAAAAAGTGAGGTCAAGTTTGTAAATGAGCATCATAGGTCAATTGGGTCTTGGGTCCGTAGGACTCATCTTGTTAGAGAGAGAATTAAAGTTTAAATGTAAAAAATGTTCCTTATCAAAAAATAAACAACTTTTGTTTGAAACATTTTTTCGTAAACATCACTGTTTATCCGTGAGGGCGCCAATTAGGCGAAAATTTTATAATATGTACTATACTTGATTATCAGTTATGTATGTGTCACATGTTTGTATGTGTTATGTGATAAAGAAATCAACACTGACTATGCATGGTATTTCAACAATTAACTCAGTCAATTGTTTGTTTTCACTTGTTCAAGTTGTATTAGATCGTACCAGAATTGTGCTGCAATGTACGGTTCATAAAAATTAAAAAAGGATCATAAACCAAAAGCCCATGCTGAATTTTTTTTGGTTGAGACACCAAGAAATCTAATACAAATGAGAAACGCAAAGGATATCTGAAAATTTGATGCTACTCAAAAATCTAGTTTACTTATTAGACTAATTTCTACCCAAATTAGACATACCTATCTAAAAGAAATTTTCCTAATATCTGGGTGTTCTAAGCTATCTTTCAAGTGCGAGTTAGGGATTCCGTACCCGATAAAAGAACTAGAAAAGAGGTGATGATCTTTAAACGGGTGAGCAGATTTTCGGGAAACATAGCTAAAAATACTCTCGATCAAATTATCTTTTCTAGAAGCTACGATACTACAAACGAATTGATTCTTTCAATACTTCTCCCGAAAATCGAAAATCGCGAATCGCATAACTCTAAAAATCTATTTTTGTACGTTGGGAACTAATAGGCGCCAGTAGTAGCTCGTATATATTGGCAAAGCTCACACAATATGTATATATATATATACATAACAAACAACATAGTTTAAGCTATTATACAAAGCGTCACATAGCAAGCACGCTGTTCAAGCTTGCTATGATCTAAAACAGTCGTGGTGCTTCAGGTATGACGACGCTGAAGCTTTTATACACATAACATAATAACAAGTGATCAATTGAAACGCGCACAAAAAAACAAAAAAAAAAAAACTTTTGAAACCCACAAAAAAAAAAATTACGGCGACATAGTTCAAAAAAATATTAGTTAATTAATTTTTTTACATTTTTTTATTTTATAAATAAACTAAAGTGCAAATTATTTGTTGTTTTTTTTTTTAAGTTTAAAAGAAAAGTTTTATAATGAATTTTCATTTGAAGTTTGAAAATTAGTAACAACAACAACAAAAAAATTATTGTAAGTATTTTTTATTTATTTATTTTTAATTAATTATTATAGTTTACAGTGAAAACTTTTATGAAAACTGTTTTTGAGTTCAAAAGAAATTAATTTAGAAAAATATTTAATAACAATGCATTTTCATTTATAATAAAAAGTTATATTTTTTTTTAAATTTAATGTTTGTTTTGTAGCCTTTCTATACTTTTTTTAATGTGGTAGGAGGGCTTGTTTTTATATGTAATTTGTTATGAAAAATTGTTTTTCTTTAACTTGTTGGTTTTATTAATACTATTATTATTGTTATTATAACGTTATGCATTGTAATTTTAATATTTTATTATATTTTACATTGTAAAAATTTTCCATCAAGCATGATAAAACTTTAAACTTAAATTAAACAAACTTGTGCATGAGATATCATAAATTTTTTGAGATACAATAATTTTTCGATTACTTCACCACATAGTTCAATCGTTGACATGTTTGTACTTGCTATTAAGGGCACTCGGCCTCACGTTACAACAATTTACGCTACGCGTTTGATTATTTACTGTACCAGTTGATTTATAATTTCTTACAAAATGAAAAATATTGATGATATAAGCCAATCAAAATCATGTAGTACTCGGTAAGTAGTCCAAACTGAACACTTATTTTGATAAAAGATATTTAACCTGTCAGTACAATGAGCATTTCGCTCACGGTCGATGTAAAGCATAAATAATTTTTAAATGGTATATGTAGTTGAAACTTCCCCCATCACTTCTCCCATTATGAAAGAAGTTTGTTAAATATAAGTCGTTCTCAGTAAATTTAAAGAATTTGTGATAGAAATATGGTGAAATTAGTTTAAATGAATTTAATTATTTAGATTTCTTTGCTATAATATTTTCACTCCCAAACACTGCAATAATCACGTAATCACACTAAATTAGCTAATGCATTTAAAAAGTAAATTTATATAAAATTATGTAGAGGTTATGATTTCCGAAGCTAAACGATATTAAACGCGCGAAATATTTGACGCATGTGCAGAATGCGTCAGCAAATCTCTTATCACGTGAAATTACCAAACGGTTGCCGCGAGTGCTGACGGGTTAACAATTTTCAACATTACATTTACATATTGTTCTTTCAGAAAAGGAGGCCATGAATTTTTTGACATTTACAATTATAAATTTTTACAGAAATCTTTAATATATGGTTTAAATTGATGATCATAGATGGAGCAGTAAAACGTCAGAATAAATTTAATTTTTTTTATACATCTTTATATATTATAGCTCATGTGTTATTCTGATGTATGAGCTACATTGTTGTATAGTTTCATTCAAATCCATTAGCTAGTTTTTGCGTGAAAGCGTAAAAACAAGCAAACAAACAAACAAACAAACATCCTTACTTGGACATTTATAATATAAAAGGGACAGGGATACACAAATTGTTTAATTTATGTTTTAGATAGTTACATAATACTTAGACGTAGTGTATATACATATATCCAATGCAAACACACGCAAATTTATAAACTTTTTGTTTACTTTTGCGACAAATCGGTGTTTTTCCTTTTTCTTTTTTTCGTTAAATATTAGTTTTGCAGAGTATTCCTAAAAAGGTATCTTATTGAATATTTGATTAATTAAATTTTGATTGAGAATAATTGAATATATTGAGTTTTTTTAAGCGGTTAATGTTGCTTAATACTATATTTTAAATAACTTTAATTAGTTGGTATAACGGACCAACTACCTTAAAGTTATATCACTTTTAATGGAAAACCCTTTATATATATATTTTTAAAATATGTAGGTAGTTTTATTTTATTTATTTTTATACTATTTTCAATTTAATCTGTTCGTATTTCTATTGCTTCACTAACTTATGAATAGTTTATGATGATGTACGTATATTTTCTATCTAGATTTTTCTTGGTAAAAAATTGTATTTTAAATTACATTTCAATTCACATGCGTGGTTCCATGAAAGGTATAAAAATCTACCTATAAAATATATATTCACTTTTCTATATAGATTTCCTAGAATTTAAAGAAAATTAATCTTAGTTCGATAAAATTATTGGTGCATAAAAATTTTACATAATTATGAAATTTAATTGAGTAGTTATTGTTAACATACATTATTTTTAAATAAAATTGTTCTTCGCTGGTTTATTGGATATTATTTTTATTGATAACTTTTTTAACCCCCAAACTAAAAAAAGGGGGTGTTATTAGTTTGACCGCTATGTGTGTGTGTCTGTCAGTGGCATCGTAGTGTCGATTTTAATTTGTTTGGGTTTTTTTGAAAAAAAATTTAACGAAGAGTGTTCTTACTTATGTAAAAAAAATTGGCGACGATCTTCAAAATGCTTTAAAGAAAAAAGTAATTTAAAGGCGGGTGTAAATATATATGTTTAAAGTGCGACTTCAGAGTTCCGTAACCGAAAAATTTGTCGGGGGTTTTTAAATTTTGTAAATTTCACTTGTTACGATTTTTATTTAAATTCAGTAGTTAAGAAATTTAGAAATTTTGTAAAATAATTCCTATGATTGTGTCTAATACCAGATATCTTTTTAATTAATCTCTATATATTATAAATGCAAAAGAAAGCATGTTTGTTTGTTACGCTTTCACGCTAAAACTTTATGGAACTGTACAGCTATATAGCTAATACTTCAGAATAACACATGAGATATAATTTATAAAGTTATATTAATAAAAAATTTAAAAAAATTTTAAAATTAATTTAATTTGACATTACCATAAATTACAGATTTCTTTAAAAATAGTCAATATAAAATATTTCACGGCCATCTTTTCTGATATACTCAATGAATAATTACGACTATTATACATTTAAAAAAATAGAAAACCATACATATATTATATCTGAGTAAAACAATCCTTACCATTATTTCGAGTGTTATAGAAAGGAGATAAGCGAGAGCAATCTTTATCAATCTTGACTTTTCAGCCCAGCGAAGCGGGTGGGCATCACTTTAGTAATGTTATAAACTTGCGAAGGTAAATATTTCAAGTTTGGAGGAAAATGAATATAGTTTTTAATTTGGCTACAGGTTCACGAAGCGATTATTGTGATTAATCTATACTTCAAAGATATTCTTGCAAACTAATCAACGTTTTTTGTTAAACAATTTTCCAAACGTGGTCAATTTTTAAATATACTAAAAAGTAACTGTCTAACAATTTTCACAGTAATATAATCTGCAAATTAAGATATTAAAAACATAGTTTTAATTAAATCAATTAAAGCAGTGTGGTGGTAATGTTTCTTTTTTAATTAAAAAAAAAAAAAAAAAAAAAACTATATGTGTATATAAAGTAGAGAATAAAGACATTAATTAAAACAAATTCAGAGTTAATTGAATAACAAGATGTCAAAGGAGATGTTTTTTAAAAGTAGCTTCTTCGTCTTGTTGTGTTGCTTAAAAACATAATTAAGTTTTTCTTTTTTATATCACAAATTTGTTGTTAACATTCAAATGAAATTACATATACTTTACTTTTAAAAGTGTTGAGAAAAAATATTAAAGAAGTCAAGTATGTATATTCACTACCTACGTCAGTATTTATTTATTCATTTATTAATATTCTTGAATCCATTCTTCCTTCAATAACCTTAACTTTCTGCCGCGTGGTAAAAAAGCTCCTGAGCCGATGTAGAGCATTTTCTCTCATCCCTATTTATTATAAATGCGAAAGTAAGGATGTTTGTTATGCTTTCACGCCAAAATTTGCGAATGGATTTTAATGAAACTGTACAGCAACGGAGCTCATACATTAGAATAACACATGAGTTATAAATTTAGGTATTTAATAAAAAAATTTAATCTGACATTTAATATTTTAAATGTTTACAGAAATATTTAATTTATGGTTCAAAATATTGATCACAGATGGAGCAGAATGGTCATCATTTTGAACCATAAATTAAAGATTTCTGTTAAAATTTAAAACAGTTAATGTCAAACGATTCATGGCCATTGTTTCTGATATAGGTACCCAATGAATTATGACTATTTTACAATATAAAAAAATTGAAAACTGTGCATATATTTTAGCTACGTAAAACAATCCTTTCAAATGTTATGGAAGGAGGATAAGTGAGATCAAGAGAAGTGGAGGCTCTAAAGCGGTGGTTTATACTTTTAAGCCCAGCGAAGCGGGCGGGTATCAAGCTAGTATGACATAAATATATGGCAGGGTGACGATTTTCAAGATCAACAGGGAAAGGGGGTTTATAAAACTAGTAAAAATTAAGAAAAATTCCTGCTCTTTACCAAATAAGCTCCCTAATGATCACACAAACGTCACAAATTGCTTTTGGATATGTCTGCTAGCATTACATAACATTTGTGATGTCGTTAGGGAACTAATTTGGCAAAAACTTATTTCCCGTCTACCGCTCTGCCATATATATATATATATATATATATATATATATATATATATATGGCAGAGCGGCCATTTTCGAGATAGACGGGAAATTAGTTTTTGCCAAATTAGTTCCCTAACGACATCACAAATGTTGTGTCCTATGAGAGAAAATCCTATCGGCCATATTCTAGAATATAACTTCTAACAAAGGAGAGACAGGCAATAAGTGGCAATTGTGCATTTTTCGCATTTTACCGCTTACTATAAGCGACTAATCAAACTGATACAATTGGATGTCTTGAAATTTTTCCTGACACATTAATACTAGTATAAACATGTGAATAAATATTTGAAAGCTATCAGAAAATAAATAATTCTATAAACAGGAGATTATTTTAAATATCTCACATTACAATCGATATCGAAACTACCTACTATGAAATTGAATATTTTATTTTATAGTATTTAATTAAATTATAATTATTATACCGAAGTTTGAAATAAAATAAACCAAAAGTTCCTAAACAAAAGTTCTTATATGAAAATATATTCGTTTGAGGATTAGAAATGTTATTTAGAATTATTTTGAAATTCTATGAAGATAGAACACAAAGATAGCTACTTTTTGAATAATAACAAAGTAGATATTAAATTGAATAACATTAATTTGATTCAACAGTTGTCGGTGATACAAATTTATTTACTAAAAGTTGAACATTCCACACCTACTAGAAATTTGAGAGAATGTTGTTTTCTAGGTCTTTCTAACACCTTTGTTTGTTCATAAACATCTGCAGACCAATTAAACAAAAAAATTAAAATCGGTCTTGAAATGCGGTATAAGCAATGAGATATTTGACAGAGAGATCGAACATAAAGTTAGACGTCATATACCATGCTTAACATAAGAATTCCATGATAAATTATGTTGTGCTAGAAAGAGATACAAACAAATCTTTGAAGACTCTTATCTTGTTTTTATAGTTATTCGAAAAAAAAAATTTCTCTACTGTATGTTACATGAATTAACCTTTATTAGACAAAAAAAAACCATCAATATCCTCTATTATTATTTAATTTCGTAGATTACTGGTGATTTTTTGTGGATCACTGTATCTACAAAAAAAAAACATCCATTTCTTGTATTATCTGTTTAGATTAATCTTTGTACAAAAAAAAAGTTTACATGCAAAAAATAAATTAAAAACAAATTTGCATTTTGAAATTGAAAGTTGTGTTTCTTATTATTTATTTCATTCGATATAAAATTCAACAACGAATTGTTTCACAAAATTAATTTTATATAAAAAACTTTTTACAAAATATTTATACTATACTCTCTCTCTGTCTCTTTTTTTCTCAAAGTCAAGTGTTTCGTGATATGGTATAAACTCTTCATTATGTATAGGAGAGTCTTGTACCTTGGATCGGAATAAACATTTACCTGCTTTTAAAAATCATTTTTAACTGAAAATAATAGTCCATCAAAAAGGACTCAATTGCTTGTATCATCGACTTAAAATCTATAGGATTCTTTTTTTTCTTAAAGAAAATTTATCAGGGCACATGTACGTGTGTATTTTCAAACTTTACATCCTCAACAATCTACTTTGTACTTAAAACTGAAATAAATGGCAGTTAAAAAGCTCTCTATATAATAATTTTCCTCAAAAACAGTTAAAGAAAAAAATATGTACTATGTTTTACTTGAAAACAAGAGTACATTTGATATCATTTTCTAGGTTGCTTACTCTCTGATAAGTAAACTTTATCTTCATGTAATTTCTGTTTTTCAAGATACTGAAGGATTATTTAAAGTGCTTTGCCAAGGCATAATACTCTATTCCCTTTCGCTAGTATCTTTTTATCACAAAAGCTGTGTTGTTTTTATGTACATACTGTAAAAATAAGCTATAAAAAGCAATCTGAATATTTACTGTACCAGAGTCGTAAAGTGACATTAAACTGAACTATTAAATGGATAATTGTGTACGTGAATTAAATTTTGAATTATATAATCAAAGATGTTTTTTTGTTGTGACAATATTTTGTTATGCTTAAAGATAAGGTTAATTGCTATAATACTCAGGTAGTAATAAAAATTTTAAAGTTTTCAAAGACCAAATTCCAAGTTGAGCGCAGTAAAATATTTTTTTGTTCTATGACGTACAAAGGTAGACGTCGCAGAGTGGACTATTTATATCAAATTTCTGGACAGAAGTCAGAAAACTCAACTCTTTTATTGCATTGAAAATTGATTTTTAGTTTAGCAGGCCACTTGAGTTTCCTAAACTCGCCCCCCCCCCGACTGTTTTGTAAACCACGATCTACTTGCTCTTACGAATACATGTTATTGTTTTTTCCGTTCTCGATTTACCGTGTCATTCAATTTAGTTTTACTGTGTTTATTGGTGCAATTAAGTAAAGATTTATATTGGATTTTGAGGAAGAGAGAAAATCACTGAGCGCCGTAAGCCACTAAAACAAATAAAATTTTTCGCCGAAAATTAAACCGATGAAAAATGCACAAAAAAAGTAAACAATAAGTGTCGACTCCAATTAATTATTTCCTTGAGAATATTTATGCTTTGAAGTCAACTTTGTCGAACAATGGATATTAAAATTACTTTTTACATAGATGCACTATGCAAAGCTTATAGATAAAGTTCGAATAATCCGGATTTTCAATCAGGAACCATGCGTACAATGGTTTAATGGTTTGGTATCACAAATTTGGAAGTAAAAGCCATTTGAATTTTAAAATAAAAATATTTTTGTAACTTACTAATGTGCTAATTATGGATTAAAATCATTTTCGAATTTATAATTATTTATTCATTGCGGTTATATGTTTATTGATACAAAATATTTGCAATAATTTGATGTGGTACACAAAGCCTAGGTAGGCTATTGGCACATATTTATGTTATTATGGTTTAAGTTATATAAATGATGCGTTGCGGTAATTATATGTCCAATAATTTCAAATGTGGTATTATCAATTTATTTATATAGAATCATACAGAACTTAATTACATCAATAAAATTTTTAGTAATTTTCTATTCACTTTGTGATTTTTAGCTGGTTTTTTGAACTATTTTATCGGGGAGATTTTGAATTAATAATAAACCATAGAGTGAGTGGTATGGAAACTTCGATATAGATGTTTTGATTTAAAGAACATTTCCCTGGAAATGGTCCCCACCGAAAATGTTTTCGTGCAAAAGTTTTTAGTATTTGTATGAGAAAGATAATTTTTTTATCTTTAACATGTGAAATTAATTTTGAATTTTTCGTAAAACTATTTATTTGGAACAATTGTTTCATAAACTCTTCTTCTTGACAAAATTAACCCCTATGTATTATAAATGTGAAAGTAAGCATGTTTGTTTGTTTGTTACGCTTTCACGCTAAAACTAGCGACCGGTTTTTAATGAAACTGTACAGCAATATAGCTGATATATCAGAATAACACATGAACAATAATTTATAAATATATATTTTTAAAAAAAATTAAAACAAATTTACCATTTTTTAAATTTTTACTTTAGGGTTCAAAATAATGATTATAGATGGAGCAGATCTATGATCATCATTTTGAACCATTAATTAAAGAATTCTGTAAAAATTTAAAATAGTAAATGTCAAATAAATCATGGTAAACTTTTCTGATATACTCAATGAATTATGACTATTAGACATTTAACAAAATTGAAAACTGTGTATATCAAGAGAGGGTGGAGGCTATAAATAAGTGGTTTTTACTTTTAAGCTCAGCAAAGTGGGCGGGTATCAATCTAGTATTAAATTATTTTGCCATACTATCTTGGAATATGTGTCAGAATATTTCCATTTTCCTTCAAAATTCAAACGGTAACATCTAAGGATATTTTCCCAACCCAGTATAACTTGGAAAAGACAGAGGGTATGGTTATATATAATGTTATATAATATAAGAATGTTCTTGACCCAATTAACGCTTAAAAATGAATAATTTGCTCGAATAATTTTAGATGATCTTGAAAATTTAATTATGAATAAATTTTTTTATGAAAGATCAACATGTTTATTAATTTTATAACTTCTTTTTTCAACCATAATAATTAATCTAATTAAATTATTATATAAAATAACTTTATCATTGGTAATAGTATACAAACAAAGAAATCCTGAAACATACAACCTCTATATATACATGAAACTAGATTTTGTATGTATTCACGTATAGTTTTTCAAAGGTTTTTAAGGATTGTTCTTTGTTAAATAAAAAATTAGTTCACAATAAAATTGTAGGTATATTGAGAATTATGTTGAAAAACTCTACAAAGAACTGTTGGTTCTTCTTGCAACCAATTAAAAATCGTACCTGTTTTGACCTCATACCTCTGATGTTTCTGTGGTTAATGTATAACTTTTCCGGCTTTATTATTTATTGGTATTTTCACTTTGTAATTGACAGAACAACAGCAAATATTTTTGAGCATAATGCGTATTTTGATACCTAGAAATGTGTGCCCATTTCTAACCACTGCTTCTTGAATCAACTGGAGTTATTGATGCCCTAGAAAATTTGACATTCAACACAGAGAGAGTCAACAGAGCATTGATGGCTCAATCTTTGGGCAGTTACTCGTGAATGTTTATTCATGCTTGTGCCCTAAAACTTTGTACATATTAATTCATTTGGATGAATTTTTCTTTGACTGCCTTTCATATCAGCAATTGAGAACCTGATCTAAAATGCTTTCCACTTGCGTTTCATTTACTCTATTGCCCGTTTTCCACTTACGGGATAAACAAAACTCAAATTGCAACAAAATCAAAAACAAAACTCAAACTGTAATAGCCATTACATTGTCAGTCTCCAAAAAGTTTGTAAAAAGTTGCAATTTTAACTTTTTCGACTCGTGTTTCATTCAGTTTTGTTGTTGTTTGTCCGTTTAGTGGAATAAAGCTCACCAGTATTTCTTTTTCTTTTCCACCAGGTTTAGTCATTTTCCTGCCACCTTTGAAACTTAAATAAATTTGGCTTTGTCAGGTTCACTCTTAAGCCAAAGTCAATTCACCAGCAAGAGGAAATTTACATTTAGCTGCTATCATTTCAAAGTCAAAAAGTAATAGCGTAGTGTAAAAATCGTAATCAAATCACATAATTCTAGCTTTCGCGGAATTGTAAATAAAAATGTGCATAGATGAAAATTTAATTATTAAAATTATCTTTTGAATTTTGATGAGTGAACAAGAGATTCATAAATTACAATTTTTTTTAGAGTAACAATGATGTAAAAAAAAGCTTCATTATATTTTCATTATTATTATCATTACAACATTTTTTTTTTCGAAAAGTAAATTGGCTTTTAATTAATTACTTTTAAAAACTTCCCCTTTATACTAATTTTACTTTTTCTGTGTGTACAAAGGTACTATGTTTGTAGGTACAGTAGTAGTAGGTACTGATGTGGGTGGTATTTGTTATACTATCCATTGTGTGTTTAAGTTTTATTATAAACCACTTTTATAAATGTTTTATAACGCTTCATTATTATTTAATTAAGAAATTTATTATTTTATTTAAAGAGAGTGTAGATTGGTATTGTATTATTATAAGGGAAGGTGTAATACTTTGTCTTGGTTATTCCTCAACACTAAGTATTTGAAAAATAAAATTTATTTATGTTTTAACTCGAGCGTGAGCAAAAAACTCTTAAAGCAAATTCTGGCGAAATCTAAAACAACTATAGATAAAAACGTTTGAACTTTGGTATAACGTTTGAATAACTATACCTGAAGCTCTGTTCATCATTACAATTCACTCTAGAAACTATACTAATCTATGAGAATGAATGAAAACCCTACAAGTTTCTCTAACATGCATTCACTTCTCTGTGCGTCCAGTAATAGCTGCAACTACGTTAATCTGTACTTGGTAACCAATAAAAGCAAGAATATAATTGTAAAATTTATGGTATACATACTACGATGTCACAATGATACATTTTAATCGGAGAGCCAGGCCGCAAAAAATTCTTTGAATTTACTTAAGCTGATCTTTTGAGGATTGATTATAGTAGTTGTGTACACACGCATACTGTGGTCCGTCAAGCGAACGATAGAACAGGTGTCAGATATATGCAATCGAAATGGTTATGATTTTCGTGGTATTTAAATGAATTTACTAAAACTAAAAATGGTTATACAGATTTTATATTGCATATAAATAAAAGTTCTCACCGTCAGTCAGTTAAATATTAAAATAGGGCTGGTCAGTCAGCTTTAATGTATGTACAATAACTAAGGTTCAGTTATGATAACTTAAGGTTGAGTTCCGCAAAAAACTTTTATTTTTAGTTTATTTGGAAACAAAACGGCATTATGAACTAATCTTCACCCTACTTTTGAGCGTATTGATTAAATACTCTCATCTCAATACAAACTCTATCCAGTTATTAGCAATATTTTTCGAGAAATTGTGCAACGTTTCAAGTTTTATTATAGTCTTGGTACTACATCTTACCTGAATAATACAATCAAAATTTTAATTCCAATTTTAATATTTTAATTTGTATGGGCAATAGGTACGAAGCGAGAACTTTCTTATGTAAATTAAAATTTTAGAAACATTAAAATATGAACGTCTACCCCAAATACGGTTAATGTGATTTGAATAACTTTTTTGAAAAATCACATAATGCAGTAGGTAATAGCGTGGTAAAGTATTTATAATACTTCTCTTTTAAACCTACAATTAGCTTAAAAAACGCTTATATAATTGCTTTGGCTAACGAATGTTGCTTTAAAAGACATCATATGTTTCAAATGTTATGTAAAATTTAAACAATTTTACGACCTTTAAAATCCAGTTAAAATATTCAATTCATCTTTAAGATAACCTTTTATGTTATGTGAAAATGTTCTCTAAAAGTGAACACTTATATATTGTTTTATTGTGAAGTCATATCAAAGAAGTGAGATTCAAAAATATTTAAAGTATCTACAACGAAGGATCTTTTTCCTAATCTATACTCAATAGTCGTGGTGACGCAGTCGGTATGTCATCTGCCTGCGTTTCAAAAGATCCCCGGTTCGATTCTCAGTGGATGCAGAATTTCCAATATCTTAGTTTTTTCTCTTTATTTGCTCATTTCAAATCAACTCTCTGAATTCTGTGGTTTGATGAAGTGATCATACCTACCATAATGGCTGCCAGTTAATCAGCGAAACCTTCCTCAGCAGGTATTTTGATCAACGAACACCGACCACCATTAGTTTCATATGGTTCATCAAGATAGTTGAAGTGCACGTGGCTATAATAAACTTGGATTATCAAATCAATCACTCGTTAAATCAATTATATTTTTGTGTAAATTAGTGTCATTTATCGTTGTGTATTCCTTTATATATATTTTTTTTTTGTTTAAATCAACACATTTGATTTTGAATTGTAGAATTATTTTGACTTTCATTTTGTGTTTAATAAATTCGTGAGCCGAAGTTTGTTTATCACTCAAACCACCTGGAAGCCTATCCTCAAATCGAACGTTATCAAACAAAAAGAAAGAAACATGAAATAAAAGCCATGCATATTAATAAATAATTTTCAACATTCATAAAATGAATATCTAAATAATATTTCATTCATATAATACTTATATTTTGATCGATTAGTATCTTTGAAAATAATTTGAATTACAAAATATGTAACAAAGTATTTAGAAAACGCAGTATAGTTGATATGAATAGCTATCATTTTTAATCTAGAAGAGTCTTTATGTAGTAGAAGTGAACTATTTCTAACAACTATATAATATGTTCTCTTATACTTATGTCTGTTTAGTGTTATTTAATGTTGTCGCAAGAAATAAGTATTTCGAGATGAGAGAAAATAATTTGTGACAGTTATAAAAGATTATTTTAAAGAAGCTTTCAACTTTAAGTTGGCAACACTTTTTGGATAATCGATTTGAGAGCAGACAGTTGCTTTGTGTTTAATTTAGTTTGCCATACCATAATGAATAGACTCACGCAAATTTTATTAATTTCTGCGAAAAAGCTATGACACATTACCGAAATCACAATTCAATCTGTGATAAGGCCAATCTTTCTAATAAGGCCAGTTTCATTGATATTAAAATTATTATTCTTTGTTTTATTAGAACCTCTAAAAAAAGATCTGTTTTTAAGAGAAAGATACTGAAAACCCAAAAGCAAGATTACAATTCGACTGGTAATTCATAGCAATGCCTATCAGACAGAAGTGGCATCTATTAATGAGGTTTCTGTATGGATAAGAGTGGAAACTTCATCACGCAAGGAGTGATAAAATCCTTGAAAATCAAAAGGCTTCATTATACTGAACATTTTTTGAAAGATCTGGAGACTTGTCTGAATATAAACCTGGACATGGGCGCTGCGCTGTAACGACAAATCAGAAAATTTTGAAGTCAAAAGACCAAATCACCAAACATCCAACCGCACCAATACCATTTGAAAATTACAAGCAACTCCTGAATGCTCTTAAGAAAAGCCAGTATTAATTAAGCCGCATTTGTGGATACAAAATAATAACGAAACTGTCTGAGTAAGAGCCGGCAGATCCTTTGCGTTTTACAGTACATTACAACCACTCAAAGTTCTATCTCTAAAAGAAGAAATTTGAAGAAAGAAACAATAATGCACTTCATCGTTTACTGCCCAAACTAAGATGGCTGTCACGCTTAGACTTGAAACCGGTTAACAGCAAATCTCATTTTCGGTTCTTGAACCGCTTTGAACCGTTCGAGGAATAATGGCTATCTGTATCTGAGATATTACAAAGAATCATCGATATAAAACCAAAAGAACCATTTTCCGTAAAGAGAACCATTTTCCGTGAAATAAAAACGAATCGTAAATGACATTTCCAACTTGAATTTGTGATCTTGCGTCATCACTAGTAATAATAATATAACATTGAAGTGTACATGTATGAAGTGATGCTTACTTCTTCCCGTTGGTTGCAAAACACTAAATTTACATAAAATAACAATTTAAATAAATTGTTATTTTAATCGTCGTCTCTTGCAAAACATTTGGTCAAAGGATACAACATTGTAGTAATATGCACAAGCTCAATGCTTATGCTTTTATGCTAGCTAGAGCTCTAGTTAGAATCAAGCTCTACATCAATTCATAAAATAACAACTTTAAATTATAGTTTAGTTTATTTACAAATTTAGGAAACCATTTTAGAAAGATTTATTTTATTTTATTAAAACAATCACAATAATAAATGAATGTGATCTAGACAAATTGTGTTTTTGCCAGAAAAGTAGTCGGTCGGAAAAGGGGCAACTTTAAATTCAATTAGATCTATATTAAGAAATATGGGTCTGTCTACATAGTATAAAAAGTGTCTGAATTGAAATAGACGAGTTTATTCGGCTGTTCATGTTCTTATAACAAGTAAATATTTCTTGAGTCCACGATCGCAATACTGAATTCTTGGTTCCACGATCGGCATACTTAATTCCAAAAAATACTTCCTACCATGTTAACAACATAATATCTGGATGACCGAGCTTTGCTCGGTTATTCGCCAATAGATGTCAGCAAGAGTCATATTTTTCACTTTAGACTACTCAAACGCCTCCTTTTTGTTATGTTATAATTTGCATTGTATTTCATTAACTACGTTATACACCAATAGATGTCTGATGAATTTTTTTCACTTTAGACTACTCAAACGCCTCCTTTTTGTTATGTTATAATTTGCATTGTATTTCATTAACTACGTTATACACCAATAGATGTCTGATGAATTTTTCATGAAAAGACGGATAAAAGGACATTTCTGATAAATGAAACCTAGCTAGATCGACTTATCGCCCCAAAAAACCCCTACATACTCATTTTCATGAAAATCGTTGGAGACATTTCCAAGATCGTTGATATATATATATATATATATATATATATATATATATATATATATATATATATAAATATATATATATATATATATACAATAATTGCTCGTTTAAATATATAAGATTTTTTTAATAATTTTTTACAGTGTCAGTTTTTAAGGTGCGGATTTCAAATCAGAGGTTTTCAAATAAAACTTTGAGCCATTTTTTGGTAGTTTTTTCTTATAGTTCGCAAACTATTAACGTCGTGCACATACTTAATACAAATTTAAGACTTGTAGGGTTTTCCTCATGGATACCATTGTCAGAACTGGACCAAATTGAAATGAGACCACACAGAAAACACAAGCTTTCAAATAAAAACGAAATCATCAAAATCAGTTCACCCAGACGAAAGTTACAGTCGAATTGAGAACGTTCTCCTTTTTTGAAGTCGGTTAAAAAGCGACAGAAACCAACTATTTAAAGTTTGTTTTGGCTTGAAGACATTAGACATGATAATTTTTTTTTTGGCACAATCTGTAAAGAACCATACCATCGAATGGCTGAACACTATACCATTTAAGTTTACCTCACCATCTAATGAATTATGGTAGAGTAATATCTGAAAATTCCATTTTAAAATTATTATAAAATACTATTAAACTTTATTAATACTTATATGTTATCCATGGTTGCACTTGATAAATAGAATATTGTTAAATATTATGTCAATTTAACATTGAATTTTACGATCAAAAATTTAAATACAAAATATATTATTTTATGAAATTATATTATTATTATTATTCACTATTTTAAAATATATTTATAAAGTATTTTACTATTTTATACTAAATGTATTAATATTATCCATGAAACAAGTCGTAATGGATAAAATTCTTAGAAAGCAAACTTATGAATTTCTGATAATAAAATTGGCGACGAATAGTGAACGCTTCAAAAAAGCTGTAAAAAAAGTATCATCAATTTTTCCTAGTTATTGTTCACCACCTTAAAAGATTAAATTGTATCTTAGTGAGTTTGCCTGTAGAATAAAATGTATCAGAATAACCCACCATTAAGAGTTGAAACACTGTAGAAGACTTCCGCTTGAATGGACGTCGACTTACACTGAAAATTTTGAAACTCACCTACATTCATTTCTTTTCCTTGAATGCTTTTTAGAACTATGTTCCTTATCGCACAATTCTGTTTTGTTAACGGGATGAGAGGTTATAGACTAAAAAATCGTAAGAATTTTATGTGAAACAAATATATATTATCTCTATGGTAACCAAAAAATAATTAATAAGAAAATATCTATTTTCATTACTTGATAAAAGTCCAGGAAAATAAAGGTTTTTCTGCTTCAAAAATGTTGTTCTTTTTTTATTCGGATGCAAGAAATGACCTATAAAAAGTCCATTGCAAAATCATATGCGCAAAAACAAAATATTCAAAGTCAAAGTTCGCGAAAATAGTTTTTTTTTTAAATATCTCGTAAACTATAAAGTTTATTGCAGTTTTAGCTATTAATAAATTTGTTGATCGTTCCTATTTTATATGTTGCACCAATTTTCGAAATGAAACTAGTAAATTTCTATTAGAAAAATTAAAAATACTAAGAAAATCTCTTAGATTATAAAAGCTTCATTTTATTATTAGGTACTATCTATATTCCATACAAACACTGGCTGTAGTGCAAAGCGATGTAGCTTACTTAATTCCTGCATAGCTTTTTGTTTTTTGTTTTTATCAATAATCCTGATATTACTAGTATTATAAAGTATATTAATAATTATTCTATGTAGATTACATTGAAAATAACAAGCGTACTGTACAAAGAGTTTTATTAATATCGAAAGTAAAATTCATACTTGAAAATAGCAACACGTTGAAGGAGTGTTTCAGCTTTTTCGAATTGTGTGCACGAAATAAACGATGAATTGTAATCGCGAAATAATTTTCTCTTGCCATTTTAACAAGTTTTTATTTAACTTGCAATGTATGTTTGTATATATGTTTGTCCGGGTGGAATCTTGCAACTCAATTTTGAAGCAATTATCGTCAATCGATTGTGCTTAAATTTTGCAAACTCTAGGTTAGGATGACAATATATTGTTAGGTTATTGGCGTCCTGATTTCCCCGGACTGCGGCTTAATTAATCAATAAATACCAAAAAAAAGACTTTATGAGATCAGTCAGCAATTAACTTGTTTGTTTCTTATCTACCTTTAGCATAGAGTTTCTTATCTATCTTTAGCGCTTCCAGTAGATAATTTCGGAGTAAAAGGGGGTTGTTATAACTAATTTTAAAATTGTTTACTTGTAAATGGATAGCAAATGTCAAATTATTGAATAAAACATTCAATTAAACTTGTTGCATTAGAAATTGTGAAAATAAGAGACTTTTTTAAATGTAAATTAACAAAATTGCTTATTTCAATTTGTTAAAAAGTAGTATAAAACTTCCAATTTAAACCATATATACAATCCATAGACTTATATATCCATTCATCCAATAATATTAATAAAATAGTGTGCCCTTACTATGGTGTAACTCTCTGAAATAAAACTAAAGCATGGAGCGAATATGGCTTACTAAAATCGAGGTAAAAACTTTCCTTTCCATATTAAAGGAACGCATTGTATCATTATTACTATATACTTGAATATTATTATTAATATTACAAAAATATGAAAAACAAAAGATTTTTCACAATAAGTGAGTATAAGTCGTCCATTGGTTTTGTATGTTGTGTTGTGTTCATTCTGTTTGTTCATTTGGTTTTATTACTTTGTTTATTATACAAATATCTATAATAACAGAAAACAATGAAAATATCACTTAATTAAAATTGGAGAAAAACTATATGTATACATACATACTTATAAAGAAAACTGTGTGTTGGGAAAAAATATATAAAAAATACAATGTTGGACAATGGAAAAGATTGAACTAATGATTTTAGTGTGTGTGTGTATATTTATTATATGACAAACAAAATACTCTTGAGATTCTTTGTGGATAATACAATGTGGTCCAAGCTATAGCAACAAGATCTCGTTTCGATTTTTTCCCTAGATCAATTTTGAATTATCTAATTACGTATTTCGACTACAATGCAGTACGAGTAGCTGACACTACTTATAAAAGTAATGACAATTAACTTATTCATAGTGATAATACTACTTGATAGTCGAAAAAAGTTATTATATAATACAAAATTTATCAAGGAATTTGGAGAAAAATTCGAAAATAATGACAATTTCTTAATAGACTTACTGCCGAAAATTTTGTTCTCGAAACAAGATGATGATTTAGTCATATGTCCACCGCTGATATTCATGATTATCACCCACGCCAGCAAATAAGAGATTTACATGAATTGTTGAAATGAGCAGTTTCTCAACTTTTAGCTGCAGGTATTTACAGTTCTAAAAATAATTGTCGGGACCTGTACTCTCCCAGGCGTATATCTGGCAACATATACGGTGTGTCCAATTTTATCGGAACAAAATGAAAATATGAAATAAAACAATTTTTTTTTATGGTAGATGGATATTATTTGATCTTACTTATCTTCCACATTTGAACACCCTGTGTATCTAGGACGCTAGGACATACACGACTGATATCGAACTCACCATATTGCCCATAAAAACGTAAAATCATTGATTAAAATACGAAGAAGTTACAAGCATTCAAAGCTTGTTGCCTGTCTCTTTCTTGCAAAACAGAGCTTTAGAGGTAATCTCTATTGTGAAACTCAACAACGACGTCACTTCTTAAACAAAAAAGAGGAAGATACTTAAACGTACTTTTCTGTCCGTGCAGAAAGAATTCTTCACCTGAAGTGATAAAAAAAGTTAAGTCATTAATTCCTGCTATTCAAATTTGAACCACCGTGTGTATGCCTTGGAATACTTCCAATGTGTTGTATTTTTTTCATGGAACTAATAAAACAAAAGGAATATTAATTTATGAAAAATAATTCAAATCATCAAAGGATCCCTCACCAATCTAATACAAAATTTGCGGAATGTTTCAAAATTTTTTATTTCGGATCGATTCATGGTGTTATTTTGAAAAATAGTAATTTAATGGTCAAATATGCAGAATTTCTATGTTTTTGGGTCGTTACTAAGATAATGGGTCTGAGATAATGATTGCTGAAGAAACCGCTCAGAGATATCACCCCTCGTAAACGATTTTGATCCATATCTCAGAAAAGTCTTACCGTCAAAGGGGTTCAATATTTGTATTTTTTGGGTCAAAACTACTCCAGAATATGATTTTTATTCAAATCGAAATAAGAAAATACTGTAAAAATTTTATATTTTCACAAATTAATTATAAGAAATTCAAACATTGATACCCCGTTTACATGAAGATACCCAGTTACTTTCGACCTCAATCTGCCATTTCAAATCGAAAACCTTATTTTGTCACAAAGATATAAAAGAAAAGGCGACACAAAGAGACAAAAATATCACGAAACATTTAATAAAATTTACAAATAAAAACAATTTTAGAAAAAAATACAAATTTTTTTTTTTTATATAGATAATTTATTTATGTATTGTTTTTCCTTTTTGTCTCCGAATTTTTTATTCTAAATGATTTTATTAAATTTATGATTACATTAAATCTGTCGACCCTACACACAAACGCACATAGTTCAACTTATTACAGAGAACAACACGAGAAAACATATAAAAATGTGTAAAAAAAAAACTTTTTCTTAAAGAAAGTTTTCATCAATAAAAAAGAAAAAAAAAATTCCGTATATAAAGTTATATCAGAATATTTTTATGTGTGTGTAGAAATATTTATTTCTATATTTTTTTAATGTCATGTATTTTTCCCAACGCTGTGTTTCGTAACATTCAGTGTAATGTGATTCAAGGAGGTGGCTCAGTTGTATAAAGCGTATCATAATCCGTAAAATCTGAAATAGATATCAAAAGAAGTTACTAGCGAAATAGATGTCCAAAACTTACCTTTCAAACAAACAAAATCAAAACCGGTTCATTATTAGGAGCAACGTTTCCACAAAATCAGGTCTGATCAATTCAATTGTGGTATCGTAGCTCCTAAACTGATGGACTGATTTTGATTTTTTGTTTGTTTGAAAAGTAATTTTATCGAGAGTCTTCTTAGCTACGTTTCAACAAAATCTGTTTTCCGTTAGAAGATTTCTCTTGATAAAATTACTTTTCATAAAAAAAAAAAACAGCAAATCGGCCATTCCGTTTACGAGATTTGATGCCACAGATATACACACAGAAACGCTGACACCCAACTATCATTTTTTTCATTTGCCAAAAGCATTGAATATCTTTCCATATCCTTTTGGTCCGTGGTATGGTTTCGTTCGTAAGCTTCTTCACTAACAAGTACATTGGTCCAATTCCAAGTAACCACCTTGGTAACAATCATGCTGTACTTGTATTGTGTTTAACTCTACTAAATATATTTTATGAATGTTGGGAAGTTGTTACTGTTAATAAAACAACTTGGAAAACAACAATTCTCTTAACGAAAAGTAAATTTCGAAATCATTTTCTTAACGAGGTAAATTGTAGTGGAGATTTCTTTTTTTTATATTTTTTTTTTAACTTTCGCATAGAAAGTTATTGTTTTCACTCTGAAAAACGAAATAAAAAATTTTTTAATTCTAAGATAACCATTTTTACGCAATAGTTCCTGATAAGATTACCAGAACGCATCGGCATAATAAGTTGTACGATGTAGTTGCGTTGGCAGTTTTGATCACCAACACAATTTTTCTACGACTTGTGATAAATTTGAGGTGATTGTTTTGAACTCAAAATGAACGCAAAGCAATGCAAAAGTTTCGTTGTAATCGGTTGAAGCATGTATTGGAGCACCAAAACTGAGACTTCTTTTTTCTTTATTGTGAAAATGAAATACTACTTTTTATCTAAAATTGCCGAAAATCAGCAATTTATCAATGAATCCTAAAATATACATTTTTCTTTATATCCATTGATTTAATCATAAATGGTCAATAACACTATAGTTTGTCTATGCGTTGGCAGGTATTCTTTCATCCCTGAAATTTTTCTTTGACTATCGATAAATTTGGGGGGGAGTATCATACAGCCAAGTATCGCAAAGCAAAAGTTACGTTGTAATCGGAACACTTTCTAAACGATTTGTTTGTCCGGAATCCCAAAAATTCCAATTTCTTGGTTTCTAATAATGTGATTAAAAAATTATTTTACTATCAAAAATTGTCGAAAATCAGTAAATTCGGCATGGGCCAAAGGGGCTTCTGTAACTACAATACGAGTAAGACAGTGGCAACCCACCCAGTGATAACCAAAAATAAGAGTAAGACAGAGAGACAACATTTTTTTCTATTTATCTCATTACTATATTAGAGAAAATAAGATAGGTAGAAGAGTCGTAAGCGCGTCTCGCTTTCTCCTCTATGAGCAATGCGGACTCGGATAAAGAGACACGCAATAAAGTTTATGGCACACAATAAAGTTATAACAATGGTGACTTCTACATAAAATAACTCGTTCATGCCTGCAATAAATAATCAATGAATCTAAAAATTTCCTTTTTTCAGTTTCATTGATCTGATCATAAAAGGTCAAATACACCACGGTTTGTTTTATGATATGTGTGTGGTTCTTAAAAAGCCTGATAGAAGTAATAATGTAACACAATGTGTCTCGGAAGTTAGTTTTTATATTTGAAATTTATGATACTAAAACTTGGTACCCTTACAATAAATGGTTACAGGTAAAAGAATATGTACAGTTAGTTATTGTTGTTTTTGTGTTTTGTGTTTTTTTTAATGTTATTTTATGATGATATTGGGGATATTTACAAAACAGCCAGGATATAAAATATGTTGTAAAGTAAATGGATTATGTCCTTTTTAAAAACATGACTTAGGGTGGAAGGCAAATGTATTGTTTTTATTTTCTTCATAGTTGTCCGCCATGATTTTTCACATAAAATAAAATGAAATGGAAAATTAAACTTCGATTGACACAGAAGGTGAACACAGTAAATTGGACTTGATAATATGAAGTATTTGTATTGGTTCAAGAACTTACCGTTGAAGTTGTCTCCGGTTCATACGCGAGTGTTTTACAACTTTAAATTATAAAACAAAAGCAAATAAATATCAATGAAACTTTATTGAAAATATAACTTTATGCCATTAATGTTTGAATATGATTTTGGTCTTGTGGCAGACTGATGCGTAGGTTCTCAATCTAGATAACCAATTTTCATTCACTTTTCGTAACAATTACGTTCGTATTTCGCCATTAACTCGCTGAATGTTGTATTCAACCGTCTCTAATTTATCGGTGTAGATAAATGATTTTATATATCCTCGAAGACAATAATCTGATGGAGGTAGATCGCACGAGACCCATGGGCTATACTCTTAATACTTTTTTATACTTCTGTTACATACATAAAAATTTAATTCTTATTTTTAGGGCATTTTCCTATTTAAAAAAAAAATCAATGCTCTTTTTCTGACCTTGGCAGAAGTTTGGCGAACATTGTCAAAAGCATTTACTTTCTTTAGTTCGCAGGCTAGAGTATCCCAATAGCTTAAGCCAATTCGAGAATTCCGAAGTCGAATTCAAGTTCAGCAAAGTCTAGTAAAATGTTATTTCGAATGTAAAATGTTATTTGTAAGTCAATTTTTTAAATTTCTCATTCTCAGCTATTCTCATAACTAAGGCATGTATTTTAGTTTGAAAAATTGAACAAAGAGTATCTAGAATTTTAATTTCCAATTTTCTTGCCAAACAAACCAAAAACCAATAAATATTATTATTTATTTTAAAGAAAAATAAATTAAAATTTTGTAATAAATTACAGTTCAACAAAAATAGATGGATTTTGTAAAACAATCTTTGTTTACATTATTTTATTTTTTTTTTTTTTTTCTATATCTTTCTAGAAATATTTCGAGGTGTTTTTAATACACATAATAAACAAAATAGGATAATACATGCAAACATTGTATAATGTAACTACAGAGTGTAACATGGAATCCATATATCTAGGCAAAAGTATTCGGAGATACATCATGCTCACTAATTTACTATGGCTACACCCACGGGGTCGCCAAGACAAACTGCTCCTCTTATAAAATTCAAAGACCCCTCACTTGCTTTAAAATATTAGAATTCTTTTGAATTCAAAATTTCATTTCCTTTTCAAACTTTCATTTTCATTTACTTCTCATTTTAAAGCAAATCGTACTGGCTAATGGCGCAAAATAGACTCATGGTCTAAAAATGCTCGACTTAGGAAAAAAGAGGCTAGAGAAATAATATAAAGATTTCATTTTGTTCATTATGTAACTCGTATATCATATCTGTAATAAAATTGTCTATAAATAAAGAGAAAGTAGAATATCACTTAAATACCTACTACTTCTCTTGCTAGTTTTTAGCCACGGGTACCCCATGGCAGAGATTCGAACGAATCGACCTTGTTATATTTGTAAAAGATAAGTGAAAATGAGGTATGTTTCCATACAATTTTAATTGGTACTAGTCCCTGGAAAGTAACAAACTCAAATTTCAAACACTATGAATCGATCATTTCTAAGTGAGCTAGCCATATTAGCCAATGTTTGTTGGGAGTTCCTGTATTTGTATGAGTATGCTTTACACTACTTACTAGTACATTTTAGTTGTAATGTTGTTTATTAGTTTTGGCAATAAATACCATCATTTTGAAGCTGAACGCTGGCACTAAAACCAATGCAAATCTTCAAAACACCATTATTGGGTACCCCACAACAATGGCAACACTTACTTATTTACTTATACTAACTAATACCATATTATATAATACTTATATACTTACGAATAGTGCCATTTATGTACAGGGTGTTTACTTTTATGCCTTTATTCTTAGCTATGTTTTAAGTAGGTGTTGGGGCGATGGTCGCTGGTTTAAGAAAACTAAAATATTTCCCAACAATAAGCGAGTTTTAAGAACCTTTGAGATTAACGGACTGTATGAAAAATAATATATATGTACTCACCGGTTTTTTATCCAGGTTGATACTATTTGAAGAATAAAAAGTTGATATTTACAGGTTTGATAGGATAAATCTCAGGAGAAAGGAATTTAGGATAATTTATCAAACCTTTACGTTGAATTTGTTCACGCTTTTGCTACTGTTGGTTATTGACTTTTAATTGATGAAAATTGCAATATGCGTTAAATCACCTCAATGGCGGGAAAAGTAGAAAATGTTGAGTTCAATGCACTAAAACACATATGATTCACTTGTAATTATCAATATGAATTCAAAATTAAACTTGATTATCAAGATAAAAATCGATTAGAAATTAAACTTTAACACATTGTTAAATAGCAAATAAAATGTTGAAGGCCATGCGCTTCAACATTGAAAAAAGTTGAAAAAATTGAAACTTTTGAAGATGAAAACAGAATCACAGACTCGACAACGTTTTAATTATATTTTAGATTGATTAATTAAATCAACCGAAAGAAAAAGATCCATTCAGATCGAGTAACGAATTAATAATAATTAATAAAAAGGAAAAAGTTATGAACTCAATTGGCCGGCTCGGAAGCCGGCCAATTTGAAAATGAATAAACAACAACCACAGCATAACGATGCCTGTGATTGGCGGATTCTTTGTATAGTCAGTTAGTACCAACTCAGTATTAATTAAAATCACTAAAGAAAAAAGTAAAAGTACTAACTTTGTGAAATGGCCCTAACAGTAGGGTTCCGCACCCAAAAAAAATTAAAAATTGGCGATTATGACATATAATTTTAACTAATTACTACTATATAAACCTGGCTCAATTCATTTCGAAAAGTAAATAGTAAAATTATTCAGGTAATTCAAAAGAACAAGGTCAGCTAAAATATTTCAATTTCAATTAAAGTATTTCCAAAAATTTGTCCCAAAAATGATAGCTCTCTACTTAGAGAGGATACTTATCCTCTTCATCTCATCTGATGTCCTTGACCATCCACTTTGATATTGATTTAAGAAGGAGTGTTATAAGTTTAAAGTGTTTGTCTGTGCGTCTGTATGTTTCTCAGTAGCCCTTAAACGGTCGAACCGACTTGATTGAGAATATTTTATAGCTTAGTTTCCAAAAATCGGTTTACAAGGAATAAATCGTATTTGTCGGGGGTTTTTAAAATTTTGTAACTTTCACTTGTAAGATATTTATAAGGTCTTGAATTTTATTTAAAGGAGGATAAACTAAATAACTCAATCAGAATTGTGAGCCCTTCTAAAGAGTTAAAAGAGTGAAACAGGAAGTCAAGAGAGTGGATAAAGGACGGAAAAAACAGGAAAGGGGCAGACAGCAAAAAAGTTTATTCTTTGTAAATTATAGCTCATGTATTATTCTGAAGTATGAGCTATATTGCTGTACAGATTCATTAAAAACCATACGCTAGTTTAAGCGTGAAAGCGTTACAAATAAACAAACAAACAAACATCCTTACTTTCGCATTTATAATATATAGAGAAGAGATTTTATGATGTTGCACACCATTTAAGCCCATAAAAAATCGAACAAGATAAAAATGCAAATGGTTTAACATTCTCTAATCATCATATTTTCTCATATTAGAAACTTATCTCCATATTAGAAACTTATCCCAGAATATTCTCCTTTATATGTATGTATGTACATACGTATAAATGAATATGTATTTATTCGACAAATTTTCATACAAATTTCAATATAAACTCTGTGATTACTGTACTTGTTCTGTGCTTGTGTGAAGCCAATGTTGATTACCTCCATTTATTTACTGTCTAATTTTCTATCCTTTTAGTAAATTTACAATCCTTAAAATATATAGTATGTATAATGTTGGATAATAAAATTGAGCCAGTAAGTATCTATATATATATATAATAGAAAGCTGACTGATCGATCAACGCACAGCTAAAAAACCGCTTGGTCTAGAAGAACGAAATTTTGTACACACGTTCCTTAAGCATCGTAAATGAGCCTGAAGAAGGAATTTTTGGAAATTCAACCCCTAAGAGGCTCAAAATGGGATGTGTTTCTCGAATTTTTTTAAGGGGTACCTTTTTTATACAGGTTTTCCAAGATATCGCAATATTTGGATCGATTTTTGTCCATAACTCAAAAACTATTCGACCAGTGGTCATCAAATGCACCCGATTTTTATAATTTTTGGGTCAAAATTACCTTTTATACTGAGTTTTATTGAAATTGGAAATCAAAAAAATTTCTCGATTTTTTGCAATTTTTTTAAAGGTACTTACCCCTTTGAAAAAATTGACAAAATCGAAAAAAAAAAATTATGATTTGGAATTTGATGAAACTTGGTGGATGAAGTAATTTTGATCCAAAAAATATAAAAATCCGGTTAATTTAATGATTGGATGCAGATTTTCTGAGATATCGCAATATTTGAATCGATTTTAGCCCGTACCTCAAAAACTATTCGACTATTCGAAATTGGAGATTAAAAAAAAAATTAAAAATGAAAATTTTTATTCTACATGTATAAAGCTAAAACTTGACACGGGTGGTATTGCTGCCTCCAAAACTTTAGTAAATGCTTCCAATAATTTAGTAAAGTATATCTTAAAATAAACTATCAAAAATCGTAGAAGTATGAAACTTTTTAATAAGACCGGCTCAAAAGGATCAATTTTATTGTTTAATAGTATACGTATAAAACTTTTATGTTCATGTACATTACTACTTCCTTCTGAATATTTAGGACATTAAATTACTTCTAGAAGTGTTAATGTTAATTTCATTTATAGTTTAATAATATTACAATTACAGTATCCAGTTCTGACTTTGTTATAAATGAATTATTATTTGTTATAAGACGAGTTATAAATAGATTATCATGGACCTTTCATTTTATGATTTAATGCGATAGGAAATACACAAAAAAAAAGCCGTTTTTGCAGAAAAAGTTCAAGGGGTTTTAATTTTCGGTTTAAGGAAGTTGTTATGCTACATTATTATCAACATTTCTTGGATTATATGCGCGGTAAGAATTGGTAAGCTTGTAGTAAAATGAGGTATAATTTTTGTATAATACTGTACAAGTGGAGCTAGGCTTCACACACACAATACTATAGTTGTTTCTGTTTAACCCATAGACAAAAACTTTAAAAACTTTAGCATTATCGTAATAAAAGCATTTTTAAATTACAATAAAAATGAATCAGTAAATTTATTTAACAATAAAATATTTTCACCATTAAAACGTATAAACTACAGGGATGTTCAATAAGATGTTATCACGTAAAAAGGGAAAGATTTTGTCCAGAAAGACTTTATTTCTTAAATGGTGCATTGTCCAAAAGGATGTTACCACTTAAATGGAGGATAGATGTATTTTAAGAGCATATAACATATACCAATTATTAAAAAAAAGATGTAATATAAAATAAAATGCAAATTTTTTTATTCTATATTATGTTCCTGAAAGGCATATGCATGTCACCAACCATTTCCGAGATAAAATCTTTTTTAACAACGTGTCAATGCCATGTTAGTGGTAACATCTTACTGCACAACCCTGTATAATTATTATATAATTTAAAAAATATATCAATATATCACCCTCAATGTACTGAAAAATAAATAAATAATGGGCTAATAAAATATTATTAAAACCTTGGATATAACAGCCCTTGAAGGACAGATCACTGATTGTCTTATAACGGAAGCTATTATCTATAATATAGTCTTTACTCGGGTAATTTCAAAGATAAGCAACTTTGGGAACTTCACAGTGTGTTTTCGAGCTTAGTAGTACAATTTAAATTGATTCGAATTCCTTAATTTTTATTTTAATTATCAGAATTAAAAGTTTGAACAAGTTAAGTTAAACTGTGTGCTATATAAACGTACTTTTTTCTCAAGGTTCGCATAAAAAAGATTATCTTTCGATTATTCTGTCTTTGCGATTCTAATATCTAATAAGATAATAAATATTAGAATCGTAAAACTAAATTATTTTATGCAATAAATTTTGTCTTTCAGAGTATCTAGTTTTTAATTTCTATTTTCAGAATAGTAATATCATTCTAGCGGAAAGATCATAATTTCCAATCCAATCAAAATTTTAGTATTTTTTTAAATAAATTTTATAATATAAATTTATTTATATCAATAAATAATATCTGATAACAGTTATTGTTAACATAAAAGTAATCGATTCGAGACAGCACTCATTGATTGGAAAAAAATAGCCACAACATATTTACAACTAGTACGTGTTCCATTCGTCCATCTACTATCCATGCTGTGGGCGAAAAAGTAGTAGTTGAGGTATGAAATACCTTTGTATGTATCTTCAATGCGAATATCTGCGAGTGGGTAGGAAGGTGTCGTAAAAATATCTCTTTAATATTTTGGTTTATAACAATGGCCAACCTTTTATTATTTTTCATATAGATTTGTAAAACAAATATTCAATTAGACCTTTCATAATCAAATTTTAATTGTAAAATAATTATTATTTACATAAAAGATTGTGTACAATTATTTTCAAGAAAAAGACTCAACAACAACGAAAATAAAGCTTTATTTAAATTTTTGGAGATGGTGACTAAATTTTTTTTATCACTTCACTCTCTTTTGCAAGAAAGACACGGGTAACAATCTTTGAATACTATTGAATACTTCTTTTTTTTTCAATTTTAATTATAATTAACTATTTGACCAGTCATCAAATGCAACCGATTTTTGTACTTTTTGGGTCAAAATTACTTTATATACTGAGTTTTATCGAGATTAGAGATAAAGAAAAATTTTTCGTTTTTCTGCAATTTTATTAAGAGATACTCCTTTGAAAAAAGCGAAAAAAACTTGTTTTGGAATTTGATGAAACTTGGTGGATGGGGTAATTTTGATCCAAAAAGTATAAAAATCAGGTTAATTTAAAGATTGGATGTAGAGTTTCAAAGATATCGCAATATTTCGATCGATTTTAGTCCATATCTCAAAAACTATTTGACCAGTCATCAAATGCACCCGATTTTTGTACTTTTTGGGTCAAAATTACCTTATATACTGAGTTGTATCAATTTTGGAGATCAAAAATATTTCTCGATTTTTTGCAATTTTTTTAAGAGGTACGTACCCCTTTGAAAAAATCGAGAAAAACGCAAAAAAAATGATTGTTTTGAAATTTGATGAAAATTGATGTATGGAGTAACTTTGATCCAAAAAGTATAAAAATTAGGTTAATTTAATGATTGGATGTAGAGTTTCTGAGATATCGCAATATTTGGATCGATTTTAGTCCGTATCTCAAAAACTATTCGACCAGTCATCAAATGCACCCGGTTTTTGTACTTTTTAAGATCATGATTACTTTATATACTGTGTTTTAAGTTACAGTAAATTTTTTGAGCTCGAGTGGACATACATAAATATTTATATGATATGCAAATACATCAAAAAAACTGATCCTTACATAAAACATTTTATAATAAATAATTTCAGATCAACGAACCCAAGCCCTTTCACTGTTAACATAAAATCTTCGAAAATTTAATAAAATAATCTAAATATTACATTAAGTTTACTGTGAATAATGATAATATTGTGATAATATTTTCGGTACCTACATCTTCCGTTCCCTCTTAGAAACCTTTTATTTCATTTTATAATTGTAATTTTATGAAATGCAAAATAAGATTATTTACAACTCAGAATGTTTCTTTTTCTCTGATGCAGATTATATTGAGATAACAGTTATTATACGTAGTTCAATCCTTTTAGAAATTTAGTTATTGTTGTCTCGGCGTCATTGAAGTTGATCCAAGTTACACAAGATGAGATCCATGTTACATTATATTTTCTCAAAACTTGCTTACTCTTTTATTAAAACATATAAATGAATATCGGAAAGTTTAGTTTATTGAAATTTTTTAATGCAAAATTAAAGTTTAAAATGATTTGGGTCAATAGTATATAATTTTTATTTTTTGCAGTTTTTGACATTAATTGTTTTGAGGTTTAAATATTACCCCTTTTTTAAATTTGAACATAAATAATTCACTCTATGTGTTAATGGATATGTCATATATGTTTATATTATTCGATGTTACTCTTCAATTATACACAATGTTTATTGTATATTTAGTTGTTAGTGACATAGTGTTAACATAATTTCCCGTGGCTTCCACCAAATTTATAATAGACAACGATATTTACATTATACTTTTTCCATTTTTTTTACCAATTTAGAAATTTCTAGTAAAATGATTTTGTATATATACCTCAAAAATCTTTATGGCGTTAAACAGGCGAACTTCATACATAAAAATACTAAAAATAGTTTCAACTGGTTTTGAGGCTCCTCTTTTCATTTTATGGTCTTTAAAGGGCTTTCTCGCGTGAACATTAGTATCGTAGTCGTAGCCATGAAATCCGTTCTATAAATCATTTCCCATAGTACATTAATGAGTGTGGGAGAGAAGGGTTATGTATGAAAATACATCATTTTTTTAGTATACTACTTTAAAACATTCAAAAAAAATTTACCTATTGTATGCTAAATTGTCAGCAAATATAATGCGACACATTTTATTTTCTAAAAAATTAGAATTGAGTTAATGTATATACATTAAGCAATGTGTCTAAGAAAGACACTATTATTTAGTTTTCTAAAACATTTCTCATATTCATACATAAATTACGCCATTGGGGCTCAAGCAGTTTCATTGAAGAGTGAAGTTTTAATATTATATATGTTACTGTCATACAAGGAACAAGCCAACATATAATAGTATCTTTCTTATACATATTGCTCAATATATATGTACTCCCTCACATTTATTGATGCACTATGTGTTTAAGCCGTTCAATCATAAACTAGTTGAACGCGCCCTAAATGTTTTGTCATTTGACAGATAAATGATTGATAGTTTGGAGCGTATATAATTCCAATGTTTTTACAACTAATCAAACTCACTTTTCCATCCTTTTTTTTCGACCAAACCTTATGGGCCCGCAAATAACATCGAAACACATGTGAGTATATTTTCAAAAGCAGTCCACTGTTTCATTCTTCTTTTGTTTGAGAGCAAATGCCCCATCACTATGGAAAATAGATTATAGGATTGTAAACAATGTGTCTTAATTGTCTATATTATTTTTCCCTGTGTGTTACTTCCTTTATATGGCGACAACGATCTCCTACAAAACCGGATCACAAACTTAAGATTGTCATACGGTATAATTATTTACAATTTTCAAATACAATATATGAACCCAAACACAATATATATCTATCTCTTTTACACTTACTTTTTCATTATATTATACTCAAAATATAATGGATTCTATTTACATTGTAGTGATCTGTGATAATAATTGTCGCGGTCACAGCGTTTCATTAAACTAAATGAGAATTATATATACAGTCATCATTATTCATTTTAAACCATGATAACTAATACGTTCTATATGTTCTTTTTATCATGGTGTAACCACACAAAGTGTAAATAGAAAAGGATAGTGTTATTAGAGAGTAATAAAACTATCCTTTATTATCTACATTTAGTTTAGTACACCGTGACATAAAGAACATACCGTGAATATACAAATGATTATTGTATTTTCTATTGTATTATATTTTATTGTATAGTTTGAGTGTATTTATTGTATTTGTATGGAGAAAAATATGGAAAATTCTATTTAGAATGTAATTATACTATCTAGTATAGAATAAAAAGAAAATCTGAAAACAAATTAATTTATCGTTTATATCTTCTGTTAATTATTTACTTTTATAATTTTATATTAATTGTTTTCGTAATTGACATAAATACCTGGAATTGATATAAAGGTCAAGGACAATATTTTTTATTGTATTGTAAAGTTTCAACCTTATGTGTTCGATACATTTAAACATGTCACTGGGTGAAAATTTTGAAAACTTTGCTATACTTTAATGTTTATTATAAAGGTACATTAATTGTCCCATACCAAATCAATTTACAATCTTGATTTCCAAATTTATTTAACAAAAATTTGGCAGTGCATAGTCGGTGTGGAACTGAAGTCGCGTGAATGCGACCACTGTAGTCCACACGACTAACTTCCCAGAGGGGGGAAAAAACATTAACAAAAAAGTCTTGTTAGCCTTCATAGATTATTCTTCGAATATATACTGCAGCTTAAATGATGTGTTTCATCCACTTTCAGATTCTGTTTATTCAGTTTTTTCCATTACCTTTAAAATACTAAATCTGCTTTCAGTTCTTAAATACGCGATTACGCGTCGAAGAAGCCCAGTCACGTGTTAATGCCATAATTATTTCACGAGATAATCAAAGCGAAAGAATCCGAACAAAGACATTGCATTGAAAAGGTTTGATTCGGATTTTGCGATCTTGAAACCGCGGAAATATGCAAAATTGGGGTTTTTCAAAATCGGACCCATTACATTAACTTCCTCTGGGAAGTTAATTACGATACATTCAGACATCATTCATCTCAAGCTAATTAAAACATGTTAAAAACTATCACTCTAAACTTGATATGTATAAATGACTCCATATTTGTTTTAACGAAGCAGGCGGGTAGTATCTAGTACTTACATAAAACTCCAAATGGAATGAATATATCTAAATAGTTGTTGTATTTATAATAAATATCGTGATGTGATGTATGGAATGTGAATTGTGTATTTAAAATACACACAAACTGTAAATGTACTCTCATCCATTACATATGAGTTTTGATAATTACTGAAGTGTTTTATTTAATGAGTATTGTCGTGTACACGAATGAGTATTATGAATGAACAGTCAATGAAATTGTTTAGTTAGAAACTTCGAATCGAATTTATATATGTACACACAAGTGATATATATTTATTCTATTGGAATGAGAGACTTTTTTGATAATATTTTTTTTTAAATGCTGGTGATAGCGTTGGAAAGTTCAAGAATCTTTTGCATATCACTGTGGAATATTATAAAATACTCTTGATATGAATTCATCATTTTTGCTTAACTTTTTCTAAATATACCTGTGGATGGGAATATTTTTCAATAGTTTTACTCTTTGAGGAGTTTAGCTTTGAGAAAATCACCAATAACGTCAAGCAGCCAATATGGCAGTCATAAGTAGACATAATCTTAAAAAAAAGTAATGGTCTATGTAATAACTGAACCATTGAAGTGTAGTCTATTTTATACCCCTATAAAACTGGCTAGCCCAAATTGGAAAACTCGACTAAAAATTTGTTGTAAATTAGACGTTTTTAAGGTGCTATTTAGGTGCGCAAATCAAATAACAGGTACACTTACAGTTTTTTTTTTAAATTAAAAAAAAAAAAAAATGTTTGCCAGGTTTTTAAAACTTAGCAGTCGCTATTGAAATATAGATAGTTTCATCTCTTTTGTTTCAAATAAGAATTCAGTGCTCATTGAGTGCAAGAGATTTTTGTCAATTAAAATTCTATATTTAACTTTTAACCTTCAAAAATTCCTTGAATGACTTTTGTTCGATGAGCTTTCTACAAGTTGGGAATGTTCCAAGGTCAAATCTTATTCAAAATAAATTTAATTTTGTTACCAAACTTATGTTTTGGGCTGCTTTTGGTATTTTAGTGGGCCTTTTTCTTTTTAGTGCAAGAGATTTCTGTCAAAGAAATGTCTATATTCAAATTAACTTATACCTCGAGAACCAAACTACCCCTTTTACAGTTGTTTAAAAGGGATAATTTAATTTAAGGTAATATAAAGTAATATTATACGTTTCCAAATCATATGTCAAAACTAGTTTTGACCGTACTTTATATAATTGTACCTAATTTCAGACTTTGTTTATAGCACATAAATATAATGATTACCATCATCTTTTGCGCTTCACCACCATCATAGTAATAGTAATAATAAGAATATATAATAATATGCATATTATTATTTATGAATAAAAAGAAGAGAAAGCACTTATAAATGATAATTTTAAAAGTTAACGTTGGTTGTTGTTGGTAGTTTAGCGTGATGTTACTACTTACGTTACTATACTTACAGAGTGTCCGATTAGTACCACACCGGTCGAAATTCATCAGTAATCGGTCGTGATTACCAAACTAGAATTTTTAGACCCTTCTAAAAAACTGTTATAATAAAATCGCTCAACGCGACTGGAGAAGTTTTCTCAAATGACTCGAACAAAAAACTGCGGGGTTTTAAAGTATCCTAAGTAGAAAATACCAATATTGAAGATGGAATCAAGGTTTGGATAAAGAAATGTTGTATCACGCTTTGGTTTCCAAGCCTTTCCCAGCCCTGGATCAAAGTTTATAATTCAAAAAGGGGTTTACCAGCTATTATCAGAAGCAAGAGTGGTTCCTAGACCGAATAGAGGTCAAGACTCACATCGAATGTTAAAGTTCCCCAAAAAGCAGGCCACTCAGATAATGCATATTTTACTTAAAAAATTATAATTTAATAATTTAATTGTTTATTACGCGAATTGGATCTTGACGTGTATACTGTCGAAAGAGGAAAAACGTATTAATGGCAGGATTTTTAAGTATTTTAGGGTGATGTTTTGTATTGTGATAAGTGACGCTCAGATTTTTAGAGAAAAAATTTTGCAATAGTTATATTCTAAAGTTCTGGATAAAAATTATGGATGTAGGTTAACATTTTTTTGGAGAGATTCTAACAGTTCTATTTTGGGTTTCGGTTCTGTGTAGAAAATTTGCCAATCCGGTATTTATTTAACGCTGTATATACTATGTGTGTGTATGTGCTATCCATAATATGCACATTTAACACTTCGTTGCTTTCGTTCTCTTTTAAAAACTTAGAGAAAAAGATGAGATGTGGGTGAGTTGTGAGTTTTTTTTTATTTGCCATTATTTTATATACGATACGAAAAACTCGTTGAGAAAAAATCAACTATGTATCTCATAGAATTTTAATGCCCCTCATGTATTTTTGTTCCTACCTGAAGAAAACGATGATCCGGGTTAAATTCGTTACAAATGATAGTTCTCGAGATATCAATTGCACAGTCGGGATAAATAAGTAAAGCAAAAATTTGATATCATTGTCGGTAGAGATTGAATTCGACGGTGTAGTTTATTTAGTTCCTCGTACATCACGTAATTTTTTAAGTTATTACCACACGTTCCAAACTCCGGTGAAAGGCTTCGTTTTGACGAGTCTGCCATACTTTACCATTGTGATGATTCTTAGAAATACTGTGTTTTCAAGCTAAACTCCTCTGAACATGTCAATGAAATCGCGTTGGCTGAGCCCATCGTTAATAACACGAAATTGAGCCGTTTTTTAATGGTAATAAAAAAAAACTGATATAACAGAATCTGAAAAGTGGATAAAACACTTCATTTATCTATGGAGACCTTTATTTTAATGTTTTTCCTCCTCTGGGAAGTAAGCCGTGTGGACTACAGAGATCGCACTCACACGACTTCAATACCACACCGACTATGCACTGCCAATCATCTAGAATCTATTCCGAATTATGGTATTTGAGATAATAGCTTCAACCCTCAAATGTAAAATCGAATAAAAACGACAACGTTATATTGACTGAATTATATGCAGGATATTAAAACAATCAACATTGTTAGTTGTTATCCTCTTTCGTTTTTTTATTCCTTTTAATATCTCTTGACCGGATATTGAATAAATGGCATGACAGAGGATATACCCAATCTTATATGTATTAAGATTTCTTTTGAACCACACTACCACACTGCTTATGCATTACTGGTTGTCTTCAGATGTTTAAATTACTTCTAGTCACGTACAGACGTAATGTTTTAAATCAAAGTATGGTAACTATTATTATATTATTATGTAATACCACTTTTGTTTTTGCATTACGATCGTTGCTCGTTGCAATCAAATGGAAAATTTTGATATTTACATTCATATTTTTTTTCTTTGAGACACTATTCAATATATTTTTAATAAATAATGCACAACATAATATGAGAACTGAGGATTGATGACAGGGAATTCTGTAGTGACGGGCGCTATTACAAGAAGATGAATTATATTATTAAATTTTAAGACATATAATAATACCCGAAATTGTAGTATTGTAAATAAGAAACGAATAACAAGTGAAACTTACAAAATTTAAATAACCCCCGACAAATGCGATTTATACCTTGTAAACCGATTTTTGGAAACTTAGCTATAAAATTTTCTCAACCAAGTCGGTTCGACCGTTGAGGGTCTACGATGCCACTGAGAAACACATAGATGCACAGATAAACACTTTAAACTTATAACACTCCTTCTTTAATCATTATCAAATTGATGGTCAAAGGCATCAGATGAGATGAAAGAGATACTTAGAGAGCTATCATTTTTTGGGACAAATTTTTGGAAATATTTTAATTGAAATTGAAATATTTGAGTTGAGTTTGTTCTTTTGAATTATTGTTTTGAATTACCTAATTATTTTACCATTTCACTTTTCAAAATGAATGGAGCCAGGTTTATTTGACCATTCATTTCCATAGTAATTATTAATATGTTAAAATTATACGTCATGGCTTTTCCAAACTGAATCGATTTTGAAGATCATCGCCAATTTTTTAGTTTTTATAGAACGGAACTCTATGCTCGTACTTGAAACATAGCTAAGAACACACTCCGTTAAATTACCTTTCAAATGAAACCAAAAAAATTAATATCATATCACAGACAGACAAACACACAGACACCACAGACAGACAAACACACAGACACACACACATAGCGATCAAACTTATAACACAATTTTTTTAATTCGACAGATTCTATTAGAACTTCGGAAAATTAGACGAAAATTAAGATTAAAATTTTTCGATTTACACCCATAGTTTTAGAAATAAAAATATATATGCTTGATGTGCAAAATATCGGTATTTATTAGAACCTAAAAATTATAATTAAAATTTGAAATGCATTCCAATTTCAATCATCATTTTTCTTCCGACTTAAAACAGAAATTAATCAAATAATTTTTAAGAACTTTGGAATTGAATACTTATTTTTACATTTCAGATTCAATCCATCTTGAGAAAAATGTTTTTTGATTTTCAATCAACAGTAATCATTATTCTATCAACAATATTGTCAACTGCAAACACATTACCGTCAGTAGTAAAAATTGGTAAGTAAAATAGCTATTACAATTTTCATTATATTTTGGCCAGATATTTGATGTAAATACTCCACTGTGCTATGTACTGTGTAAAACAAGACCCTTACTTTTGATTGAAGTAATTTTCCGTTTTGTATACCAATAAATCGATTTATATAAATGTCTTATGAATCCATATTTAGAGTGAATAAAACTTTTTCCATAAGTCCATATAATAATCCATATACATATAAATAAAAATCATATAAACTACTCACGTAATATGGGTGTTATATTCAAAACGTCTGTCACGATAAAAATCTAAGTTATTTAATATTTCTCCATTTTGTAATATTTCGAGATAAGGTATAACATGTAGGCGAAAATACTCTTACTACTTTATGTATAAACGTGGAATACTTACGACGTGTTATATTAAACATAAAAATAGCTTTAAAAAACTTCTTTTTTTTTTCCTTTTATAAATCTTAAAAATTTAAATTCTTTGCTGTTTTTTTTATTTTTCACTTTCCTATCAGAAATGATTAAAAATTGTTACTGAACGATCTTCATTGAATGGGGCTTTCAACGAATGGTTATTGTTCATTGAAGAATTTTTTTTGTATTTCTCAAAAGGTAAAATCTACGGAAGCCAGAATGGCTCACTGTCAATTTATGAGAAAGTGGCGCTACACTAGCTTATTTTTTAAATGTGTACTAAAGACAAGTATAAAACCAATTTTTAAAAAGTCACTAGTTCACTTTCAACAAGTGCTCTTGTGATTTGTGGCATTATGGAAACGAACCCTTTTGAAGATGTCGGTATTTTGTCATGTGCAGATTTCTAATTATAACGTCATAATAAACACTTAATAATACTTTTAAATGTTAGAACTACTTTTAAAGCATTATATTTCTTAAATAAAACTAAAGAAAATTTTGAACTAACTACATAAGGTAAATTATAAATATTATCATATTATTATTATATCCAGACATATAATTATTACTAATTCCAGACAGTTTCGGTAGTGTCGACTGACATCTTCAAAACGGTTCGTTTCCATAATGCCACAAGTCACAAGTGCACTTGTTGAAAGTGAACTAGTAATTTTTTTTTTAAGTTGGTTTTATACTTGTGGGTAGTACACTTTTAAAAAATAAGCTAGTGTTTCGCTACTTTCTCATAAATTGACAGTGAGCCATTCAGACTTCCGTAGAAGTTTTTTTTTTTTTTTTTTTTAATAAAAGCTCATTTATGTAGGCGAGAAAAATTATTTTTCGAATATATACAAACAACCAAGATAAAAGTAATCATAAGATTTATTTGTATATCTTTACAGATTACATTTTTTTTAATGCTTATTAATTTTTCGTGATTACAACATTAGAATATTTAGAAACTGGGTACAGTTTGGGTTTAGTAATACTCCTGCAAAGTTTAATAATTGCAACCCCACAAAACTTTCGAACAAAGGATTACTGCGATTCTAGAGACTTTTTATTCTATCAGGAATAGAGTTGCAATTTTAATTATTTCTTATTTTTAAGTGCAATAAGTATTTTAAAAAATTTCTCTACTTTGAAGGATACGGTAGGTCACAGACATAAACATAACACCTATTGTTATAATACATACAATACTTAAGGATGTTCCAGCATGGTATTTGCAGTTTCTATGTTAAAGCAATGGTACAATTTTTTTTTCGACAGAATTTAACGAAAAATTAAATTTAAGAATTTAATAATGCTTACTATTAATTCCCAAAGTTTCAGAAATTTTCACCGTTTAAAATGGGAAATAATTATGCCAACGTCCCAATTTCGATCAATTTACGTCAAAATTAATATCTCGAAAGTGAAAATTAATTTCTAAATTTTTTTTTTAGAATTGTATTGTATAAACATTTTTTTCTACTTTTTCTTCAATATATAATAATATCATAAAAAATAGTTGGAGAGACCGGACATTTTACATGCTTTAAATGGGACATGACCCTCAAAATCGCGAACTTTGTCTTTAAATATCTCGCGATCTAAACGGTCAAAAATTATGAAATTTTAGGAATTCATAAATAAAGCTATTATAAACCCGAGAAAAAAAATTCGGCCAAATCTGTCGAAAAGTGATTTCATGCTGGTACTACCTTAATAAAGTTTTCCAATGTTTCCAACTTGTTAAAATGTAAGTTACATAAGGTAGAAGTTCTATACTAGTTCTTTAGTAAGTTTGAATTGAATGTGTTCCTTCTGTCTTCATCCAAGGAATAATATGATGAAGTATATATAATATGTACATATAAAGTTAAAATAGCCAAGAAATTATTATATATGTGTGTGTGTGTGTGTGTTTATTAAAGGTGCCATTTTCATGGAAGAACAAAGGAATACAAGCATTGAACTTGCATTTAAGTATGCGGTGCATCGAATCAACAATGACAAAACACTTTTACCACATACACGACTTGTATATGGTGATGATATTTTGTATGTACAACGTGGTGACAGCTTTCATGCTAACAAAAAAGGTTTGTATTACTTTTTTTTATGTTGTTTTATTATTTTCTTACACTTTTTTCAGGAGTCAAGAGTAATTCTTTTTACAAGTTTACTGTTTCTTTTTAAAATAATTTTCTGATAGAAAGTTAGCGGTTTCATTCCAAAAAATAAAATCATAAATTTTGTATTCATATAAAAGAGATGTTCTTTTTTGCCTACACTTTTTACACTCGATATAAATAGAAAAAGATACTACTATCTAGTTTATTATAGCTTTATAATACTACCCTTTTACTGCAATCAAATTGGTGATTGGTGCTTTAATTTAAAATATTGGTTTGAATTTGAGGGTACGTCTAGTTTTCCTTATCAGTTTCAACGAAAAAAGAAACAAGAAGTGAGTACAAATTAAATTTTTTACAAAAAAGTTCATATAACATTTTTCAATATATTGTTTATTAAAAAAAATTACCGGATAATTTTGCCTAGAAAGTTATTTCCGCTGCTTTTTTTAAGCATTTTATAGAATGTTTTCCATAACATTCAGGCGACATTGTTTTATTAGCGTTACTTTTTTACTTACACCGAATGTGAAATATGTCTGCACAAAGGACATTCATATTCCTTAAAATTCGAAGTTTTCAGTGTTCAGAGAAATATCGTGCCAATAAGAGTATAAAAGCTCACCCCACGATATTATCCTTGCCGTTTTGAGATCCTTAAGGTCCTTCAGACTGTCTTCCTCTTAGCACCACAGAAAGCTTAAGACTGACTTCGATATTGGCCATTACAGTTCACTTTGCTTGTATTTCTTTATTTTTTTACTTTGGCTTTCATCTTCAAAAAGGTACGCTTGCAATATGAACCTAAAGTATGATCAAGGAAAGAATTTATCAAAGGGACATTAACATTTGTTTTAACCTTCGTTCTCAAATGTTGCTTCGATTTCTATTTGGTACAGATGCCAATGTTAAAATTCAGGGAAGCTTTCAGTTTTCGGCGTTGAAGTAAAGCATTTACACCTCCAAAGATACATATTCTGTCTAGCCCTCGAATTTAAAATACACTTAAGGAGGAGAAATACACTTTATACACTTGTATAAAGCAAAGCTTTAGATAATTTTACTATCTTTTATATTGATTTACTTAATCAAAAAGTAATGGATCTGACTTCTTAGGATCACATTCGCTACGCCTTGTTTTATTATTCTAATAGACATCCTTAGGTCTTTCATTATTATGAAAAAACAAAAGTAATACATAACAATGACTCTGAGAATCAAAAAAAACCAAGTGTTCATAGAATTACACGGATGTATGCTCGGAAATTACTTGAAATATCCGAATTGTAGCAACAAGAGATAACGAATGTTAATGCCTTTTGTTATAAGACAATTTTATGTTAATTATTTTGAGACAGTTTTTAACTATACAGTGATAATTAATTTGCTTGATAATAATGAAAATTTATAAAACTGTTGATGTAAATAACTTAAGTCAAACATAGTTTCTTAACATTAAACAAGAACCACAACTATCGCTCATTGAAATTTATTACGAAATTTTGAAATGCCACACTAATATCTTAAGTTCAAGTTAGTTTTAGCTTTTTTTTTTATAACTTTCCTTCTACGGCTGGGTTATTTTTGAAGTTTTTTCTTCAAAATTGTAAACCAAATTTTCATCATTTTACTGACAAAAGCAAAGTATTATATGATTCAAAAAGTACCATAGCTAAAAGAGAAAGCTTCCTATCCCTGTGTTTTGATACACCAATCTTCCAAAATACGTGCAAACACTTATTGAATTTAATTTCGTTTTTCACGAAGTATTGGACTGTAAGTCACTCTCTCTACTCCATCATACTTCTGTTACCACTGTATTTTCCAGGATTCAATGCTAGCGACTTTTAACCATTAGAAATTCTACAGACTGAGTTTTTCCATCGAATTTTTATCATCGTCAAATCGCTAAAATATCGTTGAAAAGTGAGATCTTACTAAAAGCCGTGCAAATATTAGATTAGAGTCACCGTTTACGAGTCCCGTCTTATCGCTTTTCTCGTAAATTTCCGAAGCGGAATTTTATACGCTCTAATATAACTACAATTTTATGGATCGAATTCTTGTGGAACGTCACTATTAGCTCAAAGAAGCAGAAAATATTACTAAGAGTATATTTATTAGTTTCCATATGGGAATCTAACGGGGACTTCACGGAAATATTCTGGCTGAGAATAAAAAAATCTTTGTCAGAAAGTTAAAGCTGGGCGATCAAATTCATGTATGTTAAATTCACTCGAGTATACCAAACAGTTCAATATTTTTAGTCATATTTTCAAATGATAAAATGAAACATAAACATTTCAAGAGTTTTAAACTCATCATCAAATAAATATTATAAAAACTTCTTCTGACATTGTGCATTCCCACCAACTAAACTTTAAATGATTAATGACTGTGTGAGTAGAAATTGTTTTATACTTAAGGCGTTTCCATATTTTCCTTCCCTATTTATTTGTAATATTTTTATTTTACTCTACCGAAAAAATAAACAAACAATTCTATTTTTGTTTTATTTCTAAATTTATATAATTTATATATTATTTTGAATGTGTTTTTTGTTTTGCTTCCAATGTGCAAAGTAGCGTTAACATGAAATTGTCAAAAAATATGTTTTTATTTACAAGAGCAAAAAAAAAGAAGATTTTAAAATGGAAAGAGCTTAAATTATTAAAATGTTTTACTATAATCTAATTATCCACATATACAGGGTGGGTCATTTTAATCTATAATGGCTAATAGCTCGTTTTGTAGTTACCCAATCAAAAAATATTTTAAACATAAGTTGCAGCGATTGATGAGGGCATCAAGTTTTGATATCAGATTGATTTTATGTCCTGAGCATGCTCAGGACATAAAAATTGAGTTTAAGTTCGTGACTGAGCAACATAGGTCAACAGGATCTTGGATCTGTAGGACTCATCTTGTAAGACGTTAGAGATAGAACAAAATTTTTAAATATAAAAAATATTCCTTATAAAAAACAACTTTTGTTTGAAACATTTTTTCGTAAACATTTACCCGTTTACCCGTGAGGGCGCAAATTAGGCACAAATTATATAGTTTGCATTATATGGGAATATAATTTATATATGTGTGACATGCAGGTATGTGTGGCTATCTAAGAGTGGCAACAAATTAAACAGTAAAACAAAAATCTTTAAAATAATCATACAACTTCCCCATGGGTTCTTTTTTCAAAGTTTACAAGAAATAAATAAAATTTTCTTACGTATAATGAACGCTTTAACGAATAATCAAATAGATAACCGTGAAATTGTAATTACAATCATAAGATAATGTAGAACACACGAAATTGTATATTATTTACCGAATCGACTGAAAATTACAGACGCCACAAGCAATTTTATAAATATCCATATTTACATTCGGTAAAATGAAAAACTTAATCAAAATATATTCTCTTCAACAAATGAAAACATATAGGAAAAACATTAAATACACAAACAACAAATATATATACTAACACAAAATCCATTGCAAATTAAACAACAAACCTATTAAAATATTTACTTAAAAACTATAAATTGTACACAAAAACTTACAACTTTACTACACACACAACGGTATTAGAATAAATATTTGATTTTATCTCAAATAATAAATAAATATTATACGATATATTTAATTTTAACATTTCATTTCGTTCATCAAACATATCAAATTTTATTTTGAGAATTTGTTATAAAAGTTAAAATATTAATTTATTTAATTAGGTTCAGTTACCTTTTCAGTTATACTTATTAGATACTAGCTTGATATCCGCCCGTTTCACTGGGCTGGGATGGGATAAGGGTAAAAAACACCGCTTTATAGCCTCCACCTATCTTGATATGAACATTTTTCAATTTTGTTAAATGTAAAATATAATCATAAATCATTGAGTATATCAAAAAAGTTGGCCATGAATTGTTTGACTCTTACTATTTTAAATTTTAACAGAATTTTGTAATTTATGTTTCAAAATGATGATTATGGATCTGTTCCATCTATAATCATCATTTTGAACCATAAATTAAAGATTTCTGTAAAAATTTAAAATAGTAAATGTCAGACAGATTAAAGTTTAAATATATCTTTATAAATTATAACCCATGTGAAATGTTACGTGAAAGCGTAACAAACAAACAAACATCCTTACTTTCACATTTATAATATATAATGATAGGGATAAAATTAGTGTACATTTTTTTGAAATATTTGCATCAAGTCAAAAATTGGAGTAAAAGGCTATCTTGATTAGTCCAAAAACATTGAGAAAGGACGATATTTACATAGCTGCGTTGTTTAAGTTCTGAGCCAGTCCAATTTTAAATTTCATCACTTGCTTAGAAAAACAAACAAATATTCATCAATTTTAATCTAGCACCCCAACTTAAAGCTTCTTTCTGAGTATAATTGAACAGCCTAAGGACAATCTTCACTCAGCTTATTGACTTATTGCACTTTGGTTCAAAAAAGTAAACTTTATACCTTTATATCATACATTTGATTATATAAACTTTCATTTAATAATTTGAGAATTACCAAATCTTGAGATTTCTTTTCCCGCAATAGCTTCAATAAAATTATGACGGGCTGGATTTCACCCAGCCCAATTTCACTTGGATTGAATAAGAGTTTCCAACTGTTTAATATTTCGACACTGTTCAATCGTTTTAAATGTTAATTTTATAAATGGCGTTTGAATGATTGACTTTTTGGCAGATTGATTATACAAAATTCAATATTATGAAAAAATATCAAATATGATTATATTTTCGAAAATTTAATTTAATTTTTTGTTAACATTAAAATTAATAGTGTTTTTATTTTACTTCTGTATAATCGTTTGACTAATATGCATGTCAGAAAAATATTATATATGATATTTTCAAACTAACTGGGACCATATTTAAGTTCCATTCAAAGTGAATAATAATAATGGGGTTGAACCTCCGTTTTTCTGACATACCCTTATAACAGAGGCCACCCACATCATTATTTGTTAATCTTTATTTCTTTAACTACATCCATATTTTTACATTTACATGTAAATAAAGTGTCTGATCGACCCTTTTTTAAAGTTTATTACCTTGAAAAATTAATAATATTCTCTATGAGGCCGTTGTCTTGTGATTATTGTGCTCGCTCCTAATATGAAAGGTCATCGGGGTAAAACTCATCAATGTCAATAGATTTTTTTAAATTTTATTTTGTTAAATAATCTTTGGTTCTGATCTTTGATAACTTTTGATTACTGTTCATAGATGGATTTTCACATAAGATATGAAAAACGAATTTATTAACCATTCCTTCATTGTGCTTGTTATTCAATAATACATAATTTATAACGAAAAGAACATAGCTCCAACGGAAAGTCAGGTAACACATCTCGTTATTTCTCCTCAAAAGCTCAATCAAATACTCAAAAAATGTGTATGCGCGAATGAATTACAAATCATATTCAAGATCCCAGTAAATAAACAAATGACTTTGAAAATATATCATGTAGAAAGTTGTTAATAAGAATTACGATGATTCATGAAAATGCAATATTAGATTGATTATTAAACATTATATTTCTTACTATTATTTTCAATATCACCACACTCATAGTGAGAGTGTTTGTATGTATTATTCAAGTTTAATCTTGTGTTAAACTAATTACATACTGGATATAAATGAGGAACGATCAATTTATTGTAAAGACTATTATTATTAGTATAGAGCAGTTAAGTAACTTCATCAACTTCATATCTTGTATCGAGTGTCTCAGATTTTAATCCAAAAAATTGAGCAGGCGATTCATTTCTCAAATAATATAATATTAAAAATTCAAAGAAACCCCTTATCAAATCAGGTCTCATCGATTCATTTTTGGCATCGTTTTGTTTGCTAGGTAATTTGATCTAAAGTTTTTTAAGCTCTTTGCTTCAAGAAAATCTTTTCAACCTTTTCAAGCAAATATTCTACTTGTTACCGAGTACAGAACCTTAAACTCGTATTTGAAACACAGCTAAGAACACACTCGACCATTTATGAAACCAAGAATCAATATAGCACTTTTTTATGAATTTTAATAAATAGGAAAAAATTTAATCATAATAAATTATAAATCATTCCTCGGGAACGTATAGGAAAATCTATTTTTTCCTGTCCATGCGATTTCTCCTGCCTTCCTTATTGCTTTATCAAATTCCATGATTGACCCCTCACTTTCAAGCCTATCCTGCTGACTACTGACATAAAATCAACTCAAGATCTAATATTGCACCGCTTAGGAAAAAACAGGCTTGATAAATTTTAAAAATTTAATTTTGTTCATTACGTAATTTGTATATCATATAGTGTGTCGCATTTAAGATGAAGACACAAATATTGTTACCAACTCAAAGATGTGAACCTCTAAAAAAAGACAGCCTTTATTTAACATTAATGTTACACGTTGTATATACCTTCAAATATAATTAGGACGTCCTAAATAGATTATAGGTGATAAAACACGTTATTTCGATAACATTATGAAGACAATGATGCCAATAAATAATATATTTGATTAAGAAAACATATTTTAACGTTGAATTTCATTATAATTTATTATTGACAGTATTTTTTTATCATACTTGACACAATTATCACCTCATATTTTTTTCTTTTATTTGAGAAAAGATCATGTAATCCTAGTCAACATTCTCCTTATCCTTACAAGCTTTATTATAAAGCACAACGTTTCTACACGCCATTTTTTCCTTATTTGGGGGGTGCGCTTATAACTCGAATACCACTAATGTGATAATTCTTAAATTTGGTTAAGCCACAGAAAGGGTGATTTTGTGTTAATTAAACAAAATTGTGGCCGTTTGTTTATTTATAAAATACACCTTGACTATAGATTTCATTTGCCATTTTGATCTTAGGTCCTTAATGAAGCTAAATTTCTATGATTCTATTTGAAAATTGATAAAGACAATTTTGATAAAATAATTTGAACCTGTCAATTCTAACTCACCCTCAAATGTTCTTTGGATCATTCTGATCAAAGGCTTTCACGGCCACAAAAATTTTTTACGAGTAGTTTTCAAGCTACCGGGCAAAGCTACAAACATATTCGCTTGATCAGAATGATTCAAAGACCCTTTTCGGGTGGGTTAAAAAATGTATCTCAGAAAGCCATTTTCCTATCTAATTTTGTGGGATCCTTTATAAATTTCGACATTTTCGATTTACGTGGTGATAATGAAAAAAAAAATTGACAACAGGACACGTGGGAAAAATGGGTAGGAGTTGCTAACTTTCGAAAAGGCTGCAAATTAATAAAATTCATTTTTCAACCCTTTTGACAGTTGCAAGCTTCCTGTAATTTTCTTCCACGTATCCTATATTAAATCTTCGCTTTATTTGAAATAAGTGGCAAACAAAAAAAAAACCATCGTAACAAAAGTAAGAAAAACGGCATGTGTTTCCGATCTAAATGCTGGCTGGCTTGTGCTTTGAACTTAGACAACAGCTATTTCAGTTTTCATATTTCATTTTCATAGTTTCAAGCTGTGAGGAAGGTCTGATCGGTCAATTGAATTAGGGTGATTGAATCTACTGATGTCTTACTGTACAACTTATGTGCACTCCGGTGTATTTTAAAATAAAAATATGAAAATCAAAAATATAAAAAAAGTGTATGTAATAAAAATTAAGTAGTTATACTTATTTAAATGATTACTTTTTATTATCTTTTTTTTCCTCTTAATGCTTAACCTAAATTAACCTTTAAAAAAAAGAGAGAATTAAACTCGACGACTTTCCGTATATAAAAATGAGTTAATTTTTTACATTTTTCTTTTTTTAACTTTCTTATTATCATTATCTTATAAGTTATATTGAAAGTTTTAAAAATTGAAATTATTGATAAAGCAATTAAATAAAGAAAATAGCAATAGCTATTATTATTGTTATCTCATATTCCCAATAGAACCATTTTCCGTGTATTTATCTATAATTCTTTGTACAAAGTGTTTCTGTGAATCTCAGGTTGATTAAAATATGCCACGAAAATAGTAGTAGTATATAGTAGATGATAATGTTACAAAAAAGTCGATTTTACTACGGATTTTATTAGTATTTTGGGTTTTTTTCTTTTGAAAGTAGGTAGAGATTCAGTTTCGCACCTGAAAACGGTGGTGTTTTTTTACGATAAATAGCGTGTATTCCCAAAAACAAGCTGCGAAAATAGTTGAATATCAAATTAAAACAACAAATGTTATATTTGTATTACTTTTATTTATTTTTGCATTTAAAATTTAACAGGTTTATATACTGTTTGCTTATTATGTAATTACAGGTAACAAAAAAACAAGTTTCTAACTTGTTCAATATTTGTTACAAATTCATAATATTTTATTAAAATTATTTCTATTTACATTCAAGGTCAAGTGGATAAAAATTATTTAAATTATTTAATAAATTTATTTTTTATTTTTCAAAAATTTGTAAATATTTATCGATTCAGGTGTAATTTGTATAAATAACTTTTATAAGTAAATATTGTCAGATTAATTAAAATACGTGTTAAACGAACAAACTAACCTAATTTCATTTTCGTAGGGGATACCCACCCCTTAAAAACATCGTTAAAAATAAAATTCAGTTGAAAAATTGATCAGATGTATTAAGATTCAATTTGAATATTTATTTATTACTAATTTGATTTGTTTTTTTAATTAGTGTGTAGATTACTTGAGAATGGTGTTCAAGCAATTTTTGGACCATCCGATCCACATTTGGGTGCACATATACATTCAATATGTGATACATTAGATATACCACATTTTGAAACACGTCTAGATATGGACACGAATGCAAAAGAATTCTCTATCAATTTACATCCAGCACCACAATTATTAAAAATGGCATTTCATGATGTCATGACGTTTTTGAATTGGACAAAAGTGGCTGTTATTTATGAAGATGACTCAGGTAAATTTTTGTTCTAGATTTTTTACTATTTTCTATTCTAGGTTCATCCAGTGTATGTTTCTTTTTTCTTGAAACTTATTAAATACCAAATCCGAAAAGTTGTGCTTTTTAAAATTATTTAAAAAATAAATCTATTTGGTTCAATATGTAGAAAATTTACGCAGAAAGAATCGACTGAAAATCATTGTTTCCTTTTCAGCAAAAGACTGTAAATTTTATGACTCAAATTTAATAAAACATCCATTTCAAGGCCTTAAACTACAAAAAATAGGCAAACTCCTTACGCTGTGTTGTAGAAGCTGTTGGAGATGTAATAGGCTTCACATGTAGTTTGTTATAGAAATGAGTTCATACTAGGTCCCTTCAGTTTTCACAAGTATTTATCGTTAATGATTACTTTTAAATGCACTTTAAGCACATGTTGAAAACAAGCATGTTTTTCTCAATCTTACCCTTAAATATTCATAAAATAGGTTCTAAAAGAAGAAAAGTCACTTAGATTAGAGTAAAAAGTACCCATTGTGAGACGTGTTCCGAGACTAAACACGTCCTAACTCGGTTAGATTTAAAAGTATAAAGGATATGAATTTAAAATTATCGTATAGACAGGGTCAAATGCACTCTAGCAGTCCAGTGTGCAATGAGGACTAGGCTAGGCAAGAAAAATCGCCATAGAAAAATATCCACTGGAAACTAACACAGAGTAAGACTGAGTGACTGATTTGCGTGCCTCATTTTCTTGTTTCTAATTCAAGAATAGGCTAAACACACCTTGTAAAATATATCGGAGAAATGCCTTTTCATTTCCTGCTTCAAGTAGTAACTTTTGTTTTACTTTTTGGCTGTAAAAATATCAAATTACGTAAAATCAAAATTACAAGAACAGATGTTAAAATTTGCATATATATTTATGTTTAAGGAGGAAAACTGCATGAACTTAATTTAACTACTTAATAAAAATGTATTTCCCAGAAAAGTTTTTCCTGGAAATGGAAATTTATGTTAAATAGATAGAATATTTTTATGAAATGATAAAAATCATATGAATAAAGTCAATCACATTTTAATAAAATAAACTTACGTTTAAAAAAAAAGTACGTTTGTAGCTTGTAAACATACACTTTTTGTCGGTATATATATTTTTCCATAGAGTGTGAAAAAACTTTTTGAAAAAAAAAACATTTATACACAATTCATAAAATGTTTTACATTGATGAAAAAAAAAATGTTTATATGAATAATTATTCATTTTAACACTGTTCCGTAATAAAATCATGATGTAAATATTGCAAATTGTGAAATAAATTTTTGACAGATATCTAACTGGAGAAAATCTCTATGACTCCGCTTTATACTTCAAGAAAACCAGGTCGAATATTTTTTTTAATATCTGATTTAAGGTAGTACCATCGGTAATAGACTTTGCATTCAGAATTTAATGAAACTTGGCATAGTGGTCCATTATTATATCAAAATTAACTAGTTAAATTTTTAGGGGCCTTTAAATTTTTTTAAATTTTTTATTTAATATTATAAGAACTATATTCTGCTTAGAATTTTGGTCCCACTATGTAACTGCATTTAATTGGGATGTTTTTTTTTTACATATATGATCTTTTATCATATACTTTTTTTACGATATCGAACCTTACAGAGAGAAGTCTAATTACCACTTAATACATTTTCATTAAGTATAATTGTAAAAATTAATATTTTACATTAAAACTTTTCTAATTATTTATACATAAAATATTATATAAATAACTTTAAAAGTGTGTGAAATTTGATATAAAATATAAATATGTATAAATTATACAAATTAAAAATAAACATAAATATAAATGCTTTTGAAAGGTGTCAATGAACGCTTTTATTACGAAAATTTTGCAATAAGTATTTTAATTTTTCGTTTTTCCGCTCACTTTAAAATGTTACATACTCTTCTAATTGATATAAATAAAGCTAATTTATATTTCGACTAAATTATTGCTATTCGGTGAGTGCAAAGAAGGTAGAAGAAATTAATTACATATTTAATTTAAAATATGACTATTGTCAATTGTTTATATATATATGGAGAATATCAAATTTGAAATTATTGAATATAAAAAGAATTAATAATAATAACTTGTTACATTAGATATTATGAAAATATGAGACGAAATTGCATAAAAATATTTAAAAATATAAATAAAAACTTATTTAAATTTGTTAGAAAATAGTAAGCCATATAAACAAACCATAGACTTATATGTCCATCCATAAAACATTCGACATTTTCATGAAAATTCCTAAAATAAAACTCTTGCAAGATTCGAATACCAAATCTTATTTTTTCAAATTTTCTACCAACTTTTTCTTGTTTATATATATTTATTTGTATATTTTTATTATAGGTCTTATAAAATTACGTGATTTAGGTCATACATTAAATCGTAAAAAAAATCTGGATGTAACGTTTCGTCAAGCTGAACAAACAACATATATGAATGTTTTACAAGATATTAAAAATAAAGAAATTCATAATTTAGTTGTGGATACTAAAGCTGGTAATATGCAAAGTTTTTTACGTGCTGTAAGTATTTTATTATGTAAACATACTTAAAATTATTACATATTGTACACAGTGTACTATTTAATTGGGTACTTTATTTTGTTTTGTAAATGTCTGAGGATTTACCAATTAACCTGTCTAGAGAAAAGTTCGCGAGGCTTATCTGCAGTGCATTGTACCAGTATTAATACACAATTTAATCCCCTGTATGTATAGTTTGATACGTCCCACATCTAAGTGTCTCTGTATTCGTGAAATAATTTGATAAATATGTAATATTTATACCATGTATATGAAAAATATACAAGGTATACTAAGTTCAGTCCCAAGTTTGTAACGCTTAAAAATATTGATGCTACGCATAAAATTTTGGTATGATTGTTCATAAAATCACCTAATTAGTCCATTTTCGGTTATCCGTCCGTCCGTTTGTGAACACGATAACTCAAAAACGAAAAAGGATATCAATCTGAAGTTTTTACAGCGTACTCAGGACGTAAAAGGTGAGGTCCAGTTCGTAAATGAGCAACATAGGTCAATTGGGTCTTGGGTCCGTAGGGCCCACCTTGTAAGCCGTTAGAGATAGAACAAAAGTTTAAATGTAAAAAATGTTTCTTATCACAAAATAAACAACTTTTGTTTGAAAAATTTTTTCGTAAACATTACTGTTTACCCGTGAGGGTACAAATTAGTCGTAAATTGTATAGTATGCATTATATGGAAATATCAGTTGTATTAGTTATGTTTGTATGACATGTATGTATTGTGTAGTGTGATCAACACTGTCTATGCATGGTATTTCAACAATTTACTCAGTCAATTGTTTGTTTTCACTTGTTTTTTGTTGTCTTTATTTATAATACAATAGTTTTTTTAGTATTGCCAACCCAATTAAATCAATTATTATTTTATGATAGTCGCCTCTATGTTCTACTGCGTGGCACCTACTGCGTTCTCGAAAATACTCGAAAATAGAAATGAGATACCGTGTATATTTATTTGACGATTACATAATGTATAATATGTGTAGTACCTATTTGTAATCTTGTTAGCTATAACATATGTATAGGTGTATAAAATGAGGCAACCTCGGCAACACCACAAGAAGAAAATGTATAATAAATTAAATTTGAGGGAAAACTGAAATTAAAAAATAGAGCAAAATGCATAGCGTACAGTTTTTTTTTTTTTTTTGAGTACCATATGTTTCTGAAACATTTGGTTTTTCTTATATGTAGTACGGATTTAATATATTTAAATATTGTACATCCAATGTCGAAAAATGTGAAATCATTTGATTTCGAAAACAAGAACAGCTTCCTTATCTTTACTTTATGAGAATACAACAACATTGATTGAAAAATCGGGAAAAATTTTTTGTTTCCGATTTCGATAAAACTTTGTATATAAGGTCATTTTGACCCAAAAAATACAAAAATCGAGTTTATGAATTGCTTGGATTCATAGTTTCTGAGAAAATCGCTCTTCGTGTCCAATTTTGGATTATATCTCAAAAGACACGCATCCAATCATTAAATAAACACGATTTTTGGATTTTTTGGGTCAAAATTACCTTATATAATGAATTTTATCGAAATCGGAGGCAATAAAAATTTTTCGATTTTATGCAATTTTCTTAAGGGGTACCCTTAGAAAAAATCGAAAAAATCGGGAAAAATTTTTTGTTTCCGATTTCGATAAAACTCTGTATATAAGGTAATTTTGACCCAAAAAATACAAAAATCGAGTTTATGAATTGATTGGATGCGTGACTGAACAAAAGGGAGGAGGATAAGTGAGGATTATAACGCGATAGTCTTTGTTTTTAAAGTTGAAATGGCTCTGCGTACGGGCGAGTTTCTGCTAGATTATTATAAGTATATATCATGAATTATGTATAAATATTATCCATAATTTTATGTAAATTTTCATTATGGTAAAATTATATTATAAATTCCACCATAATTAATACAATGATAAAGAAACTACTGAGCTTACGTTTAAAGATGATATTCATCATGACTTGTATAAAAATTTATTTTATTCTAAAAAAACCAATTGAGACTTATTTTAAAAAGAAAATATATACTTCTATTTATTTAATTACTAATCATAATATAATTATATAAAAAAAGAATAAATACCTACTTATTTACAAAAACCAGACTTCTTTATAATTTAACAAAGTTGTAATCCCTATATATTATAAATGTTAAAGTAAAGATGTTTGTTTGTTTGTTTGTTTGTTTGTTTGTTTGTTACGCTTTCACGCTTAAACTAGCGAATGGTTTTTAATGAAACTATACAGCAATATAGCTCATACTTCACAATAACACATGAGATATAATTTAAATGAAGATATATTGATTAAAAAATTAAAAAATTACCATAAATTACAGATTTCTGTAAAAATAGTCAATATAAAATATTTCACGGTCATCTCCTCTGATATACCCAATGAATAATTACTATTATACATTTAAAAAAAATAGAAAACTACACATATATTTTACCTGTGTAAAACAATCCTTACCATTATTTCGAGTGTTATAGAAAGGGGATAAACGAGAGCAATCTTTATCAATCTTTACTTTTAAACCCAGCGAAGCGGGTGGGTATCACTCTAGTTTAAAATAAAAATGGCTGGAAAAAAGAAATAAGTGCCATAAAGAATTCTTTATGTTGTTATTTTACTACTTATACTACTATACTCTCTATTCATCATGTCCATGTAATTTATTAAACATGAAGGCGTTTTTCTTTAGAGTAAATAAAATATATTATTTTATTTATATGTATGTTTTTGTGGATATAATTAAGCGTACATTAAGGACATTATAAATTGTATAATTTTTATTTTATTTTTATTTAAAACGATTATCTTGAAGTAAATTTTAATGATTTTTTATCGCTTTAAAACTAATGGTCCCGTAAGACTAGTCTTCGTAACTTCATGTTTTTTTTTTAAATTTTTATTACAACTAGTATAATACCCACTATCTTTGTTAGGTATTTTGTTAAAGAATGTTTAGGCAAAATTTGAAGTAGACTGAACCAATAAAGTACGTTGTTCCATACAAACCATCCCCGTTTTTCACATTCTTAGGGGTAGAACTTAGGGGATAATTCTTTCGTATCCGATGCTTACTTCATACAAATAACACACCCTAACAGACCCAGGTCTCTAGAATCACAGATTTAGGCTGTGCGATGATTCGCCAGTCAGTCATTTAGGACAAAGACTTTTATATGTATAGGATAATCATTCTGGGTAGCTAGCCATGTTGATTTAACTGAATTTAAAAGTTTAACTCCAATGAAAGAAAGTGAAAAATGGAAGAGTCGTATTCGCCTCCAAAGCTGATTTTTGTAAAAAAGCTACGACTAAAAGGGTAAACATTAAACAACACAAAATGAATTCGATACTTGCCTGTTGTTGTTTGGTATTCGCTTTCGTGATTGGTTGCAGTACTAAACCTATAACATAACAACTTATTTCGAGTTTTTGAGATGAAATTGGCAGTGCCGGTGATGATAAAAAAATATTAATATACATTGATGACGTAGCTTACCATCAATCACATGATAGTAACCATGTCTCCCACATTTAGAGATTTTTCCAAAAAATGATTTTTTCAACGGTTTTTAGACTGTTTTCGAATTGAGATTTCTTTAAAAGTAAAACTTGGACTCATACAATCTTGAACAAATAACTTTTACACCGTATTAGAATAAGTTATCCTATACCTATGGAAGCTTTTTTGACAAAAATCAGCTTTAGAGATGAAAAATCTGTATTCACTGGATTTGTTCAATCCTATTTATACACGTGTCTCATGCCGATACATAAGATTGTGACCCCATGGAGGAGTAAGAAATCTGTGAAAACCACTGAGTTTTTACCAAACATATTTCAAGCGGAAAAAAATAGCAAAGATACGGAACCATAAACTAAAAACGATTTTTCCCACTTAAATATAAGAAAAAATTATTATTAAAATGGAGAAGAAGCTTAAAAAAAACAATGGTAGTTCTTAAAGTCTGTTTTAGACTATAAAACAGATATTTAAAAAAATTTAAATATTCTAATTCACATATTTATATTCATTTAAAAAGATCTTCGTATATATAGGGTGTGCCTTTTTCTATTATGATTCGAAATTGAAAATAAAATCGGTCTTTTATGTACGAAAAATCGTTAAAATTTCAACTACCACTTCTTTTACAGTCCCATTTGAAATATTTTACATCAATAACAGTTGATAGAACCATGACTGTTGGTAGAACCAAAATTATCGATTTCAGACAAAATTTGTTGAATTTCTAAAGTGCAAAAGACGGTGCATCAAAACGGTAATCCACAAACTATTGAAGACATAAATTTCATTCATTCATTCTCTTCAACGAATCTTTCCCTTTAAAGGTGAACCGAATTCTATAATCTTTTATAACGCAAATGATGTTCATCTCACATATCTGTAACAGTTTTACTTTCGTACGTGCCGCTCTAACAAAATATGGGCGATAGGAGTGTGAACGTACGTGGCAAAATTAAAATGTTCAACCCTGTATAGTACATATTTTTATTTTCAATACTTCCGTCATGATATCACATTAATAGCTATAATAATAACATGCTGTGGATATGACTCAGTTGGCACTAGACCAATATTTTTCTGATTAAGTAAATTGTTATTTTTACTATCAAAAGATAACTATAATCAAATTTCTATACTTTCGACTTGTTACAGTTATAAATGATTTTTATAGTCAAAACTGCATTTCAACCACAATTTTTTATACTTTTCCCAATTTCTAGTTAAATATCTCGAAATTAGGCAACTTTTAGAACGAAGCTTTTTTATTATTTTAAATATCTCGTAATTACACCGAGAAAATTCTTTATTTTAGAAATGTATGGGATTCTTAGCCCTTCTTTTCTAAGCTGCTTTCGTGACAATTTGACTTGAGCATCGAATAAGATTGATATCGCTTATGATCCCAACAGAAATTATAGAACAAAAATTTCAAATTGAATGCGAATTGAATTAAAATTGGTCTCATAAACTACGAGAAAAACATTGTACCAGTTTGAAAAATGTAATTTCATGAAAAACGCACCGATTTATATGGAAACCGGCTCATTTATTTAGCTATAACTTTTATTCAACTTCAAATTTCTTCATACAATTTTAGCAGAGTATTTTTATGATACTAAGGAACGTTTTATTTACAAAATAAAACTATTTTTTGAAAATTTTAAATGAGAAAGTTCTCTAAATCAAGCATGAGCGAGTTATTTTAAGTCGAAATAACCATTGTTATAACTTTATTGAGTACCATAAACTTTATTGTGTGTCTCTTTATCCAACTCCGCATTGCTCATAGAGGAGGAAGCGAGACGGGTATACGACTCGTCTACCTATCTCTGTTTCTCTTTTAGTAATGAGATAGGCAGCATAAAAATTTTGTCTCTCTGCCTTACTCGTAATTTTGGTTGTCACTGGTTAGGTTGCCTCTGTCTTACTCGTATTTTAGATACAGAAGTATGAGTGTCTTCTCTAAACCACGTTTGCCCATGCCTGCTATAAATATTGTAGACTCAAAACGATAAAAATAACATATTTTCTATTTTCGGGGTTTCCAGATGACTAGCAATATATTTCTATTAGAAAATGAATACCAAAACAACATCAAACAATAAACTGTTTTCACCCCCGAAGCAATAAATAAACACAACAATAATAAATAAATAAATAAAAACATTTTTGTTGTGAATGATATAACCAAAAAATATGTATAACCAACCAAAAAACAACATTATACTTTTTTAGATAAGAATTTTTAGTTACTTTATAATATTTTATTTTATAACGTATATGTATATGATTTTATGTCATTTTAGTACAAGCTTGAAGCTTTCATACGTCTTTTTAGTCAGTCCTTTTTTTGAAATTTGTACTTTTATATCTTTTTGCAAAGTAAAATATTCACTAAAAATTAAGGTTTATTACCTCTATGATATGTTTATCATAACCTAGAGATAATGTTTTCCATATAAAAAATGTCGAGTTGGTTTTGCTTAAGGTAGCACTATCGGTAATAGACTTTGAATTCAGAATTTAATGAAACTTGGCATAGTTGTCCATTATTATATCATAATTAACCAGTTAAATTTTTAAGGGCCTTCAGAGAACTGAAAAAAAGATATTTTAAGGGTATTTTAACATTGATCCTTATGGGATATCACAGATTTTATTTTATTTTACAATACTGGACGTTCAGATTTTCAGTTCTCTGAAGGCCCCCAAAAATTTAACTGGTTAATTATGATATAATAATGGACAACTATGCCAAGTTTCATTTAATTCTGAATGCAAAGTCTATTGCCGATAGTACTACCTTAAGGAATATTTTCATATTCACACTCATTTTTTTGGGAACGTCATTGAAAGATGAATGGGTTGAGATTTATTGTATGCAAGAACAGGTGATATTTGCCAATCATATTTATCTTTATCAATGCAAATACTTGGAGATATGTAAGGATTGAATTATACTAGGGATGTCAATAAAACTTTATAAATACATTTTTTGATTAACAAAGTTTCCAAAAATCACAAAAAATGTCTAGGTCATCGGGCTTTTTACTATTAATTTATCGTTCAAAGTTGGCTGAAAAAATGATGTATCATATAGGTTACCTTTTTCAATTGGATATTTCTATATCAAAAAATCTAGAGAGTGTGATAAAAAACTATCTTAAATATTTAGATAATCTTGTAGTTTATAATAATACCATAAAAAAATAAGGTTGTCGATTATATAAAAGCAAAATTTCAATTTAATTATGAGTTCATCGAAGATCCATCATTTGATGAACAAAGACGACTATAGTTAGAGTATTGATGATTGAAGAGTGATATCTATATTATCAAATTAATAAGCATCACTTTCACACAATATATTATATGTTTTTGTAGTTGCGTGGTATTTAAAGCCAAAAATAACTCATTACTTGGCTACAAAGAATGTATTTGGTTTATATGTATGTACCGTGCAATAAACCAAAACTATTTTTCAATACTGTAGGTTTAGAATCACCTTAAGTAAGAAAAAAATTTTATGGAAGGTTCCAGGTGGAAAAACTGACAATTTATTTTATAGAGCTATTGATTTAGACAAAGAATTAATTATATGTAGGACTCAAGTCAGATTTTAACATCGTCTTTTTTATTTTTAGATATTAAAATTACAAATGAATGATTTTAAATATCATTATCTATTTACAACGCTTGACTTAGAAACATTCGACTTAGAAGATTTTAAATATAATTTTGTAAATATGACAGCATTTCGGATTGTTGATATTGAAGATATTGCCGTACGAGAAATTTTACGTGATATGGAACGATATCAGCCACAAACGAATATTGGACATTCGTCAACAGTTATACAAGTACGTATGTACGCATAAAAATTTTTATAAGTGCAAGAAAAAAAGCGGCAAATTTGGAAAATTCAACGATTTCTCACATTTTAAAATATTAATTTTAGAAAAATGTCAGTCCATAATTATGGGGCGTAATATCGGATTGATTTATATATATAAACTTAAAAACTGTTTTTCCCAAATCATGCTTTTTTATACGCATATGAAAATTTTGATTCTACAAGTAAAAAACTTAAACTTGGCATAAATGAAATTTTGCTCCCTCCAAAGCTTCAGTAAATTTCATTTAATTTGATCATCTTCGAGTACAATAAAAAATCATGTCACAAAAAAATGATTTCCTTTGTATCCATGAAAAACGTATCAAAGAAACACTTACAATGTGCGAAAGAAATTTAATATTTTGTAAAACAAATTGTCACAATAATTTTTACAGGCAGAACCAGCATTTATGTACGATGCAGTATACATGTTTGCATTGGGTCTACAAACGCTTGAACAATCACACGCCTTACGTTTATTTAATGTCTCATGTGATATGGAACGCTCATGGGATGGTGGACTTTCACTTATCAACTACATCAACGCAGTAAGTTCATTTATATTTTTTTATGGTTCAATAAGAATTTTTTTTTGAAATTTTTGCTGTACGTTGCATATGATTTTTAATTTTCTTATAGGAAGTAAATGTTTTGCTCCCCGAAAAATAATACTTATAGATTTTTAGATTTCTTTTTTGTCATGCTATAATAGTCTAAGATCGGAATCAGGGTCGACCTTCTCCCATCTGTTTATCGAACGTAAGTTATTTTTTATGATTAAAATATTCCTGTAAAGGATGGTTTGTGGTCAAATATGTAGCCAGGACGTCTTTTTTGGAATTTTTCACTGAGTTTTTTTGAAATTTGTTTGCTCCTTTTTGTTCACTTTTATCGCATATATGTTGATAATTGTTATTACGTTTATCTGTTAATTCATGGACTCGCATATCTAAATAAAGGTCATTTTATTGTAAATACGCTGGGAATGATTATCCACCAAATATCGGTGAAAAAATAACGTTTACAAGCTGTCGAAGTTTTGATATATTTATTAAAAGTAGCCTTGACCATATTTTTTTAGCCAATCCTTTATAGGTATTTTACATTTCATAAAAAATAACTCTCATTCGGTTAAAAGATGGGTCAGAGTTAATTCGGATCTTATTATATAACTTCTTATGGAGTGGATGTATTGACAGAAGTCGTGGCTTTATGACGAATGAACTCACGAGACTTTGAAAATTTACAATAAATTACCTAATCAGAAAGGTATTGGACGGACAAATCATAGTCCCTAGCTGACAAATCATAGTTTTTATGTAAAAAATTTAATCACTTTTAATAGCGTTTTTCTTTTCATCTGTTTTGCATATACCAACTTTATTGAATAGTTTATCAATATTATGTTGCCTTTTTATGATGTGTCGGGAAACTGGTAACAATTATTGTATCAAATATTCACAGTTTTCCAATAGAAACTACGTTTTTTTATGAAGTACATAAAATAAATATCTAGTATCCGGAATAAAGAGATTTTACGTAGTGATTTATTTTGTCTAGTATGAAAAACTTCTGTTGCGATTTTTGTCAAAATATGGCAAATAATTTGGATTGATTTTTTTAGAAATCTAAGTCCAATTGATTATAAAAATTGGCAAGCCGCTTTAGACTTACATTGTAGATTTGAGACTCCTACATAGGAGACACAAATCTTTCCTCGATTCCTTGTTTCCGATGCATCAAAGAATGAAAGAAGTACTAGCCCATTCTATCATCATTATGTTTCGATTTCTCGTTTTTCGTGATAAAAATAAGAAAACCCTGTTTTATAGGCTATTTTTTGACATAGATTACGAGTAACGGAATTTGAGAAATTATTATCGCGTATCTCCATTGCTATTATTTTAGATTACAATGCTCTTTAGATTTTTAATCTCGAAATCTAATAATATGTCCTTCAATTATTTGAATCTCATTTCAAATAAATCCCTTGTAACACAAAAATTATGTACAAAGAATTCCTAAGGAAAGTAGTGTTTTTGTCGCATGTTATAAATCAACATTTACATTTCGTTTATCATCGAGAATACATGTGAACGTTATTTTCAGTGTTATTCCAGGAACTTAATCATGAAAAATAAAACTCTATTCATATTACTATCAAATTAATAAATTTCATGGTATTCGATTTTTTGTAATTAAAAAATGTAAAGCATATTAAACAGATGATTTATGATTGGAGTTTCTGAGATATCGCAATATTTGGATCGATTTTAGTTAGTATCTTAAAAACTATTCGACCAGTCATTGAATGCACCCGATTTTTATAATTTTTGGGTTAAAATTACCTTATATACTAAGTTTTATCGAAATTGGAGATTAAAAAAATTTCTCGATTTTTTGCAATTTTTTTAAGGGGTACAAAAAATCGAGAAAATCGAAAAAAAAATTTTTGTTTTGGAATTTGATGAAACTCGGTGGATAGGGTAATTTTGATCCAAAAAGAATACAAATCCTGTTAATGTAATGATTGGATGCAGAGTTTCTGAGATATCGCAATATTTGGATGGATTTAAGCCCGTATCTCAAAAACTATTCGACCAGTCATTTAATGCACCCGATTTTTGTAATTTTTGGGTCAAAATATTAAGTTTATATACTAAGTTTTATCGAAATCGGAGATTCATGCAAATTTCTTCATTGTTTGCAATTTAAAAATTTTTTTTAATAGTTTTGATCAGCATAGCGAGAACCACTTGCTTACCAAAGTTCTATCAATAAAAATCGTGCAAAATTTTTAGGAAAAACTGAAGAAGTATAATTTCCATTTCTCTTACGAGTTGGCTTTATATGTCTATTGATTTGATATTATTTTTCAAAGAATGTGAATCACGTGAAAATTACAATAAAAATTACTTTCAAGTTAACGTGCGAATAGCACAACAACCACTTACACAAATAAAAACATTACTTACTAATAATTTGTAATAAATTTTTTCATACTGACAACTCAAATGAAAAATTGAAAAAAAAAAATAGATAAAAAAAATATATTTTTTATCCAAAGAAAAATGATAAATTACTTTTATTTCGATTGTAGTGTTTGTAATATCAGAAATAAAAAAAACTCTTTTTACAACATGATATATAAAATACTCGATATATTTTATAAAAGTAAAAATATCCTATAGATATATATGTTTTTTTTATTAATAATAAAATATTCCTTGAAATAAAAGAAAATTCGAATAATTTGCCATAATGTTGCCATATTTTAAGTTATTATTATTGTTTTTATAATAAATAATGTTTCCATACTCGGCAAATATTCAAATAAGATAGGTCTAGAGCTAGGTATTGTATTTGATAGGAATTTGAATTGCAATTTTTATGGTGTCGAGCAACGGATATCTTGTTCTTTTCAAGTTGGACAAAAGGATTCAATAACCTTGTTATTGTTTACAGCCTCTTTGGATGTCAACATTTTTGGAAAGAAATTATTTATTAGATACGACCTTAAGGTAGTACTATCAGTAATAGAAATTTACATTCAGAATTTAATGAAACTTGGCATAGTTGTTTATTATTACATCATAACTAACCAGGGGCCATCAGAAAACTGAAAATCTGAACGTCCAGTTTTGTGAAATAAAATAAAATCTGTGATTCCCATAAGGATCAATGTTAAAATATATTTTTTTCAATTCTCTGAAGGCCTCTAAAAAGTTAACTGGTTAATTATGATAGAATAATGGACAACTATGCCAAGTTTCATTAAATTCTGATTGTAAAGTCTATTACCGATAGTACAACCTTAATAACAACCTCCGAAATTTCTCACCGTTCTGAAATTATGTTGAAAAATTGCGCCTGACTCTAACACTAAAAATATATTTTGATGAATTGCAAAAAGTCGTTCTTATTTTTATGTGAATTATAACTTCCTTCCTTCTCAGTATGAGAAATCAAAAATAATTTCTAAAATAGACATTCAACGTTATACGATATATCCACAAATTACCATTTTTTGGTAGTTTGTGTTTGGTATTTTTGGAAACATCAAACATACCGTTAATAAGGGCGTACATTAAACACTTGTTAATAGACAAATAACAAAAATTATGGTAATATAAAAGTTAAAATAATTTTGAAGGATTTAAGAAAAAAATACTGTTATCGAATAAATTCATTGAATTTTATGTTTTAAAAGTGACAAAAAGTGACAAAAAGAAAGATTAAAAAAATTCTTCAAAATTTACATACTTTTCCCTATAAACGCACATAGCAAGACAATGATCAAACAAAACATTTTATTGCTATGAATAAAATATACAATACTAGCTTGATACCAGCCCGCTTCGCTGGGTTTAAAAGTAAAGATTGGTAAAGACCATCGCATTAAAGCCTTCACCTCCCTTGCTCTCACTTATTCTCCTTCCATAACACTCGAAATAATGGTAGGAATTGTTTTAGACAGGTAAAATGTATGTACAGTTTAAATCTGTTTAAATAAAATAGTCATAATCCATCGAGTATATCAGAAAAGATGGCCATAAATTTATTCTTTATCAAAAAAAATTAGTTTAAAAAAGTAAATTTAAACAAAACGATTTGTCTAACAACGCAACGTTTTGTTTTGTTAGCCAACATTTGTATTATCATTGTGGATAGGTTTCTATAAAATAGGAGCATTTGTAGGGTTTGAAGTGTATTTTTTTTTCAAGTTATTTGTCTTAATAGTCGTTTTATAGAATCATTAATAATCATCGAAAATTTATTTTGATGTTTTTTGTATACAAAATTTAGTAAACAAACAAAACAAAAAAAAAATAAGTTTCCTGAAAATGCTTATAAAAAATTATTTTCTAACAAAAACTTTTTGTCGATAAGTCTCACATTTTTGCTGCATTAATAGTGACCGCTAGCTTCTGGTATTAGAAACATCTCTGTACTGATTCTAAATATTTATTGTTCCATTACTTTTGTGATACCTGGTAAACAGAAGATTAAATTTTGATTTAAAAAAATCTGAAATCGATCAATAGAGTTATTGGCTTATAAAATTATCAGGAATTTTCCATTGATGGAAAATCAGACAATACAATATATTGTTTGCATGAATTGATGACAATAATACCTACCTATTCTATGGAACTGACATATGCCAGTCAGTATATCTTTTTTAACTGTCCAACCTGTTGAGAGATGATATATTTCATAAATAAATATATTAATATTAATATGCAAATATATTTATTATACAGGATGGTTCAATTTATAACAACAGAACTTCATCGAATAGTAGATAATATTAAAATATAATAAATAATTCTCAATGCACTTAAAGTCGGAAAAGCGTGCTTTTCTAAATACATTGTGTTGATATTCGCAAAGAAAACTGATATTTTTGTGAAAAAAGGAGGAGGTTATCAATTCGACTGTATTTTTTATTTAATGTGTGTTACCTCAGAACTTTCGATTGGGTGAACCGATTTGATAATTCTTTATCTGTTTGAAAGCTGGTGCTTCCCGTGTGGTCCCATTTCATTTTGATCCAATTCTGACAACGGCATCCATGAGAAAACCATAATAGTCGTAAATTTGCATTAAGTATGCACGGCAAGAGGACGAATAACTCAATATCACGCCAACCGATTTCGATGATTCTTTTTTTAGTGGCAAATTAGTTAGTGCACTTCAGATTCAGTAAAAATCATTATTGTTATTTTTGGAGTCGGAGTCAGCCAAGCTAATGTAGCAAACTGTTCTGTCAGAGTTGTTTCCTTGGCTGACACCGACTCCAAAAATAACAATAATTTTAACTACATTATATTATCGTTATTCTTTTACTTTTTAGTGCATATAAATTTATTTTGGAAAAGTTTTTCTTTTGAAGTCGATTTTCTTTTTGATAAAAGTTTTTATTTTTATTTTCTAAAAGTTCATGACCCCGTGTTTAGAAAAAGATGGATTCCAGATTATAAGAGTCTTGGTAAGTTGTCATTATTGTAATGTTACCTATCATGTTGATGAAATTCTGCTGTTATAAATTTGACCACCCTGTATATATATATATTTATAATTAATATTCACGACATGTTAATTAAAATAATGTACTCCTATTACTTGACAACTTAACAAACACTCGTCAAAATAATGTATTTAAAGTCATCCATAAACATACAGAAATTGATTTAGTGTTCAGAAGATTTATGTAGGTATAAGATAGATGCACAATTTATCATCCACAGAACGGTAAAAGTTTTCGATCGTCTCACCTAATTTTATTTTATATCTTTAGTTAAAGATTGTTTTGAAAGAATACTATTTAAAATAATGAAATTCTTTTTTTACTTAACATAAAAGGGCAAAGGACACAAATCCACTTTGTACAGAATGAAATAAAATTGTGAGTTACCAATTCCCTTTGAGAAATTTCTTGCGCGCCAATTGAAAAAAATATTCGCTATAAAGGTACCAGTTGATTAAAACTGGACTGGAACGGTTTTAAAAAACTAAATTATTCTTAATTTATGATGAATTTTTCAGTACCAAGAAAATGGTTCTTGCCCGTTTTGTTAAGAAGATAAACAAACAAAACTTTAAAAATATGCAACTGTGTGTATATAATTTGTATATGTATACATTCGATGTATAAGTATTATGTACAGCTACACATTTGCTATCACAAATAGTGTACAGCAAGTTTTTATAAACTAAACTGTAACCTTATAATCATACCTTAAAAGTAACTAATAATTATTACATCGGCTCGGAGATGATGAATTTGCATTTGTAGTAAAACAAATAGAAGAGCATTTCCAAAATTGCCGTTTAATAATTGGTTATTTAAATAAATTAATTCTAAAAAAAATTTTCTCAAACTTAATAAATTTTACGATACTGTAAATTCTTTACAGGCTGAATTTAAAGGTTTAAGTGGACCAATTGAATTTAAAGAAGGACGTCGAATACATTTTCGTTTAGATTTATTGAAACTGAAACAGCATGCACTCGTCAAGGTTGGTGAATGGAGCCCTACAATTGGTGTAAATATCACGGATCGTGAAGCATTTTTTGATCCTGGTGGCATGAATGTTACATTGGTGGTTATTACAATTTTGGTATGTGACATTATTTTCATAATTTCGTGCTTAAGTTTTCTTACAAGTGAAATTTAGAAAATTTAAAAAAGTCCCCAACAAATTCGGTTTTTTCCTCATACTACGATGCCATAGACAAACATACCTATACACAGACACATTAAATTTATAACATCCCTCTTTGTTAGTCGGGGGTTATAAATTGCTTATGAATTGTTGTATTTTTTCAATTTTAATTTCTTTTTAAAAAATATATTTTATAGGAAATGCCATATGTAATGATGCATTATGGTAAAAATTATACAGGAAATGATCGTTTCTTTGGCTTTTGTGTTGATGTATTAGATCGTGTTGCCAAGGAAATTGGTTTTGATTATATATTGGATTTAGTACCAGATCGTAAATATGGTGCACAAGATCCTATTACTGGCGAATGGAATGGTATGGTTGCTCAGTTAATGAAACATGTAAGCCCATTTATATGTAATATATATTGTATTATTATATTATATATTTGACCAGTTAGTTATATTAAGGTATGTACACAATATAGTAGCAAGACAAGTATTTCATGAGCCTCTTGTGGTTACTCCATCTTCTTCGAAAATTTAAAAGATTGGAAAAAATCGAAATTTAGGTTTTTCCAACATAGTATTTACAGTTCCTATATGTTAAAACTATAGTAAAAACTTTTTTCCACAGAATTGAACGAGAAATTAAATTTAAGAACTGAATAGAGATTAATACAAAATCCCAAAGTTTCAGATATTTTGACCGTTTAACATGAGATAATTATGCCTACGGTCCCAATTTTTAACAATTTACGTCAACGTCTATATCGTTTCAATATCGTAAGAGAGAGGTTTAAATAGAGAAATCACAAACTTTGCAGCTGATTACCTTGCTATCTAAACAGCAGAAAATTTTGCAACTTCGGGATCTCACAGATGATATTATTACGAGTCTTAAATAATTAGAAAAGCCGTAAATAATTTTTACTCTCATGTGTAATTTATGAGATAAATTAATTGGATATAGTCTTTAATTTTGAGATTTTCACGGTATAGAAATTGATGATCTACGAATGATTATTCACCTAGTGGGCGTCGATTATAAATCGCTTAAACTGAAAAAACTTTGAAGAAATCGCAGCTCGGTTGATTTGCCAAAAATATCACCAATGTAGATAAACCTTAACATACAATACGATCACACCTCTATGGTTATTAGCTAGTTACTTCAGTAGTACATGCATTAGAAATACCCACTGGGATTAACTATCCATGCACACAAGCCTTCTACTAGACGTAGTAGACCTTCATATTATTTATGATACGTGTTAAGTTGTATTGCAATGCATTATAACTGTATACGTAATTATAGTTGTGTTTTTCTATAAACAAATAGCGATACTAGACAATATGCTACAAGTTATATAGAAGCTAGTTACTCTTGTCCATAATGCACTAAATTACAGAAGTTATTATTTTATTTAAATAGGTTCAGTACCACGTACTGAATGCAAATGCACAAAATCCTTACAAAAATAAGCGGGGAAAATGCCTCCATTTTAAGGAAAACCGTTTTAGACTTTAACTCCATGACCGTGCACTTTAGATCAAAAATGGTGATAACCTTTATTATACCATGCATATATGAAACTAGCTGTTACCTGCTCGCTTTGCTGGGCAACATCCCCACTTGCACCCCTCCCTCCACATTTCCTTGCGTTGGATAACAGTTTTGTAATGTACACGTCATGCTCTTTTATTTGATACCCCACTTAGGTATATTTGACAATATTCGATATTTCCTTCCCACTTTCTCGCTACACCTTTCTACCCTCCGAAGGTTAAAAAAATTTCTAAATGTAATTTAAAACATTCTGACCAAGTTTTGAACTATTAAAAGCCATAATTGAAAAATATGAATTTTTTATTCATGAACACCCCCGCAACCCCCCTTGTGGGTGGAATTTCGTAAAATCCGCTGACCTCTACTTGGCAAAAGGAATATTCCTGCCAAATTTCAAGTCTCTAGGTCTTATAGTTCCAGAGATATCGTGATGAGTGACTATCTATCTATATCTATAGAAAGTCTCCTATATATTTATAGATATACATAGTATACATATTAAGTTTAGTCCCAAGTTTGTAACGCTTAAAAATAATGATGCTAGGAAAAAATTTTTGTCATAGGTGTTCATAGAATCACCTAATTAGTCCATTTCCGGTTGTCCGTCCGTCCGTCCGTCTGTGGACACGATAACTCAAAAACGAAAAAAGATATCGAGCTGAAATTTTTACAGCGTACTCAGGACGTAAAAAGTGAGGTCAAGTTCGTAAATGAGCATCATAGGTCAATTGGGTCTTGGGTCCGTAGGACCCATCTTATAAACCGTTAGAGATAGAACAAAAGTTTAAATGTAAAAAATGTTCCTTATCAAAAATTAAACAACTTTTGTTTGAAACATTTTATCGTAAACATCACTGTTTACCCGTGAGGGCGGCAATTAGGCGGAAATTTTGTGTACAAACTATACACTAAATGTCGGTCGGTAATGCAGAAACCTATAAAGTCATTTACATATGTAATATACTTTATTAGTTATGTATGTGTCACAGGTTTGTATGTGTTATGTGATAAAGAAATCAACACTGACTATGCATGGTATTTCAACAATTAACTCAGTCAATTGTTTGTTTTCACTTGTTGTAAATAATTAAATTACCTAACTTTTTTGTAAACTAATTTTTAACTTCCCGCTAAGAAAATAGGGAAGTTATTGTTTTCACCCCGTTTTGCCAAAATCGAGTTTTCATCGGATCTCGACGTTTTAAGGTGTCAGGAAGCTTCCCTGACTACTTCCGCGAGGGTGTCTGTATAGCTGTATGTATGTATGTATGAGTGTGTGTGTGTGAGTGTGTGTGTGTGTGTGTGGATGTATGTAAACCTCTGATAACTTTTGAACGGCTTGTCCGATTTGATCGCGGTTGGTGCCATTCGAAAGGGCTTGACCAAACTTAGATTTTGAGGCCAATAGATTTCGAGAAATCTCAAAAAAACTTCAAAAAAAATTTTTTTAAGTGGTTTTTTTTTTAATAACTTTTAAACGGCTGTATCGATCAATTCCAAAAACTAATCAGCTCTCAACATCAAAAGCCACGTCGATCACCATCAGTCCGGTCAAAATCGGTTGATTCGTTCGTGAGTTATCGTTGACGAAAGAAAACCCAAAAAAGCGTTTTTTCGGAATAACCTCAAAATTTTTTGTTCTATCAATTGAAACTTAAAGATTCTTCATGAAGCTTCAAAAACTGCGTCGAATGTCATCAACCGCGTGAAAATCGGTTTATTCATTCTAAAGTTATCGCGATTTGAAAATTTAAAAAATAGTGTTTTATCAAACACTAAGATCACGTCTAATTACAATAAAATGCGAGTGGATATAACATCAGAATAGATAAAATTTTTTACACGTTATGAGTCAATACTTAGCGGGAAGTTAAAGGGATGACCTGCAGGGTCAACCGTTTTCCAAATTTTTTTTGTATCATAACCGTTTATGATTATGACAATTTACTTATTGGCTATTAGACCGATATGCCTTCTAATATATATATTTATTTAAACAAGAAAATGTTATAATAATAACTTACCTTTTAATAATAAATGGAACTTTTTTGTTATAAAAAATCATTTAAATAATTCATATCTCAATAGATATTGGAATACATTGTAAAGATTATAATCCTATCTACACTCGTTCCAGCACGCTAATAAACGTTTTGAATTTTCTCGTATTATTAACATAGCATACTGATTAGCTATGGAAATTCCTCATGCATTCATATTTTTATTTCCATATTTTCGTATGCATTTTCATAAGGCTTAAAGCAATAAATTTGAATAAACACACTGAACACAGAATATCCTTTGTACACTATTAAATTAGAAGACTTTATCTATTCAATTAGAAAAACAGTACAATTATTGACGGCCTTTGGGCCGATAATATTCAGTCAAAAATAAACGCAAAACTTAAAAGATTTTAAGTATTATTACTATAACATTAAATGTTTGAAAATAGCACTTATAATTGTAAAACACTTACATTCTTTCATAAAACTGAAAATGATATATATCAATTAGTCGCCCTTTTATACATTTTTTGTGAAAAATTCATATAAATTCTATGTACGGTTTATGAAAAATGTGCTCTGTGGCTTTGATAGTTTTTGCTCATAAACCGTATAAAGAATCAATATAAATTTTTTACTAGAGACGTTAGGTTAGATTAGGTTATATTGGCTGCCCACGAAGGACACACTTGGACTATAGAGCCCATTGTGATACCATATGTGTGTTTTACCACCTTTCCGCTGATAATTTCATTTATCAGCTCCTCAATTTCAGAGGCTGAGTGCACCTCCTTCATGCATATACCATGCACTTCACCAGCCCATCACAACTTTTAATTAAATTAATTTTGTTGCGACGGCGGGATTCGAACCCGCTACCCTATGTAAACCACCACTACAGACGTATTAAAGGGTGATTAATTGATAAATTTAAAATATTTATCGTTTTAATGCTTAATTAATACAATAATTTACATATTTCTTTTCCAGAAAGCCGATTTAGCAGTAGGGTCGATGACCATCAATTATGCACGAGAAAGTGTTATTGATTTCACAAAACCTTTTATGAATCTGGGAATAAGTATTTTATTTAAGGTAAGAACTTTTAACAACCACGCAAAACAAAATGTAACAAATTTTTGTTTACATTTTTAGGTATCAAAAAGTGCTCCAAGTCGATTATTTTCATTCATGAATCCATTAGCTATCGATATTTGGCTGTATGTTCTGGCAGCATATATTTTTGTATCGATGACAATGTTTGTTGTATCTAGATTTTCACCATACGAATGGGATAAAAACTCAAATGCAGCAAAAGATATTGACTTTGAGAATCAATTTTCATTACCAAATAGTTTTTGGTTTACGATAGGTACATTAATGCAACAAGGATCTGATTTAAATCCAAAGGTTTGTTTTTTAGATGATGTGACTAAGCTTCATTAGGAAGCACTTGGAGCCAGTGTAAACTAAACTTGAAAATACCCGATTGGGACTAATTTTGTTGGGCAGGCCACTTCAACTAGACTCGTAGGCGGTATTTGGTGGTTTTTTACGTTAATAATAATTTCGTCGTATACAGCCAATTTAGCAGCATTTTTAACTGTTGAAAGAATGATAACCCCAATCGAACATGCAGAAGATTTAGCGGGGCAAACTGAAATATCTTATGGTACTTTGGATAGTGGAAGTACAATGACATTTTTCAGGGTATGTATCTCTCAATTGTTTTCTTCTCGAGGTTAAAAACTGTGCAAAATTGTTTTTTCGTATCGCAAAACAAGCGTCGACTATCTATGAGCAAAAATTTTTTTCGTTTAAATTAACCCGTGACCACTCGCTTAAGTCGTTCGAACAATTTAGCGATTATCGCCCACTTATTATATTTAGCCCACTTGAACGAAAAAAGTTTTCAGAAACATAGTTTTTTCTAATTGGCGGGATATTTTGGCACAGATTAGCTTGAGTTTTGAAGTCATACTTTTCCAAAATTTTATATGATGTAGATTTCAATATCTAGTTCATTTTAGGATTCAATGATTGAAACTTACAAAAAAATGTGGCGTTTCATGGAAAATAAAAAACCTAGTGTTTTTGTTTCAACCTACGAAGAAGGTATTAAACGTGTTAAAGAAGGAAATTACGCCTTCCTAATGGAATCCACAATGTTAGATTATATAGTTCAACGTGATTGTAATCTAACACAAATCGGTGGTTTATTAGACACTAAAGGATATGGTATTGCAACACCGATGGGTAGTCCATGGCGAGATAAAATCAGTTTAGCAATCCTAGAATTACAAGAAAAAGGAGAAATACAAATATTGTATGATAAATGGTGGAAAAATTCTGGTGATATTTGTACAAAACCAATCAAGGGTAAAGAATCAAAAGCGAATGCATTGGGTGTGGATAATATTGGTGGAATTTTTGTGGTGTTGCTTTGTGGATTGGCATTTGCAGTTGTTATAGCAATCATTGAATTTTATTATAATTTAAAGCGGAATGAATCTGATTCGGTTAGTAAGTTTTTCGTTATTGTTAAAGATTTTGATTTTATTTCCAGATGTTTTGATAACAAATTCCCATACAGCTAATATATTGAATACTGGATCGTTAGTCTTTATTCAATATCAGCCCAGCCCTCTCGCTTCACTGGACGATCTCACTTATCCCGTTAAGCATAACCCTTGAATTATATATTACTTTTTATTTTGCCACCAAATTATTTTTCTTTTAAAATCGAAATCGCCCCGCGAAGCGGATGGATAACTGCTATCTTTATAAATTATAGCCTATGTGTTATTCTGTGGTATGAGCTATTTTAATGTAAAATTTCATTTAAACCATCGACCCTAGTGGCTCAAACAGAAAAACAAACTGTTCAGCTTTATTATATTAGTTCAGTTTGCCTGATCCTAAAAATGCTTCGTTAAAAAAAGCCATAGTCTCAAAGAGCATGACCAGGGTTTACCTCAAAGTTTATATTTTTAATTAAAATTTTCATTAAATATTCCGTTTTTCTGTGAATTTAAAATGGTACCTTTTTACTGAGAGACTCCATTATCGTTATTCATTGTATAATTCCTTCCATATTGTTAATTAAACTAATGATGAATACTAATAATATACAACACTCAACATATTACATTGTAGTTTATAAAAATATAGTATGACCTCCACATAACCTCCATCTATATTATAATATTATGCTACCTCATTTACCAAATATGTTTTGATTGGAAAAAGTAAAATTTAAAAAGTCGGCTTAACCAGAATTTGACCTTGAAAATCAAGTTGCACAAGACTTTTTTTGACATTTTATTCCCCTTGAAATTAAACTAAGGAATAATAACGTATCAAATTGGAAATATGAAAAAGTCACTTAATTTCAATGTTTTTTTTCCTAAATCGTTTTTCTCTCCCTGTGTGTGAGCGATTGCGTGCACTAACGCTGTATGCGCGCTAGTAAAGCATCCTAATTTCTGTTTGGCAAATTAAAATTAGATTCTATGGTTGTAAAAAATTCATATTAAAATTACGGCCACACTTAAATGATTTGAAAACGTTGTTTTTAAATAATAGAATAATATTTGTCGCTGTGACTGTTTGGCACTTTATGTTGCTAAAAGGATATGAAAAATGGTCTTAATGGTTTATGACGTTGCTTACCTCTTAACACCTTAAGTAGTTGGAGGTAAACAGAGAATTCTAGGTAACAATATTATAAGGAACTATTATCTACTATCTAATAGACAAATAGACAATAGATAATGTATGTATGCAGCCGTAAGGGTTGCTACGGTGTTAAATATGTTATAATGTAAATCTGTTGACGCAAACTATATCGAATGCTAGCTACCTTACATGAGGTCACGTGTATGTTCTAAATGTATCTGACATTATCACATGTGTTGTTCAAACGTAAGTAACATCAATATAAGGATTTATTTTGTTTTATTTGCATGTTATTAACTAATCCAAAATCTTGGCACATACTTCACGCTAGAGCTTTCGCTACAAACTTAAAAATAATTTATCCTTTATACTGGAACAAAACAATTTATAGATTCGTACATGTACAGGATAGAGAGAGAAACAAAACAGTCACTGTTTTGGTTCTTTTTTAACCTCCGAACTAAAAAAACGGGTGTTATAAGTTTGACCGCTATGTGTGTGTGTCTATGTGTTTGTCTGTCTGTGGCATCGTAACGCCTAAACGGATGAGCCGAATTTAATTTTTTTTTGGTTTCATTTGAAAGGTAATTTAACAGATTGTTCTTAGCTATGTTTCATGTGCGAGCTTAGAGTTTTGTACCCGAAAAAACTAAAAAATTGGCGATGATCTTCAAAATCGATTCAGTTTGGAAAAGGCATGATGTATAAATATCCTTTTCATCTCAACTGATATCCTTGACCATCACTTTGGTATTAATTTAAAACGGAGTGTAATAAGTTTAAAGTGTTTATCTATACGTCTGTGGGTTTCTCAGTGGCATCGTAGCCCCTAAACGGTCCAACCGACTTGATTGACAACATTTTATAGCCACGTTTCCAAAAATCGCGAGGGTGTCTGTATAGCTGTATGTATGTATGTATGTGTGTGTGTGTGTGTGTGTGTGTGTGTGTGTGTGTGTGTGTGTGTGTGTGTGTGTGTGTGTGTGGATGTATGTAAACCTCTCATAACTTTTGAACGGCTTGTCCAATTTGATCGCGGTTAGTGCCATTCGAAAGGGCTTGACCAAACTTAGAGTTTGAGGCCTATTTGGACCGATTCGAACCGATAGATTTCGAGAAATCTCAAAAAAACTGCAAAAAAAAAAATTTTTTTAATAACTTTTAAACGGCTGTATCGATCAATTCCAAAAACTAATCAGCTCTCAACATCAAAAAACCACGTCGATCACCACCAGTCCGGTCAAAATCGGTTTATTCATTCTAAAGTTATCGCGATTTGAAAATTTAAAAAATAGTGTTTTATCAAACGTCTATGAAATTTTTGATCAGTCAATACTTAGCGGGAAGTTACAGGGATGACCTGCAGGGTCAACCGTTTTCCAATTTTTTTTTTTATAAATATCCCTAGCTGACCTAAGCAATTACCTCAGATGTTGGCACGTTTCTCACTGTACGGAAGGATAGGCGATGCTGAGTTTATATAAAACTATAAAGTCAATAGTATTTTGTGACACAGAGTATACGAATAGTTACAAACATTGCAAGTTAAATTAGAACTTGTGAAAACAACCTGTATACAAACAATAATAACATTGGAACAATTGTTATTCGATTTGTATTTATTATATATTACATATAAATTAAAATAAATTAGCTTCGAAGAACATTATAATAATAATAATAATGTAAGACTTATAAGTTGTAAGTTGTGTTGTTGTATATTACAAATACCTACCTTTAAAATTAATTATTCAAAGATTTAAATTCATTAAACTTAGTACAATTTATTTGTAGATATACATACATATAACATTTATGTTTTATTTATATCTAGATATGTACAAGTTACAAGTTACAATTTACAATAGACGACAAACAAATGAATATTATTGTGTTGTAATATCTATTTACCGACTTCAAAAATACGGATGCAAATAGATTGATAATTCAAATAATACGTTGTAATTAAGCTTAAGAGGGCTAGGTTGAATGACTCAGAAAACTCATTATTTCGATGATGTTTCGATTTTCGATATCTCTTCCAGACCACTTAAAAAAAACTTGTCTTAAAATCTTAAACGTCCTGCAATAGAAAAAAAATCAAATGTATCTAGAATTACCCGCAGCGTTTTCCTGTGGCTGTTTTTGTGGCTTCTTCTTTTTATAACCATCTTGTCGCCATCCCCTTGCTCTGCTTTTTCTTTATGCTTTATCTGATCCATAAAAGCACCAGCACTGCTAAAGTGCTGATCATATAAACATTCACCACAAATTTTAAATTGATCTTATGAATGGTTTCAGAGATACTGAGACATAATTGTTGCAATTCAAATTATTCTCTTACTTCTCAAACTTCGGAGACCCAAGTTCTTTCGTCAAAAATCGAAAAAGTTCGGAGAAATCTCGATGCTTTATGTAAAACATTTTGTGATATGAAAATTTGACATTCATTGTATGTTTTTTTGATAAATTTTTGATTTTGACGCGCTTCTCACTGTAAGGAAAGATAGGCGATGCGTCTATGTATACTATAAAGTCAATGCATTTATTTTTGTAATCCATTTCGCGCCAAAGTCGACTCCTTAACTATCGAAATCTATCCAGCTTTTGGGAAGATTCGAGGTAATAAAGAAATTTACAAACAAATATTTATACATACATACATGATACGTGCGAAATCCCGCCTTGGCAGTCGGGTAAAAATATATATGTAAATTTGTATACTGAAGTGAAAGAATGAGTATATAAACGCATATTAATCGTTATTGCCTGCTAAATCCAATGACAATTGATCGCTGAGACCGATATTTGATTTAATAAAATTACTCGACTGCGCCAGAAAGAAGGGTATCATTGAATACTATGTTAGGTGGAGTATCATTGAAAATAAAAAAACAAGTACAGTAATTTACATAGCGACTTTAAATCTTCCTATTAATAATGGGTCTCGATGTTGTTAAAGTCGCCATTATATGTGAAATACTGCCCGTGAGTTTAGACTCAGTTTTTCATTATTGTTAAAAAGTATATATACATATATAATATATATAATATCATTTTCTATTTTATATTAAAGGCAAGCTGTGATACAATACGTCATCAATCTATGTGCGAGGAAATGGTTGGAGAATTATGTTTTGCATTACGATGCCAAGGATCTCAACAAAAACAAGCATTAAAACGACAATGTTCAAAATGTATGCATGGTACATCCTATGTACCATCATATCTAGAGATACCACCAACGACAACAATATCATCACCACCAACAACAATGATACCACCAGCACCACCTGCACCACAAACATGTGCACCACCACCACCGAAAACAATAACAATAACAACATCACCACCACAATCACAAACCACCACCGAAAATATTCACAATGAAGAAAAACAATTGGTTTTGAGGCAAACAGTGACATCTATGAAAAAATCTTTGAACTATTAAAAGTACTGTGTTTTACCTTCAACTGTTTGTATAGTGGAAAATGGAAAATGTCAATTAGATGAATATAATTTTTTAGGGAAAAACTAGATGGATTTTGTATATCGAACTTATTGGTTTAAGAGCTGATCGTAGAAAGCCCCTTACTGATAAAACAGATTTAATCATACGAAATTTTTTTTGGAGAAGACAGTATTTTCATTTTTCGACAAATCGGATCTATTTCTAGAGAAAATCAAAATATCATTGTTGATTAAAATTTATATTCCCTGTAAAATTCCATTGTACTGCCTGATCAACTTTAAGTAGTGAAAAAACTAATGAAAAGTTAAAGTTTACCTGTTGTCACCAGAGGTTTGCTATGATCAGTTCTCGTACTATATATTTTTATATTAGGCCGCAATTATCTTATTCTTATGATTCACTCCATGTATTAGATAATCTTAGATGCCATGACTAATTAAAAAATATGACGACCTTCGATTCTCGACAGCGAACACCAAACAACAACGAAAACTGGGTATTGAAAGTATCGAATTAGTACATCAATGAGTGTGAGAGAGTACAAATACATTAAGCAATGTGTATAAGAAAGATACAATTAAGTATCTCCTAATTTATTTATCAACAGTAACAGTATCAACTATTTGCTTAACAACAGTAGCGGTACAATAGCACCAAAACAAACATATAATGGTATCTTTCTTATACACATTGCTTGCTTAATGTATATGTACTTTCTCACATCATCAATGTACTATTTAATAAAAGCCTAATTTCGTTTTATTTCCTGTTTGGTGTTCGCCTTCGTGCTTGGCCGTTATTTAACAGAAATAAATTGTTCGCTCTTCGAATGAGTACTTAGACGTAATAGCTTTATTTATGTTTACACAAAATAGTGGAATTGATGTGAAAGTTAAACATTTAGCTGAAAAAATATAATATTAGGGTAAGTTTATTCCATCTTATCCATAAACTCTTGGGAAAATTACCGATGACGTCAAGCAGTCAGCAAGCAGTCAAGGAATTGGTAACTAATTTATTCGTAATAGAAATGTAAGAAACTTTAAAAAAATAAACTAAATCCCGATGTAAAATAGCGAAAATGTAATAATATTTTCATTACGATGAAATAAATCACGATACCGGAAACAGATAGGAACATTCAATGTAATTGATATAATGTTATTCCGGTGGGAATGCTTGGAGTAGAATAGCTGTATTTAAAATAGGGAAACTGTAAATAGTTACTAAAATATAAGAAATTAGTTCTTAAGATATTACTGACAAAAAACTTAATTATTTACAATAAATATGTACCTTTGAGTTGTTTTAATAAAGAACCAAAAATGTTTTTCTAAAAATCATTGTGTTTTATTTTTTCCAAGATATTTTCTACGAAGCCTGGATGCCCACAGACAAAGTATGACCCTGTGGGTAGGAAAAATCAACGTGTAGTTTCTAATTGACTTTCTGAACCGAATTAAAAAAACCGCTCTCGATCTGTCTACCTGGAAAAAAAAAATGATGTCAAATTCTTAAGCTCTTGTTTACTACACTAACTCCCTTATACTCGATTATATAATCAGAAAAAAATTTTAATTAAGTTTAATAAAACTGATAAGAATTATGTTAGTGCATTTAGTTACAAAATATATAAAAATAATTCAAAATAATAAATTTTAGAGTAATTTTTGAAGGTCAAAAAAATCATAAGAATTAATAAGTAACTCAAAACATTAATTAACCATTATAAAGATTAATTATGCACTCTATGTAAATTTTTGATAAAGATTAGTTTTGGTACTTCGGAAAAGATCGTCAATTTTTATAATATCATTAAACTTAAAAGCAATATAAACATTTTTTTGGCAAAAAATAGAATCGACTAAAAATGTACAAAAAAATTATTTTTTATGAAATTTCGACTCCAATGAATAATTGTGAGCAATAACGCTTTAGCTTAGGATATGGTTATCGTCAACTTCAAAGCGTAATTGCAAACCAGAAAATTGTTGCTTGGAGTTGGTAAAATTATTTTTTCTTTTTTGTGCACTTTTTGTCCGTCCATTTATTAAAAAAAATGGCACTATTTTCTACCCCTAGATGCGAAACCAATAACACTAAAATCGAAATCGGACTACTCTGTTAATAGTAATGCGTGATCATGCATTTAAAAATAAAAAATACAAGTTGAATTGAGAACCATCCTCCTTTTTCGTCGGGTATAATTTTGTTACAAATTATACAAATTAATTATTTTTATTATTGCAAGTTTGGCCATGAATTTTTTTTTTGGAAAGAAATCCGTATATAAGTTAAAAGTCGCTTGATAATACAATAAATTTTAGTAACACAAGTAAGAATGTTTTCCAAAAGTTTGGTAGTTTTAGTTAGTATTACAATTTCATCTTTACAGCCAATTTTGGGTGGACCATACGAAACTGCTAGAGCTAGTAAGTATTTTAGCTAAGTAAGTTTTTCTTGCAATAAATATTTTGACTTGAAATCAAAGATCCATACATTGGGTCTTCTTCTACTTAATATACAATGTCTTGCAAAGTTATATTGCGTTAACCGAGCTGTTTTGTCTTCTTTTAAAGCAGCAGAAGCTCTCCGTATAAAGCGAGCAATTGGAACTTCATTACCAAAAAATCCGCTATATCTCCGAAAATAATTCGACTTTTTAAATGTCTGTTTAAGTACATATTCTTAAGAGTCTAACCTTTAAAAATATGCTCACAAAACTTCGGTTTCTTCAAGTTTCTAGACCAGAATACTGCCTTAATGTTTTTAACCGCACCTTTAACCCATATTTACAAATAGGTCACAGGGTAATTTTATTTTAATAGTTAATCACCCAAATACATAACATACGTGATTGACTTCATCACGTTTATACTATTTGTATTTTGCGACATACAAGAAATGTGTAATTATTTATGTGCTGGTACCGCTTGCCAAGACCATGTTTTCAAACTTTTTTTATAAATAAAATTCAGAGGAGACAAAAGGTATTTTTTTAAATTACAAATTTATAAAATCGGAATTTTTTTTAAATTGATAATTTCTTTCTTGCTATACATCATAAAAATTTTTGCATCAAACAAGGATATTACGCAAACAGTTTGATTGTTTATGGGACGTTTAATAATTAAAATAAATAAATTAGAATGTCAAGAATATGCTAAAGCTGTCTATGCCAATGAAGCAAGTCCAGTTTTATCAAGGAGGTCAGGCTCAAATTCAGTATCACAGTGTGGTATATTGGAAGTACCATTGATTATTGGTGGCAAAAAAGCGAAACCCAGAGAATTTCCACACATGGTTTGTAAAAATTATCCTTGTAATAGGTGCTTTTATTAGAGGTTCACATCTATGAGTTGACAACAGTCTGTTGCTTGATAACTGAACAACATACAGTTGCTTTGTGTTGAGTTTGATTTAAAGTTGTGAACCTTTAAAAAAAACACCCGGTACAAAATAAGGCATACAACAGTATTATTACAATTTTTTATCTAGGCTGTTATTGGATATGGTCCGTCACCTCGTGGAAATCTAGCCTGGCATTGTGGCGGTTCTTTAATAAGTGAACAGTTTGTTCTAACTGCAGCTCATTGTGAAAATTCGGATTCAGAGTGAGTTATTTAGCATAGATTTTCTCGGAAATCTCGAAATACTATTTTGTGTCAACCTATTTTATAAATATTTCCGTATATGTTTAACAGAGGTCCAGCTCAAATGGTACGACTTGGCGAAGTTAATTTTCAAAATGATGGTGAAACTGATGTCCAAGAACGTGGAATTTCACAAATAATTAAACATCCAGATTATCGTCCACCATCAAAATACAACGATATTGCATTGATAATGCTTGATTCGCCCGTAAACTTTGATGGATACGTGAGACCAGCTTGCTTGAATGTTGATGGCAATGTTCCACAACGGGGTATAGCAAGTGGATTTGGCCGAACATCCTACGGTAAATATAATATTTTGGTACCAAAAACTTCTCATTATATAACTGGAAAAAATTTAAATCGTAGATGATTCTTCGAGCAGTAGCCAATTAATGAAAGTAACAGTTACATTTTTCGATAGCAACACTTGTACACCAGCATATAAATCAGAAATATCACGTGGCCAATTACCCGACGGTATAGTCGATTCGATCGTATGTGCTGGTGAAATGAATGGTGGTAAAGATACATGCCAAGGAGATTCTGGTGGACCAATACAAAATGTTTTACACTCACCCGAATGTATGTACAGTATTATCGGTGTAACATCGTTTGGAAAATTTTGTGGATTTAAAAATTCTCCAGCTATTTATACACGTGTTTCACATTTCATTCCGTGGATTGTTAGTAATGTTTGGGGTTAAATTGAGCACACAATAAGTTTTTGAATTTGTTTTAATTGGTGGGAAGATTTTCGGAAGAAAATGATTTATTTGACATCAGTCTATAGATGGTAAATCGTGTTGGTCTCAGCTTGAATAAAATATAAGTTATTATCTTATTTAGTTAAGTTTATTAATCTACTCATTGTAAGCAAACATAGAAACTTACTTAGCTTTATTTTTTTTATGATTAGAAAAATAAGGCTTACCAAGCCTTTTAAGTCAATGGCTGTGTTTACCTGATATTTAAAGCTTTATATTTTTAAAATAAATGTATTTATTAAAACTTTTTTGTAGTCGTTAATTTATTTATTAAGTTTCAAAAAGATTGAAATTTTCTGCACATTTAGAAAATTTGTTTTAACTTTATCGAATCTTTCCTGATGAAACAAATCCTTTATTTCTTTAATTTCAATCCCACTTGTTTAAATTTAATATTTATTTAAGTTCAGGTCTGCGACAAGAAATCGTTTTTTATGATGGAAATACAATAGGTATTTCTTATCAACTTTTGGTGGTAGTACAGATCGCATCGACTTCACAGAAAAGGAATTAAAGGATTAAGTGAATGTAAAAATTACAAATATGTTTTCAAATATGTTTTATTGAATAGAATTTTCCAAAAGTTATTGGATAATTTTAAAATATAATAATTGATTTACTGTTTGCCTCTGTAGATTTTAAATTGGTACACTACCATATTTTTTCAAAATTTATAAAGAATATATCCATTCAAAATGATTTAAATAAAAATGTAACCCATCCGTTATTTTGTCATTAATATATCAGATAAAAATAACTTTGGTTTTCGATTCAAAAACAGAAGACCAAAAAGTTTCTGGCAAAACAGTTATTACATTTTTGTGTATTTTGAAATGACTTTTGTAAAATTTTTGTGTCCTATTTTACATAAATTTTTTTTATAAACTATAAAATATTTAGCTATACTCATATTGATTATCCAAAAAATTTAATTTCTTACATTCCATTAACATAATATTGAACATAAATTTCTGGAAAAGAAAAACGAAATACAAAATTTATATTATATTAGCATGGTGTACTGCATAACGAATTATTGTGTTTGCAGTAAGGTCAAGGACGCCAAAAAAATGTTTTTTTTCGAAACGTGATTATGGCACATGCATATCTCTATCGCCGGTTTTTGTAATTTATTTAGTTTACAATTTTTCTAATCTAGTGTGTTTGGTAAATAATGGTGTTTTAGTAATTATCACAAAAATATTATTTTTCTTTCAAATTACTAATACCTTCTGTTCAGAAAAAGACGCTTTCCTAGATACTAGTGTATTGGGAAATTGTCATTTTTTCAACGTTCTTTGATGAAGTCATGCTACCATACTTGAACCCTGCTGTATATATTTAAAATAATATATCTATATAAAATTATTTACCGTAAAGTTTGTACAAAAATCCATTGTTGTCGCAGGCTTTTGTAGTCCTTTTTCGATAATTGGATTATCATGAATATTTGACCGTTTCCCAGACCAATCACGTGTGAATGTTACTTGTCCATATGAACAATGTTGTAATAAAAGTATACTTAATGTAATTATACTTAATATAATTCTACAAAAACAGAAAAATCCAAATGAATATTATATTATGATAAGAGTTATTGTTGTTTTTATATAGATAACAATGGTCCTTACTTTGTGGAAAACATTTTTAATGTGAATTGTTGTGAACTAGGATGAGTTGAATAAATGATTGTGCATATATTTACAAAAATGTTGCTTTTATATATGTATGGAAAAAAATATGTGGCATTTATAAGATATAAAAAATTATTCAGTGGAAATAATTTCAATCAAATATCTTAAAGGAAAAGGTTATATTAATATATGCATTTACAGGATACTTCAGGTAAGCGTTTACTCAATACCTGACAATGCAATGCATTTGGGATTTAATTTGCTTCTAAATTTAAGTTTTTAAACAGGGATGAATTATTTTTACTATGATGAATTGGCGAGATAAGTTCCAAAGACAAGAAGAGTTGATGTCATGAATGTTAAAAATGTTAATCTAACTGATTACTGGTCAAAGAAGATAAACACTGGTCATATTCTAGTATTTATTTAGTTTTTCATTAGTAATGGTGGAAAAAAGTTTTAAACAAAATTTTCAAGAAGTATTCATTTAAACAATTTTTATAAAAATTCAAGATGGTGACTGCTTTTTGGAATTCAAGGGAGAAAACTGGCGTGAATTTTTCCTAGTTGGCTATCTGTTAATAAAATTTCCTCATTCCGCTGCGATTTAACGCAAATTTAGATCCTTTTTATGACGATATTACTACATGTTTTAATAAACTATCAATTCCTTAAACACCCTGTAATGACTTTAAGTAAAAAATTCATTCAAACGTTAATATATTTTTCTTCATATATTTCTGATGCAAATAAAAATTCACGTTGTAGTTATTTTTGTTTTTTACGGGTATTTTAAGAAAATGAGTCTCATATATTTCCCATAACCATTTTTAGAAAAATTAAAATTTAAAGTATATTTTATTCATGACTATACTTATATTAGATTAGAATCCGAAGTACGGTGAAATAGCCATGGTAAGTTGCTCTATTTGAACAATTAAACATGAACGATTTGATCAAGGCTCAAATCTTAGACTTGTCGTTTTGAAGACATTTTACCACAGTCTTGCTTCACCTTGAAAGTCCACGGCAATTTGAATAAAATGTTTGGGAAAACCTCGAATCCAACAGGCCAATGTTTTGAGATAAAGTGCTCTGGTTGAGAATCTCTTTGACCTACAATAAATGAACTGGGCCATTCAATAAATCTTTCCAGATCGCAGTATGATGGGATCCGAATAATTCAATACATCTCTGTATTTATGTTCGGCAAAGGTAGCCATGATATTTGAAAATTACCATCAAATTTTTGTAGAAAAACAATAGAATCAATAGTGTCACATCGAAAAACATGCAAAATCTTTTTGGCCTGTAATAAATTTTTAGTATGTCTCACATATAATTCATAAAATGAGTTACGTTAATAAGCAATCATCCGAAGGTACATGAAATCATTTTTTTTATTAAATTTATTATCCAATCCTAGTAAAAGCACTGGGTTATTATTAATTAAAAACAATACATTTTCCTTATTTCTAGAAAAAATCGTCAATAAACTAATAGGTAGTAAGATACATAAACGAAAGGAGAAACCAATACAAACGCCACAAACAAAAACTAATTCTGTATCATTTTCGGTATCATCGAATACATACGCATCACCACTATTTGCTAAAACCATAAATCGTAATGCATTAACGACGAGCGAATACCTTAGTTTATTAGCAAAACCAAAGCAGTAAGAAACCATAATTTATTTTACTTAATTTGCAATATCTTTAAGCATTCATTCTTAATTTTTGTTTCAAACCACCTTTTCCTTCCCTATAAAAAGAGATATTTTTCGGGAATTTTAAAAAAAAATACTTTTTAGATATGACACGTCAGTATTTCCGAATCGATGCCCCAAGTTTTAGAACCATATAATAATCATATTTGTTAACTTCAAAGGAGAAATCGAAACTTGGAGAGAGTGTTATTAATGTCTTACTTAATTATTTTTTAACCTAGGGTCGTGGAACCAGTCATGACTAACAATAATTTAAAGCAAGTACCCACAAAAAAAAGGAAAATAGTAAACTATAATTGGAATGATTATACGATAACAATACCGATATCAAAATTATATTTCTTGTTAAAAGATATTTCTATGTTTACGAATGAAGAAATCAAACATTTCTTTAAGGTAATGATAAAAACTTTTCCTCTCAAATATAGGCCCTTTTAAACATCCAAAAATGTTTAATTATATTCCAAATGATCGAAGATTTCTTCACCAAATGAGCAAAAGAGACACATTGCATATCAATCCTTCGATAGCAAGCTGCTTTTTATCTAAAGGCTTCGCGCTGCTATATATATAAGATTTAACAATTTTTAGAGCACATATCCTTGGATTTCCATGAGCTGCTTCAGAGAGGTCGAAAAATTGTTTGATTGATTTCTTCATAACTATAAATTTTTACACAAATCGTAGTAGAAGTCAATCAAAAATTTTGAAAAATTTCTAGACTCTCAAGCAAGGTTAAAATCGACTTTGAAATAAAACCTAAGATTGAAAATGGTCATAAAAATCTGGACGAAGGACTAATACAAATTGAATAACGTTATCAAGACCTATTTCGCCTTTGCTATTCGAAACATTTCCAATTTTCATTTAAGCCTAGGCACATTCACATTTTCATTTCTGTTTTTCTAGACTTTACGTGATTCGGAAGATATAAAAATTAAAAGAAAAGTAATAAATAAGAATCAAAATAAGGATACACCATTGAATTCGCAAAAATCCTCATCCACAAAATAATAAAAATTATGTAATAAAAATAATGTAAATGTATTACAATAATAAAAACTTAAAAATTTGTCATTAATTTGACTATGACATTTTGGCCATGGTTAGGCATTTATTCATTTCTTCAGTATTAATCTAATACAATAATGCACAGAAATGGAAGTTTGATAAACTTTCAAAATTGTTGTATTGAATTAAGAAAAAAGGAATGACTACGATGAAATAATATATTTTGAACTGATTATGGCTTTAAAATAAACTGTCAATAAATTAAAAAATGTGATATTTATTAAAACTCTTCATTTCTTGTGACAGGTACCTACTATACTTAAATAGAATCCATCTTTACCCTTTAGCTACTACCAGGACTCATGAGAAAACTTTAGACTTTTAAAATACTTTATATTTTTATACTTTCAACTTCAAAACTTTGTCACCCTGACACCTCAAAGATCAATAAAAATGGCTTAGTTTCCACCCGAGACAGAATCTTATTGAGCCAAAGATTACGTCCAGTTCCATTGTAAGATTGCGTCAAGGTCAAGAACATGACTCACATTTCGTTTGATATTGAATTTCCTGCTGAAGTCATGCTGTTACAAAGTTACTGCTCGCCACTCTAAACAAAACAATTATTCTCGAATAGGCATCATTCCAGCGTATCTGATATTAAAATCTTTGACTTTTCATATTAGAGCAGCGCTGCCATCGATTCTATTGTACCTTCCATCTATTTTGCACACAGCGAATAACAATTTTCTGTTTAATTTTAAAATTGTTTACACCCCGCAAGTGTCACTTAGTAAAAACAAAAAAATAATAAATATAAACAATTTAATCGCCAATGCCTAGCAAATTTTCAAAGATTCCTATTTATACAAATTGGGATTCAATATGACATTATCCACAAAAAATTAATTAATACCATCATATGCCAATTCATTCGAAATTAAAATTTTTAGTATTAAAATTAATTAATTAACCTCTTATTAAATAAGTATGAAAGAATAATTGCATTTGTAAAACATAAAGATGGTAGATGAGGACAGTATAGCGGAAGCTCCTTCTGTTTTAAATGAAGTATTGGCTGGACAAAAGTTACGTGAAACTAAAAGTGCCAAATGTTTAGATATTGTAGAATCGATAACTGTACGAAAGTCTAAAAAGTTACGAAACATAAAAAAGAAGAAACGTTCTACGGAAATTAAAAAATCACAAAAACGATGTAATAAGGCGAATATGTTAATATGTTGCTGTTCACCGCACAGAAAACGGATCCCACATGCAAACAAATTAAGAAAAGCAAATATACCTTCTAAAATCACCAATCGATTATTACTAACGAAAAGTCAATACATACGAATGTTATCAAAGCCCAAGCCGTGAGTATCATATCCATAAAAACGAATACCTATCGACTTTTATTTGCTCTCCTCAATGAAATTTCGTTTGAAATTGAACTAAAAAATAAATTGGGTAAAAAGGGCTTCATATTATTGAAAATAAGGGCTGCAATAATTATTAAGTTTTGTTAATATACAGCTCTTAACTTCCTTAAAAAAGGGACGTTGAACTCTTTTTCACTTGGCTGGTTCAAATTAAATAAATATGACACAATAAATCAGAGTAGGCAACAAGGTTTGTATGCACTGAAAAAGATCAGAGATAGTTTATTTGGTTAGATCACTGAACCCCCAATAGTTGAATATTAGATCCAGAAACGAATTCCAGTCATGAACCATTAGCATTTCAAACAATAATCGATTCCCACGTATTCATGTGGAACGTTTTAATTTTCAGAAATTATTATGCACCAAATATATGTGGCAAGCCAATAAAAAAACAACGAAAATCTGCTTTTTATCAAATACCAAATGCAGAAATTACTCGATTATCAAGACCGACACGAGCAAAACTACTTGTAACTTTTCAAAAATATCATGATGTTTTACCAGCTTCCAAACTAGAAAGTTTATTTTCACAATTACAACGAGGAAATGATGACGATAATAAGTTATTCAACAAACGCTTTGATGTGAGTTATATTTTTATTGTCTATATTATTAATTGATATACTTACACGAAACTTAAGCTGATCGCTGTCAAGCCATACTTTCGAATTAACTGAAACCACGGATTAAACTGAATGTTTTAGTCGTGTACCGAAAAATTTGTTTTTTCAATTTATGTTGTTTTTTGGGGAGATTACGGTATACGATATTCACGGCGAAGAAAACTTGCGTTTTTTCTATTCTTACTATCCTATTCTCTTTTCCACACTACAACTAGATATTCACCCAACAAGATAACATTCTATTGCCCTAGTGATACAATAATTTTGTAATATTGTTTGTAATATTTCAGAAAAAAGAAAAACCTAAAAAAATTAAACGAAAACATTCGAAAAGAAAATCGAAAAAGAAATGCTGTGAATTGTATGCTATTGAATGCCTTGCAACCAAATTTGCCATTAAATTAACGGCATTCTTAACATTGCAATGCAATAGAAGCCGAAATATTCGTACAATCGAAACTATAGCAGAATTAATATTTTTGTTGCTGAGATCGGCGGATGGTAAATCTTGTCATGCTAATATTTGTACAATTAGTGAAGATATGTGGGAATATTTATGCGCATCAGCACATTTTCTTGCATGCATTTTAGATGTTGTTTATTGTAAATATGAAACTATAAAAAAACGACCTCCGGCAGGATCTGACAAGTCAAGAAAAAGAGATACTGAAGATAAATCTGACAGCTTTTCTGTAAGAAAATTGTTTTTATATATAAGTCCTTTATATGACCAATTGAAGTCTTCACATAATTTATTTGTTTTCTCGAGATTTATGCGATAAGTAATACTGTAATTTAACTTTAATTCTTAAATTGGGCTGTTGTATTTCACGGGGAAAATTCAGAAATTTTTCAAATAATTGATGGATATATATTTCAATTAATTTTTGTCCAAAAATGCTGATTTCAACTTTAATCGGATTTTCCCCTGGTGAAAAAAATATTAGGGGAAAGAATAAGTCTTAATGAGTCTTAAAAACTCTGAAAAGTTTTAGGAAATCTTGGGAAAGTCTTAGGAACTCTGAATAACTCTGATTTTATAAAAAAATTCCTAAATTTCTTAAAAAAATTAATATTTGACAACAAATTTAAAAAGCGCGGTCCTTAATAATAGTCTTAATAATTTCTCTAACCCTAGAGTGAAGAATCTTCTCAAAGCGATGATGGTAGCGCTTATGGTACAGCTCATCTTGAAATTTCCAAAACAAAAATATCTCCTTTTTATTCAACTGAAGCTCAACAGGGACGGCACCCTGACCATTATATAGAAATAGCTGATGATAAATATAATAAGAATACCGGACAAGCTGCATTTTCACAATTAAGTCGTTTAGAACGAGATAGAACTCCAACTCGAAAACAATTATATCAACAAAGAGATCTTTCTCTAAAACAAAATTCTAGACATTATTTAGAAATTAACACTGGTGATGATAAAACTGGCCGAGCTACTGTCTTGAAATTAGAACGTCTGGAACAAGATCGAACTCTTCTCGGAAAACAACAACTTTCTCAAAAATCGGATACTCCCAAAGCACTTAAAACATCCAAATTGGAGAAACTAAAAATTTTGGAGCAAGTCGCACCTGGCAAACCACAATTTTCTAAAAAAGTTGATATCAAAACACAAAAAACTTCCTTTTCTGTTAGAAGACCAAGATCCGCTATTGGTGTGTCCGACATTCCTAACCTGAGATCTCCCAAAGATAAGCCTGTGAAACAAGAAGGTAGTACCACAGATTTTTCTGAAGATGACGACAAAGGTTTTAGATATAAAACAGATCCACGGGACCATCATGGCTATCATACCCCCAAACAAGAATCTCCCAAAAGCCTTAAAGATATAAAACAAAAACACCTTGGAGATAAAGATTCTTCTGATGACGATCAGGATGGAAAATATAAATCAGCAGAGAAACACAGGCATAGTTCTTCAAAACTGACTTCTCCTGAAAGTCCCAAACAAACATCACCAAAGGATAAAAAACAAAAAGACCGTAGAGATCGTGACTCCTCGGATACTTCTCCAGATAGAGATTTACAAAAAGGGCGTAGGCATAAATCAGACGACCGGCCTGATCTTGGTTCCTCAAAGATATCTCCAACTGATGGAAAACAAACATCCCCGAAAGATATTTCACGAAAACGTCGGGCAGATATAGATTCTGCTGACGATGATCAAGATGGAAAACATAAATCAGCAGATAAATATAGGCATGTTTCCTCAAAAGAGGAATTTCTTAAAGGCCCCAAACAAACATCACCAAAGGATCAAAAACAAAAAGATCGTACAGATCGTGACTCTTTGTATTCTTCTTCAGATAGTGATTTGCAAAAAAGGCGTAAGCATAAATCACACGATCGATCTGATAATGGTTTTTCAAAGAGATCTCCTACAGATGGAAAACAAACATCATCCAAAGATACTTTACAAAAATATCGTGGAGATAGAGATTTTTTTGACGACAATAAAGATAGAATACAAAAATCAGCAGATAAACATAGGCATAGTTCCTCAAAAGACGATTTTCTTAATGGTTCCAAACAAACATCACCAAAGGATAAAAAACAAAAAGATCGAAGAGATCGTGACTTTTCGGATACTTCTTCAGATACTGATTTTCAAAAAAGGCGTAAACATAAATCAGACATCCGACCTGATCATGGTTCCTCAAAGAGATCACCAAATGATGGAAAACAAAGATCCTCGGAAGATACTTCAAAAAAACGTCGTGGAGATAAAGATTCTCCTGACTACGAACAAGATGGAAAATATAAATCAGCCGATAAACGTAGGCATGGTTCCTCAAAAGAGGATTCCCCTAAAGGTCCAAAACAAACATCACCAATAGATAAAAAGCAAGATCATAGAGGTCGTGACTCTTCGGATACTACTTCAGAAAGAGATTTACAAAAAGGGCGTAGACATAAATCAAGCGAACGACTTGATCACGGTTCCTCAAAGAAATCTCCAACTGATAAAAAACAAACATCCCCAAAAGATACTTTACGAAAACGTCGAGAAGGTAGAGATTCTGCTGACTACGATCAAGATGAAAAACATAAATCAGCAGATAAATATAGATTTGGTTCTTCAAAAGACGATTTTCTTAAGGGTTTCAAACAAACATCACCAAAGGCTAAAAAACAAGAAGATCGTAGAGATCGTGACTCTTCAGATACTTCTGATAATGATCAGAAGTCTAAGGAAACTAAAAGAAATCGAAAGCAACCATCATCGAAAGGTGCTTCACAAAAAGATCGTAAAGATCGAGAACCTGTAGATTCTTCTGATAAAGATTTGCATGATAAACATAAATCAGAAGACCGACGTAAGCATTTTTCTTATAAAGAAGGGTATATAGAAAGTCGAAAAAAATCACCAAAGGACACTATAGATTCTTCCGGTGAGGACTTAGGTGGAAAATCTAAAAAGCGCTATGACGCTCACCGCGGTTGGCATGAACCAAGAAAGAAAAATGATAATGACCGTAGTTCTTCAGATTTTTCTGATGATGACCATAAAAGTAAAAAATTAAAAAGTCTACCTGGAGATGCATATTCAAAAGAGAAAAAATCGGCACACCGTGGTTGGCATAAAACAAAAGACAGTTCCCCAGAAGATAACAGGCAGACATTGCCGAAGAGTAGAAAGCATAAAGACCTGAAAGATCGTAGGTCTTCTTCAGATCTTTCTGATGGAGATTTAGCTGCTAAACATAAAAATGAACTAACGAAATATGAATCCCGAAGAGATCAAAAACAAAAATCTACGAAGGATGGTTCTTCAGATTCTGATGACAGTGAAGATCTAAGTAAACGTAAATCTGGACCTAGAAGTCCCAGGCGGTACACTTCATCATCACCTAGATCTCATTTATCGAGTAGCCCATTACGAGAAAGTCCAGGTATTATTTTCGGTAATTATAGCCTTTATCTATTACACATTTAATTATTTTGAACAGATGCACATGGTAAAGAGTCTCCAGAAAGTCCATATGGCAAAAGAAGGAAACATCCGGTAAGTGTATTTATTTATTAACCTTTAAATGTGAGATATATGACGAGCAGTCTAAATGAAAATGTTGGCAAAAGCAACATTTTCTGTGGACAGCGTAACATTATTTTTATTTATTTATAATTTATTTAAGGATAAAAAGCGAACTTCTAGAGGATCTCTTTCTGGAAAATCGTCTCTTAAATCAGAATCAATGCTCGACGCTCTAGAAAAAGAATTAAGCAAAAGCCCAACAAGGGATAAAAACTATTTCAGATCGAAAAAGACCACTGAAAGTGAAAAAGATGTAATTAGGGATGAACAAGGGCGACCTATAAAAGACTCAAAAATATCTGATCGAAAATCGAAGGATAAAATTGAGAAAACTAAATCAGGTTACATAGACAAATCTGTGAAAGGAAAAACTAGCAGAGACATGTCTGATGATCTTAGTATTGATGAAAAAAGTGATGATGATGTAGAAAAAGGTAAAAAACGAGCCGTTAAACCCAAGAAGGAAGGTATAAAAGACGAAGCAGAATTATCAAGTGATAGTGGCGGTAGTCAAAAACACATTAGCGGTGAAAAGCTGAAAAATGGTAAAAAGGACACAGGAGGTGATAAGGATTTAAAGTCACCTGAATTAAAAAAGACGATTGCAAGTGATAGTAAATCAACTCTTAAAGAAATCAAATCTAGAAAAGAGGAGGATATAATAAAAGATAGAGAAGCTGGTATTAAACTTAGTGGTATGTTAGATCAAGAAGAGAAAATGCGAAAAGAAAAAGATCGACAAAAGAGTGAAAAAGACAAAAGTTCCGATGAATCAGAAACTGGAACTTCATCAGTGATGGATACACAAAAAACAAAAAAAGATATAGACAAGAGAGATAAGACAAAAGATAGGGATGAAACTGAAAGCGAGGCGTTGTCAGAACTTGAAGTACCACACAAAATGGAAAAAGGTTTTACAGACAAAGAAGGCAAGAAAATGGACTATTCTGAAAGTGAATTATTAGAAGATAAAAGAAGAAAAGACAAGAAAAAACCCGATACTGATCTTGAAAGTGGGGTATCATTATCAGAGACAGAAGACGAAAGAAAAGAGAAGAAAGGCAATGAACTTAAGACAAAAGATGAAAGTGGTCGTGAGAGTAAGGGATCCTCAGAATTTGATGGTATGACACCAGAAAAAAGGATTACAGATAAATTGCCTCAGGAAAAAAAACCGTTTGAATCACGTATTAAAGATCAAGACGAAAATGATTTGAAATCTGATAAAATCGTAGATGATATTTCAAAAACGCAAAAAAGAGATGTGGGTAAAGATTTTCAAGACGAAGATCAAGTCAAATCAGAAGGCAAGAAGAAGCTTGTTGAAGACGATAAAATAATCGATGCAGATAAAAGAAAACAAATTGAAGATGACTTAAAACACATTATGGATGACGAGGAAAAGAAATCAAAAACATCCAAAATGCCAGTTAAAGACATTAAAACTGATAGGGAAAAAGATTTGGTTGGTTTCTTAGACGAGAAAAAATATGATAAAAAAGATCGTTCTGAAGAAAGTGAAACAACCTCTGAAATTGATTCGGAAACTGAAGAAAGTGATAAACGTAAGAAAGATTTACCGAGGGTATCCTTACCAGATTACATTCATGGTGAAGACAAAGAATTGCCTAGATACAAACCAAGCAAAATAAAGGACAAACCATATGTTGAAGAAGAATATGTAAATGACCAAGTGACAAAACACGAGGAAAAACAAAGTATAAATGATGATTATCTTCAAGGTCAAGATATTATAAAAGCACTTGAAAAGGGTGGAAGATCAAGTTCTGTAATAGGTGGCCACAGATACGATCAACCATCCAAAAGTGATAATAAAATCGATGGAAAATTGAGATCGGACTTTATGGATGATGTCGTAGTTTTAAATGTCAAAGAATCTGATAGTATTGAAAGTGATATTATGAGTAGTGGCCACAGGAAGCTTTTTATTTTTCCAAAAGTGAAACAAGCAACTTATCCAGCTTCAGATATTCGACTTGATAAAGATAAACGAATTAAATGTCCTTTTTATGGTAGAATAACACAGAAGTCGCCATATGTGGACTATGGCTCAAGTCACGATAAACAAAAACATATTTCTAGTCTTACAAAATGTATAATACCGCATGTGAATATAATGCCACATGGAACAGAGAGAATTTGTTGTGCTTCACTTAAAGCATGGGCATTATGGATAAAAGATGTTGCTGAATCTGCTAAAGTTTGGTGTCATTGGATTAATACAGTTATTTGTGATATGCAAACGATTACTGCATTGATGCGAGGTATGTTTATAAATAGAATGATTTTAAGTCATAAATAGTTAGCTATCGGGAATATTAATTCCCGATACATTAATTATGGTAATCATAAGCAAAACTCACTAATTATCACTAATTATGGCAGTCATAAGCAGTTTTGTCGTCGCATGGCAAAATAATTTTCCAACAACTTGATTATTTATCATTTATTCTATTACAACCGGTACACACTTGCTTTATTTATTTTTTACTTTTTAGGTGAAAAGAGTGAAAGGGTAATAACGTGTGAAGATTGGCGTAACTTTGCACAACGCTTTGACAGTGATATATGTATATGGCATCATTATAATAAACATGTCGAAAAGAATACAAAACAAATTTTAAATTATTGTAATTGTGCTCGTGTTACACAATATTGTAATTTATGTCAACGAGAGAATTTACAAAGTTCAAGTAAAAATGCTGATCATCTTTATAAACAATTAGCTGTCGCATTGAAAACAACAAAATATTGGCGTACATGGTTACATTCAATGGTCTTAGAATCACAATCGTTGTTTGATTTAATTGAAGGTGTGTATAATATATTAGGTAGGTAAGGATTACAAAATTCTTAGTATGTCGATAATCTAAACCAATCATTCCCAAAGTGGTCTGTATCGACCGCTTGGGGACGATTCGAAGGTGAAAGGGGCCTTGAAAAATTAAATTAGAGGGTCCATGAGAATAAAAAAGAATATACGGTATCGAAAAACTACATAAGGGATCTATGATAATAAATCAAGTAAAGAAAATTTTGCAAGAGTGTCGACAAAAGGGCCAGGTGGTTAATAAACGAAGGTATAAAAATAGCAATGTAATTGTTGCCTAAAACAAAGGGAAGGGGGTATGGATAAATTTGGAAAGGACGGCCCTTAAACCGGAAAAGGATGAAGGGTATATTCACGAATATTAATCCGGCATCACGTGGAAGGGAGTCTATCTGAATAATGAAAAACTGTCTTCGAGGCAAATATGTTTGGGAACCACTCGTCAAAGCTCACCCGATTGAATGAAATTGAATAGAATCGGTTAATTAGCATTCGATTAATTTTTGGGCTTATAAAAAATAATGTTGTGCTTATTTACTTAAATTCCTTATTTCTATCACGTTTCTTTTTTCTTCCATTGAAGTTCCTATCTACAGCATAAGTTTTTCTTCGCCTATTTTTCCCTAAGCTGGAGGAATGTATACTGAGACCTTTCTTCCACTGGCAAACTTCAACCAAAATTCACTTAAAACTTAGAAAAGTGTCTCTTATGCTTCGAGAGATCAGTTCATAATAAGACATATATTATTTTGTTTGCAACGCAACCTTGATTCAATTAGAGTTTAACTTACTAAAGCAAGACATTTGTTGCGTTCAGGGGCTGGCATCTGGTAAAGCATTGTATACAGTACAAATTCCCGAAAAAAATTTCTTTGGAATATTGAAAATCTTAAAAGAAACTGTTCAAAAATTAATTGAATTTTTTTTTAGTTTCATGTAAATATGCCGCATATCGTCCAAAATGTATTTGCAAATGTAATGACAGATTCGCACAATGTTCCATATATTCAATACGGAGTTTGCGAGAATAGAAAAAAAAATGTTTTGTATATACAGTACAATTACTGTTAATTAGTTTTTGTGAATTGTGTAATATCCTTACTGTCAAAATGTGTCAATAAATGAATGTTTTTCTAAACCTTAAAATAAATTGTCAGTTTGATTTTTACTTCATAAATTATTCACTGAGTAATACTCATTCTAAGTATTATAAAATCCTTAATTCACAGCAATTTTGTCTACGGCTGACGAATAGTGGTCTAGGGTCAAAGTATATATTGGCAACTTAATTTTAAAAAGGAAACAAATTTGTCAGAAGCTTGTTCTCAACTTTTTCCCTTTGAAAAATATTAGTAGCCGGGGCCTTTTAATGCCCTTTATTTTGGTTTATTTCTCTAAATTGCTCTGGAATATCACCTCTCGTTTATAGTCGGAACTCTGATCTAGAGGCCTCTCACATCAATTATTAGAATTTCTCCAAACGATTAAAATCAAGTGACGTCCAGATCATGGTCCCGATCGTTTTTTCGTGTTAGGGATTTATTTTCATCCAGGAAAATTCACAAAAACTTGTTAAAAAATACACCGATTATATCTATAATATAATTACTCTTTTTTTATTTTTTCTAAATATAAATATACATATTTATATACAAAATTTATTAATATTTAATTTTTTCAAATTGGAAAGAGGGAAAAAATCAATAAAAATCACATTTATTTTCTCAATATATAGGTAAATATATTATTAATATGTTTATACGTTTATATTACCTAAATATATAAACGTATACACGTGTAATACAAGAAGTTCGTTAAATATTGAACATGGAAATCATCTCAAAATAGTTTTCTCTTGATAGTTTTTTATAAAAATAACTACAAATTAATTTATATTTATTTAATTTTTTCATTAAAGTATGATTTCGGTAAAAAGAAAGAGAAGGTTTTATTTCGAAATCGTTAAGCTGGTCATAATTTATTTGAAATTTTTAAGATTCTTTTTATGGACATTTTAGAGCATTGACAAATATTCATCGATCCACGAGTAACAAAATCATGGAAAAATTATTTTTTTTAATTTTTTTTTCGACAACTTTTAATGTCTGTCGAATGAATGGAAAAATAGTTATTGACAATACCATTCCTAAAAAAAAATGTAAAGATTTTTTGTAATGTTTCGACAGTTCCAAGCCTTCTGCCATTTTTAAAAATTATGTTGTACTTTCTTCTAGTATACGGCAAACAAAATTAAATCGTCAAAAAACAAACAAAAATTTAATATTTCATTTGCGGTTACGATTTCTATTAATAAACACTCCGGTCATAATTAAAACTTCATTTCTATGTTTTGACTAAAATGCAGACAAAAGGAATCATCGAATGTTCCCTTTATTATGGATTTTTTATCTAAAGGATAAAGCCATGGTCTCTGTTGGAAGTAAAACTACAGGAAATGTAATATTGTGGCTTCTTTTATTATTTATTTAAAATCCAAAGTTAGTGAAAACCTTTTCTTTTTTCTAAAGTGTGTTCAACAAAAAAGTAATTCCATTTTCATTATTCAAAGAACTCTTTATAGTTCGATAAATGAATTAGAAAATAGACTGTATCCAGCAAAACCTTCAACTATGGGCAAAACGTGTATTTTTACTTATAACAATGAATTTTTGTTGACTCCGACTTGATCCATAGTTATTGAAATAAATACCACAATACTTGAAATAAATTTGTTTTCAAAAATTGCCCCCGATATTATTCTAATAATAAAAGAATCAAAAATTAACCATTTTAATGTGGCTGTAATTTTAATATAATATAGTTTTATAATTAAATAACGCAAATTTTAATTTTTCTATAGAAATTCGGTTGCTTAACTAGCGTGCTTCTTCCATTATTAACGTCTTAAAACAAACTCGATGTAGAGCTCTCGTATTAAAACAAAAATTAATATTCAAATGAAAATTTTAATAATTAATAGTCTACAGTACAGAAGGGGGCATGGTTTCGTAACTAACATTCTTACGAAACTTCGTGAGTGGCTTCATTTCAGTGTAATCTACAACGTTTTCATTTGTGATTTGACATGTTTAAGGCGTAAGTTCGAGAAAACGGCCCATGAAATTTGTAGACCAGTATGAGCATACAATTTTACTAAAATTTATTAAACATTTTTGAAAAAATTAGCCAGTTGTTGATAAATTTTCATACCCTCGCTTTTCCGACATGTTGGGGATGGAGGTCACACCAAACGACTCAATATTTTTAGTAGCCACCATCATGATTACCTATTCGCTCCGTGCGTGAGTTTCGTATCCATGGTAACGATACACTACTTTAATTATAGAATTGTATGGATGCATATATAATTGTATGGATTGCATTTAAGACTTACATTTAAAATTTAATATTCTTGTCTCACAAATTTTAATAAATAATTATGATAATTTACATTTGAAAAATAATGTTTGTTCAATTTGATTTCTTATTTTCACAATTTTGAATGCATTAAGTTTAATTAAATAGTGTTTTTCAATAATTTTAATTTGACATTCCTATTACATTAACATGTAAAGAATTGCAAATTAGTCATAACAGCCCCCTTTAACTCCAAAATTTTTCACTTAAAGCGCTGGCATCGATTTTATTGTCCCTACCATGACTACGCACACAACGAATAAGAATGCATACTTTGGCCAAAGTTTTAGGTTTTGTAGCCTTTTCTTTCATTTATTGAACTATTAATATAATATATTAATATAACTATTAATATAATTTGTTTAATTTTGTTTTTTATATAATATATTTATTTGGTCTTTTTTTGTATTTAAATCTCTTTATAAATCTAATAGTTTTTTTAAAATCTTAATAAAATTGAATTATTTATTGATTTGTTTGGTTTCCTGTTTTTTAAAAATGATTTGTTTTTAGTTTTAAAATACGGATTGATGAGATTGATAAAACCACAGTAAGAAGTAGTAATAGTTTTAATAGATCTACCATATTTTTGACAAATTAGCAGCCTCAATATGATAATTCAGACCCCGCATGCAAAAATATACGCTTCTAAAAAATTTTTGAAAATATATTGGTCTTGATCGCCATTAAATTAATTTTTCTGGGGTAATTTTCACCCAAAAATAACTAAAATTGGGTTCATTTAAGCATAAGTGCATATTTGGAGATATATCGACTTTTAGATCTTGGTTTTCGAATTCGAGAACTTTGTGGTCAACATCTGGAAAAACCAACAGCATCGTTTCCGTCGGATCCAAATTAATCTAAAACCAGACCACAAAATTATAGGAGGGAAATTGATTTTTTTTTTCAAGGACCCCTTTGAAAAATTCCAAAAATTTATTGCAAAATGTTATGTAATATTCATCTGTTAATTCCTTGAATTACGAATTCTAGCTCTTTGTAACCAATATCTGGAAAACTATAAATTTAATCAAATTAAAAATGTATCAGACTCGGTACGAAGTATGGCAGCCCATAAAAAAGTTTCACTAATACTTCCTGTGGTCTATCCGTTACCCACAGAGTCGAATTTAGCACCGTGTGCGGTAATATTTATTAATTCTATATCATTATTTTATGGTTATTAGTTTCAGGCAAGGATTTCATCATTTATGTAATAGTATTGCCTATATTTTTACATAAATAACGTTATTTTAAAATATTTATAAGCAATATTATGAAACAAATCATTGAGTGAAAATTCCTCTTTGATAATTGAATAAAAAAACTTATAAAAACTACCACGCGTGGCGCTAAATTCGGTTCAACAAGTAACATATTTTTCAATTGAAAAATAATGACTTAGTTAATTGCAACTTGGAGATATATGTTGTTCATTTTTAGATATGTATAAGTAATTATAATTAATAACTGCAGCTATTAAAAATAATTTTAGTTTTTTTTTTTTTTGCTTTTGTTGTTTTGTTTTGTTTGGAGGGCTTTGTTTAGTCCTAAAAAATGGTGGTTTTGACAATTTTATTATTCTATTTTATATATAATTAATTATTATCATAAAATTTTGGTTTTGGAAAAAGTACAATTTCTTTTGAGGCTATCACAGACCACTATGAAATTATTGTTAGGTCGATGTATTTTCTCATTCTGTCATAATAAATTATGCTCCCGACTTGAACACGAACCTTCGCCATAGTTTCTATTATATACAATAAACTACAATATTTACACAAATAAACGAAATTTGTTAATAATAAAACAAATTTCTTCCAAAATTATGAAACGATCGACGATTTTAAAACACATTTGACCACGAAAACGGGAATCAACAACAAACGAAATAAACTAGAAAGCGTGTAATTACGGTCAAAGTCAAAACGTATAATATTCTCCGTTCAAAAAATAAAAGCTCTTGATGCCGTGACTAAAATTGGCGGTTTCCAGACGGAATTTGTTTTTGTACATCAATGTAAACTCGTTTGTCGTTTCTAAGTGATAGCATTACTCTTCATTCCCGACCATTTTTTGAAATTATTTTTATTCCACAAATTATACGACTTGAAATAATACATACATCATATCACAGCAAACATTGGTGACTTCATTCGTAGCGACAGCGACTATTTCACATTGGTCTATGATAAACTCTTTACATGATTTGGTTCACAAAAAACTTTACTTTCTACAATTTTTCAAATTTGCACAATTGAATTTTTTTGTTTTCAAAAAACGTTTTTGGATAATTTTGTACATTTTTGCTATTTTTTCAAAAAACGTATATTTATATTAGGTAGGTACGCAAATTTTTTATTTTTTTATTGGCACAAATCTATTGAACACAAAAACACAGGTGTATTTTTATTATTTATTTATTTTTTTTAATTTATTAATATTATTATTGTAAAATGTCCATAAACTCTCTGCAGTGTTTATGTTGTGCGCCGTTGTCATATGGACGTATCGAATACTGTTAACGATGATGATATACCTTCGTCATTTTTACAACATTCTAAAAATTCGTCTAATGTCACCAAACCATCTCGATTTAAATCCATTTTCTGTAAAAATATATATTATTATTAATACAGTGTGTCGCATTTAAGATAAAGACACCCTCATATTTTCCTTATTTTTGGGAATATAGATTGGAAATTTCGCACAGTTATACAGGGTGATGGGTCACATTTTTTAAGATACTTAACCAAAATCAGCCTTTAAACTCAGCCTGCTAAAAATTGACAAATAAGGGCGGATTCTTAATATTTTGACTAGCGTCAGAGATGGTTAGAGATATCGAAAAAAAAACTATTATAAAAAGTTGCTTCGAATATTTTTGTATACCCACATACCAATTTTCATGACAAAGTTCATTCACATCGCTTCCACCATATTTGATATTCATACACTTTTTCGTTTTAAATAAATAATTTATATAAAATATACTTTTTAAGAACAATCTATAAAAAGTTGTAATAAAAAGTAGAAAATAATTTTCTTATGAGTCCCTCATTTATGACTACTAGCAGATACCCACCCACTTTGCTGAGCAATTTCTCCTTTAAAAACAAATACTATCACGTTATAGACCTCATTTATCTTCCTTTTAGTTCCAATTTTGTGGATTTTAATTTTTTTGTGGAAACTTTTTTGAAAATGAAGTTTTGCCCATGATATTCGCTGACATTACAACTTTCTATAGGTCCAATCATTAAATGAACCCGATTTTTATACTTTTTGGATCCAAAATACCCCATCCACTGAGTCATCAAATTCCAAAACAAAAATTTTAATTGGGATTTTATCGATTTTTTCAAAAGTACCCCTTAAAAAAACTGCAAAAAATCGAGAAATTTTTTTCATCTCCAATTTCGATAAAACTCAGTATAAAAGGTAATTTTGAACGAAAAAATTCAAAAATCGGGTGCATTTGATCACTGGTCGAATAGTTTTTGAGATACGGACTAAAATCGATCCAAATATTGCGATATCTCAGAAACTCTGCATCCCTTAGGGGATGAATTTCCAAAAATCCCTTCTTAAAATTCCAGGCTTCAAGACCCAGCGGTTTCAGCTATGCGTTGATCGATCAATCAGCTTCCATTCTTATATATATACATTAGTAAAAGAAATAATTTGTGAGTCTTGTAAGATTGACTCATAAGAAAAATTGTTTTCGACTTTTTAGTACAATCAAAGCTGGTCCCAAAACAAGTATTTTTTTTTAAATTTCGCTTAAGTAAACATTGCTTACTTAAGTTTCCCATCAATTGTAATTTGTTCACACTCACTTGAAAAATTGAATCTACCCGTTGCTTAACAGTTTGATCTTCCATAGATGGTTGTGAAATATCAGCCATTAAGTCGTAAATTGAAGTAACAATTTCGGTCATTTCATCTTTTGTTATAAAACCATCACCATTTATATCGTATAATGAAAAGGCCCATCTTAATTTTTCATCTAATGTACCACGTGATAAAATTGACAAAACGTGCACAAATTCCTGTAAAAATATTAAAAAATTAGTTATTATTATATAATCAAGTAAAAGAAAAACGAAATACAAGTTGATCAGACTGATATTTAGGCGCAAAAAATGTATGGAGTATCAAATTTTTTGAATCTTTCCAAAATATATTCCCAACCGATTTCGATAAGTTTCATTCACGTCTGTTGCAAAATATGTAAATTGTACTTCACAGTGTGTCCAATTAAGTCGGCACCATACGGAAGACTTTTTTATTATTTGTTTTATGAAAAAAATTTATTTTTGATAAAAAGCTCTAAAATGTAATAAAATCCTTAATCCATTTTTCGGGCTAAATAAATACACAATAATTTTTAGTGGTGTTCGGATAAGAATATTAAATTTTAAACCAAAACTTTATTTACGATCAACATGAAACTCTCTCCATTACAAAACTTGTGTTAAACTTATATAGCCCTTTATATTTATTACATACAAATATTCAAAAATATAACAAAAGTTTGTACAAGATTAAAAAAACCAATTTTCATTTATCTTAATTTAAAAAACAAAAATAGCCATAAAAACAACAGAATTTTTGTACAATAAAAAAAACCATACTAGGTAATAAATATAAATTAAATATTTGCTTAGATTTTTTCATTTTGAAATTAGTCATAGAAGTTATATAGAGTTGAAAAAAAAGTAAACAGGAGAATTTGTTATTAAAATTTTATTTTATTTTTCCATAAACGAGATTTTGTTGCCGTCGCAATTCCCTAAAGATGGCAATTTTTCGTATTATCCAGTATGCCTCCACCATCATATCAATTATAATATACGGTTTGTATTTTTTACAACTGTAAATAGAATATGTAAGAAGTTTTTACCACTCTATACTCGTCTTGTGTAATATACACTATTTCGTCTAGTTTCTTTTCATGTATGTACAGAACCTGTTTAAGGCTGCACCCAAATTTTAGTAGTCAAGTGTCGAAGTTGCTGAGCTTGTTTGGTGAAGTGGCATCAAAAATTGTTATAAACAATAGCAAAATTTTTGCATTTTCTTATCCAAAATTACCCTTGAAAACGATTTTAATTCAAATAGAAACGAGAAAATTATTCTCGACTTTTTTCAATCGTCGTAAAAGAATACCCTTGAAAAAACGTAACCAAAACGTTGACCAAGAGAATACGAAAATTGTGTTTAGTTAACGATTGGATGAATATTATCAGAAATATTGCCTAAAATTCTGTACGAAAAGCATTTTTTCGAATCGAATCTGGAAACATTCTCACTTAATGGATTTTTATGTTTTTTCAGGCCCTGAGTAATATTCAGGCACAAAAATCTGGTTTATTTCTTAGGAATTATTCCGGATTATTAAGCATCATGTTCGTTGAGCTAGTTAGGAGTCAAAGCGTACAAGAGAGCAGCTAACGAGCATCAATTATAAACTTGAGAGCTACATTATATAAGATTAAAAGCGTGAAACATCATTATTTGACATTAATCATAGAAATGAACAAAAAACACTCGCGCGAGGATGAAAGAATACTACAGACCAACGCTCTTACCAACTGAGCTACCGACGTGTGTTTTCATTCTATTTGCTTGTGATGTCTTTTTGTATAAATAATGTTATACGCCTTTTTGAAGCATATATACAATGCTAAAACTTACACCCTGTAGAAGTAAGTACTTATAGTATTACTCACGGCTTCCACCATTTAATTCGGTCCCTTTTTATAAGAAATAAGTATTTTTTTCTATTCTATTTTCATTTTTCTAAGTACATTACATTTAATGTTTTTGTTTGTCTTACTATAAAAAAAATTTGTGTACTTTTATTTATTAACTTTTGTAATGGAATTTTGTTTTTCAAATATTTTGATTTTAATTGGAATTGAATAATATATATATTTTTACTTTAATTCACAAATGATTTGTACTCAACAGGAACGGATTAATCGATTTGTGCCCAACAAGAACGGTTGAATCGAAAATTGTGAACGGATCTTATTGGAATTTTTTTGAAATCCACCAACTTTGGGTCATACTTTTCACTTGTGATAATTTTTCGGTAGCTATCATTTATGTGCTTAATTCCGGGACCGGGACTCCACATTCTTAAAACCTATTAAAACTAGGTTATTTTTGATTACAAATTTGAAAAGTTTGACCAAAGTTTAGTAGGATTACATACTTGGTTTATCAAAATTGGATAAAATTTGAATGTGATAGAGCAAAATTAATTTTTTATATTCTGATGATGTCATAAAGTTAAAAAATTCGATTCGAACACAGGCAAATTCGATCCGATCTTATTAGAATTTTTTTTGAAACCCATTAATTTTGGGTCATTCTTTTTAGCTGTGATGTCAACTTTTCGCTAGCTATCACTTATGTAGTTAATTCTGGGACCAGGACTCCTCATTCTTAAAACCTAATAGAGCTGGGTTAATTTTGATCACAAATTTGAAAAGTATGACCCAACTTTAGTAGGATTACATACTCTGTTTATCGAAATTGGATTAAATTTAGATTTGATAGAGCAAAGTTAAATTTTTTGGCTTCTGATGACGTCATAAAGTTAAAAAATTCGTTTTTTTTATAACTCATGCAGATTGGATCCGAACTTATTGGATTTTTTTTGAAACCTACTAATTTTGGGTCATTATTTTCAGCTGCAATGTCAGTTTTTCGCTAACTATCTCTTATGTGCCTAATTACGGGACCAGGGCTCCATATTCTTGAAACGTATTAGAGCAAGGTTTATTTTGATCACAAATTTAAAAATTATGACCCAAGTTTAGTAGGATTACACGCTTGGTTTATCAAAATTGGATAAAATTTGAATGTGATTATGGTGACTCTTCCTCATTTTGCCTTTATTCTTATGTTTAATACTATCAGTATACGAATTTTCATCAAAATCGTTAGGCCGATCCCGATATATAAAGGGAGCAACCTAAATACTTGCCACCGGCGCTATGTACCCTCGTTACGGCGCTGATTGAAATAATCGAAAACTAATGTAAAAAAATATCTATTTTTGAATAATAATATTTTATGAGTTTCGACTCTTCAATGGTAAAAACTATCTTTTAATTCGATCTATTAAACTTTTTTTTTATAACCTCGCGTCATATATTATATTGTACATACAAACATGTCATATATTTACATATTAAATAATGGTATTAAAACATTTTCGGATATAATTGAATTGGGACCATGAACTATCAACTTAAAATATCATGACATAAATATTAAATGTTCAAACATTAAAGTTGTACCGAAAACCATGTCGTATGTCGTTAACATTCTATGACTTACTTCACTCATTGAGTTATATCATTCACTTTCTGATATCAAGTTATTGTTTCTGTCCCGTAAATCGAAATTGAGGTGTCTACAATGCTTTCTCGTTCTCAGTACATCACGTAATGTTTTCAGTTATTACCACACTTTTCTATTTACGTGAGTGGATTCGTTTTTACGAGTCTACTATACTTTATCATTGTGACGATTCTCAGAAATGCTGCGCTTTCGAGTTTGACGTGTCTAAACATGTCAATTTAACCGTATTTTGATTATTTACGGCGTTGGTTGAGTCTTAATCTCGTAGCACGTCAATAATGGCCTCATTACTGGTTTTTTCGGAAACGTTTATCAAATATTTGCATAATAGAGCAGTTGCATTAATTTTTTTCGCCACTAATTCATCTATAAATGAACGAATAATTAATCTAAAGTAAATTAAGGTAATTTTTTCCGCTTGTTTCCATGTGAAATTATGTTATAATATAGTGAAAACAAGTTGAGAGACAAATCATTTATCATCGTACACAAATCACATGAAAAATCAATTTTTTTAAATAATTTTCTTAATTTTTCTTCGTAATTTATAATAAACTTTCAAAAAAGAATAAAATTTTTTGCGCCGTTTATCCAGTCCGATAGGTACTTGAAACATGGTCGTTTAACAGGGTAATGTATACTGTCTATCTCACGTCGGTAATATTTTAAACGAAGGTAAAGCAAAAAAAGTTAAGAAATTTATCATCCTCTACCAGCAACCAAGTTAAATCAATTAATTTAATTGAACCATAATTGTGCAATTAGTTGATATATATATCGCTACATGAATATAGTAATTGTTTATATTGCAATCATGCGGTTATTATGTTAACATTACTATTTGTACTCGGTTACTATATCGTACTGATGATAAACCTTCGGGAAAACTATTTTTTCTCAAGTTTAAATGAATCTTAAGAAAGTAATTACTCTGTATAAGATTGCCAAGATAGTAAACATTAATATGCATATTCACTCATAGCCACTGTAAATGGCTTTTTTAACTAAATATTTGAATTTATTCCAAAAATGATGCAATATAATCGACTGTCCCCTAACTAAATATTACATGAATATCTCTACCACTAAATTTGTTTTTATTAGGACAGATAAAAACATTATATAAAATATTAAAATTATATTTTTGATATAAAAAAATTATTTTAATAGTTTTTTACTGTACAATATCTTCTTTATGGGTTAAACAATAAAAATATTTTTGATTGTAATTAAAAAATTATATCAAACAATATAAATTTTATTATTTTATCAATTTTATAAAATGCTTTAGGTTATACTTTTAAACGTGTATAATATTACGATTTTAGATTTGTCACATTATGATTTCGATTTAGTTTATCGAGACTGTTTTATAGGCGTTTCTTTTTTAAAATATTTCCTTTCTGATGTATAACAGCTTTTACAATTTATTTTGTTACTAGCCTGATACCCGTCCGTTTCACTGGGCTTAAAAGTAAAACACCGCTTTATGATAGATAATATCTGTTTTAATTGACAGGCAAAAAATTTTGAATTAAGTTATTCTCAAGGAGATGGTTATTCAAAAATTTATTTCATTCAGTAAAAAAGTTAGTTTACGTACACTCACTTTATTCAAAACTGTTTATTATGACATTGATATTAAGATTGAACAAGCACCAAGGCAATTTTAAATAAAAACGTGAATTTTCTTATATGAAGTTGGACTAAGTATAAATCAATTCTGAAAATTTTAGGGGGGTTGCTCGATTATTGAAAGAAATAAATGTCTTTAAAAGTAGTCATATTTATCTTATAGGAAAACGGTAGATGGATTATATGTTTTCATAGATTTCTACAAAACTAGTCGGTGGAAAATAAACTATTTAAATTAAAGTTAAACCTTGAATCATTGAAAACCAGTTGTGTACAACTAATTAAGGAGGTATGAGCACGGTAGGAGAGATATAAATTTAAAAAATATATATTTTCAATTTTGATGGTGAATTATTCTATAACTTGGAGAAATTTTCAAAATATCGAAACTTGAAAAGTTTGTTTAATTATTTATCTTTCGATATTTCGGAAACCAAAGCAGATATCGAAAATTTTTAATCTTATTTTTTGAACCTAAAAATTCATCATCAATGTTGAATGAAAATAAGTTACAAATACTATACCATACTGCTCGTACTACCTTAAGTGGTATCATAAATATAAAAACCGTTTATACGCCTAGGAAAAGCTACAAAATACCCAATTCCTTCCGTCTTTTCTTATCGTATAATAATTATATATACATTTACTTCCTTACATGACATGACAATACGCTTTTCTATATTCATGAACTTGAAAATTATTTGTTTCAATCATTAACTTTCTTTTTTTGTATGTAGTAGGTAATATAAACTTCCTAGACTTGCGTGCACGATCACTATTAACTTGGTTCGAAAACACTCATATTACCCACTATACATATCCGTTCCACTTTTATACAGTGTCATTCAAAGAAAAGGAAAGCGTATTTTTCTTAAAATTAGGTAAAAATTTTATTTATGGAGGTATGATCGTACTACTAGTTGTTTTCTGTCCGCTTCACTGGTCTCACACATCGTTCTTCAAACATAATCAGAATAAACATACAACAAATGAAAGAATCCCGCAATATCACTTTGGAAAATGGGGTGAAACTTTTTCTAAACTTAGCCCCCCCCTACCCTAAACTGTTCTTCGAATCATTCTGATCAAAAGCTCTCATGACACGGAGTACTTTTCGAGCTACGGGAGATCAAAGTTGTACATATATTATATTTATAGTCCTATATGATTAGCAAAATGGCTTTCTGTGAAATTTTTTCAAACCACCCCAAAATGTTCTTCAGATCGCTCTGATCAAAAGCTCTTACGGTCACAAAATTTTTTAACGGGTAGTTTTCGAGCTACGAGCTATATAACTTTTACGTTTGTGTACCTTTGATCGCATGTAGCTCGAAAACTACTCGTTAACGGGAGTTGCACCGATTTAGATAAAACATCTAAGAATACCCGCTAGAAAATTTGCTTTCAAATTTAAAAACAAAACCGATTTCAAATCGTTTCAACAGCTTAAGAGGTGAAACAGATTGACAGACACACACACATAGCGATCAAACTTTTAACACCCCTTTTTGCGTCCGAGGTTAAAAAACTTTCAAAAATCGTGAAAATGAGAAAAAAAGGCCAAAATCTAGCTAAAATAGGCACTTTCAAGTCTCTTCCTTACGGGTCGAACTAGTGGATCATAATGATGTAGCGATATTTTACGAATTTCACAAAATCAATATTAAAACTAACTTAGATAGAGAGCTATTTTTTTCTAAAGATTCTTCAAATTATTCCAATAATTTGAACACTATGTAAATAATAAATTTTAAATATATTCAGTTTTTATATTGAAATAAAAAGCAATCAAAAGTTTCAAATTGACAGCTAGCAGTTATATATAAAAAAATGAATATATTAAATTAAAAAAATCACTTAAAAACACCAATTTCTTCTATGTACTTCTTCAAACAAAGATGAATATAGAAAAAGTCTAGTTCATTTACATATTTGCATCAAGTGTCAGAAATTCGAATACCAAATATATTCAAAACTTGATGGGTTAAAATTTAAATATCAATTTTTACATAAAAATTTATGAAATTTGAATATGAATACAAAGTATCAAATCGTAGCATTTTTGGCTAGAAAATTCAAACCTTTTTTTCTTTTAAACGAATAAAACTTTCATATAAATCAATTAATTAAAATTAATTAATCAATTAATTTACACTCAAAGTTTTAATTAGACTTTATGATATTTTTCATGGTCATAAGTTAAATCAGATTTGTCTGGATTAAAAAAAAATGATTGTCTGGATGAAAAATGGCCCAAGTTGAGGCAGTCACGAATTTTGTCTACAATGTTTAAGTAATTAAAAAATTAAAATTATTCATGTGAACTGGTGACAGAAGTGAACAATTTGGAATAACTCTGTGTTTTTTTGTATTTTTAAATTAATTAATATTTTATAATTAGTAAATTAAAATTATTTACGCGGCTATAAAAAGTTATTATAAATAATTAAAAAATTATTGTTTTTTTGTATTTATTAAATTAATTAAAATTACCTATCATAAATATTAAAAAAATATTTGATTTGATATATTTAATTTCTAGCGTTTATTTTCGCATCACGTGAGATCAGTGCTTTTTCTCGTTCAAACTCGTGAATACCTCAGCTTGGGTCTTTTTTTCCAGGCAATCATTTTTTTCCTTGAATAACACTTTCAACTCTACAATTGGGCATAAGTTTGATCACTATAACATATGGAACAAGTAACCTCCTTCTCTTGGGGTCATACGGAATCCCGACAATCATGGTGCTTATTCCTTATTAACGTGAATACCATCATTCCTTATGGTTTTCATCAATGTTACAGATACTCTGGAAATTTTATAGTCGCGCGCCTCTTGGACCATTACACTGAGTGTTACAACAAGTTATTTGTGCCTTATTTTCTACGTTAATGGTGAATTTTGTGAATTTAGTCGAAAAATCAGAAAATTTTTCGATATGTGTCTTGGTTTTCGAAATATCGAAAGCTAAATAATTAATCAAAATTTTCAATTCTCGATATTTTGAAAATTACTCCATATATCGAAAAAATTTATTCTTACTTTTCGTCTTACATTATGAAGTTGACCATTTTTTGTGTGCCCATTACCATGCTCATACATCCTTAATTAATCGGGCACAACGGGTTTTTTGTTTTCAATAATTTACTAAGGTTTTAACTTTAGTTTAAATAGTTTTTGTTCAATTTCCACCAACTAGTTTTGGAGAAATCTATGAAAACATATTATCCATCTACCGTTTTCCCATAAGACTAATGTTAAATATACTTACTTTTGAAGTCATTTATTTATTTAAATAATCGGACAACCCCCTATTCTATTTTCAGAATTGATTTATACTTAGTTCAACTTCATATAAAAAGAAAATCAAGCCTTTTATCCAAAATTGCTCCGATGCTCGTACATCCCAAAAATAAATCTTTACTGCATCTCAGAAAATTTATTTTAAACACAATCGCTACCCTTTTTTACGTTTTTACAAAGCTCTAAAAAAGCTTTGCAAAGTATATTTTTGTAGTATGACAAATACTTTTTTATAGCTAATAAATATGATAACATGTCAGAATATTAACGATACATATTTTTCATGTGTTTTTTTTTTTTTAATTTCAAATACAAATTCATAAAACACAATGATTAGCAGCTTGTCTAAAAATAATAGAATATTTAATAACATATAAAAACATTAGCTTAATTACGATTTTATCATGTCAAATGATTTATTATTAAAAAAATATATAATTTTATTTTATCTATCTATAAAAGTATAAAAGTGTTTCTTTCTGTCTTTTTATATTTATTATTATTATTATTATTATTATATTTTTTTTTTTTGAAAAGGAAGAAATGACCTATTTTATGATAGATAATTATGCATAATTTATTGTCAAAAATCAATAAATCATAATATATTATATGTATAAATATTACATATAATATCCTGCTTATTTGTGGGGGTTTTATAGCGTTTGTTAATATTCTGAAATTTTATAGATAAATAATATATTATGTGTCTCAAAATTAACGCAAGAAGTCAATTTGCTAGAAAACACAGTTTTTTAATTGAAAATTGTACATTTTTTATTAATTCATCAAGTTAAAAGTATCAGGGTTATCTGTAGAATAGCATATCTGGTAAAATTTATAGCATATTAAGTAACATTCCAAGGTCTTGATGACTCGTAGTTTTTGCCAAAATTTTCCTTGAGCATTTTGTATAAATGTATAGCTAAATAATGATGATACAAATCTAAATTCCATCGACGTGTGAGTGGTCGCAGGCTTGTTGTCGGAAACCTAAGACTTCAAAAAACATCATGGAAAACATTCAAATTAATTTTAAAACCTTGCCCAACAGAGAAAAGGCATTCTTTTTTCATCGAGTCCTCAAGTTTAAAAAACCCTAAACTACCAGCTATCACGCTATCTTTAATTTTTCATTTTCATCACTTGACCGTGGTGAAAGGTAAACATTCAATTCTTGCGTTAATTTTGGAACAACTTTTATATTATTATACAGGCTGTCACAGGAATGTGTGATCCAAATATTCAGTAGTTATCGTATAAACTTGAATTTCTTAATGAAATCAACAATTTCTATGATTATTTTGAACCAAACATTACTTTGAGTTAAACCGTATAAGAAGGATGATTTGCAGAAGTAATTTTTAGAGCCATGTAGCCGCAAAAATAACTTGCCATTCAACCGCAAAATTAACTAGATTTTTATGTTTTTGGACAAGTTATATCAATTAAAATAAAAAACATGAAAAGCTTGCTCATTGGAGGAATAGATTAATATTTTTTTAGATATTCTTAGAGCCGTTTCGAAAAAAAAGGTTTTATATCTCCTAATTGTTAAATGAACCCGATTTATGTGTTCAAATTATTGTGTTTTTGTGATTTTTTCACTCTTTGAATTAGACTTTGAATTTCTGCCGAAACATTTCGGTTTATAAAAAAAATGAGAAGTCATGTGTGTAAAGCCTTGATCATTTTAAGGTCACGTAAATATGCTGGTGAAATTAATTTTTCTACCCTTTGAAACGTGTTTTTAAAACATTTAAAAAAAAAATTGCTTTTCTAGAAAGATTTTGAACTATCTTGCAACTTTTGTGATACCTTGTATATTGAATTTGTATCAGAATATTGTAATATTAAATTAGATTGAAACATATTTTGTTATTATAGGTATATCAGTAACGTCATAGGTGTATTATTTTTGTAGTCAAATATTTATATGAGATATCAACACGATATTTTTCGTGTTTCGAAACACAAAAAGTTATGAAACTTTATCTTCAATTACTTATATCATTATTTTGAGTGGTAAAAATTATCTATTAAAAATTATTACTTTTTGAAATATATATTTTTACCTAAAGACCGTGAGCTCATATTGGCGCCCATAATTCTATGATTAATTTTAAACGTCTTTTGGAAATTTGATCTTGTGGTAAGACAGCTGGTATCTTTGCATGAGCTGGTATCTTTGATTTCTGAGAGTGGTTGCCTTAGCCATCGCGGGGTGCAGTTAGTAAGCAGTAATGAAGCAATCTAAATTCTGCCAGACAAATTAAAAGTACATTTTTAGCAACGAAAAAACCGCCTGGTTCAATTATAAATGGCTAAAATGACATAAAGTAGTTTTCTAACTCTTTCGACTTTCTTCATTTTGTTTTACATATAGTAGTGTTGGAAACATATAGAGAAAAATCGAAAAACTTAGTTTCCTTATTAACTTGATCAATCCTTCTCAAAAGACAGGCAAAATGAATCTTAGAATTTTCGATTCAATATATGCACACGGTCGCGAATGCTAGCTAGCATTGCAGTCATGCTTATAAATAATAGTCATTTCATAGTTATAAAAAAGTGGAGTTTTTTTTTATAAAAACACATTTTACATATTTATTGAAATTTTTATTGTTTTATTAACTTTGATATTTAGGTCGCAAACAACATATTTTCACAAGTCATGTCAGCAGATTTTATGCCAACATTCAATTATTTTGATATATAAATCATAACCTGATGTAAGTAACTTTGATCACATCGATTATATTCTGATAGGAAGCATAATTTCCTCGAGTTTTTCCATAATTCCTATCTTGTCGTTATTTTTCGTGCAAATTATCCGTTTAGATAAAAAATTCTAGATTAAATAATATTTTTATTTTAAGAAATTTTCCACATTTTCACCGACAGCTAACAATTTTCTATTCTATCTATTATCTCCCAGGATCTAAATTGACTATTAGATTATTAAAGCAACCCGGAGAACTCCAATCTGATGTCAGGACATGATGTTCCCTCATCAAACTCAACGCAATTTTTGTTATTTTTTAAATTTTTAACTACAAAACGAGCTCTTAGCCATTATAGATTAAAACAAGTGAAAACAAACAATTGACTGAGTTAATTGTTGAAATACCATGCATAGTCAGTGTTGATTTCTTGATCACATTACACATACAAACATGTGACACATACATAACTGATAATCAAGTATAGTACACATTATAAAATTTCCGCCTAATTGGCGCCCTCACGGGTAAACAATGATGTTGACGAAAAAATGTTTCAAACAAAAGTTGTTTAATTTTTAATAAGGAACATTTTTTACATTTAAACTTTTGTTTTATCTCTAACGGTTTACAAGATGGGTCCTACGGACCCTAGACCCAATTGACCTATGATGCTCATTTACGAACTTGACCTCAGTTTTTACGTCCTGAGTACGCTGTAAAAATTTCAGCTCGATATGTTTTTTCGTTTTTGAGTTATCATATCCACAGACGGACGGGCGGACGGACGGACAACCGGAAATGGACTAATTAGGTGATTTTATGAACACCTATGACAAAATTTTTTTCCTAGCATCATTATTTTTAAGCGTTACAAACTTGGGACTAAACTTAATATACTATGTATATTTCATATGTACATGGTATAATGATCCATCGTGTATACAAAAACATGTTCCATATGAAACAAAACTTATATTTTTTTCAAATTTTTGACTTCTACTAACTGAATCGGATTATATGAATTTGCATGACTTTTGCGTGATTATTCAGATGTTTATCTCATTATCGTCGAGTGATAAATTTAACTCTGTTATCGGGTATAAAATTTTATAGTTTTAAATAGTGAACAATGTGACGCCATTGACTATTAAACAGTACATTTCCCTATCCATATAAAGACAACTTGAATTATGGTAATTTATGCAAAACAATAATAATATTTATATTTATATATCGTATTATGGTTACCTATATTAAATCACCTAAAACTTGAATAATATATGCATAATTTTGTGGTACAAATATAATATTATTTATTATATTTGATAAAGGTATTATTTTGTTATATTATATATTTATTTAATAATGAAACTCAAAAGCTCAAATCTCAAGTAAATAAATATTAGATACCTAACATTTATTACCAAAACTTACGAAGTACCTAAATATTAACAAATTTAATGAAATAAACTAATTTAATTTATTTATGGAGTCATTATTGGTATCATAAAATATGATGTTTTATGTACCTCAAATAAACACAGATTTCGAACATTTTTGGATACAATTTTCGGGAAAAAGTGTGGTACCTTAAAATTACGCCAGTTAATCCATTAACTTAATTGAGTATTCCTTCAGTTTTTTGCAAAATATTTATCGAGAATTATTACCGAGAGAATGGTTGTCCATAAACTTCTTTTCAAGTGAAATTAAATAAATTGACTTCGATGTTCAAAAAGTATGTATTACTATCCGTTTGTTTTATAATTCTGAAAGTAAGGATGTTTGTTTGTTTGTTTGTTACGCTTTCACGTAAAAACTAGCGAATGGATTTAAATGAAACTGTACAGCAATATAACTCACATCAGAATAATATATCCCTATGTATTATAAATTTGAAAGTAAGTATGTTTGTTTGTTTGTTTGTTTGTTACGCTTTCACGCAAAAACTAGCGAATGGATTTGGATGAAACTGTACAGCAATATAGCTCAATAAATATACTCAATGAATTATGACTATTTTACACTTAAAAAAATTGAAAATTGTGCAAATATTTTAGCTGTGTAAAGCAATTCCTTCGAGTGTTATGGAAGGGGAATAAGTGAGATCAAGACAGGTAGAAGCAAAGCGGTGGTTTTTACTTTTAAGCCCAGTGAAGCGGACGAGTATCAAGCTAGTTTATTTTATAATGATACTCAAAAACCGCACAAGTGCATAAATATTAACACTGTGTAAGTACGTGGCAGATACACATAGAACTAAATATTGGCAAATTTAATATAATATACAAATCTAATTTATTTGTGGACTCATTTTCAGAACAAATAAAAGTTTTGTCATTAAAATTTACCACAAATAAATTTAGATTTAAAACAAATTTTGGATAGAATTATCTATAGGAAACATTCAGGGTATCCCCCGATGCTGTAATGAAGAGTATACGGCGATATAAGACGTGTACCCTGTGGTTTGACCTAATAGATTGGTGTTTACCCTGTGTAGGAAAGCATCCATTAATCACGTGTCTCCACCCAGAGGGGGAGGGGATTAGTTCAAAAGCCTCGCTGAGCGCAAGATGACAAGATGTCAATTTTCTTGATATATTTTTTTAGCACAATGAAAATGATTTCCAGTTTAAGTTGCGGTACATGGATATTTAATTTCAAGTTCGGGTACTTTTATATTTTTTGAACGCCATAATTTTTCCATGCTGTCCTGCCAGTGTCCAAAAGTACAAAATGTCTTCTTGACTTGATACTAAAAAAACTACGTTCCACCTAGGATGAATCGATTGTTGAGTTTATTACGAGATGCAATTTAGTGGCAAAGCAAAATCTAATTTCGTTTTTTAAATATGCTTCCCATAAAGCTTTAAAAACTTTGAAGTGTTTTTTAATATTTTTGCCTTTCTTTCATTTTTATGAGCTTTTTACATGACAAAACTAAATAAAAAATTTTGCTTACGCTATTCTTAAGGCCCACACACATTGACAGAGTTTTGGCGGACATATTGGCGTATTTGTCAGCTTTATATTTATTAAGAGACTTAAACTTGGAGAAAAAAGCCCGTACAGATTCTTTAAATATGATATGATATGCTAGTATGGAAAAAAGCGTCTGTGAACTTTATCGAATTATTTAATTTCGTTTCTAAAACAACTTTTTGTAACGTAAAATACGAAAACTCTCATTGCAACAAAAACCCTTCAATACAATTCATTAACCTTTTCTAAAAGTTTTTCATAAAACAAACTATGGCTGAGGTGTTAAACAGACAAATCTCATTCCACCTCTTTCAAAACAAAAGAGGATAATGAAAAGATGAGGTTTGCATATAAATATAAAATGATATTAAAACTAACCCTTTTCCTACCGGGTATTCGAGAAAATAGAAATTTTAAAATGTTTACATTAAATTATTTAAAGAAAACCCTTAATTTATTATTCGACTTTTAATTCAATTTTAAATATTATTTCTATTACTTTTTCGGGGGTGTTAAAAGTTTTGCTGGAAATGACAACGGAAAACGATATAGAATTCTAAGCAAAAAGTGTCATTGAAACATATTTCGAAATTAAATACTTTCCGAGCTATTGGCAATCGAAATTCGGAGTATTTAAAGTAAATAATTAAATATACATCATATTTTTCTACTATTTGACGTTAAATACTTTGGAGAATTTCAATCGCCAAAACCCCCGATAAGTATTGACTTTTCGAAGTAGGTTTCAATGACAATTTTTGCTTAGAATTCATTCCCATATCGATTTTGGTTGTCGTTTTCAAAAATTTGTACACCCACGATCGCACCCACGCACGTTTACGGCATAAGTGGTTTCTGAAACGATATTTTTCGTTAAGACACAAAAAAATAATATTGATTTCTGTATTTTGTTTGAATTTCAAATAATTTTCACTCATTTAGTAACTAAATAGTAGTTAATGTTTACCGATATATTTCAAAACGTCATATGACTTCGTGGAGTCGAACGAACGATACTAAAAACTATACCGTCAACTATTAAAGGGTTAAAATAATAATGACTATGGAATCCTTTTTAAAGAGTAAACTTTCTAAATCATATAAATATTAAAACAAATGTTTATTAATTAAACACCAATTATAAATTTATATAATAATAATTTATAATTTGAAAATTAATATACACATAACACGATAGATAAGTATCAACACGAAACATAACAGAAATACGACCTATTATAGTTAATATACTACTCTGTCTATATAAACAACTATTATTTTTAATTTAATTATATTATAATGCGATAAAAATAATCAATTTTAATGTCTTTGAAAAGTCATGCTAAACTTGAAACTCCATTAACAAGTTGAACATTTGGCAGCAGAATAACCGAGGGATTCTCTTGTATGACCACATTAAAATAGTTGGATATGACAGCTATTATACAAATAGTGTATGTGAATTAGGTTTTTAATCGTCCAACAGTGACTTCATCAACTTATACAGAAAATATCATTCAATTCAATTTGTTTAAAACTAAAAAATATATCAGTATAAGGAAACTCGTTCGTATTTTGATATCCCCATAAATCAGCAAAAATTCGAGGGTGTTTCGATAAAAGATTAGAGAAAAATATTTGTATACTCTGTTTATATGAAATATATATCAAGGTATACTAAGTTTGTAACGTTTAAAAATATTCATTCTGCAAATAAAATTTTGGTATAGGTGTTCATAAAATCACCTTTTAGTCCATTTTCGGTTACACGCAAAAAGATATCAAGTTGCAATTTTTATAGCGTGCTCAGAACGTAAAAAGTGAGTCTGAGTTTGTAAATCAGCAACGTAGGTCAATTGGGTCTTGGGTTCGTAGGACCCATCTTGTAAACCGTTAGAAATAGAACAAAATATTAGTGTAAAAATGTTCCTTTTAAACATTTTTTCATAAAAATCACTGTTTACTACTCTGCGGGTGCAAATAAGGACAAAATTTTTTCAACAATTAATTGAGACAATTGTTTTTTTTTTCACTTGTTTATTAACAAATTTATTGCGTTTATGTTATGGAATAAAAATTTTACCTAAAAATGGTCCTTCTTTTAATTACGCCTATGTATTTAATACTAATAGCTTACAGAAAAAAAGCGTTTAAACTATATTGGAAAAGTTGAAAATTCGAATAAAATTATTTTGAGGTCGAAAATAGATGGCTAAAACCTTAAATTATTAGATATTCTTGGAAAAAATAAGTTGGCTCAAATTATATTTTTTATTGAAGTTTTTTTCAAAATATACTCTGTACTCTCTGAATTCACGCTTTTTTGAAACCAGTTCCTCAATTAAGAAGCGATTTTATAAATACAGAAAATTATATTATGTAAATTACGCTGAGATTTAGCGTAAGTGCAACTTATTCGCATATTTATTCAAAATCATCATAACAACCGATTTTTTTAAATTAATAGTAACTGTACTATAAACAATATTTATAATTATATTGCGTTAATTTATATAAATATAAACAATATTTATTAATTATAATTATAATTATATTGACTTTAAAGTTTATTTATTCTATTTTCATACTAATAAATCAATAATCATCAATAACTAATAAATTAACGAAATTAATAAAACAAATATTCAAAAAATTATCATATAATATTTAAAAAAATACTCACATCAAAGCTAACGCATCCACTATTATCTGGATTTAATGTATTGAACAAATAATGGGCATAATTATTTGTATTAGCTAAAAACAAGAAAAAAAGATGTATTAGTTAAAAAAACTATTTAAATTTTTTTAGAGATAGTCATGTAATAGGATATTCTACTATTTTTGAAAAAGTACTTCAAAATGTTGATTTTGCTAACAAAAAGCGACCAAAAATTTATTTCGGAAAAATGCACACGCTGTCTTGCCAAAAACTTAAATTAAATTTTAAACCTTTTTTAAACTATCAAAAACGCGGGCAGGCAGATATATTCAAAGACATCTGATTATAATAAATATAAATGCTTATTATCTATTGATATATTATACTCAGCTGTCTACACTGAACTAATTGATGGTCTATGGCTCATACCGATATGACATCACAGCAAGGCTTGCCCGCGTTTTAGGTCACGTGATATACAGTTTAAAAACTACGATTTTTAATTTTAATATTTTAAAAGAAAAATGTGCTATTATGACTCGCAATCAGAATATTTAAGTATATTTTTACATAAATTTTAATTTTTTTCAAATTTCATAATTTATTTTTGACTAACGATAGTACCCTATTCCCTGCAGCAAAACAGGGTGAATCAAGATGCAGGGTGAATAGACATTACGAAATAAATGTTTCTATGAATACGGAGCAGAAATTATAATTGGCAGCAGTTTAAATTAACCTCGTTTTATCTGGTACATTTTTTTTTAATAACGCAGAACATCTGCCACATTTAGTAATTAAATTCAATGGCATTATTTAATCAAACCATGGGCAAGTTATATAGAAGCCCATAATATTTAAAATATACGAATGAAGAGAACGGAGAGAAAGGACTTAATTATAATTGAATGTGAAACATTAAAAAAAATTATTACATACCTAATTAAAATATTGAACTAATAATTCTTAATTAAAAATGGTAGGGTTCAAATAGTATCTAATAATTTTAAAGAAACAAGTTCGTTGTTGGATAAAAACATTAAATAACATTAAATGACAATGGTAAAAAGTTATGGTAAAAATTAAATATGCAAATGAATGGGGTAAAAAGAAAATATGTAAAATAGATATTACATTATCATACTATATTACACTGGGCATGGGCAAGCAAGTTGGATACAAGAAGATGAAAATACTGAGTCTGATCCCTAGAAGTTGTAATTAGTATATTACGCTACAAGAACAGAAAGTTTTTAGATTCCTCCACTGCACGATATGATGGCGCGCAGTTCAGGGATCTCAAACTTTCTGCCCGTGTGATGTATACTATTTTTCTTTAATTTCGGTCGAAAGTACGTATTTGCTGCTTCTGTTAGGAGGCCGAAAGTCCCGTATTATCTTTGGCACCAAAACATAAATTTCGGACTTTCTGCCTCTCAACAGAAGTAGAAAGTACGTACTTCCGGCCGTGGATAAAGAAAAATAGAGGCTATTAGCATTTTTGGTCTAGAAAGCACGTTTATGGAGGTATAGACCAAAATGGTTTTCCCAAACAGTGAGGCACTTTTTTTTGTAAGAATTTTGTGCGGGATACGCAACCTATTAAAATAAAATAACTCCTGTAATTTAATGCGGAAAAAAAATTATTTTTAGTCTGAAGTAATACTATTTAATGAATAATCAATTATGTTTTGTCAAATTACTAGATTTGAGCCAATTTCTTTTGACAGAAGAGTCTATCTTGCTAATCCGTATCTTAGAAATGTATAATAATAATAATACAGAATTTGTACAGACATTCTACAAATTTGATTATAAAATCAAATAAAGATGGGCTATTTTGAATAATTTTACAAATGATACAAAATAATGTAATAATTAAAATGAAAATTGAAAAGAACTCAGATATTTTTTTATGTTTGTTTGTTTTTTATCACGAAATTTCTGATTCAAATAGCTATAAAAAACAAAGAAGTAATTAAGAAAAGCCAGTCTCGGTTTCTTTTCCAAATACATCAAAAGTGATTAGAAATGATTTTATAGAAAATTTTGATATTTACATTTTTTATTTAAAACTTTTTCCCTTCGTATTTTTTCAAACATATTTTCAAAAAAGTGATTTTGGGGGTTGTTTTTAATGTTTTTCTACCCTCTTAATATAATTTAATATTTTTTAAACAAACTTATATTCTAAAATGTAGGCTTCCGTTTTGGTTGTAGTTTAAATATTCATTTATTGGACTGTTATAGGTACTAAAAAGTAAAAATAAATATTTCTATGAGACTCAAATACATGACTATTTAAAGCTTGACACTCTCCGAATTATTCATCGTATTTTAGATTGAGCGCCTCCAGCTTTTACAAATAGTCATGTATAAGTGACTCACAGGAAAAACTATTTTCTACTTTTTGGTATAAAAAATAAAGCTTGTCATTTAAAAATTACGTTCTTTTTTTTAGTTACAAAGAAAATATGTGAATGTTTATGCGTTGAGGTGACAAAGTAATACAAAAATTATTTCCTTAATCACAGTTTTTTAAATAAAAAATTTATGCGCCCCGACTGTTGCAAGACAGAACAGTCAAATTCGCGCGTTTGTATTCTTTTTCATTTTAACGTACTAAACACAAGCTGCTTATCATATAAAGTAGAAATTAGCTTTCTCGAAACAAATTTTGATTGAAAAAGGTAATATACTTGTGTAAACTCCTTAGGGTAATTGAAGGGTTGACACTTTATTATATATATATATATATATTTCTTTTTCATTTCTCCAACTTCATAAAAATGAAATACGTCTCAATTTTTCTACAACGATAAACAAAACAAAAAAAACTTTTTCACACACAATTTCACTTTGTTTTTTATAGCTTTTAAATCAAATTTATGTGATCATCATTTACATAAAATCAAATCTGAAGCAGATGACCTCCATATGACCTCTATATTAATAATAGAATTCAATTCAATTTATTCATTCTTTTTTAACAATACAAACCGTATACAGAGCATGTCATAAAAAAGAGATAAGTTAGTTAGTTTATTCATGCCGGTTTTAACTCTAGTGCAAATCTAATCGAAATCCATAGAAAACTATAAGTAGAACTTTCGGCACCTGATACTAAAGACCAAAAGTCTCCCGAGTATCACTCAAATGGTATACTTAGATTAGAAGACAAAACTTCATTTTAAAAAAATGAAACCAATATCATTTAAATTTCAATGTTCCATTTATTATCAATTCAACTGAGAAGTCAAATATCTAAGGAATAAAAATCCTTACCAATAGATTTCTTATAAAATACATAAATCTATCCATAATACAATTTGCGTAGTAATCCTATTGAAAAGTGCTTATCTATAAATTAAAATCCTACCCAAGGCTCAAAGCAATACAACTATTTTTAATGTCAATACTTTCATAATAATAAATTTTTCAATACGAATAATGAAAGCACTTTTGATTGAAACATAATTTATAAATAAGAGTTATCGATTTAAACACTATTTTCGTACACATACACCTGATTGTCAGTTTAATCGAAAGTTTTTTAGCAAAATTTATAGACAAATAAGTTTTTGTCTTGTTTTGTTGTGACAGATCACATAATTGAGGGGGAATATCATTCCTTAATAAAATATTATGAGAAACTTATGCGGATTATGTTATAACCACTCAAAAATGAAATTTGAATTTCAATATCTCACGAGCAGAAAACATTACTTCAACATTTCTATCAATATGTCACAAGGAATTAACAAACATAACCGAAAACCAAACGAAAGTAGATGCTATATTTCTGTTAGTATGCTTGATCAATGTTTTTTCGTTTCTAACAACTTCTTTGGTATGCGGTCATTATATGACATAGTATGTTATTCGCACTAAATTACTACAGAAGAGGGCTCGAAAAATGCCTTGAGATAATTATATTCGCTGTATCATATTTTCGATAATGTTTAGCTATACAACTCTCCGCGGGTCACATATCGGTAAAGTGTTGAGCATATAGTGGATGAAGGACTTTTTTACTTTAAATTTTTAATATTTATTTCGAGAAGAAATCGGCTCTCGAGCTAATAATTTATACCTGTTATTGCATAAAAGTATAAAAATATTTCATATGATATCCGTGAATTTTCAGCAAGTTACACATCTGACTAACAACGGAGTTGCGAACCAAGGTATCAAAATGTAATCGAAATGTTTGAACCGGTTTTAACGTTGTAAATCATGTTTAAAATATATATTTTTTGCTGTCGACCATATAAACTACATTTTTTAACCAAAAATGTAAATTTATTTCTAAAAAAACCTTCTTCACTATGCATTACATTTTCTTGTCACGTGTTAAATGTTGTATACGTCGTACACATAAGCGAACGTTTGAAACAGCGTACAAAATTTCCTGGAGACATTGTTCAAGCACTTCTTACCCTCTCATACTACAATCTTTATATATGTAAAGAAATAAAAGAAATAATAAAAAGAATAAAACAATCAAAAATATTTACTTACCACCTTGTGGAAAAAATTGTGAGTAAATAACTTTAAAAGTCTCTTCACGAAATATTCCCGTAGGACATTCCGCTTTAAAGCCACGATAAATTGCTTTTATTTCACCATCTGTAAATCTCGTTGCTCGTCTTAATGCTTCTAAACTATCAGGCCGATATCTTGGGGTTGTTTCACCTAAATCTTCTAAGTCTGTATCTATATATCAAACAAAATAAAACAAATTTTTTTAATAATTTTTTAAAAATGATTATATTATTATTTAAAAAAGTTTTGTTCCAATTATAATTTTAAACTATTCATTAAAATATATAATTATATTTCTTTTTTTTTTTAAAGAAATATTAATGATATTTCATTTTATAGAAATATAAAAAAAAAAATACTTTTCTTATTATAGATCTAGAGCCAGGCATTGTATTTGACAGTCATTTCAGAAGGGCTAGAAATTTGAGAGGAATGTTTTGAATTTGAATTTTATAAATGGAGACTTTCTTATCAGGGGGCCTAATTGTGAACCAAGCTTAAAATTGATTATTAAAATCGGTTCGCGCTTTTGGTCTATAGTGCGCAACAAAGTGCTAGACATACATATATTGGCTTTAAGGATAGAAAGGACCAAAAAATCTCGTTTTCTTAAGATCATTTTTAAATCGAGTATATGCATTCTCGTTAATGTCGTTTATAAGCAATTAATGTTTTAAAAGGGATGTTTTAATAAGTCACAAGGGTAACTTTCCTAAGATTAATTGGGAAAACTAATATTCATTAGTTAAAAACCTGATAAATATTTTCCTATAAAGAAAATTATAACAAGCGAAACTCGCTTTTCCATAAAAAACATTCAAAGTGATGAAATTATATATTTGTGTTATTTCTTCTAAAAGTGATTTCCTATAAATCTTTAAGAATCGATATTTCGAGAACTATGGTATATATCGAAAAATTTTACTCTTAATTTTCGTCTATTTTTCCCAAGTTCTATACTTTTTCTATAATTTCATCATTTAGTTGAGAACAGCTTTAAATAAAAACTGAAAACAAAAAAAAAAGTCCAGTAGTTTACCTAGTGACTTTGATAGTTGAGACCCATTAAAATCTAAACCAGCTCAAATCTTTCTAATACCTAATGGGTCACTGAAAACTATTGAACTTGTTTTTTCGTTTCAAGTTTTATTTAACGCAATTGAATTATTTGATTTTTTTCAATTAATTTTTTGTTATCATTCTCAATGAATATTCATCAATTTTATACTTGCTCCGAAATTAAAAATTTTCCAAGCCCAGGAAACTTACATGCCCGATTTTCTCAAAACATGACACGGTTTTCTCAATAGCCTCCCTACTATCCAACCGTTTCGAAATAACCATCAAATACTATATCTGGCCCTAGACCCAATATCCTTTGCATTCGTACATAAGCCGAATAATTTTTCTTTTTATTTTTAAATATTTGATCAAATAAAAATTCATCTTTCATTTTATAAAAGCAAATATAAAAACTTACCTTATTTTTTTTTTAATAAAACTTTACAATTTTTAATACATTAGAGTATTTTTTTTTTAAATAATTATAAAAATATATTTTTTTAGTTAAATATTTATCGAAGTATAGAAAAATTTTTTAACGAATTTTAGCAACACAGCGATTGGTATTTTGCAAAGAAATTTTATATCTAGGTATCTTTTTGTAATTTAAAGTTCGATAATGGGAAAAATCGGAGTATATTCAAAGTAAGATACGGGAAAAGAGGACACACAAGTAAAATTGAAATTTTTATCGCAAGCAAAATACTATCTAACCATTTTGCTTCTCTGTTAATATTTGACCAAAGCAATTAGGCAAAAGCACTAGAATCTGTAGAATAATCTAATCTTCATAACCAATGAAGTTATCAAAGCTGTGTAGATTGAGTTCAACTTTTAAAGATGGAAGTCACAGATGACAACTTCTAGGTCTATTGCCTCTATTACCTTCTGGGAACGCAATGAGAAGAAAATAGAACAGTAACATAGCCCGTCATTGGAAAAACGTTCTAAGTATTGGAAAAAAGTTTTCTAAATGGCGAGATACTAAAAATACGGCTGAGATTATCATCGAGAAGTTTTGTTAACCTGGACATTATTCAAGCCGAAATTTTAAGAGAGATTAATGGGTTTCTAATATAATGGACAAATCAAGCCCTTCCATCGATCCTAACCTTCTATTTCCCAAGGCATTCAATTTTCATTGTTTAAGAACACCAAATTTTAGTAATTAAATAAAAATAATTCCATAAGAAAAATTTCCAACAATAATAAACTGTAATCTTGCAAGTAATATTTACTAAAAGTACGCAGCTCCTACGTGGTGAATTGTTTTATTTAATATAATTAGTTTTAACTTTTTTCCTAAAAAAATAGTGAAGGTAAATTAGCATTTGAATTTCATTTTGAATTTTAATAAATTTTCATGGAAAAAGTATTTTTAATTGTATATTTTTGTAAGAAAAATAATGCGTTTAATTCAAGCAGAAAATTCATAATGTAAATTAACTTTTAATTTATTTTATCATTATCATATTTTCAGTTTTTCCAAATTTATTTTTGGAATAATAAATTAATTTTCCTAAAGAGTAATAAAAAGTTTCCAATAGAGTTTTATTAAAATACTAAATTATTAACAAACCATAATCCTCGTTGCCTTTTATAGAATGAAAATGATTTTCACATATTCCCAAAAGGTTTTTTTATTTTCAAATATCACAAAATTAAAGAGATTTTTTTAAACATTTTTAAGGAAGTTTTGTAACACGCAAAAGAGGAGTACTGTAATATATCGGACACGCAGACACGTTATAGTTATAAGAAAAACATTTAACAAAAAGAAAACCGACTTCAAAATAAAAACTTTTCCAAAACAAATTAATGTGCACTAAAAAGTAAAAAAGTAACGATAATATAATGTAATTAAAATTACTGTTATTTTTGGAGTCGGTGTCAGCCAAGGAAACAACTCTGACAGAATAATTTTAACAACATTATATTATCGTTACTTTTTTACTTTTTAGGGTACATTAATTTGTTTTGGAAAAGTTTTTCTTTTGAAGTCGATTTTTTTTTTTTGTTAAAAGTTTTTCTTATTTTGTGATTTTTAGTGAATCTGAAGTACGCTAACTAATTTGTCACTAAAAAAAGAATAATCGGAAACGATTGGCGTGATATTGAGTTAATCGTTCTCTTGTCGTGTATACTTAATGCAAATTTAAAACTTTTAGGGTTTTCGTATGGATGCCCATGTCAGAACTGGACTAAAATGAAATGGGAAATCACACAATGGGAAAGCACCAGCTTTCAAACAGATAAAGAATCATCAAAATCGGTTCACCCAGTCGAGGTAACACACATTAAAAAAAATACAGTAGAATTGATAACCTCCTCCTTTTTTGTTTGAAGTCGGTTAATAATACATCTCTTTTAAAATGGAGATAATTATCATTTTATAGCAAATAGAAAATAAATTTTAATAGAATTTATCGATGGAATTGTACCAGTGTATATAATTTTAAAAAATTCAGCTCAATTAGTTTTGATTCAAAGTCTGAAAATCGGAAAAAATTTGTTGCATACGAATTTATTTATAAAGTTAAAAATAAAAATTTAACAATGACTATAATATACATTCGTTTCGTAGAGTAGAGATCGAGAATAAGCTTAAACTTTTTGCTCCTTCATCCTTTTGTATATGTATTCGTATAAATACATTATTTATTCTTTTTCGAAGAATATAAGTCAACAACCAATTGAAAAATTGAATAATTTTTCAATTTTGTATAGAAAAATATTTAAATGAATACACAATTTATTATTATCCTTCAGTTTAGGATGTTACAAAACTATATATATTCCTATGGCTTCAATATTTATAAAAAAGCATTAAAAATTGTACAATTATCGTAATGACATTATTTCAAGGATATATTCACGAGTTTAAGATAAAATTTTAAATATAAATTACTAGCAGATATGACCTTTACAGACCAGATCAATAAATTACAGTAAGTATTCATTAGTGTAAATTAAAGCATTTATTTTTATACCATGTATGTATGAAATATACATAGTATATTAAGTTTAGTTCCAATTTGGTAACGCTTAAAAATATTGATGCTATGAAAAAACTTTTGGTATAGGTGTTTATAGAATCACCTTATTAGTCCATTTCCAATTGTCTGCCCGTCTGTCTGTCAACACGATAACTCAAAAACGAAAAGAGATATCAAGATGAAATTTTTATAGCGTACGCAGGACGTAAAAAGTGAGGTTGAGTTCGTAAATGGGCAATATAGGTCAATTGGGTCGTAGGTCCGTAGGATCCATCTTGTAAATCGTTAGAGATAAAACAAAAGTTTAGGAGTAAAAAATGTTCCTTATAATGAAAAAATAAAAAACTTTTGTTTGAAACATTTTTTTGTAAACATCACTGTTTACCCACGAGGGCGCTAATTACGTGCAAATTATATAGTATGTATTATATGGGAATATCAACCCTGTCTATACATGGTATTTCAACAACTAACTCAGTCAATTGTTTGTTTTCACTTGTTTTAATTTGCTTATAACTAATATTTGCATTTTGCTAACTATGCCAGCATTGTCGATAACGCTAAGAAAATTTATTTCTCAACTTTGAATTTGGCGACCTCTGAAAATTTGCCGCTCTTGACACCAGGCCCGGGTACCCTTATTATAAATCCTCTGGTTGTCCTCTAACGCGATTGAACATCGGGAATTAATTTTGTTAATGTTATATTAAGTAAATTCGTGCATTATAACTATGTCAATTATTAATCAATAAATGATTTAATGATAATAGACTTATGAATTTTTCACCCTTTCATTATTATCGATATAATGTTCAATCAAAATATTATAGTTAATTAAAAGACTTTTCGTACTGAATATTGAATTGAAATTTTGGGAAATCATATAAGTTAATTAGTAACGTATCATTAAGTAAAATAATTACTATACATACATTAAATATAATCAATCAATCGAATTGTCTAACTAATACTCTTATTCATGACATATAGGTATCTACATATATGTATGTGCATAGATAGTATAACGATTAATATAATATCACTTGTTGAAACACATTGAAAAATTAATGATATACAGTTTTCTTCTAGATAAATTTCTAGAAAAGTTGATAAATATTTTGAATCCAAAATTTTCAACTTCATGTTGCAATTGGCCGAAATTTAATTCATTTTTTTATTACTTAGCAGTTTAGAAACTTGATTTCGTGTTAGTTTGAATCTTTTGCAACCCGGGTGTAAATTTTTTATTCGTGTAGTAGACTGAAAAGTGTTCTGTGACAAGCGTAAGAAAAATTACAATGCAACAAGCGCCTAGAAACTCATAAAATACTGAATAAAAATAAAAAAAACTTTTAACAAAAAGAAAACCAACTTCAAAAGAAAAACTTTTCCAAAACAAATTAAAATGCACTAAAATGTAAAAAAATAACGATAATATAATGTAGAAAAATTATTGTTATTTTTGGAGTCGGTGTCAGCCAAGGAAACAACTCTGACAGAACAGTGTGATACATTAGCTAGGCTGACACCGACTCCAAAAATAACAATATTTTTTCTACATTATATTATCGTTATTTTTTTACTTTTTAGTGCATTTTAATTTGTTTTGGAAAAGTTTTTCTTTTGAAGTCGGTTTTCTTTTTGTTAAAAGTTTTTTTTATTTTGTGATTTTTAGTGAACCTGAAGTGCACTAACTAATTTATCACTAAAAAACGAATCATCGAAATCGGTTGGCGTGATTTTGAGTAATTCGTCCTCTTGTCGTGCATACTTAAGCAGATTTAAGAATTTTATGATTTTCTCATGGATGTCGTTATCAGAACTCGATCAAAATGAAATGGGACTACACGGGAAGCACTTGGTCGGTTAATAAAAGAGAATCTCTATCAGACGGTTTTTGTGTTTACTCGTTTAGTACTCTCTTGTTTGACATCAATAAAAAGATATCATAAAATTTGTATATCAGTTTCGAAAACTTTCTATTCCAAGTAAAAAAAATTTTTTCATATTTTTAATCAACTCTCAAATTTTATTGAACAAACAATATTTTGTAAACTACCTCGACATCAAAACCGCTTAACAGTATCAAAAGCCCTTTAAAAAACACTCGAAAAACTATTCACAGATCTTAAAACCAAGTACACGAAAACTAGCTACGTTTTCAAGAGTTTATTTGAGGGCGATTGATTTTCTGATATTCTTCTCTTTATTACAATTAACTAAGGATGAAATACGTCATATAGGTACACCTGGTAGCACACTCAAATATTTTGAAAACTTCTTTACTAGAATAATAACGGGTTGCGGTGTTTGCAACGGCATAACTGTCAACCAATTTAATTTATTTTGCTAAGAAAAAGTGAAAAATTATTTAAAAGTATCTTAAAAATTGTCTGAAAATGATTTTTAAATCAAGAATTTTAGCTTTTTTTTCGGTAATTGGCACTCTTAGGTGTCAGGTGTACTTCATGTCTAAACAATTTCAATTAGAAAAGAAATATCCGGACATTGCCTAGCTTGTACATCAAGATTATTTTGAGGAAAGGCAATTAATAGTTATTCATTCATTCAAGGCTTTGTTGAGCATGATTTTTTTAGAACTTAAAAAAAGAACTAATAGTTTTTCCATGGTTAAACAACACTTTTCAAATTCAAATTCTACTGTAACTCGACAAACTTCCAGGCAGTTAACGCAATCGCTTTCAGATACAAGACAAACTAAGTTCAACAAGAAAATTTAAATCCAAGATTCAGTCGTCATCAAAGTCGTCAAAATAAACTCTCGAAACCGTTTCAGCTCTCGTAGCATCTATTTTAGTTGGACAAAAGACATCAGTCAGAGGATATTTTATGAAAATTAAATATTAAATATTATTTCTTTGAAAATTTTCATCATTAATATTCCTTTTTGGACCATTAGCATTTATGTATAAATATAGATGCCTAACGTTAAATATTATTAATTAAAATTTTACATTATAAAATATTCAAAATATTTTATTGAATGAATATCATGAAAATAAATAATAAATAAAATATTATTATCAACTCTTTATGCTTGGGTTCACGTTAATTTTATTAATTTTGAGATAGAAAGTATACTGTATTCAACTTAAAAATTTTAACCAAAATAATTATGAAATCTTACGTAGATTTTTAAGAATGTACTAAGAATGTACTAGAATGAAGAGCACTAAGGCAATTTTAAGGTAGTACCAGCATGAAATCACTTTCCGACAGATTTGGCCGAATTTCTTTTCTCGGGTTTATAATAGCTTTATTTATGAATTCCTAAAATTTCATAATTTTTGACCGTTTAGATCGCGAGATATTTAAAGACAAAGTTCGCGATTTTGAGGGTCATGTCCCATTTAAAGCATGTAAAATGTCCGGTCTCTCCAACTATTTTTTATGATATTATTATATATTGAAGAAAAAGTAGAAAAAAATGTTTATACAATACAATTCTAAAAAAAAAATTTAGAAATTAATTTTCACTTTCGAGATATTAATTTTGACGTAAATTGATCGAAATTGGGACGTTGGCATAATTATTTCCCATTTTAAACGGTCAAAATTTCTGAAACTTTGGGAATTAATAGTAAGCATTATTAAATTCTTAAATTTAATTTTTCGTTAAATTCTGTCGAAAAAAAAATTGTACCATTTCTTTAACATAGAAACTGCAAATACCATGCTGGAACATCGTTAAATAAAAAGTTTGATTTTTTTTAAATATGAAGTTGAACAACTAATAACAAAATATTACAAATATAAAACTAAAACAGTGGTGATGCGAGTGATGCAATCACATCAGGCGTCATCCTAAGAAAGAACTTTACAGAGATACACAATGAAATCTCGCACCCACACAAAAACTTTGTAAGCCCAATCGAAATTTTAATCAAAAGAGGTATCTAAAGTTTTGATATGCTGATACAGCTATATTAGACTTCCTTATAAGACAATCTAGTAACGTACAGAAGCATTAAAAAAGTAACAATTTTCTTACTTTTTAAACTTCATGAGCTTCTGTGGTTGCAAAAACTACTAATTTAGTATTAATTTTGTTCAAATTTCTTTTTTCTTGGGTATACATATAACTTAACTTAAAAATAAGTTTCACAAAATTCAGTGACAAAAAATGTAAGTCGATTTTTACAAGTTTCAAGTTCGAAACTGGAAACATATAAAAATTCGAAACTCGGATAAATTCCAAATCGAAATTCCGAATTCGAAGGCTGTATTTTAAAAACTATTCATTTAGAAAAATTCGAACAAAATTTTTGTTTCTCTTGAGTAGGTCTTAATTAGCTTGAAAAATGATTTTCACAGAATTCGGTAACAAAAAATGTTTATCAATTTTTTTTTAAATCGAAAAATTAGGGAAAATTTCTTGCCATTTATATCTAAAATCATGTTCTTAGACCATATTTATTCATAAACAAAGGAAATTTACATAAAAATTCGATTAGAGCAATAGTTTTAAAAATATTCCAAATTTCAAATTATCGAATTCGAGAGGAAGATTATGGATGTATTTTAAAAACTATTAATTTCGCATTAATTTGGACCAGATTTTTGATACACCATTCTTTTGTCTATAAACTTTGAAAATTCGGTTGAAAATCCGGTTGGAGCAATAGTTTAGAAATCACGGATTTGAGAGGAAGATTAAGGCTGTATTTTAAAAACTACTAATTTAGTATTAATTTGAGTATAAATTATTTTCACAAAATTCGGCGGCAACAATTATACTACAGTTAATATCATCTGATCATTTGGCGAGTAACTGTAAAAATTCTTTATCTAATAAAAAATTGTAGAAACTAAATTAAACTTTATTGTTTCATTTAATATCTCAATTTATGTAATCAGAATTGGTCTGCCCTCAAAAAGATCATATCCCCAATTTCTTAAATATTAATTTTATGAATCTATCAGTAAATCCTTATGGAACAAAATCTATAAATTGAAATGAAAAGATTTAATTATGTGAAACCCTTTACGACCAAACAAAATGAATGGTATTGTTTTAAGAAAATTATTATAAAGAAATATAAAAAGATTTTTTCCTTTTTTTGTGTTAAGGATATTATTTTTGTTAAAATGTCAATCAAAGAGAGAGTATTTGTAAGTTGTTGATGTGTTATATAGAAATGTTAGAAAAACTTCATATATATCGATCATTATGCCATTCGTTTTCTAAAATGTACATTCAAAAGATTTTTTTTGCACATGTTGTGATGATTGAGGTTAATTTGAAAATACGGTCAAGAAGGTCTTGTAAATGTATTACAGTTATGTAATAAAAACTATTCGGTTAAAACAGTTAAAACTGTTCCGGTTGAATAGCTTGAATGTTCCGTAGTATAAATCAAGGTATAAATATTTGAGAACCCTGTAAAAATGACCAGAAAACAAAATTTTTTACTCAAAATGTAGGTTTCGTACCTTGTGTTATATGATACATAATCCATCAGCACTCGCGTTATGAGCATTTAAACGTTCGATTTAAAACATAAATAAATTGGCAGTACATGTGTGGTAAGTCATATGAGTGCGACCCCTGCAGCCCACACGATTTACTGCCCAGAGGGGGAAAAACATTAAAAAAAGGTCTTGTTAGCCTTCATAGATTTTTCTTCGAACATGTATTGCAGCTTATGCTGGAACGATCATTATCTCCATAGATAAATGATGTGTTTTATCCACTTTTCAGATTCTGTTTATTCAGTTTTTTCCAGTTTTTTTTATTACCATTAAAAAATGGCTCAACTAAGTCTGAAAACTCAGTTTCAGTTCTTAAATACGCGATTACGCGTCGAATAAGCCCAGTCACGTGTTAATATCATAACTGGCTCGCGAGATAGGTAGCTCGCGAGTTCAAGATGCTCAAGAGTTCAAGAGGAGTTTGTGTTCAATCAAAAATAATGGCCAAAAGTTTGCTTCGATTAAACCGATCATAAAATTAAGAACCACGGCAGGTGAGTAGTTACGTATAAACACATATCAAAAGGCACGAAAGTTTCTGATTTTCAATCTTTAAAGGGAGATGCGTAAAAATAAAGGAAAAAGTTCATATAATTTTTTGGCCAAAAGCTTTTCATTTTCGACATATATGAGGAAAAAGTTTTGAACACAAAAAATAGAATTAAAAATTTGCTTTGTTTCGATTTAAGATCCCTTTGGCATATCTAAGCAAGAAACAATATTCGTATAATCTAACGAATCATTTTTGACATAAACAACGTCAAAGTTTTAAAATTATTTTTGTCATTAAATAACTGGAAAACGAAATTTTTTACGAGAACATGCAATCCTAATTTTTGGAGAAACAGTCAAGTCTGATTTTTTTGCAATTTTAAGGGGACATTCTGTATATTTCAGGGATTCTCAAAATAGATATTTCCGATGCAAACTTGAATACCACATTTTTTCATTTCCTCTGTACCAAGAAATACAAATGCGCTTTCTAATAATATTACCAACACTGTTTGATGAGGTTTTTTTATGAAACTCATAAAAATTTACGTAATACGGAAAGTTTATAAACACGTTTGGATGTGAAATAAACATTGACAAATCATGATAATAAAAGCTATATCCGAAATAACTCGTGACTAGCGGTATTTAATAGCACCACGCATTGAAACTTCTTGCAATAACCGTGTTCGATTTTACTCCAAAGTAAAAAAAATAACCTTGTAACCGAAATGGTTTTTCTTTAGACATTTTTCTCGTAAAATTTACCAATTACGGTACATAAAACTCTATATTTTACAGAAAAAAAATAAAAGTTTTTCAAACGATAATATAATTTTTTTTTTTTTCGTACGTTTGTTCGAATTTTTTTTTCGTTTTTACTAATAATTTTTTATGATGATGTTTACATTTCGAAGAAAATATAAAGATAAAGTATAAAACTTTATTATTTAAATTACAATCGAAATTTCTAAATATTCGTTTTTATGTTATATCAATAACGCACAAGAAAACGTCAGTTATGAGGGCTATGAATCTTTTGAGGTAGACCAATTACTTTTTGATTACATGAATTACTACTCGACTAGAAATTTCAATGAGGTATGGATTTGACCCAAATAAGGCATACCGAATGTCAAGCTTCAAACTAGCGAGGCATTCAAATCAGGCCCACGCTTGGGACGTAACGCTATTACGAGGCCTCCCCTAATTTCGCTTCCTGCTTATGTAGCAGTTTAGAAGCTAAATTAAGAAGGATCTACAACTGCGTTATGCCCCAAACATGGGCTTAGGTTTGAATGGTTCACTTACCGCAAGTTTGGAAGCCAAATTAGGGATGACCCCGCTACTGCGTTACGCCAAACGTTTGGGCCGAATCAATGTCTCACAGAAATAGCAATAATAATCAAATCTAGAAAAACAAAGGTAGCGATAGCCAAGGGTAGAGAAAGAGCCCAGTGTATGTCTCGCCTAAAAATAAGTCGAACAACTCTCTGATCAAATTCTTGTATTCTCACGTACTCCAGTATAAGGAAGATTTTTTTTCGCATTTATTAACAAAATATGAAAATACCGTAAAAGAGATGACAAAAAGTGAAATTAAAATTAAAATCGGACTAAAAATACGAATGATATAAGCATTTTAACAGATGCAACCAATTAGACAGAGATATTGGATCTAGTTTTGACGTCATGTATTATGTTTTCCATAAGAATCAATGTTAAATTCTGTTTTGCTAGAAAGAGATGCAGACAAATCTTTGATGGCTTTTATCTTTATTCGATTTTTTTTCTCGGTTGTTTGTTAAATGAATGAGCTTTCATTAAAGCAAAACAACAAAAAAATCGATCAATATTATAGAGAAAATAAGTTTTAATTTGGCAAAAATCTGGTCGAGAATTTTATTTCAAATTTCGAAACAAATACAATCACTTTCCATCAAAAAGTTAACAATTTTTAGTTTTGTTAGAATTTCTACATTCCATTAATGCTTATTGATTTTCTTTTTTGTATCAAGGACACAAAACATTAATCAGATAAAAATTTTCTTCTATCCAATGTGTGAAAAAAAAATTATTTTTCTTTCTCTAAGCACAGAATTTTTTTTTTCTGTTTACAATCTAGATAAAATTCAATCTGATTTCTCATGGGATCAATTGAATATAGTTATAGAAATTCAATTGGGAATCATAATTTGTTATAATTGAACTGTTCCTAAGTAATTTGTTACCCAATCGTCAAAATGAATTTGAGCCTGCAATATTATCCTGATTATTCAGTGCCTAAATAAAGTAAATTGGAAAGCGGCAAGCATTAATATTAGTTCCTGTGCTAAATTCATCAGTTTTTGTGCTGAATAAAACTAAAAAAAAGTATTTTAGAGTACTTTTCCCAAAACGTTAAATTTTTCCACTCCTTCGAAGGGGTGGTTAACAACTCTTGGGCAAGAGCACCACATAATTTTTGATATAGAGGGTGAACAAATAGTAATCCCAATTTTTCAGTTCTGTCGGAGCTATAGGCAGGAATTTAGAGGTTTAAGTCTCGTTGACTGGAGTAATAAAACATTTGGCTTTTGTATTATTGGTAAATAACAGAAATTGTACAATATCAAATCAAATCCAAAGCACGTGTCATCGCGCTACTTTAAATCCAATAATCCTGCACTTTATATCAGTTTAGAAATAATCCCCAAACCAATTAATTTATACAAATAGAGCGGCAGCTACCAACAGTATTTTGTTGTCGATCAATCCACGTATGTCCTTCTCAGAAATTATGTTGTTTGAAATAATTAGGTTAAAATCATCCCCTTCGAAAGTACAATCGAATAACAAATGAATCGAAAATGAACAGTATAAATATTAAATAACAAAACACAGTCCTCCTAGCAAAAATCAATCGTTAAATTTGTTCTACAAATTTAAAAAAGTATCGATTCAAGTCACAAGGACCCCATATGTATACTAATAATTTTTCCCTTGTCTAATAAAAAGTCAAATCAGAGCTAAACATTTTTTAATTGAAAAAAAACAAAACGGTATAAGATAACAATATGCTTTTTTTAATGTTAGCTTCCATTCCACAAACCACACTAAACTTTTTTGTGGATGTAAACGTTATTCATGAATTCGTAAACAGCCATGATGGTTTTTTTAATCCCAAAACTGATTTTTCTGTGAATAAACAAAATTTCCGCTTTGGAGTTAAGAATGACGTTAATCTTGTTTCTATCCACAAAAATTCACAGTTTAGCGTATTTAACGCCCAGAAGCTTAATTTACAGAAATAGCTATTTAAATAAAATGCCTAAATCGAATTTTTAAATTAAAATAAAAATATTTTGATTAAAATTTCTTTATGTTTCAAATTTGACAATTTGATCAAATCGGGGTACAAATATAGGGCACAATATTCACTTGGCGTAGTTCATAATTCGAAAAATTCGTTTTCAAATGTACGTTCGTTTTCCAAAGGTATGATCGAATATCCCCCAATCCCCGTATCACTAATTAATTCATTTCAAATAATTAAAATCTTAAAAGGCATACGCAATTCGATCGACATCACATACAATGCTGTTTTAACTACCGGTCTTTTACCCTTCTTTCCTCTACATATACAAACATGAACACATTTAACTAATGAAAGATGAATTTTTAAAATATTCAATAGTTTAAAATTCTATTATTTTTTTTGGAACAAACTGAATAATTAAATTACCACATCGAAAAAACACTTTCTAGAATTAATAAAAATGGTTTTCTTTCAGATATAATTTTAAAACACAAAAAATTATATTCTTTCTACTAAATATAGAGCGTTTACCAAACCAAAACCAAAAAATAAGTAAAGATTTATAAAATCGAGTAGTTGGGTATCTCAGCTCTCTAGATTACAAAAGATTTTTTTCATTCAAAAATCTGAAAGATCCATCGATATTTATTTTTTTTTTGAAAAACACTGACATCAAAAATTAATTATCAAAACACGTGTAAAAAATGTGTAATTTGTCTGTAATTTGTATAATAATTATAGCATTAGTGTGGCAAGTTTAGTATTTTTTGTTGTGTTTGAGTAGCTTTGTTCTTGTGTTATGTTGTTTTTTTTTTCATATAAAGCGATTTACGTGGAAGTGGTGTGAAAGTGAAGTGATATTGTGTGAGTGATAACATAACAGTATAACGGCCAGGCAAGGTTTTGTTACGGATTTCGAGTATTCTGATCCAACCAAGTTTTAATTTTAGTATTTTGGCACACTAATTACGAATTTAGATCCAAGTTGATCCAAATATTACAACATACATTGTAACAAATTTTTATAAAGAAAAGTGTTTTTTTCCATAAAAATGAGAGATATTTTCTAATATCAACGTGAGGTATAATAGGCTCTAAATCTATTTTTTTTATAAGAACGCAGTTTTGTTAAATTTTGAATAAGTTTCGTTAAAATTTGAAAAAACGATCAAATGATAAATTATTGTAAAAAGTAAATTTATCAAAATTAGTTACAACGTCTAAAGAATTCTTTGAATTGAATGACGTCTAAAGAATTCTGTCCTAAATTTAATATTATTCTAAATAGTCTGGAAATTGGCGAAATATAGAAGTAATGGTCGTAAAAATACGTGCGATAGCTCGTTGGATTCGGAATGATGTCTCGAAAAATGTAAAGCGTTTTTTAGCACATAAAAAATTGCAAAATTAACAATTAAAGATGAAAAAAAAGGTATTTCTTTTTTCACCAATATTTCATAAGCTATATCTTTAATTCTTTATAACTTTTGCAATTTTTCATGTGCTGAAAAACGCTTCTGGCACATTTTTCTAGACACCATTCCGAACTCAACGGGCCATCGCACGTACTTTTACTACCATTACTTCTATAGTACGCCAATTTGAACTTGTTGACTAGACTAAAATATCACTTTGTCCGAATATAATCACACGGTGAACCACAAACGACAGTTTTTTTATGCTCTTTTTTTCACTTGAAGGACAATTTAAAAAGATAAGAGTATATTCGAGTTTATAAACAAATAAAAATCCATAAATAAAACAAAATTTTTGAATTTTTTCTTGACTATCAGGTACAAAACAAAATAATTTACATTTTCAATTTTGACAGCGAATAATGTTATAACTTGACGATTTAAGACGAAAAGTAAGAATACAATTTTTCGATGTCTGGCGTAATTTTCAAAATATCGAAAACTGAAAATTTTCTCTAATTATTCAGATTTCGATATTTCGATAGTCGAAGCAGATATCAAAAAAATTTATTCCTCTTTTTCGTCTACATTCATAAAGTTACAATAAAATTCAGAATCAAAGTTGAAAATAAGATAAAAATAATTTCAACCCTAAATCTATCCCTTATATAGATTGAGATAATTAGTTTTTTTCTTTTCCTTCCAATTGAAAATTATCAAAAATTTTCAAAATATCTTGTTTTTTTGGGATTTTCCTATAAGACCATTGTACAGTAGAATCTCGATAAGTTAAACCTCGGTAACATAAAAACCTTAGTTACTTCAAAAAATACTACGTTCCCTTCCCATCAGAGCCCAAAACCTCTATAGCTTAAAATACGCAACCTCTATAACTTAAATAAATAATTTCTGTTAGGCCCTCAGTAACTAAAAGAAATGTTTCCACAACCTCTATAACATAAAATTGTGTGAATGAGTCATTTTGAAAGAGTGTCAAAACAACTGTACGATCATTTATAGAGCAGTGTAGCAACATAGAAGATAATGTATTCTCCTCTCTATTTGTCATTGAAAATCAAATCGATTTAGAAACAGTGAATTTTTTAAAACAAAAGAAAATCACAGATTTTTATAAGTAGACTAAACCTTTAGTTGTTGTTTTATTTTTATGTAATGTAAGTAATGTGAATAAATATGATTACATATGTATTTTATTTTCAGTATTTTATTGAACCCATCCTTCTGATGCATTCAATAACATAGACCCTTGATAACTAAAAACCTCTATAACTTAAAATATTTTTTGTTTCCCTTGGACTTTAACTTATCGAGATTCTACTGTATTTTTATATCGATTTCCAATCATTTTTTTCTGAAAAATTTGCGTGAATACCTAAATTAAAATTTAAACCACATATTTTTTGAGTAAAAGTCTAGTAATACAAAAATTTCGAGTCTTTAAATGAAACATTGTTGCTCATACATCCTTAACTATTTTTTGGACGATTCTCCAGTTTTAAAAATTCGTAATTAGTGCATCAAACTACTATTATAAAATTTGAGGAAGAACATGATACTTTCAAATCCGTAACAAAACCTCGTCTAGCCGAACGTACTAAGAACAAAAAAACAAGAAAAAATAAAAAAAGTGAATAATAATCAAAAAACATTGAATTGAAGTATTATGAGAGAATACCTAATGCGGACCTAACACCCGTCCATGCTTCGCGTATATAATTAAATAAACGTCGATAAAACGGTGTAGCTACACATTGTTTGAGGTTTTTATTCTGTTGTTGCTGCTGTGCTTCTTGTTGTTTGATTGTTGTTGATGTAGGTCGATTGTTGCATCGTTGAATATGATGTTGAACAATATTATGATGTCCACCAACAACACTATGTGCTGATGGCTCGTTGCAACGATTTGTTGTTAAATTTGATGTTGATTGATGTAAGAATAATGTTTGATGTATTGATGTCGATTGACTACTACTTGTTGTAATTGTTGCAGATTGTTGACTAAAACCAACTGCAACAATTTGTGATGGATGATTCGATCTCGTTTGTTGTTGTATTGTTGTCGATTGTTGGCGTTCATCATGTTGCATCATTAACATCATCGTAATCATTACTTTTAACCCCACAATTTAAACCACCCCCCGTGCACGACCGATTTTGATTTTTTTTTTAAAACATGGACAAAACTAAAAAACAGAAAAACGCAAAAAAACTGAAAAATAAATAAAATTCCCCAACCCGTTTAAAACCAACATTAAACACTGTTCACGCACATATTTTTGCACTTCGAAAAAATATCACACTACTCGAATTTGATGACGAAAAACAATGACGTAGATATTTTTGGTAAAAAATAAAAAATATATATAAAAATTTGTTCGTATATGAATTTTTGGAGTAAGTATGTGAAATTTTTATTATAAATATTTTAATTTGATTGTTGTAGTTAATAATTGTTGGCGATTTAAGAATGATGAATTTTGGTGTTAATTGTTGTTAATTGTTGAGATTTATATATTGTTGAGATATTGTTGTATAATATTGTTTTTTTTATATTGTTGTATATTTTATTTTGAGAATGTTATGTTAGAAAATGATGCTCCCACCTCAGTAAAATCAGTGCCGTTGTCGTCATTATTGGTGGGGCCAATAAGACATAATCTTCATAACCTGATAACGTGATAATAATATGACAACAGCTTTGTGCGAGTACCCAAACTTGTCTAACAACATATTTTATGTCAAAAAAAAATTTTTTTTACAATCGTAACGTTTTTTACCGTGTTTTGTTCGCACGTATGTTTTTTTTTTGCTTCTGGAACGATTACAACTGTGAAATAACTGTCTACAATACAACCTGAGCGAAGAAGTACTATATACTATTATAACGTGTCGAAATTGTCGGTTTCTTCGAAATGTCGTGGAGACAATGAATGAGCAACCGAATATATCTCTCACACACATACTTCACACAAGTCTGTACACCTGTTGCCATGACAATGGCGCACAATCAGTACCAATGTGCGCGGTTGTTATGACAACAATCGATAAAATATGACTTATGTGCGCGTTTTTCATAATATTTTTTTATATGACTTCCTTCACTCAAGTAGTATTTTTCTCTTAAAAAAAATACTAAAAAAATTTGATAAATGCAAAAAAAAATTAAATTTTTAAATCATGCAAATTGTTCAAGCTCAATTTTATTGTGTGCTCTGAAATGTCAGTTTGAAAATAGCAGCTCATCTGTCTCTAAATTATTAAAATATAGCTCTGTGTGTTGTTCAACTGACATCAAGCTCAAGTGGCTCGTGGGTGGCTGTGAAAATATAGACCCACAAAATTAGTTCAATGTGCGCACTATCATAACATTTGTTCATAAATTTGTAATAATAATTAATGCTCAAATACACCCCAAAAAAAGAATTAAAATAATAAAAAATGTCTTCCCAAAAAAAAATAAATAAATCTAATTTCTAGTAAAAAAAATATTAAACTAAAAATTTTAATGCAAAAATTAAAAGCAAATCTAAAAAAAAAAATATTTTCTACTAACAGCTAAGTTTATTTATTTTCTTTAAAAAATTTTCTAATAAAACTTTCTATAAAAGTATCATTTCAAATTCAAACCAAAAACTTATCCAAAAATATATCAATTAATTTTTTTTTATAATCCGTTCTTTGGGCCAGAAAAAAATTGTTTTATTAAAAAGAAAAAAACACTACAAAATTGATTTTGTATAAAACGTACGCACTAGAATATTTGTAAAATGCAAGAAGCTTTATTTTTTTCGAAAAAAAAATAGAAAAAAGAAGTCTGTGTAAAAATATTATTAGCGTTCAAAAAAAATAATAATTAATTTTAAATTTATTTTATTTGTTTTCTAATTTTTTGATAATTTAAACTTACACTTGGGATCGCTTTTAGATTGTAACTGGACGAGGGCACATCATTGTCTTAGATCAGTGAAAACTCAACGATCTGCGCTGTTTGCGCTGCTGCTGCACTCTCAATTGTCTGGATGCGACAGAATGCGACTGTGTTGTCTTTCCCCATATGTGTTCGTATAAACTATATGAAAAGGATATAGGATATTCGTTACGTGTAGAATCGAATTTAATGCCACCTCGTGGAAATATAATACTATTCCTGATAGATTCATTAGATTCGGCAAATTTTTAATACTTATTTTTTATTTAAATAATAACTCATTATCCTCTTATACTTCATCAATCAATTACACCATCTACCGATCAAAATTACACCATCTACCGAATTTCATCAAATTTCAAAACAAAAATTCTTTTGCGTTTTTTTCAAATGGACTTCTTAAAAAAATTTCAAAAAATAGAAAAAAATAAATATAAAGGGTATAAAGGGTAATTTTGACCCAAAAAGTACAAAAATCAGGTACATTTGATTATTGGTCGAATAGTTTTTGAGATACGGACTAAAATCGATCCAAATATTGCAATATCTCAGAAACTCCGCATCCAATCATTAAATAAACCTGATTTTTATACTTTTTGGGCCAAAATTACCCCATCCACCCAGTTTCATCAAATTCTAAAACAAAATTTTTTTTTGCGTTTTTCTCGATTTTTTCAAAGAGAAATCCATCCACCGAAGCTTGGGAAAATTACACTGAAGGATTCCGTGACATTCATACATACATCCAAGTGATGCTAATAACAAGTGTACAAAATTTAAAAAATCCCCTGCAATTGTTTCGAGTATGGTGCAATAACCCGCACTTAAAATATAGCTTAACACTCCCTGTTAAATTACCTTTCAAACAATATCAAAAAAATTAAAAACGGTTCATCCGTTTAGACGCTACGATGCCACAGACAGACACACACACATTAAAATGTGATAAAAAAGGAATTATTTTATAAAGTTTAAAGTTCGTAAATTTGCTATCTCTGAGGCGGTAGCTCTGTTCTACACCCAACGAATATGCGACGGCTACAACCGCGTCAACTCAAAGGAATTTGTATTCAAATGAAATTTATAGGATATGTAAAAAGGACAATTGGATATAATATTTATATGAGTACGATAAGGATAAAAAAAATTATTTACTATCAGTATTTTTCGAAATTCTAGTATTTTCTATATATATACTACGCTAACAAAAACTAGGCGTGGTTTCAGTTTCTATTACTACTACTCTAACTATATATTATAATTCCAAATGTTCCCAAATAATCCTAATATTTATAAAAAATTTATAAGTTTTATAATTAAATTCCTGTTTTACATATATACCTACTACACAGAAGTCCTCCTATTATTTTCTTTGTTTTAGTTTGTTTTTTTTTTACCTTCCTGCAACACATACTTCATCTTTAAATATTTAATCCAAGGAATACAAATTACCAAAATTATTATACTAAGTATGTACAAACCATAATATATCTAACACGTTATTGTCTGAATAGGATAATATTTTTAAGACGTGAAAAAATATATCATTAAAGGTGAAAAGTTACAAAATTACATAATATACCACAAAAATAAAATATTGTCTAAAGGTTTGGAGAAAATAATAACTTCTTTAAGGTCCGTTTTAAATTTTTTGGGATAATAATACAAGACAAGTACCGAAAATAGGTCCTAGCACCTAGACCAAGAGTTCCTCAGTGACTTTTTTGAAAACCAACTGTCCATCCAACCAAACTTGGGTCATACTTTTTAAATTTGTAATCAAAATTAACCTAGCTTTAATAGGTTTCAAGAATGTGGAGTCCCAATCCCGGAATTAAGCACATAAGTGAAAGCTGACATCACAGCTGAAACGAACGACCCAATTAGTGGATTTCAAAAAAAAACTCCAATCAGATCGGATCAAATTTGCCTGTGTTATCAAAAAAAATCGAATTTTTTAACTTTATGACGTCATCAGAATCTAAAAAATTTAATTTGCTCTATCACATCCAAATTTTATCCAATTTTGATAAACCAAGTATGAAATCCTACTAACATTGGGCCATACTTTTGAAATTTGTGATCAAAATTAACCTAGATCTAATAGGTTTCATGAACATGGAGTCCTGGTCCCAGAATTAAGAATATAAATGATAGCTAGGGAAAAACAGACATCGCAACTGATAAAATGACCCAAAATTAGAGGGTTTCAAAAAAATTTCGATAAGATGAGCGCCTTTTACATGATTCTTTACTAACTTTTTGTTTTACGTATAAAACATACGTTTTGTTTTGCGCCTCTTTTGCTTATGCGCCTGTGACAGGTCTTTGCCACAACATAGTTACGGAACTGTAAATGGGTGCCAAGCTATATAGAGAATCTTGGAGTTTATTTATAAGAACATACAACATTATAAAATAAATTTAAAAAACAATTTCTTGTTTTCGACTATTTATACTTCGAACTTATAAACATAAAGTAGATGACTTAAAATAAATAGAGCTCAATTAAAAATGTTTCGGGAACACTGAAAGAACACCGTAACAACAAGTCCCTTCCCTTAAAAGTCATTGTTTGATGCTATACGTCTAACTCAAATTCTAACTTAATACCCGCATATATAGGAGAGCTATTAAGAAAACATATCTTTTTCCCATTTATCAAGTTCAATGTATTTTTCTACTTATGAACGTTCCACATCTGGGATAATAACAGAATCTTTGTACATTTCATTATACATATAAACAGGTTTATGTGACGTCACCTTTAGAAATTTGTTCATTATTATATAAATGTGTTCATATAACGATAACCGTTGTTAAAATAGAAACTTCGAGTCTAGTTTACGTATTATTATTATATGTAAATATACTCACAGATGTAGAAACTGATTCGAAACTTCTAAAGTCAATTAGAACTTTAAGACTATAGTAGAGGTGATTAGAATTTTGACCATTTCGTTAAAATAGAGAAAACAATTTTTGAGATGGCTATTGGATGAGTATGAGTATGAGTATAGAGGTTAGCGGGCCATGCTCGAGCATCGGCCTCGAAGCAATGGTTCAGAGCACTTAGCCAAATAGACCCTTGGCTATTGGATAGTATCGAAAAAGTTCGAATAGAAGTCCGTTTGGTCGTTAAGTAAAGTTCAACTTCCTTTCTTATGTTTGTATATCTCCACAGCTTCCCATAGATTAAATTTTTGACGATTTTGGGCAAAATGCAAAATCTCCATTTCTTGGTTAGGAATGTGTTCTTCTTGTATTAGGTGGCTCGCAAATGCTGATGTTTCCTGTTTTCTTCCTCCAGTATCTCCAATGTTCACCTTTTCTCATTTTGAAACTTCTCCCGGATTGACCTATATACATCCCAGAACAGTAGAGGAGATAAGGTGAATTTGCTTCGTTTTGGCAGTTTCGGACTGACTGTATACTATGTCATTTTATCGTAATACTCGTATACGATTTTCAAAATAAAAAAGAGTGGAAGGAACCAAGAAAATACCATAGAGGGTAAGGATATGATTCCCGAAAGATGCGTAATTTTTTTCACTTCGTTATTATTTCTAAATAAATATACTACAGATTTTTAGAGAGAATCAAATCTTGTTCACAAGTCCTGTGGCTTCACGAGCTTACTCACAGACTTGCGGTCTGTGGTTGCCTTTCTGAAAGCTGAATAACTTCTACAAACCATTTACATAACATAAATTACTTACAGGGTCGTGAGAAAGGTTGCTCCAGGCGTCCCAATCTTGCCAGTCTTCGAGTGGCAAGCCGGTAATCTCGAAAGAACTTACTGTAAGAATACAAGGTGACATTGCATAGAAATCAAACCAACACGATTAATAATTGGTGCACTATGTATTCCTACGGTATGAAACCTGTCAAACTTCAAAGGAGACTCGTCCATGTATAGACCTTGGGAACTAGGCTTGTCTTTATGATCCCATTTCTTTTGTTCGTAAGTGTATGTAAAATAGTATGTATAAACCCGTTTACAACATATTGTCCTACCTCACGGTAACGTGAACCAACATTATTTTCCATTTCAACTTATATTATATAGGTATGTAAGTATTTACGAAATAGTAAAGTAGTATATACAGTCAAACCTCGTTAGCAATTCATATTTAATTATTTACAAACAGCATGCTATAAATAGAATAGTGGTAGTAGTATATTTATTTGTTCTAAGAAATAATCTTTTACAAAGGTTTGGGTACACTAATTAATATTTTCTAAAGTATTTGAAAGATAGTTTCATTCTAATGTTTTTACCATAACAGGTTCGGTTAACCAAATTTAATGAGCAACAGAACAAATTTTTAATAAACAAATTTAACATTCGATAACACCTCAAATCAAATTATAAATATTTCACAAAATTAACAATAGATTAAAAAGAGAATTTAAAAATGTAACAATGAGATAAAATATTTAAAGTAATAGAAAACAGCAAATTAAACAATAAAAAGAAATTTAACAATAGATAAAAATAAAAATGTCTATAACAGCAAATAGAATATTGAGGGATATTTGGCAGTAAAAGGTGACGATTCTCCTCTTCCAACAGAGTCTATTCGTTAAGAATAAACGATCTCAATTTAAGGGCATTAGCGGTATATAGAAAGATATTATTGCCCTTTTGAATTGATTCTATGCTCAATAATGTGTCTAATGTCGTCGCGCTCAATAATGTTGTCGAATGCCTGTTTGAAGTCTACTTGCAAATATTTTCCTCTTTGGTAGACGTATATGATTTTGTATTACTGCATTCAGCGAGAAAATGTTGTAAATATAATAGAAATTGTTACTACATTATTTCATCGTTAGAAACTTCCTTATAATTAGGACAATTCCTTCCAGGACGTAAAAGAATTTTATTTTAGGAAAGCCTTTTAGAAAACACTAATATTGGGTCACTCTTTTCAGCTATGATGTCAGTTTTTTGCTAGCTATCACCTATCTGCTTAATTCCGGTACCAGGACTCCACATTCTTGAAACCTATTAGTCCTAGGTTAATTTTGATCACCAATTTGAAAAGTATGACCCAAATTTAGTAGGATTACACACTTGGTTTATCAATGCATAAAATTTGGATGTGATAGAGCAAAATTAAATTTTTTGGATTCTGATGACGTCATAAAGTTGAAAAATTTAATTTTTTTGATAATACAGGCAAATTTGATCCGATCTTATTAAAATTTTTTTTGAAACCCACTAATTTTGGGTCATTTTTTTCAGCTGTGATGTCAATTTTTCGCTAGCTATCACTTATGTGCTTCATTCCGGAACCAAATTTGAAGAGTATGACCCAAATTTAGTAATATTACATACTTGGTTTATCGAAATTGCCAATATGGTACTTTTTGATACTTTTTAATGAACAGCGAATATATTACTAATAATTACAATTTTAATTCTATTTTGTTTGTAATACTGTTTGTTTTGCAAACCCTTGTTAACGCCCTGGTCAGGGCCGGATTAACAAGTAGGCAGAAAAGGCAGTTGCCTGGGGCCCCCGATTTTAGGGGGCCCCCAAAAAATGAAAAAGACTTCTAAAATTTTCTTACAAACATAAAATTCTAGAGAGTGAAAGGAAATATAATCAGAACTGAAAATAAATTTTACTCAAATAAATAAAACTAAAAAGGACATTTCCGACTACTTTGACAAAACTTATAGTCATTTGTATAAGATTCTAATGGAAGATCAATTAGCCGATGTATTTCCTAACACAGAAATAGCTCTTCGGATTTTTTTAACATTAATGATCACAAATTGTTCTGCCGAACGATCCTTCTCGCAATTAAAAAAAATCAAAGCTGCTGAAAGAGCTACAACGCGACAAGAGCGATTCGAGATGTTAGGTATACTTTGCATTGAGTCAGATTAAGTTTGTATTTTTTTAATCGAAAAAAGAAGGGAACGTACTTGAAAAAAGGGCCCCCAAGTTGATGGTTGCCTAGGGCCCCGTTGAGGATTAATCCGGCCCTGGCCCTGGTTATAAATCCGTTTCATGACATAATTTAGAGACATATTGTGTCAATTCTCCAGCCTCCTTCTCATCCAATCCTACTTTGTGAACATATCATGTTTTAAAAAAGATGAATAGATAAAAGTCCCATTTCATAAAAAGCATCCTATACTATAATATATAAAATGTGGGGAAAATAGAACTCAAGTGATGGAGCTTTGCTATCCACTAGTTTTTTTTCTAAATATGTGTCGCACAATCCATACAGCATGGAGACAGACATATATAACCAGTATTTACACAAATTAGTAATTAATCAAATAGCTAATCTCCAATTAGAAACATACTGAAACGAAGGGAAATCAATTAGTTATCGTGTTAAAAAAATCAGACATTTTATATATATAGAGAATATAAAATTAAATAATTTTTTTATTTAAATTAATTTAATCGTATTTACATACTTGCATAAACAAACATATTTTTTTTATACATATTTGCACGCAACTTAAAAAAAATTCTATGTACGATAAATATAGGGGATGGATATAAACTCGAATTTTAGTCGACATTCTGTAGAATGTACTGAATATATCTCGCAAAATTGACTTCAACAAAATCTTCGGGAACTTTTGAAAGGTCAAGCGGGTGTTTAATGAACCGATTATAATAAGGTAATTTATTAAAATTATAGGTGTAACCATGATAGTTGCACTTAGAATAATTAGTAAGAATTAAACTTTTTTTTTCCGTAAAAATTGATCGGAAAAAGTTTTACGGTTTTGTTTTTCATATTTGAACGTATTTTCTGTCTATTTCAAGATAAATGACTGAAATACTCTTCGATACATTTAAAATTTTGCCATAATTATCTTTGGCATGTCTTTCTTAATTGGGGATAATTCTGATGTAGAATTGGTCATGTTACCCATAAAAATGTAAAACTAGACTCGATACCATGACAGAATTTGAGAATGAATTTGATATTGATTAAAGAAGTTATAAGCATTCAAAGATTTCCCATTCCCTGTTAGCAAAACCAAGTTTTCTTTGTAATCACTATAGTGATACCCACGAATGACGTCCATAGTGAGTATCTTCCTGTTTGTTTAATTAAGAATTTTAAACATTCATATCTTTCATACAAGTAAAAGATTTTAAAAAACCAACTTTTCTATTCGTGAAGTGAGAATTCTTCATCCAAGGTGATAAAACAATTTAGTCTGATCCCCTATTTTCGTTGTTTATGACGATGGATCTTCTGTAACTTGATAACAGGAACGTTAAAAAAAACTGTTGTTTCATCGATTTTTACGAACTCTTTGAAATCTACAAAATTTTTTATAGAATTTTTTAGAACATTTCTTTTTTTAGAAAAAGTATTATTATTTATTGAACACTCTTTATATATTATGTAATATAAGTTCACCCACTAAGTACAACCCTTAAAAATACCACTAACACCAATGATATATAGAAACGTGACATTTTCCTGTGAGAGATATAAAATATTGATCTACCATAAAGTAAAATTTTTTTTAAAAACAATGGAACCAGCGTCAAAAAAATGAATTAAATTGCGGCGAATTTCAACATAATCTTCAAATACTTTGTCAAGCAACGAATTTAAACTTATCTCACGTAGATACACTTATCTCACAGGCGCTTTACGTTTACGTTTTTGATGCGTATCCTAATGAGCGCAACTTTCACTTTTCAGTAATGCATGTGTATAACTTGTATACTTGTGTGCTGTCGACAAAGCTTTTATTGTTTGAAACTGACAATAACCTGACGGGCACAACTAAGAGTGTAGTTGTTACCCACCGATACAGAATGATATAGCTATTCAGCCAAATTACATCGTGTGTCTTTATCATCAACGTATGTCGAGTTTTTTCGAGTTATCTTATATAAATTATACAACATACTAAGTATTACAGACAAAGCATCTATTGTTTAAAAGCTGATAAAAACCTGACGGGCACGTCACAATACTTAAAGCCCAGTCGTCCAAACTGACACACACAAATTTTTTTTCAGTGTTACATGGCTAGATTTACAGTAGCACGTTGCAAGACCTCGATATTTTTATTACCAAATCCTCCAAGAGGCAGCAACAAGCTAGGTCAACTATCTACTTCTACAATTAACTTAGAAAATCACAGTTTACCTAGTCATTAGTGAATTGAGATCCTCTCATTTTTTGAAGTCAATTAAAAGTATATACATATTTAGAATAGAAACACATTATTCATAATTTTTGTTCAAAATATAACTTCTTCAATAGTTATGTTTGGTCTTATAGTCATGTTAAGATATGTTTTACGAGCTCTAGTATTTGGTACACTTGAACTGTGTGCTCGAACATTAAATTATATTTATTTTTCTGACAAAAAAAAAAATTTTATATATTGAATTTTTATGAATTATTATTTTATATATCTACATTTGTATTACTAAAAAGGCCATGTTTTTATGGTAAATTTACTACTCGAAGTCAAGTCGAAAAACTTTTATAAATATTTATTATTTGATCTTTGTTTTCTGTTTGTACAGGAAAAGTTCTTCTTCTCGTTCAAACAAAAATAGTTTTGTTGGAAAAGTTATTGAAAACTTTATTCGAGATTTATAGAGTGTGTAGTTTATGTCATTGAACTGAAATGCGTAGAATCTTTAGTTAACGATAAGTGTTGCTCCCTACTCTACTCCGTCTAGTATTTAGGAATGAGATATTTTTAGAGAAAATATTTTAAAAGGTATATAATGATCGTTTCCAGGATGCTTTTCATCATGATCGATTCAATTGTTTTTCCGTTAAAAGGTGGGAATAAACATATGGTATGAAAGTTTATTTTAAGACGGTCGATTTTCGGATATTCCTTTGACATTGAACTTGAGCTAGAGATGAAGTAGTAAAGTAACCTAATTTCGACCAGGCTAATTAAATTTACATTCTTAAAATTACAGCCACACTAAAATAATTTAAAAGTATTAGCAACCTGCTCCCCTAGGTTTTTTTGCAACGGCAAAACTGGCCATTGTAATTTATATGGCAAAACGAACATGAAAAATGGTTTAAGAAAATTTTATTTAAAACTATTGAAACTTACAAAATTAAAAAAAACCCGACAAATGTTTCAGGGTTCAAATTACGTTTTTACTTATAGCTTTCTACAAACTGAACCGATTTGTGAAGATCATCACCTCTTTTTTAGTTGTTTCGGGTACGGAACCCTAAACTCGCACTTGAAACATAGCAAAGAACCACTTTCCATTAAATTATCATCAAGCACAACAACAAAATCAAAATCGGTTCGCCCGTGCGATTGATCTCAGATGTGCCAACCTTATCGTCTATTTTTTTTCAATGAAAGCTTTGGGACTTTTTTATCTACGGGGCTCTGGGTTGCATCCCAAGAAGGCCTTAAGTAGAACCACCCCTGGTCGTATATGGGATCTATTATTATCATTCCAATTATCTTAACTACGCCATTTATTTCACGCTTTTACTATTGTCCTTCTAGTAAGAAAAATTATTTTTTCATTTTAGACTGTCATTTAAACATAAACAAAAGTGCATTCATTCCCTGTAAATCAAGGGAATCAAATGAAAAAAGGATAAGTTTAAACAAAGCAATATGTACACTTTTTCATACAACCTTGAAAACAACATTTCTTTTCTTTAGTATTATAAAACTGTTGTCGGTCTGTTTGTCTGTTTGTTCGATTATCAAGCAAAAACTACGGGAACAATTTAAATGAAAACTAATTTTGTTTAAAGCTTAAAATTTTATGTTATTTATATTCGAGTGTTTTAATTTATGAGAATCAATTTTTATTATACGGCAAGGTTCAGTGCCTAGAATCTAAATTTGCATTAATGTATCTTTTAAATCCATGCTTTAAAATATCTCAATCGAATTGATCTCTGTTTAAAGCATTGTTATTCCTCAACACTGTGTATTTTTTTGAGAATTTAAATATTAAACGACTATCGAGAAAAACATGTGAACAATGGTACATGATGTGCAAACCATCATACAGTATAATAATATACCATGGTCCACATCATAATGTACCAAGAATCACTCCTCCAATTTATCTGAAGCTTCTCCCTCCAGCATGCAGTCGTTAAAGTTTACTATGTGATTGAAACATAGTAAACCCTACACGATTCTCTTACAAGCACCCTAAGCACTAAGCAACTGCTTCAACTGGTATTTTTAATGACTCGGAGTGAACGAGACTTAATTTTTCCACTTATACTTCGCTTACATATAATTGGAAAAACCATACAAAACAAGAATATAATAACATTTAATGCATATACATATTACCATGTTTAAGAATACATTATGTTTTTTGATTCAAGGTACATCACTTTGCATATTTGAAACATTGCTTCCATAAAACTGAAAATTGAACTAAGGATAAGTTAAGTTAAGAGTAGATGATGAAGTATTTTATATGTTGTCAGATTTGTGTTTAAAGTTGGCATTGTCCAGCAAATCGAATGGGTAACAGCTAGTATTTTATGGATTCATTTCAACTACAAAAATGAAAATCAGTGAATGACACTTCTATGATACGTTAGTTACATTTTCACAAACACAAAAGTCGTCTGTCTTCGTTTATGACAAGACATCATAACTAAAATATGATGCTCGAGTCAGCTCGTGCTACTCCAATTCTATGGTGTTGTTTTTTTTTTTTTTATTATATTTTAAAAGTGTTAAAATAATATTTTATTTACTTAAATGACTTTCAAGGGGCTACCATAAATAAAACCAACATTTTTTGTTCACCACATCCAACCAAAACACTTAAGCTATTGATTTTATGTAATGTTAGGGTATTTCTAACTTTCCGTTTCCACTTTCTGATTGAAATTTATTATATTAAATTCAAAAATCGAAATCAAAAAATTTATAGCACCCTTGCGTCAACTATGTTTATACTTCTACACGATATAACTTACAGCAAATTATGCGATTTTGAAAAATCTTACTTATGATGGATTGAAGAAAGTCATTAAGGCAGAGACGCTATCTAATTAAAGAAAGATAACCACTCTAACGCACAAAGTAATAAGAATATCTTTCATACTAGATAAGTAATGTTTCTAACCTAATTTGCGCCCTCAAGGGTAAACAGTAATGTTTACGAAAAAATGTTTCAAGCAAATGTGGTATATGTTTTTTACATTTGTCTACATTCTTCTATCTCTAAAGGTTTACAAGATGGTTCCTACGTACCCAAGACCCAATTAACCTATGTTGCTTATTGACGAACTCGACCTCACTTTTTACGTCCTAAGAGTGCTATAAAAATTTCAGCTTGATATCTCTTTTCATTTTGAGTCACCGTATTGACAGACAAACGGACAGACAGACAATCAGACGGACAATATTTTGAAGCGTTACAAATTTGAGACTGAACTTAGTATACCTTGATAAAGGTATCTAAGGAATAAAATAAATTTTTCACCAGAAAAGGATTTATCTTGCCTCTAAGAGTCATATCCATCACAACTTATTTTGTATACTCGAGTTCATTAAAATCGCATCAGTTAAAACATTCTATAAGTATACGCATCACATATATCTAATGTTATAGTAATAACACTTAGAGTGGTATAGCTAGTGTGAATTGTATGACATAGAGTATACTTGCTATTCTTTACAGGATTACAGAGGCCCACACACACTCACGCACACATCCACACTTATCCTGTGGGTATGCAATATTTATTAAAATGCCAATAAATATTAGAAATATATTATAGAATCGTGACGTTTGATTTTAGACTATAATATATCGAAATATACACACACACACACCTTCTCTATTTTCTATCATCTGCTAGTGTTGGGTAGAATAGTTCTGATTCCAAATTTAATTGATTCATTTGATTCAATATTTGATCTTATCGAAATTTTTTTTGAAACCCACTAAATTTGAGTCATTCTTTCCCGCTGTGGTGTCAATTTTTCGCTAGCTATCAAGTATGTGCTTAATTCCGGCACCTTGGCTCCATATTCTTGAAACCTATTAGAGCTAGGTTAATTTTGATAACAAATTTGGAAAGTATGACCCAAATTTAGTAGGGTTACATACTTAGTTTATCAAAATTGGATAAAATTTCGATGTGATAGAGCAAAATTAAATGTTTTGGATTCTGATGACGTCATAAAGTTAAAAAATTCGATTTTTTTGATAACACAGGCAAATTTGATCCGATCTTATTGGCATTTTTTTGAAACTACTAATTTTGGGTCATTCTTTTCCGCTGTGATGCCAGTTTTTTGTTAGCTATCAATAATGTGCTTTATTCCGTGACCAGGATTCCACATTCTGGTAACCTTTTAGAGCTAGGTTAATTTTGAACAGTATGACCCAAATTTAGTAGAATTTCAATCTGGTATCAAGGGTGGATGTGAAGGTCATTTCTAAAAGGAATGTAATTTAGTCTGACATCTAAGACAGCTGGACGAAATTACAAAAAGAAAACGTAGTTTCCATGTAAACGACATATATGAAAATGTGTAGTTATGGATGCTGTGAAAATGACAGTTCAGTTCACTAAGGGCAGTCAATGTGGATAATAGATTTTATGTGGAATAATTAATGTACTTTTGCAATAAAAATTAAAGTATATCAAAGTTTTCATACAAATTCACCTAGTATTGTTTTATTGCACGGTAGGTAGAACGTTACAATAGTCAAGTAGAAAATTAAAAAGTCGAATTCTCTTTTTCTCGGATAATAATGCCCTAAAAAGAATCCAAAAAAATCACTACAACACTAATATATCTGTGAATTATCTACAAACCTACTCTAGACTACTAAATTGAATAGATCGCTATCTACACGTAAGTAAACTAAACTTAAGCTGCCAACCTGCCAACCTGCCAGCCAAATACAATTCCCAATATTACAATTCACAAATAATAATAACTGACAATAATTTTATGATACACATGTGACCACCGTATTACATACAAGTATAAAACTACATGAAATAATATTAATATAAAATTTATATACAAGAAACTAGGTATAATATAAGAAATAGTTCATACTAGAAATATTATATTTCAAGGAACTGTGTTGTTAGTAGATTATATAAAACTAGCTCGACCCGTCAAGAATTCCTTAGTGCGGTACCCGTCGCTAAAAGCAGGCTAGAGAAATAATATGTGATAAATATCAACAGTTAATTTACTTTCTTTTTATTTATAGGCAATTTTATTACGGATATGACATACAAATTATATACTGAACAAAATTAAATCTTTATATTATTTCGCTAGCCTATTTTTTTTTCCATCGTAACTTTAGATCGTGAGTTCAGTTTTCGTTATTAGCCAGCACGATAACTTTTAAAATGAGAGGTAAATTATGGAGAAAACAGACTAGAGAATTATTATTTAAGATTGATAGATGTGTTGTATTCTTGCCAATAAGTTCCGAATTGTTTTCTTTTAATTTAGTTGAGTAGATTGCTATACCTTGATGATAACATATCTTGGATCACTTTTCAGTTTCTTTGACGGATTTCCCTTTTTTGCTATTTATTCCGTTACAAAAAAAGTATGGGCAATATTTTGGTTTTCCGTATTTTTTCACTTAACTTGCAATATTTGTATTTATGTATGTATATTTATCTGCACCCCTGAAAAAAAAGAACTTTTCTTACTCAGTATGCATGGACAAAATAGTTCATTACCGCCCTAGTGTGATATTGAATTCATTACCGCGTTAACGCGGTAATTATTAATAATCCAAAACGGTTAATTTTCTATCTAACGGTTAATCCGCGGTTAATTTTCTATAATCCAAACAACGTACGGCATTGCTGATCAATTATTATTTGTATTACAATTATTAGTATTACAATTAAGAACATATGAACGACACAAATTTTAATCCACATTTATGGCTTTTTTATGGCATCGATCGCCTGTATATAATTTTCTTAATTTTGACCTTCGTAATTTATGACTGGTTCATGTATATATAGCGTTGATTATAATAATAAACATCAGTACTAGTTAGAGATCTTTCATTAAATTAATGAAATCTAATTATATAACTAAACCTACATTTATTATTTATAACAAGCTCAAAATATTAAATAAATAAAATATCAAGTTTTGTTTATGAACATACAAATCATAATAAACCTCTATATATTATAAATGTGAAAGTAAGGATGTTTGTTTGTTTGTTTTTTACGCTTTTACGCAAAAACAACCGAATGGATTTGAATGAAACTGTACAATAATATAGCTCATACATCAGAATAACACATGAGCTATAATCTATGAAGATATATTTTAAATAAAAATCTTTAATCATCATTTTGAACCATAAGTTAAAGATTTCTGTAAAAATTTAAAATAGTAAATGTAAAATACCTAATTCATGGCCATCTTTTCTGATATACTCAATGAGCAATGACTATTTTACACTCAAAAAAATTGAATACTAAGCATATATTTGACGATAGGCAAAATATTAATAATCGGCCCTATTTGTCAATTTGTAGTAAGCTGAGGTTAAAGTTCTGATTTCGGTTAAGTATCTTAACAAATGTGACCATCACTCTGCATGGCTGCAAAATTTCAAATCGATATTCCTATAAATAACGAAAAAATGATGGGTGTCTTCATCTTAAATGTGACACATTGTATAAAAAGATAAAAATTATCGAAAACCTTCATCTGCCCTTCTTGAAGGATACTAAACACAATTGCTTATCAGTTTTAATAATTAAATAAATAAAAAATTCCTATTGAATTATTAATGGACACTTTATGTAATAAATTTTCGAATAAATTTCTTATTTTGTCAAAACTAATAAAAAAAACTATTAAAATAAATGTTAACAAAATATGTCTATTAAACTTTGGAAAATTCGTTAAATTGTTCAAAATCAATCAAAAATTTTTAACATCCCATTAAATTTATTGTGTTTTTCTTCTTTTATTTATTTTTATCAAAAAAAACTTTCTGGTTGTTTTTTGTGTGAGTTTTATTTTTTATGAAGAGACGCACAAAACTTTTTATTGTTATTTTAACACAAATAACAATAATTGTTATTAACCTGTTTTTTGTTCAGAAAGAACTTTTACTAAATTCAATAGCTGTATAAAACTAAACAATTCGCTATTAGGAATTGATTCTTTTACTTCAATTCATAGAACAAATTTTATGAATCTAAACACATAATGCAAAGAACTGTCTTTATCTACCATTTGGAGAATTTATAGAGGTAAATTTTATTACAAGCAACACAAGTAAATTTGATCCAGTTTTCGTAATTTTTTTTGAAACCCACTTATTTTGTGTCATTTTTAGCAGTTGTGATATCTTTTTTTCGCTAGCTATCATTTTTGTGCTTAATTCCGGGACCAGGACTCCACTTTCTTGAAAGCAATTAGAGGTAGGTTAATTTTGGTCACAAATTTGAAAAGTATGACCCAAGTTTAGTAGGATTACATACTTGGTTTATCAAAATTGCATAAAATTTAGATTTGATAGATTAAAATTAAATTTTTTGGATTCTGATGACGTCATGAAGTTAATAAATTCGATTTTTTTGATAAAACAGGCAAATTTGATCCGATCTTATTGGAATTTTTTTTGAAACCCACTAATTTTGGGTCATTTTTTTAAACTGTGATGTAAATTTTTCGCTAGCTATCATCTATGTGCTTAATTCCGGGATCAGGACTCCATATTCTTTAAACCTATTAGAGCTAGGTTAATTTTGATCACCAATTTGAAAAGTATGACCCAAATCTAGTAAGATTACATACTTGGTTTATCAAAATTGCCAATATGGTACTTTTTGATACCTTTTAATGAACAGCGAATATATTAATAATAATTGCAATTTTAATCCAATTTTGATTATATAACTCTGTATTATTTTATTTACTTTATTTATTATCAACAAAATTTCGATTTTGGAGGTAAATCAGTTCCTTGTACAAAATACCCCAGCATCATTTAGGATAGTAATGAGTTCCTTGTTTTGCTCGGAAACGTAGAGAGAAATCAATACTTTAATTTGATACTCTATAAATACTTGCCATCGGCGCTATGCACCCTCAAACGACTAATTGCTTGCAACTTTTGAAGTAACTAAAATATTTCGAATTTATAAGATTCCATTCCTTTCTTTAATTCATTCAGCATTGCTTCCATTAAAAGGAATCGATTTCGGTATAAAAATTTTGTATTCAAAGCAACACCACCATTAATGATAATTTGTTGTTTGTTTAAGTAGTAACATTAAACTTTCGCCAAACTTGTGATATCTACATAACAAAAACAAATGTATATGTATCAAAATTCGAACTTGATCGTAATTATTTAATGAAGTGTCTTTTGTAATTGAATCATAACTGTTAAAGTTTTTGGTCTATCGTATAACTTAAATGATACCACATACTAAGTCTTGTAGGTTGTAAGTTTTTAGTAAAATATATTTGTTTAGTCCAAGAACCGCTACAAAATTAGTTGGTATATCAAGCAGCGCCGTAACGAGGGTACATAACGCCGGTGGCAAGTATTTAGGTTGCACCATTGTGATCAAAATTAACCTAGCTCTAATTGGTTTCAAGAATGTGGATTCCTGGTACCGGAATTAAGCATATAAGTGATAGCTAGCGAAAAACTGGCATCGCAGCTGAAAAGAATGACTCAAAATTAGTGGGTTTAAAAAAAAATTCCAATAAGATCGGATCAAATTTGTCTGTGTTATCAAAAAAATCTAATTTTTTAACTTTATGACGGCATCAGAATCCAAAAAATTTAATTTTGCTCTATCACATCCAAATTTTATCCCATTTTGATAAACCAAGTATGTAATCCTACTAACCTTGGGTCATACTTTTCGAATTTGTGATCAAAATTAGCCTAGCTCTAATTAGTTTCAAGATTGTTGAATCCTGGTCCCGGAATAAAATACATTAGTGATAGCTAGCGAAAAATTGATATCACAGCTAAAAAGTATGACCCAAAATTAGTGGGTTTCAAAAAAAATTCCAATAAGATCGGATCAAATTTGCCTGTATTATCCAAAAAAACCAATTTTTTAACTTTATGACGTCATCAGAATCCAAAAATTTAGTTTTGCATAGAATAGGTATGAATTTATAAACAATATCAATTTGATCACCTACCATAAGCTCTTGGTCTAATTGAAGCAAGTCAACCAAGTGAGGGTTATTAAATAAATTATAAAGGTGACAAAATTTGTAATTTGTACTTATACCACATACAATAAGATACGTATTGTATGTAATTATCTTTTCCAATATCTTTCTCATGTGGTGCTCTCCATAGTCCATGTTACATACTTACAAAGAATTATAACAATGGTGTTAACCTATATCATTCTATGAAGGTATTGTAACAAAAACCATCTACCTAGTAACACTTTACAAGAGCTTTTTAGTATATGTATGTACGTACAGGTTAAAGTCTCCCCATAATTAATTGGATTTACATAAATTCTTTATACTTTTATAATTATTGTGTATGGAATATAAAAGGAATGGTGTGATTAAAACACTATGAATTCTAAGTTCAAGGTCAACTAATTTTTACATAAATTTTTCTTTATATTTCTATTAGTACCTGTATGATGCTTTTTCGGTATTCTTTGAGTTAAAAAGACACAAATTTTATCGCTAATATAAGAACTGTTTAAAATGTCTACACAAAAATACCAATTTGAATGTTCCGCTAAGTACTTTATTTCGTTAACTACGATAAACATCAATAGATGTCAGGAAGGGTCGTATTTTGCAATTTGTTTCAGTTTTTCCTGAAAACTCGGATAAAACAAAATTTCCTAAAAATGAAACCTAGCTAGATCAGTTTTTCGCCCCAAAAAAACCATGCATATTAATTTTCATGAAAATCGTCGCAGCCGTAACATTATATATATGTAGTACCTCGATGACCGAGATGACCTACGTCAATATAACGACTATATGTTTTATTATGCAAACGCCCTAATTTCCAAAGTTTTCGTAAATCATAATGTTATAGGTTACACTGAAATGAAGCCACTCACGAAGTTTCGTGCATGTGTTATTCACAAAGTCATACCCCCCTCTGTACTGTAGACCAATATAAAATATTTAAAAATGTAAAAAATTGTTTAAACATAAATGAATCATTCTGTATTAAATCTGAAAATCACTTAATAAACTATCTCTACGCAGGTAAACAATTTTATGTTAAGTTAACTTATAAAGTACTATTATATAGTCATCGTGTGTAGTGTAGTATATGTTGAACATACCTATATATGTATATTTATGTTTAAAGTTTACTACAACATAATTTTATTTACTTACTGCCCTAGTTTTGCCCATAAACTTCCATAAAATAAATATATTATCTAATCAAAAACTTTAAATTGTTGAATGATATTAGGCATGAAATTAGAATTAAGTTCAAATAGAAAATCATTTTCACATATATAATACATACATTGTTCGACGATAATGTATATACATAAGAATGGAAGCTGACTAATCGATCAACGCACAGCTGAAAGCGCTAGAAGCATGAAATTTTGTATCCCTTTTGTATCCCTCAAAAAAAAAAAATTTGTTTTCGAAAATCATGAAACCCGGTGGATGGGGTAATTTTGATCCAAAAAGTATAAAAATCAGGATTATTTAGTGATTGGATGCAGAGTTTCTGAGATATCGCAATATTTGGATCGATTTTAGTCCGTATCTTAAAAACAATTCGACCAGTCAACAAATGCACCCAATTTTTGTACTTTTTGGGTCAAAATTACCTTATATACTGAGTTTTATCGAAATTGGAAATTTAAAAAAATTTCTTAATTTTTTGCAATATTTAAAGGTACCCCTTTGAATAAATTGAGAAAATCGCAAAAAAAATTTTTGTTTTTGTATTTTAAGTATCTCAGTGGATGGGTTAATTTTGAAAAGTATAAAAATCTGGTTAATTTTATGATTGGACCTATAGAAAGTTACAATGTCAGCGAGTATTATGGGCAAAGCTTCATTTTCAAAAAAGTTTAAGTTACCCAAAAAAAATTAAAATCCAAGAAATTGTGAACAAAAGGAGGATAAGTGAGGGCTATAACGTGATAGTCTTTGTTTTTAAAGGAGAAATTAAAGAAAAAAATGAAATAATAGAGTTTGAAGACGAATTTGATTTTTATTATTATTGACAAATAAAAGAAACGTTTGCATCTAAATATTTTTTTAATTCAATTTTGAGCATAAAAATCCCTTCTTTATATTTTGTCCGGAAATTTCGTATGAATACTCTACTGTGCGTCGAATCGCATTGTCTCATTATTCCATTATCATAACCGTTGATTGTATAATATTTTTAATAAAGTGTATATGACTCGTTAAAAATAAACTTTTTATAGACATTGAAATAAATAAAAAAATAATATATACAGTCAAACCTGGATGAGTGAGAACTGGATAAGTGAGAAAACTCTATAAGTGAGAGTAAATAGCCAGGACCCGTCATTTTAAGCTCCCAAAACCTCTATTGGCGAGAAACAGAAACTTCTGTAAGAGAGAGTCGTTTTTCTCTCATGGACCTCCGTAAGTGAGACTGCTACTTATCTATACCTCTATAAGCGACAGTCGAGCTTTATTTATTTATATCATTTAGGAGACATATTTACTACATTCGTACTTGCTGTGACTTGTTACTGCTGCGTACCTCTATAAGAGAGAAACGCTACCCATGTACCTACATTAGCGAGGAACTCGGGTTAGTGAGAAACCTCTTTAAGCGAGAATGAGATTGTGCTCCCTTGAACTGTCGCTTATTCAGGTTTGACTGTATAACGTTTATGATTTTAAAAAAAATTCAATATTACTAAAATGTCTCATGAGCTTAAAGAAAATAGGCCTCATCAGAATACCTACTATTTACTTATAAACGATAATATAAGAAACCTATTTAATAATAATATTCGTTCAAGCAATTGAGTTAAATTATCAAAAATTAAGTTTTCGGTAATATCATACCAGAGACCGAAAATCATTAAATATTTTATAGGGTATTTATTTAGGAGAATATTAAATAAAAAAAGAAGAAGAAGAAAAATTATTCTTAAATAATAAAAATTTTCCTGAATTATTTATTTGTTCCACAAATAGAAAAATATATATGTATTTATATTTTATTTAAACGTTGATACGTTTATTTTTTTTTTCGTTTTTTATTTAAAAGAAAAATTAGAAATTATATATAATATACACGGTGCCACAGAGCGAGCACCCGTAAAACTGATTTTAAAGCTAGTGAAAGATTGATTAATAATAACTCACTTTCCGGTTTCCGATTTAGTCACTTCCCGGTTTTCGGTTGGGCTGAAATTTTGCTTGCATATGTAAATCGAAAGGCAAAGGATTTTTATGGTAAGTATGACCTTATTATTCCTCCAATTACACCATATTCGATATACATACGTTTTTCAGTTTTAAATTAAATAAATTTATAAAAAAAAAATCAAGATATGTCGTGGGACACACGGTAGGAACTATATTACTTTCGTACCTTTCTACATTATAAATGCAGCGTTTAGTTTATTATTTACAAGATATTTTTCTGAAAATTTATGGTTTTAATTTTAGAAGTCAAATACTTCTTTGAATCTTTAAAGAATTTTATTTTATAGCTAAGTAACCTAGATGTCGGTTTTTGGTGTCTGTTGCAGTTCTTATGATTTAACTGACAATCAGCAAACAAATATCGTGCGATAAGGACTATAGTTCTAAAAATACTTTTTTAAGTACAAACTTTTATTGTATTATAAAATATATTATTATTCTTAGTATTATTTCAAAAAAGTAGGTTTCTCATCAACAGTTCCTCATAACTGAAGGATATCGAATGGTGACTCATTCAAGTTCTTTTCTTTCAATCACAGTCCCACATAGTACTGAGTTAGTCACAATTGAATAATTGAAGCGTTATCGCAAACAAATGTGGAACCATCGATTGAACGCTTAATTTCAAGAAATACATATATAACTGATTTAATAGGAATAAAGTTTCCACATTATTTTGAACACTTCCCCTTGGAACTGTGATTTTGGATTACCTTGTATAGAAGGAAGGAAAAACTAATTGAATAAATTTACTGTGTACGACAGCTTATACATATATATCTGCCTCGTTTTCTATTAATTTTTTATCGAATAAAATATATTTAAAAAAAACCGTAGCCGTAGGGACTACAACTCGTAGAGACCAGACCAATAATTTGTTAGTTAAGGACGTACCCAAAAAAAAAAAAGTGTACAAAAATATTTGAGATTTCACTTTCCATTTTTTAGGGTGAATTATGTTAGAGCTTGGAAAAATTAGGCGAAAATTAAGAGTAAAATGTTTCGATATAAAACATAGTTTTTGGAATATTGAAGCCTAAAGATTTAGAGACAATCACTTATAGAAATACAAGCACCGCTTGTTATAATTTTCTTAGGCAAATATTAGTCAATGAATATTAGTTTTTCAAATCAATCGATCCTAAGAAAATTACTCTTATTACCTAATAAAGCATCTCTTTAAAAATACTTCAATATTGGATTTACATGTTAAAAACGCTTACTTTAGCAGCTCAAAGCTATAAATTTAGCACTGTAAGAAGTATTAAAAAATTTACTTGCTTATAAAGAACATTCATGAGAAAGCATATACATTACTTGAAAGATAATTTCAGGAAAATCTGATTTTTTGGGAACGTCCTAAAGTGAAATATTATATTCAATAATAAATAGCCATTTATTTACTTGAATTTTGCTTTTGTTACTAATTTTCATTTTTATAATATTCAAGTAACTACAAATTTTTGATTTCCCCCAACGCATTTAAATCACGAATACATTTCCACCACCTGTCAAAATATCCAAAGCATCATTTTTTCGCCACTCACGTGGCGCAAAAATTTTGTAACAAAACTTGTAAAAATTTATAAATTAATTTAATTAATACGATAATTTTCTATCAGGAAATATAAAAATAAATTTTTATTATTTAATATATAATTGGGTTTAACTTTTTTTTTAATTATTTTAATATTGAACGGATATTTGTAATCTGGGCACTAGTTTTATCACATTCAATACGTGAAAGAAGCCACTCTCGTATTCAAATACGAATCCTTGAATTAAACTTCAATTCATATTAAAATATTTCCCTGACTATACTTTTGTATGAAGAGGACTTTTTTTTATATGAAATGCTATGCTCCTTACAAAATCAGATCCTTATTTTAACCTTTTTGCTATAATTCCATCTCTGATGTCTATCGTTTGCAAATGGTTCTACAGACAGTAGAACCATCTGCTGAACACCGAAAATTTTTTTTCATACAATAAAAATTTAAGAGGTAGAAATAATATTCTTGGAGCGAGACATAATATTCTTGTGACAAGAAAATATTCTTAGGAGAAAAAACTTGTTCCTATTTTCAAAAAAAAGTTCCAAGAACTAAATTTTTCTGTATATCAAAAATCTTATTTAGTTAGAATCGCAGGGCTGACAAAATAGGGCTGTTTCGAAGGAAGGAAAATTTTTAGCTATGCTTATGCGAATTCCTTACGAATTTATCATTTTTCTAGTTAAAACAGATATAAAATAGGGGTAAAAAAATCTTTCTACATACATTCCGGTTGTTTAGTGCTCAGAACATATATTTCCTAATGAACAGTCTATTGAAAAACAATTAAAAAGGATGTGGTGAGTGTATTTCATATAATTTTTATTTTAGTTTATAAATAGCTTTGTACAGTTTATGTCCTAGATTTTATGATAAAACTTTTCGTTTTTTAGACAAGTTTATAAACAACGGTAATGAATTTAAAAATAAATTTAAATCGATCTCTTAATTCATTAAAATCACATTTTAAAATTATACTTTATACTGTGCCTTTTTTAAATTTGAAACCAGTTTAAAAAAAATAGTAACTCTCTCAAGATTATTTTTATTTTTAATGAACTCCGACTACAACTATTTTACACCCTCTTAAAAAAAGCTTAGAAATTGGAAAATATATATATCATTTTTTCCTATTTTGATAATAAAATGCGATTAGTTTTATAGTTTTCAAGATATCAGCCCCATATCCGTAAAATTTGAATCCAGAAAAAATTATCGTCTAAAATTTGGAGCTCAGAGTTCGATCATCAAGCAAATGAATAGGATTTTTATTATGTTTGGGTCTCAATTAATAAAAATTTTTTATTTTTCGTACTTTTTCATTAGGATTTTCGATTATTTTCCCTTAAAATCGTTGAAATTCGAAAGTCGAATTTTTTAACCTATTTTAATATAAACATTGATTTGAGATTATTTGGACCTAGCGAAAACATTGCCGAGGATAAAAATGAAATCTGATTTATGGTTTTCAAGATATCAGTACTATACCCCTGAAAATCGAATTCAGAAAAAATGTTTTTTTGTAATATTTGGGTTGAAATAATCGTTTCCGAACCCCAAATATTACGAACTATTCGGTTGACTGTTCAGGTCTACAACTACGTGCAATTGCTTTGAAAAGTAGTAGATATGCAATTAAAAGAAATTTAGTTTTTAGTAGTTACTTACCATTTTATACAAGGTAATTTTTTTTAAAGTTTCCACTATTATATTCGAAAACAGCATGGAAAATAAAGAAAACCAGAATTTTTTCAACTCTAACAAATTTTTATTTATTTATGTATATATTTATATATACGCTTTTGTATTTTAACATTTCTACATCACGAACATAGTACACTATGCCTAAATAACGTTTGTAATCTGTGAATTCTTTTGTATATTTTATTTATTTTTAATAAACTTGTATTTAATTATACATGGATTTAAAAAAAGTTCAATATCATTTATGATAATGAATTGAAATAAAAATCAAAAAATATTATTTTTATTCAACAACCCATTTTGCTGGCTGAAAATTTTCTTGGCGGGATCCTTTTTATGTGAAAAAACAAAAAATCTTAAATTTGCTGCTTAAAAATGTGGGTTAAAATGTATTTTATAACCAAGTTGTTTTTAATTGCGGCAAAGAATTAAATTCATCTAAAAAAAATATTTAGTACATTATTCTAAAAAAATGAAAAACTAAATACAGTATTTTCAATCCCCTTAAAATTGAGCTGATTTTTTTTTCTTTCTGTTTTTGAAATATAAAGGTGGCAACTTTTTATAAAAATCACTCTGTATAATATAAAAACTGAAAATATTTTTATAATAAATTAAAGTAAAGTTTTTCATACTCGTACAACATTGCATTAATTATTTAATAAAAAAAAAGAACTGTTTTTCATAAATAATTTCATAATTTGTAAACTTTTGTGTATAAAGGATATTATTTCATAAATACAACCTGCTCATTATAAAAATTAAGAGTTGTTTTATAATATGCAAAAGGTATACAGAATCCAGACGGTAGGTAGCTACGTGTTAATGATCCTATACACCAGTGCAAGATAAATTTTATGTTGTAAATCTGATTATAATTATTATAGAATTTTAGTGTATTAATTAGAATGTATAAATTATATTATATAAATAATCCTTATACGACTCTTTTGGTATTAAATTATTTCGAATAAATTAATATTACCGTCATCAAGTTATGAGCAAAAATAAAATTTTGCAGTAAATAAGAAAAACAAATTTATTGAAATTCATAAAATTTTTTGATTTTTCAAATTTTTCTAAATATACCTACAGGGTGGAACATTTTAATATCTTAGGGCTAATAGCTCGTTTTATCGTTAAGCTAGTTATCCGGGTTGGTTTAATCGTCAATTTATATCCTTAAAAGTTACAGATAGAATAACACATTAAATTAGAAAGTTGATCCTTAAATAGATTAAAATGTCCGATCACCCAATATAAAAGTTGTTTAAATGTCCAAGGCCTTAATTTTAATATTAAGGTTGATCGGACATGTGTATTTACAATAAAATTTCCACACTTTTTTTTACAATAAAATACATTTTTTCTTATTTACACTATTCTTAATTTATTCTAATTAAAAAATTTTATACTATTCTTAATTAAATTTATTAAAATTTATTTACTGTTTTTTAATTGGATTTTCTATAAAAGCGTGTTAAACAATTCTGACCATGGTCACGGCACAAAGACACTTACGAATATCAGATACAAAAAAATCGCTAATCCTGAATATCCTAATAATGATAATGGGACTTACTGTTTAAAATATTGAATAGTCATCGATCCTTGATAAATATGCCAAATTTTGAGTTAATCCGACGTTTTGAAGAGTCTCAAAATCATGTTCAAAGTTTCTATTACTTGCTAACATACTAACATACTAACATACGTATGAGCTAATAAAAGCGTTTTAAAAAATAAACATTTTCAAGTTATTTTAATCATCTTGTTATTTTATGTAAATTTCTCTAAGTCTGTTAATACCAGATGTCTACTTATCCTTTTTAAAATTAAAAAAAGCTCTTTACTTGGCTAATTTAAAATGAAGATCTAGTTTAAAAAGCTTTATATTTGAAGGTCACATATAACTGTAATATTCACAAAGACATTTTCCCAATACATTCTGCTATATGTTCAAATATCATTATAAGATTCACAAAAGCTGCAGAATACAGAGCAAAGAGAAATGAACATAGACAATGTGGTCCAAGGTGGACTTCATCTTATGGAATATTAAGTTGAAATTATGCCAAATTTTCGATACACTTCCAAGAAAGCATCTTTTTCTAGATACAGAGTGATAAGTTGTGAATATTGCCAAAACTCGTGCTTACAAAAATTGGAAATTTAACAATATGGTCTAAGGATCGTTCATGATCCTTCATGATGGATGATTAAGGTTTATAGTGATATAATTTTTTTTTTAAACTGCAACACCCCATATCTACAAAAGGGCGCTTCCCAACTATAAGTGTATTGAGAAATTGTCATTATTTTAACACTGTAGACCGGAACATTTGGACATTTCAGGGAATTGTAAGGCCGACGAGCTGGCTAGAAATGGTACAAGACTGTCACATACAAGCATCAATAGGCATCCTAAGCTACTATTGAATAAGGAAAGGCCAATCTAAGATGGAGGGTGGAATGTACTTGTGATACTACAAGACAGATATGATCTGAGTAAAATCGTAGGCGCTTCGAAGATCTTTTATCGCGGCCCTTTTTTTATATTTTATCATTGCGGCTATTACAGGACAATGGTTAAGCGGCAGGTACACTGAACGACTGAGCCTACCAGTTCATCACGATAATGCAGGAGCTCTGTTACCTAACCTAGCATGTTGTTAGTAAATGTTGTCACAATAATTGTTGGACAAACATATCATAAACCAACATGATTTTAAAATAGATAACAAAATACAATTTTATAGTTTAAATTGATCGTAGTAAAGCTCTGTCGGACTGTTTTTCTTGAAACACTTAACCTAGATTTTATTGTAATAATGATAATAATTGTATGGCGGCTATCAAATTTTATATCATTATATTTTTAAATAAATATAATTCCTTAATTTTTATAAAAAGCCTGAAAATAATTATAGTCCGCAAGTCCACTACTAAAAACCGTGCTGATTATATCACCTCAGGGTAAACGGTATCCCCGTCGTCTCTTAGGAGTTTTTGGGACATTCCTCATATAATCTGTCCAAACACGTAACCCGGGGGTTTTTGGGGAATGAATATCGAGACAGAATCAATCTTTGAGATACCTGATACTTAATATATGTCGGGTACCCTGGGTATCCCGGATACCAGGTACCTAGTGCCCGATTCGGTCACGATATTCGTGCTCAGCAACCCCAAAAACTTCCGAGTAAATTGTTTGGACCGATTTTATAACAAATTTCTCGAAAACTTCAGGAGACGATGAGGATACTGTTTAGCCTATGCACCAGATATCTCGCAGGCTATTTCTAACGTGATATTCGTGTTCAGCGACCCCAAAACTCCCCAGTGACAAGTTTGGATTCATTTTCATCACGTTTAACCGAATGGTGAATTAAATATATTTACGTTTAATTTAAATTCAATTATAAAATTAATATTATTTTCTTATAAACCAATTTAGGTCACAAAATTTCCTGACGCTCTAGCGAATCGAAATGCCGAAAACCGCATTCAAATCCGATTTACTGTTCAAATTTTTCGAACTTTGAATTGTTTTTAGTGTTTCGTTTATGCGACTACACATAGTTCTTCTGTGTGTTGCTTAGTAAAAATTTATACAGCATTAAACGATTGTATTATTCCAAAACACGAAATATATTAAACTGAATGATCTTCAATACAGATATGTATGTATCTGGGGATCTACTAAATCACACTTGCTGTCATAGACATACAAATAGGTATCGTAGGTATACATATAATAATATCTTAAAGTGCAGGTGTTGTATATTACTGATTAAGGTTGTTCAATTATTATACTGATTGGTTCCAGCGATAAATTTATTGATATCGGAAAATGAATTGTATAAACACGGTGTTCCAGACCTCCCGTATCATCTCTTCTTATAAATAGGATACGCTCTATCGAATGATAACATTTTAAACGTCGTTAAAGTCGTTTCAATGCAGAAAACCAAAGATTCAAACAGGAAAAGGCTATTTTAATTGGTATATAGTATGTGATATTCTTTCTTTTCAGATTGGCAACTATCAGAAATTACGTCATTGTTTAAGATGTCGATAGAGTCAAGTATGTCAACTAAGGCTGTTATACCTAATTGAGCTTTGGTTGACTAGAGTCGGAAGTATTGGCCCGGTTAAGAAGATATATTTTCAAAATTTCATGAATTTCCGATCTAAATTTTCAATTTCTTGATAAAAACTTGTTGAGCATAAAAAATTTATTAGCACAAATGTTTTTTACTGATACACCGTTTTATCCTTCCTATGATATATGTGAAAATAATTTATACGAAACGTCTATTATTTAGTTAAAGTATTATTTTCGACAAAAAAGAGCAATCAAGTTATTGCAATTTATTACTTTTTATCAGAAAATGTCAATTTATCAATGAGAGATATACAGTGTGATCATTTCAAAAATATTTACCCTTAATAACTCTTGGCTCGATGTGATTATTGTTTTGAGTGAAAACAGGTCGATTTAGATATCGATACCGAAATTCAAAAATGGTACCTAGAAAATTTTAAGTTTCACCCCTTCGTTCATTGTCAACTTTGAAATTCCAAATAGTACCCCCTACCTTATTATACTTCATTTGAAAGGACATAAAATTTTCTAAAATGATAAAAAAGTTCTCAAGATGAGAACTACACAGAAGATGGAAGGTATCCACCCTTAATAACTCTTGATCTAATGTGATTGTTTTGAGTGAAATCACGTCGATTTATATATCGAGAGGCAGTTCAAAAATGGTACCTAGAGAATTTTAAGTTTCACCCCTTCGCCCCTAGCCACCCCAACTTTGAATTTTCAAATGGTACACTCCCTACCTTGTTATACATCATTTGAAGTAACATAAAATTCCCTATTCAGCATGATAAAAAAATAAAATCGACCGATTAGTTCTTAAAATTGACTAATCAGAAGATTGAATTCATATCCTTCATCTTCTATGTAGTCTGTGTTAGAAACCAATCGATCGATCTCATTTTTTTAATCATGGTTAAAGAAAGAATTTTATACCATTTGAAATTTCAAGGTTGACGCCATGGTGCTTAGTATTACTTTTACATATAGGAGCACTTTTTTCAACATGTTTCCTGCTGGGTCATTTCACCCGAAAAATTTCAGCATGGACTTGTGGTCTATTAAGCTTGTATGCGGCAGTGTAGAATACTCCACTTTTGCATTCTAATGAAGTTGTCATTCTCATTCCTCTCTGAAATATATTCTTACATAAGAAAAGCTATTATATGTATAAAAGTATAAAAAATGATCATAATATATTTGTTAATTGTTTAATATCCATATATAATAAACATATTCTGAACAGTCTGTGTACGGATGAACACGATATAAATGCACTAATAGCACTAAACACATTACTTAGACTCATCCATGGATACCTATTACCTAGTTTACACCACCGTAAATAGAGCATTCGTTGCAGATCTACAGTTAGAATCTTGACAAATGTGTTAATTTTATCGCATGCAGTAATAATGAATAAACACATATTATAGTGGAAGAGCTGATTGTAGTAAGCCCTCCTTTGAACCCCCAACCAGCGTCGGACCCAGGATAGAGCAAGTATAGCGGGTGCTTCAGACCCCAAGTTGCAAAGGGCTGCAAATTGTCAAATTCGAAAAACAATTTCGCATTTTAAGTTGTGATTATTGAAATGGAAGTAAATTTTTGGAAAAAAAAGGTTCCGAAAAGGATCTCGCTCTATCTTGATGTGAGGATAAAGCCAGCACTCTCCCCACTAATAAATATCTCTGTATGTGTGTGGCATCATAGCTCCTAAATGGATGAATTGATTTGATTTTTTTAATAACTCGAAAATTAATTTGATCAAGTGTGGTCTTAACTCTCTTTCAAATGCGAGTTTAAGATTCCATAGCCCATAACAGGAAGAAAACAGATGATGAAGTTTAAACGGCTAAGCACAATTTCTTGAAACATACATACCAGAGCACTTTTGATCAAATTACCTCTCAATTATCAAAAAAATGAAAATCAGTCTATCTGTTTAGGAGCTACGATGGCACAAACGAATTGATCATACCTGATTTTGTGTAGGGTTTTTTTTTTAATTTTTAACTTAAATTTTTAACCAATAATGAAAGTTATTGTAATGGGTCCGATTCTCGAAATCGAAATTTTCAACATATCTTTACGTTTCATGGTCAGAACAATACATTAACACAAATTTGGAGAAGAAGTATGCTTGTGTGTGTTTGTATACGAACGTTCGTCGTCATTCTTTTCCTGATCGACATCGCGCGAACAAAAAATTATATCGACTTCGTTGAGGTGTCGATCAAAACGTATGAAAAAATGAAACTTAATTACACCTTAGTGACCTATTTTCTAATTCGATCTCAGTTTTATAAATCGATCACAGTCTGGTTAAGTCGATCTCAGTTTTATAAGACAAGAAAACTGAAAAATATCAGACATTTCTAGAAATTAATATCGATTCCAGGCATTATTAAAATTTTCTTATAGTTTCTTATATTTTGTACGGTTCTAAATACTATTTACATGACTTATCTCTTTTTACTAGCTAGTAACGACTTTAGTAGTAAGTGAAGAAAACAAGTCGATGTTATCAGGCAGAGTTAACTACGATCAACTAGCTCTTAGACCATTATACATACCACCATTGGAGCTTAGTTGTAGTTTATTGCATAGTTCTTCTCTTATCTCTTATTTACACATTATTATACAATGTAGCACAATGTTAAGTTAAAATATTATAAACAAAAAATCAATCAAGTTAAATTACGTTCTTTCATTCATTTTAACACAAATGATTTTGTTAAAAAAAAAAAAGAAGATAACATCAGAAAACACTTTGTGTGTTTGTAATCTAATTTCATTAGGATTAGTTTATAAGCAATATACATTACATTTATGTATAGTTATTTATTTTAAATGCATATATTTATGTTTAAATGAGATAGATACAGATTTTCAAAAGTAATGTAACAGTGGGATGGCATTAAAAACATTAATTTCTGTATGACAGGTTTCATTTTTTAGAGTAAAAGGCATATTTAAAGGCAACTTTTGAAGGTTTGAAGGTAAATTTAATTCGTTCGGTTAGACTAAAAAAACTCGTATGTATATTTTCATATCGCTACATTGGCGGAAACCAGAAACGTAAGAATAAAATGATATTTGCTCACAATTCAGCCTTTTTAATAACCATCCAATCTAGATCAAATATCTACCTTATATTGACACTAAACAAGCCACTTTAATGATCCCTCAGGGTAAAATGATGCCTCGTTATTTTAAGTAAACCATTAAAGCCATCTAGTACCTATAATTATCGATAGATGGTTTCCACGCGATCAAATTAATCGTTCAACAAAGACAAAGAGAGGTGTATAGCGGTCAGTTTTCATGACGAAATTCAAATATGTCGTTACGGGTAAAATGATCCCCTTTATATAGGCTAAAATGATCCCTATTTTGTGTGTAAAATTATGATAGATAAAATGATCCCCCATCTTGTAACGGATATGTAACGGATAATGAATGTGTTGATTTAGATGAATTTACCAAGTGATTTTTACCTACTATCCTCTCAAGGTCGGTCAAAACGATCCCTTTTGAGAAATATTGAATAGTTCTAAAAATTTGAACAGATCAAACAAACTTTTCATACCAATATTATAACATGTGAATAAAGAACTCGAAAATATTTCGACGTTATACATATCTCGAATAGTTTGGCTATAAATTACATTTTTTCTTAGGGGGAACATTTTCGAACACCTTCTCCTAAAGGGCATTATTGTGAATGCATATAAACAATTTAAAACTGATTCTAAGAAAACGTGATTTTTTTTAGAACATCCTTAAGGATCGCCATACTAGAAACAAATACCAGAAAATTTTGTGTCTTTGTTTTCAAATCTGTATCCTTCAGACTCAACCGCCCCCCACCCGCCGTACAGCCAGTGTAAAGAGAAGTACATGATACGATATGTTAGAAAAACATTGTTATAGAATCCTAAGAATGGTATTTAATTTATAATACTCGTAAATGAAAGATAATACAGTATGCACGTAATACCAAAGACATAACCGAAGTGTTTATTATGATGTTTATATTCATTCGTTGATAGCAAATAGCAGCAGTTATTATTATTATTATTATTATTATTATTATTATAGCAGATACAAGCTATTAAAACTTAAATATGTATATTTAGTAATAAAGATATGTTGTAGGTAATTTGATACGCCTAACGAAGCATAATTGTAATTATTACAAATTAATTAAATACAAGAAATATATTAATATACATTATACATACATGTATATGTATAACAACAATTTTATATTATCACTAATAAAAACATTCATTAAATGTTATAAACATTGTGAAAATAATATTTACATGTTTTACAAGTAAAGATGAGAAAATGAGATTCTAGTCCTTGTACGATAAATGAATCTAGAATTGTTTGATTCTTATGGAAAAATTGTTTGCTGGGTGTATTGACTTGCAGTTTTTTGCATTGGGTTCAGAAAATTATCCTAAACCAGTGAAAACAAATTAAATTGTTAAAATTAAGTTATAAAAAGTGATAAGTAAATATAATAATTTAATATATTGCTTTTCGCATTAAGACATTTTTATCCTGTAAAAAGTAAAAGTAAAAAAACAATATAGTATATAATACAATTTTAGTCTCTGTTATAAAGTATTCATTTAATACATCCATCACAACGCAGTAGTTAGCGTCGCGGACTATCGTTGTAATTCTTCAAAACTCTATGGGTTCGAATCTGGGTAGGTTTACGTACATTATTATTTTTTATTTTTTTTTTTTTAAATAGATAGTGCTCAAAGCAAATATTAATCAATTCGTATGTGGTATCTAAAAAAGCTTTTTTTTTTATTTTTAAAAATTTAATAAAATCAGAACTTTGGTTAAATTGATAAAAAAATTCATCTCGGTATCTCTTTTCGTTTTTGAGTTATCGTAGTAACAGACGGACAGATAGACAGACAGACGGCCAACCGAAAATGGATTAATTAGGTTATTTTATGAATACCTATACCAAAATTTTATTGGTAGTATCAATATTTTTAAGCGATACAAAATTGGGACTAACCTTAGTATACCTTGATATATATCATGTACATGGTATAAAAATGTCTATGTGGTTTAGAGTGGAACTTTTTAGTTTTAATCTCCGCGCCATTGCGGTAAAAGGGGTTCCTAAGAAAAAGATTATTTTACTGTAGGTACTACCCAAGCAAATTGGGAATTTGTTATTGATTGATTTTTGTTAAACTCTTTTTAAATAATTGGTACTCCAAAATTAAATAAAAATTTGAATATTTTCCCATTAGCGTGGTAAAGTGTTGAAAATGAGAAAGCAAAGACAGTGTACCAGCTGGCAGTTTAGGATTTTTTTAAATAGATAACTCGAAAAAAACGCGGTTTCACTGTTTGACAAAGTTTTAAAAATAATAAGGTTTAAGCATTTACAGTTCGTAATTTTTGTATACACTATGATTGAAATAATGATTTAGTTTCATCAAATTTGATAAGATAAATTTTTTTAAGATTCCGAGACATTAGTCTTTTTTTTTTATTCATATATATATTAACAGATTATGAGACTTACTCGCTTAAAATCAAGGTTAATAAAGTTTTTTTAATAAATAAAAACCATGAATTTTTTGTGGTTAACTTTGTGTTAAATGGTAAAGAGAATAATGAAAGTAGTATAATATTGCTTTTCATGGGCAAAACGAAAATGCCTACTAACAAATGACACATAGTTTTTGAAACCACGGAAAATTTTTTAAGAAGATTTTCCAAACATCGGATGAAATGCTAAAAAAAACTAGTAAATAAATCCTTTTTTTTATTGTGTAAACTTGAAGAGGTCGGTTAAGTTATCTCAGCTGAAATGGCAGTATCTAAAATTTGAGGCTCATTACCAAAATCTATTCAAGCATTTGTGACAGCACTTGAATGAAGCAACGATAAAAGCTTGAAAAACTTACAAACAAGATTAAACACAAAGTGGGAAAGAAAAAGACTCTTCAAAAATAAATTTCTTGAAGTGAGTCATATCTGAAAGGTTATATTATTTTATGGTTCTAACTTACTCTTCACGAAATTACAGATTAGTTAGCACAATATCGATACATACTTTACAAGGAAGTATGATAGATAATCTACTGTTCCAGGAGGACCCTACGTTTTTGTTACTATAAACCATACGAAATCCTTTTTATATTTCTATAATACATACTCAAAAGTATTCATTAATAAATTCTAGATTCAAACATTTGTAGAATAAAACAAACAAAATAAAACTGAATAAAAATATATTTAAAAAAAAAAAATGAAATTAAAAAAGAAAATTTCACAAAGAAAAATTAACATAACAGAGAAAATTTCATAATAACAAAAAATATATATAATATAAGAAAACCAATTTTTTTTTTTACTTAATTCAATAGGATTACTAATAAAAATAATGGAAAAAGAGAAATATAGAAAAACAGTAAAATTAAAAAAAATATGGTTATCTCTATTAGATTGAATTTTTTACCTCCGTATATAAACACTATTTAATATTATTAATATCTTCAAAGCAACAGGACATTTCCCAAAAAATCACGTTTTTTCACGTTTCGTGTATATGCATTCTCATTAATTTCCTTTATAAACAGGTAAATTTTTTAATATCTCTTACTATGTTAATAGGCTATAGATTTTGTTATAGAAAGGAACTGAGTCGTTCACGGGTAATTATTGCAGAAATCGTTCAATAGGTTAAAAAAGAAAGAGTAAACCGTGGAGTGCTCTTAAATGAGAGGTTGAAAATTGAAGATAGGGATGAAAAACTATCCCTTTTGATTTTTTTGAAATATCTCATAAACTATGCAAAATTTCAAGAAATCTTATATAAAATTTTATAGAAAATCAATTTTACATTGGATGAGTATTTTTTTAAAAATATTTTTACTAGTCAAAACATTTGAAACAAACAAGAAAATAAATGAAAAAATTTCGATTTTTTGTGGTTTTTTGTTTTTTCACCTGTATCTTTTTTTTTGGACATAGATAGGTATAGGAAGTGAAGCAAACAGCAAAAAGTAAATTGAATTTCCTTTTAAATGGTATGTAGAAAAATTTTACTCTTAATTTTCGTCTAATTTTCACAAGTTCTAACAGAATCCAAAATTTAAAACGTAAATCTCAAATATTTCAATACACTCTATTTTCTAGGAACGTTCTTAAAGTACTACTTTGAGGTACAGTACGGCTGTTTGGGTAAGTACGGTGAATGGTCATTTTTTAAATGATAGTTCAAAGTAACTTGATCACAATAAACGCAGTTTTGGGGCCTCTTGCTGAGCAAAATTTTGAATTATTTCATTTTAAAATTGGGATTTTTAACGCAGTATCTTATGGAAGAACTCACAATAATCTTAATTGTATAATAATTAATCGATGGATGATCTCCAAAAAGAAAACATAAAAAAGTTTGGTTTTTGGCCCTTTACAATATTTTTAGAGGTAATGTATAAATCTCTACGGTCGCTAATGACCTAGACGTTAAAAGCGACCTTAAATAAAATATAAAATAAAAAATATTTTTAGAGTATTTTATTACATTTACGTCATACAAATTGCCTAGTTTACGATATTTATAGAGTTTTGTATTACATTTCGCGTCATACAATTTGCCTAATTGACTACACAGTTGACTACACAATAGCCGGACTACCTCCTATCAGTGTATAGAGGTAATTTTATAAAAATTTATTGTTAGATTTAAAACATAAGTAATCTCTATATTATTATACAAAGGAATTCAATATACTATTATTCATCTTCGTATTAATAGTAAGGACTAAAGGACTACAAGGAGTAACGATAATAATACCTATATGACTGTTATTATTTCTTTCATTTTTTTTTTCTTTTCGACTTTTCTCATAATATAATTTTTTTTCTGAATAGTTCGTGTTTATAATACATAATATCTATGTTTGCTTATATTTCGTATTTTGATGTATATATTCTTTGTATTATACAAGTTATGCTATAGAATATAGATGTATTATTCTGGAACGAAAAAAAAGAATGAGTTAAAATTTTAGCTTTTTAACGTTATGATATAAAATTATAGTCTTCACCACGAAAATCGAATAAACTTCATAACTTTTTCACATTTTATTTCGTATTTTGATGTATATTCATCATATTATACAAATTATGGTGATCTATAAGCTAATTTGTGTAGCATGATTTATGCTAAGACAAAACGTAAAATTTCTTTTTTTGGTATAATAATCCCCTTTATATAGGCTTAAATGATCCCTATTTTGTGTGTATAATTATAATATATAAAATGATCCCCATCATGTAAGCGGTCTTGAATGTGTTAATTTAGATAAATTTACCAGTGATTTTTGTTTTCATACTAATCGTTGATGTAATGTAAAAGAACAGTTCATATTTTATGTGAACGGTTTGATAAAAAATGCAATGGGATCATTTTACCCACTATCCTTACAAGGTCGGTCAAAATCACGATCCCTTTTGAGGAATATTGAATAGTTCTAAAAATTTGAACAGATCAAAAGAAATTTACATACCAATATTGTAACATTTGAATAAAGAAACTCAGAATGTCACACCGAAATTTTTATTGTGTGCTTTGGACGTAAAAAGTGGGGTCGAGTTCGTAAATGAACAACATAGGTCAAGGTCTTGGGTACGTATAACCCATCTTATAAGCCATTATAAATAGAACAAAAGTATAAATATGTTCCTTTTAAAAAAATTAACAACTTTTGTTTGAAATTTTTTTTTGTAAACATCACTGTTTATACTTGATTGCGCAAATTAGTACAAAAGTTTGATATCCATTTTCTCCAAAACTATAAATGATAGGCCGTTGAAAATTTGTAGGTAGTTTTAACTAGTAGTCTTGTGAAATATTCTTGAAACAAAATAAAATTCTAAAAAATACTTTCGAAAATTTTTGAAATTTCAGTAACTGTGGTAGTTTTTTAAACTTTTTTAATTTATTAAAAAGTAGCTGTACCCCGCCACACTTCGCTGTGGAATATTATGGTTGCATGGAAATAGATGAAACGTATCTAGTAAATTGTCATAAAACACTGTCTATACATGGTATTTCAACAATTAATTCAGTTAATTGTTTGTTTTCACTTATTTCTTTAGCTTTGATTTATTTTCTTTTTTTTTAGTCTCTGAGTTAGGTAAGTTGTTGGTCTACCTCCCTACGATCATACACACTACGGGTTTTATTATTACAATAAAGCTAATGGAATTATTAAATTGTCAATGCAGTCCGATGTTTTTTTATTAATTTTTTAGCTTTTTATAAAATATCATATAAAGAAACTATACCTACAATATTGAACTTGGACTAGATATATGACAAAAATGGAAAATCAAATTTTGCGACACTCGATCCCCGAATTATAGTTGCAACTTTCTTTATCACCAAACTTACCTATAATATTATCGATCTTTATCATCATTATCGACAAAAATATTCTTCTCATTTAACAACATTTATCATTTTTAATCAAAATACTATATCTAAAAGAAAGTGAAACTTTACAAATAGAAAGGGAAAAGAAAAAAGTCAATTTGAAAAACGATTATTCGAGAAAAACATTTATTAACTTCATTCTAACAATAATTTGACATTAAAATTTATTAAGTAAGACAAATAACATTAATTTTCATTGGATAGAAAATATATAATATTTTAACATATATTTATAATTAATCAAAATTAATTAGTATAAACTTAATTATATTATAAATGTCAAATTTAAATAAATTAAAAAAATAATAATAATATTAAAAAAAAAAAAACGTTTATTTTACAAATAGCATTAATATCTGTAAGTAATAATTACCTATTTCTTTACACGCCTATATACAAACCAGGGATTTTAGTATGGAGAACCACACATCCAAATTGCTCCATTCCATTGCTCTATCTCACCCAAAATTTTATTCAATTTTGATCAACCAAGTATGTAATCCTACAAAATTTGGGTCATACTTTTCAAATTTGTGATTAAAATTAACCTAGCTCTGAAAGGTTTCAAGAATGTGGAATCCGGCTCAAGGAATTAAGCACATAAGTGATAACTAGCGAAAAACTGGCTACACAGCTGTAAATAAAGACCCAAAATTAGTGGGTTTCAAAAAAAATTCCAATAAGATCGGATCCAATTGGCCTGTGTTATCAAAAAAATCGAATTTTTAAACTCTATGACGTCATCAGAATCCAAAAAATTTAATTTTGATCTATCACATCTAAATTTTATCCAATTTTAATAAACCAAGTATGAAATCCTACTAAATTTGGGTCATACTTTTCAAATTTTTTATTAAAATTAAGCTATCTCTAATAGGTTTCAAGAGTGTGGAATCCTGGTCCCGGAATTATGCACATAAGTGATAACTAGCGAAAAACTGACAGCACAGCTGCAAAGAATGACCCAAAATTAAAGGTTTCAAAAAAAATTCCAAAAAGATCGGATCCAATTGGCCTGTGTTATCAAAAAAATCGAATTTTTAAACTCTATGACGTCATCAGAATCCAAAAAATTTAATTTTAATCCATCACATCTAAATTTTATTCAATTTTGATCAACCAAGTATGAAATCCTACTAAATTTGGGTCATACTTTTCAAATTTTTGGTTAAAATTAATCTATCTCTAATAGGTTTCAAGAATGTGGAATCCTGGTCCTGGAATTAAGCACATAAGTGATAACTAGCGAAAAACTGGCAACACAGCTGCAAAGAAAGACCCAAAATTCCATTAATATCGGATCAAATTTGCCTGCGTTATAAAAACATCGAATTTTTTTATCTTTATGACTGTAAATTAATGAGCGCTGATTATTCTTTGTAAAATAGCCTATGTGAATTTGTATACAACTTGGCCCAACGAAAAATAATGACACTTTTACGAGTTATTCGACTTTAAAGTGCGATATATCACAAAAACGACGTTCTCTGCAAAAATCATACAAATATGTAATGCCTATTGCCTATAATAATCGTTTAATATGAAAAAATATAATAAATCAAAACATCAAATTGAATTCATCAAATCAGGAACAGGGATGCTTCCTTCATATAGAGGTTGTGAAATTTATCCCAAATAATATAAAATTCTGCAAATAATTAATTCTATTTTTTTTCTCTCGTTCAGCTTTCACTTCATAATAATATCTAACAACATAAAAATGTGTTTGTTTGATTAATTAACATCATTTGCATATTTATAAAATATCATAAGAGTGTAATAAAAAAAAAAAAAATTTGATGACGTATGCAAGCACCAGTTAACACTCCAACTGTGTGGTACAAACCATTATATAATCGACTATTCCATATAATAATCATTAATCAAATACCATATCTGTATAATGTTTTTGAATAATATGTCGTATAACCACACTGTAAATACGATCATATTATAATTCTGCTAGTCGATTTGTAACTTAATATACAGGCGAAACTTCGATAAATATCAAATCGTGTTAAGTACAAAGATACTATTTACTTCATCATGATAAGAAGTCCGAAGAATACAATAGTTGTGTTCGTTTAACGATTCAAAATCCTGTACGAAAAGCTTTTACTTCCATATCCAAATTTAATTTTGATAAACCAAGTATGTAATCCTACTAAATTTGGGTCATACTTTTCAAATTTGTGATCAAAATTAACCTAGCTCTAATAGATTTTAAGAATGTAGAATCCTGGTTCCGGAATTAAGCACATAAGTGATAACTAGCGAAAAAGTGGCATCACACCTGAAAAGAATAACCCAAAATTAGTGGGTTACGAAAAAAATTCCAATAAGATCGGATCAAATTTGTCTGTGTTATTAAAAAAATCGAATTTTTTAACTCTATGACGCCATCAGAATCCAAAAAATTTAATTTTGCTGTATCACATTCAAATTTTATAAAATTTTGATAAACCAAGTATGTAATCCTACTAAATTTAGGTCATACTTTTCAAATTTGTGATCACAATTAACCTCGCTCTACTAGGTATCAAGAATGTGGAGTCCTGGTCTCGGAATTAAGCACATAAGTGATAGCTAGCGAAAAAATGATATCACAGCTGAAAAGAATGACCAAATATTAGTGGGTTGGGTCGCACTCACACGACTTCAGTATTTCAGCACTGACTTTGTAATGCCAATTTTTATCGATATAAATTATTTTTGAGTTATATAAGTCAACCAAAAAAAAATCACCCTATTTATTTTTCTACACTAACACAAGCATATAAACATAGAGATGAATTTTCCACAACCAATGCCAGTGTATATATATATATACTCGTATTCAACAAGATTTTCAACGGTATTATTACACAGATATATACTTGTAAAGGAAAAGGAAGGAAATTGCCCATAAAAAGCTTTTCTAAAGTTATTTATAATTTTCATTTTACTATTTTCTTTACTTTCTATATCATACACTTTTCTATATATTTATATATTATATATATATGTATAAACGTATTCTCTCATTTGCCGCATTCTGTATAAACAGAGATGTATTTAGAGAAAAACTTTTTTATTCACCAGAAATAATATATAAAATAATAGGTGGTAAAAAAATACACCACCAACATTGAAAACTTTCCATGAAAAACTTCTATCTTTTTTTATAATTTTTCTTTAAATGTTCCCTCTTCAATATCCTTGTCTTGAACAAACATAAATTCTTAAATTTTACATATAAGTACCTGCATCTTATCACTAAGTATTTGGAAAAATAACTAATTACTTCAAGCTGCCAATATGGAATGATGAGTTAATGGAATAATTAAACCTATCCGAGAATATTTTTAAAATCTCAGTGCCGCGATAGTAAAAAAAATGAAACTTTTATCAGGTCACCCAGCTGAACATTTTTATTATTTTCGTAAAAAAGATTGATCTGCTGTTTTGTTGATATTTGTAATTTTTGATTTAAGTTTTTTTCTTGTATGTTTTGTACTTTATCGTGTTAATTTTTTCTTTTAGGTTTTTTTTGTTAATGTTTTATCATTTATTTAAAGCCTCCCGAAACCCAGTTTTACGCCAGTTATCGAAATTCTATTTAAAGACACCGTTTGTAACTTGGCAAATTCATTTTAATGTAAAATTCTTAACATTTTTAGAAATGGGAAATCCTGAATTTTTGAGATACTAAGCTTAACTTTACTGGAAGAGTTTAACACAAATTTGTCTGATCTTCAAATTGTTATCGAGCTCTGAATGAGCTTACAACTACGCGATCACACAAAAATTTTAATTTTAACCCCTCTTCCAGGAGTAAAATTAATTATTGAAAAAAGTTTGCTGGAATTTCAGTTGTACTACTTTCAACGGTTTTTTGACTAGTATATAAATAATAATCATAAAATCCGCATTAAAACATTTGTACTTTTATAGAAAACTTTTTTTCAAAATATGTGCTTTTAACTGCTGCATTTACTTTTTCAAACAGATTTTATTTTAAAACCATCTGTTTTAATTTATCTTTTATTATTAAATAAGAATTTTTATTTCAAATAAATTTATTTTTATCGTTTTTCAATCCTCTTTTTCTTTCATAAATACCCAAGAAAAATAGCAGTGGTGTACGATGACGTGCTGCACAATACTGATATGAAGAGCCCTAGAAAGCTGCCGAATTATTTAATCCTATCTACAGCATTAATACTGGTTAATCACTGAATTTTCTGTCGGGTAGTTTTTTTCATTCTGGCTTGCTCCACGCTACGCCACTGGATAGTTATTAAACAACAATTTTTTTTTACTACGAACCTTAGAAACTGTAATGTAACTTGATCAATCCCCAATTAACGAATTTTCATATCTATGGATCTTTAAATTATTGGCAATTATTATTAACAGTTTCCTGCGGCTTAAAATTCCTTCCGTTTTCTTCATTAGGAATATTGATGGATGTTAATGAGTACGATACTTTTTGCATATAGAAATATTTAATAATGCAACGGAGCTTTCAAAATTACCAGGCACCATAATAAATTTTTGTTTAGGTTAATTAATTTTTTATTCTTTTTGCAATTTATTAATTAACAAATGAAATAATAATGTTGGCCATAAAACTTGCAATTTTAATGACTAATATAATAACATGATATTCAACAAAAAGTATTTATGATATGTATAAGGCAATTTATCCCAAAAGAGTAGCGTAAACTAAGCAAATTTGTTCTTTGGAATAATAAAAGTAAAACTATTCAAAGATGTTACAGATTAAGGAAAATGAAATAGGCCTCTCACTTTTCTTTTAATGAAACGGTTCATGTAAAAGTTGTTAATAGATAGGCAACTTACATAACATATATGTTATACATGTATAAGATTAGTATTTTTCATGGCTGACTGATTAGCAATGTTCGGAATACTCATTTATGTTTAACATATACGAAATACAAGTTGCCTATTTATTAATTTTTTAAGTCAACATTATATGGGCTATTTCATTTAATTTCCAATTTATTGTTTACTAGCGACCCGCCCCAGCTTCGCACGGGTGCAATGCTGATACTAAATACACTACAGAAAAACTGTGAACGTTGTATATAAAAACATAGCGGCTTCGCACGGGTATAAAATATATAGCCTATGTGATTAAAATCGATCCAGTAGTTTTGATTTATTCATTACTGCCCGTGGCCCGCACGCGTTAAATTTGGAGTAAAACAATCCCCCTTTCTCTATACCATGAAGATTTCCTGATATCTTTGGAATATCTAAATTCATACACTACATTTTTACTTATTTACTTTTTACATTTTTAACTATTAACCTCAAAAATACCACTACTTCTCCACTATTTAATGGATGTTATTATACATATAAACCTTCCTCTTGAATCACTCTATCTAAAAAAAACCGCATCAAAATCCGTTGCGTAGTTTCAAAGATTTAAGCATACAAAGGGACATAGGGATATAGGGACAGAGAAAGCGACTTTGTTTTATACTATGTAGTGATTAACAAATAGACATTTGCGCAACTTACTAATGGATTACGAATGATATTAAACAAATATGAGAAACACGTTCTACCAAATTTTAGCTAAAACTGGGCGGTTGCTCGGTTTTTGTCGCCGATTTTTGTTACATATTTTACCGTTTCTAAGAAGCCGTGATTTTTTAGTCCTTCCTATAGGGAACGTCCTTAAGACGAGAGAAAAAATAGAGTACCCAAATTATATGTTTATTACGAAATTCTTGAATAAATAGAAAATAATACAGAACAATAAAATAAAACAAAAATCACAAAAACCTTTTTATTTTTGTGTGTATCTTATAAATTGTTTAGTTTATTGAAGCTAGGAGATGGGAGAACGAGTTAAAAATTGTGACAAATTCTGTAACAAAAATATATGGGGGAAAATGTATGGAATTAACTAAAAATTAGCGTAGCATAGTTTTCTCTCGTATTAAGAGGGTAACCTAAAGTGCTCATGGTTTCTTTTCTGACATAAATTTATTATATAAATAATAATGCGTACAATTTTCATTTATACGCATGAATATTGTACAGAGAGTTTATAAAATACTAAAGATTGAATAAAATCACAATATGAATTTTCTGCAAGTTAGATATTTCATTAGCATCTAAAATCAAAAATTTTGTTATATCTTTTAAGATCCATTAAAAATATCTGATCTTTTAAAAATGCTTGTAGCGTAATTTTTTTCAAAGACATTATGATTATTTTTAATTTTGGCAAACTTAAAAATAATCATATTAATTATGTTAATTCAAAGTAAATTATTCCAGAAAGGTTGAAAATTAGACTGAGCTTTTGCATCGCTGCATTCTTAAAACGGAAGAACATTCCTTGAGGCCAATTTATCAAAGTGGAAGATAATTAAATAATCCTTTGCTTGAAGAAAAATTGCAATTTTTAAGGTATCGAAAGACGGATCCTTTGCTTGTCGAGCAGTACTGTTAATTCTATTACATTATCATCAGTATTTTATAAACTCTCTGTATCATTGTATATAGGATTGGTGATACTTGTAAAAAGAAATGAATCAGCATATTTTTCGTATGTAAGAAATTTTCTTGTATCGATTGAATTTCAATTACCAATCGATTCGAATTTGTGTTATAACTTTTAAAGAGGTTTTAGTAGTACAATATTATTTCTATATATAATATTCATTAAAATAGAAAAGTAATTTATGTTCTGAATGGAGCAATTCGACTTTGTTTGCAAAATTTTTTGTAGAAGATTTTTCATGAAAAAAAGACTTCAAAGCGTTTGCAACTATAGAGAAAAATTATTTAAAGATATTTACATATGCTCAAAACCAATCTTCCAGGCAACAATCTCTGTAGATTTTATCATGGAGAGGGGTAAACTGGAATATACAATAAGTGAAGTGTCAACCAAGAGTATCCTGAAGTTCAATAAAGCGAAAGGGTTCTGGAGCACCTTTGAAGCAAAGAAGGTACAATATATCAAACTGGCCGCATTACAAAAGATCTTTTAAGACAACTACTAACTCAAATCTAATCTAGTTTATTTCGACTATTAGGAAATAATTTAAGAATAAAAAATATATTTTTTTAAATAGTAATACATACAAAAACTCATAAATAATCGAAAATAAAGCATCAAATAAATAATTCAATGAAATTTAATGGTTTGTAAATTAATTGCAGTTAAATATATTTATACTGCATGCACACATATTATAAAGGATTAGTTGCATAAATTTATGCATCCATATATGTGATTTTAATACTAGTATGTATATAAAGTTGCCTATAAAATATTGTATTACATTATAACATTGTAGAATATTCAATACATTTTCTTATTATAGTTTCTTAAACGAGAAGAAAATATATTTAAAAAAAATAGCATAATCATAATATTACTCCAAAATTCGACGAAGACGAATTTGCGTAAGTTGAGGTATATGTTGTACATGTATCCCGACTACACAATTGTATAGATATATAAAATGTGCAGATTTATTAATCGCGTAGCTCTGAATAAGCGTAAGTCGAGATATTACTGTATGGTACGCGTAAAAAGGGTACGGATGTACGCATACTCCCATGCACTAGGATAAACATAAAAAGATTTTCAATTTTAATTGTTATCAAATCAAGCAGCATAACTTTATAATTTATAGACTTTTGAATGTGCCTGTTCTTCTTACACACTAGTATATACACTATTTACACTGAGTGTAAGTCGAAAAGAATGGTCTCATAACAGTGTAAGGACTTTCACATATTGGCGAACAAGTCGAACTGATCCGATGGATTTGTCCGCCATTGTGTGCTAAAACAAGACTTGTCAAAGTTTGAGAAAACAAGTTTATTGAAATAAGGAGAGTAAAAGATATCTATATTACATTATTGATAAGTATTACAAGTCAATGGTGGAGTAGTGGTTAACGCAATAGCCATCGATTACAGAGTACCTCGGTTCGTATCTAGCATTGTCCCGAATAATATTAAGTTAAATAATTTCTTATGCCGAGATAATGTCATTTTTTTAGATAATTGTTATAAGAACCAAAAGCGACAAATAAGTTAGAGAGCGAGGTTTATTTTATGTTATTTCAATTCCCACCCTTTGACAGAAGAGATTTATGACATAAGTAGGAAAGTGGGACAAACATAATTAATTTTTTTGTGAAATAACATGTTCTCCTATTACAAAATCTTATAAAATTGCATTTAATAAGAATAAATAATACATACATGTACAACAAAAAAGCAAGCAAAATAAGTATTTTTTTAATATTTTGTAATAGGAGAATATGAGTGAGATATACTATATGACATGTTCTCCTATTAAAAAGTTTCAAATTTTAGCATAATAAAGCCATTATTGTACATATTTTGAATATTTTGTAACAGGAGAACATGATTTTAAAGAGTGAGATATATTTATGATTATTTAAATTCCCAACCCCCTGACAGAATAGTGATTTATGACATATGTATAAGTGATTTATGACGTTATTTATAGCAAGAGGGCGGGTTATATAGATAATTTAAACTATAAAAAAGGTGGAAAATTTTTAACATCAGGAAAAATTCCTTTAATTTAAAAGTAAAAATATAATCCACACCAAGATACGAACCAGGGTACCTTTGTTTCATAGGCAAGTGCTATATCCATCCTGCCACCAGGCTTATTTATAACAACATAATTAACTTAATACTAACCTTTACTAAATAATTAATTAATTGATAATTTTGTTCTGAAAGAAAAAATAAGATAGGAAATATAAAAAATAAAACTAAATTTAAAATATATAACGATTTTTATTTATTTATAACAAAAAAAGAATGTTTTAAATTTTCATGAAAAATTATATTGTACATTTTCATAAAACAAATTAACAAAGATTCTTTTTTTCTTATTAAAGTTTTTATACAAAATAAGTAAAATTCTATCACTTTTATACAATAATAATAATAATAATAATAATAATAATAATAAAGGGTGTCCCAAGATTAACGTCTGATTTGAACTTCTTGCGTTAATTTTGAAACACTCCTTTATAAAACACAATATATACTTTCTTATAATAAATAGTACTAACTAAACCATAGAGATATGAAGATAGTGAATGCTAGCCTATAAGTGGATGCGATATGATGAATGGGAGGGAAGACTGCCAGTTAGTTCCCATGTATCCTTGTCATAGTCATATGTCATAATCATATGATGCATAGAGATTTTGTGTAATGTATACAATATCTAGCCAATGACATATAAATTAGACAAGGGCGCATATGAACAAACTGACAGTCTTCTCTTTCATTCAGCATATCGAAAATTTTGGACAATGGCGTTCTCTATGAATAATATTCTATGCCTAATACCGAGCTAACGTATAATCTTTATTATTAGCAATTGCTGGATTAAAATACTGACTGACTAATAACATATGATAGGTAATTGTTATAATATTATTTTGTACATTAAGTCAGACTGATGAGTTAGCCAGATGGCTAACTGGTTCGTAGACCGATCAATCAATATGTGGACTAGTCGACGAATCGGTTGGGCTCGCGGTTCATCAAATAAATTGTCGTCTAAATAGCACAATGATTTTCTACTTACACCCAGCGTACAAAACTAAATAACAAACTTAATATATCATTTTTACTATAAATTTATTTATAAGCATAACGTTATGAGAATATCGCTATTTACTTTACCACTTTAATAAAACATTTTAACAAAATACAATATTACGTTCTTTCGTTATGTCAGTGATAAATAGTTATCGTATTATTATAAAAATATTTATATATACTTTTTCACATTTTTATAGCTAACTTATATAAGTGGACATTAAGCACGGATTTATTTATTAAGCTTTTTAGTTATTATATTTATTTCATAATGTAGGATCTTTCAATAAGAATGATACTTTTTAAAATTTGAATAAAAAACCAAAACCAAGTAACAGGACTTCATTTGAATTTGTTTAAATTTTTGTCTTCACATTTCAAAATTATTGAAGTACTGGTATTTGCAGTGACGTAACTATACCGTTCATGGAAGGCTCTCGAGAACAGCGATTCTTAAAGAAATATACAAAAGCAACAATGCGTTTATAAAAGTAAAAAAAAAAAGGAGTAAAACAAGGTGATATCTTTTCCAAAAAATGCATTCCTATTTTAATCCATTTTAACCATTTATTGTTTTCCAATCCCACTTATAAGGTGCTAATGCCATGTTCTTCCGTATTATTTTCGTCATTTTGACCCCAAAAACTACCACTCTTATTGAACAACCCCATATTCTAAAAGAAATACATATTTATTATTAATTTAATGGGTTTTTATCCAACCATGTATAAATTACAAGTGGGGACTCAGATAAGGGCAATCACGGAAATTGACGCCATGCAAAAAGTAGCAACATATTAAAATGTAAAATGAAGTGGATATCTTTTACTCGTGGCGCTGACATGTTAGCGTTAAAACCCCTCAAATGTCGGATGCTTGGTTGGATATAAAATATGTATATGCTCAAAGTTGAAAGTACAGAAAAATTATCTTATTAGATTTTCGTATAAAAAATTATTATAGTGTGAGATCCCCCTTATGATGTGTAACTATGCAGTCACCCTTAATGCAAACTAACAATCTTCTTGAACTGCGCATAATGTAAGTTTATAATATTTAAGTTAACCAATAGCAACGATCAGCGAACTTCTAGTTTACAATTCTATGAAGTTTATGTAAGTTTTAACGGTTATGTAAAAAAAATTGTTTTTTAATGAATATTATACATTTTTATAATAAAAAAGATTGTGAAAATAGTGATTTCTTAATTAATAAAATTATGTAATTACCGTGATTTGTTTTAAAAAACCAATAAAAATATTACTTGAAATAAATAACGGTTTTTAAAAAGTGGCATTTTTTTTTTACAAAGGTAACAAACTTTTATAAATTTTGAAGGTGTAGCGGGAGAATAATTATTTACACATGTCGATCTAGTAATCCATAGTTTTTGTTTGCAAATATTATTAAAATTTACACACATATTTTTAAGATAATTTTATAACAGATATTCACCAACATTATTTTATTATTCAGGTAAATGTAATAAAATATTATTAAACAAAACAAAAAACACTTTGTAGATGGCCGAGAGTGGTATAACATCAGTTCAAGTAGCATTAAGAATAAGACCCCTTGTAGAAAATGAAATAGCCAATGGACAAAAACGTATATTGGAAACGGTTGACGGGGAACCCCAGGTGTATGTCAAAGAATCAGAAAGATCATTCACATTTAATTATGTATTCGATGCAAATGTATCACAAGCTCAATTTTACAATTGTGCTGTTAAAAATATGGTTAGCTCACTATTTAAAGGATACAATGTTACGATATTGGCATATGGACAAACTGGTTCGGGGAAGACACATACTATGGGTACGAGCTATGTAGGTGATGACATTGAACAAATGGGTATCATACAACGAGCTGTGAAAGATATTTTCGAAGCAATTGATTTAGACGTAGATAATAATTTCCAAATTAGTGTATCATTTATGGAACTGTATCAAGAGCTTTTATACGATTTACTGGCTGATAAAACTCGTGATCAATGTGTCGTTGATATTCGTGAAGATGTTCGAGGTGGTATTATTGTTCCTGGTTTAACCGAATGTACTGTGACCTCCGCAACCGAAACCATTGCGTGTTTAACAAAAGGTTCACTTGGACGAGCAACTGGTGCCACTGCAATGAATGCTCAATCATCAAGATCACATGCGATATTTACAATTTGCATCGAAAAGCAAAGTAAAAATGATTCAAACGTTGCAACAACTGCGAAATTTCATCTAGTCGACCTGGCTGGTTCAGAACGACCGAAAAAAACGAAAGCCACTGGTGAACGATTTAAAGAGGGTATTAACATTAACAAAGGTCTTTTGGCTCTTGGTAATGTTATATCAGCACTTGGTGAAGGAAATCATTCTTATGTCTCGTATCGAGATAGTAAATTGACGCGCTTACTTCAAGATTCCCTTGGTGGTAACTCAATTACATTAATGATCGCCTGTGTTAGTCCAGCTGCCTACAATTTAGATGAAACAGTGAGTACTTTACGATACGCAGATCGTGCAAGAAAGATTAAGAATAAACCGATTATTAATCAAGATCCGCGTGTAGCGGAAATTGCACGATTACATCAACAATTACGTGAATTACAATTAATCACGTTAGAACAGGGCAATAGTACAAGTGTAAATGAAGAATTACATCGTTTACGTCAAGAAAACGAACAATTATTGGGTTCAAATGAAATGTTACGAATTAAAAATCGTAAACTTACCGAACAATTACATTCGGCTATATCGGAGAATGCTTGTATGTTAGAACGATCGTTAATTACCGAAACGGCTCATGATAAGCTACAGAAAAAATTATCGGAGTTAAATGAAGAGTATAGCACGTTAATTACGAATACACAGCTTACTGAAGAACAATCATCGGCGTATAAAGAAATTCAGAATAAAATTGAAGATTTACGTAAAGATCATCATATTTTTCAGACGGAGGTCGTAGATCATGATGTACATAGCGCTATAAATAATGCCCCACCCGATGTAATATCTGATGTAACGCCACTGTTTAATAAAACCCACTTATCTGTGATAAACGAAGCGAATGAACAGATGACCAACGAATACCAAGAGAAACATGTTCAACAACAGCTAGAGTACAGTAAACAATTACAAGCGTTAGCCTGTGAACTGGCTATCAAAGAACGTTTAGCATCTGAAATCGAAGCGAATACTCGTAAAGCACAATTAATTGATATCAATTCGTTACAAGAAAATGAACAGAAAATTACAGCATTGGAAAAAGAAAAAGAGGAATTATTACAACAATTAAAACAAACACAAACTAAAGAAATTACATCGAAATTAGCGGAACAACGTCGACAACGTGTTAATGAGCTTGAATCACAAATCAGTGAGCTTAATAAAAAAGTACGAGAGTTATCACATTTGATAAAATTACGTGAGAAGGATGAACAAAAAATTAAACAACTAAATAATGAGATAATGAGCATGAAACAGGCAAAAGTGAAATTGGTGAAAATGATGCGATCCGAATCGGATAAATTTAAACAATGGAAAATTCAACGAGAACGTGAAATGAGTAAATTAAGAGAACAAGATCGTAAACGAAAGAATGAAATGATTAAAATGGAAAATATGCATGCGAAACAACAAACGGTTTTAAAACGAAAAGTAAGTTTTATTTATTGGTTTTGCCAATGTTGTTTTTTTTAAATAAAAGGTCGTATAAGTCGAAATTTACGAAAATTTAAAAAAACCTCCCGACAAATGCGATTTATATTCCTTGTAAACTGATTTTTGGAAACTTAGCTATAAAATGTTCTCAATCAAGGCGGTTCGACCGTTTAGGGGCTACGATGCCACTGAGAAACACACAGACGCACAGATAAACACTTTAAGGACACTCTTCATTAAATTACTTTTCAAGCAAAAAATCAAAATCAGTTCATCCGTTTAGAAACTACGATTCCACAGAGACAGACACACATAGCGGCCAAACTAACCCCCAAACATAACATCCCTCTTTTTGCTTTGGGGGTTAATTAATTGGAAGTTATGTTAATCAAAATAAGCGTTTTGAATTTGTACTAATTATTTCTTTTCTTTTTATACAGGTTGAGGAAGCTGCCGCAATCAATAAACGTCTCAAAGATGCGTTGGCATTACAGAAAACTGTACAAAACCGTCGGGCTGCAAATGGTATGTGGAACAACAAAATCACCGATTTTTTACTCCAATTTGTTCTCTATACGGCTTACAAAGTTAATATTTTAGATTTAATGTGAAATTACTAACGACGTATTCTTACACAACAAAAGATCAATTTTATTTTTGTAAAATAATAAAAATTTTCGTATTGTGAATCTGTGTTCAGCAATGAATTAAAATATTTTCAGATTTTAGAGCATTGTCCATTCTTTTTATTCTTAACTTTAAGGGGTCATTCTGGTATTAAAATAGAATGAAATAAGCGGTTTAATATCGTTCCGTTGTTTGTTTGAACTTCTTAATCATTGTCTATCTATCGAATAAAGAAAATAGTCGAAAATTCGATTAAATTATCAGATCAAATATTTCGGCAACATTTAACTTAATTTTATAGAAAATTTTTAAGATATGCTGACCTAGAATAAAAAAAGGAACTTCGAATTAAATAGCTTTGTGTTAAGGCAAGTCGATCAGTAAATTCATATAAAATAGAAACATAAGAATTTCCTTATCAATTTTTCACAAAATTTAAAAAAATAACAATAAAAATATGTAGAAATTACAGCACTAGAGTTGCTCTTTAGATAAGAAAAGATAATGGACCTGTTCTATAAATAAAAGAGAAAAAAGATACAAAATTTGTAAGAAAAAATTAAAAACAGAACCATAAATGAAAATACAACGTGTTTCATAATGATTGCATACATACAGTCGTATAGAGAATAAAATATGTAGAAAAGCCCTGGGAAATTTTCCCTGCGTTTTTTCGTAGCGAAATAAGCGTATGCATTTTTTACGGGTCATCCCATACACAGGCTGTTCTTTGTTTTAACTTGACATGTGCTCGAAACTCGGAAAATAATTTTTTTTCATGAATTATATTTAGACGAAAAACAATTTTTTTTTAAAGGAAAAGTTGAACGCGTACAAAGTTGGGTGTTACAAGAATTTGAAATATTAGTCAGCACAGCCGAAGCTGAACGAACATTAAAATCTTTAATTGAAGAGAAGAAATTGATATTGCAAGAAAAAGACGAACTAGAAAAACAATTAAATGAAAACGATGGTGAAACTGAAGAAGTGATCCAAGAAAAACGTAACCGAATGAAAGAGATCCTTGAAGATATAGAATTACGTGATGCTCAAATTTCCGACATGAGGCAAAAAATACAAGATTCTGATCAAGAAAATAAATCTAAAACACGATGGGATGCGATACAATCGATGGTTGACGCAAAATGTGCACTGAAATGTTTATTCGAAATAACGGCTGATTATAAAAAAGAACTTCTTGCTAAGGATTGTGAACAACGCGATAAAATCAATGCACTACTCGATAAAGTTCATTCGTTGACTGCGGAGTTAAATTTGAAATGTATCGAATTGGAGCAGCTCAAAATGAGAACACCCGCCCCACCCCCGGTAATTACATAAATGTTTTACTTGAAATGTATTAAAAATTTTTAATTAAATCTTTCATTTTTTTCTAAATAGCCCAAAATTGGTCAAAAACGAAGGCGAAGTAAAATTCATGAGGCATGTATTGATGAAGACGATGAAGAGGATCCGTTTTTGGATTACGATTCTGATCAAGATGTTAAACTAGATGATAGCAAAGATCCGGATTGGCAGAAAACACCAGTTGTACAAAGAATAACCAGCAAAGTAAGAATTAGCTTATTTCTTGGACGTTAATATGTATGTAGTACAGGTTTAGAATTTTCATATATAGTGTGTCCCCGGATAGAGGTAATTATACTTTTAAATTTCCTTATTTTGCATTTTAAGAAAAAAAGTCATTCTTTATAAGAAGTTTTGCTTATTCTGAAAAGTATGTAGGTATATTTAAAACTTCTTCTTTTTTATAAGTTGGCGAAATGTTACTAAGAAAAGTTACTCGTAATTAAAAATTATGACTCTATACAAAATATCAAGGGACATACTCTATCCGGGGACACACTGTATAAAAAAACGATTAGGAGAAAATAGTAGTTTCTAAACAGTAGTTTTTTAAAATAACTTTCTACATATAAGTTTTTTCAAATTTTTTTTTTTTTTTTTAAACTGCTATTTTTCTCCTAATTATTTGCGTTGGAAAACCGAACAGGTTAATATTTTTCGCCGCACATACTGCCCTAATGGGTAATAACTAATGTTCAAATAAAGGGGATATATGTGCTCAAAAATTTAAAACGAAAAACTTTTATAGATTAGACTATTATCAAAAATCAATATTCTAATAGTAAATTAATTTTTTACAGCGACAAACTATGAGAATAAAACCACATAATTTAACGGAAAACACAAGTAATCCAATGGATTCAACAGTACCGTTAAAACGTTCATCGAATGGAACAATTAAATGTACTTGCACAACCAGATGTGAAACAAAACGATGTTCGTGTCGAAAATTTTCTAATTATTGTTCATCAAATTGTAAATGCAACAATGATTGTGTCAATAGAAATAATGATGTAAGTTGCGTAGATGAAAAATTAAATCAAATTTTACTATTTTTTTATTGAATAATTATTTTGTATTTCAGAGTTCAAATAATATGGAAACAGATTCACCACTTAACGGAGTTTCATCTACAGGAATAGAAGAAAATAAAGAAAATGAAAATTCATTAAATGGAACTGATAATAGGTAAGTTCATTTTATGTTGCTAATAGGGAATATTCATGAAATTTAAATTTGGTTCAAATATTTTTATTCCGTAACTTTAATAACTGGACATTTTAACTAAACCATTATTTTAGTAATTAATATCTTTTTAATTACTTAAAATTAATTAATAAAAGTACAAATTCAGTGAGGGCATTTAAAAATTTCTAAAACGGAAATTCAAATTTTTATACGGACGTGACATCAAATTACGGGCTTGTCAAATTTGTTGACATACTGTATGATATTAATTACTTACATTTTATATGGTATTTCATTAAATTATACTATTCTACGGCTTTTTATTAGAAAACTTAATAATAACGAGTGTAAATTCTGTGTTGTAACTTCATTGTTTTAAAGTGTAAATTATACATTGAACTGTCAAAAATTTACAGATCACGTACTTATACGTCATCAACAGAGAGCACTAAAAAACTGCGTTTAAATATCTCAAAATTATAATGTATTTTAAATATTTTTTTACACTTAAATACAGTATTTATATTTTTTACTTTTTTATAACTGTGTAAACAATGAATTCAAAATATAAAAAAAATACATGATTATTCCCTATTTACGAACTCTGCCTAAATAAATAAAATTATGAATATAAGTAACTTAGAACTTTACTCACTTTTTATCCCTTATATTTCGATGATCTTAGAAATGTAAGAAAACTATAAATATCAATCCAAGAATTAACTAATAATTTGGACTTTTCTTTACAGCTTAAGCGATAATGATGGAAACAAAACTTTTGTAAAACGGCCCAAAAAATACTTCAGCTAGTGCTCAAAAACATTTTTATGTTGTCCTAGTGACGCATACAACGGTGATTCAAATAAGACTTGTATAAAGATTTAATAGTAGCATTTATCTAACTCTGGGATACATGAGCGATTAATTTAACATGCTAAATATTTGATGGCTGACATGTATGTATATTAGTTCGAAGAAAAAGATAAAAGGGGCATTCAACAGTTTTGGCTTTTTTTCGGTCGAAAGTACATACTTGCTGCTTCTGCCTCAAAACAGAAGCAGGAAGAAAGTATGTACTTTCGTGGATAAAGAAAATATTATTTGCGGGTGTCCGAGTCACGAAGTTCAGTATTACAAATGTATTTAGATTTTAATTTCTTGTAAATTCGTCGTTATAAAAGCCATGTCAGTATAACCGATAACGACTGTGCTTATGCGTGAAAATTGCTAATTTTTATGTACAAAAGAAACATGAACGGCATACGCTCAAACATTTTAAATTAACGCTCAGGTATCCCTGAACTTAGTACTTATTTTAATTTTTTAGTTTATTTTAGATGTTTTTTTAATAATTTTATTTAATTGTACAACAAAAACTTGACAATTTTTTTAATATAAAATATTTTGAACATACATTTGATAATTTTTTTTCATTTCCCTCGATACTATTTCATTTTTTCAGGATTTACGGGAATATAGTATTCCTAAAGATTTTCAAATCTATAAATTACCATTTTTGAGAAAAGAAAAAATGAGTTACCCATACGGAGTTCCCCACAGTTCATTGGAGAACTGAGGGGGCAGTGAGGTACCGGATAATTAAAAAACCAAAATATTTTAAATAGTAAGCTGCTTCAATTTAATTATTTACTCAATAATATAATACAAGTTTACAAATAGGTTTTAAAAAATAAATTATTGCTAACTTATTTTATTAAAAAATATATCCATGTATATTTATTTCATTATTATTTAAATAACTTAAAACTAATTTTTGGTATCGAAAAAGTTTTACTTTTATTTGTATCTTTGTTCTACAGAAAACCAATTGATCGGCCCGAATTCATTTATTTAGTTTTTGAATCTTCGTTGCTTTCGTTAACAGTCGAATTAATAATATGATTACTTATGCTTTCATTTATTAGGCTTTTATTACTCGACGATGAATTATTATGTACTAGATTTGCAATTAATTGATCGTTATTACTATTATGTGCTGTTGTTTCCCCGATAAATGTATCGGTTAAATAGGTTATTTTTAGACATTTTGCACAGTATAATTTTTCGGCTGGTTGATTTACAGTCCATGCCATTACACGTATATTTCGACTACGCCAAAATCTTACTCTCTCCCTGAAAAAAAAAGATGAAAATTATTGTTTAAAACATTTAGTAACTCTTTCGGTGCAGAAAAATTTACGAAGGTGTTAATTTATGTCGGCCTGAAAATGTGTTAAAGAAAAAGACGCAAATGAAACATTTGTAACTATTCCATTCTATTTGCGTTGGGACAGTTCCTTTGAAGAGCATTTTTTATTTCGAGTACTCCAACGATCATTTTCTTTGTGCATGGTTCAACGCAAATCAAAATGAATCTTCCAGTGCTATAATGTTAAAATGAGATTTTTCGAAACTATTCCGTCGCCGGGAGAGTGAAATCACCATTTGAAGAAAGTAGGAATGGATTTCTTCGAGTTATCGGAATAACTTGAGTTATTTCGATTATTAAGCGAGTTATAGTCGCTTGAAGAATAGAATCTTCGAGAGAAGGAAGGAAGACTTATAATTATGGAGGGTAGAGATAAGAAGAACCATATCTGTATATAAAAAGTGTCAATCAAATGCCTCAAATTGATGGCGTCACAAGTTGTTAGAGAAGGATAGAGAAGTTCACATCAAACACATAGTAATAAGAGTAAGAAAAAGCTGATTCTCCTTATCTCTAACGTCCATATTTAAAGCCTAATGTTGTAAGTCCACAACAGGTCGAAATTTCGCTTACACGTGTAGCAACGTGTAAAACCTCTCCTTGCTGGCACAACACTTTAACGGAAATTTTGTACTTAAAATTGATGCAGATTATATTCTACTGTATATTTTTCTACACAAGGTAGAAAACTTTAGGTAGTCTAACTAGATTTTGCTCCACATTGAACAAGAACATTTAAACATTTTCTGTGGCACTCTATAAATAAAAATTTGGAATTTTTTAAGTTACACCCTATATTTTTTAGGTGTGTAAACAAACTTGATGACCTAATGTGTTACAAATTTTTAAAATATTCATGACTCATGATTGCGATTAAAATGGTATTAATTAAATGTAAAACAAATTTGACCCTGTAATTATTTGCATAACTTACATGCTAATCACATCTTTATGTAACAATATAACTGAAAGTCCAATCATTTCAGCCACCCATGGATGTAAATACTCCCATAATGAATCCAATATCAGCATACATCGATGAGCTACAAAATTTTTCGATCGACGTTCGGCTGGTCCAGTTAAGGCAGAATAACTTCCATGTGAGAAGAAATATGGTCGATATGCCATTGAGCATGCTATTTTTGGATTAGTACGACGAACCTACAAAAATTAGATAAAAAATATGGGTTCGATAACTTAACATTTTCCTTGTTCTTACCTTATACAAGGCAAATGGATTAAATCCAGAGACCAAGGCTCTTTGATATAATTTAGGTCGTTTTTTAAATGTATCCTGTATTACATTAAGTGCCTAAAAATGAAAACCTCGTATTACAATCAAAAATTTCCTACATGATCGAACCTGCAAAAACCTTATTGGATAACGTGATTTTTTTGTCAATCTATCGAATTATCGGGGTTTTATTCGAAAATACTGCCATAATTTTCCGTATAAGGCTTGTGCATGGTCTATTTTCCTAGAAAACTTACGGTTTCATTCGTATCTTTCAAATCGATAATAACTCGAATATCCGAATCCATAATATATTCCATTGCATCGTCAAATTTTGCAATTTTTGTATTTGGGAAACGCTCTCTAAAAAACAATATTATTTCTCGAAATATAGCGATACATATGTATGTGCGAAGCAAAATAAAGAGAACGGAAAAAGTTTTTTTTACTTTAGTGGATGTTTTTGTGATAAGTCAATTTTACTTAATTCATTCCATCGTAGATCTTTTAGTTTAGTATTCTTTCCCGTCAATCTTAATAGGTCGTTATCGTGGAAGACAATTGGAACTCCATCCGTGGTGATACTTAGATCTAGCTCGATACAGATACAGCCTTTATTTTTGCACTGAAAAAAAAAAAACAGAAATTAATCGTTTATGGCTGTTTTGATTTATATGCACAAAAACAATATTCATAATAAATATTGTGTTTCAGGTGGTGTGTTAATATAGATATCTTTCTTCAACGACCAATACTATAACTATAGTCGTTTCAATTTTCCAATTTTTTGAACAAGGTAATTTTTGAACAAATATTATTACAATCTATAAACATACTTTTCTGAGACCAGGGAAGGAAAAAATTGTAGAATTTGTGCGCGATTTTTAGTACCCAATATACCATCGAGCAAAAGCAAAGTAATTTTTATAATTTTAGTTTTTGGCGCCACATAAATCATATTATCCGCTAAAATTTGATAGAGAAAATATGCATAGATGGCGTAATAATTCAATTTTCAAATTCGTAAAAAGCATGAAATTTTAATAAATGGACAAACAAAAATTTCTTACATTTTTAAATGCAGCCAATGTATTTTCGGGTGCATCCAAACCAGCACCACGATGTGCAATTGTGCGTATAAACAACGAACCATCGTCATCTTCACATGGATCACGCCCAATAATTTCTTCAACATATTTTTTATCAGGAGGTTGTAATTTTAAAAACAGTAGGCCTATGAAAATTGCAATAATTAAAAGTAATGTTTGATATATTGAAAACACAATCTGTCCCAATATAAACCACGATCCATACAAACTTAACCAAATAACTATACAAAATTTAAACATATCTAAATATATATGATCCATTTTAAATATTTATACAAAATACAACAAAAAGTTGAGTTTAGTGCACTGTATTATAAAAAGAATTTAATATATCTTTCTTGTTTGACTTTTTTATTTAAAAACATCACTCGACAAATGCGCAAACGCTGTCTTAAATAAATATTGATTAACTAATAAAAACCTATGAAGTCATTTTGTTAATATGATAAATAATAAATTTAATTTATTAAATGAAAATTGTAATAAAAAATATTGGTACTCTTAAACAATGTTGTCGCGACTCCACTGGTTATTAAAAAATATTTAATTTTTTGATAACGAAGCATTTTTTTATATATTTGTACAATCATTCTTTATCAGACACTTGGGAACATGTGACCAAAAAAAAAACATCAATTCATCATATTTTTGATTAAAGATGTTCGATTAAATCAAATGAAATAATAACATTTATAAATCAAGGTAAATGTTAATTTATATCAATTGCATAATTTTAACTGTCAATTGATAATGACGGCTGATTGACATGATAATACAAGGCAAAGTTTGAATTTCACTTGTGGTTTGTTTATTCTAAAGGCTTGTTCTCAGTAGTCAGTTTATGACAATGATAGAGACGGTACGTTAAGAATTACATCACCATTCTTTTGGTGTATAACTTTCTTGGATTTATAACTAATGAAATAAATTTGAAATCCCTTCCTTACCCTCCCCCTTTGATTTTTGTCAATAATTGAATAAATTAACTTTGATTTTTGTATCACGAAAGATATTCAGATTATGATTGCCCCTCTGTTAAATTCTAATAAAATATAATTTTAATTAAAACAAAAAGTAAAATATTTCCCATAAAACTATCTTTTTGTGAGATGTTTTGAAGTTATCTTCTTAAGAAGTTCAGACTACTTCAGTTTCAAACAACAAGAAATTAGATGGTACCCATAGAAAGTATCTAAAAGCCGCCTTAAATGTTAAATGTAAGATATTTTCTAGCTTTTTTAAATGGGACTTTTCATTTAAAATCTGAATCTGATTCTTTTTTGTATTGGACAGATGTCAATCAAGTATTTTAGTTTAAACGTCCTGTTTGATAAAGGTAAAATATATTAGATTTTCTTTAGTTGGATAGTTTTTGACAACTGTCCAAAACAAAAGCAAATCCATAAAAAGGTAATGAGCGTATTTAAATATCAGATGTTAAACTTAAACTAAGGCTAAATTAAGTTGATTAAATTGAAATATTCATTACCTTTATTTTTATTTCGTCTAAATCAAAACATCAGTTATCACATAACCTCAAAGAATGACAAATAATCATAAGAAGAAATGTACCGTCAACGGAGATGACGTATACATCTTTGCAGCATCTCTGATCTCTGAGGTGATTATTGTAGACAAGGCTTAAGAAATTCGAAGTTTTCTTTAAGACAATAAATTACTTCGAAGATTTATCAAGATTTCTGTTTGAATGAATGAATTTTTTTAAAGTGAAATTTCTATGACGGATAAAAAACTATAAGAAGTATTTACTTTTTATATAAGCACAACACAAATTAAATAAAGTTGTGTAGGACTTAGTACTGTGTATGAAGGTGTGTCATGTAGGAGTTAAAATAAATGTTAACATAATAGTAGACATTATTGCGTGATTTTATTCTCGTCCTGTCAACTGACACAACGAATGCCAAAATTTTTAGCATAGTACTAATAAATCTCAAGTCAAAATAGTATGTCCAAAATCAATGACAGACAAAGTTATTCCCCAACATATAAATTAGTTATTGTTGGGGGTGGTGGTGTTGGAAAATCGGCAATTACTATACAATTTATTCAAGTAAGTTATCATTAATTTAATTACTTTACAAAAAAATTTTTGTAATTTCAGTTAAGTTTACCATAAAAGGAAATTTTCATTTTTGTTTCTAAAAAGTTTTTGTTAAAAATAATTTAATTAATATTTTTTCGTGATTTTTATGTGATTCGATTTTGCTTTATTCAAATTTTTTTATTGATACGATGTGTGAAAATTTAGTATTTTAATAATTAGTTTTCATATTTTACTCAGTTCCTAAAATAGTTTTGAGGTCATGTATACATTTCACTTTTTATTATCATTGTGATTCATAATTAATTTTGTTTTCAATTTTTTTTTTAAAGAGCTATTTTGTAACCGATTATGATCCAACGATTGAAGATTCTTACACAAAACAATGCGTTATCGATGATATACCCGCTAAATTGGACAGTAAGTTGAAGATTTTCTGTGTTTTCTATTCTGAATTTAATCTATTAATTTTTTCAATTTTATAATGAATCAATTTTCGATTTTATATTACCCTTAAAAAAAGTTTTTTACGAAAATATTATGTGGTAAAAAATATTTTTCGATTTTTACGTTTTTTCAAAGGGTAAAAAATTCAAAAAAACCTTGAAAAGTCTTCAATTTGAGAAAAATTCATGTTGTTAGGTAAAAGGTAACTCAAAAGTAACTAAAATCTAGTTAAAATTTGATCCGTCTTATGGCCTTAACTTGCCCTCGAATCCGATAATTTCAAGTTTCAGAGGGTCTAGGAGAGCTTATCTCGAAAACTGCGTCAAGTGCTCATTTAGAACCGATTTTCGTAATATTTTAGTCCTAATTACCCTAAAAATAAGTTTTATACGAAATTTTGTTTCAAATCTGAAAAGATTCATGTTATTTGGTAAAGGTACCACAAAAGTAACGAAAATCTAATTTAAAGTTTGATCTATGTTTTTCAAAATATGTTTGATTTATATCTTAACTTGCTCTCGAATCCGATGATTTCAAATTTCAGAGCGTCTAGAAAAGTGTATCTCAAAAACTGCAGATCAAACATTCATTTCGACCAGATTTTCGAATATTTTAGGTCGCAATTACCATAAAAAGAAGTTTTTTACGGAAATCCATGATGAAAAATATTTTTCGATTTTCCATTTTTTAATTCCTTAATCTATGGTTTTCAAAATATAGTCTTTACTTGCCCTCGAATCCGATAAAGGGCCTGAGAAAGTGTATTTCGATAACTATATAAAATGGCCATATTTTTGTGAAAAAATAAGTCAAAAAATGTTCGACTTTGATATTTTTTTCAATAGGGGTAGCGGAAATAATAACACGTTTGGAATTTTTATATTGCATGTTTTATGTTGGTAAAAATAATATAATAGTAATGGGTTTTTCCTTCGAGGGTGATTACAATATGACTGACTAATGGTTAAATTTTTGTGTGGTTTAGTTTTGGATACGGCTGGACAAGAAGAATTTAGTGCAATGCGTGAACAATACATGAGATCTGGTGAAGGTTTTCTTTTAGTATATTCAGTGGCTGATCATTCAAGTTTTGAAGAAATTTATAAATTTCATAAACAAATATTACGAGTTAAGGATCGCGATGAATTTCCAATGCTAATTGTGGGAAATAAGGTAATTAGTCTTTTTTTGAAAGAATAATTCATCTAGAGTATATTTAAGTAAATTTTTTTTAAAATTAATAATTATTAATAAGAAATAGTTTTATTTTTGAATAAAATAAACGATTTGTGATTGATTGTGAATCGGAATCTCGCTAAATTTACATTTATCGGCTTGTTTCCATGTAAAATTATAAAGTTGAGAGATAAATCATTTAACATCCTGCATGTTATTTTATCATTTCTCCGTGCGATGGCGTTACTAAAACGATATGTTGACGTCACGGCCGGTTGAATTTACAGTTTCTAGGTGACGGATTGCTTGCAATAAACAAACAAAACACTTTCAGATTTCGTGCTAGGGAATCAATAGCAACATCTCTTATTTAATTTACTTTAATTAAAATTTTCCGCATAATTTTCAGGTGGATTTGGATCATCAACGTGTCGTCTCCGTTGAAGAAGCACAAAATATGTCACGACAATTAAAAATACCATACATTGAATGTAGTGCAAAATTACGAATGAATGTTGATCAAGCATTTCATGAATTAGTACGAATTGTACGAAAATTTCAATTATCTGAACGACCTCTACTGAAACAGAATCAAAAAGGTAAATCAAAACGAAGATGTTGTTTACTATGAGAGAGCGTAGCGGCAGCGAGTTAAACCGACAGCAAAACCGATTCATTTTCAAATAAATCCCACAGTACACATCATATATACATACAATACATATAAAATACATATATAATTACTACAGAGTGTAAGAGGCAGTGGTGGATTTAAGAAAGAGGGCAATTCTTTCTCGTTATTCAATCAGGGTAGTGATTGACCTTGAAAATCGGCAAATGTCAGAGAATTTTAAGATTTTGTAAAATTTAGTTTAGTCATAGAATTTCAATATCGTCAGGGAACATTATAAAACCACATTCTTGAGTCTCTAGGATTCACATCTGTTTCTTCATCAATATCTCGGAATGTATATGATGTCCTGACATCAGTTAAAATAGGGTATGATCGTTAGTCAAAAATAAATCATGAAATTTGAAAAAAGTTAAAATTTTTGTAAAAATATACTTAAATATTCTGATATCGAGTCATAAAAGCACATTTTTCTTGTAAAATATTAAAATTAAAAATCGTAATTTTTAAACTGTATATCACGTGACCTAAAACGCGGGTAAGCCCTGCTGTGATGTCATAGCGGTATGAGTCATAGACCATCAGTTAGTTCATTGTAGACAGCTGAGTATAATATATACATAGATAGTAAGTATTTATATTTATTTTAATCAGATGTCTATGAATATATCTGTCAAACTTATTTGTGTTATTTCATATAGTGATACCTATATTACGTCATCAAATTGGATGCCCGCGTTTTTGACAGTTTAAAAAAGGTTTAAAATTTAATTTAAATTTTTGGCAAGAAAGCGTGTGTATTTTTCCGAAATAATTTTTTTTAAATTTTGAAGTACTTTTTCAAAAATAGTGGAATACCCTATTACAAAATCTTCGTTTTTACATTCAATATACCTAAATAAATGTAAAATAAAAGGCTGATTCTGCTAGAGGAGTTTTCTAAGGGGACCTAGGATGTAATTACTTCTTTGACGAACGCTTAAATCCACCACTGATAACAGGAAAAGAAAAAAACATTTTTCAATATCGTATTTTTGAAAATGCTATCAGTAGTGGCCTTATTTTTCAATATATATAAATATATTAATGAATTTTATTGATACTAATACTTTTTAACAATATTTTATATATTTTTATGGATAATTATTTTAAAAAAAACAACATAGAACTCAAATATATTATTGAGGCTCTAGGTTCTCAATAAAAACTCAAAAACAAATAATTGTATAACGCTTTTAAACAAAATAATAGTTAAATTTTTATATTTGTGACATATATATAACATTAATGACGTCATTTGATTTAGTTCGTTTACATTAAATATGTATAATATTATTTAGAATTAACCCTTCAAACTGATCATCGTTCGTACCACAATCTTGTAATGAGAGAAAATCTAACGCTATTGCGAAAGCATTCCTTGCGGATAATGACTTTGAAAACATTGTGTATCTACAGAAATAGCCGAAGTCACCCGAATTGCAGTTTTTTTAACCGACTTTACTGAAGTGACGAGAAAAATTCTCACAGCTATTAATAAATATATTATTGTTTTGTTTTATATTTTGAGTGTTTAATGTGAAAACTTCAAGTGATCATTCTATTTGAAATAAAAAAGAAGTTTTAACATTAGCATGAGAGAATCTCTCTACGCAAGCGGTTCTGAAGGGTTTTAAATATGTATATTATTATGTAGAATTAAGTACATTATTAATTTGTTCATCGATGTTTATACTGAATTTTAGATTGTTGAAATTATAAATATGAACCTTTAAGATCGGGAACTTTTTATTAATAATAATAGATGAGAGATACAAGTTCTTTAAGTATTGCCGACGTCAATTTCTAATATCTTTGACATCATATTTATTAGGTCGAATTTATTAGGAAAAGGTAAAATAATTGGGTGAATGAACTTGGATGTTGACAGGAAAACGAAAGCCTGTTCTTAACGCAATTTAGTCAAGACAAACGTTGTCATTGTAGTAATATGGACAGTTCTATTTTTAAAAATATACTTCTTTGTCCTAAAATATAGTTAAAATTTTATGCATCGTGTGTTTTAAAAACCAGCCATAAATAAGAGAACTAATTGGACGAGGACTTAAACCAGCCTTAAATAAAAGAGGCCATTGAACGAGGACTTAAAATGACTGTGCTCGTTTTAATGGGTTCAATTTTTCTTTTGAGATCGTTGAATACAAGTTAAAGAAAATGCAATAAATTGTCTACACTATGTTTAACTCGGCATATCTCAGCTACTAGATTTTTTAGAAATTGCTATTAAATAACTTTGAGACGTGTCTTAAAATTTCGAAAACAATTTTAACTGATTAATATGAATAAAAATTTTGTATACAATTTTAGAAGTTTTTAAGTACTAAAAAAGTGGAATGAATGAATTTCAAAGAGTCAAGTTTGCAAATCATTGCAAAAATTAGTAAAGAAATGAAAAATTACATACTTTTCTGTGTTCATATCCAACATATCGTAGTCTATTAATTAAGCATCGTTTAATTAAAAATATCGTATAATTTTAATATTCGAGGTAATTTCGATTGATTAGTGAATTTCTAATCATTTTACTGAAGAAAGTAATTGGATAGCTGTTAGGAAATCATGGCAACAAGTTATTTCGATTTCTAAGCACTTATTATTGATGTGTAAAACTCGTCTTATGCCATTTTTCGTATTTATAAATATATCTAGTCCGAATTAGTTAGAAATCGTAAATAAACTCAGCTATTGATACTAAAACAATCTTTAAGATCGGTACACATTCGATTCCCGATAGCCTAATTTTCTACAAACAAGTTAAGAACACCAAGTAAAAAAGCTTAAAATATCGTTTAGAAGCGCTGAAAGCCTGTAAGCTCAAAAACGAATGCATACTTTTATAAATCGACATTCAAAAATGGTAATTCGCTTAAAGTTTATGTCAATAATCTAGATTTAGTGTACACATCTATGACGTTATTATTTTGTTAAGTTACGTTTTTATTATTTACTTAATTTGTTTAATCAATCCGTACTCAAAATATTATTAAAAAGTGCTTTCGGATAAATAAGAGCTTTAGGAGAATTGATTCTAATTGAAGGGTACGGAATACTCATTGCACAAGGTGTAAAATGGCATCTAATTATTTTGTTTTTCTCATTGGCATTACGAAATTTTATTAAGCTGTATTCTTTTGCGTGTTAAATTTGTGCAAGTGAGATTTACTATGATGTTAAGGGCGTATATTCATGAGACTTGTTATTAGAGAAAGAACAAAAAAAGGAATAATTTTAGAAAGAAAAAGTATACTGTTATCTTAAAATAAACAGAAAAAATATATACAACTTAAAATTTATACAATTTTCTATTCATTTAAAATTATTTAAAATTTACATATTGTTTCCTTATAAACGCACATAGCAAAACAGGTTGGCGAATAAACGTCCTTGAATTCCGTTTGCAAAGATGTTAATAGATAACTTCAAATATCATATCAGTTAAAACTCAAAAGGACACGCTACTTGTCTCATAGCACAAAATTATTTTTTAAAAATGCCAACGATATAAAAATTAAACTATAACTGAATAATATTTATTACTAATAGTTAATAATAATTATGTCTGTACCTAAAAAAATGAGCTATTCAATTTTCACAAGTAAACTTTTATTATTAAAACAAAATATATACATTATTTTTTAACCAAAAAATTTTTTTTTTGTTTTTATTATAATTATCCCATTTTTTCCTTTAAAATCCCCTTAGAATTTGAGTTATTCGAGTCAGATCTACTAATCTGAAGACCTAGAAAATTTAAAATGATGTTTTATTATCGGGCAATTAAGAAAGTACCGTTCTCGCAGGCATCGCACGGTTGTGTAATTATCCCTTCAACTTTTAAAAATTGTAAAAAAGGATGTGTGCCTAGTGTTCATAGAAAACTTTTTTAATCTGTCATCTATCTATCCTTGTCTATTGTGAGTGACATTTCGTTTAGCCACTAACTTCATGATGTTAAAAAATTGTAAATTTTGCATCAATAAAGGTGATATGTTGGCTAATTCATGTCCACAGGAAAATAGAATAATACAAAAAAACTGAATTACACTAGAAAATATATTTATTTTTTTAAATATAATGCTTATAAATTACAATTATTAAATAATAATATATAGATTGGCACAAAATTGTGCAAACATTTTTTTTTTTTTAATATAACATTTTGATTCCAAAAATAATTTCTTTGATTTAATAAATTTTGTAACTTTTTTTTTTAGTAACGTATAGGGAAAATTCATTTCAAAATAAAATGTTAACAAAAAACGAAGAAAAATAAACGAATTAAATCGAAAATAGTCAAAAATTATTTTAAAAAAATTAATCCAAAAATTCTTGAAAAAATGGAATGTTAATATATTTCTGGTCAAAATTTTAAATTCTACGAAGTCGTCAAATATGAACAATTATATATATATTTTTCTTTAAAATTTGTGTGGTTTTTTTCTTGGCTAGGCCATTTATTTTAATTTTTGTATACTCTTGTAAATGTAATTGAAGATTTTTTGTAGTAATTCGTCAATTTTTTGTGTGTGGTTTTTTTTTTTTTTTTTTTGTAAATTTACATGTGTCTAGTGTTGCCGAAATTAATACCAGATTGCGTAGCCCCTTTGTTGCTACCCATTTGTAGACCAATTACACCTTGACCGGCACGTAATTGTTCTTCGGTGAAATGGCGTTCGTTCTTTTCGGCTTCTTTTGGTCCAATATTTGGTTTTCCATATTTACCAGCCTGAAAAATTAATAAATGAAGTTAAAAAAATTATTTATTTAATAGTTAAATTTTTCTAGACTTTAATTCTAAAAGTTCTAAATCCAGGTGTAATATTTGGTAGGCATGTAAAAAAGTCTAGAAATTTGAGAGGCTGTTTATAGAACGTAACAACTTTTTCCTCTACAAAAATTTCCATAGCTGGGATATTAAAAACTTCAAACAACATTTTGTTCCGTTTCTCGACTCCTTAAAAATTGTTATTTTCAAAGTAAAGGTGCACAGAGAGAGTGTAAGAGCTCAGGAAATGAGCTTATGAAATGAAATAAGCTTTAGTAAGTTTTTATGCTTAAAAAATCAAGGAAATGCTCTTTCTTTCGATATTTGTGCTTTGTGAAAATAATAATTGACCAACAAAGAGTGTTAAGTGGCCTAATTGAAGTTTTTGACGATAATGCTTAAGCTCCGGATCAAATAGAGCCTCAAGACCCTAATTTGACTCCGCCTATCTTATTCTAGTTCCCAAAATTAAAATTGCCACTTTGTAGTATTCGTTTTAATTCGTTCTGAGTTTATGATTAGTTCATAAAACAAAATTTATTGAAGCAGCTGAAGACTTTATTAGAGTGCGCTTATCGTTTTAATTAAAAAAATCAAATTGACTCGGAAATGACTCGACTGATGAAAGTGTTACCTCTAAATTCGTTAAGTCGCTCAAGACGTGAAAACCAATCAAGCATAAATGACAGACGTTTTTTCTAACGAGAACTTGTGCGGAAGCAAAGACAGAGAATTGACAGAGAAATATAACATAAGCGTCGTTGAGAAAACAAAAAGTATTGCAATTTTCAGGGTTTAGTTCGAAATAAGATTTTGCGAGCGGAAACATCGAGGAAAAGGACAAGGAATATAAAGGAAATTGTAGGCCATAGATTAAGAATAGAAAGAGCCTTAGCAAGTTAGAAGTCGAATAATAATTCATTGGGCAATGATTTAAAATACTTACTTTTCTACCTAATGATTGTAGACAAATTACAACCGAATTTAAATTTTGTCGTTCCCATAAATCTACCGTTTGGAATGTTTCTTGATCTGGTACACCCATCGCTTTAGCAACTTCTAAAAATTTATTTATATTCTCCATACATTTAAATGCCATTGTGCTTTCGTTTATTTTTTTTACGGATCCTGGTTGCATTACATTCACTAATTTACACAAGATAACACCATTTTTGAGTACTTCATAGAAATTATCCATGTCACCACTTGTGCTAATATTTTCATCTGTTATTATTTTTATCCATTCCAGACATTCGGCTGCCAATTCATCGCTGTATTTACTATTAATCTGTAACAAAAAAAGGCGATATTATTAGAGTTCTTATTTTTTGGCTACGGAGTAATAAAAATTTTATTTTAAGTGCGAATTCAATTTTATACGTTATTAAATGTCTAACCACCGGAAAATTGATAAGATAACAAATAATTGCAAAATTCAAGTGTATTAATGTGGAAAAACAAATACATCAAATCAAAGTCTTATTAAGAAAAATAATTGAAAAGTTTTTATCACATTTGTTGAAAACCAGAATTTGTTTATTGCTTTAAATCAAAGAGAGTATAAGATAAAGGCGAAGGCTCCCATTACTGGCAATATTAAAAAAAGTATACGAGTTTCAACGCCTTTGGTGATTGAGTCCAGTCATAAACGCTCTTCAACTCCATAATTTTGTTCAAAAAAAATTCTGTTAGCAGAGCGTAGTTTCGATCTAAGGACCTCTGGGCAATGAGCTCAGCACGCTTCCACTGCTCTGTGTACTAATATCGTAATAACATGTACTGATTCTGTTGTAAATACAGTAGTATTTACAGGACCGAAATACCAGATGGGATTCTAGCCTGTATACATGACCTTCTCTTGCTTATACTCATTGCTTTAAATTATGTTTATGTTTTGTTTTTCTGGTAGCCTAAGCGCCTTGATTTTGATGGATTTGACAAGGCGTCATTTGACGATATATTAGGTACTTTTTAAATGTTTTTACTGTTGGCAGTCGAGGACTTACATAAATAAAATAAATAATGCACCTTCTCTAGTTTTTTTCAAAGTGGAATTATCATGTATTTCAAAAGTCATACTCAATTCTATTTTTTATTGATAAAACTTAATTTTGATGAGACAGTGTTTTTTGAAAACTTTCTCTACCCATAAATATGAGTGAATTTTAATTTGAACAATGCCGTATATTATTTTCAATTTGAAATAATATTTTTTTGCCGCCTACATAAGAAATAGTGTTTACAAAGTATACACAAAGACCCGCATTCAAGTTAATAAATACACCAGCTGTTTTAAACTCAAAATAGGTTTTTTTAATACGATAATCGTTAACCGAAATTTAAAAGAATTTTGAAAATTAATTTTTATATCTTTGGGCAATTATGATGAAGTGTTATTGATAGATAACTTTAAATAATCATTATTTAATTATTTGCCAGAAGTCGAAAATTCAGTCTTCGTCAAGCAGCGAATGTTCGATAAAATCGCATGCTATTCAATAGGGGAGAGTGGCTGAAATCGTATTACTTGCGAGTTTTAAACTGTTTCAAGTAGTGAAATTGTGATAAATATTTTTATGAGATTAATTTGTATTTATATTGAAATGAAGAAATTTGAATTATATTTCTTTGCAAAGAAATTACATCCAACCGTTTTCGAGTAACAATTTCATTGCTTAAACTTTAAGTGAATATCCACCTTAAGGAAACGAGATTTCAAGATAAATAATGAACAATTTGACAGGCTGTAGTCTACATATAAATCAAGTTTTATTCGTAATGATCGATAAACTTCCATTTTTAGTAAAAACAAGATTTCGGATTTGGATTATGAAAAAAAAAAACAAATATCTCTAATATAATTTCAAACAAAAAAACTTTCTCCTGTACTTATTTTATAGGTAATTTTATTTTTTAAATTGTTTAATAATACCCAGTTGATCGTTAATCATTTTTTTTTTTTTAAATAACAGTTTTGTAATCGTAAATTGATAATATTTCTGTATTTACAATTATTTATTTTGATTTATTTTATAAAAGCTGTAGAATTATGGCTTGCATCAAATTAATCTTTTGTTAATGTTTCAAACATGCGATAATTCAAATTGTATGATTAATCCGTGAAATTTTGACGATAATCGTAAATTACGCGTAAAGTTTCAAGTTTTTTTTAATGCTAGTAGTACTAATAAAAGAAGAGGTGAAGCTGTGGAGGGTAGAGATAAGAAAAGCCATCTCCGTGTCCAGTGAAAAGCAGAAAATTGGTGGCACTGCTGTAACAAAAGTGTAACTTTTAAAAGAAAGTAATACGAGTAATATAAAGATCTGAACAAGTTGTTAGAGAAGGATAGAGAAGTTCACATCAAACAAAAAGTAATAAAAGTAATTTTTTACTTTAAACTCTATTTGAGATGATTCACCTTATCTCTACCCTCCATAGAACAAGCGTGGTATTCAAGTCTTCTAATAATTCCCAGACGATCAAGTTAAGGTCGCTTTTAACGTCTAGGTTATTAGCGACCGCGGAGATTTATACAGTTTTAGAGGAATACTTTGTTTGAAGGAATTCCAACAATTTATATGAGTGGAGCCTATATCAGAGTCAATAATTTTACATGCATGCAATAAAAGTTGCATATCGTTATAAATTTAATAATATCAATTGAATTTGATTGAAATTGAAATTGACAGCGCGAATTATTTATAAATATAGCATAAATATTTATTTAAAACATATGGCCAAAATGAAAATTGACATACTTTTTAAGGTAATATTCAATTAAATCTATTTATTATTGATCTGATCTCTATCAATAAACTTTAATGTAAGTTAATTATTGCAAACAAAATAGTTAATTAATAATACAATGTGTCCCATAAAAACTTTCTCCCATTAAACATACATAATATGTTGAATTGAATTCATGAATTTTCCATAGCTCGAATGGTATATTTTCAGGAAAATCATTTTTAGGTCAAAAGTAAACCGTTAATTAAAAATGCCTTTCTTTAATTATTGGGCTTTGATCAAAAGTATATAAGACACTTTCGACCTAAAATTATCCAAGGAATACGCTGCTCTTTAGCTATGTGCATCGAATCACGGGGGAAACCCTGTATAAGTAGAAGACTTCTCAATAGACATCCAAACGAGTTATTTATGATGTGGACAATTATTTTGTACCATATTGAATAATTAATTCGAACAAAGTAATACATAATAAATATTGGTTATTCGATATTTATCTTTATATTATGACATTGATATATCAATTACATAGATACTGCAAACAAAACAAAACCACCCTCTTCATGGTTATAAAAATAGACGTATAGAGTGTCCTTTAACTTATGATAATTTCATAGTGTAACAATTTTAACACCACACTGTTTATAACCGCTGTCTTGAAGACATACTTTGTATTATAAGAATGGATGTAATAATATGTGTTGTCCATTTAAAATTAAACATGATGTCATCATCTTCTTTTAACAAAAATCAGTTATTATTTACGTAATGAGATCATAATTTGTTAACGTACATTTTTCTGTGGTTTTTTGTACATCCGTTTTTTTTTTTTTAGGGGAAATACATTCAACTATTTTGCTGATACTCTCTTTTAATTATTAATGAAATTATTTTTGTGATTCTCTTGAAAATTTAGGTCAAAATGTTGAATGAACTTGAATTATATCAGACAGATGTTCGAAATGTTCAGATTAATTCTATTTAGAAGAGTAGCATGGTCCAAAACTAATTGAAACTGTTTTTAAGTGTGCCAGAGAGTGTGCCATTGGTGTTTTTTTGCGTTTAGTGTGCCAGAGAGTAATCAGTGATATATAAGAATTTTTCAGAAAGTTCTAGAATATTTTTAAATGTTTCAAATTTTTCGAGTATGATCTAGAAATGTTCCAAAAGGTTTGAGGATGTTCTACAGCATTTCTGGATGATCTAGAATCTTTAAAATAACATACATTTGCTTAAGTCTAAGATAGCGTTGCAGGTTTTAATTCCATCAACGTGTGATTCTTACCCGGAAAAATTAAAGTAATCAAAATTGAATTTAAGCGTTATCGAGAAGGGTTTCTTACGATCAAATCTCTTGCTGTTAGTTGCAACACGTCACGAGTAAAGACCGCTCATTACCAATTCAATTTAATATAACACTCTTTTATCTAATTGAATATATTAATTTCAAGTTCAATGACGCATTTTAATTGAAATTATTAATAAAAATGACGGACTATTTATGACACAATACTTTATAAACAAAGGTGAAACCAAATTCATTTTCATTTCCTTTAACTGTTAATGTGTCCACAAATGGTTTTTACTTATATTATGTGGCATGAAAACTATTATTCCAAGAGCCCATAATACATCATTCTTTATACAACTGTCGTAGGCGAATACATTGAAGCTATATAACTTGGTGCATCAAATCCGTGCTTTAAAATGTGTTATGGGCTCTTGGATCATATATACACTTTAGGTCACACCCAAATTTATGTGTACGATATATAAAATTGAATATTATTATTATAGTGTTAATCTATGATTTTATCCTACACGTAGACAATAGACATGCGAGTTTTTAGGACTCCGTAGCCAAAAAAACAAAACCAAAATCCCTAGTTTCGTCAAGCCTGTAAGCTCTTATTTTAAAATTCAAAGTTTGGCTCGTATTTCGTTCGATTTTGATAAAACTGATACCAATATATAGGTCATTGAAAGAGTATAAAGAAGATTTTCTCTTAAGATTTTGTCAGTTTATATCTTGTAAAATATTAACTTAAGACGAAAAATCATGGTCTATTTTACATTCAATCTCTTATTTTTTGCGATATTTAACTCAAAAGCGTTTTCCCTGTTTTTTTGGACATTAATATTGTGAGTTGATTATCGTAAATAGAAGTCAATTTTCCAATTTGGGTATGCTATTATCTTACCGTATTCATTCGAGTTTCCTAATAATGTGATTTTCAGGAAAAACAGAAAAATGATTTATTTTGTATTTTGACATAACAGAATGAGAAAGGTACTTAGTATTTTGGTAGTCTTTTTTCGAAAATTTGAAAAAACTTATTCATTCCTAATTTTAGGATAACTAGGCAAATATTAATCATTTCTAGTATTATTTCGAAATAAAAAACAAATATTTTGTGTTCAAATATTTAAATTTGATAAGTTTGGTAATACTGACATTGATCCCAATTCTTTAGATGACGAAGCACTTACTACGATGCAGAAAAGAAAGAACTTGACCCTTTTTTTAAAAATATTCTCTACTTTTTTATGGAATTTAACACGTCAAAAAAAATTTGACAATAAACAGATGTCAAAATATAATTATGACGGTAATTTAAGCTTGCCTAAAAACTTATATTAAAAGAAAGAATAATTTGTTTACATTTAGACATGTTCACTTTCTGAAGTTAATGTTTTTACCTCGAAAATTAATTTGGAAAATTGTATAATTCTGTTTGGAGGTTCTTTCAATATGAAAATAACATTAAACAAGTGAAAATAAACAATTTTACTGAATTAATTGTTGAAATACCCTATATATACAGTGTTGAATATCAGTGGACAGCAATTTTGTGGATTTTGTGGACAGTTTAATCAAAATTTGACATTGTCTATATCATTTAGTAAATAATTGAAAATTAGTCATAACAGTCTCTTTTATTGCCAAAATTATCCACTAGAATCGCTGGCATCAATGTGTATCTCCCAACCATGACTGAGTCAACAATAATAACGCTTCCAAAATTTTGAATATACTAATTAATTAAAAGTGTAGATATTCGTATTCTTAAAAATTGCTTCAGAATGAACAGAATAATTCGATTTATGATGAAGCTATTGAGCTGACCTCCAAGAACCTTATCCAGCACAGAATGCTTAATATTAATAACAATATGATATACAGTTAAATTAAATAGAGTTAATACCATATTTAGAACTCTTTAAATAAAACTTGTAGCATGCATATTTAAAATATCTAATACCTGCTGCACAATGTTTAAATATATAAAATGGAAATATATTTAAAAAAAATTTCATTACCATTTATGGCTAAATCAACTATTTTACTCTTTACATATAAATAAATGTAATCAATTCGTTTGTACATTAGCCGAACTGAACAAAAAATTAAATTTTTGATTTGCTAATAGGATATTAGGAGCTAAAAAAAGGTGTATCATTGTTTTGCCGATTTTCGACACCTTCATCATCTTAGGCACATCTTAGGCTTCATTAATCTTATCAAGTTAGGTGAAACTTATTGAAGTTTTGGAGGCACGTATTTTTGACACATCAAAATTAATGCGCAGATGTCACCAAATTAGCAATAATTAACATACGCTATTTATAGCTAAATCATACTGATGATGACTAGCTACGTGGTAGTCGAAATACGTATTTAAATAATATAAAAATTGATCTTTGAAATTGGGGCAAAAATTGAAATTTATTTCGTAGAATCCTTGAATTCTCATTTATTTAGTATCTTTGATATGTTAAGTTTTAGATTTTTATCTGTAGAATAAAAAAGTGTAAATCAGCGATTTTCCATATATTTCCGAAAATGTTTGCTATTCGATATTCCGATCAATTTCTGTACATAAACTTTTTGTTTCTTTCATATTTTTTGAAAAATCAACATCAATGTACAATTTTTCTTAAAAGCTGTGCAATTTTAGAAAAAATACCCTGATAAACATAAAATTCCCTACCGGTATGTATATTTTGATTATTCCCGATGTCTCGCATTTTGGGAAAAATCGATATGCGAACTTTCTCTTAATCAGATCACGATTGAACCATCAATATCTTCAAATTAAAGACTTTGTATAGAAAAAGTCGCTAAGTGTTGAAATGCAAATATTTTATTAATTGGAATCGAATTTGGTGCGTTTTCAATATTTATTATTTATTCAATAAATTAATTTTTCTAAATGGCTTAAATAAATAATTCAAAATTTAATTCTGATTTACAAAATTTTTTGAAAAATATTTAATTTAAAAATTCAAATATAAAAACAATCAATTTTTATTTAAATCGAAAATGAAAAACACACGTATTTTTTAAACATTCAATAATGAAAAATTTGTTTTATAAAAATAGCAGAAAAATAATGAAAAATATTAATTATTTTAAGTTGACTTTAAGTACTTCATTCGTGAAAATAGCTTCTTTAAAATGTGATAAAAAAAGAATTTACACTAACTTGACAAGAGGCTTAAAAAAAAAAATTTATTTTAATATTTTAAAAGAAAAATGTGCTTTTATGACTCCAAATCAGAATATTTAAGTATATTTTTACATAAATTTTAACTTTTTTCAAATTTCATAATTTATTTTTGACTAACGATAATACCCTATTGTGAGTTTATCGAAGAATCCATCATTTAATGAACAGAGACGACTATAATTAGAGTATTGATGATTGAAGAGCGATATCTATATTATCAAATTTATAAGCATCACTTGCACACAATATATTATATATTTTTGTAGTTGCGTGGAATTGTAAATCCAAAAATAACTCGTTACTTGACTACAAAGCATATATTTGGTTTATATGTATGTACCGTGCAATAAACCAAAACTTTTTTACAATACTGTAGGTAAATTTTCTTTTGCAGATCTTTGTAATTAAACTACCTTAAAGTCAGTTTAATTATTATTGAACACATGTGCATTAATAATAACAATAATTTATTATAATTAACAACTAACCTACCTCAGTCTCTTCAGATAAAAATAAAAATCATAAATGAATGATACAAATTGACCTTAATTCTTTTTTTAAATGTATAAAATCAAGGATGAATTGAATATAGACTAGCAAGTTATGTTGTAGAAAAGTGTGTTTGGATTAAAATTGTTTTTTATTTTTTAGATCCAAATTTGGATTTATTATAATTCATTTATAACCATTTGTGGTATAATAATAATAAGATTTTTCAATGTAAAATTTTTATAGAAAAAGAAATATTTGAATATATTTTCTTCAATGAAATTTTATTTAGATTTATTGTGAAATTAGAGACCTTAATTATTGTTTCGACCCACGCATAATTTTCTTTTTATACATAGAACAACCTTAAACATTTTTATACCATGCAACTGAAATATATCAAAGTAAACTAAGTTTGTAACGCTTAAAAATATTGATGAACAAAATTTTGGTATTTCATAAAATCACCTAAATATTCCATTTCCGGTTGTGTGTCTGTCTGTCGTATGTCCGTCTGTCATCACTATAACTCAAAAACGAAAAGAGATATCAAATTGAAATTTTTATGGCGTGCTTAGGACGTAAAAAGTAAGGTCTAGTTCGTAAATGAGCAACGTAGGTCCATTGGGTCTTGGGTACGCAGGACCCATCTTGTAAACCGTTAGAGAACAAAAGTTTAAATGTAAAAAATGTTTCTTATAAAAAAATAAACAACTTTTTCGTTTGTAACATTTTTTCGTTAACATCACTGTTTACCCGTGAGAGCGCAAAATTGTATATTATGTATTATATGGGAATATCAGTTATATATGTGTGGCATGTATGTATTCTTACAATTGATTTGTGTGGACCGACCCATTTTTCGATCGATTTTGTTTATTTATTTTCTATTTCTTATCGTTTGGGATCAAAATTGACTTTTTAGATCCTAAACGCCCGTAGCTTCAAAACTATTTGTTAAAATTCTTTGTGGCCATGAGAGTTTTTGGTCAGAATGATCCAAAGAACATTTAAGGGTAGGTTAGAAAAATTTTCATTCAGCCATTTTCCTAATATTGCGGGGTCCTTTATATACGATCATTTCGGGGGCAAACTGTATTTCTACATTTTATATAATAAGGGTTATTTATGACTACACAATTATGATATTACCTTTAAATGTATGTGTGTTTTGTAGAATGCACACACAATACTACGAGGATGTTCTTTTTGTACCCTAGTGTATACACTATTTACACTTAAGTGTTTGTAGAAAAAGATAATCTTAATACTCCTGTAATATTATTCTCATTCCACTAAGTGTACTACACCATAAAGAACAAGTCATTAGCAAAGTTAGTTGCGCTATAAATGACCTTGCAAAATACCTCGCGACTAATGTTATAAATGAGTAATACAATATTTGATAAATTATTATAACTTTAATTTTTTTTTTATATTTCAAAAACACATCTATAATACATATTAATATTTTAATATTTTCTTAACCATATTTGGTATTGTTCATATAGATTTTTAATAATTCAATTTATTAATATAATATCAATCAAATATCATATTTTTTGAATATATATTTTTAATTTATAGATACGTTTATATATGGTTTGTTTCTTGGATAAAAATAATCGCCAAATATTATTTTTCAAATGTATTTTTCTTGATGTTTCGAAATATCTCTATTAAGGTAGTACGAGCACCAAGGCAAGATTAGACTTGTGGTTGAAATTATTTGTACCTTATTTTCATCTTTGATAATGAATTTTGTTATAATTTCAGGAATGTAGACGAAAAACCGTATTCATTTGCCGATTGGGCGAGTAATTTTGGCAAATGACTACGATTTTTGAAGTTTATGGGTTAAAATTACTAAAAAAAAACTGAGTTTCATCAAATTCCGAAACAAAAAAATTTTGTCAATTTTTTCGATTTTTTTTAAGGAGCTCTTTAAGAAAATTCCAAAAAATTGAAAAAAAGTATTATCTCCAATTTCGACAAAACTCAATTCATAAGGTAATTTCGACCCAAAAATCGGATTTATTTACCGATTGGACGACTAGTTTTCGAGATAACGCCAAAAATCGACACTAGATTACGATTTTCTCAGAAAATACTCTTCTAATCGGCAAATGAATACCATTTTTGAAGTTTATGGGTCAAAATTACTTTATAAACTGAGTTTCATCAAATTTCGAAATAAAAAATTTTTGTCGGTTTTTTCGATTTAAAAAAAAATTTATTATCTCCAATTTCGACAAAACTCAAAACATAAGTTAATTTCGACCCAAAAAGTACAAAAATCGGCTTTATTTAACTATTAGGTGGATGGGTTTCGAGATAACGTCAAAAATCGATCCTACATGACGGTTTTCTCAGAAACTACTCTTCTGATCGGCAAATGAATACGATTTTCGGAGTTTATGGGCCAAAATTACTTACTGATTTTCATCAAATTTCGAAATACAAAAATTTTGTCGATTTTTTTTATTTTTTCTAAGGGGTTAAAAAAATTCCAGAAAATAGAAAAAAAAAGTATTATCTCCAATTTCGACAAAACTCAATACATAAGGGTTCAACCCTGAATCTAAAATTGCGTTGGCGCTTGTACAACCTTAAGTGGAGTATTCTTGTGTAGTGTCCATGGATTTGGACACTCCATATCATTTAGTATTCCCTTCCATAAAAACATTAATTTTAAAGATAAGATTAATTTGTAGAACAAAGTTTTACATTTTGTAATCTATGTACCCAATAAAAGTATTTTATTATGAATAAAGTAAGTAAGACAGACCACCCATTTGAATTCAAAAACAAAGTGTATTTACACTTGAAACATTTATTATTGTATGTCTTGTCGTTGTCACTCCTAAAACAAGTTAGTGAACTTTCTTGACTTATCTAATTCACATTTGTAATATTTTTAATGTGATAATACTTTAAGTACATTCATTTAAGTGAATATAAATAATAAATTTAAGTATTTTTCCATATCGAATCCTAAGCACTAATCAAAATCTGTTTTCAAGTGTAATACTGAACTTTACAATTATTTATTACGCTAAATTTAATCTATTTATCAAATTTAGATAAATTTGTGAGTCAACTTATTATAGTGGAGTACAAACTGTACTGATACAGGGTGTCCCATGACTCTAAGGACAAAGCTTAAGAGAGTATTCCTTGGAAAATTTTAAGTCGAAAGTACCTTATATGTTTTTGTAAAAAACCTAACAGTTAAGGAGTTATTGGATAGTATTATGCCCCCAAAGATAACAGTATTAATTTTATGGCTACGTGTAAGAATATGCCGATATTCACTTGATTTACGCATATTGTGACAGAAATGCAAGAGCGTCAGTGCGGGAATATCAGCGGCCGTTTCCTGATCGAAGAAATCCTAATACTTAAACAAGTGTTCTTAAATGTGCATTGTCATTTGACAGAAATAGATAATTCTTCTAAAGCTAATGCAGTACGTACAGCAAGAACTTTCCGATAACGAAGCTATTCTTAACATGATCAAAAATAGTCCCTCTAATAGTGGACGAAGGAAAATTTTTAATTAATAAAACATTTAACTACTTTACTCAACAATGTCTTCTCTTTCTTGGCTAAATTCAATAGTGCCCATAACTTCATAACTATTGAGTTTTGGCCAAAAGTATTAAAGGGACTTTCGACTCAAAACTGGCCAAAGTATACGCTCTTAATCTATGTCCATCGACTCACGGAACACTCTGTATATCAAACGAAACTGCAGCTTATAGTTTTACCCTAAGCAACGAAACAAAATAAAAATAACAAACTGTAAAATTGCAGTCAGTTTAAAATCTCATCATTGCATAGGGAGAGAATAGTGGCGAAACAGACTTAATTGTCCTGAACACAAAGACGTTCGAAGCGAAAGGACTTCGGCTAATAGTTTTACCCAAAGTAATGAAGTAAAAAAAGAAATTAGAGAAAAATATTTTTCGAATAACTATAAAAACAGCCAAAAAGTCATTAAAGATTTATTTCTATCTCTTTCTAGCAAAATAGAATATAGCATGGGGTTCTTATGTCAAACATAATATATGACGTCAAATACTATATCTAATCTCTCTGGCTAATTTTTGTCTTATTAGTAGTTTAAAATGCTTAGATCATTTTAATTTTAATTTCACTTTTTGCGAACAAAAAAACTGCTGCAAATAATAAAAAGAATAACTAATTATTTCGAAGAAAATCCACCATCTCTTTATGTACAAATTTTTACACATGGAATTCCATGTGTATAAAAGATGTGCAGACATATGAAATGAACATTATCAGATAATTTTACAATAAATATTTAAAAGATTATTGAAAAGTATTAATATTTATTTTAAATATGACATCATATATTATATAAATATTATATTTTTTTTAAATAATAATAATTTTTTTTCTAAATACTGACTGTGACTGTGACTTGTGATTATGATGAAACAAAAATGGTTTTAATTTACACCATACTTGTTCAGTTGTTCAGCGTTCAATGATAAAATATGATGAATCATCTTCAAATATATTCAATATATTACAACTAAGTACAAATAATTTATATTAAATTATTTTTTATAATTTAACTGATTTGAAGAAGTGTGATTTCATAAAATAAATTATGAAATTTCTTACTTGCTTCGATAAATAAATAAACAAAAAATGTATATTGACCTTTGAACTTCATCAAGAAGCATTTTGGAGAGATATTTTTTTTGAATTTTATATTCCAATTTTAAGGACGTTACCAAAAAATCACGTTTTAGTAGGGGAGCTCAAGAGGGAATTTTTGTAGTAAGTCGAGCGCATCAGATTGAGATATGGGAGTTCCTTGGACCTTCCGTAGTACCTCCACTAAATATCAGCCCTAAATAAGGGGAGAACGCACGTAGGAAAGACGATTAGATTAGTGAAAACGAAATAGCGATATTTGAATTAACTCGAGCGCGTCAGATTAAGATATGGGAGGCTTGCAAAGTTTGTTACCTGTAGTAACTCGAGCGTGATCAAATTATTGAAATTTAAATTTTTTTCATGTAATTAACACACCATATATTAATCTGACGCTCTCGAGTTAATTCATCTATCACAATTTTGTTTTTATTAATCTGATCGTCTGCCCTATGCGGGTAGACGTAAAACTTACGTTTTGAAAAGTAAGTCTCAAATATTTTCATACACTCACTTTTTTGGGAATATCCTTAAAGCATCTAACAAGGAATCGATACTTAGATCACGCGAGATTATCTTTTGTCTTCAGTTATAAAAACAATTTTTCTTGTGAAAAAGTCAAAATTTTTAGTGTTAATAATCAGGTTTAATATTATACTTATTACAATGAAAATTATTTTATAGTTTAGGAGATTTATGGAAAGTTTATCTGGGCAGAAAAGGCTAACAACTTTAGTTTTCAGTTTACATTTTTGTAATTTTAATAATTCCGAAAATTAAATGTATGTCAATTAATTCATGAGTCAATTCAAATTAAGGATGTATGAGCACGGTAGTGGGAGCACAAATTTAAAAAATATATATTTTCAATTTTTATGATAAATTATATTATAACTTGACAATATAAGACGAAAAATAAGAATAAAATTTTTCAATATCTGGCGTTATTTTCGAAATATCGAAAATTGAAAATTTTGTTTAATTATTCAGCTTTCGATATTTCGAAACCCAAGGCACATATTGAAAAATTTTATTCTTATTTTTCGTCTACATTCATAAAGTTATAACAAAATTCATCATCAAAGTTGAAAATAAGATAAAAATAATTTCAACCTTTAATCTACCCTGCTCTTACATCCCTTATATGGACGGAGACACTTAGTTTTTTTCTTTTCTAATTCATTGCTAATATGTTTACTTTCTATTAAAAAGTTTTTTTAAAATTTGTTTTCATTCATTCCAAATGAAAATTATCAAAAACTTCCAAAATATGTCGTTTTTTGAGATTCCTCCATAAGAGCCAATGTATTTTATATCGATTTTTTAATGACTTTTTTCTTAAAAATTTGCACGGATACCTAAGCTGAAATTTTAACCACATATTCTTTGAGTAAAAATCTGCCTATACAAAAATTGTGAGCCTTTAAATCAAACATTGTTGTCATGCTCATACATCCTTAAAATAAAAAAAATTACAAAAAAAAATCATAAATTGTCTGGAAGAAATAAAAAAACTTTGAGAGTATGCATGCATTAATAAAGAATTCCATTGTCTTCTTAAATATTTTTAATATGGCAGAACAATAAACTCAAATATTTTTGATTTTAAAACAATTAACATCAATTATATTCGATTATAATGCATTTTAATAAATTAATAAATATATAAAATAAAATAATGTCAATTTCAAATAAAATTCCATAATTATTTGAATTATTTATTACACAAAACAATTAATATCCTTTGATATCATAAAAGATGTTTTTGTCGTTTGTTAAATTCGCTTTAAAACTAGGCGAAGTAATTGAGAGATGTCCGTGCCTAACACCTTAAATAACAAAAATTTTCATGGCAGTGTTGTAATTGGTTTTGTTCGGGTTTAATTCTTTTCGAGTAATAAATACAATCAGGAAAGATTCAATTACCAAATAATTTTAATGAACTTAAATAAACTTTTAAAATATATTTAAAATTAGATAAAAATTTATGAATTAAAATTATTTTTTTCTCAGTACCCCCAACGAGTGCAAAAAATTCAAATAATTTATTTTATAATAAATATATTGATAACATGTTAAGCCTCACAATATGACAGATAAATATATAAAAAATTAAGCCATAAATCATCAAATAAACAATTTTATTAGCTTTATGTAAATTGATTAAAATTACTGCAAAAAAAAATCGGGTTTGAGGAAGACATTTAACCTCTGTATGGAGATAATAACTCATAATGGACAAGTCACTTGTATTAATTGTTAGAATCTGATCAATTTTCATTCAAGTTTACTTCGAAATATAACGATTTAACCCGTCAGCACTCGCGTTATAAGCATTTTGCTCATGCTCGATTTTAAACATAAAAAACTTTTATTTTTCAAATGATATATATGGTTGAAACTTTCTACAGTTTTAAAACTATATTTTTTTCAAGTCCTTCAGAAATTATGAGAATTTCTCTCATCACAAAAGTAAAAATGTAAGCAAAAAAATAATATAAGTCAGATAGAAATAGGTAAAATTATTCAAAATAAATTTAATTTTTTCGATTATTTCTCTGCTCTAATATTTTCAAACATCACTCAATAATAAAATAATCAAACTATTTTTAATTAGCTAGTGCATCAGAAAATAAATTTATATAAAATTATGTAGAGGTTATCATTTACAAAGTTAAAGAATATTTAACGCGCGGTTGACGCAAATGCTCACGGGTTAAACTCCTCCATATAGCTTCTGAATATGTATAGATACGTTTTACGTTCTATATATGGCAGTAAAAAAAATGTTACAGCAAAAAATAATAAATATAAAATAAAATATTTTTTTATTTCAAATGTTTGTAATTTTGATAAGATAGCGAGCGCAGAAAAAGAGACTTCAGTGAGTTTTTTATGACATAATATGTTATTTTTAAAATAAATAATACATAATATTTAATATTTATTAAATTGTATTAATTATTTTATAAATATTTTTAATTAGAGTAATATAATTAAATATCGTGTGCTATAAAATGCTTCGCGGTGGTTTCTTAGGAAATTTTTATTTTGTTTAAACACACACATATATATATAAATATACCACAAGAATTTACAGTTAAAACGGAAGTGATGATTCTGCATATTAATTATTATTATTTTTTATTATTAAAATAAATGAATATAAAAAAATTCCATTCCTGGTCAAGTGTGCGTGTTTGTTTGTATGTTTATTAATCTGCGGCGTTTAAATAATTAGGTTATGTATTCGTTATGTGTGTAGTCATGGTAGGGACAATAAAATCGATGCTAGCGCTTCCAGTGAAAAATTTTGGCATTAAAGGAGGCTGTTCTGACTAATTTGCAATTCTTTACATGTTAATGTTATGGAAAATGTCAAATTAAAATGATTAAAAAACACTAATTAATTAAACTTAATGCATTAAAAATTGTGAAAATAAGAAATCAAATTGCACAAATATTATTTTTGAAATGTTAATTATCATAATTATTTATTTAAATTTGTGAGACAATCATATTAAATTTTCAATGTAAGTGATAAGTGCAATCCATACAATTATATATGCATCTATACAATTCTATAATTAAAGTAGTGTATCGTTACCATGGAAACGCCTCCAAAAAAACTCACGCACGGTGCGAATAGGCAAATTATAATTAAAAAAATTCAAAAAAACCGACTGCGTTAAATAAAAACTGAAAAAGAAAAAAGTTCAGTAGTTTACATAGCGACTTTAAAAAATCAGCCATGGACGAGTTATTTTAGGTCGAAGTCACGATTGTTACAACTTTATTGTGTGTCTCTTTATCCAAGTCCGAATTGCTCATAGAGGAGGAAGCGAGACGAGTATACGACTCGTTACGTATTGCCTATTTCAGTTTCTCTAATAGTAAGATTGGAAGAAAAAAAATGTTGTCTCTCTGTCTTACTCGTTGTTAAGTTAGGAGTCCGAGGGACTTCTGTAAGCCACGTTTGCCCATGCCTGCCATAAATGGTTAGGATACGGTTCTCAATTTGTATATTCCTTGAATTAATGAATAATTTAGGTGTAGGTATGTTTTTAAAAATTTCTAAAGTATTGAAAATTTTAAATTTCTTAGAAACTATAAAGAAGAAGTATTTTTTAAATAAAGGTGGAACGATCACAGTAACTTTTCAAAGCTATTACATCATAATTTTACCGAAAAACATTCAATTAAAAAAATTTATGGGGTTTTTCAAAAAACACATGATTATGGGACTCAAATACGTACAAATATTAAATAGGTAACTATATAAATAACCATAGCTCTAACCTCGCCATTGGATGCCGTGATCATTCTCCTTTAAATTGTATAATTTTTTTATTGATAAATTCAATTATTTATAGCTTTACGTTTTTTTTTATAAGAGCCATATTAATCATACCTTATTTAAGTGGTTTTAGACATTTTTATGAGTGTTTAAAATCCACAGAAAAATACGTCACACATATGGTGTCTGATGCGATAGTCCACAATTATTTACCCTCTCTAACACTTGATGAAGAAATTGTTCTTAGAAAAAAATCATGAAATAATTTATTAGGAAACAATTTTTATTTGCATTTTTATAAAGTAAGATTTTAGAGAAAAAAAAATATATTTTATATAATCGAAAAAATTTATTATTAATTTTCGTCTAATTTTCCCAAGTTCTAACACAATCCCCTCTCAAAATTTGAAACGCTAGTCTCAAAGATTTTCATACACTCATTTTTTGGGAATATCCTTAAGAGACACAAATAAGTTTGTGGCAATTTTATGTGCGATAAAACGTTGTTTTTTTTTATACAGTATTTTTTAAATAAATGGAATTTCCGGTCTAGACTAAAAGTTGATAGCCAGCCGGGTAGTATTTACTTCAGGCCGGTAAAGATAATTTTACTCAGCCAAAAACTTAATTGAAAGTACTATCAATGAAGTACTAGATATAGAAAGTACTATAAATATTATCGAAGATAATAAATGAGAACTCTAGGATATTTCGAAATAAATTTCGATTTTTGCCCCAATTTCCTAGATCAGTTTTTTCTATTTTACAAATACATATTTCGACTACCAAGTAGTCATCATCAGTAAGAATTAGTTAGTCGTGATTACTCTTATTATGAATGTTACTCTTTGCTAATTTGGTGGTGGACTGCACACTGATTCTTTCGTGTTCTTACAATTTATACTATTCACAGTATCTGTCAAATTGTACACATATGGTCACTTGGTGGGCGCCCTTAGATATTCAAGGTCAAAGGTCACGAAAATCAATTTTTTGAGAATATCTCGTTTATTTTGACTTCAATCGTATTAACATTTATTATAAAATTGAGGATAAAATTCCATTAGATTCAGCTTATTCCGTTAGATACCGAAGTGAAATCCTAAGATGATTGGAGTAATAGAAATACTTAATGATTTAATTTCAGGCTAGATAAAAAAATGTAATCAAATACGTAATATTAATCTACAATCATTCAATCTTAACTCGTATCCTGTTTATCGAGATGCGGCCATTTTTTTATTTCTTCTTGATAGTGAACAAGTGAAAACAAACAATTGATTGAGTTAATTGTTGAAATACCATTCATAAATAGTGATGATCACATTGCACATACGTATACAATTTATATAATACATACTATAAAATTTACGCCTAATTTTCGCCCTCACGGGTAAACAGTGATGTTTACGGAAAAAAGTTTCAAACAAAAGTTATTTATTTTTTAATAAGGAACATTTTTTATATTTAAATTTTTGTTCTATCTCTAACGGTTTACAAGATGGGTCTTACGGACCCATAGGTCAAGACCCAATTGACCTATGTTGTTCATTTACGATTTCGACCTCACTTTTTACGTCCTGAGTACGCTGTAAATATTTCAGCTTGTTATCTTTTTTCGATTTTGAGTTATCGTGCCCACAGACGGACGGACAACCGGAAATGGACTGGACAAGCGTTACAAACTTGGGACTAAACTTAGTATACCTTGCATATTACATACATATGCATGGTATAGAAATTAATTTAACCAATTTTATATAAAATAAAATTTAAAATATATTACAGTAAAAAATAAGTGCTGTTGAATGAACTACAGCCAGGAAAATTAATCCATAAACAATAATAATGAGAAATAATTTTAAAAATAGAGAAAAAAAGAATAATACCTTGACATTAAAAGAAGCAAAATAAATATAATTGATAATTGAAAAAATGTAATTTACATAAGTAATTAATAATTACATCATCTTGTACATACATATTGTAAGTGACAATAATATTATGCTGTAATAAATATATATATGAATATTTATTAAATTGATTTATCAAATTAAAAAGCAGAGGAAAAAAATATTATTGTTTTTTTTTTACTCACGCGATATATGTGTATCTGTTACACTAGCTAAACCATATTAAATATACAACAACTGTTTTTACATGTTTTATTAATGTAAAATTATAATAAATTAAAGTTAGTCGACCTGTGAGAAATTCCGCAGTACGGTATCCGTGACTAAAAACAGGCTAAATAATATATAAATGATACAAATTATTAACAGTAATTTACTTTCTCGTGTGTATAGGCAATTTTATTACATATATGATATACATATTACATACTGAACGAAATTAAATCATAAAAATCAAATTGAAACTTACTCGCATATTTGTCAGAGATACCGAGAGTATTTTTGATCAAGTTCATATCAAGCATAAACCGAATGAATAAAAATAGTAGCCTATAGTTTGGAATTATGTTGAAGTTAATTCAGAAAAGTTTTTAATTGATTAAGGCGTTTGTTTCCCTACCGTATTGTAAAAAAGTTTTGGTTTATTGCACGTTACATACATATATAAACTAAATACATGCTTTATAGTCAAATAATGTTTTATTTTTGGATTTACAATACCACGCAACTACAAAAATATATAATATATTGTGTACAAGTGCTGCTTATAAATTGGATAATATAGATATCTCTCTTCAATCATCAATACTCTAACTATAGTCGTCTCTGTTGATCAAATGATTTATCTTCGATGAACTCATAATTAAATTAAAATTTTGTTTTTATATCATCGACAACCTTGTATTTTATGGTATTTATTATAAACTACAAGATTGTCATAATATTTTAGATAATTTTTTATCACACTCTCTAGATTTTTTGATATAGAAATATCCAATTGAAAAGGCTAACCTATATGATTCATCATTTTTTCAGCCAACTTTGAACGATAAAATAATAATAAAAAGCACGATGACCTAGCAATTTTTTGTGATTTTTGGAAACTTTGTTAATCAAAAAATGTATTTATAAAATTTTTTAACTAAACAAATCGTTTTTTTACATGAAATCAAGATTATCGGTCGAATTCCCGTCAAATTTATCAGATGATACTGATTACTGACAGGCTGGCGTAACAGTAACAGATATGCATCAGCCAGCAATGTTTTAAACATGTATGAGAAAACTGTACTAACCACTGTATAAACTTATGCACATATATATTTTATTTTTATTATAATAATTTAAATAAATATAATATTTGATTGTATTAACGGCCTAGCCTGGCTTGGCCTGGACTAACTTGTTGGTAATAATTAGTATTTCCTTTTTGTTGAATTACACCACGACTATACCTATATAATTGTTGTTCGTTGGTTAGTATTGTTATAATAATAATGAAGACCTAACTAACTATGGATGGACTGTATCAATCATCACATACATTTTAAATAAATACAAACAGAAATATAACGGGTGTTATCTAAATAATGCGAAAAAACAATCATATTAAATTAAAAATTGAAAGAAATCTCCGACATCAAATCTGATTGATTTGTTTATAGCATCGTACCTCCTAACCGGATGAGATGATTTTAATTTTTTGTTTGTTTGAAAGATAATTTGATCAAGAGTGTTCTTAACTATGTTACAAGAAAATCTACTCAGCCGTTTAAAGATCATCGCCACTTGTGTAGTTGTTTTGGGTACGGAATCCTAATCTCGTACTTGAAACATAGCTAAGAACACTCTCGATTAAACAAACAAAAATCAAAATCGGTGCATTAGTTTAGGGCCTACGATGTCACAGACAGACATGCAGATACAAAGACACATTAAACTTATAACACTCCTCCTTCTTTTCAGTCGAGTAAACCAGGTGAGTTAGATTTACTAAAATTGTGCAAAACTACATAAACTCGTATAAGTGGTCTCTGTTGAAGAACGCCGGAAATTGATGGTTTTTGAAAATGCAGGAAATTGATGGTTCAATTGATAGAACTATGACTCAAACGTATACGGGAAAAAAATCCTAAGCTACTTACCATATAGTTCTAATTGAAATTAATTAGAACCTTGGTATTAAGTTAAAAAGACACAAATTTTATCACTAATATCACAATGAGGTCTATAGCTTAAGTGTGTCCTTCGTGGACAGCCAATATAACCTAACCTAACCTAACCTAACCTATCACTAATATAAGAACCGTTTAAAATGTTTACACACAAATACTAATTTGAATGTCCCGCTAATCTACTTTATTTCGTTAACTACGTTAAACACCAATAGATGTCAGCAAGAGTCTTATTTTGCAGTTTGTTTCAGTTTTTCCTGAAAACACGGATATAACGAAATTTTCTAAAAATGTAACCTAGGTAGATCGATTTTTCATCTCGATATTTCAAAACCAAGGTAGATATCGAAAAAAATTTTCGTCTACAATCATGAAATTATAACAAAATTCATCATCAAAGTTGAAAATAAGGTACAAGTAATTTCAAACCCTAAGTCTAAAATTGCCTTGGTGCACGTACAACTTTAAGAAACACAATCAGATAAATTTTTCGCACGATTTACGGAACAATCTATATATATCACATTACTTATTATATTCAAATGTACATAGGTATAAGAAGTACTTTGTTTTACCATCTTAAGAATAAAATGTAATAATAATTAAAAATAATTAAAGTGTATTGAACAATGATTTTTGTAAAAGGAAAGAATATTTAATATTTATGTGTGTGATGAATTGAATAACATAACGATTGAAGAACGTCAAACGAACGAACGTTGGTTACGTTGCTCATTTAGAATTTGTTTGTTTGTTGATGATGTCTGTCCCCTCTTTAATATTCAAATCAGTCAATCAACTTTTAACTAAAAAAAATTCTTTACAAAAAAAACGGTATTATTTAATATTTTTTAATCATTTTATTCTTTTTTGTTATATAAGTTTTTGAAATGATTTGTTTTATATTTTTTTCATAAATATTTTTAAATGATTGACATGAGATATTTACTATCTATTTTATGGGACAATATGCAAGAATATATTAAGATTCAATCTGTAAAAGAATCTTCTGAATTGATGCAGCACTCTGTAATTGTAGTGGACATTAGCGTCTTAATCTATATGGGACACACTTAAGGACACCTGTTCAAGACCAGCAGAAGAGATTTTACGCTTCCAACAGTTTATCTCTAAGAAGTCATGGAAGAATAATTCTCCAAGTCAACATGTGACAGCTTCTGCAGTGGTCATGGTGCATGCTAGCCTCCCAGTTTGTAAATTTATACATCTCTGATTGAATTTTGACTAAATCATTCTTGCAATACCACAAATAAGTGTCGTCCCAATTTATATGGGCAATTTCTGCAATGATTTCATTCAGAATTAATTTGCCCTTCCAAATGGATGCATATGCTTGATGGCTTTTCAATTTTATCCATTCAAATATCTCGGTTATGGTCATCACTTTTGCTTAATATTACACTACAATGGCCTAGAATTAAGAACGACAATCTTATTTCTGGATTCTGGACTCTACAGACTTTATTTTTAAGCCTAGATCTGTCTTTGATTAAAAAGGATGTACCAAAATTAACGCAAGAAATAATTTTGATAAAAAAAAACACAAGTTTTTTAATAAAAAATTGTAAATTTATAACATATCAAGTAATATTCCACGATCTTTATGGCACAAAGAGTTTTTTTTGGTGAAATTTTTCTTGACCGTTTTGCATAAATGTAGCTGAATATTAATGATTCATATCGGAATTTTCTCCCTCAAGGCGTGAGTGTTCGCAGACTTGTTGTCAGAAACCTCACGATTTCAAAAAAACTTCATGGAAGAAACCCAATAATGTTAAACTCCAAGATTTGAGCGGTCTATCATGGTCCAATTTCTCTCTGAATTTTTTAAAATTTATCGTTTCTCATTTGATGGAGCTAAATTCCTATTTCCACCATAATATATACGAAGCCATAATATATAGCTGCTAAAACTTTTTTAAAACCTTGCCCAACAGTCAAAACCCGTTTTTTTCGACGAGTCCTACATTTAAAAAAATCACCCTTTCTTTTCTTCTTCAACACTTTACCATGCAAATGTTCATACGTTCAAGGCTTGCGTTAATTTTGGAGGACACTCTTTATATAGGTTAAGCATTATTTTTTTCTTGTAACATCATAATATTTTTCATTTCGATTTGTCATTCAAATTCTATTTGTTTGCACTTAATTAGTCATCATTTCGAATTTTGTGCTATTTTTAACATCTGCTTTAAATATGTTTTGACGAATGATGACGGTATATTAAATTTCCAACCAAAAAAAAAAAAAATTAATAATAATAAAAATATCTTACAAAAAAACAGATGGGCCACGTGCCTATAATTGGATGTTATTAGAGACCTATTTAAAAAAATAGGTTAAACCCATATCTTAATTTTATTTTGAAAACTTATAAATAAGCAGGTGAGCCTTAATTGTTTTAAACCGTTACGAATTAATCGATCATCCCTATATATTATAAATGTAAAAGTAAGGATGTTTGTTTGTTTGTCGATTACACTTTCACGCAAAAACTAGCGAATGGATTTGAATGAAACTGTACAACAATACAACTCCTACTTCAGAATAACACATAAGCTATAATTTATTAAAATATATATAATTTTTTTAATTAAAAAAATTAAATTTATTCTGACATTTTACCACTCCATTTATGATCATCATTTTGTACCATAAATTACTGATTTCTGTAGAAATTTAAAATAGTAAACAATTCATGACCATCTTTTCTGAAATACTCAATGACTTATGACTATTTCACATTGAAGGGGATAAGTGAGATCAAGAGAGGTGGAGGTTATAAAGCGGTAGTTTTTACTTTTAAGCCCATTGAAGCGGGCGGGTATCAAGCTAGTATACTATAATTGCAGCCATTAATGTCAGGTACCCTTAACTTTAACATTATCACCCAAAATTTTAAATAGATCATTTTCAACTAGTTAGAAAACAGGGAAGACACAATTGGACACAGGATCCTATATATTTTTTTTTAAATATAGAATCCTGTGTATAAGGATCCTATATTTAAAAAAAAAATATTTGATTTTTAATGTTAAAAGAATTAAGGACGTATAATTTCATAATTTTAAATAATAATAATAATATAATTATTATTATTATGAATTATAATTATATTAAAATTATGGATAATATTCTAACCATCTATTTAAGTAACATACATTTAATTTTTATAAACTAAATAGGTACTAATGTCTGTCTGGCTGTCCGTCCGTCTGTCTTTTTGTATACGTAACATTTAAAATTTAAATTAATTGTATTACAAAAATTAAATAATAATTGTTTAACACAAAAAAAAATAGTTATTATATTTATTTTTATTGTTTGAAAAAAATAATATTTGTTATTTAAAATATATTTTAAGGTTGTCCTATCACTGTATCCACTTAAAAAGGCTTTCACGAAAATTACAGCGACAAAAATTTAAAATATCCACTTTTATTACCAGCTCAAAGAAGGTGATGAGCATGGCACAGCACCCGAAAATCGGCCAAATGCGAATCGGAGTATGAACCCGCTCATGATCGATCTGGTGCATTCGTACAAAGGAGATGTTTACAAAATATATGACGCCCTGGCCAAGATTTTGTTAAGTTACAAATATACTTTAGGTAATGGGCATGCTCGTCATGCTCATATGGGTGAATCCGCCACTGATCCCATACTTAAAATCCTTTATCTCTATTGGAGTAAAAATTAGAGGGGTTTTAGCTACCAAAAACTCCACATTCTACGCCTATGAATTGATATTACTTTTGAGGTTGATATGAGTTATTTTGTATGAAAAACAGTATCACCACACCAAATTTCATCAAAATTGTGCTATCTGTTCTAGAGTTATGGAAGAAAAACGATTTAAAAATTACAACTTCAAGAGCATATAGCGCCAAAACGGAGCAATTTTTTTACTAGGGCAAGTTCTACCAAATCGATTTATTTTGAGCTAAGCTATATGTAATAGAGCGTAGTAAACACATTTCAAGGCACTCTGAATAATCTACATAAATATATTTTCACCAGGTAGATACCGTGATTGCACTACTTTAGATAAACAAACAAAAGAATGTGTTTTGTATGCGCAATGAGTGCTAGGAGTTTATGGTCACAATCAATGTTGTTTTAAATTTTTAATGCTGACTACTAACTAACAACACTTATTAAAAGCGAAAAAAAAATGTATTTGTTATCAATAAAAAATATTTAGCCTATTTTTATTTTTATACCCAGTATATATGAAATAAATATCAAGCTATACTGATTTTAGTCTCAAGATTGTAACGCTTAGAAATATTAATGATACAAAATTTTTGTATGGGTATGCAAAATTTGTATTGCGTGCAGAGGACTTAAAAATGAAGATTGAGTTCGTAAATGAGCAACATAGGTCAATTGAGTCTTGGGTCCGTAGAACCTATCTTGTAAACCATAAGAGATAGAACAAAAGTTTAAAAGCAAAAACGAGAAGAGATATCGAACTGAAATTTTTATAGCTTGCTGAGAACATAAAATTTGAGATCGAGAAATGAGCAACATAGATCAACTAAGTGTTGGATTCGTAGGATTTATCTTCTAAACCATAACAGATAGAACAAAAGTTTAAATGCAAAAAATGCATGCGGTAATAAATTGGAATAAGTAGTTCTTAATAATATTAGTTTAGAGGTATTCAACCATATCTTTGACAAATGAAATTTTCGAATATATCGCACCGGGTTACCCTTGAATCATCCATAACAAAAACTCCTGCTAACTTTTTTCAAAAAACAAAACTTCATATCAAATAGGGTATTATCGTTAGTCAAAAATAAATCATGAAATTTGAAAAAATTTATGTAAAAATATACTTAAATATTCTGATTTCGAGTCATAAAAGCACATTTTTCTTTTAAAATATTAAAATTAAAAATCGTAATTTTTAAACTGTATATCACGTGATCTAAAACGCGGGTAAGCCCTGCTGTGATGTCATAGCGGTATGAGTCACAGACCATCAGTTAGTTCAGTATAGACAACTGGGTATAATATATATATAGATAATAAGTATTTATATTTATTATAATCAGATGTCTATGAATATATCTGTCAAACTTATTTGTGTTATTTCGTATAGTGATACCTATATTACGTCATCAAATTGGATGCCCGCGTTTTTGACAGTTTAAAAAAGGTTTAAAATTTAATTTAAATTTTTGGCAAGAAAGCGTGTGTATTTTTCCGAAATAAATTTTTTGAGGCTTTTTATTAGCAAAATCAACATTTTGAAGTACTTTTTCAATAGTGGAATACCCTATTACAAAATCTTCGTGTTTACATTCAATATACCTAAATAAATGTAAAATAAAAGGCTGATTCTGCTAGAGGAGTTTTCTAAGGGGACCTAGGATGTAATTACTTCTTTGACGAACGCTTAAATCCACCACTGATAACAGGAAAACAAACAAACAAAAAAAAAACATTTTTCAATATCGTTCTTTTGAAAATGGTATCAGTAGTGGCCTTATTTTTCAATATATATAAATATATTAATGAATTTTATTGATACTAATACTTTTTATCAATATTTTATATATTTTTATGGATAATTATTTAGTTTTTGTTTAAGTTTTTGGCAAGAAAGCGTGTGTATTTTTCCTAAATAAATTTTTGGTGGCTTTTTATTCATCAAAATCCTTTACATTATTTTAAGAGCATATATCACCAGGTATCTCTGACGAAGTGAATCAATATTTCACTATACAGATGTTTTAAATACAAATGCATATAGTTTTACCATTACAGATGGTGATTTTATTATAAACAAATAAATGATTTATTGTATAACTTTTATAAATTTATTTCCATTTATGGGTAGAAATAATACTCGTAGTGATCTCTCACAAAATATATAAATATAACAACACCCTGAAGTGAAGTCCAATCCAATATGAGAGTAGTGAGGTCGACCAGCTAGAGAGAGATATTCATCATGGACTACCGCACCAGTAATACAAATATGGGTACTTACTTTTTGAAATACTTAAGGTTATTCGATTTTGTATACACATCAATCAAAAATTACGTTATGAAATGAATTTTCCAAGAAAAAAGGAACCCGTAATCGATCGATTCATAGCAATTTTATGTGAATTAAAACTTGTTATCCCAGTGAAATGAATGGTTCCCGTGGGATAAATTTGAGAGTAAGAAGGGATGGACATGATTTTTACATAGGTAGTGGTAGTTTAGGGTTCAGAAAATGGCATAGGCAAATTTTTATGCCGAAGAAAATGCACGGTTCCCATGGGATAGCATACAGGAACCTTGTTTTTTTAAAGGGTTTTGTAAAAGTTCGTGAAATAGATTGTTAGCGCATTTTTCTCAAGAAAACTTGATTAATTTACACAAAAATCTCTTTTAATAGCAGGTAACACCACTCTCTTTTAATTGCAGGTAACACCGCGGGGTGCAGCTAAGAACAAGTTTGAGACCCGCCCGCTTCACTGGACTTAAAAGTAAAAAACCACCGCTTTATAGCCTCCACCTCTCTTGATCTCACTTATCCCCCTTCCATAACACTCGAAGGGATTGATTTACACAACTAAAATATATGCAGTTTTCAATCATACTTATTGAGTATATCAGAAAAGATGGGCATGATTTACATTTACCATTTAAAATTTTTCCAGAATGGTTCAAAATGATAACCATAGATAGAGCAGTAAAATGTCAGATTAAATTTAATATTTTTTTTAAATATATTTTATAAATTATAGCTCATGTGTTATTCTAATGTATCAGCTACATTATTGTTCAGTTTCATTCCAATCCGTTCATTAGTTTTTGAGTGAAAGCATAACAAAAAAAAAAACCAACATCCTTATCTTCACATGTATAATTTATAGGGATAAGGATTCTTCAAATATTTAACTCCCTAAATACTTGGCTTGACTTGTCGAACTTTTGGTGAAATTTCTATAATAAAATATTTCGAATCACCTTAAAATCCCATTTATATAAATAATAAAAAGTGTGTACCTCAACAACGAATAACTTCTGGTAAACTAGGTCATCTCTCATCAAATACAGAGAGCACATACTGAGCGGTTAACAGCAGCATATTATATGGACTGAAAATCAATATTTACATCTGGGGAACATAGTGCAGGCACTGGAGTATTTGAGTTTGGAAAATGTAAGGGCCGCATTCTCTCTAAATTGATAAATGCTCAGAAAAACTTGTCGATTAATATTCCCAGAAATTCTATTGGTCCAATTTTTTATAACCCCTCCTCAGAAATAGATAAATGTCAATTTTTTGACCCAAGTAAAGCTAAGCTAATTTTTTAGGGTCATTTCACGTAAAAAAGACCTCTTTTGGGGTAAAGTTGGCCATTTTTAAGGCAGTACGAGCACCAAAGCAATTATGGATTTAGGGTTACAATTATTTGTACCTTATTTTCAATTTTGATGAAAAGAATAAACATAAACGGTCAAAGTTGAACCAATAGAGTAGTTTCAGGCAAGATTTGGAATATTAATCTATTCGTCGTGTGTGTAGTCATGGTAGGGACAATAAAATCGATGAGAGCGCTTCCAGTGAAAAATTTTGGCGATAAAGGAGGCTGTTATGACTAATTTGCAGTTCTTTACATGCTAATCTTATAGAAGTGGCAAATTAAAATTATTGAAAAACACTAATTAATTAAACTTAATGCATTAAAAATTGTGAAAATAAGAAATCAAATTGCATAAATACTATTTTTCAAATATAAATTATCATAATTATTTATTTAAATTTGCGAGACAATAATATTAAATTTTCACTGTAAGTCATAAATGCAATCCATACAATTATATATGCATCCATACAATTCTATAATAATTAAAGTAGTGTATCGTTACCATGGAAACGCCTCCAATAAAACTCACGCACGGTGCGAATAAGCTTAACTAACAAGAATCAATTGACTAAATGCGGTCCTCACATTATCCAAACTCAAATATCTCTAGCTACTGCTTTAATATCTGTTATTTACTATTCATCTGAATATGGTAGTTTCATGTACTAAATACAAATCAAAACATAACCTATAAATTGCGTTTGTATATTACCTACATTTTGGAGACTATACTCTGTGAACGAGAGCTTTAAGGATATGTTGTTGACCTATTTTACGTGCCAATCGTGATGTCAACATTGTTACTACCACCAACGTATCATATGAACAACCTACCCCAAAAAATGTTGCGTAAATTGTATTTATTGATCCGGTATAGTGACCTATTTTCTGAAGCGGTGGTGCTTGGAATTATTTACAAACCAGAAGTATGATACAATTTATATTTAATGGTACAGTTAAACCTCTTTCTTTAACAAAATATGTGTAATTATACAATTACGTATTAATAGAAAATAGTATTTAGTAAATATTACTAAATGATTTAGGATTGAGAAATATTTTTGTTTTAGACGATTATCACACAAATTCTGTATTTAATCAACAAATGAATGCGATTTTTGCATTTTTTTAGGCTTATTCACTAAATTTTCTCAAATTTTTAACGATTTTCTACCAAAAAAATACAAAAATCAGACTCATTTAAAAATTGGTTGAGTATTTTCTGTCATATTGCTCGAAATCCGTAAATTTGGAGAGATTTTCGGTGGTATATCGAAAAGTACTGATCTAATCGTATAATATAAACTATATTTTTGTAATCTTTGGAACTCATTTAGATTTCAAATTCCAAAAGGTATATTTATCAAGTATATTTCTATTTAGCTGAAGTAATTGATACAGGTTATTAACTGCGGTTTAAGGTTCCCGATTTGTGGCCACTGTAATATTACATAGAAGAAGTCTCACTGTAAATATTAATATAATTTAATTGAAAATTGTTCGTCGGACATTTCATTTGATCTTCGATAATTTTTTTATTTTTAATATACTTAATCAATATTTCAATTTTATTAATTTATCAATCAAAAAAAGATTAAATAAATATAGTAATGAGTCATTGATTAGTAATTTAATATATCAAAACGATTAATATTAACTGTATTAGAGAAAAGTTGTCTTTATTATTTGTTTATTTTATTGGTTAGAAGAAAAAAAAAACACATAGAATTATCTTAAGAAAATATTAAGTTACGCTTATTTATCAGTGCTTGGTAGTTCCGTAGTTTAAAACAAGAACCAGAAAACGAAATAAATGATAGTAAGCCTTCCTCCTCAAAAATTTAAGTCTATAAAGTTTTTCGTATCCTCAAGTAGACAACACTAAGTATGCACCCAGTTCATCTTCAAGAGGTGAAAATTATCTTCATAATGACACTAAATTCATTAAAATTGATGAAGTATAAAATGCAAAAAACCCCTTTGAAAAATTTCCGTAAATATCCTGTTACAAATCCAATAAAGTTATAGCACGCGCATGCGTAACTTGAATCATATACATAAATCACATTTTGGCGGGAACTTTCATTTTTAAATGTTTTGAGCAAAATCTAAAAAATATGAGCGTTTTCAGAATTACAGCCTTATACACATTGTATTATTTCACAGACGGCTAAAATAATATTTTATTATAGAGATGAAACCATTACAGAAAGGATTCAGAAGCGGAAAGCTTAACTCTTGCTAAATAAAAAAAACTGATACAACTGAATCCTTTTATAAGCAACTAAAGTTAATGTATTTTTTTATTTAGTTTGTTTAAAAATTTGCAAAATGTCACGTACAAAAACAGTGCTGTTGATTATTATTATAAAATAAATAATACTAGCTCGAACCGTGAAGAATTCCGCTCCCGTAACCCGTGGGTAAAAACAACAACCAACAAATAACGTAGAAAAGCGGTGAGGAAGTCAAAAGTTCTTAAATTAATATTAAGAGAACATGTATTAAAAATAGTAATTAAATGCCTAAAGGATAAGGATAGCATCTGTAAAAACCAGCATGTTTTCCTAATAAACACTTATTATTTAAATTTATGATATTTTTTATTAATCTTGCGTGTTTTGTCCTAAGCGGTACTTTTCTAGACCGTGAGTATATTTTTCGTCGAACCTAATAAGCTTGAAAATGAGAGGTGAATCATGGTATTTGATAAAGAAATAAAAAAGATAAGTGTAGGACAGAAAAAAGCTTGCTAGGGTAATAATATATAAGATTTCTAAATGAGAATTTATATGCTATAGAACAAAAAATAAATAAAAATAATATTGCATTGCAAATATAACTTTGAGTTGATAAATTATCAACATAATCGAATTTTATCTATAATTAGAAAAAATACATTTATTATGATAAAATAAAATATATATAAGTTATTACTTTTAATAAAGTACAGTTAAACCTCTCTCTAATATTAATTTTGCCTTATCTGTGTAAATTTAATCTGAATGAGTTACTTTTACCTACACATTTTTTTTACTAGGATATTTTATCAAAATTTAAAATAGAAATCCTTTATTTATAAACCAAGCGCCAGAATGAAAAGCCAAAATGGATCATATAGAGATATGGGTCATACATTTTTTTATTATGTACGTTAATAAAGGCCATTTTCAGATTGACGTTCTTTTTAACCTCAAAAAATAAATCAAATTCGACTTTTTCATAAGAGTGATATCAAAAAATAATTTTCAAAAGACAATAGATTTGTTTTTTAAAAAATTATAAATTTAGCAAAAATTAAAAAATTTCAATTTCAAAAAATGAATTTAAATTTTTCAACGGGTTTCATCTTCTTTTTTAAGAAAACAACTGTCAGTGACAAATTCTTAAATCGAAATAAGAACAAAAAAAAAAACTTTTCAACAGATAGGTATCCCATTATTAAAAAATTATTATGGTTTAAAAACGTGATCTAAACACGTTTTCCTCTTAAATCAATAATATCTATCAAAGTAAATAAATAATATTTTTATAAAAAAACATTCTTTTCTATTGTTAATAAATTATTTGAAGTAAATCCAATAACGATTTTTTAAAACCCTTTTTCACCCCTTTACCTTAAAAAGTAACATAGATTAACACAAATTCAAATAAAAATACGAAAATTTTGCTTAATTAAACTAAAATATTAAATTCCATTGTATAACATTAAACTTTGATATGATTCTTACTCCCGTTTTACTCTAACAATTAAATCCAAATAATTTAAGTTACGATTAAAATCTTACAATTACAGATTAATTATATTTTTGAACCAAAATAAAAATGCCTTTTTATTATTTTAAGTTATACGCAGGTGTAAAAAACAAACATAAAAAAAAGTTAAGCTCTCTCATCAACCATAAAAAATACAAAAAAAAAATAAAACTTAAAAAATTACCATACAACTGTGTGTTTTGGGTAATTGAAAAATAATTCTATTAATTTTGGTTCAAAATTATAATAATAACTATAATTTAACTGCGGTAACTAAAAGCCGGTTATTAAATTTAATTTAAATTTAACCGGTAAAATATTTGAAAAAAAATAATTACAATAATACTAACTTTTCGTTGTGCTTCGGCAGCGAATCCAGATTTTGCAGCACGATTATTTGCCATTTTTTATGATATTAAAAACTATTTTAATTAATAAATTACACTTAAAAAAAATATCACAATTTTTTTAAAAAGATAGGTGGTAATCCCAAGTTTGTATTAAATCTTTAATGCGGCACGCCACGTCTTCAGACATAAACTGAAGTTAACCGAGTCTGTAAGGCAGTAATGAAAACTCCAGCCAGCAACCAATATTCCAGTGCGCGGCAGTTTATTGTAATAATCTGTTGCATTGAGAATGAAAACGTAAGTTGATGACTTACACGTATACAAACATACAGAATTTTGATTGATTTATGTATTTTACGTAAATTATGCGTTCGTTTGAATCATGTTTTAATTTCAAATATAAAATATTTTTGTATATTTTTTTTTTTTTGCGGAGGGGTTTGAAGGGTTTTGAAATTTTTTAGTACACTATTGGCTGAAAATGATGTCATGGAATCAGCTAAAAATCTTCAATGACCTTCAGACATAAGACTATAAGAGTAAAATTTTTAAGTACGATACACCTTGACTTGGTAGCAAATTCTAAAAGACTTTTTTTTCGGCTAATTTTGTTTTTTTTTTTAAGATTTTTATTTGCGTACAAAAACTATTTTATATATTCATATATACAATGAGTATGAGAACTATAAAGTTTATTTTAAGTTTTGTTTGAGAAATATGATACTTATTAAAACTCGTTATAGTTTTATTTTTAATGCTTTTTCAAAACAGTATTGTTATCACTATTAGAATTTTTATTCATAAAAATAAAAGTAGGGCATTCGAAATGTGTGAGGTAATGATTACCGGTTTTTGAATACAATAATTTTAATTCATTATTCGTAACAGTCATCTTATCTTGTGTTATGCAATTTGAATTACTTACATGGTCTAACCTATGCCTAGCTTTTATACACTATATCTAAAGTTTAGGATACTGAAAAACAAATCTTAAGAATCGAGTAAATTGAGAAATATGATAATTACTAAAAACTCGTAATAGTTATATTTTGAATTCTTTTTCAAAATACTATGGTTATCAATATTAGATTTTTATTCATAAAAATAAAAGTAGGACATTCGAAATGTGTAAGTAATGATAACCGGTTTTTGGCCATTTTATCTTGTGCTATGCAATTTACATTACATACGTGGTCTAATCGATGCCTAGCTTTTTATACACTATACCTAAAATATAAAATACTGAAAAACAAATCGTAAGATTCAAACAAAAAAAAAGTTGGATTGAATCTCTTTAGAAACTTACGGATTTATCAAAAACTTTGCAAAATTATAAATTATGAATATTTTTCGTTCTATTAGTGTGATGATGTAAAGGCAATAATTTTTTTCGTGTTCCGTTTTCAACTTGAAAACATTTCTAAACAAAAATTATTTAGAGGCACGTTTATTATAACTAAAAGAAATTTAGTGAATTATCTAATTTATGGAAAAAATGTCCAGATATCTAATTTTTACGCTAGTATGATTTACGCTCAATTAATAATATTGGGTCTGAAATAATATGCAGATATGTAACTGCTATGGCAGAGATGAAAAGAATTGAGGGTGTAGGAAATAAAACCAAATATTTTTTTATAAAAATAAATAATTTATTGTAAAAAATTAAATTAATCTAGCCCAATAGATATTAACATAGTAAAAAGACTAGGAACAACAAAATATAAATAAATCAGTCTTATAGAATTAACAAAAAATTTTGAAAATTAATGTCCGAAAAGAAATTAAACTAAATTTTGAAGAGCTTAATCAACTTCTTCGATCGTTGGACCTCTTGATTGTTGCTGGCCACCAAATCCACCATACTGTTGACCACAACTAGCTCCACCAGGGAATCCACCAGTACCAGGTGGCATTTGTGGACCACCGGCTCCGGCTCCTCCATGTAATTTTGTCATGATTGGACCACAAGTTTTTGTTAATTCTTTCATGCGATATTCAATTTCTGATTTATCAGCCAAACGATTGTTGTCCAACCATTGTAGAGCATTCTCGCATTCTGAATTGATCTTCTCTTTATCGCTTGAATCCAATTTGTCGCCAGAATCTTCTACGGCTTGTTTCAAATTGAAGATGTAACCTTCGAGTTGATTTCTTGCTGCAATTACTTCTCGTTGCCGTTCATCCTCTTCTTTGTATTTCTCAGCTTCGGCCAACATTCTATCGATCTCTTTCTGAGATAATCGACCTTTGTCGTTTTTGATGGTGATGTTCTTTGAATTGCCACTGCTGCTGTCCTTGGCCGATACATTCAATATACCATTGGCATCCAAGTCGAATGTTACTTCAATTTTGGGTACACCTCGTGGAGCTGGTGGGATTCCAGTTAAATCGAATGTTCCCAACAAGTTGTTATCCTTGGTCATCGCCCGTTCACCTTCAAACACTTGAATGGTGACAGCTGGTTGATTATCTGAGTATGTGGTGAAGGTTTGTGTTTGTTTGCATGGAATACGGGCATTACGCTCGATGATTTTCGTCATTACACCACCAGCTGTTTCAATACCCAACGATAATGGTGTTACATCTACTAAGAGCACATCTTGAATCTTCGAATCGGATGATCCTGTTAGAATTGCAGCTTGAACCGCAGCACCATAAGCTACTGCTTCATCTGGATTGATTGATAAGTTCAGTGACTTGCCGCAGAAATAATTTTGGAGTAATGATTGTATTTTTGGAATTCTTGTTGATCCACCAACCAAGACGACGTCATGAATTGCTCCCTTGTCCAATTTGGCATCAGCCAAAGCCTTCTCAACTGGTTGTAATGTGCCACGGAATAAATCTGAGCACAATTCTTCGAAACGAGCTCTTGATATTTTCGTGTAGTAATCAATGCCTTCAAACAAAGCATCGATTTCAATGGTTGCCTCCGTACTCGATGACAACGTACGTTTGGCTCGTTCAGCTGCCGTTCTTAAACGCCGTAGTGCTCGTGGATTGCTGCGTAAATCTTTCTTGTATTTTCGTTTGAATTCATCGGCGAAATGATTTACTAGCCGATTGTCGAAGTCTTCACCACCCAAATGTGTGTCACCAGCTGTGGATCTTACTTCAAATAAGGAACCTTCGTCAATTGTTAAAATGGACACATCAAAGGTTCCACCACCCAAATCGAATATTAATACATTTCGTTCGCCTTTCAAGTTCTTGTCCAATCCATATGCTAACGCAGCCGCTGTTGGTTCGTTGATAATTCGTAGCACATTCAATCCAGCTATCGCTCCCGCGTCTTTTGTCGCTTGACGTTGTGAATCGTTGAAGTATGCTGGCACTGTGATTACAGCATCTCGAACATCTTGTCCTAAATATGCTTCAGCTGTTTGTTTCATTTTTGTAAGGACCATTGAACTGATTTCTTCTGGTGCAAAACGTTTCACTTCTCCTTTGAATTCTACTTGTATTTTTGGTTTGCCACAATCGTTGATCACTTTGAATGGCCAATGTTTCATATCTGCTTGTATTTTTGGATCGTCGAATTTTCGACCAATTAAACGTTTTGCATCGAACACGGTGTTCTGTGGATTCATTGCTACTTGATTTTTCGCCGCATCGCCGATTAATCGTTCTGTATCACTGAATGCCACATATGAAGGTGTTGTTCGATTCCCTTGGTCATTCGCAATTATTTCCACTTTTCCTTGTTGCCATACACCAACACAGGAGTATGTTGTTCCCAAATCAATACCAATTGCAGGTGCCATTTTGATTTTGTTTCTTTTCAACAATACTTTGCTTTACAACAATTAAAATATTCACTTTGTATATAAGTCGCTTTGTATAAAGTCGTTTAGTTATAACAATTGCTTATTGCTTGTTATATCTGATTGCTTCGTGTATTCGTATTATTCTGTTGTTGATCGCGTCACACACTCACTTATATACTATTCTCGTACTTCTTCTAGAACAGTCTAGAGCGTTCTACTGTATTCTGTATACTTCTATAGCACACATATCAATACAAATGTACGTTGATGCGCTAGACCATAATCAATGCGCTTCAATGTGTTTGTGTACAAACAGTCGATAAACAGAGAACACACTAGATTGTTCCATTACCTTCTCAATATTGTTGTTGCTTCTTTATTCAACATATAATCCTTGATATATGTTTGACTCATTCTATCATAAAATAACGTATTATATTTTGCATTTGCTAGAATATACAAGATATATGAAATGGTTAAACAAAGTTCAATGTATTGTGATGTTACATATTGTAAACAAAGTAAGAACTATAAATATCATTTTCTCGATGTTTCTATGCAATTGTTTCTACTAAAATGCATTTCTGCATTTCTGCAATATATAAATTGCATGTTCGACGTTGATTAAATTTTATTGACGTAATATTATATTGTTTTAGAATGAAAATATTCTAGAATCAGGAATATTAATGATATTATGTTTTCAATGTTTTTATTATAACAATTAATATACCTTGATGAAATGGTTTTTTCGATGTATCCCAAAAAATTCAAGGGCTTATTTAAATTTAGATTAGTTTTAAAACATAGGTCAAAATGTTTTTGTTCAAGCTTTTCAGAAATACTTGTATGCTAGACTATTTTGTTTTACTCGAAAAATACATCTAACTTTATTAGAAGCAAAGAGTTAATATCAAATTCTTTTCAGTAGTTTTTTCTCTTTAAAAGTACTTTTAAAATATTGAATGAGATAAGTAAAGGGTTGAAAAATTACAAAAGATAGATGTTCAAAATATAAAAGAAAAAATTACAGACATTTTGTAGACAAACAAGTCTTTTCATTGATGAAAAAATAAAAAAATATTTCTTTATACTTTTTATGTCTTTTGTGAAACGACGCGACGGTTGCATCTTTCATCACTTGAAGGATGTAGATATAATTAGCAAAAAAACTTGTAATTATTGAATCCAGTGCCGTAGCAATCATGTTTTGCGTAGGGCGTAAAAATGAGAACAGAAAATAATTTTGAGAAGTAGGTCTCTCAAGCAGAAAATCTCTTGAAGAAATCGTAGCCTACAAAACCTCGCTACCAAGGATTGGAAAATATCATCAACGCTCGGGAGGGGTATACCGAGCTTATTAGTCGACACCGATAAAAGCTTTTAGTCCTTGTATTTAGCTGCCCATAAGGTATGAGAAATTTAAATGCGTCTCGAACTTTCAAATTGATTTTGAAAAGTTTTTGACCCGATCCTATTTCTAATTATTTTAAAAAGCATATGATGCGACAGCCACGAAAATTATAAGTGTTTAAAAAATTTTAATGGAAACAATAAATTGAATTTAAATAAGCAAATTTTATAAGGTGGAAGTAATCTATAAGCATTTTTTTAAGTGGGGTCAAACAAAATTTATCTTATTGAATCTTTCATTAATATTGGCCGACTTGAACCACATCTGAATCATTTCGTGAGTGGGATCAAATATTTTGTATAAAATAAAAAACTAAAACAGTTTCTATCTTTACTTCAAAATTGTAAAAGTTCAGTTAAGGCTTTGAATACGACACAAAAAAAAAACATTTATCCAGATATCTGTAAAGTTATGGTAGTCCATTTTTACATTGTATTAAAATTTTCTAGCAAACCATTTTTCATTGAAAAAAACACTAGAAACTTCGAGAAAATGATATTTATAGTTCTTACTTTGTTTACAATATGTAACATCACAATACATTGAACTTTGTTTAACCATTTCATATATCTTGTATATTCTAGCAAATGCAAAATATAATACGTTATTTTATGATAGAATGAGTCAAACATATATCAAGGATTATATGTTGAATAAAGAAGCAACAACAATATTGAGAAGGTAATGGAACAATCTAGTGTGTTCTCTGTTTATCGACTGTTTGTACACAAACACATTGAAGCGCATTGATTATGGTCTAGCGCATCAACGTACATTTGTATTGATATGTGTGCTATAGAAGTATACAGAATACAGTAGAACGCTCTAGACTGTTCTAGAAGAAGTACGAGAATAGTATATAAGTGAGTGTGTGACGCGATCAACAACAGAATAATACGAATACACGAAGCAATCAGATATAACAAGCAATAAGCAATTGTTATAACTAAACGACTTTATACAAAGCGACTTATATACAAAGTGAATATTTTAATTGTTGTAAAGCAAAGTATTGTTGAAAAGAAACAAAATCAAAATGGCACCTGCAATTGGTATTGATTTGGGAACAACATACTCCTGTGTTGGTGTATGGCAACAAGGAAAAGTGGAAATAATTGCGAATGACCAAGGGAATCGAACAACACCTTCATATGTGGCATTCAGTGATACAGAACGATTAATCGGCGATGCGGCGAAAAATCAAGTAGCAATGAATCCACAGAACACCGTGTTCGATGCAAAACGTTTAATTGGTCGAAAATTCGACGATCCAAAAATACAAGCAGATATGAAACATTGGCCATTCAAAGTGATCAACGATTGTGGCAAACCAAAAATACAAGTAGAATTCAAAGGAGAAGTGAAACGTTTTGCACCAGAAGAAATCAGTTCAATGGTCCTTACAAAAATGAAACAAACAGCTGAAGCATATTTAGGACAAGATGTTCGAGATGCTGTAATCACAGTGCCAGCATACTTCAACGATTCACAACGTCAAGCGACAAAAGACGCGGGAGCGATAGCTGGATTGAATGTGCTACGAATTATCAACGAACCAACAGCGGCTGCGTTAGCATATGGATTGGACAAGAACTTGAAAGGCGAACGAAATGTATTAATATTCGATTTGGGTGGTGGAACCTTTGATGTGTCCATTTTAACAATTGACGAAGGTTCCTTATTTGAAGTAAGATCCACAGCTGGTGACACACATTTGGGTGGTGAAGACTTCGACAATCGGCTAGTAAATCATTTCGCCGATGAATTCAAACGAAAATACAAGAAAGATTTACGCAGCAATCCACGAGCACTACGGCGTTTAAGAACGGCAGCTGAACGAGCCAAACGTACGTTGTCATCGAGTACGGAGGCAACCATTGAAATCGATGCTTTGTTTGAAGGCATTGATTACTACACGAAAATATCAAGAGCTCGTTTCGAAGAATTGTGCTCAGATTTATTCCGTGGCACATTACAACCAGTTGAGAAGGCTTTGGCTGATGCCAAATTGGACAAGGGAGCAATTCATGACGTCGTCTTGGTTGGTGGATCAACAAGAATTCCAAAAATACAATCATTACTCCAAAATTATTTCTGCGGCAAGTCACTGAACTTATCAATCAATCCAGATGAAGCAGTAGCTTATGGTGCTGCGGTTCAAGCTGCAATTCTAACAGGATCATCCGATTCGAAGATTCAAGATGTGCTCTTAGTAGATGTAACACCATTATCGTTGGGTATTGAAACAGCTGGTGGTGTAATGACGAAAATCATCGAGCGTAATGCCCGTATTCCATGCAAACAAACACAAACCTTCACCACATACTCAGATAATCAACCAGCTGTCACCATTCAAGTGTTTGAAGGTGAACGGGCGATGACCAAGGATAACAACTTGTTGGGAACATTCGATTTAACTGGAATCCCACCAGCTCCACGAGGTGTACCCAAAATTGAAGTAACATTCGACTTGGATGCCAATGGTATATTGAATGTATCGGCCAAGGACAGCAGCAGTGGCAATTCAAAGAACATCACCATCAAAAACGACAAAGGTCGATTATCTCAGAAAGAGATCGATAGAATGTTGGCCGAAGCTGAGAAATACAAAGAAGAGGATGAACGGCAACGAGAAGTAATTGCAGCAAGAAATCAACTCGAAGGTTACATCTTCAATTTGAAACAAGCCGTAGAAGATTCTGGCGACAAATTGGATTCAAGCCATAAAGAGAAGATCAATTCAGAATGCGAAAATGCGCTACAATGGTTGGACAACAATCGTTTGGCTGATAAATCAGAAATTGAATATCGCATGAAAGAATTAACAAAAACTTGTGGTCCAATCATGACTAAATTACATGGAGGAGCCGGAGCCGGTGGTCCACAAATGCCACCTGGTGCTGGTGGATTCCCTGGTGGAGCTAGTTGTGGTCAACAGTATGGTGGATTTGGTGGCCAGCAACAATCAAGAGGTCCAACGATCGAAGAAGTTGATTAAGCTCTTCAAAATTTAGTTTAATTTCTTTTTGGCCTTAATTTTTAAAATTTATTGTTTGTTTAAAATTATATAAGACTGATTTATTATTTTTTTGTTGTTCCTAGTCTCTAACTATGTTAAAATCTAGCCCAATTTTTATTTAATTTTTTACAATAAATTATTTATTTTTATTAAAAAAAAATATTTGGTTTTATTTCCTACACCCTCAATTCTTTTTCAGGTTTTTAATAGTTGCATATATTCTGGCTTGTCAAAGACTTATCGGCTGTAACAGTGTAACAAACTTTATCCCCTTTTTGCATCTTTAATATTTTACAAAATATTTAGTTTTTTAACTTTTTCTCAATGATTTATCTGTTTGAAATTTATCAAAAATCATTTTTTCGTTTTGTCAATGATTCATCTATTTTCGACTAATTGCAAATACTTAGAAAAATATTAGATATTTAATAATCCAAACAGGAAATGCTAGAAGATGATTAACGCATAATATAACATGCACTTTGTTCTTCTGAAAGCTGAAAGTCTAGCCTATCAACAAATTGAAACTTTAAAAAACTAAATAACAATGGTCAACAATGGTTTCAAATGGTTGAAGAAAAATTCAAATTATGGTGGCTGACAACTGGTAATTATTACGCATGTCACAGTTTTGAATGATAGATTGAGGTTATAAAGAATAAAGGATTGTAATTTGAGGTTAAAACAAAAAAAGTTATCTAAAAAATTTGTTCACTGTTCAAAATATCGAAAAAAAATTATTAATTATGGCTAAAAGTTTAACATTATGTCGTATATTATCTAATAATTTATTCCGCATACAGCCTACTTGTCAAATAAATGGTAAAATGAAAATATGTCTAAAAATACTCATGTAATAATATCACATTTTTTTCGATTAATTCTCGAACAGTTCGATACCTATACTCAAAAGAAGCACTAGGAATTGATGGATATGAACAAACTCGACAACGTGTATCAACACAATTCACAAATATGGAAGAAAAATTCAAAACTAAAATGGAAGAATGCGTTGATCCAAAAGCCGCTACAATGATATTTACCGAAGATTTAAAGAATATGATACATCTTGCTAAACCTGAAGAACGTGATCTAAAATTAATTCATGATATGATTCTAAGGTAAAATTATATGCCATCCCATATTTTTACCTTTTTTTCGAAAGCAATAAAATATTCTCTGTTTTTTATAACATATAGTCTAAGGTTATACGGACACTAACGTGTGTTTGGCGTGAGTCTCACGCTAAAATAATTTGTAGTATAAGCGTTAACATAACACTATCAAAATTTTCTGGAGCTTTTCTTAGATTTAATTTAGCGTGAATGAAAGCTTTTATTTTTCACAGTACTGTAAATGACAATTTTTGCACTGCGTTATTTTAAAATGCGTTAATAAAAACTCGCAATTCGAACTAGCTCATTAGAGGCAAAGCCGAGGTTCAGTGAATGAACGCAATCACAGGCTTAATCAAAAAGAAAAAAAAGAACTCGCAGACCTGTGCCAAGTTGATCTTATTAAAGACATGGTCAACTCGTGGATCAATGAATGAACATTTTTTTTACCTGACATTCTACGAGCTTTTTTAAGAAAAGTCGTTAAAGATAGCGTTAATGTTAAAAAGTCTGTTAGATAGACGATAGTATCCGAATTACCGTAAAATATATGTAATTCAAAACTTTCAAAACTTCTTTGTCAGGTTTCATTTAAATGGTTTCAAAATTAATTTCTAAATTTTATTCTAGATTTAATAAGCAAAATACATCTTTACGTTTTGGGAACTTTATATTTGGACCAGTTGTTATGCGAATGTTTTACTTTTTAAATAAACCAGAAGAAGCTTTACAGTGCTTTAAAAATCCAGATTTAGATGGATTCTTCGATCAATTAATGTCGTATCAAATTTTAATGGATTTACTATTTATTAACGGGAAATATGATGATGTTTTGGAAGTGTTCGAAATAATTCGAGCAAAGCAAATACAAACAGCTAAATTTCCGAAACAAGCTGTTGTTCTTACTTTAGCATCTTTATACAAAAAGGTAAAATCAATTTTGTTTTAAATATTACTAACGTATAGAGTTAACGTTTTTATAACGTATATTCATAACGAGTTCTTTTTTTTAGAATACGCCGGAAAGTTTGGACGCAGCATTAAAATTATGGGAAGAATTACGAACTGTTGGACATGTGCCAATTAGAAAAGCATGTACATTTATGGCTGGTTTAGCTTTAAATCAAGGAAAACCACAAATTGCTTTAGAAGTTTTATCAAATATCAACAATCAGACATATATGACAATTCGTAATCTGAAAGTAAGTTAGAAAGAAAACCATCATTCGTAGATTTAGAATCTTTACGTATTATGGTGGCCACATAACTGGAAAAATTTGGAAATGTCAATAAAGAACATGAAACTAAAGAACCACAATAAAAAATCTTTATTGATAGATTTTACAGGGGCCCTATTTTTAAAACTGGCTACAATCGCAAAATTTCTTAATCCACCTATGCCTCTTTTACTATTTGTTTGTTAAAAATTAACCAGGATAAATTTTTTAAATGTTATTTTAGGTAGCGGCATTATCCGAAATTAATCGATTAGAAGATGTTATACAAATATTAAAAAGTGTCCTAGAAATTGATAGACCTGGCCAACAAAAATTTACATTTAATATTGATGTAATTGAAAAAGCAAACTCTGCTGTGCAGAATTCATCGAACAAAGAAATTATCACTACTTTTGAACGTATCATTACCCACCTAAAAGAAGGCGGCCATATTACAGAAAATGTAAGTTTTGTATTATTTTAAAATTTGTTAGTTCTATTGAATTGTTCCCAAGAATTAAAAAGGAGAATTATTACAAATCCTCCTCAAGCGCTGTGTGTCATCTTGGTTTTTTATATATTTTTATTATGAAATTATTACATTTATTTCAAGTCGAAAGTTCCTCGTGTATGATATTTTTAATAGCTTTTTCTATCTCAACCCATTATACCACTTTGCATATGAGGGTGAGACTGTTAACTTCAATAGAAAACGCACATTACGTATTTTCATTTGAAAAATATAAACGAAAAAACTACACAGAAGCCGATATTCGATGATGGGTCCTTTAAATATCCGGTCTAGAACGTAACTAACTCCGTCACTTCTGTTTGTTCTATGAGAGTAACTCAACTTATATGTAACCCCTTCGTGCCTTTATTCATATAGAACAGGAATCACGGAGTTGGTTTCGTCCTAGACCGGATATCTAGGGTACTCGGGCTCGAGTCTCTGCTTTCTTTCGTTCTTTCTATTTGTTCAAATAATATGTTTATGTTTAATGTTTGCCAGATATTTTAATTTTTTTTCTTTTCTTTTGTAGACATTGGATACCGATTTATGTCGAGATGTTTTACCTAATTTTAATGCAAATTTCAATAGGAATCCAAGGTTTAATGACAATCGACAATATAATAATCGACGATTTACGAATTCAGAAAATCGTTATGAACGGAATTTCAGGCCACAACAAACGAGACCTGGATTAGAAGATTTACAATAAATTATATGTAATGTATATTAGTTTTTTTAATCGTTAATAAACTGTTTAGTTATAATTTTTTTGATCCATTTTTAAGGTTCCGTAGCGAAACGGAATAAACGTTTATTTTCTAGAATTATCGGACAAAATTGACTCAACCAGTCATAAGTCTAGGATCAAGCGTAGTATTTAGCAGTCATTTAAGAACCTCTAAAAATTTGAAGACTTGTCAAGGTCGTGTCTTATAACTTGATTCCATACGAAAATTTTCATTACTGGAAAACTTTTAAGGCAAAAAAAGATCACATTGAGCAAAGCAGTCGTTCTGAAATGACTTGAAAATACTACACCTGGCTCTAGTCTAAAAAGAATGTATATTAAAATTCCGAATTCGTATTGAATAATTGTTTGTTGATATCGAAAGTTTTATTAAAAGGTTTTCATTAAAAATAAAAGCCATTTAAAATAAATTAATTTTTTAATTAAAATAATCCTTACATTTACAATTTTCATTAAAAAGTGAAATATGTCTTTATAATTACTTAACTAAATTTCTAAATTAAGTTTTGTACAATAAATTTTGGGTAAATCCAAATATACAGCTATTAAAACTCTCGCAATTCAATCAACGAAAAAAATTTACTAATTATGTGCGTTATTTTCAATATTTTCAACAGGAATTGTATTTTTTTACATACTTAATATTTACAAATAGAATTTCATACTGGTAACAATAATTTAGAAATTAAATATAATCTTAGGGAAATACTTGAATTAATTTCCTTTTCAAATTAATAGGAATGAAATTGAAAGGAACTTTTTTTATTTCTTGTTCATTTCAATTTGAATGAAGTTGATAACTTAAGGTAGTGTAGCAGTATCAAAGTATCGATTTTACTGGAATCCCACCAGCACCACGAAGTGTACCCAAAATTGAAGTAACATTCGAATTGGATGCCAATGGTATATTGAATGTATCGGCCAAGGACAGCAGCAGTGGCAATTCAAAGAACGTCACCATCAAAAACGATAAAGGTCGATTGTCTCAGAAAGAAATCGATCGAATGTTACCCGAAGCTGAGAAGTACAAAGAAGAGGATGAACGGCAACGAGAAGTAATTGCAGCAAGAAATCAACTAGAAGGTTACATCTTCAATTTGAAACAAGCCGTAGAAGATTCTGGCGACAAATTGGATTCAAGCGATAAAGAGAAGATCAAATCAGAATGCGAGAATGCGCTACAATGGTTGGACAACAATCGTTTGGCTGATAAATCAGAAATTGAATATCGCATGAAAGAATTAACAAAAACTTGTAGTCCAATAAATAGTAGTTAACTCTGACCCACAATACTGTCATACTACCTTAATTTCAATAAGAAATAAAGAGTTTTTTTACTAAGAATCAACTTATCAATAACAGAAATAGCCTAAGAGCCAATAGTCGACTAACTAACGATAGTATTTCAGCAAGTTAAACTTATCGTTTGGAAGTAATGATATCAAATGTTATTGCATAAAACGGACCTGAGCGTAAATGTCCTTCTAACAAGTGTGTGACTTAAAAAAATTTTACATCCTATCTTTTTCACTTTTTACATCCTAACTTTTCAAAAGAATGTCGAGATTTTAAGTCTGTTCTGACTCTTATGACTACAATTGCTATGTACCTGAATTTACCACCATCTTCAAATTAAAATAAGATGGTCTGCTGACATTATCTGTAATTATGTAATTGGAAACTTCACATTAAAATTTGTCAAAACAACTTAACATCTAATAAACGTGTTTCTACAAAGTTATCCAAATAATAATTGATTTAAGGTTTTGGAAGAGGATGTTTGCCGTACCAACCACTTTTATAGTAATTAAATTCTTTATTATCCACATCGCTCATAAAATTTTCATCCATGTTGTTATAATCAACCTGAAATTAGGAATCATTTATTTTAATATGTTCCCAATAAACAAAATACGTTTAATAACAGTTTTTAGGAGGTCTGGTTACTTCTGTTTTAAGTTTGGCCGCTATGTGTGTGTGTATGTCTGTAACACCGTAGCTCCAAAACGAATGGACCTATTTTGATTTTTTTTTTGTCAGGTAATTTAATGGAGAGAATGAGAAAATGGTATAGTTAAGCTGCTGCATTCTATTGAGTGGAGGAATGAATTATATGATGTTTAGGAATTTAAATGATGTGATTTCAAACCATTATGTTGACATTTGTCTGAATTTCGTTACATCGGATAAACAGGCCTATTATCCGAGTTTTCCAAGAACCTAATTGCTTGTCAAGAAGTAATTACACTGATTAAGAAATTCGGTTCCCTCCCAATTGCTTGAAATAAATGGTTTGGGTTAGTTATATCATCAAGGATTTCTATTTAAATTTGATAATGGCCATGTTATATTTACCGTGATTGGTTTTAATCGAAAATCAACTCGTTGCGCTGGAAATCCAGATTTATTGTATACGGTAATTATTTTACTGTTTGGTAAAAATCCTTCTCGATATGCTGTAACTTTATATCTGCCTGGTGTTAATAATCTGAAATAATCTCCATTATGAACTAAAACAAAAATAAATATTTCTTAGAACAAAATTTCTCAAATTATTTGAGGATTACTGAAAATACCTGAAGTAATATCGTGCTCAATATCGTAAGCGTTATGATCAGTAATATTTCGTACGTGAATAACAGCGTTTGGTATTCCTTCTTTTGTCAAGGCATTATATACCATCCCTTTTATTCCAATATGCGACTAAAACGAAAGAAAATTAATTTTAGTCCTTTTTTGGGTGAACTAGAATTATATCGAATGACAATAGCAGATTCTAACATGAAGAAGAAGAAATATCTCTAAAAATTTGGATGAACTTACCTGCCAAATAAAATTAATTAAAGCATCCTTGTTTCGTATCCACTCGTTTGGTAAATCCTCTACCGGTGGATATTTATCACATCCAATTTCCAAAGTAATATCGAAATCGTTACAAGATAAATAACTAAAATCTTGCATTCCTAAAAAAAACAATTTCACTTTAGTTATAATATCTAAACTTTAGGGTATTACACCCATTTTTGATGTCTCAATCAGATTCTATAGTGCTAATAAAACATGGTGGGTACTAATTCACAGTGTTAAAAAAAAAATTAGAAAAACAGAAAACTTTGAATTGAATTTTAAAATTTATTTTATTATTTTATGAACTAAAACTAACATTTTCCGACAGTTTTTGATTTTTTTCTCATTTTTCTAGAGTAAAATAGCCTGTTATCTTGAAAAATTACCTCCTTGTAGACTATACCATTGTGCTCCATTCGTAATTCCGCCACGTTTACCAAAATCGTTACTATCTTCAGCACATCCTTTACGACTTGGATCCGCCATGTCAGCATGATATGTAGAATATGATTGTGCTAAGTATCTAAATGTATTATCATCAGGGGACGAACTATATTCACCATTTGGACGTCCAGATCGACTTTCATCGTACGGATAATTTGCAACTAAATCGCCACCATGTAAATTTGCTGATAGTACAAACGGTATTTGCATTATAAATCGTATAACTGCCCTGGTTTCAGGTTGAATCTACAAGAAATCATCAATTTTTATAAAACAGTAAGTATATAGAAATAATTAATTTTTGCTCGCAATTCGGAATTTTTTTTTTATGATTCTTTAATTCTTACCGGTTCTGTTAAGCGTTCAACTTGTGCTAGTAAATGATTATTATGATATATATGATTTTCTTCATTACTAAATGCAATTCTATCCAAATCTGGGAAGTTTCTGTTTAAATCCACTGAATTATTATTTAAACGGCCTATTAAGAAATCATTTCCTCCCTAAAAAACAAAATGTTGTAAATTAAAGAAAATCCGAAAAATACTTAAAAATTAATTGAAACAAATGAAAACAAACAATTGACTGAGTAAATTGTTGAAATATCCTGTATACAAAGTGTTGAATGTCAGTGCTTGCGTTTATTTTTTATAAATTAGAAGAATTTAAAAAATATGTATTGTTACGATAAAATGTGTAATAGGCCAAATATACTTAAGTGTAATGTGTTTTGCCTATACAGTAAAGCAAAATTCAAAATGAAATTAACGATTTTTACCATATCAGTAGCTAATTGCCAACCATCTGGATTCATCGAAGGCATTATATGTATACGTGTAGCTTCAATTAATGCAACAATATCTGGATCCCTTGCATTCCATTGTTCGCATAAATAATCAACCAATTTTAATAACATTTCTCTACCAAGAACTTCATTACCGTGCATATTTGCTATATATTTAAATTCAGGCTTCACTAAAAAATTACCAAAAGTATTTGTTATTTTTCTACATAAAAGTATTTAAAAAACGAGTTCAGTTGAGATACACTCGCGGTATTCGAGAACAATAAAAAACTTGTGAAATAAATTTTATTTTTCACCGCTTCCATCTTATATATATTACGAGATTTAACTGGCGCATATATTTAACTACAAGATAATGTTAAATAATGCAAAAAAATAAATGAATGTGTTTAACTTACTTAATTCATGATGACCGGGTCGTAAAGAAAACTCAATCACGTATAACGGTACCCCACGCACAGATTTTTCATCGAGCGTATAAACTCGCGTAATATTTGAACATTTTGCATGAACATCCATTAATACTTGTACTAATTCCTCATTATTGTGGTGTTTAAATTCAAAAGCTGAATTCACATTAAAATAAACAAGAATTGCAAAAAAAATTGGCATTAAAGACGAAGACCAGCATATGGAAGCAAAAGCCATGGTGATCGTAAACACACTAACAACAGTATGAAAAATAAATACAATCAATTTTTCGTTATTTATCTGACGTTTTTCCCTTCTATATAGGAAAATTGAATTAGGTATTATATTGGTCATGCGTTGTTTAAATTGTTCATACTCTTATACACCACCCCCAACTTTTATTTAACCTCTATGCGCAGAATGAGAGGTTCAATGTATAAGGGAAAGTGAGGGCACAGTGGAAAACTTGATATCGAGAAACAATCGCAAGCACCCCCCCCCCTGATAGATCGATATTTCGGTACACAATTTTTACAACCCACACACAGGGAAAATACTTTCCGCTTTATAAAACCTTAAGGAATACATGTAGGAATAGTGCTTTGTATATAGAGGACGTGTGGCGCTCACTAGAGTTTTTATCAATAGAGAGCTTTGAATGAGAGTTTACGTCATTGAATCGAGAATATTACGTTTTTGTTACCTTTTAAGTGTGTATCGATTTTAGTTATTTACACACCGTCAATTAGATTAGATAATATTATTACCAAAGATCAAGAAACTACTCTTCCAATCGGCAAATGAATACGATTTTTGGAGTTTATGAGCCAAAATTACTTTATAAACTGAGTTTCATCAAATTTCGAAAAAAAAAAAATTTTTGTCGATTTTTTTTAATTTTTTCTAAGGGCCCTTCAGAAAATTCCAAAAAATTGGAAAAAAATTATATCCAATTTCGACAAAACTCAATACATAAGGTAATTTTGACCCAAAAACCACAAAAATCGGGTTCATTTAACGATTAGGCGACTAGTTTTCGAGATAATGTCAAAAATCGATACTAGATGGTGATTTTCTCAGAAACTACTCTTCCAATCGGCAAATGAACACGATTTTTGGAGTTTATGGGTCGAAATTACTTTATAAAATGAGTTTCATCGAATTCTGAAATAAAAAAATTTGGTCGATTTTTTCTAAGGGGAAGATATTATCCTTCTTATTTTTAAGAAAATATTTCATTCTTTAGGGCCTGTAAGTGAATTAATAGAACCAGTTCTAACCCCAATAGTAAAGTTGATATTTAATGTTGGGAAACGTATAATAGTTGTCGCAGGAGGACTTGGAGCATGATGAAAAACATGATTTGGATGGCATACATACAAAATTTTGTTCTTAAATTCAAAAAAGATACTTTTTTTATTATTTATTTTTTTGTAATTTTTAAACTAAATGGCTGCAAAAGCGTTGCCATCAAAATTTCATCCCAATCTTCAATACCAGAAGGAAAGGAAGTACTAGAAAATTCTTTCAAATAAAAATAATTTAAAATAAAAAATATATTTATTGCTTTTTATTTACAAATATTTTACAATAATTTAAGTAAACTTCACTCGATCATCATTCATCATAACAAAACACATAAATTAAAAATTTAAAGAAAACTCCGGTACAAAATCATATGTGGTCGACTCGTTCATAGCATCGTAACTCCTAAGTGGGTGAACCAATTTTGATTTTTTGTTTGCTTGATAGGTAATTTGATCGATTTTATTCTTATCGAGGCACATAGACATAACGGTCAAAGTTAAAACACCGCTCTTTTTACGTCGGAGGTTAATAAAATAAACTTTAATTTGATAATAAAGTCAACATATAATTTTCAATGACGGCTTGTGCTGAAAACATATCATATATTTAGTCTTAAACTTAATCAATAAAATTACAAAGTTTATCAATACTTTTACCTAATTTACTATTATTTTCTACTGCTAAACTGTAAGCTGAATCCCCGGCATCATTACTCATCGTTATATCGGCACCGCGGAGTAACAATTCATTACAGCTATGTGGATGATCTCCATAAGCAGCATACATTAAAGCAGTATTACCCAACTGTAATTAAAAGAGTAATTAAAACTCAAAAATTATAAATTAGCAGCGCATTGGACATTATTTTTCGAAATATGTCCAGAATTGCTTCGAAATAATAGCTTTTCGTACATTATTTTACGCGAAATCATAAAACTATTATCCCAGTTGTTAAATGAATCCAGTTTTTGTATTTTTTGTGCTAAAATTACCCCATTTACCAAATTTCAACAAATTCCGAAACAAACTTTTTGTTTTTTTCTCGATTTTTTTAAGAAGTTTCTTAAGTCAATAATCGGGGAAAATATTATATCTCCGATTACGATAAAAATATTTATATATGGTCATTTTAACCCAAAAAAATACAAAAAACGGGTTCATTTGATGATTGAATGCATAGTTTCTGAAATTACATCCAAAATCTAGTAATTTCTTCCTGATTTCAGCTAATTCGTTCGAAAATGTATGCTTAATGGTCAAATGAACTACATTTACTTAACTTTTGTGTAACTCCCCCCCCCCCTCTATACATATTTTTCTAATCAGCTTTACCTACAAAAATTGAATAGAAAATAATATTTTTCTCGAAGATTTCCGAAATGCTAGATTTCCGAAGTTATAGAATATCATAAAGAGAATTTTGAATTAAAAATTACATGGTCCGTATGATTCACTAAAGCTCCTTCATTCAACAATATTCTCACAACATCATGATGTCCACCAGCCGCCGCTAACAACAACGAAGTTTCACCATCTTGTCCAACATAATTCACCTTCGCACCGTTTGCAATCAAACGAATAATTGCAGTCATTTGTCCATATGCAGCGGCCCATTGTAACGCAGTTAAACCATTACTATCGACAATATCCACCGATGGTTCATTTTTAATATCATGCACTGTAATTTCACCTTGGCCCGCTCGTGTATGAAAATTGATATCTGAATCATGTGGTATTGGGGTCTCGGTTTGTGTATTACCACGTTGTAAATTTGTTAGAACGGTACATTTCGATGATTTATACGGTTGGAATGCACTTTTTCTAGTCGCATCTTGCCATCGACCTGGTGACCATTTTGTGTTAGCTGTTATTGATGAAGTTGATGTTGGAATTACTTCATCTTTTAATTTTGTTATCACGTTCGGTTGATACACATGATTTACTTCGGTTTTGATTAAATAATTATCGGAATAGGGGTCAGAACTTAAGTCAGTAACTTCTTGTTTTATTTCCATGGGTTAATTTCCATCAAAACCACAAACATCGGGAAAAAATATTTTAAATTTTTCAATTTGACATTTGAATATGTCAAACTTGTTATTTGCAGTGATACCAATCTGTCATTATTTTGTAATACCAAAATAATCTTGAAAACATAGCTGAACCCCCCTGAGTTCAGATTGATAGCTATTTGTACCTATACTTTTTCCCAAAAGTCTCAAAATATTCGGTCCTTAACAAGTTCTAATTGTTATTTACTCATATTTCTAAAGCATTTAAAAAACCTGCCCATAAGACATACGTAATACCTAGAGCTTTGCAATAGCTCTCTTGTAAACACAGATTTATATGCTGAACTTAGATTGCTATTTGTATTTTTGCTAGCTATTTGTAATTTTGTACCTTTACCTTTTCTCAAAAGTCTCAAAATATTCTCAGTTCTTAACAAGCTCTAATTTTCATTTACTCATATTTTAAAAGATTTAAAAGATATGTTCATAAATGTACGCAAACAGACGGTGGGAAGGGAGGGGAGCAGTATACAAGATTGTGAGCGATTTTCATTAACAAAATCATTTTTCCATTTATTATTCGATAGTCTTCCTGTGGGAATGATAAAAAAACGAATAATTCTGGGACCTGCGAAAGAGAACGCACCGTTAATTTTTGTGTTTAAAGGTGTATTTTCTTGCTCATGCTTGATGCTGATATGGAAGGTAGAGATAAGAAAAACCATCTTAAATAGGGGTCAAAGTCGAAAAGTATCCAGCTGAAAACAGAAAATAACATTTCTATAACTGACCAGAATGGCGCTTGTGTAGCAAAAATTGTTTGATGTTATTTTCTCTGAAACTTGTTTAAATCTTTATCTTACTCTTATTACTTTTATGTTTAACTTTTGACGCTGGATATAACTCTATTTCTTTGAGCTAGATAGAATCCTAACTTGACGGTCAAAGCCAGCGTCAAGCGTCATCATGAAGTTACATCTTAAGAAGTTATTGTTTAGGAAATTTTGAAAGAAAATGTTAATTTAATTCTAATTATACTATATTTACAATAAAATAATTTACTATATTATTTGCAAAAATAACAGATTTAGAAATTACAAAAATTAAATGGCAAACTTTCTGGCTACTTAATCCACCGTACTATATGATAATTTTTCTTCCCAACCCGTATTAAAGTTGTATTCGTTGGTAATATATGAATGCCAGGTACAATCGCTTCATTAATGTTTTTTGCACGTTGATGGTTAATATAAAAACCTCCAGCTGATATAATTCTAAGCGCATCATCTACAAATAGGAACAAATTTAGTTAAACTTTTTCCATGGAAAATTCAAATACTTTATGCTTACGTTGAGATGGAAAACATTTAGCTTTTAATGCTAAATCTAAAACAGTTAAACCAGGTTCTGGTAATAATTCAACAGTTCTAGCACCTTCAAATGCTTGCGCTAATTCATTGGCTTGTAAAATTTCTAATGATTTAAGTTTGTTCGAATACAAAGCATCGGAAACCTTTTCTGCAGTTTTTACACCATTTTCTATGAAAGTTCAAAAAATGAGTTAAAAGATTTAATAATTGTTTTGGTTTGTCATGGAAGTATAATATAAAAGGAAGCATCAGTTATAAAGTACATTCCAGTTATATTCTTATTTCCATGGATTGGTTGTGTATACCTCCATGAACTAATAAAGTAACTTCTTGTGCAAGCTTTTTTAAAGCTGGCCGTTCCGAAGGATTTTTCTTCTGTAACGCTTCTAAATGATCTATTTCTGGTTGTTTTAAAAATGTAAATAATTTTAATAATTTAAGTGAATCAATATCTTTTTGTCGAATCCAATATTGATAAAATGAAAATTCTGAACTTCGATCCGAAAACAACCATACAGAATTACCAGCTGATTTACCTAATTTTTCACCAGATTCCGTCGTTATCAATGGTAAAGTTAAACCTAAAAGATAACTAGTTATTAATAATAAAAAAGTAGACATTCTGGGAAATACGTACCATAACATTTTGTTTTATGAAATTTCCCAATTAGATCATGTCCAGATTTTATATTACCTAACTGATCACTGCCACCAATCTATAAATAACGAATTACTTTATACTCCCATCAATTATTATTGATAAAACTAATTTTAAAGTGGAGATCGATTGGCATGAAATTACGGCAGGATTTTCATAATTTCCCAACAGTACAAGATTTAAATCAAAAATTTTCAATTTGACTCATCACTCTCTGTTAACAGCGAAATTTTAGTTTAAATAGTAAAACTTACTTGAAATCGACAGTTATATTTATCCAGTAAATATAACCAATCATAGGATTGAAATATTTGATACATAAATTCAGCACAGCTCATTCCTTGCGGGGATGATAAACGTTCTCTAATCGATGTTCGATTCATTAACGAACCCATTCGAAAATGTCGAGCTATTCTCATAAATTGTATTGCATCAATATTTTTATACCAATCTGCATTGTTTATGATTCTAAAATTTTGTTTAGCTAATAATTCCTCAAAAATTATGGGATTTTAGGGTTTCTATGATGCCTTGATTTCTTGTTCTCGTGAGCTTGTTTTTATACCATGTATATATGAAATATACATAGTATATTAAGTTTAGTACCAAGTTTGTAACGCCTAAAAATATTGATGCTGCGAAAAACATTTTGGTATAGGTGTTCATAGAATCATCTAATTAATCCATTTCCAGTTGTCTGTCCGTCTGGCTTTCAACACAATAACTCAAAAACGAAAAGAGATATCAAGCTGAAAGTTTTATAGCGTACTCAGGACGTAAAAAGTGAGGTCGAGTTCCTAAATGAGCGATATAGGTCAATTTGGTCTTGGGTCCGTACGACCCATCTTGTAAACGGTTAGAGATAGAACAAAAGTTTAAATGTAAAAAATCTTCCTTATAAAAAAATAAACAACTTTATTTTTGAAACATTTTTTCGTAAACATCACTGTTTACTCGTGAGGGCGCAAATTAGTCGTTAATTGTATAGCATGTATTTTTTGGGGATATCAGTTATGTATATGAGACATGCGTGTATGTGTAATGTGATAGAGTAATCAACACTGTCTTTGCATGGTATTTCAACAGTTAACTCAGTCAATTGTTTGTTTTCACTTGTTAAACATTAATATTGAAATCAAGGCACCAAGGCTAAAAAATTGTATTACACAGGTGGTTTCAAAGGACTTTGGTGTCCTCTGTCTGTCCATAAATATTTTTCATGATTCTTAAAAATTTGTTCAATATTCGCATGAATACGTTCAGTATTTTTCTGTACAATATCTTTAGATATTTCGGATCTCTCTGTTAATCTTCCGCTTGGGTCTCCAACTTGAGCTGTTGCACCTCCAACCTTAACATAAAATATAAAAATTGTCAAATAGAATTTAAAAAGTTTATATTATTTCTTACCAAGGCAATAACTTGGTGCCCAGCACGTTGCAAATGCAATAACGAAACTAAAACTAATAAATTTCCAATATGTAAACTATCAGCGGTTGGATCAAATCCAGCATAAACAGTTTGTGGACCCCCATTAATTAAATCTGCAATTTCTTTACTGAAATTTCAATAAATAAATAAATATAATCATTTTTCTCATTCATAATTCACATACTAACCTAGCAGTATCGGGAAATATGTCCTGAAAAATTCCACGATCACGTAGTTTAGATATATTATTAGTTACAAAATATCGTTTTAAAAAGATTTGTTTAAAAAAGGGTTTAAAATTACGACTACAAGTTTTCCATGGTTTGGATAACATTTTTTTAAGAGTTCATAATAACTTATTTTGAATTTTAAAAATATTTTTATTTATAAATTATAACTAATAGTGTTTTTTTAACTCTATGGTTTTATGAAAAAACCAAATCTGACCATGGACATATAAACTATTATAAATCATCAGTTTTATACCTAACGTAATTTGGCCACCCACAAAATTTTGTTTCGGGTTAATTAATTATAAATCTTTTTTAATCTATTGTCCGTCGTTTGTTCTTCATTGTTTGATCATTAAAATTATTTCTTCGATCGTTGTTTATTTATTATTTACTAAACAATTATTTGTCATTAAGTTAGCCCCCCATAATATTGATTTCCACTTTTTCCCCTTTATTCAATGTATTTTAAGGTATTATTATGCCAAGATAATGTCATTTTTTAGATAATTGTTATGAGAACTAAAATCGACAAAAAGTAAGAGAGCGAGGTATATTTTATGTTATTTTAATCCCCACCCCCTAACAGAAGAGTGATTTATGATATAAGTAGGAAAGTGGGACTAACTGGATATACTTATCTAAATTCCCACCCCCTGACAGAATAGTGACTTATGACATATGTATAATTGACAATATTTATGGCAAGAGGGCGGGTTATATAGATAATTTAAACTATAAAAAGAGTGAAAAATTTTTAACATAAGGAAAAATTCATTTAATTTAAAAATATAGATGTTAAGCATACCAGGATACGCACCAGCGTACTTTGGTTTCAGAGTCAAGTTCTATAAACACACAGCCACCAAGCTTATTTATTACCATGTAATTAACTTAATAGTTACCTTTACTAAATTTCGTATAGTGATACCCATATTACGTCTTCAAATTGGATGCCCGCGTTTTTGACAGTTTAAAAAAGGTTTAAAATTTAATTTAAGTTTTTGGCAAGAAAGGGCTTTTTAAAAAATAAGGGAATACCCCATTACTAGCGCCCGCGATCTACCTTTTTATGTCTATGGGCACCACTCATTGTCCACCCTTCAATACCAACCAAAAAAATGAAAAATTACTCGAACAATATTAACACAGTTGTCAAAAGTTGTCAATTTAATAAAATTCGAACCTAACAAATAAGGACATAAATAAAAAATAATTTGGCATATTAAAAATAATAGAAAAATAAAAAAAATTATAATAACAATGCAGCAATACAGAGAAGATCCATTAGTTGAAAAAATATTATCTGATTTACATAAAGCAATAAAAAGACACCCTGAAATGTAAGACAGACACAATATGTGGACAATACAAAAAAACATAACAAATACTAATTATATCAAAAATTATTTTCAGTTGTGAATTTGAAATAATTCCATCAACTGAAGCACAAAAAAATAAATCACCCGTAATTTATATCGAATCACATTTAGGATTAGAATCATGGTGTGTCAAACATATATTCACATACATTCATAATACAATTATATCGTTACGAAAATCTAAATCGAAAATACATGATACTCATCGTTTAGAACGTTTGTTGCTGGGTGGTGTCATTCTAAATCCTGATATCAACACCTTTTGGAATATACGTCGTGAACTAGTCCTCGAAAATAATATTGATATAAAAAATGAGTTACATATTAGTCAAATAGTTTTATCCCATAAACCAAAATCGAATGAAACTTTCATCTATCGCGAATGGATTCTACAACGAATGATTAAAATGCAAGTAATACAAGTCGATGAACAATTACATAATTTAATTCAACAAGAATTAAGTATCGCTTCGAAGGCAATTGATAAATGTTCGAATAATTATCATGCTACTAATTATAAATTGTATATTATGCGTAATTTAGCACCGTTAATACCTCTTTATTTCGAAATAATTTTACAAAATGAGTTAAATCGATCGGAGATTAACATGTCGACTGCTGTCTCCGATAGCAGTATATTTTATTATCGTCAACAAATTATAAACATCTTAAAAGATGTTCCGATACAATTAGACGAAAAATACTTGAATAAATTACAAATTTTGCTAAAACAAAATGTCTCGTGTAAAGATATCGATCGGGCAAGTTCGAATGATATGATAATTACCCTCTTGGGTAAACCTCCCAGTACAAAATTGAATACATTTCGTATAACATGCTTATCGAATTTTCTAAAAGTTTTAACATCGGAATTAGTATTTATATCGGAATTAAATCGAATGTTTCCATGTCATGAATCGATTTGGTATCATCGACGATTCGTTTTATGGGAATTAATGTTAATTCTATATAATTTCTATGATAAAAATATGATTAGTAAAAAATTTATGTTTCATGAAGAGCAACGGATTTCGAATACTTCGATGAATATTACACAACAATCACTTACACACTTCGAACAGTGTGATACATTTTTGGATTGTATAGTGTTGTATAAAATGATTGTGAATAATGAGAAAAATGAACTTGAATGTTGTGATTACGAACAAAATAAATTTGTGGATCGACATAGGAAATGGCTTATATTGAATTTTAATTTAGTTGTTTAGAGAAGAAAAAATATCTGTTTTTTTTTTATTATCCAGTCAAATTAGTCCATAAAATATAAGTAAGGTTACAAAAATTCCCATAGAGCTAAAAATTGGTATGAATGTTCAGAATACTATTATAAATAAATTGTGAAAAGTCCCCATCAATCCCCCTTGTGATCATTCAATTTGCTACAAAATGTGTCTCTGCACCGTTTTTCATAAGTGCTGCCATTTTCGTGATATAGCGGTTCAAAGAATTGAACAAATTATTTTTTTCGTAATACATTTTTGAACTGTTATATGAGGACTTATTTTTGATGAACCAACTTCTTATTCTTGGCGCTGTCTTTTCACAGCATCATACTCTTTCGAGTATTATTTTTTCAACACTGCACATGAATTTTTACAGATGTCTGGTCTTTCAGATACTCCGAAAATTCACCACCTCTTTCAATACTTACGACTAACAATATTTTATGGAGTATGAGACGAGGCAGGTATACGAGCATCACCACGCTGACAATTGAATGAAAGACAGATGTTACTCAGACCATGCTACTAAATAAAAATAGGGACGGAGTTCTTGACGTTGATTTATATTCTAAAAATTTTTAAATTTGTATGTATAAGATATAGGGACTAATATTTTTACTCGTATAACGGTTCAAAAATGTATATAAACGTGTATATTATGAATAAAATAATTTTTTCAATTCTTTGAACCGCTATATGACGAAAATGGCAGCACTTATGAAAAAAGGTGCAGGGGTACATTTTGTAGCAAATTTAATGATCTACAATTTGTCTGAACTATTTTTGCTGTTAAACTCACCGTTTTGCTGAAAAACGCGAAAAAACTATAAAACTTCCCCCCTCAATAAAATTTTTTGCACAAGGGGAATTGATGGGGACTTTTCACAATTTATTTATAATAGTATTCTGAACATTCATACCAATTTTTAGCTCTATGGGAATTTTTGTAACCTTCAAAGTGTAATTTGACTGGATAATTATTTGTTTTTTTAATGTTTATTATCTTTTTTTTTTTATTTTATTGTTATTAATTATTGCAAATATAATGTATTTTTTAAAAGGAATTTGTACAATTTTTTTTCGTATATAATATAATATATTATTTATAAATATTATTTAATTTTAAATTATGCAAATTTTAAAAAATCCAAATATATTATTATTTTTTATCACGATTTGTTTTTAATATTCAACTAAGATTTAAAAAAAAAAACAAGTGAAAACAAATAATTGACTGCAAAGCAGCAGGTTGAAGACATCTTGCTTCGGATAACAGGTTGTTTTCAAAGAGGGCACAGAGGAACCCTTGGTCTATAGGGTTTTTCATTTACAAAATGATTCTTTTTTGTTTCGGACTATTTTCAATCAAGTAAAGACATATCTTATATCTTCTATCCTTGTCAAAAAGCGCTGCTTGAGAAAGATAAAATATATTTAACTTCCTTAGGTTGAATAGTTTTTTGACAACTGTCCGAAACAAAAGCAAATCGATGAAAAGGTCTATTTGCTAGGGACCCATTTGCGGTATCCCTCGAAACAATTTTTTTTAAACAAAATTATCTCATCAAATAACCACTATAATAATGATAAATAAAATTTAGTAATGGAACGCGAGTTGATGTTTTTCACATTCAATTCAAATATTATCCTCATTACTAAAATATTCACATTTTTCATTAATAAAATTGTTCTAAACTAAATATAATATTAAAATAAAAATAATAATACGAACAATGAACTGGAGGTTACTGGAAATAGTTTTTCTCTCTCTAGAATCGAGTAGATTAAGCAAGACTACAGCAAAAATTAGTTAAAAAGCACGCCTGAATTCCACCTTCTTGTTGACCTGATTCAAGTTCATTCGTAGAAGTGCGGCAATGATTTAATATAAATCGAACGAAAATAGCTGGGGCACACGTTGGTAGAAACATTTTCAAACGCACAACTAGTACCGGATTAACCCTTGTCGGAGCCTCTGGACAATGGTTTTTGCCAGTTAACTTGGCCCCCATCTCGATCAAATTGGTCTTTTTCTTCTTTTTTTATCTTTTCCGGAGCCCCTAGGCAGTATCCTAATCCAGTTGGAAATACTATTCTAAACAATTTTTGCAATAAACATGCAGTAAGTTATTGACTTAATCCCTATTATTCTATTTGATGAGCTGCTCTTATCAAATTCGATTCAACGTAAACCCCATCCTTTTTTTACAAAGATATTATTATATTACACCCACTTTGAATGCCAGCATCGTATACTTAATTAAGAGTAAAACAGAAAAATAAGAATCTTTTTCAAATTTATTTTATTCAATTACGCATTTAATTGAAAACATAAGTTCATTTTTGTATTTTAAATACAAAATTATTTTCTCAAAGAACTGTACATCATAATACAATAAAATATATATGTTTTGGGAGAGAGAAGAAAAACAAAAAATAATTTGCATCAAAATTCACATTGTTTTGAGTAAAAAAAGAAATTTTATTATTATTAAAATATTGAATGTTCATAAAATAGTAATTCAGCACTGGTTTTATTATTTTAACATATTGGGTAGGTCAATTATAAAGTATTTAATTAAATGAATAAAAACACTTCATATGTATTTCATTTGCGTCCATTTTTTTTATTTATTTAAATAAATTGTACTAAAAATATTATTAGTTATACTAAAAGAAAAAAACTCTTTGATGTAGGTTTATTATTTATATATATACTCAGTATGATCAATATATCAATATTTTATTATTAACATTACCCAAAAAAATATATAACTTGAATTTGATTTCAACTAATTTTTTTAGACTTCATGTTACTAAATAATAAAAAAAAAAAAAATCTATTAAGAAATTTCTAAAAAATTTATATACAATTGGTTTTTTATTTATTTTTTTATTTTATATAAACATCTTTTTATGTTTAAATTTCGTAACAGTTATACGAAAAATTCAAATAATTTAAATCTGTCGTAAGAATTTAACTTACAAATGCAATCACCGTGACCCGGGCACCCATAAACAGTAAAATTTCTTGTTTCATAATTAGCCTTTTTCCTGGGAAGATTAAAAATAAATCCTCTAGATGGCAGGATTATTTGTACCCCCCTAAGTGTTGGCATCTAGCGGATCTTTTTTTAATCTTCAGAGAAAAAAGGCCTGGAATTATTAATTGTTGTATGTCCGGATTTAATGATAATGGAAAGGGAAGATTAAAAAAAGATCCACTAGATGGCAACACTAGGGGGGGTGGGGGGGTGTACAAATATATTCTGCCATCTAGAGGAGCTTTTTTTAATCCTCCCAGGAAAAAGGCTAATTGACGCCGCATACAAATTCTTTTGCAAAATAATAAAAAGATACTTTTTCGATATATAATATTGATATAAATCGAATAATTTCGAGATAATATTGACACATATCGATTGCGCATCTTCGAAAATACAAAAGTGCGTTGTCAAAATTCCAATTCTATTAATATTATCAAGAGTCAAGTGAATGATAATTTTGTAAAAAGTTTTGGAACGCGGCCAACACGTGCTATAATTTTATTTCTAAAACAATACAATTTTATAATTGACGGACTAAGATGATAGCTTAATCATCTCACGATACACGCGCAACCTCGTTTTTATTAATTTCTTCGTTGATATTGATATCAACAATATTTTTACTATCCACTTTAGTATATTTGAAAACACGCCGTGTTTCAGCACCTAACACATTATTAATTTTTTATTGATAATGAACACGCAATAATTCTGTAAAAACTTTTGGAACGCGACCAACACGCGCAATTTTTTTACGTATTAAACCATACATTTTATTGTAATCGGGTGCCAGGATAAAGAGGATCAAATTCATTAGAGTAATAACGGATTTTTGTTAGAAATGTGCATTTTAAAGCAGAATAAATCAGAAGAACTATTCCGGAAGATCACGATTATGCACTGGCCTCACAATAAAAAGAGAAACCATCGAAAAATCTTAGCGATCTCCTAGAAAATCTTTTCGGCAAGTGCCTTTTTTTTGTGGAGGCATGTCAAGTACAATTTGTATAGCATAAGATCTGCTTAAATTTGTGATTTGAAAGCAATGATTAGATACTTTTGAATTCCATCACAATGCTGTTTGAGTTTGTTTTTAATGCGAATAGTTTTTTTTAAATCCAAAACATAAAAAGATGTATAAATAAAATAAAAATTAATCACATATACAAGAAAAAATTAATAATTACTAAATAAATCCAAAAAACAAAGCACAATATATTAAATTTTTATAAAATTTTTACCAGAAAATAAACAAAACAAAAATTGAAATTGTATTCGAAATATGTGTGCAGAAAATTTAATATATAAATTAAAAAATTTTTATTATGCGTCGATCTTAAAAAAAAAAAATAATTGAATAATCAATTTACACTGATTGTTGAATCCTGATCTGATTTTTATCGCCTTCTTCATCGTTGTTACTACTGTTAGTTGATGAGGTTGGTGTCGTCGAATCAGTCGATTTTTTATATACATATACTGGCTGTTTCGTAACACCTTTTACATAATCTTCTGTAATATGTACGGAAGCCACATTTGTACCAGGTATTTCAAACATTGGCTCTAATAATAAGGATTCCTAAAAATTAAATAATAAAATTTTTTAAGAAGTGAAGTTAAAAGATTGAAGATAAGGGGGGTGTCATATCCCTAGCTGTCTAAACCTTTGAGTCCTCTTTAAGAACCTGTAGGATGGAATCGACACCAATAACATCGCAGAATGAACCCATCTCATGATAATGAATAATCCTAGGGTTCTGAACTCGGAAATATTTTGTCCTTATCTCCCTAAAGGCTTCATGGTCTTTCAATCTTTAATTTGAAACGTCATCGATCATCTTGGTAAGGAAATTAGGTTACAGAAGAGAAGAAAAGAGTTTTCCTCTTCACGTCGGCATGATTTCGATACCCAAAATTTCTTCTGGTACTATTTTGAAAAAGCCTCGAAAAATAAATCAATTTCTTACATACCATAATTGCACGTAAACCACGAGCCCCAGTTTTTCGTTCCATTGCCAAACAAGCAATTGCCTTATATGCCTCAGGTGTAAACGTTAATTCACAATGATCCATAGATAAAAGTCGTTGATATTGAGGAACAACCGCATTTTGTGGTTCTGTTAATATTCTCACTAATAAATTCACATCTAAACTATGGAATGGAACTAACACTGGAAATCTTCCAACAAATTCCTAAAAACATTACTTATATTACAATCTATCAACAAAAAAATCTCTACACAAGGAGATAAGCTATCAAGGGCCGAATTTTATCTAGATATTCGACAATTTCATTGATCAAATCCGAATAGAGAAAAGAATAGAAAAAAAAAAACATAAACAAAAAACAATCAAAGATTTGTTTGTATCTCTTTCTAGCAAATCAGAATTTAGCATAGAGTAGCTGTGGTAGCATATGGTCGTGGTATGCTTTTGACGTCACAGTATCTATCGGATCTCTCTGTCTATTCGTATTTCTCGACCAATTTTAATTTCCCTTTTATCATATTTTCTTTTACGGTATTTTCTTTATTAACCAAGAACCGTAAATAAGTCTTCATAACCACAATTATTGTTCGATGGAAACGGAAAATGAAAACAAGACTTTCTTGAATTTTAAGTTGAGATTTGGAAGAGATTGAATTTTTCGTATATGGCTAGCTATTGAGTAAAAAAGCTACATAAACTTACAGGAATCATTCCAAAGTCAATTAAATCACGAGCCTGAACTTGTTTTAAAGCTGCATCACGTTCTTTAATCTCATGTTCAAGATTTAATGGAGATCCAGATTCTTGTGCTGTTTGCATCACCGCACGTCGTCCAAGTCCTTGTGATGGTGATCCAAATCCTAAATACTATTTTATATACAGTTACAAGTTGATGAATTTAATTGATATGGTAATTAAAAAATAATAATAAATACCTTTTCGTTATTCCTACGTAGAATTAATCGATCTAAACCATTGTATGCACCACTTGCCACAAATAATATATTTGTTGTGTCAACTTGTACCGTTTCACCACGAAGTTTTCTTGGTGAATTTCGTTCAGGCACATTTACAACAGTTCCTTCTAACATTTTTAACATACCTTGTTGGACACCTTCACCTATAATTAGAAACAATAAAAATGATTTATTTCATACAGAGGCAGTTATCCACAAGGCAAAGTAGGCGAGGTTACAAAGGGGTGCACAACGATTATTTAATAACGAGATCTCAAGCCGATCAACTGCCCCGAACAACCAATCCGATTTTACAGAATCTAAGAAATAAAGAACCTAAACGTAAAGAACTAAAAATTGTCTTTATTGATAAGTTTTTATTACGGGAGGCGCTGATTTTTGAAACTACCCACGGGTGCAAAATTTCTTAATCCGACTCTGTATAGAGTTGCTTCATCTACATTCAATGACTATGTTTACTTGCTATCTCTTAATACCGGAGTTACTAAACCGGTTTAATAACAACGGTTTAAGAAATACCATGTATGCAATTATTAAGGCAAGTGTTAAAATATTTTTACCTCCGACATCTCTTAATTGATGTATACCAGGAACAGCTCCAATTTTATCAACTTCATCAAGGAACACAATACCAGTTTGAGCACGTTCAACACTATGTCCAGCATCTTGTAATAATTTACCAATAACACTTTCAATATCTTCACCAACGTAGCCAGCTTGTGTTAGCGTTGTACAATCGCATATTGCAAATGGAACATCTAAACACTGTGCTATTGTTTGAGCTAATAATGTTTTACCGGATCCGGTTGGACCAAGCAATAAAATATTACTCTTTTCTAATTTTAATTCATGCGATGTACTATCTAATACTTTCGAACCATGTTGTTGATGTCCTGGACGGTTTGGATTTGATGATGTTGTTGATTCATTTCCTTGATGAAATGTACTTCCTGTTACTCCCGATAGATGTAATAAATCTGTTTAAAAATAATTATAATTTAGTAAATTTTGAGTTAAAAAGCCAACTTGGCTGAAGTTGTATATTTACTACGGCGGTCACGCTTTAAGCGGAAATTCGATGTGTAAAGATATGTTAAACATTCGTAATTGGAGCATTCTGGAAGCATCCTCGTCTCCAGGAAAGGAATCGTACTCGAAATGCATAGTCAGTTTGTAAGAATTGTTTTGAAACTGTAAAATAAAAATATGTAAACTTACCTCGATGAGTAAATGCATGATGTGGACCATGCTCAATAATTGCTGATTCAGATTTTTGATTATTATTCTGGGCAGTTGGGATGTTATTATAAATTCGTTTATAGTGATTGTAAACAGCTACTGAAAGAACCTAAATAAAAACCTTACATAAGTAAATATTTCGAGCCTTATAACGATGTAACTTTGAGAGTTTAAGGTATTTCGATCACTCTAAAAGTTAAACCTGAGTACGAAGATATTAGATTATTACGTTTGATTGAAAAATTGATGTTACCGAAAATTTCTATTGTTTTATAGTTTATTAATCTATTAAAAATTTTTTACCTTCTTGGCATGTTCTTGTCCAACAACATGTTTTTCTAAATATTCATAAATTTTTTTTGGTGGTGGTGGAGGTTTTTTATACTGTCCAGTTTTATCAGCAGCTTTCTTTTTACTATCTGCTTCACTTAGTACAACAAAAAAATGATGACACTTATCGCATTTCACAAAGCGCGTAGAACTCACAAAAGTTTCAACTTGAGTACATGGATCACCACACTTTGGACATATTAAAGTATTTTTATTTTTACCCGAACCACCTGATGTTGTATTTGTTGGTGGCGGTGTAGTTGTCGGTGGTGGATCTTTATTTGGTGGTTCGGTAGTTGCTTTCCAAAATGGTGATGTTGTACTTATCGATCGTTCATTGTAATTGGGTTCATTATTAGCTGCTCGTGGAGCTCGAATTATGTATACTAAGCCTAAAAATAAATATTATTATCACACAAATGTATTTAAATTTAATTCTGTTAAACTTTGAATGTTAAGGACTAATTTTAATTATGACAAATCAGTAGATTTACGCTACGGAATATTCTAAAGGCTCCAATATTTTATACTGATCAATCTAAGATAGATATTCGGATATCTGGATCACTGACCCTTAACGATATACAGACCGTATTCAAAAGCATTGCTAATAGAGCATCAATGTTAATTAAATATGTTGGCGCAGAATTGTATTATTTTCAGGAAAAAGAGAAAATAATTATTGATACATACGTAATATTATTTATTCTCTTTGTGTGTAAGGTCCAACATAAATTGAGATAGTTCTATAGTAAATATTTTATTTATTTAACATTGATTCTCTATTGGCAATGCTTTTGTACACGGTCTGTATATGAAATGATATGACGTGTGGCAATATTATCCCAATCGATAGTCAAGCAGCAGTGCAATCCCTAAACACGGCGTGCATTAATTTGACGAGCTTGCCAGGTATGATACACAAAATTCATCTAATAAATTGGTGCAAAAATCAATACTTATTTTGAAAAATACTCGAGTTCTCATTTATTATCTTTGATAACACTTATACAACTCCAGGCCAACATGCTTTTTGACATAATGAAATTTGTGGTCATAGAAAATTCCACCTTAGTCTAGTCCCACACCTAGCCTCGAGTAATTAAATTACAGATTTCGTATGAAGTAATCTCAATTAAAACGAAAATAAACTAGGAATTGATTTAGAAACATTACGATTTCTGTAACAACAAATACTTTTCGATAGACAATGAAAAGGTAGAACAATCAATAGTGGGTTTAGGTTTAGGCTATTCGAACACTATCGTGTGTTTAGCATGTGTCTCACGTTAGGAAACTTTGGAGAAGATGATTAGCGTGAACAGAATATTATCTAAATTTTTTGATATTTTCTCAGATTTAATTTTGCGTGAATGAAAGCTTTTATCTTTCATAGATCTGCTAATAACAATTTTTATACCATGCATATATGTAATATGCAAGGTATACTAAGTTTAGTCCCAATTTTGTAACGCTTAAAAATATTGATGCTACGAACAAAATTTTGGTATAGGTGTTCATAAAATCACCTAATTAGTCCATTTCCGATTTCTGTCCGTCTGTCTGCCAACACGATAACTCAAAAACGAGAAGAGATATCAAACAAAACAACCTTTGGTTGAAACATTTTTTCGTAAACATCACTGTTTACCCGTGAGGGCGTAAATTTTATAGTATGTGTTATATGGGAATATCAGTTATGTATGTGTAATGTGATAGAGTAATCAACACTGTCTACGCATGGTATTTCAACAATTAATTCCGTCAATTGTTTGTTTCCACTTGTTTCACTTGAAATGCATTAATAAATTCGTGGGTCACAGGGTGGACGTAAAGTCGCAAGAAATAGCATTAACGTTAGATACACAATAGTGTTAAAATATCCATACCGATTTTAAAAAACTACAAAAATTGTAATAAAATTTAAACTTTTTCTAAATTATCTTTAATAAAAGGTAGGTATTATTTAATGTTATGATAAACAAGTGAAAACAAACAATTGACTGAGTTAATTGTTGAAATATCATGTATAAATAGTGTTGATTACTGTATCACATTGCACATACAATTTATATAAGACATACTATACAATTTACGCCTAATTTGCGCCCTCACGGGTAAACAGTGATGTTTAAGAAAAAATGTTTCAAACATAAGTTGTTTATTTTTTGATAAGGAACATTTTTTACATGTAATTTTTATTTCTATCGCTAACGGTTTACAAGATGGGCCCTACGGACCCATAGGTCGAGACTCAATTGACCTATGTTGCTCATTTACGAACTCGACCTCACTTTTTACGTCCAGAGTACGCTGTAAAAATTTCATCTTGATATCTTTTTTCGTTTTTGAGCTATCGTGCCCACAGACGGATGGACGGACGGACGGACAGCCGGAAATGGACTAATTAGGTGATTTTATAACACCTATACCAAAATTTTGTTTATAGCATCCATATTTTTAAGCGTTACAAACTTGGGACTAAACTTAGTATACCTTGCATATTACATATATGCATGGTATAATAAACCATGATTCATGTTCATGGTTTATTTATCATATTTCCTATCAAAAATTTCCACACTTAAAATCCAAGTTTCTGAAAAATAACTAATCACTCAAAAACTATACTTCAGAGTATTGATTATTATATTAAAAATTCAGGCTTTTATCTCTACGTTCTTCTAAAGAACATACAACCTAAAAATTTAGATTAAATTATTGTTTTTAAAAAGAATATATCATTAAGAATGAAACTTTATGAAAAATAGAATATTTTCTTTGTTTATTTGAAATATAAGTAACCGAATTATTATTTTTAGTGTCTCAGAAATCGTAATCTCGTCATGCTACTTTAATTATATAAATATTAATATAAAAAAAAAGTAATATTTACCATTTTGATTTGTAAATAATCTCGATATTGTTTTCAACTTGCTTGCAGTGGCTAATCGACATCTTACACCATTCATATTCTAAATGATAATTTTTTTGATGTTAAAATTAATTTTACTTACAAATTGATCTAAAGTTGTTAAAATAAAAAAAACTTGGAATTAAACAGTTTCATTTATGTGGATGTTATTTTTTTTACGGATTTTCTAGAAATTTTTTTTGTTTTTCTTTATTTTATAACATGATGTCTAAAATAAATAATACAATCCCACAGATTTATTTTACACTTTTCATCAATAATTTGGTTTTTCAAAATAATATTTTATGTAAATTTTCGTGATCTAAATAACTAATAAAGACATCTGTCACTCGGTGGCCATGTTTTTTTACTTTGATCAACACTGCGTAGTTTCGTGATATACAAATTTTTCCCAAATAAAAAAAAAAATCTCCTGTATACGTATTTTAATTTCGTCACACACAAAAAAGATTATTTTATTTTTATTCAATGTTTATAAATTAGTTAATTTTAATTTAAATCATAAACATTATTATTATCAATATATTGATAAATTAATTTTGAATGAAGATGTTATAGCTTAAAATTTGTTCGCGTAAATACGATAATTTCAATTTTTGAAATTCAAAGAGAACAAGGTTCTTGATAACCCCATACCTTGCCCCAAAATTAAATGCGAGGTCATTAGAAATATTGCAATTTTTTTGAATATACACATGGTTAATGCTTTGCATATCTAATTTAAAATAAATTGCAAACATGTTTTAAAAATTTATTCATATGATAACTTCGGTTTTTTGACTCAAGACAGAAAACCGTAAATTAACTTAATTAGATTTCAATTTATATGGCATTGACACTTAAATTAAATAATTTATTCAATATTGCCTTAATTATCATAATTAAAGTTAATTGGTTTTGAAATTGAACGAGATTAATAATTCTAAAAATAAAATTTCATTGTTGTGGTTCCGTTTACAAAAATTTTAAACACAGTCTATCGACTGATGATCTGAGAAATATTGCTACTATCGCATTTTTAAAGGAAATCTGTATAAAAACAAAACTTAATCTTGGAAGATACTTTAAGGTCACACTCAAGGTTAAAAACATGTTGACCTTTAAATTTTCCACTTAAAATAACTTTCATATGTAACAAATTGCTACATCTTATCTGAAATAAGCTCATATAAATCGAATTGCGCCCTGAGCAACTTTTAATTTACCGCTATTTCACCGAAGAGGGGCAAACAATTTAGTTACATTAATAGCCATAAAACTTATAAACTCAGCCTCGGCCTTTTTCATACTTAATTTAAAGTTAAACCTCTAAAAAATCACGAAAAAAAATACCTAACTCGCAATTCGATCTATATGAGCTTATTTCAGAAGAGATGTAGCAATTGGTTACATATGAAAGTTAATTTTAAGTGGTAAATTCGAAGGTCAACATGTTATTAACCTTGAGTGTGACCTTAAAGCGTCTTTCAAGATTAAGTTGTCTTATATGCCGGTTTTCCACTAATCGGACAGTAATAAACTGTAATGGCCATTACATTGCTAGTCTTCAAAAAGTTTGTAAAAAGTTGCAGTTATGTTTTTTTCGACTCGTGTTTCTGTTTTGATTTTTTATTTCCGGGTTTAGTGGAAAACCGGCATTACCTATACAGATTTCCCTTAACAATGCGATAGTATCATGATTTTTCAGATCCTCAGTCGAAAGACTATAAAATTTTTAGAAAAGGAACCTCAACAATGAAATTTTAGTTTTAGAATTATTAATCCCGTTTAATTTCAAATCGATTTTTATGGAATTGCTGTCATTATAATAAAATTTTTCGAGTTTGAGCTGCACCCACGAGTGCGTACTGGACCCTTTTTATTAAAAGAATTAGTAGTAAATACAATTTTATTGTACTCTAATATTTAATTTAAAATTTACACAATACAAATCCAGGTGAATATGGCCTGTGGAGCTCAGACCAATGCATTTCTAATTAAGAAAATTATGATATTTCAATTAAATTGTAAAAGAACTACACACAAATTAGATTTTGGGTGTGCAAAAATTTCATAGAGGAAAAAATTGTTAGGTACGACACTCTGAAATGACTGTCAAATACTATAGACTCCAGGCCAGAGATGGCGAACCAATGACACGCGTCACAATATTTTGGGCAAGCCACCGATCAAGGAATTAATTACAAGTACAATGAAAGACTGAAATAAACAATCGACGTCTATGATTAAATATGATGGCAAAAATTGCCATACGAAAGCCGCAAGTTTCTCGGCTGCAAACCTTTTCCTCGGCATAGTAAACCTTTTCAAGAGGGGGAGTATTTGAAGGAAGCCTGGTTAGCAAGCGAGCCCTCACTTTTTGATTTCGAACTATTTGAACTATTTTTGCTGAAAAACGCGAAAAACCTATTTTTGCAAACTTCCCCCCTCAATAAAATTTTTGCATAAGGGGGATTGATGGGGACTTTTCACAGTTCATTTATAATAGTATCCTGAACATTCATACCAATTTTTAGCTCTATGGGAATTTTTGTAACCTTCAAAGTGTAATTTGACTGGATAAAAAGTAAATAGTTTTTGATAATAATATTTGTATTTAAATTTTTAAATATCTTATAAAATAGAAACAACATAATTTTAAATAAAAAATTACAATTTAGCTATAAATGAACTATAATATTATAATAAAAATAAAAGCAGATGATAATTTGTTTTAAGAATATAATTATAATTTTCTTTTGAATAATTAAAAATAAGATTAATGAAAAAAAACAATCTATTGTGCTCGCCAATGCTCATGAATACTTTTTAAACGTTCAGCGGTTTGTAATGAAATTGCTAAACTAGGCATAATTTTCTTTAAACCTTTCTCATTCATTAAACTTAAACCACATAATCCAAAATATGTGTGTAAAGCATCCGATGAGTTATCCACTTGTTTGGCAAAACCACCGGTAATTAAATTTTGTGTAGTCATTATATATTCACGATTTTTTTCGATATTAATAAATTCAAATGCATTCAATATTTTTAGGGCGGCCACCACCCAAAATGAGTAGCATGTATCGTCTGGTTTATTCGGTCGACCATGAAAACCTTGGCCTTGTTTCATTAACAACCATCGAATGAGTCCATCACGTTGGTTTTGTGATAAACTATCTAAACGATTTGCAAGTGCTAATGTTGCTACAGCACAAAATGTTGATCCACCATGTGATTCTGTTTCTGGGCACTGTCCAATTGCAAAATCATAAGACTGAAAAAAAATTTGATGAAATTAAAACTTAGTCTTCCAAAGTTTTAAAAGTGAAAATACAGGCGATCTCTAAATGGTCGAATACATTTCTATGATCAAATAGATAGTTCTAAATGTTAATGGTAACATACCCTACTATACCCTCTCTCAGACCGTATCTTTATATGGATGGGTCAAGGGTCGAAGATCTATCTGATACGTGGACCTAGAATAAAAAACTCGATTCTTTTTGGTCAATATGCGACGGTTTTTCAATCAGAAATCTTCGTCATGCTGAGACGTGTCCAGATGTGCAACACGATAGGTTACAGTGGGGCACATATCCAAAAGGTTTCGGGCCCTTTAGGTATCCAGATTCCATTCGAAGGATAGTGCTTCGAGTAACTGAATCATCTTTCACTGAATAACGTCAGTCTGATCTGGGAACCAGGTAAGTCTGGCGTTAAATGGAATGAAGCAGCGGATTCGTTAGCGCGAGAGGGATCGTCTCAGACGTCCGATTCAACTGAGTCTGCCATTCTTATAGAAAAATGTTTCGTAATTTATCGAATCAAGGAATGGCTATTACAAACTCATCTAACTGTGGAGTACATAGTTGAGAAGGGTAGTGGGATTCTCACTAGGACACTCGATTGAATTACTACCTTCATAACATGGGGATCTCTGATGTTTCTACTTTTAGGATCAATATGGAGGACGATAGAACCTCCATATATGTTACTTCTACAGAGCATCAGGTTTACAATGTTTGGGTACGACACCTTGGATCTATCAATCCTGGGAGAAATCCCGACGGAGAATCTGTGGGCTTTCATGCGTGGCGCCTGGCCTCGACATAATCCTATTGTTTTATCTGCTTAAAATAGCATCTCTACATCTCTTTCCCGGAGACGTCTCGCCTTCGGTTTGTTGTTCTCAACTTAGGTTGTTCTCAAGGAGGGAACGGTTCCTCTGTCCCTAGTCTAGGTGCTATATATGTATTCAAATATTCAGGATCCTTTTTTTATTGTACTAGCCACAGAAAGTGGGTAAAAAAACTGTTTACTTACAATAGAATTTAAAATGAATTCTACAGTTTTATCAATATCCATTCCAGACCAATCATCTAGAATGTAAGATATGCATGCCGCACAATATACAAATCGCATATCACTTTCACTACCAACTAACGATGCCGTGAAATTTCCATCAGGTCGTTGTAATTTACGTAAACCTATAAATTTTCACATGATAATTATTTCTCATTTTCATTATGGACCAAATTTTATTAAATTAATCTTACTTCTAACAATTGACTGTCTATGGACTCGTGATAAATCGTCCCCTAATATTAAAAGCGTTGATAAAGCAGTGTAAGTGTGCGCTATAGCTCCACATTTGTACGTACTACGTTCTTTTAAGTAATTAAATGCTGTTGAACCTTGAAAACCAGCTAATTCTCCTAGAACAAATTCGAAATAATATACGTTAAAAACTTTCACAAAGATCATGAGAGCAAATAAGGCACAGCACATTAAAATGAAAAAGGTATCTTTTGTCCTTTCACATTCTTTGTACTCGTGGCGCTGACATCTTAACGTTAAAATCTTTTAAGGCGTTTTAAAATCGCTTTGGTGCACCGCTTTGATAAGATTTCAAGCGGTATCTCAGAAAATATTCGTCTAATCATCAAATATACCCAATTGTTGTATTTTGAGTTCGGAAACAAAAATCATTACTCAATGTTTTTTAATGAGTATCCCAAAACTGTTTATAGGGTAAGTTTAAACAATTTTCTTCGAAAATACTGCCCGAAGAAATTATCTGCAAATTAACAACGAAAAACTTCTCAAAAAAAATTCTTACCTTCATCATCGTAAACTTGTAAACTATATATCCAATTTATAATACTTTTCGCTTGATTTTCATTGAAAATATCTAAACTATTTAATACATCAAGACCTGATATGGAGAAAAAAGCTATAGTCATTCTGAAAAATAATATGAATTCATTTGACATTATTCAAAATATTAAATAAATCAAATATTTATTAAAATTTATTAATAAAATACCTTTGTGAATCTAATAACGAATAATGTTGTGGAACTAATTTTAAACATCTTTCAAAAAATCGAACATGTTCCCGTTTTCTTAATTTTTCTTGAGGGTAATTAATAATGTGCGCTTTATTATTTCGTTTCATATTTATTTTTCTAGTCTAAATACATAAATTAAAAATTTTGTAAAATTTATATTAAAAATAAAAATTATTTCAAAAATATTTTGACAACTTATGTCATTTTTATGGGAGAAATCTCTCTTTTGAAATAGGAAAAAACCGCAAAGAGGGAACGTTCAACTTGATAAGATTGATAACAATTTGATAGTAGCACTCAGTAATACGCAGTAATTTGCTCTGTGTAGAAAAGTTTATGCTTGATGTAGGAATTCTGAGTTTAATTCTTTTGGATTTAAAGTGATTCAAATAGGGTTGGAAAGATTTGTTTATGGCTGTGCAAGAGTTATTCACTTTCAATAAATGCCTGTTGTACAGGCAGAAGGCCGTGTTTCAACCTATTTTGGATCAGTCAATTGTAGGCTGTGTTCGACGGCAAATCTATTGACGAATTGGTTGTCGTTTCCCGATATTTGTTAACACAAATGAATTCGATTTGTAAAGTTACACAAATCTATTAAACCGTACGTAAAATCAAAAGTAAATGTAAGGTTTTACTTTTAAGGCACGGATCTAGTAATTATAGTAGGGATGTAGTATAAAGTCCTACTTTAGACGAGCGGGGTGTATCACTCATACTTTCAGCATGCGCCTAGTTAACAGCCAATAGAAAGTAGGCAATGATACCCTGCCTCTTCACCCTGAGTGAGACTCAGGGGGGACCCCACTCGATTATACTCCATTCCTTTTAAAATATTCCTATATCCATGATTAAACCATGGAGGTTATAAAGAAGGAGAACGATCACTACGCGCTAAAGCATTAGCGCACTTGTCCCTGAAAATTTGTAGAATTTATAGTTCATTTTTCAGCCACCAGCCGCGCTGTCGTCGGTAATTAGTATCTACGAAGTTAGCTGTTTATGAGTACAAGTAGATGAAGTTAGTACCATTAAAATTTATAAAGTAGTATAGATAAATTTATAAGGTAGAATATATAATTTATAATTTATTCATTAGTAAATAATAATAATAATTTCATTATTTCCTTTTTTCCTTTGAATGATATTATATACACGTATATTAAACGTTGATAGATCATTTGAAATTAGAAAAATGACTTATTTTGTCCATATTTTGGGGACAATATTTTCTATTGCGATCGTTCTCCTTCTTTATAACCTCCATGGATTAAACCATACGTAAAATCAAAAGAAAAAGTAAAATTTTGAGGTGACATTCATTCTAATATATACAAGGTGTGATTTAAGAACGTACACTATATTTATATATACAATATATCGGAATTATTCTTCGTGTCATTTAATGAATGTTTGGCAGATGAGGTTAGATTTTGTGTTTGAATAAAGTAGAAGTAAATTTGCACTGTAATCATTTGTGATCATGGCATCTGAAAGATACAGTTTTTCTTTAACAACATTCAGGTAATTTTCAAGTAAAACTTAAATATTTTGATAATATTTTCACCAATAAATAATTTTACAGCCCTTCAGGGAAATTAGTTCAAATTGAATATGCTTTAGCCGCTGTTGCTGCCGGTGCACCTTCCGTTGGAATTAAAGGTAAAGTTAAAATTAATTTAAACTGAAAAATTACGGCCATTAATTACAATTGTAAAATAACAATTGGAACATTTATTTTATTTCAGCTTCAAATGGCGTTGTTTTGGCTACAGAAAATAAACATAAATCGATTTTATACGATGAGCACAGTGTTCATAAGGTAGAAATGGTCACCAATCATATTGGTATGGTCTATTCTGGAATGGGTCCTGATTATCGATTATTGGTCAAACAAGCAAGAAAAATGGCTCAAACATATTTATTAACGTACCATGAACCGATTCCAACTGCTCAATTGGTACAACGTGTTGCAATGGTTATGCAAGAGTATACACAATCTGGAGGTGTACGGCCATTTGGTGTTTCATTATTGATTTGTGGTTGGGATGATGGAAAACCATATTTATTCCAATGTGATCCTTCGGGAGCATATTTTGCATGGAAAGCAACAGCTATGGGGAAAAATCATATTAATGGAAAAACTTTCTTGGAGAAACGGTAAATAATACAGAGTGTCCTCTTAGGTTAGATTAGGTTAGAGTGGCTGTCCTAGGGTGGGACACACTTAGACCATAGGGTCCGTTGTGATACCGTAAAGTGGGTTGGCCCATCCCCGGCCACTACTCCTTGAACCATTTGGAGCTGTTTAATACAGCGGGAGGGCTTCGACGTCGACTGACTTTAGGCCGGAGAGGTCGTCAAAGAGAGGCTGGCTCAAGTAAGTCCATCTCCTCATGACAAGAGCTGGGCAGTGACAGAGAAGATGAGACATTGTCTCTTTCTCGTCACCACTGTGGCAGCTCCTGTAGTAGTCGTGGTACACTGCCAGGCCCAAGCGTTCAGACACCGACTCCAAAAATAACAATAATTGCAACTACATTATATTTTCGTTATTATTTACTTTTTAGTGCATATTAATTTGTTTTTGAATTGTTTCTTTTGAAGTCGGTTTTTTTTTTGTTAAAAGTTTTTTTTCCATAGAGATATGACAGATAGAGAACGCTAGCTTGTAAGTGGATGCGATATGCGAATATATAATAAGTTTATGTGTACATATGATTATGGCAAGGCCATAGAGGAACTCACTGAGAGTCTTCTCTCGTTTTGCATGTCGCATCGACTTTTATCGCGTTTATCAAGAATTGATAAACAATTTTTATACCATGTATATATGAAATATACATAGTATATTAAGTTTAGTCCCAAGTTTGTAACGCTTAAAAATAATGATGCTAGGAAAAAAATTTTGTCATAGGTGTTCATAAAATCACCTAATTAATCCATTTCCGGTTGTCCGTCCGTCCGTCTGTGGACACGATAACACAAAAACGAAAAAAGATATCGAGCTGAAATTTTTACAGCGTACTCATGACGTAAAAAGTGAGGTCAAGTTCGTAAATGAGCAACATAGGTCAACTGGGTCCTGGCTCCGTAGGACCCATCTTGTAAACCGTTAGAGATAGAACAAAAGTTTAAATGTAAAATGTTCCTTATCAAAAATAAAACAACTTTTGTTTGAAATATTTTTTCGTAAACATCACTGTTTACCCGTGAGGGCGCTAATTAGGCGGAAATTTTATAATATGGACTATACTTGATTATCAGTTATGTATGTGTCACATGTTTGTATGTGTAATGTGATAAAGAAATCAACACTGACTATGCATGGTATTTCAACAATTAACTCAGTCAATTGTTTGTTTTCACTTGTTTATATTTTTTTTTTTATAGATTCAGTGAAGATTTGGAATTAGATGACGCTGTTCATACAGCTATTTTGACTTTAAAAGAAGGATTCGAAGGACAAATGACCGCTGATAATATTGAAGTTGGCATATGTGATGAAAATGGTTTTAGACGATTAGAACCATCTCACGTTAAAGATTATCTTGCAAATATTCCTTAGAAAAGTTTTTTTTTTAACATCAACAATTTTACTTGTATCAATTTTTTTTCTAAATAAAATTAAATATTCTTAACAAATTATTTTGTGCTTAATATTTATTCCTCGCATTAATTTAAAAAAAATTTTTGATGTGGACTTAATTATGAATCGAAAAAACTAAAGGATGGAGTGTTACAGAATGATTGTTGCAATAAATCATGCGTTAGTAGTGTGTCGTGACTATGGTAACTACATGAATAAAACTCATGAACGGGGCGAATAGGCAAAGGACAAATCGAGGCAGACGTAGACTCTTTTAAGAAAACGGGGTAATTGCAAAAAGATTTGATTGTATGTAAGTTACAAATGAAGTTAATAAAAGCGTGTTAAAAATAAAATAATTTTTTATTTTTGTAGTTTATTTTCCTGGAAGTTAGGTTTTTAGATTTTAGGTAAGTTAAAGGGTAAACTTAGGTGTGCAATTTTGCTATTCGTCACTAGATTATGGGTGGTTCACGATTTGGATCAGCTTCACAATATTCCCCGTCATTTATTAAGCGTTCGCCATACAAACAACCACATTTTAAAGTGAGGTGGGTTTTTGATAACCTTTAGAAGTACCTACGCAAAATATGAACATTTAAAACTCCTAATTAAACAAAGAGGAAGGAAGATATCTTAAAAATTACGTCATTTTTGAGTATTGCCTCTTAGATATTACATAAAAAACTTTGTTTTGCAAAAAAAGACATGCAACAATCTTTCAAAAAATTTTCAAATTTTGTTAGGGTATCAAGTCTAATTTTACATTTTTATACCATGCATATATGTAATATGCAAAGTATACTAAGTTTAGTCCCAAGTTTGTAACGCTTAAAAATATTGATGCTATGAACAAAATTTTGGTATAGATGTTTATAAAATCACCTAATTAGTCCATTTTCGGTTGTCTGTCTGCCAACATGATAACTCAAAAACGAAAAGACATATCAAGCTGAAATTTGTACAGTGTATCCAGGACGAAAAAAGTGAGGTCGAGTTCGTAAATGAGCAACATAGGTCAATGGGGTCTTGACCTATGGGTCCGTAGGATCCATCTTGTAAACCGTTAGAGATAAAACACTTAAATTTTTATGTAAAAAATCTTCCTTATCAAAAAGTAAACAACTTTTGTTTGAAACATTTTTTCGTAAACATCACTGTTTACCCGTCAGGGCGCAAATTTGGCTTAAATTGTATATATGTATTATATGGGGATATCAGCTATGTATGTGTGGCATGTATGTATATGTAATGTGATAGAGTAATCAACACTGTCTTTTCATGGTATTTCAACAATTAACTTAGTCAATTGTTTGTTTTCACTTGTTATGGGTAACATGTGAACATGACAATTTCGATTTCAGTTATCAGTCCAAAAATTTTTAATTTACTTAAGAATTAAAATAAACTTTAATTATCTTAAAATCACAGTCTGCTATCTTAATTATGGCGCATTAAAAATATTTAATTGAATAAAAACAATTACAAATTTATCTCTTTATCAAAAAAAAAAAATCGTTTAAATGATTTTTCTCGAATTTCATACAGATATTTTAAAATAAAATTTAAAATTTTCGTATTTTGAAATATCATCCGATGTCTAATATACAATTTTTAAAGCAAAATTTTCAAATTTTAATATTTTCCTTATCAATGAAAAACATTTCCCGAAATATTTATTATTCGCAACCAATAAAAATTTAAAATGTGTCCCTATTCTGATTGAATACATTACTGGAAATAATTCTCTTATCAATTGTGTTCAATTGTTATTGGTTCAAGTAAAAAAAATTCAAAGTAATTTCTAAATTTCAAAAAAAAAGTTGTCAAACTGAATATTTTTATAAAAATAAAATTCACCAAAATTTTCGATTTGAATAATAAAAAGAAATGATTAAATAATTAAAAATTTGTAATTTTTTATTTAAAAAAGAATGTAAAATTAAAATTATTACATTTGAAAAGATAACATTATCTCTCATTATTATTATTATTATTATTTATACAGAACGAACGGGTGACCATGCATATCTATAAAACAAAGTGGACTCGTCAATACCAACTCAACTGATTCAAAGCACAATATTGGTGCTGGTGCCTATTCGTAATATGATAATTTATCAGATTTGTATGTTTTTATGGTTTTGACAGATGTGTCAAACGAATTATGAAAATGAGGTCTATTGGAATTACTTTTGTTAGTTTTATATTAACATTTATTGTTGTTGGAAATGCATATTATCAAAAGAAACAGTTTTATCCATCCGTGGTATATATCACGAAATCGAATCCATCTATGGCTGTAAGTTTTTCGCAAACAAAAAAAAAATTTTCTACGTTTTTATCCAAATAATTTTTATATTTCGTGTTCGATTTAGGTATTGTATATACAAGCCTTTATTGTGGTTTTACTGATTGGAAAATTAATGAGAAGGGTGTTCTTTGGACAGTTACGTGCCGCAGAATTTGAAGTATGTTCAAAGCTAAATAATAAATTTTTTTAACGATGACTTATTTTGCTTGATTTGATGTGTTTTAGCATTTGATGGAAAGATCTTGGTATGCTGTGACGGAAACATGTTTAGCGTTTACAGTATTTCGAGATGATTTCAATCCAAAATTCGTGGCATTGTTTACTGTGCTGTTATTTTTAAAATCATTCCATTGGTTAGCAGAAGATAGAGTAGATTATGTACGTATTAAAATTTTCTTAATTTTATATTTGGGTACAAAGTTTTTTTTTTTTGTTTAGTCTGCTTATAAAATTTTCGTTATTCGGGTAAACTTTGATAATATTACCGTTTTAAGAAAACTTTCCAACAATATGTTTAGTTAATTATGTGGACTTTCTTAATATTTTTAACCGACTTCAAACCAAAAAGGAGGAGGTTATCAATTCGACTGTATTTTTTTTTTTATATTTGTTACCTTAGAACTTTTGACTGGGTAAAACGATTTTGATGAATTTTTTTTTATTTGAAAGCTGGTGCTTCCCGTATGATCCCATTTCAGTTTGGTCCAGTTCTGACAATGGCATCCATGAGAAAACCATATAAGTCTTAAATTTGCATTAAGTATGTGCGCGACAAATGGACGAATAACTCAATATCACGCCAACCAATTTCGATGATTCTTTTTTTAGTGACAAATTAGTTAGTGTACTTCAGATTCACTAAAAATCATAAAATAAAAAAACTTTTAAGAAAAAGAAAACCGACTTCAAAAAGTAAAATAATAAAAATGCACTAAAAAATAAAAAAATAACGACAATATAATGTAGTTATAATTATTGTTATTTTTGGAGTCGGTGTCAGCCAAGTTAATGTAGCAAACTGTTCTGTCACATTTGTTTCCTTGGCTGACACCGACTCCAAAAATAACAATAATTTTAACTACATTATATTGTCGTTATTTTTTTATTTTTTAGTGCATTTTTATTATTTTACTTTTTGAAGTCGGTTTTCTTTTTCTTAAAAGTTTTTTTATTTTATGATTTTTAGTGAATCTGAAGTACACTAACCATACTTTGAATAGATAAACTATAGTAATCAAGTAAAAAACATTTTTTTTTGACGGTTCCCATGTTTTGAAGTCTCTTGAATCCGTTTTTCCTATCGTTTGAAGAACATGATTTTTTGAAGAATTGGACAGAAATCTGACACCTTGTGCAAATTTCCGAAGTACTACTGAAGTTCAAAACATCTCCCTGATTATTGACCATTACTATTAGTTCAGATAACACGCTATATTGCATATATTGTCCATAAATATTAGAACTTTTACACTTTAGCAGTTAAAGTGTGGTGGCGGCCATTTTGTTGTAACGTTGAACCATAATTTGTGTACATTTAATTTTAATAAAAAACAAGTGAAAACAAACAATTGATTGAGTTAATTGTTGAAATACCATGCAAAGACAGTGTTGATTACTCTATCACATTACACATACACGTATATGATGTATGTCTCACATACATAACTGATATCCCTAAAAAATACATACTATACAATTTACGCCTAATTTGCGCCCTCACGGATAAACAGTGATGTTTACGAAAAAATGTTTCAAACAAAAGTTGTTTATTTTTTTATAAGGAAGATTTTTTACATTTAAACTTTTGTTCTATCTCTAACGGTTTACAAGATTGGTCCTACGGACCCATAGGTCAAGACCCACTTGACCTATGTTGCTCATTTACGAACTCGACGTCACTTTTTACGTCCTGAATAAATTTCAGCTTGATATCTTTTTTCGATTTTGAGTTATCGTGTTGGAAGACAGACAGACAGACAGACGGACAGAAACCGAAAATGGACTAATTAGGTGATTTTATAAACACCTATACCAAAATTTTTTTCATAGCATCAATATTTTTAGGCGTTACAAAATTGGGACTAAACTTAATATACTATGTATATTTCATATATACATGGTATAATAAATGTTCCGTTCTTAATAGAACAACCTGTATACTAGATATTGTATGGTACCCAACTTCAAAAAACTACTCATACAAAGTGATTTTGACCTAAAAAAATTGGGTTCATTCAACAGTTTTTCATACACCCGAGCCAAGTTACAAATTTCGATAATTAAAAGATTTTTTATTTTAAATTCTAGATGGAACGAAGTCCAGTAATTGGTTGGATATTTCATTTAAGAGTATTAAGTTTATTACACGTACTTGGATTATGCGATATGTACTTCGTAGCACACGCATATCAATCAACTATCACTAAAGGGGCATCTGTGCAACTAGTATTTGGATTCGAATACGCGATATTAATGACAATGGTCATAAATGTGACCATTAAGTATGCGTTGCATTCAGTTGACTTGCATAGTGATAATCCATGGGAAAATAAGGCTGTTTTACTATTGTACACAGAATTAATAATGGGCTTCATAAAAGTCATACTATACATTTCATTCGTAGCAATTATGGTTCGTATTTACACGCTACCATTATTTGCGTTCCGACCGATGTACTATACGATGCGAAACTTTAAGAAAGCATTCAACGATGTCATACTATCGCGGCGTGCAATACGAAATATGAACACGTTGTATCCGGATGCAACGCCAGAAGAGTTACAGGCAGCGGACAATGTGTGTATTATATGCCGAGAAGAAATGGTTACTGCATCAAAGAAATTACCATGTAATCATATCTTCCATACGGCTTGTTTACGATCATGGTTTCAGAGACAACAGACTTGTCCTACATGCCGATTAAATATTTTACGTCCTATTTCACAAACTAGAAATGTAGCTGGTGCTCAACAACAACAAAGAAATGCTCAACCTCCACAACCTGCTGGTAAGTAGAAATAATTTTTGTCATTTGACAATATAGGTCTAAAATCAGGTGTGTTATTTAACAGTCACTTCAAAACGGCTCTAAATTTGAGACGTTGTTGTTAAAAAAACTTCATAATAACAATTGAAAACGAAACACAACTTTTTTAGAGACATTTGCTCATATTTGTCAAAGGAAGTACTGACTGTGTACTGTTTACAAGGAGACAAAGAGTTGCTCAACGAATGATTAGCATATCTGACATTCAATTTACACAAACCAGAACGGTTATGCATCTGGGAGCCATCTTAAATTCAAAACTGAGGTGTTAAGAATTTGAATATGGCATTCTTAACTTTTTTTATTATTATTAATTGCAGGTGAGGGAGCTGAAGCAGCTGCAAATCCATTTCAAATGTTTGCGGGTGTCAATCCATTCCATATACCACCAATGTGGGGAGCACCACCAGCGCCACCTGCACGTGACGCAAACAATGCACGAAACGGTGCATCATCATCAACAACAACGCCACCACCAATTCCACCACAATTTTTACCGCCATTACCACCTTTTGCGTTTATTCCATTTACTGTACCACCGCCACTACCAAAGTTATCAACATTATCGACTGAAGAGTTAAAACGACTTGAGGGTAATGAACGTGAAGCAGTTGAAGCACGAATACAACTATTACGAAACATACAACTAATGTTAGATTCATCGGTTGCAATGATGCAACAATACACTTTTGTGGCGGGTACGTCACAAACAACTACTAGGGATCCTAAAGATACTAAAGATAAGGATAGTTCTAGTGAAGAACAAGGGTCATCAACAACAGCTACATCATCTTCAGATAGTAACACAACTTCTCAGCCAGATGTTGTATCCACTTCTAATAGCAACGCGACACAAGCAAATCTAGCACAATCAACCGAACATAATGAGATACGTATGCGTCGTTTACAAAGGTTTCAAGCTGAACAAACCGCAAATCAACAACAATAAATGAACTTTACGCGCTCGCCCGCCGAATCATCGTTAATTGATTCATTTGTTTTTTGTGTACTGACGAAGAGACTCTTGTTGTGTGGCTTAGTGTGATATGAATGGCATTGCGTGTACAAACTGTTGCTAAAATTTAAAAAAAAAACTTGTACTTGTAACTGCTATTATAATACTTTATATATAAAAACAAAAATATATCCTGTAAATTATGACATTAAAAACAAATTCTCCTACAAAAAAAACAAACTTAAGTATTTAAAATTACATAATGTATTTTATAAAAGGATCCGGGACAAATTAAATGCATGAGATTTTTCAGTTAAAAATTGTCTGAATTGTTTGATAAAAGATCCTTTTTAACATGCAAATAAAATGTGTCAATGGACCCAAGGTTCTTAAATGAACAGGTTTTGAGATATTTGGGATCAAAGCATGTTAAGAAGGACGTTCTATCAAATTTTCAGGCATTCCAAAAAATTTTATATTTAATTTGTTTGGGGTCTTTTAATTTGCATTTTTTTTTTTTTTTGTTTATTTAAAAACTCTAGCTCACGTAAATATTCGTTAGTGTTTTTTTTTTTTATTATTTAAGGTAAAATTTAAAAAATAATATGTAAATATTATAAAAACAAAATGTCTTATGAGAAAATTCGTTGTTAGATTGTTATTTTAGATTTAAAACAAAAACGTTTTTCTTTTTATTTATGAATATAATTTTAAAAGGAATTTAAGGTTTTATATTCCTAAATTAACACTTAATACTCCCATAAAATTAGGTTAAATTTACTGAAGTTTTGCAGGCAGCAATGCCATCTATGTCAAGTTTTAGCTTTTTACCAAATGCGGTTGTTTCCTTCTAGCCCTCTCCAAACTGAACCGATTTTGAATATCAGCATTTCTTTTTTTCGGGTACGGGACCCTAACCATTAACTTTCAAACAAATCAAAGTCGGTTCATTCGATTAGGAGCTACGATGCCACAGACAGGCAGAAACACACACATAGCGGACAAACTTACGACACCTCTCTTTTTGGTTCGGGGGTTAAAATATTTTTCAAATAAATTGTGGAAAGTTGATTTTTCTGAAATTACCCTTTTTTTACGAAAATTTTTATTCTACAGGTAAAATGCTAAAACATGACACTGGTGGGTAATTTGATGGGAGTATAAAATTTAACCTGAAGTGAGCTACGTGAAAATATAACGACTGAATTTGGCTTAATTTATAGCATAAAATAATTTTAATTTATTTTTATAAATCCTATTCAAGAAACACATCCCGTAAATTAGTTTATTGGCCTGATAGTAGGGATAGTTTTTTCGTTAAAAAGGGTGTATTTGAAATAACGATAGATTTATTCATCCTAATAAAGAAGTTCATTTAACGGAAGTTTATTGGTGAAAACAGACTTAATTTTTAATCTGCTACAGTCGCGTGCGCAGGAATCATCCAAGGGAAGGTTCAAACTTTTCTTCATCATGTTAGGTCAAAAAGTACATAAAAACAAGAAACTCTTTTTTTTGAGTTAGGAAACTTCTTATTCTGATTCAGTCACTATTTTTCTCTAAGCTAATTCTACAAGGTACAGAAAAAAGCCGATTTTCAGACATTGTCGATTTAAGGTATGTTTTGAGACGACGCAAAGTTGAAAAGGAGTGATTATTCGTCATTGTTGTCACAGGTAAAACTGCCAGAACGGAAAGCATTTAGACGACATTTGGAAAGGCATCTTCATTGTAAATATCAAGAGTCTAAATTTAATAAAATATTGCGATGATTCAAAAATCGATCTTATAAATGTGTCAAGAACAATTGGATGTATTATATGTAGATTGTGATCCGGATTGTAAATCGTACATTCGAGCGTTGAGTCTGTTTACCCTACTCCAGCGTTTTCTCTTCTTTCAATCAAAATCTGTTTCGCACAGCATCAGCCAAATCTTGATTTTCTGTTTGAAGTACTCGACACAGTCTCAAGATCAAAATTCAATAAATGTCAACAAATGTCGAAGCAGGTAACTATTCAATGGAAATGCGTTTCATAAAAGGCTGCTTTTACAGGGCTATATTATTAGTTCTAATTTATGTGGAGAGATTCTCAATCAAGAGGAGGGGATTTGAACACTCATCTTAAAATAGTGCCCTGAAACTTTGAAGCACCCTGTATATTTCGCTTTGCGTGTATCGTATAAAGTTTGCAATTCGTTTTTTTTACTTAATAAATACTGCAATAAAAATTACTAAATAATACACTATTTCATTCCTATTTGAAAATCATTTATTTACCTAAAAATTAACAATAAATTAGCAAAAATATAGTAATAAAAAATCAATTTTCGTTAAATTAATTATTCTATGCCTTGCATTTTATAAATTATACAAAAGAAAAAAATATTTACATTTATAATAAATTATATAGTTTAAACAATATGAAATATTACAAAATTTCACTAACAAAAAAATTTGACTAGAATTGTTTATTAATTTGAATTATCAGCAGCTTCCTGATTACGTGGTGTTCGTTGATTACGTGGACCACTTCGACGTATTTCATTTAAACAGGCTAACATGCGTATCATAAAGGCAGCCGGTACTGTTATTGTATCACGTGTTTCCTCCAACATTACTTCGTTGCGATCAGTTAGCTGTAAAATATATTAAAATTCAATTGAAATACCCGAATCGGATATGAAAAATACAAAATACAGTCAATTCACGGATGGAATTACCAAGAAAACAAAAACTTATCTTCTTAAAAGTAATTGTTTATAAAAATCCCTGCTTTTCGAGAAAATTTCATAAATGTTTGATCAGACTTTCGTGTATTTTATTTAACGAGATTTGTTTCGTTTGAAATTCCGTAATTTACCGACTCACGAAATAGCTACAACAGGCCCATATTGATTACCGGGACTCTGTGCAGTGCATGCAAAATGCCAAACTGGTTATAACCACAGCTAGGCCATTCGACTGTGATCGCTTGAAACTCAATAGAGCATAGTGGAGAACGGTGGTAGGACTCTTGACAGAACACTGTCGATTGAACTACTACCTTCATAACAGGCAAACTCTGATGATTCAACTTGTAGGGCCTGTATGGAGGACGATGAAATATACATACATGTTATTTGCACCTGCAGAAACCTGCAGAGTGTCAAGTTTATAATTTTTGGATCCAAAACCTTGGATCAATTCCGGCCCAATTTACCCAATAAGTTTTAAACAATATCTAAATATTAATTGACGTACCTCTTTCACTAAATCCAAATTAAAATCGGTTTCTTCTCCATTTGGAGACCAAATTTTTACATCGTAATCAATACCGGATGTTGCAAGAATTGGATAGATTGGATGTGGTTGAATACAATTGACAACGTGTTGATCACCTTGTAATAACATCACTATTTCTCCAGTAAATCTATCCCACACAAATATATGCCCACAATCTGAACCGGACATCACATATTGGTTTCCATAAAAACTGACCTCTTTTATCATGGTTCTGTAATAAATTATTAATTTAAGTTTATTAAAACCACACTTTATGAGACTATCCAGAATTCTGGAAACAAACTTTTCAAATTTCAATTTCAATCAGATCTGCTCTTCATTGGAACTCAAAGAGATCAAGACGAAGAAGACCTTAAACTTGCTGATACCCAATTAACGATAAAGTGACTCTTTTTGGAAAAAACTGAAGGTTGTGTAAATTAGTAACCCGTAATAAAAATTCATCAAGAAAGACCTTCTTTTAGTTCTTTAGTTTCAAGTTTTTTATTTCTTAGAACCTGTAAAATCGCGTTGGTTGTTCTGGACAGTTCTTCGGCCCTTTATAGCTTCGCCCCGGCAAGTAGGCACTTGCCTACTTTGTCTTATGGATAATTTGCCTCTTGTGACTTGAAGCAAAGCTAGATGGCGTCATATAGTTGCGACGCTGAGCTTGAAGAATAAAAAAAGATATTTTAGAACGAGTTCATTTATCAATTACTTTTCAATCGCATTTCCGATTTCGTCTTGCTATCACTATTATAATTCTAGAAAATAAATAAATTTAAAAAAATTATTACCTAGCATTTCTATGGCCTGTATATTTTCGTTTAACTTTTGGCATAATCGTGTCTTGTTCATCTAAAAATGTTTCGTTCTCGATTGTATTTCGACTAGATTGATTTGCAAAACCACTAATTTCATCAAAATTGTACACAACAGGCTCACTTTCTGCCATATCATTAAAATCAGACGCTTCTTCCCCTTCTTCAAATGTATCCACACTCACATCATGACGATTAGCTGTTACGGGCACTTCGGGTTCGCCACCAATTGATAGAGTAGATAATCGATTTGCGGTACCGCTAGTAGATGGCACAGTCTCGTCATTAGGAACAGATTGAGCTGTTGAATTTTCCTGTATTGGAGAACTTTCAACTGTTTGAGTATCACCTGATTCGGTGGGATTATTATTAGTTGCTTGAGCTGTGGCATTTTGCCGTCGAGCATTTGTTGAGCGTCCATTAAGTGCTGCTCGTGTATGAGGATCATTTAGCATACGTGTTAAAACATCAGTCATTCGTTGCATTAAAGTTGCTTGAAGCTGAGGTCGAGCTTGACCAATACCATTATTTACATTAATTGCTTCTCGTTCAGGGCGAGCATCTGGTCCGGTATCAGACCAATCACCACGTAAACGAAGTTTTCTGACTCGTCTTTCACCTCCATTTCCATTATCTTTGTTTGAATTTGAATTTTTATTGTCTAATGTGCATAATTTCTTCGCAGATGGATCCTTTACACCGAAAAGGTAAATATAATCCGACGAATAACTAACTAAAAGATCTTCACCATCAGGACTGTAACAAACACTCGTAATTCGATAATATTGTTGATCTAAGCACGGTGCCATAAAACAAGCAATTGGTTTTAATAAACCTTGATTTTCCATATTGCTTTTCGATGTACTTAAAGTACGTCGATCGAACGTTCGAACTTTACCATCCGAGCATCCAATCGCTAATTCATACGATACGTTTTCATTGATACATAGTGCTGTAACCGCACGTCGATATGTCATTAATACATCGTCGGTACAACGTAGTTTATTACATTGTCGTTTAACACGTAAATCAAAAAAACGTACTGTTCCATCTTCGCCACAACTAATAAAACTATTCGGATCGTTTGGAATCGTGACTATATCGTATGTAGTACCATTATGGCATAAAAATTTATTATATAGCGTTTCATCCGGTTTATTTAAATCTGTGTACAGTATAACACCATCTCCGGAACATGATACTATTTGGGAATCACAACAATTTGGCATAAATTTTGCACTAAATATATTAGCTCGATGACTTGTACGATATGAAGTTTGTAGTTTACCATAAAATGGATCTGATATGACTAAATGTTGATCGTCTGAACCGGATAGTAGTAAATTACCGCGTTCATTCCAACATAACGAATTAACACAACCACGATGTACGTTTAAACTTTTTTGTAAACGAAAACGTTGAACTAAATCCAAACTATCTGGAATTTAAATAGTGCGGATTAAGAGAGGAGCAATTTTCTTCTATTACAAGTAATTATAGCAAATATATAGTTCGGAGCTTCATTTCGTATCTCGGAAACTTATCGTTCTATCGTAAAATCAATCAAATTTTCATTCCGTTGATTTATTATAGATAATGAGGACCCAAAAAGATAAAAATTCAGATCGTTTGATTATTAGATGAATATTTGTTGGAATATCTCCAAAATAGTTTCGAAATAAAAGCTTTTCGCACTGGATACTCACTCAATTGTTAAATGAACCCGATTTTTTAATTTTTTGGGTTAAAATTACCCCCTAAATCAAGATTCATTAAATCCTATAAGACTTTTTTTCTAGCCCTAAGGATACCCCTCAGAAAAATTTTAAAAAAATCGAGAAAATCATTTTCTAGAACAAATTTGATCCAAAAAGTACAAAAATGGGGTAAATTTGATTATTAAACAAAGTATAGTTTCTGAGATATCGATTAAAATTGTACCCGAGGGATGATTTCTTGGAGCAATTTCTTCATTTCGTATCTCGAAAACTTAATAGTTCAATCGAAAGATTAAATTTCATTTATTATCGAAATACTAAATGGTAACAATAAAATTGCTACTATTGCAATTTGTTGACGAAAAAAGGACATTTTATAAACATTGATTTTCCATTTATTTTTTTCTCAGAGTCGTTAAGAAAAATGATTCAAAAATTTTGAAAAATTGAAGAAATAATTGTTAATGACAAAAAAAAAAAAACAAAAAATTTCAAAATAAAATCCATGTTTTTTTTTTAATGTTCCAATCACAACAATTAAAATTTTTTCAAAACCTGAAATTTGGAAGGTGGGCTAACATCGCATGCATAATAATAAAACATTGAGCATTGACCTAGCAGCATCCAATATACATAATTTCTAATCAAAAAAACTTAAAACGTAATTAAAAATCATTAAAAACTAACCTTTCGCAGCCGTATATAAATTGATACAATTATTTAGATCATAACTTTTATAATAAATACTATGAAATATATCATATTTACGACGAAATTCCATTTTAATAATTATATTATAAAAAGAAAATGCTCAACAATAAAAATGTTTTACGAATTATTTTAAATCTACTTTTCCATCATAATATTTATCAAAATTATTTGACACATTTTTTGAGACATTATTGTTCTATTTGCTTTTAGCATTGACATATATTTTAGAAATAACTTTTTGCACTATTTCAAACATATCCTATGTAATAAATTTTTCATAAAACATGTATATATATTTTTAATATTAGATATACTTAGATATGTCTTACGAAATCAGATAGAAATTTATTTTTTTTACGGTGCTCATAAATAAATTTTATATGACAATTTTCAATACAAGGAAAAATTCTTATGTAATTATACTTTTGTACTTGACTTTCATATTAATAATTTTCGTCTAAATATCAGGGCTATATATAAATATAAATTTAAATTGGAATGTATTATTATGACAAATTTTAGTAATTAATTTAGAAATAAATAATCTAGAAAATCTTTGTGTTATATTTATTTAAACTTAATAATAGATAATAAAAAGTTGTGCAAAAAAAAGTTAATTGCAAGATCGTTAATCACGAATTTTTGATTTATCACATTGCTTATTATATTACCGATTTCTAATTTAGAAAAAAAGCGGTATGTGCAGAAAGCCAAAAATGGCATCCTAGCTACTAAAGTACCGCAAAGTTCCCAGGAAAAAAATTGGCCATACTATTATCGTCATATTGGCAGTTTGTTTTTTTGTTTTCATGAAATTTTGGGTTCTGTAACAGCCATTATTTACATTTAGGGACCTTAGCACCACCTTCTGAAAAAATTTATACAAATATTAAAAATAGACACTGATGATGGATCATACATACTTTGGATCTTACCAGCCTAGACAAAAATTTATTGGATCCAGAGCCGGACTTAGCCATCTATAGGCGACTCGAGTGATTTGATTATAATTTAAAAATCCTATTATACCATGTATATGAAATATACATAGTATATTAAGTTTAGTCCCAAGTTTGTAACGCTTAAAAATATTGATACTACGAAAAACAAGTGAAAACAAACAATTGACTGAGTTAATTGTTGAAATAACATGTATGGACAGTGTTGATGCACAATAGTTTGTTTTTTTAACGTCACGTAAATAACAAAAGATATTCACTTTTAAATAGACACACACACAACTGATATTCCTATATTAATACATACTATAAAATTTGCACCTAATTAACGCCCTCGTGGGTAAACAGTGATGTTTACAAAAAAATGTTTCAAACAAAAGTTTTTTATTTTTTTATAAGGACCATTTTTTATATTTAAACTTTTGTTCTATCTCTAACGGTTTACAAGACCCAATTGACCTATGATGCTCATTTACGAACTTGACCTCACTTTTTACGTCCTGAGTACGCTGTAAAAATTTCAACTCGATATCTTTTTTCGTTTTTGAGTTATCGTGTCCACAGACGGACGGACAACCGGAATTGGACTAATTAGGTGATTTTATGAACACCTATGACAAAATTTTTTTCCTAGCATCATTATTTTTAAGCGTTAAAAACTTGGGACTAAACTTAATATACTATGTATATTTCATATATACATGGTATAAAAATTTGGTTTAGGTGTTCATAGAATCACCTAATTAGTCCATTTCCATATGTCTGTCTGTCTGTCCGTCTGTCATCACGATAACTCAAAAACGAAAAGAGATATCAAGCTGAAATTTTTATAGTATGCTTAAGACGTAAAAAGTGAGGTCGAGTTCGTAAATGAGCAACATAGGTCAATTGGGTCTTGGGTCCGTAGGACCCATCTTGTAAATCGTTAGAGATAGAATAAATGTTTAAATGTAAAAAATTTTCCTTATAAAAAAATAAACAACTTTTGTTTGAAACATTTTCTTGTAAACATCACTGTTCACCCACGAGGACGCTAAATTAGGTGAAAATTTTGTAGTATGTATTAATATGGGAATATCAGTTATGTGTGTGTGTGGCTATTTAACAGTAGAAATCTTTCTTTATTTACGTGACGTCAAAAAAAAAACGATTGCGTCATTAAAACTGTCTATACATGGTATTTCAACAATTAACTCAGTCAATTGTTTGTTTTCACTTGTTTCTTATTTAGTTTCCGTCTAAATCGATAGAAATAGGTATTCAAATTAAGTGGTTAAGTTGAGCTGGCGTACGTGGCGCCTTGTAGATCTGGGACCCCGACCGTCCCCTTCTAAAGCCGGCACTGATTAGGTGCTTTTAGTGAACGAGATGTATATTTGTGGCACTTTAACATGATTAAATTACCGCTTGTGGGATTATAAATACTCTTTCAAAAAGAAATTTGTATATGCGTGCGTCGATATAATAACAAATTTGACGTGTAGCCGTGTAACTTGCGTGGCATTATTTTGTATCATATGTACATATTCCAGTCTGGGGATAGTTTCATATGTTCATCACAAATCATAACTCTGTAATAGAAAATTAAATAAAAATCCATAAAAAATGGTTAAACCAATTCGTAAAAATCCAAATAAAAATCCGCCCATATTAAGTCATGAATTTGTTATACAAAATCATGCGGATATTGTGTCATGTGTTGCAATGGTATTCGTAATTGGATTAATGATACCCGTAAGTTTACGATTTTCATTTCACTTTCCAAATTTTTGATCTAATTTGATCCTGTTTTTTTTCTAGACGACAGCACCGTTGGCATCATTATTCATTGTCTTACAAAATAATGTTACAGAACCAGAACCTGGAACCCATATTTTATATATGCCAGGTGTTACCGATTTGTGTACAGTAATTTTTTACAGTTTGATCTGTATTGTAATTCATGCAATTGCCCAAGAATATTGCTTAGATGTAAGTTATTACTCATTAAATAAAGTAATTCGTGTTCAAGCGTTGCCCATATGAACTTAAAACCGGCATCTATAATCTAATTAGTTGCTAGAAAAATTGGAAAGAAAAAAGAATAAGAAAAACGAAATTCTATATAATTTTGGCTAAATTTTGGTAAGAATGGAATTAATGACCTAATTAATATGTTACTTTCATTATAACTACTTCCTACTGAAAATTTTGAAGTAATTCGATTTCTAAAAGAGGTAAAACTCCAATTTAACCATTTATTCAGATTCTTAGAATTTGACCAAAATTGCAAAATACAATGTCTCGCGTTTCTTATACTTTTTTCTTTCAAAAATTGTGTCGATGTTCGATATTGACGATAAGTTCATGAATCAACGTTTGGACTATTCCATATGTTCACAGAAAAAACTTATTTTTATGTTTTAGAAAATTTCAAAACGTTTACATTTATCTAAATCAAAATTGTCAGTCTTTTCGCAAAGTGGTCAATTAGCTATTTATTACTTGTTTGCAAGTGTTTGGGGCCTTGATATTTGTAAGTATTTCTTTTCACATATATATTCAGATTAAAAATTCTCGTATTTTTAAAAGGTCTACGAGGTTAGTTTGATAATTGATAATAATAATTTTTTTTAAAGTCCAATTTTAATCACCTGTTAAATATGAGTTAAATTTTTTTATTTTGCAAAGTGCTAGATTTTCGTGGTAAAGATTTAGATATTCTAATTCTTTAATAGGGAATATTCATGTATTTTTTTATATTTTTAATTCATTGTTTACACCGTTATAACAAAGTAAAAAATATAAATACTGCTTAAAAATGCTGTATTTAAGTGTAAAAAAATATTTAAAATACATTATAATTTTGAGATATTTAAACGCAGTTTTTTGGCGCTCTCTGTTCATGACGTATAAGTACGTGATCTGTCAATTTGTGACATTTTAATGTATAATTTACACTTTAAAAAAATGAATATACACTCGTTATTATTAAGATTCCTAATAAAAATCCGTAGAATAGTATAATTTAATGAAATATCATATAAAATGTAAGTAATTAATATCATACAGTATATCAACAAATTTGACAAGCCCGTACTTTGATGTCACGTCCGTATAGAAATTTGAATTTCCGTTTTAGAAATTTTTATATGCCCTCACTGAAGTTGTACTTTTATTAATTAATTTTAAGTAATTAAAAAGATATTAATTACTAAAATAATGGTTTAGTTGAAATGTCCCCAGTCATTAAAGTTACGAAAGAAAAATATTTGAATCAAATTTAAATTTCATGAATATTCCCTATTGTAGAGCGTTTATAAAAAAACTACCAAAGAATACCAGAATTTTCATATGAATTGAAAAAAGGGTGATTTCGGGATGGGACTATATTTAATTTTTCGAACAGGCTCTAGATTTTATTTAATTTTTTCAAATGATACATTATTTTCAAAAGATTTGATTGGAAATTGTTCTTTCTAGTGATCAGAGAAGGGTACATTCTAAGCCCAACATTATTATGGGCTGATTATCCTGCACCGTTATCTGCTCAACATAAATTGATTTTGTTGATTCAAATTGCCTACTCAATTCATGAATTACCTGAATTATATTTACAACGAGTACCACAAGCGCAAATTTTCAACAGCGCAATTACATCAGTTGTTAGTGCTGTATTTGTAACAACATTATACTTCTTAAAGTAAGTTTGAAATACATTCAGCTTAAAATGTCTCTGAATTTAGATGATTAATTTCAATAATTCACAATTTAAATTTTCAGCTTAAACCGATTACTGTTATGGTTACTTGTTTTACATTATCTCTCTGAATTAATCTCAAATTTAACTCAAATTGTTCAAATTATCGATAAAGAAGAAAAATTATCAAAAGGTATTTTGTGAAAATATTAAAAGTAAAATTTTTCCTAAATGATCTTTTTATTTTTCAGCTACATCTTTGGTATCTAATGTATTTTTGGTTTTGGCACGTTTGGGAAGTATTGTTCTAGCTGTACTCACTTTATGGTTTGGATTAGCTCAAGAAAGTTCGTTACCAGCAGATACACCAGGAAATTATAATATTCCACCAGTTAGATTAGGAGCTTTAATTGCAATTGTTTCTTTACAAATGTAAGTATTCATTATTCATTTGAAAGTTTTATTTTCGAGAGTAGTTGGCGAGAGTTTTGGGAAATATTACACACATTTGGAAGGAACTATCAAGAATACAAGGCCTACCCCTGATTTGCTTAATGATTGAAACGGAAGCCATGACATTAGGAGCTACAGACAGTGGCACTGTATTACAAACACAGGTGAATAATGAACAGTTTGGAGACCGTGACCCCACTTGTGAAAATGGGGCAGGATTCCACTGTTTTGAACGCAAATTTAGAGTAAGCATTCCTTCCCGTGAATAATGGGATCTAGGTGTACCTAACTTTTCACCCTCTCCAGAACTATCTGGTGCAAGGTATATGGATTTAGAATAAAGGAATCGATTCCTCTCCGTCAATATGGGACTGTTTTTTCTTCGCCATGCTGAGACGTTCCCATACCTGTAACACGAAAGGACTTATTAAAATCCCAAAAACTCAACCAAATGTTAGCCTAATTGTAGAAAATTTTTTAACTAAAAACTTTTGTTGCAGATATTTAATGTATAATTTCATCACTCAGCAATTAGAACAAGCCCGAGAAAATAATTCAAATGCAGCGAAAACTAATTTGGCCGCTAAAGTTAACAAACAACGTAAAGAGAAAAAGAAGGGTGAGTAATCTTAACACACGACTTGGACTGAATTGAAATAGGTCACTAAAGCTTCCGTTCTTCTTAATGAGGAGAATTTCACTTAATAAAAATTAAATTTTAAGAAATTCTGAAAGTTTCTAGATATTATTCGTAATGATAGTTTCCAAGATATAAAATTTTCAGTTTAGGGCAGCCTACGGCTTGGTTAATAATTGAACCCCTTCTCGATATTGTATTACTAACAATGTAAAATTAGTAAAATTTTGAAAACGAGTCTTAGAGAGAGCGATTTTCTACCATACTAATTAAATATTATTTCTAATGTAAGAATATTTTATCAGAAAACGAATCGAGTACGTATTCGAATTCGAAACAAAAATGTCCAACTATTGAGTGAGTCTAAAATATTTGTATCTAGTTTAAAAATATTTCTTTCTAATTTACAGCAAAAAATCCAAAACCAAAAGAATCTGATTTACCAGAAGTTGATCAAAATACCAATAAAAATTTACGTCAACGACCACAACAAAAAGCTAAATAAACGAGATTTGGTACGAAATAACTAAAGAAGAAAAAGATCCTCTTTGTACTGTGTACAAAAACATTACGATTATTAAGAGCAATTTTCGTTATAACGTCATCAATTCAATATTTTGTATGTTTACAAATTTTTTACTAAAAAAAAAAACAAAAACAAATAATTTTCAGATTTATTTATTTTTTAACATCGTAACAGGTTGCATTTTAATAAAGCAATAGAATTTTTAATCTGATTTTGATGTTTCATTTTTTGTTTCAAATTCCTTTATTCCAGTTTGGAAGTGTTTAAGAGCAAAGCTAATAATAATAATAATACATAAAAGGGATACCGCAAATGGGTCCCCAGCACCTAGACCAGGCGGGCCTCTGTCCTCTTGGAAATACCCGAAGGCGAGACGTCTCCGGGTAAGAAATGTTATTTTAAGCACATGTAGTTACAGAATTCTGTCGAGGCTAAACGTCACGAGAATGCCCACAGCTTTTCTGCCGAGATTTGTCCCAAGATTGATGAATCCAAGGTTTCGGACTCAAAGTTCTAAACCTAACGCCTGTAGGTGATAATAAAATGTATATAGGTTTCATCGTCCTCTATACAGGTTCTACAAGTTGGATCATCAGAGATCTATTTATTCTGGAGGTGATAGTTCAATCAAAGTACCCTGTCAAGAGTCCCACCACCCTTCTCAATTGTGCTTTAGTGAAAAAAAGCGTGGAAAGCTACCAATATCTGTCAATCAAAAATTTACAATAATTGAAATCATATGATTTTTTTCCGAAATACTGAATTTTTTTTTGAATTTATTCTTTTTTTCAATTCAGTTTAATTGTGTTGATCACAGTTAACAGAAATTTAAAAAATTCAAATCAAGTTCATATGAACGTAAAATCAAATTTTCGCGGTAAATCCATAAAACGCATGTCTCATGTAATCGTTTCCATAACAACCGTTGTAAATAAATACATTTAAACCATGGTTTAACAGGTTTAACCTAAAAAATGACAAGTATTTAAAATTAAAAAAAATAAACAAAAATGTCTGTACAATCAAGTATAACTGGTGAACAGATTTCAACTTTAGATGAAGAGGTCGAGAGTACTTATGAAGCAAAAGCTTTACCAAGTTCTCAAGAAGTTGCACCCAGCACGTACTTAATTAAACCGCCCTTATCTCAGAAGTAAGTGAATGTCAATTAACAAACTACCTTCATTATTTATTTAAAATTTTTGATTATTATTTCGTGCAGATTTCGTGCACAGCCCGTTCAATTAATTATAAAAACAATTTTGAGAGATATGTTAACTGGTGTAGAATATTCACAGGAAGGGGCCAAAGAATTGACTAAAAAAATAGCGAATGAAATACGGGATAAAGTTCGAGGTATTAGTTATTAATAATACTTAAAAATTTGTCTGTATAATAAATACTTTTAATAAATTTTTAGAATTAAATTTTCGGAGATATAAAATTATTGTACAAGTGCATATAGGCGAACAAAAAGGAGCTGGTGTTAAAAGTGGAATTCGATGTCTTTGGGATTCAGAATGTGATAATTACACGTCAGACGTTTTTATGAATGTAAGTTTTCTAAATTTTTCAATTTGGATCAATGAGTAGACGGACTGATAAACAAAATTCTATTTCGATCAGACTCATGCTTTATTCGAATAGGGAATAATATTCATGAAATTTAAATTTGGTTCAAATATTTTTCGTCCGTAACTTTAATGACTGGACATTTCAACTAAAACATTATTTCAGTAATTAATATCTTTTTAATTACTTAAAATTAATTAATAAAAGTACAAATTCAGTGAGGGCATTTAAAAATTTCTAAAACGAAAATTCAAATTTCTATACGGACGTGACATCAAAGTACGGGCTTGTTAAATTTGTTGACATACTGTATGATATTAATTACTTACATTTTATATGGTATTTCATTAAATTATATTATTCTACGGCTTTTTATTAGAAAACTTAATAATAACGAGTGTAAATTCTGTGTTGTAAATGCATTGTTTTAAAGTGTAAATTATACATTGAACTGTCAAAAATTTACAGATCACGTACTTATACGTCATCAACAGAGAGCGCTACAAAACCGCGTTTAAATATCTCAAAATTATAATGTATTTTAAATATTTTTTTTACACTTAAATACAGCATTTTTAAGCAGTATTTATATTTTTTACTTTGTTATAACGGTGTAAACAATGAATTAAAAATATAAAAAAATACATGAATATTCCCTATTAGGCGCGGATCTAGCCTTTAAAAAAGGCTGTGGTCACAACCACCCTAAAATCCAGAGTCAGAGAATAAATTCATGAGGGAGCTAACTCGATCCTTATCGATATAGTTCATTTCTAATAAAGGAGGAGTTATAAAATATTTGACGCCCTGATTAAGATTTTGTACAGTGTATAGTTCAACGTGTTTTTTTTTTGCACATCATAGTGTCAAACATTTAAACTCTAAACTATTGAACCGATTTTGATGAAATTTTTACAACTTCAAAGGATATTTTAGTTTTTAAACGTTAGTGTATACATTTTACATTAAATCATTTTATTTAGGTGCTTAATTAAATTGCAAATTCAAGCTTACGTTTCTTTTTCGCAAAAACCTTGATAATTTCATCGATATCCAGGTTCACACCTTTGTGTATATTTTGGAGAGATATCCCGGAGAATCTATCCTGTACCATTGATACACTCCACAAAGACTTTACTCTGTGGAGAATAGAAAACGATCTCTTTGCGGTAGCTACGTTGACCGGGAAAGCTGCCAGTATTTGTAAGAAAATTGTTAAATTAGGGTGAAAAATCTTGGTTGTTATAATATCATCAGCCTATCGACCTCAATAGCGACCGTGACAGTGTGACATCACAAGTCTTATTAGAATTATGGACATGCCCATCGTGCCCAAAACGATAGATCCGTGCTTGTTTTGAATTTTGTTACTTACGCGTTTTTGGCGAAGTATTAAAAAGAATAATTTTAAGAAAGAACTAATTTTTTTAGGATACATTATTTTGTATGGCAGTGGTGTATGCAGTATATTTTTACTAATTTATGGTATGTCAATTTGGTTTTCTAATTTATGGTATGACAATGGAACTAAGTTTAAAATTTAGTGTAAATAATTTGTTCCAATCCGTGTATAATTTTTGTTTTGTTGAATTATAAAAACGGCTTTTTAAAACAAGAAAACATATTGATTTTGTTGAATAAAATTGTTTATTTTTGAAGAATACAGTATTTAATTTTGCTAACTACAATTTATGATTGTACTATTTTAATTTAAAATACAAGATTCATATGTTGGAATCATATACTTTATGTTTATAAAAGCATCCTCACCACCAGTTCTTTCTAGCAGTTCCAGAGTTTCATTTATCAGGTCACCGACGTTTTGTTTTCTACGTTGTGTATAATCTATTTTATCACCACAGTTAACTGAAATAATACAAAAAAAAAAAAAAAAAAACACAAAAAATTGGTTTAGGTTTTTACAGCATCATTCTTAATTTCTACAACATAAAATATTCACGAGAAAAGGTTATAGAAGGTATATTGGTATACAGGGAAATGTATAAAAAACAATTTTTTTTACCGGATGATATTAAAATAGTTATTATTTAAGAAACGAGTGGATTAACAGCATTATTAACGTACGCCTGCGAAATTTTCACAGTGAGTGCATAGCACGAGTTGGACAATTGCAGAAGTCCGTTAATAATGCGTTATCACCACGTATATCGTACAAAACTATCTACACCTCTAAACTGTGAAAATAACGATAATTATTGTTTAAAATTTGTCATAGCTTATTGAGAAAAATAGAAAATTAAAAAAGTTACTGTTGATAAATGGGAGTTGCAATCCGCCAAGTAGCGATAATAATTCGTACTAATATTAAAACAGGAAGGAATATCAAAAAGGAATCACGTTCTTTATCTTGGATAAACAAATAAAACACCAGCATGGCTGCTAAAAGAATTTAATTCAAATGACTTACTATTTTTTTCTTTAAACAAGTTAAACACAGGTAATATTTGTCTATAATAAGGTACTAGTGCTTCGCCAATCATTTCATCACATTTAACTAATTCTTGTAATACTCGTAAAGTTTTACATATCACTTCAATATTTCGTGTATTTAATGCTCCTAAAAAATTATTAACAATTAAATGTATTGTCGAGATCATTTGTGCTCGAAAAAATTTTTCGCACATACTTTTAATTGGAATAATTAATTGTGGTAACACTGGAAATACTTTGTGTGCACCATTTGCTAACATATCACGAATTCCTTGATGTGCAAAAAAATTATATGGAACTTCTGTCTCAACTAATCCATCAAAAAACATTGGTAAATAGTAATGAAAATCCAATTTATCAATTTCAACCTGGAGCAAAATTTATTTTTATATAAATCTCATGTTTTTTTTTGGTTGTGTTAAATCTAGCGATGGTATGTAAGATAATCGAGCGGGAGGAAGGGGAACTAGAGCGGATAAAACAAACAGGGTTTGCTCATCGAATTTCCCATATTCTTCCTAAAACCACTATTCCTTGATAATTCTCCCATAAAAGTAATGAGTTGAAATAAACCATTCTCCAAATAGTTATTTGACGGAATTGAAATCTTTTCGTAAAACATTTTAGACGATATCTCAAAAATTAAACACCCTATAGAATAATGAAGCCGAATTTCGTATTTTTTGGGTCCAAATTATCCCATATTAAAAGAAAATTAAAAAAATAACGAAAAATTAGATCATTTTTTTAATCTTAGATTTGGGTAGAAATCAATAAGTAAGTTTGATCCAAAAAAAAAATCGTTTGAATATTAGATGAGTAGTTTTTGAGATATCGAATAAAATGCGAGAGGTGAAATCCCAGTATATTTTCTTCCGTCAATACTTCAGAAACATGCTTCTCAGTCACAAAATCAACTAAATTTTCATCTCAATGAATGATTAACCGTTCAACAATTGTGGACTTGTAGTTTCTGAGATGTTGGAGCTAGTAAACAAAAGACAAATCAAACTCAAAATTGCTAATAAAGAGTTGATTGTCTCCTCCAAAAAATTTGATGAATTCACAATTGATTTACAAATTTATAAATCTTGTTAAAACTAAAACTTACCCTCCATCCGATTTTATTACCAAATGTATCAAATTCTAAATTAATTGGAAAATCACCCCTTAAATAATGTTTACGAAATAATGATGGCTTTACGTGACGCTCATCCATATTATTTAATCGTGGCGGTGGCTCAACTTTCGTATTCTTTTGTAAACTTTGTATTGTGAATGCTGGTACCACACGTATTGGTATATTCTGTTGTTCAGGTGGTATTTTTCGGTGTCCATTTGGTAAATGGGGCATAGGTTTTCTAAGACCCGCCCGAAATGCTTTTCCACTAACCATTTTCAAACAATAACATCAAACATATGTTTTTAATATTGTAAATTCCATTACAGATTTAATACAGTCAAATGCCACTTATAAAATTGCATTAGATATAATATAATAGTCACTTAGCGACGTGTTAGATCAATAAAAATAAATAATAAATGTGAATGATTTGTTAAAATTTTCACAGTTTTTCCACCTTCTATTGTTTTAAGGAAGTTCGAGCGAATCTATACAAAATCTTATGTAAAATAATTGTGCCAAAGTTTAGGTTTTGAAACTCCGTATACATATAATAGCCTAATCAAATAAAAAATTTTCGAAGAATAAATTTCCAGCAAGCTTGTAACCGTTTTAATATCTTCATTTGGTCAATCCCAGGAGAGGGGTGTGCATGGATATAGGAATATTTTAAAAGGGATGGAGTATAACCGAGTGGGGTGAGTCTCACTCAGGGGGAAGAGGCAGGGTATCATTGTGCCTACTTTCTATTGACTGTTAACTAGGCACATGCTGAAAGTATGCTCAAAGCCTTCTTTAAGTGTTTTTGATTCGTTTGTAAGCATGGAAACATGTTTGACATATGGTTGACGTGTGTGGACAACATAAATAAATAATCTTATATTCAAAAGAAAAGTAAAATTTGTATAGAAAAATAAATACGTGAAGTATTTATGCTTGTTTTAAAACAATTTTTTCAACGATATAAGTCACCTAAACGCAACAATATTTTATTCAATTTAGTGAATATTCAATCTTCAATCCTAGTGTAACAACTATTATAAGTTAACTAATGAAATTCATAAGAAAGCTTAAGAATGTCTCGAAAATACGTCGATTAATTTTCAATACAATTTCAACGAATTATAGAATTTTTTAAATATGAAATTAATGTAAAAATTTATTTGCTGAAATTATTACTTATTTATGTATTTAATTATGTACCCGTGAACCTAATCTTAATTTAAATAAATGAAGTTTTATTTTTATTATTTTACGAATTATTTACGATATATTCTTCAGGTAATTAGTCGGTCATAGGAATATTAAAGGTATATTCCTTCATCCATTAGTTAAAAATATTATATTTGTAATTAATTTCTAAATTGTATTTAAAAAAAATACATTTTTTTTTAAATAGAAAGATTTTTTGCTCGGAGCAATCTACAACACGAGCAGAATTCGCGATCCCTTTAAATTTTCCCGCAATTAATAGTGCGAACAACCGCAGCCAATCAAAAGCAGGCATTGCTTCAGGCAATCTAAAACCATGGATATAGAAATATTAAAATCTAAAACACAAAGTTTTATCGTTCTATTTGAATTTCCCCGCAAATGAGAGCCGCAGCCAATCAAAAGTAGGCACATTGCTTCCCCCTGAGTAATACACCCCCCTCGTCTAAAGCAGGACTTTATACTACATCCCTACTATAGTTACTAGATCCGTGGTTACTACCATTGATATCTCTATGACTTTTGAAATCAAACGGTCTATATGTATATAATATGTCTGTGATTAATTTTGTGATACCTTGTATGTATAACTGACAGCTACAACTGTCAAAAATCAAAAACGCGTTTCAAACAAATCAGTAAATAGTAAATGCAAACGTATTTACTGATGAAAATCGTATAATCACTGTTTTGTTAGTCCAACAAGATTCTGAAATTTGAAATGGATGGTAAGAATTTTTCCATTCATAAATATTAAAAAAATTGTAATTATTTCGAAATTAAAATTTTTATTTGTGCGGTGAAATTACAGATGAAAAAATTATAAGTGATGAAGGTCAGTTAATTCCTGGAGCTATTGAAAATGAAGAAGACGACGATGAAGAAACTTATTCGTCGGATATTTGTGATGAAATACTCATTCCACAAATTGAATTACTTGAACAGAAACCGCTATATACATGTGATCTTTGTGACAAAACATTTATAAAAAAATCCTATTTGGATCGACATAAACGAGTGCATACCAAAGAAAAACTATTTTCATGTGATTTTTGTGATAAAACATTTAATCAGCCAAGTACTTTAACTCAACATAAAAGAACTCATACTGACGTAAGACCGTATGTGTGCCATTTTTGTAATAAAACATTTAATCGAAAAATTAATTTAGATATACATATACGAACTCATACAGGTGAAAAACCGTTTTTATGTGATGTTTGTGATCAGGCATTTATTAAAAAATATCATTTAACACGGCATCAACTAATACATACCGGTGAAAGGCCTTACGGATGTGATGTTTGTGAGAAGAGATTTATACGACGAGATCAATTAGTTTTACATATACGAACACATACTGGTGAAAAACCATATTCATGTGATGTTTGTGAGAAAAAATTTGCACGACGGGATAAATTAATTCTACACCAACGAATACATAACAGAAACTAACGTATTTCAATCGGAAACGTGGAAACTATATTAGATTGGACATGATTTCTGCAAAAATGGTGGAATATGTATAAAAAAGGACAATTATATAATTATTATAAACTTGAATATGTTGTTATTTTAATAAAGAATCAGGGTCAGTGTAGACAACCTTTTTTATTCTGTTGGATAACTGAAATTTTACCGAATCTAATCTTATTTTATAATTATTAGCTCGACCCATGCGTTATAGACCTTTTTCACATTTATTTTTTTTTTTTTTGAAAACAGACAATGAAAGTCATTAAAATTCAAATTGGCGAAAACGATCCGGAAACACACGATGTTACACGAAGGTTGGTTTGACGTCATTTAAAGTTGATAATAATGATATATTAATACAACTGTTGACACTGTTTTATTGTCATTGCTTGTCGGATTGACATCACGGATCACGTGTGCGGTGGAGTCAAAAAAAATCGTTTTAAAATATTTCAAATATTGTGATTTTTTTACAATTTTTTTTCATAGTGTTTTTATTGTTAAAAATGCGTAATTTTTCAGTTACAGGCTCTACTCGACCTATATTTTCATAAAAAATTATCAAATAGCATTTCTGCTTTTCATGAAAAAGGTCTATGCTGTAGTACGGAGCCCGTGACTAAAAACAAGCTTGAAAAGTTTCCTTTCTTGAGATAGACGACTGAGCTCTCCCATTCCCAGCCACACGATGAACCATTTATAGCCAGCTGTTTAAGAACTGTAAGAGTGCTTTGATGTCAACGGATTTCAGATCGGAGAGAACTGAGATAGGTAAGTAACGAATAATGTTTTTTTACTAAGAATCGAAAAATCTATCTGGAGATTTTTCTGATAAAGCTGTAGAAACTTTAAGTTTTTGAGTCTCCAAATTAAAACTGGAGGATTGGTAATTCTACTACTTGTTTTCTATTTCGGAAATACAAGTTTTAAAGCAAATTTCTTAAATGCAATAATTCCTGAAAAGAAAAGAATTTATTTTTACTGAACAAATAAAAAAAATTAAAATTTTAGGAATGTTTTATTATAAATTTTAACGATTAGATATCTCTAATAACATGGTAATAATATTTTTTTTTATAATTTTTGATGAATGATAATTAAGTACAAAAATAATAGTTTGATTTTTATCTAATATTTCAAAGTTCTAAACACCAAAAAAATTATACTTTCAAATTAATCCGATAGATACTAACGAGTTTGAATGTATAGTAAATCAATTCTAAATAGACAAAAGCTATAAAATTTAGTACAATATCGATAATACTTAATACCGAATGACCGGAAATCCCATTGCTAGTGCAGACTCGAGTGTAATTCGTACACCGAAGGAGAAGATTCACTTTTTTATTTGCGAATATTCCGTTCATTTCAGTGTAATTGATGCTATGTGGCGATTTTTGTATCAAAGTTAAAAGCTAAGCTAGTCTATATACGCATGATCAACTAAACTGAACCTTAAGCAGTAGGATTTTCTTTTAAAAAGTTTTGAACTTCATCGATTTTGGACTTTTTTTCACCACACAGTTTTGCGTCCTTTTTCCGGAGCGATCTATACGTTAATACCGGCCGCACATAAATGAAGCCGGGCTGCACATTGCTTATGTAACATTTATCGATTTTTTTTGGCACGTATGGAAGTTTAAAATAACAGGTTTTATTCATCTAATGTCTTCGGCGTGTACATACTACTAGTTCGGTTCATATGGAACGTCTACACTCGTTATCGCGATTTTTTATCTTTCAAAGCGTCAAGTTTAACACTCAAAACATGACTTAAAAGAGTGTAAAATTCAAAGACGAATGTATCTATAAATTATTCAATTTTTCGAAGAATTTATGCAATAGTTATTTTACTAGAAATACTACTAAATTTCTCGAAATAACTCTATCGGATTAAAAATGAACTTCTTGTATTCCCTTTTTCTCTTTATTGATTTCCTTAAAAAATATTATGATAAAAATATAAAAGAAAATTTATAATTATTATATAAATCTTGTATAAAAACTAAATCATTTTGCGGGACGCGGATAATCTAAGATAAAATCGATAATCTTAAATACTGGTAATCATATAAAAAAAAGCAAAAAAAAATTCATAATTTATATGTGTCATTTTGTACATGGCGGATGGTTAAGTTCGAGGAACTGGAATGGCACGTGGAGAGTACAATGTTTATGTTGAACAACTAAATGACCGCGTCGATGTGAAGCACCCACAACTAAAACTGTTTCACCTTTCATTAACACTGCCGGTTCATCTTCGGGGAACGACATTTTCATTACACGAGTTTGTGGATATCCTAATTTAGTGTTGCCAGCCACTGTGTACGATCTACTTGGTGGAACTGGTGGAGGTCGTTCTAAATCTAAACCAAATAGATTACAAGTTTGTTCGACAACTTGTTCAGGAGGTGGTGTGCCAGCTATAGGTTGGGGCCGAGGACGGCGTCCACCTTGAATTTCACGTTCCCGTCGTAACGCTGCAGCCCAACGTCGTTTCACTTTCCAACCACGCCATGTTGCTTGAATTAAAATCGCAGCGGATTGACGTGTATTAGTACGCATCATTTCCAATTGTTGACGTATACTCTCGCTTAGGAATATGTGTCGTTTTCCTAGTGCCCAATTTGCCACCGCAACTACACATTCTTGTTTCAATCCTGTACCGCCAAATTGATCGCATGCATATCGTAATATTGTTTGACAGTCTTCAATAACTTTATCTTCCGGACGTTTACCGCATCCAAAAGGTGCTAATAATTTATAACGACCATAGAATGCCTTAAATCGCATGCGATGTGGAAAACCTCCAGCCATTAAATTTACAGTCTCTAATACTTGAAGTGCACGAATTTGTTTCATTGCAGTCATTCGATCGAAACGTCCTGGTAATTCTGTGGGATTACTTCGAATACATCTTACAAAATGAGGTCGAGCATGAACTAATGTGCGCAATAAATTATCTAATCTTGTATGGAAATCTTGCGTTAGCGTAGAAACAGGTTCATCACCATTTAATAAATCCGTATGTGATGTTGGCGAAATTCGAAAACTTATCCCACGTGGTACATTTTGCGATGAATATAAAGCTTTTAATTCACTTCCAAATAAATGAGTTGCAAATCCAAAATTACATGAATGCTTATAAAAAACGGAAACCAAATCATCAGGTATAACATCTTTATTAGTGTCCAAAAAATCCGAGGCATCGTATACTACACGGCCAGCAAAATGTTGTATACCAAATGTTCGTGGCTCGGGTGGTCGAGGCTCAAATAGACGTGGATTTTGACGATGTTGAACCCTTACTTTCGAAACGAACGATTCAGCTGTACCACGTACAGAGCACTCGGCATCTAACATACTTAGAAGACCGGTACGAAGTGATGAAATTAAATCTATACATGGCACGTTATCAATGTAATCGACTTCAAGTTCGCAATCAATGCCTTCGTCACGACACGACTCAATACTTGACTTAAATATGTGTGTGTTGTAGAAATGTTGCATGGTTTCTGCGCATAAATTGATACATAAATGTTCTAATTGCGATGGTCGATGATCCTCAAATCCAAACATGTCTAAAATACCGATAAAACCGTCGGTAGCATGTCGTACTGCATTATTAAGTGCAGCCATTGATTTTGCACCAGCTGTCCCAGCACCTCCACCACTTGTGACTGTAGAAGTTGCATGTTGGGATGCAACATCCGCATTTTGTATATGTTGATTATGAACTGATTCATTCGAGTCAGAACTTAGCGTTCCTAATGTGGAACCAAGACGTTTTAAACTGTTTGCCCGACGCACGATTGTGGCAACAGTTCGGCAATATAAGGCTTTGGCAAGACAGTCCCTTGTCATATTTGAAATATTTGCATCACAAACAGCACGTACCAATTGACCACGTGCATTATGGGTACGTGAAGTTAAACCTCTAAATAGAGCAGGTCCAGCAACACCCAGCAATCCAGCAGCTGCATTCAGTTCTTGACCACCACCTTTAACTTCAACTTCTAAACTTTTCCCATCGGCAAATTGCACATTTCCAAGAAGTAAAACGGCGGCTAATACGCGTACAACATCTAAAAATGGTATGCCCAAAACACCAAGGCATGCTTTCCATGCTTGAAATCGTGCGGCATCTTCTCCAGTATCTTGACGGGTATCACCACGTTGTAAAAATCGTAAATTCCGTGGCCCATAACCTTCTAAACACAATTTCGTTCGTTCTTCATTGGATAATCCAGCTAACATTTGGTAAAATATGTGATAATTCTTTTCGCCAGATAATGGTCGTATCACTCTTGTTTGATCCAAGAAGTAACAATGAATTTTCGTTCGATATAAAGCACCATCTGTTACTTGGACTTCAATAAATTGACCCTACAAAAAATCATAAAGTTAAATTTTGGCCTGTTTCAAATAAGTCACAAGAATACTTACAATACGACTCGATTCAGAATTATATGAAGTTTTCGCCGATCCAAGTGATCGTAATACTGTAAAAGCTGCAGCTAAGTGTTTAAAAGCATCAGTTTCAGGTCCACCTCCAGCAACGGCAAATAATTGCCGTAATAGTAGCATAGATGCATGAGTTTTACCCGATCCACTTGTGCCTGATAAGATGATTGCTTGTGGATATCCAGTTTCGGATTGTTGTCGAACAGCTTCTTGCACAACTTTGTTTAATTGTGGACTGGCTGAAAGACATCGTGTACTGCTTAATGTTAACGGATTTCCAACATCGTTGTATGGATTTACACACAAGAGAATTGGACCAACATTCGTCTGAAAAATAAAAAAATTACAAATATTATCAAGTAAGATAATTTTGAATATGGATATTTTGGACCTTTTTTTAAGCTTTTACGAGTAGATTTGTGTAATACTTGTGTTTTTTATGAAATAATACGAATAATATTGTTCTAAAACATTTTAAAAGGGGAGCAAGCGAGCAAAATGTGTGTTACGAGTGTATGGCAATCTTCAAATATCTCGAAAAAACGGCAGTGTATAAAAAAACGAGAAAATATGGTTTTTGAAAGCTATTTAATGGAAAGAAAAAAACATTTATTTTGCGGATAAGGGTCAATAATACGAATAGAGTATTTGCCCCGAAACATTTTTTAAGGTAAAATTTATCGATCTATAATCTTCAATTTAGTAAGTCTTTTTATTCGAGCATGAGCCTGTTATGACGCAAATTTTGGCTTCCGCAATTCTATTTCGTCTTCATGGCGGTATCACTCACGGTTTTGATAATTTTTCTAAACTCTTCTCCAGCTTATCCTCTTCTTTCATTCTAAACCTGTTTCGAAGCCCAGTATGATAGTCTCGCCTAGATCCAGGTTTCATATTTGAAGTATTCGATTCAAAGACAAAGTCAAAGAATGTTCCGAGCTCAAAATATGCATGGATATCTGATTAGTCAGTGGATATAAATGTGTGCATTTACAGGACTATATTGTTAATTCAAATTTACGTGGATAGATTCTCAATGGGAGGGGTTTTGACCCCCCAAAACCTCTCTCGTGCGCACAGGCCTGAAGACCGATCTTGTATTTTGTCCTTGATAATTCGAGGGAATATGCTCTGACTTTTGATTTTGAGTAGTTCGCTTTGAAACGATTAAAATTGCTTGCAAATAAGAATAGATATAATTTTGAAAGTGAAAATAGAATTTTGTAGATTGAAGACACACTGGACAAAAACTTAATTCATGATTCGACCTACGAAAAGGTTATTGCGTAACGATGTTGCTATTGAACTTGCCTACTGTTTGTGGCAGAAGTTATGACAATAATAATGACATAATATTATGTCATTTCCAATTAATTTTTAGATAATGATAATGTTGTTTAAACATGTAAACCAAATGAAATAAGTTTGCATGCATGCATACTCTTTTTTTTATTTCAATTGTGTAGCATTATAATTTATGATTTCCTTTTAAAAATTCTTACATACATTATCTAATATTTATTACGATTTAACTGTTTGTATAATTATGTAATAATTATACTTTTTAAACATCGAATAAAGATTGATAAAAATAAGTAAAAATTATCTGATTATAAAAATTATCTAACTCAATTATTCGAAAACAAAAAGTAAATGTTAAAAACATTTGACAATCGTAATTATTTTCAATTTTCTCATTATGCAAATGAGAAATTATTCAAATTGTTTTTACCTTTAAAATTCATTTCGTGTGAACTTTTTGTTTTCTTTGCTATATAATTGTCAAATTATTAATATCCTCAATTATTGTTAATTAATATTTATGCATATATTATATTTCTATTTATCTATCTATGAGTTATTATTATTTATTTTAATTAGTCTTTACAGAAATGCAATTGAAAATAATTACTTTATAAATGAACTTGTAAGATGTGTTTTGTAAATATAATTATCATTTATTAATGTTTTCTCATAATTATTTTTATGAGAAATATTAATTTTATTTCATTGATTATGTAAAAAGCTTTTTGATGGGTGCATGAATAACCTTTGAGTACTGGGGATAATCAATTTGTAAGATTGATAAATAAATTAAAAAAATATTGTTATTTGTCCATGATTTTCACAGTTAGGTCGCATTTCTTCAGGTTTCAAAATTCCAATAGAAGATTGTTAGATGAATTATTGCTTCAAAGAACTGAACCGAGACAACCGGCTATTTGGCAATAGAGGACTTATCATAAATCATCCTTTGGCCTGGGTGTGTCATTCGTACAGCAGGCTACTCCGTAATTTGCCGAATCAAAGAGTAGTTACAGAATAAACGAGTAGTTAAGATTCACGGGACAGTCTGTTTCGTCAGTGGCCTCGAAATAATCTTTTAATTTCATTTCATCTGACCTAGATACCAAGGCAATCTGCTGTAAAGGAACACGAGACAACGGACCGTTTGGCACTGGAGGAGTAGTCCCAAATAGTAATTCCCAAGTGTTTTAGTGGTTTTCTAACGTCTGTTTAGTGGGCTTGAAAGTTGGCAACACTGACTAAAAGTATGGTCAATGTATCAGGTCTCATTAGCAAGATCTTTACAAAAGATAACAATGAGTATACCAAATTCGAGCACCTAGATATTCGAGAAGACAATTCGAAATAAGTAAAATTTAAAAAATTGCCATACTCACATAATATTGTTTCGTACAAAATCTTGCATGCAAACATTTAATAACAGCATCCTCAGTTAATGGACCAGGTAAATGTATTAAATCTTCTGTTTCGAATCCCGTGATTGGTAATTTATTACAACTGTTATTATTATTATTCTGCAAAATTACATTATTCCCATTTTGTTGTTGTTGCTGTTGCTGCTGTTGTTGCGTTGCTATAACTGTTTGTAATGCCGTTGCTGTGGTCGTTGATGATGTAATTCCTGCATATTGTCCATTAACAAAACTATTATTAATCCCACAATTAGGATTATGAGGTTGTTGTGTTGTTGGAGAAGTAATTGTTGTTCCGTTTGTATTATTAATTGTTAAATTTGTTTGTGATGTACCAGTACTTAAATTTGTACCAGTACATGTACTAATATTGTTATTGTTATTACTATTATTATTATTATTATTGCTATGTTGTATTGGTAATGTGCGTGTGACGGCGCGTGATATATCTGTTAGATTTGTTGTTGTATTGGTTTGAACACGTGGCGGTACAATTGGTTGTGATAATGGTGTGTTATTGTTATTATTTCCTGGTATACCTGTTATTGATAATAATACAAGAAATTACAGAAATTTTCTTTTTTGTGGAATAAATAATATTTGTTTGTTTTTGTTAAAATTACATTTCTGTAATTTGCAATTTTCATTTTAATTCTATCGTCAGTTTATTTAAGTTTATTTCAGTAAAATTGCATTTATTTTTTTTTCATGGAGTTTTTTTAATTTATGTCAGTTAAATTACATTTCTGTAATTTATCTGTTATGTATAAATTACATAAATGTAATTTTCTTATTTTATAGTTTTTATGAATATTATTTAAATAATAACGCTTTTTAAAAAACGAGGCTTTTGAGACGCTTTTTAAAAACACAGGCAAATTTAATCCGATCTTTTTGGAGTTTTTTTTTGAAACCCACTAATTTTGGGTCATTCTTTTCAGCTGTGATGTCAATTTTTTGCTAGCTATCACTTATGTGCCTAATTCCGGAACCAGGACTGCACATTCTTAAAACCTAGTAGAGCAAGGTTAATTTTGATCACAAATTTGAAAAGTATGATCCAAATTTAGTAGGATTACATACTTGGTTTGTCAAAATTGGATAAAATTTGGATGTGATAGAGCAAAATTAAATTTTTTGGATTTTGATGACGTCATAAAGTTAAAAATTCGATTTTTTTGATAACACCGGCAAATTTGATTCGATCTTTTTGGAACTCTTTCCTTTTTGCTTTTACTTTTATGTTGAATACTATCAGTATACGAATTTTTACCAAAATCGTTAGAGCAGATTCCGATATATATATAAGGCGCAATCTAAATACTTGCTACCGGCACTATGTAGCCTCGTTACGGTCTTGTTTTTCTGTAATTTACTCACGAATAATTAATTACAGAAATACAATTCGATTTTTGGTTATAATAAAGTAATTATGTAAAAACAATAGGTATACATACCTGTAATTGGTAATTGAGATGTAATAACATTATTATTATTTGTAATTGTTTGACTGATATTTAATTTATTTGTAATTGCTGCTTGTGTTGCTACAGATGGTGCTGTAATTGTTGATGTTGTTGTATTATAAATATTCGTTGTAATATTATTGTTATTACATTTATTATTATTTAAATTTTTATTATTATTATTATTATTACTATTTGGTGATGATGGTGATGAATTATTATTGTTATTGTTATTATTGACTGTAGGAGATTGTCCACCAACGTGTAAACGATTACGTAACGTTACTAATTCCGTGCTTAAACTTCGTAAACGTTGTTGTAAATGTACGGCTTCATTTGATGATGATGCATCTGTAATTTTACAAGAAAAAGAATGTTATTAATTAAATTGTTGTTTAATTTGTAATTTTCTAAAGAAATTACTGATAATTTTTAATATTTAGAATTTTAATGTAATTACTAAAGTTTTTTTTCAAGTATTCTTAAGAAATCACATGTTTTATATGAAAATTACAGAAATTTATTTCTGCTGTAATTTTTTTGAAAAACATTATTTTGCTTATTTGTACTTTTACAAAAATATACATTCAAATAAAAGTTTAGTGTAATATTCTGATTGTGGTGGGGTTGTCTTGCTCAAAAACAAATTCGTATTGATATATTTTGCCGGAATTACTGCTGGAGACATTACTATTATTTCTTGTTATCTGTCGATAATCTTGGACGATATTGCGTATTGGGAAAATCTTGTATAATAATTAAAGTCTTAATGTTTACTTTAATCCAATCATTTTTTTACTGTGCGCATTTCTGGAAAATTTTTGGATATTATGACCGTCTTTTAAAATAATCTCACTAATTTTTTTTTTTTGAGGACACTTGTAGTCTAAAAATGAAAAAAATTAATTGAAAAATAAGACTTATTTGAAATGTGGTTTTACCTCGTTAATTTATTCGAATAAAATGGTAATACAATGTTGAATTATAACGTTTAAATTTTACGTCTACTTTTCCTAATAATTTGATTCAATAAGTAATTTTAGAGAACTCACTGTTTGAATGTTTATTAAACATATGTACCGACGTCATAATATTTTAATGGGGTAAAGTTTTGTACCTTGGTGGCAAGGTATCTTGCTCTTTTCAGTATCTTGAAAGATATTACTACCAAAGTCAATTCGTGTCCTTATTAATACAATATTATAAATTTATTCATAGGAAAGTGGGCAAAGTCGTGTATATTGGCTATACAGGGTGTTCTGTTATTGACTGCAGATCGTCGGCCTACAGAATAAGCTCATAAAGACGAATGAAAAAGTCATTTACCAATTTTGGATTTGAGCCCTAGTTTGGGCGATACAGGTGTGGCAAAAATTGATATATTTGTTCATTGCCAGACTATCATTCGATAATCAGTAGCCAATGATAATAAGTAGATATAAGTTTATTTTATTTTATTACTTTGAACTGAGGAAGGGATTTTTTTTAAAGTATAAATGATTTCATTGGACTTGATCAAAAACGCCCACTTTTTATATTTTAACTATGATGGTATTGTGTTAATACTTAAGCTAAATAGGACGTCTTACAATCCATTTAACATACATCAAAAAAAACTATTTTGTATATTCCAAGAAATAATAACAAAACAAGTTGAAATTTGTTTGTTGATTCAATTACAAAAACAACTGAATAGAGCAGGAGACGGTCGTTTCATCAATACGTATGTTTTGTATAAATTTATTATTATTCAAAATAGCTTATAAATTATTTACATTCTTCTATAATAAATGCTCAATGTGACCTCCATTGGTTTCAAAAACCAACGTTGACCTTTAATATCTAGAAGAAAACTGCGTAGGATTGTCGAGCTGGAATTTACCAATTTTTCATTTTCTAAAAATTATTAGTTCTCCTACAAACTCAAGAAAAGCTTTTTTCGGAAACTTTCAAAAATAAATGAAGTATGTTAACCGTGGTATCCAAATTTTAAGCTATTATCAAGCTACAAACGGTCAATGAAATGAGGAATTATGAATTATTTGTACTTTAATCACAGCATAGATTACAATATTCACAACAAATTACAACTAATACTAAATAATAATAAAAATAAACCCATCGATCACAATAATCAAAATCAGTAATCTTAATCCACTTTTTCATTTTTCATTTTCTAAAAATCGTAAGTTCTCCTACAAACTCAAGAAAAGTGTTTTTCGGAAATGTTGAAAATTAAAAGTATAATAAGTATGCTATGCGTGGTACCCAAATGAAATTTGGATTCTATTTTCAAGCTACAAACTACAATGAATTGTTTATACATTAATCACAGCACAGCTTACATTATTCACAGTCTTCTGATATTCCTGGTTAATAATTACTATTACTGATATTCCTAGATAATAATTCATTTCATTGGCCGCCTGTAGCCTGATAATAGCTTGAAATTTAGATACCACGCTTACCATACGTCATATATTTTTGAAAAATTCCGAAAAACGCTTTCCTTGAATTTGAAGGAGAACTAATGATTTTTAAAACTGAAAAAGTGAAATAAGATTACTGATTTTGAAAACTGTGATAAGATGGGTTTATTTTTATTATTATTTAGTATTAATTGTAATTTCCTGCGATAAATGTAATCTGTGCTGTGATTAATGTACAAATATTTCATAATTCATTCATTTGCCATTGGCCGTTTGTGGCTTGAAAATATCTTGAAATTTGGATACCACGCTTAACATACTTCATTTACTTTTGAAAATTTCCATAAAACGCTCTTCTTGAATTTGTGGGAAAACTAATTTGAGAAAATGCAAAATTTGGTAAATTCCTACATAATTTTTTTTGTTGGTATTGAAGGTCTACGTTCGTTATTGAAACCAATGGAATGACCTTTTGTTATAGAGAAATGTAAATAATCTATAAGCTATTTTGAATAATAATAAATTTACACAAAACATACGTATTGATGAAACGACCGTCTCCTGCTCTATTCAGTTGTTTTTATTATAAAATTATTTGAAAAGAATCAACATGTTATTTATTATTTAGTTTATTGCGTATGTAAAGTATGCAAAGACAGCCCATTTTTTTTATGTAATAAGACAATTCCAGCCTATAGCTAAGTGAACTGTAGTGGCAAATAAATACTAATAGAAAAACAAGCGAGACAAGTAAATAATTAAATGCGAAAAATAAAGATAGCAATTGCTAATGTATTAAATTTTTATTGTCCAATTAAATTTGATAGTTTTTAACTGTCCCTTCCAAATAAGATAGTGTATGCCTACCAGGTTTTCAAACACTGTGAATGGTTAAATTTTTTGATTTGTACCATAGCCATATCTCGCAAATTAGGGCTCAGATCCAAAATTAGTAAATAACTTTTTCCTTCGTCTTTATGAGCTTATTCTGTAGGCCAACGATCTGCAGTCAATAACAGAACACCCTGTATATGAAGTAGGAAAAGGCCGAGTAATCGAGATATTGGTTGCCAATGTGCTTTCGTTCTCAAGTAAAATGGAAATATAAATTGTAAGTGTGAAAAGAAAAAATTTGGTTTTATTTGTTTAATTTTTTTGTTTGTTTTAAATTTAAATCTTCTTAGAGAACTTCTTATTAGTTGCTTCTTAAACATAGCATAAAATGTTGAGGAGGTAAAGTTTGAAAAGAAGTGTTGTCTTATACCTTAGATCAAAATAGACACAAAATATAATTTTAGCTGTTACTAGACGCTCTAAGAAGAGAATTTCTATCAGAAAAACTTGTAGGTTTTACAACGTTTCAATCATATCCGTTTTATGAAGCTGTTCGTTAGAGAAAAACCCAAAGAATTATTTTCTAGAGAGATCTAAGACAAAATAATTAATTTTTTGATTTTGCCATTTACAATAATGTGATCATAATAAGTCTATGAAAGGTTATAACTCTCATGTTACCATGGGTAGCAAACCAATTTCGTTTATAATGGCATTGAACCACTCTACAATTGGTGGTAGTGAACCAAGGTACATTAGAGTGTAATTCATAGTATATTATAGTCTTGTATAATGGATCACAAATATAATAATAAAGTTTTTATCGATAACTTTTTAATATTTAAATTTTCCAAAACAAGGCATAATGTGTAGAAACAATGAACTTTAAAAAACGTATAAATATAAACTGTGATTCTAGAGGTACGACACTTTTCCATATTGATGAGAACGCGATCAAACGGACCACGATAATCTAATGTTGATATAATTTACATAATTTTTTTTTCCTACTAGATCAATTTTTATTCAGCCGTAAGCGAAGATTCGTGGGCTAGCTTGTTCTGTTTTAATTTTTTTTTTTTGATATAATTATTTTGTCCGTCAAATTATTATCATTATAAATTCTGGTTAGGAACTACTGTCTGGAGAATCTAACGATGATATTTTTAATAGATATGGTAGACAATTTTTTGATATAATATAGGGTAATAAAGTTTTTAATTTAGGCCATTATGATTTTTTAGGCTCATTAGTCCTAATTAAAAAAATAAATTTTAATGTAGTACCCAAGGGTGGACTTGAACTTTTAATGATTTGGTATTTAATGCCTAATTTTTTATTTTTTATTTGGAAAATAAATTCCCAAAAAAAATACTGTCCATTAAATATCTAAAATGATGTACAGAAATGTTGATTATTCCTAAAATTACCTACTTATAAATCGGTTATGTATGTTTAATAGTAGTTGCCCCAGGATTAAAATATCTTCAGATTGTGAGAATGGAAATTTGAAAAAAATATCTTGCAGATTTTATCAAAAAATTTCATTTTTGGCTTATATGAAACAGAATTTCTAATTTTCAAGATAATCGATGAGAAATCTTTAAAATAACCAAAAAAAATCTTTTTTTTCGATCAACAAACAACATTTTTTTTGCATATATTCAGATAGAGAAATTTTGCGCAATATTTTTGCAATAGTTTCACAATAAATCGTGAATTGACCTTTTTAACGGAACCTTTAATGACATCATTTTTACAATTTATTACCACACTTGACAATTATTATTAATAATAATAATAATGATTTTTTTGAATTAAAAAAAAAGTTAATAATAATTTTTAATAATAATAAGTACAACAACGCAGTAGTTTTTACCTGATTAAGTTTTTATACGTACAAGGTGACACGGAAAGAGTGTGACATTGTTTATTTTCAAATTAACGCGAGAAATCCAAAGTGGATCCACGAGAGAAGTTTTTGGAGGACCAAATTTTTAATTTTCATGAATATTTTTTGAGTGATTCATAATTTTATATGGTTTATCTTGCAATTAAACAAGTTTTTAAGGTAACAGTTGAAGAAATTGCTCCAGGATACCAGCCCTAGTATAAGATTTTGGGGCGATACTCTTATGCGGCTTTAGTCGATATCGCAAATATTTTTCGTTCAATCGTCAAAAGAACCTCATATTTGTATTTTCTGAGTCAGATTAACTCTAGGAAATGATTTTTATTCAAATCAAAGACAAAAAAATTTTGTAATTTTCTTAAAATTTTCTAAAAAATCAAGGAATTCTCAAGAAAAATTTTATTCAGATTTTGTTTAAACTTGAGTAATTTTAACCCAAAAATCGATTTTTTTTAACCGTAAAGCCAGTATTTTTGGAAATGTGCTAGATTTATATGTTTTGTGGGTCTGGATTGTGTTTTTGATCCGAACTACGATGGTGTTGGCGCAGGGTAGCATATAAATAAAGCTTTTAAAATTAATTTTCTATTTTATCATGTTGAAACATAGGTCGTTTTTGGGGCATAGGAAATTTTTGATTTTGCTAACAAATTATTACTTATTTGTGTGTTTTGCATAATAATATGCCTGTTCCACACTGTATATTAAAATAACATATAAATTACTTACTGCTGTACGTAGAAGTAATTAAACCCTAAATGTATATGCCTTGCAGTTGTATATAGGTATTATACTTATTGTATGAAGGCACCTAACATTTTAAAGTATAAAATAAAATAGTTAATTTTATTTAATTTAGGTACAGAGAAAATACAAAACTATCAAAACATTGTATTAAAAAACTACTTGCTTATACACTTTCATTAAAAAATAATGAAGAAACTTGTGTAAGATAACATGTCCGCTAACCCACTTTTTATACTTATCCGATCAAATTAAAAATTCGCATCCAGCTCAAAGTTGGCAGGATTGTTCAAAACACCATCATAAATGGAATCTAAAAAGTCCTCCTCGATCTGATACCTGGAAAAAACTTTACTCGGGGGCAAAGATCAACATTTTTTTGTGATTTTCAGCAAAACGGTAAGTTTTATCATAAAATAAGTGCTGATAAAAATTGTTGACCAGATAATTAAATACATATCTGATTTACAATTTTCGTCTGAACTAATTTTATGATAAAACTTACCGTTTTTTACCCATGAACTTTGAGCTGGGTGTGAACTTTTGTAGCAACGTGTTTTTGTGTACTTGAATATAACGTTAATTATTCTTTAAAAATAATCTTGGTATGATTATCATATCAGCTGATAAATGATAAAGTTTTATGACCACCATGTAACATTTGCATTTAGGTTGGTTTATTCTTTTTGAATTACAGTGTACTTTTTATATATATATAAATATTATTATCTAAAATATTATTATTGCTTGTATATGTGTGTAAAAGGTATACTCATATAATTTTTGTTAGGTATATAAAAATAATATGAGAAACTTAGGCCACAGAGTCAGGCTAGCCAAAGTGCCTCTTTCTCTTGTATTGGATGGTGATTCAATTCAAATATATCTACCAACAAACACACATATATGGTAATATGTTGTACCTAGGATCATTTGTATCTTGGATCATGGCTTGCATCAATCTTAATGTTTTGAAAATAATTTCATCCGAGAAAATAATTGACCATGTGCTTATGTGCTTCAAGGATGTTGCTTTACTGCAATATTGTAAAAAAGTTTTTAATTTGTTGATAACTGGAGGTTGTAGTTGCAACCCCGCCAACTGACGAAAATATTCCGTACTAATTAAAACAGTGAGCTCGTTTTCAGTAAACCCGATAAAATCAGTTAAACTCCACCAACTGGCAATAATAATTCGTACTATAATTAAAACAGGAAGTGAACCTGTCTTCAGTAGTTCCACTTAAGACTACCAAGTTACATACCATTTATCAATATGCATGGTAAGATTATATGAGCTTGTAATGAAATGAGGTATAATTTTTGTACTAATACTGTACCAGCGGAGGCTTCACGCAAACAATAATCAGTGTGTGATCCGTTGTTAACAATATTTCTACTTTAGTTGTTTCTGTTACAACCACAATATTCTATTATAGTTGTCTTGCCCAGACAACTGTTTTCGTATCCCCTTCACTCAAATTATTGTCTAAACGTGTAAAAATTTTTCGTTGAGTTTCGAAACTACGTGGTGAATAATTTTCAATTTTTTTAGACTTATTTTAAACATTTAATTCCAGTAGATATCAGTTTTTCATAAAGATGGTGTTACTTCTACAAAGCAAAAAAGAAACTATAACTTTTCCGTATTTTCCCACTCTGTACGTGTAAAATATGGCAATTTTAATCGCAAGTATCTCATAAAACATATGGTAATTTGTTTTTAAGTTTTGTAAATTTCTTAATATATGGCAATCGCGGAGCAACTGCTTTAAGAAATTATATTTTTTTAATGTTTTAAAGTAAATAAAGTAAAGTGAATATTTCATTTCCTGTTCATAAAATGTGGAGGAGGAAAAGTTTTAAAAGATGCACTCATGACTGAAATCTTCAAATTACATGCTGTCAGTGGATGTGATACATTATTGTGCTGTATTGAAAAAATGATAAGATACATCCAAATGTAAATTTTGATTCCAGGTAATGCACTCTCCCCTATTATATATCTTATACAGAGAGAACTGAACACAGAACTTAAAAGAACAAGAATTAATGTTGTGTCTTGTTGTCAAGAATGCCCTTGCGGCTGTAACCGACGGACGGTACACAACGACGGTAATACCAAATGTAAAGGTGTATTAGTTTGTGTAATCGTATACATATATTGTGTTTATGTGTCTACGTGTATGTGTAAAAGTCTTTCGTATCACTCCTATTTAGCCCCCTAATTCTAAGCTATAAAATAAACAATCATTCAAAAGAGTTCGTTCACTTTTGAATGTGGAAAGTTGAAGAAATCAAATTCATTCGAAAAATTGACTATGACTTGACAATCCAGATGGTCAAACCAATTATAGTACAGTCTCGATAATCGGGTGTGTTCTGGATACTTGAAAAATATTGGAATGTATGTATTTTAGTAAGACTGTACAGACAGTAATAAACACATGTATTGTGACGTTTCTGTGTTTTTAGAATCATAACAATGAATCATATTAGATGTATATACAAACAAACAATAGCATATTGAGTGATTGGAAGAGAGCGGTGTGAAAAGTGAGTGACTGGATTAACGAGGCTTATCTGTAACGTGATTCCTTCAAATGACAATTCTATCCTAACTCGTTCACTTGAAAGTTGATAATCCCGCAGATCAATTTATAAATGGAAAAAACTGGTTTTCTTCGAAAATAACGATTTAGATTAATTGTTTGAATCTATAGTAGTATAGATTCGATTCTTGACCCGTTTTTTACGCAAGATATCGTTAACTGTATAGCCCTTCTTCCTTTTTGTCACCCATTCTCCAGATACCTTGGAATTAATAGGCTTTGATATTCCCGCATATGCTTTTCAGCCTTCTTATAGTTTATTATTATTTTATCCAGAATTTTGAAGTTTAGTTAACATGGTATTATAAGTGTCGCTAAATTTTAGAAAAGTATTAGCTCAACCCAACACAATTCAACTTTTTATTCAGAAGTATCTTTACGAATTTTTCCCCAATGATTCATTCCCACGATTGAAGTCTGATGGAGCTACTCCACCGATCAAAATTTCGAGTTAATTATGGGCAAGTTTTAAATACTTGAAGATGTAAAAGGTAGTCAGTTTTTCCATGGTTTCAGTTGAATTATGAATGGATATTGGTCTATGTAGTAATAATTCCATAATCAATATTTAACAAACTCTTTGTTGATCATGATTTTTATAGTAGCTATAATATTATAGCTAAGCGCTCGGTTGTCCATTTAGTATACAACTTTGGTCTTAAAAGAAGTCAGACAACATTAAAAATTGTATTTTGTGCTAGAATTAATAATAATTTTTTTTTTTGATTCAAGTCCCCAATAATTTTTAAATGTTGCATAATGAAGTTTTTTTTTTTTAAATAATATTTTTTATAATATTAGAAATGCATTATAGATTTTAAGATGACGGCTCGGATTTATTGAAGATAGACTGAGAGACACCGCTTAATGATATTTTAAAAGGTTAGATGCGGGGAAAAAGAGAAAACAGCTGGATTTTTTTTATATATTTTTGTTGTGTATCTAATGATTTCTTAGAACTTGGATGACAATGAAATATGGAAGTAGAGTTTTTTAAATTATAAATAAAAAAACAGTCCTAAAACGTATTTAGAGAGGATGATATCTCTGTCGTGTATAATAATAGAGTTTTTCAGCCTTGAGATGACTCGTGAGATGAAATTTATGGTTTTTAAGAAGATTTCTATTTGTGTGTGGTACCGAAATGTTTTTTTTTGGTTGTTTTAGGAATTGATCAAAATTTTAAATTACGAAAAAGAAAAACTATAACATTTATAACCATATTTATATATTATCAATTTAAAAAAAAATCTAAATGATATAATTCTGGTGGAAGCGCAGATAAGACTCAATTCTATTTTAAACAGATATGTTTAATGCATTGACTTGCGCTTCCACCATTATTAAAACTAAAACTACTTAAGGATGTTTCGAAAAATCAGTTTTTCTTAGAATTATCTTTAGAGCGTGTTATATGCATTCTCATTAATGTTCTTTATAAGCAGGTTAATTATTTAATGCCTCGTAAGGTGTTAAATTTGTAGATTTGAGCTGTTCAAGTTTGCGTTTTGTACATATAAAATCTATATATTGAAGTGTTTTTAAAAGTATGATTTATTATATAACAGGGATCATTTTGTTAAGATTAATTTGGAAAACTAATATTCTTTAATTAAAAGCATGAAAAATATTTTCTTATAGAGAAAATTATAACAAACGGTACTCGTTTTTCCGTAAAATACATTTAAAGTGGTGAAATGAATGGCATTTTTCTGTTATTTTTATGTATAAGTGATTTTCTCTAAATCTTTAGGCATAAATATTTCAAAAACTATGGTATATATCGAAAAATTTTACTCTAAATTTTCATCTAATTTTCCTAAGTTCATATACTCATTTTTTTGAGCACGTCCTTAAGGTAGAATGTCCATGAAACCACTTTTTTACAAATAAAATTTTGAGTAGGTAATTACTAAGAATAACCGTTTCCTTGCTAAATTCAAAGTTTATTGCTCGTCAATTAAAAAAGATATTAACTATCAAAGTTAATTGCAAAACTGGCACATTTTAAGTGATGTCTCTAAAGTTTTCTACGGATTTCTTCAAAAACAACTTAATGATATCTACCTTTATTTATGACGAAATTTTTGGCCCCAAGAAAACGCTTGTTGTCCATCTTGTTGAAAAGATAAACAAAAAACAACTTATAGATAAATGTGCAGCTGTAATTTTCACATGTATACATACGATGTCTAAGTATTAAATACACACGTCTGATGTGACAAATAGTATACGTATTAATGAGCATATTTTTATGAAGTTGACTTTAAAGGGGGCATACATTAACAGATTATCGTTTAATACAGCTAACTTTCATCCTGATTTAAGAAGTTTCAAAGTAAAAAATCGCATTGGAATCGTTTAAGCTGTTTGAAAAGAAAGAAAATCGTGGAAAAGTGGGTATTTGATGAAACCCCTGTATCATTCCCTTTTTCCAAATACTTTTTAAAGCAATTTTCAAGATGTTCCAGAAGTTTGAATTTTAGTCTGACTTTAAAGAATAATTAGGTTGCTTTTATATTCCACTTAAAAGATAATCAATTTTTTGTTACGGTAATCAAAAATAGTTTAACAACATTTCGATTTAATAAAAGTCTCAAAGGGCGGAAAGAATTCCAAACAAAAGCTTACATACTTCATATAACTTAAAGGGATTATGGATATTTCATGAAGACAATGTTTGTTTAAAAAAAGTAACCTTCTTTTAAAATTGTGGCAGGTTTTTGTACTTCAAACTATGACATGACCTTGAGATTTAAAAAGGTAGCTTCTTTGTTATTATAGCTATGAGAAAATATTTTATTCCACAGGTCTATTTTTTTTTAAAACTATTCTCAGAGTTTTAGTTCAAAACAAGTGTTTGATTCTTAATTTTAAGGAAAATACTCGTATTTTAAATAAGTACTAGGACAATCATTTTTTTTTTGTCAAATCAGAATCAACACCTTTTGGGATTTCTCTAGGTTTTTTTCACCAATTTTACTCTTAATTAATAATTTTTTAATTCAAATTATTGCCTCATTTTGACGTGAAAGAAAGACAAATAAACAAACAAGAAAATAAAAAATTAAACAATCTTTCAAATTTACAATATCAGTATAGATTTTATCATAGTAAAAGCATAATAGTCTGCGAGACAGAACCCTTTTTGTTAAATGATTAATACATACTAGTGAGTGGCTTCCTTTTGACGAACCTACCAAACTTTTCTCTCTTCGCCTTTTTTCGAAAGGGTTGCGTTTTCAAATAAGCATGATAACGTCATTTTTAAGCTATCGGTCTGAAAAAAACGTAGCAGGGAATTTTTTCGGACAATATAACATCAGCAAAAATGAATTATGTATGTATTGAAAAACAAAAATACTTCAGTAGGGCATATTCGAGGTGGTAGACAAGCTAATAATAAATTATTAATGTTATCAAGTGTCCGAAAAATGTCCTGCTGTGTTTTTTCAAACCGATAGCTTAAATATGACGTTATCATGCTCATTTGAAAACGCGCAGCCCTTTTGATGAGTCGTAGAGAGAAAGTTTGGCAGACTCGTCAAAAGAAAGCCACTCACAAAGTTTCAAGTATGTATTAATCAAAATTAACAAAAAGGGTGCTGTCCCACAGACTATAAAGTAAATTGCACTAAAATAAAAATAAATTCCTTGTAAACTTACCTTGTAATTTTTTCTCCGTTTCCCAAAATTTTTGCAATTCTGTAAAATATTTATCAAGAATAAATACTTTAGATAGGCCCAACGTGGCCATTGCGTGTTTTTCACAACAATTTGATAATAGTCTTTTGTATTCTGTACGTGTTCACTAAAATTATTTAAAAAAACTTTTTTCAATAATTTTTGATTATATATTTGAACTGTTGTTATTGCTATTGCTGTTGTATGAATTGCTGCCCCTGAGGGCGATATTAAATCACCCGCCAGCATGCCAATGTCCGGTACAACCACATACCATTGAATTATTATAATTGTCACAATTAATTATCATAATATTTATCTTCGTTTATTAATTAACCAATTAATTTATTATCTTAAGCACACACACACATACACAAATATAATTTTTTATTTCACTTTATTAACTTTATGTTAATAATTTAATTAACTCGCCACTTTATTCAAAACAATAATTCACGGTTCAAGTTTGTTTGTTTGGGAATCGAAACACTTGTGCTGAAATAATGAGAAAAAATTTTATAAATTTTTGTGTGTTAAGATACCGTTTGTTTTTTGCGTAATATTTTTTTTAAAATTTACATAAACAGAAGTTATTCGGCTTAGATGTTTACAAATTTTTACTGTGGTGTTAGATTTATGAATACTGTCTCATTCAATAAGATAGGAATGGGTTCAAGGTAGTTAGTTCACTCGTTATAGTCAAGTCAATGTAACGACAACAGTGTACAATACTGAGGACATTGTATCTATACAAACAGGGTGGCCTTTTTAATATATTATGGCTAAAAGCTCGTTTTGAAGTTAGCCTTAAAAAATTACTTATACAATAGTTGAAAAGTTTGATGGGAGATATCATGTTCTGACATCAGAAGGACCTAGTTCATCAGTTTGCTTTTATAATAAATTTAGATTCTAATGGGGTAATTTTGATCCAAAAAGTATAAAAATCAGGTTAATTTAATAATTGGATGCAGAGTTTCTGAGATATCACAATATTTGGATCGATTTTAGTCCGTATCTCAAAAAATATTCGAACAGTCATCAAATGCACCCGATTTTTGTACTTTTTGGGTCAAAATTACCTTATATACTGAGTTTTATCGAAATTGGAGTTAAAAATAATTTCTGGTTTTTTCGCAATTTTTTTAAGGAGTACGTACCCCTTTGAAAAAATCGAGAAAAACGCAAAAAAAATTTTGTTTTAGAATTTAATGAAACTCGGTGGATGGGGTAATTTTGATTCAAAAAGTATAAAAATCAGGTTATTTTAATGATTGGACCTAAAGAAAGTTACAATTATCACAGTCAGCGATTATCATGGGCAATCTTTTCAAAAAATTAAAATCCATAAAATTATGACAAAAGGGAGGATAAATGAGGGTTTTAACGTGTTAGTCTTTATTTTTAAAGGAGAAATTGCCCAGCAAAGCGGGCGAGTACTTGCTAGTAATAAAAAATACATTTTTATTATATGCAGTGTTAAAGTCAAACCCAACAAAATTCAATCCAAGTGTTTCAATTTTCAATTATCTATTATATACAAATTAAAAATATATTTAAAACTAGTCAAATGTTTTATTTTTTTGTTGTTGTGTAGAACAAGACACACCTATTATAATACCTAGACATAGCAGCCTAAGATTTATATTCAAAAATATTTTAAAGAATGTTTTTTATAATATTTTTGAACAAGATTTTCCAAAAAGAAAGAATTGAATTAAATATACAGTGAAACTTCTGAATACCATATAAAGAAATTAGTCAAGGTCATTACTGAAAGATTTCGGTCCAGAACTGTATCCATTCGACGAAAAAACAACGACTCTGGCTTATATTCTACGGAACTTTTTCGAACTTGAAATAAATAAAATGAATTGGCAACACTGTGGTCCTTTGAACAATTATACCGATTAGATTAACGGATCATTATTTTATAATCGACTCTACAATGATTTCCACGCAGTTAATTTAATTCCCAGTGTTAGGAATTATCCACCCAATTACGACTTCCTTTCAAAACGCAGCACGTTGCGAAATATACAACCAAACTAATTTATTAATTAAAGAAAAAAGATTTTAATGAATGATATAAAATATATAAATTTGAATAAAATCAATCTATTTAGACCGATGTCTAGGTCAAAAAAAGAGTCATAACTCCGATGTAGAGTGGCACACATGTCAATTGTTGGGAGTTGCCTGAAATAACAAAGCCTAAGTCGATAATTTTTACTTCGATAACGATGTAAACCAGAAGGGACAATTGTCCCTTCCAAAAAGTTAGGCAGAAAATCATTTTACTTTCTTAAGCCGTAATTCGTAATATAGCCAGGATACAAAAGTTTTAAAAGGTCGGGAAAATAATTTTGTATTTAGTAAAAGAAGATAAATAATTTATAATAGTAAATAATAAATAATAGTTTTTCAAAATCGTATGTGAAACTCATCAAAACTTTTGGATTCAATTGCAAAACCAATCAAATATGTGTCTTTGGGTTATCTAGGGTCTAAAAATATGAAAATCAAGCTCATTTGGCTATTAAATGAATAGTTTTAGATGCATATATTCAGAATTGTCAAAAAATAAAAGCATTTCGTGCAGGATTTTTGCCATATTTCACCATAATCATTCGCCTCAATTATTAAAATGTACCCACTTTTTTTTTAAAATTTGATACGTTGAAATTATTATATAGATTAAGTTTAATCTTTTGAAAAAATACGTTTTAGATTATATGCTCCATAAGAGTATATGAGGTTGTATTGAAATGAGGTAAAATTTTTGTCAAATACTGTATCATCAGAGGCTTTGCACACACAATACTCGGTGTGTGATCAGTTGTTTACAATAATCTACTATAGTTGTTTCTGTTACAACCACAAGACGCTTCTATACTTTTCTTGGCCACGTAATTATTTTGATGACCTTTTGTTGATCAGGCGAGTCGAGTAGTTATCTTACAATCGATATGTGGAGTTCGATATTACGATCCAGTTTTTAGACCAGATCCCGGTCTAACACATATGTATATTAGATAAAAAAAATAATATCAAAATATTAATTTAGAAGTTTTTTTTTTATATTATTAAGTGATACATAACGCAGTTACACACCAAAAAATAACTGTTTTTTTTTACTTGTCTTTAGAGGTGTACACGTTGTATCAGTAGAAGAAGTGCTGATGAAATGAGTCAAGAGAGTACTTATTATTATTTCAAATGGTGATATTTCTCTCCAAAACTATTCAAACACAACTGCTTGCTCTGATCAATGGTGTGTTTTATTTTTTTAATTGCTAAGAGTTAATTAACCTTATCAGATAGATATAATATTATATGTAGGTATATGTTACGGTCAAAATGATAAATCCAGTTATAATTTGTCATTTGAGTAATAGTTTCGGATGTTTTGTTATAGGACCTCTCACTGATCGCTATCGAAATAAGTTGTTGTGTATTATTCATGGCTATTGTTCACAATAAAAATGAGGCTAGAATGTCGTTTTTCTCATTTCCTTTTGAATTTTATCAAATCGAAAAGCCAAATACGAAAAAATACAATTATTTAAATATATTTCAAATTTCGACGACAAATTTTGATCTAAAGTTTCGACAACTTTTTCTGTTTTTTTCTCGAAAATTCGATTTTTCTTTGTCTCAAATTTAGTATGTGTCGTTTCGAGTCACTAAAGATGGAATAATCAGAATGAATAAAAAAAATTCATTTTGGCACAGTATTCTAATAAAATTTCCTATAGTAAATAGGTTTTAAGTATAACTATTTCACTCACATCAATTGTTAGAATTACTCCAAAGAAACATATATATATCCTATTCCAATAATTCTCAATGAAGTTAACTTCGATCAAGATTTAACGAATGGCTTTTTTTTGCTAGACAATTTCTAAGACAAAAGATTCAAAACTGAATAAGTAACAAGTTTTTTAGATATTTAAGAGCGAACCAGACTCTTAACCAAAGTTAGTTATAAATTATATTTCTGTCAATATTTTCAAAACTTTGATTATTTAGAGTCTTTATTGATTGGATTAAATACTTAATTTATAATATTAACCATAACATATACATATTCATTTTATTAGGGCCATTCAAAACGTTTATAATGTATATAAAAGTATTAAGTTTTATTATTGAAATTATAAAAATTGTTTTATTTGAATATGCGAGATACCACCAGCCAAGTGGGAAATTTGAACTTTATGTAAAGATAAGAGAAATAGTTTGTGTGTTTTTTATGAATTAAACCAGCCAATTGGATATTTAAATATTAATTTTATTAATAACGAGCAGTTACCCACTAGCTTTGCCGGGCTATTCAATTGCAACTCAATTGTTATATTGAGCGCCTCAAGCTTTTACAAATAGTGATGAAATATGAGTGGCTCCTACAAAATTGTTTTCTACTTTTTAGTACAATAAAAGTTTGTCCTTAAAAAGTATTTTTAATTGAAATTTTTTTTAAATCAAAAAGCCCATTTTGCGTCATGAACTTTAACGACTCTTTGTAATGAGTAAAAGTACTGAAAGCCTCTTATTTACCGAATGTTAAGTCACAAGCGTTTTAATTATTTATTAACGTTGTAGCAACGAATTTTTCTTTTACTTTGTGTAATTGGATAGCAACATAAATTTGGGTTCATGTTTTAGAAAAAGTCTAAAATCAAAGTTGTAAACATCTAGAATAACTTCCATTGCAAGGTGGATCAATTTTTATTAAGTAATTTCAGGGTATGGTTAAATTTTTCGATTTTGTACATAGCATATACCTTTGCAGTCTACAAGCCCATGCTAAAATTTTTCAGGTAAAATGACCCACCAGAAATCAATCATATTGAAAAAATGCTCTTTTATGTAAAAGTAAGTTTACCCATGCACCATGGCATCAGTTTTAGCATGGGCATTTAGCGGTACAGGTGAAAATATGAATGTCACCCTTTGGTGTCTCAACCCTGCATCACTAAATATGTACGGCGTTGCTGGATACTAACTCTGCATGAGTATTCGGAACAAAATACATAAATAAATCTGATAACTTCCGTACCGGAAGTAAAAACAAATTATCTCGTCAATTGCCGAAGCCCTACGTGATTTATTACTGTATGGCATTTATGTAATTTGCTTCGAATACTTATGCAGAGTTTGTATTCAGCAACGCCGTACTTATTTGCTGATGCAGGGGTGAGACACCAAGACAAGACTGTACCGTACAAAGTTGGCACCATGGTGCTTAAACTTGCTTTTAAATATAGGAGCATCTTTTTCAACATTTGATCCCTAATGGGTCATTTTACTCGAAAATTTTGGCATGGGCTTGTAGTCTTCCAGTCAAAATTCAAATGTATACTTGAGAATTTTTTTAATTTAGTTTATTATATTTTGCAAATTGGGTGAATTCATTTATAAAAAAAAAAAAAATATTTTGATTTTAACGTTCAAAATTTGAAATTTTGATTCAGTTATTTGAAATGTAATAAATTTGATTAATCTAGGTCAAACAATTCTAAAGTTATGACATAAGTACTCTTAAAACAAAACAAACTCATAAATCGCACTAAATTAATAAAATTTAATGAGATATTAAATCGATAATTTCTTCAAATTGAATTACGAAATTTTAACGAGTATTAACATGAATCACTAAAATTTGAAGTCATAAATTTAAGTTCACATATTCTATACCAATTTAGTGTGATGTTTGAGATGTGGATATTGTAGAAAATTGGTATGAGACCTGGTAGCATTCTTTCTTTATTGATAAGGAGGAAACGTGTCTTTCCCCTAGACAGCGGTTGCGTTAACTACTATGGGATGCGAGCTAGTAAAGATTTCGAATTTCTATTTGGCAAATCAAAATTACATTCTTTTATTATAAAAGTTAACCATAATAAAATTTCAGCCACAATAAAATGATTTGAAAGCTATTTTCTTTTGGTTTAGGCTATTTTCTTTTCTAGGAAATTTTAGAGAAAACTTCGAAAACTTGTTCAATTCGCGGGAATTGAATTTCCCGCCTGGTTTGTTGACACGCGTACCAACATCAAAAGTGGAAAATGTATGAACATTAAGTCATATACCTCATTATTATAAGGCTACTGATTATAATTAAATAAAATATTTGATTTCAGAAAAATGCATTCTATTGAATAAAACAAACTAATTCCACCATTTAAGAAATTTCAAGGGTGGTGGAAGGGCGGCAGTTTTGGCAACTGCCTAGGGGCGGAAATATTCTAAATCCGGGCCTGATTAGAATAATGTCTCGTGTGAAGTTAGTAACGGCAAAAACTGTCTGGCATTTATAATTTAAATTGCTTAAAGGACTTAAAAAAGATTTATAAACAATAGTATTCAGATCATTTGAAAATTAACGCTTTTCGCAGTTTTTTTTGAGAATGCTTACTCGGTAACGCAACTTGTAATATATATTTTCCTAAAGAAAAAAAATTTCCAAAATCCAGTCAACTCAAATATTACAAAAACTAAACCTTTTACCTTTTAACGCCTTGTCGTTTCCAGCATAAAAATATAACGATTTAGTATAAGTAATATTTTTATGGTGGGAGCGTAAAGCAGTAAAAAGTATATCATATTCATTATTATCTGTATAGGAAATATTCATACTATTGTGATCGTTATCATCAAATCTGCCAACTTTTTGATCGTCTTAACTTTATGATTTCAAGAACGTATTCTATTTTAAAAATATCTTCGCATTACTTTAAATAACATTAAAGATATCTAAGAAATTTTCAGGGGTGAGTTTGAACTTTATGGGACAAAAACAATTCGCTCAAAAAATCAAAAATTTCGCGAAATTTTCTTTGTATATTTCTATGATTTCTATGTTAAGATTGCCTAATTTCTGTTTAAAGTAACACACGATCAAAGCAGGTCTCCCTCTCTTGTTTATTAGACCATAAAAACTTCAAATTTTCTCAAAATGTCTGTTGAATAATTTTTTTTTGGACGCCACAAAAATTTAAGAAAAAATCGTAAAAACAAATGAATTTATCAAAAATTGAATTTAAGGATTGAAGTTTTTTAACAAAAGCCTATATTTACATTGTACAGGTAAAACAAAAATATTATTAGATAGTAAACAAAATAAAATTGAATAACTTGAGCTTTTAAAATTAAGGTCTCTTATTTTATTGTGACTTCATTAATCTTTCAAATATTCATCCAAATCCTGTAGTTACTTAGTACAGGCATAATAAAAATATATTTCGATAGTATATAGAAATGAATTTTTAACAACAACAAAATTGAGGTCTCTTTTATTTTGTGACATCATTAATCTTCTATCAACTAAAGCTTATATTTATTTAGTACAGATAAAATAAAAATAATTTTCGATAGTATACAAATGAATTTCCTCAAAAAAAATATTACAATATTTTAGATTTTTTTAAATATAAACCTTTAATTTATGAATTAATTCTCAATCAAAAATTGAACCACCCTACTTTTTGTATAAGTGGTACAGGTAAGCTAAAAACAATCTTAGACAATAAAAAAAAGTTTTAAAAAAGAAAAAAGAACACTAACAATACCCTTAATCAAGAAAAAGAACGTAAACTCTCAACTCTCAAAAAAAAATATTGTTTAGTAAACATATATAAAACACAAACAACACAAAAACCAAAAACGAACTTCTATTCACACTCTCGAAAAAATCTACATTTTGCACTCAACTTCAAAAGTTTTCTTTAAAAAAAAAATAACTTTTCAAAACACTTTTCGCATCAAAACATTTAAGAATTTTCTTCTACCTCCATTTATATAAAATTTAAAAATAAAAACATTTTTTGAACTGAGAGTGTATCTATGTGTATATACAGTGAACTCTTAAAGTTGGAACTGGCTCCAAAAAACATATAACAGTCTGAACTGTTTTATATATTTAACAAAAGGATGAAACATTCTAGAGAACATATTAAGAGAGCGTTGCTAAACAAAGATGCAAATATATCTTATTGTAATGGTGTTTTTATTTTCTTATACTTAGGTTGCGCGCTTGGAAGTGTTGCCATCTAGATGATAAAGATAGGAAATATTTTTATGTGTTAAATTTATATATATATTTATATATATATATATATATATATATATATATATATATATATATATATATAAATACCTATATAAGTGTAAATTAAGCAGGGTTTGGTATATTAGGAAAACCATAAGTTCAGCCAGGAACCAGTTGATGTATTATAGGTCAAGTTTAGGTTAGGAACTATTGATAATAGTTAACTGAATAACCTAATTTTGAACTTGAACTGGGTCAATTTCACTAAAGCATTTGTATTTTAGGTAAAGTTTAGGCTAGGAATTATAAATTTAAGATATTTTGTAATATACATTATAATATGTATATTTTTCTTCTCACTTCTACAGTGGATATAGTATATGCTTTAAACAAACAAACACATACATAATATATGAAACGTATAAATTTAAGATATTTACAATAACTGTGTAAATATTATATACTATATAATGTTTCTAGCCTAATTTGCGCCCTAAAAAGTTGTTTATTTTATTATAAGGAACTTTTTTTTGTATTTAAACTTTTGTTCTATCTCTAACGGTTTACAAAATGGGTTCTACGAATTCAAGACCATTTTAAAACTTAAACTCACTTTTTACGTCCTGAACATGCTATAAAAACTTCAGTTTGATATCTTCCTTCGTTTTTGTATTATCGTGATGATGGCAGGGCAGACACACAGATGGACAGACAACCGGAAATGGACTAAGTAAGATCATTTTATGAACACCTCTATACCAAAATTTGGTTCGTAGATCAATATTTTTAAGCGTTACAAACTTGGGAATAAACATATATAGCATACTTTGATATAATATTTTAGATATGAATACGGAATATAAACAAACTTGGGACTAAACTTAGTATATCTTCATAAACAGAATGTTCGATTTACATCTAGGCATATAAATATCACGAGTATAACAGAATGCATGCGTTAAGCAATGCATCTAAGTGAGAGTTATTATATACATGTGTTGAAGCTTCGATATGCGTTGAGATAATTGTAAGACGCTTGGAAAGTGGGAGTTTCCTGATTGAATAGATGAACTATAACAGATAAGCTACGATACAAGTTACTTTTTCAATTTCAAATAACACCTATAATACCTCTTACTTAGATGTATTGCTTAACGCATGTACTCTGTCATACTTTTCTGTGATATTTATATGCCTAGATTTAAATCGAACATTCTGTATATTACATATAGTATATAAAAATTAAATAATTTTTCATGGGTTTAAAATTAAGATCGAACTATAATTTAGTTTTTTTACACAACCCTAAGAAAAACATATATATATATATATATATATATATATATATATATATAAAAGTAGTAAATATACCTGTGTATAGTATACAATACATATACCATACCCATATGTATGTATGTAAAAGCAAACTCTTATTCAGGTGTTATCTAAAATTCAGCACTGTTTCTTAATCAAGCATTGAAGTTACCATATAATTGTATAACGCATTACACATTTACTATATACCTACCATACAAACATACATACATAAGTATACCTACATTATATGAGAACATACATACATTCATATATATATTTATTAAATATTATATTATTCTAGAAATATTATTATGATTATGATTATTATTACTTATTCAACTTTGTTACATTACTTTACCCAGAGTATACGTACATATTATTCAGTCAGTCAAAAAATATTATTGTAATAATTGTAACAACTTTCAAAATATGTATAATAAAAATATATCATGTAAATTTATTTAATATTATATTTTTTTATTATAAATATAATATTAAATAAAGACAATAAGATGTTTATATAAAAAAAAATAAGTTTAATATTGGGTACTTTGTTTAGGTCATGGAATTAATGGTATGTTTATCTCACTTGTGTGCATTTTGTGTAAGTTTTAAGAACAGATTGTCAGCATTATTTGATTTTTTTTTTGAGGTAAAAGAAAGCGTTTTGTTCTCTTTATTCATTAAATAATAAGTTTAATATCTTGAAAGAATTATAAGTTCAAAATTTTTTACAGAATATCCTAAATTACTTCCATTATTCTTTTTGAAAGAAGGACTATTAGCCAAAATGGACAATACAGGCAAAATAATGTAGAAATTGTAATTAAAATAATATAAAAGTAATATTTTTGAAAGAAGGACTATTGTAAGGAAGTTGTAATAATAATAATAATATACAAGTAATATTACAAAAATTATAGTCACAGGACTAAAATGTTTTGTAATTTTACTAAATAAACAACCAACCAATTGTAATTTTACTATCGTGTATTGTGATTTTAATAATAACATGTACTTTACTTTAGTTTGATAAAATTGAGTGTTCATGTTTAGAAAAGTCATTATATAATTATTGCAAATTTCAAATAAAAAAAAAAACGTATTATTGGGAAAATCATTTTGTCATGCGCCAATCGGTTGCTTAAAATAGAACTATGATAACAAGCTTTAATTTGACTTCAACAGACGTTGAATAAATAGATGGATATAAAGGAACCATAGTAATTTACAACAAAACTTTCAAAAGTGTTAATGAACTGCCTAAATTAAATTGACTTCTAGTCATAGCGAAATCGACTGACAGTGGAGACACCATTTCATTGAACATTGTATAGCTGAGCGAATTAAAGCATGGATATGTTTGTTGTTATTTTAGTGATAACTTAGCTCGAATACAGGCATGGGCGAGCTACTTTAAGTCAAAGTCACCATTGTTATAACTATATTGTGTGCCATAAACTTTATTGTGTATCTTTTTATTCAAATTTGCATGGCTTATAGAGGAAGAAGCAAGACGAGTATACCACTCTTCTACCTATCTCAGTTTCTCTAATAGTAATGAGAAAAAAAATGTTGCCTCTCTGTCTTACTCGTATTTTAGTTTCAGAAGTCCGAGGGACTTCTGCAAGTTCCGGTTGCCCATGCCTGCTCAAATACATTCTTAGATCAATCTAACGATACAGTATATCCCAGGATACCATTAAATGGAAGTTATATTCATATTATAAATACATCTATTTCACACTATTACCTTAATACCATCAATAATTATTCAATTCCCTTTATATACAATAACAACACTCTCAATGTATGTATAATCAGGCATTAGGTTATTCATACTTCTTATAGTGCGCCTTAATGTATACACAGATAGTGCCTATTTCTTTCTCTCTACATTTACAACACACAGGTAAGTAAATAGGTACTCTATACAATAGGCCACCTACCTGTTATAAACATACCTGTTGACTTGATCACGTGATGCATATAACGTATAAACATTAGAGAGGTATATTAAAATTGAAAAGAGATGGAAAAATCATAATATTTTTATAAACATTCAAAAATGGTTACAAGAAAAGTGAGCACTTTAGAACGTAAAATAGTGTGTGATATTTGAGTCCTTTTATTTTTTTTCGCTTCTACCTCGGAAAAGTATTTTAGTGTATTTCCATAATTTTACGTGGATCACATATCCAAAAACTTTTCAAACATTGTAAATTTTATTTTGGCGTTCATAGAACTAAAACCTATATTTTTGTGAACGTAATGGTACCTGCCTTCGAGCTTTCGATTTACGGAACACTTCTAAAATCGAGAAAATTATCATATTTCAAATAGAAAATCATGTACTTATTTCAAACTTTTTACCCTTATGCAGCTTTCAACTTTTTAATTTTCCTGATACAATTACAATCTTTAGTTTAAGAAAAATGAAACATGAATCACTTTAACCCGTCCCAACTTGCGTGGGCCGTTCGTTAATCTTTAGTCGCGTGATAATAGATTTCCTCAAATGTCCGTTTTGCAAATGCGTCAAATATTTCGTGTTTCAAATATAATTACATCACTAAGACACACTTACGTATAAAGTTCTCAATTTACTTTCTGCCATTCAACTAAAACTACTGATTTGAATGCTTATAGGCTTGCTCACTCTTACATATTATTTTAGCTTGAATGCTTGGCTTTAGCTATATAAGAGTTAAGCTAAACTAGTCAACTATGTTATTCTGCTGTTGTGGTTATTCTGAAAATTATAATAAAAATTAATTTTAATATTTTCTGTTATTCATTGCTGCTGACTGCTGTAGTTTAGATGATTTTTATTTCATTTATTGTATGTGGTGTGAATCATTCATATGACTTCTATATACGAGCAAAAACAAAAAAATTTCTTGTCTTCTAAATCCTTGTAATCCGACATAACTATGTAACGGTATAATTAGAACGCAGATTTATTATAAATGCATGAATTCTTCGCGGCTGAACTTAGAAAATGATTGAAATCTTATCACTTTGATATGTTATTTGTCGAATTACAAGGTATTCTTTTTCAAAAAGTTCCGGACTACAAGGGGTTTGTGACAGTTGGACAAATTCGATAATTCGACACCAATTTACAAAACGTTTGTCGGATTACCGCGGGTCAACCGTAATCGCATTATCTGATTTCGAAAAATGTAATAGTTTTTAATGTAGCTGAAAACACAGTCGATATTCGGAAACTCGGCTTTTGGTTAGAGCGACTGGAAAATCTGGCATACTTATTATTTGAAAATTTATATAAAATAAACTTAAACAGAAAACTTGTCAAGTTTAATAAATAATGTATGTTTATTGTTCAAGGAAAGAACAAATATCACAGATATTTCTTGTACACGGTGGTTAAAAAAATAAGTACTAAGAGTAATAATTGAAGAAAATATGACTTTATTGACGGAGCAAGGCAAGGCAAAAGAAATAATAATCGTTGTTTTTTCTTGTTTCTTGTGGATGATTATTTTAAATAATTTTTTTTTTTTTTTTTAATTTAAAAATAAAAATAATTTATATAAAAAAAAATAAATAAAACCTCAATGTGTTCTTCACCTTTTTTGAAAGCACTTTGAAAGAGTTTTGTGTTCCAGATAAATAACTGTTTAAAGGCGCCATTCAATATAAAAAATACTTTTTTTTAAATAAAAAAAAACCTACCTTCGAATAAATTATTTAGGAGGCTTGGGGTACGGACTTGTGTCTGTTTTAAAAAATTTTCAATTTTAAAACACTCAGAAAGCGTAATACCCAATTGACCTAAGTTGCTCATTTACGAACTCGACCTTACTTTTTACGTACTAAGCACGCTATAAAAATTTCAGCTTGATATCTCTTTTCGTTTTTGAGTTATCGCGATGACAGACGGACAAACGATAAACAGACAACCGGAAATGGACTAATTAGGTGATTTTTTGACCTGTACCAAAATTTTGTTCATAGCATCAATATTTTTAAGCGTTACAAATTTGGGACTAAACTTAGTATACCTTGGTATATTTCATATACATGGTATAAATTGTCTAGCGAAGACATTTAAATGTAACTTTTTTAGATACCTAGGATTATTTTCTTTAAAATAAAATCATTTTTCCATTCTTGGGAATGTATAAAATATTATTATGCTTCTAATTTGCTCAAGAAGAACCTAATTCTTCTCTATCCGGCTGTAAAAAGAGTCATTAACCGGTCGTAAAAAGAGCTATTAATAATTCGTAAACTATCCCAGTAGAATCTTTTTGATTTTCACGAGAATTGGGAAAAATTTCTTGACACGTATAGTTCAATGATTTTATTCTCATTCAATGAATTTATTTGATTTTGAGACTAAAAATAAAGACAGTTTTTTTAAAAGAGTGAATTTTTTGTTCTCTTTTATGGAAAAATAACGCAAAAACTACGAATTTAAGAAATTTAAATTTATATTTTGTATAAATATAAAAAAAAAAATATATATATATATATTAAAAAAATACATTAAATTTAGGTAGGTTGGTCAGTTTTAATTAGGTACAAAAATTATTTATATTTTATTGTCATGCAACGCTAAAATTTAAAAAATGTAATATTCCAATTTGAAAATATTTCATAGCGAAAACTTATTCAACTTATTAGACACTAATTGAATTGTATTGAAATTGAAATGTTTAAAACGAAAAAGCTTTTACTAGAAATAATTTCCAAATTGATTATCTAGCTTAATGATTTTGGAAAAATAAATTTAAAAATATTTTTAATAAAAAAAATGTTTTTTGGTAATCTACGCCAAATGATTTAACACAAATATAAACTTTTAAAATATTCAACAAATCAGTATCAGGAAATTAACTTAATTTAATGGAAAACGTTGTAATATATCCAATTTTATGGAGGTAATATCTGTGTAACTTTATGATTTCAAGTTCATTTTTCCAAGACCATTAGGTATGAGGCTTCAAATTGTGTTTTTTGTTCTCTGTTGAGCAATTAACTTAATAAATAATTTCACTAAATTTGAAAATGCATTCAAATCATTAATGAAACTTTAAATTGAGCAATAATAGATTTTGGATATATTTATTCTCTTTTAGTGAGCTTAAATTTAAGTTCACCTTCTGGTGCATACATAAAACTAACAGCATATTTCAATGGTTCATGATGATATTCCAATTTATATGATCGAATTAGCTGCAAAATAAAATTGAAGATTTAGTAAAAGAAATTTTGCAAAAATTAAAACATACAACATTAAAGAGCAAAATCTGGTATCTGAAGTCAAAAAAATTTATCGATTGACGTCTGGTATAAGTTTGGATACATAGGTGGTTTTCTTTTTCGATTTAATATTTAAGTTAATATTTGATGAAATTATGAGTAAAAAAAATGACAATATTTTAGTTGAAGCGTGATATTTAAACAGCAAGTGAGATTTTTTATTTTTTGATGCCGAAATCGGACCTATTTCTTCTTTCTTGGCTTGTTTTTTTCTAACGTATTTTTTGTTTTCTGATAGTAACTTTGTCAAATTTAACATTGAGCCTCCGTAGGTAAATTGGATTACAAGTTTTTTAATGTGTGTTGTATTTCCATTCTTCCAAACCTTTCATTATTCTAACTACTTTCACATATATTTCATTAATTTCCTAGATTTCTATATCGAAGAGAAAAGACCTTTGGAACTTTCAACGACTAAAAATCATCTCAGATAAATTCAGTCTTAAAAATAACTGACTTTTCAAACATATACCGTCTGTCTTCTTTGTTGGAATTACAAAAATATGTTTCCAAAGTAAATTCGGATTTAAAAACTTACTTTTGCTAAAAGTATTTGCATTTCTAAATCAGCAAAACGTCTTCCTAAACACATTCGTGCTCCATGTCCGTATGGTAACGATGCAAATGGATGTATTGTATTGTTTGAAGAGTTTTCTGAATGTTTTGATAGCCATCGTTCTGGCATAAATGTACTAGCATTGGTCACATAATCTTCCATATTTCCCGTAATTATTGTAGGAAACACACATTGAATCTAAAATGAAAATTTGTAAAATATCTCTGAAAAAGCCCATTTTGAAGTTGATGACAAAACTGAAATCTCATTTATTTTAACTTAGTAAAGGTAGTTTTGGCAAAGACAAAAATACTACATTTGGATCATCCTGGCTTCTTTGAATATTGGGAAAATTTAAATTTTTTAGATTTCGCTGATTTATATTTTGAATATAAGTAATATTTAGGGGTTTTATAAGTTTAGTCCAAGGTTTTTAGTAAATATTAAACAAATTTTTAAAAAAGCGAGCTGCAATTTCTATATCATTTTCTAGAGCTAAAAAGAATCTATAAATTCGAAAAGAAAAACTTGATCCACTAATATTACCTCCCAAGAAAATGCTCCTTTGATAATACTTTACTCAGTATTACATGAACAGGATATATAAACGAATCTAATATTTATTTCTACCTTTGCTTAAAACGTACAATTATAGATTTTTCGATTAACATCATGAAAATACTTACGCCTTTTGGTACATGGTAACCGCAAATTTCTAAATCTTGTTGTAAAGTTCGACCATTTCCTATAACTGTTGAGTATACCCTATAAAAACAAAATTAATAATTTAAGATTCATTGAAATCTATATCTCTATTTCTAAACTCACCTAAATACTTCTTTAATAAAAGCTTTTAAATATGGTACTTGTTCTAAATGTTTCGAGGTCAATGGTGTATTTGGATCTGGTAATGCTTTTAATAATTCTTGATGAATTTTTTCTTGTTCTTCGGGTCGTGTAGCTAATTGATATAAAATTGAGCAAACGGCCATTGAAATCTAAAAAATTAAAAAATTTAAAAACAAAATGTATACATCCTTTAAATTTCTTCGAGCCCTGAATGTATTTATTATACCATGTATATTAAATATATCAAGGTATACTAAGTTTAGTCCCAAGTTTGTAACGCTTAAAAATATTGATGCTATGAACAAAATTTTGGTATATGTGTTAATAAAATCACCTAATTAGTCCATTTTTGGTTGTGTGTCTGTCTGTTTGTCTGTCGTTTGTCTATCTGCCCGTCTGTCATCACGATTACTCAAAAACGAAAAGAGATATCGAGCTGAAATTTTTATAGCGTGCTGAGGACGTAAAAATTGGCTACACGATTAATTTCATCCGGTTGGAAATTTATCCACCCTCAAAAGAAAGTTATTTTTGAAACAGCCTTTCACGCCAAATGCAAACCACACACATAGCCCGTTGTTTGACATTACAATACAATTTTTTGCTCATGCGTTTTGAGTCAGCAATGGCCATTCAATTCAAAAGGGTCAAAGAAAGAAAAGCCTTTTTGAAGAGCCTTGGCCATCATTATTTACTTCAGAATAATTGGATTCACAGTCCATTATAGAGCTCAAAAAAATGGACTTTTCTTACTGAAACTTAACTGGGTATTAGAGTACCTACTTACCGTATCAATTCCAACTAAAATTAAATCTAACGCTAATACATAAGCAATTTTTGGATCTTTTTCGCTTGTTAAAATTCGTTCAATTAATGATAAATCTTTATCACTTGTAACATTTTTTTGTTTTAATCGCTGCATTGCCGCATCAATATGTTTCATACATATTCTAAAATTTAAAAAAAAGTTATAGTACAATCGAATTTTAGACGATCCTTTAATGTCTGGCATTTCTAAAGAAATTAAACAAATTTGTAGATTTAAAGCCACTGTACATTTTTTGGACTTATTTGCAGGAAGTTAACGCTTGAATTGAAGCAGCAGCTTGTTAATCCAAGAATACTTCGAAAGTGCGGTTTTAAAAAACTCAAGCTTTTTAAATAGTAGTAGATTCTTTAAATTTGATAATCATTTTGAATAGGCCAAGATCCTCTTATGATTTAAAAAAACACTACTTTCTTAGTAACGTATGCAAAAATTAGATTCCAGCTTTATGACTGATAAACTTACTCTATAAAATAATTCATATTTTTAACATATTTGGTCCATAGACTAGAAGGGATGTATCGCCAAAATGGCATTTTTAATTCTAATATTGCAACATTACGTAATGCATATTTTGCTGCATCAATAATCTTTTGTGTTTCTGAATCTGGTGATAAATTTGGATCTAAACATCCTAATCGTACATCTAAAGCCACACGTCCAATACCTGCAAAAAAGTACAAAAGATATTGCAAATTTTATTGCTTACAAAATTAAGAACAGAAAGTCTCCAACTTAATTCCTAATTCTAAAGGGTTTGACGAGTATTTGGAAGCATCAGCAATAATATTTATATATTTTTATATACAGAGTGGTCCAGTCTATTTTGGCTAATAGCTCGTTTTCAAGTTATAGACTAAAATGGTCCACTCTATATATACTAAGATTGTTCTTACGTCATGATGTATGTAACGTGTTACAAGGATCAAAAACATTTGAAAATTATTTTTTCATTAAATTTTTCTCTATTGGTGTATTTTGTTTCAATTTTCAAAAAAAGGAAAGCTCCCAATTTCTTAGTAATTTTAGATACATCTAAAATATTCATCGAAAATCACTTACACTCAAGTGCCCATTTATGGATTTCATTATCAAAATCACTTGGCATTTCATCATTTTCATCTTTCATTTCGTTCATTCTAAAACAGAAATTTTTACACAATGAAAATTTAATTTCATGTTTTAATAAAGTGGTAATTTTTGTACCTTTGTATAAAATCATTGGTAACAACTTCGATTGGTTCGATGTATTTCCGTACTGTATGCAATTGTAATACTGGTTTTTGTACTCTAGTTCGAAATTCACGCCATGGTTCTCCATGTCTAAAAAATATAATATTTCAAAATGTTTTTTTATTAAAATTATATAAAATTTCATATAAAATTTAGTATTATCACGAAATGTAAAGTATCAGAAATCAATTTTCATGCACTTTTAGCAATATAAATTTTAATTGCGAGTTCAGTTTTGCCGTTCCTAGCACCGTGCCAGATATTAATTTATAAATATGATTTAGTTTTATAATTAAAGAATTTAGTTTTAGTTTCCTAAACAGAAATCCGGTTTTCCGCGCTTATTCCGCGTTAATTAACGCAAAAGCTTTCAGGTGAAAAATGTACTTTATCCCAAATTCAACAAGAAAGATAAATATTCGAAAACTTTCGTACCAAATAACACTGTGCGTAGTCATAGTAGGAAGAATCAAATCGACAACCGCGCTCTCAGAGGATAATTTTGGCGTTAATGTTGTTTGTTATGACTAATTTTTAAGAGAATTTGCATAAATTATATTTCTTTAATGCAAATTAACATAATTACTTATTTAAATTTGTTAGAAAATAGTATTCAATTTTCAATGTAATATATATATATAGAATCCATAGACTTATATGCCTATCCATACAACTGTATTAATAAAGTAGTGTATCATTACTATGGTAACTGCCTCAAATAAAACTCAGGCACGGGGCTAATAGGTATATAATCTGAATGCTAAGAACAAATTCCTCGCACGTGAAGCTTTGACGTATTTTTAAATAATAAAAATATTTTTAAGAAATTCTTTCATCATTTTCAAGCAAATATTATGAAATAAAGAATATATGTTATTGAAAAAATTTATGAATTATGTATTATTTGCATAAATTTACATAAAAATTATGAATTAATTATCTGATTACCGACACGTCCTTCCTCTGGGTGAATATGAGGATGTATAGATTGAATGTATAAAGATATATACAGATATATTTTCACAATTTTAAGTCGAATGTGTCTTATATATTTTTGTCAAAAACTCAATAGTTAAGCAGTTAAGGGCACTATTACGTACATGTTTTGCGATATTGTTATTATGGTGACATTTGATTGTTTATATTTGTGCTTTTAATTTCGGGACACTCTTTAATTATCTTCAAAGCTCTTATTTTTAAGGAAACGTCAAATTTTTCAATTAAACAACTTTTGTAAGACACGTTTCAGGAAATTAAATAAAAATAATAGTAATTGAAAACTAACACGCCAACAACACCTGGTAAATCACCAAAGAAATCTTTACGAACAACACTCTTATAATACACTAAACACGGCATTGATGGACGATACGGCGTTGGACCTTCATGTCGATAAACTTTCTCAATTTCATTCGCATCGTAAACAAACAACAAATCCGGTCGACCAACTAAACCTGACAGCTTACAAATCTTTCCATATTCTTTATGTAATATATCACATACATTTGCGAAATCAGCAATTTGATATTGTCCAATAATTGGTAACAAACGCCATGTATTACCCAATAATGGTATAGGTCTTGGACCAGGTATATCTTTGTATGGTTTAACTGTTGCTGGAATTTCACTTGTTTGAGCGACGTACGATTTTAAACGGTATTGTTGATGGGTTCGTAATAATTTTGAACAATCGAATATCAGTTGTTTGCTATTAAATTTCATCTTGATTGTTGTATTTTTTTATACAGACACTACGAATTCATGTTGTGTACTGCTCAGGTGAGCATTTTAATTGAATTGAAATGCCAAGAAGAGAAAACGAAGGTCAATTGCCCCAAAAGCGGTTAAATACCATCGCCACTATATATTCACTATAGACATTTAATAATGTAAATTAGGTAAAATTTGGTTTGAAACACTCATATGACACCTGTGTACAATATATTTAAACAATTTTATATCATTTGAGTCATACTTATTAGGACTTCCAGCAAATAAAAAATATTTGCGCAATTTTGGTGTCACAATAAAAAAACAATTGGTCGCTTTGAGTGTAAATTATTATTTTCAAAGTAATTTTAACTCAAAAAAAGTGAAAATAAACAATTGACTGAATTAATTGCTGAAATACTCTGTATAGACATTGTTCAATATCAGTGTTGTTTTATTTTTAATAAATAATTGAAGTTTAAAAAGCAAATGTTTTTCAAAAATTTTTCACAAAACTCACTGGTTGAAGCTACTATACCTTAAACATATGAAGCTTATTGACTACTTTAATATGTATAAGGTATAGTAGTGGTAAGCTCAGTCGCCTGCGGTTACAAAGAATCTCGGTTCGAATCTAGCAATGTCCCGATTATTTTTTAATTGAATAAGTTATTATGTCATTTTTTTTAGATATTTGTTAAGAGATTTATGTTATTTTAATATCCATCCCTTGACAGAAGAGTGATTTATGACATAAGTAGGAAAGTAGTACTAACATAATTTGTTTTTTTGTGAAATAACATGTTCTCCTATTACAAAATCTTATAAAATTTCATTTAACAAGAATAAATAGCACAACAAAAAAACGAGCAAAATAAGTATTTTTTAATATTTTGTAATAGGCGAATATGTTATAAAAAAAAATGGGATACAATATATAACATATTCTCCTGTTACAAAACTTCAAATTTTATTCTTAATGAGCGATTTTTTAATTTGATAAATACAAATTTTAATATTTTGTAATAGGAGAATATGAGTGAGATAAACTATATGACATGTTCTCCTATTAAAAAGTTTCAAATTTTAGCATAATCAAGCCATTTGTACAAAATTTTTTAATATTTTGTAACAGGAAAACATAAGTGGGGTAAAATATATGGTATGTTCCCCTATTACAAAATTACAAATTTTAGTCTTAAAGAGCGATTTTTTATTTATTTTAGAACTACTTTGATATCTTGTAATAGGAGAATATGTGTGAGATTAACTAACTGTATATTCTCCTATTAAAAAATGCCATTTTTGTACAATATTTTTAATATTTTGTAACAGGTGAACATGATTTTAAATAGTGAGATATATTTATGATAATTTAAATTCCTACCCCCCGACAGAAGAGTGAGTTATGACATGTGTATAACTGACGTTATTAATAACAAGAAGGCGGGTTATATAGGTAATTTAAACTATAAAAAGAGTGAAAAATTTGTAACATCAGGAAAAATTCATTTAATCTAAAAGTAAAAATATAAACCCGAACCCATCGTACCTTGGTTTCATAGGCCAGTGCTATATCCACCCTGCCACCAGGCTTATATATAACGATATAATTAACTTAATACTTACCTCTATGAATATTAATAATTAGTTAATAATTTTGTTCTGAAAGGAAAAATGGGATAGAAAAAAATAAAACAAAATTTAATTATTATTCATTCATATTTATTTTAGGTGAAATATGTACAAATATATATAATAAAATATCCTTATTATCAATTTTTCTGTTTTAATTATTTATATTCAATATTATACCTACCTTTATCTGTTATCCTTTACATCGATTTCAGGAATATCAAATAGAACCTACATTTTTAACAAAATATTACTACAATTAATCATTTATAGGTAAGTTTATTGAAAATAGGTAAAAAGAAATAAGGAATGGGTAAGTTTAATAAAAATGATCAGTAAAAGGAAATAAATACTAAGTTTAAGAAAACAACTTTATTGGAAAATAGGTGAGTAAAAGGTATCTATATTACATTATTGATAAGGATAATATGCCAAGGGTGGAGTAGTGGCTAGCTGAGTCGCCTACGGTTACGGAATACCTCGCTTAGTATCTAGCAATGTCCCGATTAATTTTTAATTTAATAAGTTATTATGCCGAGATAATGTCATTTTTTAGATAATTGTAATGAGATCCAAAAGCGAACAAGTAAGAGAGCGAAATATTTTTTATGTTAATTTAACTCCCACCCCCTAACAGAAGAGTGATTTATGACATTAGTAGGAAAGTGGGACTAACTGGATATACTTATCTAAATTCCCACCCCCTGACAGAATTATGATTTATGACATATGTATAATTACACAATTTATGGCAAGAAGGCGGGTTACATAGATAATTTAAACTATAAAAAGAGTGGAAAAATTTAAACATCAGGAAAAATTCATTTAATTTAAAAGTAAAAATTTTTACCCCTTTAGGATACGAACCAGCGTACCTTGGTTTCAGAGCCTAGGGCTATACCCACAGAGCCACACGGATATATTATTATCAAATAATTAACTCAATAATTTTTTAACTTTACTTAATAATTAATTCATTAATAATTTTGTTCTAAAAGAAAAAATAGGATAGAAATTTAAAAAAATAAAACAAAATTTAAAATATATAACGATTTTTATTTATTTATAACAAAAAAAACAAGTTTTAAATTTTCATGAAAAATCGTATTGCACATTTTCATAAAACAAATTAACAGAGATTCTTCTTTTCTTATTAAAGTTTTTATACAAAATAAGTAAAATTCTAACACTTTTATATAATAATAATAATTATAATTATAATAATAAAGGATGTACCAAGATTAACGTCTGATTCTTGCGTTAATTTTGGAACACATTAATCTATTCTTATACCAAGTATGTATTTATTCAACTTGTGATACATGCATGTAACGATGATTGCCTATATAAAAAAATGAATGATTTATTCGGAAAAAAACGAATTGTTAATATTTTATTTTGAAATTTTTTCAATCCATTTGCTTTCAGTTTTTCCAGTAATTGAAATGATTTATGGTCTTATGTTCACTGGATGGAAAAAAGAAAACAAAAATTTATGTGTGCCTGGCCTCTCAGTTTTAATCATTGTTAATGACTTTGTAAATTATAAAAAAAATATCGAAACAGTTTGGAAAAACCCTCTTCATTACTATCTTATCTCAATTCGCTACACCAATATCAAATTTTGTCACGTGTGAACAAACTCCCACTCAAAATTAAGACTTAATATATTAATAAGGCAAATTTTGATAAGCGAAAGAACTCTATAAGTAAAATGATGACCAGGTATTGTCATTTTATCCTTCAAAAACTGTCACAAAAATAGTAATTCGTTTATAATAGTACATTTTTACAAAGCACCTCTAAAACTTTGTACCTTTAATTTTGACATTTATCCATGATTGGTTTTGGAAAAAGTCAAAGTAGCAAATTTTCACCAAAATCAAAGATTTTCTGTAAAATAACATCCTAAAGAAGAGTTTATAATAAAAACGAAATATCGCAAAAAAATAAAAATAGTAACTGGTATTATGTAATTTTCTTTCACATGAATGATATGGGTGACTTATTCTACACAGTCGTGTGTACGTAAATATCAAAAATCAAAAAGGTTAAAATGTGGATTAATTAATAATGTTTATTGTTATGTCAATAGCCTTCATTAAAATAAGATAATATAGATGTCAAAAATTAAAAAAATTTTAGTAAAAAAAAAAAGATTTTGATAAAAATGATGTCATAAAAATTTTATTTAATAAATAAATACAATTATTAAATATTATTTATTTATGTAATAAAATTGATCAAAATTTTATTGTAGCGGCTCATCATTATTATAATTATTAGTTTATCTCTCTCAAATTTCAAAATATTTTTTTAAATATTTATGTCTCGGACTTATTATTATTGCAAAAAATAGATTATGGCTTGGGTAATATTATTTCTATATTTGACTTATATATGTTTATGTTGAAAATTTAACAGGGTCGGAGCTAATTTTTAAGGACAATGCCTAATTAAATCAGGATGATTTTTAGCTCCCTATGTTTAATGAAATTTTTTTCAACTTTGTAAAAAAGATTTTTTTTTTCTTGGTTATTATACGAGTCTTTAAATTGGTGGAAGCGCAAGTTAAAGATTTAAGCATATGTGTTTTTTTTTAAATTAATTGTTTGCAGCGCTTCCACCAAAATTTCATACAATTTTTTACTCATTTTTTCTCATTTCTGATGGTTTTTTTGCGAAATCTGCAGTCAATTTCCAAACTTATCAAAGAGATCAGATCAATTTTTATGATATTTTGGCATTTTTATTTAACTGTTAAAAATACTATACTAATATTTCTTTATTCCTCTAAAAAATGGTTTTATATTTTTATGATTATTTTAATGTTTCATAATATTCATTTAGCCAGCATTTGGATACAGTTGATCCATCTTTTAGCTACGGCACTGATTCAAATATTCATGAGTTCACCTCCCCTGAAACTTATTATAATATAAATGATTGAAAAAAAATTACAAATATGTATCAAAAGAGCAAAATCAAAGTCCTGAAATAGATCACACATCTACATTATGTCTTGGCTTCCTTGACGTAACATTTGAGCCAATCATAATGAAGACTAATGATAAGGATATGAGTTTTTATTTTTATTAGGGTTCAATATCATAAAATTTATTCAATTATTGCTAACATAAGCTCTCGTGTACGTGTGGCATATTATTATTTCTCAAAATTTCAGAATAAGTAAAACCCATAGCGCCTCTAATCTTAATCGTATTAAAAACACATCTCACCGCAAATCGCAAAACATGAGAGGAAACTGCGGTGGTTGAAAGTTTCTCGCTAACACTGATCAAATCACTAGAAGATATTATCAAGGTAATTGTACCAAAAAACTGTATATAGGACATTTTCGACTTAAAATTGTCCAATAAATACGCTCTTAAGCTATGTCCATTGAGTTCTCGAAACACCTTCTATATACACTAGAAAAGAGTTTCAAAATAAAGATTTAAAGGAGACTAATGAAATTTTTTTACACAATATGGGTCTCAGAAAGCTTATAGTAAGCTATTCTAATTTTTCTCTGCTTTAAAAAAAAAAGAAAGTAATTATAACATATCGTATACCTACACCCTCTTACATTTTTTCTGCCAAGCATTATCTAGAAATGATGGGAAATTTAGGCAGAAAAATGTCCCTAAACAAATATAAATCATGCAAAATTAAACTAATATAATCTGGCTGGCAATCGGATACAATTATACCAAGATTTTAAATAGAAATGAAAATTACACCGTATCTTTTTATCTCATACATGACCGATATTTTTTCTTGTTTACTTTATAATAATATAATGATATATCACAAAAATTAGAGATATCAAATAATACAAAAACACTCGAAATTTTATACAAATAAAGTTAATAATAATACAATTTTATTAACACTTGAAAACAATATTAAATAATTATCAGTTCGGATAACCATGCCAAAATTCTAAAAAAACTTAACTCTCTCTTTGGCTCTTATAGCTTTATTATTAAACATTTAATTTAGAATTCATTCATTAATTTAAATTTAATTTAATTTAATTTAATTAATTATTTAAAAAAATGTTTGCGACACGATCGAAATTAGCGACGTATTGTAGTCGACGTTTAATGGTATTACAATCTGGAAAATTTTCACGAAATACACAAATACGAAATACGCATAGTTCAACAGGATTATATCGACCAAAACGTACATTTGTAAGTGGAAAATTTTATTTTAATTTAAATAAATCTTAAAACTGAGGAATATTTTACTCTATTCTTATATTAGGAGAAATAATTTAACATTGGCTAGTAAGTTGTTTTCCGTTTTTACTTGTACTATTGAAATCCTAAGATTTTAATGTGACGAAAATTTTATAATCATTCATTTTTTTGATGCTTAATGAATGAATTTGGTTATATAAAATTTTAATCGTAGATCGAATGTCGAATTTGTTGGAATGCAATTTTCGATTTTCTTGTTTTACGATAATTTTTTTGTTTTTCGTTCTACAAGTCGAAACTTGTAGATAATGAAGGGTGAAAAAATTTTTCAACTCTTTCGACGGTTGTAAAGACTTTCGAGTCACGGTTATAGAATCAATTTACTTTATTACCTTGCTTTCTTGAATTTTCTAAAATATAGGTAAAACGATTCAGAAAATTTTATAGTCTTCATTTTCTTCTCATTTAAAAATATAATATTTTAAGCTAGTTTGTAAATTTGTGAATTCACGTAAAAAATGCTTTTATTCAAAGATATTTTGCTCTGAATAGTTAATTCTCAAAAGTATTTGCATATTTTATTTTAGACAAAAAAAAACTATAATTTATTTTGATTGACAAATCAAAGCTCGAAAATCACATTGCTCGGGAGACTTTAAAAGTTTTGTTGAATTTCTCTCTTAATTCATTCATTTTAAAACATGCAAGCATAAAGAGTGACCATAAAATCAAAAGGTTGAGTTTTAATGTTAATCGAACAGAATTTTGACTTTTAATGAATTTTCATCGAAATTTTAAATGAGTGTCGTTTTAGAATTTTTATCTTACAACTTATTGAATAAAAAATCAGACAAATCGACTTATAGATTATTTTTTGAATACTTAGTCAGATAGATATTTTTCTAAGGATTCTAAGATTTCGTAAAAGTAGGTTTCATTTTTTATTGACTTGTTTTCATACATATAAATAACTAGCTCGACCCGTGAGGAACTCGAAGTGCGATACTCGTGGCTAAAAACAGACTAGAAAAATAATATATAAGTGAGAATTTTACTTTCTTTTTATTTATAGGCAATTTTATTACAGATATGATATACAAATTACCTACTGAACAAAATTAAATCTTAATATTATCTTTAGCCTGTTTTTTCTTAAGCGATACATTTTTAGACCGTAAGTCTACATTCCGTCATTAGCCTGGACGACAAGGTTTAAAATGAGGTATAAATTATGGAAATTGATAAAGGAATAAGGAAGATATCGCGATGTAATAGAAAAACAGGCTAGAAAAGTATATAAAATTAAAAGATAAAAATAAATTTATTTTCAAAATAAATTTTATTAAAATCAAAATATTTATTAAAATATTTGGGATGAATGGTCATTAAACATATGACAAACATACGTCATTGGCATCAGAAGGTTAAATAGATTAATTAAATAAAATAAAATTAATAATAATCGCGTTTTTATTTATTTTTTTTTTTAAATTCAAAACGACAAAAAAATTGGAATTAGTTCATTTTATTTTAAATAAATATACAATTTTGTATAAACAAAAAATTGTATAATTCCAGATTATGTAAAAAAAATAAATCCTCGCGTATCTATTGTATTTTCAAAGTGATATCAAAGTTCGAGGTTTTTTCGCACAAAACTAGATTTTACTAAACTGTTTTAGATTTTAGACAACTATAGCTTAGAAACACAAAAACATACATACTTCAAGGAACATTAATTGATAACATAAAATATTATTAACTTTTAAATAGATTAGGATTTGTTTATGAAAAAATCATGAAGGGATCAACATTTTGAGCAAAATAAAAATTGTAGTTTCAGTATTTTTAATTTTTATTGTTAACTGTATACGATCCTTGGGAAATTATTTTATCTTATCAGAAATGCATTTGTGTGAATTGCATTTATAAAATATATGCCTCTTAAATTGATAAAGCCATTTATTTGTATTTTTAGAATTTTCTGAGGACAGCAAACATTCAGGTGCAAAATGATATTTTAAAAATCACGTTTTGCATTTTTATACCATATATATATATAGGTATACTAAGTTTAGTCCTAAGTTTGTAACGCTTAAAAATATTGATGCTACAAAAAAAATTTGGTATAGGTGTTCATCAAATCAATTAATTAGTCCATTTCCGGTTGCCCGTCCGTCCGTCTGTGGACACGATAACTCAAAAAGGAAAGGGATTTCAAGCTGAACAGCGTACCCAGGACGAAAAAAGTGAGGTCGAGTTCATAAATGAGCAACATAGGTCAGGTCTTGGGTACGTAAACCCATCTTGTAAACGGTTAGAGATAGAACAAAAGTTTAAATACAAAAAATGTTCCTTATAAAAAAATAAACAACTTTTGTTTGAAACATTTTTTCGTAAACATCAATGTGAGATAGCAAATTAGGCGTAAATTATATAGTAAACATTTATTACGACTTCTCCAAATATATCACCATGTAAAAAGGGTTGTTTTTAATTAATTTCTCGTAAACCGTACAGAGAATCGACTTGAAATTTATACAGAAGCCGTATTAAATACTCATTAATTGACAAACAAAACTTTTAGAAACAGTATCGTTTTGGTATCGAAATGCCTTAAGATCTAATGTTTTTTTTTCTAACTATTCGAGGGTTATTTGAAAATTCATTTAGATAAATAGCTTTATTTTAGATGCTGGGAAGCATTTTTTTATTCACTTCTGCTCTCAAAATAAAAATATAATTCTTTCGTTGAAGAAGATCGATAACCATTTAATGCCTATTTCCATAATTGATACAAAATTTAGGAGAAAAAAATTCCGAAAAATTTTGTATAATTAAGGATATTTCAAGGCAATTTTCTAAACTATATCCTTTTATTTATCTCTAGTTTTATCAAAAATAAACTAAACTAGCAAAATATTTATAAATTAAAAGATAAAGTTAATACATAGATCTATTAGAACCTTGTAAAAAAAACTTTCGTGATAAAATAATCCACAAAAAAAAGTGCGTAATTATTGGAATAAAAAACAAATAGTTTTATGAAGCGTATGACAAAAAAAAAAATTAACATTGAAATAATTTATTGTTTACATAATCTTGAAAAAAATAATAACTAATTAATTTATATTTTATAATATTTTTACTCTTTTCACATAAAAAATTTTTTATCCTTTAAAAAAACGTTATCTTAACTATGAAAATCACGTGTGAGAATTAGTTGTTTCATATCTCAATTAATAAATAAACATATATCTCTTAATTATATTATTAGATAAAATGTTTATTAAAATGTTTGTATTAAAATATAAAATATTATTTAATAATAATGAATAAATTTTACTTTAATAATAGGTACATATTATTTAAATTTATTAGGGTAATATTTTCATTAAAAAAAATTTAATTAAAGGAAGATACATTGCTTTAGTTATGTAAAATAAACACAGCATTGTAAATTAATTATGTTTACTAATAGATGAAAATTAAATAAAAATATGAATTATGTTAACTTATGAACAAGTGAAAACAAACAATTGACTGAGTTAATTGTTGAAATACCATGCATAGATAGTATTGATTACTCTATCACATTACACATACATACTTTTCACACATATATAACTGATATTCCCATATAATACATACTATGAAATTTACACCTAATTTACGCCCTCACAGGTAAACAGTGATGTTTTTGAGTAATCGTGATGACAGACGGACAGACAGACAACCGAAAATGGACTAATTAGGTGATTTTATGAACACCTATACCAATATTTTTTTCGTAGCATCAATATTTTTAAGCGTTACAAACTTGGGACAAAACTTAGTATACCTTGGTATATTTCATATACATAGTATAGTAATAGTATGTTTAGCGTATGATGGAAAATTTGATTTATTTACTCGTTGTTTTATTTCAAAAAGGTGGGAATAACTGTTGGCTCCTCCGATAATTTTCCTATTTCGTTTATATTTACATCGAAATATAACGATTTAAATACGAAAAGGGTTGTAAGTTTATCTAGAAATTGAAACCCATTGAAAAAGTCATACATTAAATTAGTCTTCAGGCAGTATTCTTTTTGATAAATGATTAATAAATACACACTTGAAACTTCGTGAATGACTTTCTTTTGACAAATATAAAACCTTCTCTCTACTACTTTTTTTCGAAAGTGCCACGTTTTCAGTTGAGCATGATAACGTCATATTTAAGCTATCGGTCTGGAAAAATGCAGCAAGGAGTTTGTCGTGTACTATATCCACTTGATAACCTTGAAAATTATGCAGCAGTAGTTTTTTCCAATACATACATAGTTCACTTTTGCTGAATTGTTTAATAATTATTAATGTTAATTATTAATTATTAAGTGATAGTAGTAGTGTACGAATAATTCCTTGCTGCGTTTTTTCAGAGCGGATAGCTTAAATATGGCATCATTCTCATTTAAAAACGTAGAACTTTCGAAAAAAGTTGTAGAGAGAAAGTTTGGTAAAATCGACAAAAAGAAGTCACAGAAGAAGATTCAAGTATGTATTGATCATTTAACAAAAAGGGTGCAGTCCCGCGGACTATTTGTATAACATCATGTTTTGTTCTAAATTGTAGAAAATAAATCGTACGTTATTTTTCAATTTTCTGTCCTTTATCAAGGTGCAGAATTTCTTTGTGTCGATTCGATTCACATTATTGATAAGCAAAAAAAGTCAAATGTTTATAAAATTACAAATTGGTTAATTTGTTGGGCTTCCAAAAACTTGAGACTATGCCTATTGCAAGGCACTACTTGACCCAGTCTGGAATCGCCACTAACGCGAATAAAGAAATCGTTATTTTTCGAAGCAAACTAAATATTATGCTGGGTAACAACCCAAAATGAGTTGATAATATTTGGATCTTAATTTTAGTATCTACCTCAGACTTTTGATATTAAAAAAATTTCCTCAGTTCCTAGATTTATTTCTTAGTAATTACGAGATATTTAATTAAAAAATAAATTTAAGAAAAATTTTTAATTACAGCCAACATTATCTGTGGACAAACGTACCTTGCAAGCAGCTGCATCAGAAAGAGTGCAAACTACATTTACAGAACGATCACAATTGAAATATGCACGTAGAATTGTTGTAAAATTAGGAAGTGCTGTGATTACTCGAGAAGATGAACATGGTCTTGCACTTGGACGTCTTGCATCTATTGTGGAACAGGTAATTTATAATCAATTTTCTGATCAAACAAATTACGTAAATTTCGTAATAACCCGATCATCTTAGTCAAAAAAGGGGTCAAGTTTGGACTTTAACGGAATAAACAGAATATTTATTTTGATAGTAAAAAATGTTTACTCAAAATTCGCATATGGTCATATGTCAGCGTTCTTAGATATTCAAGGTCAAAGGTAGAAAAAACGTTTCCTTTGCCTTCAATCGTATTTACATTTATTATAAGACTTGTAGAAGATAAAATGTTCTACAAATTTTATCTGAAGTATCTAGTGGAGAGTAATTCTAGTCTTTTACTTTATCGCATGACTTCGAACACAGAATTTGGATGACTCGTATGTGCCACAAGTGAATGGAAATTTTCTGACGTATAACTTTTTTCAGGTTGCTGAATGCCATAATGAAGGACGAGAATGTATTATGGTCACCAGTGGTGCCGTAGCATTTGGTAAACAAAAATTGACTCAAGAATTATTGATGTCATTGTCAATGCGTGAAACTTTATCACCAAAAGATCACACTAGAGAGGTAACACTTTAAACCTTACATTTTAAAAATAAATCTAATACTTTTTTGAAAAAAATCGAAATAGGATGCTGGAATGTTATTAGAGCCCCGTGCCGCTGCTGCCGTAGGTCAATCAGGTCTTATGTCGTTGTACGAAGCTATGTTTTCACAATATGGTGTTAAAATTGCCCAGGTAATTACAATTTTAAAAATATATTTTTTTTTAGAAATAAATTTTTACTTGTTTCTTTTTCTTTAGGTTTTAGTTACGAAGCCAGATTTTTACAATGAAATGACTCGTCGTAATTTGTTTAGTACGTTAACCGAACTGATAAGTTTAAATATTGTTCCAATTATTAACACAAATGATGCCGTTTCACCCCCACCTCAAATTGATGAACCTGTCGCTGGAACACCAACAAAACGGGTAAGTAATTTAACATCCTTTTTTTTGTGTCACATTTACATTACATTTAGCATTTTCAAACTGTTAACTTTTTTTCATTTTCACAGGGACTTAGTTTGAAAGATAACGACAGTTTAGCCGCTATGGTTGCCGCCGAAGTAAAATCTGATTTGTTAATTTTAATGTCTGACGTAAATGGTATCTACACAAAACCACCATGGGAAGATGGTGCCCGTTTAATTCATACATACACCTCAGATTTCCGTAATACTTTACAATTCGGTAAAAAATCCAAAGTTGGTACCGGTGGTATGGACTCAAAAGTGAATGCCGCGACATGGGCATTAGATCGTGGTGTTGGTGTTGTTATTTGTAATGGTATGCAAGAGAAAGCTATTAAAATGATTATTAATGGAAGAAAAATTGGTACATTCTTTACGGAATCGAACATTAGTGCATCAACACCAGTGGAAACTTTGGCTGAGAATGGTATGTATTGATCGAAGTTTGAATACTAGCCACAAAATCCTTAACAAGGCTTTTTATACCCTATATATGAAATATATCAGAGTATATTAAGTTTAGCATCAAGTTTGTAACGCTTAGAAATATTGATGCTAATACAAAAGTTTGGTATAGATGTAAAACATAAGACATAAAATTAATCCATTTTTAACAGATATGTTTCGTAACCTCAAGGATTTAAAGCCTCATTGTATCTCATTTGCATAAGTACACTTACAGTATTTAATTCAAATCAATATTATTTTATTTACTAATAACTTTTATACATAATAAATATTTTATATTATTGTTTTTATTGTAAATGACTCATCAATAACTATGAAAATATTCAATAGGGTTGAAGGTTATATGAAAAATATAACCTTTTTTAACCTCATCATGTTGGGTTATCTTCTGTACATTACGGGGACACAAAGGAACTTTAAATTAACCCGACTGCATGCAGTTGAAGTTTGCCAGAAATTTCCATAAATGATATGGAATGAATAGTCCAAAATCATATTTTAAAAATGAATCTTCATTGCATCATGAATAATCTGTTTCAGCTCGATCTGGTGGCCGTGCTCTCCAAAGTTTAACACCAGAAGAACGTGCCTCAGCTGTAAATACTCTCGCTGATTTACTCATCTCCAAACAAAACGAAGTATTAGATGCTAACGCACGTGATTTACAAGAAGCAACCAAATCCGGTTTAGCGAAACCGTTATTAAGTCGTCTCTCTTTAACACCCAGTAAATTGAAGAACTTAGCTGTTGGATTACGTCAAATTGCTGAAGCTAGTCATAACAATGTTGGCCGAGTATTACGCCGTACAAAATTAGCCGATGGTTTATCCTTAAAACAAATCACCGTGCCAATTGGAGTACTCTTAGTTATTTTCGAATCACGACCAGACTCCTTACCTCAAGTAGCCTCGTTAGCAATCGCATCCGCTAACGGTTTATTATTAAAGGGTGGAAAAGAAGCCGCAGCCAGTAATAAAGCTTTAATGGAACTTGTAAAAGAAGCTTTATCCACAGTTGGTGCAACGAATGCCGTATCATTGGTATCAACTCGAGAAGAAATTGGTGATCTTTTATGTATGGAGAAACACATCGACTTAATTATCCCACGTGGTTCAAGTGACTTAGTCCGCTCAATTCAACAACAAAGTCAACATATTCCAGTGTTAGGTCATGCTGAAGGTATCTGTCATGTGTATATCGATAAAGAAGCTGATCTAAAGAAAGCCTTGAAAATCATCCGTGACTCGAAATGCGATTATCCAGCGGCTTGTAATGCTATGGAAACCTTGTTAATTCATGAAGATTTAATGAAAACTGACTTCTTCTCAAGTGTTTGTAATATGTTGAAAAATGAAGGTGTGAAAATTTACTCAGGGCCAAACTTGAACAAATTATTAACTTTTGGACCACCGCTAGCGAAATCATTGAAACATGAATATGGAGCACTTGAATGTTGCATAGAAGTTGTCCATGATATAAACCATGCTATTGATCATATTCATACTTATGGAAGTTCACATACGGAAGTTATCGTCACTGAAGACAGTAAGTTACAGGAAAAATTTTAATATTCCTACCATAAACCTTGTTCTCTCTCTCTTTTCATGATCGACCATAATTTGAAAAAATATGACAAATTGCATGCATTGCATTTTTGTAAGATATTTTTTCAAGAGTTTAATGCAGAAAAAATTGTTTTGGTCTGCACTAAAATGCGTCAATTTACTAGGATTTTTTCCATAAGGGTTCTTAAGAAAGAAACTCTTTTAACAACGTCTGTTAACTCGAGGCTCATTTTACCATATTTGTATAGACTTATATTTTGGCAAAATTATGAAATTTGGTACAATTTAAAAGCCTTCGAGACAGCAAATCTAAGCAAAAAAGTATCTGTCTGTTAGTTATCTGCCTGTTATTATATTTCCATTCAAACGAAACAAAAAAATTAAAATCGATTCATCCGTTTAAGCACAACGATGCCACAGACAGGCAGACAGAAAAACACACACATAGCGGTCAAATTTATAACACCCCCTTTTTTTGGTTCGGGGGTTATAAATAGTGCTATTAACTTTCCGTCCATTTTCAGAACAAACAGCCGAAGCATTCCAACGACAAGTGGACAGTGCTTGTGTATTCCACAATGCAAGTTCCCGTTTTGCAGATGGTTTCCGATTTGGTTTAGGCGCTGAAGTTGGTATTAGTACAGCTCGAATTCATGCACGTGGTCCCGTCGGTGTCGAAGGTTTATTAACAACAAAATGGGTATTATCTGGTGAAGATCATGCCGCTGCTGATTTTGCTGAAGGAGGTGGTCGTACATTTGTACATGAATCATTACCATTATAGATGCGAAGAAATTTAATTTATTTTTTCTGTAATTAATCACAGGGTTGTTTTTTTTATTAATTAATATATTATTAATTTATAATTTAATTAAACTATAATGCTTTAATAGTTTCATAATGTAAATATAATAATTTTTAGTTTTTGTTAATTAGTTAATATTTGTAAATTTGTAATAATATGTTAATTTTAAAATATTTTATTTTGTAAGTAATTTTAATTAAAAAAAGTAAAAATATTTAGTACTCATTGTTTTATTATTTGAATTTCGTCACATTATCTTATATATCATTTCTCTAGCTGTTTTTAGCCGTTAGTTTTCTTTTTCCTTTATCAAATTTCATAATTTATCCCTCATATTCAATCTTATCGTGCTCGCTAATGACGAAAAATACACTCAAGGTATAAAAATATACCGCTTACGAAAAAACAGGCTAAAAAGATAATATAAAGATTTCATTTTGTTCATTATGTAATTTATATATCATATCTGTAATAAAATTGCCTATAAAAAAGTAAATTACCCACTTATATATTATTTCTCTAGCTAACTTTGAAATTTTATTAAAAATCATATTCGATTCTGAAAATTTTTTTGAAAGCTACGATGTCAGAGATAGATATCTCGACGAAAATAGACAATCATGTTTCACTATAACAATTCTTATTTTTCGTTGAAAATAAAGATTATATAATAATTTTCCACAGAAATCCCGTATGAATTCCGCAACTTAGATTTTGTTTAGATAATGCTATTCTAATGAGTATACATAATAAAATATATGAAACGCATAATGCTGAAATATTATCATAAACACCTACGTATTAATATATACGAATTTGAGACGTAATTTATCGATATCATATCGTCGATATGTACGGGAAGATAAAAGTAAATTGATTGGTAACAATTGATTTAAGATAGTTTGGTCGGACACTCATTTTTCTTAAGAATTTGATGGAAACAAAACTTAGTGTTAATCATGGGTGTATTTAACTTTTCTAAGAGTATAAAAAAGAGACAGTTTTAAGTTGACATATATACTTGAAACTCTAAAAATAACTTCTATCGATAAAAATGCTTCAAGCGAAAAAGGGTGTGTATGCGCACACCTTACGCAGGCATTAAACTTGATCCAGTTTTCTATAATTCTATTCTAGCTGACTCTATTTTATAACTGTTAATCGATAGATGAACACTTTTAATTAGGAAGTTGTTATTGATTAAAAAAGTAACATTTTGCCTTCGAAACATTTTTCCGCCAAACGTACAGTTTAAGCAAAAAACGAACTGAAAAGATTTACTCAAAATTGTTATTTGGTATAATTGTTTCCCCGAATTCTTGGCACTTTTCGAAAAAACTTTTCCAATAAATCCTTTCTATAAAGAAAAATAAACTTTTCTATAAAGACCATTTTTGTTCAAATTGAATGTACAAACGTTAAAAAAACTAGACTTTATAAACTATTATTTATAAAGAACAATTTTCCAATTAAAGCGTCCTTCATAAAGTTTGTCAGTTATGAATCAAAGTGTGCAATTGTGTGTGTATATTGAGTATACGCGTACACACTACATCTAAGTATTATGTACAGTAATATGACTTTTGTTTTATATATTGCACCTGCATATGAGCATGTTTTTATGAGTTTGACTATAATGGCCAAAATGGTTCACTGAGGAAATTTGGAAATACTTCGTAGAAAGATTCATAGCGTTTAAGATTTTTAAATATGATAATGAAACACATTCTCTAAATTTTTCTTTGTATAAGAAACACATCGCTTTAATTTTTTCATAAACTTAATAAATCACTGTGTAAATATGTAAATAAAAATGATAATATTCGTAGGTGTACGTACATATCAATAACAGTACTTAATATACAGGAGCGTAAATATTAAAAGGATCTAAACAAATTAATTTTATCAAAAAATTTTCATTTTTAGAAAACTCCAAACAAACTGAGAAAACTTTATCCAATTAATCTTAATATTCTATTTCATTTTCCAGTCTTTTTATACAGTAAGCGTGTTAAGCAAATTCTTATATTTCATGAATTAAGTGTTGAGATCGTTGGACTCAAGAAATATTTACTTCTTATCAACAACTAAATAAACGCATTTAATTCAATCTAGTTATCTTTTTTTTTACTGTGTAAATTCCCTAAATTTTCAAATCTTCTCAATGAATTTAATTTTCTATATGGTAGTAATCATGCTAATACATCATCCCCTCTCGCCTCAAATCAAGAAATTTCTTACCTGTCATTGGGTTTTACATAAATTAATGAATAAGATTATACGGGAAAGCTTTCGTAAAAAGTACAAGTAAAAGTAATACCTACAAGTGACAAAATTATTAATTGACACTAATCAATTAATTTTTATAAAAAATGTCATCAGTTCATAATTAGTTAAATGATTTATTGGGTACAAAACCTCAATGTAACAAAAAACGAAAGGGGAAAAATGTTATTTTAAGATGAACTTTCTTACATTAATTTTAGCCTAAGCGCTAGCTATTGGTGTTAAGAGCTTTTATAATAATTTGAGAGCTACATACATTTTTTTAACAATGACAATAAGATTAGTATTTTTTGAGATATCTCAGTTTCACATAGAATATTTTCGGCGATATCCTAAAAACTACTCATTTAATCATTTAATAAACCTGATTTACCTGTCTTTGGGACCATAATTATCCTATATGCCAAATTTTATTAAATTCCACAATAAAATTTTTTAACGATTTTCTCGATTTTTTCATAGGAGAGGAGTACTTACCTAAGAAAAGCGGAAGATTACATTCGATTTTGATAAAAATCATTTTTTAGATTAATTTTGACCCAAAAAATGTTAAAATCGTACCCTTTTGAAGATTAGATTCGGTTAATACCTCAGAAACTTCCTCTAAACTGACATTTTTGTCAAAAAAAAAAAAAATTATTATTTAATGAAAGTCATATTCGAAGATAAATAGAACCCAAAATTGAGAAAATTTAAGTGGAAATTTTGAACAGCCGTATGTATTTTCTCTATCAGAATACTCTCGAATTCGATAATTTTCAATTTTAGATGCATATTTCTTTAAAATAATGAAAATTATTTTTTCTTATATTAGATATCCAGCGCCTAGACTAAATACACTTCGTACGTACATGCATGCACAACGAACTTACAAACGTAATAAATACTTTCGACATGTTTCTTTTCTATATTCCATTCGTAATATGACTTCACCATTACGTTTGCGCTAAAAAGGTATATTGATTATTCGAACGGGGTGGTTTTTATATCATCATAGTCACACAGAGCTTATTTGTGTTACAAGTCAAGCCGGTTAATAATAATAATTATTCGAAAAAAATTAATCACATAAATAAATTCAGTGTTTACCCATAAAAAATTGATTTCAAAATTTATTGCGAACAAGAAATTATTTAAAATATTTCAAATGAAATTCAATCTCATTTTTAATCTCTGAAAAAAATCTCACCTGAATCACTGAATAATTAATTAGTAAATTTATTATAATTAGTGTTGACACCTGTGAGTGTTAAAAATTTACCGAAATGTCGGATGACGGGCCGAAAATTAAAGCAATCGAACGGGGTAAGTCTAAAAAAAACAATATTTTTTAGTTTTCATATTTTGACCTCTATTCAAATTAGGTATCTAATTAAATTTTCTAATGGAAGCTGAGCACTGCTATTTCGATTTTCTTGAAGTTTATGTAGAATTTTAACAATGCTTTGTTAAAATTGCTTATAATTATGTATATATATGCAACTTGTAATGTTAATGAGTAATACGAGTTGCATATATATTATTTTGAATGAGCGTATGTTTTTTAATGGAAAAACATTATGAGTCATACATGTTTTGTAGTAAAGGAAAACAGCTTTGTTGTTGTAAAAAAAAGCATGAAAATTTGTAATTTTGGATAATTTTATCGAATTTAATTTTACGATTTTCGTTAATTTTATTTTCCAATTATGATTACTAATACAAATTTTTGATATCTTATTTTTATTTTTTCGTTTTATTAAATAAATAACCCACAAAATAAACTATAAATATTAAAATGAAAAATTGGTTTTCAAAATTTTTAAAAATTATAATAACTTTATAAAATCGAAAATAATTTCCACCATAATTATTTATCAAACTTGAAAATGTTCAGCGAAAAACGAAAAACATGATTTCATATAATCAATAGAAACTGTTTTATTTCGCTAAAAAATTAGCTAACTTGTAACAAAATTTCTCCGAAAAAAAATTGCCTTAAAACAAAAATTATATTAATAGTTTAATTTCGAATAAAATTTAATGATTTGCAAAATTAGTTTAGTTCCTTTAAAGTTCAATTAAAGGTGTCTACAGACGTTTAAGTTTTTGTACCTGTTACTTTAACAATGAATACTGATCATACTGATCACCGAAAGGCTTAAAAACTAAATTTCATTCAAGGCTCGAATTTTTATTTTGAATATTTACGGTTCAATTAACAAAATGTGTGGGTTTTTTGTATATAAAATGTTTACATTAATACGTCATATATTTATGTAACAATATTATACAGAATACAGAGTGCGTGGAAAAATATTGCAATTATTTTAATGCGTAGTCACACTACCTAAGTAGATACAGGTTGATTGGGTCTCTTACTTATCCATATCTATCCAGACAATAAATATTTTTAGAATGTATGGTGGTCAAGTAATTTCAAGTAAACACATTAAAAAAAATTTTTTTTTTCAATTTCGATAGTGAATTATGTTTTAACTTGACGATATCAGACGTAGTTTATGGCGTAGTTTTCATAATATTGAAAATTGAAAATATTCAGCTATCGTTATTTCGAATACCAAGACAGATATTCCAAGTGAAAATTATCAAAAACTTTCAAAATATGTCGTTTTTTGAGATTTCTTCATAAGAGCAATTCTATTCATTTTCAATGAAATTTTTCTTCAAAATTTGCATGGTGATACCTAAACTGAAATTTTAACCACATTTTTACCCCGACTATACTATGACGAGGGTTATGTGTTTGACCGGTATATATGTATGTTCATCTGTTCCCAAATGGCTTCTAAACTATACTTATTATAATTTGACTAATAAGGTTTCGTTAAAAGCGTCTTGATTGCCCGATGATTATAGGCTATGTGACGTCCCATTGAATTTAATTTGGCTCCCGCTAGAGGACATAAAGTTTTCATCGAAATTCAATTCATCATAACAATTTCAGATGAAAATATTTTCTTGTTTTAATAATTTTAATAGCGTGATTCTATAGACGTCGGGCTTTTAGTTTTTGAACCTTATTTTATGATTGATTAAAAGTCTACCTATAAAAAAAATTCTGAGCCTTTAAATCAAACATTGTTGTCATGCTCGTACATTATTAAATAACAAAATGCGAATTTTCATATCATGCGTCATTATTTTCTTAGAATAAATAAACTGAAAATGGGACCATAGCTTATCACATGAAGTTAAACGTGTTGTTAAACGTGTCAACACTTTTCATCGAAAAATGAAAAATTGTTTTTTCTAGAATGTATTTCGTAACGAAACGAATTACCATATTCCATTAGCTTTTTTCATATTTTTTTGGTTACTTTCAAAAATTCAAAAGTTTTCCTATAAAAAATTTGTGATTTCTTTATCTTTAAAAGGTATTATATTTCTTATCAGAAATATTTAAGAAATTAACAAGAGTAGAAAAACTTTCGTTAACAAGATAAAATTTTTACTCTTGGGCTTAAAAAGTTAAAATTTCATTTAAGTATAATATTCCTAAGATTTTTTTTTGTTAATCTCTGCAACTAAGCCAAACTAGAAGAAAACAAAGAGATATTTATCACCTAATAAACAGAAAGATATTTTTATTATTTATTTTTTTTCTAAAGTTTAAATAAACTTTTTCGTACTAAAAACATATATAAAAATCAATATGGACTTTTTTAATCCTACTACGGTGAGTTTATAAAATATTAAAGGGTGCATTATTATACCTGACTAAATAATTATATTAATTTAAAAATTAATACAATAAATCGGTAGTAATAACTTTATATTATCCTTCGAATTTTAATTAAAGTTGAAATTTTGGTTAAATACTTAATTTAAGTATTGGTAAGGCCAATTTTAAACCATGAAATACGATCATTTTATGCCTTATTGATCAAAAATCGATTCTTAAGAAGTAAACTCCAAAAAAAATTTAAAAACAAATTATTTTCCTAATCCGCCCTTTTGTTTTTCTAAGAAAATGAGCAAATATATCACTAAGAAAATGAGCATCAAATAAGATGAAAAGGCACAAAAAAGGGTAGTTTTGGGAAAAAACTGATGAAATTGGCAAAATATAGAAATGACTAAGAAAAACGAAATATTTCGATTCTTAGAATACACGTCCACTTAGTTTGATCGCTCCTGTTAATTGGCTGTTTAACTTTAATCACTGACTGTTTCCTACGATAATATTTGAAGTAAAGGATCAAAGTTAATTAGCCAAGAACCATCTGTCAAGTAAAAAAGAAACATTCACAATGAAATCGAATCCCTTCAATATTCTACGAACTCTTTGTACAGTTATACATAAATATATATTTATGAAAATACCAAGCTGTCTCTAATATTTCGAAATAAAAACTTTTGTTTCGAAAGTAATGACTGTATCTATCTATACCTACAAAGTTTTACGTCATCCCAGTGGCAGATTTATTTGTAGAATAAGTGGGCCGGTGCCTATGATGGCAAATTTTGCTCAAATGTTTATTGGTCATACAAAAATAAAAAATAACAAGTGAGCAGCAAAAAAACTATAATATTTCTTTTCATTAGATTTAACACAACGATATTTAAATGAAAAAATATTTTTTTCTAATTTTGCAGTTACAACACCTGCCATAATTGGCTTAGGTGTAGGTGCCACATTTTTCGTAATAATTCTAGCCGCTGTAGTATGTTATTGCTACCGTAAACGTCGGCTAAATGGCCTACATGCAAAGTTAAGCAATAAACGCCAGAGTATGGAACAACAATTGGCGTTCCCACGTTATAAACGTTCAACGGCTGTTAAAAGTCCAGCTGGATCTGGCGCTCCCCCACATTATTTGAAAAAATCACCAAGTCCAACTGGAAATCCACCTCGTTCTTCACCTGGGGTAAAAAACTAAACCTTTAATAATAATATAACTTTTTCGGTTTATTTATTTATTTTGCATGTATGCAGATGGCAGCTCCTGGAAGTGGAACACCAAGTCCAACTGGTAGTGTGACACCATACGCAGAATGTATGGAGGAACATGAAAAACCAACTCCAGTTGAGTATGAGACGACAAATGAAACACAAACACCTAGCAAAGAAGAAACTGAAACAAATGAAAAAAATTTGGCTAAGGATGCTGGCGTTGTTCCGACCAAATTAGGGCAGCTGGTATTTAAATTACGGTAAGTAGTCTCGACTTTTTGATGTCTAGCTAAGTTTTCGATAGACCTAAGTTCCAGAATAAATGTAACATTTTCAGTTGAGATGACATTGCAATGCCTGGGTTTGTAAACTCTCCAGATTTGATTTTGAGACTCCAGAAATCGTTTAGCTTCTCTCGAATCCCGATATTTTTATCAGGATCATGTTTCTAATTTCAAGTGTTATTCTATCTTTTAATTTTTAGAATCTAAATTGATTATTAAAGCAACCCTGAGAACTAAGCTCAATCTGATGTCAGAACATGAAGCCCCCTTCAAACTCTGAAACTTTTGTTAAAGTTATTTTTTTATTGGTTTACTAAAAATGGGCTATTAGCTATAATAAATTGAGAGGGCAGCCCTATGCCCAAATTTTTTTAAAGCTTCTTTTTCGGATATCCTTAAATAAAATATTTCTGTACAGTTTTTTAATTATATTGTTTTTTTTACAGTTACAAACAAGAGAAAGGTGCATTAATTGTATCGGTTGTACGTTGCCGTGATTTACCAGCCAAAGATCCAAAATTAGGTTCCAGTGATCCTTACGTCAAATTACAATTATTACCTGATAAACAGCATAAAGTTAAAACTCGTGTATTACGTAAGACCCGTAATCCTGTTTACGATGAAGATTTTACATTTTATGGTTTAAGCTTTAATCAACTATCGAATATTACGTTACACTTTGTCGTTTTGAGTTTTGATCGATATTCTCGTGATGATATTATTGGTGAAGTTTTTTGCAGTTTAGCTGGCATTGATTTGAGTCAAGCAGAAAATCAACAGATTGCATTATGTCGGGAAATTCAACCACGCAGTTTGAAGGTTTGTGTATAAATTTGCATGAAATTTTTAAGATATGATTACCTTTTTTTTTCACACACACAAAATTTGCATTTCTAAATTGAGGGGAATAAATTTTTTAATCGCATCATACTTTGAACAAAATTATATTTTGGGAATTATAAACTTTTCTGGCATTATACCTACTTTTGGATTGTTACAACAAAAAAATAATTTGTCTAAAATAAACAGAATTCTTAAATTTTACGCAAATCAAGGACTAAGAAGATACGTAATTCTATCTCAAATTTTGACAACAACCTTTAAAGTTTCGCTGTTTGTTCCGCAATCAAATTTCTTCAAAACCAATTATATTTTATGCCTTATAAAAAGGATCGAACAAGCAGAAAGCTGATTTTCCGAGAGAGAAAGAGAATATATGTGATTTTCACCTTTTTTTTTGTCTTGAACTCGCGTTTACCTGTTTTATTTTATCAAGCAATTTATCCAACTACAACAAAATTATTCCTTCCAGTATATTGGTCTCTCAATGTCTCGACTTAGTTTCTAGACATTATCACGGAAAGAACTTAGCTCCTCAATTTCACACAGAGGCTTTTCAATAAAATTGGGTTTATAGCTTAAATATTGTTTAGCTGCAGAGGCAAAGATGTTGCTGCCGTCAAAAATAAAAGGACAAAAAGGATTGATATGGCATTATAAATGCTTTTGTTGTAGGTATAAAATAAAAACCAATTCGAACATTCTTTTCAAAAAGATTACTAGACTCGCTTTGAGTCGAGTAAAATGAAAAGTGGCTCATCATATTGCAAAAGCATAGAAGTTTCAAATTTCTCAACTGGGCCTTGTAATGAATTTATTTAAACGCCAATATTTTGACACATTTTATGGATGGATAAAATCTACTGTCTGTTTAGTTGTGCCTTAAAATATCATTTATCATTTGCCCGCTTGGGAATAAATTAAGTCGCTCCGGTCGATCATCTGCTACTCAATAACCCGCTTTCTGTTTGCTCGATCCTTAACAAATGGCTAATCAATATTTGCCTTGCTCATAAAAAAGCCGCAATAAAAATTTTGGCTAAATATTTGAGAAAGTCACGATAGAAAAAAGTGAAATGATTAAAAAAAAAACTTACTTGATTTTAATATTTGTGATTCCAGATTCGATCGCAAGGTCGTGGTGAATTATTAGTATCATTATGTTGGCAACCAGCTGCTAATCGTTTAACAGTCGTTGTCCTAAAAGCACGTAATTTACCTAAAATGGATGTAACCGGTCTAGCTGATCCATATGTTAAAATGTATTTATTATATGATGGACAAAGGATTGCAAAGAAAAAGACACACGTGAAAAAACGTGTATTGAATCCAGTATTTAATGAAAGTTTTGTATTTGATATACCAGCGGGTGGGGAAGGACTTGAAAGAGTCAGTTTAGAATTTCTACTATTGGATTGGGATCGTGTCACTAAAAATGAAGTAAGTACTGAAAAAAAGACAATAATTTTGATATATGTTGTGTCATGTTTTTTGAAAAGAGCACTCGCAAATTTTTGTTCACCATCATTCAAATTTTGCTTTAAGTATAAAGCTAATCAATGCTAAAGTAAACTTTAAAATTCGTCCAAAAAAATTCTCTAACTTGAACGCTGGGACATAAATAACAAAGTATGGTGCGATTAAAATATTTACAAACCAAAGCCAAGATGAAATGGGCAATTCTAACAAGAAATGATTATGCCAGTCCGAATTTTTTCTAACTAATTTTTGTATGCGCAGAAGATGGCAGCGCATGTATGTTTCATACGTCATTACATACAAAGAGTATAAGATAGAGGAGAAGGTCGCGGATACAGGCACGAATGCTATGTGGTATTTGTGTCCAAGTACTAAAATACTGTCATGACAGTATTTTAGTACTTGGACACAATTTATATAAACTTTTTTATTTTTCTCTGGTATTGAATGGTTTAAAATTTATAAATTTCAATTTTTCGTCTTCAATTAGTTTTGGCACATTCCTAATTTCAAATTTAAATTCAATTTAATGGGTTATTCCGTGCCTTTTACATTCTTTTAACTGTACACAATCACTAGAGGCGTTGAAACTCGTATACTCTTTTTTAACATTGCCACTCAGTAATGGGAGCCTCTCCTCCATCTTATACTCTTTGATTACATAGATGTTGTACAAGTTGCATATCACATACATTTTTTAATGTTATGATAATTTTTTTGTTTCCAGGTAATTGGAAAACTTGAACTTGGTGGATCAAAAGCAACCGGTTCAGCTTTACATCATTGGCAAGAAGTATGTAATTCACCAAGAAGACAAATTGCAGATTGGCATAAACTTCGAGAGTAGTGAGATTTTTAATTAAATTTACAATAAATTAAATAAATACAATTATTTATAAAACATGTACCTAATTGTTTTTTCAGCACATAGATTTTAAGTTTTATGAATTATAATTTATTCATTTTCTATAATATTTCATACCAAAAAAATCTATTTAAGGAAATTTTTTTCGACACTTAACTAAAAAAAAAAAAGAAAATACTCACAAATGAAAACATGAAATATTTCTAAGCTCATAACAACTATCAAAATAGCTTGTAATTTCCAAACATATCTCCACGCATAGCCTAACAAAGCGAATTTGTTTTTTTCTTAAAAGTTGCAGAAGGCGTTTTCAAAATAAACAGGATAAAGTCACAACAAAGCCTGTTAAAAGTATGTATATGCAATATACATTACATAAGTGTGATGTCTTTCACTTTTAGGCTATGTTTAACAAAGTAACATTTTTTTGATGGTTGTTACTCGTATTTTGAAAAACAAAAATTAAACAATTTCCATCATTTCCTTTCTGCTTAATGTATATATAGATTTAGTATAAAAAATAGTACGAAATATAATTATAAATTTCCCAGTCCCTTTTTACCCCCTTCCCCCAAAACCAATAAATGCTAAATATATGTAGTTATCGTAGTTAGTACAAGAAAAAAATAAAGTGTCAGAAATTCTCAAATAACTCCTAATAGAGATTTCATAAAAAACTACATGCTATGTCTATCTTGCTAACTTGGTTTTTACTCTTTGGAACTACGAAGAATACGGGCCAAATTGGTTTGGTAGTAAAAAAAACATGGCGGTGAAAAACAAAAACATATTCTATTGAAAATAATAATCGTAATTAAACAATAAATGGTGTATTTAAAATATTTTTCTAACACAAATAACCAAAAAAAAAAAAGTTTCTGCAAACGATCAATGCAAATAAAAAATATCTTTTTAGAGCTATATAGCTTTTTAGCAGAACTATATTGTTCACCAGAAACGAAAACGCTCGATTATTTAGTACTGTCTTTTACAAAAACAAATTAGATTTGTGTTACTTACAAAAATTCTCAAAATTTACCTAAATTATATAATATTTAACATAACAAGCCATGGATAAAGATATGAATTCGTAGAGCGATATAAATGTCTTCGGCCATGTTTTGACGTCAGAATATCGGTTATGGATTTTTATCTCCAGAAGATGTCTCTGATACAAAGAAAAAAATACAACTTGGTATCTTTATCAATTGCTTTTACAAAAAAACCGAAAATAAACTCTTTAAAAATGTAAAAATTATGTAAAAAGTTTAACAAAATTTAAAAGAAATTATGATAAATTTAAATTAATAAAAAATTGTATTTTTTATATAGTTTAAGGTTTAGATTTAAGTTATATGAAAAAAAAATTATTTGGATAAAACTATAATTCGATATTTTCGGAATGATTGAAGAGTTGGTATAATATTGTTTAACTTTTACCATGGAAAATTCTTATAGTACTTTATAATTGGACAAAATCGGAATGAATTGTACTGTGATCGCAAATTTTTAGGTAGCTTGGATGAATTTTCCATTGTGAAACTAGAATAAATTTCGAAATTTCATTAATTTAAGAGTACACCAATTAGATCTATTACAGACAATTAAATTTTTTTTAAATTATAATCATGCAGTATTTAGTGATAAAGTTCACAGCTTTGAAAAACATTTAGAATAATTTTTTTCTATATTTACAAACTAAAATGTTTTTTACTCTGAAAATTAAAAATTTTCACTTGCTATGTAAATAAACACAATATGAAAAAATGTGCAAAAACAAATTTTTCATATGCTTATAACTTTTTGAAAAATATTGATTAATTTTTTTGCGCCTGACATTAAAATGTAAAACAAAAAAAGGTTTCCGCAAATGGAAGCTGTAACGTTTACTCACTTGCTAATTGCTATTAAACAAGTGTTATGAAGTAGTTCTAGGGCAAAAATTTATAGAACTATACTTGATAGACCACGCGTGGAATAAATTGCCCCCCGTAAAAAAATGTGCCATATAGTTCTGTTATAAATAGTTCTATAACAGTTATTTTACAAGTAGTGAAATATTTATTTCTTAAATTTTTAAATACTCGAAAGTTTGCCAATTCGGTAAGTAAATTACATGGTCGACGACCTACAGCGCATTTCATTCGTCATAAATTAGCAAACAAGTTACAATCCAAGTTTTATTCCTTAAAATTTGTTTAAAATTTCAGATATTTTATGACACCTTTGTTGCTGTTTTGGAAACTTGGACTATTCTTAATAAATTTTGTTATTTTTATAATTACTAATACAGAGTGATTTTTAAAAAAGTTTACACTCTCATATTTCGATAACGCGATAGAAATAATGTAGTTTTTTTATACGGAGACAAATTCATGATCAAACATGAGGCAACCTTATTTTCATAATTGGAACTGCATAGTTTTTGTAGCAGATTCTTGTTATATGTCGCAAAAAAACAACTTTTGTTCCCAACATAAGTTGCATTTTTCGCGACAAAGAACGAGAATATGCCACAAATCCTAATTTACTATGAAGTAGTTCCAACATAAAAAAAATTATATACTGTATTTTCATTCTCCTTAAAAATAAGCCGACACACTATTTTTCTTTTTTGGTTTTCGAAATATGGTAGTGGAAACTTTTCAAAAAAATCACCCAGTATATTTTATATAAAAGTAAAAGTTATAAGAAACTTTCTGTAATTTCCAATGGCTTTTTTATATTTTATATATTTTTAAAAAAATCTTACATTTAAATGTCGACTAGTCACGAAGATTTCAAATTAATCTGATTTTTTATTTAAAAAAAAAAGAGAATATAAGAAATAAATATTTTTTTCAAACTTGTCACAAAGTAAAATAATTTCTAAAAAGTATTAATTTCATAAAAACATGCATATTATTTTAATAATAAATTATACTACAGGGCAATAAGGTTGATAAAAATTAAAAAAGAAATTTTTTTTTATATAAAACACGCATTTCCCCAACCACTTAAACTGACTGTACCAAACGATTTTTTATCCATTTTGAAATATAAACAAATTTTTCCAAAAAATAACAGAAATTATTCAGAAAAACTTTCGTATAAAGTTGGTACCACATACTTATTTGACAAACATCATACAACGAACTTCGTTGTGTGATGTTTGTCATATATCTGGCCACAGCTTAAAAATGTGTCTAAATACTATCGAACTAAAACAAGTAGTTTTGGTGTCTAATAAAAAGACACTAAAAATAGAGATATTCCTAAAAAGAAATTATCAAAATATCATTTTGCACAATAAATTTTTCCAAATTTTCATATAATAAAGACAGATTTAATTTGTTTTAAGTCACAGAATCGAACTTTTTTGATTGATTTAAAAAATCATTAATCAAAAATCACTTTAAGAAAAAATAGATTTAAATAAAATTTTTTTAAACGAATTATTTTTATTCTGAAAAAATTTGAAAATCTGTATTCCGTTTCGAAATACAAAATAGCAAACGCAATGTGAAGACTTGAAAGGCCTCAATTAGGTGGAGAAACCACCCAAAACATTATAATTCTGGAGTTTTCTTAACTTTGGAGCCTTTAATCTTCCTTTGTTTTTAAACATAGGTCTTTAATTTTAGTAATTATCAGGTCATGGCTTGAATTTGGAATAATCGGACATGGTTTACAGCCATGTCTTTTTTTGGATACAGTGACCATATTTCAGAGGAAAAATTAGGCAAAAAGCAGTCCTTTTTGTGTCGGTTTGTATTTCCCAACGGAACACATCAATAGAAAAGAGTACATTTAAGAGATCATTAATCACAGTAATTAAATTTCATTTTCGACCAAATTCAGGCAGACATTTTTAAAACAATAGAAATTACAAAAACTAATAGATAATAAAAATAAGTTATTATAAAAGTTTTATTACACCGAGAGTCAGTGATGGATTTCAAGAGGTAGGAATATTTTTTCGTGGTAATAAATATTTTCAAAACGATTAGTCAAAAATCACATTTATCGAATTTGATAGAAATTAATTATTTCGTTTTCTAATAGCTCAAAATATATCGTGTCGGATGCGATTTCACCACTAACTCCCGGACTTTATGATTGTTATTTATTGAATGTTACGAGTGATGATTAAAAAAAAAATTTTCTTTTTCATTAATTATTATTTTTCAATTAAAGTTATTATTTTTTTGGTGTGATAAAAAAAAAGTATGACTGATTCATATCGTTATTGATACTCTAAAAAAAAATGTAAAAAATAAGGAGATATTTACAGTTTTTACACATAATTTGCAAGTCTAGAAGTCAAGAAAGAAAAATTACAAACGAATCAATTAATGAATAATTGGGAATTTAAGAGCAATAATTCGTCAAGTAGAACAATGTTATTGTGAACATGAAACTAAAAATGTCCCCGGGATAGTAATGTCCAAAAAATCTTTTCCATCGAATCAAAGTGTAAAAGTAGGCCCGTGCGCTCGGGAGGGATTTGGCGGTCAAAATCCTCCCATTGAGAATCTCACCACTTACATTTGAATTAACAATATAGTTCTGTAAATGCATATTTTGAGCTCACAGAACCTTTCTTTGATTTTGTCTTTGAATCGAATACTTCAAATATGAAACCTGAATCTTGGCGAGGCTATCGTTCTAAGCAGTGAAACAGATTTAGATTGAAAGAAGAGAAAACGCTGGAAAAGAGTTCAGAAAAATTTTCAAAATCATGAGCGATATCCACACTGAATACAACATAATAGTGCAGAAGCCAAGGTTCGCGTCATAACAGACTCAATGCTCGAATAGGTATACAGACTCATTCAGTTGAAGATTATAGATCGATTTTTGAACCATCGCAATTATCAAATTTAGCTTGTCTATTTTTTACTAAAATGAAAAATTTTGATGAAGACTCTTGCTGGACTTTTTGAACTAAAATATTTAACTTTTCACGATGATTCCCATGACATCTTGCTCGACGAAATTCAACATTGGCGAAAACGCATTGGTGGATGGCGAGCCAAAAATTTACTCAAGGCACCCAATATTTGCAATAAAAATATACAAGATATGTACAACGAACAATAATTTATAAATTTAATCACATTATCGCAATTATTTTTCTCTGAAACACTATACAATTTTAGTCCTATGCCCATGATTCAACATTTAGAGTAAAGTTTGGCATATTAGTTCCCTTCCGTTGTGTATAATCAAAAATGATTTTTAAAAAAAATACTGATGTTTTATACTTGTATCAAAAAAATGTGTAAAATCTGTGCGAAGAAGTGGCTTGTACAATTTTTAATTTATTTTTTTCTATTAAAAATTATTAAATATGCAAATTTATAAAATATATTAATTATAAAACTAATAGAATGTAAAAAAAAAAAAAAATTAAAAACAAACAAAAAAATCAGCTAAAATACAGTTTAACTCAATTCTAGCAAATTTTCTTATTTAAATCCAATTAATTGTGTCTATGCATGTTATCCTAAAATTAGTGTAAGCTTGAGTTTATGCAATACATTTTACATGATTGATATAACTGTTTGGATAGAAACTAAGCATACAAAATGACCAACCTACGATTTGGCAGTGCTTGGTGGAAAAATAAGCGAAAAACCATTGTAAAAGTCGGATGAGCTTAAGACCTGAGCCTGAAATAAAACATGCTTCGAACAATTCGTGGAAGACCTATACGTTTAAAAATTGTTTCACTCAGTGTCAGCACTAAAGTTCCCAAATAATAGCCTATTTTATTTCGCTCCAGGTCTAACATTATTCCATTCAAAGAAATACTTGACTACTTGTATAAACTATAAAGGCACTTAAAGGTCGTTAAAAAGTCATTAACTTTTTACCTGGAAAATAAAACTATTCCAAATGGGAATTTCTTGTTTATTTTTTTTCTGTATAAAAACATCATATGTGGGCATAATTTAGATCCGTAAATTATATAATCTTTAAATTATCATTACATAATCATAAACGGATGCACTGGGTTTTTAAAACAGAAAGTGGCTCTTTTACGCAAGTTTTCTTAGAATTCTCTGCTTTAATAGTTCATTGTATATGATAAAAAAATATTATGTGAAAGTTTAATGAAGCCATGTAGGGTTTCGTAGTTAATATTCATAGAATAATATTGATTATATTCAACAAGTGAATCATATTTCATTGCTAGATACATGTACAACTTTACTCAATAGGCAACTTGTCTTACGCTGCCGTTATTCAATTAGTATATAGTGCGTAAAATACAAAAAACATGATCGTATAGTCGATCTTCGGATCAAAACGGCTTGCACTATTTTTATACCCTGTTTATATGAAATGTATATCAAGGTATACTAATTTTAGCCCCAAGTTTGTTACGCTTAGAAATATTGATGATAAAAACCGAATTTTGGTATAAGTGTTCATAAAATCACCAAATTAATTCATTTCAACAAAAAGAGATATCGATCTGTAATTACTATAGCGTGCTCAGAATGTAAAAAGTGAGTTTAGGTCAAGTGGGTCCTGGGGCCGTAAGACTAATCTTGTAAACCGTAAGAGTTAGAACAAAAGTATAATGGTAAAAAATGTTCTTTATTACAAAATAAACGCCTTTTATTTGAAACATTTTTTCGTAAACATCTTTGTTTATCCGCGAGGGCCCGCTTTATTTACTCGCAAAGTAGGCTAAAACATAAGTTTCCATTTTCTCCAAGACTAAATAAGATAGAAGGTTGAAAGTTTGTAGCTTGCTTCAAATACTTAGTCTATTGATTTTAATTTCATACCAAACCTGTCGGATAATATGAAAAGAGAAAAATAGAAATTTTTTCGAAATTCGAAAGGGATTCTATCTGTTTTGGAAATTTCAACAACTAAATGAGTAAATTGTTTATTTTCACTTGTTTTTTACCTATTTTTCTTTTTGGGGCATTCAATAATACTAATACGGAACCCTAAAACCACCAGATAATAAAAAAAATCCCTTAAGACCGTAATTAAGCATTTCTTAAGATAAACACCACCTATACCTACTTTTTTTAAAAGTAACTTTTAAAGAAGGTATAATACCTACTATATTTCAGTAATTTATCCAAATGAATGCTCCCCCACTACCCTAAAATGAAGAAATGAATCAAAATCAAATACACTTAACAAATAAATATTCAATTCTGAATTCATTACAATAATGATCGTACAAAAGTAACGAACAAGCAACAGCAAATTGATATAAATTAAATTTGTTCCATAAATAGAAATAATTTTATTTACGCGGTTTTATTTTGAAGTGTGTATAATAATATTTACTTATCATTGTTGAAGAAAAGTTTAACAAATTTTTATAAATTTCTCAGAAACGATTTATAGATTTCGTTTCTAAGAATATAATAAATATACCTTGAGTGTTATTATACTTTCACTGAATCGGTGTGTTTTTTCTTACTTTCAACATGAATATTACATTACAGGTAAGTCAATTTAAATTTTAAAATAAAATTAAAAGTGAAGTAGTTTTTGTTTATTATATCATTTAATAATCGTCATTCGAAAATTTATGTAGAGGAACATAGTTTATTATGTTTATACGAGAGCTTTCAACGTTTTCGGAAATTTATTTTAAGGCAGGTGAATTCTGAATTTCGCATTTTTTTTACTTATTGATAACGCGTGATGTGCATTAGTAAAGAAACCTAATTACTGTCTGGTAAATTAAAATTACATTCTTTGAAAGTGTTGAATTTAGGCTTAGGCACGTGAGGCAGTTGCCAGGGCGGCACAATTTTATCCATAAAAATTTTAAAATATTTGAAAATTATATTTTTATTTCGATTATAATCACTCGTTTAATAACTGATAATAGAATATTAGAATTAGGAAAAAAAAAAAAAAAAGTAATAATAATTACTCCCTCACAAAGCAAAAAGGACGGTATATCAAACCGAACCTAGGGTGGCATCAAGCCAAAATCCGCCACTGTTCCTTGATTACAAAACTAAATCATAATGGCTCGATCCGTGCGGAATTCCGCACTAAAACCAGACTAGAGAAAGTCTGAAGTGAGAATTTTACTTTCTTTTCATTTATAGGCAATTTTATTACAGAAATGATATACAAATTACATAATGAACAAACTTAAATCTTAATATAATTTCTCTAGGTTGTTTTTTCCTGAGCGGTACATTTCTAGACCGTGAGTCTAACTTTTTGTCATTAGAATCGATAATAGTTATTGAAATAAACCACGATACTCGAAAATTATATTGAACATTAATAAATTTTATTTAAAAAATACAATTAGAAAACATACAACAGACTTACATTTTTCGGGAATGTCCATCAGTAAAAGTCGTAATCGCAATCGCTCTCAAATGTCGTGCATATTTCATCTCTATCTAATTTCAATAAAAAAAGAAATATACTGAATCTTTAGTTTTGAAAAACTTTCTTAACTCTTATACCATTAATTTTCAATTTTATCTGTTGCACGCAGTGGTGGATTTACACTAGGGGCAGTCGGGGCTAGTGCCCAGGGTGGCAAATTTTCTAGGGCGGCAAAATTTGGAAAGTGAGAAAATATTTTCAATACAATATATAATTAACTAATTCTTTTAAATAAACATTTTATTTTTCAAGAAATATAATTTATGCATTATGTATCAAATCAAAATTTTGTATATTATAATATAGGAAATTTAAGTGAAAACAATTAAAATAGTTTAATTAATTTATTTCCATAAAGGTTTGCAAAAATAAAATTTGATATTTTTATTTTCTGGAATTGATAAATTCCAGAAATATAGTTTTTTTGAAGAATTAAAAATATTTTCAAATTATCTATGTCTTTTTGATAACAGAAACTTAAATTGATCAATGAATTTGCCTAAAATTGGAGAATTATCCAATAACACTAATTAATTTAAATTTAAAAGAACAGTAATAAATAATATGTAATACATAATAAATTTTCTGCAATTAATTAGTTATTCTAATTTTTTTTTAAATAAGATATCAAAACTATTAAAATAAAATTTCAGTCATGGTGCGGCATTTTCTTCAGTGCCCCAGGGCGGCAGAAATGTAAATCCGGCCCTGGTTGCACGCTATGTGAAATTAAAAACAAGGTTTTATTTTTCTCATAATAGTGTTCTAAGTTAATTATTAAAGTTAATTAATTAAAATGCGGATTCGTACATTAATTCTTTGAACGAATGCGCTCATGGTTTATATAGGGTGACAAAATGAACGTTGCGGCTTAAAATCTATATTAATCTGCCGAAATATTGTAGTTTGCCATTTTTTTTTATGCTTAATTAAAAATTTTAAAACAATTTATCTAGTACTCGCAGTTACTCATCCGCTTTGCTGGGCAACTTCAACTTTAAAAACAAAAACTATCGCATTATAGTCTTCACTTTTCTTGTCCTCACTTAGCCCTCCCTTTTTGGTTTCGGAACCCTAATTTTTTGGAAAATTAAATACAGCTTATATTACTCGTAGATAATATAGCTTTATGAAAGTGAAATAATTTTTAAAATCTATTCAGTAGTTTTTAAGTTTATCCGTTACAAACAAAAAACAAACAAAATCAAATGCTCTTTATAATATTAGTGTAGATGTTGCAAATTGAAGTATTGTTTGAAAATGTGAAGTAATATAAAAGGCTAATTCAAATTCTTCTAAATAAAATTTTTATCAGAGATTCCAATACACTTCGGTAAATAAATCATTGAGGAAGTTAAAAAAGCGGATATTACTGGATTGTTAAAACTTTCTCCAACACAGAAATCATTGTATTTTGATTGTAAACTAAAAAATGTAACTACAGATTATTTTTTTAAAAACCGGATCTTTAAATACGTAATCTTACATAAATTACAAAAATTGCAAATTATTTACTTTAGCATTATGAAAAATCAACAATACAACAAATTAACTTTATCAATTTTACTCAGTTTAGTCAGTTTGAAAAATAACAAAATATTAAATTAGCAAGTACCAAAACTCTTTTACAGAATCTATTTTGGGAGTCGCTCACGTTAAAACTTCACAACTTCAGAATTTGATACATACACTTTAATAGTATTCCTTGTCCTAAAAATGTGAAAATCTTGACATTATTTATCAAATTGTTTAAATATACTCTTACATATGTCGGGAGTGATTTCTTGAACCGTTTCTTATTATCTGTTCAAAATGGTCTGCATTTCTAAACGACCATTAACATTCCTATCGAACTTTCTCAATTTGTGGACACCCGGTATATTCGATATTAAAAGTGATTAGCTGAATGTTAATATTTTTGAAAGCAGAGATTTTTATAAAGAATAACTTTTTTTCGTAAACCTTATAATAAAAGTTTTCCATGCGCAGCCAACTTAAGTAAGTATAATAAAAAAATATATCTAGGAAATTGGCACAAAATCGAAATTTAGGTAATTATTTATTAATTGAAATTCGTCGCTAAAGCGTTCTTGATCAAAGTAAATCTGAATGAGAATTTTCGGAGTTAGATATGAGTTTTGATTTTGAGGAATTAGTCATTCGCAAACAGAACAAAATTTATACAACAAAAAATCAATATTTTATTACAATAGAAATTGGTTTCCCTTAATTTGTTGGTTTTTTTAATTACATTGTAAGAAAATAAAAAGAAAATATTTCATGAAACGTGTGGAATAATAAATTTTAAGACAAAGCGTTTGAAATAATTGTAAAACGATTTTATAGGCATGAATGTAAAGGTGACGTCATTGAGTCTATGATATGAATACTAAATAGTAGCAATTGTTGTCTCATATCAAGGCATTTAAATTCAATACGAGTCAGTTTAAATGGTAAATACTTTTATTTGTTCTACAAGAATCTAGAATCACATAGGTAATTTATTTTAATTTTAAAATGTCTGTATACAGACTTAAGCAAAATTTATTAGAATCTTTACAAAACCTTTGGTTTTTTTTGAGGACCTTTTGACTTTTCTCTTAGTGCATTTAAGGTATACTTCAATCTGTGTTTCGGAAATCGCTCGACAAATCAACAACAGAATACAATTTTCGTATTTTGTGGGTCCTATTTACTAAGTACCTACCGTGAATTTCATTCAAGTCGAGAAAAGATTATATTTTTGGAAAAAATACTTTTGGAAAAATTGATTCAAATTTTATACTAATTTAAACACCAATTTTATGATTTAAGGAATTATTTCCGAGTTATATCACGATTCAATATTAAATCGTCAAATACGATTTTTGTATTTTTTGGTATTTTATTGGAGCGATGATTTTCAATATTATAATTCCCGAAATAGAAGTCTTCACGACCCTTTCGCCACTTTTATAAAGCTTACCAGTCACCAAAAAGTGAAGCTTTTTATTAAATGTATAGGCAACTGTTTTTACATTTTTGTACAAGCGTTTAATATTTATAAAACTTCCAAAAGATCAATAACTTAGCAAATTAAAGAGGATTTATTAACCGTAAAGGACGGTTAATAATATTGAAAATAAAAACTTGTAAACAAAATTGTTTTAAAAAGATACATTTGGGTCATATAAAACGATTATATGAATAAATTATTAATATTCTCAGTGTCATTCAATGATTTAAACTTGATTATTATATACAATCAATTTAATTCAACAACGTAATAAATATATAATGTAATATTAACTTATAATACATGAACACTCACATATATATTATTACATAGGTGAACACATGTCTAATTTGTAAAATATTACCAATTTTAACTAATTAAAGAAAGCTACAATGTTTATTTATGAAATAATGCAATGTTATTGCTAAATAATACTTGCCAATATTGCAAAACTTAAAAATTCCCATTCAACAAGTCAAATTGTCTTTGTAATTTGTTATTATTTTTTTCCTGTACATTACCTTCAAAACCGAATTATAATGTATTCTATGCATTGCCTTTAGAGTTATATAGACTGAGTGTCAAACGATTTTAAGCCAACATCTGAGGTATAATTGCTTAGGTCCAACCATTGAAGATTCGTAAGAAAAAATGTTAAGTGATACGTGATAAGTATTTTTTTAAGCCAAAAAGCGAAAAAGTTCAGTGAAATCACGATGTTTTATGCAAAACATTTTGAGATATGAAAATTTGACATTCATGTATGTTTTTTTGATAAATGTCCCTATATTCAATGTATATTTTTTCCCCATATGCTTTTGATAAATGTATTTTTTTTGAATAAATATCCCTAGCTGACATAAGAAGAAATTAACTCAGATGTTGGCACGGTTCTCACTGTACGGAAAGACAGGCGATGCTTAGTCTATGTATAACTATAAAGTCAATGATTCTATGTTTTCATTATACTTTGCTAGAAAATACCAGTACTCCTATAGGACATACCGTGTTAAAAATATCTTCTACTTATCTGCTAGACTTCTGAAAAATTCCAGAACTCAGAAACTGGAGTTCACTGGTTGACCGTATATTTGTTCGCTTTGAGTTTCTGAAAATCCTCCCAGACTCCATTCAGATTGAGAAACCTACTGCATCCTTAATTAATATTCTCACGGTCTTCATGAACACCAGGTGTTTTCCTGACATTTTGAATTCCTCAAAACATCGAAAATTGCTTAGAATAATCTGGAAAAAAGAAAGACTTGCTACAAGTATTTCTTCATTAAACTGTATTTGGCATGTATTTAGATTTTTAAACCTTGACAGCTTTGATTCTACTTTCTCTCATGTCAGAATATTAAACGATCCCATAAACATTTTTAATGGTAAATGTAATACTTTCTAAGATTGCCCAAATTTTATTGTTTCAGGCATGTATTTTGGCGGTTATTGGAGTTATCTGGACAGTATCACCACAAGTATTAAAACAACCTATTTCTGAAGAAGCTCTTCAAGCAGTATTAAATGATCAACGTTACTTGATGAGACAACTTAAGTGTGCCTTAGGAGAAGCTAATTGTGATCCAGTTGGACGAAGATTAAAAAGTAAGAATATTTTACAAAATTTAAATAAATAATAATAATGCCTAACAAGGTTGTGTAGTGGCGTAACGTAATTATAGCTTTATACAAATATCCAACAAATTTGTAAAAGTGTAGCCTGAGGATAAAAAATAGAGGAATTTAGCCTGGTAGTTATCAACTGCAAGGCCAAAGAAGAAAACATTGGAAATTTCAAAATAATATCTAAACATCGAACGTAATAGAAAAGAATTTTAAGGCAGCCAACAACACAATAGACTTCAATCAGGTCTCTGAATTAGTCTCAATACTGTAGCCAACTGAATTAAGGTTGCCAACTTTCAATTATCAAGCCCACTAAATAGGCGATATAGAAAACTACTCAAAAATCACTGGATATCAATAATTCTATCCTTATCTATTCCTTCAATAATTAGCGTTGCATGTAAATGAGTAAAATCACTGAGCTGACAACACTGAACTTTAACCTAAGGCAGGCAATTTTCTTTACCCAGAGCTGAAGTACCTTGAAGACAAAGAATCTAGGGGATTGAATTAGGATTTTATGGACTGCCGTTAATGAATGTACTTAAAACGTGTTTATATTTGCGTAGGTTTGGCACCATTAGTTTTACGAGGATCCTGTCCACAATGTTCACCGTCCGAAACTAAACAAATTAAGAAAGTATTAGCCCATGTACAAAGGAATTATCCAAAAGAATGGAATAAAGTCGTGCAACAGTATGCGGGATAAAAATTAAAAAAAATATGTAATGTTTGTATTTATTGTATAGGGCAGATGTGATTTGTATCATAATTTTTTTTTTAATCTATTGTTTTTGTTTTTAAATAAAGTTTTTATTAAATAAAATTGTCTATTGAAATCATAGCATAGAATAATATAACTTAACGGATGGAATGGCTGCTGAAAATTCTCCGTAAAAAATGTAAAGAATCCAAATATGTTATAATGTAAATTTTGAATTTACTCTTTGTAAAACACGAATCCAGAGAGGGACAATCGAAGCAACAGTCTAGTCTATAATTTTGAAGATTAGACACGTAGTTTTAGAAATAGAAAGAAGAATGAGTGAAAAAAATAAATAAATAATTTGATAAAAATATATTGAAATTAATAAAAATCTTAAAGTATTAGGCATTAAAAGAATACATTGATAACATAAAGGCACTTTTAAAACTTTTCCATTTCTGAAAAAATATCATTTAAAAAATAAAACTGTCATATTAAAATGCGTGTTACATGAAATTCTTTGGTAATTAAGGTCATGGCTGAATTCAATTCAGCTTAATACACTCAGTAAAAATTTAATGTAAGTATATTTTTAATTCTTAATGTGATGTTATATTTTTAAAATGTTAGAACTTATACACAAAGAAAAGGAATAACCAACCACTCTTAAGATGTAACCTCATGATAACGCTTGACACTGGCTTTTAGCGTCAAATTGTAAGGAGTGATACAAATGTTTATTAATATCGAAAGTTGATATCTCGAGATATACTAATTAAAAGCAATTCCTATGTGTAGCTTTTTACGATGTGAAACTACCACGTGACCTAATTTGATATCCAAACTCAGCGCCAAGCGTCATGAAAATACAACTTTAGATGTGAATGAATATTCATGATGTCATTAAATCACCGGACCAAACAGAAACTATGAATTCCTTACGAAATTCTAAAATAAAAAAAACTTTGCCGTTTTTCGATCTGACGTATCGTTAATTTTGAGAAGATAATCTGATAATAAATTATAGTAAATTGTATTTCTTACAACTTTTTTTAGTATCAAAATTTATTTTTTCCTAATATTAGTCGAGGAATTCTAGAAATAAGAAGCGCCAATTAACGAAACAGCAAACTTTATCGTTAACGGTGCATTAAATCGAAAAATTTCAAAGGTCGCTATCCTTCCAGTAAGTTCTAAGATTTATTTAATACATATTAAAGCTTAAAAATGAGATTTCAAAAGTTAATGACCATTTTACGAACTTTAAACGAAGATGGAGGAGGAACCTAGTTTTTTTTATAAAAATGAACCCCATCCAATATACATTTGACATAAATTATCAATACTGGTTGCATCTAAAATTAAACTATTCACATGACCTTCAACCGATAACCGTATTGGAAGTTTCCCCCCACCTTTAATACCCTGTAATCGAGATTCAATATTTCGCACATGATCACGAGCCTGTTCATTTGTACGCTCTGCATTTGCATCTAAATGACCGGCATGTGTTTTTGGCCACGATACTAATGGATCATATACGAATGGTTTTAAAATAGACATTAATGTTTCTTTTTGGGAACGTAATACACGCAACGTAACTTCACAGGAACGTCGAAATACTCCTTCAACACCCAAAGGTCCCATTGCTTTAACCATATTTGGTGTTAAACGAAACGGTACACGCTCAGGCCATTCCAGTGCTTGTCCGCGATTAAAAAGACAATTAAAATCAACGTGGACTGTTTCTCCGTTTGTGGAATCGAATAGAATGTTTTCTCCGTGACGATCACCAAGTCCTAAAATGTAGCCTACGATTGATATGGTGGCTGTAGTACGGATGTATGATGTTCTCGCCTGGAAATAAAATTTTTAATGAAAGGAAGAATTCATGGATACTGCAGATACAAGCAAATTTACTACCTGATACCATGCATAAGGATCTGAAAACGTTAGACGAAACCATTCATGAAACACTAAAGGATGCTTGGGACACAATAGTTCCAAATACACTTGTCTTTTCTTCTCCAAACTATCTCGGATATTGCACATCATGGTTCGTAGTTCTTTAGGCGAAACAAATGAATCTGAAAAATTAATAGAAATAAGGATGTGTCAAATCTAAATCCACCTATCTCATTCGTCCACTCCTCTTTGCAACATAAAGCTAACCTACCCTCCCCTCAAGGCGGGAAACAAATGAATTTCAAGAATAATATCTACTAGTGTTATCATCCACGGAGTGTAAAGCGAAGTAATATGAGATCCAAGAGGTGTTCAAAATGAAATTTCAAAACAAAAAACTTAGAAACCTACTTTTTTGTTTATGTAACTTCAAAATAATGGCTCTAAATGGTATTAAATCGGAAACCCATTCAATTATACCACATTCTTCATTTAATGGAACTACTGCATATGTCCGAATATGTAAACGACGTTGTCTTGATTCCGATTCCTGATACAAAAACTGATTAACTACACCGTTAAATTCCATTAAACGAAAATCTTTTCGTAAATCATCTTTTGGTTTCAGCATATGCATATACTTTTTACCATCTGATCCTAACAGCGTGATTCGTCTTGGACGTTGTAATGAGGGCATAATTGTTACAGTCTCGTCAATACCTATAATATACACCAATTTCTTAGGATATGGATTAAAATCGATTAAGTTTTCGTTATTGATTGGTAATATCATTTTTAAATATTGTTCGACTGGAACCATTATTTTACTAAATTCACTGGCTGTAATTAATCTGAAAAATAATTATAATTATAATAATATAAAATTTGTAATCTTAGGAAAATGGATAAGATCGTGTTTAATAATAATACCACAAATAAAAGAACAAAGGAAAGTAAATAGAGAAAGTGTCTAGAGCTCGTATGGCCCAATAGGGAATATTCATGTATTTTTTTTTTATATTTTTAATTCATTGTTTACACCGTTATAACAAAGTAAAAAATATAAATACTGCTTAAAAATGCTGTATTTAAGTGTAAAAAAATATTTCAAATACATTATAATTTTGAGATATTTAAACGCGGTTTTTTGGCGCTCTCTGTTCATGACGTATAAGTACGTGATCTGTCAATTGGTGACAGTTCAATGTATAATTGACACTTTAAAAAAATGAATTTACAACACAGAATTTACACTCGTTATTATTAAGTTTTCTAATAAAAAGCCGTAGAATAGTATAATTTAATGAAATACCATATAAAATGTAAGTAATTAATATCATACAGTATGTCAACAAATTTGACAAGCCCGTACTATGATATCACGTCCGTATAAAAATTTGAATTTCCGTTTTAGAAATTTTTAAGTGCCTTCACTGAATTTGCACTTTTATTAATTAATTTTAAGTAATTAAAAAGTAATTAATTACTAAAATAATGGTTTAGTTGAAATATCCAGTCATTAAAGTTACGGAAGAAAAATATTTGAACCAAATTTAAATTTCATGAATATTCCCTATTAACTAAGGCGCTTGGCATGAATCCAAGAGGTCCGGGTTCGAGTAATTCTAAAATGACTGTCAAGTATTACGTCTGGACCTAGACTAATAGAAACTGTACCTTGGTAATGACTTAATTAATGTTGAAACAGAAGTTGTAGTCACACCATTACTAATCGGTTTATTGCATAATTCAATTAATTTCTCAGCTAAACGATTAAAATCTTGTATGAGCGTCATCAATCCTGGAACAGCTTTTAAACGTGGATCTTGTAATATTTCCTGACATCGTTTCACACGTACTGAATAACTTGATTTATAAACAGACATTATCATCCATAAAGTTTGTTGTGGATATGTTTGGATTAATTTTACGATTATCGATTTTAATTGTTGATAAACCTAAAAAAAAATTAAATTTTTGAATTATTTCCTTTCTAGCTCTTTCGTACAAACTAATTCGACTTTGAGTACATATCTCATTCTTCGCCTGTTTGCCTCTTTGTATTTTTGTAACCTTTGAGATTAAAAGAAAAATACATATAATGGCTTGCTCTTGACGGTTTCTAACCTTTCATTCCAAAAATCATCTAGCATAAAAAAGTTCAAAATTCGGAACTATTACAAACCTGTTTTTGTGGATGACAAATTCTGGAAACAATTTGTGAAAATGCTGATAGAAACATATACGTGGGTAATCGTTCCAAATATGTATTAATTAATTTAGTCATTTTTAAAACAATTAACGTTTTATTTTCGAATGTTTCTTTATCTTTATTCTCGAATTGTCGACTTCCATAGTCCAACCAAATACTCAACATACGTGGCATCGATTGATATAAAAATTCTTTACCATATTGTAACGATTTACCAAAATTATGTATCATATGAAGTTGCATATCACCACCTATTCCAACATCTTTATCTCCGGACATTGTTGATAATGCTTTATCATAATATCGTGCTAAATACACCTAAATAAAAATTACATTCAGAAAAATTCGAAATTAGTTCGAAATATTCGAATTACTAACCATACTCATTTCACATTCTTTATTACATTCAACAGCTTCCTTATATTTGGCTATATTTGCTTCCATATCTAAATTTGCCGTTTCTTCATTGTATAAAGCTACCAATAATTTGGCTTCAGCAATAATTTTCCTAAAATATAAGTGATGGTGAAGAAAATACAAGAAAATACAAGTGTTTATGTAAACTTGTCATTAAATGAAAAAATTTCTCTCTCAAAGACTTTCTCGCTTAGAAGTTTTAGCTTACTTATGCAGAGGCTATCTTGCCTCCAGAAGAGGAGTAGCAATGACGAAAAGCCACGGAAACCAACAGAAAAAGAAGAAAAGATTAAACATTAATTTTACAAACCTCATAGAAATATTATCAGTTGAATTTGTCGTTGAAGCAGCTTCTATCCCGCGTTTTAGAATACTAAATGCAATTTCTTGTTCACCTCGTGCCCAATGTAATTTTGCTTTTTCAATAAATAATCCTACAGGTTTATATTTTTCAGCATTCAATAAATTAATGTACGCTTGTTGATACATGCCAGTAACTCGTGCAACTTGAGCACTTTTTAACCAATAATTGCCGATGTGTTTATTGAAAACACTGTTTAAATTCTTTAAATGATTCTTTTCTAATAATTCCTGAAATACGTTTCATTAGTATGAGATCCTGTAAAGATAATTTACTCAATTTTTTAACTTATTTAGTTCGATATACCTGTGCTTGTTGCAACGCAGTCCGTCGTAAACAATAAACAGGTTCTAAAACACGTACACTTGATTGAACAAGTTTCTCCCGTTGATCGAATTCTAATATAAGTTTATCAACCATAACACTACATGCATTTACATTCTTCGAAGACTTGGTTATTCTGAAAAAAAGGTACAGAAATCGATTACGCTTGTTTGTATCTTGAAAATTCTAAACTTACAGATCAACAAGATTTTGAACTTTTTCAAGTTCATTTAATAAATGAAGTTTCATCACTTGTGGGTAGCCATTTTCGTAGCTACCTTCATCTCGACTCGAAACACTTAATGGTTGTACTACAAGATATCTTGTTTCCGCAAGTTCTTTCCAAAAATTCTCTCGATTACCTAAAAATTGAATTACATTCAAGTTATTCTAATAACATTTCTTCTTTTGTCTTTTCATTCAATGAAAAAATCAGTTGAGTCTAACAGGTATGGTTTACATTTTGTTTACTCGTGGCGCTGACATCTTAACGTTAATATCCCATAGATATCTATGAAAATTTTTGAAAAAAAAAGTACATGCCTTTATGAAAATTCAATAAAATATTGCCTAGATTCACACTCCAATTACTCATTTTTCGAGTTTCCAAATTATTTAATACTGATTCCAATTTATCATAATCATGTAATCGCCATAATGTTTCCACCTTACATTCGTATAAGCTTGTAGAAAAGTCATAATCCAAGCCTTCAATTATTCGATGTGCAGTATACGGATTATCTAAATCCAAATGACATCGTATCAAACCCTACAAACACAAGCACAAGTTAATAAAAATTTGTCAGTGGGAAAATAATTTAATATTCAGGCGAACGAAGCGAGCCTCTACTAGGTTAAAATGTAAGTTTTTGGTGGTATACTTTACAAAAAAAAATACAAAAGATTTAGACATGAAATGAAATGTTGTAGTTCCATATTTATGCCTAGATGTGTTATCAATCATTATTTTTAGAAAAAATTATATAAATAATAAAAAACAACAATATTTTTTATTTATTACATGTATGTATATATCTATATATATGCAGAGACAGTGGTACCATCTGTACCAAAAACTCGATAACAAAATATAAACAATTAATTTTTGCAGTTCTACAGTAGAATAACTAAAAAAATTAAGTGATATTAATACAAGTTATGAAAAAATTTTAATTATAGTTATTATAATTTTAAAGTTATTTATTAACTAATTGTTATTTTAGCAATAAAATGCCACGACGCGACGTCGTACGTTGACGAGTCGTAAAGAACGTGATCGTAATCGATCATTAATGGGTGATCATCCTTTTGAGATTGCTTAAAAGAGTTTAAATTTTGAAGTATGTAATGTATGTCATCATCGTTGGTTTGATTTAAAAATTAATAAAGATGGGTTTTGTTGTATTTGTTATAAATTTAAAATCAAAAATGAATTGAATATTTTCACAGCGCATAATAATATGGATCTATTTTATATGATACCAGTCGCGAGTAATTACAAAGTTATACTTTTAGCTAGTTTAATATCATTATACTAATTATTGAAAGTTTTGTGATAAAAATCGAAAAATATTCTGGTAATACTGCGGTCTAGTGGTTTTTTTATCGCCTTTTTAGTGGGCTTGAGAATTGAAATTTGGCAACACTGATAGATTTTTGTTTACCTGTAAAGTTTGTGGATGTAAACGAACTTCTTGCGCTAAACGTTCATAACAGGCAGTAGCATCATGTAACTGACCAGAAATTTCATGACTTAATATCATATCCTCCAATAAGGGTTCCTGTTGTTGAATAGATCGTATTCCTGCAACACTATCAGGATCATCCAATTGTACATAAATTCGTGTAAAAAATCCTAACTGTTTTTCTAAATCATTTGGATTTTCATTCACATAATCCTCTAAATACATTAAGGCACGTGAAAATTCTTCATGATTATAATTACTTTGTGCAATTGATAATTTACAAAATTTCTGCATAAAACTATTGATTTTTATATATTGTGGGTCTTTATCGGGACTTTTACCCGGACAATATTGTTGCTCCCACTCACGAAGCCAGCGCAGTAGAAAATCTAATAAGACGTAAACAATTTTTGCAGCTTGTGCCTAAAAAAACAAATTTATATCAGGTCATGTTGGTCTGGTATCGGGACATGCAGGAGAAATAAAAATAAGATCAGAATGAAAGAGTAATAATAATTACCAATGTCATCTGTTCATTTGTTGGCAATGATGGCATATATCGTAACAAATCTGATTTTAATGGTTTAAATTGACGATGCTCATCAATATTCTGTTTCTTATTTTTATAAGCTTCGAACACTGTCATCATTTCTTCGTAAATATGTTTACGATCCATTGCATCAGCTTCAAGTAAGGAATGTAATAAAATATAAGGTAAAAAGAACATTAACACTTGCATGTCTTTCCGTAGACTCGGCTGGCAACAGTCGAACAAATAACGACAACTTTCTGTTTTTATTAGCGGTATTAATTTTGCAATCCATCTATCAAAAAAAAAAAAAAAAAACACGAAAAATTATAAAATGCTTATTTATATTTACCTAACCTTCCCCCAAAAAAATTGCATACCGATGAATCCAATCAATAAAAGTTTTTGTATTATCCGATTGGAACAGTGGATGACCTGTTGGTTTTTCTGCTTGGAATGCAATTTTATATCTAGATGTTAATAATGGTTGCATAATTTGTTGTTGATTTTCTGGAAAGTGATTCCATATTACTTTCGAACTAGATGTTGGGTTTGTTGAAGGATTCACGTTATATGATTTTAATATTTCTTGAATGGCAAGTGCAAAACAATCCATATTCTAAAAACAGCTTGAATGAGGACTCCGCCAAAATAAATATAAAATTAAAATGGAATATCTAAGAATCAAATTTTGGTTGCAAATTAATTTTAAAGTAAGATCTTATGGTGCCCCATGTCAACCCTATTTTAAGATTTAAATAGGTTTATAAATTTTAAAGCATTCTCCGGCACCACTGTCCACGGTAGAAAGACTTCGTGGGTTAAGATAATATACAAAGAACGACACCAGTGTGTCCAGCATAGTAACTAACTGTCAACTAAAGTACTTCCATGCTAACTCCCATAATAATAATACAAATTTTTTAATAATTAATTAGCGACTCAAAAAATTACACACGTACTGATGATCCCGACGTGATATGAGCACGAAACATTCTGATAAAGCAAAACAAACGCATCGTGTGTGCTTAGGTTTAGTCTCACTATTCGATTCTTAGAATTTTCAATCATATACAATTACCTGACTATATTTTTCAGATTGAAAAGCTCGAATAAGTTCATTTAAAGCTTTTATTGCAAAATTATCTTCATTAATTGTAAAAGTAAAAGTTTCATTATGGTTTGCATACCTAGAATTTTAATTTCGACTTTAATTTTCAAGTTCTATTTAAAAGAAAATCATCTGATACCTCTTAGGTAAATGACTCGGTTCCATAGCTCCTAATTCACCAATACATTTACTACAAGCTAAATAGTAATTTTTATTTTTTTCTGTGAAACCTAAAAATGAAAAAAAAACCTAAAATTACAACTCTGATGTCGATTTTCAATAAATCTAACCGTGTATCGTATTCGTTGATCTTACGCGTTTTGCTTATCGATTCTAAAGCATCATCAAGCCGATAATAATAACTTTAACGATCGTCAAGAGTTTTAATTCGGTTTCTAATTGTTAGCAAATTTCAATGAAAAATTGAGAATATTTCAAGTATGCTCAGGCAGCTGCTATAGTCACAGATTATATAGTTTTTAATTTAAAACAGATCTGTAGCGCGATTCACAAACATTCGTGATAATTACCACAGAAATGATACTTATCATTTTTTGGCGTTTGCACTAACGTCATGGTGATTCACAAACACTCTATGTTAGTGAAAAAAACGTTAAATTTCTTATCGACTTTATTCACAGACTTCTATATGTATTAAAAAATTATTAAATAAAAGTTAGTTACTTTTTGTTACAAACCAACAAAAATTACTAAAACTAAATTCACATGTAAATAAACTAAATGTGTCAAATAAAAATAATAATAATGATAATTTTTAAAATATACTATTTTTATTTTTGATAATCATTTAATTTCGTGTTTTTGTGCGTATGTGTGTTTTGTTTTATTCGTTTTAGTTAAGTTTTGAAATTAATTAGAAAAAAGAACATAATTTTCACCAACTCATCGAGGAAAAAATAATTTAGAAAAGAATTAGATAAAAAAGAATGTTGAATTAATATATATTGAAATGTAAATATTTTTATTAATAAAGTTTTGAAATAAAATGAATTTTTTTAATTTAGTTGTAACCTAAATACCGGTATTATCATCGTCATTTCAAAAACCTAATTTTACGAATCGATTATTTATATCTATCAATTAGATTAAGACATAATCGTCTGTGATATTTTGAAAATGAAATATAATTTATTAACCACGAGTTAAACTTAAACATCCGAAAACTTTTAACATTAAGGGCAATTAGTTTTTAGCTCGATGTATTTGTAAGTATTCTATAATCATCAAAACAAAGGTAATCTAATTGGTTGTGGGTTGATTAAAAAAAAAACAATAGTTAGAAAAATATGAATATTTATTATATGTATTAAAAAATATTATAAATATAATGCATCCTACATCTCTCCCATAATCAAACGATTTTGAACTGACACTGCCACATCATGAGGGTTGTTATATTATACCATCATCTTCGTCATTATCAATTAAAATGTATCCTGACTCTTATTATGGAAATCGAGGAGGTCCGCTGCAGCTTCTGTGTAAGCCATTGCTATAAAGATCAAAAAATTTATATCAAAGAAACTTTAAATATCAAAACTTTTTTAAATAAAACAATTAGTCTGCAAATATCATCTGCAAAAACCATCTTGCAAATATCAGTAACATTTTTTATAAACAATGCTTGAAATAACTTTAAGAAATTTTTTTGTTAATTCTGAGATAACAATATACATTGTTACTGAAATAACAATATCATTTTAAGAATACGAATAGAATATAACGAAAGAAAATTACTTACCTAAAATCTAACTATCAAATAAGAACACCACACAGCACAGAAATAAATAAAGACCTTATGCTAAACTAATTAATTAAAGTATCTTTTTAATATTAATTAAATTTAAATTTGAGAAATTTTATTATGCACTTTGCAATTTTAATAGAAAAAAATAAATAAATAAATAAATAAAATCAATTAGTATGCATATGACATTTATTTTGTAATCAAATTTGACATTTGTTTAATTAAAATCTTGTCATTGCCCAAGCGACAGAGACGTTACATACTTACCACGAGAATAAAATTTGTTGTTAAGTTAACGCCTAGAGACGATAAGTATCACACCGCCACCGTCGGTAAAAAATGTTTGTGAATCGCATTTGACGATAAGTACCGCTCTTTGTGATAATTACCACGAAAACGATAGATATGAATGTTTGTGAATCGCCCTACTGCAACTCCCTGTAAAATTTTTACTATTTTCGTTCTCTGAAAGTGCCTTTCTCCAGGTGGCTCTACACGTTATATTCGTGGAAGGCCATCTATTAGTTTTGATAATAATTTATGCATTTCAATGGTTGTTGGGGAAACAATATTTTATATATTTTCAATAAATAAACAATACGTCTTTCAAAATTCGTTAAATTTCTTTGTGTGTATAGTGACATTATATAAGTATTTTGGTCGTTTTCAGTATGCCCCTGTTCATAAACTAATTAGTGTAATTTAGTCGTTTTAAGTGTGTTTATATTATTTTTCGATTTTTTTATGGTATGTACTGAGTTTATTTTAGCGTTTAGGTCTTGTTAATCGTGTTGATTACATTTAGGTAGTGTTTAATTGTGATTGTAATTGACTATTAACGAAATAAAATGGTTTTACATTGCATTTAACTTACATCAAACTAATAATTAATTGTTATTAATCATGTTAATATTAAAATAAATGCTATTTTATTTCAAATATTGCAATAAATTATTATTTTATTAATATTTGTTATTTTATTTAAAAAACGTCACTTTATTTAATTAGAAGACAAATAAATACAAAAAAATTTAAAAAAACTGAATAGAAATATTTCGAATATTACCTAATTCCCGCAATTTAAAGAAAAAAAAAAGTTTATTGTAAGTGTCTTTCTCCAGGGGGCTTTTTGGACAACATTTCATGTACAGTAGAGTTGCCTATCTATTTATGTAATAAATTATAATCTGTGGCTATAGCACTAATAAAATAAAAACTATTTAAAATATACTAAAAGTTTCGCTTACCTGTAATCAATAAATCAATTAATTCGACAACAATGGGATCCAGACCATTATTCCCCAAAATTAATTCATTTAACAATTCACGATTACATTCCAACAACTTCGTCGTAAAATTGACACCATGAATTCGTACTTCAATATTATCATGTTGTAAATATTTCAAATAAAATTGTAACTGATCACGAAAATTCATTTTCGAATAATTTTTCAATGATTTTTGTACGATCGATTTAATACGATCGTTAACATTCGATTCAATTACGAAAAATAAATCAGGTAAATGTTCACATAAATCTTGTTCGTGGTTACAAACTAAATACATAAAAATCTCATTAATCAAACTGGGAAAATTTTGATGTAACGGTAACAATGATGTAAAAACTGTGGATAATAAAGGTCCAATCGCATCAATATCACAATTTTTTATAAACGCATCCCATACTAAACAACTTAATTGTTCCATATCCTCTAAATGTAATGTGGTATGTAATGTGGCCATTACCTTAAAACGTAATGGGGTAATTTGCTTGGGACCGATTAATTTAATAATTACAGGTAAACTTTGGAGGGCATTACGTTTATCTGATATAGCAACACGTTTACTATTTAATTTTGAGTCGAAGTATACTAAAAGACCCAGGAAACGAGATTGTATTGCTTGTATTACTTCTTGATTATTTTGTATGTCCATTTCATCCTGAAATAATATTTTAAGGCCACTGAGGATACGCTCTGGATTTTTATGGAAGTATAAAAGTAATTCGTTGAATATTATCTGAAAATAAAAAATAACTTTTCTTTCATATTTCAATTAAATAATAGGGTAATCGTTAGTCAAAAATAAATCATGAAATTTGAAAAAAGTTAAAATTTATGTAAAAATATATTTAAATATTCTGATTTGGAGTCATAAAAGCACAATTTTCTTTTAAAATATTAAAATTAAAAATCGTAATTTTTAAACTGTATATCACGTGACCTAAACGCGGGTAAGCTCTGCTGTGATGTCATAGCGGTATGGGTCATAGACCATCAGTTAGTTCAGTGTAGACAGCTGGGTATAATATATCAATAAATAATAAGTATTTATATTTATTATAATCAGATGTCTATGAATGCATCTGTCAAACTTATTTGTGTTATTTCGTATAATGATACCCATATTACGTCATCAAACTGGATGCCCGCGTTTTTGACAGTTTAAAAAAGGTTTAAAATTTAAGTTTTTGGCAAGAAAGCGTGTGTATTTTTCCGAAATGAATTTTTGGTGGCTTTTTATTGGCAAAATCAACATTTTGAAGTACTTTTTCAAAAATAGTGGAATACCCTAAACTTAAATATAATTAACTTACCCGAAAATGTTTGCGTCTCAACGTAGCCACATCAGTTTTTGAAATTGTTCTCAAAAATTTCATACATTTTTCAAACACTTCATCTGTTTCATTAATAAAAATATGCGGATAAATATTACCAAATTGATTTGCAATTAATTCCGATGTTGGGACCAATGTCATATCCGATATAGAATCCAATAGCGCTTTCAAATATGGTAATTTTACAATCCATGGTATTAAAAACGGTAATAAATAACGTCCTTCTTGTACGATAAAATCATTCAAACTTAAAAATCCAAATGTACGTGATAGTTTATGTAATGGTGATGAAAAACTAACTTTCTGTTCCACATAATTAAGAACGCTTAATTCAATAATTGTTTTACAAACATCTTTTTTATAATCAATATAAAATTGATTGTTACTTAAATCGAGTGCATGCGCTAAATCTTCGATAGAAATACATGCAAATTCTTGGCAAGTAGATTTAATATTTAATGCAAAATGAACCAATAATTTTAGGCTAATTAACGTTGAATTTTTGATAATTTTCATATGCCCAAATTCTACAAGCATTTCCATAAATATAATTTGTACATCTTTCATTTGATCATTTGGCGTACGATTAAGATATTTACGGGTACATTGAACTAGGCTTTTTACACAATCTTCGAATATTTCTTCTTTAAGTTTTGGATCGAATGAAGTACGATTCTAAAAAATTATAAAAACAGCGCAAAATTACAATTCAATTTTTGTTAATTTTTTTATTGACAACTTATTAAAATAATTAATGCGAAAAAGGGCTGTAAGGGGTTGAAAGGGGTGTGCTTCAAAAAGTTAAAAAGTTGTGCATTGATTCAGCATAAATTTGGACAAGACATACAAACAGCTTCAAGGATTGTTTTTACCTATTATTAATCTCTCTTTGCCTTAAATGAAATTTACCTGAATATTTGCAATAAGTTTAGGATAATTTTCACATGCAAGTTTAAGATAGCTCAATTGATCCAAATGATCCGGTTCAATCCAACTTCGAACCATATCTGCTGTAATTAATTTTGTATAATGGAATGAGACGGCTGTTAAAACAGTAATCATATTTGTCAACAACCTTAAGAAGTGCGGTTGAAATAATTTTAACAATGGTAGCAAAATTTTCTCAAAATTCATATCAGTATTTATCGAACTTTTAAATATTGTTTGGCCAATCGAATGTAAACGATTATTGAACCAATATCTTTCTTGATTTTCTGTATCCTTTACAATCTTACAATGTGCACAAATCACTTCGTAGCGAATTTCTTTATCGAAATAATTAACTACGATATATTCTTTACTACTAATACAAATTATTTTTGTCAAAGCTTCGCTTATCGAAGTTTCTTGTTCTTCAATCAGCTTAACTTTCTTTTCATCCAATTTAGTAAACATTTTAGTAAACATCATTACTTTTTCTATCCATGGCTTAAACCATTCATTTAGCGCCTTTTGTAAATCTATCGCACCAGCATCGATTAAAAATGGAATGTTTTTAACGAGATTTGGTTGAATCTGATCTTTAGAAAATAATAAAGAATTTTTTAAACTATTCAAATACTCTTTCTGTTGACAATGAATATACGTCAATAACCAAATTTCTGGATGATTCGAGATTTTATTCTGAATATTCGATATCCATTCTAAATACGATCGTACTTTTATCGAATTTGTAATATTTGTTAATACAATTAAATAATAAACATTTTTCGCAATTATCTTTTGGTTTAACTTATCTTCTAGTTTATGAAAATCTATTGATTGAAATTTAGAAATCTAAAAAAAGAATTATTTATTTTGAAGCATCTTTTTCGAAAAATCTTTCCAGAGTTAAGGTCATAAGGAAAAGACGGAAATATAGATATAAGTCCAGTCAAATTAGTCCATAAAATATAAGTAAGGTTACAAAAGTTTGAAGCCCTCTCCATGGATGATTTCTGAGTACGGGCCTCAGAAGTTATTATCAAAAATCTCAACTTAGCATGTAACAACTCCCTTCTATTAAATACTACAAATTTGTAAGATACGTCTTTTTCAAATGATCTCAACTACGAATTATTTTACGAAACTGACCACTTTAATAAGAATTTCCTCATTAAAATATTTCGGTATACGAAATAAATTCATCGATTTTTCACACATGTACGTAGATTCCAAAATAACCAAGAAAATCCGTTCCAGTGAATTTAAAAATTGTTGAATTTCTTCAATGGAATTGACTTGTGACTTTTCGATTAGTTCATTTAAAACAGGTAACTTTAAATCGAAAACCAACTGAATTTGATTCTGATACGTTTGCTGGTTTAATAACTTTTGTACTTCAATCGCAATTCGTGTATAATCGTTATCAATATACTCACAATCGTTACTAATAACAAACGGATTTTCACATAAAATTTTTCGTGTTAAACTTTCAGCATTTTCGATTAAACATTTATCGGAACAATTTTTCGTGATTATGTTACATAAATGTAAAATGTTTAATAAAATATTTGTATCGTGTTGATTAAGCTTGAATATATCCAAAGTTTCCAATAAAACTGCACTAAATTCGATGTCGATAAATGTATAATCGAGATTTTTAACCGATTGTATAAATTTCAAAAAAAATGTCTCCAATAGTGATGTCGATTTTTCGACACAACAATTTGTTTTCAAAATGATATTTAACGAACGTAAACAATTCTTTTGGATTTCATGAATGGACGATGTATTTACGATTTGAATTAACGTATTCCATGTATCGTTAATAAACGAATTGAAAAATATTGAATAATTAATTTCACGGCGTAAAATATATTCAATAATTTCGATTAACGATAGAAGTACATTATTTTCGTTGTCAGGTGTTAGCGTACCAAAATTCGGTGTTAATTTAATTTCGCCCCCTAATTCTATTATTTCGGTTAGAAAATGTTTGATTTCGGTGTTTTTCGATTGTTGAATTGTTTTTAACGATTTTAAATATTCGTTTGATAATTTCTGATATAAATGCGGATGTGTTGTTGCGACTGTAAGAATTTTTATTTGTAATTTGACTGCTAATGGGTGAATCCTAAAACAAAATCATCATTTTTGAGGACTTGAATTTCTGTATGAACTAAATTTTTGTAATATTACGATCCTATAACTCTTCGAATGAAAGTAGCATACGAATTCAAATGAATATGGGATTTTAATGCAAAGAAAGACTCTGGCGATAGAAAAGAAGGTAGAAAGAAAACACTAGTAATCAAATTAAAATATAAACTTTTATAACTAGTGTGCTATGAAATGTAAAAACTGGTCAAATTGTATTGATAATTTAAACAAAACAAAAAATAAAAATGCGTATAAAAATAAATATGGGTATAAAAAAATATTCTAAGCAACGTTTTCTAATAATTTTTTTTCGATATCTCTAATCACCTCTGACGCTAGGCAAAATATTAAGAATGGGTCCTATTTGTCAATTTGTAATAGGTTGAGTTTAAAGTTCTAATTTCGGTTAAGTATCTTAAAATATGTTACCCAAATCAAATCGATATTCTTATAAATAACGAAAGTATGAGAGTGTCTTCATCTTAAATGCAACACATTGTATAAAACTATCGCAATTATAAACGACTAGGGGGGCAAATATGGCACAGCACTTTAAAATGTAAAATAAAGTAGGCAGGTTTTGTCTTTTCATTCAATGAAAAAATCATCTGAATCTAACATATGTGGTTTACATTTTGTTTGCTCGTGGCGCTGAAATCTTATAGCGTTAAAATCCCATAGAGCCAGCTATAACTTAGCTGTTCTTAAGGCGTAGAATCGATTACACCTCTTTGTAATTGACTACAATATTACGCACTCTTAGACGAAAATCAATAATATGCCCCTCGTCAGAACATAATAGTAATAACATTTGTAGCGGCATCGAGAGGGCCTAAAATGTGTGCATTATGAGGGTACCTAGATTATATATATTTATTGGACCATTCTAGCACTCTAGAATCGTCTAATAAGAGTTACTCATAGCTAATGTAGTGAAGTATTCGAAAGTTTTTCAGCTTTGGAACCCCTCACAGGGTTGATTTTCTTCAAAGTCAATATATTCTAATATCTAAGGTTTAAGATTCAAGAGTACAATTTAAAAAAATCAAAATATCGTCGTACTACGACAAAAAACAAATATCATCTAATTTTATAAAACTCTATGAGGACGATATTCGTTCACTCTCAATAAATTACTAAAGGATCACAGGCGGGTTTAAGTCGCCTTACAAAGCTATGTAATCTCCCCTGCCTTTGTTACAAAATAAAAAACAATTCAAAAATAAAAAAAACTAATAAATACTTTTTCAAATGTGTAAACGTTAATAAATAAAATAAACTGCCTTGAAACCATAACGTGAATGAGAAATATTTCTGTTCGACGTCTTCATAATCATCAGCATTAAAATTAGAATTATTTCGTGGTACGAATATGGCGCTAAATGAATTTTCAAAACTTAAAAATTCTGATAGCAAATATTCTAAATCGTCTACTGCATGGTTTAAATCTTTGAGTAATGTTGTCAGCGGGTTATATAACATTTTCCACGTTGGAAGTGCTGATTCCATCAGTGAGGAAACATCTTTAGTTTCATTTCCATCATCAACTTCCATGTTGGGAAATTTTTTCACCTGTGAAATAAACTAAGTAAAATTATAAATTCCAAATGTTTCTTTGAAGGTGCCCACTTTAAATCTCTTTTCGGCGCAAACTTTTCGCATGAGTGTATAAAAAAGTGAGCCAAAAAAGATATGGAAAGCGTTAAACCCTTTTCAATATTGACTAAGAATGGTCCTTTGAACACTCTGCGTAAATTTCAGCTTTTATAATTTAACGTGAAAGAGTTCAGGTACTGCGCCCTTAGATTACCTGATACCTACCGAAGGAACCGTTAGTCAAGGTTTGTAACCCCCAAACACTGTTCCCTACAAAAGTGAGAATACGCTTTACGTCTGACAGGGGCTGGCTCTTACTCTATAACCGTAATTATTCTCCTAAAAGATGTTACTCGTCCCTAATTTAGTGACCGTTTCAGTCACAAAATTAGTAATGTCTCAAAAAAAAAAATTAATGTAAAAACATATTTTATAAAGTTTAAACGAAGCTTTTGGATTGATTTAAAGCTGAATTAAATAATACCACTTACAAATTATTAAAGCATTGAAATTGGAATTTATTTTGAATATTTTGACAGTTTTACTTATTCACTTTTCAAACATGACGTCTTGAGCACATGGCATAATTGAAAGTGGCGCTCTCACGATTTAACTTTCGTTGAACGATTGAAGTTGATCCACAGAATCAAGAGTTTCTATAAAGATATGTTCTTACTATTAAGATTTCGTTGAACAACTAAAATTGATTATTTTGGAAAAATCTCATGATTGTGAATCAGGAACAGATTATCAAACACATTAATTGTCAATCTTTATTCACTTTATGTGATGGCCTTCAAGTAAATGTAATTAATTTAAAATCGAATATTTAAGATTCTATTCCATTATGAAGCGTGAACTTATGAAGCCAAATATCACGTTTTGTGTACAGGTCAGCTTAAAGTCTATACTTCGCCTTGAGCTTGTACACCCCCTTGATTTAATACTGAGACTGGCAGTGGCATTTCTAAGTGATCAGAAAAATAGAGTATACGTATGGCTACACTTTCTTTCCTCCTTTTAAGATATTCTAATTTCTAAATTTTTTCTTGAATTCTACATCTGTTTTCTTATAAGCAGTATATTATCAGGATATTTTATTAAATTAAATGTATCTAGTTAACTTTGATCGAGAATAAATGTTCCGACCGTTCCATTTAGGATGTGCACATGCCTTTAGAAAAATAATTGAATAAACGCGTGTTTTAAACCGGCTTGGTTAAACTGCTTAAAATCTGATGAAAAATTTACTTATTATTAATAAAATGTACAAAAAAGTAGTGAAAATAAGTTATATTAATGTGGTTAATATTATTTTTAATAATAATAAACTACTGTGTTAATAATTTGTATAATTTATATAAGTTTAAGTACAATTTTTGGGGTTATGTTATAGAACGTTTTGCTCATACAGTAAAAATATTTATATTTTTGTAAAAGATTTTGAAATCTGAAACAAAAATGTATTTTTCTGGTATGTCCGAGTCTACTCTGTTACTTTGTAATAAAACCATTAAAATTGAGTAAGTTTTGAATATCTAATAAATACCTATAATTTGAAATTTTCTTTATTTTTTTCATTTGCTTTTTTTGCTACAGTGAGTTAATTCAAAAATGTCATGCTACGGATAAAAAATTAAAAGTATCCGAAAAAAAGAATAGACAGTTGACAAAAAAGAATGAAGCAAAAATAAAAGAACTTGTTGAATTACAAACGAACTATGAAAGCGTTCAGAATCATCTATTTACTGCAATTCAAAAATGTACTGATACTCAAAAGGTATGGTTTTATCATTTTTCAATATGAAATTTTCGGAGAAATAGAGAATATTATGTTTTTTTTTTAAATATTTTTAATTCATTGTTTACACCGTTATAACAAAGTAAAAATATAAAGACTGCTTAAAAATGCTGTATTTAAGTGTAAAAAAATATTTAAAATACATTATAATTTTGAGATAATTAAACGCAGTTTTTTGGCGCTCTCTGTTGATGACGTACAAGTACGTGATCTGTCAATTGGTGACAGTTCAATGTATAATTTACACTTAAAAAAATGAATTTACAACACAGAATTTACACTCGTTATTATTAAGTTTTCTAATAAAAAGCCGTAGAATAGTATAATTTAATGAAATACCATATAAAATGTAAGTAATTAATATCATACAGTATGTCAACAAATTTGACAAGCCCGTACTATGATGTCACGTCCGTATAAAAATTTGAATTTCCGTTTTAGAAATTTTTATATGCCCTCACTGAATTTGTACTTTTATTAATTAATTTTAAGTAATTAAAAAGATATTAATTACTAAAATAATGGTTTAGTTGAAATATCCAGTCATTAAAGTTACGGAAGAAAAATATTTGAACCAAATTTAAATTTCATGAATATTCCCTATTAGTAATTTTATACATTTCATGTTCCGGAATATACTGATTCGATGGCTTCGTTTAGGATTTTAACCTCTCATAAACTTAAACATAATTGGTTCAAAAACTTTTTTTGAAGCGATTATGAAAATATTTCGAAAAGTAAAAATTAATTTTCAAGTTGCCACAGCAAATCTCGTTATCGAAAAATCCTAAAAACCTTATCATTTTCTAATATTTTGTTTCTTCATTGTAGGCTTTGGAAAAAGTGCAACAACAATATAAAAAATGCCAAGAAGAAAATGAGGAACTAACAGAACAACTTGAGACAAAGCATAGAAAATTGATGATTCTAGAAAAAGAAGCCACTTTAGAGGTTTGTGATTTTATTTTATGTTTATTTAATACAAGAAATAATTTTGATAGAAAACAACACACGTTTTATACCCTGTATATATGAAATATATATCAAGGTATACTAATTTCAGTCCCAAGTTTGTAATGATTAGAAATATTGATGATACCAACAAAATTTTGGTGTAGGGGCTCATAAAATCACCTAATTAGTCCATTTCCGGTTGTCTGTCTGTCAACACGATAGCTCAATAACGAAAAAAGATATCAAGGTGAAATTTTTATAGCGTGTTCAGGAAGTAAAAAGTGAGTTTGAGTTCGTAAATGAGCAACGTAGGCCAATTGGGTCTTGGGTCCGTAATACACATCTTGTAAATCGTTAGAGGTAAAATAAAAATCTAAATGTAAAAAATATTTCTTATTATAAATAAAATAAACATCCTTTGTTTGAAACATTTTTTCGTAAAAATCACTGTTTACTGGTTTACCCGTGAGGGCACAAATTAAGATAAAAGTTTGGTGTCCATTTTCTCCAAAACTATAAAAGGTAGGGAGTTGAATATTTGCAAATAGCTTCAATTAGAAGTCTTGTGACAGATTGTGTCGATTGTTAATTAAAAATTCTATACTTTTTATTGTTTAATAAAAAGAAAAAACTCTAATTAAAAACTCAGTCATTAAAGTAAAATCGCATTTTTTTTAGGCTCTGGAAAAACTAAAACGAAAACAATCCGAGGACTTTATGAACAAGTCAAAATCCAAAGATCCGTTGTATACCCTTAATATTAAAGTGAGTACAACAGATAAGGAAGAGAGTGACGAAATGTTTTGCAAAAATGAAATGAGCTTTGAAGAATCAATGTTAGCATTATCAGATAAAAATAACGAGAAAATTTCAACCGAATCGAATGAAAAACAACATATGCCTCCACCAACAGGGAATCCAGTCATGGATAATTCAATATTAGCACCAGTTTCTGATGAAAATACGAACTATCCGATTAAATTTACGGTTTTACAACTTCCACAGGAAAATAATGAATCACCAATTGTTGAACTGGCTGAAAATTATCCATCAATTTTAATTCAAGTCCCGGCACACGAAGATTTAATTAGTAAAAATTCTACAAAAAATTTGCCAAGGAAAATGCATAATATGAAATTAAAAAATAAAAAATTAATTGTGTATCGAAAAAATTTGATAAATGGAATGCTTCGAAGTATTCAAGAAGTTGATGTTGGTATTAAATTTAAAAATCAACAAAACATGGTTGATTTCACTAAAAATGGTTCATCTAGGGTGGAGAAAAATCAATTATTCAGAAAATATTACATTGACAAGGTAAAATTTTTATTAAAACAACTTTTTTTTATTTCGCCTAAAGAACCGAGCTCTACCTAGGTTCATATTAAGTAGCCAAAGAAGTGAATTTAAAGATGGCTCTAAGACACGAAGTGTTGTCATAGAAATCGAAAATTCAAGACAAATGGGAAAAATTTCAATGTTTTTCCTGACGCACAACACCTTAGTCGCATCAAAGAATACATAAAAGAGCCATTCTTAAGAAGTCCTCAATAGAGGCTCTGATTTCTTTAAATACATAGTGTGTCCCCGGATATAAGTAATTATACTTGTAAATTAAGTATAATTACCTCTATCCGGGGACACACTATATATGAAATATTTAAAATCAAAAATCTTTCAGAAGGGGAAAAGTCAGTGTCCTGACTGATATATCAATAATGTGCTTAACCCCAATTTTCTTAGCTAGTATTAATTTTTTTTATTTATTTCAGCTTCTACGGCAATTAAAATCTAAAGTAGACGTATTAGTCAAATATCTTCGATATAAAAAGTATACAAAATATGAGAAAAAGTATAGTCGGGTATTTTTAACAAAAACCAGCCATTGTAAAAAAGGTATGTAAATTTTTCTATATCTTTTAAAACCCTTCTCATCTTTAAGAAAGTATTTTGTCAAAAAGCCATTAGCTTTTTATTATACAGAATGTAACAGTATTAATCATTTTTGTCGTGTTTAGATTTCAAATCCAAATCAAAAACTAAAATTGTTGAGAAGAAACTTGAAGAAATGAAAGATTCAGAGACAGAAGATTCAATGAAATGGCATGAAAATGTACAAAAAATGATTTTTGAAATGTGTGAATTACCTTTGTTATCACCAATGTCATCTGAGGGTAAGTTTGAGATAGCAGAGTTTTACGTTTTTAATATAGGGTGTTCCATTTTTGATGTTATTTTAAAATATGCCTCCATTTTGGTGTTTTGATTTATTTTCATGGATAAATGACCCGGTTAACAATGTTAACGACATATTCCATCCTTTACCTCGAAGTAGTAATAATAATACATAAGAGGAGTACCGCAAATGGATCCCTAAACTAGATCAAGGGATCCTCTGTTCCCTCCTTGAGAACAATCTGCCACCCGAAATCAAGACGTCTCTGCGTAAAAGACGCTATTTTAAGCAGATGAAGCTATAGGATTCTATCAAGACTAGACGTCACACAGAATGCCCACAGCTTCTCCGCTGGAATTTATCCCATCTTGCTATGAGGACCAGACCATCTTGCTACGATTCCCTTTAAAAATGGAGGGTGGAGCTAATGAGAACCATCTCTGTGTAAAAAAGTGGCCGTCAAATCGATGGCGCCACTTTAGCAAGTGATATAATTGCTGCTGTAGCAAAAATGTAAGTTTTAAAAGAAATACTCAAGTAATCAGAGTAAGATGAAGATCTAAATAAGTTGTTAGAGAAGGGTAGAGAAGTTCACATCAAACACAAAGTAATAAGAGTAAGATAAAGATCTAAACAGGTTGTTAGAGAAGGACAGAGATACATTCAAGTCATTTCCATTTGCTACCAGCGCTATTTTGATGGGTTTTTGAGTTGTTCCTTACCGCTTGGCTTTTTTACAATTTTTCCCCATATAAGATGATTCTCCTTATCTCTACCTTCCATACTTTAACGTCAAAGTCGCCCGTATCTCCAAGTATCTCCAATGATAAAAGTCAACCGGCCGATTAATCTCAAGTTCTAGGCGATTAACTAACGTATGCTTTACGAGAGATTATTCGATTACCAAACCGTTCAAATAGCAAGTTTTTCTTAATTTTTGTTACTCGGAATATTCTTAGTTGTTACAAGACAAAATACAGGACATTTTAGTACAAAACAACAAAATGGTACCACATTCATTAACTACATCGCAAATAGAACATCCTTTACTAAAGGTTTAGTGCCAAGCGTAGAATTTATGTCATTTCAGAACCACTGTTGTAGTCAAGGTCGCCCCCTATCAATTTTTTCTCTACTATTTTCATACCCGGGGACTTTTCTTTCAAGTTGACTTTTAATTCTTCAGGCTTAATTGTGTGCCGAATAAAATGATTTTAATTTTATTCTTTTAGTCTCTCGAATTTCCAACCGTTCTGAAGTGATTGTCAAATACTGGGCCCTAGATCTATTTTTAAAATACATTTGTAGGCACTAATAACACTTCATTTCTTTTTAGATAAAAATGAAGAAGTTGTATTCAACGACGCGTCCACACAAACTGATGCACTGTTAGAAATAGATAAAAATCATACATCAAAACAAAAACCCAAAAATGAAATTAAATGCACACAAACTGAACGTAATTTATATTCACGCGATAAATTAGTACAAACCACAACGTTCAATAAAACAATTGGCACGAATACTCAACCGGCAGATTCGGCACTGTTAGAAATAGATAAAAATCATGCATCAAAACAAAAACAAAAAAATGAAATGAAATGCACACAAACTGAACGTAATTTATATTTACGCGATAAATTAGTACAAACCACAACGTTCAATAAAACAATTGGGACGAATACTCCACCGACAGGTTCGACAGCTCAAAATGATATAGGAACTCAAACAATTAATCCTAAAATTATTGTGTACAAAGAAATTGGTATCAATACTAATAACGAAACAACGCATCAGAAATCTAAGAAACAAACAAATATTTTATTACAAACTAGTCAAATATTATTAAAACGACAAAAAATGTTCGATATGAAATTAGCGATGATGCGAAAAAAATTAGCCCGAAATAAAGTGCAAAAATCAATACCGTCGAATACCTCTTCATGTAATAATAGTGAATCTGGTTATTTATCACAAAATTGTTGTAGGCATCGATTAAACCATCACGAGCCATCGCCTTGTGGAAGATTTTCTCCATATCCAGGATATTTTGGTACCTTTGTACCAAATTTCTTCCCTCATGTTGATAATCAGCGTTATCAGTGTTGTAATCGAATTGTGGATGTTGTGAATTGTGGGAATTGTTTAACGAATTCTCATGAATTTAATCGTAAACAATCGGCGCCAAAATCTACGAAGAAATTTCAAGAAGCGAATAAAAAGTTTAATTATTCTAGTAAGAATTGTAAGCGAATTTCGACTCCTCTGAGACGTTCAAAACGGTCACCTACACCTTCTAGTTGTTGTAGTTCAAAATCATCTAGGTCTATTCGAACATATAGTACGAGTAGTGAATCTTCGAGAGAAGAAACAACGAAAGTACTTAGTAAACGATTAATGTTGAAAATGAAAAACTGTTTTGGATCTGATACCGAGAATTCTATCTCAGAGAAATCTAAAAATATAATATTAGAACGAAGAAAAACTGGGAATAATATTCAAACATTGCAACAAAGTTCGAAAATTCCAACAAAGAAAAACATTTTAAAGCGTAAAGATTTGGTAAAATCGAAAAAACTTTTAATGGAAAAAGACGAGTTGCAATTAAATAATGATATCTTTGGAAATTCTAGTCAAGTTGTAGAACAAAACATAGAAATTCATGAAAGTTTAGAAAATGTAAAAAACTCAAAAGAAGTTGAATCTACATTAAATCTAGGTGTAAGTGAAAATGAAAATTCAAATGATGAGCTAGAAGACGGAAATTTATCCGATACTTCTAGAAATTTTGTTGGGTTTAGTGCAAATGAATTAGTTATTAATGAAAGCGAAAAGATCATTCTAAATTCTTTGCAAGATAACATTAAAGAAAAAGTTACCGCGACTCAAGCATCGAAAAATATAACTATTCCAAGAAATTCAAACAATTTTGAAAGAAATTGGACTAAAACTATCGAAATGGAAACATCGAAAACTGTACATAACGTTGAAGCGTCGGAAATTAAAGAAAATACAGATAAGTCATTACAAAACTCTTTGAGTAAAAAATCAACCGAAATTCCCAATATCGAAAAGTCAAACGTAATACAAAATGTAAACAAATCGTTAGAAAGTAAAATCGATGAGGTCGAGTCGAAAATTACAAAAATTGTAAAAGGAACATTACAAAACAATTTCGAAAAAAAATCTACTGTACCTTGCAACGTAAAAACTTCAAAAATGTTACATGAAGAAAGTTCAAAGATCGATAGGTCGAACATTATCGAAAATAAAATTATAGAGAAAAATGAAAATTTAAATGATGAATTAGAAGATATTCTCGGGAAAATATCCGATACTTCTGGAAATCCTGATGAGCTTAGTGAAAATGAATTAGTTATTAATGAAAGGGAAAAAGTCATTATAAATTCTTTGCAAGATAACGTTAAAGAAAAAGCTACCGCGGCTCAAGCACCGAAAAATCTAACTATTCCAAGAAAGTCAAATAATTTTGACAGAAAATCGACTAAAGTTGTCCAATTAGAAACATTGAAAATTTTAGATAACGTGGACGCGTCGAAAATTATCGAAAATAAAATTAGAGATGTAACGTCAATAGAAAATTCAAACATAGTATCGAACAGCAAAGAAAAAGTTTTATTAATAGAAAATACGGAAACTGGTGGTGATTTAACTAAAAATATTCAAGAAGAAACAATGGATATTTGGGAAAATTCCAGTAATGATTCGTTGGTGATAGATTTAGGCGAACATGAAAATGATGAAGCATCGACTAATTCTATCGAAAGTTCGAACATCGTAGGAAATACGCCAGAAAATGAAAATGTAAGGGCAATTTTCAATGTTAAATCATTGGAAATCGAAGATAGTTCGAAGAAATTATTACAAAGCAACACCGATGAGAAAACAAAAGAAAATTCCAACATTCAAGAGCTGCAAAAAGTAGAAAATTCAGAAAAATCATTACAAAGCAATGTAATTGAAGATTCGACTGAAAACATCAACTTAAAAGTGTTAAATGTCGAAAAATCTAAAAAGCGATTACAAAATGATACACAAGATGGAACAATTGAAAATTGTAACGTTGGAACATCGAAAACTACAAATAAGGCAAAAAAATCCGTACAAAATAATGTCGATGTTAAAATATGTCCTGTCAAAAACGTTGAAAATTTAGAAAAAGCTGACAAAAACGTACAAATTGATAACAAATCTGAAGCTAAAAAGTTGATAAGATCAAAAACATCCTTACAAACCATCATCGATAGCAAAATAATTGAAGGTTTCTATACCGAAATTGGCTTACGTAATCGAAAAGTCAAAATAACTCCTCCATCGCAAATACAAATTAAAAAACGTAAATTAAATAATTCCGAACCAAAAAAGATTCAAGAATTAGAAACTTCAAAAAATAATTTGCCTAATATTAATGTAATTTCAAAAGAAAGAGCAATTGCATTAATGAAATCGAAAATATCGAAACCAACAACACAGTCAATTGTTATTCGTAATCCAAAAACGAAAGAAGTTATCAAATTACAGGAACAAATTGATCGTCCTAATTTGATAGAAGAGCGTTCTAAAATCGAACAACAAACTGAGAAAACATATCGACGTCGTGGACGGAAGAGAAAATGTCCAGACCAAGATATTCATAAAAAAGATTTAGAAAATAATCTAGGAATCTTTCCCATTCCAAGTAAAAATGTTCGGATTGAAAATGTTGAAAGTATTAATCATGAAGTACAAAATAGCTCAAACGAACGTAATAAAGGAATCTGTTCCATTCAAGGTGAAAATTTTCGGGGCGAAAATAATCATGATTTAGATAACATTCTGATTGAAAATAATCAAAAGATCTATCCCATTCCAAGCGACAATAGCCAAGGTATCAATTCTAATAAAGAATATACTCGTGTCGAAAATGGTCTCGACGTACAAAATAATCAAAGGATCAAATCTGATATTCAAAGTGAAAATATTCGGGTCGAAAACCAACCTGATATTCAAACACTAAATATTCAGGTTGAAAATAATCAAAATCTGAAGGAAATGGTTGATATTCCAATTAAAAATTCATTAGGAGCTGGAAAAATAGAAATATTAGAAAATATTACGATAATACCAGAAAATGGGAATGAAATAATGAATCAAACGGAAAAATTTGGAAATAATAAACAAACAGACAATACGGTAGTTTTTATTGAAAATTGTGAAAATGATTCTAGAATAATTCCAGAATATGGTGACTTAGAAATAGATTTTACTGAAGGAATTGAAGTAGATTTTACAGAAAATCAAAAAACGAAAGAAGCAATCAAATTACATCAACAAATTGATCGTGCTAATTTGATAGAAGAGCAAACCGATCGATCTAAAAATGAGAAAAAACAACAAAATAGGAAAAAATGTCGACGTCGTGGGCGGAAAAGAAAATGTCCGGACCAAGATATTCATAAAAAAGATTTCGAAAATAATGTAGGAATCTTACCCATTTCAAGTAAAAATATTCTGATTAAAAAGGTCGAAAGTGTTAATCATGACATACGAAATATTTCAAACGAATGTAATCAAGGAATTAGTTCTATTCAAGGTGAAAATTTTCGGAGCGAACATAATCATGATTTAGATAACATTCTGATTGAAAATAATCAAAAGATCTATCCGATTCCAAGCGACAATGGCCAAAATACCCAGGGGATCAAATCTGATACACAAAGTGAAAATATTCGGATCGAACACCAACCTGATATTCAAACGGTAAATATTCAAGTTGGAAATAATCAAAACCTGAAGGAAATGCTTGATATTCCAATTGGAAATTCATTAGGAGCTGAAAAAATAAAAATATTAGAAAATATCACGATAGAACCAGAAAACGGGAATAAAATAATGAATCAAACAAAAAAATTTGAAAATAATGAACAAACAGACAATACAATAGTTTTTAGTGAAAATGATTCTAGAACAATTCCAGAATATGGTGACTTAGAAATAGATTTTACTGAAGGAATTGAAGTAGATTTTACAAAAAATCCAAAAACAAAAGAAGTTATCAAATTACAGGAACAAATTGACCGTGCTAATTTGATAGAAGAGCAAACCGATCGATCTAAAATCAAAAAACAAAATGGGAAAAAATGGCGACGTCGTGGACGGAAAAGAAAATGCCCGGACCAAGATATTCATAAAAAAGATTTAGAAAATAATCTAGGAATATTTCCCATTCCAAGTAAAAATATTCTAATTAAAAATGTCGAAAGTGTTAATCATGACATACGAAATATTTCAAACGAATGTAATAAAGGAATCTGTTCCATTCAAGATGAAAATTTTCGGGGCGAAAATAATCATGATTTAGATAACATTCTGATTGAAAATAATCAAAAGATATATCCCATTCCAAGCGACAATAGCCAAAATACCCAGGGGGTCAAATCTGATACACAAAGTGAAAATATTCGGGTCGAAAACCAACCTAATATTCAAACAATAAATATTCAAGTTGGAAATAATCAAAACCTGAAAGAAATGGTTGATATTCCAATTGAAAATTCATTACGAGCTGGAAAAATAGAAATATTAGAAAATATTACGATAGAACCAGAAAATGGGAATGAAATGAATCAAACAGAAAAATTTGGAAATAATGAACAAATAGACAATACGCTAGATTTTATTGAAAATTGTGAAAATGATTCTAGAGTTATTCTAGAATATGGTGACTTAGAACTAGATTTTGTTGAAGAAATTGTAATAGAAAACACAGAAAAACTTAACGAAAATAAAGTTGTAACATCTAAAGTTAAGCATGAAGTTCCTAAAAATAATGTGATAGAAAATTGTGAAAATGATTCTAGAAAAATTTCACAGTATGGTGACCTTGAGATAGATTTTACTCAAGATATTTCGATTGGTTTAATTCCTGGAAAGTCTAAGAAACCTGTTGTGAATACGAGTAAAAATTCGATTAAAATTTTAAGGAAATATTTGAAAGATGATTTTACTGAAGATATTTTGGTGACTACAGCAAATCAACTGAATAACTTGGAACCATCAAAAATTGCAGAGTAAGTTTAAAAATTATCACTAATAATTCTTTAATGTGAAACGATAACGGATGTTGAAATTGTTCGGAAAAATTGTTTGCCGAGATATACCTGTTTGAGCTAGTATATTTTTATATTGAATACATTTTAATTTAAAACTGTTAGCTCAAATTTCGAGTGAAAATCCTTTACTGATAGAAAATAAAACTAATACGACCTTTTGTAATTTTTTTTTTAAGTTTAATACTTGAAGAAATAATTGAAGATGTGTGTGAGAAATTAAATTTTGAGGAATCACCACCAGCTATACCTTTAACAAAGATTCAGCAACGATTAATAACACTTATTTATTATCTCCATGATCGAGAAAATATTCCGGACTTTTTGAATGTAATGTTAAGCAAGCTTCATAAATATTTATTGGATAAATTCGCACCATTGTTTGGATTAGTGCGAGTTATAAAAATGTATATTAGTTTTTGTAAACTTGGGTAAGTAACTTATATTTTGTTTTAAATATAATAACTCGAAATTTTATACGATACCAATAGGTTCTTTTAAACAACCGCCACAAAAATACGAGATATGGGATTTTAATGTTAAGAAAGGCTCTTTCTAGCGATAGAAACAATAACTATAAATGTTAGCTCATATAGATATATAACATTTAACGGAAATGTTGTTTACATAAGAAGGCTTTTAACTGACACCCTTTTTGTGGGAAGTATGATTGAGAAGGAAAAAGAAGCTTGGGTATCGTTCAAGGATGTAGTGCGAAAGTTTTTGGGAAATACTAAGGATCCTGACTGCGAAACCATTGTTCAACGAAGCTCAAGGCTGCAAGATAAGCCTGGGTCCTAAGGTCCATTTTTTACACTCCCACATAAAATATTTTCCTGAAAACCTGGGAGCTTACAGTGAAGAACAGGGGGAGCGGTTTCACCAGGATGTCCGCGATATCGAGAGACGGTTTTAATAAACGAGTGCTTTTTACCAATTTTTTGTGTTTTAATTTGCAAAAAATCCAACAAAAAATCCAACAAAAAATTTTTTTTGCAGACCTGTGTTATTTTTTCATTAATATATGAATTTTTGGCAAAAAAAAAAAAACTTCTCTATTACGCTCCTGACATTTTTCGATATATTCTTTATTTCATTTCAGTTTTTCGATTTCTTTTTGTGTTTTCTTTTGATTATGTTATTTATTTGAAAATTTTCCAGGAATAGTTTCGATAAAATGCGAGATTTGATATGGCAAATTGCATTGGTACATCAAATAAAATTACCTCGTCTTATGTATGAAATATTGACAAATTGGCCCGAAGTGATGCCCATCTATAATGAAGATAAACGTAATATATTAATTGAAGTAGTATTTTATACATTATTATGGGACACGTCATCGATTTATGGTAGTTATAAAAAGCCCTTAATTGACTTTATTGAAGGCTTTTATAATTATAAACGTGGAAAAGTTATTATGATGACGTTAGCCAACGATCTTTTAAAAGAATTTAAATGTAAGTTTTATATTTTTTTAATTTACTAGCTATTTAATAATTCATTTCAATGTAATTCACTACATGATTTATTTATTGAATCATTGATTCGTTAAGAGAATGTACCATGTTCTCAACTCCTCACTTACCCCCCTCTATACACTACTTCGAGCAAATCCACCACTTGCTCCCGCTTAGTCCGCCACATATAACACCAACTTTATTTCTATCCTTTGGATAATAAGGCAAGGCAGACGTCCTTCGAAATGACCCCATCTCATCGTAGGAAAATGTATCGTATTCGCACCGTGTGTGAGTTTTATTGGAGGCGTTTCCATGGTAACGATACACTACTTTAATTATAGAATTGTATGAATGCATATATAATTGTATGGATTGCATTTATGAATTATATTGAAAATTTAATATTATTGTCTCACAAATTTAAATAAATAATTATGATAATTTACATTTAAAAAATAATATTTATGCAATTTGATTTCTTATTTTCACAATTTTTTATGCATTAAGTTTAATTATTAATTAGTGTTTTTCAATAATTTTAATTTGACATTCACTAGAACATTTACATGTAAAGAATTGCAAATTAGTTATAACAGCCTTCTTTAACGCCAAATTTTTCACTGGAAGCGCTGTCATCGATTTTATTGTCCCTACCATGACTACGCACACAACGAATAGCTTGATAAACTCTGAATAATATAATGAGAGGGGGATATGACTTGAATGATAGAACTCTACTGCTCACGAGTTTTTAATGTGTTTTTTTTTTTTTTTTTTTTAAGCAAATTATTCATCAAACGAGCCAGTAACCGCAATATTAATATTTTGTAAACATCATAAAGGATTGGATGTTTATAAATTTATAATAAAAAATTTATTACAAAATATAAAAACATGTACACAGTATTTCAAAAGTAATAAACAATGTGATATGAATGTACAAAATTTAGCACAACGTACAGTCAAACTAATTTCCCAAATAGATGATGTGATGGTTGATCAATGGGACTTTACTAGCGAAATTGTTGATTGTTTATTAGAATTGATTAGGGCGTGCGGTAAGTATTTTTTTTTTTTTAAATTATAGGTCTAGGGCCAACTATGGTATTTGTTATTTGAGAACGGCTAGAAAATTGGAAAGGATGTTTTCATGATCGTATCTAACAACTTTTTATGTTAGATTGGAATGTTTGTTTTGGAGTGGAACACACTTAGATCAAAAGATTTGCCCATACCGGAGTACTTCTCCATGAACCATTTGGAGCTGTTTAAGAACAGCAAGAGTGCTTTGACATCAACGGCCTTAAGGTCGAAGAGGTCAACAAAAAAGGCTGGCATAAGATGAGACATTGTTTCTTTCTCCTCCCCACTGTAACAGCTTCTTCTCATTGTCATGCCTAGACGTTCAGCGTACTTGCCGCCTAGCCAATTGTACTCAGACCATATCTTGTAGTTCCACAAGTGCGTTCTTCCCTCCTTCTAAGGTTGGCCTATCGACGCTTGTGTCCGGCAGCTTTGTGCCATTTCGAGCAAGTTCTTCGGCTTCACAATTTCCTTGAATGTCCCTGTGTCCCGGTATCTCTACCAAGTTTACGTTCATTTGTTCCACCAGGTCATTAAAGGACGTTCGGCCGTCGTGCGTGTTACTTTTGAAACACAATTTACATAGCCTGAAAAACTTATCTGAGAGCATGAAAATTTATTAACAATTTCCAACATCCGCCGCTTTGATTATTGAAATTTCTAGGGTGTCGGCCAACGAAATTTTTTGTTTTTGTGACGGACAAAATAATTTTTGCATTTTTTTTCATTTGTCTTCTAATTTATCCTCAAACATTCATCATCAATTTTAAGCATGGCGCACAGTTAATTGATTATAAAAAATTTCGTAAAAGACACGACCTTGACATCAGCCTCTCACTTTTCCTGCCGTTTAGTAATAATTGTTAAGCTTCGAATACTTCTAATGCAGTTTTTTTTTTTTTTTTTGTAGATGGTATTTTGTGTGGTCAAGAATTAGATTTGAAATTTTTTTTAAAAAACTTTAAGAACAAAGACTCAGCTAATTTGAATAGTAAAATTGTTTCATGATTTAAAAATGAGAACCTACTCTATTAGTTTAAACACCCGTTAATCCTTCAGACTGGGATTACTCTTGTGATGATCTCACAAGCAACAAAGAAAGAATAGTATATTAATTTAGTTATTAAATGTTCCGGATAGATAATGTCATTTATAAAATATATTATAATCATGATTAGTTATCACATTTTTTTTGCCATTGAACACACAGTGTATCTACGGAGATTGTCGAAGTATAACGGAGCCATCCGATTTGTGGTTTTTTTACCGACTTTATTGAAATGATGAAAAAAACTTTCACAGCTGTTAATAATTTTTGTTTGTTTATTTTTTGAGTTTTAAAAAATGTTTATTTACATCATGTAAAGTATGAATAATTTTGTGAAGGTAAAAATTTTCAAGCGGTCATTTCATTTGAAAAAAAAAAGTTTTAAAATAAACCTGAGAAAGCAAATCTCTACGCTCTAAAACCGTTCTGAAGGGTTAAAAATGGAAAGTAATCAACTATGTATTCATCTTTTAGAAATTCGTTTTATAAATTATTGTTGTCGGAAATCTATTTTTATTTTATTTGTATAATGCAGAATTTATTTCTTAAAATAGTTTGTTAAAATGTGATATTTGTCGATAATTTGTATTTTGTAAACATAATAATTAAAAGTAATAATTAATATATCAAATTTTTATAAAATTAAAGCTGCGTGATAATTCATTGGCTCTAAACACCTTTTTAAACATGGAAGTAACAGAGAAATAATTATAGAAACTTAAGAATCTTACTGAGTCCCCACTTCAATCAGATTAAAAGTTACACGTGGTGAATCAGTATCTCTGACTAACACTCATCTACCTGTTGGAGTGTGCACCACTTGGCAAGATCTCTATTAGTTTTCTGAAAGGTATGGACAATTCGGTTAGAATTGCTGTCAAAGAAGTTCTTGGTTTTCCATTGGATATTCCCAATGGCATGGTATATGGTCCCGTAAGTTACGTGGATTGGGCATTATGAGAGTAGAATTGGAAACTCCTCTTCAGAACAATAATATTCTACGAAAGCTTGAAAACTTAAAACACCCTTATTTCCTATCCTCCGTTCCTGTAATGTTGAAATTCGAACAAGACTTAATGTTGACCTTGACTTCAATTATGGGAGAAAATGAATCTGAGCAGTGGCGAATTAATAAATTTTGTAGAAAAATATATGTTGAAAATGGCAAGGGAAATCGATAGAGCGATGAAATTATGGATGTGGAAAATCCTGTGGTAAATAATGAAGAAAATATTAAAATTATCAAGAAAATTGTCCTTTTTAAGATTAAAATAATTTATAATTGAACTTTTGATATTAAAATGAAGTGTTATAAAACCTTATAACGTAAAATAAGGATATTCAAACAATAAATGCTTTGTCTATTATACGTACTATGCAGTATAGTTTATGTACAATAACCCGAAAAAAGCCGAAGGCGTACAATGTAGGTTGGCTGAGTAGCTATATAGCCATTCTGTATCGGTTTGTAACAACTACTCCGTGCGCTTTGTCCGTCAGGTCATTGTCAGTTTCGAACAATAGATGCTCCGTATGTTATACGTATACACATGCATTACTAATAAATGAAAGGTGGGAGTCCAATAGGTTACGCACAAAAAACGTAACGAGGTCATTCGATTTCTTAGTTTTTTACTCTTCGTAAAGAGAAAACTCCAAAAAACCATTTTCATGTTATCCTTGTCCAAAACTTTGAAAATTCACTACTGGAATTGCCAACAGAGTGAGAACCACCTCTCAAAGTAGATTGACAAGGATAGTAAATATAAGGGCCTGGTCATAATACGCATGTTTTAATATACAACGTAATATCCTGGCGCGTATTTTAAATAAGATTATACCCTTTGAAAATACACTACATTTTAAAATACATGATCATACGATCATATGATCATATGATCATATGAAATGTCAATTTGAAATATAAACACATCATTGAAACAGCTGATTCCGGTTATACGATCATGCCTCCTTAGATCATATATTTTAAACAGGCCTCCAACTATTTTCATCTTTGTTTATCTACTCTCATCTTTGTTAATCTACTCTGTGACGCCAAAATACATATACTTGGTATACACTGGGCTCATCCATTTAAAATATATGATCTAAGGTCCAAAAAATGTTTGCATGCCATGAAAATTTAGTAAAACATTTCATAAGTTAAATATAAACGATATCGATTCAGATGAAAACCCTTTTTCTTATGATATCCGTTATATTTTAAGAACTTTTCATCACACAATTCCTAATAAAAAGAAGGAGGAAATATTCAAAATAAATTATTACATAATTTAAAATCAGTCATTTTGACGTTTAATCAACCAAATAAATATTACAACATCTAATAATTATTAATTTAAAATCACATTAATCATTTTGACGTTTAAATTAACCAAATAATACATTTAATAATTATGTACATTTAAAATTTAAAAAAAAGTATCACATTCTTACTTAAATTATAAATTAATCTATTCAGCCATTATTCATTGGTTCTATATTTTCGAATATAGCCCATGGAAATGGAATTTTCTAGTGGCAATAACACAATTTTCTTCTGCTTGTGTAATTCTAAAATAGAAAAATATTTCAATTATTTTGTGGCCAGTTACGAACTTTCAAAAATTCGAATCTAGACATTAGCAATGTCTCTTGCATAATTTTTTTTTTAGTACTGTTAATAAAGTTGGAATGTATGGAAAATTTGGGAAACAGCACCGATTTTAATGAAACTTATTGTAAAGTGTTTGTAGGATTCTAAAGCACATTTAGCCAACTTAATCTATTCACAAGGGGGCATTGGGCCCCAGTGACGTAGTTCTGGGGCTGCGTATGTCCCCCGTTGTGGCCCTATGCCGTCCTATGACTAAGCTAAGTTGGCTGTATGTTCTTGGGTACTAAAATCGGTACTGTTTCTCGAATTTTCCACTATCTACATTTTTTTCCGCGTTATTCATTGGATTAAACTAAACCGCTAATATATCTAAAAATTTCCTTCATTAATTATTTTGGACCGGACGGCACGAGAACACAGTTTGTTTTTTTGATTTACATTACCTAATAAGTAGCCAAATGTGGATGCAGCCTTTAATCTGTTAGTTTGATTTGGTGGACACAAAGTTAAAAATGGAATATCTTCTAGTCCTTGATTCCAAAATTCTTTTATTCGGTTCCAAATATCTTTTTTGCTGCAAGATTGAAAAACAAATCATGTCATTTTGTTTGAAATCATAAAGCGGAACAAATAGTAAAATTTAATTTGGATTTTTTCAAAAAATATTATCGGTTCCCGAAATTCTAAAACAATCAATCTGAATATAAAAACGAACTTACAATTTATCTGTTTTGGTGTAAAAAATGTTTGATGATTCTGAAGATTTTTCTTGTCTTCTCTCTTTCTCCTGTCGGATTACATTTTCTTGTGTTATTTCAAGATCTAGATTCTCATTAATTAACGAAGGAAGTGGTTCTAGAATTGCTTGTATGTTCTCCACTGTTTGTTCTTGCACCACTTCAGGCTCTTGAATGGCACTAATTGTTTGTATAATATCTGTTGGCACTGAATGTTCCGTTCTTTGATCAAGTTTATCCGTTGGCACTGGATCTTCCGTTATTTGATCAAGTTTTTCCTTTGGTTCTGAAGCTCCATGTCTATGGGTTGTCTAAAAACAAATAAATCTTTAAATTTTACAAATATCGGCCATGTGTTCCTTGACACAGTCCTAAATCTTATTTCGAAAACAATAAGAGATTGGGCAAACTCGGATTACACAAAGGATCAAATAAATGTATTACTATTTCCATTCTTCCAAAAAAATTTAATTTAATAAGGAATATTCATGAAATTTAAATTTAGTTCAAATATTTTTCTTCCGTAACTTTAATGACTGGACATTTCAACTAAACCATTATTTTAGTAATTAATATCCTTTTTAATTACTTAAAATTAAAACGGAAATTCAAATTTTTATACGGACGTGACATCATAGTACGGGCTTGTCAAATTTGTTGACATACTATATGATATTAATTACTTACATTTTGTATGGTATTTCATTAAATTATACTATTCTACGGCTTTTTATTAGAAAAATTAATAATAACGAGTGTAAATTCTGTGTTGTAAATTCATTTTTTTAAAGTGTAAATTATACATTGAACTGTCAAAAGTTGACAGATCACGTACTTATACGTCATTTAAATATCTCAAAATTATAATGTATTTTAAATATTTTTTTACTCATAAATACAGCATTTTTAAGCAGTATTTATATTTTTTACTTTGTTATAACGGTGTAAACAATGAATTAAAAATATTAAAAGAATATATGAATATTCCCTATTAACCTAGAGAAGAAAATATAAAATATGATTTTATCGATGGATGCGCGCATGAGTTTTTTAATTAAATAAAAGTTATTGTCGATCTTGTCACGATAAAAAGAAAATACTATAATAGGGTACCTACAGATCGTTTACTTTGAATTGAATCTTGATCACTACCCTCTCTGATTGTTTCTAAAAAAGGTTGTGATTTTTGTTGTACTTTCTGAACCTTTGATATATTGTCCGTACATGATTTTTTCTCTGTTGAACTGGGTAACGTACTTTGCTCCAAACTTAAACGTTTCTAAAAATAACAAAAAAAAAACATTTAAACACAGAATTCAAGGAACTGGAGCAATTAATTGGTCAGATATTCAACACGCGCAACAAATATCAGGCTCAATAATACTCACACTGACGCGCGGTGTTTCGAAGTTCGTCAAAGATGGATTGGATGCTAAATTTCCACTTGTTTCTGTTTCACCTGCTACATTCGTATTTGACCTAAAATAGTACACAAAATTTTGATTTTATTATAGAACCAAAACAATTGTATCATTTCGTTTCGAACTCTTCGACGAGATTGCATATGTTTTAGGAAACATTTCATCAAAATCCGTCATTCATTCAAAAAGACACCTATTTATCTTACTTAACTAACATTATAAATGTGAAAGTAACTTTGTTTGTTACGTTTTCAAGCCTAAACCGCTGAATCAATTTTGATTATTTTCGGTTTAAACATAGATGGGACCTCGGGAAAGGAAATACAGGGTGGACCATAAAGGTATTAAAAAGAATTAAATAATTTTAGAAATATTTTGGATGTTTTTCTTAAGGACCCTTACTTGATTCCTAATATTTTTTTCAGAATATCATTTTCATCATGATGTGAGGGGCGTGCCACAAATTCCCAAATGAAATTTCGTCGAATTTCTTGTGACATAATATTACGGTGAGCAGGAATACAAAATAAATTTTCATTGTTGATTTTCAATTCACGTAGTTTCAAATCAACTTCATGCATTCTTGTTGGCCATGGTTTAGTCTAGAAAAAATTAAAATAATAATGAATCATATATAGTGTGTCCCCGGAGAGAGGTAACTATACTTGTAAATTTTCTTATTTTGCATTTTAAGAAAAAAAGTCATTATTTATAAGAAGTTATGCTTATTATGAAAAGTATGTAGGAATATTTAAAACTTCTTAATAATGTACAGGGTAGCCGAAAATTTGGTATCACTATTTTTTTTTTTTTTTTGGGTAAACTACCCTTCGTTTTTAAAAGTTGACAAAATGTTACTTAAAAAAAGTTACTCGAAATTAACAATTATGACTCTATGCAAAATATCAAGTAGATCTTTCCAACTTTTACAATTCCATTCTTAGTGAATGGAATTGTCTAGTTAGTGAACTATCTATATAATTTGTTTGGGTCTATTTTCCTGTGCGACCTCTCCCACCATTATCTCTTCTGTATGTTGTTAATAATTCAGTGGTTTATACTCACCTCATCAAGTGTTTCCTTTATCTGTCGTTTGAGTATATCACTTGGAATGCTTGTTTCGAGATCTATTAAACATCCACGTTTACGTTTTCGTCCACGCCTTTCAACTGGTGTAATATTAATTTGACTCTGCAATTCTATCAGACTTACATCTAACGGCGCCTAAAAAAATTTTTTACTTTAAATATATCAGCCGTAATGGCAATTTTAGACCTATCGTAACATTTATAATAATAGGGTTTAGAATTCCTAATAGCTAGTTCGTTCTCCTTTCCCTTTCCCATCGACATGGCGCTTCTAAACGTTGCTTATCCAGCATTTTTGAATTTAACGTTATCCTGATGGGTAATGTTGTCTTATTTGCGAAGCAGGAAATGTCAAATCCTTCCTTACTTTATACGGCGGATTTCCCCGTTAAGGGATTATCAGGTAGCAGAACTGATCAACTCGTACTATGATCTATGACATCTGCTTGATCGACGATAAATCACCCCCTAACGAATTACCTAATGTAAATCCCGTAGGGTACGAAAAAAGAAGATTTTTAACTTCTGAAATCCCTCTCCAATTAGAATCGTGACTTTCAAAAATTTTAAATAATAGTAATTCACACTTACAGCTGTATCTGCTCCTGGACGTGCAGTTGGTAATGGTGTAGATTCAATTTGTGGTCCAAAAGTCGTACCTATTTCAGCAATTGTTTCACTAATCATTCTTTCGGTTTCAGTTGCTTGTCGTAAACCTTGATCTTCAACACTCGGGTAACTTATTATTTCATCCAAATTCACATTTCTAATTCTTCCCACAGTTGGTGATTTATTTACTAACCTATTTAATTCGAGGAAATTTTATTAATTTACTGTAAGCTGATAAAATTCCAACTCACAAGGAGAATTCGAATTGCTTTAGTTTATCAATCCCATTTTGACAAAAAATGAGAATGATAAAAAAAATTTTAACGTTTCAAAGAACGAAGAATTCGAATTCTACGTTGTTCTCGATTTTTCAGGAATTGGACGACAAACAATCCGATTCGTCGATCATAACTGAAAAAATCTTACAATTTTGACATAAAATCAGTAATCAGCGGCTCCAAAAACTCCAGCGATTCAATTATGGAATGAATTACTTAAATTTTCGAATTCTGGCCGCGATTTTGGCCTTCAGCCGTGATAACTTAAGGTAGAATTTCTAATGCGACCCATTCCGAAGGAGCAACTATAATATATCAAGGAGGAATATATCAGGCATGTTTTAAGAACATACCAATCGACTGAATTCTCTCTGCAAATATGCGCTCCCAGTCGTGCGACTATAATCTCGAAATATTTACCAAGAAATTGTTTAAAATTCATGAAATCACCGTTATTATGAGATTCTAGGCGATTTTTCAGAATCTATGTATCCAATCAACAACGAACCTGATTTTTGAATTGTTTGTGTCTTAATTATCTTATATACTTTTTGAGTTGTTCGGAATTATTGAAATAAATACCACGATACTGGAAATAAAATTTTATTTCGAGTTCGTGGTATTTATCAAGTTTATTTGATGATTGGCCGAGTTTTTTCTTTCCTATATGAAGGATGGTCTTCAGTCGCGGTTTAGAAATTCCACCTTAGGGATAAAATTTAAAAAAAAAAAAGAAGGTTAAAATAAATCAAACTGTTGGAATATTGTAAACTGACGTAATAGGATCAACAGATGGGACTTCTGTATTTGCAAATTCAGGAGGAACTGGATGGATATCCACTGTAACTGTAATTTGTTGATGGGATTGTGATTGTGATTGCTCATCTTCAATTGTTTTATCTATGGCAGAAACAGGACCGGGAGGAGGTATTTCCTGAAGGAAATAACCAGGAATATTTTCATCACCAATATCACCCTGCAAATTAAATGTTAATAAGGATTTATTTGGAAAACAGATATATTTTCAATACGACCTTTAATAATGATTTTGTAAACAAAAGTGAGGACTTACCACTGGGAGCGATTCTCTATTTAATGGCGCTAATTCATCTCGAACTTGTATAGAACTTTCATTCTGGACTAGATTCATTGATGGATTTAACAATAAATTTGGGTTTATATGTGGAAGGGAACGTTGCATATTTTTCATCTAAAAAAATATATGGAATGTTTAGCTTATAATATACAGTGTGTCCCGGATAGAGGTAACTATACTTGTAAATTTTCTTATTTTGCATTTTAAGAAAAAAAGTCATTCTTTATAAGAAGTTTTTCTTATTCTGAAAAGTATGTAGGAATATTTAAAACTTCTTAATAATGTACAGGGTAGCCAAAAATTTGGAATCACTATTTTTATTTTTGTTAAACTACCCTTCTTTTTTATAAATTGGCGAAATGTTACCAAATCACTAAATTTATGCAATATTGTTAGATTTTGTTAGATTTATGTAATAGAATTTGAGACTATATTCTGTAATTTTCTATAAAACTTACATTGCGCCGTATTTCATCTTGTATTTCAGGCTCTAACTGATTCGTTAATCTCCTTTTCGCTTTTTTTTGCTTTGGACGTGTCTCTGTGCTTTGCTTTGCCCTTTTATGAACTTGGTGGAATATAATTGAATCATCTGAATCAAATAAATGATCCAAATTTAGTAAAATTTCATGTTAGATTATTGAAAGAGGAATTTCAGGTAGGTTTCCTTCCTGACCAGAACAAACAAAATTTAGATGTTTTTACCGCACCATTTTAGAGATAAATAAATTAAAATTATGCAAAAATACAAGCTCTTATGATTGTTTTTGTTTAATTTTACTGGAAATAGGGCATTATCGATACACCCCTTCTTTAGTATATTATTCGTTGTGTGCGTAGTCATGATAGGGACAATAAAATCGATGCCAGCTCGCTTCCAGTGAAAAATTTAGGCGTTAAAGGAGGCTGTTATGATTAATTTGCAATTCTTTACATGTTAATGTTATTAAAAAATGTCAAATTAAAATTATTGAAAAACACTAATTAATTAAACTTAATGCATTAAAAATTGTGAAAATAAGAAATCAAATTGCACAAATATTATTTTTCAAATGTAAATTATCATAATTATTTATTTAAAAATTTGTGACACAACGATATTAAATTTTCAATGTAAATCATAAATGCAATCCATACAATTATATATGCATCCATACAATTCTATAATTAAAGTAGTGTATCGTTACCATGGAAACGCCTCCAAAAAAACGCATGCACGTTGCGAATAGAAATAGTTTTAGAAAGTAATAGTTTTATAGAAATTTTATAAAAACTTACGTAGTAAATACTCTACTTGGCGTAAATAAATATAAGTTAAACCAAATGAAAGTTGAGCTGCTAAATATAACGAAAATCTCTTCTTTGGATTACCCGAATTACTTGCTATGTACTTCATGATTTCATCGCTATGTTAGAATAATTAAAAAAAATAATTAGAAAAAAAAATAATTTTGAAATGTTTTTATTCACAAATACCTTTTACGAGCAATATTAATCGATAAATATTCAGCCTTTGTTATTTTCAATGACGAGCGGCAAGTTGACACACTCCATAGTAAAGCAAATTTACCATTTTTATGTAATAATATTTGGTCGTAAAACATTTTTAAGATACTAAATTCGCAAAAAGTTCTTGAATAGTTTCTGATGTAACGGTCTTCAATGAAATGCTTCTACTTTTAACAAACTTTTTTAACAAACAAATTAATTTTAAATTTACCAACACATTCACATATATAAATAACGCATGCGTGTGAAAAAGTTTTCAAAGATATGTTTTAAGACGTTAAACAGACAAAGAAAGCTTTATAAGAATAAAATACATAAATATGTCTGTCTTGTTTTAATAATAAAAATAAGAGATTTTATAATTTAAAAAGTTTTAAAATTACGCATGTATGTTATAAAAAAAGAAAGAGTTATATTTTAGTACATAATATATATCTATCTATCTTTGTTATGTGTTTTTAGTTAAAATATTGGTTGGAAGTGGTTGCTTAACTATACTTTGAAACTACGCATGTCTTTATGTTTGGTGATTTGGACGATCACATTTTGCGTAATAGGTAGGTCAAGATGTAAGCGCATGTGTATATGTACGTTTATTTTAGTGGTTTTGTTGCATATCAAAGACTATAGGATAGACAAGAAGCAGAAGTATAATTATAAGTGACATCTGGAGTCTGAGGCGATCAACTATTAAGTTTGTAGGCCTTTGCGGGTATGGCTATTAAGTTTAACTACTTTGCGGGGGTGACTATTAACTATTAAGTTTGAAAGCCTGACTCGGTAGAGGCGCTGAAACTCGTATACTACGATTTTACATTAGCTCATATGGGCTGCTTCTCCTCTATCCTATGCTCTTTGTTGCATATTTGTCTTGTTGCTATGCGGGTTTGTATAATATTCTATGGTTAATATATTGGTACAGCTAGGGTTGCCAACTTTTTTTGACAAAAAAAACGTATACAGTGGTTTGGATAGGAAAAACAAAAAAGTATTATTATTATTATTAAGAAGTTACATACATATATTTTTTTTGTTATAAATAAATAAAAATCGTTATATATTTTAAATTTTGTTTTCTTTTTTAAATTTTCTATCCTACTTTTTTTTCCAGAACAAAATTATCAATTAATTAATTATTTAGTAACGGTAGTTAATTATATTGTTATACATAAGCCTGGTGGCAGAGTGGATATAGCACTTGCCTATGAAACCAAGATACGATGGTTCGTATCCTGGTTATATATTTTAATTTTGTTTTATTTTTTAAATTTTCTATCCTACTTTTTCTTTCAGAACAAATCTATCAATTAATTAATTATTTAGTAAAAGTAAGTATTAAGTTAATTATATTTTTATACATAAGCCTGGTGGCAGAGTGGATATAGCACTTGCCTATGAAACCAAATTACGGTGGTTCGTTTTCTGGTTATACATTTTAATTTTGTTTAATTTTTTTAATTTTCTATCCTATTTTTCAATTTCAGAATAAAATTATCAATTAATTAATTATTTAGTAAAGGTAAGTATTAAGTTAATTATATTGTTATATATAAGCCTGGTGGCAGAGTGGATATAGCACTTGCCTATGAAACCAAGGAACACTGATTCGTATCCTGGTATGGATAATATTTTTACGTTTAAATTAAATGAATTTTCCCTGATGTTTAAATTTCCCACTCTTTTTATAGTTCAAATTATCTATATAACCCGCCCTCTTGCCATTAATAATGACAATTATACCATATGTCATAAATCACAATTCTGTCAGGGGGTGGGAATTTAAATAATCATAAATATATCTCACTCTTTAAAATCATGTTCTCCTGTACAAAATATTCAAAATATGTACAAAAATGGCTTAAATAAGAAACTTTGTAATAAGAGAATATGTCATATAGTTTATCTCATTCATATTCTCCTATTACAAAATATTAAATTTTTATTTATAAAATTAAAAAATCGCTTGTTAAGACTAAAATTTGAAATTTTGTAACAGGAGAACATGTCATATATTTTATCCCACTTTTTTGTAACACATTCGCCTATTACAAAATATTAGAAAAAATACTTATTTTGCTTGTTTTTTTTTTTGTTGTACTTGCTAAATGAAATTTTATAAGACTTTGTAATAAGAGAACATGTTATTTCACAAAAAAAAAATTAATTATGTTAATCCCACTTTTCTACTTATGTCATAAATCACTCTTCTGCCAGGGGGTGGGAATTAAAATAACATAAAATATAGCTCGCTCTCTTACTTTATGTGTACCTTTTGGTTCTCATAACAATTTTCAAAAAAAAACCTCTCGGCATAATTACTTATTTAATTAAAAATTAATCGGGACAATGCTAGATACGAACCTAGGTACTCCGTAACCTGAGGCGACTTTGTTAACCACTACTGCACCTATTCATGCATTCATGCATGTAATATAAATACCTTTTACTCACCTTTTTCAATATGTAGGTTCTTTTTGATATTTCTGAAATCGATTTAAAGGATAAAAGATAAAGGTAGTTATAATATTGAATAATAATAATTAAACTAGAAAAATTGATAAAAACGATATTTTACTATAGGTATATATATTTTTACATATTTCACCTAAAATAATTATAAACGATTAAATAGATTTATAATTAATTATAAATTAATAATTAATTAACAACTCGTATCAACCTTATAAGTAATATCAATTCATGGGCGTAAAATGTGGGGTTTTTGGTAGTTAAAACCAAGGGTCTCTGCATAAATATCGATTATTCTTCAAATTTTCAATTTTTATCTTCGGTAGCAGCAAGATTGGAAGAAAAAAATAGTTTTCGAAAAATTATTTGATTCAGATATTTTTTTAGAGATACATTTGATTTATTTTTGTAGTAAAATGGTTGGACCAATAATAAAATTTCCAATAATTCCAGTTTAGTGGGATTTTCATCATGATACCGCCGTTTGTTTACTCTCCATTGCGTCTAGCCACCGTTTTGAATACGGAAAAATTTTTGGGGTTGACTGGAACTGGATGCAAGGTATATAATTTCGTTATGATAGGGAAATAATGGGATGAAAATAACGAAACAATAAAATAACATATACAAAATTTTAATCTGCTTTTTTTTCTTTTTTTTTTTTAATATTTATTTTTTTTATTTATTAGAAGATATTAATTAACAAGTATGACTTTAATGTCCATAAATAATTAATTATACCCAAATATGAATTCTAGTTTTTTTTAACAGTTAACTTAAAATGTTCAAAAAACATTATTATATAATAATATGTACATAGTTTTCTTATTAATTTTTTTAAAATTATTATTTCATTTTTTAAAATTATAACAGCGAATTTTCTCTTTTCTTTTAAAAGTTAACGTAACAAAAAAGGGTAATTATCATTTTCATTTGATATTGAAGTGTACTTATTTACAATGTGTATGTTTTTATTTGATAAATAAATCTTTTTTACAATAAAGAAAGGTTGGAAAAAGGGCCTAAAAAATGATAAAAGTTAGACTTACTGGATTTTACATTACAGGCGAAAAGTGTCGACTTACTGGATTTGTCAAATTACTGAATATTCTGATTATTGGGATCCTGCTGTATTCATTAAGGAGTAATTGAGACTACTGTATCCAATCATACATTATCTATCTTTTACTAACTATAAAAAATTTAATAACGGGTGCTAAATTAACAAAACATGGAGACGTTTTTTTATATGATTTCGTAACAATCCTTATCAAACAGCCTCAAATAGAAAAGAAACATACAAGAGAAAGTCAAATCGGCGTTCGCTCTAATCAAATGTGTTGATAACGAGCTAATATCGTTTGACTTCGTAAAATTATAAAATCTGATTTAGTTGTGTTCTTATGGTTGAAATTACCTTATTTGTACCTTATTTTCAACGGATTCAATGAATTTTGTTATAATTTCATGAATGTAGACGTAAAATAAGAATAGAACTATTCCCATATAATACATACTATAAAATTTGCACCTAATTTGAGCCCTCGCGGGTAAACAGTGATGTTTACGAAAAAATGTTTCAAACAAATGTTTGTTTTTATAAGGAACATTTTTTACATTTAAACTTTTGTTCCATCTCTAACGGTTTACAAGATGGGTCTTACGGATCTTTACATTTACGAACTCTACCTCACTTTTTACGTCCTAAGCACGCTATAAAATCATGATATCTCTTTTCGTTTTTGAGTATCTAATCGTGGCGACAGACGGACAACCGGAAATGAACTAGTGAAGTGATTTTATGAAACCCTATAGCAGATTTTTGTTCGTAGCATGAATCTTTTTTAGCATTACAAACTTGGGACTAAACTTAATATACCTTGATATATTTCATATATACATGGTATAATTTGACTAAACTGTTACCGATTTCGATAATGCTATGCTACCTTAAAAAAAATCATACGATTTTGTTTTCTTAGCATTGACCCCCCAATTTGATGAAATGATACTAAAAGACGGAAAATTATTTTAATTTTTATTCAACATATTAATATCTAAGACAAAAAAAAATTTGAAATAAAAACAAAACGGTAAAAAAGTGAAAAAAAAAAATTAACAAAGATATTATTTAAAAAACAAAATTTGAAAAAAAAAAAAAATTATAATCTTTGGTTATTTTTGGATTCCATTTTTGCATTATCAAATATCGATCAGATTTCTTTTAGTACACATAACAGATATAAAAATTTGTTATGTGCGACTCGTAAAATTATTAATAAAATTGAGAAAAAGCAAATTATAATTCCAAAGATTATGGCAATGAAAATTTGTGTTAAAAATCAATTATGGTATATAAAAATATCCAAGTCAATTTATAAAAACCATAGCGAACCAGCGTCCTCCTGCATCTTGAAATAAGAACAATTCTTCACTATCTGACTTACTTTTATTTGTATTTTTTTTTTAATATTTTATCTTTTAACTATTTACATATTTTTTTAAATAAATTTTGATGAGTTCATGTGATAAAAATTATATTTCCGACAGCTAAGTAATATATATGCTTTTTAAATATTTTGTTTCACGCTGGACACACAAAGATGAAATTTCTATAAAAATTGGTCAAAATCACCCAAAAATAAACTTGATTTGTTGTTCTGTTAATGATTTTGACTAGATTTTGTTATAAAAAATTGTGAACAATTTTTGAAAATATATTTATGATGTTAGTTCATACTGTCAGAGAATTTTAGTCACCAAAAATGGGACGAAGTTATCGGTTTTAGATAGTGACCAGGAATAGCTTTGCGAACTGTAAGTTGCTCGTGAATTGTGTTATTGCATGATCAAAGTACAAGTAGAAGATGATTTTGATAAAATTTTATTGCTTTCCACCTATGTGCGCCAAATACGACTAACAAACAATTTTCTTAAATAAAAAAACCTGCTAGTTCCACCTTTCTAACAATAATTTCTAAAACCAGTCAGCAATTTTTGTACCGTTTTAAAATCCAAAACGGGCCAATGGAATTTGGAATCAAAATTAGCGGACATCAAAGCCGACGAAAAACAAAGTTATCTTCAGTTTTGATAAATTGATTTCGATAGCTTTATATACCTTTTAAATTAACAAAAAAATTAAGCTTTTTAAAAATTGGTTAGGGGGGGGGGGGAATGTTTGAATGGCAATATGATCTGATCTTAAATGATAAAACTTTCTTTCTGAGATAAAACAAAATTTTTAAAATTTGATCAGGATGGCAATACTGTATATAAAAAAACGGATAAGTTTGTTTTTTGAATATAAAGAAAATTACATTAACATCTAAATTTTTTTTATCAAATTTTTGTGTGCGCATTATCCACACACAATTTTTGACTACACATTGTACATAATTACACAAAAACAAATTTTTCAAAAAAAAAAAAAATTAGTTATACTATTTTTATCGAGTTCACTGGAAAAAAAAAGGTTCTTCGTTTAGTGAATATACTATACATTAAAATTGAAAATGTATAGTATACTCACTGAATGATGATCTCTTACTGGTTATAGCAAAATTGTACGGGGTGTAAGAGCACTATACAATATTGATGGGGATAATCTAGACAGAATCGATAACAAAATCGATACATGCCACAAAAAAAATGTATAGACAGTATATTTTCTGGTAAGCTATTCAAATTGTGTTATTTTTCAGTTTAACCTTGTTTGGAAAAATGGCTGAATCCAGTCAAAATATCCACTAAGGCTAATATAACAAAAATGTCCCAAAATGAATAAAAAAAGAATTATTTTTCTCGTTGCCAACTATCAAAAATAATTTTAAAGAATTACTGTTTGCCTAATGATAGGGAATTAACAGCGTATCAATCAAATCATTGAAAAGAATAAAATTAACATCTCGGAAACATGCAAAAAGTGTCCGAGATGGCCAAGATAGTGTCACTAAATCAACAACTAAATTATAATTGAAATACATATTTATAATACAAAAATTGGGGCTGTTTTGAAAGTTATGTATACACTTACTAACATCATACACCCTTACATCCAATTTAACCCTTCAGAACGGTTGCGTAAAGAAATTCTTTCACGTTTTTTTTAAATAGTGAATAAAATATAATGAAAAAAAAATTTATTAACCGCTGTGAGATTTGTTTTCTATCACTTCTGTAAAGTTGGATAAAACAACGTAATTCGGATGGCAAACATATTGTAAACAAAGTTTGACAACCAGTTTGAAAGGTTAAATACAGACGATTGATTCACTGAATGAATTTTCCTATAAATCCGTTATTTTGTTCTCGATTAAAATAGATTCTAGATACAAAATTTACAACAATTTTTAATAGATGAGAGAGAGGCATTAAATTTACATTAGGAAAACTAATTCCTAAACCTCCTTCTCTTGATTCGCAAGAAAAAAAATGATATAAATTTCGTAATTTTTTTTTTTTCTTTTTAAATATATTAATTATTTATTGAACATTTTATTTTCTTTTTAAATTGTCCCTACTCTATTCTTTGGAAAAGAGAAAAAAATAATTAATCGATATTAATTAAATATGGATTTTACAAAATACTATTAGTTTTTTTTTTTGGATTTTTCGACAATTTTTTTAAATAGTACATTCTTAAAGAGACAAAAAATTATATAATAATATATCTAACAATACTTTTTTTTTCAATATTAATAAGTTAGGAACCAAGTATTAATTATTTTTAAATATTTTTTTAATTTAAAGTTTTTACTTTTTCAATATTTACCTTTTACAAAATAGTTTTTCTTTTCTATTTAAGCGCACATAACTACCAGAAAAAAAAAAACATAAAATTTTAGATTTTGATTGAGCGTCTATATTTTTTGGATACCATAGCTGCCTGCTTATTACCCAGAACTCAAATTTACAGGTCAATCCTGGTAGAAACTTGTAAGATTTCTACCAGGATTTCATTGATTTTATTATGATTCCTCAGAAGCTTTAATATTTTACTTCAATCAAGGAAATCACGTCCAAAACATTAAGTAATAATAATTCAAATTAATGGATTAAAAACTTTTAATTTGGTTGAATCTTCTTCAAACTTCTGGAGTAATTTTAAATTCGATTAAAACATATGAAAAATACTGAAATTCATTTAAAAATAAAAAGCCTTAAAAAATATCTTTGGAAAGTGTAATTTAAAACAAAACAAAAAAAAATTAAAACATGATTTGGGAAATTTTAAAGCTGAACCATCACCACTTAGGGCATGATATAAAACATCACAGATAAATGAAAAACACAAAGAACATTATAACTTCCCCAAAACGAAAAAGAGTCGGCGATAAAATAAATTTAAATTTTTATCTTTACCATCAAAGAATATTACATCTTACATTATCATTGGTAAGGAATGAATTATTCTTTGGCCAACGAAAACTGGTGTTACCGTACTTGAGGTATTTATAATATTCTTTGCAAAAAAAATGTTTAAAGCTAAAAACCAAATTAATTTTATATCCAAAAATATAAACGCTCTTATCAAATTATAAAAAAAAAATAGTTTTGATGAAGCTTCCACAATTTTATGTAAGCCAAACTTCTATATGCAAGCATTTTTTACATAAGAAAATCATACCAGAAGGGTACGTTCTGACATTCTTAAAACCGTACCAGAAGGGTACGTTCTAACATCTTTTTTAACATGAATACATGCGCGCCACCAATAATTTGAATTTTTAAAACACAGTATTTTTTTTTACATTTTTTTAAATAAATTTTGAATTTAATTGTTTATAATTTGTTTAAGTAAAGTGGATTTTTGTTTTATTTACAAATTTATACAAAAAAAATCTTTTTTAATTACTTTTTTTTAGTAAATATTGATTATTTTAAAATTGATTTTAAAAGCTAATTAAAATTTTTTTTAAAATATATTTATATATATATTTTTGAAATTTACAGTCAAAATCGGTTATAACGACATCGTTTATAAAGACGAATGACCAAGGTACAAAATAACTCTATATACATATATAAGTGAAATATAACTCAACGACTCATCACGAGATTCTTAAAACTATACAAACGAATGACTCGAAATTTAGTATAGTTACTAACATCGCGATGTAGATGCTCACTAAGAACGGATTTTTGGAAATTTTACTCCTTAGGTGATGAAAAAGGGTATGAAAGTTTCTATGAAAATTCGTCATTTTTTAATCGACTACTTAATCGAATTATTCTTTAACTTTTAGGATCTTACATTATCAGCAGGTAACAAAGGCAGTATTTTTCAAAATACATGTTAGGTTTCCACATTAATAAATTAAAACCCATGAAGAAACCCAGCGAGAGCAACGAAAGTAAAGACTATAACGCGGTAGACTTTGCTTTTAAAATTGAAAATGAAGCGACGAAAGGAAATAACAGTTAGTTCAAATATAAATACACATGAGAACACACTGTTTATAATGACATCGAATGAAACGACGTATCGGTTATAGAGTCCAACCGTCAGTATTTTTAAAATTTAAAATCAAAATATAAAATTAGTGACCGGTAACTGCTAATGTTACTAGGGGCTGATTACATGATTCTTTCACTAAAATTAACCTTCTTCGAGGAAAAATGAAAGCACAGTATAAAACACATGCTGGAATACCAAAGGGTTGGGGATCCCAACCCGATTCCAGCTTGTATTTTGACAAATGGATTTTCATTTTTTGGGAGAAGGATGATTTTTGGTGGAAGTACCCGAAAAGAAATAATATCGATTATAACTACTATCGGATTAAACGATCATAATTATTTAAGACCCTTCAATGTCTTTATATCCGATTTTGACTATATTTACGATTCATTTTTCGAAATTATTTTTAAGTGCCCGGTTGTTGTGTTGCGTTGCGGGAAGGCGAAAGAACGAAAAATATATTCTAACTAAAAACAAAATAAACAAAAACGAACCGTTGAACGAAAAATCGTTGTGGAAAAAATCATATACGCGTACGGAAAAACAACTCTAAAATAAATAATATACATGGTTGTGTTGTGTGTGTTTATTCCGAATTTTCGAACTTGAAAAAATAAATAAATTCACTAGTCTTTAAGGGAATGTTCCAAAAAAAAAAAAAATATAAGAAAAACAAAAAAAAAATTATTTAAATACATTAATAAATAAATAGACAAAAAAAAAATCAAAAATGGCTTCCGAAACGGAAGCCGATTTTTTTAATAATTATTTGTAATTACAAAAAAAAAATGAGGTAAAAAATATCTTAAAAACAAATTATTTACTAGTTCAACTTTCTGTTATCATTTCGATGGCTCTCGGATTTTTTTGTTAAATCAAATTTGGCATTTTTTTTTAAATTTGAATTTCTTGGAAGTTTTTTTTCGTAATTTTTTTATTCAGACTTTTAAAGTTTTAAAGCACAGTGCACTGAAAGTTTGTTTTTAAAAAATTATTAGTTTTAAAATCAGTGCCGAAAAATGTATCTTCGTACATTCGTGTGAGAGAGATAGAGAGATAAGGAGAGGAGAGAATGTGTCTTCTGTCTTTGTTCACACAAAATTATTTATAACAAAATGTGCACTTGTTAAATTAAAAAAATTATTTTTTATACAAATTATTTTATACAACAAGTTGTTTTTTTGAGGAAATTATTTATAAATTTTAATATTTTTTAGTGCACACAAATTTAAAAAAAAAATATTTGGTTGGTATTCTTGTAACGTAAGGCAGCCATCACACCACTCGTGTTTGTTGAGGTGATACTGCTATCGGTGATAAACGATCTCCTCCAGGCACTGTTGTTAAATTTTGTTCCATCCAACGAAGATTTGTTTCGGAATTTTCACAATCCTAAAAATTAAAAATATTAAGTAAATATACCTTCATTTGAATCCAGTGCACTTAGTAAGTGGGAATATTAAGAATTTAGGATACGTTTCTAGAAAGTGGGAGAAGGTGCTGTTCTTTTACAGGTAGATGGAGGGAAAGAAAGAGAAATTAAGTTCGATCAAGCATTATAAAAGCATTGTTTTTTGAGGAAAATTAGGAAAGTACTGCCCAAAAACAGATTTATTAGTGAGGCTTCACATTTTTTCAGGGGAATTATTTGGGAACGTAAGACTGATCTTTTTTATTTATACAGGGTGGACTATTTTAATCAATCAAAAAATAACTTAATACAAAAGTTGCAGAGTTTGCTGGGGGACACCATGTTCTAACATTAGATTAGACTTCGTTCTCCGGGTTGCTTTGCAGAATTAACATGTTAAGCCCCCCCCCATCAAACTCTTAAACTTTTATTTAAGTTATTTTATGATTTGTTAACTACAAAACGAGCTATTAGTCATAAGATTTTAAAGGTTTACTCTGTATATCAGAAAGACAACTTTATTTCAGATCAGGTTAGGTAAAAGCCTTCGCTTTTAAGCTTTTATCGATTTCAGTAAGGCTCTTTATTGATTACAAATTGACGCCTAATAGAAAAGGAATTTAAAGATAAGTTTTTTCCGTAGATATGTTATTACTTACCTGACGAGTCTCAGATACAATCGTAGGAATATTTTCCATTGGTAGTGCTAACGTATTAACACCACGTTGTAAATGCTCCCGCCACGGATGCGCTGCATTATGTCCGAATACACGTTTGGGTACAATCGGTCGTATATTTAATGATTCGGCGCCATCAACACAATCTGTTGATAATGTTTCGTTGGCTGCTAATCGTGCTTTCGTACGTCGTTGCATACGAATATACGCTGCCATACATAATATAAATACCAAAAATATTGCTATTGTTGCACCACCTGCTATACTGGCTGTTTCTAGTTGTATTCGATGTTGAGATGCTAAAACAGAAAAAAAAATATGTTTAATTGTTTTGGAATATAAAAACCATTTTTTTATCCTTGACTAGTTACTACTGATTTCAAATTAAGAGAGGAGAAGCTGAATGCGATAAGAGCGTAAGTTAACAAAGTGTATTTTGAGAAAAATTTGTGAGTCTGAATAATTCTATATTCAAATTCCAATACTTAAAGACAGAGAGAGAGAGAGAGAGAGAGAGAGAGAGAGAGAGAGAGAGAGAGAGAGAGAGAGAGAGAGAGAGAGAGAAGGAGAGATTTGTTGCAAAAAGTATTATTCACTGAACTCTAAACCGAACGTCTTCGGATTTTTGGAAATATTAGAATACGAACCAAGTTCTTATATTGAAATATTTTTAGTTTTAAACAAATTGACAATAAATCATTCAGAGCAATTATTCCACTCTGCTCATCAACAGTGATCTTGAATTTGATCCCGATCTTCAGATTAGCTTTAAAATCATCTGAACTCAGAAGTACACTTAGAAGGATTTTCCAGATAAAAAAATCTAATATTTCTTGTAAGGTAAAACTTATCGGATATACGATTAAGTAAAAATTGAATTTTGAAATTTAATAAATCAAAATACTCACGTAAATATGAACCATCTAAATCTTTGAATTCACAGCGAGGACCCATAAAACCGTCTGCACATCTGAAACAAAAAAGATAAAATTTGTTAAAGAATTCGATAATTTTTTCTCATGAGAATACAAACTTTATTGAGTTTTAAAAATAGCAAAGAATCAATTGACTTCTATATATTAGTAATGTAAAGAATGATAAATATGATATCTACTTCCAATCTTTCCGATTCGTTTTATTCGGCTGTCCAGAAATATGGTTAGGAAAAAGTGGGGGTAGTTGGATTTGTCTTAACAGTGGAAATTTTTTTTGGAAAACTATTACGACCCACTAAGAGCTATTGTTATTGCATAGACTTTTTAATCGAATATATCGATACAGGTATCTAATGAAAGCTCTGAGTTATATAAATAAAGAAATAAGAACTCTAAATGAAAAGAAAAAGAAAACTCAACTCCATAACTCAGTACACAGAGGTACTAATGCTTTAATACAAGATCTGTTTCTTTTTTTTGTGTATATAAATAAATATTTCTGATAAATTTCATTATTCGGAATGATTAAAATGGGCCAATAATACATTAACATGATTTTCGAAGCATGGTTCACCACGCATCAGTTACTTTATTTTAAAAATACAATTTTTAAATAAAAACCTGAACTCATAATAGTATTATTGTCGATTTCATATACCTTGAATACTTTATTTTAATCTTAGAAAACATTCGAAAATTCTAAGAAATTATAAGAGATATTATGAACATTTAGAAACATCTTTCAATTTGTAGAGAAATTAAATGTGTTAATTTTCTATTGTTGAAATTTTCGGCGTGAAAAAATTATTTTCAGTTTATGGGAAATGTATCATAATTAAAAATCTGGAAACAGAACAGTAAAAGTAAATGAAGATACTAAAAGGCAAAGGTGCATTTAATTCACACAGAAGAAATTTTTTTTAGGAATCCGTTTCAAAAATATATGGAAAGTCTTTTTTAACTTAATTAAATAACTCAATTTCTTGTTTAAATGTAAAAAAAGGTTTAAACAAAAAATTCTGGCGCGGAAAGGATCTTTGCACAAAATTTGATCTTGCTTTGAAGGTACTTTAAAAGTCAATTCAGACTTATACCTGATAAGAAATCTATTCTACTAAGTTCTTAGTAGAAAGCTGTGCTTTAGAAGAAAGCTATTTGTTTTGGAAACAATTTTTTTTCCTACCTGTCTCATTACTTTTAGAGAAACTGAGATAGCCAGAAGAGTAGTATACACGTCTCGCTTCCTCCTCTATGAGCAATGCGGACTTGGATAAAGAGACATACAATAAAGTTATAACAATGGTGACTTAGACTTATAATAATTCGCCCATGCCTGATTTAATACGTGTTTTATTAACACCAAATATATTTTATGTGCAGATATATGTTGCATTTCGTCGCATATTCGTTGCATATTCGTTGCTTATTGTCCACAAGGATAAAGACAAAATTCTTACAACAGTTTTTTTACACATATAAAATATCTACCGCATCCTTTTAAGTATGATAGTTTCATACTTGACTAATATTTTTTAATTAACTTATCTCAACTTCTTCTTTTTATAAAACGATTTCTTTTGAATGAAGTATTTTTTATGTAGCGCGGTACAGTAGTGATTTTAAATACTGTGGTGTTTTTTGTTTTTGTTTTTAATATAATAATTATTGTTTATTTATAAAAATAAATAAAATTATACCAAAACTTTAATTATTAAATATAGCAACAACAACAAAATTAACAGTAATTTTATTATTTATAATTTCGATGTAATATTTTTGATAATTCGAGCAAATTAACTTTTGAAAAATCGGTCAAGTGTATGTTATAATTGTACGATCAGTGCTCCGTACAAGGAGTTGACCATAAATTTACTTATGAAATCATATTTCGTTAAATCGTTCCGAATCTTACGATAGAATTATATATTTTTTACAGATATGAATTAGAGTGAGGTTTTAATTGAATCTGAATACTTAGATCGAACTCGATGCCAGTACAGGATGTGTTACTAATATTGTTCGCTTGAAGCATTTTGCGAAGACGACATGTATATGATATGAGTGTAAAGGGCGGCAAATATTATGTTTGCCCGGAGCGGCTACTTAGCTAGATCGGGTCCTGGCGTCTGCTCTTAGGTTAATGTAATAGTAATATTTTCGACAGTAAAAATATTTCAAATTTCTCTTTTTTTGTGTTACAAACTGAACGTGATACACCCAGTAACTGAAAATCTCTTTAAATAAAAATTCTTCGAAACTGAATATATAAAATATAAAGAATTGTGTATGTGAAGATTTAAACACGTGATAATTTTAGAAGAAACCTAGTACAAAGGTGCTTTAAATAAAAGTTAAAAATATCCTTTTTTTCACATATTACGTGAGTAAAAAAAATGCAAACAGGATTATTAGTAGTTTGTGTAATCTTAAAAATTGTTTTCTAATCACGTATATTAACCAAAAAATGTATTTGTTAGGTGGTCTTTAAAGTATTTTTGTGTGTGTTCCTTTATCCTTTATTACAGGTAATATACAAAGGATTTTAATATGGAATTTTTAAAGGTGAGAAAGAAATGGGAAATAAGTTTTAAAGTTAGAAGAATTGTTGTAATTCTATTAAAAAGGACAATCGGATACCATTTAACTAATCAAAAATTTCAGGGTTAATTTTTTGTTAGGTTTTACGGAATTTTTAATATGCTGTCAATCAATAGTAATTACTTCCATAAATGACGACAAGTTCTGGTTTAAATAGTTGTAAATTCGTAATTCACATATTTTGTAAAATTAAAACAAAGTTTGGCCATTTTTCAAACTTCCTAATAAACCAATAATTAGTACTTGATACTTGAAAGAACCGTTTCAAAGATTGAGTACTTTTTGGTTATCAGAGTATAATAAAATAAAATTTTAATAACGGGAATGGGTTTCGACCTGACGACCTTTCGAATGAGGAGTGGACACTCTAACCACTACACCATCTCATTATTGAGATAACTAAAAATATTTAAAGATAATAGTAATGTAACAAAGATAATGAAATTCCAAATTTTTGAGTTAATCTGACGATTAGTGTAAAAAAATATATGTACTTACTCGCAATTATATAAAGTTGAATTTCCAATAATTACGGAAAAACAGGTGGCACCATTTAAACAGTACCAATCGTTATATGCCTGTGGACATGCATACGTATGGAATGTTATGTTTGGTCTAGGCGTCGGAGCTGGGGGGCGAGGTTTTGGTGTTGCACGACTACTACAAGCTTCTGTAAACAAAAGAAAATCAAAAGTTAGTTTCAATATAAATTTCTAACAACATATTTCTAATTTCAATCACACAAAAAATTAAAATACACACAATGTAAAACTCGCATTTTTGCTAGATTAGTATCAAATGAAAGGTCTCAGCATGAAAATTATTTTTAGATTAATTAGTCCGGGATATCTGAATGCTTGGAATATCTACAAAAAGCATTCATAGTCTACTCCGGTAATTCTCAATCAAGTTAACTTAAAAAATAGCGATTTAATAATTTTGGATACGAAAATTGAATCTTGGCGTCGTTTCAGGCGTAAACTATGCAAAATCGGGAAATTTGACATGGAATATTTCGAAAACGGCTCGTTGGCGGGACATAATTTCTTTTATTTCTTGTAAAATGAATAAAAAGTAGTTATTGAAGTTTTATGAAAAACTCTTTTATATAATAGTTAAATTGGGTGTTCTATTTTTGATGTCATTAAGTATACTTAGCAATAATATACTTTGCACAAATCCATTTTAAAATATATGACAAATAATAGTAATTATAATCTATGTGAAAAGATTATTCGATTTAAATCCTTTTTGGAATACAATATGTCTTTTTTCAAAACCGCAAAATATTTCTTTCATGGCTATTCATGTAGTAAATATCATTTATTTTGGATAGGTTATTATGGTATTTATTATTATATTTTTACACAATCTCTGTACCCCTTCTTCTGGTGCCCTGTGTACATGTATGTACACTTGAATGGATGCATTGACACAAAAAGGGTTATTTTTTGAAAATATTATTTATTTGTCATTTTTGAAGTCTATTCTTTTCTTTCGGGTGATAATAATATTTTTGTTAATTTTTTTTTGTTATTTTGGACAAGGATATTTTTCTCCTGTTTCGAAAAAGGGTACGGGATTTAACATGATTCTAATTTAGTTTGACATTTAATTGGCGTATCCCAAAACGATTGTGTGTTTTTGGATACGAATTTAAGGAGACAAAAATACCATTTTCTAGACTAATTTTGGCTCAAAAAAAAAGACTCTTTTGATGATTGGGCGAGTAGCTGTTGCCTAAAATACTATACTAAGGGTGATATTTCGGAGAATTTTATTCGATCGATACTTCACAAGATTGTTGTTCTTCAATCGCAAAAAAAACACCAGATTTTCGTTTCTAACGATTAGGTATTTAGCGTAATAAGGACTCAAACAGCATCCACCTCGTTTAACAATTATATGAGTATTTTTCGAGATATCTTTAGAATCGGTTAGACAAACCCAATTTTTGTTACTGGGGTCAAAATTATTCTGTTTACTATTAAGTTTCATCGAATTCAGGATTAGACAATTTTGTACAATTTTCTCGAGTTTTTTTCAAAAGGGTATCCTTTAAGAAGAGTTCTATTTGGATGACTTAATTTTTATACTATGTATATAAGAAATAAAGGTATACTAAGTTTAGCCCCAAGTTGGTAACGCTTAAAAATATCGATGTTACAAGCAAAATTTTGGTATAGGTGATCATAAAATCCATTTCTGGTTGTCCATCCGTCCGTCTGTCCAACAACACGATAACTCAAAAGGAAAAGAGATATAGAACTGAAATTTTTATTACGTGCTTAGGACGTAAAAATGTAAGGTCGAGTTCGTAAATGAGCAACACAGGCCAATTAGTCTTAGGTTCGTATAACTCATTTTGTAACACGTTAGAGACAGAAAGTTTAAATGTTAAAAACTATTGTTTGAAACATTTTTTCGTAAACATCACTGTTTACTCGTGAAGGCGCAAATCATGTAGTATGTATTATATGGCAATGTGTGTCATGTATGTATATGTTGCTATCTACGAGTTGCAATCTTTCTTTACTTGACGTAAAAAAAGATACATTGGCGTCATCAACATTGTCTATACATAGAATTTCAATAATTAACTCAGTCAATTGTTTGTTTTCACTTGTTTAGAGTAATTTTGACCCAATCAATACAAAAATCATTTGATTCGTTCACGTGATTATATAGGGATTCGGGCGGAATCTTTTCGTTTCGACGTTATAATAAACTTTGACTGTAATAAATCCACAATAAAAATTTTAAGATTAATATCTACACTACACTAATAAAAAAATAAATAAAATTATTTGTTCAGATGGTTAAATAATATCTACAACATGATGTTGACAAACACGCTGCCATGCTTGCAAACACCTAATCTTATATTAAACACACTGTATAAATAATAAATATAAATAATAAGTGATTATATTTTATATTTTATTTTATTTATATTATTTGTATATAAAAATTTACCTGGTGTTCATATTATATTATTATTATTAGACCACTTAAACTTAAAAGTAAAGTAGCTTTTGAATACGAGAGTATACTTTCAAAACTATAAAAAATAATGTATTTAGCATCATCGTTTTATATTAAATATTTAGAGGAACGATGCGGCACGGTGTTCTATAGCAAACAAATGGCAGAAAATTCACCCTCATCTAAAATGCTACCATATATACAAACAACAAGTTGTGATGGGTATGACTTTTAGAGGTAAGATTAGTAATTTTCTGATTATGTTAATTATTGTAACTTGGCAAATTTTCGAATTTTTTTGAAATATACGTTATTTGACGATTAAATTTCTGATATGACATGAAATCCGCTTTGAGGTATTGCTCTTTGTAAATGATTCTTGATGATATCAGAAATGACTCTTCAAAACGTCAAACGAATTTCGCTTTTTGGGATTAAAACGAAATAAAATTAGTTTTGTCAAATTTTGAACTAAACAATTTTTATAATTTTTCAATTTTTCTAAATGGTTCACGTCTTAAGATTCTTGATGGTGTCTCAGAAACTGCTCGCCCAATAAGACACTAACTTCTATCGAAATCGAAAATAAATTTTAAATCTTATGATTCTTTGAAAGCTACACGAAGAGCAATATGTCCAATCTCTGGTGAATTGGATTTTGATTATTTTTTAATTCATTTAATCAAATCATAGGTAAGTTTAAAACTTTTTTTCCTAATCTATACAAAATTTTCTTTCATCCCAATTTTGTTCGGAATCTAATGGGATTGAAGACTTACAGAACTTAATCACCTGTCAAAATTAAGTTACCAAGACGTTAAAAATTTGTCCATCACACATCCTAAATAACATTTCTCCAGTTTTTTCCAGTCCCCGCGAAATTTTCTTATTCCTTTATGAAATTCCATGATTTATCCTTCATTTCCTTGCATATCGTGCTGAATACTGATGAAAAATAAGACTCACGGTCTAAAAATGTACCCCTTATGACAAAACAGACTAGCGAAATAATATCAATATTTAATTTTTATCATTATGTAATTTATATATCATATCTGTAATATAATTGCATATAAATAAAAACAAAGTAATTTTTTGTATCACTTATATATTATTTCGCTAGTCTAATTTTAACAGCAACATAATTATAAAACTTTTAATATTGATTTTCGGGTTGAATACAATAATTTCATATCAGAAAAATTAAAAATTGTCTCATTAATTTTTGAAAAGTTTTGTAATATCAAGAGACTTTTATGAACATACATATAAACACAACGAATAAATGAACTTTTATATAAGCCAAGGTAAGGTTTTAGAGGTAACTTACATTCAGCAACAGCTGTATATACAGAACACAACACTGTATAGGATACAGTATGTTTGATGTAAAATATATTAGCATTAGTAGCTTGTTTCTTATTCGATTTATGAATAATATTTAAGGATATGTCTTGTTTCTTTTAATTTTGAAAATTTGCCGACATCAAAACAAAGTATTTTTATACCCTGTATATATGAAATATATGTCAAGATATACTTAATTTAGTTCCAGTTTTGTAACGCTTGGAAATATTTATGATACGATAAAACATCAGCTCATTTCCGACTGTTCTTCCGTCTCTCCGTTTAAAATTTTAATAGCGTGCTTAGAGCGTAAAACGTGAGTTTGAGTTCGTAAATGAGCAACATAAGTCAATTATTGGGTCTTATGGGTGCGTACGACCCATCTTGAAAACTGTTAGAGGTAGAACAAATGTTTAAATATTAAAAATGTTCCTTATAAAAAAATGAACAACTTTTGTTTGAAACGTTTTTTGGTAAACATCATTGTTTACCCGCAAGGGTGTAAATTAGGACAAAGCTTTGGTGTCCATTTTCTCTAAAAGTATAAAAGATAGAGAGTTGAAAATTTGAGTTCACTTAAACTAGTGAGCCTTGTTAAAGATTTTTGAAAAACTAAAAAAAGAATTCTAGAAAATTATTCGAAACTTGCAAAACTATAATAAATGGAGGCCGGAAGGTCGACATAATGTGTTGGTTTTTTTCAACTTTACTAATTTATTAAAAATAATGCAAGCACTGATAATATCCAACATTTTTTTATACAGAGTATTTCAACAATTAACTCAGTCAATTGTTTATTTTCATTTATTATGAATAAATTACGAATTTAAATATTCAAAAATAGCTGTACATTTTTTTGGACATATGTTTAAGAACAGTCTGGGGTTGGGGATGATTTTTGAATTTGAACAGGTTTGAAAAGTACCTGTTGTAACATTTGATTTTGGTAAGGAAAAATTATCTAGAACTTTGAACATATTTTAGAGTTCATATAGTCTTCATGTAGATATTTTCCAAAAAATACCTTTAAACATATGGGTTACCAATTACAATTACTGTACAATGGCTTAATGTCCGATCAACCTTAAATGTTCTAGACACTGAACCATCAACATATTAAAATAAATTCGCATCTGCTACATAAATTTCTGCGCATTAAACATAAAACATCCTATATTCACAGCAACCACTAAATATTATAAGATCCTCCTGAAATAAGTTCTTAGTTCACTAGTATATAATACCAACAAAAACACTCATGGTACTATATAAAGTGGTTAGGTTTTCTTGTTATATTATGGATGAATGTCGGTGAACGCGGACGGACGGTCGTCATCGGTAAATGGTAAACACTCAATGGTTTATAACCCACACGGATACCGTATGGCACATAGAGTGCTTCTTCCTTGTTCACTAAAAATCAACAACATTGTCAGGGTATTGAATATCTTAAAATACTGCTTTGCTACATACATGCATCGTCTTCTATGTTATAATAATGTGTCGTATAGTTATTATTAGCTAGGCTAAGCAACCTTTAGGCTAACAACACCTGCCCTTTAGGTATATTTGAGTGGAATATTTAAGGGAAGACGTAGTACCTAGATTCATAATTTACATTTATGTTTTTTTACCTAACTCTCAAGTAGTTGTTATGTTTGTCGCGTGTTTGTAAATTCTAAACGGCTCGATGGATTTCGACAAATAAGGTATCGTTGTATATGTCTTAAAAATCCATGTGTTCTTAGATATGCGTTTGAAAAACAAAATGGCGAACTTGTAAATAGATTTTTACTTTTTTGCTAAACAATTTTATCTGTTTATTTGAAAACAAACCACATTGACAGTCAGTCTTCAGCATACCTGTATTCAATAGTAAATGACTGCAGTAAATAGCACTATATGCTTAGAAACAATTATTCAAGAAAGTTTTTTGTATTCTAGGTACTTCATCCTACCCTATTATTTATATTAAAAAAGAAATAGGGAGTTTTTATTAAGACACAGTAAAGCCGCGCGTTTTTATATTATGTGTTTTGTGTACATTACCATTTTTATGGTTATTTATTTTTTAGAGACATTTTGTAAGGAAAAAATCTTATCTGTTAGTTTTTATTTTATTTGGGGACAATTTTTTTGGAACAATGGTTGCTGTTAATCACTTCTTTTTTTTATGATAACGTATTCAAATATTATGGCACGTGCAAAATGTTTTGTTTATTAATCTTAAATCTAATGTTTGCCCAGCTTTAAATTTATGAAACACGTGCTATTTAACCAGATTTGCGGTTTTGTTAACGATAGTCTCTGTTTGGAATTTTAATTAATTTATTTGGAAATTGGGTGTTGATTTAAGGAGGTGTTATAACGGTGTCATCAAAGTTTTTGATTAGGATCAATCAAAATTATTTATGGAAGCTAACTTTAACAGTTTATAGAAGCCTCGGGGTCTCAAACCTTTCTTCATATTTGTATATGATTTAAATATTTTATACAATACGTATGACCATGGGTACACAACTGGTAGAGATTCAATGAAAATTAGTGGCTGATTAACATCACAAGTAGATTCGATTCTAAATATAAGCCCTATAAAGAAAAGTCCATAAATCGATAAAAATTTTATATACTAGCGGGTTGAACGTTTATAATTTATCCATACTACTATACTTTCTTTTACTTGAAATAAATTTTGAAAGTACTGGATTTAAACCATTGTTACGTTCCTCTAAAATCACGTTGTTACCCCGGTTGCCTGTCTGTCCGTCTGTCATCACGATTACTCAAAAAAGAACAAAAATATCAAGCTAAAATTTTTATAGCGTGCTTAGGACGTAAAAAGTAAGGTCGAGCTCGTAAATAAGCAACATAGGTCAATTGGATCTTATGTATGTGTAATGTGACAGAGTAATTAAAACTGTCTATACATGGTATTTCAACAATTAACTCAGTAAATTGTTTGTTTTCACTTGTTTCGTTTAATTTTCCCAAGTTCTAACAGAATCCATCCTGAAAATTTGAAACGAAAATCTCAAATAATTCCGTACATAATATTTCCATTACTTATAGTTGAGAATGTCCTTAATGGTTATTGAATATTTATGTTATTTTCTCTATTAGAAAAGAGAAAGGATAGGAACGTCTTATCCCCTAGATATCTGACCAAAATCGATGACTGAAATATATTTAAATTTTAGCATGTACCAAAACCAAATAAAAATGTTTGATTCATCGTAACACAAATAAAATATAAAATATTTTAAGTCCACCACCTATTTGGTCTATTCATTGTCTATTATTTAATTTATTTTAGTATGATTTCCCAGATAAAAACACGATTCTTTATACACAACATTAAGAAACTCAGTATTCGTTCTTTCAGTTCAGACAGAACAAATAAACAAATATAAACTTCTTATAATCTAATATAGTACACCTAAAGTTTTTAAAATTCAAATATTATAATATATAATAAAATATTTACTTCTGAAAACAATGGTTTTTTTTGTGTATTGTCATTTTGCCAGTATGTGGGCATTACAAATTACTAATACCATTTACCATATCAATTCTAACTTTTTAACTCTTATAATATAACACACAAGACAATAATTTTATTTGAATGCTTAGGCTATATAAAAATAATACTGAGACTTATGAAAATATTCAAAGGTAAAAGACATTTTTTATTTTCAATTAGACTATAAAAGCCTTTATTTATTACAAAATATTTCATTTTTAATCGATTTCAAAATAAAGGTCATAGAACCACCTTCGACGACTGTATATTAGGCCAGGTGGCCTAATTTTCATCAAAATCAGTTCAGTAGTTTTTCAATAGAGATGAAACGGATATCCGGCCTATCCGGCCTGATTTCACTCTTCGACCGGATATCGGATAGTAATTCAGTATCCGAACAAATTCCGAATAACAAAATTAAAAAATTCTCATTATTTTATAGTTTAGTTTTACAAATTGTGATGAATTAATACCAAATTTTCCGCATTTGATGGTAAGAGACGATTCCACTTGGCTTCGCATACCATACCAGCTTCTGAAAATAGCCTTTCGCAGCACACGATATTGCCAGGTGCAGAAAGATAAATTATAGCAAATCTTGATAACTGCGGGTACTGATTCAAATTAACTGATCATTACTAGGGGTAGTGATTGCGATCATTTCGAGATGTCTTTAAGAAAAAGTCAATCTCGTTACAATTGGGTTTTCTTTTTCTTGATCGCGATAATCACTATTATTATCCTTTACCACTTGATTGAAACAGTTTCAAAAAGTGTCATGAATTTCACGTGTGAAGTTGGATTCAGTTTCATACTCTTTTATTTGTTTAGCAGGTGATGAAGACGGCGATGATCTGTTAATGTCAGAAGAAGATTCGCCGCAAGAGTTTTATATATCCTCAACCATGATTTTTGGTAGCGTTTTTTCATTTTCAAGAACTTCTAAATAGTCTGACACAATAAACATGCTGCGTACTTGTTATCATCACTGTTTAAATGAAAATATTGCCAAATTGGCGAACGTTTTTGTGATGATGACATTTCTTGTTAATCAAACACAAAATGACGACGACAAATGAAAAAAATGGAACTACCGAACCGAATATCCGGTGTCCGGCCAAAACACTATCCGTTTCATCTCTAGTTTTTAAAATATGGACTAACGTGTAAGTGGCTTTGTTCGTTAAGTTAGACCTCAACTCACAAAAAAGTACAATATGATTTTGTTTTGTTTTTTGACAAAATTACTCCAACCCATTAAAATAATAATGTTACCTCGAATATATCATGAACTTTCTGTATGATAGTGAAATATTATAAAATATATTTTATCATTTATCTTCACTTTTACACTTCACTTTTTTACAAAGATACAGTACAAGAGTAGAAATTTATAATAATTTTTCACAATAATGTGAGATAAAAATTGTTTAAAACAAATTGTTGTTAAATATCTCTTGTATAACAATGAGATAAAATAATATAATTGTTATATAATTTGACAGCTTTAATTTTAAAGTATTTATTTTATTTTAATTATACAGTCAAGAAATTTAATTAATTAAAAGTATCTAATAATTTAGATACTTTTGAATATTGAACTTTGGCATATTTAGAGGTGTTTTCGATTATTCAAAACGTCAAAATAAGTTATTTTTTTTAGTTTACTTTGTCTTCATATAATTTAAATCGATCTATTCGAAAGAAAGAATAAAATATTTAAATATTTTATATAAATACTCGGTTGAAATTTTCTAGGAATTGTATTAAAAATTCTCATGAAAAAAAAATTCGAGTAAATGACCTATATTTAACGTTATCTAAATCAATTCCTCCTTGAAAATAAATCAAGAAGCACGGATGGAGTTTTAAACAAATTTTAAATAAATTTATCTTAAAAAAACATACAAATTTAATTCACATGAACATTTAAGTAAATGTCTTCATTTAAATATGAATGAATTTTTTCCCAGTCATAATAAATCATTCTGTATACTAAGTGGTCCATAAAAATTGTCTTAAATAAATTTTTATTTCTCTGGATTCAGGAAAAAATGAAAAGTGGGATTTAATTCAAAGTTTTATCTTTATATTAAATTTATAAAAAATTATTATTATTAATTAACTAGACCGGTTTCGATTGCTTCGGCAATCCCGTTCTGTAGCATTAAAACCTGAAAACTAGAATCAAAAAATCAAAATATTATAAAAATATATATAAATAAAGTTTAAGGTAGTACTATTTGTAATAGACTTTGCATTCAGAATTTAATGAAACTTGGCATAGTTGTCCATTATTATATCATAATTAACCAGTTAAATTTTTAGGGGCCTTCAGAGAACTGAAAAAAAGATATTTTAACATTGATCCTTATGGGAAATCACAGATTTTATTTTATTTCACACAACAGTTCAGATTTTCAGTTCTTTGAAGGCCCCTAAAAATTTAACTGGTTAATTATGATATAATAATGGATAACTATGCCAAGTTTCATTAAATTCTGAATGCAAACTCTATTACCGATAGTACTACCTTAATAGAAAAATTTAAAAAATGATGTCATGCTTTACAAATATTTTGGTATTTCGATGGCATCGGTTTTGCAAAAAAAAAAAAAGAACTATTTCTGTGAATCTTTTTTTGAGATACCCGGTATACAAATATAGACTTATATACATATTTTCGGTGTGTTTTTTCATTTAAAGTGATTTCCTGACAAAGTTATTTATATATTGCGTAAGAACGTCTTTATAGTATTATAAAGTATGAAATGAAGAGTTTATTTGGTTAAATAATTAAGATTGTGTGTCAGTTCCTTATTAATGTATTCGTCTTAATAATTCATTTTACCAAGTTGGTATTTATAATGTGACTATGACTAACCAACCATTTTTAATATCAAATTAAACTCGTATTAAACATTTAAAACAGAAAAAAAAACTGTATGGAAAGTTTAATTTAAATATTTCGTGACAATTATTTATCCATTCATTTTATTTAATGAAAATTATCCACAAGCTGAAGGTTGTTAGTTTGTTCTTAATTATAGTTTGATCTAAATTTTGAAGTTGACATAATAAGAAGGAAGTTTCATCTGTTATGAAGTCTAGGGTTCAAAATTTATAATTATACGATCCAAACCTTCGATATTTCGATCTCGCAAGCAAAAATAAACCTCATTAATCCGCAGCAAGTTCTGCACATATTTATATAACAATAATGTTATTTAACTTATTTTACCTCACATCTGCGAACTTATGGATGCAATGGAATCCCAATTTCGATTAAAATTGAGAAGATTTTGAAAAGATACAGGTTTTTTTTATTCCCCCAGGAATTTATCTGAATATTTTTGTTTCTCATTTTATTAACAGAAAGAATAGTCCTACGGACCCAAGCCCCAATTGACCTATGTTGCTCATTTATGAACTCGACCTCACTTTTTACATCCTAAGCTCTCTTTTCGTTTTTGAGTAATCGTGATGACGGACAGACGACAGACAGACAGACAGTCAACCGGAAATGGACTAATTAGATGATTTTATGAACACCTATACCAAAATTTTGTTCATAGGATATCAATATTTTTAAGCGTTACAAACTTGGGACTAAACTTAGTATAACTTGATATATTTCATATACATGGTATAAAAAGAACGAGAGGTGTCGTAGGACACCTCGTAGGAATTATGTTCCTTTCGTACTATTTACTTTTTTATTTACAATATTTGCATTGGAAAGGTATTTTTGTACCATCATTCGATATGAAAGAAGAAAAAATAAACAAAAAATGTATGCGTCAGTCCACAACTAACAGCGTCAAAAGTGAAACTTTTTATGTAATTCAAAAACTGTCAATGAGTGTACAAAAAAATACATTGCAGCAAAGAAAAATTGACTGGAAATTATAATAAAAATGATTTATAATAAAAATCAAGAAAAATCTACAGACTATCCCGAATTAATTACTACGGAAGTTTCACTCGTACGTACTATTATTTACATATACATAAAACTATATACATATACGTACAAGTGAAACTTCCGTAGTAATTAATTCGGGATAGTCTGTAGATTTTTCTTGATTTTTATTATAAATCATTTTTATTATAATTTCCAGTCAATTTTTCTTTGCTGCAATGTATTTTTTTGTACACTCATTGACAGTTTTTGAATAACATAAAAAGTTTCACTTTGGACGCTGTTAGTTTTGGACTGACGCATACATTTTTTGTATCTTCATTGACAATAACTGAGAATAAAAACAATATTAAAAAATTTTTAATATGAAATAATTTAATAGACATATACATATATATATATATTACATATACATAAACATTCTTCTTTCGTAATTCCATAAATAAAGCAACACTAGTTACAACGACTTTCTCTGATGAACTGAGACTTACTTGCTCTTCTACGTACGTAAGATTGTACAAGTCTAAACTAGTCCTAAATTTTATATAAATAAATAACATCAATACTGCTTGACTCATATACAGAACATATATTGATTTTCCGCCTCTCTCACTCTGCTAGAGTAAATGGTAATAAGAAAGAGACAAGGAGTTTAACAGTTTTGTTAGCTCGACGAGTTAACTCTCATGACAAAACGCTAGTGTCCCATAAAAAGTTTCACTTTAAAAACACATTCGCATTTAATATTAGCATAGATTAAAATAATTGATGAAAATATTTTAATTGAATATGATTATTCTTATAATATGAACGAACATACAAACAAATTGGCACTAATTCACACTACTTGAACGCAGTACAAATGTACCTAACTATACACAAATTTATTATAATTTGTATTTGACACCTACGAAGTAAATTTTTGATTTTATTATTATTATTATTTCGAAGAGATATATGTCGTCTATTTGTCATTAAAGTTTTCATTATTCAATTTTTTTGTTGCTTATCTCTGAAAAATTTTGTATTAGTAAATATATATTTTTAGATAACAAAATTAATAATAATACCAATAAGTTAAAATGGATCGCTACGTGTTGTTTTTGTAAATAATATTAAATTTGTATTTGGAAAATTAAAAATTAATTATGAAAATATTTTTAATAAAATATTCTTTATAAAAATTTGATTATTGAAGGATATATGATTTTTAAGATATCTCTATAAGACCAATGTATTTTATATCGATTTTTAATGATTTTTTTCTTAAAAATTTGCACGGATAACCTATACAAAATATTTTGAGCCCGTAAATCAAACATTGTTGTCATGCTCATACATCTTAAAATAAATACTTTAAATTTTAACTATAAAGAAAACTCAACATTTTGAAATTAAAGACAAGAGTAGGGTTTTTTTGAAAGTATAGTTATTTAAAAGTATAAATCATTAAAAGTAGAAATGTTTAAAAGTATAAATCATTGAGAGTAGAGAAATATGAAAGTAAGTTTCAAAATCAAGCCTATTAGTCCTTAAAAAGGATTTAAAAATATTTCGAATTGATTTTGTTATTTCGTTAATCATTAATTACAAAGAAATTAAAAACAAAAAAAAAATTTTTTGAATGATGAATATTTATTAATTTGATTACAATAGGAGGATTATTTTTTATTGATGATTAAAATGATTAAATTCAATGAATAATTATTTTGACAATAGAAAAATACACCATCAAAGAAATAATTGAACAAATAGTAATTCTATTCAATTTAGATACCTTATGTATTTTTTTTGGAAGTAAGCTAAAATAATAACTGCGTAATTGTTTAAAAGTTATTTTGTGCTTAATAGTTTGTATTCAACGCTATCGATCTTGAAAATTCGTCTTTATTAAAAAATCCTTAATCAAAAATGGACCAGGATATTAATCTGAATGACACTCGTATAAATTGTTCATCCTACAAAAGCCTTTCTAACCTACTTCGATTATTTTCATTTAAATTTACTTCGAATCGATCGAAGGAAAAGGAAAAAAAAACATTCGTTAGTTTTCGAAGTAAACATGATTGATAATTATCGAAGTGGGCAATCAATATTTTTGTTTTTGGAAGTATTCAAACAATCGATATGAGTGGTGTCTAGATCAGAGCCCTGACTCATTTTTGGGGTTAATATTTTCCAACCTTCATTCATCGAAAATACTCATAGTTTTTTATTTTAAAGTCAAAATTTTTTTAATATTTATTAACAGTTAAATGAATCGTGTGCAAATAACATTGTTTTTTTGTAATCGCTCAAATATTAAGGTGTGTTTAGTAGCAAATATCCATAATACATATGTTTAATATAACACACATATTGTCGCACATATGTGATTAATCATATTTTAAATATATATCACCTGTATACTAACTGATCAATGTTAATAAAATAATACATTATTGATTATCGAGAATGTTGATTACGAAAAAAAAAGAATATGTCATACTTGAAATATTTTAGGCTTCATTTTATATGGTACTTAATAAAGTAAAGTTATTCATCATTTACTGAGTAGTTGAAGTGAATAATGTGGAGCTAGTTATAATCAATATCAGTTATAATCACATAATTATTCGAGTAATAATTAGCGATAACGAAATATGCATCAGATTCTATTATCAAAATCTTTTACGATTTTGGTAATTATATATTTTAAGTAATTTTACATCCCTACTTATTATGAATGTGAAAGTAAGGTTGGTTGGTTGTTTGTTTGTTGGTTTTTTACACTCTCAAGCAAAACCTACTGAATGGATTTGAATGAAATTATCCAATTATATAGCTCATACATCGGAATAACACATGAGTTTTAATTTATAAATATATATTTTAAATAAAATTAAATTTACTCTATGACAATTCACTACACCATCTATGAGCATCATTTTGAATCTTATATTTCTGTAAAAATGATTAACGAGATACAATTCACGGCCATATTGATAAACGAAAACTTAAAACGAAAAATTAAATACAATATTATTACCATTCCTTCATTGTGCTTGTTATTGAAAAATACAAAATTTATACATAAAGGAACATAGTTCCTACCGGGTGCCACGAAACAACTCGTTTTTTTTAATACAAAAAATTTATTCAAAACAATAAATTGTGTAATTACTAATAATAAAACAATACAAAAAAACATTTTTTTTCATACAAATTTTATAAGAAGTATTTGAAACATAAAAGCAGCAAAAAGGAATTTAATGTAACATGATCCAAAATTTATTGTACAATATTACAAAAAAGACCTCCCACAAACCTGGTGAATGTGGAATTGATACGTTTTATAATTAAGTGATATGACATACGATAGACTAAATGGTAGCATGCGCCTACTATTTTGATGATGAAATTATATAGGGTAAAGTGTTGTACCTGGAGAAAATGATCACCCATCTATTTTTTTTGGAAAATCAGACAGAAACTATATGAAAATTTAAGTTTTATTACCAGAAGACGAGCATTCGGGATCATGATTGTCTTTGTGTTTGTGTTTTCAAGTAAAATAGACTGATTAAAAAGTATAAAATTTAGCTTTTACTGTCTTTTTATTTACAAGTTGACCTGTTTTGTATTTCAGTTTTAAACATAATGTAAAAAACATACCTTTAAAAACACTTTAATATAGGATTTATATGCTAAAAACGCAAACTTCAATAGCACAAAATGTAGCAAAATCGTGATTTTTCGGAAACGTCCTTAATAGGCTACCATGTTAGTAGGTTTGGTGAATTAAAAGTAGAAAAAGACTCTTACTCACCCTGAATCCATAAAAAAAAAGTTAAATCTGTTAGAGACTCTCCTACGATTTCAATGACTTTAAGGAACACATAATGGTACATGGTGATCTTAGGTACAACTCTCTCCCATGTAATATAAATTTGTGGATTAAATTTCAATGACGGACGAACAACGTAAAGATCCATAAGTTCGATTTATATTGATGATATAACACACATAGCGTATGTTCTATGATGGATCCAATTCTTTTTTGTTAAAACAAGTGTAAATTTCCTTTTTATTGATACATATAAGGAGTGTTTGATATGTTGCTCGTGTTTCGTGTTCATTACAGATGATTGAAATGAGATTATGAATGCATTTTTGAAGTGCGTATGCCACACGTATGGTTTTGTTTTGTTTGATATCGCGGTGGGAGGTTTCAATCGATTTGACTAAAAGTGAAAAATGAATTACAAGAGGATTTGAGTATTTTAGTAAAGAATTTTTTATCCAAATTGGAATATACTTTCGCTACAAATAAAAATACTTATAACGGTAAGGCAAAAACTTAAGAGACTCTCAAACTCAGCTTGAAATACAAGAAGATGCTACAAAACGGAAAACAAGTATCTTAGGGAATCCTTTTGTTCGCTCTCTATTCTGTAAAGAATTTAATTTTATACCTACTGTATGAATTAATTGTAATATCAATTTAAAAAAGATATACTTCTGATTTAGTAGTCAACCCAATATATGCTGCGTATATTACATTTGGTTTGGTCAGGATATTTATTATGGCAAAACATAAAATTTCCTTGCACTTACTTACTTAATTATCTCTATTATCTTTAACTTCTGATAACTTACTGTAACAACTGAGTTTTTTAAATGAAAAAACATATCATTTTGACAAAAAATACAAATTGACAAATTATAAAAATATTTTTGCATAATCTCAATTCATGGCAAGCTGAGTGGGTGGTTTTTGGTGTTGTGGATTGACACAGATAATTCATTTTGATAATTCTTTTTTCGCCACAAAGAGGGCTAAAACCGAGATTACGTTACGGGTTAAATTTCTTGTGATTCATGGATAGACAAATATTAAACTTTGAAGATAACTTAAAAAAAAAAAAATTATTTATTTTTCTTGTAAAAGGAGGCGCCGCACTATAAAAATAAAACTTTAGATATATTCTGTTAATTTTGCTAGGGCTTACCTAATAAATATAAAACCTAATTGAGTATAAAATATTTAAAAAAAATGTTTGTTTTTAAAACCCACAACTGTAGAGGGTTTTTATATTTTATATATTTTTAATATTAATTCGTATATTTTTAGCACAAAACAAACGTAACATCTGGTTCCCACAGAAGCAACAAAGTAAATTTAAAAAAAACAAACCACAAACAAATCAATTTGTAATGGTACAGTTTTTGTTTTTTTTTTGGGAAAAAAAAAACTTACCCTGCGGATAAACGTTAATTACTTAAATAATTTTAAATTTACCACATTATAACTTAATTTTTAGTATAAACACCCCCTTAGAAAAAAATTTATTCTTGTCTATCAAAAAAAAAATTATATTATAAAATTTGAATGAATTTTGCTATTAAATTTTCTGATTTCTATGGTTTGATAAAAGATTCAGAGATGGACTTAGTGATAAAAATTTGTACGGATTATTGACATAAATGTACAAATTTTATTGACATAAGATATCGAAATTTCTTAAAATTAATTATAAACATTTCATCGAAATAATATTAAAAATATTTCAATTATTTTAAAATATTTTATCCATCCATATAATTTAATATTACGTACAGTGTGTATCAGACGTAAAAAATATTATGATATACTCCCGTGGGATAAGAACTACTTATCCCACTCATTTCAACCAATCAAACTAGCCAAATTACTGTCCAAATCTAAACTAATAACAAGCTACTATTCGTATCGTGCATGAGTTTTATTGAAGGTGTTTCCATGGTAACGATACACTACTTTGCTAATATAATTGTATGGATGGACATATAATTCTATGGAATGTATATATGATTTACATTGAAAGTTTCATATTATTTTCTAACAAATTTAAATAAGTAATTATCCTAAATATTCCACAGTGCCGATTTTGCGTAATTTTATACCGCAAGTATTACCATTTCTTAAGGTATCAAACATTTTACTCTGACATAAATCGACATTTTAAGGTGGTTCACTCGTTAACTTATATTTTTAACAATTTGTATCTATTTGATAAAAATTTTCTTTAATGAAATGGAAAAGATAAATTACCTTATTATTTTCCAACGAATTGTAAACCCTTTAATCATTAATTAAACAATAAATAATAGTAATTAAAATTAACAATCGTTAATTAAAAAAATCATTTTCCATAATTTAGATTAAAGGATTCTTGATTCGAGGTGTTTATGTCATTAAATATCTATAACTTGACTCGTAGTATTTAGGTCATGTGCAGTGTATTATTTACATATAATTAAAAAAGGGCTTTCCATTAAGACTGTCCGAACTTTAAACAATTTATATTTGACATGAAAGACCGTGATTTTTATTTATTTAAAAGGACAATTTGTGTAATATCAAGCAAAGGCATCTTGCTAGGTCACACTCAATGAACCAGCGTCGCGGTCGTTAAACATTTTGTATAAAATGATTATTTATCCCATTTTAATAACGTTGCCCAGCGAAAGTACGACTGATATTTTTCTGGTGTCATATATTACATAAATTGTCATGAAATACTCTATCAAATTAAAAAATGCTATGATATTTAACAAAATATTTTAAGTTTAAAATTCAGACATTCTTAATCGACAACCCTTTATTTAAAATAATAATTACAATTGCACATGTACAATATTTACTGTTTTGTGTGCATATTATAATAAAATTTAATAATTACTACATGTTGTGATGTACATAGAAATTGTACAATTTCATTTATTATTATAAATTAATTAAGATAATGTACTAAAAACAATGTAAAAATTTTATGTTTTTTTTTTTTTTTTAAATATATATATTTAAAGTAATTAAAAAATTATTATATGATTTTTAGCCATTTTATTTTATTTTATTATTTATGTTTAAATGACTTTATTTAAGAAATTGATTTAGGAATAATAAAAAAAAAAAATACTATTATTAGGCTATTATTAAATCCTCTATGATATAACGGGTGTTTACCGTTTTCTTACACGATGATTTAAAACTCGACAGTTCACTCAATTTTCCAAAAACGGTTTGATTTAGAAAAAAATTCTTCTAGAAACAACTTTTAACTTGATGAACAGAGATTATCCTTATATATTATAAATGTAAAAGTAATAATATTTGTATGCTTGTTACGCTTTCACGCAAAAACTACCACACGGATTTGAATGAAACTGTACAACAAAATAGGTTATACATCAGAATAACACATGAGCTATAATTTATAAATATATACTAAATCTGATATTTTATTGCTCCATCTATGATCATCACTTTGAACCATAAATTAAAGATTTCTGTAAAAATTTAAAATAGTAAATGTCAAACAATTCATGCTCAACTTTTCTGATATACATTTCTGAAATACTGTGCATATATTTTAGCTGTGTTAAACAATCCCTGCGAGTGTTATGGAAGGAGGATAAGTGATATCAAGAGATGTGGAGCCTATTAACCGGTGGGTTTTACGTTTAACCCAGTGAAGTGGTAATCACGCTAGTATGTACTAATTTTGTACATTCAAAAAACACAGGAAATTATCTAAATATCTTGCCAAATTTTTCTATGGAGTATTTAAGAGGGGAAATATTGAATCCAAGGGGAGTATTTTGTGGTGACATTGAATATAACCTCGATCTTCAGGGTAAAGCCAATTGCTCAGTCTTACAATTATTCATTTATAAGGGCATGAATAAATATCTTTATTATAAAATTAATAGATATAAAAGTCAATTTCGATTCTATATTTCACGCAATGTCTATTATACCATGCATATATGAAATATACATAGTATATTATGTTTAGTCCCAAGTTTGTAACGCTTAAAAATAATGATGCTAGGAAAAAAATTTTGTCATAGCTGTTCATAAAATCACCTAATTAGTCCATTTCCGGTTGTCCGTCCGTCCGTTTGTGGACACGATAACTCAAAAACGAAAAAAGATATCGAACTGAAATTTTTACAGCGTACTCGACCTCAAAAAGTGAGGTCGAGTTCGTAAATGAGCATCATAGGTCAATTGGGTCTTGGGTCCGTAGGACCCATCTTGTAAACCGTTAGAGATAGAACAAAAGTTTAAATGTAAAAAATTTTCCTTATAAAAAAATAAAAAACTTTTGTTTGAAACATTTTTTTGTAAACATCATTGTTTACCCACGAGGGCGTTAATTAGGTGCAAATTTTATAGTATGTATTAATATAGGAATATCAGTTGTGTGTGTGTCTATCTAAAAGTGAATATCTTTTGTTTTTGTTATTTACGTGACGTCAAAAAAACAAACGATTGCGCATCAACACTGTCTATACATTTTTGTATGTGTTATGTGATAAAGAAATCAACACTGACTATTCATGGTATTTCAACAATTAACTCAGTCAATTGTTTCTTTTCACTTGTTTTTTATTATAAATAATTTATGGTCGTATTAAACAATGAACACTCTTTATAATCATATAGTAGTAATATTGCATGCATATAATAGTAAAAAAAAAACTAAATTGATAAACGGAAAAAAAACACAAAACGTAAATGTATTGAATAGAAAATTTGCGTGTTAATAGTTATTTAAAAAATAAGATTGAAGATTCAATATAAGGTTGATTGGTATCATTATCCAATAAATTGATAGATTTTATTATATAGACAATTTTATAATAAAATGTTATAAAATATTTTTATAGATTTTCAATCAGACAGACATGTTTATACCAGAAATATTATGATTTTTCTTTAGAAAAAAAAATATATTGAAATTGTTGTCTTGGTATATGAAGGAGATAGTCTCCATTCGGTACTTTAACCCATAAAAATATTGTTTTAAGATTAAAAAATCTATGTGTTCTCTTGGCATACATTTTAAAAATTCGATTGTTCGATTCAATTATTTTAAACGAGGTTTTGTAATCCAAATGAATACGACTAATCATCTAAGGCCAGATCCATACTTACAAATATCGGCGAAAATACATTTGTAAATGTCGATGATTTAAGATCCATAATTTTCTATGTTTGCTTCTCAAATATAGTGATTCAGGGCTAGAAACAATAGCGGGAAAATTATTTTATTTATTTACGTTATTGCTTACATTTTTCGTAGTAATAATTATTTCACTGATGATATTAACAATAGGTGACGTCATTTGTCAATAATGTTATCTCTAGTTAAAAATAGTAATAAATGATTATTCATATTGGTTTGTTAATCACTTTTGGTTACACCTTCAAATAATAGCAATTGATTTTTTGTAATTTCCACTGTTTTAGGAATTTATTTTTCTACAAAAAATTGTTTTAACGTTACTCATTTGTATAGACAGATATTTAGAAAAAGAAATTTGGTTAAATTATTGATCGATATCGATTTGTACACGAAGATAGAATAATTCACGAACAATGTAGATACATAATTCAATTTTTAAGGAAATTTTCCAAAATATCCATCTCTAAAGGTAGAATGTCCGTAAACACGTAGAAATGAATACTTTTTTTACAGAATTTAAAAAAATTTGGAGCAGTTATTAAGAATTATATTAGTTTAAAAAAGACATACTTCTGATTTAGTAGTCAGTCCAATATGTGAGTACATTACGTTTGGTATGATTAGGATATTTATTATGACATAGCATAAAAATTGCATTGTACTAACTTTAAATTATCTCTGTTTTCTTTAACTTCTGATAACTTTCACAACTCAATTTTTTTAAATGATAAAACATAAAATTTTGACAAAAAATACAAATTGACAGTTATAAAAACATTTTTGCATTTTCACCTCAATAAATTGAAAAAGTTTTAGTTTCCTAGGTAACCTAGATGTCGGTTTTTGGTGTCTGTTGCAGTTTTATTGGTTTTGAGCCCAAACAAGCAAATAAATATGGTGCGATAAGTTCTAAAAAAAGATCTACAAAAACTAAAGAATTCTCAGAAAGGTTTTTAAAATGCGTAAAATGTACTTTTTCTTTTAATTAAAAATGCAAAAGATACTCGGGTGCCTCGACACTCAAATAGGGGTTAAGAGTAGAAAAAAACTCCTCAATTACAAACTCACTTGCCTTGCTCTTATCTTAAAACTTAAACTATAAGTACCCTTTTCAAGTAAACAAACATAATCTATCCCATCTTTAAAAACTTATTAATTGCAAGTGATTAGAATGACAAAAAAAAAACCAATAACCACCTAAATTGAAAATTCACTCTCCCCTAAATATTATTTGATCAAAGCATATACAACTACCACTTTCACTTTGAAGTACAAACACATGTACTGATGTATATACACATATCATATTGTAGTGCATTGTATTAATGTTTAAAGAGAAAAATTAAAAACCGTTTAATAATAATAAAATTTATAATAGACAATTGTTATTTGATAATAGTAATAGGTAATTATATACATCTTATCTTGTTTACATTGTTTTTATAATCTAACGAACGTATGAAGTACACAAAAATATTTTTAAAAGTAATTCTTAAACTCTTTTTGCTAAATCATTCACGTCAACGCTACATAATCATAAATAAGATATTTAACGCGGAAGTTCATTTGATATCATTATCTTATAAAATGTGATTTTGATGTTTGTGATGATGGGACATTTTTTACTCTGACAATTTAGATATAGATCTATTGATGTTCTCTTGCATGAAAACTGCAAAAAAAAGATGTGATTTTGAAGGTAAAACGTGAAGGGTTTTTTTGTCTTTATAGATTCTTGGATTCTTTAATAAATTCATTTAAATACCACGCAAATCATAAATGAATATGATGTATTAATTATTCATAAATAAGGCCTGACTGACCAGCCCTGTTCTAACGTTGAACTGACTGACAATCATAACTGTCATCAATCATGTAATCTGTATAACAATTTTCAGCTTTAGTAAATTCATTTTAGTAGCACCACGTAAAACTTAACGGTTTCGATATCATATATCTGACCTCTGTTCTATCGTTCGCTTGACTGACCGTCGTATGTGTGTGTACACAACTACTATAACCAATCTTCAAATTATTAACCTTAGTAAATTCAACGAATTTTTTTTGGCTTGGTTCTTAATCCATTAGTATGTATGAATAAAACCTTCTGTAATTCTACAGTCATAGACAATTTCTGTTTTTCGAACAATAAAATTCATAGTAGAAAATTATAATTTCTAGTGATAAAATTACATGTAATAAAAGAACATCTAATATAGCAAATAAATTTTCCCCTAATCAACAAAGCATAATAATTAGTACTTTATGAAAATGAAATTAAAAAAAAGAACTTGGCACTGAAATTAATGTGGTATGGAATATGTCTATATTACTTTGTTTTGATCATTTATTCATACGTAACATTAGGTACGTCCGTACATCCGAACGTCCGCCATCACTCCTGACTCTGACGAGACGTTATAAATTTATGTCTACATTCTACATCAACAACAATTTTTACATACCTATTAAATATGTTTTGTAATTTCGAATTCTTCTTTCTTTCTACATAAAAGTGCATGCATCATTTATGTCTTATTTATTCAAAAATCGAGGAAAAGGGCGAAGCTTACTCGAAAAATTAATTCAGATAAAATAATTTCTATGAGCGATTTAAAAAAATTGTCGTTCCTTGCCTACTAAATTGACAATTGTCGATTGAAAAAGCTTGAAAAGGATTTTTGGGTTAGAACTATAAGGATCAACTTTTTTGGCCTACAATTTTGATGATAGTCTTTATTGAATTCTCGATTAAGGTTGTTGTCTTGCTATGGGCATATCGACAGAAAATTCTAAATTTGTGTATACTTATTAGGAATATAATAATACATTAATCAAAAAAATTTGAAGTCGATTGACCATGTCTAACTCGAGTTAAATACAATTAAAGTTCGGATAATTAACATGGAGAGCATAGGAAAGGTTGCGTTTTGTTGTTTTTTAACAAGTTTTTAATTGTAGAAAAAAACTAGATTTAAGATATTTTCAAAAAACTAACTGAACATTCATGAATTTGTGCATGTGAGTTAAAAAAAAACCAAAACTATTGACAGTTTCAATCTTGAGATATAATTACTCAAAGTTTTATAAAAGTTTTGTTGACAGAAACAATTATATTTAGAGTATAAGTAGTCTATTATATACAGAATTACAGATGTTTATTATCTTGCTATTATCATACAGAATACGTGATAAATGGACAGTTGAGTTAAAAGCATGTTAAAATTAATACTAATTTGAGTGTGCTAAGCATATCTATACGTACATACCACTGCTGTATGATGTAGTACACTATTTTTACAATATTGTACAAAGACAACCACCTTAAGGATTAAGATATTATAGAAAGAAAGAAAAAACAAAAATTCGACTATACCTGTACAAATTACTTGTGAACATTTATTACACTGATACGAATCAAAACATGAATTTTAAAAAACGCATGTATAATAGCAGTTTATAACAACAAAAAAAACGTAATTTATTTCGCTTATCAAAAAATTGAAAACGTTTTTAAGGGTTAATTGAATTTTTTTTATTCTTTTTAAAACTATTTGAAAGAAAAATGAAAGGGAGGGTTTATTTATTACTTTTTAAATATACGGAAGAAAATACAATTCAATACAGCTGGGCATCGACAATTTTTCTGGAATAAACTCCTTGGTTCCAAGGAAATGGTTCAAAATAGTTTAAAGGCAATTCAAAGTGCCTTAAAGAAACTCTAGGTCATTTTTAGCTTGTTATCTTAAGCACTCCTCAGACGTTTTTTAAAAGCTTGTGGCGTTTTTTTTTCCAGGACAAATAGCCATAAGTAATTCATAGAATTACAATTAATTATTTTCTACTTTTTAGTACAATAGAAACTTTCTTAGTCCTTTTAAAATTGCATTTTTTTAAATTTTATATGAATTATGAATTCTACAGGAATTACAAAATGTACTCACTATGAATAGAAGATGATTTACACATAGCTTGGATCAATAAATTTAGATAATTTTTAAAAAATTACTCAACACTAGATGAAAAAAGTCAAATATTTTTCCTGTGGTATTTTCATAGTTATATACAATTGAAATGTAAATAAAAACTTTGGCCACAAAGTCTCTGAATAGACATATTTTTCTGTGGGTAATGACTCAAAAACTTTTACACTTTAAACACTTTACTTTAACCATAAAAATTTAGTAATTAAAACAGTAACGTTCATTATAACACATAAAAAATAAGAAAGGTTGTAATTGTAACCAAGAAATTATTAAAACTTAAAAAATATATTCATTTAATTAAATCATGTTACAAAATTACTTAAGTACAAAAAAACAAAAATAACTTTTACTTATTAATTGTTGACTTTCTCAATGTTAAGTAAAAATTTATTTTGCATGCTAATTAAGTTTCAGTGATAATCTATTTATGTTGATTATTCGGCCTTACAGAGCATATCTAGTGATTTTCGGTTGTCTTTTTTGAATTGCAGTCATAAAATTTTAAGTTAAAATAAAGGAAGATACAGTGATTAAAGTCAAAACTATCAATTTCGCTTTCACAGTTAATAAATCGCTCAAAAAAAGCTCGTACCATAAAACTCAATAGCGCTTTTTCTTGAGAAAGGAACAACCTTGCAAATAGTAATATCGGTTTTCATGCAAAATAATTATTACACTCGGCGTTCACTTTTTAAGATTGTGAAAATAGATGAACTAATTTTTCTGCCTTTTTCAGCACTCGGTGCAAAGCGATTGGGGATTAAAATAAAATAACTTTAGAGTTAGATTTTCAAAAAAACTAAGACGCATTCGCATGCTGTTGAATGAGCAGTATATGATCAAAATTGAATCATTTTTCGCAGGTTTTTCATACAACGTCAATTTTTGGAACTATGTTCCTTATTATATTGTGGCGAATGGGGACTATACGAGAAAAACTCCTAGACCGATATTTTTTCTATAGTTAATATCTTGAAATATTATCGTATTCTCAACGAAGGAATGGTCTTGTGGTTAGGGTACCCGTTTCTTATGCGGAATGTTTCCAGGTTGAAATCCATCAATGTCAATTGATTTTCCATACGGAAAAATTGAAATAAAATTTTATTACCATTCCTTTATTGTGCTTGCTATTCAATAATACATAATTTATAGCGAAACGAACATAGTTTCTACCGAATGTCCCACGAAACCGCTTGCTCTATTTTTATGATAATTTTTTTGTTACGAAATTCTGTGTCGGTGATTGTATTTTCGAATAGTTAATGTAATTTTGCCCAGCTTGTGAAACAATTTTACATACAATTTCATGCATTCAAATGATTAAAAGAAAAAAAAAATTACCATTATTTTTTCGTGTGTGTCACAAAACTCAACGCACCAACGAAAAACAGGGGAAGCAAAAAAGGAAATATAATGAAATATTTTTAAAAAGAATTTTTTTTTTAGTAGAAATTAATCAAGAATTATAAAATGAATTATAATAGAAAGGTAATGACCCTGATATATATATTTTATAATACATATTATAGAAATAAATATATTTAGAAATATTTATATAAATGAATCTGACAGCCAGTACAGTACAGTATATATATTCATTTGTAAAAGTCTGCCAAAATGTCCTTGGTTGTTATTTTTCATACAAAAAATATTTATTAATATAATTTGCATCGGCTGTGCGTTACCGTTCACATATGTGTGTGTGTTATAATCAGTCTCTTCTAAGTTGCAATTTACTTTTCATTTTTTTGGGTGTCTGTTTTACAATGTGTAAAACAGGGGTTGGAAGTGGGAATATATTAAATGTGTCAATTTTTTAATATGATGCTATTTTTTTTTTTTGGGTAGTAAAAAATGATTAACTAGGTTGTGCTTAAGGGAGGGAATGTAGATTAAATTTTAAGTTATTTATTACTAAGTTCTTCCCTTATTCGTTGTAGGAAATTAAGTTAATTACTTTTTGTTAAAACTCTTTCAGGGTTGATTATTATTTGATTTTTGCATTTTCAGAAATTTGTTCCAGAAGATTGTGCAGACAATATTTAATGTTACGATTTTAGGTGGCGTTTTCTGAGACGGTACGACCTAAAATAACAGATATCTTACTTTCGTAATAAAAAAAGTTTTATCATTCGATACTCGAAATTCTTTATTCCAGGACTGTTCCAGGATATTAAAGGTTAAATCTGAGAAAATTGCAGTATCGTAATTTATTTGTTTACTATAATTAATTTTTTTTTAGCATTGGTTTTAATTTAAAGTTTATTATGAGTTTAGTAAACATTGTAACAGTGAAATTACGATGCCACGAAGGCACCTTCCACAGGAAGGTCGTGGGTGGGAGTGAGTTTTCTTACAAAATCAGTTTTTGATTAGCTTGAAAAAAGTGGTAGCTGATTTAAAATAATATAAACATTGGTAAAGATATGATGCGGTTAAGGATTAGTAGGTACCTCTTTATTATATATGCGAAACCAAGCCACTTTGAACATTTTTTCCTGAATAACTCGACAAACGTACATCGCATCGAAGAAAATCACATCAAAAAACGTCTCTGATATAATAACGAAAGGATAAATTTGATTATCGATCTTCGGAAAACGAAGAAGAATTTGGAAATAATAATTGTGTTTCAGGAAGTTATTACGGAACTGCCTTAGAATAATAATACTATTTGCTCGGCATTGAAAAGTATCTCCTCATCTCATCTCCTCTATTTTAAGGTTTCTCTTAAAATAGGCGCTTTATCATGAAAACGAAAGACGACATTAAGAGTAATTATTCTTCTCATGGCCAGATAAATAAAATCATCTCTTTATCCTATTTTTAAACGAGCAAATTAAACAAAGCAAGATGCAAGATTGAAACCAATCAATTATTTTACGTGAACGTTAATGAAGAGATGTATTCTCTGATATTTTACCAATTCCTTCCTGGATACATTTACTCTTAACTCGTGATTTTCTTCATATGACCCAGAAAAGAAAAATTACTCTTGATGTTTTCTCCTGTTTGCTTTCATACTAAACAGCATATTTTGGGAGAAACATCCTCGAGAACATACTTTTCGATTTTGCGTTTATTCGTTTAGATGATTCGGCAAAAGTATCCGACAGGAATCCAACTAAAACAGTTCGTAGACAAATAAAAACTAAATTAGGATTGTAAGCCAATGACTAATTGACATTGACACCCCTAAACGAGACAGCAGACAGTCACAGTCACACAGCGACCTTGCTTAGCGAACGCCATTCATATTTATTGTGTTCGTTGTCTCACTTTCGGCAGGCACAGTCAGTCGCATGATGTTGCGTATATAAAAATGTGTATATGTGTGTTTCAAAAATAGTCACAATCCAATGTTGTTAGTGGTTTGCAACATAGAATACACCACATCAGTAAAAGCACATTACACTACACACTCACATGTGTAACAAACAAGAGGAGGATGATAATATATTGTATCTATATGTGTGTGATGTGAGTATGGATGTTTGGACTGCCGGAAGTACGCGCACTATTCTACGGTACATTCAACTCTATATTACCATCTAGAATATCAAATCATCCATATTTATATTATCAGATACGAATTATCTTTGTTATTTTACTCATTTTTACCTCTATGCAGAGAAAAATGCAATACATTGGGTCTCCAATAATGCGGCCCCTTGTAATTCGAACTATTTTTTTATCATAAAAAGATAGTAAAGAGATACATATTTTTGAATATAACATATAGAATCTTATCATTGGATTTGTAATTTGTCGGATTACAAGGTACTCTTTTGTAAGAAATTTCGGATTAGGGTCTTAGGCACTACTCTATAATCCGTCAAATTCGATTACCTGTCCTGAAAAACGTTTGCCGGATTACCAGGTGTCCACTGTATCTCATTTTCTTAAAGATTAAATTCGCTTAAAATCAATCCCAGATTCTCTGTCTATTGCCTGCTACTTTCTTTCCTTTGGCGCTACAGCCTTTTTCATTCTGATATCGAAATTGGCACATTGGCCATAAAAATGTAAAAGTAGGCTTGATATCATAACAAAATTTGAAAGTTAAACTAAGGATGTACGAGCTCCAGGGAAATTTTGGATAAAAGACTCAATTTTTTTTTATATTTGAACTCAAGTTCAAATTATTTCTGAAAATTTTAGGCGGGTTTTCAACAATTTTACGATATTTGGTCTTGGATTTACCATAAATTGGTGGTCAGAAAATATTTCATAAACCAAGTGAAATTTACAAAATTTAAAAAACTCGCGACAAATTTTTCGGGTACGGCACCCTAAACTCGCACTTGAAACATACCTACGAGCACTCGCCGTTAAATTAAATTTCAAATGAAACCAAAATAATTAAAATCGGCCCATCCGTTTAGGCGCTACGATTTCACAGACAGGCAGACACACACACACATAGCAATGAAACTTATAACACCCCTATTTTTAGTTCGGGAGTTAAATAACACCTTTTTCTTTAGTTTGGGAGATAATAATCATCTTTCGAGGCGTTTACCACTGATATTACTTACTTCGATCTGTATATAGAAGTCGTTTGAATATATTGCCAACTAGAATTTTATTACCGGAACAACGATTATTGGAATATGCGATGTGTAAGTGCAATATGCTAAAATGTTAGGCGCCTATGATGATAAAATAAATCAATACTCGTTTGTGAAACGAAAATTAGTGGTTTTGCTTTTCAACGAAATTTATATTCAATGTTACATAAATTCAAAGAAATGAAATGATTGAGTCATTAAATTTATATAATTATTTCGAATAAAAAAATTATGTATTGAGAAGTCATTGGTCTTGATTGTGTCCTTGAATTCGACCTTAAAAATAAAACAACAAATTACTTTCAAAGAAACTTTGAATGGTGTTCGATTTTCTACCCTTTAACTAATGCAGCTCCTGCGCTACGAATTTTTATTTTTTAATCTGTTATGGACTTGTAACTGCGAATTTACAAGCTCAACTATCGACAGTGGTACGTCAATGGGGCGATCAAATCGCCTTTTTTATAGAAATGGGCGAAAATATTTGAGCCTAGTTTTCGACTCCCAATGCCACAATAAATCTCCCAGAGTTCAGGAAATAAAGTTTTTTTGATGATATGTTTCATATTTTCGTAAATTCGACATTGTATCGATGTGAGCGCCCTACTGTGTACTGTATTACGGGAATAGTAATATAAGCAATAGTTAAAGAAAGACGAAAGCAGGCGTCAGGCCTCTACTGGATTGCGATATCCACAATAAATCTGGTGGATAGCCCTATTCAATACTTAAATATTACTTATTCTAACATAGATACTCTAGAATCTGTCTCTATACCACACCAGCATTGTAGTAAACGTCATGCATTTCTTACCGTGTGGGTATCGTAACATATTGATCAGAACTATGATTAATTTCATCCGACTTATCAGAACTTTGAGGTAACAATCTTAACAGTCACACAAAGTAGAGTTTTAAACAGGCTAAAAAGCTTTCCTAAATCCAAGGAATTCAATTTCGAATATAATGCTATTTCTAGTAATACTGATACAAAACGAATGAATAACCGACCTTGTAATAGGGAAATAAAATATCATTTTAATATTACATTTATAATAAAAATACTATCAACTTCAATAAATTATTTTTAATCGATGCCAATGTATTATTTATTCGTTATGTTATAACAATATTTTGTTTGACATGAAAGACTTGTCACAAATAGAGTACATTTATCATATTTCTTAGCATTATTTATGAGAAATATATAACGTTTTATTATGATTTCCATTAATTTTCCTTTTTGTTATATACTAAATTTTGATGGATGATAAATTGATGACAATATAAATAAATGACGGTTTTTTTTTCTCCGTTTTTGCTATTAAGTAATTGACCTAAATTTTCTTGTAGATGCGAATTTATAAATATTGTAAATTATGTCAATCATTTAATAACGAATGTTCTAACAAAAATGTTACATGGAAAAGAAAAATTGAACTTAGTTGGAATATAAAATCGTATAAAGCTAATCGATGAACTAAAAGAAAATGTTTTTTGCATTTGCTTTAAAAAGAGGATTTAGTTTTTATGATCGTATATTTATCATGTGTAGTCCATATGTGATTGAGCCAACTTCATGAAGATTGTTGTTACCAGTTAACAGAGATTTTGAAATAAACATATTGATCATTTTTATAACATTTTTTTTCTTTAGGATATATGTTACAAGCATAGGACACTAAAATCAATAGTAATTCGTGTGCTGCTGGTTCAAATCCGATTTGAAGAAATCTAAATTTTGATTTAAATAAATCTATTAGCAGGTATAAACCTTTATTTTTTTTACTTGTTCGTGTAGTTGTGACAATCACATCAGTATTTTGTTATAATATTTATATGTGGTAGAACCAACCAAAAAAAGATTGTTTAAAACCATGTTGTATTTCAAAACAACAATATTTGAAATTTGTTAGACAATATAATACTTTGTGTTTGTGTCAACTTCACCACTCAACCCCGTACGGTAGCTGTATCACATTCGTGGCATCATTCGGGCGATGAGGTTGAGATAACCTCATGTTGGTCGATATTAAAAATTTTTTTCAGTTTATAATATTGCAATTTTAATCAGATTATATTTAAATGTTGAAAATGATTTCAAGAAGTCTTATAATAATCATTTTCACAAAAAATAAATATTCGTATTGGTCAATTTAATTTGATTTATTGCTATATGTAACTATGTAACTATAAACTATATGGTAAGGTTGTACTGTAATTACATGAGTAATTGCATTCAAATACAATTTACATTTCTATAATTGTATATTAACATTTGTCATAATAATTTCAATAGGTACAACCGTATAACACTTATTTTATAAACACATAATATGAAATTATAAATGTCTAGACACTGAAATTTTAGGTACTACCTTTTAGTTATAATGAGTTATGGATGTCTTTTTTAAAAACAGATATAATGGAAAACAATAAAAATTCACTCTATTATTTGTTATTTTATTATATAAAAGAAAGTTCGTAAAATTTTATGAAAAAAGGATAAAAAAGTTTTGAATGAGTTTCCAAAAAAAAAATTGTTTTTTGAATATAATTGTAATAGTAGGGGAGCCAAGGATGCTAAATCGGGATTTACTCGAGCGTCGAAGAGACCTATTGGATTGCGAAGCTTAGATGATAAGAAGAAAAAAATTTCATATAATATATACACTTTCATCGGTGGGGGGAGCGGCTATAAATTTTCAAAAATGTAAAAAAAAACAGTTGCATGGACATACTCGAGCGCATCAGATATTAATAGCATCCATGTCCTACGTTTTTTTGAAAACATACGTATGTTAATCTGATTGTTTCCATGATGGGGGTGGTCGCGCGTAAGGGTTGAAAACGGAAACAAAAAAAATTTAATCGAGCGCGTCAGATTTTCAAAGGGGATGTTAAGTGAACCTAAAAGAAGGCTCTTATATAATAATCTGACGATTTGGATGTGACCTAAACTCGCAGCCATTATAAGAATGTGCAAAAAAAAATCGCCATTTTGAAATACTCGAGCGCGTCAGATTAAGATATATATGGTTAATTTATATATCTTAAACGTGCTGTCTCATAATCTGACGATTATCTGGAGGGATTCGCCTAAACTGACAATGGAAAGAATTTTTTTTTGTATTTTTGTATTTTGACAGTTTTTTGTAAATTAGTTTCACCACAAAACACACACTTTACATTAATGTCACTCATAGTAACTTTTTTTCAAATTTTAATTCACATAATAAACATCAAAATCGCAAAATAATTTCAGGCGTTACAAATACGTTGTAAACAAAACCATCTGTGCAATCAGCTGTCATGGCGTCATGGCAACAGAACCCAAAGTGGGGACGGAGTGAGAGAGTCATAGATAGAGAAAGAGTGAGAGAGGAATAGAAACGCGAGAAGGGGAATACCGGCATCACGTAGCTGCATGCATTAAACTTTATCGATTATTTTTCCTTACTTCGGCTTACGGAAATCGTCAGATTATATATTATTTGTGAACGTTGAATTATTACCTTCAAAATAAAAAAAAATTTAGCCACGCTCGAGAAAGTCGAGATGACGTTTTTTTTTTACAAGTTTGTAACCCACCTACTTCTTATCGTCAATCGAAAATTGTCAGATTAGTGGAATATACACTTTTTAGCATATAACTAACTTACCCTATCTTAATCTGACGCGCTCGAGAATTTCAGATGATCAATTTTTTTTTACTAATCTGATCCTTTATCCTTGACGCGCGGCCACATATACGGGGCTAATACTTAGTGGAGGTATTTAATGGGGTACTAGGTTCCTCCCTGTATGTTAATCTGCCGCGCTTTAGTAAATCCCAAAATCCCCTCTTGGGCTCCCCTACTATAATAAAATTGTCGACAGAATAAACAAAATGCTAGACAAATGGAATACATTATTGTTATTATTAGACTGAGAGTCATTTAAAGCCATTAAATGTTCATTTGTATAATTTTCGAAAAGAAGACTCGAAAAAAATGAATATAAATCAATGTTCAGTGAAAATTCATTGGTTCTTATTACACGGTGATTTTAAATATGAGCGTACGTCACTGTGGGGCTAATCCTAACCAAAACTTTACAAAAAGTTTATATGAATAAGGGTCCCAACAACGACCCTTTTCGGAACTGCAACCATTGTGCTTCGAAAAGATGATTGATTTTTTTACGAGAAATGTTTTTGTCCAGGAATCTCGGAAACGTCTCCAACGATTTGCATGAAATTTAGTATGTAGCGGGTTTTTGAGGCGAAAAATAGATCTAGCTAGGTTTTATTTTTCAAAAACGATGTTTTATATCGGAAAATGTAATCAAACGGACCCAGAAATGTTCATGAAATTTAGTATTCAGGGGTTTTCAGGGGCAATAAATCGATCTAGCTAGATATCTATTTTCTGAACGTTCTGCTTCGGTTACCCTACGATACTAAGCAAAATAGAAAATAAATCCTTTCCAACATCCAGCAAACGGTATGTCCATTATTTGATATTCTGATTTTTTTAAGCGGATCTATATCAATAACGCCCTTGCACAGCGGTCTCGGACAACCTTCAAAAATTTTGAATAATTGCAAATATGTTCAAAACACCGACACTTTAACTGTTATTTAGACTAAAAAGTAAGTATGGGAGCTATTAAAGGTCAAGGCTTGCTATAAGTTTAAAATTAAAACATCATGCTCTCCTAAGAGGTATGTTTCAATAAATGAAAGCCCATGTCTAAAGAACATAATTGATCATCGGTCCTCATGATAAATGAACTTTGTACAAAATTAAAATATTCCATTTCTTTCAAGTTTTCTCTTAACTAATGGATTTCATTGTTATCGCAAGGATAATAATTATAGTTTTATTTATTTTTTTTATTGTTTTCCTGTTTAGTTGGAAAATAATATGCAAATAAATATTTTAGAAAGTAAAAATCACGTAATATGTGAATAAACTTTCGATTTAAATATGTTGTGTGTGTGTGAGATGTTTTAAGAAAATAATATTTTACGTTCTTTCTTTTTTTCTAAAAGGATTTTTTGTTGTTGTATGAATAAAATTATTAGATTATAAAATAATTCATATGAATTCTTAAAACGACACTTATTATTTTTATTTTTCTAAAATTATAATATTATAATCTTTGAACGGTTAAGTTTGATTGTAATGTATCCACGCAATATCTAGGGTTCGATACCGATGTCACACATACATAAGTGATATTCCTATATAAAACATACTAAACAATTTACGCCTAATTTGCGCCCTCACGGATAAACAGTCATGTTTACGAAAAAAAGTTTCAAACAAACGTTGGTCATTTTTTTTATAAGGAACATTTTTTACAATTAAACTTTTGTTCTATCTCTAACGGTCAAGATCCAATTGACCTATATTCCTCATTTACGAACTCGACTTCACTTTTCACGTCCTGATACGCTATAAAAATTGCATCTTGATATCTCTTTTCGTTTTTGAGTTCTCGTGTTGACAGACAGACGAACAGACAACCGGAAATGGACTAATTAGGTGATTTTATGAACACTTTTATCAAAATTTTGTGTGTAGCATCAATATTTCTAAGCGTTACAAACTTGGGACAAAACTAAGTATATCTTGCATATTACATATATGATTGGTTGAAAAAACAAAGCAAAAAATAAATTGAGTATATTTACTGATACAATGTCTTAGTATTGTATACTGTTATCACAAATAGTGCACGAATATAAGATAATCTTTTTATAAACTTGTCTATAACGAGTGAAATAATAATGAAACGGAATCCTAATAAAAATTTAAATTATTATATTTGGTTAAGAAAACATCATCTATTTCATAGTTACGATTTAAAGTGAAATAAAAATTTCTTAGCATGAAAATACAATTTATACTGATGATAACAGTTTGATATGAATTTTTCAAACACTTTCTTTTTTTTTTTACATGAAAATAACAATAAAATAAATTTTTGACGCACGGTTCTAATCACGATATATTTCAATTTTTAAATTAATGAAAAACGGCGCCTGATACAATTTTTTTCAAATACACGTTCATAACTTTAATAAATTTTCACATGCCAAAAATTTGATTTAATCCATAATTAATGGGTTTCTTCAACTAAAAAGGATTTTATAATTGAGAAAAAAAGGACATTTCAAATGAGAATTCTTTCTCGTTTCGTCTTTTGGGTTTTTTTATTTAAGCGTGAATATAAATAGGTACACTTTGTCCAATTTACGCTATTCCGATCGTGTTGGAAAATATTCGCTGCAACACTCATTATCATTGCTTTTCCTCTTTAATTTTGGAGGTGAAATATTTTTAAAGTGTTAATAGCTTACAGTAATGGTGAAATCTAAGAAATCAGATAAATTCAACGATCCTATAGTTGTCTCGCTCGCCAAATTCTTTCCGGCCACCCTCTACAAAAAATTCATGGAAACTATTTGATGAATATTTTTCAATTTCATATAATTCTAGAACATATCAGTTTTTCCTAAACATGGTGATATTTCTACTAAGCAAAAGAAGGAACTATATCTTCTCACGCTTCTCTCATGCTGTACGTGTAAAATATGTCAATTTTAATCGCAATTATCTTATAAACGATGAGGTATATCGCCTTCAAAATTTAACATATGGTGTGCATTGTGTGTTTGATTACCTATTTCCCAAGTTTTGTAATTTTTGTAAAAAAAAGCTTGATTTTTTTTATATTAAGTTGGATTATATATATGAGTCTGAATCGATACTGAAAATTTCAGGGGGTGTTGCCCGATTATTTAAATAAATTTATGACTTCAAAAGTAGGCGTATTTAACACTAACAGTAGGCGTTTTATGGTAAAACGGTAGATGATAAGTTTTCATAGATTTCTCTAAAAGTAGTCGGTGGAAATTGACAAAAAAAACTATTTAAATGAAAGTTAACACTTTAATAAATTTATTGAAGACAGAAAAAAACCCGTTGTGTCCGACTAATTAGGATGCATGAGCATGAGTGGAGAAACAAAATAAAAAAAATATATTTTTTCAATTTTGATAGTGAATTATGTTATAGCTTGACAATATTAGACGAAAAGTAAGAATAAAATTTTTCGATATGTGGAGTAATTTTCAAAATATCGAAAATTTTGTTTAATTATTTAGCTTTCGATATTTCGAAAACCAAGGTAGATATCGAAAAATTTTATTCTTATTTTTCGTTCACAATCATGAAGTTATAACAAAATTCATGATCAAAGTTAAAAATAAGGTACAAATAGTTTAACAATTTATATGGAAGGTAGCTTATTTACTTCTTGACTTAGCATATTTCATCAACGGATAATTTGCGTGTCAGAATTTTTCCAACTGAATTCTTTTCAATTCATAAAATTCTTAATCTAATCTCCTACTAAATAAATTTACATGTTTATTAAATTAAAACAGGATCAATAAACTAAAAATTAATCCTAATACATTTATATCACTTTTTTTTTTTGATTTGGTTAATAAGGATTGTCATTAAGACAAGAGGTACCTCACCTAACTAACAGCCTTAACACTTCTAGGTACGATAATAAGTGGTAAAGTAAGGTATTTAAAAGTGTATAAATATAGTTTTTAAAGTTAGGTAGGTATTGTAATGGATTAAAAATAATGCACGCTAAAAATTACTGGCCGTAGCAAATAATATATCATATCATGCATTATGCATTAAATAGATAGATAGGTACATACTTTACTTGATACTTAATATGGGTAAGTGTATAAAGTACATTGGTCTTAATTTTATTATTATTATCATTAAGGAAAATAATACAAGATGATGCAAATTATAAATATAATTGGCATATAAACAAGCCGTGGTGTGGGTCAGAAGGGACCCTTGAGATTGTAACGACCTAGTGATTCTTATTTCTTATTGATCGTATGCAAGATCAATTACATTTATTCAAAATTCCATCATCAGTACAAAAGCAATATCTCCATTTCCTTCGGAAATTCGGTAATATGGTAACCGACATGGTAATCATGGATCTCATTGATCTTGCATACAATTAAAGTTGAATTTTTTCAATATAAAAAATATTTTTGTATTTTTTGACCAGTTATAAGCAAAAGAGTTTGTGATTTTATCTCTAGACGCTTAGTTTTCGAAATAAAAATACAATATTCGATTTTAAGAAAAATATGTCGGTTTTTCAAACTCTGAGGGAATTCGTTTAGCTGACGCAATTCCTGCGCTATGGATTTTATTACCTTGGCTATGCTAACGACCAATTACCCTCAGAAAGTGAATTTCAAGACGTCAACCAAATTGTTATTATTTGTTCTCCACATTTCAGCTTTTAAATGTAAGAGCAATCTCTTGCAGCATGATTCCGATAATGGGAATCGAACCCGAGCCTCCTAGGTGAAAGCCAATTTCCAATCTCTTAAAAGGTGTAACGAATAACTTCCCAGTATAATTCCCGTTATAATAAAGAGTTGACAAATGATTTTTCAAAATTTCTTGGTAGCTTTTAAGGCATAGTTACCGAAAACTTTTTAAAATGTTGATTGAACTTTCTAAAAGGCTGGATTTTTGTGTTTTATGTATCTATTAAACACAATATATTCCAAAAATATAGACAAATAAAATTCAAAATTTCTTTGTTTTTTTTTAAGGAATAGGTACCGAAAAACTATCTAAATCAGAAGTTATTAAAATCGAAAAAATTAAAAAAATAGTTTGTGATTGAATTATTCTATTGTGGCAAAATAATTCTCACATTTCTTTCAAAACGTCCTTTAAACGAAAGTTCTCGAATAAAAAATGCCTTCTGAGACAAAAGCGGATAAATGGGGCAACCTACTATGCCACCATATTTAAGATCCTTTAAACTAGTCTGTAAAAAATAGCATTGAAACCGATCTATCTTATATAAAGAGAAATCGTGCCACGGAAATCAGTTTTTTTAAAATACCATATACTTTTTTTAATTTGAGGAATTTTTGCGATAGTGCATATTGTATGGCACGCACTACAAAACTTGATATCCCCCTACAGTTAATTCATTAAAAATTAAAATTAATTGTATCATTTTGTAATAACTGCATGTGCACGCTTCTTCATATTCTTTTATTAATCATTATTTATAAAAATTAAAAATACAAAAAAAATTAAAATAAATGCAAAAAATTATTGTTAATAAAATTATAATAAATATATTGAAAATTATAATAATTAATAAAAATAATATAAATAAATACGATACTTTTTAAAACACCAGCTCATGATAATTATAAAGTTGTTCTTTTTAACTCCCCCTAAGATTAAGAAGAAAAAGATAGTGCTATAACTTAAGTACGATGACTATACGGCTATCTTTTTTTATTTACACTTAGTATGCTACACTTAGACAAAAAGAAAAAAAGAATTAATATGCATATAACAATTTTACTTATGATGATATAGAAAGCCATTCATCGATTCAATTCATGTTGGTTTATTTATGAAAAAAAAAAAAAAACTTTTACTATTAATAATAATAATTATGATTATTATTTATTAATATTAATTTTAATAAATAATAAAAAACTATATAATCAAATTCATTTAAGTGTTATTATTATTTATTATCTATTAATTAATTTTTCATATCATAGGGTGCGAAAATATATTAATTTTATTAAAATACCGTTTTTTATAGTTAATTTAATTTTGTTTTATTAAATTTATTCTTTTCTGGTTTTGAAGTAATTATTAATTGACGCAGTGAGGTTTAGATTTTATTTTTTTTAAATCTGTGTTAATTGTTTGAGTATTCTGTATATATTGAGATTTATTGATTTAAACGAAAGATACATTGAAATCGACACTAGGCCTATTTTTTTCACGATCAGTATTTCCAAAAACATTGATGTCAAAAATTTTTTTTGAAACAGAATGAAATTTACTGATACAGAATAATCAAAAAGTTATTTTCAGGAACACAGGAAGTTTCGTTTCAGGGATTTTATCAAAAACTATCGAGGTCCTTTGTTCAGAACTTTGTTAATCTTATTATTTCAATTATAACTTGGAGTTTCAAAGACGCATAAAAGTACCTCCATGAAAGTAATTCTGATGGCGCCTATGCTTTTAGTATTTTTATTTATAGCTTTTGTCCTTTATTTCACATTGAAATTTTATTGCTTGAAAAATGTAATTATGGCTATCAGCCCATTATGCCAAGTCAGACTAAAATTTGTTAAACAAGATTTTCTATTCTCAAGGTATTAAATACTGTCCATTAACAATTCTATGAAAAGTTTGAATTTTCAACTCATTATGCAAAGACAGATTTACACATTTTATTATTATTCTTAAAGTAATAATTAATATCAATCAAAAAATGTACATTTAAAAAACAAATCACGGTAAGTATGACCGTTTACTCAGACCAACAAGTTTGTGATTAAGTAGAGAAAAAATTTATTTAATTAAAAAAAAAAATTATAGTAAAACTTATTTAACTATAACTGTAATTATCATTAGTATTTCTATCTCATGAAAATTAAAAATCAATATCGGATTTACCACACGAAAACGTAAAGACATAATAAAAAATTGATGACTTCGATTTTCGAGATGAATAAAATAATTTTTGACCTAGAAATTAAAACGCAAACTCATCCGTTTAAAAAACAATATTAAAATGTGTCATTAATAATTACTATATTCTTAGAATATTTATTTTATCGCATAGAATTTGAACTTGACCACATAACGCCATATTATACCGCCTGCTCTGATTTTAAAAGTGTTCAAGTGTTGGTGAGACATATGTTTTACACTAATATTCTTATACCGCAGTAATTAATCCTTTTTTTATTAAAATATGTAAAATAAAAGTTAATTAGCATATTTAGTACTTGCTACAATGTTATGGGTTTATAATACACATATTTAAATATTCATTATTAAAGATTTGCACGAATTTGTGTACCGGGTGAATCAGTAATTTTTACTAAATTCAAAGAACGATTCATAAATCTCAGAAAAAAGCTTGTGAAACTAAGATAGGATATTATCATTTAATCATACTCGATTAAGGTATTAGTAAAGGTTGTCCTAAAATTAACGCAGGATTTGAATGGTTGCCCATTGGCGTGGTCAAGTGTTGACAATGAAACAGCAAAGGCAGGGTGACGTAGCGTGCTTTCTTACAATTGAATGCTATAATGACATATTTTTACGCTGTATTTCCTCCGATAGCTAACGACTAGCGCAAAAATGTTTTGAATAAAAAATTTTAATTTTTTTATGAGTATCAACTTTCTAACTTTAAAATGGTTCACCCTGTACAACCCTATCCTGCAAACTTTATGACTTTTTCTAAATTTTAATTAAAAAACTGTGTTTTCTATCAAAATTACTTCTTCTTGCGTTATTTTTAAAGGGACACCCTTTTACTGATCCATCCGGTAAAATAAAATTTTATATAACCAATATCGTTCTATTTTTAATATTATAATAAAGAAGACATGTTAATTACTTTTTATCTATGATAATTGTCTGTCCGTCTGTCTGTATATACTGTGAAGATAATATATTATTTTGCATTTAACATGCTATAAAATTTACACTTTAAGGAATATGCAGGTAATTTATGTATGAAAACATCATGGAATTGCAGTCATTCGTAAAAAAATTGCGGTCTAAAGATTAGTTAGATAAATATAGATTGTAGAATTAGCATATCGTAAGAAATTGTCATAGAATTTTGAAGAATGGTAAATTTTTCAAAAAATTTCAAAAAACATGTTTTGCCATTCTAAGTGTTATAACCATAACATTAAAAGTGAATCACATTTAATTTTTCGTAAACCGTACAGAGAATCAACTAGAAATTTATACAGAAGACTTATAAAATACTCATTAATTGACTTTAGTAAAACTATCCTTTTCAATTCTCAATCTAAGAGCTAATTTCGAAAATTTAAAATTTTAAAAGTAAATATTTCATTGGATTTGTCCTTCTGAAATCTTATTTGATACGCAAAATATAAACCCTCAATTTTAGTACTGCTAGGGGAATAAAAAAACCTTGAATGTCTGGAGACACCATATTCGATTTGGGTACTAATTTCGATATACATCCACAACTTAAATTGAACAACCTTGACCTAATTCTTTTTAATAACATAAATGATGATAAATACGAATAAAAAAGGGGGATGGTTTATAACATTATTTAAAACTGCACCCCATTCTTTAATTAACAACAATAGAGCAAACATTAAGTACATAATAATATAAAAGCGATTCTGACTTGTAGTGCCTGTTTGAATAATAGCTTGCACACCTCTAACTTCAAACATTATTCTATGTATTTAGAAAATCGATATCAATTTATTTGCTGACTTAAAAACATTTTTCTTTTATTATTACAATATTCTCTAGTGTTGTCCTATTTAGCTTCTAGTTGATTAACGACTTTAGTACTGTAATATGACCGATAAGTACACGGTAAGAAATTTATTGCTGACATTACTATGTAAGTATAGGTGTAAACGCAATAAAATGAATCGAAACATGAGAAACAGTTAGGGCACATGAGCTGATGTCAGCATGGATGGCAGGCCCATGCTTAATGGTGATATCCACAATACTTCTGGCGAATAATGTTCTTGAACATTGTAATATCACTGATGCTACTAATGGCATACCAGAAATATTTATTAAAATGAAAAAATAGGTTAAGAATAATAGAGAGACAAGCAGTGTGACAACAAACATAGTGTTTACACATATACTGAATTGGATCGTAGTTCAATAATGCGTATTGATAAACGCGCCAAAAATCATAGCTGGAAAAACAAGTAGGAATTGCGGTATCTGCAATCAAGACCAAGACCAATATAAGTGGCGTCAAAGTTTTTATTCTATTCATTCTATTGCCGTAACGCCATAGTTATGGATCTTACACGGCAATATTATATAGAGCAGCCATGGGCGAGTTATTTTAAGTCGAAGTCACCATTGTTATAACTTTATTGTGTGTCTCTTTGTCTCCTTATCCAAGTCCGCATTGCTCATAGAGGAGGAAGCGAGACGGGTATACGACTCTTCTTCCTATCTCAGTTTCTCTAATAGTAATGAGATAGGTAGAAAAAAAATGTTGTCTCTCTATTCTACTCGTATTCTTGGTTGTCACTGGTTAGGTTGTCACTGACTTACTTGCCTGAGGGACTTCTCTAAGCCATGTTTGCCCATGTCTGATATAGAGTATTATCGGATACTTTTTAAGTATCTGTCTCTATACCATACTAGCATTGTTAAAAACGCCATGCATTTCTTACCGTGTATATACGATGATGGTTGGGAGGATGACCCTCTTTTTTTCTAATGGGGTTAAATTATTTATTGTATGAGCTTTAGAATAATATTTACTTACCCTAATTTGAATTTTATTTGCACAAACATTAATGGCTAGTGTTTTTATGATTTGAAAATGTAATTAAATTTTTATATTTTATTATTACATTGAAAACGATAAAAATCGTGCTAATTTATTATATTGGAAATAATCAATTCGTATAATCTCGAATATGTATATATTTTTATTTGCTTTCCTGTCTGAATGAAAATGTGTCATTTTTTATATAAAATGATAAAGAAAAATTTTAATTTTTTAAAGATTTGTTCAACGATATCCTGGAAACGCAATAAAATATGTGTCATCAAATGTTATTAAACATAAAATGGCCTTCTTGTTTTTCTGTTAATCGTAAGACAAAAAAAAATTTTTAACGTCAAAAAACTGTCTTTGATCCTGTTATTTTTAACCCCCGAACTAAAAAAAAGGGATGTTATAAGTTTGACCGCTATGTGTGTGTGCCTGTCTATGGTTTCAATTGAAAGGTAACTTAACGGACGGTGTTCTTAGCTATGATTCAAGAACGAGTTTAGGATTCCGTACCCGTAAAAAACGATCCCGACAATCTTCCAAATGCTTAAAGGAAAAAAGTAATTTAATGGAGAGTTTTCTTACTAAAAAGTTTGTCGGGGGTTGTTTAAATTTTGTAAATTTCACTTGTTATACCTTGCATATAGGAAATATATATCAAAGTATACAAATTTTAGTTCCAAGCTTAAAAATATTGATACAATTTTGATTTACAACCTAATTACTCGCCAGTACGTTGGTATGTTATATTTTGAAACGCAAGCTATGAACAGCAAATTTATTAAATTATTTCCAAGAGTGCCACCTTATTAATTAAGAGTCTAAAAAGTGTATTTTTTAAAATTTAATATTCAAGTTTTTCTTTATAGGATGTGGAAACAGTTAGTGATAAATTTTTCTTCACTTAGTTTGCATGCCAGGTCAATAAGATAAATATCAAATAAACAAATTTTTGTTTTTATGCCATTATTAAAAAAATTTTAATTAAACAAATAAATGACAAATCAAAAAAACAATTTTGGGCGAAAAAACTAATAAAAAAACATATTGTTTGACCCTTTTCTTTCTTAATTATAAATGAACTTTAAAGTAGGTTTGATGTCTTTGTTGTCCCACAGACTCGCAGATCTCAGAGAGTGTACCAGACAGACAGTATGGAATGTAAAATGGATTACACAATTTTGCATAAAAATCTATATTTATAAATAAATATGCGAAATCTAAAATTGTAATCATGTTGTGACTATTAAAGTTAAATTAAGAAGCTCTTTTGAAGACAGAATATAGTACTGGTGCCTGTCATGTCAAATATGATGTCATTGACATAATGCATCATTAAAAATTCTTATTTGGCATTAATATACTTAGCCTAAGAACTTTTTCCTCTAAGAAAATTCTCATCAGCGGAGCATTCTCTTTCACAGTGCTTAAAAATTTGTTTGTAGCAGCGGAAATGACATATGTTCGTTTTCGTTTGGAATCTTATAGGAAAACAGTTTTGCCCGCCGGTAAAACGGAGTGTCCGTTGTCTGACCATCCAAAACAGTGCATAATTTTAGCGCTAACTTTTTTTATTTGCCAGATATTTTTCTGAAAATTTAAGGTATTCTGTTTAGAAGTAAAATACTTGTTTAATTCTTTAAATAATTTAATTTTATGGCTACTTTTAGTTTTTACTGTATGAATTAATTGTAGTATTAGTTTAAAAAAGACATACTTCTGATTTAGTAGTCAACCCAATATGTGAGGACATTACATTTGGTTTGATTAGGATATTTATTATGACGTAACATAAAAATTTCATTGTAATTACTTTAAATTATCTCTGTTTTCTTTAACTCCTGATAACTTTCACAATTCAATTTTTTTAAATGATAAAACATAAAATTTTAACAAAAAATACAAATTGATTAGTTTCAAACTACCTAGGCAACTTAGATGTCGGTTTTTGGCAGTTTTTTTGTTTTAACTTCCAACCAGCAAGCAAATATCGTGCGAAAACGTTTCTATTTATACTTATTTATACGAAATCGTTTAAATATAAGTTTTCCGAATACTGTGAAAAGGTTGCCTCATTTTCAATATTAAGTCGTTGAAGAAAAACACATGGATTTCGAAATGTATTTTTATGAATTTAATCGAGCACCAGGACTAAAAGTCTCGCGTCCTCCGTCGAATCAGATCATATGTGAATAATATCAGACACAAATAAATTAAATTATCGCAAGAGTATGTAAAGTTATCAGCTGAAAAAATTTTTGATTTAAAATAAATTAAATAATTATTATAACAGTATTTTTTTTTATATTAGCGGTAAATAATGATAATTAAGATATTTTATTTTTTGAAGAAGTGTGTTTAAAAAAATTTTGTTGTTTCTTAAAAAGATAAAAACAACAGTTGTAGATCTTATAACGAAATCCATTCTCGATTTGAAAATTATATGTAAACTGTTTACGTTGGTTAACACGCAAGTTTCATAGGGTTAGTGAACGGATTAAATGTCGATGTTTATACAAAAATAAGTGTTTTTTGTAGAAACAATGCTTAAAATTAAAATTCTTTGAAATAATAGGGTATTCTACTATTTTTGAAAAAGTACTTCAAAATGTTGATTTTGCTAATAATAAGCCACCAAAAATTCTATTTCGGAAAAATACACACACTTTCTTGCCAAAAACTTAAATTAAATTTTAAACCACTTTTAATCTGTCAAAAACGCGGGCATCCAATTTGATGACGTAATACGTAATAGAGGTAACACAAATAATTTTGACAGATGTATTCATAGACATCTGATTATAATAAATATAAATACTTATTTTCTATGTATATATTATACCCAGCTGTCTACACTGAAGTAACTGATGGTCTATGACTTATAGCGCTATGACATCACAACTGGGCTTCCCCGTATTTTAGGTCACGTGAAGAAAAAAGTGCTTTTATGACTCGAAATCAGAATAATTAAGTATATTTTTACATAAATTTTAACTTTTTTTAAATTTCATGATTTATTTTTGACTAACGATAATACCCTATTAATTATGCAGATTTGTAGTCTTTGAGATTTTTAATTTTGAAACCACTTTTTACTGTATAAATTAGCATGAAGAAGGGCTACGAACCACCAGTAGCTTACGAAAAAATGTTTTGTTTATCGGTCCAGGGCCTCAATTTTCTCCCAATATGTTTTACCAACACCGTCCCTCATTCGAGCTTCAACAAATTTTTATTATATTATGTACAAGCAATATATTTTTCAGACTTTCAAGTCGTAAGATCAGCGTCAGGTAAGGCAGCTTAATGGACATTTGAAGCGAATTGACGAATTAGTGTACACAAACATTGAGGTTTGTATTATATTTTTAACAGTCGATAACATGTATAGTCGGTCGGTAACACATGTGAATTAATTGCACATACCGCAAGTTCACTTGACAGAATTTGGACAGCTATTCAGAAAATTCAATAAAAAATTTTATCAACTATTTCGGTTTGAATTTGTAAAAAGACAAAGGAATTTAAGTTCAATCCAATTCGATATCCTATAAACTAAATTAAATATTTATCAACTTTCAAGTCCTAGTTTCAATCAACACCATAAGATCTGTAATCGTTGAGATCAAGGTCAGTTGAACTGACTAAAATTCATCTTTGAGCCTCTCTATTGGGATCTGAGTTTTTTCATTAAAATCTGGAATTCGCAAAAGAATGATTCCTGGAACAATATTTTGTTTTATTCAGAATGAAAGATTAATAACCTTCGCTAAGATAATTTCCAATTACACACATTTTGCAAAGTCTATCCATTTTTCTATCTTAGAATCATGATAACTTATAACCAGGAATTTCAAATATTTTCAAATCCTTTCATTTTATGCGAAATATATGCAAATTTTTTACAAGATTGAATATATATTTTTTCAATAAAATTTGTAATGCGTGTCACAATTCTAAAGAGAAAAAAAAGAAAGAATTATTAACCATAATAAAAAAAATTCTAATGATTTATTTATTCCGTTTTAAATATTTTTACAGCACATCATAAATTTAAAAAAATATGAACAAATTTCAAAGCCGTACTAAGACGTACCTACAGAAAACGTTTTCTACCCAAAACGAACATGGATGTTTTGAAACATGCAATCATCAATGTAACCACCAAACAAACGAACAATTCAAACGCTTCTTCTTCAGTCTTCTCAATGTTTCTTCTCTATTGTTATTGAAATAAATAAGCCCATACACACACATGCATGCATACGTATTTATACATTTGTACAGGTGGAGTCATTTTTATACCATGTATATATGAAATATACATAGTATTATAAGTTTAGTCCCAAGTTTGTAACGCCTAAAAATATTGATGCTACAAAAAAAAAATTGGTAAAGGTGTTCATAAAATCACCTAATTAATCCATTTCCGGTTGTCCGTCCGTCCGTCCGTCCATTACTCAAAAACGAAAAGAGATATCAAGCTGAAATTTACAGCGTGCTTAGGACGTAAAAAGTGAGGTCAAGTTCGTAAATGAGCAACATGGGTCAATTGGGTCATGGGTTCGTAGTACCCATCTTGTAAACCGTTAGAGATAGAATAAAAGTTTAAATGTAAAAAATGTTCCTTACAAAAAAATAAACAACTTTTGTTTGAAACATTTTTTTGTAAACATCACTGTTTACCCACGAGGGCGTTAATTAGGTACAAATTTTATAGTATGTATTAATATAGGAATATCAAAGTGAATATCTTTTGTTATTTACATGGTACAAATATTATAGTATGTATTAATATAGGAATATCAAAGTGAATATCTTTTGTTATTTACATGACGTCAAAAAAACAAACGATTGCGCATCAACACTTGCGCATTATATGAGAATATCAGTTAAATATGTCAGATATGTATGTATGTGAAATGTGACAGAGTTATCAACACTGCTTATACATGGTATTTCAACAATTAACTCAGTCAATTGTTTGTTTTCACTTCTTCTCCTATTTCTCTCCTATTCTCCAGTATCCTATCCGAGGACACTCGGTAGGAGTTGTCACAGTGGTGAGGAGGAAGAGACAATGTTTCATCTGCTCTGTCACTGACCAGTTCTTGTCATGAAGAGATGGACTTACTTGAGCCAGCCTCTCTTTATCGACCTCTTCGACTTGAAGTCCGTCGATGTCAAAGCTCTTCTGCTCTACTTAAACAGCACCAAATGGTTCATGAAGTAGTGGCCGAGGATGGGCCAACCCTTTTTCGATATCACAACGGATCTTATGGTGTAAGTATGTCCCACCCAGGACAGCCACTCTAACCTAACCTAACCTTTTTCTTTTATATTAATCTTTTAGGGGATGAATTTCGAAAAATTCTTTCTTAAATTACACCTACATTAAAAAATCAATATCCTCTCGAAATTTAAAACTTCTATCAGTAGTGATTTCAGCTTGGCGTTGATATATTGAGTCGAGACATTGGATTTTTCCTCCATTTGAAAGGTTTCTGATCTTTAATAATATGAAAAGCGAGACGTGTCGTGATAACTTGGTAGGAAGTATGTTACTTTCGTACCTTATAAATGTGGCGCATACTTTTTTATTTACAAGATATTTTCTGAAAATTGATGGCATAAATTTTAGAAGTGAAACACGTTTTATTCTTGAAAGAATTTAATTTTTTAGCTACTTTTACTTTTTACTGTATGAATTAATTGTAATATCTAGTAGTTTAAAAAAGATCAACCCGATATGTGCTATGCTTAGATCTTCAAAACTAAGCAACGGATTTTGATGTGTTTTTTACCAATAGATAGAGTGATTCAAAAGTAAGATTTTTATGTATAATACATGCATAATATAATGGAGTTAGGAGTTGAAAGGGATGTGCTTCAAATGCTTAAAAAATTGTGCATCGATTAAGCTCAAATATTGAACAAGATATACAACCAGCTTCAAGGATTGTTTTTATCTATTTTTAACCTTCGGAGGTGGAAAGGTGGATCGAGAAAGTGGGGATGAATAAACGAATATTTTCAAATATCCCCAAGTGGGGTATCAAAACAGCAAGACGTGTACATTACAAAATTGTAACCTTTATGCAAGAATATTTTTGAGGGAGGGGTGAAAGTGAGGATGTTGCCCAGCAAAGCGGGTAGTTCACAGCTAGTATATTATAAAAGCAATGCAAATTTGAGACAAGACCACCCGGTATTCATACATCTACATACTACATAATACAAAATAAAAATGATTTCCGATCGTGTCATTTGGTTATAAATGAAATATTTTTTATATGATTATACTTTTTATATGAATGAAATATTTTCAAAGTTGGATTAGAATAATGTAGTTAGTGTATAGTTATTAGCACACGTTCATTAGCATTTTATTTTTAATAGGACCATTGAACTGTTTGCCAGCCAGTCACTAATACATAAATAGGTATGTATATGTATACACATGTTGTATAGATGTGTATTAACAGTTTGTTATTATATATATGGTATGTCCTATACATTTATAAACTAGGACATGTGAAGGTCATCCTATTCAAATTAGTACAGCAGATATATCTAAATTAACCATTTATCTATCAGAGGAGACTTCATACAAGTAAAATTTACAAAATATAAACAAAAACCTACAAATATTTTGGATACGGAATCCTCAACTCGTACTCTCCATTAAATTACCGTTTTCTTTAGAGCCTTCTTCAAACTGTACTGATTTTGAAAATCATCACCTATTTTTTAGTTGTTCCGGGTACGGAATCCTAAACTCGCACTTGAAACATCGCTAAGAATACTCTTCATTAAATTACATTTCAAACGAAACAAAAAAATTAAAATCTGTTTATTCGTTTAGGCTCTACGATGCCACAGACAGACAGACATAGCAGTAAAACTTATAACATCCCTTTTTTGGTTCGGGGGTTAAAAATAGTGAGATAAATTAAAAAGAAATCACGGTATCTTCATAATTTACAAAAGAGCTTTAACGACTGAATTAAGTCATTACTGGATTAACAATTTTGCCACAATCTGCTAGACTACATAAAACTAACCATTATAACAATATTATATTATACAATAAACATAATATAAGATAATTATATATTTAATTGGTATTCAATTCATAAAGTTCATTTGAATCAAAATTAGGTGACAAATATTTAAATTTATTGATTTATTCCATCAATTATTATTATTAAAATCAATGAATGTTTAAATTAAAGTTTATTAATTATTATATTGTGTCTTTTAATTTGTATATACATAAATGTTAAATGTTAATAATAATTACTTAATTCATTTAATTAATTAAGTTATAAAAAGTTTTATTGGAATACAATAAAACTTTTGTATGATAAATAGTTTTAAGAAATTTATTTAATTTACAGGAAACATATTGCGTTGTATTTAAAAAAAAAATACATTTATTTGTAGGGAGAGTTTTAATAAAGCTTTAAAGAGTTCTTTCCAAGTATGAAACACGAGAGAATCGAAGTTAGCCAGCTTTGGCAAAGGATTACAAATCATGGCTTTTATTGTATTCTTTATTGAGAGAATTCTAACAAAGCTTTAGGAAGCTCTTTCCAAACAAGGAACACGAAGCTTTACGATAGAATCGAAGTTGGAATAAATCAAACCTTTATTGAAAATCTTGGGTCGATCTTCCCATTTTTAAATGCAAAAATTTTAAAAGGGTATAAATTTGTGTTATAGACGTGACAAATGTATTAACTTTTAAGACATAAAAACGTGGGAATAAATTTGAAAATAAACGCAAAAGGGCGCCATTTATATGAGATAAGAAAGGCCCACCCACTGGTTTTGTTTATCTTACATATCAAAAACGTAAATAAAATGATATCGAATGTCATAATTTTTAAAATCTTTGAATGTAGGATTTTTATTTGATATCATAAATTTTGTTTTCTTTTTTGAAAGTTCGGTTATAAATCATTTCAAAATTATATTTCATATTTTATTAATTTTAATATTTTATTTTATAAATTAAATCTATGTATATTTAAAATTTAGAAAACCATTCGAAGATTTTATAATCCATAGATTTGGGCAAATAACATTTGAGCCCTAGCCTCTAAGCTTTAGTAGCATTATTTTGTATCAAAATATGTAAAAATCAATCTTATAAAAACTTTTCTTTATTTAATCGGTTACTGTCTGTAAATTTTTCAAGGCAATCGCCCTTAAAATAAATTTTCAAGTTTTCTAATAAAACAACCAAGTTTTATTATGGAATACCCATCTAGTTATGATAATGAGAATGTATACAGGGTGTTCTAGGAGTAACGGCATCCTTGTTGCAACAGGTAGAAAATAAAATTCTAAGACTAAAAGATAATCAGCTATTAATTAAAAGAGGCAGCCAAACAGAAGCGTGCAATACCGGCAAGGCAGTGGTGGGAGTGGGGTAAGACATTACGAGTGAAATGCGAGAGCTTTAACATTACGCTGGCGTGAACGTATGCATACGTGTACAAATAAATGTGTATGAAGTCTTTGAACTTTTTTGAATCATCTATCTGATGCAACAAGGGCGTTCATTTCTCGTGGGACACTCCTGTATATTGCATGTCCCAGAATAAATATTCCTAGCTTTAATAAAGACGTATCGGTCTATTCATCGATTTAATGTATGAAAATATAATTCTTAAGTGACTCATTCTTTATGTTCTTCATTAATGAGTCATACGCAATATGACTATAGCTTTTTCTACTTAGAATTTCTTCAAAAACTTTTAAGAGAGTATTTTTATAATACTTAAGGACATTTTTATGTAAATTTGAATTTTTAGAATTTTTAAATTAGAAAGTCTTCTTAAGAACGGTTTTTCTGGGACACATTGTACGATAAATACTGTATAAAAATATTGTATAAAAAAAGTAAAAACATGTTTATATATTTTCTTACCTGACACAGATACAATAGACGATGCTAGAATTATAAACCATATCCATACTAATTGAAATTTTGTTGAATTATTACTAGAACTATAATTACTACTGGAGTTGTCTACTGCTGTTGAAGTTCGTCTTCTACCTGAAACATTACAAATAGACAAAAAAAAATTAAAAAAAACTATCTATTATTATTATTATTAGTTTTATTGTAAATTGCCAAATATTTTAATGGCGTGTGTTGTTTATTATTGATTTGGGTAATTTAATTCATATTGTATTTCAAACTAGAGTTATTTTGGTTTTGAAACTAAATATAAGTTATTTCAACATTTGCTTTTATTTTTGGGGATTTAACTTTCTATTAATTTGACGAATTTATGAAAATAGGAATATTTTGGGTGTATTGATATTTAGACCCAGCTAAATGGTCTGTATTTTCGATATTATATTCTAAGATTTCTGAAATGTCTCAATGGATACATAGAACTTTAATTTACTCGACTTTTTACAATTTTCATAATGAGATAGTCCCTTTGAAAAAATCGAAAAATTTGGGAATTTTTATTTGTGTCAAATTTTATTAGAAAATAAATTTCTAGGCTATTTTGGCCCACAAATTAAGAAAATTCACTTCAAATTTGATTAGAATAAAGATTTTAATAATATTTTCTATTTTATGATCTTAAAAACTTCAAGTTTGTCGTTAATTTGGACTAGGTTTTCTTTTTCCAAGGGGTTCAACTTGTATATAGTCTTAAATTTTGTTGAAAACATGTTTCAAGAATATTTAGATCCATAAATTAAGAAATTAAAATTAAAATAAGATAAAAATCACAGTTTTTACAATAGTTGCCGTTTTATAGAAATTCCAGATTTGAAAAATAATTTTATTTCGAAATTTGATATAATTTGTTATGATATATAAAGTAATTTTGACCCAAGAAATTCAAAAACCGTCTTCCTTGGTCATTTTGTCGAGTATTTTTTATGTTATGACCCGATATCGTGGATGCAGAAGCACATTTTGGAAAAATTTACAACAGTACCTCGAAATATTGTGGATTTAAGCTAATATTTCAAAGAAAACAAAGTAAATTTCTTCGGTATAAACTCAAAAATCACGTATCGGTCAAATACAGCTTAAGACAATCACTAATCTTTGACGAAGAAATTAGAAATACCTTAAATAAAGTATGAAACACTTCTTTGGAAACCTCAGTATGATACGATACTTATTTCTTGTGACACTTAGTATACTTTCAAGTGTGCATCATAAAATAATATTGTTTTTTAATTTGCATGAAAAGGAAAGATGCAATGATAAGAATAATCACATTCATATCAAGAAAGTTTAGTGTCTTTAACATCATGATTTTCAATTACTGCAAATTACACAAATAAAAAAAACTTGAAAAATGATGCTTACACTTATATATATACAGGAAGATTAGAAAAGAATGATGCTAATGCGATATACAATTACCAAGCGTTTGGCAGTTATTTTAGAACGGTTGGAAATTGGAGAGGCTGTTTCTTTTCATGAAAACTTTTCATAGTTGCTCTTTTTTTCCTCAATGGCCTGGAAAATGTTTTAATTGCGTAGCATGCTTAAAATTAGTGAAAATTCATTGAGGACGATATTCAAATATGAAGATACAAGTCATTCTGTTCGACACTTGAAACAACGTGATGTTCGTTGTTCAACACATTTATAATTGCAATTTTGAAAAACCTAATAAATATAATCCTAGCAATTTTGAAAATCCTAAGTCCTATAAATATATTATGTTTCGGACTTTTCAAATTAAAAGAGTGCAGAAAAGTCATAAGAAACTTCTGATACCCACATTATATATTTGTGGGCACAGAGTATTTAAACAATAAACTCTGTTAAATGTTGTTTTCTTGGCTTACGATTTCAATTATTTATAATCACCTGTTAATAAATATAACGAACAACGAACGAACGACGCATGATGCACTGCTCACAATTGATAAAATCTTTACACATAAACAATTTTGTATAAATATTATATTATTTATTTATAATAAATTAAATAATATAGTAAAGTAATGTACACGCACGCGCGTGCGTACATCAACCACTAATAATGTTGCATTTTATAGGTTTTACTACGGACGTTAAATTGCACATATTTTTACGTTTTATTGTACTTTTTTTTTTTGTTTATGTTGTTTTAAAATTGTTATGAATTTTAATAGTCAAGTTTAAAATGCACTGATGTGTAGATTTTTAAAAGTACAACTGACGACTAACCTTCAATTTCATTTTATACATATTACTTATTACTAATGCTTATAATCTGTTATTTTTTAAATTAGACTTCACCTTAGATTTACAATCATTGTATTTATTAACTGTGATTAGTATTTTTATCATCCTGTAAAATACTGAGAGTCCCATGGAAGACGGGCAAAAGAAATAATATATTCTTGAATAAATCGGGCGTTGAAAATACAAAATTCGTCGCTGATTTTTTTCGTATATCAGTGAAATGAAACATTCAAATTTTATTCAATTTCATAAGTTTAGTTTCATTAATTTAATTCCAATTCAATTACGACAATTGAATTGAAACAATTACGGTAATTTCTACGGAAAGTACTGGTATTGTCTACGCACGAATGTATCCGATTTGATTTTAAACAATCAGATTTTGGACATTGTTCTTGGATGGGCGGCTTCTTCAAGAAGAATTTCCACACATGTTGAGGTTGAATAATTAAGTAGTTCAAACAGTGGCGTACCTCGCCTTGGAGGGGCCCTATATCAAAATTGGTTGGCGGCCCCATTGAGCTGCGGGCCCCTTTCGATTTTAAAATAAGTTATTTTACAATAGGATCATAATTAGATATAAATCTCTGTAATTTTACTATTGATTTCACTTTGCAATAAAATATCGATGGTATTTTGTTGTAACCAAATATTATAAAATAGGGATGCATTAATATGCTGCTGTGAGTTTACATGGTTAAATATACATTGTGTAAATTGTTAGTCTGGGGGCCTCTGTAGCCCGGGGGCCCCGTATCATTGATAGGGCTGATACGGCGGTAGTTACGCCCCTGAGTCCAAATAAAAGAATATAGAATAAGCCAAAATAAATAACGTCATATTTAAAATAATAAATTTACATGAAAATTATTATAAAAAGAAATTGATATGAATTTAATATGTAAAATATAGTAATGATAGTGTATTATATTCATATCCCTATTACACAGCTATAAATCATTTTAAAATAGATTTACACACAAAGTTTTATAATTTATACGCTTAGTTTAATATTAATTATGTTTTAAGTTTACTTTGATATCATTACATTACATTTTCCTTCACTTTAGAATATATTATTTATCTTTTCATGTAATATCTAACAACAACAACAAATTATCTTTATTAATAATATGCAAATTACATGAGTTCCGTCGCCTCACTTATACAATTTTCCACATAAATTAAATAAAACTCAAAAATTCTTTCTTTTTTTTTACTTTAAGGTTGATCGGATGTTAAGGCAATGTTTAGATACAAATCTGAATTTTTTATATGTTATTAATTGCTCTTCTTGGATCGATTTTAGTCCGTATCTCAAAAACTATTCGACCAGTCTTCAAATCCACCCGATTTTTGTACTTTTTGGGTCAAAATTACCTTATATACTGTGTTTTATCGAAATTGGAGATAAACAAAATTTCTCGATTTTTTTGCGATTTTTTTTAAGGGAAAAAATCAAGAAAATCGAAAAAAAAATTTTTGTTTTGGAATTTGATGAAACTCTGTGGATGAGGTAATTTTGATACAAAATTTGTAAAAATCAGGTTAATTTAATGATTGGATGCAGAGTTTCTGAGATATATCGCAATATTTGGATCGGTTTTATCGCAATATTTGGATCGATGATAATAAATAATTGTTTACAATATTTAAGAATACATGTAAAGCTTATAGTTAATAAAACCCTCTTTTTATTTAATTTTTAAAAAATACATCATAAAAATATATTTATTGTATAATCCATAATTTAATACAACATAAAACTTGTAACCACTAACCAACCATAATGTATCGTTTTCTTTTGAATGGTAAATACATACTTTACCTTACTTCTGATATGAGTGAGTAGTTACACACATAAGGTAACACATGTATGGTTTCTATAACTTCATCATATAGTACCTTCATTTTGAACCAAGAGCCGGCACCAAACAAGGATAAATTTATGCTAGGTTAGGTTAAATTAGAGTGGCTGTCGAACGATGAGATACAACTTCAACCGAAGGGTCCGTTGTGATACCAAAAGTGGGTTGGCCATTTCTCGACCGGTACTCCAGGGAAAACTTGTTCTAAAAATAGAAAGAGTGTTTTGATGTCAACGGATTACAGATCAAAGATCGTTACGGAAGTGTTAGCACTCAGATCAGTGCATCTCTTCATACCAAGGGCTGGAGAAGTCTTAATCTCTTTTGACCGTTTTAGGTACCTGTGACTTGACGACCCACGGCTGAAGTTTGTCAGGTCACGTAAGCAACGTTGCCGGCGGCTACTCCATGTACTTCATGAAGCATTTAACCTTGTATAAGAGCAAAGAGTGTTTTGACATCAACGGAATTCAGATCAGAGAGATAACCAAAGAAAGGTTGACTCAAATGAGTCCATTTCTTCATGGCAAGAGAAGATGAGACATAGTTTGCTCCACCTCCTCACTACGACCGTCTGTATCTTTGAATTAATGACCTGTAACTTGACAACCCTGGCCTGAGCTCACGTAAACAACAGCCAAGGCCCGGCAGCACGGCAAAGCCTAATATGCAACTCTTCGAGAACGGTAAAACACCATATTAATCTCAACCAGAAACTTTATAATCTATGGGGATAATTAGACAGTACTTAAGGCCATAACATCTAAAACTGCTAGAGCAAAGATAGTAATGGGTTGTAGGGAAGCGTTGTCATATCAGAGCAGAGATACAGTGAAGGCAGACGAACGGACAAAGCAAGCAACAGGCGAGGCATTATCCTGTAAAAGCACAAGGACAAATGTCAGAACAGCGAAAATTGCCTCAATGATAAAACTAACAGTTTTAAGAGGAAATAATTATGTATTCATTACCACTCGTCGGAAACTATGTAGTAGGGGTAAAAATTGAAAAAATCACAACGTCGATTACTGAAGGTAATGCGGTCAGGATATTTTCGAATTGAACCACATAGTTTATGGGAGCTACGTTATCATATACCTTTTTTGTATTGGCTCCTGACATACTTGTAATGCGTACTACTCGAATAGTAAAATAAAATAAGTATGTTGCGCTTTAATTACAATTATAATCATATATATATAGTAAGTAGTTATAGTTCGGTTAGTTAGTGTTATAGCCAAGAAATGCATAAAAAAGGTGTAGTTATACAATAAACTATAATAATAATAATAATAATATATTCATTTTTATTATTATATTCTTTAGTTCTTTAGTACCTTTAGTGTTGGTAGACTTCTAACAGTGTTTACTTTTATATGATGCGTCCGTCTATTTTACTGTATTCATGTGTTTATTTTTAAAAAGAAGATGGCTTTAAAAAAAATATAATATTTAATTTAAATGTAGGCTAAATGTTATAATAATATTGATTTTATTTAAATTTCTAACTTGAGAGCTAGAATTTGTACTTTATTTAAATAATATATGAGATTGTATTAATAGAATGTCTATTTGGGTCATATTAAACTGCACTTGACCAGTATATTTATCAAGATTAATTATTATTATGGTTAAGAAAGCGAAAAAATAGAAGGATACCGGGAATTGATCATCTTGTATTGTCTTGATTTATCCATTAAAATGTTTATATGGTTGATTAAATGTAGAAGTTAGAGATTTGAAACTACAATAAACAAGTGAAAATAAACAATTGACTGAGGTAATCGTTTGTTTTTTGACGTCACGTAAATGAAAAAAGATATCCACTTTTAAATAGCCACACACACACACACACTGATATTCCCATATCGACCTAACTTTTTACGCTCTGAGTACGCTATAAAAATTTCATCATGATATCTCTTTTCGTTTTTAAGTTATCGAGTTGACAGACAGGCGGACAGGCAACCGGAAATGGACTAATTAGGTGATTCTATGAACACCTATGCAAAAATTTTTTTTGTAGCATCCATATTTTTAAGCGTTACAAACTTGGGACTAAACTTAATATACTATGTATATTTCATATATACATGGTATAAAAATTGTACAGGGACAACATGTTAGAAAGATCATCGAAATTTTAGACGTCATCATTTCCATATGACACGAATTTTCAATAGTTTCTCAAAAATGTTTTCAATGTCTCTCGTAATAATCGATCATTTCATATAGCATAGCAAACAATTTTCAAGATGAACCCACAGTTAACACGATTTATGAAAGGTTTGTCTTTCTGTTCGATTTCCAAAAAATGATACCATCACAAGAAAGTAATATAAATAGTGTTGTAGAGAATAATTATAATATTTTAATGAAAATGTCCGTAATAATTTGTCATCAGAGCCAAAGTGCACAGTAGAATTAACAAACAACAGAAAAAATTAAATACATTATGTATACCTACACGTATTTATAATTCATTCAAGGAATTAATAGCTGAGCAAAAAGTTAAGTATGTATCACTACATATTATAAAACAAAGTCGCTTTTTCTGTTCCTATGTCCCTATGTACGCTTAAATCTTTGAAACTACGCAACGGATTTAAAAACGGTTTTTTTTAATAGATAGAGTGATTCAAGAGGAAGGTTTTTATGTATAATACATCCATATTATAATAGAGTAAGGGGTTGAAAGGGATATGCTTCAAAAACTAAAAAAGTTGTGCATCGATTAAGCTCAAATATTGACAGGATATACAACCAGCTTCAAAGATCTATTGTTTTTATCTACTTTTAACCTTCGGAGGGTAGAAAGGGGTAGCGAGAAAGTGGGAAGGAATTATCGAATATTTACAAATATACCTAAGTGGGGTATCAAATAAAAGAGCATGACGTGTACATTACAAAACTGTTATCCCACGGAAAAAAATGTGGAGGGAGGGGTGCAAGTGGGGATGTTGCCCAGCAAAGCGGGTAGTTCACAGCTAGTATAGAATACAATGCTTTCATGCTTATTGTTACTGCGATTGTTGAATCAAGTTTCTTTTTAAATATTTAATAGTTTACTGAACAAGGTTTATGATTAACCAAAAATTCAAAAAACCCGAAGTCCCAAGCTTCAAACCCCGTGGATCAGTGAATGAACACAATCACAGGAATAACCAAAAATCCCAAAACCCGCAGACCCGTTCTAACTCGATCCGATTGACAGGCACTTAACTTAAAGAAGACCCTGGGAATCCTTACTTAAAATACGAGTAAGACAGTGACAATCTAACCAGCGACAACATAAAATATGAGTAACACAGAGAGACAACATTTTTTTTCTACCTATCTGATAACTATAAGAGTAACTGAGGTAGGTAAAATAGTTGTATACGCGTCCCACTTCCTTTTCTATGAGCAATCTGAATTTGGATAAAGAGACACTCAAAAAGATTTATGACACACAATAAAGATATAACAATGTTGACTTCGACTTAAAATAACTCGCCCAGACCTGTGCGTTCTTCATATTGAATATATTTGAAGATATCGACAAAGGATCTCTTTAGATTCTACTTGGAAAAACTACATGATTTCAAAAAAAATCTTGTAATAGTTCTTCTATCAACTGCTAGATGAATAGCTTTTAGCTGAATTTGAACAAGTGAAAACAAACAATTGACTGAGTCAAATGTTGAAATACCATGCATAGACAGTGTTCATTACTCACATTTTATCACATTAGACATTCATAACTGATATTCCCAAATAATACATACATACAATTTACGCATAATTTGCACCTTAACGAGTAAACAGTGATGTTTACGAAAAAATGTTTCAAACAAAAGTTGTTTATTTTTTTATAAGGATTATTTTTTACATTTAAACTTTTGTTCTATCTCTAACGGTTTACATGATGAGTTCTACGGAGCCAGAAACCTATATTGCAGCTTGATATCTTTCTTCGTTTTTGAGTTATCGTGTTGACAGACAGACAGACAACGGGAAATGAACTAATTAGGTAATTTTATGAACACCTATATCAAAATTTTTTTCGTAGCATCAATTTTTCTAAGCGTTACAAACTTGAGACTTAACTCAGTATACCTTGCATATTACATATATGCATGGTATAAAAACAGTGACAGTCAAGCGTGATAAGCATATCCATGGCTGTTCCCCTTTATACTAGAGAATATTACACGACACTTTGCCCAGTTACAAAGTCAGCCCTGAATATAGTAATTATTCATATATTTATAATAACATTACACACATAATATTGTGATATATTAACAAGAAGTAGTTAAAAACATAACAACACATTAACTACTCAAAAGTACACAACATACTCAACTCATACTCATAATAACTAACGTATGATGAATTAATGTACAATGTACAACATTTAAAGAATAAGAACTTCTTTTTATTTATTTTACTTGTACTATGGATGTACTTGTAACAAACATTCAAACATTAGCAAGGAAATGAACAATTACTTATAAATACTTTATTCTTGTTAATAGTTATAGTTACTTAGCTTAGTTAGCTTGACTTAGGCTGCGTTAGCATTACTTCGTTTACTTTGTTTGTTATTCATGTGATCATAAATAATATCATCACATGTAGGTAGTATCATCTTTTGTACGATTAAACAGAGGCACTAAGTCATTAAGTTGCGAGGAGAATATGAATTATTGGGTGGATGCCTCCTAGTGAATTTGTCACTTTTTACATTAAATTGAAAAAATAAATTTTTATTATCAAAGAACTTGTAAATTTAAATAAATTTGATTAAAACGGAAGAAATTCCAATAAGCTTTCAAAGATTGTTGTCCGCCTCTGTATTGGTAAACGACGCGACGTTTTGTAAAAAAAAACAACTTTTAAACGAGTTTTTCTCGAAACTACGTTTTTCTGAAATTGTTTAACAATAGCGACTTTCAAGTAACATTTTGACGCCAGCAAACTTGCTTTTCTGGTAATTTAAATGATTACAGGCCAAGGAACAAATAACAGTACGGGTAAGTTTAATTTACATTTCCGTAATGTCATGTCAGTCAGTCCAGGCTAGCGCCTGACTGACGAATTTAATAGTTCCCCGGGAATGTATTGCTTTTCCTACTAGATAAGCAAACTACTATTTTCAAACTAGGAAGAACGATTTCCATACTGGGAAAAAGTTTTCCTCGTGGCCTACACGACCAATCTTAAAAAACACGAAGGTTTTTGATTCGTACAAAACAAAAACTACACAGCAAACGCCTAAAAAGTTACATAACAATAAATTCTTAAAAGAAGGCTACCTCTCCTTTTTTTGTACAGTAGTGAATACACCCCAAAAATATATATATTATACCAGAGGTCAGCAAAGTACTCAAATGCACTCTTCCTTGTAGCGGATAAAGTGCCATAAAATTATTTTTTAATAAACCAGGACTCCAGGATAAATTTTAAAAAAAAAATAATATTTTTTTTACTCAAGGACGTTTTCCAAAACATTAGTGTAGGAAAATATTTGAGACACTTTTCAAATTTTGAGGGTGGATTCTGTTAGAAATATTGATGCTTCAAGATTTAAAGGACTTCACTTATAAAAGAAATACTTATTTTCTAAACACAAATGCCATTTATTTCAACACTTGAAAACTATTTTAGGGAAAAACGAATGCCACTTGTTATAATTTTTGTCAAGTCACAAACTATAATGAATATTAGTTTTCCAATAAATCTTAAGAAAATAAGCCTTCTTGCATAATAAAGGATACCTTTAAAAATACTTCAATATATATTTATTTACTAAAAACTCAAACTTTCTAGAACTCTCCTAGTGAGCAATAAATTTTATCTGCTTACAAAGAGCATTAATGAGAATGCATAGATATATCCGATTTAGAGATCCTAAGATTTTTTGGCAACGTCCTTAATATTAAAAAAGTATGTTTTCGGGAATTCAAAATGAGAAAGTCCTATTAATTAATTGTGCCATCTTGTCAGTTTTCGAAGAAAAAATCAAAAGATTTTTGTTTTAGTTTCCAAATTACTATTCAGCTTTCTAGGGCAGTAAAATTAAAAATAAATACAACTTCATATCCCATAATGAATGATCCCATTTCTATAATAAAGTTTTATGAATTATGATTGTATATTTAAAATCTAATGTGAATCATCAGAAGTTCTTTTAAGTTTCGTAATATTCTAAATTAAATTGTTTTGAAGGGAAATGATTAAAAATCATCCTACAATTGAAGAAAATGATGCAACGCATATTTTAGTTAATCCAAATAAATCCAGAACTTTTTAATGTTCAAATTAAGTAATAATCAAATTCCCAGTAATGTTTTGTTACTGATTATAAAAATTAAATGCTTGCTACATTCATAATAAATAAATTGAATCCTCGTGTACCTTTTTATTTCTCTTGATTGAGTCAATCATCTATCCACACGTACCTACATGATATCGTGTCGTGAGTCAAATGAGTCATGACTACTGGTTGGTTGTATGAGAGTAAATTTAACTCAACCAGTAGTTATAGTTAAGTTATAAGTGCATGATGATTTTTCATTTCCTATAAATGTTTTTTACAACTTTTTTCCTTTTCAATCAATTATTTTTAAATTATAATTATTTTATCTTTAAACATGCCTCTTAATTTGCACTTATGAGTGAATTTCGTTGGTGTTATTTAAGTTAATAAGGAAATACTTATGCCACCTTCAATTTTTACTTCCTTTTTTTATCTTTTGTGAATTTTCTTAGTAATATTACAGTAAAATCTGTATGTATTATCGCAATATTTGGATCGATTTTAGTCCGTATCTCAAAAACTTATCGACCAGTCATCAAATATACATTATACACTGAGTTTTATCGAAATTGGAGACAAAAGTTTTCGATTTTTTGCAATTTTTTTAAGGGGTACCTCTTTAAAAAAATCGAGAAAATCGAAAAAAAAATTTTAGCTTTGGAATTTGATGAAACTCGGTGGAAAGGGTAATTTTGACCCTAAAATTATAAAAAATCGGGTTAATTTAATGATTGGATGCAAAGTTTCTGAGATATCGCAATATTTGTATCGATTTTAGTCCGTACCTCAAAAATTATTCTACCAGTGATCAAATACACCCGATTTTTGCACTTTTTGGGTCAAAATTACCTTATATACTGACTTTTATCGAAATTGGAGATATAAAAATTTTTCCATTTTTTGCAATTTTTTTATGGGGACCCTTTGAAATAATCGAGAAAAACGCAAAAAAATTTTTCTTTGGAATTTGATGAAACTCAGTAGATTAAAATTAAAAAGTATTAAAATCAAATTTTTGTCCAAAAATCAGATTCCTTGTTGAAATTGCCCAACAAAGCGGGCGGTTATCTGCTAGTAATGATAAAGATGTATTTAAGACTGAAGACAGCCAATTATGAAAAGAAATTACCACCCATAAGAACAATTAAATAAATTAATTAGCTAATTATAAGATTCATAATAAAACTTCCTCATAAAAATTATCGAATTCATTTAATTAATTCAGTTCAACACTACACAAAATTACAATTCCAAAAAAAAATTTAATTAAATAATATCACTATTATAAAAAATAATAATTATTATGATAATATTTCATACAAAAATATGCGTGAAAATTATTTTTAAACTAATTAAAAACTGTCAATAATTTAATTTATATCATATAAGAAAGATATTAATAATATAATTTACCTTGTCTAAATAAAATGTATTCTCACGGTATATTTCATATATATCATTTTACAAGATGGAACAAAAAATAACAACAGAAAAGAAACGGTATATGTTGTCACAAAAAAAAAAAACCTTTTGTGGAACTGAATTTTATAATTATAAATAAAAAAAACTTTTAACAAAAAGAAAACCGACTTCAAAAGAAAAACTTTTCCAAAACAAATTAAAATGCACTAAAAAGTAAAAAAATAACGATAATATAATGTAGTTAAAATTATTGTTATTTTTGGAGTCGGTGTCAGTCAAGCTAATGTAGCAAACTATTCCGTCAGAGTTGTTTCCTTGGCTGACACCGACTCCAAAAATAACAATAATTTTAACTACATTATATTATCGTTATTTTTTTACTTTTTAGTGCATTTTAATTTGTTTTGGAATTGTTTTTCTTTTGAAGTCGGTTTTCTTTTTGTTAAAAGTTTTTTTTATTTTGCGATTTTTAGTGAACCTGAAGTGCACTAACTAATTTGTCACTAAAAAAAATGACGTTGGAATGAAGAACTGGACCAAACGGGAAGCATCAGCTTTCAAACAAATAAAGAATCATCTAAATCGGTTCACCCAGTCAAAAGTTCTGAGGTAACAAACATAAAAAAAAAAAAATACAGTCGAATTGATAACCTCCTCCGTTTTTGTTTGAAGTCGGTTAAAAAAATGTAAAACCATATATAGGTATATTAAATCGGATTAGCGTGAAACAAGACTGCGACTTCTTTCCAGAAAAATAATCAGCGACTAAAGAATTTGGAAGATAGCTAATTCTTTAAAGCAGAAACTGAAAATACCCTAGTTACGTGAAATTTGGATAGTTATTTAAGGATGTATGAGCATGACAACAATGTTTGATTTAAAGGCTCAAAATTTTTGTATGGGTAGACCTTCACTTAAGGAATATGTGGTTAAAATTTCAGCTTGAGTATCCATGCAAATTTTTAAGAAAAATATCATTGAAAATTTTTTTGTTTTTGATAATTTTCACTTGGAACGAATGAATCAAATTCTAAAGTAAAAAAACCAAGTGTCTTCATCCATATAAAGGATGAACGAGTAGGGTAGATTTGAGGTTGAAATTATTTTTATCTTATTTTCAACTTTGTTGATGAATTTTATTATAACTTCATGAAAATAAGAATATTTTTCGATATCTGTCTTGGTTTACGAAATACCGAAAGCTGAATAATTAAAGAAATTTTTCAATATTTTTCAAAATTACGATAGATATCGAAAAATTGTTCACTTAAACATCCTTAATTGAAAGACACTTAAACATCCTTAATTGAAAGTTAAGGCCCTAGAAATAATAATTTTTTTTAGAGCCTAATATGTGCTGGAAAACCTTTTTGAAAGTCTTTTTTAAGACGGTTGAATTCCAATGTTTTTTTCGCCTCGGGCATCATATCGCACAGTGCAGAAATTTACAACTTTCTACCCTTGTAGTGTAATATATACTATTTACACTATTTGATCGACTGTTTTCATATGGTATCGCCCAAAATCTTTTATGAAGCAGTTTATTTTATAGCTTTTAAACGACTTTTGAGAACGTCGTAACGAGTCGCAGTACTTAAATTGAATTTTTATATTTTATGGTAAACAACCACCGGATATCATAATGAAAAAGCATCACTATTTCTAATCAAGCATATTTTAGTTACATCATGCTAAATTTTATAGATTTTTTTTGTGAAATTAAGAATCCTCACCAATAAAAAACATACATAGATGCGTATATAAATAATTTATGTTAAGACCTAATTTAATTCTAGAATATAAATTCATATCAAACAATAGTTGATTTAATTAGGCAAATAGAATTACACGATTTTAGAAGTTGGAAAGAATATTATCATTTTTGATTATAAAAATTTATAACATGCAGTTTAACAAGCCATTTTTAAATGTGTGGTAATTTTATTTTCCATACTCATAGGTTGAACCGACAGAAGTTTAATGTGATTTTAACATGAAAATTGTATGTTTCAAAAATTTTTACACGAAATTTATCATTCATCTCAAAAACTTCCTATGAGATAGATTTCAATGAACTTGTCAATAATAATTTAAATGCTGCTTATTGTGAAATAATTCATAAACTTTTGAATTCATAACCTGAATAATGATAAATGGTTTGTTTCTCAGCTGGCTTTCACTATATTATAACGCAAACCATAGAAGCCGATTGGATCACAGTCTCAACGGTAGTGATGTATTAACCTCGGTTGAGGCTGTGAGCCAATCGGTGGTCGAAAACATGATTTTTTGGGGAACGTTCTTAAGATAACATAATATTAAGAATATATCTTATTGTGACTAATGCAACATTGTTAAAAGATGTTTTAAAAAGAAACTTTCAAGTGAAAATTTGCATAAAAATAGTGCAAGTGTAAAATAATAAAAAAACAATTTAAAATACTTTTAATATCAATAATGATCCTATCAATCATATTTAGATACATAATAATAGATGTTGGATATTGTCAAACACAAATATATTCATTTCTCTGAGTTCGTACCAACATATTAGAATATTAATTATCATAATTTATTGTACTAGGTAAATGATAAAACAGTTGTTTATAATATTACAAACTATTTTTAATTTAATATCAGTGGCGTAATCGCTGTTTAAATTTGTCCACGTGAAATGGGTTAAACTTTTATATGGGTGTAGTAAAAATTAAATTTAAAAATATTACATGATGAAATATATAAATAATGGCCGTAAAAATGCGTTTGATAGCTCGTTTGATTCGGAATGATGTCTAGAAAAATGTGCTAAAAGTGTTTTTCAGCACATAAAATGTTGCAAAAGTTATAAACAGATTCAAGATGAAAATAAAGCTATTTCGTTTTTTACCAATATTTCATTTGTATGTGTTGAAAAACGCTTCTAGCATCATTCTGAATCCAACGAGCTATCACACGAATTTTTACGACCAGTTTCTGTATGAATGCATTTTTTGACAGATTTTTCATATTTCTGATGTATGGTCTGAGGATCAAGCTCGACGACGTAAGCTTTCAAATTTTAACATAACGTATTTTAAAACTCTTCTTATTTCTAAAACAAACACAGTAATATTTAAAAAAAAAAATTCTTTACTTCTTGGGACCCTTTAAATTTTTCGATTTTCAAATAAATTGATGATTTGTAATAGTTTTTTTTTTTTGTAATAACGCTACTGAATTCATCTTACATGCATGTGCTGTTGTATATTTTAAATTTACAGAAATATTTTTCTCATAATATTTTTTGAATTCCATTCATATGAGAAAATATAAAATTTGTTTTGTTTGTTCCAATTGAATAATATAATTTTTATTTTAATTATTATTAAATTCCATTCACAAACTTCAGAAAACTTTCTTTCATCAAACTATACAACAGAATCAAAGATCATAGCTCAGCTGTCTGCACTGTAGATCTATTCAACAACAAGATATTATTATATTATATTTTTTGTTTTCTGTGTATAGGAAGAGATTTTACTGTAATCAATATATTCCTGTTTATAAAATTCAGGAAAATCTGTTAAAATATACACCAAGCATTCAATAACTTAACGAATAGATCTTTTACTTGTATACACATAGCCACTTGATAACATAGAAGCCCTATGGTTCCGCATAGGGCTTCTATGTTATCAAGTGGCCATAGCGTCCGACAAATTCCATGCTGCGTTTTATCAGACCAATAGCTTAAATATGACTTTATCATGCTTATTTGAAAGCGAGGCAATTTCGAAAAAAAAAGTAGAGAGCAAGTTTGATGGACTTGCTAAAAGTCACTCACGAAGTTTCTAGTATGCATTTAACAAAAAGAATCAAATTTGAAACACTCATTTAATTTGGTTTTTTGGGGTCAATATTACAATGATTTCTTTTCAGGAAAAATCTGAGCAAGTACAGTTTAAATTCACTAATAAAGCACTTTTTGTAGCTAGTACCTAGAACCTTGAATCGATGGATTCATCTCCATTAATCTCTTTTCATTTATTAAAAAGGATACTTGAACTTTTTCGTAACATCTCAAGGTCTTACAACAACACACCCACAATAATATTAAAACCCACCCAAGAGTACCATCTTTTTTTCTTTTTGTAATTCAAAAGGTGCAAAAAGTATCAATTGTATGTAATTTGTAAGAATATAGATATACAATTTCCTTCCGCATAATAATGCAATATATATAACTAACCATCCTTATATTTTTTTGCCCATTGATCGGTGTGTAAATAATATAGTAATATTGTGAAACGGAAGTTATTAATCTATTTATTATTATTACACCAAAATAATAAAAAAATTATGGAAAAATGTGTTCAAAATTTATAACAAGTTTAAACACGTTTTGATTTGAGATGATGGGATGATTCATACAATTTTATTGAATGCATACACAAGGATATTATTTTACTCAATTCTTTATCTCAAAATATGTGGTGGCTCATGATACAATTTTTTTACTATTATAAATCGACAAGGTGTTTCAAAATCATTTATTCGTTGTGTGCATAGTAAGGGCAATTAAAGCGATGCCAGCGGTACCAGTGCAAAATTTTGGCGTTAAAGGGGGCTGTTGATGACTAATTTGCAATTCTTTACATGTTAATGTTATAGAAAATATCAAATTAAAATGATTGAAAAACACTAATTAATTATACTTAATACATTAAAAATTGTGAAAATAAGAAATCAAATTGCACAAATATTATTTTTCAAATGTAAATTATCATAATTATTTATTTAAATTTGTGAGACAATAATATTAAATTGTCAATGTAAATCATAAATGCAATCCATACAATTATATATGCATCCATACAAATTCTATAATTAAAGTAGTGTATCGTTACCATGGAAACGTCTCCTATAAAACTCACGCACGGTGCGAATAGGGTGATCAAATTGGGTTTATAAATTTTTAATTTGAAATAAAAGCAAAACACATGAGATATCAATATAATTTCGTATTTAATTGAGATTTCTTGGCATTGTTATTTTAAAATTTTCTTGTACGTGAATGTCTTTAAGATGTATACCAAGGCTATTTGAAACTATGCTAATTTTCACGTGGATTTTTACGTTATCTTGAAATGGAAAAAGTGTTCTCAATAAGGATGTGGTATTGTTATTATGGTGGACGCTCTTCATATGCAAGGTCGCCAGTTTGAAACTTATCGATTTTGAAAAATATCTTTTGTTTTGATTGTTATTATTATATTTTGATTGATCTGATAACACAAAACCTGAAAAAATAGTTATTAGATACATTCATTTATTAAAACATAATTCCTACCGGGTGTCCCACGTTGTTTTGTTTTTTGCAAACAATATAGTCCATTTATATGTCCACAAAACCACATCAAACCGTTTATTAATGAACAATATTTATTCTTAACTCCAAAGCAGCAATTTTTCTGAAATTGCCACATTTTAAGTAAAAACCTCCACCCCTCTACCTTTCTACGATAAATACATGTTCATAAACCAAATACGAGCTTGGATGACCAAAAGGTTATCTTTTCTTGCAGGTTATTACATTGAATGTCACTTTTGAATTACACGGTAGTAACTCCTCTATAAACTGAATTTCAATAATGAATATTATAAAAAAAAAGTTATGAATTACTTTCTCATTCATTTATTTTAAAAAACCAGTCCTAAAGAATAGCGGTTAGTTGAGTGTGTATGCGTCGTCTCCGCACGTCTCCGTTTGTATGTTTTATTTTTTTAGTTTTTTTTTTCAATATCCAGATGTTTGAAAGATTTTTTTTGTATTTATAAAACATTGTATTAGCTAATAATAATAATAAAAAAAATTATTTTCATCAATATAACAAACTGCTCTTAACTGGGAATTAATATGTTACAATTAAAAAACGGTTATTCAATAATATAAAAAAAAACAGTGAATCGATTACGAAAACCACAATTTATATTGAAACAAGTGAAAAGAAACAATTGACTGAGTTAATTGTTGAAATACCATGCAAAGTCAGTGTTGATTTCTGTATCACATAACACATACAAAAATGTATAGACAGTGTTGATGCGCAATCGTTTGTTTTTTTTGACGTCACGTAAATAACAAAAGATACTCACTTTTAAATAGACACACACACAACTGATATTCCTATATTAATACATACTATAAAATTTGCACCTAATTAACGCCCTCGTGGGTAAACAGTGATGTTTACAAAAAAATGTTTCAAACAAAAGTTTTTTATTTTTTTATAAGGAACATTTTTTACATTTAAACTTTTTTTCTATCTCTAACAGTTTACAAGATGGGTCTTACGGACCCAAGACCCAATTGACCTATGATGCTCATTTACGAACTTGACCTCACTTTTTACGTCCTGATTTCAGCTCGATGTCTTTTTTCGTTTTTGAGTTATCGTGTCCACAGACGGACGGACGGACGGACAAACGGAAATGGACTAATTAGGTGATTTTATGAACAGCTATGACAAATTTTTTTTCCTAGCATCATTATTTTTAAGCGTTACAAACTTGGGACTAAACTTAATATACTATGTATATTTCATATATGCATGGTATAAAAATAACACGTACTTTTCATTTTAAACACGGTTTTTAGATTTGAAAGAATTTAACGTGACCGGTTAAATATTTCAATCGATCCTGCGTAGTTAAGAAAAATTATGTCAAAAGCCATCTATGAACAGTAATCAGAAATTACCAAAGATCGGAATCAGAAGTTAACAAAGTAGAACTTAAAACCATTTTCGAATTTGAATAAATAGACAATATCACTTCATGCGGTCTCCAATATATGGGAACAAGAAAACATTTACTGTAAATAGCATGTTTTTTATTCATTTATGAATTTTAAACTACCGTAAATTTCACCTACAAACAAAACACCAAAGCCCATAAATAATTAATTGTGCAGATTAATAGTTATATAATTATGGCTTTATAAATGTTTTAAACATTTTATTAATGTTTCAATGTTTTTTTTAAATTAAAAGGAAATATTGTTTAGAAGTTTTTTTAATTAACTGTATATTATTTTTCATTATTTATTATAAATATATGTAATTATTTTGTATAGCCTCACATTTGGTTTGGGAATTTAGCACACATGTCGACGCTTAATGGAACGACGCTTCTGTGTTTTTGTGGGTGTTATTTTAATATAAATTATTAAAAGTTTGATACGTTTAATATCGCTATTGTGTATTATTAGCTTTTACTCGCAACTTCGTTCGCGTACGTGTAGATCAAATTATACGGTAAATGCATGACGTTTACTATAATGCTGGTATGGTATAGAGACAGATACTATAGTATCTATGTTGTCATAAGTAATATTACTTTTACTTTTATAAATTCAATTTGTACATTGAATTAAAATAAATTGGCAGTACATAGTCGGTGTGGTACTAAATTCGTGTGAGTGCGACCCCTGTAGTCCACACGACTAACTTACCAGGAAAGGGAAAAAACATTTAAAAAAGCTCTTGTTAGCCTTCATAAATTATTCTTCGAGCATGTACTGCAACTTATGCTGGAACGATCATTATCTCCATTGATAAATGATGTGTTTTATCCACTTTTCAGATTCTGTTTATACAGTTTTTTCCAGTTTTTTTATTACCATTAAAAAACGGCTCAACCGATTCTGCTGAAAACTTTTTCAGATCTTAAATACGCGTTGAATAAGCCTAGTCACGTGTTAATGTCATAACTGGTTCGCGAGATAATCGAAGCGAAATATTCCGAACACACACTCAGATCACATTGAAAAGGTTTGATTCGGATATTGCGGCCTTGAAAACGCGGAAATATGTAAAAATGGGAATTTTCAAAATTACATACAGTAGATCAAACCCATAAGTAAATTAAATTCAAGTATGATAATGTATTATCTCGTACTCTCGTAATCAATGAGTTTTACTACAAAAAAATAATGTAAGAGTTTGAAAAATAATTACGAATATTTTCTGAGATGTTCTTTTCAGTTTAAATTATATGATACCGAGCGATATCTCGTAAACCGCTTTTTAAAACGTCACACATATATTATGATAACACAGTAAACTATACGTTATAATTATTTTTCATTAAATAAGTAAAAAACTTATTATGAAAACTTTTCAAACTGTTTAACAGAAAAACTTTTCTCATTATAGTGAATAAACTAAATAGGTTTTTAATATATTAACTTGCATAATTACAATCATCCTTCACCCTTCATATTATTTATAATTATACCTTATGTTTACGTAAAAATTATAACTATTTCAAACTTATAAAAACAGTCAAATACTGCGATATCTCATAAACTGTGCATCCAATCATTTAATAAATTCGATTTTATAATTTTTGGATCAAAATTATCCCATAAACTGAGTTTCATCAAATTCCAAAAACAATTTTCTTTTTTTGCGATTTTAAAAAAATTGAAAAAAATCAAGAATTTTTTTTTATCTCCAATTTCGATAAAACTCAGTATATAAGGTTATTTTGACCCAAAAAGTACAACAATCGGGTGCATTTGCTGACTAGTCCAATAGTTTTTGAGATACGGACCAAAATCGATCCAAATTTTGCGATATCTCAAAAACTCTGCATCCAATCGTTGATCGATCAGTCAGCTTCCAATTTGGCAATGAAACATTTAAATAAATCCATACATAATTTATTTTTACAATAAACACACGGTATATCTTCATAGTATAATGTTAATATTGTAAAAAAAAATTATCATCCATTTAATATGAGCATAAATGTTTAATTAAATAAATAATTAAACCACTTTTATATTAAAAATGTAACTTTTTAAGGTAAAAAAAAATTTCCTAGTATTAAACTCTGTATGTAAAGAAATCACCAGATGTTTCTTATAACTCGTAAAAAAGGTTTTATCAAGAAAAATACTTCAAACAAAAGTTCTTAGTTTCAATAAATAGTCAAGTCTCTTTAATCGAGGCTCAATAAAAAGGTGTGGCGGTTATTAGATTTGTTTTAATTACAACATTGAACTCGTATAACAACTTCAAAATATTTATTTTAGAAAAAAAACTGGGGTTAAAGTTATACGAAAATTGGTCAAAAAAAGTCTATAAATAAACCATAATAGTCGTATAAGTCGTAAACGGCAAGTGACCCAAGAAACATCATTGGATAAAAAAAATAGGAAATGTAATTATCTACAATGAAGACTACGCCCTTCAAATTTATAAGGATTTCGTGCATTTACATTCACTACGTGATACTGAACCTAATTAAAATTTTAAAAAAATAACTCCTGTAATTTAATGCAAGCATTAATTCTCATAGTCTGTTTCAATAGTAGGGTTTTTGTTAATAACCATGCTATATTTCGTGCTTAATTTAAACATGAAGATGTCTAATAAAATCTGTAAAGAGTTATGTATTGTACTCTTATAAAGGCTTCAGAAAAAAGAAAAATTATTTAAAAAATTTTTAATGCCCAAAATCTTAAGTTTCCAAAACATATGTTTTATTTAAAAATAAACAAAGTGAAATTAATAATTACCCATTTATTAACGAATATAATTAATTAATTTTTAACAATACATAAATAATTTCTTTAGATAAATAATTAAAAACATTCTAATTATTATGTTATCAAAATAAATAGTTTAACTGTTTAACCCTCCGTGATGTGTACTAAATACATGACTTTGATTTCTAAATACATGATGAATATATGAAGGGGTGATGAAAGGTTTCTAAACATTTTCGATAAAACATACATACACAAGTAGTAAGTAGTCCCCCTAAAATTGATCTCCTGTTGAGATAAATATAATAACACCATCATCTATCAATAAAAATTTCATTAACCCCTCTCTACTCAATGTTTTTAATAATAAATGAATATGTACTTTGCAAGCTATTAAGGTTGTTAAGGCGCTACAGAAAGAAAAAAAAAAACATGTAGTCTAAAAATTATGTAAGTTGTTCAGAAAATAAAGCTACATTATTCGAGCTTTATTTTCTGAACAACTTACATAATTTTTAGACTACATGTTTTTTTTTCTTTATGTAATAAATAAAAATCAACGAGAGGTGTCGTGGGCACTCGGTAGGAGCTATGTTCCTTTTGTACCTTCGTAAATTATAAACGTAGCGCTTAATTTTTTATTTACAAGAAATTTTTCTGAAAATTTAAGGTATTAATTTTAGTCAAATACTTATTTTATTACCTTGAGAATTTAATTTTATAGCTACTTTTATTTTTTACTGGATGAGTTAATTGTAATATTAGTTTAAAAAAGACATACTTCTGATTAAATATGTGCATATATTAAATTTGGTTTGATCAGGATATTTATTATAACATGACATAAAATTTCCTTGTACTTAAAATAATCTCTATTATCTTTAACTTCTGATAACTCACTTTCATAACTCAGTTTTTTAATGAAAAAACATAATAACATTTGACAAAAAATAATAATAATTGACAAATTATAAAAATATTTTTGCATATTCTCAAAATTCATGGCAAGCTGAATCGATTGAAAAAGTTTCTAAGGTGAGGCCTAGGTAGAAGATGATCGGTGAGAAAATGGTCATTTTTTGTTACACAATTTCCAGACTTCTTTTTTTAAATTTAATTGTTGACTTAAGCAACATGTTTAAGAACATTTTCTCAAAATTTTAAGTTTTTGCTTTTTTTTTCACCAACGCCTCAACCACCTTAAATACTGACTTATTTTTAAAATATATTAAGAGCTTTATGTTTTGAAACACAGTTGGAAACGGTAATTGAAATATTGACCAGGAGAAAATGGAAAACTCATGTTTTTACTATCAAAAGATTTTAAATAGGTAAGTAAAACAAAAAATAGTGAATTGAGTTTGCTTGCCTGTTGATGTTCTTTATAACAAGTAAAAATTTCTTGAACAAAGAATTAATTCAAGTATTAATTGTCTTAAAAATTATAGTAGACAAGTTTTCTTGAACCAAGAAAATGTTTACTTTCTATCATATAAAGAGTAGATTTTCTTGAAACTAAACGAAATTTGAAGGTTAAATTTTATTTGGAATGTTTTTGAAGATGTCTTTACAAAGAATTCATTAGAAACATTACTGTCTTTACAAAGAATTCATTAGAAACAAGTGAGTCAATAACACTCTCAGTGCATCAAGAAATCTGGATGCACTGGCGATTCTTATTTACCACGTGTAGACAATTCAAATTTAAACGGAACGTAAATTTAGTAAAAATTAATTCTAATTTAAAAAAAACATTTACTATATCTAAAAATAAAAATAATTTTTTTGTTTAGATTTACACAAAATGACACGATGAAGTTATTTTCTTCTTTTTTATACACCAAATAAAGTGAAACCTCATTAAAAATATCAGGTACGACGGATGCTTTTGCTGAAATTACTTTAAAAATCTTTGTTTCAAAACTTTATCATTTCATAATTTTCTTATTTATGTGCAAGGAATTTTATATGAACATGTAATATAAATGATACAATGCTGTCACAACTGTTTTGACTATGTTCACTATAACGAAGTCTCACTGTACATAAATGCACAACTTCAAATAAAAAAAAACAATATTCTTAAATTTTCTCTGTTGATATTTTTCATGTTCCAATAAATCATATTTATTGCTGTTCCAAAAATAAAATGCAGATTATTTTCATGTAAAAAAATATTAAAATAATCGTTCCATTAATTGCAGATATAAAAGCCATAATATTAATGTCTCACTTTAGTTTATAATTTATTAATTTTAAAATTCAAGGAAATGAATTAATTGCATGTTAATTTATCGATAAATTGTTTACGATTTTCTTTTTTTCTTTCTATTTTCGTTGCGATTCCGATATCCAATCGTAAAATGGTCTAATTATTCAATTATGGTTAATATTGTAGACAGGGAAACACGTACATAAAATGGAGAGATCGTCGAAGTCGAATTACGTAACTATTGATATGAAAGTCATCAAAGCGTTATGTATTTAACTACAGGATGAACAAATAATAATAATAATTTAACTAATCTAAGTTCCAAAACCTTGAAATCTCGACAGTTATTTAAGTCATAAAACGGAAAGTAAAAATTAACGAGAAATTATAACGGAAGATTTTTTTCCGGAATGAAAACATAAGACATATGTTTTTGGAAATTTGGCTTTTAACACTCTTTGGTTTTATAGAGTTTCGAACAGTTAATCGATAATTCTTGATTTATTTTTCTGCTATTTTCGTGATGATTTCGTTGTTTTAATATATAAAACTTATACACGTAATTAAAATATGTAAATTAGTAAATAAAAATTTTTTTGCTTCTAATTAATAAATAATATTACAGACAATAATTAATAATTAACGATTGTAAATACAATACAACGTAATTTAAATAAATTCCAGTACTATTTGGAATAAAAAATTTCACTTCAAACATGAAATACGATTAATTATATACTATGATCAAAAAATTTATATTTTGAATCAGGGTCTGTTAAAGGTGTTCAAAAGTCTTGTTGATTATATATTTTGGGATGGAAGTACCTTCAAAATCTCTCCAAACTAGTGTGTTTTTGTATAATTTTCGATCATACCATTGAAACCATTCGACCAATTGTCAAATAAGGCGAATTTTTTTATTTTTCGTGCCAAATTTACTCTACTGTAAACCTAGTTTTATCAAAATTTGTTTCAAAAAAATGAGATATTTTTGAACTATAAAATACGAAATTCAAGCTATCTCATACGAATAGCATAGCGATAACCACCCGATTCGCTGGGCTTAAAAGTAAAGACCACCGCGTTATAGCCTTCACTTCACCTCTCTTGCTCTCGCTTATCCTCCTTCCATAACCCTGGAAATAGGGATACGGATTGTTTTACACAGTTAAACTATATGTATAGTTTTCAATTTATTTTTTAAATGTAAAATAGTCATCATTCATTAAGTATCTATATCAGAACATATGGTCATAAATTGTATCTCGTTCCCCATTTTTACAGAAATTTTAAATTTAGTTTTAAAATGATGTTTATAGTTTTAATGACGCAATGAAATGTCAAAGACAAATTTAATTTTTTTGTTAACATATCTTTATAAATTATAGCTCATGTTTTATTCTGATGTTTGAGCTATATTATTGAAAAGTTTCATTCAAATCCATTCAGTAGTTTTTCCGTGAAAGTGTAACAAAAAAAACCTTTATAATATCTAAGAATAGTCAAATAAACTGGATTTTCGGGATTTTTAGGTCCTAATTCTTCCAGCAAATGAAAGCGTAACAAAATTCTAATTCGAGTTATATATTTAAAAAATACCCGACTTTTAAAGTGTACGAATTTCAAATATTTCAAACAGTTTCAAGTCAATATTGAAATTACTCAAGTATTCCATAAATGAATGAATAATAAGTCCATATATCTATAGTATAGCTTGAACTAATTTTATTGTCAGACAAATTACCTATAATTCGTCTGACATTTGACGAAATAAACTATGTTTTGCTGTTGTTATTTACACATCTATTGGTTTAGTGGCTACAATAATTATTATTTATTATAACAATTTGACGTATATTTCATATATATATATCCACATATCCAGCCAAACATACAGGTGAAGTGAAGGGGATTTATTTTTTTTTATATTATATTGTTCTACACTGATGATTTTAATATTTTTTTCATTTGTTTTCTATCTCATTTATATAAATTTCTGCCTCTTTCTTACAAGTATGTATGTATGTATGTATGTCGGTCGTGGTTATCAAACCTCCCCCAATATTGTTTATAATTTGGGTAATTTAAATTATTACATTTTATTTCAAAATAACTCAACACAATATTTTAATTCTTGTCAAAAATATGGTTTAAGTAAAGTAAATAAAATAAAATTTCGATAAAGTATATATTAATTCCAAGGAGAACCTATAAAATGAACCTTTATAATGCCTTTGAAACTATCAGCGGCTGGTATTCGACTATTCTAAGGTCGAGTACGTTCTGGGTCTCTTCTGTACACTTCGAGAAACAAGTACATACCAAGAAAATTGGAAAAAATTAGTTCCTATTAATTAGTAAGACAGAAAAGTTGAATTTCACCGGTTTATTTAAGGCCATGAAATTCCATACCTTTCTTAACGGTCGAGCCCGTCTATCCAATCACTCAGAACACTTGGTGGCAAGAATTCCGACCAACAAAACCAGAATTAAAAAAACTCCGAATAACTTAGCATGCCAAAAAATTCATAGCTTGGCATCTTCAATCAGTTGATCTAAACCTCTTTCACAAGTCGAGTCCGTCCGTCTAATCACCCAGGCATCTTTTGTACATTTCGAAGGAAGAGTCCAGACCAACAAATCATGAAAAAATAAATCTACTTGATAAGTAGGAAAGTCAACATGTCCAGATTTACTCAATGGAAAAGTCAACATGTCCAGATTTACTCAATGATAAAAGAACCCGGACCTTTTTTAAATGTCGAGTCCGTCTGTCCAATCACCTGGGTCTCTTCTGTATACTTCAAGGAGCAAGTACATACCAAGAAAACTAGCTGGTAGCTTCAAGAGCATACCTTTATACAAAGCGATATTTCACAAAACATATGCCGGAAAATATTTTCATAATGAATAAAAAATTGTATACATAAATCCGAATTCATGATCAATAACTTCCTGTTTCTTTAAAATATCATTGGTCACATTATTTTAAATAGCGATTGTAATATTCAGACAAAAATCATTCACCAAAAATTCGATCTAAATTTAGATATTAAAAAAAATTATGATTAGTGAAAGTAATTTGTTATCATCAGGAAAATTTAATAGGGAAATTATTGTGGCATCCGGTAATCGTATACGTTAGAAAATTATTGGAAAGTACCTTGTGGCTGTTGTATCAACGTCTTGTTTGAATATTATGAATCATGAAATGAAATTAATAAATTTTTTTTCCGCATATTTTAATACCAATAAGATAAACAATTTCACATTCTTACAAGTTAACACATAGCATGCAATTAATTGTGTCTACTTCACTGAAACACCTTACACATCGCTGACAATTTTTTAATTAAGACATTTTACGTTGATTAAATAAACATTTTATTGTTATCTAGAGCTTACATAGTATTTCCCCGCTTATCATCTGTGAAAATTCCTTAAGCTTATTGTCAACAGACTAACATATTTATCTATTCCACTTTTATTGTTTTTAATAGAGTTATTAAACTGACAAATGTTTTCTGAAATTTTTGAAACGTTTAAGCATAACTGTGCAAATATTGGTCTTAGTATTACAGACCCGATTTAAAATATAAATTTTTAATCGTATTTCATGTTTGAAGTGAAATTTTTAATTCCAAATTATACTGGAATTTACTTAAACATAAAAAGCATAAAAATCAAGGCTAGAATAGTTGAAGAATTTATTTACAGGTTTTACTGTAACTCAATGTAATACTATTCAGAGTACAAAGTATTTAAAAACACTTTAAAACTGCTAACCCAGAAATTTTGATAAATCAAAGATTATTATTTAATAAGTACAAAATATTAAAAAAAAAATTAATCATACTATAAAATTTTACCTCATTTAAAAACTAATAATAATATTAATAATAAAATTAATTATATAATAATTATCAAAAGACGTAATCATAATGATTTACAATTTATAATATAATTAATCATTTTTTTGTACTATGTGATAAAAATTCAAAATCAAATGTTTAAATTAAACTACATATTATAGTGTAGGACCAGGCGAAGTATTTGAGAGACATTTCAGAACGGCTGAAAATTTGAGTTGTGTTGTTATGGCTAACTTTTTCTTCTATTCTTTTCCTTCACAAAATTGGGAAGGTTTTTAATTGTGTGGTATAAAATTGATTTATACTCATTGAAGACGATATTCAAATAATTCTGCATCTAGGAACGAAGGCGAACACCAAATAACAACGAAAATAGGCAAGCACCAAATGTGTTCGCCTTCGATTTTGGCCGAAACTTAAGAAGATAATTGACTGAAAGATTCAACATTTATTTTCCCTGACGCTTAGCAAAGCAGGATGGTGTCTGCTATTCGATTTACATGTTTCGCATTGCCTCCTAAATTTCGCCGTTTTGAAATGACTATCAAATACCACAGCTGGCCCTTAACCTATTATTATTAAAATTATTTTACTATACTAGTTATATAAATTAAAATGTTAAAAACAAACACGGACATATTCATGAAAATTTGTTGACAAATCAAAAATATTATTTATAAATAAAATTTTTTTTTTAAAAACACACCTTGCTTTTACGTACGGTATAGTACGACGTATTTTTAAAATACGTTTAATTAATTTATTTGAAATTATTATTGTTTTTGGTATTTCCCTATTCATGTATCAATTTAGGATTCCGTTTCAAGATCAATTACAATTGAATACACTACAGATTTCATAATTAAAACTATTAAACATCTTTTAGGAACTTTAAGAGTTTTGTCCCCTACGAAAATTTTTATGTAGAAAAAAAAAGCAGATGTTTGCAACCATCGAAGGGTTTGAAAAATGAAATGCATTTCAATTTGGTTAAACGATTTTCTATCTTTTCGATAGTTTGCCATTGATTATATATGTCCTTCCCAAAACCATTGTCCAAATGTGAAAATCGATACAATGTATTTCAATAATTTTATCATTCAAGGCACGATTAACTTTCCACTTTTCTTTATTACCAAAATGGCAGACAAAAAGAACCATAGTTTCCATTATGAGTACACGAGTACTCATAATAAAACCATTTTGTTTCATTATGAGTACAAGATCTATCTTATTATTTTAAAAAATCTAACATATGATCAATAAACCTGACACATTAGCTCATTAACATAATTAATAAGGATCTTAATCAATTAATTAAAAATTCAAATTAAATAAACAACATTTTTATATTTTTGTGTAGGTTAATTGGTGTTTGATTTTTTACCTACAAATCTATATATTTAAATTAAATATTTTTTTTTAATCAATTAATAAACAATTTCAAATGTTTTTAAATGTTTGATTTCTGTTGACTGAAAGTGGTCAACGATATGTAGGCGAAATCATATGAATCTAATCTTAAAATTAGAAATTTGCAATAAATGTTTAATTGCGTCATATCTCAATATTTATTAATGAGTTTCCCATTATGTACGTGTATTATTTTAAGGTATAATGTCCGATATAGTCAAGTTCGTAAAAATATTGTCTATAAAGCCGTGCCTTTTTTTAAAATATGATTTATAATTTATCAGTTTCAGTCAATTGGTTCATTTAGTCCATGCAAAAAGTCCCAACTTTGATAGCGAATATCTTGTTTAATTGACAATAAAGCAATTGTCAAGGGGACTATTATTCTTAACATCTACTTAAAATTTTGTTTAATTCTGTAAAAACTACCTTAAAGTCTATACGGCTATACTACCTTAAAGTATTTTTTAATAAGCTTCTATTTTTATTTTTATCAATTCAGGTGAGTTTATCATTTTAGATGAGCTTAGCAACTTCCGTGGGTTATTACCACTGTTTAATTGCTTGATTGATAAAGTATTTGCAATTCAGGAAAAACCCGAAAGTTTATCAAATTTTCAAATTTCACAGCCATAGTATAAACCTAGTATAAAATAGTAATTTTTATTCGAGCAGAAAGAAGTAGCGAATAAATATTTGTAGATATGTATTTTTTGGAAAATCAAATTTCACTGTCATCTCATGATGGCAGAGTTTTTATTTTATAAAATATCTTTCAAATATGTTTGGAAAATAATTCTGGACATGAAGATAACCTCTGTTACTTTATATTATCATAAACAAATTATTTGGAAACTACATGAAAATTATTTTTGTGATAATTTCCTTTCATGACAAATAAAAAAAAATAAATATAAAAAAATATATCAAATCATTATTTTTCCTTAAAATTTCAATAAAATAAGTAAATTTTTTAAATATTTATATATTTAATAATTGCATGGTTAAAAATTCATGGAATTTACTCTAAAATTTCAAGAATCCAACATCATTCACTATTTTAAAAGAAAGTACCGCTTTTGTGTGTAATTACCTTCCAAATAACTCTACTATCGATCGATTTAGTGAAATTGTTATCAATAATGTTTGCATGAATCATTCATATTATTGCGAAAAATTAACAGACTGATAAAGAGAAAAATCAACAGATGTAAAAATTTTTAATAGCTACAGGTGAAACAAGTCTGTCGTCTGTGAGAAAGTAGTCATGGGCGTGTTAAAATTATGATGACAATTACACCAAATTTCATAAGAATTAATATTTTTTGCATGATTCATTAATCAAACGGAGTTGGGCACATATTATGGATGGTAGACATACAATTTGTCTCATGCAATTTTTAATAATATTAGATCTAGATTCATTTTACAATTTTAAGAGAATTCAATATTATTTCCGGATAAAGCAAAAAAATTTTATTGTATCCTTTACAGTTTTTATAACAGGTTTCTTAATAAATACTACTTTAATCCGCCAAAAAAGCTGAAGTTAAACTCCTGAAAGCAAAATTTTTTCTTAAATAATTTTAAAAAAATAGGGTTAAATTGCTGGCAAGCGAAAACTCGAAAAAAAAATTACTGGATCAATGTTTTTCGGTATTATTTTCAAAAATATCTGCGCTTTTAGATTTAGGAGTAAAAAAACAAAATTTAGAATTTCGAGGTAAACGTTAGGGTTATAGAAAATAATTTTTACTACAATTTACCATCTAAGTAATTAATGTACAAAAACACTAAAATGAGAATTTCGCGGTACAGAAAAAACGAATTTTGTACATTTTTAAAAGATATTTACTTGTGTCAATTTTCGATTTTTAACTCCTCCCCTCCTGCTTGTCAAAGATGGTCAAATTTTTCAAGACCCACCCCCTTGGTGTGACGTCAACATATTTTATAATTTAAAAGAAAAATTTAAAATAAAACAGCAGTTTTTTGTATTTCTTAAATTTCTAATAAAAATTTTTAATTAAATCAACATCGATATTACCGCCTTACGCCTCTGTCGAGCAGAAATATAGTATACACACCACTGGAGCAATGAAAGAATGTCTCAGAAACTGCTCTCAAGATGTGTAATATATTATTTCTATATAGTTATAGCTTATGAGGGTAATAATTGATTTATAACTTTTTGAGCGATTTAAACTTTATCGAAAACATCTTGCAAAGTTTAAGAAGTGAGTTTGAAATATAAATCGGTCAAGGGAAATAACAAGTTCATCCATACAAAGCCGCGAGGCACAGCTAATATTATTTAAATATTTATTATAATAATAAATTATGGTAAAAATACTACTTTATTTTAAAAATACAAATATTATGCACCTAAAGAGGACATGTAATAGTAAAGTGTATTTTAAACGTATACAAAAGTAAGATGACTCATTTTGAAAGTATTTTTAGATAAGACATTTTAGATCTAGTACCAAACGTAATAATTTCAAACGTCATTTTAGAGAAACAACTGGAATTTTTTGAACCTTTTGTCAAAATCATGTCTATTATTGTAGAGCTGGCAACGTTTTCGAAAGTGTACATTTTAAGACGGCTGAATTTCGGATAATTATTTCCTTATTGAACTTCGATTGGAATGAAGTTTGTCTTGCACCTGAGAAGCGTTAACTAACGGGTAATGCTCGTTAGTAAAGCAATCATTTCTGCCTGACAAATTAAAATTACATTCTTTAATTATAAAACTAAATCATATTAAAATTACAGATACACTTAAATGATTTTATTAGAATACACGTATTTCGTATTATTAATAATAACGTATTTCTAATTATTAGAATAATATCCGACGTGATGTTAGAAAAGATAAAACTACCTGGCAAGTATTATTTCAGTAGGACATGAAAAATAATTTTAATAAAATTGTCTTAAAAACATTCTAAAATCAGCAATTCTCGCAGCTTTTTTTCGAGAATGCGTGCTGGAAGCAACACAATAAGCCCCTTACTTGTGCCAAACATACTGCCATCCCTACTTAATTTCAATAACAATCGGAAATATCTAAAATCCAGTCGTCTTAAAATCAACATATTCAAGACGTTACCTTTTTTCGAGTTCTATTTTTAAAAATTTCATTATAAAAGTGGTGATTTTCAAAAACAATTTCAAACAATTAATTTCCTTTGCTATTTCACTCTTTACAATAATGTTACATGTTTCGATCTTCGCGATCATTATCAAACTGGTAAAATCCTCCAAGTTTATCTTTCTAATATACCATAAATTTTCCAAAGCCTTAAGAAAACATTGGTCTACGAAAATTTCTAGGCGTTGAAAAATGATTATCAAATACTACTCATGGCTCTAGACCAAGCCATTTTTATAGGTAATTAACAAAAAAAGATATGTCACAATTTTTACTCTATCGTTGTTTCCTTTCATTTTCATTTGTTTTTAATTAAATTACATAAGACAAGAGAAGATAAATTTTTATTATTATATTAAAAAACAGTTTTGTACAACCGCAAAATTGTATACAAACTTTTTTTGTTGTTTTTAATTACTCAACGAAATTAAAAATATTGATCGCAAAATATTTTATATTATGTGTCTCTGGGGAGTGATAGTAAAATTTTTATTACTATAGTTTTTATTTTTCACATGAAAACTATGTTCGAGTACTCAGTACATAATTGATGATACTTCCAATATACACTATATATCAATATTTCTATATTCGATTAAAATTATTTTATATATCTCGAAAACAAGATTTTTTCTTTACAATTAATCATTTTTCAAGCGACTTAAAAATTATTTAGATTCTCGAATCGTGCTAGGTCAAAATATCAAAAAATGAATTTAAAAAACTATTTATTAAACCAATTTTCGAACAGTCGCACATGAGAAACCTTGATTGGCGATCCTACTCAAAACAACTCAAGATAGAGATCAACTTGGTCAAAAAAATTCTCTAGCTACTCCACGATTAAAGAAATCATTTCATGATTATTCTAAGGGCCTAAAAATTATGGAAAATATTTAAACAGGTATACGTATTTTAAAAATACAAAAAACTGATCTAGGAATTGGGGCAAAAATCGAAATTTATTTAAACAGGTGTCTATTCGCTCCAGATTTAAAAAAAATGCATAATTTTAGAAAAAAAATCCATCTAAAATCAAAATTTTCTGTGATATTAATGTAACATAGAATCTCAGAAAATGTTATTACAATTTTCCCCGACCAATACCTAAGTTTTCCGACATAACCAGAATTGCAAACTTTTTGGCATATCTAAGTTTTTAGAATTTTTGAGGTTACTCGCAATCCTTCAATCTATAGACTGTAAAATACGTAGCGTAGAATTTCTGGATACGACATTATACTATTGAATTTCTTCCTGTGAGGACTTTGCAACCCTTTAATGGATTTAAAGTCGACATCCTAAATCATGTTTTCAAGTTTTTAATTTTCCACACATTACAAATTCAATTAAAGACGTTCCTCGCTAACTAATAAAATTATTAAGTATGTAATTATATACGACTCTCAAATTTTCAGGGTGGAGTCTGGAGTCGAACTTGGGAAGAGGAGATGAAAATTAAGAATACAATTTTTTACTCTCTCCCCAGGAACGTCCTTAATTAGATAACAAAAGTCGCAAAAAATAAATATTTATGTCTGTCTGACTATCGACTAAATATTAATTTTACGGTTTTGATATTACAGGAAAATTGTGAATTTATAATTAGATGTACCACTTCCGATTTATTATATAAAAATTTGTTGGTTATTTTTAATATGCATTTCTTGTAATTAAATAAAAATTTCATAGAATTAAAAATGACTTTACAAAATAGCGTTTAAAAAGTTTCTGGGATATTCCAAAGTATTTTTTATATTAATAAGAAAAAAACGCATATCCTGTCTATTTCAATTGGCTACGAATATTTTTACAGCCAAATTATTCCAAACATAATTTCTTTCTTTATTTTTATCCATAAATTACAGTTAAAGTGCTGAAATTAATGGCATTTGTGTGTTATTTCTTCTATAAGTAATTTTTCTCTAAATCTTTAGACATCAAAATTCAAAAAATATGGTATAAATCGAAAAATTTTACTAATAATTATCGTTTCATTTTACCAAGTTCTAACAAAATCCACCTTCAAAAATTTTCATACACTCATTTTTTTAGGAACGCCCTTAATCAAGATTCTCATTTATGGTATTTAGGTTTTTAAGGATTTCAAGAGGGGGCTTTGGCGATAATCTCAGCCATAATTTATGAATTTATTCAAGTTTTACTGTACCTACTTCAAATTTAGCATAATAATAATAAATAGGATAAATAGATAAACAGCGAATTTAAAGTTCCCACTTGAGAATTAATTTTCCTTCAAGGCTGTTATGATTATATTCAATTTTTCAAGAAACTAACTGATCCGACACTATTAAAAACCAGTGAGTATCCCCGATTATTGGAATTTGGATGACTGGATTGTATAGAAAAATTGAGGTCTGTTTTTGTGAAACTTGCGCGTCCGGGGTTACCGGATTCTTGAACATATTGGTCTATTGAAAGTGCCGAATTAGTGAGGTTGTATTGTATTACTTTATAGATTATATCAGAAGTATTTATTAAGTTTCTCCATGACGTTTCCCTCTGTTTTTTCTACCAAGGAAGAAAATAAGGCGTGAAAAACTATCATAATTGAAGTCCATACTTCAAAACAATTGCTTGGTTTAAGCGATACTATATACATTTTCAAAAATCTTAACTATTTATAGATTATATCAGAAATACTTAAGAATATTTCTAAGAACTACATTAAATGGGAATAAGAAAATCAACTTACCCGAAAATCTTGCTAAGAACCGATAAAATTGTGTCGCTAATGCACTGCATAAACATGACGGTCGTAACGATATTATCCATGGATAATGATAACGTAACGTTGTCGATGAAATATTGGAATGTGCGGCCGGCCGCATATATTTTTTTTGTAACGTTGTACCATAATACTTATTAAATTGTTGTTCATCATCATTATTTATACTATTTAACTGTTGAAAATGTTTATTATTCTCCAGTTCCACTGTAGACGTTCTCCACCGACATTCTTTACCCATTATTATCTTCTTTGCCGGACGGAACAACAACACTTAACAATAAACAAAACATATAACAAAAAATTGTTACATAATATAAAAACCGGAAAATATCCAGGTATATTGTGACAATTAATTTTATTCCACATCTCTCGAAACACCCAAAACAGATGTTAAATACAACTTTAACTATACGGTTTAAAAAAAAAAGTTAACTGTTGGTTTTAACAAAAAAATAATAAACAGTTTAATATATATTAAAGCCAACAAAGTTTTGAAAAAGTGTGTTTTACATATTTAAAAACACTCCGAAAAAAGTAATCCACATCGAACAAAAAAAAAAAAAAACTTCAAAACACTGTTCAAAATAAATTTTTCCCCGATTTTCTGGAAAGAAAAAACACTTTTCACAAGTTTATATATTTGGTCGTTAACCTCATGTTTGATGAACTTAGATTAATTAATTCTTACAACAAATTCACACGGTTTATGAACAAGGTGAAATAAAAAAAAATATTATAAAATCTCACACGAACTGTTTTACTTTAGTTTTATTTTAATTTAATTATTTTGTTTAAAAAGTTTTTCTAGTTAGTTTTAAATAATAATGTTTTAAAATGAATTTTCGCGTTGATTTGTAAATAATATTTTGGGTTAAGGTAAATTTTTTGTGTTTAAGAAATAATATATTGTGAACACCTATAAAATATTTTTTTTATATACACCAAACACTTCCATCTCACAAATAAACAGAACGACACTGCCGTATGTCTACAATCTACATGCCGTACTAAATCTAAAACCAACTGAAAGCATTGCAAACCCGAACATTCACGAATACTTACGATTATATACTGTATATGTTGTAGGCATCTAATATTATGTCCGTTTACGTTATGACTATTTAATGTAGGCATTATATGCTTGGACAATTTTCAATCAAGATATTTTTAAACTCTTTAAAAAGACTCTTACTTTTCATTTTTTTTTGTAGTTTTATAATATAATAATAATAATAATGGGGTTTAACCTCCGTTTCTCTGACATATACGCCTATAACAGAGGCCACCCACATCATTATTTGTTAATCTTTTTTTATTCATTTACAAACATATTTTACAATTACATTTTTGATGTGGGTGGAGTCGGTTACTACGTTCTTATCCAAGCGACGACAATGTGATCAATTCTACCGCCCCCATTAATTATATATTGTTCACACTGCCGCTGCCTGGATTCGAACCCGCAACCTAAGTCTAAGTAGACAAACGATCGGAGGACTAGCGCGTTAGACCGCACGCCCACTTAGGCTTTTTTTTTGTAGTTTTCACATTCTGAAAATTCATTCAAGAAGGCGATGTTCTTTTCGTGATTTGCCTTAAATTATGTTAGAAAAGCTTTTATTTCGAAGCGATTATTGAGATATAAAGAAAAGTACTATGTTGATCGTCAAATGAACTAAATTTTTGTGTTTTTCGGGTCCCTATTACACTGGGTTATTTTGCGAGTAAATGACAAATTTTCGAGGCGTAAATTGAAGGAACTGCCTTGGGATGTAGCGCCTCGATATTATTTTAGTCGATATCTTAGAAAATACTCTTTTAAACTCACTTTTTGTATTTTTTGGGTTAAAATTACCCTAGAGAGTGGTTTGTTGTCCAAATCGAAGACAATAAATTTTTCTCGATTTTTTGCAATTTTCTAAAGGTCCTAAAAATCATAAAAATTACAAATTACAAAAGACTTTCGGATGAAACTTGGTATATGGAGTAATTTTGACCCAAAATACTCAAAAATTCATTAAGCGATTGGGAGAGTAATTTTAGCAATATCACCTAAAATTCGATAGGAAAGGCTTTTATTTCGGATACTTTCTCTAAATATCCTGAACAACACTTATTTAATCGTCATGTAAGTTAGATTTGTATGTTTTTTGGATCCTATTTACCCGAAATATTCGAGGGAATTTGATTGGTTAAACAGTTAAAAGCGAGTTTCAATGTATTAATTAAAGGAACTGCTACGTGATGTCACCCCTCGATAGGATTTTAGTTGATATCTCAGAAAAAACTCCAACCGACAAAGAAACACAATTTTTGCCTTTTTTGTGCTACAATTACTTTTGAGAATGAATTTTTGATCAAATCGGGGACAAAAAAATTATTCCCGACTTCTATCAAATTTCTTAAGGGGCATTAAAAAATTGAAAAAATTAACAAATTATTTTTGTGTTGGAAGTTGATGAAACTTGGTATATAGGGTAACTTTGATCAAAAATCATGTTCATTTTGCGATTGGAGGCGTAGTAATACCACCAAAAATTCTATACGAAAGATTTTTATTTATAATCGGCTATATAAATATCCTGAAAGATACTTCATTTAATGATCAAATGAGTAAGTTCTTATGTTTGGATTCATATTACTCTCAATCAAGTAGAGACTAGAAAATAAGAATTATAAAATGCGGTTTTAAAGATATCGTGCGACCACTTCGACCAAATTGAATTTAAGTGAAAACAAACTAGAGTACAAAGTATTCAAAAACATTCTTAAAAAAACTGCTTACCCAGAAATTTTGATAAACCAAAAAATATTACTTCATAAGTATAAAATATTTAAAACAAGTCAAAACAAACAATTGACTGAGGTAAATGTTGAAAGACCATGTAAAAATTGATCTATTAAATAATTAACATTGCGGCAAATTTAAAAGTAAATTCAATCATTAGATTATTCAATACATTTTATTGAAAAATTCGGATTGACCTTGAATTATTTCGCTCTTATAGTTTTGACTTTCGGAAAATTTTGCCGGCCCCAAAATTGTGCCACTCTAGACACGAGCCTCACGTACCTAAGCCTAAATCCAGACCTGATCTAACTTTAAAATGGCTTAGTACCAATAATATGCCTGTCAATGTCTAAATTTAGTTATATAGCCATTAAATAAAATGCCGCATCATCTTAAGCTTACAACATATATTTCATTCTATTAGTATACAGTTGACCAGTATAGTATTCATCTTCATTACACACACAGACTATAGTAGTACTGTAGTAGTACGGCGCTCTATTTGAGGTATTATTATAAAAAGATGGCAGATTTATTTATTCCATTTAGTTTTTTTTAGTTTCGTAGAATTTAGTCGATTTCCTATCAATGAAAGTACGTTCTTTTTCAACATACCTACGAAATGAAATAGTTTTTTTTTTGTTGATATTTTTTAAACTTTGTATTGTTCAAAAAAGAACATTTATGTAATTTTTGGTGTGTTTGAGGAATTTCGAAAGTTCTTCCTTCGTTTTGTGTGTGGTGTATTTTTTATTCAATATTATTAAGGTGCGTTTACACCAGCTAAATCGGTGGTAGGACTTTGGAACGATAGTTTTAACATAGGAATGTTAATTAGTAATCAAGGTGTTATCATTTCTAGGTAATTTCGTATGATAACACTTTAATAAAATTACCCAAATTTTCCGATGTGTATTCTTTAAAATAAATAGTACACTAAAATGACTTTATATGGAATTTTTTAATGGAAATATTTTCAATTTTAATAATTTTTTGTGACTATGCTCGTTTTCGATTTTTTTGTAGGAATCCTTTTAATTTTTTCAGAATTAAGTTACTAAAAATTTTCTTTTGTACAAAGAAAGCCTTTTCCCACCCCAATATGAATTTTTTTTCTCTAATGTGTCAGGGTTTAAGTTTATTACAATTTTTAAGAACTAAAGTTTTCTCCCCTGAGATTTATGTATGAACCGATTTTAATTTCTTTAGTTTCGTTTGAAAGGTAATTTAATGGAGAGTATTCTTAGCTATGTTTCACATGCAAGTTTATAGTTCCGTACCCGAAAAAATAAAAAATTGGCGATGCTCTTCAAAATTGGTTCAGTTTAGAAAAAGCTTTCAGAAAAACGGTAATTTAATAGAGAGTGTTCTTATATATGTTTCAAGTGCGCGTTTAGGGTTCCGTACCCGAAACATTTGTAAGGGATTTTTAAAATTTTTTAAATTTTACTTGTATTACCCGTATCCGTGGCTAAAAAAACAAGCTAAAGAAGTAATATATAAGTGATGCAAAATATCAACAGTAATTTACTTTCTTTTTATTGTGTATAGGCAATTTTATTACAGATATGATATACAATTTACATACTGAACAAAACAATATCTTAATAATAACCAAATCGGTGCAGTACATTTTTAGACAGTGGGTCTAGTTTTAGTTATTAGCCAGCAAGATAAACTTTAAAATGAGAAGTAAATCATGGAATTTGATAAAGGAATTACGAAGAATTTGCGGGTCCAGAGAATAACAGGCTAGAGAAATAATATATAAGACATTATTAATAATGAGCCGTTGAATATTTTTATTGCCTCTATGTTCGTTATCGATCCAAAACATTAATTTTTTGATAATCTCAAAAACTACGAAAATATGAAGGATTTAAATGTAAAAATAGAAAGAGAGCGGCTTGCGACTGCTATAGAGATTACAGTTGATTTTCAAGAAAAAGATAGAAAAAATTATTTAATTGTTTTTTTCTTCTCATCAATTCTCGCAAATTTTCAAATTTTATACCTTGTTTAAGATACATTGAAATCGACATCAGGATAAAGGCCTATTGTCCCATCATCGACAAATTCGATCACAATATGAAACAACCTTTATAAATTGTCTATTGTATTCTTTTCTACACATACATGCTACAATACTACACTCATATAATATAATATAATAATCCTATATAATATAATAATATGTGTGTCTATATAATACACTGCTTGCCATACGAATACCATAATACTATAATACACAGTCATACACTTCCATGCCACACTGAAAGACTGAAACATACACACACAAATATAAGTTTTTTGCTTGGTGTAGTACACCAAGTGTAAATAAAAAAAGATAGTGATATTACTGTGTAATAAAACTATCTTGTTCCTACTTACTCCAATCATCTCAGGGTTTCACCTCGAAATCTAACGGAATAAGCTGAATTTTTGTACAAACCTTTATGTTGTCTCAAAAGTCACATAGGGTCAAGTGTGCGCATCCTTAAATATTCAAGGTCAAAGGTCTAGAAAAAAATATATATAAATTAAAAATATTGATGCTATAAACAAAATTTTGGTATAGGCGTTCATAAAATCACCTAATTAGTATATTTCCGGTTGTCTGTCTGTCGTCTGTCTATCCGTCTGTCCATCTGTCATCACGATAACTCAAAAACGAAAAGAAATCAAGTTCGTAAATGAGCAACATAGGTCAATTGGGTCTTGGGTCCGTAGAATCCATTTTGTAAACCGTTGGAGATAGAACAAAAGTTTAAATGCAAAAAATGTTCCTTATAAAAAATTAAACAAATTTTTGTTTGAAGCATTTTTTTGTAAACATCACTGTTTACCTGCAAATTGTATAGTATGTATTATATGGGAATATATGTGTGATATGTATGTATGTGTAATGTGATCAACACATGATATTTCAACAATTAACTCAGTCAATTGTTTGTGCTCACTTGTTTAAGTAGTATTTAATCGATAATTAAGTGAAAAAATCGTATTATAGACAGGGTTGATCGTGAATTCCAATCTATTATGTGGTCTTTTTCTATAATTACTCATTAAATACTACTTAAATTATTATTTAATACCTTATATTTATAAATCTGGATCCAACAGTGAAGTACGTTAAGGTGAATGCACCATCTTCTGCGCCCTAGATGTCAAAAACGATTCAAAATACAAAAAAAAGTTTCAGACAAAATTTGTAGAGAATTTTATCTTCTATAACTTTTGCAATAAATGTTAATACGATTGAAGGCAAAAGAAACGAGATATCCACAAAAAACTGATTTTCGAGACCTTCGACCTTCAATAATTAAGGACGCGCACGCATGACCATATGTGACGTATGAGCAAACATTTGTACCATCAAAATAAAGGTTTGTACAAAAAGAATTAAATTCCGAGGTGAAACTCTAAAATGATTCGAGTAATATTTATACACACATAACACAGTAATAATATAATGTGCAGTTTTTAAATGGAGAACTTTGAAGTTGTAAATGGTAGTGAGTGACTGATTATACTCATACATACATACAAGTAAATACTTACTATCTTTATCTAACATATTGTATCGAATGATATGTTGTGTAAGTAAGAAAAATATAAAGACCAGGTATTCAAATCAAGAAATGAATTTGAAAGATTTTTTTTGAACATGTGTGTATATGTAAGTAATGTGTATATCTATATATATATATGAATGAGTTTTCTATAACTTCTTGTGTGTATGCGTTGAGGACTGAGGACTGAGGAGTGCATACGCACTTTAATGTAAATTAAATGTTTATATTATATAGGCATGTTCTGCCTCTTATTATTGTGGACGAGTTTTTTTGTATAGGTTAATAGAATAACGTTTTTTTTTTGTTTTTGTTTTGTTTGTGGATGGTTTAGAAAACGATATTATTTTCTCATACCAAGTTTCATTTTTCTTCATTTCCAAGATGTTTATGGTATTACAAGACAGATATGATCTGAATAAAGAAGAACGGTCTTTCTTCGAAGGGTTAACGGAATTCAAAATCAGTGACAATGAATGATAGTCCAATTAACCTACGGAAGCCTAATGTTAAAGACAAAATTTTTGTCAGAAAATAAAAAATATGTTGATATAGAACAGTGTTTCTCGAACTGGGCAATAACACCCACTTGTAGGTTCAAGAAGCCTACAGGGGGCGGTAAGATATAGAAATTATTATAGAGCAACTTTTCAAAGCTCAATGTCTTCACCTTGACTTGTACTATCATTTTAAATATAACTGAAAGTAAAATTTGAAAATTTTTAATGCCGAAAATAGTTTTTTTTTTTGTTTGGTTTTTTGCGTTTGGTTAACTGCAATCTGTAGTTGGCATTTTTCTATGAATTTACAAAAAGAAAAATTATATTCTACCACCCATCCGGTGCAAAGATAGCTTTTTTTATTTTTTTTGTATTCTGATAAAAATTTTATCAACATTTTCCGTAAATTAATTGGACTAGGAGGATAATAAAGATAATAAGATAATTGTTTTTTCCAGAGCTTTCATTTTTTTGCTTTACCAAATACTTATTTTCCAAAGCTTAGGTGACTCAATCGCATTGAGCACTGCTCAATGATACAAGATTATAAACTGTTACTCGTTATTGTTCGCAAGGATTTAGGTTGGCTTGTCTAACGAAATGGTCGCATATCAAAAGCTTATGATTTGACGGATAAAAGTTTTCTAAAGTTTCTGAATTGAAGGGAACGCAGAATTCCCTAATCTTCACCGCAGGGATTTCTACCGTAATGAATAATAGATCTATATAAATTAGGAACCAAATATCACAAATTTAAGAATCAAAAGTTATTTTGTACCACCGAGAAACATTTCTATGTGAAATGATGAATAATCTTTTAAAAAAATATTACAATTGAAAAATTATTCTCTTATAAATTACAGAAAGATTTTTAAAAATAATAAATTTTGTATTATTTATTATATTTATATAATTATTATGCGATGTTACAATTCTCATGATATATAATTTTATTCTGTAATAATCATACAATATTATATTTTTACAATAATGTCTGATTTTTAACGGGTCTGATATTTATAACTAACTTGAAGAATCTTGAATCTCTAAAACTACACACAAAAAAATGAAATTATTCATTAACACGGAAATTTAAAATACATGAACTCAAAATGGATGGCTGTCGAATGTTATAAATCACCCAGTTCACAGAATTTATTTAATTTTTATGTTTCTGTTATAATGTCCCTGTAGTATGTTGGACAATCCCATCCCAGACTTTGATTTGAATTCCTAAGCTAACCATAAGTTATTTCACGAGTCTATTTCCTACTAAGTCTATTTTCTCAGGAACACATCGATTGTTCCATTAACACCGCTAATTATCGGAATGAATCAACGAACAATTCTTCGAACAATTCAAACGAACTCTTCGTATCATTGATAAAATCATACAGAAAAAGATAGGACAAAATCGAGATTGTTGTACCAAAGCTCGAAACTTGTGGCCACAGATCGATAATCGCAGGATCTGGCGAATGCATATTTGACAGGGTTGCCAAAATGAGTCTCAAATAACGTGGGTTTAACAATTACTGCTGAGAATTAGATTACCTAAACAATTCTACTGTTATTTTGTAAAAAGGTCTAAACGATCTGGAAGAACGTTTAAGATCGGGTTAGCTTAACCTAATCTAATAGAGGGTGGTTTTCTTTACAGGTTTACAAATTACAACAAAGAAAAACTGGCTTTATTGGAAAGATAATTAATGTTTTTACATTGAATTTTCAGAATATTACTATAACGAGTGATTATTTAATCACGCCCCCAAATTTGGTTTTGCTCCTGTGGCTTTTCAGCTGTATTTTCGGCCATGAATCTGCCCCAAAACCTTAGATTCTTATTTATGCGATTGTATAAAAATTATGTAGCTTTTTTTTTCTAGAAGATAAACAATCTATTTATCAAAATCGTGATTTTAAACGATTATAGTCTTGTGCAGTTATTTTTTAAACACCTGACGATAATAAAAAAAATTTTTCAACGTTTACACGTTTTGTTTTGTGTGATTCATGCATCAAATTCTCTCGTAAAAAAAAAAGCGGCGTACCATTTGTGTGTGTGTGTACCTAGGTACAGAGACCGCCACCATAAACGTATTTCTTTTATTTTTATCAATGAACAACACAAAATATACTACAAAACACATTCCGGGTGTTAATTTTAAAAAAAATATTATTTATTAAAACTTCCGCCTATTAAAATACCTGATGCAGTTTATAACTTCCTTAATATATGAAAGTGTAAAAATATAGAATTATTTTATGCAATTTTTCACGAAATCTTTTTGCACGAAATTTTAGAAAATCGTAATTACATACAATGAAATAATACGAATAGTTAAAATATTATTCATCAAATTTAATGAAGGCTATCAATGAAGGTGATTTGTCCTCGCTTTTAAGGAAGTTCGAGTTTCAAAAGGTTGCCATAGAAACGGTTTTTTCTTTTAGTAGGTAATAAGAAATGCTTCACAGAAACTTCACCTTAGAGGAGCCTCAGAGAGAGCTGAAAGAATAACGAAAATTGTAAAATAACGAACCCATTGGTCTATGTTGCTCATTTACGAACTCAAAATCATTTTTTACGCCCCGAGCACGCTATAAAAATTTCAGCTTGGTATCTCTTATCGCTTCTGGGTTATCGTGATCACGGACAGACAGGCGGAATTGAAATAATTAGGTAATTTTTAAAATCAATACTAAAATTGTTGAATCTAAAAATCATCAATATTTCTAAGCGTTACAAACTTGAAACTACAATGATATGTTTCTTATATACAGGATATAAAAAGTATTCTGTATTTAATAAAAAACAAGTGAAAAGAAACAATTGACTGAGTTAATTGTTGAAATACCATGCATAGTCAGTGTTGATTTCTTTATCGCATAACACATACAAAAATGTATAGACAGTGTTGATGCGCAATCGTTTGTTTTTTTGACGTCACGTAAATAACAAAAGATATTCACTTTTAAATAGACACACACACAACTGATATTCCTATATTAATACATACTATAAAATTTGCACCTAATTAACGCCCTCGTGGGTAAACAGTGATGTATACAAAAAAATGTTTCAAACAAAAGTTTTTTATTTTTTTATAAGGAACATTTTTTACATTTAAACTTTTGTTCTATCTCTAACGGTTTACAAGATGGGTCCTACGGACCCAAGACCCAATTTATGATGCTCATTTACGAACTTGACCTCACTTTTTACGTCCTGAGTACGCTGTAAAAATTTCAGCTCGATATCTTTTTTCGTTTTTGAGTTATCGTGTCCACAGACGGACGGACGGACGGACAACCGGAAATGGACTAATTAGGTGATTTTATGAACAGCTATGACAAATTTTTTTTCCTAGCATCATTATTTTTAAGCGTTACAAACTTGGGACTAAACTTAATATACTATGTATATTTCATATATGCATGGTATAAAAAACAAGTGAAAACAAACAACTGACTGAGTCAATTGTGAACTACCCTGTAAAGAAAGTGTTAAATGTCAGCTTTGTCGCTCTCACGGGTAAACAGTTTTGTTAACAAAAAAATGTTTCAAACAAAAGTTGTTTATTTTTTTATAAGGAACATTCAGGACCCAATTGGCCTATGTTGTTCATTTACGAACTCGACCTGAGCACGCTGTAACAAATTTCAACTTGCTATCTGTTTTCGTTTTTGAGTTATCGTGATGACAGATGGGTAGACGACAGACAGACAGACAGACAGACAGACAACCAGAAATAGACTAACTAGGTGTTTTTATGAACACCTATACCAAAATTTTGTTGGTGGCATCAACATTTTTAGGCGTTACAAACTTGGGATTAAACTTAGTATACCTTGATATATTTCATATACATGGTATAAAAACCTTTGGGCTTCATATGTCTTCTGCTTGGATCCTATGCTCCCTATGAGTAGGTTAAGTTGAACAAATGTTCATCGTGGTTCTATAAACACGTTACAAAAAGTTACATTAAAATCGATGCAAAACGTCATTAGTGTCAAAATAAAAAAAGTACATTTTTCTGAATCTGCGTTTTCACATACGTCATCAATTAGCAGGGTTTTTTTTAACTACACAGTAAATAGAAATCTAATTTTTATTTAATTAAACCATAAAAAAGATTTTTTGAATATTAAACCAACCTTCTTCCACTTGTTTCAAAACATAATTTTTTTTTATGTTTATATTTACAAACTGTTAATGTTAATGAATGACAATTACAAACATAATTGTACATAAAATATTGAACATAATAACAAAATATTACTTCATTCATACAGAAGGTCATACCCACAAGTAAATAAATGTCTTTGTAGTCTTATACGAGTATTATTGTACCTACAACATATAAAAATTTTACAACTTTTAACACAGAAAAATGGCATCATCATTGTGTCCATAAAAAAAAAAAACATTTTTAAAATACATTCCTATTGTCCTACAAAAAAAAAAATTTGTCAAAAATTCCTTTTCATTATGTCTAAATATTCACACGTTTTCTCACGTTTTACACATTTTGGAAACATTCAAAATCGACATGTACAGGTAATTAATAGTATTGTGTAGAATTTTACGAAAAATAAACCTTTCGGTTTACTGAAACAAGTTGGGTAACAGTTTTTTTTTGGTAGTGTAAAACACACACCTGATTGATGTATGAATACCAGGCTTTTACTACGATAAAGAAAGTGGCGCGCCAAATTTACTAAAATAAATTCTTTTTAGTTTTAAGGAGATATGCAAGAATTGAATAATACTAGAGATTTCCAAAAATCGTAAAAAAATCCTAGGTCACCAAGCTTGTTATTCCTAGGTCTATTATTTGATCGTTCAAAGTTGGCTGAAAAAATGAGGAATCATATAGGTTATCCTTTTAAATTGGATATTCCTATATCAAAAAATCTAGAGAGTGGGATAAAAAACTATCTAAAATATTTAGACAATCATGTAATTGATAATAATACCATAAAAATATAAGGTTGTCGATGATATAAAAACAAAATTTTAATTTAATTATGAGTTCATCGAAGATCCATCATTTGATGAACAGAGACGGCTATAGTTAGAGTATTAATGATGTCTATATTATCAAATTTATAAACAGCACTTGCACACAATATATTATATATTTTTGTAGTTGCATGGTATTGTAAAGCTATAAATAATACATTAATTGGCTACAAAACACTTAAACCACTTTAAAATTCAACTTGAATTCGGTATAATAACTTTGAAGTTCGATGTTCTATGGAGCCGTGTCGAGCCCAGGCAACGTTTCAGTTGAAGAAATCTTTTAGAAATTTAAGAAAACAGCCAGTATTTATTAAATAATAAAATGAGATAAAAAAATTAGTATGATATTTTTTCCATACAAAAATCACGAAATGAACCAACAAAAAAATTGATCACGAACGACTTGAGAAAACATTCAATAAAATAAATAAATTTTTAAATAATAATAAAAAAAAAGTTGAACCAAGAATTTAAGGAATGTCTCTTGTCGTTGTCGTCTTCAGAGTTGGTTCCGTTCAATGGTTTTATTTCATTTTTATTTTGTTTTTTTATTTTATTGTATTTTTTGGCACATTTATATAAAAGAGTAAATAACAATGGTCTAAAGGTTTAGGGCCAGACGTAGTATTCGATCGTCATTTTATATCGGCTGGAAATTTGAGAGAGAGTAAAATTCGTGTCAAACAACAAAAATTTTCTATTTTAAGCAGCCTGTAGGGCTGATAACTCATCGGGCTTGCTCTGCAACAGTATTCGAAGCGAATTACATAAATTCGAAATTGATGGGACTTCAGGTATCGAAGTTCTTGGTATTTCTGTACGGCATTTACTTAATTCATTTTGAATACTTATGAAGAGCTACTATGCTGCAACGCCGTACATATTTAGTGCAGGTGCCTCGTGCAGGGATGAGACACCAAGAGGTGTCGCATTCATATTCTTTTATGAACTCACCTGTGCCGCGCAAAAATGACTCCATGGTGCTTTAACTTAATTTTTCATATAGGAGCATGTTTTTCACATGATTCCTAGCAAGTTATTTCTTCCGAAAAATGTTAGGATGGACTTGTAAGTAATAGACTAACTTTGCCATTAGCCTCGCAAATTTCCAGCGGTTCATGTACTGCGTTTGGTACTAGACCTAATCGAAGATTTTTAGTGAAAAGTTTTCAGACAATAATAGAGTAATTCCACCAAAATTTTTTTTATTATTATTTGATTTTTAAATCAAATAAAATATTTTAAAACAATTGTTGTAATAAAGTATTGTCCAATGCACGTCTAGTCTATTAATTTAATTTGTTATTTATTCTAGCAAATTTTTTGATTAACTCATAGAATTTTTTTATTACATGTTTGGTCTTCTCTGATTGAAAAATCATTGACAATAATCAATCCATTACAAAATTTGTATTGATTTAAACAAAACTGTATTTTATTAAAAATAATTATTGAATTAAAACCTTCTCCTTTAAGGTTGATCGGACATTAAAGAAAAAGTATATAAAAATATGTGAATGTTCTTAATTGCTAATTCGTATGGTAAAATTATTTTAAAAAAAATCTACCGAAGAGTTATCAATAATTAATCGTTGAAAATTGGAACTTTAACGTCGCTTTGCTCTCAAGGGAGTTTCTTTGATTCCCGCTTCAGCTTTCGGCCTTGGTTCCATGTCACAAAAATATCATCTGTCTAGCAAAAACCGCATCTGTCTAGCTTGCAAAGAAGATAGGAGGAAAGTTTCCCATTTTCGAGGGGTTGTAATTTGACTTTATTCGAGTCGATTAGGGAAAATCTCATCTTTCTAGCATGTATAGAAGTGATTTAGAACTTGTATCGGTAAGTAAGTCACTCAGTCAGTCAGCTTCAAATAGAGCTATAAAGTATACTCGCTTTGCTCGCAAGTCCTTCCCTCTTTATGAACCCCGTGGCAAGCTTCAACCCTGGCTCCGAGACATTACATATATATTGTATGAAAATTTGAAACTCGGCTCAAACTCAACTTGTTTTAGGCAAACAAGACGGGTATGAAGCTAGTATGTTATATATCGATAATTATCTTCAAACAAAAGCCCGATTGATTTGTTGATTTCTACTTAAGTAACTATATAAGTATAGTTAGTAGTAATAGTATCGATGTGACTTAAATATATAAAACTGGGAGGTATTATTTATTTCACACAAACCAATTTAGATTCGTTGCGGTAGTGTTATTATACCGTATATGTTTTCTTTTTTTATACCATGCATATATGTAATATGCAAGGTATACTAAGTTTAGTCCCAAGTTTGTGTAACGTTTAAAAATATTGATGCTATGAACAAAATTTTGGTATAGGTGTTCATAGAATCACCTAATTAGTCCATTTTCGCATGTACGTTCGTCCGCCTGTGAACACGATAACTCAAAAACGAAAAAAGATATCAAGCTGAAATTTTTACAGCGTACTGAGAACGTAAAAAGTGAGCAACATATAACGGTTTTGTAAATCGTCAATCTTGTAAGCCGTTAAAGATCGAACAAAAGTTTAAATGTAAAAAAAATGTTTCATGTAAAAAAATTAACAATTTTTGTTTGAAACATTTTTTCGTAAACGACACTGTTTATCCGTGAGGGCGCAAATCGTATAGTATGTATTATATGGAAATATCAGTTATGTATGTGTGACATGTATGTATGTGTAATATGTGACAGTGTAATCAAAACTGTTTGTACATGGTATTCCAACAATTAACTCAGTCAACTGTTTGTTTTCACTTGTTTTTTTGTTACTTTGACAAAACTTTTTAACAAGTTTAAAGTTTATAATACACTGTATTTCATTGCTATATGGCTATGGGATAGTAATCAAATCACACAAATCATTACGTGTGTACCACGTATTATTATCATTATCATCACAAAGATATAATACATACGTATGGTCTAATAGTGAGAGACAGGTGATATATAAAATACACCTACCTACTGATTTAGAAAGAGTAATAAAGATGCCAATACTATTATAAATTGTGACCATTGTGTGTGATATATTCAATAAAAGATGAGATTAATAATGGCAGATTCACACTAACTTAAAATAACGTATGATTATAAGAAAGACATTTAAGGGTGATGGATTTACCTGTATGATGGATTTAGATGTTGATAAATTCAGATTAAAAACATTTTTGTCTTGGAATTTGATGAAACTTAGTGGATGGGGTAATTTTGTTCCAAAAAGTATAAAAATTATGGTAATTTAATAATTGGATGCAGAGTTTCTGAGTTATCGCAATATTTGGATCGATTTTATTCCGTATCTCAAAAACTATTCGACCAGTCATCAAATAAACCCGATTTTTATACTTTTTGGGTCTAAATTACCTTATATACTGAGTTTTATCGAAATTGGAGATAAAATAAATTTCTCAATTTTTTGCAATTTTTTAAAAAAAAAATTTTTGTTTTGGAATTTGATGAAACTCGGTGGAAAGGGTAATTTTGACCCAAAAAGTATAAAAATCGTGTTAATTTAATGATTAGATGCAGAGTTTCTGAGATATCGCAATATTTGTATCAATTTTAGTCTGTATCTCAAAAACTATTCGACCAGTCATTAAATAAAATCGATTTTTGTAAACCAAACCAAATTTCTCGATTTTATTCCCCTTTGAAAAAATCGGGAAACAAATTTTGTTTTGGAATTTGATGAAACTAAGTGGATGGGGTAATTTTGATCCAAAAAGTATAAAAATCAGGTTATTAATGACTGGATGCAGAGTTTCTGAGATATCGCAATAGTTGGATCGGTTTAAGTCCGTATCTCAAAAACTAGTCGACATACGGAGCAGTAGGTTAGCTTCAATTGTTCAAATTTAATCTAATTTCAAAATGATAATGTCAAAAGCTCATTGTTTTTGAATTAAACTGCAAAAAAACAAATTTTACAGTTTTTCACGGATTACGCAGTTAGCACAATTTTTCTTTGCTTGCAAATCGTAGTTTCAAACTCCCAAGAGGCCCAATAATAACCAAAAAAAATAGCTTTACATCGCGTTTTCCGATTTTAATGTAGTTATATATTTATTATAACTCGATTTTAAATTTTTTCACAAAAAATTTTCTTCTAGCCTTGTCATTGCTATTGCTGTTGTTTTGTGAACATCACAGTATTACTACATTTTTTAAATCCAGACATCGAGAACATTGTTCTAGATACCCATAGACGTGTTATTCACATCACATCGTGCCGACACTCTCGGCTGGAAACCTTTGAGTGATCAGAAAGGCAACAGGTATGCAAATGAAACAATCTAAAAAAATATCATTGAAAAACATTGATAATATTGAAAAATCGAATGATTTGGCTGTAGCTAATGAATTTGGAAAATATTTTTCAACATCAGCTCTAAGCAAACTAAACGCACATTACAATGGGATTCCGCAACGCAATGATACAGCACGTAAAACCAGTGTCTCTTCAATATACTTATATCCGGTATCAAGCAAAGAAGTATTTGACGCAATTAATAAATTAAAAAACACAAACTCCACTGGCATTGACAACATTCCCTCGAGAGTATTAAAATACACAACTAAAACAATAACGGTAGTGCTTCAACATCCTGTTAATCTTTCTTTTGAAAATGGATATTTTCCTGATGTGTTAAAAACAGCAAAAGTTAAGCCCATCTATAAGAATGGAGATTATACATGTGTCAATAACTACCGCCCTATATCATTATTATCGGTGTTTGCTAAAATTTTAGAAAGCTTGATGTACAACAGACTAATGTCGTTCATTACAGAACACAATCTTCTGTCAAAATGCCAACATGGATTTCGACCAAAATTTTCGACATGCACGGCGTGTATCAACTGCACAGACTATATTTTAAGAAACTTAGACGATAAGAACTACGTTTGTGTGCTTTTCTTCGATCTAACAGCAGCATTTGATACTGTTAACCATAATATCTTATTAAAAAAAGTTGAGGAGCTGGGTGTAAGAGGAGTTGCTCTTAAATGGTTTGAGTCGTACTTAGAAAATAGGAACTTTGAAGTGGAAATTAATAATTGTACATCTCATAAATATAAGAGTACTGTCGGTATACCGCAAGGAAGCAATTTGGGTCCAGTACTCTTTTCGCTTTATTCAAATGACCTTCCAGATCATGTTGTAACTGGAGAAGTGATTATGTATGCAGATGATACATCAGTGCTCATATCTGCAGATACGTCAGAGAATCTCAAGATAAAGATTGATAAGGTGCTAGAAGAATTCCATAGCTGGTGCTACAATAATCAACTCATTATCAATTTATCAAAAACTAATTTCATTATTTTTGAACGAGGTAATAAAAATATGGATGATATAAAGATATCATACAACAACATTGAAATTGAAAAGGTCATCCAAACGAAATTCTTAGGAGTTATTATAGACTCAAATATGAAATGGAATGCCCACATCGATTGTGTCTGTAAAAAATTAAACAGTCACTATTAATACCTTAAGTGCTTGCGCACAATTGTTGATATCGACACCTTGCTATGTTTTTATTATGCCTTTTGTTATAGCACCATGAAATATTGTATTGCTCTATGGGGACATGCCGGAGAATGTACTAGAGTATTCAAAACCCAAAAGCGAATATTAAGATTAATTTTTAATACTAATTATAGGGAATCGTGTGTTCCATACTTTAAAGAAAAAAAAATTATGACCTTCTACGCGATCTACATATTTGAAGTACTGAAATATACTAAACAAAATCTAACAAATTTAAATTTAAACTCAGACATATATGAGCATAATACAAGAGCTAAAGACAAAATTCATATTCAAAAGTATCGAACAAAGAGATATAGCAATAGTCCGATATGTAAAGGTAGTACATTATATAATCAGCTGCCTGCCGACATTAGAGCAATACAAGATTTCAACAGATTCAAATGTTGTTTAAAAAATTATCTAATTGATTTGTGTCCGTACAAGTGTGATCTATTAAATGTACAAATATGATTTTCTTTTCTTTGTATGACATATTTATAGGTACTCTTATTGAGTCAAAAATAAATTGATTATTATTATTATTATTATTATTTTACGGAAAACAGAATTAACTACAGTGTACAGATACCTTTATAATAACAAACCAACTAAGCTACTTTTTTAAATACAAATTACCTTTATAACGTCTGTGAATATATACTACATTCTCTGTGATGTGGATATTTACTCCGTTTAAAATATATTTTACCACGTCTTGTGTGGCCCCCATCCCAATATACAAAGTACCTACAACATAGTGATAGTATGTGACTTCTCACTATTGGACTAATATTGTTCCACCAAAAAAAATACCAATTTTTTTTTCATCTTTTTTTCTTTTTCGTAAAAAATTATAATGTCTTTTTAACGAACTAACGAATATATTTGAAAGGGGGGCATTTAATATATAATAACATAGCGCAATTATTATTACACACTAATCAAGTGGTAGTTACCTGTGTCTGTCGGTCGCTTGTCGGTACAAACTTTTTGTTGTATATGTTGGTTATTGGGTTTATTTTATTTAAAGGAGGGACCAACCGATACGATTCATCCGTGTGACTTAAACAAATATTTTTTTTTTTTTGTTAAATATAATAATTTATTTGGCAGCAAAAAAAATTTGAAACCAATTTATATAAATAACATGTCAAGTTTGTTAAAAAGAAACTATTTAATTCGTTTCCGAATCACTTGGGAGGTCATTTGGTGTCCTAGATAAATGAGTTAAACTTGAAAAAATTATAAGTGATGATACATAATATACTCCAAGCAAACAAGACATTTGGCTACTTAAATTCTGAATTGACCTGATTTCTTAACGTAAATCACGCTCTAAAAAATATGAAACAATGAGAATGATGATCTAAAATTGTTATTATCCTTATACAGTGTGTCGCATTTAAGATGAAGACATCCTTATATTTCAGTTATTTATAGGAATATATATTATACTAGCTGGGAACTACCCGCTTTGCTGGGCAACATCCCCACTTGCACCCCTCCCTCCACATTTCCTTGCGTTGGATAACAGTTTTGTAATGTACACGTCATGCTCTTTTATTTGATACCCCACTTAGGTATATTTGTAAATATTCGATATTTCCTTCCCACTTTCTCGCTACACCTTTCTACCCTCCGAAGGTTAAAAAAATTTCTAAATGTAATTTAAAACATTCTGACCAAGTTTTGAACTATTAAAAGCCATAATTGAAAAATATGAATTTTTTATTCATGAACACCCCCGCAACCCCCCTTGTGGGTGGAATTTCGTAAAATCCGTTCTTAGCTGACCTCTACTTGGCAAAAGGAATATTCCTGCCAAATTTCAATTCTCTAGGTCTTATAGTTTCAGAGATATCGTGATGAGTGACTATCTATCTATATCTATAGAAAGTCTCCTATATATATAAGATTTATAAGAAGTTTATTTTTTAATTTGATAACTATATGTGCCATGGAATGTAAAAACTGGACAAATTGATAATTTAAAAGGGTTATATATTTAAATATTTCAAAAATATAATTGTAATAATTTTGAGTGTACACCAAAATAATGAAAAAATTACAAATGCTATAAGCGTCTTGATTGTCTATAACCACGATCTAGACGCTTCCAACGATACATCTATTTGTCGTATTATGATAAATATTAACTTTGAAAAAATGCGTAAAAAATCATGCCAAAGGCTAATTTTGACAATATTTCGTTTCGAATTTCAATAATTTTTATGCTGTAATAACATGTAATGAAGGCCAGATATCTTCGAAACCATAACTCTAAGCATATTTTAGCTAGCAGTTTCGTTTTTGCTGGGTCAAAATTAGCAACAAACATTTATCAAGATTAGGAATAACATATAAGTCTTTAATTTTTCATTTTTTTCGGAGTACTTGAAACATCCACTACACAAACGGCACCAAATTTTAATCGAAAACTATGGTGCTTGTTATGTTATTTAAATAGCTATATTGTTAATACAAAATGGAAAAATACGAACATTTCCTCAAGGACAAATAAAATGAAAAATTATGAAAATTTAATCAAGGACAAAATATGATTATTGTTAAAGAGTTGAATGTCCTAAAAAATGAAAATAAATTTACTAGAAAAACAACAAAAATATACTAAAAATGAAAATATTTTATAAATTATAGTTATATTCATCTGCAAAAAAATATTAAAAGTTATGGAACAAAAAAAAAAATGTCAATAATAGCTTTTCTCTTATCATCATCAATGTTTCTTTCATGTTGTTTTCGTTCATATTCAAATACGCTAGAATTTCTAGAACTAAAATCAACCGCGCCATAAAGACTGGATCTATTATCGTCGAAAAAAAAATTTTTTTTAATAGAGTTTTTGACTCTTTGATATAAAAGTTATTTTTTTTTTTCGAATTTATTTTTATCGTAAGAAATGGAGTAAATGATGTTTTAAGTTACTATGAAAATTTTTCTGAAACAAGATAATTATTAGAACAATAGAGAATTAAAAATATATAATTTTGGTCTATCACTTCCAAATTCGATCCAATTTCGACAAACCAAGTATGTAATTCTACAAAATTTGGGCCATTCATTCCATATTTTTGATCAAAATTAACCTAGCTCTAATAGGTTTCAAGAATATGTTGTCCTGGTCCCGGAATATAGCGCATGTATGATAACTAACGAAAAACTGACATCACAGCTGAAAAGAATGACCCAAAATTAGTTGGTTTCAAAAAAATTCCAATAAGATCGGATCAAATTTGTCTGTGTTATAAAAAAAATCGAATATCTTAACTTTATGACGTCATCAGAATCCAAAAATTTAATTTTGCTCTATCATATCCAAATTTTATCCAAGTTCGTTAAACCAAGTATGTAATCCTACTAAATTTGGGCCTTTCTTTTCAAATTTTTGATCAAAATTAACCTAGCTCTAATAGGTTTCAAGAATTTGGAGTCCTGGTCCCAGAATAAAGCACATAAATGATAGCTAGCGAAAAACTCACATCATTACTGAAATGAATGACCCAAAATTAGTGGGTTTCAAACAAAATTCCAATAAGATCGGATCAAATTTGTCTGTGTTATAAAAAAAATCGAATATCTTAACTTTATGACGTCATCAGAATCCAAAAATTTAATTTTGCTCTATCATATCCAAATTTTATCCAAGTTCGTTAAACCAAGTATGTAATCCTACTAAATTTGGGCCATTCTTTTCAAATTTTTGATCAAAATTAACCTAGCTCTAATAGCTTTCAAGAATTTGGAGTCCTGGTCCCAGAATTAAGCACATATATGATAACTAGCGAAAAATTGACATCACAGCTGAAAAGAATGACCCAAAATTAGTAGGTTTCAAAAAAAATTCCAATAAGATCGGATCAAAATTGCTCATGTTATAAAAAAAATCTTTATGACGTTTCTTTAACTTTATGACGTCGTCAGAATTCAAAAAATATAATTTTTCTCTATTAATTTACATACAAATGATGCTTTTATGATGCTCTATGTTTTGCTTGCCTTTATCCAGGCTTACTTTTGTTTTGTACAGTTCTTCTTGATAAAATATCTTTACTAAGCAACAAGTACTTCCCCTAAGTAACTTTAGACAAGTTACTCGGGGAATTACAAGCTGTAATTCAATACAAACAAAAACGGATAATTTTTCTTTTGTCTTAATAATTCAAAACACAATAATAATGTCATGCTTAAATGGTGTGATGGATGGCATGTACGCAATAGATTTATACGCATGCATATTTGAATTTGATGAATGTGTGTAAAGTGTAAATTGTAGATGTGGATGAGAGAAAGTAGCTTCATTTCTTTTCTTTTCTTTTATTATTATTATTATTATTTTTTTTTTTTTAAATAAATTTTTTTTAGTTTGATCAAACAAACACACATACATACACATTGAATAACGTAACATTATTATAACAACAACCATGCGAACAAAACAAACAAATGCAACAAACAATATCAACTATTTCAAAAAAAAGAAGTAACAAATATTTTATCGAATATTTTAATAGCTATGCAAGATTGAATTGGAGCTTAAAATTCACCGAGTAATTTGTCTAAATTCAGTAGAGATTTTATCAAGAATTGTACAAAACAAAGGTAAGCCTGAAATTAATTATTCATGAAGCTTCTTAGTTTCCTGATCAGTAACATAAAGCATCATAAAAACATCATTTGTAATTTGAGAGAGCAAAATAAAATTTTTTAAATTCTGGTGACTTAATAAAGTTAAAAAATTTGATTTTTTTGATAACACAGACAAATTTGATCCGATTTTATTGGAATTTTTTTTGAAACCCACTAATTTTGGGTCATTCTTTTTAGATGTAATGTCTTTTTTGCGCTAGCTTTGACTTATGTGCTTTTTTCCGGAATCATGACTCCACATTCTTGGAACCTATTAGAGCCAGGTTAATTTTGATGACAAATTTGAAAATAATGGGCCAAGTTTAGTAGGATTACATACTTGGTTTATTAAAATTGGATAAAATTTGGATGTGTTGGAGCAAAATTTAATTTTTTGGATTCTGATGACGTCATTAAGTTAAAAAATTCGATTTTTCGATAAGATAGGCAAATTTGATCCGATTTTATTGGAATTTTTTTGAAACCCACTAACTTGGGGTCATTCTTTTCAGCTGTGATGTCAATTTTTCGCTAGTTATCATTTATGTGCTTAATTCCGGGACCACGACTTCACATCCTCGAAACCTATTAGGGCTAGGTTAATTTTGATCACAAATCTGAAAAGAATGATCCAAATTTAGTACGATTACATACTTGGTTTATCAAAATTGGATAAAGTTTGAATGTAATAGAGCAAAATTAAATTTTTTGGATTCTGATGACGTCATTAAGTTAAAAAATTCGATTTTTCGATAAGACAGGCAAATTTGATCCGATTTTATTGGAATTTTTTTTGAAACCAACTAATTTGGGGTCTTTTCAGCTGTGATGTCAATTTTTCGCTAGTTATCATTTATGTGCTTAATTCCGGGACCACGACTTCACATCCTCGAAACCTATTAGAGCTAGGTTAATTTTGATCATAAATTTGAAAAGTATGACACAAATTTAGTAGGATTACATACTTGGTTTATCAAAATTGGATAAAATTTGGATGTGATAGAACAAAATTATATTATTATAGATCGTTAGATAGAGTCTTTCTTAGCATTAACATAACATACATGTTGAATATAATATGACATAGTTCATGAAATGTACGATAAATAAGATCAACAGAACGCAGGTAAAGTATTTTACACAGTAAAAAAACACTTTTTTTAGATGAATATTTAAGCCATTTAAGGTATATAGGTGTGTTCCTCACATTAAAGACTAAGCGTTTGGATATGTAGTCCAAGCATTTAAGATGAAAACATTAGTTTATTTAAAAAAACATGTCATTGTTTAAAATTACCTAATGGAATGCAGAAAGAATTCGATAACTTTTGTTTAATTATTTAGCTTTGGATATTTAGTAAACCAAGGCAGATATCGAAAAATTTTATTCGTATTTTTCGTCTACATTCATGAAGTTAATAAAATTAATCTTCAAAGTAATCTTCAATGTTTTTTTTGATTACTTAGACTGGTAGGTAGCTGCTTCGAATCCAGGCAGCGACAATCTTATCAATTATAATTAGTGGGGCGGTAAATTGATCACACTGTTGCCCCTTGGATAAGAAGGAAGTAACAAACTCCACTCACATCATACAAATGGTATGTATTCCTATGTAATTTAAATTAATAAAAATTGAAAATAATAATGTGGGTGGCTTCTGTTATAGACGTGTATGTCTGAGGAACGGAGGTTAAACCCCATTATTATTATAACAAAATGGGTATATCGAATTCAGTTCCTGTTTTATTTATAAGATAAAAATCGCTTGATATATTGGCAAAAGCTAATAAATTTGGCCTGGACTATGAAAATGATTCTTGAATTTATTCTTTGTGTAACAATAATACTTGAAAGATGATTATTGAACCGTTCAATTGATTGATATCAATGTTTCAATATCATGGATGGACAGCTGTCGTTTTTTATTATTATTCTTTTCTTTAATCAAAGGAGCGAACTTTGTTTAGAGTATAAACTTAATGTGTCTGTTTAATAAATATTATAAAATAATGTTGAAATTTTGAATAAAACTGAGCAAAACGATCATTAAAAATTACAATAATTGAGTAAAATTTTACTCTAAACACGGTTGACTAATTTCAAATTTCTCCCATTACCCATAAAAATGTAATAGAAAATTTGATACGAAAGCAAAATTTGAAAGTTAAGATGTTTGTTTCCCTACAGTATTGTAAACAAGTTTTGGTTTATTGCACGGTACATACAGAAAAACCAAATACATGCTTTGTAGTCAAATAATGTGCTATTTTTAGCTTTACAATACCATGCAAGTACAAAATTATATAATATATTGTGCTGCTTATAAATTTGATAATATAGATATCGCTCTTCAATCATCAATACTCTAACTATGGCCGTCTCTGTTCATCAAATGATGGATCTTCGATGAACTTATAATTAAATTAAAATTTTGTTTTTATATCAGCGACAACCTTACATTTTTTTGAAAAGGATAACCTATATGATTCATAATTTTTTCAGCCAACTTTGAACGATAAAATAATAATAAAAAGCCCGATGACCTAGGAATTTTTTGTGGTTTTTAGAAACTTTGTTAATCAAAAAATGTATTTATAAAGTTTTATTGAAATTTCTAGTATTATTCAATCCTTGCACATTTCCTTAATTATTAACATATGCCGCTTAATGAATGTGAATTTTGAATCAAACTTACGGCGAGCTTAGAGTTTCGTTCTCAGAAAAACTGAAAAATTGGCGATGATCTTCAAAATCGATTCAGTTTGGTAAAGGCATAACGTATAATTTTAACATATAAATAATTACTATGAAAATAAATGGTCAAATAAACCTGGCTCAATTCATTTTGAAAAGTGAAATGGTAAAATAATTAAGTAATTCAAAACAATAATTCAAAAGAACAAAGTCAACTCAAATATTTTAATTTCAATTAAAATATTTCCAAAAATTTGTCCCAAAAAATGATAGCTCTCTAAGTATTCTTTTCATCTCTTTGATAATGGTTTAAGGAATGTTATAAGTTTAAAGTGTTTATCTGTGCGTCCGTGTGTTTCTCAGTGACATCGTAGCCCCTAAACGGCCGAACCGAGTTGATTGAGATCATTTTATAGCTAAGTTTCCAAAAATGGGTTTACAAGGAATAAATCGCATTTGTCGGAAATTTAATTTAAATTTTGTAAATTTCACTTGTCGAAATATTTTGCCCAGCTATAATGATACGAGTCAGTTGTTGTCAACTTTAAAAAAAAAAATATAATAATTTTTAAATGGTAGACGAAAAAGAATATTATCATCTCTGAATGGCTGGATATATGGAATGGTTGGCTATATGGCTGTATAATGTGTTGTATGCTAGACAACTGGCACGAGCCAACCACACATTCATTATGATATTCATGCTCTTTGACTTGGTGTGTGTGATACCATAAGATTTTTTAAAAAAATAATAAAAATTTTATACGTACGTAAGTTTTTAGTTATTAGAAGAATTAAGTATAAGAAGTAAATCAATTGGAACATAAGATCATCGATCGATCGATCGATCGATTCACCACCTGCTCTTTTTTTAATATTCCACATAATATCATTAACCACATTTACTAAAAACTTATTAAAGGTTGTTTTTTTTTTTTTGTGTTCATTTACTAATAGTGTACACAAAATGGTTTTTGGTTTTTTAAATTTTAAAACGAATTAAAAAAATAAAAATAAAAGTTGTTGTTATATCCTGTGACAAATATTCCTTTAGATTCTGAAATGGAAAGTTCATCCAAAGTTGAGAGTAAATAAGTAAAAATGAACAATTGACTGAGCTAATTATAAAAATACCCTGTACAGACAATGTTGAATATCAGTGCTTGTAAGCCAATAAAATAACGGAAAAATATAGATATGGTTTTCGATTACATAGGTCAGAAGTTGTTTTAATCTCTGCAAAGGGGGTACTCACACAATAGACCTGCCGAGTCTACCTGCCCGGAACCTGGAGTTAGTTTTGGAACGTTTCGGACTAATATTTTTTGCACAATTTCATTTTGCAATAAATCTCTGAAAAAAAGTTATAACTTTGAAAAAGGTTTTCTAAGGACTTTATAATTTTTAAAACCCCGTTAATCTCGTTAAGTTGAAAATTCATTGAGAAATTTAATTTTGTAATTAAGGAATTTTGGGTTTTTTAAACCGCTTTTTAATATTGAATATGGGTATAGGGAACAAAATTCCTAATTAAGGTTGATATTTTACCTTTTCGATTCCAAGCAGATTGTGATCGGATTAAAACTCAGACCTTGCGGTCTACCCAAAGTAAACAAGTTTTTTTCAGACATTTAGTGCAAAAAGAATTGTGTAAAAACTATTTTGCCGAATGAAACGTTCCAAAGATAATTTTGTTCGTTGAGGTTTCAGCTAGAAGACTTAAAGCGAGGTTGTTATAAACAATTATTTTCAAATAAATAAAGTCAATTAAAGTCTGCCTTTGTGCTTATCTTTGGAATCATAGCTCCCGTATGAATTGTCAGCTTGAAAGCGACTTTTATATGAGAGCTGAAATAAAATTGTTATATTTTTATATCACATACAAATGTCACCTGATCTTGAAAAAATTTAAAGTGTGAATCCAGCTCCAATTTAAATCGTATTAGTCATGAATTTAACATTAAAATCTAGTTAAATATTAAAACTTTGATTCATTGATAGAAATCGTAGGAGTTTCTAAAAAATAAATAACATAGAATTTATATATACAGATCTAGACAAGAAAATTTATATACTTAGATGAAATCATAAAAAACTTTTTTATATTAGTTTCAAGTAGGAACAAAATTGAATTTATTTAGGATATTTTCTAAAATTCTCAAGTGAATAATTCTTGTTCAACAAAAATCTTCATATACATATTTGGGATAACATATGTCCGAAATTTCCATATCAAATAAGGTCTCAGTCAAAGTACGATTTCCCACATATAGATACTTTATATTTCTGCTTTCAGACATTTTAGAGGAATCATCCTTGTGGTTTGTGCCTGAAATGAGAGATTGTATGTGGATTACTCGAACTGTTAAATCTAAGCATTTTTCTGAGTCGGCATACTAAGTTACAGCAGCAAAAAGTAATCACATTGGTATTTTAACTTCCGCACTTTATGGGAAGTGCCTGAGATTTTGATAACCGACTGTGAAGAAAGTCACAAAATCAAGGAACTTTAGATAATTTGAAATTGCCAATTGGAAAAGATTTGAAAGCGGAATTAGATATATATTAATTTCCCAGTATAGGAAGTTATGTTAATGGGTCCAATTTTCAAAATCGAAAGGACAAGGCATTAACACCAATTTGGAGAAGAAGTATGTGTGTGTGTGTACGTACGTACGTTCGTAGTCATTTTTTCTGATCGATATCGCGCGGAAAAAAATGGTATCGACTTCGTTAAGGTGTTGATCGTAAGATCCGGTGGAGTCTTTTTAAATTTTTTTTATAACTCTTTATTATACTGGGAAGGGTTGCAGCAGATTCACCCCACGGCTTGTTTTGTTAATAAATTTTATGACTACATCACACCCCAAATTAAAACTCAAATCACGAGGATTGAGAAAATATCATTGGCAAATCGATAACTACTTAGAACCTTAGACTTTCATTTAAAGCAACTAAAATTGTCTAAAATTTTAAAATATTGACGAAATTTTGTTTTCGTTTTAGAAAATAGATTACATCACATCATAAGGAAACAAAAACAGATATAAAGACATGGCGTCGACTAAAGTTCATGAATATTATAGACCTTTTTACATTATATATGTTATTCGATAATGACAACTAGAAGAGAAGATTCGGACTAGAAAAAAAATAGACGGCGCCTGAATAATGAACACACAAACACGCGCGCGTTTTTTTTATGTTCTTATTTGTTATTCGTCAGCTTACAGATTGTATGTTTTACAACTGTATATACGCTATAATAAGTAATTTCGACGATAATATACAGTGGGTTTTTTTTCAAAAGTATCCACCCTTAATAACTTTTGACCTGGTGTGATTATTGTTTTGAGTGAAAGCACGTCGATTTAGATATCGGCGGGAAAGCTCAAAAATAGTACCTAGAGAATTTTAGGTTTCATCCTTTCGTCCCCAGATACCCGAGCTTTGAAATTTCATATATCACCTCCTTCGTTGTGAAACCTTATTTGAAAGAGCATAAAATTATATCTTCAACCATTATAAAACAAGTGAAATATACAAAATTTAAAAAACCTCCGACAAATGCGATTTATTCCTTGTAAACCGATTTTTGGAAACTGAGCCATAAAATGTCCTCAATCAAGTCGGTTCGACCGTTTAGGGGCTACGATGCCAATGAGAAACACACAGACGCACAGATAAACACTTTAAACTTATAATACTCCTTGTTAAATCAATATCAAAGTGATGGTCAAGGACATCAGATGAGATACAAAGGATACTTAGAGAGCTATCATTTTCTGGGACAAATTTTTGGAAATATTTAAATTGAAATTGAAATATTTGAGTTGACTTTGTTTTTTTTGAATTACTGTTTTGAATTACCTAATTATTTCACTTGTCGAAATGAATTAAACCAGGTTTATTTGAACATTCATTTCCATAGTAATTTCCATAATTTTTCCAAACTGAATCGATTTTGAATATCATTGCCAATTTTTAGTTTTTTGTAAAAACACTCCCCGTTAAATTACCTTTCAAACGAAAACGTTTAGGTGCTGCGATGCCACAGACAGATAAACACGCAGACACACACACACACATAGCGGTCAAAGTTATAACACCTCTTTTTTAGTTCGGAGGTTAAAAATGAAACTGATCGATTGGTTCTTAAGACAGACTGCACAATTCCTACTTCATCCCTACCTAATTAGTAAAGAAATATTCAATACATAACCGTCTTGAAACTAACTTTGTCATGACGTTGTTAGTAGCTCTTATACCATTTATACCACTCTAAATGGAAAACCCTTCATATTCAATTCTAAGAAATACAACGTGTATGTATCCTAGATGTGATAATAATAAATTTATATTACAATACAAAACCAATATATCAGTCGTTCCTTGTAAACCCTATTTATTTTTTAGTTTAGGAAAATATAAGCAAGCATATCATCATTTTAATATCCACCACAGGTTGTAACATAAAATTTTATACCTTCTTCCAGCCCCGTTTAATACATGTGAGGGTGAATACTGAATATTGTTTGTTACCTAGTTGACTGTATTATATGTCTTCTTCGACGTTTCTATTCATCTGACAGATAAATAGATGGATATGGATGTTTGATCAATTTTTAAATTATTAATTTTTATTGATGCGTTTTTTTGTTGGCAAAATGTTTACAAAATATAATGGGGTTTAACACCCACATCATTATTTGTTAATCTTTATTTATTTAATTACAAACATATTTACAATTACATTTTGATGTGGGTGGAGTCGGTTACTTTGTTCTTATCCAAGCGACGACAATGTGATCAATTCTGCACTCCCATTAATTATAAATTGTTCACACTGCAAACGCCTTAGACCGCTCGGCCATTTAGGCTCTGTTTATAAATTTAGTCAAATATAGACCAAGAGGGACATGCCTTACTATCGAATAGGTACGTGAGTTTTCTGTTGCGGAAAATAAAGATTTAAGGTTAGAGTGTTAACAGAAAGATTTCAAGAAGTTATAAAAAACAGTTTGCCAAAACATCAGACAAGTAACCGAGGACCGTAAGTCTGAGTGGAAAGCCAAACATGTAAAAAAAAATTTTTTTGCAACGAACAGCTTGAAATATCCTGTATATCCAGAAATTATGAAGTTATTTATAAATTTATCGTGACTATTTCAATAAACGATTAACAATCATTTTTATATCGTGGCGTGGCATTATTATTTGCTTATAAAAAAAATACCCTAAATAAAAAACAATTATTATATTGAAAAAAATATTGCCATTAATAGATATCTATTGTTTAAACAATTCAATGTGAAATACTCATTTAACCTTCGTATTGACTGAATATATTATTTAAAATAATTAATTACGCAAAATTTTTTAATATTTGCAAACAAAATTAACGCTTAGAATAAAGAAGATAAATGTATTTATATTTTATACACTTCATTGAAGGTCTTTTACTTTTTATAAATATTTTTCATATGTTTTGTATGGCTAATATAAATGGAAAACGGCAAACACTTTCTTTGAGTTCTCAAAGAATTCCACTTATACTTTCATCTATCATGGCTGGTTCAATTCATTACTCGAGGCACTGGATCGAATTATGAAGTTCAATAAATCGTTGCCAATGTGAAGAAAATGTTTCAGCTTTCATTGGACTAGCACCGAATTAACTGTTTCAACGATTCCAATCATTCCGGACTTAAAAATAAACCACTGACTCAATTATTCGGCTATATCTCTCATTAAATTCAATACACTACTGTGCTTAAATAAAAAAGTCGTACCGATTCAGGAAAAATTTCAATTCAATGATGTATTTCATAGCTAGATTTGAATGTAACAAAAAATAGATCCATCAATTAGTATTGAAGGAAAATTTTAAAAACTCAAAATTTTACCAAAATTCTAAAAAGTTGTATCTTAGCGAAACATTATCGAATTTGGAACCTCAGTAGCTCATTTAAAAACTTGTACTTTCTAGTTTTGGAATCTTTTTTTATATGGAGAGTTGAGAAAGTGAAAAAGGCTATTCGTTGTGTGCGTAGTCATGGTAGGGACAATAAAATCGATGCCAGCGCTTCCAGTGAAAAACTTTGACGTTAAAGGGGGCTGTTATTACTAATTTGCAGTTCTTTACATGTTAATGTTATAGAAATGTCAAATTAAAATTATTGTAAAACACGAATTAATTAAACTTAATGCATTAAAAATTGTGAAAATAAGAAATCAAATTGTACAAATATTATTTTTCAAATGTTAATTATCATAATTATTTATTTAAATTTGTGAGACAATAATATTAAATTTTCAATGTAAGTTTTAAATGCAATCCATACAATTATATATGCATCCATACAATTCTATAATTAAAGTAGTGTATCGTTACCATGGAAACGAAACTCACGCACGGAGCGAATACCTAAATTTTATATAAAGTCTAGAAGTGTACCAAAATAAAAATATTTTACAACAAATCTGCTGAAACCACTCGAAAATTTGTTTGCTTTTTCCCGTAAGATCTTTTTGGACCAAGATATTCGCTTTTCAAGCAAAATTGACATTACTGGATTTAAAATCCTGTGCTTTTAAGCTTTTGCATATTCCTTGGTGAAAAATTTTATCATTCTCCCACTTTTCGTTTTTAAAACATGTCAAAAAATATCACTTATCCCTATTTTAAGCTATTTTTCCTCTGGCCACCATTTTGTAAAAAAAAAGACGACATCTTTTCTTGAAAGCCACGAGATAACAGAAATTGAATTTTTAAGAGCTGTGACCATCAAGAAAAAGGCGCAGAAACCTGCGGATTTTCATGACTTTTGGGGACATTAACGATTGAAAAAAATGATCAGATGTTAGATACCGCCTTTTTCTACAAAACTTTTTATTATGTACCTACTAGCTTTTTATTATATTGATACACTCGCTGTTTGACATTTAATTTCTAAATTCTAAATCCTCGCAATTAATTCGTGTCCGATTTATGCAAGTTAACACTATAAAAATTACAATTAAAACATTTATAGTAATACCTACAGTAAGTACCTTTTAAAACCAAATAATTACAATTATAAATACTATAAATTATTTAAATAATGTAATTGTTTTTTATTATAATAGTAATATGTAATATATGTAATAGAAATGTAAAATGTAATTTTTATGTCAACTTGAATACTTAACAACAAATTAACGATTATGTATATTTTACAATAATAATACAATATATATACAATTTATTTTATTACAAATTTTATATAATAATAATATTATAGAAACTTTTAATGTTATTTGTATGAAATATATTTAATTAAAATTGTGTATGGGTTAATATTTTAAAAAGGGGGGATAAAAAATCACAACTATTGCGGGGGAATAAAGAAACGGTCAAACATATTGTGTGTTTTAGAAAGTTGGAGAAAATAAAAAGCTTTGTCAGAAGCGAAAATCCTTCAAGAAGAAAGTTTAATAGGTATAAAAAAATAAGTTTTTAATGCAACGGAAAACAATAAATTGTGGAAACCCTTTTGAAAAAATCGAGAAATCGCAAAAAATTTTTTTGTTTTCGAATTTGATGAAACTCGGTGAATGGGGTAATTTTGATCCAAAAAGTACAAAAATCGGGTTTATTTAATGATTTGATGCAGAGTTTCTTTTGGTCCGTATTTCGAAAACTATTCGACTAGTCATCAAATGCACATAATTTTTGTACTTTTTGGGTCAAAATTACCTTATATACTGAGTTTTATCGAAATTGGAGATACAAAATTTCTCGATTTTTTTAAGGAGTACCTCTTTATTCTTATTGGAAGTTCCCGCTTACTTATTTCTACTGGATACCCTACTGTTCCTACTGAATTATAAAAATACTTTTGAAATAAAGTTTCAATTAAGATCAAAATTTTGTTTGCATCGCAATACAATAATTATAAAATGATATACTTTTTAGAGGTTAGAGCAACACTAATTTAAATATGTATAAAATTTTAATATGCATTTAGCTAATTGTTTTAAATAAATCTTCTACATAAATTTCTTTAACTAAAAACTAAAGAATAATTATAAATTTCTATTCGTAATAATATATTATTCAAAGCTAATGTCTAGATTTAAATGTACGAGTATACATTCTAAACTTGATATATTATCATCATTTATTTTTATATAATCATTAATCAAAAAGCTGGGCACTATCCAAACGTAAATATGCTTGAATATAACTTATTATTGCAGTATTCACCAAAATAAAAGCTTATATTTTTAAGGTGATACATAATTTTGTTTAAATTAAGATAATAGTTTGTCTTAGTAAGTGAATAAATTGTCCAGATTTGCTTCGTCCCACGGTGGTGTTCTATTACAGTCCCGAGAGTTAAGTACAGGGTAAGAACTGCATAGCGTTTATTACAATACTGGTATGGTATAGGGACAGATACTCAAAAAGTATCTGATATAACACTATAAATATGGCTTCATTTGCAATACTTGTATGGTATAAAAACTTTGGCGCCACTTACATTAGTGAATAGTAAGGTCAACTCGACACTATGGTCTCAAACTATGTTGAAGATTTCGTTGTTTTTCCCGCTATGGTTTTTGGCGCGTCCTTTAATAGGCATTATTGAACTACGATCCTATTCAGTATAGGTGTAAACGCTATGTTTGTTGTCACACTGCTAGTCAATCTCTTATTCTTAACCTATTTTTAATAAATATTGCTGGTATGCCATTAGTAGCATCAGTGACATTAGAGTGTTAAATAGTACTATTCGACAGAGGGATTATGGATATCACCAGTCAGTATGGGTCTGACACACATACTGACATGGGCCTATGCTACCCAACATCTTTGTTTAAAATTTTGTAGCAAATCAAAATTATCGAAGCCGTACAGTATTGCGCTCACGCCTATATTTATACTCCGTGTTCCAAAAATTCACGTGCTTTACCATTCTAACTGTTATAGCTATAATATTATATTTCAATTACATGTACTGTTATAGTAATATCACTTAGAAATGCTTCAACCTTTGCGTTTATTTTACTTAGAGTGTACCTATTGATATCGGCAATAAACTTACCGTGTACAAAAAAAAATCAGGTTACTTTTATGTGAAAATATTTTTAAGGTAGTACCTACACGAAAGTGATATTCCAAGAATTTCTCAAAACTCAGAATATAAAATATTTAATTCATAATACACTTGCTGTTAAAATTAGAAGATGATTTACCATGCCATACATGAGATATTAGCAATTAAAAGTGACGCAATTTGTACGTGTACATGGGAGAAGTGTATAAAAATACACAAATTTACAAATATTATATTTATTTACCAATGAATGACGTCCACCATCTCTATGAAAAACTAATATAATGTAGAATACTATATTTAGAAAATATATAAATAAAAATAAAAATTATTTACCATATAGTTTCGATAAAAAACTTAAATAAATAACTCGTTTTAGCGATGATTTTTGTGGAAAAGATATGAAGACTAATGTTAAAGGCATATGTCATAGTGTGTGTGCTTATATGTATACTAGAAACAGTAGTAAGGAACTACAGTCTTTTGAAAATAATATATGGTATATGTATAATAGTCATAGCACATTTAATGCACTGAATGATAGTATTAGTCCAAAACTTTTTGACTGGACGGTCGCGGAGGAACTACCTTAATGTAGTATTTTGGAAATCACAAATGCTGTTCACTAATAATTCCCGATGTCCACCAACATCCATTGTCATTGATAAATACAACTTTAGGAATTGATGCGCGATTTAATTTTGCTTACCCTAACAAGTTTTAAGTTGTTAGCTGTCAATCCCGTGGGGGAATAATTCAATTTGCAATTGACATAAATACCATTAAGGGTGTACAGTTTTGGATTCATCAACGAATCTAAATTTTAGGTTAATATTTTGCCCAGTTTTAAAACATTTATAATATGTGTTAAATACAATTTATTTAAACTTTTGTTAAATAATTTCGAATAATCATATATGACATTGCACGCTAAGCTAGTCGAAATGAAAAATACTTATCACTGTATGTGATATTTGAACATAAAATTAGGCCAATTTTACCGGAAAAATGAATATGTTATATAACATTTTTTTACCAGCATAGTGTATTGAAAATCTAGATAATTTAAATGTAATAAATTTATAAGAGGTAGGTATTTATGTTATCATTCAGCTATTTTCTAACCATGAAAATTTCCGCATTTTTTTTTCCTTTAAATTCGCAAAAAGAAAAACGTCATTTATTTAAAAATAGAATTTGACCTTACCATCATTTGAGAATTACTTGATACAGGTCACGGCTATAACAATTATTGATTCACAACAACAAAAACTGCTATGAAATACGATGCAAAATTCAGATTAATATTTTTATTTCTGATCGTCTATAATTTTATGAAATTAGAGCACATATTTTAGAAGCAAATAATATTGTAAAATAATTATAAACATAATTAATGTTTTTAGCATAAGATATTATACTAATTTAGTTAATTGTCAAAATATATCTCTTGAGAAACAAATTTGCTAAGGACGCTTCCTGTATTATTGAGGATTTAGGTCATTGGAATAAGACACAATAAATTCTAACTTTTTAAAATAAATAGCCCAATAGCTATCGTTTATCAGAAAAATTATTAAACACAGAGTACCTCAGGCATCAATCTTAGGTCCAATTATATAATAATGATCTTCCTCACGTAATAATGTAACAAAATTAGTTTCCGAATAAGTTTCTTTAAGTTTTCAAATTTGTAAATTATTCTCTTTGCATCCTTTTTACAAGCTTTTATTTAACTTGCAATGCATTTAACTATATTTGTTCGGGTGGAATCTTGCAACTCAGCAGATATCTCCAACCGATTGAGCTGAAATTTTGTATGCATATGTATGTAAATCGAAGGACAATGCATTTTTATGGTAAGCATTACCTTATTTTCCAATCACTTCCACTATATTTGATATACATATATTTTTTTTATTTCTTAACTTTTAGCTTTTATTGTACTAAAAAGTAGAAAATAATTTTTTATATAGAGTCACTCATACACGACTCTTTGTAAAAGCTTGAGGCGCTCTGATTCATTCTTGATATTTAAAATTGAGTCTACAGTTTTTACAATAGCTTTTTAATACAGTAAAAGCTTGTACCTTAAAAAAATTTTTTTTTCTCTACAGAATTGAAACACAACATTCGAATGCTTACCAAAGCATTTCTTCAAGATCGAATGCTAAAGGATGTATGAGCATGGTAGTGGGGGCACAAATTTAAAAATAGATATTTTAAATTTTGATGATAAATTTTATTACTTGACGATATAAGACGAAAAGTAAGAATAAAAATTTTCGATATCTGGCTTAATTTTCAAAATATCGAAAATTGAAAATTTTGTTTAATTATTTAGCTTTCGATATTTCGAAAACCAAGACACATATCGAAAAATTTTATTCTTATTTCTCGTCTACATTCATGAAGTTATAACAAAATTCATCATCAAAGTTGAAAATAAGATAAAAATAATTTCAACCCTTAATCTACTCTGCTCTTACATCCCTTATATGGACGGTGACACTTAGTTTTTTTCTTTTCTAATTCATTCCTAATATGTTTACTTTCTATTAAAAAGTTTTTTTTAAAATTTGTTTTCATTCATTCCAAATGAAAATTATCAAAAACTTCCAAAATATGTCGTTTTTTGAGATTCCTCCATAAGAGCCAATGTATTTTATATCGATTTTTAATGACTTTTTTCTTAAAAATTTGCACGGATACCTAAGCTGAAATTTTAACCACATATTCTTTGAGTAAAAGACTACCTACAAACAAATTTTGAGCCTTTAAATCAAACATTATTGTCATGCTCATACATCCTTAAAAAGAGAGTTATTCAACAAAGGACCCCGAATGATTGGATAGGATAATGACTTTCTATGAAACTTATTATGTGCTTCGGATCGTTCTGATCAAAAGCTCTCACGGTTATTATGAAGTACCAGAAAACTACAAACAATTAAAGGTAATTGATTGATTTTTTAGGTCAATATTTACTACTATTAAATTATTAATATATATAACAATGATAAATAACAATAATAATAACAATAACAAATAAATATAAAATTGTAATTTAAAATAAAATAATTAAAAGGTTTGTTTACAAACTTTAATATCGTAATCGTATAATATAAACACAGTAGGTATTCTTTTCATTATAAAATATTAAAAATAACCTTCAATCTATTATCCATACATACATACATACATAAGTATTGTACGAATAGATAAATAGGTAAATTATAAAATAGGACATACCGATTAACATTAGCTTAAATAAGTATTACAGAGTTTATTTATATAATATATGATGTAAGTATGATAATCACTTGTAAATATTATGCTAAGAACTTTTAACTGAAGTTTCATCCCATTATAGTTCATTTCCGTATATTTATAGTCTTTTTAGTTCCTACAATGAAAATTACTTTTTAAAATAAAAATATAAATTTGAATCAATTAAATTGTGCTAATAGGCTCGAAAACACACTTTAAAGTTCAAAAAATTGGCCTTGATAAAACAACTCAAGTATAGGTAGCTAAGATAGTAAAAGGAATTTAAGGTGTTTTGATACCTTAAGGATGTATGAGCATGACAACAATGTTTGATTTAAAGGCTCAAAATTTGTTTGTAGGTAGTCTTTTACTCAAAGAATATGTGGTTAAAATTTCAGCTTAGGTATCCGTGCAAATTTTTAAGAAAAAAGTCATTAAAAATCGATATAAAATACATTGGCTCTTATGGAGGAATCTCAAAAAACGATATATTTTGGAAGTTTTTGATAATTTTCATTTGGAATGAATGAAAACAAATTAAAAAAAAAACTTTTTAATAGAAAGTAAACATATTAGCAATGAATTAGAAAAGAAAAAAACTAAGTGTCACCGTCCATATAAGGGATGTAAGAGCAGGGTAGATTAAGGGTTGAAATTATTTTTATCTTATTTTCAACTTTGATGATGAATTTTGTTATAACTTCATGAATGTAGACGAAAAATAAGAATAAAATTTTTCGATATGTGTCTTGGTTTTCGAAATATCGAAAGCTAAATAATTAAACAAAATTTTCAATTTTCGATATATTTTGAAAATTAAGCCAGATATCGAAAAATTTTATTCTTACTTTTCGTCTTATATCGTCAAGTAATAATATAAATTTATCATCAAAATTGAAAATATCTATTTTTAAATTTGTGCCCCCACTACCATGCTCATACATCCTTAATATACCGTTTCGGTAAAAATTTGAAATTTTATTTATCAAATAACCATCCTTTTATATGTCTTTTGTGAAAAATTCTGGTATAGGTGTTCATAAAATCACCTTTAGTTTATTTCCGGTTGTGTGTCTGTCTGTCTGTCTGTCGTCTGTCTGTCCGTCTGTCATCACGATTACTCAGAAACGAAAACAGATATCAAGCTGAAATTTTTATAGCGTGCTTAGGACGTAAAAAGTGAGGTCGAGTTCGTAAATGAGCAACATAGGTCAATTGGGTCTTGAGTTCGTAGGGCCCATCTTGTAAACCGTTAGAGATAGAACAAAAGTTGTATGTAAAAATATATATAGTTGTATGATAGAACAAATAAAAAAAATGTTATTTATAAAAAAATAAACAACTTTTGTTTGAAACATTTTTTCGTAAACATCACTGTTTACCCGTGAGAGCGCAAATTATGCGCAAATTGTATAGTTTTTATTATATGGGGATATCAGTTAGGTATATATGTGTGACATGTATGTATGTGTAATGTGACAGAGTAATCAACACTGGCTATACATGGTATTTCAACAATTAACTGAGTAAACTGTTTGTTTTCTCTTGTTAATAATTAATTTATTCTAAACCGTACAGAGAATCGACTTGAAATTTATACAGAAAGCGTATTAAATAATCATTAATTGACACATAAAATTTTAGTATTTTTGGTAGAACGTTTTAGTATCGAAATGTCGGTAGAACCATAGTAATCCAAGTATCATTTTTCTTAAAATAAAGCTTTGACATAAGAACACGAAGAAAATGTAATTGTCCATAAAATTTTCCATCCCAACCTGTTACTTGATTCTTTGCCGTCATAAAAATGAAACGAATATATGTTTGTTTTTAGTTATTGCCACTAAATAAAACGATAGAAGGATTTGATCTTTATTTTATTTTGTAAACTAGTTTAATTAGTAGCTCTGGAATTAGTTTCGATTAAAAAGGAAATGATTAAAATTAAAAATCTCATCTAAAAATCTTAGTTTTCACAAAATAAAATTGCGTTACAATTAAATCATATACAACAAACATTGTATGTGGGTCGTTTTTTAATATGGTTTCCATTATAATAAACATAGTTTTTATCTGTTTTTTTTTCCAGTCCATAGTAATCAATGATTATTATTTTATTTTATATATATATGTATTTTTTATGATGTCATTGTAATATTTTCAAATAGTTACATAATACATTTAAAATGTTTTAAAAGTGTTCTTTAAAATATATATATATGTACTAGCGGTCCCGACAGACGTTGTCCTGTCCCGTAAAAACGTAACTCCAATTCATTAATACCTATACTACGTTTCGCCTGTCCGCTAAACCCATCCCGCTAAACCCCAATTTAACTCCTATTTATTGGAGTGGCCTGACCTTCGACCTTTGGCCTGGTCTTTGATAGTAGAGCTCGCTGCGCTCGCATATGGCTCTAATAAATGCCTATTGACAATACCTGAATACTATTAAAAATACATAGTACACATAGTATACAGAATGTGATATGATTTATATGCGCTCCCACCATGTAATGAAATTTCATTTTTTTGGTACGGAGCCCTCAAAAACAGTTGTACTGGACCAAATTGTGAATCTAAACCATTCTCGAATCCCCTTGAACTCACACAAAAAATTTCATCAAAATCGGTCCAGCCGTCTAGGAGGAGTTCAATTACATACACACACACACAAGAAATATATATATTAAGATATAAAAAATATTATTTATGATTATTTATTTAAGTAATTGCTAAATTAATTAAATATTCACAAAATTATATTATATCATGTAATTTATGTTTGTTTATTAATAATTCTCATTCAGTTTTTTGTTATTTATGATAGTTAATATCGATTCATGGATTGAGATTTGTATATTAAACTGACGCCAAAATTATTAAATCATTTCTACAGACATGACAAGAAAATGAATCTTTTAAAATAATGTGTTTGTCAAGGGATTATCCCAAATCTTGTTCAAATCAAAAAACCTATTTAAAGACGTTTCCAACTAAGTGATGAAATTATTTGAGACTTGCATTTAAAATTTTCAGGGTGTATTCTGTGATAACTTTCGGTATATACCTATAGTTTTCGAAATATGGATGCCTAACAATTTATAGGCAATCATTTTTAGAGAAATAACACACAAATGTCATTCATTTAATCACTTTTAATTTATTTTATGGCAAAACGAGTTCTGCTTGTTATCATTTTCTTTATAGGAAAATGTTTTTCATGCCTTTAACTAATAAATATTAGTTATCTAAATTAATCCTAAGAAAGTTATCCTTGTGACATAATAGTAAAATAGAAAAAGGATACCGCAAGTGGGTTCCTAGCACCTAGACCAAGAGTCCTCTGTACCCTCTTTGAGAACGATCTACCACCCTAAGACGAGGCGTCTTCGAGTAGGAGGCGCTATTAAAACCAGATAAAGCTAAAGAATTCTATCGAGGCCAGACGCAGAAAGGCCAGACAATAGATGGATCTTTCGGACCCGAACATTCTGAATCTAACGCCCTGCAGATGTCTGCAAGTGCAAATAACATGTATGGATATTTCGTCATCCTCCATACAGGCTCTACAAATGGGATAATTAGCGATCCCTATATTGTGAAGGTGATAGTTCAATCGGCAGTGTCCTGTCAAGAGTCCCACCTTCCTTCAGAGCTGTGCTCTAGTGAGTTTCAGGCGAGCACAGTCGAATGGCCTAGCTGTGGTTATACACAGTTTGGCCGATCCCAGTAATCAAGATGGGCTTGTCATAGCCATTCTTTGATTCGGTAAATTATTCGGCGTTTGAGACGACTCCTCTTGTGCCAAAGAGTCTTATGCTTCATTCATAGACTATCTTTGATTGGAACCTTAAAGCTTCAGGGGCTTTGATCCTTTAGTTAGACCATTAAGTACATGGACTGAGCTTCAAACGATTTAAAGTATGCCAACATCTGAGGTAATTGCTTGGGTCAAATCCATCATGACGGCAATGTGGAAATGACAAAGTTTTGTTGTCATACTTGTCATTGTAGATTCGTAAGAAAAAATGTAAAGTGATAAGTGATAAGTATTTTTTTAAGTCAAAAAGCGAAAAAGTTCAATAAAATCACGATGTTTTATGTAAAACATTTTGTGATATGAAAATTTGACATTCAATGTATATTTTTTTGATAAATGTCCCTATATTCAATGTGTTTTTTTTTGATAAATGTCCCTATTATATTTTTTAAATAAATATCCCTAACTGACCCAAGCAATTACCTCCAATGTTGGGACATCTCTCAATGTACGAAAAGATAGGCGAAACTCAGTCTATCTTCTGAATGGGCTAGGGTCAGTACTTAATTTATACTAATTGTCAGTATACTTTATAAATCCCTCTGAGAACAACTATAAGATCATCTGAAATTTAAAAATCTGTAAGTATTTAACTAATTAGATTATGCTGCTCCAATAAAAATATAGATAACATCTTCAGATTGACCTAGTGCCGTGTATAAAGTAAACCCATTAATAAATAACATTTACTTTTAAAATCTGCATATGTTTGTAGACAAGAAGTATCCCCGAAAATTCTAAATTTAAAAATGATGAGACAAGAGAGGTAATAAGTAAACAGCAGTTCAGCTCAGCAGCATTCAACAACAGTCAACAGCAATAAGTGAATAATCAACAAAACATCATCAAATGTTTGTTGTGTCTCTCTAACTACTTTTGATGTTGTCAAATCGGATGTCGCACGTCGTATATAAATTTTAGTGAGAAGAACAGGATGCTCTGATGGTCGTCACGAGTGGATAACGGAATACGATGAATATTGTTCTGTGTATAGTGTGTCGGAACACTAGTAGACATTATACCAACAACAAAAACTCAATTTTTATTCAACAAATATTAAAACAATCATATAGTTTTGGTTAATGGATTTGATAATGATTACGTCAGGCTGAAAGCTTAACTTTTAATGTACACTCGAACGTACACTCGCCAGAGGCGTGTCTGGCCATAATACCTGTAACTGTCGTCCAGAGCAAAGACTATAGAGCATTCCGAAAAGTAAAGCGTTTTTAATAGTAATTATAGAACTTGCGTCTCGTTATGGAAACGTGATTAAATAAATACACATAAATATATTCGCCCCGTGCATGATATTTATTTCAGGGAGTTACCATAGTAACAACCTCCTTTATACACAAGTCTATGCATTACAAATGTAAGTTTATGTATTGCATATATGCTTCACATTGAAAATTAAATACTATTTTCTAACAAATTTAAATAAATAATTACGTCAATTTACATATAAACAAGTGGAAACAAACAATTGACTGAGTTAATTGTTGAAATACCATATATAGACAGTGTGGATTACACTGTCACATTACACATACATACATGTCATACTATACAATTTGCGCCCTCAGGGGTAAACAGTGTTGGTAACGAAAAAATGTTTTAAATAAAATTTGTTTATTTTTTTATAAGGAACATTTTTTACATTTAAACTGTTCCATCTCTAATGGTTTACAAGAAGAGTCCTACGAACCCAAGACCAAATTGACTTATGTTGTTCATTTACGAACTCGACCTAACTTTTTACGACCTGAGAACACTATAAAAATATTTACCAAATCATTTACATGTAAATAAATGAAAATTAGTCATATTTTGAATAAAACGCATGATTTGTTGTAAATTTTAAGATTACAGGGCTACGATCGATTTAGCTACCCCCTCCACCTACTATGCTCCCTGGTAATAGCGTGTCAAAGACCACAATTACTGCTAATTCGATAAGAAAACGTGGAAAAAGTTCTCTCAAAAAAGTGAAAGGTAGGAGAAAAATGTTTAATAAAATTGTAGCATCGATTATCATAATTTATGGTCAAACTCTACTGAACAACTCTCCTCCCAAGGTTAACGAAAGAACAATTATACCCATCATTGGAAAATAATGGAAGTGAAACGCAGGCAGAAAAATTATTTTGATTTGGATGAATCTGTACTACGCCGAAATTTTACAGTGATAAAGACGACATCTTAAAACTGAAATGATGGAAAATTTGCTTCCACGGAGAAGGATATTATATATTATATTATATATTATATATTATTGTATTATTGAAGCTTTTTTATTTGTGTAACAAGTGGTACAATCAAAAGATCTTTACTATGTTCATAATAAAAATGATAAGCAACAATATTTTTTTATGAATGAATTAAAAAAAAAAAAACAATAAAATTATTCATTTTGTGTAATATTATTTTTGTACAATGTATTTATTAGTGGTAGTTTTTTTTTTATTTTAGCGCGATTCCAAGTTGCTTACTTCATCATCATCAACAGAATCGTTGTCATCGTCATCATTATCCAGGATACAACATATTATGAATGTTAAAAACCTTCTTCTAATAATAATAAAACTTCTTCTTCCATCTAAGTATTCAAACCTATATTACTAATTGGTTTTGGGCGTTGCGTTGCACATATTACTTAAAAACAAGTGAAAACAAACAATTGACTGAGTTAATTGTTCAAATACCATGTATAGACAGTTTTGATGACGCAATCGTTTGTTTTTTGACGTCACGTATATAAAGAAAGATTTCCACTCTTAAATAGCCACACACACATAACTGATATTCCCATATTAATACATACTACAAAATTTTTCACCTTATTAGCGCCCTCGTGGGTAAACAGTGATGTTTACAAGAAAATGTTTCAAACAAAAGTTGTTAATTTTTTTATAACATTTGTTCTATCTCTAACGGTTTACAAGATGGGTCCTACGGACCCAAGACCCAATTGACCTATGTTGCTCATTTACGAACTCGTCCTCACTTTATACGTTTTAAGCACACTATAAAAATTTAGCTTCGCATCTCTTTTCGTTTTTGACTAATCGTGATGACAAATGGACAGACGACAGACAGACATACGGAAATGGACTAATTAGGTGATTCTACGAACACCTAAACCAAAACTTTTTTCGTAGCATCAATATTTTTAAGCGTTACAAACTTGGGACTAAACTTAATATACTATGTATACATGGTATAATTACGACTTTAATTTGAGCATTATCTTATCGTAATTACTTAATCTGCAGCCAGAGTCATTTATTTATTTGATAAAGACAGTCTTCAAAAATTTTAACTTGGTGATCCAATCGGTCTCATCAAACTTTCCGAGTTTTAACCCCCAAATTAAAAAAAGGGTATAAGTTTGACGACTATGTGTGTGTTTCTGTCTGCTTATCTATGGCACTTAAACGGATGAATCGATTTTGATTTTTTTTGTTTCATTTGAAAAATAATTTAATGGAGAGTTGATGCTATGAACAAAATTTTGGTGTAGGTGTTCATAAGATAACTCAAAAACGAAAAAAGATATCAAGTTGAAATTTTTACAGCGTTCTCAGGACGTAAAAAGTGAGTTCGTAAATGAGCAACATATGTCAATTGGGTCTTGGGTCCGTAAACAATTCTTGTAAACAATTAGAGATAGAACAAAAGTTTAAATGTACGAAATGCTCCTTATAAAAAAATAAACAACTTTTGTTTGAAACATTTTTTCGAAAACATCACTGTTTACCCGTGAGGGGGCAAATTAGGTTCGAATATTTTATAGTATGTATTATATGGGAATATCAGTCATGTGTGTGTGGCTGGCTATCTGTCTTTACTTACATGGCATGGAAAAACAAACGATTCCGTAATCACCACTGTCTATACATGGTATTTAAACAATTAACTCAGTCAATTATTTGTTTTCACTTGTTAACATGTAAATCCTATATTGAAGTGTTTTTAAAGGTATGCTTTATTATGTAACAAGGCTAATTTTCTTAAGATTGATTGGAAAACTAATATTCATTAATTAAAAGCATGAAAAATATTTCCCTATGCAGAAAATTATAACAAACGGCACTCGTTTTTCAATAAAATACATTTAAAGTTATAGAATGAATTTGTGTGTTATTTCTTCTGTAAGTGATTTTCACTAAATCTTTAGCCATCAATATTTCAAAAACCATGAAACAGAATCTACCCTCAAAATTTTCAACGTAAGTCTAAAATATTTTCAATCTTTTTATTTATTTTATTTTTTTTTGGAAACGACCTTAAATTCGACGCCCGAGACTTTTCCATAGTCCAAAATCAGATACTCAGGAATAATTTTTATTAATTTCCCAGAAACTCAAAATTCCTTAATATTTTTCGTTTCTTTTAAGTTTTCTAGATCGATCGCCGAAAAGGTGTTAGCAACTTATTTCAAAGGAAAAAAAGGAAGGAAACGAAATATAACAGCTTAGTACTTATTGTTGTTGTTTACATTTAATCATGCACACGATATTTACATCATGGTCTATTCGACTAATTTTGATATATAATATGTTACACATTCGTAAACTAAATATTGACAAATATCTTGTCTAGTAATCTTAATTAAAGAGAATTGAAAAAAATACACTCGAACCAGGACTCGAACCCAGACTTCTTGGATTCATTCATAATTGGTAGGGCGCTTGACATGAATCCAAGAAGTCCGGGTTCGAGTCCTGGTTCGAGTGTATTTTTTTCATTTCTCTTTAATTTAAATAACAGCTTAGAGTTGAAAAAAAAATTCACTATCCAGAACAAACTGCAAAACTTTTTTTATGTCTCAAGGTTATTTATCTTTTATTAAGAAAAACTAAATAAAAGGCGGTCTAAGTATTTAGATAACTAAATTATTTACCGATGAAGGAATAATTGTTTTACACCGGGGGGTACGGCTACTATAGCTAGCAAACTCTATTAACTACATTGAAATAATATTTTCCCCTAACTCTAAAACACAATACTCTTAGTATGGGTTTTTATTATCCTACTGACACAATTAAAGCAAAAAAAAATCTTTAGTTACGTTAAATAAGTCACAAGTTTTAAAATGCCATGTATTAGAATGGCAATCAGCTTGTTATTAGATTTTAATAATATCCTAACTGTGTTTAAAAACAAATCTTTGAAAACTAATTTCGTATTCAAAACATTCTAAGAAACATTTTTTGGTGTTCACAATGAATCATTGACAAAAAAAAAATTATGTATATGTGATTAGTTGACCAGATGTAATGTATATGGATATTCGGGAACCATTGAAGGCTACTTAATGTCTGACGAACGAGGTCTTTATTGAATTATGAACAACGACAGGAGGGTCATGAAATGTTATTATATTTTAAGGGCTAGTAGACTTCAAAACATATACATCCCCTCGAAATTCGAATAGTATTATACTCATTTGGTTAAAAAAGAAAAGGGGATAACCTGGAAAGTTTTCCGGGAGTTTTGAAAATGGGTGATTTTATAGATTTTGAGGTGCTTTTTTCGAGTATCAACTTTGTACCTCGTATCTTTGTCACTCGCGTCGTCATATTGGAAAAATTGCGTCGAAAAGCAGTATTTTGACGATATCTTCTTTCCGAGTCATTATACAAGGAAAATATAAACATACAAAATTAAATTGTAGAAAATTTCCAACTATTTATGTCTTAACCATTTTTATACCATGCATTATGTGATATTCAAGGTATACTAAGTTTAGTCCCAAGTTTGTAACGCTTAAAAATATTGATGCTAAGTATAAAAAAAATTTTGATATAGGTGTTCATAAAATCACCTAATTAGGCCATTTCCGGTTGTCCGTCCATCTGTGGACACGAAAACTCAAAAACGAAAAAAGATATCAAGCTGAAATTTTTACAGCGTACTCAGAACGTAAAAAGTGAGGTCGAGTTCGTAAATGAGCAACATAGGTCAATTGGGTCTTGAGTCCGTGGGACGCCTCTTGTAAACCGTTAGAGATAGAACAAAAGTTTAAATGTAAAAAATATTTCTTACAAAAAAATAACCAACTTTTGTTTGAGATATTTTTTCGTAAACATCACTGTTTACCCGTGAGGGCGCAAATTAGGGATTATCAGTTATGTATGTGTGACATGTATGTATTTGTAATGTGATAGAGTAATCAACACTGTCTATGCATGGTATTTCAACAGTTAACTCAGTCAATTGTTTGTTTTCACTTGTTATCATAAATTCAATAGCTTGTTTTTCTAATTTTATATAAAAATATAACGGAATTTGCTACCTTTTTAGCTAGAAATCACTTATAAAGGATTAATCAAATTAAAAATGGGCATTCTCTAGTAACAGATTTCCAAAAAATATGTTGAAAATATTTTCGACCGCCTTAAATAATCACAGTTTACATAACTTTCCATTAGAGTGTGATCATGCTTAAAATTGTTGACCATTGGTCCGTGTTAGAACATGATCTAACAATATTTTCAAAACTACCCTCCCTAAATAATCGATAATAATTTGTCTAAATGATTTATCAAAATTTTATACACATAAAACTAATTGTGCTTTAATATTTATACGAGGCAAAAAAAAAAGTCTACATAAAATACCCATAAACAGTCTGTTATTTACTGTGTAAGTTATTAATAGGTTTAGAAACTTACATGAAAAAAAAAACTTTGCTATAGTAGGTTCAAAAGTATCATCTTGCATTATTTATAGTCATTTATTTCTATTATTCACAAAAAATTTGCAAACTTTTGTATTTTTACTTTGTAGAAGTGATAACTATATTGGTCTTGGTCTAGAAAAATTTGCAAGACTGTAAGATCGAGACTAATTTTGCTCATCACTACTTTAAGGGTAAATTAAATAAAAAAAAGTGCAAACAAACAATTGACTGAGTTAATTGTTGAAATACCATGTATAGACAGTATTGATGACGCAATCGGTTGTATTTTTTTAAAAAAAAAGGTAGCCACTCTTAGAGCCACACATAAATGCATACTTTTCATAGACACATAACCGATATTCCCATGTAATATTATATAATTTGCTCTCTCACGAACAAATAGGGATGTTTACGAAAAAATGTTTCAAACAAAAGTTGTTTGAAACATACATAAAGAAAATTTTTACATTTAAACTTTTGTTCTATCTCTGACGGTTTACAAGAACTCGACCACACTTTTTATGTTCTGAGCACGCGATAAAAATTTCAGCTTGATATTTTCATTTTTGAGTTATTGTGTTGTCAGACGGACAGACAGACGAAAGGACAACCGGGAATGGATTTTATGAACACCTATATATATTTTTAAAGGTTACAAACTTGGCACTAAATTTAGTATACCTTGATATATGAATTATTGTATAATTTGAAATTTTGATACAGTTGGTTGACTGATATCCAGGTTTGGTATTTTTGAATCATCTATATATACGTATCAAATCCACAAAACTTCAGGTGATACAGCAGCAATGATGTTTATAGATTTCAATATGTTTTTATAAACAATTTTTGAATATACATACATGGTATATAATATATATAAAGTTTTGCACTAATGGTATTTTGAGTGGATTCATCTGATTTTAGGGCAGATGTACACAGCAGAAAAAAAACCATACATAAGTTTTATTTTAATAAAAATGTGGACCACAATATAACATCTGTCTAGACTCTCTACTTCTGTTCTTCGACAAACACCGCTAAAAATTCACCCCCACAATAAGTTATTTAATATTAGTGGTAGTAGTATATTTAACCGAGTGTCTCATTTTAATCGATCACTATCAATTATTTTGCCAAGTGTAACTCAATCGAAAATAATAGTGAAAACCATTATCTAAAAAGTCTTACTACATTAAATATAGGGGTTAAATATCAAAAGTTTGATTTTGATAGTTTTATTTAAATTTTTCCAAACGTTTCTACATTTTTAAAAAACAAAATCATTTTATTATTTCATGCAATATTTGTAATCTTAAATATTTTTTTTTCGTGTTGTTTTTTCTGTCCGCGCGAAATTTTCCTTATTCCTTTATGAAATTTACCTCTCTTTTTCAAGTTTATCGCGCTGGCCAATTACGAAAAATAGACTCACGGTTTAAAACTGTACTGCTTAGGAAAAAATAAGCTTGAGAAATAATATTAAGATTAAATTTTGTTCATTATGTAATTTGTATATCATATCTGTAATAAAATTGCCTATAAATAAAAAGAAAGTAAATTACTCACTTATATATTGTTTCTCTAGCACGTTTTCAGTCACGGATACCGCTTGGCTAATACCGAAAAGCCCGTTAATTATAAAAGTTATTTTGATTTTTGTCAAATTGTACTAATTTTTCTAAATGGTAGCATTACAGACGTTGCTGAAAACGCAGGTACATTTAAATATTTACACAAAACATACAAATTAGTTTTTTGTACAGTTTTTGTTGATTTTTTGTGCAGTTTAATCAAAAAAACAATTTAAAGGATCCCGAAAGAATAGATAGATTTTCCTATTTTATCTTGCAGGGAATTGTGATTATTTGTGACGTCAATATATCTTTTGAGGGTACGAGCCAATCGGATCACGCTTTACACTTATAACCATATAAAATTATCTTATAATATAGTGAAAGCAAGCTGAGAAACAAACTGCTTGTTACTGGTGTTTGAATATACAGTTTAGAAAGACCTTTTTTTTTTAGTAATTTTAATTAAAGATTCGAAAAGGAATAAAATTAAAGCAATTTCTCTAATTTCTATGAAGTAAAGGTGTACGATTATGTGTTTTTGGTTGGAATGCAGTTCTGATTAAATATTTCTAGGATGGTAAATTAAAATGAGACATGTTGTATTATTTTTGGTGGTAGACACCTTAAAAATGTAAGCCAATACACGTTGTTGCACATGTATACATCTACGTTCTACATAAAGAGACGATTGGCATCAGCAGCATCTTTCTTTCCTGTTATAAAGGTACAACATTCGCTCGTGTTTCGTCAAATTTAAATCCAATATTCTTTTCACCCCATTCTTCAATAGTAAATATACTTATCCATATAAAAAAAATTTACCTAAATATCTCTTCTGTGTGTATCAAAATTCTATAGAATTATAAAATGCATATAATTCACTTACAAACAAGTAAAGTGAAAAAAGGACGCCAGATAAATTGAATTAACAAAAATCGAAAAACAAAATTTACAAATTTTATTTAAACATAAAACAAAACTTTAAACATACAACACGAACGCATCAGGTTGTAAAAAATAACACTAGTTTACATTGTTTTGGCCCAAAGTGTATTTTCTTAGCAATTAAGATGCACAGAGTTTAAAAAAAAATTATGAAAATAATCTAACACGTTTCCAAAATCTGTGTAAGGACTGAGGATAAAAATTGGTTGCTTTGTTTACTTTGGGAGATTCAGAGGAATGTTCTATTCAGAGTTTCTATTTCAGAGGAGTGTTCTATTGTCATTCTTATATGGTTTCAGGCTTTCCAAATCGTCAAAATTTTGAAAAACGGTTCCAATTTTAAGCTACAGTTATTCCGTTTGCGGCATGTCTAGGGTAGCGGGTTCGATTCCCGTCGTCTGGAATCGAACAAAAATTAATTGAACTAATAGAGGTGATGTTCTGGTGTAGTGCATGGTATATGCATGAAGGAGGTGCACTCAGCCTCTGAAATAATTGAGTAGCTGATAAATGAAATTATCAGCGGAAAAGGTGGTACAACACATATGGGCTTTATAGCCTAAATGTGTCCTTCGTGGACAGCCAATATAACCTTTTAAGCTACAGTTGATAATTTTTATCCATTCGGTAGTATTAGTTTAATTCCTGAGTTACCTTATCAATTTTTAGTACGGTTAATTTCATGTTATGAGGTAACTTGATAATTTGATAATTTAGTGCCGTACCGTCTTTAAGAGAAGAAGGCTGTCGTCCGGTTCTGAATAAGGTGACTTCAATTTTATAAGATAACACGAATCTCCAGTAGGAAATTAAAAACCTTAAGTAGTTCTACGACAAATTTTGTACTCGAGTCCCGTTTTATTTAAAGCCGAAGTTTATTAAGTCAAGTAAATTACGAAGAGGTTTCTGGAAACAACAGTGTCAAAAATTTTATATATTTGAAATAGCTTATACTCTAAAATAAGCTTAAAGTATTCAGAAAATCGATGTTTTTAAAACAAGTGTCAGCTGATCAGACGACTTCAAAGATTTTGTAAGTCTTTAAGATTAAGTTTTTGTACAATCTAATTCCATTAAAATATTGAATCCGCATTTTGGTCGGTACCATTATATACATATATGCACACTTACTTTTACCCAAAAAAATTGAAATAAAATATAATAAATAATGTCAAATTGAAAAATAAATCACAAATATATATTCCATCTTTTATAAATATCACATTTTGAACGAACAGAACGGAAGTTGTATATACCACTGACGATGAAGCGATGAAGAGGGTATAAAAGGATACCTATATAGAATATACCATGGCACGGGTGTATATCCTTACCTTATAATAATAATAGATCTAGGATCAGGCTTCATATTAGTAAATCATTTTATAAAGGATAGAAATTTGGAAAAGGATATCAAAGTCGCATTTAACAAAAATTGTCATCTACAAAAATTTACATACACGGAAACTTATCTTTCAAGGAATTATCATGAACTTGTGGTTTCTTGGCAGATATTTGTTATTTACTGAACAGCATTTAAACGAAATCAATTTCGATTTTTGCCCCAATTTCCTAGATCAGTTTTTTGTATTTTTAAAATACGTATTTTCGACTACCAAGTAGTCATCATCAGTAAGAATTAGCTAGTGATTACTCTTATTAAGAATGTTACTCTTTGCTAATTTGGTGGCGGAATCGAAATTGATTTCGATATATCCTAGAGTTCTCATTTATTATCTTCGATAATATTTATAGCATTTAAACGGTACAAAGTTGACCTACACCCATCTGATACTATTTTTTGTGAAATTTGTTGATCGAAAAGTGTTTATGGCTATAACTAATTAAATTAATTATAATCTATTTTTTAGCAAGCAAGCCAATTCTATTATTTTCGTAATTAAATTATCTTTTTTCTGATACCAATTTCGAGATATTAAGTTGATTATAAACCTACAGTATTGAAAAAAAGTTTTGGTTTATTGCACGGTACATACATATAAACCAAATACATGCTTTGTATTGAAGTAATGAGTTATTTTTGGCTCTACAATACCACGCACCTACAAAAATATATAATATATTGTGTGCAAATGCTGCCTATAAATTTGATAATATAGATATCGCTCTTGAATCATCAATACTCTAACTATAGTCGTCTCTGTTCATCAAAGATGGATCTTCGATGAACTTATAATTAAATTAAAATTTTGTTTTTATATCATCGACAACCTTATATTTTTATGGTATTATTATAAATTAAAAGACTGTCTAAATATTTTCGATAGTTTTTTATCACACTCTCTAGATTTTTTGATATAGAAATATCCAATTGAAAAGGAAAACCTATATGATTCAGAATTTGTCAGCCAACTTTAAACGATAAAATAATAATAAAAAGCCCGGTGACCTAGGGATTTTTTGTGATTTTTGGAAACTTTGTTTATCAAAAAATGTATTTATAAAGTTTTATTAAAATCCTCGAGTGTTATGGAATCCTTCAAGTGTTATGGAAGAGGGATAAGCGAGAGCAAGAGAGGTGTATGCTATAACGCGGTGGCCTTTACTTTTAAGCCCACCGAAGCGTGCGAGTATCAAGCTAGTTATGTTATAAATCATACTCAACGTAAATCATTGATTATTGATGAATAAGTTATTATACCATATTCCAGTTTTAAACCTAACGTTAAATAAACATTGGTCAAATACACAAAGTTATGTACCTTGAATCTAACAATATAATGTACCATTGATACGTGGATACTAAGAAGAAACAAGAGAAGTATAAGTGAGTAGAAAAAAGAAGTCTCAATCACCCCAGATCATTAAAATATGCCTGGTCCTAGACCTATAATAATAATATGACATACAAAAACTTATTATAATAATTCTAATATGTATGAATATCATCATATCAGGTTCTCAGGGTTGAAATGTTCAAATAGCAACACAAAAAGATTACTCGACGATGCGATGGATGTTTGGTGTTTCTGCATTTATTATACACCAAGAAGAAAAAAAAACATGTTTATGCGCCTCATTTAAATATCTTTTACATATTATTATAATATTCGAGGTATATTCGAGAATATTTTAAATTTCTTACTATTTTTAAGGAAGTAGTAATTGGTTTAAACTATAATATCAATACTTTTTTTGGAAGCGTCCAGAAATATATGAATTAAGAAACCGAGAAGTTGTTTTATGGGCTGATTAAAAGATTTATAGAGCATAGTGGATATCCAGCAACAAGTAATCGGGAACTTCCAATAAGAATAAAAGGGTACACACTTTAAACAAAATCGACAAATGTTTTTTATTTTCAATTTCGATCAAACTCAATATACAAGGTAATTTTGACCCAAAAAGTACAAAAATCGGGTGCATTTGCTGACTGGTCGAATAGTTTTTGAGATACGGACTAAAATCGATCAAAATTTTGTGATATCTCAGAAACTACGCACCCAATCATTAAATTAACCTGATTTTTATACTTTTTGGGTCAAAATTACCCTATCCACAGAGTTTCATCAAATTCCAAAACAAAAATTTTTTTTTACGATTTTCTCGATTTTTTCAAAGAGATACCCCCGTTAAAAAAATTGCAATAAATCGAGAATATTTTTCACTTCCAATTTTGATAAAACTCAGTATATAAGGTAACAAAAATCGGGTGCATTTGATGACTGGTCGAATAGTTTTTGAGATACGGGCTAAAATCGAACCAAACATTGCAATATCTCAGAAACTCTGCATTGTAACTTATAGGTGAAATAATTGTTAAAATCGGTTAAGTAATTAATTCAAAAATGACGAATTTTCATACAAACTATCATCCCTTTTTCACCACCAAAATAACATATTTGAAATCTACAACGAAATTGTAAAACGCTTTCTTGCACTAAAGTTAAATATTTCTCTCTCGTGGTATGAATAAAACTTTTATGATTTTGTTTTCCATAATAAATCTCCAATTTTAATATTTAAATTTTTAAAAATAACCACAGAGTAGAGATGACACTTTGTTAGAAACGGCTGTTTCTTAATAAAATATATTTTAATAATATAAACATACAATATTTCATCCCTTGAGTGTTATTATAATGATTTAAGAAATTAAATCTATATTCCTACCCTCACACGTCAGCCACACGTTTATATACGCTGCGTTCATCGCTTAAATAAACATTTAAGTACAAAAAATTTTTTCTCCCCTGAACACATAACACAAAAAAGTTACCATAATTAAGAGCACTTATATACTACATACACTATTTTTTTGGTGGGGTACATAATATTTAAATATTATATGTAAAGTTTAATAACCTTTTAGTTTTTTTATTTTTTGAATAAAAAATGTGTATTTTGAAAAAAAAAAAAATATTGTTATATTTAAACCGATTATAGTTAAAAAGTATTCTGTACTAGCCTGATACTCCTTCGTTTCACTGGGCTTAAAACCCCAGCTTCCACCTCTCTTGATGTGCACAGTTTTCCATTTTGTTAAATGTAAAATAGTCATAATTCATTGGGTATATCAGAAAAGTTGGCCATGCATGGTTTGACATTTACTATTTTAAATTTTTACAGAATATTTTAATTTATGGTTGAAAATGATGATTATATCATCATTTTGAACCATAAATTACAGATTCCTGTAAAAATTTAAAATAGTAAATGTCAGATTAAATTTCATTTTTTTTATTTTTTTTAATATCTTTATAAATGATAGCTCATGTGTTATTCTGAAGTATGAACTATATTTCTGTACAGTTTCATTAAAAACCATTCGCTAGTTTTAGCGTGAAAGCGTAACAAACAAACAAACAACCTTACTTTCGCATTTATAATATTTAAGGATAGAGATAGAGATTTAGTTTAAAACAAGCTACCTGAAAATTTTCAACTTCCTAACTTTTATAGTTTTGGAGTAAATGGACACCAAAGTAGTGTATCTTTAATAAGGAACATTTTTTATACTTAAACTTTTGTTCTATCTCTAACGGTTTACCCGGCGAGGGAGGGCGAATCGCCAAAAGCCTGCTGGGTGAAGGAAACTCGCTTGGTTACAGAGCCGAGGAGATCTTGAAACTAAACAGAGCTGATATTAAAGTCATCGTAGAGTTACTCACAGGGCATGATAAACTTAACAAGTTCCAACATCAGATTGGAAAAAGACAATCTCCCGCGTGTGACAGATGCGGAGAAAATTCAGAAGGAACATCGATCCACTTTCTCTGTTACTGCCCGGCGCTCATACAGCAGCGAAGGAAATGGTTTGGTCCGGCCATAGTCGAACCAGAAGGAATTAGGAAACTCAGCGCTAGGCAAATCCTGGGTTTCAGTACATCAGTTGGTTATAATAGCCACTGAAAAGCGTAGCGGGGATAGCGTACAAGGGTCTATTTGGCTAGGTGCTCTGAACCATTGCCTCGAGGCGCGATGCTCGAGCATGCCCGGCTAACCACCATACCATACCATACCATACCAACGGTTTACCCAAGTTTAAGACCCAAGCAATTTTCTAGTAACAAAAAATTTAGCTGACCTAATATTTATTATAAATTAGTTTAGTTTTTACAATAAGCACACGATGTTTTTCAATTAACGATAATATTATGTCTACTAAAAAAATAACTTAAATAAAATTTAAAAAAAGTTTGTCAAGAAAAATTCAAAAATTCCATTCAAAAATTTTTCGTATACACACATTTAATAATGAATTCATTTAATTCAAAGTAATAAAGATATAATTATTATATAAATATTTGATTAATAAAAAACTAAAAAATTGGTTTTTTAATGTTCTCTACTTATGCTACTCTGATTTACGTGACTTCTAGGTGTTTCATACACTCATCTCATATTAAAAGAGGACAATTGGGTCTTGGGTCAGTAGGTCTCATCTTATAAACCGTTGGAGATGAAACAAAAGTTTAAATGTAAAAAATGTTTCTCATAAAACATCAAACATCTTTTATTTGAAACATTTTTGCGTAAATGTCATTGTTTATCCGTGAAGTCGCAAATTAGTGTATAACTTTGCTGTCCATTTCCCCCAAAACTATAAAAGATAGAGAGTTGAAAATTTACAGCAGGTAGCTTTAACTAGTGAAAAAATTCTAGGAAATACTTTAAAAAATTTTCGAAACCCATAATCGCAAAGCCGATATTAATGGAAATTGAACCACAAATAATTTGTGCTCTAGAGATTGATAAAAGCTCTCCTACCGCTACGGTAATATCCATACATGCATACAGATATGTAACGGTTAGCATGAATTAACAGCTATATATGATAAAATAAATATTTCATGATATTTCATAAAATTAATGATGATTAATAATTTATAAATATGAATCGAATTTAAGCATATATTTAGTATCGACTTAGAGTGTATTTTACGTTCACCTATATTTATCAAATTAATATTTAAAATGAAATGAAAAAAAAAAAAATTGACCCACTTTTTAAAAATAAAATCAATAAATCATTTTTCAAATTAAAATATGATTAATATTAAACTTATTAAAAACACACACTTGAAAAGTTTGAATTAAAAGTATTATGTTCAATTACTCATAAAAGAATTTCAATTTTAATATAAAGATATCTTTTAAAATAAGTATTTCGGTGTAAGTCAATTGATGTGAAATTTGTTGTCTTTCCCGGTTTGATTGTATTTTTTTTAAACAAATTTTATAGCTTAGTTAGTCTTTTGCAGGATGTTTGCAATACTTTCAATGTCGGTTAAAAAGATAACAGGTTAAAAAGGTAACAATTGGTGGTAGAATGGCGATAATCGAATTTAACCTCTACCTACCCTTCGAAATTGTACGACCTTGCAAAAAAATAAATACTAGCATTCTACTGTGAACACTTATGATAGTCAACTCCTTCCCCCACTACCTAGTAAAATAATTATGACCCTTTATTGAACAGTGTTTGAATAATTTTGGAATACTAATTAATAATACACAATATACCTTTAAAGTGAACTCAAATCTTTAGATAACACTCACCAGCCTATAAGAATCCAATGAATGCATTTTGACTGCAAAAAAAAAAAAAAAATTGTTAATAGGTACTTAAAACGCTCTATAATATAACTAGAAGTGTATTAAATAATATAACTACAACTCTATGGGTAGTTCGGGAGCTAATAGGGACAAATTAAAGTGTAACCCTATCTGAACGACGTTCGTTTTGTAACAGAAGTTTCTAAGACAATGATTGAAGAAATTGCTCCAAGGTATAAAAACACGTATAAAATTTTAGTTGATATCTCAGAAGCTACTAGTCTAATCTCAAAAGGACTCAATTTTTGTATTCTTTAGAGTTAAAATTACTCTACAAATTTCACCAACATGCCGCGTAGTCCAGAACTTTCATCAAGGTATAAAGAATCGGAGAACGATTTTAATTTAATAAAATTTGTCTACCAACTCCCGAACTATAAACACATATTTACTTTAAAATAAGCTCTGCCATCTATTACTATTTAGATGAACTTATTTGACAGTTGTTATACAAAATAATACAGACATCAAATATACCGAAACTTTGTATTTATTTTAATAGTTTAAAATGAATTCGAGAAGAAATAAAAATGATATTATATAAAAATTTAAAAAAAATTACTTTCTTTGTGTACCAAAGTTTTCACAGACCTTCAAAGAATCATTTTAAACTCAATAATATCTTATCTACAAAATATAATTTTTGCAATTAATAAGCAAAAATACTTGCAAATTAAATTATGGTATTATAAAAAAATAATTCCGGGGTTCCAGAATTTCAATAATTTAAATTGTAATTTTTGTATTTTGACACAAACAATGCGTTTCAGTAAAAATATCTCAAGTACTTTTGACAGATATGACATGCTTTTCTAAAACTTATTTAGATTTCGACTAGAATGACTTACTTACCCATTATTAACAATTTGCATTATTACTTATGATTTACATATCTATTACACTTTTAATTCAACACATTCATCGTTAAACTTTATAACAATTTTATTTTTCATATACAATGTTTATTTATAAACTTACAAAAATTTGATTACAAATACACATATTTTTTAACACACAATAAATACAATTATAATCAAAAAAATTAAATACAATTTAACGAAATAAATTTTCTTCTTTGTACCCTTACCACAAAACCCGTTAAAACATAATTGAAAATTTAAAACAAAAATTTGTTGTAGTAGGCGCCATATTTAGAGAATGAAACATGAATTAAAATATTTTTTTTTCTCATTAAATTTAACGCTTAAATTAACTTTTTCTTCAAGTTAAACATTTATTTTAAATTTTAATAACGATTTTCTTTATATTTTCATTTATAAAAATATTGTTTTAAGTGATTTTTTTAATATCACTACAACTTTTATTTATATTCTTCCGAAAACTGTGTGAAATTTTATTTATGTTGGATTTATTTGTGTAAGAATCAATTTTAAGATAATCAAATACAATTTAAATAAATAAACTTTTATTTTTAGAAATTCAAGTATTATTTTATTAATTTATTTTTGTTATAAAAACATACACACATGATAATTACCGGTTTTATTTACCTGTCAGGTACTGTCAAGAATGTTATTTTACAGTTTTCTTCATTATCATATAAAATTGATCAGTGTGTAATATATTTAAGAGATGGCGAGCTCAAAATGACTAAAAATGATTTTAAAGGAAGGAACTTTTTTTTTGTTAATAAATTAAATGTTTAATTAAAATTTAAGCAGTTTGGGTCTTGAATAAATTAAGGATATAGAGCCTTTGCTCAGAAATTTTATACTTATTTGGCTAACTCATGTTATTAGTTTTTAACGCTAGCACCGATTCAGCTCGTTGGCAGATTATATGAATATTTTTCGAAGTATCTTCGGAATTCTGAAATAAAAACTTCTCGTACCAGTTTTTTGATTGATTTCTCAAAGCCACCCTTTCAGTCGTTATATGAACCCCATTTTTGAATTTTTGTTTACATACAAATAATTTTCTAGAGTAATTTTGACCCTAAAAATTAAAAAATCGGGTAGTTTCGACGAATTAGACGAAAATTGTCCTAAATAACAAGTTGCGTCAAATTCAATAACAAAAAAATATATCCGATTTCCTCGATTTTTTTGAAAGAAGTCACCCCTTAAGTAAATAGCACAAAATCGGGGAAAACTTTTTGCCTCTGATTGGGTGAGTATATAGAGATGTATCCAGTAGAAATATAATTATTCGCGGAACAATTTTCGTGGATACTTCTCGTTCAATCATTGAAAGTGGACAAGATTTTCTATTTTAACCCCCGGCACAACAAAAAGCGGAATGTTGTACGTATAACGTGTGTATCTCTGTTTTTGCCTGAGTCTCCAAAACGGATACACGATTTTGATTTTAGTTTTTTGTTGGAAAGGGAACCCGGTTTGATAGTATTCTTTGCTATGTTTCACGAAAATCTGTTCAGTTTGGAGAGATTCTCAGGGGAAAAAATCTCTTACTCCGGATGTCTGTTTGTCCGTCTAGCAGCACAAAAAATCAAAAGCGAAAAGAGATATCAAGCTGAAATTTTTATAACGTGCTTAGGACGTAAAAAGTGAGATCGGATTCGTAAATGAACAACATAAGTCAATTGGGTCTTGGATCCGTAAGGTCCATCTTGTATTCTGTTAAATAGTTTTCAAGATATGGTTTAAAATGGGCCAATTTATGTCAACTGATACATTTAACCCATGAAAAAAGTTCCAACTTTGATAGGGATTTTTTTTTTAATGAGGGATAAAAAATTCTAAATTTACCAATTTTCAAGAGGACGATCATTGAATGCCCGAATACTAGCGGGTTTGCGGGTATTCTATTTTAAATAACAAAATTTATGTTAATCTTTTAAAATCCATTTATTTAAATACTGGAATTTAAATAACAAATTCTTGCAAGATTTTTTTTATACAGGTATTCTATGTTACAGCAATTGTTGATATGTATTATTAGCGGATAAAAAAAATTGTAGACATAATGATTTATAGCCATATTTTCTTGGTGATGATATATAAAAACTATATTAAGAAAGTTGTTATAATTCTAAGAATCTTCTCACATAATATCAGATTTTTTTCTACCTTTATAAATTCTTTTTAATAAGTAAAAAAATATCACTTACAATTTCTGTTCTTAATTCAATTTTAAATATTTTTTTTTTGTGTGTAGGTAATTTCTTACTTTTGACATAATTTTTGAAATATTATTTTAGAATTGACCCAGAAAATAAACTGTGCTCTGTGTAAATGATTGAAGAAACTGCAGGGCGTCTGAAGGTCGGGTGGGAAGTTTCGATTCGTATTTGTTTTACCCCGTCAACACTCGCGTTTTGAGCATTTTGCACACACTCGATTTAAAACATAAATAACTTTATGTTCGCATAATCTTAAGTTTTTAAAAGTTTTTTTTTTTTCAAGTCCTACAGAAATTCTGAGAATTTCTCTCATTACGAGAACAAAAGCGTAAGCAAAGAAATTTACGAGCCAGTTCTTGTACTTTCGTAAGGTTAATATAAGTCGTACTCAGTAAATTAAAAAAACTTGTGATAGAAATATGGTGAAATTAGTTAAAATGTATTGAATTATTCTTCATACTGTTTTTCGTTTTTGAAAACAACCGTGTTTGAAGCAGACAACTTGATTAAAAATGTACAGATCATCATTTGTTATTAGAACGGGTCACAGCAAGGGACTAGGCTTTTAAAATCTTTTTGGTTTTTGGTAGAAAAATCTTTCGTAGTGAAAATTTTATAGTAATAAATCATAATAAGAAAATTGTGAAATTTTCGTACCAATAATTTTTGAAGAATTTTGAAATTGACAGCCCTAGAAAAAACTGTTAAATATTATCTGGCACTGAACCGAAACGCATTTAAACCGCACTTTTCATTTGTATATATTATTTATACGCAATTAATCTGATTTGAATAAATTTAGCAAATTATTAAAATTTAAATATTATATTTTGAGAAATTAAAGAAATTAATCAACATCGTGTTTCACCTAAAAACCTAGAAACTTTTTTTAAAAACAATTAATTGCAGTTCAATATTAAGAGGTTTTACTGTATAGTATGTAATATGTAATATGCTTAATTCTATATTAAAAAAATAAAAAATAAATATTTTTTATGAACTATAAAAATAATTTCAGTTAAAATTATTATTAATAAGTACAGTGTGTCCCAAATTATGATACATTTAACAATATTCGAGTCAAATTTTCTGGAATGGCTAGAATTTCCTCTAGGCTAGAAGGCTAGTGTATGAGGGCCATAATGGCTTTGAATTCTGAATACGTCATAATGTTAAAAAATTCGATTCGATTGATAACACAGGCAAATTTGATCCGATTTTATTGGAAATTTTTTTGAAACCAACTAATTTTGAGTTATTCTTTTCAACTGCGATGTCAGTTTTTCGCTAGATATCATTTATGTGCTTCATTCTGGGACCAGGACTCCATATTCTTGAAACCTATAAGAGCTAGGTTAATTTTGACCACAAACTTGAAAAGCATGGCCCAAATTTAGTTGGATTACATACTTGGTTTATCTAAATTGGATAAAATTTGGATGTGATAGTGCAAAATTAAATTTTTTTGGATTCTGATGACGTCCTGAAGTTAAAAAATTCTATATATACTAGACGCAACCTAAATACTTGCCACCGATGTTATGTACCCTCGTTACGGTCTTGCCGCGGATTAATGACTTGTTGATGATGGCCACACAGTATAAATAAGTAAGTATATTGAAATCTGTACTAGTAATACTACATTTAATACGGTACTTTTTATAATATACATACATGCATACATACATAGCACATTACAAACTGATATACATGAATATTATAAAGCTAAATAATAACAGTTAGGTTTTAAAATAGAGGAAATATATTAACTAACTCCTACCATCGAAACTTTACAAATACACCTTAAGCATACACACACACACACACACACACACACACACACATTTTTAAAGAATGCATTCCACAAATTGATTTTTTTTTTAATAAAAATTATTATTAAACTTTAAAAGTTACCATATATTCATATTATTGCTATGATATATGTACGGATAAAGATTGTAAATAGTTTCTAACATGATTTATATTGATTGCTTTTTGCCGGACTGAGTACTCACGAGATATTTTTACTAGCCAACATAAATTTTGTCACAGAAATACGAATCTACTTTTTGAAAGATTTTGGACAAAGAATGAATCCGAATCTGAAAATTGCTCACGTCACGTTTTCGAGAAATTCAACACTAAATTTGGAAAAAGTCAAAATGGATTTATAAGAGAAAGCAAAAGAAGAAGACTTCAATTTCCATATGGGATAAAATTACTGTAGATTGTTGGTACATTTCAAGTATGGCGAAAAACGAATTTTTCCCTTTTTAAGGTAAAAATAATTCATAAACTAGATGTATTAGAAAAATTCCAAAATCAAATTCGAATTCAAGAACTATAAGAAATGTTCTTTTCAATCAATGTGGCAAAAGAAAAATCAAATTTTGTCGATCAGTGACTGTATAAATTATGAACGCCTAATTATAGTTGAAGTATATCCATTCATATTATACAATCTACTTATTTGCGCTTCCACCATATTTATTAAACTAAAGTGGTTTAAGAATCCTCGAGAGAAATATCTCGACCAACGTTGAATATAGTTATATAAATCGTTTATATCCTGTTTTTTCCTGTCCATGCTAGATCTTCTTTATTTCTTTATGAAATACCATGATTTACGTCGTCCTATTACCTCAGTTGGTTAAGGCGTAACCAATTTCGTCCGCGGTTAGCTTATGGTAGCTTAGGGTAGTGCATGGTATATGCATGAAGGAAGTTCACTCAGCATCTGAAATTGAGGAGCTGATAAATGAAATTATCAGCGGAAAGGTGGTAAAACACAAATATGATATCACAATGGGCTCTATAAGCTAAGTGTGTCCTTCGTGGACAGCCAATATAACCTAATCTAACCTAACCATCCATGATTTATACCTCATTTTCAAGTTCAAAATAATATGATAAAAAATAGACTCACAGACTAAAAATGTACTTCTTAGGAAATAGCTGGCTAGAGAAATATTATTAAGTTTTAATTTGGTTCATTATGTAATTTCTATATCATATTTGTAATAACATTGCCTATATAAATAAAAAGAAAGTAAATTACTCAATTATATATTATATTATACCATGCTATATGAAATATACATAGTATATTAAGTTTAGTCCCAAGTTTGTAACGCTTAAAAATAATGATGCTAGGAAAAAAATTTTGTCATAGGTGTTCATAGAATCACCTAATTAGTCCATTTCCGGTTGTCCGTCCGTCCGTCTTTGGACACGATAACTCAAAAACGAAAAAAGATATCGAACTGAAATTTTTACAGCATACTCAGGACGTAAAAAGTTAGGTCAAGTTCGTAAATGAGCATCATAGGTCAATTGGGTCTTGGGTCCGTAGGGCCCATTTTGTAAACCGTTAGAGATAGAACAAAAGTTTAAATGTAAAAAATGTTCCTTATAAAAAAATAAAAAACTTTTGTTTGAAACTTTTTTTTGTAAACATCACTGTTTACCCACGAGGGCGTTAATTAGGTGCAAATTGTATAGTATGTATTAATATAGGAATATCAGTTGTGGGCGTGTCTATTTAAAAGTGAATATCTTTTGTTATTTACGTGACGTCAAAAAAACAAACGAATGCGTATCAACACTGTCTATACATTTTTGTATGTGTTATGTGATAAAGAAATCAACACTGACTATGCATGGTATTTCAACAATTAACTCAGTCAATTGTTTCTTTTCACTTGTTTTTAGCCTATTTTTAACCACGGATACCACACTGGGAATTCGGTACGGGTCGAAATAGTTCTCCTTTTTACCAAACACAAAAGTGAGAAAAAACAAGCAATATGAATTATCTATTATAATGGAAATATTTTCACATACTTTTACAACGAGTACAGGCGGCGGTGATGAGGCGTTTACAGCATCAAATATAACATAGAGTACACATGTAGGTAGGTAGGTAGGTATAGGTAGTTAACTTGTATATTTCAACAACGTATACCGATACGTTAATAAAAATACCATCATTATTATTTATTAATAAATAAATAAAATTAAATTATTAATTTTTTTAAAAATATAAATATAAATTATTAGGTCACTGTGTAATAATATCATCATCAGTGTTTTTTTTCCCTAAATATGTAGAATAATTTTTTTTTCTTTAACCTACTTTTATTGATTTTTTGAGTAAACAATGTTTTGAACTAGTGCTAGGTGTTGTATTTGACAGTAATTTCAGAAAGGCTGTAAATTTGAGGGAAGCTTGTCTAGGTCATATCGAAAATTGCCTAGGACTTAAAATAAGGAGGCGCATAGATGAACACTTTAAACTTATAACACTCCTTCTTTAATCAATATCAAAGTGTTGATCAAGGACATCAGATGAAATGAAAAGGATACTTAGAGAGCTATCATTTTTTTGGACAAATTTTTGGAAATATTTTAATTGAAATTGAAATATTTGAGTTGAGTTTGTTTTTTTGAATTATTGTTTTGAATTACCTAATTATTTTATCATTTCACTTTTCAAAATGAATTGAGCCAGGTTTATTTGACCATTCATTTCCATAGTAATTATTTATATGTTAAAATTATACGTCATGCCTTTTCCAAACTGAATCGATTTTGAAGATCATCGCCAATTTTTTAGTTTTTCCGAGAACGGAACTCTAAGCTCGCACTTAAAACATAGCAAAGAACACTCCCCGTTAAATTACCTTTCAAATGAGACCAAAAAAAATTAACATCAGTTCATCCGTTTAGGCGCTACGATGCCATAGTCAGACAAACACACAGACACACACATATAGCAGTCAAACCCTTTTTGTAATTCGGAGGTTAGAAACTGTTCTCTACACGACCTTGCGTTGAAAATCAATACCTTGACAACAGTAAACAGAAAATTGCCATCCGTTTTGAGATGTCTGTCAAATACTACACCAGGCCCTAGACTATAGTGCTCCTTAAATGTTTTCAATTATTTAATAATTGTTTTATTTATATATTAATAATTAATATATTTTTTTTTTTTACATTTAAACAAATTATGTTGTATCTAAATTTTAACCCGTTAGATTTTTTTTTGCCATATTTATGTGTGTACAGTGAGTTGGTAGAATATTGGATGTAATACATGTATCAATGTCAATGTCACATTACTAATTGGTTATTAGCAAGTTATTTAAACTTCATTAAAGCATAGGCTAGAATTATTTTCTTTGTTATATTCGTCTTTTTTCTTTTGTATACTTATATGTAAACCCATGTCCATACCAACCCCCCCCCCCTTTTTTTTTATTCGAAGGAGACTTGTTTTTGAAGACCATGCAAATTTCTACTCTAAAATAATACGCTTGAAACAAATAGAAATTATACAATTTTTTCTATTTTATTCCCTTTTCATAAATTTTGACGTCCCTAACTCGAGTCTTAGGCTAATATCACATCACCGCCGGGGAAGAGATATGTCTTTGCTTTCTTTGTCAACATGGGATTCCATTGCAAATTCCATCTCGAAATCATTGCTCTGGTATCGATTAATGTGGCAACTTTGCAGCTGGGTTTATTGCGGTTAATTTTATCATTTTGTTTAGAAGAATTTTTTGTGAAAAGCCAAACGCGTCGCTATTCGTAGATCTACCAACTTGATTGTACCAACTGCATCAGTATTTTTTTACTCCTTGTGCCAAGAATGTCTTAGTATTATGATAATAGTCTAATTTCTAACTTATCGAGACGTTGGCATGAAATCAAGAAAATAACCTTTAGAAAGATATTCGTCTCAGCGTGGAGAAGACTCTGGAGGTTCTCTTGGATGGTAGACAGGCGGGAGGTTATACCTTTCTCTTACCCAAATACGTTGGAATGATGAGTGAGTTCGTCTCAGAGTAGAGGAGATTCTCTTGAAAGACACTTGGACGAGTGGTAGAACTTTCTTATTCAATGGAAAAAAGAGGTAATTACCATTATGCAAAACTACGTAACTTCCGATAGGTTCAATGTTTCTGTACGATACTATACACTTCCTCATCTTCCAAAATGATCTCTTCATTAATTAATGAAACAAGCTCTAGAAAGATGTTAATATCAGCGTAGAGAAGGTTCTCTGAGAAAACACTTGGACAAGCAAAGAAGGTACCATAATGCAAAACTACATACTTTCCGATAGGTTCAATGTTTCTGTACGATAGTGTACACTTCCTCATCTACAAAAAATTATCTCTTCATTAATGAATATGTTAAAAAAAATATAATCAAAAGTTAAACAGAAACATGTTTTTTTAATCAATTTTTTTTTTAGTAATACACCTCGATCACTTTACTTAACTCCATACAGCAGATAGATCTATACAACTTAACTTCTTCATTTTTTACCCACCACAAGTCGAATGGACACATAGTTCTGATGATGTTCTTCGTGTATCACCAGGTATTACCAATGGTCACACTTGTTTTTAAAAATTCAAGATAGGTGAATCAAAAGCCTTAAACACATATAAAAATTTAACCTACTTAAATATAACAATCGGTTAAAGAAGTTGATGACCGCATTTTATAACAGACATTCAAACTAACAAGAGTGTTGTGGCACTCAAAGAGTGGTCGGAGGATTAATAAAAATTAATATAATTAAATCAATATATATTCTTACAATCGTATTTGTCGTTCACATGAAAACGACTTAAAATTAATTTTTATTGTAAATAAACAATAATAGAAAAGAAAAACGTGTTTTTTTATTTAATTTTTTTTTGTAATAAAAAGAAAAAATAATGTGAAGTTAATATTTTGGAAAATTTGTTTAAAAAAAAGTGTGATATAAAAAACAAGAAAAAATTTTGGAATAGTGAATTTTTGAAATAAATGTGATTTGATTATTATTTATTTTTATTTTTAAATAAACGTTTCTGATCAGTCGGTAAGTTATTGTTTAATTAAAAGAAAATTTCTGAAAATTTTGTAATTTATTTTTATTGTTTTATTGAATTTTTATGTTTAATTATTTTGAATAATAGATGAAAATTTTATTGAATTTTTTAAAGGTTTTCAATGAAAATTCTATAAAATTTAATAAAATATATTTAGAATAGATATTGTAATTATTTTAATTAATTCTTTTGTCTAATTTATTTGTTTGGGAATTTTTTTTGGTGATAGGTTTAAATTTTTAAAATAATTAATTTTGGTGCTGGATGCCATTTGACTTTCGTATCGAAAATCGAATTAGAATACCGGAAAATTCTCTTAGATGAGTGAAAGACATATCTCTCGGGGAGTCGATTATATTCCTATCAAATTAAGAAAAAAAGCAAATATACATCAATTTTGGACTAGCGGGATAGTTAACAATTTTCCCGCCCATAGCTTAAGTAGCTGAAGCACTCTGAATATCGTCCTTGCTAAGTGTTTTTGAACTACCTAATAACTTCGTCTTGATAATTAAGCTATGGAAAACTTTTTCCAGAAAATCTATGTCACGCTGGCTTTATTACCATAATCAACTAGTATATTTTCTTTTATACAAAATTAAATATATTTGCTATTTGCCAAATAAGCTTAAAGGTTTTATGGTTCACCGGCGAAAAATGATCATTTTTTGCGACGTTTTTCAATGAATCAATTTATACGCTTTAGAAAATTTAAGTAACTTTTAAAAGAAAATTTCAACTTATTGGAATATAAATATTTAAGTATATATTTTTAAAACAAGCTTTTATTCAAAATTTTTAATTAATAAAACAGTAGAAAATAAAATTTCGGCATAAGCCTCCTGTCTTAAAAAAATGTATCGCTTAATAACATCGAACGTTTCAAAGTTTCATTTCTAGTTACACTCAGCTCAAGTGAAAAATTTTTATGTAGTCCTTTCTGGCAGAATACCAGATTTAAAAATGGTACGCTTTATTCCTATGCACTTTGCTCTGGCCTTTGTTAAAGACCCCAAATCAATTGAACTTCTCAACGTTTCCATTATTTATATATTTTTACGTTGCGGTCTTTTTTTCCTAAATCCGTCAAAAACAAGTTCAATAAAAGTTTTTAAAATGGTTTTATATTTCTAAAACGTGGGTTAGCTGAATTTAAATCAATGCAGTTCGAAGGAAGTTCGATATTCGATATACGCTCTTCATTTAAAAAGTTATTATTATATGACTATCCATGGTTTTTATTCAGAAATGATAGACCATAAATAAATCTTAAATTTTTAAAAGCTTCAATGGAATTTAATAATTTTTTGTATAATAATTTTACCGTTGAGAAAAAAAAATGTTAGATTATTTAAACACTATGCTTTCGATCTAGTGTTTCGATCTAATATGGAGGTGGAAAAAATAATTATAAATTTTTAATAACCCATAAAACCGTAAAAAAATAACTACCCAAATAGCATTATCCAATTTGAGGCTTTATTTTGAGGCATATATTTGTTTTTCGCCATTAATTCAAATGAAAATATCTTCTATTTCGATGACTTTGACGAATCTCAGATGGTACATTCTACTGATGAAAATTATTATGCATTCTATGATTTCTACTGATCTTTCAAGTTTTTGCCATTCAAAGAAATATAATAATTTTTGTAGCATATTTTCTCTTCCGTTTTTTTTTTCACCGGAACTTATATTTCTTCAACGGAAATTATTGAAAAAACTTATTATTTTTAAATTCAATTATATTATTTTTATAATGTTTTTTTTTCTTAATATTATTTTCTGTCCAGTATATAAGTTAAACTTTTAAAATGCAAATGCAAATAACTGTTTATTAAAAGATGAAATCCCGGATACATAAAACAATCTTCTTCAACTGATAATGTCGTGTGTTTTTTAAAATACGTCACACACGAATGTCAATTATATTGTGAAGAATTTAAAATGCAGTTTTCATCATGATGTGTCGATCGTCACGATTTTAATATTCCAATAATGTGCATTCATTCTATTGTCGTGACACAGTATTTTGATTTTGCAAAAAATATCAAAAATTAATTATTATCTATGACCGCGGTTGCACTGAATGTATTGAAAGTTTTAATGCCAGGATTTCTAATAAAATTGGTTTCCAAATTTGTTGTCAAATTTCACTTATCTTTAATAAATTTCAAGAATGTGTGCTCCTGGTCTCGACAATAGGCACAACAATGCATTGCAGGGAAAAAGTAACATCATAGACAGAAATATTGTCATCAAAATCCAAAAAATTTAATTTTACTCTATCATATTCAAATTATATCCAATTTTGGTAAATCAAGTATGTAATCTTACTAAATTTGGATCATAGTTTTCAAATTTGCTGTCAAATTTCACTTATCTTTAATAAATTTCAAGAATGTGGGTTCCTGGTCCCGACATAAGACGCAACGCAGCATAGCAGGGAAAAATAACATCATAGGCAGAAATATTGACCCAAAATTAGTGGGTTTCAAAAAAAATTCCACTCAGATCGGATAAAATTTGGCTGTCATATCAAAAAATTGATTTTTTGAACTCAATGACGTCATACAAATCCAAAAAATTGAATTTTACCTTATCATATTCAAATTATATCCAATTTTGGTAAACCAAGTATGTAATCCTACTAAATTTGGGTCATACTTTTCAAATCTAACCTATCTAACATTTTTCAAGAATGTGGGTTCCTGGTCCCGGCATTAAGCACAACGATGCTGGGTAAAAATAATATAATTGATAGATAGTTGGACCCAAAATTTGTGAAATAGTATTTTTTTTAGATGTTTTATTAAACGACTTTTTTAATTCGGTTTAATCTTATCCTATTTTTTAGCAAATGTGAAAATAAAATTTCAATGCGAATGATCTAATATTAAATTAGCCTAAATTATATTCCTAATACCTATAAAATCAATAATTATCATAAAAAAAGTTTAGCCTCAATAAATAAATACCAATCCACCCAAAAAACAATAGACAAATATATGACATTATAATTATTCGTAGTTAAATATAATAAAAATAATAATATATGCTTGTTTTTTTGTTACAGGTAACATGAAGCGCTATTGTTGTTCAATAACTGTTGTTATATTTATAATATTACAAATATTTATTGAAAATTGTTTTGGTGCAGCCTTGTTAGGCGGTCATCTAAATAATGGACATTCGAATCAACAGACATCAAATGTAGAAGAATCAAATTATTTTATTGAGAATAATGATAATCAAACAGAATTTCAGGTATATTAATTAATTTTTATTTAAATTGTTAAGTTAATTGATTAAATTTGGTTTCGCTGATCGTGAATCGTTCGTTTAGCATCAACTTTCTTCTCAAAAAATGAGCTTTTAGAGGACCTTGTTAAAAAAGTGATACAAAATTTGAAGTAAAAAAGTAGCATCAATATTTTTAAGCGTTACAAACTTGGGACTAAACTTAGTATACCTTGATATACTTCATATATACATGGTATACAAATAAAAACTAAGAATTTAGCTTCCTAGCTTTTAGCTTTTCCTTCACTTATCAGTACTTCCATGCGCTTCCACCATCGACGTAAAAAAATAGTTGAATTTCCTGTTTTTAATCCCTGAAATAAAAAAAGGGGTGTTATAAGTTTGACCGCTATGTGTGTTTGTCTGTCTGTGGCATCGTAGCGCCAGAATGGATGAACCAATTTTAATTTTTTTGGGTTCATTTGGTAATTTAACAGAGTGTTCTTAGCTATGTTTGAAATGTAAGATTAGGTTTCCGTACCCAAAAAAAACTAAAAAATTGTCAATGATCCTCAAAATCGATTCAGTTTGAAAAAGGCATGACATATTAATAATTACTATGCAAATGAATGGTCAAATAAACCTGATTCAATTCATTTCGAAAAGTGAAATGGTAAAATAATTAGGTAAATTAAAACAATAATTCAAACGAAGTCAACTCAAATATTTCAATTTCAATTAAAATATTTCCAAAAATTTGTCCCAAAAAATGATAGCTCTCTAAGTACTCTTTTCATCTCATCTGATGTCCTGATCATCACTTTGATATTGATTTCAGAATGAGTGTTATACGTTTAAAGTGTTTATCTGTGTGTTTCTCAGTGGCATCATAGCCTCTAAACGGTCGAACTGACTTAATTGAGAAAATTTTATAGCAAAGTTTCCAAAAATCGGTTTACAAGGAATAAATCGCATTTGTCGGGGGATTTTTTAAATTTTGTAAATTTCACTTGTGATAATAATATTACTCATTTTTACTCTCTATAAGTCTTTCAAAAAATTGATAAAATTTTTATGAATTAAATTTGTTTCTTATTTAGACAGCAAATAGTTTTTAACGCTATTATCGTTTTCTTTAGTAATACCATTAATGATCATCGCATTCGTTTTGTCTCTTATCAGTAATTTTGTAATACGTTCAAGTATTTAAAATTAAATTTCGAATTTCTTTTTTTTTTTAATATTATAAAATAATTTATAATAATTTCTATATTATCTATCAATTATTATTCTTACATAATTTATAGATATAATAATTTTTTATGGCGGTAATATATTATTTTAACAAAAGAGTTTCTTTTATATTTCTGATAGACTTGTTATCAGTAGTTTCATTTAATTGTTTTTTTTTCTATTCTTCATTTTATAATTGTTTTTTATATTATCATTTTATTATAAGAAAAAAAAAGAGTTGATTAAAGAAATACATGTTTTATATTATTATTATTATGTGAAAGTTATTCTAAAATGTATAAATTTTCACTTTAATAGCTTTTCATCAATTTCTTATGACTCACTAGTAGATAGCCGCCCGCTTGCTGGGCAATGTCTCCTTAAAAGCAAAGACCATCACGTAATATCCCCCCTTTGGTTCACAATTTTATGGATTTTAATTTTTAGGTGAGGAACTTTTTTGAAAACGAAGTTTTGCTCACTGACATTGTAACTTTCTATAGGTCCAATCATTAAATTAACCTGATTTTTATACTTTTTGGATCAAAATTACCCTATCCACCGAGTTTCATCAAATTCCAAAACATCAATTTTTTTCAAAGGGGTACCCTTAAAAAAAATGCAAAAAATCGATAAATTTTGTATATCTCAGTCGATAAAACTCAGTATATAAGGTTATTTTGACCCAAAAAGCACAAAAATCGGGTGTATTTTCTGACTGATCGAATAGTTTTTGAGATACGGACCAAAATCGATCCAAATATTGCGATATCTTGGGTAACTACATATATCTTGGTTAACTACAAAAAGGTGATTCATAAGATTTATATATGAAGATAAACAAAATACTTGTTTACATGCAATTTTTTTTAAGTTTCATTTGTAAATACAAAAATTATTTCAAATTAATTTGAGAAGTTTCCAATAAATTTTTATTAAATGAGTATGGCATTTAAAATTGCTAAATAATTATAATTTATTGAATATTATATGCGGATAGTATTTTTATACTTTTTTTTAAACTAAATATTCAATGATAAAAATTTGATTATTATTGAAACATGAATATAACAAAGAAAGATTTGTACGTGACGTGAGACAGTATTTTTTTTCTATTGAATTCGTATTCAGGTTTTAAATGAAATTTTTCACTTTGTTCCATAAAAATTTTATTTAAATTAGCGAAAATCGGTACCGCTTTGTTGATATAATCATAAATCTTTTAAAAGTTGGAAATTTCATTTGGAAATTTGTATTCAAGTTTGATTTTTGATTTTAAACTAATTTTTCTATAAAATGTATAATTTTAATATTAAAAATGTGAAAGTGTGTTTATTTGTTTATTTGTTAATTAACTTACTTAAGTGTTTGTTTTGATACTTGCCTCTAAACATAGAAATTCGTTCTTATTTAATCGGCTAAAAGAACTTGGACGATCTTGTAGATAAATTCATATTGTCGAGAAATATACCAAATAGGCTACATTAGGTCCAATTGTGAGATCGAGGGAACGGCCCTCCTGGTAGAAGACAACTAATTTTGTAAATTAAGACCCATTTTATCTATTTCAAACTTAGAGAAGAGAACTGTAATATGTTCAATTCACGAAAGGTGATATAAAAAAGTAGAAAAAGGCGGACGGAGGCCAATATTGACCCTTTTAAACGTATTGATGATCTGTTCAGAACTAGGATGCGAAGGGGAAAAGAAACAGCCAATGGCATTTTTATTTTTAATTTTAACATGTGAAGTCACAAAGATTTTGCTCCCCCTGCCCTTAGTCTCGCAATGTCACACTTCGTTGACCCCCTTCCCCCCGTAAACGTGCGACGTAATTAATGGATAGTCTCTTTCAATCAATTTTCGACCCCACAAAATTTGCCGTCTAGGGCCATGGTACATGTGGCCCAATATGTAAATCCGCGTCTGAAAATGACACGATAAAAAATAAAATTATCGGCATTAATTTTGAGCTAAGTTTATCGTAAAATTAAAAATTGGATCATTTTTTTCTCTTATCAATTCCACAAGATTCGAATTTAATTCGATGTAAGGTGTTTTACCACTGCATCTCTGCAGCCGATCTCAATACGTGCAATAATTTCAATAAAATCTCTGAAAGATTAAATCCGTTCACAGGTTTTACATATTCAATACCAATTAGTCTCCTCATCTATTCATAAAATAAAAATAATTATAATTACATGTCGATGATATAATTAAACTAATTAATAATAATAAATTATTTAACGCTTCAAATACGGTGTCTTTTATTATTATTTTTTGTTTCATATACATACTTATTGACAATAATAATTTTGTTATGTTGATTAAAACACCGTTAGTACGTACACACATAACTATTAAGTAAATTCATATAAATATGTCTATCTAAAAATAAAAAATAAAAAAACAGATTACATTAATTTACACACAACGGTAATAAAAGATTTTTATAAGAAATTGACACAAATTTGTATATAAAATTGTACAACACGCCATACTCAATAAATATCAGTTTTTTAGTTGAACAATTTTAAATGTTATACTATTTGTTAGACATGAATGCTATAAATATTGCATGTATGTTACCAAGATATTGCATGTTAATGTACCAGCTATCGTACGTGGTATTCCTACATAGCGGGTTCGATTCCAGCCATCACAACAAAAATTAACTTAAAATTAAATTAATTGTAGTAATGGACTAGTATAGTGAGTGCATGGCTTATGTATGAAAAAGGTGCACTCAGCCTCCCATAATAGTTGATGTGCTGAATCAGTGAAAAAATTGGTAAAACACAGAGGGTATCACAATGAGGCACAGGATTCCGAGTATTTGTCGGCATTGCAACATAGCCCTACAATAACACATGTATTATAGAATGATACTGAAACTAAGGAATTTTTTTCAATGAAACAGAAAGTGCATTAATATAAATTGTCTTCTTAAACAAATAGTTTCTATTCGCTCCGTGCATGCGTTTTATTTCCATTGCAACCATTGCAACCATTTTCCAAGTTACTATTGCAACGACACACTACTTTATTAATATAATTGTATGGATGGACATATTTACAAAACTTTCGAATAAAAATAAAACTTACCCAGCTCCCAGACAGTTTCTCAATTTTGTTCGTTTAAGAAAAATCTCTGAAATCCTTTTGGGTAACTATAAATGTATATATGTCTCGCACTTTTAATGTTGCAATATTTATTTTCGAAACTTTAAAATGTATCTTTATTTGAAATTTAATTCCAAATTGTATGAAAATCTTTTTTGGTGTTAAAGTTGAAAATAGCCGTCCATGAGTATATTACGTGGAAATAAATATATATTGATTTCCAAGGTTTTTAATAATTATATAAAATATATGTTAAAATTTAATTAGTGTAATGAATTCTTTTAAGGTTGATAATTTATATTCAAGGCTTGTATTGATATTAAAAAGTTATCAAAAAATTATAAAGTTTTGCTGTTAAAAATTCGTTAATAATTTAATCGACCCTAATTGGCAATATAATATATAATGGTTAAGATTTTTTTTTAAATAAATAGGTTGTTTCCAAAAAAAGTGTGTATGAAAATATAGAGACATACGTTTCAAATTTTGAAGTAGGATTCGGTTAGAACTTGGGAAAATTAGACGAAAATTAAGAGTAAAATTTTACCATATATACCATCGTTTTATAGGAAAATATTTGTCATGCTTTTAGCTAATAAACATTAGTTTTCCAAATTAATCTTAAGAAAATAAATAATTAAGCCTTGTTACATAATAAAGCATACTTTTAAAAACACAATATGGGATTTATATGTTCAAAACTCAAACTTTAGCTTAAATCTAAAAATTTAACACCGACAGATTTATTAGGAAATTTAACTGCTTATAAAGGGAATTAATGAGAGTGCATATACATGATTTAAGTAAGATCTTAAGAACATGCGATTTTTTGGGAACGTCAGACAGAAATTGGATTACTTAATTAGTGCTCATTCAGTGTTAGTTAACGCAACCTCTCTCAGCTGCAAGACGTATCCCATACCTGCATAATAATTTAGTTACATTCGAAACTAAAAACCAGTCAAAATTCCAAGTGATTTAAATTGTTTACATATTCAATTATTATGCATATGATGATAAAAATGGAATAAAAAATATATAGTTGAACTTCTGGTTCTACTTCGTATACATAATCTTCTTCCTTTTGATCTTCGATCAGCAGCTCACTAACTCGTCAGCGTCAGCATAATAATAATATGAATTTTAAAAGCATTCTTTCTGAAAAACCAGTTTATTTTTTATATTTAGAGTACAATTTTATACATATAAAAATAATCTTGTTACTTTGACTTTATAAAGAGTAGGTACTTATATCTATCAGTCAGTCATTTTTGACTTCTTGGTAGAGGATTATTGCATTCATCACGAAATTACATTGAAATTTCTTAAATATTATTAGTAAAATCAAAATATTAAACTTTTACTATTGGGAAAATCATTTTACCATGCGACCGGTTGCTTAGAATAGAAATTTGATAAAAGGATAACATAAGTAAATGGATACTAAAGAGCCACAGTAATTTAAAACAATACTGTTCAAATTTATACACGAACTGTTTTATACAAAATAGCCCACTCTTTTAATGGTTTAGTCATTCAAGAGACCACTGCTGTTTTTAGATTTAAGCCTACTTTTGACTGCCATATTGACTTAGTACTTGACGTCATTAGTGATTTTCCCCAAATTTTTAATCTTTTTGTAAGTCTGAAACTGTGGCCATAATACATTATTGTGGCCAGGAGATTAATGATCTGACCACTAAGAAGCGAACTCGCAATGTCTTGTTTATTTTTTTTACTACATATAGCGAGACTAACTAAATAAGTAGCAAGAAAATGAAACAAAGAATGTGTACTTGAGTTTTTTTTCTATTTACAAATGATCTGTCAATAATTAGTTTTAAATATATCATCAGTAGATCAGTAGAATATTCGATTGTTTTAATATTACCTCTGCGATTTGTCAGAAGTTGGACCGAGGAGATACGTTGTTTGTTTGAAATGTGTTCTAAGAAACTGACTAAAATTGACTCTTGAAGGGGCTCTATGAATGAGATTTCGTGATATATCTCAGAAATTGTGCACCCAATCATAAAATACATCCGTATTGTATTTTTTGCGTATAAATTACCTTATGTACTGAGTTTCATCAAAATTTGAGAAATAAATTTTTCTCGATTTTTGCATTTTCTTAAGAGGTAAAGTTCGAAAAAATCGAAACGATTTCATTCGATACCCCGACAAACCCTATATATATGACTATTCCTAAATATCAATTTCAATTATTTGCTATATTTTCGAGCACAAATGACTATGTTAAATTTTCTATTTTAGATTTAAGCTTTCAAAAAAAGTCCATTAAGAAAACATTTTTTATTTTTCAGCCATATATACCATCCGATCCATTGAATAACCAGAATTCAGATGATGACGAAGAATTCGCAGCATCCAGTATCGAAGAAACCAACGATGACAACTTAAATGAATTTCCAAATCATCGAATCTCGTATGGGCCATTACATCAACCCAAAACATACATCCAAACAAAATATGCATATCCATTAATATCCAGCTCATATGCAAGTATGAAAATCCAAGGAAATAATAAAAATAAAATTGTTAATGGCGATAAAAATCGCATCATCCAAACACATCGATTTCCACAAAATGATATTAGTTTAGTGGACTTATTCCCTGATTATAAACGGGAAACTAGTACGCCCTCAACTACCACAACCACTCCAAGACCAACGAAAGTGACAACAAGAAGAACTACTACAAGAGTTCCAACATCAACCACAACTGTCGCTCCTAGCACAACAGTGACAAGTGCGCCACGAACAACTTCAACGACAAGACGACCAACTACCACGACAACCACAACGACCACTCCCATACCAATTACTACCTCAGCTCCGGTAAAAACAACTCAATCACCTGAGGAAGCCGATAGTATATTTAATAAATTCTTAATGGAAATTTTTCAAACAACCGATTTTGATAATGAGAAAAAAGTGGAAGAAACAGAAATAACAACTGAGAAATTCGAAAACGTTGATGAACATTTATATTCGATGGATAAATTAGAAAATGATTTCGAAAGTAATAATTATCAATATAATAATGTGAATCAAACGAATGAAATGTTATTACCAATTAAAAATGATAAATACGAAAATTTACCTCCAACAACAAATTACACCCACGATGAATTCGTTTACGTGGAATATGACGATAAAACTAATCCGATGTCAAGTAATTATACTTACGATTATTATATCGATGATTACGAAAAAGCACCTCAAGTGAATTTAACTTCAAATTTGGCAGTAAATAATAAAACGTCAAATCAAATTGAATTAACAAATGTTTCTAATCAAACAATGAATATTGTAATTCCAAATAACAGTACACAAAAACCAAAACCGAATAAAAATCAACCGATTAACGTTTTCATTGTGAATAATGGAACAAATAATAAAAGATCTCCAATCGAAATTGCGATTGAATCAAATGAATCGATAAACACTGAACGTAATATGCTGGTAGAACTATTATCAAATGAAAATTATAGAGTGAATAAAACTACAGTTACTCCATCTGCTAAAATTACAACAACTCCATCTTACGATAAGAGTGAGAACTATACGCTAAGTGTATCGCTAATGCCACCTAAGCAAAATCAACAAAATTATGAAAGCTCAACACAGACAAATAGTTTTCACGCGATGAAACCATCGCCATTTGTTATGGCTCCGGAACAACATGAACCGCAAACACCAAACGGCCAACAAACACAAAATGAGCAACAAATACCAAATGATACATTTGATTTCCCAATGAGACCGTTGGAAAATTCTTATTTGGTTCCACCATCTGCACCCGGACATGTTGAAAATGTACCTCCTCCAATGGCATCTCCATTAATCGCCGAAAATAAATTGAACCAAGTTTATAATCAAACAACAGATAGTTATTACCCTCAACAGCAAGCTCCACAAAGGAGTAAAATTGAGACAGACAAGATTTTATCGTTGAATTCTCAACCGATGTATCATCAATTACCGACGGATTTAACACCACCATTGGAAGAGAGGCCATTACGAAACCCAGCTGCGTATTCACGCCCACAAACATGGCCACCAGTCCCACATACTTCTCTAGGTGGACATTATCACATGAATAAAGAACCATCAGGTTCTCCATCTGCACCAAGTCATGTAAAACGTATTCCAGATGATAATTTACCAAATATTTTACCACAATTTCGTCCCAATGCAAAAATCTCGTATAATCATCCACCCGAGAATATTGGCACGATACATCATAAACACTTAATTCGTAGACCACCTCCATCTGGATCAAGCTATGAACATGTTTCGTATGTAAGACCGGTAAATAACAATTATTTTGATAAATTACCTCCACGTCAACAAGGACCAGCAATGGTTGTACATGCAGAAAGCAAACAAGATACCATGCCAACGAAACCCTTATGGGGATACCCACAAGATTTTTCACATAGTCCACCAAAAGTTCCTGAACGACATCTTATCAAAAAAGGCGTTGATAATGAAGTATCAACGTTACAAATGATTAAATCTTCGCTCCATCATCATCCTCCTCCGAATATTACAAACGAAGAAGTGAAATCTTTACCTCCTCAAGCACCAATTTTAAAAGATACGGAAGAAAATCCTGAACAACATGCTCCAAGTGGTACAGATTTTCCATTATACGTAGTTTATCCAACAAATCATTCAGCATTGAATTTTAATATCTTCAACAATGATAAAAGTACAGTTGTTATTGGAAAACGTGGCGAAAAACCGATACCTCCTCCGTTAATCACAGAAACGGAACAAGGATTTGAGAATCTTCCATCTGAATATATACATAACAAACCCACAGATTATCCCATACTTTCCGATTTCCCATATCCTATTGAACGTCCAAATGGTACAGTGGCTTTTAAATATATTTCACCTGGTGAAAAGTACGGCCATACATCAGATAAACTTGGATACAATTCAGTTTCCACATCAATTATCCCAGCGTTGAACTCTGGTGTTGTTCTTGGAATTGGCAAAGAAGTTCCTGCAGAAGAACATATTGCAATTGCATATAGTCCAACTGAACCTTCTCCAGCAGCACTAGGAGCTGTTGTGTATCCAATGCCTGCACCTGGTCAGAAAATCGATAATACTCATGTGAAAATGAATGTAGTTGACATGGGTCATTTTAAAACGGGTAACGAATTCACTGTAAGTGCTGTAATGCATACTCATTCCCAGAATGATCGAAATGTTCGACCACAAAATGAGGTATCTGTGATGCCACAAAATGATGTAGCACGATATCCTGTTTCGTCACAGGATACGGTATATCGAAATGAGATTAAGAATCATAAAATTGATTTAGACGTGGATCGAGTACATCAACCAATGCAATTAGATTTCCAAGCCCCGTTCCAGGCGAGTGTTAACCTGGATTCACAACAAGAACATTGGTCGGTGGTTAAAAATAAAAATGATCGTATTGATGAAGATATGTCCTCAAATTCCGAAGAAGGTGAAACAGTTCCAGGTTTATCTTTACAACGCGAAGAATCATCAAGTCCAGAAACGGTTAGAAAAGAATTTGATTTTGAAAATTTCAAACCTCAATTATTTGGCGGATTCAAGCCGATTATTAAAGCACCAACGGAAAATAGTACTTCAACGATATAAGATGTGAATATTATTATTTCATAAGGCCTGTTGAGAGGTTTCAATCGCGTGCTATATTTCGCGTGCCATGACATTCAACAATTCAACAGAAGTTTGGAATAAGGGGTGACTGGAAGAGAAATCAATAAAATTTTCATCGCTATTCTTGGCAATGTGTAGTTTGGGGGTAAATTTTAGGTAATTCGTAACTATTGCAAATACTTTTGACAATATGGAAGTTTAAACAATTTATTTCCACAAATTTTTGAATTTTTTACGCTTTTTTAATGAGTTTACTTTCAAGTCTACGTAAGCAATCAAAATTCAATAATTTGTGTAACTAAAATTGTCAATTTTATTTGCAAAATTAATTAAGAAAAAAACAGGCCTATTTTAAACCATTGAGATTTTAAATGTGTTATTTTTAATAATTTAAAAATATTTATTTATTTATTTTAAATAATTGTTTTTAGGAAATTTGTAGTTTAATTATTTATATTTATTTTTTTTAGAAGAAACATTTTGATTCCATTTTAAAATTCGCTCTGTACCAAAAGTGATTTCAAGTGAATTTTTGAAAATAGCTGTATAATCGCCAAATGAAAACAAAAGTTACTTTTAAATCTAAACTATTTTTCTATGAAATCAATACTTACGGAATAATCAAAACTGATAATTCTAAATTAACCACTTTATTATTTTTGTTTACCGATCACGTGTTTCAGTGATAAGGAAACATAATGGGAAAGCATTTTGTATAATAAATTAAGAGCAATTATTAAAATGTAATCAAATATTCAAAAATACATAATTTTAATTTATTACGAGTGTTAAAAACAGGTTGTCCCTAAATTACCGAATAAGCAAAGTAGAACAATATAGAGAATGAAATTCTAAGGGGAAAGTAATTAGTTTGTCGATCCGATGTAAGAGCTTAACGAGATAGGACATCGTTAATTATCGATTGTAGCTTTGAGAATGTCTCGATTAATATTTTTATTACAATTAATAAACCTTTAGCATTTTTTAAAAGATCCAAAATTTTGTTCGTATTCTTTAAACTTAGAGATCCATCTTCTATAATATTCTGCTCTTCATAGGCGGTAGTTTTGAGACACTCCTACAAAAAAAGCATTAATTAATTTATATTTAAATAATAATAATAAGACTGATTATAAAATTTCATTTGCCTAAAAAAACAAAAAAACAAAAATTTATTAATTTTAATAAAACGAAATGTTATTATTTTCAGTTTATTCAGAGAGAAAATGGAAAAAATGTTTTATATAATTGATAATTACAAATTTTTAATTTCTTAGGTGTCATAATTAATACTGTGTTATGCAAATTAAACTTTACGATTATGTTGCTCAGTTAATCAATTTTTTGGAAAATGCGAATTTTTTAAAGCCCAACTTTTACTCAAAACATTGAAGCAGAAAGTAAATTTTAATGAAATAGTAGCAAAAAAACATTAATAATACTTTATTTTTATTTATAGGCAATTTTATTACTCACATGATATATAAATTACACAATGAACAAAATTAAATGTTTATATTATTTCTCTAACATGGTGTAAATCGTTTTCGCATTCCATAGTAAACATGGTATAATTTTTTGGGGCTATCAGTACAGTAATCAAGTATGAATAAGGCGTTTCTTTACTCAAAAATGTTTGCGGAACTATGCGTAGAAAGATGGACATAATTTGTATAAACCAAAAACACCTTCTTTTAAGCTTTATGAAGTGAATTAAAGTTGAGCTCAAAAAGTATGTTTTTGGTATAGTTGAGGACTGATTTGCAACCAAATTTTGCCAAATACTTACAATTTCCCACAAAAAATCTATCTATAACATTTAATTTTTGCGTCCAATAGACAATTTCAAGAAGCTTGTACTTGGGACTAAATTGTAGAGTCTAATTTGTATCACCATTGTATATTTAAATGTATTTTTTTTTTAAATTTTGTATTTTGAAATACCTAATTATTGTGAAATAAAAAAGAAATTGTAATGATATAAAGAATTTGATAACAAAAATAAAATGTTTTTTTAAATAAAATATTTCTAATGTTATTTTATTTTTTTCTTCTAATCAATTTATCATGGCAATTAATTAGATTTTTACCTTTCAACTATCGTTAAATAAAGGAGGTTGATGATTTCAACAATCCTATTTCTGATTCAGCCCATAAATACTGTGGATTCTTTTGGGAAATTGATCAAAAAATTCTGATAAAAAGATCCAATAAGTATTTCATTAATAATAATATATTGTAAACTTATTTTGAATTTGGAATGACACTTCAAATCTGGACACCTGGAAAAAACGTCCTTTCAGACATTTAAAAACAGAAAATCCTTTCTACACTTATTCTTGTAACAATTCTGGTTTCTCTCGACAATATTTGTGATCATAAAAGTTAGAAAACAAAATACTCATAGTTTTGCTTATATTTCGTTATTGTATACAATTTATTTTAATAATTTTTTTGTTTATATTAAAATATTAAATTCTTCATATTATATATAATATTTTGTTTATTAATTTCGTAATAAATCGTTGCTACAATCTACAATAAATCGTTAAATAATATAAAAATGTCGTCTGTTTATAAGAAATAATATTTTGCTGTGTATCAGAATAAATTTTTATTTGCAGGTGTACTTCAAAATGACGTTAGTAATTTTTCTTTATTTTAAAATAATAACAACAAAATTCATAAATATATATGCGCAGGGACGGTATATATTTATTTTTTTAGGGTTCGATACTTGGATTCTAGCAAAGATACAAATTTTAATATTTCTGGTATGAAACTTTACGAATCAGAACGTAGTATTATTCCAAAAAAGGCTTTTTGAGGCAATTTTTAGGGCACTTCTAACGGTTTTATCTATAAGAATTGATATACAAAATATAATTTCAAATATAAAGATTTTACTCTTCTCAGATTCAAGATTTAAAGTCCCGGAGAAAACAAAGCGTTTTTACGGGACAAAGTTTTTAAGGAAATGCCTGTTGAATTTTTGAAATGTGATTTAATTAGGATGTTTGCTCTATTTATTGGAATCTGTTTACGCATCTAAAGATTATCACTTGAATCTTGGTTATTATATTTAGAAATATATATTGGTGGGAGCGCAGGTGATTGTATTAAGGATATATATTTATAAGAAAATACACTCTTCTATTAGAATTAAATTTATTGATCGAGATAAGAAAGAATGTTTTAAAGCTATTCGTTAAACATTAAAATCAACTCCACCGATGACATTTTCATAGGGCAGCCAAAGACTTTTGTGGGATTTGAATTCAAATTACTTCTCGGATTCAAATAAAATAAATAGTAGTGTTTCTATTAAAATTTTAAAAATTTTTATTTTTGAAAGATACAATAAATAATTAGTAAATATTTGTTAATTAGAAACTTGAAAAAAATGAAAGAAATTGCCTATTTAGAATTTTAATTAGCATAAATCTATTAATTAAATTAAAAAATATATTTTGAAGAAATAAAAAATAATGCATTTTGTTGAAACTTACAATTAAAAATGTACAAATTAATAGTTTTTTTTTTCCAAATTATTAATTTTATTAAATATATTTTTAATATTATTCAAAAAGTAAGTTATAATTAAAATAATTTTGAATTTTTTCTGTTAACAAATCGTAAAAAAAAAAAAAAAGTATTAATGATGAAACAACTATGAAAAGAAATTCTGTATAATAAGAAGCGGGGTTTGTAAATTTTTAGAGTTTGAAAAATTGAAATTAGTTCTGTAATTTTAATTTCCCACAAATTCCTACAGATACTATCCTGTTTTTAAAAATTGTATTACAAACCATTTTTATATTTTTCTAAAATAATTTCATACTCAATATTTTATTTTAAATAATTTTACTAAGATTTCTAGTGTTTAAAGTGTTGGTTATTAAAAAAAGTTAAAAATTTTCTAAAATGTTTAGTAAATATCGCAAAAATAATCGAAAAAATATTAAAAATTCAATGGTAAGTAAAATATTTATTGTGTGCTTTAATTAGATTATTAATTTATTTCAAAATTTTATCAATATTATAGTGATTTTTCCATTAAGAACTTTATGCTTAAACAAGTTATGCCAGAGATATCTAAAAATTTTTTATTATTTAATTTTAAACAGTATTTAAAAATATTTGGTGCATGCAAGTTATTGAACTTTTTTAAAAATCAAATTTTGATTAAAAAAATCCCTTTAAGGGCCGTTTAGTTCGAGCTGTTAACCGTACACTACTTAACTTTCATTATTTGGTAAAAAATTTTTAATGAACTAGTTCCGTAAACAGTCAACGACAACGCAGGAACTTCTTCAAAAAGTTAAGATTTAACGAGTCCTCTTAAAAGTTAGCATTAGTAAACAATGCCATCAATGATATCGATCCATCGAAGAATCATCTCACAAAATAGTCTGAAATATCCTTTCAAATAATATTTCATGCCTTTTTTAAGACACTTTTAATGGAAACCCGTATATATCAATTAATGCACGTGCTATGTGGGCACATAATTAAATTTAATTAATATGTAGTTGTAATATTTAGTAACATAAAATTTAAGTTGGAAAACGTGTCCCTTCAATTTTACAATCACAGGAGTTAAAGTCATTTAATTGATTTTCATAATAATTAATATATTATTATAATATTTAATACTTATTACTTTAAAAACGTGCACACTAATTTTGAGTAATTTGTATCTATATTGTATTCGAGTTAATTGGTAAAGAAGAATCTAATATTTTTATTGAGGGTTCAGATTTCAATATTAAAATTAAATCAAACGTGTATATTGAAAATTAAAGCATAGAGAATAAAAATAGCTTGCTATTAATATAAAAATAATGCTATTGAATTATTAAAATCAACTTTAATCAATCAAATAAATGGGGGAGAGTTGGATTTGGTGATACCTTCTGAAGAAGAAAGGCTATTTGGTAATTATAGACCTTTTCATCGATTTGCTTTGGATTCGGACAGTTGTCAAAAAATTATTCAACTAAGGAAAATCTAATATATTTTATCTTTATCAAACAACGCTTTTTAACAAAGATAAAAGATATACGACAGGTCTTTACTTCATTGACACCTGCCCGAAACATTTTATATGTATTCACTGTTGAAGTGAGAAGAAACATACTCTTATTACTTTGTGTATAAGAGTGGCTATCTTTCCTTATTTACATGACGTAAAAAACAAACGATTGCGTAATCAACACTGTCTATACATGGTATTTCAACAGTTTACTCTGTCAATTGTTGGTTTTCATTTGTTTTAATTAAAAAAAAAGTATCATTCATATGGAAAGACTCTTTATTACTCAACTGTCCCCTATTTACAATACCAAAAATATGATAATTAAAAATTGCAATTTCAGTGGTGATTATTATTTAATTGATTGGTACAAACATAATCTATATAGATAGTTGTTACCTACTAGACAGACATTATAAAGTCCTCAGAACTAGGTTAGTGAAAGTCTTTAATATTTATATTTATATATATATATATATATATAGGTACCTTTATTTATAATATTTGATACCTTTATTTATGCAACCATAAATATGTTCAAAAAACTGTTTCTTCAGAATAATTTCATAAAAAATTTTAGTATTGCTAGTTTTATTTTAAATATTATTTAACTATCAATATTGGATCAGTATTAAAGTGACGGTTTTATAAGATTACATGTAAAATCGTAGGTCTTACAGCAATGAGTGTTCTAAAAGCATGCATTTTCGCCCAAATTTTTTACAAAAGTACCTATTCTTTATCCAATGTAGCCCTGACATGAGTGCCACGTCATAGGGACATTTGAGGAATTTGTGTAGTAGAGGTATGCTAAACTCTTACCTTTAAAGTATACCAACTCAAAGTTTAAAGTTATCGTCTGTTACCTTCTTTTCTCATCAACACCTCCTAAAAGGTTTCAAATAGTAGTGATTTCTTGTGGGACGATCTTTCTTGGGATATTACAATGAGATTTATGAACTAAATATAACCAACTTAGATAGCCGTTGCAACTTAGCCAAAGCCAAAGCTATAAGCACATCGTCTAAATTTGCCAAATTTTGAAACAAACAGACAGGCAAAAACAAATGTTTGCTCCTATAACTGAAACGACTTGGAATTTTACAGCTAAACGAGGAATTTTCTAAATAGTTTTTTTTTTTGATGTAGGGGTAAAAGTTTTAGTGGGCCACATGGTAAAATCAATGAGGAAGGAACTATTAGAAAAGAAAAGAAGATATAATTAAACACATGATGACATACAAAATTTAGAATACATTACTCAGCTAATATTTGATCAAATTCCATAATTGGCATTCCAAACATAGATTGATAATTTGGATTGTGAAGTGGCAAAAATGTTCAAACTTAATTTTCACGAATCAAGTATTCTGTATTCGGCTAAGACTAGAAGTAAATTTATGTTTCTAACCAAGCAGATATCAAGTCAGAAGTTTTCGAGAGGTCTCTTGGAAAAAATTAGGAGGATAATAGCTAAGAATCGAGCCTTTTGATGTTCAAGGTCGCTGATTGCTACGCTGTATGCAAGAGTTACTTACAAACAAAGAAACAATTAATTTTAAATAATTTACATTTTTAAAATCATTCATTAAATCATCAACTTCAAATTAATTTTATGTTTTTTTGAAAACAAAGACCTCATTATAACATTTTCAAAAATTTTTATGGCTACCTTCACGGTGATTTATATAGTGTGAAAATTATTTAAAGAATTTTAAATTTGTGTAATAATTTAAGACTTGATGAAAATCAGTTAAAACTGTTTTTATAAATTTTTCATGATGAAAATTATTTATTAAATAATAAAAATGACGATATGTAAGTAACGCACTCAAGAGGTCTAAGCTACCGAATCAAATAAAGCAAGAGAGATAATACAATCAAGTAGGTTTTACGACCGAAGTTTGAAGGGATTTTATCTTTGCGTACATTAAACATTTTATTAAAGTTTGTTTACGTATTTTACTAATGGGAAAGTTTTTTAAAGCGATTTTACACCACAAGGGTTTTTCCAGTGCCCATCATAACCGTATTCCCTACAGTACTTATATAGATAAAGTGTAAACAATCGCATTTTTATTTTTAGTGATATTATAAGGTTTTTGGAATCCGGGAACCCTAAAACAAAATTATTTGCTCTATAGAGAAGTATATTTATAAACGAATACTTTCGAATTTTTGAGAACTTTTTATCAAATCGACATGTTTCAAAATGTATTGATACCGTTTGGACCTAGATTAATTATGTTATTATTGATTGTGTTTCAAATTCCAACATCCATTTTCAATTTTGGACGGTATATCGAAATTGAACAAATTGTAATCAAATTATAATATATTTAGATAATTGCAAAATAATTACTATACTTAGTCGTTATTATAAGTGATTAATTACTAATTCTTTAGTAAAAATATTTATAGTACAGAAGTTTTAAAGTATTAATTACAAATATCATTAAAATTATTAGTATAGTTTATAGGTATTTAGTAATTTGTAGGTATGATACAAATTAAAACACAAATGCGATAATATTTGAAGCCACTCTAAAAATATATCTAATCTGCGTATCATTTTTTGTTTACAGTTAAGAAAAATGTAATATCATAGTGTTTCTGAAATATACACGTCTCAAAAAAATAGGGTGAACCCTTTTAATCTATTATGGCTAATCATATTTTTGCTTTTATTGATGTAACAAGGTGTTCGGACTGAGAACCAAAAAGTTGAGTTTTATGAGAGACGATGTCCTTCCATTAGATTGGATCTTAATCTCCGAGTTGATTTAATAGTCAATTTACCTGTATTAATGCTATTTAAGTCCAGGTAAATTTTCAAGACCATTTGGAGATCAATGTCAAATGACCATAAAACTCACTACAAGTAAAATTTCAGGTCAAAGTCAAGAACACATGCGATGACGACATGTCCTCTATTGCCCTTTACAACTTTTGACTAAAACATTTTTATGTACCTTTTCTTTCTTTTTCTCCGAAAGCTAATAATTTTCGAAAAAATGTTCGTCTTTTATGAGGATTAACTTTCAAATTTAAATTGTTATTCTACCTCTTACCGTTTATCAGATTTTGAAGTACTCCATCAAACTTTGCAACTTTTGTTTAAAATATTTTTTGATTGGTTAACTACAAAACGAACTATTAGTCATGTTAGATTAAAAGGTTAAAAATCAGCTTCATGATAAATAATTAGATTTGGCCCTAAGTATTTCGGAAAGTTTAGATTTAAAAAAAAAATTTTTATCTACAGTAATAAAATTTCAAAACTGTCCAATGCACAAATACAAATATATGATTTATAAATGGTATAAGTTAGGCATTTCAAAGCATAAATTAATCATAAAGCTAATAAATAATTATTACTTAATTGATTAATTATGAATGCATTACACGGATGCTCTTCAGCATTAATTAAATGCATTCAAGTTTTAAAAAAATAATATTAAATGTTACTATTATATGTATTGATGAATAAACTTTATACAGTTCAATAATGATGCGATACAACGAATCGTACTGTTTTTACTCGACTACCAAAATAAAAAAAAGGGTTATAATTTTAGTACCGTTATATTTGTATTTCGGTACAATGCTTAAACCATTTAATCTATTTAAACATATGAAAAACCGTTGGATATAAGAGAAAAAGATTGAAAAGCGATTAAGTTACGAACTTGACATAAAACTTAGGATAAATATATCGTGTTTGGTATCCAATGCAAAGTCTTTAAAAGTAGTTTTAACAATAATCCATTGAATTTAAAAATAAAACCTAAAATAAACAAGTGAAAATAAATAATTGACTGAGTTAATTACTGAAATACCATGTATAGGCAGTGTTGATTTCGCAATGGTTTGTTTTTAACGTCATGTAAGTGAAGAAAGATAGCCACTCTTACACACAAAGTTATAAGAGTATCTTTCCTCTCACTTCCTCATTAGACTGGTCCCTATGGTATATACGTACCTGTATACCTGCTAAATCATGTTTCTTAACTTAATTTGCGCCCTCGCGGGTAAACAATGATGTTTGCGAAAAAATGTTTGAAACTAAAGTTGTTTATTTTTTGATATGGAACATATTTTACATTTAAAATTTTGTTCTATCTCTCAAGGGTTTACAAGATGGGTTCTACGGACCCAAGACTCAATATTTTACGTCCTGAACACGCTATAAAATTTTGATATCTTTTTCCGTTTTTGAGCCATTGTGTCGAGAGACAGAAAGGCAGACATACAGCCAGACAGACAGACAACCGAAAACGGACTAATTAGGTGATTTTATGAACACCTATACCAAAATTTTCATCATAGCATCAATATTTTGAAGTGTTATAAACTTAGGACTAAACTGCTTTTCATGGAATCATTCTGTTATGCAGTCGGGTTTTTTGTTTTTAACTTTGATTTTATCACGTTCTTTTATTGTAAACAATAATGTTTTTTTTTATTATGAACGAATGGAAAAATAAAAATAAAAACTGTTAATTAACTAAGTATTGACATGTAATTATTATTGATCATTAATAAATCCCGTTATTTTATATAGAAAAATATATGATTCAATATATATAACACACATTGTTCTATTTTACCTGATTTGGTAAATAAACTTTTGTTATTTAACTTTTTTGAACTGAACTATTATTCAACAAGGAATAACATTAATCTTGTAATAAGTTTGCTATTTGAAGATAAGACCTATCCTATTGACTCCTAGAGAAATTTTCAACTTGACCATATAATAAAAATCACATAAAGTTTTAAATATAGTCAAATTGTGTAATATTTAAGGATGTAGGAGCACCGAGTCAATTTTAAATGTAAAGCTTGATTTTTTGTTTATGAAGTTAAAAATAAATTCTGAAAATTTTAGTAGGCATATTTATCATTGGTTTAATGGTAAAACGGTAGATGGATGATTATCATTTCATAGATTTCTCCAAAACTAGTCTATGAAAATTAAAAAAAAACTATTTAAATTAAAGTGAAAACCATAATAAATTATTGAAAACAAAAAAAAAACCGTTTAGTCCGACTTATTAAGGGTGTATGAGCGCGGTAGTGAGGACACAAATTTAAAAGATATTTGGAGTAATTTTCAAAATATCGAAAATTGAAAATTTTGTTTAATTATTTAGCTTTCAATATTTCAAAAACCAAGGCAGATATCGAAAAATTTTAATCTTAATTTTCGTCTAAGTTATAACAAAATTCATCATCAAAGTTGAAAGTAGGGTATAAATAATTTCAACCCTACATCTAAAATTGCCTTAGTGGTCGTCTATACAAAGATTTATTCAATTATAAGCTGATTATAGAAATACTTAAAAATTTCTAAGAATATTTTTTTTGATTGGATTGACTAACATTATTTTGAAATGGTCTAGTGACCTTTTTATGTAAGAAATGTTCTTCGTTTTGTAAGAATTAATTTTAATAGACTAATTAGATGAGATTAAATAATTTAGAAAAATTAATAATATCTCTTCTAAGTCATAATTTATGGTAACAAGTAGAAAATATTCAGGTTGATTTTTACAGGTGTTTCCTAATAATCCTTACCAAAACGAAAGTGTAATAAAAAAACTGAAATTTGGTGTGTCAGTAAATGAGCATTTAATAAACCTTTTCTATAAATTTTAAGTCGATTCTCTGTACGGTTTACGATAAATTAATACTTAAAAACAGCCTTTTTTACAGGGTGGTGTATGAACAAGTCGTAATTAATGTTGGTTTTTTAGTCAATGTGCTTTTAAAATGTTTTACCATTTACATAAAGAACTTTTATCAAGTAAAAATACAAAATCAATGAGTTGAAAAAATTGCACTCTGTGTCTAGAACTTGAATGGCCTAATTGGTTGTCCGCTTGACATGAATCCAAGAAGGTTCGACTCCTGGTTCGAGTGTATTTTTTTCAATTCTTTTTAATTAATATTCCTCAAGTTTTAAGCTTTAAATTCTTACCAAAATTAAGAATAAGAATAATTTCTCCTAAACTGTACAGAAAATCGATTTGAATTTTTCACAAAAGATGTATAAAAGGAAACCATAAAAAGTAAAGATATGTTGAAAATTTCGATTTTTAAAATCGGACCCATCACAAAAACTTCCTATAGTGGGAAGTTAAAAAAGACAAAGCATTTTTATCATCTATTCTCCATTACTAAAGTTTATTAAACATATATGTTTGAGTAACTGATTATGACCGACTATTATATTATATTAATAATGTTTATATCAATTTAATAATAAATTTTTTATTATGATATTAAAATTTAAATATATTTATTATTATCATACAAGCATACTAAATATGAACTGAACTATACATAAGTACCTATAATAAAATTAAAAAGAACTATAATAATTGTTAATACAGTTCCCACACTTAATACACATTAGATTGTTCTATGTAGTGTATGCAAATAGACCGTAAGCTCACAATTATAGGTGGATTAAGAAATTTCGCTTGCTTTTTTGTCTTAAGAATGAGCTCACCCGTAATAAAAGTCAATCAATAAAGACCTTTTTTAAGTTTTTTAGTTTCAAGTTCTCTTTATTTCTTAGAAATTGTAAAATCAGATTGGTTTTTCAAAGCAGTGCTTCGGCTCGAACTATCGTTATTAAATAAGAACGTCGATGAGTACATTCATAAAAAAATCACTCTTCTAAATCACTAGAATACAAGGTTACTAATATACTTGCTCTATTTTGAACTTCTTCAGTGTTCAAATTGATCAAATTTCTTAGAAAGGAAAATTTACTGTAAAAATTGTTCGCCTCTCGTGAATTTTAACTAAAAGTCGGTTTATATTCCTAGATATACTGTTACTCTGAATGTTTCGCGGACAGGTTATGAAGAAGTAATTTCTTTGGCTGCTTTTAATTTTTATTATTTGAATAACTATATTCCATTTTCAAAAAAGCAGGCACTAAGAACAAAGTAAATTTGGCTTCATTATGAGCTCACGATCTAAATAATGTATGTACACTCTGCTGTAATAATATAAACGGATTAAACCAACCATAATGTATTTATTGTAGACAACTCACTAACGTACTTAAATACAAGATGTTCAAGTGAATCTGAAAACAAAATCTTAATAATAAATTAAAGGTCTTTAAAAATAGGCTTACAAATTCTTCAACATAGTTTAGGATATATGCTCGATCAGGAGCGAATCCAATGTCCAGCACGAATCTAATACTCAGCTTGTCTTAACGGACGCTTATTGGTCATTCATTTTTCCAATTATTTTTTGTATTATATAGTTTTTCAACAAGCGTTTCGAAGTTTTTTTTGTGTATCCTCTTCCAATTTCCGGATAAGCTTTCTCAGAGTTTAAGGGTACAATAGTTAAAGATACTCGGAATCATAAGTATGATCAAACCTTCCCATTCATCGCGTGAAAAATCTTTAAAAATTCATTAAAAGGTAAATGCAAAAATGTAACCGTATTGAACAATGAATTACAACTGTATGAAAGATATATCGTTTATAGTATTATCTGCGCTTCCACCATTTAAATTCTATATATTGTGCAATCGATAATGTGAATTGTTTTCTTAGTGCCCAGTGGAGGCTTAAACCACCTGGATCATGCTGTATATTGTGTTGTACTGCTTTATTGTTCATATTATTACTAATTTACTATCATTAGATAAAAACTATACATATATACCACGTATATACATTGAATTTATATTATTATTTCTACAAATTATTTATAATACTCGCTTCATGAAATGAATTCCTTGAATTCTTCAAGTTATTCGATGAACTGAAAAATGTAAATAATTTGGAAAATATATTCATTGCATGTAATTTCAGTAATAACGTCTTTACAAAATAAAGTTTCATGATTACAGAGAGAATATTATGCAGAAATATTTAGGGTTTGTTATAAATACAACGATTGTTAGTTCATTGGGTTAAAGCGAAGAGATATCGAAAAATGTTTAATTCTGATATCTATGAATATTTTTCTTGAATATCCAATATAGTTGTATTAATAACGAAATAAAATTCAAAAACGAGTATCAGTCTTAATTCGAATTTCGGCATTGTTCCTTTTTTTAATTTAGAAACAAAAACAAACAGTTGTTATTGAAACAAGCATGTCGGCTTGTTTCAATTAATTTAAATTTAAAAAGTCTGAATAAGTAGTTTTTACATCTAGATTATATTAAAATTGGATTCAAATATTTTGGTTTTTCATTGCTAGGGATCATTAAGTAATCTAAGGTCGATTTTCAGGTAAGTCAATACAAGTTATTACACCGATCTGTTGGCCAATCGAAATTGGTATTAGAAGAAAGGCAAATGACGAAAATAATAGTATAGGCTTGACAGTAAAAAACCGTTCATGGAAAAAATTAAAAAATTAATTAAATTAAAAAATAGCCATGATACACTTTCGAAAGAAAAAATATGGTAGGCATGTTTTATTCAAAAAACAAAAAAATTTCCTAAAAAATGTCTCATCTCTTATACTAAGCCATTAGTCAGGAAAACCGCCGAAGGAAAAACTGTGGAAAGCACCAGTTTCCCGTATGAATAGTAAAAATTTATTTTATCTGTCGTATACTATAAAACACTTAAGTTACCTTTATAAGAATACCTCTAGTAGTTTGATTTAAAGAGGTAGCAACACTAAAGTATTGACTATATTATTTGAGTTGCATTGCAGTGTACTATTGTACACTTATTTATACACCACAGTAGAGTTCCATGCGTGTTAAATAGTGTTTTAGCTCTGCAATACCATACATTAAGGAGGCCATCCACTGAAATCTATGAATCCTAATTAGCAAGAAAAAAATTTTCTATCATCTAAATGCCATTTTTGAGATGCGGCCTGGAAATAGAAAGCTGCACCCGCTGACATAATCCATGACTTCACTGACATAGCTCGTGTTATTACTTAATAGTAAGGAGTATATATTACTCGTAGTATCCTCACGCTTAAGAACTTTTCTGCTCATGGAATCATATACTGGGATAAAATATCAATCTAGAAAATATTGCGATAAAATTTGCAATGATTAATTTTTCATGACTTATCAACATCTTTATTTGATACTTGTTCTTGGCGCTGTGTTTCAACTCTACTCTTTGGAGTCGAGCGTTTCTAACCGGAAGAAGAATCGGGCACTTGTAGAAAGTGCTTTAGGGTTTCATTTGCTCTTAAATAGCATAAAATGCAACTTTCATGAGGGTTCCATTTATAGAAAATATCATTTATATATATTCAAACCTCTAATTCTGCCACTAATCTCAGCCTTGCTAGGAAAATTTAAGTTATCCGAGATTATTTGCCGGGGTATGAAACTTATATATTGTATTGTTAGTTGAGCTTACGCTCCGCGATTGATTCTCTTGACAAATTTGGTACTTGTTTTTATCGCGTGATTCACGAGCGATGCTGATTCCATACATATCTATACCATATGTTCATCAAAACATCTTTCACTTGAGAGAGAACATAAGATTAGAAAGGTGTCTGTGATAGCGAAAATAAGAATATGGGATAAACACTAATAAACTACTTATTAATGAATTACAAAAAACAAATAGCAACGAAAAAACGGGTCCAAATCCCGGCAGTAGATTCACGATGACTAAAGAAAACGTTGTAATCCAGCATTGCATGGCAAGGAGTCTACCTAAATCATGAAAATTGGCAAATGGTCTAGGAGACACAAAACTTTGGAGCCAACTGATGTAGTCAAACATAAAGAAGTGCCATGCTTAAGGAAGTTCCCTCACCAGTAATAGAAAAAAATAAATTAGTAGAAAATGATCCAAATTTTTAGTATGTTGTAGTTAACGATACATATTATTAAATAAAAAAAATTTGGGTATCTTATCGATCAATTAAGAGAGTAATTAATTAATTAAAAATACACTAAATAACATAGCATGATATGAGGATGGTATGTTATTTAGTGTATTTTTAATTAATAAAAACTCTCTTAATTGATCGATAAGATACCCAAATTTTTTTTGATTTAATAATATGTATCGTTAACTACAACATACTAAAAATTTGGATCATTTTCTACTAATTTATTTTTTTCTATTACAGCCGTTCTGTAAAAGCTCAGTTTGAACGCTCAGTGAATGGTCCGCTTAACATTTTACAAAAGACCCATCACATAATAAAATACATATAAAATAATAATATTAACTCTAGTACATATTAAAACTATCCACATCCAATTCAATTCAATCTACTCACAATAACACACACCAACTCTATACTCTATCACTTCCACTTGCACACTTGCACACTCACACTCACTCACAAGCTGTATATTTATTAATATTTTTTTTTATATTATAAATATTATTTCAAAGTGTTTGTTTTACTAACTTCAGTACGACAGGTGTGTTTCATAAAGACACACAACTGTTGTATTTAACACACAAAAAAAATTTAAAAAAAACGCCACTGTTTATTATTGTTATTTTTTTGTTTTGGAAAAAGAAAAAAATGTGTGAGACTGAAACTAATGTCAACGAAATTAATTTTTGCTGAGTGTGCCATGATGCAATTTTTGTTGGGTGTAAATTTTTCATGAATTTTTTTATGAATTTTTTATTTTTTTTGTTAATTTTTGTGTGAGAGGAAAAAGTGTTGTTTTTCAATTGTGTTTTCGTGATGTAGTTTGGTTTTTTTAAATTTTTCTGGTGGTTTAAATCTTAGATTTAATTATAACGTTTTGTGGGTTGTTTTTTTTTTGGTTTAATTGAATTGCGTAAGTTTTAATTTGGTTTTTAATTTTTTATAATTATTTAATTTATTTTGAGTTTAAAACCGGCTGGTTTGTATCTTTGACATTTTATAAAAACAAATTAAAATAATAATTTCCGTAATATAAAAACATTGTTCAGGAGTAACATGAAAGCTTCTAGTCATAATTTTAACGAAAAAATTTTGAAATAATCTTGAAAAACTTTTTTTAAATTTATTTTTTGATAATTTTTAGTTTGTTATTAGAAAATTCTCAAAGAAAAGGGCTCTAATTATGTTAATAATGAAAAAATTCATATCTTGAGACTGGTTTGTGCTTTATATAAAAGTTTTTCTTGAATTTTTCTTTTGAAAGACTTTTTGATGGTTTAAAAATTTCAAATAATATGATACGAAATAGTTAAAACTTTGGAAAAGTTATTTCGACTCTGAAACTTTTGATCTTCAGTCAAAATTACCTTTAAAACTCCAATCACAATAAAAACAAGAAGTTATTAATTAATATATGTGCAATATCTAAATACAAATAGGTGGGAGCGCAGATAAGAAGATTTCACATATTTGTTTGTATCAAAATAGAATGTACTATGCGCTTCCACCAGAATCTTATATATTATTTCTGTATTATATTTTGATGATTATTTTTTATATCTTTTTATATCTGGATACGCGATTGCTTCCTTTATTTATCCTTCATTTTAAAGCTCGTACTGGCTAATCATGAAAAATAGGTTTACGGTCTAAAAATGTACCGCTTAGGAAAAAACAGACTAGAAAAATAATATTAAGATTTAATTTGTTCATTTTGTAAATTTTATATCATGCCTGTAATAAAATTGCCTATAAATAAAAAGAAAATAAATTACTATTGATATTTTGTATAACTTATATTATATTTCTATAGCCTGTTTTAACCACAGGTAACGCGCTCTGCGGAAAATTCCGGACGGGTCGAGCTTGTTATATTGTGTTTATCAGTACTTCACCACTTAAAGAAAATATTTTAAATAATTAAGAAAGAGATATGTCGGGTATCGAACCTTTCTAGTTGTCGAATCCCTTTAGGTTAAATATTCTTTTTGTCGATAAGAGAAATTTTCTGACTTGTAGGTGTAAACTCAAAATTTGGCCCTACCGGGCTTCGTGTAAACTCAGTAAGTCTAAAAATTTTTTGCACATAAAATTGTAATTCAAATTTATAGCAAACAATTGAAAGTATACAAGATTGCGATTTTTTGGATATATTCAAAATACTTGAATTTGAAAATATTTAAAGTAGCCAAAGTTTTATGGATTTACATAATTTTGATAAGTTGAAACAAATTTTTTCGCTCTTTATTCTAAATTTGAAAATTTTAATAATATTTTAAAACAATGTTGTACGTTGAATATTTTCAAAATGTAAAAACAACATTCAAAATTTTAATAAAATAACTATAATAAACAACTAAAAATATTTCAAAAACAAATCAAAAATGGAAAATTCCAAACGCGATTATTTTGAAAATTTTACTTAATAATAGATTGAAAGGTTTTGACACTGACAATTTTAGCAAATAATGTCGTATTTCCCAAGAAATTTAAAACATAATATCAATAAAGTAAATTTTGTTTTTACGAAAATGGGAAAATTTTCCACAACAAATCACCAGCAATTCAGGAAATTTTTCTACAAATATCCTTCAGAAATATATTATTTTCCCGTAGACGAGAGAAAGCATTCTAGAAGTATTTAAAGACATTTTTACGATTTGGAAAATTGTGGAAAATTTTGTAATTTAACAAATTAAAAAATGAATCCATACAACAGCAGGTTTATTTAACATGATCTCTCAGTCTATAATGAATATTTCAATGATTTAAAAAAAAAATATTGTATCGGAAGTTCACTTCCAGACTAAAACTGTTCATTATTGTTTCGCCCCAGTGAATAAGCATTTTATTAAAAATTATACTTTTAAAGTTATACTTTTTGTTTCGAACATGCTAACAAATTTTGCGCAATACAATTTTATTTTGACCGTCAATAACTTTTCAATGCATGAGATAATTTTAAATGAGAGAAATTTTGAAGACGTCATTATTTATTGTCTAGAGAGATTTCTAAATATAATTATTTACTGAAGATAATGTCTAGATCTTTTAATTTTAGACCTGATTTTTTATAATTACTATATGGTTTGGCATTATGCCTTCGAAGTGCGTTAATTTTAAAGTTTTAATTGCCTGTGCAAAATATGTTTGGAATTAATTGTTTGGAACAGCAATGGTGTCGCAGACAGTTGTTAGTAATGTTGGCATAAAATTGGTTTTATATTATTCCGTATTATAAAAACTAACTGTGATCTTTCGTTATTAGATCAACGACTTTCTGATAATGTTTATTATTTCGATAAATTGTAATTAATTTTGTGAAATCGGAAAAATAACTATACAATCAAAGCGCTTTACGAGAAATAGTGTAAAATTCGCCAAAAATATGCACCTAAATAAAATTACTTTTAAAAATTTTTACTTTCAAAGACTCTTTCTTTTAACGATATTTTCCACTGTTTAAATTTGGAAATTTCTCCTCAAATGATTAAAAGTTTAAGATTATTTTAATTGGAAAATTACGGGAAATTTGTAAAATGAAGGGAAATTAATTTCCCTTTCTGTCCAAAACAGTTTGACATTTCAGTCAGACATATTGTAGAATTGAATTTGACAGGAGTAAACTTCTTCAAATTTAAAAATATTTAAAAGTATAAATAGTTTTAAGTAGAATACTTTTAGAGTAGGAAAATAAATAGCAGCGCTCGACATGAATCCAAGAAGTCCGGATTCAAGTCCTGGTTCGAGTGTATTTTTTTCAATTCTCTTTAATTAAGATTACTAGACAAGATATTTGTCAATATTTAGTTTACGTTGTATGTATCATATTTAAACATCAAAAATAATCGAAGAGATCATGATGTAAATAAATATCGTATGCATGATTAAAAGTAAACAAAAACAATAAGTAAAAAGCAGACTCCTCCTTTTGCGACATCATATCAATATTGCAAATAAAATTTTTATTCAATAAAACTTCGATTGAAATATGATAAATTTGTAATAAAAAAAAAATTAGAGATAATTTTTCCATAGTGATATAAAAAGTGGGCAGAGTTTTTTTTATAGTTTTTATTATTATTATAATTCTCTTTATATATATTTTTGTAAATTATTGTCTGTATAGAACAATATAATACAAAAACCTTGACATTTTAAAAAATTCATTTTTTTTCTCTAAAATAAATGGGATTTTTGTTTTGCGGTTTTATTTTAATAGTTTTATTATAATTTATTTTAAAAAAATAAATAAATTGAATACACTTTGATGTAGCATTAGTTTTTGACCTGAAATCTTAGTTTATTTATGGATCCAATGCAAACAGATATCAAAAAGATGCTAAAAAGTTATAAGACTACACTCAATCTGTGGTTGTCTACGTATCTAAAGGATATTTATTTATTTGTAGCCTTCGTAGAATATACCCAATATTTAAACTACTTTTTTTAAACAAATAATTGGGACAAAAATTAAAAAAATAATGTTCTGGATCCAAAGTTTCGTGCACAAACATTTTGAACCTGACGCCCTGCGCTAAGTCCCAGTAATCAAGATAAGCATGTTGTAGCCATTCCTTGATTCGGTAAATTACGAAACATCTTGTTATGGGAATGACAAGATGGCAGATTCAGATTACAGAGGCGTTTGAGGCGATCCTCCTCGTGCCAACGAGTTCGCTGCTTCATTCCGATTAATGTCACAGCTTCCCGGTACCCAGATCAATTTGATTGTGTTCAGACTATCCTCTTCAAACATTCAGGCTATCCTCTATTGGAATCTTGATGGCTCAAGAATATGTGTTCCGCTGCAACCTTTCATATTACAGATCAGAGCACCTCTCAGCATGGCAAAGCTTTCCTTTAAAAGCCATCGAATATTGACCAGGAATAGGAACTCTTTATTCTACATTCATAAATCCTCGCACACAGATATATTTTCTGTTCTAGACCTATCCGTATAAAGATATGGTTCGGAAGGGGATGAAAAGTTATGTACATTTCGATCCCATCCTTCACGGGACGGAACGATTACCCTAATTTTGCGATCAAAACGGTAAATCAAAACTGTGGATTCATGCAACCCTTTTACAAGTGCTCCACGTGCAACTATTAAGGGAATAGGCAGCTGTCTTGACTTCCGCTTCAATCATTAAGTGAATCGGTGAAATACACCAAGATGAAAAATTAAATTATGATGGTTTTTCCAAAAAGGAAAATACCGGACTTGTTCAAGGACAGTGGATCTCTACATAAGCGAATGTATCGGTTATAACGATATATCGGCTATAGCGACCAATATTCATTTTATATATTTGAACGAGCAATTCTCTTATATATATATTTGGATTTTCGGAAACGTCTCCAACGATTTTCATGAAAGTTAATATGTAGGGCGGGTTTTTGGGGTGAAAATCGATCTAGCTAGTTATTATTATAGTTTATTATATTTAGACCTATAGGTTTAATTTGTCATTTTAACCGTGTTTTCAGGAAAAACTGAAACATAAACTGAAAAATATGACCCTTCCTGATGTCTATTGGCGAGTATATTCATTGTACGTTGTTTGTTTCGTATGTATTGTATAGTGTGCGGTCCGTGTGGCTAAGTCGATTTTGGTAGATAGATAGCTGGTGTGGTATACGAAATAAAGTACATTACCGAGACATTCAAATTGGTATTTTTGTGAAGACATTTTAAACGGTTCTTATAGTAATGATAAAATTTGTGTCTTTTAAACGAAAAAAATATCGAGCAAAGCTCAGTCATCCTGGTACTTAGCATTATGAGCCGACATATCGGATATAAAGACTAAAGCATGCACATACATATTTTTGTTACATGAACATATTTTTTCACTGTATTTAATGTCGTTATAACCGATTTTAACTGTAAAATAGATCTTCTCATCTCAATATAAATCATCGGACAGAATTCTTTCAAATCCAGCAACAATCACGTCTTACGTAGGTTTTTTTAACGAATGGATCTGTGTTCACTAATGGAGTGAGACGATCGTAGATTCTTCAACCCTACGGAAATATGTTTTCTCTAAAATAGATGCGATTAAATCAAATGTAATAAGTTCTCTAACTATGATTCATCATCAATGACATAATACTTCATTTATATATAGAACCATAAAGGAACCACATAATGTAGGTATTTTTTCATGTTTGACCGGTTTCATCTTCATAATATAAATATATGTATATTGTTTTTCATTACGTAAATACACTAATTATAACATTTATAATAAAATTGTATAAAACCAGTACTGTACCACAATAAATACATTAAAACATTACAGTCATACAATCAGTATATAATGTAATGTATAATTGTATATAAGATTCAATTACTGTTATTGTTTATATAAAATTTTTCAAGTACGTACAGAGTAGTAGATACTTTTTTTTGTTAAAGGTGTATTATATATTTATGGATGTAGAGTTGTCCATAAATGGTCATACTTCTTTTATCGAGCAAGTAAATAATATTGATTATGTAACGAAATGTCAATATTATTAATTTTAATTAATTTTAGTTAAAAATGTTAAAATTGCGGTCATATGAATGAAAAGACTACATGGATGCATTTGCTTCCATTAATTATTTTTTTACACTTAAGACTGGTGCAGGAAGACGCTTTCTACACCAGTCAAACTGGTGTCAAATCATCTGGGGCTAAAATGGCCTGGTAGATGATTTAAATAATGCATTTAAATCATCTGCCAGGCTATTTTAACCCCCATCAAATCATGCCAGGCTAAATGAATATAAGAATTTAAAATGCTGTAGGTTTCAAAGTGCCTCAAGAACTTTTTTTACATAGGAAAAATGGCAAATCAAAAATTTTATAGGTCACTAACGCCCCCTAACCTCCCAGCCAGGTTGTCGATTTCACCATTCGCTCATTCGCAAGTTATCAACTTTAATATTTTCAATGTGCCTCAAATATGTACTCAAAAAAGCGACTCAGCTCTCCAAAATTTGTAATTAGGTACTTGCATACTATGATGATCTTTTAATTAAAAAACGTAGCTAATAGTTTTTTATTTAAAAGATCATCGTAGTAAGCAAGTACCTAATTACAAATTTTGTATGCTTTAAAAGACATAAATTGTATATGATTTGTCATTTTTTTGATTATATACGTCTGATTTCATGATCATTTTTATAAATATAGCAAAACAATTACTTACTTGTTTAAACTACAATTGATTTTTAACCTTGAAATGTTTAAATAATTTTGTTCATTTATTATTTATAAATATTTATGTATTATTGTTATTTATTGTCCATATATTTTAATTACCAAAAAATATGCATGACAAATTCAAATTTTTGAACTTAAAATAGTAAAATAACTCCCAAATAAACTAAAATAGTTTTTAAATTTGAATTATTTATTACATATAGTGGTATGCATAGTATTTGATAATAAATCATTTTTGTGTTTAACGCGTTTTATATTTATAGATTTATGTGGAAATGTATGTAATTCCGCTTTAAATAATGTGTGGAAATGTAAATTATATATTTCTATATATGATTTATAGACCTGGGTATAGAAATCAAGGAACTGCTTGCAAAGGGATTTGAACAAAACATAATATAATTTGGCGGTTGATCAATTATACATATCGGGGAAAAAGTGGAATGCAATCCAAAGTTAATTTTTATACCATGTATATATGAAATATACATAGTATATTAAGTTTTATACCATGTATATATGAAATATACATAGTATATTAAGTTTCGTCCCAAGTTTGTAACGCTTAAAAATATTGATGCTACGAACAAAATTTTGGTATAGGTGTTCATAGAATCACCTAATTAATCCATTTCCGGTTGTCCGTCCGTCCGTCCGTCCGTCCGTCTGTGGACACGATAACTCAAAAACGAAAAAAGATATCGATCTGAAATTTTTACAGCGTACTCAGGACGTAAAAAGTCAGGTCAAGTTCGTAAATGAGCATCATAGGTCAATTGGGTCTTGGGTCCGTAGGATCCATCTTGTAAACCGTTAGAGATAGAACAAAAGTTTAAATGTAAAAAATGTTGCTTATAAAAAAATTAAAAACTTTTGTTTGAAACATTTTTTTGTAAATATCACTGTTTACCCACGAGGGCGTTAATTAGGTGCAAATTTTATAGTATGTATTAACATAGGAATATCAAAGTGAATATCTTTTGTTATTTACGTGACGTCAAAAAAAACAAACGATTGCGCATCAACACTTGCGCATTATATGAGAATATCAGTTAAATATGTCAGATATGTATGTATGTGAAATGTGACAGAGTTATCAACACTGCCTATACATGGTATTTCAACAATTAACTCAGTCAATTGTTTGTTTTCACTTGTTTTTTAACTATTACCTAGTCTCATCGGCGGAACCATTAAAAACTAGGGACTTCTTTTAAATCCACTTAAGCTTCCTATTTTAAAAGGATATAAAAATTTCTTAATTTTACCTAATTTAATTCTTTCCTATATGTTTTTTGACGCGTAGAAGCCAAATTTAATGGGTTTATCCAAAATCTAGTGCCTGATTTAGAATTGGGAAAGAGCCCTTTGGTTTTTTATTCAATTTTCTATTGAAAAGGAAATACCAAAGACAGATTGATCAACCATTCGCTTGCATTTGAAAATTTGGCATGATAAACTCTGAAAAAAGGAAAAAAACCTCAAAAATATTTTCAACTTAACGTTGTAGTAAACTTTTTATTAGTAATTAAATTTTAAGGCTAATCAAAACCTTAAGGTAGATTTTTTTGCAATGAATTATTAACATTTGTACAAAACATGCTTCTCTCCAACATTTGCAATTCGATTCGATATTATACATTAAATATATGGATTGTATTTCATCCTTTCAAATAAATTTAATACCAAAAAAATTCTTTTTAAAATACTTCTTAAATCAAATAAATCTCTACCTGAATTGTATAAGAATCAATCCAAAAGTATTTCAGTCAATAAAAATTATTAAGTATTTAAGAGAACAGTGGTACAAGATATATTCTTTTTGAAAAAAAAAATATTTTAAATATTTATTCTATTTGCTTTGCGTATTAGACCGGCAGCTAATAGCATTTGAAATTATCTTAAAATATAATGCCTAGCTATTAAAAAAGATGGTGATTAGACACTTATTTCCAATTCCTCCATCTTTATGCTTGAATTTAGAGGGCTAATTTTAAAAATCCGCTTGAATGTAGAGAGGGCTTCTTTTTTATAAGTCCTTCAAAAATTGTGTGAATTTCCCTTCCTGAGGTTATGATTTACAAAGTTGAAGAATATTTAAAGCGCGAAATATCTGACGCATGTGCAGAACGCCTGAACAAATCTCCCGAGTGCTGACGGGTTAAATCATAAAAAAGCAGCAGTGTAGGTCTATGGAATGATTGTGAGCTATTTTTATAAGATAATTCATTTATATCTTTGAACAGTGTTGATGTAAATTACTATGGCTTCTTATTTCCTTCTTTATATTCTACATCTGCTGAAACACAGCTTAAGCCGGTTGCCGTAATTTTATAATAATGAAAAGGTTGTCGTTTTGCAAAATGATTTTTCCAATAAATGTCTCCATCAATTGACGAATTTAAGTATTGTTAGCTCCCGGTCCATATGTCAAAACCATTTTAAAAGAACAAGCCATATATATTTGTAAGTTGATTTATTAAATAATCTTGACATTTAATATATTCTAAACTACGCGCCGCCGCGCCGTGCGTCTTGGTTTTCAAAGGGAATATTTTCATTTTTTTTTGTTTTTTTGTTTTATTATACATAATTTTTTGTGTTTTATTGCGTTTCGATGTTGAAATATATATTTATATTTATTTATTTATTATTTTTGTTTTCATTATTTTTCCTGGTTTCTTAATTTTTGTGTGCGTGTATATTATGCAAGATGAATTTATAACTAACGATTCTAATTTTAAATATAGAATGAATATATTTTTCTTGAAAGATCAAACGATCGTTGAATTATAAAATTAGCAAAAAATGTTAAACAAGTGATATTTACAAAATTTAAAAAAACCTCGACAAATGTGATTTATTCCTTGTAAACCGATTTTTGGAAACTTAGCTATAATATGTTCTCAATCAAGTCAGTTCGAACGTTTAGGGGCTTCGATGCCACTTAGAAACACACTGACTCACAGATAAACACTTTAAACTTATAACACTCCTTCTTAAATCAATATCAAAGTGATAGTCAAGGATATCAGATGAGATGAAAAAGATACTTGGAGAACTATCATATTTTGGGACAAATTTTTGGAAATGTTTTTGAATTACCTAAGTATTTCACTATTTCACTTTTCAAAATGAATTAAGCCAGATTTATTTGACCATTCATTTCCATAGATATTATTTATTAAAATTATACGTCATGCCTTTTCCAAACTGAATCGATTTTGAAGATCTTCGCCAATTTTTTAGTCTTTTCGGGTATGTAACCCTAAGCTCCTTTATTACCTTTATGAATAATACCTTTATTACCTTTTAAATTCTGAATCGAATGATACATTTTTCATAATTTTCCGAGACTGCTAAAAAATTTGAACAAAAAAACACTTTTTGACTAGACTATTATGCAATAATCTCATTGACATTGGTAAAAGAAAATAAATTGACCATAAAATTTCAAAATTGCGTAAGTGTTGATTTGTTTATAGAATTTCAATTACGTCTTCTGGCTATAAACCATTTTGATTGTCAATTATTTTTATATGTAAACAATTTTTTGATAGCATTTTTTAAAGTGAAATTTTATTAAATATTTTTAAATTAAAATTTTATAATATATCAAATGTTAAAATTATCAAACAATTTTGAAAATTGAATTTTGATTTATTTATTTATATATAAATACTATAAATTAATGTAACTGTATATTGAAATTAAATTTATTTATGTGTTATTAAACCAATTTGTTTACGCAATCAACAATCCGTTTAATTATTCACTAAATTTAATGGGAATTAGCTCATAGGTTAAATATTTTGAGGCTAGCTAATGTTTTTATAAATTAACGAAGTGAAACTCGTTTTCTTCATGCACCTACTTGGGAGCAGTTTATAAATTTTAAGGGACTGAACAGATACTCTGAATATAAGGCCGTGGTCTCGGGCTTCCGGTGCTCGTTCCTCATATAGAAGATCCTTAGGTCAAAACTCATTCACGTGAATATATATTTTTTTAAATTCTACTTTGTTAAACTACTTCTGATTCGGATGTTTGGTAACTTTTGATTAATGAACATAGATGGCTTTTGGCATAAAATTTCTTAAACATATTTCTCCCGATCAATTTTTCAATTGTTCCAAAATAGTATTATAAAAAAATTAAAATAAATGTAGTTATTTCCTGATAAGTATGAATTTTTATTTAATTTTTGTTTAAATTTAAAAATAGACATATGCATTGCTGTTTTCATAAAATTCTGCATGCAATGCTATTTTTCTTAAACAATAACTTTTTTTTTGTGTATAAATGTTTAAATAAAATTTATTACAAAAGATGTACAGTTTTATTCAATAAAAAATGTTCTTTTGGTGGCTATTGACTTCAAAATGTATTGCTTTTCAATCTACTCGATTTTTTTTTCTTGTAAAGTGTGGATCCAGAAAACACTTTCATCAATTTTATGATTGTTTTAAAAGTTGGAATTTTTGGTCGTTGTTTACTGGCAATGGCCCTTTGAGTTGACATGAAAAAACCACGAAAATTTGGTTCATTTTGTGATTGAACATAAGTTTTCAAGGTATTGGCTAAAATTCGTAATATTTTAGTCGAATGTCTCCGAAACCACTGACATCCAATCGTAAAAAACATCCTATTTTTTCATTTTCTGGATCATATTACTCTGGCAAATGATTTGTATATATAGCATTTTTATCATGGCTCAAATTTTCGAGTCGATAGAAACAATCCCTTTAAACATTGATTTTGTACTGTAAATAATTTATGTACGTTGATTCAATTTTATTAAATAAAACTGTACAATAAATAGTTAATTAAAGGTATGAGTCTGTTCATTCTGTTGATGTTGTTAGCGCATTATCATGGAAACTAAACGTGACTTTTAATATATCACTCAGTCCACCTCATCACAATCACATGTTGGTAAAAGCATTCAAACATGTTCATCATGTTCAGTTCGTATAACCAACCAATTTATCAATACAACAACAAAAAGATAATTATTATTATTGAGTCTTCTTTCATATTCAAATATCGTTTATTTTAAACAAAATGGAAGAGGATTCTAGAAATGTTGTGGGAACTAGATGTTTCTTATGTAGAAGCGACTAGATTAAGTAGCGATTATTGAAAAGAGTTCTAATTTTGGAGAGAATAGGGTACTTTTGGTAGTGAAATAAATTATGAAATATGATAAAAATTAAAATTTATGTCGAAATATACTCAAATATTCTGATTTCTAGTCATAAAAGGACATTATTGTCTTATTATATTAAAATTAAAAGGAGTAATTTTTATCTGTATATCACGTGACCTGAAACATGAACCGCCATGATGTGACATCATATAGGCAAAAATAATATGCATTAGTTACTAATTTGTTGATGGCTTTCATAGTAATTATAGGTTATGTTACTATCAACTTTATTTATACATATAATAATTACACACACGACTGTTGTTTTTACCAATATTAGGTCACCAAAATGGCTGAAAGTGTTTTTGAGATTCACTCGTCAAGACCAAAACCTTCAGACCATAGTTATCGGTCTTGGTCTCGCTAATCACTACTTGGAGACGGAAGTTTTGTACGGGAATGTTGCTTCTTTGAGAAAAAAAAGTATCTTCTTACTGCTTGTGAAACTCTTCAATATGAATTAAGTTTCTTATTTGAAATTGGGTATATGTTCTCTAAAGCCCATTCAAGTTAAGATAAGTTCAATCTTCAAAATGCAACAAACCCTTTGTACTATTATGTGAAATGGTTAATTAATTAATCGAAGAGTATTTAAATTGAATTATAATGATTAAATTATTAAATTACCTTTATAAATAATATAATGTTGATTTTATTTGACCTTCTACACAGATCTTCTACAAAAAAAAAACACCACAATTAATTACTGCAAAAACCTCTGCGCAAATTAATGCTTGCAAATAGAATAATTGACACTTCAGTCATCTCTTTACTTGAATTTGTACAGAGTTGATTAAGAAGTTCGACTCACTACAACTATGGGTACAAATTTACTGAACCACGTATAACTATTGCATCTTCTTGTCGATACTTTGCTAGCAATATTTGATTGAAATTAATTTACAATTACAAAAAGAGATTAACTTTAGGCAGGCGTAATGCTTAATAAATCTTGTATATACATATTCTTTATATTTCTTCGACGAAACTCCAAGATTCTCCAACACCTCACAATTTTAGCATCACTAAAATATAATTAAATGTCTAATTATTTACGTAGCAAACGAACCGCGATTAAATAATTCCAAAATCCATGGAAGCAAATTAAATTTACAAAGAAATAATTTAATTCAAATTAAATAAACACATCAAAAAAAAAAAAAACTGCTGAATCATAATAAACCACAATTGATTTGAAAAACAATTAAATTCGTTTTTTTTAATGACAAAAAATAATACAAATTTTTTATTATGGTTTTGCTTTTTTTTGGTAAACCAACAGCTTCATCTTATAATCCACAGAATATAATTTCATAATACCGGAACTATTAAGAATATTATTCTATTAAAGCCTTGAAAAATGTAATCATCATTTTCAAATTATCATATATAAGTTACATAATAAGTTTAATGAGCCTCAAAGGAAAAGAATAACTTTATGACTTTAATTGTATTCGATTAAGTAGGTATGATAGCATTGAAAATCATTTATACGAAATACTTAATTTTCCTTCAAAAGTTTAAAAATTAAATTAGAATGTCCGTAAACCCACTTTTTTAGAGAATGAGATAATATTTAAGCAAATATAAAGCATTACCGAACCCTAAAGAATTGTTAAATTCACCGCAAATTGTTGGAAGGTTCATCAATTAAAAAATGATATTTGTTATCAAAGTTTTTGGGTTAAATGTAATAACTGACTAAAACTAACACATTTTAGATTCGGAAAATGTAGATCGAACTAGAGTCGACAAACTCTACCGACCAACACGTAATTAGAACAGTCTATTTCTACAGATTTTGTTCAAAAACAACTCCATAATTCCTTCATTTATGATGAATTATTCTGTACCAAGAATATGGACAGCTGTATGAGTATAATTTGTGAACCATTTTAATCTATAATGGCTGATAGCTCATTTTGTCGTTAACCAATTAAAAAATATCTTAAACAAAAGTTACAGAATTTGATAGCAGTTCTGATATAAGATTGGACCCAGTTCTCCAGATTGCTGTAATAGTCCATTTAGATTCTAAAAGATAAGAGATAGAAAAACAGGTTAAATTAGAAAGTTGACTCTCATTAAAAATTAATCCATTTGAATAAATTTTCCATTTTTCATAATTCAGGGTTGATTACATTTAAACATGAATCATCAACCAAAAAAATTTGTAAAAAAATCAACATTTTTTCATCATTTACGACAGTAGATTCTGTTGGAGGGATTCTATGTAGGAAGGTCTAAATATGGTGTCCTCTAATTGAATTATTATATTTAATTTAATTAAATACGGAAATTAATTAGAAAAATATGACATTAATTTGAACTATAATTATTTTATAATTACTAAAAAAATTACATTTTAATCAAATAATCATCTTTCTTGTGTAAATATTAAAACTATAAAGTTGGACAAATATAATTTAAAATAAACATATAAAAAAAAAATTAAAAATATCAAAGTACAAAGGGTTTTATAATAATCTAAGTATTTATGAAAATCGAAGATAAATACCATTATGCAATAAATTTTTGATTGCATTATACACTAAATAATAAAACCTTGCAATTCTTAAATTAAAGTTTCATTAATTATTAATTCTGATTTACCAATGATAATTATTATAATAAAAGTTTTTTTTTTTTTTTATAAATTATCATTTTTAGACGTTCACTTTTTTTTTTTTTTTATTAAGTTTAATAAAATAATTAATAAATATTATATATTATAATATTTTTTTTTTAAATTAATTTATTTAACAAGTAGATTTCTGATTTTATAAGTGTTTTAAAAGAATAAATCTGCTTCTAAGTTATAAACTGCCATTTCTTGAGTCTTCTTTTTTTAAGGATGTATAAGCGCCCGGGCGTTTTTTTTTGTAAAAGGCTTGATTTTTTTTATAAGAAGTTGATCTAAGTCTTAATTATGAAAATTTTTTCGAGATTTGTCCGATTTTTCAAATAAATAAATGACTTCAAAAGTAGACATGTTTAACATTGATTTTATGGTAAAACTGTAAACTGTAAATGTTTTCATAGATTTCTCCAAAAATAGTCGGTGGAAATTAAGAAAGAAATCGAAAAATCTTATTTATGCTTACGTGGGGGGATGGGGAGTCAAAAATCATGAAAATTATGCTTACGTAATTAATTAATGGCCCCTAACTAAATTTTAAGTTACTTCTAATATATTAACTTGAAAATTTGCGAACGAATCGAGGTACGATGACAATATAACAATTTAATCAGGATACTTCATCCTAGTACCTTGACCAGGGTCATCAGGATAATCGATCGGTAATCTTTTCTTTATAACTTTAATTGACGATTATATATTTTACTAAGATTTGCCTGTGTTCATAATACTCAGTTTAGTAAAATAATTATTCATTTATATTTATTGACCATATATTGAAAAAAAAATTATATTATTGATTTCAATCGATGTTGTCTGATTAGAATAATATTAATTTCAATGCTATTCCGTCTGACCTCACTAACCGTGAATCCGGTCTACAGATATTTTGTTTGCTTTATTTTTATATAATCGCGAATGTTTTTTTTATTTTTAAAGTAAAAAAAATTTTAATAAATTCAAATTCTTTTATTCCATGTTATCTTAAGAAAAATATAAAATTTATGGTAAACTTTTTGTGGTAGACTTTTGAAAAGAAAATAAATATTTTTTCATAATATTGTTTAAACATAAATAAATTTACTTATTTAGTTGATTGCAATTTTTCTTTAAATTTTATGATTATAAGCCAGTCCAAACATTTTTTTTTAGCCAAGACTATTCCAAGACGATTATCTGTCTGTGTATTTGCCATGTGGTGGGTACAAGATGGTTAATTTACCTTTTTTTTTTCTTATAAAATCAATAGCAAATGTTTTTCCCAAGAAAGTTCAAATAAGATTTTCTAAAAGGTGGTAAAAATTTTGTTCTTCTTTGTTTACTTGATATAAAAAGTATTCATAGCGCTTTATCTTCAATGGGAAACACAAAAATATATTTTATGTTAAAATCAAAAATAAAACTAAAAACGTATATTTTTTGGTAAATGACAAATCACTTTTTGACATTAATCGGTATGAATATCAGTTTATAAATAAGATACCTACGTTATTCCATGACCTTTTCTTTGTAAGGAATTTATAAATAAATATAATTTATGCATGCTGGAAATAGAAATAATGTCAATACTTCAAATGAATTAATTTTCATGCTATTTCAATCAAGTTTAATTTCCATGTTATGAAAATAAATCTTCACCATTCATGCAAATATCAACATATATAGAACCAATAAATTGTTGTTTGAAAACCAGTGCTTCAGGTTTTCCAATGCTGAAACCCTCAAGCTTTCTTTCAAGGAAAATATTTATAACTTTATATTAAAGCTTCAGAAAAATTTCAAGACTTTTTGCATAAGAAAAAACAAAAATGGTCTTGTTCTAGATAAAATTTGAAATTATATTACAATGTTTGAATGCTTTTTTAATTTATGCAATTTTAATTTAGCTTACAAATTTTGTTATGGTATCAAAATCTACGTTTACCTTTTAATGAGTAATATGGCAAACTCGTTAACAGTAGTCTACACCAATTTTCGCACCGTGCGTGAGTTTTATTGGAGGCGTTTCCATGGTAACGATACACTGCTTTATAGAATTGTATGGATGCATATATAATTGTATGGATTGCATTTATGACTTACATTGAAAATTTAATATTATTGATTCACAAATTTAAATAAATAATTATGATAATTTACTTTTAAAAAATAATATTTATGCAATTTGATTTCTTATTTTCACAATTTTTAATGCATTAAGTTTAATTAATTAGTGTTTTTCAATAATTTTAATTTGACATTTTTTATAACATTATCATGTAAAGAATTGCAAATCAGTCATAACATGTCTCCTTTATTGCCAAAATTTTTCACTGGAAGCGCTGGCATCGATTTTATTGTCCCTATCATGACTACGCATACAACGAATAAAAATTATTAATTTTTCAACGAGTTTCATATTTTTGTAAATAAATTTTGATCTATGAAAATTTAATAATTTATAAGTGGTTTTTATTATTAAATTTATATATTTCATTAGTGGTATATTTTAATATATTTAGACTAAATATTTAATTACTTGAGATAATTTTAAAATCAGATGAAAAATAATTGAAAATTTTAGGTTAAGGTATTTCCAGCATGGTATTTGCAGTTTCTATGTTAAAGCAATGGTACAATTTTTTTTTTCAATAGAATTAAATGAGAAATTAAATTTAAGAATTTAATAATGCTTACTATTAATTCCCAAAGTTTCAGAAATTTTGACCGTTTAAAATGGGAAATAATTATGCCAACGTCCCAATTTCGATCAATTTACGTCAAAATTAATATCTCGAAAGTGAAAATTAATTTCTAAATTTTTTTTTTAGAATTTTATTGTATAAACATTTTTTTCTACTTTTTCTTCAATATATAATAATATCATAAAAAATAGTTGGAGAGACCGGACATTTTACATGCTTTAAATGGGACATGACCCTCAAAATCGCGAACTTTGTCTTTAAATATCTCGCGATCTAAACGGTCAAAAATTATGAAATTTTAGGAATTCATAAATAAAGCTATTATAAACCCGAGAAAAAAAATTCGGCCAAATCTGTCGAAAAGTGATTTCATGCTGGTACTACCTTAATTAAATTATTTTATTAAAATTTAGAGCATAACTTAGTTTTTAAAATTTTATAAAATTAATTATATTAAAATAAAAACAATTAAAAAAGATTATTCTTCATGTATCAGAGTAGTTTTAATTGTAGAAAAAAAATATATGTGAATACTGTTGTTATACAATAAAATTTGCTGAGGAAAATTAGTGTTGATTATATTTTACCAGAAGCGTAACGACTTATCCATAATTGCATTTATAAAGCTAATTTGTTGTGTATAAATTCAAGGGCATGTGTCACATTCTATCAAGGTTTATTTCAACGGATACGAGAAAATTGTATAAATATGAAAAGTTGATAATTTTTTTTAAACTTATACTCGCCAAAATATTCTTAAAATATGTGCTTTTTGAGAATATAATTATTTTAAAGGAGACAAATTTCAGGGCAGATTGTTTTGTTGGTGTTATTTAGGAGTATAATTCCATCCCTATTTCTTTACTTATATTATAAATGCGAAAGTAACTCTGTCTGTATGTATGTTACGAAATCACGCCTGAACTACCGTACCGATTCAAATGAAATTTGGTACAGAGATTGTTTAGACCCTGAGGAAGAACATAGGCTCTAAGAGTTGCAATAATGGTGTGCATCAAAAACTTAAAAAATTTTGGATCGATTTAGCTCAAATTTTATCACAATATACAACCAGCTTAAAATATTTTTTTATCTATTTTTAAGCTTCGAGGGGTAGAAAGCTGGTGTGAGAAAGTGCGGATGAACAACCGAATATTTTCAAATATACCCAACTGGGGTAAAAGAGCATGGCGTGTACATTACAAAACTGTAAAACCGACACAAGAGGATATGGAACAAGGGGGTGAAAGTGGGGACGAACGATTGAATATTTTCAAATATACCCAAATCTGATATAAAATAAAAGGCATTATGTGTACATTAAAAAGTTGTATGAAAATTAGTTCAGCCGTTTAAAAGTTGTGAACACTGTCGGGGGTTTATCAAATTTCATAAAATTTACTGGATACTTCTCCTCTATTTCTATGCAACCATAATGTCCCATAGCGTGGCAAGGACAGCTAGGGATTTTGCCCTAAAATTAAAGTTCCGCAACAATATAATAAAATCAATCAAATTGTGGCAAAAGGAGGATATGTTTCGGCATTAGAACTGAAGGTAACACAATTTTCTTTGTATTTAAAATTGAAGTTGCCCAGCGAAACGGGTTGTTCTCAGCTAGTTAAAGTATAATCCTTAAAAAGTATAATTATATTGGAATAAAAATATTTTTACGTTAAACTGTTTAAAAGTATTTTTATATAAATCTGAAAAAATGTGCAGTGGTAAAATAGAACAAATTCGAATTTTACAGTTTTTGGACAAACGTTTTGTTGTGACTATCGAAATTAAATAAAAATTGCTTTCCTAATAGAAGCAAGATGAAGAAAAATGCATAAAATCTATTTCAAAAAAGTATTCTTGGATTTGATTAACTTTTTGTGTCCTTTAAGCATTAAATGATAAAAAATAATTAATTAAAAAAAAAAAGATTTATCATAAAATTATCCGATAAAATCACAAAATGCATTGTTGCACTTTTTGATGTTTGATGTGGGTAAATTAAAATATATACACTACAATTTACACACTATTATAAATAATAAACACCATTTTAAATTTAATTAAAATATTAAATATTTTTTAATTAAAAATCCTAACAAATAAAAAACACACTTTAATAACAAATAAAAAAAAATTAATTTTTAATTAGTACATTATTATGAAAAATAATTACAAAATAATACAAAAAAAATAAATGTTTATATGATTATTATATCTCTAATTCTTATAATTTCAAGGACTAATTATTTTTAATTCGAATATATTTTTTTATTTATTTTAATTTAATTAATTATATAGAGAGAATTGAATTACAATTAAATTTTTAAATTGTCTTGAAAATTATAATGATATATTGAGTTTTTGATAAAAATTGTGTTAATTTATTGAAAATGGCTGTAATAATGTTCAAGGTCTTGCTTTGAGAATTATGAAATATGAGAAACAATTAAATTCTTCCAAAATTTATATAAACAAACATGTATGATTTTGCTGATTGGATAAGACAGAAAAGTAGCTCTCTACTTTAGACCCAAATCCACCCTCAAAAGGTCCACTCTCGCCTACCGTCAACATTCGAATAGGACAGTTGTAAACATGACGTTACAAAATTTTTCAGAGGAATTTACTTACTGCCAACAAAAATACATTGTATAACAAATCTTTTGGAAAAATATGATTATATTTCAACAAAAAATCATGCACAAAATATTGTTAAACAAAGCATTAAAGCACGTACTTTGTAGAAATAAAATTTTCTATTTATAATGTGCTAATAGTTAAGAATTATGTAATCAATTTTTCTAGGGGAAACATATAATTACAAATTGTATACATTTTTGACAAGTTGATTTATTTATATTGACACTAGCTGTGAACTACCCACTTTGATTTTGATGGGCAACATCCCTACTTTCACTCCCTCCCTCCAAATGTCCTTACGTAGGGGTTACAGTTTTGTTAAGTACACGTCGTGTTCTTTTATTTGATACATTTTTCAGTATTGTAAAAAAGTTTTGGGTTATTGCACGGTACATACATATAAACCAAATGCATGCTTTATACTCAAGTAATGAGTTAGTTTTTGCTCTACAATACCTCGCAACTATAAAAATATATAATATATTGTGTGCAAGTGATGCTTATAAATTTAATAATATAAATATCGCTCTTCAAGCATCAATACTCTAACTATAGTCGTCTCTGTTCATCAAATGATGGATCTTTGATGAACTCATGATTAAATTAATATTTTGTTTTTATATCATAGACAACCTTATATTTTTTATGATATTATTATAAACTTCAAGATTGTCTTAATATTTAAGATAGTTTTTTATCACACACTCTAGATTTTTTTTGATATAGAAATATCCAACTGAAAAGGATAACCTACATGATTCATCATTTTTTCAACCCACTTTGCGATGAAATAATAATAAAAAGTTGGACGACCTAGGAATTTTTTTTAATTTTTGGAAACTTCGTTAATCAAAAAATGTATTTATAAAGTTTTATTGAAGTCTTAGTATTATTCAATCCTTCCATATCTGCTTAACAGTTTATGAAAATTTAAACTAGCCAGCGCGTGTCATTGTCATACAGCAAAGTCTATAAATATAATATTTGTTATATTTGCTCATGGATAATTGAATAATATCCTGGAGCCATGTATGCAATTAATTATGACATAAATTATAATAAAAGCAATTTATGCCAATAAATATAAAATTTTGTTATTGTAAAGAAATCTTTTGCTGTTAGGCTTTTAAGCTATTTTTTTTTTTATTATCAACTTTAATCAAAGGCGTTGGCAGAAAAGTTGGAACACGAAGTATTGACTAAATTACATTTAAAAAAAATTGTCACGAACTTAAGATCAGCAGGTCAAAAATGTTTAAATTTTAAAATATAATGAGAAATAAAATCAAGGTTTATTATTTGTGGCCATTTTTATAGCTTGAATAAACCCTATAAATTTTTGCATAGTTTCATATTAATTATTATCTAATATTAATTAGTTTCATGAGTTTTAGTTTCAAATTTGGAAGACACCATAAACCTGCCATCTTTGTTGGATCTTTGAAGTTCAATTTGGGACTGAGGGACAATTTTCTGAGATATAAACTGAAGAAACATTTTCATGATATATTCAAATCAGATATAATTTTCCCGATTTTTTGCAAATTTTCGGAAAATTTTGGAATGAAATCACGAAAAAAATGTTGTTTCAGAATTTGATAAAACCTGGTATATATAAAAATCATTTTGATGCCAAAAACAAATTTGCACCGGATTCATTCAAGAATGTGGTAAATAGTTTTTGATACTGCGAAGGGTTTTAGAAATACGAAAATCTAATTGGAGGAATCGACAGAAGAAACTGTAATACTTAAATAAGAATAGTTGTTTATTACTTAAGCCCCTTTTCTGTAAAAATGATGACGCCTTTGTAATTGTTCTATTTTTATATGATTTTTGTGCTAATAATTATAGTTCATAAAATTATATAATTCAAAATTCAAGGACACGATTATGATATAATAGTTTAATTTTTTATGAGAGGGATAAAAAAAAGTCCATGGCGCCATGAAACTAAAGAGAATGGAAAAGGTTAATTTCACCATTCATATGTGGTGGGCTAGAAACTCGCCTTTTTTTCTTGTTAAAAAGTCAAAGTTGAAAGCTATTCATAAGTACAGAGAGAACAAACGAAATGATGGAATATGTTTTTTTTTTTTTTAATATTATACTGCGTGAATAGGTTTTTGTTATTCGTAGAAACATTTTCACTTCAATTAATTGAATAAAATTAAACAAATTATTTCATATTTATTTACGCTTATGTTTTTTTTTTGTAAATTATAAAATTTTAATGTTAGACATCGTTTTAAACCGTGAACCAATTATTCATGGCACTATACTATAAGTAAGAATAGGACATTTTGAATTCGATTCGTTTAATTAGTCAAAATTGTTCGAATTAGTGGATTTCTTAGTTGTATATAAATGTATGATTTGTATGCCTTGTATAAATGAAATAAATATCAAAATATACTAATGTTAGTCCCAAGCTTGTGACGCTTAAAAATATTGATGATACGAACAAAATTTTGGTAAAGGTGTCCATCATCTTATTAGTCTATTTCTGGTTTTCCGTCCGCTTCGCACACCTATCAAGGACAATAAAATAATTTAGGATTAAGGATTAACTCAAAAATCTGTGATGGTGGAAGTGCAGATAACAACATTCTATAATATTAATAAATAAAAATTAAAAAGCATGCTTTTGAAGCTAGTTAAGCTTAAAAGTAGAAAATAAATAAATAGTTTAAAAAATTGTAATATTACTAAAAAGTAATAAGCTTAAGGATGCACGAGCGCCAGGACAATGTTGGAAAAAAGGCTTGATTTTTTGTAAATATGAAGTTGGACTAAGTCTTCTGAAAACTTAAGGTGGGAGGGTGCCCCATTAATTAAATAAATAAATGATTTAAAAGTGTGTTTTTATATTTATTTTTTAGTTTTAATTTAAACTTCTTTCTGTATCGTAGGTGATTTAAATAAAATTATCAATAATCTGATAAATATGATCACGGTATCCTGGTTATAAAAATACCTACCTTTTTTATTTAAAAAAAAAAGTGGTTATTACTTACTGCACCTCAAATAGAATACTCAAAATAAAAAAAATAGCAATATAATCAAATAATATTACATTTGTTATACCTATTATGTTTATTTATTTATTTATATTTATTATTATTTTTATTATTAATATTAGCAAATCATATTATATATATATATTGTTCATGAATTTTATTATTGTTTATATTATACAATTATTATAACTTCCGTAAATACACCCATTCATTACTCATTATTTTCAAAGAATTTAGTGTTTAATTTTACAAATTTTTGATATTTTCTTTAAAGTTGTCTTTGTTTAAAGTCGATGTTATCACTTCCATAGCAAGTCATGTTTTTAATCAAAGGTTAATACATAAAATTTAATTTTCTGAAAAATTGAATTTGTATTTTTTAACAAGTATTCATGATTGGGTTTTAAATATGCTATTGCGGTTGAAAATTTTTCGTAAAACACACATTTCATTGCATTTTGTGTAGCATAAATCCTTAAAAATTTGAAAATATACAATTGACTGAGTTAATTGTTTAAATACCCTGCATATAAAGTGCGGAATGTCATTATTTTTAATAAATTAGAAAATTTTAAAAAACCAACACAATAATGACGGCCTTTCGGCCTTCAAGCTATTAAAATTGAAAATATACAATTGACTGAGTTAATTACTTAAATAGCCTGTATAAAAAGTGTTGAATGTCATTATTTTTAATAAACTAGAAAATTTTAAAAAGTATTTTGTACAATTTGTTTTTGTTTTTTGAGAATCGTTCACAAGACCACTAGTTTAAGCTACCTGCCTATCGTTTATAGTTTTAATTGCCTATCTTTTATAGTTTTGGAGAAAATGGAAACCAAAGTTTTGTCATAATTTGCGTTACGAGTAAACAGTAATGTTTTTCGAAAAAAATGTTTCAAACAATAGTTGTTTATTTTTTATAAGAATGATTTTTACATTTGAACTTTTAATCTATAACCTCTATCGGTATAAAAGATTGGTCCTATGGAAACAAGACGCAATTGAACTATATTGCTCACTTTTTATGCCCTGAGCACGCTATAAAAATTTCAGTTTGATGACAAATGAAAATGAACTAATTTAGTGATTTTATACCAAAATTTTATTCGTATTATCAATGTTTCTAAGCGTTACAAATTTGAAACTAAAACTAGTATACTTTGATATGCATTTCATATATGCAGGGTATAAAAATATCGTACTTTGATACTTTATATATAGATCACTCCAATAATTACTCTTGGAGACCATAGTTAACATAGCTAAGAATAACCGTTCAAACAAACAAACAAAAAGTCAAAATAGGTTCTTCATTCATTGAGGAGCCTCGATATACTAACAAACAAATCGATTAGACCTGATTTTATGTCGGAGATTTCTTTAAATTTTAATTTAATATTATTAGACAGATTTGGAAGCGTTAAAATAAGCATTAAGCAAATAAGTGTAGGTATACAAACACTTTTTGTTAATCTTTTTTAAAAAATGATTACCAATTGATTACATAAATACAAATAATTCACACATTCTTTTAGTATCACTAATAAGATAAATTCATAAAAAGTATTAAATGTGATGTATTTCAAATAAAATTTAAAATATTATTGCATTATTATTATTTATACAATATTGTTTAATCTGGTAGAAAAAATAATCGTGACAATGATTATTATTTTTCATTACCTATAGATACTTGAAACAATAAATACCTATATAGGTAAGCAAATAATCAAACAAAAACCTGAATAAATAAATACCAACTCCGCTACAGATATTTATTCGTATTTCGTGATTTAAATAAATAATAAAAATAAATAAATATCTGTACGAGTGTATACCTTATTATTATTTTCTATGATTAGTTGTAATATTTCTATATGATTAGTTGTTTGATTGGCTGCGAGTGTGTAACCTTTTGTTTACAATAATTTTTAAATTATTTTTACAATAGATATTTATTATTTAAAAAAATTATCATGTAAAAATAATAATCATATATCTTGTAGTTTTTATAAATTAATTGATTTTTCACACATATGTTTAACAAGTATTATATATGGACGAACAATTGACTTTTTAAGTGAATTATGAATAATAAATTATATACCTTGTGAAAATTTCAATTTCATTAGCATACTTTTACGCATAAACTTAAAATCAATATCGGTTATAACGACGAATTTCTTATAACGACGAAATTGAAAAGTCCCAACTGAATCCCTATACATATATGAATATATCGGGTATAACCACATCAGTTATATCGACCAATATTTAAGTCTTGCAATTATAAGCCGATATATCTAGTACAACGACTGTTGTATGAAGAAAGGCACTTTTGCTACATGTAAGTGCATACTTTTTCAATTAAGGGCGTTCCCAAAAAATTTGGTTTCTTAGTATCTTTAACATCCTTACGGTGTTATATTTATAGATTTAAGCTAATAAAGTTTGCGTTTTTAACACATAAATCCTATATTGAAGTGTTGTTAAAGGTATGCTTTAAAGCTCAATATTTCAAAAATTATGGATATAGAAAAATTTTACTCTTAGTTTACATTTAATTGGTCCAGATTTTAACAGATTTCATCCACAAAATTTGAAACGTAGGCTCGAATATTTCCATACACTCATTTTTTTGGGAACGTCCTGAACGCCCACTTACAGTTCACTTTAATATGAGAGTATATCTATTATAATGACTATCGGTTAAAACGACCATAATTGATTGTTCGTTCAATGTCGTTACAACCAATTTTTACTGAATTATTTACTTAAAATTTAGGCTTTTTGCTATAGAAACAATTCTAAAAAATATACTTTAATTTTTCCTCTAAATTCAAGGTACAAATATTTTATAACAAAAAGATATACGGTGAATTTAATTTGAAAAGAGACTGCCCTCTTGAGAAAGTATAGTGATATCTCAAAATAAATTTACTGAGAGAGCTATTCATGGCCAAAGGTCATAAAAATCAATTTTTGTTCGTTTTCAACTCGTTTTCACACCATTGATGATGTACAACGAATATTATTGATGATTATATAAATATTTATTAAAAATTTTCAATAAAAAAAGTTATTAACTTAATTTAAGGTGCGAGTAAAATATTGTTCGAGAAAGTAATATTATTCAATTTGCATATTTGCGGAATAATTTAGGAAATAGAATTGTCCAAAACATTCTTTACATTATACTACATTTTATTTGCGCAATTCAGATATATTGATTGAGAAATCAGAGATTTCTGATGAAAACATCCTGTCTACAAAATCATCACGAACTCCAAAATCGCCCGAGGTATTCGTGTGAATGAATATTTCCTTTTACACAATCTCTGTGATTAAGATTGTGATTTTTTGACTAAGATTAAGATTTATGAGTTTTACAAATTTTTCGGCTTGTGTTTCAACGTAAAATTATGTTTTAATACATTAAAAACAAATTGAGAAACATGTTATTTTATTATTTCTCCGTGAGGTGGCAGTACTAAAGCGATATATTGACGTCACTGGCAATTTAATTTACAGTTTAAATAGTTCAATTGTAAAATTACATGAAAAATCAGCTCAATCAAATTTTTTAGTAATTTTTAGTTATAATAAATCAACTTTTTGTAGATCAAGGGCTCATATTTAATATATATACACAGGGTATAAATTCATAGTATCAGTGAACTATAAATAAAACACTTAACATGTTATATTAAATAAAAATGTTGATAAATAAAATTTTTATTTAAACAATAAACCAAAAAAATGTTTAGTAATTAGGTATCTACTCTAAAACTCTACAACAGAATGATAGATCACGATATATTTGTATTTCTTTTGTTTGATATCATATAATTGCAACATAAATTTTATTGTTCTTTTCAAATTTTTAATATCAGCTTGTTGTTTATAAAGAAGCTTCATATGCGTGGGTGATGACGACATATTATTTTATGTGAGGTAAGAATAAAAATTTTTTTATCAGATAGGAATTTTATTTTAAAATGTATTACAAAATAAAAATTGGAAGGGTGTTTGGAAATAAAGGTTCAATTTGAAGAGAGATGTATTTTCCTTTCGTTCCTTCGTACATTATAAATGTAGCGCTTACTTTTTTTATTTACAAGACATCTATCTGAAAATTTAAGGTGTTAATTTTATAAGTCAAGTACTTGTTGTATTCTTTAATGAATTTAAATATATAGCTACTTTTAGTGGATGAATTAAATGTAATATTAGTTTAAAAAAGACATACTTTTGGTTTAGTAGTCAACCCAATACGTATGTACATTACGTTTGGTTTGATCAGGATATTTATTATAACATAACATAAAATATCCTTGTACTGACTTTAAAATATCTCTGTTATCTTTAACCCTGTTATCTTTAAAAACAAAAATTTCGACAAAAAATTCAAACAAATGGACAAATTATAAAAATATTTCTGCATATTCTTAAAATTCATGACAAGATGAATCGCTTGAAAAAGTTTTAGTTTCCTATGTGGCCTAGGTGAAAACGGTCAGTTTTTGGTGTCGTTTTTCTTGTCTTGTTACACTTTTTTGGCTGTACCTCCCAACCAGCAAACAAATCAAAACGATAACGTGCGATTATTAACATAGTTTCAAAAATTGATTGGTCCGGAAGCTAACAACACTTTTATTTGTTTTGTCTACTATGGATATAGGCAGAAAGATATTATAAATGATAATGATAATTTGCACAAATTTCACAAATCCTATCTGTGCTATTAAACCCAGAGGGTTAAAAGGTAGTTCAAGTTTGTAGCTTCTAAGATATCGAGAAAAATTTATATTGGGATGATAATTCGGCGAAAATCGAATGCAATACAAAATCAGATTTTTGAGATCAAAATAAACGTAAGCTTTATTTTAAGTTGTTAGCTGCTGATGAAAGTGTCTTCATAATACGTGAAAAAATCGTTTACAAATAACATTTCCTTTTCAAACTTTTTAGCATTATTTTCAAGTATTGTGTTGCCGTCAATGACTCTCTATTAGTATGAGGGACAATTTATAAAATAATTCATAACATTGATTTTAAAGTAATTCGACCATTTTTCAGACCTACAAAAGATTAAAGGAATTGAAATTTCATTATATGGCTCCTAATGGGCGTTAGATTCTTTTAAAAAGGAAAATAAATCCTTTCTGCATTAAAATTTTTACTCCTGGACTATTTACTTCAGACAAATTTACAGACAGAAATTTATTTATTTAATGAATGAACTAAATTGTTTATTTACTAATAACTGCCGTAAAATATGAGGTAATTAAAAATTTTATTGTCTATCACAAATTAATTATGCGTAGTAAAACAAAAATAATAAATTAAAAAATTTTTAAATAATAATTTAATAGGTATATAGAGAAATATTAAATTAAATTTCATAATTTTGAACTATGGAATATTGTGAAGGAATTGTGTAAAATCTAAAATGAAATTTTTATTAGCACGCTTGATTTTAGATCTTTCGCTGTAATAAACATTGAAAGGAAATCTTATAAGTAACTTTCACCGGGGGCTAAAGAAAATATTAGTTTCTTGTTAAGTGCTGGCTAGTTTTCAAAGCGTCAAGTCATTCTAAGTGTGACCATGAGTTCCTCCTTTAAATATATCAATTTTATTTGATAAACATTTTCCGATTTGGACAATATTTATTTTTTAAATAAATACAAATATTTAAAATTATACGTTGACCATGGCCATTTCTAAAATAAAATATTTATTTTTGAAGCTATTTAATATTCTTATTGTTCTATTTTTTTTTTTTTTTTTAATATTTATTTTTTTTAACTTTTTACGATCATCTTAAGGTCAAGATTTTTTGTGTAGGAAATTAGGGCCAAATTTTATTAACTGTGTGTTAGTTATATGGATAGCCATCATATGGCCTTAGCTTTTTTTCTTTACATTGAGGAAATATTCAAATAAGAAGATAATCAGATAAAAAATGCACAAACCTTCAATTTGGTTGACACAACGATACACTTAAGCTTCAATTTTCCCTTAAAATTTTGCATGGTCTTTAACATTTCATGTTAAAGTTTGGTTTCTTTATTTTCTGTTTATTTTCTTTGAAATTTTATTCAGAAATTATGAATTTTATTGTCAATATATGCACTTTGAAGAGATTTTTTAGGAAGATTACATAGAGATAAAAAAATTTCAGTGAATATATTTAAAAATCTTTATTGTTTTACTAATAATTTACATAAATTTCTAATTTTTTCTTTTTTCTTCTTATTATTTATTATTACTTTTTGATTAATTTCATTTTTTTTTTCATAACCAGTTATTTTGGTATTAAAAGTATATACACGGAACTAATAAGTTTTACTGTTTTAGACAAATTGATTGAACAATTGAATTATTTTGATATTTAATTAATTTTTAATTTCAATTATTTACAATAAAAAAACTTTCCCATTTTTCCTAATCATTAGTGTAAGCAAATAATACCTAAAAAATAACTCTTATTGATTTCAGGTAGTACTATCGGTAATAGACTTTGCATTCAGAATTTAATGAAACTTGGCATAGTTGTCCATTATTATATTATAATTAACCAGTTAAAATTTTAGGGGTCGTCAGAGAACTGAAAATCTGAACGTCCAGTTTTGTGAAATAAAATTAAATCTGTGATTTCCCATAAGGATCAATGTTAAAATATCTTTAAAAAATATCTTTTTTTCAGTTCCCTGAAGGCCTCTAAAAATTTAACTGGTTAATTATGATATAATAATGGACAGCTATGCCAAGTTTCATTAAATTCTGAATGCAAAGTCTATTACCGATAGTACTACCTTAAGGAGTCTTTTCAGTTAAAAAAAATTTTTTTTCTTCATTTTTTGTGATTTTTTAATGTGTTTAGAATACACTACAAAAACCATTGAACTTAGAATCTACCCACCTTAAAATAAACATCCATTTGGAAGTGATCGAGGCTTTCAAATGATTTACTTATTTTGAAGCAATTTTTTGAATCTGACTTGTTGCAAATATCAAGTTATAAAAAACAATATGTTGATAATATATACATCAAAAAAACTTGAAACGCGTTATCCTCCAAATGTGGTTTTACAAAACGGTTCCCACGATTCTGAAAAAACTATTTGATCTATCGACTTAAATTTTTGTGAAACTTGAAAATAGCTAAAACCAGTTCCCAAAATTTACAAAAAACTACTTTTTTTGTAAAAAAAACTCTGGGAAATGGATAATATTTTCCAAATCTTGGAAATGAGATCATCAATCAAGAATAAACCTAAATTTTTTTGAATACATCATGTCTAATTCTATTTTCGTGTTAAAAATTAATGTAAAATTACACCATTTCCTATATCAAAAAACTAAAATCATATAGACAAGTTTTAATTTAAATATTTCCGGCGATTTTTAAAAGTAATTAAAAAAATTGCACCTTCAAGCATCGAGAGAATTTTGCAACATTTAAAAATGTAATTATTAATTTTATACAAACAAAATTTATAGAATTTTAAGATAATTAATTATATCGTAAAAGAATTAAATTTATACAATATGAAAAAAAAATTAAACGTAAATGTGACCTCTCTGACAATTCTAAAAATGTTTTGAACTTTGAAATAACAGCAAATCAGAATAACGGGATACAAACATTCTATCATTGATCAATATAAAGTTTTCTATAAAGGGATCGCTTTTGTTTTTTAGATTAAAAATTGACGTTTGGTATTAAAGAGGAATCTTTTTTTACTCCAATCCATTCACCCTAGCTAATTTTCAGCATAGTGTTTAAATGCGCATAATTTCTATTAGAAATCGATTTTATAGAAATGAGGAAAGCTGACTTATTTTAAGTATAAGAATTTAATCGAAATTTGAAATATTCTTAGAATAAAACAGCTTTAAACTTTGAATATTAAATCTACAAATTTTAAGGTCTCCGTTAAGTAGTTCCAATTATGCAAAAATTTTTTTCAAATAACATAGCCTTGATGAATTAGTATGACTATCAAAATATAATCTGTTAATTACTTAAACATGAAATTAACATCAATCACGGTCATTTTTAAAAAAAAGTCAAATAAATATACTCTTCAATTAATTGTTTTTGTTACGAAATTTCATCCTTCCAAATTTTATGATTTAAAGGTCAATATTAAAAACATTTTTATGGCATTTTATTATAAATTATAAAATATGTTAAAAAATTCTATTTTTCAATAACTTTTAATAACATTTTTATTAGTTTAAAACTTTTAAATAAATAAATCAATAAAATAATAAAACTAAATTTAATTTGTAAAGTGAAAATTTCAAAAACTTGGAACGAATCTTCAATTTAAGTCCATAATCACTCGCATTTTCTAATACCACTGCCTTAAAATCTTTCAAAAATGATATTGTTTGTTTGTATATACATATAATATGTTGCTTTATTGGTATAATAGAATAACCTATATACAAATTTAGGTTTAGACCAAGGAGAAATGTTCAGATTAAAAGAAATTAACGTGATGATATTTAAATCATCACATTTTTTTTACAATGACACCGTATAAGAAAACAAGTTTTTCATTTGATTCTTTTTTATTTTCTATGACATGTTAAACCGTATAAAGAAAGACAACAATAATATTTACTCTAAATAAAGCAGAAACAAAATCAGTGTAAAATGTAAAAGAAATACCATAATATCGATTGGTTAAATATGATGTAAATAATTATAAATAAATATTTAACATTTAAAATAAACAAATAAACATTATCAGATCTAGTATTCGGCAAATAAAAGTATTCATACCTATTCGAATGTCGAATTATTCAAATCATACGACTCTCTACGTATTATTCGGTGAAAGATATTTTAATACTTTCACTATGAGTGGTTGTTTTTTTTAAAGGCTTTTTAATTCTAGAAAACAAAACTAACCTTCAGTTTATTTCTGGATTTTCCGCTTTCCACGTCAATATTGTGGAAATCTACCCAAAAAACATATAGGAAGTATTTTTGCGCTCGCTTTATCCGAGTTTTCACGACTGTACATGTGTGTAATAATGTATCTTAGCTCGGAAAAAACGCTAAATGTACACACAAATTTTCCGATGAAAAAAATGTATATTTTTTTATTTAAAATTATCTTTAAAGCTTAAAATCTGAGGAGTATTTTGCCGTGGGACTTTTTTGAATTCGATCAAAACTCGCCGTGATAAAAAATTTTAAAATTGATCATTTTTAGTCAAACTTTTTTCTTTTACCAATTAACTCCTTTTGATCCAAGGTATGCGAAAAGCACAAACATGTTTAGTTGCATTCACATTTTCAGTGATTGGTCAGTCATTTTCATTTCTACGCACTTTTTCAGGGATTTGTCGCTTACGTATTATATGCATATACCGTTCATATAAACAATACGGTAGGGAGACAAATACCTTAATCCTAATACAAGAAGGGTACCGTTCTACACGCCCAATTAGGGCTTTATATTGGTTCACAGCTTGCCTCATCGTGTAATGAACTAATACCTTTCTTGGCTATTAAAGATACTTAAAAGCTTTTACACTCATAGCTGAGTTGCTTTAGCTATTTTTATACCATGTATATATGAAATATACATAGTATATTAAGTTTAGTCCCAAGTTTGTAACGCTTAAAAATAATGATGCTAAGAAAAAAATTTTGTCATAGGTGTTCATAAAATCACCTTATTAGTCCATTTCCGATTGTCCGTCCGTCCGCCCGTCCGTCCGTCTGTGGACACGATAACTCAAAAACAAAAAAAGATATCGAGCTGAAATTTTTACAGCGTACTCAGGGCGTAAAAAGTGAGGTCAAGTTCGTAAATAAGCATCATAGGTCAATTGGGTCTTATTGGGTAAACCGTTAGAGATAGAACAAAAGTTTAAATGTAAAAAATGTTCCTTATCAAAAATTACTTTTTTTTGAACAAACTTTTGTTTTAAACATTTTTTCGTAAACATCACTGTTTACCCGTGAGGGCGCCAATTAGGCGGAAATTTTAATATGTACTATACTTGATTATAAGTTATGTATGTGTCACATGTTTGTATGTGTAATGTGATAAAAAAATCAACACTGACTATGCATGGTATTTCAACAATTAACTCAGTCAATTGTTTCACTTGTTTTAGATTACATCTTGCTGGTATTTCATCAATTTTAGGTGCAGTAAATTTTATAACTCCAGGTGGAGATTTTCCGCGATTAATTTAGGGAACCATAAAAGTCTATGTTCATTTTCTGTCGGAGTTATAAAACAAGAAATAGTTCTATTTTAATCAGTAAATATTTCTTCTAGAATGTCATGCTCTATCGGTGATGGTAAAGCTGAAATAAATGATGGGAAAAAATCTTCGGACTTTGTTTCCGACTCATAACGTTGTGGCCCTAGATATTGTGTATCTCCCATTTATTCGTTTCATTTGACAAACATTTTTTAAGAATTCATACACAATTAAAAACTAACAACTTCGCGGTGCAGAGATACTTTTAACTTGACTTATGTGTAAATAAAAATAACAATTTTTTTTATGTGAGAGAGTTAAGAAACTTTTAATTTTACTTTCATTTGCATTTTTATTTTTATTCAAAAAAAACAGAAGTATATGGTAGTTTAGCGCAGCAGCTCAGCAGCTATTAGCTACTCAGGTATACAATCAAATGTAAAACACGTAGTGTACACTGTACTTCGCAGAGAGTAGAGTAAAAAAAACATTCTTATATTGGTGTTAAGGTCGCATTGAATACTCCATCACATCATGTAATGACATTTCATTTTATTTACTTACATTAATAAAATGTTTATTATTTTTTATTATTTGTTTTTGCCAATAAAATATTTTTGCTTTAAGTGAGTGTGTCCTTGAAGGGTCATCAATAAATTCCATTGGATTAGATTACATTATATAAAATCCATCGAGCCGTATAGGCTACAGATCACGCAGAAGTCGACATTCACACATATTGACACTGTCCGAAGTCATAGTACAGAGAATCAGATTCACGCCTGCGTTATCAGTGGACACTTTTGGCATTACAGGAGGCTGCTATAACTTATTTTCAATTGTTTAGATGTAAATGATGTAGTAAATGTCAAATTAATGGCCATGCTTCTTTCTAATGGACCTACACGAGTCTGGTTTTTTTTTCGTTAAGCCTGTGGTTACACTCTCTCGCTGATCCATGGGTTGACCATGTCTCTAATGGTTGAACAGTTGAAATCCTGTTTAAACAGAAATCACCTTTCCAATAATTGCCATATACATGCTTGAAAAACTGTACCCTCTTTATAAGGCAGTCGGGTAAAATGAAGTGTAAATGCTTCAATGTAATGAATTTCAAAGGATCTGAATATGATTTTATAAGGATTCTCTATGAATTCCATATGTAACAATTCTGTAACTTACTGGAGTACAAATTAGTTACAAAACTGTAATTTTTTTCAAATTATAATTTTATGTAAATTAAATAGATATTTATTTTTATTTTTTTATAATAATTATATAATTGTCTAAATGTCATGGACATTTCTGAAACTAGAATTAAATATATGTAACTTATATATTTCTATTAACCTAAAACACAATTTTCTCCGGGGGAATTCCGTAAGAAAAACCTATAAAAAATTGCTTAGAGATATATAAGATAAAAAAAGTATATGAAATCCTGTTTTAATTTTTTTTTTTTTTTTTTAAATATATTTATTATACTGTATTTTCAACAGATAATGTTATTTATACAGTAATCTTAATAAAATCGAGTAATTGCATTGATACATAATGGTTATATTTGATTTGTGAGTCCTGTGTTTTGAATGAAGTTGAGCACTTTCTTAGTGTTTTCGGTATTATCGGATAGGATGTCTTTGATATGGCCTATTATGGTATTTTTCGTTCGTTGGTTATTGAACTTTTTACATGTGAATAAGATGTGTTCTGTGGTGACAGGTTCTTTGCAGATTGGGCATATTGTTTTAATTTTTATTTAAAGTTTATCATTAAAAAACAGTGTATATACTGTACTGATTCCGAGGTAAAACTTAAGAAAATCATTCTGTATGTATAGAGATATCTCCATGACTGGATTCAAAATAAAAGTTTTTCGTAGCGTTTATAGGCGATATATTAGAAATGCTCACCCAATCCTTATATGAATTGCATTTTGTAATTTATGGGTCAAAACTATCTTATATATTATGTCTCCGGTCTGGTTTTTCTTGTCCACTCGATATCTTTCTTATTCCTCATAATAGACTCAGGGATTAAAATTTTACCACTTAGGAAAAAAAAGATAATAAATTTATTTTGGTCATCTTGCAATTTGTATATTATATTTGTAATAAAATTGCCTATAAATAAAAGTAAATTACTGTTGATGTTTATCACTGTTTTTTTCGCACGGAGCAAGTTAGTCCTATAAACCTAGTTTCATCAAATTCAGAAAACGCTTTTATTAGCTTGACATGATGTATGAATGTAACGGAATCTTTCAACGTAATTTTCACTCTTAGACCTTCGATTGACTTGAAAATTTGTACACGTATCAAGAATCGATGTCAATACAATAATTTATTAACTTTAAACTAATATTCTGTACAGGATCACCAGAATAAATCTTTATTAATTTAATAAAATTATCTTGGAATAAAAAAACTATTCTTAATGGTCAAATGGTGTAATGGCGATTCGAAACCCATTCAAGTTAATATATATGAATTTTTTAATTCTACTTGTAAATAATTAATTTTAATATAAAATAATTTGATTCGTAATAGGATGTTTTAATATTAATATTTAAAAAAAAATCAATAGTACAAATTGAAAACATTATTTGAAATAAAATTAATTAAGTTAAAAAACTTTTATCATATTTAAATGCTTGTTGGTATTTTAAAAATTTAATATTTAAATACACAAAATAATATCACATCTGTTTTATTTAAAAATTTTCATAATTTTATTAGTATAATATGCAAAAATTATAAAATATACTATATGATGTTTTGTAATTCGAATCCAAATCAGCCATCCATTACGCGAATAAAATATGAAATATAATATTATCATAAAATAATCATATAATTTATTGCGACATAACTTTTTGTGTTCAGAATGTTTTTTTTTTTTACATTAGTTTGAGACCAATCTGCGCCATTCTGAATAATCGAGAATTGTTGAAATTAATTCAAATATTTACCACAATCGTAATAAAATTTTCTACTACGACTTAACTCTAGATTTTTTCTTTCTTCTCATACAAGATCTGCTCTTTTTTTTCAAACGAAAATTAAATTACCTACTATGCTATGTTTATTTCAAAATTACTATGGAAATTATTTTACACAATGAAGTTTATGTCAAGATTTTCCAAAATACGTAATATTTAATTAAGACAATTTAAAAGAAAAAAAATTAATATTGGATGTTTTAAGAAGTTATAGAGTTTGAGGTAACACTTGGCAAAAACTTTGGATATAAATCAAATTTCTCCAAAAACAAGTTCGTACCCACAACTTTGTTCAAGAAGGTTCATTCCCAATTAGTATAGAAAAACTCTCGGAAGTTGATTCTCAAACATAAATTATGGACCCAAGTTATTAACCTTTTTTATAAAAAGAATAAACAATTGCCAAGGTAGAATTTTTCGAGTTATAACTATAAGATCGGAATTAATATATTTTGCAGCCTTTAATTAAAACTCTGGATAATCCAGGTGTCACTCCCTAACTTTGGAAACTTACTACAATGCACAACAAAGTCAATGATGATTTGTGGGTTGACTTGATTTGAGTGAAATTATTCTGGCTTGAGTTTAAATTTTTCGGGTTTTCGCTTCTTATTTTTTAATTGGAATGAAATATCCAAGAAAATAAATGTAATTCGAGACCTCTAAATAGTCTATTTCCCGGAGTGTAGATATTTAATTCTGTGCTTTCAGGCTTTAACCTGTCGAAATATAAGAGACAAATGTTAAACACCATTGAAATTTTTGTATATGCCTTTTGTCTAAAAAATGATAACTATTATTAATCAGAACTTTTTTTTAATTTTCAGATTCCAGCCTCACTCAAAATGTGGGGTCGTGCAATTCTTGTAATATTAATGGGTTTATCAACAATCACCACCGGCCAACAATCAATCAGTACATCATCAACCGTTCGCGTTCAAGTGACAACCGCATCATCACCACCCGCACAAAGTTCCACAAAAGCGCAACAACAACAATCAACACAACAGAACAACAACAACAATGATCAAAATTTAAGTGTTGGACGTTCAATAAATATATTTAGTCGTTATGGTTATTTAAGTTTAAGTATGCGTGTTGTACCACGCAATGATTCATCAAATAATCCATATTGGATATTTCGTGAACCCACTGTAGATATATTTAAAAATATTGATAATTTAATTGTTGATCGTAAATCAACGCGTAACAATAAACAGCGTAGCAAATCAACGCAATTATTCGATGGTGATTTCCATATGGAATTTTGTGATAATCTACGGCAGTTATTACAAGCGTATTTTCGTGATTTTCAAATAGAACGATTACAAAAACCATGGCGTGCATTTAGTGGCTCATGGACTACGGATTTAATTGCACGTAATTTAGGTATAAACGCTTCGTTTATTGCATCGGATGGTTTAATGGCCGGTAGTACAAGTACAAACACGAATGGGGATCATTGTTATGTGTTAGTGCGTGTTTCACGGTTTCGACAAAGTTTTAAGTTACAACAGTTGCCGTTGAATGTTGAAATATCGGAGAAAGTACAAGAGGAAATGGATACGATTAAAGTTGGTGATTCAGCAACGGTAGAAGAGTTTATACGGAAATTTGGATCACATTATATATCGGCGTATGTGACGGGAAATTCTATGTACCAGGTTGGTTTTTATTTTTTATATTGTTTTCTACACCTTTGCTATTAAGAAAGTCATTCAAGACGTCAAACAGTTAATATGGCATACATAGGAAGGCTTAAACCGTGAAAAACCGTATTTTTTGAGAACCACTAATTTTGGGCCATTCTTTTCATCTGTGATGTCAACGTTTCGCTAGCTATCACTTATGTGCTTAATTCCGGGACCAGAACTCCACAATCGTGAAACCTATTAGAGCTAGGTTAATTTTGATCACAAATTTAAAAATTATGGCCCAAATTTAGTAGGATTACATACTTGGTTTATCAAAATTGGCTAAAATTTGGATGTGATAGAGCAAAGTTAAATAATTGGATTCTGATGACGTCATAAAGTTGAAAAATTCGATTTTTTTTTTCACAGGCAAATTTGATCCGATCTCATTGGAATTTTTTTTGAAACCCACTAGTCAGTTTTTCGCTAGCTAACACTTACATGCTTATTTCCGGGCCAGGATTGATTAAATCAATATGATTAAACAATAATTTTCAAACCGATTAATACAAAATAAATTAAATCCACTCCAGAATCAACCTTTCCAATCCATGACTAATTATTATCAAAAAAAAATTTCTTTAAATGTTATTTAAATTTTTATTGCATCTGATAAGCTAGAGTATATTAATTTATTTCAATTTATAAAACATTTAATATTGTATAAGTATGCTATTAACTTGCTGTGTACGGATCGATTGAAACGATTAATCGTTATCAATTTGGACAAAAATAACATCAACAATTTCAATGTTGGTTTAAATATTTTTTTTATAATATCTTACAAACTCAAACAATAAATTGTACATTTAACAATGATCTAATGTTATGAAATTATCACTTTCATTTAAGTTGTTGTTTAAGAGGTCATGAGAAATTTCTTACAATAGCTCATTGAGATAAATGTAGATAAATTGGATTCATTTATTTCTTTTTTAAATATATCTGATTTAATAAAAATGACAATAAAATCTATTTTTTTTGTGTTTTAATAATTTAACACGTTTCTGAGATATTTTTTTTTTATTATTTCAAAATCATAAAAAATGTAATTAATTTTATCAAATATTTGATTTAAAAAATACCGTAAAATTAACGTGTTCTAATTTCCACGCCATTTAAAAGATATTACTTGCGTTTATTTTTATGAGGCATTTACAAAAAGAGGCGCTAATAAAATCATAAAAAAAATAAATTTATCTCCACGTCGATTAACGATAGGGAATCGAAGTAAATTGTTTTTATCATTTTAAATGAAGAATTCTTACTTCACGAATAGAAAAGTAAAGTTGGCTTTTAAAATTCTTTACTCAAAATTAAACAAAGAGAAAGATTATGACTAGTGACGTCGTACGTGGGTATCGCACTTATAATTTCATCGTTTTTTAATCAATTTTAATTTCACTTTCAAATTTTGTCGTGGTATCAAGTCTAGTTAGTTACATTTTAGGGGTTGATATCGCCAATTCGACATCAGAATTATCCCCTATTACATGAGTATTTTTTAAAATATGGAGTCATCAGATTCCAAATCAAACTATTTTTTTCTGATTTTCACGAAAGTGGTAAGATTTTTGAAGGATCCCTTAAGAAAATTGGACAAAATTGATAACTCTTTGTCATCCATTTGGATGAAAATCTTGTTCTAGTGCAATTTGGACCTAATAAATACGAAAATCGCATTTTCTCGACAATTAGAAAAGTTTCTGAAATATCGAATTAAATCGTATACAAGATATGATATTTCAGACCAATTTCTTCAGTCAACACCTCAAAATTTGTCGTTCTGACACAAAATCAACTTCATTTACGGATTATTTATCTTAACTAACTCAAAAAGCAAACAAAAATTTAAGCTTATTTAACGATTAAATGAGATTTTTCATGATCCTGAATCGCCTTTAAAATAAAAGCTTTTCTTAAGGGTTTTTAAGCTTCAAAACTACTCATCGAATCGTTAAATGAAACCGATTTTTGTAGTTTTTGGGTCAAAATCACTGTATTCACCAAGTTTAAAAAAAACGATTTTGTAATTTTTTCGATTTCTTCAATGGAGTGTAGGTACCTATCCCTTTATAAAATATAAAAAATCGCGGAATTTTTTTGGACTTCAGTTTGTAATTTCTGACAACAAAAATCAGACATCTTTGACCTATAGTTTACAGCAATATATCTAATCTGGATCGGCGCATATGTTAAGTCCAATTTATCGATAATAATGACATCTTATTAATAGTTAAACACACAAATAATTATTATTCATTTATATTAAATAAAATATGTAACAATATTTTAATAAATATTAAATGCATACAGTTCTCGGTATATTTATTATTTGAAATATGAATAAATAAAGGTTATTAACCTAATAATAATGAAATAAATAATATTATTATAATATTTATAAATTAAATTGAATATTATTTAATCAGCATTTTAATAAATGGTCACTCTTAAATCGATAATAATAATATTATTATTATATTAATAAGTATAAAAATTTACTATAATTTTATAATATTCCTAATCAGAATTATTGTTATTAAATAATAATAAATATTAAGTACTGACTATGCAGGCTAGTAAATTAATCAAGTCCGTAACTAGGACGTGGCAAAGGAGACACCCGTCACCGACACGACAGAAATTGAAACGCAAAACAAAAATTATGTTTTATTGGTTAAAGAAAAATTTAGTAAAGAATCATGTAAAAGACGATCTCACTTTTATGCTTAATTCCGAGACCAGGACTCCACATTCTTGAAACCTTTTAGAACTAGATTAATTTTGAAGACAAATTTGAAAATTATGGCCCAAATTAAGTAGGATTACATTCTTGGTTTATCAAAATTGGATAAAATTTGTATTTGGTAAAGCAAAATTAAATTTTTTGGATTCTGATGACGTCATAAAGTTAAAAAAATTTGAGTTTTTTGACAACACAGGCATATTTGATTCGATATTATTGGAATTTTTTTTGAAACCCACTAATTTTGGGTCATTCTTTTCAGCTGTGATGTGTGTTATTGCCTAGCTATCGCTAATGTGCCTAATTCCGGGACCAGGGCTCCACATTCTTGAAACCTATTAGAGCTAATTTAATTTTGATCACATATTTGAAAAGTATGACCCAAATTAAGTAGGATTACATACTTGGTTTATCAAAATTACATAAAATTTGGATTTGATAGAGCAAAATTATTTTTTTTGTGGATTCTCATGCCGTTATAAAGTTGAAAAATTCGAAACTGCCACCCTGTATTAGCCCCTTCAAAAAATATCTGTATGTGTGCGTGCTTAAACCAACATTCTTACCATTTATCTTTACAAATTGCTCACATGTTTTTATATATTTTCCAGGTCTTTGTCTACTCACGTAAAGTATATGCCCGCATCAAAGAACGTTTAAAATCTCAAGGTATTGGACAGCTATCGACGACAGAACTATCAAATTATTTTTCACCATGGTATGCAGAACATATGGGCCAAATAAAAGTTGCTAGTGGTAATCAAACAATGGAACAATGGGCAACAACAAATTTAAAAATTCATTATTATATATTTACATATGCAAGTTTATTAAAATTACATGGTGATACAAGTTTATTAAAACAATTAAATAATTTATTAGGTAATGAAGCATTATTACAATTAGATTTAAAAACATTAACACCAGCATTTAAAAATCCAAAAACAAGACAATTCTACCAGGAAGTGTTAGATAATTATTTAAAATTATGGGAAGTTAATATGTGATGTGAAACAATTTGAAAATTTTTTTAATGATTTTACATTAAAATTTAAGGAGGAACTTACTCGAATGATCGTTAACAGATGGCAGAACTTTTAAATTTCTTTAATTTCATTAAGCGCACAAGATTGGAATACGATATGTATGACAATGTTGATTTTACGAACTTTCTAGTTATTGCCACCAATTTCATAGATTTTTTGTATGCTAGGGATTTAAAATATCGTAGCTCGTAAGATTGGAGTAATATGAGGACTGAAAATCCTTAAGCGCTCAATCGATACATTTATACTCTTCTTATTTGGTTCCAAAATTACAAACAAATTTTAAGTGAAATTTGATTAAGCTTCAACAGGAGAACTGTAGTACGAAGTTCTGCCTAATAATGGATCCCATACTTTAGATCTCTCCTGAATGTCGTGAAATAAAGACTTTATGCAGCACAATTTTCATAAAAAACGTACCTATTTTATAAAATCATTGAGATTTCCTTGGTAGTTCGCCAATCATTGACCTGAGGGCCTGTGAATTTGTATAAAGCTAACAGAAAGAAGAAATTACGTTGACAATTTGTAGAGCTTTATAGAGTACAAGCTATTTATTCTAATCGACAGTTACGTAAACTTGAGGTATCCTTGGAAGATATTCTTTTTAAAGTGACTATTAATACTATTTGCATGTCCCCCCAAACTTCTGTCAAAATCACTGCTCATAAGGACAAAAATCTCTTGGACCTAGCAAAGAGAAAGAAAATTCTGCTATGTAGGCATCAGCTGTCTATAACAGGTAAAGTAATGGAGCTTTGTGGTACGTGCTCCTGTCTAGATCTCATAAAACTTTTAACGAAAGTAATCTTATAACATTTTTTTTAAAATTCCAGATCGTAGATTTGTTAACACATATCTAATAAGGTCCAAAAGTTCCTCCTTAGCAAATAATTTAAATAATTTTTTTAATTAAAATTAAAAAATAAATGTACCTGTGTTATAAAATAGCGAAAATTAAAAATAATTTTTAAATTAAAATTGTGCAATTTAATAAAAAAAAATTTGAAAGAGTTTTATAGTTAAACATTTTATAAATAATAAAAAAAAAAAAACACTAATAATAGTGAATAATTATTTACAAAAAGAATGTTAATTTATAAATATTGTTTTATTATTTCTGAGAAACTAAAGTATGGTATATGTAAAAAAGGCTTTTAAAAAGTTTAAGGTGGAATTATCTCTAACAGAGCTTTAAGAACATCACTTCAATAATCTATTTAAAAAAAAAGGATTGTGATCTCTTCATACATGTCTCTCAAAATCTGAGATATGGTTCTGCGATTAAAGGAAATATCTCAGAAGCTACGTCCCAACTGAAATATCACAGAAGCTATGTTTTTCTGTCTTTTTTCTTTATATTTTTAAATTTTTTTTCTGTATTTGAGAGGAAATAATGCAAATGTGCCAAATTATTTTGAAACGTACTACTTAAAATGTGCCCAACTAACAGAATTCGTTCAAATACACAACGATGTATAGAGTTTTTAAAAGTAAGACTTGATTTTCTTAAAATATGAACTTTTCTTCTGTCTCTTCCGGCTTAACAGCAAAGTTTACGTGGTGAAACATGAGCGGATTATTTAATCCAACACTTGCTATTAAGATTTTAGCTATTAACTTAGAGATAATTCCTGCATGAATAATTCAGAAACTTTCTGTACAATATGGGATGTATTTGGAAAATAATGGATGAACAAAAAACTTTTTTTTAAAGACTTTTTCGAGATTAGATTGTGTGTGATTGATGTATACAAAAAAATATTTATACGAAAAAATAATATTTATTTTTGTTACAAAAAGATGTATGTTTGTTTTTTTATTGTAAGATTTTTGAACGAACAGAAAAAAAAAAGAAATAATTATTTAGTACAATTTATAAAAAGAAAAAATTTAAAAAAACATTGTGTCCTAATTTTTATTTTGTTGTATATTTTGTTCTTGTTTAGCTAGAAAATAAAAATTTGAACAAATTATATAAATCCCTTTCCCTACAGAAGACTTAAATTTGTAGGTAAGTAATTTAGCTGTGCTATATCTATCAATTGTGGGTAAGTTTATAAATATACTTAATTGGTTGAGCTTCGGGTACATTTATCTGATTATTTATGTGTATACCTATGTTTAAAAACTGTTGTCTTTATGAGATTTGGCCCAGCCTAGAACAAAAATTCCTGATGTATCCCTTCGTAAGTAAAAATCTGAGTAACTGATATTGCTGAGAATGGCTTGGAAATTCCGCGTGTCTTAGTTTACTCTTTTGTCATTATAAAGAATCAAAAATTGTAACGTTGAAATGTTTTAAAAGCGAATATGAACGTTGAAATGTTTTAAAAGTGAACAAATATCAGTAGTGGTTTTTTTCCACTACATTCATTTAATATAAATGAAAAAGCCTTTTAAAGAGTATCATTAAAAGCCTGTGTTATCACACTGAGAATTATTAAATACAATTACAATCCTGCTGAGTTATAAGAAGTACAAAGTCATTTAATTAAACGAAAATAAAATCAATTAACTAACAAAGATAATCATTTTTAAGGATTCCGTTGTCCTTGAACGACTGTAGACTATCTAAATATAATATTAGCTTCTTTATTAGAAAGCATACTTCGTATAAGGTCAATGAAATTTAGCTAATAAAAAATTGCATTAATCGATTTTTTATGCTATAATGAATACAGTTAAGTGATTACAATTGCCTATCTATAAAAAATTTATTGAAAATTTCTACTCTATTATTCATTTGACACAATATAATAGATATTATTATCTACATTTTTTAAACCCTAAATGTTTTCTTCAGAAGGAGTGGGATATTTTTGGAATGTCCCTGACGTCAGTCGATCCAACAAGACCCCACTTAATACAGTTTGTCTACTTTCATTTGTCACCATATTGAGCTTTCATTACTGTCATATCTTCAATAACCCTCGTAAGATTAAGAGAAATCGATCGACGTAAGAACAATAAAAATTGGAAACCGCGTTCAACATACATACATGTATAGTCTGAAAAACACGTTACCACTCCTTTGCTCCGCGAAGTCGGGTAAAATGGAGCTCTACCGAACCTTTTATATTACATTCTCTGTTCTTCACTTAAAATCCAATTTATTATTTAATTGGATTATAATACAAAAATAATTTATGAATATTATTTATTATTAGCTATAAAAGTATTCTAAGCTCAAAGTCCACCTTTTATAAATAGACATGGAAGTTTTATATTTAGATTGTATAGAATGAATTTGTGCCGATTATAAACAATTTAAGTTAAGCTAAGGTAATGGGTTAGTGGAAATAAGTACTTCTTTCCTCTTTCGGTATTCTTATTTTTGTCTGTGTAATTTCCTACTTGGGTACATTTCTAAAGCCAAAAAAAAACATTGAATCGAACCATGGCTAGGGGAATCAAATAAAAAATTTGTGGTTTTTTTTATCATGGTATGAAGAATTGCTTGCTAGTTAGGTTTGCGATATTTTTAGCGCCAGAATTTGGTATTTATTGCTTATTTACTAAATCTCCATAACTAGAAGAGCCCTGAGGTCTAAGATCATAATTCGTCCGTATGGATTTTTATAGTAATTTACTTTATTTTATTTATAGGCAATTTCATTACAGATATGATATACAAATTACATAATGAACAAAATTAAATCTTAATATTATTTCTCTAGTCTGTTTTTCCTAAGCGGTATATTCATCTTAAGACCGCGAGTCTCCTTTTCATCACCAGACAGTGTACGACAAGCTTTAAAAGGAGTGCAAATAATGGATGTGATTTCATAAGCTACAAATCTTGGTTCCAATACAATACGTATTATTTCAGAGTTTAAGGCAGTTGTGGAAAGTTATTTTCATCGCTTAGGAAGTTGATGGTGTGAACCATAAGGGTTGCACTCACAAGAACAGCTTGTTTTTATATAAAATTATATAAAATCAAAGATACAGGTAATTCGTATAAATAAATATGATATAGGTATGTATTTCTAATTTGTAATAGGTATTTTGTTTTGTGGTTATATCTCAACATTTCGTTTGTCTATATTATTACATAATAAATTATATTATTAGGTAATTGGATTAATCTTATAAGTTTATATTACCTTTTACTGTTTACTGTATTTATTACCTATCTGTATCAAATAACATTAAACTCAAACTGACTTTGTTGTGTCTATTTAGTCCAGGCGTTGGAGGTACATGAGCTTGCAAAATATAAGGCCGTATTCAATCTACTGATACACGCTTAAAAAACCTTGTAGATTACCTAATATTCCGGATGTTGCCAGGAATTCTATTGATTCACTTTTTTGTACACTCTCACTCTCAGAAGTTGTTAAATGTCCTTTTTTATACCAAGTAAAGCTACCCTAGGTCTTTTGGATTGTTTCACGTCAAAAAGTGTGATTTTTTCAAGTTCAACGTTTTCAAGTTATAGACAGTTTAATGCTTGGAAAAACTTCAAAAAGATTTCAAAGCTAAAACGATGGTAAAGAACGTTTTAAAATTAAACTTTTTTGCTTATCAAAATCCTAAAATCATTTTTTGAACATATTGTATAAAGTTATGAAGAATAATCACTAACTATTTATTTCTAAAGCCCCAATTTTGAACTCTTAAAAAAATGTTAAAATTCCCATCAACGTGTAAGACTGAAATGTTTATTGTCTCTGTCTTATAAATTGGTATTAATGGTTAATGGGAATTAAACAAATTTTTAAGAGTTCAAAAATTATCGTGTAGAATCTGTAACGCCGAACTTTATTAAAAGATGTTCAAAGATTATTTTGGAATTTTGGTAAGGTCAAAAATTTAACTTTCGAATTTTACCAAACATTAAACTGTTAATATCTCAAATACAATGAACTTTACGAAAAATTCACAGAGGCCTTTTTGACGTGAAAATCAAAAAATCCCAAAGAGTGTACTTTGATTATTTCTAAAAATTGATGAAAAATTGAACCAATAGCGTTTCTGCCAACATCGGGAATATTAATCTACATAATTTTTTGAACAAGAATCAATAGACAGAATGCAATATTCACATTTTCAAAGTCAAATACTTCAGCTCCTGCTCTAATTGAGTTAGTTATCTGATCTGATTTAAAATACTTTTGCTTCTTACTATTATTTAACAGTTGTAATATTTCTTTGTTCAATCAAATGAAAATATAATTAGGATTCTGTTACGTTCACATAATCTTTAATCTTAAAAATGTAAAACTTAGAAGCCGTCCTGAGAAAGCAGTAGAAGGTATAAAAAGACATTTCTGAAGGTCTTTTCGGCATCTCTTCTTCCACAATAGACCTTCTAAATTAGAAGTTATCGCACAGGAAAAGTAGTGCATTTGATGACTGGTGGAATAATTTTTGAGATACGGACTAAAGTCGATCCAAATATTGCAATATCTCAGAAACTCTGCATCCAATCATTAAATTAACCTGATTTTTATAATTTTTGGATCAAAATAACCCCATCCAACGAGTTTCATCAAATTCCAACCCAAAAATTTTTTTTTGCGTTTTTCTCGTTTTTTTCATAGAGGTACCTACCCCTTAAAAAAATTGCAAAAAATCGAGAAATTTTTTATATTTTGACCCAAAAAGTACAAAAATCGGGTGTATTTGATGACTGACCGAATAGTTTTTGAAAAACGGACTAAAATCGATCCAAATATTGCAATATCTCAAAAACTCTGCATCCAATCATTAAATTAACCTGATTTTTATACTTTTTGGATCAAAATTACCCCATCCACCGAGTTTCATTAAATTCCAAAACAAAAATTCTTTGATCGATCAGTAAGCTTCCATTCTTATATGTATATTGATTTATTTTCAAATCAATTTTTGTAGCTTTAATGGTCTAAAAGAATCGTCTTGCCACACAAAAATAGTGCATTCACATATTTCGTTGAGTTAGGTTTGTTTACATTACACGACCAACTTTTATTAAAAAAAGAACATAAGTAATAGAATTTTGTTTATTGTCTTTAGAAACTCATATTTAAAATTCTCAGAAATTAATGTATATTATCAGAGTGCTATAGTGCTGAATGTTTTTTATGTCTGATATGGCGTACGCATGCAACGTAGGTCTGACAAGTTTTTAAATATGAACCGTAATTAAAATGTAATCATACTACCGGATATTCGAAAAAAGTTGTGTTGGTATTCTTATACGCTATTTGTAAAATATATCAAGATACAATATTCAATTTAGTCCCCAAGTGTCCTTCTATCTCTTACCTTTTAGGATCTAAATTGACTATTAAAGCCACCGGAAGAACTAAATTTAATTTGATTTCAGAACACGATATCCCCCATCAAACTCTTCAACTTTTGTTGAAGTTATTTTTTGTATATGAAATATTTATCAAAGTATATTAATTTTAGTCCCAAGTTTGTAACGCTTAGAAATTATTGATGATTCGACCAAAACTTTGGTCAAAATTATCAAATAAACCAGGTTTCATCCAATCCCATAATAAAACAAATTTTGTGATTTTTCATCATTTTTTCCAAAGTGTAGGAGGGTTAAATAAATTGTAAAAAATCGGGAATATTTGTTAGCTTTCGAGTTGAATAAAAATTATTTTTTTAGAGTTATATTGATCCAAAAAATTACAAAATTATGTCCTTTTAACGATTTGATGCGCCAGAAAGTTTTGAACTAGGTATCCATGTTGGCAAGTCAGTAAATAACAGAACGAAGTAAAAATAATAAGAGCATGAAAAGATAAAAACTCCAAAAATATTATTGAAAAATTAACAATTTTCTCTTATATACCTTCGATAGTATTGAACGCTCTGTAGATCCAATAAATTGACCATTCATTTAGAGCAGTTATTAATTTGACCTTGACATAGTGAAAGAAGAAAGAAGTTTTTTTTTCATATTTAAATATTTTACTGGTAATTAATAATCAGAAGGTCGATAATCACCATATTTCATTTTTTATTTTAAAATAAATTGGATCTTGTTGATAAATGCATTATCATTTAAAATCAGTTCACGTATGAGCGAGCATTGGACAAAGTATTAGTTATCAATCTTAAATGTACTTAAAAAATTTATGAAGGTTAAATACATTGATTTACTTAATAATTACGGTCTACGAATCTAGCAACGTTACGAAATAGTTAATTTCAAGACGGTTGGACCTTGGATTTTTCTTTTCTCATTGAAATTTGAAAGCCATGAACTTCATCTGGCAATATAGAACAGTTGCGTTTGTTGTGTTTATTACGCCAATTTTCTAAAATCAGTTTCCATGTCATGCTTTAGCAATATAAATTATTATTATTGCCAAACAGTTTTCAGCACTCGCGCTATGTTCATTTTGCTCACTTTAAAACAAAAATAACTTTTATTTTTCAAATGTGGTTGAAACTTTTTAGGATCATAAAATCAAAAAAATTTATATATGTGAAAAATTTTATTACGGTCATAAAAACATAAAATTTATAAAAAAAAAAATTTGTCAATTATATTTGGATCATATTATGTCCCGAAAACTCCTGTTGTGTCAACTTTCGAGGATCCCTCACGTCACTATTGTGTCTAGAGATAATGGTTTTCGTGATAATTTAAGGTTTTAGGTACTTTTAAAGCTCCATTTTTAGGCATCAATTTTTCAAAAAGTATGGTATATATCGAAAAAAAAAATTTTTTTTGGGAACGTCTTTAAATAGAAAATATTAAATTATGATAACATCTAATGAAGGAGAAATATGACCTTAGTGACGAAGCTTTTCTACTCACTAGTTTTTTTTCTTCAAAATGAAAGAATTCATTCAGTATACTTTGCAATTGCAACAAAAGTGTAATCGTTTTGAAAATCGAAAACGAATTTTATCTTTATGTAACTACACTTGAAATCCTTGCAAATTTTGTTTTAGACTGGTCAAAACATATCAATCTTCTAACGAGACACAATCTAGAAAATGAAGCCCTTTAAGTTTAATTTGTCTTTATTTATTGGTTAATGTGAATAATAGAAGCGTTTATCCAATTTTATTTATTAAATTAAAGAACTTAATATTTATTGAAATAAAAAAATCAATATTTTTCAAATATTTTTTATTTTGATTTAATAAAATTAATTTATCTTCCGTTTGTATTTAATTAAAAATTTAACAAATATGTAGCTTTAAAATTAAAACAAATATATCTTTTTATTGTCAATAATAAATAGAATTTAACAATAAATAATAATTATTATTGGGAAATAAATTCTTGACGACATTCATGATGATAAATTTAAATAAATAAAATACAATCTAATTACGGATGTGAAAATTTCGATTGAATTTTTCCCTTTTTATTTTTGATTTTCAATTAAGAGTTTTTCTTAAATATATTGTTCCTTCCTGATAATCTTTAATAAAGAAGCAAAAGGTTTTGTACAACTTAGAATTAGCCCAAAGTCCAATAAATATTGAGTTCAGTGGATTTTGATCAATCCAAATAAAATTTGATTTACAATAAAAATAATAGAGTGTAGTTTTTGGCAATCATTTTAGATCAGATGGAAATTTAATTTGGAAAGTGTATAACAAGAAAATTGAATTTTTTTCGAAATGACTGTCAAATATGACACGTGGCGCTAAGCTTAGAACTGATAATGTTTATTTTTAAATTTTATTATATAATTTAATAAAATAAAATTCAAGGTAAAAGCTTTACCATCAAGGGCAACCTTTACGTTATTATACAAGACAATAAGAGATTAATTAACAAATATTAATTAAACGATGCTCGTTGAAAAGCGTCATTATTTATAACACCTAGACAAATGTACCATGATATGGAAGAGTGTCTATTTACATGGTAACATAAAAAAAAGTTCTAAAAGTTATTTAACCCTTCAAATAGAGTTAGAATATAAGTGAATAAATAATGTTAATACAGTCTGCACCCATTCGCAGACCCAATTTACCCTTGTCGGGTATATATGTATGTGTAAAATCGGTACATTGGTACTAAAGGTCTATCTGAAAGGTTATCGAGCCTATGGAATTTTTGAATTTGTGTCAAAGAAGAGAAAGCTTGAAGTGTTTTGAAATAAGTTGAGATTTAGGTTAGGTTATATTGGCTGCCACGAAGGACACACTTAGGCCATAGAGCCCATTGTGATACCATATATGTGTTTTACCACTTTTCCGCTGATAATTTCATTTATCAGCTCCTCAATTTCAGAGGCTGAGTGTACCTCCTTCATGCATATACCCTAAGCATACCGCGGACGTTGAGATTTAGACGGAATAATATTTATGGCCGTAAAGAATATTACTTAAAGGACTGGTCATTTTGTTGAAATTTTCTTATTGTCAAGTGATCGGCAATGCTGTGAGTGTAAGTCGGCTAGGTCGCACGGACCTTCAACCTATTCTTCGATTTTTGTATTCGTGCATTACAAAAAAAGTGCGAGAGCTATTTGATTGACAAATTTATTTTTCCCGTAATTGATTATTTGTGGAATTTTCGCGAAGATAGTACAAAATACTGCGCTATGCAAAAACCAAAAAAAATAAAATAAAATAAAATAAACGTGAAAATAATTTCCGGAATATCTTTTTTACCATCATGCATATTAAATAACGACAAAAAATTAATGATAACTGATAAAATATTTATATTTTCTGATAAAAATATTAATTATTAATATTTTCTGAAAAACAAAAACTAATATTGAATTATTTTTATCGCATACATTATAAAAAATAAAATTAAAAACTAATATTTACTTAAATGAAAATGGAAAAAATGAATAATCAATATATTTTATAACAATTTTTAATTGATATTATCGGATTGATCATCATCGATATAAGACGAATATTTCGAATTTATATTTTATTATTATTGATTAAAATCACACGAAATCATTCAATAATCAATGAAGAAATACTAACTCAAAAAAAAAAAAAATTCATTCTAATTAGTAGAGTTACTACGTAATAAGTGCAAAAAAAATCTAACTTCAGGTGAAAAGGTGAAGGCTTTTTTTCTTCTAAATTAATTATAGAAAAGTGTGCGCAATTTTTAAATCTATTTAAAAAAAATGATTAACGCAGAAATATGTATTGATTGTTCAAAATCATTTTTTTCATTTCAATTCCAGATGATACTCATAATACTTGAAATATTAATTCTATTAGCTTCGGCAATAATTGCAATTTATGCGTACAATAATGTACGAAAACATTTGAATGGATTTTATCATAAAGCCGAATTAATACCAGGACCGCAAGGACATTTTTTACTCGGGAGTATTCGAGAAATTGTTGGAACTGATGGAGGTAAAATATAATTTTTTTTTTAATAATTAAAATTGAAATTATTTTTTAAATGTGATTTTTTAGGTATTTACAATTGGTTAGTTCAAGCACGGAAAAAATATGGTCCTGTATTAAAATTTTGGGCTTTAGATTCATTACATGTTATGTTGGCTGATCCTAAAGATGTGGAAGTAAGTTGCTCAAAAAAATTTTAATTTTAACTTTAGAGAAAAATCTTAATTTAAAATTTTAATTCTTATTGTTAAAATTTTAATTCTTACAATTAAAATTTTAATTCTATCAATTAAAATTTTAATTCTTATTGTTAAAATTTTAATTTTTACAATTAAAATTTTAATTGTTACAATGAAAATTTTAATTGCATATTTATAATTTCTAGTTAATTTTAAAAAGTCAAAAGACTTTAACTAAATCATATGGTTATAATTTCATGAGACCTTTAATGGGTGAAGGTTTAGTAACAAGTGCTGGAGAACATTGGCGTGAACATAGAAAAATTATTACACCAACATTTCATTTTAATATATTAGAAAAATTTGTGGAAACATTTAATGAAAATGCTGAAATATTAATTAAACGTTTAACAGATGTACAAAAAGATAATCCTACGCAAGATATCCATACTTTTTTGACTCTTTGTGCCCTAGACATTATTTGTGGTAAGCATTAAATTTTTCAAAAATTTTTATTTTGGATTCATTTTTTATATTTTGAAAAATTTGTAGAAACTGCTATGGGTACAAAGATTAATGCTCAACAATCTGGAGGTTTAAATGATTATGTACAAGCGGTTAACTTGTAAGTTCAAAAATTATGTTTGCGAAAGTATTTCGATAGTTTAACTATTTAAAAAATTTTTAGAGCTGCATACATGGTTGTCCATCGGTATTATAATCTATTACACCGATTTCGATTTATTTCGAAATTTACACCATTGGGTAAACAATACGAAGGATGTTTACAATTATTGTTGAATAGGACAGACGAAGTAATTATCAAATTTTTGATTATTTAAGTCTTCGATAAAATTTATTATTTAATAATTGGGATATTTTTAGATAATTCGTACGCGTAAGGCAGAACTTAAGCGTGAAAAAGAAAATAAGTCAGTGGAAGTTAAAAAGAGTGAAGAAGGTAATTTAAAAATATAATTTTCGCTCTCTAAGGGTCGCAATTTAAGTCCGATTTCAATTAAATTTGGTAGTATCAAGAAGGGTTTTGGAATTTGAAAAGGTCAAGTTCGTTTATGAGAAAAATCGACAGATAATCACGGAGAGGGGGGATGCATAAAGTACAAAATTTTGAATATTTTCTTAATAAAAAATATTTTTGTATTTTTTGCCCAGTTTTAAGCAAATTATTGATAAATTTAAAATGCAATATTCTTTTTTAAGAAAAATGTGTTATTTTTTCAATCTCTGAGGGAATTTGCTAAGCTTACGCAGCTCTGGCGCTAGGATTTTTTTTAATCGTTTACACTTTTTTGTTGAAAATTAGATGTTGGTCGTAAACGACGAATGGCATTTTTGGACTTATTGTTACAAACCACACATACTAATGGATCACCATTATCCGATACAGAAATTCGGGATGAAGTCAACACTTTTATGGTTGCTGTAAGTTAAAATAATAGTAGAAAATTCGAGTTTTGTTTATTTTTATTTATTTTTGTAAATAGGGTCATGAAACTACCTCAATTGGAACAAGTACCTGCTTATATTTGCTTTCCATAAATCCAGAGGTTCAAGTAAGAATTATAACTTTCCTTCAAGTTTCTAAAGCGTATGATTAATTTACATTTTTGAAACCATAGGAAAAAGTTGTGGAAGAATTAAATGATATTTTTGGAAATGATACACGAGCGCCCTCTTATGAAGATTTACAAAAACTTTCATATTTAGAACGTACAATTAAAGAATCGCAACGATTAATGCCAAGTATTGCTGAATTTCAACGATATATTAAAGAAGATTTCCCAATAAGTAAGTGAACCCGTTTTTTACTTGAGTTTGAACTAAAGGCACTTATTTCTTTCTTTATTTAACCAGATAATTATGTTATTCCCGGGGGAAGTACTATTGGTGTTATGGTATATGCTATGCATATTGATCCAGAAATATTCCCAGATCCAATGAAATTTGATCCTGATCGATTTTTACCAGAAAATTCAAGAAATCGTCATCCATTTGCGTATATTCCATTTAGTGGTGGTTATAGAAATTGTATTGGTAAGTTTTTGGATTTCAAAGTCGGTTCAACAGTTTTAGAATATGGGTATTACTACTTATATTTTTGATTGTAGGACAAAAATTCGCAATGTTGGAAATGAAAGCTGTGATATCATCTGTTTTACGAAACTTTAAAATTGAAGCGGCTATAGATGAGAAAACTGGAAAAGTTTTTAAGCCAATTATCGAGGAACGTGTTACCACAGGATCAAAGAATGGAATTTATGTTAAATTATTACCAAGACAAAAATCTTAATTTAGGAATAGAATTAAATTTTATATTTTATTTATTAAAGTATTCTAATTATTCAAAAATATTGTTTTATTGTTATAATTATGTCGTGATTGGAGCTACAAAGGAATTTTTCTAATTCGAAGTCATGGTTTCCTACCAGACTCTTCCTTGCCAGAGAGCAACATTGAATGAGCGTACAATCGTAAATAATCGGGGACGCTATAAACAAGGACGTTAATTTTAAAGGGGGCTGACTTTAGCAACATTAATATAGACAAACATTTAAAACGACTTCCGTCCTTCTTAACGTTGAGAAAATATGGGAATGAAAGTGAAAATTATGATAAACTACTCCAATGCCCTTTTTTGGTAGTATTCCAAAAATTATAGTAATAGCAGAGAAAACGTAAGTTTTTTAGTTACCCACTAGTAGCTTTCTTTTACTGTACCCACTATACAATTCGTTTGATAAATCATTCGCATGCTACATCCATGGTATGATGATATGTAGTCTCTCTATTAAGCAATGTGTATAAGAAAGATACTCTTATATGTTTGCTTGTATGCATGTAAGTATACTGAACTGCTCTTTAGAGACCATATGCATTAGTTAGTCGTACAACTTCCACTGAGGAAAGTTACAAGCACATCCAAGCACGCATATAAAGTAAATATTTCTTATCCACATTGCTTAATAGAGAGAGTGTATACACTCATTCCCATGAATGTATCATGCAAAATGGTTTATTATGACGAGTTGTACTTGAAAAAGGCACAGTAGATACATAGGTCAAGACACGCGACGCAAATCCATACCCTTTGATGTTGTTATTTACTAGCTTTCAGAAAAAGTTACATTTCTGATATTTTTTGTTGGGAATTAGAAAGAATTTTTTGAATATTAAATTATTACAAACTTTTTTTTTGCAGAACAATATTTTTATTCAATTTTAACAATCATTTACAATTTGATATGTTTTCTAATGACTATGTATTTTAATTGCAGTGTTGCGACATTTTTTATTACCTAATTAATAAGATTACCTATTCCTCATTTGTTTTTACATAATTTCTATCGTCTTTTCATAAATATCACCTAATTTTTCCATCTTGTTTTTTGTCCACATCTTCTTCTTATTTTCTGGTATCTTCTATATCTGTCATATATTTATTAATTTGTACATACATAAAAGAAAATCGGACCAAATTATGACGTAATTAACTATTTACAAAATTGGCAAAAAAATAAATTTTTTACGGTAGTTTATAATTCAAAATTTTGTTAATTACATATTTTTATAAAAAATGAATTTTTTTTATTAATAATAAATTGTATTTTTTTTTATTAAATTAGATTTATTTTAATATTAGATTATTGTAAAAAAATTGAAATATATTTAATTTTTATTATATTATTGCCAATTTTTTTTAAACGAAAATTATGTAGTTATTTATAATAGTGTAAAAAAATAAAGATTTATTTGACTTTTTAAAAATTATAGCGTGATGAATGTCAAATTTTTCCCAAACAGATGCTTTTAAGTATAAATGAAATCGGCAAAATTTTGAGAAATTATCTGGAAACTGATTTCAATTAAATTAGCTTTCTTATAAAAAGTAGCTAATAAACGAATGAACCGATTTTGTAATTTAATGAATAATCCAGTAGTTCAATGGAGAGTGTTGTTAGCAATGTTTAAAGAAAATCGATTCAGTTTGGAGAGAGCTACAAGAAAAAACCGCATTTTTCGAGGAGTTTTAAAATTTTGTAAATTTCACTTGTTTTACAAATGGCTTGTAGGTATAACTCTTAGATAGTTTTTACGATCCGACTCTAAAGCAAGTATGATATTTTTACAACATTTTATATATTTATATTTTATTCTTTTATAAATGATAAATTATTGGTTAGAAAAAAAAATTAAATTTATTTTGGGAAAAGTCGAATTTGACAAGCATCAATTTTGGTAATTAATTTAAATAAGTTAAAAATAATGTTTTTTTCATTTGAATTCTCCGTTTCAACAATTCTATTTAGCTTTAAATTAAATATTTATTTGTTTATAACAAATGAAAAATTTGCATATAATTGAGTGGAATATCGGGAATCGAGTTCTGGTTCATTTGCTATCGCGACAAAAGTGCCACTTGTAACAAAAATAAAAATAAGATTAAAAAACACTGACGACTTTCCGTTATCCAAATTGAAAATTTCTTCAAATGTTCATGCATATTTGTAATAAAATGGTACTTAGCTTAGTGAAAATTTTGGAAAGTATGGAAGGAAAGTTTTTGATACATAATAACTTGATGTCGCTATGGGCATAGTATCAGAAACTTTTTTTTATGCTTATTAAGGATATTATAATACAATTGCCATAAAAATTTGAAGTCGATTAATTGTCTGTAATTCGAGAATAATTTAACTAAAGTTCGAATTATAAACACGGGGGGGGGGGTATTTTTGGTTTTTACCAAGTTTTTTAATTCTAGAAAAAGAAACTAATCGAACATCGATGTATTTATTTGTTCTGTGTTGAAAAAAACCAAAATTATTGACCTTTTTCCTTATTGGGATATAATAACGCAAAGTAAATCAATTTTGTTGTTGGAGAGAAATGACTATAGTTCGAGTACTGGTGGTTGAAGAGGGGTATCTATATTAACAAATTTATAAACTTTGTACACAATATTATGAGAAACGCTTGCGTGGTAATGTTAAAAATAACACATTATTTGACAAGAAGCATTTATTTGGTATGCATGCATGTACCGTACCGTATTTACATGCATGTACCGTACATATAAACCAAAACTTTTTTACAATACTGTAGGGAGACAAGTACCCTTCAAGATGCAAATTTTTCATTATATTTCAATTTTTCTGTAATAACTAAATAATAATAAAAAACTTTAAAAAAATATTTATAAAATATTATTTTAATTTTTTTATCACAACACTGCTATATTTTTTCTCAATTAATTAATTATTAATTTAATTAAACTGCATTGGTTTCTCGGCGGTTTTTATAATAATTTTTTTTTTTAATGTAGCAATTAATTTAATTAATAATAATAATATTTTTTTTTATGTATATATTTTTTTATTACAAAGTTTTTTTTTTGTTTTTTAATAATAATTTTTATTTTTTTAATATTGTAGGATACTTTTATTGTGCAGTCTCTTCTTACAATAGCGTTTTACAATAATGATTTTTAAATAGTTCCTAAAAAGTATTTATAGATTTTCTTTGCTAATAACTTTTTGAGTTCAAGCGATAATCGTAAGAAACAATTATTCCTTGCATTATCCATTTTACTTCGGTTTTCTTGTTAGGTTCCCAGCCTTTTTAAGGTATCGTGGTCGATCAATCTTATAAATTTTTTCATTCAAAGGTTCACTACAACGAAATGTGAAATGTATCGTATATGAGAGTTTTAAAATTTATTGAGATTAACTTTTTTTTACCGGAATGAAGTTCAAAATAATGATTTCGAATTTTATACATTTAAAATTAATTTAAATTTTAAAAGAATTTTACATAAATAATGATAAGCTTTTATTTGTTTAATTAAAATTTGTTTAAATATTAATGCCCAAGTTTTACAAGAAAAAAAAGTGTTGTGTAAAGTGTAGATAAATTTTGATTTTGATCCATAAAAAACTGGGACCTTATAAAAAACGTCAAATTGTTATAAGAGTCGCTAAGAATAAATTTGAAGTTGACGTAGGTTTTTAATAAAAAGTATTGATTTCAAAATATCAAGAATTTTCTTGAGAATTAGGCGAGCCATTGTATTACGAAAGCTTTGTTTCTTCGGATAATTTTAGTTCAAGTTTGTTTTTAACGATTATCGCTAAGACTGGAAATAAAGATAAACGCATTTTTGGAAATAAAAAAATATTCTATAAAAGTTTTTGGTGTAAGGAATATAAAAACTTTGGACTTGTGTTTGGAGCTTTTAGCTTAGCTAATCGAAGAATATTGGCATCTTTGTTGAGGAATGGAATAGGAGCATTATATTCAATAGTGAATCCATCTGGTATCTCGGTGGAATATTATGGATTTATCAGTTTGCTCGAAGACACAAGCGTTGAAGTTTGAATTAAAATAGTCGTTATAGAGATATAAATCATGTTAATAGTTTTAAACATAGGTACAAAATGAAATTTTTTTATTTACAAAATGGTAAAATGGCTTCCACTATTCCAATCATTTGCTCCCGTCTATATCCTGTTTATATCAACCTAGGCAATATTCATAGCATCCTCGTCGTCAGAAATTGTACTAGCTTTTGTACAGAGATAAAATCATCTTCCTTGCTTTTCAAAGTTCGACGAAAAAGTATATAAAAAATAATTCAATAACACAATGAAAAGTTTTCGGGGTGAACGTCTGAACCGTCTGAAGTGAAAGACGCATAAGACTAGTTTCAGGAAATATCAATGAAAAAGAATTATTATTTGAATTTTTATCCCCCGAACTAAAAAAGGGGGTGTTATGAGTATTATTACAGCTCTGTGTGTGTCTGTGTGTCTATCTGTCTGTAGCATCGTAGCCCCTAAACGGATGAACTGATTTTAATTTTTTTGGTTTCATTTGAAAGGTAATTTAACGGAGATTTTCATGTGCGAGCTTAGAGTTTTGAACCCGAAAAAACTAAAACATTGGCGATGATCTTCAAAATTGATTCAGTGTGGAAAAGGCATGACATATAATTTTAACATATCAATAATTACTATGGAAATGAATGGTCAAATAAACATGGCTCCATTTCGAAAAGTGAAATGGTAAAATAATTTGGTAAATCAAAACAATAATTCAAAAGAACAAAATCAACTCAAATATTTCAATTTCAATTAAAATATTTCCAAAAATTTGTCCCAAAAAATGATAGCTGTCTAAGTATCCTTTTCATCTCATTCAAGTTTAAAGTGATTATCTGAGTGTCCGTGTGTTTCTCAGTGACATCGTAGCCCTTGAACGATTGAACCTACTTGATTGAGAAAATTTTATTTTTTCCAAAAATCGGTTTATAAAAAATAAATCGCATTTTCTGGATAGCAATATTGTCCATTAAAACTCGCTCAAAATTAAATTTTTTAAATTCCTTACACTTTAAAAATAGTATCACGAAATTAAATTTAAACGTTTGAATGATGAATGTATGAATTTTTAAGGCTTTAGTAATTCCTTTATTTTTTTATTATTTGCAATATTTGAAATATTTATTTCAAAAATATATTTTTGTAAAAAATTATAAATGAATTTGAGTTTTTTTTATTTATTTATTTATTCGAATGTCATTTTTGAATTTTGATTATCGTTTGCGATATTTTTGTATAGAAGAAATTTTCAGAACTTTTGTAATATTTTTTTATATAATCGGAATTTGAAAGATTTGTAAAAAGTTTAAATTCTGGTTTGAACCTATGACGACTATCGGAAACTGAATTTTGTCAAGCGGTAAAAAATAAATTTGAAATTAAAATTTTTTTCTCCAATTTTTGGTTTTGTAATTGTGAAGCTTAAATTCTACACCGATTATTTTTGTTTTTTTTTCTTTACTAAAAGTCTAATCCATTTATTTAAAATATATTGTGCAAATTTTTTTTTTAAATATATTTTTTTTTTATTTAGAATATAAATATTAAATTTTTTGGGTTTTTTTTTTCATATTTATAGCCACAACGTTGAATTTAATAATAATAATAATTTACAAACTGATTTCTGTATTTTTTTTTTTTAATTTCTATATAGAATTTTTAATTTCTATTTTTCTTTTTAATAAAAAGTGCCTTAGAATATTTAAATGGCTTACAAAGCAAAAATATACTAATTTTTTTTTTTAAATAATTCCAATAAAATTAATAGGAAATTTTGAATTGAATTTTTGAAGAATTATTGATGTTTTTTTTTTTGAGAATTTTAGGAACGAAGTATTTCAGTCCGTTTTTTAATGAATTTTGGTCAAAATGATTTGTATAGATTATTTTTATTGGAATTAAATTATTAATTTTTTGAGTATTTAAATTTTTTTCATTTAAATATTCAAATTGTAATTTTTGTTGTTTTTTGTTTATACATTTAAAAAAAATCTAATTTACATTTTTTTTTTGTATAATAATTAAATATAAATAATTTTAAAATCACAGACATAAAAAGCAATAGCGGTTTGCTTTTACGTTTTTTTTTTTTTGGTAAATATTTTTTTTTCTATTTATAATTTTTGATTTTATTAACAATATTCTTTTTTTTTTTATATTAATTACAATGAAAAATATACAGTAAATTTTTTATATATTTATTATATATATTTTTTCAAAATTTGTAATTCCGTATTGCTTGGTTTTTTTATTTTATTTTTAATTATTTTATTATTTTTCAACATGAAGTCATCCATCTTTTAAGTTTTTATTTTTTCTTTTAATTCCAACAAACACACTTTTTTTTTTTTATTTTGCACTGAATTGTTTTTGACTTTTTAACTTTTTTTTTTTTAAATAATTTTTATTTAATTTTTTATAAACAAATATTTTTTTGACACATGTCACAGTCTTTATTTATTTTGTTGTTAATAGTAATAGTAGCACTTTGTTGTCGTAGAGTTAAGAAACGTTTTAAATAGCATTTGAATACGTGATTAATTTTATTAATTAGAAATAAATTAGAAGATTGTTCGGACGCATTTTTATTATTATTATTGTAAATTATATTGTATTTTTTTGTAATGTGATGATGATTTAATAACTGAAACAAAACGAAAATTGTATTAATTAATATTTATACTTAAAATGCAATTTTTTTAAATAGATTTTAATCACCCCATCGAACTCTACAATTTTAGTTTAAGAACTTTTTGATTGGCTAGCTAAAAAATGAACTTTAAACCAATATAGATTAAAATGACTCACCCTGTATACGAGTGAAATATATGCAGTATATAAATTTTTATAAGGCCATGAAATTATTTGTGTTTAGTTTAAACCAGTTTAGTCTAAAACTAAATTAAATTTTTTAGCATTAGTTTATCAAACCTTTTATACCTACAAAACCATGTAAAAATTCAAAAAAATTAAATCGATTCAGGCCATACAATGTAAAATGGCACAATAAATTTTCATATATTCGATCAATGTCATTCGTATCGATAATGTAGGGTTAATAAGGGAGAATAGTAAAATTTTTATGGTAATTTTTCTGTATTGAAAAGAATGAATAAAGTATCCGTTTCCGATTTGTTTGAATAAATTTTTCTCTCTATACTGAAAATAATAAAACGCGCATACATTTATTTATATATAAATTTTCCGTTTTTTCCTATAATATGAAACCATATTTTCACCGACACCTTGACGAAGTAATAAATTTTAATGCTATATTATTATTTAATTTTATTTATATCATCGAATATAAATTATTTGTGGTGTACATGACTTTTAGATGGCACACCAATAACTTTCTGATTCAGAAAATTTTAGAAATCATTGATCAATAACAGTAAAATTTATACTTTTAATAAATATTTTCACCTTGAAACGTCCTTACCTACGTTTCAATTTGATTCAATTATCCAGCGACATACATTTGCGAGAGTGGCAGACAAATAAATGTCAAAACACTACATTTTTTGGAAATATTGTTAAAATATCGTTAATACACCAAAACTATTATTTCGTTTTTCAAGATGAAAACAAGAGTTTTACTTTCGGAAAAGTAACAAAATTATTCAACTTCGCCTGTACTTTGTATAGAAAAGTCAAACATTATAATAAAATATATATTGTAGTTTATGTATTGTATCCGGTAATGGCTACTTTCCAACTTGTCCTATAATTTCCGGCTGTAGAATTTAATATTGTTATTTATTGTATTTATTTGTAGTATAAAAGAAAATGACGTGGAAAATTTTTTTTTTTCATCGATAATGTAAAATTTTTGTTTAATGTAGAAGAAAATATTCTTGGCTATGAAATTATATAATCGATTAAGTCACATTAAATTACAGGGCGTTGGAGATAATCAATTTTGGAGTGGCAAAATTTCTGACTTGTGTAAAATAGTCCCATGTTCGATTTGTTTGGATAAGAATGTTGATCAATTTTGAAATATTAAATAAACACTTTTAATCTGTGGGAGAAAATGCGTTTTTTATGGCATATTCGCTATTACTTGGCCTTGAATTGTGGCTCACCGACGAAAATCGATTATGTTTTTCTTTACATTCAAAAAAACTTCAGAAAATACCATCCAATCCGTTTTTACTTCTAATTAAATGATATCTTTTGAGTCGGGGAGCAAAGAATTTGTCTATGAAAAAACTGAAATTGTATTAAAGCGGATATACTAGCTAATTAAAAGACTAAAATTACTAAATTTACGCTACTTTTGAGAGTCTTACGAATTGAGAAAAGTCTCACGAACTAACTTTGTCCTCAAGCTTCAGGCTTCATGTGTCCAATTCTTTCTCGAAGGGAAACGTGTTCCTGAATAATATAAAATATTGTTTCGTATTTATTTTTTTTGAAAATTGACTCTTCGAACTAATTTGAAAATATCTGTCTCTTGACCCGTTCAATTCTTAAAAGTCTTACTAAAGGCATTGTCTTCAAACTACAGGCTTCATGGGTTCAATTCTTTCTCGAAAGAGAACGTGTTCCTTATTAATGTGAAATTCTGGTTCGTATTTATTTTATTTTAAAATTGACGCTCCGAACTAGCTTCTATAAGCATTATCTGTCTTTTAACTCGTCAGCAAGCGTTTTATGAGCATTTTTCTCACGCTTGAATTAAAATATAAATAACTTTTATAAACTTTTTCAATGTTCATATAATTTTATCTATCCTCGAATTATTTCAAATTTTTCCAACCTATCTACAGTTTGTAAAAGTTTATGAACAGGCAAAAGAGGAGACATGTTAGTGCTCCACATATTTTCGCGAAGGAATAAGTGTTCGTGTATGGCATGCTAATTGAAAGGTGTTTTAAAACTTTTTAACCTAAATTTAGTTTATTTTCCTTTTGTATCCAAGTAGTTAGTTAAATTAATTAAATAATTCATTCATTCGTCAATGCATTAAATCTATCCGAAGACCATTATCAGTACCTACGCCATAGGTACCTACAATAGTGTGCAAAAGAAATGTATTTATTGAAATGTATTATTAATAAAACAAAGATAAATAATCGTAGAATAGCGTGATAAAATTGTGATAACGTGAAGGATATGTTTTGTATGTGTTCATAAGTGAATAAAATGTCATGTAGATACTTATTATAATACCAAAGTCAGACTACTATACCTACCGCTACCATAATATAGTTGAGAGAGCTTACATGCAATATTATTACAATTTTAGAATTGCAGATGGTTAATCAACTTATTATATATACACGATTATCTAGGGAGTGTCTGACCGGATATCCGATTTACTTGTTGTGGTTAAAATGCATTGACACGATATATATATTTTGCCAACAACTAAAATAACTTATTATTAGATTATTATTGCTTCTTTATAGGGTATTGTCATTCATAGTTGATGGCCTTCAAGATTTTCTCAGCATGACGATAGTCAATCATGGGGACTGTCGACAGAAGTGAAAACTTAAAACTTTGGAGTAATTATGGTTTTATTTTTTATTTAATTTTGTAATTAATTATAGAATGAATAATTAATATTTCATCTGTGAGCAGTAATCAGAAGTTATCAAAGATCAGAATCACGTAGACAATTGAACAGCTTTAATTAATATTACATAGGAGTCGCTTTTTGAATTGAAAAAAGTTAGTTTCCTAGGTTACGATGTTATGTGTAGCTATCTATATTCAAAGCATGATTACGCGAATCTATAAGCTTTTACTCTAGCAAAAATCGCCCTAATGTAATGCTCCTATAGCAGTTTTCACTTCAAAAAATTGTCTTTAAAAATTTTTTCTCAAATTTTTTTATTAATATGTGGGCAGCTCTAATAAATACATTCCATGAATGTTCTACGAAGATTATTTGATTGTTGCTGAAACAAAATACTACATCGTTTGCTAGAGCAATTTTTTAAAACCAATACCACCTCCAGTAAGAAAGGTTCACGAAGCTGACAACATCACACAGGGAATAAAATAATTTTCTAGGTATACAGAAGGTCATGAAGTATAATAGACTGGAATTCACGATTGATCCTGTATTGTACGCATAGCTGAGCGTTCCATTTTCTGTGCCTTCGATTTCAAAAACGGTTCAGTGTATAAAAAGAGTTTCAGACTAAATTTGTAGAGAATTTTAACCTCTACAACTTTTATAATAAATTTAAATACGATTTAAGGCAAACGAAACGACATAGTCTCAAAAAACTGACTTCTGCGGCCTTGACACAACATTTGTACTATCAAAATAAAGGTTTATACAAATATTCAGCTTATTTCGTTCCGTTCCGATTCCGAGGTTGATCCCATTTTTTGACTAAGATGAGTGGGAGTCGCATCACACACAATAAATTTTCTACAGAGCCTTTCTTTGTCTTATTCATAAGAACGTCAATAAAAACTCTTATTATATATATTAGAATATTAGAATATTAGAATTAGTCTTATTTTATATATTAGAATGGCTAACGAGATTCTTTACAAACGGTATATTATTAGAAATAGTTGTGTAGTAATGTAAAGCTTTCAAAAACACATTATTTGGCTTTTAAATTTTGGCCAATAAATGTGGACAGAACGAAGTCTGTCGAGGCAGCTAGCTAGAAATAAATGAGTGCATAATATTTACCTCTGACTGCTACGATGTACTATCATGGCCTTTAATATCTGTCGAAGTCACTACTAAATTACTACATTTATTACTCTTTTTATTTGCAGTTTGCTGTTGATTGGCGGTCTGTTGTTGTTGTTGTTGGATTGATGACGTAGTATTATGTAAATGATGATGTTGATGATGTAATAATAATTTTGTTTCTTCAGTTGGTGATGCCGAATCTTGGTCACGTTCATCCTGATCCATTGATGGTGGCGGTGGACATATATATAATGGTATTTCGTTGTTTTGTGTTGTTGCACTGTTATCTTTATTATTATATTTAATTGTTGTATCATTGTTACTATGTGTTACTGTTAAAATGTCATCTAATAAAAATAATGGTGATTTTAATTGTTTTTTATTATGGTTGCCATTGTTGTAATTGTCTTGATGATGATATTTTAATGGAAGCGCTGATGGTTTATTTGATTTTGTTGCCATTCCCGTTGAACCTAGAAACAGAAGTCAATGCACAGTTTCATAATAAATCATAATTAAAATGGCTCGTAAAATGGATGGAAAAGAGGAATGGTTTTTGAAAGGATCATAACCAGTAATGTGAGTAGTGTTCATATCAGAGTTCAGGCACATTTTTTGGGGTAAGAACCGGTCTCTGTGTCTAAAGCTCGTATGGTCGAACTCGACTCCTGTTGCGATTGTATTTTTTTCAATTCTCTTTCATTAAAATAGCACTTCATAAATTACCAAGAATAGAATAGTTTCTGAGAAACTAGAAAAATTGAACTTTATATGGTTGGAACAAGAGGAAAGTTGAGCCTATGAATTTTGATATCTTTGGTACAAACCTAACGACCGATGTCTACGTTGAATTGGTGGTGATACAGATTTCGCTAGTAATGGATATTTCGCTGGTGAATAATCACTACCGGATCCACTGCCAGCATCCATTCCACCACAACCATTATCAGATACACCAGATGCAGATATGTTATCAGATATGAGTCGTTCACTTTCTGGATCTTCATAGCCACCAATATTACGACCATTCCGATCGTTCCGATGATGATGATGGTGATGATGTCCACCTCCGCCACTATCGGTCTTCTTCAATATTGACTTTGAACGTTTATGGGTGTCACCTAATTGTGGACTTACTGGTCGATCAATTGAATCCACTGATAAACTTGATTTGCTGCTGCCATTTTTACCTGAAAACATTAGGTCGAGAAATTAAAAATGGTTGAAATTGTCAAAATCAAACTAGTCCCACCACAAGACTCATGATTTGAGATTAAATTTTATTGGAAGATTGTAGATTCGTGGCAAAAATTCAATGAAGCAATTAAAAGAAGCAATACTTCAGAATCGGAAATTTATTCTTTAAGGAATTCTGGAGACATTTGACCGACAGTCGTTCTGCAAATAGTAGTCTGGAACCTTTCCTGATTTTGAACTGATATTCTATGAAAATCATGCTATCAAAGATTTGCGGAAAAGGTTCAAAAGAGAAATAAGAAAAGCAGAACGTAAGAATCTGAATCTGTGTGAAATACATTAATAACATTTGGGAAAATGAATGAAAAATTTGTATGAAGGTGATTTCAAGGGATATGCTTACCACTTTTAGTTCCAGTTAACGATTGGAGACTAAACAAATGTTGATTGATAATTTTGGTAGCCGATGCAAAACTTTTGGTACTTGGAATAAACGATGATGATTTCCTACTCGTCTTACGAATTTCCAAACTTTCCTGAGACACACGATCACTACCCAATGGGGGATTTGTACCACCAAAACGTGCCCGCTGTTTGATACCCTGAAACAAACAAAAAATTGAAGCAAAACCATAAAACTTATATTTTAAAGAACTCTATGAAACAGTGTTACCTGTTGAAATCTAGTTTTTCTATGCTTCGGTAACGGTGTATCATTTAAACTGCCACGACTACCACGTTCAACAGTACCACCAAATCCACGAAATGCTTCTTCCATTGGTGATGTACCTAAACTACGTAAAGCGGTATCACCTGATGCAGATTTTTTAACAACACCGGCACCTCGTGGTGGTAACGCGACGACAACACCAGCATTATTCCCACTGTCATCATTCTTATCGAATGGATTCACATATAAATTACTGTCACCAGGAGTTGCAGCAGCTGATGTTGGCATGGCACATGAATTATCTACAATATCTGATTTCAAATCGTCTTGCGAATGGAATGGATGTGTATTACAACTAGCGTAGGTATCAGAACTGTCGATACTTCCAATATCTCCACCACCGTTATTGTTATTTTGTGGTACCGTGGCAGTTGACGCTTGACGTAGAGTGAGTACATCGGAAGTATCTCGACGATCTCCAGCTCCCATCATTATCATACTTTGCATGCTACTGGTTAAGTTTGCTTGATGCCGTAACATTTTCATCTCCAAACAAACAGTTTGCTTTAGATCACTGGATGGTAATGGCAATAAATCTTCTGGATCGGTAAACTCCTTATAATCCTGAAGGATAATAAAATAGAAATTTTACAATTAAGGCAGTTTTTTTTATCTCGATTATTCTCAACAAAAATTACTGTTTTTGAAGGAAATGGTTGAGAAATGTGAATGCCTGCCTTTCAAGGTTTCTTTTATATTAATTTTGATTCATAATTGGGAAAAGTTGTTTGGCGGGGAGTAAAATTTTGAAGTTTGGATGAATGTTAAGTAAATAAATTTTTAGTACAGGCTACTTTAATATTGAAATGTATCCCCGAATTTCGAGAGGGAACAATTTTGTAGTAGTATCCTAAAAAAAATTATTATTCTTGGTTTGACTTATGCCCTTATGCCAAGATGAAAATTCGTGAGAATTTGAGTGATGCGTTGAGAAGAATTTTTTTTTTAAAGTGAAACTTTTTATGGGACGTTTTTGTCATGAGAGTTAACTCGTAGAGTTTAACAACATTGTTAAACTCCTTGTCTCTTTCTTATTACCATTTACTCCAGCAGAGTGAGAGAGGCCGTGGGACTTGATAACTGTACATATACCATTTATTTATTAATTATTTATTAAACAAGTTATTATAGTTCAAACCTACTTACATTTAAATCTTATATGTCGATCTTTATTTATTAAATGTTATTAAAGTACATATACCATTATAAAGTACTGTACATATACCATTTATTTATTAAACAAGGATAGTTCAAACCTACTTAAATTTAAATCTTATATGTCGATCTTTATTTATTAAATGTTTTTACAATAAATTGTAAATGTTTGTATCTACTATCTTTTTTACTTATATAGTTCTTTTCTTAATGTAGAATGTTTATGTATATGTAATATATATATATATATGTATATGTCTATTAAATTATTTCATATTAAAAATTTTTTAATATTGTTTTTATTCTCAGTTATTGTCAATGAAGATACAAAAAATGTATGCGTCAGTCCAAAACTAACAGCGTCAAAAGTGAAACTTTTTATGTAATTCAAAAACTGTCAATGAGTGTACAAAAAAATACATTGCAGCAAAGAAAAATTGACTGGAAATTATAATAAAAATGATTTATAATAAAAATCAAGAAAAATCTACAGACTATCCCGAATTAATTACTACGGAAGTTTCACTCGTACGTACTATTATTTACATATACATAAAACTATATACGTACAAGTGAAACTTCCGTAGTAATTAATTCGGGATAGTCTGTAGATTTTTCTTCATTTTTATTATAAATCATTTTTATTATAATTTCCAGTCAATTTTTCTTTGCTGCAATGTATTTTTTTGTACACTCATTGACAGTTTTTGAATTACATAAAAAGTTTCACTTTTGACGCTGTTAGTTTTGGACTGACGCATACATTTTTTGTATCTTCATTGACAATAACTGAGAATAAAAACAATATTAAAAAATTTTTAATATGAAATAATTTAATAGACATATACATATATATAGACATATACATATATATACTGTTAGTTTTGGACTGACGCATACATTTTTAAATACTAATTTTCTAATCCATCAGAAACTGTCTTCGTTTATAATTTCTATATCAAATAATATTTATTCAATTTTGATATTAATTATCGTAATTAATGCTAACGGAACCCAAATAGAAAATTTCCTTTTTCAGAAAGTATATAAACTTAATTTTAATTCCTTAATTTACTTTTTATTTCAATTTACACGCAATTTTAGTGTCAATTTTTAAATTATAATACAAAGGTTGTTCTCTTAAAATATAATATTTATATTTTTGTAATAAATTTATTAGGCTATTATAAATTATAGGGCAGATAAAATTATTATTTAACTGGCCTAATAAATTGAATAAATTGGTTTTTGTATATTAATTGACGTCCGTCGATGTCAAAGATCTCCTGCTGTTCTTAAACAGCTCCAAATGGTTCATGGAGTAGTGACCGGGGATGGACCAGCCCTTTTACGGTATCACAACGGACCCTATGGTCCCACCCTAGGACAGCCACTCTAACCTATATTAATTGACGATATAACTGACGATATAAGAGAATTGTATAAGCGGAATCATTATTATATTTAACTTAAGGACGTTCATGCATCAACGATTTTAATAGAGATATAAAAAGAAAATTATGATAATATAGAAGTTTAAATGTTATGGAATAATTTAAGAAAGAGAAAATATATTGTTATCGAATGAATTTCGTTTAAAAAGTGACAAAAAACACGGTTTAACTTTTAACATGGTACTAAATGGAAAATATAAAGCGATATTTCTCAAAAATAATATCGATAACTATACTTGAAACTTTTTCCAGTTAATAAGAGTTTAAACTTTTAACAGAATTTCATAAAATTTTTCAATTTTCTACTAATTTAAAATTATAAGAAACATGCATACTATTTCCCTGTCATTTTATTTGTTCAGTACTGTAATAATTATAATTTTTTGTTTTCATTCATTGGTTTTAAACACGAAAGCATATTTTTTTTGTTTTTTTCGTATAATAATTTCATATTATGAGTAATTATCATTTCCCTTCAGAGTTTACCCTATACATATAAGTGACTACAAATCATATGGGGGGATTAATGTGTTATTTTTTTTCAATTTATTTCCTAGTTACATCCACAGCAGTGAAGTTATAAAAAAAAAAATTACAAAACCTATATTCAAATAGAAATAAAAATATATTACATTTTTACATCAGTGTCCATCATAGGGGATTTTTTTCTGTAATTTGTAATATTTTTGAAATTCTAACAATGTTCATGAATCGAGATAATAATTCAATGTGAATTTATTAAATAATTTTAATAGTTCTCTGCAAATTCTGATGGTTATCTTCTTTATCCTGTCCACGCGATATCTTCCTTATTCCTGGCTACTGACATAAACTAGACTCACGGGCTAAAAATGTACCGCTTAGTAAAAAATAGGATAGAGAAATATTAAATTTTGTTCATTATGTAATTAGTAAATCATATTTGTCATAAAATTTATGGATTGACTATTAAACTGTTCATTCATATTTTTCATAAGTATTGTTATAAATGACTATGGTTTCTTAATATCGACTTATTTGTACAAAGCCTGTGTTGAATCTCATTTAATGTCTGTTAGTAATTCTATTTTAAACCACGGGTTATTGCATGGAAAAATAACTTTCCTAATAACAGTATAAGTTTTAATGATATTGACATTTGGAACATTTTAATTTTAGGGGTTAATGATATAGTCCGCGGGATAGCACCCTTTTTGATAAATGATCCATACATACTTGAAACTTCGTGCGTGGTTTCATTTTGGCGAGTCTACCAAACTTTCCCTCTACGACCTTTTTTCAAAAGTGCTGCAGTGTCTTCAAAAGAGCATGATAACGTCATATTCAACTATCGATCTGAAAAATCGCTGAATGATACAGCAATGGACTTAAGACACTAAATATCAATAACAATCCAATGTCGCTGGTTCAAATCCGACTCGAAGTAATCTAATTTTTTTTTTAATAAACCTAATAACTTGCTCATGTGATTGTGACAATCACACCAGTATTTTGTTATAATATTTATAAGTGTTAGAACCAATAAAAAAAAAGATTGCGTTCCAAAACACCAATATTTGAAATTTATAAGACAGTATATTACTTTCATACAAACAACTCATGCGTTTGTGTCAACTTCACCACTCAACCCCGTACGGTAGTTGTTTCCTATTCGTCGTATTTGATCTTGCAATGAGGTTGAGACAACTTCATATCGGTTGAAATTAACAATTTTTTTTTCAGTGAATTAAGTAAGCATTTAATAAAAAAAGGGTGCTGTCCCACAGACTATCATACATTTTATAATAATTACTATATTTTGTAGTACGTCTAACACAAAACATACACACTTGACCAATTTTATAAACATTGTTTACATTTATTTACATTATATCATCTATCTCAAGTGTATTCAATTTAATGACGCTTCCTGTAACTAACTACTCTAATAATAATAATAATACCTACAATACATGCCTTATCATCTAGAATAGAAGTAAATAAAGCTTGACTTTTAATTAAAATTCTATTCTAATTAACATAGAAATTTCAAAAACTTGTTAATTAAACTTTTAAAAAAAGTAAATAAATAACTAACTACCTAGAATTATGAATAGGCCACAAATTATATTTTAATGTTAAAAAAGAATACATGTTTATTGAAATTTTTAAATAAACTAATTAAAAATTTAACCATTTTTTGTTTGAAAGAAATTTTTTTTTTGTATTTTTTTGGTTTCTTTTTCAAGTCATATAGTACGAGAGCTGGCACCATATTTCATACTTTCTCTGATAACTTTTCGAAAAATGTACGAATTGAGTAGAAATTCTGGAAAAAGATGTAGCTTATGATCATAGAAAAGGGTGGTAAATTATAGCCCGATACATAACTTCACTTTTGAGAGAAACGAAAAATTTCAACAGCTCGTATAGTTCAGGCAAATCTTCAGAATTTAACTTTTTTTAAATTGCAGGTTTTTGTATGTACTTTCGGATAATGCGAACGATTTTTTTTTTTACAAAACCTGATTATGAGCTAAAACATTGCAAAAAAAACAGCTTTCCTTGCAGCTTTTTTGTTTAGCTGAGGATTCCACGAAATGGAATATTCCAAAGTTTTAATATTTAATAACTGCTTAAAATCTCGAATATTAGGGATTCAACTGTAGATACCAATAGATAGATAAATTGAAATGAATTTTAATACAATCAAACGAATACCAACCACGATTCAAATCGAATATCTACAAGCCTGTCTGTCTGAGTGCTATAAAAATTAAATCAATTTAAGTAGATGGAAGTTAGATTACACTGAATATTTGAATCTACTACAAACTACAGAGTGATTTTATACGATTGACTAAATATCCTTAATTTTAGTTACTTTATCGTCGACACAAATTTTGTCACAGAAGCATGAGTTTACTTTTTGAAAGGTTTTTGACGTACTGGATATGAATATGAGCAAAATTGTTTCAATAAATTATGAATCCGAGAAATTCTCCCCTTAATACAGTTGAATAATTTTCCCAAAACTTTACGCCATCAGAAAATACAATTCATTTTCCTTCAAAAGCCATTTTGAATTTTTCAAAATCTTTTTCCAGGAAATACAATAAAGCAATGCAATGTGTATTTTTACTATAATAAATATCATCATGATTTCTCGAGGAACGAATAAATCTGTATGAATCTAGACAGTACTTTATCATTCGAAATAAGGCCTTAATTCTTAATGTTTGCACTAAAATAGGTATTCAAAAAATGAATTTTCACTAATTTACATCAGAATATCTTTAGAAGTTATTAAAATTTTAAAAATTCAATTTTCAGAGAAATGCGTGCTTTCATAGAAAAGATTACAATTGATATATAATCCAGATTGGAACCAATCGCTTTGTATAAAGCTACATTGTTCCATATAAAATAGTTCATCTAATTATATTAAAAAATACACACAAACAAATAGGTAATATTGGCCCAATTTTATCCAACTATCACACATATAGGTGTAGGTGGTATACCTTCTAGAACTATAGATATAGCTCTGATTTAGTGATAGATAGACAGATAACATACGTGTTTGTAACACGTACCAATAATCACGTGACGCTTGTTGGTGGTACTGATAATAAATCACAATCAAAATGGTATTGCTTGGATAAGCATAGCCATACATTACATTTTATAAACTTAAAACTAGATTAGTTTATAAAATATAGAGGTTGATTATTAAAAATAAAAAAAAACTTGTAGGTAGCATAACTCCAGCACTAAGGTTATACAGGGTGTACCATTTTAATCTATAATTGGTAATAGCTCGTTTTGTAACTAATCGAAAAATAACTTAAACAAAAGTTGCAGAGTTTTATGGGGGATATCATGTTCTAACATCAGATTCGACTTAGTTCTTCGGGGTTCTTTAATAGCCAATTTAGATCCTAAACGTTAAAAGATAGAATGACAATTTAAATTAGAAAGTTGATTCTCATAAAAAAACCAACATTTTATCGAAAAGCGGCAGCTTTCGGAGTAAATATGGCTTGAAAAATATGTCATTATTGCATTTAATCGAAAGAAAACACGGTAACTACGGAAAAATGCTTTTGCTAAAAAGTTGTTAAGGGTAATAGAGGACATTCGCTTATGTGGAAATCCTTAAAACCACGAATAATAGAAAAAGAGGAATACACTCTCAAAAGACACACCTGGTACACTAAGCCAACCCTACATATAGACTTTCTACCCTTAACCTCGGTTTGAAGAGTTTGAAGAGCTGTAAAGATGTTCAAAACCATAAAAACGTCGAAAAAAGTATTTTTTCTCTTGGGAATCTCCTTTAAATTGCTGAAATTGCAGGAAGATGCCACGCTTTCTTAGACAATAGGATTATTACTTATAAGCCTTTTGTCTATCGTTTTCCGATGCTAGGTACCAAGAAATAATTAATAATTCAGATAGACCTGACAAAATTGTAACTGTAAATTTTCCATCAAAACATATTTCAACCTCACTTGAGATAAAAACGAGAAAATGGGAATCCTTGACTTCCCATCGTTTCGGGGATTAAAAATTATCAGGTTCGAAGAAAGTCAAAATAGAAATTTGAATATTTTAAGGATAACTGTGATCTTAAATAACAAATTCACTTATACAACTTATACTCATTTTTGGTGAAATTTACCTAATAGTTAGAGAAAAACTTCAATCAAATATGAAGAAGACATCTGCGATACTCGATTGAACCAAAAGTTACTACAAAATTGAAATTTGTCGACGTTTCCAAGAAAATTATTAAAACTGATCTACTAAGTATCCAATAGAAACACTAATTCCTATTTTCTAGAACATTCCATAAACAATTTTAATAAAATACTCAAGTGTTGTTGTTTTCATTGTACAAGCTTCTCTAAATAAAGCTTTTAATGTTGTTTTCAGCTTATCTACATAAATTCATCAAACTTCCATTATAATGCATTTACATTTTATATTGATTATAAATAATACTTCAATATATATTGAGTCTAGGATCAGGTGACGTATTGCACAGTCAGTAGCTGTCAGGAGGCGTCTCTTTCAGCTGACTTGGAACATTTTTATTTGCACGGCAAGAAAAATACTTCAAATTAATATGGCACGCCATTTTACTATTTAATGTCCGAAAAAAAATGATCGTAATAATAATACATTATTATTATGTTATCATCATAATAATAATCATTTTCATTATGTACATAATTTTAATTCAATCATTTTTATTATGTACATAATTTTAATTCAATCATTTTTATTATGTACATAATTTTAATTCATATTAAATAGTAAAACGGCGTGCCATATATTTCTATTATGTACATAATTTTAATTCAATCATTTTTATTATGTACATAATTTTAATTCTCTATTTCCATTATGTACATAATTTTAATTCAATCATTTTTATTATGTACATAATTTTAATTCTCTATTTCCATTATGTACATAATTTTAATTCAATCATTTTTTTTTAAATCTAATTCAAATAAAATTAACTGATTTATTATTATGTATCATCATAATAATAATACATTTTTATTATGATGATAACATAATAAAAATGTATTATGATTATGTATCATCATAATAATAATGTATTATTATTATGATGATACATAATAATAATACATTTTTATTATGTTATCATCATAATTTTAATTCTCATCTCTCTTTTCTCATCTTATCTTATATCAATCTCTCTTTTACTAAGATTTATTTTACAAAATATAAAATATAAATTATAAAATTTCTGATTGAAAAAAAAAAATTAATTAATTTTTTTCTCGATAAAAATTAGCCTATTAAATAGTAAAATGGCGTGCCATAAATTAATGAATAATACATTGAGGACATAATTGATTAAGAAAAGCAAACATTAATTTACCCGAGGTTCAAACAGGTATCGGTTAACGGACACCTTACTTTTTTGAATATAGAACAAAATTAATTTTGCCATTTTTATTCAATTATCTTCTTATTTGAACATCATCTTCAATGAAAACTCATAGATTTTTTAAGCTTATCGCATAATTAAAAAGTTTTCAAGCCCACTGAAAGATAATTCTATACGGTTATGCAAATATTCGTAGTCGATAAAACGTCTTTTGCATTGTTCGACAGTTAGCAGTTTTCTAGAGTGAATTTTATTCTGGTTTAATTTCGGATATTTCTTTCTTTATTAACTTCCCGGTATAGGAAGTTATTGTAATGGGTCCGATTTTCGAAATCGAAATTTTCAACATATCTTTACGTTTCATGGCCAGGACATTAACACCAATTTGAAGAAGAAGTACGTGTGCGTGTGTGTGTGTGTCTGTGAACGTACGTTCGGGGTAATTTTTTTCGTGATCAATATTGTTTGAACCAAAATTATTTCGTTGAGGTATTTGCGGCAATATGACCCGAAAAGAATTGTATAACATTTGCTAGAATGTTATTCATGTGGACTTCAAGGATCGCACCAGACCCTACCCACGACTTATTGAAATTTGGTAAGATTGAAGTATGTCTTGTACTTGAAAGGAGTTGAGATAATTAACGCGGGATGTGCGGTATATTTTTTTTTAACCATCCTAAAACAACAATTTTTGGTCTCAGGTACGAAATGTACTTCATCTCTACCTAAAACTACCTAGAAATATCCAAAATCCAAGCTATGTTGTAAAATAACTATCAAATACGTCCTCAGGTCCTAGTCCAAGATCAAATATTATTTTTGATTATAAGTTTTATTCGTTTTACTTCGCTACAGCACACGGTAAAATATAGGATAATCGTTTTCTACTTAGATATATAAAGCCTTTAATAAACATTTCTAAAACTCTGGAATTAACCTTAATATAACTATGATGTATGGTAGTTGGTTTTGGAAAAAGGTTTTTTTAGAAGGATAAGAAATAATAATTAATGGGCAATCTTTTAATATATATAACGGAAATTCAAAATGCATGCTTTAATAAATCTAAACAAAACCATTAAAGGTTGTTCGTTTACTAATGGAGAGTAATAATCGAAATGCGAATAAAAAATTTTCAAAGCCTATTTATTTAGACAAATCTGTACATAATAGAAAATTGAAACTATTATATATAAATTGAGACCTGTGTCCGTTCGGAAATTATTGTCATTTCTATCTCTCCATACATTACATATAGACCGGGTTTTATCTCGAAAAAAGAGTCTTGGTTCCGATCGAGACAACGTTCGTATGAATTAATGAAGTGAATGAAGGTAGCGTAAATATTTTGAAATTATTTGTCCAAAATTTGATTAGGGGTAGTCTTTTCGTAGGGCATCAACACCGAGCGATGGTAGTATAGAGAAAGCTGAACTTTTTAACTATGAGCGAATTTTTAACCACACCACGAAGTTTAAATTAGTGGATACTGATCCGTTTTTTATTTTATTATTCTTATGAGACAAATAATAAATCATTTTGTAGAGCATTCGGCAAATTGGATGTCCATCCAGTTTAACACCCAGATAATTCCATTTTTTGTCTTGTCGGGTAACAAACACGTCGTTTCTTTCTCATTAGCCGCCAGTTAATGGTTCCGGGATATCTAATGACATCATTTGCATAAATTTTGGACTTGTTTCTCAAAATTTCATAAAACGTATACATCGAATCAGAAACCTCTAAGGAGTTTTTTGCTTGGATTTTTTGTCACTATTCAACTGTAATGCGCGTTGATTCTGGGATATCCTGTATTAAACGAGCTATTTCTGTTATTGTGTTCTTAAAGAAAAGGCGTGGAGCATCATCACCACACAATATATTCTATTATTGATACGAAAAATCGTTTATTTTATTTTGATTTATTGCTTAGTAATCGAACATTTTTGATTCAAAAATAAAAGCAAATTTTACTAAAATGGTAGAAATACAAAAAAAAACTGCAAAACGCCTCGTACAGTAAAAGCTCTTTAAAATAACGTATTGAAAATAGATATTCTCGCATAAAATGAATTTGGACGTGATGAATTTACATTTTTCAAAATCTAAAAGATCAATACACATTTTTGACAGATAAATTGTATCAAACTATTCACGAAAAACAGAGTACTGAACTTTTGACTATAGCTATAAAGCAAGCATGTAATTTTCTTTGTATTATTTGAAGTTAACAGTTTGCGTGGGCGTAGTCTTTAGGTAGGTGAACAAGACTGAGTCAGGGCGTTATTAAGTGAGTCACGCTTTTTAAGTTCCAGCTCTGGAAAAATTACTCTAATTAAAGATGTATGTGCATGGGACAACAAAGTGTTCAGTCATCAAAGATATACGTTCGCACAAATTCTTGATTTGTTTCAAACACTTCCAAAACATGTACGCTAGCTTTACACCTATTAGAAATATTTTATATCATTTTTGTCGAGATATTTTTTCTGTTTTTGTTTAAACTGATGACATGTCCTTTTTTTCCTTCGCCATATTCATTTTATCTGAAATATTATCTCCGTTTTATGTGCTAGAAATAAATATGCTTTGTGTTTGATAAATGTGTGACGGAATCAAGATGTTTAGTGCTTCCTTTGCGGTTTTTTTTTTTGCTCTCTTTTTAAATAAATGATATAATCTCTGTGTATTTCTATGTTTTCAAGTATAATTTAGTGATATTTCATCACATATTTATATCCAAAAAAATATAGCATTATTGTTTTAGTAAAAACACATACAAAATTTGATAAACAGTGATTTTTTTCCCCAAATTGTTTCTGGATCATTGCCAGTTATTTTCCAGAAGTTATTAATTATGTTGGAAATAAATATGAAGAAGTACCTATGACTATCAAAATTTATTGGCCGAGCGAGTACAGACGCAATCGCCTTTAACCGTTTGACTTCTTAGACTTGTAAACCATATTGTTAGTCATTTATATTATATGAAGTTAGAAGAGTTCTTACGTTGTTATGTATAAAGCAAAGAGGGATTGTATATGTGTATGCATGAATGAACACAGTCGCTCAGACTCATCACTTGAAATTGTACACATACCAATCACACACAGTAACACATAACTATAATACACAGTACACATTCCCTCTTTGTTTTATACATAAGAACGTCCAATAAAAACTTACTCTTACTATATTCTTCTCTCTTACTATATTTTATATGGCGAACGAGGTAGCTTACAATAGGTATACTTTAAACATACAGAACCATGTCACATTTGAAAGTTACAATTATTCGGCTATTTTAAATTCTGAACTATTTTCTTAAAATCCCGATTATACCCTATTCGGTCTTGTCTTTAAACATAATTTAATAGATTGTTTAAATTCTCCTAACTAATCCTAACCATTTCCTATCCCTATATGTTTATATATTATGTATCCAATATACATGTTTGTTTGTTTGTTACGCTTTCACGCAAAAACTACTGAATTGATTTGAATACAACTTTACCAGAATATAGCTCATACATCAAAATAACACATCGGCTATAATTTATAATGATAGTAGTGGCCCGTCTGCTTCGTGCGATGATTTCGGAAAACTACTGAATGGATTTTAATGAAACTTTACAATAATATTCCTCATAGATCAGAAAAATACAGGCTATAACTTATAAAGATGCTGACAGTTACCCACCTGCTTCGCTGGAAAAACTAAATCGTTTGGATTCATAATAAATCGTATTTCGAGTGTTATACAAGGGCGATAAGGGAGATTAAGGGGGGTAAAGGCTATAACGCGGTGGTCTTTATTTTTAAAATGGAAATTTCTCAGCGAAACGGGCGAGTATCGTCCTAAAAATGTATAATTAATAACAATTTCAAAAAAATTCAGAAGTAAAAATGAAAAATTTTAATATCTCAAACGTGTACTAATTCAAAGCGCTATAAATATCAATGTGCAAAACAAGACAATAAAAAATTATTTAAAAAAGAAAACTGTGGCTAATCTTTTGGAACTATAGAATCAAAATCAAGAACGAACCAGTAGTTTAACCACAGGTTAAGAGAAAATAAATACTGATAAAACTTACCTTGTAAAATCAATGCGATAACTACAATGCGGTCAGCTCAACAATGACATAACAACATTTTATTTATAATATTTTACATAATAATAAAATAAAATAATTTGATTGTTGTAAAATTTGTGTTGTTTTTTATATGAGTATTTGTATAGAAATTTGTAAAACAACAGAAGAAGAGTGTAAATCATAAAACTGTATTTTTTTTGGAAAAATTTTTGTATATTTTTTGTAATGTGTAGAAGTCGTCTAGGTGAATACGAACACACACGAGCTAACACCATATATATCGTTTTTTTTCTAATTAAACACTTTTAGCGCGCAGAGGGATATTTTCATTTTGTGCATGATAACCCTCTGTGCGAATATCACCAGTGCATCCATACTCCTGCAATGTTCATCACAACCATTTTACTAAATTAATATTTTAAAAAATTATATGAAAAAAATTAAAAATAAAAAAATTTGTATACAGGATGACCAAATTAATTTAAGTCATAGTTATTTAGCACCCTAAAAGACAAATATCTCATTCATCTGAAATTTTTGTTAATAAAACTTTGAACGCTTGTGAATACCATAAAGAAACATCTAAAAATACTCGATTTTCTTAAATTACATTTTTTTTTCTAAACGTTGCACAATATATAATTCAAAAAATACCAACAAAAAACAGGTTTCTGTGTTTTTCGAGTGCAAATTACTTTTGAAATAATTTTGGGAAAAGAAATTTTCTCGTGTTTGAATTATATTTTCAAATATTTACTATTTGGAGGAGCTAAATAACTATGCCAGTCATAAATTAAAGTAGAATGTCCGTAAATTCGCTCTTTTACAGATTGAATTAAAATTTGGAGTAGATCATAATAATAATCGCTATCTTGAAATTGGCTAATTGAAAATATTTGCCCATCGATTAAAAAAGATACTTGCTATTACAGTTATAATTTTTGGCTAAAACTAATCTTTAAATCATATCTAGAAATCTTTTCTATAGTTTTTCTTCAAAAACCACTTATGTTCAAAAACAAATTTTTTGGCACCAAGAAAACGACGAACGCAGCTGTATCTATATAATTTGTATATGTATACATACGATGTATACGTATTAGGAACACGTCTGTTGTCATAAATAGTGTACGAACATTAGACTATTAGCCAGAATACAGAAAAACTTATTCAATTTTTTACAGTCTGCCAGTGATAAAGGACATGTATACAGCCACAAAGAGAAAAACTGTACACAGTCTGCCATTCATGTCAAAGACAAGACTGTTTAAAGCACTGAAAATTTATTGGCAGACGATTTTCTCGTTATAACAAAATTTTTTTTACCAACATATTGGTTATGCTAAAGTTTGTACACGAGAAAAAACCGTCTGCCAAAAAATTTTTTGTGGGTTGAAAAGTTTTGTCTTTTATTCGAATTAAAGGCAGACTGTAAAATCTATTTCTCAATGATTTATAAACATATTCTTAACTATATGCATTAATTCGTTATTAATGTAATTTTACACATTTTTCAATTACTTGTGGTATAAAGCCACATGTCTTGGTCCTACCATTGGCAGACTGTATAAAATTGATTATGTTTTTCTGTTGCCAGGTGACAGTCTATATAGAATTATGTTTTTATGAATTTAATTATAACGGACATTATACCTTAATATAAAAATATAATCAAAGAATAATTTCTAATTAGAGTGTTATAATGTTAAAGGAGTTGCTGTTTTTGTTTGCATGGTAATTATATTTATGGCTAAAAAAAGGTTTTATAATAATATTGTGGAGCTTTAAAACATTTTATGTGATGTAATGTTAGGTATATTAGTAATAGCATTAATTGACATCATAATATTAACCATTTATGCTATAGGGGTTGCTTTTAATTATTTACAAGATATTTTTTTCAAATATTTAAATATGGGGTAACATTTATTTATTTATAATAATTTTATGTATATTTATTTATTTTTTATAAACAAGTGAAATGACTTTTTGGAAATTCAAACATAGTGAAATAATATACAATTTTTGTTTATGTTGTGTCTGGATCTTTGATTTATTTGTTCCGAGATATCGCCCTTCGTATATGGTTCTGGGCAATTTCTCAGAATGTATTTAATATTTTATTTAATATATATGTCTAATCGCCAAACTTGATCGATCTTTGACAAATTATGGTCAAAATTACTCAAGAGGCAGATTTTTATCAAAATCGGAGGGAAAAAATTGTCTTTTTTTTTAAATTAATTTAAAAGTCGTACACCCCTTTGAAAATCGAACAAAATTGCTAACATTTATTGTTTAAGAATTGGACGAAACTTGATGTATAAAGTAATTTTGACCCCAAAAAAATTGGATTTTGTAACCATTATGTGGGTAGTTTCTAAGATATCGCCCAAAATATTCCCAGAAAAACCTTTACTTCGGAATGATTCTAGAAATATCTCGAAAAATATTCAACTAACATTCAGAAAGAGATCGAATTTTTAAGCTTTTGGGCCTTATTAATCTCGATAATCCATAGACACAAAAATTTGATTGATCTTGCGATTGAACGACCAGCGTCTGGGGTATTGATTGATTGATGACCAATCGTCAAAGTTATCCAATTTTCATATTGATTAAAATTAAATATAAATCTCAAAAATTTACTCCCTGTTCAATATGTAGAGTAGATATTTATATTATTAATAATTTATGCCTGTGTGATATTTAATAAGGGTTAATTTCTTTTAACTATAATAGATCACTTTGTACAAAAGGAGATTATCCCTGCTATAAATATCTATATACAGACCAAACAATAGTTAATCCTTATAATTAAACTGAATTTAACATATTTAGATCATTTGAATAAATATACCCTTAATACATAATCCTTTAATATATTTCACTCAGCAACAATTTAATTATAAGAGAAAAAAATATTGTCAAAGATATAAAAAAAATGTTAGAAATTTTCAAGAAGTCATTTCCCTGTTGAAGCAAAAATAAATATATTTATTTTCTGGAACATATTTATTAAAATTAGGTTTCCTTAAACTATTCATGGAAAAGAAAATTAATGAAATTTATTCATTGGAATAAATTTGTTCGTAAAATCTGCAATCATTGCCGTATTTTATTTTGCAAATCGAAGGAAGCAATACGAATCATACATGCAAGGCTTATTAGTATATTTTAAAATAACATCAAAAACCATTTAAATGGACTTTCATTACTATTTTATAAAAGAAAAATTGCCTTACAAAATATTCATTTTTGTGATAATATACCTCTGAGTATAGCATGTATGCCATACAAGTTGCCTAACCAACAAATACTTGTTTTATTAATGGATGGTAGCTTATTTTTTATATTGACAGCATTCTCAACTTATTTAGATAGTGTATAGTTAACACTCATAGGTTTTAAATTGCTCCGGCCAAATAAGCTTTTTCATGCTCTTAATTTGAATCAAATAATAATAAAAATAGCATGAATATATTTCGCAAGAGGTCATATTCGGTAATTAATCAGCTTTACTTGTGTAAAAAGTGTACAAAATAGCCAAAGATGAAAGCTAATGATGTGTTATCAACTCAGATGCTGTTACTTGTGCATTTCAAATGAGTAAATATTTTTGAGTAAAAAATAAATTGGTAACATTTCTTTTGGGATACTTTAGAGCGATTCGCGACACATAAAAAATTTAATTTCTTAATTGAATAACATTAATCGTTTGTTCCAATTGAAAAAGAATTGTGTAACCGTACCATTAGTTCAAAGGTTCTCAAACTTATTTCGTTTACCGCCCACTTCGAGAATGAGTTATTTTTCATACATTAATATTAAATAATAAATTAACTTATCGCCCCCCCCCCCCTTGTAGACTTCTAGCGGCAACAAGGGGACGATAAAGTCCACCTATAAGAACCACGCATTAGACCATGACTGAAAGTAGGGGCTGACGTTTAAGGAAGATAATTAATTTGGAACTAATCAAAATAATTTTTGATAATTTTAGAAATCTATTTATTAGGAAACTGTATTCTATTTACGAAATTGTTTAAAAAAAGATTAGCTTTAGAATGATATCAATATAAAAATTAAACTATAAAATAATAAACTTTGTTTGAAAATCCATTTTTTGTCATTGATAAAAAGCATCCTTTGACTGGCGGTGATAACAAAGGAGTTTTATTCTATTTTTAAATTTAGAATATCATGCCAGTAAATTTTTTTTCGATTATAGATTTAATATTTCGTTTATTAGTTGTCAATTCGTGTCATAAAATTGATTGATTCGATTATAATATTCTGTTAAGGTAGTCCGGACGTCTTCTTAGTAAATAACATTTGTATAAACAAAATTTTCTTTTAATGCTTAAAAAAAAAGTTAAAGAACTAAAAATTTGTTTAAAAAGGCAGAAATTACTTTGCCTGATATCTTTATATCTTACAATATGGAAATTTCTTCGGACACACGTCCTTTCGGATTGTCAAATACTACGCTTGACCTTAGACCTAAATCTTTTATTATTGCACATTAAGTGTTGATCGAAGTCCGGACTACCTTAAGAAGGAGAGAAAATGAATAATCAGACAAAGGCGTCATGTTTTTTTTCGTTAGATTATTTGTATATTTTTCTTTTCGTATTAGTATGGGAAGAACACTGCAGGATATGTTAAAAAATGCACACATATAAATATTTAATAAAAAAAATGATTTTTAGAGTGTTAAATTTGATTTATGTTAAAGAAATCATTCATTGTCAGTGGAAGGAAATGACGTATAAAATAAATTAAATAAATAAAAACAATTAACACAAACAGCTTGACAACATCAAAAGAGATTTAAAGAAGTGTTTATTGTACATTCAGAATTGAACAATAAAATCGGTTCGTTTTTTCATTTTATTTCCTTTTTACATTTTAGGAAAAACTATTAAATCTTTTAGTAAATAATATTTGATTTGATGCTTTAAAATCTGTGTTTTATTGTATAAATTAAAATGTTTAACAGAAGAAGAAAAAAGATAAGCGATGATGTATTTGAAAGGAATAATAAAATACCGAGTATTCCTTAAATATTGAGAAAAAAGTGTAATAAAAATCGTCGAAGTAAATTGAGTTATTATTTACTTTTATAGTAGTTTATGCGAAATAGGACGTAATACTATTTTTGTTGTGAGGCGTTGTGTGAAGAAAAAGTATTGCCATCTTAGTTACATCACCTTTTTAACAATTCCAAACAAATATAATTGTATTGATTTGTGTTGTTTCCGTTGCTGTATCAAGAATTCTTTAGAAAATTCCATTAAAACAAAATTGTGTTTGCCGACCTGTGTTCATTAAGTGTGTATTTCGAAAACTTTGTACGAGTGATCGTGCAACCTAAATAAATTGCTTGAATTTTTTTCTAAAATGAAAAATATAACAATATTAAGAATGTATGAGCATGCCACAATGTTTGATTTAAAGGTTCAAACATATAAATAATTATTATGGGAATGAATGGTCAAATAAACATGGCTCAATTTATTTCGAAAAGAGAAATGGTAAAATAATTAAGTAATTCAAAACAATAATTCATAAGGATAAAATCAACTCAAATATTTTAATTTCAATTAAAATATTTCCAAAAATTTGTCCCAAAAAATGATAGCTCTCTAAGTATCCTTTTCATCTCATCTGATGTCCTTGACAGTGCTGGATTTACACTAGGGGCAGTCGGGGCTAGTGCCCAGGGCGGCAAATTTTCTAGGGCGGCAAAATTTTGAAAGTGAGAAAACATTTTCTATACAATATATAATTAACTAATTCTTTTAAATAAAGATTTTATATTTCAAGAAATATAATTTATATGCATTATGTATCAAATTAAAATTTTGTATCTTATAATATATTAAATTTAAGTGAAAACTATTAAAATAAAATTAATTTATTTCCATAAAGGTTTGAACAAATAAAATTTGATACTTTTTTTTTCTGAAATTGATAAATTAATATAGTTTTTTTTGAAGAATTAAAAAATTTTTTTTTCTCATGTTTATTGAGAACTCTAGACATAAAGCTGAAGATTTGCTAGTTGCTGTATTATCTGTTCTTCAGTTTCTTGATCCTGATCTCTCAGATTGTCGAAGTCAGTCATATGATAACGCGAATAATGTATCAGGGATTTATTCGGGCTTACAGGCAAGAATTCATGAAATTATATCTTGCAGAACATGCTTCTTGTGCTGCTCATTCTATGAATTTTGTTGGAGTTGAATGCGCCCCAGTTGCAGTAGAATGCGCCCCAAAAGCTGCGTCATTCTTTCATACAGTACAAACTTTATACAACTTTTTTACTGCATCGACGCATCGCTGGGAAGTCTTACAGTCTCATACTGAAAAAAGAATTGCGTTAAAAACTTTATCTGCAACCAGATGGTCAGCTCGTTATGAACCGGTTCTTTTTTCTGCAATTAATTAGTTATTCTAATTCTTAAAAAATAAGATATCAAAACTATTAAAATATAATTTCAGTCATAGGGCGGCATTTTCTTCAGTGCCCCAGGGCGGCAGAAATTTAAATCCGGCCCTGGTCCTTGACCATCACTTTGATATTGATTATAGAAGGAGTGTTATAAGTTGAAAGTATTTGCGTCCGTAAATTTCTCAGTGACATCTTAGCCCTTAAACGATCGAACCGTCTTCATTGAGAATATTTTATAGCTGAGTTTCCAAAAATCGATTTACAAAAAATAAATCATATTTGTCGGGGGTTTTTTAAATTTTTTAAATTACACTTGTCTTTGAAAATCAGATCATTATGTCTACCCGAGACATCTATGAAACACGTTGTACTTTTAAGTAAATATATTAATAATATTCACAAAGGAATATAAAGAAACCGTGTTTTAAGTGTTTTTCTGTTTAAAGACGCTATGAATGAATATTTACGAAATAATATTTTTATAAAATGCTTTTAAAATTTCTTATTCTATACTTTATCCATAGAAATTGATAATCTATTATGTATTATAACATTATAATGCATTCAGATATAATATTTTTATGCAATTGTAGATACATACAAAAAAGGCATTACTATACAGAAAGCAATGAAATATACATATTATTATTATTATTATTATTAAAGCTCTCTCATTTTACCAAATCATTGCTGTATTAAGTCACGTATTTATGTATGAATATATCAAAAAAAGCTTTTTATGAATATCTTGGATATAATATGCTTTTTTTTATAATCTTTAACAATATTATAAATGAGAAAATAATCTAGTCTTTCTGTCTGCTTGACGTTTACGACTTTTGGTATAGGTATTGAGCACGATCTGAGTCCTGAGAACAAAAATGCTATTTTTCAGATTTTTAAAGGGTTTTTTTTTCTTCAAGTCCTTCAAATATTGTAAGATTTTCTCTCATCACGAGAGTAAACGTGTAAACAAAAAAATATTAGCTCCTGATTTTGTAATTAGCTGAACTAAAAAGTAAAAAACCATTTCTAAAAGTTCAAAAAAAAAAAAAAAAACAATGACTAAGAAAAAATTATTTTATCGTGGCTTTGGCTTCCTTTCTTCTAAACGTGATCGAGAATTATCTTCGTAGACAATAAATCTTGGAGAAATTCTAACAAATGATACGCGCGGTGTTCAGATTAAAATCTCGACTCATTTTTTGCGCTTGGTACTAGCCTATAATTAAAATACCATAAGCCTGCTTTCACTAACTCCTAGACTAAACAAGTGAAATTTAGAAAATTTAAACAAACTCCCGACAAATTTTTCGGGTACGGAATCCTAACCTAGTACTTGAAATACATCTAAGAACACTCTCGTTTAAATAACCTCTTCCCTTAAAAGCTTTTTCCAAACTGAACCGATTTTGAAGATCATTGCCAATTTTTTAGTTTTTTCGGGTAGGGAACATTAAACTCGAACTTGATACGTAGCTAAAAACACTCTCCATTAAATTACCTATCAAACGAAAATCAAAATCGATTCATCCGTTTAAGCGCTACGATGTCAAAGACAGACAGACAGACAGATACACGCGCATAGCGGTCAAACTTATAACACCTCTATTTTTTAGTGTAAAACCGAATTCATTAAGATAGGATGTTGCCCACATCATCTAATCTATACAAGGTACAGAATAAATTTTGTACACCCACAAGAAGAATAAATATTTTATTTTTAACCATTTTTTTTGTTGTATTTGTATATTATTTGCCTCTAATAGTTAGCTATTTGCGTTTTTCCACAGGCATTACATTATTTAAAAAGAACTGACTGAACTGGAGAGAAGAACTATACTAAAAACAGAATATGACTTATGTTATAAACTTTTTTTAAAGTTTATTTATACCAATGTCACGCAACGTAAATAAACAAACATTCACTTTTTATTCGAACATTTGTTGAATGTCGTTTTTAGCTTTCTAGTAAATAATATTAATGGTATTATCCAAGTTCGAAATTATGATTTTAGTCTATTTATAGACAAAGTGCGAAATGTCTGACGAGTACCGGATATTTTCGAACAATTCGAAATATACTAGCCATGGCCCATGGGACAGTTTTGAAGAATTTTTTGTGTTTACTATGGCTATAGTTAAAATTGAAAGTTTCCAAAGATGTTTTTAACGCAATTGATAAACTTTTTCGATATATATAAAGCTTTCTGCCATACAAAATAGAACGTCTATCTGAGTGTATACAAAATAGGCCATCATATATATGATAAAAATCATTACGTGGTCTATGGACGAGTTAATAATGCCCGAAAGGCAGAAAACTTTTGTTCGTCAGAAAATACGAACAACCGTTTAAAGGTTCCTTTTTTTCCTTGCTTTAATGGAAGCGCCGGGAATTGCAAAATATTGCATCAATGTGCTTCCACCATAAAGACGATTTATTGAAAATTAAAATTTGCTTTTGCGGGGGTTTTTGAAGAGGCAAAGTTTTACAAATTTTCGGGGTTAGTTTGTACAATTTTGTAAATAAATAAATATTAAATTTTAATGTTATGCATTATGAGAGTCAATAAGAAATTTTAAATAACATGATTTTTAAGCCAAGAATTTTCTGATGCTATAAATTTTATTATACAATCGAATTTTTTTTGATAAATTCGTGCATAATTAAAGACTTTTTGTCTTTTATAAATGTAAACTATATACAAACAATGTCCCACAATAGAAATACCTTCTATTTCCGGAGTTTGATTCTTTTAAAATTCACAAAAAAAAAAAACTGTATATAAAAAAGATTGTTATGCTAAAAATATTTTAGTCTTAAAATTCAAGCAATTTTTCTAAGAAAATTTCGCAACATTTTTAAGGACAGATAAAGTAATCGATGAAAATAAAATAATTTATATTACGCATAATTTGTAATCGAATTATTTCAATGCTAAATTTTATGTTGATGTTGCAATGTTGTTACAAGCTGTGAAAAAACATTTATTTAAGCAAACAACAATATAGAGGGTATGCAAATTATTTTATTTTGTTTAGTATTTACACAAATGATAACAGTGATATTAATACAGATTGTATACAAAAACACTGAACATAGAAACGATTCATATAAAATTATATAATGTTTTGTTCAAACTGATAAGAGGTATAATTACAGCCGTTTTAACCTGTCCAACAAAATGTATAGAGTAGGTGCTAGATAGAGTTTGATGTGCCAAAGTCAAGGAGCTCATTTTGTCAATTGAATCCTTTTCAGAAATGCTTATACATTAATATTCCGATAATCCGAACACTGAATCTATCGTTTTCTAGTGAGAGAAATGAATGCTACTCTCTCAAATTTTAGAATCAAGAGCTTCTATATGTTAAATATATACTACACTATATAATTCGTATATATTCAGTGTTTTTGAATACACCCTGAATGTATGTACACATACAAAATGACATGCATTTTTTATTTAATAAATTCTCATGCAGTATTCAAAATGAGTAAATATAATTAAAAATAATGATATATTAAAAAAAAATACCTTTGTATTACAGAAACAGCATTCAAATTCACTTGGCAACTCATCAATAAGTTTATCAAGTTTTGATTTTGCATCCATGGAACGCTTACTTACATCATCCTAAACATAATATTTGAGAACAAATTAATTTAAAAGATTAATTTATTTGAAAAAAGTAACTTAAAAAAAATTAATTCAATAACAAAATTTGACATAATATGTCCTGAAAGCATGTTAATTTCCTGAAATAGAGTAATATTTCTATAATATTTGTTACTAGATATAGAAAATATAAAGTTTAAATCACGCCGAAGCTGAAATTAAATAAATCTGCAGTGTTAATTTTGATAAATATTGAAAATTGAGCTGGTTAGTAAGGACAAAAAAAGAACCCTTGCAAACAGTGTAATCCATTTCAAATTATTCTACATTTTTTGCAAAAATATAGTCCCATTTTTATCTTTTTTGATAGTACCTAGCAACACTCTCAGTGGTTCAAAAAGAAGAAGCACTCGATTCATCTGCGGCCGTTTGAATTCGATTATCCTTTTTTCCAATTTTTTCTAAGTCATTGTCAAACCGTGATTATAATGAGTAAAATTTCTCGTATGTATTCGGAAAGAGTTTTTGGTCAAGAAAAATTGACGCTTTTTCATAATATCCACTAAGTGCTTACCCACAAAACGGGTTATGTCGTCAATCCACCGTCTCTCCAGCTGTTTCCTGTAATTTTTGCTGCATTTTAATACTTACCGATCAAATCAGAATGCCTCAATCTTTTTTTAAGTTATCTATTTTATTTGGCTCGAAATTCTCAATTTTCAATGAACTAGCCCGCCTGGAAAAGTGTAGAGCTTAATCAGATACTTTCTAATCGAAGTCGCAAGTTTGTGCTTCTGGTATGAAAACGAGAAATACCCAGTGATAGACGTCTTAAGAACAGGGAAATGTCTGGAATATACCTCGGCAAATTTATCCTATTTTAAGTAGAATGTGAAGTTGAAAATAAAAGAGTCCCCCAGGAAATACTTTACGTGCAAGTTATTGAAGCAATTTTGTCACCCACAAGTTATAAAATTCCCAAGCCAAGCGCAACACACATTTAGAAAAAGTTCCAAGTCAAGAATGCTTACCCCTGGTGAAATATACCCTTTAGTAGATGCCTGTAACGCGGATGTTTCATCAAACGGCGGATCACTATTCTGAAAATCATCATCTGGATATTGTAAATCTAGTAACATTGTAGATCTTTGATCTGGTGGTGTCATCATAACAGACGAGGTCATAACAGAGCCATCTGGTTGTACAGATGGTAACGAACTTTGATGCTGTAATTGTAAATGTTGTTGTGACGTAGGAATGTTGGCGAATGGTTGCATATTTTGTGTTGATGATGAATTACTTCGACGATGTCTTTGCTGTAGCTGTTGTTGCGCAGCGGTGGCCGTGGTGGATGTTTGATAATGATCAAAATTACGATAGCAACCAACAGCTGTTTGTGTTGGATTACGCCCACATGCCGATTCACCTTCTGTGCTATTACCATCCGCTTGTGATATATTATGGCCTGAATTGAATATTGAGTACCATAGAATAGTCTGGTTGGACTGATTTTGGTAGTTTGTTTTTTTTTTTGGACTTTTTTACAGTGTGATGTGATTGGTTAAACGACACATATAAAGAGAAGTAAGCAAATATTTTGGTTTCCAAAAAAACACAGAGATAGAGAAAATAGTTACAAGAAAAGAATATAGGCCCGCCACGAAATGCTCAAACAAATATTTTTTTTGTACATAAAGCAAATGTGAAATGGAATTTGTTTTTTCTGGCCATTTTCAAAAATGCAGTGTGTAATTATTTTTTAATTCTAAAAAGGCGTTGTTTTTTGTTTTTTACTTTGATTGTAGAAATTTGTATGTGAAAAAATGGACGTGAAGACGATTTTGGACGTGTGAGGTTCAATCTAAATGATTTTGCGGTTTTTGATTTTTTAGCTCTGAATTGGTTGTCTTTTTCTTTTCTTAATTACGAAACACACACATTTATGATAAATATATATAGACAAAAAAGAGATAGAGATATGCGCATGCGTATAATTTTTTTTTTGTATTTTTGATTATAAAATATAAATTGTTACGTGCAATGGCGATGTTTGCGAGGTGGGGTTGTGCTCATATCTTCACCACCAAGTAATACACATTTTTCACCTGAGAAGAGAAACAAAGAAAAAGAACAAAGAAACTAATCCAAATTATGTATAAAATAGTGTTTTTGGTTTTTTTATAAGGTTTTAAATAGTAAAGAGACTTTATAATCATGATATAGATACTATATATATACATTTAGAATGTAGATACAACAACAAAAAAATCACCTGTATTTGAAATCACTTTGGAGTGAATCTGCCGATCTTGATCCAACTCAAATTTGATATTATAATCCCTTACCAAGACAAGGAATCTGGTAACAAAGACAAGGACTTATTGGAAGATTTTTTACAACATATTTCTAACCTGCTCCAATAATTCTCAATCATATTTAGAAGTAAACGTGAAAGGGAATTATCGGACTAAGCTAGAAATATTTTCGAACGGATCCCAACAATTTATATGGATTGCGTCAGGTTCAGAGCCTCGACACTTTTCAGGCTAACTATCATTAAATTTTCCATAATCATCATAATTCATTTTTTCAATAATCATAATTCAAGAATACGATCTGATATGTCGAAAAAAACCAGTAGCGTTGGGATTTTCTAACACCAATATGCCCTTCATATCTACAAATGAAAGTTGGTATATTTTCCGAAAAATTTCTCACAAAACAGGTGATTTTTTTCAGTGAATTTGTCTACAGAAAAATGAAATAAATATAGTGTTTCGTATTGAAAATCCCATACGAAACACTAATATTTGCAAGTTTGATTTTGGAAAAAAATGTATATATAAGGAAAAATGCGTGGCGAGACTATAGAATTTTTTATCGTTTTATGTTTGGTTAAAGATTTTTTCATGATTGTTTGATTTATTTACTTTTTCGATTATTTTCAATGAATAAAATTGATTTCTGTTTTTAACGATTGCGAAAAAGAATGTAAAACATTAGTATCAACACAATTTATTTTTGAATTAGATCCATTTCGAAACAATTTTCTTGGAAATTCGATATACTCATGTTTCTATGACCGTCAATTTTTTTGTTTTGGCAATTGTCAATTTTAATGATTATCTGTGCCAAAAATCTTGTGATTTTGTGACTTACAAGATGATAGAAAAAATTTGGCACAATTAAAAAAATTGTTTGATAAATAATTTATTCGCATTGCATTTTAAAAAAAAAATGCGTTACACAGCATTGAAATTCTTTTAATTATAATTAGCCGTGTTTTCACCTCATTAAATGCGTAGCAAAAGAATTAGTCATAAAACTTTCTAGTTTGAAGAATAATAATTAGTCATATTAAAGTTTCGCACTCTCCTTACAGTTGGGGATGAAAATTTTGATTTAAATGCTAAAAGCTATTCAAGGACAGATTGAAAAGGATCGGTAATAGACCCTTCTTTAATGCGATAAAGTACAGTTTTGTACCTGATATTATTTGATCGCTTTTTCTGGTGATCATTTGAAGAACAATTGAGGCTTTATATTTGAAAAAGTATAATTTTTGTCCAAAAGGAGGTTTTAAAAAATCTGAAATTGTATATGTTTTTAATTCTTTGATAGCTTTTAAAAAAAATCACAAACTGATCCTTCAAGCCGGATGCAAGTTTGGTCTATGAGTATATCATACATGTTCAAAAGCGTGTTTAAAAAGTTTGTATAATCGATGTCAGATGGAAAACTGGAAAGGAGCAATTACAATTATTTTCTTGAGTAATTAAAACAAAAATTTCAGAAAATTTGTTATTTTGACGATATATCTTTTTCTTTTGTAAACAAGTTCGATAAAATCAAAGATAGAAATGAATTCTATTCTACTTCGATGTGAGTCGTCGATTCATTCGGAAAGAGAAAGAATTGCGGTGTTGTTGCAAAGAAACAGCGAAAATATTGTTTTAAAATGTGTCGATAATATTAATTATATTTTCTGGGAAAGGATTTTTTCTTTTTCGCAACATATTGCTTTTATGCTGTAGATACGAAAACCCAGAAATCAATTTCAAGTTTTAATTCGATAACATTTCTGTTTGGTAATGAAAATTTTATGAAATGAATAAATGAATTCAAGCCATGCATATTTTTTAAGTTTTTTTTCTAAAAAAAAACTTAAGACACTTGATAAATTTATAAATACTTGATGATCTACACACTTAACAGTATTTAAAAGGAATATTTCTCATTAGGTCTTGAAAAAATTGAAAATTATTCCTAATAAAAATACAAAACTAATGGTTTTTTACATTAGGAAATAAAAGAAAGTACTCTATTAGTCTAATAGCCGCAAAGAGAAAGAGAAATAAGCATTTTGAAAGAAGAAGAAAAATAGAAAAATGTTAAAATCATTTATACAGAGTTGATTCAAAATTATTTTTAATGAAAATTACTGTTTTGACGTCGTAATCTTTTTTAATTAAGTAACATAACAATTAAAATAAATTTAAAAAAGGATATATAAGCTAATACTTAACAAGTAGAGATAGGTAGCTTTTGGAAAACCGATTTATCTATATGCATAACCGAGCTTATAGTTCGTGCAACAATTTTACGAACACTTATTCACATTGAAAAATTTGCCATGCATTTATCTCATTCGCCGACGATTTAATACTGACTTGCTATATTTGCATACATAAACACTATAGTTTTTTAAACATCTTATCAAGAGTCAAATTTGCCATCCTTTGCTCGATTACTGAAGTTCTTGCATTACCATAATATTTTATTTCAAGCAGGCGGTGTATACGAATTTACCTTAGCTTAAAAAATAACAGATCGCAATGACTTTGCAAAAGATAGAGTAATTCGTTCATACTTCCTGATTTATTTTCTCATAGTCTAAGAAGTTCAGCACACGATGCAAATTTTACAAAACTGGCTCATAGTATCTATGATTTGCTTGTACATCCCTTAATAACAAATGCAAAAATATTTTTGATTCCCAACCCTGTATAATCTAATAAATATATCTAAAATAACACCTAGATAGATTTCCAGCCTCGTATTTTAAATATATTTACAAAAGTGTATGTACATGGGACTCCGAAAGTTCAGATAAAAGTTGAAGCATCGTTTTTTTTTTTTTTTTTGGACAATGATTTTTTCTATTTGTATTCAAATCCGAGCCCCATTAACATACACCGGATATTAATGAATAAATAAAATATTAATTAGAAAAAAAAGTGTAAAATTTGCCAGAAAACCATAAACTCAAAATAAAATAAAAAGCTGATCACTTACATAACTCACCAGTGTCGACAATAACATCAATTAAATCCATTGACTTAGCGAACGCATCACGTAGATTGATATGATGGAATGATACAATACTGCCCTCACGTTTTGCACGTTCTAATGCCTCCCTACGTTTTAATGCTTTTTCACGTCTCATCTGATTTTTATAAAATTCAGCAAAATTATTAACAATAATGGGAATGGGTAACGCAATGACCAAAACACCACAAATACAACACACGCTTCCAATAACTTTCCCAAGTGGGGTTGTCGGATAAATGTCTCCGTAACCTACAGTTGTCATTGTGATGCCAGCCCACCAAAATGTTTCTGGTATTGAACTGAATTTTGTACCTGGCTCTTCTTTTTCAGCAAAATATGCCAATGATGAGAATATTAATACACCCATTGCAAGAAATAACATTAATAAACCCAATTCTTTATATGAATTCCTTAACGTAAATCCTAATGATTGTAAACCAGTTGAATGTCGTGCTAATTTTAATATACGTAATATACGCATAATACGAAATATTTGTACAACACGTCTCACATCTTGAAATTGATCTGTTGCATTTTTATTTGTTTCCAGTAGAAATAATGAAATGTAGTATGGCATTATCGCTAGTAAATCGATGATGTTTAAACCTATAAAATTCATTTTCATTTTTATCGTCTTATTACGTCTTATTAACTTTTTTTTTAAATCTCTTTGATATTTAACTTTTGAACTTAAATCAAGTTTCAAATTATTAATTCAAACGATCGCAAATTCAATACATGAACTGGTCCTTCGAGCCGGATACTACTTTGAACAAATCAATTGTACACACAAAATGGTTCATTAAGCCAAAAATAAGTTTAATTAAATTGTATAATTTAGGAATTTTCTAAGTTTAACAAGCCTACCAAATGCCATTGTTTTCGGTTGTATGATGAAACGATTTAAAATGATTAAATTTATTTTGATTAAATCAGCCATTCAAGATTCAGGTTGTCGGCTGAAATTACTGTAGAAAGATTTAGGCAATCTTTGTATAGATATCTTGATAGTGGATTTCATATACAATCTTTGTATAGATATCTTGATAGTGGATTGAGCTGGTCCTTCGAGTCAGATACCACTTTGACTCAATCAAGTTTAATATGTTTGTTTGCATATACACAAACTGATCCTTCAAGCCGAATATTATTTTGACTAAATTTGATAGCTTAGCAATTTTCTAATGGGAACTCATTTAACAGCTATTCAAGATAAGTTTTTATTATCGCTTGAGACAAAAACAGGTTCAGATTGTCTGGTGAATGATTTGAAATTAACCTAGAAGATTTTGTTAATCTTCAAAGGTCTCTATCAAAACCGCTCATAAATAAAATTTTATAACGTAACATCGACCATTCTAAGAGAGAACGATTTCGGGGAAAAATGAGTGAGAGAAGAGAGACGAACTTTTTCGTTACATTTTGTTTTTAATTTCGATTTTAATATCGAAAAAAAGAAGATATATTCAATTCAATGAACAATCAATTTTTAACATAAAGAAAGTCTTTCCATTTTCCTTTTTTTTTTTGTTATCTTTTAATTAGTTACTTCTTTTTTAACATGAAAGATATTTTTTCGTATATTGTTAGCGTAGAAAATGAGTTCGAGGTTAAATTTTCGAATATAGGAACATAAACGAGATGTATTTTTAGTCAACAGTTCTTTTACCGATGGCAGTATTTGAAATGTAAAATAATTAAAATTATTGTTTCTTAGAAAAATACAACTAGTACGAATGAAATTAAACGATGTTGTCAGAGGATACGTAGTTAATTCAACGAAAATTAGATTTTACCAAAAGTACTGAATATTAGAAAAAAAAATTAACAATTTGAAATCTAGAAGTGTTTTTAAGTTCAAAAGTTATATTTATCAGACATTTAAAAAAGTTAATAATTGCGTAATTGTTTGTTTGAAAAGGATTGTTTTCATTCCGAAATTGAATTGAATTTGACATATTTTCTTGAAATTTTCGAGATAAACTTTGTAAGTATGTGTTTATAATGTAGTATGTGTTGTGTAAATGTTGTGTTTTCGAATTAGAATATTCGTGTTAAATTGTCATGTTTTAATTGTAAAATTTTTTTGTTTCTTTAAATTTTGAAATTTTATATATTAAACAAATCTTTAAGAGTATATTTTTGTTTTTTTCACAGTCTGTTGATTAGTAAGGGACAGATTTTTGGAATGAAATCTAAATAACTTTTAGATCTTTCAAAATTATTGATTTATACCTAGGACAAAAAGAATTGAAGATTGGGTTTAGAAAAATGAACAAGAAATCGAAATTTTTTAGCTACAAATGAATGGAGATAAGTAATATTTAGTATAATTAAATTCATCAGAAGATTTTTTTGAAAGTGTGGTGAAAGGTTTTCTGCAATTTTATATGGACTTTGAAGATAAAAATATTTTAAATGGTTCCAGCAAAGAACGTCGCCTGAAGATCTGCCCGTCATGAGCCAATAAAAAGCCGAAAGAAATTCGTTTAAAAAATAGTAGTAAAACAATTTAGATTCTAATACTAGTAGAAATTTTTTGCTATTCTGGGAAAGCCAAATTGAAAATTTTAATTTTGTAATTTTGAATGTTTTAGTGAAGAAATACTTTTAAGTTGAGAATTGTGGGTTGGCATCCTCTAGTTGGCGGCCAAAATATATTAGGATATTGTCATGTTGGACATGAAAAACTATGAAGTTGAAGATAGTTAACATACGAAAAAAGTTTTCTAGGAAAGAATATGTTTGGAAATCATTTTGATTAAATAATTGGCTCTGATATAGATCTAAAAATTATTTAGTTTTCAATAAATTAGTTTTTTTTTTCCACTAAATACAAAAATTAATTGAACAAAACGAGAAATGGTCAATTAACTAATATATTTTTTAGTCGGATTAATTTTAATCTGTACAATACTTTTTATAAGGTTTCGTTAAAAAAAAAGTTAAATGGTTGAGAACTACTCATTATGTTAAATTCTTTCAGGGATTTTGTTGGGAGGGGTTTGATTGTTACTTTTCGTGTAAAAAAGGCTGACCTCCTTTAAAAAATTTCCACTTATCAGGGGAAGCACTGAATCGTAGGATATATTCAAGTGAAAACCATGTTATGCACACTGCCTCAACCATAGCGAGCTGTGGATTATCTTGGACCGTCCCTTGATCGTTTTCCACTTGAAAGCTGGGTATCGTATTCAAAGTGAGTGCAATTGTTGATAGAACTATGAACAGGATTGAGATGATGGCTATCACCTGGAATTTAAATTCGGATTTTTCGATTTTGGATATTTTGTTTTCCTTATGTTAAGACATTTATCTTCGATTTTTCAAAAAAATGTACTTTTTGTTTACATTGCATTCGAAACTATATTTTCGAAATATTTTTTTTTCTCGATATATCGATTAAATGTGATGTTTGTGTGTGTTTTTTTCGTTTTTGAAATGTGAATTTTTTTTTTATAGTTATTTTAGGTTATATTTTAATTTTGATTTTATTTATTAAGTAAAAAATTTATATTAATTTAATTTAAATACTGTCAAAAATTTGTGAAAAATTCTGTGAAATTTCCTGAACTTTTCTAAATATTTTAAGCTTGTGATAGTTTAGTTTTTTTCAAAAAAATGTAGTAATTATTAAGTAAGAAGGCATTTGGAAAATGAAAAATACAAAACAATTTTCAAGCTAAACGATTACTGATGAGAGGTAATGAATTATTGAAATATCGATTAAAACACAAAATATTAAGCCAAGAGTTCGAACAACAACTTCACAAGGTCATAAATTTATCGTTCGCGGCGAACTTTTGTAAATAGCGATATAAATTAAAATTTTCACATTTTTGGGCGTGTTTTTTCTCAGATACTGCACGAGATGAGACCAGAAAGGTAAAACGAAACTTGTTTTCACTCGGATATGAGACTCTTACAAATATTGCCTCATCTTGTGTAAAGCCCTGCAAATAAAATTATAATACGAATATTATCATTTATTTTTCAAATTAAATACTTTTATTGTTTATCTTTTTTCGCAAAACTTTGACAATATTAGAAAATTAAATTAAAAAGTTAATTTTCTCTTAATATGATTTTAATGGTATGCATAAAAAATAATTAAAAAATATATTTTTTATCATTAAAAACTAAGTTATTTATATAATAAGTTAAAAAATTTCTACCATTTTAATAATTGAAAAATAAACTTAATATATTTGCCTTTTTCATTAATTAAATGGTTTTTTTTTTTGCTCCATATATAGAAAACAAAGCAAAGCTTGAAGCAAATATTTATATTATATATAATTATGTATAATAATAGTTAATATCTACAGATGAACAAAATAATTAAAATCAACTTGAATGTAATAAAAACATTTTTCCGTAGATATTTTGTAAAAAAATTAATATAGTAAATCGTTTGGATACGCGTAAAATTTTTACAAAAAATAAATTGATAAAATTTTACTGCATATATTTTAGAATCGCATTATATATGATCCCCCAAAAATGAAACGGTTAAATCGTGAGCGAAAATTCAAGAATAATGTAGCTATGTTATAGGATTGCAGAAAATTCTACTGAGTAAATTTTGAAATAAGTTTTTGGCGTCCTTAATTTTTGGATTGTGACTAATATGATTTTTTAACACTGTCGACAGCTAACCACTTCTTCTCGTTATCGCTATAGCTAGTGGTAAAGCAGAGAAAGAAAACTGATACGGAAAAATGTAAGCGTTTTGTACACTCATTATATAATAAACCATGATTGAAAGATTTGTTTTACGACAAAATTTTGAAATGAATGGAAATATACAGGCGCTTTTCTCTCTGCTTCGAAGAGCACAGGGACTTAGGAGATAAAATCCTTGGAAGGAAGTTCCCATGAAGTTTATGGATTTGATATACCATTCACAAGATCAATACATCATTCACAAAAGCTTCGTTAATTTATAATAAGAAAAGTTATAGAAAGTAAAAATTTCTACAAGCAAAGATGATCTTTTAATAAAAATTTTTTAACACCGAATATCAGTCACTTTCAAATTTTTCGAACAGAAAGGAAGTCACACTAATATTAGAAGTTTACGGATTTCCTCTGCCTCTGTTTTTTCTTGTCACATCACGAGCGAAATCTTCCTTATGCCTTTATCAATATTCCCGATTTAATCCTCATATTATCGTGCAGACGAAAAATAGAGCCGCGGTTTAAAAATGTAATATACCGTGTAATATTTAATTTTGTTAAGTATGTAACTTGTTTATCACATCTGTAATAAAATTGCCTATAAATAAGACGAGTTGATATTTAATATATATGATCTCTCTAGCGTATTTTAACCACAGGACTGCAATGCGAAATTTCGCACGGATCGAGGTAGTCATTTCTAGTATGAAACATCCAAATGCTTTATTTTGGAATCTTCATTAGTTTGGCTAACCTATAAAACTATTTTCGAGAGCTTTCACGGCTTTGTATTTCAATTTCGAGAATCAATAAGTTAACAGTTTTCGAAAAAATATTATTATTTTTGAAATGGGTAGAGACCAACAAATGTTTCTATTTCAAAAAAAAAAAAAAAAATGTTTTCTAAATTTTAATGATTCACTTTTTGGAGGATCAAATTGTTTTCGTTACGAGGAAAAAAATTAAATAAATAATTTAATTATTTAAAAAATATTAAAAGCTTTCCAATTATATACGGACTAGTATAAATTACTGCCAATTATGTTCAAAATAATAAATAATTTTTTTACATATAAAAAAACTTTTTGGCTTTATTTTATTATTAATCGTTTTAATTTTTAATTTAAAATTTTTTTTTTATTATTGCTTTTTCTGTTATTTTTTAAGTTAATTAAATTTAAATAATAGTTTAGTTTTTTTTTTCTGTTTTTAGTTTGTTGTTAAATTGTTTTGTTTAAATATTTACATAATAAAATTAAATTGTTATTTAATACTTTGTTTATTATAATAGATCTAGAGTCAAACATAGAAGCCATGTAGTCATTTCCAAACGACTGGAAATTTCTCGAATAGATTTCTCGCAAATAAAAAATTTGCATATCCCTTGAAACAGAAGCCTAAGACATGGAAAATTTTCGTAGAAAGAAAAGTTGTAATGCATAACCTTCTCTTAAATTTCCATGTGTTTTGAAATGTATGTGAAATACACCACATGGCCCCAAACCATATTATACTTATATTATACAGAGGTCATTTTTAGAATTAATAAACAAGATTATGTAATATTTACAATAAAAAATATTACTCGGAAGTGGAGTGGAATAATACTCGGAACAATACGATGTAGTTTTGTATACATGTTGTTTTATGAGAAGTATTATTTTAGCTTTATATAAGTAATTTATACAGAGGGCCTACTGTAAACTACGTTAGTTATCACTCAATTACTTAGGTGTATATTTTAGAAATTCCAAAGTTTGACAAATATTCTACCGACGCATAATCGATCACTAATTAATTAAAAAACAAATCATTTTAGAGCTAATTAGAGCAACTAATTTATTGATATAAAACATCGTATAAATATAGGGTGTATCAGTAACATTGCAAAATAAGTTAATTTGAAATTTTATGCTCAAAATTCCACCACAAATTAATGTTTAAGAAAGAGTATTAAATTTTTGTAATTTAATTTATTGACTTTCACCAACGATTAACAAGGTCTATAGTAAAATTAGTAGTTTCGATTACATTATTTCAGTTTGAACAAGTTTAAAATCTTCGTTTGAAAGCTTTTTTTTCTTCAAGATACATCGTGAAGGAATGATGATAATGATCTCGAATTTGCACCAATTTGATACTCTGCTTTTAGCTTTCAATTGAAAATATTTACGAATTAAACTCTAAAATAAACTTCGCCAATTAACAAATTTTCTAGAAAATACAGATATTATAATCATTTACTTTTAAAATCATTTTATTAATGATAATAATTTTTTGTTTAAATTGACATACTTAAATCTTCATTAGCAATGAAAATTAATCAAATAAATAAACGAAAAATTTATTTTTATTAGATAAATCTTCAAAAAGATTTAATTCCATTCAAAATTTTCGGTATATAATAAAAAAACGAATCTTATTAAAGTCGAATAATTCTAATAAAAATAAATATAACTTTTTTGTGTATTTATTATTTTAATAAGTAACTTCTTAAAGAGAGTTAATTTTTTTTCTGGGGATAATTTTAAAATTTATTTGCATATTAAAATTTATTTATATTCTGTTTCAAATTTTAAAATAACAATTATTTATGAACTCAGTGATTTATTTATGAATTTTATTGCAATGTTTGAACGACGATTTATGGTTTAATGATTTATATTTCATAGATGATTGAAATATAAAGCCTTTTTAGAAAGAGAAAAACTACTCGATTTCATGAAATTGTAAACGTAGCTCGTTTGCTAAAGTTGCTTTGCCCGTTCTTCGTTATTGACGAATCTCTGACGTGATTAAATTTAGATTAGAACAAGTGAAAACAAACAATTGACTGAGTTAATTGTTGAAATACCATATATAGACAGTGTTGATGCGCAATCGTTTGTTTTTTTGACATCACGTAAATAACAAAAGATATTCACTTTTAAATAGACACACACACAACTGATATTCCTATATTAATACATACTATAAAATTTGCACCTAATTAACGCCCTCGTGGGTAAACAGTGATGTTTACAAAAAAATGTTTCAAACAAAAGTTTTTTATTTTTTTATAAGGAACATTTTTTACATTTAAACTTTTGTTTTATCTCTAACGGTTTACAAGATGGGTCCTACGGACCCAAGACCCAATTGACCTATGATGCTCATTTACGAACTTGACCTCACTTTTTACGTCCTGAGTACGCTGTAAAAATTTCAGCTCGATATATTTTTTCGTTTTTGAGTTATCTTGTCCACAGACGGACGGACGGACAACCGGAAATGAATTAATTAGGTGATTCTATGAACACCTATACCAAAATTTTTTTCGTAGCATCAATATTTTTATCGTTACAAACTTGGGACGAAACTTAATATACTATGTATATTTCATATATATGGTATAATAACCAAGTCATTTTTAGTAAGCCGAACTTGAATAAAAATAGCGTTCCGATTGCACTAGTGTACGAGGGTCAGCACAATAAGCCAGATTGCAATCTTTTGGTGGACAGTGTTTCTTATAAAATTATGGCTCCGAGGAATTATGGCTCCAAAACACTTTTGACAAAGTTTTACATATTTTTAACATAACTGACTCTTTGGGAACGGTTGCGAGGGTCTCCTTCCTGTTAGCACACGAGCCATAAATTTGTTTCTTTTCAGATATGGCACATATTTAAGGGAATACCGCCAAATGCAATATGTTCACCTACTCTCAAGATTTATTAAAATATGAATGAAAATTTGTTAAAAAATAAAAATTAATTAATTTCATTTTCATAACATAAACCATTTTTAGTGATCGATTAAACGTTTCAAAAAATGTTTATTGTTTTTCACATGGACGATAAATTATTTTAAATTCTATATGCATCGTCTGAATGAAAATTTTATAAATTTTGTGTATACATGAAAGAAAAACACTTTAGGCGGCGTGGCGTGGTGTGCGAACACGCTTGTGTAACTGCATTGATGATATAAATGCTTGCCAATGTAAACAACTTAATTAAATTAAACGATTTTCTATTTAGAACGAGGACCAAATGTATTACTTGACAGTTATTTAGAACGGTTACAGATTGGAATGAGTGGCAAGATCAAGATCATGTATATTAACTGAAACTTTTTCCCCTAATCACCGAAAATAATCATAGTCGAGGAATTCTGTATCTGGGGTCCTGGAAAATTTTTAAGCATGTAAATACTTATTTTCTTGAATATGGTAATGAGATTGTCGATTCAAGTGATTTCCAGTAATTTTTAAGTGGAAAATTTAGCTTCGATTTTATTACAGTAATAGTTTGTTGGTAGAGGGCAAAATTCTAGTTTGGTAACGACAACGTCATCTTGAAAACACCAAGCACTGAGCTCTTTTTTATAGCCATGGTATATATTATACACTAGCAAATATCCGCAAGCTTCGCTGAGTAACTTCGAATTTAAAAATATACAAGTACTTCATAAATGGCAATGATTGATATATAGGTACTTTCACTTCCTAGTATAGCCTCTTAAAGAATCAATTTTCATAAAAAATGCGAAAAAGTAAAATTTTATCTCATACCATGAGCATACAGTCGACAGTCGGTAGTCCCTATGATTGCTTATCATTTGTTTTAGTGTATGGCAATAACCTCTTAAATTTTTTGATATTTTGAAATGACTGTCAAGTGCTACAGCCTGGCTCTAGACCCATTTCGAACTACAACAAAACAATATTTAATTTAATTGTCAATTAGATTATAAAACATTTTATTATATCAAAATAAATTCTATATTATTATTAAATCAAGAGAATAAAGTACTTGTTTTCAATAATAACATATTATTGTTGAGAATTTTGGCAATTTAAATAATTACTGAATAAATTTTAAGATAATGTATTATTTAATTATTTTAAAATTTATTTTAGATGAATATCATCGTATCTTTTATACTAAAAATATTTTCTTATATATCTATACAGGATGTAAGAAAACCTAATAGAGGGTTTATAGATATGATTCGAACAAATAAGGAAACTCATCAGTATACAATTTAATTATTACAGTCGAAAATTTTATTTTCGAGAAAAATTAGTTTTGAATTACAGGTCATTTCAAGAAATTGTGAAGCCGCCGAGCTTGCTAGAAATGACTCAATACTGTCGGACACAAGCATCAATAGACATCCGGGAGTTCCATTTGCGAGCGGCAAGTTGCTCCTCAAAGAGGATATCTTAAAAAAGGCAAATCTTGGGAGAGAGAAACGTACTTGTGGTACTACAAGACAGATATGATCTGAGCACAATCGTAGGCGTTCCGAAGATATCAGTTATATCACTTCCAAGGGTCTCTATTAGCAAAATTTTTGCGGATTCTACAGAACACTAACTAGAGGACAGGCACACTGAACGCCTGGGCCTGACAGTGTCATGATTATTACCGGAGCTGTCACAATGAAGGGGGGGGGAGGAATCTTCATATATAATGGTAAAATTTTATTCATAAATCAAATTAACTGAGCATGAGATATCAAGAAAAAATTTTGGAACTATGCCCCTATGTTCGGCGGATGTGAACGTGGCAAAAAAAAGCCCGACACTGACTCATTATAGTTTAAATAGTTTAATATCCTGAAATGTAATTATTATTTTCGATACCGTGATCGGGTGGTTACTGTGACCGCTCCTGATGTAGATGATTGTCAGATCAAAACCAACTAACGTCAATTGATTTTTATTTAGTTTCAATTAAAAATACATAAATTATAGCGAAAGTAACATAGTTCCTATCGGGTTCCCACGACACCTCTCGTCATTTTTTTTATTTGAAAGATTATTTTAAGGACAATTAATGTATCTAATATATAACAGAAACCAAATTAAAACGCAGCTTCGCTGGAAAGCACGTATTCAGAACATATTCATTGTTTATACTTACTTTTTCTGGTACACGAAAACCGAGACCGAGCCATGCGATACTCGGTCTCGAATTCAATTGGATATCCTTAATTTTGTTACACCCTGTATAGATATATATTTGTTTTAGTAACTATGATAAATTACTGAATTATAAATTTAAATTTAATTTAATATTCATTTAAATTTTTGTTGTTTTAACACTTATACTAAAGGTTTGTTTCTTTGCTGTCATATGTAGTTAGTATATATTTTGTTTGTCAAACAATCTTGTTATTTACACCGGAAAATGTATTAGAAACTCTGTGTAAATAAGTGAGATAGAGAGAGTAAATATGTACATTGTATGTTTGTAGTATTTTGTGTCAAATATGTACTTTAGATTTTCTGAATTCACTCTTAATGAAAATTTGGATTTCGAACGCCAACTGCTGATAAGTTTTGAGAATGAACACTCGAAATATGTTTTAGATTTTAGTCACACGCAAGAAAAAAATCAATCAATTCTCAGAACTATATATACTCTTGATCCGCGAGATAGATGAGAAAAATTCTTGCGAGATTTTAATACTACTCGAAAATATCTTCCTGTCTGCCGTTTTACATCGAGACTCGTTCTTGTAACACTAATTAGAAGGGAGATATAAACCCTGAAAAGGAAAATCATTCCATAGAGGATTTTTCGACATGGCTTCATCACAAAACATGGGAAGATAGGCAGTAATTGGTGCACCTACGAGTTTTCTCCAAATTACTTCAGTCGCTTGGAGAGAGATGTATAGCTCCAAATCTTTCCAAAAATAATACATTTCATGTAGGTATATTTTTTGTGGATATCACTATGTCAGTATCGGTGTGAAAGTCATCCTGATTTGACCATTGAGGGAATAGTAATATTAGCAATAGGAATGGCGTACGAGTCAATGCAGGATGGACGTGGGATCCATACTACAATACTTCTGGTGGATAAGTGTAGTTGGATGAAATTGCTAGCAACGATGCAATTAGAACAATCTTTATTTATCTGGTACTTTCGGTAGTGGAAAATAAATTATGAAATTTGATAAAAATTAAAATTTATGTGGAAATATACATAAATATTCTGATTTCGAGTCAGAAAATCACGTGACCTAAACCACGAGTCGCCATGATGTGTTTTTTGTGGCTTTTTATTAGGAAAATCAACATTTTGAAGTTATTGTTCAAAGATATTAGAATACCCAATTATTTCAATTTTGGGGTTATCAGATTCATTTTTATATCTACTTGTTTATTGGAATTGCAGGATCGAATCTTGAAGCAAAACGACAAATTTATATCAAGACGACTATTATTAAAATCTCGGCTAAGCCATCAACTACGAATTTTTTTCGTCCATCTCCCGTCACCTTCATGTTATTCAATTTAATAGTTAAACGAAGCTTGCGCTCGAACTGCAATTTGTATTGCCTCATGAGCAAACTACTAAATTGGAACATTTGAAATCCAATATAAAACTGTAAATTGATCAAAATCGAAGTACGTACATTACAAGTAGATACGTAGATTACGTACATTACGTAGATTAAATTCGTAATTAAGGAGCTGAAATCCATATTTGTGTAAAAATCCTAAGTATCTGATGATTGGTAGTTTGATAGTTGGGGATAAGACAAAATTTTTGTTTCACTCCACATTTATCTGGGAAATTTGGTGTTTTTGCGATATGCGGTTTTAGACTGCTGGAAGGGATTAAATTTTTAATTCATCCCCTTTCAGCAGTCTAATGCTCATATCTCGAAAACACCGGATTTACCAGCTAAGTGGTGAGGGAACAAAAGTCGATTCTTATCACTTACTATCAACCTACTATCCAACAGACGGTTAGGATTTTTACACAAAGATGCATGCCAGCTCCTTAACTATCGGAAAACATTTTTCAAAAGTTGAAGTAGATATGTGCCAATAAAATTTAAGGCCATTCTAATAGGGAAGCTAGTGAAATCAGTATTTGATTTACAACCGCTGTACTAATTTCATCCCTTTTTTAAGAAATTATTTTTAATTTCTTTGATCTTATGCGGTAAGTAATTTGTCTCAAACGTCTTTAAAAAAATTCATATATTTCGAATTTTTAAAAAAAATATTTTAAATTTTTTAAATTAATTTAAACAAAAAATTTGCTTTTTTTTTCCAATTTTAAAATTTGTAAATTATCTTTTTGTCAGTAAAAATAGTGTAAGCTGGCAGATCACATGTTTATAAACATTTTAAACTTGTTTTAAATTTTTTATTTTTTATATTAATTTTAAAAATTAAGCCAATTGTTTTATAATTATTTAATAAATAATTGATTTATTAAAATAATAATAAAAAAATCATTTTAATTAATTAAAATTATTGTGTTTATATTTTGTGTAGTGTGTAAGATTGTGTTTTTGTTGTTGTTAAATAAAATAAATATTTTGGTTAAACAAAAACAAAAAAAAAGTTTTTCCAATATTATAAAAGCTATAAATAATATAAAATTATTATCCTACACTAATAATAATTAATTAATTTAATTAATTTATTCAAAAATTACTCTAATTATACTCAATAAGTAAACAAACTACGAGAATAAATAATGTATCAAGAGTCGATTGTAACAAACTCGTCTTTGAAAAAATACTCAAAACCAATTTTATTTTTTTATATTGTAAATTTTTTGATGCTTAAGGCCAAGGTGGTGTGTGCAACTCTCGGTATTAACCTAAGGTTTCCACAAAAGTCTAAAAGCTTTTGAAATCTTTTTGAAATTTCCAGCGATGGCACAATGTATCTCCTGTGATCCGGCAAAAAATTCCATAAGCTATTTTGAGAATAGTTTAAAATATTTATTCCCATCTTATTTTGCATCTGGTATTATGACGGCAGTCTTCCGAACTTTCAAACTAGTCCTTTTTTAATAATTTAAGCCGAAAATACTAACAATAAAAGCATCAACGGATAGGCCAATTGATCAAATTTAGTGTTTAACGACAATCCGATTTTTGTCCTTGAGTATTTCCTTTTTATATCTACTGATTTATTAGGTGGAAGTGACAGAAAGTTTAATTTCTTTGCGCTGGCACAAATTATATAATAATGTAAAAGTGACTCAAAATTATTGTCAGAATGCTTTTTTTTTTTAATAAATTTTTCAATTAACTTATTTTATCCTTAAAATAAAATTTAATGGTCCACTTCCGGTATATATCCGGTACACTTCCTGGACATTTTTAAGCACTATAAAAACAAAATAAAAATTGAACTGATGTGTAACAAAAGAGAGTTTATCACAATCGATTCTCCTACTGCAAATAAATTAACAAAAAATATTAATTACTTTACTACTTGAATCAAAAATTTTGTTAATAATATAAGAACAACAAATATAAAATTATTTATTAAATAAACTAATATTTTATATATATAACGGTATAATAAGTTTTGATATACCAAAGAGGGTTTTTTGTTTTTTTGTGCATTAAATTTAATAATTTTAATCAAATTATGGTAATGTTAAAATGTTATTTATTATAGGCCCCAGTAGACACTTGTCACAGGCGTCCCCAACCTCTCAAAACTGTATATTGTTTGGTTTTGCATTTTCGAAATATTTTTTTCCCAATTTTTTTTAATTATTGCAGTTATAAACATCACCTCTTGTTTCAAGTCATTTTTATAACTCCAAATAAATAACTTTTGTTTTGAAAAAATATTTACGATTTGTTTATCATTTTTTTTAGCTCGAAAAACTATCATTAAAGATATATTGAACATGCGCACTTCTTGTTGTGGGGGGAGGGGGTTAGAAATTTCTGCTTTAAAAAATTCGAAAGCTTTTGATGTGGTTTTTATTTACAAGAATAAAAAGATATGGGGGTTTTGAAACTTCTTCAGAATTGATAATTTCAAAAATGTTTTCGATGGGTTTTATCATGCGTGCAAAATTGAATAGAAATATCATTCTCAGTTACTATCAATTTGATAAAAAAAATGATTTATCAAACTTTTATATAAATTTCAGCCCAAAATTTTTGGAAGCATTTCAAGTGACTTAAAAATAATAAATATGCAAAATTTTTGTGCTTTTTTCAATTTTAACAACAAATCGTAAATATTAGAGATTTTTCTTGGGTTTTTTCATAATGCAAGTGATAACGTTTGTTTTCTTCGTCAGACACTTATTTTAAAGCGTAAAGTATAACAACATTAAAAAACAACGATTAAGCGACAAAAAAACTGATTTTTAACAGAATATATGGATCAAGAAATACAACGTCACTCTGAAAGGTTTGATATCTGAAAAGTTTGACGAATACATTTCAGGTTTATATAATTCGATTGTAGCCAAAAAATTTTTTAAATTATTTGTTAAATATTCCAAAACAAAAATATTTAGCCAAAAATTTCGGTAAAATGATTAAGATTTAGAAATACGTTGTATTTATTTTAGATCCAAATTTGTATTCTGATAAAAAAATTATCTTTTTCTCTTTTTGGGGGCAAAAAACAAAATAAAAATTGAAAAAAAATATATTTACGCAAATGTATTATAAAACCATTAAAAAGTAAACAATGCCAAGCTAAGAGAGGCGGTAATTTGAGAACTAGGAAGAATGACAAAGATCTGCAATGAATGGTCGTTGAGTAAGCCCATTGCCCATTATTTCAATTTGAATACAAAACGTAAAAAAACATAAAAATTAATCAAACAAAAAATTATAAAAATAAAAAAATTGCATTAATCGATAATTGAAAATTATTTCAACTTTAATAAAACTCAAAAAATCGGATCTAAAATGATTTTCAAGCTCAAATAGGAGGGCTTTTTAATTACTTCATTCTAGAAAGAGTGCATTTTAAAGAATTTACTTAAAATTACAAGAATTTCTCAAAATAAATTTTACTGCATAGAAAAGTGTTTAAGATACTTCAAAAAATGAAAAAAATCTCAAAATCTCTCAGATAGTTTTTGAATTGATCTTAGAGATTTGTTTCACTTTGTAAATAGAAAATATTTTTGTCCCTAAAAGAAGTTTGTAAGGAATTTTTTTTTTTAAAGATTTTTTAAGAAGCGTGTTTTTAAATTGTATCAAAAATGCAAGAAATTAGTGAGAGAAAAAAGAGTGCAATTTTTTTTGCATTTATTTGAAGAGAGGATGAAATTTAAAACTCATGCTCTTCGAAAATCAAATCGATCAAATTTTTTGCAATTTTAATTAAATCTAAAACAATTCAAAATTCGATCAATACAAAATGGATGATAATTGGGTGACTAAAAGGGGATTAATAAGGGTTACATTAGGGAAGGGGTTGGTATAAAAACAAAACAAAAAGTCGATGAATTATAATAAATATTACAAAAAACGTTGAACAAGAAGAATGACAACACCTCTTAGAGAAAGAGTAGGCACTGAAAAAAGTAACAAAAAGATATTATTTGACATTTAAAAATTCATTCAATATTTGAACACACACGCGTCACATGAAGGTAGTGGGTAGAACGCACCCTTTTTTTTTTCAAATATTGAATAAATTTTAATGAATACAACCAAAAAAATTAGTAATAATAATTAAAATATTGATATTTTTTAAATATATGTACACAATTAATAAAAAAAATATATTGCAATTAAATACACAGAATAATTAAAAAAAATATATATGGGTTAATTAAATTTATTAATAAACAACAACGAATAATTATTTTTAAATACAACGAATAAGATCTAAGGCCAGGTGTAGTATTTGTCAGTCATTTCAGAACGAATGGAACTTTGGCTATTGTCAAAGTTATATCAAACACCTCTTCAAAAACTTCTTTTTCACTTTCATTGAATAGGAATTCAAATAAGAAGATAATAGGGTATTATCGTTAGTCAAAAATAAGTCGTGAAATTTGAAAAAAGTTAAAATTTATGTAAAAATATACTTAAATATTCTGATTTCGAGTCATAAAAGCACATTTCACGTGACCTAAAACGCAGGTAAGCCCTTCTGTGATGTCATAGCGATATGAATCATAGACCATCAGTTAGTTCAGTGTAGACAGCTGGGTATAATATATACATAGATAATAAGTATTTATATTTATTATAATCAGATGTCTATGAATATATCTGTCAAACTAATTTTTGTTATTTCGTATAGTGATACCTATATTACGTCATCAAATTGGATGCCCGCGTTTTTGACAGTTTAAAAAAGGTTTAAAATTTAATTTAAGTTTTTGGCAAGAAAGCGTGTGTATTTTTCCGAAAGTGGAATACAATATTCAAATAAGAAGATTGATTCAAATAAAAATATAATTTTTCCCGATACTCAAAGGACAAAATGTTCATTGCCTGACATTTTAAAAATTGCATTTGCAAAATATTGGACTATGGACATCTTGTTTTGTTGAGTATCGGACAGAAATATTTTATTATTTTTAATTCAATTATTCTGTTATTAGAATATCGTTCTCAATGGAAGTGAAAGAAAAGTTTCCAGAAACGAATATTTTCGTGATTAAAAAGATTATTAAATGCGACCTTGGCAACATCCTTTCAAATTTCCATCCGTTCTGTCAAAATGAATGTCAAATACTACGCCCGACCCCAAACCTAAATAATTGTATTTTTGTTAGCACAAAGCGTAAGCATAATATTAATTAAAATTAAAGCGGAGCAGCTTTTTTTTTCATTTTTATGTACATTAATTTAAATTTTTAGTTGCTTTATTAATATTTTTATACATTTGATTTTTCGTTTTTTTTTCTCTTTATCGTTTCATGAATGCAATGATATTTTCTGTCTCTTTTTTTCGGTATTAAATTGAATTAATATCAAAAAAATAAATTGGAATAGAATTTAATTATTCGTAAAAACATTTATAATAATGTCAACAATTATTTCATACAAATTTATTCATTTTATCTCGAAAAATTTCACGCTAGCGGCAATCGTTCTTGTAGCTTGAAAAAATATTCTCCATTCAAAAGTTCATAGGAGCATTTCTTCAAACCCGTCAAACTTAAACTCTAACCTGAATTAAAATTGATAGGGGAGGGGGGACACGTTATGGCAAGAAAGTTCTCATGGATAGATCCAAAAACGAAAATTTTTTAAGTTGTATCTCATTCAAACTTAGTTACAAAGCCGTTTTAACAAAAAAAAAAAAAAAAAAACTGAATTATTATATCACGCTAGGTCAAAAACCACGTGTCAATTTCAAAATGGCTGAAATAAAACATTAATCTGTCAAAATAAGTTAGGTTAGATTCAAATTTATAATTGTTGACATTATCATTAAACCTAAACAATTAATCTAGAAAAAATTGAATTTATAAAACCTGATTGAAAAGTATGAAACCATTGTTCTGAAATCTTCATGAAAACATTGTTCTATTTTGTTTGGACAATCTTCCAAAAGAGTGTCCGTTCAAACATCATCATTATGATTTTTGTTTCTCAAAAGAGAGTAGAAATAGTAGAATGTAAAAAAATCAACAAGTAATGAATGAACTCACCCGTGCAGCAATTGATGTTGTAGGTTTCTCCAAGAGATCCCACAACCATTTTTGATATTGTGCACATTTACCGTCACCAAATTCCTCTTCTTCCCGTTGCCGTAGGGATTCCGCTTCTTTTCGCATTTCTTCGTGAACATGCTCCTTCCGTTGATGGTATTTATGTTGACAGCATGATTCGAGATAGAGTTCGTCGACACCCCAATATTCTAAATCGTCACTAAATGCTAGCACACACATTTCATCCACTAAATGTAATTTTCCTGTTCGATAAAAATTTAATATTGAACTAAAACTTTTTGGATGTCTATCAAAAAAATATTCGTTGTCAATCAATGAATAGTCATCACATAATTCAGTGATCGCTTCATGTGTGTTACAATCACGCAATCGGCCTAATCGCGTATGTGGCAAACGTTCTAACGTACGCCATAATACTTCATGTTTGACACCGCCAACATTAATATATACACGACGATTTAATGCTTTCGAACGCATAATCATAAAAGGCTCAGGTGGCAGTGATGACATTGAACGTGAATAGGCCCGTTGCTGTTGTAATTGGAGCGGTAGGGGCGGTGGTAAAGGTGCTTGTTGGGCCATTTGATTTGGTGGCGAGGCCATTGGTGCCTGCAAGGCTTGTGTTTGTCCACCCAAATCAACGAATGGTGCGTAGCGCACCTCTTTTGCACCGCCACCACTTCCTGGCTGAATTTGATCATCGGAGTATCCATTAATATTTGATTGAGGCTGTTGTGGTACCACTGTTGACGCCGTCGTTGTTGTAGCTGAATCAATCTCCCAGCGGATACCACCTGGAGGTGTTATTTGTGAATCGTCGTCAGGTGAGACGCTCCGTTGATGGTGATGATGTTGGAAATAATGCTGCTGGGCAGCGTGATGGGGATTGTACTCCTTTGCTATGAAATTATTTTGCATGGAAGTTACCGCCGATGGAGATGGCGGCACTTTTATTTCTTTCACTTGTAACTTCAATTTACTTAATTTTTATTTAAACGAACAAAACTTTTTGCTATTTTATTTTTAATTTATTATTTAACGACACTTCAACTTCTTCAACCACCACTCCAGAGACTTATTACCACTTCCTCGGTCATGCTTAGCTGTAACTGAAACAAAACGAAAACATCATTAGTGGATAGTTTGAAGCCCATAAAAATATTGACATAACGAGTACGAATGGTTAGGTAAAATCATGAGTTAGAAAAAAGACAATTTTTTTCAATGTGTTATCCACACATTTCATTTGATATGTTGTTAATCTCGAAGTGCTCGACGGAAGGAAAATGAGGCCATGTCGTTTTTTATGACGTTTCGTGGTTGTACGGCAGCTTTCCGGAATCCAGAAAGATAATTTTCTTAGCTTTTTTGGTTGCAACTACTATGAAAATCAAAGAAAAATGGAACTTTATTATTATTTACCATCTCTCCTTCTATAATTCTCTTTCTAGATTCCGGCAAGAAAGCCACCGTACAACCTACAAACATGGTAAAGTTCGACATCTCCTTATTTTGAGCCACATTTTCCTCAAATTTTTTGCTAAAATAACATGCAAGGATAACTTAACAACTCAGATATGCAAAATATGTAAATAGTTATGTTAATTGTTCAGTTTCTTGTATATCACCACTTTAGTAAAATTAACTTTCTAGAAAAGTTATAACTTTTAGAAAGTTATTAACACAAATTACTACATTTTCTACTAAAACAAGCAACAAAAACTTGTCCTTTATTGTTTAAGTGTCCTGAAATAATATCGTTAACTTATTTGAAATATTATTTCCTAAGTTTCTGTATATCGGGAATATTAATTTTATCTATATTGATTATCATGTAAAATAAAATACAAAGTTTTTCCTATTGATTCCCAGTGAATAACAACAGAGTCTTCTGTTTAAATACTTTGAACATATTAAACAATATGTGATATTTAAGATTATTCGATTAATATTCTGTTAGAATATTAGAATATACCAAGAAAAAGGTTTTTATTAGTTCAACCTTTTCGATAATAATAGTTTGAACTACTTAAAATTTCTCATGAATAGGTTCATTATATATACAAATTCGCGAACTTGTTCTGACATTTTCGAAACTAATTAAAATTATTTTAACTCGTCAGCGTTCGCGTTATGAGGGACTTGCTCACACCCGAAATATTTTTTAAATGATATATGTGCTTGAAATTTTTTCTACCTTCATATAATTTTATCTATTTAAGAATTATTAATTTTCCAGATTTTTTAACCCCCGAACAAAAGAAAAGGGGTGTTCAAGGTTTGACCGCTAGGTTGATTTTGATCACAAATTTACAAAATTTTACCCAAATTTAGTAGGATTACATACTTGGTTTATCAAAATTGGATAAAATTTCGATGTGATAGAGCAAAATTAAAATTTTTGGATTCTGATGACGTCATTAAGTAAAAAATTCGATTTTTTTGATAATACAGGCAAATTTGATCCGATCTTATTGGAATTTTTTTTGAAAACCACTAATTTTGGGTCATTATTTTCAACTGTGAATTCATTTTGGGTCAGTTTTTCGCTAGCTATCACTTATATGTTGAATTATGGGACCAGGACTCCAAATTCTTGAAACCTATTAGAGCTATTTTGATCACAAATTTGAAAGTGGACGGGTTAATGATTTAGTATCAATAAAACTTATAAGTCATTAAAAAAGCTGATGTAATAACCATCGCTTAATCCAAAATTTCATTTTTTTTTTTCAAATAATTTAATTTTATGAGCTCATCATAAGCTTTTATAGTTCGGTCGAATGAGAAAAGTTTTAAATCTGGACAAACAAAAAAGATAATTTTTCATTTACAAAAATAAATCTTTGTTTGTGAAGACATTTACAAATGATTATGAAAAATAAAAATTACTATTTTGCATGTTTTCAAATAGTTAATAATAAAATTTATTTTTGAGTGTGTGTATATGCATACAAAAACTGACATTTTGTTGTATAATGTTAAAAGCTCGCTCAACCCATCACCCCTCCACAAACCACCAACCATCAAACATCAGTTGTAAAGTGACGAATGCATTTTAGTTTCCTAATTGACTGAAGAAATTCAACAACTGAAAACTTATAGTAGTTATTATAATGCTTTACTACAATGGTTAAAACTTTATATGAACGAGAAAATGTTGTACCTTGGTTCATATGTTTTTTGTTTTTTTTTTTTTTGTATGTCTATACCATGTATATATGAAATATACATAGTATATTAAGTTTAGTCCCACGTTTGTAACGCTTAAAAATAATGATGCTAGGAAAAAAATTTTGTCATAGGTGTTCACTAAATCACCTAATTATTCCACTTCCGGTTGTCCGTCCGTCCGTCCGTCTGTGGACACGATAACTCAAAAACGAAAAAAGATATCGAGTTGAAATTTTTACAGCGTACTCAGGACGTAAAAAGTGAGGTCAAGTTCGTAAATGAGCATCATAGGTCAATTGGGTCTTGGGTCCGTAGGACCCATCTTGTAAACCGTTAGAGATAGAACAAAAGTTATCAAAAATTAAACAACTTTTGTTTGAAACATTTTTTCGTAAACATCACTGGTTATCCGTGAAGGCGCCAATTCGGCGGAAATTTTATAATATGTACTATACTTGATTATCAGTTATGTATGTGTCACATGTTTGTATGTGTAATGTGATAAAGAAATCAACACTGACTATGCATGGTATTTCAACAATTAACCAGTCAATTGTTTGTTTTCACTTGTTTTTTTTTTCAAATAAAGTAGAGTATTTGAAGACAGTGTTGATTACGCATTCGTTTGTTTTTTTACGTAATGTAAGCAAAGAATGATTAACTCATCCATAATATATTTAACGTATAAAAAATTATAGGTACCTGTATATAAATACTATACAGAATGTTCGATTCACATGTAGCCATATAAATATCACGAGTATGACAGAATACATGCGTAAAGCAATGCATTTAAGTGAGAGGTATTATATACATGTGTTGAAGCTTCGATATGCGTTGAGACAGTTGTAAGACGCTTGGAGAGTGGGAGTTTCTTAGTTGAATAGATGAACTACAACAGATAAGCCACGATACAAGTCACTTTTGCAATTTCATATAATATCTATAATACCTCTTACTTAGATGCATTGCTTAACGCATGTATTCTGTCATACTCGTGATATATGTATATGCCTAGATGTAAACACGCGTAAACAGTGGTGTTTACGAAATAATATTTCAAACAAAAGTTTTCTATTTTTTTATAAGGAACATATTTTACATTAAAAAAAGAATCTCAAATGGTTTACAAGAGGGGTTCTACAGACTCAAGACCTTGACCTGTGTTGCTCATTTACAAACTTAGTCTCACTTTTTACGCCCTGAGAATGCTATAAAAATTTCAGCTTGATATTTCGTTTTTGAGTTATCGTGTTCACAGACAGATGGACAGACAGACAACCGGAAATGGACTAATTAGGTGATTTTATGAACATCTATACCAAAACTTTGTTCTTAGCATCAATATTTTTAAGCGTTACAAACTTGGGACTAAACTTAGTATACCATGTTGTATTTCATATATATATGCCACAAAAACGTCTCTATGAATGCATATCTTAATAATTTAGTAAATAGGCATTGAAATATTTCCACAAGTCAGCTTAAAGTTCTGTCGTACACTCAACGACAGTTGCTGTCTCATAAATAGAAGAAACTGTACTGATCTAAAGTACATTGTTATTAAGGTACAACACTTTATCCTACATAAAGAAAATGTTAATAGTTTTTTCATGAGAACTACTGTTCAGTGTATGAAGATTTATTTTGTTTGTATTAAAATAAAATAAATTAGTACTATTTTCTTACTTATTGTTGTATAATTTCTTCAACTTTTAATTAATTGTTTAGTTTTTAGTATACTAAAGAACTAAACTATAAAAGACTTCTTCATTAATAATGTAAGAAACAAAATGAATGTTTATTATACAAATGTTTTCATTTATTTTGTATTTCAATTGTAAGTAATTGAAGAAAAATTTTAAATAAATATGCAAAAGTTCTGTCAAAATTAAGGACGTTCAACGATATTTAATATTAGAGTAATAAAAACAAATTATGATAATAGAAAAGTTTAAATGATTTTGATCATTAAAGAAAGAAAAAAATACTGGGGGACCAAAGACAAGGCTAAACATGGGACTTAACGGGCAATATAAATCGATATTTCTCATAAATAGCTTCGCTAAAATTGTATGTAAAATTTTAAAAAGAGTTAGATTTCAATGCGTTGATTTTTATTCAATTTATCGGGAGGATCACCAGCTTTTACGATTGGATAGCGCTTGATACTTAATCCAACACACGGCTGGATTTTATGCATATCCGGACATGTGTATCTGTCAAAAAGTGTTTCTTTTCTGTTCATCTTACTTTATTATTTGGCAAAGATAATTTGAGAAAAGATATGCTTAGGGTAGCGGTTTCGATTCCCGCCTTCACTACCAAAAATTAATTTAATTAATAGTTGTGATGGACTGGTGTAGTGCATGGTATATGCATGAAGGACTCAGCCTCTGAAAATAATTGAGGAGCTGATAAATAAAATTATCAGCGAAAAAAATGGTAAAAAACATATATGGTATCACAATGAGCTCTATAGCCTAAGTGCGACCTTCGTGGACAGCCAATATAACCTAACCTAATACCTTTTTCTCTTTATTCTTTAAACTAAAATAAAAAAGTGTTCAAATAAAAGTTGTGTGTTATTTAATGATAGAATAATTTAGTGTATTTATTGTATTTAATAATGTAAGTGTATTATATTACATTCACACTAAGATAAGAATACATGCATACATGTTTGCTATATATACTTATGGGAAGGCTGCCAAGGTCGGACTTATAGACATCAATGTTTGACTAATGTAGGTACATTATTTTCCAGCAAAGTTATGAGGAAAACCATTAAATTTCTATTTATAAAAAAATTGATTGGTTAATGAATAAGGGAATAAATGTCATTTACGATAATTACTCCTCTAAAATATTGTGAGCAATTATCTGATTAAACGGCGCGGTTAATTGCTTTCAAATTTTAACATGGTGTGTATTTAATAACTTATTTCCCAAGTTTTGTAACTTCCTTAGTTTGCAATCGCGAAACAACTACCGTAAAAAGTTTATAAAATATAATCACGATTAGCCCTTATCGTTTACATTGATTCATCACAGAAAATCTACTTTTCCTTGGTTATAAAGCACGTGTAATTTAAAAGTTTTCAAAACATATTTTTTTGCCAGAAAAAACTTCATAAGCTTTTACAAAAATAAACAAACTAATTTCACAGAAGTGATCGCAAAACAAAAAACTTTTAGTGTAGGCCCACTTTTAGACAGTACCTAGACAACTCTCCCGTATAGTAAAGTCTAGTACATTGAATTAATGACTTGTCATTATTTTCAAGTGTGTTGTAAATTAAATGTAGTTTAGTTTTACTATATAAATACTTTTATACTTTAGTTATACTAGAGGAGTATAGACGACGGTTTTTTGTTAGTAAAAAACAATTCATTGTTTTAAAATTTTTACTCATTAGTGTATAAAAACAATTTTATGTATGGACGACGTGAATAGTTTATTGTTTTTTTATACCGTTTTTCATGTGGAAAAATATTTATAAACGAACAAAAAAAATAATGTAAGCTCTCTACAAAGTTATTACAACGGCATAGTGTCAGAAAATTTTAAATTTTCGTTTACTTATTATGGATATTATAATACTACTGGCGGACCGGACCAACGTTGTCATGTGAAAACGTAATTCCAATTCATTAATACCTATACTATGTTTAGATTGCCTGCTAAACGCATCCCTCGAACCCCACCCTGCTCAATCCATCTCGCTAAGCCCAAATTTTACTCATATCTAATACCTCAATACTATTAAAAATTCAGTACACAGAATGTTCTAATATAATGTAATATTTGATTTATATGCGCTCCCACCATTTAATGAAATTTATTTGGTGCGGAATCCTCAAAAACAGAGAGGACCTAATGGTAAATCTAAACCATCATTGGTTCCACTTGAACACACTAAAAAAGCTTTCACCAAAATCCTTCATCAAAGCACCTAATTATCTCTTAATCACCACGCTTAGTTTATACCTAGGACTATGCATTCGTCCAAGTTTTAGATAGACCTGACTTTTAGATCCGTTGTTTTGTGAAATTCGAGACTTTCGTTTATTAATCAAGCAATTTCCGGTCTGACCACTTAGCACTTAATAAGTACTAATTTCTGCTAGCACAGGCAAATTTGATGCGATTTTATGGGTTTTTTTTTTAAACCCATTATTGAAGTGAAACTTTTTATGGGACACTAGCGTTTTGTCATGAGAGTTAACTCGTACAGCTAACAAGCTAACAAGCTAACAAGCTAACAAACTGTTAAACTCCTTGTCTCTTTCTTATTACCATTTACTCCAGCAGAGTGAGAGAGGCCGTGGGACTTGATAACTGTACATATAACATTTATTTATTAAACAAGGATAGTTCAAACCTACTTACATTTAAATCTTATATGTCGATCTTTATTTATTAAATGTTATTAAAGTGAAACTTTTTATGGGACACTAGCGTTTTTATTAAACAAGGATAGTTCAAACCTACTTACATTTAAATATTATATGTCGATCTTTATTTATTAAATGTTATATGTAATGTCTATATCTATTTAATATGTATATGTTTAGAGATATCTTTGTTTAGAATATTCATTTTATAATTTACAATAAATAGTAAATGTTTGTATCTACTATCTTTTTTTGATAATTTTTTATTAAAGAAGGATAGTTCAAACATACTTACATTTAAATCTTATATGTCGATCTTTATTTATTTATTTAATATTTTTAATATTGTTTTTTTTTACGTCACCATCTTAGTTTAAATAATTATTCTCAGTTATTGTCAATGAAGATACAAAAAATGTATGCGTCAATCCAAAACTAACAGCGTCAAAAGTGAAACTTTTTATGTAATTCAAAAACTGTCAATGAGTGTACAAAAAAATACATTGCAGCAAAGAAAAATTGACTGGAAATTATAATAAAAATGATTTATAATAAAAATCAAGAAAAATCTACAGACTATCCCGAATTAATTACTACGGAAGTTTCACTCGTACGTACTATTATTTACATATACATAAAACTATATACATATACGTACAAGTGAAAATTCCGTAGTAATTAATTCGGGATAGTCTGTAGATTTTTCTTGATTTTTATTATAAATCATTTTTATTATAATTTCCAGTCAATTTTTCTTTGCTGCAATGTATTTTTTTGTACACTCATTGACAGTTTTTGAATTACATAAAAAGTTTCACTTTTGACGCTGTTAGTTTTGGACTGACGCATACATTTTTTTTGGGTCATTCTTTTCAGCTATGATGGGTCATGAATTTGTTGGTAGCTATCACTTATGTGCTTAATTCCGGAACCAGGACTCCACATTTTTGAGACCTATTAGAGCTAGGTTAATTTTGATAACAAATTTGAAAAGTATGACCCAAATTTAGTAGGAATACATACTTGGTTTATATCAAAATTGGTTAAAATTTGGATGTGATAGACAAAATAAAATTTTTTGGAATTCGATGACGTCATACAGTTAAAAAAATCGTTTTTTGGATAATACAGGCAAATTTGATCCGATCTTATTGGAATTTTTTTAAATCCACTAATTTTGAGACATTATTTTAAGCTGTGATGTCAATTTTTCGCAAGCTATCACTAATGTGCTTAATTCTGGGACCAAAACTCCACATTCTTGAAACTTATTAGAGTAAGGTTAATTTTGATCATAAATTTGAAAAGTATGACCCAAATTTAGTAGGATTACATACCTGGTTTATCAAAATTGCCAATATGGTATAATATAACAAAGCTCATCAAATCCGTGTCAGGTTAATTTGGTTGATAAAGCGATAGGATTCCATTTGAGCAAACCAAAATTCATAAATCGTGATTTTTCAGAATAAATAGGGTAGAATTATTAAAGAAACCCAACAATTGATGTAAGTAAATGCATTCAGGATCAGAGGCCCAATCCTTTTTTTAATTTAAAAACCTGGCTTCTGTGATAATATTTTGAATTTTTAATTAAATTTTTTTTTACGTGTATTAGAATTCACATTAACGACATACAGTATGCTAATTTCTTAAAAAAAATTACTTTTCCTAAAATTGATGGTTCACAATAAAACGCATTTTACACATTGTAAATATCAGCCATAAAACTAAGACGGCTTACATCCAAGAAAATGTCATAGATTATGTGTACGCAAACACAAAGACATTTATTTGTTTCTTTGTAAATTATGTACAATTTTCTTATGCTTCTTTTTTTTTAATTAAAGAAATATTTTAACATTTTTTTGTAGTTTTAATTTAAAAAAAAAAATGACATAAGTAATTAAACATTGCACCATTTAAGTGATACGCTCATTTTTATAATTGTTATCATAACACTGAATTCTTAAAACAGAAAAAAAAATATTTAAGAAATTTTATTCATTAGAAAAGTTGAAAACTTAAAAATAGTTTTGAAAAGAAGAAGAATTATTAACGCCTACACTCATCTTTGTTAAAATATTATGAAATAATTTTTCACTAAAATGAACCCAAAGAATTTAATTTTACAAAAAAAAAATTAATACAGAAAATAAAGACATTTCACTTCTCGAAAAGCTAGAAAAATTATCGAAAAGATGAATTCTTGCATGAACCTTTTATTTGAGGATCCCAACAAAATCCCAAAAGTCCTCGACTTTCGGAGAACCACATTTTTTCCCGGTTTTTAGCAATTTTATTAAAAAGTACCTCTTTTTGAAAATATCGAAAAAATCTCATAAAATTTTTTTCGGAATATGATGGTATATATGGTGGTAATGTCGAACCAAAAAATATAAAAATCGATTTCATTTAACGAATGTGTGAACAGTTTTTTTAGATACCGCCTAAACTCCTGTATGCAACACTTTTATTTCGGAGCCATTGTATGTTTTCCTCTCTAATTTCGCTGAAAAATCCATAGAAACGAAAATCTGGATCGTTTTTGCCATCGAACAACAAGTTTCGGACCTATCGATTGAAAAAATTGCTCCGAGATATCACCCCTTGTATATGGTTTTGGCCGATAGTGAAGAAATAATTCATAAAATCGTTCAATGAACCTGATTTTCGTTTTTTTTCCGTAAAATTTATCCTAGAAAATGAATTTGATACAAGTCGGTGAAAAACAATTCTTCCCGATTTTTGATAAAACTTGGTATATAAAATTTGAACAAAAAAATATAAAATCTGTGATATTTTCAAAAATCCTTTACAAAAATCGACTTTGACTTTTATACCGAATCTGCCTAGATGTCTATCTTAAGTTATTTTTCAAATTTCTATGTTCAAATATGAAGGTAGAATGTCCGTCAAAACACTTTTTTACAAAATGAAACAAAATTGTGAGTAGATGTAAAAAAATATGTCTCAATTTAAAATAATATTCGCTATCAAAGTTGAGACTACTTGCATGCGTTAAATTTTGGCTGTGTGTGTATAATTTGTGTATGTATACATACGATGTCTAAGTATTAAATACAATAACATGTCACGACTTGAAATTGAATATCACGACCTTTTGACCTAACAAGTCAAAATAAAGAGTTTTCTCCAGTATTATTGAATTTTGATTTGAAAACAATATATTGTTTTCTTCCAATTTTCGAAAAAAACATAATCTACATAAAAAAATCATTTATATTAAATTTTTTTTGTCCAAAAATCATAATGGATACCTCGTTAACATCACATTATAAATATTATATTATTCAGAAGTAAAAGCAATAAATCAATAGATGAAAATGAATAAAATAATAAATATGATTTTGTACAGACAGATTGGTTTTACTGTTCTGTTCAGCAAGCATTGATTTCTATTCTAAAAAGTCATAAATAATATGAAAATAATGATGACAGTTGAACTATTATGTTAATAAATGTATCCATTATCTTTCTTAGTTTTAAAATCACTGTGTATCTTAAAAATTTGATCTAGAAGATTATCCCTGTCCCTTACTTATAAGGAAGGGATAAGGATATTATCACATTCTTGAAACCTATTTGAGCTAGGTTAATTTTGATAGCAAATTTGAAAAGTCTGACCCAAATTTAGTAGGATAACATACTTGGTTTATCAAAATTGGATAAAATTTGGATGTGAAAGAGCAAAATGAAATTTTTGTATTCTGATGACGTCATAAAGTTAAAAAATTCGATTTTTTGGATAATAGAGGCAAATTTGATCCGAATTGAAATTCTTGTTGGAATTTTTTTTGATGCCCACTAATTTTGGGTCATTCTTTTCAGCCGCGATGTCAGATTTTCGCTAGCTATCACTTATAAGCTTAATTCCGTGACCAGGACTCCCTCCACATTCTTGAAACCTATTAGAGTTAGGTTAACTTTGATAACAAATTTGAAAAGTATGACCAAAATTTAGTATGATTACGTACTTGGTTTATCAAACTTGGAAAAAATTTGGATTTGATAGTACAAAATTAAATTTTTTGGATTCTGATGACGTCATAAAGTAAAAAAATTTGATTTTTTGATAATAGAGGGAAATTTAATCTTATTGGAATTTTTTTTGAAACCCACTAATTTTGGGTCATTCTTTTCAGAACTATTTAGGGTAGTATTTCAGAAGGAAAATTGTGTAGTATAAATATAAGCAAAGAAATGTCAAAAGTAGAATTATTTTTCTGTCAAAATAATATGTTATAGCATGAGTAATTCCATAAAACACTGATTGTGATAATTTGTATTGAATTTTACAGTCATTTAAACAGATATAAATCATCTTATAAAATCGGTATTGAAATGTTGAGTATCTCAAATTACATTTTACATAATTAATTAAATAAATGTCTCTCAATTAAACAATTTAAGTTGTACAATAATTAATTAATTGCAACTAAAATTAAGTTATTTATCTTCTAATATAGTTTCTTCATCAAATAATAAAGTGTCTAAAATGATAAAATTGTTTGACATTTTGAAATATTACAACAACTGAGTAATAATACCATATAATATACTTTATACAAAGAGACTAATTATATGATGTTGTATATGTATAATAATATCACAGTTAAATTGAACTTTATTATATTACTATTTTACAAAGGTAAAAGATTTACTTTAAGAAAATATTTACTAACTGAATGAAAATAATGAATAGAAAACTAATTTTATAGTTTTGTGATATTTGAAAAATGAATGTTCTGTACATATATATAACATTTAATGTATATATGTCACCGTAATATTGTAATTTCCGTTAGAAAATAATCAAACTAGTAAAACTGTAAATTTATCTTCCAATAATAAGTGAAATTTACAAAATTTAAATTTTGTAACGACAAATTTTTCAGATGTGGAATCCAAAACTCACACTTGAAACAAATATTAGAACACTCTCCATTAAATTAAGTTTTTCTTGAAAACATAGCTGAGAAAACTTTCCGTTAAATTAACTTTCAAACTAAACCAAAAAATTTAAAATCGGTTTACCCGTTTAGGCGCTACGATGCCACAGGCGCAGCCAGACACACACACATAGCGTTCAAACTTATAACACCCCTTTTTTTTAGTTCGGGAATTAAAAAAGGGCAAAAACTAGCCCAACCCATACTAACTTGATCCGTACCTACTAACCATAACGCAATGAGTTGATTTTCGTTAAAAAGTGTTCAGTTAGCGATAATTTGTTAATTGCAATACTCCAATCGGAATTAAATTACAACTTTAAATTAAGTAATATATTTTAATGACTCTTGGATATATTTAGTTGGAGTAAATGTTGCACTATATCCTTTGGATCACTTTTTAATTCCTCGACAAATATTGTCAAAAATTATGTGAAGACAAAGATACTATACCATAGAGCAAGCAACTGGAAGAATGATTAATGATTAACTAGGAGTTTTGTTTTCAAGTGAAATAGAGTCTAATACAAAGTTTTAACTGTTTATTTTATTTTCTTGTCGCGCTTAATTTTTGTATTTTAATCTCTTAATCATATCTTACCTAAGCCACTGCACGTAACGTAAAATGTTGAGGAGGTAAAGTTCTCCATTGTAAAAATTTACAGACTAGCGTAGTACAAATGGAAAAATAGTCTGCGAAATCAATAAAAGCACTTCAGAGAAGAAACGTTTTTCGAATTTGATTAATGCATTAGCCTTATGGAAATAACCATTTATCTATATTAGGAAAATTTGTAACAAACCATGGGACAACCTTAGAATAGAAAAATGACAAAGATCTCAAACTGAGTTTCAGTGGCGTTGAATCAATAAAAGGATTTAAGAACCTGTAAAATACATTTGAAATTGTAATGTCGTTTTATTACCACCTTGGGCCAACGAAAAAAGCGTTTGGGAACTAAGAATAATATGAACAATCTCAGTTTTCGGTATAGCCCTAGTAATTGAGTTATTGAATCCCGACTATCGAGATTATTGGATATCAAATTTTAAGAATTTGTCGCCTCACATTTTTTCCGCTCTGCGGTTGCCCGGCTCGCCCTTCCCCGGTTGATTGGGCTCTGACACACACTATTAAGATATACCTATATATGTATTTATATGCAGGCTTCCAGAACGATTTCCAGAAAATATATTTTCCTAAGAACCACCTTAACCTAATTTTAAAGAAATATTAAGGATTTATAGAAATAGGTATAATTCACAATAGCTTTTAAAAAATTAAAATTCACTCAAATGAAAATATATTATCTTTCAATCTTTTCCATCATCCACACCCAGAAAATAAGTTTTATTTGGCAAATACTCTGTATATATAATACACACTTAGAAGTATTAAAATATTATGACAATAACAATGCTCCCGAATGAACTATGACCTTTAGAAAAAGCATTTTCGATTCGTGTGTGTAGTATATATGTGCTTTCAAGCATATACACACACTACTCTACTCGAACCGATGTACTAGAACCGATTCTGCGTATTAAAATGTTATACAATTTCAACATCATAACATCATATCATCGGTTTTCATCTAGAGAGTATACTAAAAAAATGTTATATGGTGATGGAAATTTTATAAGAAAATGTGTTGTTTTTTTTTTCAACTATAGTGTTACATATTTAATCGAAGAAATAAAATCGAAAAAACAGTCTGACCCAGGAAAAAGCTCCGCGCCAGTAGATTTTCAGGTTAATTTAATGATTGGAAGCAGAATTTCTGAGATATCGCAATATTTTGATTGATTTGAATTACCTTATACACGGAATTTTATTGAAATCGGAGATTAAAAAAATTTCTCGACTTTTTGCAATTTTTTTAAGGGGTACCCCTTTGAAAATATCGAGAAAAACGCAAAATAATTTTAATTTGATGAAACTTAGTGGATGGGGTAATTTTGATTCAAAAAGTATAAAAATCAGGTAAATTTAATGATTGGATGCAGAGTTTCAAATTTCCAGCTATTCTTACATGGTCGTTAAATGCTACCCCTAGCCGTATATTTACAATGGGTTGTATATTCACCCATCTGATTACAAAATGAAAGTTATTTTTAATGAAATATAAAATGCTAACAAGTATCCCTGCAATGGGTTCCCTAAAAAAGTGGTCAAGACTACTTTTAGTGAAAATACTTGCAATACTTGAAGATTAAAATTTTTTTAAATTTTTCACTGACTTGCATATCAAACAAATTTTGGTTTACTCGAAAGTAAAAGTCATAAAGAATATGCAGCAGCTGAGTTGTCCGCCTCTTTTCACTTGATATTTGGAAAATAGCTCACATAATTGATACCGAAATTCTGCATCTTATACAGGATAATATTCACATTTGAATGAACTTCGTTTTTTACTGACTGACATCAGAAATAAAATGGTTTAAAATATATATACTTTAACAGACGTAAAAGCATCAGAATGTCAAATTGTAATATAAAAAAGTATTATTATGGTTTTGACAGTTAAGGTTATGTTTTTGACACGTATATCAACCATTTTTTATATTTAAAAAAAATGGTGGTTTACTGAACCTTACTACTTATGTAAACAAAATACATTTTCATACATACAAAACGGAACAGAAAAAAAAACGTGAATTGTAAATAAAAATAACAAGTAAAAAACCAACCAAAGTAAAATAGTATAAACATGTGTACCTATTGCATGCATACATACTTTCTATTATAATATTTAATATAAAAAATATTTTCTATAAAGAATATAGTCTATGTTTTCTCTGTTCTCTACTACCTCCCATGATATTCTTCTCTATTATATATAAAAAAAAAAATAGATATATACAATATTTTCCCCATTTTTACTATCTATTGTTATCAAATATAACAAAAGAACAGCAGAGCTAGTAACTGTATAGTGGTTATGTTATTACATACAATAACACTGTTCAGTCTAGTTCAGTCATCGGTAATACCAACTTATTTTAGTGCATGTATAGATATTATCATGGAAAATACAATTTTCCATGAGTATACGATGTGTCCAGTGTTTATTAAAGTCGAAAATATATTTAAGGGTAAGATACTAAAAGCTTGAGCTTCCCAGTTTGCCGACTATAACCAGAAATAATTTTTCCAACTTACATGGTGGAAAAAATGATAGTGGTTTTTCATCTTTGTCACTATCCAAATCCTTGATTTTAAATGGATTATCCTTTTGTCAGATCAGGCGCATTTTACTTTCTATCTGACTTATGATGTTTATAAACAACCTCAATATTTCATGGAGGCACTTATCGTGGAGACGTGATCTTGGAGCAGATCCCGTTAAGTATCAACCCAAAATTCTGAAAGAAAAACACTTTCTATGTGAATGTTTGTTTCAGTGACCCCAAAAACCTCTGAGTAACAAGTTTAGAATCATCAATTTTTTTAACGATATTTTCGATTTTTTCAAAGTACGTACCCCTTAAAAAAATTGCAAAAAACGAGAAATTTTTTAATCTCCAATTTCGATAAAACTCTATATAAGGTAATTTTGACCCAAAAAGTACAAATATCGGGTGCATTTGATGACTGGTAGAATAGTTTTTAAGATACAGACTAAAATTGATCCAAATTTTGCGATATCTTTTTTTCGATTTTTCAACGCGTTTTTATGTAATAAATTTTTAAACAGATAAAAAAGTTTCGCCTATATAATGTGCGCATTCATCCAAATATAAAATAAAACAAATGACATATGAAATAAACAAATGAGACATTTTATTTCATTTCAAGTTCCAATAAATAATACCCTACAACGTAGATAGATAGATATATGTAGAACAAAACAATTTTCAATTGAATAAAGTTGGTACATCTGTTTTTCAATTATTATAGATACTCGTATGGGGTATTATGTATAGCTTTTATTATTATCGTGTTTCTTCTTATATCATAGAGAATGTTTAATTAGCGGCGAATAACATCATTAAGCTAATTAAAATACCACACACAAGATTGGAATTTATACGGTTAGAAAATCAATTTAGAATAAAATTGTTTGAAATTAACGTCAATCGGTAAAGGAAAAGGCGAAAACTCATTTACATGCTTTCCAATTAGAGAAAACTATAAAAATCTCTTTTTAGTAGATATTATGGTCGAATTCTGTATATTTCTTTTCTTATTGATATTAGTTAAAGGACAACGTACGTCTAGTACGTAAAAGTGATGTCGTTTACTGAGTTTACTAGTGTGCATTCCAGCAAAAAAGTGAAAAAGATGCTGTCTTATTAATTTAAAATCATTTTTCATGTCCTCTTGGCAATATAAATAGAAATTGCAGGACAGTTTTGCCGTTGCTATCACCGCGCCAGATACTATTTTATCAATTAGAAAAATACGCGAGGTGTAGTGGAACACCCGGTAGGAACTATGTTCCTTTCGTACCTTCGTATATTATAAATGTAGCGCTTACTTTTTTATTTACAAGATATATATCTGAAAATTTAAGATATTTATTTTAGAAGTCAAATACTTGTTTTTTTATTTAAAGAATTAAATTTATAGCTACTTTTACTTTTGATTGTATGAATTAGTTTTTAATATTGGTTTAAAAAAGACCTACTTTTGATTTAGTAGTCAATCCAATATGCGCGTACATTACCTACATTTGGTTTGATCAGAATATTTATTATGACATTACACACAATTTCCCTGTACTCACTTTAAATTATCTCTATTAGCTTTAACTTCTAATAACTAACTTTCACAACTAATTTTTTAATGGAAAAAAACATAAATTTTGACAAAAAATATAAATTGACAAATTATAAAAATATTTTTGAACATTCTCAAAATTCATGGCAAGCTAAGTCGTAAAATAATCGGTTTTATGGAGTCATTACGTTTTTTTTTTTTTTTTTTTTTTTTTATTACATTTTTTATCTCCCAACCAGCAAACAAATCAGAACAATAACGTGCGATAAAGTACGTAGTTCCATAAAAAAACGTTTTCAAATCATTTCAGCGTGGTTGTAATTTAAATCTGACTTAATAACTAAAGAATATTATTTTAATTTTCCCGACAGAGGTTCAGTTGCTTTACTTGTGCCCATTCAGCGTTTTTTAACGCCACCAGTCGCATGTACAAGGCGCACTGCATCCTTACTTAAGTTCAATAAAGAAGCATCCGAAATGCACCCATCTTAAAATAAACTTGCCAACCCAAAAATGTTGCTAGCTCTCGTACCATACTATTCTCGAAACATTTTCTAAAACATGACAAACATGTAATTCTATCACAAATGTTTTCAAATGGCATTTATGGGAAGCAAAAAAGAAAGAAACATCTGAAATTTGACATACATTTTTATTTTTCGTCTGGATAACAAACGAATATTAGTATTACATTTAAGAAGGAAAATCCTCTTGGAAAATTTGATGCTGTATGTTATATTATATAAATCTACTACAAAGTCAGTAGTTTTATACATAGGGAACAGACGCGAACGTGACTTCTATGTAGAAGATTAGAATAAAGCAATACTAATTCATATATAATCTGATTCTCATTTATATTTTCCTAGACTAACTAGATTTTCGGGTAAGGTATTTATAAATGGATTTAAACTACTCACATTTTAATTTTAGTCTCTACGTAAAGAGTACCTTCTGGTTTTACAATTTTGTTTTACCACACAAGTATTTTATTTTAGTAAATTTCGTTTAGACAAAGGTGTCCTAATTGCGATATTACTTTCTTATTTAACATATCTTTCGAAGATGGTAATCCTTCTTATTACAAAAGAGAATAATGGAGGATTTTCTTTCAGTGGCACAACCTATTTTTTATTCTGGCAAGATTTTCATCCTTTAAGAGTAAACTCTGAAGGGTAAGAGATTTTTTGTGGATATCACTATGTTAGTATCGGTGTGAACGACATAGCACTTTTTTGTGGGATAGTATCCTTTTTGTTAATTGATCAATACATACTTAAAACTTCGTGAGTGGCTTACTTTTGGCGAACCTACCAACATTTTCAAATGAACATGATAACGATATATTTAAGCTATCGGTCTGAAAAATCTCAGCGGTGAATTTTCCGGACACCATATGGCTACTAGCTAACGTTAGTAATTATTAGTTTTTTTGCTGATAGAGGTTAATAACTTTTACAAAAATAAATAAAAGTCATTAAGTCAATTTGTCAATATAAGAATAATAAATTGGAATTCTCAAAAACAAAAAACAGTCCCTATTATTTTTATTAAAACAGAAGTTAATTTAAAAAAAAGAATAAAAAACATCCTGTAACTAATTTCATCGTTCTTGTTTCATTAAGATGTCAATTTATTATATTTAATGATTATTATTTTTCCGTTTTCTATATGTATGTGTGTGAAATAAGTGTGAAAAATATTTCTCATTAATATTTCCTTCACAAGCAGTTAGTTCGTTTGTCTGTAGTCCATTTGTAATAAGTGTTATCGCTAGCGAATTGAAAATCAGATAATTCACTACAAGAACTTGTCGTGCTATGGATATAATTTCCAAAAATTGTAAATTTTTGTATAATTATTAATGATATTATAATAAAAGTACCATCAAAACTTCAAAAGTCAATTGACCCTGCATCTAACTTGAGATAAACTCAATTAAAAGTCCAATCATTAACACGGAGCTAGCATAAGAGAGGTTCTGATTTTAACATATTTCTAACCCCGAACTAAAAAAAGGGGTGTTATAAGTTTGACCGCTATGTGTGTGTGTCTGTGTGTCTGTCTGTGGTATCGTAGCGCCTGGATGGATGCACCGATTTTAATTTTTTTGGTTTCATTTGAAAGGTAATTTAACGGAGAGTGGTCTTAATTATGCGAGTGCCAGTTTAGGTTTCCGTACGAAAAAAATAAAAAATTGGCGATGATCATCAAAATCGATTCAGTTTGGAAAGACATGACAATTTTAATATATAAATAATTACTATGGAAATGAATGGTCAAATAAACCTGACTCAATTCATTTCGAAAAGTGAAATGGTAAAATAATTAAATAATTCAAAACAATAATTCAATCGAACAGTCAACTCAAATATTTCAATTTCAATTAAAATATTTCCAAAAATTTGTCCCAAAAAATGATAGCTCTCTAAATATCCTTTTCATCTCATCTGATGTCCTTGACTGTGCTTCTGTGTGTTTCTCAGTGGCATCGTAGCCCCTAAACAGTCGAACCAAATTGATTGAGAACATTTTATAGCTAAGTTCAAAAATCGTTTTACAAGAATTAAATCGCATTTGTCGGGGGTTTTTTAAATTTTGTAAATTTCAGTTATTATGGGCTTTTTTTAATATACAGAGATAGTTTTCCTTATCTTTACCCCCGCGGGTACAGTATTAGAAAAATATTTTGGTCCATTTCACTATAAGCTCATTTACTCTTACCACACATATAATGTACAAATTTTTAACAATATCGTAGCACTACCTTAATTACTCAAAAAATTCCCATGAAATAGTGCATATTGTTCATACTTATTCAGTCATGTCAATAAATGTCTAGTAATTTCAGAAACTACCTAAAATTCCACTTACTTACAATTTTTTCACAGATGTGAGAAGAGTATGAAACATAAATACAATATTTTTTTTCATTTGGCAATTTCAATAACACATTTTTGTTTATACTTGAAACATGTAATGTAAATATTTCGTGAAAATTTTTGGGAGTGCGATAATGAGTTTTATATATACCTACAAGTTTATAACTTTTTTTTTACTATTATTGTTAGACATTAAATAAATATATGGTATATGCTGTCGAAAAGATCAATAACACAAAGTTTTCGATGTTAATTAAAACATTTTTTTATGTGTGTAAAACATAAACTGGGTAAAATAAATAATAAAAAGTTAGATAAGTTCTTGTCATAAAAAATTGGAATAAAAACATCAAAAAACCACAATCGTGTAAGATAATATACTTTTGGATAAAATGGTGATTCGTTATGGGACGGACACTACATTTGACCCAAAATCAGTTATATTTTGTGTCATATTATGAATACTATGAAGCTAACGGTTTTAATTTTAGTTTAGTTTTATGGTTGATTCTACATTTAAAGTTCTGTAGTAAAAAAATGTGCTCATAAAACTTTGTGATTTATGGTTTAATTAACAAAATGCAAATGTAACTAACACTACATGCAAAAAAAAATTTGATCGGATCAAATTTTTGATCTATTACATCCCAATTTTATCCAAAATTAATAAACTAAGTATGTTATCCTCCTAAATTTGGGTCATACTTTTCAAATTTCACTGATAAAAATTAACCTAGCTCTAACAGGTTTCAAGAAAGTGGAATCTTGGTGCCGGAATAAAGCACATAAGTGATAGCTATCGAAAAATTGAATTCACAGTTGAAAAGAATGACCCCAAATTAGTGAGTTTTAAAATAAAATTCAATAGGATCGGATCAAATTTGGCTGTGTTATCAAAAATATCGAATTTTTTAACTTTATGACGTCATCAGATTCCATAAAATTTAATTTTGCTCTATCTTATCAAAATTTTATCCAATTTGGATAAACCAAATATGTAATCCTGCTAAATTTGGGTCAAACTTTTCAAATTTGTGATCAAAATTATCCTAGCTCTAATAGGTTTCAATAATATGAAGTCCTGATCCTGGAATTAAGCACATAAATGATAGCTAGCGAAAAATTAGCATCACAACTGAAATGAATGACCCAAAATTAGTGGGTATCAAAAAAATTCCAATAAGATCGGATAAAATTTGCCTGTGTTATCAAAAAAATCGAACTTTTTAACTTTATGACGTCATCAGAATCCAACAAATTTTGGCGAAACGATACAAAACTAATAGCGTACATTCTCTCAAAGAAAATTCGCCCGAAAAAAAGTGATTAAAAAATAATGATTTGATGCTATTAATTAAAAATATTGAAAAATACTTCAAAAAGGATCGACCACATACAGAAAAAAAAACTAGTAATTAAAATTGAAAACAGTAATTGAAATGTATATTAAATTTGTTCTATTTGGCTCAGTATTGTAAGCGGAGTGTATTGATAGACAAAGAGAGTTATATTACAATGTTATAAAACTATCCTTCTCTGCTAACACTTAGCGTAAATAGTGAATACACCATTGTACAAAAAGAATAATATTATTTTTTGATTAATATAATTTTTTTTATATAAAAAGCATGCAATTTTATACATTAGTTTTTACTGTATCCATTGAAAGTTCTGACTAATGTCATGATTAAAATATCACCTATATACTAACAAACTACTTTTATATAAAACTTATGTATAAAACTATAAAAATGAGGGCAGTCGAACACCAAACGTCACTTGGTATATTTTAAACCACGCAATGGAATCATGAATAAAACTTTATAATTTGTATACAATGCTTTTTGTATAATTTTTCTTTGCTCATGTCAGATAAGTACTTGCTTTCCGCACTGTTTTCTGTGCGAAAAATAGCTATTTAACTATAACGCTTGTCAAATTTTCTAATCGCATGGGAAATTATTATATAGCTGGTAAATTTATTGCGCTATATAGACAACAGACCTTTGGATGCAGAGATTCTGAGATATCGAAATATTTAGATCGATTTTAGTCCGTATCCCAAAAACTATTCGACCAGTCATCAAATACACCCGATTTTTGTACTTTTTGGGTCAAAATTACCTTATATACTGAGTTTTATCGAAATTGGAGATGCAAAAGCTTCTCGATTTTTTACAATTTTTTTATGGGGTACTTTGAAAAAATCGATAAAAACGCAAAAAATTTTTGGTTTTGAATTGGATGAAACTGGTGGATGGGGTAATTTTGATCCAAAAAGTATAAAAATCAGGTTAATTTAACGATTGGACCTATAGAAAGTTATATTGTCAGCGAGTATCATGGAAAAAACTTCATTTTCAAAAAAATTAGAATCCATAAAATTGTGAACAAAAGGGAGGGATAAGTGAGGGCTATTACGTGAGAGTCTTTGTTTTTTAAAGGAAAAATTGCCTAGCAAAACGAGCAGGTGTCTGCTAGTAATATATAAGATAATCCCACAATTGTAAAAAAAATTGTTTGCAAAACCCATGCGAATTTTATTTAACATGACGATTAAGTTCAATTGATAGTTTACACTTGTTGCACGATATACTATTTATTTAAAAATAAAAAAACTACGATTTGTTATCATCATCTCTCAATGTTATTAAGTACTAACGTACAAGTGTATGGCCTTTATTTTATAATATGGCCTTTAATAAAATTTGTGTACTTGAATAATTATTGTACAGCCATGTATAAAATGTATAAATTTCATTCTTACATTCGATTATGTAAGATAAAAATGGTGTTAAATTATATAAACAAGTGAAAGTTTCAAAATTTAAAGGTTCCTCAGATAAAAGCTTTTTATACCATGTACTCGTATATATATAATATACAAGGTATACTAAGTTTAGTCCCAAGTTTGTAACGCTTAAAAATATTGATGCCACCGAAAAATTTTGGTATGGGTGTTCATAAAATCACCTTATTAGTTTATTTCCGGTTTTCCGTCCGTCCGTCTGTCAACAAGATAAATCAAAAATGAAAAATGATATCAAGCTGAAATTTTTACAGCATGCTCAGGACATAAAAAGTAAGGTCGAGTTCGTAAATTCGCAAATTATATAGTATGTATTATATGGGAAGATCAGTTATGTATGAGTGACATGTATGTAGGTGTAATGTGACAGTGAAATCAATACGGTCTATACATTTCAACAATTAAGTCAGTTAATTGCTTGTTTTCGTTTGTTTTGTTGCAAAAACTAATATACTTTTATAATCAGTACTCCCGTCATTCAGTATTTTTTAGTCTCTGGTTAAGAGATTTGCTCACGTATTCTGCACATGCGTCAAATATTTCTCCCGTTAAATACTCAATACCGTGGGACATCACAATTCCTATTTTCTAAGAGCCGAGATTTAAAACTAGTTTGAAACAAAATTAGGTCACGGTATTGAGTCAATGATTAGAAAACATCTAGTCAACATCTAATTTGTACTTTCAAAAGGTTGTCGACCACAAAACACAATAAAACAAAAAACTGCAGTAAAATTCTTCCCGATTGTATCAAACTAATTAAATTTTTCTGTAATAAGAATGATAAATAAAATTTTGATTTATTTTTTTTTTCGCTATAGTCATCAGTTTTCTAGTATCTAGATTGAAATCAATATAATATTCGTTAATTTCATTTAATATATTTATTCGGATTTACAAATATCGATAAATTTTAACATCGGTAAAAAAAATATTATGACATGTAATTGGCAAACCACCAAATTGTTCTTCTCTTGTGATAAAACCATAATTTTTTTTTCTCCATCCATATAAAAATTTTGTTTTTGTGTATTATCGTAAAAAAAATAAAATCGTAGCATAAAGTATTTGTTATTAACTACTAACAAAATAGACGAATTTTTCTTCAGTTCGTTGGCTTAGAAAATCGTTTAAGAAATATATGTAGAAAATGAGAGAAAGGGCCAATTGTATAGTAAAATATGGAAAAATTTATATTAATGGTATTTTTGTTTATACGTTCTGATTTATTTTTATATGAAAAATATATTGCGTTGTTTTGAGCTTTAATCTTATGGTAAAATATATTTTTAGAGCTTTTGGTATTATAAGTTTGGAAGTAGTAATCGCTTGATAAATCAATATCGTAATTACGCCCTATATTATGAGATTTCATAGAACTTCTAGTTTGAATGACAATGCCAGATAAGTTAAGTGGCGAAACTAATTTTCCAAACGCTTCCACCATTTTTGCTATTTTTGAAAGACAAAAGTAGAGAAAGTTAAAAAATAATTATTGCTCATACATGACTATTTGCAAAAGCTTAAGGAGCTTCGAGTTATCTTTAACTTCCAAAAGGAAGTTAATGTAATGGATCCGATTTTGAAAATCATCTGTTTTACATATTTCCACGGTTTCAAGGCCGCAATATCCGAATGAAACCTTTTCAATGTGATATCTCGCGAACCAATTATGACGCGTGTTTACTCGACGCGTAATCGTGTATTTAATAATAATAATGGGGGTTTAACCTCCGTTTTGTGACGCATGCCTAATCACAGAGGCCACCCACATCATTATTTGTTAATCTTTATTTATTCCATTACAAACATATTTACAATTACATTTTTGATGTGGGTGGAGTCGGTTACTTCGTTCTTATCCAAGCGACGACAATGTGATCAATTCTGCACTTCCATTAATTATAACTTGTTCACACTGCCGCTGCCTGGATTCGAACCCGCAACTTAAGTCTAAACAGTACAACGTTCTAAAACTAGCGCCTTAGACCGCTCGGCCATTTAGGCTCTTTAGGTGTATTTAAGAACTGAAAATGTTTTCAGTAGAATTAGTTGAGCCGTTTTTTAATGGTAATAAAACAACTGAAAAAACTGAATAAACAAAATCTGAAAAATGTAAACACATCATTTATCTACGGAGATAATGATCGTTTCAGCATAAGCTGCAGTACATGTTCGAAGAATAATCTATGAAGGCTAACAAGACCTTTTTTTCTCCTGTGGGAAGTTAGTCGTGTGGACTACAGGGGTCGTACTCACACGACTTCAGTACCAAACCGACGCTGTACTGTCACAATATGGTGAAAAGAGTGGTACACAATATGGCGATAAGAGTGGTAGAGAAGTATCTTTGCCTTCTAATACATACACAGTTCTTTTTTGCTAAATTTCTACATAATTATTAATGTTATAAAATGGTCATTGTGTTCGACAAATTCCCTGCTACGGTTTTTTCAGATCGACAGTTTAAATATGCTCATTTGAGAACGCAGCGCTTTCGTAAAATGTCTAAGAGAGAAGCTTGATAGACTCACCAAATGAAACCACTCACGAAATTTCAAGCATATATCAATCATTTTACAAAGCACCTTTTCTGCCCCACGATCCACAATATTTATATCAAGAAATCAATATTTATTACTGGGATATAATGATTCCTTTTTTCAGAAAGTTTATCGTTTAGTTTGAAAAAGTCGTACCCATTACGAGTGGTTTTTGAATGAATTTGCAATAAAAAAAATCTTTTATTTTTGTTCACCATTTCCCGCCTCCATTTTAATATATAATAAATAATATCGATTAACAACACCCTTGAATTTTCTTTAGTTTTTACTAACATTTATTATCTAATGGGGTCAGCGGTTATAATTAACTTAATACCATGTATATACTACACCTATATATAAATGTAAAGGTTTTCCTCTTACAATTTTCACTTACATTTTATATATAAATAATAGTTTTAAAAACTTGACATGAATTAGTACTCAAGTTGCATGTTTGTGTTTTTCAAGTTTTGAACTCATATATTTTCTACTTATGATTCCCATACGTAAGTAACTACAAACCATAGTAGATTGATATCTTTATAAATAATGTATTACAATTAAAGCTGAGCATTAAACATTTATTTTAAAGTTTATGCGATTTGAATTAATGCTTAATTTAAGTTATTAAATTAAAGTGTTATAGAATTCATAATGGTATGCAATTTATTTAATGGAATTTTCTTGTTTGTTGATAAGATTATCAAATTTTTATTAAATCGAGAGTAATTAATAAAAACAATGCAAGTGCCTTCTTACACGAAGGCTCAGAGCTGTCTTTAACAGATTACGGAGCCTCAGAAGATAAGGGCAAAAAAAATTATTCAATAATTGTTTTCATTTTATTACAATCACATTAAATAAATGAATAGATTAATTATACCATGTATATGAAATATACCAAGGTATACTAAGTTTCGTCCTAAGTTTGTAACGCTTAAAAATATTGATACTATGAACAAAATTTTGTTATAGGTGTTCATAAAATTACCTAATTAGCCCATTTCTAGTTGGTTGTCTGTCTGTGTGTCGTCTGTCTGTCTGTCTGTCATCACGATTACTCAAAAACGAAAAGAGATATCAAGCTGAAATTTTTATAGCGTACTTAAGACGAAAAGAGTGAGGTCAAGTTCGCAAATGAGCAACATAGGTTAATAGGGCCTTGCATTTTTTAAACCGGGTCTTCCATCTTTTAAACCGTTAGAGATAGAACAAAAGTTTAAATGCAGAATATGTTCCTTATAAAGAAATAAACAACTTTTGTGTGAAACATTTTTTCGTAAACATCACTCTTTACCCGTGAGAGCGTAAATTGTATGGTATGTATTATATCGGAATATCAGTTATATATGTGTGACATGTATAATGTGACAGAGTAACCAACACTGTCTATACATGGTATTTCAACCATTAACTCAGCCAATTGTTTGTTTTCACTTGTTTTATAAAATGCTGAATGTCTATCTGTGGACACGATAACTCAAAAACGAAATGAGATATCATGCTGAAATTTTTAAACAGTACTTAGGACTTAAAAAGTGAGGTCGAGTTTATAAATGAACAACATAGGTCAATTGATCCCTATAGTCTTTGAGTTTTACAATTTTAGTATCGCAAGAAGTATTTAAACTTTCTCTACATTTCCTCCTCAAACTTATTTCAGTAGCTTAATCTCATGAAAATTCTTTCAGTATTTTATTTTTCGCCAAATTGGATTAAAAATAAATTCAGACTAATTCATGTATTTTTTTAAATAATAAAAAATTTGCCCAGCTTTTATTGACAGTTATAATTTATTTAAATAAAAGAAAACGGCAATTTTTTAAATAATTATAAATAATTCTACAACATACTTCGATAACATTTCGATGTAATTTTCTTAATGGAAACCTTACTCCCTGGTGAATATAATATTTCTCAAGATCCGAATCTAAACTATTCACTGAGATGTGTTACATAAAAGGAAAAAAAATTATGAAAAATTAAATAAAAATTCACAACTTCGTTCCAAGGTTGAAAACGCCAACAAAAACAACTTTTCCGTCAAATATAAATAATTATTAATGGAAATTGATTCCTTTCAATCAAAAATATTGTCATAATCATTTGAATATAATTTTCAATAATTATTTTATGGCATGTGTGACCTTATCAAAAAAACGGAAAACTTAATGGAAAATTGCTGTAGAAAATTATTTGGTTTGATTATTTTATAATTTTTTAATATCAAAACTAAGATTTAAGCTCGAAATTGAAAAATGTGCTTACAGAATTTTTGATAAGGGTTTGTTTCTCGTTAAATTTTCTGAGAAAAGATTTTGCTATGCGAATTCAGAAAGGGGGAATCGAGGAAAATTTCGAATTTTTGGAAATATTTCTAAAACAATCCCACCCAATTGATAAATGAGAATTCTTGATGGGTCAAAATTATAAGAAATTTGGAGAAAATCGGGCAGTTTTTGTTCTTCAATTGGAATAAATATTTTATTCTAGAAAAATTGGACTCAAATAATCGAAAGCTTTAGAGAACGAAGGAGTAGTGTTTGCTGTACATTTGTAATTTTTATGTATTTTAACAACAAAATCATTTATAACACAATTCACACAAGTGAAAATAAACAATTTACTGAGTTAATTGTTGAAATACCATGTACAGGCAGTGTTGATTACTCTGTCACATTACGCATACATACATGTCACATATACATAACTGATATGCCCATATAATACATTGTCCTATGTTGGCATATGTTGCCAAAATTTGCCTATGTTGCTCATTTACGAATTCACCTATGTTTCTCATTCTCGATCTCACTTTTACGTCCTAAGCACGCTATAACACTTTCATCTTGATATCTCTTTTCGCTTTTGATTAATCGTTTTTGACAGACAAAACGGACGGACGTCAGACAGACGACAGATAGACGACAGGCAGACGATAGAGAGGCAGACAACCGGAAATGGACTAATTAGGTGATTTTATGAACACCTATACCAAAATTTTATTCATAAGATATCAAGATTTTTAAGCGTTACAAACTTAGTATACCTTGGTATATTTCATAAACATGGTATAAAAATATCAAAAAATAGAGATAGAACATCCAGTAGAAATAGACCTCTTAGGATCATATTCACCACAACTTATTTCAATGCTATAGCTTAAATCATTAGAAGAAAGTTTTCATGATAAAAAAACATTTTTAAGAATTTTCTTTGTGCTATTTTTTTTTTTTCATAAATTATTACTATTTTTGGATATTACACAAAATTTTTTTGAAAAACACGTGCAAGCCCTGTGTATGTAAGTAGTCTGATTTGAATGTGATAAATAATCAATCAATATTAATACATATTAAAAGTAAAACATGAAAGAAAAATAATTAATTTTATTAAATTACACAACTATTTTTTATGGGTTTTTTAATAAAACCAATAAATATAATTTTATTTGAAGTATCTGAAATGAATTTTCATTTAGAAGTCTTTTGAAAATTTAAATATGCTATCAAAAATTGACCACATTACTTTACTAAGTGAAAATACATTTGAATTCAGAACAAAATGAAACAATCTTACATAATATACAGAAATTATCCAAGTTTTATTCAAATTTTTCGTTATAATACTGTGTCCAAAAAATAAGGTGACATTTGAATTTAAACTGCGCGCGTTTGTTGTGCATTATGAAGTACTTCCGCCCGACCAAACAGTGAACAAAGAATATTATTTGAACGTTATGCGTCATTAACGTAACGCTATCGGCTTAAAAAGGCCGGAATTGTGGAAAGACAATTCATGGTTTTTACACCACGATAATGCACCATCCCATACTGCACTCATAATTTGTGATCATTTCGCCAAAAACTCAACCCATATCGTTCCGCAACCACCATATTCACCTGTTCTGGCGCCATGAGACTTCTGGCAGTTCAGCAAGCTCAAAAGACCGCTCCAGGGACACCGTTTTGATACGATAGAGGAGATTCAAGCCGCAGCGAAGACGGAACTGAAGGCAATCCCGGATATTGGCTACAACCAGTGTTTCGAAGATTGGAAAATCCGTTGGCATAAATGCATTGCATCGGGAGGAGATTACTTTGAAGATGAGGAAATTGATGTGGAAGAATAAATAAATAATTTTCAAAATAAATACAATGTCATCTTATTTTTTGGACACAGTAATATACATTACCGTTAGAGATTAAAACATTCATTTTTTTTTTTTAAAAAGAATGCAAATTCTCTTTGAAACTAAACAATAGACAATCGCGATGGACTACCGAGTATGTCCCCTTTAGTAAATTAAAGAAATAAAAAGTGGAAAACTTAACAAAAAAATAGGGCATTAAAAGTAATATGAGATAGATTTCCATCGTTTACTACTAATACTTGGTATTTGATTTACTTAAAAAAATTTTGAGAAATATCGACTAATATACTCCGAGATATTCCCTTTGGTATCAAATTTGTGTAGATATCAAAATACTCGTCCAGTCGTTAACCAAACATAAATTTTGTATCTTTTGTGTTAAAATCAAATTTTTACCGGTGCGTTGTGCTTTGGAAAAATAGTGACTAAAATTTTGCGACGCAATTTGGTGAAGCTTGGTTCATAGGATGAGTTTAATGAAAAAATACAAATATTGGGTTTATATAAATTGTTGTAGTAGTTTTTGAAATATTGCCTAAAATTCTTTATAAACATTTTAATTGTCAATTGATCTAGGTTAAATATAGTTTACGCCTGTATGTAACATATTATATCAAAAATAGTCGAATAAACCATGATGTAAATATCGTATACATAATTAAAAGTAAACAACAACAATAAGAAATAATAATAAATAAGAGGATAAATAAATTAAAAAATTCATTGAGTAGAAAAAATTGCATTCGTGTCAAGAACTCGAATAGCCTAATTGGTAGGGCGCTTGACATGAATCCAAGAAGTCCAGGTTCGAGTCCTGGTTCGAGTGAATTTTTTTCAATTATCTTTAAATAATTTTTGGATCTTATTTACCTTAAATAATCCAGACACACAAGTATTGAATTGCTTTGATGCTTACCTGAAACAAAATAAAGATATGATTAATTTAGTTTCAATTTGGAAAAACTTTCGTTATTTAAAAATGCGTTTAAAGAATAAGAATGAGACTAAAGTCAAAAATATTTAAATTTTCTATAATGCTTCAAAAAAGTGCACTCTTTGGTTGCAAATAAAGACTATACCTATTCGCTTTCTATTTTCAACAATCTGGTTCAATCTTAATGAATACAATTGTACAACTTTGATTCAAATGTAATAAATTTTAAATTTTATTAGATATAAAATTTTTTAGATATAAAAAATAAATAGTTAATAAAATAATTCTATTTAATCTATTTCATAATTTTTTTGTTTTTGGTTTTTTATAATTGCCCAAGAGGTGATTTTTTATTAGTTTTGGTAAATTGAATTAACGAATATTTTCGGCAGCCTATAGTTTTTTTTTTTTTAAATTTTTAATAAACATTATTTTAATTTTTGTTCAAAATGTGTTTTATAATAATACTAGAAGATACTAGCCCGCTTTACTGCACAATATCTCCTTTAAAAACAACAAAGTCACGTTATAACTTTCTATAGGTATGTTATAATCTTTAATGAACCTGATTTTTATACTATTTGGATCAAAATTATCCCATCCACTGAGTTTCGTCAAATTCCAAAACAAAAATTTTTTTTTGCGTTTTTCTCGATTTTTTCAAAGGGCAAAAACCCTCTAAAAAAATTGCAAAAAATCGAAAATTTTTTTTAATCTCTAATATCGATAAAACTCAGTATATAAGGTAATTTTGACCCAGAAAGTACAAAAATCGGGTGTATTTGACGGCTGGTCGAATAGTTTTTGAGATACGAACTAAAATCGATCCAAATATTGCGATATTTCTGAAACTCTGCATCCAATCATTAAATTAACCTGATTTTTATACTTTTTGGGTCAAAATTACCCCTTCCACCGAGTTTCATCAAATTCCAGAATGAAAATATTTTTCCCGATTTTCTCGACTTTTTCAAAGTAGTATCCCTTAAAAAAATTGCAAAAAATCTAAAAAATTTTTTTATCTCCAATTTCGATAAAACTCAGTATATAAGGTAATTTTGACCCAAAAAGTACAAAAATCGGGTTTATTTGATGACTGGTCGAATAGTCCAAATATTGATGCAGTTCCCATATACAAAATTCACATCCCATTTGAACCTCTTAGGGGATGAATTTCCAAAAATCTCTTCTTAGTGCTCACGTTACTAAAGGAATGTGTGTATAAAATTTCAGACTTCTAGACCCAGCGGTTTTAGCTGTGCGTTGATCGATCAGTCAGCTTCCATTCTTATATATATAGAAAAAAGTGTTAAAATTTATATTAAAAAAAAATTACTGAATGAATTTCCACAAAGTTTTAGAATATTTATTTTTGAACAAAAAATTGATGTCAAAACTAATATTAATATCTAATAAATATTAAATATTATTATCACAAGTTCGAAATCGTACATGCAATATGTATGCATATACTTAAAATTAAATGTCGATTTTATTTTTAAAAATAAACTTGATGAAAGATTATTTATAGAAATCGATAAAATTGTTAAATATATTTTTAAAATTATCAGTGACGGCTTGTTTCTTTCAATTAACACGCAAATTCAATTCCCGACAAAACGCGAAGGTTTTTTTTTTTATAATTTTGCCTATAGTTTATTTGAAGTCTGGCTTTATCGATATAGTTTGAGGAAAAACTAAAAAGCCAAAAATTTTTCAATTTGTATATAGTTAGGGTCTAGGATATATTTTTTAAATTTTCGGATTTATAATTACTCTAGAATATAAATGGATTCGCCACTGAAATATAAAAATCGCTCATTGAAATGAAAAAACCTATTCTGAAATAAAATAAACATTTTTATAAATATTTACAACACATTCATTGAACGAGTTATTAATCGAGTTTTTCGCTATTGCAGAAAATGATTTTTGTAGTATATCGAATTCTTTCGTTCTGTAACAAGAAACAAGTGTGAGCTAGACTCCTATATCGAGGGTTCCATATGAAATCTGCAATAAAAAGTGGGTTAGTTCCACTTTTAAATATACAATAAAAAGTAAGATTTGCTAGCTCGACCAATGCGGACTTCCGCAGTGCGGTACCCGTCGTTAATAACAGACTAAAGAAATAATAACTAATTGAGTGATTTACTTTCTTTTTTTATAGGCAATTTTATTACAAATATGATATACAAATTATATAACTGAACAGAATTAAATCTTAATGTTATTTCTTTAGCCAGAACGATAAGCTTAAAAATTTAAGATAAATCATTGATAAACTAATAAGGAAGACCTCGCGTGAACAGGAAAGAACAGGTTACAGAAGTAATGAATAAGAAAAAGTCAGGAAAAATCTGAATTGAAATGAATATTTTTAATAATAAAAGCCACATTTTTCGTTCAACTTATCCACAACCGACAAATATATAAATTTAAAAAAAAAAATGTGTGATTTTTATGGTCATTCTAAACGAGACCATTTTTGAAACAGAGCCCTAAAAAGGTAACGTACTCTATTCCCAGAATTCCCAATGTAGAATAAACTCAACATTTAACACGAACTGGTAAATATGACCTAGTTGAAAGATATTCAAATTATCAATGTTGTAAAATTCTAAGAAATCTGGAAGGCTGTGTTTAGATTGATTTTATAAGCAAACAGAACTTGCTTGTGATTAATTCAAATTCATTTCCTAAAATCATCAAGTAAATTAAAATAAATTTGATTTGAAATCTTTAATCAATATTTCTTTTCAAACAAGCGCAGGTCTAGACAATTTTTTGGAGATAATAATTTTGGAGCATCTGAAAGAATCATTTTGTATATAACTGATTTTGATACTTGTTAAAGTTCATAAGTAGGTTAATTTAGAATTAATAAGTCAAACTTCTATAACTTCGTAACAGCAATTCATCATAGATTCAAACCAAACCAAAGGTTTGTGTTTCTACTAAATACCATATTTAATAGATAATTACAGTAAAACTATCTAATATGTAGGTTTATATGAATGTAATGTTAAAATGATTGCGTGTTTAACTAATACTGATAACACCATATTATAATATGATTATAATAATAAATAATAATAAGTTGATTTGTATGATTCTAAACTTAAACTACATTAAACTAATATGAATGTTTTTTGTTTTATCGGTAATAATAATTATTGTAAAAAACATAAAGTGACACATTATTATAATAATATTCTATTTATAAATAATTTACTAATAATTGAGCGAATATGTTTTTATAACTATGAATGTTATAGTACAGTCGCATAAAATATTTCAATTTATTTTATGAAAGGTTATAGTGTTCTGAAAAATATCTACTTTCCGAGTTTTAAACTTAACTAGCGAGATACCCGCCCACTTCACTAGCTAAAATATAAAAACCACCGCTAAATAGCATCCACAAGTCTTGATCTCACTTATCTTCCTTCATAATACTCGCAGGGATTGTTTTACACAGCTAAAATATATGCACAGTATATCAAAAAAGATAGCCATGAATTGTTTGACATTTACTATTTAAAATTTTACAGAAATCTTTAATTTATGGTTCAAAGTGTTGATCATAGATGAAGAAGTAAAATGTCAGATTGTCAGAAAAATTTAATTTTTTGACTTTTGAAATAAAATATATTTTTATAAACTATGGCTCATGAGTTATTCTGATGTATGAGCTATATTTTTGTAAATTCATTCAAATTCGCTCAGTAGTTTTTGCGTGAAATCGTAACAAACAAACAAACAAACAAACATCCTTACTTTCACATTTATAATATATAAGGATAAGGATGTAATAAATACCTTAACGTGCATATCGTCAAAAATATCGTGGTCAACAGGCACGTTTGTTGTTAAGTTTCGTTGAGCACAGGACTTTGTAGAGAGATTATCAACATGCCGTTCATCAACGACCAAGGCGTTTTAACGAACTGGTTGAAGTGGTCAGAGAGAGCGTTGCCCAGAACCCAAAAATGTCTTATCTCTACCAAACAGCCGTTCAAATGTTTGAAAATGATTTTTAAGAAAATTTTAATGATTGATGAGGTACATTTTACAGCGTCTGGATGAGGCACAGTATATAACGCTTGTGCGACTATTAGGAAGCTTATTAGGCAAGGAGCAGAAATTTTACTCGATTTTTACTAATAATTTTCTTTCTTTCCCTCACTTTTGAAAATGGCCGCTCTGTAATATGTCTTATGAGAGAAAATATATACTCCACATTGACTCAGGTGCTTATTTACCACGCGGCAGAAAGTTAGGGTTCATCTATTTTTTTAAGTGCCATTTCCTAGAATCACAATATCTCAAATTTACCAAGTTGTTTTTGCTTCTGATGCTGGTCTAAAACAGTGATATACTGCAGTACTATATACTTTATATTTATAAATAAACTACATTACTAGGTAGATATATGTGACTTGTATGTTCGTTAAAACTGTTTAGTTCAGTTTATATTACTCGAACAACATTTACTCACTTACACTACTATACTAAAATGCAACAGGTATAAAAAAAAACACATTACGGAAATAGTTTTTAGTGTAAATTGTTTGTAATTTAATAATCGTCATAACACTACCATGACACTTTTCATTTGAGTTTTAATTTTAAAGTAGCATGTTTTAATTTCTATGTTTATTTTATTTATAGAATAGATAGATATACAGTAACTGATTTCAAAATGTCATTTTAAAATGTTCATTAAATATTCATGATGGAAACGAAAAGAAAATATGATTGCAAAGGATAATTATTTTTAATTTATTATTCAAAAAACTTCAAAGAATTATAACTTCTGTTTATTGAGTGAATTCTTATTTCATAAGAACTTCAGTCTGCGTTAAAGACTTTCAAATGCATTGACCTTATTTATGATCAGAGGTATTGTAAATTTGGGCATGATAATTTAAATAGTGTAATAATATCCATACTGAATTTAGTGATTTAGGTGTTTAACCAAGGCTTCTTCCAATCAATTAGTACATTTAAGATCGATTATTATTGACGATATACGACATTAAAAGCACAAACAATTGTAGTCGTTTATACAGAGTGGTTCAGTTTCATCTATAATGGCTGATAGGATGTTTTGTAGTAAACCAATCAAAAAATAACTTAAACAAAAGTTGCACAGTTTGATAGGGGAGCATCATGTTCTGACATCAGATTGAATTTAATTCTCCGAGATGTTTTAATAGTCAACAGGTGGATATCCCATATTGCCTTTTGGCTAAAGCATTTTTCTGTAGCCAGCGTGTTTTCTTTCGAAACAAGAAACTAATAACACCTAACCTGCAAGGTAGCGTACCACAAAACTAATATTTATAATTAATTTCTAATGCAGTTATTTGAAGAGCAGAAAAAAGCACAAACTGATTTTACAAAATTGGATATGTGCATAATCAATCATGCAAAAAAGCAAAAAATTAAAGCAAATCTGAGTAAAAAAGTAAGCGCTACATTTATAATGTACGAAGATACGATAGGAACATAGTTCCTTCCGGGTGTCCCACGACATCTCTCGTTTTTTTTTTTAAATCAAAATTAGACAAAAATAATTATCTTAAATAATTCTTCCAGAATACATCAAACAAAAGAATCTAGATTTATTTTTATTCAAGTCAAAGGATTCCTATATTGTTAGATTCCTCATTGTGTATTTCCTTCAATAATTTAGCTTATGCTGTATAAAATTCTTTATTTCATCGCATGCCTTTCATTTTGTTAATTACAGTTGATAATTTTCTCATCAACTGATAGATATTATTATCATAGATATTAGATATTATCAATAATAATTAAATTAATAATTTAATTGTATTTAATTGAATTATGTACAATATTATATTATATATTATATACATTATATACATTATATATACATTGGTGTTATATTCGTTATATCTAATTGTACTAATAACTGTTATATTATATATTATTTATACAAAGTGTCTAAAGTTATATGCATCACCTTTTCGATTACTCAAAAACCATTTCGATAGCTCAAAAACGAAAAGAAATATCAAGCTGAAGTTTTTAGAGCATGTTCAGGAGATAAAAGTAAGGCTAAGTTCGTAAATGAACAACATAGGTCACTGTTGACTAAAACGTAACTGTTTACCCATTAGGGCGCAAATTAGGACAAAAATTTGGTGTCTATTTGCTCCAAAACTATACAAGATAGGAACTTAAAAATCTTCTTCTTTCAGATCTCTTCAACTAGTGTCCTTTGGAATTATTTTTGAAAAACGAAAAAAAATTCTAGGAAACACTGATATTCAACACTTTCTATACGGAGTATTTTATCAATTGATTCAGTCAATTGTTTGTTTTTACTTGTTTTTAATAGCCTAGCTTACTTACTTTTCTTTAAAATAGTATACGCTTTAAACTGTTTCACGGTGAAAAACGTTTTCACACTAGACAATATTTATAAGATTTTTATACATTCTCGCGAAGAATCTCATACATTCTCGAATCTCCCACAACATCTCACCTCGTATACAAATAAGACAAAAATTTTCCGTAATTTAAAAAAATATATTCGATTCGAAGAGAATTTCGACTATTTTCTCGTCTCAGACTTTGAATGGTTATTTTTTAAATGTTTGATCTTGGGGTTGTTTTCTCGATGTATGTTATACAGGGTGTTCTGTTATTGACTGCAGATCGTCGGCCTACAGAATAAGCTCGTAAAGACGAAGGAAAAAGTCATTTACCAATTTTGGATTTGAGCCCTAGTTTGGGCGCTACAGGTATGGCAAAAATTGATAAATTTGTTCATTCACTGACTATGATTCGATAACCAGTAGCCAATGATAATCAGTAGATATTAATAAATGTCATTTGATAATATTCAACTAAAGAAGGGGTATGAACTGATTTCAATTGGATTATATTATTTTGAAAAAAACATTTAAAAAAGCTATTATATTATTTCATTGGTTTGGTCAATCCCCACTTTTTTTTATTATTATATTTTTGCAAGAAAACATTAGATTCTTAGTAAAAAAACAAATAACATCACAAAGAAGGCGTTTTTTGTTTATTTACGCTAAATTAAAAACATTCTTTTTGAGACGTAATTTGTTTTTTACTAATAATGTAATGTTTTCTTGCAAAAATATAATAATAAAAAAAAGTGGGGATTGACCAAACCAATGAAATAATATAATAGTTTTTTTTAAATGTTTTTTTTCAATATAATATAATCCAATTGAAATCAGTTCATACCCCTTCTTTAGTTGAATATTATCAAATGACATTTATTAATATCTACTGATTATCATTGGCTACTGGTTATCGAATGATAGCCAGTGAATTTACTAATTTATCAATTTTTGTCATACCTGTAGCGCCCAAATTAGGGCTCAGATCCAAAATTGGTAAATGACTTTCTCCTTCGTCTTTATGAGCTTATTCTGTAGGCCCACGATCTGCAGTTAATAACAGAACACCCTGTATACACGAAAAAGATTATTTACGTGACATCTTAACACAACAGTAGTTTTAAAAGCGAATTAACAAAGTTTTTTTATAACTACATATAGTAGATACATGGGTTATGTGTTAGTCATCAAAGTTCCATTGACTCAACGATGCTGAATAATTAGGAGAAAGGGAAATCAATTCAAAATTTCGATTTCGATTTCACAAATGCGATAATCCAGTTAAAAAAAATTTTATTGAACACTATAATTCGTGACATTCTGTATTGATATAGTTGAGTTTAGTTCATTATATTATTGACAATTTTAATGGGTCTCACGAGCGAACTCGAATGGACTCAATCGACTCGCTCCAATCATTTTAATTAATCTATAATGTCACCATGTCATTAGAGTATAAAACATCGGTATACAACATGTTCATTGTCACGTTATTTTAATTTTCCATATTGATCAAAAAGTGATTATTGGGAAATTTATGTATTTTTAATTTTACTAAATAGACCACGCGTGAAATAACTATTATTATATCATTTTTTATTAACCGATTTCCCCTTTTTAAATTAATATTAATTTGATTTGAGAATAATCATACATAAATATACTAATGAGAGAGCCAGACCAAAACAAATTCTCTGAATTTACTAAAGCTATGGTATTTTGCATATAAATAACAGTGATAGTCAGTTATTTAAATGTGAGAACCGAGCTGCTCAATCAGCCCTAATGTGAAATACTTTAAATTCCGCTTATGAAGGTGTAAGTATGAAAATGAAGCAGTCAAATTTATCATTGTATATATCTTCCCAATGTCTCCAATATCTTCCAAAAAAAAAACAATTAATAGTGGCTAACTTCGACAGGAACAGATACATTTGCTTCACGAATTATCGGTATCATTATTTTCATAAATTCGTAACTATAATGAAAATCAAAGAGTGTAGCACATATCTATGGAAGTTCATCTAAAGTAAATGAAAGAAAGTTAATATACATAATTCGTAAAAACAACATTAAATTTAATTTTATCTAATCAAAAAAAATATATAATTTTTAATAATAATATTTTCTATAAGATGATAATGTCAGCTACATCATATTCCTACTTATTATAATACTATAGTTATATATAATAACCTTGACTGTATTTTAGCGATAATATGCAAATAAGCTTAAAAATATGTGCGGTTTATATATATATGAACATAAATGAAAAAGTGCTGTACCTTGGAGATAATATACCTTCAATAATTCATGAGTGATTCATGAAATATAGTGCACTACCGTGAAATATAGTGCATAATAATATATAAAACAGCAGCTATAAGATGATAAAATTTATTAACCAGAGGATAAACCGCTATCTTGGTGACTTATCCTGTCATCAATCATGGACTATTATTCTAAAGTTCATGGACTATAAAATAATAGTTCATGAACTTTTTTCGATTTCTAGTAAAATAGAAATAATCATTTTTTATGTAAAAAGTAAATAATAAGCCTCATTGGAAATAAGCAGTTACTATATATAAACTGTTACTATACTCAGAAAATAGATTGTGTGAACTCTTAGTGTGATTCATGGCACATTATGGTCTTCTACCATGGATCATATTTTATAAGGTATAAATAAAAGTTTTTCCGGCTGTTTCATATTTAAATTTTAAACTAAATAGTAGGTATGAATAACGATTCTTTAAATATAGACTAATACGAGTGTTTAACAAATGTCATAAAAAGATTATAGATTGACATTCAAGGTACAACATTCTCCCATATATGTATCGTAAAATAGTATTAAATAAATCAGTGTAATAACTTTTTAATAGCTCTTGTAAAAAGATATAAATACATATATATACACTTTTATTTTATTTCTGTACGTTTCACTAATTCTAATTTTTTTATTTTGCTGTTTCTTTCAATGAATCACAAATAATGAATTAATAATGTGAATCGTCAGTGGGATGTTTAAGTTGCGTCCCATAATTAGTTTTACAATCAAAATGCGTTTCGTGTTTTTAAAGTTTATTTTATTAAAAATACTGCATGGTGAATGGTGAATGAATATTTTGATATACATTAACAGAGTCATTTTTAACAAGTTTACCCTATGTGTACCTACATTTTTGAAGTTATACTTCTTTTGGCGCGTTTTGATGAGAGTGAATTTGTGAGCTGCGCGCGCACGAACGACATGGTGAAGTTAGCCACAGAATTGAAATAATAATATCAACACTGAATATAGTTACAGTACAGTGTACAGTTACAGTGTTTTCAAATATTAGAGGTTAATTTTGTAAGTATAATATATAGATATATTTCTAAAGAACTTATTATTTTTCTAACAAATAATCAAATAATAATAAAATTTAATTATTTATTATTTATTACTTTAGATAATAATATTTTATCATTTTGTGAATCGAATCGAATAATTTTAATCATCTCTTTTTAATTTATATTACAGATTACTTGACAAATCTTTAACAAAATCTTTTTGATTGATTTTAATATTTATTGTCGATTACTACTGCATTTGAGTTATTTTAAATTTTTTTCATACGCCAAAGAAGTATAACTTCTAACGCGTGTACATAAGTACACACACTCTTTTTTTTTATCCAAGAACGATGTTTTTCTAGAAGACTAAATTTTTTCGTACATATCAGGTAAAATCTAGAATTGAATAGGAGATATACCTACTTTTTTTTTGCTACAAATTCAAATATAAATGAAAGAAAAATTTTGAGATAAATTCAACCACATCAGTCAGAAATCCCTCCCTTCAAATACATACATGACGTCTTCAAATTAAGAGAGTTAGTGGAGCCAGTTGTTTTAAAAGTCAGTTATTTAGAAAAAGAAAACATTTTGACAAATACGTTCAAACTGTATTCTCAAAATTAATTTCAAAATATGGGAAAATTATGATTCACACAGATCCAAAAATTATTTGCAGAATGATATTTTGTCATCATTTTCATAAATTTTCCTAAATTACATTCTTAAAAAAGTTATATAATACACTAAAAATAGTTACATTTTGTACTTTATATGCTTTAAAAGTGTAATAATAATATATTTTAAAGTGGTCGATCTATTTTTATTAAAAATAAAATAAAATTTTTCAAACTTAAAATATGCAAAAGTTTTTATTTGAAATAATAATTTTCATTTGCATGTTTTATATTATTAAGTACTTACTCAATCTGATGTTAGCAAGCAAACCGACCGACCGACGGACTTACTACATTACATATACATCATATACATACCTAAATTATTTATGATTATTTAATTTTTATTAACCTTTTAATGCAATATTTATTTTATTTTTTAGTTTTGTAATTTATTTATCAAATAAAATGGTTTTAGACTAGGTATTATGGGCGTTCTTAGGTAAATTTATTAACCTAATTTTATTTATTATTATCTGAAAATAATTCAGGAAATATTTAAATAAATAATTAGTTGAACTTAAAAGTAGAAAATAATTTAAATTAAAAAAATAATAATAAAGGATGATTAAGAAAGTAATCACTTTATCGTAAAAAAGCGTGGGGTGCTAGATTTCAATTATTCTAAATATTTTATTAACATATATTAGTACAAGTTTTTACGATACAATTTTTTTTTTGCTTTGAACTTAAGGAAATTATTTTCTACTTTTTAGTTCAGCTAGTTACAAAAGCGTGTTTTTTGTTAGATTTTATAAACTATTATTTATTTTTACTTTTTAATTCAGATAGCTACAAGGGGTGCTTTTTTTGTTTTTTAAACAATTGTTTATTATTAATATTATGGATTGTTATCTGCGCTTCCACCATCCAAGATTGTCTAGTTAATCGTTAATCCTGAAGATTTTGATTTGGATAATCGGACAGTGAAATTATTGTATTGTCAACAGTCTTTGATAAGTGTGCCAAGTTTCCAATTCAATCTGACTTTTTGAAGTGGGTGAAAATCACGTTCAAAGATTTCATTACATAGATACATAGATAGCCAAGGTAATAAAAGGTAATAAAAGCGTGTTTACAACTAATAGTCGAACTCATTTTTGTTAGTTACACAAAAGAAGAGAGTTATTAGCAGAAACCTCGAAAAATTAAACACAACCAGGTTTTTTCCACCAAAAATTGTTTGTAGTACTTACATTGATATTGAAGCATTCTTTTTGTTAAATGATCAATACATACTTGAAACTTCGTGAGTGGTTTCTTTTTAGCGAGACTACCAAACTTTTTCTGTATGACTTTATCGAAAGTCTTCAAATTATATGATAACATCATATTTATCTGTCTGAAAAAACCTGCAGGGGATTTGCAGGATGCTATGGCCACTTGATATTATTAATAATTATTCAACAATTCAGCAAAAGATTGAATAACAAAAATACTTGAGTAAGGCATGTTCGGGGTGATAGACAAGCTCATCGGTGCAGTATTTTTGCCGTAATTAATATTTTTTGTTTATTAATTATTACTGTCATAATTATATATTACTTTCAAGTGGTCGGCAACTGCGTTGTTTCGCACTGATAACTTAAATATGACGATATTTTGCTGATTTGAAAACGCAACATTTTCGAAAAAGTTGAAGATAGAAAGTTTTGTAGACTCGCCAAAAGGAAGTAGAAAACTCACGAGAACAGTATTAGATGTCTTTCAGTTTTCTAAATTTCGTTTGAAAAATCGAGTCCTATTCTACCTAGTTCATAAGTGTAATATTTATTTCATTTTTCTTAGTTCTTTCTAATTCATTTCTAAAATAAAATAGTTTTCTTTGTAAATTGAAAAATAAATTTTTATATTATAATATGCTAATGAAAAGTTACGATTTTGTTTTTTGTTTTTTCTATGAATGTAAAAAATGTATGACTAATATATTTTACGGTTATAATTTTCACCTAAATAGGTTTGTTATTTTATGCTTGAAGTTTTTGGCATGATTCCATGTTATATGCCAGGACAGGACATTAATTATTATATTTTGTAATACGTTACATCTTTTGACATCTTAATGAATATTTTCAATCAGGAAGTTTGTATATTTTGTGTACGATTGTTTTGTGAATAATGTACCATCAACTCATTTAAATTTTGGCAAAAGAATAATATTATTAGTTGTATGCAGTAAAATATTTTTTTGTATCCTTGCAAAAATTATTATTTTCATGATTATAAATACCCTTTGATTATATTATGTTATTCATATATGACTTTTTTTGTAGTTCATGACGTAGAAAACTTCTAAATGGATGGGGTAATTTTGATCTAAAAAGAATAAAACTCAGGTTAAATTAATGATTGGAAGCAGAGTTTCTGAGATATCGCAATATTAGGATCGATGTTAGTCCATATCTCAAAAACTATTCGACCAGTCAGCAAATTTACCCGATTTTTGTACTTTTTGGATCAAAATTACCTTATATACTGATTTTTATCGAAATTGGAGATAACAAAAATTTTTCGATTTTTTGCAATTTTTTTAATTTTTTTTTTTTAATTTTTGTTTTGGAATTTGATGAAACTTGGTGGATGGAGTAATTTTGATCCAAAAAGTATAAAAATAAGGTGAATTTAATGATTGGAAGCAGAATTTCTGAGATATTGCAATATTTGGATCGATTTTAGTTCATATTTCAAAATGATAACTTCATGTTAATAATATATTGGTTAAATTTTCCAATTGGATCTTACTTATCCACAACTCCAATTTTTGTGCTTCTTGGCTTCGTTAAAATAAATTGATTTTTCTCTACACCAAATACACGTTTTTACCCAATTTTATGATGAACGAAGAATGTAAAACTCCTAATTTAGGATTAAGTTTTATATACCAATAGTCAAATTTGGCAGCACACCCTAAAAACCTGTTTTTTGTATTGATCAGTTGCATTAATGCGCCTGTTTGTTTAACTTAACTAAAAGTTATTTCACGTCATTGTTTCGATTTTACTTAAATTTAAATAACATTTTTCTATTTTTCCATAAAAATTTATGAGAAAACATTTGAAACTTCCGTTATTGTCTTCTTTTTTTTTTGAAGATATTATTAAACAAATAAATATAAAATATAAAAAGAAATATTCGATTTTTAAACTTGAGTGATGATAAAATACAATTTATCATATGATAATTCTTTTTTTTTTTTGTTGTTGCAAAATTCGATTTATCATTACAGTTTTGCTGTAATAATATCTCTGTCGTCGATACATAGCATGTAACAAATAGACGTATATTCATTTATAAAAGCATTACGTCATTTCCTCAAATGATAGTTTCATACATAAATACATATATTTATTAAAAGTTTCAATACAATAACGTAAACGATATGGTATTTGTAGACTATATAGATGTGCATACTACATACAAAAGACTACAGCATATACAGAGGGATGCATAAGTAGCTATCAGTATAGCATTTCCCCTTTATAAAAGTATGGGTGTCAAATATTTTTAATAATTAGTAAATAACTTTCGCTCCGTAGCTATAATTCTCAAGAAGAAAGTTGCAAGTAATTTGGGGTGGAATTATGAAGAAATTTTATCAGGAACTTGTGTTTCAATCGCAAAATTAACTAAATTTTTGTGTCTATTCATCAGAAGAAAAACAAAAAAAGTCAGATCATTAGATTGTTTTAGAAAATAACATAAGGCAGGATTTACGAAATATCTAAAAAAACTGTTTCATCCAATACTTAAATGAGCTCAATTTTTATATTTTTGATTTTCCTTCCACCAAGAAATCGGGCCTTTTTAACGCTTGGGCGAATATTTTCCGAGGTATTGGAACATCACCTGGCGATTATACGAATATTTTTTGAAATGTCTACAGAATCACTCGAAGAAATTATATCAGAGTCTCTCTGCTTATCACTCAAAAATGATTTTGTTTGATTGTATATACATCTAATATGGTTTATTGATACGATTCTAAAAACACAATAGCATCACAATAACACGTGTTTAATACTGTGTGTACAGTCTCGGTCAATTACATACATTCCAATACTGTTTTTGCAATACTATATTTTATTTAAATGAGTTTTTCCATACAATTCCAGTAATACGGATAATTTCAGTAATCGGAGCACCCGTAGTTTTTATTGAGTCTCAAGTTTTGAGAATCTACTATATTTATGATTTTTCATCTTTGAGAAAAAGTGAGAGCATGAAGTTATTACAAAAACAAGTGAAAACAAACAATTGACTGACTTAATTGTTGAAATACCATGCATAGTCAGTGTTGATTTCTTTATCACATAACACATACAAACATGTGATACATACATAACTGATAATCAAGTATAGTACATATTATAAAATTTCCGCCTAATTGGCGCCCTCACGGGTAAACAGTGATGTTTACGAAAAAATGTTTCAAACAAAAGTTGTTTAATTTATGATAAGGAACATTTAAACTTTTGTTCTATCTCTAACGGTTTACAAGATGGGTCCTACGGACCCAAGACCCAATTGACCTATGATACTCATTTACGAACTTGACCTCACTTTTTACGTCCTGAGTACGCTGTAAAAATTTCAGCTCGATATATTTTTTCGTTTTTGAGTTATCGTGTCCACAGACGGACGGACGAACGGACGGACAACCGGAAATGGACTAATTAGGTGATTTTATGAACACCTATGACAAAATTTTTTTCCTAGCATCATTATTTTTAAGCGTTACAAACTTGGAACTAAACTTAATATACTATGTATATTTCATATATCCATGGTATAATACCATACCATTGTTTTTTGTAACTATGTATCGTACTTATGCACCTCCCTATATATAGAATATGATGATTCAATATAATATAATATATAATACCTATCTGTTTTTATACTACCAACGTTATATTACTAAAGTTACGATCAACTTCGAATATACTTCATTTTACTAAACGTGCTGCTCTTGGTTACACAACATATGGTTTGATATGATGAAATACTATCGAGTCATACTTATAAATATTATAATACAGGGTGAGTAAAAAACACCAAGCTTAGATATAAGAAGAGCACTCTAAGTGATAAAAATTTTTGAAGCAAATATCAAGATGATGCATTTACAACGGTCTCGCCAGAGAATGAATCAGAGAAAATGAAGATGATATATATGGCAAAAGAGATACCATTCGAAGAACCTGGAGCAGTTTTTCATAGCCTACGTCACGGTATAAGTTTATCAATTAGTACAATCGATCAAATGAGGAGCTCACGAGGAAGAAAGCCGTAAATGCGCAACATTTTAGCAGATTCGAAAAAATCGAGAAAAACGCAAAAAAAAAAATTTTTGGAATTTGATGAAACTCGATGGATGGGGTAATTTTGATCTAAAAACTATAAAAATCAGGTTTATTTAATGATTGGACCAATAGAAAGTTACAATGTCAACGAGTACCATGTATATATTACGGTATAAACTTTGACGCAATTTCATAGAAACACCATGTAGGATAATTTTCAATCTGAAAACTTTAAATTAACATTCTATGACTCATGTAAATCAAATAATATAATGTTAATTTGAGTACCATAGTCTTGTTTAAAAATAAATACATCTCAAATCAATGGGAAATATGGAAATGTTTCTCAGAAATTTACAATTTAGTCGATAGCTTTCTATTAACCTTTTCATCAAAATGAGAACAAAAAGATAAAATTACATGGAAAAACTTACAAAATTGCAGGTATGCGCATATAAAACATAAAAAGATTAAAATTTCAATGGCTATCACTTTTAAGTATCCTGTGGGAAAAGTATGGTGTGTATTTTCATATCGAGGTTGAAATATGTAAAAACAACGTATCTACATTCGAAATGGAGACGTGATAAAATTTGATCTAGTTTTCTAGATCAAATTTGTATTTACTTGTTTCATATTTTTTCTTATACAAACCAGAAAAAAGTGACCTAAATCAATTTTATATTATGATCTAGTTCTAACATTTTAACACTAAAAAAACAAAACCGGATATAAATTCTGGAACATTTCAAAGTATATAGTTTAATATTACTCTCCCAGTTTAATATTAAATTCAAATAAAATTTTATGTATTTTTATAGGTATGTACTCGTATTATAGGTCAAAAGCCAGGCGTAAACATTTGACAGTCATTTTAAAACGATAGAAAATGAAAATTTTCATAGCCATGTACCACTCTTTCAGAAGCGGCTGCGGGCTAGTCATTGAATACGATAATTGAATAAGAAAATGATAGACAGCTGTCATGGAGACTGTCGACAGAAATGTAAACTTAAAACCATGAAAAAGCTGTTTTTATTAAAGGTTTTTGTTGATTATAGTTTGAATAGTTAAAATTCCATGATTTGAAAATTTAATTTATTAACATCCATCGGCTACTTTTCGATTTTTGCCACCATAAACTTATCGAAGATAAATTTTGGAAATATGTTCCTTATCACATGTTCTGATTTGTTTGCTTGTTGGGAGGATTTGCAAGTTGGGAGGTAAACCCTAAAAAAGTCAGAAAATCCACCATTTTCATCTAGGTCACCTAGGTCATCTATTTTTATTATTTGTCACTTGTATTCCTTGTAAAAATTTTAAGTTTCTTCATTTAAAAAAATTGAGCTGTGAAAGTGAGTTGTAAGAAGAAGATAATAGAGATTTTTTAAAGTAAGTACAAGAAAATTTTATGTTATGTCATAATAAACATCCTGATCAAACCAAACGTTATGTACGCACATAGTTCATACAGTAAAAAGTGAAAGTAGGTATAAAATTAAATTCTTTCAAGAATAAAACAAGTATTTGACTTCTAAAATTAATACCTAAAATTTTCATAAAAATATTTTGTTAATAAAAAAGTAACTGCTACATTTTTAATGTACGAAGGTACGAAAGGAAGTACCTACCGGGTGTCCCACGACAAGTATCATTTTATATATAGCATATACCTAATTTCAATAAGAAGAAAAAAAAAAATATATATATATATATATATTTCTGATGTTGCTCTTTTACCACAGGAAATTCAGCGCCCAATCAAAATTTATCAAGTTTGGCTCTTAGTTTATATCAAAATATGTATTCTGTACTGTGTGTTATGTACATAAATTTTTTATTACCCTCTCAGTGCATTATATTTTATTTATTTAATGATAACATACACTACATACACACACACTCAGTTACAGCACCTACCTACAAAATGTAAATATTATCTACCTTTTTCTTTATAATAAACCATATATATACACAATTGATATTATTAAAACGTTATAGTCAATTCTATGGAAAATAAACCTTTTCAAAGTGTATCATATTCAAGTGAATCAATCTTATTCTTGAGTAAATTGTTCTACGCGATCTATTCTATCAGTGTTTGAATAAGTATATTATAATGTAATAAGTATTAAATATGGTGGGAGCGCACGTAAATGTATATTGCATAGGTAGAATTAATATATTGTACTATTTCCTTGCGTTTCCACCATTTATGTTCTCACATGATTTTAATTTTAATTTTCCTTTTATATTTTATATATGTAACTATTAGATTAAATTTGTTTGTATGGAGGAACAAGCGTCAATCCAGCTAATTTTTTGTAGGGAACAAAATATGAACTTTCATAATTTTAGCCTTTCTTTTTAATCTAATTTATCTCAAATATTGTCTTTAATACACATAGGATATATATCTAGGCAACATTTCAGAAACTATTCCTTATTTCAAGCGTTAAATAAATGGATAACCTGATTTTTGTAATATTTAATGTAATAAACTTACTCTAAAAAATGGTTTTTATGCAAATCGAAGACAAGAAAGTTTCTCAGTTTTTTTTTTGCAATATTCTTAATTTTTATTTCAGAATTGGATGAAACTTAGGGTAATTTTGACCCAAAAAGTACAATAATCGCGTACATTTCACGATTTTATCAATAATTTATGTAATATCGATTAAAATCTTGCACGTAAAGCTTTCATTTCGGATCGATTCTAGAGAAAATAAAACAAAACTCATCTAATCATTTAATAAGCTGAATTTTTATATTTTTCGGTCCCACCCACCTAAAAAATCCTAAGACAAAAATATTATCTATGTTTCGACTGAACGATAAATTTTCTGTTTTATAATTTAAAGAAATTACTCCGGAATATCATCCTTTATTTGATTATGAGAATAATATTTGACATTAAGAGGCTCAGAACTTTAAATTAAAATAAAGCAAAGATAAAAATGATGATGCAAAAAATATTTTAATATGTTATGAAGCCGTCGCGACCGGAGCGTAGATAGCGCAATTTGAACATACTTTTCGCAGCAATTGCGGTCGCATTTTGCCAATAACTTGCCGACTGTTGTATTCCAAATGTTTGAAATCTAGTTTATCTAAAGAAAATAATCAAATGAAAAATGAATAAAAATTGCTTAAATTTTCAAAAAAAAATTCTACAAATTGAAAGCGATGCTCTGGCTTGAGTCGTCGATTCATTAGGAAATGGTAAACTAAACTTAACACGAAACACCTCTATTCTGTCTGCCTACTCAAAATTGATTCCAACTAAAATATCTCTATAAAAACATCCTACCATAAAATGAAACATCTTGTAAAACTAAACAGTTTGTTCATTTTACATGAAATTTTCTGTAAACTCCTAAGACATACAAAAGACAGTCTTTATAATATGTATACTACATATTTGAACTTATATTACATTGATAGAACTTTGTATGCATGCATGTAAACCTCTATGTTGACTCCTTGGTATATCATTATATATATGTATTCGCTCCGAGCGTGAATTTCGTTTCCATGACAACGATACACTACTTTAATTATAGAATTAATGGATGCATATATAATTGTGTGGATTGCATTGAAAACTTACATTTAAAATTTAATATTCTTGTTTCACAAATTTAAATAAATAATTACGATAATTAACATTTGAAAAATAATATTTGTACAATTTGATTTCTTATTTTCACAATTTTTAATGCATTAAGTTTAATTAATTAGTGTTTTTCAATCATTTTAATTTGACAGTTTCTATATCATTAACATGTAAATAATTGCAAATTAGTCATAACAGCCCACTTTATCTCCAAAATTTTTCACTTAAAGCGCTGGCATCGATTTTATTATCCCCACCATGACTACGCACACAACGAATAGGTATCTACTATGTAATAATATTTACATCAATAATGTAATATTTGATTGATTGACATCTATATACATATATGTAATACCTACAAACATATATACCGATTATTCAATTTCTGATAAAAAGCTATTGTTTATAATATGAAAATCGAAATTGTAAATGTTCAAATTTTCTTAATTTTTATGGAAGTTGAAGAGAACACGAAATCTTAGAAAGAGAGAAAATATAGTTCTCTCTAAATGGCACTTGTATTTATACAGTAAATATGAATACGCTTGGACACCTACTTTCATAAATTGCTCATTTGTGCGCAGTATAGCAATCATCACATGGTCACATTCTTTTCGGCTGTGATCTCAATTTTTCTCTAGCTATCATCAATGTGCTTAATTTCGAGACCAAGAATCCACATTCTTGAAACCTATTACAGCTAGGTAAATTTTGAAAAGTATGACCCAAATTTAGTAGGATTACATACTTGGTTTATCAAAATTGGATCAAATTTGGATGTGACAGAGCAAAAATTAAATTTTTTGGATTCTGATGACGTCATTAAGTTAAAAATTCGATTTTTTTGATAACACAGGCAAATTTTATCCTATCATATTGGAATTTTTTTTGAAACCCAGTAATTTTGGGTCATTCGTTTCAGCTGTGATGTCAGTTTGTCGGTAGCTATCACTTTTGTGATTAATTCCGACATCAGGACTCCGCATTCTTGAAACCTATTTCAGTAAGGTTAATTTTGATCACAAATTTGAAAAGTATGTCCCAAATTTAGTAGGATTCCATACTTGGTTTATCAAAATTGGATAAAATTTGGATGTGATAGAGCAAAATAAAATTTTTGAATTCTAATGACGTCAAAAAAGTTAAAAAATTCGATTTTTTTGACAACCCAGGTTGTTTAAGGTAAAACGACACGATTATGGCGACTCCCCCCATTTTGCCTTTACTATTATGTTAAATACTATCAGTATACGAATTTTCATCATTAGAGCCGATCCTGATATATATCAGGCACAATCTAAATACTTGACACCGGCGCCCTCGTTACGGTCCTGTAAATGAAATAACGTAATGCATATGCAAGACGAAAATTAACGCATCAAATCTCAGGACTAAATTGAACATCATACGAAGATATCCAAAATCTTTAAAACTCATATCCACCACCTTATTGTATGTACATTGGAAAATTATGTAACAGATATGAAGAAGAAAATGATTCATTGCAATACCAACACATTTCAATACCATATATATACATGAATTATATGTATACTAGCTTTATACCCGCCCGCTTCACTGGACTTAAAAGTAAAAACCACCGCTTTATAGCCACCACCTCTCATGATCTCACTTATCCCTCTTCCATAACACTTGAAGGGATTGTTTTACGCAGCTCAGAGATATGCACAGTTTTAAATTTTTTTAATTGTAAAATAGTCATAACTCATTCAGTATATATATCAGAAAAGATCGCCATGAATTGTTTTACATTTACCATTTTAGATTTCTGTAAAAAGTTAAAAATAGTAAATGTCAGATTAAATTTATTTTTTTACTATATCTTTATGTGTTTATCTGATATATGTGTTAGCTATATTGCTGTAAAGTTTCGTTAAAAACCATTCGCTAGTTTTTGCGTGAAAGCGTAACAAACAAACAAACAAACAAACATCATTACTTTCACATTTATAATATTATATATATGTATATAAACAAGAATTTTCCTTATTATTATGTATTGTACGGTCTGATGCGATTTTCATATACATATATTGTAAAAATATGTGAAGATTTTCACATTTTCACATGTAAAGGTTATGATAGATGTCAAAAAATTTTTATTTTCTTTTAGAAAATTCATAGAATAATTTTAAAATCAATCATTTCTATATTATAATAAATATCATAGCTAGTCTGAATGTCTTGAGGTCATTTCAAAAAATTTTGACACAATAACAAACTATATAATTTTTAGAAATACCATAACTTATAACTTATCGAAAATGGACATTGAAAAAATACCCATTATTTTATTTACGAAATTGTTAAGAGAACTGTTATTTGACAATTAGTTTCGAAAAGTAAATATTATCATCTTTTATTGGCTTCAGGCTTCAGGAATACAGCATTTGCACCATTTTTAAAAGTCAGGATAACATTACAAAAAAAATAGTTTTCGAAAAATCTCTTGAGGTAATTTTTGTTGCGCCAAGATTTTTTAGGGCGCATAGTAAATTTCTTCTTACTGCAAGAATAGTTTTGCCTTCGTTTTAAATTCTAAGTTCAAAAAAAGAAAGAAATTCATTTTTCTGTGTAGATGTTGTGATTCCTTATTGAAGACTAAACAAGAAATTTAGATACTAGAAAGTTTAGAAATAACTGTATTGATTTAAGGAATTTTAAGGATTCATTCCCACTTTTAGATTAGGTTAGGTTAGGTAATATTGACTGTCCACGAAGGACACACTTAGGTTATAGAGCTCATTGTGTTACCATATATGTGTTCAACAACCTTTCCGCTGATAATTTCATTTTTCAGCTGAATCTTCCATTTTTAGAGGCTGAGTACACCACCTTCATGCATATACCACTCACTACACCAGTCCATCACAACTGTTAATTAAATTAATTTTGTTGCGATGGCGGGAATCGAGCCCGCTACCCGAAGCATACCGCGGATTGGTTACGCCTTAAAAACTGAGCTAATAGGGCGACTATTCCCACTTTTACTCCATTCAAAATTCAAAATATTTGATAAAAATTACACAAAAACGATTGATAATTACGCCTTAAAAACTCTTTTCTGATCAGATATGACTGTTTGACATTTTAACATTTGAATGTCGCTTATTTATCTCTTACAAGATCAAACAGTTTTTTTGTATATTCAACATAACAACAATAGAGGAAAATTTTCTGTTTACCTAAAATTATTCGTAGCGATAGAAAAGGGGGGGGGGAGTGACATTTTATAAAGAAGTTAATATATAGATTTTTTTTCTTTCTAAAAGATTCAATAGTCCGCAGTAGACATATGGATGTCTTTTTTTAATGATTTCATTTTTAAACTTTCTGTGGGTAGCTTTATTTTGACGAGCATAAGATTCGAGATCCTCAAAATACCTTAAACTATCTTAAAAATGGGGATATTTAGAATTCAAAAAACATCAATAATAGCTTATTTGACAATAAGATTGATATTTTTGGAGATAACTTCAGGATCAATCTTAAATAAAAGCATTTTGGGCAGAAGTTTAGGTGATATCTCAAAAAAGTGCTACCTCAATCGTTACGTAAATTCGATTATTATACTTTTGGGATCAAAGTAGCCCTATAAACCAAGTTTATCATCAAATTCTGAAACAATAATTAGCAAATGTTTTTGCATCCGATTTGAACGAAATTAGTTTTCTAAGCTAATTTTGTCCCAAAAAAGTTACCAATTTGACGATTAAACGTGTAGTTTCAGATACTTATGTCTTATGGAATAAAAAGAGCAATAACTAACCGCAGTTTATATCTCATAAATCGCTAGATATCTTTCAATCGTAAAATTAACTAGACGAGTTTTTTTGCATGTACACTAAAGGCTAAAGGAGCTAAAAATGATGGAAAATGTGGCTATCAGTGAAAAAGTACAATCTTTACATACTGTGGACTATATTTTTTCTTCTATTCAAAAGATATTGAATGACATGAAATGATTTCTGTATTAAATATTCAGTCATTCAATTTGCTATTTATTTTATCGATTCGCCTTTTACAATACGAAAAAAAAGTATGCTCTCCATCCCATTTACCCATTCCTTTATATGGGAATATAATATGTAATATTTTTGTGGTTATGTAATATTACACAGAGGAGAAAATGGAGAAAAAAACCATATTTGATGATGAGAAAAATATATAATATTTCTTCAATATCATAAAGTGATTTTGTTTACCCGCTTTGAAATGGTTAATTAAATCTAAATTCCAAGTCGTTTAGTAACTTTAGTATTTAGGTATATTTTGTAAATAAGATTTTATTTAATGAGGGCTTTATATAACAAGAAAAACCGATTTCCCTTTATTTTATTCTCGAAACTGCTAAGATTATTAGAACAGTAATTTAAGTCTTAGCTTTGGAAAAGTTTGATAATAATAAGTGAATTTAAAAGTATTTCTCCTAAGTTTTGAAATTTTTTTATTCAACCCATAAAGCAGATATTATTGTTTTCGTCTATTAGCTTCATGCATGATCATGCAAACAGATTGTGTATTGCATCATCATGAATACATCATTTATCAATCTTTATACTTTTATCAAAATGATTACTCAAAAGAAAAATAGTTTTCAAAAATTCTCTTTAAATTTCTTCTCAACCCAAGCACATTTTTGGCTTCGTTCTAAATTATTAGTTTAAGAAAGAAATCCATTTTTCTGTGTAGATGTTGTGATTCATTATTGATCGTAAGAGTATAAATGAAAGTAAGATGCTGGAAAGTTTAGAAATAACTGGATTGATTTAATAGACCACAAGCCCATGCTGAATTTTTCGGGTGAATTGATCCACCAGGAAATATGTTGCAAAAGTTGTTCCTAAAGGTAAAAGTAAGGTTAAGCACCATGGCGTCAGTTTTGCGCCTCATTACTTTGGTATCTCACTCCTGCACCAGCAAATATGTACGGCGTTGCTGGATACTAGCTTTGCATAAGTATTCAAAGCAAATAACATAAATACCATACAAAAATTAATCCGGTAACTTCGGTACCGGAAGTTAAAAAAATATTTTGATCTTCCGTCAATTTTCCGAAGCCATGTGTGTTTATTTCTGGACTGCATTTATGTTATTCGCTTCGAATACTTATTCAGAGTTAGTATCCAGCAACTCCGTACATATTTGCTGGTGCAGAGGTGAGATACCAAGGGGAGTGACATCCATATTTTCATCTGTACTCACCTGTACCCCGTAAAACTGACGCCCGTGTGCTTAAATTTACTTTTACATATAGGATAATCTTTTTCAACATGTTTTCTGGTGGGTCATTTCATCCGAAAATGTTTCAGTACGGGCTTGTGGTCTAAAACGAACTTTGAAGCTTTATTCTCACTGTTAAAAAGACTAAACTGTGAGAAACTATGATCTAACAAGCGTGGTCATGAACATTTTTTGGCAGGCATAATATGAACTCCTTTATTTGAGTAACTATAAACTTTGTTTCCGTGCTTACGCAATTTTCTATTTGTTTGTAAAAAATACGAAATTCTTGTTTGCAATTTTGCGATTGAGAGACATATTTCTGAGATTTTGATGGAAATTGCTGCGAGATATCAAATTTTCTATATTTCCCTCTATTAATTCTATTCTCTATTAATTAATTTCTCTATTTTCTCTAACAGTTAATATCTATTAATACGTATGTTTCTCTCTATTAATAAGGCGGTTTTTCCCGCATAAGTTACAGTACCCTAATAATTAAAGTAACAGGCACATATACATATATATGTAATAAAATTGATTATTCGTATTATACAAATATATATTATACTAACAAAAAAAACTGGTTTTTACTAGTATACATGAAAAACATAACTATTTTAATACGAAATTTTCATTTAATACAGCTACATAACTACTACACTTTATGCTTGTGAGTGAAATTATTCAGTGAAATTATATAGGGCATAATAGTTTAGTTTAGTGAGGTACCTACATGAATACATGCATAGCATACATAATATGGGCTAAATAAAAAAGGGGTAAATATGATAAATGTAGTGTTGGAACGAAATATTTTGATAAACATTGATGTTAATACAAAATTATGGAAGCTAAATCACCAGCAAATAAAATTTGTAAAATATTACACAAATGAATCGCGTTTTGAACATTTTGCACGCTCGATTTAAAACATAAATTACTTTTATTTTCCAAATGGTTTATGTTATTGAAACTTTTTCGAACTTCATATAATTTTATCTATTTTCGGATAGTGAAATAATTAGATTTTTTCAAAAATTACAGTTAAAAAAATTTTTTTTTTCCAGTCCTTCAAAAATTGTGAGAAATTCACTCATCACAAGGGTAAAATTATATGCAAACAAATATTAACTTCGGAAATTTTCGGGCCTGTTCGAGTACTTTCGATAGTTTAATATAAGTCGTACTCAGTTAATTAAAAAAAACTTGTGATAGAAATATGGTGAAATTAGTTTAAATGAATTAAATTATTTAGATTATTTTCCTGCTCTAATATTTTCACTCTCAAATTTATATAAAATTATGTAGAAATTATGATTTATAATAAGTTAAAGAGTATTTAACGCGCAAAATATTTGACGCATATTCAGAACGCGTGAACAAATCTGAACCAAATATAGTATAAAATGGTAATTTTTAAGCTTAAGACTTTTTTTATGATCCTACTTTCATTCAATGTCAGACAAAACTATTGCCGCACTCCTAATTAAATTGTCATTCCTAATAGAATAGCAATTCGTCAAATTTCATCGCTCATTTTACAAGAATTTTCGTAAAAAAAAAAACTGTTGTATTTATCCATGAAAATATATTCGGATTGGTAGACAACTCGAATAAATTATTAAGTTAGTGATCGGAGTTAAATATGTAAATTTATGCTTTGTATATAGATGAAATATACTATGTTCTCAACGAATTATGTACTATAAAGTGGACAATTCTATAGAATTTATAAATAAATTAATAATTATTCGACAATTATTTTTCATTTTAATTTATATTATAGTTTTTCCAATAACGACTTTATTATTATTGTCATTGGATAATTAATTTTAGATTAACTATTCGAATTGTTTTGATTTAAGTTATTTTTTAATCATAATCAGAAAGTGCTTTCATATCATTAACTTATAAGAAAATATTTATCAAAATTATGTTCAAACAACCTATACTAATATCATACAAATGAGAACTCTTTCTTTTTTGAAATTGATTGAAAATTAGATAAAGGTTATAGTAAGCTTAATTAAAATTATTTGAATTTCAATAAAAAATTCTTCGTTAACTCTAAACGAGCTTTGTGTTTAAAAAAATGGTGGAAGCTGTGGGAAATATATATTTGTGTTTGTAGATATTTAGATTGGGCATTTTAATTAGAACTAGAATGCAGCAAAATTAGAACAAAGCTCGATTAAGAAATATGACAAAATCTGAGTTGTTGCTGAAAGCGTTAGGAATCCGTTGTTCGAAAAGCTTAAAAATTACGGTTTTAAAAATGTAGAGTGATGCTGCATCAGTAACATTTCAATCTTAAGTAATACTATTCAGAATACTATTGTAGATATTACCAGTCAGTATGAGCCTGACACTCATTCCCATGCGCACAAACTGTTACTCTTGTTCCGATACATTTAATGGTAAAATCATCTGTGTTTAAAATTTAATAGCAAATCAAAATCATCGAAACTATACAGTATTGCGTTCACATCTATTCTTACATAGTGATATCGTCAAAAAATTTCTTACCGCGCGCCTTGATAACGGTCTCTTAAACTTCGTTCTAAAATGACCGTCAAATACTACACCTAGCTTTAGACCTATAAGTAATTAAAAAATTAGAACGATGTTAATTTCTAAATAATCTATAAACCCAAATATATTTTAGAATAAAATTAATTTCGTAAGATATCTTTTAGATATAAAAGCTTTATAATCGAATATATGGATAGAAATTGATACACGCAAATCAATTAGAAAATTTTATATTTTTATTATGATTGGTTAACCATCCATTAAATTAACAAAAAGGTTTATAATACGCTTCTTTGTTGATTTTTTATTGGATATTAAACTTGATATTTGTTATATTGGCTCCTACAATCAAGCATAGACAAACACACTGACATCACTATACCTACATTTATGTGCATGCATATTTATACCTTATAATGGTTGAACCTTTTTTTTTAAAGGTCTGTAGGTTATTTATTTATTAATATATATCATTTAGATATGTAAACGTGCAAAGCCGAAGGTTTTTAGGTGTCCAGAAAGATTGTTACAAAGCGAGAATAAACAAAAATTTTTCAATTAAAGAGACCCACAAATGAAGGCTAAATAGAACAATATTGTGTGTATCAGCTTCGATGCACGACTTAAGTTAACTCCTTAAGTGCTCTATAGTGTGCTGTGTCCGTCAGGTTATTGTCAGTTTCAAACAATAGACGCTTTGTCTGCTATACGTACTATGTAGCATAATTTATACATATTAACCAGATATATCTAGTAAGGCGTACGATGGCTGAGTAGTATGAAAATCGATTCTTAAGGACTAAACTCCCAAAAGTGTCCGACGGATGAAAATTTTTATGTTCTTGCACTCCACTGTGTGAAATCTGATTAGATTGGTCGTTAAAAACACTACAATTATTCTAGTTTCTTTTTTCTCAAAGCAAATATTATGGCAGACATAAGTTCTCGAGACCATCGTGCGTTTTTCTATTTTTGCATTAGAATCATGCTCAGCGACCTCGAAAGTCTAATACTAGAGAAATTTTTTCTTCACTTTCTTTGTTGTTGTTTTTTTTTTTTTTTTTTGCAACTGATATTTTGAATTTCCAATTTCAACATCGATCTAATTGTATTCAGTCGCCTAATTTTTCTTATAAAGTTGACCAAGTTGAATTTTCAAATATCTTAAATTCAAAAAACATTATTTTAATTTTCCTTTAAATGTTTTTAGATTTTCTTAAGAAATCTATACGTAATACCTCTGAATCCCGTAGAAAGTGGTTTAATACTCTCTTACCAATATTTTTTAAATATAAAATTTTTTAATATTTGATTCATATCTTCTATTTACTCAAGTAATAATTCGATGTTTTTTCCTCGATTTAAAGTTTTTATTATTTTTTACAGGTTTTTTTTCTTTTGTTTAACATAGAAATTAAAAATATATAATAGAAAAGTAAATTAAATAGTTTCAGTAAATAGAATTTTATTTTATTTCTTTTTTTTTTTTTCAATAAATAATTTAATTTGAATTTTAAACATTTATTTATATTTATTTAACGACTTTATTATAAAATAAAATTGAATATTATTATTATAAGTAAATGATACGCGTTGAAAAATCAATTGTATACATAACTACATTTTTTTATAAAAAAAACGTACACGTAATACTGAGAACCATTTCTAGAATTGCGTTTGATTACACTTTTGTTTTTGGTTGATTCATGTACGTTACAGTTCTTCGCGCAGCAATTTGATCTTAAGGGAGTATTCTGGTCTAGATTGAGAGACAATTCGAACGGAGTAGCTCCCACTAATAATTAGCCCACTTTGGATAAATTGACGATCCCATATCCATACATTGGGCCTTCTTTTACTTCATATGCAATGTCTTGCAAAGTTATTTCTGCTAATCGAGGTAAAAAGATCAAAATTATACAAAATGACGACGCAACGAACAGAGAATATTTAAGAATATTATAAACTGATGATGATTATAATTTTATTTCAATTCCAATTTGTTGATAGTGTTATTTGTTTATAATATGGTTAGACCATGCATGCAGGCGGTCGGCCCGGTTTGTTGTGCGTTCTCTTGTTATATAATAAAATTTTATTGCTCATTTGGTCGGTAGGTAATATGATAATCTTGTTTGTTTCTTTGCAATATATGTATAAAATAATAAAATGTATATATTTTATATATACTTCCTATGTAAAAACTTAAAATAAATATTATTATTTAAATTATATCTGTGTTAAAGTATCCTTCATTTGAGAAACACCGCGTTATAAAGCGCGGATTCAGTAACAAATTTAAAAAAAGTGTAATATGAGAATTTTCATCAATAACTTTTCGAGAAGTTATTAAGTTTTTGTTAACCATACTACGCCGAACGTCCTTAAATGAACCACCAGAACAAATGACTGTAAATCTGATACAGGGACATTTCAGGTAATTGTGAGGTCAACGAGTTTGCTAGAAATGACACAAGACTGTTCGACACAAGCGTCACTATGCATTTGGAAGTTTCTTTTGCAAACTCTGAATGAAGAAATTCTAGGAAAGAAGAAGACTAATATTCCTAAGAAAGAAGAGAGGAACACTCCAAGACAGATATTGTCGGAGTACAATCGAAGACCTTCCGAAGAATTCATTCGTTTCATAGGACCTCTAACAGCAATATCTTGGCGATTATTACAGAGCACTGGAAGGTCAGCAGGCACGCTGAACGACTAGACCTACTGGAGTTTCACGATTAATGGGGAAGCTGTCACAGTGGGGAGGAGAAGGAAAGAATATCTCATCTTCTCTGTCATTGTCCAGTTCTCGCTATGAGGAGATGGACTCGTTTGATTTAGCCTTTCATATGCCAAAGCACTCTATGAGTTCTTAAACAGTTTCAAATGGTTCATTAAGTAGTGGCCGGGGATGGGCCAATCCTTGTTTCGGTATCACAATGGACATTATTCGAAAGCTTTTATCTCGAAGCGATTTAGATAATATCTTGAATTATAGTCAATAAATCATCACTTAAGCTGGATTTTTAAGCTCTTTGGGACATAACGACGATTCGATGATTCAGAAAATACTATTAGGATGATTCGGAAATGTGTTACGAATCAAAATAAGTCGATACTGCGTGTTTCACAAAAAGTATGTGTAGAAAGTCAGCCAAGTAAAATTAAAGGCTTAATAAAAAACTAATATTTCTCTATGTTATCCATGCTCAAATTTCCCATCAATTTATACAACACGAAAAAAAGGCAAAAGTTAAAAACAGGAGACACCCAAATATTCCACTACTATTTACTCTTGATTAACTGCATACTAAAAAATAAAATTGTTATCTTGATATAAGATATTCATTGGTTTAGCAAACTCTAGGAAACTATGAAAATGCACAATGCATAATTTATTCTTGAAGAGTAATCTTATCTGTACTGACACACATCCAAAACTTCTTCTGTGTAAATAGGTCAATCATCAACATTTTCATTTCTATACGATTTATCTAGATCCTATTACTACAGTAGCAAAATAAATAATACCCATATTTTTAACAAAACCACACTGAACTAGACCACATGTGTCATATCAAACATAACCAAACATGACACCAATGACATGACACGTCACACGACACACACATAAAAACAGAATCTGATATGATGAACACCTCAATTAAATATAATAGTGACGATAAAGTAAATATACAAGATGTTAGAAAAATTCACAAATTCACAGAATATGTGGAAAAATTCCTTTTCTTGAAAATAATGAAAATAAATCAGAAAAGTAGCTGTGGATAACAAAAATAGTACATGGGTTCCCATGTAAACGGCATACACAGGTGTCTACTTAAGTTGGCTACCATTGGGAAATTTTTGTATTATAAGATTTACGAAAAAAAAAGTTATTCTTTGTAAAAATCTCTGCTTTCGAAAATATTAGCATTCTAGCTAAGCTATTCACTTTTGACATCTAATGTACAGAGTGTCCACAAATTGAAAAAGATCGATAGGAATGTTAATGGTCGTTTAAAAATGTAGAGCATTTTGAATACCGTAATACCAGTGTTCAAAAGATACAAATTGTCTTCTTGACTTGATAATAAAAAAGTTACTTTCCATCCGAGCAAGCAAAGAGGCTGGAATGGATCCACGTACTTTTAGACCACAAGTCCATGCTGAAACCAAGTCCATGGAGAAGATTCTCCTATATTTAAAATTAATTTTAAGCACCATGGCATCAGTTTTGCGCTGTACAGGTAAGTACACGTGAAAATATGGATGTTACATCTTGTATCTCACTCCTGCACCATCAACTATGTGCGGCGTTGCTTGGTACTAACTCTGCATGAATATTCGAAGCGAATAACATAAATGCCGTACAGAAATAGACACGAAGGGCTTCGAAAATTGGCATTTACGTAATTAGCTTCGGATTCTTATACAGAGCTAGGGGTGAGATACCAATGGGTGTAACATCCATATTTTCACCTGTACTGCACAAAACTAACGCCATGGTGCTTAAACTTACTTATTACGTATAGGAGCATCTTTTTCAACATGTTTCCCGGTGGGTCATTTCACCGGGAAAATTTCAGCATGGGTTTGTGGTCTTTTTATGAACGTTTCCTTGTCACTTCATAAACTAAAAGGAAACACCGCCCATGACTTATAATTTTGAAATACCTAGTATTTATAGCCAAAAATAATAATAACAATAAATACATGGTAACATATTTTAGTGGTAACTACTCCAAACTACACCAAAAATAGGAACTCTATTATTATTGCCACATAAAACAAATAAATTTTAGTCGTTCAACATCAACAGATACAGATATAGGGTTGGTTGCAATTCGATGGATTCAGAACCACTATAATAGCGGTTGGTACAGTTTCTGTTCCAACCAACTATTTATTCATTGGTTCACGTGGTTTAATCTATTATTCAGTATAAAGCACAAATGTATATAGATGAAGGTGTATCCAAGATGAAGGTAGAAACTATTTGTCTAAAGTAAATCACCATAAAATCAATACCTAAGTAAGATACATTGAATCTTTTTTCTCTAATAATAATAATGCCGCGTTCTTAGAAATAGTAGAATTATTCAGATAGAATAATAATATACTGCAGATTTTGGAAAACTAAATAAAGGAAAAGAAATAATAAGTACAGGATTGTTCAATTAGATGTTACCATGTAAATGGGAGATATTTCATCAAAAAAGATAACCAGTTAATATAGGAATAATATTTTATTATATACTAGCGTGATACCCGCCCACTTTACTGGACTTAAAAAGTAAAAACCATCGCTTAATAGCCTCCACCTCTCTAGATCTCACTTATCCTCCCCAAAAAATGGCCTTGAATTGTTTAACATTTACTATTTTTAATTTTTACAGAAATCTTTAATTTATGGTTCAAAGTTATCATCGTAGATGGAGCAGTAAAATGTCAGATTAAATTTAATTTTTTTAATTTTTTAATATCTCTTTATAAATTATGTGTTATTCTGATGTATGAGCTATATTGTTGTACAGTTTCATTCAAATCCGTTCGGTAGTTTTTTCGTGAAAGCGTAACAAACAAACAAACATCCTTACTTTCACATTTATAATATATAGTGACAATAAGATATTTTTATTTATAGATTACTCTTATTTTCTGTTCTCATAATCCATTTATATTTATTTCTCACAATTAAGTGGAAACATTTTTTTACACAATCCTGTATTTTACTATCTTACGAAAGTAGGTGTAAAAAGGTAATACAATAAAAGATTCGATTAAAGATGTTAGATTCGAACCAAAGCGTAAATTAAAATACTCATTCAACTATAGTCATAATTTCATAGTTTTAAAACTGAATACCATACAATTAGACCGTGAGCCCATAATGAAGCTTTTTTATGATTTATAATAGTGTTTTGGCGTTAAGGAAAATGTAGGTTTTAATCGGAGCTCGAATGCAGTTTTGAAAATCCAAATAGTGTATCGTGTTTTTCTACAATTTGTGTGTGTGTGTGGTAAACCATTTTTAAAGTCTTTCAACAGTTCCAAAACATTTATATTTTCAATTCCCACACATTAAAATGGATCTTGAATCAAGTCAAACAAGGAAATGGGATTTCCTTTGCGTTCAAAAAAGAGTGTAAAAAAATTCATAAGGGATAACTGAAACATTTCAAAATTACTTTTGCACGAAATGTTAAAATATTTTAAGGAATTTTAATTTATTTGTTTTGTGCGTGAGATTAAAGTAACGTTATTTATTCATACTTTAACGAAATATTTTATACATACTGAGCTTTTGATATTATTTTAAAAGAATCTTAAGGTTATTCAACTATGAATTAATCAGACAAGTCTTCTCAAATTCGTCATCAAAATATTTACAAAATAAATAGGATAAAATATAGTAGCTAGAGTCTAATGTATCTTGAATCTTTCTGTGTTTCCCGGCATACTATTTGTAATTCATATCGTTAGCCATTATTATTAATATATGAAGCAAGAAGAGATTTTATGGACGTTCTTATGTATAAAACAAACAGACAATTTATTGTATGTGATATCATTTATTCATATAGGGTAATGCCTAATGAGATGCTTTGCAAATTGTATATTGAATATTTGCTGGATAGATAATATCAGCAAGTACGTAGGCCGAAGAATACTTTTCAGTAGGGTTTTGTTTTAGAATAAACTAAAAATAACTTTTTTTCCCTCTTTAGTTTGTAAAAATTAAAATTTGCTTTTCACAACGATTCAATGTTTCCTAAATCGTACCTATTCAATAATAAAATTAATTTATTTTTATTTTTCTATCTATAGTACAGTAAAAGATGTTACAAAAATCCGCTAATAAAGGAAAATGAAAGAAACCACTCACATTTTGCACAAAAACCTCATGGAATGTGTTTCTTAGGTGTCAAATATCCTTAGTAAGGCATGAGTTAGTGGCGCAAATGTTTCTATTTGTTTATAAACAATACATTTTTAATTCAATGAGACGATCAAAGTTAAAGTTCACTTAAAAAATTAGGAATTAGACAACTTGTATGACGTAAATGTTAAGTGTTAGTCAAATAATCGAAAACTATTATACATGTATAACATATACGTAATTCAAGTTGCCTATTTATTAATTTTATAAGCCAACTTCAACATTAACCTTTAAGTTGAATTAACAATATATTGTTTAAGAACAAATAGAAACATTTCCGCCACTAACTCCTGCATTACTAATGATATTTGACACCCTTGAAACACATTCCATGAGGTTTCAGCAAAATGCTAGTGGTTTCTTTCATTTTCCTTTATTGGAAACATATTTAACTGTACTATCTTCTTTATAAATATGCACTTTCAATGCACTTTGTAAATAAAATTTTCATAAAACATCAGATATTAAACAGTTTATCGTTTAACAACTTATCGAAGTGCATTCAAATATCAATTGAATTGAATTTTTTTCTGAAGATATAGAAAATAGAAATGTAGGTAGAAGATTCTACGTATATTTCTACTTCATCATTTTCTATGACGTCTACATTCCAATATCTATATAGATATAAAAGATATAAAGATACTTTACCTATATACAGTTATATATATAAATGGAAAGATACTTGAATTGAAAGTGAAATTTGTTGTCAATTTAAATTTAAACAGAAAATCAATTGCTTTAAAATTTGATTCGACACTTAACAACGTTTATTTCTATCTATATCTATACGGTAGGTACTTAGTATATACAATCACTTAAATATCGTTACTCATTATCAAATATCGAGAGATATTTCAACTCTGTTGTAAAATTGTATTTTAAATGATTAGTGATGACGTATTTGATAATAATTCTTCAATACAATTTATTCTTTTTTTAAACAATACAATATTGTACAGAACATGTAATTAGAAGGGATAGGAAAAAGAAAGTAAGGGGAAGGTATGCAGCTATGGCTGACTTTGTTAGGAACTATCCCGGCGTTAACATCGTGCAAACCTAATGGAAAACCATAGGTAGGATAGCGCATCACTCATAGTGTGATTCGGTTCAGGATTTGAAATACAAGTGATACTTAGATGAAGTACATAAAAAAATTAAACTGTAAATTACATAAGTCAAACTAAAATATTTTCTCGGTTGAATAGATATGTTATAATATAAAAATAAATAATAAATAAAACAAAAATTCATTTCTTTTAAAATGAAACCAATATAATTTAAATTTGGATGTACTAATTATTATCAATTCAACTGAGAAGTCAAATATTTAAGGAATATAAATCCTTACAAATAAATTACATTTCTCGCTTCTCGATTTCCGCGATTCAAAGCATGAAAACTCACAATCCTCTCCGCTAATTTTTACGATATTAAAAATTTCTCTCGATGGAATTGAAAAATGTATTAGAGTTTAATGTTTTCAGAATAATAACTAAAAAAAATGTTGATATTAATTTTTAATTTCGATTAAATTTATACCAAAATTGGGAAAATAGGCATAATTATCTCGTGTTGTAAACGGTCAAAACGGTTTCTCATACTTTGAGACTTAATAGTAAGTCCTGTAAGCCCTTTAATAAAATTTTTCGTTAAATTCTGTAGAAAAAAAAATTTTACCATAGCAAAGGAACTGCTAATATCATGCTGAAAATACCTTAAGATATTGGTATGGTATACTGAATTTTATAAATTCGATTTTAAACGAGTTTTAGTAAACTGTATTAAAATTGAACTTAAGGATCCACATTTTTCAATAAAGCCTAAATTTTACATTTTCACTTGAATAATAAAGCACGGATTCGAATAAAGAGAGATACTCATGTGACTATGACTTCAATGACGTAAAAACTATGACGTAATTAATAAAACATTAGCATTAGAATCAATTATAAAAACATTTTATATTAGCCAAAATATTTAGAAACACATTTATTTTTGGTTTAATTTTCTTGAGTAGGTCGTGACATGAAAATTATTAATATTAATATTTACGTTAATATTTAATAAAATATTACCACCTACAAAAACCACGATGTTTCAAGTAGGATGAAAAATTCATAATAGGAAAATTATACAAAATTCAGAGCCATTTTTTCTTTAAATGTAGTCAATTCACAATATTTCACTAGGTTGATTGAAAATTGATCATTTTTCATGGAATTTTACTTATATTTAATTATTTTGGGATGATTTTTTGCTGTTAAACTTATATCAAAATTATTTCATTATGTGGGAAATTTCAGAATATTTTTAGCAGAATTTCTGGATAACTAAATTTTTGAAAGTTAATATCCGATAAATTTTACAATAAAGCCTATTTTATTCTTTGAGTATTTTTTGTATTTCACACAAAAGAAAAATGTATAAAAAAATCAGTGATGACCTTTTGTTAAGAAAATAATTTTAAGCAATACATGAGTCATGAAAAATTGTCTTCAAATTAAATATTTTTTTTTTTAGGAAAACAAATTTTTCATTTAGAAAAAAAGAACGAGAAAGTATTTCACCAAAACAAGAAATGAGTCATCACACAAAAAACCTATTTCCCATTGCTTTTTTTGAAGAGCCAATTAAATTTTAATTATGATGGAAAAAAAAACTTTGTTAATAACTATTTTAAATGAATCATTATTTCCCCCTAATTACCAACTATAAAAATTGTTCTAATTAACACAAAAAACGTTCTCTGTGTTTTTAAGTGGTAAATAATTTTAAAAAAAAACACCAATTGAAAAATAGCTTACCTAAAAAATTTTAATCGTCTTCCATCAAACATCACACTTTTAAAAGCAACGAACGTTCAAATATATCAATAATAATAATAATTAACTAAATTTAATTGCTCATTAAATAAACATTAAATTGGTAACATGCATTTAAAACCTATTAAAAAGAAAAACCACTTTTAATTATTAAAATTTAGGAACAAAAAAAAAATAATTATTATTCCTCGAAAAAAACAAATTTTCACACATTCCAAAATAATTTTTTATTGTTCTGTTGAAAATGTATCTGCTTTGTATTACTATCCAGAAAATAATCACTAGAATTAAAATTTAGTAATTTAAGAATTTTAAATAATTTTAAATCGTCAAATATTTTGAAAATTTTTTTTAAGAAGATTTTTAATTCAAAAAAATAATAATATCTCGAATGATATCCATTCACTCTGGTGAGGTTAGTATTATCATGACGCCCAAAGCTCCCTTACACATATTATCTACATTGAAAAAGAGGTATGGCACATAATATACACGAATTTCGACGAATTTACCCGAACAAAGTTCGATCGGTCGAAGGAGAGATGCTTTTTGTATCATTATATACGAAAATTTTCAATATGTATTATATACATTTATGGTATATATAATAATATATGGGCTGATTTTAATTTATGGTGAAAAGGTTTCATTTTACCCAAATAAAAATTCGAATCATAATTTTGTGGCACTCAATTATTATTTTCGAATATTCGAGCTTATAGGCAAAAAGCGACCCAGCAAGTAATACATGGTTAAATAGAGGAAACAAAACCTGTTTTAACTAAGCCAGAGTCAAATATGCTTCCTATTTAAAAAAAAAAATACTTTGGATCAAAATTCGAAAACCGAACGTTTTATTTAAATTTTTATGACGCCACTGGATTCTACAGAAATAGATGCCTCTAGGATGTCAAAGTTATATTCTCTGAACTTTTCAAACAACACATAAGTTCGACTTTTCACATAAGTTTAAAAGTCAAAAAATCGAACTTTTGCTTATTGGTCGAAAACAAAAAATGCGAGCCAACTATAATATATGTAGGTATAATGTGTAAATACTAGATACTATATTGATACAAGTCCGCTTCACTGGGCTTAAAAGTAAAAATTACCACTTCAGAGTAAACTCCACCTCTTTTGATCTTACTTATCCCCCTTCCATTACACTCGAAGGGATTGTTTTACACAGCTTAAATATCTATATGTACATTCTTCAATTTTTTTTAAGTGAAATAGTCATAATTCATTGAGTATATAATTTTTTTTTAATTTATGGTTCAATATTATGATCATAGATGGAGTTTTGTTTTTAATATATCTTAATAAATTACAGCTCTTGTGTTAATTTGATGTATAAGCTATATTGTTATGCAGTTTCATTCAAATCCATTTGGTAATTTTTGCGTGAAAGCATAACAAGTAAACAAACAAACATCCTTACTTTCACATTTATAATATACTAGCTGTGAACTACCCGCTTTGCTGCGCAACATCCCCACTCGCACCCCTCCCTCCACATTTCCTTGCGTGGGATAACAGTTTTGTAATGTACACGTCATACTCTTTTATTTGATACCCCACTTAGGTATATTTGTAAATATTCGATAATTCCTTCCCACTTTCTCGCTACACCTTTCTACCCTCCGAATGTTAAAAGTAGATAAAAACAATAGATCTTTTAAGCTGGTTGTATATCGTGTCAATATTTGAGCTTAATCGATGCACAACTTTTTTAGTTTTTGAAGCATATCCCTTTCAACACCTATTTCAACCCCTTACTCTACTATAATATGGATATCTTTGTATGGATCATACAAAGGGACATAGGGACATAGGGACAGAGAAAGCGACTTTGTTTTATACTATGTATTGATATTGCACTCATTTTTTAAATTAAAATTTCCCTTTAAAAATAAAGGAAAACTCCCTTATTTAATAAATTCCAACCATTATACAAAATCCAATTTGCATATCCAAAAAATTAATGCTTTTTTGAACCGTAAAGCTCATAGCTGTGTAACAAAATAAGTTTACATTTTTTCGCACAATTCATTAAAAGAATCATTCTTTATGTATATTAAATATTTTTCATTGTACATAGTATGATTTTTCCTTTTATTTTCCCATGTATTTAATTCCTTTTTTTTTGGAAAAATAGACAAACACTATAAATATTATTATATTATTAAGTTTAGTGAATTGCCAAAAGAAGAAAAGGATTTTTTAATACAATTTGTATGTTTGTTTACAAACGTTTATTTTTCTTGATTCGGCTCAGTATTGAATATCGTGTTATTTGGCAATAAACTAGATAAATTGTTAAAACAATTAGAGATAAGATAATTATTTTATTATATTTTTCATATATACGAGTACATAATATAGAAGTCAGTGGTAATTATAAGAAACATAAAAATTGTCTTACGTGGCTGCTACATCGTCTACAACAGATCTAGAGCCGGGAATAATAAAGAAAATCACACGGTTATATACTTGGTAACCAATAAGAAAAAGGATATATTTGTAAAACTATTCGATCAGTCATCAAATGCATCCGATTTTTGAACTTTTTTGGTAAAAAATACCTCATATACTGAGTTTAATCAAAATTGGAGATAAAAAAAATTCCTCGATTTTTTGCAATTTTTTTAAGGGGTACGTACCTCTTTAAAAAAATTGAGAAAATCGCAAAAAAAAAAATTTTTAGGAATTTGATGAAACTATTCGGCCAATCGTCAAATTCACCCGATTTTTGTACTTTTTAGTTCAAAATTAACTTATATATTGAGTTTTATCAAAATTGGAGAAAAGACAAATTTTTCGATTTTTTGCAATTTTGTAAGGGGTACGTACCCCTTTGAAAAAATCGAGAAACTCGCAAAAAAATTTTTGTTTTGGTATTTGATGAAACTTAGTGGATGGGGTAATTTTGACCCAAAAAGTATAAAAATCAGGTTAATGTAATGATTGGATGAAGAATTTCAATTTACCAGCCGTTCTAAAATGGTCGTCAAATACTACCCCTAGCCGTATATTTACAAAGGCTATAACATTTACGTACAAAAATTATATAGTTGGTAATATTTTAAGTCCTCTATAAAAAGGTATTAAACCATTTAGAGCAATTATCGTACATTGAGCTTTATTTAGTATTTTTTCTAAATGATTTTTCGTCGTAAATGTATTTTATCTTTTACAGACGTCTTAAATAATATGAAAACATTGATCGATCGATAAGTTTCGAAGGAGTTTATGGCAGTAAAAGGTTTTTTTTACACATTAAGATTTAAAAGGTCAGAAAAATTTTAATGTTTCTAAATACAATAAAAAATAATATTGGACTGACTGTTTATAAAGAGAAATCATCGGGAAAAAATTCGACGTTATCACTTCTAAATTTAAACAAGTTGATAGAAGGTAGGAATACTTCGTTGGTGTAAATGCTAAGAAATTAATAAAAAAGATAAAATTAATTTTTGAATTTTAATTGATTAATCCCAACACAACATTGATTGCAAAAGTTGGGTTCAGAAAAACTCAGGGCAATTCTAACCCAACTCTATCAAAAATAAGGTCGTTAAGACGTCATATTTGGACTAATTACTTTGAATTTTGTACGATGAATGTGATCCGTTCAAATGTTCTAGATTACAATTCTATCAAATATTCTAGATTAATTTTTAAGTTCTGATAGAAATGGTAGTATTGTTGAATAATTGGTCATAATTACTGAACAACTTATGACCATATTGGGATGACTTTTTCAGATCAAAAATGGAGGATGTAAAAAAAATGGAGCTCTATATCGTAGATGTTCAAATTTGAAGATAGTTTGGATATTATCAAGTCAAGTTCATAAAAATATGCTCTTATATACGTGCATTTGTGCCAACTGTCTTGTTAACTTACATAATACTTAGTCTGTGTACATATACTTAATATTTATAAGTTTCTCTCATTTTATTTTCACCCTCCCTCTGTTTTGAAAATGGCCGCTTTGCCATATATATGTCTTATGAGAGAAAATGCTCCACATCGACTCGGAGCTTATTTACCAAGCGGCAGATTGTTAAGTTTCATGGATTTTTTGAAGCGCCATATGCTAAACTAATTTAGGAACAATCGAATATAATCGTTATATTGCCTGTCATTTGTACTGCCTAAAACTAACTTGCACTGCCACAAAAAGTAAAAAAAAAAGGTTTTTCCCGTCTGGTGCGTACGCGAATAAGTCAGGCGATTTTCCGACGCGTGAACAAGTCACATATAGTTTGATATGTGGCAATTTTATTGTAATAGTTTTTGACATTTCTTTCAATTTGTGTTCCAGATTTTTTTAACAGTCGTGGATGTCCACAGAAAACCCTACCATCATTTCATCAGATCAATGGTTTTAAAACGAAAAGAACATAAACATATAAACATTCCTTTTTTATGTAGATTTATGACAATCTAGCAATTTGTCTCAAATTTAAAAAAGAAAAAATTTTGAAAGTGAACTCTTAAGGTAAGTATAACTTTATTAGTTATAAGAAATGAAATAACGTAGAGAACATTCAACAAAATTATTTATATAATATGATTAAATATAATTCCATTTTAAATATATTTGGAGAACTTGCTATTTAGTTTTGTCTCGAATTCATATTACACATTCATAAAACAAAAGTGAAATAAATATTCAACAATTCTAGGTATATGTAAAGTCTAAGTAGACTGTTCATGTCAACAACAAATTTAATATTATTTAAGATGAAATATATCCATTATTTAAACAAAACAATTCAAAACAAACGTATTTGAATTGTTGTTTTGTTATTTTGTAAAATGAATATCAAAAATATCAAATAATATTATTGTTTTGACTGTTTTTTCCATTGTACTTCAAATACATATGTTGGCGACATTTGATTCAAAAACTCAACTAGATAGAAAATCGAAGAAACCAGGTGATATAGGCAGGGCCGTAACGAGAGTACCAGGGGCACGTATTAAGGTTGTGACTAACGACTTTGATCAAAATTTGTAAACTGATAGTATTTAATATTAAGGTAAAATCAAAATTGGTGAAGGTAGCTATAATCGTGCCATTTTACCTTAAAGAGTCGGTACATATAATTGATCAACTTTTTAAATTTATTCAAATGATAAAGTATCAAATTAAAGGGTAATCCTACTAAATTTGGGTCATACTTGATTCAAATTTATGATCAAAACAAACCTAGCTCTAATAGGTTTCAAGAATTTGGAGTCCTGGTCCCGGAATTAAGCACATAAGTGATAGCTAGCGAAAAATTAACATCACAGCTGAAAAGAATGACCCAAAATGAGTAGGTTTCAAAAAAAATTTCAATAAGATCGGATAAAATTTACCTGAATTATCCAAAAAATCGAAATTTTATACTTTATGACGTCATCAGAATCCAAAAAATTTAATTTTGCTCTATCACATGCAAATTTTATCCAATTTTGATAAATTACGTATGTAGTCCTACTAAATATGGGCCATAATTTTCAAATTTGTGATCAAAATTAACCTAGCTCTAATAGGTTTCAAGAATTTGGAGTCCTGGTCCCGGAATTAAGCACATAAGTGATAGCTAGCGAAAAATTAACATCACAGCTGAAAAGAATGACCCAAAAGTAGTAGGTTTCAAAAAAAATTTCAATAAGATCGGATAAAATTTACCTGAATTATCCAAAAAATCGAAATTTTATACTTTATGACGTCATCAGAATCCAAAAAATTTAATTTTGCTCTATCACATGCAAATTTTATCCAATTTTGATAAATTACGTATGTAGTCCTACTAAATATGGGCCATAATTTTCAAATTTGTGATCAAAATTAACCTAGCTCTAATAGGTTTCAAGAATTTGGAGTCCTGGTCCCGGAATTAAGCACATAAGTGATAGCTAGCGAAAAATTAACATCACAGCTGAAAAGAATGACCCAAAAGTAGTAGGTTTCAAAAAAAATTTCAATAAGATCGGATAAAATTTACCTGAATTATCCAAAAAATTGAAATTTTATACTTTATGACGTCATCAGAATCCAAAAAATTTAATTTTGCTCTATCACATGCAAACTTTATCCAATTTTGATAAATTACGTATGTAGTCCTACTAAATATGGGCCATAATTTTCAAATTTCTGATCAAAATTAACCTAGCTCTAATAGGTTTCAAGAATTTGGAGTCCTGGTCCCGGAATTAAGCACATAAGTGATAGCTAGCGAAAAATTAACATCACAGCTGAAAAGAATGACCCAAAATGAGTAGGTTTCAAAAAAAATTTCAATAAGATCGGATAAAATTTACCTGAATTATCCAAAAAATCGAAATTTTATACTTTATGACGTCATCAGAATCCAAAAAATTTAATTTTGCTCTATCACATGCAAATTTTATCCAATTTTGATAAATTACGTATGTAGTCCTACTAAATATGGGCCATAATTTTCAAATTTGTGATCAAAATTAACCTAGCTCTAATAGGTTTCAAGAATGTGGAGTCCTGGTCCCAGAATTAAGCACATAAGTGATAGCTAGCGAAAAATTGGCATCACAGCTGAAAAGAATGACCCAAAATTAGTGGGTTTCAACAAAAATTTCAATAAGATCGGATCCATTTTGCCTGTGTTATCAAAAAAAATCGAATTTTTTAACTTTATGACGTCATCAAAAACCAAAAAATTTAATTTTGCCGTATCACATCCAAATTTTATCCAATTTTGATCAACCAAGTATGTAATCCTACTAAATTTGGGCCATACTTTTCAAATTTATGATCAAAATTAACCTTGCTCTAATAGGTTTCAAGAATGTGGAGTCCTGGTCCCCGATATAAGCACATTAGTGATAGCTAGCGAAAAACTGCCATTACAACTGAAAAGACTGACCCAAAATTAGTGGGTTTAAAAAATAATTCCAATAAGATCGGATCAAATTTGATCATTTCATTACTACTTTAAAAAAATTAACGGAAAAATTTTAATGGCTAGCCTAAACAGATCTAGACAATGTTCCATAATCAACCTTTGTTCTTGTTGTAGGCGATATTGCTTAATCAATTTCGTTCGACAATGGTAACACGAAGTTTACATCTTTTACAGTCTTTTGATACAAACTCTGCAAAAATATATAATCTCTTTTCTATTCACTTTATACGATCCAGCCCAAAACAATTTAGTCTACTGTGGTAAGTTTTTATTTGATTGTAGTATACTGTATACATACAACATTATTATTATTATTGTATTATTATAAATTTAGTTTTAATACTTTTGAAATGTTATATCTGAGTCCTGACTCTAACAAAGCAGTAGAAAGATAATCTTCTGTACTTAAAGTCTTTGTTGTATTTCATATGTGAGTTTTTTTTTTTTTTTTTTTTGTTCTAGAAAAAGATTTTGTTCTATAATATCTTTTGTTCAATTTACACAAGTTACAAAAGGTTACTGTGTAGTAAATGCTGAATTTAAAAAATTTAAACAGCTATTTCAGAATTGTATAAAGCTCAAACGTAAAATCCTTTTAACACGTCAGCACTCGCGTTATAAGCATTTTGATCACGATCGATTTAAAACATAAATAACTTTGATTTTTTAAATGGTGTATGCGATTGAAACTTTTTCTACCTTCTTAGAATTTTTACTATGGGAAATGGAGCATTTGACCATTTTCACTTGTTTATATATTTTTCCGATTAGCTTATTCAATAAAATTTAATTTGACATTACTTCGCAGACTGATATAGCGCCCAAAGTAATAATAAAAGAAAAGAAACTATCTGATCATATTTATAGAGATATTTAAGCCCTAATAAAATATTATATTCTGAATTCGAGTTAAATTACACCATTTTTTCTAATAAACAACCTTTATATATCCTTTTTTCCAGTTTTGTTTTTTCACCTAAAATTTCATGATCATGATCAATGAATTTTCGTAAAGAAAATGTAAATGAAATAATTAATTATGATTTATATTTTCTGCGTGCAAGTGAAGTACTTTGTGTATTGCGTGTTTATAAAATCAATGACTATATATATATTAGGTATCGTAAATTAACTAACCATGTAGCAAAGTAACGAACCATTTCATGTGAGAAAATTTTCACGAAATTAGATTACAATACTTTTTTTTTTCGTTTCGTTCAATATTTAGTCAATTATTTTCGTATAGACAGTATAAACAAGTGAAAACAAACAATTGAGTGAGTTAATTGTTGAAATACCATGTATAGATAGTGTTGATTACACTGTCACATTACACATACATACATGTCACACATATACGTATAACTGATATACCCATATAATACTATAGAATTTGCGCATAATTTGCGCTCTCACGGATAAACAGTGACGTTTACGAAAAAAATATTTCAAACAAATTTTTTTATAAGAAACATTTTTTACATTTAAACTTTTGTTCTACATCTAACGGTTTACAAGATGGGTCCTACGTACCCAAGACCCAATTGACGTATGTTGCTCATTTACGAACTCGACTTCACTTTTTACGTCCTAAGGACGCTATAAAAATTTCAGCTTGATATCTTTTTTCGTTTTTGACAGACAGACGACAGACAGACAGACAACCGGAAATGGACTAATTAGGTGATTTTATGAATACCTATACCAAAATTTTGTTCATAGTATCAATACTTTTAAGTGTTACAAACTTGGTACTAAACTTAGTATACCTTGGAATATTTCATATACATGGTATAAAAATACAAAGATATGTGTCATTTTGAAAATTTTGTATAACAAAACCCAGAAATTTTCTTATACAAAGGGAACATGTAGAACACATTTACATAGTCTCCGCAGGGATATAATTATTAAGTTTTTTAGGCGTGGGCTTGAAGTCTATACATATAGACAGCACATTCATAAGCATTAAACAAAATGTCTAATGAACTTAAACTTTAATATTTTGTGGCTAATAAACTCTTATATACATTGAAAAAATATATATATACAAATGAAGAACTATATGTAAATTCATAAACCTATTTCTGACGTCATTCTGAGCAGATTTTTTTAAAATGTTTTATTGAGACCTTGGCCTTTATAGTAAACATTTAGTAAAAGAAAAAAAGGCCAGAAATAATTTCACAATGAATATTTCCACTTATACAAAAAAAATATATATTTACGTAAGGGTCAGACGCAGTATTTGATAGTAGTTCCAAATCGGCTGAAAATTTGAGTGGCGATTGTCCAGGTTTACTTCCAGGATTCAAATCTTTTTAGTGGAGCTGTAATACGATTTAGTTTTATAATCAAAAAATGCAATTTTAATTTGTCCGGCAGAAATTCGGTTGCTTTACTATCGCGCATTCAGTAAAGTTGATGCAACCTGTTCAGATTGCATAAGAAAAGGAATATTCGAAATTCTGAGTTCTTAAAATAAACTTTCGAAAACGTTACCAGTAACTAGAATATTGCCTTCAATGCATCATCATAAATTGTAAGCTTAACACGTTAAAAATGATCTTGGTTCTCTAAAAGGGAAAGTTTCGTAGCCATAACTAACCTTCATAATGCCTTCTCAAATGATCAACCATTTTAAAAACACTGTCAATTACAACGCCTGGTCCTAAACCATATGTTTCCACTTAGAAAAAAAAAAAAAATATGGTATAGTTAAAGTTTTTGGCACTGAATTCAACGAATTTCTTTGAACGGAACCAAATAATTTTACTCATTAATTTATGACGATGTAATTAATTTTAAATATTGTATTTTGTGTTATGAACACTTAACAGAAAAACAAATTTGTATCATTATAGGATTTAATTACTCTAAAAAATAGATAAATAATCTTTTATACTTGACCTATTTATTACTCGTTCGAAAGAGGAAAATAATTTCCTGTATGATGAATTAATTTTCCAGTTCAGTTTTTGTTTTTCGTGTTTTTAGTTTTTTTTTTAGTAAAATGAAATATTATATTGCGACATTGTGTGCTTTTTTGCACATGCACCAAAACTGTAGTCTATATGACGCTCTCTACAAATATATGGTTAGGGTGGTCAACTTTCTGCGAAATCTAAAAATTTTTCCATTGTAAACCAGCATAAGTATGCTTCGAAAAATTTCCCCAAAACATTCGGTACCCCGATAGATAGCACCGGAGTTGTATGGAAATGATACCCAAAAATGTATTAGGTTTTTTTTCATTTTTTAGATCTTTAAATTTGATAAATATTGCCATTTATAAATGTTAGTTGAGCAATTTTGTATTTTTTTCAAATGGAATTGGAAACAAAAATTATGATTATGAATGTATTGTCTTCCTTTCGAATGTTTGGAATCGTTTCTCCCTAACATCTTGTATATTGTACTGAATGTAAAATTATTTACATATAAAGCAATAAAAAAATTTCGACATAAAAATTCATAAGAGATGAAATCACGATTTTTTAAGTTTTTCGAGGAATCATCTCCGGTACACGTGGAGCGTTTAGACAAATAATTAACGACAGCATATGAAAGCAATTAATTATTTTTCACCCAATTAAATACTTTTAAATGTATCTTTCAATTATTAGCTAAATTTGTAATAAACGACATTTTAAATTTAATTATACGTTGCTATTATTTTAAATAAGCCGTAACGGATGGGAGCTTTAAAGACCATATGAATCACTTTCTGAATTAGTAAACAATTGTATTTCATTTTTGATTTAGTAAATCTTTGCATTCATTGATAATAGACAAAGAGATGATGAACATTGATAAAAAGTTGTATTATTGGCAGAAAATTCATCGCGTAAGCGAAATGATAAAAAGACGATTTCAAATTTTACACCAAAATATAGAAGACTTATAGATTTAATCAATGAAGCTTCTTGTAGAAATTGACCTGCATAAAACACACGCATGGTGGGAATTTACACTCGAAGTTCAGTAAAATATAACGCAAACTTAACTTTTTCAGAAGTCAAAATTTTAAATTGCATTATTTACGCCTTCATCTACAGCTTTACATTCAAAAGTATCATAAAAAATTTTCCAAAATATTTGAAATTTCAGAATAACAACATCGACTTTCTAATCATATTTTGCTTACTAATAGCCATTATGATATTTTTAAAATTAAACAGACACTTAAAAACAAGTGTTAAGACACTTTATAATAAAAACTTAAGAAAATTTATGCCACTACTAAATTTGCCACAATGAATCTTGGCACAAATTTTAATAATTTTATTTAAAAAAGTTTTTTAAGCTCTCAGTTTCATTTTAAATTATAAAAAGTAACATCAAACTTTGACCTTGTACGAAAAACATGATTACTTAAAAATGTAAAGTACTTAAAAATGTCCAAAAACATACATATATAAGGCCTTCAAAAATTTTACGAATCATGTAAATACATATAATTTTTTAAGTGGATTATGATCGAAGAGTTCAGACAAATTTAACTTCAAAACTTTTACAAGCTGTATGAATTAAATTATTATTTGTGTCCAATATTCGATACAAATTCTCTCAAAAATTTTACGCACAATATATACTTAAGTGGATTATAGTCCAAGAGTCGATGAACAATTTAAGAAAAAAGTATTAAATAATTGTTTCGTATTTGTAAATCTTATATACTTAAACGAGCAATTCTTGTATATATATATTTACGATCTTGGAAATGGCTCCAACGATTTTCATGAAAATGAGTATGTAGGGGTTTTTTGGGGCGATAAGTCGATCTAACAAGGTTTCATTTTAAAAAAACGTCGTTTTATTCGTTTTTTCATGAAAAAATGAAATAGGCAATGCAAATTATAACTCTTCCTGACATCTATTGGTGTATATCGTAGTTAATGAAATACAATGCAAATTATAACTCTTCCTGGCATCTATTGGTGTATATCGTAGTTAATGATTCAAATTGGTATTTGTGTGGAGACATTTAAAACGGTCTTCTATTAGTGATAAAATTTGTGTCTTTTTAAGAATACCGAGCCAAGCTCGGTCATCCAGATATTAAGTGTTATAAGTGTAACATCAACTTCATGAGTTTACTTAACAGAAGGCAAGTAATCGAGAAAATGGTTGTCCATGTGTTTTTGTCTTAAAATAGAAATACAATATGTTAATGAAAAACGTAAAAACTTGTTTACTGTTTATTTCTGTACAAATTAGCTGCTATGTTTTATATTTTAAATCAATTTTAACCTAAACCACTGCTTATTTATGTATCGTATTTCTGCTGTTAATCATAATGTAAAATGCAGAGGAGACAACGTTTGAAAAGACGGTTCGTAATATACCTTGGATCACACTGCGTACTGTACTCCAGATCAGTGATTGTGGATGGGTATTTAATCAAATCAGTGGAAAAATAAGCCATATTCACCCTGAATAAATCGAAAAGTAGTTGAAGCTGTTACTGAATAGCTCGAAGAAGAAATTGTATTCATGGTAAGAAATATATGGCGTTTACTACAATGCTGGTATGGTATAGAGACAGATACTATAGTATCTGTGTTTGCATAAATAATATTACAGTATTGAATAGAGCTATGCGCCAGAAGTATTGTGCTATCACTAACGAGTTTGACGCCCATACTTCATTCACTCGTTCTCCATAACTATTGATAATGTTACTATTCCCTTAATGACCAAATCAGTATGGCGTTCACACCGATACCGACATATTGATATCCAAAAAAAAAATTCTCAAAGTTTAAGAGAAACTTGAAGGGATTTCAATATGGTAAATCAATCCCATATGTAAGTATAATCCATGAAGCTTTTCCCTGAAATGAACTGTTAAGATTATATGTAGAAGAAAGCGTGTACTTGAAAACACTTTCAAGTATAACCGTTGGTAATGATCCATGGTACATTATGGGCTTGTATCTAAGATCAATTATCAATAAAAAATGAATATAGTTTTACCGATAACAAATCCTAAAAAATACGTAAATATATAAGAATAATGTTGCCTTTAGAAGAGGTCATTTTCATGGCTATATTTCGGAAAAAAGGCCACAGTGAAGACATGATATAATCGACAATTCTTAATATTATCGTAGACTCCTAGACTATAATACACTTAAGTATTATCAAAATTATATATCAGCTTTTTAAAACAGTCTGTTTTAGTGCATCGTACATCTATCTATCTACTCGTTGCGTACATATTATAATTTATTTCGTCATCATTTCTTTCGTTTTTAAATCGTTAACATATGACGTAACGTAGCGTATTTAAAACATACACGCCACGCTGTTGTATACATTTGTATATGCGTGGGCATTTACCAATTTTATTTTGATAGACTTCAATGTTAAATCATATTAACAACTACTGTACGGTCGGTACAAGCTACATGCATGTAATTTTTTATTTAGAGAAAAAACAATTTTAGCATACCGTGCCAAAAATTATTGAAGACATAAAAAAAAAACATGAATTTCCGTCTCCACCCAAAAATTATGTGACATGTTTTGTTCATGTTCACTTAATAGCCCATTTAATTTTTTTTTTTTGTAGATCCAGTGCGTAAAAATTTGTAAGCTCAAAAATTATTAAATAAATTACAGAAGTAAGTATTTGAAGTTACAAAGTTAACAAAGATAAGCTTATAAGAGGATTATATATCGATAAATCAATTGGAGTTTTTGGTGCGAATTTACTTTCCAAAAAAAAAAATAAAATGACGCAGAAATTTGTTTAGGCAAAACTCGCTTTACCGAGTGAATTGGAGTATTGGACTCAAAAAAGGTAAAAACCCGATTTAACGATTGTATACAAAGTTCGCCAGTTTTTTTATTTAATTTTGAATTTTGTAGAATTTTGTAAAATTTTGTAATTAGTCTTAATTTAAAAAAGTGAAAACAGTTGACTAAGTTAATTGTTGAAATACCCGGTATAGAAAGTGTTGAGTGTCAGTGTTTGCCTTATTTTTTTTATAAATTAGAAAAGTTTCGAAAACCAAAACAATTATGGCGGGTTTTCGGCCGCCATTTATGTGCTTTTCGAAAATTTTCAAAAGTATTTTCTATAATTTTCTTCTTTTCTAGTGAATGTTTCACAACATTACTAGTTGAAACTACCTGCAAATGAAGCTACCTGCTAGTGAAGCTACTTTTCAAATTTTCAATTCTCTAACTTTTATAGCTTTGGAGAAAATGGACACCAAAGTTTTGCGCCCTCAAGAGTAAACAGTCATGTTTACGAAAAAATGTTTCAGACAAAAGTTGTTAAATTTCATAAGGAACATTTTTTACATTTAAAATCTTGTTCTATCTCTAGCGCTTTACAAGATGGGTCCTACGGACGCAAGACCTCAACCTATGTTGCTGAACTCAACTTCAATTTTATCTTAAAATTTTAGCTTGATTTTCGATTTTGAGCAATAATGCATCCCGACAAAGAGACGGACAAACAACCGGAAATGGATTAGTTAGGTGATTTTATGAACACCCATACCAAAATTTTGTTCATAGTATCAATATTTTTAGGCGTTACAAAGTTGGGACTAAACTTAGTATACCTTGATATATTTCATATATACATATGGTATAAAATTAGCTTAACGATTTTTATTCTTCAAGTTTGAAGTTCGTTGGGTGGTAATTTTAACTAATTTCAAAAGTTTATTGATATATTCAAAAACAAAAATATTATGACTTAAATAATTATTATTATTTTTGTTAAAATATATATCTAAAATAATATTTATAAATATTATAATATTTAATTATATTTTATTGAATATTATAATTTATTTTAAATAAATATTTATAATTTTACGTTTAAATATTTTTACAAAAACGTATTCATTTTACATAATAACCATTCTTCAATGAGACTTGTGTTTATTATTGTTTTCGGTCGGTGAAATTTTTTAGAGCAAATCCCTCACAACATCATTTTTAGCGACACATGAACTATGTGAGTGATTTATTTTTAGATTTTGTATTTATATATTTAGATTTCAATTAATTTTGTGTCGGGTTCAATTAAAATAAACGATTAATTGTTTGTTTTTAATATTTCAATGTTAATACGTTTTTCTATATTGCATCGGAAATGCAAATTACATTTTTGTTTTAAAATCTTTGCATAAATATTCTTACATAGTTAGAGATCTAGAAAACTTAATTCACTTAATTTCCACTTTTTTTACTTGTCTATCTTTCTGATTTTCAAGTTTAAATCTTGTAATCATACGTTAAATTGGCTTAAGAATGTATGAGCACGGTAGTGGGGGCACAAATTTAAAAAATATATATATGGAAAATTGAAAAAATCGCGAAAAACGCAAAAAAAAATTTTGTTTTGAAATTGGATAGGGAAACTCAGTGGATAGGGTAATTTTGATCTAAAAAGTATAAAAATCAGGTTAATTTAATGATTGGATGCAGAGTTTCTGAGATATCGCAATAATTAGATCGATTTTAGTCCGTATCTGAAAATCAATTCGACCAGTCATCAAATACACCCAATTTTTGTACTTTTTGGGTCAAAATTACCTTATATACTAAGTTTTATCGAAATTGGAGATAAACAAAAAGCACAAAAATCCGGTTAATTTAACGATTGGATGCAAAGTTTTTGAGTTATCGCAATATTTTGATCGATTTTAGCCCGTATCTCAAAAACTATTCGGCCAGTCGACAAATTCATCCGATTTTTGTACTTTTTGGGTCAAAATTACCTTATTGAAATTGGAGATATAAAAAATTTCTCAATTTTTTGCAAAATTTTGTTTTGGAATTTGACGAAACTCGGTGGAAGGGGTAATTTTAGCCCAAAAAGCACAAAAATTTGGTTAATTTAACGATTGGATGCAAAGTTTCTGAGATATCGCAATATTTGGATAGATTTTAGTCCGTATTTCCAAAACTATTCAACCAGACTCGAGAATTTCTCGATTTTTTGCAATTTTTTTAAGGCCACCCCTTTGAAAAATCGGGTTAATTTAATTATTGAACCCATATAAAGTTAAAATGTTGTGGAAGCGCTAGATAACGCACTAGATTTCTATGTTTCAAATAAAATGATATAAATTTAAGAAGACTCAAAAGACTAAATATTTTTGCATTTTTAAGATGAAATAGTTTCAAACAACCAAATTAATTTCTTACTTTATTGATTCTCAAATTTGATAATGACTACTTTGTATTCTAAATACGTATTTATAAATAAAAAAAATATTTGGATAATTACAAAAAATTTCAACAAACATACAAAATAAAATTTGTCATAACAATAAAATTAAGAATTTTAAATATTCCTGAGATTTACATATTCCTCAAATAAAATTTTACATTAATGACAATATTTTCAAAATAAAATAATACAATTGTTCAAAAATATTAATAATATTTTATTTATGTATTATTTGCATACTTTAAAATAATTATTTTTATAAAATATTATTTATTTATTATTAATAATTATTTATTTATATAAATATATAATAAATATTTGGTGAATATTTATTAATATTGTCCAAAATGTTTATTTAATTTTTATATAATTTATAATCAAAAATTCTATACTATTCATATCAGTTCATTGCTATGCAAATCAGTCATTGTCCACTAAATTTTATATTTAATTTGGATCGTTAAATTCCAGTGGAGTCTCTAGTAAAAGAAACTCCATGAATTTCTTGTTGAAATTAAATTGACATCAATTGGAATACACAGAAATTTCCATTCATTTTAGATTATTTCTATTCATTTTGATTTGAAATTTTGCAAGAGTTACAATTGCAAGGATAGAACTCCAATTTCGATAAAACTATATAAGGTAATATATAAGGTAATTTTGATCCAAAAAGTACAAAAATCGGGTGCATTTGATGACTGGTCGAATAGTTTTTGAGATACGGACTAAAATCGAACCAAACATTGCGATATCACAGAAACTCTGTATTGTAACTTATTTAAAATCGGTTAAGTAGTTAATTCAAAAATGACAAATTTTGATACAAACTATCATCCCCTTTTCACCACCAAAAAATCAGATTTTCATATAAACTTTCATCCTCAATTTAACCCTCTTAAAGAATGAATTTTTACGAAAATAGTAAAATAAACTTTTGTCTGAAACCATGAGCTCATATATCAAGTTTTATATTTCTAACTTCAAAAATGACATGGTTTTATACCCCCTTGAAGAATGAATTTTCTTTCTTCTAGGCCCAGCTGTGCGTTAATCGAGCCTCGAGTCAGTCAGTCATTTTCTTTTTTTATATGTATAAATAGCAGTTGCCCACCCGCTTCGTTGGGCAATTGCAATTTTAAATATAAAGACTATTCCGTAATAAACTTCACTTCACTTATCATCACTTATTTCCGCTTTCGTGTACAATTTCGTTGGTTTTAATTTTTGGTGCGATATCCTATTTTTTTTTTTAAACAAAATACACCCGTCTTTGTTATTCGCTGATATAATGTAACTGATCTAGCTTTAGTTATAAACATCAATGACTAAATTAATGATTTTTATTTGGAGTATGATTTCCGCCCCCTTGGGACATATTGTATATAATATATAAATATATAATATATATTTATATATTATATTTTAATAGTTACATCTGCAGTATTTATTAATATATGAAATAATAGTTGGCAATTGATAATGGCGCCATCTACATTCTACAACCATGTTGAATTGTTGGCGTACAATTTTTTTAAAATAGAGACACACAATTGTTTAATATCAACAAAAACCAACAACAACAACAACAAAAAATAAGGTCGTTTGCTATATATTATAGTTTATAACTTTAAATTGTATTAAGATTTACATTTGAAAAAAAAAAAAATTTTTATTATTTTTTGGCAATATTTGTAAAAGACGATTTAATACAAGGCAGGGCATAAGAAAAATATCAATATATTTTATTTTAAACGGAACTGCTTACACAGGTTTCTAAGTTTCACCCAATATAATAAATTAGAAATGGGTAGGAAAATTGAAGAATGTTTCTTTTTGTAGAATAGTATATCTGTCACCATAATATTGCAATTTCCGTCAAATTGTAAACTAACTAGTAAAATTGTAAATTTGACTTCTAACAAGCGAAAACAAACAATTGGCCGAGTTAATTGTTGAAATATCATGAATAGGCAGTGTTGATTACTCTGCCACACATTACACATAAATACATGTCACACATATATAACTGATATTCCCATATAATACATACTATACAATTTGCGCATAATTTGCGCTCTCACGGGTGAACAGTGATATTTACGAAAAAATGTTTCAAGCGAAAGTTGTTTTTTTATAAAGAACATTCTTTATATTTAAACTTTTGTTCTATCTCTAACGGTTTACAAGATGGGTCCTGCGAACCCAAGACCCAATTAACCTATGTTGCTCATTTACGAACTCGACTTTTTATGTCCTAAGCACGCTATATAAATTTCGGCTAGATATCTCTTTTCGTTTTTGAGTTATCGTGCTTATGGACAGACAAACGACAGACAGACAGACAACTGGGAATGGACTAATTAGATGATTTTATAAACACCTATACCAAAATTTTGTTCATAGCATCAATATTTTTAAGCGTTACAAACTTGGGACTAAAACATAGTATACCTTGATATGTTTCATATATATGGTATAAAAAGAGCCAAAAAGTACCTCAACTCGTGCTAACTCGACCCGGATCAACTGAACATAACGCAAGGAGTTGATTTTCGTTAATAGATGTTGAGTAAATGCTAGTTGGAGTGAGTTTTTGTAACCAGTTTACAATCGAACGGAAATTATATTATTATAGTGAAATATACACTGATTGTAAATAGAAAAAGATTATCTTATTAACATTTGTATTGCTTGATACATTCGATAATTGGGAACGTCCAGCATTCGGAGCACTTTACGCCTACCAACACCTTTTACATCACTCTTTGCCATTTACACAAAAATGATATTGTTTCTTTGTATGTATGCCCCTATTTGTCATTTTGTAGTTACCTATTTTTTGTATCTCCAATTTCGATAAAACTCAGTATATAAGGTAATATTGACCCAAAGAGTACAAAAATCGGGTGCAAATTTGATGACTGGTCGAATAGTTTTTGAGATACGGACTAAAATCGTTCCAAATATTGAAGTTCCGGTTTCGGTTAAGTATCTTAAAAAACGTGACCTATCAACTTGTATAACTGTGAAAAATTTCAAATCGATATTCCTGTAAATAACGGAAATATGAGGATGTCATCATCTTAAATGCGACACACTGTATATTTAGGAGCAAGCCTACGCTTTTTTACGAATTATGACCAAAATTAGAACATACCTACTCAGAATATTATACAGGAAAAAATGTGAGACTCTTAAATAGGCGCCAATTCGATTACTAATAATTACACAAATGTTTCATTAAAAAAAAAAAATTATTTTTAAACGCATATTTTTAGAAGCTTTTTATAATATAACTATTTTTATCTCTACAAAAATAGATAAAAATAGATACAAAATTAATAAATTAAAACAAATAATAATAGGTATTTTAAATAAAACACAGTTTTTTATATCAATGATCACGAACTATTAAATATTATCTATTGAACATATAAAAAAGTACGTGTTATCATGTTTATAGATAATTGATTCTGAACTAATAATAATAATAATAATAATAAAACTATTTACCTACTGTTTGTGTTACAGTTACACTGTTACAGAATATGTTACATGTGAAGTCGATTTGTATATTTTAATAATTTAAAATTACATTAAAATTTACATTACATGTGTATGTAAACATGTATAATATGCCTACTTATAAAAAATTATGGTCCAAGAATCGATTCCAGTAAACGCTACCTTTGTAAAAATACCAAATGGTCATTTTATTACGTGTATGTATGAGGTGATTTGAAAATTAGTTTGCGCGTAAACGATGAAAATTTGAAGAAAAAATTGAAATTATATTACATTCTAGTCACAAAGTTTTCTTACAATTCTAAAAACTATGCAAGACTTGGAAATTTCCTTGAATACTTTCTTTTAAAATTTTCGATATGTGTTTTTTCGCTGAACAAATCGTTCTACTCGGTAAGAAATTTATAGCGTTTACTACAATTCTTGTACGGTATCGAGTCAGATACTATAGTACCTGTGTTAGCATAAGTAATACTACAGTATTCAATAGGGCTACCCACCAGAAGTATTGTGATATCGCCATCAAGTATAGGCCTGACGCTCGTACTGCCATAACTATTGCTAATGTTACTATTCCCTCAATGGTCAATTGACTCTCATTCTATAAAAATGTTTTTTGGAAATTGCTTGAATACTTTTAAAACTATGTTCCTTATCGCATGTTATCATTTTGATTTGCTTGTGAGTTGGGAGGTAAAGTCAAAAAAAGTGTATAAATAATAAAAACGACACCAAAAACCAGCCATTTTCACCTAGGCCATCTAGGAAACTAAAACTTTTTCAAGCGATTCAACTTGCCATGAATTTTGAACATATGCAAAAATATTTTTATAATTTATATAATCTACCCAAGTGTAGATACAGATGCACCCTCCTGAATGTAATCCTGCCGGCGCCCATGATTAAACTACAATAAATTTTAAATAAAAATGGTATCTAGTTTTCTCCTACGCTTATAAATTGGTAAAAAATGGATAAAGAGATATATAAAAATTGATTAATTCTGGTGATATCGAAAAATTACTATTGCGAAGCGTAAAAGAAATAATGCTAGCTGAGGTTAAGCTAGATGTTAGAAGACTTCAAAATTTTTCTTTAAGGAGGATTTTCTACAATCGGATCTCATACTATAAAAATGAAACACCAAATTGTAATATGTAATGATATATATTTTTTTAATGGAACATGTGCATGCATGCTTGGATTACATGCAAAATATTTTATTAAAAACATATCATTATATAATGTGTTCATGTTTTGTTTTTTTAGCCAAGAAACAAACCGTTTAGTTTTACAATTTATCGATTGCATTCTTGATATATTTTATTGATATCCAAAAAAACAGAAAAGTGTAAAAAAAATTCCTTTACAGAATTTTAAGGTATTTCCAGCATGGTATTTGCAGTTTCTATGTTAAAGCAATGGTACAATTTTTTTTTCGACAGAATTTAACGAAAAATTAAATTTAAGAATTTAATAATGCTTACTATTAATTCCCAAAGTTTCAGAAATTTTGACCGTTTAAAATGGGAAATAATTATGCCAACGTCCCAATTTCGATCAATTTACGTCAAAATTAATATCTCGAAAGTGAAAATTAATTTCTAAATTTTTTTTTTAGAATTGTATTGTATAAACATTTTTTTCTACTTTTTCTTCAATATATAATAATATCATAAAAAATAGTTGGAGAGACCGGACATTTTACATACTTTAAATGGGACATGACCCTCAAAATCGCGAACTTTGTCTTTAAATATCTCGCGATCTAAACGGTCAAAAATTATGAAATTTTAGGAATTCATAAATAAAGCTATTATAAACCCGAGAAAAAAAATTCGGCCAAATCTGTCGAAAAGTGATTTCATGCTGGTACTACCTTAAGAAAATTTTGATACTCTAACGATCACACAAATCAATTTCTTTGTTCGTTGTGTGTCTTTATTCTATTTCATTCCTATTCCTTCGGAAAACTGCCTGCATTTAATGTATTTCCAGCATGAATGCACTTGTCGACAGATTTGGTCTATTATTGCAAATTGCAGAATTTTTAGTCGTTTATATCGCAAGATAATCGCTACAAAGTTCGCGATGTCCTCATTCACTAGTAGTAAATTTTTTTAATGTTTTCTTAATAAGCCATGACAAATTTTAAATAGTAATTATCGTTTATTTTCACATTTTAGAGGCATAGTTAAAGTTTTGTACGATATACGTGTGATAACGCATTATTAACGTACTTCTACGATTGCCCAACTTGTGCTACGCACTCGTTGTGCAAATTTCGTAAGCGTACGTTAATAATGCTCTTATCCCACTTGTATAGTAATTAATACCATAGCTTTAGCATATACACTAATTCTAATTTTCTAATCCTTTATTAAGTTTTTTGTTCGCCTAAAATAGACAAACGTAATATTTATTTTGAATTTAAATCAAAAATAATAAATAATTCAAATTGCAATTAAATAATCATTTTATTCAAAAATTTCCTTAAATTATTTATTTTATAAACATAAGAATGTTGGCGCTTAAGAATTATTTTAAAAATATTTTCGAAAATAGATTTATGAAGTAGAAAATTACTACAAATTATAATAATTTTATTTAATTTTTATTACGAATAGTTAATTTTAATGATTGGATGCCTTATATATTAAGTGTTATCGAAATTGGAGATATAAAAAATTTATCGATTTTTTGCAATTTTTTAAGTACCCCTTTGAAAAAATCGAGAAAAACGCAAAAAAATTTTTTGTTTTGGAATTTGATGAAACTTAGTGGATGGGTTAATTTTGGTCCAAAAAGTATAAAAATCAGGTTAATTTAATGATTGCGCCTATAGTAAAGTCAAACAAAAAAGAACTTGATAATATAAGGATGAATATATATCCAATTCCGATAGATTTAGAAAAATCGAGAAATTGCATTTTCTAAAATAATTTAGAATGAAATCACTGAAAGATGATTATGATTCAATAATTATACTTTCGATGGAAATATTTGATAAATCTGTAGATTTTGAGAAAATTGCAGCTCCGAAAGTTCCGCAATTTGGTTTTTACTCGACCCTCCCAGATATTATATTATGCCGTTGAGTTTTAAAAAATTTTAGGGATAATTGAGTTAAAGTTTGAAAGAATTATGGAAATTATCTTCTTCGTATTGTATATATATATCTAACATTGTTATAGAAGGTCCTTTTCCCGTGATAATATTAAAAACATATTTTAAAAATGTGCATAATATTCTTTCATAACAATATTGATTTATCATCCCTATATTATTAGACCAGATAACATAGAAAATTGTCACATTTCATACCAAAAAAAAATCGTTATGGATATTCGCCTAAGATACCAGATCCATAAAACTGATTCAATAAATTATTATGACTGCATATTGATATATCTATTTTGTACGACTTTGCTTAGAAAATATATATCCCTGCAGGGCAGTAACGAGGGAACATTGCGCCGGTGGCAAGTATTTAGGTTGCGCCTAATATATATCGGGATCGGCTCTAACGATTTTGATGAAAATTCGTATACTTATAGTATTTACATAAGAGTAAAGGCAAAATGGGGCAGTCGCCATAATCGTGTCATTTTACCTTAAAGAGTCTGTACATTTAATTGATAAATTTTTTAAATTTTTTTTAAATGATAGAGTATTAAATTAAAGTATTGATTTCTCTCTACGTTTCCAAGCAAAACAATGAACTCTTTGCTCTCCTAAATGATTCTGGGGTATTTGAATAAGGAACTGATTAACCGCCAAAATCGAAATTTTGTTTATAATATAAAAAATGAATAATACAGAGTAATATAAACAACATTATATATTCGCTTTACATTAAAAGGTATCAAAAAGTACCATAATGGCAATTTTGTTAAACCAAGTATGTAATCCTACTAAGTTTGGGTCATACTTTTCAAATATGTGATCAATATTAACCCAGCTCTAATGGGTTTCCAGAATGTGGAATCCTAGTTCCGGAATTCAGCACATAAGTGATAACTAGCGAAAAACTGACATCCAGCTGATAAGAATGACCCAAAATTAGTGGGTTTCAAAAAAAATTCCAATTAGATTGGATAAAATTTGCCTGTATTATCAAAAAAATCGAATTTTTTAACTTCATGACGTCAACAGAATCCAAAAAAATTAATTTTGCTCTATCACATCCAAATTTTATCCAATTTTGATCATCCCAGTATGTAATCCTACTAAGTTTGGGTCATACTTTTCAAATATGTGATCAATATTAACCTAGCTGTAATAGGTTTCCAGAATGTGGAATCTTGGTTCCGAAATTCAGCACATACATGATAACTAACGAAAAACTAGCATCACAGCTGAAAAGAATAACGCAAAATTAATGGGTTTCAAAAAAAATTCCAATAAAATCGGATCGAATTTGCCTGTGTTATCAAAAAAATCGAATTTTTTAACTTTACCACTTTATGTAAATTAATAAGTGCCTTTTACATGATTCTTTACTAACTTTTTGTTTTACGTACAAAAATACGTTTTTCTTTGCGCGTCTATTTCTTATGCGCCGGTGGCGGGTGCCAACTTTGCCACGAACTAGTTATGGATCATTTTCCGTCCTTCCAAAACCTACTTTTCTGCGAAACAAGAATGAAACCTCATGAAGCCCATAGGAGATATCCATAAACCACGGCCACATAGGATGGAACTGAATCACGTATATTATGGACGCTCTCTTGATCCAAAATTTTTAAATGCTTTTATTATATTGTAGTAACTACGATTTTTGTTTTCGAGTTTCGAGGTAACAAACAAAAACTTTCAATCAGAAAGTTAGAAAAACAAAATTTCTCTCAATGATAATAATCCTCTTTAGGGACACATGTATCATAGAATATACAGCACGGAGGAGAGTGAAGTATATAATTCGTCATAATTTGAAAACATTCGACAACTATATGTCGACCAACACCTATCAGCCTGGTGATGATGTCACATATCTTTTCGATATTTTTCAATTCCCAATATTCTCATATTTATAGGATTCAAATAATATTTAGTATACCGAAAAACTATATCAAATTTTAAGGATTCAGTCTCTGAAGTTATGTGAAGAAAATTCCATAAAAATAGCGACGATTTCTTTTGAGTCCAATTGAAATTAAAACCATTTTCGAATGCAATTTTGACAGAAAATTTAAAAGTGAGGTCCATTTGATTAAGTGAATAGTTTTTGAGATATCGTATAAAACCGTATACGAAGGGTGATATTCCGAAGCGATGACAAATATCTCAGAAATTTTTCATTCCCTCATAAAACAAAATCAAACGTATCTATGGAAAATTTATGTGGGCTATAAACAGCTCATTTGACGATTAGTTGAGTATGTTTGCGGCTTTGAAAGAAAGACTTTTCGTTCACCCAGAAAATTTAAAAAAACAAGTCCCAAAATCGTATAATGGGGGACATATTCTAGAGCAAGTAATTAAGCCGATATCTTAAATACTTTTCGTTTCATCGAAAAGTAAGCAACTATTGTGTTTTTTACAAGTATCCAGTACTGCTGTGTTTTGATAAGAGTGTATCCCAAAGTGTACGAAAACAAAGCAGAGGAGGCAACGAAACAAAAAGAAAATACTATCATGCAAAATAGATATTTTTAAAGTTAATTGCTCAAAAAATGTTTCCGAAAAGTTCATATCATCAACGCCAAAAATCGAGAGCCAACCAAGGCACGTATGTAAAATATAAAGCCTTTAGAACACTCATGGCATGATACCCGCTTCATTCTTGACCGTATATTTTTTTTAATATTACGTTTGGAAACTGAAATAATAAAAATATTCTGCTTATATATAAATTCATTTCTCAGCATAGATAATAGATAGATACATCATACATCACTAGAAACCATAAATATTACGATAGCGAGTTTCTAGCTAGATATATTTGGTTATTTGCGGAGAAAATAAAGAAAATTTTGAGCATCATAAATTTTAAATAATAATAAAAATTTCCATCCTTTTATACCTCTCCGCCCATATGATTTCGATAGAGACATGGGTATAGGGTATGGGTATGGAGGTTAGCGGGCCATGCTCGAGAGTCACGCCTCGAAGCAATGGTTCAGAGCACCTAGCCAAGTAGTTCGATAGAGACATATATGACAGACTTTCTTTCTATTGTCTATGCGTTAGCGTAAATTTCTTCTTATTCCCTTCTCATTTTCTAAGATGAAAATCAAACCAAACTGTTTTCTATTTCGAAATGTGTACAAGTGACAGTATTCGAATGTTCCACTTTAGGTTCTATCGATTTTGCTACGAAAATTCAAGCTTGAAGGTTATTGCAATGATTCGAAAACTTGAGTAATTAAATTTATATACAAGGTGGTCCAAGTTGTGAGGGCAGAATTTTATCAGATGGTCGCTCACGTTAAAACAATGATAATTTAGCCTCACTTATAGCCGAGAAATCGTTCTCATAGATACAAAATGTTGAAATTTTGGAAAAAAAAGTATATTTTTCGAAATATAGCCAAAACGCTTTTCTGATTTTATCACAAATACAATAATGTTATGCTTGGGTCATTTTTGGGTCATCAGAACTTGTCCTTGTAAGGTAACTTTTAAATAAAATTTATTACTACAAAAGCCACTAGACCAAGTATTTATTTATCATTAAAATGGAACCATAAAATTTAACTTAGAAATGCTTCAGAAGCATTTTAACAAGCTTATAAATTATAACTTCCATAAATTCTAAGATATTATCTCCAAACTCAAAGACATTTAATTAATTTAAAATTTTATTTATGATTCACAAAATCGTTTTAAGAACAACAACAAAGTGAGTTGTTCAGTTGTTGTTGCAACGCTCATAGAAGCACTCACAAGCAATGAACTGAACAAATATACAAAATAAGAATCGTGAGTAGCAAAATAATACATTGTAGAATTAAAACAATAAAAAAAGCACCGTTTTGTTATAGAAAAGTAGTGCTGCCGCAAGAAGCGAAAACAAATTATAATCCACAGAGATTAAACGTAAGGTTTATTCAGGTCCGGACTTACAGGAAACGGACAAGCGGGAATTTATACAAGGCTCGACTCAAAGTGCAAAACAAGGTAAACGGATTCGTCTAGCAAAGAATTGACCAGTCACGTACTTCAATCTTGGGTAGACGTATTTGTTAACCTTTCCTTGACTCTGAGATAGAGATTTTTAACTCATAACAGCCGAATTTTTAAAATAAACAGGAGTAATATTGCACTTCCTGGCCAGACGTTTTAAAAACATGTTCAGAATTCATGTTCACAACGAAAACTTTGTGAATACAATTATTTTCGGGGATTTGGCGTGACACACGATTTGTCTGTTTTTCTCTTGATATAAAAACAACTTAGAAGAAAAATATCTCATAAAGTGTCAACCTGAAAAAACTACGTACATTATCAATGTCATCTTGCGACAACACTACAGACAAGTTAGAAGTAGGAACTGACTCAATATTCTATACAAAGTTGTTGGCGCTGTTCAATATTGGACAAATGCCAATCAAACATGCGGTCAGTATATAATTACTATACAACACTATGAAGTATGAGTTAACATTGTACTATAGCGAAACACGAAGCGAAACGACATTAAATTAAAACAATAGAATTCATTTTTATAAATGTTGAAGAGTCATATAGGACAGTAAAATAAAGAGATAGAGAGATATTATTTTAGACCTGTATCCAGTCCGGCAAATAGGTTTATGTTAAGTTAGGTTAGAGTTGATGTCCTGGAGTAATACCGAAAAAGTGAGTTGACCTATCCTCGACCACTTCATGAACCATTTAAAGCTGTTTAAGAATTCCAAGAGTGCTTTTACGTCAACGGACTTCAGATCGGAGAGCTGGGCAATGACAGAGAAAATGAGATATCGTTTCCTTTTCCTCCTCAATATGATAGCTCATGATGCACTGGTAGGGCCCAGTCGTATATCATTCCTTCCGCTTAGCTAATGTCTGTAATAGCCGTGACGATTTTACTTGTAGTGACTCTTTAAAGCAAGGTAAGATTTTCCCAATGCCTACGATTGTTTTCTGATCATATCATTGTGATCTAGAACTGCGTAGAATTCATTTAATTCAAAATTAATTAATAAAACATTGAATCATGATGAATCTTGGGGTAAAACGGATTAAAATCTAGCCAAAATCAGCGCAATGCGTATAAAATTATTGGTCTCAAACTGTTAGGTGTAAGATAATTTCGACACTTTTATGTCAGGCCAGGCTTGATTCGATTCCAAGCTATGTCATTTGAATCAAAATGGAAGAGGTACAATGGGGAAATAAAAAAAGTGAAAGACTAATGAGAAAATAACTGGCAAAAGAGTCCAAAGCAAATTAATACGCGTAAGATACCAACAATTAACTCTGGGTATTTATATCCAGCCAAAATCAATCGAAATTCTGAATCGACCGAGCCTCAGATGATCTGTAGCGGTATAACTGATCCATTTTTATTTTTTTGGAATTGATGACAAAGAGGAAAAGGCACCCTTGAGGCTGACCTTACAGCACAATGGTTAATTTGACATATTATAATTTTTAATTGTTTAATTGCGCTTCAATTGATGTTTGAAGAAATCCCAAAATCTGAAATGAGTTGCGTCTATAACAGATTTGAATTAACCTACATTAGAGCCACAATCCATTTTTGAGACTTGATTCCGGTCTACTATTATGGATGGTATTGGAGATATGGCAGATATTTAATAAATGGTGTCGTAAAATAATTTAAATTATTTATAAATGTCAATTTTTGTTCATATAATAAAATATTAGTATTAGTAGGACATTTTATTTGATAATTTATATTTGGGAAAAAATTTGCATAACATAGGAAAATAATATTGTATTTTATTATAGGTATTATATATATGTTACAATATAATATATTATTTTATATCTTTTTAATATACTCATTGGTTTTAAGTACAGAATGTTCAAGGGATTAAAATATATATAATTACTGCATTCAAAACAGAAAAAAAACCAAGCTGGGTTTGAAATATAAATGACTGTATATACAAGGTCATAAAATCGCAACGGCAAACAAGGTTCAGGCATATTTTGGCATCAAAATACCCGCAAACTTAAGCAATCCTACATTTGAATAATGTAAAATGCAGAAGAAAATCGTTTAAGTAAGGCAGCTCTATTGGTCGATCCAATGAATTTTTTATTTTTCCTTCAGTTATCAAAATTTATTTGTTTATTTACTTTTCTTAATTCATGCAGGATAAATATTCTTTTCTGTTCTGTTTTCCGCAGTACAAATATATAATTTCCCATTTCGGTCGTTAAATTTACTTTCAATCGCAATCAAATTACCATTTACCAGAAAGAGATAATGAAATAGTGTGTGTGACATGTACGCGTTGTCTATTTCGCACTTGCTTGAGAAAAACACTCACTTGTTGCACATTATACTATTTCTTAATAGTAATAAACTTTTTTCATGGCATTACAAACGAGAAAAGATAATAGGGTGAAATTTGATTATAAGAAAAAAAATTCAAAAGATGTTTTTGATTTCATTTTAACAATACCTACAATTTAAATTTCCGAGTATCACATAAGCCATAAAGGACAATAAGGGCTATGATCATGTCGTTAAATCTACCATAAACTACTTTACGGTATTTGAAGAAATTTTCATCGAAATATATGGAATACCTTGGTATAACTAGACAAGGAATATTAGCTCGACCTGTGTGGAATTACGCAGTGCGGTATCCGTGGCTTAAAACAAATTAGTGAATAATTTACTTTTTCTTTATTTATAGGCAATTTTATTACAGATATGATACACAAATTACAAAATGAAATCTTAATATTATCTCACTAGTTTTTCCCAAGCGGTATATTTTTAGACCGTGAGTCTATTTTTCTTCAATATCCATGAAAATGAAGGGTGGAATTTGATAAAGGCATAAGGGAAGATATCCCGTAGGCAGAGAAAAACAGGCTATAGAAATAATATATAAAATAACGGGAAGCTCTATTTCAATCGATCAAATTCGGAATTCCTAGTAATGAAAGCAACCAGGGAAGTAAAGACCAACTTTGTTATCTAGGACCTAATTTTCTCTAGCTAGTAACTACTTTATAGCAATTGACTGTTTTTTAAACTCTGTAATAAATAATAAATGAACGAATTCGGCTATGAATATTATGAAAATCCTTGATTTTTTGCATATGACAGTACTAATTATTATGAATAATAATATATTATATAACTGGTAGGAAAATGACAAAGGGTTTAACATTTATAATTTATTAAATATGAGAAAAATAATGAACTAATAAATTAAATTAAACCATAAATTAATTACGGTTTTTTAATACAATATATAATTTTCATTTTACAAAACTGTGGTTTCTATATTCAGTATTTTTTTTAAATAAAAAATTACACATTTTTTCTATTAAAAAAATATTTATATTTAACGAAGGAGTGAAAAATGTGGTAAAAGTAAATTTCTATGAATATTCTACGGGTGTTAAACCACAATATTTATCCAGATAGAAAAATTCTATAACATATTATAGTAAAAACCACTTATGATTCTAGAGGTGACCAATTTTCCACATATCTAACATAATCAAGTTCCTTTTTGTTCACAAAAACACCACATCGCCAGTTTAAAAATTATTTAACGAAAATCTAATTCAAGCTCACGTTAAATTTATAGTTTTTAAGTCTGTATTTCGTTTTTCGGGAATCAAATAGGAAATATTTTGAAAGCCATGAATTTTCTAATTTTTTTGACGTTTTTGTCTCCAAAATCCATGAAAATCATTTCTCAAGATCAATTTGGACCGAAAAAAAAAACAATACTCTAGTTCAAATTATACAGCAAATTTATTGTTTCAGATCTGGGATCTGGAATTCGAAAACTTAAAATGAGAAATATTTTGAAAATCATTATTCTTTTATAATTTTAAGTAGATTTTCTTAATTTGTGGGTCAACATAGCCCGGACACATCTTTTTTTTTAATAAGATTAGGTTAGGTTAGGTTATATTGGCTGTCCACGAAGGACACACTTAGGCTATAGAACCCAGTGAAACCATACATGTGTTTTACCACCTTTTCCGCTGATAATTTCATTTATTAGCTCCTCAATTACTTTCAGAGGCTGAGTTCACCTCCTTTATGCATATACCATGCACTACACCAGCCCTTCTCAATTATTAATTAAATTAATTTTTGTTGTGACGGTGGAAATTTTGGATAGAAGAAAACCAAAAATGTAGTCCAAATTAACAGCAAATTTGTTGTTTTTAAGATTATGTTTCAGATCTGTAATCTCAGATTAGAAAAACTAAACTTAGACAATTTTTAAGTGTCCAAATATCCCGGAAACATAATTTTTAATAAAATTGGACATCGCGCCATTTCCTCGATTTTTTTAAAGGTACAAATCTAATAATTATAAAACATATATTTTCTACTCTCCGGGCGGAAAGTGTTAGCTTCCGTCTCGTCACTGCTTTCCTCCTCCGTCGACCAGAAAAATAATATACACTCCACGAGACCAAGTAAAAAATGTCACAGATCTCATGTTCCGAAGCCGAGACTGGCAAATTTTACTTTTGCTACTTATGCTCCCTTGATATGTAATATACTAATTTTTATTGATAAAACAAAACGGTCACGCACTGCTCGATTTTAATTATCTAAATAATTTATTAAAATTAGATAAAAATCAAAATATCAGATAAGCTTTTTATTATTTGTTATGATAATTAATTTTTATGATCATTTAGATATTAACAAGATAATAAAATTAACTAAATTGTTTATCATTATAGTCATTAAGGGGGTTGAGAATGGTGGCAACAGTTTATGGGTATCGAATTACCTACATAATAGTATAATATAAATTATTTTCAAATTATATTTATTAATGAAAATAGACAAACTAATGAAATAAACAATTCATGGTACAATAAACCTGCAAAACATTATTTCATCTGATGATAAACAATTATGATTTGGAAAGATATTGAATTTCCTAGGATTCCGTAGAATGCAAGTAAAATTTACAAAATTTAAAAAACGCCCGACAAATTTGATTTATTCCTTGTAAACCGATTTTTGCAAACTTAGCTATAAAGTGATTTCAATCAATTCGGTTCGACTGTTTAGGGGCTACGATGCCACTGAGAAACACACAGACGCACAGATAAACACTTTAAACTTATAACATTCGTTCTTAAATCAATATCAAAGTGATGGTCAAGGACATCAGATGAGATGAAAAGGATACTTAGACAGTTATCAATTTTTGGGACAAATTTTTGGAAATATTTTAATTGAAATTGTAATATTTGAGTTGACTTTATTCTTTTGAATTATTGTTTTGAATTACCTAATTATTTTACCATTTCACTTTTCGAAATGAATTGAGCCAGGTTTATTTGACCATTCATTTCCATAGTAATTATTTATATGTTAAAACTATACCATGCCCTTTTCCAAACTGAATCGATTTTGAAGATCATCGCCAATTTTTTCGGGTACGGAAACCTAAGCTCGCACTTGCTCGCATAGTTAAGAACACTCTCATAAAAAGTTTCCGAATGTAAAAATTTCTAAGATCTTGATTCTAAGTGAAAATAAAACTATTTCTAAGATGTTCTAGAGAAAAAAATATATTTCATTTAAAAAAACGTACGTAGCAACAGATTTCAGAGAATATAAAGACCCTCAGTATATTGTAAAATATCTCGAAAATTCTACCATAAAACGGAAATCGATTTGTTGAAAAATCTGAAATGAATTCAACTCGAATCAACGAAACCCTTGATAACATTGCATACAGATTTCACACACTTATAAATAAAATTTTCAATTACAATAAATATTATACAATATACATATAAATATTATTATACCCATTTTATATACTAAAGGTATTAATTCTGAAGTACATACTCGTTTCTCCTCAGTTTTGAATAGATATAAGTATTCAAACAAAAAACGAAATATTAAAAAAAACAATCAAACCGTGATGAATACAGCCTGTTAAGCTCAGTTCACTAGCTTTTCGGTTATCTAAATTATTCGGTTCATTGTTAAGTCTTTTGGATGAAGTAAATTAAATTAAATACTGTTGTGTTCATTGATCAGTTGAATATACCTGTAGTTAACAACACGTAAAATTGTTTTATTTTGCAAAATTATGTCTGCCACTAATGCCCACCATATTGTTGTTATTTAGCTTTCGATATTTCGAAAACCGAGGCAGATATCGAAAAATTGTATTCTTATTTTTCGTCTACACTAATGAAATTATATCAAAATTCATCATCAAAGTTGAAATTAAGGTACAAATAATTTCAACCCTAAATCTAAAATTGCCTTGGTGCTTGTACTACCTTAAGTACCAACTTGTACTAACTCAATTTTTTACAGAATGCAAAAATGTACGCCACCAAATTAGCAATGAGTAACAAACAATGTTAGAGTAGGTTAGGTTAGGTTAGAGAGGCTATACTGGGGTGGGAAAAACTTAGACCATAGGGTCCGTTGTAATACCGAAACAGAGTTGGTTCATCCCCGGTCACTACTCCATGAACCATTTATAGCTGTTTAAGAACAGCAGTTTGACGTCGACGGACTTTAGGTCAGAGGGGTCATCAAAGAGAGGCTGGCTCAAGTAAGTTCAACTTCTCATGGCAAGAGCTGGGCAGTGACAAAGAAGATGAGACATTGTCTCTTTTTCCTCACTACTGTGACAGCTCCAGCAGTAGTCGTGATACACTTCCAGGCCCATGATGGTGACTACGTGTTAGGCGAAGTACGTATTTATATAATACAAAAATTGACCTGGAAAAATGGGGCAAAAATCGAAATTTATTTAAGACAAGAGTGTTTTAATGAGTGCTTCACTTAAGATTACTTTTAAGAGGATACTCCGCTTGAATGAGGATAAAAAAAATGAGGAGAAATTTTCGAGGTGAATATGTAAATTTTCTATCAGAATGTTGAAAAACTATAGTGTGTAGTATACCTACACAGTTATTTATCCTAAGTACTTTTCGAATATTACTTCTATTCTAGTGTTATTCAGAAAACTGAAGTACTTATAACTATATAGAATTGCTCTACTGTTTTATCATGCATCAAATTGTATTCAAGTATCAAACGTTAGGTTTTTTTTCTACCCATTGTGTTTAATGTAATAAATTAATATTCCTATAATTCCTTCTTTTCTCGAACTCTTCTGTAGATACAATGTAGAATTATTAAGAAAACGTAATTAAAGATTTACTAAGAAAAGTAATTGTTTCCATTTCTAGAATGAGTTACTGTCATACCCCTAGGCAAAGAATGTTTATCTTAGCTGGAAGCACCAGTCTTATCCGTTTCTTGGCTTTTCTTAGGAATTCAATCAAGTTGAAATAATTATTTTGTATAACATTATTTTGTATTTAATAAACAACAAGTTAAAACAAACAATTGACTTAGTTAATTGTTGAAATACCCTGTATAGAAATTGTTGAATGTCAATGCTGGCAATATTTTTAATAAATTAGAAGTGTTAAAAAACCAACACAATTATGACGACCTTTCGGGCTTTCGGGCTTTCGGCCAGGAGAATCTTTCACAAGACCACTAGTTGAAGCTACATGCAAATTTTCAACTGCTTATTTTTTATAGTTTTCGAGAAAAAGGTCACTAAAGTTTTAATTTTTTAATCAGTTGCGCCCTCTCGGGTAAACAGCGATGTTTACGAAAAAGTGTTTCAAAGAAAAGTGGATTTTTTTATAAGGAACATTTTTTACATTTAAACTTTTGTTCTATCTCTAACGGTTTACAAGAACTTGACCATATATTACTCATTTACGAACTCAAAATCACTTTTTACGTCCTGAGCACGCTATAAAAGTTTCAGCTAGATATCTCTTTTTATTTTTGAGTTATTGTATTTACAGGCAGACAGACAGACAGACGGACAACCGGAAATGGAGTACTTAGGTGATTTTATGGACACCTACATCAAAATTTTGTTCGTAGTATCAATATTTTTAAACATACAAACTTGGGACTAAACTTAGTATACCTTGATATATATTTCATGTATACAAGGTATAAAATTCTAAAATTTCTCTTAAAACGTAAAATAGTGATTTTTGACGTCCATCCCTTAATAATTTTGCTAGATAAACTTGACCCATTTCTAATCAGAGAAAAAAAATTTTCTATAACTTTTTGTAAGAAAAAACAAATCGTGTACTAAATCGCCTGTACTAATTTTAAATTTCAATTACAAATAAATTTAGTTCAATAAAATATTACCTCACACCGAACTAAAAATACATGTTTTGAAAATAAAATCAAAAATAATAATAATTAAATGTTTTAAATCAACAAATCACACAACAGCTCAGCTACCAAAAAAAAAACGCACTTAAACAATAAATATTTTTAAATTATCAAGGATTTTTTTTGGCTAAACACTCTAAATTTAAACTCAAAACAAAATTTTCAACTTACCAGATAATCATCATATAAAAAAACAAACTAAACAAAAAAAATTTCACCTCAAAACTGTATATCACTATGAAACATCACAGAAAACACCAAAACAAAGAAACAATAATTTTTTGGAGGGGTAAATAACCCCGTTTTTCTATATTGTTGTCGTTTAATTTACACCCTTGGAATGTCTTCGAAATTTAGTAAATTAGTGTGTCTTCCAATAATAAACACGCAATTACTAATATGTCAAATCGATAATTCTTATCAATATTTCATAAACCAATTTTCTACTATTTGGTAATCACATTCAAATTAACCCAATTCGAAACTGCTCGAAAAAATTAAAAAATATTAAAAAATTCAATTACCGAAGAAATTCTTTTTTTGGGACAGAATAAACATTGTTATTAAAAAAATGCCACTTTCGATATTGGTCACTAACTGGTATAAAATACTCACCTATACATAGAGATTATTGTTAGGTTTTATAAACAAGTCGTCGCGACGTCGTTTACTCTCACAAGAAAGAAAATCAGTTGTTATGCATAATGAAGAATATAGTATGTGGCGCCTGCGTTCTTTTTTTGTATTGTTTGTGTGTGCACAAAGTGTGTATATTTATAATTTGGTTTGTAACATTGGTTATATATTAAATCGGTAAATTTTCATTCGTAAGGTAGAAATGAGAATCTTAAATTAGAATTCTTTAGAGAGTATGACATAATTTTATTAATGTAGGTAAAAATCGTATAAAAAGAAATTTTTATCAAAAAGTATGTGTACTAAAATAAGCACTGTCTCATGTGGTTAGGCAATTGGTATTACATTTTTGTCAAATGTTTGCTTCATTTGTAATAACTATGAGAAATGCTTCTTTATTGTTACAATTTAGAAATTTAATTTCTAGCAGTTTCTTCGAGTTAATCCGTCAGCCACTAGCGTTATGAGCATTTTGGTGGTGCTCGATTTAAAACGTAAATAGCTTTTATTTTTAAAATGGTAAATGTGATGAAACTTTTTCTATCTTCATATACTATTATCTATTTTCGAATTATGATTTTTTCAGATTTTTTTCAACCTATCTATAGTATTCAAAAATATTTTTTTTAAAGTCCTTCAGATATTGTGAGAATTTCTCTCATTACGAGAGTAAAAGTATAAGCAAAAAAATATTGACTTCAGAAATTTTCGGGTCTCTTCGTGTGCTTTCGGTAGTTTAATAAAAGTCGTACTTAGTAAAAAAACTTTAAATATGCCGAAATAAGTTAAAATGAATTTAATTATGCGAGTGCTATCGATCGTGCGATTGACACGAGTGCCAACGATTTAAATACCCTAACTACCGGACAAAATACTCATTAACTAGACCTGATAATGTCGAGTTTTGACCGGTAATATATTTTACTATCGAAATTTAACTTCAAAATTACAAAATTATGTTCAAAACTTATTAAATAAATCTATCTTTTAAAATAAGTATGTGGTAATTTTAATTTACTTATAAACGAGGAACCAACGGAATACAAAATGAGTTAATCAAAAAATATGTTTTCGGAAAGAAATGGACTTTATTTTGGTAGGCAATTTGTATTACACACTTGATGGTATCGATACTCCAAAGCCAACAACTACAACAAAAGTAAAAACCCGTCCCGGATGAGGCGGTGACGGTCGAGGTGATATAAAAAGCATGTTACTAAAAGAAAACAGTATAGTCAACAACTATAGTTTAAAGAATAGTGACAAATAAAGAAGCAACAAAATGGCAGATGAACCACCAACAAAAAAACAAAAATCTACTCATGAAGAAAACAACGAGCGAAGTGAATCTCTACTGGAACTAACGATTGACAGAGTGGACACACCAGAACTAGATGGTATGTTTCGAGTTTTTCTATGTTGGTATTTTCCAACTTGTTTTGGAGTTGTATTTCAAAGTCCAAGTGATTTCCAGAACTTTTGGACGAAATCCCTAACAACTTTGAAAAAACGCCGGAACATCAAATCAAACGAATTATAACGAAAACAATACAAGTTTTCAACAATGTATGGACGAATCTAGAGTAAAAGGAAACTGCGAATGGATGCTGCACCGAATACTTCGATGCAGAAATAAATGAGAAATTAGTGGTAAAACCATTGATGTTGTATACCAACCAATTTTAATTTACTTATAAACGAGGAACCAACGGAATACAAAATGAGTTAATCAAAAAATATGTTTTCGGAAAAAAATGCACCTTATTTTGTTAGGCAATTTGTATTACACACTTGCAAATTGTTGGTAGGCAAATACCAACCAAATAAAAAAAAGTATGCTAAAAAACACCTTCTTTATGCTATTTGCATTACACTCTTGTAAAATGTTTGCGCTATTCATATTATTTTTGAAAACTCACAGAAAGTTTATTGTGTCTATTTACCAATAAATAAATGTAAGCTAATTTTATTCATTTTTTATCAATGTTACTGGGTGAAAAATGTATATTTTATTTCAATGTATTCGTTGTGTGCGTAGTCATGGTAGGGACAATAAAATCGATGCCAGCGCTTTAAGTGAAAAATTTTGGAGTTAAAGGGGGCTGTTATGACTAATTTGCAATTCTTTACAATGTTAATGTAATAGAAATGTCAAATTAAAATTATTGAAAAACACTATTTAATTAAACTTAATGCATTCAAAATTGTGAAAATAAGAAATCAAATTGAACAAATATTATTTTTCAAATGTAAATTATCATAATTATATATTTAAATTTGTGAGACAAGAATATTAAATTTTAAATGTAAGTCTTAAATGCAATCCATACAATTATATATGCATCCATACAATTCTATAATTAAAGTAGTGTATCGTTACCATGGAAACGAAACTCACGCACGGAGCGAATAGTGTGTATTCTGTAGCTATATATCGGGGCATTTTTTTTAAAAGCATCGACATTCTACTTATATTAGTCTGTGATTCGTATGCATTTTAGAGTCTTATGTATCTTTGTTTTAGAGATCACATTACAGTACTGGAGTAAATTAAGATAAAAGTTTGCTTTTATTTTTTCGAGTTGCAATAATTCTTACACTTAATGATTATTTCTAAAAATATCAAAATTTCCTACCTTGTTCAATGCTTACTTCAAACTGTTTCAATTTCCTACCTTGCTCTTTCAATCTTCCACACTCTGAAGCGTCCGGGGCTTCCAATAGATTAAAGTCGGCTCTGTATACTCTTCCTATATTTTCATTTTCTCAACAATATGTAATATAAACTGGATTTTCCACAAGTACCCAAGACTTTCATTAGCTTAAAGACGACTTTACATACTCTACATTTATTTTTCATTTCCTCAACAATCTATAACATAAACTGAATTAGTTCCGTATATTCATAATTTTTTCACACAGAAATTTTGAGAAATTCCCCTTGGTTCGAAATAGGTAATTTTTAAAATTTTTTTAGGGACTTAATCATAACAAAAAACATTTTTTTTATATCTAGTCTGGTGTTGATTTTTATTTATTAAAACAAACTTCAAAAGCATTGTTACAGTTTATAAATTATAAAAAATGGTTCCAATATAATTTTTTTTTACAAAGTTAATTAGTAATTATTGTTATAAATTTTATATTAAATTGTTTAAATATGTACATAACAATTTTTTTAAATAACAAGAGTATTTTTGATTTGAAAATGTTTATATTTTGTTCAATATATAAATGGTTTCTTAATTTTTTCTTTTCATATTAATCGATTTCTAAATATTTAAAAAGGTTTTGCCAAATCATTAAAAACAAATTTAAATAATTATTTTGGATGCAATCGATATTTTTTACCTTCTAAAATAGTAAATTATTATTACTAGCTTTTTCTTCGGATAAATAATGGTTTATTAACATAATATTTAGTACAGTAAAAGATGTTATAAAAATTGGCTAATAAAGGAAAATGAAATAAACCGCTCAAATGAGTGTTTCGCAAATGTTTCTATTTGTTCATCAACAATTAATTGGGTATTTGCAAGATTTTTTAAGGGTTCATATAAAATTGACTTAAAAAATGAACAAATAGGCAACTTATATTACGTATATGTATGCATATACCTAAGAAACACATTCCACCAGGTTTAACCAAAAAGTGAGCGGTTTATTTCTGTTACATTTTTGATTATACTAATTTGTTCGTATTTTCTTTCGAGATATCAAATTATTATAAAAAAGAAAAGTTTATTATTTTTGACTCCATATTTGTTTCGAAGCTTTCATAATATGTATATAATTAATGCTATCCAGAATGCGTCATTAAATAATTTGGCAATACAAGGTCGTATAAAAATGTGAAATAGTTTAAGATTGGCTACATTTAAAGGCGTACATCTAATCTAATTTTTTATTTACAAAAACCACTGATTACGAACTCGAGCGGTGGTAGTTTAGTTATGAAATCAATGATATAAATTAAAAACTGAATCGCTTCTGTAAAATATTCTGTATGGAAAAAAAAACATGAATGTCGTACTAACCCGGCAGAGTAGGTTGCAAAAATTTCTTGATATACACTCCAACTTCTGCAAATGTGGCTTTTTGCTTTTAATAATCCAACATGTGGCTACAGGAGATTCTATGAGCCCGGCTCGAAATATTTCCATTTTAAGTCGGCTTTTATTTTATTCAAATTAATTTTAACATTTCTAGTCTCACGGAGCTACAACCACGCCATATCGCAATGTTTGACCGTGAGAACTACATTAAGCCAACATTCAATTTTTCGAGTGATTTTTTTTAATATTGTACTCACTATTTTTAAATAACTGAAAATTTTATAGGGATTCCTATCTCTCTCTACTGGATGTTTCTCTAATTTATGAATTTCATCTGAATAATTGCAAATACTCCACACTGTGCCTTCGTATGCTTGCTTGTGATTTGAAACTGAAAAGCATTTTGTATAGAAATATTTTATCTTCACAGTGGTTTAAACTTCTCTCTGAAAATTATAGAATTAAAGAATTAATTCTCTTCGACCTCTACATTAAATTTAATTTTTAGGATTCTTAGAAACTTTATACAAAAAGGATTTAATTTTTAGTTTAAGGTATATTGCATTAAAAGTATGCTTTTGGGTTTCCGGCAAATGAATGTGAAAATTATTGTTGTATCCTTTTTACTTCTGCATAACTTATTAAATAAGAAATAATTTTTTTGCTACTATTTTTGATACTATTTTAATTACCAAAATAATTTTCAACTTTCATGTAATATTTGCCTGCTTGAGGCAAATTATGAAGACTCAGATCTGTGTTCGTATTGGAACGACTTTGGCAATTTTTACACAACACTTTACTTTTCTCGTGATTTTAAATTGAGGTAAATACTTTCCAGACGAAATAATTTAATTTTTTTTTATCAATTATTTATTATTGTAGTATTTATAACTTGCAAAAAGTAATGAACTCCAAACTTTTCAATGCTCAACACTAAAAGCTGTAACTTGAAATTAGTTTCTACTTTGACAACCAGGTGCCATGCCTCCTTTTGTCAGATCCCAATAGTTCGCAATATACCTTAATAAATGAAAATGTAATGTATATTTGCTAGAAAATGGCTATGTAAACAAAATACCTTAAATACCTTAAAAAAATTAATAAATAACAAAATATTTGGATTTACCAAAACAATATTTTTATATTTAAAAAAAGAAATTATAACAAGTACGAGTTTTTTGAGTTAACTAAAAGTACTTTCATTAATTATTAAATATTTTTTTTTTTATACAAACATAAATTACATATAAAACAAAAAATAATTGTTATTATTTATTTAGTTTTGTGTACATGAGTTTTTCTCATATCTTAATGTTGTGAATAAACAAACGTAAATTTTATATTTTTTGTTTTTTTTTTTTTTAAATTCTAAAATGATAATCTAGTAGTAAAAAAGGGGATAAGATAACAACAAAAATTTAATAAATATACACAAAGTTATTATGGATTCAAAATTAATTACCTTCGATAATTAACACTTCAGTTGAATATATATAAAAATTTCTCATCTAAAATAATTACTTTCTCAGGATAATAAAGGCATCAATATATTTTAATTTTTTTTTTACATATAGTTTTTTTTTAACACCCGATAAAATTTGTTTAACAACTTAATGATGGTGATTCGGAAGGGCCCGTAGAACATATTTTCTAATGAAATATTTTTTTTTACTAAACAAAATACACAAAAACAATTTAAAAATTCTTTCTAAATTGAGGTTTTTTGGAATAAGAACTATCTTTAAATTACGTTATTTTTTCTACACGATTCATCATTTTGTGTTATTCCTCAATAAGGCGGTCTATCGAAAGGATCTAACAAGAATGGTTACGAATAATATTAATTTATAATCTCTACTTTTCGATACGAGGACTGAAAAGTATGATTTTCGCGGGGCAAGATAAAAAATTATTTCTCTTAGGCGATTACAAATAAACATTATACGCCTGAATCAAATCTGATGATTAACGATATCAAGTTTTGCGGAAAATATGAAGAAAAACTCGATTCATAATATCCTTATAATCCCTTCTTTGCCCTATAATTTGTTTATCTCTCAATCAAGCCTAATAACCTTTGACTCTTAGAGATCCTAATATTTGGAAAAACTATTTTGTTTGTCTAATTTTTGTAAAATATTTGCGCTGTAAATCCCATAACCCAATCACAGAATAAAGAGGGGTACTAATCCAACTTCTAAAAATTACTTTCTCAAAAAGATGAAGCTTTAAATTTTCCTCTTAACATATGTCCGTGTACGTAATTTATAGATAATCCAAAAGTTAAAACCAAGCCTAAAATATTGTACAAAAATAAATAAATATTCTTAAAATGCACAATAAAACTTGGAATAGAAGATAGAAAATTCACCAACACCAATTTTGATTGACTTGAATTATAAATTTTCGCGAATTATCGGACGAAAATATACATTAAACGTTTAATGATGAATTAATAATTTAGTGGCCAGCACTATTTCGAAGTTTATTTTATTTTTTTAAATTCAGAATGGCAACATTTTTCATAATTTGTTCAGTTTAACATGAAAAATTATTCTTAATTCAACTAATCTAATTTTAAGATCATTTGGGCCATAAAAATTGACTATTTTGGCATGGTATTTATAGCTTAAATAAATCTTATCATTATCCTTATATTTAAATCTAAAAAAATTCTAAAAAAATTGTTACTTAGATGTCTACAATAAAGATCGTAACCAATTAAAACAGTGAACTCCAAAAAAACAAAAGTGGTGGTAAATATTTGTAGATCCACTTGTGTTATATTTTAGCAAATCCTAATTTACTTATTTTCAAAATAGTAAACTGAACATGGATTACATCTACGAGTCTTCCTCGATTCGCTACGATTTTAATAGTTCATTATTTTCCTAGTTTATTGTGCAGTCATATTTTTAATAAATAATTCCTACCACTAATAATAATAATAATAATTTAAGAAAATATTATCATAATTAGAATATTCTACGGGCCCTTCCTATTACCGACAGTTTTGCATTTTTTTATGTTTTTTTTGTTTTTGTTTTTTAGTAGAAATTAAATCAAAACCAAAAAATGTTTTTAGAGAAACTGAAACAAACAAGAAAATTGATTTAAACTTTAAATTTTATAATTTTCTTAATCACTGTTTTTTTTTCAATTTTTTTTTTTTTTTATCTTTTTTTTTTTTACACGCACACGATGGATAATGTTGTCTCTACTCTTTTTTTGTTTGTGGTTGTTGTGCTCCTTGATTTCCGATAGTGTCACATCGTCTGTAATACAATAAATAAGGCATTCGTGGTGCACGTGGTCGCAATACTTGTGACTCGGATACACCTCGGACGGAGCTATCATCATACCGTACCCATCCACCATAGCCAACATGGAAAGCATCGGTGATATAATGACCTTTTGTTGCTTCTTTACCATCATGATAGACAACAGCAAATAGTTTGTATTGTTTTTGTTTGTTCGTATACTTTTTATTTGCTGACATCAATTCTGTAAAAGAGAGAAGAAAATTTATTGAGGTTGGTATTGGGTTTTGCAATTAAGATTTCAGCGCCATAATGTTTAAAATATCTACAATCATCTTCGGTAAAATAGCTGTTTTTTTGTTTACGTATAGCAATAATGCCAAATTTTTTACTTTTTAACAACCATTTTTTTGGAATCGGCGAGGTTTAGGAAAAAATAACAAAGGACAAAAAATGCTAAGAATAGTTCAAAATATGAGATCCAATATTTTTTGCATAACTGATGATAAAAAAATTAAAACTTACTCGAATCAATCTTTAAATCAACAGGAAATTCTACATTCTTGATAATCTTCGAACATGTATCTCGTTCATAATGGAAACACTTCAAATGTAGAATAAGAACCAAAGGTAATTCTTCAATAGATACTTGTTGCCAAGCTTCCACAGCTTGTTGCGTACGTGAGCACGTAACACCTTCCAAACGATCTTTTCCAACCAAAATTTCAAGTGCTTCTTTAACTGATGTAGCTTTTTCTATATCTAATTGCAAAGTGAAAAATGGTTGTACATTATCTGTTGATTGATCACCAGCTCGCTGAACACGTGAACGTAGTTGACCCCGAAATATATCACTGACGGGTGATCGACTGAATTCTGTTCGTCTGGTAATTGATCCTTTATTTTTTGGTCCCATTACTTTCCATTCATCTTCATCGCTGATATCTCCACTATTTCCACTCTTTTTACCATCAGCCGGAGATGATTCGGCCATATTATCTTCCACCAATTTTATTAACTAGAAAAATTAAAAACATATTATAATAAAAACCATTTTCTACGACCTCGCATATTCATCGAAGCCACACAACTTATCAAAATACTTACCTCAACCATTTCATCATTCAAACTATTCAGCAAACATCCCAAAAACTCTTCAGCATCTTCTTGTCGGCCATCAACACTAAACGAGTCGGACCGAATCATATTCAATGATTGATACACACTTGATGGTTCTAAAGCTGGTCCGCAATTCACAAACTCTAGCACTTCGCCCTTTTGATTAGCAGTTGCAGCTGCATTATTCTTTTCGCGACGTCCAACACGAGCACCAGCCGGCAATGGTGAGAATTCATTGATTAGATCAATTATACTATCGATGATTGGATAAGGGGATTTTTCTTTTAAACTTTTTTGTTGTGGAAGAGCTTGTATTAAATTATAAAATGGCGGACATGCCAATAATGCTTGCAGTATTGAATTCACGTAACAAAAATTACTACGATTTGTCAATCCGCGTGGTAGTAAACTTATTGTACGGTTATCGATCACATATTTGCTGAGGAATTCTGTAATAAATAAATAAAAAGTATTATTTCCTTAATACATTCGAAGAACTGATTGATTTACCAACGTACAATCAAAATTACTAAAGTTAGGTTTGAAAAATTAATAAAAATTCGAAAATAATAAATCAGTTTCGAAAAAAAATTAGAAATGTAACTAAAATTCCTTTGGCTGATATAATTTGAAAGTATAGCAGCCATACACAATTGAAGTTTTACTGTTCCCACCAAGAGCACACTAAGAACTGCATTAATTAGCAGATTTAGCCGGCTTTACACAGATGGGGTACTTGACTGTACCTAGGATCGAACCCTGAACCTTTTGTTTACAAGTCTAACACGCTATCCACACAACTACAGAGAGCCATGTTAACACGTTCAAATATTTTGTTCAATACATATCAACTTTGAAAAAAAAGAACCCCATTATAAATAGGAAAAGATCAAATTTTTATAAACGTATTGTTCGGAATCTATTTCTACCAATTTTAAGGTTATGCTGCCAATCTAAATATATATATAAGCGAAATACTACTCCCTAACTAACTCATCAAGAGATCTTTAGTTCAATAGAGAGGTCTTTGGTAGACGTTCAATAAAAACAGATTTTAGAAATTTAACTCTTAAGATGGTGAAAAAGGGGACGATCAACGTTTGCTATAATATCAATGTTACTAAAGTTTTTTTTTTTTTTTAAACTTCATATGGTTTACAATATCTACAAAATAGAATTATAATTATTCTTCTCACAAATAGTTTGTTAGGAATGTTTTATTTACAAATCGGAAATCTTTAACTAGATTTTATCGTTGCAGAAAAAATAATTATAAATAAATATTAAATAAAAAGTTCAAGACTGACAGAAAAAGTCGACGACAAATCATCGAAGATGGAAACTTTTTATACAAGAAAGGATTTTTTGAAATTCAACCTCGAAGGCAGGCAAAATGAGACATACAAATTTCTAAAGGAAATAAAATGTTTTTATTTAACTTACCTCCCATTCGATATGAATTTGGATCATCGAAAAATGCACTACCCACAGCTTTTTGTGGTTTAGTTTGATTGTTCTTCAAATCTTTATTCCCAACCTTCTTATCTGCTTGACTATCGAATGGCAAAACTCTTGCTAATGGTTTGTTTACAACTTTTGGTGTATTTGCTGCCGTTGCAGTATTCGAAGAATTTATGGTATTCGAATTCGCCGTGTTATTTATGACTGGTGATGAAACTGAATTATTATTAGCTGATTTATTAAATAAACTAGCCCATGATTTTTGAGTACTGTTATTATTGGTTACACTTGGAGAACTTTCGATTATTTTAGGCGTTATTCCATTTACTAAATTCTTCTTCTCCCCGACAGCTTCCTCTTTAATACTCATCGCTTTATTAAATACGGCACAAATTTCTTTTGGAGAGGCGGCAATTACATTTTCTTTAAGGGTTGTATCGCCTTCTGGGATTTGAATTTTTGGTTTTTCGATTGACTTAGGTATAGTTTTTTGTTCAGAAGGTTTGATAGCAGTCTTTTCGATGGAAACCGGCTGTGTTACGGGTATTGGAGCAGCTACAAGTTGTGTTGCAGGAACAGGTTGAGTTGTGGATACTGATTTTGGAGGATTATTTACAACTGGTTTCGATTCTTTATTAATTGAGGCGATGTTCTGTACATCTTTTTGTGGTTTTTCAATTTTTTTTTCAACAACTGGCGTTGAAGGTTTACCATTATTAGCAGCTACCGTTACAGGGACTTTGGGCGTAGTATTCACAACTTTTGGCGATGTTTTTGTCTTATGAATTTTTTCAGACTTTTTCACCATATCCCCTCCGCTGGTAATAATTGGTGATTTTGTTACGATTGTAGTTGCACTAACTTCAGGGACTGGTGTAATTACAACCACTTCTGATTTTGTATCATGATGTTTTTCATTTGTTTCGTGTTTGATTTGTACATGCGTATTGATGCATGATGACTTATTGGTGTTCTGTTTTTGTTTGGATGGTTGTTGATTACTCACTATGATTGTGGTTCCACCAGGCATCGGATTTTGATATGGTTGGGCATTCTCACGTTGTGGATCAACGGGTATAGCTTCTTGAACAGGATGATGAACACCTTGGGCATCTGTTGAATATGGAAATTCAGGAACTGGCATAGGTCCTGCTGGAACGTACATACCATGTGGTGGATAAACGCCTGAAAAACAATTTTTGGAGATTATTGACTTAAAACTTGAAATACAAAAATAAAATTGGAACCAAATTATCCACGATATATGAGTATCAAAAAAAAAAAATAAATAAAATGTAACTAAAATTCCTTTGGCTGATATAATTTGCAAGTATAACAGCCATACACAATTGAAGTTTTGATGTTCCCATCAAGAGCACACTAAGAAATGCATTGATTAGCAGATTTAGCCGGCTTTACACAGATGGGGTAAATATTGCAAGTCTAACACACTACAAGGATAAAGAAAGACTCTTTAAACGATCAAAGATTTGTTCTATTCATAACAATTAAATTTCAAAAACACAAAATTATCTGTTAGGGCAATGAACGAAAGAAATGAATAAGGAAAGCAACTATCTGATAAAATAAGCATTTTTTTGAAAGCAGCAGAAGCATAGTTTTTATAATTGAATATTCCATTCGAATAAAAATTTGCAGTTTTCCTATAGTTTTTTGGAAAATGCACACATTCTTAATAGTTTTTCCCGGGAAATATAGAAAAAAGCTTTTATAACGAAATAATCAATAAAAATAAACTAAAAATATTTTTATTTCTGTGTTTTATTTAAAAAAAGGTATAAGTATATTATCATAGATAATAAATGAGAACTCAAAAATAATTCTAATTATGTTCTTCCCCCAATCAATTTTGTATTATTAAAATACGTATTTCGACTACCACATAGTCATAAACATGAATTAGCTAATCGTAATCATTCTTATAAGTAAAGTATATTACTGGATTCTAACTTGATTTTAAATACTATTTTACGAGTTTTAAGGCTAAACAGCTCACAAGGCAAAGATATGTTGTATATTAATTGTATAACGCGTATTGCTTTAACATAAAACAAATAAAAAAACCCGGCTGCAGGTATAATTAATGATTTATTTCTATTTCCACTTTTCGAAAAAACTTTTATAGGTACTCTTTTGGTATAAAATTTAATTCCTTCAAAGGATTTTGTTTAAGAGATCGAACAACTTGAAACAGGCGTAAATGACTTAAAAAATGTTACTCGTCTTTAGAGCAGTCGGGTAAACTATCTTTAAGAAAATAGTTTTCAAAAATCAACGTCTAATTTTGGATTTGGATTTTTAGATGTTTCGAAATTTTGTAGAATATACGAAGGATCATTAATATATTGTCCTTCGATGTGGTTTTTTTTTTATAGAAATTCATCGATTTTACGTACAAGAATTCGGTGAAAAATATGGTGGTGTGAAAAACAAATGCGAACCAGTGGCAAGTTGAGCCGATGGATGATGCATTGCAGCCGGTGGTGAGTAGTATGTGGCATACGGTTGAGGTTGTGGCATTATCAACGTTTTAAACATTGGTGGATTCATTGGTGGTGACGGATCCACTTCAGTCTGTCGATGACGTGATATATTTCTACTACGCATTTGTCGTCCACCATTACCATTTGTACGAATTTCTTGTTCGGTTGCCGCTGGTGGAGGTGGAGCTGCCGTTGGTGGTGGAGGCACAGCAGTCGGTGGTGGTGGTGCAAATCCTGGTATATATTGTGGACTAATGCTGTAAAATATAAAATTTGAATAAGACTAATTTTCATAAAGATTTTAAACTAATTTTAATCGCTATTTGAAGATCTAAGTGACTAAGGTTGAAGAAATTTGAGTGATTAGATTAATCAAGCACTATTTCAATTGATCCAAAAATAACTTCCAATTTTAACTTGAATTAATTTAAACTTTTGATGAAAATCATTAGAGGCTAGCTTTAACTCAAGCAAAACGAAAATCTAATAAAAAAAAATTCATATATTGTATAACTTTTGAGATAAATGCTCAAATTGATGTAAAAAATATAAAAAATGTAATCGAAATCCTCCTAAGAACTGTAAATTGAAAGTTAATAGCCTATCGTTAACTTTAATTGGATTTTCTGAATCAGGTCAAGACAAATGTGTAGCTAAAATTCCTTTGGCTCGAATAATTTGGAAGTATAACAGCCATACACAATTGAAGTTTTGATGTTCCCATCAAGAGCACACTAAGAAATGCATTAATTAGCAGATTTAACCGGCCTTACACAGATGCGGTACCTAAGATCGAACCTTTACACAAATCTAGCATATTTTAACCACTAATGTATCACTCTAACCAAGGGGGCTGTTATCAAGTTCAAAATGAATTTATATATCGTAAGTTTACAATGTGTCATCACAGAAAACATCCAAAATTATAGTGCCCTGCTAGCCTAATAGAGAGCTAGATAAAATTTTTTACCTATATTACACCCTTTACCTCTATTAATAATTATTTAAAATATTTACCTGTGGTAGTTGACATGCGCTGTTACATTGTTCACATAAACATTCTGTTGTGGATATCCAGGTTGAACAGCTGGGGCAGCGGGTATCGAGTAAACATTTGGTGGTGGCGGAGGGTGCTGATGTTGAGGACCGTACACATGTGGTGAATGTACAGCACCTCCAACACCTGAATGTGGTGACATGACGCCACTGCTACCGCCAGTTGATACACCCGATATCGATGGACTATCTCTTCCAGAATGTTGATCACTATCACCTGGAATAGGTGATTCAGTCATAGAGAACTCTTCAGCTATGTAATAAAATCCATCTTAAAGGAGAAAATAGTTCTCATTATTCACAACATTCGTACTTGTTCGTTTAGCGAAAAACATTTAACGATGAGATTTTAGTTAACACAGAAAAAAATTACAGAAAATCACAAAATCAACTAGAAAGTCCGTAACCAGGAATATTTTTTTTTTGGGAAATTAAAAATTTTTTCTCTGGCTACGTGCTTGAAACCTTTATTATCGTGGCAAACAAAAAAACTTACGTGAATTTTCGAAAAATGCGATGTGTAATTAAATGTGCCTTTAAGATCTTTTTAAAAAAAAAAAAGGTTTAGACATAAAATTAGATTGTAATTAGAATAGTGCCTTAGAAAAGAAACATTGCAAATACTAACAAAAATATTTCTTATTCCTGTTATGTAAGCCCTGTAATTTCAAATAAATGAAAAAGCAAGATAACGTGATATTTAAGCTATTCGCACCGTGTGTGAGTTTTTTTGGAGGCGTTTCCATGATAACGATACACTACTTTATAGAATTGTATGAATGCATATATAATTGTATGGATTGCATTTATAACTTACATTGAAAATTTAATATTATTGTGTCTCAAAAATTTAAATAAATAATTATGATAATTTACGTTTGAAAAATAATATTTGTGCAATTTGATTTTTTATTTTCACAATTTTTAATGCATTAAGTTTAATGCATTTTAATTGGACATTTTCTATAACATTAACATGTAAAGAATTGCAAATTAGTCATAAAAGCCTCCTTTATCGCCAAAATTTTGCACTGGAAGCGCTGGCATCGATTTTATTGTCCCTACCATGACTACACACACAACGAATTGGTTTGGAAAAACACAACAGGGCATTTGTCAGACACTATGATTACTTGATAACAAAAATAAATATTAGTTTCAACGCTTATGTGAAAAATACAAATCTTTAAAGATTCGACCACATAGATAGTATTAGATACCATCGATGGTATTGTTTCAGTTTAATTTAAAGAGAACTCGATCAAATTCCACGTACGTTTCAATTACGTTCGTGAATTTAATAATTTTTCAGTACCAGTATATTTAAAATTTTCTACCAAACGATGAATGTTCGACTTATTATCAAAACAAGAATCCTCGAACAGAACTCTTAAGTTTAAGAATTTGAATGAGTTATTCAGTATTGCATGAAGAAATTGCGCGTACCATTTGAGTGCTATTATAAATCAAACAAAATGGCATGAAATAATCTTTCAAATAAAAGACCTAAGGTATTCCATACGCAAAGTTCGGACACTCTCAATGAAAAACCATTTACAAATATAAAATATGTGAAATGTTAGTTTTCACTCATTTTCAATTCAAAATTTTGAATTTTGATGAAGCAATAATAGAATAATAAAAAAAAGTAGCGTCGTTAAAAAACAAAAATCAAGAAAAAAAATGTTAGTCAAACAAAATAATTATGAATATTAGAAAAAAATAAATAAATAAATAAAAATAAAATAAAACATGTCACAGTCAAAAATGAACCGACCTTCTACTGGATAGGGTTGAATAACAACTGGATAAAATGGAGTATGCAACATTCCACTGTGTGGCATCGGGACGCCTGATGTCGAATAACAGCGTTTTCAAATGAATTCAAATATGAAATAAAATTGCAAGTTTAATTTTTTTTTCTTTGTTTTTTATTTCTAAGCGAAAAACTTGGAATATCTCAGAAAGCATTTTTCTGAGGACAACCTTATTAAGGGGTAACTATTATTATGAATAAAATTTTTCATATTTTTTAGTTCTAAATTCGATCAAATTTGCAAAGGCATTCTGAAAAAGCGATGCTAAAAATTTTGAAATCTACAAGGGCATTTCCCCTTAAAAAACTTAAACAAAAAATACAAACCGTATTGAGATTGTTGAATATTGGGATGTTGAAGCCACTGTTGGGATGAATAATCCCCGACCGGTTCTGAATACTGGCTATTGTTACTTGAAACTGATTGATCCGATACCCAAGGTAATTGTAAGGTGTAGTCAAGTTGTGGATTACCAAAAATCTCCTTTAAGTGATTCCGTTCACTATCATCCACGTCGCTTAAGTCCAAAAACTCATAGCCCTCCTACAGAAAGTACAACACAACATAAAAAAAACGCTATTTTAATTTACCTAACCTAAAATTAACTTGAAACATTCTAGAAGTTTTAGGTGAAGTTATCTTACTTACCAAATTTTCTTATGTAAATTTTATGGATAAAACACAATTTAGATTCGCCAAAAACAAAAATATACTTGAGATTTCGAAAAAAAAACTGCAAGGTCAGAATGTAGGGCGGTTACCGGTAAAAAAAATAGGTACTCAAAAAATTTTTTTTGAAGAACTTCGTCAAAAAGTTTGATAACAGAACAACTGTTAATGTAAAACTAAAATATGTTATTCGAAACTAAAGAATCATAACCTAAACATTGCGAAATAATTCGATACGAAATAATATTTAGTTACACCACGTGTGTAAATATAGAAATATGGGTCGCCATGATAATACAGGCCTAATATTATTATCTAATAATAATACATTGTCCAAAATAATTTTTAAACATTTAATATATAAATTGATGTTATTTACCGATTTGGTAGAATCCATGACTGTTTCTTTAATCCATTTTAAGGTAAATTTTAAGCGAAGATTTCCATCATTATTTTTTTTTTTTGAAAAATTTATTTCTGCTGACTGCTTTTGTAATGGTCATAGACAACACTTCATTCCAGTTGCGTAGTTATCAATGCGCAGTTTTGCCAACTACAATACGAGATTTAAAAAAGTTATAATAATTACAAAAAACGTTTTTTTTCGTTGTAAATTCTCATTTTTCTACAAAACTTTGAAAAAGATTAACGATTTAAACTGTTGATATGTCTTACAAGATTTCTTAAGTTTAATTTTTAATCGATTTTATTTGTCGAAGTTCAAAATTATAATTAACTAAATTTTATCCAGCTAAACTAATAAATAGATATGTACGGTTTTCTTGTCTGCATATGCCGTATATTACAATTAATTATTTCAATTTTAATATTTATTTGTCTGTATATTTTATATGCAGAATTTTATCAACTGTATTTCAAGCGGTAGGTAAGATTATTTTTATAAATATTCAGATTCAACTAGTCTTAGTAAAGATGGCGGACTTATGATTTTATATAATAATGTTATATAAGAATTTGTAAAGATCACATTTGTTTTCAGTTTAAGAAATTACTCTAAACAAAAGGTAATTTTCCATCATTTACATTTTAATTTCTCCTTAAACAAATTTTAATAATCGTCTTTAAACATGTTACCAATTTGCTCTTAACAACATTAAAAGATGGCGTTAGTATAAAGAATGACTTTGTCTTGTGTTCATAGAACTTTCTATCCATTTGCATAATCGCTAATTAAGTTTTTCTCAATCAAAATCCTCTATTATTCTTTAACATTATCGGGTGTGTCTCGTATATAAAATGGAAAACTTACCTTCTTTGGAGAAAAGGAATGAAAACTTTTTTGTGTACTCTGAAACGTAAAACACTAGGAAAGCGGCCGGTGTTAAAATTTTTTTTTTTTGCAAAAATATTAATAGAAAATCTGTGTATTAATTAATTGCTTCTAATCCTTTTTTTATTGGTGGATTCTTATTCTTACGCACTGGAGCAAGTAAATTACTGCTAAGCAATTTGAAATAGATAAATAAATTTTATACCGCTCGGTCACTGAAATTATACAGAATCAAATCTCATTATACAAAGCGACGATATTGTTAAAAAACAGTTCCAGTAGCAAGTGGCGCTGGATTAAAAAGTCACTTTTTCGTTTCTTTGTAATGCTAACGAATATTACTCAGAGAGCGCCAATTTCGATTAAAATAGTTTTCGAAAGAGCGACAAAAACTCATAACGCCATCTACGATTAAGAAATGTTCGATCTCTCGTTATCTCAAATAATCGGTATTTTAACTCTCACAAAATTTGGCAATCTGCTATACAAACTGGATACATAAAATAAACATATTATACCCTTTTTGTATCCGATTATACAATCTGGCAGCCCTGGCGTAAATATTATGGCGAAATATTTCACGTGTTTCAGGATTATTGAAGTCCTGCGCAGTTCATAATAAAGCATTCATACATCCAATCAGAAGCTTAACTCATTTGATTTTGAAAACAATTGAAATCTTTCAACATAAAGTTGGCTCTTTCAAGTTAAACTTGGATTATTTTTAAGATAATAATGACTGATTTAACTAACAATATTAATAGTGGAGGGGAGAACTGTCCTCATGCGAAGTATGCAGAAGATCTTAAACATCAATTACAAAAACGTTTGTTTTTTGCTAAGTTTACCAAATTAATAACTTCTGTAATTTAATCACGTTATGAATTACTAACTAAATGGGTTCAAATTAGTTTCAGAACTTAATCGAATGTATATGGATATTAAATCACTTAATGAGTTACAGCTCAGAAAAGATGAATTACAATTGGAAAATTTAAAGGAAAAAATTGCAGTTTATCAGAAACAAATTCAGGTAAATTTTTTCGTTGATTGAATATCGTAGTTTTAATTAAAAATTCATAATTTGTATTTTTTAAGTCCTTATATTGGGAAATTTGTTTATGGAATATCCGTATTTTTATTTACCACAAATAATTATGTTAAAAATTATTTTCTGTAGGGAAATAAACATTGAGTTGATACGGATATTGACGTTTCTGGAAGCTTTCAACAAAGGCTAACCCTTTTTCTCAGTTTTGATAAAAATTTACCGATTTCACAAAAACTTCCAGGAAAAAATGGGAAGAGGGGGGGGCCTGTTATCGATTTCGAGGAAGAGACCTACTTTTGCTACCATTTATATATTTTATTGTACGCATGTGAGTTTTTTATTCAAGGTTCTGCTCAAAGAAATCGCACTTACAGAGTTCAAAATTAAGAAAGCTGAAGCAACGGACAAAGCAGAAAATGAATCACAACAATTAATGATCAGAAAATTTGAAGAGATCCTAAATTTAACAAAATCAGGAGAAATGAACATTGAAGACCCTGTTGTTTTACACAATTAAAAGTTGATAACAAAATTTTTGTTAATTTTATTTGTTTCACGAAATATTTAAGCTAATCTTACAGCGAAAAATTTTGTAAAAGTTTATAATTTATAGCAATAAGAATAAATAATTTTTGTTACAATTTGTTTTATTTTATTTATATTGAGATAAAAAAAAGTTTACCTTTTTTGGAATGAGTACTCAAAATATAAATAGTTCTTCATGAGGAGTATGAAATTTTATCCCGTACGTCGCAAGTGTTACATAACGAAGGTGGCTTTAAAAATTGATTTTCCTAGCTCGTACGAGATGGAGGGAAATTTCTTGACGAATTTCTATATTTGTGCTCGTCATGGATTGACTAATGAGGTAATTCGAGGTCTACCACCAGTTTGTTGGAACTATGCACCCTGGGTACTAGGCTCAAGAGTATTACTAGGTTGCTACATTCATCTCTCTAAGCTTTGTTGTCAACCCTCTTGAAATTCTCAATATTTCATGTAGCCTTTATTCATTCTCCCTCTAGAGCAGGGCTTCTTAAACTATGGGTCGCGACCCCATTTGGGGTCGCGTAGCAAAATTCTGGGGTCGCGAGAGGAAAAAATAACATTTTAAAGATAAAATTTTAAGATAAATACAATTTAAAGATAAAATAACAATTATCGTAGATAAATATATCATAAAATCTTCTAGTTCGGAAAGATTATTTGTACCTGCATTTCTATTAAGAGTATTATAATAACTTGAATAACATTTACTATGAATTATGAAATGTTATTGGAATTAATAAAAAATATAAATTTATTTTTGTCAATCTCTAAAAGCCGAAATAATCCCTAGAAATAATTATGAACAAAATTTCTAGGTTTTATTGCTGAAGAAACAGCTTTAACACATATTAAATCCCAATTTGATTTGTTATGCAATAAAAAACAGGCACATCCATCTCATTAAATTTTTAACTTATACTTTAATTTAAAACTTACCACGCAACTACTTGAATATATTCGAGAGAATTAAGACGGTCAGAATCCAAAAGTGGTAATAAATACAATTTTATAATTTTTTGTGCAATTTTTAATTTTAGATTTTTGTATGTTTCAAAACGAATTCTAAACTTATATATTTTCATATGTATATGTATATTGTTATAATAAATAAATCATCAAAAAATATTAATTTATTTTTCTTTTATATTTGTATGGGGTCGTCAAGAAACTCGCAATCATAAATGGGGTCGTGAATTACAAAAGTTTAAGAAGCCCTGCTCTAGAGGATTACCATTGAAGGAAAATGAAAAATAAATCATGAATAATTAATGATCTAAATAACCCCAAAGTGAACACTTACCTACGTGAAAAATTTGTCACGGCGTAGGCTAGCTGACGGAAGGAGACCTCTCTCGATCTTAGGTCTTCCGCTGTTTAATAACATACAAGTTAAAACTTACCTTGGAGTCTCCTATTTTCAATTCATACATTTTAAAAATTGTATAATGTAACTGCAGTTTCGTGAAACAGAACTTAGAATTGTTAATTTCGATTAATTTTGTAAAAGTTTGAAATTTCTAAGAATAATGTGTAAAAAAATAAAAAATTTTTGTTAACATTTGTTTTATTTTATTTATATTGAGATCAAAAAAGTGGTAACAAAATGCTGTATGTTTTTTTTAATAATAGAACACGGCGGTTGGTATTACCAAAAATGATCTTGTTTGTCATGCTAGCCAAATATTTGTCATGGCGACATCGGGCTAAAATGGCAAACAAATCATTTATAGCCCGAGCGATTTTAACAGAAACAATGGAATAAGTACTCAAAATAGAGATAGTTCTTAATGAGGAATATGAAATTTTATCCCGTCGTAGGTCTTACATAACGCAGGTGGCTTAAAAATAGCTCATGTTCGTAGCTCGTACGAGATAGAGAAAATTTAATATTACAATCTTATTCTTTATAAAGTATCAAACAGCTTTTGTTCGAAATATTTTCCCGTAAACATAATAAATGTCCGACAATGCGTTTTTGCCAAAGTTTAATTTCTTTTTGATAATCCATTTTGTTGATATTCTTGCTCTGATTGATATTATTGTCATATTTACTTTAACAGCATCATTATTCTCAAATAGAGTAGAATGTATTCTGCGATTATTTCTGTTAAAAAATGCTCGATCTATTAATTAAGGCTAAAAACACATCAGAAGCAATTAGCTAAATGACGGATGACAAAATGATGTAACTACGGTTTTAAAATTTGTAGTTCAATGTATCTAGAAAAATAATTTTGGAAATTTCTTCATACTCATATTTTTCTAAAACTTTTTCCTAAATACATTAAAGCAGGTAGGCAAAGTAGGCCTGTGCCTACGGCGGCAAAAAATTCGTTTCAATTATTAAAAATTTTTTTGTTTAATAAAAATGTAAAAATGTGAATTTTTTTCAATTTTAGTCAATTTTGCGTGAAACAATCTCATTTAAAAAAGTCGCCACTTCACTTAAACTATATCTAGTCACTATGTTCGCGAATGTCACTATCCTGGTAGTTTTAGAACGTTTCTCAGAAATACTATAATCTAATCTTCCGTCTTGTTTTGGTCAACTGTACCATGTCAGAGACTGTACTGAAGTATTTGAATCGTTTAAATGAGTAATGGTAGACAACGACTAAGCGGGTATCAGTACTCTAAATTAAGAAAAGAGAAAGAAGAGAAATTGAAAAAGATGTTGATTCATCGAGAAAAATCAACGACTTTTCAAATCGTCAACAAATTTTTGCTTATAAAAAAGGCGGCACTTTGATGCCTGCCTATGGGCGGCAAATTCGTAAATCCGCCCCTGCATTAAAGTAAACCTCAAGGTACCTAGTCTTTAGGCACTTAATCACAACCGATGTGTTTTTACCCTTACAAATATATATTTTTAAGGCGTTAAACATAAGTTTTTGTTTTTTAGCATTTCGAATGGCATGCATAATAAAAGAGCTCATTGATATACTTTTTTAGCAACATCAATTTTTTTTTTGAAACACCAAAAAAATAAAAAGCCTTGAACGGTCTCTACATTTAACATCCATTTTTTTTTTTAGTAATATTATAGGCATTGATATTAGGCGTTCAAAAATTTAATTCGCTGTGTTGTTTTAAAAAAATAGGTACAAAGGAACTGTTATCATTTTATAATAATGTAGAGACCGCTTCTGAATGTTAATTTCATAACAGATATTAAACGGCTTTACCAATGATTGCCATTATGATCCGAAAACCAATCGTACAAAACTTTCATTCAATGATATTTTTATTTTAATATTAAAATATTGCAATATCGGAGATATTGCATTGTTTGCGGAGTCTTTCTAAAAAAGGCCAAACAAACATTTGGATTGGAATTAAAATGGGTTGAGCCAGAAGAAGAGTAAGGTCAGCTGCTCCTCATTGGAACTGAACAACCTATACTTTTAGCTGGTTAATTATGTTCATATGACTAAGTATTGTATTAATGAAATTTTCCAACCCTTTTAGGTAAAAAATTTCTGATTTAACTTCTCCACCCCCTTATGCCAAAAAAATCATAGTTTGATATTAATATTCTAAAAGTTGGGTACGTCCATATATTTCGACGTTAAACAGTCAATGAATTTTTGTCCCCTTCGATGTATCTGGGATGGAGCTTAAAGACTAGACTCCATAGACCCGACGACCATACGCATGTTCGCGGTAGCCAACCATGTTGATAGTCGTCAACAAATGTCTTCTGTTTGTTTCATAGTCATAATACCATAGAGCTACAAAGTTGCCGCCCAAATGGTTGGTCGGTTGAATCTGCGCGCTCGGTTGTAGTTGCATTTATTGTTGGCTGCGAGATAGAGAGGGGAGAACGTTTATCAGTTCTGTCTCTTTCTTTTTGATCAAGAATTCACTTATTGCGTTTAATCTGTCTATACATCTCTATGATATTATTATCTCTATGGTTTGTTTTGACCTAAGGAGTTTGTTTGCCACGTCAATGAAGTGGCAAATACTCGTAGAAAGATTTAGTACGATTGAATATTGATTTTTTCTCTTATTTTTAAAATTCTTAAAACTAATTTGAACATTAAATTACAAATATGTAAAACATTTTTTTAAAACTTTTTTTTTTTTTTTTTTTTTGGTTCGTTAAAAGTCTTCAAATTTTAAATAAAAATATCACATACATAATATAATTTTAACAATTTTTTTTAATAAATATTTTTGGTTTAAAACTATGGGCTTGCAATAATATATCCATTGGCGTAGCTAGTGATTTGCCAAGAGTGGGTAGTCAGTCTGCCCTCAAAATATCCTCAGTGTCTATGGAAAAATATTATTTTCTTGAGTTGAACTTTTGACCAATAATTTTCTTTATATTTTGAAATTAAAATGATTTTCTTAACATAAAATAAATATTTGCTTTTCAATTACTTGCATTTTCCATAGTTTCGATAAATCGATACTTGAGATCGATACAATGCCTAAGAAGCTTTGCTTCTGCCGGATGAAAATGAAAATTGTAAAATTTTTCAATAGAGGATGGGCATTGCCCACACTTGCTCTATACTAGCTTCGTTAATGAATATTTCCAAGATAAACGAATTCAGGTCTCGTAACTGACTAGATATGAGTTCATTAATTGACTAGTATACACGTTTTTCTCAGTCTACCATATATGGAAGATCTCTTGATATAAACAAATTTTAAGAAACTGTACTGAAAAGTCTCTTTCGCTATAGGAGGCACCATTGTAATATAGTGCTACGATCTAATTATGCGCAAAATTATTAAATGCATAAAACCTTTGGTTGATAAATTGATAAAAAAAAAAGATTTTCTAGTCAGCTAAAAAGACTTTCTAATGAGCGATATAAATTTTTGGACACGTTTTCATAGTCCATTTTTAAGTGGGTAAAGATAAACCTGGATCGAAAAAAATGATCTTAGCTGATCTGACTTATTTTAGGAATAGTCTGACTTATCAGTACCGCACTTTTTTTTTCCTTTTTTTTTTTTAGTTTTTGCAAAAAGCGAACTTAATTATAGTGAATATTATTTAATTATAGTTATTTGGGACTATCCACAAAATATCCTAGTAACAAGAATCGATGCAAAATTTTTTGACAGTGAAAGTATGAACTTCCCATGGGCTTTTCATTTTTGAAGGCCATCGGTCCGATTGCCCTTCTGATTAGCCCATTGATGAAGTCGAATAACTTATCTCTGATAAATTAAATGCAAAAACTTTGTATTTCGTGACAGAAAAATGAGAAATTTTTTAAACACATCAATTTGTTTATATAATTTTCAGAAAGAGTGAACCTGTCTATTTTCTGTATGTCAGTAATGACGTGATCATAGACATAGGTTAGGTTAGGTTAGAGTGGCTGTCCTGAGATAGAACACACTTAGCCCGTTGTGATATGCTTATCCTCGGCCACTACTCAATCAACCCTTTGGAGGTGCTTAAGAACAGTAAGAATGCTTTATGAGTCCATGTCTTCATGGCAAGAGCTGGGCAGTAACAGAGAAGATGAGACACCGTTTCTTCCTCCTCCGCACTGTGACAACTCCTGTAATAGTCATGATACACTCTCAGGTCCAAGCGTTCAGGATCATAGACATAGAAAATGAAGTGAGTTTTAGATCTAGCTGCCAAAGGTAGTGCTGTGGCTTTTTCGATAAAACGTGGGTATTTTATGGATAGTCCGTAGGTAGTATTCAAAATTTATCAACTAAAGTTATCATTATCCAACAATAAATCGAATAATCGATAATACAGATTTTTCAAAAAATCGAATACTGGCGTAAATGTACACTTTCTTAGTAACTGGCATTGTTACCACGCATTGAGATACTCATACGTCGTTGCTGATGCGCAGGATACACAGTTTGTAATTCAGATAGCATTGATGTTGAAGGGCTTGGTTTCGATGTGGGTGGATACCGCCATTTCCATGGTCGTGAATGTAAATGTCCATCTGTAGATGCACGACCACGAAATGGAGTATCATGTAAATCCAAATCAGTGCGTGGACTACTTGTGCCACTATCTAAGCCTGTACTGCTGCTATCTTTACTACCTGGCCGTGAAGTTTTTGGATTCGTTGAGGATTCATCATTATCTTCATCTAAATTTGTCCAACGTGTACCTATAAAAATTTATTTTTGAATTATAAAAAAAGCAAAGTTTTGGAATGAGGATGATGACAAATTTTTTTTTTACACTTCAAGTAAATAATTCTCACTGCATGGATAGAAAAGTGAAGATGAATTTTGAAAATCTCTAGAAGTATTCAAAATCCAATCGTTTAAAATTCCTAATTAAACAAAGAGATATAGTGACGTCATTGCACGGTATCACCATAGAGATTACATATAAAACTCTGTTGTAGGAGAAAAACTTTCAAATGTTATCGTATCGAGTCTATTTTTACATTTTTATGAGTAATTTGGTAAATCAGCCATCTATCCCATTGTAATTTTTGCCCAAACCTAAATTTAATGTTAGATCTTTGGATGATGTGAAGAATTTTGTATTTTCGTTGGCTGGTGATGGTAATTCAGATGTGGGTGTTCGTACATCACTTGAACTGCGGCGTAATTTACTTGGACACTTATTATGGACTCGCCAAAATCGACAAACATCTCTGAACACATTCCATACCTATAACGGAAAAATTAGTCGAGTATTTTCAATTTCAAACTCTGATTTTGTTAGTTAGTTTTCGAAGCCAGCAACAAAATTGTTCTTTAACAACTGCACCACTATTATTAAACCGGATATGAATGAAATATACAAAAGATTAACATCCGTCATCTGAATAAAAAATATTTTCAATAAGATAAAATAATTCCTAATATTTTCCTTTCAAAATGTTGACATAACAATTTTCTACATCAAACAAAAACTTTAAATTGGGAAAAGTTTTCTTTTTGTATAATATCATAAATATTTTCTTTATTTTGATTAAAATTTTGTAAAGTATGTTTCTTTCATGACAAACTTGTGGAAGATATAAGGTGTCCCTAAATTGTTCGAAGGGTTCAATTTATAGAAAATTATTCTATATGCCACTTTTGGTGAAATCTACTTTTGGTGTCTTGGAGTCAAAGAAGCCTTAAGCAAAACTAAGCGATTGAATTATAGACTGGCAAATAAAGGCAAGGAAAGCTCATAGCTCCACTGCCGGTTTCGGACCTTAATATTTTTTTACCTGAGCTTACATCACAAGTCGTTTAACGAATATTAAAAAGTTCTTGAGAAATAAAGGTAAAAAAAAATATATAAATAATCTTCGAATATCTTTAAAATGATCTGTAACATTTTTTTCACAATTTTGGGATACTCGGTATATTTGAAAAATGATATTTCAATATTAAGTTGAACGCAGCTGTAATTTTAAACCGTTGAAATTGATTCCAATTATTTTTCGACTTTATTAAAATTCTTGAAAAGATTATCCATGTAAATAAAAAAATAGGATTCCGTTACTATTATATGTAGTTTTTTTTGTTAAGAATCGAATGAATACTTTCAGGGGCATCGCCAGCTAATTGGTCAAAGCTGGGCAAACTGAAAGATACAGAATCTGAATTATAAGAATCAAATTTTGAATTCAGTAGAATATTACATTTATAAATCCAATGAGTGGACTTTGTATCATTTTTAGGATCTCTAGGCGACGCCCTTGAATACTTTCTCGTTGCTCAATATTTTCTGACAAAGTAATTTCATAAAAACAAAAATCTTTCTCTCGTTTACCTGTTCAATACTTTCGCGTACACTAATTTCATGAAAACAAACACAACCAATTTCTTTTGATCTACGTTGACCTTCTTCGGATGAAACCATTCGTTCACCCCATTGATCAATTTTATTACCAACTAATACAACTGGAACATCTAAAGTTTCCTAGAAATAAAAATTTTCGAATAGCGATAAAAATTTGAACTTTTCTTCATCGGAAAAGGAGAGACATGTTTGAATTTTTGGGAATACATACCTTAAATGTATTTGAACCTAATCTTCGACGTTTTTTATTATAATTGATTAAAAATTTCAGCCGATTACATTCGTCAAACGAACATTTATCAGTTACTGAATACATTAAAATGAAAGCTTCTGCCCATCTAATGTTTGTTTCTAATGCTAAACATTCCGTTTCCTGGAACAAAGAGAATTAGATATATTTTTATATGAACATGGCAGGTGAAAAATAAAACTTGAAGTTTTTCTTTTAATATTAAGAAACTGGAAATTTTGATAATTAGTTAATTTTTCTATGAGAAACATAACTTAAGTTGACTAGTTGACTAATGCGATTGTCTCAACTACATTACTATTTTGCAATAATAGTAGAGTTGTTAGAAAATGTATAACTCTCATAGAAACATAACTTAAGTTGTCCCGTCCACTCCTGGGGTTATGTTAACTACATCACTCGACCCCTTATGGCAGTTGTATCACTTTCGTGGTTCGATTGGCTATATTTGCTCTCACGACGAAGATGGGACAAACCCTCATACCGGTTGACGATAAGAATTTATTGTTTCAGTGTACGAATATTCAATTTCAAGAATTAGTATAATAAAAAAAAATTTGCAAGTGCTGAGTGTTGATTTGGAGCCTTCTAGCTATGTTCTAAATTGAAGGGGCGATTATAAGGATCGAACTAACAACTTGTTTCAAAACTAAAAAAAGTTAGTTTTCCGTATCAAAAGTTAAAATTCATTTTTATTGTTATTAAGTTTCTTGTGGAAAAGTGATAGGATTATTTCCCGCTCTGAAAGGCTTCTGATTTTAAATTATATATAAAAAAAATCATCAATATCGGACTGCTATTGAGGACTCCCGAGTAAAAACATTCATTGATGCGACTATAATATAGTCATTAACAATGTATGATCTTTAATTACAAAATTGGTTAGGTACTCAATTTATAGACAGCTTTCAGGCGTATTAAGCTATTACCATCATCCATTTATGATTGATGACACAAGTTGTGTCACACAACTTATAACAATAAGAAACACAAAGCTTTGTTTGTTGTCGTGTGTTGTTGGAATACCTTCTATAGTTGTTAAAATATGTCGTTAAAATTTCTAGTCATGAATTATGTAAATTTATGTAATAGAATATTTAATGTTATGTATACTTACATGTGGTTGTCCAGCTGTGTCTAATACATCAAAATAAACCATTTCGTTATCCATAACCGTATGAAATGTATAGATACGTTCTAAATTTGGATCATATTCACCTATATAACGTTTTGTTATAAATCGTACAACCATGGCTGCAAAAAAATATATAATGAAAAATTGAAATGGTAATTCATTTTAAAGTGCATTTTGATTTAAAATTCATAGCTGGTTTTCTTGTATACAGAATGTTTGATTTACATCTAGGCATATAAATATCACGAATGTGACAGAGTACATGCCTTAAGTAATGCATCTAGGTAAGAGGTATAATAGGTGTTATATGAAATTGCAAAAGTGACTTGTATCGTGGCTTATCTGTTGTAGTTCATCTATTAAAGTAAGAAACTCCCACTCTCCAAGCATCTTACAACAATCTCAACGCATATTGAAGCTTCAACACATGTATATAAAACCTCTCACTTAAATGCATTGCTTAACGCATGTTTTCTGTCATACTTGTGATATTTATATGCCTAGATGTAAATCGAACATTCTGTATAGTTTCTTGAAGTCAGATTGTTTTTATAGTCAGCTTCATCAGAGCCGGCTTTATGAGGGATCCGGTAATTAATCAAAATACCAAAGTTAAGGTGGGTGAATTCAATTTTAAGCCAAATGTAGCCAAAAATCTACTAGAGATTTAACAAAGTTGAATAAAGACAAAATAAAAATATTGGTGTTAATTACCTGATTTTCCAACACCTGCTTGACCAAGTACCATAACTTTTAAGGTTTTTGGTCTTGGATACAATCCTAATTTACATAATGGTGATTTTGGTGACGTTGCATTCATTGTTTTGTTATAAAGTACAAAAAATTATTTCTATTTGCATTGTCATTTAAATGGCGTTAAATCTGAAACAAAAAAGACAAAATTGTTTTAACGTATTTATTTTATTTACCTAAAAATTGAATATTTCTATAATTAATAATTTCTGAATAACAAATATAACAAATGTGAATGGCTCAATATGCCTTATCTTAATTCGTTCTTTGTTGAAGTAGAGTATCGGAAGTCGAAATACATGATTTCTGAAGTCTCCTGATCAAATTTGGGGAGATGGCAACCCTATTTAATATACAAAATAGAATAATGTCTTCAATTTACATTTTTATATAATAATGTAGGTAATATTGAAATAATTATTCCCAAACGTCAACTAAATTATTCCCAAATGAGTCTTTTTTAAATGGACTATAAAATAAAATTCTTTTTTCTAATGAACCTAAAAATTTTTATTCTATATAATTAAACAAAAAATGAAATAAATATCCATAATTTTTGAAAAATATTATTCGCCACGTTAATCGTATAAAAAATTGATAATGATAATTTATGTCTTAATAAAAATTTTAGTTTAATATCTACTAAAAATCTGATAATTTATACTTGAAAAACCACACTTTATTTTGTTTTATAGTTAGAATTTTATTTACAAAGACGTGATGTTTTTAATGTCCAATAAATTGTACCTATTCGAGGAATACTTCATTAAACTATAGGTACTTCAACTCTAATTAGTCATTAAACCTATACGCTCACCTCTTCAAATTTGATCAGGGAACTCCAGAAATCGGGATAGTTTCTTTCGACTCTCGAAATCAGCATAAATCCTCCAGAGTTCACAGTAAATAAAGATATTTTTTGACTATTTCTTTCATATTCATAGTTCTGAGCAGTTTTTATTTTAAATTGGGTATATTCGTTGTGTGCGTAGTCATGGTAGGGACAATAATTTCGATGCCAGCGCTTTCAGTGAAAAATTTTGGCGTTAAAGGGGGCTGTTATTACTAATTTGCAGTTCTTTAAATGTTAATGTTATAGAAATGTCAAATTAAAATTATTGTAAAACACGAATTAATTAAACTTAATGCATTGAAAATTGTGAAAATAAGAAATCAAATTGAACAAATACTATTTTTCAAATGTAAATTATCATAATTATTTATTTAAATTTGTGAGACAATAATATTAAATTTTCAATGTAAGTCTTAAATGCAATCCATACAATTATATATGCATCCATACAATTCTATAATTAAAGTAGTGTATCGTTACCATGGAAACGAAACTCACGCACGGAGCGAATAGAGTTCAAAAATGGTACCTATATAATTTTTTGTTTCATCCCTTTGCCCCTCCCACTTTGAATTAGAAATTTCAAATGACACCGCCTACCTTGTGATACTTTATTTGAAAGAGCATACAATTTTCTTTTCAACCATGGTAAAAAATGAAATCGATCGATCAGTTCTTAATGTAAACTACACAGAAGATAAAAGGTATGAATTCCACCTGCTGGGTAGTCTTTCTTAAGAACCAATCGATCGATTTTTTTATCATGGTTGAAGACAATTGTATGTCCTTTCAAAGAAGGTAGCACAAGGTAGAGGTGCAGTTTGAAATTTCAAATTTAGGGTGGATGTGAACCTAGAATTTTCTAGGTACCAATTTTGAACTTCCCCTACCTAAGCCGACGTGTTTTCAATCAAAGTAATAATAACATCAGGACAAGAGCTATTAAGAGTGGATAACTGGTATCTTTTGTGCACTTTATCTTAAGAACGAATCAATATCCTCCTATGTCCTATGTCCTTCCCCTGGCTCGAAACTACCTCCCTGCCAATTTTCAGCTAAATCGGTTCAGCCGTTCTTGAGTTATAAGTGGAGTAACTAACACGACTTTCTTTTATATATATAGATTTTGTATTGTCAGGGGGTCATGGAAAAACATACAGAACTTTATCATTTCATTTCTCGTTTCGTGAAAATACTAAGAAGTAAGGATAAAGTATGGACAGTAGTGGTGGTTCACTGACATCATGCTATTCTGGTTAAAATGCATTTAAAAAGTTTAATAAATGTATAATTTAATTAAATAACGAATACAATTTGTTTTAATTATTGCAAATAGTTTTCGTATACAATACAAAGGCTTTGTGTTAGAAAGCATTCCTAGATAATACTAAATAGGTATATAAACAGCACCGCATTTAACTTTTTGATGCTCTAGGTTTTTATAGTAAGTGGTAACCTAGTTTTTCATTTAATATTGGTTTTTTTATTTGAAGTAAAATATTTACAATTTTTAAGATACAGTTTAGTGGCTGAAATACTGTTTACCTGACTTTTTAATAGCAAATCCCTGATAATATCATCAAAATTGATGATTGACTAGTAATATACTATTTTTTAATATGCTTTTATTAGCTGGGAATCTTTGAACGTGATTTTCACCTACTATTATCCGTCCGTCCTTCGTAAACTTATAAAGAACCGATGACAATACAATAATTTAATAAGTTTGTCCAATTATCCTGACCAGGATCTTCAAAATTAATGGTTAGCTAAAAACTTTGATGGTGGAAGCGCAGATAACATTCTATAATAGTTTAAATAATAGTTTAAAAAACTAAAAAACACGCTTCTGTAACTAGCTGAACAAAAAAGAAGAAAATAATTAATGGTTTACAAAAACTAAAAAAACACGCTTTTGAAGCTAGCTGAACTAAAAAGCAGAAAATAATTTCTATTAAAAAAAATTGAGTTATTAAGAAAATAATTATTTTATCGAAAAAAGTGTGGGTTTCTAAGGTATTTTATAATGAGTATACCTTTACCAATATCTGTCAATAATTATAAAAGCGTGTTATTAGTTTTTTTAAACTATTCTTTTTCCATAATCTTAATATATATATTTCTTGTGTGCGTGTGTATGTGACTGAACTCCTCCTAGACGGCTGGACCGATTTTGATGAAATTTTTTGTGTGAGTTCAAGGGGATTCGAGGATGGTTTAGATTTACAATTTGGTCCAGTACAACTGTTTTTGAGGGCTCCGTACCAAAAAAATGAAATTTCATTAAATGGTGGGAGTGCATATAAATCATATTGTGTACTATGTATTTTTAATAGTATTCAGGTATTGTCAATAGGCATTTATTAGAGCCATATGCGAGCGCAGCGAGCTCTACTATCAAAGGTCAGGCCAAAGGTCGAAGGTCAGGCCACTCCAATAAATAGGAGTTAAATTGGGGTTTAGCGGGATGGGTTTAGCGGACAGGCTAAACGTAGTATAGGTATTCATGAATTGGAGTTACGTTTTTACGGGACAACGTCCGTCGGGGCCGCTAGTAAAATATAAAATTATCAGATGTTTAATAGCTGATGTTTTCTTTGCGTAGGCCATGTACCTTGTGTGCTTTATTATTAATCCAACCTTGTATATACAAATATGATTAACATTTCATTTGCATATTACTGTTGAATAGTTTCATTGTTTTGCATATAGAACAACATTAATCAAAATTCAAAATATCTACTATTTCAATAATAATAATATTACAGGTTTATTCAATAAGATGTTGCCATGTAAATGAGAGACATATATTGTTCAAAATTAAATTGGTAAGGCGAGAATTGGTACAGTAAAAAATTTTACAGGTAAAAGAAAATGAAAGAAATCGCTCGCATTTTGCTAAAACCTCATGGTATGTGTTTCTTAGGTGTCAAATATCATCAATAAGGCATGAGTTAATTGTGCAAATGTTTCTATTTATTAATAAACAATAAATTGTTAATTCAATCAAACGATCAATGTTAAAGTTGACTTACAAAATTCATAAATAGGCAACTTGAATTACGTATACGTTATACATGTATAATAGTTTTCGATTATTTGGCAAACACTTAACATGTAAGTCATACAAGTTGCCTAATTACTACGAAAAGTGTTTGGAAATAGCATTAGCTACGAAAAGTGTATGAAAATTCAATAAAATTGAAATATCTAGTCAATAAGTCCTGTTTGTTTCATTGATATTAAAAATATTTTTCTTTATTTTATTTTAATTTAAAATTATGAACGTCTAAAAAAATAGTCTTTATATCTATTAAAAATTCAAATTTTTATCTTCTTTTAATTTGAAAGAAGAAATTTCCTTCCCACGACAAAAGCTTCAACAAGCTGTATACAATTAATAAAAAAAATCATTTATTTATAAGCCTTTGACATAATTCTTTCTAATAATAAATTTAGAAAAATTTTTATATGCGTGGGCAGAGCATATTTACTTTGAATCCTTTTATGAAAGAAATAAATAAACTAAAGCCAAAAGAATGTTACTTGTATTTAGAAATCGAACCGATAATAAAATGTGCATTTAATTCAAGAGATATTTTTATCAAGAAGGGAAGGTGTTGTACCTATCTAGAATGAAAATTTACATTTATATATTTTTTAAAGCCATGCATTAAAATATCACAATGGGGAATTTCTCTGTTAATGGCACTGTTTTGACATGCATTTTTTTGTTAGTTAAAATATGAAAAACTATCGATAAAAAGGTATGAACCATGGTACATGATGTGCAACAACAATACAATATCATAATGTTCTATGGTTCACGCCATAATGTACTTAGAATCACCCCAACCGATTCTATCTGCAAACGATCTTTTCAACTTGTAATCATCACAGTTCACTCAAGAAGAACTACATCAGAATAGAACGTGTGTGGTTGAAACATCGAAAATCCTAAACGGTTCTCTTACAAGCATCCATCTGAGCGTCCAGTTAAAAGTTTCAAATAGTTTTTTTTTGAGAGTGGACGAGTGAACTGTTTTTTCCCACTTTTACTTCGCTTACTTGGAAATCCATAAAACAGAATCATGTGAAATTTAGTGCATATATATAACCATGTATAAATGGTATATTCAAGGTACATAAAGTTGTTAGATTCGAGGTACATCACTTTGCTTTTATAAAATTGTTTTCTACTCAAAATTTAAAGTTACCTAAAAACTGGAATATGATAAAACAAATAACTCACTAATAATCAATGATTTACGTTGAGTATACTTTTTAAAACAATTTGCAATGGTCAGTTTCATGTAAATAGCCAGTCAGAAGAATAAAAATTTTTAATTTTCTTCGTAAAATTTTTAACTTTTAAGTAATGGGTCCGAAATTAAAATTGGCAACATATCTTATACGTTTCATGATCAGGGCATGTGTGTGTGTGTGTGTTTGTGTGTGTCGATATCGATCGAACAAAAAAAGAAATCGACTTCGTCGAGGAGTCGATCAAAGCGTATTAACGACAATTTTATCCAGAAAGAATTTCGTAACAATCGTCGTTTCGAGTCGGTCGAGTACTTCTTGTTTTTTATTCGAAAACAAAATAACATTGACAATCAATCTTCAACCTCTCTGCATTCTCGTTTCAGTATAGAAATATCTACCAAGAAACTACAAAATACTCAACGTATATACATTTGTTTTTACGAACTAGAGCTTACCCTTATATATTTATAAACATTTATAGAAATACCACTAGCATTAGCTTTTATTGTTTAGAATATATATTTGAAATTCGAATATACGAAAGCTTTTCATGTTATTCTATATACGAAAGCATCTCCATTTATAAAACTACGACCCACTACTTTATAATATTAATCAAATGACACAAACAATTACCATTTTATTGTATTTCAAATGCAATTCTCTCTAAATCTGTTTTTAGAACTTTAAATGAAAATTTCTTCTCGATATTGAAATAAAAAATAAGCATAGCAGGAAACTCTATAATCAGTTATCTTGAAAAAAAGCTTTTCGTAAAAAACTATTTTGTACTTAGTATAGTACAACTATGAAACTTTTCGTAACGTGTTTATAGGACCCCAAGGAACATTCAGGACACTTAACCTAGTTATAAGGGGGCATAGGACCCAACAGCATATGGACCCCAAATTTTTTTGAAATGCTTATTTTGACATAAAATTTTCATCTAGTAGGTATTTTTGGCCGTTGAATTTGAATCCGATGTCAGATGAAACGAATTCTGTCACGTATTCCAAAAATCGTGCCATATTTTACACGAAATTCCTCTTTTTGGCACAACTAAGTATTTATCGGCCAAACTGTTACCTAGAGCAAAGTTTGGACGTTAAATACTAAGTTTTCCGTTTTTGTGTCAAAAATTGAAAATTCTAGTAAAAAATTACACGATTTTTGGAATACGTGTCTTCAATAATTATGGTATAAATCAAAAATTTTACCCTTAATTTTCGTCGAAAGTTATTTGCATATGCACATTTTTTTAGACACTAAAAAAGTACAAAATATATTAAAGTTTAAAAAACTAAAAAAAAATACACGCTTTATTGCGCTTAAAAAGTGAGTAATAATTTTAATTGTAATGTAAAATTTAAAGCGTTGATATCTGTCAAGTTTGTTAGTTTAATGAATGAATTTACAGATCACTCCACGCTTTATTAGCGTATTGTTTTATTATACACTTTATTAGTGCAATAAAGCGTGTTTTTTTTAGTATTTTAACCAATAATTGTATTTTTCTACTTCTGTACCTTGTAAGTGAAATAAAATTATATATAGGTACAAGAAAATAATAATATGAAAATAAAAATTGTTAAAAATTATGATCATGTTATTGTAAGTACTAAAATATATCCAACTTAATGGATATTTGCTTTTAAAAAATTACAATTTTTTTTATAGCCGTTTGCATAATAAAAAGTATGTTAAAGATCTGTGTATACTGAAGTGAACACTATTAATAAATAACTTAAGTGTGGGGACGGTTACACCAAGAGAAGAAATATTATTATCATCCAGAAAATTATACCGTAGGGTAATCAAATTTTATTTATTCTACATCACAATCAAAAATAATGAAGTACAATGAACTTCTAAAATATATAATACTAAAATTAATATCCCGTCAACACTTCATTAAAAGGTATCAAAAAGTACCTCATTGAGAATTTTATTAACCAAGTATGTAATCCTATTAAATTTGGGACATACTTTTCAAATTTGTGATCAAAATTAACCTAGCTCTAATAGGTTTCAATAATGCGGGTCCTGGTCCCGGAATTAAGCACAAAAGTGATAGCTAGCGAAAAATTGACATCACAGCTGAAAAGAATGACCCAAAATTAGTGGGTTTCAAAAAAAAATTCCAATAAGATCGGATCCAATTTGTCTGTGTTATCCAAAAAATCGAATTTTTCAACTTTATGACGTCATCGAAATCCAAAAAATTTAATTTTGCTCTATCACATTCAAATTTTATCCAATTTTGATAAACCAAGTATGTAATCCTATTAAATTTGGGACATACTTTCCAAATTTGTGATCAAAATTAACCTAGCTCTAATAGGTTTCGAGAATGTAAAGTGCTGGTCCCGGAATGAAGCACATAAATGATAGCTAGCGATAAATCGACATCGCAGCTGAAAAGAATGACCCAAAATTAGTGGGTTTCAAAAAAAATTCCAATAAAATCGGATCAAATTTTCTTGTGTTATCAAAAAAATTCGAAATTTTTTACTTGATGAGTTTATGAAAATTATTGAGCGCCTTTACATGATTCTTTATTAACTTTTTATTTTATGTATAAACATACGTTTTATTTTGCGCCTCTATTTCTTATACGCCTGTGGCGGGTATGTTTGTGAAGCTTAAGTGCGTACTCCCATGCCAGCCTACTCTACTTATTTTATCACGGGCGCGCGTAGATAAAAAATCAAACTATGCACATTATTTATTTATTGATTTTTGTAAATTTGATTTACTCAATCGGAAATGATATAATTTATAGGTATTGTCAGATTAAATGTTTTTAATTAAATTGAACCTGTTGACTGTTTTAACTTCATCAATTCTCATATTCGTATGAGAGATGATAGATAATATAAATGTAATAATATATAATGGAAATTGAATATGCTGCAGGTATAACAATTTGTCAAAGCTGTTACAAAACATCAATCAGATATTTTAAGCCACTTGTAACAACTTCGTGATATAGACCATGAGGTCACAATGAATTGAAAACTATAATACTCGTCTCTCATTTTGAGGATTGATAAAGACAAATGGAGTAAAATTTAAATAGTTCGTGTCCTAAAAATGTTCCTGCTTGCCGTTTTTGTTAAGATAGAGCTTGGTTTTAGTCAGCAGTTCATAAAAATATGCTAATACGTACATGTATTTGTGACAACCCACGCGTTCACTTAAACATCGGATAAGAATCATCTTAGACGAAAAAAAAAGGAATTTTTGTGTACCTCAACCTATTGGGTCAGTTTTTTTAACCGTTCTGGAAGGTGCATAGATCAAAATCAACATCTCACTTGTTGCTGCTAGAAAGTTTGGTCATTGCTATTGGACAAATAAACAAGTTATTGAAATCCATATTTGGGGTGATTTTTGAAAATTTTAAAACATTGAAAATATTCAACAAAATAAAGTATACTCGGCGGTTTTTGGGGTCGTTGAACTCGATTCCGAAGCCAGAATTCCGATGTATTACCCCTCCTCGGGTAATTCACCTCCTGCAGGTAATGGGCAAAGCAAAGTATACCCGGGGGTTTTAAGGGTCTTTGATCACGATTCCGAAGTCAGAATTTCGATATACTCTTCCACCTTGCTGGGATAGTTTACTCTCTGCTGGTCCAAAACAGTAATTTTCTTCAATAGTTTAATAAAATTGGCCAAAAAAGTATATTCGGGAGTTTTTAGGACAAGAATCGTTTTATCTTGTTACCAAAAAATTTGGTGACAAGTGCATTCACGCTGTAAATACCTTAAAATATGGATGGCAAGCAAAAATACAAACCTCAAAACACAAAAACGATAAACATTAATTGAAAACCATTGACGAGCTTTTATTTCTATGACAAATGAATTTTAAATACAAATTCGCCGAAGGCAATGCCAATTAATAAAATTCTATGTATTATTGCGTCAATGAACCAATCATACGCATGACGATTTCATCAATAATGATAGATTGTATAAAAATCGTAAATGATGTTACATCAGTAATGACAGAAAGAGTAAGTTGAAGCCATCCTTTTAGAAAAAAAAAACTTAACAGTTACAAAATAAAATATTGGAAAAATTTTCTCAACGATAAATCTCCAAATTTTTTTTAGGCAAATTGAAATTAAGCAATTGACTGGACCATTTGTTTTTGAGCTATGTTGACTGAGCTATGTTGAATATAAGTGTTTGCATTACTTTTAATAAAATAGAAGTTGAAAAAATCAACAAAATTATGGCGACCTTTTCGAAAATTTTCGAATGTATTTTCTAGAATTTTTTTCGTTTTTTGAAAATCTTTTACAAGACCACTAATTTGAACCTACCCGAAAATTTTTAGCTCCCTATCTTTTATAGTTTTAAAATGAATACCAAAGTTTTGTCCTAATTTGCGTAATCACGATTAAATAATGTTGTTTTCGAAAAAATGATTCAAACAAAAGTTCTTTAATTTCTTATAAGAAAAATGTTTACATTTAAACTTTTTTTCTATCTCTAACGGTTTTCAAGATGGATTCTACGAACTCAAAACCTAATTGACCTACGTTGCTCATTTACGAAATCACAACGCCCGGAGCACACTATACAAATTTCAGCTTGATCTTTTCGTTTTTGAGTTATCGAGACGGACGGACAATATTTCTAAGCGATTCAATCTTGTGACTAAAATTCGTATACCCTTATATATTCAGGATTTCATATATATGCAGGGTATAAAAATGGTTAAACAAAATATAGATAAACATATCCAATGACCCATATTCATTGACATAAATATTTATAAATAAATACTTTAACAAGTTCTTCAGCTGTCCATCTTTCCTCCGCCTCTATACGATGTCAATCCTTTTTATTTTGGGTGACATAAACTTTGTAAACATTTGATTTAATAACAACAAACTACGTAATCAAAAAGTTTTCATTCGAATTCGATATGACATGGCATTCACAACTAATGTGAAAACACTTTATAAAATCAATTGTGTTCCATACGAGCTTTAGGCATCAAATCAATGTTTTCTTGATTAAAAATGAAAGGGCAGAGCGTAGTACCCGGGATTAAAGGATTTTACACTAGAGACCACAGTAGAGATCAAACGCGTGGGCCTGATTTTGATGATTCTTACGTCAATCAATTTCTATAAATCTTGAGAAGGTCACTTACGGTAGTCAAATCCTACATTCAAATCGCAAAACGAGATTATAAATCTGATTTTTGGTATGGTATTTGGACCCATTACAGGAGTGTGTAACTACGTTTTGCAAGCGAAAAGATTCGTATTGCAGGAGCTGCGCTTGCTAAGCGAATAACCTCAGAGATTGAAAAAATACACATTTTTTTAAAAAAATATTGTATTTTTAATTTTTCAAGAATTTTTATTTCAAAAACTAAGCGTTTAGAGAAGAAATCACTTTTGAGTACTTTTTTTGCTTAAACTTTGCTGTATACTTTTCATATTGATTCAGTCAATCTAGACGAAAAAAAGGCCGGACCTGGAAAAAATTTCAATGGTGACTCTGAGGTTATAGATCGTTAGGGGGGCATGTAAATAACTTAAAAAAAATTAAGAGAATTTTTCGTTCCGCTGTTTTTGAGAAAATCCAAAAAAATTTTGGCATGCGTTTTTCTCGGAATCTATTGGTTTAAAGGAAAAGTTTTTCAAATAAAAAATGTAGAGGACATTGTCAGCTACATTTTATGTCATTGGAGCAACGTCATGCGAGTTAAATTACAAAAATTAGGTGGCGCTAAAGTATCAAAAAAAGGGTTTTTCACGATTTTCATTAAGAAAAAATGATTTTTTTGTAAAAGTGTAAATAAAAAAGTTGTTTGACTCAAAATTAGCTTCAACTTCTATTTGAATAATTTTTATGAAAAACTTACCGTTTCCGAACTATAAGCCAAAAATGCAACGCACCGTAGTTAACGGTTTTTTTGTCACTTTCGCCGGGCGAGTCGGCATAGTACGAATAAAGGACCGTTTTCTAACATCTGCCTAACTGACTAGGAATAGTACAATTTTGAGTTCTTATGTGAGTTTTGGAGAGTAAAGGTCTGAAAATTTTTCTCTCCAAAAATGAATATCTGTTTCGTGTGTAATAGAACTGTTGAAGTGGGTGAATAAAGAACTGTGGATTCAAAAAGTCGGGAAAAATTAATAAGAGCTAGAATAATCAGAGATGATTTAACAATCGAAAAATTACTCAAGGATGAAAGCAAAACAATCGTTGTTCACATCAAGTGCCACGAGACGTATGCTGATGGAGGAAATTCAAGGACTGCGTATGGTCGAAAAAGAATTTGTTCACCAAGGTATTTACTCATTTATTTATAAATGTAATAGATTGAATACACGTGCATTTTTGAAGTTTATAAAATATGAATGTTTATGAAAACAAAAACAGATGTTTACATAATTATAAATTTTTGAAGTTTATAAAATTCGATGTGTACTCTTCAGCAAGCTGTATTTCAAAAACGGTAAGTTTTACAAAAAAATCGTTTGAATAAAAGTTGAAGTTAATTTTGAGTCAAATAACTTTTTTATTTACACTTTTACAAAAAAATCATTTTTTCTTAATGAAAATCGTGAAAAACCCTTTTTTTGATACTTTAGCGCCACCTAATTTTTGTAATTTAACTCGTATGACGTTGCTCCAATGATATAAAATGTAGCTGACAATGTCTTCTACATTTTTTATTTGAAAAACTTTTCCTTGAAACCAATAGATTCCGAGAAAAATGCATTCCAAAATTTTTTTGGATTTTCTCAAAAGCAGCGGAACGAAAAATTCTCTTAATTTTTTTTTAAGTTATTTACATGCCCCCCTAACGATCTATAACCTCAGATCCACCATTGAAATTTTTTCCAGTGGAAATGCCAGATTGCATATACTTTGATTATTGAGAGTTCCAAGACTTACTGTTCATTATTATTAAAATATTCCCTTTCTGCAAAAATTATATCAATTCGACTGTCAACATATAAACCTTCATCTTGAATACATTTAACAATGTCAATATCAACGGTCTGAAACTTTTTTTATGTTTGCTTACACAATTAATTTTATGTTAGCTTAAAAATTTCCACGCATGGTCTCCTTTGTAGCCTTGCGCCCGTAGGCCTACGTGCCTACTTTGCCTTATGGATAATCTGCCTCTGCTCTCGTACCAACAGTAAAATTTTATGTCGATTTACGAGGCAAATACAGTAAATTTCCAAACCTTAACGGCTCTTATATTCAAATGTAATATTCTGAAATTTATTTACTTTTATGAACTCAAATACTGTTTATGAATTGTTTTGTGTTATTTGAAGGTTTTATAATATATTATTACATAATAACAATAATAATAATAATACATAAATATAATATGTGTTAGTGCAAGTGGAGGTGTGTGAAAATAAGGGATGATGTCATGTGACGGAGGGATGGGTAATGGAGGTCTCATATGTTGTTCTCTGGAATCAAATAAACAACATACCCGGCCAACCACTTGTGTTGTGTTAAATTTTTAATAATATACCTTTACAATGCAGTAGTTTCATTTAAATTACTAGCTGAGAACTACCCAGTTCGCTGGGAAAATTCAATTTTAAATACAAAAATTGGCATATGTAACCTTCACTTCATATGCCGTCACTTTCTCTCCTTTTGTTCACAATTTCGTTTAACCTCTTAAACCTCGGTGTTTCTCTACTATATTATGCATGTATTACACGTAAAAACCTTCATCTTGAATCAATCTATCTATTAAAAAACCCGCATCAAAATCCGTCGCGTAGTTTTAAAGATCTATACATACATAGGGACAGACATCGGGAAGCGATTTTGTTTTAAACTATGTATTGATATGAAATAATGAGACTTTGAAAGTTCTTAATTTTGGTATGATTATAAATCTTAAAACTTAAGGAATATTGATAAAAGTTTTTTATGTAAATGGTAACATTTTAAAAGCACTTATTGATTAAAAACAAACATTTATTACAACTTCTCTATATACCACCATGTAAAAAGGGCTGCTTTTTAATAATTTCTCGTAAACCGTACAGAGAATCGTCTTGAAATTTATACAGAAGACGTAATAAATACTCATTAATTGACATAAAATATTTCAAATTTTTGTTTTGATATCGAAACGCCTTTGGGAAAAAATTTACTTTCAATATTCTAGTTCATTAAGATTAACTTTTGTCTTCTGGAGGATTGTATAAAGTTGCTTTTTGAGAAACTATTTAAAATGATGAATTAAGTTTTAATAGCTTTGTACTTTCTAATTTCTTTGAACACATTGTAATTCTATATTATAGCATAATGAGGTGACAATATTATATAACAATAGAAGGATTTGTTGCGGCAAAAGAAAAAGTATTTTTGTTTTGAACGTTATTCATTTATGGGTTTAACTTTCTTTTTGAAAATAAAATAGTATTTTATTTAAATTATATAGAAACAGAATAGAAAATAAAAAAATTTGTTTGTTTTAATTTTAATTTTATAATATGCTTTAGTAGTGTTGACTCCTCCATAAAAAAAGCTCTAGGTTTGAAAAAGGACACGTAAACTGGGTTAGTGGCCAAGGATGTGTCTTTTTCAAACTCTCTTCTCCCTTTTTTTTATATCGAAACAATGTCTTTTCATGTTTTTTATGGCTTGCAACATGAGTACAGCCACTTCTAATTAATAGCTCAGTATCCCTTGGCAAATTTTGCGCGACAAAATTGAAAAAATCAGAAAAAATTTATACAGAATTTGTAATTTTAATATTTTTTTTTTAAACAATTTATTAAAAAAAGGGAAAGAGGGAATGAAATAAGCTACAACCTGGTAGAAAGTGCCCGATCACTGTCTGACTTGCGACCAGCACCCGATCGGGGAATGAAAAGAAGGCCCGATGACGTGAACCATGAAGAGTCTCAGATCGGTGTCGATTCTAAAGCCCCGACTATCGAAAACTCTGCAAGATAACTAGTATAGTGAGCCCGAATATCTTAGCTTGACAGCTGACAAAATGTAGTGAAACCGGATACATGAACTCGGACAGTCACAAGCAGCAGCTAATCATGCTATCCCGATTAATTTTGACCCAAAGAAACAACTAACCGGGCAAAATATCGTTAACCCTGGTGTATAAATCTGATCGGGCACCCACCGTGATTAAATACTAGTGAACTCGATCACTGTTATTTACTCAAACATTTAATTGAGTAATTTGGGGATTATTCGGCTGACCGTATTTCGTAGCATCCTATATATTCATGTACATAAACAATATATAAATTCTTATGTATATGCAATTAGATATATATTCACTAGAAAGCTGTTAAGAAATAGCAAATTGAAATTTATAGAGGCTATCAATCAAATTACACTTGGGAATTTATAAAACATGGCACGAAATCAGCATTAAGGAGGTTGTTTACTCGGTAGGTAATATTATTGAACCGTCAGCCCATAATGGAGTCACTTTTCCGTGACTCTTATTGTCTGTCTAATAATCGAATAATCGGAGTCTCGGGTTAGGTCAATCGAGTCTTGTTTTTGATCTTGCATCAACCATGATTTGAACTTTCGATTGAGTCTTCGATCGAGTTAATTTATTTACATTTACTTAGATATAATAAAAAAGCACATTGAAAAATTCTCTATGAGCCTCGGTCTTGCGCACATAAGTTTTGGTTTTGCAGAGTTGGGGCTTGGCATTGATCTTTTCATATAGATACGGTCTTGGTAATGGTATTGTCGAAGTGATACTATTGATCTTGAAAAATTTGCAAGTCTGCAAACCAAGACTGCAATGCCGCTCATGAATACTTTCCGAAAATCAAAAACCTGATAAAAAAGACGCCATTTTATTCTACATTAGTGTTTTTATTTTCTAAAAAACGCAAAAAAAAAGATCATCATTAGCTCCATCATTAGCTCACCGTCAAATATATCATCTACGCTGTGTCTATAGTATTATCTGTTACATAAGTGTATTAACTTCTGTCTGATAATACTTTGATAAGTGCAAACGATTTATTCTTTAGACAGTAATGTACCATGACGAACAAAATACGCTATTAAAATCTTTCGTCTTCTTTTTTGAAAGTAATTATTTTTAATAGTATTTGTTTCTAGTTCTTAGAATAGAATTTTCTGTTAAAATTAATGATAATCAAGTCACGATTATGTGTATATTAGATGTAGATTATGTGCGTCCAAGGTGAAATAAAGAAAACTTCGATTATTCAAAAGCCAATTTTGCGTTTATCCCATTATAAACAATTTTTACAATATATAATAATAATGGGGTTTAACCTCCATTTTTCTGACATACACCTATGACAGAAGCCACCCATATCATTATTTTTTTATCTCAATTTTTACAAGCTTTTTGCTTTTGTCATAAAATCAATCAGCGTTTTCAGAACAGGACCGGAACTTGAGTTGGTTAAAACTTAAAAATCATTTGTGATAATAATATGAATATACAATTTAATCTCCACCAAAAATCAATTATTGTTTTATGATAGTCTCCTCTAGATTCTCAAGTGACACCTACTAATTTAATGGATTTTATAGGTCTGTGAATTCATGAACCTTTCTATTTTCCCCATAGCCACATCGATCGAATCAGGCCTCAGATCGAAATTTGGTAAAGAGGTTTTCCATTTGTCTTGGTAAACTTAATTTACTGGTATAATTTTCTTCCATCAATAAAAAAACACCCTGTATACGTACTATAGTATGGTGATAAGCCAATAATTTTTGACTGCAGTACTGGAAAAGAAATATCTTACCTATGAATACTATGCGTATATGATAAAGTAAAAACTGGAATTTATTTTAGAATTTACATTGATAAATTGTTGAAAATAATTAAATAAAACAGGATTGCGTGGGTACTACAAGGACGAAGGATTGTATAGTTAAAAATACATATCGTTCTTTATCCTTCGTCCTCGTATGCTGTATATTAAGATAACGAAAAGGTTTCATCAAAGGATATTCGACTGTGAATGAATACATTTTGAGAATACCTTCATACAATTTCTAACTAAGTCATCTGTAAACTGAACTTGATGATATATGTATATCAAGATGTTGATATATCTTTACGAATCTCATTTTTTATATTTTTATTAGTACTTGTGATTATTTTTTACAGAATGTTTATTTTCAAATGATACACTCTCAAACTGAAATGTTTTCACTCCAATTTCGATAAAACTCAGTATATAAGGTAATTTTGACCCAAAAAGTACAAAAATCGGGTGCATTTGATGACTGGTCCGATAGTTTTTGAGATACGGACTAAAATCGATCCAAATATTGTGATATCTGATTTTTATACTTTTTGGGTCAAAATTACCCCATCCACCGAGTTTCATCAAATTCCAAAACGAAAATTTTTTTTGCGAATTTCTCGAATTTTTGCATAAAGCCCTTAAAAAATTTGCAAAAAATCGAGAAATTGTTTTAATCTCCAGTTTCCATAAAACTTAGTATATAAGGCAATTTTGATCCAAAAATTACAAAAATCGGGTGCATTTGATGACTGGTCGAATAGCTTTTGAGATACGGACTAAAATCGATCCAAATGTTGCGATATCTCAGAAACTCTGCTTTCAATCATTAAATTAACCTGATTTTTAAATTGTTAGAATACAGCACCCAAAATATTCGCTCGAGTACTTCTAGGCACAGTTTGTTGACATCGATATAATTGAACAAACCAAATACCTATGTTAAAATTTTTTTCTGTCAATCGTTCTAACAAGATGTTTTTTTTTTTCTATATTATACAACTAACGAGTAATCAATTTTTATATTAACAAATAATAAGGACGAAAAATACGACGAAAATAAATTGCGTTAAAGCGTAAATAACATGTTTTTTTCTGTCTGTATTTGACTTGTATTTAGGTAGGTACAATTTTTTCATAAAAATTATGTTTGCTGGAATAAATATAAATATTTTATGGTATTTAAACATCGTATTTTGTTTTAATGAATTTTCAATTTAGAAGGCAAAAGAAACGAAATATTTACAAAAACTGATTTTCGTGATCTTTGACCTTGAATATCTAAAGGACGCGCACACATGACCATATGTGACTTTTGAGACAACATTTGTACTCTCAAAATAAAAGTTTGTATAAAAATTCAGTTTATTCCGTTAGATTCCCAGGTTGGCCACTTTTTTTGATGATCGGGTTATGAAACTTTTAACAGAATTTAAAAATGCAATTTTTAATCAATTTAAAATTACAGTCTATCCTGGATAAGCGAAAGTTCAAGGGAGCACAATCTCATTCTCGCTTATAGAGGTTTCTCACTAACCCGAGTTTCTCGCTAATGCAGGTACATGGGTAGCGTTTCTCTCTTATAGAGGTACGCAGCAATAACAAGTCACAGCAAGTATCTTTTATGTATGTATTTATTTTTATTGTAGCTATAGTTCCTCCTAAATAATATAAATAAATAAAGCGCGACTGTCGCTTATAGAGGTATAGATAAGTAGCAGTCTCACTTACGGAGGTCTATGAGGGAAAAACGACTCTCTCTTACAGAGGTTTCTGTTTCTCGCTAATAGAGGTTTTGGGAGCTTAAAATGACGGGTCCTGGCTATTACTCTCAATTATGGAGTTTTCTCACTTATTCAGTTCTCACTTACCCAGGTTTGACTGTATTCAAAATTTAAAATACTGTTTCCCTATGAACGCACATAGCAAAACAGATTTGCGAATGAACGTCCTTAGAATAAAATAACTCTCTAAAATACAGACGATCTGCTTTAAAGTGCTTTTTACAATATTCTAGAATTGTAGTTTTTGTACAATATATCGCTTTTATCTGCTTCTTTTGTCTTTTCTGTTCTGATTAAATTCAATTCTTTTGTAAGATGAGTGTCAATGAAAACCACATGCATGTTTTTGATATATTTAATTCTATGGAAATAATTTTTATGTAAACGCATACATAAACAAATCTTTTTATAAATGTATTTTTTTTTAAATATAAAGAAAATTTAGCTAACATGCGGAGGACGCTGAAGCGAAAATTCTATGATTCGTTCTATTTGTGTGTTAGAGAATTGATAAAAGTACATTTGTCATCAAGTCTTTTCAAGTGTCAAATTGGAACAAAATAATTATTTGATATAAATTAATAAAATAATTTTCAATTTTTGTTCTTAATCCAGGGGATAAACAAGAAATAAAGATCAAACTTCGGAAAAATTCCCGGAATGCTGGATTTTTTTATGAACCTTCTATTTGCGGTTCTTAACAAAATCTCAAAAGTGCTCATCAATCCGTATGCCGCTACAAAAGTTATCCAAGATCAAAGATCACAAAATACGTTTTTTTTGCGAATATTTCATTAAATATAAAATTTGTATATTAGGAAATTTCCTACAAAAAATGTCATATTACTTTTTTTCTATAACTAACGATTTTTAAGAAAATTCTATTCAAAAAGTTGAAGAATGAAAATGAAAATGGAGCTAGTTCAAACTTTGTGACCTTTGGCCTCGGATAACTTTTGTAGCGGCATTCGGATCGATAGAGAATTTTAGGACTTTGTTTGTAACCACAAATTGAAGGTTCATGCAAAAATCCAGCTTTCCGGAAAGTGAAATTTTTTTATTCTCTGTAATATATTTTGTTTCAATGGTGTTAAAAATATATTTTGACAAAAAAAACCGGCTATTTGGTTTTAAATCAAATGAATTCGATAAAATGACTTACTTGACTAAAAGTTTCTTAAGTATTTAGACGTTCTGAAATGAATGTCAAATATTTCGTTTGACCCTAGACAAAATAATTTTTAGACATTTCTTTTGTATATCATTTTTTGTCAGTAAAAGCCGCTATGTTTTAAATGAAATTTATTTTAATATGAAAAACTTTTCTCCGGATCAAGTACAGATAACAACAATCAAGAGGAACTTTAGAAAAAGCATCATATGATGCTGTTTTAAATTAAATTTCTCTGTAACTTTTCTAATACAATATTTTTCAAATACTTAGAAAAAAATTCAAATGTTTGATTTATATGATTTATAAAGTAAATTAAATTCTTGAAAAGTTGGAAAATTCAATTTCAAAAATGTATGCAAATATGTATTTATTTATGAAATTTTCATAAATATTCGATGTAATATGTTCTCAGTCCTTTTATTATGCCTTTAAAATGGGCATAAACTTTAATAAAATTATTAAATTTACGAATACATTTTTTTACATTCTTGAGGGTTTTACAATGGCTGAAAATTTTAAAGATTCTTATCTAGGCTTCTTCCCTAGGAAAAAGGCTATCTAAGCTTTGTTCTAGGAAAAATTTGAGCTCAAAATTGATGAATTTTAATAGATTATTCGTTGCAAAATTTCCCAGAGGTCGGTGTTTCTGTCAACTAAGTTTAAGTTTACTTTTAAGGAAACCTTTTTCTTATTCAGTTATTTAAATATCGTCTTTAATGAATCTCAATTTTAAGTCTTGCGTTGTCCTCATCAGAGATTTTTTAAATTGTTTTTTTTTCTTTTCTGTTATGAATTTCAGTTTTAAGTGATTCTGAAGTTGAAATTTAAATCCTCGAAGCCCAACCACCAAATTTGTTTGAAATATTTTCTTGATATAAGTAATTTTTCCAGTTATTTTCTTGTTTCAGATTAAAAAACATCAGCATAAATAAAAAAGCATCGTTTATTTTTCAATCGGTTTCCGTTTTTCATACAATATGTACATTGTATTTGAATAGTTTTTCATAAAAAATCAAATAGACAGATGGATGTAGTACTCCTGTATCTGGTAGCAATGATGTTTCTAGGTATTAAAAAGGTCGAGCTTTTCAAACAGAAATCTGTTTCATTTTATGAGTCAGGTTTTCTGCTTGTACCTGATATCTAAGGAAAACAGATTTGGAAGAATTTATACTTTTACGGATGATATTTAACGAGATACACTTGTGCATCTGTTGGAATAATTTTGAATATCTGGACAGAAATTACGAAAGTCGCAGTAGGACGTCATGGCAGTTTTAAATAGTAAAAAATGACAGGAGTCTATGGAATGATTAAAACAAAAAGTTTAATAGTAAGTATGATTAAAATACGGAGTAAGACTTTATGTCCTCTTAATTTAATGTGACGCCATGTAGCTTATAACCAGCGGATGATCAAGACGCTTTTAACGATATTTCATTTGTCAAACTATGATAAGTAGTTTAGAAGCTAGGAGGGAACAAATGAACATACATACATACCGGTCAAGCACATAACCCTCGCCATTGTATAGTTGGGGTAAAAATAGGTACCTAAAGTTGTCTTAAGCGCCTCGAACTTCACACTCTACTGTTACCGGATACTGGAATATGACATGGAAATATGAAATATGTGTGCAATGCGGCATTAAAACTAATGTAAACTTTTCTGTGATTTTTCAAAACATAAATATTTTTATTAAAAGTGTTAATAAGCTTTACAGTTCAAGTAAAATATGAATGAAATGCCAATAAATTTTTCGTGGAAAACCTACATCACAGGATTACGATTATTAGCTATAAACTAGAATGTTTGTATTGTCGTCGAAACGACAATTTCAATTGGTATCACACGAGTCGTGGTCATTTTTAACCGACTTCAAAAATGAATGAAGTTCTCAATTCGACTGTATTTTTCTTTATGTTTGTTACTTCAGAATTTTCGACTGGGTGAAACGATTTTGATGATTCTTTTATTTGAAAGCTGGTGCTTCTCATGTGGTCCCATTTTAATTTGGTCTATAGTTCTGACAATGGTATTCATGAGAAAACCTTATAAAGCCGACAAATGGGCGAATAACTCAATATAATGCTAACCGATTTCGATTATTCTATTTAAAACGACAAATTTGTCCAAGTGTTAGGTATTTCAGATTCACTAAAAATCACAAAATAAAAAAAAAAAAACAAAAAAAAAACTATTCCAAAACAAATTAGCGTGCACTAAAAAGTAACAAAAAGACGATAATATAATGTAGTAACAATTATTGTTAATTTTGGAGCCTGTGTCAGCAAAGTTGATGTCAGCTAACAAGCTTTAACTGTTCTGTTACAGTCGTTTCCTCGTCTGACACCGACTCCAAAATTAACAATAATTGTAACTACATTATATTATCGTTATTTTTTTTAAACTTTTTAGTGCATTTGTTAATTTGTTTTGAAATAGTTTTTTTTAAGTCGGTTTTGTTTTTTTAGTTTTTTTAACATGTGTTGCACAAGTAACAAGTCGACAACTTCAAATTGGTATATATATATAAATAATGGTCTTAAAAATACGTGTGATAGCATGTTGGATTCGAAATGATGTCAAGAAAAATGTGATAGAAGCGAATATTTTATGAAATATTGGCGAAAAACGAAATACCTTTTTTTTCATCTATAATTGTTTATTTATTGAAATTTTTTATGAGTTGAAAACGCTTCTGAAATATTTTTCTAGACATCTATCCGAATCCAACGAGCTCAAAATCACACGTATTTTTAAGATCATTATTTCTATATTTCACCAATTTGATCTTGTCGACTAGACTAATATCCTATTGTGTCACTATTGATTTTCGTGATAAAACAGTTTTTATTTACAAAATGTGTTCTAAAAACTTGTATAATTATGTGTATCACTTTCAAAGCTTATACAATTAAGTTAAAAATAATTATAATAAGATAAAGTAATTTTTTTATCAAAAAAATCGAATTTTTTAACTTTATGACGTCATCAAAAACTAAAAAATTTAATTTTGCTCTATTGCATCAAAATTTTATCCAATTTTGATAAACAAAGTATGTAATCCTACTAAATTTGGGTCAAAATTTTCAAATTTGTGATCAAAATTAACCTAGCTCTATTAGCTTTCAAGAATGTGGAATCCTTGTCTCGGACTTAAGCACATAAGTGATAGCTAGCGAAAAACTTACATCAAAGCATAAAAGAATGACCCAAAATTAGTGGATTTTAAAAAAAATTCCTATAAGATCGGATCAAATTTGCCTGTGTTATCATATCAAAAATTTATCCAATTTTGATAAACTAAGTATGTAATCCTGCTAAATTTGATTCATACTTTAAAAATTTGGGATCAAAATAAACTTAGCTCTATTACGTTTCAAGAATTTGGAGAACTGGTCACGGATTTAAGCACATAAGTGATAGCTAGCGTAAAACTGACATCATAGCTGAAAAGAATGACCCAAAATTAGTGGGTTTTAAAAAAAATTCCAATAACATCGAATCAAATTTGCCTGTGCTATCAAAAAACCGAATTTTTTAACTTTATGACGTCATCAAAAACTAAAAAATTTAATTTATTTTTTATTTATAATATTGTAAATTAATGAGCCCCTTTAACCAAATTCTTTACTAAAAAACATCCTTTTAACGTACAAAACATCATTTTTTTTGCTACGCCGCGCCCGCCCTAGTTACGGACTTGCATACACCCTTTAAATTCTAAACGAAACACTAAACTACACCTTTTAATACACATTATTAGAAAATTTCACCTTTATGTTTGGTGTTATAGCGTTGGTTTATAGTTTATCGTTTCATCCTCTTTGATCTTTGTGCTATCCAAATGTAGAGTATTAGAATATTCGATAAAATTAAGAAACATTAACTTGTATACTAGTACAGTTAGATATAATAGTCAAAATAATCTACGTGAAATGAATATATACATCATTAATGAAATATGCATTATTAATTTTAGACCCAGGCTCGTAACGCCCTCGAAATATTGATTTTACGAAAAAAATTTGGGTATAGGTATTCATATAAAATCATTTAATTAGTTCATTTCCGTTAGTCCGCCCGTCTGTCGTCTGTCCGTGATCACCATAACTCAAAAACAAAAAGAGATATCAAGCTGAAATTATTGCGTGAAAAGTGAGTACGAAAATGAGCAACAAAAGTCAATTGGGTCTTGTAGCTTGTAAACCGTTAGAGATAGAACAAAAGTTGAAATATAAAAAGTGTTCCTTATGAAAAAATAAACAACTTTTATTTGAAACATTTTATTTTGTAAATATCACTGTTTGTTTATCAATGAGTGCGCAATTTAGGACACACCTTTGATGTCCATTTTTTCCAAAACTATAAAAGATATCGAGTTAGTTACACACAAATACTTAATTACTTCCCAGTGTGTCAAATTTACTTTTTGGGATTTTTGACAAAAAAAAAAGCTTCTAATCGAAAAACAACGTACTTGAGAAAAGTGAATACTTGCGAAAATGTGCAAAGATGTTACACTACCTACTCTACAAGGAAATCAGAATGAATGGATTTGAAAATTTTGTGAGCTTAAGGTAGTACTATCGGTAATAGACTTTGCATTCTGAATTTAATGAAACTTGGCATAGTTGTTCACTATTATATCATAATTAACCAGTTAAATTTTTAGGGGCCTTCAGAGAACTGAAAAAAAGATATTTTAAAGATATTTTAACATTGATCCTTATGGGAAATCACAGATTTTATTTTATTTCACAAAATTGGACGTTCAGATTTCCAGTTCTCTGAAGACCCCTAAAAATTTAACTGGTTAATTATGATATAATAATGGACAACTATGCCAAGTTCCATTAAGTTCTGAATGCAAAGTTACCGATAGTACTACCTTAAAGAAAAAATTTTCGGCGCAATACCTGAACACATAGAAAATTATTTCTTTCATTAATATATAACTACCTTTTCAAATAAAAATGGGGTGATTGCTTACCATAGGAAATAGAAATATATTTTCAGGATAAAAACATAAATTTTCATTGTCCCTTCATTGAAAGTTGATTTTGTTTCTTATACATGCGTGTGGTATGTTTCGTATTTTTACGCTGGTTGTATATTTTAATATATGTCAAAATGTCGTTCGAATTTTTGTTAAGACTGCATATATATATAAATTTTTATGTTTTTTTTATTAAAAAAGTCATTGAAACAAAAACCTACTTTCTATATACGATCTACGAAACTTTTCTAACATATATTTTCTAACGACGAGCTTATCTACTTTAATTCGTATGTTTCGTTGAACGAAACGATTATAGGTAGGTATATGTGAGTTACATTATTGGAATATTATATTTGAAATTATAGTAAATCTGTATAAATAAAAAATAAATTACATAAAATCAAAATACCCGACAGTCAAAATAAAAAACTGAAAAGAAAAAAAACAAGTCCAATAGTTTACAAAGCGACTTTAACAGTCGGGACCGGATCAAATCTTTCCAATAATGGGTAACGACTGTTATAAGGTTTACGAAAACAAGTTATTCGTTCCGTTAAGAACGAAGTAACCGATTCCACCCACATCAAAATGTAAATATGTTTGTAATTAAATAAATCAGAGAAACGGAGGTTAAACCCCATTATTATTATTATTCTTTCCTGCTAAATTTTGGTCATACTTTTCAAATTTGTGATCAAAATTAACTTAGCTCTAAAAGGTTTCAAGAATTTGGAGTCCTGGTCCGGGAATAATTCATATAATAGGTGTTAGTAGCGAAAAATTGACATCGCACAGCTGAAAAGAACGACCCAAAATTAGTGGGTTTCAAAAAAAATTTCAATAAAATCGGATCAAATTTGCCTGTGTTATCAAAAAACTCGAACTTTTTAACTTTATGACGTCATTCGAATAAAAAAAATTTAATTTTGCTCCAGCACATCCAAATTTTATCTAATTTTGATAAACCAAGTATGAAATCCTACTAAATTTGGGCCATACTTTTCAAATTTGTGATCACAATTAACTTAGCTCTCTTGGTTTCACGAATGTGGAGTCCTGGTCCCGGAATTAAGCACATAAATGATAGCGAGCGATAAACCGACATCGCAGCTGAAAAAAATGACCCAAAATTAGTGGGTTTCAAAAATAAAGTCCAATAAAATGGGATCAAATTTGCCTGTGTTATCAAAAAAATCCTATTACTTTATGACTTTATGTAAATTAATTCGCGCCTTTTACATGATTATTTACTAACTTTTTGTTTTACGTATTGAACAGACGTTTTGTTTTGCGCCTCTACTTCTTATACGCCGGTGGCGGGTGGCTCCTTTACCACGCCCTAGTGGCGTACCTGATAAAATTTCTCTTATCAACCCACCTCCTTTGTTGGTAGCTTCAAATATTGAATCTATTGATATCAATTTCATATTTAATACATCCGTTAATATTAAGTGGATCAAACGGATAAATTTCCGGGGAAAAACTTGTTTATTCTCAAATTGACGGTATGAGCCAATGAAATTCATATAGTAAACGACAAGTAGCTCAAACTGAACATTCATTTTGAATTTAAAAAAAAATTGTTTAAGTTTCAAATTAGGATATTCTTAAAAGGAAACTCTTTATACAAGTGTGTAGAGTAATAGATAAATATCTCTTTGAAGTTGCTATATTTTCTAGAATCTGTAGCTAAGGGTAGATAAATAAATAAGTGTAATAAACTTTCTGTGGCAAAGTGTTTATTGTCTAAACTCTAAACAGAAGTATATGGTAGAAATTAAACGTTGTTGGTGAACAAATACGATTAAAGTTTATAATAAATTGTGCATAAATAAATGATTAATAAATAAATCTATCTACAAGTAACGTAATATACATATTTTTTTTAAACAAATAATAATTCCTTGACATATAAAATTGTATACTTCTTTATTAATAAGATTTGGTTTTTCTTTTAAAATACAGGAGGATGCATAAGAAGATACACAATTACAAAAGGAATTATAAAAAAGTCCTATTTACCATCACGAAAAAGTAAGGAATTCACCTAGCTTGAAGCTAAAATAGAGTAATTGAATAGTTGGATAACTCGCAGCTACGGTAATTTTAGACATTTCTCGGGACAAATTTTCAGTCATTGTCTCAGGAACTTGTCGTTGACACCCAAAATCAATAAGTTCGTGTCTTTGAATTATTCAGGTTAATTAAGTCATTAGTTTTCAAAAATCACAAGAAGAGGTCCTAGGTCATCGGAATTTTTATTATTATTTTACCGTTCAAAGTTGGCTGAAAAAATGATGAATCATATAGGTTATTCTTTTCAATTGGATATTTTTTTATCAAAATATTTAGAGAGTGTGATAAAAAACTATCTAAAATATTTAGACAATCTTGTAGTTTATAATAAGACCATAAAATTTTAATTTAATTATGAGTTCATCGAAGATCCATCATTTGATGAACAGAGACAACTATAGTTAGAGTATTGATGATTGAAGAGCGATATCTATATTATAAAATTTATGAGCATCACTTGCACACAATTATTATATATTTTTGTAGTTGCATGGTATTGTAAAACCAAAAATAACTCATTACTTGTTTGCAAAGCGTGTATTTGGTTTATATGTAAGTATGTACCGTGCAATAAACCAGAATTTTTTTACAAAACTGTAGGTTAACAATCATCTTAAAGAGATAGATCGATAAATCGATAATGAGATAAATCGTACACTAAGGTGGATATCATAGACCAATTTCAGTGAATATCTCAAAGTCGTTTTTCTACTTCTGTACTCACCTGTATTTATCTAAAAGATTATTATATTATATTTTTGTTTTGTGGTTTTTAACATTCTGTTATTTAATATAAAATACTTTCTATATAAAATATATAAAATTAAATATGATGAATATTATAAAATATTATAATAAAACAAATAAAAATATTTATTTTCAAGTCGTTTTAAATTGAAAGACATTTTATTTTAACAAACTTCTTAATTAAATCTTTTGTAATTGTGATATTGTGTGTTAGATATATAATATCATTATTTTTGTATATAAATAGAAAATTTAATAAAGCCAAATTTTAAAAGAAATACACCATTCATATCATAAAGATATAGTCGTTAAGGTTGATCGGGCATTAAGGCAATGTTTAGATAAAAAATTAATTTTTGATATGTTAAATATTAATTGCTAACAGATACGTATCAACTATTTTTGAGAAGAGGTTTTCATGAAATAAATCATTAAAAATTGTAATTTAAACATGTTGTGAATAGCCAATGTTGAATTTTTTTAAGGGATACCTCTTTGTATAATCGGGTTAATTTAATGATTGGAGTTTCTGAGATATCGTAATATTTTGAACGATTTTTGGTCGTATATCAACAACTATTCGACCAGTCATCAAATGCACCCGATTTTTGGGTCAAAATAACCTTATATATTAAGTTTTATCGAAATTACAAAAAATTTCTCGATTTTTTGCAATTTTTTAAGGGGTACCCCTTTGAAAAAATCGAGAAAATCAGAAAAAAAATATTTGTTTTGGAATTTGATGAAACTCAGTGGATGGGGTAATTTTGACCCAAAAATTATAAAAATCCGGTTACTTTAATGATTGGATGCAGAGTTTCTGAGATATCGCAATATTTGGATCGATTTTTGGCCATATCTCAAAAACTATTCGACCAGTCATCAAATACACCCGATTTTTGTACTTTTTGAGTCAAAATTACCATATACTGAGTTTTCTATGGGCTCATGTGCTATTATAGAAACATTTTTTTCAAAAAATAAAATAAAACGACTTAAATATCGACTGCAAACTAAATTCAAAAAGTCATACTACGAGATATTTTGTTCAAATTATATAGGTTTCATATTATAAATCAGAGTAATGTTTTAACCTACATGTTTTTCCTTTTGAAACAAACGCACTACTTCATTTCACATAGAGAAAAATATGAACCCATGTTCAAAGTTTTTCCTAAGCTATAAGAAAACGTACATTATTTCTGTTTCTGTTAAGATGACAGATAACAACTTGATCTTCTTATATAGGTGGGTAAGTATTGAAGAGGAACTTCAGAGGTTTAATCGTAAATATCTACCTAGATCTTTCTCTAAGTATATGAAAAGGTTATTGCAATTTTTGTTGTTGAAATAATACGAAGTAAGTATAAACCATGAAGAAAAAAATGAGAAAATTCTTCTATGATTATATAACTAATTTTTTTGAAAAGAAAATATATCCTTCTATCAAATAAATCTTTTAAATTTACGAGTTGGCTTTTTTTGTTTTTTAGAAAATTCCGTAGTTAAATAACAAATCTTCGAAAACTTATACGGAGCCTATGTTTAAATATCCACAGAGAAAGTAAAAATCTGTTCAATATTGATTCAACTTAAGGCTTGCTGTAACTTAAGCGCCTTTTCTTACAAGCCATTTTCTACTACTTTCATAATTGTAGAAAACATAAATATAATTTAATAAAAAATTTGTTTCAATAGCCTTAGTCAAGAGTTGGACAAATGCTGGCATATCAAGATATAACGTTCCAACCCACGTAGGTTCGATAAAACAAAACCATTTGGTGAATTCTTTGAAAACTTTGCTATACTTTAATGTTTAACACACAGGTACATTAATTGTTACATCAAATCAATTTACAATCTTGATTTATATTTTTAACAATAATTTTACTACTCTTAGCACTGCACTGTTATAGTATCCGTACACAATGACTGAAAAATTAGCAGTTTGTTGATGAATTTGCATACCCTCGTTTTTCCGACATGTCGGCGCTGGAGGTCACGCCAAACGGCCCAATTATTATATTCATTTATCTTGCATTCAAGCAAAAAAGCAAATTGTTGTTCATATTTTTTCAATAGGTCGTTTAATTGACATGTTTCCCGTGTTCTACATTGAAAACGTCCTAATTTCAAAGTTTTCGTAAATGTAAATGTTGTAGGCTACACTAAAATGAAGCCACTCACGAAGTTTCGTAAGCGGGGGTTAAAAAATAATGTGTTTGATCATGTGAGTGATAGCTCGAATGCTGTATTTTAGTTTGTTAAATGTTACGAAGGCGTTAATGGTGAATCAAGTAGGGAGAAAAAGGTTAAATTTAAAATTTTGGTTGTTCATATTGTACCCAAAGTTCTTATTATTATTATTATTAACTTTACTATTATTATTATGTTCTAAACTTGATTTCCTAAACCTAAACAATGATTCTGTAAACTATAAGAACGAGGCCCGCGGGCACAGATAGTTACACAAAATATAAATTGAATTATAAACTCTGGAGGTATTCGAACAAATTTCCCAGAAAAAAAAAACAACTTGTACTTTGTCACAATACATAACAAAATAAATTGAACTTTCATATTTAATATTTAATAATAATAAGGATTCTCAATATTTTCATCATCATATCAGTTATGTTGGTAAATAAACAGTGACAACACTACCAAGGTAAACAAAAACAAGGATAAATAATAATGAATAAAGATAACACTGAAAAATTAGACTTGGAGACACTAACACTAGAAATATAGCCTTTATAATATACTGCCTTTCTTTTCCGAATTGTTTATATAATATCTCTCAATTCGGTGTGCCTTTTTGGCATATAGGCCTCCTCCAACTGTCTCCACTGTATTCTGTCTTCTGCAATTCTTGTCCGGTAGGATTCCAAAGTGAGGCGTATTTCATCTTCCCATCTTCTTATTGGGTGACCATGTCTTCTGTTACTGTTTTTTGGGTACGGTAAAGTAACCTGTTTGCTCCACTTATTTTTATTACACCGTAGCATATGGCCAGTCCAACACCATTTTTGGTGATCAAGACGGTAGAGTATATTGGTTACTTTTGTTCTATTCCTTATTTCAGATTGTCTGATTTTGTCTTTGAGCTTTACTTCTCTCCATAGCATCTTGCTAGCTTCTGGCGATGCTTTTCAGTCCCCAAGACTCACACCTATACGTTATGCAAGGAAAAATACACATGTAAAATGTTTTTCTTTTAAATCTACTGCTTAGGTTGTTTGCTCTTCATTATTTCTTTAAGTGACCAGAACTTTCTTCAACCACTTACTATTCGTTTGTCGACTTCCTTGGACATCATGTCAGTGGGAGCAATTATATGTCCTAGATAAGTCTCCTGAACATATTCAAAACTAATACCATCTTTTTTTATCACCGTAACAAGTGATTTGTCACCGTAATAAGTGATTTGAAATTTGGGATCAGTGTCTCGAAGCCTAAATTTATTATTTAACTGTTGAACATTGTGCATGAATGAATATTGTGTAAGAATGTAAAGAAAATTGGAATGGCAAATATTATATTGTCTGATTGACATTATTGAATTGAAGATATCTTTATTATTTATATATTTTGTGCAATCGTCTTTAAAAAACTTGGGCTGGTCTGAAATGCTTTACTAGATTTCAATAAATGTGAGTGAAGAGTAGTGTAGCTATATGTTTTAAACAAGCGCTAGGGTCAATCCAATCACTTTAAAATACGCGGATCCAGAAAAAATTTCAGATGGGGGCAGTATGAGCTTTTCAAGATCATCTTTAGAATTATTGATAAGTTTATATTTTTCATAGTCCAATCATTTAAATGGAAGGACTCTTTGCATTTTTTCCAGCAAAAATTAACTTAGAAAATAATTATTGACCAAAAAGCAAAGAAACCTTTCGAAAAGCCCAAAAATTGTTCGGAGTTCGTTCTAACCCAAAAATAGAAAAATCAAGTAAATAACACGATTGGGTAAATAGATTTTTATCCAATCGTGATTCGGGGTAAAAACTCATTTAAGACAACATAGCTCATGTTTTAAATGAGCTAGATATTTGAGTTTTTTTTGAGTCCTTATCACCTAAAAATTCACTAAAGATATGTAAATGTTAATTTTGTGATTTAATGACAAATTTTTATGGTATTGACTGAATAGTTCAGAGATATCAATTCTAGGATATAATTTTAGTCAATATCACTGAACTTCGGGCATAATCGATAAGAGGGCCCGATTTTGTATGACAATGGACAAAAATCATTCTGGAAAATGATTGCCAAATCCAGGACAAAGAGCAATTTCTTTGCTTCGTAATTTTCATTTATATAAATGGAAAAAATTAGAAATTTTATTTAAATATTTTCTAAGATTTTTTAAATTTTTTCAAGTTTAATCTTTGTTGTACTTGAGTGTGACTTTCATCAGGTGTAGAAAACATACTTGAATTTTCAATCTATATTTTTACACAATACTTACTTGTGAAAAAAAAAAAAGTAATAAATAAATATAATAACATCAGCTGTTACTTTTTCCACAATATATATTTTTTTTAATAAAAATTTTTTTGCTTTGTCATCTCAATAGATAAAAAGTGATTTTTTTTTTTTGTTAATAAAATCATAGAAAAATTATCTATTAAATCAACCAAAATGAAAAAAAAATATGCCCAAGGTTTTGTTACATGTTACTTCAATCAAAAAATTATATAATAAATAGACCTAGACATTTTTTACAGAAATAATGGAATAGCTGAAATAATGAAATCTACTCTTTTCATTACGTTATAAAATAAGTATCAGTTACCCGTCCATCTGGCTGGGCAATTCTAACTTACTGAGTTATTATCTTCACATTATTTGCCCTCACCTAAACTCGTTTTTGTTAAAAAAAATCGTGGGTTTTTGTTGAGGGCCTATGATTTTTTTGAGAATAAAATACAGGTCATGTGACTCGCAGACAATGTAGCTTTGTTTCACACTTTAAGACTTAAATATAAAGAAATCCTTCCACAGTGTTCCTAGCCCCAGGAGTTTGGACTCCTGGGTTCGTTGATATGCTAATCAGTCAGTTATCATATCTTTCTCTAGTCTGTTTTACTATCACATGATGATATCTTCCTTATTCCATTATCAAATTCCATGACTTATCCCTCATTTTAAAGCTTCGTCCTGGATAATGACTCGCATTCTAAAAATGTACCGCTTAAAAAAAAAACAGACTGGATAAATAATATTAAGATTAATTTTGTTCAGTATGTAATTTGTATATCAAATATGTAATAATATTGCCTATAAATAAAAAGAAAATAAATTACTCATTATATATTATTTCTCTAGTTTTACATATACAGACATGGTTCAAAAATGGCATTCTTGGACAAATTAGCCAAATTTGATTTAACATGTAAAGCTTAACCAAAATTTTGAAAAATAACCCAAATTTAGTAAAATTACATATTTACCTACTTTATTACAGTAATTTGTATTAAAAATGGTAAAACAAGATTAATTTTTTGTTATTTTAATGACGTCATCAAGTATAAAAAAAAATTGATAATTTTTTTAATAATGTAATTACTAACTAAAGCTTTACAGGTGTGAAGACAATATAAAATAAAATCCCATGTGTAATTGTTATACCATGCATATATGTAATATGCAAGGTATACTAAGTTTAGTCCCAAGTTTGTAACGCTTAAAAATATAGATGCTACCATCAAAATTTTGGTATAAATGTTCATAAAATCACCTAATTAGTCCAATTCCGGTTGTCCGTCCGTCCGTCCGTCCGTCTGTGGGCACGATAACTCAAAAACGAAAGAAGATATCAAGCTGAAATTTTTACAACGTACTCAGGACGTAAAAAGTGAGGTCGAGTTCGTAAATGAGCAACATAGGTCAATTGGGTCTTGACCTATAGGTCCGTAGGACCCATCTTGTAAACCGTTAGAGATAGAACAAAAGTTTAAATGTTTTTGTTCCTTATAAAAAATAATCAACTTTTGTTTGAAACATTTTTTCGTAAACATCACTGTTTACCCGTGAGGGCGCAAATTAGGCGTAAATTGTATAGCATGTATTATATAAATTGTATATGTATGTGCAATGTGATAGAGTAATCAGCACTATTTATGCATGGTATTTCAACAATTAACTCAGTCAATTGTTTGTTTTCACTTGTTTCAAATATATATTCAAAAATTAGAAATTTTTAATTTAATGTTATTGGGAGAAATGAAAATTTACATAAAATTCAAATATTCAAATTTATATATTCAAATATTAAATTACATTTTCATGTAAAATAAAAATAAAAATAATAATTTGAGTTGACAATATTTATTTAAATTATTTAAAAATTTAACAAAACTATAACAATAATTGTTGATGTTTTATTAAAATAATAATATCATTATCAACTTTAATTAAAATGGTTACAATTTTAGCACAATATTATAAAAATTATTACTATTTAGTATTTTTAGTAATTATAAATTATTTAATTGCATAGGTCTAGAGCCAGGACTTATTTCCAGGCTTGTGGGTCATGGAACTGGTGGTACCTCATTAAATATTAGCTCGAATCTACGCAACCATTTCTTTCTATTGTACATTTCACTTTGAAAACATCGCGTAAATGTTTTATTTTTCGATTTGTTTTGCACTCTTGTTTTAAATTTAGAAAATTCTCTGGGCTGTCTAGCCGAGTTTGTACATAATTTCGAAATTTTACTTTCCAGCCGTTTTTATTCATATCTCATCAAATTTATATGTGCCGTTACTCGCCGTACGCTTCTGCTTAGCGCACGAGGGAAATAAATAAATGTAAATAGCTTAACAAAGAGCTTTACTTGTTGCGTCATTATTTCGACGATAGTTGAATAAGTAAGTAATCAGATATTTTAGTATTTTATGTTTTTCTTACCTTCGATAGTTCAGTGATCGAGTGCACTTTAAAATACAGCCGCCCCTGGGCTGGAGTAGCATTTCCCATTAAAAGTCATTTCAAACCAGATAAAAATTGAAGAAGCTGTAGTTAATTTTTGTGTCCAAAAACTTTTTAACAGCTCCTAAAATCACGGGTAAGGGTAACTTTAGGGACTCTTTTGAAAGAAACATTTTGGTTTAATTAGCTAGTTTAGATTTTCTCAGGTTGAAAATATAATTGGGCTACGACATATATACAAAGTTCATTTAATAAAAAAGTTTTAATAAATTGAAAATATTTTTTATTTTGAAAAAGTTTTTAAATTTTAATTTAATATTTTATAAATTAAAGTACGATGATAGGTATTGATAAAATACCTTTCTTTTTTCATTGTATATACGTCTTTTGAGGACTTTATAAAGGATATTGTTAGTGATTGTTATCCTTCAATCACCTCAAGTGATCCTTTATATATTATGAAGTACCATTTAGATTCCTTTTAAAATTTTAATGATATAATAAAGTCAATATATCCGTTTGTTGTTATTATTACAAGTTTCTTATTAAAAAACTGTGATAGACTGTCTTGCAGAATAATTTTTCTTTTCGTTTTATAGCATCGAAAGCTGATTTCGTTTTATAGCGTTTCGATTACCTAAAATAACGAAACACGTAATACAAACTACCATAGCATTAGTGATCCCGTGAAGGACGAGAGAAACAAGACTATACGAGAATTCGTCAACGAGAGGTGAAACGGTAATACGAATCTTGTTTCTTGATAATTATTCGATAGATTGTTAACAGATTTTCGAGAAATAAACGATGAGTATTCGAGAGATAAATAATAGATTTTCTAATCCATCTTTACTTAATCTTTGAAAATGTAAAAATGTAGATACTGATCAGAAACTGATACTTTTGTTCTTATGACCATTCAATTTTTTACCTCAAATTCTTGCTAAACGTTTCAATCTTCAATCTTGCTAAACAACTAGTTGGTTTATATGGAATCCCAGTGATCGACATTTTAACAAATTTTCCAATTGATAATTAGAAAAATTTCAAAATTACAGTGAATGGTCCAATACAATGGGCCTAGTAGACCACGTTTTGTGATGTTACAAATATTTTCACAATTTAGGAAAAATTCAAATACCTATCCATGATTATAAAATAATTGATTGCAATTACGAACATTTTTCATACTTTTTTTTTAAAATTTATACAAACAGGCCGGGGGGAAATAGAGAGTTAAAATAAAGCGAACGTTGTTGAAATGCCATTGCAAATAACAAAAAAAATATTCTAGCACCTGCATTCATTGCTGTAGCAAATAACATTTTGTATGAATTATTTGTCTGCATGAAAAATCACATACGTAAAATATTTATAAATGGCATCATGATATACACTGAGTGTTAACAAAAAAATATGTAGAAAAAATGCAATTCGAAAATTTCCACTAATTAAAATACTTAACATATATTTATTACTCCAGTAAATGATGCTTAAACCAATAAATTCTGTCCTATAGCTTCGATTTACCTGAAAATTTGAGATTAAGCTCTGTTCATCCTCTAGATCAAAATTTATATGATGCCTAGTGGAGCGTTTGTCCAGGGGGTTGAAAAAAATATGCTGAAAATGGCAACAAGGATCTTAACAAAAAATGTCATTTAAGTTTATTTCGAAAAGTCAATACTTTTCGAGTTATTGGCGATTGAAAGTACTTAACGTTAAATAACTGGAAAATTTGACATTTTTTTGGTAGAGAATTTAATTTATTCACATAACATATTTAATACTATAAGAAACCTTGAATATGAAAAAAAATATCAAGTCATTTGAACGAAAATTAACGGAGTTATAATAAAAAGAAAGTTTTCGAACTTTTTTTTTTTAATGTTTTATTTAGCACAAAAACTGATTAATTTACCACGGGAACTAAAATTAATGCTTGCCTCATTCCACTTTACTTTATATTATTATAAGGTGCTATTTTCAACATATATTTTTCAACCGCCTAGAAAAGGTGGTTACCACTCTCTGGACAAAAGCATCCATAGGCACCATATAAAATTTAGAGATTTCCTTTACGTATTTCACAAATGTTTTTAAAAAGCTTTTTTAAGCTTGTTCCTCAATTAACCCGTCAAAACTCGCGTTATGAGCATTTTGCTCAAGCTCGATTTAAAAACATAAATAACTTTTCACATGTCTTAAGAATACTGAACGGTTCACACGAGTGCTGAAGGGTTAAGGTAGAAAGTTCGTTATACTCAAGTTGATATACTCAGTTATGTAACCGAAACCATTTTTAAACATCAATGACATTAAATTATGTTTCCAATAAAGCCAGTTTCAGTTATATTAAAAATATTTTTCTTTTAATTTAAAGTTGTGAACCTCTTAAAAGAAATACACTCGTTATATTATTACGATATCGAAAAGTTTTCTAGTATGATATGTTTGGTTGCATCATGTATAGAATGCATTTATAGAACACGACATCCAGTATAGATAACGGTAATGAATCCAATTTATCGAAAAATGCTGGTCATATCGTAAAATAGGCGAATTTTTATTTTATTTTTTCGATACTTTATTATAACAACGTACGTATTATCTCATCATCGTTAATAAGCGGTGGTAGCCTTAGAATGACGAATACCTTAAGAATGCTGAAAAGTTTTCTATTGCGTCATACCAAATTGGAATACTGTAGATATAAAAAATATTATTAAATATATAAAAAAAAGTTTTAAGTTTTCGATTTGAAAAGTAGTTATTACTATACAAGTTCGATTAAAAACAAGTCGGTGTTCATGGAAAATTTTTCTTCATATAGCAAATCGATTTAACTGGGGAAAAGTACAAAGTATGTGATTTCTAGTTAAATCAGTTCATTCGATCTTAGAGAACGTTACACTTGTACTCCACTATTCAAAATACTTTCCGTAGTGACTTTTCGTTCAAAAAAAAAAGGTTTCTGTTAAACGTTCTGTAAATAACGTTAAATTCGGAACAAATTTATAGGTTTTACTATACACTTGTTGATAGTTACATGAAAAGATGACAACAGGTGTGATTTTTAAATCGTAAAATTTTATTTAAAAAAATAAAACATTCATTTTCTCTGTACGTTTTCAACATAAATTTTATTGCAATGCATCATTTGTAATATTGTATGTATATACAAATATAAAAACATTAAAAAGAGCTAATGACCTATAATTATTTTTAGTTCTGTTCTTTATACTAATATTTTGTATTCAAAAAATTTATTTTTACATTATTTTAAAATTGCATTATTTTTGCGCAGAGACAAACAATTAAGGTTGTTGGGGCAATAAAGCCTCCTACACACTCTCGCGAAAAAGCAGAAGTTCTTGGCTCGTCTTGTCGGACTTCCCTAAAAGGCGGTTTTTTGTACCAGAGTCAAAGACAACACGAGGCACCGAGCCGAATGCAGGAGACCTTCACTTGCACATTCTCGTGATTACTTGTATATTTTAGTTGCTATTGCGGTCTATATAACACATTGTCGTGTTTATTGATACCAGTTAATTTCTTAAGAAAGCATTTTGTCAACAAACGCTGTGCTAAACGAATTTGCCGCTTTCCAACTTCCTCTCAAATCTCATGGTCATTGTCGTCCGAGGCGAAGCCGAGACGTTCTTTACTTTTGCTCCCTAGGTGTGTAAGATAATTGTAACTATACTAGATATGCGCATAGAGAACTACCGGCGCAGCAGTTACATTTTCGATATCAGCCATTGCAAAGAGATACTTACTCGCAAAGAAAGAAATGTTTTTTTTGTTGTCTAAAACAGTACCAGAAACCTAGGCGAGTACAGACGATCTTCATTCTCGTCCTTACCTATGTAGTTCAGTAGTTTATACGCACAGAAACCTACCGACAGGAGCTGTTGCCACTTCGATTTTTTGACAACCACTTTGACAAGTATACTGGGCGAAGATATTCCGCAAAAGTGTGGATCAGGGACAAGATGGCTATTCAGCTCAATGCTTGATATTTTTCTAAACATTAGGGTTTCTTGGACGGGCCACGTCGTACGGGCGAACAAGTCGCTGGTAGGACATCGTCCGTACATGCCCGTACTGACATGCATACACTAATAATTAGCTATGAAATATTACTCTTGCACCTACCGCCTTAAAGTAATTGCATTATTTTTGGACAGAGACACATACAATAAAACAAATTAATCTTGTTTATGTCTGTGTACAAAATTTATTTTTAATGACAAGTTTACGTCAATCACGTTGTCTTTTTCAAGTTCTTTTTGCCTATGGTACTTTTGGACATAAGTCATTATTAGACAGATAAGATATATTTCATTGTTTAAATATAAATATTTACGCAAGGAAACGAAAATTGCATTAAAAGAATGGGAATGAACGAGATATTTATATAATTAATTTTCATTGTCGAATTTGTTGGAGTTGTAACGTTGAATGAGTTTATTGAATCAATTGTTTAAACATCTTGAGGATGTTTATAAAATGTTCCTTTACCAAACTCATAAACGAAAAAGTAAGTTACTGACTTAAACATTATTGCTTTAGCAAACTAATATACGAAAAAGCAAGTATGCTAAAACTTTGTGAACTCGTAAATGAACAAAATCAATGGTTCACTACTTTTCTCGCATAATTATCTTTTAAACAAAATTAATGGTCCAATCATCTTCGGGTTTCACCTCGGAACCTAACGACATAAGCTGAATACTTGTACAAACCTTTATTTTGATTAAAAAAATATTGTGTCCAAATTCGCATATGGTCACGTGTCAGCGTCCTTAAATATCCAAGGTCAAAGGTCGCAAAAAGCAGTTTTTTGAGAATATCAGTTTTTTGAGAATATCTACAAATTTTGGCTGAAATCTTTTTTTATACGTTGAACCACTTTTGAAATAGAAGCCGCAGAAGTGCTGGGTTAATCGTGAATCTCAGCTTTTTATACTTCATGATCTTCTATATACCCATAAATTTCTTTCATTGCTTGTGTACCTCCTTCGGCTTGATGAACCTTACTTATTGGTGAAGGCAATCAATATACCGTTTCGTTCTTCTTCGGCTTGTATTTAGGGATAGACTTTCATTAAAGAGACATAATCAATAAATTTTATTTTTTAATACTTTTTTATTTTATTTTATTAATTATTTAAACAATAATTTATTTTAATATTGGAAAAACTGTCGGAATTAATTAAATATCCCTTTTATTATAATAAGTTTTTAATTTAATTAAAATATAGATATTTATTTATGATATTTATGCAGCCTTTACAATATTAAATTCCCTAATATCACATATTTTAATTTGAAAATAATTAATAAAATAAAATTAATAAATAAATATTAAAAAACCCTTAAATATCGATTGGATGAAATTGATAGTATGGACATGCTATTGTTAACAGTATGACCAGTATATGTGAGTGGCAGTATATTTGAATTGTCGAGAGAAAAACGAGGGAATGTAGATATTTTTACATTATTTTTCCTGAAGCTTAAAATTGAAAATGATTACTAAATTTTTTTATGAATAACATTTAATTAATTGCCTCTTTTTGTTATTTCGTGTCTTGTAAACAAAATTCTTCTTAAAAGGTTTGATTGACAAACGTAACGATATAAAAACTTAGAGTAACTAAAGCATCCCTTCAATGATTAGAATTCTCAGAAAATTCTATTTATTTCTTTTGTGTATTCTCAATATACTTTGTAGTTAATTAAATTTTGCTTCTAGTCTTATTTTAGTGTCTTTCTTTGGTGTTTAATGCTTGGATAGTGTGTTTTCTTTAGAAGTTCACAATTTTAAATGAAAATAAAACAAAGAAAAATATTTTTAATATCAATTAAACTGATTTAATTGGAAAGATAATTTTATGTAATCATGTTTGAACGTATCTCGGTCATGTGGCATGCGATCGGAACATATATAGAACAATTTGTATGTCCAATTTTTACACACTTTTCGCAGCAATTGTGGTCATATTCCGCCAATAACTGGTCAAATATTGCATTCCAAGTGTTCAACCGTCTCTTGCTTATAGGCGTAGATAAGTGATTTTACATATTTACAAACAAATCTAATTGGTTTAGATCGCAAGATCTTGGAGGTTAATTAACACATCTATTATTAGAAATTAATAAAAAATCTCATAAATTTGCATAAAAATAAAAAGTTTTAACAATTTGCGAGCGTTGTTCTGACGTGAGTTTATTCATTATGAAATTTGAATCTGCTGTCGGTTGTAAAACAAAAGAGTTTTGCCAATTCAAGGATGTGAACCTCTAAATAAAACACCCTTTACTTACTCCATACGAAATTACAGATTGTAAGGGTCGATTTATAACTAACGCTTTCATTCTCGATTTAGAAAGCCCGGATTGATTTCAGAACTATTGTATATTTTATTATAGCTCATGAAATCGAACAAAGCTAAAAACGCTCTCAATCAAACTAAAATCAAAATTGGTTCACCCCTTTAGGAGTTACGATGCCACAGGTAACAACACAGATACACAGACATGTTAAACTTATAACACTGCTCTTTTTAGTTGGGTGTTTAAAAAGCAAAATATCCATGACGAAAACAACCCGAAAAATAAACATGACAAATATGAATGAATTTTGCTCGAACTAAATCGACTTTTAACTAATAATGTCCATAAATATATTAACCATTTCAAAACAAATAATTGCTTAGCTTATTTGCCATATTCACCAAAACGCTTGGAGAATTTGTAGCTGCGGGCTATGAACTTACCCCTATGTTGTTTTTTAAATGGTTCGATTATATTTGATGATCTCTTGTTTTATTATATCTCTTCTCTTGACTTGTGAAAACCACACAAACCAAAAAGCCAATTTACATTTATACGTTTTATACCTTTTTAAGTATATCCTTTGTTTTACGATAAATGACCTTTTATTTGCATGATATATTTAGGTAGGTGTTAAAAATATATCGATTGTCTCATAAATCACGTATTTATTTGTATACTTTATGTTTAATAACTTTTTAAACTTAAGTGTTCTTGCAAAATTAAATTTAATGCCTTAACAGAAAATGGTCAGCATTTACTTAACCTGTCTGCAATCGCGTTGACCGTACAGTAATCGGTAATCGCGTCAAATAGTTCGCGCGTTGAATATTCTTTAACTTTGTAAAACATAGCCTCTAAATTATTTTCTATGAATTTATTTATTTATTTTTTTTTTTTTTATTTATTTATTTAAAGTCGTTTTTTAACGTCGAGGTCATTAACGACTACTATGAATTTATTTCTTATGCACTAACGACTTGTATATTAAACTAGCTTGATACCCGCCCGTTTCACTGGGCTTAAAAGTAAAAAAACACCGCTTTATAGCCTCCACTTCTCTTGATGTGCACAATTTTCAATTTTGTGAAATGTAAAATAGTCATAATTCATTGAGTATATTGGAAAAGTTGGCCATGAATGGTTTGACATTTACTATTTTAAATTTTTACAGAATACTTTAATTTATAGTTCAAAATGATGAAATTATATATCTGATCCATCTATAATCATCATTTTAAACCATAAATTCGAGATTTCTGTAAAAATTTTAAATATATCTTTTTAAATTATATCTCATGTGTTATTCTGCAGTATAATCTATATTGCCATACAGTTTCATTAAGAACCATTCGCTAATTTTAGCGTGAAAGCGTTACAAACAAACATGCTTACTTTCGCATTTATAATACATAAAGATAAGGAAGAGATTAATGAAAGTATAAGAACAGGACCGAAAGTTAATTTTTCTTTTTTCTTACACCATTACTCTTGTGATGAGAGAAATTCATCCAATTTCTGAAGAACTTGATAAAAATATATTTTTAAAAACTTTAGATAAATTGACAAAATCTGAAAAATTTATAGTTCGAAAATAGTTAAAATTTTATAAGGTTAATAGTTAAAAGTTTCCATCACATATTTCATTTAAATAATTAAAGTTATAGTTATTGAAATAAATACCACGATACTCGAAATAAAATTTTTAAACAACGTTTTTGGCCGTGGAGCCAATTCATATAAGGATGAATTCTTGTTGACTTCGAGTTGAGACATAGTTATTGAAATAAATACCACGATACTCGAAATAAAATTTTTTATTTCGAGTATCGTGGTATTTATTTCAATAACTATGTCTCAACTCGAAGTCAACAAGAATTCATCCTTAAATTAAAGTTATATTTATGTTTTAAATCAAGCGTGAGCAAAATGCTATTAACGCAAGTACACAGTCGCCGGGGATCGAATAAGCAAATATATCGAAATTTTTCAGTTGAAACCACAAACAATGGATTTACCATTTCAGTACCTTCTTTACACACCATCCGGTAAAGGAGTTTAAGATATAAACATAATCGATTTTTGAACTATATAGTATTTTTAGTGTCACAAAGTGCACTTTTTCCATAAAAATCGACATAAAATTGATACAAAGATAGACTGAAATCGTATAACAAATATAACGATATTATGTTTCGATTTGTAGTAATCTAAGTTAACGATTGTAATAAAAACAAATTCTACTTCTTTTTTTTCTTGTAAATTGTCTCATAAAATAAAATTCATCAATTATTTTACGAATAATACGGTAAATTTCTTTGCACCAATAATTTGATCTTTGCCAAATTTTTCATAAAAATACATTAATTGTTTTAGTGCCAAAAAGATAATGAGACATAATACGTGTGTATATCATATTCACAAATCTTCCTGAATTTTGACGTCATGGACGATTTAGGTTAATGATTTTTGTAGGTGTCATATAGACCACAAGCCCATGCTAAAATTTTTCGGGTGAAATTATCCACCAGAAATCATTTTGAAAAAGATTTTCTATATGTAAAAGTAAGTTTAAGCACCATGGCGTCAGTTTTGCGCGGTACAGGTGAGTAATGGTGAGAATGCCACACCCATTGGTATCTACTCCTGCACCAGCAAAAATGGACGGCGTTGGCGGATACTAACTCTACATTGGTGTTCGAAGGGAATTACATAAATGCCGTACATAAATAAATCCGGTATACTTCGATTTTTGATCTACTGTCAATTTCCGAAGTCTTACGTATTTATTTCTGTACGGCATTTATGTTATTCACTCCGAATACTTATGCAGAGTTAGTATCCAGCAACGCGTATATATTTGCTGGTGCAGGGGTGAGACACCAAGTGGTGTGACATTCATATTCTCACATCTCACTTGTGCTCTCCTGTGCCATGGTGCTTAAACTTACTTTTACAGGATCATTATTTTCGATATGTTTCCTGGTGGGTAATTTCACCTGAAAATTTCAGCATGGGCTTGTGGACTAAAACGTAATTATTGTAATTTTTTATTAAAAATTGAATTCTAGATTACAAGAATGATTTCATTTGTGACATCATACACTGAAAAAAAAAAAATTTAGGTCATTAGAAGGAATTGGTGATTTTTAAAGAAAAACACCGCTACCTTTTCAATGTATATTCCATAAAGCTTTCATCCTACAATGAAGGATTTTCGTGTAAAGTGGAAAATTGCCAAATTATTTTGCCTACTTCACTGCAAGCTCAAGAGCTCTTACCGTGTTAATAATTCAAAACTTTTTGATTTATATTGTAGCACGACACTACCTTATTGATGAAATATTGTAGCACGACACTACCTTATTGATGAAAATATTGTAGCTCGACACTACCTTAATGATGAAGCTCTGCGGCCAAGTTTTATATTTATTAGAAAATACGTTGTTCTCCCTAAGATATAGAAAATTTTGTTGGTATTTTCGAAAAAAACTTATTTAATTTATTTCCCTTCTAAAATCAGCATTAATTATTACCATAATTAAAATTGCCATTTACTTCTATGAATGAAGTTTATTTATATAATCATTAATTTAATTATTTTATCAATTAAAAATTGTTATTTAATAATAATATACTAACTCCTGTGGCTTTGATCAGATAAAATATTATGCAAGTTATGAAAATGTCTACACCTACGATCTAAAATCATGTGAAACTTACGATGACAAAACAGCAAGAAAATTTTCCTAAGATGGTATTTTATTCGAAGAACACTCAAGGTCTATTTTATTTTTCTACATTTGTAATAAATGTATATGTCACTGGATTCTTGTAAGAATCGTTATAATAAATCTAGGAAGATTGTAAACTAACGGTAGATTGTTTTTAACATGTAAATTCTATATTGAAGTGTTTCTAAAGGTATTTTTTTCTATGTAACAAGGGCTAATTTTCTTAAAATTAATTTGGAAAACTAATGTTCATTAGTAAAAAGCATGACAAATATTTTTCTATAAAGAAAATTATAACAAGTAAAACTCGTTTTTCTAAAAATAAATTTAAATTGATTAAATGAATGTCACTTATGTGTTATTTCTTCTATAAGTGATTTTCCCTAAATCGTTAGGCATCAATATTTCAAAAACTATGGTATGTATCGAAAAATTTTACTCTTAACTTGACTTATAACCTAGAATCCACCCTCAAAACTTGAAGCGTAAGTTCCAAATATTTTCATAGTTTTTCTTTTCTTTTTTTTGAGAACGTAGGTGCTTAAGGAAAATGATAAGAAATCGTTAGGTTATAAAATGATAGATTGCCAGATTGCTAGTTTATAATCCTACGAAAACAAAAACTTTAGATTGTAAATCTTATTCTTCTAAATTTATCGTCGGACTACAATCTAGCCAGATTTATTATAAACAAACGAGTCTTACAATTTTCCGGTGACATATACATTTATTAAAAATACGGAATTGGAAACCTTAAAATAATTTAATTATATTTGCCCATATAATATAAGGCTTTTTCCCTAGGTATATCGTGTTGCCTTGATGCTTGTTGCATATTGGAGTAAATAACAATAAATTTTTTGAAAAAGAATAATTTCATTTGTGCATAATGTAAAAAAAACTACACAGTAAAATATTGAAAAATATATAGTTCTTATATATCAACCAAAAGAAAAACTAATTTCATAAAATATTAAGAAAACATGAAAACATTTCATGAAACCAATACTTTCATGAACAAATCACATTCATTACAAGATGCATGCTATTTTGATTAAAATTTCGTTCATTAGTTCACTAAATTTGAATTAGTTAACTAAATTTTAATCAAAATGGCATTTTTCTTGCAATGAATGTGATTTATTCCTAAATTTTCCAAAATTGGTGTTAGTCCGTAGGTACATTTCTTGAATACTTTTATTTAAAAGTATCGCGCATTTCGTCAAATTCCAATAGGTTCTTTGCGTTTTGTTAGTCGAGGAGATCAAGCAAAAACTTTGAAAGATTTCCCTATAAAATAAAAACTATTTCTCTCAATATAAACAACTTTTACTTTGAAAATTTTTTATCAAAAAATTTAAAATTTTTAATAATTTTTATAAAAAAGCATATTTCATCAAAATTGAAAATAAAATACAAATAATTTCAACCCCAAGCCTAAACTTGCCTTGGCGCTTGTACTACTTTAAACACAAGCCCTTTGTATAAGAAAATCTAAACAATATAAAATGCTATTATGGTTCAAGAATGGTACCCTGTTTCTTGAATACGGACCATAAAACACTTGCATCGGACACAACTATAACTCTTTGTTTAAGAAAATCTGAACAATTAATAAAAAATATCATATACTATAAAACTTTGTAGATAAAATTTCGCAATTAAAAACAGAATATAAGTAAAAAAAAAAAAATCAAAGCGAAAAAAATTTACAATAAAAAACTTAATTGTATTATTATTATGTCATAGTGACTGTAGTGGCTCGCTCTGGCTACATGCCATTTATAAGAAAATTTATGGCATACATATTTTAAACATTTTACGTCACAAACAGACGTAAAAAATATGTAAATTTTTTACAGAAAAATTTTTCTTCTGTTTTATATATCATCACACTTTATAGGTATATCGTTTTATAAGATGGAATATATAGAAAAGAAAAGACCAAGAAACGTAAAAATTTATTTTATACTAGCGTTTACTCGCATGCTTGTAGAAAACAGCAAGAAAAGCTATTTTTTGTAGTCAGAACCCAGATCAAAGTAGTACCTAGATGACGGAGCTTCGCTCGGTAGTTTTATGGGTTAAAAAAGCACAAATTTTATCACTAATATAAGAACCATTTCAAATGTCTCCATGCAAATATCAATTTGAATGTCCCGGTAATGTACTTTATTTTGTTAACTACGATATACGCCAATGGTTTCAGTTATTCCTGAAAACATGGATAACTGACGTTTTTTAAAAATGAAACCAACCATTTCCGAGATCGTTGCTCGTTTAAATATATAAGATAAAGGATGACGAAGAGTGGATTTCAAAATGCCCGAAGTTAGAATGAAGTACGTCTGGCACTTGAAAGCGGTTGTTATGATTGAATTTATTAGTGCGCATTCTCAATTTAGTTATTCCTCCTGTATATAAAAATGACGTCGATCTGAAAATTCGCTTCGGTGTGAAAGAAGGACAAACAAACTGACATAAAGATACATTTTTTGTAGATAGTTTTTCTCCACTGACAATTCGAATTCAATTTTCTTTTTATAGGTAAATTTACACTACATTGATATCGAAAAATATCATCGAAACGAAAATATTAGCTTCTGTCATTTTCAACTTTGTTTTTCTATCGAAAATATTATTAAATTGTCGATGTGATTAATTCTACTTGAGAGGTTTTATTTTTTAAGTATCACAATTCTAGTTATACAGTGTGTCACATTTAAAATGAAGACTATCTCATATTTTCGTTATTCATGGGATGTTGCACAGTCATACAGGGCGATGAGTCACATTGTTTAAGATATACTTGACCGAAATCAGAACTTTAAACTCAGTCTGCTAAAAATTAACAAATATGGCCGATTCTTAATATTCTGCCTAGCGTCAGAGATGGTTAGCGATATTGAAAAAACCAATAGATAAATTTACTTATCATATTTTTTATACTCATTTATCGATTTTCATTTTTAATTTTTACATTACTTTATTAAAATTTATTACGAGTTTATTGAAATATTTGACTACTTAACACTAGTAAATTATCAATTTGTCCAGTTTTTACATTCCATAGCACACTAGTTATAAAAGTTTTTTTTTAACTTTATAACTAGTATGTTATGGAATGTATTCAAATATTTTAATAAATTTTTGCCATGAAAATTTGCGAATTTGGCCATGAAAATCGGTAGAAAAACTATGATAGGCGGGTATATAAATCAACAACATTTCATAAAAAATATCTCTCATCAGATGGGTGAAGTTTGACCTTATACAAACTATTGTACTATAAGTATATCTTTTTGGTGTTTCAGGTCTTGCTTTGAACTATTCGTGGGAAGTTTACTTTCATTCAACTTTTCCACTATCTGTAGAAGACCGATCGAAAAAGATCGTATATTTTGAAAAACAACGATAGCTTAAACAAAACTATACTTTGGCATCAAATTATTTCCAATCAAAACTTGCTCTGATTTTCCTTTTTTCAAAAAAATACTGTTTCCTTATTGACATTTTTTCTTTGGAATAATGCTATCATAAAAATCCCTTTGAGGAATTATTTATTTTATTTACTTAGGGAATTAGGTTCCATTCATTTTCAGTCATAAAATAAGTACGTAATAAATATATAGTCCATAATAATAAATTTTTTTATAATCTACCTAATTAAACTTTCGGATAATTATATAATACCATTTTATACGCATTAGATTATAATGCTAGGATAATAATTATTATACAGATTTGTGTGTATACAGATCTTGAACTATATAATTTATATACGAACAAACGAAATTATTTTTTTATTATATACTTATAAAAAAAAATCCTTTAAAATTGTTCGCTCGTGATTACTGGTAATGTATGGAAAATTCATGAAACATTGCAAAAACAACATTGCCTTTAACTGAGACTGTACACACAACATTAAACACGTCTTTTGGGATGATATTGTGTTTTTAGAATCCAATGAAACATATTTGATGTATAAAGGCTGGACTATTTTAGTCTATTATGATTAACAGCTCGTTTTGAAGTTGGTATGGTATGGTATGCTATGGAGGTTAGTGGGCCATGCTTGAACATCGCGCCTCGAAGCAATGGTTCAGAGCACCTAGCCAAATAGACCCCTGTACTCTATCCCCGCTACACTCAGTGGCTATTATAACCAACTCATGGACTGAAACCCAGGATTTGTCTAGCGCTGAGTTTCCTAATTTCTTCTGGTTCGACTATGGCCGGACCAAACCATTTTCTTCGCTGCTGTATGAGCGCCGGGCAGTAACAGAGAAAGTGGATCGATGTTTCTTCTGAATTTTCTCCGCATCTGTCACACGCTGGAGATTGTCTTTTACCAATCTGATGTTGGAACTTGTTCAGGTTATCATGTCCTGTGAGTAACTCTACGATGACTCTAATATCAGCTCTGTTTAGTTTCAAGATCTCCTCGGCTCTGTTACCGAGCGAGTTTCCTTTACCCAACAGGCTTTTGGCGATTCGTCCTCCCTCGTAGCTGGTCCATGCCTTTAATTGTTGGTTTTTCAGATTATCTTCTAATCTGTTAAGACCTTCTTGGTATGGCATCATCGCAAGGTTTTCTTGAGTGGGAGTTTCGTTTTGGAGTTAATCGAATAAAAAATAACTTAGTTAAATACCTTTAACAAAAGTTGCAGAGTTTGATGAGGGACATCATATTTTCACACCAGATTTGTCAAAATTCTCCGGGTTGCTTTAATAGTCAATTTAGATCCTAAAAGGTAACATTTTTTATTTTAAATATTTTTTTCGATAATCGTTAGCTTTCGGCGGAAATGAAAGCAATTCTCTGTAGCTAGCGTGTTTTCTTTCAGTATGTCAGTTTTTTTATGAGGATCAACTTTCTAATTTAAAGTGTTTTCCGATCTCTTTCCTTGCAGGATCTAAATTGACTAATAAAGACACCCGGAGAACTAAGTCCAATCTGTTGTCAGAACTTGATGTTCCCCATGAAACTCTACAACTTTTGTTTAAGTTATTTTTTGATTAGTTAACTGCAAAACCAGCTAATATAGTAGCTATATAGATTAAACTGTTCCACCCTGTATATACAAATAAAAAAAAATTTTTTTTGGTGATTGCTGGACAGCGGTATGAAAAGTGTTCCCATTACTGAACGTTTCCGTTTATCGAGACTCGACTAAACAAATTTTTTCCTCTTAATTATACGAAATAATAAAATTTTTCTTGCTACTCAATTGATAAAAAAATATTCTTTTTAAATTAAATATGGGATAAATTCCTTAGAATAGTGAGCTAAAGATTGAACTAACAACCTGGAACTCTTAAATATAAATTAAATTTTTTCGCTTAGTCAACAATTCAATGGCCAGAATATATACTTGTTAGTGACATTCTCATAAAAAACAATTTTCTATTTTTGAAGAGAGAACAAATATCGTTTCTCCAATATGTTTTTAACTGTTTAGTGGTGAAATATAAGTTTGTATAAGCTATGTTTACGAGAAACAATGTATTGTACAAGTTTTCGAGTCATAAAACTAATGTAATATATTTATTATTAAACCAAGACATGGTACAATGAATTCTTTCATACTTTGATATTATATAACAAGTTTCCTTTGCATAGTTCGGACTTCAAAATATAGGGGTTGTTTTTTAGAGGACCAAATCTTTGAGCTGGTTAGACTTTTTTTATTGGATAACCAATTTGACTGCAGATATATGCTTTGTGCTAAGCTTGGCTTGCTATTCATCTAGTTCGAATTGCCGTTAAGTTTGTAGTTTTCAAGATAAAGATTATATAAGACTCTTCAAATCCGGCATTTCAAATTCGAAAACGCAAAATATTTCGAAAACTATTGTTCTAGCCAAATTTTCAAACTTAATTTTTGTAATTTTTTGGTCAAAAATTTTTCTATTTTTTAAAGGACAGTTTAAACTTTGCAGATTCACACTTTCGATTTTAATTTATGGCCAAGCTAACAGCTAATCACAAAGTATGGGCCGTCACTTAATAAGACTTGCACATAAATATAGCAATCAATTGAATACAATTTAAATCGGAATGCAAAAATTTAAATCAAATTTCGACATGTTTTAATATCTCATGTCTATGATAATTGAGCGTTCATTAGATGGTTATATAACATTAATTATTTGCGAACGCATTGTATGTAAATAATAATATAGCCAAGTAATTTACAATTAATTACATACATATACGTTTATTACCTATTAAGTCAATAGCAATAGTGTAGTAACATATTGTTACAACATATGATACCACTTACCAACCATACCCAATAGTTTTAATTGTATCATGTAGGATGTTACCACTTACCTACCATGCCAATGGCTTTAATTATATTATGTAGGAAGATCATTTTTGCTTTAAAGTTTATATTTATGTTTTCGTATAATGGTAAAGAATTTTGGGTCTGTTCCCGAATATAATAATTTATGCTGTCCATCACGGATTGACCCCAGGACAAAGCCGAAGTCTTTTTTTTCGCTTTCCAATTGTATTTTTGACCCTGTTTGTCATTTAACACATATAATTGTCATGAAACTAAAACTTTTCTAACAAAGCTACTTTTTCATTAATTACCAAATTTAAAATTTTGGTCACCGATTAATAAGGTAACGCTATCAAAATTTTTTCATAGGTTAAATGTACCAGTTGATTAAAACTGACACATTTTTATTTTACGGTATTCAACGATATTCGAATAAGAACGGAGGTCCGTTATCTCACAGCTTGAAATCTTTTCAGTTGGAAAAAGAACATCTCTTTCATTTGAGTTTCAGTCAAATTGATTTTTGATTTTTTCTCTCCGTGACAGAAAAATACACGGTTATGAAAAATTTCGCAGAGAAAATTGTTCATAGGCAACAACCTCTGAATTTTTAGCCGATCTAAAATAACTGTCAAATACTACGTTTGGTTCTAGACCTATTAGGGCTACTCCTACACAAATTTCCTACAAATAATTCCAAAAAAATTCACTGGGTTTATTGAATCGCATTTTATTTAAATAATTGAATGGTTTTCATAAGGGATTTGATAATTATTTCCCCTAAATTATTATAAAAACTCGATTTTCTGACATTTTATGATTATCGTTACATAAGTTTGACGTGTTCGACAATACACGAATATATTCATTTTTCGTTTTTCAATAAAATAAAGTATATTTACATTTTAACATTTCCATCCTAGAAAGCAATCGAACTGTACGAATTTTTTTGTCACTTTTAGGGTTCCGTATTCAAGGCAAAATGAATTATGAATGTTTGGGCATGATGTCATCTAAAATTATTGCAGTGTCTTCAATCTATTTTGCGCTAGAGCATCAAATTCATGGTTATCTCTTTTTTCTTCTGTTATTTCTTTATTCTGATTTTCTGCCGAATCGAAGCACTCACTACCACACTATCGTCTTACTTCACCAATATCTCATTGCTACAACTGGCAACGGCATGGCAATTACTGCTGCGAAAGCTCTTTGTTGCGTATCTCTATTACCTTGTCCGGTCACTTTCCACGCCGGTGATGACACCAACTCCAGCTCCTGAGACAACAAGAGCGGAGAAGCGAAATATGTGACATCTGTGCTTGTTTTTATTAAGTACTGGGTTTAATACACTCTGATTTCTTTTATGACGGATTAGAGGCAGGGACATTCGCGTGCCTGCCTTGACTTCTTGCTACATCACCAGAGTATGGAAGAGTTGTTAAAAATTTTACAAAGAATCTGAATCCTTGACGAAGCAGTCAAACTTGCACTTTATCGGTTTTTTGTGTATGCTGACAACGAAAGTAAATATACATTTCAATGACATTCAGTCGAAGTGAACAAAAATATAAAATATATGTCAATGTACAAAAGGGAGTCTTCAATAATTTAATTATATAACAAAGTGTTGAACAACTGTACAACGACATGACGTAATGGACTCATTCATCAAAATCCACTTATTTATGTATTCTTACAAGTGGGAGTAGGTATATCTACATAATGATCGACGGTTTACAGAATCGACGATCAACAGAATCATCGACAGTTTTTTGTAAATTTTACTTAACGGAGAAAATAATAATAGCTCTAAAATAAGTTGGCACTCCACTCGTATTAACTGGATTTCCATATAGCATATAAATACTGCATTGTAATAGCATCCGTACACAATGACTGCCTGTAGAGAACGACTATTTATACTGAGCCCTTCATATCGACTGACTTGTTAATTCACAGTATCCATAACTACACTTTAACATATACTCCGTTTCCGTGAAAACCATGTATTTTTTTTTGCTAGCCACACAGCAACCTAAGATGCCAAACTTATTTGTATTCTTCTAGAAACAATCTTCAGAGCCATGCATGAAACGAGACTCGTTACAGTTTAAGCGCCGTCAAGATCGAAAAATTAAGAATGGGCATCATTAGAGTACGTTAGAAATGTTCTTTGCAAAAATTCTAATAATCGATGCAAGTGGTGACCAGTCTTTGTCCATTTTTTAAACTAGAAACTGATGTACTACTTTCTATGCGTAGGAAAAAATTAGATTAATCATGAAGAGAATATAATATATTTGTTTTGTACGTGTAAAAAATATAATACACTTGTATATAGAGTTTATCCACCTCCTACACACTACTTGTACACTTGTAGGTAAAAGTGTAACGAAATACGTTTGTAGTTTGTCACAAGAGTATAAAATACTTTAAACAAGTTGTCAGTTATATCGCTCAAAACAACAAAATGAGTACAAAAACATTTTCTAAGTCCAAAAAGATATCATAAAAAACAAAACTTTATTTTAAACTTATACAATATATATGTAAAACATCTAAATTTTGCTTGACATAAACATAAGCTGGAATGAAAAAGTGAGCAAAACATCGGTAATAAGTCAGAAAAAAATTTGAGTAAAAAATTACTTACTTTCTAAAGGGCAAGCTTCGGCTCGATATGATAAAAGTATTATTTATTTAAATTTTTAATTTAAAACTAAAAAAGGTATGAAAATTTAATTTATAACTAAAAAAAATTAAAAAGTATATGCAAAAATTCACTTTTCAAAGGTCACATAAACGAATTTTTCGCGATTTTCATTGAAACGGCAAGTTTTATCATAAAATTAGTTCAGACGAAAATTGTAGATCAGATAATTAAATATAAAAAATTGCATAAATACTTTTTTTCCTAAGAATCACCGTTTTGTAGATATAAAGATTCAAAAAGTTGGAATCGTCATATGATTTTATGGATTGACATATAATTCTATTGCTTACATTGAAAATTTATTAATATTTTTTAACAAATAAGAAAATTTTTGTTGTATTTATTTGACTTTTGATTAGAAACTTAAAACTTTTATCTATACATAAGTTCAGTAGCCATATAACCTTAGACTTAAAAATAAAAGTACATATTAAAATATTATATAAAAAAAAATATTTAAAAAAATCAGATTGCATAAAGTATGAACTTAATCCCACACATGATAACATGCACTAGCAATCAAAAGCTTAAAGATCGTGAGCACATTATATGATGTAAAAATTTTATGATTTAATTTTTACTACATGGTAAAGGTAAGTTTGTTAAAAAAGAAAATTAAAGTTTCAATCGCGTTCCAAGTGTCACTTTAGTACAAAATGCAGTAACACTGGAACTAGAAGAGAATAGCCAAAAGATTGAAATTGAATGTTTTTTACAAGTGCACCTTTTTTACATTTGCCAACTTCCACTTCTTTATTTATTTTTTTTTATTTTACTGTTATTCAATTTAATTTTACATACACGCAAGATTACTGTCAAAAAACACGAAAATTAATTTTTTTTAACGTGATACTTGTGTCAAGATTAAAACCTCAATTTTCTTCATTCTTACGACGAATTCTCTAAAAGATATGGAAAATTAATTAAAGAATTTTAACTTCACTTTTCGCTTTAACTAGCTGTTAAACCCGCTTCGCTGGGTTGTCATTTAAATATCAAAATTGTTAAATGAAAGACTTTTTTTTTAATTCTCTCTGTGTGTACGGAACAGTAAGATATATTTGGAGATATTTCGAGAATATTCGAGAAAGTTCTAGAAAATTCTATAGAAATCCATAGAAAATTTTAGAAAATTCGATAGAAACCCATGGAACATTCCAGAATTTTCGAGAAAAATCGAAAGACATTTGCGCCAGTAGCGCCATCTAGTGAAAATTGTACTATTGACAGTGGGGCCTATTGTACTATTAGAACTATTTTTTTAATCTATTTTCTATGAATTTCTAGATCATTTTTAATTCCACCCCCACCAAACTCCCTTATTCACAATGGGAGCCTAAGGGCTACCCAATGACATAATCCCCTACCGAAGGTCAATGGTTAGTTTTAGGGAAAATCGGGGACATACAAACAAACACTCTCTTTTTATATATATAGAAGATAGAAGATGAAACGTCTAATAACTACTGCTATTTTTTTTTTAAAGATTTAAACCGGCTTATGACATCCGCTTTGCGTCATAAGGGAATTTCCCAATAGGCACACGGTCGAATAATATGCAGAAAAAATAAAGTAGAAGATTGAAAGCTTTAAACTGCATTTTATTATTTAAGGATTTGCTACCATTCGAGATACATAAGTAGATATTTATTGTTATCTTTTATTATTTTTATACTCTGTAATATATGAAATCTATATCAAGGTATACTAATTTTAGTCCCAAGTTTCTAACGCTTAGAAATATTGATAATGCGAACAAAATTTTGGTAGAATCGTTCATAAAAGACGTTTAACGAAAAGAGATATCAACTTGAAATTTGTATAGCATACTCAAGGCGTAAAAAGTGAATTCATAAATGAGCAACATAGGTCGATTGGTTAGAGGTAGAACAAAAGTTTAAACATCTTTTGTTTGAAACATTTTTACAAATTAGGACAAAACTTGGGTTCCATTTTCTCCAAAGTTATAAAAGATAGCGATTTGAAAATTTGCAGGTAGCTTCAACTAGCGGTCTTGTGAAAGAATCTTGAGAAACTCGAAAATTTTCGAAAACCAAAATGTTGGTTCTTTAAACTTTTATAATTTATTAATAATAATAATAACACTGGCATTCAACACTTTTAGGGTATTTCAACATTTAACTCAGTCAATTGTTTATTTTCACTTGCTAGTTTAGATTTTATGCAGTCGGGTTTATTATTTATTTTTCTCGTTCTTGCATTTTCATCGCCATCTAATTTTTCATCCGGCTTTAACATTATATTGTCATAAAAGTGCAATGCGAATCATGAATACGTCCATGAAATGAATATTAATGTTTATAGTTGCGTATATGTTTTGTCACCGTAGTGTTAAAAAAAAGTCACCACCTGTAAAGAGCAACCAATTTTCATTTCTGCTTATGAGGGAGAGTTATCTAGATTTGCTTTTTGGTTAAGACAACCGATCACCAAAAGAGAGCTATGATAACGGGGTTCCTTTCAACAGGCATTGAATAAGTAGATGGATATTAGAAAACCATACTAATTTACAGCAAAACTCATCAAATGTATAAATGTCCTGTTTTATGAAAATAGCACTGCACTTATTTAAGGATTTAGTCATTCCATAGATCTGTGAGGTCTTCTTTATTTCTTTATCAAATTGCACGATATATCCCTCATTTTAATGCCTATCATGGTGGCTAATAACGAAAACTACACCTACAGTCTTAAAATGAACCCCTCCGATTTGGTTATTGAGATATATACACAATAAAAAAAAGTAAATTACTGTTGATATTTTGTATCACTTATATATTATTTCTCTAACTTTTTTTATCCAGAGGCACCAAACTGCGGATTTCCTCACGAGTGGACTAGTTATATCTAGGTTATATGCAATGATGGGCGAAATTTGGCCTTGACAAATTTTGTTTAATTTTTTAAATCTCTTTTCATTACATTCTCCAATTTGTGATATGTAGAAATACTCTTTTTCTTCAGACCTTTGAAGCCATGCTCTTGAAATCCCCTAATTCTTACTTTAACGAATTAAATTGTAAGTTAAATTTTGGCCCACCTTAAGAACCTTCCCATATTATATTGATACTAACATAGTCAGTCTAATTAAAAAAGCTCTCAATAAAAATAATTAAAAACACTCTTTTGTTCACAATGTATTGATGTATAATAAAATATATAATGTTCTGTTATGTATAATCGATAATGAAATACTCAATTATTATATTCGTAATATTGAGTTAGGGAACTACGCTAATTTTACGATTTTCTTTAATGTTTTAGTCATTCTATTTTTATAACGTTTGTCATTTTTTGTTTCGAATTAAAATTATAGACTACATACTTGTAGACAAATAAATTGGGCCATTGAATCGCTTAATTGATAGAAATAAAAATAATTGATTTCTTCTTGAGACAAGTTAACCCAGTTCACAGAATGAAATGATATCTTTTCTTTGACCAAATATTTAAAATAAAAATAATATTAAATTTTTTAAATGGTATTTGAATAAACCATTTAAAAAAATTTATTGTTTTGTTTTCTTATTTCGTTAGTGTACAAAACCACTTGTCGAATTTGTACGCGTAGAAGGAATTCTTTTACATTTTCGTTATTTTATTACCTATATTATTATTATCGTAAAAGTTTTCGGGGGTTTCAATATCATCATTTTGTATTGTTTAAAATCACGTCGCATTATTTTTCGAGAAGAAAGACATTTTCTGTATCAAGAATTATATTGTTTTTTTTATTGACAGATCTTGTTGATTTTATAAACATCTATTGTTCTCTGTGCTTTGATATAAAGTTATTAAAGTACGATGCGGTATTCGCAAAAAATGCTTATAGTCTCAGAAACGAAGCAATGAAGTTTGAAAAATTTGAATAGTAAGTCGGAATTGAATGCAGGTTTCCGCAGAGCTTCAGCAAATTTGTTGACCTAAATTGATTTATAAGAAATTAAAATTATGCAATTTTCATAAATAATATGCCATTTATAATCGTAAATATACTAAATTCACAATTCGGTTATTAATGATAAAATAATTAGAAACTTCTTACTCGGGGTTTTTTGGAGTAGATGAACACGAACATCGCCGTCAGAATTGGTGTTCGAGGTACCTGGTGCCCAAGGTAAACGGTATCCCCGTCGTATCCAAGAGTTTTCGGAAAATCAGTCATATAATCGGTCCAAAGTTATTGGTAGGACATTTGAACCATTATTTTAGTAATTAATATCTTTTTAATTACTTAAAATTAATTAATAAACGTACAGATTCAGTGAGCTTGTCAGACTTGTTGACATACTCTATGGTATTAATTACTTATATTTTGTATGGTATTACCATGAATATATACTATAATTACTACTACTGTGGGTATTACAGCTGTAGTAAACAGTACATTGAACCGTCACTAACTGACTGATCACATATTAATACGTCACCAACAGAGAGCGCCAAATTAACATATTTAATTTATTGTTTATATATTTAGTTTCCCATATAAACTATTAAATAAATTTTGGAACGTTTCTTGCTTCAAGTATGCAAACTTTTACGTGTGACTGATATTGATTTTTTTTCTTAGAATTTTCAATATCATGAGAGATTATTTTATTGGAATAAAGATTGACTATTATTATTATTATTATTATTATCATTTAATGGGAGCTTAATATCTATAAATAAGTACTTATGTAAGTTATAGTTCACAGAAAGGTAACGTAAAGGAGTAAAGGTACACTTTGAGATAATGGAATCAGTTAAGGTAAAATAAAGGTAAGTACAATCTTGAGATGATTAAATTCAATTATAGTTGGTAAGTATAAAGTCTATTTATACCAACTATACGTTTAACAAACTATGTTATTATAAAGTGGGTGGTCCATTAAGAAAGGTAAAATTTTAAAATATTAATTAAAAAACTTGCATAATTAAGAGATATCTAAACTTTTTTTTTTTTTTTTGATACACAAGATTTATAACACGAGCCAAGTTTAACATGGGCTTTGCTTATTACTCGACAGCAGAAATTCGTTTCGATATCATCGATGCCATTATTTTGCTTACGTTTAAGGGTGCTCCATCAAACGTCACGTTTCGACAATGTTCGCCTGTTGTTTGATTACTTATTGATTTAGTTATATTAAAATTGCTAATCGAAACTGTAGTGTTTAAAAAATAAAGCATATTTGTGCGGAGTCTGCGGCTCCCAACTACGTGGAGCCCCAAGCACGAGCCTAAAAAGATTATGCATAAAGACAGCATGGTATAGAACATGAAAATTAGCGCAAACTAAACATTGCCTAATCAAAAAAAGTGAAATTTGCATAATTTAAAAAAGTTCGAAAATTTGAACAGTAAGACGGATTTGAATGCGGTTTTCTGCATTCGATTCAATAGAACGTCAGGAAATTTTAATTGAATTTAAAACTTATCGTAAATATATTAAATTCACAATGCGGTTAATACTGATGAAATTAATGTCAAACTTGTTACTCGGAGGTTTTTGGGGTCGCTGAACACGAATATCGTACAGACAGAATTGTTCTCCGAGGTATCTGATGCCCAGGGTGAACGGTATCTCCGACGTCTCTTGGAGTTTTCGGGAATTTCGTTAGATAGTCAGTCGAAACTCGCCGTTAGTAAATAACGAATTTTCCAAAAACTCCAAGAGACGAAGGGGTTACCGTTCACCCTGCGCACCAGGTACCTCAGAGACCGATTCTGCCTATGCGGTATCCGTATTTTAACCAAAAAGAAAAGATTTTATGATATATCTCATGAATGAGTGAATTAATTTTAAAATTCTACCATTCTTAATTTAAAACCATTTTACATAAAAGGTTATCGATAAAATTGGAAGTGAATTCTTAATTCGGATTATATTATTATTATAGTAAAATTGTTAAAGTTTCTAAGAATACAATACTGAACGAAAAAGCTCTTATTAAAATAATTAAAATCTACTTGAATAAATTTCATCCTCTAATTATACCGAAAAGTCGTTTATTTATAATCAACTTCATTGCATGTCATGGAGTCAGTTTGGTCCGAAAAAATGTTTCTTACACTAATTATTGAACTGTGTTTTTACGGATTACAATTTTGGGCAATGATGATAAATGTGCTAGAATCATCAACGTATCCAAGCCTAGATTTGCCGAACAAGCAATGCTGGCACGTGTCTAGGGTGGCATTTTTAGGGTGGTAGGAAATTTACAACATTTAAAAATCCCCTGGCAAGTGCGATTTATTCCTTGTAAACCGATTTTTGGATATTTAGCTATAAAATGTTCTCAATAAAGTCGGTTCGACCGTTTAGGGGCTACGATGCCACTGTGAAACACACAGACGCACAGATAAACACTTTAAACTTATAAAACTCCTTCTTTAATTAATATCAAAGTGATGGTCAAGGACATCAGATGAAATGAAAGGGATACTTAGAGAGCTATCATTTTTTGGGACAAATTTTTGGAAATATTTTAATTAAAATTGAAATATTTGAGTTGACTTTTTTGTTTGAATTATTGTTTTACTTAATTATTTAACCATTTCACTTTTCTAAATGAATGGAGCCAGGTTTATTTGACCATTCATTTCATACCTTTTCCAAACTGAATCGATTTTGAAGATCATCGCCAATTTTTTAGTTTTTTCGGGTACGGAACATTAATCTCACACTTGAAACATAGCTATAAACATAGAAAACTCTCCGTTAAATTACCTTTCAAATGAAACCAAAAAAATTAAAATCAATTCATCCGTTCTGGCGTTACGATGCCACAGACAGACACACACAAACGTAGACACACACACATGGCGATAAACTTATAACATACCTTGTTTTTAGTTCGGATGTTAAAAATACAAACTTTAAACACTATTACTGGCAAATTTACTACCATAGGAGGAAGATATTTACACTCCTTTGTGTAATCTGTAAAACTTCATTCGCCTCAAGAATGCCAATTATAACTCAATTTTCATGCATATAACATAACTATTTTGTAATTTTCCTAAACGAGCAACCACCCACATAAAACATGTTTACATGATAAGGTCATACCTTCTGGGCATTAAATATAAATTTTCGTAAAAATGTATTTAAAAAAATAATATTTTCATACAAAAATATTAAAATGTTTTAAATAAATAATTTAAAAATGCTTTTAAAATTTAATTTGTAGTTCAAAAGAAATTGCCAAGGAAGAGATAAATAACTTATGAATTACTGTACTATTTTACTCTCCTTGTGATACAACAAATGATATTATAGCAAATAACCCAGTTAATTTAATATAAACCCTGTATATATTGAAATCTGTTGAGTTTACGATAAATAATTTTTGCTGACTTTTAAAAGAAGGCCATTTTTATAACTTTCGAATTTTCGTCTTTCTCTTAAAATTAAGAAAAAAAGATCTAACAGTGCATATTTTAAGGCAAGTAAGGGGTTTTTTTAAAGTTGCTGAATTTATCATCAAATTGATTCAATTTTCACCTACCCCTCCCCCCGTCTATTAGCTTACATAAGTAGACCCCCGATCTTTTTTTTGAAAATTTAAGACATGTAAATGATATAATTTATTTAGATGGTTTACTTATGTAAGTTTAAAAAAGTGGGTGATAATTGAATTAATTTTATCAAAAGTTCGGGATCAACGACTACAAAAACCCCCATATATATCATTAAAACCCCCATATATATCATCTTAATTTGCAAATAAATGATATTTATTATTTCGGGAGTATATTTATGTAAGCTAAAAGAGAGGGGGTTGAAAATTGAATCAATTTGATCATAAATTCATCTTCAGCAAATTCTAAAACCCCCTTACATGCATAAAAAGGCTTAAATTTTCAAAAAATGATATTTTTATTTAGGAAGTCTACTTATGTGGGCTTAACGAGGAGGCGTGGTAGCAAATGAAACAAATTTGACTGAAAATTCGCGATCAGTGATTTTAAATCCCTGAAAGGGGGGAGTCTTTTAGATCCTTGAAAGGGGGGGGGGATTTACTTGAAGGAGTTTAAAAATAAAAATATCGTAGGAGTTTAAAAATAAAAATTTGGGGTAACTTTAGCATTTTGACCTTTTTAGAATCTTTTAAAAGTTATTTTATTCCATCTGATTTACTATACGATTTAAACCCCCTTCACCTCAAAGGTGCGGGGGCTTAAACTAAAAAGTTACGCTTTAAGCCATACAGATTTTTTTCTTGATAATTTTCTGAAACCAATTCAAAAAACAGCAAGTTAATACACCTAGAAAACAACTTTTTATTGAGAATCAATAAATTCTAGGCTCATTTATCGTACTAACACTTCTTTTGTCACTACAATACACTTAACAACCTCTCGGAGTTAGCATCAATTGGCTTCAAATCTTTTCTGTAGTTCTTAATGGTTCAAGGAGTGGTAATGGTTCTGCCAGTATTCTACGACTGGAATTGTGAGAAGCTTACTGGAATTGTAATCCTCCGGTGAATGTTTACTTTATTCTTATGTAAGCACATAGCTTTCTCGTACCCAATTAGCAGAATTATTAAATAATAAAAAATTAATAAACCGAGCAGTGAGATGTGAATATTCCATCCATATTTTAATCATATCATACATAGTAGGTACTAGGTATATACAAATATGATTTCTAAAATCATATGGAATGTATTTTATTAAAATGTTCATCGATACAAATATTATTCAACGAACGGTAAAACATTAAACATTTCACATATAATTTCACCTTGGGTAAAAGAAATATTTATACAAAATATTATCTGTTAATTGTTTCCATCTGTAATAAATGCTAAAATAGTTTTTTATTTTTTATTATGTATGTTTCTATTTTTGTAAAATGAATCTGTAGGTGGATATCTTTTAGAATCTTTTGATTTGTATTTTTTTTTTAAATACATCACTTCTTAAGATATGTTATTCTTGCCAATGTCGATAATAGATAAAGTCGATTCGGAAAGTTCGTTTTTCTTCATTAAGATTAATTTTTTTGTTTCTATACCTATGTATGTATTTATGAAATATATCAAGGTATACTAAGTTTAGTCTCAAGTTTGTAACGCTTAAAAATAATGATCCTACAAACAAAATTTTGCTATCGGTGTTCATAAAATACTTCATTAGTCCATTTCCGTTTATCTCTCTACCCGAATGTCTGTGGTTTTTACGTGCTTAGGACGTAAAAAGTGACGTCGAGTTTGTAAATGAGCAATATAGATCAATTTTGTCTTGGGTGCGTATGATCCATTTTGTAACTTGTTAGAGATAGAACAAAAGTGTAAAAAATGTTCCTTTTAAAAAAATAAACAACTATTGGTTATATAGGGAATATCAGTTATGTGTGTGTGTGTGACATGTATGTATGTGTGACTATCTAAGAGTAGCTACCTTTTTGTACATGACGTAAAAAACAAACGATTGCATAATAATCACCGTATTTCATGGTATTTCAACAGTTATCACACTCAATTGTTTGTTTCACTTATTACAAGAAAACTGTTTTCACTTGTTACAAGATAACTTGTTCTTTCTTTAAAAGAAAAATTTTGCGGTTGCTTTAATAGTTTGTATTGAGAGTTAAAAGGATTTGAAAAGATTACTCTTCATATTTCATGAACTTTGCAAGCATACATGAATTTTAAAACTGTTTTTGAAAGAAATCCAATAAATCAAATCTTTCCATAAAATTCGATTGCACCTATTGAAAAATTCTTAAGAAATTAAGGAGATAACTTTAAGAATTCTTTTAACACTCGGAATAATACGATAAAAATGCAGCTTCTCTGATATCCGAATTATTCTTACTTGACTGGCTATTTTTCACCTTCTGTCAAACTCAATACTATAGCTAGCAAAAACGGTGAAGGTATCTTTAGGAACCAGAGAAACCATAAAAAATAAACCGCATAATATCTTAAAAAACCAGAATCTATAATCTATAATAAGGATATTAAAAATATTCCTAGAATTTTCACACTTCACAAAAAATAAGAAAATGAATGATACTAAAAATAAAATCATCACCTATATCTTTTTCAAATTTAGTTAAGATCAAATAAGTATCTATTACATCATCATTATTATAAAGGCATCATAATAAGAAGGAAAAACTAAATTATTATTTTTCGTGTTTCGTGTTATGATGATAAAGAATGTAATTTGAAACCATATATACAATGATAAATTTATTACACGAAGAAAATTATATTGTTTTTCTCACTCAATTTAACACAATAATTTGATAAATCATATATACACATGTTTATATATACAGGGCGTTCTGTTATTGACTGCAGATCGTTATCCTGCAGAATAAGCTCATAAAGACGAAGGAAAAAGTTATTTTCCACTTTTGGATATGAGGCCTACTTTGCGAGATAATTAACAAAATCAATTAATATATCTTTAGCGAATCAAAGTTCAATAACATTTTGAATGAAACCAATAAAACACTACTTAAAGAGAGGATGTGTTTTATCATAGTGGAAGGCGTCTCTAAATGCAAAATTATTACAAAAAAACTCTATTTGGCAACTTTTGTTTTTATAAAAACTAACCCATTAAAACCTACACTACGTTTCTTGGTAAATTAAGTGTTGTACGCAACTAATCGTGCGAATATCACATACGCTAGGCATATATTTGGCAAGACGGACAATTGTCTGTTTTGATAAATATATGCTGAGATACACATACACCTAGGTTTTGTGTTCTGTATTACACAATTTATTCCCTCCTTCCTCGTACCAATATTAATATATAATTTGATACCTCCCACATCTAATTGGCTATTGGTGATTTATATTTTTGTTTTCTTTATAAATAATAACAATAAAATATTTTTTTAGTATTCACTACCCAATTAAATCAATTACTGTTTAATGATAGTCTCCTCTAAGTGACACCTACTAATTTAATGAATTTGATAGGTCTGTGAATTCATAAATCTTTCTATTTTCCCATAGGCACATCTCCCGAATCTGGCCTCAGATCGAAATTTGGTAAAGAGCTTTTTTGTTCGTCTTTATGAGCTTATTCTGTAGGCCAACGATCTGCAGTTAATAACAGAACGCCCTATATATATGTATACTAAGATGATAGAAAAATTTATTTAATAAATTTTCTTTTTTGTATACAAATATTCTTATACCTACTTGTGTGTATGAAGGTGTGATAAATTATTTTTAGATTCAATTAAATAACGTATATAATACAATATCTTTATTTGAAAATAATTATGATAATTAATCTTTCAGTAAAATCTGTTTTTAGTATTTACACAAGTAAACACGTACAGAATTTTCTCATGTTTTTAGGTATATCTTATTTAATCTTAATCTTTTAATTCCATCCAACTCTATCATAATTCAAAATCAAATCGTCAAACCATAATTGCAAATATCCTTTAAAATTTATTTTGTCTGAACCACCTTAAGCATATGTCAACTTAAAAAAGCATTATAGTTTATTAACCGACTTCAAACAAAAACGGGGGAGGTTCTCAATTCAACTGTATTTTTTTTTTTTTTTTTTATGTTTGTTACCTCAGAACTTTTGATTGGGCGAACCGATTTTGATAATTCTTTATCTATTTGAAAGCTGGTGCTTTCCGTGTGGTCCTATTTTATTTTGGTTCAGTTCTGACAACATCATTCATGAAAAAAGCATAAAAGTCTCAAATTTGCAGCAAGTATGCACGACAAGAGGACGAGTAAGTGAATATCAAGCCAACCGATTTCGATGATTCTTTTTTTAGTGACAAATTAGTTAGTGTACTTCAGATTCACTAAAAATCACAAAATAAAAAAAACTTTGTACAAAAAGGAAACCGACTTCAAAAGAAAAACTTTTCCAAAATAAATTAATATGCACTAAAGAGTAAAAAATAACGATAATATAATGGAGTTAAAATTATTGTTATTTTTGGAGTCGGTGTCAGCCAAGCTAATGTAGCAAACTGTTCTGTCAGAGATGTTGTCTTTGCTGACACCGACTCCAAAAATAACAATAATTTTAACTACATTATATTATCGTTATTTTTTCACTCTTTAGTGCATATTAATTTGTTTTGGAAAAGTTTTTCTTTTGAAGTCGATTTTCTTTTTGTTAAAAGTTTTTTTTATATTGTATTATTGGTTCAGGATACATAATTTCCGATCTTACAGAAAAAGCAGTGAAAACAGAATTGAAAAATTCCATTACATTCATACATACAGGTCAATTATATAACAAGAGTCAGTTTAAAAAACAATACCTTTTATTCCTCAACGAGTTTTCTGTCTCATTGAATATAATTTTTAATTGGTTTAATTGTATTTTAACCATTTTTATTATCCATTCAATTAGCTTCTTCTAGTTTGTTTTATTAACCGTGAATTTCTTTTTTAATGACTTCAAAAAGTTTTTAATGTTTGAGATTGTTCTCTTTCATTGATCATAATTTATTGCGTGTTTAACATATCAAAGTCCTATAACGCCAGTTGAGAAATACATCCAATTAGACGTTTTGTCAAAAAAATCAAAAATTTACAAAAAAATTTTTGTTTCGGAATCTGATAAAACTCAGTTCATAAGGTAATTTTGACCCAAAAAATTCAAAAATTGGGTTCATTTGTCGATTGAGGTAGTAGTTTCTAAGAAAAACGATATCTTCGATTGATTTTTGACGTTTTGTCGAAAACTAATCGTTCAAATGTTAAATGAACACGATTTTTGGAATTTTTGGGTCAAAATTACCTTATAATGTGAGTTTCATCCAAATCGGAAACGAAAAATTTTTTTCGATTTTTGAAATTTTTTATACCCTTTCAAAAAAATCGAAAAATTTACAAAAAAAATTTTGTTTCGGAATCTGATAAAACTCAGTTAATAAGGTAATTTCTTTCTGTCTGATTTGTTTCAGAGGAATACAAACTTCGAATTTGGAAACTGAATTTTATAAAAAGAGAGTGTTGTAGGACACCCGGTAGGAAAATACATTTCTTTTATTATAAATTATGCACTATAGAATAACAAGACCGATGAAGGAATGATTATAAAATAGTATTTAATTTTTTCATTTATCAAGTTTTCATTTATCAAGTTATGCAAATAGACATTTTAATATTAATTATTATTATCCTTATCCTTATTTATATTATAAATGCGAAAGTAACTATGTCTGTCTGTTTGTATGTCTGTATGTATGTAACGAAATCACGAAACACAGAGATGGTCTAGATCCTAGAGAAGGACATTTGATACTTTTTAATGCGAAAAACGGCTGTAAGGGGTTGAAAAACGTAAAAAGTTGTGCATCGATCAAACTCAAATTTTGACACGAAATACAACAGCCTCAAGTATTGTTTTTATCTTTTTTTTAACCTCCGAGGGGTGGAAACCTCAAGCGAGAAAGTGGGGGCTGAATAACCGCATATTTTCAAATATACCCAAGTGAGGTATTAAATAAAAGAACATGACGTGTACATTACAAAACTGTAATCCCTACGCAAGGGGAAATGGTGTAAGGGGTGAAAGTGGAGATGAACGATCGAATTTTTTCAAATATAAAAGGGCATAAATCTAAAAATCTCGTGAAGAACTTGGGAAATAAAATGTCAACGAAACGTTGAAATGATTTTAAAACATCTGATTATTGTATCGTCCAAGTTTCCAGAAATTATTTTTGTATTTTTGTTAAAACATAAGACGTGTTTCAAATTTTATGTCAAAAGCCATCAATGAACAGTAATCAAAAGTTACCTAAGATCAGAATCATTATTTAACAAAGTACATTAACAAATACTTCAATAGACTTCACAACACTAATAGTCTTCTGAAAATTTCGATTTAAATGTACGGGAAAACATTTTCGAGTGTTGCTACCATTATTACCTACTCAAAAGAACTTCTTCGAATTGCATTTATTAAATTCTTTATGAATGTTTAAATTAATAAAGCCTGAATGTGGGTATTTACTTATCCAACAATTTTCTTTAATCGCAATACTTGCAACTATTCCACGTAGAATTTCTTCGAAATCTAAACATAAATAACAGTATTAAAATAATACCACTTCATTGTTATTTACATATAACAAATACTCTTCTCCGTCTTTCTAGGAAAACTAATATAGAAAATATATTTAAAAATCCACTCAAACACTTTTTAAAACTAATTGTAATAGAATTTATCTTAAACTAGCCGTTATCCGGCTGCTGTTTGCTTCGCTGGACAATCTGGACAAATGGACAACTTTATAAACAAATATTACATCACAGTATTTTTTTTCAGTTAGGCATTCATTTGCCTTTCGAACTAAATGCGGTTTTTCAATGATATTATGGTATTTAAGTTCATTTATGGTATTCAGTTTGTTTTTACCACCAAAAATATGAAATTTTCTTACTTTGTGGAAGAAGAAAAAACAGTGAAAGCAAAATAGTTGCATACAGTTCTATATTCATCTGTTGAATAGATTGAAAAAATATAAATCCTTAAGGATTTGGCTCTTGCTTTGTAATACACGGACAAAAATTAATGGTTATTTATGTTGTAAATTTACAACACGATTTGTTATTTGGATTTTCGTGAGTCCACCAAATACAATTAGCAAAACTGAAATTGATGAATATTTATCGAAATTCCTCGGCTATATTTCTCATGAATAAAATACGCCTGAGACTTAAAGACGATTTCGTTTACTACGTTTATTAGCGTGCATTCCCGAAAAAAGCTACGAATATAGCTGATACGGTAAAATCTTGATAGCTCGAACGTCAACGAAAAATGCAAAAAATTTCGAGTTAATGAGTTTTCGATTTAAGACGTAGTTCGAAATACAAAGGATTTAATTGCTTAAATTTCGACTAAGAAAGACGCGATTTTTAAGTCAATATATTTTACTGGCTACGACTTTAAAATATATGATCTAAGGCTACGACTTACGGAGTTTACTTTTTGAAATTCGAATTACTCAGAAAAAATAAGTACTACCAATTCCTCTCAGATAAGGATTCAGCGAAGGGAATTTCAGTTGTTTTTCGACTTTTACTGAAGATTACGACTTAATGAGGTTCGAATTATCGAGATTTCACTGTATTAAAGTTTTCATTTAATCCTTTTTCAAGTCCTTTTAGCAATTTATCAAGTAATAATTGCCAGTCAGACAATATTTTCGTTTCTAAAAAAACATGTTCAAATCATTTTAGTCAAAAAGTATCCGAGAGTTACCACAATGAGTCCGCAACAATGTATATAATGCATTTTTCTCCGTGTACTTTTTATCTCACAAAAAGTATTAAAAGCTTTCCACTAAACAAACCCAACACAAAACACGACCGCAACAAAAATAAATTTTGGTAAAAAAGAGTAAAAAATAAATTGTATAAGAAAAAAAAATCAGTGAACAAAGAAATTTATATGTATTGGAGATAGTTTTTCGTTCCTAAACAATAATGACTTTGGAAAACATGTCTAGAAAAAAAAAATACCTCTTCATTTTTATGCCGATATAAATAACAAAATACCTAAAGGAAAAACAAGTTTTTTTTTTTTAATCAAAATGTAGGTAAATGAATAAGTGGTTATTTCTAAACTATTCCTTCGAGAAATCGATGATATTTTTTATTCGTGTTTAAAATAGACCGTAGAAAGAATGGTTTTTTAAAAATAATTAATACATACTTTAAATTTCGTGAATTGCTTCCTTTTGACGAGTCTACCAAACTTGACGACTTATTTCGAAAATGTTGAGTTCTAAGATAAGTACGATGACGTCATATTAAAGCTATCGGTCTGAAAAAACGCAGCAATTTGTCGGACTCTGTGACCACTTGATAACATTAATAATTATTAAACAATAAACTATATTGCCAAAGAAAAAACCTGCAGAGATGAGCTTGTCAACGACCTCGGACATGCCGTACTCAAGTATTTTTGCAATTCAATAAAATTCCCTGCTTCGTTTTTTCAGACCGATAGCTTTAATATGACGTCCTCGTGAGAACGAAGCGCATTTGAAAATTCGTAGAGAGAAGTTTTGGTAGACTCGGTGGAAAGAAATCACCCGCGAAATTTGTTTCATCATTTTACGAAAGCATGTTTTATCATTTTACAAAGCACCCTTTCTGACTCTGACAAGATTTAAATTGTTACATGGTTAATGTATAGTGGTTCAGCGATTGCAATATACATATTAAGTTTACAAGAGCCTAAATGGCCGAGCGGTCTAAGGCGTGCGTCTTTGTTTGTTTGTCCATTTAGACTTAGGTTGCGGGTTCGAATCCAGGCAGTGGCAGTGTGAACATTTTATAATTAATGGGAGTGCAGAATTGATCACATTGTCATCGCTTGGATAAGAACGAAGTAACCGACTCCACCCACATCAAAATGTAATTGTAAATATGTTTGTAATTAAATAAATAAAAGATTAACAAATAATGATGTGGGTGGCCTCTGTTATATACGTATATGTCAGAGAAACGGAGGTTAAACCCCATTATTATTATTATATATTATATTAAGTTTACAAATTAAAATGTGAAGGCGATTTTGGTGGATTTCATAGGAATATACGAAGAAAAAATTGGAATATATATACTTCATAACACAAAAATCATCCTTGAAAAAACTTGGACACTATAACCCTGTATTCCGGTAAACATACAAATAACAACTCATAAACAATAAAAAATTTTCTAAAAATACATCCAACGTTTATTTTTTTCTGCATTTTTTTCTTTTTTTTTTTTTCGTTTCCATTAAAATTGTGAAGAAAACTTTTTAAAATTCTTGGAAAGAATTTCACAGACACGATACTTTAAAACAAAGCAATTATTTACGTAGATTTTAAAAATAAAAATTTTCAGTTAAATCTGTTATTTTTGACATAAAAAACCTGTTGAAATGTTTATACAAAAAAAATGAACGTAAATAAAAAAAAATGTAAGTAAATAAAAAATTTTTATCTAAAATTAAAACAAAAGGTCTAGAGACAGGCGTAGTATTTGACAATCATTTCAGAACGGCTGAAAATTTAGCACCGTCATGAGTTTTATAGGAGGCATTTCCATGGTAACGATACACTACTTTAATTATAGAATTGTATGGATTGCATTTATCACTTACATTGAAAATTTAATATTATTGTCTCACAAGTTTAAATAAATAATTATGATAATTTACATTTGAAAAATAATATTTGTGCAATTTGATTTCTTAATTTCACAATTTTTAATGCATTAAGTTTAATTAATTAGTGTTTTTCAATAATTTTAATTTGACATTTACTATAACATTAACATGTAAAGAATTGCAAATTAGTCATAACAGCCTCCTTTATCGCCAAAATTTTTCTTTACAAAAATTTGCATATCCAAGCACTTCTCTTTCGGGAAACATATAAAAAGTTCTGATTGCAAGCTTAAAAATTTTAAAAATTTATTGAAGATGATAATCAAAACGATAGTTGCATAATCATTTGGTTCGATCCAAAATTTTGAATGAATCAGGAGGCGGGAACTATGCTTTGTTTAGTGCCAAACAATAATTTATTGAGTTTTCTTCTAATCGAATATCGTTCTCTATGATTATTCATCAATTTTAAGCATGCCGCCCAGAGAATTAAAGCCTGCTTAGCGAAAAAAATGTTGTGAGGCACGAGTTGAAAACAGTTTCTCGAATTTTCAACCGTCCGGAAATGACTCTCAAATACTCCACCTGGTTCCAAACCTACAACTTTTACTGTAATAAAAATTGTTATTTCTTTAATCAACAAAGTAGATTTTCTTAGGAAAATATTCTCTAGAGTAGTAGTAGTCATCTTCGTGGTTTGAGAATAATTAATTTTTAATGTATAATAATAATATAATTTTTTGTTTGTTTCTCGAATGAAGATTTTAATTCCCAAACCAAGCAAAATGTTAAACAACCAGTTAGTTTCGATAAAGTTTATTGGACTTGCAAGGATAAAAATACTCGCTTTATTTAAGTTTTCTTAGAAATTATGGTAAACTTTGTAGTACAATTGCATGTACAATTGTATTAAGTTGTAAACAAATTTAGAATGTTCATTTTTACCCACTTCTAATTTCCAAATTTCTTTCACCTCATGAAAAATAATATTTGAGTCATTTTTAACCGACTTCAAACAAAACAGGATGAGGTTATCAATTCTACTGTATTTTTTTTTTTTTTTAATGTTTGTTACCTCAGAACTTTTGACTGGGTAAACCGATTTTTATAATTCTTTATCTATTTAAAAGCTAGTATCCCGTGTGGTCCTATTTCCTTTTGATCGAGTTCTGATAACGGTATCCATGAAAAAATCATAAAAGTCCTAAATTTGCATTAAGTTTGCACGACAAGAGGATGAATAACTCATATATATCACGCCAACCGATTTCGATGATCCTTTTTTTAGTGATAAATCAGTTAGTGCACCCAACCGATTTCGATGATCCTTTTTTTAGTGATAAATCAGTTAGTGCACTTCAGGTTCACTAAAAATCACAAAAGAAAAAAAAATTTTAACAAAAAGAAAACCGACTTCAAAAGAAAAATTTTTCCAAAACTAATTAAAATACACTAAAAGTAAAAAAAAAAAACGATAATATAATGTAGTTAAAATTATTGAAATTTTTGGAGTCGGTGTCAGCCAAGCTAATGTTGCAAACTGTTCTGTCAGAGTTGTTTCTTTGGCTGGCACCGACTCCAAAAATAACAATAATTTTAACTACATTATTATTATCGTTATTTTTTTACTTTTTAGAGCATTTTAATTTGTTTTGGGAAAATTTTTCTTTTGAAATCGGTTTTCTTTTTGTTAAAAGTTTTTTTTTACTAAATAGTACTTGAACTCTTTAAATTTAAAAGAGCAGTTTTAAAAATAAATAAAAAAAACTTTACTATACAGGAATAGTTGATGACAGCTAATTATATAGAAGCTTGAAGCATTGAAATAGCTATCCTTTTTTCACTTATTGAACTAAAGATGTAAAAATGATCAAAGAAGATTGTAATATATGAAGCATAAAATTTTCTGTAAGTAATGGCGACTTCTTATTAATTTTCCAATTTTTTTTCTAATTTCTGCTTTTGAAATCGAGATGCCCAGGTCTCCTGAATAACCCCAAACTGAGTCCCCAAAAACCCCCTGAGTAACCATTTTCAATGCATTTGGTACATTTTACGGGATAATATTTTTTTTTTTTCAATTGCCAAAAATAACAAAAAATTTTTTAATGCACAAACGAGGAAAATTATCTCCCCATAATTTGCAATAATCACAAAGTTTATAAATACATTCTAGAACTCTTGATTAGAAACTCTTGATTGGAAACCTTTATAAAATCTTGACTAATTTTCAAAAAGCTTTGCATATTATTAGCTGTTTATTTCGTGGGATATGAAAATACTGTCTAAGAACATTACCTATACGGCATTTTAAGATTAAAAATGGTGGAGGCGTTGGGAAATCCAATTTAATTTCATTCATTAAAAAACAATTTACAAAAATTTTCATATTCAAAACACTTTTTAAAATAAAGCTTTTATTTAACACAATGTATATTATTATACAGTGAATTTTAATGATCTAAAAAGTATAAAATAAATGTTTTTCCGCTTAACCACTATATTTATATTATTAATAAATGCCAAATCTAATTTCCTGAACATTTTAAACGTGAGTGCCCCAAGCTTTTACGTTTTTTATTCACATAACGATAAAAAAAATAATTTTTATTATTTATTTCATTAAAATTGACATAAATTTAATAAAAGCTAGTCTTTAAAATATAATTTTTAAGTAAAAACGTAAGCGTACGCGATAAAAAAAAAAGTAGAATTTTAAATATTAAACTTCAAAATTTCATTTTGAAGATGTATAAACGCCAGGGCAATTTTGGATAAAAGACTTGATTTTTTTTAAAATGAAGTTGGACGAAGTCTAAATCAATTCTGAAAATTTTAGGGGGAGAAGGGTTGAAAACTTTGTTCAATTATTTAGCTTTCGATATTTCGAAAACCAAGACAGGTATCGAAAAATTTTATTCTTTTTTTCGTCTACATTCCCGAAGTTATAACAAAATTCGTCTTAAAAGTTGAAAATAAGGTACAAATAATTTCAACCACAAGTCTAAACTTGCCTTGGCGCTCGTAAAACCTTAAGTTAAAATTATTTTAAATATCACTTACGTAAAATTCTTTAACCACTAAAATTTTCTGTTCCTCCACTGGAAAATTTTCATCACACAAATTATAAAATGAAAATTTACAATTAAAAAAAAGCAAAACTTCACTATTTTTATCTATTTAATACAAAGGAAAATCTTATTAAAATTTCATCAAACAAAGCACAGGAAAGTGTAATTTTTTTTACAAATATTACTAAAACGTTCTTCGTTGTCTTTACTCTTGACTTTACTACATTACATGGATTGTTTACAAAGGAAATGTGCAGTAAAACACATTCGAGCGACAATGTAAACAAACAACAACCGAAAATACAATTTGTACAACAATCAAACGAAGAACCGCATTGTGTATTACTACAACAAACTATTCGGCTTCGGATTGTAATGATTCGTTGTAAATATTTTGTATGAATGTGTATATTGTAACGTTGTAAATAGTATTTTATAACATCGTCTACACTGTCTACAGTCTACACTACGTGGTGTGAATCTTTTACTATTCTATAAGAGACATTATATATGTTTTCTCTGATGATGATATTCTTGGTTGTATATCCGTGTACTGAGTATGTCATACTGTATATTTGTGTATGTGTAGATATAGTAAAAACTCTCTCCCACTGAAGATGATAACAGGCGCAATCACAAAACATGCGCTTATTCCATAGAAATTATGCTTCTGCAATACATTAGAAGCATATGTGTACACTTGAAAACACACAAAAGTATGCTTAGCGTTTTGATACCTGAGTCGATAAATAAAATTTTCTGATCTTATCAAACAATTTTGTAATACTTTGGGCAATATTCGAAACTTTAAGGGGTGAGGAAAATGGTTAGTAAGTTCCTTTTGAGAGCTTGACGCGTGACCGATACCTTTAACGATCTAGTCTTTATATTGCATCGTATACCACCAAATCGAAACCAAATTATTTAAAAAAATTTCTAAAATAAGTTCGATTGGCCTTCATTCTAAGTGAGAACGTGTCACGAACAAGAAAACAACGAACTTCACGAAAGTTTCGTTTAAAAACTGTATTAATTAAATTTTTCCAAAAATCAATAGTGGGTGTCATACGTTCAATAAAATATTTTTCGCAAAATCGGAGACATTGATGTGGAAGACATACTATTATAGCTGGATAATTTAAGCTTTTTTCTCCGGAAGATTTGGACGCCCTATGAATAACATTTGTGGGACAAAAAGAATTTTGCGTTTTTTGACTTCCCAGTATCTATAGGAAAGTTTCAGCACTACTTTAAATGGAAGTCTGTTAGTGCGAAAACTTTTGGAGACATGCTTTTGCGTTTTTTCGGAATATTGCCAAAAACGGCGCGTCCAAATTGAAGGATTGGAAAGAAGAAAAAACAATGTCAGTAGTCTACATAGCGACTTTAACAGTCGAGACCCATTAAAAACCAACACCCAATAAAAACCTAGACCGCCTCAAATCTTATATTCTCCAATAATAGGTTCCGACTGTTAACGTCGCTAGGTAGACTACTGTACTTGGTTTTTTTTCTTTTTAGGTTTTAATTGAAGCTCATTTTTTACGTAGTCAGGTTTTTTTGAATTTTTAAATTATTTTTTTATTTTATTTTAATTTCAGTTTGATTCGATTTTTTGTACCAGAACTGTTTTTATTGATAAAATATAAACAATTTAAAATTAATCAACTTCTTATTACGTCATATCTACATCGACTCAGCAATATTTACCTAATTAAAAAAAAATGAAAGATAAATTTCATATGAAAGTTTAATAAACCTGCACAAAGACCTCTCTTCCACAATTAGCCTCGCTGGGGAAGTGCCCTGTACGATTCATAGAAAATTATGACAAAATTGATCATAAAATTTTAATTTTACTAATGAAAAAATATAAAAGTTCGAGAAACCGAAACCCTAACTTTTAAGTTTACCGAAACATATTTCGAACAAAAGTTATGTTTGTTATTTTATACGAACCAACTTTTGGAGCTATTCGTGCCATTTTTTACTATAACTAAATATTTGTGTCGATGGCAGACATTGGTTTATAACAACACAATTGATAGTATTTTAAGCGCTGTCAGCTATAACTATGTTTCATTTTATTATGAAAACAAGTGTACTTACTGCACGTACTAACGTGGATTAAATATTTTAAAAGATTTGTGATATTTTATAAAATAATAAATGTAAATTTTATAACGTGTTAAAGATGAATTTCTTATACATGTATACTTTATTTCACATCACTTCTAGATTCCATCCTTAATACAGGATGTTTTAAGTTATGACATCAAGACTTCATCATCAAGTGGTAGATAACGTTATTAATATTAACAAAGATAATAAATGAGAACGCTATATAGGATATTTCTGATTAAATTTCGATTTTGTCCCAATTTCCTTGATCAATTTCTGTATTATATAAATACGTATTTCGACTACCATGTAATCTTATTTAGCGCCGTCACCAAATTAGCAACGAGTAACATACACTATAAGAGTAATTACGATTAGCTACATCATACTGATGATGACTACATGGTAATCGAAATACTAAATTTACGAAATAAATAAAATCTATGAATTTGGGAACATAATTTAATTAGTTAGTGGGTATTGCCAAGATATCTGCTAAAAAAAATTGGATGCCTGGTACAAAATGTTCCAAAATGGGGTATTTCTTAATGTGCGTTCGGCGGATGAATGCTACATTTTCCATACACGTCAATAGATTTTTTTAAACTATAAACTTTTTTGAAGTGAAAACTTCTTTAGGCGCGTTGAGCGTTTTGGTAGACGGTAAAATCATCGGTTGGCGTCACCGACACCTTAATGATAATAGTATATCTATAGCTATGGATAGCCAGACTAGCTCTTTATGGATAGCCTGTGTACACGTATACACTAATACATCGACTATTTCTGACTGTATAATAATGTTCAAAATGTTCTGAAAATAATGTTCAAACTTGAATTCATTGAAATTCGTGTAAATAAAAATATTATGTATAATTAAGATAATTGTATGTTAATTATTATTTCAACCAGTTTGTACTTATATTTTGTTCATGGTTTGTTTAACCCATCATATGTAACTAATAAATAAAACATAAAAAATTGCATATAATTTTTGCATATAATTTCAATTAGTCTTAATTTAATAGTTCCGTTTTCACTTCTATCGACAGTCCCTACGACTGCCTGAACTTTCTTTTTTAAATTAAAATTACATAAATAATAGCGAAAAGAACGAATAGTAGTTCTTATCGGGTGTTCCAGGACACCGCTCACTCTTTTATATTTATAATAAAATCAGTGGCACTATTGATTTTTTCTCGAAACGGAATGATGGCATACGCATTTTTCTTCATCTGATTTTCGTAATTTATCATCTTAAGTCTTATATCATTAAGAGTCCTTATAGCTTATTCTGCTAAATTTTCACAAAAATATGTTTTAACTAAATAAATTTTAACACTTTATCTAGAAAGAAGCACTTTTCCGACTATAAATGTAAGAACAAATTGTCATGATTTTAATTAGTTATTTTCTGTTGTATTAACTTCTTGTGTTATAACTTGGACCATCCTGTACTCGTAATAGAATGTTAAACACGCTGAAATCTGGTTGTTCGCTGGATGGTAATAGAATTTTAAAAAATTTCCACAATAAAGAATCCCACGATAAAAACTTTGAATTAATGGTGTTAATGCAGTTTTTTATTACACAGCATTTTAAAATAATTTACATATTACATTCAATTTTTTTCAAAGCTTGATAGAACAATTCTTAGCGCGAAACATTTCTTAACTCGTTAGCACTTCCGTTATAAGCATTTATCTTACGGTCGATTTGAAAAATTAAATAATTTTATCTATTTTCGAATTATGAATTTTGCACCATTTTAAAATCTATCTACAGTTTTTTAAGAATTTTTTTTTCAATCCTTTCAGAAATTGTAAGAATTTTTCTCATCACGAGACGTAGCCATATGTAACTTTTGCGACCACATTTGTACTAACAAAATAAAGGTTTGTACAAAAATTCCGAGATGAAACCCTAAGATGACTGAAGTAATAAAATTGTAATTGAATCTCCGTCTATTTTTAAAACAAATTACATGATAATATCCATTCACAAATATTAAAATGAATGAAATCATTGACGTTTTAACTTTTTATTCATATATAAATAATACAGTGAGCTGGAAAAAAGTGTTAATAGTGGAAAAGTTTGGAAACACCATCGATTTTAATAAAACTTGTAACGTGTTTATAGGACCCCAAAACACATTCAGCGAAGCTATTCATAGAAGTACATAGGACCTATTGGGAGTCATGAATACGAATCTTAGATTACACGAATTCTGCCTCGTATTCCGAAAATTGTGCCATTTTTGACCAACAATATTTTTTTCGACATACAAATATTGACGTTGGAAATACTAAATTTTACATTTAAGCAAATATATCAAGGTATTGATAGTTCCTAGACACTATGTTCAGAAAAAAAAAGTATTTAATTTTTAGTTGCTTACAAAAATTGATTCGTGTAATCTGACATCGTAATCAATGACCAAAAATACCCATTAGAGCACGGTTTGAACGATAAATTTTTAGTTTACCGTGCCAAAAAAGTAAAATTCTTGGCTAAAAATGGCACCATTTTTGCAAGACATGACAGAATCCGTAAAATCCAACATTAAATTTGTATTCAGCTTTGTGCCTACTAAATGACAATTTTATGCCAAAATAAAAATTTCAAAAAGATTTTGGGCTACATATACCCCAGTATAACTAGATTCAGTTGGCTGAATGTTCCTTGCGGTCCACGTTACAAAAAGTTTCATTCAAATCATTCAAATCGGTTCTGTTTCTCTTTTCCAATGCATCCCGGCTTACTAATTGTACTATAACTCATCATATCACATGCCATGTTGGTGGTATTACTTTTAATATATAGTAACTAATTAAGAAAATTAATAGCTGGCAAGGTTTTTGATATTTTATTTTGAGATGACCAAATTTTCAAATTATTTTCATGACTGCACGTAGGATCTTCAATAGACACGAAGAACGTCTTCTTCTCTTACGTCAATCCATTTGTCTTAATCTAACGAGTGTCACTAAATACATGGCAGTAATGAAAATTCAATATGGCGACAACCAGACACCATATAGTGAAAAATAAAAAATGGACAGCCAACAAACTAACTTTAATGGGTCCCTACTGACAAAGTCGATATGTAAACTACTGGACTTGTTTTTTTTTCTGTTCAGGCTTTTTTTAACGCAATCGAGTTTTTAAATTTTTTTTTATACGTTTTATTATACGTTTTAAATGGTTTCCCCTCAAAAAAAAAATACAAAAATAAAAACACAGGAAAGTATTCTGTTTTATAGCTTATTGTTAATAAATATAAAATATTATATTACAAGCGTGGGTTTCTCACAAATATTCGTCATCATATTGTATTTGTAATAAAACAGAGCCCATACAAAGCAAATGTAAATAAACACAAAATGATAATAAAATTGAATTATTTTGTGTTAAAAAATAAATTTATTTCTAAATTTAAAAATTGACAAGATTTTAAAATACATTTTTAACATTTCACACAAAATACAAGATGTTTAAGGTGATTAATTGGTGCAGAAGTTGAACGATTCATGGCAGCACAATTTTGGGGATGGCAAAACTTTAGAAACGTCAAAATTTTAAAAACGAACCAATTGAATGGCAATAATTTTTTCGCAATATTCATTTTTTAATATGTCAATAGCGTACTCAGGACGTAAAAAGCTTGGTTTAGTTCGTAAATGAGCAACATAGGTCAATTGGGTCTTGGGTTCGTAGAACCCATCTTGAAAATGTTAGTGATAGAACCAAAGTGTTAAAAATGTTTCTTAAAAAAAATAAACAACTTTTGAGGGGAAATTTTTTTTCCGTAAACATCATTTGTTTTGCTTGATTGATTTTTGATGATTCATCTCCAATAAATTTCGAAAATGTAGTTTCGTGGCTTCCACATTTGGCATACAGGCTAATATAAACGAATAACTACCACGAAAAATGAAAAATATGATCCAAAAATAGTAGGTTTAAAAAAAATTCATGCAAATACGATAAAATTTGGCCAAAATATCCAAAAAATTATTTTTTTTATCTTTATGACTTCATAAAAATTCAATAAATTTGATTTTGGTCTGGCACATGCAAATTTATTGCAATTTGAATCAATCAAGTATGTAATTTCACTAATTTTGGGTCATATTTGGTCAAATTTAACGTATCTCCAATAAGTTTCGAAAATGCTGTATCGCGGCCAGAAATAAGAAATGGTGACGTTTTTGTAACAGCAATTTTTTAATGTAATTGTGCATATCTTAAAATTTATAGTATTTTTATTAAAATTAAAACATCATTGTTTACCCGTGAGGACGTAAATTAGGACAAAACTTTGGTGTCCATTTTCTCCAAAATTATAAAAGAAAGGCAGTTGAAAATTTGCAAGTAGCTTCAATTAGCCAAGAAATTTGCAAATAGCTTAAATCCGCCAATGAGGACAGAGTATTTGAATTGAATCACTCTAATTTGCACTTGTATCAGACAAAAAGGTGGACTAAGCCAAGTTTAATCAAGCACAATTTTTTCTGCAATGTAAATTGGAAATTTTTAATATTTTTAAATTACTTGTAACAAATTAAGAAATGGGAAATATAATATTAAAAAAAAATGGGAAAAAATCCAATTTTAACGAATAACTGTGTAACTGACATTTCGAGAACCATTATACAAAAAACTGGCGACGTTTTGGGTAAATTCATATTAGCTATATAACAACAAAGTTTTCGTGAAAAGAAGAGATATAATTTTTTTTGCGCCTTTTTTTGATATTTTCACATTTTGGCGGATTCGACTATTCAATAAAAAACCGACTTCAAAAGAAAAACTTTTCCAAAATAAATTAATATGCACTAAAAAATAAAAAATATAATGTAGTTAAAATTATTGTTATTTTTGGAGTCGGTGTCAGCCAACGAAACAACTCTGACAGAACAGTTTGCTACATTAGCTTGGCTGACACCGACTCCAAAAATAACAATAATTTAAACTACATTATATTATCGTTATTTTTTACTCTTTAGTGCATATTAATTTATTTTGGAAAAGTTTTTCTTTTGAAGTCGGTTTTCTTTTTGTTAAAAGTTTTTTTATTTTGTGATTTTTAGTGAATCTGAAGTACGCTAACTAATTCGTCACTAAAAAAAGAATCATCGAAATCGGTTGGCGTGATATTGAGTTATTCGTCCTCTTGTCGTGCATACTTAATGCAAATTAGAGATTTTTATGGTTTTCTCATGGATGCCGTCATCAGAACTTCACCAAAATGAAATGGGACCACACAGGAAGCACTAGTTTTCAAATAGATAAAGAATCATCAAAATCGGTTTACCCAGTCAAAAATTCTGAGGTAACAAACATAAAAATAAAAAAATACAGTCGAATTGATAGCCTCTTCCGTTTTTGTTTGAAGTCGGTTAAAAACTAATTTTAAACATTTTGCGGCTTTTAAAACTAAAAACGACATATTTCTTATTTAAAAAAATCTGCAATATAAATAGCTTAAATAATATGTATTTAAAATATATTTAATAAAATTGATTAATATTATATGAGATCTCAGTTCGATTCAATGATTTTAAATTAATTTCTGACATTTAAATCGATCGTGATTTTGATGTGATGCGCATTCAATTAAATAATATGTGTGTATAAATAATTATGCAACAAACTTATTTTATAAAAATATGAAAATTCTAATTATAAATAAAATGTTTCAATCGCTTTTTATTATAAAGATGCGTTTAAGATTTCAGAACGACTTTGATTTTCAGGAAGTGAATGCCGCCGAAGCGGTGAATTCTTTATTAATATCACAATTTTTAGAACTGGAAATTAAGACATATTTTACTTTATAAAAATTCAGTGTAAAACTTCTTTTTTTCCGAAGATGGGAAGGAATTTTCGTATACTTCTTCGTATGGCTTTAATTTTCTTTAATCACTGTTCGATGTTTTAATTTTAATAAAAATACTATAAATTTTAAGATATACACAATTACATTAAAAAATTGCTGTTACAAAAACGTCACCATCTCTTATTTCTGGCCGCGATACAGTATTTTCGAAACTTTGACCAAATATGACCCAAAATTAGTGAAATTACATACTTGATTGAACTGGATTAAATTTGCATGTGGCAGAGCAAAATCAAATTTATTGAATTTTTATGACGTCATAAAGATAAAAAAATTAATTTTTTTGATCATTTGGCCAAATTTTCCATTTTTTGTGGCAGTTATTCGTTTATATTAGCCTGTATGCCAAATGTGGAAGCCACGAAACTACATTTTCGAAACTTATTTTGAAGATACGTTAAATATGACTTAAGAATCATCAAAAATCAATCAAGCAAAATGTATCATCTATAAATCTGTCAAATGAAGTCACATGTATAAGAAAAGCTCAAAAATTCGATTTGCCTTTTTTTAGACGACGTCCCTGCAAAAGGTGGAACTTGGGTACAAAGTCCCGGGAAACAATTAATATTATAATACAAAGACGTCATTATTGTTGAAGAGTATATACTTTTTTAAGGTAGTATGAGCGCCAAGGCAAGTTTAGACGTGTGGTTGAAATTATTTGTACCTTATGTACTTATTGTTGTTGTTTACATTTAATCATGCACACGATATTTACATCATGGTCTATTCGACTATATTTTGATATAATATGTTACATACAGGCGTAAACTAAATATTGACAAATATCTTGTCTAGTAATCTTTATTTTCATACTTTGATGATGAATTTTGTTATAACTTCAAGAATGTAGACGAAAAATAAGAATAAAATTTTTCGATATCTACCTTGGTTTTCGAAATATCAAAAGCTAAATAATTAAACATAATTTTCAATTTTCGATATTTTGAAAATTACTCGAGAGTTATATTGTCAAGTTATAACATAATTCACCATCAAAATTGAAAATATATACTTTTTTTAAAATTTGTGTCACCAGTACCGTGCTCATACATCCTTAATTAGTCGGGCACAACGAGTTTTTTCGTTTTCAATCATTTATTAAGATTTTAATTTTAATTTAAATAGTTTTTTTTTAATTTCCACCGACTAGTTATGGAGAAATCTATGAAAACATATCATCCATCCACCTACCGTTTTCCCTAATTTCAAAGTTAAATATGCCTACTTTTGAAGTCATTTATTTATTTTGAAGTCCAACTTCAAATTGAAAAAAAATCAAGCCTTTTATAATAATAATAATGGGGTTTAACCTCCGTTTCTCTGACATATACGCCTCCACCCACATCATTATTTGTTAATATTTATTTTTATTTAATTACAAACATATTTACAATTACATTTTGATGTGGGTGGAGTCGGTTACTTCGTTCTTATCCTAGCGACGACAATGTGATCAATTCTGCACTCCCATTAATTATAAATTGTTCACACTGCCGCTGACTGGATTCGAACCCCTTACCTAAGTCTAAATGGACAAACAGCCAGAGACAAACGCCTTAGACCGCTCGGCCATTTAGGCATTTAGGCCTTTTATAAAAAATATCCCTACCGCTCGTCCATCCTTAATGTGTGCAAATAGTCAGTTTAATAATAATTTCACTAATAATAATTAATAATATGTGAATATTAAAAACTGTCAATGTTTATTTTCTTTTAGCGTTGCGTGTACATGTAATGTAATGTAGGTACGTGTACATGTATGATCACAAATAGTTAATGACAGTTCAGGGTTTGAACACTGATATGTGAAGACTTGAAGAATCTACCATAATAAACATAACACACAACTATGTCTTTAATAAATAAATAATTTATAATAATAATTTACATATTATGTAAAACTAACTAATAACAACAACTAACGTGTCTTTACACTAAAAATAAGTAGGTGTATTTAAAAATAGTTCAGTTTCTAGTCCGAAAAATTGAGTTGCGATTCTGATCTAGACGCCACTCACATCAATTGTTAGAAAACCTCCAAAAAAAAAAAACAATTATAGGCCAATCCGATAATTCTCAATCAAGTTTACTTCGAAAAATAATGATTTAAACTTTTGTTCTATCTCTAACGGTTTACAAGATGGGTTCTACGGGTCCAAAACCTTGACCTATGTTGCTCATTTACGAAGTCGCTCTCACTTTTTACGTGCTGAACATGCCATAAAAATTTCATCTTGATATGTCTTTTTGTTTTTGAGTTATCGTGTTAATGTACTGAAAGACGGACCGAAAGCGTTACAAACTTGGAACTAAACTTAGTATACCTTGTATATTACATATATACATGGTATAAAAATTGATTTTTATTTTTTATTCAACAACTCAATTATCGAAGTAGAAATGTATTTGGAAAGTTGTGTCCAGATCAGAATGCCGAACATTTTTCGGGCTAAGAACTTGTCTATAATCAATTATGTTTTAACATTATTTTAATAGGATTCCATTGTTATCAGTTTATTAATTAAACTAATAAATCCTAATAATTATTAAATATTAAATAATAATTAAACATACTATAAATATGTAGAGTGTTTACTTTAAGCCATGTTATTTAAAACTCGGGGTGAAATCATATAATGCCTCCCCAAACACTCTGGTGATGTAGCTCAAAGTGGTACCAGAAACGATAGTCTATAGACCGTGTCCAAAAGCGTTAAAACGTGCAACGTCTTAGCGTTTGTCATCCCAGCAGTTTGTCACTTAGGTTCGATACGGTAAAAAATGCATGGCGTATATTACGATGCTGGTATGGTATAGGAACAGATACTCAAAAAGTATCTAATAATATTTTTTTATACCATACAGTATTGTAAATAACGTCATAGTTCTGGATCTTATGTTAACATTATATAGAGTATTATCAGATACTTTTTGAGTATTTGTCTCTATACCAAACCAGCATTGTAATAAACGCCATGCATTTCTTACCGTGAATTGACGGTTAATGGATACATTAAACGGTTAATTCTGCTTCTAATTTATACATTTTTTTTTTTTTTTTTTTTTTTTTTGTTTATCAAAATAGCATATGAAACTATTTTTTCAAGTGTAATAAAAAATTTTCTGGAAAAGAACACACAAATACCGAAAACATGTTCATTTAAGAAGTAGTTCAATACGATTTAGATAATCAGTATCAGTAAGTTTTCTGGCCTGACTTGTGGTCTATTTTATTTATTTTATTATTTTATAATGAATAATCAAAAACGATTATGTAATGAACTAGACGATGAAAAAAACTGTGAATTTTTATCTATTAAGCAAATTTCAAGGAAAAATCTGCGAAAAATTTTATTCATGATTAAACACGTCATATATTATTAGAAATAGATTCTCATACTAAAATTATTTTATATGGGAGGGTGCATTAAGTAGGAGATACAACACAGTATAATTAAAGGGTTTTTTTAAAGAGTGATAGATAACTTTTATCTTAAGGACGTTCCCTAGAAATTACTAATTAATTAAATTACTTAATTTTCTTAGGATCATCTTTAAATCGTGTATATGCATTCTCATTAATGCCGTTCATAAGCAGGTAAAAATACCGCTTGCGTTTTTCCAGAAAATACATTTAAAGTTATAAAATGAATTTGTGTGTTATTTCTTCTATAAGTGATTTTCTAACTAATTCTTTAAGCATCAATGTTTCAAAAACTATGATATATATCAAAAAATTTTATTCTTAATTTTCGTCTAATTTTTCCTTTAACAGAATCCCCTCTAAATTTGAAACATAAGTCTCCAATATTTTCATACACTCCTTTTTTTTTTGATAACGTCCTTAAATCTTTTTTCTAAAACAAATTAATATTGCCTTAATTTATGACGAATTTTTGGGACCAAGAAAACGATTCTTAACCGTCCTTTTAAAAAGATAAAAAAAGAAAATAATTCATAAGTATGCGGCTGTGTGTGGAACTCAGATACGAATTCCCGAGGGACTGCTATAGTCAATTAACTAAAAATTATGAATATTTGCAACATTTTATTTGGAATTTAGTTGGAATATTTTTAGTGGAATTCTTGAAATATGTATTCCATAATTTACAATAAAAATAAATATAATAAACTTTTATTGGTAAATATGTTGATTAAATTATTATTATTGAGTAATAAATGTTTTTGCAATAAAATAAATTTTAATGATAGTTAATTCAAATTTGATTGATTGTCTAAATAAACTAAAATATTGAATTGAATTTATTTGGTGTCCCAAAATTCACTTTTTTCGCTACATGTTCTGCGTAGCAAATTTTAATATATTCAATTTAGAATAAAAGAAAAAAAATAGAACTCGAACTCACTAAAAAAAGAGGAACAAAAAAATATGTAATAAATTGTACGATTTTAGTTTTATTTTATAGTTTCTAATAATTCTAAATATTGCTGTGGCTTCATTTCATTTACAATATTCACTAATACTACTGAACTCCTGCTTGATTCTATGTATTCTATGTTTGTATAGATTACCTAGATATCTACAAATATTTTGAGGTAAATTCCTAAATTTACTCTTCTTCGTAAACTATCCTGAGTAAGGTTAAATATGTGAAAGACGCCTTTAAAATCTGGAAAAAAATTAAATTATGTTTAATTAGGCAGCTTATTTTTAACCCACGAAATAAAAAAAGTTTGACCGCTTTGACCGTCTGTCTGTTTGCGGCAACGTAGCGCCTAAACGGAAGAACAAATTTTGATTTTTTTTCGTTTGAAAGGTAATTTATTAGACAGTGTTCTTAGCTATGTTTCAAGTGCGAGTTTAGGGTTCCGTGCCCGAAAAAAGTTTGGAAAAGGCTTTAAGGATAAATGTTATTTAATGGAGAGTGTTCTTAGATATGTTTCAAAGGCTTAGGGTTGCGTACCCAATAAATTTGTTGGGGATTTTTAAAATTTGGTAAGTTTCACAACATCTTACTTACATCCAAAAACGTTTCCAAGGACATCTTATGAAATGGCCCAGCTGTTAAAACTAATGGCTTCTGTGACCGCATTAAAATTAGTCGCAACAAATGTTTCGATTTGTTATCAAATGTATACCAACTTGAGATACCAACGCTATCTGCTACTTTGAGACTCTAAAATGGATCAAAATGGTTTCATATATTATTTTTTTATACTTCTTTTGATGGGCGGACAACTTTGTCTTACCTCAACCAAAACTTCATTTGCATGCCAGTATGAAATAAATAAAACAATGATCATTGCTATCAAATATTCGACAGTAAAAAATAAGCGAACATTAAAATCTTGCTGAAAAAAAATTAGAAATTTTTGTAAGTTGCTTCTATCTTTAAAAAATATGTCTAGAGAAAATGTCATCGAAAAATGACTCCGATATTCTCAAAAACAAAATTTCTAGTCTACTCTGACAGTTTTACCATTCTGGTCTACATCGAGAAATCATACATTTTTGTTTACAAATTCGTTCAAAATTTCAATTTTCAACTAACTATTATAATCCATTTGAAATTTGAATTCCAAAAAGACGAATTCGATTTTTTCATTTTCGAATTCTAATATCATTTACTTACAATTGTTACTTGATACAAAATTGCGCATAACATTATTGAACACACGAGTAATTCCAAAAACATAACAGGATTAAACCATACTCTTAGCTCATTCACAAATCTGAAAAAAAAAATATCACAAGAAAGAAAGTATATTTGCATTCTGCCATTTGGGTGCCTCATTTCTCGGTTTTGCCTCTGCCTTGTAGAGAGCATTTACTTCAAGTGTCATTTTCAACCCCCGAACCAAAAAAGGTGTTATAAGTTTGACCGCAGTGTGTGTGTCTGAATGTCTGTGGCATCGTAGCGCTTAAACAGATGAACCGATTTTGCTTTTTTTATTTCGTTTGAAGGGTAATTTAATGGAGAGTGGAACAACTAAAAAATAGGCGACGATCTTCAAAATCAGTTCAGTTTGGAGGTGGCTCTAAGGAAAAAGGTAATTTAATGGAGAGTGATCTTAGATATCTTTCAACTCCGAGTCACTTGTAATTTATGTAGAGACTCACCTAATAATTCCATTATGATGTGATACACAATTTACAATATCATTAATAACATTAATCGAATATTTTCCTTGTAAAGATTTTTTATTACCTAAATTCTCCAATTTATTTTGTAAAATTTTTAATTGTCCAGCTGCAAACACCATCATTGCATAATTATGTGTATTTGCAATTGCTGACGTCCATCCACCAACATTTCCCGAAATTATATGAATTATAAATGCAATTTCATAACCTGGTGTTTCATTATCGTTAAATGGAAACCATGAGCTAAACACAAATGGTTTTCGAATAATATTCGTTGCCGTTCCGTTCGGATATTTTACGTAAGATGGTCCCGATAAAAATAGTTCTGTATGGGGGATGCTAAAACATGATCGATAATTAGTGAAAATTAAAGCTTCCCTGGTGGAAAAAATATTGGAAGAAAGAATAAGAAATTCTGAAAAAGTCATATCAATTTCTCAACGTTTTCGGACTAGTCTAATTCAGAGTTATTCAGAGTTCTTAATACTTTTTTAAAGTTTCTAAGATTTTTTCAGAGTTTCCAAAGACTTATTAAGACTTATTCTTTTTTCAAATATTTTTTCCACCAGGGTTCGCCTTTTTTTGGGTACAAAATAATTAATATTTGGATACTAAATACTACAATACTCGAAATAAAATTGAATATTAACCTAAAACATCCAAACAACGTAAATAAGGTCATAAACAAAAAATACTTTGTAACCCAACGTGATTGATAACAATATTTATCAAAAATTTTAATTAACACCGGTGAACCATGATCGCAAACACTTTGCTCTGTCGCCAAGACTATATTAATCAAACGATATAAACGTTCTTTTTGAAATAACAATATTGATATTTTACCAATTCCCAGAACATATAATAATGAAACCGTACAATTTTTGGTCATATCTTCTACATCACCCCATATTTTATATAACTCGATGAACTCTGTGGTTAAAAATGTGGCAAACCAACCAAATATAATGTATGCCCAATAATAGTGAAATTTATTGAAAATTTTATATTTTGTTTGTATTGGATATATTCCAATTATTTGTAAGCATGTTATATTCATTGCTATTGATGGTTTTACTGTAATGGTTTTCATTTTGGCGTTTTAAAATATTATTATTTTTTTGCTTTTTCGGAAATCTGTACGAGAATAACATAGTTTTCGATATTTGTTAGGTTTTTATGTTGTTGAAGAATTTTCTTCTCAAATAGTGTAATTTTTTATATTTCATATTCAATAAATGTTCAGTTACGTTATTTATTAAGTAAGCACGGATCCAAAAAAATTTTTGGAGGAACCAATATGAAGTATTTTTTTAGTAATTAATAATTTCATTCTTTTCATCCCCTTAATTTTTAACTTTCGTTTCCGAATTTTTAACTTTATGACGTCATTAGAATCCAAAAAATTTAATTTTGCTCTATCACAACAAAATATCCAATTTTGATAAACCAAGTATGTAATCCTAATAAATCTAGGCTATAATTTTCAAATTTGTGGTCAAAATTCACCCAGCTCTGATAGGTTTCAAGAATGTGGTGCCCAGGTTCCAGAATTAAGCTAATAAGTAATAGCTAGCAAAAAACTGGCATCGCAGCTGAAAAAAATGACCCAAAATTAGTGGGTTTAAAAAAAAATTCCAATAAAATCGGATCAAATTTGACTGTGTTATCAAAAAATCAAATTTTTTAACTTTATGACGTCATCAAAATCCAAAAAAATTAATTTTGCTCTATCACATCCAAATTTTATCCAATTTTGATAAACCAAGTATGTAATTCTACTAAATTTGGGCCATAATTTGAAAATTTGTGATCAAAATTCACCGAGCTCTAATAGGTTTCAAGAATGTGGTGCCCTTGTCCCAGAATTAAGCGAATAAGTGATAGCTAGCGAAAAACTGGCATCACAGCTGAAAAGAATGACCCAAAATTAGTGGATTTCAAAAAAAATTCCAATAAGATCGGATCAAATTTGCCTGTGTTATCAAAAAATCAAATTATTTAACTTTATGACGTCATCAAAATAAAAAAAAAATAATTTTGCTCTATCACATCTAAATTTTATCCAATTTTGATAAACCAAATATGTAATCCTACAAAATTTGACCCGATTAAATAAATAATTTTTGAAATATTGACTAAAGTCAGTTAACGATAAGCTTTTATTTCAGAACGATTCTGAATCTATCTCGATACTCAGCCGAATTTTTATGTATTTAGGTCTTCATTACCCTAACTAATCCAATATGCTTAGAAGGACGTCGTCCACATTTATTTTTTATTTTAACATCTAAGTTTGTCTTAACTGAAAGTCAGCAAAAAATTCTTTTATAAGAAATATTAATACCTCGAAAACCGCTTATCAAATTCACAAATATTATTTAACATAACTTAAAATCATTTTGAAAATCTGTTCTTCTTAATAAATAATTAATAACTTAAATTAATTTTCTCCGCCTTAAATCAATATAGGCAATATGTAACAACCATAATTTTCAATAAAATTTTTACATAATTATATATTAAAATAAATTATTTTTCTATATAATTTTTAAAAAAACGAACAAATTATGATCGATTATTAAGTATTTATTTAAAAAAAATAATAATAATATATTATTCTTATAAAGTTATTTAATTCCTATTAAACATAATTATGCATAATAATCTTATTTAAATTGGTCACATTTTCTTCGGGAGCTTCATACTTGAGGCGCTATAGTGATACCTACTAAATTATTTTATTTAAAATATGCTTTCATTTTCTTTTTCTTTTCACCCGTCGAATTGATTATGAATGGATTGATCTTTAATAACGACATTAATTGACTCCTCCATTTTAATCCATCATCACTATAAATGACTTTCAAGAATTCTAGAGGATCAGTATCTATGATTTATATTGTTTTTCGGCAAATTGGAGAATACTTAAATGACGAAAAATCTATATAGCTTGACCAGAATCAAGCAAACCGATCCTTGGTTCTGGTCGTAAATCACCAAAAATTCTTAAAATGGTATTTCGATAAAAAAAATTCCACAAACACAAAATTGTGGTTTACTGTTTTCAATGAATAACTCAAACCGCTTTAACTTATCGATTTGAGTCAAACTGAGTGTAAGACAGCACAGACACCACCAGTGACGGATTTCCGTCAAAATACAAACAAAAGCAATTTTTAATTTAGAATACTTGAAAAATAATTCAGTTCATAAAAGGAAAACAAATAATTCAAAAGGAATACTTAAATGCATCGTAAAGACAAACAACTTTGAAAATATTTTCGTAAACTAAATATAATTCAGTACATACAGAGTATTTAAACAATTATTACATATAAATTCGAAATGTAATGCCATCTATGTAATAATAATTGAAACAATAAGAGAGGTAATCATTTTATCAACTGAGAATAAATGCCAAAATGCAGACATTGTTGACAACATAAATAAAATAAATAATTGACAACTTTTGTATGATACAAAATTGTTTACGATGTTAAATTATGTAAAAATTAATTTAATAAATTAAAATTAAACTAATTATGTGAATTAATAATTACCAAACAAAATGTTAATCATAGATTTTTGTAATTAATAAGAACAAAAAATTCTTAGTGAATAAATAATTTGTGATTTCCAATTAATTTGAGGTTAAAAATATTTAATTCCAATTTTGTTCGAAAATTTCGACAAAATGCTTGCACGTAATCCTGGTAGTGTAAAAGTAACCTCTGAAACTAAAACAACATCAAAAACTAGTTCCTTAAAAGCGCTGTTGTTAAAAGCTTGGCGAGAACGTTGGTCCGATTTACAATGGGGTATTAATATCAAAACAGTCTTACCGCGAGGTGTATCTGGAGATGTTTATGATTTAGCTGATTGTATCCTTCAACAAGCGGTTATCGGGAGTGGTGCAAATCAATTGGTTTTGAGTTATTTGCGACATAGTTTAAGTGCTCAATTGGTTAGTTATTCGGCAGTTTTACAGCAGATTAGTAAATGTGGATCAAAGCAGTATAGTAAACCGCATTGTATTTGTAGTTTACTAGAATTTTTGGAAGCAATTCAGGTAGCATTCTTATAATTCCTTCGATTTATTGCAGATCTTATAAGTAGAAGTTTGTTTCTGTCAAATAATGACCAGATATTAGATGTATATAATTTTTCGTTTTAGCCTGGAATTACTTGTAGAGCGAAACCAGAGGAAAGCTCTTTGGCAACAGCTTTACTAAACGTATGCTTATGGCTATTAAATGTCTTACATTATAATTTGACGAATTTTCAAAATAATACAAATATTATAAACCAAACGGACATAATTGAAAAACCATGTGTTTTACTAAATACTTTCGTCCAGGGTGAATTTTTTATATCAATGCTCTATTTGGCAAAATTTGATAATCCAGGTACGTCAAATATACATAAGAATTTTTTTAACCTACGTTACAGACTAAGATTTCTGATAACTTGTTTAATTCACTCAAAGATGGTGATACTATAGTTCGCAAAATACCTCCAGTAATAGGGAATATTCATGTATTTTTTTAATATTTTTAATTCATTGTTTACACCGTAATAACAAAGTAAAAAATATAAATACTGCTTAAAAATGCTGTATTTAAGTGTAAACAAATATTTAAAATACATTATAATTTTGAGATATTTAAACGCGGTTTTTTGGCGCTCTCTGTTGATGACGTATAAGTACGTGATCTGTCAATTGGTGACAGTTCAATGTATAATTTACACTTTAAAAAAATGAATTTACAACACAGAATTTACACTCGTTATTATTAAGTTTTCTAATAAAAAGCCGTAGAATAGTATAATTTAATGAAATACCATATAAAATGTAAGTAATTAATAGCATACATTATGTCAACAAATTTGACAAGCCCGTACGATGATGTCACGTCCGTATAAAAATTTGAATTTCCATTTTAGAAATTTTTAAATGCCCTCAATGAATTTGTACTTTTATTCATTAATTTTAAGCAATTAAAAATATATTAATTACTAAAAGTATGGTTTAGTTGAAATGTCCAGCCATTAAAGTTACGGAAGAAAAATATTTGAACCAAATTTAAATTTCATGAATATTCCTTATGACAGAAATCAAAAACTTTTTTTTGTTCACAGAAACTTATGCCGAAATTCAATCAAAAAGTCAAGAAATCGAAGCATTATTAAACATAAATATAGCTTTAAAACCGTCAACACCAATTGAAAATACGTTAAAAATATTTTCAAATTTCAATATTGATGTTGTATTTCCCGATAAAAATAAACCAGAACCCATAACGCATTGTATTCAAAGTTTATTAGCTGTGGAAGTGTATTATAATCCTTGTAGCGATACTAAGAACATTGTCTCGCAATTATTAATGTTGAAACGTATTAAAGGTAGAAAGAATTCTTATAAATTAATACTTATCTAAATTTTAAAAGTAATATTAATATTTTTTTTCTGTAGGATATTCAACAGCCCGACTATATTGTGAATTGATTCGAGCTTGTTTAATGTCGTTGAATAATGCCAGTGGTACGTCGCGGGAAAGTCAATGGGGAGCGTATACATTTTTGAAAGTACCGCATATTTTACAGCAATTGAATAATTTAAATAAAAGTTAATAGTTTTTCAAGTTAATTTTGATTTTAAGGTAGTATGGCAGTATCAGGGGTTAAGTTAACTACTCCTTTTTTGAAATTTATTCAAAAGAACATAGTTCCTTCGAGAAATAAGTTAGATTTTTTAATCGTTTTTGTTAAAAATACAATTCTAAAATGATTGCAGATCTGACTAAAATGTTTCCTTTCATCTCGATAGTGCTATACTACCTTAAAATTCTGGCTTCATACTTGCTGGTTAACAAATGTACTACAATTTTTTTAGGTGTTGATTCCGACGAGGATTATTCACAAGATATAATCGATGCATTTGAAATGCTTCTACAATATATTCCATTATTGGATACAACAGATATTAAATGTTCCTGTAACTGCCTGGAATGTTTAATTAATGAACTAGCTAAATTAAATTTAGTTAGTGAGAAACATTTAAAGTATTTTTCTGGAAAACGGTAATCTTTTATAACGTAATTTTTTCTGAGGTTATTTTTCGATTTAACTGTTCTATTTCAATTTTTAGGGAAGGAATTTTAAACAATCTTCAAAAATTAGATCCAAATAGTACTTCACGAGCCGCCAGTATTCCCAAAGTAATTGTTCGAGCTGAACCAACATTAGCAGGAATTTTGAAAACTTTAAATGCTGAACCTGCAAAAATTCAGGTATAATAACTTATCCAAAACACTACAAAACTTTGAAATCGTAATAATTATTGTTTTCTTTGTAGGAAGCGCTTATGAGTATGTTACATCAAGTTCTTACCGGTAAAAGTTTTGAGCTAATATTGGCAGTGGCAACAGTTGAAGGCAAATTAAAAACATTTGTTAGTAAACTAATCAAATTTAATGAATACTCAAAACAGCCAATGAGTATACCAGAATCACCAAAAACGGCACAATCACGAGCTATGCTTTTTGATATTTCTTTTTTAATGCTATGCTCGATAGTACAAACTTACGGGTCAAAGGTAAGCACAATTACAAAATATAGAAACGGATTTTATTCAGATATTTTGAGATATGTCCTTAAAATTCTAAATTGTAAGGCCTGTTTTAGCCAAATGAAAATCATGTAATTATGAATCAACTAACTTTTAAATACTTACATGCGACATTTATTAATTCTAGGTCGTATTAGAGGAAAATGGCGATTCATTCTTCGAACAATGGGTTCGTTCAAGTATGGTTGAACCCAATTTACCAAAATCACCCGATCATATCCTAAAATTATGTGATCCTTCCAAAGTGGACGCACTAATTAAACAATTTAATTCAGCCGACGCCGTTGCCGAATTTAAAAATGGGTAAATATTCTTTCCAGTCCTCGTACTTCTCAATATCGCAAAAATTTATTTTAAAAAAACATTTATTTTTAGTCAAACTAAATGGCACGAAGTATGTTTAAACGTGAGTGGTGTTGTTAAAGAAATATTATATGCATGGGAACGTGGATCAATTAGTGCCACGGATGTGAAACGTGTCTTGGATATACTTAAAGGTGGGAAATCTTCAAGCTGGCCTGGCGGTGGATGTTGTTCTTTGGCTGTATGTGCATCTTCATGGTTATGTGCGCATGTACGCCTTGTACATCATGATGCGCTCTTGAAACCCATGAATATGGTTCAACAACTTGGAAGTTGTAATGCATCATCATTTCAAGCAAATAGTGGGGGAAGTAAGTCTATTACGATAATAAACGCTTTAAGATTAAGTTAATTTATTTATTTTTTTATTTCTTAGATACTCCAAATTCAGCGTTATCAAATAGTGGAGGTAACGATGATTTAAATCAGCACCAAGATAGTTTTAAAGAACGGTAAGAACATTTTATATTTTCACGCATGATATTTAAGGTCCAAGTTCATAACATAATGATTTTTATTACAGATCGTCATTAATGTCACAAATAATACGAAAATTCCAATGTTATGATATTTATCCACCTGGTGGAAGTACTAAAATTAAACCAGCGACATCTTTAAACCCGACCATAATGCAGCTACGACAAATGTTTTTAGATATGTGTGCAAAAGGTTCAATTACAAATATTGATGCTACAAGTAATTTAGAGAATTTATTAAATATGGCCGGTGCTAAATGGTTTGTTACTTCGATTTTACAGGTAAATTTTGAAAAATATTCTTTTCATTGTATTTGAATCTAATTTATATATTGAAATTTGTAGGAAATGTTGAAGTTAAAATACTTAGAAAGTTTAAATAAAGCTGTCGATTTAGCTTTCTCAATATTTCATTTAGACATTGAAAAATGTACAATCTCATTGTTAACCGAAGTATTGCCCGTGTATTTATTAAACGCATCTCAGTAAGTATATATATATTTTTACTAGCTTTTTTCCCGTAGTGTCGCTCGCGATAATGATTCTTTTCAATTAATTAACTAATAGGGAATATTCATGTATTTTTTTTAATATTTTTAATGCATTGTTTATACCGTTATAATAAAGTAAAAAATATAAATACTGCTTAAAAATACTGTATTTAAGTGTAAAAAATATTTAAAATACATTATATTTTTGAGATATTTAAACGCAGTTTTTTGGCGCTCTCTGTTGATGACGTATAAGCACGTGATCTGTCAATTGGTGACAGTTCAATGTATAATTTACACTTTATAAAAATGAATTTACAACATAAAATTTACACTCGTTATTATTAAGTTTTTTAATAAAAAGCCGTAGAATAATATAATTTAATGAAATACCATGTAAAATATAAGTAATTAATATCATACAGTATGCCAACAAATTTGGCAAGCCCGTACTATGATGTCACGTCCGTATAAAAATTTGAATTTCCGTTTTAGAAATTTTTAAATGCCCTCACTGAATTTGTACTTTTATTAATTAATTTTAAGTCATTAAAAAGATATTAATTACTAAAATAATGGTTTAGTTGAAATGTCCAGCCATTAAAGTTACGGAAGAAAAATATTTGAACCAAATTTAAATTTCATGAATATTCCCTATTGATTCATTTAGTTAATTATTTCTCCAAAAGGACACTGATTTAATTAATAACTTTTTTTCAGATCGGAAATATTAATCGAACCACAAAGTTCCACATTAGCCAAATTATGTGTATATTGTATTGTCTCAACAATCGAATATTTAAATTGCAACAGTACGAGTACCCTCAATTCAAAGAAGCGCGGTCGACAAGATATCGATTCCGAAGATGATTCTTCATCACCTGCAAGTAAATTATTACGTTTAAATGATTCTTCATCAACAGATGCAAATTTATCATTAGCCGGTGCAATTAATTCATCAAATTCGGCATCAGGTGGTAACGGAAACGGAAAAGGTAACAGTGGTTCCTCGGACAATGGAGCAAACGGAAATAGTACAAATAATTTTGGAAACGGTTCAAGTATAAATAATATTGTATCGTCGGCAATTTTAAGTAATAATGGTACGGGTAAATATGGATTTCCATCCACAAAATCAACGAATTCCAGGAATGATATTTTAAAAGAACCGTTACAATCAGCGTTAACGAATTTGTATCGGGATTTTTTGAATATTTTAACACGCGATTCGCATATCAGTTACGAAACTTATTTTATATTTCAATTTGTAAAAGCATGCGTACTGTATGGTAAAGATTTGGCAAGTATTATTTTACAAAATATGCCATCAAATTTAATACCGAATTTACTAAAATGTTTACCCGAATTATTCTCGTATGATTTGTTGCTGCGTATTTATGATTTATCAACGTCCAAGGGTACATTTATGTGTAATTCGAATCGTGATTTAGTTGCTCGTGATTTATGTATGTTACGTAATATTGAATTAAGAAAACAAAATCTAGTGAATAATAAATTAGCTCGAAAGAGTTGAATATTTCGTATGTTAGGTTTTTTGTTTCCTTTGAGATTTTTTTAAAAAAAAATGGTGTATTTGTCAATTTTTTACGTTTTATTGAATATTTTCATGTTTAAATAAAAGAGATTTTTATTTGGAATAAATATGTTATTGAGTTATGGGGCACCCGAGCACGAGCCTGGCTGTAGCAATAGGGTATTATCGTTAGTCAAAAATAAATCATGAAATTTGAAAAAAGTTAAAATTTATGTAAAAATATACTTAAATTTCTGATTTCGAGTCATAAAAGCACATTTTTCTTTTAAAATATTTAAATTAAAAATCGTAATTTTTAAACTGTATATCACGTGAGCTAAAACGCGGGTAAGTCCTGCTGTGATGTCATAGCTGTATGAGTCATAGACCATCAGTTGGTTCAGTGTAGACAGCTGGGTATAATGTATACATAGATAATAATAAGTATTTATATTTATTATAATCAGATGTCTATGAATATATCTGTCAAACTTATTTGTGTTATTTCGTATAGTGATACCCATATTACGTCATCAAATTGGATGCCCGCGTTTTTGACAGTTTAAAAAAGGTTTAAAATTTAATTTAAGTTTTTGGCAAGAAAGCGTGTGTATTTTTCCGAAATAAATTTTTGGTGGCTTTTTATTAGCAAAATCAATATTTTGAAGTACTTTTTCAAAAATAGTGGAATATCCTATTCCTTCGATATTTACAAACAGAGCGGGAAATTGTTAATGGTGGCTAAACTAGTGCACGAGGACCCTTAGTAAATAATTTATAGGACAGTGTAAAAGTTATGAAAAATCAAGAAAATTGGGAGTGCGCAGGTAAGTAAAACTTGTTTAAAAAAAATGCATGCATGCACTTATTAAGTGATTTCATGAACACCTATACCAAAATTTTATATGTGTTACATGTATGTAACATATATATTTGTGTAATATGACAGTTTTTATATAATTAATGATTGTTAATTATGTTATTTAATTTATAGTGATTACTTACGATTAAAACAGGTTCTATTATATCCAAATATTATTTGGATATAATATTTTTACCCCGACTATACAATGGCGAGGGTTATGTGTTTGGTACATATGTATGTATGTTCATCTGTTCCCACCCAGCTTCTAAATTACTTATCACAATTATGCAAAATCGTTAGAAGCGTCTTGATTGTTTGCTGGTTATAGGCTATGCGTCACATTAAATTGAATATGGCGCCCTTTAGAGGATATAAAGTTATGATCGAAAAACAAATTTCGATTTAATGATAGCGTGATTGGTATCAAATTAAAGAGCGTAATGGGCACTTTTTAAAAATATATATATTGTTATACTTAATCACGAAATATTCACCGCGAAATAGTTTAAAGTGTATGTATTTTCGTCTGTTCCCACCCATGTATTGTAATACTTTATCACGAAACTGTAACCCCAAAATAGTTTAAATAAAATAAAGTTCAAAAACTAAAACCCTGACGCTCTTACAAAATCGTGCTGTTAAAAGTATGAAAACAAGAAAAAATTTTCATCTGAAATTGTTATGATAAATAAAATCGTCATTATAGTCGGGGACCTGTTTTCGGTCCTGTGGAAAACTGGTTACTCTTCGAGGTCCCCCGACTGTAATGACAATTTTATTTATCAGAACAATTTCAGATGAAATTTTTTTCTTGTTTTGAGCACGATTTTGTAAGAGCGTCGGGGTTTTAGTTTTTGAACTTTATTTTATCAAATGCTTTGTATGTGGATTTAATTCAATAAATTGAACGAAAAACCGGTATAGCGGTAAATATATTATACTATGTATATACGAAATATGTCAAGGTATACAAAATTTAGCTCCAAGTTTGTAACGCTTAAAAATATTGATGCTACGAACAAAATTTTATTAATAATTCACCTAAATAGTCCTAATAAAAAAAAAAATTATCAAATTAGTCCATTTTCGGCTGTGTGTCCGTCAAACCGCCTGTGAACATGTTAACTCAAAAACGAAAAGAGATATTAAGCTTAAATTTTTTATCACGTGCTCAGGACTTAAAAAGTGATGTTGAGTTCGTAAATGAGCAACATAGGTAAATTGGGTCTTGCGTCCGTAGAAATCATCTTGTAAACCGTTAGAGATAAAAAAAAAAATTAAATATAAAATGTTCTTGCAGCTTCCAATTCATTATTTTCACTATACTCAGTGGTGGTGTAAGACGTTGGCCATCACCTACGGCCTCGTGGTCCTAAGAGACAAATCTATTGTAGTTCTAGTCTACTTCAATAGATGTCATCACTAATACTGCAAAACAAGAATTTGCAAAAAGTTGCGTTTAGTTATAGCAGAGACTTTTAAAAAAATTATTACGTATTATAATTTGGAGGAGCTCATAATTTTCTTATTTTTGAGGAGGGGGCGGTTTATTTCTAAAATCATTGAAAGTTTGCTTACATTTGAATGATAAATTTGTTACATTTGTAACACATTTGATAATTTTAATCCTACATCATCAATGAGGTGGATATCGACAGTTCTAGATCTAGGGGTTTTGTTTTTTAGACAATTCCCATCACCTTTCCTGAGCGAATGAACCCAGTGTGAATGAATATTCTGTTATGTTAACCCATGACCAAAAAATACATTTCCTTTTGCTACACATGATAAATCTTTCCAAAATCAGATAATGCAAATAAAATTTAGAGATCACAAATCACATTCCTATTTTTTTTTTTTTTAATTTTACAATAGGTGTGCAAGATTGTTTAAGGGCAACCATAGTATAAAAGATACCTACCAAAGTACAATCAGGTTCAACTCCATTAACACTATTTTATTATATTTTTTTCCTTGTTCCATTTTTATTATATTTTTTTCCTTGTATTTCCATTTTCATGGTATACTAATTTTAGTTCCAAGTTTGTAACGCTTAGAAATATTGATGATACGAACAAAATTTTGGCATAGGTGTCCATAAAATCACCTAATTAGTCCATTTGAAAAGTGATATCGACCTGAAATTTGTATAGCGTGTTCGTGGCGTAAAAACTGAGTTTGAGTTCGTAAATGAACAACATAGGTCGATTGGGTCTTCAGTTCATAGGATAGAATAAATATTTATAAGTATAAAAAATGTCCCTTATGAGAAAATGAACAACTATTGTTTGAAACATTTTTTTTTGTACAAATCATTGTTTGTCTGTCAGGATCCCAATTAGGCCAGAACACAAATTTCCCATTTTCTCCATATCTATGCAAGATAGAAGGTTTAGAATTTGTAGGTAACTTTAAATAGTTGATAGTCTATATTGATTCTAATTTTATACCAAACATTTCGCTTTATATGAAGGGGGACAAATAGAAAAAGTTTCAAAATTACGAAAGGGCGGCCAGAAGGTCACAATTTTGTTTTACATAAAATAAAGTTAGGTATTCGAAACGCTATACAGGGTATGTTAACAATTAACTCAGTCTATTGTTTATTTTCACATATTTTAAATATTTTGGAGAATCTACGTAAACGATGACCTTGACACTGGTCACTTCTTTAAAGCAGTCTTTCTCACGCAGGTTCATAAATATATTATTAAGTTTTGTTATCTCAAGGATAACGAAATAAATTTCTGTAAATTTGTTCATTGTTGATTGTTTATACACACAACAATTAAAAAAATGAGTTCAGGAAAAGTTGTTGTAGGAACTATGGGAAATATTGATGATGGTAAGTAAAATTAAATATTTATTTTGTTAATTTTGGGCAAAGTATTAATGTTAGTTTAGAAAAGAATGGTCTTAAAAATATGTGCGATAGATATTTGTATTTGGAATGGTCTCTAAAAAAATGTGCCGGAAGCGTTTTTTATCACATAAAAAAATTCTTATAAAAGTTACATAGTTTTTCGCCAATATTTCTTAACTTTTTATGAAAAAAGGAGTTTTACAGACGAGGAAATTTCCAACAAAAAACTCCCACTCTCGGAAGTCTATCTCCATTATTTATAATTTTAATTTAACGCTGAATATCGGTCTTTTTGCGTCACAAATATTAAATTAAAAATTTGTAAAAATTATTGTGTCTTCTAAACACTTTGAAACTTTTCAACAAATTAGACAATTTGTTATTTTTCCAGACCTACCTAGAAATAAATACCGGGACGAGGATTTACATTCTTGAAATCTCAAAAAGACAGATTAAAGACAAAAAATTTTATAATTTAGACATTTTGAAGTGTTTTACATTGTTTGGGTAGCCGTAAACTAGGATCTGACATTGTAGGAGGAATATACAGGATACTTAAATATTTAACTATTAATTGTTATATCTTTTTAGGTTTATTTGAAATTGTACTAATAAATGAAAATATGCTTGAAGAAGTTTTAATATTTTTAAAAGATCAGTTTTTTACATCAGAACCGATATGTAAAGCTATTAATGCAGTAGAGAAACCAATGCTTCTCAAGGATTTTGCCAAATTGGTGACAATGATGATTACAAAAGAAGGCGAAGGATCTTTTGTATCAGGAGCTGTTATTGAAAAATCGACGAATAAAATTATTAGTGTCGGGTGTGGCTCATTGCGGGTATAATTAATTCATTTACATAAAATTCGCGGAGAATTTTTTCTCCAAACATGTAATCTGTGAGCCCATGTCATCAAATGTGTTTTTTTTCACCCAAAAATCATATTTAGTCCCGATAAAATCCGTCATTGAGCATGATTAATTTTTGCAGAATCCGTCGATGGGTGACCCGGTAGGATATTATTAAAACAAATAAAAATTTAAGACATATTAAAAATTTAATTTTTGTTTTTTACTCGAAAACTGAAGGGTTTAGAGAAAAATGTCTAAGAACATTGACCCTAATTATGTGAGAAAATTTTTTCCGTAGCAATTCGACCAATATTACTTTTGTTTAAAAAAAATTAGCTTTAACAATATCCGGGTTCTTACCGGCAACCTGCACTTTTAGGTTCAGGAGCATGTTTTAAAGGGGTTACGTCAAATAAAATATTAACCTTCTCAAAATTTCGACTCGACTGGACTATTACAAGTTAGATCCTACGAACTCAAGACCCATTTGACCTAAATTGCTCATTTACGAATTCAAACTTCCTGACTATACAAATTTCAGATCGATATCTCTTTTCATTTTTGAGTTATCGTGTTTCCAGACAGACAGATTGACGGGCGGACATTCGAAAATGTACTAATTAGATGATTTTATGATAACCCATACCAAAATTTCATCAGTATTACTAAGCTTTACAAACTTTAATATACAGACTAAATTTAATATACCTTGATATATAATTTCATATATACAAGAATTTTTCTGAAATCTATATAGAAACACATTTTTAATCGGCTCCCGATTTACTTTTTTCTTTTAATAAATCCAACGAATGTTTTTTCTCTTTCAAATTTCAGCCAAAGAGGAACAATCAATCATATTTTGGTGAATTTGCTGAGAAATATTGCGAGGATGATCTTGCAAAAAAATTGTTGCAATTTTTGGATGCAGCCACTACGAAAGTCAATATATATGATCATTTCAACGTGGATTACTTAATTGAAGTGAATGTTTTGGTGACACATGAAAATTATCGTCGAAAAAACTTTGGGAAAAAATTCGGAGATTTTGTAGTAGATACAGTTTTGCAACAAAATCTCTCTATTTTCTTATCAGAGTATGAACATGTTTTAGAAAATTTCGCTAATTATGCAGTTCGTGCTGTATGTACATCTCAATTTTCAAAACGTATTGCAAATAAAGGAGGATGTGACGATTTATGTTCTACTAATTTAAGTGAATTAAATCTAAAGGAATATGCGGATAAATTTTCTAAATCGCAGAAAGTTTTTACTGTTGGTTGTAAATTAACTAAATTGGTATTGCAAACGTATGCCAGTAAATATTAGGCATACAAAACCACGTAGGCATATAAGAGACTCTTTTTCTTGTTTTTCAATTTTCCCCAGTCGTTCCGTTAGAGGCCGTTCAAAGGTATGTCACGCTAAATTACACCATTTTTGACTCCTCCTCCTTTTCGTCATGGTGCGCCACCCAATTAGCAACCCCCTTGTTAAATCTCCATCATGAAAGCTTGGGGGACATCATATTTTATTATTTCAATTATAAAATTTCAAAAAATATCTAAAACAATATCTATCCTGTTTCTTCAGAGTTTGATGGGGGGGGGGGGGGATATCATGTTCTGACATCAAATTGGACCTAGTCCTCTAGGTTGCTTTTATTGCCAATTTAGATCCTAAAAGGTAAAAGATAAAATAATACTTTTTAATTAAAACATTTTTTCGAAAATCGTTAGCTTTCGGAGTAAATGCGACTTAAAAAATATGTCATTATTGTATTTAATCGAAAAAGAAACACGTTAGCTAAAAATTGTTAACGGCAATAGAGGGCATTTGCTTGTATCCATGGCTTTGAACTGAAATTCTAGTTTCAAGGTCATTTGACTTTAATCTTCAAATGATCTTGAAAATTTACCTGACCTTAAAAGTTATTAACACAGACGATTGACCTTTGTTATTGTCCTTATTGTAACTTTTATCTACAAATCTTTTTTTCGATTAAATGCAATGATGGCATATTTTTAAGTCTCATTCAGTAAAAACAAGGTTTTTAATGAAATCTTAATTGACTATTAAAGCAACCCGGGGAATTACAGATCCAATTTAATGTCAGCACATGATGTTCCTCATCAAACTCTGCAACTTTTGTTAAAGTAATTTTTATTTGTGATTGGTTAACTACAAAACGAGCTATTAGCCATAATAGATTAAAATGTTCCACCCTGTATATTATCATATAATAATTATTTGATAACAAAAATAAATAATTAATATAAAATTATTTGATATTAGTTATTTGTTACTTATTGCACTAAGTAAAATATAGAATTGAAAATGTTGATTTGTACTCTTATTTATAAATATTAATAAATATATAACTTTGTATGTATTTAGTTATTAATTTGTGTTTAAAAATTTATATAATATTAACTGATTCTATTATAATCGAGCCTCAAAAACGCGTGGCCTGGTCAGCTAGTATTTAATAGGAATTCAGTACAAGTGAAAGGGAATTACAAAGTATGAAAAATGAATAATTTATTATGTTAAATATTCCATAGATAATTTTTTAATTAAATAATTAAATAAAAATTCGAGATTAATTGTTTTTTTGATCCTTCTTGATATTATAAATATTGCATAAAAATGTTATATTGAATATTTCAATAGAGAAGTTGCATGTTCTTTAATTTTATTTTTTTTCTCGAAAGTTTACTAAAAATTACTTACAAATGAAAATGGTTTTTGTAAACTATAAATTCAAACGCCAGTGACGTCAACACATCGTTTAAGCAACGCCACCGCAAGGAGAAATGATAAAATAACATCCAGAATGATAAATTTTTTGTCTAATTAAAAGTAATTTTCCATAGAAACAAACTGAAAAATGTTATTTTAGTGTGATTCCAATTGGCTCACAGCCTCCACGGTTTTTTTTTTTTTTTTTATTATACATTTAGCACCCGATATATATTTTTTTTATTAGTAAGAGATAGATAATGTATAAGGGTGCCAAATTCACAGATAGATCGGACACTATTTTATAACATGTTGACATTTTTTTCTACTGCACACGCATAATGAATCATTTATATTAATTGAATTTTAATTAATTTTTCCCTATTTATTGATTTACTAATAGCCCTAAGGATTTATTTTAAATTAATTATAATATTAAAATATTCGAAGTACAGTTCAAGAAGGGAAAAAATTTTCAAGAATATAAAAGCATTATTGTTATTAAACAATATTCGATGAATTTATTAAACGCTTGGCAACGACCTCTCTCCTTTGAATGATTCTTACGGACGAGCCTATCAAGAGCGACAAAGGATGTACGAGCACCAAGGCAATTTTTAATGGACTAAGTCTAAATCAATTCTGAAAATTTTAGTGGGTGGGGTTTGCACGATTATTTATACGGTCTAGTTTGCACGTCTGTGAAGAGTGTGCGGATAAGTTATACCCGGCCACAACGGCTATGTTCTGATTGGTCACTACAATGAGTCCAGGTTACAAAAAAAATTGAATATCTAGTCTAGAAATAGGGCTGATTTTCAACAGAAAGGAATTATTCGAATAAGCATAGTAAAATTTAAACTTTTAGTTACGATAATAAATAAATAAATATTTGTTAATGTTCTCCTAATAATCCTAATGTTGAATTACATGTGCACTCATAAATAAAGGATACTAAAAAAAAATTTATAATTTCCTTGACTGTAATTGTACTCAATAATTTTTATTTTATTTTATTTTTTTTCACTAATATTATAAATAATTACGTGTTTACAAAATGAAGGTTAACCTTCTAACAATTGTCTTTTTCCCAATCATATATATCTTTAATCTTCATGTAACTTAGTTTTTCTTGTAATCTCCACAGCACTGCATTAAACTTCCGATATTGTTTGGTCAATTGTAAAATATTTTTAATTTTAAAAATGAGTTCCGAACATGTTGTTTTACAAACTTCTGATGATGGTAAGTGATGGTAAATGGTTTTTAGAATTATTTTTTAAATATTAAACTTTTTATAAAAATAAAAATCATTGCAATTTTCAACAATCGATTTATTTTTGATATTTTGAACTTAAATCAATATTACAAGCAAATGTTTTTTGACTTAAATTCAAAATATTTATTTTAAATTTTTAAGGTAAATCTGAAATTAAAAAAATTAACTTAATAATCACAAATATTTTATTTAAATTTACAAGAAATAAACTAAAAAAGATGAATGCTTTTTTAAATACAATTGTTTGTAAAATGGTTTTTCTTTTTTCTTCGCCCCAAAGGGCCATTAGATGTAAAAACAATTAATTTTTATACTCGTAAAGCCAAGTAAAAAATAAAAAACTTAAAAACCTCTTAAGAGAAAATCCATATATTTAAAATAAATTATAATTATATATTCAATAACAAATTTTCCGAAAGTTTGTTCTATGCAAATGAGCTACGACTTAGGTACATGAATATAATCATTACTTAATAAAGTACTTAATCAATGACAATTATTCTATGAACATGCAAAACAACAATTTAATTATTTATTAATCTTATGCAAAGCTGGCATGCAACATTAAATGATCGTATAAGGTAGGTTTGCAGTATCGAGAGTCATACTATTTTTTACCACGCTTTTTTTAGCGTAGTTATGGATTATGTAACAGAATCTTTGGACGTGATTTTTACACATTTCAAAATGTCGGATTAGATTGCAACTGCGCACACTTATGAAAGAACGTTTCTCCGATTATCCTAATCAAAATATTCCGAAACAACGAATAAACTAAAAAGTCTTTGAAAAAAGGTTTCAGAAAAACTGAAATTTTGAGTTTTATTTTTAATACTCGTTTCATTTTAATATTCAAATTTATTCAACTCTCTCTTCCTTGACATTTACGTAATTAAAGTTGCCTACCCCAAAAAAACTGAAAGACAAAATCAACAAAACTTTCACGATTAAATTTCTCGTTTCATTTTAATATTCAAAGTTATTCAACTCTCTTTCTTGACATTTACGTAATTAAAGTTGCCTACCTTAAAAAACTGAAAGACAAAATCAACAAAACCTTCTCGATTAAATTTGTTTGGTTTTATATTGGATTTTTCTTATTTTATTTTTTCAATTCTAGGCTTATTCGATATCGTACAAATAAATGAAAAAAATCTTGCTGAAATTTTGGTATTTCTAAGCGAACATTTTTTTACATCAGAAACAATGTGTAAAAGTGTTGGGGCATTGGAAAAACCTGTATTTGTAATGGATTTTGCAAAGATGTTAACAATGATGGTCGGCGAAAAAATGTCTGTGGCGGTTATTGAGAAATCTTCAAATCGATATATTGCTGCTATATGTTTCACATTACGGGTAAAAAATGACGAGTAGATACTTTATATCCAAGTTAGAAAAGTCGAAAAGCTTTAAGAAATATTCTCACTTACAATAATTCCACAACAGCTTAAAATTATTTCACCTGTAGAAAGTTTCAAACAAATTGAAATCCATAAAATTGTGAACAAAAGGGAGGATAAGTGAGGGCTATAACACAGTACGTCCCGAACCTTTTACAATTTTTGTGTCATGCTTTCATTAATGCCCAGTTGCAATATAAAAAAATGTTTTTTTTTCTAAAATCTAAATTGAATTTCAGCCAAAACATAATAATCAAACATTTTTTGGTGAGTTTGCTGCCAAACATTGTGAAGATGAATTAGCCAAAGCGATACTACAATTTATTGATGCATCTGGTACCCAAGTTAATATTTACGAGCGTTTTGATGTCGATTATGTTATTGAATGTTGTTGTTTGGTAACGCATGAAGATTTTCGTCGTAAAGATTTTGGTAAAAAATTAGTTGGATTTGCTATAAAATCAGTTTTGCAGAAAAATAGAGCAGTTTTACCAGAAGATCGTCAAGATGTTTTGGATAATGTAGATCGATATGCATTTCGGGCGGTTTGTTCGTCTCAATATTCCAAATTAATTGCAAATAAATGGGGCTGTGAGGACTTATGTTCTAGTGAGTTTAGTGAGTTTAAAATAAAAGAATATGCTGATAAATTTCCTAAAAATTATAAAGTGGTCACTGTTGGATGTAAATTGCCAAAATTATTGAGTGAATATCAATAATAAGTACAAAATGTTAAAAAATTTAAAAATAATCATAAAATCAATTAATTTTAACAATCAAGGCCACCTTAAACACAGAACTAAATGGGCAGTCCTCATTGAGCATCATATATTTTTTTCACTTTGAGGATAAAGATTAATTTAATTTTTCCACTTTTATAAAATTTTGCCAGCTTTTTCACCTCGGTTCATGTGTGGAGCCAGAAGATCCAATTTCTATATTTTTGTAAGTAACAGTCGTTTTTCCTACCCTGATATTCTAAATATTTTGAATAATGACCTTTTTATGTTAGACAGACCTTGTACCTCTATAAGCTAGACACGAATTAATGAGAACTTTCAAATGGGGAATTTCAAAACTTTCATATGGCGAATATATCTCTTAAGTGGAAAAAAATGGGAAAATCGCCAAAAATACTTCTTCTTTTTTTCGTTTGAGTAAGTAATTTTTGAGATATCGCCTAAAACTTCGCACAAAAAGCTTTTATTTAACTTAAAGCTTAAGGCATCTAATATTCTAATGAACTGAATTTTTACATTTTTTGGGTCGTAGCTACCTAAGTCTAAGCCTAAGTAACACACAGGTATCCAAACACACAAAGCTCTGATTGATTTTACGATTAAACGACAAGCTTCTAAGAAATTAATTGAAGAAATTGTCCGTATTATCACCTCTCGCATAAGATTTTAGGCGATATTTAAGAAACTACTTGTCCAATCGTCAAATGGAACAAATTTTAGTATTTTCTTGGTCAAAAGTATTCCAGAAATTCAACTAAATTGGAAACAAACAATTCTTCTCGACTTTTTGAAATTTTTTAAGGCGTTTGTCTAAACGTCGTTTTTGCAAAACCAATTTGAAAATGGTTTCTTCTTAACATGTTTTTCTGCATCAGAGTATGTTGGACTGAAGATTTACCTCAATATTTCGGCTTGAATCTGGGCTTGTATTGCTAAGAAATGTTGATGGACCGAAGCAAGTGTAGGTCAGGCTCCTCCCCTAGACCTGTTTACCATTGATTTAGTTGACTTAGTACGTGCTTCTGTAAAAAAACTGTTGAATTGACGAAAATTTAATCCAATAATTCATGATTTGCTCCTTTTTAGATCAAAAATCCCTATTTTGACCCCTCCCTATTTGGGCTGAAAGCTGGTTAAATAATACGCATTACTTTTTATTTTAAAAACTAGAATAATTTGTTTTTTATTAAATATAATATAAATTACAATATAATTATTTGTTATTTTAATCAAAATAGACAAAAATCTATTTTTGAATTTTTACAATTCTTGTAATTTTTGTTGTATGTCATGAAATTGTTGTTTTTTCTGTTGGTTTGTAATACTTTGTACAATAAGTGTAAGACAATCAAGACTTGATGTATTGTTGTTACTTTCAGCATCTGAAACAATAAAACATTAACAATTTTAAAAAATATTGTTTTTCAAGCTTTTAATCTTTTAACAATTTACAAAAAAAGGAAAAGTACATTCTTGTTTTGTTATTTTAAACCAGTTTTATAAAAAATTGTCGGGGAAAATTTAATATAATTACAGTAGAATTTCCATTTCCGTATCTTTGGGCTAAGCAATTCTTAAGAAGTTATTTATTACCCGCAAGAAAAATATTGATAGAATTGTCTTACAAATTTTTTTTAATGTAATTACAATGGAATTTTCATTTTCATATCTTTGGGCTAAGCAATTCTTAAGAAGTAAGAGTGGTTTTTTTTTTTTTTTAAATATCGATTTTTTTTAAAATATTTTTTTTTTTTAATATTTATTAATGCGAAAAATAACTGAAATAATTTTCCTGAATACTTATATTAAGAATATATGAGCAAAATAAAAAAAAATTTATTTCAAAAGTAGTAAACTTTTTATATTTCGATAGTTAATCGAAAAGTATGCAAGTTTTTTTAATAAAAAATAAAATTTTATTGCCTTTTCCACCATTTTAAATTCACCATATTAAACAATAGCGATTTTCAGGTAGCGTTTTGACGGTAAAAAACCTATTTTTCCTGTAATTTAAACGGATATCTGGCAATGAACAAAGGCGATCTTGATTCAAGAAATTTTTTAACTTAAAAGTTTAGCTAAAAGACGATCCTCGGGAAGGACAAATAAATCACGTTTTCTTAGGATTAAATTGTGTAATCAGATAGCTCCTTACTGTGTTAAATTTATAGATTTGAACTGTTAAATTTTGCGTTTTTAACAGGTAAAAAAAGTGTTTTTAAAGGTATGCGTTATTATGTAACAAGGCTAATTTTCTTAAGATTAATTTGGAAAACTATTAATTATTAGTTAAAAGCAATATAAATATTTTCCTATAAAGAAAATTATAACAAGCGGCACTCGTTTTTCCATTAAATACATTTAAAGTGATAAAATTTCATGCATTTGTGTGTTATTTCTTCTATAAGTGATTTTCTCTAAATCTTTAGGCATCAACATTTCAAAAACTATAGTATGTATCAAAAAATATTACTCTTAAGTTTTGTCTAATTTTCCCAAGTTCTAACAGAATCCACCCTGGAAATTTGAAACGTCACTTACAGTCGAACGTCTTAAAGGTTCTGGTGAATTTGTCTGTATATACATGTTCTGATTTCGAGAAAAATTAACAGGAAATTACCGATAAACAACGAACATAATAAACGTAATTTAATAAACAAAATTTTGATGAATAATCACATAAAAATTTCTATGTTTAACAAATATGTCATAATCTGTTTTGGTTTGTGTTATTGAATGAAAATAATTATTTCAAATTAAAAAATAAAAACTACCTCCATGTAATTTTTCAAAAAATAAAAAATTGTCAAGGAAATAAATAAATAAAAATATATATTTCAAAGCAGAATCAACATTCAAAAAAAAAAAAGAAACATTTAAGAAATATTGCATTTTATTGAGTAGGCTTATATTTATTATAAATGAACCATATATTTTTAGTTTTGTAAAACACCTTTTTAAATGAAGCATGATCATCTCTTAAAGTTATGTCGAATATACTAAGACGAACACAGAAACACTCCGAATAACAAACACTTTAAATAAATTCTTTTTAATGTGTGTACACAGTGTCCCAAGAAAAAATGTATATATAGACAGGTCTCCAGCCTGAAAAATTGGTCGAAACTCTGGTCTAGATGCCACTCACATTAATTATTTTCTTCCGGTAGTTTTCATTCATGCTTATTTAGAAATATAACAATTTTAAATTAGTTTTCTTACATTTGATCGCCATTTATATCAGTAAAAAACTGTTTGATAAATCGTGCATGGGCTTCTTAGTTTTTAAAACGAATTCGAAAAAGGGGAAAATTGGATATTATACATAGACTTTTGCTTAAAAATCGGCCTCACCCTAGAATAGGCAAAAATTTATAAATTTTGTTGCATCTTTTATCGGTAGAACAAATGGCGTCAAGATTCAATTTGCTTAGCAAAAGAAAGGCAGATAGTTTTTTTTTTTCGAAGTAAACGTAAATGCGAATTATCTAAGTAGCCTATAAAAATTTAAGTACCGACCTATTTTTCAACAGCTGGTCCACTCAATGTTACTTGTTTGTAAGATAAGTTTGAAAGAATTGCTTAAAATATCTACAAGAGCAGTTACGCAAGACCACAATCATCTACCGACACCACGAGAAGCAAGGTTAGTTTAGTTATCTAGAAGTTTCAATAATCTTCTGGATAAATTTATGGCTCATGAATTTTGGCTTTTCAAGTAAAATGTTTATAGCACAAGAGCAATTATAAATCAATGAGTAGCAAGCAGCCATGGGAAATGAATGAGCCCTAATTCCAATTACAACAATTAGGTGCGTTTTCGATTCCATCAGTCAGCATTTTGGCAACTCTGCCTGGGTTAAAATACCCAAAAAATTCGAACCTTTCTATGTATGGCTTATTTTGGATTTTGAAAAGTGTATATATTTTGTTGGAACACCCTGTATATTCGTTACAGTTAATCTAATGATATGTTTTTTTAGATCTAACACAACCTATTTAAAAATATATATGTAAATATATAATTTATTTTTTTAAAGTATCTTTCACAACGTAATTGAATATGTTTAAAAAATCTTCCTTTTGATATGAGTTGTATTCGAAATATCGAAAAATTGTTAGACCTCACATATTCCAAATCGAAATACTCATTCTCCAAAACAATCTAAGTGCTTTAATCAGTATTTTCGTAATTTTTCCTAAACATCTCAAGTTTAAAGTAAGAAAATATGGGTTTTTACTCAAGGATTAGAATTATTATAAAAAAATCCGGTAGTAAAAAGTTAAATTATACAGATAATGTCTTAACAATCTTTTTTTGTAATTAGATATTTAATTAAGTGTAAACAAAACTTGTTTTATTATTAATAATTAATTTGTTTAAACATTATTTTCTTCATGCCTATGTCAATTTACATTAGTTTACCATTTCAATCTCACTTAGTGGAAAATGATATTTCTAAAGTTTGAGCTAAGAAGAAATATGACAATAATCAATTTTTCAAGAAACGTATTTCGATTCATGTAAAATATGAAATTTTCTTCTTTAAACTCTCCTACTTTGTTTTTCTGCAACTTCGGGATCTCACAGCAAACATTATTCTGAGTCTGTGAAATAAAAATAGGCTAAATTTGTCGACAAATATCATCGTTCATGTTTTAAATATCTTAAGATATCCATTATATGACAGTGATCCCCAACACTTGCTATGGAAAAGAATTATGATCTTTAAATGAAATAAAATGGTGGAAGCGCATGGAACATTCAATTTTGTGATAAATAGATATGTTAAATAAACTTATCTACGCTTCCACCATTTTTAAAAATTGTTTCTCAATCCTGGGTCTCAACCGTTCAGGCAAAAATTATTTCTCTTGACCGTTCCTAAACTTGAGACAATCATTGTAATTTGTTCGAAAGTTTTAGTTTCAAAAAAATTGGTCATGGATAAAAAAAGGGGTAAATATTATATTTCTTGTAATCCTATTGAATACATATTATAATTTCTATGTTCAGTGTCAAACTTTGAGGAAAACTCTATATTTTACAATTCTAGAATTATTTCCAATACAAAAATAAAATTGATATTTAAAGAAAATTTTTTTAAATGATAAAATATGTTAAGAATTTTACATTTAAAAAAATCGAAAATCAAAATTCTTGTAATATTTCCTTAGTACATTACAAAAAATAAAAAAACTTAAAATAAAAATTTGATTTATATTATAAATTCATAGCTTATTTGTTAAATCATATCCGGTAATATAACGTTCTTTCATATTTTATGTAATTACAGTCATTAATTTGTTTTCAGAGTATTTATGTATGAGTTTGTGTGTATATATAATAAGTGTACAAGACTAAAAGACGTAACTCGATACTTATTTATAGAATCCATCACAAGTGACATATTTATTTAGATACAAAGTTACTATATACTTGAAATTTTTTTGGTCGTAAATGTTACACATTCGAATAAAACAATAATATGCTCACTTTAAATTTTATCACCATGGATGTTCATATTAAAGCTTAGATAGCTAACAAATGATACAAATGAAATTTACAAAATTTAAAAAAACCTTCGATAAATGCAATTTATTTTTTGTAAATCAATTTTTGGAAATTTAGCTGTAAAATGTTCTCAATCAAGTCGGTTCGACCCTTTAGGGGCTACGATGTCACTGAGAAACACTCAAACTTATAACACTCCTTCTTAAATCAATATCAAAGTGATGGTCAAGTACATTAGATGAGATGAAAAGGATACTTAGAGAGCTATCATTTTTTGGGACAAATTTTTGGAAATATTTTAATTGAAATTGAAATATTTGACTTGACTTAGTTCTTTTGAAATATTGTTTTGAATTACTTAATTATTTTACCATTTCACTTTTCGAAATGAATGGAGCCAGGTTTATTTAACCATTCATTTCAATAGTAATTATTTATATGTTAAAATTATATGTCATGCCTTTTCCAAATTGAATCGATTTTTAAGATCATCGCCAATCTTTAAGTGTTTTTGGGTACGGAACACTAATCTCGCACTTGAATGGATAAGTATACTCACCGTTAAATTACCTTTCAAATGAAACCAAAAAATTCAAAATCTGTTCATCCGTTTATGCGCTACGATGCCACAGACAGACAAACACACAGGCACACACACATAGCGGTCAAACTCATAACACCCCTTTTTTCGGGGGTTAATTAAATAATGAATATATAATGGATTAGTTTTCTCTTTCTTCGTATCTTTGAGAGTACCATATGCATTTGTATTAACCCGTCAGCACTCGCGTTATGAGCATTTTAAATTTATCGATCTAGATTTAGTCTAAATATCTATGTATTTTTATTAATGATTCAAATTAGTAATATTTTTTTGTGGAATATTTTAATAATTTTTGTGGAATATTTATTATAAACCCCATGAACTTTCTCCCCGTAGCAGATAGCTATTAACCGTTACGGTCAGTTCCTCCGTACGCACAAAATACAAATAGACATAGATAAAAATTTGAAAAATTATTATATTATTAACAGGAAATATTTAAAAAACGTAAATTACTCACGCTTGAGAAAATTAACTAAGGTTACTTAACAAGGTTATAAAATCCATGAGCTTCTCTCCAGCAACACGATTTTATTTAATTATGATACAAATATAAATATAGACAACCCTTATTACATTACTGTTAAAACATCACATATCATTTAGAAATAAATCTTTTTTTTCATTGTTTGTATTTATAATTATTTAATTCGCGAGCTTAATTTTTAATAATTTTCTTTCCATTTTGAGCTTTTTAAGAAACTTCATAAAGGTCAAAAGATGGTTAAACTTAAAGTTGATCGGAAAGTACACATTAATAACGTATGAAATATTATGATACAAATATAAATGTATTGATTTAAATTGTAAATGATTTTGATCTATACATTGCCCTACCGTCCGATCAGCCTTAAACAAGGAAGGCTTTGAGCATTTTTTAGAGCTATTTATACATAATATAACACATGAAATTAATTTAAAAAAGTTTTTTTACCATTGTCAAGAAGATTTTACGACCTAAACACATGAAACAAATACTTAATTTCCTTAAAAAAATTTTCATTGTTCAAATGACTACAATACTTTTGAAAATGACTCAAATTACTATTTAAAATAAAAATAATGTTTTGAAAATAATCTACCCACTTTTAAGAGAACATTAAAACATTATAAAAACAACAATTTTTATATCATTTTTAAGAGATAAAAACTTAATATAAAAAAAAGCTATAAAATAATGTAAAATTAGAAACTACATTTTTTGATATATTAGCGTTATTAATCTGAAAGAATTTAAAAAAATAAAAACTTTAGAGCAATCAAAATGAGTACTGGAATTTCACTAATAAAAATTTTATTTGGATATACTTTTTAAAAACGTATTTATAATTGTTCTTTATTTTTTTAGTTTTCCTGGCATATTTTTTATCAGGACTACCAAGGCCCAGCTATGGTGAAGGGTGTATACGGCGTTTATCGTGTGATTAATTGTCATACTCACTGTTTATTGGAAATAAAATTTGGGACATTAAACTCATCTTTTTAATTTTTAATTAACTGGATAATGAATCAATCTTAATTTAAGGATCAAGTTAGATGGTAAACAAAAAGCCCTAAAACGCTGAGAAAAGGCTTAAATTGTGAAATAGACTAAAATATGGCTTGAGTAAGTAAAAAAATTATTTATTTTATTTTACTTAAATAAGTAAAGAGACTTTTAGTCTGCACGAACGGGCTATGTAGTGGCGTTCGCATTAAATTTTTTTTTATATTTTAAATATAATTTTTTGCTATAAATTTTTTATGATTATATTAAATAAAACAGCAAAAGTCATTAAAAACAATAAATTATGTGAAATAAAAATTAAATGGATAGTTTTTTTTAATTTAATGATAGAAAGTGGTTGTACTTACTCCGAAAAAAATTTTATCTTTACAATTTCAAATGTCTTAATTCTTGCGTTGGCAATTTTTTATTATATTTACAGGAAAATTAGATCATGGAAAATGAGAGGGGTTCTTAAAAGAAATTGGGATAATATTGTAGTAATGAAAATATTTATATTAGCATATTTTTAGCAAATATATTTTGCTACAATTCATATTCTGATCATATTTTCTTCTGTCTCATTTACTTGGCAATGAAAACTTCTCAAACTCTTTTAAATCCATAAAGAACTGTCTATTACAAATTTTTAAAAGAACTGCTAAGTTTATCAAAACGTGTTTTTGAGTCAAATAAATCCTTTTTTTGATTAATTAAAAGCCAATTATGTCTATCTAAATTTAATCGTTTGTAAAAGAAATAATCTTAAACTAATTTCTCGATGAAATATTATTTTATTTTCGACGAAAATCGCGATAAAACTGGCGCATCATAACTTATAAAGTTTCAGAAAATAAATTTTACTAAAGTCAAAATCGATTATAGCGACATTGAAGGGACCAACAATTTTGGTCGTTATAACCGATAGTCGTTATAAGTGAAATTTACACATTTTAAATTAATTAATTTCAATGAATATTGGCCACTATAACCGATATGTCATTATAATCGATGTCATTATAGCAGATACATTCATATATACGTTTATATTTATGTATCGGTTCCACGGTTCAACATTTTGTCCTTATAAACAATTTTGACTACTAACTTATCAATTAATACAAGAACTTTCTCATTAAGTAATTTATTGTATTCATTGATAAGTTATAGTAAAATTTATTTTCTAGCTTTTAGTCATATTCACTACGGCTTGTTTTTAATGATTGGTGTGAATATGAAGTAGTAAAAGATATAGAACGGTACAAAAAAACAAAATGAGAAGAGAATGAATATGCGAAGAATTTATTTTCGTAAAAGATATTTGAGTATCATCTACGATCTTCTTTTCATATCGTTAAGTGTTTTGTAAACAACAGATTTGACACGATTCTCGCATTAGTTAAACTGTTTTTAAATTGTTCACTTTTATACAAATGTATATTATGTGATAATATTGCAGATAAATGATGTTGATCTCATTCTAAACGATATGGGATATCGGGCGTGGTTCTTTGATTAACCATATGTTTAAATAATCTTATGTTCCTGTGTTTACTTATTTCAGAAAGTGGGATAACACGGTTTATACACATTTACGTCGTCTGCAAATCATAACAAAATTTAGCAATCTATATTTTAGGGACGTTCCCAAAAAATGAGTGCATGATTATATTTGAGACTTACGTTTCTAATTTTGTGGGTGTTAAAAGTTGAGAAAATTAGACGAAAATTGAGAGTAAAATTTTTCGATATATACCAAAGTTTAGTAATATATTTTTCGATATATACCATGAAATATATTGATTAAAGATTTATTATGAGTAAAGATTTAGAGAAAAACTAATAAATGTCATTCGATGCATCAATTTTTTTTGAAAACCACTAATTTCGAGTCATTTTTTTCAGCCGTGATTCAATTTTTCGCTAGCTATCACATATATGCTTAATTCCGCGACCATTACTCCAAATTCTTGAAACTCATTAAAGCAAGGTTCATTTTGATCACAAACTTGAAAAGTATGACCCAAATTTAGTAGGATTACATACTTGATCTATCAAAATTGGATAAAATTTGGATGTGATAGAGCAAAATTAAATTTTTTGGATTCTGATGACGTCATGAAGTTAAAAAATTCGATTTTTTGATAACACAGGCAAATTTGATCCGATCTTTTCGGAATTTTTTTTGAAACCCACTAACTTTGGGTCATTCTTTTCAGCTGCAATGTCAGTTTTACGCTAGCTATCACTAATGTGCTCAATTCCTGGACCAGGACTCCAAATTGTTGAAACCTATTAGAGCTAGGTTAATTTTGAGCACGAAATTATGTCTGAAATATATTTTATATTATATTATGGTTAGAAATTATCGACTAATTAACTAATTATATACCGACAAAGGAAGATTGTATATTGAACGTGACAAAATTATATTAACCTTTAGTACAAACATGTTGAAATAGATCTGCATTTGAAATGAAGCATTTTATTTAAAACGTATTGCTTTAGTTATTTATGCGTGTGCGGTAAACACATTTCCGGTATGAATTTTTATATTTATGTATCATAGACGAAAAAGATTTAGTTTTGAGGGATTTTTATAGACAATTAAATAAAATTTTAAAAATAAAATCGATATAAAAATATAATTCTTATGCTACTAAAGTTTATTTCAAAATTTAAAAGAAAAAGTTTTGTTTTAAACAATTTTTAGTTTATTATACTTAAAAATATAAAAATTGTATTTTTTTGCTTAACAAATGACCTTAGAATGATCGAAATTAGATAGTATTGAAGTATTGATGATTAAAAAATTAAAATTACAGGTTAAATATAATTCGAAGTGAAATAAAAACTACACATCCCGAAGACCTAAAATATAATTTTTTTTAAAAACAAGTGAAATTTACAAAATTTAAAAAACCCCCGACAAATGTGATTTATTCCTTGTAAGCCGATTTTTTGAAACTTAGCTATAAAATGTTCTCAATCAAGTCGGTTCGACCTTTTAAGGGCTACGATGTCACTGAGAAGCACATAGATGTACAGATAAAATCTTTGAACTTATAACACTCTTTCCTTAATCAATATCACATGTCAAGGACATCAGGTGAGATGAAAAGGATACTTAGAGAGATATCGTTTTTTGGGACAAATTTTTGGAAATGTTTTAATTGAAATTGAAATATTTGAGTTGACTTTGTTCTTTTGAATTGTTGTTTTGAATTACTTAATTATTTTACCATTTCATTTTTCAAAATGAATTGAGCCAGGTTTATTTGACCATTCATTTCCATAGTAATTATTTATATGTTAAACTTGTTTCATGTCTTTTCCAAACTGAATCGATTTTGAAGATCATCTCCAATTTTTTAGTTTTTTTTCGGGTACACAAAACTAAGCTCGCACTTGAAACATAGCTAAGAATTTAACTCTCCGTTAAATTACCTTTCAAATGAAACCAAAAAAATTAAAATCAGTTCATCCGTTTGGACAGACACACACACATAGTGGCCAAACTTACAACACCCCTTTTTTAGTTCGGGGGTTGATAAGGGAAATAAACTTCTGAGGAAGATATAAATGTGTCTTTTTAATAAAATAAAGACTAGAAATATGAATTGTAATAATAAATAATCACACAAATCTTTCAAATTCAATTCTGAATATATTCAATCTCACCCCACAATCAGAATACGTTATGCAAATACTAACGGCCATGGAATCCGTGTGTGATGTGAGTCAGACTATTTATATTTGATGATATTTTAAAATAATAAATAAATATTTATGTACCCTTTTGAATTTATTTGCGTTATTTATAAATTTTCTATATCTATAACGTGTGTATTATATTTTGCAAAAAGTAACATGTTCTGTTTTGGAACAAAAAAATAAAGTAAAATACTTATAATAATGTCTTTTGATACAAGACAAACACACAAACATAAAAACCAAAGAAGCCAAAGGAAAAAGGTAAGTTGGCCGTAAAGTAATTTATATGATATATGTTCATTGAGCTTGCCAAACAGTTTATTTAAAATTTAATATATATCTATACATATAAATAAATATATTTATTATCATATAGCACAGCAGTGCGAATCGTAGATTAGTTTAAAATGGAAAATCGAAAATTGAAAGTGTAATGTATGATGATGTATATGTGAATGTATATGTGAAATGTGTATGCTTTTGCTGTGACTATATATACAGGATAATACTATACTATATGTAAACGTGTATAATAGGTATAAAGCTAGCGCAAGTTTTATTGGGAAGTTCAAGTTAGGATTTTACATGCATTTTTTGTATTACTGTCCCATTTTAGAACAAAAAACTAAAAGAGTAAAAACTTTAGAGCCCAACCAACTCCTTTATTGTCGAAAAACTCAACCTAATCAACTCGTAATTAAAACAAAACAGAAAATACAGAAAACCGTTGAGTTGTTTTTTATAAAGCACTTTATTTTGATTGTTTATGTAATAGTTTACGAGCATTTTATGACTTTATTCTATATTGCTTATTTTTTCTCCCAAATCAGGTATCCCGAATTTTTTTCCGTTTATTTATGATCATTTTCATCTTAATTTCTTGCAAGCACCTATTTATCACTTAATTACTACGCTTAGTTTATATCTAACTAAGCATTCGTCCTAGTTTTAGAGAGACCTGATTTTAGATCCCTTGTTTTGCGAAATTCGAGACTTTCGTTTATTAATTAGGCAATTTCACGATCCTGACTGTTTAGCACTTAATAAGCACCTAATTGTGTTTCCTTAACATTCATTATTTCTTTTTTATTTTCATTGCGTTGCTCACATAATGCTACCAACGCAATTTTGAGTATTGAGTTGTGGTATAAATTACAAAACATCTAATTTCTGATTTTGGTACCTAATTAGCGTCTAAAAAGTACCTAATTTTGGAATATTTTAAATGCGATTTCTGTACTTTCGCTGGCGTAACAGAGCTTAGCAAAAGCGTTTAGTCTAGTTGACAAATTGAAAATGGAGAAAAATAGAGATAATGCTCTTAAAAATATAAGCGGTTCCTCGTTGGATTCGGAATGATGTCTAGAAAAATGTCTCTGAAGCAATTAAAGCTAACAAAAAATGCAAAAATGTTAACTTAAAAAAGCTTTAAAGCGCGCTTTTAAAATCTATGTTCATCAAAGTAACAACGCCACCAGATTGATAAAAATTCAGAAAATTTTAAAATTAATAATGGCATTTTATCTGACACCCAAAAAAAAACAAATATCCTATAGTCCGGCATTTTCAAAATTGCAATTTTCAAAATTTCGGGCTACGAACACACCGTTTTGTCTTAGGACCATATCCACACAAATTGTTGATTAAATTTCAAAAAATGTACGCTGGCTTTACACTTATATTATTATTATTTGAAAAGTATAAATGCAAATATATTCTTGAGCATTATTTAAATATTTGAATAATTTTTTTGTATTCTATATTTCAAACTTTACAGACTTTTAGTCTCACAATAAAAAAATCATCGAAATATTTAAAAGTTGCTTTAGACAACTCGAAATATTCACCAAAATTAATAATATTTATTATAAATAGTTGCATATATTATGTTTCTGCCAAAACAATATGCTTTAATAAAAAATAAATTTATTATACCAAACTATATATTAATTAGCTAATAAAATTGATTCAATAATTCACTTCATTTGTATTCAATTGCTTGAACCAAATTTTGGCGACATTTTTATAGTAATTGTTATTGATTACCAGTTGTGGAATCTTAAAGTCTAATAATCTACTAATTAAAAATTAAAGAAGAGGTTTTATTTTAAAAGTATTTTATTAATTGAAAATATTTGAAATTGCAATAAATTTTTGGGAAATTTTATATAATATTTTTCTTTAATTATATAATATTCTTCTGTTCAAAAACCCCACAAAGTTTTTTCGCCACATGTTGCAAAAAAAGTGTTAATTTATATTTTTATTAGAAGTGTAGTATTACATAGTATGGCACGCCATTTTACTATTTAATAGACTAATTTTTATCGAGAAAAAAATTAATTAATTATTTTTTTTCAATCAGAAATTTTATATTTTATATTTAATATTTTGTAAAATAAAATCCTAGTAAAAGAGAGATTGATATAAGATAAGATGAGAAAAGAGAGATGAGAATTAAAATTATGATGATAACATAATAAAAATGTATTATTATTATGTATCATCATAATAATAATGTATTATTATTATGATGATACATAATAATAATACATTTTTATTATGTTATCATCATAATAAAAATGTATTATTATTATGATGATACATAATAATAAATCAGTTAATTTTATTTGAATTAGATTAAAAAAAAATGATTGAATTAAAATTATGTACATAATGGAAATAGAGAATTAAAATTATGTACATAATAAAAATGATTGAATTAAAATTATGTACATAATGGAAATATAGCGCACGCCGTTTTACTATTTAATATGAATTAAAATTATGTACATAATAAAAATGATTGAATTAAAATTATGTACATAATAAAAATGATTGAATTAAAATTATGTACATAATGAAAATGATTATTATTATGATGTTAACATAATAATAATGTATTATTATTACGATCATTTTTTTTCGGACATTAAATAGTAAAATGGCGTGCCATAACATAGTGCAATTAGAGGACTCAAATAGTTTAAAAATGATGTCATAATATCAAAAATTATAAGCAAACGATTTAATTTTATTAAAAATTAATAATAAAAATGTCTTTTTGAGATGAATGAAATTCATTTTGTTACTGACGAACTATTTTCATCAAAAATTTCTTATTAGTGATCAAATTTAAGTAGGACATCCGGTTTTATTTTTAAAATCATAAATAATCAACCTATCATTTTGAATTAGAAGATTTCATATAATTCAGATTATTTTGTTCAAATCATTGAATATACTTCAATTTTTCGTATTTGTTCTCTAGATAGACTTTTCTAATTCACTTTCTGCGAGTTATGTGCGTTTCAAACGAGGTCAAACCTAAATTTTTACATATATTTTCTTTTATACTTATTTTATTACCCTTAAACTAAGTGTTCACAAAAATTTCAGTTAAAATAGAAAATTTTTCATCGTACAAAATAACTAATTATTGACCATTAAAATGTCATCTTTTTAAATTTATATTAGTCATTAAAAAACCATTAAAAGCACAAACATAAAGGAAACACAAGTACAAATTATTTAATGAAATATTTATTAATTTATTAAGATTAATATATAGAAAATACTTACTGATTTTATTATTGTTATTCGATGAAAATCGACAATCATTTACATTAAATCGATGTTGACTATTTGGAAAATTTGGATTATTCTGAAACAAAAATGAAAATGAAATAAATTTTAATTATTTCGAAACTTAGGCTGTAATATTTAAACATAAAATTTAAAAAAAATTAAAATTTCTCGTTTCTTCCACCATTTTTTAAACTCCCGAACTAAAAAAAGAGGTGTTATAAGTTTGACCGCTATGTGTGTGTGTGTCTGTGTGTTTGTCTGTCTGTGGCATCGTAGCGCCTAAACGGATGAACCGATTTTAATTTTTTTGGTTTCATTTGAAAGGTAATTTAACGGAGAGGGTTCATGTGCGAGCTTAGAGTTTTGTACCCGAAAAATCTAAAAAATTGGTGATGATCTTCAAAATTGGAAAAGGCATGACATATAAATAATTACCATGGAAATGAATGGTCAAATAAACCTGGCTTAATTCATTTTGAAAAGTAAAATGGTAAAATCATTAAGTAATTCAAAACAGTAATTCAAAAGAACAAACTCAAATCAAATATTTCAATTTCAATTAAAATATTTCCAAAAATTTGTCCAAAAAAATGATAGCTCTCTAAGTATCCTTTTCATCTCATCTGATGTCCTTGAAGAAGGAGTGTTATAAGTTTAAAGTATTTATCTGTGCGTCCGTGTGTTTCTCAGTGACATCACAGCCCCTAAACGGTCGAACCGACTTGATTGAGAACATTTTATAGCTAAGTTTCCAAAAATCAGTTTACAAGGAATAAATTGCATTTGTCGGGGGTTTTTTAAATTTTGTAAATATCACTTGTTACTACCTATACTTTTATAAGTATAACCACGATCCATGATCGACCACGATCGACTTTTATAAAAGACTTTTTAAGTTTTATAAGGGTCGATCGTGGATAAAAATGTATTAAGAAGATTTGAGACAAAAAAATCAAAATTGTATAATAAATGAATAAAAATTTTGCAAACCAACATTTATTATACAAAAACTAAATGAAAAAATATTTTGATGTAACATCTAACTTGTCAAAATTAATTTGTTCCTGTAAAGGATAAATTTATTGTAGAATTATTTTGATAAATTTTATTATACCTACTTTGAATATTTTGATAAATTGTACAATTTCAAAAAGTGAAAGAGATTTGTATGTTTATAGGAAACAAATAACTTTATTTCAAAATATACATGAAATGAAAGGACCTCGAAAACGACGAAAAAAAAACTATGTCATCGAAAATATATATTCAAATTCTTTTGTAAAACAAATATAATTAAAATATTTCCTCATTTCGTTACATAAAATTTTAGTATTACGCACTCCTACAACCTTCATATACAGAGAAATGACTAAATTTTATCCCATAAATTTTCATTAAATTTAAAAAAATTTGATTTTTTAAACATGGAGTATCTGTGGATCCAAAGAGTATATTAACTCCTTATAAAAATTATGAAATTCATCTTTTATGAGGCATTAGATAATTACATTTTTAAAAGCCGGGAAGAAGTGTCGAAAGTGGAAAAGTCGAGAAAGAGCAGCGATTTGAATGAAACTTTTTGTAACGTGTTTATAGGACCCCAAAGAACATTCAGCCATCTTAACCTAGTCAGAAAGGGGCATAGAGCCTCAGCGGGTGATATATGTAGCCCAAATTTTATTGAAATGCATGTCTGAATACAAATCTGATGTCAGATTACACTAATACTGTCATGTATTTCAAAAATCATGCCATTATTGACTCGAAATTCCACAAAAACGGTATTTATCGTCCTAACTGTTATCTAGGAGATATTTTTGATCGCTGATTACGAGTCTGACGTCAGATAAATCTAAATTTGTTTATACTAGATATAAACTGACCCGGCGAACTTCGTACTGTCTAACAGTCAATGAATGTCGTCTTCGCTGGGCAATTTTAATTTTAAAAAGACTATCACGCTATACCCTTCATTTCTTCTGCCCTTACTTGTTTCCCCTTTTGTTCACAATATCATGGGTTGTAATTTTTTTGGAGCTATTTCGAAGGTGTACAACCAAACATCGTGACACGAGATTTTTATATATTCAATAAAATGACTATAAAAAACTATCATAAATAATAAAAAGGCAATAGTATACTTTATTCTCAAGCGGTGAAATGCATATCAGTTCCGGGGTGACGATCCAAACCATGGTAACCACCAAGCTAGAAATTTTACTAAAAAACTATTATAATAAAATCGCTCAAAGTTGCTAAAGAAGTATTAAAAAGAAGTATTTACTTCAAAAAGCCAACAAAAACCACGACCATAGTCAAAATGAAGTATCTTGCGCACAGAGGTAATAAAGATTCAACACTAATAGATTAAACAATTTTGACAAACATTGATCAAAACATATAAATTTTCAAATATATTTATTTATTCTCTCTACTCAAGACAAGACACAAGATATAAAGAGTATCAGTATAGCTAGTTAGTTTGTATGAAATCGCATTTTATAAAATGTAAAATATTTTAATTTAAAATACAAGTAGTATTGTCAAAAAGTTTTCACCTTATGTTGTTAATGTTTAGTTTAGTTTTATAAAAAAAAAAAACGTTGTAATATATTTTATAATGAAATGTTTTGACTATGATATCCGTTAAGAGGGATACACAGATACACAAAACACAACATGGTTCACATCTTTTAAATAATACAAAAATGTGTAAATGTGTATCATTGCAATGAATTATTATATGGGGTACTTATAAATTAAAGCTTCATTCGTTTATTTTCATTGTGGGAAATGTGTTCAAGATGGTATTTGTTTAAAAGACGGTCTAATGAACAATTTTTCGTTACTTATTTGTTTTGAAGTGAAAACTTCTTTAGCGACGTTGGGCACTTTTTGTTAAGGGTAATGTTATGGGTTCGCTTCATCAACATGCTGTGCGCTCGCCGAAATGGTTATATCAGTATATCCGTAGCTATATATAATTGTTGCTCGGAGTGTCAATAGATGTGAAAACCAGATTGATGTTGATAATTTTAATTCAATCCAGTAATTCTTTCTTAATGTATTCTAATTTTGTGAGAATGCTATTCGTTAGGTGCGTAGTAGATGGGGGGTACAACTGAATCGATCACTGTCATGTCAATTTCACTGTCACGTCATAAAATTTGCAATAAATAACATTTGTATTATTTAAATTGAAAAATTGCAATTTATTAAACTTGTTGCATTAGAAATTGTGAACATAAGAGACGAAATTGCATAACTAATAATTAAAGAGACTTGAAACAAATACACTCGAACCAGGACTCGAACCCGAACTTCTTGGATTCATGTCAAGCGCCCTACTGTCCGGGTTCGAGTCCTGGTTCGAGTGTATTTTTTTCAATTCTCTTTCATTAAGATTACTATACAAAATATTTGTCAATATTGAATTCACGCCTGTATGTATCATATTAAAAACATCAATTATAATCGAGAGACCATGATGTAAATAAAAATCGTATGCATGATTAAAAGTAAAGAAAAACAAAAAGTAATAAGCATAAATAATATTTTTTTTATTGAAATTAACTTAATTACTTAATTAAATTTATAAGAAAATAGTATTAAATTTTCAATGTAAACTATATATACAAACCATAGACTTATATGTCCAAAAGTACAATTATATTAATAAAGTAGTGTATCGTTACCACGGAAACTCCTGAAATAAAACTCATGCACAGTGCAAATAGCCTATAATAGAGTATTCAGATCCAAGTATGAAATCATCCCTGTGGATTACAATCACCCGTGTTACCGTCACATTACTACTAAATCCACCCTAAATCCTCGTATTTCTTTCAAGCCGACCAATCTGACAGGAATGTGTACATGCACAACTTTTTTCCTTTGATCAAATCGAATGAAAATCCAAGCCAAGCCTCGAATACAATGTTTGTTTGAATATTATGGCATTAGTTTATACAGAATGAATAAATACTCTAAAATCATAAATGACAATTGAATTATAAAACATTTTATATACAAAACAAGTGAAAGAAACAATTGATTGGGTTAATTGTTAAAATACTCTGTATAGAAAGTAAAAATACCAGTGCTTGAATTATTTTTTATAAATTAGAATAGTTTAAAAGACAATTATGGCGGTCATTTAGTCTTCGAAAAATTTCGAAAGTATTTTCTAGAATATTTTTTCGTTTTTTGAGAATATTTCACAAGACCTAGTTGAAGCTAGCTGTAAATTTTCAATTCTCTATCTTTTATAGTTTTTGCGAAAATCTACACGAAAGTTTTGTCCTAATTTGCGCCCTCACGGATAAACAGTGACTTTTACGAAAAAAATGTTTCAAACAAAAGTTGTTTATTTTTTTTTATAAGGTACAATTTTGACATTTAAACTTTTGTTCTATCTCTAACAGCTTACAAGGATGGGTCCTATGTTGTTCATTTACGAACTTAGCTTCACTTTTTACGTCCTATAAAAATTTCAGCTTGATATCTCTTTTTGTTTTTGAGTTATCGTGATGTTAGATGGACAGACAGACTGACAGACAGACGGACAACCGGAAATGTATTAATTAGGTGATTTTATGAACACCTATACCAAAATTTTGTTCGTAGCATCAATATTTTTAGGCGTAACAAACTTGGGACTAAACTTAGCATACCTTGATATATATTATATATATACAGGGTATAATAAATAAGTAAAATAGTTTTATACAATGACATTTTAAAAATGACTAAATGTCTTATTTATTTAAATATATGTATGTATGTATTGGTATATTATTTAATGCAGAACGGATTTCAATTAAAAATAGAAATATCTTTTTCATTTAAAGCAAAACATCTCACATTGAGGCTAAATTGAGTCGAGTAGACGTTATAAAATACGACTACTTAGTAGAAAATTATAATAATATGAGTATATGTATATTGTATATGTATGTATCAACTACTTGAGTTGAGTGAGTCTATTTAACTATTTTATCTAAAAACTAAAATGAAATCAACGATACAAACAAAAAATACAAATTACGAACATTGCTTTAAATAAATAGAAATTTATCATATTCATAGACTTAGAAAATCTAAAGAATTAAGAAAATAATACATGGGAATTTGAGTCTAACTCTGGTGCTGGAGGTGCCTTTGTGCCAATTTGCAATTAGTCCATACATCAACCTTTTCCAACCCCAACACAGGGACTTCAAGTGACTTCCTTTCCATTGTTGAATTTAGAAGTAAGTGTTGTGTGGTAATTTGCTTCACATAATATACTTTTATCACAAAAGAAACACTTTTCACAGGGAAACATAGAGGGCCACGAACACGAGAAATAAGGGTTGACGTGGTAGCTGTGGTCGCAAATTAGCTGTTCAAAGTTTTGTAAAGGAATGCATGAGGATTAATTGTGACAATGTAAAAGAAGGTGATATACCTGAAGATAGACAAGTCAGGTTGAAATAGCTATGTCTCGGTCAATTTTTAACCAAAATCATTTTTTAGTATATTGTTTAAAAAGAAATTTAATCTACTTTCTTCTGCCTGCTGCATTCTCTATACCTATCTCTGCGCAAAAAAAAAAAGATACAGAAGAAAAAGCAAAAAATCTAAATTTTGTCTTTTTTTTCCCATTTGTTTCAATTGTTTTGTCATGAAACATTTATTTTAATTAAAAACAAGTGAAAACAAACAATTGACTGAGTTAATCTTTGAAATACCATGCATAGTCAGTGTTGATTTCTTTATCACATGGCACATACAAACATGTGACACATACATAACTGATAATCAAGTATAGTACATATTACAAAATTTCCGCCTAATTGGCGCCCTCACGGGTAAACACTGATGTTTACGAAAAAATGTTTCAAACAAAAGTTGTTTAATTTTTGATAAGGAACATTTTTTACAATTAAATTTTTGTTCTATCTCTAACGGTTTGCAAGACCCAATTGACCTATGATGCTCATTTACGAACTTGACCTCACTTTTTACGTCCTGAGTACGCTGTAAAAATTTCAGCTCGATATCTTTTTTCGTTTTTGAGTTATCGTGTTCACAGACGGACGGACGGACGGACAACCGGAAATGGACTAATTAGGTGATTTTATGAACACCTATGACAAAATTTTTTTCCTAGCATCATTATTTTTAAGCGTTACAAACTTGGGACTAAACTTAATATACTATGAATATTTCATGTATACATGGTATAAAACAACTAATTTGGTTTAGATTACAAGAGGTTTGGGAAAAAGCAATGAGTTGCTCTTTCACCCCTACCTTCAATTTCCACAGTCTCATTTAATAGCAATCCGCGATTTTTTCTTCTTTAATACACCATCGAACAATTCCTGGAATAAAAACCGGTAAACGCCTTAGTTCCTGTCATATATGACATAATCATCGGTCTATAGATATTCACGATCTAAACTTGGTGAAAAGTATTGGAAAATTTATAAAATAACGAACAACTTTATTTCCGTTAAATACACTTTTAAAGAAAACACAGTTTTGAGATAAGATTCTTCCCAATTTCAAATGATTCGAATTCGAATAAAATTCATCACAAAGTAGAATAAATTTGGTGGAAGCGATGGGAAAAATGTATTAAAGTAAAGAATTGTTGATGAGTTTAATAAATTTTTTACTAACTTTTAACTAAGAATATATAATTCGTCAAACATCTAAGACAATTTTTTACATCTATTAAATTTAAACCAAATATTTTATAATTCTATGACTCGTTTATATATTTTTCTATAAAAATAAATATATTCATATTTTCTATATGAAATATGTACTATTTTACCGCTTCTTGTCTAATCAAATACATTTATCTAAATAATTCGTATACAAACTGTCAAATATTATCTTAATTACTGTTTATTTACATATGTTTTATAAAAAAAAAACTTACTATTTTATTTTATTTATTTTATAATTAATTCATTATAAATATTTGACTATTTTATCTTTAAATAATAATATAATATTAATGATTATATTAAATATAAATCAATTTATCTTTTTAAAGTATATCATCCTTTTTTTTTGCAATTCTCCATAAATAAAATTTTTATACTTTTTAACCCCCGAACTAAAAAAAGGGATGTTATAAGTTTGACCGCTATGTGTGTCTGTCTGTGTGTTTGTCTGTCTGTGGCAGCGTAGCGCCTGAACGGATGAACCGATTTTAATTCTTTGGTTTCATTTGAAAGGTAATTTAACGGAGAGTGTTCTATGTTTCAAGTGCGAGCTTAGTTTTTAGTACCCGAAAAAACTAAAAAATTGGCGATGATCTTCAAAATCCATTCAGATTGGAAAAGACATGACATATAATTTTAACATGTAAATAATTACTATGGAAATGAATGGTCAAATAAACCTGGCTCAATTCATTTCGAAAAGTGAAGTGGTAAAATAATAAGGTAATTCAAAACAATAATTCAAAAGAACAAAGTCAACTCAAATATTTCAATTAAAATATTTCCAAAAATTTGTCCCAAAAAATGATAGCTCTCTAAATATTCTTTTCATCTCATCTGATGTCTTTGACCATCACTTTGATATTGATTAAAGAAGGAGTGTTATAAGTTTAAAGTGTTTATCTGTGCGTCTGTGTGTTTCCCAGTGTCCTAAAAAACAGATATTCGTTCGCTAAAATTCTGAAAATTGCAACCGTTTCCGTAAATATCAAAGTATCATTGATATTTAGGCTTTGTTAACACGGAAAACAAAAATAAATTTTCTTTTAAATTAAATTTGGCTTATTATAGAATATTTGAAAAAAACAATCTTTGTTTGTCTGATGTCAAAGTCATAAACTATTTCAAAACTAATCTTTATGACATTTAAGTGCTAATTATTTAGATTGTTTAGTGAAAAACATAAAATATCTAGCCATCGACTTAATTGCAGTGACAAAGAAAAGTACTGTCAATAATAAAATGGAAAATATTTTTCTTTCTCTGAAAAAAGTGTACTTTAAATGAAATGTTTAAAACATTCAATAAATCTAATTTATATTATTTCTATTGGATCACACGCTAAAATATTAGGTCTAAATGTAAAAAAATTATTGTTTAGTAAGGCTAAAATCGATTAATTATATTTTTTTTACATACAATTAAAATCAATAAAACCATATCAATAAAAATAAATCGAAAATAACTAACATCCATATCAAAAAAAATAATATTATGAATTAAAAATTATTATTTAAATTAAAATTCTAATAAAATATATATATATAAAAAAAAAAATAAAATAAAATAATTCATAATTTATAAAAATTATAATAAATAAAATTAATTCAAACAGTAAATTATAAAAATGTGTTAAATAAATTTCTTAACATATTTTTTTTTCTAACATATTTTTTGTCAAATGTCATATTGTTATTTTATTAATAATAATAATAGTGTATAAGTATATTTATATTTTTTATAATAATAATTTTCATCCATTTTGATATATTTATCATCACTATAATAAACATTAGACATAATTTTATTACTCAGTTATAGTAATTTACATGTGCTTAGCACATGTTTACAAACAATTAAAATATCATCACGGAAATATTGAATCTACTTAGAAACTTCGATTTTATTTTACATATTATTTTATTTAAAAAAAATGTTATTATATCGTATCTTCATCTGATAACGAGAGTAACCTACAATCTACGAGAGTATTTAGAGGATAGTTGCAGTATCCCCAATACCGTATTAAGATATTGCAAAGGTAATTTCGAGTTAAACCAGCCTGCTTCATAAAATAATGAAATATTAACCAAAATACTAGGGTTCGATCCTATAAAATTTCCTTGTTCTACCTATAAATTATTATGTTTAATTTCTGATAACTCAAAACTTATTTTTTTGAATGAAAAAACATAAATTTTGGACAAAAAAAAAATTGACGATTTATAAAGTGTTTTTTGCATATCCTCAAAATTCCTGGCAAGCAGAATCGATTTAAAAAGATTTAGTTTCCTCAGTAATCTACATTTTGGATTTTGAGGTCTGTTGCACTTTTTGTGGTTTTACTTCAAAACCAGCAAACAAATTAAAGCGTGCGATAAGGGATACAGTTTAAATAAGTTAAATAAAATCTTTTCAGGGATAAATATACACTGGAAGACTAAATACGTCCCTTCAGTTTTAGTCTATACTAGGAAAACATAAACGTGCAAATTTTTCAAAAAACTTTTTTCTAAATACATTACACTAGGAATTTAGTACCAGTTCCACATTTCACCGCATCATCTTGTCAAAAGCTAATCACCCCCAGTGTGTTTTTAGCGTGATTAGTTTGTATAATAATATTTTTTGTATACTAGTACAATGCAATTTTTATTTTATTTATACTTATCTCTTCTCTATACTTATGACACTTGAGAGAGATTAGACTTTCCCTTTTATAAAAAGATTCAGCATAGTCAAGTTAAAGAGAATATTTCAATTGATTTCAATCATTTAATTCAAATCTCTTCAATTTAGAAGCTGGGCAAAAAATTACTAAAAATATTTTGGTCGAATCCTTTAATAAAGCTTTCTTTTGCTATCTATCATTAATATATTTTTTTTATTAATTAAATTAAATGATAATTTTTATAAACATAATAATTATTCATAATTATCACTGACTTAATAAAAAATATATTTATTTTTTTTTCAAATAAATATATTTACAACGATCAAACCGGTCAATTACCTGATAACATTTCCATACCTATTGTTCGAAATTGGCCTTGAAATTTTTATTAAAATTAAAGCGCTAAAATTCTTTCCAACCTATAGTACCTTATATCGGAAATTTGATAAAACTTGTAAACTTGTTAATGTTAACTTCTTTATCATCTGTATAATTAGTACTTAATTAATGAGTTGTTGCTAATTAAATAAAAGTGCAGTTGAAAAGAAAGAGGCACGTATTAGCGTAAAAGTTAATAAATAGTAAGAACCTAGTAATCAAAAAGTTTGTTAAATTCAAGTTTTGAGAAAATAAGAGAAAAATGTTGTTTTTTAAGTAAACTTTCTACACTTTCTCGTAAAGCGTCCAACTATCCCAGGTTTTTCATGTGGAGTTTTCGACGAAATAGAAAGCTGAATATCGCAGACGTAAATTTGCTGAAAATACCATATTATGACAAAAATTAAATTTTGTGGAAGTTAGCTATTGGGCTCAGCCCAGATCAATTAATGTATTGAGATAAGAAATTGAACTGAAAAGCCTTTTAAGAAGACATTGATTATAACAAAATAATATTGTCTCTATACAAAACTACTAGCTTAAACCGTGGCTAAAAATAGGCTATGCAAATAATATATAATCTAGTAATGTACTTTCTTTTTATTTGTAGGCAATTTTATTACAGATATGATATACAATTTGCATAATAAACAAAATGAAATCTTAATATTATTTTTTTGATCTGTATTTTCCTAAGCTGTATATTTTAGACCGTGAGTTTATTTTTTGTCAGTGGCGAGTAGGAAAAGCTTGAAAATGAAGGGTAAATCAAGGCATTTTATATAGGAATAACGATAGAAAAAAGGAAATTGCGTTTCCAAGAAAAAAGGATAGAAAAATTATATATAAGATTGCGTTGGATCCTATAATAAAATGCATATAACAAACGTTTTGCTTCATCGCATCAGTGTGTGTTGGGCGTACACTTTTTAAACACCTTGTAGTTTAAACTACTTATTAGAGTTGATTGTGGATATTGAAAGTATACACAATCAAATTTGATTGTGTGTCTGTTTATTTATCACGAAAAAAATTATTTATTCCTGCAGTAATAAAATAATTATTGCAAACTAAAAATAGTGTTGATGTTGTTCTAACCATTATTGTTGTCAAACAATGGCAAATGAAAAGAAAATTGTCTGGGGAAAAACAGATGATAGTAAGTGAAAATATTTCTATTTTTATTTTTTATTTTTATCTGAAATTTTATTTCTTATCAAAGTTTTTGCTTCGTATTCTGCAAAATAACACTCTGATAAGTAAATAAATTAATTCAAATTATCTAATATTTCAAAAATCTTTTCTTAAAGAATGCTCAATAACAGCTCGGATTTTGACGATTTTTCAAGTTCAAGTTCAGTTAAAATATATTTTTTGTGGAAACCCATGACGCAAAAGTCATTTTTTGATATAAGTTGCAAATATATTGTTTAAACAATATAAATATCTAGCAGTTATCCACGTTATAGCCTTCAATTCTCTTAGATTCCCTTTTGTTCACTATTTAATGGATTTTAACTGTTATTGCGAATCCCTAATTACTTTGAAAAGAAATACGGCCATGACACTTGCTGATAATGTAGCATTTAATAGATGAAAAAAATTTTTAAAATCGGTTACGTAGTGAACTCGAAAATGACGGCTTTCATCCCCTATTTCACCCTTTTAGGGTATGAATTTCGAAAAATTCTTTCTTAAATGACATCTACAGTATAAAATCAATATCCTCTCGAAATTTCAAACTTCTATCATTAGCAATTTAGGATTGGCATCGATATATCAATCGCGGCATTGTCTGTTCCTCCTCCAGATTATTTCCCTTCTTCTGATTTTAAACAATATACAAAAATAATCATTTTGAAAAAAAAAATTATCCAAATCGGAGCTATTATTGAGGACTTTCGAGTAAAAACATTCATTGATGCGACTAATGTCAAAGAAACATAATTTTTCCATATTTTTATCTCAAATTTTCAAAGACGTTATTATATTCGACAGAATATTATTGTATTTATGAAATGCAGCGTGCGTAAAGCAGTAATTACCGCCAACCTACGATAAATAATTTTTGTACTATTACTAATTATATTATCGTTACTAAAATTACTTCTTATATTATAATTATTTATTTATTTATTTACAAAACTGTAATTAACATATTTTAAAACAAATTTTATATATATTTTCAGATCTATTTGAATTTGTTACACTTTTGACGACTGGTGATGATGCTCCAAATGATTTATTGAATCAAGCACTTGATTTAACTAGAAATACATTTTGTCAAGATGAAACGATCTCAATTTGTTCTGGTGTTTCAATTAATCCAGCGGCTGCAGAAGAATTAGTTGAATTATCACGAGTTACAGCAAACGATGGTCTTACAATTGTGGCAATTGAAAAAGCTACAGGAAAAGTTGCTTCAGTTTTGTTTAATAAGCTTCAAGTAAGAATGAATCACTTAATAATCTTTTTTGGAAGATTCTATATACTTAAAAAAATGTTTTTGGTGACATCTTCCAGCCAAACCTTAGGGAACCTAGTTACAGGTACATTGTCCCTTCCGGTTTATCTATTTTCCCTTAAATTACTTTTTGCAAAATATCAGCAATATAGCATAAAGTAATTGCTGCAAAGTTAATTAATCCAAACAAACTTTTCTGGTCTTCGAGAAAAATCGAGCCTAAGCTTATCTTCCTGTAGCTCTCAAATCTTTGGATCGAGTTTTAAACAATGCATTGTAGAAAAAGCATAAAAAACGGGATGATTCTAGGAAGTTTGAAGAGCGGTGAGAAATTTCTGTGCCGACTATCCAGAAACAGTATTTCAGACAAGAAACTTTAGCGAATACACTCGCATCTTAAATCTGTAATCAAATCCTGCAAGTTTAGCAGTTAATCCACTTTCCGGTTGCCGATTTAGATGAAGTATGGTTTGTTTTTTTATAAGGAACATTTTTTACATTTAATTTAACTATTGTTCTATCTCTAACGGTTTACCAGATGGGTCCTACGGACTTAAGACCCAATTGACCTATGTTGCTCATTTACGAACTTAGCATCACTTTTTACGTCCTGAGCACGCTATAATTTCAGATTTATATCTCTTTTCGTTTTTGAGTTATCGTGCCCACAGATGGACAGACAGATGAACAGCGACGACAACCGACAGACAGACAACCGAAAAAGGACTAATTAGGTGATTTTATGAACACATATGCCAAAATTTTTGTTCATAGCACTAATATTGTTTCGCCTTACAAACTTGGAACTAAATTTAGTGTACCTTGGTCCTTGATATATTTCATATATACATGGTATAATAATTTTTAATGGCCAAGCTTTTTATTGTACTAAAAAGTATAAAATAATTTTTTCTATGAGTCACCCATACACGACTATTGGTAAAATCTTGAGACACTTCGCTTTTACAAATAGGCTGGTGAGTGACTCATAGAAAAAATTATTTCTACTTTTTAGTACAATAAAAGCATGTGTTTTAAAAAGAATTTGTTTTTGTTGAGTTTACTCTTAGACGCACAAAATTTATAAATACTTATTTTATCGAAAATGATTAATGTCGAAGCGAATTTTTCTTTTTTCTTCATATTAATTCGAGTTTTTTTTTTTGTAGGTAAAGCCCGCACCCAATGAAATACCGTTTTACACAGCATTCATACAATCAATAAAACAAAAACCCGCCATAGACCTAATAAATTTTATGCTAGAAGTGGATGAAAAAATTAACTTATACGAACATTACAAGACTGATTGTTTATTAGAAAATATGTTTCTAATAACACATAAAAATTATCGTGGAAAAAATTTAGCTGGAGGAGTTACAGAAGCTACATTACGTTTAGCACAAGCTATCAATAATCGAGAATATGATGTTGAAAAATATAAAAATATTACAATTGGTGCTGCAAATGCAATAGCTACCGGAAATTTATCAAGACATGTTTTTGTGGATAAAGTTAAATATGATTGTTTATTAGATGTGAATTCAAGTGAATTTGTATTTAATGGAAACAAAATAACAGATATTTTACCAGAACAAAAACTTATTTCTGTTGTTGCGAAAAGAATTGAATAAATTGGATCATTTAATGTACTTTGTTTTTTAATCAATTTTTTTTTCCATAGTATTTAAAAACAATATTAAAGATTGTCGTTTTCTAAAAATTCAATGAAACTCAAAAATTTGCTGATTAAATACCATTTCCAATTAGTACGAGGTACGGCGGAAGCAATTTAAGATCCAGAAAACTTATAGTAGGGGGAAATATGTAATTAAATTTGGTTTATTTTGTTAAATTTGACTTTTGGGAAGTTTCTGCGATTACTTCCACTGAAATTTCTCCGTGATATCGCCATTCAAATTCGATTTTGGCCTGTATTTATGAAACTTCTCGTTCAATCGTCAAAGTGATCCAATTTTTGCATTCTTTTGGGTCAAAAATACTCTAGAAATTGATTTTCATCCAAATTGGAATACAAAAATTAGATTTATTTAACGATAGGGTCACTAGTTTTTAAGATATCATCTAAAATTGTGTACGAAACGTGTTATTTCGGAACGTTTTATTTCGGAAACGATTTATTTCGGAAAATACCCAAATCATTTTCAAATAAGCTAGATTTGTTGATTTTACGATTAAGCGACAATTGACTAAAGTTATTGCTCAGGAAGATCAACATTAGCATGATTAGATTGGAAAATGGCTGTCTGTGAAACTTTTTCAAACCATTCCCAAAATGTTCTTCGGATCGTTCTGATCAAAAACTCTCACCTCCACAAAATTTTTACGAGCAGTCTCAAACGTCCACAAATGGAGTTTTTGAGGTACTGACGATCAAAGTCCATAGCTCGAAAACTGTTTGTAGAAAAATTTTGTGGCCATAAGAACTTTTGATCAAAACAACATTTTGGGGCAGTTTAAAAAAGTTTCACATAAAGCCATTTTCCTATCTAATCGTGCGGTCTCCTTGTTTGTACTCTATCAGAAACTACTCTGAAACCTCAGAAACCACTTAAAATGAATACAATAATTCAACTATTCCATGTAATTACTTACTTTAACTTTATTTTATGTTTCGGAGCAAATTTCGCGATGACCTTTCACTCGATTCGTACTTGCAAGATCTCATGAGATACAATCAATTGAAATTAATAAAATTCGATTTCGATATCTGAAATAAGTAACACGAAAAGGACAGTTAAATAAAACCATTTACAAAGTCTAACCTAATAAAAGTATGTTAATTAACAATAAATTTCGCACTTTTATTACGTTCGTTTCTAAAAATATATGAAATTTTAGAAAACAAAACGATTTGTTGATTTACATTTTTTTTTCTAGCTTGGATTTATTAAAATAAATACAATTTTATTTAGTGAGAGATACAAAACATTAATTTTACGATCGTAAAATCCTACAATATATTTTAACAATTTTAATATGGTACAGCATTGACGAAAATCTTTATTATTTTTACGGGAACGCGTTATTAAAATCGCTTTTTTTATTTTAAATTTTAATCGTTATAGATCAAGAATCAGACGAAGTATTTGACAGTCATTTCAGAACGAATTTTCATAGTCGAAGAATTCTCTTTTAGATTAAATTTTAGTTAGGAGTAAATTATAAGATCTTTTGTACTGCGATCAGTTTGATCATTTCGTCCCAATTGGTGGTGTCGTTTGAGAGGGAGTGTGTGTTCCTGTTTCCTACTCTTCAACATAAAATCTACAGAGATATTTCCCTGTGTGATTGATTTTAGGCATATGCTCATTGGCTTTACTCCTAAGTATTCTCAGATAATTTTTCCTCAGTTTTAAAAGCTCTGAAGCTTTTTTAATTCGCCTTATTAGCTTGGTATGTATCCACTTATCTATGTTGCGAACTCTTTGAACGTGATTTTCATTTTTCCCTCACTTCAAAACGTCGAATTGAATTGAAATTTCTCAAGGTTTTCAAGGGCCGCTGGCAGTATAATAATTTGTCCGATTTTCCTGATCAGGATCTTCCTAATTAAGGATTAACTAAAAAATATTTGATGGTGGAAGCGCAGATAACATTCCAGAATATGAATTAAAAAAATATCAATGATTTATTCATAAATTTGAAGGCCCGTCAAAATTGAAGTCCCCGGCAATGAAAATTTTCGTAGGGGAAAAATACGTTTGATACGATCTTGACAACAGTGTCTCAAATTTCTTGATGTTCTGAAATAATTATCAAATGCTACGCCTGCAACTAAACCTTTTATTAGTTATTTACAAAATAAAAACACAATATTTTTTTAATATCATTTTTCAAACCAAAAATATATGAAATTATAAAACTTTTTTTTATATAATTAATGACTATGGTCCATCCCTTTTCGTTAACCTAGTTAACAGTGTGAGGTCATTATTTGAAACCGTCTGGATATTAATTTTATTATTTAATATCAAAAATATATTATAAAACAACATTTTCTCCATAAATTATAAAACAAATGCCAAATATTTGAAAGACGCATTAATTTTTTTGATAATATAAATAGGTAGTGTTTTCAAAAATTTATATATTATTTTGATATTTGTTTTTTGAATATTTATTTATTATATATAGCACCTACTCAATTTTTATTTTGTTTTTCCAGTTAATAATATGTCTCAAAGAAAATAGGACTCATTCGCGCAAACTTAAAAATTCAATATGAATTCCCGATAGTTTACAGTAATCATAGCCGAAATTCTATGTAGTAAATAGCATTTTTGGGGGGAAGCCCAGCTCCTTGGCTACTGTTAGGATGGTCAACGATAAGTTTAAATTTGAAAAGGCGGGATACTACCCCTTCTGAAAAGACCGCCATCTTGGTTTAACGAAAAAAGTACCGAGAGAACTTTGAACAGAGAATAAAACTTTCTACAAAAAAGGTCCTGTACTTTTAAACAATCTACTGGAAAATTATTGCAAAATTTTAAACAAATAATTTTGAAAATTTACGATGCTTACATTGCATTGTATTTATGTTTTAGAGGCGCATAAGCTGCTTTTAAATTGCGCAACTTTGGCGACCTCTGGCGTGAGAACAACGAGTCATAGTAAACAATTGTTTAGACAAATGTTATTGCCCGTTATGCCTGTTTCACATCCAATAAATCGATATTTAGAGTAAAAAGTGGTTCAGGACTCTATACTAGACAAAAATCAAATATATTCGGGAACGGTTTGTGGGTTTTTATATACTTTTCGGTAGTGAGCTAAGTAAAGGAAATTCCTGATCTTTGTACCTTTGTTATAATTCGTTTAGAATTATCCATTGAAGGAACCCCAACAGTCAATATAAGCCAATTTTTGGGATAAATAATTTGGGATAAGTTTTTAGACTACTAGGCCTGATATAGGTCTGCGCTTAGCAAGTATTAAGCCTGAAATAAACTCTTTAGATCGAGATTCGAAGTGAAATAGACTAGAGGGATACATAACAAAATCGAATTTTAAACCAATTAAATTCTTGAATGCAGATTCTAGAATGTAGTGAGATGTGCTTATAGTATTTATGAAAAAATTGCAATTTTATCGCTTTCAGGGATAATTCTTTTATGTTTATTTCTAAGTTTGTGCGTTCAGCAGTTGTTTTATAAAAGGTTGAATAAAATGTGAAAATTACTGCTCGGTACCTAAGCAAATTACATTTTTTTCTTCTTAGCACTTTCAATTTTTAGTATGTCAATCAAGTGTTAAAGTTTTTGATTATTTTTTCTAATAAAAAATAATTTGTAGGATTATTTATGAGTAGGCTGAAAAAGCCTGTATAAAAGATAATAAGATTTATTACAATATATATATCTACAATATATATATATACGAATATAAAATATTTTAAATTGAAAATGAGTTTAAAAAAATTTCCGTAGCACTAAATCCGTATACAACATCGTTTGTGATTTATTGATATAAATTTGTATTAATATTCATTTTGGCAAACATTAAAAACTTGATGGCATAGCTTCCAAACTTTATAATCATCATTAAATAAAATGATATGTATATTAACAATACCTCCTTATTCATGGCCATCATCTCACTCAAATCGTTTTATCAAAATCAGTCGTCAATCATTAGGAAAGAAATTTGTTTTTTTATTTTTTTTAAATTTTAAATTCGTGTCCTCGTTATGATAAATAGATATAACTATGGATGTATTAATTATTTTGCTTACGTTATTACGATCTTAATTCTATCGTCATACGAAATCTTAATTCTATTGACACGGAAAAAGCCGTAATATACGCTTTTTATTTGATGCAATTTATCATAAGAAGTTTATTAAAAAAAACTATGTAGTTTTATGTATAGGTATATCGAAAAAATTATACTTTTAAATGTCCTAGCGCTTAAACGGATGAACTGATTTTAATTTTTTTGGTTTTATTTGAAAGGTAATTTAACGGAGTGTGTTCTTAGCTATGTTTCAAGTGCAAGTTTAGGGTTACATACCCGAAAAAAAAAAATAAAAATTGGCGATGATCTTCAAAATAAATTCAGTTTGGAAAAGGCATGACATATAATTTTAACATATAAATAATTAATATGGAAATGAATGGTCAAATAAAAATGACTCAATTCATTTCGAAAAGTGAAATGGTAAAATAATTAGGTAATTCAAAAAAACAAACTCAACTCAAATATTTCAATTTTAATTAAAATATTTCCAAAAATTGGTCCCAAAAAATGATAGCTCTCTAAGCATCCTTTTCATTTCATTTGAAGTCCTTGATCATCACTTTGATATTGATTTAAGAAGGAGTGTTATAAGTTTAAAATGTTTATCTGTGCGTCTATGTTTCTGAGTGGCATCGTAGCCCGTAAACGGTCGAACTGACTTGATTGAGAACATTTTATAGTCAAGTTTACAAAAATCGGTTTACAAGAATTAAATCGGGGGTTTTTTTAATTTTGTAAATTTTACTTGTTATTAACTTTATTTTTAACATCATATTTTATTTTTATTTTCTACACGAGCTAAAAGCGTTTCTAAAATCGAGCTTTTCTAAAAGAGCTAAAAATTTTCAAACACCTAATGTGATTATCATTAAATACCTAAGAGCTATCCGCAAACAAATGATCTTCATTTTAAACTTTCTTAAAAATTTAACGAAATTTCTATTATATACTAATTTAATCTATATTGTTTTGACCTATAATTTAAAATTTTTAGGTAAAGCAAAACTGCGAACGAAACAATTTCATGCATCATTAAAAAAAACACCATCCATCATAAATCAAAATTCTACACGCAAAATATTATTTATTAAAATGGCTGTGAATGTGATGTAGATAGTTTTAATTGTAAAGATACTTAAAAATATCTTAAATAAATCAAATAAACGAATAATTGTTATTGAAAACAATAAACAACATAGAAGTGTCTGTCTACGTGGTTGTTCGGTGTGCTTTCTATATGTTTTATAATTGAGAATAATTTTCTTTTGCAACGTTGAACACGCATTAAACAACGATGCCAATATATTAATTAATTATCGTATACAAAACTTTTGAAACATTCTCTTGATATATTCAAAATAACAAAATATATTATTGCACTGAAATATTTATATTACAGAATGTTACAAGTGCAACGCAACGAATGTAATGCACCTTTTTATGCGAATTGCCGAAGGAAATTAAGCTATTCCTTTTGTACTGATGATAGAAGTTTGAACAAATTTCTTCAAATGTTCATCGATCCTACCTAATAGATGTCAAAAATGTTCCAGTCGCAATTGAAGTCTGATTTGAATAAAATTTGGTATCAAGAAGGGTTTTGGTATTTAAAAGATCAAGATCGTTAATGAGAAAAATCGAGAAATAAACAAGGTTGTGGAAAAAATTTATTTTCTACTTTTCAATTCGTTTAAGTCTAGGTACTTTCTAATCTATTTGATACATAAAAGCTTTTTATTTATTACCACTTCTTCATATAGATACCGCCATGTAAAAAGGGCTTTTTTTAATAATTAATATGTCGTAAACCCTACAGAGAATTGACTTGAAATTTATACAGAAGGCGTATTAAATACTCATTAATTGACACACAAAAGTCTCAGGTTGTTGTAACACGTTTTGGTATCGAAACGCCTTAAAGTTGATTTTATACCATGCATATATGTAATATGCAAGGTATACTAAGTTTAGTCCCAAGTTTGTAACGCTTAGAAATATTGATGCTACCAACAAAATTTTGGTATAGGTGTTCATAAAATCACCTAATTAGTCCATTTCCGGTTGTCCGTCCGTCGGTCCGTCCGCCCGTCTGTGAGCACGATAACTCAAAAACGAAAAAAGATATCAAGCTAAAATTTTACAGCGTAAAATCGTCAATTGGGTCTTTGCCTATGGGTCAGTAGGACCCATCTTGTAAACCGTTAGAGAAAGAACAAAAGTTTAAATGTAAAAAATGTTCCTTATAAAAAAATAAACAACTTTTGTTCGAAACATTTTTTCGTAAACATCACTGTTTACCCGTGAGAGCGCAAATTAGGCGTAAGCAGTGTAGTATGTAATTGTATATGTATGTGCAATGTGATAGAGTAATCAACACTATTTATGCTTGGTATTTCAACAATTAACTCAGTCAATTGTTTGTTTTCACTTGTTATGATTAAAATTAATCGAACTTCCAAACGATTCCACAATTTATATTATTCATGCCGCTGCAACTTATGATTCTATATCATAGATTTTTTTCAAAGCAATACGTTAGCGGGAAAGTGCTCATACTTTTGTTTTAGGAATATTACTATCCAAAATTGTTGTTTTGGTAGACTACATATCGTTTGTAACACTCTGTACCTAAAAAAAATAAACTACTAAACAATATCATTCTAAAAAAACATTGTTTTATCTACATGAACGGTTGGATGACCAACGTATGTACTAAAACACAATTTTCATATTATTTATCAGGATTTTTCATTTTATTTTTTCAAATTTCTATTAGAAATTTATTATTTTCGCCCCGAAAATTGCAATCAATAACTTTATATTAACGTGTTAATAACGTCTTAAAAAATAAACTTTTCTTGTATTTATTTTCGGTCTCATATTTTCAGAAATATTTGCAAAATTTTAGAGACAATACTTCAAGGGAAATGAGAGAAAACTGAGGAAGGGATTAATATTTATACCAAAACCATATTCAGAGAAGTTAACCAGCTAAAGGTACAAAAACAGAATTACCTCGAGTATCGCCTTAGTTTAAATATCTCGAAGTTGTGGATGCTAAAAATCAATTTAAGACAGCTCAATCGTGAAAAGGCTTTTCTTAGGAATTCAATAAAATTGAAGTGTAATATTAAAACAATCCAAGACTAAAGTGACCTATGTTGCTCCTTTACGAACTCGGCCTCACTTTTTACGCCCTGAACACGCTATTAATATTTCAGCTTGATATCTCTTTTTGAGTTATCGTAGCGACAGTCAGGCAGACAGACAGACATTCAGAAGGACAATCGCTCAAATGGATTTTGTGAACACCTATATACCAAAATTTTGTTCTTAGTATCAATATTTTTAAGCGTTACAAACTTGGGACTAAACTTAGTATACCTTGATATATTTCATATATACATGGTATAAAAACCATTTACAAATTTGCAATTGTATGTGTGTGTTGAGATGACAATGTCTTAGTATTGTATACTGTTATCACAAATAGTGCAAGAATATAAGAGCATATTTTTATAGACTTGGTATAACTATAAGAGTGAAATACCTTAAAGAATGATATTTACGATGAAGGGTTGGAAATCAAAAATTCGAGGTAGAAAGCCCAGGGAAGCCCTTTTAAGTGAAGCAAAAGTCCTTCACAGGTCGTAGACCCAAAGATCTATTTATCTATATTTGCTACAAATATAAGATCAAAAATAATTCAAGCACTTTTTGATCTGACTAGGAAAAGTCTTATCCATGCATTGTCTTAACTTTTTATTTTTTTTTTTTTCTTTAATTTTATTTTAACATTAAAATAATGATTCCTTTTGGTTTGTTGCACAGATCGTCCGTCCGTCGGTATATATCTACCTATATAATTTGTATATGAAAAGAGAAGAAGTTTTTCTTTGGCATAAAGCCATCATCATACAAACTTAGAATAGAATCTAACTAATCTGATGTCGCCTATGTAATCACAATCATTTAATCTTCGACCTAAGAGTATTGTGACCTTTTCGTCATTCCAAATGTAAAATTAATGTTAAAATGTTTAAATAATACATGTATATAATATAAAACAAAGGAGACAGTAATTCAACTGCCTGACACTATTACTTAAAATATTTTTATGTTTAATTTATATAATATTATTTTTTTTGGTACTTAAATGTTTGTCGTTGTTGAGATCAAAAATTTGGGCACATACTTTATTGAAAACAATTTGTCTTTATGTTGATTGGTAATTTGTAAAAATCATTGGTATCGCCAAGAAGAATAGATATAACTGACAATATACTTCTGATTTCGAAATTCCTCATTTTAGTTTTTGTGTTTCCTTTTGCATATTTTTAGTGTGTAGGTAAACGTATGTTTATTATTGGAGAGTACAGAGGTGGATTAAAAAATTTTGCACCCGTGGACAGTTTAAAAAAAATAGCGCTCTCCGTAATTAAAATCTATCGATAAATCTCGTTTTTTTTTTTTTAATTCTATAGTTTCAAGTTTTTTTTTTTAGAATATGTAAAACCGTGTTGGTTGGCCGAGGCTGTTCACGGATTCGAGTTGTCGTTTGAAATAAGATCGTAGATGGATATATTCGCCCAAAAATACTTTTGTAAATCAACAGAATTCATCGTTACTATATAACATACTCCCTCTATTTTGAACTTCTTCGAGTGTTCAAATTAATCAAACTAATTTTATTAAAAAATTTGAGATGATTTCGCAATGATTTATGATTAAATTTTTGATGAACGAGTCCATTCTTTAATATAATATATAGCTGAATGTTCGATTTACATCTAGGCATATAAATATCAATTTCATATAACACCTATAATACCTCTTACTTAGATGCATTGCTTAATGCATGTATTCTGTAATACTCGTGATATTTATATGCCTAGATGTAAATCGAACATTCTGTATACATTTAAATATAAAATATATTTATTGTTAGCAGAGATTTTTTAATTTACTTTGATCGTTATTTTAATTACTATGAAACAATCTTTTAAATGCGTATCCACTTTTAAAAAGAGTAAATAAAAAAAAAAGTTTGAAAAGTTGATTAATTAGTTTCATATTTATATGTCTAATATTATGTCGAAAAATTTTTTCACACAAATTTTTCATGCATAGAAAATAATTTAATTTATATATTTCAAACTCAATCGAATGACTATGAAAAAATAAATTTTAGATTTGATATAAATTTGCATTAAAAGAAGTATTTCGCCTTTTTTTCCTAAGAAATCATTCTAGTCCATAATCATATTCCAGAACTATTGATACAAGCTTTTTTTAATTAACTTGGTCTGTACATGAGAAAAAAATTTACAATTCGTTCTACGAAATAGAAATTTTGGTGGAAGCGGTGGGAAAAATATATTGAAGTAAGCGCTAATTAATTTTAAGGTGATTGTAAATCTACAGTATTGTTAAAATTTATTGGTTTATTGCACGGTACATTCATATAAACCAAATACATGCTTTGTAGTCAAGTAATGCGTTACTTTTGGTTTTATAATACACGCAACTACAAAAATATATAATATATTGTGTGCAATTGATGCATATAAATTTGATAATATAGATATCACTCTTCAATCATCAATACTATAGTCGTATCTGTTCATCAAATGATGGATTTTCGATGAACTCACAATTAAATTAAAATTTTGTTTTTATATCATCAACAACCTTATATTTTTATGGTATTATTATAAACTACAAGATTGTCTAAATATTTTAGATAGTTTTTTTATCACACTCTCTAGATTTTTTGATATAGAAATATCCAATTGAAAAGGATAACTTAGCCAACTTTGAACGATAAATAATAATAAAAAGCCCGATGACCAACGAATTTTTTTATGACTTTTGGAAACTGTATTTATAATGTTGTTAATCAAAAAATGTATTTATAAAGTTTTATTGAAATCCCTAGTATTATTCAATCCTTGCATATTTCCTTAATCAGTTTGCATTCAAATGAATCTATCTTTATATACTTAAAACGTTTTGTATAATGACATTTTATATGATCGGACGTTTTGCTAAAACAATATTCTTATTAAACGACTAAAAATTAAGAAAAATACTTTTAAAAATATAAAATCGACTTACAATTAATTTATTTGTAACATTTGATGAAAAATCACAGTTTGTATGATGTATTGTTGAAGATGTACCATTTTGTAACATTTCGCCTAAACATTCAATATATTCAATTGCACTACGTAATATTTCAACTTTTGGTAAACGTTGACCGGGATTTGCACAAGTTCGTTTCTTTAATAATTCAAATGCTTCGTTCACCTGCAAAAAAAAAATTGTTATAAACTGTCATAAACAAAACAAAAAGTTATTATGATCTCTACGACGCGAGTTACATCAACAAAATTGCTGGCAAAAAGTAAGTTTAGTGAGAAGTGAAAACTAAAGATTCTGGGTACTTAATTTAAGATAAGATAAAGAATTCCTAATAAATTTAAGCGAAACCAATTCGTGTAATCAATTTTCTCGTCGTGTATGAAGACTTAGGGGAAAGGGAAGGGGTTATATCCAGTTGCGAGCGCAAAAAAAATGTTTTATGGGAGTTTTTTTTTTGGGAATACCATTTATTTTACATAAATATAAAATACGTATACATATAGGACATTTGTTTAATTTTAAAAATTTGATATGGTATTGCTCCTGTAGACGATCTTCTGAATGAAAGTCCCCCAAAAAAAGGTGTCTAGCGATGAGCGCCATATCTCTGGCTTAGATTATCCAAAATGAAAAAATAAAAAAAATTTCTTTAGTCGATAGATGAATTCAGGTATTAATATGAAAGAACAGTCGAAATTATGATTTTTGACAAAATGACGGCTTCCAAGAAAAAAAATTCCCAACTTTAAATAGGTCTAAAACAACGAAATAATTTTCAGAAATCTTATTCTTTCGATTAAAACCATGGGACAATATCTAAGAAAATTGCGTAAAAATTCGAAAAAGGTCGAAGCCGTTTCGGAGAAAACATGCTCGCCAACTTTGAAAATGCTGTTTCGAGAAAAACACATTTAAAGTTCAAAAGACGTTAACACTCAGTTAAAAATTTTGTTGCTTATGTTATTATTTGCAATTTTTAAAAATAAAAATCAATTTTGTTTATTTCACTCATATAGCTAAAATTAATTTCCAAGAATTAATTCGCATATAAATTAATCGCAAAAAAGCTTAGCTCAAAATTTATGTATACAATATTGTCATGCAAACATAATCCAAATTTCATATTAAAAATTTTTTTTTTAAAACTAATAAATATTAAATAATTGATTTTTATCAACGAAAACAAACAGATTAAGTTCATTTAAAATAGCTATTAACACGACCACAAAATTACTGTTGAGGTTTTTCTTGATTTTCAAAAAAATAAAAAACTAGAGTCGAAAATCTATTAATCTGTCAAAAAATTAATTTATTGATTTTTTATTTATTTTATTGAATTTTATTCTATTTTAGTGAAAGATCCAAAACTTTATGTATTGTTCTTTTGATTTTATTTCTCGGCAATTAAAATTTAAAAAAAAATGCAAATTAATTAATAAAAATTTCAAACATTTCCCTGATTTAAAGAGGATAACTTTAAAGATTTATCTGGGGAATAATAATACAATGTCAACTTGTACATATTAATTTAAAATTTACATATTCTTTGCCGACGGCCGCGGGTGTAAAATAATAGATTTTTCAATTTTCAGATTTTAAAGAAAAGTTCTTAAATTGAAAATTTTAAGCAGTTATTTGTCTACTTAAGCACGTTTTCTCAATAGACGCAGCTACTCCATTCTTGTTTTGAGATTTAAAATAATAGTAATTTATAATTTTCTCTGGCAAAAAATTTCTTAAAAATATGGTAAAATTTGAAACAACGCCTAACTATTTTTAAAAATTTCCTTGTAGAACGATAAAAAAACAATTTTATCTATAAACAAGATGCGCTAGGAAATAATAAATTTTAAAACATAGAAATTTCAATAATTTATTCTTTTCAGCTCTTCCAAATTTTATATCATTCATTAAATTTCTAGCAATTTTGAAACGCTTAACCGGGTCAAACACAACTACAAACCCGATGATTGAAGCCTTGAGGAAAAACCACATTGAAATTTACTAACGCATTTGGAAACTTTGATACCATATACAGACAGGCGGTTTAAAGTTATATCAAACCTTTTTATCGGGGATTTAAATTAAAGGACCTCATCAGGCGTGGATCTAGAATTAAATTTAGACTAAAAACAGGATTTATAGTGCCAGAAAACATTTATTTGTCTTCGTAAATAAGCCTGGGTCCCCCAACGGGAGTCCTTTGATCAAAAATTTGTCTGCTTCCTTCTACTATTCGTCTTTTTTTTTTGTCTTCGTAATCTACCTAGGGTGCTAGATCCGCGCTTTGGATTAATTACGAATGTCTTAAAAAAGCAAAGTTTTTCTTGATTTAAACTTATTTATTTTTTTAGGAAATTTTTTTTAGCACGCGCCTTACTTAATTTATCGGAAGAAACATTTAGCAGAAATTTAATTATTTAGCTGCGCCTGAGAAGGTGTAATCTATATTTCAGATCTCAAAATGTAAACGTATAAAATTTTTAAGTTAACACCTTTAAACGACCTCTTGACATTGCATAGTCTTCTTAAATCCAGAAAAAATATACATATTTACCTTTCTCAATCTTCGACGCTCACGTAAAGTAGCCGCACGTCGCCGATCAACCGATATATTTTTCTTTTTACAAGCCTTACAAGCCCATGTCAAACATTTTCTCACATTTTCATTATTATTATTAAAATTATGAAAATTATTATTTTTTAACGCCGAAGGTTCGAGTATATGATTAACCGACGCATTATTACAATTATTATTTTCCGATTTTTTATGAAATTTTTTATCATTCACGGATATATTTAATTTTTGAAATTGTTTTTCCGTCATATTTTCCTCATTAACTTTCCGTTGCCATAATAATTGTTGCTGTTCATTTTGATAAAATTTCTCGTTACCACAATTAGTTTCACTTTTGAAATTCATGTTTTTTAACGGAATTGTTCCCGAATTAACAAGAATTTAGGTCGAATATCAATAAACACTTCACACACTAATAACAATAAGGATTCGAAATTGGTCATAGTAAAAAAAATTTAAGTACGTTAATTATCAAAAATTTGGGACCATTTTGAGATATGTCAAGCGTCGTTTTGTAGCTGAGCGTCGGTTCAAAAAAACTGTTTCAAACATAAAACTTAGAAAAAAAAAATTAAAGACTTTAAGAGATTCACAGTTTTATGTGACATGTGTCCCATAATATAAGGTATCGTTCGGCGTTTTCATTAAGACCACATGTAAAATGTCGTCGCACGCAAAAAATATAGTGGGGGAACTCGAATACAATATAATTTAAGATTTATGAATATTAATTACTATATTTAAGTAAATCCCATTAATTTAGTTAAAAGTAAATATGAATATATCTTTTTTTTTATTTTTTTTTTTATTATAAATGTATTTTTTATTTTTCGAAATATAAAATATTTTTAAGGCAAATTTTTTGTTTTATTATCATGATCTATTTTGTTTTTTTTTTTGTAAAAATTTCATTTTAATTATTAAATTTTTCAATAAATTTTCTTTTTAATTGAACGTGTTAAACTTTACAAAAAAAAACTTTATTTAGCAAAATCAAAAATATGTTTTTTTTTCTTATTTTCAATTTTTTTGGATGAAAGAGATTAAAACAAATGAAAACAAACAATTAACTGAGTTAATTGTTGAAATACCCTGTATAGAAGGTGTTGAATGTCAGTGTTTGCATTAATTTTGTTGAATTAGAAAAGCATTAAAAACCAACATAATTACAAATGGTAGCCGAAAATTTATAATATTTTCGAAATAATTTTCTAGAATTTTTTTTTCGTTTTTCGAGAGTCTTTCATAAGGCTACTAGTTAGAGCTACCTGCAAATTTTTAAGTCCTTATCTTTAATAGTTTTTGAGAAAATCGAACCAAAATATTGTCCTAATTTGCGTGCTCACGGTTAAACAATCAACCCAGTGGCGCGGGGGCTATAAAGGGATAATTTTCTGAAGCCAATGCAAAAAACCGCAGGTCAATACATCCATCAAAAAATGTAAAACGTTTTTCGTAAGTAAAACGTATTTATATTACATTAGATTGCTATTATGTTAAAGATAGAGTAGTGGTTAGCTCAGACACCTTCTGTTACGGAGTACCTCGGTTCGTATCTGGCATTGTCCCGATTAATTTATTAATTAAATAGTCAAGATAAAGTCTTTTTTTTAGATAATTGTAGATTGTAAGAACCAAAAGCGACAAATAAGTAAGAGAGGGAGGTATATTTTATGTTATTTTAATTCCCACCCCCTGACAGAAGATTGATTTATGACATAAATAGGAAGGTGGTACTAACATAATTAATTTTTTTTTTTTTTTTTTTTGAAATAACATATTCTCCTTTTACAAAATCTTATAAAATTTCATTTAACAACAATAAATTTTTAGCATGTACAACAAAAAAGCAACTTATTATTTTTTCAGCAAGTATTTTTTTAATATTTTGTAATAGGCGAATATGTTATAAAAAAGTGGGATAAAATATAAGCCATGTTCTCCTATCACAAAATTTCAAATTTTAGTCGCAACAAACTTCTATTTTTATTTTATAATTACAAAATTTAATATTTTGTAATAGGAGAATATGAGTGAGATAAACTATATGACATGTTCTCCTATTAAAAAGTTTCAAATTTTAGCATAACCAAGCCATTTGTATAAATTTTTAGTATTTTGTAGCAGGAGAATATGATTTAAAAGAGTGAGATATACTTAAATTCTCACCTCCTGACAGAATAGTGATTTATGGCATATGCATAACTGACGTTATTTATGACAAGAGGGCGGGGTATGTAAATAATTTAAATAAACTATAAAAAGAGTGGAAAATTTTTAACATCAGGAAAAATGCATTTAATATAAAAGTAAAAATTATAGCACCACCATGATACGAACCAGCGTACCTCGGTGTCACAGACAAGTGCTATACCCACACAGCTACCCGACTTATTTAAAATCATATAATTAACTTAATACTTACCTTCAAAAATAATTAATTAGTTAATAATTTTGTTTTGAAAGGAAAAATGAGATACAAAAAAATCAAACAAAATTTAAAATATGTAACGATTTTATTTATTTATATTAATTTTTATTAATTTAGAAAAAATGAAAAATTTGTTATCCCGAAAATTGATTTTATACTGAATTAAATAACTATTATTATTCATTCATATTTTTTTATGTGAAATATGTACATATATATATAATAAATTATCCTTTTTATCAATTTTTCTTAATTATTAATATTATACCTACCGTTAAACTATAAAAAGAAAAAATTTTAGCATCAGTAAAAATTCATTTAATTTAAAAGTAAAATTATTAACCACACCAGGATTCGAACCAGCGTACCGTGGTTTCATAGGTAATTGTTTTACCCACACAGCCACCCAGCTTATTTAATAAATAATTAATTTAATACTTACGTTTGCTAAATAATTAATTAATTGATAATTCTGTTCTGAAAGAAAAACTAGGATAGAAAATTTTAAAAATAAAACAAAATTTAAAATATATAACGATTTTTAGTTATTTATAACAAAAAAAATTTTATATTTTCATAAAACAAATTTACAGAGATTCATTCTTATTTTCTTATTAAAGTTCTTATACAAAATAAGTAAAATTCTATCACTTTTATATAATAATAATAATTATATTAATAAAGGATGTACCAAAATTAACGCCTGATTCGAACTTCTTGCGTTAATTTTGGAACACTCCTTTATAAAACACAATATATACTTTCTTATAAATACTACTAACTAAACCATAGAGATATGAAGATAGCGAACGCTAGCCTGTTAGCGGATGAGCCAAGCGAGAGAGAAGACTGCCAGTAAGTTCCCCTGTGTCCTTGTCTGATACGTAAGAATTCTGGACGTACCGATTCTATTATTATTATTATCACGCGTAAATGCGCACTGGCTCGCGAATGTTGTATTCAATTAAATTAAATATAAAATATTCATTTATTTATTTAAAATTAGTTGTAATAAAAAGAAATGGGAAGGTGTGTTTCATACACACACTAATAAATTCAGATCATAGTTCTCTTTTCTGGCACTGGCTGCTCAAGAATTCAGGACGTACCTGTCAACTAAATTGAGACCATTCATTCAAAATTACGTTCAGGCTCCTTGTACCTATACTTCGTATTACTTACCTATTGTTGTCAACGATTTTGTTCGTTTTGTACACTTAAGGATGTATGAGCATGACAACAATGTTTGATTTAAAGGCTCAAAATTTGTTTGTAGGTAGTTTTTTACTCAAAGAATATGTGGTTAAAATTTCAGCTTATGTAACCGGGCAAATTTTTAAGAAAAAAGTCATTAAAAATCGATATAAAATACATTGGCTCTTATGGAGGAATCTCAAAAAACGACATATTTTGGAAATTTTTGATAATTTTCATTTGGAATGAATGAAAACAAAATTAAAAAAAACTTTTTAATAGAAAGTAAACATATTAGCAATGAATTAGAAAAGAAAAATACTAAGTGTCACCGTCCATATAAGGGATGTAAGAGCAGGGTAGATTAAGGGTTGAAATTATTTTTATCTTATTTTCAACTTTGATGATGAATTTTGTTATAACTTCATGAATGTAGACGAAAAATAAGAATAAAATTTTTCGATATGTGTCTTGGTTTTCGAAATATCGAAAGCTAAAATAATTAAACAAAATTTTCAATTTTCGATATTTTGAAAATTAAGCCAGATATCGAAAAATTTTATTCTTACTTTTCGTCTTATATCGTCAAGTAATAATATAAATTTATCATCAAAATTGAAAATATCTATTTTTAAATTTTTACCCCCACGCCCTCGCTCATACATCCTTAAAGCGCTTATTATAAAATATATTATTCATTTGTACTTTTACACAAAATTTTGTTGAGAAAATCGTTTTTCAACATGAACAAGCATTTCTTTTTACGACCCTAAAAGCGTTAAGCATCCAAAACGTACAAATTCTATGACAAGTCTCCTACCTGTTATCTCTATTCATACACCTAACTTATTGTCTGAAAATAAAAGCTTTATTTTAAATAAAAACACCAAGTAATTTTTTAAATTATCTTTTTTTTTTATTTTATTTTATTTTCTTTTAAAATATTTATATTGGAATAATAATAACATTATAAAATTAAATTATACACAACAAGCTTGAAATATTATTTACTAACCTGTTCAAAAACTAAATGTTTTTTTTTTTAATATAATTATATAAAATCAAAAAATATACAAACGTATATACAACTTATAATAGTACACAGTTTATTTTATTTTTTTTAAATTCATTTTATTTAAAAATTAATATTTTCTGTAAATAAAATCATTTTGATTGTTTAAAAATAATGAGAAAACAAAACAAACATTTAAAAACTAAAAAATATGATTAAATGAAAATTGAGAAAAAATAATACATTAAAAAAAAGTATAGGATGTAATGTTGATTTGTTTTTTGTTTTTTTTTTTTTTATAAAAGTCTTGTGTATTTTGGATCCATCTTTTGTTTTAAATAAATGATTATATAAATAATAAGTTCAAATTTTTTACTAAAAATATTTTACCTAAAATATAAAATTGATAAATTTTTCATCGATTTTTCAGTTAAAAATATTCGCCTTCTAATACGCAAGTCACTACGTTTTTAATTACAAACCGACCAAAAACCTTTAAAAACTGACTCTTCTAAATAGAAGAAAACTTTAAATTAAGTAAAAATATTTACCTTTGGATGTTCTACCGCCTTTTAAAAAGTATATTCTATAATTCAAGCCGTCTGGCATTATTTGTCGAGAATCGGATGTCAAATTTGACGTATTCAAAAATGGCACATGCATCTGACATCCGTCAACGACATACCAGTTCAACTGTCAATTTTGTCATTTAAAAAGGACCTCGTATGATTATGTTCCTTTCTTTTTCAAGACAAATCGGATAATATAGACATTCATTCTTTAAAAAATATAGGAATGATTCAACTAGAAATAATCGTCAATGCCTGTGCTAATTTTATTATAAAATTTCACAGTTTGCATAATATTTCGAGTCAGTCATCACGTAGTCCGTTTTAACGGTATCGTAAATTTTTTTTGATACCTCTAATTGCATAGAGAGCACTTTAAGTCACTAAATCGGTAAAAAGTCAAATTTAAATTAAAAAATTTTTCATCAAATGTTTAAAAACAATACACTTAAAAAATATACCTAAAACTATCTATACAAAATATTTTACAAAATTTTTCCACTTTATGTTCGTGAAGCATAATTAAAGTGGAAGACAATTGAGTGTCTAATTATAAAGCGTTACGAATTTTATTCAAAAAAACTATGGGTTGTCCAAAAATTTATTTAATATAAAAGTCGCATAACTCTGAAGAGGAACCAATTAAGCGGTTATAAGAGCTACCTTATTTTCCGCCTTCAAGTCATGCAAATTTTAAATAAATGAATTTTTTCTGCAGCCAATAGTTTTTTTGATAAAAGTTTGCTAAATACCGAGAATGAATTAAGTAGTAAAAAACACTTGTACTCTGAAACAGCGTTATAAAAATTAATTCGTTGAACAATTTTAAAAATTGACAAACGAAAATTGTGACTATAGTAAAAAAAAAAAAAAAAACCTTTTAAAAATTACGACCCTCTTGAAAAATTCTGCTAGTTTTTTAAATAACAGATAACAATCATTAAATCAAAGACGTTAATTACTTATATAATCATTTCAGAAAAAATTTCTTGCTAATTTTTCAGTCAAAAATTAAAAACATAATAAAACACAAAAAATAATAGAAAGATATTTTTGAAAAAAACAATTATTTTTTTCGAAAGAAAAATTCTTTAAGGTTGTTTAAAAGAAAATAAATAGGTTGTATCTAGGAAAAAGATTAAATTATTATCATAAACTCTTGTTGAATCCACAAATGAAAAATATCTAAATTAGTCAACCTACGTAATATATCAAAACAGATGCGGTAGTGCCATTTTTGGTCTAAAATCATTTAACATTAGATAAATTTTCAATTAAAACGTATTTCTCATTTTCATCAATTTTTTTTAAACATAGGCATGAGTTTTATATTAACTTCGGGTATATTTAATAGATTCGACATATGCCAAAGCGATTACTTAAAAAGAAATGCTGTATCAAAATTTAGCCGCATTAAATTAGCGCAAGGTATAAAATTATACAAATAACATTTATTAATATGCGAACTTTCTCTATCTCACGTCATTTGTCTCCGTCTGTCTCAAACAAATCGTTTCCACACCAAAAATCAAAAAGCAAGCATGCAGCAATCGGTTACTTATGACGGCGTATGCTTTCAAAATAATTTCATGTTATTTGCAAGCTCCGCACTTTCTTTAAGCTTTTTAAGTCTTCATGAGAAAAATAATAGTAAGGGAGCCCAAGAGGGGATTTGTGTAGTTATTCGAGCGCGTCATATTAAGACATGGGGGTTTCTTGGACCTTCCTCAGTACCTCCATCAAATATTTGCCCTAAATATGGGGGGGCCCGCATAGGGCAGCCACTTTTAGCGTTTTAATTTCAATTTTGAAAACACTCTTTGTTTTAAATTCAGTGTTTTTTTAACATTAAAGTTTTGATATATTAAGTAAATTGAACTTTCTTTTTAATTAACAACACAATGATACCATTAAATATGAAAAATATATCCTCTATTATATAATATTATTCGATTTAATAATTATTAAACACAATTTGTTTGTTTGTTTTGAAAATAATTAATTACATTTGATATTATTAAATCAACCTAATTAATTATCAATAATTTATTTACGTTCCTAATGAAAAATACTTTTACCTTTCTTATGTGTATCGCTTTCTTTTTTTTTTTATAAAAAAAAAACTTTATACATCAAAAATTGGAAAAAGAAATGAACTCTCGAACAGTGATGAAAATACGTTGCGATGTAGTTTTCTGTGTTTTCAGGATATTTTCGTTGACGCTTTTATATTTTTAATTTTGTCGATGAAATTTTTCATGTGGTCGTTTTTTTTTGTAGTTGGATATAGGAAGAAGTTTTTACGATATTTTATTTATAATTTTTTTAATAAATTGATGAATTTTCTTCACACCTATATTGTGATACAAAATAAATTTAATGTTAGCTTGTGCGTTGTAAAATTACTTTTCGTTGCCTTATAAAGTAATATTTTCTAAGTTGATACCATCACATTTCATTCATCATTTCTCATACCATCAATTTTTGAAACCCATACCTTTCTGTTTGTTTTGAACATTTGTATTTGTACAATTTTTGTTTGTTTACGAACATTCACGAGCTTTGAACATAGTGAGACAAATTTAGTTGGCTTACATTTTAAAAATTTTTACATATTATTTTGGAAAAAAATACATTTATTGAAAGTTTCAGAAAATTTATTTGAATTGATTCGTTTCGAATTGAATTGAATGAATTGATTCGTCTCACTATGTCCTACACATCTTAAACATATGTATGATATTTAAAAATAAATAGTATTTATAATAATTTAGAAATTTCTAAATAAAATAACATAAAGTTTATTTTGAAGAAATATTTATAATCTAAGATATAAAGTTAGAAATGGTATCGAAATTTTTACAGTATGGCATTTGAAACATATAAACACGAATTATTATATATAGAAAATAACCGCCCTGTAGAAATAAATTGGTATAGAAAATATAAATTCCTTAAGAGTTATAAAATTTTTCGCATGAACATAATTGAATCCCTCCCACTCCACTATGTATATTCGACGCCATTTGCACATCATAGTATGTTGTGTGTATTACTAATAAGTTTTTCCCAGTAACTGAAGAAATGGAATATTTTCCTGAGAAATAAAGCTTATGTTATCCTCCGGCTCATCAAGTAGCAAAAAGTTAGATCGAACTATTATTCCATTATGACGTGAAAGATGGACAAATAAGCACACTTTTGAATTTATATTATATAATAAGTAGATTACCAAACGGTAAAAATTTCGATACCTTTCTCTACTTCATCTCTTAGAATAAAATTCCATCTTAAACATATATAAAATTTTATGTTATTTATAATATTTTAATAATACTTAATCTACAATGTCTTAAATTTTATTATTGCAAGAAATTGCAAGGAATAATACTTATTTCATCGATATTCAAAATAATAAGATTGCAAACCCACTGAAAACTTCAGAGAATTTTTTATTTGACAGGCAGGAATTTTTCCACTATGAAATAGAATAATGACTCGAAAAAGACAGCAATTTCAGAGTTATGTTTACCAGTTAAACAGTGCATTGACCATAGTTTTAAAAAAAAATTTGTATTAATAATACATTAATTTTTGAATTCACTTTTATTCCACTCTTGTTTCATGCAAAATATAAGTTAAGGTAGTATAGCAGAATAGAGGATCACAGTTAACCACTATTTTTTAAAAATTTTATTCAAAAGAACAAAAATACACGACCTCTTATGATTTTCTTGTTTAATTTTTACGGAAATGGTTTATGCATGGAAAATTGAAACAGTTCATATGTAAAAGCATCTTGGTGTATTAAATTATAAATAGCACTAAAAAAGTATTTGTTGTTGATATTTCAACATGATTTACCACACACTTTGTTGAACTTTGTCTTTGTTTTTCCGTTAGCAGTCATATTTAAGACAAGGCCAAATTATCATTAAAAAATGTTTTTTAAATGTCATTGAATTTTTTTTGAATTTTTGTAGCTAAAAGTAATCATTGCTGATTTGAATAGATTGGTATGACTACGATACTGCCATACTACCTTAATATTTTTTGTTTAGAAAAAGTTTGATCTCAACTTTTAAACCTATCTTTAGTAGGAGTTCGTGACATAAAATATCCAACTAGAATTTAAAAAGTACTTTTACCTAATTTTTCTTAAGTTCAAAAAAAACCTTATTTGACATCACGAACTTCTTCCGGTAATGAAAGGAGGGAATTTTTACTCTCGACATTTTTTTAGTGTGCTTTTTTTAAATTATTTGTAAATATGTATATAAAATATAAAAAATTTTAAAGAATAGAAAGAGTTTCATAACAAAATCAGCATACAATTTTGTACAACTATTCTAATTTTCCTCTAGAAATATTTTTTATTACTTATTTATCCACCAAAACAAAGATTTCTCTCAAAGATAAAAATTAATAGAAAATGCATGCATTAATTTAAAGGGAGGCGGAGTTTTAGACCTGTTTATTATAAATGAATATTCCCAATAACTAATTTTGATGTGACATAAATATAGATTATTACATGAATGTGTGAAGGATAATTTAATGATACATTTATTTCAATAACAATAAAAATACCCAAAAATATAAAATTGATAAAGTATACAATTGAGATTTTGAGAGATTTCTTATTTTACAGACTTAAAATTTTATGTCAATTTGAAAATATCACAGTTAATATAATTTAATAATAATTGACAAATTTTTAATATAGGTTCTCAAAATATCACATATTTAAATCTGACTTTTAATTAAAAAAATAGTAATTAGTATCAGATCTTTTAAAATCACAGAAGTTGAACTTTAAATATCTCAGCTTTGACTTTGAATAAATATCTTTGGCAGATTTGTGAAACAAAAGGATAAAATCTAACAAATATTTTTACAAAAACAATATAATTAGATGTTTCCTAGCATCAATAAGAAAGATAATTATAATTTAATAAGATTTGCATTAAGTAATGGAGCTAATGATGTTTTGAAGCAAGAAGTTCTTAAAACCGTTAAAATAGTTGTTGCAAAAGATATGATACATCTCACGAAGCTATTACTTTCAAACTTGCATCTACATATACTGCCCCGAGAAAAAAAAGTGACGCACTTAAAAAACTTTTAAATTTTCTCGAAATTTCAATTAGGTATATCTTGGCGAAAAATGGTTGGATCTGAATAATATATATGATCCGAAAATATTTGAGATTCTGATTCAAAAACTGTAAATTACAAGCTATCGGATCATATATTTTCCATTCAAATCCAATTATTTTCCGCTGAAATATACTTGTTTGAAATTTCCAGAAAATTTAAAATTTTTTTAAGTGCTCCACTTTTTTTGCGGGACAATATGTAAAGTTCATACCCGCCTACTGTGCCTATCTCCACCAACAAAGGTGGACAGATTTTCTTAGTCTAAGCTTCTAAGTATGTTTTTAAGTGTTAGGTAAAGAAAACATGACGACAGACAATGGCTAATGAAATATGCTTGAACTACGATAAACTCACGAAGGAAAATCGATTGATCCGTTCGATCTGCAGTCGATTGAGAGAGATACCCTTTTTAATAATTATATAAATAGTGTCCAAATTTATAAAATAAAAACTAGCTATTAAAAAATATAAAAAGGCCTTAAAAATTAAAAAGAAATATATTTTCGTAAATATATAAATGAACTCTGAAATAAAATACTGTACCTGTAAACCAAACATTCGTTTTTTCCGTCCTTTATAAGGTAATTCCGTCCTCTGTAATCTGGATGTTGATGATTTATTTTTAATAATTGATTTTAATTCATTGCATGATTGACTAAATTCATCATCACTATCATTTTCATCGTCATCACTATCATTTTCATCTGATTCCTTGTGTCTTGATCGTGACGATAATGGTTCATCTTCTGTTTTACATGTTTTACCCAAACGCATATGTATTGGTAATTTTCCTATTCGTTCTTTTTTCAAACCTATACGAAAAATAAATTTAATTATTTTGGTTTTCTTAAGATTAAAATATTACTATTCATTGAAGAAAGGAATTACTATTCCTTAAGGAAAAGACAATTTTATTTTAAATTAGTTAATCAGTCAAGCGTATAAACATTAAGGTTGTTTGAAAATGCAAGAGAGTTTCATTATCCCTCTCACTCTGTCCCATGCAAAATGTGAAGTATCAGCTGCCAACTATAAATAAACAAATTTTTTGTATTTGAAGATAGTATAATTATTTTATTCTTGAATTTTTTATATTTAAATTTATAAATTAAAACTACAGTCAAACCTGGATAAGCGAGAATTCATGGGAGCACAATCTCATTCTCGCTTATAGAGGTTTCTCCCTAACCCGAGTTTCTCGTTAATGCAGGTACATGGGTGACGTTTCTCCCTTATAGAGGTGCGCAGCAATAGCAAGTCACAGCAAGTACGAATGTAGTAAATATGTAATATGATTGTAGCGGTTCGTTGTGTGCGTAGTCATGGTAGGGATAATAAAATCGATGCCAGCGCTTTAAGTGAAAAATTTTGGAGATAAAGGAGGCTGTTATGACTAATTTGCAATTCTTTACATGTTAATGATATAGAAACTGTCAAATTAAAATGATTGAAAAACACTAATTAATTAAACTTAATGCATTAAAAATTGTAAAAATAAGAAATCAAATTGTACAAATATTATTTTTCAAATGTAAATTATCATAATTATTTATTTAAATTTGTGAAACAAGAATATTAAATTTTAAATGTAAGTTTTCAATGCAATCCATACAATTCTATATGCATCCATACAATTCTATAATTAAAGTAGTGTATCGTTGTCATGGAAACGAAATTCACGCACGAAGCGAATAGTTCCCCCTAAATAATATAAATAAATAAAGCTTGACTGTCGCTTATAGAGGTATTCGTTGTGTGCGTAGTCATGGTAGGGACAATAAAATCGATGCCAGCGCTTTAAGTGAAAAATTTTGGGGTTAAAGGGGGCTGTTATGACTAATTTGCAATTCTTTACATGTTAATGTAATAGAAATGTCAAATTAAAATTATTGAAAAACACTATTTAATTAAACTTAATGCATTCAAAATTGTGAAAATAAGAAATCAAATTGAACAAATATTATTTTTCAAATGTAAATTATCATAATTATTTATTTAAATTTGTGAGACAAGAATATTAAATTTTAAATGTAAGTCTTAAATGCAATCCATACAATTATATATGCATCCATACAATTCTATAAAGTAGTGTATCGTTACCATGGAAACGAAACTCACGCACGGAGCGAATAGATAAGTAGCAGTCTCACTTACGGAGGTCCATGAGGGAAAAACTACTCTCTCTTACAGAGCTTTCTGTTTCTCGCTAATAGAGGTTTTGGGAGCTTAAAATGACGGGTCCTGGCTATTACTCTCACTTACAGAGTTTTCTCACTTATCCAGTTCTCACTTACCCAGGTTTGACGGTATATCATTATTTAATAAAATTATTTTTTGACAATACAATGACATATCTTCAACACATGTGCTACGTTGCCAAGCGTAATAGAATTATATTTTTCATACATTTCATTTTTCATTTGTCATAATTTTTGTTAATCAAGATAAGATACCATACCTTTACTGGATTTCTGAAATGCTGATAATGATGTAAGTGACTTCTTCGACATTTCTTGAAATGCATTTCGTAATAATCGTGTTGGTGGACCAGATTTTAAAGAACCATGGTGATGATGGTGTGATTGAGACGAAAGTGTTTTTCTTTCAGCTCGTCGCCTACTTAATTCTGTTCTGAGATCTATAATAAATTGAAAGAAAATCTAAAAAAAATTCTTCTTTTTCAAGAATATACTGTGGGTAATAATCTGTTCGAAAGCAAATTCTGTCAATAATTACTTTTTATAAAATTGGGAAAACTATGACCTAAATGTTTCATGAAATAGGATTTGAATTTTCGTAGACTCGTCAAGAGGAAACCACTCACAAAGTTTCAAGTATGTATTCATTATTTAAAAAACAACCGTGGTGTCACGGTCTATTAACTAAGTTTGTAAGCTAGTGTGCTATACAGATAGCGCTAAATTTACTTAAAATTATAAAATCGAGAACTTACCATCTGAATTTTGTGTTGCTTCTGTTGTATTTGTTTCCTCATTTTCATTATCGTAAACAATTTCTGGTTCAAAGCTATCGTTACTCTCTTCTTTAACATTCTTCTCCTCCTTAACAGTCTTAACAACCTTCGAAGATGGTTGTTGGGGTGGGGGCGGTGATGACGATGCCGTCGTTATCACTTCAGTTACTTTACGATTTTCTTTAATATTTATCGTTGGTTTTTCACTTATCACAATACGCATATTATTTGTTGATTTTACATCAACAGTCGGTGCTACCGCTGGAGTCGAATCACTGGATTTCTTACTATCGTTTTGTTCAACCACTCGACTACTTAATTTCTCTTTCGAGTCCTTAACTATAAATTTTTTATGAACTACTTCATCGTTTGATGATTTATGAATTTTACGTTTACGTGAATCAATATGGCGTCGTCGGGTATCACTAGTTTTATCACGTGTCTCACGACTTTTAATACTTAATGGACCTGATTTTTCTAACGATACCGTCCTATTCACTGTTCGTATTGGTCTTACAATATTAGAATTTGTAGATTGTGTTTTAAATCGACCTTCATTTTCATTATCACTTTCGTCGGTCGACCATAAATCTGCTAATCCCGTGTTACTATTTTCTTCTTCAAAGAGATCCTCTGTTTCACTAATCATCTCATTTTCATTTTCTATTTCATTTAAATTTTCAATTTCATTTTCCTTTTCAACGGGTGATTTGTTAAGTTTAATTTTAATAACGCCGTCTCCAGGAACTTCAATTGGTTTATTACTTTCAAATTTACGCCGCCTTGCTTCGAGAACAGGATCTGTAAATGTTTTCGGTGAAGCTTCTTTTGGTTCCACCGGAGCAGACACTTTTTCTGTTGAATTATTTCTTGGAGAATCATTTCTTGGCGGAAGTTTCTTCTCATATTTTGGTGGAGGTTTAGAGCCCTTGTAACCCAATCGATTATAAACGTTAAACTTATTCGATGGAGATGAAATTTTCCCACCTTTTGGCGAATTTGATCTCTTTTTAACAATTCTTCGAGCGGGAGATGGACTACGTCCAAATGGTCGCGGTGAAAATGATCGACGTTTATAATTTCGATCATTGCTGGGTGGTGTACGTGATCTTCGCCGTAAATCACTTCGTTGTGGAGATATTGATCTTCGCCGAGGAGGAGGGCTATATCGCCTAGGAGGCGGGGAATATGTAAATCGTGGCCGTGAATATGGTGATATTGAACGTTTACGAAGTGGGCTTCGATACGGCGACGAAGATGAGGTACTTGAAGAGGATGAAATTGATCGACGAGACGGTGATAGTTTTCGTTTTGCAAGAATTTCACGATTTTGTAAAACAAACGCTGCAGATCTTGGTGATAAAGGTGCCATTGTTATTGTATTTAGTACTTCTGTGTTGATTCGCAAAGGAGATAAAGGTGGTGCTGGTCGTTTTGGAGAAGGTCCTCGTCGGTATAATGGACTTTTTGGCCGATATAAATTACGTGGTGGTGACCCTCTACGTAGTGGTGATGTCTTACGTAGGGGTGACGTCTTACGTAAAGGTGACCCCATACGTACAGGTGACATTTTACGTGGAGGTGGGGATTTACGCGGAGGGGGCGTGCGTCTTTTAGCAGCGTCTTTAAACTCTTCTTCGTTAGGTAATTTTTCCTCTGCTGGAGACACTTTGGTAATTTTATCATTTGGAGGTTTTTCATCAATTGCTTTCTTTTCTAATGGTTTTTTATCTACAGTTTCAGTTTTCACTGAGGGTTCTTCAATTTTCTTAACTTTTGCATCGCTCTTTTCGGAATTTGGCAAACTTTTCGGCGAAGTCTTTTCATTCTTGTCTGTTGGAGACTTATTATCTAATTTTTTTACAGTTTTGGCAGTTTTTGGTTTGTCCTTAGCTTTAGGTTCTGCTTGAGGATTATCGAGTATTTTTTCATTACCAGCGATTTCATTCTCTAATTCATCCAATAGCCGGTCCAGACTGTCACCGCGCTCTGAACGATCTTTAACTGATTCATTATCGGATGAATTTGATTTATCATTGGTTTCAGATTCGCTTTCAGATTGATCAGAATGATCGTAGCGATTAAATTTTGAATTGTTTTCTTCTTTCGAATCTGTTGTGGTATCTACTTTACTTTCGGTTGGCACTGAATTTGATGTGCTATCGGCCGCTATTGGGATAGCAATTAAATTTGTATTGACTCGAGGATTTGAATTGTTCTGAAAATAATAATACGAATTACAATTTTTCAATTGCAGCAAAATGTTTATGTTTTGCGCAACAATGGAGACAACAAAATAAAAATTTGTGCCTTTATCATTATAAAAACTGCAGGGTCCTTTTAACTAACAGCGGAATAGTCACATTAAACCGATTTATATAAAAATTGTAAAGAATTTTCTAGGCTATTAGTTTATATACACGACTTCGTGCGCGAATTGCAAACCGTGGCTCTTATGGATAGAAAGTATTGTCCCTACGACCCCCAATTCATTCTCCTAGCATTCCTTCTGTGATCTTACTGTCATTATATGTAGATTAAAATAATCATCGAATTAAATGAAGAGAATATAGAAAAAAAAAATACTACACAATAAACAAATTTTACCTCCTACACTCGATTATCTAATTCTATATATAACACACAGTATAAATGCAGTCTCTTTAATGTATAACATACAACTAGATGTATTTATAATAAGTTACATAAATAATTAAAGATGCTATGTTTATAAAAATCAATTTTTAAACCCCGACGCAAAAAGAAGGGTGTGATGAAGTTTGACCGCTATGTGTGTGTGTGTGTAACTCTTGAACTGATGAACCGATTTCGATTTTTGTTTCGATGGCAATTTAATGGAGAGTGTTCTCAGGTATATTTCAATAAAATTGGTTCAATTTGGGTAGAGCTACAAGGAAAAATCTGTTTTTTTAATTTTTAATTTTGTTAATTTTGATAAAATTCAGAACCACGCATCAAACTTACGTACAGCTTTGTTCAATACAAATGATCCATACGAAATCGAAACAAAAATTTCATTTAAACAACTTTTACTTAGTAACCGAAACTACAGGACGGTATATTTTTGGGGTAGCCTGTTATTAAACTTCACTTAAATCACTTCTGAGAATAGATAACTAAAATGCATAGAATTAACAAACAATAACTTTTCTTTATTGAATGGAACTAATCAACGAAGTATGAGACCAATGCCTTCAAAGATCAGTAATATTTTTATTACCCAATTGATCTCTAGGCGAAGATATAACTGTTTAATTGCTTCATCTTGTAGCCTATGGCTAATATATAATTTTTTGAAAATGTATTTGGCCGCCATTAGCTGCCATTTTGGACCTAGGCGATTTTTATTAGTTTGAAATAAACTTAAGACGTAAATAAAAATAATAAATTTACTTATGGCGAAGATAATGATTAGCTATACCAATTATTATAACAAAGAAGATCGATTAATAAATAATGAATGTTAATATTTCACAATTTTTTACATGTTGGAACATTTTTTTTCGGATCTGACTGTACATAATTAAAACGTAACGAAATTTGAGACGAAAAGATAAACATAAATATTTTATATACACAAATATAGATTGTTTATTAAAATAAAATTACAATACAAATTAAATAAAATGTGATTATAAACTTACATTTCTATTGATGCCCCCACGACCAACTCGATGTCCCTTCAATGTTTTATTACGTTTGAAATTTTTATTATTTCCATCATATTTTTTATATGAATTATTTTGTATTGTTACAGATCCAGCTGTATTGCAGTTTTCCAATTTTCGTTTCCGTGATTTTAATGCTGCTAATCGTAAAAATTCTAAATCTTCATCGTCTGAACCCATCTGAAACGGGAAACATAATAAAATGTTTTAAATCTCTAAAACGTAGTGAAATACTCAAAAAAATTTTTTATTGTAATTGGTTAAAAGTTATTTAATAATGTAATACTTACTTTCTTGAATATTCAAGACAATTTTTCTTAAAAGATGGATGTCAAAATATTAAAAATATTTTAACTGTGACATACCATTACACCATACATACACCAATACACATATGTTAAACAAATAAAGGTTGGAATAGTTCTTTATAGCATTCATTTATAGAGAATAAACTCTATTATTGCTTCAATAATAAAGCCTAGCACACATGTTCGTTTTACAAGGTATTGGCGAACGAAATTACCTAGAGATGGCTCTGGTGTGAATGCAATATGGCCGATATAGAGGATTTTCGTTCAAGTTGTCAAAATAAATTTTTGCATTTTTTTTTTGTTTATTTGTTTTTTTAACATGGAGAAAGCCCTGGATATTAATATTGGTGATATATTTTATCTACTTGGTGGATCAGTAAGGCCGTTGATGGAAGGAGAGGCGCTTTCTCGTTCCAAAAACTTGTTTTTCTGTGGTATCCAATCGAAGCAAAATAATTGTTTATTAATCAAATCTTCATGTTTGCAAACGTCGAACATCACCGAGAAACCTCATGAGATCTAAATCAAAGTGTTTGTAGCCAATGACAACAAAAAAATCGAATGCTATTGTTCTTGCAAAGCGGGCGCGGGAAGCAAGTGCAAGCATGTTTTTGCGACATTGTGCGACAACTGACGCCTGTAGATCTTGTTTTCCCACACTGGGGAACACCACAACGTTTTTCATTTTTGATAATTTCCATCTCAACAACAAAAACATTCAGCACTTGTGTAGCTGTCAAAACTCAAAATCCTCTATAATAGTTTCACTAATCCTCGCTGCGCGGCGCCACCGTATCTTGCGATCGCGAATAATAATAATAAAAGCTGCGTTTAGCCGAAGTGAATTAATTTACTGAGCGGTAGCTAAAAAATTACTAAGCACCCCATTTAAAATAATCCTTTTTTTGGCGAGATAAGATGTGAATATCTTTTCGCTCAGTATGGCTCAAATCGATTGATCGCATCCAATATAATAGTTCAGCAATAATTATTTGGCGGTTCTATTCAGATTTTGCAGTATTACTAAACGCCTACTTCATATAAGCGATTAGTAATTATTTTATTATATTAGTAGACCATACTCAGAAAACAATTTCTAAATTTACTATAGTCGCTAAATACGCCCTGCTAGCTGATTTAGAAACCATCATTTTTAATCAACAAATTAAGAAAAGATGTAGCTTTTTTTTCACCAAACATGACGCAGTAATTATAACTTTCTATATCGTGTCAACATTCTACTTATAGATATGAATATATTAGAAACTTAATACTTTTCTGAAATTTGCTATAGAAACTTTTACTCTCCAATTTTGACTGAAACCAAATTTTATATAACTTAATGCAGGTAGGTATTATTTGCGACACTTTCCACTTTTGTCAATCATCAAAATTATATTATCTACTAAGAATATAGGTCACTCACTTATGCTCGAAATCTTGTCCCTTTTTGAGCATGAGCCTTAATTAAAAGCAGTGAATAAATTTTACAATTATTTTGTGCAAATAAAAATATGTACACGTTTACACTTGAAATTGAAAAACTGAAATTGGTTCATGTTAATCCTTTTAAGAGATAAGAAATATTTCCCAACACCCAATTATTTCAACGTGGAATGGTTTAATATAAGTTCTTCGCAAATACTTTCTACAATGAAATTCGACACGTTGTAAAAGAGCTACGATTATTTTCGCTCACTCTCAAAATTTTTAGTTCTAATGTGTTTCTTGAGAATTTGAATTTCGGCGTTTATTACATTACATACGCACTTTTACAACGATTTAATTAAAAATAATTCGTTCATTTTTCTTATTTTGTATGCAACAATTTTCATGTGATCTCAATAGACGACCATGAGTTTAGTGGGGTAAGATGGGGAAAACAATAACATGAAGTTTTGAACATTTGACAGTACATTTTTTGGTGTGACATATTTTTGACATTTCATGTGAATAATGATGGTAATTTGATTCGTAATTTGTTAATTCGTATTTGTTTAAGATAAAAACTTATGGTAATTTCCATTTTTCTTTAGATTTTTAGATAAAATTTATGCAAAAATGATTAAAAAAAAAGATAATCTAATTTTTGTTTCAGAAGTATATTAACAGAATTAAGTATTAGTCATCACTATTTTTAATTTTTATCCTTAAAAAGACCAAAAAAACTTAAAAATATTAAATAAATAAAAAATGGAGTGGTTATTTGGGAAAAAAGTTACACCCGAAGAAATGCTCCGGAAAAATCAACGGGCGTTAAATAAGGCAATGAGAGACTTAGATAGGGAAAAAGCAAGAATGGAACAACAAGAGAAGAAAATTATAGCTGATATTAAGAAAATGGCTAAAGATGGCCAAATGGTAAGTTTTATATCTTGAAATTAAATAATTAGAAAACTTTCAACATAATTTTAACGTATTGACTATTTAATCATTCGAAAAGAAATTTTTAACTTTTTAAATTTGGAACTAATCTGTCCCATTCTGTCCATAATTTTTCATTATCTGATAACTTATTAGAAGACTTTCCCTGTTATTAATTAAACAATTTTTCTGAAAAAATTTTGAAGAAAACTCAATGAACAGAATATTAAAAAAACATTATTATCCAGTCAAATTAGTCCATAAAATATAAGTAAGGTTATAAAAATTCCCATGGAGCTGAAAATTGGTATGAATGTTCAGAATACTATTATAAATGAAGTCCCCATCAATCTCCCTTGTGCAAAAAATTTTATTGAGGGGTGAAGTTTGCAAAAATAGGCTTTTCGCGTTTTTCAGCAAAACGATGAATTTAACAGCAAAAATAGTTCACACAAAAATTGTAGACCATTTAATTTGCTACAAAATCTGTCTATGCACCTTTGTTCATAAGTGCTGCCATTTTCATGATGTAGCGGTTCACAGAATTGAAAAAATTATTTTATTCGTTTATATAAATTTCTGAACCGTTATACGAGTAAAAATATGAGTCCCTATATCTTATACATACAAATTTTAAATTTTTTTAAATATAAATCAAAGCCAAGAACTCCGTCCCTATTTTTGTTTAGTAGCATGGCCTGAGTACCATCTGTCTTCCATTCAATTGTCAGCGTGGTGATGCTCATATACCTGTCTGATTTCAAAGGTCTCATACTCCACAAAATACTGTTAGTCGTAAGTATTGAAAGAGGTGGTAAATTTTCGGAGTACCTGAAAGACCAGACGTCTGTAAAAATTCATGTGCAGTGTCGAAAAAATTATACTCGAAAGAGTAGCATTGATGCTGTTAAAAGAGGAAGCTGGTTAATCAAAAATAAGTCCTCATATTTTTACTCGTATAACGGTTCAAAAATATATTACGAAAAAAATAATTTGTTCAATTCTTTGAACCGCTATATCACGAAAATGGCAATACTTATGAAACAAGATGTAGAGACACTTTTGGTAGAGAATCGGATTAACTATAATTTTTGCTATGAAATTCATCGTTTTGCTGAAAAACGCGAAAAGCCTATTTTTGCAAACTTCACCCCTCAATAAAATTTTTTGCACAAGGGAGATTGATGGGGACTTTTCACAATTTATTTATAATAGTATTCTGAACATTCATACCAATTTTTAGCTCTATGGGAATTTTTGTAACCTTCAAAGTGTAATTTGACTGGATAATTAATTAATTGTTTGTATATAGGATGCAGTAAAAATAATGGCAAAAGATTTAGTACGAACACGAAAATATGTGAAAAAATTTATGTTAATGAAAGCAAATATACAAGCGGTTTCATTAAAAATACAAACGTTACGATCACAAAATGCAATGGCAACAGCGATGCGTGGTGTTACAAAAGCAATGGCTAGTATGAATCGACAAATGAATATGCCACAAATCCAACGAATATTACAAGAATTTGAGAAACAATCGGAAATTATGGATATGAAAGAGGAAATGATGAATGATGCTATTGATGATGCAATGGGTGAAGATGATGATGAAGAAGAAACGTATGTATCTGAAAACTTCAGTGAAGCATTAATCTTTATTAGACAGTATCAAAATAGAAATTATACAGAGAAATCAGGAATAAAGGGCATTTCGATTGGAATACCATCCAATTTTGTAGACTAGATAATAGGGAATATTCATGAAATTTAAATTTGGTTCAAATATTTTTCTTCCGTAATTTTAATGACTGGAAATTTCAACTAAACCATTATTTTAGTAATTATTATCTTTTTAATTACTTAAAATTAATTAATAAAAGTACAAATTCAGTGAGGGCATTTAACAATTTCTAAAACGGAAATTAAAATTTTTATACGGACGTGACATCATATTACGGGCTTGTCAAATTTGTTGACATACTGTATGATATTTAATTACTTACATTTTATAAGGTATTTCATTAAATTATACTATTCTACGGCTTTTTATTAGAAAACTTAATAATAACGAGTGTAAATTCATTTTTTTAAGTGTAAATTATACATTGAACTGTCAAAAATTGACAGATCACGTACTTATACGTCATCAACAGAGAGCGTCAAAAAAATGCGTTTAAATATCTCAAAATTATAATGTATTTTAAATATTTTTTTACACTTAAATACAGCATTTTTAAGCAGTATTTATATTTTTTACTTTGTTATAACGGTGTAAACAATGAATTAAAAATATAAAAAAAATACATGAATATTCCCTATTTAATGACCGTGGAATATATTTCCTAACCTAAAAATCTAACATTTAAATAATTATATTAACATTTTTATTTGTTTTTTTTTTCAGCGATACCGTTGTGACTCAAGTATTAGATGAATTAGGATTACAATTAAACGATCAATTATCTGGATTACCACAAGCCGGTGGTGCTCTTACAACTGGTGGTGCCAAGACACCAGTGGCTGTGGGTGCTGGTGCTGGTGGTGGGGCCAGCGGTGGGAATTCATCTCCACTATCCGATGCTGATGCTGATTTACAAGCACGTCTTGATAATTTACGTAGAGAATAACAGATTTTTATGATCGATATTTATTTTATAAAATTTATTGTTTTTATAATTATAATAGGATTTAATTAATTATATTTTTTAATTACAAATATAAAAGTTTGCTTACACAAAACTGTTTATAAAAAATCATTATTTTGTTTTTAAAGATCATAAAGATCCTTATTTTTAGAATAAAGTAATACATTTTTAATTAAATCTGTAAATGTCAAAGATCATAAGACTGGTAAGATCTTATGATCTTTATGGTAAGGTGGTGATGAGTTGTTCAAAAGCGCTGTTCTTAGAAACGTAAGAACAAACACGAAGACGGGGGAAATTGGCATACCTGGGAGCGAAAAAAATCGTTCGAAAATGAAGAAGGGAGAAGAAAATGAATCGTTTGAAAATGAAGAACCAGCCGGGCAAATCCCCAGAACGCTTAAATTCTAAGACAGACTAACATATTTTAAAGTGGTGTTGTTTTATAATTTATCTTAACGCTGTCTCCTAAGAAATGAAGTCACTTCGAAAGGGAGAAGAAGAAATACTTAAATAGGAAAGAAGGAACCAAATATCTCAAAATGTACCAATTTTAAATTTAGAACATGAACAAATTCTCTCGAACTTTATTACAGATTTTACATTTTTGAACTAGCAACTCTTTTTCTTCCGTTTATGCTTGACACAAATGTGGATATAAGTAATTAGTTCCAGTAGTTTGTACTTTGTATATAAAATATTTTTGGGGGAATTTTAAAGGACGCTACTGTCCAGTAAGTCATAAAGTATAAATTTCAAAGTTAAGTATCTTCAATCTTGTAGTCTAGAATTGTTAACAATAGGACTAAGGCATTACTAAATCACAAGGAGAAATTAATCTGGACATTCACAGATATAATCACAGGAAATTGAGCTTTCGGGATGAAGCCTGTAAATGAAGGAAAATAAATAATTATTGCAGGGAATGAAATGAAAGTTAAGAGAACCATTGCTTTGATATTTTGGAGCAAGATTTTTTGGACAAACTGGAACTGGCAGCTTTGCTGAAAACTGAAAATGCTATAAAGCTAATTTGATATCATTGGGTTGATGTTAAGAAGACTATTGAGCTAAGTCATGATTCTCCCGAAATTCTCTACGAATAAAATTCCACTTTGCGTTAAATTATTCGATTGTCTTCACACTATAATCAGAAAAAATATAACTGAATTCCATTTTCTATAAAATTCTCATCTATATAACCTGCAATTCGTATTCAAAATAAAGGTATATGTAATAGAAAAGAATCAATATATTACAGTTTTATTCGAAAAATGAATCGAATTTTATGATTTTCGAATCACCTTAATTTTATTATCGACATATATAGAATGAAATGTACGTATAGATATTTCGACTCGTAACGTATTAAAAAAGGAAGTATCAAGCAACATGCGGAAGTTCAACCAAATCGATTATCTTTATTTCTTTCGATGTATCAATATTAGTCAGAAAAGGACGAAATATATAGGAAGGACATCCGTGGAGGTTAGTAGTATTACAACAAGGATAGAAACTTTATTAGAAGATTCATTCAATATATAGTGTGTATACATCGTTTATGTGTTGTAATTTTGCTTACTACGAAACTACGAAGATTTTCGGATATATGCTGTCATACATCATATCTTTTAGTAACGACGTCATAACTATTGGATAAGTAAACAATCAATATTGGTCTCGATGGACTAAACCAAATCTACTAAATTCCTTATTTCAAATCATTGGCTGAGTTTCGCCGATGTGAGCCCTATAATGTCATACATGGGGTGCCGCTACTAGCGCTTAGTTTAGTTAAAATCGTTCTTATCCGCGGAAAAAGGAAAATTTGGTGTACAATAATAAATATTCTCCAATTCCAGCTTTTTACGTTTTTTGACGCGGGTATAAAGCTGAGCCCTTACATTGGACTTGTTCAGCAGACATAGGCCGTACATTATAATATTTTTTGTCTAGCAAAAGTAGCACGTTTCTCTTTTATAAAACATAATAACGAACATGCTTTTATCTAGCTTTTATGCGATCATACAAAATATTTTGTATCGTATAAAAGCGATTACGTATTAAATCGCCTATTTTTGCTGAGCAAGCCTATTGCAAGCATTGTTTGTTTTGAATGTAACTACGAAATGCTGTGTGATAAAAAGCTTTTTGCTTTAAATGTACAGCCGCCACTGTGTAGTATTCACAATTTACATCGAAATGAACTGTACATCGATGTTATTACCAGACTATGACGTCGATAAATATGGCGCAAGGTCTGTGTTAATACCCGCGTGTTTCAAATTATATTTATTTGATTTTAATTTTTGAAATAAAAGTTAAATTTTGAATTTTTGCTTTTTTTAAAAACAATTATTAAAAAATATTTAAGTTACTCGATGTTTGTCCCTATTCCAGATTTTCTTTCTCGAATCATATAAAACACTAGCAGGAATTAGGAATAAAAATATTTGTAAATATGAATCATACGCACACGATGGTCGTATTTTTATGAATAAAAAGTTACGCGTGATAATAATGAATGATAGATTAAAAAAATGAAAAAGTTTTTCCACTATTATGAAAACGATATTATATTGATTTACAGCTAAAAATAGAAAATCAAATTTTTTTGGGATAAAATATTTAATATTGATATTGTTGTATTAGAACAAGAAGTAACATTTACAATATTTTAATAAAACACATTTTAGGTATGTATGTACTATTGAATAAAACAATCGATTACAATTATACGGTAAATAAATTAATTAGATGAAAATAAATGGTGTAACGTATAATAGGTGACACGATTGACTAGTTGTAATAAATATATAAAATTGCCATCAATATACACGGAGAAATTTTCTTCGAGCAGGTTTCAAATATTATTCGCTTAGGGTCGAAACAAAATTTAGAGCCATCTCTCAGAAATATTTAAAGCTTTATACCATAGTCAATTATTTATTAGGGAATTATTATTATAGTTTATGACTCATTACTAGTTTATTATTTAAATAGGATTTGTAAGATTTTTTCTATGTATTATTAACTGTAATTTTTACGCGTTAGGTTTTAAATTTTTAGAACTGTGGTGCTTTGAAAGCCATAATTCAAAAACTAATTTTAACCGACGTCATTGTTTTTGTGAGTTTTGTGAAATTGTTGACATTAGAGCATTAAAAACATGCTTAGGAAGTAGCTTCTTCATTTATTAACAACTAGAACGAGAATTAAACGACATTAATCGAAATTTTGACCTATATTCGAGTATAGGAGCAAAACGAAGACGTTACTTTTTTTAAATTGATTAATAAGCGTTAAATTTTACATTTTAATTAATGAAATACACAATATTCGTTGATTTACTTCATTATGATTTGTTTATTTTTAATAATCATAAGTTTTTATTAAAATATTAATTTGCAAGGAGTAAAAAAGATGACGTGTAGGTATTCGCTGTTTTTTGGCACATAACAACTCAGAACCGATAATATTTATACATTTTTGAAAGCATATAAGTAGAAAATGAATTTTTTAAGAAATCTTCGTAGAAAAAAGTAATATGCGAAAAGGAATAACTAATTCGTTAGCTATCAGGCAAAAGTTTTTGAACTACATGCCCGTTTTAGTAAAGTATGAAAATGTTAAAAAACGTGCCTATTCGAATGCCGTTCATTGTCGATATCCGGTTTATTGGTCAATTATGTTACAAATAAGCTCTAGTACAACACCCTAACACCCTGTCTAGAGATTATGTAATGCAAGTTTAAGCTGTGGTTATAATCTATTTTAAATTGAAGTAAACAGTTCTAAGAATTGTTCAAAGAAAAACTTCACCGTATAATCCGTATAAAACATTGTAAATTGTAAAGTCACCCCCAATATGCGAGGGTGTATGTCGGTATTGTATTATACTATACACATTTTCATATTATGATCAATGATGCTATCCTTATTCTACTCGTGTTTTCCCGGTCTGTGACGCCCACATATCATGGCCCCACAGTATACCAGGACGAGCTTTTCATTGATCAGTTGTAGGCAGAGTGGAGTCGCGCAAGGCACCGGGAGGCCGTCGTCGTCTGCTAACCATCGTTACCGAACGCACAAACATATATTATTAAAAAAAGGTTCTGCCACCATCTCGATTTTGTGTTCATTAAATAAACGAAACGAAACGTTCAAATTTGAAGTGAAATTTTTCTCATTTTTTTCTGTTTTCTTCTTTTTTCTATAAAAATTTTATTTTTTTTGAGTTTTTCTTTACCATTTCCTGTCAACTCTGAATATAGATCTGTAAGTGTAGTTGCAAACCCGGAAATAATCTCAATAAATGAAGGAATCAAGTCAGAAATGCATTATGGGTGTTATAGTAAACTCTAATGTTGTAAGTCGAATGATGACCTATTTCGAAGAGTCGCTACAAAATTACTAGAGCATATTATTTTTTTAGTTAAATGGTGCCTGATTTTTTTAATTTTATTATTTTTATAATTTATTAATTTTTTTAAGAAATAAAAAGTTCGAATAATATTTAAATTTGTGTGTTTTCTAGTAAGTAATTTCTTGTATGCGTCGCGTTTTGGATTTCGTTTTTATATTAAATTCGAACGAAGTAACTTGATATAAAAAATGTTTCCGAAAGAGTGATTAAAATAAACAAGTGATTTTTTTTTTAAATCCAAAAATTTTTCTTACGTTAAGTAAAAATTTCTTTGGAATAGCCTAAGGGGCATTTTGACCCTATTTTTTCAATGATTATCTGGAAAGCATGATCGTTGTATCTGGTTGGAAGGGTGGAAAAGTCGGCCACCGTGAATTGAGGCAGAAGCAGCAACTGAAGCAGCGGAAGTGTATATTATTGAGAAAACGGTGAAATGTCCCGCGATCCCTATGGTAGTTCCAGTATTGGTGGTGGTGGAAATCGATCTCCACGTAGTGTTCGTCGAATCGCTGAACTTCCAACTGTAGATCGTTCACCGTCACGCAGTTATCCTGCAACAACAGGAGGACGCGGTAGTCCATTAGGTAGAAAATCAGCTGTTAGACAAACTCGTTCAGGAAATAATTCTCCAGATCATACAGGTTACGGTTCATCATATCATCATCAAACAATGGGGAGTCCATATTACAGTCGTGAGGATGACCTTGCCAGTCCGGTGCTGTTAGACGAGCGTGGCCGATCAACAGGGCCAGGAAGTCATCATAGATCACGTAGTGCGACACGACCCACGGGCGTAGGTCCAATGAATGTACGATATCAATCGTTGGACCGGGCAACCGGAATCTTGAGCGATTCGGCTCATGAACGTGAATTCATGCCAATCAGAGAGCCACGTGAACGATCGCTGGATCGGGGTGGTCGTGATCGTAGTTTGGAGCGTGGTTTATATTTGGAGGAAGAATTATATGGGGGATCAGCAAGATCAGCACGTCAATCACCAAATCCACATTTATCATCACGCGAACCATTCATTGGAGAATTACAACATCAAAATAATGATTTACAACGCGAGCTTGGTAATTTGAAAAAAGAATTAGAATTAACAAATCAAAAATTAGGCTCCAGTATGCACAGCATTAAAACATTTTGGAGTCCAGAATTGAAAAAAGAACGTGCGTTGCGTAAAGAAGAATCCGCTAAATACAGTTTAATTAACGATCAACTGAAATTGTTAAATAATGAAAATCAGGTAATTACTCATTTCATTTTATTCGTAGTAATAGTATTTATAGTAGTGGGGGAAAGAGTAGGGGGAATTTTACTGATTAGTTTGTTCATCTGTCAACAACCATAGGCAGATGTCTCTCAGATCTCACGATAGATGAACAATCATTATATTAGGTTAATGCACGACCTTTGGCACTATTTTTAAAAGGGCAACAAACATTACTTTTATGAAAACTTTAATTAATGTTAATGCTGATATCTTAAGATATTTATAATATTCAATAAACATTTTTGTAGAATCGATATTAAATCGGTTAATGTCCGCCATATTGATGGTATCTGAATATCTAAATTCACTGATATTTCTCGGTCCAGTAAAAAAAGGTAATGAGTATAATAAAATGAAATAATTTTACCCATTCCCTATTTTTAGGTAATAAGGTAAAAATTATAGTTTTTTTTTTTTTTTTGACAACTATTACTTTAACAATATAATTAGATAAGAGATAAGATCTTTATATTTCATTTCGAAATTTGATATTAAAATCAGATAAGCAAATGACACTTTAATTTCCTTTTGTTTCGGTAATAGATTTTAGCATTTCCGTATATAATAGTTTAAAATTTATAGCCTAATATTTACCAAATAGTTAGGCGAATATTTATTGCAAGATTTTCCTTGAAAGTTTTTTAGTAAAATTATTGCGAAAATGTAACTACATTTTTCAATATTCAATTAAATTCAAAATTGAAATTATTTTCGAATTCACCTAAATCTTCTTTAAAGTGAAATTTGTTGCAGTCAACTTTTCTAAAATGCCCTTTATGAATATTTAGGTTTTCAAAATTTTCGGTTTAAATTCCATTTCCTTATAGAGACAAAATATATCGAATTACGCATAAGGTATATACAAAATAAAATTTATTTTGAAAATTTATTTATTAAGAAAATGATCTTGGAAATTTTTCGAAAGAGAATTAAAGTCGAGGTGCCAATCTATTGATTTTTTAGAAAAGTAGAGAAAATGAAATAAATATTTAGGGTAGTTGGGAATTTTACAGACTTTTATTTAACTTGCAATGTTCGTAAATGTAGATTTTTCATCAACGTCTTTCTTTTCGGCTGTGATAAGTTTTGCCACCGATGACAATATAAAACTATAAAGTTATTTTTTTGATGAAAAAGAATTATGGTGGAAGCGATTTGAAGAGTATATATAAAATATAATATGAATATGGTAGAGGCCATAAAAAGCTAATTCATTTAAGTCTTAAATTAATGGGCCGTTAGTTTACAATCAAGGAAGAATTTCATGATTTGTTTTACCATTATTTTTGAAGGATTGATAAAGAAAAGTTTGGTAATAAAGAAAATTGATAATTTTCGCTTTGCAACCTTTTCGATAGTTACAAATTTCCTATCATTTTTATTAATTTAGATTTACGAAAATAGAAAACTCGATTTTTATTAATTTAGTCATATTACATACCTTCTTTTCTCAATTTTTCAAAAAGCAGATGAGCTTAACAAAAAGTGTATTCATTTTTTTTATACACTGAGTCCATATAAAGATGACTCAAAAGCCATAAAAATTTAGTCTCTACTTTAAGAGTTGAACAAAAATTTCATGACAAAAATAATTTTTCAAAAAAGAAGCTTTAATCGTCATGAGCTTTAAATTAGAAAATTAATGTTTTACTTGAATCTCGCACACTTTAAATAAAAGCTTGAGACGCTTATGACAACGAAGATCGTAATCCTCATAAAGGGATACCCTGTACATATGAATATATATCAAGGTATACTACCCAAGTTTGTAACGCTTAAAGAAGTGTCCACAAAAGCACCTACTTAGTCCATTTTCAATTGTCCGCCTGTCAGTCTGCCTGAACACTATAACCCAAAAACGAAAAGAGATATCAAGTCGAAATTTTTATAGCGTGCTCAGGACGTAAAAAGTGAATTGGGGTTCATAAATAAGACCCGCCTTGTAAATCACTAAAATTTACCTTTGAAATTTTCGAAAAACAAATAAATAAGGCCCGAAAGGCCGTCATAATTGTGTTGGCTTTTTAAACTCTTCTAATTTATAAAAAATAATGCAAGCACTGACATTCTACACTTTTTATACAGGGTATTACAATAATAAACTCAGTAAATTGTTTTTTTTCAGTTGGTTTACTTAAAAAATATATTTTTCACCACAACACTCATCTGGAGGGAGTTCGTTCTTTTATAATAATTATCTTTTATTTTTTTCTAAAAATTTATTATGACAGAATAATCATAGACTAAATTAATTATTCAATTCATTAAAAAAGATTGCATACAGTGCTGGTTTGACTCGGAGATGCTTCTTCGGTTTTTTGTAAAAAGGAAATATTGTTATTTTTAATAAGTAGGACACAGGAAGCCATAGAGTATATCTTCTACTATACACTATAACGGTCTATTATAATGAACGGTTGTCTTTGTCATTCCCATTGACAGGATATAATAAAAATAATAATGAGATCCTGTAATTATCCCATGTGATTTGAGTCTATATTCATATATAGAGTAGTGAGTACACACATCACAGTCAAATGGATGTAAAATTTCCCTATTTTTGCTAATTTTTTTTTTTTAGGTCAGTATGTTATCTACTATGCATTTTGTACTGTTTTATATGTGCAGCAACTAGTTCATTGATCCGAAGTTCTGCTCCGTATCTCTTTTAATCTGATGAGATTCACAGCTCCTACATATACACTGTCTGTATAGACTATACAGGGTGTCCCGTGATTCGATGATCATAGCTTAAGAGTGTATTCTCTGAAAAATTTTAAGTCGGAAATGCCTTTTGAACTTTTGTCCAAAACTCATTAGTTCAGGAGTTATGGGAACTATTAAATTTAACCACTAAAATAAAGAACAAAAAGCTTAGCTGATGTATACAAAATTGCATACAAAAGCTTACCTGATGTAATTCTGTACATTTTTGATTTTTATTCAAGTTTCTAGGATCGAAAATGGCTGGTTTTATTTTTAAATTTAAACTTTTGTTCTATTTCTAACGGTATTCAAGATGGGTCCTACGGACACAAGACCCAATTAACCTATGTTGCTCATTTACGAACTTAGCCTCACTTTTTACGTCCTGAGTGCGCTACAAAAGTTTCAGGTTGATATCTCATTTCGTTTTTGAGTTATCGTTATCATAGACAGACGGACAATCGGAAATGGACTAATGAGGTGAATTTATGAACACGTATACCGTTATATTTAATAATAAGATAAAATAAAACTCTGGAAATATCCCATTTTTTGTCCACCCTTTTCCCACCTATGTAATTTGTATTAAAAAGTTTACCCAAAAAGACAACATTTTTTTATTCTATTAAATAATTAATGTATTAAAAAAGGAAAATTGTCCTTTATTGAATTTATAGGGTCAATATCTTGTTTACACTTTATTCATAATAAATGTATATCTACAATTCTACATACCTATATGGGCAATGTACCTGTAAGGTACAGATCATACAAGGTCCACTTAAGTCGTTTCGATACCAAAACGAAAGTGTTACCAAAACTATGAAATTTTGTGTGTCAATTAATGAGTATTTAATACGTCTTCTGTATTTTCAAGTCGATTCTCTGTACGATTTACGAAACATTAATTATTGAAAACAGTCCTTTTTTCATGGTAGTATATATACATACTTTTCATATTTGTGGAATCCTGATCTCGGAATTAAGCACATAAGTGATAACTAGCGAAAAACTGGCATCACAGCTTAAAAGAATGAAAAGAATGGGTTTCAAAAAAGATTTTAATAAGATCTGATCAAATTTGCCTGTGTTATAAAAAAAACGAATTTTTTAGCTTTATGACGTCATCAAAATCCAAAAAATTAAATTTTGCTCTATCACATCCAAATTTTATCCAATTTTGATAAACCAAGTATGCAATCCTACTAAATTTGGTTCATATTTTTCAAATTTGTAATAAAAATTAACCTAGCTCTCTTAGGTTTCAAGAATATGGTGTCCTGGTCCCGGAATTAAGCAAATAATTTATAGGTAGCGCAAAACTGACATCACAGCTGAAATGAATGACCCAAAATTAGTGGGTTTCAAAAAAAATTCCAATATGATGGGACCAAATTTGCTTGTGATATCAAAAAAATCGATTTTTTTAACTCGATGACGTCTTCAGAATCCAAAAAATTTAATGTTGCTCTATCACATTCAAATTTTATCCAATTTTGATAAACCAAGTATGTAATCTTACTTAATTTGGGCCATTCTTTTCAAATTTGTGATCAAAATTAACCTAGCTCTAATTTGTTTCAAGAAAGTCTTGGTCCCGGAATTAAGCACAGAAGCGATAGCTAGCGAAAAATTGAAATCACAGCTGAAAAGAATGGCCCAAAATTAGTGGGTTTCAAAAAAAATTCCAATAAGATCGGATCAAATTTGCTTCTGCTATCAAAAAATCGATTTTTTTAACTTAATGAGGTCATCAGAATCCAAAAAATTTAATTTTGCTCGATCACATCCAAATTTTATCCAATTTTGATAAACCAAGTATGCAATCCTACTAAATTTGGGCCATTCTTTTCAAATTTGAAATAACTATTTTCTACTTTGAAGTACAATAAAAGCTTGTCCTTTAAAAAGTATTTTTTATTTAAATTTTTTTAGAAACACACCGGTTTAATAAAATTTTTGATAACATAAACTTTTTTTTTTAAAAAGGAAGCTGTAAGAGATTATGACTTTCATCATAAAAATAGATCCCTTGATAAAACCTTTTGAAGTAGGTAGTTATAATCTTTAAAAACCTACGCATACATTTTAATAAAAATTAAATATATATTCCTTTTCCTACGCGATAGCGATAGATATTCAAGTTAAAAATTAAATATTTATTAGTTGATTTCATATAGAATAATTACACACCCAATTAGCGTTTTAGGGTTGAATAAATATATATTTGTGGATATATTTTATACAAATGTAGGTATTATATAATTCATAATTAAATCGAATAACCATACATACATAAATTTAATTATGCAACTACCTATGACTCTGACTATATAGGTACAAAAAGTTTGTATAATATATAAAATAAAATCAATAAAAAATATATTAAAAATTCATTAAGAATAAATAATTTATTATTATTTGTAACAATAATAATAATTATTATTATAATAATATTATTGTTAAAGTGAAGTACTATAGTCTAAGAGCTAGTGAAAAAATAACAGTTTTAAACAAGGCCTACTTATATTTTGGCCAATAACTCTCTTGTTCATGAAATGACAAGAAATGAGCGTCCACATTTTTATAAGTGGATAAATCTTACGTTATCACGGAATCACACTAGCAGGGCGAAAAATTTCGAATGAATTTTACGTAATGACTAATGTTTAGGACTGCTTAATTTCGGATTTTCTATTCCTTGTTGAATTAAAGTAGGGATGAAACAAGACATTCTGTCGGAATTACATTCTTTAATTATAAAACTACATCATACTACCTAGACCCGTGCTAAATTCCGCATTGGCGTGGCTAAAAACAGGCTAAAAAAATAATCTATTAGTGATAAATATCAACACTAATTTACTTTCTTTTTATTTATAGGCAATTTTATTGCAAATATGATATACGAATTGCATACTGAACAAAATTAAATCTTAATATAATTTCTCTAGCCTATTTTTTTTTTTAATGGTTTGTTTTTAGACCATGAGCCTATTTTTCGTCATTAGTCAGCACGATAAGCTTTAAAAAGAAGATAAAACAGAAAAATTTATAGAGGAATAAGCAAGATCTCTCGATGTGACAAAAAAAACAAGCTATAGAAATAATATATAAGATTAAAATTACAGTCACACTATAATTATTTGAAAACGTGGTTTTTAAATTGTTAGAATATTGTTAAAATCAGAATCTGGAATATTATTAAAATTAGAAATTTTCCGGGGATTTTTCCAGAATGCGCATTCGTAAATGCAGTAAACGGAATCTTCCCAGGTGCCAGGCGTACTTCATACCTAAAAGTTCAATAAGAAAAGAATTATCTAAAATCCAACCATCCAACCGTCTTATCCAAAATCCAACCGTCTTGATAGTGTGAGACTTTAGGATATACTCTATTATTATAAAGAAAAATAACAGTCAAAAACGCCTAAAACGGTTCCAAGTCCGCACATTAAAGCAAAGCACGGTCACTATAACGTTAAACTCGTTCGAAATTTTACGTTTTTCTAATATGTATGTGACTGACTTTATTCATTTGACTGACTCGATAAATACCAAAGATTAGAAAATGAATCCCTAATTTATATTCGGCGAGTATTAGAGTGTAATTGACCAAAATATATTTAAGTTTGGTTAAAAAAAAAAACACTGTAATAAGTTTACCAAATCACTGGCTCTCAGACCAATCGAATCACACAGAATTTATGTCAAATATTATAAAAATACGTATATTGATTTTTATTTTATTATTTCTCGTTTATGTAATAGAAGCTTTTTTGTTTTTAACTTTTATATATAAAAATAAATACAAGAGATAGTTTTTCAGGAAATTTATTTTCAAATATTAATGCTTTTACACAGAAGTGATTCATAAACTTTGATAAAATATAAAAGTGATTCATAAAATATTCCCCAATGACCTATCATTTTTATGTATTTAGCTAGGAATTCAAAATGAGTTTGAATATAGATGTATATACAAACAAACAATATCATTTTCGTTTGATTGGTAGAGAGTTGTATAGGAAGTACGGGCGGGCGAAAAGTGTTTCGATTACTGATCGTTTCTGATTATCGAGACTCTGATAAACAATCCTAAAAAAATTGGCCATATGTCCTCCTTGGATTTGAATTTATCATTGATTCAATTGACAAAGAATGTGTTTGTGATAAAATTTTGTTAAATTTTAAGAATTTTTTATCCAAAAGCAGCTTTTTAGACTAAAAATTCCTGTTTCGCCTTCTTTCTCTCTTGGACCAAAAGATGGATATGATGCCCATAGAGTCTATATATGAGTTTAATCCTAAGGGTAATATAGGTAGAGAAGAACTTATAAATTAATAGGCTGAACGCCTTAGAATATTTAAAAGATACATATTTCGAAAGTGAAGCCAAGTCCAACACAAGGGCTAGTTCTGGTTTAAGCTACATTTAAAACTAACAGGCTTTAATGTTTAAATATTCTGAATAAACAAAAGTTATTTGATTTTTCAAAATAAAAGCTTTTTTTATTTTATTTTTCCTATTTCTTTTTAAAAGATAGATTATAGCAGAGCCTATAGACCAATTTTAAGAATTCTTGAACTTATATCTTTAAAATTTTGAGTACGTATTCTTGGGTATTAGTTGAAATGAACTACCTTCATTTGGTGAAAAAAATTGATTTGTTTTTATTAATATTCCAACCGTTATTAGACGTTATAGTCTAAACTTATAATATCCTGTATAAAATAATCAATTCTAAAAAATTTATTTATTTTATAAGAATTAGCGAGAGGACGGTTTAAACATTAGCTCAGAACATATCATTAAACAGCATAGAAAGTGAATTTCTACTTAATGGCCTACGAACTAGTGTTGTGAATGATTAGAAAAAGAGATTATATGTTCTATGTTTATACCCTCGTCAACTGCCATTAAAGAACTCTCTATATTCTCTTAGAATTGCGAATAATTACAAAATTATTTTTGTATTTACCAATGACATTCAAAGATATATAATAAATGTATATAAAAAATGGTGGAAACGCAAGGAAGAAGTATAATCAATGTTAGACATATATCAATAATACAATTCATTGCGCTTCCACCATTAAATACAATATTTTATAAAAACAATAATAATGTTACACGACATATCGTGTAAATGAAACCATTACAGAACGAAGGATAATCAATAATAAGGTTACGATATATAATATAGCGAAAATATCACTAAAAGTGTGTTGTTATTCTGAGCTCATGAATTTGATTTTTCAAGCCATAAAATATAAAAATTTGAGAATTTAACTATACCATTATACGCGAGAACAACATTTTAAGTCTAGATCAAAAAGATGAGTACTTAAAAGCGGCCCACTGGAAAATTATAAAAAGGTCGATCCGATGAGCAAAAAAAGAAAAATGGAACGACTTTATTGTGTAGCTTTTTTATTGGTAAAGTATGAAAGTGTGCTTTTTATGGTGATTAAATATTATATACATGATAGACTACAGTCTTTAATTATAGGGATTTTTCGTTTACACAACGTTGGGCCTCAGTTTCGAGGTAGAAAAACGGCTTACGCTTGAAATATATAGTGAATCGCTGGCAGATATTTTCCATTGCTACCCGTTTTCCATTTCTGAAGCCACTGGCCCGTCGGGAATTTTCCCGTATGACCAGTCCGCCTCTGCTTAAAAACTTTTGCTTGAAAGTTTGAAAGTCTACAAGTTTCAAGAATCTGATAAAAAGCAAGTTTCAATCGAACATTGCAAGTTAAATAATCTAGACATTGTTATTGGAACAATCATTTTTCCATGAGACAATAGTTTAAAATAGAAATACGATAACAGGCTTAATCTGGGTTTCTGCAGTTATTGGATAAAGATAGGTATATATTAAGAAACCATAGTAATTTGTCGCAATACTGTTCAAATTTATGAATGAATTATCTAATTAAAATACCCTTATCTTTCAATAGCAGTCACTGCTATTTACAATTTAAATTATGACTGTCATATTGACAGCTTGACATCATAAGTCATTTTCCCTCGGAAGAATTTACAGTTAGTCAGGGACAAGGTTAAAAAATTCGGCTTGGCAAGATTGGTGTCAAGTTTGATCTTAGTTAGATGAGTGACAACGAGTGAAAGAAAGTGTTAAAATTATTCTTTTCATTTGTTTCAGAAACAAGCAATGCTAGTGCGTCAACTAGAAGAAGAATTACGTATGAGAATGCGTGCACCAAGTATTGAAATGCAACAACAAATGGAAGTATTATTTAGCGAAAATGAACATTTAACAAGAGAAATTGCCATATTGCGTGATACGATTAAAGTGAGTATTATATATGTGTTCATATTTTATTTTTTATATTTTTATGTATTACATTAGGTTTGTGTAAACAGGGTTGGATTGTCCCGTGGGACGATAACTCTTCAAGGTTTTATAATAATTTTAAAGTTATTTGATAATTTGATGATAAATGGTGTTAAAAATCTGGAAAATACTTATAAATTAAAATTATCCTCTTTTAAGTATTTATGAAATAAAATTTCATCCAGGAATTGGGAATATTTAATAAAAGAAAGCCATCAGTCCAGGAAGTCTCAGAATGATCGTTTTTGTAACTTATCGAGTTATTAACATCTCAACGATCAAATATTCATTAAGGAATTTTTGTAGTTTCTAAAAAAATTGATCCCGCATTGACTTTGTTAGCTTAAAGAATTCGAAAATTCTATTCCATTTTATTGCCTGAGAAATTTTACGAAAACGGAGCTCTAATCTTGCACTTGAAACGTATCTAAGAACACTTCCCGTTAAATTACCTTTCAAACGAAACAAAAAAATCCAAATCGATTCATCCGTTTAGGCGCTACGATACCATAGACAGACACACAGACACACATAGCTGTCAAACTTTCAACATCCCTTTTTTTGATTCGGAGGTTAAAAATAGTTAAAATTAATAGTAATTAGGATCATTTTCATGCGGGTTTCTCCCAAATATTCTGTTAATTATATCAGCTTTTGCAAAAATTTCATATATCTACTCTCGAAAGCAGAAATTCATGAATAAAATCTATCACATAGAAATCTTAGTCTATGATGCAATTTCAATGATTAAATTGTTTTTTCTCAAATTAAAATCATTTTCCTAAAAACATTTGGCCTATATTTCGATCTTATTCAAATATTTTTCTGCACAATTTATGTAAATTGAAGTTTTGAGCCAAGCATAAAGCAATAAGAATCGTGTGGTTTTATTTTATATTTTTTATTATTTTTTTTTGAAATTAACCTCGAACTACCTCGAACAAATAATCTTTTATATGTCACCGGGTTAGTGTAAAAGTCGTTAGTTTATAATAAATCTAGAAAGATTGTAAATAAACAACAATTTCCCATAGAACTACAAAATTTTTTATGAATTATATATTTATTTGTCTAAAGCCTTGACAAAGTTTAAAAATAAATATTTATTTAACTAAAGTCTGAAAATAAAATGTGATAATAACTTGATTATTTGACGTAATAAAAAATGAAACATATGTATGTTTGCATTTATTTATTGACACTAAATAAAACGATATGAAATTCACTTGAAGAAATGACCTTTTTTACCCCGACTATACAATGGCGAATATGGCAATATTCATCTGTTCGCACCTACTTCCAAACTACTTATCATAATTTGACAAATGAGATATCGTCATATTACATTGAATATGGCGCTTTCTAGAGGACATAAAGTTATGATCGAAAAACAAATTATAATTTAACGATACCGTGTTGAAAGGGCGTAATTAGTACTTTTCGAATATATTTTGTAATACTTTAATACAAAACTATAACAGCAAAATAGTCTAAATAAAATGAAAGTTCAAAAACTAAAACCCCGACTCTCTTACAAAATCTTGCTTTTAAAAGTATGAAAACAAGAAAATATTTTCATCTGGAATTGCTATGATCAGTAAAATCGTCAATACACTCGGGGAACCTCTTTTACGTACTGTAGAAAACTGTTTAATCTTAGAGATCCCCCGACTGTAATGACGATTTTATTGATCATAATAATTTCAGCTGAACATGAGTCGGGGCTTTAGTTTTCGAACTTTATTTTATTTATTTTGTAATTTGAGTAAGTAATTTGATTTGTTTACTATGTGGTACTAGAAATGACACAATAATATGTCAATACATTTATTTATTTTTTAAATTTTATTTTCATAAATTTAGCATATTCCGTAGTCAATCTCTCAAACTATTTATTTTGATTTGATTCACTTTAGACTCAAAGCACTTAAGCACTTGTGTAATAAACTATAATAATATACACTAAGCAGTGATTGAACGATAGCGTGCATATTAGTTTATAAACTAACGACTGAAAATCGTTAAATTATAAACTAGTAGTTAGCTATTGTTAGTTTATAACCCTACGAAAAAAAAAAAAAAAACCGTTAGATTGCAAATCTTATTATTCGTGCATAATCTCGGTTCACAATCATACTAGATCGATTATAAAGGGGTCTATCGATGGTTTACAATTATACTAGATCTATTATAAACTAACGATTCTTACTACAATCGACGTATTCACACAGTTTCACCACAATTTTATCAAACACGAATGAATAAATAAAGATAGAGATATATTTGTATAATGTATATAACGGAGGAAATACTTAGAATATGAGAAATAGAGTGTTAGAAGAGTTGTGAATTTAAATATGTGAATTATTCAAAAGACGCACAATCTTATTTCGAAACTATGTGATGATAACTTACATAGTCATATGGGGTGGTCCTTTGACAAAGCAAAATAATACGCATAACTTTATAGGAAACACATCTAAAATGTTTTGGTAAAATCAAAACTGTACACCTAAAAACTGAATAAAGTATGCATCAATTGCAGTAAAAAAAATTCGTTTTCTTTACTTATTTAGAATAAGTATGTATTATTTTTGTTTGTTTACTAAACTCTTGTATACAAATTTATTAATCATCAAAGTCTCTCGATTATAATTGACGTTTTAATTATGATATAAAAGGCGTAAACAATTCTCTTTAATTCAAATAAGTACTCTCTTCTTGCACTGTTTTTTGTGTGACTAATCCCGAACTGTACAAAAAAAAATATTGTGTGAAACTCGTGCGGATTTTCTCTTTAAAAGTACAGATCAGTTAGCCGGAGCCTCAATACAGTAGAGCCTCAAAAATCGGAACACTCAACACTTTTCGCACTTCCGCACTTTCCACACTAATCTCTACCAATCACTCAAAAATAATATTGTTTGTTTGTATAAAGATCTAATATGATTCATTGTTATTATTCTAAAAACACAATAGCATTACAATTACACTCGTTAATTCTGTGTGTACAGTCTCGCTAAAATACATACAATTCCTTTAAAAGGATATTTCTAATGAATTTCTCCCTACCTTCCCAGTGATCGGAACATTCCTGATTTTATTGAGTTCGATTTATCGAGGCTCTACTGTAATTTCAAGAGAAAAATGTGAAATTCCAGTTATCGAGATTCTACTGTAGTATAGTGTTATGGGATACAAAACATGAACGATAAGAATATAAAAATGTCTTCCATATATTGGGAAGTTTGAAAAGTTTCATGTATAATAGTTTATTGTTTGCAAACTGTGCCCGCGGCTTCAATGGTGTGGTTTACAGAATCATTATTTAAGTTTTATTTTAAATAAAGTTGAATTTTTTTATGTAAGTTGTAAGAAGATAAGCAATCAGCGTCACTCGTATCAATATTGTTAGAATGTCTTCTTGTTAGAATGTCTTCTAAAACATTTATGTCCTACTCCGATAATTTTCATTATTTTTACTTCGAAATACAACGATAAAATTTTTTCATTTCTTTACCCTCTAGGCGAAAGTACAGTGCAACAATTTCAAAAATTATTAAGAACGACTATAAAAAGACCCATCTTTCGGACAAGAAACATGACTAAGTAATTATTCGCTCTCCCACTGGAATGTTTGAGATAGACAGAAAAAAGTTGAATTTTCATTAAATTTATAATACCCTGCGTATCTTTTTCGCTGGAGCAATCTATATAGATACATACGTACATACATTCTTACAGACGAACATAGAAGAATTGTATGCGTTATTGACTTTTTTATAGTCAAAGTGGCGACTGTCAAAAGACTGACGCCATATCATCTTGAGATGTTCTATTATAGTATAGTATACTGAGAATAGACTTTTTACACATAGTCTGTACACACAGAAAAATATTGTCAAGGTTAGACTAGCCGCATTGTCTAGATTGTTTGGTAATTTCCATTATTGTGAATTACCAATAAAATGAGCGTGGTAGTATCAATATCATACATTTCGTAAGCGTAGGCGGAATGAAAAAAAGGGAATATTATTATTCTTATCTAAGAGAGAAGTGGTTGACATCTGTTTTTTGTTTTCCATTTCTATTTTATTTATATTTTTTCATTTATTTGTGATATGGCCGAATAGTTCCTAGGCAAAAGCCTAAAGCCTTGCTATATACATTCGTTTTTCCCTTGCGGACATTGTTAAACATTATATTCGTGAAACTTGCTTAGATGTAAATAATTTATAGTTTAAAGAACTAAAAAACTCGCTTTATTGCAATAAAAAGTGGTGAATAGTTTTAATTGTACCTAATGTAAAATTCAAGGCGTGGGGTGCTCACTACATTCATTCTTTAAATTAGCTAATTGATGACAGATATCGACCATTCCACGCTTTGAATTGTGTCGCATTTATGATGAAGACACCTTCATCTTTTCGTTATTTATAGGAATATCGATTTGAAATTCTGCACAAGCATACAGGGTGATCGATTTCCTTCTATAAATTGGCAAATAAGCTCATTCTTAATATTTAACTTAGAACTATGATCATATTTCAAGGTACCGAATATCAAATGGAAAAATGATTTTTCCAATAATGAAAGCTACTTATCTTTAACAGTAAAAATATCAATATTTTGTATTGTAGCGTATGAACTAAGTGTCTATGTACGTGTAAGTAGATATATTGTACATACAATACTATATACCTTTACTCATTCATAGACAATAGATTAAGTGCCTCTTATTGATTGTTATTACAATTCGTACTACCGTGAAAGGTCAAAAGCTCATATTGACTTTCCTCTTTCTAAATATATAAAGGTTTATATTAAATTACAGTACAGGAAATGTATTTAAGAGCGTATATAGTAAACTTTTCTTTTCTTGATTAAACGAACAATTTATTGAACTTTTTCAATATTTTATGAAATTAATTTTTTATGTAATTTGGACTGTGATTGATCATGATGGAAACATTTGAAGCAAAAGTCAAACTTTGTACAAATGGCAAGAAATATAAATATCTAATTATTCTATTATACAAAGGCAATAGGATCAATATCTTTCTGTATCATGCTATCTTCTGCCACATGTCAAAATGATGCAGTTTCAGAATCGAGTTTGAACTTTTTTTGAGTGTACCGTAATTTTTTCATGCCAGTATGAAAATATCATTTTCCAAAACCCAATCAAACAAAAATTTTATTGACAGAACTACTTATATTGAAATGTGAATGAAATATTGCTTTAATATAAGTGGAGAAAATGTTTAATAACTTCAAAACTGTTCATTATTTTTCTTTTCGATGCTTAGAACAAAAACAAGTCGAAAATTCAGTTAATTTAGCTGGAAGAAAGCTATAAATTATGAATTAGTGTGTATCCTCCTATAGCCTTAAAGTTTTACAAGTGTACTATCCGATTTTTCCAATATATTCATTTTATAAAACATACTAAAATTTTGTATTTCTTTTTTACAGGAATTAGAACTTCGTATTGAAACGCAAAAACAAACATTACAAGCCCGCGATGAAAGTATCAAAAAATTATTGGAAATGTTGCAAAATAAGGGAATGGGTAAGTAATTTTTTTAACTCTATTTTCCTGCTCTAAGATTTTATTAGTAGGTGTTGAATATTTGTTATCAAAGTTCAAAAATAAAATTAATTTCTTATAATGGAAGAGCCAAGCCAATAAAAATTCTCTGAATTTTCTAAAGCATTTGAGGATTGATTATAGTAGTTGTGCACACACACATACTGCGGTCAATCAAGCAAACGATAGAACAGGGGTCAGATATATGCTATCAAAATTGTTATGATTGCCGTAATTCAATCCCCAAAATCCGCATAGATTTAGGCCCCGTAGATTTAGACACTTAATATCCTATCAAGAAATATGAAAGTTCCATGTAAGTTATTTTTATGTTTTAGGTAAAGAAGAAGAACGTCAAATGTTTCAACAGATGCAGGCAATGGCGCAAAAACAGGTGGTTTAACTAATTCATTTCTTTTAATATGAATTATTTTTTTAGTTATATTAATTTTCATTTCTACTTAAAAATCATATTAATTAATTTATTATATAAAATGTTGTTTAATTGCGTTTAAAACTTGTGTGAATGTCTCTTTTTTTTGGATATTTTTAAATTGAGTAATTTAATTAAATTAGTAAATACATTTATTAATTAGTTTTAAATATACGTAGTAAATCATATATACAGGGTATTTAAAAAGTATCGGAACCACTTTAATATAGAGAACTAAAAATAGAGAATAATTTGGAAATTGAGAGACGGAAGTTATTCTTTATAAAAAAAACCGATCAGTTTTAAATTCGTGCCACAACTAAAAGCTTAAACTTCTTGAATACTAAACTCACCCTTATCAATCTTTTAAAAGTCAGATAAAAAGAATAATGGGATTTTAAAAAAATCATTTCTGACAGTAAATTTTATAAGGAATAACTTAAAACCACAAAGATTAAAGATGTTCTCCCTTGGAACAAAATAATCTTGATCAACTTTTACTAATGCCCTTAATTTCTGAGATCTGATGAGGTTCGATACTTTTTGAAAATCCATCGTAATATTATCATTGCAATATTTAATTAACTTTATTTATTGTTATTATTATTTATTTTTATTTATTTATTTATTTCTTTTATGTTCATCGTTTTTCATTTTCAAAAGTATTTTAAAATCCATTTTAAAGCGTATAAACTTTGAAATAATTTTTATGTTTATATTTTCTATAAAAGTTTTCAAATTAAATTACAAGTAAATTTATTGTAGATCTAAATCTAATAAAATTAATGAATTAAATTTGTACAACGCGTCCGAGTAATAGATTTTATTATAGTAAGATCGTCAATTATGAATTTGTGTTAAAAAATAGATCTGGTTTAAATTCTGACTGGCGCAAGATGAATATTACTTGCAGTTTCAATGCCTTACAACTTTTTGACTCAACTAATTCTTATACAATTTCGATACCAAAAATATCATGGCAAATCATTCTTCAGGTAGCCGTGATACGCGTATAGAGTTAAATAATGAAATCATATTACAGAGATTTTCTATGGTTCATTAAAATAAAAAACACGTGTTATCGAGGTTTGATTTTGAGCGGTAATTCATTTCTTTAAAACCTAATTATAATCAGTCAAAATACTCAAACTAAATAAAAAATGGCAACGTTCGTTTTGCGCCTATTTCCGTCTTGATATCGAAATATTTTCGCATGCTATAATCATAAAAGTAATAATTGATAATCATTTAGCGTTTAATTTTCATAAAATAGATACCACTTTTAAATTAAGAAATGATTATCCTGGCACATCTTGTACCATTATTCACATAATAATTTATCGTTAAATTAACTGACGAAAAACATACTTCTTAATTTAGCATGAACACATTAAGTAATATTGATTCATTTTATGTAATGACACTCGAAAATTCCCATAGTAAACTTAGAACAAACCTTTTCTTAGAAAAGCTATTTAGGAGGGGCTGGGTATCAATTTTTTTTTTAAATTGGATAAAAATTATTATTTGAAAAATAAAAGTGATTCATGTTTTAAATCGACCGTAAGCAAAATGCTCATAGTGCGAGTGCTGACAAGTTAAAATATGAATTCTATAAAGATCCAAAATTTATTATATAATTCTTAGAAATAAAAAAAAATCATGCTCAAAATGAACTTCAATTTTTTCGTGAAAATCCGTGTATGCGGATATGACACATGCGGCATTTTATAGTAATCTACGATTATTTCTATCAATGGACAATCTTTTAGGTAAATATTTAGATTTGTTTGAAAAAACATTTGCTAATCAACTAGTTGCCAAAATAATATTTTCAACAAGTGTTGCTGTTGCATATATCACTATTTATGCATATAGGTGACATTATTATTTAGTATTTAGTAAATACACACGTCATAATAGAGTAAATAAAACTTCACTGCCAAAACTAATTCAATTAAAGCGTATTTATTTTATCCAAATATAGTACGTTTAGATAAACACTAAACCGAAATGTAAATACTAGCAATAGCAAGCATATTAAGGTTTTACAGTGGTCAAACATTTATATCTTTCTCGTATTACGATGTCCTTGAAAATATGTATCAAATTTCAATCGATAAAAATACTATCTAATCCCATTAACCCCTGGCCTTGAAATTAAATAACGAATTTCTACCAACTATTTCATTCATTCAAATCTCTATGACGAATTAAGAATATTTTTAGAATTCAATTAAGAATCGATCATTTCTGGGTCTCTTTGGAAGTACAAATGAAAATAGATTTTCATTGCAGATATTGCTTCGCACACTGCAAAAATCTGCAGAAACTATCTGCCCCACTGTACTGTTTATACAATCACTAGCTGTTAAACCCGCTTCGCTGGGTTGTTTTTGCACATTTAAATATCAAAATTGTTAAATGAAAGATTTTTTTTTAATTCTCTCTGTGTGTACGGAACAGTAAGATTTTTTTGCCCGATCCCAATATTATGTCTACACTCTCTGTGTGTACGGAAAAGTAAGGGAAAGATCGATAGAAACCCATGGAACATTCCAGATTGTTCGAGAAAGTTTGATAAAATTCAATAAAAATCCATACAACATTCGAGAATATTCGAGAAAGTTCTAGAAAATTCGATAGAAATCCATAGAACATTCCAGAATGTTCGAGAAAATTCTAGAAAATTCGATAGAAATCCATGGAACATTCCAGAATTTTCGAGAAAAATCGAAAGACATTTGCGCCAGTAGCGCCATCTAGTGAAAATTGTACTATTGACAGTGGGGCCTATTGTACTATTAGAACTATTTTTTTAATCTATTTTCTATGAATTTCTAGATCATTTTTAATTCCACCCCCACCAAACTCCCTTATTCACAATGGGAGCCTAAGGGCTACCCAATGACATAATCCCCTACCGAAGGTCAATGGTTAGTTTTAGGGAAAATCGGGGACATACAAACAAACACTCTCTTTTTATATATATAGATTCGCGGCTGACATTGCTTCGATTACCAGAAAAAGAATATTTCTACTATAGAAGTCTTGCCAGGAACGAAATATCTTGCCAGGAACGGCACTGATATTGAATTACATTCAAAGAATATTTTTATTTATAAAAAATATTGAAATAATTAACAAGTTTCAATCAATGAAAAAGTTTGGTAGTCATATATTTCTTCATGATTACTTTTAAAACGAGAATAAAATTTCAACTATCCGATCAAAATTTTAAAATGCTTTTTTCCGTGACTTTTTGCCGAAAATAACATCTTATTATTAATATACACCTTAAAAAAAACGAGAGGTATCGTAGAATGCCCGGTAGGAACTATGTTCCTTTAGTACCTTCGTAGGCCACCTTACTACCTAGGCCGATCGATTTATGGTGTCGTTTTTTTTGTTACCTTTTTTTTTTTGGCCAGAATCAGAACAATAATTTGCGTTCCAAAAATACAAGAGTCTTTGCTGTAAACAATGCTTAGAAAAACTGCAAAAAATATTTGATTTATTCTAAAAAGCCAACTCAACGTGTAGACTTTATAAAACTAATTTTACTTCTTAAAAACTTTTATATAAGAATGATGATAGAAAATTGAATTCTATCTCATGATCTTAGATAAGATAGTAATAATAAAATATTTATTAAATAATTGGAAAAAGGCGGAAAAACAAATTGATATTGTGAGTTATAATGATAGAATTTCTATTATCTTTCTATTCAAGGAAAAACTCAACAAAATTTAAAGAAAAAATTGAAGAGATTTAGTAAAAATGTCAAAAAGCTAAATTATATTATTCTGTTAAACACTCAATATGTCTAAATATAATATCTAAAAGTCATAGATAAATTATTTGTCAAATTGATTTGGTATACTTACCTATTTTGAGCGCTCTCAAATCGACCATACATTATCTTTATTTATAAACATGTACAGAGTGCTCTATAAGCAACGAAAGACAAAAAACATCTAAGAAGTCTGGACTTCTTCGTATAGATTTACCCTTCGTCTCTGGATATGAAACATTTACAGTTTCGAGTTAAATCTATTATCGTCTTGACTTCTATTTTCGCTGCTTTCTCTGTGACACTTTAAAAACGATTGACTGTGTTTGTTTTCAATTGTATAGTTTGTTCTCTCAAGTTTTTATAATGAACGTATTGGTGTGAGTGATTACCCCTAATGCGCAACTTCATGTGACTGTCTCCGGGAACCCAGGCAGGATTGACTTCTCTTTACTCAATCGGATTCTCACTTTTCTTTATTAGTCTAATTGTCTACTTATTTACTAGAAGAACCATTTATTTTCTACTCTTCACTTCCAGACCCCTGTGTGAACAAAATCTTGTCTTTAAAACAACTATAACAGATGAAAATTTGTAGATAGTTTTAACTAGAAATTATTTTCTAGAAGTTACCTCGAAAACTAGAATAATTGACAGCTAGAAATTCAACACTATCTATATTGGGTATTTCACTTAACTCAGTCAATTGTTTTCACTTGGTTCTGTGTGTACTCTTCGCGTCGTTTTCACCAAAATTCAATTTTCTAATGTGTCATATGAAATATTTTAAAGCTATAACTCAATTAAAATCTTTTTTATTATCTTTTTTAAGACTTTCGATAATTTCTGTTAGAAACGAATCAAAATTCCAAAGAAAATTAAAAAAAGGTCAAAACAGCATCCATGAATATGGGGTATATGAAACATTCGGTCATATATCCTACATTTTTGTCAGTACAAATTGTAACATTCTTGTACATACCTAATATAAAGTACTTTTCAATATACGGTTATAAATATAGCTCTCCTGTGACCTACAAAAAGCTCATGTACCTTCATATACAACATTTATATAAAAGCATAACACACTCGTACGGTGGTTGTACGCTAAAGCTTGCTAGAATACATTTACAGAGCCTTTCTCTTTATTATGTACAATACATATGTATGTATGTATGTACTCATATTAGATCTAGGGCCAAGCGGAATATTTGATATTAATTTTAGAATGGCTTGAAATTTGGGAGAATTTTGTCAAGGTTTTGTTCAATTTTTTATTTGAAAATTTCTTAAACCGCGTGAAGCGATTTTATTCTAATAATTTTTTAGTAGAGGGTAAAAATTTTAGTGGTAACCATGATTTGAATTGTCACCTCGGAAGCGAAATGCACATCACATGACATACATACCACGTTGAATATCCCGGTTCAGGGCTTTGTATAATACTTAGATAACATTAATCAAGCTGAAGATGAAAGCTTATGAGCTAATAACCTCTTTGGATAACTTTATAACTTGTTATTTTTACCCGACTGCGCGTTGGAAAGGCGTGATAATGTGTTTATCAGTCTATATGCTAATTTACATTAGAACTCTTGAGAACATTGTGTGTTGTTGTCTTTTTGTTAATTATAACAGTTTTTATACCCATTGTATAGCGTATGTATGAAAAGTATCGATGGATTATGCATACTTTGTATCCCGATGTTCTCATGGGAACGGAAATATTTGAACATAAATGAAAAAAGAGATAAAATTTATATAAATGTCAAATGTGTTTCAGAGATATTTTTATTTACTCCCCTAATAATTAATAACAGACAAAGTCACAGCAAAACGTTTTCGGGCTTAGCCTCCACGAAATGCATTTGCTTTGCTAGATAAACGTCTAAATCTCTAAAGAGCAACAAAAAACTTTTTATACAGGAATAAATTCACACCCCAAAAATAGTCTTTTTGAAGTTTTAAAACATTCAACATTCATAAAAAAGTAAAAAACCATAAAAATAACAAATAGGAATTAATTTTTTAAAGGTTTATTTTCTTCTAGTTTTGAATCTCACAAATCAAATCAAATTTGTGTTTTTATTAAATTAAACAAAAGGTTAGCTCACATAGCCTTTTAAAAAAACGCTCCCTGCGGTGGTCAAAATGGACCAAAAGTGTCAGGACATGTAAAATAACATCCAGAAGGACTCTTAAGAAGACTAAATGCGAAAGTCTTCTTTAAAATTCTCAGCCATTTTGAAATGAATGTCAAATACTACGTTTGATACTAGACTTATATTACATATTATACACATCTCACATGCAAACATGCTATAGTAAAATTGATTTGAGTTATAAACACTTATATCTAATAAAAAATATCTTTTATATAAACAAAAATATTTTTATTCCAAAAAACACTACTAGAAGTATAGTAGTTTCTGCTTCTTTATCTTCGTCTTCTACGTCTACTGCTTCCCTCGAGCTTATTATATATAATATATGCAGCTCCGTGATTATTTTTATAGATGACCTACGATATGTTAGAAAATGTATAAAAAAAAATATAGTAGAAAGAAATATTAGGCTGTCTAAAGGGAAATAAAAATTTAGCTTCAGTAAACAAAACTAATAAAATCGGAGAACCCAGACTACATAAAATATCTGCTAAAAAGGATAAACTATAATATTCAGTCAGAAAGAAAATTAGGATCCTTCGCAAGATCTTATAGAAATAGAATAAACTTTTAGAGAAAATTGAATAGATTTAGATCACAATAGAAAAATTTTTTAGTTTCAAATTAACCAATTTATTCAAATTCAATAAAAATCAAACAATTACTATTAAAATTAAAATTCTGTACCCGACGGGTAACTAAAGGAAATTTTGGGAGAGTGTATCTTTCTATAATCACTATAACAACAAATCATTCCAAAAATGGATGCGAAGAATTATAATAATTATATATGGTAGCTTTCTTATAATGCATACTTGTAGAGTGTGTTGCATAAGTAAACATATATAGTACGATGTTATAGCGCCTCTCTTGTGTCTTTTACAAAAAAAAGTACATGGGACAGAATCCTTTTTATGCGAGTCCAACTCGCACTTGAACGGTTTTATTTGATTCTAAGTAAGATGCTTTTGTCCTAAATGAAAAAATTTTCTCAATTCAAGATTACTTGAGTCACAAATTACTTCATCTCATTATTCGAGTTGAGAAAATTGCCTTTGAATAATTGAAGACAAAAAAGTCCTTTTTGAACAATGTTGGATGTTTAAGAAGAGCTAAGTTTCCAAAAAGCGCCAAATATTTTAATTTATTTTATTGAATGAAAGTCCTTTCGTATTTTTACACACTTGGCTTGTGTAATCAGAAGTTATACAAAAAAAATAGAAAATCTGTAAATAATTTGATTTTTATTGATAATTAAATTGGTTTAAACACACAAGTTTTAGAAATTTCTTAAGAAATATATGAACATAATATTTTATCGTAATTTTATCATTAAACTATATTTATTTTATTAATTTATTGATTAAAATTGGCTATTTATAGTTCCTGCAAAATCGAATTTTTTTACTTAAACCAGTAATGTATCAATTTTTATTTTTTATTTTTTTTCAAAAAAACCAAAAACCTCACAATTTTAGAACAAAATATTACCAATATCAAAAAAAACAATCAAAAAATGCACTCCCTTTCAATAAAATTTACAATAAGCGTGTAAGAGATATGTGTGAACAGAGTGTTATTTTTTTAGATCAAATTTTGCTTTCTCAATGTTTAAAGATCCATCTCAAAGTGTAAAAAAATCTTATCCTATTGTGGATAAGATAAGTTATTTTTACGAAATGGATCTTTAACCAGGTGGTAAAATAGTTTTTAATGTCTAGCTCATTAATTTCATCCACCTTAAAATTTAACTTTTTTTTAATAGATGAAAAACCATAGAATCATAGTGGAAACAACAAAAAATGTTGTTTTTGGGTTATGGTTTTTTATCAATATCGTTTTTTTGTTTTTCTTTTTCAATTTCACTTACATTTATTTCATCGCATCACATGGAAGCCAAGATCGTCTTCGACAGACCGTTATTATGTAGGTACATTTTAACAACTTTTTTTTTAAATTTTTTGCATTAAAGTTGTAATTTTGGACAAAAATGGTTTTTATATTGGCAATTAAATCTCTAAAGATCGATTTAGAGAATTGCAAATGTGAAAGAAATTGTATTCAAACATGTTCAAGTGATGATCAATATACCTAGCCATTTTACTAAAATTACTCCGATTTCGTTAACACATTTTTCTAAAATCATTTCGAATCATTCATTTCGAAAAAGAAGCATAAATCATGATGTAGAATATTGAGTTCAACCTCAAAATCTATATAATTTAGAAAAATTTAGAATTTTTTTTTTGTTAAATAAACACCACTTTAATTGACTCTTGTCCATTTATCGATTTGTGATTTAAAAAAAATTAATATTCCAAGTGAATTTTTTGTGTCAAAAATGAAATAAATGCATTAAGAAAAATGGGCAAAGTCAAAAGTTTGACGAAAGAAATGTCCGCCTGAATTCAAGAAAAAATTTTTAATAACAAATAATTCATCTCAAAGATCGAACATCGAATTGAAAAACATACACAGACTGTTCTCAAATACTCAGAAAATAATTATTCTCATCAGTCATCCAAAAAAAAAAAAATGCATTATATAATTTATGTTTTTTTATAGTGATTTTTTTTCAAGTGAAATTTTGGACATTTTTCATTTATTTTGTGAAAATTTTAGCGGATAATTTTTCATATTTAATTAATGGTTGACAGTGTTTATTTGTATTTTCAACTGCAAAAATAAATTTAATTAAAAAAACTGGAATTTTTGAAGAATCAAAAAGTCGAGGACGTACAAAGTAATCCTATTGAAGTTATTCAGGATTTATAATGGAAAATTATGGTCTTCCAGGAAAGCAAACAGAAGAAGAAATTCGTATATATCAATCTGGCTTAAATTGGTTCTTTAACTCTAAAATTAATTGGCGTTTAGGAAAACATTTTTTTTATTATTAAAATGAAAGAATATAAAATAATTATGAATTTTTTGAAGGAAATCGTCAAATTAAATTAATACAAAAAAACGGGCGAGCACGCCAAACAAGTTTATAGATTTGGATTCGACATTTGACTTTTTTTTCGAGTTTATTAAATTTTCAAACGGGGTTCAAACGGGTTCAAGCGGGTTCAAACAGGAGCCACTCGCATTCAAGTTAAGAATGAAGCAACGCGAATCAATGTATTAGGTAGCTATATTGCTTTAAAATAAAATTTTAAACTGGATTCTTCGGATATTATCAGAAACATTCTTAAAAAATCGATATGACGATTCATTTCAAAAAATTCAAAATTATCGTTTCTTTAATTATTTTTTTAACTACGGAATTACAAAGTGTCAAAAAATCAAAAATCAAAAAAGGTAATAATTTGATTTGATAGGTAAAAAGTGTTTTCAAAATTTAAATAAAACCTATTTCTATTTTTCGTGGAGTGAATCTAAATTGCAAATTATATTCAGGAAAAAAGTTATATAAAAACGAATCTTTGCGTGCGTTTTTTACATGAGTAAACATGATATCGATTACAGATTATGGTAACTAAAAAGTCGTTTCGTGGAATTATATTATAGTGGTCAAAACTTTATTTGTTTTGAAAACAATATTTTGTTTTTTACCAACATAAATAAAATTAATAATTTTATTCAAAATTACAATAAAAATATAAATAAATAACTTATTTGGTTTGCTTTAAGAAGTTTTATTAAATCAATAAATAATGGATGAAAAAAAAAATTCTTGAGCAGAATATTTCCCTAAACTGAAGACTTTGGACAGACAATTCGATAAGTGGTGTTATTTCTTGTAAACTGAGTATGAATTTACGAAGTTTTATTCATACTCAGAAATACGTCCCAAATGTTTTTTGGAAGCGATTGAGTTAGATGTGTTTGAAAGTGGAAAACATCTAAAATTATTATCATTCCAGGATATAAGAAGAAAATCAGGGAACAAAAGTGAAAACATTTATATATAAATGCTAGCCAAATTGAATAATTTCATAGTATTTGGCATCGAACCAAAATGCCACAAAGCATTTCAAATATAAATTATTAACTTTCTCCTTTCATGAAAGTCTGACAGTTCTCTAAGTATATTTATTTTCTTCTAGTAGAAAGAAACTCTCTGTGTTGTGATCGGCAAAAAAAAAATTAATACATTTGATTAAAAAATATATTATTGGGGAATGCAGGGGCGGCGGAAATATTTCTTTCGTCAAACGGAATATTGTGGATTCTCACATAAAAATGAATAAAACTTAAAACAAAATAACGCTGAAGACATTGTTTCTCTCACTATGTTTTAATAGGAGCTAAGAGCCACCAATGATACGCTTCGCACACTACAAACGCAATTGGAGCAAGCATTACATACGCATTCTGGTACAACACATTATTCTGGTTCAGTGATTGGTAATAGCACAATTACAGCAATAATGGAAACAAAAGACGCTAGAATAGCGACATTGGAAAAAGAAGTAAATCTATTGGAACAAGAATTAGATCGTGCTCGTATAAGTGCATTATCATTACGTGAGAGTCTATTGTTGAGTTCACCAGTGATTGCACAATCTGCCGGATGGACACCTGGCTCCGACTTAATAAATCGTATGCCGCCAGAGCCGGCTCCACCGCCAGCCCCTGCTCTCCCCCCACCACCAGCGCCGGCCCTGGTGTCGGCACCATCCTACACTAAACAGGAAACTAACTTAAAACGGCAAGTAAGTTTCTTGTTAAACAACGTTCAAATACGTAAAGATGGTAAAATGACAGTAATTATGTAAAACAAGAATTTAATAACAATTATTTATTAAGCGAAAAAAAATACCAGATCAGACGCCAAATTCAAATTTCCGGGTAAATTTTGGAAATAATTCCGATAAAAGATTTTTTTTCATAAAGCAATTATTTAAGGTGTTATATAAATACATTCTGAAATTTTATCCTTTACAACAAAAAATGCATAGTTCATAGTCCAAGAAGCAAGTCTAAAAGCTCACAATAAAGCTTATAAAAAATCAAACAAAATTTTTCCTTAGAAGTAATTTTTTTATGGGATTGACCTAGAATTGACATTGCGTGGTTTTTAATTATTATTTTAGTTTAAAAGCAAATAGAAAGATGGTTGAAAGGGCTTGTTTACCTGAAATAACTTGATCATAAACGCCCATACATCCTTTATTATAAGCTATTTACCAAACTTTTTGTCAGACTTTTTTTAGAAGAAGACAAAGTAGAAGATTTTAACGTGATTTGGGCCCTTAAAAATTTAATATTTAGATACGTAGCCCTTGAAGAATTATTAAACTTTTAGGTCCTGACGGTACTTACACATTATTACCTACAGATCCGAGAAGAATTTGGTTCAAAAAATGTTTAGAGAAACGAGGGGATTAAATGATGTTCGTCTGTACAAGACAAGGATCTTAATAAATCTGTTAGTTAAGGGTTGATCCCTTAAAAATTTTAGAAGCTTAATTTTGAGAATAAAAAATCAAGAAATTAATGATCTAGAATTATATTTTGCGAAAAAGAGATCTTTGTAACAACACCCCGTACACACTTTTTGAAGAATGGAAATTTCAAAGCTTGAAAATAACATCTAAAATAATTTAATTTACGAAAAATAAACTCCAATTTGAACTATTTCTAATCCAAACTATTTTTTGGCAACTGATCTAGAAAAAAAAAGTCAAAATTTTATTAAAATAAAAATATAATTTTGTATGCTTTATGATGACTCTGAATTGTCTGTCCCCCTCAAAAAAAAAAAAAATTAATTGCCCAGACTTGTATTTGGTGATCGAACTATTTTTATATGTAATTGTACATAAATCGTGTGTATAGATTATCGTTAAAATAATTTTCGTAGAGGTGTAGAAAAAAAATTTATAAAACCGACAATAACTTGATTCAATTAACCAAAAAATAAAAATTATAAAATTTTTTTATCATCCAAATACAAAGCTGAGCATTTAAAAAAAAAATACAAATCGTCAATTTATTAAAAAAAAAAAAAACTATTTACCAAATAAATATAAATATAATTATTGTTGTTCTATTATTTTGAAGCTAGATTTTTAGCAATAATTTTCAATTCTATTTTTTTAAAAACGTGACGTGTTGATGCAAATCGAATATTTAAAAATCGAATATGTAAATTAAAAAGTATATATTTATATATTTTCTCTTTATTATACAAAAACACCAAACAATTATTGCTATATTAATAAAAAAATAATATTTCATATACAGGTGATTCAAAAATATGCGAATATTTTTTTTTAGTAGAATATCACTAGGCAAACCGCAATTCCATCTTTATCCTGCTGCAGTTATTCTGATACAGGTTTTCTCTCCCCTGATACATCTTTAATTCACATTATTTAGCTAAAAAATTCAATTTTCTTTTGATCTAATTTTCTTAAATGACTCTTTGTCTATTTTAAAGTGGGAAAAAATAATAGTAACTGAATCCATTGTGCGGGAATGAATTCATTATCACACTAGAGCGATATTGAACTATTTTTCCCACGCATACTGGGTAAGAAAAGTACTTCTTTTATTATATACATTTTATCCCCAACTTTTTACAGCTCTCACGAAAGACATGTTGAATGCTGTTTACTTTATTCGTGATGTAAATTACATCAATTTTTGTAAAGCAGGCAATTATTTTTAAGTCGAAGTCAAGATTGTTATAACTTTATTGTGTGCCATAAACTTTATTGTGGGTCTCTTTATCCAAGTCCGCATTGCTCATAGAGGTGGAAACGAGACGGGTATACGACTCTTCTACCTATCTCAGTTTCTCTTATAGTAATGAGATAAGTGGAAAAAAGTGTTGTCTCTCTGTCTTAGACAGTGACAAGTCTTACTCGTGTTTTAGGTACAGAAGTATGAGGGTCTTCTCTAAGCCACGTTTGCCATGCCTGTTGTAAAGAAATTCTTCTGTCGGTTATTAAAATGGCCACTAAAGAGGCCCGTTAAGTAATTTCAAAAAGAGGCCTGCTAAGGTCATATGGGACGGCATCTGAACTGCCCAGGTTCTCTTTACATGTCTATGACAGGCACTATAATATCAGTATATCAATCTGTTCTTCTCCCCTTCATAGATCTTTGAGTCCCACCTCTTTTCCATTTTGTGGATTTTATTCAAGTTTAAAAAAGTTTCGCATATTTAGAAATCACCAGAAATTGTTGAGTCTTCACTAAATTTCATTATTAAGTTCCAACGTTATTAATTTTTAGCAATAAAAAATTATTTTTGTCTAATTATTATAAATAATAATAAATAAATGTTCTTAATAAGTGTCTAAGGGCCATTTTTTGGCAAAATTCTTTGAGGTAATTCGGAACGTAGACCGACCAATAATTTCTAATTCAATGTACATAATATAAATATAATCGCGTCGTTAGAACATCTTTAAATAATATATTACAAACAAAATAAAAAACTGTGTTATCTAGCGTCCGAAAAGCACAGTTTTCGAACTATATTTACGACTGTTAATTATATACATAATTGACACAAATTGTCACTGCCACGAATCGAATCCAATAACACCTCTCAGATTTTTGAAACCCCTGAAATTAGATTAAAAATTTGAAATATCGCTTATATATTTCAATAACTTCCATCTTGAATATACTTAGCTAAATTTTTTTTATTTATTTATCTCTAGTTTAGGGGAGTATTTTTCTTTGTGGAATTTTCCCTGTAATTCCACTAAAGCTGTAGCCTTTCTTTACGAAAAATAAAAATGGGTAATTTTAAAGGATCATTTTCAAGTTAGGTATTAACCTTGTGTTAATTTTTTACACATTTGATCTGTGCGAAACGATACAATGAATGGATTTTTTGAAAATATTCGTACAGTAAACTATTGTTTTGAACCAAGAAGTCATATATGATTTTTTACATTTCTAACTCAAAGAGACCAACTTTCATACAAATTTTCAACACTCCTTTTAACCCCTTAGGAGATGAATTTCCAAAAATGTCTTCTTAGTGCACCCTTACGTCAAAGAACGTTGCACAAAATTTCATGAATCAAGACCCAGCGGTTTCCACTGTGCGTTGATCGATCACTCATTCAGCCAGTTTCTTCTTTTATATACAGGGTGTTCTGTTATTGACTGCAGAACGCCTCAATCTTGTAGTGATCTGACCAAGACGAACGAAAAAGTTCTTTGCCAAATTTTGATCTGAGGCCTAACTTGTGAGATATGGCTATGGTACCAATAAAAAAAAATGGGAGAAATCAAAAAATTTTACCATTCACAATGTCAGTAAACCTGGTATAAAATTTAATTGGACAATAAAAATCCAATACATTAGGTATGTGTTATCCTTATTTTTCACATTTTTCGAGAGTGTATATAGATTAAAATGTGTTTCCTATAACACACTCCTTTATAAAAAAGTATAAAAAGTTACTGTATCGAAGGGCATACATCAAATGTGTAAAACCAGCATACCTACTTGTTTTTAGAGTAGGTTAAATATCTTTTATGAAAATACCCATAAAATAATTTCAAAATGTTTTATTAGAATCTCGAAAACTTAAATATTTAAAAAAAAAATTAAATAATAATTAGTCGCAAGTATTTGATTGTGATAGTTCAAAGGGTAGTTTTAAATTTAAAAAAAAAGTATTAGAGTGTACCCCCAGAACATAAGTGCGCTTATAATAAATTGACTGTAAGAAAATATGGTACTAATAAAAATTCTCTTTATCCTTGCGTAACAGACAAAAATTTATTACATATGTAGAATATATTTTGGATGAACAGAGAATAAATTTTGATAGGTAAAATATAGTTTTGCAAGAAAAAAAAAAAGATGGCCTGTATATTTTTGTAACGGATTGTTCATCAATTGCAATATATATTAGTCAAAAGTCTTGGCTACACGATTGAGAAAAATTTATTTTTTCCAAGAACTTTTGACGATCGTTGCTCAAATTTTAAATGGAACATATGTAAGAATTTATTAAACAAACATTCAGCTTTAAACTTGTAGTGATAATCGTAAGAAACACACGTTCAGAGAAATTTTATTTGCTCAAATGCGAATAATTTATTTTCTAAATAAAAAAATATATGGACAAAAATAATGATAAAAACCACATAAAATCGTAAATAATTTGCACTTTAAGAGAAAATTTTAATGTTATAAAAGAAAATTAATATAGTTAAACTTTAACATAGTTAAACTTTAAAAAAAATTAACGATTTTCTTGATTATTTTCAAAGTAGTAAATCTTCGTCGCTGTTATCCAATTAAAAATGCTTTCTTAAAAAGCTATCTTCGAAGACATTAACAATTATTTAATATATGCCAATTAAATAACTTAAAACTAATTAAATGTTCAAATATAAAAAGAAAGCTTTCATTACTAAAGTGCACACTCCGTAAAAAAATAAACTCTGAATTTTTCAAAAGCTATACTACTTTTTTAAAAAAAAGCTATAGAAAATATATATTTATTAACAATTCGCTGCCATTTTGAAAATAATAAATAATGCCAATTTTGTTAAAATTAAATTTTAAAAAAAATATTCATAAATATATTTTGAAATTTTTCTTCGAATTGAAATAAGGAGGTAATTAAGGTGTATGGTAAGAGAAACGAATTAAAAACTCATTCTTAGACTGCGTAGAATTCATATATCGTGACTAAATCAGTCTGTATCAGCGATAATACATCATAAATGTATATAATGTAAATATAATCCATAATACGTCGAAAATATCGAACTTTCAAAATGAAGGGATTTAAGGATTTTATTTGAGTATGATAAATGTACGGTATACGGTGAAAAATTATATGTATTAGTAACTTTTTCAAATCACTCATATTTTCGACCAGGAAAAAATCATTTTCGTTAGAAAAAATGAGTTCTTCTCCTAAAAATTGTGCAGCAATCAAAGCCTCTTAATTAATTAAAGTTCCGGTAGAATTCATCAGAATACCTCAAAAACCACTCGAATAATCATGAAATGGACCCGAATTTTTTACTTTAAAGGTAGTAAATACCCGAAATTAATTACGCTATACAGCAAGTTTCATAAAATTCCGAAAAAAAATTTCCTCAATTTTTTTTCTAAGGAGTAACCAACAAATTATTTTGTTCTTGATTCGGATTAAAATCATTTTCTAGAGAGTAACTTTCAACTTGTATTTTTATAAATATCGCTGAAAAAAAAATAATTTGAAGGGCGATATCCCAGAGCAATTCTATTCGAAATCTAAGAAACTCGTCGTTTAATGGAAAAAATCAACCAGATTTTCGTTTTTTTTTTTCAAGTTAATTAAAGATTCAGTCCCTGGGAAATTTTCTGGGTGAATCTCTTGCGAAAATTGGTTCAATACAATCGTTTTGGAACATACAGCTATACTGAGGCTTCAAGCTTTTAATAGGAAATCAATATCGGGAAAAAATTCGAAAACAATTCGAAATAAACAAGCAAATTTAACATAAACAAACAAAAATAAATGTGTACAAGAAAACAATAACAAAAAAATAAATAAATCTTAGTATTCAGAGATTCAGACATTAAGGTCACAAACAATAGTTTTAAAATAAATAAATCACAATAAATGTGTCAAAACCAAAAGAAAAATAATACCATTACGAATATATGGGTTATGGACCACACTATCTTCGATAAGTAACAAAAAAAAAACCACCGTTTTATACATTTCGATGACGTAACTATTTTTATAGGCATCGTTTAAACTCAAGAAAAAATCCCCACGTTCTTTCTTAATACTCTCATAATATCGCTATAAAAAGAAACGTATTTTATTTTAAAACGATGACATAATAAAAATACGGTTTTCAATTCTCTTACATAAACAAATTTTAAAGCCTCCGTAAAAATTCAAATCTCGTAAATGTTCTTTTTTTTTGCTTAAGGTTGTTGTCGCGATATTTGAGTAGCGTCAGAAAATTCTAAATTTTTGTATACTTACTAAAGACATGATTATACAATTACCCTTAAAATTTGAATCTAATTGACTGTCTAGAATCCGAGATAAATTTAATTAAAAGTTCGATATTTAACATGTATGGTATACACTCTTTATACTTTTGCATCAGTTATTAATTTATAAAAAACAAACTAACTGTCAGATATTTTCCAAAAACTAACAGTCTATTAATTGATTTGTTTCGATTTTTTTTAAAAATTTTAATAAATTTTTGACCGTCTAGTTATTTTTAAAAAATGGTTTAAAGTTCAACAATTTATAAGCAAGTATACATAGTAGCGAGTCAGACAGAAAGAAGTAGTATCGAGTATACATAGTAGCGAGTCAGACAGAAGAATGTTAGAATTGGTGTTTTATGACACCAATACACATGAATATTGTATGTGTAACGTCTCCACGAGTACAGGCTTCTTGCTTAAATATTATGGATCACTTAGCTACAAGCTCGTATACTTTTACATCGCGAATATTCCATAATATTTATATATATATTGTACCACGACAACTACCTTAATTTGAAGAAAAAAAAGAAGTTATTAATTAGTATTAGGATTAAAAAGTTTTTTAAAAAAAACGTATAGAAAATATTTTTTTACATAAAAAATTGAAACCCAATTTCAATAAAAACATTTTTTTAATTAAAAATTATCTCCTCTCCATAAAAAAATTGGATGTAACAGGAAAAATCGTTTAAAATTAACCTTCATTTTTCGGCAAAAAATTTTGAATTTCTGTTACACCCCATAATGAAAAAATATTGCAAAAATAACCCAATAAAAATTCGATTAAAGTTTTACAAAATTTCAATTAATAATAATAATTTATATAGTCTATAAAGAAAAAATTCTATTAATATTTTATATAACAGATGAAAAAAATTATATATTGTTAATTCCCAAAAATATATATATTTATTTATTAATTAATCGTCCACACAATCCAAATATAAAAATCGCAACAACAAAAATTCATTGAAAATTGCACTTTTGAAAACTAACCTATATATAAAATAAACTCCACAAATCACTATATATCATTAAGTACCTGAATAGAAAAATTTTTAAAAAAAAAAAGGAGAAATCCTTTTTTTCTATTTAATAAAGAGAAAATTACTTTTAACCAAAAAAAAAATCGTAAAATATTTTTTTAGAATGTAGTACCTTAAATTTGATAAGAATTTAGCTTCAAAAATATTTTTTTATTAATTTTATTTTTAATTATTTTTATTAAATTGTATAAAAAAAATAAAACCTCTATTTAATTTATTTATAATAAATAATAATTCGTCGAAAATCAAAATTGTACATAGATAAAAGAAAATGGAAAAATAAATTCAATCTAATGAAAACTGAAATAATGTTCTTTTGTTTTTTGGGAGCTCATATATATATTATTTTAGAATTTATTTCCAGAAAAGTTTTTATAGTTTTGGAAAACTTATCTCAAAATATCAAAAATCAAAAAAAAAAGTAAATATTTTCGTTTTTTTCTCAAATTTCAGAATCATTTTCATTAAAATTCATTTAATCGTTTAAAAATTATTAAAATAGTTCTCGAAATCATTTTTTTAATATAAATTCTAAATAGTTTATTTAGCAACTATATAGTTAGTATAGTTTTCAAAAATTTTCATTATATCATTTCGTTGATTTTCTTTTAAATTGAAAACTGTACTGTATACAGGATGATTTTAAATAATCGTCGAGGTTATTTTTTAAAATAATTTCTTTCGTAAAAATTCGAAAGAATAATTCTTAACGTTAGCAAATATTTAATGAAACAGGTTTGCGTTTAGAGCGCTGGGAAACAGTATTTTTTAAACTATTATAATAAAATTCCAATTTTCTTTTTCTTCTTGGGGTTTCTACCATTTTAACGTTCATTCCATATAAAAATAACCCAGAAAAGAGTTGATCAAAATGGCTAATTAAATTTTTTATAAGGGAATAAAAGTGAAGAAAAATACTATTGTTAAAGACACAAAAGAAGCGTCGACTTGTCTACCCCATTTTGGCATTTTTTCAAAAATGATTTGGCTCTTTGCCTAAATAAATAAATGTTTGTATAACTTTATAAATTAATAACTTTATAAAAAACTATTTCAAACATATGTTCTTTCGAGCTTCTAAAACTATTTCAAACATATGTTCTTTCGAGCTTCTACGATCGAAACTTTTCAAATAATAATCTCCAAGAATATCAACGCATTATAATTTAGAACCATTCCCCAATGTGGTTTCATTTCACAAAAATCATTATTTCATTATCAAATCGCAAAATTATATTTTTTCAAACACATTTAAGGCTACGTTCGTTTATTAATGGCATTATGATGCCGTCACACGCGTTGAATCTTTCTTTCCCATGAATTTCATATTATTTCGATGACATCATATCGTAATGGTATCATGATCCCTTTAATAAACGAACACAGTCTAAATTATCAAAAAAAATTATTACAAAAAATATTAATGAATTATTAAAAAACACATTAACACACATTATACACATTAATTTAATTCGCATTTCATTAATTTATTTGTTATTTTATGAATATTAATCATTTTTTTTATAATTATTATATTAACTAATTAAAACCACCTTAGTTATTTTTTTGTTACAGTTTTGTTTTTAATAAAATTTTTTATTAAAACACCATCTCACACACTCTGTTTATGTATTTCTCTCTCGCTAATAGATTCTTATATATATTTGTCTGTTTCTAATATAGTATTTATCATATAATATGAATCTCGAAAACTTTTATTAAAATCTTAAAATACAGATGTTGGCATATTTTTCTGTTGTATTCATTTTATTTGACAAATACTATATTTTCACACCCTTTTTAGTGAATTTTTTTTTTTAGTATTAATAATTATTTTCGCATGGTTTTTATTAAAAAAATAAACTTAAAAAATCGAGGTTAATTGTATTCGAAAGCTTACTAGATATTATGGTGTAAATAAAAATTTGCTCATTAAAATCATTGCATAAAAAACCATACCACTTCTAAACTTAAACATGATGAGAACGACGCTAGTCACTTCTAGCAACAAGTTCACACAACCTTTAAAAACTAATGAAAGCGAAATTTTTATACATCCTTTTCAATCATGCGAAACTCTAACAGACAGGCAGACACCCCTTTTTTTGTTTGGAAGTTAAAAATAGTCATAATTGATTGAGTAGGTATATCAGATAAGATGACCATGAATTGTTTTACATTTACTATTTATATTTTTACAGAAATCTTTAATTTACGGTTCAAAATAATGATTATAGACGGGGCAGTAAAATATCAGATTAAATTAAATTTTTCTTTTTTAATATATAGCTCATGTGTTATTCTGATGTATGATGATACATTGTTGTACAGTTTCATTCAAATCCATTTGATATTTTTTGCGTGAAAACGCAAAAACAAACAAACAAACAAACATCCTTACTTTCATATATATCTTAAAAACCATAAAAATAATATCTAGTAGGATTTACGAAATTTTATTAACTTAAACAGTTAAATCAAAATCATACTTGTTTATTGCATGCTGTGTGATTTATTTGCATGAAATTCCCTGAATTTTCAGACATACTTTGTGTCGTACAAAAAAAAAACTAAAAAAATTTAATATTAAAATTATTAACTTAATTTTTTTAGAATCATTTTTTATTGACAACGAAAAAAATTTTCATATTACTGGTATAAGGCAAAAAATACTAGGATATTGCATGGTAACTAATTTTACTGAAAGAAGATAATTTTATTTCTATTTCACGTATTAATTTTTCGAAGTAAGTCGGATTACTGTCAAATGAAAACGAAACAAATGTCTACTTAAACATCCTACGGGACGCGCTGTTTTCTTTTAAAGACATTTTAATAAAAACTTGAATGGTATTTACTAAAATATTTTATATTTTCTTTTCATCCCCGAAAATAAAAATATCTTCTATATATATTTTATTTATTAAAAAGCTTCATTTTTTAAATATTTTTTTCTCGATTTGAACATGAACAGTTTATGATACATGCGATTATTTATTCGCGTGCAAAAATTTAATTAATTGTGAATGAGTATAAATAGATTTTGTCTGTTTTTTTATTTCAATTTTATTGCAATCTTTTTTTTTTAAATGTTTGTTGATTTTTTTTCTCAACGAAAAAGTAAATGTTTTAGAAAATTTATTAAATTTTACTTTTTCTAAAATTTATTAAGCTTAGATAGAATACCAACGACCGTAAAAATGTTATATTTTATTTCAATGGAAATAAAATCGTTTGTATTCGATCGAAATTATTTTTATTTTAAAAACACTTAGAATTTTCGAAAAAAAATTTATATAAAAAAAAAAAACCTTTAATACAGAAAAAATTTTATATACACACACAAAAATTAAAAATTTTTTGAAACCGAATGAGAATATTTTGTTTTAATTATGATTTTTTTCTAAAATGCACGCCATTGTTATTTTTGAATTGAAATAAAATTTTACAATTACACCTTTATCAATGGCTGCTTCATTTGTTTGAAACCATACATGGATTAGTTGGATGAATTTCGATTGGAAATTCAACGTCGTGATCAAGAGATATTGGCTATGTCAGCTAAAATGAAAACGTTAGAGGAGCAACATCAAGATTATCAAAGGCATATTGCTGTGCTGAAAGAATCGTTATGCGCTAAAGAAGAACATTATAATATGCTTCAAGCTGATGTAAGCTTATTTTTTTTTAACATTGATTTCATACAAAAATTTTTGTGTTTTTACTGTGACAATTTGTACGTATAAAACTTTACTTTTATTGTAATTTTTTTCAATGTACAAGTTGAGTAACATGTGGAAGCGCTGGAAAGTGGAATCTTGATATAATATCTACATATTTATAACTTTACAATATGGCCTTTTTTAACAGATTCAAAACCAATTTCATAGAAAAAATTAAATATATATCAAAAATACAAAAATTAACTTTTTTTTTATTAGAAAAAATCAAAATCAATTTCCGGTCATTTTACAATGAATTCACTCTAGATTATATTTATTTATGCTTTCATATTAAACTTCTCAGCTCTTCTACAAGTGTTGTTGATATATTTTCAAAGTTTTTCACAGAAAAATATTTCATTTTAAAACAATTTTTTTTCAATTTTCCGCCATAGTATCAAATTAGCGAATATTTTACATTTATCTGTGAGATTCTTTTAGGTTCATTATTCACTGAGAGTTTTTACCAGGCAATCATTTTATCATTGCTTAAAATCGCAAATAATTTTGCATAATTTTCCCATTTTATTATATTAAACGAGAAATTTCAAAGGGTTTCTCTATTTTTTTCTAAGTAATATATATCATCGGTATAATGTACTTTCAGAATGTATTTAAAGCCATACCTGATGGAAAAACTGACAGTGATTTTGGACCCTTACAAAATAAATGGTGGAAACGCAAGGAAAAATATTACTTGATATAATATTAATACTAATAATATCTCTTCCAAACGCTTCCACAATTTTTTTTGTATGTTTTCTAACTGAATTTTCCCAGTCTATTAGATTTAGAAACTTTTTTTTTGTTTTGGATTCCAAAAAGATATTCGTTTTTTATTTTTAATTGGGTGTTTTGTCTTTGTCTTTATGTTACAAACAAAAAAACTACGGTAATAGCTGTAGAAATATACCAAAATCAGTATCTTAATAAAATTTTTTTCTTAATAACGGATAGCAATTTGGATATCTGGTAAGATATGATTAATTTTTTTTTTCATATAAACTAAAGGTAAAGAAAATTCACGAAGTAGAATGTTTTTTTATTCTTAATTTTATATATTTATTTTGTAATTCGTATTAATTTTGTTAGTATATTTTGATTTATTATTCACAGGTTGAAGAATTACGTCAACGATTAGAAGAGAAAAATCGTCATATTGAGAAGAAAACACAAATTGCAATGCAAGCAACACAAGAACGAAATCGTATGCAAACCGAATTAACCGAATTAAAAGATCATATGGATATCAAAGATCGTAAAATCAATGTTTTACAAAGAAAGGTACGTTCAAGCAAAAAGACAGGTCAGTCATTTCTCGAGAATAATATTTATAGTCGCACAATTCGGTTAATAGTGATGAAAATGATTCCAAACTTGTTACTAGAGGGGTTTTAGTGCCCTGGGTACGCGTAACGTGCCTGTTATATAACGAATTTCCCGTCGAAAATGTTTTCGATTGTCATGAAATATTTTTGTTTGCAGAAAACAATACCAAAAGCTACTCGAGAAATTCCTAAAATTAACTTTGCTTATCTTCTCAATGACTCTCGAAAAGTTACTCATCCAATCTCAGTGTACTCCACTTCAGCAAAATTTTTAATTATTTCATTTATATAATTATTAATAATTTTTAATAAATTAAATTATTAAGCGTGTTTACAGATTATAAAAAGACAATTTCCATTTCAGATTGAAAATCTTGAAGATTTATTAAAAGAAAAAGACAACCAAGTCGATATGGCTCGTGCACGATTAACTGCTATGCAAGCTCATCACTGTTCTTCCGAAGGTGCATTATCTTCTCTCGAAGAAGCTATTGGCGATAAAGAAAAACAAATGGCTCAATTACGAGAACAACGTGATCGAGCCGAACAAGAAAAACAAGAGGAACGTGAATTGCATGAACGTGAGCTAGCTGAATACAAAATGAAAATACACGCTTTAGATAGTGAAGTTGAAAAATTGGGTGCACGTCTTGAACGAGCTCAAGTAGAAAAGGATCGATTAGAAGCCAAATTAGAAAGTTCACAATCTGAACTTGGCAAATCTAAAGCTGAACTGGACAAAGCAGCAAGTGAAGTGGGTCGAAGTGGTGCTGATTGGGAACAAGCTAAACAACGTTTAGCGCGTTTAGAATTAGAAAATGAACGTTTACGACATGAATTAGAACGATCACAAACCACATTCGGACGAAGTACGCTATCGACATCACAAGAATTAGATCGTATTCAAGAACGTGCTGATAAATCTGCAGCAGAGCTACGTCGAGCTCAAGCTGAGTTACGTGTAACGCAAGCAGATTGTGAGCGTGCACATAACGAATCAGCAGCGTTGCAAGAGAAATTAGAAAAATCACAAGGCGAAGTGTACAGATTGAAAGCACGATTAGAAAACGCACAGGGTGAAACAGAAAGTATGCGAATGGAATATGAGAAATCTCAATCGAATGTTGCTAAATTACATTCAGATCGAGAGAAAGCAATCAGTGAATTAGAAAAGGCTAAAGAAGAATTAGAACGTACACAAGCAACACTTGGCAAAGCTCAATTACAACAAGATAAATTACAAAATTCATTAGATAAAGCACAAACCGAAATTGATAAATTACAAGAGAAATTCGATAAAGTTTGTGCCGAATTAAGAAAGGTAAGACATTTTCTTTGTTAGCTTGATTTTACAGGTTGGACTCAAGTTCTGCGGTTAAAAAGGTCAAATTTTCAGAGCAATACAAATTAGCTCTCGTTTTTTAAAACTTAAATTATAGATAGCATTTAATAGCATACACTATTTTCAAAGAAAGTACTAGTTGCAAGAAAGTATCTTCTTAACATGGTAGCAAGTGTATACTTCCTTGGTTCAAGAAAACTTCAAAAACTTCATCAATCCAGTAACTTTGTCCCGTTAGACAGACTAACTGACACGAGAGAGGCCAACTTAAACTCTCTCAAGTTGAGGATAACTAGACTACTGAACTGTAAGACTAAGAACTGTAACTACCGCGACTATGATTGGTAAGGGTGTAACAGAGAAATGTCTTTTGATCGCGCAATGTCGACTGAACTAACACCTACATAATTTGAGTACCTTCCTCGCCTAGATAAAATTTGTAGTTTCGTCTCTCTAATGAAACTTATCATCAATAGACATACCTGCCCTAGATGACGGACTGTATTCAAGATGGTTTTCATAGCACAGGTGTTAGGAATCCAAAAACAGTATCCATCTTTTTTGAGATTTGTTAAGCCAATTTATTCTTTAATTTATTTCATTGTTTCAAATTTTCCAGATACAATTAGAAAAAGAAAAACAGAATTACGATTATGAAAATCTACAATCACAATTAGATAAATCACTAGGTCAAGCTACTAGAATGCAAAAAGAAAGAGAAGCCATTCAATTAGAAGCGGATAGACTACGTGATAAATTCGAAAAATCACAGGTACAATCTCACAAACATCATTGGCTCCCTATTTATGAAAATCTAATATTATTATTTTTTTATTAGATTTTGATAACACGAATTCAAAAGGAACGTGATCAATTCCAAGAAGAGTGCGAGAAATTACAAGAACGTATTGAATTACAACAAAGTCATGTATCGAAAGCACAACGTGAGCGTGCTGATATGCAAACTGAATTGGATGTGCTGAAAGAACGTTGGGAGAAAGCACATGCTATTCATCAAAAATTACAAATTGAACGTGACGATGCTTATACTGAAATTGATATACTGAAAGATAAACTTGAAAAAACGATTTATGCATCACAGAAAGCAATTGATGATAAAGAAACGGCAAATAAAGAATTCGAAAAAATGTTGGAGAAATATGATAGGTATGTGATGAGTGTTTGGAATGTTTGGATGTTGTTTGTGAATGTTATGTGAGCATGTCCCTACTGAATTAAAACATTTCTTTTAGTTTTAATAATATCTCTAAACGGTTTTATCTTTGTTAATACGGCCGCTGATCCGGTTTTCGTTACCGATTGACTTCCACGGAAACTACTTATGCTTTTCGCCGTAGTTTTTTACGCTAAATCCGAAATCAAGGTCGTTTTTTCGAAATATAATGCAATATCAAGTTCTAATGAAAATATGCAAATCGAAAGCATCTCATTTTGATGCTAAAGGTCTAAACATTTAATTTAAGTATTATGCAAAATATAGAATCCTCCAAAAAAGTTTCTGGATCTGCTCTTGAGAATGATAAGATCTCCTTTCATATCATTTGAATTTGTAAATGTTTGCGAGAAACCAGATTTCATTGAGTACAAAATATTTTCTATTTTAAGGATCACTACGATAAATTTCAGAACGAACTGAAATCGATTGAACTTTTAGGGTTGTTTAAATAAAAGAATTCGAAAGAACCATGATTTAAAAAAAAATCCATGGTTCTCAGTTGTGGATAACTACAATGTTTTAATTCAGTAAATAATTATATCAGTCAAAAGGCCTCGTCTACAATTAAGTCGCATTTCAACTTATCAGATGTATATTTTGGCAAAATACTCACTGCACTTAGGCACAATCTGATAATTCACCGCTACGATTTGAGGCTTTTTCTACGAAAACCATTTCGTGATTGCTCAAAATTTAACCTTCTGTCTTAAAAACATGAACTGTCATTTTCGACTTCCATAAAGACTCAAACAAAGTAATAAATAGATTGAAGAGATTCAGATACACCATCATCTGGTGGCTCAGAGAAGGAGTATGTACTTGCTCGGTATGTAAGAGGTCGTGGGATCGTTTCCCGCGAAGATGTCTATATTTCAAGACAGGTGTTGATGCCAAGAATATTGTGTTTTTACTTTCAGTGCTAACCCAATTGATTAAAAATACGAAAATCTTAGAAATTTATCCGTAAATTTTCTCGAATGGTAATGCCTTTTTAGCTTCTGGCTGAATAACATCACACACCCAAAAGGAGAAACTTGCAGTTGGCTGTACCAAAATAGACTAATTTGGGGTGAAACTTTGTATTGTCATTCGTAAAGGAGATAGATAGGTTTGACATACCATATGGCTAGAGACATTAAGCCAGGTATGGTGATGGATATGAGAGGTTGGAGAGATGGGTTTCTTAATGCTTTATAAAAGCAACTAAGAAATGGCTACTTGCCTAGCCTCGACCTACCTTTCACTAGTATTATTATTAGTATCTTATTAAATGGGGCATAAAAAATTGCTACTCTAATAAAAACCGCTTGACGACTTCAAAATTCAAAATTCAAAACGACATTATTGTACATGAGGTCTAAATTAAGTGTCAATTAAATGTTTATTGTTATTATTATTAACAAATAGGTCACAAAATGATGTCTACAGATTACAAAACAAGATTGATACACTGGAAGCTGATAAGGATCGTTTAGCGTTAGAAGTAGAAAAACAACAATTATTAGCAACAAAGGCTCGTGAGGAACAACGTAAAACACAAGAAGAACTTGCCCGCTTACAGGAAATGTATGATCGCTCAGCCATGCAATTAGGTCGTACCAAAGAAATGGAAGAGAAAACAAAAGAAGATATTGATCGATTATCTGTTGATTTAGAAATGGTTCGTGAACGATATGACAAAACTCAAATTGAATTACGACGTATACAATCCGATAAGGAGAAATTACAAGCAGAAAGCGAACGTTTTGAATTTGAAGTTGAACGAGCACATTCTCAAATGCAAAAGGCACAAGCTAACTATGACAAAGCACAAGAAGAGAACGCTCGAATGCAAATTGAAATTGAAAAATTATACGACAAACTAGATAAACAACAAATAGAATATCGTAAGATGCAAAGCGAAGCAGAGCGTTATAAAGCTGAAGCAGACAATTTACGTGAAGAATCTGATCGTTATGCATCACGATTTGGCAAATATCAAGATACACACGAACGTACAAAAGAGGAGCATGAACGGTTAAAGGCAGAAGTCGAACGTTTGCAGAATCGATTGGATAAAACATCATTGGAATTAGAGCGTGCACGGAAATCTGAACAAGAAGCAAATCGTCTACGTTCTGAATTGGATCGGATCGAAAGTATGCGAGGTAAATATCAATACGAGCATGATAAGTGGTCAGCTGAAACTGGCCGAATTCAGGCTGAAAATGAAAAATTACAACAAGAATTACAGAAAGTACTTACAGGCAATCAACAATTAGAAGATAAATTACATGAGGTAAATATGCAATTAGATATTAGCAAAGCAGAAATAGCAAAATTAACTGGTATGCAAGAAAAACAAAGATTAGAAACAGAGCGTGCACATATTGAATGTGAAAAAGTACGCGATCGTTATGAAAAACTGAAAATACAATACGAAAAAGTAGAAAAGGAGCTCGATAAAATGAAGGCAGATGTTGGACAGTTTGAAAGATACAAAACACAAATGAATTCTGTTGATAAGTCAAAGAGTGATGATAAATTAGAGATTGAACGCTTACGTGATCGTTTAGACAAAGCCATTCAAGCGCGTGATGCAACTGAATTGGAAGCTGGTCGATTAGCTAAAGAACTAGAAAAAGCACATAAAAATCTTAATATGGCCGCTGAGAATAGCGAAACTCTAAAATTAGAGCTTGAAAGAGTAAATGTTGAGTTGACACGTGCTCGAGAGAAGGCAGAACGATTACAGGTTGATGCCAAAACAATTGAACAAGAACGTGATGTACTACGTGCAGAATTGCAACAAATGCGACGCGTTGTGGAGCAACAACAACGTAATGTTGATCATCGAACACAAGAAAACTTACTTAAACTTCAACAAGAATTAGCTCAATCTGTACGCGATCGTGAAAAACTAGCTTCCATGCTTGACAAACGTGACAAACAAGATGATTCCGTTGAAAAACAATTCTTGAAATATGAAAACGATATTAAGAAATTAACTACGGAACGAGATCAATTAGTTTTGCAATTAGAGAAATCACAAGACATGTTAATGAATTTCCAACAAGAACTTACCCAATCCGAACAAGAACTTGAAAGACAACGCGAAGAAGTTCGAAGTCTAAAAGGCGAACAACGTCGAATCACACAAGATGTAGAACGTGGTACTAAAGAAATGTTAGAAAATAGAGATCGTGAAATATCTAAACTTCAACAACAAATTCAAGCATTACAACGAGAGCGTGACACACAAAAGCAAAGAGCTGAAAAAGCTGAAAAGAAATTCCAAGAGACTGGCGCCCGTGGTGATTCTGAACTTGAACAATGGCGTAAAGTTGTTGAAACAGAGAAAAATCGCGCTGATATGGCAGAAAAAACTATTTCAGAATTACAAAAACATATACAAGGCATGGAGAAACAATTACATGCACAGCAACAACAATTACAACAACAGCTTCAGCAAATGGCCCAATATCAGAAACAAGCTGGTATACATCCACCTGGTGGTGGAGGTCAAGACGAAAAACTTCGTAAAGAACTAGACAAAGCGTTAGCCGATCTTAAGAATAGTTCGGTTGAAAAAGAAAGGCTGCAAGCACAATTAGAAATGCTTGTACAAGAACTGGAAAAGAACCAGGTTAGTTGGAGGATCACCCACAAGATTATATTTTATGTATTTTGAAAAAAAGAAAGTAATGTCATGTGTTCATGTGTTTCTTATGTTGTTCATGTTATGTTATTTTGCGCGATGTTTATTTTTATAGCTTTGTTTTTGTTTATGTTGGTGATCAAATTTCTTTTGGGCATCCTCCAACACACTGTAGTTCAATGTTTGTTGTCCAATCATTCATAAATTTTTTTTTGTTATTATTTTTTCATATTTCGTGTTGGCTCTACTTCACACAAAAAACAGTTAGCCTTCGAGTTTTCTTTAAAAAGCAATGTGCTTATTTTTCAAATTCCAATCATTATGGAGTTCTTATCTAAAATAGAAAAAAAAACAGCATTTATTGTGTGAATTAAAAAAGCTATCAGCATTTTTCTTATTAATTAAATAATTTTTTCATTATTAGTGGCAAATTTCATTTCACTTACCGTACTGTGGCAATTTTTTACTTACTTTGTTAGATTTCTTTGCCACACTATGCAGTAAGCGTTAAGCATTTTGTTAATCACTTAACATTTGTCATAAGCTACAAACTTTAATGTTTTTTTCGATTTAAAATTAGCTCGATCTACACGAAGCCACCAAGAAGATGCAATCGATGAACGCTGGAACAGCAATGAACGCGAAACAGAACGAAGAAGCTACCGCTATTAAGAAACAATTAGATGCCCAAAAGAAACAATTAGACGAACAAAGGAAAACTGTAGAAAATAAACGTAGAGAAGTTGAGCAACGTGAAAAATCCCTTACAGAATTAGATACACAATTAAAGAAACGTAAAGAACAAATGGACCAATTAGAGCAGCAACTTAAAAAGGTAATAACATGTTCTATTGTTCTATTGGATTTGTATGATTTCTGATTATGTAATTACAGGTGGGTGGTGCTGCATCTGCTGCAAGTGAATTAAACAAGAAATTAACCGAACAAGAGAAAGAACTTGAATCTCACAGGCAAAAATTACAACAAGCTCAAGAAGAAGCCAAACGTTCAGCAACTGAAATGGAAAGACTCTTACAACTTGTTCAAATGAGTCAAGAAGAACAGAATAGTAAAGAGAAAACGATTATGGAGTTACAACAGTAAGTACCTACACTAAGTACAGTCTTGGCTCATTTGAAATTAATGTTTTTCCAAATTTATAGAGCTCTTAAGAATGCGCAAGCTAAATTACGAAGCCAACAGCAACAAATGACTGAACAGAGAAAAACTGAGGAGGTATGTACATTTTTTTCAATATCATTAAAACTCGAACTAATCAAATCTTTTTTAAACCATGCTTACATTTTCGTTGGATTTCAAATATGATGTAATGTATATAACTTATTCACTTACTAAGGCTGGACCTGCTGGTTTCTTAAAAAGCTTCTTTTAAATTATTTCCACAAACACAGAATATTCATATATTCAATGCAGTAGATGATTCAGTTAATAATAATTCGCATACAATAATAATTTTCATGATAAATTTAATTAATTAAACGGTGATTTAAAAACAAAATTTAAAAAAAAAAATAAAAACATTCCTAACCTGTCTGTAAAGTGACAGGTAAAAGTACAATATGTGATTACGTTTCTTCTTTTTAAAATGATAGTTAAATAAGCACTCAAGTATTATAAGGACAAATTCAATAATTAATAAAAAAAAATCTGAATTGCTAAGTGTTTAAATCATAAATGGCGGAGAGAAGTATGAAGCGTTTGAATATAAACGTAGCTTAGAATGTTGAATGCATTTTCGTAGCTTCCGTACGTATTTTTGATGTATCATTTCTTTTTTTGTTAATTGATGTTCATTCTTTTTATTATCTGTTATTTCACAATATTTCACATTCTAATCACACGTAACATCATTACGTAATCATTTCATCAAAATCATCCTTATAATAAAATATTATTAAAAATGAAGATCAAATGGCACGATATAGGTGATTTAAGTCATACACTTAACCTATAAATATCACAATAAATAATTCTAAACACAAAGATCTTTCATTTTCTTGTATTTTAAAACAATTTCCACTATAATAATAATAAAAAAAATTTGTTAAATAAATCTTATCAATGAAGGATACTAATGAGAAAGTATCAAGCAGATTGTCACAGTACAGCAGCCATTTTTAAAAATGGTTGAAATAAAAATGGATGTTTGCTACGAAATTTATCAGAATAAAAAGCTAAATGAAATGTGTATACTTAAAGTAAGTTAGTAGTATTTGATCTTTTTATAGATTACTTTCTGTTATTTAAAAATATATTTATTTTTAGAACTAATAGCCTTAGGAATGACAATAAATACGATAGAATGGATTGGAAAATAAATACTTTGGAAATGTTGTTAATACATAACCTCTAAACATATTTCAGTAAGTATACAATATTTAAGGGAGTTTTTGCTCGAGAAAATAAATCGTCTGCTTTCGAGAGTATAAATTAGTAATTAATAAGTGGCAATAAGTTTGAGCATACAATATGCACACAAATATGCGCATAACATTAAAACTAATAAAGGAGTGCTTGAAATTAAATTGTAACTTTAACCATTCTTATCTCGAAAACCGCTTTTCTTTATAATTTTTTTTCCACTAATGAATATTTAAGATGATTCTTAAAGAAATTATAAAGTTTTACGCAATCAAAATCAAAAATTTGTCCATAACAGCCTTAATGTTATGTGCAGTCTTTTTAAAGTAGACTGAAATCATGGGCAAATAATTATTCTATTTTTTAATAGACTGGACCATACTACTCTTCTATCTGGATGGATTACTGAAATTTACACCAAAAATGAAACAAGAATATTTCAAGACTTCGAAAAATTAGAGGAGAAAAATGATTATTCATTCCCTGATATTATTCTCGCGTAAACTGTATAGATTAAACAGAAGAACACATGAATACATTGTATGACTTCTAATATTGAGTTCTGATTAAATTTTACGACTTTTTGTATGGTTTTTATGTTATATACTAACTATATTTTAAGTTGTATTTTGCTCAAATATAATTAAAATTGTCACTGTTATGTAAGAAATCACTCATTATCTAGCTGCAAATATTAGATCTATATATACAAATAGTCCACGACAAATTTTCTTCAATTTAAAACGCACTCTGAGCGTGTTTTGGAACAAGTTGCTACAATTTTCTAACATACTCGAGTAGCATAAAAACATTACAAATATTAACCAAAAGATAAAATTAATTTTTGTAAAAATACTACGGAAGCATTTTGAAAAAATGATTGAAAATTAATGTCATTACTATATTTTGTTTTCTTGGTCTACATGTAAATATGGACAACCACTTTATTTAGTAAATAGCTAGTGTATAAATTAGAATCTTACACAAGCAGTATGCGAATGAAAATATCTGCCATTGGTATACACTTTAAGTAGTCCTTGTGTTAAAGTAGTCAATAGTTATTTGAACACAATAAACATCATTGCAAATAATAGCCAATAAGGAAAATCTATCTAAACATAATAAAAGCCTTTTTAAATATAAGCAAGATTTCTTGCAAGACGGCCTAGAAGGTATTTTGAGCTTCTTGTAATAACCTAAACTTTGTTTGTCAAAATGTCAAATAATTAAATTTATGCTACTCTTTTACCTTTGTTCAGTCCAATTAATATTATGTTTAGATAAATTGGTTAATTATCAAGAAATATTAATCAATACATTTTTAAATTCTAAATTAAGCGGTGACTATCAAATTACTTACGTAAATATAAATGAACACAGCGCTTTTATATTTACTAAATTCAACTAAAATGTATGATTCCTAGCCAAAACATTTTAAAATTATAAATAATTTTTCCATACTTTGACAGTCACCGCTTTCATCCGTCACTGTTTGTAATCAAATATAATATAACCTAAAAATGTATATAAATTTAGATAGACCCCTCGTAAAAAGTAAGTGAATGTTCATTTTGCAATAAACAAAAGTTAACATAAGATCAACCATCTCCATTCAAAACAAAGTTTTAAATATTTAACTTACATAACGATAGAATTAGAAAGCTTAAATGGCTTGGTAGCTTAAAAATGGGATAAAAACAATTCGAACGCCACAAGAAATGTTATCGCAATGTTCCTTATCCCTATTTTTAAAAAAATCCTGATGAAGCATAAATGTGTAAATGAGATATTCCTGTAAAAATTTATAGCTATATTTGAAGTCACAAGTATAGATGCTTACAAAAAGTCATCGTATGTCTATGTAAAGACGAATTATTAAATGTAAACAAGTATTTTAAGATAAAAATCAAATCATATCGTTCTCATGCATAAGAGTTTTCACTTCTTTTGAGATTTTTTCAGATTTATTTTTCTCCTATGGAAGTATACTGAAACGGATGATAAGCTCCAAAAAATAAAGCAATGCTGCATTCCGCGATGACGCTTGGTACGGATATTCTATGGACCCAAACATTAATTTTTAGGGGTGGTGCCACCATGACGGTTCTTCAGAGACTAGCGGGTGGATTTTCTATTAAAAAAATTAATTATTTTTCCCTACCTAACTAGCTTGAAAATCATGGGTTAAATCCACCCCTGCCCACCAACAGGGATTGTCATCAGACACCGCTTGGGAAAATTAATATTTGAGTCCATAGAACATTCGTTCAAAGCGGCATGTCGCAATCATTATTTGCAAGTTCGATGGCGCTTACTATCCGTACTATATAACAAAAAAGTCTCATATTGAAAAGTTTTGATTTTGGATTTTAAGCATATCGTTTTTTAAATAGCTTAGTGCACAGCATTACACTGCTATTTTTGTTATAAATTCAAAAAAATATTGAAGGATTCAAACTTTGAGTCTACAATATTCAAGGGTAAACAAAGGAAATTTACATTTTTGAAATCATTTATCTTAACTTGAAACTTCTGTACGTATACCATCCATTTACTCAAAGAATTTCACTCATAGATAACATATTTGAAGTAATATATGATATCAATGGTTTTATCGCCAAAATAATGGAGTGCGTTCTAACGAGATAAAATGTTAAGTAAATGTTAAAGTATCAAACGTCATCGCCACATAATGAATACTCGTGTAATATCATATTCATTCTATGTGTAATTATAAATTTAGAACGTATACAAAATTATTACTTTTTATATCATCATGCCCTTTAGATAAATGAAACATTTAGAAAAATATTATTCAATTGGCCTTACTTTTCTTGTTAAACATTTAAAAAGTTAACAAATTTTATTTATGTACTTAAAAAGAATATTTAAAAAATAATAATTGTCTCATGTTTAACAACATTATATAGTTACATAATATGAGTATAAATATTTAAAAAAAACATGTAATGTCACGTTATTATTTTCAGAAAATTTTTACGTCCCAATATTTCAATTTTGCTATTGACTTCTAAATTTCTTATAGTAATTCAAATTGTGTGTTTTGCTTCGTAATATCCCATCAAAGCAGTTTTTTAGTCTCTATGAATATTAAACCAAAATTCCTAAAATTATGACAAACACAAAATCCTACCATCAATAAATTCAAGAAAATGTAAAAATATATTCCTCCCAAAATCTGCTAGTACAATAAAACCTAGTAATATTTAGATTTTCATGAACAAACAAAAAATTCTAAATTCAAACACGAATATGGAATCGAAGACTAAATTCTGCTGGAAAGTATACTGTTCTGCCCTTAGAAACTTAAAATGGAATGCAACGAAGGTTATTACCTCATTAATTTATCAATGAAATTTCAAAACAAAGGACCATATGAGTAGGTGGCGAATTTTTCAACATAAAAACTCAAAACGAATTATTTAAGCCAGTTTTTCAGTAGACAATTTTTAAACTAAAAACTTAAGTAGTTATTTACGACATTTTTAATCTTCATATAACTTCAGGAAATACTAAAAAAGGGCGGGAACAGATACTTTCAACTATTCTGGTCTGATTTCTTTAAAAAATTTTATAATTAATATCACTTTTATTATGTAAGAATTGAAGAATTTAATTAAATTCAAAAACATATCGCTTTGAATCAGTTTACAATTTTTAATTACGTTAGAATGATGATAAGGTAGAAATGGAATTAAGAAATTACTGATAGATTTGATTAAGAAATGGAAAATTTAACCTCATTTTGAAAACTGTTTCTTAAATCTGAACTAAATTCGAAAACGTTCGAGTATATCTTCATGTTGACGCTCGGGGACACTTTAGATCTTCTTAACTGTGGTGTATTAACACCAAAGTCTTGAAGAGTCTAGCATCAATCATGATAAGATAGGGATTTTTAATCCTTTTGAATATTTAAATCAAAAGAAATAAATCTGATCATTATTTAACCCCCAAATAAAATTCTGTTAATAATTATTGATTAAAATTGTACAGAAAAGTGCATGGAAAAAGAGCGTATCATCAAACTGCCATAACTGTGCCATTACATATCAGTTGGATAAGAATACGAAAATTGTAAAATAAGCATATATTTTATACTACATTACATAATTATAAATAATTTAATAACTGAGTAAAAAAAAAAAGATATACGTTAGATTTTTCATAAATAACGGCTTAATATAACACAAATTTACATTAAATAAATAAATCTTAAAAATTAAGTTACAATCAAATAAAAAAAATTCTTCATTTCGTTAGCTTTCATTTGTTAGAGATACAGTCTCAAAAATTATAATAATGATAAGAATTGTTTATTTAAACACATTTTTTAATTAATAAATAATTAATAGTACCGTCATCCATCAGCTTTTTTTAGAGCAAAGGTACTATCGTTCATCTAAGTTGTAACTCTATTCAAAATGTAACATATTTTCATTGGTCTATGGATTTAAAAAGGGTGCGTTCTTTAATGTCTTTTTTTAATAAGACTGCCATCTTGTTATATTCATTGTCATGTCATTTGAGATTGGATAAAAGCTTTCTAAATTAGGTACATTTTACATGAAAAGTGTTTGAATAAACATTGACTATTATTCATAAACTATAGCTCATTATTATAATCGAATACTTGATGTCTAACATAACAATTAATCCACAAAATTCTAAAGTGTATAAATTACTTGGTAGTTAGATTGTTCTTACTCCTTATTGTAAAGATCTTGTAAATTTCATACATATTGTTATAGAGCTATCTAGCCAATTTGCTTTTATTTAAAAATTTTTAAATGTCAAATTAACAATTTGGCGAAAGTATTGGCCTTGATAGTCTTATTGAAATTCGCTTAGTATAAAATCATATGTAGTTACCTATTTTCATATCTTCTTTAGCGTCCTCGTTTTATATATAAAAAAAATGATATCTATCAATTGGTGCTTGGAAATGTTATTACTATAAAAAATACTATTGAGTGGTACCTTAAGTATCTCCCAATAATTGTGCGTGTTCGTGTATTTTCTATTAAAGAAATGAAATCATATTTTCGTCTATAAATTCTTACATGTCGTATTGATAAAATAAACTAATTTTAATAATATTAATTAATTAAATATTTTGTAAAATTCATTAACAATATACATAAACAGCGTACGTATACTTCTGTGGATAATGATTACCTTTATAGGCATTTGAAAATAGGCAATACTCTGAGATTATGTAATAAATTAAAACTCTTTCTTAACTTTAATAAGTGATTAACATATTCTAGTTTAAAAAAAAGACTTTAATTCAATACATGCAATGTAAATAATTTGTTGAAAAGTACTAAACCTATCAAGAGTATTTTGAAAATGACAACTTTCTTTTAAGATGCCTATTGACATTAATATTCTGTCCATTCTTAGTTACTCCGTGTCATTTTGATAACGTAAAGCTACATGGTTGTTTAATTTTGAATCCCAAAGATTTTTTTATGATCAAGGATAAACCCAAAAATATTTATTTCGACGTAAAGGTAAATTAGGTCAAGGAAAAAATTTTAATTCCTTAATGAAATTTAACAGACTACTCTCCTTGATAAAAAAAAAACTTCCAAGTTCGTTAACTCCAATTACCTAAAGCTTCTTTTATACATTCCCAAACTAAATACTCTTATAACAGTATTAAATATTTTTTAAAAAAACTCACCTGTCTAAATAATGCTCAGCAAGTTTCAAACCACAACAAATTTACGACTTACCTACGAATAAAAAATTAATATATAGAGCAGTTTTAAAGTTTCCTAAAATCACTTTAGATAAGTTAAAATGAAAGTCTAGTTTTCGTAATCTAATCCGTCAGTATTAGAAATTATTTCGTCTGATAAGTTTTTTTATTAGCCATATTAGTAACAAGCAATTTTTCTCAATATACACTGTCAATCAAATATCTGTCCCGTAAAGTTCTGCCAACATTTTTAAAAAAGGTTAATAATAATCTTTTAATTTTAGCATTATTACAAATAAGAAATTAATTTTAGGCCATACAAAATTCTCAATCTCATTTTTCACTTATTACAATAGAAAAGAATACATACAAAGAGCTAAGCAAATTTTTAATCGATTTCGACTTCTGTGTAATTGTAAATTGCATGTAATTTTAACTTTCATACGCAAAATAAATACATTTTTTATTTGTATAAATAATATATATATTCAAATTTTTTAGTATGAATTTTTTTTATGCTAATAACCATTTTTGTTCCACAAATAATTATATTTTCTATTCTACAAAGTGTTTTTTTAATGTGAAACAGACATAACCTAAATATGTCCAGAGACATTATAGTATTTCATGCAAATATTATAAGGACAAATTGAAAAAATAAATAAATAAAATACACCAAAACTTTGATTTTGGGGCATTTTCATAACACCTCTGTACATAAATACATGCACGCCATAGTGTGACCCAACACGATTTGCACTTACCAACAGACCTAACATTTTTCATTGGTTCCATAAAGCTTATTCGATCTCTTATGGTATATTCTCTATATTCTAACATTTTAGGGTTATTTCTAATAAATTTCACTTTGATTAAGGTTTTAGGCTTCATTACGTGATTGGCGTACAATCAGTGCGTTTCAAAGCTCTGCGGTTTTCTTGAATCATTCTCCACCTTTAATTAGGTAAAAGCGCAGACAAATGGAAACAGTAACCAGCGTGAATTAGAATCTGAAAAGAAATGCACAAAAGAGTTTTAAATAAGTATTACACTTAATATCCGTTTTGACGCTGGAATTATTATTTTAATTTTTCTTTCTACAAAAGTTTCTAATCTAGCTAAACATTTTGAGAAGGCAAAATATAAGAAATTTATTAGTATATAGAAAAAAAATTGATTCTAAAAAAACATATTGTATATATTATATAAATATTATTTAACTTTTTATATGAGTTATTTATAAAAAAAAAGTTAATAAAAATTTATCTTTTTATTACAAAAAAATAGACCAATATTATATTGATGAACTGACCAAATAATATGTAAAAATTCATATTAAAAATATAAGTACCAAAAAAAAGAGAGTAAACTGAAGATTTAAAAAAAAAAAAAAAAAAAACTATTGCTGTAATATTTGTGTATATTGTTTCTCATTTTTTGTATGCAAAATACATCACATGTGTAAATTGTACCTAAAAATATTTTTAGAATCGTTTATAAAAAAACACAATAATGTAGAAAAAAGTGTTATTGGCATGTTGAACAAAAGACAAAAATATTAGAAAACAAAAAATGTTATTTAAAAAAAAAAAAAAAAAAACACAAAACAATCCAAATGATCTCAATGTTACTTTTCTGTCTTTTTAATCTGCATTATTAAGATTTAAATCCCAATAGTTGGATTCTTAGATGGATCCTCTTTTTTTAACGTTTTTAGATTTCCCATGAAACTATTCATGTTTGCTTGTTTCCAAACTGAATATGTGTGTCTTTTTCCATAAGTTCTTTGTGGTTTGAGCCTCGAGTTTGTTGAATTCGACACATTGATGAACTCACACAAACAGCGGGAGTTATAGGGCTGTGTGTCAAATGCTAAGCCCATTCATTAAAAAGCTGAAGTTCGATGATTAATTTTTACATTTTAATTAAATGTATTGTATCTACAAAAGCTCTAAATCAATGGATCAAGGTTCTAAATAAAATAAAAGGAAATTGTCCTGCAAAGTGAGTATGACTATAACTTAAGAAAGAAAATCTGAGAATTGCGTAATTTAGGACATTATAATCGATAAAAAACAAAGTCTAAATTCGTGTCAGTCGCTCGCACATCTATGGAAACCTTAAAGCTTGTATCTTTAATGAGGTCATTATCCAATACAAGTGCGGAAATCCTTCTTTCATGTTCTGTCGTATTTTTTAGAAGGATAATTACTTTGATATCTTCAAATGAGTTTAGGGTAAGTTCAAATCGGTCAGCAACAAAAGTATGCTTTTAAATTCCTGGAATGAATTCCATCTAGGAATCCAACTTAAACATTAGTAACTAATTAAATTAAATGTTAAAGAGAATAATTTACTATAAGAATGTTAGAAATCGTATTTGTTATCCGGTTCAAAACAAGAGTTGAAAAATATTAAGTGATATAATTATGCTATTTTATGGACAAAACTTTTTAACAATTGTTGATATATATCAATAGATTAATAAAAAATTATAAAAAAAAATCAATATATAAAAAACTATTTAAAATATTGTATTATAAAAAAATATCCAAGAGCAAATCGAATAAATGTTATTAAATTAATATAATTAAAAAGAAAAAAAGCAAATATTGATTGAAGCACAATAATTACACTTAAAGTATAAATACATACGTATATAATTATGTATTATAGAAGATAAATAAGTAATTAATTAATATATAAATAAATATATAAAAAAAATATATTATACAATATTTATAAATTAGATTTGTGTTATAACCGTGGTTCAACAACAACAAAACAATTACGTTCATAATTAAATTAATTATTGTTACCAGTTAAGTTCATTGTTATGGCCATTGTAAAATTCAATCTGCCTATGAATAATTAATTATATTAATAATTTTATAAATATCTCTGTAATATATATAATATGTATTATAGAGAATATCAAAGTTTGTAATATATATTATATATATAGATTATATAAAAAAATTAGTTGATTCATGTTTAAATAAAACATTTTCCAAAATATCATTTTCTAATTTATTTATTACGGTGTTTATCTCCCTGCTACTATAGTGTACGAAGTGTTGTTTAAAATTCTCTTATATAGTTACCTCTCTTTAACTACAATACTCTAACGATAGTCGTTTCTGTTCAACAATAAAATTGATTATATTTTAGTAATGAAACTAACTAATTATATCTCAGTAATGAAACGGTCAATAATTTTGTTTTGTTTTGTTTTTTTTTTTTTTTTATCTTACAACAAATATCTAAAGGTTAGTTTTTTTCTAGAGTTAAAAAACCTGTTAAAAATACAACCCCTCCTATACTCTATAGGCTAATTATCCAAACTTTAATTAAGTTTATTTCGATTTAGAGACAGTCAATTAATTTCAGGTTTTTATTGCAATTGTATAATATCCTTAAAAAGTACAAAAATTAATATATAAAATTTTCTGATACTATGTCCATAGCGAGACAACAACCTTAAATTTCCTCATTTCAAATTTCGATCATAAGGCGCTAGCTGCTATCCACAATTTTATGAATTTTAATTTTTTGAAACGGAACCCTAATTTTTTTGAAAATAAAATTTAGCCCATAGTGCTCGCTGACTCTACAGGTGAAATATGTTGCTTGCTGACAATGTAGCATTGATGAAAAATTTTTTACAATCGGTTAAGGAGTGTGACGAAAAAAAATGACAGATTTTCATACGCCATTCAAAGAACTCACCCGTAGAGTTTCAGATCTCTACGATCAACGGTTTAGGCTGTGCCGTGATCCGTCAGTCAGTCATTCATTGAGGATAAAACATTTTATATGTATAGATGAGTCTAAAAACAATGGATGTGTATGTTGATGTTGTTGGAACAACAGATTGTTTATCGAAGATGTGAGTAGTTATTCAAAACGCTTGATAGAGTATCTTTTTGCTGTATCGAATGTAGAGATAAGGAACACAATCTCTAAAATAAAATTAATTAAGATGGCATTGGGGTTCTAGAGGACCATACATACATATAAATACAGTTCATACATATACACATACACTTACACTCCGCTACACGATCGCCATTATAGCCCCTTCATTAAATGCTATTTTGTGGACACTTTTTGATTAAAACAGCCACATAAGATTGTGCTACTTCCTTCTACCCTCCATTGTTTGGATATATTTGTTGCTTCATCACGCCAAAACACAGAGAATTCATGAAGAGTGAAATCTAATTACCTCCTCCTCTCCTCTAGGGATGTAACCATTATGGATTATGGAGAGTTTCATTATAGTTATAATCGAAAACCTTGAACGTGCTCAGCTTTCAATATGATGGAAAAAATTGTAATGTTTGAAGCTGAGGTTATATTTTTTCTAAAAAATTAAAACAACTTATTCAGTTTCATATTTATGACCTTTGAAAAGTCTCTCACTTACGCAGGTTCTGAAACACCTTTTACTACATGTAAAAACTAATCCACCCTTAAAGTGTGAATCACACCCGAGCGATGAGCGATAGAAGTAGATAGTGAAAGATTTTACGGATCAAAATAATGGAACTTTGCAATTGTTCCATTATTTTAATTCATATTCATTGAGTTTTCCGATTAATCACTTACACAAACACTTGTCGATTTCCTAGATAAGGCTTTATGAGTTACTAATAAAATAATGTATAAAGCAAAAATCTACTTAAAATAAATCCAAAACTTACCTTTTATGAATAATTCGAAATGATTTCCAGTCACCATTAAAAGAAATAGTGTCAAAGTCACAATTTTATTGTAATAAAATGAACAATGCAGAATAATGCATTCAAATTGTTTTTTTTTTTTTAACTATTTTCAAATAAAAATTTTTTCATCACATTTTGTGTACAATTTTAACAACAGTTAAATCAAATTCTCACAATTAAATTTGTACATTTTTAGAAAACTTTATGCAAAAAATTAATTTGCTCACTATGCAGGCGTCTGCTTTCAGTCGTTTTAAACAAATTCAAATATAAATGAAAAATTATAAGACGGTAGGCCTAAGAAAATATTTTTACGGATCTAATCATGACCATGGAAATTAGAAAAAGAAATGGATGAACTGACAATGCGTTGTATGATTTTTAACAAGATCTGATCTCATTGTGCTTCTTTTACTATTCATTCTAAAATTTTTAAGTCAGTCCTAGTCCTATTGCAAAAGAAGACACCATTTATTTGAAAGAGACGATTTCTTTTAAACTCTCATTTCCATGACCATGACGTATGACCCATTCATGCACTATAACTTTCTGCACATTCTAAATGTTATTTTTTTTTTAATATAATTGTGTGCAGGTCAATTTTTTTAAAGAGCAAATGTTCGTGTTTCGTTAAAATTTATAAAATATTTTATAATAATTATACAAAATATAATTTAATCAGGTACATGTAAACACAAAATATTCCATAATTTATTTAACTTTTGAACACTTACCCATAAAATTTAGCGAATATTTATTTTTTCATTATGATTTGTATTTGCAAAAATTGCAAACATCCTGTGCTTCGTATTTCGTTTACAGAATAGATAATTATTTTAAATGCTTTTTTTTGTGAGAAAATAGATAATTTTTCTCATTAAAAACAAATTGTAAAATTAATAATTTTGACGTAATTTATGAATATTCGATGTTTATAAAATTACTGCCACTTAACTAGTTTGCAGTTAAGTGTAGATTTTGTTAATTATTTTCGATCAATCTTAAAATTGTCAAAACTTTGAAAATTTTACAAAACAAAATAGTAATTTATAGATATTTTCCTAACCAAAAGAAAATTTTGGTTCTTTTTAACAAGAACAAATATATATAAAAACATACATTTTTTTAGTAATTACAAAATAATCTTTATAAGGGCTTTAATCAAAATTATAAAGCATAAAAAAAATATGGGATTGATGAGATAATTTTCGACGTATTTTTTTTTCAAAGTCAACAGCGAAGAAAAAATTATAAATAATGAAAATACATAACACAAAAATATTTCTTTCCATTTACGAAGAAAACACATTAAAAATACAGTGTGGTCGGGGAAAATTCAACGGATAATATAGACCTTATCAAACTTAATAATAAATCTATACGTGAAACGTTTATCGGAGCTTATTAAAATCGAATTTCTATCTTAAATCAAACATACAACAATAATTTTCAAACACAACACACACATTGGTGATATTTAGCAGTTCACACGCACATTAACGTCTAGGTAAGTTTTGTACAGAAGCAGAGAGGTGGATTATAGTCTATACGTCTAGCAAAGTGGCGATAATTATTATTTAAAAAAATGGTAAGTTAGAAAACGTTATTTTTCTCCTCTCCGGGCAGAAAGTGTCAACTTTCCACCTACTGTGCTAAGCGAAGTTACCGCTTTCCGTCGAGCAGGAAAATAGTATACACACCACGAAAGTAAGTAAAGAATATGTCAGGTGAGACATTCTATACTTTTGTTCCCTAGATGTGTAATATTAATATACTATTTAAGAAATTTAAGTTTTTCTTCTGGAACATTATGGAAAGGCATATGGCCCGCTTCTGAAGTGAGCCTTACCCAACACTTAAGCACAAGCGCGTAATTGCGCGAGTGATCTACTAGACAACCACATTATCTTTAAACGCATTACACAATTCAATTCATTCATTCATTAGTAAAATAAATTATAACCTTTTAACCATCACAATAAATACGCTTTTCCCTGATAAATTTTACATTCATTTTCAAGGAAAATTTTCGTTATTTGTAGGGTGTAATATTTCAAAGTTAATGTCTTTGTACACGTGAATATTTTGGTTTTTTATTTTTCTATTTTTCATGACACTTCTTAAGATATTTCTATTGGAGTGAGAGCGAGTAAAGGGGTCTCTAAATAGTTGTATTCGTGCAATCTGTCAACGCTACATACTTTTATATATTGCTCACCTAACTTTGTTGGCACAGTTGCTTTCTGTAGCAAAAACTCGAACTAAAAATGTACAAAAACGTCTTCTAAATAGTACGGATTTCTATCCTTTATATGTTAAATATAAACAACTTTGAAATTTTATAGCAGTTAACAGACACGGTCAATGCTTCTACAATTTTTTTTTGTACAACTGTATGTCGCTGAAAACTATCTCTTAGGAATATTTTGTTAGAAATACCTTAAGACTCAACACACCGATAAAGCAAAATGTCTTTAAACAAAAAAATGTATCGCATTGGAGAACATTTTAACGCACATTGATAAAACAAAACATTTTATCAGACATTGATTAGATATTTTTTAATAAAATAATTCATTTTATATGGAATTTTAAAACTAAGAAAGGCTATCTAGCGACAGAAAACTAAAGAACTATAGGTGTTAGCTAGCATAGACATATAATATTTAACGGAAATGTCATTTACAATCTTGTATATTGCATACCATAATACATTATTAAAAAAATAAAGACTAGAAAAGCAAATATGGCACAGCACATTCAAATATATAATAAAGTATCTTTTCTCTTTTCATTCAATGAAAAAATCAGCTGAGTCTAACAAATACGGTTAACATTTTTTACTCGTAGCGCTAACATCTTAGCCTTAAAATTCCATAACATCTGCTTGGATGCAATCATTTGTTTCATCAGTGTGTTAACAACTAACAAAAACTAACAACGTTCTCGCTTGATTAGTGTGTATTGCCCATTTCTATTTTAACGACAACACAAAATGTCACGTGCAACAAAAGCCGTTGAAGTTACAAATTATAAATTGTTCAAGTTTGATGAGTTCTATCACCAATATATTTATATTTAGGAGTAAGCCCCTAACTTTTTTCTTGTAAATAAGTAAAATATTTCGCTAAAATTTATATTTTTTAAGTTGAAATGTATGCAAATAAGTAAATTCATTTATTTAGAATAATACAAACAAATAGGAACATATAAATAAAAACCCTATTTACGAAGGCAGTGAGTGCTACGATGAGATTAAGGCTGAGGCATAAATGCAAGCGACCAAGCATGGATGCTAACATTAAATTTTAGTTGGCGATATAGAAATGTCCAATAAACTGTAAGAAATTAAGAATTTTTTTCATGCAGTTCATTGAACATTCCTGTATCACACAGTTAAAAAAAAGTAGAATCAATGCTTGATCGCTTGCTTTTAAAGCTTCAATTAAAGACTTAAAAAAAAATAATAATAAAGTCACAACAGTATTTTTTTTAAATGGTAAATATCACAGATTCGTTTCAATTTTTGTTGTTTTTTTTTTTTTCAAATATTCAATTATAAAATTAAATTAAAACATAGAATTATAAAAAATTTATAATAAGAACAGTAGTTGTAGTTTAAAAAAACAAATAAAATTCGGTCGTTTTTTTTTACAATAAAAATAAAAAAATTTAAAAAAACAGGTTGTAAGACATAATTTATATATAAATAAAATACTGAAATGTTGGTTTTTTGCAACTTGGTTTTAATATAATTATTACAATCTTCTTTCATCTTCTTTCTTCTGTCAGATTTCAAGCTGCGGGATTACAAATAAATGTTTTTTTTTCTCTTGTTTATAATATAATAATGCATGACAATTTTTGATTTGTTTAAAGGTGATTCCACAAAATCTAAATTAATCGCACATATATCAAAATAAGTAAAAATTTTTAGTGTCGGCATAATTTTAGGTATGACCTTTGTCAGTTACACCTCTACGATTGTAGATGCTTGAAGTTGTAGGATCATCAAACAACCCTTTCATTTGATATATTTAATAACATAGTTTTTTTAAATCAGAATATTTTATATCTCTCAAAATATTTCAAAACTCTTAATCCGCCTCTACCAGTACATATATCTTGTGGTTACTCTGTGATGACAAACGCTAAAACTATCGTTGGAAGTTAAATTTAGATGATGATAACAATCATTGTCTAAACTATGCCTCTAACGATAGCGAAAAATCATCACAAAATAGTTACACAGTAGGTACTAAGATGAATAGTAAATGGTCTGCGTCGATCTTAAAAACTTGAAAAATGATAAAGATAAGCTTGCTTCGGTTTCCAATATAAATCAGTTTTTCGGTTTTATCAGGTTTTTCCTGGATTTAAAACTTCAATATTACTGAATTAATTTTTCGTAGTTTAATACCATCTTTTTAATAACTCTCGAGAAACATTACATCTGACCGATCCCTTAAATCTTAATACTTTTTTTACTTTTAAAATTGCAATTAAATAATATCAAAATCCAAGCAGGCAAGGCTAGTTTTCTAACATTTCTAAAAGTTCGAACATTAAAGGGTGTGAAGTACGTTTTAAGTTTAGATATCTGTTGAAAAGGCTATTATTCAACATGATCCAAATTTATATTAACTGACTAGGCCCTGGAAATGTTTTCATTTAATCTCTTCTCAAGTATCAGTCCCTACTAAAGCTAGGTGTTAAAAATGAAGATAATAAAATAAAATCAAAATTATGTGTGTTTAAAAAAACAAAAAATATGTCAAGTTAAAAGTTACAGACTAAGCATGCTCTCAGTGTAAACCTAAAGTTTTGCCCTTGACTGGTATCGATAAATTTTATCGACTTTAAAAAACGACCTAATAAAAAAATCTTATTTTGATAAATGCACAAGGGTCTAAATACAAATACAATATATTATTTATATAATACGCATGATCAAATCAGCTAAGTCCTACAAATAAAATTTGTGAAGTATATTTTTCATCGAAGAAAAAATGAAAAACAAATGGAAATGTTTATACATAGTTAAGAATCAAATATATGTATATGAATGAAAATTAGAACACTCAAAAGATAAAACCTATCGAGGGGGGAAAGTATTTTGAAAATTTTCATTTGGAAAAATGAAAACAAATGCAATTATTTTCTATTAATAGAAAATTCATTAACGAATTTTAATGACGGGAACGATGTGTATCCCTCTCTCGATCACGTTCTCTATCACGATCTGATTCTCTTCGTGTGCCAGCATCTCGATCACGTTCTCGTTCGCGTTCCCGATCACCACGTTCACGATAACGTTCTTCGTAATAATTTCGTGATTTTGATGGAGGTGCTTCTGCTGGTACTTCCGGTGTTTCTGGTGGTGATTTGTTTCTTGGGCGTACGGCTCTTTAAAAGAATTGATTTTTAAATTAGATCTTTAAATTATATTAAGCCAAAATTTAGAAGAAAACTTTAAAGTTATTGCTTATAAAAAACCAAACATCTTTCGTTCGAAGCATTCCTTTCGCGAATCAAAAAAACTTCAGCATAAATTCAACGCAAAAATAGAAGAGTTTCGCTATTGATAACTGGGAGGTGCAACTCGCCAACTGGCGATAATAATTCGTACTAATTAAAATCAGAAGAAGACCCGAATCCAGTAGTTACAATTTCGACAACCAAAAATACTTATAAAGAATGGCTTTTTTTCTTAAATTGCAAAATAAGAAAATTTACAAGTATAGTTACCTCTATCCGAGGACACACTATATGTATGGATTTAGTTATGACCACTAAATAAACAGGGTATGAAGTTCACTGGAAGTACATGACTTTCATTTTATTTTGTAAACTAGGGTAATTTTTCAAAATAAAAATGACTTAATAAACCCACAACTACTGGAGGTAATAAAAATATCACAATTTCTGGATGGTTCCTTTAAAAAAAATAAAGACATCTTACCTATCTTCAGGGCTTCTGTCTCTATAATCACGTTCTCTTTCTCGTTCACCACGGCTGCGTGATCTTTCTCTAGGTTCTCGACCTTCTCGATTATAACTTTCACCATAATAACGTTCACGATCACGATCACGTTCTCGTTCACGATCTCTACTACGCTCTCGATACCTCGAAGCAGATCGTTCACGTCGATCACGTCGACGATGTGAGCGATCACGTGACCTGGACCTATCACGTCGCCCAGAACCATAACTTTTCGCTTCCACGCCATGCAATGTATCTTGTAAGGAGCTAATCAATATTTTACAGCGATCGTCGTTAGCTACTTTCGATTGTTTGATTAGTGATATAGCGGTGACAAGTGTTTCTATCGCGCCGGCATAATCTCCCGCAGCGGCATCGGACACTGCACGTGCTATTGCTGAACTGGAAACTGTTCTATTACGTCCCATAATATCCTCGAATTCTTGTTCAGAAACCGTTGTTGTTTCACCACGATGTTCGGGACCAGTGGGTGCTCCGTAAGGAGATTGCTGGAAGTAAGAAATAATGGTTTATTATTTTGATATGAATTGCCAAACAGTTTAAAATTCGGAATTATTAAGGTTGTACTGATATCTGATACATCACAATAATTCCCGGGTAAAAATATATAATTACCCCAGTTGGAGGTCCGTATCCATGTGGAGGTCCGTGTGGTGGTCCATTTGTAGCTCCATGTGGAATTCCAATTGGAGGACCATGAGGTGGTCCCAATGGCGGCCCATGTTGTTGTGGGGCTCCTGGATGTTGCATTCCTTGTTGATGCGGTGGCCCTCCACCTAAAATAAATTATTTCAATAAAAGTTACATTCATTGTCATAAAAATATGTTCCAAATACTGTTCTGTATCCCAAATAGTAACAACTTGTAAACCGGGTGTAACAAATGCTGAAGCAAAAATATTAAAAACAAAATATGGGTTCAGAAAGGGGCATTCTATGATAGCTACTTTGTTAAAATTATTTTCTACAATTTTTGTTAATCCTAGAAATTTCAATTTTATGTACATTTATTGAAAAATACTCGAATATAATTTCAAAATTAGCGAAAGTCTATCTCGGCACAGAATATTTGATCTTAAAAAAATTACCTGGTTGGAAGAATGCTGGATTAACATGCGGTGCTGGAGCAACATGAGGTCCTTGAGGTGGGCCTTGTGGTGGTCCATGAGGTACCGGTGGAGGACCACCCATTGGTGGTCCACGTGGTGGACCTCCCATTGGAGGACCTCGAGGTGGTCCTTGCATATGTGGTGGAGCTTGTCCATGAGGTGGAAATTGATGCATCGGTGGACGATTCCATTCCGGACGCGGTCTTGAATTAAGGTGAATAGTCAAATTTGTTCCCTGAAGATTTCCCTGGAAAGGCTATTAATAACAATTTAATAAAAATAGAATATTAAGGTCGGATATTTTCAGAAGGTTCTTGTAAGGAAATAGCAGGATCTGTAAAATGGAAAATTGAAAATATACGACCTTAAGGAAATCGAAGATTACATACCATTCCTGGACGATGTTGAGGTGGACCTTGTGGTGGACCCTGAGGCGGACCCGGTGGTCTTGGTGGACCATTTGGTCGAGGACCATTAGGATTCCATTGTTGTTGTGGAAATCTTGGAGGTCCTTGATTCGGTGGCATAATTTGTCCTGGAGGAGGTCCTTGCATTGGCGGCCCTTGCATTCTTGGTGGTGGTCCACCCATTCCTCCTGGTGGCATACCAGGTGGTGGAACTGGACCTCGTACATCTTGTGGTGGTCCCATCATCATCCGCTGGGCATTCGGGTTTTGTTGGTGAGGACCTGGAGGAATATTAGGATTTTGGTGAGTTGGAACGGCCCCGGGGTGTGGACCCCTGGGGCCGGGATTAGGGGTAGAAAGTCGAGTTTTAGACTGACTTTCAAATTGATTTAATGCTTGTTTTGTAGGTAAGGTTACAACAGGAATTTGTCCGTGGAGTTCTTTCTTTGGTAAGTGTTCCATACATAATCGCATACTTGGTTCAGATCCCAAAGATATTACACAAAAACCCTTAGACTGACCATTAGCACGATTTTCAAAAAATTTTACCTCCATAAAATCAGTGACACCAATTTCGGCAACGGCGTCTGTTATTTCTTGATCGGTTGTCCACTGAAATTTTAGCATTAATTAAAATGTGTACAATAAAATTTCAAGAACGTCGTAAATTTTTTAATAAACATCTTATCTTACTAAAAAAAATTATTTTAACAAAAAAATTAAATATTTTGGACATACCCACGATAAATTTCCAATGTATAATTGATACCTTCGACCAATCGTATTTGGTTGTATATTGTTACCAAGTTGATGGTATGGTGGAGCGCCATTTGTATCTTCACCACCGGCCGGTGGTGGACCAGAATGTGGATGATTTGCTTCTACACCATCATCTTGACCTCCACTAGGAGTTGCAGCTATCACATCATCGTATAAGTCAACATCTTCGCCAGTGAATTCATCCTAATATACAAAAATAAAAGATAAAATCAATAATATGTACATAGTGAACTTTCATGGCATTACGAGATACTATGTACACAAAATGCCGGTCATGGAATCTAATTGATTTCATATATGCAAATATTTATGAAAATTTAAAACGTATTCCTTGTACAGAATTATTTATTTGTAAATTGTACATACCTGAGCAAAATCTTGTTCAATATCGTCAGCGTATAAGTCAATATCAGGCCCATCCGCCATTTTCATAACTGTTGCTGTTTTAATAATTTTATAACATGGGGCAGCAAAGCGTCAGTTTTTACGAAACCATAGACATATTTATGAATATTTGTTGTAGTCGCCACATAGAGGGCACACGGTAAGAACATTATTAACTAAAGGCTTCCTCACACTAAAAATTTGTATCCACTTAACGTAAGATTCGAATCTAGAACGTGAAATGAAAAAATATTTTTTAGAATGTTTTACATCCAATATTATATCTGAAGTTTTTAAAAATTATGAAACACAAACCAAATTAAAATGATTTCAAAATCGTGTAGATCAAAATTTTGTTCGTAGCATCAATATTTTTAAGCGTTACAAACTTGGGACTAAACTTAATATACTATGTATATTTCATATACATGGTATAAAAAATACCTAATTTACAGAAGTCCAAAAGGAAAATAAATATTCCAAAAGTCTTAAGTTTCTGAAATTTTATTGAACTTAACAGGAATCTTAGCAAGTAGTTCATTTTTTTGTATAGCTGTAGAAGCTTTACTGTCTTGAATGACGAGAAAAACAAAGCTTTCCAGCTTTCGACAACTCACAACTTTAAATTATTTGCTTTAATTATAAAGCATAAATATAAAAGTGTAAAGAAAGTTGGGAAAACTTGTTCAAGTAGTATTCAATTATTGATAAAGTATAATCGGTCAATTAAACTTGAATTATGAGAACGGGCCTTAAGAACTGCGTTTAGTACAGAAACCGATTGATCTTAGTCTATAGAGATATAAACTCTGGATTTGATATAAGTCTGTTAGAATATCTTCCTGCTTATTTCCCGAATTTTCCCAATTCCTTATTCTTTTTTGGATTAGATGATCCTATTAAGCTATCTTTTTCTATGCTATAAACTATGCGATTGTTGACAGAAGTCACGTGTTGTAGTTGACTTTTAATTTCAATATTACGAAAAATTATAAAAAATGTTACGACAATCGCGAATATGGCAACTAAGAAAAAATTTCAGTACACTTTCCGACGAATATATTATGAATGTATTCGATCGGAAAGCAAAATATTTACAGCGTGAAAGAGCTGCTCAAGCTGACAATGTAGAATTGTACGATTATTTAAAAGATGAGGTTGGTTTTCGTTTAGCCGATCGAGTTTCAGATATTAAACGATTGTTTAAAACCGCTGCAGATATTGGTACAATATTCTTAATTTCCGTCATTTTTATAAACTTCTTCAATTAATTAATTTTGATGTTAATTAGGATGTAATCGAGGTTTTATTTCGAAACATTTGTTACCTGATTCTGTTGAGAAATTAATTTTATGTGATATGAGCCATACAAATTTAAAAATTGCTAGCAATTTCAAAGAAAATGTTACGGAAATTAAAGAACAGGTTTTAGATGAAGAATTTATTGAAGTAAGAGAGTTTTTATTTTCGTTTCATTCTTCGGCTTATTAATCAGGTTTAAACAAATTTTTAGTTTGAAGAAAATTCATTAGACTTAGTAATATCAAATCTTAGTTTACATTGGGTTAACAATTTACCACAAGCGTTTCACAATATTTTAAGAGCTTTAAAAAATGATGGTGTTTTCATGGCGGCTGTATTTGGCGGGGACACTTTATTTGAATTACGGTATGAAAAATACGAGATCAGATGATTTCTGAGGCGCTAATATATCAATAATATGGATAATGCTAAAGTGGCGGATTTAAGGAAAAAGACCCAGTGAGCAAAATCTATAAATATTGACGTGTTTTTTTAGCCTTCGTTAATAAACTTGATACCTCCTTTGTAGTCCCCTTTCCTAAAAATTTGTCTCCCCCCTTTTTTTAGTCTTCCTTTATGAACTTCGTGTCCTTTTATACAAATTGTGTGCCCTACTTCGAGAACCCAGTGGACAATCGCTCCTTCGCCACCCCCTAAATTCGCCACTAATAATGCATTAATTTCACTTTTCCATATGAAGTATGATTTCGATGATTTTACGTATTCCATTAAATAAAATCATTTAACGCCTAGAATATCACAATCTTGTAAAAATGAACTATGTAATGTAATAAATTTTAGCTCATCACTACAGTTAGCAGAGCTAGAACGAAAAGGAGGAATATCTGCTCATATTTCGCCGTTCACAGAAATTCGAGATATAGGTCGATTATTACAAAAGGCTGGTTTTACAATGCTCACAATTGATGTAGACGAAATCGTTGTACATTATCCAAGTATTTTTGAGCTGATGTGGGATTTGAAAGGTAACTGAAATTTTATAGAATGTTACGGAAGTGAGCCAAGCATTGAAAAACATAATAAATAATTTTTACTCCACTTTTAACGTTAAGTCGTTACAGCAAATATTTGTTACTAAAAAGCTTGAAAATTTGTTTATAGGTATGGGAGAAAATAATGCAGCTAGAAATCGAACATTACATCTAAGTAGGGATACGCAATTAGCCGCGGCAGCGATTTATCAACAGTTGTATGGTATTAAAAGCCCCGAAACAACGGATATCAAAGTTCCTGCAACATTTCAAGTAATTTTTATTTTTCAATTTTGTTTCAAAAAAATCAGGATTAGATTTTTGAAAACACAATCGATTCTCGCAAACGACGATGAGTCGATTAGTCGATAACACGCGTTAGCCACATGTAACGCACTTCGGAATTTCACACGGGTCGAATTAGTTTCTACTATTATTTTTGTACTAAGTTTGCAATTTTATTTTTGTTTTAGATAATTTATATGTTAGGCTGGAAACCAGACGCATCACAGCCGAAACCTTTAGAACGTGGTACTGGAAAAATTTCATTAAAAGATCTACATCGATTGGATGAAATAATTAAGGAGAAAAAAAATTTAGAAATTGATTTAAACGATAATAAAAAATAAAATATTTATATAAATTTTTTATAGACATAATTTAAAAAATAAAAATATTTTCAAGTTATGATTTCTTTTCATCTTTTTCTTTATATGTGATAACTCCTTTTTCAATTAAATCGGGTATTTCTACTGCTAACCAAGGACCCAGCTGTAATACAAAAAATTTCATTTAATTTATTATTTTTTAAACCGTTGATTACGATAAATATTTACCCCTAAGGCAAGAGCATGTGCAATACCAAATTTGGGAACATTCCTTGCCCATAATGGTTTAAAATGATCTGTTAAACAAATTTTTCCTCCGCGATACATTTTCGCTGTTTTACCATCTAATTCTGGTAATGCTAATTCAGGGGCAGTGACTGGATACATGACTGGAATCTGTCAAACAAAGTAAAGTTATATTACAAGCATGGAAGCTAAAGATAAGGAAAACTATCTCTGTATATGAAAAGTTAAGTATATTCTTACCTCAAATTCGATATCGAATTCGTATTTTAACAATTCATGAATATACCAACATTTACCAAACCATCTCGTACCTTCTTTATTCGATTCCAAACGAAACCAATCATTATCAGCTGCTTTATTACTTTGTACGTACTAAAAATTTTAGGGTCTTGTATAGTTAAGAGTTATCTTAAATACAAAAATTGCATATCTTACTGCTATTAACGATTGATATTCTTCTTTAAGACGTTGTACCCATAAATCTTTATCCCTAGGCCCAGCTTTTGTCTTTAATAATGGAATTTTACTTAATGTAGAACGTGTACTATCGTCAACCATTGCGTCGACTTAAAAATTTAAACTAATTTAATATTTACCATATGGTAGGTTATTTTAAGATTGATTAAGATATTAAGAATTATTTTTAATTGTTTTACCTATTAATTGTCTTAATTACTTATATATTGGAACTTAACTAATTTGTGGTATTTATTTTATTATTATTAAATAAATATAAGAAAATTTGACGTTTTTCCTTACTAATTGCATGTCAAATTCACGGTTTTATAACATATTTTAAGTTGGTACACTTTGTAATTTCGTGGCTACTATACCATAGACTTGTATTAAATACAGACTGATAGAACAAATCATTGCGCTAAAATCATTAAAAAATTGCACATCAATTAGCGTTAACTATCATTGGTTTGGCTTATCTGCCGCCTGTTGTTCCATCCATTTCCTGTTCATATTTTTTTCCACTAAGCTATTAAGGGCAGAAGTGGTCTATTTTGTCGTATCAAGGTGAAATATTTTGCTCTCATTAAATTCTCGAGTGTTTCGCGCATTTGAGAACTAGAGTCGAAGTCGACAAGTCATACTACCCCCTTATTCGAAATTCGGGACAAAATGTTATTTGTGGTCAAGTCTTTCGTATACGATTATTGATAATTTATCGCGTTTTTGACATTATTCGATCACAATAATTACTTCTTGTGTTCGCTATACGTACAAAATCTAAGCAGGCAAACTTACGCTTTAGCCATCTTAACTCACGTAAATGAAGTCCGCACTTATAAATGAAAGGATCGTATTTCACTTTTTAATAAAACAAATTTATTTCAATTTGTAGTATTTACATAAAATATTTTTTTAAACAAAATTGTTGTTTTGTCGTACATAATTGTTTTATACATAATTAAATTGTTTGCACTGCATTATTTTATTCATCATTACAAAATTATAAATAAGCAATGTTTTTTTTTTATTTTTAAATTTTTTTCACGAGATTTACGAAAATCTTTTTTACTGAATCATATCATTTTTTATTTTAATTTTTTTAAATATAAAAACGTATTATAAAATTAAATTAAAAACTAACGTTATTGTTTTTTTTTTGTTTTGTTTTGTAAGAGTTTTTTTTTTTTTGTTTATTACAATCATTTTCAAAAAATCTAAAAAAATATCACTTGAAAAAATAAATATTTTTTGCAAAAATTAAAAAATTTTCTTCAAATTTTCACATCATTTTGTTTTCAATATACAATCATTAAATTAAAAGGGTTATGACTATTAAAGCCATCCACAAAGACTCAATATTTTTGTTCCTGTTCCAGAGAGACTTTCAAGAACAATAGTCAGAAGAGGACCTGCTAGAAAACTGCCTAAATTTGGAAAAAATACAAAATCCTAACGCTACTTCAAAATGTTTTCCCACAATAATTTACGCGATATCACAAAAGCTCTAAGCAAATCGTTAAATGCATTTGATTTTTATAATTTGTAAGTTTATATTTCCTTATTTTTATTTGAAGAAAATTTCAAAAAATCGGGAAACATTTTTTGTCTCTAATTTCGGTAAAACTCAGTACATAAAGTAATTATCATCCATAAAATAAAAAAATCGGGTCCTCTTGACGATCAGATGAGTAGTTTCGGATTTTTTTAAGTAAACATTTTCCAAAAAGATTTCAAAATCCGCGTTTGTGCTTGGTAATTTAAACATTTAACAGGAACAAAAACATTGAATGCTTATGGATCACAAAAAAATAAAAAGGGCATAAAATAAAGCTAAATGGCAGGCACAATACTTATTAAAATATTATCAAACAAATAACTAAATTAATTTTATTGAGCCATTTCTTTTTCCATTTTTATTTAGAAGCGTATGACGACGATAATACATTTAAAAATATAATATGAAAATTTTTGTAACCAAAATTACCCTAGCGACATAAAGTTTCTATGTCCGTAAAATTTTTGAGAAAAATTTTCATAAAATGTACAAATAATATCCCTAATTTAAACATTTACATCACGAACTGTTTTTTTTTTTCTAACGATGCATAAAGATTTCCCACACATATTTGTTAATCAAATCACAATAAAGTTCTTTAATAATGAAAAACTAGCGCCTCATATCTACATCATTTAATGAAAATATAATTTGTATCCATAAACCGGACATCAAGCATTCAACTTTCCATATATTTAAACTGAAAGTGAAATTTACAAAATTTAAAACACCACCGCCCCATCCCCAGATTTCTTGGTAACATAGATCATAGCACTCTGTCAAGGTACCTTTCAACCCAAAAACAAAGAATCAAAATCTTATAAAACATCTCTTTTTGCGTCAAGGGTTGTAGCAGCTGAACCGATTTTGATAAAAACCATCACTAGAAATCCTGCTTTAAAAATAAAAACGCATTTAAAACGGTTCACCCGTTTAAACGGTGCGACAGACAGGAACACAGAGCGGTCAAACTTATAACATTCCTCTGTTGGTCTCGGGGGTTAAAACAGGAAATTATTAACAAACCACACTTATAAAAACAGCGTAGGTATGGCAGCTGATAACAGGCGCCATTGAAATAAAATTATAAAGGGGGAACCGAAACACCGGAGACAATTTTTGTATTATTTTATCTCTGTTTTTGGTTGTTTTCACGATAATTGAGGATTATTGCGGGCACGTGCTTCTCTTGCAAACACACACTTTCCTCCTCCCTGAATAGTTTCGAATTTCATTAGCCAAATGACTCATCACAAGACTTTGTTTAGTTAAGGATGTGATTTTTAAACTTAATTCATCATACGAGCAGACAGTACCAGCATATTTAAATTTCAGACTATATTTTTTTTGTAATATCTGTCGATTAAAACCGGTTCTACCTTTTCTAGAATAAGTTCGTACTTGAGGAAGATGTTATATTTTTGACATTCTATTGGGGCAAAGCGGCTCTGGTTAACACCAATGAAATTTTCAACTTTTCTTACTGCTTGACCGTAAAATATCGGATTCTTTCAATCCTGATTCTTGACTTTCTTAACGAAGTATTAAAAGTAGACAAACAGATATTTCCTTAAACTTATATTACATTATTATCCCTTATTTAACTCATATTCGTTTGAAAGTTTTTTTAATTTCCAAATTTGTATACTTTTTTTTATTAAATCCTTCAAAAATATAACGAAAATTTTATTACCAAATTAACAACAAACATTCACTAATTTTTTTTTAAAAAATAAAACTAAATCGAAAACAGTTTAACAATATTAATATAATATTTTACAAAATTTAATTGGCTATAAGGAACGAAACAAAAGGTTTATTCTTTTTAAGCCACATTTTACGCACCAGTTCGCTTTATAAATTAAAAATGGCGAATTGTTAAAATTAACCTATTTAAAAAATGCATTAATTCTCCATTTTTTTACACAAACAGTTAATTGGTTAGTATTTAAAATAGTGTAGCTAAAAAGAACAAACATAATTTTGATTAACTAAAATTTCTCTTTACATTCTTTGATTCCATATTTAACAAAAAAAAGTCCCTTTCTCTAATTTTCAAGAGTTTGCTCGAGAAGTTAATGTTTAAACTAGGAGGTCGAACAAATTTAAACTAAAACTTCATTACGACTCCAATAAAATTAATACTTCAAGCAATATGGGATCGATATTTAATCGATTCATTAATATCTTAGAATTTTGCAAAGAAGTAATTTTTCTACTATCGCAATGAAGCTTTAGCTTCATCCAAGATTTATTTTATGCAAATTTTGTAAAGTGAGCATTTAATTTTAAAATACGTATTGTAATATTGGCCGCACAAAGCTCAAATTTCTAATCATTGAATAAGAAATATTAAATGTAAAAATAATTTATTCAATTCAGTTAACAAAAATTACAAAATAGAAAAAATTATTTTAAAATAAAAAGTTTTTTTCGAATTTCGAACGTCAATTATTATTTTTATACAAATACAAGGAGTGAAGTCACTAAGCATAAACGACTCTCAAAAAAACGAATGTACTCTAAAATGTAAAATTGAAATGAGAAAAAAGAGTGGAGACATGCGCGCATAGCTTTCTCAAAAAGGATAATATTTTTTTACAAATTTTTTTCTATCTATTGCAAGTCTTTTTTTACAAATAGCTTCTTTCTTACTTAAAAAACAATAATAACAAAACAAAAAAGGATCAAAAAAATAAAGGACAAATCTAAATATACAAAAAAAAAAAAAAATGGTATCAAAACCATTCTGTTGTGGGGCTGTTTTTGAATGTTGTTATTTCTAAGCAGTATGTTTAATACAAAACACGTTTAAAAATATAGAATATTGATCTGGTGCAATAATTCGTGAACGTTTTAAATGTGTTTCCATAACACAATTCTCTAATGGTTGCATTGGCATATCCATTTTGAGTTCAACACTTTGGATGACCTTTGATATTAATGATAAAAAATGATACCATTGATGATACTGTTCCATTGCTTCGTTTACTTGTAATGTGGCAAATAATGTTTCGCTACGTTCTATTAACTTTGTAATACATGATATACCAAACTGTGGAAGTAGAAATTTTACGAATTAATGGTGTTGGTGCATTTTATTTTGAATTATTTTATGTCAATTCATCATTTTAACTTATTATGAAATTTCGAATTAATCTAAGAAAAATATTGATAAGATAATACGCAAAAATCGTATTTAAAATTTAAATCCATTAATGATTTTAAATGACAAAATATAAATACGATAGAGTCAAGATGAAACGATGTTAAAGAGAATGAAGCAGTGGATTCGTTGGCACCAGATTGGTCGTCTCAACCACCCCTTTCACCTGACTCATTCATCCCCAAAGCTACATGCTCCGCAATTTACCGAATCAAGGAATGGCTACGAGAAGTCCATCTTATTACTGGGACTTTGCGTAAGGCATGTGATAGGCCAAACTGTGTATAACCAGTACTAGGCCATTCGACTGTGCTCACCTGAAACTCACTAAAGCACAGTTAAGAAGAGTGGTGGGAGGCACCCATTAGCGGTACCCCTCTTATGTATTATTATAATTATTAAACATGCAAATTTTGCGTTAGTTAAAAAATAATGGATCAATTCACTTGAAACCTTCTACATTCTCTTTTAGGTGTACCGTTTGAAGAACCTTCAGAAAATCTAACCATTATGGGAATTACAACCGTATTGAATTGGTATAGAATAACTCTTTTGTAAAACTTTATTTAATTATTACCTTATTACACAGTACTAAACCAAGTGAACTTTTTTCGGGCGATATAAGACGAGCATTTTCTTCTTTTATTATATCAGTTAAAACTGATGTTAATTTTAATATACTGTCCATATTTAATTGATCTACGAACCTGAAATATAAAATTTATTTTAGACTAATTATGGAAAGGCCGTTTAAGCTAAGAAATAAAGCCGGATAAAGTCTAAAAGGTTGCAATTCTAAAGAAAAATATGATTTTTTTGTGTGTAGAATAAAATCATATACCAAGCACACTTTCTTTTTAGATGTTCGTCCAAGTCAATTCTGCTAAAAAATTATGAAATTTAAGAAAGCGCATTCTCATTTGAGAATAGCAACCTTAAATGCTTTATTCCCTACAGTAGTTTCAATAATGATTGTTCAAATTCTTCGTAGAAGAGACAAATTTATCTTATCTTCTTATTTTCCAGTTAATCGAAAATATAAAGAAAAAATATTTAAGTAAATAATTAGACTTACCTATCAAAAAAATGAAAAAATTGGGGAAGAATATTATCTGTAAGTTGATCTTTTTTACCAGCAACTGGAATTGATGCCAGTAATTTCATCCATATTTCTAAATACTTATCAGCGTAATTCTTGCATAAATGCGGCAAAAGTCGTAATAACAATACCTTAAAAAGAAATTCACATATAATTTTTAAAATTCAATAAAAAAAAAAAAAATACTGGGTAGAGTCCAACGGTTAACATCCATACTAATCTAGGGATGTCTAATAATAATCATGATGTCATACTAATCTGTGATTCTGCACCTCTTGCCAACTAACCTCTTTGGAAAGAAATGCGAACCAGATGCGGCTCTCAGACTAAATCTGGCCTTATACTGAACTGAGACGCATTAAGGTCATGCATTTATCTTACGAAGGTATTCACTTCCAAGATCCGTCGACGTTCTACCCCCTTCTAACTTCGGGAACAAGTTCTCAGTAAAGATAAACACCAGTTAGGAATGGAATGAAAACTTGGTTAAGCCAAAAGTTGTGGTATTTAATACCGACGGATCTAAGTTAGTAATACCGACGGATCTTAAGTCTATTTATGTCCCACCTAGGATAGCCACTCTAATCCAACTTAATAATAGCAAATAACTAATTTTCCCGATCTAGAGTGCATTTAAAGATTGTCATTAACTTACCTTTCCTTTTCTAACACCAACATAACCACTAAATTTATCATCATTTAAAACACCATTAAATATTTTATTTAATAAATCTTCTTTATTATCATTTTTAACTAATGAATCGTCTTGTAATTGTTTTAAAATTTCCTCCTTCTCTTCAACGGTAGCTGTCTCTAATTGTTGTATCTTTTGTTTCTCTTTGATTTCTCTTAGCTTTAATGTATTGGCAATGGCTAATGGATTATTTAAATCTTCTAATCGTAGCACAAGGCCAAATAATGTTTCCAATTCTAGTAATGTTTGTTTGGTTTTTCGTACATCACGTTGCATGCTTAAAGATAATTGATTTGATTCTGTTTCTTTATCGTGTGATACTACATCCATATCGATTATTTTTCTAGGTGCTGTCACCGAGCCACACTGAAAACAAATTTTTTGTTACAGACACTATCAAAGGTTTACCATATTCATGTCCTAAAGGTCAATAATCGGCTTGTGGTGGTTAAAAACGGTGTACTAATTAGGTGGATTTTATGAAAATCTATACCAAAATATAGTGAGTAGTAATTCATATACACAGGGTATAAAAAAAAATGATATAATAAAAATAAACAGGAGAATTTAAAAAGAAAAACATTGTACTTACTTGTAATTTTCCTAATGAATTTTCAAACTGCAGCGGCGTGTATGTTCTGTGTATTTGAGTCGGATTATTATCTCGATCTCGATGGTTTCGATCATCTTTATTATAATCTAAAGGGAAAAAGACATATAATTTAATTACATGTGTTGGGGCAGTTTTCCTAGAATAATAAATAAAAATAATATTTACCATCTTTTCGATGGTTTTGATGTCGATTATGATTTTGATAACGATTATTTTTCGAATGTTGATCTTGTTTTGTTGTAGGTCTGTTTTCTTTTTCTAATTTATTTTGACGATCCACAAATACCTAGAAATTCGAAATAAATTATTTAACTATCCAATCTAATTGGAGATTAACCAAGGTAAATGATGTCTTCTGAATGTGCAGAAGAACATTTGGACAGTCTTGAAGAATCCAAAATATAAAATATGTGAAGTAAGAAAAGTTTTTATGGGCGTTCTTATTTATAAAACAAAGAAGGCATGTGTACTGTGTGTTATGGTTAGGCTACTGTGTATGATTGGCTACTGCGAAGAACTTCAAGTGATGAGTCTGCCTGGCTGGATTCATGTATACAATCTCTCTTTGTTTTATACATAAGGTCCGTAAGAACACTTCTTCCTTCATATACTTCATAAATGGCTAACGATATGGCTTACAAATTGTATATTACTATTATTATTATTATTCAATCCAATAATTAAAATGATACTAACAGTGTAATAGAAATCATCAAAATAAGGTGTGCCCGTATTTAATTGCAATAGCTGTATATTAATCAACCATTGTTTTTCACGATTTGTCATCAAACCAGCATATTCATCTTTATTCTCTGGTTCCCCTCTTTGATTCTGTTGCTGTTGCATTTGTTGTTGATGTGGATTATTATGTTGCGGATAATTATTGTTACGGTTATTTGCATTCAAACCACCAGGACGCTGACCTTGTTGATGGCCTGCATTTTGTTGAAGGAATGCAGCATTGTTTTCTTGATGAAATGGTGGTCGTATATGATTGTATGGTTGAAAACTTTGTGTGTGAAAATCCGGTCGAAAATTTTTAAAATTTGTATTCGGTAACTGCAAAAGATACAAATTTCAAAAATATATTAAGATGATGTATTTTGTAAAAGATATCTTAAAACCAATGCATCTATCGTTAATTACAAACGGTTTTTATTATTATTATTTTCGCAATACTTTTTTATTAATTTTAATTTAAGAAGGGATTGTTTTTCCCGAAATTATAAAAAATAATTATTTTTTCGGCAGTTACAAATATTTGTTCCATCGAAACTAGACTAAAATGAAGTGATTAAATAACTTTCTATTTCATTTATTTTGACTCAAATTCCAGTTTTTTTTTTATCAACAAGAAAAATACACGTTGAAAAATCAAAAGCATAATAATATAAAATTCTAACGTTTTTGTATTTTAATTGTGAAAAGTTCAACATTCCAGCAAAGAATGAAACAATAGAATCGCTAGTGTGGAAGTTGGCTTACATGCGCCTATATTATTAGTCTTCAATTTTAATATATATATATATATATATATAAATGGAAGGTGACTGGTCTTTTTTTGCAATTTCTTTAAATTTAAAAATCGAGAAAATAGCAAAAAAAATTTTTGTTTTGGAATTTGATGAAACTCGGTGGATGGGGTAATTTTGGTCCAAAAAGTATAAAAATCAGGTTAATTTAATGATTGGATGCAGAGTTTTTGAGATATCGTGATATTTAGATCGATTTTAGTCCGTATCTCAAAAATTATTCGACCAATCATCAAATGCACCCGATTTTTGTACTTTTTGGGTCAAAATTACCTTATATACTGAGTTTTATCGAAATTGGAGATAAAAAAATTTCTCGATTTTTTGCAATTTTTTTAAGGGGTACCCATTTGAAAAAATCGAGAAAATCGCAAAAAAATTTTTGTTTTGGAATTTGATGAAACTCGGTGGATGGGGTAATTTTGGCCCGAAAAGTATAAAAATCAAGTTAATTTAATGATTGGATCTTTAGAAAGTTATAATGTCAGCGAGTATCTTGGACAAAACTTCATTTTCAATAAAATCCATAAAATTGTGTACAAAAAGGAGGATAAGTGAGGGCTTTAACGTTATAGTCTTTGTTTTTAAAGCAGGGATTGCCCAGAAATGTGGGCGAGTATCAGCTAGTGTAGGTATATAATTTGATCAGAAAAAGTCTGCGGGTGTCACTCTTACAGAATATTTGATTATAGAAATTTTAGACTCATCCGCCATTGAAAAGATTTGGGCATATTTGTCGCTTATTCGTAACTAGGTATCTTTTAAGGTTTATTCTAGTTTTATGGTCAAGGAAATCATTAAGCTTGAGGATCTCAATTGAACGGATATGATTAAGCTTTAAATTTTTAAAACAATAAGAAATGTAAAAAATAATAAACGTGTGCTCCATGCGCTTCAGCATTTTTTTAATTTTTGAGATAATTTTATATGGTGAAGGCTGTCAAGAGGACATTCAACAAAATTATATATAAAGATTAAATAATAAAATGCGATCAAGTCGTTTCTTGCCAACATCTCAATCAAAACATATTTTTTAACAATTTAGTGTGAAATACTCTGTCTCAACAGTCTCTATCTTATATATTTAAACGAGCAATTCTTGTATATATATATATATCAACGATCTTGGAAATGGCTCCAACGATTTTCATGAAAATGAGTATGTAGGGGTTTTTTGGGGCGATAAGTCGATCTAACAAGGTTTCATTTAAAAAAAACGTCGTTTTATCCGTCTTTTCATGAAAAACTGAAACCGGCAATGCAAATTATAACTCTTCCTGACATCTATTGGTGTATATCGTAGTTAATGAAATAGAATACATTACCGGGACATTCAAATTGGTATTTGTGTGGAGATATTTAAAACGGTCTTCTATTAATGATAAAATTTGTGTCTTTTTAAGAATACCGAGCAAAGCTCGGTCATCCAGATAAAATACATTTAAATAAAAAAAACTTTAAACAAAAAGAAAACCGACTTCAAAAGAAAAATTTTTCCAAAACAAATTAAAATGCACTAAAAAGTAAAAAAATAACGATAATATAAATAAACATCACTGTTTATCCATCAAGCTCAAAAAAGACCTAAGGTATGTTGCCAATTCCTATTGAGGTACCGATGCCTAATTATACCCATGTCAGTTATTTAAAAAGGTCATTTACCTCAAGAAATTATCAATTCGACGATAATAATAATAATAATAATAAAAACTTACAGGAAAATTTCTATTTGGAAGAAGAGTATTTTTTTGATGTATTCCTCCCATATTTGGTCGAATATTAATACTAGGTCTTGGAACACCGGTTGACATATTGTGTGCGGAAGATGATACTCCATGTTGCATTAATAATGGATGTGGAGTTACAAAACGAAATATATTTGGCGAATGTTGTGCTCCTAAACCAGGCGGCGGCATATACGGTGGATTTAATAACATTGAATTTAATCCAGGTGGAAATCGCGGTGGGGGTTGCATTTGATGATTAGGCTACGAAAAATATCATAATTTTTAATCTATTTCCATTTGTTTTTATTTTTATTTATATTAATACCGGCATGAAATTAGGCAGAAATGATGGCTTTGGTGGTACTTCATTATTACGATTTGTCAGCAAACCTCGTTCTAATTCTTCAACTGTACAAACGTTTTTTGGCAAAGTCAGTCCATTTGTTAAACCTCCTAGAATTGAATTTGAAATAAATTAGTAAAAATTTTGGAGCAAATAATAGGAGCAAATATTCATGAAATTTATTCAAGGGTAATTAGTTAAAAATATTATATTTGTAATTAATTTCTATTTAAAAAAAAATACATTTTTTTCTTTAGGGTAAAAGATTTTTCGCTCGGACCAATCTACAACATACGTAGAATTCGTTATCCATTTAAATTTTCCCGCAATTGAGAGTGCGAACAGCCGCAGCCAATCAAAAGCAGGCATATTGCTTGAGGTACAATCTAAATCCATGGATATAGAAATATTAAAATCTAAAACACACGAAATAGTATCGTTCTATTTGAATTTCTCGCAAATGAGAGCCGTAGCCAATCAAAAGTAGGCACATTGCTTTTCCCCCGGGGTGATACACCCCTCTCGTCTAAAGTAGGACTTTATACCACATCCCTACTATAATTACTAGATCCGTGGGTTAACCACATGTAAAACACTAAACTAACGGATAATAATAATACAAAAAAAGGTCTGAAAAAGTATGATTTTCTAAAAACTTATATCACGAAAAAATAAAAACTGATCAATTTCATTTTCCTGAAAATATTATCTAAAATCCAATTATTAATAATTACATAATCTGTCATTTCAATTTTTAACTTAAATAATTTCTTTCTTACATAAAAAAAAAATGAAAACATTTTATTTGCACACTAAAGTTCAAATTAAAAAAGACAAATTTACCATTTTTCTGTTGATTGAAAACCGAATTTATATGATTTTCGGGTAGAGATTTGATTAACATAGACGCACTATTGGACAAGTCTTTATTTCGAGAACTTGTATGTGGTGTGGATGTTTGCGTCACATCTGGAGGTTTTACAATATTTGCCCAAATATCCACATTATTTTGATTCGACGATGCATTTATTAAGTCATCATCAACTAATTTATTTAAGGATTCTTCTAAAAAACAAAAACAAAAAATAGTGTAAACTTGTTTACAATTGGAAATGCTGTCCATGGAAGATGAATTGGTAATTTCCATACCTAGAGTGTGATTTTTTTTCGAACTTTCTGCTATTTCGGCCAATTGTTCATGTTGTGCTTCCCAATCATCCAACGGACCTGCACTAGTTTCATTATCATCACCAAATGTCTCATCATTTAAAGCATCATACTCTTGTTCATCATGATCTAAATCTTCTAGATCACCGGGACATTCTTCATCACGCTATAAATCAGTTTTTTAATTTATAATAAATTGTTTTTGATTTTTTTTAGAACACGTCAGTAAAGTTCATGCAAAGTGTCATTCGTTGGCTATTTATAAAATTTATTTGATTTGATTGATTGAAAAACTTACACTCAAAGAGGTATCAAACCCGAAAAATGAATCTGCCATTTGAAAATTAAAAGTAATGTTTCAAACGAAAAAATGTTCATGTCAATATTTCAGTTTTTTGTTAAATTATAAGGTAGACATATGCAAGTTTACGCATAAAAGTGTGTACCATAGATAAGAATTATTTTTGCTGAGTGTATCGAACCTACATTCACATCATATTTATTATTTAAATTGAACTTGACTTTATGACCTTAGAATACCGAAAATTTTTATTATTTTCTTCTTGTTTTCGGATTAATCATCTAGGCCGTTAGCCAATCAATTAATTTATGAATCATAATTTTCAGATTTAAAACTCTTGATACATCTATTGAAATGAAAATAAAAATTTTTAAAAATTATCCCCACTTATACCCGAAAATGGCTCACTGGCTATACATTACGGTCATTAGACCCATACTATTCTATGGGTCACTAGTTTGGTGGACAGTACTAGAAAAGGGAATCCACCAATAGGTACTAGGTAAAGTCCAACGGTTAGCATGCATGCTATAATCTCGGGATGCCTACGGACAACTCCATCTAAAGCACTGGGGGTAATTCTGCACTTGCTGCCAACGGACTTCTTCGGAGAGAAATGTGCAGCAGGTGCAGCTCTAAGGCTAAATCTGGGGTAAGATCTTTTGTAGTGCAACCAGTTTTGATTTATTGTAGCTCCTTCTCTTCAAAGGTCTCCCTTGCTCACACTTTCCAGTCGCTTGAACACCAGTTTTACTTTCATTCTGCGGACAAAAAGACGACCTTCGACCTCTTGACTCCCAATACATAAGTTTAGAATGAATAATGCTTTAATATATTAAGTATTGTAAGAAAATGTGCTACTATCTTTATATCTACGGTCACCGTTATCGTACAGAGACAAATAGGCCTGTATCATCAAATCATCAATCTATGCAGTTTCATCAAAACCCATCCAATAGTTTTTGCGTCAAAGCGTAAACAATATTCATCTATACATCTTCATAAACTTTCATGTGTAGGATTATATAAATAAGATAATCTCTACCAATGTTTTACCAGGCATTTCAAAATGAAACAATTCACAGGGAATTATTACATTTGTAATAATTCTGTGATCATTGATCGATTAGTTTACTGAATATAATGACAACTTAATTACAATGCAGAGGAGGGCACTTAACCCATATCTTCCCAAGGCAAAAAATTCAGAAATAATTGTTATTTTTATTATGTATATCAAAGAAGTAGATCTTAAATTAGACAAAAATATGAGTTTTATTTTTTTGCGTTTTACTGAAACTGAATTTCAGGACCGCACCTTAAATGGAGCGTTGGGAAAATATGCCCATGGACTATGTGTAGAGAAATAATAGACATGATGTTTCATTGGAGCTCTTTTATTTATGAAATGAAAATACACAAAATTATTTTAACAAAATCAAGAAACAAACAAATGAAAAAAGGAACCAATCAGAGAAAAAAATTATTTGATTGTGTGGAAAGATTGAGAGCAATGTTGATGTAAACCCACCCCACATTTGCTGCAACGAAACTTAGTATTCTTGTGGCATTCACGACACCGAATTTGAGTTTCATTTCGGATTGTATAGTGATTCTTTCCATCGAGCCTTATCGAATCAGGCAGTTTATTCTTGACTGGCATAGATGACTTAGTTCCAATCGATTTTGAAAGAGATGATGATGCTTTGCCAAGAATTAGGTAACTTTGTACGATGTATCTTGTAAATGACAAAAAATCGTGGGAATCTTTAGCTTGACCTGCTGGTGAGAGTCGGTACAATTGGTATGCGTTATTTGCACACACATTTATGGGGAACATCTTCATTTGCCAATACCATCTCTTTAGCCTTATACCAATTCTATATTTACCAACATTTTGGTCAAGTCTGTCGACTCCACCCATGAACTTGTTGTATATTTGGTAACAGTGTGGTTGATCTACGTCAACTCTTTTATTGTTGCACCACCTTTTTACCTTTCCAATTGGCTGATTCAGATGTAGAGTGTTCCTTCTCAGGTTTTGCTGTTATATCCGTCTGCTTCCACTTCCTCTTGAATATAGTCCTAGCTTTCTTTGCAGGATGTTAAACGCCTTGGGATGTGGATGGCTGTTCCTCTTCTCCTTTCTGATTTATATCATCAATATCTTCTACCGTTTCTAGAACTCCTTCTGATGATAGAACCGTACGTCGAACCTCAGCTTCAGCCAACAACTGGCGACGCGATAGATTACTAATCTCCACTACATCCTCGCTTCCACTATCTTCATCACTCAAATCATCATTTCCAGGTGGCGTGATAAAAATGTCAGCAGAAATTGTAAGACTATCGTCTTCCAAGATCGATATAATTTCATGAACATTCAACCTGTAGCAAGCAAACAAGAGCACAATAACTCCAAATGTATAAAAACTACGTTTAAATAAAAATAATGCAACAAACTATCATGGTGCCTCCCATTCCCAACGCACCTCAAATGGGGCGTTCAATTTAACCGAACAAAAGTCACGTATAAAAATAAAATATCACCATGTTCATGATATTACCCGATAGTAGAACTAATAACTTACTAAAATACCGTTACACTAAAATTTTAAATAATAAATATAAAACTTATCACTTACCCTTTCCGGGAACTCATATTGGTTGAAATTCACAAAACTCGATGGCTTATAAAAATTTAATGAATAACCACAATCACTGTCAAACACTATTAAAGTAACTGCGAAGATGTCTAGTATAACATAAAACTATAAAACCTGTCGAACCTTGTTAATATTTTGTTTTGTCACATAAAATGTAAGTGCACCTTAAATGGTACAGTGGGAAGATATGGGTTAAAAAAGGTTTGATATTAAAATAAAATCTTAATACAATTGTAGTTAATTTTTATTAAAGGTTTGATTTTGAGTTACACAGTGAATATTACAAAAAAAGAATGATGTTAACACAATTAGTTGAGGAAAACGTAAACAAAAAAAACTTACTTTCTAAAAAGATAATAATAATATAATTCAAAATATCAATTTTATATGAAAAAATCGTCCTATAAGTTTTACAAATTAAATATATTTTACATTAATTTGATCCAATTAAGATCATTTTTATGTTTTAACTTACATTTAATATTGATTTTACTTCTCTTCCATTTTATTTCAAATATCAAAAATTTATTTTATTTTTTTTTTTTAAGTTTTTGTAATAAATTTAAAATAAAGTTTGGTTTGTGTGTGGCAATAAAAAACTTATATAATTTTTAAGACTTAATATTATATCATTAATATGTAAAATGAAAAAACATTTTCATATTAGGATGAAGTTTAATCACCATTACGGTCAGCCTCAGCATTGTCGGCTGAATGACTTCGGCTTCGACTCCGACTTCGAGATTTACTATGATCTCGACTGCCTGAACGTGATCTTGAATGAGATCTATCACTGTAAACAAAAATTTATGAAATCAATATTTATAATCGCTATAAGCATGCAGTTTTTTTAATGAGAAAAATATAGTGTGTCCCCGGATAGAGGTAACTATACTTGTAAATTTCCTTATTTTGCATTTTAAGAAAGAAAAACTTCTTATAAATAATGACTATACTTGTAAATTTTCTTATTTTGCATTTTAAGAAAAAAAGTCATTATTTATAAGAAGTTTTTCTTTCTTAAAATGCAAAATAAGAAAATTTACAAGTATAGTTATCTCTATCCGGGGACACACTGTATATGAAAAACATTAATTTTATAGAAAACTTAAAAGAAGTTAAATTAATATATTAACTTAATGTTCATGAAAGATTTTTTGAAATTATTATTGAGACGGCCAAACAAGTGGTCGACATCTCCGATTCTGCTTTTCGGATTGAGGTCAACTTAGACTTAAAATTTCCTCCTTCTGAGTCAAGAGATTCAATTTATTTGTCTTTTATTTTCTGAGCGATGGGAAGGTGGTTTAAAATAATATTTTTTTTAGATAGACCTTATGCAGTTTTATTTCTTACTAATATTTATGCTCATTCAAAGTGGGAAGTTCAAAAACTGCCACAGACAGTCGCAAATCTCTTATAAACAATTTAATTAATTTACTTAAACAATTGCAAAATACGTGAGATATAATAACGTATCTAGTACGTACTTTAGTCGGATTTTAATTATTTGTTAATCCTATTTTCACGTCAAAATGACCTCGAATTAACGAGATTTTTGTGCACAGAGTTGAATTAAAACAATATACTTACTTGGATTCTTCTTTAGCTTTTGAAACTGATCGTGACTTGGAACGTTTTGATTCTGAACGAGGGCGGGATCGTGAACGTGACTTACTCTTTGAACGATCACGTGATTTTGAACGACTACGTCGAGAACCGCTACGGCTAGAAGAATGAGGACTAAAAATTATTTCAATACAAAATACAAATTAAAAATGCTAATTTTCAATTTTACTTACCTTCTGGATCGTGAACGACGATGTGAACGCGATCGAGATCTTGATCGACTATCGGAAGAACGTGAACGACGTCCACCAGAGAACTTATCTTCGATTACACGAATTCTACGTCCATTTATTTCGGTGTTGTCCAATTTATCAATTGCTTTTTTCATGTCCGAGTATGTAGCGAATTCAACAAGTCTATAAAAGAAAATAAAAAACAAAATTAACTTTTATTTTTTAAATTTAAAACTTTGCGATTAATATTTGGTTTACTAAAAACACTTATTTGGCCTGGAAATAATAAAGAATCATCACAGTAGCTTTTGAGGGGGATTTCTCAAAATGATCCGTTATTTGGAAATGATTCAATTCAGGTTCTTTTTTTCTAAAGACTAGAGTAACTGAGTAAAATAAAAAAATAAATTCGGATTATTTACCCTTCATTCTTGCGTTTATGCGCATCTGCATATGTAACTTCTCCAGCTTGACGCATGTAGTCCTTAAGATCCTGCACAGAGAATTATATTAGCAGTGGTATCAAGTTACTTTAAAAATAAAAATAATAAAAAATAAAATGAAATAAATGATTTTTTTTAAATATAAACTACATATAAATATAAAAATATCACGCCACACAGAATAAATATTTATATAAGTAATAAGAAATATAATTACTTTGGCGCGAATCAAATAATGAATTCGAGACAACAATAAATAACAAATACAGTAAAAAAAATATATTTTTTTAACATAAAAGGCGATTTATCTCCCTTCGATTCACCTGCTAACCACTAACTTAATTGTTAACATTAGTTTGATTTCATTCATTTGATTATTTTGTATTTTTTATAGAAACATTTTTTTGTATTAAGGTGTTTCGATAAGGAAAAACATTAAGTATACATCTAATGGACATCGTAATAAACACTTAACACAAAATTGGACGTCATAATTATGTATAGCCAACTTGACTACATCTACGCTACGGTTCAGCGTAGCATTAATCATTCATTTCAGAACGACTAGAAATTTGAGAGACTATTGTGAAAATCGTGTTAATTTTTTATCTACGCAAACATGGTGTACCACAAGTTGAATTAATTTTAAATATGCCCTGAAAGATAAGAGCCCGGTCTATTACAGCTAACGTTCCTCATTTTAACATAAAATGGTTCGGTTGTTGTCAGATGAGAAAGGTGACTTTGGTAGACGACGCTCCTTGCAAACATCTAGCACCCCATATTAACTATGACCGCGTTCTAAATGTTTGCAAAGCACGTAGCCCCCAGTTTCAATAAAATTTGAAGCGTATGAAGTAACCAAGGCAAATATTTACGTTAGATTAAAATCCATGACATTATTAAACAATTGTAAAATAGACCCAAGTGCCGACGCTTTTTTTAAAGTCTTAGACAGTTTGCACACGCTAAATAAAACGCATAGTATTACGTAACCCCTTCCAATAACATATATTTTATTGTAAACGCGATCAGGGGCGAACTAGCACGAAACGGACCACCGGGAACTTATACCAAATTCGTCTTGCAAAAAATTAATCGGATACGCACTTTAATCTTTGGCAGACATATGTTATCTCTTTCTTAACTCTGAAATGAGCTTTTATACACAATTCAATGAAATTTGAATTCAATATTGGACTATTTAAATTACTTGGAGTGTAAAACATATTTATAATTGAAAATTTAATATTCGGACATTTTGAACCGACATTTTCTCGTTTTTTGATCATCGGTCTACCGGGAATTTTCTCAAACTCCCACATGGCTAGTCCGCCCCCGAATGTATCACTAATAATGGAAGCCGTTTTTGAATCACATTTGTCCTAAATTTTTAAAGTTAAAAAAAAATCGTGAATCATATGAGTTAACTAAAGGCAAATCTAAAATTTGTAGGAGAGTTATGAACATTGAAATGAAAAAAATATTTAAAAGTTTCGTAAAAGTACTAAGAGGGGGAAGGTATCCCCTATGCAAGACGATACCCTTTAATGTATGGCTTTTCTTTTTCGGATATATATTTTTTAAATATTTTACATTTTCGGTTATGATTTAGTTAGCTCCAATGAATTTCTGGAGATTGTCTCAAGACATTCCATCTAAAATAGATTGTATTCAGGTTAATAATTTAGATTTGCCTTTAAAATGCATCGAATTCCACCTTAATACATATAATAAATACAAGTACGAAACATAATTGTTTAAAGTGGCTAAAAATGTTTAAATAATTTAAATTTTATAATTTTAAAACTTTTGTTTTTAGAAATTGTAAGTTTTTTTTTGTCCGGAAATCACTGTTTTCTAAATTTTTCATTTTCTTTTCAGATAAGTTTAACGTCTATAACAATATACTGCCATTTCTTGATATTGGAATCCTATCTCGTTTAACCCATGAATTTTCTTGATATTGGAGACTTAATTTTAGATAATTTTTTAAATCGAATATAATTTTTTAGGTATTGGAAGCTTCTTTTTTAAATTTATTTCGTAGTTGAATAAGATAATAAAATAGTTATTCACATTTTTTTTTAATTATGTTTCATTCTGAATTAATGATTTACTATTTCATGACTTGCAATTTCTATTCAAAACTTGCGTGACTTTCATTTTTCGTCAAAATTTCCATGATTTTTAATTTTTCTTCAACAATTGCATGACACTGCATCAGCACTTTTTTATATTAGAGGTCAGATTTTTGTCTTCATTTTGGAATATAAATTTTCATACTCGATAGATCTTGTTTTTCTTGCTACAATTTTTTTTATCGTATTAATAAAACAGAATATTTTTCAATGAAACAAATGCTTTTTCTCTTCTTAATTACATTTGTTTTTTTTTTATCAAAATTGACGTCCAGGTGAGATTTATATCTTAGAAAATTTCATTTTTCTCTGAATTTTCAATATTTTTTCTTTGTAAAACGGAAATTTTAATATCTTCTTAATTTATACACATTTCTTGATATCAATATTTTCAAATTATTTTTCTTTACATAATATAAAAAAATTCGACCTTAAATTGATTTACTTTTTGTAAAAAAATTCATGAACATGATTTTTTGAGATTTATAATCTCATATTTATCATTTTGTCTAACTACAATTCGATTGCTATTGTCTTTAACAATTCGGGCTACTATGTTTCATTTTCTCTAATATCAGTACGGCTCATTTTCTTCAATACATGGCAACGGAGGATCTATAAAAGTCTTAATGCAGACTTTCTTTTAATTGCTAAGTTCTTGGATATGTTTTATTCAGAATCAAATCGATAAACTTATTTCGAATACATCAACAGGTAATCACATAAAAAATGATTATCAAAATTTGTAAGTAGGCACTGGCAGCTGTGTAAAATATAAAAGCATCCAAAAAAAACTTTTGGGGCTCAACAAATTTTAGTTTCGAAATATATGTTTTTAAATTTTAGACCTTCCAGCAATAATAAAAACACTTGAATTGTTTTGAAATTTATCGTTATTGTTTAAACAAAGAATATATGCTGATTGCCACCTCTTCAGATTTGACCGGGAGATTCCAGAAATTGTATATTTTCCGACTCCCGATATCAACATAAATCCTCCAGAGTTCAATAAATAAAGAGATTTTTTGTTAATTTTATTATTCATGAAAATTCGAAAGATTTGAGCAGCTTTGATTTTAAATTATTTGAAGGATATTTATTTAAATTTTTAATTGTAATCAGATTAATTTCACCATCTCCCTACTTACTAGAACTTGGGAGGTGGCAGCCTTAAATAGGAATTAATATTTTACTCTTCGAAAAAAATATTCTTGGTTTAAATCGCAGTAAATTAAACAATATTGGCACCAGAAAGGCAAATAATTGGATCATTCTAAGAACAAATGCGATAATCGTAAAGCAGATCGATATATGAGAATATTTCACCAAACTTGATACATCCAGCCCATTTAGATAAGTTGGAAGTTATTCGATTTAAAAACATTAATTTTATTCGTATTGAAATAGTTTACTTCTGTTTTTATTCGAATACAAAAGAGTTTTTGGAGTTTACTCCTAAAGAGCCCATTTTCATTTAGGGCGTTCGATATGAAAAAACAATGAAGAGTAAAATCTAGTGATCCAATGATCATGTTACGTTTTTGGTGCGAAAATAATCGTGCGCACCTTTCACTTTATAGCAATGCGTGTGTATAACTTGTATACTTGTGTGCTATCGATAAAGCATCTATTGTTTGAAACTGACAATAATCTGACGAACACAGCATACTATACAACACTTAAGGAGTAAACTCTAGTCGTGCTTCGGAGCTGATACACACAATTTTTTTTTTCGACGTTTCATATTCTAGTATACTTGGCTAGTGAAGAGAAATCTAGCGAATTCGAATTTGACCGAAAATAATCAAAGCAACAATTTCTACAAATCTTTTTTTTTTAATTCACTTAAATTTGGATTCTTATCTTTCAATTTATCTCTTTGAGAGTAGTCTAAAAAGCCTCCGTGATCTAACCATGGAGACGGGTCCCCGTTTTGCAAGTTATGCATTAATAATCAAATTATTGGCCTTTCTGACAAATGCACATGTGAAAAACTAATGTTATTAATTGAAGCTAATGGTAAATTATTTAGAATAAATTTCGATACCCAGATAGCATGAATATAATTAGCAACAATGCAATTTTAATAAAAATTAGGCAAATGAAGGGAGATAAATTTAAAAAATAGCCGATAGAATTGTTATCACTTAAACATAATTTTTTGTTTTATATATTTTTTGAAAAATAAATACGTGTTTAAAAAAAAATTAAATTAATAAATTAAAAATGCATGCTTAGAAAAAAGTGGGTAGTCTGTGTGCGCTTGGCAATTCCATTTAATTACCTGTCGACGGTAAACTAGTCTGTCTGAAAGGCCGTTGAAAACATCGGCAATGGGAATTTGATACTAGATTCGACTCTGGACCCAACATATAATCGTGTTTGGGATGTGAATACATGTGTTCCAACCACCTTTGACTTTTTGGATTGAATTGTAGAGTAGTAGAGTAGTCTTGTCTCATAATTCCTTCATTTCGAATTCGGATAAACCTCTCATAATTCATCTTTGTGTGCAAATTTGATCAAAACCTCATTTCAATTGGGGTGGAACGTTGATGTGAATCATTTTGTATTGATTTGATTTGATTGATTGATTTGTCGATCGAGTCGATAACGTGGTTGTGAACCTTACTCTCCGAATTGGGACGCACGCGTGTTATTGATTGAACAAGTGACAAGGGTTGATCCGACCTCAGACCAGACCTCGGATATCAATTAGACTACCTTGTAACCTTGGCACTGGGTTGACCATGAAGCGGACCAACCTTTAGCCAATATGGAACTGCATCAATATGGAATTGGATTGGACTGTTATGAAAATTATTTTTTTTAATAATATATTTCATAGGTAATTAAATATATAAATAAAATTTTGAAAAAATAAAATATTAAATAGATTAACAAAAAAAAAGCCCAGAGTTTAATTATGAAAGTGACGTCCATATGTTGCATTTGTTCCCACTGGAATATTCACACGATGTTCCCTTCAACTGTCACATCACCACAAATTCAGCATTCTTTTTAAGTGTTAGAAGCGTTTTTGGATTCGATAAAGCGTTGGTAATAGGTCTTAAATAATTCTTCAAAATTCTTGGGTCTTGAAATTACCACACTTTCAAATTAAACAAGGGCTAGAGCTATTTTCATTAAAATTTTTTGCTTTTTGTTTAATATTTGAAAAATTTTTGTATTTAACGACAGAAATAATCATTCTAAAGAATTTTTACGTTTTAAACGAAATTTGTTAAATTGCTTACCTGCCAACTGACCCTGCTTGATAAATTTTCTACAATCACTCTGTATTCAGTTCGAGTTGGTGGACCATATCTGGAAACATAAATAAATAATAATTTTTTTCAATTATCTTGTTTTATTTTTATAAGGTTCCAAATGCGGAATCCGGATATTGCAGTCAAAATTTTCAACGCGAAAGCCCCGGATTCAACTAAGCACCGTTGATACGAAAAGATCTTTATTTACCTTGAATCCATCCTGAAAAAAAGAAATAATATTTTAGAATAATTGATGGATATAATTTTATTTAAAAATTAAATTATTAAAAAGCTGCATCGAAATTTTTTGTGCACTGGTGGGTATTATTATGTGAAACAGATCTAGAGCTAAGTAAACTTAATAATCTCAAGCATCCTCTATTAAATAGTTTTAAAAAATTTCGAGAATCAATTAAATAAAATTTATCATCTATGTTAATACTTCTGGTTTAAAAAATTGAGGTTCATTGACACATACCTTTCACGACTACGCATTCTTGGTGGTGGATCATATGACCGACCACCACCGCCTCCGCCACCACCCCCACGCCAGCGATCACTACCTCTGGGTGTTCCACGAGCACGTTCAACGGATACTCTAGAAAAAAAAATTTATTTAAAATAAAGCAAATTAAAAAAAAAATCAAATTAAAAAATACTAACCTTTCACCCAATAGTTCACGACCGTTTAATTCATAAACCGCATCTTCAGCATCTCTGTAGTCATCAAACTCCTAAAGAAAATAATAAATTTTATCAAAAAATTGTTAAAACACGTAATTAATCCAAAATTTACATACCACGAAAGCAAAACCATTTTTAATTGCAATCTCCTTTATTCTACCATATTTACGAAAAAACTTTTCTAAGTCTCGTTCTCGAACGCGGTACGTTAAACCGCCGACGAAAACACGAGAGCTCATACTGTAAAGCGACAAAAAAAATCATTAATTTTTTTTTTTTGGGAAAAACACGCCATTGTGAAAAATGCGTAGGTTGGAAAATGCTAACATATTTTTTATGATTTTATTAATTGAAAAGAGTAAATTACATTGATTTTAAGTGATAAATTAAAATTATAACTTACTCCATGATGAACAATTAAAAATTCGACGCTTCAGATGTATAAAATTAAAAACAGCCAAAACACGACGGCACTTTCAAACAGCCTTTTTAATAAACAACCGAAAACTAACTAAAAAATTTTTTTTTAAATTATAGATTTATGTATAACAACTATAAATTAAACACTTTGAGTAAAAAAAATTACCAAATAAACAATCTAATTCGTAAATAAATACAAATTTACTTCGAATGCTTTAATGGCGTCTATACTTATATCAAACACTCTCACAATAAAATGGCACTAGTCATATCATTAGCCACATCCCACGTAAGTAATACAAGGAAGTGTGTACCGCATATAATGCGTCTAATGCCGCTATTCGGATCTAATCGGTCATGTTCGTGAAAAGAATTATGTCGACATGAAGATTTACAGCCACAAAAATGATTTTGAAATGCGAAAGTTGAAATAAGAAATATCGCCTAATATGGAAAACATATCAATTTTTTTTAAATATGTGAAAGTTTTTTAGGCGTTTGAATTCGATCCTTTTTAAACCACCACTTTATTAGTCTAGCTAAAATATAATAATGTTACAACCAAAAAAATATATTTTATTCAAATGTTGAAATCAGAGTCCGTGAGATGTTTTTTAATAAAAACAAGAGATAAAGAAAAATTGACTGAGTTAATTGTTAAAATACCCTGGATAGAAAGTGTTGAATATCAGTTATGGCGCCTTTTCGGCATCCATTTATTTGGTTTTCGAAAATCATTGCATTTATATACTTAACTAGCAGATACCCACTCGCTTTGCTGGCCAAATTCTCCTTTAAAAACAAAGTCTTTCACGTTATAGGTCTCACTTATCCTCCTTTTTGTTCACAATTTTATGAATTTTAATTTAGTTTTAAGTTCACATTTTTATTTATGATATATTCTTTAGGTAATTAGTCGGTCATAGGAATATTAAAGGTATATTCCTTCATCCAAGGGTAATTAGTTAAAATATTATACTTGTAATTAGGGCAAAAGATTTTACTTTAAATAGAAAGATTTTTTGCTCGGACCAATCTACAACACACGCAGAATTCACTACCCATTTAAATTTTCCCGCAATTGAGAGTGTGAACAGCCGCAGCCAATCAAAAGCAGGCATATTGCTTGAGGCAATCTAAAACCATGGATATAGAAATATTAATATCTAAAACACACGAAGTGTTATCATTCTATTTGAATTTCCCGCAAATGAGAGCCGCTGCCAATCAAAACTGGGCACATTGATTCTCCCCCTGAGTGATACACCCCCCCTCGTCCAAAGTAGGACTTTATACTAGATCCCTACTATAATTACTAGATCCGTGATTTGTAGGATTTAGTCAAGACTTTTGTTATACTGACAAACTATTGCATGTGTAGCAGGCTTTATATTTTGAAGGTGCTATTCGTAATGTTTTAAATTTTAATGAAGTTGGTATCATTGAGTTTTGATGTATGTTATGAAAACATTTCAAAAGAAAATCTGTGTTAATTTTCGTTTTTTTGAATATGGCAGCATTATTTTCTCGTAACGGTTGTTCCACATCCAGTGAAAATGATGATTGGGATGATACCGAATTAATAAAAGCATACGACATAGCAATAAGTAGTTCGAAGCAAAAAATAAAAGAACGTTTAAACGCACAAAGTGAAAACAAAAGTGAAAAACAATCTTTGAAAACGATTCCAGCTAGAGTTGGAGCACCATGTAGAGCTATATACGATGCAGACAACATCGAATATGAAGCGACTATTATAAATATTGAAAACGAACATGAAGTTACTGTACAATATATAGGCTACGGTAATACACAAAAAGTGCCTATAAAAAGATTACGACCTTCACATGGATCACAAGCGCGTATCGACCAAGAACAGGCGGCAAACGAATTACAGAATATGGATACGGAGGTTGGTGATAGCATACCACCTAAACGAACATCAGAGGGCCCTAGAAATCCGTCAGCGAATAAAATGTCACGTTTATCTGCGCCACCGCCACTGATTGAAATGAATATGTTTGGTGAAATGTCATTTCCTCCACCTCCTCCATTTCCACCTAGTTTTGCGAAAAATATGAAATCCGAAGAACATGAAGCCTTAAATTCTATGCTTATGTCATGGTATATGAGTGGTTATTATACGGGTTATTATCAGGGACTCAAGGAATCTAAGAAATAAATACATTTAGGGCTGCCATCTCTCAAGATTTGGTCGATTGTATTATGGATTCGGTGGTGTAATTTCATGAATTTCACTCTTTATCGACTTTTACTTGTTTATCTCCCAATTTCCCGGAACTTTGGAGTGGCATCCCTAAATTAATTTTTAAGTGAATTAAATAGTTTAAAACTTGAATATTGACTGTAATAAATAAATATCGATTTTTTGTTTTAATTTAAGGTTGAAGTTTTCTTTCCATTAGATTCAAATTTTGTATACCGGGTGGTTTTTAGCCCGACATTTGCAAAAAAATAAATACAAAAAATTGTTTTAAACAAAAGTATCACCATTTGAAAGTCTCTATCAATTCCAAACGCATGTTTATTTTTATGTTAATATTTCTAGGGCCTAGGCCATCTAGACTAAACGGTGGTCAACTACATTTTTTAACTCCCGAACTAAAAAAAGGGTTATTATAAGTTTGATCGCTATATGTGTGTGTCTCTCTGTGGCATCATAGCACCTAAACGGATGAACCGATTTCGATTTTTTTTTTATTCGTTTGATAGGTAATTTAATGAAAAGTGTTCTTAACTATGTTTCAAGTGCGAGTGTAGGTTTCCATACTCGAAAAAACTAAAAAATTGGCGATGATCTTCAAAATCGGTTCAGTTTGGAAAAGCCTTTAAGGGTAAAGGTTATTTAATGGAGAGTGTTCTTAGATATGTTTCAAATTTAACTTGTTCAAATGAAACCGCATATTTTTTGTAGATGATTCTTATTTTATAGGGGAAAAGATAAAAGATATTTTCATTGCTTTCTTGTGCGAGAACTATTATTTTTTAAGCAAATTCTAAGAATCTAAGAACACAAAATCCTTGAAAATTTTTTCAAATTATTGTCATACATTTTTTTATTTTTGCAAATGTCGAGTTAAAAAAACACCCCGAAAATTGGGTGCGAAATAATGAAGAAATAAAATACACGTATTTATCCATTTTTAATCTATTGCTATATTTGTAGTGTCTTATTAATAAAAGTTTCAGTTATGCTTTGAATAATTATAGACGAAGTCATACGAAACTTGATTCCGCTCAAATGATATACCCTTTTGGAATTAAAACCCAATGAAATTATGTAATAAATCATATTTCTGTTATAAACTTAAATTATGTATTCATAAAAAAAATAAATGACTCCACATTACTTTATTAATATAATTGTATGAATGGACTTATAAGTCTATGGATTGTTTTTATATATATGGTTTTTAATACGATTTTCTGACAAATTTAAATAGGTAATTACCATTAGAGTGATTCAAGAGGAAGGTTTTTATGTTTAATAAATTCATAATATAGTAAACACTTATAATTTTAGAGGTTAATGTAATGTTGACGAAATTGTGAACAAAAGGAGGGTAAGTGACGGCAAATGAAGTGAAGGTTATCTTTGTATTCGAGGCGAAGCGGGTAGTTCAGTAATAAATAAACGAAAAGTTTTGCTTTATATTTATAAAATATATTTTAAAAATTGAACACTATGATATACAAAACAATTATTTGGTAATTATTTAATTAATACTCATAATGATTAAAATATAATAATAATAATAGACAACTGGCAAGCGCATTTGGATGAAATGTCTTTTTACGATATCATACAGCTGAAAATATTCCAAATGTTTGTAATCATTGAAGAAAAAATATTAAATAAAGAAGAATTTACACGGGGTATCAATAAATGAATCATAATTAGAAAATTTATAAATTTTTAACTCCTAGGTAAGGTCATATACCTAGTCTATTACCTAGAAAATTTGCATGCAGCGATAATTAAACCACAGATTATAGTTTTTAATTTAAAACAGATCTGCAACTCCCTGTATTTTTACTATTTTCGTTCTCTGAAGGTGCTTTTCTCCAGGAGGCTCTACACGTTATATTCGTGTAGTTAAATTTCTTCGATCACATTTATTTTCATTTAATGTGATTGTAAATCTTTTGGGATTATATTGCCAGCTTAAAAACCTCTTATATTGTCTATTATTGGCCGTGGTTACCCAATTCGACGCGTTTTTTTAAAGACGACATTTTTCTAGAGAGTTAGCACCTCATATAAATTTTTCCTTTAATAATTACGATGTATGAACTCCGAAATATAAAACAGACGGAGCCGATCGCTAAAAAAGTGGGTCGTATTGGATAACCGTGGTCATTTTTAGTATTAATATATTTTTTTTATAAAAATAAAAAAATTAGGTTAAAATTAATTACAAAATTAAAAATATATGGAAGCGATACTTCCAAAATATATACGCGTAATTTATTGTGGCGTAAAATCAAGAGGTATATTATCTTGTCAATCGAATTTATATGTTCATTTCGTTTTGTATTCAATAGATTAAATTTTTCGGTAATAAATTTTACGCCTGCGTAAAATAAAGCATGATGGGGAGGACCTTTTTTATTTATCGACTTGATATAATTCAACCAATCAAATACTAAAGAAATACGATTGAAAATTGATACTGACAGGAAAGTATGTTTTATATTTCTTTTAAGTACTTCGATTTGATTTATGTATTTATTGGAAGTTCTGATTATTGTTGTAATTGTACATAATTTGCTGGGAATAGTCCATATCTTCCACGGCATAAACCTCGCCACCAACCTTCGTCAATCTAGGGAAAAAATTATTATTGTGATTTACAGTAAACTTAACATAATGTGTTCTTTAAATAGGCGTCGTTAAACATAACGTGGCTTGTAATTGTCGGATTCGAAAAACTACTTACCATTTCAATATGTGTAATGATATCTTCTGGATCAAATGATATTTCATCATCCGCAGCGGATTGATAATCATATAATGCGATTGCTACTAAGCCTGTATCTTCTAATTCAGTAATTTCATCAGCCGCAGCTTCATTTGTTTCTGGATTCGCTTGAATATCTATAGGTTCAATTGGTACCTACATATAAAAAAAAGTTATAAGGAAAATAGCAATTTATTAAGAGATCAATAAAAAAAGTGTCTTGAGCAAGAGGACGGCGAAAGATTTAAAGTATATAAAGCATCATTTTTTATTTGAACAAAGCTCTAATTATAAAAAAAAAACGTAAGAAAGAAAATAGTAATAAATCAATTAACATGTACTATTTGAGAGTGTAATTTTTTGTGGATTAGGCTAGAAAATTAAAAAGAAAATTTATTTTCTCTGATAAACATTCACTAAGAATGGAATTGTCAAAGTTGGAAAGATCTTCTTGATATTTTGTATGGAGTCATAATTGTTAATTTCGAGTAATTTTTTTTAGTAACATTTTGTCAACTTTTAAAAACGAAGGGTAGTTTACCCCAAAAAAAAATAGTGATACCAAATTTTTGGCTACCCTGTACATTATTAAGAAGTTTTAAATATACCTACATACTTTTCAGAATAAGCAAAACTTCTTATAAAGAATGACTTTTTTTCTTAAAATGCAAAATAAGAAAATTTACAAGTATAGTTACCTCTATCGGGGGGACACTGTATATTAAATAAGTAAACACTTTTATAAATTATGAAATAATTACCTCGGGAACTGAACTTGGGTCGTCTTTAACTACCGAATTTGGTGTTTCCTGTAAATTAAAAATTTTAAAATAAGGAAAATGTCCAATAACTGTTTTCAAAAATTTGGTATCTTACGTACATTTACTACAGGTTGCTCGGCTAATTTTTCGTCTGTTTTACTACTTTCAATAATCTTTTCAACATTTTTAGTACTTTCAACAACATTCGATGTAACTTGCTCACTAGTTTTCTCAATAATCGTTTGTTTCTTTATAGTCTCCGTTTTCTCAACGTTCGTTGTAGAGTTTTTATTCAAAAACATACTTGTTTTCGACGCATCTAATTGTTTTACAGCCTTCTTTTCAGGACTTTTTGAATTAGTAGTTTCTGAAGAATCAGAACGGCTCATATTTTCAAATTTTGCACGAAGATCAGACGGCTTTGCCCCACCTATATCAGGTTTTGTTTTTGTATATGTCGTTCCTACTTTGGTTGGTTCGTCCGTAAATGTTGCAGCTGATTTATCCATACGATCTGTTTGTATACCAAATTTACCACCAAAACCTTTTTTGTGATCGACTTGACTCTCGTGTTTGTGTAAGTTTTCATGATGATCCCATCCAACCGCACTTTTATCTTGTCGATCGGATTGTACACCAAATTGACCTCCAAAACCAGTTTTATAATCTTTTTGTGATTCATGTTTACCGACTTGTTCAACGTGATCCCATCCCACTGCGGATTTATCTTGACGATCGGCTTGAACACCGAATTTTCCACCAAAACCGGCACTATAATCTTTTTGAGAGGCATGTTTTTCAATTTTTTCCTTGTAATCCCAATTAACAGCGCTCTATGGAAAAATTAAAAACATACATGCTCAAATTTTGGAAAAAAATTAAAATCTTAAGAAAATTTGTCCTTACTTTATCAATTCTATCGGTTTGTACTCCAAATTTCCCACCAAATCCAGCACTATAATCTTTTTGTGATACATGTTTCTCAACTTTTGCAACATAATCATGTCCTACAGCCGACTGATCCATTCTATCAGCTTCAACACCAAATTTACCACCATAGCCAAAAGAAGGATTTGGTCCTTCTTCCAACTCTTTACGTTTTCGTTCAGCTTCGGCTTGTTCAGTTTCTTGTCGCAATTTTGCCATACTAAAAATTATTTTTATCAATTAGCCAATTAATGAATATTTTTATAAATTAAGTTTACTTACTCAATTGCCCCAACTTGCCGTCCAGATCCTTCGATTGTTTTGGACCCCCATCGTTGTTCTTGTTCGTCAACATCATTTATAAAATCTGGATCAGTTTCCCAATCGTCGTCTTCAGCGGGTTTTATATCCACATTATTCGCTATACTTGCTTTCCACATTTTATTGTATTATCTTTTTAAAATAAAAAATGTTAATAAGTTGATTTTAGAAAGCCGACACCCGTTTGACTCACCTAGATTACCAACGTTAAAAAAATGTTTTTGTTTATAAATAATTAAAATTTATTTCATTAAAATCATATAAAAAAACTTAAAATAATAAATAAAGTATTTAAAATTAGATAAAATAAGTTATTTAAATTAAATTAGTCATTAAAAGTTTTGGGAAAATTCGTCTATTAATGATATGACATTCAGGTTTGACGTTTATCATAATGCAAACATACAACGTTTGTTGGATAGATGGAGACATATTTGTTCCGGGCTTTATAAAATTGTTGCTTTTTGGAATATACAAACTTTTCCCGCTTTGATGCAATTTTCTTAGGATTTTCGTATTCTTTTTGGAAAATTTGAGACATTTACTACATAAATGTTTGTTTGTGAATTTGATTGAACGTGTTAGTAGGGTAATTTTGACCCAAACAATAAAAAAATGCGATTTATTTAAAAATTGTGCGAAAAGCTTTTATTTCAAAGCGATCATGGACATATGAACGATCTTGGAAATTGCCCCAACGATTTCATGAAAATGAGTCTGTAGGATTTTTTGGGGCGAAAAGTCGATCTAGCTAGGTTTCATTTCTAAAAAACGTCGTTTTATCCACCTTTTCATGAAAAACTGAAACATACACTGCAAAATATGACTCTTCCTGACATCTATTGGTATATCGTAGTTAATGAAATAAAGTACATTACCGGGACATTCAAATTGGTTTTTATGTGGAGTTTTAAACTGTTATTATATTAGTGATAAAATATGTGTTTTTTTAACTAAAAAAATACCGAGCAAAGCTCGGTCATCCAGGTACTTTAAATATTATACAGACATAAAAATCTAGTAACTTTACCATTAAACGATGGTACCAGCCGATGATACCTCTCGTTTACGACTTAAGCCAGTATCTCAGGAACTAGAAAATTACTGTGAATCGAACACGAGCCAAGTTTAATAAAACACACAAAAAGCACAAACCAAATAAATATACTTAGTTTAGTTTACATGAATTGAATATAAACAATTTAATAATGGATGAATTCTCAATAATTTATAAAAAGAATTTTTATATAATTTTAAAAATATTTCATAATTTTCAATACCGTTAACGTTTGATATGATTAAGTTTAGTATGCTTTAACTAACTCAACAATCAACAATTAAACATATAAATTCACAAGAATTAATAATTATTATATCTATTAATTAATTGAATTAAAATATGTGATGACTTTGTATGAGAAGATTCATAAATATATAATTCTCTTATCTACAAGGTTGATATAAAATTGTACCTATTTTATATTTTAATCATATTTATATTAAATAGACTGGTCTTTAGCTCTAAAGATGGACCGGGACTCTGATCCTGATGTTACCCACATTAATTGAAAGAATCTCTAATTAAAATATTTATGTAGCCTACTCCGAGAATTCTCATTCACGTTTACGTTCCCAAAAAAATGAGGGTATGAAATATTTGAGATTTACTTTTCAAATTTTCGGGGTGGATTCTGTTAGAACTTGGCAAAATTAGACGAAAAATTAAGAGTAAAATTTTTCGATGTATATCATACGTTTGGAAATATTGATGCCTAAAGATTTAGAGAAAATATCACTTATAGAAGACATATTTATTTTCTTAACACAAATGCCATTAATTTCATCTCGTTCAAAGTATTTTATGGAAAAACGAGTGCCGCTTGTTATAAATTTCTTGCCACTAGATACGCGCCTGCTTTGCCTTACGGATAATTCTCCACTGCCTGATTAGTTTGTGATAATCCATGTGAAAAACAGGTAAACGGGCTATCCATATCTTCTGATCTTCTTGCGAGACTCTACAGGGTTAGGATCTTTACTACTTACTTCTTCAATTTCGAATTTCTGATCTTTTGCTTTATTTAATGAGTTTTGGAAGGAAATTTGATGTGCTAGAAGAAACTTAATAAAGAATTTTTTTTGCAGAACTGTGTTACCCATTAATTTAATATTAATTTATAATCGATCTGTATTACATAATTAATAAGAAATATTCTGTGAGATTTTTAGTTCAAGATGAGAAGGTAGGACGTATAGGAATAGAAGACTGAAATCAATATAACTGTTTTAAAGTAAAGTAAACTAATCACATCAATTATGTTATGATCAATAATTTTAATTATTGTTAATATATAATTAATAATTATCTACCTATACGTTTTCTTACATACTAATATTGTTGGTATACCCGAAGTTGGAGAAAAGAGGAGAGAGAGATAGAAAGTATTTTTCTAGTCTATTTTATTTATTATATATCTAAAATCCCTTAAAAAATTTATAGGATAATTTTGACCTAGACCTAAACAAATACAAAAAAACGGATTTATTTAACGATTAGGTGAACAGTTTTTGAGATATCATCTTAAAATCTTGTACGAAAAACTTTTATTTCGGAGCTATTCTTAGTATGTATATCTCGAAAATTATTAATCTTACCGAAGCACCCGATTTTTGTATTTTTTGGGTCAAAATATAGGTACTTTAGAAAATGTTTTTTATACAGTTGTTACCTGTTGAGGTATTACAGCGTTCATACTAGATATTTTTTAACCCCAACTTAATCCTTGGAATCTAAGAAATCAATAAAAAAATTTCTCAATCAGATATTTAATTTCTTTGAAATGATGATTTTATAATAAAATCAAAATAATAATTAATAAAGTCTCTTAAAAATATCAAACGATTTATTGATTTGATTTTTTGGAAATCATTTAATAAAAATAAATTCATTTTTCTACGAAAACAGTAATAGGTTAGCACAATGTAATATCGATATTAATAATAATATCATATCGATAATAAATCAATAATTGATATTAGGGGTTGTTGTTATTGATGACTATTGTAAATTCACACCTATAATATAGTGGTTGGTGCCTGAATAAAGTTGAATATTGATTCTTAGAAGGTCATTCAAACGTTTATCATTTTATTGAAGAGTGTTACATTAAACATCATAGGTATAAATTAAATTATTTAAATCTGAAGTAAATTGTACATTTAATTAAATTTACCCTAGATAATGAGATCAAACAATAATATAGGAGGTATTAGTGGATAAAAAAGCGAAATATAGAATTTCATAATAGAGAGCCGTTTGGGGGAAATTGTCTAAACTTTGAAATGAGATAAAATTGTGTATCTCAATCAAAATCTTAAGATATCGAGACATTTGGAAAAATTCGATAATTCAAATATATAGGTATTTTCTAAATATATCATTTATGAAACACAATATGTTCCTCGAAGCCCCATATTTAATTACTGTTTCATTCGACTTCTTCACTAATAATTTCTGATTCTGAACTGTAGCAACTTCTGATTATTGTTCATAGATGGCTTTTGATACAAAATTTGAAAAACATCTTATGTTTTTCGATTACTATAAACAATATCTAATTAAAACAAAATTATTCTGATCTTTGCTAATTTACCGCTAAAATGAAAAAAATACTCTTCCGTAAAATAAATTTAGTATCTAAATTTACTACAAATTTTACAATAAATAATTTTATAATAACAATTAATGAAAAAATGTCTTTGAAGTTTTCTGTCAAAGTATGAAGTTTGATAAACGAAAATGCTTTCCTAAAATGAACGGAAATTATTGATAAACAGAAAAAATAAGCACTAGTGTGTAATAGGTACTGATTTGAGTGTTTTATTAGATAAATTATATAAAAAAAATTTATATTTAGAATATTTCTATATTTAATTTTTAAATAATTATAATCGTTTTTAATTCACACGTAATAAATAAAAATATTCTCGGTTAAACATGAAATTATAAAACTACTAGGTTCTGAACTTGTAATACTTGTAATGAGTTTTGATTCTATACAAGTTTTTAACTATCTAAATACTTACTGTCTAATTAATTTTCGAAATTATCGGATTCATAGATTGATATTTAGAAACAATTAGCGATCAGATCCGGCTTCGCACTTAGGTTGTAATAAATAACCGATAGTTGCACATTCAAAAATTAACCATAGCACCTGCTAGAGATTCACCCTGGTGACTCACAGGCAACAGTTTATTGAGATTATCGTATAAAAATATCATCAAAATTTCTGACTCTTTCCGGTGAATTTTCCAAAAATTTTCTCTCATACAAACCTTGTTCATAAAATTACAAGCATAACAAAAAATTAGTCAAGCCGTTCTCAAGAATTGATTGATATGGTGTAAATGTTGGTGTTGGCGCAGGGTAGTTATAAAAATCGAAAGTACCACGAGTTTGCAGTTTCTATAAGAATACACCTTGAATTGTAGAAACGAGTCTAATTTGTGATATTTTGAAATTTCTGTTATACTCAGCAGTCATTTCCATGCTCTAGCAATAGGAATTCATAATTTTTTTTGCTTTAATAAAAGTTAATTCATGTAACAAACAGCAGAAAAAAGTTATTTTTCAATTAACTATAAAAACAATCAAGATAAAAGCCATCAAAGATTTGTCTGCATCTCTTTCTAGCAAAACAGAATTTAGCATAAAGTTCTTATGGCAAACATTGTACATGACGTCAAATAATATGTCCGATCTCTCTGTCTAATATCTGTCAAATATTAGTAGTTTAAAATGCATATATAATTCGTATTTCTTGACCGATTTTAATTTTAATTTCACTTTTTGTCATCTCTTTTACGGTATTTTCATACTTTGTTAAGAAATGCGAAAAAACATTCAGGAATATACTCCATTCTGTTTCATTTGGTCTTAGTATGGTTCAATAATAACAACTTTACTCTTCTAAATGATTGTTTTATTATAAGAATGGTTATTTTATATTTAATTTTTGGTTTTGAGAACTTAAATGATTTAAGGAATTCAAGGAAATGGAAAATGCCACTTTTAATCTTTCAATAAATATGTCATAGGCTCTGTGCAACCTCCGTAAATGGGTAGATCAAGATTTTATCAATCTGTGATACGGAATGCTTAAGAAATAGACCATAATTTAATTTACTTCAAATAATTCGAATGAATGTCAGTGAATAAAAATAATTAGTTAGTGACGAAGAAGACGGTTGAAAGCATCGTCATTAGTATCTAGTTAGTTAAAAGATAAGATATTTTATCATTACATACATATTTTACCTACAAGGAAATTATGTTACTTCTTGTAAAACATACTGCTAATATGTTGTTAAATAATTACAGCTATATGTAATATGTAATATGCAGTAGCTATTTGTTAACGAACAAATTGATCAAAATTATCTGGACTACAGTTATCTTGTTAACTAACATATCATAGATAAAAATATAATCATTGTCAACTATGTGAAATATTTATTTAGTCTACTAGTATGTAAGAGCCTAGAATAACGTCACGAAAAAGTTGATTTCAAGATGACTCGATTTTGGATTTTATTAACATTTATGCGCCTGTAATCTCTTTAGCGGTCGCAATTTAAGTCCGATTTAAATAAAATTTGGTATCAAGAAGGGTTTTGGTATTTGCTATTTGGTAAAGCTCAAGTTAATGAGAAAAATCGACAGATAAACAAGGAGTGGGGGTTTTGCAAAGTACAAAATTTTGAATTTTTTCAAAGTAAAAAATATTTTTGTATTTTTTGATCAGTTTTAAGCTGAAAAGTATTCTTGTGATTTTTTTTCTAAGCATTAGTTTTCGAAATAAAATGGCTTGAAAAATTAAAAATGAAATATTCAATTTTTTTAAGAAAATATGTTTTTTTTCCATCTCTGAGGAAATTTGCTTAGCTAATGCAGCTCCTATTCTACGAATTTTTTTCCTTATAGAAATTAGGTAAAGATGAAATCCGTTTGGTATTTACTAGTGTGTATTTCCGAAAAAAGCTTCGAAAATTACTGATTATTACAAGTTTTTATTTACCTTGCAATGTTTGTATGCATATGTATGTAAGGGTCAAATCTTGACACAGAAAATAGTCGGTTTAATTTTGATTTAAAAAAAAAATCAAATAAAAGAATTAGTTCTGTAGCAGATAGTCCCGTCGGATGTGATTGATAGTTTAAATATGATTATTTCGAATGATTTTATTTATATTCATGGATCGAAAGCATTTAAGAAATAAATTTTGATGACTTTAGAATATGATTATGAGCTTTTAGACCATGTACATACAATATGTATAAAAAGAGAAGCTTTGGATAAATATATTCATCAATTTTAGAAAATAACATTTTTAAGTTATAACTTAATCTTTTGATGCGACGGATCACAAAAAGAACCATACAGAATAGAACATACACTTTTCAGATACTTTTTAATAAAAATTTTAGAAAATTTCAAACTTTTATTAATAGAAATATTTTAAAATATATACAAGAAAAAAATGTATATTTTACTTTATTTTGAGTACACTTTAATGCCATAAATTTCATATAGATACGTCTGTTATTAATAATATTTTATGCTTTTTTTTTTTTGAAATACCGAATACCCTGTATATATGAAATATATAACAAGGTATACTAATTTTAGTCTCAAGTTTGTAACGCGTAGCTAGAAATATTTATGAAATGCTCAAAACTTTAGTATAGGTGTTCATAAAATCACCTAATTAGTTTATTCCCGTTTGTCAATAAGTCTATTCGTCTGGAAACACTCAAAAACGAAAATATATATATCGAGCTGACATTTTTATAGCGTACTCAGAACGTAAAATGCGAGGTTGAGTTCGTAAATGAGCAATATAGATCAATTGGATCTTGTAAACCTTAAGAGATAGAACAAAAATTTAAGTGTAAAAAATATTACTTATATAAAAAAATAAACAACTTTTGACTGATACATTTTTTTCGTATAAATCTTTGTTTATCCAAATTACGGTAGAACTTAAGTTTTCATTATTTCCAAAACTAAACAAGATAAAGATGAAAAATTGTACGTAGCGTCAAATATTTAGTCTATTGATTTTGAAGATTATACCAAACCTGTCGCATATATAAAAAGGGTTCAGATAGAACATTTTTCGAAATTTCGGAATGGCGGCCAAGGTTCTTCAATTTATTTAACATAAATGATTTTGTATTTTTAAAATCTAATTAATAAAACAATATTATCATACAAGATCTGACATTCAACACTGTCCACATCGATATTTCCACAATTAACTCAGTCAATTTTTTATTTTCACTTGTTTTTTTAATGAATTGATTGACTGATAAATATAGACAAAAACCATTAGAAATTCTTATTTTCTAGAAAAAATTGCTTTATAAAAATTGACGATAAGTTCAATTTCAAATTATATGTACGATTTTTGTCACTTTTTAGTTTGATTAAAACGATTTAGTTCTGCTTGAATGTAACTTCATTGTAAATTTAATTGAATATTTAATGCAATTATATTTTTATGTTGGATAAAATATTCAATTTTAAATGTAAATGCTATTTAAGACGGTTATCTATTTTATGTTTAGAAATGTTTATATGTAATAAAGTTTTCAACAAATTGGTAAGAATATATCAAGAAACGGCTTTAAAAATCAAATATGACTATTTTATTTATTCTTAAAATAATTTTATCTATTCTTAAAATCACTTTCCTTAAAAATTTGATGAAAATATAGCCCAATAACAGTGGGCTAACAAATGTTTAGAAAAATTTTGAACTCTTTTTCTCTGATAAAATCAACTATCATCAGTGACAACTATCTTCAAATTTTTGCAAGAAATTAATTAGAAAATGCTTAAAATTAAATTCTAAAAGTGTCTTTCTTGGAAATTTATTCAATTTTATTAGCTTTCAAGAAAAAAGGCACGTTTTCTTAAGATCATCTTTAAATCGTGTAAATGTAAATTGTGTTAAATTATAGATTTGAACTGTTAAAGTTTGCGTTTTTAATATGTAAATCCTATATTGAAGTGTTTTTAAAGGTATATACTTTATTTTAAAGATAGCAAAACTTATTTTCTTAAGATTAATTTGGAAAACTAATATTCATTAGTTCAAAGAATTTGCGTTAAGTATTTTTTCTATTCGTTGTGTGCGTAGCCATGGTAGGGACAATAAAATCGATGCTAGCGCTTCCAGTGAAAAATTTTGGCTATAAAGGAGGCTGTAATGACTAATTTGCAATATTTTACATGTTAATGTTATAGAAAATGTCAAATTAAAATTATTGAAAAACACGAATTAATTAAACTTATTATTAAACAAATATTAGTTTTCAAATGTAAATTATCATAATTATTTATTTAAATTTGTGAGACAATAATATTAAATTTTCAAGGAAAGTCATAAATGCAATCCATACAATTATATATGCATCCATACAATTCTATAATTAAAGTAATGTATCGTTACCATGGAAACGTCTCCAAAAAAACTCACGCACGGTGCGAATAAATGATTTTCTATAAATCTTTAGGCATCAATATTTCAAAAACTATATCGAAAAATTTTACTATTAATTTTCGTCTAATTTTCCCAAGTTGTAAAAATAATCCACCCTCAAAATTTGAAACGTAAGACTCAAATATTTGTATACACTCATTTTATTGGGAACATCGTTAACGAAAATATGATTAAGTTATTTTTGTCTAGGTTTCAAGGATATGCGATTTCAATGGTGGAAGCGCAATGAACACAAAAAGATATGTATATCTATAATGCTAAAATTTAAATTGGTGAATTTTATGCGCTTCCACCATAAAAATGTAAATTTATGATGCAAATGGGTCTGCATTTACATTAGACGCACAAATAAACTACAAAATTTCGTAATAATTTTCTTAAAGAAAATATTAGCTTTCGTGCAGTTAATAATTCAAGTGATTTACATGTATCATCAATTTCAAAACTATAGTTCATCATTTCAATTTGTATAAATAACTTTTTTTATATTTTTTTATAGATATTTAGATACATTTCACCACGTCCATGATATTACTAATAAACTTAAAATTAATTCGATGAAACATGATTATTATGAATCCAGGATTCTGAATATACATTCAGAAAATATACGTTGACTTAATGACTTTAATTTTAATTTGGTATACGAAATTTGTTCATTTCAAATCAAGAATTTAAATACATGTCCGAAAAAAGAAGGAAAATTGATTGGATCAAGGTTTTTTTTAACAAACTAAAACAATTACGATAAATCGAGATCATTATATTGAACGAGACCAAGATCATAATCATCTGGTTCTTGGTCTTCCATTATTATTTTTAGTCTTGGTCTAGCAAAAATAATCTTATAGTTTTGATCTTGATCAATCGAGTCTTGCCTCGATTTAGTCATATTATATTATAATCATAGTCTATCACTCAAACTGTGTTATACAGAAAGTTAGTAGATTAGTTATTGTTTTTTTCGTTATTTCTCTGGTTTTACTTAAAAAATTTTCTCAGGTATAATAAAAAAGCACCTGGCTAAGAGGTTCATTAATTATTTTCAACAATAAGTTTGGTAAAAGTTTTGTAATGAGCCTTGGTACATTGGTCTTGCAGAGTTAGGTCTTGATCATAATTCATGTAAATAGCGTCTTAGTATTGGTCTTGTCAAAGTAGTAGGTACTATATTTGTCTTCGTCTTGAAAAATTTTAAGGCGCGAATAAGACTATCCGCCAGAAATATTGTGATATGGCCAACCTGCGTATAGGTCTGATGCTCATACCCCATTGACTCGTCCGCCATAACTATTGCCAAAGTTACTATTCCCGTATGACGTTCATATCCATACTAACAAAGTGATATCCACAAAAACCAGGCATTGTAACGGAAAGAAACTTGTGGAACCAAGTAAGTTAGATGTTTAGAATGGCCAGACTCGGGATATATATTCTGGATTCCAAAAATTTCCAAAGAATCTCTTATTTTTCGAATTTTATCAGGTTAAAATACACCTCATGACGCATATAAGTCCAGAAATGTTTTAGATAATTCAAATATGTAACGGAACCATAACAAAATATATGATAATATTATATTTCATGTTTCGTGATTAAAAAACAAAATAAAAATAAATAAAAAACTCTTCGATATACAAGAAAATAATTGGTTTTCTGTATACCATAACAGCATGTTAATGATGGCGAACATTTAATAAGCCAATCAGCATATTGTTAACGTTATTTCACAATACAATACACACAAAAAATACAAAAATACAAAAAAGAAAAAGAACAAAGTATTACCCATATAAAAACAATTGGATCGAATTTGATTGGCTGCTGTACGTATCAATAAAGAATATGTACCCTGATCTCTTTTTTATCTCTTTTTTTTTTTTTTAAATTGTTTTTGGATGTTCATGTAATAAAAACTTAAGGTAGAAGATTCTATATGAAACACCTTCTGACGTGTTCAAGTTTCGCTTGCTGTGAAATTATCTAGGTATACTAATTAATAGTAGAAAAACAAAATTCAATTATTTTTTTATACGTAGAATGTTCTGTAATATAAACCTTTCGAACGTGTTCAAGTTTTGTCTGTGTAAAATTATCTTCCGACAGTTTTAACATATATAAAGATTTTTATGAAAAATAATATAAAAATTAGAAAATAGAAAAAAAAAGAAGAAGTTATTTTTGTGATATCATGCAAGTGAATCAATAATTCCGTGAAAAATGTTTTCTCGTTAAATGAAAAGTGTACTTTTAATTGAAAAGTAAGAATATGGTGATTTGATTAAATGTGTGAGATTGTTGAAGTTTAATTTTATTCAGGGAATGTTTTCAGTTTAGGATTTTGAAAAATTATTGTATTTTTAAATTAAAACAACAAATGTTATATTGAATTTTTGTTATTAAAATTAGGTTAGGATGAAGTACGTTTGGCATTCGAGAGCGATTAGGTTGATTCCCTTTACATACTTACAAAATTCGATAAAATTTGGATGTGATAGAGCAACATTAAATTTTTTGGATTCTGATGACGTCATAAAGTTCAAAATTCGATTTTTTTGATAACATAGACAAATTTGATCCGATTTTATTGGAATTTTTCAAATCCACTAATTTTGGGTCATTCTTTTCATCTGTGATACCAGTTTTTTGCTAGCTATCACTAATGTGCTTCATTCCAGGACCAGGCTCCACATTCTTGAAACCCATTAGAGTTAGGTTAATTTTTACCACAAATTTGAAAAGTATGACCCAAATTTAGTTGGATTACATACTTGGTTTATCAAAATTGGATAAAATTTGGATGTGATAGAGCAACATTAAATTTTTTGGATTCTGATGACGTCATAAAGTTCAAAATTCGATTTTTTTGATAACACAGCCAAATTTAATCCGATCTTATTGGAATTTTTTTTGAAACCCACTAACTTTGGGTCATTCTTTTCAGCTGTGATGTCAGGTTTTCGCTAGATATCACTTGGCTGCTTCCTTCCGGGACCAGGACTCCGCATTCTTGAAACCTATTATAGCTAGGTTAATTTTTATGACAAATTTGAAAAGTATGACCCAAATTAAGTAGCATTACATACTTGGTTTACCAATTTTGGATAAAATTTGAATGTGATAGAGCAAAATTAAATTTTTTGGAGTTTAAAATTTCTAATAAAATTATATACTTTAATTTACGAATGTATTTTTTCTCTGTTACAGCTGAAGGTCCGGCGTGTTAAATTGTTTATTTTAGTTTATAATTTAGGCTGTTAATTATTTCATGCATAATATCATATATAAAATTTTCGTGCTAATTTACGATTCATGAAAATTATATTTTAAATAGAATTAATTTATGATTTGATGAAAATTCTTGATGTAATGTTTTCATCGGGTAATAAAGATCTTTTTGTTTATTTGTTAATAATGAAATAATTAATAATAATTACTGGAAAAACACATCTGTCTTATATCAATTGATATAATGAAAAAATTCATTGCTTTAAAAAATGTACTACATATTTCCAAGATCAGAGAAATAGATTTTTCAACAAAAATTAAAATAAATTTTAAAGATTTTATCGGAAATTCCTATAATAGTTTTTTAGTATATTGTGTAACAAGAGCGAGATATTGTCAATTTCAGGATAAGTTTTTGCATTATCTTTTGAGCAATGAGAAAAATAGACAATGAGCCTTTGTCGTAAAATTTTTTTATTGCTTCAAAAGACGTTCATTATCGAACCAAAACTCATTTGAAATTAATTTTTGATAACATCAATAACTAAACGATAATATGACGGATTAAAATGTACAAATAGAAAGATAAGAAAATAACACAATTGGTCATAACCCGCAATTGTCATAGAGACTACATCAAAGTTGTTTTGCAAGAATAAGATAGAAAAAATTATTTAATTTCTTATATCTTTCATGTTTATTAATCGATTTTAATTTTGATTTCAGATCTTGTCATCTATTCCCGCAAATGTTCAAATTTTAACGAAAAATATATTGAAATGGACATCTTGACAAAGTCCTATTGCCCAATCCGGATGGCAAGTAAATTGTGGTACGGAAAACAGTGCGAAGAGATAGGTCTTATTTTGTATTAGATAAATTATTTATTATTTTTCAGAATAATTCAAAACGTATGAGTTTGATTCGAGCTTTAAAGGTCCCGTATGTAAGTGTAGGTTCAGTAAATTTTATATACCAATTTTTGTAAATTTTGACATGATGAATAAATATTTAGTCCATTCATTGCTAAATGAAAGAAACAGCTCGCATAATACTAAAACCTCATGGAATGTGTTTCTTAGGTGTCAAATATCATTAGCAACGCATAAGTTAAATGTTTCTATTTGTTAATAAACAACAAATTTCTAATTCAATGAAACGATCAATGTTAATGTTAACTTAAAAAATTAGTAATTAGGCAACTTGTATGACGTAAATGTTGAGTGTTTGTCAAATAATCGAAAACTATTATACATGTATAACGTATACGTAATGCAAGTAGCCTATTTATTAACTTTGTAAGCCAATTTTAACATTAATCGTTCCACTGAATTAACAATTTATTGTTTATTAACAAATAGAAATATTTGCATCACTAACTCATCGTTACTAATGAAATTTGACACCTAAGAAATACATTCCATGAGGTTTTAGCAAAGTGCGAGCGGTTTCTTATATTTTCCTTTATTTGTAACATCTTAAAATTTTTATAGCATTGCTAATTTAGGTGTTCCTGAAATGATGCAGGTTCTACTTCTTTGTTTTTTGTATATGGTTTGTATGATTTCAAATCAATCCGTGTTATCTGGTATAGTATATTGGTAGGTAAAGTTAAGCGTAATCAATTATTATAAGGAAAAGGAGGAAATGCTTTATTAATTTTTGATTTTTATTATTATTAAAAATCATTGATATTCAACAAAATAAGTTTATTCAGGTTCATAGTTCAGTTAATATTTTATGAATCATTTGGGCATTAAAATAAATGAATAAAAAAATATAGATAACAGATGAATTTATTAAAACTTTTTAGATAAACTATTTTAATTAATTTTATGCAATATTATACTAAAAATTCTATTTTACAGTGTATTCCTTATAAATTGTCAACTTTGTCATATTTATTCCCTTCAATAGCTTCAGATGAAGGTGATTGTTGAGAATGTTGGGAAAATAGGGCGATCGTTGATGATATAATAATTCGTTACTGATTAATATATCTTTTTTGATTTTAGACAGTGTTTTGGAAAACGCTCGCGAAATCGTCAAATCAATATGATTGGTTATTGATTATTCCATACTATTTTTTACATAGAAAATTCAGCTTCTTAAATGTTTCAAAATCATTCACAGAGCTTCTATTAAAAAGCTCTTATGTAAGATATATAATACTTATCTCATCAGCGTCGAACGGTCGAAATTATGAAAGATACAACGGGTGTGCTCATTTACCTTTTGCATTCAGCTTGATAACAGGAATGAATAAAAACCAAGATATGAATATTCCTATAAAATAAACTAGATAAGGTCAAAACTTTATAGCCTTTAAATTACTTGATATTTAATTCGTAGCTATACTAATAGCATGATTTTGGAAAACGGTACACAGGTGAAGTAAAAATTGATAAAAAGAAGGTGTTTAAAATGTTGGTCCTTCGAGCCGGATAGAATGATATAAAAGTTAGAAATTTCAACATTGAACATTTGATAATACATGTACTACGTTTTTAAAATCTATCTGAGTTATAATGTTTTGAAATTTCAACCATACCCATTATAACTTTGGTACGGAATCTTAAATGCTAATAATTAATATGCGTACAATTATTTTTATAATAAAATCAAGTTGGCGGTATCTATGGAATGAGTTGAGTATGAGGCGCCCACAATAATAAATAAATACTATTCACAATATGTCCGTCCCCACCAAATAAAAAAAAAAAAACTTATAAAAATTTTACCGCCGACGACTATACACACACACACACACACACACACAATTATACATTTTTCTGAGTGAGTCTACACAATACTCTCAAAGCACATAATATTTTAATTCATATGTAGAATTGTATTTAGTAATAATTACGGTTTGGTACTGCTAATACACACATAATTGTGCTAATTAAAAAAAAAAAATTTTAAATACGTGCTTTTAAAAATAAATTTTACCATTTGTATATAAAGTTAACGCAAGATTACACAACATTCTGTCGATTGTCAGTACCTAAATATCGCGATTATTAATTTTTTTTTGTATTTAAATATCGCGCTTGTCTCCAATTGTTTCTTATTTTAAAATACGGAGTTCAATTGTTTTTTTTTTTTTTTTCTAAATATTTGACATTTTGTCGTAACCGTTTGTCAATTGTTTTTATTTAATTTGACATTTGGTCGTACGCGTTTGTTAATTGTTTTAGTGCGTTTATTGTGTAAAATTAAATTCCGAGAGTTAAAAACACACATACTTTGTAGGTCAGGGTACCAAGGTATCAAAGGATTATAATACATACTATATCAATTTAAACCATTGACGTTAGAGTTACATAGACTTAGTGTCAATTGATTGTAAGCGTGCCAATATCTGAGGTAATTGCTTAGGTAAAATCCATTGTAGATTCGTAAGAAAAATTGTGATACCGTGATAAGTATTTTTTTTAAGTCAAGAAGCGAAAAAGTTCAGGGAAATCACAATATTTTATGTAAAAACATTTTTGATATGAAAATTTAACATTCAATGTATGTTTTCTTTTGATAATTGTCCCTATTTTGAATGTATACTTTTTTAATAAATGTATTGTTTTGATAAATATCCCTAGCTGACCTAAGCAATTACCTCAGATGTTGGTACGTTTCTCACTGTACGGAAAGATAGGCTATTCTTAGTCTATGTATAACTATAAAGTCAATGATTTAAACTCACAGATTCGATTGTCAATTGTTTCTATTTAAATTGACATTCTGGTCGTAATTTAAAAAAAAAAAAGTTTTTTATGTTTTTTTTTTAATACACCGTGTGAATTCCAAATATAAATTTTATATTTAAAAAAAACTAGTTTTTTAAGTTTAGCTACACTAGAATAGTAGAAAAAAATACCCAACAACTTAGCGTGTGTATATTATATTACCTATACAACCATAATACGCTGTCAGTGTCTAAATATCGCGACTGTCAATTGTTTCTATTACATAAGAAAAACGAAATTCATTTTGTCATTGAGTTTAAAACATTTAGTCGTTAATTATTATTAAAGTGTGTTATTAAAGTATTTTTCGAGATTAATTTTTGTTTAAAAAAACTAGTTTTGTTCTAGAAATAAAAGTTATATTTATTTAGAGAGTTTTTTAAAATTACCTTTTGTATTTGTATAGTTGATACACCTATCAAGGTATTTTATAATATCTGTGTGTTGTTATAAAACGTCATTGTAAAGTGACTCCAATAATACGAAGGTAGATAGATATACCACACGGCACAACATAAGCGGCGATACCATATATTTTTGTTGCGTTCACGGTCATATTTTTTTTATGTATTGTGTATTGTAGCGGAGAAATATTATTAACAGCAGCAACTATATACACGGTGTTAAGGTAAGAATTGATTCTTTTTATCTAATTAGTATTATTGATTTTATTTTATAAGGTTATTTTCGTTGAGTTTGTTAATAAAATACGTATTTTGTATACTGTCTCGACTAGAAAACATCTTTATAACTAACAAAGGTCTAAATCAAGCTAAGAAAAGGAATGTTATAGTTCCTACCGGGTACTATATGTGGTCTTTAAAATATGAGAATATATTTACAGCCGAAATAGCTCAGTTGGGAGAGCGTTAGACTGAAGATCTAAAGGTCCCTGGTTCGATCCCTGGTTTCGGCATATAACTTTTTTTATTATTTATTTTTTCGCTTTAAATGGTAAGAAATGTATTACGTTTACTACATTGCTGGTATAGTATAGAGACGGGTTTTTGACTGAGGTTTTGATAAACAAATATGATTCGATACCAAAGTCTTTGATGGTAAGCCCTAACGATGAATACAAAATCATTTTTGGTGATACCAGATTTTAGTTTTCTACTAACTCTAAAATTTTCCATTTGCTGAAAAATAAGGAAAGAATGCGCAGTAAAACTAAGGAAAAGAGGAAAATTAGTTGTTTGTTCATGCAACATTTCTGGTATGAAAATTTATTATCTTATTTGTCTGAAGCCTCTCATATTATTGACGTCAGTCTAAATGAATAAATTACAAGGTCCTAGTCACCACAATATTTTGGAGGAGGATGACGTAATAATAAAAATCATTTAAATATTAGCTAAAAACCGTTTAAAGAATTAATTAAACCCACACGTTTAAAATTTAAAAATTAGTTTTACCAATGAATTCATCAAAAAATTTATTTTGACTATAATTTAAAAATCCAAGACATTTTTTACGGTCTCTTGTATTCTCTTGTGTTGGATAAATATAAGAAAAATACCTTATATCTAAGAAAATACAAGAAAATTCTTGGAATTTCCTTTTAAACAGGAAATCTTAAAGTTAAGTGTTTGATTAAAAAGTCATTGTATAATATAAATTGATCTTTGAACCCGGCAATGATTTTTGTATTTATTAATGATGCAAAATTATTTGATTAGCATATCGTGCTCAGAACAAACAAAAAATTTATGCATATTTTTAAGAATTTATCAAAAATATTGGTAAGAATGAATCAGGATTCATTACTAACATTACTAAGCGTTTTGATACTTATAAGCATTCTTTTTGTAGGTAAAGTATTTATACGGTTTAAAATGTTCTAGAAAACTTCGAAACTTTATTTTCGATTAGTTGAAACTCCCTATGTAAGATAATCTGATGACCCAAAGAAACGCGAAAATCGTTTAGTAATTAGATTAATTGTTTTCGGGATTTACCCTTTACGTTTACGATTTCATTTCAAAGGTCCCATATTATCAACATATATCGAGAGATCTGATGCCCAAATCATCAAACCAATGCAATTTATGAATTTTTTGGGTTACAAATACGTTGTACAGCGAGTTTTACTCAGATCAATGATTTTTGAAAAATAGCTCATGATTTTTTCGATTTTTTGAAAAAATAATTTTTCTTATCTCCGTGCAGATAGGGTTAACTTTCTGCTCACTATGCAAAACGAAGTGGCCGCTTTCTTTCTACGTCGGGGAGATAAATAGTATAGGTACATATATCACGGGCTCAAGTAAAGAATGTCTGAGATCTTATGTTTGTCAATGACCTTGAACATGAGATAGAAGACTTTCTTTACTTTTGCTCCTTAGGTGTGTAATATACTATTATTCCCGATTATGTTGAAATTCAGTATATGGTAAATTTGACCCAAAAAAATCGTTTTGTGATTAAACAAATTATTTTCGAGATGTATTTTCATCGTGTAGGTACAAGTTGATTTCTAGAGACCCTATGACGACTTTCCTTTGACGAGGCGATATATTCTTACAGAAAATGGTGGATCATCAGGCTACGGCATCATAAAAAGTGATTAATATTTAATTTGTCATACATCATTATTGAGTATATATACATGATTTGGCTAATTTTCAATTATTAGTTCCAAATAGCCGGAGGCTTCTTCTCAAACAAACAAAATCTAAAAAATTTCTTAATCAAACATTAATTACATAAATTTTTCAAGGATCTGTTTGTTTTCATTCCATTAATTTATTTTATACAAATGTAATAATCCAGTATAGATCGGTGCATTTACTTTAAGAAGAAAACAATTTTTTCTTATTAAAACAATAACCAAATTAATCTTTGTATCAGTGAAATAAACTGTAAATATGGCCATAGGTGATATCGAAATTACAGTCAATAAGTATATTTCGAAACACCAATACCGTCTTATACTAGGCTATAACGTTTAAGGTATTTCGATACCAAAAAAATGAAAATGATAAAAAAGAAAGAAAGTGGATTTCAAAAAAAATTAAAATAAAATTCGATCAAATTTGACTGTGTTATCAAAAAAAAAATCAAATTTTTTAACTTTGTGACATCAGAATAAAAAAATTTTAATTTTGCTCTATCATATCCAAATCTTATCAAATTTTGATAAACCAAGTATGTAATCCTACTAAATTTGGGTCGTACTTTTCAAATTTGTGATTTAAATTAACCTAGCTATAATACGTTTCCAGAATGCGGAGTCCTGGTACCGGAATGAAGCACATAAATGATAGCTAGCGAAAAACTGACATCACGGCTGAAAAGAATGACCCAAAATTATTGATTAAAAAACCAACATTTATTACGACTTCTTCATATACCAACATGTACAAAAGGCTGTTTTTAATAATTAATTTATCGTAAACCGTACAGAGAATCGACTTGAGATTTATACAGAAAGCGTTTTGAAATTTCAACATAAAAATTCAATTATAAAATAAACGACACTCATTGGACTAAATTTTGCCAAGTTGCTTCAAATAATTGAGTATACATTCATTTGAATAACTTTTCGCCTTCTTTTGTGCAGTCGGTTAACAAATAAAATTGTTTTAAATTGATTTTTTTATAAAAAATTAAAAAAAAAAACATTAATCTCTGCTTTGTGTGTGTGTGTTTATGTCAACACTTGACATTAATTAACCTTATGTGAAAATATAATTAAAAGTAATTTATATATCTCAAGGACAAATTTATTATTAAATATATTTTTTAATTATTTTAAATAATATGTGCAATTTTTTTGAAATTAATTTAGTTTAATTCATTGAGAAACATGCTTTTTTCTCGAATATAAAGCCTTTAACCATTTTAGTAACTTACTTTTAAAGTACTTACTTTTGAATACATAATTTCATTTACATTCGTTGATTAATTAAATTATGCACTTACTTTGAGTAAACAGGATATTTAAGAAATATAAATAAAAAGAAAATTATTTATCACTACATAATATTTTTTTATTTAATGAATGCACTTAAGTTAAAATATTTAAGTTACCAGAAATTCCAACATTCCATGTCCTGTAAGGTCTGTCGATGTCCTTGTGTTAGATATGTACATTAGTCCTATTAAGAAAGTATATAATATGTTTACCCGCATTTTTATTTTTTACGACCGGTTAAGGTTCCTGGTAAGAGTATTGCCGAAAAAAATTTTTATGTTGATTTATTGTATTACGATCCTGGACCAAAGAAAAAGGGAAAACTTTCCATGTAATCTTACTAAATTTGGGTCATTCTTTTCAAATATGTGATTAAAATTAACCTAACTATAATAGGTTTCAAGAATGTGGAGTCCTGGTCCCGGAATTAAGCACATAAGTAATAGCTAGCAAAAAACTGACACCACGGCTGAAAAAAATGACCCAAAATTAGTGGATTTCAAAAAAAATTCCAATAAGATCGGATTAAATTTGGTTGTGTTATCAAAAAAATCGAATTTTTAAACTTGTTGACGTCATCAGAATCCAAAAAATTTAATTTTGCTCTATCACATCCAAATTTTATCCAATTTTGATAAGCGAAGTATGTAATCCTACTAAATTTGGGCCATACTTTTCAAATTTGTCATCAAAATTAACCTAGCTATAATAGGTTTCAAGAATGTGGAGTCCTGGTACCGGAATGAAGCACATAAATGATAGCTAGCGAAAAACTGACATCACGGCTGAAAAGAATGATCCAAAATTAGTGGATTTCAAAAAAAATTCCAATAAGATCGTATTAAATTTGGCTGTGTTATCAAAAAAATCGAATTTTTAAACTTGATGACGTCATCAGAATCCAAAAAATTTAATTTTGCTATATCACATTCAAATTTTATCCAATTTTGATAAACGAAGTATGTAATCCTACTAAATTTGGGCCATACTTTTCAAATTTGTCATCAAAATTAACTTAGCTATAATAGATTTCAAGAATGTGGAGTCCTGGTTCCTTAATTAAACACATAAGTGATAGATAGTTAAAAATTGACAGCTGAAAAGAAAAACCAAAAAAGCTTTTACAAGCTTTATTGGAACAAGAATAACATTACCATTAACAATGATTGGCTGTTCAATTCTAATTCAATAAAAGGCTCTAATCAATAATTCATAAATAGATAAGGAAATAGTTTATTTTGTTAATTAAATCCCGTTTAAAATTAAACATTTCTAGTAAATTCTTTTTACGCTTTTCTATATACAAAACGATTAATAAGTGTCTTTCATTTATTGAAACAAATAGGTGATAAGCGCTTTAATATGCAAATTTTCCAAAGTAAAATACTGTAGGTATTATCTTAACATTTGTCCTTGTAAAACATATAATATTTATTTAACATATATATGTAATACTTACATTGTAATATTAATTACCGTAATCACTAGAGAATGGATTAAATACGCTTTTATTTTTAATTTTAAGTCGCTATTAAATAAACCGCTGCAAATGATTTTAAACAGTTTTATTTTTTTACATTAAAATTGTTACAAAAGCTTAAAAGATAATAACTTTATTGGCTTGGCTAAAAATAACTTTATTTGTTCTTAACCAATGAAAATTTAATATAAAGTTTTAAGCGAGATCTGTTGTGGACACCCGGTACAAAGAATGTCCTTTTCGCTATAATTTTTATACCATGTATATATGAAATATACATAGTATATTAAGTTTAGTCCCAAGTTTGTAACGCTTAAAAATAATGATGCTAGGAAAAAAATTTTGTCATAGGTGTTCATAAAATCACCTAATTAGTCCATTTCCGGTTGTCCGTCCGTCCGTCCGTCTGTGGACACGATAACTCAAAAACGAAAAAAAATATCGAGCTGAAATTTTTACAGCGTACTCAGGACGTAAAAAGTGAGGTCAAGTTCGTGAATGAGCATCATAGAGATAGAACAAAAGTTTAAATGTAAAAAATGTTCCTTATTTTACAAAAATTTAACAACTTTTGTTTGAAACAATTTTTCGTAAACATCACTGTTTACCCGTGAGGGCTCCAATTAGGCGGAAATTTTATAATATGTACTATACTTGATTATCAGTTATGTATGTGTCACATGTTTGTATGTGTAATGTGATAAAGAAATCAACACTGACTATATCACGCAGCAACACTGACTATGCATGGTATTTCAACAATTAACTCAGTCAATTGTTTGTTTTCATTTGTTTGTTTTCAATTTAAAAAAAATTTTAAAATTGAAGGGAATGGGTTACGGCCTTATGCACGGTGTGAATATAAATTCTTTGATTTTTTTCTCTGAGTTTTAATGACGTCACAAAGGTAAATCAAGAACTCTTGATTAACTCGAACACAAATTTTTCCGACTAGATTTTCATTATTAAATATTACGTAAGAATAGGCATTAAACTTCCCTCCCCCACGAGATAAGGGCGTGTAAAGATTTGTTTGACCCTTTCGCCCTCGGGATCCTTAAAAGGATAGTTAATTACTTAATTAATGGAAAAGGGTACTTAATTAACGAACTTTTTTGAATTTATGTTGGTACTTTGGTTGAATTTTAAATAATAAGTTTGTAAATTGATTACATCGATTAAAATCATCCTCTCAGCAGTATGAATATGAAATCGAGTAATAAAGTAATAGATCTTAAAAAAGTTTTAGAAATTGTCATGTGAGTTATAAGCTAATCATTTTTTTTTAAATAAGTCCACATTCCGCTATATTTTCAAATTCTCAGGGTCAATGACATTACATATTCAGACATGTTCTTAAAGAAATAAATATAATCAATATAGGTATATTTATTACAGTGAATGTCAAACAATTTATAATTTTCAAAGTTTAGATAAGGAAATTTTTGAAAATCTAACGTTGATTGAATTGCGAAGTATTAAAATTCATATATAATTGATATGGGTAAAGTTTGTCTAGACACAATATTTGGTTACTTCGATGGATGACAATGTTGTCTCAAAAGTCACATTCGGTCACGTGTGCGCATTCTTAGATATTCAAGGTCAAAGGACACAAAAATTAGTTTTTTGAGATTATTTCGTTAAATTCGCTTTCAATCGTATTTACGTTTATTATAAAAGTTTTAGAGGATAAAATTATCTAGAAATTTTGTCTGAATATTACACTAGTGGCACTAATTTTATATATGTACTAAAATAGTATAAGTTTTTTTGTCTTAAACTTCATCTAGTTACTTTATAATCACACTATTTATAATACAAGTTTAAAATTAAATAAATACTTCGAATCGAATAAATTAATTTAGTACCTACCTTGAGTTAAAATAGTTAAATAGCTAATAAAGTAAGTTCATTCTGAAAATTTATTAAAATACACTTTTCATAATAAAATAATATTTATAGGTCAAATGTATGCACGCATTGTACTATGTCCGTATACAGGATGGTCGAAGATATAAACAGCAGGACTTCAATCAAATGATAAGATTAAAATAGTGACAATTTCTTAGAGCATTATGATATAACAGCTATTTTATATTTACCAAATTTTTTGTGCCTGGACCATTTTTATCGAATTCATTTGAGTTATAGACCGAGGAACAAGACAGTTTTTTTTTTTAATGATAAATACAAACTTGTAATATTGTGAGTGGCTTCCTTTTGACGAGTCTACCAAACTTTCCTCTACAATTTCTTTCGAAAAGTCTGCGTTTTCAAATGAGCATGATGACGTCAAATTTGAGTTATCAGTCTGAAAAAACGCATTAATAATTATTAAATAATAAAATATTTTGTTCAACAAAAATACTACACTGATGAGCTTGTATACCACCTCGAGCATGCTGTACTTAATTATTTTTTGTTTTTGAGTACGTATATGGTTCACTTTTTCTGCTTGCTCGACTATAAGTGTTTTAAGAAATTATCTTGGATGACCCTGTATACTGAAAATAAATTAGAAGGAATTCTATTACGTGGGTTTGAAATTAATTTTGTGGGTATTTGTAGAGTCGTGATTGAATGAATACACATTTTATTCGGACTTATTCATCTACATTTTACAAGAGTCTGGGGCTATTTTTATTTACAATAATATTCAATGTCTAATAGACCACTAGCCCATGCTGAAACTTTTCAGGTGAAATGACCCATCATTGAACATGTTGAAAAAGTTGCTAAAAGTAAGTTTAAGCATCTTGGAGTCAGCTTTGGGCGATACAGGTAAGTAAAGGTGAGAATATGGATGTCATACCTCTTGGTATCTCACCCCTGCACCAGTATTCGAACCCCTGCATAATTATTCGAAGCGAATAATAATAATGCCGTACAGAAATAAACACGTAACGTTTCGGAAATTGAAGAGAGATCAAATGCTTTTTAATTTCCGCTATCGAAATTACCGGATTTATTTCTGTACGGCATTTATTTAATTCGCTTTAAATATCTATACGTGGTTAGTATCCGCCAATGCCGCACATATTTGCTGGTGCAGGGGTGAAACACCAAGGGGTGTGACATATATATTCTCACCTGTACCGCACAAAACTAACGCCATGTTGGTTAAACATACTTCTACATATAGGAGCATCTTTTTCAACATCATTCCTGGTGGGTTATTTCACCCGAAAAATTTAAACAAGGGCTTTTGGTCTATAAATTGAACGAATAGTATCGATATTTTTAGAGGTATGATTCGACCAGATGTTTTATTTTGTCTGGCGCTAGACTGTTTTATTTGGCTCTGGTATATAAAATTTAAAATTATGATTAATTTTCAATTTTCACCCACCATAAAGTTATTCAATGTGTTAATCATTTAATTGCTTCATACTGGGAAATTTCCAACTAATTATACAGTCAAGTTTACTTTTTAAGATCGGGAAATAAAAATAAAAAATACTACTAAAAAGTAGAAAATAATTTTTACTATGACTCTTATTCATACTTGAGTATTGTTAAAAGCTGAGGGATCCCAATTTAAAATATCAAGAGAGCGCTACAAGCTTTAACAAAATAGTAGCAGTATATTTTTAACAACATTTTGAGAAAGTTTGTCTTGAATAATTTCTAATACGAATATTACTTATATCAAAAACATTGTATAAAACGCAAGTAAGTTTCAATTCATATTTTTAAAATGTTTAAAAAATAAAATAAACTTTAAAAAATCTTGACGAAGTAATTACTGAAACAATTTTTTTTTGTTTACAAAAAAATGATGTTTTTAAATTATTATACAGAATAATATAATTCTTTTTTTCTTTCATTTCTTCAATATTATGTAACTAAACACACATCTCTATATATTATAAATGCGAAAGTATGCATGTTTGTTTGTTTGATTTTTTTAGCTTTTTTTAGCTTTCACGCTAAAACTAGCGAATGATTTTTAATGAAACTGTACAGCAATATAGTTGATATATCAGAATAACACATAAGATATAATTTATAAAGATATATTAATACAAAAACAAGTGAAAACAAACAATTGACTGAGTTAATTGTTGAAATACCATGTATAGTCATTGCAGATTTCTGTAAAAATAGTCAATATAAAATATTTCAAGGCCATCTTCTCTGATATACTCAATGAATAATTACTATTATACATTTAAAAAAATAGAAAACCATACTTATATTTTATCTGTGTAAAACAATCCGTACCATTATTTCGAGTGTTTCGAGAAAGGGGATAAGCGAGAGCAACCTTTCCTTTATACCCAGCGAAGCGGGTGGGTATCACTCTAGTAGCCATCCATATTGATAAACTAAAAAAAAATACATTAATCACTTTTGTTGTGTGCTATAAGACCCTGAAGGGCTCTCTGTTTAAAAAATAATAATACAAATTTAAAAATAATTTGAAAATAATCAGTTTGTATTATATACGTACAAATATTATTTATTAAGTGAGAATAACAATTAAGTTCTTGACTAAATTATTTGAATTATTTAGAGTATGTCTCAGGAAATTAAATCACACGGGTCTATCCCCGTCATTTCTCTTTCATAAAAGGAATAATTAGAAACAAACGATGAGAAACCTTGAATTATAGGCCACCGGTGAAAAATTGAATCTCGCCTATAAAAATTTGCTTAAAAAACTGAAGTAAGAATGCGTACGATTAAGATAGTATCAGAATTAGGTCCGTTAATTTATATTTAATCCCTTTTCGAGTCATTCCTGGCAAAATTTATTACCTCCTTTCCATTTTCCATTCTGCTTTTGATACCCTGTATATATGAAATATTTATCAAGGTACACTGATTTTAGTCCAATGTTTGTAACGCTTGGAAATATCGATGAACAAAATTTCTTTACCGAAGCCAAACTTGGGAAGTTAAAAGTGTGTTTTCGAGCATAATTGTACAATTTATTTGATTCGGATTTATATTTCTGCTAAATATAAGTTATTATAAAGCATAAATAAAAGGTCGAACCGCTTAAACTAAACTATATGCTTTAGGGAAGGTACTTTATTTTTTTCAAGGTTGGACCCGTTTAAATAACTTAAGCATAATTAGTCCATTTTCTTCGCTGTCTGTCCGTGAAGCTATTATTCTCAAAAACGAAAAACAAAATCAAGCTGAAACATTTATAGCGAGCTAAGAAAGTAAAAGGTAAGTTTGAGTTCGTAAATGAGCAACGTAGGTGAGTTGGGTCTTGTAAACCATTAGGGTAATCTGTTTTAAACCGATAAATGTTCCTTACAAAAGAAAAAACTTTTCTTTGATACATTTTTCGTAAACATCATTGCTACCGTGAATGCGCAAATTAGGACAAAAAGCAACTTCAACTACTGTTCTCGTGAAAGATTATATAAACAAAAAATATTCTAGAAAATTCTTTTCGAAAAAATTTTCAATTGAACAGAGACACAACACTTTCTAAACAGAGTATTTCAACAATTAACTCAGTCAATTGTTTGTTTTCACTTGTTTTCAATAGAATAGAACGCGGTTTGTATTCAATCCTTTGGGATCTACCTCTTTTGGACATGTACTTCAACTGTACAGTTTTCCTTGCGGTTTCTATTTCAAAATCTTTCTACAGGCTTTATTCAGCTTTATCATCAGTTCTGAATTATACCGTTTTTCCATTCAAGTGGCAATATATTATCTGCTGTTCACGAAAAAAGAACCTTTTCTCATATTCAAGAAAATAGCCCCACTTTTGTGTTCACTTTGGCAATCCATCACACTCAATGCACAAACTACTATTAAGCTTGTAAATGTTTTGAATTGCTATTAGATTTACTACTATCAATTCGTTTGAATCATCCAGTAAATCATGGTATTCCTCAGACTTGAGTGTATATGAAAAGCTATTAAATAATGAATATGTATTTTTTCAAGTACCACAAAAAACTACACAAAGTTAATTCACTTTTTTTTCTTCATCTTTTTAAATATTTATTTTTAATTTTTTTATATGTTGTTAATCTTCATCTAACAACACATAGCGTCATCATTGATGTATCTGAGAAAAAAATTCTTGTTCACGTATAAAATTTACTAATTTTAAATTAATTAATGGACAATAGATTTCATATTTGAGGAAAAAAAAATTCATTTTTAACTAAAAAAAAAAAGAATTTATTTTTATATGATATAAGTTTGTCTGGGAATTATTTGATATTTAACAAGAATTTCATGTATTTCTCTACGAACAAATCTTTACTTTCTTAGAATTCTTCTAGAGTTCTTTTTTACTATCATTTTTACACTTTTTATAGAAAAATATAAAAAAGTGTTTTATCTCTAAAATTTTAACGAATTAATCTGTTTAGAAATTGAATTAGGTGCAGCGTAATTCTTATGTGTAATTAATTTAAAAAAATGGGTATTTGTAGTTTTGAGCTATTGATTGAATAAATTGCTTAGGGATTCAAAAACTATTCGTTCACTCGTCAAAGATTAATTTAATGATTGGATGCAGAGATATTCGACCCGTCATCAAATGCACCCGATTTTTGAACTGTTTGGGTCAAAATTACCTTATATACCGAGTTTTATCGAAATTGGAGATCATTAAAATTTCTCGATTTTTTGCAATTTTTTTAAGGGTTACCCCTTTAAAATAATCGAGAAAATCGCAAAAATAATTTTTGTTTAGGAATTTGATGAAACTTGGTGGATGGGTTAATTTTGATCCAAAAAGTATAAAAATCAGGTTAATTTGACGATTTGGATCGATTTTAGCCCGTATCACAAAAACTATAATCGTTAAATGAGCTAGATTTTTATATTATTAGGTTCCTAACTGCTCTTAATAATCTAAAGCCACCAAAAATTTATCGAATAAATATTTTTAAATATCTATTTCAAAAAAAAAAAAAAAAATTATTTTTAAAACTCCCCATAAAAATTCATTCGCTCGAAAATATTTTAATTAGAAATTAAAATCATTAAAATTTATTAGAATTGTTGATAGACAACGATGAGTTTATATTTATATATATGTTTCCTACAGTTTTTTGACTGTTTCTATTTTTATAATTTTCAATGTAAGTTATATTGATATATCAAAAATATAACATAAATGCTTGGAATTCGTAGAAAATAGTTAAGTTAAAAATAAAAGTTTTCATGAAAAAGAGCTTGATGTGTTATACTGTTAGACCATAAATAATGAAAATGTTTTATTTAATTTTCAACTGAATCAGTTATTGTAGAGGAAATGTGGAAATTTAAACTGTGAACTATTTTTCTAATACTCTTTTTCTTAAGGTAGTCGCTACGCGATTGAAATTTACAGGGTGGACCATTTTAATCTATTAATCCTAATAATTATTTGTAGTTATTCAATCAAAAAATTACTTAAACACAAGTTGCAGAATTTGATAAGGTATATCATGTTCTGACATTAGATTGAACCTAGTTTTCCAGATTGTATAGTCAATTTAGATCCTAAATGGTAAGAAATAGAATTACACTTTAAATTAGAAACTTGATCTTCATAAAAAAGAAACATCTTTTACCTAAAATATTTATTCGATAATCCTTAGCTTTCGAAGGAAATGCGACTTAAAAATATGTCATTATTAGTAATGTAATTTTTAAACAAAAGTTACTAAGGATAACAAAGGTGATTCGCTTATGTTAATAAACTTTTAAGTCCAGGTAAAGTTTCAAAATCATTTGAAGATCAAAGTCAAATGACCTTGAAACTACAACTTCAGGTCTAAGTCATGGACACAGGCGAATGTCCTCTTTTACCCTAAACAACTTTTGGCACAAGCATTTTTCTGTAGGTGGCATGTTTTCGTTCGATTAAATGCAATGATGACATACATTTAAGTCGCACTTCCTTCGAAAGCTAACGATTTTCTAAAAAATGTTTTAAATAGAGATTGCTGGTGAAGATTGGTTGGGGAATTTCCTTAACGTCATCCAGCTCTCTCTATACTCTATATCTCCTCAAGTTACGAGTTTATTTCGAGTCACATCTTTCAACAAAAACATAGTACAGTTGTTTTTCGATTATCTGAAAATCGTTTACCTACGTTTAAATCCAAGCCCCGGTGATATTTGGAACGTAGATGAAACAGGGCTGACAATGGTGCACGTTCCTAATAGAGTAATAACTCGCCGTGGCATCAAAACCTTGGGAAAGTGATTTCCACTGAACGAGGTTTGCTGGTGAAAGTCGCAGTTGCTATCTCGGCGCTCGACAACATGGTCCCTCCGTTCTTCGTTTTCCCACCCGCCCACTATAAATACCATTTTATAAGGCTCTAATGGTGATGGTAATTCTTCTGAGTGCATGAAGGAGGATAATTTTTTAGTGTTTCTAATCCGATTTAACTTACCCCAGGTACGGGGTAGATTGACTCGTTTTTCCCATTCTATGAAATCGAGCTTGTAAACTATATTGTAATTAGTAGGGAGAAAATTGGCATTTTTTTTTTTCAAAGTTTAATAGTGTCACTATCAATAGAATTGCTATTTATAAAAATAAATACTAAAGCAATAAAAATACAAACGTTTAAACTGAAAATTGGTCAAGCATCCACGGTTTCCCCTACATCATACTAAAATAAACATATTTATCAGTGTGTATAATAGTTTAGTAGTAAAAAGAATAATAAATTATTAACTTAATATCAGATAAAAATTTCTTAGAAACATTATTTTCATATTGCATGTTGCTATATTTTCCGTTCTAAACCTACATACAATGTTTTGAAAAAGGATGAATGAAGAAAGTTAACAATTTTTATATAGAAAATATATTTTATGTATGTATATAAATAGATTACTATATTTATGTTCACAGAACATAACTAATAATATGTGTTTGATTCGTGTTCTAAAGGAATTCTATTTCCTTAAAAATAAACTATAAACTTCATTCGACCATTAGTTGCGGCTAAACAAGCATTACATATCGTTGTCGAAAATCGAAAATTATTGTGTTCTAAAGTTTAACTCCAAAAATTAGTTTTATTTTTTAATGTTTGTTAAATATTTGTTATTGATTTTATTGAAAAAAAAATATAAGTGTTGTTTGTTTTTAAGTTTTTTTAAAAGTGTTAAATTTTAATTTAGAAGCCTTAATATTTACAGGCTTTTTTAATTGATGTTTTAATGAAAATTATCGTTTAGTTTAATTCAAGATTATAGGTAAGTTATTGTTACTTCTTGGTAGTATTTGTATAGCGAAAATTTGACAATAAATTGGGTGAAAATGAATAGTGCTAGTTGCCTAAATCTCTTAGGAATCTGAAGCTTTGTAATGAATATCGATGACCCAAGTATAAAAAGTATCAAACAACGTTTAATTTGGATATATTGTGTAATATGAAGTGTAATCGGATGCGGACTAAGATCACATTCTGTGCTAATAGGGGTGGACTGACCATATGGGAGTTTGGAAGAATTCCCAATTAGTTGACGTTAGAAAAACGAAAAAAGAGCCGGTCGGTCCAAAATATCCGAAATGCATTTGAATTTTAAATTATAAATATGTTTTACACTTTTATAAGATCCAAGTAATTTAAGTACTCGAGTATTGAATTCCCAATTCAAATTTCATTAAATTGCGTATAAAAACTCACTTTCAGAGCCAGTTCAAAAAAAGTGTAATAAATACGGTTGACAAAGATTGAAGTACTTGGCCGCTTAATTCTTTGCTAAAAGAATTTGTTTCCCTTTTTTTGCACTCTGGACTGAATGAATTCCCGATGGGTTGTTTCCTGCCAGTGTGCCCCTCTGAGCTAGGCTCATTTTAGCCCATTCTTTAAATCAAGAATACAATGGTTAAATTTTTTTAAATTTTGATTATCTTTCTGATGGTTTTGAGATAAACTTTTGGTTAAAAATAAAACACGCACTGTTTTAACGGAAATTGTAATTGACCCTAATCATTAATATTTGTGGGTTATTTTTGGAACAATTTAAGAGTAATTCTTTAGGTCAAACTGATCTGGATCGAAATGCGTTGAATCGAGAACAGGTTTTTGATATTGCTGAGTTTGGTATTAACGGTTTCGCAGGTATTTAGCTTATATTTAAATTAATGTTCATTTAATTTGTACAATGTTTCAAAAATTATTGTATCTTTTTCAAATGCTTAGAAAAAACGTTATAGACAATAAGTTTCAAATCTTTACTATTGCCTCTACCAAAGTGGAAATGATAATCGTTGAATGCCATATTTATTGTAGAAAGGGTCTAGCCGTATAAGCATATGAAAACTGCACCAGCGCCTGATGAAGAGTTCTTGCCTTGTTTTTATTGTTTTTCATCTAAAATAGCCATACACTTGATCTCACACTCCTAACCCCCATAGTAAGGGAGTAATAGGGGTAACAACCCTTAACGAAAAAGTTTTTTTTCTCAGTACCTATTGAAGATATCTTCATGAAATTGAAACTGTACATGACTATAGACAAACTAAATATTATATATTTTTTTTAGAATTTTTGCATCATTATAAACTGTAAAAAACGAGAAGTATATTTTTTGGGGGTGGATTTTTATAACAACCCCCAGAGTGACACCTACCAAAAAAATATATTTTATTTGTTAGTTAGTTGGCTATTACATGCTCAAGTTACAAAAGGATCGAATTGGTGGAACATGGTTAAAAAAAATAAAAATTAATTACAGATGCATGCATATATGCACATATTATAAATCAATTTTTACCATAAATATGTAAACGTCTTTGCACTGTTTCAATTTTTTGCATTTGTTTCTTTGCATTTGTTTGGGCGATTTTCGAACAGCGTGTTATAGACTCGTTACAATGTTATATTGAACTATAATTATACATAGTGAAATAGTGAACATGTATTGATTTCTTCATTTTCATGCAAGTTTTGTCAAGCTATAAGAAGTTAACTAGTGAGTCAAAACATAAGTGGCAAGCGACGTATAAGTATATTTAGGCAAAAGAAAATTGTTTTTTGTTAGGTATTTTGCGAGAGTTTTAAATATCAATTGTGTATTAAGTGCGTTTCAGTTTTTCATGATAACAATTGTGAGCAGAAATAATGGAGAAAACAATTGAACTTAATAAAGATGACTAATATGCTAATTGTAAACTAAGCATCAGAAAAGGCAGTCAAAAATTAAAACGTATTATTATAAATGAGGATTTAGATCGATATCAACCTTATTGTAAAAATACTTTACATATTGGATCCGTATTTTGTTGCAAATGTAGGCTGATAATATATAGAGTTGCGAAACCGACTACGTCTACTAACAGTGGTGATCGTGATGAAAATGAAAGTTACGGCAGTGTTTTGGATGATCCAAACTTTCAAGTGTTTTGACGCAGTAGTTCACGTCAAGAAGAATATTCAGAGTTTCAAATCAAAAGAGTTAAAACAACACATATTTACTGTAAAGCAGGATTCGAGGATATATATCAGTGGATATATATCATGATATATATCCGATATATATCAAATGATTATTTATGATATATATCAATACAAACAAGATTTAAAAATCCCCAAATGTAAATGGAGTTCGAGTAGAGTTAAAACATATTCCCTAATATGTTCTAATCCATAAATGGCAACACTTCTGCCGGCATTAATGGCGTCAGTCGTGTAACTTGTAATTATAGAATATAACCGTTTATTCTATAAATGTAAATATCAAACTTTTGATATATATCGGATATATATCATAAATATCCGATATTTTGATATTTATAATAAATATCGGATATTTTCGAACCCTACTGTAAAGTATGTGAATCTAAAAAGAATCTTACTAGTGTGCCTTTAGATGCTCGCCTGCAAGCATTTATTAAACGAAGAATTTTTTTTCCAAAAGGAAACAGATGTTGCCAAAACCATTTGATAAAAAAACGGTTTTTTGACGATGATTTACACTTGTTACGAGTTTATTCTTACCATAATTAATTAGAAAAAGGCGAAGTTTCCCAACTTTTAATATTTTAGCTAATAATGATGGTTTAACACTACTCAATAGAGTTGACGGATTTGGTGTTTCTGAAGAAGAAATATTTACATGCACAGGTCTTGAATGGGGAAATATTATTCGATTAAAGGGAATGCTTCCTAGAATGAGAGATAGTGATGAACGAACGGCATTGCAAGCATTGGTAGTCTTTTTAGTTAAATTCAGAACTGGTACTATATCATATAACTACATATATGTAATTGATTTTTATTTTTTTTAACCATGTTCCACCAATTCGATCCTTTTGTAACTTTAGCATGTAATAGCTAACTAACTAACAAATAAAATATATTTTTTTGGTAGGTGTCACTTTGGGGGTTGTTATAAAAATCCACCCCCAAAAAATATACTTCTCGTTTTTTACAGTTTATAATGACGCAAAAATTCTAAAAAAAATATATAATATTTAGTTTGTCTATAGTCATGTACAGTTTCAATTTCATGAAGATATCTTCAATAGGTACTGAGAAAAAAAACTTTTTCGTTAAGGGTTGTTACCCCTATTACTCCCTTACTATGGGGGTTAGGAGTGTGAGATCAAGTGTATGGCTATTTTAGATGATAAACAATAAAAACAAGACAAGAACTCTTCATCAGGCGCTGGTGCAGTTTTCATATGCTTATACGGCTAGACCCTTTACTTCTGGCTCAGTTTTACCTAAAAAAAGGTGAAAAATTACTTAAAAAATGTTACACTAAATCACCACAGTTTTATTTAAAGTTTCATTTGAAAATTTGTTTTTATTCTCTTAACGTATTCAATTCCAATCAAATTTTCAAGAAAAGTACGTTGATCTTACTCCTTAAGAAGTTCATGATCTTATTTTAATATATATAAATGGCATTTAAGAAATTATGTTACGTCAAACAAAAAATAATATAAAATAAACAAATGTATTTGGCAGGTGTATATCAACGAAAAATTTATTATCGCGTAATTGAGGAAAATGACTTTGACAATATTACAAGAAATACCAATTTTGATAAATGAACTCAATTATATCAACCAGTTTTCTTGACATTTTTTATGTCTCCTTAATAGGGTATTATCGTTAGTCAAAAATAAATCATGAAATTTGAAAAAAGTTAAAATTTATATAAAAATATACTTAATGATTTCGAGTCATAAAAGCACATTTTTCTTTTAAAATATTAAAATTATAAATCGTAATTTTTAAACTTTATATCACGTGATATCTACTGTGATGTCATAGCGGCATGAGTCATAGACCATCAGCTAGTTCAGTGTAGACAGCTGGGTATAATATATACATAGATAATAAGTATTTATATTTATTATAATCAGATGTCAAATTTATTTGTGTTACTTCGTATAATGATACCGATATTACGTCATCAAATTGGATGCTCGCGTTTTTGACAGTTTAAAATTTAATTTAAGTTTTTGGCAAGATAGCGTGTGTATTTTTCCGAAATAAATTTTTGGTGGCTTTTTATTAGTAATTTTTCAAAAATAGTGGAATACCCAATTAAAATTAAAATTTTAATAAAAAGGGAACTTTTGACGAAAATTAAGAGTAAAATTTTTCGATATGTATTACAGTTTTTAAAATATTAATGACTAAACATTTAGAGAAAATCACTTATAGAAGAAATAACGCTCAAATGTATACAGTTTCATCAATTTAAATGTCTTTTATGGAAAAACGAATGCCGCTTGTTATAATTTTCTCTATTGGAAAATATTTTTCATGCTTTTAACCAATGAATATCAGTTTTCCAAATTAATCTTAAGAAAATTAGCCTTGTTGCATAATAAAGCATACATTGAAAAACATTTCAATATAGGATTAATATGTTTCAAAACATTTCAATATAGGATGAATAAGCTCAAATCTAAAAATTTAGCAACGGAAGGGATATTAAAAAATTGATCTGCTTATAAAAGACATTAATGGGAATTTGAGAATAACATATACACGATTTATAAATGGTCCCAAGAAAACGTGAAACGTAATATTTTGGTCCTGTCCATCGAACGTCCTTAGTTTAGGTTAGGTTAGAGTTGCTGTCTTGGAGTGGGACACATTTAGACCATAGGGTCCGTTGTGATACCGAAAAAGGGTTGGCCCATCCCCGGCCACTACTCTATGAACCATTTGGAGCTGTTTAAGAACAGCAGGAGAGCTTTGACGTCGACGGACTTCAGGTTGGGGAGATCGTCAAAGAGAGACTGACTCAAGTAAGTCCATCTCCTCATGACAGGAGCTGAGCAGTGACAGAGAAGATGAGACATTGTCTCCTTCTCCTCACCACTGTGACAGCTCCTGCAGTAGTTGTGATACACTACCAGGCCCTGGCGTTCAGAATGCCTGCCGCCCAACCAGTGTCCTGTAATAGCCGCAACGTCCTTAAAAATATTCTATAATATTTAAGATTATTATGTTTTCCAAATCGCTGTTCTGTACGAATCAAAATCACTATTAACCCTTGAAGATGTGACAATACAGTCGCAATGTATTATTGTTAGTAAATATTCAGTATTTGCATATGCATAAATGTATTTTAACATATAATGTAGGCTTTATATAATTCATCTAAACAATTAGCTAAATTTTATGTCAACTTTGCATTAAATAAGACTTACGTAATGCGAAGATAAGTAACAAGACAGTATGAGGTTTCGTACATCACTTTCTTAACTTTTACTAAATTTCTTGTGGGGAAAATGAAATATTAGAAAAAATGAGCCAAAATTTCCCTACCAGTTTTAATGCCAATATACGTACGTGAATCAATCATTGAAAAATCTGTCAATTCAATCATTGTTACAAATGAAAAGTCACTAATTGTTTGATTTTTGAAATATCTGTGATAACGCTATTAAACTTCTTAATTAGCGGGAGCTTTCTAGACTGATTTTTGTTTCATAATTAGTCTTATTTTAATTGTCCATTTCAGAGATGTTTATACCCCCGATACCCGTCGGAGTACCTATGTCAGGCATGGGCAAACGTGGCTTAGAGAAGTCCCTCAGACTTCTGTATCTAAAATACGAGTAAGACAGTGACAACCTAACCAGTGACAACCAAAAACAAGAGTAAGACAGAGAGACAACATTTTTTTTCTACCTATCTCATTACTATAAGTTACTATAAGAGAAACTGAGATAGGTAAAAGATTCGTATAGCCGTCTCGCTGCCTCCTCTATGAGCAATGCGGACTTGGATAAAGAGACACACAATAAAGTTTATGGCACACAATAAAGTTATAACGATGGTGACTTCGACTTAAAATAACTCGCCCATGCCTGATTTATGTTATCTAAAAGTTAGTAATCTTCTTCCATATCTAGCAATGCTCTTTGGCTTGAATCATTACGAAAGAAATATTCTCGATAGCTTTTATCAAAATGATTTCTCTTAAATAAGCATTATTATTTATAGTAAGCTTATGGTATATTTAATACGGACCATAAATATGCTAGCTAGATCAATAAAAAGATAGACATTCGGCGCCAGAAATATGTTATATGTGTTTTCATATCAGTTATCTGTAAAGGTTTCGCTTCGTAATGTGATTCGTGAAGTTATTCTAATTAAGTGTATCGTTCAAGTTATAAAATTATAATTGGATATAAGTGTTCTAAAAAAGCTTCAAAATTTGTAATTTTGTAAGTGATTTTTTATTAACTTTATAAGTGAAAATTATTGGCTTTTTTTATGTTTTTTTTTTTTGGAATTGAAAATTCAAAATGTGTTGTATTTTGAATTTGAAAATGTTGAAAACTGTGTTAAAAAAACTTTTTGAAATATTGTTAATATCTATTCACACGCTAGCGTGAGATTCTAGCTTTATTAATGAGTGTTGCAGAGTTCTCACAAGTAGCTAAGTTTTTAATAATATTATATCAAAAGTGTTTTGTATTTGAAAATCAGTCCAGGGTAATACATATGATTTTTTGTTGTTGGGAAAATGTGTTTGAATCGATTTTCCAAAATACGTAAAAACGCTTAAGGAATTGAATCTGGCACTACTTTTTCAAGTTGTGATGCCTAAAATAATTGCTTTTTTTAGAATATTCTTTAGTTTGTAGGTGGAGCATTGTTGAAGCTTAGTTTCAATTATTTAATTATTTAATAATTGACTTCAATATTATTGAAGTGAGATTTTCTACAAAACATAATGGGTAGAATTTTTTCTAATGCGTGTGAGAAATGTTTAAAATCCTTGCTAGCGTGTGTTTAGTCCGTTTTAAGAATGTAAATTTATTCATTTTTAATAATAGTATGAGCAAAATAATTGATTAAATGTAAAGTAAGTTGCATAAACACTACAACAACAAAAGGTAATTTGAATTTTTGTTAATGTCTCTTTTCTCTTTAACTTAATTTGAACATTATTTTAATAACTCTCCGTAAATCGATTTTAGAGATGAAATAAAAATTTGTTAAAAAGTTTGTTGTAAACTTTAAAAAGTTAATGATTTATTTAGACATTTAGACGATAAAACAGATTTCGTGAATATATTATAGGCTAATTTGCATATATAGTGAAGAAACGAACAACTGAATTATCATATTATATGTTCAGTGTAGTCATTTACATATAGATGGCAACAGTATATTCAAAATATTGTATTGAATATTTGACCTCGAAAACTGACGGTGGGAAATACTAAATGCTACTCATAATATTATCAGAATTAATAATTTAAAATTAATAACTTCATCACATTTGTTTATTTACATTTCAAAATCTAAACATTTTCTTTTGTGCTAACTTTCCTTCAAAAAATTATAAAATAATATGCTCTGAAAATAATTTAATTACGCTTCCTATTGTGTGTAGTTTTTATCCCTTTTAGAATTTTGAATTTTTTACGGAGCTTTTAGCCATTTCCGGACGTCTACATGAGATCTCAACATTTCGATTATATTTTACGATTTAATAAGTTTGCCTATTAAGAATCGATTTTCATACAAGGAGTAGGATATTAAAAAAATATAAAGAGTGAAATCTAGTGTTCGAATGATTTCGTTACTTTTTTGCTCGAAAGGTTGTGCTCCTTTCACTTTTTATGGGTGTGTTTAGCTTGTATACTTGTGTGCTGTTGACAAAGCATATGGTTTGAAACTGACAATAACCTGACGGGCATAGCTCATGTGCAGTACACTACAGTCGTGAGGAGCTGATACACACAACTTTTTGTTACATACCGTCACATTCCATGATCAATGAGCTATTTGATATTGCACAGAAAATAGTGCAGAAAGAAACATCTAATCCCAGATTTGTAAAGAAAATAATGTGTAGAACCCTCTTGTCCACTCTCACGTTGTTCGTGTTTTCGAATTTAAATCGTGGGTGTAATTAGCTTGTTGTCCAAAATATACTGTCCTCAAACATTGAATCCATTGACCTTTTACTCGTTCACTTACTGGGACTAACTTTTTAGGTCTTTAACCCTATTAAATTTTAACTCGCATTTTCTTTTCGTATTATAGAATCTTGCTAAATTTCATTCATTTATATAAAAAAGACTTGACGCATGTGCAGAACGCGACTAAAGATTACCGAACAGTTGGTGCGAGTGCTAACATGTTAAAGACGGCACTGTTTATAAAAAATAACTTTTACCTGAAGCCGTGCCTGAATCTCTTTTTATTCGTAAATCCAATGAGAGTTACATAACACTTTGTAAGCTGTTCTATTTCTTATTTAATCAGGACATTGTCCGCTTCTTTCAATAAAGAAAATTATTTATCCGTTATCCAGAAAGTAGAAACGTGTTTAAAAGCACGTGTATATACATAAAATAAACAATGACGTACAACTTCACTTACATAGTCTAAGTGCCGACTACATCAATAAATGCACGTTAACCAATTTGGTGTGTTTTTGATTTTCAATTTAATTACTATTTAATATTCTCCGCTTGTTAAGATTAATCATATTTACAACCTATTAACTCACTAATTAAATGTCTTTGCGGTTGTACAACGTTTAAGAGGAGACACATCCTTCTTGATTGACGCAACAAGAGTGCCATCATCAAAACTTAGAATTTGTAATGACAAAATATAAAATTTTTAATAATAAAATGTGAAAGAAATGTGTGATTATAAATAAATAAAAATTTTACAACAGAAGATTCACACACAATGAATGAAATTGAAGAAGAAATAAATTTTTGAATTAAAACAATATGATCAGAATAATTAATTTTTATTTAATAAATTTGTAATAATTAATTAATAATTCAAGTGGTAGTTCCGTTTGATAAATAATCGCACTTCCTTCCAATTCTTACAACTTACAAAATATGTTTTTATGGGTCTGTTTTATCTTTTTGTTTCAAATACTTTTTTGTTTTATTTTAATACTAGCTGTACTCGGCATGCGTTGCAATGCCACATAAAGTGCTTGACTGTATTTCCTATTTGTTGAAAAGCTTTTTGATACATAATATTTTTGGTTTTTCCGCCTTGGCGTACACAAATAATTCAGACATTTATTCTGGAAGTGGTAGAAAGTTTCTAACATTTATGTCGAGGAACACTTAAGGGCTATCTCCTATCACAACTGCGAGTGAGTGGCAGTGGGGAAAAGCCAGAGCCTACAGGAAAACCTCTTAGGAAAGTACCTATAGCAGTGAACGTTGATTTTCACTGATTTTCGATTTAGTATAATGTAAAAACACAAAAATTAAATTTTGTTGAAGCGAAAGGAAAACTGATTATCAGGTCTGTAACTAAGGCGTGGCAAAGGAACCACCCGCCAATGTAATAGGCGCTTATTAATTTACATAAAGTCATAAACCCACTTTTGAGTCATTTTTATCAGCTGTGATGCTTGTTTTTCACTAGCTTTCATTTATGTGCTTAATTTCAGGACCAGGACTCCACATTCTTGAAACCAATTAGAGCTAGGTTAATTTTGAATACAAATTTGAAAAGTGTGACCCAAATTTTGTAGGATTACATACTGGGTTTATTAAGATAGGATAAAATTTAAATGTGATTATTAAATTTGCAAAATTAAATTTTTTGGATTCTGATGACGTCATAAAGTTAAAAATTTCTATTTTTTTGATAACACAGGCAAATTTGATCCGATCTTATTGGAATTTTTTTTTGAAACCCACTAATTTTGTATCATTCTTTTCATCTGTGATGCCAGTTTTTCGCTAGTTATCACTTATGTTCAGAATTCCGGAACCAGGATTCTACATTCGTGAAACCTGTTTGAGCTAGGTTAATTTTGATCACAAATTTGAAAAGTATGACCCAAATTAAGTAGAATTACACACTTGGTTTATCAAAATTGCCAATATGGTACTTTTTGATACTTTTGATAATCCAATTTTGAGAATTTTTAACGATCATGGTATCTGAATTTTTAGTTGAAAGATAAAACAGACCTTTTAAGACTGTAGTATTATTTATTCGTTGATAATTTCATTAACAAATCATCAATATCATTGCTCTATGATTTTAATGTTCAATTCATCAGAGGAACTATAGTATATAATATACCGGATGTCTCATATAAAATATTTTACATATTTTTAAGATAACTTCACGCATAAATACATTTTGCGTGAGGTATTGATTGAATACATTTAGAACTTAGCAAAGAATAATGCGGTTGAGTTTTTATTTCTTTTTAAGACGTCTTTTCAATTTAAAAAGAAAAACGCTATTTTTTCGCTTTTTAACCCTCGAATTAAAAAAAAAGGGTGTTATAAGTTTGACCGCTATGTGTGTGTGTCTGTGTGTTTGTCTGCCTGTGGCATCGTAGCACCTAAACGGATGAATCGATTTTTCAGTTTGGAAAAGGCGTGACGTATAATTTTAACATATAAATAATTAGGTAATTCAAAACAATAATTCAAAAGAACAAACTAAACTCAAATATTTCAATTTCCATAAAAATATTTCCAAAAATTTGTCTCAAAAAATGATAGCTCTCTAAGTATCCTTTTCATCTCATCTGATGTCCTTGACCATCACTTTGATAATGATTTAAGAAGGAGTATTATAAGTTTAAAGTGTTTATCTGTGTGTTTCTCAGTGACATTGTAGCCCCTAAACGGTCGAACCGCCTTGATTGAGAACATTTTATAGCTAAGTTTCCAAAAATAGGTTTACAAGGAATAAATCGAATTTGTCGGGTTTTTTTTTTTATTTTGTAAATTTCATTTGTTTGTATTATTAAATGTGTTTAGACTACACAAATTAAAAAGCAAAATTTGTATTATTTTTGAAGTTTATTAGTACAAAACAAAAATTACCAATTTTGAGTGTGTTTTTTTACTCTCGTAAAAAGATCAGCAACTTACTTAGGAATAGGAAGAAGCATTTGAGGGATTTTTTAGCTTATTATGTGGTCCAGAAATCGCTTAAAAAACTGTAAAACGTAAAACCAGATAACTTTTTGACCTATCGACTTAAATCTTTGTTAAATTGTTCAAAATAACTCCAGCTCTCAAATATTGAAAATCTGCCAAAAAGATAAAACGGCAATCAAAAACAGATTATTATCTTTTTTTAGCAATTATTGACCAAAAAAATCCTTTTTTTTGTTTGTTTCACAAAATCTTTGTATAATTTTTTTCGTTTTTTGCGTCGCTGGCGCAAGAGAGGTGTAGATTGTACTTTTCAGGGAGAATACTAAATATTATCGCTAATTAAAAATAATTAGCCTCATTAATGTGCATCACACTGTAACTCAAAATATTAAAGTAAAAACAAAAAAACCAAAGAAATTAACTTGTCTCGGACTTATCAACATGCGTTTTTATATACCTACCTTTATGCATTTGTGTAATGAATTTAAGAGACTAAGTAAGATAATATGAGATTAAACGCACGTAGAGTCGTTTAATTACTATTGTTTATTTGCTGAATGTAATTATTATTAAGGCTTTTAGCGTTTGTTGTTGGTTAATACCTAAATCAGTACTCAGAGTATGGTGAATGAGTGGTATGATTTCTCTTTAAATCCGGTTCATCAAAATCAGCTTACGATTGCTGGTTAATATTTAAATTCTATGAATATTTTAAAATATTTGTATTACGTACGCATTAAACGAAAAAAAAAAAAATACCGCCAATATACAATTAATAAAATATTTGTTAATATTGCATTTAAATAAGTTAAGTGTTGAAGTGAACTTGAAATACGCAAAGAAATAGGGTTCAGTAGTGATTTTTTATTCATCTAATATATTGATATGATATTAGAACAAGTGAAAACAAACAATTTTTGAAATAGTGATGTTCACGAAAAAATGTTTCAAACAAAATATGTTTATTTTTTTATAAGGAATATTTTTCATATTTAAACTTTTGTTCTATCTCTAACGGCTGACAAGATAGGTCTTACGGACCCAAGACTCAACTGACCGATCTTGCTCATTTACGAACTCGACCTAATTTATTACGTCTAAACACGCTCTAAAATTTTCAGCTTGATATCTCTTTTTGTTTTTGAGTTATCGTGCTTACGGCAGGCAGACGGACGTACAACCGGAAATCGACTAATTTGGTGATTTTATGAATACCTACAGCGGAATTTTAATCGTAGCATCAACATTTTTAAGTGTTAGAAACTTGGGACTAAACTAGCATACCTTGGCATATTTCATACATATACATGGTATAAAAATGCAGATACTTATTTCTAAATAAGTATAACAGAGTACTAACTCGACCAGTGAGGAAATCCGCAGTGTGGTACCCGTGGCTAAAAACAGGCTATGGAAACTGTACTATCAACAGTAATTTACTTTCTTTTTATTTATAGGCAAATTTATAACAGATATGATATATAAAAAACATAATGAACAAAATTAAATGTAAATAGTATTTCTCTAGCTTGTTTTCCAAAGAAGTAAATTTTTAAAACGTGAGAAATTTTTCGTCAGTAGGAAGCTGATAAGCTTGAAAATTAGTAACAGACTAATAACCAGGCATTTTTATACAAAAATTGAGACTATAAAGATTTAAATTTTTTGCTAGGGGTCCCTTAAAAATAATTTTCCGTCTTGTTCCGTTACTTATTTATTCATAATTTAGTTACCTATGTTGTCCACTATTATTAGATAGTTTTGTGTATAAATCAATGATGAAATATCTTTAAAATTGCACGTAATCAATTCGACACACTTATGATAGGTATCTGTAAATTCAAAACTAGTCAGATTGCACGTAACCCACAACAGAACTATTTCCTCGATTCGATTCCTTTTTTATCAAATTTTTTAAATTTTGATAAATAAAACCTTGTTTTTTCAAATATAGCTATAAGTACCGATCGTAAGCTATCTCGTTAGTCATATAAAATATATATGAAGTAAGAAGAATTTTTATGGATGTTCTTATGTATAAAACAAAGAGGGGGTGTGTACTGTGTGTTATTGGTATTGTATGTGTACAACTTCAAGTGATGAGCCTGACCGGCTGGTTTTATATATACACATATACGATCCCTTTTTGTTTTATATATAAGAACTTCCGTAAGGACTCTTTTTAATTCACATAATATATATGGCTAACGATATGATTCACAGGCAGTATATACATCAATGTTTACTTTGTGGAGATTTGCTTTTAGATATTATCGAATCATTCACATCAAATTGCAGCAGGTGTACAAATTGTTGAGATGGCATTTTCTCTTACTATTTATTTCGTCTCAAATATAAGTACGTATTATTTGTTTTTAAGATGATTTAATTACGTTTGCATTTATTTTACTCATAGTAGATTCTATTATTTAAATGTGTAAGAATCTTAAAGCAGGCATAGAAAAAGAAGCGATCCTGTGGGATATGAAACCTTTTCCTTGAAAACCCTAAATACCTACTTACAAGTCTTAAGGAATAAAAAATTATGCTGGCATTACTTCACATTTTCATTTTGTACAAAGTGCAAGCAGTGTAAGTAAAAGGTTTCATATATCAAGTTGAAAAAATGTATCAAGTTGTTATTTTTATAGCGTGCTCAGGACGTAAAAAGTGAGTTCGTAAATGAGCAACATTGGTCAATTGGGTCTTGGGTCCGTAGGACCTATCTTCTAAACCGTTAGAGATAGAACAAAAGTTTAAATGTAAAAAATGTTCCTTATAAAAAAAAAAAAACAACTTTTGTGTGAAACATTTTTTCGTAAACATAACTGTTTACCCGTGAGGGCGCAAATTAGGCGCAAATTGTATATAGTATGTATTATATGGAAATATCAATTATGTATGTGTAATGTGACAGTGTAATAATCAACACTGTCTATACATGGTATTGCACAATTAACTCAGTCAATTGTATGCTTTCACTTGTTTTTATTTACGTTACGTTTAATGCATAAACACAAATTTCAGTCGAAGTATAATAAAACATTAAGTCGATTTTTTTTACTTAAAACTGCTGCAGTTGTACTCACCTTCAATCTAATTACTAATTCATTCAATGTACAATATTATTTACCTGTAATGACTTACTAAAAACATAAGAAAAAAAAAAAAAACAGATTTACATTTGTTATGATTCAGTAAATCTTCTCTTAAATTCAACAATAAAATGGAATTCCCTTACCTGATTGTTAGACCGTATAAACTATTTTAATTAATATGCATTACATCATATGAATTGTTTTTATTATATTTTATTTTTTTTGAGGTTCCGAGTAAAATTTATTTTTCAAGTGCAAGAAATCAATAAATGTATGTATTGACAGTTACAAGTGCGTTTTTATGACTAAAATTTTGAAATATTTTTGACATATTCATGATAATTCAATGCGTTGGTGGTAATTCCATGTCCTTTGAAGATGATTTTATCTTTAACAAATGTCTATTTAATTTTAAGGTACACGGTAATTAATTCATGGCGTTTGCTACAATGCTGGTATGGTATAGGGACGGATAAATTAGTATCTATGTTAGCATAAGTAATATTACAGTATTGAATAAAGCTATCCACCAGAAGTATTGTGGGGTATGGCCAACCAATATGGACTTGACGCCCATACTGTATTGATTCGTCCGCCATAGCTATTGCTAATGTTATTCTCTCAACAGTATGGCGTTCCAAACGAAAAAATATGGCGTTCACACCGATACTGACATAGTTATATCCAAAAAAAATTCTTACCGTGTATTACTATTGGAGTGAGACAGAAAGCGATGTCTTAGAAAGAGAGAAAATTACTTCCCTATAGAGTAGTTGAATTAGTGCAGTAAATCTGGCAACGCTGCAATTTTTTACTATACAGGAATAAATGTAGAATCAACCATAGAACAATATTAAGGTATTACCAGCATGGTATTTGCAGTTTCTATGTTAAAGCAATGGTACAATTTTTTTTTCGACAGAATTTAACGAAAAATTAAATTTAAGAATTTAATAATGCTTACTATTAATTCCCAAAGTTTCAGAAATTTTGACCGTTTAAAATGGGAAATAATTATGCCAACGTCCCAATTTCGATCAATTTACGTCAAAATTAATATCTCGAAAGTGAAAATTAATTTCTAAATTTTTTTTTTAGAATTTTATTGTATAAACATTTTTTTCTACTTTTTCTTCAATATATAATAATATCATAAAAAATAGTTGGAGAGACCGGACATTTTACATGCTTTAAATGGGACATGACCCTCAAAATCGCGAACTTTGTCTTTAAATATCTCGCGATCTAAACGGTCAAAAATTATGAAATTTTAGGAATTCATAAATAAAGCTATTATAAACCCGAGAAAAAAAATTCGGCCAAATCTGTCGAAAAGTGATTTCATGCTGGTACTACCTTAAAACTAAAACCATTGACGCTTTTGAGTCAAATGTAATGTCGGTCTCATATCATCCATTTTCATGGTAAATTACAGCTTACTTAGGCTCAAAGCATGCCTAATTTGTAGAAGCACCCAAATCTGCTACTATCTAAAAATGTGCTATTAAGCCATGACCTTGTCACTGTTTTTTGACTCTACCCAACTTTTTTTTTATATGTAGCGTTCATGAAGCTTTCCTGTATTTATTTAAATTATAACTCCTGACATTTGTTTGAGAAAAAGAAGAAAAATTGTATGTTTTGTGCAAAATTTTGTTGAAATATTCATTGAAGAAAGTAATCATCCAAGAATCATTTCGTAAATTTTCACAATTTCCTGAAAAACATCTCCAGTTAATCAATCCTTAAGTCAAAAATATTTCCAGTCATATTTATTTTACTACAATTTTAAGAAATTAAAAATCTTATAAAACTTCGTCATTTCCGTTTATCAATCTTAATAATAATAACTGGTTAGTTTCAGTTTTAGTAATTACAATCTTAAATGAAATTGTATTTACTACCATTTAATTTATCTGTGAATCAAAGTTTAAAATTAAATTTTATTAAAACAATTAATATAATGATTCTATGTTTTGGTGACTAAATCATTGATTTTAATTGAAACAGGAACTAATTTGGTGCTAGTTAATGCTTGGTACTAAAGTATTCACAAGTGTTCAAAATACTATATCTATGATGAATAATACGCCCACTAAATTGTAAATTAGCATAATAATATCATCTTTTAAAGAAAATTGCTAAAAATTCAATTTATACAGAAAACAATTGTGGGTCATTAGTAGATATACAGTTGTATAAGGCATTAATATCTTTATTATAATAAATAACAAGTGAAAACAAACAGTTGACTGAGTTAATTGTTGAAATACCATGTACCATGCTGTATAATTACGCATTCGTTAGTTTTTTAACGTCATATAAGTAAAAAAATAAAGCCACTGTATATCCATTTACACCTCACTCTGCATTAATATTATTTTGCTAATTGGTCTGTTTGTTGGTCTCATCTATGTGGTTAGATAAGTTTAAAGGTATGTTTCCAATGAGGCAAAAACGAGCATCATTTAGCTGGCTATTTTATCGCAAGTCGAATGACGCCTAAATATCTGTTGTCACACAAACAGAACTTTTACTCTCATATTACGATATCAGTTCAAATTCTACGTCTAACCATGATAAAATGTAAGCTACTATTATCGATTTAGGGAAAAAATTTTAATTTTGGATTTTAGATTTAAAAGCACGTAAATTTTGAAGATTTATGTCCGCTGTACTTTGTTCTGTATACCGAATTATTTGTGGCATGGACTTCTACATGAAAAATAACTCAATTTGGGCGTTTAAATTAGTCTTAGATACTGCTCAATTTTATGGCAACTAAATCCTACATTTTGAAGGAGTATTACTGCAAAAATTAATGGGTCGTAATGGTAAAAACTGTTCATCATATTTGTACCATTCTCAAGATTTCTTTATTTTGTGGTTTTAACAAGTTTGATGATGCAAATAAATTCCCGATTTAGATAAGATCTCACCGCGAATTATATAAACCAAAGGAAATTAAATGACCTTTATTTGATGAGTATCTATGAGCATCCCGGATTTTAAAAATATGAATGAATTACTATGAAAGTAACTTGACTCATGGCTTTTAGGAACTCGAGTTCTATGACCTAAAAAAAACGACATAATACTTATTATATTATTTAACACCGTTATCGAATACCAGTAATTATCGGATACATAATTATATTAATAATTCGATTATCGTGTAAACTGTGGTTTCTGTAAAATCGATGAATAATCAAAAAATGTTCTAATTTAACAGGTTGTTTTAATATTAAATAGACAATAATTTTTTTTTCACTTACTCATACAAAATTGTAACCTTACATGTTATACACTGATTTCTCTATTGAACTTAGATACAACCGCATCATCTATGTATCGCAATAATTGCATCGATTTTAACCCGTATCTCAAAAACTATTTGAACAGTCATCAAATTCATCCGATTTTTGTAATTTTTGGGTCAAAATTATCTTATAAACTGAGTTTCATCAAAATTGGAGATAAAAAAAATTTCTCGATTTCTTGGAAATTCGAGAAAATCGCAAAAAGAATTTTTGTTTTGGAATTTGATGAAACTCGGTTTATTGTCCCTAAAATTATAAAAATCAGGTTAATTTGATGATTGGATGCAGAGTTTCTGAGATATGGCAATATTTGCATCGATTTTAGCCCGTCTCTCAAAAACTATTCGACCAGTCATCAAATGCACCCGATTTTTGTAATTTATGGGTCAAAATTACCTTATAAACTGAGTTTCATCGAAATTGGAGATAAAACAAATTCTTCGATTTTTTGCAATTTTTTTAACCCTTTGAAAAAATCGAGAAAATCGCAAAAAAAATTTTGTGTTGGAATTTGATGAAACTCGGTTTATGGGGTATTTTTGACCCAAAAATTATAAAAATCAGGTTAATTTAACGATTGGACTTATAGAAAGTTACAATATCAGGGAGTATCAAGGTCAAATATTCGTTTTCAAAAAATAGTTCCCCACCAAAAAATTAAAATCCATCAAATTGTGAATAAAAGGAAGGCTAAGTGGCAAAATGCCTTTATATATTGAAGAGAATCGTATCAAAAAGTTTAGATGGGGAATAGTTGTTTCTACTCAAGCGCCGATTCGTACTGTACTAAAAAAGATTTATAAAAATACTTGACTACACAAAGGTTGGACATTTAGTTTTAATATAAACATCTTTGTTATTCTATAACAAACATTAATAAATCCTGTAAAATAATAACATAATTTTAATATAAAACATGTAATTTATATTTTGTAAATGCATATAATTATATGTAAATATCAATTTCATCTTGTAAAGACATACTTAATATTCCTAGGAATCGTGATTAGGACTATTTAGAGGTTATTGAATTCTTAATGATGACTACGATGTGGGGGGTGTGTTTCATGTTTAAATTAATTGGAGGTTTGTGAATAAGACCAAACCTTTTCTTACCAAAAGGCAGGACTTATGAACTATTATCGAAATTTATGACTAATCCATGATTGAATCAAGTTTTTAATCATTAGGGACAATGCATTTTGTTAAAATATATCCCCTTCAGGACTCACAATAAAAATATTCAGCTAGATTACAAAATTATTTTTAATTAGTTAAATTATATGCCGATACCAGGGATCGAACCGGGGACCTTTAGAACTTCAGTTTAACGCTCTCCCAATTGGGCTATTACGGCTGGTTAATAATAATTTTAATAATACTAACATAATAAAGCCCACAGAAATGCCCATCTTAATTTGAATAATTAGGGACAATGTTTAATTGAGTCAAACATTTATTCACTTTTAATAATTTTCAATTTTTAAATAATTCCTATTATCACGAATTTTGAAAGGTTTGTTTTCAAGAAAACAGCCATGAAATAATAGTGAAAATTTTTTTCTAGCTCTAATTTTATCATCTGCTTGTTTATCAATTAAGACAAATCTATTATGAATACCATTTTTGAACCAGACCAGATTATACTAGCCTAAAAGACAGAATAAGGTCGATCTTCACCCATCTGACACATATTTTTTATGAAATTTTGTTGATTATAAACACTCCTATCATAATTTTTCTATCAAAAAATGATCATGGCTATTTTTAATTAAATTAAATTTAATCATTGTTTCCATGAACGATTTTTTGCAGGCAAGCCTATACCAATTTTTTTTTTAAATTAAGTAATCTCTCCTTTGATTCCAATTTCGATTGGTTAACAGATCGGTGTAGTCACCTATATTGGCTTACCTGTTCATATAGTATGAACAGATTTACACAGATCTGTTAACTAATCGAAATTCGTATCAGAAGAAAGATGATTTAATTAAGAAAATAATGATATACTCTTGCCTGCAAAAAACCATAAAATATGGGTCTCATCTGGTTATCAGATGAGTGAAGTTCAACATTATACCTTCTTCTGTACTATACTAGATTGTTTTTTTTAAAATTTTTTTATCAGGAACAATTTTTATTGAAATCAAACTTAAATTCGTTGTTGACTTTAAATCTAAATTAATTATTCATCTGAAGAAGCTTTCGAAGACTTAAATTCAAGCTAAATCAAACTTAAATACAATGTTGACTTCAAATCTAAATTAATTATATATCTAAAGAAGCTTTCAATTAGAATTATTCTATTAATAATCATTTTATCTCTCTTTTTAAATTTTCGGTATAGAACTTCACAAAAGTCTAGATATTTTTGCAATTATAAAAGTTGTAAATAAATACATTGGGCATTCGTATTAATATTGAAATATTTATTTATTCTTTACAGGTAAATCATAATTTTCCCCATTTTTAGAGGAAAAACATCTATTAACTTTTTACAACTAAAAACTAAATTTTGATGAGTTATGAAAGAGTAATTTAACATATCTATTGTGTAATGTTTTGAGACAATACAAATTACCAATTAAAGGAAATATTTCCTGCTATGAACGTCAATGCAAATAAGTTCGGGTATTTTATTTTTCTGAACGAAAGGAAAAAATTTTGCTCTTATTTTCATTTTTTTTACCTTAGTGGAAATTTATGGGATCTGAATCACTTTTCAATAATACAAGTACATTAAAAAACTAAAAATTCAATTTAAATTAGTTTTCTCCATTTTTTAAACTTTCCTCCATCATAACTCGAAAACGAAAACTTTTTTCGTAACGAAAAGAGATCATGACATTTAAATTTTTTTTCAGCAGTTTGCCAAAAATCTAATTTCAACTGATTCTAGTTCATTTCATGAATTTGGACTTCTAGATTAAAATGCCGATTTTTTTCTTGCAAATAAGCTAATCAGTCGAAATCGTGGAAGTAGTTAGCGTCCTACATAATCTTAAAATAATAAGAAATAAATGATAAAAACCTCAAAGTAATATACAGTCAAACCTGGATAAGCGAGAGATCAAGGGAGCACAGTCTCATTCTCGCTAACCCGAGTTTCTTGATAATGCAAGCACATGGGTAGCGTTTCTCTCTTATAGAGGTACGCAGCAATAAAAAGTCACAGCAAGTACGAATGTAGTAAATATGTAATATGATATAATGACTGTCGCTTATTGAGACTCGGCTGTCTCTTATAGAGGTATAGATAAGTAGCAGTCTCACTTACGGAGGTCCACGAGGGAAAAACGACTCTCTTTTACAGAGGTTTCTGTTTCTCGCTAATAGCGGTTTTTTGAGCTTAACATGACGGGTCCTGGCTATTACTCTCATTTATAGAGTTTTCTCATTTATCCAGATCTCACCCAGGTTTGACTGTATTTTCATTTTACGTCAAAAATAGTTCCCAAAAATTCATAAAAATGAGTCGTCACACAAGGGGACCCCCTAAATTTCTTAATATTCGATCAACCTTAAAGCCACAAAAAAATTGCAATTATGAAATACTTGCTAATAAGTCTTAACGTTACTTACTATCCACGATATTGACTCATAAAACAAATATTAAATCCGTTTTTTTGAAAATTTCCCCAATTGTATACATTATGCAGAAAAATCATTCATCTTCTACAGAAACAATAAAATTTATTAAAACAATTGCTCACAAGTATTAAATTGCTAGGTAACGTATAGATAGATATAGATACCAGCTTTTATTAAAATGTTGGAATTAATATCTAAAGTCGTGAATCACTTAAATATTAATATTATTGTTATTTTTTTGCATGTAGGTGAGGTTTCCGGTTAATTTTTTTTCGTGTATATTTGACTTAGTGACGTCAATTCGTCAATCACAAATATTATTTTATACCATGTACAGTCAAACCTGGGTAAATGAGAACTGGCTAAGTGAGAAAACTCTATAAGTGAGAGTAATAGCCAGGACCCGTCATTTTAAGCTCCGAAAACCTCTATTAGCGAGAAACAGAAACCTCTGTAAGAGAGAGTCGTTTTTGGACCTGCGTAAGTGAGTCTTCTACTTATCCATACCTCTATAAGCGACAGTCGAGCTTTATTTATTTATATTATTTAGGAGGAACTATAGCTACAATATAATTCATTCGTACTTGCTGTGATTTGTTATTGCTGCGTACCTCTATCAGAGAGAAACGCTACCCATGTAACTGCATTAGCAAGAAATTCGGTTTAGTGAGAAACCTCTATAAGCGAGAATGGGATTATGCTCCCTTGAACTCTCGCTTATCCAGGTTTGACTGTATGTTTATATACTTTGATTTTGTTTAACAATAAAAATTAACTTACCACGAATTATGATTTTAGCAAATTTTACACATCTTAATAGATTTTATTACTTAAGTTATAAAAATTAAATTTAGAATTCGTTAGAAAATTATGAGTAAAATGGTTAAAACCAGACGCGGTACTGGACTTTGAATTCCATAAAAGGATTGGAATTATTTTGCTGCAAGTTTCATATGCAAAAATATTATTGCCAATCAAATTTAAAGAAAAAATTAATTATATAAAATATTTCTGAAATTGCAGTTTTATTGAATTTATGAAAAAATATTTCAGAAATACGTACAATTATTTTTGAAAAATAAATAATTTAAAAAAAATCAAAAACCGAGTGCGTTTAACAAAATCTGAAAAGAAGGAAACTAGTCCAATAGTTTATATAACGATTTTAACAGTCGGAGTTCATTAAAATCTCCGGCTCTAATCTTCCCAGTAATGGTTCCCGATTGTTAAAGCGATATGTAAACTACTGGACTTGTTTGTTTCTTTTCAGATTTACGCAGTCGGGTTTTTAATTTTATTAATTATTTATTTTTCAAAAATTTTATTTTCGAAACCATTTCCTACCGTGTTTCTTCCAATACTGAATAATACAGCAACTTGAAAAGCAAGGAATTTTACTATCCAAAATATTCGCTTTTATAGCTTTTATGTGTCCTAAATTGGAAACAGTGTTACAGTCACAGGAAATGGTACGAATTCTATATGGTCTACTTGTAATTGTTCTTAATTGAATTATAAAACACAAAAAAAACTAAGAAAAAGGTTATTTTAATTTTATATTACTAAAATTTTGATGAACAAACATAAAATCAATTTTTTGTTATTGAAATCTCTCATCAATAAAAGATCACAATTTGCTAATTATTAATTTTTTATTTAAATTATATTGTTTTTATTATTTATTTATTAAGTAATCTAATTATATTTTTTGCATCATAATATAATTTTTATTTTTCTATTACTAAATCAATAAATTTTTTTAAACGTTGTCAATTAAACATTTAGGTTTTTTATAATTATTTTATTTTAAAAGTAGTTTTTCTAAAGTAATCGAAATTTAGCTTTACTAAAGCGATTGAGGAGTATGGAATTTCCAAAAAGCTGTATCAATAATTTCCTAGTTTTGGATAAAAATTACCCCCTTCTAAGAGTTTTTTATGAAATATTAAGGATTATATTATTTTCAGTGTTATAACGAAAATTTTACGATATGATTTTCTTTTCTATTATAATTTTCTTAAAAAAATATTTTTTATGAAAAATGGACTTGGGTGATTTCATATGTGACTGACATTAGATTTGATTCTACATTTATCTCGCTGTAGTAAAAAATGTGCTCTTAAAACTTTATGAAATATGATTTATTTAACAAAAGACAAATGTGACTGACACTACATGCAAAAGAAAATCGCATTCGAGAGTGTTTTTAAACTTAGAAAATCTTTCTTTATGCAGGATTTATGGTTTTAAATTGTAACTGGGGACAAATTACAGTGGAAAACGCTAAAATAAAAACCTTGGAATTTAAGAATCAAATTTATTAGAAAAACAAGTGAAAACAAACAATTGACTGAGTTAATTGTTGAAATACCATGCATAGTCAGTGTTGATTTCATTACACATACAAACATGTGACACATACATAACTGTTAATCAAGTATAGTACATATTATGAAAACTTCCGCCTAATTGACGCCCTCGCGGGTAAACAGTGATGTTTACGAAAAAATGTTTCAAACAAAAGTTGTTTAATTTTTGATAAGAAACATTTTTTATATTTAAACTTTTGTTCTATCTCTAACGGTTTACAAGATGGGTCCTACGGACCCAAGACCCAATTGACCTACGATGCTCATTTACGAACTTGACCTCACTTTTTACGTCCTGAGTACGCTGTAAAAATTTCAGCTCGATATCTTTTTTCGTTTTTGAGTTATCGTGTCCACAGACGAACGGACGGACAACCGGAAATGGACTAATTAGGTGATTTTATGAACACCTATGACAAAATTTTTTTCCTAGCATCATTATTTTTAGACTTTACAAACTTGGGACTAAACTTAATATACTATGTATATTTTATATATACATGGTATAATAAATCGAGGCCGAAACTACAGAACAAAACGTGACTGACCCTACCGTCACTTTAGATTGCAATATAGTTGTATTTTGAGTTTTATTTTAAAAGAAACCTTAGAAATTAATATTACAGGACGGACACAAGCTAGGAACAATATTTTTTTTCCAAATGTATTAGATTTTGACAGGCATATGAATTTTTTCCAATTTGAATCAATTTTTTGAAGCACGTATCTCATAGCTGATGAATTTTAATGAAATTCATTACTATATTTTAAAAAATAAAACAAGTTTTCCATGTGTACGCGCAATTTTTAATTTTCCGCTTTAGTAACAAATATATTTAAAAAAAAAAACTCATTTGCGTAGATCAATTGTGTAATTTTCTAAAAATAGATTTTCATTGATTTGTCTGCTATATGAAATTTCTTTAAATAAAACAAATTGTTGACTCATAATTATTATTGTTTAAATTAATTTATTTTAATTTTTTTTTCCAGTTGGTGATCAGCGCATCAAGCGTCATTTTTAATTAAGGACTATTTTAGCAACGTAAGTACAATATTATTATTTATTTAATTAAGAAGGAGTATTAATAATGTCCATTTATCACTCCCCAAAATAAGACGAATCATTTTGAAATGATTCTGGCTTTTGAATGTTTTTAAATGAACAATATTAAAAAGTATCTATGTTTTAAGAGGGGGCGAAAATTAAACGATATTTATCGATACTCATCCTTTATAAAAAAAAATTTAATAGAAAACAATAATTAAGAGCTACGAATTTTTCACATTTCTAATAAAAAGGTGTGGATTTTTTGTCTAAATTTTTCAATCTTAAAAAAATTAATTTGTTATCTAAATTAATTTCAAGAAAAATAAATTTTTGAACTACAGAAAGTTTTGAGCTCGAAAAGAATCTATGATGATTATCTCTCAACTAGGAAACTATTTCTTTCATTTATCGGAAATTATTTTCCATAGCAATGCGGGTTCGTATCCCCAGTCAAAAATAATCAACATATATATTTTAATTTGATTTATAACCCAAAATATTTTTTTTGAAATATTTAATATTGCCGAAAATAAGCTTTTTGGGTGGTGGTAGACTGTTTTTTGATTGAAATCTAACCGAATTATTATCTTGAATTGTAGATATATCTAAAATCGCAAAATTTTATATTCAAAGTGAATATACCGACCGGAAATTCAATAGTAAATGCAGTTATATATTCTTAGAAAATTTTTCTTGTTCTAATCATAATTAAAACCGCTATATATTTTGTTTCAATATTAGAAAAAAAAAATGATTTGTATTATGTACTGAATGATTCATTTCAGTTAGATAAAACTATATTTTGAGAATGAGTTAAATTTTATTACTAAAAAGCAAATTTTCTTACGATTCTTCAATGTGTTCTTACTCCATACCTTTCGAATTTCTTTTGAGTAGGGGTACTACGTCTTTTATATGGGATTTTCGAGTTATCTTCCTCTTCGAACATATTTTCGAAATTAGCCTCATTTTAAAGCTTAACTTTATAAGTTATCTTGTATTTTATGATGCCTCCAGGATGATGAAGTATATAAGACTTACTCCGTGAAAGGCTTTGTTAAATGCATGATTTGGTTCAGGATGATGAAAATTTTCGACCTTTCCAATTAATGCTTCCGATTTGATTGCGTTTAGGTTTCGCCAGAAGAGATCTTTACCAAGTCTCTTTTCAGACGTACTTCGTAGAATCATTCCTACAAAGAATCAAAAATGCTATTTTTACTTATGTACTCGATTTTTCTACAGGAATTAATTTTGTGTGTAAAAAAATAAAGCAGCACAAAAGCAAAGAGTGTTCTTTCATGGATTCACATCTTTGAGTTGGCAATAAAACCAGTTTCATTGATATTAAAAATATATTAATTAATTTTAAAAAAACCATCCTATGAATAAACTAGAAGAAATCATCTTGTAGCTTTTACTTGGATTGATATAACCTTGAAATGTCAGATTTATCAAATATTTCATTAGATAACAATGATTATATAACTAAAAATATGTAACAATGTATTATTTTAATATTATAAAAACATCTTTAATCAATGCAGCATAAAGAATTTATATAATATTGGATAAAGTTTGTTTCTACGCAGCTTCTTAAAAGTGGGTCCGTAGTAAAATATATCTTCCTGTAAAATTCTTTTTAAATTTATATTATTCCAAAAGCGTGATATTAGACGTTGGTACTTATAGTTTCTTCCATCGCGAAAATATCTACAAATGTGTATACAAGATATAACATATGTTGGGTAAGAAAACTACAAGATACTAAATACATTGGAGATTTTCTGTGAAAAATTTAACTCTTGCGGATTTGGTTATAAAATAATGATGCGCTTAGAGATTTTCTCATTCAAAGATAATATTAACAGCTCTCTGGAGAGATAAATCATCTTGTACATTACGCAGACATTTTATTAAAATTTGTTTAATGGATCATAGTCTAAAAATGTCCATATATGTTCACACATAATTTTAAAATATAATATTTTTATGGTGGTATTTTGTGGTCAAGTCTTACTCCATCAGATATTGATTGAATAATATATTAACAATATACCGTATGTCCAAAAATTCTTGGCTAAATGCAGATAGCCGTATTGTACTCATTTAACTAATCAAAAAAATTATAAAAAATTTGATCCAAAAGGATTCCCTTCAGAGTTCTTGAAGTAAGGCTGTTCTATACACATTTTTGATTGGGGTGAAATCATTCTTTGATTCGTGTGAAACTTCATAATTTTTTTTATAAAGAAAAGCGGTTTTCCAGATAGGAAAAGTTAAAGTTACGATTTAATTTCAAGCAATTCGATTCTACCCTTTACTCTATCAATTTGAAGTTTGGATATATTATAGCAATTTATATTCATCCTGCCCTGGGCACTTTTATTCTATCGAAAATCCTGTTAATTTTCCCAATACTATCGGGTTAAATAATTAATTTACAGAATAAAACGATAAACTCTCTTAATCGTCATTTTTGCTGCTTTTACTTGAGACCGCACTGTAGGCAAAAGGAATTGGTATAATACAAATATCGTCACAAATTTAGGAGAATTTTCTACTGAATTTATTGCCCCCTTCTGCATATATTGCTAAAATTTTGAATGTTAAGAGACTTATTTGAAACATTGTTAGATGTTTATATGTAATTATTTTTATTCTGTCTGCAATTTGAATATGATAAGTACTGCAGTTTTTGTTACACCCTGTATATTTACATGTATTTAAGTAGTGTAAACTTCACACAATTTATGTAAAAATCTGATTCATCAGTCAAAATCGGAGTCAATGGAGAAATGATTCACCATGATATGGATTTCATTAATAATAACGTATGGCGCGCGCGGCAAGACGACGCTATCAATCGTAAAAAAAAAACATACACACTCACACACGAAGTCGGCATTTATTCCTATTATCGGTGGTAATAAAAACGGTGATTAAACATGAGATATCAAAATAGATAAAACGTTTAAAAAACCGCAGAAAAAAAATGTAAAAATGTATAACATAAGTTTTTACCAATAAAAAATCGTTAAAAATATGTTTAGCTTAGTCATATTATGTAAATTAAAAGTAATTCCTGGATAAAACCTACACAAGGTGCAGCAAAAGAGTCCGAAAAGAAATTTATTTTCGGAATTTAGACCGGTAATGGAAGAAACGAATTTGGAAGACCCTTGGAGGTATTATTAGAAGAAGAGATGCAATTACGTTCACTAAAACAGCCTCTCCTTCTTTATATTACCTTCATGGAAAGACTAAAGTGCTTTAAGATTAATAATAATTTTTTTTTACGGTATAGAAGTGCTATAAGAAATAGCATATTTTAAAAATTACAAACATGTTATTTAACTTTTCCCAGCGCTACCACAATCATATCATTCACCCAGTCCATTTAATAATTAGGATAAAACAGTTTATTTTCCACAAGTAAGGAAGATGTCATTTAAATCAGTCTTGAAATAAAGATCGCATTCAAATCGGGCTAACCGTTTAGAAGATGTTAGGTACTGGGGAACAGTAAAATTAACACACTTCTCAAAAGCGTGTATTCTTGGCATCGCGAAAGTAATATAATATTTTTTAAATTGATATAAGAGTTTTGCAACGATACAAAGTATCGTTGGTTATAGGTTTGCCAGATATTATGTGGCATAGTTTTGTAATTTTAATTTTCCAGACTGAAATTTAGGTTTTTTATTGGGTATATTTTATGGAGGCCATACATTTACAATGCCGTATTGCCAATGTTTTAGAAAAATAAAATTTGCATCTTGAATTGATAATAAATCAAAGATTCCAACAGGAGGGGTTCTAAAGAAGCTGGAATTGAACCACGTAATCTACACTCTTATAGGAGCAAAATTAGAAAAATATAACTGCTTACATGTGACATTACATTTTTATATTAGTTTTTTTAATAATATTTTTGTTATACTATGTGTGTTTGTACCACCTAGGCATATACATATCTGTAGTATGACAGAATACATCCGTTTAGTAATGCATCTAAGCGAGAGGTATTATATGTATGTGTTGTAAGACTGCAGATACGATAACACAGATCTTCTGTTGTATGCATGCAGAGAGTTGGAGTTTTGATGAACTTACTAGTTATCTGTAACTAAAAAACTCCCACTCTCCTAAAGTCTTCCAACTAATGTTCAATACATGTATATAATACCTCTCGCTTAGATGCATTACTAAACGGATGTATTCTGTCATACTACAGATATGTATATGCCTAGATGGTACAAACACACATGGTATAGTCCCTTCTTACGAGCTGCTGGTTTTAGATTACTTTCCATTATCATTCGTTGAGGTAGTAAAACATGCTTATTTATGAGATTCAGCTTCTATTTCAAAGATTATCGAATATAAACATTGTTTTAATTCTTATTTTTCTTCGAATATACATTTTCTTGCCACACAAAAATGAACTCTCAATGACAGAACCTATAAAAAATTTTTTATTTATTTATTTATTAACACACTTTTCTGGCAACAAAATGTCAAATGTCAAAAATTTCTATTAGATATGGATCAAAATTTTACACAAACAATCAAATTTTCTTTTATTTTTAATAAATTTATTTTTATAAAATTTGAAACGTTGCCACTAGAATATATTATTATTAATATATTTTATATACACAAAATTTTTAGAAGAGATTTGTCCGAAACCAAAAAACTAAAACAAATAACTTAGAATTAATACTAATATATTGTAGAAAAGTTAAAACTAACAAGCGCGAATATTGTGGGAAACTCGAAAACCAACAACTCAAGGAAATACTAGAAAAAAAATTATTTAAAAAACAAAAAACAAAAATATTATAATATTAATAACAATTTTTATAATTTTATAATTTTAATATTAAGGTTTTTACGATTTATCATTTTCTGGTTGGGAAATGTCAAAAAATTTTCACTAAATTTATGGTTTTAAAATATAAACAATATTTAAGTGAACGCGAAGCGGAATTTATTTTAACAGTATGAAATTATTTATTTGTTAAGGTTTTTTTTGTAAATTTTTTAAAAATTGTGTTTGTTTTTCAATCATGTTTTTCATAAAATTTTTACCATTTTCTTGTGTCCTTTGTCGAATCGTACAAAATTTATACATATAATATGTATTGTAGTTTTAAATAATTTTGTGTTGTCTCGCGTCCTTGTGTTGTTTCTCGTGTATTGTGTTTTTGTACAATAAAAATTTCATTTGTGTTCCCGTTTTTTTTGAAATGTGTTGTTTTTGCCACATAAAAATATGACTTATGTTCATGATAAAGCCATCGTTCGTAAAAGGTAAATGAAATATTATTAGTTTTACTTACATTTTTAATTAATTAATTTAAATATTTAATTTAATTATGGTTTTAATTTCATTTTTACTACTTGTTCAATGATTATTTTAACGTCCTTACGTTATTTACTAACAAGAACAAACGGTTACTATTAAGCCTACTTAGCAAATTTACAGCACTTAAGGTTTTATACATAGATATTTATTATCTCGACTTAGATTGCTAGACTTAAGTCGCAGATTTTTTAAGATATTATACTTCAGTACTTATCGAAATAAACTCGCTTCGCCTGTTTTTGAATATGACGTCATTATAAATTCAATATGGCCAAACATGATATCAAATCAGGGTTTGCTGAGAAAAAACGGTGACATATCCAAAAGTTTGAGGCGTTTTAAATCATCTTTGATATCCCCGATTACTCATTGAATTGCCGAAAAAGTGCTTTATTATATGCAATCGCATAATTTGTGCCTGAAACGATGACAAGAATAAATTGATTTCTGCCAGAGTTATTCATATGAGGCTACCAAACATTCTCAAAGTATCTCTTAGTTTTGGACACTTTCGGTTGCTCAAATTCAATTACTCAAAACTGTAGGAATGTTAGGTAACTACATCTGAAGCCCGTTCATTTCCGTCATCGTTTCTGGCATAAATTATTCGGCACCTCTTGAACGGCACATTGGCATGACATAGAAAATTGCGAAAACGGGACATTGACGAGATTTGTGCCCATTGAGACATTCGTTCGGAATGACAAGAAGAATATTATACCAAATTTGATAGAAAGCCAGTTTCCTACACAGTGATTCGAGTACCCTTCAAATCTAAAGAGTTTCAAAATAATGCAAGTTTATAATACTTTCGTGCGGTGATTGACCAGAACAACTTAAGTAGGTACCGGTAGAGTCTCTCAGTAACAAATAATTGAAATTGATTGAGCATGTCTCACATGATATATTGAATGAGACATTAATTATGATTGGTTAATAAAAAAAAAAAAAAAAAAAAAAAAAAAAAACAGAGTGAAGAACAATGACTTTATTTAGTTTTATAAAAAAGGAATTCATAACATTTCCCGAAAAGTCTGTTGAACGGATCAATCAAGTTGAATGAATGCAGTTTTTGAAGTTTGATTGAGCTCACGTCCAGTAATAATCATAAATGCAATTTAACTATTGTATACAATTCACATGTTTGCTTCTGCATACTTGCATACAATAATCATACAAAAGTTGTGTATGAGATGATTATTTAAGTTTAATATTATTTTATACAAGGTGTTTTCTATAAAGGACAACACTCAAAATTTTATAGGAAATGACAACCGCAGATAAATCTGAATTTTTTGATATGTTGTAGTTAGAAGTTTTCTGAATAACTGTCTCAATAGGTACACGGTATGAAATGTATGACGTTTACTTCAATGCTGGATGATATAGAGACACAGGAGACACAGATACTATAGTACCTATGTTAGCATAAGTAATTGTACAGTATTGAATAGGATTATCCACCAGAAGTATTGTGGATAACGCCAACCAGAATGGGTCTGACGCCCATGCTATTATTGTCTATATTATTTCACAATTTCTAATGCAAAAGTTTAATTCTTATTTCTAATTTGACATTATCTGAACCATTTACATGTAAACAATTAAAAATTAGTCATAACTTAGCCTACCTTATCGACAAAATTTTTCACTGGAAGCACTAGTGTCGATCAGATTCTGCCTACCATGACTACTCACAGAGTAAAAAGCAATATTTCATTCTTATTTCAATGTAGTTAGTGATGATATTTTATTATATAACTATGGAAATAATATTGTAAGACAATCAGAAAAACTGTTTTGTTTCGAAATTTGATTAAATTGACGTGAGTAGTTTTTGAGATATTATATAAAATTCTCGTACAAAAAGCTTCGTTTATTTCTTTATTTCGATGCGATTCTGCAGATATTTAGAATTATACTCATCTAATTGTCCAATTTATAATCTTGAAAACCAGCTGGCATATAATAGTTAGTACCGTTATGTTAGAAACTTCTCTGAGATATCGGTTTTTGTATACTATTTTAGGTAAGATCTCAGAAATTACATGCCCAATTGTTAAATGGATTCGATTTTTGAATTTTCTTGCTCAAAATTATTCTAGAAAATAATTTATATCAAAGTCATGGACAAAAAAATTTTCCGAGATTCTTTATTATCTTCTATAAATATATAGGAGACTTTCTATAGATATAGATAGTCACTCATCACGATATCTCTGGAACTATAAGACCTAGAGACTTGAAATTTGGCAGGAATATTCCTTTTGCCAAGTAGAGGTCAGCTAAGAACGGATTTTACGAAATTCCACCCACAAGGGGGGTTGCGGGGGTGTTCATGAATAAAAAATTCATATTTTTCAATTATGGCTTTTAATAGTTCAAAACTTGGTCAGAATGTTTTAAATTACATTTAGAAATTTTTTTAACCTTCGGAGGGTAGAAAGGTGTAGCGAGAAAGTGGGAAGGAAATATCGAATATTTACAAATATACCTAAGTGGGGTATCAAATAAAAGAGCATGACGTGTACATTACAAAACTGTTATCCAACGCAAGGAAATGTGGAGGGAGGGGTGCAAGTGGGGATGTTGCTCAGCAAAGCGGGTAGTTCTTAGCTAGTTCTTTATAAAATCGAGAAAAAAAATTTTTTATTTCTGAATTTGATAAGGTAATTTTAGCACAAAAAATACAAAAATCTACTTTGTTTATCGACCAAGTGAGTAATTTGTAGAAATATCGTCTAAAATTCTTGTACGAAAAGCTTTTACTTCGGAGAGATTCTGAATAAATCGCGAAAAAAACTCATTGAATCGTCAAATGAATTAGAATTTGGTTTTCTGAATCTTAATTACCCTAAATAATTGAAACATATGAAAACATGGTTTATCTTGAGAGTGAAAGTGGAGGTTCTCGCAATTGATTCGATTACCTTTCACTGAATCCAGGCAGATGAAAAAATCGATTTCTATTTTCCCATTTTTATCCTTTCTATGGAAAGGAAGTTTTTTTTTGAAGCATGCTGTATAATAAAATATTTTTCTACAGACATTCAACATTTTTCAATGTACACAAAACCACACCGATCATATAAAAGTTATTAAGTATTTTTGTCCTCTTAAATATAAAAATTACTTTATAGACAATGCAATGCATTGGTAGAGGTAAATATTTAATTATATCATTAACGGGTCCGAAACATCAACTACTGCACTGCGTTCTTAATAAGAACATTATGGCAAACTTAATAGTACAGTAGAACTTTGTTAACTTTTCAAAACATTATGCCAATATTCTTAAGGTTGATGAATTATCACTGTAAGTTAATCGGCTTTATGTGATTATTTAATTAATAAAAATAATAAATACTCGTCTTTTGACTCACCATCTTAGCGAATGAAAATTTGCAAAATTGTTTATCTTTTTTAATTAAGATATTTACAAAACCCTTCGTCAAACAATTTTTTTTAAAATTTTAATATAATGTAAGAGATTTAATTCATAAAAGTACGAATTTTTAACTTTTAAATCTGTAGAAGGTGGAAAAACATTAACGAAAATGTATGCGTTTATTCAACATTTGCTATTTACAAAATGTTAAAATGCCAATTTTTAAGGATTAATTACATGAAAACTCTTCTTCAGATTATCTATACATGGCCTGAATATTAACCTCTCTATCGATTAACCTAAAATGTAGGAAATTGCTACATTTTCTTAAAAAACAGATCTTTATTTCTAACTTTTCGATACAATTATTATGCCTTTCGTTTTACGCTATGTTTGGCAAATGGGAAAACCTTTATTCTGTTATTTTGCTATCAATCTGGTGAAAACTCATATTTTTTTTTTCATCTTTAACGAAGTTATACTGTATTGGATCAAATGACTTCTTTATATTAATTAATTTTTATTTCATAACAATTTGTTTGAGAACCAGATATGACTTAAAAAAAATTTGTATTAGTGACGTAATAAATAACTTTCGAAAAGTCATTATCGAATATGAATTCCAATTTTAATCTGACTTTGGACTTAAATCAAAATAAAATAGACTTATGTGCCATGTATCAAACGGGATTAATATTGGTGGAAGCGTTGGGAAACATGAAGCCGTAAATTTAAAAGTTAAAGCCTAAAAAATAATCATATTTTCAAATTTGTAAATTAATGCATGAAAATAAATTTGTCATCATTAATATTATATTATATAACTTTTAATATTATAGTATTTTTAAGTCTATTATTTATTTATTATATCAATTGTTTATCGCTTAATGTTTTATACTAAGCTTGAAAAAGATACAAAAAAATATTGAAACGTTGTGCAAATTAAATGAACGTTAATTTAAATATTCGCTAATTATCCCTGCGAAATCAATTCTCTTACAAATATTTTGGTTAATTAAGTAGAAAACTTTTACTATAGCAACAGTGACAAAAATTTCTCTGGTGTTACAAAAATAACGGTTTATAAAAATTATTCAAAACATTTTTGAACTTTTTAAAAAACACAAAAAAAATTGGTTTTATTTTCTACTAAAAAGTTTTTTGTGTACGTTTTGGATTCATAGAATAGACGGGTTCATTAATACTGATCATGTGTTTTTGTCTGACCGTGGTATTTATTTACTAGTATTTCGTAGAAATTTACCTAAAATTCGATTTATTTAACGTCAATTTCATCAATGAGATACAGATTTTGAACAGAAGTTGTCTTTTATACTTCATCTTTCTCAAATCTTTTCTTTCTATATTTCAATTCTGAAAACTGTTGCAATAAAAACTATACCTGTAGTAAAATCGTCGAAGATTTTCATTTTTTATTTTATCAGAGCTGGACTATTTCACTATAACCATATTTGCTTTTTTTTCTATAATAATTTTCTTCCCAATCATCACAAAAATCAATAGGATTTGATTAATTCTTGTATGCCCAACCAATACAGGATTTGTATTATAGCTAAAAGAACAATCTCGCCTACAATATCTAGGATAGGCGTAAGGTTTGGGGCTACGAATTTCGTGTGTAATGATAAATTCATTGCAGCTATTACATTCTCGAATATTTTTGCCCAGCTCTAATAATTAAATACACATAATAAAGGTATAAAATAAGTCAAGAAATAAATGATACAAATGGAATTTCGACAATGTCTCTCTTCCATATAATACACTGCACATAATTAGACCAGTCTGGGGTTCTCTCTCAGTGTTCATTTAGACCACATGGGACGACAAATGACTTTGGGCATCGTGCATCATGCATTTTCTAATATATACAGGGAGTATCAGAAATAAGAGTCAATAAATTAGGGGAATATAGGGGAAACATGTGTCCCGAAATGGTCCTCTTCAGAGGTGTAAGTGTTTGGGTCAAATTTCTGCCGATGGTGTTGGATTTATGAAAAACTGTTACGAAGAAGTTGTGGATATTCCATAAATCATATTGCCCGATCAAGAGGGGAAGTTAATTAGTTCATAAGTTATGCTGAGCTACGCCAGGGAAGGATCTTTCGGAGGGGAGGGGTCATAGTTGTCTGAAAAACGTTTTTGTTATTTGACGTTTTTCTCCACCAAAAAATTTTAAATGCCATAAGTTCTTATTGAAAATTACTAACAACTTTTATGGGAAACATATTTTGCGAAAACCCAACAGTTTCGGCAGAAATTCAACACGGTATAAAAAGTTCCTAACGCCTGGAGCTCCAAAGTGGAACGTTTCCAGGCCCATATACTTTATTCTAAAATTCTTGTTTCATTATACCATAACGCCCCGTTTATTCTGATATACCCGGTATATATTATGACTTGTTTTCAGTGAGTTTTATTCAATTTTTTTTTTATTGACAGAGAGATTAACTTGTTTGCTATATAAATCTCATGGGAGGTACAATTTAGTGTCTTTTTTTTGTACAATCGGCATTTTATTATAAGTTAATTGGTAACACGGCATATGTTGTCGGCATTTTTTGAAATGTAGCAGTTTTTAAACTAGACGATAATCATGCATAAATTTTCATAAATCCTCTTAAATAAAATAATTAAATGCGATTTATAATTGAATCGTTCGAATGATTTGGAAGTGATAATGTACTTTACATATTTAGCATATAGGTAGCAATAGCTACGAATTGAACGTTTTTAATCATTCAATTTTCGTTTCATTAGAGATTCTTTCAATAATATTGTTCTAAAAGCGTAGAATTAAATTTGTATTTGTTGTGCAAAGCTCAAAGACGGGATAGGATACTGATATGGATGTTGTACATTCTATCATCAATTGTTAAAGTTCGTTCTAATTTCTGGCCGAGAAATTGACTGAGTTAATTGTTGAAATACCATGTACAATGCTGATTACTCACACATTACTGATCACATTACGCATACATACATGTCACACATACATAACTGATATTCCCATATAATACATACTATACAATTAGCGCCCTCATGGGTAAACAGTGATGTTTACGAAAAAATGTTTCAAACAAAAGTTTTTCAGTTAAACTTTTGTTCTATCTCTAACAGTTTACAAAATTGGTCCTACGGACCCAAGGCCCAGTTGACCTTTGGTGCTCATTTACGAAGTCGACCTTACTTTTTATTTCTTGAGCACGCTGTAAAAATTTCAGCTTGATATCCCTTTTCGGTTTTGAGTTATCGTGTTGAAAGACAGAGAGCTAGACAGCCAGACGGACAGACGGACAGACATCCGAAAATCAATAAGGTGATTTTATGAACATCTAAACCAAAATTTTGTTCGTAACATCAATATTTTTAGGCCTTACAAACTTGAGACTCAATTATAAATGTAAAATTATAAATATGTATATAAAAAAAGAAAAAAAGAAAAACGAAAACAATGGTATAAAAATAGTTTAGAAAACTCGAAGAATAAAAACATTATTATTAAGAAACAAAATAAATGTGCCCTTAATACAAAAACAATTAATACAAAAATAACCTAAAGAAAATTTTATTGCGTTGGTTGTGTGTTTGTAAAATAAGAATATGATGTCTTGGCTATTAATTATTATTATAAACAAAAAATATTTTTATGACGTCAAATGAAAATGTACTTATACTTACTTACAAATTATTCTTGAAGACTATTCTGAAGATTATTCAGATGACTGTAATTCGAGTGGATCTGTTATCTTGTGTTTTAACTTTGGTTCATCTAACTTGTCATAAACATATTACAATGTATACCGATATTATTGAAAGTTGAGTCGTATCGACTGTGGTGGTTAAGATATTTCTTAAGACATTGGCTGTTAGGTTATATTCTTGGACTTCTGTAACTAATATACGAGTGAAACAGTGGCAACCTAACCATTGACAACCAAAAATACAAGTAAGACAGAGAGACAATGTTTTTTTTTTTACCTATCTCATTACCATTAGAGAAACTGAGATAGGTAGAAGAGTCGCATATCCGTCTCGCTTTCTCTTAAATGAGCAATGCGGACTTGGATAAAGAGACACACAATAAAGTTATAACAATGGTGACTTCGAAAATAACTCGCCCATGCCTGGTATAAAAAGATATAGGGATTATAATAATAATTTATGCAATCAGAAAGTCGTTAGTCTGGCTCTTAAAGACCAGTATACCACAATAAAAGTGGATTTTTCCAAAAGAGACAAGAATTTAATGTTATATTTTTGCGTCAAGCGTTGAACATAATCCTTTAAAATATATATAAAAAAAAAAAAAAAAACTAAGATAATTCGACCTACAATATTTTAAAAAGCTTCCTGTAATTATATTTCTTGAAATAAATAAATTGAAACATTATTAATGAGAAATTGACATATTGTCAGTATAACCTGTTTAATACAAGACGTTGGCAGTTGTTCTATATGAAGCTTGTTAAAAAATCAACGAGAATTCTTATCACTTAGATACTCGATTTTATTAAGACTATGTTATAAAATATAATCAAAAAACTAAAAAACTATAACAACTCGTATGAGTGTTACCTTTCGGAGCCAGATCACTAGCTTTTTGAATTAGTAAATTATTGTTTATACAATTATAATAAAAGAACTTTGATTATAATTTTTCTCAAAGAAAATAATTGCAAATTTTGTATATATACATAGGAATTATAAGTATATTCCTGTTGGATATGAATTTTATAATAAGACATCCGATATAGGATCTTGGACATTCATGCCAATTTAAATTGTCAGCAACAGATATCTTAATTTAAACGTAGTAGGTATAAGAAAATTGGGGTCGTTGAACAATTATTAGGTTATATTGCATTATTATGTAAAAACAATAAATATTATGTGCAATTTTAATTACTACCTACTAAAGCTGAGCTTATATTACCGAATTATGGCACACTAGCTGTAAACTATCGCTTTACTGGGCAATGTCAGCTTACAGACGTTAAAATTAAAGCGTATACAAAGCGGCTTAAGAGAGAAAGTATAAAAAAGTTTTTGGAAATTGTTCCTCAAAAGTTCTAATAGTATTAGCCTAAGTAGTAGTTAGTAAGAGTCCTAATCTTATATAGTATTTGCTTACATCTGTGAACATTGTGAGTATTCTTAAGAAGGAATTCGCTGGGTATATTCATTCCACTTCTGTGATTTTTTTAAAGTACATTTCGTAACAAAGCTATTTATTTATTTTATGACGAGTACATCAATTGAAAACATTTCTTATCCACAATAATAAATTTCGCTGTTGCATCAATTCTATTTTTAGTGCTAAGCTTTTTACGATAATGATGACAAATACTAAGATTACTAATTATGAAAATTCTTCACACCGTTTGATAATTACTATTGAGCTAGTTTTTCTCGGAAAATTCTCAATTTTGTGTTTCAAATGTTTTGCTCATTGAAATGTCATATTAATAGACATATTCATGTAAAAAAATTATTGATTTAAGGTATTTTGATACAAAAAAATTAAAATGATCCAAAAAGTTTGAAATTTTATTTATTCATTAATCATCATTTTATACTTTTTTCGAGAAAAATTCATAGCGATTCTTTGAACGGTTTAGGAGACATTACCTAAAAAAGGACACATTTCTCATAAACCAGTTCTTTGGTATGATTTTAAAGCTTAAAACTTGAAGAATATTGATTAAAATTTCTTATGTAAATGGTAAAACTTTTTTATGAGCATTTATTGACTAAAAAATCAACAATTTTAACGACTTCTTCGTATACCACCATGTAAAAAGGGCTGTTTTCGATTCGACTTGAAATTTATACAGAAGGCGTATTTAATATTCATTAATTGACACACAAATTTTCACACTTTGTTTTAGGTATCGAAACATCTTACTATATATAAAAAATGCAGGAGTCCCACAATTTTTGATTACATTCTGACCTTACTAAATACTGATCTTGATACACTCAAATAGGTCCTAGAATGAAACTATGTAGGTGTCCACACACACACACACACACACACACACACACACACATTTAAATATCAATGAAAGGGCGCCTGAGATGAAACCATGCGAGATTCCTTCGTGTAATCTATATCCCTATTTCAATGAATGCGTGAACGAGCCCCATTATTACTAATTTATTATTAAAATATGATTTATTTTTATTGATGATACAAAATAAATAAATTACAGTTCTTATTTCTATTTATTTACATTTTACAAATCTTGATATTTACAAAATAAAAAATTCAATTGCAATGTAATTAATAAACTGAGGCTGTTATTTTTAAACTTTGATCGATTAATTATTAATATCAATCATTACGGGGAATCCATTACCGATGGGCGTGTGGTGGAGGTAGGTGAGTAAAGTATCTCTTATTAATTGAAATGTCTTTGATTTTTATAAAATGTTATTATTTACATACAATTTTGTTTTAAATCCGGGGATGATGCCATCAAGTGACGTTTTTTTAATTACGTATTTTAAAACATGCCTTTTTCTCAAGAATTTGATCCAATTGAAATATTGATCAAGCTGCCAAGCTGCTTTTTAAGTCGCAGTCTGGTAGATTCAGTGTTGTAACAAGTTTTACTTTTTATAAATCTTGCCTTAACTCAAGAATTCGATAAAAAGAAATATTACTAAAGTCTCCAGGTTACTTTTCTCAGTCGAAAGGGGATACCAAAGTTTTATATGTCTTAATTTTGTAAAATTTGTCCAAAAATGGTTATAAGTAATTTTAATTAATAATTTAGAAATTTTAACTACTTGTTTTGGGTTTTTGAGTCCATTTAAGGATGTATGAGCATGGTAGTGGGGGCACAAATTTAAAAATAGATATTTTCAATTTTGATGATAAATTTATATTATTACTTGACGATATAAGACGAAAAGTAATAATAAAACTTTTCGATATCTGGCTTAATTTTCAAAATATTGAAAATTGAAAATTTTGTTTAATTATTTAGCTTTCGATATTTTGAAAACCAAGACACATATCGAAAAATTTTATTCTTATTTTTCGTCTACATTCATGAAGTTATAACAAAATTCATCATCAAAGTTGAAAATAAGATAAAAATAATTTCAACCCTTAATCTACCCTGCTCTTACATCCCTTATATGGACGGTGACACTTAGTTTTTTTCTTTTCTAATTCATTGCTAATATGTTTACTTTCTATTAAAAAGTTTTTTTTAAAATTTGTTTTCATTCATTCCAAATGAAAATTATCAAAAACTTCCAAAATATGTCGTTTTTTGAGATTCCTTCATAAGAGCCAATGTATTTTAAATCGATTTTAATGACTTTTTTCTTAAAAATTTGCACGGATACCTAAGCTGAAATTTTAACCACATATTCTTTGAGTAAAAGACTACCTACAAACAAATTTTGAGCCTTTAAATCAAACATTGTTGTCATGCTCATACATCCTTAATAAAAAGCTTCAGTCAGAAAAGAAGTTAGCAAATTCTGTAAATTTATAAATAACGACATCATCTGTGATTACTCTTCTGGTTAAAGACTTTTGTATCACAATCGTAATCTGAATTTGCACTGCCAAGCGAAGCTACGCATTACATATGTCTAGTAATATTCATTGCACAAATTACCATAAACAAGTCTTATAAAATTTAATAAAATTTTTTATGATATCTCAAACACAAGTTGCTTAATTTAATTTTTACCATAAGTTATTGATGAGGCTATTATAGCCTATAGATAATATGACCGACGATTTGACCTTTCAAGATTGTTTTAAAGGTTAATTGACAGGGATTCCCCAATTTTTTAATAGCAAATTTGGTTTAATTCGTAAAATATACAAAATTTTTAGCTTAAACATTTTTTGCTGAGATTTTAAATTTTTGAAGTTTTAAAATAAATAAAACAAGTAAATAAAATTATGAGCTTAAGTATTCATGACTATAACTCTTCCATAAGACAGATGATTTTTGTCAGAAAAAGATGCGGGATTTGGTGTTGTTAACAATATAGACACTCTCCGTTTTTTTTCATGTCTACGATTTTGGACGTGCGAAGTAATGGCAATTGTTTGTGCATTGAACGCCATCAAGTATGCGTTCAATGCACAAACACGTTAAATCAATCGTCGATGAAATCGACGTTCATCATTTTTCACGTTCGTGTGCTTGTTGATTTTACCTTGAACAATGAAAATTATCTTCATTTAAAAATCATTTAAAGTATTTAATTTCTAGGTTATCGCATGACTGATAAAATATTAAGGGTTATTAACATTGATTTAATACAGTGATGGGAAAAAGTTCAGCAACCCTTAAATTAGCATTTAATAGTTCAATAGAACTATAATACTTACGGATTTTAACGATAACATGAGGAGGCAAAGGGAAGTTTTTTTTCTGAACAAAAGTAGTCGGTTTCTGTAATTTTTTGTTAAGCCTCCTTCACACTCGCGAAGTAACAGGCAGTCGGGCGAGGAACGTAAATGCGGGGGTGATCTCTGTGGTCCTCGACTCTCCTTGTCCGACTTCGCTACAAAGGTGGTTTTTTGTATCCGAGTCGAAGGCAACACATCCACGCGAATACAGGCGAGTATCATCTTCAAATTACCTTTGATTATTTGTGTAATTCAGTTCATTTTTGTTATAAAGTACAGAGAGCTACCGTTGCAGCTGCTGCCACTTCGATGCCAGCCATAACAATCATGGTGAGTTTCACTTCGGCTAATTTTGGCGAGTATTTTTGACGAGGATACTCCACTAGATTGTGGATGGGGAGGAGGTTAAATCACGCCCAAAAAAGCACATTCATCAGAAGGAATTTAGAGTGTATAAATAACAATGATTTCTGGAACCTTTTAAAAGTAACTTAAGTATTTCCGAACTTTTGCCCATCACTGTATGTTAGTAAATCGGAGAAAGTACATTTTGTAATACTAAAAACTTTTTATAATTTCTTGAAAATCAATATTGACTGGAATTCCTCATATTTTACTTCGACTTACACCGACCGCATCATATGGGTAATTGGTGATGAAATTGAAATGAATGAAACGATATATTTTATAATCACGCAAATTTCAATTTCAATTCATAGAAATTTTTCCGTATATTGTGTATGTTTAAATAATTACAGTGTGTAACAGGGTTAAAGTCTAATATTTTTTTCATTGTTTAACATTAAACATCCTTACAAAAGATTGTATCGTGATTTTTATCAATTAATTCTATCAGGCATTTATTCAATTGACTTTTATTCGTTAATCGAAGATATTGTATATCAATTGACTGGCTACGATAGACTTTATAGTGGAGGGATTGGGAAATTGAAGTATTTTCCGAGCATGGAAACTAATAGGTCAGTCCGTACCCTGAATAGTGGCTTCGGCTCTGATCTAGACGTCGCTTAGCGTTTGAATTCCTACAAAAAAAAAAAAACGTTTCTAGCCTGGGAAGCATTCAAAAAATACACGTGACCCGATCAAGAGCAGTTAGGGGATTAGCTAAGCTGAAAAATAATTTTCTATTTAAGTTGCGGTACATGGATATTTAATTTTAAACATTGGGTATTTTTTTATGAACGCGACACTGACGTCATACCAGTGTTTCAGAAAATACTAAATGTTTTCTGTTCTGTGTAATAAAAAATTACGTTCTATCCGGAGGGGGGATCATTGTAAAGGCTCAAAATTAAAAACGTAAGTCTAAAATATTTTCATACATTCATAATTTTGGGAACGTCCGTTATAGTCTGTTCGGTCTTTTGAATTTGTAAAAATCCCGACGCCATTTATTTGTCTTGTTTAATTTTTGCATTTTTTATCGATAATATAAACAACGTCAGGATCCAATTTGCAATAAAAAAAATCGTGAACACGTTATTTTTACGAGTGAATGTGATTAGGATTTCTCGGAGTAAACTAGAAATGATTTTTCAAGACCAAGGATTAGTCAAGTATGACAAGTTAATAAAGAATTGCTATATCAAGTCCTTGAAGACGTTGTAAATATAGCAAGTTGAAAATTGATCTTGACCTAATAAAATGAATATATTATTACTGGTATATAAATTTTGTTAAATAACAATCATCGTTCTTTCATAAGTCATTCATAAAATGATTTTTAATATTACTTACTTTTATTTTAATTGTTTATAGGAATTTGATGAAAATTTTTAGAATTTCATTTAATTATTTTAATATAATAGAATGATTTATAGGATTTCCTTTTTATATCAAAAATTAAATAACACACTATATTATGATTGTATTATCTAATTTATCACAATATGTAGATTAAAACAGTTAACAAATACTGAGTAAAATAACGAAAATTCATTGAAAATAAGTGTTGAGTAATTGTATGTTATTTATTTATTGATATATAACTAGGAATTTATGATTTGTCGAATGATTTTGATATAACGTTAAGTATTTTGTTGATTACAATAGCCGAATTTATACAAATTGATCGAGATTTTTACCCAGAACGTATCGAATACGATTTTTATTAAGCATACAGTACCCGCGTTCCGCTTGTTATAATTTTCTTTATAGGAAAATATGTGTCCTGCTTTTTACTAATGATAATAGATTTCTAAATTAATCTTAAGAAAATAAGCCTTGTAACATAACAAAGCATACCTTTGAAAACACTTCAATACATAGGATTTATATGTTAACAAGTGAAAACAAACAATTGACTGAGATAATTGTTGAAATACCATGTATAGACAGTATTGATTACTCTGTCACATTACACATACATAACTGATATTCCTATATAATACAAACTATACAATTTTTAAGCGTTACAAACTTGGGACTAAACTTAGTATACTTTGTTTATTACATATATACATGGTATAAAAACTTAAAAGTATAAATCTACAAAAAAACCGTAAAGGGTACTAAAAAAAAATTTATCTGCTTATAAAAGGCATTCATGCGAATGCGTATACGCGGTTGAAAGATGATCATAAGAAAGTGTGATTTTCGGGAACGTCTTTAAAATGGTTCTAACAATCTTTGAGTTGTGGGTAAAAATATTCAAAGTGAAATAATTCGGCCTATGGCCATCAACATTTATGTGAGTTTTTACGTATAAAATTGTCTATGTCAAGGATACTTTAATACTCACTAATGAAACATTACAATGCACAATTTATTTCTTAGTTTAATTATTAAAAAAAGTTTTTTTAGGTGGAATTATTTACTTTTATTGAATCACTAAAAATTTGTTTGTATTATGCATGCTATCATCTGGGTATTTTTTAGTTAATAGATGCTAATTTTATTCCAAACAATGAAATACAATTGTAAATCCACGTAGTCTTTTGAAAATTTATAACCAACAAAATCTCCGGTTTTTACAATAAATTCCCACCAACGTAAACACTTTTGAAAATAGGGAATATTTTGCTCTATCATATCCAAATTTTATCCAATTTTGATTAACCAAGCATGTAATCCTACTAAATTTGGGTCATAATTTTCAAATTTGAGATCAAAATTAACCTAGATCTAATTGGTTTCAAGAATGTGGAGTCCTGGTCCCGGAATTCAGCACATTAGAGATAACTATCGAAAAACTGACATCGCAGCTGAAAAGAATGACCCAAAATTAGTAAGTTTAAAAAAAAATTCCAATACGAACGGATCAAATTTGCCAGTGTTATCAAATAAATCGAATTTTTTAACTTTATGACGTCATAAAAATCCAAAAAAATTAATTTTGCTCTCTCACATCCAAATTTTATCCAATTTTAATAAACCAAGAATGTAATCCTACTAAATTTGGGCCATAATTTTCAAATTTATGATCAAAATTTACCTAGCTATAATAGGTTTCAAGAATGTGGAGTCCTGCTCCCGGAATAAAGCACATAAGTGATAGCTAGCGAAAAATTGACAACAAAACTGAAAAGAATGACCCAAAATTAGTGGGTTTCAAAAAAATTCCAATAATATCGGATCAAATTTGGCTGTGTTATCAAAAAAGTTGAATTTTTTAACTTTATGACTTTATTTATGTAAATTAATGAGCGCCTTTTACATAATTCTCTTCTAACTTTTTGTTTTACGTTTATAAAACATATCTTTTTTTTTTCAATGTTTACGATTTTTAAGATCAATTCTTAATAGATTGATTCATTGTAGTTGATTTTTAAGTAAATCAATTATCTGATAAGCCGATTATTTTGAAAGAATCACCCATTTCTAGACCCGATTATCGAAATTCTACTGTATTCAATGGAATATCGGAATGAAAGTGTTTTAAATAATAATTGTCATTTATCTACAAAGTCAGATTCACACACACACATACTAACTACACACATATTAATGAAAAGACCTTGTAAGGTCACTCGACCGATTATTATGTTATAAATGACTCAGTGCACAAATATACACAACAGCATAGCATACACAACATTTAAAACGATGATTATTCAATAAATGGAAGGTGTCAAATACCTGTAATATTATTATTTTTATTATTGTTGTATAATATGATTATTATTAATATATTTATTAACTTTCTTGGACTTTAATATTTAAAAAAAAAAAAGCGAGTTTATATATTTGGGGGTACTCATCATTATGATTGGATTATGGTTTATAATTAAACGATTATCTAATATTATTTAACTGGACTTTTTTTTAAAAGATTACTCACTGATTAGTGATAATGATAATGCAAAATTTTTGTAAATGACCTTGATATTTGATCAAAGATTGCATCATTCGATCTTTTTGGTAGTAAAATCAATAATCAGCATATTCATTTCGGTCATGGTTCGAAAATTGCGGTTTTTAAATTTTTTTTTTTAAAACTATTTTCATAATTTTGCATGTCCTAGTAATATAAATTATAATTACTAGACAGTTTTGTGGTTTGCTGCTGACACTGTGCCTGAAAGCGTTATTTATAAGTTCATAAATATTAATTTTAGATGGGCCAGTCATTTTAAGTCGAAGTCACGATTGTTATATCTTTATTGTGTGCCATAAACTTTATTGTGTGTCTCTTTATCCAAGTCCGCATTGCTCATAGAGGAGGAAGCAAGATGGGTATACGGCTCTTCTAAATATCTCAGTTTCTCTAATAGTAATGAGATAGGTAGAAAAAAAATGTTGTCTCCCTGTCTTACTCGTTGCCGACTTGTCTAACAATATTAAGCCACTTTTCCCATGCCTGTTGTAGGGTATAATTAAAAGTTAAGTTATTAGCAATTTATTGTTTATACGATTATTTAAAGAGGTATCGGTCAAAAAGTAAATAAATAAATCGTAATAGTCGTATAAGTCGTAAACGGTAAGTTGTACAAAAAAACATTAGGGTACAAAAAAAATTGGAAATTTAATTATATTTAATAAATACATCATTTCGGACATAGAGGCTAAACGACTGAAACGTTTTCTCGAAATGATGGCACTTCTGCCATTCAAATTTTTAAGGATTTTGCCATGCCATTCAAATTTTTAAGCATTTTCATTCAGTACGTTATACTGAATAAAAAAAAAAATAAAAGTACTCCTGTAATTTAGTGCATTATGGGACAAGAAGGAAGGGTTTCACTTATACCTGCACTTATATAGGATTGCCAAATGTTATGCAACTAAATTTTTTATTGGTAGAAACTCTACAAATAATAATGGAGTAATAACCTTTTAAAAATTTGTGAAAGACCTTGAGGTTAATCAAATTCTTCTTTTATAAAATATTGATCAAATTTTTAATTTTTAATAGTTGTATTGTTTTTCTGATGACGTCATCATACAGAAAATGATTTTTATTACAAATAATTTTTTTCTAGTTTTTCCGCTTTTTCAAGAAAGTGGTAAACAAATTGTATATCGATTTTGGTAAAAACTGTTTTCAGGGTAGATTTAAGTTAACAAAAATTTCTATCCATTTTGTGAAATAATATAACATCATTTTCAAGAAATGCCAACAAGGCTTGTCAAACAAATTTTCAAAATAATGGATATTCAATTTCCATTCCTAATAAAATAATTTCCTGAGGATTTAAGGAAAAAGGATGAATCAATCAACAATTTTTAAGGGGAATAACTTATTGCCTGCTTTTTCCTTTATTGTGGTCATAGAAATCTGTAGTACCAGGTACGGTGAAATTAAGAAAATATTACTCATCAATTCGGGGACATCCTATTAAATAAATGTAATATACAAAGTTCAAAGTCCAAAGATCTTGCAAGTATTTACTAATTATATCCGTAATTTAATAATAATTAACGGAAATTGGTAAAAAACCAATAATGATTAAGCACTTTACTAATCTAAAATTGTTTAAATTATTAATATTACTTGAAATAAATGTACAAAAAATAAATTTCCATCACTATCATTTACCACGATTAAAGAAAAATTTCTACGGAATTGATTCTATCACAAAGTGTGGAAAGTTTTTCCATATTTGTACCTCCATATTAAATGCATAGTTATTGGTGGCATACTCAATACATGCACTTGTAATATAGGTTGTGCGAGCACCATAGTTTTAAAACGAATCGAACCCCTTTGAAAAAATCGAGAAAATTGCAAAAAAAATTGTTTTTGGGAATTTGATTAAACTCGGTTTATGGGGTAATTTCGACCCAAAAAGTATAAAAATCAGGTTAATTAAATGATTGGAAGATATCGCAATATTTGGATCGATTTTTGCTCGTATCTCAAAAACTATTCGACCAGTCATAAAATAAACCCGATTTTTGTAGTTTTTGGGTTAAAATTACCTTATTAACTCAGTTTTATCGAAATTGGAGATAAAAGAAATTTCTTGATTTTTTGCAATTTTCTTAAGGGATACCCCTTTGAAAAAATTGAGAAAATAGCAAAAGAAATTTTTGTTTTTGAATTTAATGAAACGCGATGAATGGGGTAATTTTGATCCAAAAAGTATGAAAATCAGGTTAATTTAATGATTGGACCTATAGCAAGTTACAATGTCAGCGAATATCATGGGCAAAACTTCATTCTCAAAAATGGTAAAAAAAAGGCGTGTCGGTTAAACCTTAAATTTTTTTCGAACTTTATTGATATAAAAATGCACTGAATACAATTTCATCAGATTGATCTTGAATCGATGACACGATTCATAAATCAGATTGACGTATTCCATCATTATTTTAATATGTTAGTTATGATAATTAGGATCATGTCAAAGTACAGTTACCAAGGTACAAACAATAAACTAAGTATTTGAATGAATAATTCACTAAACAAATGAAAACGTATTATTACCTTACTGAATTATGAATAATCACCTTTGAAATTTCCCAAAAACAAAAAAAAATTTTCATTTTAGTTGATTTTTAATGTAAAATTAATAATTCATATGATAATAATAATAGACTACAAGCCCATGCTTAAATTTTTGGTGAAATGACCCAGCAGGAATCAAATGGCCCAATAGGAATGTCATCGTTGATGTCTCACCCTCACACCACCAAATATGTACGGCGTTTGAATACTTATGCAAAGCTAGTATCCAGCAACGCCATATATGTTTGTGGTGCTGGTGGTCACCTGTATCCCACAAAACTGACTCCATGGTGATTAAACTTATTTTTACATACAGGAGCATCTTTTTCAACATCATTCCTAGTGGGTCATTTTACCCGATAAATTTTAGCATGAGCTTGTAGTGTATAACAAGAATAATGGATTTTCCAAAAAATTTACTGAACTTTTCAAATCAGAGAATTTTGTTAAGTTATAAAATCAACTTTTACCAGAGTTTAGCTGCTATTCTTCTGGAATATTCGAACGAAAACCTTTGTTTTGTGAATCTAAGCAAAATAAAACGATCTGTTTTTGATATTTTAATAAATTAAGTACGTAATTAAAATTACCAATTATAAAATTCATGTCATGACTTTTAAATAGAAAAATTTATTTATTATATCATGAAGACGGATAGTTTACTACAAAAACCCTTTAATGTCAAGGTCGTTGTGGTTATAAAGATGTGATTCTTGATCAAAATCAGAGGTGGATTATACTATATATTAAGTATATAGCATTCAAATGAAAAATGTTGTCAGCCAAGTGGCCACTTCTGAACCTTCTGCTGCGTTTAATCCGCCTCTGGTCAAATTAAAAGTTCAAAATTTGGCTTCACGAAACTTCATCAGACATTAACAAAAAAAAATTCGAAAAAACCCCAAATTAAAATAATTCATGATAATATTTTTAACTGTCAAGTTAAAAATGATACCAGATGACACTGGTTTCACAGGTTGTGTAAGTAAATGTTACGAAATTTACAGTTCGTTTTAACTATTCCATATTCGCTATCAATACTGCTGAGCAGAATGGGAAGTTTCTAATTCTAATTTCTAGCGAAGAAACATTTTCTGCCATAACTGTTACAGGATTTCCACTTAGTAAGATGCGATTTTTATTGGAAGAACCAAGTATGTACGTACTTTGGTGGTGGGTGCATTATTTTTAAGTGAAATGTAAATTAAAAATAATTGTTAAGGCTATTTTCTCGTTAGTGCAATAGACAGAAACTTCTAAATTTGCTTAAACTCATTAAGGATGCTATAATCCAATTATCATCTAAATTTGAAATCGATTGACCGTTTCTAATTCGAGAGAAACTTAATTAAAGTTCGGACACATTCGTAGGAAATAGTACCTAAAAATAAGTCATTATTGCATTTATTCGAAAGAAAATGCTACAGAAAATCGCTTTATTCAAAAGTTTGACCTTGATGATCAAATGATCTCGAAAATTTACCTTATTAACATAGATGAATGACTTTCAGTGTACTTCATAGCTCTTGCCCAACAAATTTATTTAAACCTAGCGTATTTTGATTCGATTAAATTAAAAGTGTTATCCTGTTTCTCACCTTTTAGAATCTAAATTGACTCGGAAAACTAGCTTTAATCAAATGTCAGAACATGATGTCCCCCATCAAACTCTGTAACTTTTATAAGATTAAAATGGTCCACTCTCTGTTTTTATACCATGCATATATGATATATACATAGTATATTAAGTTTAGTCCCAAGTTTGTAACGCTTAAAAATAATGATGCTAGGAAAAAAATTTTGTCATAGGTGTTCATAGAATCACCTAATTAGCCCATTTCCGGTTGTCCGTCCGTCCGTCCGTCCGTCCGTCTGTGGTCACGATAACTCAAAAACGAAAAAAGATATCGAGCTGAAATTTTTACAGCGTACTCAGGACGTAAAAAGTGAGGTCAAGTTCGTAAATGAGCATCATAGGACAATTGGGTCTTGTAAACCGTTAGAGATAGAACAAAAGTTTAAATGTAAAAAATGTTCCTTATCAAAAATTAAACAACTTTTGTTTGAAACATTTTTTCGTAAACATCACTGTTTACCCGTGAGGGTGCCAATTAGGCGGAAATTTTATAATATGTGTACAAACTATACACTAAATGTCGGTCGGTAATGCAGAAACCTATAAAGTCATTTACATATGTACTATACTTTATTAGTTATGTATGTGTCACATGTTTGTATGTGTTATGTGATAAAGAAATCAACACTGACTATGCATGGTATTTCAACCATTAACTCAGTCAATTGTTTGTTTTCACTTGTTTATCTTACATTTTAAGTGGAGCTTCGTCCAGTATCGACTCCATGGAAATAAAATTTATTATTTAATGTCAGCGACCTTCACCGTATGTCTAACATAAATTTTGGGTAATAAAACTTGTTCTTAACTTTTGGTTTTTCCAAATAGTAAAGTTGTGATTATGTAAATTTTATTAAAAATTAAAAGGTGCATCTTTTGCAGTTTTTTTCCAAAATATAAATATTTTGTTTTTTCAATATACCTATTTTCAAAATATAAATATAACGGGATCCGGATTATGATTATAATTGTACTAAAATAAATAATCCGGAAGTGAAGGCTGTACAATATAAATAAAAAAAAGTAAAAAGGTACCTATGGGTTTCTCCCGGATTTAAAAGAATCTTATGAAATTAAATATTACATATTATTTACCTATTGATACCTTGTATTACATCTGTTACTTAATTAAGTCCGTGTAATAATTATATTTAATTTTATAGGAGAGAGTGTAGTACCAAAATATACATTTTTGTGTTTCTGAAGATATTACTTACGAGGTGAGATCAAAAGCAGTTTTGCACGAAATTGAGTAAAGAGGTAGTTTTTCGATGACTTAAAGTTTGTAGATGTCATTTAAGAAAGAAGTTTTCGAAATTAATCTTACAAAGGAGTGAAATAAGGGTGAAGTTAGTATGAAAATCCATTATTTTTGACACTAACAATTTTTTGACTTACAGAATGTCAGATTATCAGCAAGTACCGTGGGTTTATTCTCAAAATAATTAGGGTCCTGCACCAAAAAATGGAATATAATCTATAAGTTGTGAACAGAAAGGGAGTTAACTAAGGAAAGGGGAAGTGAAGGCGTTTTAATGCGTTTTTAAAATTGAAATACCCAGCGACTTGGGCTTTATTTATAAACCTTGTGACAATTACAGTACAATAACCTACTTGTAAACAACTGAGGAAAAATTATATTTTTTATTGCTCATTCCGCGCTATGAACGAATACGGAAAAAAGTGCTCAAAATGAAAACCACGGTGTTTTTATGTTGAAATTCTCAGGCGTTGTATCAAACTATGTACGCTATAAACTAAATATTTTTAATACAACATTCTTAATCATTTAATCATCGATAATTCATCACAAGGTACACAATACATATATAAAAACATATTCAGACTAACATACCAATCCATGATTCATTTTTAATTTTTCATAATTTTTGTGTATATTTTTAAGATCAACACATTTTTGTCAATATTCATAAAATAATTTACATCTTTGTAAAACATAGTTAAAACTGTTTCTTTTTACACCTATTAAAAAAACTATTTGGCAAGAATATCGATGCTAGCGCTAACAGTGGAAAATTTTGGCGATAACGAACACATGTTAATGTTATAGAAAATGTCAAATTAAAATTATTGAAAAATACTAATTAATTAAACTTAATGCATTAAAAATTGTGAAAATAAGAAATTAAATTACACAAATATTATTTTTCAAATGTAAATTATCATAATTATTTATTTAAATTTGTGAGACAATAATATTAAATTTTCAATGTAAGTCATAAATGCATTCCATGCAATTATATATGCGTCCATACAATTCTATAATTAAAGTAGTTTATCGTTACCATGGAAACGCATTAAATAAAACTCACGCCCGGTGCCAATATGATAATAACGAGAGAAACAAACTCTGGGCAAACGTGTTGTTGGTGTATTTCATTTTAATCGCGGAAGCAAAATACAAATGTTCTTGAAAATATCGAATAATTTCCCACGCTGCCTGCCGTTTACACAAGAGATGTTTATAGAAAGTGTGAATGTCGAAAATTTTTGCCCGTGTGAACATTGAAATCAGTTTTGGGCACCCAATCTTGAAACTAGGTTATCATTCTGTACTAATAAAAGACTGCTATTGGTCTCCAATCATGACTCGACAATCTCCACTCAAACTTGAACCAATGTGAGCATGGTTGTTACTCCTTTTATGGGAAATAAAAATCTTGGAAACAGGTCAAACATAACGTAATTTTTCTTAAAATATCGGTGCTACAATATCTTCTAACAAAACTATAATCCATTATATCAAATTAGACACACACGCGCCGAAATGATTATGAAACCAAAAAATTTTTACGTCACTTACAACAGTTACCTACAATTAACGTAAATAAAATTACATAATAGTTTTTTTTTATAAATTAAAAAGAAATAAATTTCTCTGAAATGGATGCATAATACCATAAGAGATAATAACTATTACAAGATACCCGGCTATAGACAGACATTGCGGATTTAAACTTTTTTTTTATTGGGTTATTTTATTCAGGAAACAAAACTGAAAGGTAACCAAACCATATGCAATAATGAATTTTATATTTAAAAATTTGGTGTAGTAATTATTTATTTATTAATTTCTTGTGATATTGAAAATAAAAATTATATCTGACATTCATATAAAAAATATTTTTTAATATCACTTTCTTTGAAACCGGTTTCATAAGTGTAAAGATATTTAGATTTTATTATTGATTAATTTATTATTTTTGTTTTTATTGTTTACAGTGTCTTTCATTTAAAAAGTAACATTTTATTTTTATACCATGCATATATGTAATATGCAAGGTATACTAAGTTTAGTCCCAAGTTTGTAACTCTTAAAAATATTGATGCTACGAACAAAATTTTGGTATACGATAATACGGTTTGGTATTTGGTACAATAACTCAAAAATGAAAAAATATATCGAGCTGAAATTTTTACAGCGTACTAAATAGGTCAATTAAGTCTTGGGTCCGTAGAACCCATTTTGTAAATCGTTAGAGATAGAACAAAAGTTTAAATGTAAAAAATATTCCTTATTAAAAAATAACCAACTTTTGTTTGAAAGATTTTTTCGTACACATCACTGTTTACCCGTGGAGGCGCAAATTAGGCGTAAATTGTATAGTATGTATTATATGGGAATATCAGCTATGTACGTGTGACATGTATGTATGTGTATTGTGATAGAGTAATCAACACTGTCTATGTATAGTATTTCAACAATTAACTCAGTCAATTGTTTGTTCTCATTTCAAATTATTAATTGTTTTTATACAAGCCTTTCGCTCCCCTACCTATTCAATGCTTTTTTCAACACGTTACTGTTACCCTCTAAAGAACAGCAGCATAGAATCTATGCGAAGCATCCAGAATATTCAGGACGGTATTCAAATAAGAAGATAAGTAATTCAATTTAAAAAAAAGTGCAAAAATCATTTGACTCAACAGAGGAGTTTTTGTTTTCTGAACAGTTCTTTCAAGGAGCTAACGCCTAAACTTGTCACAAGCTTTTTATGTTAAGCAAATATATTTCATTTTTTTTTCATTTCAATAATAATTATTACAAATTTTACGAATTCGAAAGTATCTAAAATAAATCATATGGTTTGAAACACTTTTTAAAATTTAATTCGTAATAATTATAGAACTAAATCTTGCATACGGTGAATTAAAAAAGAAATTTGTAGGGCAGGATCTGCGTTAGCTTAACAAATTCCTTCAGAGATTTTTAGTTATTCAAAAATTTTTATTACGTAAAAAAGCGTCTAGAGGGAAAATCACAAGTGTACTTTTTTTTTTAAAACTGATTTTTTTTGCTTGGCGTTCATATATATGACGTTTAGGTGTTGCCGGTCTATTAACTTATTAGTAAAACTATAGTTTTTTTCCCAACTTTTGGGTTTAAAAATTATTTTGTTCGTACTATTCAGTATTTTTGTGTAAATACTGTTTAATAACTGCTTATTAATTATTGTGGAAGACCCTGTAAAAATAAAAACAGATGTTTAATTTTATTAATAAACTTTATGATATTATATTAAATATAAATTAACTGAAAAATCAGTTAAATATATATTTTGTGAAAAAGATATCTTTATGATTCACTTATTAAACAATGCGGACGGAAATAAATATTTTTATTATCGAAAATATTTTTAATCATATTCATAATTTTTAGGCGTCACTTTTCTTTATGATAATTTCACACTTTAATATTACAAATCGGATTTTCAACAGATTTAGACTATTATTTATCAATCAAATTAATACTGATTATAAAATTATTATTCATATAAACGGCTTCAGTTGAGTAACATTTATCAATACGTAATCAACGTTTCAGCCGGAAATTTCTTAATTGTCAGTTAGTCAATTCAACTATATAAAGGAAAGCGTAAAATTGTCATGGTTTCATCCTTATTAATTGCATATTACGGCATATTACGGGAATATATCATATGCAATTAAAAAAGGCAGGAACACATTTAAAAAGGACAGAAACTTATGTGTACTACACATAAGATTCTGAATATATTATGTTGTCTTACATTGGATATTGACTTTCATGATAGCTTTAACTTTAATTAGGGTTCATAGTTGATAGAGAGAGGAATACTTTATGTCAGGGCTTCTTAAACTTTTGTAATTCACGACCCCATTTATAATTGCGAGTTTCTTGACGACCCCATACAAATAAAAAGAAAAATAAATTAATATTTTTTGATGATTTATTTATTAGGTAACAATATACATATACATATGAAAATATATAAGTTTAGAATTCGTTTTGAAACATACAAAAATCTAAAATTAAAAATTGCACAAAAAATTATAAAATTGTATTTATTATAGTTTCAAAAATAAAAGTGGATTCTGACCGTCTTAATTCTCTCGAATATATTTCAAGTAGTTGCGTGGTAAGTATTAAAATTAAAGTATAAGTTAAAAATTTAATGAGATGGATGTGCCTGTTTTTTGTTGCATACCAAATCAAATCTTGGTGGAATGTTTAAAACTGCTGGACGTAAGACCTCTTCAACATTTTTTATCGCTGAACGATATTGGGATTTAATATGTGTTAAAGCTGTTTCTTTAGCAATAATACCTAGAAATTTTGTTGATAATTATTTCTCGGGATTATTTTGGCTTTTAGAGATTGACAAAAATAAATGTATATTTTTTATTAATTCCAATAACATTTCATAATTCATAGTAAATGTTATTCAAGTTATTATAATATTCTTAATAGAAATGCAGGTACAAACAATCTTTCCGAACTAGAAGATTTTATGATATATTTATCTACGATAATTGTTATTTTATCTTTATAACAATAATTTTACAAGTTAAAAAACATTTTCTGTTAAATTGTATTTTTACCTCTCGCGACCCCAGTATTTTGCTACGCGACCCCAAATGGGGTCGCGACCCATAGTTTAAGAAGCCCTGCTTTATGTTATAGTTCGCTGCACAGCACCCTTTTTGATAAATGATCAATACATACTTGAAACTACGGGATTGGCTTTTTTGGGCATGTCTACCAAACTTTCTTTCCACGATTTTTTTCGAAAAAGCTGCGTTTTTAAATGCTATTGTCATATTTAAGCTAACGGTCAGAAATAATGCTAACTATAATAAAAATTTTAATAAAAACTAAAGAGAACTACATTAACAGATTTAAACTGGGTTTCAACGAAACAACAACCTTAACGTCATAAGTAATTTTCCCAATAGCTATACATCATGGCTTCAATCAATGAATCTGATCTCTGATTAAATTTACTAGAAAAAATAAAGTTTTTACCCGATACCCGGAGAGCATATATTACCTATTGTTTGAAAGTGAGTCATTGAAACCAAATAGTTTTAGTATACCACACAAACCTTGGGTTTCTATTAATTCATAAAATTTCCATGCACCAACAAATTGTTCTCATTTCTTATAAGATTCGGACCAATTATATAGCCAAATGAATCATTCATTTACATGGTTACCCGATTCCGCTGAACACAATTAGTAGAATATAAACCTTGGGTTTGTATAAAAATGGAATTTCTTTATAAAATTTCCATGCATAGTTTTATTAAGCCAATATTTATGAGCCAATTTCTAATGATTTATTTCTAATGATTTATTATATTACTTAATATAAGAGTAATAAAATCATGCCACTTAAAAGATACCCAATGGAAAAATAGACAGTGACTTGCAACAATTCAATCAAGATGTGAAAAAAAATATTTTTTAATATATAAATAAATAATTAATAAATTGTTGACTTATTAAATAAAAACCAGTTTTTTCAAAGAATATTATCATACTTAATTTGTACTTTGAACTTAAAGAGAATACCTTTACTGTATACATAGTCTAGAATAAAACCGCATAGGTTAATTTTTTTCTAAGGTAAAGTGTTGAAAAAATTAGGAAAATTTAAAAAAAAAGAAGAGGAAAAAAAAAGAATGCAGGCGTGAGACCCCCGTTAGGAACGAAGTTCCCTACGAAACTTGCACAAAAACAGTAGCTAGTAGTAGCTAACAGAATAGTAAAGGATTTGCTTCATTTCAAGTTGGTGAACATATAAGATTTATGTTTTCAAAAATATTTCTACAATTCCGAAGGTCGAAGGCCGATGGATTATAATTTTGTTCTAAAATTAATAAGAGAATTATAAATTAAAGAGAATTTAATGTCAACAAATTGTAGAATTAAATTGGAGTAGATTTATTTAAAAATAGAAATATTTTGAGGTATAAATCTTATATAGTAGAATTATTTCGTGGCGAAAAATATTTTTTTTTTAAAATTTGGTAAAAAATAATTACTTTGAAGTACATTTTAAGTAAAATTAAGTAGAAACTTTCTTCTACTTTTCGGAATAAACAAAGTTTTGAGAAAATATTGTTTGTGTAACATAACCTTCAAACACTGTCCTATCTCAATAATTTGAGAAGTTGGTACCGTTTTATACCAAACTAAATTATATTGCCCAATATTTACATATTTAATTATTATAGCTGAGCAATTTCTCAAAAGAGATGTATGTTTACATATTTTTGTATGACGTCAAGGAAGATTATTTTGTGGGACGCCCTTAGGGGAACAAATTTCTGTCGATTCATTGATAAAATTATTCTCTTATGACTTTATTCAATATTAGTTTGTAATCATTTCTTTTACTGAGAACTCTTTTGGGTTTATTGCCTCTTTATGTTTTACAAGGCTTATTATGTGTAAAAGATTTTACAACGCCTACATTGTTCAATCTTTGAGCCATGACAAATGCACATAAGTGAATTTTCGATAATTTTCGTCTCTGATACAATCGATCTCTCAAGTGTTTCTCAAGAAAGGTGTGTTTATATATTTTTCTATGACGTCATGGAAGATTACTTTGTAAGACGCCCTAGGGAGAACTAATTTATAAAAATTTCAATCGATCGATTTACTAAAAAAAGATTATTTTATTTTCTCTGTTTTAGTTTGTAATAATTTCATTCAACTATAAGTTTTTATAAATATGCAAATATAAAAATCTTTACTGTTTGACGGTTAGATGAGTATTTTTGAGATATCTCCTGAATATGGGGAACATTTTTTTTTGCCTCCAATTTGGATAAACAAATTTTTTAGATATCTACTAAAATCGTATCCAATGGTTGGTATCCAGGTACAGTTTCTCCAGTTAAAACTTTTTTCGGTTTCCGATTTGGATAAAAACATTTTCTCAAGTAACTTTGATCCAAAAAATACAAAAATCCTCGGATGTATTTGATGGCTAGGCGAGTAGTTTTTGAGATATCGACTAAAATCGTATCCAAAAGGTGATCTCCCGGAGTCTCTTCAGTCGCATGTTCAAAATCAAACAGGTTTTCAATGTTCAATATCATTTGACTATAAAAATCTTTTCAAGATACTTAGAATAGAATGGAATCGATCCGAAATACAGGATTTCGACAATATCTTAAAAACTACTCCTAAAATCGCAATTAGTGAAAGTACACTATTCAAAAAATGATCAAGAAAAGTTTAATTTTATGTGCTCAGCTTGATTTAGTTATAAAATGAATTTTATATTTCATGTAACTGTACATATTAAAATTGTATTGATCATAGATTTATTTCGAACAAATGGTTGTTTTTATAAACCTAATAATAAAATCATTATACACTAAAATCAGACTATATTAAATTTAGTCCCAATTCAAGTTTGTAGAGACTGAACGCTAAGAAATATTGGTGCTAGAAACAAAAGTAGCTTCAAATATTGAGTCTATTAATTCTAATTTCATACTTAATCCATCCGATAACAAAAAGAGGATTTATTGGGTCAATTTTCGCGAAAAAACTTATCTATATAAAAGAAACTGATTGACTGACTGACGGATCGATCAACACACAGCTGAAACCACTGGGTCTAGAAGCATGAAATAGGTGACGTAATTCTGCACTAAGAAGGGAATTTTGGAATTTAATTCCCTACAAGGTTTAAATGAGGGTTGAAAGTTTGTATAAAACTTATTCCGAAATTCTGAAATTTTTCGCGTAAAATGAAACACCAGGAATCAAGTTGAAAAAGATGCTCCTATATGTAAAAATAAGTTTAAGAACCATGGCATCATTTTTGGCTGACTTTAAAAAAATGCATTCTGAAAGCGGATAAAATAAGAGTTGAAAGTTTGTATGAAACTCCGTCATTTTATAAGTACTTTAATAAAAATAATACAAATACAGATATGTTCTATAAAGGGTATTTCAACAATTGGCTCATTTAATTGTTTATTTTCACTTGTTTTTAATATAAAAATTATAAAATTACTTTCACTTGAAAAAGAAATTTACCAAAAACATTTCTATGCTGTGTATAGGTATATTTAATGAATATTATAATACCTTGATATGTTCACTCTAAATACATGTTGTATGAGTCATCGCGTCATCACCTTACTTAGCTAGTTTGTAAGGTGGTTTTACGTACGTCATAACTGTTACTGAACAACATATGTATACTAAATAATATTTAATACAGGTTAAACAAAAATGATGCAAGTTATTACATACATTTGTAATTTATTAAAAAATATTCTTTTAACTTTTGTAATTCGATTTTTTTCCTGATAATACCTTCGTTCCTTGGTTACATATTTGTTTACAGGATATCCATTTTATAACAGCAGGTTATCGAATGGTTGATAACGTAAATATAATGCTTTTAAATCGCACGTGAGCAAAATGCTCAAAATGCCAGTGCGGACGGTCTTGATACAAAGCATTCAAAATAAAGATTACCAGACTTTCTGTTAGATCTAAACTCCAATGAAATTATTCGAACTTATATTATATATTATATTAATTCAGTTTAGATAGGAAAAATAGAAATTGTGACGGTAAGAAATTGAGGTTATGGAATTGATTGTGGTTGGGTTTTTGATGAATGTTGTTTATATGTTGTGAAGGAAACTTTACGAAACTACGAAGGGAATAAAAATGCTATTGGTATAAGAGCGTCAAAAAAAACTTGAAATATGGTACGGATTTTCGAAAAGAAGTTAGGAGAAATAGCGATTTTAAAATTTGTAGTGATAGAAAATACTTTTGACTGTTTTGCTCTTTCTAAAATTGACCTTGAAAATTTTTTAATTTGTATGCAAAATATTTTAAATTTATGGAAAATTTTTGTAAATGTTAAGGTATGATCTTCTGTTTTACAGAGGTCATTAACTTCTGTATTACACCTGTGCCGTTATGCCTAATAGTTAACATGGCTATAATGGAAAGTTTCAATTTAACTCTTGAAACAATAAATTAAATACGGTTCTTCGTAACCGTATGAAAAAATTATTGACAATTTGTACAATCATTATTTTTACGGAGAAAATTAATTATTTACGATTGTAGGAGTCTTATTTGTATTTTATAAATGTCCGAACCGGTTTATTCAAAAAAATAATAATTAAATTTTAAGAAATTGACGCATATTTGAATAATAATCGTTTTTGGTTTTTACAAAGTATAAAAGTGCATTACGGTATAATAAGGAAATTTTAATACAATTGGAAAAAGTATTCTAAATTTTCTTGTTAAAAAAAGATAATTTCTCGTTAATAATCAAGAAACTCTTTAATTTCCTCTCCATGTCGAGTATTACTTTCAATTGTTTTGACTAAGAAGCGGTAAAAATGGATTTTCCAATAGTTTCGTGATTGATCTTAATTCCAATTTTCCTTATAAATTGACAAAGAGGCACGATTTTTTTTGATTTTTAATTCTTTTACATAATATTTTGAAATGATAGTGGGTGTGTAGAGATAAATAAAAGTTTTTAAGGAAAAATTTATCTTCAATTGTTTTAAATTGTATTTTCCGTTTTCTGAAATTTATGATTTCTGCCTTGATTCTTATTAAAAAGTGTCATTAATTATTAAAACTTGATTTTACAAGTTTTTAAACAAATTAATTTTAATTGTTTTTTTCTAGTTTTTTAATAAATTTAATTGAAGAATTTCAAATTTTACTTTTCATTATTATGTCATTTTTCTTGTTATTGAAGCACAAAGCTTGATCAACTTCTATTTTGGGGGATCGAATCTTTTCTCCCACTATTCTCGACCTGTTTCAATCAACAAATGGGTTTTACACTATGTGAAAACAATGAATGAAAAGTAATGGAAAGGAGTAGGTTTCTGACCACTATAATTTATTTTAAAAACATTCTTTTCGATAAAATACCGAGTAAATTTGGAAAAAATTCTATTCATAATTACAAAATTCAATTTTCATTTAATAAATTTATATATCATTGACCTAAAAAAAACCACGTAAATATTTAAGAAATTTTCTGAGAAATTATTCGATTTTATGTTCCACACACAATTCCAGAGAAATATTTTCGATTTAATAATAACAAATTATTTATTTAAAATTATTATTTTTGATGTCAATTTTCTATTTTTAGGATACATTTTATTATATTTATTATAATATATTTTTTTTCAATAAAAATATTTACACTCTGTGTTCAGATATTTAAATGATAATTGGAAGTAAATCGAGCACTTATTACGTTTCAAGATTTGTAAAAAAAGGTAGACTTTTTATTCGAACAATCAAAGGTTTTTTGATCCGAAGCACATTAAGTAGAAAAATCAAGGCCATGAAGTACGCGCCTGACACCTTAATTGATTTCATTCCCAAAGAAAGCTGCAAAAACTGTTGATTTTATAATCATTTTAATACTTAAAAAAATCATTTTTCATATCCTTTTAGCAATATAAATTATTGTTGCCAGACAATTTGGCAATTTAACCTAACACTGGGCCAGAAAAGAACGCGTTCAAATTATTTAATATGATTTAACTTAAATAAAGAAATTTTAATTTACCAGAAACTTGGTTACTTTACTTCCACAAAAATTAACAAATTTAAAAAAAAAAAAAGAAATATCCAATTCAGCAGTCTTTAAATAAACTCTTGAAAACGGTGCCAGGTCTTGTACCATCCATTCACTTATAAAAGATTGAAAAAATTTAGCCCGCCAGCACTCCCGTCAATCGTTCGATCTTTAACCCAATTAGAGAGATTTACTCTCGCGTTCTGAACAAGCGTTAAATATTTCAAGATATAAATTTTCTTTAATTTACTGAGTACAAATTTCAATAAATGAATAATTTTAGAACACAAATCAATATAATCATAATCATATTCATTAATTATACAGTAAATATTGATTGAATTAATTCTATGCATATTAAAAATGATGATTTTATATAGAAAATAAATATACTTATAAGTTATGTACCAGTAAGAATGCTTTCAATAAAAATTATAATATAAATGTTTTAAATCGAGCGTGATTACGAGAGTGCTTAAGGATTAAAAAAGACAAACTATAGAAAGTGATGGTGTACAATTTACTTGCGACTATTTAACATTCACTAAAATTAATATCTTATAATCCCAAAAGTAAATAAATAATACAGTAAAAATATGTTTGCACAATTAAACGTATGTAGATTCATACTTCATCGTTAAAAAATTTCATTCATCCGTATAATGTGTTTTTCATATTATTATTATTATTATTATTATATGTTTAAATTTTTTTAGTGAATGAAAATAAAACTAATTACATCATTTTATGCAAAATATGTGGTTAATCATCGATATTTTAAATCCTATTTCCGATTCTCTAAAATGATTAGTTTTGATTATTCATATGGTGCAGCAAATAATAATTGGCGCCTCATTATCATGGCGCCGCTATTTTAAGAAAACGGATATTATTTTTAAAATATCTTTATACAACAACATTGCCAATTTTGTTAATAAACAAAATTTTATTATCGTGACATTTTATAATTTCTAAAAATGAAAATATTTTTGTACAAGAAATTTCAGGATATAAATTTTTTAAATATTTGATCTTGAACATATCTCTATAATATATAATATATAATAGAATAAGTTTTTATTCCATTCTTAGAGATACATCCTTTTATCAATCAACGAAGGGTGTTGTGTTTAACTTTCAAATTACAGAAAGGATTTGATTTGTTGAAAAACCATTAAGCCGACTACAGATTCTAGTGAGGTAGCACGAAGTCGACTAAGGTACGAGAATGCGGACGCAATAATTGCGGTCCTCCACCTTTCTCTTAGTAGAAGACATCACGAGGCACCCAGACGAATGTAGGCGAACATTCGTTCGAGAGCATTTATGTTCTGTAAATTGTTATTCAAAAGATTTTGTTATTTTTTCCATAAAGAAAATAATTAATACTGTTTTAATTTTAGCAAAATTATTAATATTTTTCTTGTAATAAACATGGTGAGATAGTTGTACTAGCTATGAGTACAATTATCTTAAACTGAGTGTTTGATTTCGGCTAAGGGGTAAGTCTTGTCTCAAGATAATATTTTTGGAATTAAATTACTATTCACTTGCTGTTTTGTGACGTCTCATATTCTAGGACATTTGGCTTGTCTTTATTACTTTATCTTACAATAATTCAAGAAATATAATTCATCTAGCTGTTTGAACATTACGTGAAAATAAAAAAGACTTCGAAAAATAAAACCTATTTTTTGAGATAGGGTAAAAACGCCGCCAAAAAAAAAAACTCCCAAGTGTTTTATTCCATTTTAAAATTAAATTGGCTTTTGGCTCACTCTGTATCTACAGTGTGTCGCAGTTAAGATAAAGACCTCCTCAGATTTTTCGTTATTTATAGGAATATCGATTTGAAATTTAGCACGGACACACAGAGTGGTGGGTCACATTTAAAAAAATACTTAACCGAAATCTGAAACTTTAAACTCAGTGTTCTACAATTTGACAAATAGGGTCGATGCTATATATATTTTTTTAGTGTCACAGATGGTTAGAGATATCTCATAAAATTATTGGAAAAATTAGCTTAGAAAATCCGTAAATGGGTATAAAAAAATATTCCAACCAAGTTTTTCTTATAGTTTATTCGATATCTTTAACCATCTCTGACTCTTGGCAAAATATTAAGAATCGACTCTATTTGTCAATTTGTATAGTAGGCTGAGTTTAAAGTACAAAGAGTAAAGATTTCAGTTAAGTATCTTAACTGTGCAAAATTTCAAATCGATATTCCTATAAATAACGAAAATCTGACGATGTCTTTAACTTAACTGTGACACACTGTATACTATATATCAGTTGAGAAAATTAATTATAGGTAAAATAAACAAAAACCATCAGGATATGACATTATTAGAACATCAACAAGATGACTTGCATTCGAAAGAAGTTTTTAATATTGTAAAATAGAAAACTTTGTTTTTTTCAATCTTATGATTATCTTGTTGTGATAATAGGATGAGGTATGGTCAACGTGATCGCTGCAAAAACACCATTTAAATTGCATTCTTTTTTAGTCCTTTCTTAAACAAACCATTGTACAGAAAATGTGATGCTTATGAGATTAGCCAAATGCATTTATTTAGCTGTCTTCATAACATACTATTTTAATCCTTAGCAGATAATTTAGAAAACCATAAGCAATTATAAACATATCTGATATACCGGATGTTTTTTTTTTTTTTAACTTGACATTAGCAAAAAATACGACAGAAATTTTTTGATGATGTTCGTATATGAGTTCTTTGCTTGAAAAAAGCAAAACAGGTCATATATGAACATATATGGCCTAAAACAAGGTAACTTAAGTTATCTGAACCATTTCATCAAACCCTAGTAAAATTTATAGTTAAATTTTTTGTTTATTATTTGCTATTTTTTGTTAACGCGATTTCTAAGCAACGCGTGGCTAGCTAGCCTAACTCCTAAGCCAGCCACCTCAATAAAACTAACAAAATTTATCGTAAAATAAGAAAAAGGTACGTGAATTTTTTGCTAGTTGAGTCTTGCCAAAGGAGCGTAGGTAGAAAATCGCAACAGGGATTTCACTTTTCAGAGACTACATCATCAAAAAAAAAAAAAAAAACCAAACTAGGGCCATCAGAGTAGAAATAAAGGTATGGCCGAAATTTTTGAGGTTTTTGCTGGCAGAAATGTCTTAAAGAATTAGGAAAATAAGAAAGGAAAAGTCGATAAATTAATTATTTTACATAAATTATTAATTTAAGATTTTGTTGTTTTGTTTCTATGGTATTAAAGCTTAAAACTTGAGATATTGATAAAAGTTTTTTTTTTATATAAATGGTAACATTTTTAAAAGCACTCATGGACTAAAAAACCAACATTTATTATAACTTCTTCATATACCACCATGTAAAAAGTTCTATTTTCAGTAATTAATTTTGCGATTTCGGGATAACACTTTCGTTTTAGTATCGAAACGCCTTAAATCAAGTGAATTCGTAAAAAGGATTTACTTGGCCAAACGCAATTAATTTTCGAAAGCAAATTTTAATTAAAAACCCCAATAATTGATAACTGTAAATACAGAGTATTTAAATAAATAACTTTTGCGTTTGGTATTTTGTAATTTTCACCTGTTTAATTGTCGCTTTCTATATAACCTTATTTAAACTATTATGCAAAAGGATTTTATTTTGATTCATAACTGACAAGTTTATATAAACTATGTAAACTCAGTTGAAGTTGATTGGAATAACGGAAATTGTTTATACCTGGAAATAGCACGTGACTGAAACGGACGTACACGACTGATTGCATTCGTATATTCAATAATGTAAAAGATCACATGCATTTTATGCTAGCCTCTTTTTTTTTGCATTTTACGTAACAAAGTTTATGTAACAGAAAATCATATAAAATGCAATGTACATAGTCCGATCATTATAGGCTTTGAAGTGAAATTTCTAGGTATTCTTTTCGTGTGCTATTTGGAGGATCGTTAGATTAGTTATAAAGAAAAATGAGATTTAAAAGAATATTGTGCGTTTTTTTTTTTTTTTTTTTAACTTTCATGACTGTACATAATACTTTAGTGGAGAACCGTAAGATTTATACCTCGGAATCCAAGATAAGTCAGTGAAACTTTATAAAAACTGTGCGACTGCATTGTTTAAAGCTTACTTAAAGAAGTTGAAAACAAAAAATTTGTGCGATATTGTTCAGGGGATGGGAGCCACCCTTTCTTAGAAATCGAAAAATTTATGCTAAAAATGACAACGGGTAAAGAATCGATAAAGGGATGAATTCGAAGCAAAAAATGTCATTGAAACATATTTCGAAAACTCAATACTTTCTGAGTTATTGGCGATTGAAATTCGGAGTATTTAACATCAAATAATAGTAAAATTTGACGTTTTTTTGAAAAAAAGGATATCACACACTTTTTAAATTACTATAAAAAACCTTGAAAATGAAAAAAGCTTCAAGTCATTTGCATAAAAATTGACGGAGCTATAATGAAAACAAAGTTTATCGGATGTTTCTTTTTATGTTTTATTCAGCACAAAAACTGATGAATTTACCACAAAAACTAAAATTAATGCTTGCCGCTTTCCAATTAATTTTATTTAGGTACTGGCAACAGGCTCAATTAGTTCTCTCAATCATAGGCCGGGTTGCAAATAAAATATCATATTATTTTTACCACGAAAATTCAATACAGTTCAGTTTTCTTTGTTTTTTGCCTGAGTAGTTTCATGAAAAATTAATAACTCCTGACATTTTCATCCATTCTTACATTTTATCCGGCTACAAATATTTTTTGTGAAAGAAAACTTCTGTAAGATGTTCTTATGGAAGTAAGATATACCAATATGGGTTAACAGCTTTATGAACTGGACTAATAAGAAAATTAGAATATTCATTAATTGTAAGATACGCTACTGTTTATTTTTTCTTGTCAATATCGACAGTTTTGGAAAATAATGACTGCCAATTCACATTACAATTGAAAAACCTTCATTAAAAATATATGTCAATGGCAGTTAATTGATTTGAATTGACGAGTATGCATTTTGCAGTGCAAGTTCTTAATGTAAACATTCAAATGTTGTTGCGTTTCTTTTAGAAACTTTTATAAATTATGGGACCTCATGCTGATATATTTTATTATGCAATAAATAGCAGTATAATATACTGATATCTGTTTTATCGAATGTAAGTATATCAAATCTTTCTGTTTTATCAAAAAAAACAACGGATATCATAAATTTTCCGTGAAACTCTGTGCTATTGACCATTTTTTTTATTTCGGAATTCATCAAGCTTTAAAGTACTCTTTAGGTCATAGACTTTCATTTTTCACTTTCTCTTTGTAGGATTCGATTCTAAATTTTTCCAACTAATTGTACGGAAAAAATGGTTAGATCACCAGATATATTTTCTTTACTGTTTATCTGAAAAGTGAAAACGTTATGAATAATCCAAAATCCAAAAAAAACCTTTAAATAGAAATAAAATTCAGAGCATAGAAAATAAAACTTCAAATGCAGGCTTTATAATAATAAAACCACCTCTCTTTTTCAATAAAGCTTCGTACTTCTCTCACTTGAAAATCTCTCCATTTTCTCTCTCTCACTTTAAAAAATCTCGTTAGTTTTATTTTGAATTTAACTCAACAGAACAGGCGGCTCACCCTATATTCAAATATTGTTTAGCTTAACGTTATACGGCTACTACAATCATTGTTTATTAAATAAGCAAGCACTGTAAGTTAAAATGTTTGCATGTTAAAATGTTTGAAAGTGCTTATAAGAAACGGTATAAGGTCGACCTTCACCCATCTGATAACCAGATGAAATATATTTTTTGATGAAATTTTATTGATTGATAAACACGTCTAAATTAGCTTGTCTATCGAAAAGTGTTTATGGCTATTTTTTTACATAACGGTTTTTTGCAGATAAGCCTATACCTTTAATTTCGTAAATAAATTATTTTTCTTCCGATACCCTTATCGGTTAATAGATCGGTGTAGTGACCTACGGTATAACAGGTTAGTCAATACAGGTCTAATTACATCCACCTGTTAACTAATCGAAATGGCTATCAGAAGAAAGATAATTTTCTTACGAAAATAATGTATTTTAAATTAATTGTTAAACTTTATCGTTTTAAAAAACATAATTGTATAAATAAAAACAAAATATTATTGTTTTAATTATTACAACATTTATAAAAATATATAAATAAAATAATATAAATTTTTTCCCCAATATTTACACATGAGTCTCCATAGAGAGTCATCCACGCGAGTACTTAAATAATAAATACTACTTGGTGTGATGATTCAATGGTTATAAATTTTTGCTGTTTTAAATAATTTTTAGATTATTAATCTTCCGTATATACATATATTTCTACAGGATGAAATTCTTTTTTAATAGTACACGAGGAAAACTTGAAAAAAAAAGAAATAAATATTTCTTCAAAAGTGGTTTTAGCAAAAATGAGCCCAGTTAAAGTACTTTCAAGGTTCTAAAAATCAACTGGCTTTTTAACCGATAAGTCATATATTTTTTATTTAAAAGTTGTTGCTTATAAAATAACAACTTTTGTGCATTTTTTCGAAAATTTTATCATGTTTGGTTTCGACGGAATCTAGTCGACTTTCGTTAAAATATAAGTTGCATGTATCCGTAAAAGTCCTTCATACATAATATTTTTATAGCTTTTTCCATATTAACACTTTATACCATTTACCATACGAGGTCGAGATTGTAAACTCAAATGAACTAACATTTAAACTTTAAGCGGGGACAGGAAATATATTTGTTCGTTGCATTCTATTTGTTTAAATGTAAATACGAAAGGTGCGTTAATCAATTCAAGAGTACAGTCTCGAATTTATATGTTATGAGGTATAATGAGTTAACACAGCAAAAGATATTAAAAATATCATGCATACGGGATTTGTGTAAAAGTACACAAGTTTGTATCACGAACATATGCGAACATAGACAAGAAACAAAGATGTTATACCAAAAATTGAGTTACTTAAGTGTTACAAAAGTGACGGAGTTGGCTTCGTTCCAGGCCAGGTATCTAGACGAGCCGGGTTCGTGTCCCGATTACTTTTTATTTAAAAATTCACCGTATATGATACTAATATTTACTTAAATATAAATGTACCAATATTAAAAATAAAATAATTGTAATATTATTCATTTAAAATAAAGTATTTTTAAAATAAATATTATTTATTATAATAATATGTATCTGCTGTTGTAAAGGTAATTAAAAATGCATAAATAATATTTAATTAACAAGACAATCGGTCTAGGAACAGTTGTAGTATTGGACCAATAATTGAAAACCGCCGCGCCTGTTAATTAGAGAGACTTTTGTCAAAAACGTGCCTTAAACATTTTGCTTTACAAAATTGACCAAAGCCGAGGTCATTTCTTACATGGGGGTTGGAAACTTTTATGACATGTCCGGTTTATTAATATTTGTTTGGATAATATTGAAAGTGCACTGAAATAACGAAAGCCTTTCGAAATTTCTTTTTCAAGCTCTATTAATTTGCCTTTAATTAGATTAATATAATTGTAATTGATTCATTATTCCAGAGCTTCATAAAGAATTAATAAAATTCGAAACGTTGTTTATTATATTGTTCTGGCATTCTGAAAGGACTCTCAAATACCACGTTTGAACCTGAACCTAAAATTAAACGGTTGTATGTCTTATTGTGAATATTATTTAAATAATACTCACTGAATTTACAAGGCATATTAGAGGAATTAAATCATCGTTTTTCTTATTATGCAAATTATATTTTTATTTATACAATTGATTTAAAATTTTTCTTCTTTTTATTAAAGATTATTCATCAAATGATCTAATTTTAGTCCATTTTTTCAAATTTATTTGTCCGAATGCTTTTTATGCTTAACGGTAAAGCTGGTCACTAATTAATATCTAAAGAGACAAAAAATCATAGCTGCCTTTTTTATAGTAAAGTCTTTCGTCTAAAAGTTCGTTATGCTATCCAAAAATTCTTTATGCTAAAAAATTACAAATGATAAGTTTCATAAGTGGAAAAGGCTTCGTAGACGAGAAAAATCACTCTTGCTTAGGCCATAGAAGCCTTTTTCTTAAACCATGTAAGAAAGAAGAAATTTCACAAGAAATTCTAGTTTGTTTTACGACTTGCTTAACACATTTTTTCACCTGATATGTTATAAATCCTTGATATCCGATTTCATTTGTCAATCTCAAACTATATAAGCATAAAACATACGCTTTGGAAATTAAAAGTATCGTTTAAGAGCTTCTGACCTAATCACTATCGAATTTAAATCACTATTGCTTGGTATGCTTATATCAATTTAGTCAATCAATTTAAGGCACCCAGTTGTAAAGTTTTCATTGATTTAACACTTATTTTTAATTGATTTTCTATTTATTGTAATAATTTTTATTGCATTTTAATAGACATTTATGGAATCCCCTAATGGCTACAAAATTTTCCCAATGAAAGTAATAAAACTTTTATTATTTTTTATTATTTACATAAAGTAAATACTTGCATAAGAAATATTGAAATCATGTTTTGATTTTTATTCTGAAACAAATTTTTTCCGATATTTTTTATTTTGTAAAAAATATATCCTTTTCAAAATCTAAAATGAAACGTTTTTATTGTGGGTAAAGCAAAGATAAATTTAGATTCCACAGAAAACGTACTATCATCCGACTATTTATCGTTTAAGTACAACTAGTATTTGTTTCTAACTTTGCAACTTTGTGAATTTTATTCAATTTATGTACTGTACATTGTCCTGACCATGAAAAGTCAAAATATTCTTAAAAGTTCAATTTGGGCTTGCGAACCGATTACAAGAACTTCTTTTACTAGTAAGTTAAAAATTACAACTCTTTTATACCTGACAATAAAGGCATACACACTTTTATAGAATCAGTACATAAATGGTGGAAACGCAGATAAATTATGTAGTATATCCTTTTGTACTATGTACAATGTATTTATTTGCGCTTCCACCAGAATTTTAGAGGCACACATTTTGCTAAACTCAAATTTTTACAAAAATTTCATTAATATTTAAAGCTGAATTTTTTTGAATGAAGAATTGTACGAGAAAGGACATTATGCTACCGATAGCAATGAGGGAAATCAGCCTTGGTCTTGATCTCGCGATAAATCTGTGTAGATTTGTAGTGATAACATGGTTTTTCAATTCTCTTTAAGATTAACTTGACAAGATATTTATCTTTATAGTTTTTTCACTGTATCATGGCAAAAATCAATAATAATCGAAAGATTTTGACGTTTAAATTTGTATACAAAATTTAGTAAACAAACATAAAATAATAAATGATAACTAAGTGTTTCAAAGTAATTTTACGATTATTATTAAATTTATTAATAAATCAACATATTTGCTATGAAAACTTTATCATTTTAAATGAAAATGTTACACATAATGATTTCCATAAAATTTACAACAAAAATAAAGCTAATTATCATGAATTTAATTAATAACTAAGAGAGGTTTATAATTAGATATTATTAAAATATTTACGTTACAAATTCAATAAAAATATTTTTAAAATAAAATTATTACATTCGTATATACTTTTCAATTGAATTTTAAGAAGATAAATAATAGATTCATAATAGTTCATTTTAAATTAAATCGTATATATTCATACATGAAATATTTTTATAAACAATGAATAATTGTGACGTGAAAATAGAAACGATTAATAAGCTTATTAATCAATAACTGACCTAGGTGAACATTGTGTGTACAGCATGTAAGAAAAATGATATATGAGCATGGTTCGCTACGAAAGTTTCCTGTATTACTATTTTCAAAAAAATTCATTTTTCAAGGGGGTGATGTCTTTGCAAAAATCGAGAAAAATTCAAAAAAAATTTTTGTTTTGGAATTTGATGAAACTTGGTTTATGGGGTAATTTTGACTCGAAAAGTATAAAAATCGGGTTAATTTAATGATTGGATGCGGAGTTTCTGAGATTTTAGTCCGTATCTCAAAAACTATTTGACCAGTCATCAAATGCACCCGATTTTTGTATTTTTTAGGTCAAAATTACCTTATAAACTGAGTTTAATCAAAATTGGAGATAAAAAGAATGAAAAATCGAAAAAATCGCAAAAAAATTTTTGTTTCGGAATTTGATGAAACTCGGTTGCTGGGGTAATTTTGATCCAAAAAGTATAAAAATCAGGTTTATTTAATGATTGGAGCTATAGAAAGTTAGAATCCATAAAATTCTGTTGATTTTCCCAACAAAAAAATAAATCCATATAATTGTGACCAAAGGGAAGATAAGCGAGGGCTATAACGTGATAGTCTTTATTTTTAAAGGAGAAATTACCCAGCAAAGCGTTCGGGTATCTTCTAGTACACTCATAAAATTATTCAATTGAAAAATGCTCCAAGCAAGAAAAATTTAAATAATATATTGCATTGAAATTCTATAACTGCAACTAAAATTATTATGCCAAACATTTTTGGTAAATCTTGTACACATTATGATCATTTTCATTAAAATAATATAATAATAATATATTCATTCTATAAATATTATGTGATAATAATTCACAAAGTTAATGAAGAATGAATTTAATGAAAATAAGATAAATAATAGAATGTATTAAATATACTTAGATTTAAAAAAATGATTAGCATGTTCCTGGAAAACAGGAATAACTGGATAAATTCTGCATATAGTCTAAGAGACGACAAATCAAAAAACCATTGAATGCAATTCTAAATTTGGTTGAAAGATACCCTTAATTTTAAGGAAATAATCAGAAACCATCTTCCATCGGTTTTTTTTTTGCCTTTACTACGAAATTTCATTTTTTTTATAGCTATACCTATGGAATCCCATCGGTTTTTTAGAATTTTTGTTCAAATCTCTCAGCCAAAATTAGACTAGGTTTCCTGGAGCTGTTCACGTGAGACTAAGGTCAAAGACTACTTTAGGATACAAAGGGATCGTCCCACGAGTACTCCCTGTTCCCTGAACTCTTTAGAGCAATTTAAGGACATCCGAAAATTTATCGACCAATTTTATCTTCCAGAGACTGTCAAAGACTAGAGATAGCTTATATCTTCTTATACCAAGAACTGAGCAGTGATAGAAAAGGTGAGTGATCGTTTCTGCCTAATCTCCACAGTTCCTGCGGTAAACGTGGCGTATCGTCAGACCTTGCATGCTTGCCTCTCTGAAATAGAGCTGTAATAAATGCTTTTCTAGTGCGAATAAAGATCGTTGGGAGAGAGATGATCATTTTGAAACGTTTCCGATTGCAGTCTGGTCATATCTGCCTTACAGTACCACAATCGTTTAATTTAATAATCTTATTAATGAAAATTAATATAATTATAGTGGAAAAATACACAAATTGTTTGATACGTTCTGAACATGATTGAATCACTTACACGCGTACAATTTTAAAATATAGTTTTTTCTGCCATCCTAAGAAAAAGATAATTGTATAACAATTGCAAATATAGTTCTGTATAACATGTGCAATAACACTGAATATTCGAAAAAATACCCTTGATTTCGTTAATTAAAAGCTAGTTCTTAAAAATATTTTAATAAAAATTTCACTGACTATATTAAAAATTGTGACTTTTTTGAGATATTGCAATACACTTTTTAAATTTCAGAGTGCAAATTCTGAAGTCTTTTAAGAGATTATGTTTAAGAAGCCTTGTAGATTTGGCGCAAGATATTGTTGAACACCTCGAAAAAAGGAGAGAAATCACTCATTTTCAATCATACAACGAACGTTTTTTTATACTTGGATGACTCCTGTAAACGACTGTTAAGGAAAAGTTTGAACACGTCAATTTTTCATGATTTTCATGCTCAGTGCCTCGTTTTTACTCTGTATACGTGTGTTTTAGCTATTATATGATTTTAATATCATGTCCTAAAATAACATTGTTTTGGTTTGTTTATCAAATACCAGATATGTTTACATAACGAAAGATTGACGTAAGACAAAAAAAATTCTTTCTTCGTCTAGATATAATTGTGTAGGTGAAAAAATATATTTTTCTTATGAAATGCCTACATTTTATTTTGTTTTACCTACGGTTTTATTAATAGACACAAAACTTTATTTCTACCTAATTAGATCCTTCTATTAAACGTCGTTCGCCCTTCTATATTAGGTAGCCGGTCAAAATTTTCCCAGAATATGTGTAGGTGGGTAACCTAAAAATAAATGTTTTTGGGTTATGTCTTTAAACGATATGTTTTAAATTATAACAATGAAAAGAATCCCTCCTTATTACATTAATAGTCTTTTACCCAGAGTATTTTTATATTAAGCCGTGGTACAAGTTCCAAATGTACCATGGATCACATTCTGATCTATCTTGAATCACCTCCAATGATCTATTCTGAAGACAATCATGTAGTTTTCAATAAATTAAACAAATCTTTTCTTGATATCCTCTTTTCTGAGCTTCCAGTAACTATTGCAATGCTTATTTAGTGCGTCTCTAGTGATTTTGTATTATTGACGCACGTGCGTCTCTTTTCAAGCTTTACCTCCTCAACATTTTACGTTATATAAACTAAAAATTATATCAATACACATCATATATTATTTGGGTGTAACGTAATTTAAAACTCACAGAAAATGGTCCACCTGTAAATTCAAAAAAAACAGTACACGGTAGAAATCTTGCCGATATCAGATATCATATTTACATGTCCATGTCTATATCCACAATACTTCTGGGGAATAGTACTATTTAGCACTCTAATGTCACTGATGCTACTAATGGCAAACCAGGAATATTTATTAAAATGACAAACAGGTTAAAAATAATATAGTGGCGAGCAGTGTGACAACAAACATAGCGTTTACACCTATACTGAATAGGATCGTAGTTCAATAATGTGTACTCATATACGCGCCAGAAATCATAGCGGTAAAAACAAGTAGCATTGCGAGATCTGTAATGTAGTATTGTACTCATGGCGATACTGTTTACTAGAATGTAAGTGGCGTCAAAGTTTTTATACCATACAGTATTGTAAATAACGCCATAGTTATGTATCTCATAGCAATATTGTATAAAGTATAATCAGATACTTGTTGAGTATCTGTCCCTAATATGGTAATAAACGCCATGAATAACTTACCGTGTAAAAATAGAATTTTTAACGATTTCGATTGTCTGCACTGATTTGTTACTATTTCATAGGTAACAAAAATCATTGAAAAAAATCTGTAGGGTGCTCAAATGTTTTCCAAGACGCAGGGTCCAAAACTTTACCCAACAATAAAAAATCACAGCCATATAGTTAATAAACTCAAAATCATTTTCTTCTTAAAAAATAACGATAAATAAAAACTAGTATTATTCAGTTTATAGTTTTAAAGAAACTTCTTTAAAATGATTCAAACAGTAACAATTAAATAAATTAGATCTGCATCATGGAATAAACAATAATATAATAAATCACAAGAAGTATAATTACAATTTAATTTACAATTAATTTATTTGGAGTAAAAAAAAAACGGAAGAATAAAAATAAATTCGTGGAAATTGATGACGATATCGGGAGTTTCTTTTTTAGTGAAAAACTGTGTTACAAGTTGTAACTGGTATATAATATATGTTTAATATAAGCTACTAGAATTCGTGTGTAGGCACAGCTATGGAGAAAACATCGATTTGAACTATTACATTACAAATTTATATAAAATTGTCTTGAATATCCGATGTTTGATATTAAAAAATGTATAAAATTTGAGAAGTGATTTTTCATCTATACGTTGGGTCCGTTAGTTGGTGGAGGATACAAATGAATCGATCGCAGTGATGTTTTCTTATAAAATTTACAGTAAATCATACCCACTAGTGACGTCATACGTGGGTATCGCTATTAATATTATATTTAAAGCTTTGTTTTGATAAAAGGAAATGGGAAACCTTTGAACGCAATCTTCGATTGCTTATAACTTCTTCGTTTTTTAATCAATTTAAACTTCTTTTTCAAATTTTGGCATGTTATATCAAGTCTAGTTTTACACTTTTATGGGTAATATGATCAATTGACATTAGGATTACCCCTTATTATGGCAGCCTTACGACCGTACAGTTTATCAGAGTAGACTATTAATATTTTATAAAGTCTAACCATCGATATGACTGACTTCCAACTCATTTTTCGGGCTAGGAACCAAAATGGATTATATGAATTTATCCATTAGACAAATTGTTCGAATATTCAATTTTTAAGAATTAATTATTGTAAGATTCAATTCAAGATTCAATCCTTGAGTTTTTACACTTTAAAGTGTATTTGGCTCTAGCATTAATTTCAAAAAATTTCTAGTTCAAAAAGTTCTACCAGTAATCAATGGGTTGAAGTAGAATGTCCCCTAGAGTCAAGGTAATAAAAGTATACTCATATTTTTCACGTAAATTATTGTTCAGATCTTATGTGTTATTGTACTTAATACTTAGACATCGTATGTAAACATGTACAAATTATATACACAAAGCTCTATATTTACAAATTTTTTTTGTATTTATCTGTTTAACAAGATAGACAAGAACCTTTCTCTTGGTACGAAATTCATCATAAATTAAATTGTTATCGGACAATATCTGTAAAAATGTAAGTAAAGGTTCAAATTTTAGTAAACTGGTACATTTAATCCATGCAAAACTTTTGAAATTACAAATTCTCAAATGTGTTATTGCAAATAATCTACCTAAACAGGTTTTCCGCGTCTCATAAAAAATAAATGATTATTATTGAATGACTAATCATCATATATCAGTAGTAATGTTCTGTGTACAGTATACCCTAATGTTAAATGCATTGTTATACTGTTAAAGGTCTCCAATATTATTATTATTATTATTTTATTTTGTATAGTAATGATTCAACTGACTCTGATATGACTGTGATGATGTATGGGATCAATTACTTACTATACTGTTCAAGTCCACGCTACTACTCATATATTATATTTATAATACATGCACATATATGAAAATCTGTACGATCTAGCATATTATCATATAGAGTTTTTATAATATTGATAGTCTAAAAATTTATTTTTTTCGTATTTTTGATATTAATCATTTAACAGACATTTCAGGCTAAATATTCTTGTGATATCGCTGAGATAATAATAATATTTCTGAGATGTTGCAATATTTGGATCGATTTTAGTCCGTATTTCAAAAACTATTCGACCAGTCATCAAATGTGCCCGATTTTTATACTTTTTGGGTCAAAATTACCTTATATATAAGGTATGTATAATATAATATAACTTAATATAACTTTTTTTGCAATTTTTTTAAGGGGTAACCCTTTGAAAAAATCGAGAAAATCGCAAAAAAAAATTTGTTTTGGAATTTGATGAAACTCGGTGGATAGGATAATTTTGCTCCAAAAAGTATAAAAATCAGGTTAATTTAATGATTGGATGCAGAGTTACTGAGATATCGCAATATTTGGATCGATTTTAGTCTGTATCTCAAAAATTATTCGACCAGACATCAAATGCAAGAGTTTTCTCGAAATTGGAGATTAAAAAAATTTCTTGATTTTAATAATGATGATAATTTCTCACATTTTATGAGAAATTACTCCGATTTCATTAATTAAAATATTTGTTAAGCTGAGATTATGAATATTTTTCAAACTCTTTTTGTATGGAGAGATACAATTACTAATGTAATATGTTTCAAATGTTGTATTCGTTTTAATTCAAATTAAATACTACAAATCATTAAAATAATTTTTTTTACACATATCATAATTGTTATGATATTATTTATTAGTTAAAAATGTTGTGTGTGTGGGAGGGTAATTAATAATAAATTCTCTAAATTTTTATTCGCACGCGACTATTACCACATTTCATATTTATGGTTCAGTAGATCGAAATAGATACAGACTATTTCTCATCTGTTATTTTGTTCTTCAATTTAGAACACTCAACTTGTATGTGAGTCGCCGTGGAATTTAGTGAGAAGTTGCTCTTTTAATGAATATAATTTTGGTAATTAATTCTATGATCCTCTTAAATCAATATAATTTCTTCAAATGTCTAAATGTAAATTAAAAATTTTTAAATTTCCATACTGTGGCATCGAAAGAAAAAGGAAGGGAATGGTTTTATGCAAAACGGGTTTTGTCTGAAAAAACCAAAATATATGTACAGTATGTGCCAGATTTCACTACTCTGCCGTAAAAAACAAATGCAGTGACATTGTTTATATACACGCACGCGCACGCGCTTGGATTAGTCCGAAAACGACATTAATAATTGGTGGCTATCTCGATTAAATTAACAAAATTAAAATTTTGCTTTTTACGTATATTACTGAATTTCACGATCTTGGATATTTCGAATATGTTTGTAATGAATCGGTATAGTTACTTCTAGAAAAAAGTGTTTAAACAATCAATCTAGATATACATATCTGTTATTGAACCCTTTTTATTGCGTGGGTCTGGAATTCACTTAACAAAATTCAATAATAAATCAAAATTGATTTTTAAAAATAATAAATAATATTTTAATTTGTAATTAAAATTGATTTTTCAAAATGGCACACTTTTTTGGGGGATCAATTCATCAAATTTTTATAGTACGTGAAATATTACATATTAGCATGTTTTTTTACACGCCAATACACATGCATACTTTTATTACGTAATAACAAATACAGTCTTCGTGTGCCCACGCAGAAATTAAAGAGTTTAACATTTATGCTGAAAAAACAACTTTAAAATTCCGTATCAATTACTTTATTTTCTTATAAATTTTGAGAATTGTTTTTCATGTAATATAGAATTGTTTTAACCTTTCAAATACCAAAAAAAAAAAAATTATTTTGATCAATTAATTTATTTTCTTATAAATTTTTAGAATTATTTTTCACGTAATATAGAATTGTTTTAACCTTTGAAAATACAAAAACAAATTTTTTTTAGTGAGACAAATTAGCTGGAGAGTTAATGGTAGAAATATCCTGTAATTAAAATAAATGAATTATTTTGTTTAAAATAATTAATTGTACATTTTGTTTAAATTTACAATCACTCGCCCTTTATTAACAAAAAAAAGATTTCTAGTTCGAAAGATTTAAAAAAAAAATTAAAAATCCATCTTGATAGCTTTAGCCGTTTTCTAGTGATGAGGGTAAACGAGAAAACATTGACTGTATTAAAGCTTACTATGGTTGTTTTACCAAAACCTGGGATTACCATCGAATTACAGGCTTTAAAGGTAAAAGGTAAAGGATATCAAGTCCAGAATGTTCAGAAATTCAGAAGTTACGACCCCTTTGGGAAGTGGCTCTTATTATCCAAAGGGGTAGTTATTGACTTTAACATAATCTTGTATTTTTTTTCGATTCAAGACGAAGAATTGTGCTAATGGTCCCTTTTCCCCCTTGTGCTAATGGTCCCCTTTTGTATCTACGGTGATATTATTTTCAGGACGAATATGACGAATAATACAGTAGAGTATCGATAATCAGGGCTCAATAAAAACCAGGGCTCAATAAAAACCAATAAAGTATTATACAAAACAGCATTGGACTGTATATATTTAAGAGAGACTGTACACACAGCATTAAACATATGTTATTTTGATGCTATTGTGCTTTTAGAATTATTACAATGAATCCATTTTCGATGTATATACAAACAAACAATATAATTTTTAAGTGATGAAAATATTATCCTGTTTATCGAGACTCAACTGTATTATTGCCGACTCTTGGTCTAGCATCCAGTGTTTTTTTTTTTTTGTAAATTTATATTTTCAAAACAGATAAAATATTGAGGTCATTCATCACAATATTTTGAAATGAATTCTACAAATTATTCAAGTTTAATAAAAACAAAAATAACAAATATTTATGTTTTATATAATATCAGATGCTTATTGTATGTTTTGTTTGCCACACGAGCTGAGTAGAGCCAATAGATGAAAGTTTATCAAATTAATTTACAAATTTTATAAACAAAAATAATATTATTATTGTTAATTAATTGACTGATTAATAAAAATGATTTGATTAAAAACATAATATTTAGTATTTTGTGCGCACTTTGTATGTGATGTGGGAAATCCATAGATAAAGTAAAAGTGTGGTCTGTCTGTTAAAAGGAGGTCAATATTAAACAATCACAACTCAAGTAGTATTATGAAATTTTATTTAATAAGATGAATTTTTTTTTTAAATAGACAGATTGGAGTTTAAATATGAAATATTTTTGAAAATCCAATCTATTAAATAACGGCAACATTATGGAAAGAGATCCCATGATGCTAAATACGCTAAATAGGGCACGCTAATGGAACCCTAACGAAGTTCCTAAGCCTTAGACAATTTGGGGTTAATATAAGCTAATGGCGGATTTTTTGTATGAAATAATGACATAACTTTATTGCATTTAATGGAAAGAAAATAAGCTTATCGATAATTGTAGGTCAAAGTCATAGACACAGGCAAATGTTCTCTATTGCCCTTAACTTTTGGCTAAAGCATTTTTCCGTGGTTTTATTTTCGATTAAATGCAATAATGACATATTATTAAGTCGGATTTCCACCGATACTCCATTTTTTTATGAGAATCAAGTTTCTAATTTAAAATCTCTTACCGTTTAAGATCTACATTGGCTATGAAAGGAACCCGAAGAACTAGGTGCAATCTGATATCAGAACATAATGTCCCTCATCACACTCTATAACTTTTATTTAAGTTATGTTTTGATTGGCTAACTACAAATCGTGATATTTAGGTGTATAGATTAAAATGACCCACCCTCGTATATTGTACATAGTTTTAAGGTCAAGTGCACTGACACCGAACCGGTAATGGACTAAGTAGATTTATTTAAGTTCCTTATAATAAAATCGCAGTAATTATCTAATTTATTGGTGGAAGCGCGGTGAACAATATTAAATTCATATACGAAACACTTTATAAATTAGTAAGGCTAAAAAAATGGAAAAGTATTATAACGGAAGAAGAATATGTTACATAAAATGATAAATGTTACATTAGATAAATAATACATAAATAGATAAATAATATGTTAGAAAGTGCTATGAGATTGAGTTCATTCTACATGAATCTCTAAAAAATGAAAAAGAGAAATAGATATGTATATGAAAAAAACCTGATATGATTTGAGCTAGGAATTTTTATCAATATTGTTGACTAATGGGTTAAAGGGTAAGCGAGAAAAATTTCTTATCAAAAGTTAAGTCCGTCTAACTGTAGTGTTTCTATACCATGGACATAGAAAATCATCTAAAGAGTCTATTACCCATTGTCTGTCTGTCCGTCATCACATTAACTCAAAAACGAAAAGATATATCAACTTTTTTTTAGCGTGCTTAGGACAGGTCAGTTGGGTCTTGGTCCATAGGACCTACCTCGTAAATCGTTAGTGATAGAACAAAAGTTAAAATATAAAAAATGTTCCAGATAAAAAAATTAACAACTTTTGTTTGAAACATTTTTTCGTAAAGATCACTTTTTACTCTTGAGGGCGCCAATTAGGTTTGAACTTTATATACTAGATAGGAATATCAGTTATATATGTGTGACACCACATAAGTGTTATATACACACACGATTGTGGACATTTAAGAGTGGCTATCTTTCTTTGCTTACATGAGGTAATGAAAAAAAAACGATTGCGTAATCAGCACTATCTGTACATGGTATTTCAACAGTTAACTCAGTCAATTGTTTGTTTTCACTTGTTTTTTTTTTTGAAAGTTTAAGTGGTAGTTTTCAAGTAGAGTTTTTGTCCTCATAGGATATTCAATTTTGAACAACTAGATTTTCTTATGAATCTTAACTTCCTAGAACTTTTAACATGATGACTCACATTTAAAAAGATATTATGATATTAAGATACAATAATTTTGTATGAAGTTAAAACAAACCTTTCTAAAACAGTATTTTTAATATATAATAACAAAGTCAATGTACAAAATTTTTGTTATGAGTGAAAAAAATTGATTTACTATATTATTGAGGTCAAGGTTATTACAATAGACTGACTTGACTTGACTCTATAATACATACATACATACATACATACATACATATGAAATGATTTGTCATTATTAAAAAACATATGTTGAATTCTAAGAAATATTGTTTTGAATGTGTTGACTATAGTGAAATTTTTTTTATTGATTACAAGCTGATGCCCGTGATTTTGTGTACAAATCACAAAAAAAGCCGTGCAGAAAGTAGTCTCAGTCTTGTATGTTTATGCTATTTAACAGATAAATTTTCATACCACGCATATATGAGATATATTAAGGTATATTAAGTTTAGTCCCAAGTTTCTAACGCTTAAAAATATTGATGCTATGAACAAAATTTTTTTATAGGGGTTCATAAAATCCATTTTCGGTTGTTCTTTCGTCTGTCCATCCATCTGTCTGTCTGTCTGACAACAGGATAACTTAAAAATGAAAAAAGATATCAAGCTAAAATTTTTATAGCGTGCTCAGGACATAAAAAGTAAGGTTGAGTTCGTAAATGAGCAACATAGGTCAATTGGGCCTTGGATTTGTAAATCGTCAGAGATAGAATAAAAGTTTAAATATAACAAATGTTCTTTATAAAAAAATAAACAACTTTTGTTTGAAACATTTTTTCGTAATCATCACTGTTTACCAGTGAGAGCGCAAATTATATAGTATGTATTATATGGGAATATCAGTTATGTTTTCATGATATTATGTATGTATATGTGGCTTTCTAAGAGTGGCTATCTTTTTTTTACTTACATGACGTAAAGAAATAAATGATTGCGTAACCAACACTTTCAATGCATGGTATTTTAACAATTAACTCAGTCAATTGTTTGTTTTCACTTGTTTTACTTTAAATTTCACAGATTACTGGAGAATCCTATTTAAATAAAATTATATATTCAAAATCAATGAACTATTCTATCTTGATAATTTTATCATTTCCCAGTGACCAATGGTTCTAGTAAAAACAGTGATCATATAATTGAATTTTTTTTTAAATTTACAGTGACTTGACATTTCTTATCAAAAAAAGGACTTTTAGATTAGTGTTAGATTTACGAATACAAAAAAATCCATCTGGCTAACTTTTTCAGTTTTTCAGTGATGATCGCACATGCGTAAACACTCTATAATTTGATTATAGAATTTTATAAATTGAAAGTAAACATATTTTAATAAATAATTCTTAAATAATAAACATGTAATGTCGGTTTACCTTTAAAATACCTGATAAAATAATATGTAATATTGGTTTACCTTTAAAAATACTTAGATTGTAATTCTTTATTTTGCGTCATGTGGTGCAATAATTGACACATATTTTTGCAACACATTTTGTAGTATCTTTACAGACAAGTTCAGACAAATATTCATTCATTCATATTTAAAAGTAAAATCTTCCGTATTCTGTGAATCGTTTTTTGTTTTAACTGTAATTGAAATGAATCGCATAAAATAAACTCTTAATCGATTTTAATCGATTAAGTGAATTATAGTAACAGATATGTGATATTTTATATTGTTAGATTATTAAAAAACTTTTTAAATTTTTATATTTATTTTTTCATTTTCTTTTTCTCTGTCTGTCTTTTTAACCAGTTTATAAAAAGGTAATAATATTATTCAATTTGGACCAAAAAAATTAAATAATAATTTCTATTTCAATATGAGTAATGAACTAATTAATTATGTTATTTGTCATATTATTTTTTGTATATTATCTCTAGTTAAATTGAAAATAAATTAATCGGATAATTTAAAAAAAAAAAAAATTGATATCTCATAGAGATTATTGAAAATTCTCTTCCATTTCAAGTGATTTAATTTTCATTTAAGAAAACTATTTCTTATTTGATAATATCTATTTTTATAAGGGGTAGTAACCGGATGAAATTTGACTTTGTTTTAAAGACCAAGGTTTTTTTTCTGTCAAAGTTTATATTTAAACTAACTTACGTAAATAAATATTTGTATCCTGAATAAATTTGATTAAAAAATTTTTTGATCTCATCTGGTATATCCAAGTATTTGAATCCTGGTTTACTAGATTTACCAAACTTGAATTTCTTCTAGAATATTGAAGTATTATTAAATTATCAATAACGCCATGAGTTTTTGTATCATAATATTACCAATAACGTCATAAGCTTTTGTACATTGATGGTGGAGGGAACGGGAAATCGTATATAAAAATATATTTGATACATTCAAAAGTGAAAAAGAAAGGATATTAAGCAGGTTTTCTTCCAATTTGGTAATGTGGTTAAATTTCTAGACATTATACAGAATTTCTAGGTCGAAAATTCGAGAGTTGATATATATTGAAAGAAAATTTTGCAATCGTCAAGTTTTTTTTTTTTTTTTTTTTTTAAAGGCTGATGAAATTTCAAACCATTGTTGTGAAATTCTAATAGCAATTCTTGCTAAAATTCTTAATTACATAAATAAAAGAATAATTCATCTAAAGTATATTTGAGTAATTTAGTTTTTAAATTAATAATTCCATTTTTTTATTAATTATAAATAAAAAATAGTTTGATATCCGTTTAAGGTGGAAGGCAAACGGAATCATGCTAAACTCACATTTTTCGACTTGTTTCCATATAAAATTATGTTATAATATATTGAAAACAAGCTGAGAGACAAACCATTTATCATCTTACATGTTTGATCATTTTCTGTGTGTGGCGGCGTTAATTAAGTGATATGTTGACATCACTGAAATTGAATTTACAGTTTAGAAAAACCATTTTCAATAATAACAATCAATTTTTTTTTAATTTTACATTTTCTTAGTAGCTTTCGAAAAAAACTTAAAATTAAAAAACATATAACTTTTATATTATCTATGTACTGAACAATGAACGTTAAATCAAATAAAAATTCATTCAATAAATCAGATCAGACGATTTTTTTTTTTTTAAATCCGAAGGTAAGGAAATCCTTAATGGGGGTGTGCCAGTGTTATTAAATACACAATAAAACACACAATATTATTATTTCACCTTGAATAAATTTCTTTCTATATCATAACAGACCTACCTAACAAACAAGTCTTTACTAATAATAATAATAATAATATGTGCACACGCTTTCATGTCTCCTAGATAAATGATATAACCTGCAGTAAGTCTCTCTCATATCAAAACAATAAACTCTTGGTGCTCTGCTCTGAGAGGTATAAGCGCCGTTCGCGTTCGTAGTTCGCCGTGGCGCGCCGGTCATATACACAAATCAACAGGTGGAAATAAACAATATTGTAAATATATATAAGTTGAAAAACAGATCTTTCAACCGGAGTGCACAGCACTCCACACACTATGTGTAATAAGAAACAGAGTTTATAAAGCATACTATCAAGAGAGTATATGAATGAAATAGTGTATGTTTTTTTTTTTTTTTCGTTGCCCCTCCTTCAATGTCATAACAAATCCCACCCAGTATTATACTATTGGTTCATGCGGGAATTCCCGTATAAATTCGTCATCGATCCCTCTTCTTTTTTACTCACCGGTACCACGTGTTTCAAAACACACATACATATTTATATACAATATGTATATCAAAGGTATATATCAGTCTTAAAACATTACACAGTGTGTAACTTCATGTGTGTAGGAGTACTAATAACTATACTCACGGGGTGACGTAGAGGGGGTACTTTGATGATTTTTTTTTAAACATTGCGTTTATAACATCAGCCCTTTATAATATGTATGGTAGTGTTTAGATGTCTTCATCTTCAGTTGACAATAAACTTTGTATCTTCAATGATCCATCATTAACTTGGAATCAGTCCTCGAGTGTGGATTTACTACACAAAATCAATTTCGTGCTGCAATCAATTGGTGTTTTGTGTTTATTAGTGAAGTGAGACAAATAAGTGCTGATTATGACAATCTTTTTTATATTTTAAAAAAATCAGCAAAAAAAATTTATCTTCCGTATTTAATAGAAAAAAAAAATTAAATAAATAAATAAAAACATTTTTTCCGTGTTTTCATTGATCAAAAAAAAATTTGAGATCATGTTTAACGAAAATTTAACTATTGACGGACATATAATTGGTATGTTACATCGTGATTTACGTACAATGAAAACATATCAACGAACCGAGAAAAATTGTTGTAAAAGTTGTAATACGGTTTTGTCGTCGTCGATGTCAACGAAACAACATCGAAAAATGTTTATGGTGCAAAAAAATACATCAAATAATTTATTAGTGTGTAATTATTGTAGTTTGAATTTTAATAAATTAGTAAAAATATTTTTTACATCAACACGAATATTTTCCAGACTATGTTATCGTAAGTACCATATAGAATTTTCTAACTTATTTTCTTTTATATTCGAATGTGCAACAAGTGGTCTAATTAACCTTTCTACCCTTTAGTATTACATATATCGATACGGCCACTTTTCATGACTGCCATTCTGAATGGTATTTCGCGGTATGTGTTTTGTTATACAATGTTTGCGATAACTCATATTTGAGTATTACTCATAATTTTGTAGGTGGTGTTTGTGTAATGGGTTATGCGTTAATATTTCTGAGAATTTATGAACAATTTCTTGTTATATATTAAATAATTTTTATTTCATAATCAATAGAATTATTATTTATTATATTTCGTAATTCATTTTTGAATTTTAAACTATACTCGCTATGTTTTTCATTTTTTTTGAATCAATCTTTCGAGATTCGAGATTACTTTTAGTTACTTTATGGTAGTTATTTCGAGAAATTATTTTGCGAGTTTCCTTATAGAATTTAAGAATAAATATTGATTTTTATCTCCTTTTTAAGCTTAGGTACTTTTAATAAAGGAGCCTTTTTGAAATTTTTCTATTTTTATTTAAGATTCCAGGTTGAACTACTGAGTTTCCAATTTGTCTTAGTACTTTAAATATAGTTCTTTCGGGAATATTATTGTTTTTTTTTTTTGCAATTTTATGAAATTAGTTTCCATTCTTTTCAGTCAATTTCCTAAAATCTTAAAACATTTGCTTAATCGTAATGAATGATTTTTATCGATTTTTTGCTATTCCTTCGAAGGAAAGTAATGTATTTTACTTGCATTTCGAATAGAAGTCAAGTTTGAATGTCTCCAAACAAGTAGCTTTTCAAATAAGAAGCTTTTTTGATGTTATACCTAATTTATTATTTTTTAAGCCTTGAAATTTTTTAAATATTTCGGTTTTTCCTTTTTTATTACAATGCTATTCAAATTATTTAATCTGTGAATCTTAAGTTTTGCTAATGATTCTCAAGCTGTCTTCGCCTTCAGTTGGTCCTTCGGAATGAATCCAAAAAGATTATCGAATTTTTTTTTCTATTTGCCAGATATCCAAGAAAGGATTTGACCTTCAAAGCTACAAATGCTCTTACTATCTAGCTAATTAATGGCTTTTCTTGAATTAAGCAATGGCAAAATATTTTCTTGATAGTTTTATTAGTTTTAGATATTTGGGATCGAAATTAATTTGAATGGACGAATTTTACAATACTGTCTTTAATAATTAAAATTACTAATTTTTGTAATCTTTTTTTCTGATTAAATGTGATGACAAATCTAAAAAATATCTCTGGATTATTTTTTTGTGTACATAATTCACGTAACACGATGATTTTCGTCACGGTAAGAATATTTTATAATAATAATGATGATTACAATTTTGTTCACTTTTTTTGTGTAAATAATACGGAAATATACGAATGATTCATAACATTGTTACGACAATAAGATTTGTGTACTAAACCTTTATAAATGGTTTTTCCCAATACCTAATTATACACTGTTGAATTTAATTTAATTTTTTTTTTTACTATTTACTACGAATTAAACTTAGATTTCTTATAATTTAGTTTTACGGAGGAAAAAAAATTCCATGCTTCTGAATTTGTTTGTGTTATATAATACCAAAGGTTTTATGATTCACTTGTACTTTATAATTTTATAATATAATTAATTTTTTTTTTTTTTTTTTTTACAATTTAAGTAAATAGTTTGTTTTAGTTCAATGGATATTAAATATTATATTATTTTAATTATTTTAACTCGAAAATTATCAATATTAGTTGTTAGTGTAAATATAACCAGAATACAAACACATTCCTTTTTATTATTTTAGTTTGTGTACTAAATTAGTAATTTTGTTAGTTAATATAAATATTGAAATGGAGTCATAATTAAACATTATCCTTAAGGGAGAAAAGCGTAAATAAAATTATTCGGGAAGCGTGTACTAAGTATTTTCTTAAAATACTATTTTTTGTCAAAATTGTATATTCTTCTATGGCTGGCTGTATTTCGTTGATAAATCTCTCAATTTTATTCCATAAGGCTTTGGTGGTTGGGGGTTTGTTTACATAAGCCCTAGATTTACAAAGTTAAAAATCTAATATTTTTGGGCTGGCAATTTTTATTTTGCTTTATCTTTTCACATTTACTGAAATTAAATCGCTGTACGGAAAACTTGTGCGAAAATTTCAAGTGAATAGTGAAAATTTTAAATCTTATGCTGATTTCAGAACATAATTAAATATTTTAATTAAATTTAATATGTTTAAGTTCAGTGGATTTAAAATTGTACTACATATTTTTTTATTATATTTATATTTTTATTTAATTTTATTTATAATTTCTATGAATTTCGTATGATGAATAAATTCGACAATTATTATTAATATGACACAAACAATATGACTGGTTTTAAAATTTATAATACGTGTTTTTAAATTATTTGCATTTTTATCAGAAATTTAGTTTTTTTTTTTTTTCATATGAAAAGTCAATAATCTCCCGCGGTTTTATAATTTTGGGAAATTTTTTAAAAATATTTTAGCTAAAAATATAATTGAAATGAAATTAAAATTTTCTTTAAATTATATGTTTATTTTTAAATAAGTAATTTTTGTATAATTCCTATGCCCTCTCATTCGTATTCGTAAATCAAGTAATACGATGTTATGACGTCATATTCATATGTTTGTATACCCTGTAGACCTTTATGGAATGACGAAAAAAAATGGAATGTTATCGGTTTTTATACTTTTACGTCCTTAGGAACTGAACGTTTTAGATTTTTATATTTAAAATTATCCGTAAGCAAATATTTCGTTTCGTTTTCGTTTCGACCGTCAAGAAAATAAAAAGTTTCGATTAGAAGAGCTGAATGATTTAAGATATTTTAACTTGATGATTTCGATAATCGAGTATGTTTCCACAAACGTTTTCTTTAATTTGTTGTTTATAAAAATATTGTAATCAAAATAAGGAAGATATTATATTTTTTAATGTGTGTCTGTGTACTTTAATAATTTTTACGATTGACCGGAAATACTATCAGGTGTACGAATTTCTTTAACAGTCATATGTACAGAGGAACATGACATAAAAACATTTGCTTCCAAAGTAAACTTTATGATTTAATAATTAATAAAAACATAGTTAAAAACAATATCCTTTTCTTATTTGTTATTTTTTGTTGAAAAGTAATTTAAACTTAAAAATATTTATCAAGTGGACGTTGTTCACCTAATAATGCTGCACCGTGTAAACCGCCGTGTACAAATAAAGTGTTTGCTTCGCAAAGATTCATTTTTTTAAGATAAGTCGATGAACTCTCAAATGAAAATTAATTTTAAAAGCTTAAATGGTATTGAACTTCGAAATTTATTGAGTCTTGATTAAATATCAAAATTATTTTTATAGAAGAAACCACATTTTAAAAGCTTTCATCGTCGAAGTCCAAACTTTCGTGTTTATGAAGCCTAAACTTCCAGGTTACGGTATTTTAAATACCAAATTAGATTGTAAATTTAATTTTGATCAGATTCAAATTGTGGACTTTAGAATAAACATAAACATATTTGAAGGAATTCTAGGAACTAGCTCAACCCGTGAGGAATTACGTAGTGCGATATCCGTGGCTAAAGAAATAGTATATAAGTGAGTAATTTACTCAATTTTTATTTATAGTCAATTTTATTACATATATGATATACAAATTACATAATGAAAATAATTAAATCTTAATATCATTTGTCTAGCCTGTTTTTTTCTGTCCACGCGAGATCTTCCCTATATTTTTCCTGTCAACACGAGATACCTATTCCTTATTATTTTATCAAATTCCATGATTTAATTCTCATTTTAAATCTTGTCGTGTTGGCTAATAAGAGAAATAATGTTCAGTTTTAATTTTGCTCTTTATGTAATTTGTACTTATATCACATCTGTAATAAAATTGCCTGTAAATAAAAATAAACTTATATATAATTTCTCTAATGCCCTATTATGTCAATAACTCCAATTGCTTAACACTAATTATTATTTAGTGTAATTCTTTAAAAATGATGTTTGTTTTTCATCTACTTTTAATTGATGAAAACGTGTGTAATATATAGAAAAATATTTTTATATTTTATACAATATGTACATTGTACACACAATCGTTCAGATATCTTCTAAGAGTGAACCGGATTATAGATATAATTACGAAATAGTTCGTTTTACAAAAAAAAACTTCAATATATATATATAAAAAAAAAACAAATTGTGTACTTAACTAACTCTAAGCCGATGTGTGTTTTACCTATCTATCATACAAGTGAACTTAAAACTTAACTAAGTATTGAACGAACGAAGGTATTTTATTGTTACATTAAAAATATCTGTCTAAAAAGAGTTAACTAATTTTTTTTTTTATAAAAAAAATAAATTATTTTCTATTTTACTTGTAAATATTTTTTAGGAATATTTTTATAATTTCTTTAAAAAAAAAACAAGAATTCACCCAACATTCTGTTCATACTACGCGCTTTTTTAAAGTACACGCTCACTCAATCTTAATTTTACACCCGCTACGTATTTTTTCTTTAAGGTAAAATGTAATTATCGATTCGCGGGGCTGGATTTGTTATTAATTGACGACGGTAGAATTATAGTGATACAAGTATACTTAAAAAAGATTTTGGCATGCAAAAAAATGCAATTCTTCATAATTTTCCATACCACAACCACCCAAAGTGCATACCTCATCATTTTTCATTAGAAATTCTAATCTTTTACTTCATAGATAATTAATTTAATTTTGTATTGTGTAACAGCGCTAATTTAGAAGATTATTGTTTTAATATTCAATATGTCAATATATAACTCCATTCAAATTTTCTTTACTCTCGACAAATTATAAAAATTCTTACTTGAATTACTATGGTTCTACCGTCTCTAATTAAATATACTGAAAGTACTTCACCCCAATCTGAAAATTTCTACAGAAATCAGGAAAAAGTTGATTATATACATTTATAGGAGTTATCTCCTTTTAACGGGAACCAATTCCGTCCACGTATGATTAGGGTAGCAGGTTCGATTCCCGCCGTTGTAACAAAATTAATTTAATTAATTGTTGTGATGGGCTGGTGTACTGCATTGTATATACATGAAGGAGATGTCTTCAGCCTCGGAAATTGAGGAGCTGATAAATGAACTTATCAGCGGAAAGGTGGTAAAACACATATATGGTATCACTCTATAGCCTAAGTTTGTACTTCGTGGACAATCAATATAACCTAACCTAACATAACCTATTACCAGAAATCATTTAAGCTTATTCCACTGTTCATGATAGAGATTAGAATTTAGAATTATTCCATTGTGTTTGCATCTTAAAAAAAGATCATATACCAAAAATTCAAGCGTGTTGGCTAAAATCACGTGTTGGAATCAATTACAAGGACATTTAAAATTTTCATCACACAAAAAATATAAACTCTAATCCAATTATTTTAAATAAACAACAAACTCAGACGACAAAAAAAAAATTAAAGAATTTTTTCTTGAATATAAAAACCATGAGAAAAAAATTCAAAAATAATTAAAAAATTATTATTACCCAAATTACTATTAAAAAAAAAAAATGAAATAGAATTCACTACTCAGTAAAGAAGAAGAATACCATCCATCTAACTCTTATTTGGTAATATGTTGATGATATTTTTGTGTCTTGGACTCGAATGGTTTTTTTTGATTGAAAAGAGGCCCGACACAGGCTGACTTTGTGGCAAGATGATTACAAGGAGAGCGCAACTAACACTCTAATATAGCATTATTCATTTATAAAATAATAATATAACTTAAAAAAAAAAAACAGTGCAGTCATCGACTTTATTTAAATAAACTAATCTTTTTCTAAACAATATAAAGATACCTTTTTACAAACGGGACGGTGTTGAGTTGAGATAGAATGTTGTATACCTTATAATCATATTGTTTACATCGGTTTAAGAGGTCTCAACTAATTTTTTTACTGACATTAATTAGTAATAAAATTTTAAGGGTTTGCCGACATATTAAATTACACTACAATTTTTGAAAAATAATAATATAAATTTTTTTAATTTTATTAGTTTTAACTTCTATTTAATATATTTATACTAAAAACAGTTTTAAAAAAATCATTATTGGAAGAATTGATAGTATTGGATTTTTATACCATGTATATTAAATATATCAAGGTATATTAAGTTTTGTCCCAAGTTTGTGATGCTTGAAAATATTGATGCTAACAATAAAGTTTTGATATAGCCGTTCATAAAATCACTTAATTAGTCCCTTTTTGATTGTCTGTCCGTCTGTCTAACCGTCTGCCTTTCTGTTGTCCGTCTGTCTGTCAACACGATAACTCAAAAACGAAAAGAGATATCAAGTTAAAATTTTTAAAGCGTGCTTGGACGTAAAAAGTAAGGTGTAAAATGAGCAACATAGGTCAATTGGGTTATCTTGTATACCGTTAGAGATAGAACAAAAGTTTAATTATAAAAAATTTTCTTTATAATAAAATAAACAACTTTTGTTTGCAACATTTTTTCGTAAACATCACTGTTTATCCGCGATGGCGCAAATTAGTTGCAAATGTTTTAGTAAGTATTATATGGATATACCAGTTACATGTGGATATCTTTCCTTATTTACATGAAGTAAAAAATAAACGATTGGGTCATCAACACTGTCTATACATGGTATTTCACCAATTAACTCTGTCAATTGTTTGTTTTCACTTGGTTTATGCAATTTTTGATGTCATGTTAGAAAAACTCAGAATATTAAACTTTGAAGAGAGAAACATTAATTTTAGCACTTTTTTTTCAAACCTGTAATTTTTTTGTAATTTTATACTCATATGTCTCATGATTTTCTTCACTTAAAACTTCGGTTAAAATGCTTTTACCGGTTTTAAGAATTTTCTATTTATAGTAATATATTAATTAAACTTGGATTTTACTAGAATGATTCGCCAGAGCCCCCAAATAAAGTTTTTGAATTATTTCTGTTTATTACGACAGTAGTAGGTAACATAGTAATTGTGAGAGACGTAAAACCATACTCTAATCTTTTAAATATTGTCCAATAATGTGAATGTTTACGAACACAAAAATTCAATTATGCAACAAGAACTCCAATATTCGAACTAAGAAATATTATCTAATAATTTTGTCACTTATATAATAAAACCATATGAATTTCCTGTCAATATTAATAAAATAAAACAAACTGTAAAACAAATCGTTTTTAGAGAATCTTTTACAAACACACACACAAATTATAAAATAATTTTCATATTTGCTAGTTTGTACAAATCATTAAAAGTAATTAATAAAAACAACGTTAATGAAAGAAGAAGAAAAAAAATAAAATAAACAAGCTAATAATGAGCCAAAGCCACACACAGACAATCCGCAACAAATAATAATTTGCTCTATAAATTATTAATCGTTTGTGGAATGTTTTGATAACTACACGAAAAAAAAAATGTAATGTTAATAACAATTTTCTTTAATAATAATAATAATAATTTTTTTTTTATATACAACAGTAAATCAAACCTGCACTCTCAATGCTGGTTGCTTGGCTATTTGTTGCGTTCACATCAGAACGATTTGAAATAGAGTTACGTTTTTGTCATTATTTAATATTTTTCTAATTTAGTTAATTCTGTTTTTTTGCTATTTGATGCAAACGTTCAAACAACGAACGAAGAAGTAAAAATATGTGGTAAATAACTATATGGAATGATGCATTAACGCACATATTAACTGGCCAATTATAGGCTATTATTATTGCGGTAGGTCTAGCCTGTTATAATAGGTGTACTTACACCAAGGTATATATGTTTTTTTTTTTTTTTTTAAAATAATATTAATCTACCGTAGATGTGACGATCTGAACATTGTGTACCGTGTGTCGAACTTTAATCGCGATTAGAAAGACACTTAGTCTTCAAGCAGCCCTCTTTCCTCAAACTGTTCTGCCTTGAGAAAAATTTCTTTATATCGTCATCATGAAATTTACATATATCGGTTTCTTTCTGTTTTGGTAAAGTTTAAAAATTCGCAAAGGTGAAAAAGCTCGTAAATCACTTAAAAGGTATGGAGGAATTAGCATTTCCCGTTATTCCCTTAATAACTGGCTCATGTATGCCAATATGTGATTAGGGCTTCTTAAGAACACCAGGCATTTTCTTACAATGTTCCTAAATAGATATGGTTGTTCTCGAAGAAAAAGCGAGCTATATCTCAAATTTTTCCAAATTTTTTTGTATACAGGGCAATCACTTTGTAAAAGAAATTTTCCAAAATCAATAAACTAATAAAAGATTTATTCTTGTTCTCAAGATAAATAAATTTGTTCCACACTCGGTAAAAAAAAACATCGATTGTTCGCCGCAACGCAATAAACATAAGATTTACCGATGCTATAATAATACAGAAAGATTCTTAAGAAATGTAGTTTGAATGGTATAAAGTCTTGAACGACCATAGATTTATACAATACGATGACATTATTATAATTTTTCCAAGTCTTTCATCTCGTCTTGTCAACCTTTGTAGCTCAGTTGGTTAAGGTGTAATCAATTTCCTTTCGCGGTATGCCTAAGGTAGCTAGTTCGATTGCCGTCTTCACAACAAAAATCAATTTAATTAACTATTGTGATGGGCTGGTGTAGCGTATGGTATATGCATGAAGGAGGTACACTCAGGCTCTGAAAAAAATTGAGGAGCTGATAAATGAAATTATCAGCGGAAAGGTAGAAAAACACATATATGGTACCTATCATAATGGGCTCTATCTTTCGTGGACAGCCAATATAATCTAATCTAATCTTCATCTCGTCTTAAATTTTGATGCAATTATATTCTTGAAAATGAAGATGAAGACGTTTTGATTTTTTCACCATCTTTCAAGGAAAATTTGATATCGCTTGTAGACGGAATTTGAATTTTACAAGTATGAATGGAAATTAAGAAAGAGTTTGTTACATAATGTATATGTTCTCTTAATGAATATACTTCTTTCAATTAAGTCACTGTTAGTTAAACAGGTTATTCTACCTTGAACATTATATGAACTCTTTTTACAACAATATTATACCTCCTATAATGTTATGTGTCGTTATTATGATGACTTGGTGTGGTCAACATGGTGTTTGTTGTTTTATATAAGTTAACTTTAACTCTTTTAAGCTTTAACTCTTAAAGCAAGCTAAAGAGATGTTTGTTAAATGTTTTATATACTCTTAAAGATACCTACGATTTACTGCATACATCAAATGAATAATGCCGTCAAATTGATCTTCTCATCATTTTAAAACTAAACATTGTTGTTCAAATTACACAAACTCATTTGTTCTTTGCATTTTTTTATTTCTTTTTTTTTTTTTTTTTAAAAAAGATGCTATGTGGGTCTGTTGGATAAAAACAAGCAATATCCTTTTTTATAAATATTTGTAAGGATCTACTAAGTTTGTTTTATTTATTTTTTCTAGGATTAGGGGAGGTTTTTGTGCTTGGTGCGTGTTTATTAAGCGTATTACGAATACCAACAGTTTTAACAGCACCAGTGGGCCAATCAGCTATGGAACTAAATGGAAAACCAAGATGGATAAATCCATGTGAAATAGATCCAGCAACATTAGTAATGAATGAAGATAATATCACACAGCATGCACAACTTAAAACGGTATTGTTACAAACGGAAAATGCATTAAATCATGCAAGAAAATTCCGAAATGAATATGTAAGTACGCAAGATTTATTTTCAATTTTTAGTCCCGGCCAATTAATCAAATTAGTCAATAAACTTATGGTTAAACATTAAAGGTTTATGTATCAGTAAGAAAGCTTTCAATAAAAATTATAATATAAACGAATCATAAAATAAGTTACTCTTTAGAAAATTGCAAAAAAATTTTTTTTGCCTTCGAAATCGACAAAATTCATTATATAGGATAATTTTGACCCAAAAAATCCAAAAATCGGGTTTATTTAATGATTGGATGCGTGGCTTTTGAGATATATTCCAAAATTGGACATACCGATTTTCTCAGAAACTATGCATCCAATCGATACATAAACCCGATTTTCGTATTTTTTGGATCAAAATTACCTTATATACAGAGTTTTATCGAAATCGGAAACACAAATTTTTTTCCCGATTTTTTCTGAGTTTACAAGCGTTATTGCATTGTATAGAAAAATATTAATTATTGAAAAAAAAAAAAAAAAAATTAATAAAAATAATATTTATTCTCTTATCAAAAAATCTGTTAAATAAAACTAATAATTTGTATAGGCGCCAATTCTTTCCGTGCATATTAAATAAAGAAATATTATGTAAAATAAATTTATTTTTATTAATTAAAAAAATTGTAGGTATTTATGTATATTTAAACGTTCAATTGATATTTTTTTAAAGATAATACTTAAAAAATAAAAAGAAGAATCTTCTCTGCGTCTGTACATAATTGAACGTGGATATATTTATAAAATTTTTTGTCAACGGAACAAAATAATACTTCAATAATTTTATTTCAATATTTTTAATAATCTTTTGTATTGAATAACGTACATAAAACTTGAGTATAGGATATTTATTTGTACACGATTGGAAATTAAAAAGTGCATCAAAATTTTAAGTTAAAAATTGGCACATTAAAGGCACATTATTGGCACTTATAAGGAGAGAACTGAAAACTTAGAAGTTTTAGTATAAAAATGTGAAATTTCATAATATTTGAATTAAAATTATCAACATCAATCTGGTTTTCACATCTATTGACACTCCGAGCTACAATTATATGCATATTTATATGGTTTTTTATTATTTAAATATATTACGGGCTGTACAAGATTATGAAAAAATATAAATACACTTCAATTGAAATAACAATTAATATACAATCATATGATTTGTGGATAGTATTTGTATTTACATAAATTTCAATGCACTTGTTATATACCCAGCACTAATGTTACACAATTCGTCAGATGTATAGCTACAGATATACTACTATAAGCACGAACAGCATGTCGGTAACGCGAACCCATAACATTTTCCACTATCAAAAAGTGCCTAACGTCGCTAAAGAAGTTTTCACTTTAAAAATATAGTGTGTAAATGAAACGTGTTCCATTTTTAAAGTTATTTTTAAATATGTTTACATTCTTTTTCAAAATTATTATAACTACGACAAAACTTTTCCGATTTAAAAGATGTGTCTATCGTATCTTCCCGGACAGTTCTAGAATTTTTAACATATTTAACCGTCCAAAGTTTTTACAAGTAACTGATTGATTTTCAATCCGGTATAAATAATACTAATATCACATGAACTATAGAAGCAAGTGTTGTTATATACTACATGTCTAACTCAAAGTGTACATATAAGTATTATTACCCATGCATTTGGTGACTGGACTGATAATGTATATGCACAATTCTTACACCTATACTATTAAAATAAAGTATGTATAATACCTTATGCATTTGTGTTCGTTTTTAATAGTAGTAAAATTCATTCATAAAAATGCATTCATACTTATATTTATTATAATTTTATGCATATTAATAATTTACACACATATTCAAATTAAAAATATGAAATATCTAAAGATGTCTGTACCTCGTTACTAAACTAATTTTACGATTTATAATTTTGCCGCAAATAACGACATTGATTCATAGATATCTGTAAAAAATCACTTTTCGGTAGATAAATATAATATACAATTAGCAAAAGTTATTATTTCTAATTATTTAGAGCAAATTTTTGATAAATGTAATGATAATTAATATTAATAACGATTAATAGAAAATATTTGGGAGTGATGATGACATAGCAGACAGAAAAATTGGAGTATTCAAACTTTCATATTAACGGTAATTTAAACTTTTTTTGGAAATTAAAATACTATGTCGTTCTTGACTTAATTGAATATAAGTAATATTTGAGATTCGAGTATTTAAAAAAAAAAATCGAAAAGAAATGTATTAAAAAAATATTGAATAGACAGTAAAATGTTTAAAATTTTTTATTATTGCACAGAAAAAAATATATATATAAAAAAATAAACAGCAACGCATGTCTATTACCGACGAAAACAATTGAATGTGTCCGGACGTAGCTATAAAATATAATACAGAGAGGTATTTACTTGAAAGATGATTTTACAAATAATTATTAACTTCTCTGAGATTTCTACATTAAAAAAAATAACGAATAAAAAAAAATCGTAAAATTTCAGTTGATAAAGTATGAAGAAAACTACATCTCGAACAACGCACGTTTAACTTCTTTGGGTGTCTCGAAAGTGTGAATTGGCACAAAAAAAGCAAGAAAAATTGTATAAATTTTGGATTCCTTTTTAAGAAACTTTAATTAATTTATTTGAAAAAAACCCTATAATTTTTCCCAAGATTATTTAAATGTTAGAAAGTAATAAACCTTTACTGAAGGTTCAAATCAATATGTAATTTATTTTCCAAAGTTAGAATGAATGTTTTGAAAGGAAAATGATACGTCTCTGATTGGTATTGTATTTATACAAATCAATAATCATTGTGATTATGTTAAAAAAAAATACAACACAACATACCTTAAGAGTCTGGCAATCGGTTGGAGCTTCCGCTTAACATATAGGCGCGTAAACATATTTATATTTAATATTTTATAGTATTTATTATAATATTCACTTATTATTATTGCATATTATATACAGTGCTGTACCTTTATTAAAGATGTCGGAAAACCCATCACCAGACAAACACGTTTTCACCGGATATAATAAGGATAGAGCTATATTATTTATAATAATCATAATTATATTTTTATTCTTTTTTGAAATAAATAAAGAAATAATTTCATTAATCATTTTTAAATAATTTCAATTATAAAAATATTGTTTTTAATTTCTTTTAACTTATAATATTTTTTTACCGAAAGTTGAATGTTTCATTTGAACGGTCTCAAAATTTATACCTAGATCCAACTCAAAATCGGCTCATTTTTACGTTACAGATAGTTTGATATATGTGTATTTTTTGTACAGACGCTGTATTATATTAGTAGAAAATAGTAAATTTTGGTGTATGTTTCGGAAAATGCCACCTCTTTGTCATGGATATTCTTTTGGATATCCACAACTTTTAATAAAAATAAAACAAATAAAATATTAATTATAAGCCAATAATATTTGCGTATCCCTAGTATTCAACTGTCTTTGGTTTATTTTACATATCCTTAAATTGATAACAGTGCCATTTATTGAAATTATAAAAAAATTATTTCATATACTTTCATAAAGATAATTCATAAAAATAAGAATTTTCAACATTTTCCAAGCGTTTCTCTGTCGTGAGCTATCAATCTCAAAAAAAAAACAGCCTCTTTTAACTACAATAAATGGAAGTGTATTAATCCGTCTGTCTGTTTCTAATCGCTATGTATGCTTAGATCTTTAAAACTACGCAACGGATTTTGATGCGGTTTTCTCTAATATTGTTTCAAGATAAATGTATAATACATGCATGTAATAGTAGAGTAAGGGGTTGAAATAGGAGTCGAAAGGGATGTGCTTTAAAAACTTAAAAAGTCTGCATCGATTAAGGTCAAATATTGACAAGATAATAAACCATCTTCGAGGATTGTTTGTGTCTATTTTAAACCTTCACGGGGTGGAAAGGTGGAGCGAGAAAATGGGGATGTGTAATCGAATATTTTCCAATGTAAAGTGTGATATCAAATAAAAGAGCATGACTTGTACATTACAAACCTGTAACTCCTACGAAAAGAGATATGCTGGAGGAGGTAAAAGTGGGGATGTTGCTCAGAAAGCGGGTAGTTCACAGCTAGCTATTAATAAGTTACTCTCCCAATTGGTTATTCCAACCGGTTTTAACCGTTTCAACTTTCAACCTAACATGATTAAACCCATAATTTTGCACGTCATGGTTATCTAGCTTCGGATCTTGATGCACTTTAATTTCACATACTCCATACGATCGAAAGGATTCATATCAGAACGTCTTACTTCATAGTAAATTATTTGTTTCATTTTTAAACCACCAAAATATCCTCAAAAAGTTTTGTAGATTAACGGGAAACTTCTTTGATTACCTATTAATGATGGAAGAATCCGCTGAATATTTAAAACAGTATATCTATATAATAAATTAATTCAATTCTGCGTAATTTATTAAAAATAAATATAAAAAAATAATATCTACTTAGTGTTAATTCTTTATCATGAAATTAGAGATCATACTAATAAGCCATCATCTCATTTACTTACACAGTTAAGTATATGAACCAGGTGTGTGTCTAAGCTATATGTATATGTAAGTATATATATTATATGAATGTATGTATACGAAGTTTGTTCGCACAACGGCGACATACAGTCTGTGAATGTTATGGCCTTAGAGATAAAAATATAAAATATGTTTATTATAAATTTATAAATGATTAAAAACTCCCACACTTTCACTGCAATACTGGTGGTATATACAGCAACAACATACAACTATAAAATATTTATAATCTTTATATTTAATTTGGGTCGGTTTTAACTTATAGAACATAGCTGGGCAGGCTTTGACTTTGGTTTACTCTTTATGGCTTTTAACAAGAAAGGCACATTCCAAATTGTTTAAAATAGTTTAAGTACAGAGTGTTACCTGTTTAGAATCTAAACCAGGCTTGTGCAAACGTGGCTTAGAGAAGTCCCTCAGACTTCTGTATCTAAAATACGTGTAAGAAGAATATTTTGGGGATTTTCGGGAATTGGTTCATCTCTGAATTTCTTCGAGTGTTACTTTGAATTGAAAAAGTAAAAAGTAAGTTTTATTTTGTTATGGTTTTTAATAATGGAAAAGACCATTACTTTTCAGTCTATAAAAAGAATTAAACTTATATTACATTATTATATTTTTTCCCAGATAAATGTTTTAATTTAAAAAAAAAAATAATTTGTAGGATATTCTGTACTTAAACTGAGTGAGTCTCACCTCAGAGAATACCTATCTTGTTTACTTTCATTGAAGAATACGAAAATTACCTGGAGAGCTTACTGAGTAAAAAGAGTAACCCGTGCCCACAAGTATTTTAGAATTGTTCAAGGTATTTCTATCGACATGCGATATTTTAGAAAGAGTAAAATTTGGTTATCTAAATAGTTGTATTACTTCAGTAAATCAGTATGTGTAAACAATATTATGGTGGAAGTGCCGTGAACTAAAAAGAAGTAAATGAGATTGGTACCCTTGTTGCGTGGTATACTTACCGATGTCTTCGTTTTGTGTAACCTCTTCACCAAAAATACTTGAATATTTCCAGTAAGTTAAAACAGACTTATTAACTAAGCCGTTAATAAGATGTTGTTTTTATAATCTTATAAACACTTCCAGTATATTTGTTTAGATAGATTGAAGTTTTGCCTCTTCTTACTACTCAACTCAGTCATTATGAATATGATTGAATCATTCGTCATCGGAGATCATCATCATAGCTAATAACTAATACGTATAAATATATGTATCTTCTGTGTGTCTATCAAATGTATATTTATTTTTAATAAATGTTGATAGTAGGATATTAAATTTATTTTATTTTCAATAAGCATTATTAATCGCAACTCAATTGTAAGGTATATGTGCTAGTTTGGGGTATTTTTCGAAAATCTTTTTTGTTTAATTTGATTTTTTAAATTTTTTTTATATTTTTTATCATTGCGCTATTTTTACTTCTTTTTTGTTAATCTTGCAACCGATGGTTGCAACATTAAACGCGTTATATATATTCATAAATATGAATTTTAGAAGAAAATTTGTAAAGTAAATGTTTTAGGAAATTTTTAAATTTAAAAGTTAAGTTATTATCATTTTTTTGCTTAAACAAATATTAGAAGTCATACCGGTCAAATAGTCAATAAGTATACCGTCATAGTCCTAAACGGTTTGTGATTAAAAAAAAAAATTAATTTACAAAAAAAGTAGGTAATTTAATTATCTACAATAAAGCTTATTACCATTTTTGGTCTGCACAGTTATGGAGATGTAGTCTAAACCGACTTTTCTTAAAATGGATGCACTTCCTCCGCCTATTTTTGTAAACATTTTGTGAATTAACATTCAGTACGTGATATATTGAACTTAATTTAAATAATAAAATAACTCTTGTAATTTAGTGCATTTTGGACACGAGTAACTAGCTTCTTTATAACCTGTAATATAAACAAACATTCGATTATATCTTTTATACAACTTTACCCTAAAGTTTGGTTTCTTTCATCACATATCTCAGCTCCGGGTGGTGTGGTATTGTCAGTAAGCTGATTAAGCATTTATTTATTAGTTAGTTCACTGTTTATTTTTAATATTATTATACAATTTATTATATTAATAAATATCATTTTTAATGATATTCATTTTATATTAATTACATAATAATTATTAATTATTAATAAATTTATGAATAGATTTGACTTTTATTCAAGATGAAAACATTTTAATTTAAAAATAATTCTATTAGACGATTGAATTATCTGTCTGAGCATAAATTAATTTGTCTGAATTATTCACAGAAATAAAAAAAAAATGAATTTATGAAAATATTTCAGATTTACATTTTACATTTTGAAGGTCGATTCTGTAAGACTTTGGGAAAATTAGACGAAAATTAACAGTAAAATACACCGTAAAAGGTATCAAAAATTTACCTGCTTAAAAATGGAGTTAATGAGGATATGTATATACCCGATTTAAAGATAATCCTAAGAAAAAGTGAGTTTTCGGGAACGTCTATAGAATGTGTGAAAATATATTTAAGGTGAAGTAAGATTTTATTATCATTAAAATTAAAACATAACTCAATCGTTAACTCGTCTCTTAAAAAATTTATCATATCCTGATCACAGAAAGTCTCCGATTTAGAAATAATAACGATTTTTCATATAAAAAAAATTGTTGATTAAGTACCTTTTACTTATTATAAATTGGACCACCAATGGACATATTGAATACAATTAAAATTCAATAGATACGTCGAATTTACGTGAACTTGATTTATCGATATAACATTTCGAAAAGTATACATTCGAACAGGGCGGTCAATATTTGTCTTTTTGAAAATTAAACACCGACATTAGATCGTTGATAGTATATTGTTTCTAAAACGTGCGTTAAAAAAACTGTTTACAAAAAAAAAAAAATTTTTTTCAAAATTATAAAAATTTTATTGCACTCAAAATAGAAAATATTTAGGCTGTCAGTTTTAAAGTTTTGTGGAAATTGAAAAACGCCAGTTTCTATTTCATGTATATATGAAATATTAGGTTTAGTTCCAAGTTTGTAACGCTTGAAAATATTGATGTTACGAACAAAATTTTGGTAAACGTGTTCATAAAATCACCTAATTAGTACATTTCCTGTTGTCCGTCTGTAATCACGATAACTAAAAAATGAAAAGAGATATCAAGCTCAAATTTTTATAGCGTGCTTAGGACGTAAAAAGTGAGTTCGAGTTTGTAAATGAGCAACATAGATCATTTGGATTTTAGATCCGTATGACTCATCTTGTAAACCGTTAGAGGTAGAGCAAAAGTTTAAATGTAAAAAATGTTTCTTATAAAAAAAATAACAACTTTTGTTCGAAATTTTTTTTTGTATACATGCCTGTTTACCCGTAGGGCGCAAATTAGGCGTAAAATGTATATTATGTATTATATGGGAATATCAGTTATGTATGTGTGACATGTATGTATGTATAATGTAACAGTGCAATCTATATATATTTTTACTTTTTTTTTTAGTTTAGTTTTACCGTTTTAGTTTAGTCACACCGCTTACAAAAATTGACATCCAGGTATGAGCAATTTGTTCCGAGTAGTCAATTAATTTTACCCATATAATTTCGTGGAATACAATAACATATTTTGGACTTCATTTCCGTAATTGAAACCAAAATAACATACACACATATAGTATTCTAGTTCTCATTCAAAGCAAAGAATTTGCAAAGGGGAATTTTGCTTAAAATAAAAACATTTTATACTTTGTTTATTATTTTACAAATATGTTATGTCATCAGAAATAATCTTTTAAACTTCTGAATGAATGAAATCGTTAAACTACGTTCCTCTCCATATGTTTAAAAAAAAAATCTTTTGAATGACATTACTAAATGGAATGTGTCAAATTAGCAACTTAGCAAAAAAAAAATTAAAAAAACTGTTTGGTCGATATATATTATGTGGTATCAAATTTTATTTCTTGACCATTTTGTAACACCTGACAAAAATATTTTTTATCTGGTAGTAACTTTTTTTGAAACGGGTTTGTATCATCACATTCTAGCATGAAATCATGCGATTATGTTGTACCTTTAAAAACAAAACAATTTCATGCGAATTATTATTTAATAATAATCCCACATATTTTCCATAGAGTTTTATTTACTAGAGCTGGTGCAGTACCTTTGCAGTATATATTGTTTTCGAAAATTGATAACTAATCTTTCATTGTTTTTTTCTAATTGTCCACACATTTAAACCAGACAAGGGCAAACGGTACTTACAAGATCCCTCAAACTTCTTACCTAAAATACGAGTTAGACAATAACAACCTAACCAGTGACAACCTAAATTTTTCTCCTACCTATCTCATTACTATTATAGAAGCTGAGACAGTTAGAAAAGTCGTATACTCATCTCGCTTCCTATATGAGCAAAGTGGACTTGGATAAAGAGACTCGCAATAAAGCTTAGGTCACACAATAAAGCTATAACAATGGTGACTTCGACTTAAAATAGCTCGCCCAAGCCTGATTTAAACATCGAATTTTGGAAAGTTTAACCCGTTAATACTTGCGTTATGAGATAAATAGCTTTTATTTTTCAAATGGTATGCATATGAGCTTGCAACTTTTTCTGTCTTCATATACTTTTATCTATTTTCGAATTACAGATTTTGTCAACTTATCTGCAGTTTTTAAAAATCAATTTTTTTTCCAAGTCTTCCAGAATTTGTGAGAATTTCTCTCATCACGAGAATAAAGATGTAAGAAAAAAATATTAACTTCGGAAATTTTCGGACCTGTTCGTGTACTTTCGTTAATTTAAAATTAGTTAAAATGAATTTAATTATTTAGATTATTTCTCTGCTCCAATGTTTTCACTCTCAAACATCATTCAATAATCACGTAATCACATTAATTATGTAGAGGTTGTGATTTACAAAGTTAAAGAATATTTGACGCATGTGCCGAACACGTGAGTCAATTTCTCATCGTGCGACTATAGATTGTCGAACGGTTAACACTAGATGTGATAATCTCTTACTATTTTATTAAACATTATTTAAAAATCTTCAAAAGTACAAAAAATACGTGATCTCTCTCTCTGTACATTCTGTAAAAATTACCAAACATATTTTTCCCGTGGTACGAAAAAGATAAACAAATAGTAACTAAATTTGTCGTCAAGATGGATTTCTATATTGTTGTGTATGTCGAATATTTAAATATTATCTTCCTTTTCCGAGAAAATACAATTCGTAGTCTATTCTTGTCTTTTACAGGACCAATAATTTTTTTCATATGAAATAAAATTTTTGTCTAATAATTCATTTTCCACTATATCAGATATTATTTTAATTACCTTTCAAAAACATAATTTCTTCGATGACACGTAGACCTCTGAACAAGTCATTAATAAATTTTTACAATATTACTAGACAGATAATTTAGTCTAGCTGACGAAGGAAAACCCCCTAGATATTTTTATTAGATGTCGGGAGTTTTAATCAAAACTGGTGGAATGTTACAACAGCCAATTTTGATCCAAGTTATTTATTGATTGCGTCATTACGGATTTATATCGAATCTTTCGTATTTTGTTTTAAAAAGCAACTTCTTTTGGAAACATTATTTCGAAAAACGAACACAGACAGAATATTTTTTTGAAACTTATTTTTATTAATCACATAGATTTTAATTTTTGGTGGCTTGGACCACCTCCTTACTCTGTTCAACCTCCAGGGGGAGAAAGCGCACCTCTCTTATCACTTCGACGTGTAATTATAAATTCTAGGATTTCGTCGTCTTCCTGCTTCATTAGCTATACTAAATATAAAAACGTCATTGTGTTATTTCTTAGAATTCTGTCTGGTGGCTGTCACTCGGTGGGATGACTTTATGGCAGTGGCTTTATTAGTAAGAAAATGTTTTTGAATAATTTTCTTGATTATAAATACTTCTATTTCTAACGGCTTATTATAGATACGCAGGCTAAGTATTCTGTTGCGCAGTGTTTCTCATGGAATTAAAAACTAAATTTTCTCTACTGTCTAGCTTAAGGACGTTCCTAGAATGTCTTTATATACAAAAAATGTGCTTATTTACGAAATCATATTAGAAACGTCTCAAATTATCAGTGTTTCTCTACTATATGATGCATGTATTATACATATAAACCTTTCTCTTGAGTCACTCTATCTATTAAAAAATATCTCATCTAAATCCGTTGCGTAGTTTTAAATATTTAAGCATACATAGGGACAAATTGCGTGAAACAACTTTATTTTATAATACTATGTAGTGATAGTGCTTTTAAGATGTAATAATGAGCTTTGATGGGAATTTTTAGGTTAAAAATAATATTGTAGTTTTATATTTCATGAGTACCTATAGTGTATCAGTGAGTTTAGTGCAGATCGTTGACTCATCCATTTCTAGAGCAAAATGCTTGTCAACAAACCACAATATTAATACTAGGAAGGCATTAACAAATTTTTATAAATATGACCATCAAATTTATACTAGGTTTATTGTTATGTGTATATCAATTATTCAAATGAATCGTGCGGTTTATTTTAGTATAATTGCGTTCAATGTTTATGCTTATCATATGTTTTATATTAAGTCATAATTATTTTGGTTTGAATCTATGATTAAGAAATTAGGTTTGTGTATCTACTAGATCATAATAAAATATTCACAACTTCTTTTCTCTAAAAAATTTATTTCAAATTTATATTTTTTATATTTTTATGGTGGAAACGCAGTGAAATAATAACTTATAAATATATTCATCTCAATCTTCCCTGTACCTCCACCATTTTTATCAATCGTCTATCGAATCTTTTTGTAATAAAAAATAGTTCAATCAGTTTTTAATCAATTTATTAGATGTTTTTGATGGTCTCTCTAATTTCTGGAAATTGTAAATTAAATTAAAAGCTAATTTATCCTAGAATTGAAATTTGATTCGTGACATTCTAAGAATTTTCAAATATCTTTAAAAAATATTATTGAAAATCAATATAATAAATAAATAAATAATAATAATAATTGAACATCGTTTTAAAGGATATACCGATTTTAAAAACACAAATAAATCGGTATCCTTTAATCACGGTGTGGCAATAGATTTTGTTATTTGTTTATATTTTTGTGTGATATTGAGAAATATTTTTGTTCTATAAAAAAAAAAAGTTAATAATAGGTTGTTGCACGGTGTAAACAATTTAAACAACATAACAAAAATGATTTAATTTATTAAAATTTAATTTTATTATAATAAATTGGTTGTATCGCGGTCGGTATTTTAAAGATGCGGCTTTTTTTCTATATTAAAAATCTTTTTTATTAGGTGTTAATTATATATATTGAATATTAAAAAAAAAATAAGAATACGGTTTATATAGAAAAAAACGGATGTTATTATAGATATTATTCGTTTCAGTGATTATTTCTTTTGTTTCTAGTTCACTTCGTCCAGTTTTTGGCTTGAAATAATTTTTATACCATGTATATATGAAATATTAGATTTAATTCCAAGTTTGTAACGCTTAAAAATATTGATGCTACGACCAAAATCTTGGTATAGGTGTTCATAAAATCACCTAATTAGTCCATTTCCGGTTGTCTGCCTGTCTGTCTGTCCGTTTGTCATCACGATAACTCAAAAACGAAAAGAGATATCCAGCTGAATTAAAATGAGATCGATTTCGTAAATGAGCAACATAGGTCAATTGGGCCATCTTGTAAACCGTTAGAGATAGAATAAAAGTTTAATTACAAAAAAATGTTCCGTATAAAAAAATAAACAACTTTTTGTTTGAAACATTTTTTCGTAAACATCATTGTTTACCCGTGAGAGTGCAAATTATGCGCAAATGGTATATATGGAAATGTCAGTTATATACGTGTGACATGTTTGTATGTGTAATGGGACAGAGTAATCAACACTGTCTATACATGGTATTTCAATAATTAACTCAGTCAATTGTTTGCGTTTACTTGTAAATTTGCATTCACGTTTTTTAAATCTGTAGTAATAGAAATTCATCAAATTAGTAACTTGGCTTTGGGTCAAATTAACTATTTTTCGAAATCATTCCACTGGCTCTAAATTTATTTTAAAAACAGTTGAAAACATGTAAACAATGTGAGTTACTTTTTATTCCATAAAATTAATAATATTTTACTACGAAAACATTAAAGCATAATTCGAATAGAATAAAAAAAAATTATGATGATTCATTTAAGAAGATGGGAAAACTACTAACTAAATAATTATTTAATTGGATATATTATATTCTCTGCTTGGTGTTCCTACCTACTGCGATGAATTCTCATGATTTGTAAACACAGCAACGCAACGGTCAAAACATTATATTAAAACAAATTACAAATTGTAACTTTATACTGAAGCACACTAATTAATTCAAAATGCAATTATAAAATCATTTTTCAAATGAATTTATTAACATTGTTTTTTTTTTTTTTTTATAATTCTCTGTAATATTTTAACGTACGTTATTTTAGTTGTAAGGTTGTTGTTGAGAGGCACGCGTAATAGTTTTAATATTATGATAATTTGATGTTTTTATTATTTCAAAGAATTTAATTAATATTTTTTTTTTTAATATTTATATTAATAAAATAGATCAATTAATTATGATAATATGTAAATTAATGTTTGGATTTTTTCTTGTACACAAACATTAACTAGCCAGCACTCCTGTTATGAGCATTTTCGTATAATTTTATCTACTTTTAATAAACTTTTTTCAAGTCCTTCAGAAATTGTGAGATTCCCCCTCATCAAGAGAGTAAACGCGCAAGAAAAAAAAATTACTTCGTGGCGAAATTTTTCGGGCCTGTTCGTGTACTTTCGCTAGTTTAATATAAGTCGTACTCAGAAAATTAAATTATTAAAAACTTGTGTTAGAAATATGAAATTAGTTAAACTGAATTTAATTATTTGGATTATTTCCTTGCTCTAATATTTTCACTCTCAAATATCATTCAATAATCACGTAATCAAACTATTTTTAATTAGCTGAGTGCTTTAATAAATAAATTTATATAAAATTATGTAGAGGTTATGATTTACAAAGCTAAAAAATGTTTAACGCATCAGTAAGTGTCTCGTCACGAGACCAAGGATTATCCAACGGTTGATGCGAGTACTGACGGGTTAAATACGATTTTATACGATTTTACATCGTATTTGTGTGAGTACTCACACTGAGTTCATGTGAAATTCACTAAACGATAAGTGTGAGAATATAATACAAATCGAGGGTTCGATTGAATGTTCCATTAATTAACTGTAAGGACGTTGTAACATTTTACTGGTTTGTGTATGATTTTTTTATTACACGAACTATTCGTAACACTACATTGTTTGTTCTATGTAAATAAAAGTGTATAAGTCATGATTATCGGAAAAGTTCAATAATTGAAACTCTTCACCCGCCCGAACGCAACGATCTCTTACCTCCAATTACTAAAAAAACTAAAAAATTATCTCTTACTTATTTTCACATTTGTTCATAAATTAAAAATAACACGGGGCCCATTTTACTTGCTAATAATGTAAATTTCTATAGGTGAAAGAATTCATAGAATCGGTCCAGTAGTTTTTGAGCTTATCCATTCCAAACAAACAAAAAATCAATATCTATTTATATATTTAATGTAGATTATGAGTTCCGATTATCGAATTGGACATTCACCATAAGATTCATAATATCTATTACAAATAAGGTTCTTGTATTATTACCTACAGAGTTGAAATAGTGAAAATAATAAATAATAATATTAGTATTAATTTATAAGTTAAATAACCTTGCTTGTCTATCAGATCAAATATTAAAAATTTAATAAAATGTTTAAACCACAAATTGTTGCTGAAATTGTAACATAGATACAAAATGTTATAATTTTAAATTAAATAATTACCATATATTTAAAACTAAACTTAACTGTTAACGATTATTTAAAAAGCATGTGATTCTGGTTTTGTTTATTACTACATTGTTTATATTTTTACTAGGTATTTTGCTATTATTAAACACGAAAAGAGCATTTAAGCGCCAATTTAATAATTAAATGTTTAAATTATTATAAACATTGCTTTTTCTTGTCCAATATTTTTTATATATATATAATTATTCATACACTCTCAAATAATGTAAACAGATAATTTTAGCCTAATTTGATTTTTTTAATTTAATGAAATAAAGTGGAAAAGACAACTGGGTACTGTATAGTTTATAATTTTCTATAAGCATGAGTTTATTGATTAATTTGAGATTAATTGAGCATTTATTTTCCATTCTATTCAAAGACCGAATAGATTTTAAGATGATTAGTAAATAGGCATTTATAATAAAAATCCTTTTTTGTTTGTTTCAGGTAAAACATACATTTCATGTTGACTTTAATGATCATCATAATGCATGGAAAACATCAATCAATTATGAAAATTGGCTACCAAAAATCGACAAAAGTTTAGGTGAAGGTACACCCGAAGAACATCTTGCAAATCTTGAGGTGAGTTTTCTATATATACTTTAACAAGTGAAATTCACAAAATTTAAAAAAACCCCAACAAATTCGATTTATTCCTTGTAAACCGATTATTGGAAACTTAGCTATAAAATGTTCTCAAACAAGTTGGTTCGACCGTTTAGGGGCTACGATGCCACTGAGAAACACACAGACGCACAGATAAACACTTTAAACTTACAGTACTCCTTCTTAAATCAATATCAAAGTGATGGTCATCAAGAACATCAGATGAGATGAAAAGGATACTTAGAGAGCTATCATTTTTTGAGACAAATTTTTGACAATCTGAAATTGAAATACTTGAGTTGACTTTGTTCTTTTGAATTATTGTTTATTACCTAATTATTTTACCATTTTACTTTTCGAAATGAATTGAGCCAGGTTTAATTGACCATTCATTTCTATAGTAACTATTTATATTTTAAAATTGTATGTCAGGGCTTTTTCAAATTGAATAAATTTTGAAGATCATTGCCAAATTTTTAGTTTTTTCGGGTACGAAACCTTAATCTCGCAATTGAAACATAGCTAAGAACACTTTCCGTTAAATTACCTTTCGAATGAAAAAAAAATGTATTCACATAGCAGTCAAACTTATATACCCCTATTTTTAATTCGGGGGTTCAAAATAAATCTGAATGCTAGAAACCTGATGAAATACAAGTCTGTTTTTCTAATAGTATTTAAATAACAGTTTTTGTTGTTGTATAGTTAATTATTTAAAATAAAAGCTACAATATATTTTGTGTTTGACTGATAAAAAAAAATACTGTCTTGGAGTGCGGTGTTATTACTTCGTTATCATCCAAATTCAATAATTATTATTAGTCTTTACAAAAAAAAAGTTGAACCATACCAATGTTATGAATCACATGTAAAGCAAGAAGTACCTCTATGTGATATTTATAGTGAAATAGACCAGTCGATAAGGGAATTGATAATTGGAAATCACACCAGAAATCGTTTCTGTTGGATATATTTAAAATCTTATTAATATGGAAATTCTGAATAATTAAGGCTACTGGAAGTTCACATAATATTGTATTTTTCAAAACTTTTCACTGCTTATATAGTGGCCAAATAAGATTTGAGTAAAGCGAATTTACTTGGTAGCAAGTAAAAATGTGTAATATTCTAAAAAATCCATGAATTCTAATTTTCTCTCGTAAATAAGTTCCTTAGTCAATGTGGAGCCTTTTCTCTCATTGGACATATGTATGGCAGAGCGGCCATTTTCGTGATAGAGTAGAAGGGGGGAAATGAAATGAGTAAAAATTGAAATATGTTTCTACTCCTTGCCAAATTTGTTTCCTAATGACCAAACAAATGTTACGTAATGCTAGCAGACATAGAAAATGCTCCAAATCTACTTAGGAGCTTATTTACTACGCAACAGAAAGTTAGGATTCATGTATTTTTCAACATGCCATACTTATTTTTCTTGAATTAAATATTGAGATCATTGACTCAAAAAATATTTACTTGTTATATCATCAACAACCTGCCGCGGCACTTCCCCCAATTGACTGGTCTAGAATTGAAACTTGAATACTCAAATATTTTTTTATCACACGGTGAAGTTGGTTAAGAAAAATAACGTTCTTTTTTAGCGCGGTATTGGTAATATAATGATGACAACACTACTAGACATGTTGTTTTGGGTGGTCTGTTTTTTTATTTGGCTGTTTTAAAAAAACACAAATACAAAAAACACAACAGTGATTTGTAAAACACTTTTTCTCTTATGTTTTACATACAATAAAAATTAGTAATAAAAATTTTTATAACCATTTTGGCGTTTTTAAAATAAAAATAGTTTTTGTAGTGTCATTAATTCTCTCCTTTTTTCTACTTTATATCTTAATTTAATGGGTAATTTAAATTAGGTTACATTTTTTATACAAAAATATTTCTTAATTTATATTTCTGAATGTTTCTTTTGTCTCGTGATAGAGCAACAACCCCCTTTTAACAATAACTTTTGCGATTCAACTTATGAAGCCCAAATTAAGGTTGATGGGGTAGCAGACTTTATTTAAATTTAAATAGAATTTAACAAGGATAGTAATCGAATTTATATAATTATTTTATTACTCACAATTATAAATAATCGTCTTTTGACTCTGTCCGTCTTAGCAGAAGAAAATTATCGTGAATCTTTCAACTAATAACAAAATTTATCGTCAGACTATAATTAAAAAGTTTGAACGTTTCTACGAGAATCTGTAAAAGATTGATCGACATTGTCGAAAATATATGCGTTCATTCTACATTTTTGGTTGGGTTTTGAAGGGAAAAAAACTGCCGAAAATCGCTAGGAATTATTTTGCCCAGCTTAAAACTCATTTTCTTGAGTAAATCGATATCTAAAAAAATCATTTCTTTAACATGACGGATGGACGCCAATTTTAGTACCATTTTTGTGCTTCTTGGGTTCAATTGATCAAAAAAAATGAAATTTTTTTATCGAAATGCAAGATTAGATATCTTAATGATCTTTTGAAAGGACTCTTTCTAACATAAAATTGTAAGATATCGAAAATAAAAATATCCATTTTTGAAGTTTTTGTGATGAAACATTTTGCAAAATGAAGCGGATCCAAAAAAACAAATTTATGATTAAAATTTGATACAGTGAATGTATATATTTCATTTTCAAAGGTTTAAAAAACCCCCTAAATGATGACGTATAAGACATATATTGCGCAATTTCTAATAAATGTCTATTCTGAATATAAAAATTAATGGTGTTTCTCTTTTTTTTGTTACAGTTTGACACATCACTCAAAGACATTTACAAATTCTTACAAGTATTCGCTGTTGCATTGGAACAACTCATCTACGATATGAAAGTGGAAAATGAACCATTTTCACAATACTTCGAAGAAGCATTCGGCTTTGTAAACGCCGCCCTTTGTGAATATCAATTCGTAATGTTGGAACGTGGTGTTACACCACATCCAGATGTAACACGTGAAATCATGAGCGATGATCTACGCAAAATTGCATCATCTACTGAACGTAATTTACGTGATTGGGTTATCTTTCGTGATTACATGAATACACTTGAATATGCTGTCGAAGTACTCAATCATTTAAAAAGTAAATCACTTGAAGCTAATTGAAGTGATTGAAGTTGTGAAGTTAAAAAGTGTGTCATATCTCATTGTTGTACTTTTTATGTTATGGAAAGGGAGTGTATTGTGTGACTCCTTGGACAGTCTCGTTATATAGTGCCGTTAAAGATTATCCTGCCTAATTCGTGTCTCAATTTTTTAAAAAGCTTTATTTGTTTTTATTAATCGTACCGTTATCCCATTTATCCCTAATTCCCATATCATCAATTTTTTAATTTAAAAAAAAAAAAACTTTTATTTATATACTTAAAGTAAAAATTTTATACACAAAGATATTAATCCTTCATTTTTTTCTCATCCATAAAAACAATTCCTTCCCCAACCCATTGTCTCCTTCAAAATATTTATATATTTAAAAATATTATTATTAATTGTTAGCATATTTTAAAGAAATGAAAAAAAAAAAAAAACTGAGAAAGCACAAGAAGAAAAGCTAAAACGGAAACAGATTTAATCATTTTTTTAATAATTTGTGTATTTAATTTATTTAAACAAAAAAATAAGGTAAAAAAATGCAAAAAAAAATATATATATTTGTAAATATTCCTACATATTAATTATACAATCTTCTGTAAAAAAAAAACTTTTATTGTTCTAGAAAAAAACGTACAACTACTCCCCCCGTCATGATTTAAGCTAGAATAACACCCCCACCCCCCTAAATTATTTATTTATTTTAAAATTTTTTTAAAAACTATGTTCAGTATTTCCTTGAATAATTTTATTTGTAAACTATTTACTTTTTAATAATAATTTATTTAAAAAAAAAAAAAGAAAAAAAGTCTCTCCCTATCAAATTTTGTTTGAAATTGTAAATTTCTTCAGCGCATGATCTAAATAACTTTATTTTCATTATGAAAAAGGGAGGGAAGTTTAATTTTTTGCTTGCCTGTGATATTACACTATATATAATATTAATATATATATATATATATATGTATGTATTTAATTTTTATTGTTAAAATAAAAAACAAAAAATATTCAGTTTTTTTTTGGAAAGGGTGAAACCATGTTCCTTAAATTTTTGTTTTTTTTTTTTTTTTTGAAATAATACAATGAGAGCCATTACAGTATTAAAAATTTTTTTTGTTTTTTGGAAAAAAACTAGAAATTTTTAAAATAATAGAAGCTTTTAAAATGATGTCATATATATAGATGGAACACAGTTGTAAAAATAAGTGGTTATATTTTTTATTAGTGAAACATGAAAATTAAAATAAAAAAAATTTAAAAAAAGAAACGAAAAACAAAAAAATATTAATGTTTGTGTGCTATTGTCGTCTCCTGTTATATCATTGTCTTTGTTTATTTTAAAAAAATATTGTATTTATTTAAAAAAAATATTATTATACAAGACTTGGGTTTTAGTTTAAACCAAAGATCTAAATTAATATAAAAAATAATAATTGTTTTTATTAATTCATTCCTTAAAACTATAACTCCTTCCTATTTTATCATTTAAATATCATCCAGGATACATGAATATATTCCTTGAAAAAATGGTAAGTATTAAGGTAAGTATCATAGATAATAAATATTTATATTATACTATAGATATAGCATCTCTATCATTACCAAGGAAACTTGCAGATTTAGTTCTCACTCGACTCACGAGGTAGCGCTTCAATCAATTGACCGCCTTATAATTTATTGTCTATGGTAAGTATAATCATTAATTGTTATTTAAAGTTTATCCGACTGTAAATCAAGTAGTGTCTTTAGTCTGTAGCTCCCCGAGTCAAAGTGCAGACTATTGCATTGCTCTTTTAGTAAGGATTGCTATTTAAAAAAAACCTCCAGGAGTATATCACCATTCCACGGAACTAATCATCAACATATTCAAAGTGATTTAATTTTATTTTTCGGTAATAATATTTTTTAAGTCTTTAAAATGGGAAAAGTTATCTTATTTAACTTTACGCGGTTTCATAACGTGAAATTAAATTTATTATTTTAATTTCCAAAATTGAAGGCATAATTTTTTATACCAAAGGTACAGAATAGCAGTTTTTATTGCAATACTACTTCGCAAAATTGTGAGAAATATGTGGAATTATTAGGAGAACCATAAAATCCTTAATAGATAGTTTCATGCTTTTTTTAACACTAGAAACATATATTGCTTCTTGTACTTTTAAACTAAATTTTCGTATAGCGTTTGTCTTTTGACCAATATATTTTTGGTCAATTTTGAGCCATAACATAAAATTAATATTATTACTTAATTAATCATTTAATTTTGAAATTTCAATTGAAAATTTTTCGAAGCAATTCAACATAATGCTTCTTAAAAATAGAGCAAAATGATTGTTTCTACGTTTTAATTTTAAATTCATGTTAATTTACACCTAATAATATTATTAAGTGATGAAAAAGTTATTAAAATTGACAATGAATAAAATAAAAACAAGTGAAAACAAATAATCGACTGAGTTAATTGATGAAATATCCTGTATAGAAAGTGTTGAATGTCAGCGCTAGTGTTTTTAATATGTTAGATTAGTTTAAAAATCCAAGACATTTTGATCGACATTTGTTTTAGTTTTCGATAATTTTCGAAACTTTTTTGTTTTGTTTTTGGAGAATCTTTCACAAGACCCTACTAGTTGAAGCTTCTGGGAAATTTTTAACTCTCTATCTTTTATAATTTTGGAGAACAAGGAAATCAAAATTTTGGCCAAAGACCTAATTCACTTATGTTGCTCAATTTACGTACTCAAACTAACTTTTTACGTGTTGAGTGCAGTATAAAATATATGTATTTCTTCTTGATTTCTCTTCTCGTTTTTTAGTTATCTTGATCACGGACGGACAGACGGACAAACGGAAATGAACTACTTTGGTGATTTTATTAACAACTCTATATCAAAATTTTTCAATATTTTTAGGCGTTTCAAATTTGGGACTAAAATTACTATACCTTGATATTTTTTTATTATATTATATAAATTATATATATTAATTATATAATTTAATAAGTATACTTTTATAATAATATTAATATTTAGTAGCTAATGAAATATATGAGTTGTAATATCCGGTGGTCATATTCATTTTTTTAACGCTACATACAGTTAGTTTATTTTAATGGTTTGTCAATACTTAGGTACTTACTTATTTTAAAACAATTGGATTATTAGAGAATATAATATTTATTAGTTTTTTTTACACTTCCTTGTACAATGACAAAGGAAGTACTATACAAAAATTAGAATGTAAAGCACCTGCAGAATTAATGGCCCTCCTAAACTAACAATCTAATTAGAATTAGGGAGACAAAATATAGTTTCTTATATATGTTGAATATACAATCACTCTGATTAGTCTTCAGAGATAATAAAGAATTCAGAAAAACTCTTAATAACTTCCTGGAAAATTTTTATTTTCCTTCAGAGAAGCGTTCAATATGATAAAAGTAAAACCTACAGTAATTAATTTTACGAAAATGTGAAATGTTTTAAATTTTATTGATTAATTCTGAAAAAGTCAGAAAAAGTCAGTCGTGCTCTTACTTTATTTAGCTAACTTAATTTTCATAAATTTTCTGATTAATTCTGAAAAACTCTTCGAGGAAAACTTTTCCGCAAGAGTCTCAATCTATTACTATTTTCTATCATTAAATGATTGATTAATAATTTATTTGATATTTTCAGACTTTTTCTGACTTTTTCAGAGATAGTTTTACTTCACATTTTCTTTTTCTGTATTTCAAACAAAGTATTCTGAGTTTCAAAACAGATTTATTTCTACAAGGGCATGCTGGAAACAACGAAAGTCTACCAAACTTTCTCTCTACGCCTCTTTTTTTTTTAAAGTGATGCGTTTTCAAATGAACATGGTAAAATCATATTTAAGCTATAAGTCTGGAAAACGTAGCAGAAAAATTTGTCGGATTGGTCCGAATTTTCGAGATAGAAACCGGCATACTAATTTTAGCGTGCTTAAGTACAAATTTGAATGAATTTACGGACAATAAACTACGTAACATTTAGCTGCCACCTCCATTTTGAACAAATCCGCTTTTTCTTAGTTGGTGAGTGTACAAGGAAATCATATGGCGTTCACGTCAAATTTTTATTAAATAGTAAGTTATTGATGATGAGTCATTCACTTTTGTTAAATCAATTTGTTTAGTGTTGTTTGAAATGATATTGATTGATAAACAGGGTTAAACAATATCTACGGAAAATGAGGATATCAATAAATTCCATAAATAAGTTTTTTATCGTTTTTTATCACTTTCAGGACGTTTTATTTCGACGTTATCACCAAAGTATGGGTAGGTAAAACCCACTTCTACATTTGTAACTCCTTACCAACGTTTTTTTCGATCTACCAGACCGGAACATTTTGTGTTGCGAAAATTGGGGCTATACAAAACTAAAATAAATCCAACTATTTCAAGTGCTCAAAACTTCCCAATTATTTTCGGAATTTTTTCAGTTAGAAAATCAAGGGTAATTTTACAACAAATTCAAATTTTTTATATGAATTTAACTTTATTTTATAAAAGTGAGTAAAACAAAGGTCTACTTCAGAGTCTCGATAAAGTTTTCAATACTAAATACGTAATCTGCTTGTAAATGTATTTTTATATTGGTGGGTTGGAAAAGTCCCTCTAGTAGCAAAACGGGGAAATTTATCTGGTAGTGACACGATATCTTCTATCGATGTCTATACAAAGGACACAAATATACAAATAACTTTTCCTCGAAAGCTAAGTCTAATAAAATAATAATGAATGAGACATCATTAGTATTTTATCCGCCCACGACCTATGATAGTAAATGCTAATAATAGAAATACCTGTTATACAAAACTCGAGAACCTCTTTCTAAAGCAAAAATTGTTACATGATCGAATGTTTTGAAATATTCGACTTAATATGGCAAGCATAATCGTGAAGTGGATGAATTAAAATAATTTAGCTTAAATGTCCAGGAATTAGAATGAAACCTCTTTTTTAACAAGTTTTTGCAATGTTTATATGTATGTATGTGTGATAGTTATAATATTTCTTTTGCACTCCCGTGATATGGATATCAAATGAATGAGTTTGCTGAGGAGAATATGAATAACATATGTAAATCAAACAAATATGATTTTGAGGATCATGACCTATTTAGTTGTTCCGGGTATGGAACCCTAAACGCGAACTTGAAACATAGGTAAGAACACTCTTCCTAAAATTACCTTTCAAACGAATAAAAAAAAAATCCAAATCGATTCATTCGTTTAGGCACTACGACGCCACAGACAGGCAGATTGACACACACACATAGCGGTCAAACTTATAACACCCCTTTTTTTCTACATTAATAAAATAAGAAAATAAAACATTGATTAAAAAAACCGCCTTCAATGAGAGAAATATATATAAATAGAATTATTTCTATTTCTAAATATCGATTACTATTTATTAAATAGTAAATAGGTAAAAAAATTTATTTTGACTAATAACATTTTGTTTTATCAATGGGTTAGTAGGGTAGTTTCAAAAAATATTAGTATCGGAGTCGTGTTAGAAAGACTGGTCAAAAGTATTTTTCGACAGACATAAGATTTCTACTAAAATACGCACCCTATATTCTAGTCATTTAGAAACCATAGATAACACTTTGATAGCGGTTTCAGAAGATGTACACATCTATCTCCATGGTGTAAATAAGCAAACGAAACTGGAACTGAAAGATCAGCATACGAAAAATGTCTTGGGAACTACCTTAGATGATATGGTACAATACTCTTTTTTATTTCATTTATATATTAAAACAAATATAAAACAAACTAACAAAATATTTAAAAAAAACTAAACGATAATGGCTGTGACAACCACACAAAAGAAAAAACAAACGTTAAGAAGCATTAATATATCAAAAAAACAACACAAAACAAGTTATTTTTTGGGAGCATATATTATTATTATTATTATTAATTTCCTAATAGAGCATTATTGAACACATTTCGAAAATCGAAATAAAAAAGTATGGTATTTGAGGTGTCTACTGTGTTTAAAAACCATTGTTTTAAACCATTATGCCTGTGGGTCTGTAATTTCATTTTTTGCACGCAATTCATGACTAGTGTGTAACGGAAACTTTGAACATGATTTTGATCGCTTTCAAGACGTCGGATTAACTCGAAATTGGGAATGATTATCCAGGACCGATGACAATACAATAATTTTATAAGTTTATTTGATTATCCTGATCAAAATTTTCAGGATTAACGATTTCCAAATCTTAAAATATATCCATTTATTTGCGCTCCCACCATATTTATAATGAATTTTTAATAAATAAATAATAGTCTAAAAAACTAAAAAACACAAAATAAATAATAGTTAAAAAAAAAAAAAAAAAAAAAATATCTAAGTAAATGTCTAAAAACTTTTACAATTTTCTAATAACATTCTGATTCAGTAAATTATTGTGATATTTGATAAGTTCAATTATAACTTGTGTAATAAATAATTCTGTTTTACTAGCACTAGTGAATTTACCAACAATAGGGTATTTCACTATTTTTGAAAAAAGTACTTCAAAATGTTGACTTTACTAATAAAAAGTCAACAAAAATTTATTTCGGAAAAATACACACGCTTTCTTGCCAAAAACTTAAATTAAATTTTAAACCTTTTTTAAACTGTCAAAAACGCGGGCATCCAATTTGATGACGTAATATGGGTATCACTATACGAAATAACACAAATAAGCTTGACAAATATATTCATAGACATCTGATTATAATAAATATAAATACTTATTATCTATGTATACATTATACCCAGCTTTCTACACTGAACTAACTGATGGTCTAGGACTCATACCGCTATGACATCACAGCAGGGCTTACCCGCGTTTTAGGTCACGTGATATACAGTTTAAAAATTAGGATTTTTAATTTAAATATTTTAGAAGAAAAATGTGCTTTTATGACTCGAAATCAGAATATATAAGCATATTTTTACATAAATTTTTTTGTCTTAAAAGTTAGTTAAAGTCCAAAAAATGTTATCTAAGCTATCGAAACTGTTTTTTGAATTGTTTTAATTTGAATATTATATAATATTATATTATAGGAATCATTTTTTCTGTCCCTAAAATCGACTGGACGTGTTTTTGGTACATCGAAAAATTTACTGGAAGTGTCTATTTACTGAATCAGAATGTTACTGATCTAATCTCTAGTGGCCATACTTACCACCGCTTGTTATTATTATTATTATTGTTATACACTAATCATCATAATAAGAGAGAAATACCTACACTATACCAAAACATAAAAATATATTTAAAAAAAAAAAAACTAATACAAACCGTAGAGGTATATAATATGATGACAGTTTCATAGAAAATGTCGCTGGGTTCGTGAGAACCGAACATCACATTCGCAGAATATATAAGAGGTAAAAAAAAAGTATATACATATTATACAAATGATTCTTGTATTTATATATGCGTTTGTGTGTATTTAATTTATAGAGGGTGTCCTCATAATCATCGTATTCAGATAATTTAGAGGTATAAGAAAAATTATATCAAACAAGTGAAATTTACAAAATTTAAAAAAACCCTCACAAATGCGATTTATTCCTTGTAAACCGATTTTTGGAAACTTAGCTATAGAATGTTCTCAATCAAGTAGGTTCGACCGTTTAGGGGCTACGATGCCACTGAGAAACAAACAAACAGTGGCGGATTAAGTATTTTGCCGCCCTTTTTAAAAGATGAAATTTTATTTTTTTGAATCCGTTTATATTATTTAGATATAATATTTATTTCATAAAAATACAATTGTTGAACAATACAAATAAATATTAACAACATAAACAACAGTCAGTTTTCTTAAAATATAATGTATAACTTAATTTTTAAATATCTTCTTTCTTGCTTTCGTCTGAGCAAAATCATCAACTATGTCGTTGTAATCAATTTCATAGTTGAGCTTCAATTGACAGTAAAGCGTTTTTACTCTTTTCAAGGTGGAAAAAGATCTTTCTCCTGAACAGTTCGTAGCCGGAATACTCAAAAAATACGTAGAGCAATGTCTACATTTGGATAAACATCTTGAAGATTTTGAGAATGCAAAAAATTGTATATTCCATGCGCGGAACGAATATCTTTCGTGTCCATTACAGAATCTTTGAGTTGACAGTGCAAATGAATACATTCATTCGCGAAAGTCTCTTCCAAGTCATCAGGATACTTAGTAACTAATTCATCTGCGCAAATTTTTAATTCATTGGTATCTATTTCATATAAATTGTCAAAAAAATTAAATTTTTCGTAGAGATTATGATAAGCACTTTTACGTCCTGTCAATTGTACACTTAAAGTATCTAAAATTGGATAGTAAACGTTGGTTCGAAAATTTTCTTCTTCAGATAAAGCAGTTCTTTCATTTTCCCGTGACTCGTCAGCCTGAAGTTTTCGGGTTTTTTTACGACGGCTGTCATAGTGGTAATAATTTTGAACTCCAGATAGTTCTTTGGCTTTTTTTCATAGTCAGAAAATTGTTTATCTCTCATATCTTGTAGAAATAATGCCAAAGAACTATATATTTTTATCACAGATGATAAATCAGCTTGAGAATCCTGAAGCTTCTTACTCGCAGCATTTAATCGATCCAAAATTGCATTCCAAACAATGACTAGAATAGCTATTTCTAGATGTTGTAATTTTTTCCATTCTATTTCATAGAAATTTATTTGTAAATTTATATAAAAAAAATTCGAATAGATCCTTAAAATGTATTGTCGTTACATTATATCAGATTTAAAATTTTGACATTCTGAAAAATTTTCCGCCCCCCAAATTGTGCCGCCCTAGGCCCGGGCCTCACGGGCCTAGGCGGTAATCCATCACTGCAAACAAACGTACAGATAAACACTTTGAACTTATAACACTCCTTCTTAAATCAATATCAAATATGGTCATATTTCAATGAATATTTCAATGAATGTTTCAATTTTATTGAATTCTTAAGAAAAGCCATTTCATGAGTGAGCTACCATATTTTTGATATTTGTGGAATCAGTGAACTTTTAAACGCTCTTAAAGTTAGTCACTGCATATTTCTTTAAAACCTACGCCCTTTGTATTCAACAATCTTAATATATAATTAAAGAGAAATGAAAAAAGTACACAAATATCGGGTTTCGAACCCGGGTCTATTAAATTCACGCCAAGCTCCATATCCAACTGGACCATATGTGCTCTAGGCATATTGTACAATTATTTCAATTCAACGAATATTTATAGTATTTAATTGTAAGCAAAAATAAAAAAATTAAAATTATGTGGGAATGAATTGAAACCTAGTGCGTAGGATGATTTTGAGCCAAAAAAATTCCAAAATTAAGTACACGATTCAGTGATTAAGTTTTTAGATTTTGTCTAAAATCTCGCAAGATAGATTTTGAAAGTATCTCGACAAAAATCTAAATAATCATCAAATAAGTTTCTCAGAGTTATCACCAAAATTTGGTTACATACAAAATTTTAATTTCCTGACGAATTACCGACGTAGACAGGTTAAAATGAGACACCCGGAATACCTATCATAATATAAACATACATGTATTTGTATATAGAGGTAGAATATGTTTAAACACACTAACATGTTAGCACTCTTGATGACTTTATGTTTGGTTTAAGAGTGTTGATGAAGATACCCACCTTAGAAACAAACCATCAACATGAGAAATTATGGTTTAGTCAAAGTACGAAATTTCAGATTGTTTTCCGATTAAATGACTGTTTTCTTCTGATATAACGACTGAAACAATTATGACTCGTGTATGATTTTAGTTGATACCTCTAAAATTATTCGGCCAATCATCAAAGGAATTAGGTTTTTGTAATTTTAAAATTACTTGTATCCAATTCCTAGGACATCGGCAATTTTATTATTTTTTTATCATTAAAAGTTGGCTGAAAAAATGATGAATCATAATCTTGTAGTTTATAATAAGACCATAAAAATATATTGTTGTCGATGATATAAAAACAAATTTTTAATTTAATTATGAGTTCATCGAAGATCCATTATATGATGAGACGACTATAGTTAGAGTATAGTTGATTGAAGAGCGATATCGATATTATCAAATTTATAAGCATCACTTGCACATGATATATTAAATATTTTTGTAGTTGCGTGGTATCGCTAAGCCAAAAATAACTCATTACTTGACTACAAAGCATGTATTTGGTTTATATGTATGTGCCGTGCAATAAACCAAAACTTTTTTACAATACTGTAGGTTTACAATCACCTTAAATTACTTGTACATACGTCAAAAAGACACATAAAGAAACACACGAAATGGTTGACTTTGATGGTAGCTACTAAAATAATGTTGTCATCTACAAAACCATTATAAATGCCTTTCTTATCTTGAAACAAACCACATATATCTATATACAACATTATTATAATAAAGGTTCGCTCACGTCACAATCACAAGCCTCAATAATAATTATTCATTTATTAATTAGCTGTCTGTTTGTTTGTCCTTCCAAAAATGAAATTTTGTATTTTTTTTTGTTTAATTTTTCTTTCCTATTTCCATTGCCTGAAGATTATAAAGTTTCGTTTTACATTTCAATGATTAAGTTCTCGATAGAAGAATTTTACTACTCTAATTTAGGTTTTTTAGATTCAAGTACTGAAATAGAAATGTGTTTTCGAGAAACAAAACATAAGGATGCAAAAGACTGGGCAATAATTGTTGATAAAAATAAAGAACTCAAACTGATTTTGATCTTCATTTAGAAAATACCTTGCATTACTCAAAGCATTTTTTTGAAATATTATTATTTTGAAAATTTCGTTGGAAGAGCTTACTAAACGATAGAAATTTCATAAAAACTTTTGCTATTTAAAAAATAAATTTCTTGGATATTAAAAAGCTTTTATATTGTAATGGCACGGTCATCTATTCTCTTATTACACTTTCATTCAACAAAGCTAAACATAATTTGGATTGAATTAGTTTTGTAATAATGTTAGCAAACACTTATCAAGTTCAGAATATCCTGATAAACGTGCACGTTTTAGTTTTCCTTGCCCTTCAGAATATTGTGATTGAATTTTATCTTTATTCTGAATTATTCGGCAAAGAGAGAGCTTTTGGCACATTAAATTTGGCACAGCCTTCATAGCATGGCTTCCCACTTTCATAAACAGTATTGATAACGATTTAAGCATTCGTTTTGGAATTTTTAAAATGAACATCTGTATAATAATAAAGCAAAACTAAAACTGAAGGTCATTGAGGCTCAAAATTAGTTAAGTGCAGAATTTCCGAATAGAATAAGTAAGTAAACAAACAAAACGATGTTATCTCAGTTCTCAGTTACAGAGGTTAATGCATATAACATTCACTAACTGTCTCAGTTATAGAGGTAACAATGACGATAAAATCGAACGAATCCCAGATAAAGAGGTTTGCTTCCTCCCACTAACAGAGGTATTTCAGTGCCAAGGTATCGGGACCTCAGCATGAGTTCCAGTTGTGGTGGTTTCTCACTTATCCAGGTCCCATTTAACCAAATTCCACTGTATAACTTCATCTATTTCTGAAGAAAGGTTGAAAGAAAACAAGGTGCGAATGGTATGTATTTCGAATTATGAACTTAGCTACAGAAATGTTAGTTAGACTTTAGAATATACTGAAGGTACAAAATTAACTTCGACGTTAAACTTAACACAGACAATGTAAAGTTATAAACTAAACTTTCCTTACTTGTTTGCAGTTTAAAAAAATTAATGATTTAAAAATAAAAATTAATACTTTTTTTGTCTTGAGTGTGTGTGTGTTTTTTTTTTCAAAACATCATCTTCTTTTTCTTTCATAAGTTCGTTCATTTTGTTTCGTTGTGCTAATATTGACGTTTCTTTATCACCTTAAACAAAACAGAATTATTAAATACATAATAAATATATAAATAAATACTATAAATATTAAAAATAAATACTTATTATTTATAGTGTTTTTAATACTTAATACTTAAATAACAGGTACAATATTATATTAGTATACTTGTATAATAAATATACAAACGTATGAAATTTACTGTTTAATAAAATATTAATACTGTGGACTTTTTCAATACTTCTTGGATAGAATCAATACTTATCATATAGCACAACAGTGCGTTAGCGTAGATAAGTAAAATGGAAAATTGAAAGGGTAATGTATGATGATGAATGTTGATGTATATGTGAAATGTCAATGTTTTTGTTGTGACTATATATACAGGACATAAAATAGCCCTTTTTCACACCCTTATATCTCAGAAACTACTTGAGCTATAATGTTGCGCTTTTCAACTTAAGTAGATATATACCCTGGGACGCCGTAAATCAAAGCTCACGTTCACGGCTCTCATCGTTTCCGAGCAATAACGCGTCAAAAAACGGCCACGCCCCGAAATTTTGTCACTGACTGATATAAATTCACAGCAAAACTGAGAAATGGTATAAAGATGCGGTTTTCATTAAAATAAATTAGAGAAAAATCATACCCCAGAAAAAATACCAAATATCAAAATTTTTAACGGGAAATGGGAAATTTCGCTAATTTAAGGTGCATTTTTTCCCTATTTAAAAATACATGGGAAAATATGAACCAATCACAAGGCTAGTTTTTTTTCCTATACAATTTGTATGGTAAAACTTAAATACGCTTAAAAATTTGTTATTTATATAATTTTAATTAAATATTGATTAAATTTGAATAAATATTATATAAATATTCAAAAATTAATTGTGTATTTCAATATTTCCAACTTAAAATATTATAAAAATTAAATAAAATATATCTTATTACTAAGACCCTATGAAATTCAAAGTACCATGTAGAAAACATATTAAAATTATTATGTTACATTAATTAGGAAAATTTTAATTTGCTTTTATAGCGAAAACTGTAAGAGATAGAACAAAAGTTTAAATGCAAAAAATGTTCCTTGCATAAAATTAAACAATTCTGTATGAAAAATTTTGTTGTAAAGGTAATTGTTTTCCCGTGAAAAGCAAATAAAGTAAAAAATTAAATTGCAATTTTCGAAAAAACGGTAAGAGATAGAACAAAAGTTTAAATGTAAAAAATGTTCCTTACATAAAAATAAACAACTTTTGTTTGAAACATTTTTTCGAAAAAACAATCATTTTCCCTCGAGAAAGTAAATAACCACTCCTGTTTTTTTCGTTAATGCAAAATCCAACTATTTTTGTCCTTAAATAAAAAAAATGTATAAATATAATTTCACAAGAAGTTTTAAACCATTTTGCTTATTTGTCTTGTAGTGTTTACTACTAATTGTTGCAATGACAACGAATTTTATTTTCTTAAAAACAATGGTATTGTTATGTTCAACAATAAATAATCTTGCAACCCAATTTTGAAGCCGACACCCTCAATCGATTACGTTGAAATTTTGTAAGCACGCTGACTTTGAATTTTTATGGTTGACTTGATCGAATTTTCTCGTTGCTTCCGCCATATTTTGTTAAATGGGGGGGGGGGGGGGAATCTTATTACTCAATTTTAAAGCAGATATCTTCAACCGATTGAGTTGAAATTTTGTATACACGTTTAGATTTGATAACAAAACATGGTAAGGTTAGTGGCGTTATTATTTTTCCATCACTTCCACTATAATTGATTTATCTATAAATGATTCAGCTATACCGATTCTAAGGGACTTCTAAATTATAGAAAGATGCGATTTTGGACATTCGACAGAGACTTGCTTGAATTGAGGGTCAACCCATGCGCAGTACTATTACATGTAATCCTCGTGTGCGCACTAGCAATTTTTAAGGCCTACATGTGCGCAGTAACAAAATATAAATTTAGCGTATGCGCAGTTGCAAGATTCAGGATAAATTCATTCGCACAACTATAATTATTGATTAATCTGTGGGCACTTCCCGGATATAATACCCAAATATGCGCACTAACAAAATATAAAGTCCCTGTATGCGCAGTTGTAATATTCAGGATCATCCCATGCGCAGTACTATTACATCTAATCCACATGTGCGCACTAGCAATATATAAGGCCTACATATGCGCAGTAGCAAAATATTAGCTAAGCTAATGCGCAGTTCTAAGATTCAGGTAAAATGCATGCGCAGAACTATAATTTGAGATTAATTTATGCGCATTTTCAATATTTAAGGACCAAATATGCCCATTTACAAAATATAGGGTTCCCGTTTGCGCAGTTGTAATATTTAGAATCAACCCATGCGCATTACTATTTCATGTAATCCACATGCGTGTACTAGCCATATTTGAGGCCTACATGTGCGCAGTAACAAAATATAAATTTAGCGTATGCGCAGTTGCAAGATTCAGGATAAATGCATGCGCACAACTATAATTATTGATTAATCTGTGCGTACTTCCCGGATATAATACCCAAATATGCGCACTAACAAAATATAAAGTCCCTGTATACGCAGTTGTAATATTCAGGATCAACCCATGCGCAGTACTATTACATCTAATCCACATGTGCGCACTAGCAATATATAAGGCCTACATATGCGCAGTAGCAAAATATTAGCTAAGCTAATGCGCAGTTCTAAGATTCAGGTAAAATGCATGCGCAGAACTATAATTTGAGATTAATTTATGCGCATTTTCAATATTTAAGGACCAAATATGCCCATTTACAAAATATATGGTCCCTGTTTGCGCAGTTGTAATATTTAGAATCAACCCATGCGCAGTAACATTTCATGTAATCCACATGCGTGCACTAGCAATATATTAGGCCTACATACGCGCAGTAACAAAATATAAATTCAGCGTATGCGTAGTTGTAAGATTTAGGATAAATGCATGGGCCGAACTATAATTTGTGATTAATCTGTATGTACTTCCAATATATAAGACCCAAATATGCACACTTACAAAATTTAAGGTCAATGTGTGCGCAGTTGTTATATTCCAGATTATCCCATGAGCAGAACAATTATATGGGATCAAAGTGTGCGCAATACCAATATATAAGACCCAAATATGCGCACTTACAAAATATAAGGCCCCTGTATGAGCCGTTGTAATATTCAGGATCAATTCATGTGCAGAACTATCATATGAAATCAAGCTGTGCGTATTACCCTTAAATAAGGCCTAAATATTTGCAGTTACATAATATTTGTCTGTCCGTTTGCACATCTGTCTGCCAACACGATAACTCAAAAACGAAAAGAGATATTAAGATGAAATTTTTAATGCGTACTCAGGACGTAAAAAGTGAGGTCAAGTTCGTAAATTATCATTATACGTCAATTGATTCCTAGGTCTGTGGAACCCATCTTGTAAACCGTTAGAGACATAACAAAAATTTTAATGTAAAAAATATTCCTTATAAAGAAATAACCAACTTTTGCATAAAACATTTTTTCGAAAACATGACTGTTTACCCATGAGGACGCAAATTAGGCGTAAATTATATAGAATGTATTATATAATAATCAATATCAGTTATATGAAAATGAAATTTTCCTTATAATATTTATAAATAACACAATTTTGATGACATCTTGTTCGGCATATTTCTTGACGTACGAGGCTCAGTATTCAACAGTAATTCAATGTATGCATAATGGTGAGTTAAAATTGTTACAAACACTTTCAACTTAAATACTATTGCCTGGCAAAAAGAAGTGATATCCCACCAAAAACATAAATGTGTAGAAAGGCGTAGATGAATTCCAATAAACTCAATTACGTCAGCCCAAAAAAGTTGTGAAATCCCGTAGAGAAAAAAATTCTTCGAAAAAAAATTATAAAAATGGCATAAATTTATTGCGTAACTTTTCCGTAAAGAAACATTAAAGTATTACATTAGTAACTTTTCGGTGACTTCATACCTACACGCACCTGTATAGGAGAACAAAAGATAATCGTTAACCCCCTACTATCTCCCTCCTCCCCTCTAATGTTATGACGTAATAATTTTTTCACAACTTTTATGAAACATCAAAATTTAAATTTAAACAATCAAAGTATTCTTTAGATTAAAGTCAAGCACCTACTTAACAAAGGCCTAATTTTTTTTACTAAAGTAAGAAAATTATTGGTTTAAATTTCTTGTCAAGTTTCTCCTTAGTACGTATTTATTTAATATTTTACTTCGCAAGTTTTTTATTTTTAGATTCGTTTTTATATTCCGAAAACTTGCGAAGTAAAATATTAAATAAATACGTACTAAGGAGAAACTTGACAAGAAATTTAAACCAATAATTTTCTTACTTTAGTAAAAAAAATTAGGCCTTTGTTAAGTAGGTGCTTGACTTTAATCTAAAGAATACTTTGATTGTTTAAATTTAAATTTTGATGTTTCATAAAAGTTGTGAAAAAATTATTACGTCATAACATTAGAGGGGAGGAGGGAGATAGTAGGGGGTTAACGATTATCTTTTGTTCTCCTATACAGGTGCGTGTAGGTATGAAGTCACCGAAAAGTTACTAATGTAATACTTTAATGTTTCTTTACGGAAAAGTTACGCAATAAATTTATGCCATTTTTATAATTTTTTTTCGAAGAATTTTTTTCTCTACGGGATTTCACAACTTTTTTGGGCTGACGTAATTGAGTTTATTGGAATTCATCTACGCCTTTCTACACATTTATGTTTTTGGTGGGATATGATGGACAAATGAGAAGCCGGATGGAATAATAACGTACTTTTTGCTCTGATTGATTTTGAAGTGGAAATTGGTTATCTTTCATCGTCACACAATAGGGAATATTCCTGTATTATTTTAATATTTTTATTTCATTGTTTACACCGTTATAACACAGTAAAAATGTAAATACTATTTAAAAATGCTGTAATTAAGTGTAAAAGGGTCCTTTTGGCGCTCTCTGTTGATGAAATATTAATATGTGACCTGTCAATTGGTAACAGTTCAATGTACTGTTTACTACAGGAGTCATACCCACATATGTTGTAATTATAGTATATATCCATGGTAATACCATACAAAATTTAAGTAATTAATACCATACAGTATGTCAACAAGTATGACAAGCCACATACTATAACGTCACGCCTGTTTTAAAATTTGAATTTCCCTTTTTATAAGTTTGAATTTCTCTCACAAAATTTGTACTTTTATTAATTAACTTTAAATATTAATTACTAAAATAATGGTCTAGTGCAAATGTCTAGCCAATAAAGTTAAGGAAAAAATATGTTTGAACAAATTTCAATTTTATGAATATTCTTTATTGGCTTTTTTGGAAGTAATGATAATATATCTTGAAATGTTCTAAATATCATCTCAATATTTAGTACCAAATTATTTCAACAACTGGACTTTGTCAAAGTTGATGACAAAGCAGATTGATTTTCATTTATTTATAATTAAAAGTTGAATAGCTCAAGTATATTTGAATTAATTACTGTCCTACGGTAAATGTAAAATACATTGAGGTAGTACGGTAGAAAAGAATTTTATTGAAAATTAAAAACAATAGTACAATAAATTTCATTTACTCGATAAAAAATTTGTAAAATTATTCAGAATTGAAACATTTTAAAAATCAAAATAATAAAAACTAACAGTTTTCACAAAACGAAATATTAAAAATGATTAATTTGACAATAATTTAAATAATTTTTAAATATAGAAATATTTTTGATGATTTATATTTTTTGATGACATTTTATTTATATGGATTACAATGAATATATTAATAATTATTTGCCTAATAATATTCTTATTTTTATTACAAAATTTTGTTATTAGTTTGTTGAGGCCCATTTAAAGGTTAATCAAATATGAAAATGAAATATTTCTGTATTATTTAGATTAAGAAGATATGTCAGGGTTCCCACCGGTGAAATTCTTCAATCCCGGAGCGTCTGGCTCAAAAAAAAAATTGATTCAGGTATTTGATAATTTTTTTTACCAAAAAACATGTTAACCTATTTTCTTCCTCTTTCTTAAAATGTTAGGATTGCCGAATTATATTGAAAGAAAATAGAACATTCAAGGAGATTCAATATGAAATAAGATTCATTATGAAATAGGCCCCTTGTTGTAGCCGTTTGAATAAATAAAGCCACAAAAATAAATTTTCTAAACTGAGTTTGGCGGTGTTATGACACCGAAAATTCTTGTGAAGTACTTACATAAATCAAATACAAAAAATTATTTTTAAATTATTTGCTTTGAAAAGTATAATTTTTCGGATTTTCGGGGTTATTTTAAATAAATATTTTATTAAATTGTCATGTTCCGGGTTTAATGTTAAAAAATTATAAAATTTTTGTAACAAAACCAAAGTTAAAAATGTTTAAATGAACTTTTAACATTTTTAACAGAATCTAAGAGCTAGTGTAGATTGATTATTGCATTTTAAGCTTTAATTTAATTCCAAAATTGCTCTTTAGATAAGAAGTATTTTTGATTATTCGCTTAAATTCCAAGAATTTATACCTACGTTCATAGACCGCAAACTCTCGCCCAAAACTGAAGAGGTGGCAACCCTAACGTATTTTGTTCAATTTTTTTATATAAGTATTAATTTTTTTAATGTAAATATTAGATAAATATTAATGCCTTCAATCAAAATATTGATCCATTTTTTATCAAAAAAAATTCCGTAGTATTTAAAAAAATAAATTAAATAAAAATATTGAACTTATTGCGCCTTATTTTCAATGACATACAATTTATATAAAAATAGTTAAAAACTCCGCCCCCATTCTAATAAAAAATGGTTTGCAGTCGAACTTTCTGATAATTTTGGTAAAACCAATTTAGAATTTAGCATTTTTGATTAAAAAATGCTAAATTTTTTTCTTTTCTAAAATATTTTTTTTAGAATTTTTTATTCTAAAATATTCAGCGGAGTACATGTAGTAGGATTGCCAACTCTCCAGATTTGATTGGGAGACTCCAGAAATCAGGAAACTCCCCAATTCCCCGATAAATAGATTTTTTGTTTCATATTAAGGTAAATTCGGCAGCTATGACCAGCGTTTATTTTAAATTATTTGGAGTATATTTATTTAGATTAATTTCATTGACTTCTCGGAACTGTTAGGTGGCAGTCCCATTTAAATACAATTTCAAAAATGCTAACCGATAGCCCACCCTAAAATAAATGGAAAGTTATAACGCTAAACAAAAAGGTAATCACTACTGTCCAGTAGAAACATGTTTACAAAGTTTCATTTTTTGTTTTGTATAATTGTTTTATTTGTATAAATTTTAGAAAACTGTCAACTTTATTATATTTTGCCTAAAATATCCCATAAAAATGAACAGAACAATTCATAAATTTATAAATAATATACATAATATATATATTATTTATAACTGTTTATTACCTCAAAAAAATATTAAGGTAGAACACACAATAGGCAAAGTTATATCCTTTAAACAAGGATACCAAATATTGGCTTTACTTCCATTATGTTTACATCTTTTTAAATTGATTCTACGTTTGTTAATAAATTTTCAAATTAAAACGGAAATTTTTAAGTACTTATAAATCTCAAAAAATTATAGTAGAGAAAAGTAGTTTATTGAGCTCCAGTTACTAAATTGTACCGGAAGGTTTTCTCATAACTAGAGAAGATGATTTAACTCAGAAACTAAATGATAAATGGCAATTTTATATGGTTAAATGTATCAAAAAATGGCGTCCCAAACAGATTAGTTTGTTATAATATTTTCTGATTTTTATGCCATGTATACGAAATATAGTATACCAAGGAATACTAAGTTTAGTCCCAAGTTTGTAACGCTTAAAAATACTGATGCTATGAAAAAAATTTTGGTATAGGTGTTCATAAAATCATCTAATTAGTTCATTCCCGCCCTGTCCGTGAAATTTAAAATTTTTGCTCGGAAACGTATATAGGCAAATCAATACTATATCAATTGATTCAACAAATTTCCAAAAAAGTCAGGTCAAAAAGTTCAAAAACTTTGTTAGCTGGACATTTGAACTAAACCATTATTTTGATAATTAATATATTTTTAATTACTAAACATTTATTAATATTAAGTACAAATTCAGTGAGAGAAATTCAAATTTCTTAAAAGGACGTGACGTCATACTATGTGACTTGTCAGATTTTTTGACATACTGTATGGTATTACCATGGATATATACTATAATTGCTACATCCATAGGTATTACACCTGTCGTAAACAGTACATGAACTGTCCCCAACTAACACTTAATTACAGCATTTTTAAACAGTATTTATATTTTTTACTATGTTATAACGGTGTAAACAATGAATTAAAAATATTTAAAAAAAAAGAAGAATATTCCCTATTACATAAGTGACTGAATTGGCTACGTCCTCGGCTGGATATCTAAGGGTTCAAGTCACAGTTTTTGTGTATTTCTTTAGTATCTCTGTATTTGTTTGAATACAAGTATTCAGTCTGATGTTTAATGTGGCTAATTTAGTATCAACCATCTATCCAATTATGGAAGTTAATGGATAATTTTACACTTATTTTAACTAACTAATCGTTGAGTTAGTTATTTTTTCACTCTTTTCAAAAAACACCTCTTGAAATAAATAAATAAATAAATATATATATATTATGAACAATACTAAGATATTGTTGTACATTTTTGACATCCTGATATGTACACATACACAACATAAATAGATAGCTTTTAGAAAAATTATCTTACATCTTTATCTTGTCATAAAACTTACCGAAAATATTATAAATAAGTTTATGTTAAGATGACATGATTTATGATTTTATTGGTATGAATTGTTTTGTGTGTGTGTGCTCAGAAACGACACCGCCTTCACAAATTTAAACAATAATCATTCTCTCCAAAAAAAAAAAAAAAAAATGTATAATAAAATAAATTTTTTGTTGTTAAATATATGATTATGTGATTGTGTTTGAGTTATAGATAATTTTTTGTGTAAAAATATTTGTCATTTTAAGTCATATTTTAATTACTTACGTGCAAAATAGCATTCCTGCGTAAGTGCTGCCTCTACAAGGAAAAGTATGAAATTTTAAGCGTTAAGTGGTTCTAGTTTTTGGTATAATTGGTATATTTTGCGTTCAAAGAAAATCATATTTACATAGTTTTTTCAATTATCTTTAGCTTTAGAAATCAACTGATGATGTCGTTAGTTTTTCTTAATGTTCTTAACAGCCCGAAAAATGGGTACCCTGATCTTGTTGTTTCATTTGTTTTCATTGTTTCATTTCCGTTTGCTTCGAAATAAAAGTTTACTGAAAGTGCTTAGTAAATAACAAAAATTGGAATTTTAGAATTTTGTGAATGAACCCATACATTTTCGATAAAATTGCTCCACTTTTCCTAGAATAAAAAGTAACAAGCCGCTGGTGGGGTCTGATCGTGTGAACCCTTGGGGTCCACATTAGGGCAGGTAAAAGACTTAAGCCTATAACATCTTTGACACATTTTTCTCGAAAAACTCATGCGATTGTAAGTGGATTACTAAAAAGATGATACAGTCAAAAATTATAATGATTCGAACTCAATACCACATTACGCTATTAAATTCTTTATCCCTGGAGATAGAACTTCAACTCCTTCCAATTTTATTGAAAGACTCTAGAAATTGTAGTTTCTCCCGACTCCCGATATCAACATAAATCCTCCAGAGTTCAGTAAATAAGAAGATTATTTGATTATTTTTTTTCAAATTCTGGTAAATTTCACAATTACGACCAGATTTTATTTATAATAATTTAAAGATTAATTATTTACTATCAAAAATATCGTACAGTATTATGATTGGTGATATAATTAGATTAATTTCACTATCTCCTGACTTTCTGGTTTATTGCCCAACTTCCCAGAACTTTGGCCACCTTAGCCCGAGAAAAGATTATTCTCTTTTTTCCCACTTCAGTAGTTTTTCCACTCGTTAACGACATTGAAATGTTAATTATACAATATCGACAAGGTCGAATCCCAAATCGTTTTTTATAAACAAATCTTTGATCTAAACATAAAATAAATATTTTTTTGTTCATCCAAAAAGAATTTCATTCATATCATTAGACAGATAAAAATCCGTGTAAGTTAACTGATTCCACTAGCCACTTATTTAAAGGAAGCTTATATTTTATTCATATTCAAAAATATTCGTTCAATATATATCTCACAAAAAGCCTATATTTTGGTCAAATGTTTTTTTTTCAAATTTTAAGGAATATTTTATGTAGGTAAATTCTAATTTTTTAAATGAAATATGGTTATGGTTAACTTCATGGTACAATTATTAAAACAAACAATATTTATAAACGAAACACGATGATTCATGTTGAAACTTGCAAAACTGTTATGTTTAATATGTCCAGACATGTTTTAAATACCAAAAACTTTATATACAAATAAAATATGCTCCTCAATCTTCTTAAGTAATATTTTGATTTAAAGAAATCCGATTACTATGCCAAATGTTATGTTATTATTCAAATTAATAGGTTTCTGTTATGAAGGACCTTGTACAAGGACATACTATTGTCTATGAATGAAACGTCTGTTTAGATATTTATGAATAAAAAAAATGTATTTAGAAGAACGTACGCTTTAAACAAGGTGAGGTCAAGTAGAGGGTGATTTTGAAAACGATATAAAAAAAAATCTTTTTCAAAATTATTATTTTATCATTTTAAACTTCTTAAGGTTGGTAGAAAAGTACATTGCAATTTTCGATGCATTCTAATTAGCTGATTTAAAATCGATTAAAATAGATTTTTAATGTTCTCTTAGATTAAGGTTCATCAGCTTTATCCTAATTATTTGGTGGAAGCGCATATAAGTGCTCTCAAAACTATATATACTAATCGCTCCAACCTTAATTATTCTCAAAGTTTTTTGCTGAAATTATGGAAAACAATGTGTTAATAGGAAGTTATTTCTGTTTGAAAAACGGACTTTGCTGCATTGTGGAAATGATCTGATTAAATTATTTAAAAAAAATTCCCAAAATGGTTTTCTACAATTAACATTCCTCTTCGATAGAAACTTGGCACTATCCTCAAAACTGTCTTCTAAATTATAGGTTTATGTAGGAAATATAAAAGCAAAGACTTTTTACACTCTGTGAATTGCTTTAATAGTAATTTAAGTAATATTGCCAAGAATATAATAAGAAAGTTTCATGAAAAAATAGAATAGAATAGGTAATATTAAACTTTATATCGATAGTCTAGTTTGACCTTATGTAACGGGAAGATTGACCTAATATAATAAGAAATTTGAAAAGCATTTATTGATAAGACATTTTTATGGGCTTGTTTTTAATTTCTAGAAAGGTAATTTAAATTTGAAATATGATCTGAATGTATAGAAAAACGATTTAATTAAAACATCTAATTATATTATTTATTTAAAAACAGTTAGATTTAATGGAAATCCGTATATTTAATATAATTGACGCCGTATCGCGTCGCCGTTCTGAAAACATAATAATAATTTCACTATAATTTTGTCTTTTTAGGTTAAACCGCAAAGTAATAAAATTATTCAAAACATGTTAACATTCAGCAGTGAAGTCAATTTTTTATTTTCACAAATCTTTGATCATAAACAGGACCGTAATTATCATCAGACATTTTCATAAATAAATCCTTTACATGCCTCAACAAGTGCCAGCAGAATTTTCTGTACTTTGATCCAAGATCTACGCCATAAAAAATCGGCTTTTAAAATTATAATTTTAATTTTCACAACACCTCCAACATTCAAACTAAGCCTAAGTACCTTTTTTATATTCAAAATTCATTTCCGATTGTACATTCAGTTGCATACGAGATTGGATAATTGTAAGGAAAGATAATTGTTCCATATTAATAGGAATGATTGATGATTAATTCGATTTGCTGTGCCAGTCCGGATCTGAATATGTCCTTAAATAAGTAAGAAATTAATTAGATTTCTGTTAAATACAACAAATGATTTGAAACACTCATATAACCTTCAGGTACAAAAATTTCAGTAGGTATATCACAAATTTTTTTATTTAGCCTTAAAAATTAAAATTAATCCAAACAAGGACAGTAATAAACAGCAAATAAAAATTTGATTTATTTCCTTTCTCAATGTTAGGAGTGGGGAATGTTTGATCAATTTGAAAATTATAGGTTGGTAAATTAGCTAATAATGCAGCAAAATTTACGAGGATGAGATGTGCAGAAGTCAACGAAGCCGAGGAGTTTACATGCAACTTATTTCCATTAATAGCTGCAGTCGATGATATAATTTTAATGCATTAGCTACCATTCTATTCAAATAGGCAACGATCTATCAAGCAATTATCACAGCTTACAAGGCATCTGTAGAGACAAGACATAGATGAATAACTTTTGAAACAACTGTAATCCGAAAGCCTTCTCGTTAGAAAATATTATTATATTAATGTTAGCAAAATATTTGAAGCATGAGCAGAACACGTAACCAAATTTCTCGTCACGCGACTAAAGATTGCCGAACGATTCATGCGAGTGTCCACGGGTTAAATTTTTACTTACATTTGCACTATTCTTATCCTACTTTTCGTATCTTTAAAGCTCAACAATATCACAAAATGACACAAACGCTTTTTATACCTCTTCTCACGCATGTGAAGCTTCACAAAAAGTACAAACTACAAATTAGAAAATTACAAATTAGTAAACAAGTGCATGTTAAAAAACATTTATTCAACAAACAAAAATAAATAAAAAAAGATTATCATTTCAAAAAATCAATGATAATTTTTTTTTCAATTCACTCTGGCAACATTCACATATGACCTAAATCCTAGCTGTAAATGTCCGTATGCAATAATAAAATGTATATAAAAATGATTATCATGTTAAGTGACGGTACACACACGGTGTGTATTTGTGTATCCAATATAAGTCGGGCGTGCCTTCGCGCCGGAAATACTACAAATGTTCTACAAGACGATTCATCACATCATATGTTATATTACAGTAGAATCTCGATAAGTTAAACCTCGGTAACATAAAAACCTTAGTTACTTCAAAAAATACTACGTTCCCTTCCCATCAGAGCCCAAAACCTCTATAGCTTAAAATACGCAACCTCTATAACTTAAATAAATAATTTCTGTTAGGCCCTCAGTAACTAAAAGAAATGTTTCCACAACCTCTATAACATAAAATTGTGTGAATGAGTCATTTTGAAAGAGTGTCAAAACAACTGTACGATCATTTATAGAGCAGTGTAGCAACATAGAAGATAATGTATTCTCCTCTCTATTTGTCATTGAAAATCAAATCGATTTATAAACAGTGAATTTTTTAAAACAAAAGAAAATCACAGATTTTTATAAGTAGACTAAACCTTTAGTTGTTGTTTTATTTTTATGTAATGTAAGTAATGTGAATAAATATGATTACATATGTATTTTATTTTCAGTATTTTATTGAACCCATCCTTCTGATGCATTCAATAACATAGACCCTTGATAACTAAAAACCTCTATAACTTAAAATATTTTTTGTTTCCCTTGGACTTTAACTTATCGAGATTCTACTGTATATTATATGTATGGTTATATACACAACTTAATATTCAATTTATATTCCAGAGCTGGGCAGAATTGTTTGATCGATCGATTTTGATTCAAGAGAAACTTTCAATTCATTCCTATATTAGTCTACAGTACATAGGAAGGTATGATTTCGTGACTCACGAAATTTCGTGAGTGGGTTCATTTCAATGTAACCTACAACATTTTTATGTACGAAAACTTTGGAATTGAGGCGTTAAAATAATAAAACTTATAGTTAAACTGACATGTTTAAGGCGTAGGTCTGAGAAAATGGCTCATGAAATATGTAGGTAAGTATGTAAATTTAATTTAACTTATATATATTAAACAGTTTAGTAAAAATTAGCCGGTTGTTCATAAATTTTCATACCCCCGTTTTTCCGACATGTTGGGGGGTGGAGGTCACACCAAACGGCCTAGTAGTTTTGTAGGCCACTATTATGCTCTCTAATTATATTCATACATCTTGCATTCTTATTTTGTAAATTAAGGCTCAGATCGAAAAAGAGTTTTTTCTTTCGTCTTTATAACCTTATTTAGGAAGTCGAGAGTTCTACAGTCAATTGTAGAACATCTTATATAGGTCAAAGTCCCCCATACATATTACATTTAATAGCTTTTTCCATATTAACACACTATACCATATAAAAATCTTTTTTTAATTAAAGTGGCTCAGAGTTGTAGAATTTACCTGAATATAGAACAAAAAATATCTTTTTTCACTGAACTCTGAAGGATTTATGTTTATATCTGGAGTGGGAAGAAACTGCACGATTTCTGAAGTCTCCAATCAAATCTGAAGCGCTAGCAATCCTATTACTATCCTAAGTTTTATATGAATGTTATTTTTAAAGTTTTGTTGTTGCATTTTTTTTATATAAATTTCAAATTGAAATATTTTGCCCTGCTCTAATTGATTATACATTACACTTTACATAATTTTACAAACAATTTATATATGTTTACAAAAAAATTACATAATCGATTTAACAACAAGATCATCATCGTTGCCGGTAAAAGAATGTCGGTGAAGAATATGATTTTACAATTTTAAGTTTTTAATAGTATTTTTAATAAAAATATTTTATAATTATATTTGATAATACTTTTAAATAAATTGAATCTTTGATGCAAATACATTATTCAAAAAAACATAGATGTTTGAACCTTTAAAGATTTCATAAACTGATTTTAATTTAATAGAGCTTGAACTTTGTATTATATTACAATTTTCTTTAAGGACGTTCAAAATCACGAAGAACAAAAAATCACGTTCTCTTAGGAACATCTTTAAATCGTGCATATGCATTTTCATTGTAAGAATGTCCATTATAAGAAGGTAAACTTTTTCGTCTAATTTTTCTAAATTCGAACAGATTCCACTCTGAAAACTTGAAACAGAAAAAAAGTATCCCTGAAAAGTAAGAATACAAAAAAGTGCTTTGTCATGTGATAAAAATAGTATAATAGGTATAAATTAAAATAGGGTTGTTTTACTTACTAGCATTGAAGTCTCCTAGCTTGTATAGGTAAGGTATATACGTGTATTTAATGTAGCGATTACTACGATATGTGAAATTTGGTTTCATAGAAGTTTATAATAAATTTATGAAATCTACATAGAAAAATGTTCGCTGTTTCTGCTAATTGTTTGTTTTTGTAAATATTTTTATATATATCTTAAAAATTTCAAATTAATTTAATTATCCAAAAAATTTTGTATAATGATTTATTAAAGTTTAGACCTTAAGTCTATAATGAAGAGAAATTTCTGAGATGAATCTTTTTGTCTGCCATTTGGAGGAATGATGAGGGATAGTTTTGGGTTTCAACTTTCGTATTTGATATTTTTATGCTTGCCATCAAAAGTCATTTACAATATAATACGTAGAAAGAGAGGTCAGAAAATTGGCAAATGGCACCGCCTATCCTGTGACACCTCGTTTGAAAAGACATAAAATTCTCTCTCTAACCATGATAAAAAATGAAGTAAATCTATTGGTTCTTAAGATAGACTACACAGAAGACAGAAGGCATGAATTCCACCGTAAATGTACAAATTTGAAGATGCATCAAAATTTCGCTCAAATACTAATACTATAATTTCAAAAATCCAAAAATCATGAACAACCTGAATTGAAATAAAAAGGAAAAATATGACTTAATCAATAGAGAAAATGCTTCATAGTTCTAAAATTATTCATAATTTTTTTATATCAATTAATACACTTATTCAGACTGCTTAGAACTAAAAAATATCCAAGATTAAGACACAGCTGGGAGCAATTATGGTCTATTCTACATTATCAATAAACAAAAACATTAAATTTGAGAAATTTAATAACTAAAACATATTATGAAATTATAATATTTAATTAGTAATAAACTAATTTTCCATTAATTTTAATAAAAACAAACAAATTATTTTTATATCAAAACAAAATTAGTCCCACCTTAATACAAAATAAAAATATTGCTAAACAAATCATTTTTATGGGTTTTTGATTTACAAGTATGTTTATTTATTTATTTATTTATTTTTTTTTATGGATCTTAATCCGAAAAATTCTCTAGAAAATTTCATATAATCCCCATTAAATGTACCATATCGAATTGTACAAAATTGAGTAGCTAAAGTATTTCAATTATTTGTGTGACTTGTTGAGAATGTATTTAAAACTATTTATTTATATTTGTTAAAAATAACATAAATTTTTGCTTCCTAATATCCATAATAAAATCATGCTGATTTTTTTGACATGTTAATTTATGAACAAAATGCCCATAATATTATAACAGAAACTACCTTTTTTTTCGGTTATTATTATTACTGTATATGACTTCTATAATTGTATTGAATTTATGTGGATTCAATAGGTTTTTATTATTCGTTGAGGGTCCCACAAGGTTTTATAACCACAGGAATTTCTTGTATACTTTTTAAGTAGTGAAAATTTCTTCAGGTATTATCAAAACTGATTTGTATAATGAAAATCGGAAAATTTCGATACCACTACGTAAAATATAATACAAATGGAGAGATGCTATTGCCTAAAATTTATTTTTTTGTAATTATATAAACATATGAAGACATTACAAGGATTTTCAGGACTGAAAAATATAGTTTTTCAAGGACACTTTTTTAATTTAAAAGAAAAATTTACTAATTTATTTAAATTTACACTTCTAAGGAAAGGCATTTATTTTATTTTTATTTTCAACTTCGTTTATCAAACTTGTATTCTTTTCTCTTACACTTCAAGTTTCTCTAGTTTCCCTGTCGCTCTCTTTAGATTTACCTTTTCTTTGGCAATCTTTGACTTTTTTTAATCCAATTCCTCTTTTCTATTTTTTTGAGAATTCAAAAACCCATTGATCATCTCATTCGTGATTTTCTTGTTTTCGACAATTTGTCTAACACTGCCAGTTGCACATACAGTATCATGAATGGTTCTTAAAGCAACCAATTGCCTTAAAGCTACCAAAGCTACCTCATTTTTAAAGATACGAAAAATATTAAGGACCTTTACAGGTTTTACAGGACCAAATAATTGAACTTTGAACTTTTTGCATGGTCCGAGTGTACCCGTAGACTAAAACCAACAAATTTTGAATCGTTTATTAAAAATTTTTCTACAGAGTTTGTTTGAAAGCAACTTTATAATCCTTTTTTTTATGAAGAATTTTTTTTAGTATCAAGAAAAGGTTCTTTCCCGTCGTGCTAAAAGATATACAAAAACAATGCGGCTATGTGTGAATAATTTGTATATGTATACATACGTTCTATAAGTATTATGTACAGTTACACGAGCAATTTTTTATGAGCCTGGGTATAACGGACATTCTGCCTTAAGAATGTTCTCTTAGCTATAAACAATCAATATTAAAATATTATATTTTTACGGTGGTAACAAGATGTTTTCAAAATTCGTTAGCAATTTCAAAATTTTTTTTTGGTTCATCATCGTTGAGTACAATAAAAAGGACCTCTTTATAACACCTACAATGTTTGAGAGAGTTTTTAGCGTGTGCGTGAGGTCTCTTTTTTGAATGAATCTCTCCACACACACAAAAAAGGAGAATATTTCACATAAAAAGAACTTCAAACATTGAATAACGAGAGACTAGACTCCCATGAGGAAAAAAAATATGTTATGTTTGTGTAAAAATGTTGCCGAAATACATACTTATAACCAAGCAACATGAATGAATGAATTAAGTTGTCAAAGAAAAGAGAAGAATCTTACAATAACAATAGATTTTGATGTAAATATTTCACCTTTCAGTAGGGAACTAACTATTTAACTAAGGTAGGTGTATTATTGATAAATAGGCTTTAAAATGTTTTGCATTGGGGTAGGTAATATTTTAACAACTTCATTATATTTAATTTCATTACTACGTCATATCTTTTAAAGCAAATAAACAAATTTCTAATAGATCTGAAATCTGAAAGACTGTCCGTCCAAAACCATACACAACTTAGCGATAATATTAATATTTTAAAAACAATAGTTCCTGAAATTTTCTTTCAGAATTAGCTTATTGGAAAAAAGTACACTGTTTTTGAAAAAAATGCTAATAGAAAAAAAATGCATGGAAAATGTCTATTTTGGCATCCTTAAAAACATATTTTAATGTTAACATTTTTGAGGCATGACTTACAAAATGTGCGGACCCAAAACGGTTACGTTTATCGGTTTTTCTTATTTATCTCGAAAACAAGCATTTTTTTCAATCCAAAAGTCTTATTTCCATAGGTTATTAACAAATAAGCCAGATAAGTGACAGTTGTTTGCGCTTCTGAATACGGATATACAAAGTACCCTAGGTCATGTCAAAAGCGGGGTTTCTAGTAAATTTTAAAAATAATTCAGGAACACCAGCTATACAAGTTTTTTTTTCATAATTAAAAAAAGAATAATCCACTTGTAGTGCAATTTTAGCGCTAATCTAAGTCAAGTATAGACCAATTGAGCAAAAATCAAATTTAAATTAAATTTTTTTTTTGTTATTTCCAACGGTGGTTGTGGTGGGCTTGGTAGAGTGTTGGACTTCTAATCCATAGGTTTAGGGTTCAAAGCTCATGCAAGTCGGTCACTTTCAATTGTTCAATCAATACACAACGTGATCTGGAAGTGGTTATCTGAGGAACGCATTACTAAGGGCATTGATGGCACAGTTCCGATTCGTCTCGACGGTAGTACAAGTACGCTAAGAATAACCCGCATCAGATCATTCTGTGGCCAAAGTGAACAGCTGAATTGAAGAACAATTGACGAGCCGTTTAAGCGACTGCCTGATGTTGATAACCTCACCATCACATACAGTTTTTTTTTAAATTTTTTGAAAAAATTTAACAAATGAGCCAGATAGGTGTCAGTATGGCACGCCATTTTACTATTTAATAGGCTAATTTTTATCGAGAAAAAAATTAAATAATTATTTTTTTTCAATCAGAAATTTTATATTTTATATTTTGTAAAATAAATCTTAGTAAAAGAGAGATTGGTATAAGATAAGATGAGAAAAGAGAGATGAGAATTAAAATTATGATGATAACATAATAAAAATGTATTATTATTATTATGTATCATCATAATAATAATGTATTATTATTATGATGATACATAATAATAAATCAGTTAATTTTATTTGTATTAGATTAAAAAAAATGATTGAATTAAAATTATGTACATAATGGAAATAGAGAATTAAAATTATGTACATAATTAAAATGATTGAATTAAAATTATGTACATAATGGAAATAGAGAATTAAAATTATGTACATAATAAAAATGATTGAATTAAAATTATGTATATAATGGAAATATATGGCACGCCGTTTTACTATTTAATATGAATTAAAATTATGTACATAATAAAAATGATTGAATTAAAATTATGTACATAATAAAAATGTTATAATTAAAATTATGTACATAATGAAAATGATTATTATTATGATGATAACATAATAATAATGTATTATTATTACGATCATTTTTTTCCGGACATTATATAGTAAAATGGCGTGCCATATGTCAGTTATTTGCGCTTCGAACTGAAAAATAAAAGTTATTTATGTTTTAAATAAAGCGAGTGCAAAATGCTCATAACAGGAATACTGACAGGTTAATAGAAACTTTAAAGTTGTGCTTGTTACAAGCTTACAGCTTGTGACGTACATATCAAATTTAACAAAACTATTTGTATAATATTAAATTTCAGCATATCAATAGTGTCGCCACTAAGTCGCCTAAGTTTTTTTTACATTTCCATTCTTCACAATATTATGCTATATGGTACCTTTGTATGTATATGTGAGTGTTTTTGATCTCTCATTTAAATTGGTAAAAATAAGGTTTTTATTTATATGTATGTGTGTGGACAAGAGAACACTTTAAGGTATCTCCCAAAAAGCCGCATTCAATACAATTAAATCTTTTGTTAATTTAACAGAAGATATATATAAGAGAAGAAAAAGCAAAAAATCTTTCTATTATAATTTTTTTGTATAATATTTATTATTTATGCATTATTTCACAAAATAGAAAAAGAACAATATGAATAATTGTTAAATATTTAAAAAGACTACCAGAACAAACTTGCTTTTTTTTTTTTTGCTAATAAAAAGCCAACAAAAATCGATTATCAAATATAAACGAAAATAAGACTTTTATGTTATATACCTCCTTAAAATCGATGTATTTTTCCGGTGTTAATGTGAGCATTTTAAAATATTTTTTTTGTCGTTAACTTATTTGCAATTTTATCGCTTTATATGTGAATCGAATTTTTGATGTTTGTATGTGTATTTTTTTCCCAGAGAGATTATAATCCAAGCAAATTAGCAATGAATTACTATTGTATTTTCTTTAAATTTTGAAACTATCAGTTTGTCAGCATAAAGTTTTAAGTTATACAGTTTTATAAAAATTAAAGCAACTGTGAACATTTATAGATTATATTTAACATAATTGTGTACAAAAAATTGCCTATATTTAAAAACTTTTTCGATAGAAAAATTTTCTTTATATATTCAAAATTTATAGGCCTTGTTTGCGAATTAGGAATTTAATTTAATTACTTGGTGTAATTATATCTTCCTCTTTGTTTAATTAATAATTTTAAACGTTCATATTTTGCGTACTTTTAAAGATTTTCAAAAATGTACTTCTCTTTTCTGCCCGTAAAGTGAGAATTGTTCACCTGAAGTGATAAAAAAATTTAGTAAATATGCCTAATGTGCTTCTTTTGATTTGATTTTTTATCAAAACTATCCACAAAGTTAAATATTTTTCGGTTTAGCATCCCATGATACTTGATTCGACATTGATGTGATTTAAGCCATCAAAAAAGCGAATTTCTTAAATTATTTCTTCTGAGTGGTCTATTTAATTTCTTTCATTTTAATGCTTTCCAAAACTTAGTTAAATATATCAAAAAATTAAACACCAAATTTACAAATTTCAAATTAGTTAACCAGTTCCAGTATAGTTCTGGCTAAAAATCAACCCAAATCACTAAAATTCGTATAAACTTATATTTATTCTCCTTAACAATTTTACCTTATTTCTTCTCGTCGACATATTTTTTAGGTTTCCAAAATTTATGTAAGAATTCGCACAAATATTACAAAGTATGTTTTCGGAAAATTGAGAGATTGCACAGAAATAACAATAAAGTAATCAAGCTTTGAAAATGACAGACCAAATTCGTTGTAAATGATTTATATACGTTTAAAACTAAAAGTGTACCTTATTTCGTACCTTTACATTTTGAAAATTGAAGTAAAACAACCGTAATTGTAGCATAATATTTGGGGTCTTTAAAATATTGACAAATAAATCAATTTTAAAAGTTTCCTAATTCCCATTGAAAATTAAATAAACTATTAAATTAAAAATTTATTAAAAGATTTTTCTTTGGTCAATTACAAAACAAATACTATCCAATACCACCCTCAACCAAAAAAAAAAAAAACAGTTTCAATAGCCAAAAAGTGAAGGTAATAAACTTTTAAATAAAAAATTAACAGTGGGCGGTCTAATATTGACATGTTACTAAATATTTTGTAAGCCTTAGCCCTCAAATATAATAAGAAGATAGGTATATTGAAATATACTATAGGTTGTGCATTTCTTTGGAGTTAAAAACCGTTATAGCTATGACCCATACAACACAAACCAATAATTTCTTGTTTAAATAAACTTTTGTTTTCCTTGAAAAAAAAAATCGTGGGAAACTTTCTCTTCTATAATTTGAAAATTATAAACATTTTCATTTAATAAATTATAAGTTCGTGATTACCTCTGCAAATATCAAACTTCATTAAATCTTACTTTTAAAACTTTAAAAAATATAAAATATACTTGTCTCATTTTACTATATCTTCTTAAAGTATTAATTAAACTAATTTAATAAATGCTTTTATTTTCTTATATTTTAATTTTTATTGAAAGCATTCTTACTCGTACATAACCTTAGATGTAATTGTATTTTCGATAAAAATCGTCATTTTCAATATGCAAAATAGCTAGAACTTCATAAAACTCAATAAAAAATTGCAAAAATCAGAAATACAACTGCAAATTGTAAAGAATTGATAACACTGTCTCGGAGAGATGAGAGAACCACGTGGATAATGTAAATAGTTTCTCAAAATAGCAATGAATGATTGATTATATTATCAAACTTTGGGAAGCAGCTGGTATGTTGCAATTGACAAAAAAACGTGTTTTTGTAAGAAATTTTACGTATGTCAGATAGCCAATATTTAAGATCTCGATTCAGAAGCAACCAAACAGTACGACGTAATCTGTTATCATTCTGGGATTTTACTAAGATATCATAAAAAAAGTTCATTTTCAATTTTCAGGGTGAATACCATTACTTTGTAGCAGATGATAAAAAAAGTACTGAAATGCGGCAATCAACTTGTTTTTCAGCAATTAGTGTTGACACGTTGTATTTACAGACTGTAAATTCTTTTTTATTTACAATCTCATCTATATATATTGATTCTTTTACACTTCCGTTGATTTTTATGTGTTTTATTTTTTACAACCCTCTTCAGAAATTTGTTAAAACCGTACTTTTTTTTTTAGTTTTTAGTATATATATAAAATAAAGTCAATTAAGTTTATCTTTTTTTTGAGGCTATAATAAAACAATTAAAAAGTTAAATTAGAAAATAATTAATGGGGGTATAGTTTTCAAAAGTTAAAAAAAAGATCGTAAAAATTAACCATATCTTGGCGCATTATTAATTCGTTTTTAATATATGAAAAATTTTCGAGTAAAAATGCTTTTCTGGATCAAAGGAAAGATGCTGTTTCAGTAGTCAGCTAAAGTCTGCTTGATAGTCAAATAGTATTCGAATTTTTTTAAAATTATGATAGAATCGTAGAGAAAAAGTACCTATACTTTATTAACATTACTGTTTAAAATACATTAATTTATTTCCAGAGAGATAAACCAGGATGAAGGGCCATAGACTGCCCTTAAAAATGTTAATATTTTGTAATGTCAGAATAATATTTCGATAGTTTCGATCGATAGGTAGGGAACAATTATTCAACCAGGTCTTATTTTCAACCAGAATTTACATTCCGACATTAGAAAAGCAGTGTTACGGCAATTTTATGGCTGGTATCTAAAATATCTTCTAAAATTTTGAAATAGTTAGAAACATAGCTATTGTAAAACTTCATAAGTTTTTGCTCAACAACTTTAATTTCCATTACTTTGCATTTATCGGAGTGGCCAATATTGGGATCTGTGCAAAATTATTTAAATACTATTTATTTTACAGTTATGATCGTATAATTAATTGCTAATATGTTATTGTACCTTTAATAGCTGTGTTATTTTTTACAAATTGGTGATTCGTGAAGAGAGGTTATATATATTGCACTAGTCTGGAGAGGGAAAAATGTATTTACAAAAGGAAAAAAAAAACTATAATAAAAAATAAAATAAATAAATTTAAAAAAAATTATAAATAATTTTCTGTGTGAATTTTTGAATGGTTAACTTTTTAATGTTATTATGACGTTGTAGTCGATACCATAAAAAGTGAGACCCCCACACACACAAAACAAACTCGATCACTTATTTCGATCTTTTAGAGAGTTCAGTCAAATTTAATTTTAGAGTTGTACAAATATTCGAGTACACCGGACCCTAGTAGGACCAATCGTTCAGCGTGACAGCCAACTGTCAGTGCCCTGTAATAGTTGTGATTTTGCTTATAGAGGTCCTTTGAAGTGACCTACAAACCTGAAGTGATAAGATCTAGGCAGCGTTTACGATTGTATTATGGCCATATCTGTTTGCAGCACCAGAAAGGCGTTTCTCCATCCTTCCTTAAAGTATTTTCATTCAGGAGAATTTGGAGCAGTAAAATTATCATTAAAACGTTAGTAAATGCCATGTCTGGTTTTGTGCAAACTTTTTGAAAGTCGAAAAAGATATAAATAGGGATGTACCGACTATGCCTTTGACCGACTAGCCAAAAAGCTGATTAGTCGGTTGCATAAAGGTCGATGACTATTCGGACAAGTCGATCAATGGTTTGAGATATTCGAAAATCTCCGTGGCGGTTCGTATACAGCTTATCACACGCAAAGATCAGAGTAGTCTGTTTTTTGTGTAACAAAAATTAAGACATTAGTACAATACTGTTATTGTTCCTTATAAAAGTTTATTTTACCTATTTTTAATACAGGAACATACGTTTCGAGTTTAAGACATTGGGGGACTTGCCCTTACAAATAGTAATTGTATTGGGCGTTTACTATATAAATATACAAGAAGAATTCACCATATAGTAAATAAGGTATATTATACATATATATGTAATAAATTTATTAGTAGATGAGTGTTTTGTGGTGTTATATAGAGCCTATACACAGGTATACTCACAAAGTGTTGAGACTGTGACGAAACACGAGCCAACTTTATTATTAATAATTTTTTTTAGCTGTGCATGCGTCGTTGAAAAGTGCATTTTATTATCAGGACATTTCATTCATAGTCACGTTTTAGTTTCAAACCATCACTATAAGAATGAAAGTCTAACCAACGCGGAACATATTTTATTATTTAAATTGACATTACACTCACAAAAAAAAAAGAATAAATTTTATTTTTGTACAATATTAAAAGATTCGTTACGCAGGAAACGCGTAAATTAAACGAATTCCTTCCTAAACATAAACAAAAATAAATAATTTTAACTAACCTGTTTTAATCATTGATGGATATTTTAAGTCAGAGAAAATTCAAAACAAAGAGTGAGAGATCTGATTGGAATCATATTTTTTTTAATTTGTAAGAAATTGTTGGACATTTTTTGCAAAATTAATCGGTACAAAAGCAATAGCTAATATTCCAGAAAAAGGAATCTGCTAAAAAAAGAACAAAAACATATAATAATGTGAAATTTAAACGAATTTTTTTTCATTTGTACTTTTTATATAGTTTTTTTTCACACAAAACTGAGTGCTGGGAACGTAAATGAGTCGAAACAAAATTATTTACTACAATGAGTAACAGTTGCTTTTATTAGATGGTTATTTGCCAGTTTCATAGAATATTGTTTGAACATGCATCCTGTATTTTTGATTAAAACAACGTCATGTACTAGTGATCAATCAACATAGGCAGTTATCAGCTAAATACTTGTAAGAAGAAAATTTGTTACCCACGAAAATTCACTATTATTTAATTTAATGTATTATTAATAATAGTTATTTAAAGAAAGATTTGTAATAATATATATCGTGTATTTTTGATTAAAACAACGTCTTGTACCTATGATCAATCAATATGAGCATTTATCAACTAAAAAACTTGTAAGAAGAAATTTTGTTGCCCATGAAAGTCACAAATTTTGTATTTAATGTATTATTAATAATAATTATTTAAACAAAGATTTGTAATAATATACATTCTTTTAAATAACAAAATATCCATATTTATTTTATGGTTTAACACCGTTTAAACAAAAAGTTACAGAATATTGTACATGAAAATATTATATATATATTTAAATAAAGAATATTGTTATATTTGAATTCCACAATGTCACACATATAAATACAACAATGTGTGTTCATTCGGGTCTGTTCGTAACGTGTCCCCGTCAATAATGGCACTTAATTGAATTTATTTGTTTTCATTTTTAAAAAGACTGATTCGAAAATATATTCAAAAAGTATGAAGATAAAAAACTTTTTTTTAGAATTGGTTTAATCTTTTGATTTTTTCTCTTAAAAATTTGATAAGTTTAATCTATAATTAAAAAATGAATCGCTGAATGTGTTGCTAAGCGCAAATCTTGAGAGCAGCTGAATCGATTTCGCTAATTCTTTTTTTATAATATTCCTTGAAGTACGAGGATGGTTTTTATGGAGACAAAAATTTTAAAAATTGACTAAAAAGTCTAAACTTAAACTAACACTTTTCTATATTCCCATACAGACGATTCGCAATAATAATTAAAAGTCAATTTGAACTTTAATACCATACCATAAAGTTTAAGTGTTAGAAGAGGGGTTTCGGGAAAGCAAACCAATTGAATGACGTTAGTATCGTACAAAAAAAATATCGAATTTTAGGCGGTACGAAGTTCGCCGGGTCAGCTAGTTTATTCTAATAATTATTATAATTTCTATGGATTGAGAATTCTAAAAATGTCTATTTAATGAAAATTACTGTAGTTAAAGCTAATTTTCAGATTTTAACTAGTCGGCTGCTTTTATTCACTTCCCAGTATAGTATTTTTTTCCTCAAAATAGCGATCTCGGATTTGTGTAATAACATTAAGATGTGTTGTAAACACTTCCAAAAGTGACGCGTAGAAATTTGAGTGAAAGTGATTTTCTCAAGGTCAGGCATCGATCCCAGTACCTTTTACATAGGAAGGGCTCATGTAACCTTTAAGCTACATATCTCAAAGTTCATGAAAGCTTCAAAGTTCATGAAAGCATTTGGATACATAATAATGCACATAACTGCTAAACTATTGGGTTTTGGACAAAAGTACATAAGGTTCTTTCGACTTAAAATTGTACAAAGAATACGCTCTGAAGCTATTTCCATCGAGTCACGGGACACCCTGTATATTATGTCCTAACAACTTAGGTCACATTATTCTTACAAGTCATCAAAATAATTGTTTAGTCCAAATTTCAAGCTAATTTCTGGTAAATCATTTTTGCTCAGATCTAAACCTACATCTTTGCGTGATTGCTATTCATCAGAATAGTTTATGTAGATTATTATCAGAGATGATTGGTGACAATCAGCGTTTCTATAATTTGAACAATTTTTTACAAAATTAATAAAAATTATTCTATTTTATGAAAAACCAAAAAAAAAAAATTATCATAACGCCACATCAAATATGAAAAAAGAAAAAATGAACAATTATGTATGCATAACTTGTAACACATATTTATAAAATTTTGATAAAAATCTGTTGAACAAAAAAAAAGTGACAACACAACTCATCATTTTTTCGAGTGTCTCTTTTGGTGTTCTTTATTTTATCCACAAAAAAAAAACCTGTATAATATATCCCATAATAATAATATTATTACTTCAAAGTTTCACATGCCAACAAAATTAATGAAATATTACTATATTCAATTTTGTTAAGTTTTTATAACAAAATAAAAGAACAAAAAAAAAACAATCTTTTTTAATATCCAAAAAAATTAAATAAAATAAATTATTGTGAACGAACTCCACCAAAAAAACAAATACATCTTTTTAATTGGCATCATATATAAATTTAAATAAAAAAAGTAAAAGCTTTAACATTCTTGTGAGGTTCTTGTAAAGAAGTATAATTGTTATAAGTTTAAGAAATAAAATTTAATAGATTTTAAATATAGAAATGGTTTTTAAAATAGCTTGTGTTGTTGTTTAATGGGTCATTTATGTCCAATAAAAATTTTATTTTTATTAATTTTTTAATTAATAATATAGCACCCTTTTTTTTTAAGAAGCCTCCTCAGAACATCTTGGAAAGTAAAGTTCAAATAATTATCTAAACTCACTTATTGGACCTATGTTTCTTATCGCGTGTTCGGCGGATGGGGGCAGAACAAAAGTGTCTGACACCGACCGACACTTTTTAAAGCTTATTATCCTAAAATATTAATATTATTCTCAATGAGGTCGTGGTATTGTGGTAACAATGCCCGCTCTTCATGAGAACCGTCGATGCCTATCTACTCCAACCAATTTTTTAAAACATAAATTATAGAAAATAGGATATAGTTCCTGCCAGGTGCCATACGTATGCAATCTTCAGGCATATGGGATAATTTTTACAATTAAAATTTTGTTCTATTTCGAACGGTTTACAAGATACGACCTACGGACCCAAGACTCAATTGATCTATGTTGCTTATTTACCTTTTTCAGAATGATATATTTTTTCGTTTTTGAGTTATCGTGTCGACAGATTAAAATTTTGTTCGTAGCATCAATATTTTGAAGCATCACAAACTTGGGACTAAGCTTAGTATATCTTGATATATTTCATATGGTATAAAAATAAATTTAGATGGTGTAACTGGAGAAAATCGTAGTAAAACACGAAAATAGCCGATTTTTTCCGATCTCATTTAATGTTATCTTGAGTCAGGATTAAAATGTAAAATTTTTGTTTACCAAACTTTATCTATATTCTAAATGATGACAAAATTGTGTAAGAGTAAGAAAGAATCATGGAAATTTTTTAGTAAGTATAAAATTAATAGCTTTAAAGTTTTTTAAGTAAGTACAAAATTAATAAATGGATTGGAAAATTCAAAAATTAAGAATTCAAAGTTAAAACTAACTGCTAAGTTAAATATTTACGGTAGATCTTCATGCTTTAATAATGTGATTAAAAGTGACTCTTTGTTTTTTAATCGAAAAAATACTCAGGTTACTTTTTTTTGAGAGAAAAAAAATCATATATACTTATATTTAATAATGTTGTCTGGGTATGTGTTAAAATGTAACAAATAGCAGTTAACAAGGTGTGTAGCAAGTAGTATCATATCAAATTGGTACAACAAGGAGTTAAACAAGCCACTTTGTAGAGTTAAACAACAAGCGGTTCACAGTCACTATATACAGTCACTGCTAGTGACTATATGAACTGTATAGAGTGTCACTCAGTTTTGGATACTAAGGCTCTTAAAGATTTGATGTTGGAAACGTATGCATTCCAATTCTTCGAAAATAGTTTGCAGTTGCAGAATTTATTCGTGTTTCTTCATAATGAAATTTGCAAGTATAGAATGTATCTGTTTCTTTGAATGCTGATTCTCATATTTTGAAGAAGGGAAGTACAAAATGGAAATGCTTCTAGATCAAGCTGCTAAAGACTAAGCATTTTTCAATGCCTAAATTAAATTCTTGTTTTATTTCACAATATGTTTCTCCCTCAAATTCAAGTAATGCACCTCTTTATATATCAGTTTTGCTTGTTTCTTCGATCAGTCAACATTTTTTGATTCTTCAGAACTTCATTATGTAATCCAAGTGAATTTATATCCAATAAAGAGGGAAATAACTGCACAAATCGACAGCCTAGAGGGAGCATTCCTTTCGTCAATAACTTTAATACACTAGACTTTCTAATTGATTACTACAAGTTTGTCAAGGTCCATTAAGCGTCTGTTAGCCAGCACCTGATTGGTGGCTTTTTTGAACTATGCCTCAAAATGAACAAAAATAAATCATAAAACCAGGCTAGAGAAATAGTGCATAAGGTCAAGGTAAACTATTTTCTGGTTATGGTAAAGAAAAAAAATTAAGGAATATAAGGAAAATGATTGGCGAAGCCTAGCAAGCTTCCAAGTTATTCGGAATGGTCACCCGATATGATAATATAAATCTATACAGAAATATAGAACTGCATGGGTCCGTCGGTATGTTTTTTTATAAATTCTTTTTTTCTTTCTTTTTTTTTTTGTTTAGTGTGGACACAAGACCACCCGATGGAAAAGGTTGACAAGGGACTTGTAGTAATGAATCTTGAAGTTTGAATATATATAGATCTCACGAGATTTTATGTGTGTGTTTTGGTTATGTGCTAATCAACATATTATATACACTTAGTATATGTATACATATAACGCGTTTCCGGTCACAAATTAGGTTTTTTTGTTTTTGGATTGGATTGGACTGTTTTTTGTTTTAAAAAAGTGATCTACAACCAATCTTCAATGGTGAAGTTATTTCTGTTAATTAAGATTTTATACATTGTTTTAGATATACATAGCATTGACATTGTTCCTAATAAAATTTTCATTTTGTTATTTGTAATGGTTGAGTTACCACAATTACTCCAGAATTAAGCAGAGAACTCAAGTCGTGCACTTTCTCCTGACTCCCGATATCAACATTAATTCTAAACTAAAAAATATATTATTAACACGCTTTTATTAGCCTTTTTCCTATGAAGATTAAAAAACGATCCTCTAGATGGCAGGATATATTTGTACCCCCCCCCCCTCTAGTGTTGCCATCTAGCGGATCTTTTTTAATCTTCAGAGGAAAAAGGCTAATTAGGCTGGTATGTATCTATATATTTTTGTATCTATGTAATGAAATCTTTTAACGTGATTTTCATCCACTTCAATACGTCGAATTTATCAGACACTTATTAAGAAAAATCTTTGATGGTGGAAGCGCAGATATTATTCACTATTAAAAATAACAATAGTTAATATAATAATAAAAAATATAAAATAAAAAAATTAAAAAACACGCTTTTGTAATTATCTAAACTAAAAAGTAAAATATAATAATATAAGCGGAAAATAAATTTACTATTATTTAGTTTTTTTGCCTGGATAGCACAAGTAGTGAAGTTCAAACCCGATATTACTACCCAACTTATATCTAATTAGCTCATTAAACAGAAAAGGATATTAGAAGAGTGGCCAAATTTAAATCACTTCTACGAAATTTAACACTAAATTAGCTACAAATATGAACAGATATATTATTCATTCATATATTAAATAAAATATCACATTTTAAAAGCTAATTTGTCAAAATTACCACCAATGAAATTTAATATGACTTCAAATAGAAAATAAAAACTAAAGTGTGATTGTGTTTGAATGAAAAGACAACTAGACGCCATCCATTTGAAAGATATTTATTTATTTTTTTGAAGTCAGTGTTGTTTTAGGGATGAAATCAATTAATTTTGTTAACACATAAAATATTATTTTTGAAATATTTTTATTTAATACATACCTACACAATTTAACGCTTCGAAATAATAAAATGGATGATTAAGTATTTTTTGTATTAATTTCATTCTTTATTCCAAGGGTCTGTAGATAAAAACAAGTGACGTTAGATATATTTTTATTATGAAATCAATTGTACATTTTTTTTTTATAAGTTCACCGTGTTTTTGAAAGGTTTGCCTTCAAGAAATTTACACAGAATCCGGGACTCGAATCCGAATTCTCTAGATATTCGGTCTAGGACGTAACCAAATCCGTCAAACAAGTTCACATTGTTCATATAAGTGATATTCTTTTCCTTTTCCTTTTCCGAGCTTCCTGAAATAACTAGAGAATTTTTGATAAGGTATTCGGTAACCAAAGCCCTGAAGTGTTTATACTATATTATATAATAAGTATTAAGGGTGTTACCTGCAACAACGGGAATTTGGAAGAAAAATCGAAAAGTTGGGAGAAGAAAAAGTCATAATTCTTTACGATATTTTTGATGTTTTGCATAGCCAGTAAAAATTTAAATATCCATTAATAATTCAAAATAAAAGCGGCTCAGAACTGTCAAATTTACAGGAATATGAAACGAACAATCGAAAAATCTGGTTATTGATTGAACTATGAAGCATTTATGTTGATATTGGGAGTCAGGGGAAACTACATAATCTCTGGCGTATCACGATAGAATCTGGAGAGGTGGTAATCAAAAGATATACAATTGCTTAATTGATTAGTTACACGGTTTATCATAAATAATTATCATATTTTTAACTTTTGGACCTCGATTTGAATAAAGTATTTTTTTAGATTTATGAAATAACGATGAAAAAAGCCTTCATGATTCATGGTTCATGGTTCCACATTCCATAAAGCCTAGAAATAAAGTAAAATCATTGGAGCAAGAAAGAGAGAATAGGTTAACGTTGCGATGAACTTTATACCAAGATAGATGATGATTATTAAAAGAAAATATCTCACGCAAAGTCTCGATATTTATGAAAATCGAGATTTTTGTTACCGTAGAAAAGGTAACTAAATTTCTGCTCAGCCCGGAAGATCATTTTTCATACATTACTCAGCTTTATATCATTAAATCTCACATATAATGTAACATCTCTAAAATATTTTGGAATATATTTTTTTTCATAAATTGTGTGTTTCTTTTCAAACTTGTCTGTGAAAAAAAAGAAATGATTTAATATTTGTTTATTTAATAAAAATAAAGTCACAAAATAACTATATATGTAAGTATTCATTTTTACATTTAATAAGTTAGACAAAGTACACAAGATATACCTACAAAGGGCATATTCATTATATTGTCACTACTGGGCCAGCCATTTATTTATATGGCTAACTATATGCCTAGTTTTTTGGAGTTCACATATCATTATGATATTATATATTGTACAGGAGTAAAAATATTATGATACATAATAAGTTGTAAAGGCTTTAATACTATTTTTGTATTCATAGATGATAAGATAATCGAAAACACTGCCTCTGAAACGAGAAGCCTATATACGCCTATGAAACTGCTATGAATCATTTGGATCAAAAAATGTATATTGATTTATTTTTGTTTTCCCAAAAACTGGCCTTAATATTGAAACCAAAAATCAATTCACCAATTTCATCAAATTGTTTTAACGGAATCCTCAAGCAAGTTGGTTGAAGTCCAGAAAGAGATAATTATACCTAAGTTCCCAATTTTGACCTATTTACGTCAAAATTAATAAGTATCTCGAAAAGAAAACGACGTAATGCTATTTTTTTTAAATTTTGTTATTCAACAACATTCCTTTTAATTCTACTGTTTTTCATTACTGTCAAAAGAATTTTTGAATATCTTAAAAAATAGCTGGGAAGATAGTGCATGCTTTGAATGGAGAAATGGCGAATTTTGCAGCTGATTATCTCGCGATCTAAACGGCCGAAAATTTTGCATTCCTCGGAATCTCGGAGTATGAGTAATAAATGGACGAAATTTGTCGGCAAGTGCGTTCATGCTGGAAATATTTTAAATACAAATAAGGCATTGAAATGAAAGGGCTTGCAAATAGAATTTCACAAGCTTAGCTGGGTAGACATTAATTTAAAGTTGGTGATGTTTTCCTGGCAAGCCCGTCCCATTATAATATCTAATAATATTTACAGGAGTCCAGTACATATGATATAAGGTAAATAATATTTATTGTCTTATTGAAATGAACTCTCAAAAAAAAAAAAAAGAACTATACCATACAGCTATGTGGTATGCCCTATTGACATTCGTAACAAGATATTTACTTATTTTTTTTGTGAGTTCTGTATGGAAGATACACTTCTACAAATATTATAACAACATACACACATAAACGAACAACAAATGTAAATAAATAAATAAATAAAATAAAAAATAAAAAAAAGTTTAACATCAAACATCACAGAACGAAAAGTTCTCAATGAATTTTAGTATGTATATAAAAATGGTTTGTACTCTTTTTATCAAAGTATGGTTAAATATATAATCTTTATATTTTTATTCACTCTGTTATATATTAAATTTTTATGTAGTTTATATACCTATTCTTTTGTAGGTACATAAGAAAAAGGTATTTTTTTTGTTACTTAAAAAATTTAACATTTGTTATATAGTTTAATTTTATTAATTGGAATGCTACAATTTTTTATCATTGGAGTATCCAAGTGGGCAAACTTGTTTATCTTTTTAGAAAATAAAAATTTGTAATAGTTATTATAGATTCTTCCTTAATCTTGGCATCGTACGCTGTGAAACGAGTAGAATTCACCATCACTTCGAAAATCCTCGGTTCTGTAACTGCTTGATATGTTCTTACGGATAGGTACGTGTGTTTCTTTTTTCTTCGATCATCTGGATTGAAGACGAAAACAAAAGGTTTAATCATCGTTGTTCAACATGTTGTGATACCTATTCTTAAAAACAGACGCTCTTAGGCTCCGTTTGGATTATAGAGGGTATTAAGTTCAGACACAGAAATGGACTTCTACATAATTTATTCATGGAGAAATCGAGTTTGATATCAAGAACGAGAAAATTTCTACCTAATGAAATTTATCATTCACAGCTACCATTGTTTCCGTTTCTAAACCTGATTAAAACCTTAAAAACGACTATCTACGCAATTGTGAATTTCTTATAATTTGAATCTCATTGCAAATAAACTAAAATATTACCGGAATTTTTAATGTTGGAAACTAAGCTTAATTGGACATTCAATAGAGAATCCAATGGAGGCTAGTTATATCTTAAAAACAAGTGAAAGCAAACAATTTCTGAGTAATTTGTTGAAATACCCTGTATAGATAGTTTTGAATGTCGGGCTTGCATTATTTTCAATTATTTAGAAAATTTTAAATAAATTATGGGGGTCTTTCGGCCTTCATTTGTTTTGGTTTTCGAAAACTTCGAAAATTTTCGAAAGTGTTTTCTAGATTTCTTTCGTTTTTTGAGAATCTTTTACAAGACCACTAGTTAAAGCTACCATGAAAATTTTGTTTGTTTTGGAGTAAATGAACACCAAAGCGTTGTCCTAATTCGCACCCTAGTGGGTAAACAATTACGTTTACAAAAAAATGTTTCAAGAAAAGTTGTTAGTTTTTTACAAGAAACATTTTTTACAAACTTTTATTCTATCTCTAACGATTTACTCACTTTGTAAGGTTTATTAGTCTATAAAGGAAAATTAAAAAAATTTTGAAAATGTCAAGTTAAAAAAGAAGCGCTCGGTATGTAAAGAGTATAACAAGGACGTGAATATAAAATCTGTTGGTATTATGAAAAAGAATTTTGATTCGAATTTCAACAAATTCACCCTTAGGTAATTGAAGTAACCATCAGGACGAAACCGTTAAATTATTTGATACAAAATACAAAAATAAATATATATTTTGTGAATGTCGTAGAGAATTTCAACACCATGGTGGTGGTTTAGTTCACACAGTGGACAGACCGTCGGCGCCATATCACTCCTCAACATCTCTGCAGGGCAGGATCATACACACACAGCCCCATACGCAGATGAGTTAATCTTCTCTCGGGGATGGTTGAAGGAATGTGAAAGGTGGAAATATTTCACTCGGCGGCTAAAGTCGGTTCAAAATAAGGACCAATTTTTTTATACATATAGTTTGTTGAAAAAAAAAATACAAACTCCCACTGTGCCAATGGTGTGAATAGAATTCAATAATAATGTCGACATATGTAAGCATATCTTAAGTTCTTATATTCTAAAGGTCTATGAATTTTTTGGTCAAAAAGAAGGCGCCGGAAACTCACAAAACATTTTATTTTTTTCTGATTTTTGTATATTAAATTCGTGGGAATAAGTAATAATGGCGATTTATTATTTTTCATTCAATACAGACCGCCCAGTTTGTAAAAATATTTTTGGTTAAATATTTTTAATTGATATTTTTAGGTCCAAAATGATAATAATTTTTGCTAAAAATTTAATGATTTATACTTTTTCGGTATTGTCTGTGTAAATTGAGAATTTTTATTTTTTTGAAATTTTTGTATGTTTTGTCAAAATCGATTATGTATGTCTTTCAACAATATTGAAATAAAATCTTGAAAAAAAATTTGACGCCAGATTATTAATCAAATTTTTCATCAATTGTATAAAACTGGTTTTTTTTAAAATTCAAAATTTGAGAACTTGTTTCTAAAATTAATTTAATTTAAAATTTTTAAAATTCCAAATAAGAATTAAATAAATAAATTTTATTAAAAATGTTCATGTCACTTTATATTTCGTAAATTGGAAAATCATGCCCCTGCTATTTGGAAAACTGAAAAATTAGAAAGAAGAAAATTAGATATAAGAAATTAACGCCATTTTATTAGCATTGCTACAGTTTTGTTTATTTCTCAAATATCAATGCAAAAAAAATTTTCCTGTGATACTTTTTCAACAATTTTAATCTATTTCAATTTACTTTTCCTATAAAATCGATTCTGTAAATATTTTATATACAACTTTATAACCACATGTGTCTAAGCAGTTGTCTATAGTTTAAAACAATGGAATACAATTTTAATCTATATATAACGTTATATTAAGGTTGTTCGATATACTTACAAAATACTTCGATGATTTGGAACAATTTCAAAATTATATTTGAATAAAACAAGTAAAATTTTATCATTTTTAAATTTAAAAAAATTATACTTGGTTTCTAAAATCGATTTGTTGATATTTTATAAGAAATTCTAAAAGTGGTTATGTTTTTCGCACGTATCTTGTATGTATGTTTATTTTCTTTATTACCTCGTATTTTACAATCGGCTCAATGGATTTAATTTCCTTTTTCAGTTCATTTTGACGGACAAACAAGCAGGTGACTAAATGAAATGGACAAATCAGGATATTCTATGAACATTAGAACAAAAAAATAAAAATCTTAGGATGTTTTTAATAATCTCCTACAGTCTACACTTAATATACTTCTGAATGCCCAAAACGATTTTATTGACAAGAATTCAAATTATGTCTTTTACGAAAAATTATAAAGTTTCAGGTCAAGATTTGAAACGTTTCAGAAATAAATAGAATTTTAATTAATTAAAATAATTAAACTTAATATAAATTTTAAAATGTTTTAAAATAATTATTTTTTTACTAAGAATATACAGAATAACTATAATTTGCATAGATATAAATATTTTGAATAAATTGAATAATTCTCAACTTCTTATAAATATTGATTAGTAATTAATTGGTGTAATAAAATCTGATTCATTAACTCTGATAACAAAAAAAAATTTTAATGTTGAAAGGTAATTAATTAAAATATCAATCATTTTCCTGTGAATTAATTAATATTTTTCATAAAAATGTTATTTTTATGTCAAAACGTGTAGATAATCAATTACTGAATAGGAAAAATTATAATATTTCTCAAACTAAAATAACAGAATGCTTACTCAAAACTATTAATAGATTGGAAATAACTTCCTATACCAACACGTTGGACAATTCATTAACTACGAAATTGGTAATTTCACTTAAACATATTCTTTACAGGCCTAAAATTCAGCTCTTTATAAAAGAAAATATATATTTTTTGGCCTAATTTTTGATAAAAGTGGAAATTTGTATTTTAATTGAAAAACCAAAATATTTTTGGTATAATTTCAGAAAATCGGTTACCTTTTTCGATGGTGTGTATTTTATAATAAATGCTTTTAATTAGAAAATACTCAGTTGGGACTAAACTTTTCTAAAAGCGAAAGATTTCTCTACAAATTTAGCACCCCCCCCCCCTATAATGATAACGGGTTTTTACAGGGAGAGCGTTTACTTGAAATTTATTTATGTGTCAGCCGTAATATAAAATAAATGGTGGAAGCTCAAGTTACAATAGTATACATAGCTGTTTTGTTTCAAACTGGAATACTTATACTAGCGTTCACGATTGAATCGTTTTATATTAATTGCTTTTAATCTTTAATTTTTAAGCCGTCAAATACTTATATTCTTGAATTAAGTATGTAGAATGTTGGCTGAATGGCTGAAGAAATATTTACTAGTTATAAGAACATCAAAAATTTAAACACATTTACTTCAATCCTATAATATTTTTCAAAAAAATCAGAAAATAGAGAGTGACGGTTGTCATTAACAACATTTTGAATCCCTTGACTTTTAACTGACTTCGACAAAGAAGGAGGTTCTATGATCAACTGTATGTATGTTAATAATAATTTCTTCGAAAATAGTGGACTGATTTTGAAAATTTTTTGTTTGAATGGATATACTGTCGAGGTGGCCCTATAATTATTTCATCAATATTGGTTCACTGCTTTTTATGACATGAACTAATACGACATATACTCAATAAAAAGTTCAAAATAAATTTTTTTTAAAAAGGACTAAAGTAAGTTAAAAATAATTTTAAATACTCTAGGCAATAATACAAGGAAGTTATTGATCGGGATATTTACAAACTTTTTTGGAGTCGGTTCTAGTTTTTACAAAAAAAAATTAAGAGTTATTTTAAAATTTTTTAAATAAAGTTTGCTTGAGAAATTTTTATATTTTATGCCTATAAATATACATAATATATATAATATAATATACAAGAAGTTAGGAGTTTATTTTTATTATTTTTCATAATTTATTTTTACTCATAAAACTATAAAGCAAAAGAATCGCGTCAGCTTTTGCACACACAAAATGTATGGTCGCCGCGAACTTACAAATCGTTCATCTGCTGACATAGATATATTATTATGATTGTGTTTATAATATACAAAAAAGTTTTTACAATGTATTTCAAAAAAAAAAAATTTTGAAAAAAAACTTTGAAGAAGACAAAATTTTTTATTTATTTATGTTTTAGGTAGTTCCTCCGCGACAGTCCAGTCAAAAAGTTTTGGACTAATACTATCATTCTGTGCATTAACTGTGCTATGACTATTATACATATACCATATATTATTTTCACAAGACTGTAGTTACTCACTATTAAATCTCCTATACGTATACACACACACACTATGATATATACCTTTACCATTAGTCTTTATATCCTATCCACAAAAAATAATCGCTAAAACGAGTTATTTATTTAAGTTTTTTATCGAAACTATATGGTAAAGAATTTTTATTTTTTTTATATATTTTCTAAATATAGTATTCTACATTATATTAGTTTTTCATAGAGATGGTGAACGTCATTCATTGATAAATAAATATAATATTGGTAAATTTGTGTATTTTTATACGCTTCTCCCATGTACACGTACAAATTGCGTCACTTTTAATTGCTAATATCTCATGTATGACATGGTAAATCATCTTCTAATTTTAACAGCATGTGTATTATGAATTAAATATTTTATATTCTGAGTTTTGAGAAATTCTTGAAATATCACTTTCGTGTAGGTACTACCTTAAAGTGTCAGTGTAGAAATAAAATATAGAAAATTAAAAGTTTTGTATTAGAAATTAAAGGACGTTTTTACGATTCTTATAAAGTTTAAGTTACTGCTTTAGTGAAGATTTTTAAATGAGAGACTTTGGCTATTAACAGAGAACCGTAAGGTATAAATATCTAAAAATTTCGGAATCCAGGGAAAGTTGGTTTATAATTAATTAACTCGAAAAAAAAAAACAAAGTTACAAAAAAATTTTTTCCTCCGAAACTTTTTTCTGTAACTATATTATTTTTCGAGTTATTTAACGATAAAGACATTTTTTTGTATTTTCAATAGAATTTTTTGCATTTAAGTAGCAATATTTCAAAAACCATTAATGCGAAACTGCTAGAACTTCTTGAGCCTGTTACCAGTACCTAAATAAAGTTAATTGGAAAGCGGCAAGCATTAATTTTAGTTTCGTATCACTTACTTGTTGTCTATACAATAACAAGGAAATTATTAATCCATGTAAAATTTATGCGTGTTTTTGTATTATTTGGGGATATCATGAATGCTGTGCCAAATTTTGTGACACACAGCAATTGTTGAAATTCGAAATATTCCGTTTATCATTGTGGTAAAAATGTTTTGGATTTTTATTTCGAATATACACACATATGGTATGTATGATATACCTTACCTATATAGTGATAGTAGGTATGTATTATGTTCACATAAATACTTATATGAAATGTGATTAAAATTTAAGATATTATAATAATAAAAGTTGCTTCATATTATGTTGTACATATTATGTATATGTATACAATATGAATATTTACTTATTAATACTTCTATTATTGCTATAGAAATGTTATGGAAGTTTTGAAACATAAAACTGTGAATTCTACGCACCATAACAGTGAAACAAGTGAAATGTACAAAATTTAAAAAACCCCCGACAAATGCAATTTATTTCTTGAAAACCAATTTTTACTATAAAATGTTCTCGATCAAGTCGGTTCCGAAACTTAGCGATAAAATGTATTCAATCGAGTCGGTTCGACCGTTTATAGGGGTTAAGATGTCACTGAACAACGCACGGACGCACAGATAAACACTTTAAACTTATAACATTCCTTCTTTAATCAATATCAAAGTGATGGTCAAGGACATCAGATGAGATGAAAAGTTAGAGAGCTATCAAGTTTTGGAACAAATTTTTGGAAATATTTTAATTGAATTTGAAATATTTGAGTTGAGTTTGTTCATTTGAATTATTGTTTTGAATAACCTAATTATTTTACCATTTCACTTTTCGAAATAAATTGAGCCATGTTTATTTTACCATTCATTTCCATAGTAATTATTTATATGTTAAAATTATACGTCATGCCTTTTCCAAACTGAATCGATTTTGAAGATCATTTTTAGTTTTGTCGGGTACAAAACTCTAAGCTCTAAGACAACACTCTCCGTTAAATTACCTTTCAAATGAAACCAAAAAAATTAAAATCGGTCCATCCGTTTAGGCGCCACTGATAGACAACAAGCAGACATACACACTTAGAGGTCAAACTTATCAAACATCCCTTTTTTTAGTTCGGGGGTTAAAAATAGCGTTTTTTTACTTCAAAATTATGTGACAAGTCTGTGACATCTTCTTTTGAATACAGTATTGCATGTCCATTAAAGATCTAAGGGCCCAGTATTGCATGAATTTGTGATTGGAAAGTAACTATATTTCAGTAATGCCTTTTTATTTTAATGCTGATGGCAACACTATATTATCATTTACTATTTAGAGATTTTATTAAGTTCAAAACTTTTTTTTAAAGGTTGCAAGTCGAAAAATGATTTAAAACAAGTGAAAACAAACAATTGACTGAGTTAATTGTTAAAATACCATGCATAAATAGTGTTGATTACTCTGTGATATTGCACATACATCTACAATTTATACAATGCATACTATGCAATTTACGCCTAATTTACGCCCTCGCGGGTAAGCAGTGATGTTTACGAAAAAATGTTTCAAACAAAAGTTGTTTATTTTTTGATAAGAAACATTTTTTACGTATAAACTTTTGTTCTATCTCTAACGGTTTACAAGATGGGTCCTACGAACCCATAGGTCACGACCCAATTGACCTATGTTGCTCATTTACGAACTCGACCTCACTTTTTACGTCCTGAGTACGCTGTAAAAATATCTTCAGCTCGATATCTTTTTTCGTTTTTGAGTTATCGTGCCCACAGACGGACGGACAACCAGAAATGAACTAATTAGGTGATTTTATGAACACCTACACTAAAATTTTGTTCATAGCATCAATATTTTTAAGCGTTACAAACTTGGGACTAAACTTAGTATTATTACATATATGCATGGTATAAAAAGTTTTTTTTAATATATTAAGAAATAAGATATCAATATACATTTGGACAATTAAAAAGGTTGCAGGTTATAATACAACTTTTTTCTTTTACAATAATCAAAGTAATATGATGTATTGAAGCCAATTTTTGTGTGTATAATAATGCATAAAAAGCGCATCTTTAACAAAAGTACAATATTGTATATATGCAATACAAGAATGAAACAAGCAAGCAACTCTAACAATCATTTGGGATCATCGGGATGCATAAATAAACAGGCATAAACCAACAACAGTCACAATTTTTTTTTGTCTTTTTTTTAATGTTTTTTAGTTTTGTCAACAGCATTATGTGTGTAAAATATTTGTGGAATCTTTTTTCAGTAATATTTAGTCTTGTAAAGTAGACATTTTTCATAAAATTTTCTCTATCAATCAGAATATTTTTCATTAGATAGTCTAAAAGAATATCTCTTTTTTTAAGGTAATCACAATTTACGACCCGTAAAAAAGTTACTATTTTAGAAAATTTTACATCGAAATGATAATTTTCTCAACATGAAAAAAATATTCGATTTTCATCCAATTTCCTGAAATATCGACAGACATGAAACTCTGAAAATTATATCAATTAAATAATAGATGGGGTATTGTGTTATGTTAATTATGGGCCATTTATGAATATTTCGTATCCCAATCCCTTAAAAAGTTGAGTTTACATTTACGAAACAAATGGCCTCAGCACATCACGCGCTGTTAACAATTTAAGTCGACATCTCAGAAACTAATAGACCAATTATTAAAGGGTCTAGATTTTGGAAATGTTTGTATCAAAATTACTAAGGAAATATTATTATCAAAATCAGGAAAATGACAAGAAAATTTTGTTTCTATGCTTGGTAAAACTTGGTAAATAGAGTAATTTTGACCGAAAAAATAATTTCTTTAATTTCAAAGTGTTTCTAAAATGTTAGCTAGAGAAATATCGCTAAGAAATGATTTTGCGTGATGATGCAAATGCTGATGACTAGCAAAATGAAGCTTAGAAATCCCGCAAAATTGATTAAACAGAAAAAAGAATTGTTTCAACGTCTTTATCCTAATTAGATGGTTTCCGCATGCCATAATGTCTGAAGATACACGATAACTTGATAACTTGGCGGTTTGTGGCTATAGTTCTTCAAATGCATACCACAGACAGAAAAATCATCAGAAACGCGAAGAGCCTTGATGGCTCACACAGATTACAAAAAAAATTGAAATAAATATAAATTTAGTCACGAAAACTGTGTAATGAATCATCATCATAATTCCATCTCTCAACATTATAAAATTATCTGTTTGTAACTGTAATAAATAAAAAGAATTCAGAAAATTTTCAAGGTTGAATACAGTTTAAGGTTAAGTCTAAGTTTAAGTGCGTCAGGTAAGTTTTGTATACTCAATGAATAATTAGCTAGGTATTTATTTGCTGTTGTAGTAAGTAAACTTGGAAAAATTATTTTACATTAAATTTGTTGGAACTTCTTTAAGAACGTTCCCATAAAATTAAATTTTCTCAAGATCATCTTTATATTGTGTACATGCATTCCCATTAATGTCCTTTATAAGCAGATAAACTTTCTAATAACCCTTACAGCATTAAATTTATAAATTTGAGCTGTTACAGTTTGCGTTTTCAACATAGAAATCTTATATTGAAGAGCTATTAAAAGTATGCTTTATTATGTAACAAGGATCATTTTCTTAAGATTAACTTGCAAAATAAATATTCCTTTTTTAAAAGCATAAAAAATATCAGAACAAGTGGCATTCGTTTTTCGATAAAGTACATCTAAAGTTATGAAATGAATGGCATTAATGTATTATTTCTTCTATAAGAGATTTCTTTCTTTAAAGCTTTAAGCATCAATATTTCAATAAATTTTCCCAAGATTTAACATGATCCATCCTCAAACTTTAAACGTAAGTGTTAAATATTTTTATACACTCATTTTCTTGAGAACTTAAATTATATATTACCATGGATACAATATGTACCTCACGTCATTCATTATTGAAACATATTCCGTGTTTGGTGCTCAGTTCTGGTCAGTTTGATAATCGCTACTTTTCTGATACTTTCTACATTTTTCATGACAATAAGATAAAATTATTCCACTTTCACTGTTTTCGAAAAACTATTTATGAAAATAATCCATAAAATATATATTTATTTAAAAAAAATTAAAATAAATAAAAATAAGAAATGACTAATTATTTCCTTACATTAAATTAACTAATAACTACTATAATAAAAAATAAAATATTACATTTTTGATATGTTAATTAATTTAATAAGATAAAATTTTATTTATATTTATTTATATAATATTTAATAAATAATTATTTATTTATTTGTTTATTATAATATATAATTTTATTTTGATTGATATAATTGTTTTTTGTTTGTATATATTATTACTAGCAGTGATTCGCCTACTTCGCTAAATTCCTCAAAAATAATTTTTAAAATAATTCATACCGTGAGCTTTATTTCAGAGTGTTTCCATAGTATTTTTTTGTAATGTAAATCGGATGACAACGCATTTTTGAGGTAAGCATGATCTGATTTTCCCAACGCTTCCACCATTTTTAATATGCATATGTTTTTTAGTTTTAAATTAAAAACTTAAATGAGCCTTTGTCGTACTAAAAAAATAGAAAATAATTAAAATAATTATTTCTATGAGCCAATCATTCATGGTTATTTGTAAAAACTGGATGCGCTTCGAAATTCTTACTTACAATTTCTACTTTTTAGTACGATGAAGGCTTATTTAAAACTTTTAACTTAAAAATAAAAAAGGTATATATGTCAAATATGATGGGAGCGTTGGGAAAATCAGATGCAATCATTCGATTTTCATATATTATTCATATCCTTCCCAGCAAACTTTTTTATTTGATATCCATATCATGAGAGTGCTTAAAAAGACACTAGTCCACCATATTGAATTTAAAATGACGTCAGTTAGCTAACTAAATAATCTAATTTAAACTAAACGTGTATGCAAAATTTCAACTCAATCGGTAGGAAAATAACTGTTTTGAAATTCAGTTGCAAATTTGAGCCGAACAAATATTCATACAATCATTTCAACTTTCGCATTTATAATATTAGTAAGGGATATTATTATTATTATTTTATTTTATTTTATTATACATAATGACATTGAAAATAATAATTGGAGTGACATCTATGATAATTGCTACTTATTAATTATTTATAACTACTTTGTATGATGTGTGTATTTGTGGATATGTGAGTATGTGTGCCTTTAAGATATTGTATGATATGTCTTGTTTGTTCTTGTTTATTGTGGTCGAGTTCAAAATATTTTTATTTAAAGCCAGTGCTCAGTAAGTTGACTCTTTAGAACTAATCATGAGAGCTCATCGTTATCAGTGACGAAAACAACCCTTTGAGAGAATCGTTACAATTTGAGGAACAACATTTAAAAACAGTTTTATTAATAATGGGGTTTAACCTCCGTTTCTCTGACATATACGCCTTTAACAGAGGCCACCCACATCATTATTTGTGAATCTTTATTTATTTAATTACAAATTATATTTACAATTACATTTTTGATGTGGGTGGAGTCGGTTACTACGTTCTTATCCAAGCGACGACAATGTGATCAATTCTGCACTCCCATTAATTATAATTGTTCACACTGCCGCTGCCTGGATTCGAACCCGCAACCTAAGTCTAAGTAAACTAACGGTCTATAACTAATGCATTAAAAACAGTTTTAATGAAATATTGTTTTAGACTAACTTGGACACAGCAAATACGATGCAGTTGGTTAAAATGTGATACGAAATATAATTTTCTAGATATCAGCCCCACAAAACTAAAATTCACAAAGTTTTAATTGAAATTTATAGATTTGGGAATACCACAGGAGTCCATCGTAGGTCCTTTATTTTTTTTATATTTATTTAAGACATATATTTTGCTATGTAAAGATATTCGTTATTTAGCAAATATGGTAGTTGGCGAGCTTTCACTCGCCGAAGGTCCATTGTAATTTGCGCACACTCTAGACCCTCTTGTTAGGGTCCATAACATTTATATTATTAACAAGACTACAACAAGAAAACAACAAGGTATTATAAGAAAGGTATCTACACTTTAAGATAGATAAATAAGATGAACATAACATTCACAAAGGCGATGATGGGTGGTCATGTGATATGTTTAAAAAGAATGTTTTGTTGTATTCGTTTCTTTTTTTTGTCTTTTATATTTTTTAAGAGAGAACCGAGTAAGATAAAACAGTAAGAGAGAAAAACGACTAATATGTATGTTATGATAAAATAATAATATTATTAAAAAAACACACAGAAACATTTATATATGTGATATGATGTTAAGTGTGAACGTATCTGTGTTGATTGAAGGTTCTGATTGGTGCAAAGCTGGGCAATATTTGAAGTGCAAGAAATAAAAAACAGTCTCATATTAGGGTGTTATTCATGTTATTCATCATTTATATTTATTTATTATCATTTATTCATGTTAGGGTCTCTACTCACAGGTGTTCTTCTTTCTTTGAGAAAACAACGGGAAAATTTTGCAAGCTATTATGAAAGAAACCCATTTGTATGTCCGCTAACGTATACACAATGCTTTGGCGTTGAGAAGCAAATTACAGGGTCAAAATACAGGCTCCACGTTAAAAAGATTTTTGCGTAAAAATGCGAAACCGATCGGTTTGTTCGTTTCGGAGAAATCTTGCTCACCGACTTTGAAAATAATGTTTCGAACAAAACGCGTTTAAAGATTCAAACGACGTTTGCACTCAGTTAAAATTTTCTTTTTTGATGCGTTTATCTTCGTAAATATTTATCGGATCAATTTGAAATTTTCAGAAAATATACTTACTTATCGGTGAATTCAGGAAATTTAAATAAAAATAGTCAAAGAATAAGAAAAGAATAGAAAGAGGATACGGAAGAGAAAGCTCACAGCAGATGAATCAGTCGAACATATTTCTTCTTCATTATCTGGCCGGGAAACATTCAGAGTCACAGAGACAGTACAAGTTATTATAGACAGACTTGTGGTGGTTTTTTAGCAATTTGGCAGGCTTATTTAGCAAGCTTTACCTGAAAATGAGTAAAATCTTTCTAACTATGATAAGACATCCTGATATATAGATGGGAATCGTCATTTATTAATGATACATTGAAATACATATAAATAAATAAAGACAGATATAGATTTGTCACATTTTTAGATGTGATTGCGTGACAGTAAATACTGTGTTCTGTTGCTCTCAAAATGATTAAAAATAATAACTTACATAAAATAATATTTATGAACTGAATATTATATGAAAATTTAGTATGAATATAAAATTCTATGTCAAAATTTTAATGCACACACTTAATTAAAAAACCGATTCTTAGCCACCATTTCTAAATGGTGGCTTTTGTTTTATCTTTGTACTTTTGTTTTAATATATCCTTTAATCCACGTCACTCTGAAAGTCAATATCACCCACCGGAGCCAATTTATCAGATTGTACCTATGACTTAAAAATCACCTGTGAATGTATATTACATATATATAAAAAAATTAAATAAAGAAATAATAATAAATATTTAAGAAAATATAAATATAATGAATGAATTCTTAAATTCTTCATCACACATATTATCATATTCTTGTAGTATCTTATTTACTTATCTACCCAAGATATCGGTTGTAAGATTTATCTGGCCAGAATTACATGAGAATAAATTTTGATATAATCGATTGATATCTGTTATCAAAATAGACGACCAAGCTCGAAAACTCTTGTTGTTTATGCAATCAATACATTGAAGTTAAAGTTTGTAAAATCCTCTACATAGAATTTTTATCAAAAGTTTGTTTTTCATAATGGTTTTTTTTTCAGGAGTATGACGGGTGGATTTTGCTTTTCTTATTGAAATTAGATAAGGACTTTCTTATTAAAATAAAAAGTTCTCCTATAAGTAATTTTTTCTAAATCTTTAGGAACCGATACCTCAAAAGCTGTGGTATATATCAAAAAATTTTACGCTTAATATTCGTCTAAGTTGTAACGGAGTCCAACTTAAGTTTCAAATATTTTTATACTCTCATTTTTGGGAAACGTTTTTAAGAATAAGTTTAATGAATGAATTCTTTAATATATCATCTTCTTGACTAAACTCTCTTGATATTCGTATATGTTTAATTTACTTATTATTTCATAACTACCTGCAAGATAATGTACCTATAATCCACCTACCTTGGTTATGAAGTGATACAGTAACTATCGTATCATTCATTATGATTGAATTGGTTTCGATATATAACAGAGTATCCAACGCGAAGAAGAGTATAACGGATGTTTTTTTTAAAGCCTTACTTCTTTAAATAAAAATAAAACAAAGGAAAGTACTTTTGCTTTATGAAATTTGCTTTATTGGACAGATAATTTTACGCGGTCATGTGTCGATTTGCACTTTTCACAAACACAATTATGGGTGGTATTTCGAAAATCGTACTTTCCGAATGTTGTATTCCAAGTGTTCAACGGCGTATAGTTTACATATCCCCAAAGAAAACAACTTAAAGATGTGAACCTCTAAACAAAACATCCTATACATAAACTTTGGTGGTAACTGGTAACCACTGTTGCACCGTAGCGTAGCGGTGTGATTTAACAATAATTCAACTTACATGGATGGCGGTATAAGTTTTTATAATATACTTATAATAATGATATGTGTATTTTATAATATAAATATATGTTTACAAATCTAATGTACCTTTTTATTCTTACATCTTTACTTTCTGTTTATTTGTACAGTAAACAAAACGACTTAATGGTTAATGAGGGATAAAATAAACAATTTAATATTTTTATATATTTGAATGTACTTTTATAATTAATCATATCTTATTTAAAGCCGGGCATAACTATAGAGAGACACGAAACAATATGAGACAAAGGCAACGAGCCAATAGTTTACGAATACTGATTTTGATAATTATTCTGTGGTGTTAACAATCCGTTCACACACATACTATCTTAAAAACAAGTGTAATCTAGACAATTCTAAAAAGAAATAAACTATAGCGTTTTATATTACGTAAACAAAGATAGGAAACATATGTAAGAAATATATATGATATATATGCAATGGAACATATGTAACAGTTCTAGAATTTGATAGACTGTTGATTGTAGCTATAAAAACAGCAGTGTGCGATACCGTCAAGTCAGATTACAATCGACGAGATTACAATACAGAAGAGATTACAACGAGTGAAGTGAAGACCTTATATATCAGAATAACATTAAAATAGTATAAAGTGTTGTGAATTATATTATATTTGTATGTAGTAGAAAAGATTAACAATAAAAATTAATATAATTATTTAAGTATAGACAGTTCTTTTTTTATTACACACATTTAATTACGTTAAGTCCGCTACAATTTGATAAACAGGTATTAGATTTTCGCGAGATAATTGATAAATAATCGATAGATAGATAAATAACTCAATATAGTATTTTGTGTATCTCATAGAAATATAGAAAAACAAAAAAATTAAAAATTTTTTTATTTAAATAATATTAATTATAATGCATAGATATATTTAACGAATCATATAGTATCTTTATATATATATAATTTATAGTTTTGATATAATTATTAGTTATTATATTATTTATATCCGACAAATTATTGTAATATTATGAACACTATTTGCTTGTTCAAATTATATATCTTTATAATATATAACTGGTATTTTCAGTTTTAGTACCTACATTAATTAATGAAAATATAATATTAGCAAATTTTCATTTTAATGGAGATGTATATGAAAATCAAGAATCTTTAAAAGAATTCCTGTGTAACTGATTGATCGATTAACGCACGGCTGAAACTGCTGGGTCTAGACGCCTGAAATTTTATACACACATTCCATAAGTAACGTAAGTGAGCACTAAGAGGGGATTTTTGGAAATTCATCCAAAATAGCCCCCTAAGGGGCTCAAAAGCGGATGTGAGATATCGCAATATTTGGATCGATTTTAGTCCGTATCTCAAAAACTACTCGACCAATCATCAAACACACCCGATTTTTGTACTTTTTGGGTCGAAATTACCTTATATACTGAGTTTTATCGAAATTGGAGACAACAGAAATTTCTCGATTTTTTGAAATTTCTTTAAGGGGTCCTTTGAAAAAATCGAGAAAATCGCAAAATATGTTTGTTTTGGAATTGGAGGAAACTTGGTGGATGGGGTAATTTTGATCCAAAAAGTATAAAAATCAGGTTAATTTAATGATTGGATGCAGAGTTTCGGAGATATCACAATATTTGGATCGATTTTTGCCCGTATCTCAATAACTATTCGACTGGTTATGAAATGCACCCGATTTTTGTACTTTTTGGGTCAAAATTACCTTATATACTGAGTTTTATCAAAATTGGAAATCACAAAAATGTCTCAATTTTTTTAAGGGGTATTATTATTTTCCCTTTGAAAAAATCGCAAAAAAAAAATGTTTATTTTGGAATTTGAGGAAACTCAGTGGATGGGGTAAAAATCAGGTTAATTTATTGATTGGACCTATAGAAAGTTATAATGTTAGTGAGTTTCATGGGTTCTTCACCAAAAATTTAAAATCCATAAAACTGTCCACCACATTTTCCGAATCTTGTGAAACGTGATTTGATCACATGCTTGGTAAAATTTTTTTCTCTATATTTATAACTAATTATAAAATTTTTATTTTAATTAGCCAATAATAATTTTTCTTTTATTAATTAGTTTAATTTTCACTTTTTACCATTTAGCAGTTTTATATATATATTTAACAGGTACATAACCTGTTATACTATACGTATGCAAAAAGAAAATCTTGAATTTAATTGCGATAAATTTTTGAAAAAAAAAATATTTTCCTATTTGCAAGCTTTGATGATTTTTTTTAAATCTTGATGGTTCCAAAATTTTTCCGTAAATATCAATAATTTGAAGCAAGTGCATTATAAAATATTCACATTATTATGCCAAGTTTAGTCCCAACGCTTAAAAATGTTGATGCTACTTGCCAAACTTTGATATAGATGTTCATAAAGTCACTTAATTAGTCCATTTCCCACTGCCTGTCTTTCGACACGATAACTCAAAAACGAAAAGAGATATCAAGCTGAAACAAGGTGTAAATTTTGTAAATTTCTTAATATATTGCGATCGAGGAGAAACTACCTTAAATTCAAAAATATATTTTTATGCAGAAAAAATGCAGAATTTTATAGAAATAAAAAAATTATAAAAAATATTCAAATTTTTGTTACGAAATATTTAGTTACAGAGCAACCAAAAAAAAAAACGACATTCTAATTTTGCAGTAGGATCACATACACAAAAGAAGTAAAGAAAGGGTGGCCTCCTAAATCACTATATTATTTATTTATATAAATAAATAATATATAAAAAAAATACATGGTATTATGAATTTTAAAGATATAAATAAAACCACAAAAATGTATATAATTTAATTTAAGAGCGGCCTGACTCTATGTTTTCATTCAAAATATTATATTATATGATGATTATATCTATTGTGACGTATGCCCTATAACAACTATAAAAACATTTTGGATTTTTGGTCATAGAGTCAAATATATTACCTATGTAGGAACCCCCAATACAAATAACTCTTCTTACAGTAACATTCAAAAGTTTGGCTCTTAAATTAAAATAACTTTTTTTGTCCACGGTTTAGTTTATAGGTGGGGTGCATAAAAAATGATGATTATGCTTATTTACGGGCATACTCTTCACTTATCAATAACCGAGAACTGAATCGAACGGAATACAAATAGTCCAAATAATCCTTGAAAAATGACAAGCATTCTTAGAAAATGATAGGGATTCTAGGAATGTTGGTTGCGTTTTCTATGGTTTCAAAAACAACTTTGACGGACTTTGTCAGCAAGGAACTGCTTTAGGATAGGAAGAAAAAAGCCAAGGCTGGGAAACAATATTTTCTCTCAATACCATCTAATTTGATAATAATTATTAATGGTTAAAAATAAAATAAATAAAAAAGCCGTTTAATTCCATATTTCTAAGATACATTTCAAATGTTATTATTAAATTTACTTTTCTTTTGTTGGAATATGGAAACCTTTTTGGGTAAAGGCCACCTCGAACTTTTTCCACAAATCCCCATCCTTGCCTGTTGCCATTTGCCCAGCCGTTCCCTGATACCTGGATAATATCATCATCTCAATTTAAAGTTTGTCATGAGTTATTAAGAAAACCAGAACATTAAAACGTTAATATAGTAACTTGTTATTAGTTATGATTTTAACAGTAATTTGATAGTGGAAATAAACTTTTTATCCTACGCAATGAGTGGAGTGGGATAAATAATTCTCATGTCACAGGTTTTGATAAAATTGATTTCTCATAAATGTCAGAGATATAGGATTCAAAAAAAAAAATAAATTTTTAATTACTCAATTCTTGATTATTTCCTGATTACAATTCCAACTATGCTTTTGAGAAACTTTTGAAAATCATTGTAAAATTGTTTCTCAACATTGTGTCTAGACTAAAAATGACTGCTGTGTTTATATATACAGTTGTGTCAGTGTGTGATATTGACAGGGTTACCTTACAACCAAAAAAGAATTATTTTTTGCATTAATTTGGGATCTTAAGTTACACACACACACACATATATAACATACTTATAACTAGATAGCCTTGCTTGTTTTTTTTTTTTTTAATATTTTGGTATAGGTAAAGGATCTATTTAAAATAGGGGATACCACATACATGACATCAAATCAATTTGGTATCACTACAAATCACAGTGAGAAGAAGAGATGCATCGCTTACTAGCCATATACATAACTAGTGCAATCGTTAACAATACACACAATCATACCGCGCTGCGCCACTTATAGTAGGTGATATAATCGTAGTAAACCCTCCCAGATAACATTCCAGTTCATTTTTATTGTATCTTTATATACTTAATAAAATTTAATTCGATTTATATTGTTTAAATAATAGACACAAAGTCTATCAAGTAGGTACTTAAAATTGATATATCATAAGATGATTAACTATGAGTTTGTTGACACAATAACATTGCGAAATAAATACAGATTAATTCAATTTCCAACAAAATATTAAAGTTTCATACTTTGTTAATTTTTGCATAGTTTTTACAGTACTTAAAATAGCAAAGACACAATCACCAAATAAGACAAAAATCAAAAAAGGTCAGCTTTGCAACGTGTACTTGTCTATACCATTCACACTGCAATATTTCAAAATTTTTCAGTTTCTACAAGACAAACAAAAATCAAAATCAATATAACGTCAACTATTGCGGTTTCTGAGATACAGCACGCTGATTGGATGTACGAATAGTAGAGTTTTAGTTATGGGATGCCCTATGGTTGATAAAATTTTTCTTAATTTAAATTTTTACCACAACTGTTAGAGCAGACAGTAAAAAACAATGCTAGCCAGTCATGGGAACTGTTGATAGAAGCGAAAACTTAAAACCTTACAGTTTTTAAAACCATATTTTTTCAAGTCTTTCAGAAATTCTGAGAATTTCTCTCATCACGAGAGTAAAGGTGTAAGGAAAAATTATACGGAAATGTTTAGGCCTGTCGGTGTACTTTCGTTCGTGTACTATAAATGGCTAAATTAATTAAAATGAATTTAGTTATTTAGATTATTGCTCTGCTCTAATATATTCATTCTCAAATATCATTCAATAATTAATCATGTAATGAAACTATTTTCAATTAGATAGTGAAACTATTTTCAATTAGTTTTTACTTTAACGCCCGAAATATTTGACGTGCAGAACGCATGAGTAAATCTCTCGTCACGTTACTAAAGATTTCTAAACGGGATCATTAAAATTGTATAATTGAAAATTATAAACGTGCAGCATGAACATCACTGATCCACCAGGCAGTTTCGATCGACATTCCATTCATTTCGACGGTCAAAAAATTGACTAGTATTACAAGAGAGGGTTTACTACGATCGGCTCATGGACATAGTCACACCGCAATGCGCCACATAAATGAATGGCGCGGTATATTCTACCAGAAAACAACGGATGGACGGCATATATATATATATATATATATATATATATTATATATATATATATATATATATATATATATATATATATATATACATATATATATATATATATATATATAGGCGGCAAACAAAACATTAACCAAATAAGAGATTTTTAACACACAAAGTGATTCACATTATATTATAAAAGATGATGAGATGCGATCAGGAGGCTCCTCTATTATATTGCCTTTAGGCTTCTTGTATCGTTCGTTGTTTGTCCGTTTGTTGTGTTTAGTTTTTAAAGATGAATTATTATATTGTTAAGTATGTGTGTGTGTTATAACTTAAGTATTATAATATAATATGCGCTGCGCTGATTCTTGCTTATTCATTAAGATCCATAGCGCGCTGTGTTGGATTCTGTGTGTTGTATGTCGGGTTCAACTACAACAGCGATCATTCATTTATAAAAACTGTATATTTATAATAACAATTCAAACCCCAAATAGTCAACACCAATAATTTTTGTTTTTAAATTATTAATGTTTATTATACAGGATGATTCAAAATGTTGATCAAACATGATATCACACTCGATGAAAACTTATATAATTGAAACCCTGTACATTCTGGTTAGATATTCCGTAACAAACAATTACTCTTAACGGTGTGAATTACTTGGTTGCCATTCGTTTCCATAAAGTGCTAATTCATTGTAAAGTATATTATCACAAGCAGCTTCCCTATGAAATTTCACTTTTATGGCAAGGACTACTATGTAATTATAGCTTTATTTCCTTGCTCCCACTTATCGCCCCTTTTTTCACGATGTCATGGGTTTGAATTTTATAATGCGGCACCCAAATTTTTTGAAAAAAAAATTTAGTCCATGTTACGTGCTGATCATGTGGCTTTATCTATGGTAATTAAGTACTCAAAAATGGCAGATTTGCATACAAACTTTCATTCTCTTTTTCACCATCTTAAGAGTTAAATTTCCTAAAATCCATCCTCAGTGTTTACCTACAGTGTTTAAGATACGAACATGCAATGATTCTAGCCTCAGGAGTTTGGCTGTTCGTTTTAATGCCCTCGATAAATGTTGTCGACAAAAAAATTAAGAGTCTCTTTTCTAAATTGTTAATGTAGATCGCACATGCCTAATTGGGCCCTTCTATAATAATGCCTTTTGTCGTCGGGGATCTGTTACCATATATTGTTTATTTTTGAATCAAGCAAACTCCTTTTGGTGATTTACAAAAATCAAGTTTGTAAGTTGAAATCTATTGAAAAAACGGCGACTTTTGAACAAACCATTAATAATGTAGCTCATTGACTTTGAAAACGTTTGCAAAACTCTCAAATATGCAGGATAATGACCAAATTTTTTAGCAAACCTAAATTATTTAATTATGAGTTTGCTGATTTCAAGTAAGTAAATGAAAACTGAATCCGATAACTGAAGTTGCTATTTAAAATAGATTTCAGAAAGATAAATGTAACAGACATAGATCTATGAGTACATTAAGCTTTTATCATTTTAGTAGAAAGACTTGGAAAACATCAAAGGACCACGCAATATAAGATAGAAAAATGGCCTTCTGTGAAACTTTTTCTAACCAACCTTGAAATGTTAGAATCATTCTGATTAAAAGCTCTCACGGTCACAAAAATTTTTAACGAGTAATATTCGTGTTTCACTGATAATGTTTACAAGTCATATAGGTACTAAAACTTTTATATAGTCGTAGCTTTAATCACCCATAGCTGATTACCCCTTAGGCCGTGACATAAAATAAGACATTTACCAAAATTTTAGCTCAAAATATATAACTTAGTATATACATAGTGTTTCAACAGTTAACTCTGTAATTCTTCTTCTATTAGTTTAGCTTCTAGTTCTGAGCTTCTTTTATTAATTTAGATTCACCTGTATATAAATATTTGCCTGTAAGTTTTTATATACATAGTTTTTTTGGTTAAATTATTTTATTTGAAATAGTTATAGGTATAAAAAAAAATTGTTGGTTTAACTTGTTGGTGCCGACATTAATTATATTATTATTATTTATTTTCTTTAACAAAAAAATATAATATAAAAGGATTAACTTAATCAAATATTGACGGCGGTCATAATATGCTTAACACACATAGTATATGTACCTATGGGTGCAGCGGTCAAACATAATAAAACAAAAAATATTTAAAAAAACTTGCTAACAATGTTAATTAAAATATCCGTTTAAAAATAATTTGTAATTTAGTGTACAAACCTATCCCTAAATAAATATCATATGAAATTTGCAGTGGATAAGAAAATTTACCTTCCAAATCATATACTTTTTACAATCATCGTCTAAGCACAGAAAAGAACAAATTGCATTGCTGGAATTATGCTTGTTAATTTAAGTTGTTAAAATTTAAATTTTTAAAAAAGGCTTCCCAACTTGACCCTGTCGATATGGATGTTTTATTGTTACAAAACTAAAACAGACAAAAACTAAAGCCCCTCCCAAATGATTTTAATATCAGAAAATTTTCGTAGTTTTTTTCAGGAGCACGCGTTAGCAAACCGCTCTCAGGTACCAGACTTTGTTTTAATTATACTGTTCATAATAATCAAAACAAAATATATTTTTCAAATTTAGTTAATGTCAAAAGCCGTCTATGAACAGAACTCAGAAGGTACCAAAAATCACAATCAGAAGTTATTTAGCCAAGATTAATTAAAAAAAAAGTGAAAACAAACAATTGACTGAGTTAATTCTTGAAGTACCATGTATAGACAGTGTTGATTACGGAATCGTTTGTTTTTTCACCTGAGTAAAAAGAGATAGCCACTCTTAGAAAGCCCGGCATACATACATGTCAAACACACATAATTTGCAAATGTTGACAGAAAATTTGTTTATTTTTTATAAAGAAAAGTTCATTTTTTCCATTTAAACTTTTGTTCTATCTCTAACGGTTTACAAGGTGAGTCCTACGGAAATAAGACCAAATTGACCTATGTTGACCTCATTTACGAACTCGATCTCACATGATAACTCTTTTGGTTTTTGAGTTATCGTGCTTACAGACAGACAGACAAACAGACAACCAACCAAGAATGGACTAATTTGGCTCGTGGCATCAATATTTTTAGTATTCAATATATTAACTAAGTATACCTTGATATATTTCATATATACATGGTATAAAAATTTAGTGACGCGGATTGATTTTGAATGGACGACCTTCTGCATGAGGAATTTAATTAACATCACAAGATAATAGTCTATAAAAAACACCTCTCATTACTCCTCTTTTTCGCTGCGCTGTCGGGTAAGAAAATGTTGGTTGGACGGTCGGCAATATTCAAAATCAAACTGTCGTTAATTCGTTCTTTTTCTAGATATGGCCAGCTCTTATTCCAACGGTAAAGACTTAAAATTGTGGTATTTATGCAAACAATGACTTACACATCTCACATGCTATGATTTAACGTGATTCAACCAATAATTGGTACTCTCTATAATAACTATTTGTAAAAGAATTTTACAATAGCAATACACATTTTTTTGGATATTAGTCACAAGAAGAGCCACCAGATATTTTTACTACAGTAAAAACATTAGCCTATGTGTATATAATAACCCAAAGAAGATATAGTTTTGTTTTTAGCCTCAATGATTTAATGCCATTCATAAAATCAGTATTATAAGGCATATAATATGTGTGCTTACAGTGGGAATATTTTTATTAGATTTTATTTCAAATAAACTGGACTAAAAAGTAACGCAGCTCAAAATAATTTTTCATCTGAGTCACTCATACATGATTATTTGTAAAAGGTGGAGGTCCTCAATTTGATATATCAAGTATGAATCGGGGCGCCTGAAGCATTTATGAGTAACTCATAGTAAAAAATATTGCTGCTTATTAATTTTATAATATAGATATCTCTCTTCAAGCGTCAATACTCTAACATGACTCTAACTATAGTCGTCCCGTTCTTGAATGAACTCATGGATAAAATGATGGATCTATGATGAACACATAATTAAATTAAAATTTTGTTTTTATATCTCGGCAACCTTATATTTTTATGGTATTATTATAAACTACAAGATTGTCTAAATATTTTAGATAGTTTTTTATCACACTCTCTCGATTTTTTGATATAGAAATATCCCATTGAAAAGCATAAACTAAATGATTCATCATTTTTTCAGCGAACTTTGATCGATAAAATAATAATAAAAAGCCCAATGACCTAGGAATTTTATGTAATTTTTGGAAACTTTGTTAATCAAAAAATGTATTTATGGAGTTTTATTGAAATCGCTAGTATTATTCAATCCTTGCATAGCTCCTTAAAACAATTTTTATTTTACGCCACCAGATGCTTTGATAAAAGTGGACAATTATCAATACTGGGAAGTTCATAAAAATGATTAATATATTATTTCGAATAATTTGGTTCATATTATTTGAGATAAAAGATATAGTTGTTTTAAATACTGAAATCTTCTATATTATACTAGTATTATAAATACCGTATAGATACATGTTGCTTCATCTGTATCTGTAGTAATATCTCACTTTTTTCTTCTTTTTTTTTTGTGATATTTTTTTTTCTGGTTTGTTATTTCGCTGTTGTCTTGTTCTTATATCACAGGGTGTTTTTTCCCACAGATCATGTATTATAATACACAACACAACTGAATTCAGTCATCAATTTTTTAAGCTTTCTTGAATCTCGCTCGATTCTTGAAGTTTGAGATCGGATATTAGTTATGCTAATCGAGACCTGCAAACTTTCGTTGTGCATTCAACTTCTTGAACTTGATTGACTTTGCTAGCAACGATATCATTTGTTTTAAGAAATACGATTGACTTAAGAAACGAAATTCTTATTCCTTGCAAAATTATTGAGAATGGGAATACACAGGAATCTACGGGCGAAATTAGATGAACGATTTTCACTTTAGAGAAATTAGTTGTGCAAAAATGGATTCTGCTAGCGTTCTTAATTATTGATACACGGATATCATCGACAGTTTGAAGGAACAAGATCGTAGTATGTTGATGATGCACGAAGACAATGAATTTATCTTTATACTTAAAATACACATATTACTCAAAATCTACTGAAGATATTGAGGTGAGTTTTTCCTATAGAGTCTTGTAACTACTCATCGAACCAAGCGAGCTTATATTAATTTGAACCAATCATTCAAATCCCTATTCGAAAATTTTCGCACATAATTTTCAAGCATCCTGTACATGTATTATAAAGAAGAATTAAATGTATATTTATATTATTTGGTATTTGAATGAGAAAGTGTGTAGGTGTCCAATTCCATAGAGATGGTAAACCGATTGGTGTGCCTCGTTTTGCCGAGAGTTAACAAAAATAAATATTACATATATTTTTTGTTTGTTTTTGTTTTACTTTCTGATAAAAAGTAATTGTTTTCATTCTGAAAAACGTAGTTAAACCATTTATGATATCCTTACGTTTTGAAAAAATAATTTAAAGTTTGTACTGACGCTACATTTCTTGCAGAGAATATTGGTATAAATGTAAATTTTATCCCCTGATATTGCACTCAGTAATACAAATTTACTGTAATTGATAAAGATATACATAGTTTATTATATCCGAAATACAATTACCTCACTTCCGCAAAATCATTGCAGCCAGAACGGAACAATGTCTCATTTAATTCGTCACTAACCATCTCATGAGGTGATGGACTCCCTTGAGACAAGCTTTCTTTGATAACCTATGCGATCTGACGTCTAAGTTTGAATTAAAAGCAAATAATGAAAAATTAATTGTGATATTTTAAAAATTGGCTTTATAAACCGCATAAATGTAAATGTTCCATGATATTACACTCAGTAATACAAATTTTACTGTAATTAATGAATGTATACAATAGTTTATTATATCCGAAATACAAAAGTTTATTATCTCACTTCCGCAAAATCGTTGCAACTAAGAGGGGACGATGTTTAATTTTATCCGAAACTATCAATCTCTTGCCATAAGGAGATGGACTCACTTAAGAAAGGCTTTCTTTGATAACCTCTGCGATCTGAAGTCTGCTGACATCAAACCACTCTTGTTGTTCTTATACAGCTCCAAATGGTTCGTGAAGTAGTGGCTGATGGAGGGCTAACCCACATTTTGGTATCAAAACAGACCTATGGTCTACGCTTGTCTCACCTCAAATAGCCTAACCTATGTAACCTATGTCTGAAATCTATTGATCTGTCTACTTAAAGGTCATACCCACATAGTTTGTTATACTTGTGCATAGATACAATATACTCTTCTTTCTGTAGTAATCAATCTGTATACGTTAATAATACCAACATTAATATCCTATAAATATAATATTATAAATCTATTATTTACCGATTGTTTTTATTACTATTTTTGTATTTTGGTTATCCATTTTTATTTTAGTCATCCGATTGGAAATAACATATCAAGTTTTTCCACGTGTTTAACTTTTTCCTCAATCGTGAATCCCGTATATTATATTACACAATAGTTTCGGAACTTTCGGTAAGAAGAAGTAATGATTTTTCAAAAATGAGAAATTTTGTTACATTTTACAATCTTAATTTGTTTTTCTAAATTTTCGACTCTTATTGTTTGTATATTTTCAATGTTTTGTATATAATTTTATCTATTTTTAACTTCCCACAGGAAGTTAATGTAATGAGGCCGATTTCGATCCAGTTTTACATGTTCGAAGAATAATCTATGAAGGCTTACAAGACCTTTTTTATAATGTTTTTCCCCCTCTGGGAAGTTAGTCGTTGGTAGGTACTACAGAGTTTGCACTCACACGACTTTAGTCCCATACCGACTATGTACTGCCAATTTTTGAAATATTAATTTTTTCTGCCGTTTTTCTACATTTTCTACTTTTTTATATATAGTTTTTTAAGTCCTTCATAAGTTGGGAGAATTTCTTTCACCACAAAAATAAAAGTGTAAGTCTGATCGTGTACTTTCTCAAAAATCACGTAATCTAACTGTTTTTAATTAGCTAGTGCATTAAAAAATAAATTTATATAAAATTATGTACAGATTTATGTTTTACAAACTTAACGAATATATAACGCGCGAAATATTTAACACATGTGCAGAAACCGTGAGCAAATCTCTCGTGAGCAAATCACGCGACAAAATATTACCAAACGGTTGACACGCGTGCTGACGGGTTAAAGATCACGCCATTTGTTTTCAATGTAGGCTTACAGACTTAATATGCAACTGATGGTAGTGCTGGGAATGTTTATAAAGAAAATCGTAATTATGAAAAATAAATAAAATTCTAATCTATGTAAAAAATGAATAAAATTCGATAGTAGCTAAAATATAAGGTTAAATTATCCTATTAAACAATATTTATCGATGCTTAACTTAATAAGCACATACCACTGTGTTGTCGATTTGTGATCCCAAAAAAATTAAAAAAAAAACAATGGAAATAACAAAATCTTAAAAACTGAAACCGTAGTAGGTAACCCTATAATAAATATTAAACTAAATTAATTGTGAATGGACTATAAAAAAAATACAAGAAAATAATATGAATGAGGTAGAAAAAGACTGTAATATAGGACTAGTAGAACACTACCTATCACGTATAGGTACATAAAGTCTAGTTAACAAGATAGGTTTACAGGCTTGTTCTTGTTTGTGGTGTCTTCACGGTTGTTGTTGTTGTTGTTGTTCTTGTTAAGAAACAAACACATTGTTTTATCACTTTTACAAGATACCTTAAATCAGTAAAAACCACTAACCAAACCACTGTTGTACATCATTCAAGATTTGTTTATTTTTTGTGTTAAATCTTTTACAAGAGGGATCAAAAGTATTAAGGAATATTCGTGAAATTTAAATTTGATACAAATATTTTTTTCCTTAACTTTATTGGCTGGACATTCAAACTAAACCATTATTTTATTAATTAATATATTTTTAATTACTTAAAATTAATTTATCAAAGTACAAATTCAGTGAGAGAAATTAACATTTCTAAAACGAACGTGACGTCATAGTGTGTGGCTTTTCAGACTTGTTGGCATACTGTATGGTATTAATTACTTATATTTTGTATGGTATTACCATGGATATATACTATAATTACTACATACGTGGGTATTCCATCCGAGGAGATGAATTAAAGAGGGTGGATTGAGTCATATAGTTTATGGGCGCTCGTAAATAATGATTGTTTAGGTAGGTTTTCATATTCTACATATATTCAGCCGTGCTTTGTTAGAAATCACTGTAATTTTGGGTCGTGGAGTATGAACTTTATTGTACATAATACATCACTATTCCTTACTTGCGAAACTGATACGTCATAAATTTATTGGCCAAAATTATTCTATTCTGAAACAATTAGCCCTTAAACGATAATTACTTTTTATGAAAACGGAATAGTTTCTCAGATACAATTACGCAATTCTGACGGATGGATCGTTTTTAAAAGGTAATACAAAAATTTACCCTATTCGAATGGTTTTGCAGGTTTCTTTATAAGCATATGCTTTTCTCATAAAAAATCGAACCATTTGTATCTTTCCATCGAAATTATTTATTTTATAATGGATTTATTACTTTTGAGTTACTTTGTAGTTTTATGGACATTTATTATCCTACCTTCTAAGTTTCCTAATTTGCATGAATAACATTTATAAGATATTTTATACCAAAAAAAAAAAAATCGTTTTGTTTTTTGGATACTTATTATCATTGTTTTTGAATTTTTAACCTGATTTTTGAATGGAATTTACATTGGAATTTTGAATTTATACAAAAGTGAAATTATTCATTTTTATTTGCGGCGCCGGACCATTCTGCATCGCATTCCAATCTAAAGGGCATGCATTCCAAACAAATTCTACATCACGACATGAATAAAAACTCAAAAGCATTCTTAATTTATGCAATTTTGGAAATTAATGCAAGGCAATCTTACTATTACTTGAATTTTCTTTATTTTTTCTTTTACCAGTGTATAAGTTTAAAAACAGAAAAATCCGTGTTTTATGTATGGCTTAACTAATAACTTTTTTCTACAAGTATCGATGAAGTAGTTCTTCGTTTTGTGTCTGATTAAGACTTTAAATAACGAGAGAAATCTTACTGTGTTAATAACAATTTGTTATATTTTTTGACGCGAAGATCGTGAAAACAATAATGTCTTAATGCGAAAATGTTTTTCATTTCTTAAGAATCTTATCGATCTCACATTGATTTCTTCTCGTATACGAAAGGAAAAAGAAATCAGAATGCTCAAAGAGTTTAGACAGTAGGAAAGCTGTATTCTTCCAGGCGAGACTTTTCCCACGAGACAGGCCTAATAAAATGTTTCTAAATAACGCATCGTCGGATGTGCTTAAACGAAACTTAGCTATCGAGAGTTCATGGGATAAGAGAATTGTTTACGTTGATATAGTTATGCTTAACCAGATTTTTGACTTGGCTTCTTTGATGCAAAGATGGCTTCTAACATTTTGTGGGATAAAATTAAAAAGAACAAATTTAGAGGAGTAAGGCGATGAGTAGCTCCTTAGTTACGGAAATGTCAGTTGTAAGTCCATTTAGGCTTTAGCAGTGTATATAGAGTCTTTCCACATTCTAATAATGAATAATATTAATAAGGAGGTTTAGCCTCCGTTTTTCTGATATCCGCCTATAACAAAGGCCACTCACAGCATTATTTGTTAATCTTTATTTATTAAATTACATTCATATTTTACAATTACATGTATGATGTGGGTGGAATCGGTTACTTCGTTCTTATCCAAGCGACCACAATGTGATGAATTACCGCCCCCATTAATTATAATTGTTCACATTGTCGCTGCCTGGATTCGAACCCGCAACCTAAGTCTAAGCAGAAAAACGGTCAAAGAAAACTTAGGTTCTTAAGCTTTAAGTCGATTTAGGATTTAGCAATATTTTTATAATTTTCTGGCCTTTGCGGAGTTCTACTTGAAATCTATTATTATCTGATGCCTTTTAGAATCAATGAGAATAATAATTTTCTGTTTATAAATTCGTCATTAATCTTCTAGACATGAAACTAACAGTCCTATCAACAACCTTGTTCATCTCTCAACACATTCGTTCGTATTCGCAGTGTTGTAACAACACAAAGGCAAAAAACAACAACAACAACAAAAAAGAAGCATCTGAAAATGATTATTTCAATTAATTTTAACACGCAAACATATTTTTGAACTAATTATTGATGTTTTATTTTATATATTTGTTAAAATATTTTTACATTGCATATTTATTATTAAAAAAAACATATACAGAAATACCAACAACATTTAAAAAAAAACCATAAACTGAAAAAAATACCTACAAAAATTATCTTTTTATTTTATTTTTCTTTTAATGTTTTTTTATTCAAAAATTAATTTAATTTTACAACGGGATTATAAATAAAAACGTATTCCATTGAATTTATTTTTATTTTTTTCATTATATTTTTCAGTATACTCAAAATTGTAAAATTGTTAAAGAACATAGTTTAGACAAGTGGCGATTAGGAGAGAGAAGTAATTGTAAAATCAATTGTAAGTCTATAGATCAATCAGAGTAAAAAGGGCGTAAAAATAAAAAATTAAGACCGTGTGACGTTTTAATGAATTTGTTTCGACATATCTCCAGATCACGACAAAATATAAGCTTTTCATTCATGATTTTCGAAAAATTATTCACCCAATCGTTAATTGAACACGATTTTTTTATTTTTTCGGCCAAAAGTTACAATAAATTCCGAAACTGATTTTCGCAATTTTCCAAAGTTGATAATTTTGGATAATAGAAAAAAATTTTATTAAGGATCTCGCACGACTAGTCTGGATAAGGACCTGTGAAACTTTTTTTCAAACCGCTCCCAAAATGTTTTTCAGATCGTTTTGATAAAAAGTTGTCACTAACACAAAATTGTTTATCTATTAGTTTTCGAGTTAAAGCTATACAAACATTATTGTTATAGTATATGACTACCGTCTTAATAATGATACATCTTATACAATACACCAATTAACAAAAAAATACAACATAAAACAACTATACACAAGTGGATCAATTTTGCGATCTGGCACGTAGTTTATGGCATATCGATTAAAATATATTCAAAGAGCGATATTCCGGAGCAATTTCTTCGTATTACGACAGAAATTATCGGTTAGTTCCAAAATTAATTAGATTCATCTGATCTGTTTGAGATACTTAATTAAAATATACTTAGCTTTCTCAAAATTTTCTCTGTATAAAGGCAATGGCAATGAATTTTTAGGATTTGCTAGTGACTCATAGGCTTAGAAATATTAGATGAAATTATGAAAAAAAAATTATTTTCTGCAATATATTTACTTAATTATCTTAAAATATATTCAAGGTAGAATTTAAAAGCTAAAAATACCTTTCAAAATGCAATTTCATGCTGACTTTGTTGAAAAAAATTTTGTTACTAAACGGTCTAAAATTGTAAATTTGATTTTAATGAGATATTTTTACTTATTAATTTATTTTTAATTAAATTTATTTCAAATTAATAAAATAAATTGAATAAAAAAAATTTTTTTAATTGGTTTTTAATTGAAATGTTAATAGAATTAACAAAATTAACTTTGCGCATAACAATTGTGCGTTTATTGAAAATAACTTTTAAGAAAAAAAATAACTACTATTTTCATTGATAGGTATCTTTTTGAGACGTTTAATTATAAATTCCAAAAAATAAATGTTACTATTTCAAATATTCGATCTTTTTATGATAGCATGTGGCCGAGAAATTATTTGGAGAAAAGTTCCGTGAGAAATAATCTGTATTTTCACGAAAATAAAATTTATAGTAAAATTTTTGCGGAAATGAAGTATTTCCATTTAAAGACATCAACCAACGTCTATTAAATTTTTCCAACCAACGCAAACTAATTTACGTCATTATTGATACTTTTTATTATGCAAATAAAATGAGTCAAAAATAAATTTTATTTAGATATCCGGAATTCCTGCAAAAGAAATTTCATAACGTACGATTCGACAGGCATACAAATCTATCTATTAATAAACTGAGTGATCAATATATTATTTATTATTTGTTTATCGATTAACAATGATTGATAGATGCCTACTAACATAATAAAAGCAAGTTTTAACGATCCAATTCAATGATCAACATAAGATTCAATCAAACGACATCGTTAATCATACAATCGTGGATTCACGGAAGTTCGAAATAAAGATTATCGTAGAATATTTTAGGGAATATTTCAAATTGAATAATGCTCCTGATTTAAGCCAGTAAACCAATTTCATAGAATTTCGAAATTGAAATTTTGTGTCTTTTGCAATTTTAAACTTAAGAAATTCGTAAAAAATCAGGGAAAATTCGTTTATCTCTGACTTGGATAAAAATCATTAAGATCATTAAGAAGCTTAGGAATCCGCCCTTCGCAAACGCAAAATCATGCAGATTATCGTTGTTTTTTATAAAGAAAATCATTAGTCCAGTATCAGTAGTGAACGAAATAAACTAAAAAGTAAGAGTATAAAAAGTTTTATATTTCTCGCTCCAAAAGATTTTCTGGAATTTCATCGTGTTCTGTAAAATTCGCAATTGATGATGATTTCGTTATAAATACTAGGATATAATTATGTAAGTTTTATTACATATAAATTATATTTTTCAAAAACATTATACACTTTTGTTTGAAATATTGTGATATTTATCTGTCATCTAAATAAGTATATGTCCTAGCAGTTAACAAAATTCATTATAAACTTTTTTTAAATGGTCTAATTAGATCCGCAACCTTGATTTGATAAACCAACTAAAAATTAAATCATTTAAACCCACCTTAATAAATTTTATCAATGCATAGTAATATAATAATAATTCATTCATTTTTAAAATATCTCAATAAAATATTTTGATTATCTTTTTATCGTTTTTTAAACGTAGGAGAAATGATATTTCTTCTTATAATAAGAAATATTTATTATTACACATTGCAACGTATAGAGTGTTGCAAAGATGTGTGCGATTTCGAAAATGCCAAAAATAAAATCCACTTTTTAAAAATTATTTGTTGAATAATTGTACTTTTAAACAAATTGTAGAGTTTGTTTTTTTAATCAACATTGCGATTTAGGTAAATTTTATTGGAAATCAATTGATCATGTTTTCTTTTATCTTACCACGTTTTTCCTATTATGCTAACGTTGTAGAAGCGTTTTAGCAAAACATTATTGAAACAGGAAGAAATTGGAAATGTCTACGCCTCGAAGACCTTCCTCTTATTGGAGTTCTTCATCTTTGGCATAAAATTAGGTCTGATCGATTCGTTTGTGACATCATAGCTCTAAAACGGATGAATCAATTTTTATTTTTCTAAGTAATTGTATCGAGTGTTCTATCTTTCGTATAAATGAGTAGAGTTTCAAGAAAATTTTCTCATCAGTTTGAAGATCATCACCTCTTTACTAGTTGCTATCGAGTAAGGAGCTCAGAACTCCTCTGAAACATAGGTAAGAACTAACTCGATCAAAATATATTTAAAAAATACAAAAAATAAATCCGGTTAGGAGCTACAATGTCACAAACAAATACACAGATACGATAAACTTATAGCATCCCCGTTTTTAGCCGGGAGTTAAAAATAACATACAATTTGTATAAAGACACAATTAATTTTCTTCAATTCTAAATTTTCGTAAATACTTTTTTATGACGCAGTTCAAGGCAAAGAAATTAAGAAAAACAAGTGAAAACAAACAATTGACTGAGTTAATTGTTGAAATACCATGCATAGTCAGTGTTGATTTCTTTATCACATTACACATACAAACATGTGACACATACATAACTAATAAAGTATAGTACATATGTAAATGACTTTATAGGTTTCTGCATTACCGACCGACATTTAGTGTATAGTTTGTACACATATTATAAAATTTCCGCCTAATTGGCGCCCTCACGGGTAAACAGTGATGTTTACGAAAAAATGTTTCAAACAAAAGTTGTTTAATTTTTGATAAGGAACATTTTTTACATTTAAACTTTTGTTCTATCTCCAACGGTTTATAAGATGGGTCCTCCGGACCCAAGACCCAATTGACCTATGATGCTCATTTACGAACTTGACCTCACTTTTTACGTTCTGAGTACGCTGTAAAAATTTCAGCTCGATATCTTTTTTCGTTTTTAAACATCATTATTTTTAAGCGTTACAAACTTGGGACTAAACTTAATATACTATGTATATTTCATATATGCATGGTATAATTAATTGGATTTCTGTTACAGCGTTTTCAAAATCGCACACTTCTGTGCTCCACTCTGTATTTTATTAATGATTTCATGTACATAGGTTTTATGACGTAAATTGGGCTTGTTTTATTTGTATAAAATTAATAATAGTGCTAATAATAATAATAATTGTAAATAAACATGCAAAAAAAGTGAAAATTTTCTATTTAATGTTGTATTTATTAAAATGGTAATATGGAATCCCCCTCAATATGAAACGGAACACAATATTTATGACGTATTCTAATTTGTTTGATTGTTTGATCATTTTTACACCTAAAATATTCTTGGAATTCATTGTATGACGAATGTAAAGTATATTTCCGTGTGAAAATATTTGAATCTTTTTTAGCGTTATTTTATTATCGGAATTTCATACATTGTTAATAGATCTTATAACTCTTTCCACCAATTCGAAAAGATAGAATAAATTTCCATGAATAAATGCTTGCCAAATGCTAGAAAATAAACGACAGTTCGCTGTTTATCCATAAAAAATCAAAACCTAATTCTGCCATAGAGGTGTAGCAAAAATTAAAATATCAGTATCCTATTAAGTTACCACGGCAGTATTGCTGATTTTGTAAAGGAATGTACGAAAAAGCGACAAAATCGACATATCCAAAGCTATTCAATTGCTTATATATTTACCTTTTCCTTACGTTAATTGCCTACGTGATAAATTTTCTAAGCAAAATTATGATTACTCATAAAATAATATTAAAAAAATTGAAATAAATTGTAAAAATAAAATTTATAGAAAAAATCATAATAAACAAGTTCGAATGACGATAATTAGACAAAAAACTAAATTAATAAAATTAAATAATTTATTCAAAAAAAAAAATTAAATTGACGCTTTTAATAATGTTCAGATTATTATAAACAATTCTAAAAACATATGTGAATAATTAAAAACAAAAAAAAGCAGTAAGCAGCAAAGGTCCATCATTGCAGTCATATTTTCTTCACATTAGATTAGCTTTATTGAAATTTTGAATTTTGCCTTTTCAGATTTTAATAAATGATATATTTGTTATGTGCGTAGTCATGGTAGGGAAAATAAAATCTATGCCAGCGCTTCCAGTGAAAAATTTTGGCGTTAAAGGAGGCTGTTATGACTAATTTGCAATGCTATAGTGAATGTCAAATTTAAATTATTGAAAAACACTAATTATTTAAACTTAATGCATAAAAAATTGTGAAAATAAGAAATCAAATTGCACAAATACTATTTTTCAAATTATAAGTCATAAATGCAATTCATACAATTATATATGCATCCATACAATTCTTTAATTAACGTAGTGTATCGTTACCATATCGTCCACGCCTCCAATAAAGCTCACACACGGTGCAAATATAGAAATAATTGACACTATCAAAAGGAATTTCCTCAACGTTATCTCAATTCATATTCAAATTTTGAACTCAAATTGGAAGGGCTGTAAGAACATAAAATTTTTTCCTTGGGAATCACAAATTTCTGAAATCAAAACCCATTTTGTATTTAGAGAGAATTTCAGCTACTTTAAACTAAAGAGGAAACCGTTATTCCCAAAATATCACAATAATGAAGTAATGTGCGTTTGCCACTGAAGTGTACATAATCATCCATATATGTTAATTGGTATAATGTGTTGAGATAGAAAAAGCTAATTTAGAACATACTACTAGCACACCTCGATCCCGTTGATTTTAGGTACGTTGGACATAGGTTTATATTTTCGAAGAAACTATGTCTAAACTTCGTGGTGTTTTAAATCATTAAATAATAAATTTTACCATAAAAATTAAATTAATTAAAGATGCGATAAAAGACGTCATTATATGTTTTTTTTTTTTTTTTAAATGATTCACAACGACTTTAAATCCAAATTCAATCTATTTTAAATAAATTACTTAATCTAAAAGAAAATTTAGTGATTAATGGTCATCACCTGTTGGATATAATAGTTTTCAGAATTGTTTAAAAATTTTGTAGAAAGATTATCATATTATGAAAAAAAATTACGATTTATCACCAGCGTGTTTCAAGAAAATTAATATATGGTTATGGAAATTAAAACTGAGTTTAAATTTTTAATAAAATAATCGATTTCTTTTATAATTTTCAATTTATTTTGTTTATACATAAAGCAAAGTTAACCGTAGCTTATCTGTCCGTGCATGAGCGTAATTTCAGGGAGTTATCATAAAAACGACTTCTTTATTAATGTAATTGTATGGGTGAACATATAAGTCTGTGGATTGTATATATGGTACACTTATGATTCTCACTTATTCAGGTCCCACTTAACCAAGTTCCACTGTATAATAAATTTGACTGAGTAGCATATAAAATATTTTCCTATGACCGTTATAAAACTATGCAAATTATTACAAACTTTCAGGTCAAAAGTTTTTGTCTTCTTCACTTTTCAATGAATTTTTGTGTAGTCGGATTCTTATTTTTGTTTTGCTTGTAAAAAAAACCTATGTTGTATTTAAAACGTGACTTATTACTTATTAAATATTCTTTATAGGTAAAATAACAACTTTCATTTAAAAATATTATCTTTATTTTAATATAAATCTTTTTCAATCGTTTTAAGTTACCGAGTCAATTAATTTAATTTGTCAAAACCTACAATCATTCTTATTTTTGTATTAGTTTAAGTGTATTGCTGCTATTTAATATATGGGAAATCGTTAATCAAAACATCTAAATTTAATACGAATTATGGTGGAAGCGACTTGAAGAATATAATTTTATAAAAAGTAATGGAATATGGCGGAGGCTTGGGAAATGAAATTGGTTTTATTTTTCGACGAATGCAAAATGTATGTGTTTCACATATCTGTAGCTATTTTTTAAGCTGTTGAAATCGTAGAGATGGCGACAATCAGCCCTAAATTTTTTTATTACAGAAGAAATTTCCGTGGTCTGTCCTTACATGGTAGGTATACGGGGTGTTCCAAACCACCCGTCCAGGCTGATTATTCTGAATAGTTTTCAAAAAAAATTGAAACGAAAAAACACGTATCAAATATTTTTTGAAACTCTATCTAACCATACCAAAAACACCCTCCACCCTCAACCCCTGTTAGGGGTAGGGGGTGTAACTTGAAAAAATCAAATGGAAACCCCTATTTTTTTCTGCAGATTTGGATTCTTCAGAAGAAAAGACAAACATTTTGTCTAAGAAATTTTTCCCGATTTTCGGTAGATCACGCTACAATCGACAAAAATCGTTCTTTTAGATTTGGCATTAAAATTGCAGTTCAGTGAAGGCGAGAAAAGTTTTTTGAGTCGAGAATAGTTATTTTCAATTTTGTTTTTGTTTTTTTGAAGAAAAGACTATTCTGTTTTTGTTTTTCATATTTTATTATGATTTAGAAAAATTATTTTTGTAAAAATGTTTTTTTTTATTTTGGAAAGTCTGAAAAAAAATTAAATCTAAAATGATTCATATCTAATTCTTTCTAAGAGCTTTATTTAGCATCCTCCCAATTGTCTAGTGGTTTACCTCAATTACCGCAATTCGACATTTTCGCTTCTCTTTTATTTTCGTTGAATTTCTAACTTTTGTGTTGCTTTTGTTTTGTTTTTGTTTTGGTTCTGTGTGTTTGTGTTTTTATTTTTTTTTTTACTTTTTCGTTTTGATTTTTGTCATTGAACGGCGCAATTCTTATGCCAAATCTAAAAGAACGATTTTTGTCGATTGTAGCGCGATCTACCGAAAATCGGGAAAAATTTCTTAGACAAAATGTTTGTCTTTTCTTCTGAAGAATCCAAATCTGCAGAAAAAAATAGGGGTTTCCATTTGATTTTTTCAAGTTACACCCCCTACCCCTAACAGGGGTTGAGGGTGGAGGGTGTTTTTGGTATGGTTAGATAGAGTTTCAAAAAATATTTGATACGTGTTTTTTCGTTTCAATTTTTTTTAAAAACTATTCAGAATAATCAGCCTGGACGGGTGGTTTGGAACACCCAGTATATCTAAAGAATGAAGTAAAATTAGAAATATGGCAATATTCCTCTTAACATGAGATAAATTATTCCTAAAAAATCGAATACTGTAGATATGACGCCTCGATGTACCACTGTCACGACATTTCGCTGACCGCCCCAGACATTTTAATCGACTTCAACAAGTGAGGTGTCGATAGAACCATGGAGATAGCCCGAATAACATCGGTTAAAAAATAGTATCTTTTTGAGGTACGAAGAATGTATTGAATGATTCAAGTTATTAAGATCCCGTTATAGTCCTGACAGCAGTTTATGAAATTTTCAGCAGTTTAATATCATATGAAAGCATTAAAATATTGATTTTTGTCTCTTAATTTTATACGCTTGTATGAAAAACAATAGTTAATCAAATAAACATTATATTTCATACAAAAGTTGTTTATTTTGAGGTAAATATTATTAAAACATTTAAACAAATACTTATTATAAATTATAAACAATTTTAAGGAGAGTCAGTTGATGAAAACTCAATCAGGTAAGTAATTTGATTAAAAAAATTTAATAGATATCATTTAGCTTTGGGGTATTTTCAGTTAAATTTGAATCGATTTAATTTTAGAATTTATTTAAAATAGTATTTTTAACACCGGCGAAAGTGTCATGATTTAGACTTTTTTTTACCATCGGCATTCTCTCAGTCGTTTCAACTGCATAGATGCTCATTAGACAATCAATGATCTTGTACAGAGTTTGTTATTAATTGATTGAACAATATTGAACAGAAGTCGAAAATCGAGCCATATATTTTTTATTACTTCTCTAATTTTTTCAAAAATAACCATACCTTGATTTTCTTTATATTTTGCTAAAATTGTTGTTAACCGACAAAATCAGAATATAATTAAAAGTAACGTAAAAATTGTATTGCTTCAAATAATTTATATACTGCATTCCAGATTCTCCTTAAAAAACACCTAAGTGAAAACAAGACAATTTGAAGTATTTTATAGGAAGCATTAAATAAATAAATAAATAATAATTTTTGTCTTTTTATTTATTTATTTTTTTTATACCAATAATCCTCTATGTAAATTTAAAGAACAATATAACTTTCATGTAAAAGTCACAATGATTTATTTTATTCAACTGCAAATGCAAATAATAAATATATTTAATAAAATAATATTAAATCAATAAATTTTAAAATCTAACTAGCTAACGAAGAACGGAACGGGGGATAGCAGAACAACGATAAACGATTCGGGGGGGGGGGGGGGCATGTGAAGAACAGGGAGACATAGATGAGTATTTATTTTAGTAAATATCTTAAAGTTTTGAAAACGATGTATATTGTGTCTACGTGTGATTTTACATTGTGTTGTTAAAAGTTGTTATTATACCATGCATATATGTAATATGCAAGGTATACTAAGTTTAGTTCCAAGTTTGTAACGCTTAAAAATATTGATGCAACAAAATTTTGGTATAAGTGTTCATAAAATCAATTTCCGGTTGTCAGTCCGTCTGTTAGCTCGATAACTCAAAAACTGAAAAAGATAATAAGCTGAAATTTTTACAGCTTACTCAGGACGTGAAAAGTGAGGTCGAGTTTGTAAATGAACAACATAGGTCAATTGGGTCTTGAACTATGGGTCCTTTGGACCCATCTTGTAACCCGTTAGAGATAGAACAAAAGTTAAAATGTTAAAAATGTTCCTTATCAAAAAATAAACAAATTTGAAACTTTTTTTCGTAAACAACACTGTTTACCCGTGACGCCGCGAATTAGGCGTAAATTGTATAGCATCTATTATATAAATTCTATATGTATGTGCAATGTGATAGAGTAATCAACACTATTTATGCATGGTATTTCAACAATAAACTCAGTCAATTGTTTGTTTTCACTTGTATTATATTGAAAACAGTCTAAATGACTTTCACTGATTGTATAATTTTAATTTTGAATTTTAATTACTTAATTTTGTATGAAGAATTCCTTACCAAAATAGAATATTATTTGAGATAAGTTATTAATTCCGATGACCCAGCCAAAAGTTTGAAAAGTTTGCCTTAGTTTGCAGTAAGTTTATTCGGTGGATCTTTGTCCTATAGGGTTTCTTTAACCCTCCCCCCTTATAAGAAAGATGAGATTGGAAGTGTGGGACAAATGGACTATATTATGTCGTGATAGGTTAGGTTAGGTTAGGTTATATTGACTGTCCATGAAGGACACACTTAGGCTATAGAGCCCATTGTGATCCCATATATACAGCGGAAAGTGTTTTACCACCTTTCCGCTGATAATTTCATTTATTTCATTTTTCAGCTCCTCAATTTTAGAGGCTGAGTGCACCTCCTTCATGCATATACCAAGCACTACATCAGCCCATCACAACTATTAATTATATTAATTTTGGGGCGACAGCGGGAATCGAACTCTAAGCATACCGCGGACTGAATTGTGTCGTGATACTTGTATAAATAATAACGATCTTAATTTGAAGATTGTGAGACATGATAGCCAAAATCGATGTAATTTTTAATTACTTTTTCAAACCCGTTGTAGTACGGTTTTGTTCTTGCTTCAGTAATTAAAATTAATAGATTTGTTTTATAAAAATTAAATCGTTTTTCACTTTTATTTAATCATTTTATTGTTAAGTAAAATTTATTAATTAATTAAAAATTCGCAAATACATATTACAAATGAACCACTTAAAATGCTTTCAAAAACAAAATACATTTAGTTTTGCACGTACGATATATAAGATTGACTCCATCAAAGAGACAATATTTTTATTATGGTGTTATTTTGTATATATAACGGTATAAACTTTTTTTTTTTAAAATAATTAATGAGTATGACATAAAACTATATTATGTGTATGTACACTTATATATTATGTTACTTTACAAACGGATATGAAAACTATGACGTAGAAATGTTTTTTGTATAATTGTGTAATAATAATATTTATAAATATGAGATTTTTTAATAATTTTTTGTTTTTTGTTAAGATTCTATGTTTATTTTGAATTTATTTAATTAAATTTAGAAATATTCGTCATAAAAATATTTATTATTTTTGTGTCCATAAAAGGCAATTTATTATTATTAAAAATAATTCAATGTCATTATATCCAAATTATTTTCTATTTATTTTTGAAGCTTCTGTTTCGAAAATTGTTAGACAAAAATTACGAGTTATTTAAGATGGGACAGGAAGTACTGATATGAAAAGTTTAAATTAAAATACCATCTTTTTTACGGCAAGTTTGTTCTCCACCAAACCCTTTGGTGTCTAAAGGAAAGGCTCAAGTGGACTATATTGTGTCGAGATACTTGTATGAATAATAACGATAATAAATTTGAAGATTGTGAGACATAATAGACAGACAGAAAATTTTTCGAAAACTTATATTCATTTCGAAAGCCTATATGCGGACTATATTCGTTTCGATAGTTCATACAATAACAAAGAATTTCTTGAAGTGAATTTCGATTGCAGAATAGTCATACTAATTATTAAGAGCGGTAATAGTTTGTTATAAGATGCTGTCAACTGACTGAATTCTCAGAAAATTGTCTGGATGAATGAGAAAAGTTAATATTTACTAAATAGTTCATTTAAAAAAATAGCATAACTTTTAAGACACTTTTGAATGAAACGTATTATTTTAGCAAACAAAATCGCCAGAAATATATTAGACACAACACAAAAAATGAATTGAAACAAGTTATAACTTGAAATTTTAAACAGCTGGACTCATACAGGTGATAAGATTGGCAAAATCGGATGATTAATAAACATATTATCAGGAACTCATTCTTCCAAGAACTAATGATTTTTGTATTTATTGGAAAATGTTAATAACAGATAATAAAAATTGCTATTTACAAAAAATAAATCAAAGTATTAATTCTACGGAAATTAAATTTTTTTTCATAGCCAAACAGGTGGATCTTCCTAAAATTGGAATATAATTGTCAAGTTATCAAAATTAATTGTTTTTAATTTTTAACCCGTCAGCACTCGCGCTATGAGTATTGAACTCACGTTTGATTTAAAACATAAATAACATTTATTTGTCAAATGGTTTATGTGGTTGGAATTTTTTCTATCTTCATTTTATCTCTTTTCTAAATAAGAATTTTTTAGATTTTTTCTGACTATCCAGTCTTTTTTTAAATGTATTTTTTTCAAGTCCTGTCAGAAATTGTGAAAATTTCTCTGATCACAAGAGTTAAGGTGTAAACAAAAAATTTAAACTTTGGAAATATTGAGGCTTGTTGGTGTGCTTTCGTTAGTTTAATATAAGTCGTACTCGTAAATTAAAAAACTTGCAATATGGTGAAATAAGTTAAAATGAATTTAATTATTTAAATAATTTCTCTGCTGTAATATTTTCACTCTCAAACATCATTCAATAATCACGTAATCAAACTATTTTTAATTTGCTAGTATATTAAAAATTAAATTTATATAAAATTATGTAGAGATTATGATTTACAAAGTTATATGATATTTAAGGCGTGAAATATTTGAAGCGTGTGCAGACTGCTTGAGCCAGTGTCTCCTTACACAACTAATGGTTCATTACCGAACGGTTGACGCGAGTGCTGACGGGATAAATAAACGTTTAAGTTTTTATCATTTGCAATAAAATATATCGCACACAGGTGGACCTTTCAAAAATTGGAATATAAATGGAAAAAAATATCAAAATAAATCAATAATAATTCTTTGTTTTTGTATGAAACAAAAAATTACTGTTTACAAAAATAAATAAAAATTAAAAAAATTATCAAGATAAATCAATTCACTAATTCTCAGGAAATTAAATTTTTTTATCATAAGCACACAGGTGGATCTTCCTAAAAATTGGAATATAATTGTAAAATTATCAAAATTAATGGATTTTAATTCTAATAATAACGTTTAAGTTTTTATCATTTCCAATAAAATATATCACACACAGGTGGATCTTTAAAAATTTGAATATAAGTGGAAAAATATCTCAAAATAAATCATTAATAATTCTTTGAAAAACGGTAAGATTTTTATCATTTGCACACAAGTGGGTGAACTCTTCCAAAATGGATCTGTAGTACTTTTATATAGCCCGTCAGCACTCGCATCAACAGTTCGGTATTCTTGAGAAGCGTAATGAGAGTAATTTGGTCAAGCGTTTTGCATATTCGTCAAATATTTCGTTTGCTCATTACGTGAGTGCTGGCGAGTTAATGATTAAATAATGAATTTCGAGTAAATCGCGGAAGTTATTGAGTCAAGTAGTTGGCTTTAAAAAGGTACTATTATTAAAGTGAGATGACCCCAAGCATATGTTGAAAGAAAACAAGTGGGAAATAAAAGCCCGCTAGAAGCAAGTGGTAGTTCCACACCAGTCGCTATCCAACCGGTTTATACAGCTACTCGGATGATACCATAACAATACAATGATAATAGATAACCTGAGCCAAGATCAGTCCAAGTAACGTGAGTTTTTCAGAACTTTAAATTAAAGTGAAACAAAGAACACTATTTATAATATAAATGAAACTGACTTCATTGGAAAGATAATTATGGCGTTAATGTTTGAATTTGATATATGAATAATGAATATTCAATTTTAATATAATTTTCCCACCAATTACGGTGGTATTTCACCAATAACTCGCCAAGTATTGTATTCTAATTTTTCAACTGTCTCTGGTTTACTGGTATAGACAAGTAACTTTTCATAATCCCAAAGAAAATAATATAATGAGTTTAAATCGCACGAACTTGGAGGCCAATGCATAGGCCTATTAGGTGAGTTAATAAAAGAATTTTACCATTTTTCGTAAAAATAAAAATTTCATCCATTTGCATTCGTTGCTCTAGCGTGAGCCTATGCTTTATGTAATGGTAAACCAACCTTCCTGCTTTCAAATAAAATAATGGTGCCAACTCAAAGCTGAGTTCCTGTAAAAAAACTTTACATAACTGTTTATGTAACGAACTCTTATTGGACACAAACTCAAACTTATCCACAAAATGAGAATTTCGGCATTAACAGACAAAGCATACGGAATCCTAAGCTAAGTATACACTTAATATATGTAAATTTGTAATAGTCGCCATAATGTCTGGTTTTACAATCATATGAATATTTATTAGTTAAGTCATGATTAAAATAAAAATAAAAAAAATCAACATTTACATCTACAACACATTAATACATTAACAAAACGAAAAAAAAATGAATGAATTAACCCGGAAGGTATATTCGTACAAATAAAAATTGAAGCCTATAAAATATACATATACTGTAGTTTTTTATGGCTATAGTAATGAATTTAGAAGGTTACGTTATCATATATATAATATTATAGAACGTCCGATGTGCATTAACAGCTAAACATTCCAAAAAAAGGTAGTCAGTCATGTGGACTGTCGACGGAAGTGAAAACTTTGGAATAACTGTGTTTTTAATTAATTATTGTATAGGTTATTTTAGGTTAGGTTATATTGGCTGTCCACAAAGGACACACTTAGGCTATAGAGACCATTCTGATACCATATATGTGTTTTACCAGCTTTCCGCTGATAATTTCATTTATCAGCTCCTCAATTTCAGAGGCTGAGTGCACCTCCTTCATGAATATACCATGCACTAAATCAGCCTATGACAATTATTAATTAATTTTGTTGCGCCGCCGGGAATCGAACCCGTTACCATAATCATACCGCGAACGGAATTGGTTAGGTTAGGCTAGTATTTTCTAGAATTTTTCTAGTATTTTTCTAGAATTGTTCTATCTCTAAAAGTTTACAAGATGGGTTCTACGGAACCAAAGTCCTTGACCTATAGTAGGTACTCATATAAGAGCTCAACCTTACTTTTACCCCCCTGAATACTTTTCGTTTTTGAGTTATCGTGTTCACATACAGATGGATAGACAGACGAAGGATAGAATTGGTAATGGACTAATTATGTGAGTTTTTGAAAAACTATACCAAAATTTTGTTCGTAGCATAGATATTTTTAAGCGTTACAAATTGGGGTTATAATATTAGTATACTTTGACATATAGGTTTGATAATTTAAGTTGACATCGGGAATCGGGAGTGCCTAGAATAAATTTTTCATTGATTTTTTAACTAGGTTTCTCTTCTTTTTTTATTAAACACATGTTTTATTTTGCATACAATTAATAAATTTATAATATTATATTGATGAACTACTTAATAACACATATAAAAACTAAATATCTATATAAGATATATTGCCAATTATTTAGGGTGTGTCTCCGTTCCATACGTATGTGTTCGATCAAACGTATAGCAAAAAAAATAGTAAAACTATTCCATTTCAATAATTTTTATATTTCCTTATGTATAATGACTATTAAGTACAATTGTAGTTCTAATGCCATTTTTTTGTAGAGGTCTGTTTGCATTCGAAACTTGTTGGTAAAAGACGTTGGAAAATTCAAAAATTCATTCGATAACTGGTAATTTTCGTGACATAAAGGGTCAGGCATATTTTATTTCGTTTGTATAATGTACACTAAATAAAAATCCAACACAATTTTTCTAATATGGTTAGTATATTTTCATTCAAATAATTATCTCGATTGAATACGCAGTAGTCAATTCAAATGCTGGTTTTCCACTGAACGTACAAACAAACTAAAACTCGAGTCAAAAAAAAAAACAAAACTGTAACTTTTTCAAACTTTTTGAAGACTGGCAATGTATTACCTAATGGCTATTACAGTTTCAGTATTGTTTTTGTTACAGTTTGAGTTTTGTTTTTTTTTTGTTTGTTCGTTTAGTGGAAAACCGGCATAACAATCTAATTTTCAGTAAATTTTGGTTGAGCCTCTGTTAAGTTTCAGTTTTAGTTATGACTTTAATTGCATCCCTCAAAGCGGTAATTTTCTGTGGATGATGAACCTAATTTTTGTACTTGATACAATGTAAATAATAAATCGGCGTATTATCAGTTTTCAATGTTGCGTTTTAAATATTTTGATAAAGTTTTGTTGGTGCGTTTATATCAATAACAAGTTTTAAATATTTCCCAATACCAATTGAGTGTACATCAACTCATACCATTCACCAGCAATGTAATACAGAATTTCTTTCACCGCGGGGGTAACCGCGGTCCTTTCTTTGCGGGGGTAACCGCAGTAAATAAAATTTGTAACACTTTTTTTGATTTGCCATATTTTTTAGCAATTTTTGAAGGAAATGGAGCTTTTGCTTTTATACTAATGATGAAACTTAAAAAAAATTATAATCGCTGGAAAGTTTAAGCCCATATTCGATTTAAGGTATTTGTGGTAATTGAGTTTTCCTTTCTTCACGATTTCTAGAAATTAATAAAACACTTTTGGCAATATTATAAAAACTATACTCATATGCATTAATTAATCAATAGACGAATACGCCTACATTCTAAATCGACTATTTTTTATTGAATAAAAAAACTTATTGTGAATAAGAAACACATATATCCTAACTAATATGCGAAAGTTACAATGTCTGCATGTCTATTTGCATGAATTTCACAGCTTCACGACTAAAGCGATTTTGTTGTACTTTGACATGAAGATACCTTGAGCCTTGGAGATGAACATAAAGGTAAATTTCTTGTTCGATAATCTCTAAAGGATTGATTATCAAAGGCTAATTAATTATGAAGAATTTTTTGGAATCAAAAGTGATGCGTGGTCCCGAGGTAGATTAAGTTGGTTGTCAAGACCAACAACGGGAATTTAGGATCAAGGGGTTGGTAGATTAAAGATTTGTCTCTCTAAAGTATATTAAAGATCTTGAATATTGTAAATAGAGGGCGAATGAAAGAGGTAAAGTTTATTTATTATGTAGTTTTGTATATCCAATATATATAGATTTTTTAAGGGGAACCCTTTGAAAAAATAAAGAAAAACGCAAAAAAAAAATTTTTGTTTTGGAATTTGATGTAACTCGGTGAATGGGAAACTGGGGTAATTTCAATCCAAAACGTATTAAAATCAGATTGATTTATTGATTAGATGCAAAGTTTCTGAGATATCGCAATATTTGGATGGATTTTAGTCCATATCTCAAAAACTGTTTGACCAGTCACAAATGCACCAGATTTTTGTATTTTTTGGGTCAAAATTACCTTATATACTGAGTTTTATCGAAGTTTTTTCATTCTTACATTGAAATTATCAAACAAAGCTGGCGGATAATAGCTTGTTTTAAATAAATGAATATTTAATATAAATAAATAACACAAAGATTGTGATATTAATTTGAATTAATTATTACATAAATGATTCATGACACCTGATCTAGGACAGGTAGGTTCTCTTTCAGATCAGTACCGTAATGACGTAACACATTTGATTTTTTTTTTACTTCGTTAGTTAACCTTGTTAATTATTAATGGGATGATGGGCAGTACCGACTCTACTCTAAGGCCTACACTTTTACTATAACGTATACTTTTTTTTTCCATTTAGTAATTTTTATAAAATGTTGATACAAAATTTATTGTCTACGTGAGATTATGAACACCTGTTTTTTTGCAATATGATATTGCAATTTTGTAAATAACCTCATAAAAATTTAGATTGAATTTTAGAGAAGGTGTATTTGATTCATGAATCAAAACAAAACTTTAGTTTATTCACTAAGGTATCTGAGCAAGAAAGACAGCGAAAGTTCATTTTCCTACCTGTTCCCGTACGACACGTAACTACTTGCCCATTTCGAGCGATCTAACGATCTAATAAGAAAGAGCTGGCAATCGATTTAATTTTCTATATTAACAATTATAAATTGTGGCAGAAACCGGGACTCCTTTATCCTCTGAGCACACTGGGCGCTTGTCCAAGGCCCCGAGATCGACGAGGTCCTCGACCTCTCCTAAAACACAATCAATAATTGATTGGCAATGCTATTTTCGAAGTCTCCAGCACCAAACTTTTCATGTACTAGTATTATGTTTATTTTCTGAGTTTTATAATATTATAAGGTTCAATTTTCCAACTATCAAAATACGTAGATATAGACATAGAGAATAGAGATTGTTTTCGATCTAGCTGTCACGGCCTCCAAAAAGTTAAAGGCGGGCTTCCAGAATTAATTTATAATGATTTTAAACTCCCTATTAGGTTGGCAATCCAATAGAATAAAAACATGATTTTTTTTTTCTTATCGTAAACATTTATGATACCGAATTTTTGTAGGCCCAGATTCCTAATCGCTACAAATTACAACTCAAGTTCTAGTATATGATATATGTAGACATATTGATGGTATAACATTCAAACAAGTGAATACAAACAATCGACAGAGTTAACCTATATTGCTCATTTACGAACTCAAACTTCCTTTTTAAGTCCTAGGCACGCTATATCAGGCTGAATTACAGCTTGATATCTCTTTTCATTTTTAAGTTATCCTATTGACGGACGAACAACCGGAATTGGAAGCACCTACACCAAAATTTTGTGGTTATCATCAATATTTCTCAGCATTACAAACTTGGGACTAAAATAAGTATACCAAAATATATAGTTCATATATACAGAGTATCAAAAGACCATCTTGAACATTGACAAAATTTCCGAAGGTCATACTTTCTTTTAATTTAAATGTGTTTATACGTATTATATTCCGTAAGAAATTTTTACTACAAGCAGTGAACATCTGATTTTGATGGCAGAAGTTGTAAATTATATCCTACAATATTAAGTGCCTACTTTTTAACAAAATTTTTATACACAGGTGTTTTTGTGACTAATATTTTATAAAATGTTGATGAACTTATTTTTTTGTGTCTTTTGAAACTCATGTAATCAATAAAAATATACTCACAGGCTTAGCAAATGGGTCATTAATGATCTATGAACTATGGAAACTTTGCTATACATTAATGTTTAATACAAAGGTACGTCTATTGTGTTAGTTAGATATATGAGCTCATGGTTTGAGACAAAAGTTTTTTTGACATTTTTCATAAAAATTCATTCTTTAAAAGGGTTAAATTGGGGATGAAAATTTATATGAAACTCTGTAATTCTGGTGGTGAAAAGGGGATGATAGTTTATATGAAAAATCGTTATTTTTGAATTAATTACTTAACCAATTTTAAAAATTATTTCATCTATAATAAGTTACAATGCAGAGTTTCTGAAATATCGCAATTTTTGGATGGATTTCAGTCCGTATCTCAAAAACTATTTGACCAGTCATCAAATACGCCCGATTTTTGTACTTTTTGGGTCAAAATTACCTTATTTACCGAGTTTTATTGAAATTGGAGATAAGAAAAATTTATCCATTTTTGCAATTTTTTTAAGGGGTACCCCTTTGAAAAAATCGAGAAAAAAGCTAAAAAACTTTTGTTTTGGATTTTTTTGAAACTCGATGGATGGGGTAATTTTGATAATAAAAGTATACAAATCAGGTTAAATTGATGATTGCACCAAATAGAAAGCTACAATGTCAGCGAGTATCATGGGAAAAACTTCATTTTCAAAAAAGTTAGAATCCATATAATTGTGAACAAAAGGGAGGATATGTGAGGACTATAACGTGATAGTCTTTGTTTTTAAAGAAGAAATGCCCCAGCAAAGCGGGTGGGTATCTGCTAGTATGTATATATGTAGGTTTTCATGTGATCCTATGACTTTAATTTTGACTTGGTAATTCGATTTCTGTGTCGATCAGTGTATATAATAAACATATTTCTTAGCCGTATAATTAGTATAATATATACCTATATTTTATATAATAGTAACGTTTTGCAAATTCATTTTCCTGATTCATCCATACAATTAAATATATCAAGTTCCAATAGAAACTTGACTTAAGATTTTGTTATCCAATCAGGAACTATATGTGAATCATCTTCAACATCACCTGAGTGGAATCTTAGAATGAGCGTAACCGCGCCGATTAAGAGCTCAAGCATTGAAATGATATCACAATTTTCTCTGGGTAACAAATTTTGGATTCTGGAAGAGATTAAACAAGCTTGAAGAAAAACATTGGCTGTCGGCTCATAGTTTTCTAAAAAGACGTATACTTTAAAAAAAGTGAAATGAAATAGTATTTATAAAGTAGTTTTATTTATCAACAATTTTTCTATGGAATTCTGGTAATCTTTTTCCAGTCTACAGCAGAGCCTTGATATTGGAAACTCCATAAAAACCATGGGTGGTACGAATACTGTATTTCAGAAGTACTTCCGGTTTTATTGAGTACCGATTATCTAGCCTATGTTGCAAATTATTCGTTGATATTTGGTATATACTTATTATATCTGCATTGAGAAGTCCAACTCTTATTGAGTGATTTCAGAACTACTTACAAATTCTTGTTGATACGAATCATCGTTCAACATAATGAATTTCATAGGTTGACTGAAGACTCATGCTGTAGAAATCAACTCGTTTGTATAAACACCTAGACTTTAGCAATCTGTATCCATAGCGATAAAAAACGAAATGGTAAAAAATTCATGCAAAAATTTTTTGCTACCTTAAAAATAAAATTTTATATCTCGATAGAGACGCGATTTATAAATAATAAATATATCAATATAAATTAAAATTGATATATTATATATCGTGTTTTAATCGATAGACCAGTTAAAAAAAATACTACTGAGTCTAAGTTTGTGTGTGAAACAGCGAGTGGGACTGGACCACACGTGGTGTTTAAAAAATATTATAATACGGTAACACGGTCTAAGTCATCAACAAACAACTTAAGTTTGGTCACAAAAAAATGTATTTCATATCCGATTTCTGGTTGTATTGTATCATCTAGACACACGGCTTAAGATACACTTACATGTTTAAAAAAAAATTATTAATCACGAACTTGTACATGATTTTACAGCTGAGCAGTGTTGAGTTGGCTACAAACGTGACAAATTTTCCAAGACGGCTAATTGAGAACAAAAATCTATGTTGTTCATTCAAGTTGGTAGGTTTTCTCTAACATAAAGAGTTTTTTGCGTTTTTCTCGATTTTTTCGAAGGGGTACACTCCTTAAAAAAATTGTAAAAAATCGAGAAATTTTTTTCTCTCTAATTTCGATAAAACTCAGTATATAAGGTAATTTTGACCCAAAAAGTACAAGAATCGGGTGAATTTGATGACTGGTCGAATAGTTTTTGAGATACGGACTAAAATCGATCTAAATATTGAAATTCCAAATCAATAATTTTTTTTTTCGTTTTTCTCGATTTGTTCAAAGGAGTACAAAAAATTAAAATTGCAAGGAATCGAGACATTTTTTATCTCCAATTAAGACAAAAATCAGAATATAAGGTAATTTTGACCCAAAAAGTACAAAAATCGGGTGTATTTGATGATTGATCGAATGGTTTTTTAGATACGGACTAAAAAAAGGCAACAAATTGTAAAAATTTTCATTCTTCTAGACCCAGCGGTTTCAGCTGTGCGTTGATCGATCAGTAAGCTTCCATTCTTATATATATATATATATACAGATAGAAGAATATCACAACTTTGTGACCGATCTTAAATGTTTTGAATTAAATAAAGAGTAGAAATATGTTTTTGCCCAGCTCCATTAGAAACAAAAGAAATAAATATACAAAAACTTGTTGTCGATTTCAATCAATTTTTATTTGCATATAATATTATGATTTATTTATTACTAATTAGCCTTTTGGCTAATTAATAATTTATTAATTTAACAAAAAATTAAACAACCATCATTAATAATTAATATCAAAAATATTAAAAAATGATCTATTAAAACTTTTTATTTTGACTTTTATTTTATGTAAATTACGTCATCCAAAAAAATAAAAAATTGATCTTTGTATCAGACCGTCTTGTCGTTCTTTAAAGTTTATTAATTTTTATTGTGGAAACAGTGGAAAAAAATTATATATCGATTTAGAAAATACAATCTCCAATTACTCCCAGCGAATGAATTTTATCCAACGCTTGGCTTTAATACAGATAAATAATTACTGAAATATTTCTTAACTACCGTAACATTCTTTCCGAGTATTAATTTTCCTACAATGAATCATTTTACTTTTTTGACTATCCAAAACTTATTTTAATAAAAATAATTTTTGTATACACGCCAAGCGGTATAGCGCTTTGATTAAATAAAAACGGACGTGACTATTAAAAAACCAAAAACTGAATCTAAATCTAAAATATATTTTGAACTAAATTTTATCAATGAATTGCAATCTATAGTATTTCCGATTAAAAACACGATCGCACATACTGCAGTTGTTTATGGGAAATATTCATTGGAAACCAATAATATTTATTGGCGTCTATTGATCTTTGATCTATAAATCAATGAATGAATTCGTAGCATACAAATCAATACTGTCTGAAAAGGAGAAATGAAAAAATTCTTATGCCTTAGAGGATTTTGTGAATCGACTGTCTGGTTAGTAGCAATTTAGCGTTAACTAGATATGAATGTGTTTTCGGCGAAAGCCAAATAGCTTAGTCTATCGATGCAAGAAATAACTTGTATATAAGTCACAGTCGTGAAATTGAATTCAATGACCTATATTTCTGAGTAGAGATAATGTACGTCTTGCACCCAAGAGCGGTTGGGTTAACGAACATGGGAGTCGCGCTAGTAAAGCAGCCGAATTTTTAAACTAGACTGTTCTCATTTTTCCGGCCTAATTTTTATTCTGTCCAAAATTTAATTTAAGTTTAATTTTTTTTTCATTGCATTGGTTGCAATAGCTCGAAATGATTTTTTTCAAATTAGCAAATACAAATTGAATTTCCCTGTTAAAAATTATTTAAATACTTCCGCCTTACACAAACCGATATTTTCATTATCACTGTGTGTACGCACTATCATTTTTATTGCGGTTAGCTCTTTATAAAAAATTTTAAATCAATCTTTCCATACTCTATTCCTCAGTGAAAAATCCCGCTAATAATTTTTCCAATTAATAATTAATCTTATGACTTTTTATGGAATACAACGAATATATCTTTGCGTGAAAATTTTCATTAAAAAATACATAGATTGACGCAATTTTCTTACACATCATTATCATGTGTGTTAATTCTTATAAAATCCCACAATACTTTTTCAGGAAATAGTTAGGATGGTATTATCAACCTTTTTATCTTCATATTATATAATTATATGTTATGCATAAGTTTCCGAGGTTCCGTACATATAAAATTGTATTAAATTATATCAAAGTTACACACCTGGGATGGTAAATATTTTAGGGCTGTAATTACTACTCTACGCTAACATCAATTAGACTAAGTAATCAAAACGTTGGGTAAGTAATCAAAATATTGAGTGTTTTTAAGAAAAACTCTTCCCTTCAATTCTTTATTCTAGTATTCAACGCTTTGTTAAATACACATACGAAATTTACTTTCCACAAGCAAGTACTTAGTTTGATGAAAAATCCAGCTCTGCAAAGAATAACAGAAGAAAAATTGGTTGAAAAAAAGGGATTTTTGAAAATTTTCATGAAAACAAAAGTAACATTACGGGATTTTATTTAAAAAAGCACACTGTCAGATATGAATTTCGTAAAACTTGCAGTTCATAAATACTACAGAAACCTTTATGTTTTAATATACGTTCAACCTTATCTATTATTCTTTTTAAAAGTATTTATTTATTACGTAAAACAGATAAAAATTGGTAGTAATTATTTGGGGTTTGCGGTTTCAAATTGTTTCAAATCGTATATTTTTTATTTATTAATTATTCTCTATTTAGTTTATGGAATTATTTAGTGGTTTTTACCATTTAAAATATTTATTTGTTAGAAGAAAACATGATTTTTTACTCTTCATTAAATTTAATACATTAATTGATACAAATTTGCTAAATTTATTTATTTTCATCTTGTGATTGACAAAAAACGAATAGATGGTTTTTATACCATGTATATATGAAATATATCATAGTATATTAAGTTTAGTCCCAAGTTTGGAACGCTTAAAAATATTGATGCTATAATAAAATCACCTTATTAGTCCATTTCCGGTTGTCCGTCTGTCTGTGAACACGATAACTCAAAAGCGAAAAAAAATATGAAGCTGAAATTTTTATAGCGTGCTCAGGGCATAAAAAGTGAGGTTGAGTTTGTAAACGAGCAGCATAGGTTAATTGGGTCTTGGATCCGTAAGACCCATCTTGTAAACCGTTAGAGATAGAACAAAAGTTTAAAGGTAAAAAATGTTTCTTATAAAAAAATAAATAACTTTTGTTGGAAACATTTTTTCGTAAGCATCACTGTGTACCCACGAAGGCACAAATTAGGTGCAAATTTTATAGTATGTATTATTATATGGTAATATCAGTTATGAATGTGTGGCTATCTAAGAGTGGATATCTCTCTTTACTTACGTGACGTCAAAAAACCAAACGATTGCGTCATCAAAACTATCTATACATGGTATTTCAACAGTTAGCTCAGTCAATTGTTTCTTTTCACTTGTTATCATTGCTTTGTGTAGTTTTTATCAAAACAAATCGATCATGTTTCTATTATACCATTTATAGTGTACATACATACATGCTTATAAAATTATAATATACTTATTTGATTATGAAATATAATACTTATATTAAAAATCGTTGTATCTCTTTTTAATTTTTGCAATTTAATACGTTACCATACACACACCATAGTACATTATTACATACACTTTAAAGTACTTTAATAATGATTTTAATACATACATAATATTTCAATTTAATGTTTTGTAATTGGTTGAAATTAAACTCATTATATCATATTGTCCGGCCCCTTAATAATTCCTTTAGATTTTATATATATAATTATTTTATTGGTTGTTATATATATTATTTTATATATATATATAAAATGTATAATCCCTCTCCTAAAACTTGAAAGAAAAAAAAATTCGTTATAATTATGCTAAAGATACTATCGCGAAACGTAAACGCGGTACTATGTAAAAGAGACCCCACACAACATGCGATAATTTAAGAAATATGTGTAATGTGCAACAAAATATTCGGCCGTATGTGTATACATATAATGCCAATTTATGATGATTCTTTGGAGATAGATAGAGCTTGTAGAAGCTACCCAAACAGGAAATAACAACCGAACTTATATTGATTCAAGTATGAATACCTCAAGTCTCCAGTCTTGAATTATCATCGAATTAACCAAACAATTATCAATTAAATCAAGTCAATATCCGCACTGTTAATAAGTAACTCACTTCAAGCTTATAGACATTGGCTTAAGGATGTTCCCAAAAAATTTTTAGAAGAGTTTTCTTTGGATCATTTCTTTTAATAGTGTATATGCATTCTCATTAATGTCCTTTATAAGCAGGTAAACTTTTTAATACTCCTTACGGTGTTAAATTTATAGATTTAGGCTGTTCTAAGCTTGCATTTTTCTATCATAAAAATTCTATATTGAAATGTTTTTAAAGGAATTATGTGACAAAGCCAATTTTCTTAAGATTAATTTGAAAAATTATTATTTATTAAGTAAAAGCATGGCAAATTTTTTCCTATAAAGAAAATTATAACAAGTGGTACTTGGTTTTCCACAAAATACATTTAAAGTGATGAAATGAATGGTATTTGTGTGTTCTTTCTTCTGTTGGTAAATAATTTTCTCTAAATCTTTAGGCACCCATATTTTAAAAAAATATAGTATATATTGAACAATTTTACTCAAGTGCTAACAGAATTTACCCTCAAAATTCCCCAACCACAATTCTATAATCTAACAAAGCATTTTCTAGTTATATAGAACTCAAACGACAAAGGAATAAATGTAGTAGAAAGGAATAGTTCGAAGCACAGTTACTATAACTTATTCCTTTTATTTGTCAATAATATTACTTCATGCAATTTATCAATGATATTACTTCGTCCGTCCAATCAATATCTGACAGCTAAAACTTTTCACAACTTGTCAAAGCCTTGTTTCTAGAATGCAGAAGATACGTAGTAAAACCCTGATATGTCTAATTCGTTAAGAATGGCACGTATACTTTTTAAAAAATGATGACTTTTTAAATTTAGTTCGAAAAATTCATCGTCGAATTCCAGATCTAGATCCGGGCACTTATTATGTAAAGATCACAGAAATTATTTGCGTGAAGCGAAGATACGTGTTAAACATGATATAGGTGATACCATAAAGATACCTAAAATTTCTTATTTCAGCTATGGAAACTTTATGAAACAGGCCCTAATGTGTCAAAATTGCGACGAACACTTCACCAGTACAAGTATCAATTTTTCATCATCTCACAATTTTGGCATTTTGAACAATATGCATCGCAGGAAGTCTCACAAAATTATAATTAATATGAAAACGTTTAATTGATATACTGATTTATTTTTAAGCATTCTAAGCTATTTTTTCTTTTTTAAATGTCATCAGATATATTTTCCTGTTCTCAAATATCACTCTAAGTTAAGAACATTATTTTATTGTTTCGAAAGATGCGGCAACATGGTTAAATACGATTTTATAAGATGAAAAGCGAGAATTCATTCAAAATGAATCATACGCTACCTATTCATTTCAAAGAAATTTTGGTTAAGAGTATTTCTTAAAATTTACGATATGTAGGTTAATATAATTTGAATACAAAAAACGGAACTAAAAAAAATTTTGGGAATACCTTTTCATATTATATATTCTGCGTATATTCTTAGAAATTTATCAGCTAGATCCTACGTGCAATTTAAAAACTAATATGAATATTTTTCATTCTTTTGATTTATCTTCTAAGAATCGCAATTAAATCCACTTTATGAATTAGAAGTACAAATAAAAATTATTAATATTAAATTTTAAGTGAATTTTTTTTATTACAAGAATAGATCCTTGTCAAAAATTTGCAACATGAACAAAAAAATTTACCTGAGATAATTTACAAAAAGGAAATTCTTTGATGTCTGAGAATCAGGAAATTATATCTTATATAAATTTGATTTCAAAATTTGTTACAAATTATCGGGGACTTTTTCCAGGGAAATTAGTCATATTTCATGATAATTCAAACATTTCTTAAATTCTTAGATAAAATAAGGTAAACAACACTTAAATGAACTGATAAGGTAAGTACAATCTAATTAATAACTGCACGTGTAAAATATTTCTAATATGATATATATTCCTTATTGGCTGGTTGCCCATACACTCAGAAATCGAGAGAAACGAAAACGCGGATAAGTTAACAAAATAGCTTACACTTACTTTTTCTTTTAAACGATCCAAAACTATCATTTCTTGGGATACCGAAAAGTACAAGTAAGATGGATATTACATGGGTACAATCGTTCCTGGGTCAACACTTACGACAAAGACCTTGGAAAAACCCTTATAAAAGGGAGAACGGAGGAGGAAACCGGAATACACATTCTGTGTGAATGTGAAAGCCTTTTTTCAAACGACAATATCACTTAAAATGGACTGATCTCCTCACAAGTAAATGAAGTGTCGCCCAAAACTATCCTTAAGTATTTTAAAGACATTAATTGGACATACATCGTACTAAATGGAAAATAGAAATCGATATTTCTCAAATTAGTAATAGTCTACAGTACAGAGAGTGGGTATAGTTTCGTAATTAACACATTTACGAAACTTCGTGAGTGGCTTCATTTCAGTGTAACCTACAACATATACATTTACGAAAACTTTAAAATTGGGGCGTTTTCAATATGGGGAGGGTTATGTGTGACCTCCACCCCCAACATGTCGGAAAAACGGGGATTTGAAAATTTATGAACAGCCGGCTAATTTTTACACTATTGTTTAATAAATATAAGTAAAATTAAATGTACATACTGCCCTACATTTTTGATGAGCCGTTTTCTCAGACCTATGCCTGAAACATGACAGTTTATCGACTATATGTTTTATTATGTTAACGCCTTAATTTCTAAAGTTTTCGTAAGTAAAAATGTTGTAGGTTACACTAAAATGAAGCCACTCAAGAAGTTTCGTGAGTGTGTTAATCACGAAATCGTACCCCCCTCTGTACAGTAGACTTATAGTATAAAATAAACATTATTTTTGATCTGTGTAAATACTACAATGAGAATAGGAATATGTACCTTCGTGTGAAATCAGACGTAGAAAAGACAACTTTTCCAAAATAAAATATTATATTAAAAACATTTTCACTACTCTTTTAACTGTACTCCATATATGATGTTTGTATGTAAATTAAATATGTCCTTGTCAATCAACAATAACACAAAAAACTTTGTTACACGTTTTTTTTTTGATAATGATTAGTCATTTTTATAGGTGTATTGAAATCTACCTGGTGCCGCCAAATGTACTTAGACTATGTAGAAGATTTTTTTAAACATCAAAAGCCACGACTTACACCGCTTACAAACTTATAACATATGAATACAAAAAGTGTTATTAAAATTAACCTTTGAGTACATGCGTGGTGTCATTGTATGGTAAATTGGTAACTGGATATCTATAAATATATAGGAGACTTTCTATAGATATAGATAGTCTCTCGTCACGATATCTCTGGAACTATAAGACCTAGAGACTTGAAATTTGGCAGGAATATTCCTTTTGCCAAGTAGAGGTCAGCTAAGAACGGATCTTACGAAATTCCACCCACAAAGGGGGTTGCGGGGGTGTTCATGAATAAAAAATTCATATTTTTCAATTATGGCTTTTAATAGTTCAAAACTTGGTCAGAATGTTTTAAATTACATTTAGAAATTTTTTTAACCTTCGGAGGGTAGAAAGGTGTAGCGAGAAAGTGGGAAGGAAATATCGAATATTTACAAATATACCTAAGTGGGATATCAAATAAAAGAGCATGACGTGTACATTACAAAACTGTTATCCAACGCAAGGAAATGTGGAGGGAGGGGTGCAAGTGGGGATGTTGCCCAGCAAAGCGGGTAGTTCCCAGCTAGTTACTTATAATTAGGATCATTGGAAGAAAGAACTTCGTGTTTTGTAATGATATTTTACTCCAAACGAGTAGTTTCTAAATGCGGTCTCTTAGTACTCCAGCAACGAGGGTTAAACCTCTAAATTCTTTCCTACAGCTCCGATTGACTTGAAAACGATAGATATTTTTTTTGTTTTTTTCGAAAAATTTTGTTGCATTTAAATCCCAATATGTCAAAAAATATATATCCGAAACTGCTGGAACATTTTAAGCATGTTGTCAGTACCTAGATAAAGTAAATTGGAAAGTGGCAAGCGATAATTTTAGTTCCCGTGGTAATTTCACCAATTTTTGTGCCGAATAAAATATATGTAGGTACGAGAAACTTTATTTTCATTATAACTCAGTCAATTTTGGTGAAAATGATTTGAAACTTTTTTTAATTTTCAAGGTTTTAATACTTTAAAAAATGTACAAATACTTTTTTCAAAAAACGTCCAATTTTTCAGTAATTTAACGTTAAACACTCCGAATTTCAATCGCCTTCAACTCGGAAAGTCGAAATATACTTGAATGACACTTTTAAATCATTAAATTTTTCGCAAAGTTACGTTTTCAAGGTTTTTTTTCCTTGATTCCAGGCTGAGATATCTCTATGAAATTAAAGATAGATTTAGATTTAGCTTGCAAGTAATTACAGGTTCAATTAAGTAGACATAATTATGTCAGTTGTTATCAATTTTTTTTTTTATATTGTAACAGTAGTAAATAATTAATAAATATTGCACAAATAAATTACTCATCCAACGATCATTGTTCAATAATTAATCAATATCTATAAAACAATTTTATCAAATAAATTGTAATCTCAATTTCATTTCAAGATAATAATTAAATGAATACAATTTAGGTACAAAATTGAAGTAGGTAATTTAAGATTGTGAGGGAGATCCTATCGGGTAATCCCTAACCTTATTCAATGCTTTGAAATATTGCTCAAATTTACACTAAAAAAATTGCTATTAACATCATTTTAGAGAGCAGTTAATTAGGGGATTTATTAAAAAATTTAATCTTAGTACCTAACATACTTCTGAATAGCATACTCCGAAAATTCCTCACCCAACATCGAATCGAGATTGTGAAAAGTTTGGTTTCGAGTCGCACAAACGGATTCAATAATTTAGATCCAATACGGCTTTGTTTTAAAGGGTAGTTTTAAGCCGGAAATGTAAACGTTCATGTGTTTGAAAAGGCGTCGATGTGGAAGCGTCGGTAAAAAATTAAGATATGAATACTTATATTGGTAAGTTGAAATATGTTACTTACCTGCGCTTCCACCATAAAAATCAAAGAATCAAAAAGATTTTTTATACAGAAGCTTTAGAATGTCATCGATTTAAATATTCTTCTTGATTTCCATTAAAAAAAAGGTTTTAATCGTAATCAGAAATAATTTTTACCTACATAAAATACTACTGATATTGAAATTTTTTTTAGACTTAATACGAGGACTTTTTCTTCGAATTTGAAAATATTTTATCAAATTCATCGGTATTTTACACAAAATAAAAATAAAAACTCGGATATAATTGTTTAGTATTGGGTCTAGGATCATCGTTATATTAACTCTCAAAGGGATGTTCTAAGCAAAGCATATAATGTATCTGTGTTTCTGTCTGAGTCTTCGTAGATCCTAAGCGGTTGAATAGATTTTGAATTAGTTCTTTCTGTTTGAAAGGTGACTTAACCAAGAGTGACTAAAATCGATACAAATATTGCGATATCTCAGGAACTCTGTATCCAATCATTATACTTTTTGGAACAAAATTACGCCACCCACCGAGTTTCATCAAATCCCAAAGCAAATTTTTTTTTCAAAGGTGGTGACACATGAACCAGAAATTCTTGTCCATTAAAATTTTCATACTGGAAAAAGCACAATCTTGGCAGTAGACTCTCAATTTTGCAGCCTTTCTGCAATAAATGCCTAATATTACACCGTGGCCCTAGTGCTATTATAAGATTTATTTATTAGTTAGAACTTAATATCCAAAATTAGAAATAGATCATTGGATAAATATTTCAAACATTTTATTTTATTGATAACTAATATAATTTACGAGTTTTATTTTGTAGAATTACTCGATTTTTAGTGTGTAAAATTATAAAATTAACACATTCAGTAATTTGTTTACTTTGTATATACTTACAGAACGTTATGATTAATAAATAAAAGTGTAATAAATTTTTTTTAATATTTACCTGCTTATCAAAAATATCTTTATAAGCGTGTAATGTTGCTAAAATTAAAACCTGTGAAATTCATTTATATTTCTTAGGAAAATAACTGTTCACTGGGAAAAAAGTTTCTTACTTAATTATTAAGTAGTTCAATTCTTATTTTCTCAAATTAAGTATTGAGATAGTTGACAAAATATTAACTTGCTATATCAAATATCTTAGAGAACAGGCGAACAAGGAGAGAAATATGAGTGCCGCCAAAAGAGAAAGGTTGCAGAGTAGAGACAGGGCATGATTTGGAAATTTAAGGCTCCTGGCATACAAACTAATTGCGTAAAACCAAACTGATCAATTACTATACCTTGATTCGACCCATCATAACATATGGCAGTGAAAGTTGGACCCTGACACAAGAAGACCAGGAAAAAATAAGAGAGCCATCCGAGTAAACGAGGAAGAATGTCACATCCGAACCATCAGAAAAATCCAGGAGATCCTGAATGGAGAAGATATTGTGAATTTCATCAAATTGCACATGCTCAGATGATTTGGACATGTGCAAAGAATGGAGGAAGGAAGGATGCCCTAGAAAATATTGTATGCCAAAAGGTATGCCATACGAAGAAGAGGCAGTCCTTGACTCAGATGGTTGGATCAAGTTAGCGACGACCTAAATGTGATGCAAATCACTGGATGGGGATCCACTGTCAAGGACCAAGCTATCTGAAGGAGAGTGGTCGAAGAGTCTAAAGCCTACCCCCGGCGGTAGCGACTATTGGATGGATGTGGAGACGGTTTTTTCTCTGCAAAAGTCTTGTCTTTAAGTTTCTATAGAACAGAAAATCTATTTAAAAGTAAGGGATTTTTTTTCTGGTCAAAATTCGAAAAAAATTTCAAAAAATAATGTAATGTAATATGACTTCTATGATTAATTAGTGTAAATAAAATGGGTCAGAACTAAAAAAAACTATGTATGAAATGCGTTGGTGCATGACAAAACCGTGTCCTCACAAATATCAATATCACTCGAGCACTCGAAGCTTTTTATTATGATATTTTAGATTAAGTCTTATAACTTTTGTATCAGTATTTGCAAAAAAAAAAAAAGATTTTTTGGCGTAATGAATTTTTTCTTCAACCATACATATTTTCTAGGAGATGCTTTTTTCCTTTCGAGAATAAACTTACTTGGAGCAAGAAACTGCCTTATGTCTGAAAAATACATTTCGCTTGCATTTTAATATAGATAAGTTAATAATAACAAATCAATTTTATTTTCATTAACAAAAAATCAATATTCAACAATTATCTATTTTTAGATGCTAAACATTTTTACTAATTGATAAGATAACAAAAAGTTTATGTTTTTGTTTTATCCAGTCTTTTTAAGACACAAAAGTGAGTGTTATAAAAATGTTTGCAATATTACACAACAAGTATATGTTTTTATTATTATCTTTTTTTGATCAGTTATTTTTTTTTAGGCCTTGAAAATTTGTCATAAATTGCTTTATAGTCATTTTATAGTTTTAAAATTGCCTGTAACATAATTTGAAAAATTTTCAAAGGAAAAATATAGATATTCCGTGAAAAATTATTACCTCAGTCGTCATATACGACTCGGGTGATAAACACGTTTACTTTACTTCCGTAGGTTTTGACAGTGTATTTATTATTTGTAAACATTCTATATTTATAAGCAAAAATATAACATTTCTTCGATGATGTCTTTGTTTTACGTCATTAATATCGAAATACCAGAAATAAATAATAATCCGGCCTGAAATAACCTATACTTGTTTATAATTCGGTACATTATATGTTTACATAGTGGGTACACATGAACGAAAATGTCATAGTTGTCGTGTAATTCGATTTTCGACAACAATGACATTTTCGTTCATGTGTACCCAATATGTCAGCATATAATGTACCGAATTATAAACAAGTGTAGGTTATTTCAGGTCGGATTATTATTTATTTCTGGTATTTCGATATTAATGACGTAAAACAAAGACATCATCGAAGAAGTGTTATATTTTTGCTGTGTAAAACCAAACCTAAAAATAGAAAAAACCATTTATACTATATTAAAAACAAAAAACAATGTAGTTACAGGATAATTGAAAAATTGAAAACCTCACAACAATACGTGTCTCATTTCTCGTTAGGTAGTATCTGGAAAACAATTCACGATAATTCGTTCAAAAGCTCATAGCAGTTGCTCGAAATTTCCTACTTTTGCTTCGAAAAGCATACCTAAACTCTTTAGAAAGCGTTGAAATGTGTTAATACTATACATAAGATTAGTGAATAGGTATTTAAAAAAATAGTTACGATTAAATCATAGAATATTAGATGAAACCAACATCGAAGTTTATAATTAAGAAAATGAGATATTTCTAATAAGACAAGTGAAAACATACAATTGTCTGAGTTAATTGGTGAAATACCATGTATAGACAGTGTTGATTACGCAATCGTTTGTTTTAAAGTGTAAGTAAAGAAACATACATAACTGATATTCCCACATAATATATACTATATAATGTTATAACCTTATTTGCGCCCTCACGATTAAACAGAGATCTTTGCGAAAAAAAATTTCAATCAAAGTTTTGTAACTTTTGATCTATCTCTAACGGTTTACAAGATAGATCCTACTCAAGACCGAATTGGCCTATGTTGCTTATTTACGAACTAAACCTCACTTTTTGCGTCCATGATCACGCTATTAAAATTTCAACTTGATATCTCCGGACGGACAGATGAACGGACAATCGGAAATGGACTATTTAGGTAAATCAATGACACCTATACCAAAATTTTTTCGTAGCATCAATATTTTTAAGCGTTACAAACTTGAAACTAAGCTTAGTATACCTTGATATATTTCATATATACATGGTATACAAATTATATACTTAAAGTTAGTGAAGTAAGTACCTACCCATATTAGGAACATATTTTCTTGAACCAAGGACAGATTCATAAAATACTTATTTAACAGTTTATTCTGAATATAACATCCGCAAAATCTTTAAAGCTAGGTTAGGTTATATTGGCTGTCCACGAAGGACACACTTAAGCTATAGAGCCCATTGTGATACCATAAATGTGTTTTACCACCTTTCCGCTGATAATTTCATTTATCAGGTCCTCAATTTCAGAGGCTGAGCGCACCTCCTACATGCATATACCATGCACTACACCAGCCCATGACAACTATTATTTATTAATTAAATTGTTTTTGTTGCAACGGCGGGAATCGAACCCGCTACCCTATGCATACCGCGGATGGAATTGGTTACGCCTTAACCAACTGAGCTAATAGGGCGAAATCTTTAAAGCAAAGTTAATTAAAATTTGACAAAGCCTGGTGTGTTAAGTTACAGTGCAATATCTGCTATAAATTAAATCAACTTGTAACTGATTCATATTTTTATATTTGCTACTTAAAAATGAAATTAGCAACAATAAAAAAATTCGTATAAAATACTTATAATCCGGATTCCCCAACAGTAATATGTATGTTTATATCATAATATGATATACATATATGTTTATATAACATGTACATAAAACATAAAAATATATGTTTGTTTATGTATATGTAAGTTAGTGTACTAATGACGTGATTTTATATACTGCATGACGTCATAAAAAATACATACACTAGCTGTTAACTGAATTATTATATTATCTTGACTTACTGCGGTCTAAATCTGTGTATTCCAAAGAAAAACATATGAATATATGTGAGAATATATATGATCGCGTCGGACAAACGGACTTGCTGATTCAATGATAATTAGTACACCACAGAAAAACAGATAGTTGTTCGCGAAAACGCGTTGATTTGTTGAATGCATATTATTTTATTTAGAAAACACAACCATAATCTTTCTCAATTGAATATTTATTAAGTGCTGGGCAGTATTTTAAGAAGTACACTTCATTTAGAATTCACATGTGCATTTGTTAAGTACTTTAAATTGATAAGGAATAGTCCTTTAATAAAACTATGTAATAAGCAATCTATTAATGTAATCAATCTGTAATGTAAATTTATTTCAAGACGGTTGAATTATGGATACTCGTTTTCTTATTTAGCGCTTACAGCGTTTGCTAGTACGCATTCTAGAAAAAAGCGGCGAAAATTGCAGATTTTAAAACCATTTTAAGGTAGTTTTTTATACAATATTTTATGTGCTTTTAGGAATATAAATTATAATTGTCAGACAGTTTTGCCGTTGCTAACACCTAGTCAGATATTAGCCGATAATTTTTTCGGGTACGGAACCCTAAACTCGAACTTGAAACATATCTAAGGGCATTCTCCAGTAAATTACCGTTTTTCCTTAGAGCCTTCTCCGAATTGAAACGATTTTGAGAATCAAGGCCTATTTTTAGCTGTTCTACGTACGGAAGTCTAAACTCGCACTTGAAACATAGCTGTAAACATTCTCTATTAAATTCCCTTTCAAACGAAAAAAATCAAAATCGGTTCATCCGCTTAAGCGCTACTTCTATACGTTACAAACTTAAGATACGGATTCTGAAGTTACGAACTTAGGCTGCAATCATGATCTTACAACATGACTTATACTATATTGAACCGTAAGATATTTATAAAATAATAGTATTTATATTCAATACAGCCTTGCTATCAACAAAAAAGCTCATCTTACTAATATTGACCGAGAAATTCCATATTTTGCGTTTCCTCTTCCGTCCTTCAAAATTCAAATATCAAATTTTATTCAACCCAAAATTATATTAAATTTTCTAAAAGCTTGAAAGAACATTATGATTATAGTTTACCTTTAATAAGTGCATACCTTGTTATAAGTGCATGGCTTTATCAGTAAACCAATTATGTTAAGATAATTTTCTTATCATTGCTACGACACGTCAAAACAGCTCAACAAAGTAATAGAACTTTTTTAACGTAAATGGCCTTGGACATATAATACAAATGTTATTTTAGTTTTTCGACCATTGGAAGATTGATTGTCTAAAAGTGATACTTCTGTAAATGAATTTAAATTGTCAGTCCTATGCCGTCCCAATTATCTATTCAGTGTTACCAACAAATAAATATCCATATAGTTTAGACGAAAAGAAATCTTTAGAAACAAATCGAATAATATCTAACTCCAATTTTCCCTTGAAAACAGTGCCTACACATCTTAATTACCAGTAGTTTTTTACATACAATAATTTGGCTTATTATAGACTCAAACTCAGACATAGGCCGCTGGCAATCAACTAAATTCCACGACACATTTCAACTTTTTACTTTTGATTGCATTCTGTATTTTTTTTTTTTTTAGAAGAATTTTTGCATATCACTGTTCTAAGAAAGAAAGTAAAATTTAAACCAAAATGATTTTTGATTTCATTACATTATGTAAAAATTAAATTGAGAGGGGATAAATATTTTATACAATAAACCTGATAATTTCTAAGAAAGAAAGTCGAGTGCCAATCAAACTATGTTCGCAAAAGAAGGGGTAACGTCTGGACTTTTATATGCACGTCACATATCTTTAAACAATTTCTAAGAAAGAACACCGAATTTAAATTAAACATTACAAAAAAGTAGGGGTAATGTCTGTTCATCTGGCGCCAATATTTCTATAACATTTGCTCAGCTTTATTACATTTTTTTTTTTAAATCATCTACGTATGCGCTAATATTTCTTTAAAAATTTTTTTTACATTTTTGATGTAATCTCATTAATAAAATAAACAATAATTTTATTTTTTTTAGAGGAGTGTATACAATCTCCCTCCCACCACGAATCAATCGTGAGATATGTCGCGCGATCATTATATTTACTATAAGCGTGTATATACTCACCACTGCAGCCTAATAAATTTATGTACATATATATAAGATGGTTAACCCTAAGATCTGATTCATTATCAATTCAACAACCCTAATATAAAGATCCTCCAAATGATTATTTATTTGTAATAATTAATATTTATTATTTATTTATTTATTTATTATTAATTTATTTATTTAAAACAAAAAGCTATGCTTTATTAAATTATTTATTTAAAAAATTATTATTTATTAAAAAATTTTTTTATTAATTTTATTGTTAGTGCATTTTGAGATTAAAATTATTGGAAAATAGTGAGTTCGCGATTGTTTCAATTTTTTTTTAGAGTGTGTGATTAATTTTAAGTTTTTTATTTAAATATCGTTATCAAAATGGTTGTTTTTGTTAAACGTAAGTAATTTTGTACTTTTTAATTACAAATCTTAAATTATACTCTTCAAAATTTATAAATTATGAAAAGTAGGCTTAATATTTTGCGGTTAATGAATCTGGTTTAATTTTATAAAAGAAAATTTAGAATAGGAAATACTTGCGTTAAAAAAATTTAAATAGCATTCGGGTAAATATAATTTTAGTTTGCTTACAAACCTTACATAACCAAGAAACAAACCGATTTATTTCCGGTAAAATGACCTTCAAATAACCAATCAATTTTTATCAGTGTATGTACTGAAAAATTATTTTAATTTTTTAGTATTTTTCCTTTATCAGCAAGAAATCGATTCGGGAATTGAATTTCGAAAAATTAGTGATTTTTTTAGTGGAATTTTGTACAATTTAGTTATAATTGATTTAATTGTAGTTGATATTCAAACCTCAAACAGTCTAGAAACAAACCTTTAAATTTCCGGGGTAAAGAACCTAAAAATTTTATTTTATCACTGATAAAAACTATGATTAATTTTTTTTAAAGATAATTTTCAAGGATTTAAATTTTATTAAATGAAAAATTAAAAGGAAATATAGATTTTCTTCCTCTAAGTGAGAAAATACCGTTAAAAATGTTAATTTTGTAATAAATTTAAAAATTAAATCACTTTTAAATTGATTATTAAGTTGCACAATGAATTGAAATGTGGAATAAATATTTTTTATGAGTCATTCAACCAACCAGCCGATTCATTCATAACATTGATACATTGATACATTCATTCATTGTATAACCAAACAGTGTAACAGGTGTCAAATTTCTTTTTTTTTTTGTGAAAATTTTTAGTGGGTATTTAAACCCTCTTTTAGTGTAGAATTAAACCATTATGTAAAATTTTTAAGTGGGGGTGTGTCAGATGATGACATCATATACTGATGATAATCATTTTAAATTTAATTAAATTGAGAAAAAACGACCATATATGGTATTTAATGTTTATTCATCTTTGTGGTCTTAAATTTTGTAGTATTGTTCATAAAAAGTGCTTAAAATAAATTAATTAGAAATTTTTCTTGAGAAATAGAGAAATCAACATAAGTAGGAAAAGTGAGTAAAAAAATTATTGATTTTTTGAAATACTTTTAAAATTACGTAAAATTTTATTATCAAAATCAAAACCTTTATTTAAAGAAATTAAAAAATTTATTAAGTGACATTTTCTCTCGAAAGCATAAATTTAAATTCGGCGCGAGTCTTTTTCCTAGATATTAATGGTAAATTCACGAATATTTTTATAACATGTATATATAAAATATACGAAGGTATATTAAGTTTAGTCTCAAGTTTGTAACGCTTAAAAATATTGATGCTACAAAAAAAATTTTAGTATAGGTGTTCATAAAATCACCTAATTAGTCCATTTCCGGTTGTCTGTTTGTCTGTCTGCCGTCTGTATGTCCGTCTGCCATCACGATTACTCAAAAACGAAAAGAGATATCAAGTGAGCTCAAGTTCGTAAATGAGCAACATAGGTCAATTGGGTCTTGTCCGTAGGACCCATCTTGTAAACCGTTAGTGATAGAACAAAAGTTTAAATGTAAAAAATATTCCCTATAAAAAAATAACCAACTTTTGTTTGAAACATTTTTTCGTAAATATCACTGTTTCCCCTTGAGGGCGCAAATTAGGCGTAAATTGTATAGTATGTAATTATGGGAATATTAGTTATATTTGTGGCATGTATGTATGTGTAATGTGACAGAGTAATCAACACTGTCTATAAATGGTATTTCAACAATTAAATCAGTCAATTGTTTGTTTTCACTTGTTTATTCTAAATATTAGCTAAGATTTCAACCACTCAGTCAAGACACAAGTCAAAAAAAAACAATTGAAGAATATTTTAAAAATTATGAATAAAAAATTTTTGAAAATTATTAACACAATAATTTTAATGACAAGGGTATTTTTTTAATAAATGGGATTAGTTTCAAAACAAGTAGAATCATGTTTGTTAATATGTATAATAAATGTAAAAGTTATGATTCACTGTTATCAGTAAAAAAAATAGTAATTACCTACGCGATTGTAAAGTACTACAGCTCAGGTATTTAAAAATATAAATAAATAAGTTATGATTTAATACAATAATGATATTAGATAAATTGTTTACTAATAAATAAGTGAGTATTTTTATTAAATATGAATATTTATAAATATATTTTAATTTTTTTTTTTTTTTAAATTATTTGTTGCACCAAGTAACTACTAATTAGGGATTCTCCCATATGACGCAATTCATATTCATCATCAATTCATACGTTGAGGGCCAGATATAGTTCCCCCGTCTTCAAAGTCGTGTCTAATAACTTTATCCTCTGCGAAAAAGTCGTGGCAAGTTTAAAATAGAAAAATATGAATTGTGGATTATGCTATTTTTGAATGGCAAATAATTTTTCTTTAGCAAAAAGGGTGTCCGTCGTGCAATACTTTGAAAATTGCAATTTTTAAGGTTTCAAATAACGAGAATTTAATATATCTTCTTTTTTGAATATCATTCAACGCTTTAAAATTAATTTTTTTTAACTAAAAAATTTAGAAGCAGGTCCCATAAATGAGTGATCCCTGTCTATGAGTCTAGCCCTAGATCTATGATAGTACAATACAGGTACCTTATTCTAAGAATACATTTATTATTTTAAATAGATGCTAATTAATTATTACTTATCATAAATTATCAGATAATTATAGAAATAAATGACATAATAATATTATAGTTAATAAGAAATAACACTTTAAAATTTTAAATGATTCCCTGAAATTATTGTTTTGTTATACCGGTATTTTATTAATAATATCAGCTGATCTATTAGTGCATAATTACTGATCATTTTTTATTAATAATATATTATTTTCAATTATAATTAATTACTAGTTCATCTATTAAAATGAGGTTTGTGAGAATTTTCCCAATATTTATATATTTGACTCTTTATACAAGAGTTATTTCATATTTGCAATGATATTGTCTATATTTTTTAATAAATGGCAATTCATTTTTTTATAGTAAAAAGTATATTATACTGTTTTTTTTGTTTTTTTTTTTTGAGCAATTTTTTTGTATAGTTTAGGAAAATAACATAGAAGTGGAAATCTTACCGATTATGTTATTGGTCAAATATAAGATACTTAAATGAAAATTCCCAATAACAAGATACGTTGATTAGTTCTGCTTGGATAAATCTTGTGAAAACAAATATTCAAAGATTTTTTCAAATTAATTAAATTTTTAAAAAAAAAAAAGGTAAATTCTCTTCTTTTTAAAACAATTAGTTCCACAATTTTAAATAGGAAATCCCATTTATTTTTAATATATTCAAATAACGGAAATTCTTGAAATAGTCCGCCAAAATGTTTATTTTTTATTATTTTTTTAAAATCCAATAAAATATTTGTGCAAATATTATTCAGTTTTTTTTTTTATGAACATGCATCATGAAAACGGAATGTTTATTGTGGGTAACATCTTCGTTGTAATAAAGCTGTAGAAAACATATTTTGTTTATATAAGTTGATTTTTTAATTACTGTTAAAAATCATATGTTTTTATTATCAATTTTTCTTAATAAATTGATTTTTAGATACAAGTTAATCTATTTTTGTTAGTAAGAATTTCATAGAGTTAGTCATAACATCGGCTTAAAGCAAAGTTGGTGCTTTATTTAGAAAAAAAAGCTCTTTTTATTAACTGCACTTTACGCACTGGTATTTAGTTTTAATGTAATATTTTAAATTTTACACATTCCTAATTTTCTAATGTTCGATAGTCAGGTAGAAATTAATACAAAATTTAAGAGGTTATTCCTTGAAAGAGCTACTTTCGCAATACTTGGCATTTAAATATTAGCCAAAGATTTATACAGAGTAAGAAAATTTTCGAATAGCCGAAAAAAGAAAAAGTTTAAAATAATTTATAATTATTTCCCCGATAAATTTTATATACAAGTTGATCTGTACATATTGGTAAAAACTACAAAAGATGAACTATGATGAAATAATGATACGTTTGTGGTATCTATATCACGTTTGTTTAAATAATATTGAAGTCTGTGGGTGTAAGGAGTTTTTTTTATTAATTTTTTTGCAATTAAAGCCAGTTTTTGTGTTAAGATTTAGTAATTATTTGATTTTTATTACCAAATATTAATTTCCAAATTTAATTAGCTTTGAAATAGTTTTTGTTTAAAATAAAAAGATAAATTAGTTGTATTTTATATCACCGGTTGTCGCATGGCAAAATAATTTTGTCAATATATTGATTGTTCTTTGTTAATAAAACATTTCGTCTACTTTGCATATAATCAAAAAATTCTAATTATTATTGATATGAAATAGTTTTTTTTAACGGCTTGGAACAAAAAAAAAAATTGATTAACTAATAATTATTGGTTTCAATAATCATAAAAATTATAGACATTTAAATAAGTCAATGGACATCATAAAAATGATATTAGTCAGAGATATGGAGATACCTACACCAAGCAACTAACTCTCCACTAACCTATAATTTTAATAACATAAACTATAATACATGTATAATATACTCATCAAAAGTATTAAAAGAAAATTTTGAAACAGCTGTATCCCTGCGAAAAATCATGGAGTTTCAAACTACACTCATTTGTAAACTTCTAATTTCTAGTTTTAAAATTTCTGTTACCCTTTGTCGCTTAGTACGGAGGATTGAAAAGATGAGAAATGTTTTCCTTGAAGTTTATATTGAGATTAGAATCGTGCCTAAAATTTAAAAATTATTTTACAACAAATCTGCTCAAAAGTTTGATTATTTTTCTTGAAAATCTAAAAATGCTATATGAGCTTTCTTGATCACGATTTTAGCTTTCCCGACAAAATAGACACTTATCTTATATCATTCGAAACCTCAAACTGTCTCCTTTTAAGCCCTTGCATATTGTTTTAAAAATAATAATCTCCTACTTTTTATTTTTTAAATATGTCAAATAGCAGTATATTTACATATTAGAGACACGGTTTTTTCGTCGGGCCACAACTGTTTAAAATTTTGTGTTTTTTTTTTTTCTCTAATACTTTTGACGAGTATATTATAAAAGAGATTTGTATCAGAAATATACTCAGGGTGTGGAGATTTAAATTAAATTATTAAAACTCAATATTTATTAACTCATCTTAAATATATTTCGTTTTTTTTTTATGCAAACACAACTATCTGCCTTTGACGATTGGTCATCAAAAACCATCGATTGAGAGTGATAGGTGTGCAATAGCCCTTATTTTTTCTTCTCACTCCTTACTACCACTTGGAAACGGAAAAAGACTCGAAAAACGCGTATTTTAATGATGGCCCTTTAGTCATTTTTGGTACAGGTTACAAGAATACTACTTTACCATGATATTCTGTCATGAATCTTGCATGGTGTGGAATATAAAAATAAAAAGGCTTATTAACTGTTGCAATTTTGAGTATTTCGATTGATCAAAGCAACCCAAAAAGCGAAATGTTTCTTTCAAAATAGTGTACACATTGTTATTTGAAACAGCGTTGCTGGCAAGAGTGATATCCAGATATAATTGAAATAATTAAGAATAATAAAGCCACAATTGTGATACTTCGCTGTATCAATAATCGCCCATGTTGGCATTAATGATATAAATGTATGTGGGTATATACTATCATTATTTACACAAATAACCAAAACATATGTTCATTCAAAAATTGGAAATCCCAATGAATAAGCACTCTAACTGCATTATATAAACATCAATGCATCCCAATTCATTTATTTTACAAAGATTATTTAGTTGTCATTCTTTCAATGGAGCGGCGGCGGACAGGTTAAAATCAATATTTAATAACTGATCAATATAAATATACATAAATGATTTTTCAAACATACATCGCGCGTCGTTGTTCGCACTCTCGCACCGTGTGAGTGTTTAAAAAAGAACTAAAAAAAAATTAATAATAATTATCATTTTTCAAACAGAACCATAAGAAGAAACCTATGTGTATATTTAAATTTAAGGTGGTTGAGGTATTAAGTATTGATTTTTAAATTTTTGAAACGATTTTATTATAATAGTTTTTTGAGTACTAGGTAAAAATTTTAGTTTAACGATCGCCATGTTTTCGACTGTCACCTCGGAAGCGACATGTATACCACGTGACATACATACGTCGTTGAAAACAGTGAATCACAACCGATCATTAAAGCTAATCAACATTGGATACTGTCAGTACTTGGATGGAAAACTACTTGAGAACATTATGTGCTATAGCATTTTTATTGTTTATAATAGCTTTTATACAATTATATATCTTACTTCTATTGGTTGTCCTCATGACTACCGATTATTTTGTTACTTAAGATAGACTAGAATTATGCTAATTTACATGCTACCTACAAAGAAGTCAGGATCTAATCGAAGTCCTTACTTCGAAAAAAATGGACTGGTATTCATATCTTGACGCCAATCACATCAGCTTTTAGAAGACATACTTCGATAATTTTCATTATCATTCTAGAACTGATCAATAAAGTTTGGTTCATATTATCGAAAAATGGAATTTTATTTTAAACAATAAATTAAATTTTTATTCTATTCGTGCTTTTCATAGTGTCTGTTGAGATATACTTTTTTATCTATTAAACAAAATATAACTAAAAATGAATTGGTTTTATGACGTCATCAGTAACACGTCAGCACTCCCATCAACCGTTCGGTTATCATTAGTACCTAGATGAGAGATTTTTTCAAGCATTCTGCGCATGCCTCAAATATTCTTTCATTTACTGAGTACAATTTTGAATAAGTGAATAATTTTAGATCAAAAATCAAAGTAATAACAATCATATTCAACTATTATTCTGTAAATATTAATTGAATTAATTCTTTGTATAGAAAAAATGACAATTTTAAATAGAAAATAAATATAATTATAGGTTATGTATCAGTAAGAATGCTTTCAATAAAAATTATAGTATAAATAAGTCATGAATAAAAGTTACTTAATTTATACCGTGCAGAGAACTTAAAAAAAAAAAATATTAAAAAAAATCTAGAAATAGATTGATAAAATAAAAATTCGGAAATAGATAAGCAAATAGAACTAATTTCAGCCAAATGAGCGCGAGCAAAATGCTCATAGATAGCAATTGCTGACAGGTTAATAAAATTAGATGAAACTATTATTATTAGGTATATCTATTACACTAACCACCTTAAGAATTGCGACGCATTGTAAAATGGTATATAGTTGACGCTCTGACTATTGGAGATTTCAATGCGCGTTGAGGTACCACAACACTGTATAGCCCCATATACATTTAACATATTGTGAAAGAGTGTTGTTTGTATATACACCTATATTATACCCTCTAATAGAATTATAATATCACGCTTCATACACAGAAACGGAGTCATTGTAGAACCAAGCACAAGTGTTGTCAGTATATTTGTTGAATTTTTTTTTAAAAGTAGTTCACACAGTGTTGAGATTTGTGTATGGTTTTTGGACTAACTATAATAAAATTTGTACACATTTTTATGCGAATTGTTGTCGCCCGTATTAGTGTTTTCCGTTTTTTCTTGTAAAAGACTGAACTGTTTGTTTTCTTTACGTGTGTTAATTGATTTTTTTTTCTTGTTCTCGTGCGAAAATTTTGTTTATTTGTTATTACGCGACCGGCGGATTTTACGGAAAAGTGAATATTTTTTTTTTGTATTTGTTTGAGACGAAAAAATTTAAGTGTTTTGTGTTGGATTATGATTAGAATTATTTGGAGTATTCGAAAATTTTTCATCAATGGTTTTCGGTGTGTGTAATCAAATTTGTTTTATTTCTTTATCTTTAAAATAAGATTGCTATCTTGAAAAATATACAATTTCGCAGTAAATGGGTTCTTTATATGCAGGAAAAATTTGAATACTCCTCGCGGAAATTAAATTTATAGATTTTCCCAACTAAACTTAGCAATTTTTCTTGTTGAAACGGTTATTTAATTAAATAATAATGCTGATTTTCTTACTTTTAATTTAGACAAATTAAATTTTAATATTAAAAATATAGCAGATTTCCCCGCAAGGAAAAATATTTTTCGTAGAAAATATTGAAAGTCACTGCTTTTGTTTCTTATCAAAATGATCAACAATGTCGGGTTTTTTTTGTCTTAGATTTGATTTTCTTGTCGAATTTGTGTAGCTTAATTTTTGAAAGTTGTTTCAACAATGTTGGTGTTTTAATCGCCCACATATATTTTTGGCAATTATTATGGGCAATTTACGTAAATTGTGGTGATGTTTTATTGTTAAAAGTTGGGAAAATTTATCTGATTACGTGACAATAATTAGTTGATTTTTTAATAATCAGGTATTTCCCGAATTAATTAAAAACTAAAATTAATTTACCTACAATTGTTCATTTTCTGTCATTACACTCTTGAAAAATTAGTTTCAGTACGTCAAATAAACTTGAAAAAGTTTGCCGGAAATGAAAAAGTTTTTCCCATAACTGTCATTATTGAACTTACAATCATATTCATTCAATAAGCGTAACTGAAAATGTTACAGTCTTGATCGTAAAAACTGCTAAAGTAAGCTAAAAGCTGCTAAATAGATTGTTGGAAATTGTTAAAATATATTTAAAATAACTCAAAAACTGCGCTGTCAGAATATTTATAAGTTTTTTATCTTATATGACATAAAAGTAAATACTCTTTTTAGGAAAAAACGCCTCTTTATACGAAATTATTTCAGTTACACGATTCAAATGCATATTTGGTGATAAAATTGGTGTTTTTATCACAAAATTTGAATCAATCTTTTTAAATTGAAATTATGTTCTACAAAATTTTATAAAATTATTTCAAACATTTGTGAAATTCACTACAAATTTGTCATTCAAAAATTAAGTTTTAACACACAAATATAATTTTATATTTTTTGATAAATAATATATTTTGATTACCTGAAAATTAAAACTTTTGTACTTAAAACTATAAATTTTAAAATAAAATATATGATCCAGCCCACTGTCCTTAAAAAAAAAGAAGATTATTGAAAAGAAGGTATGACCTATGAGAAAGAGAAGATAAACTTTTACAATATGTGTATAAAAAGTAAAGCCCTTTGGTAAACACGATTATAAGTACCTAATTTGTTTATTGTTATTCAGGGGTGGGAAAATTAGTATACACAAATATTTAACCATAAATTGACAATTTTATCTAAAGATCAAAACTTACCGTTTTGAAATTACAATTTTATTTTATATGAGAAGATTCAGGGATGCACAAACTTTTTTTTTCCTCAAAATTTAATTTAAAAGACTACTGCTATATCTGTTTAATGACGATAAATTAGTAACAATGAGTAAAATTTTGGTATGGATTATTTGAAAATTTTACTACAATTCAATTATACAGAAAGTTTCATTACTGGACCTAATTTAATAAAAATTCGACAAATCCCCTAAAAATGTTCAACTATTCTTTAGATTATGCTCAGATCTCTGGCGATGATTTGAAAAAATGTATGTTCTAAGAACTGTATTTCGAATTGTGTTACTTTGAAATGTATTATTTCTAAGCGTTTTTTAATAAAAAAAATATCAATTTTTGACACCCGACGAAAATTTTTTTTGCAAATATCATTAATTGTTTGAAATTGTTAATAACTTTGACGCCTCATCAATTTTCTGATTACGTTTGAAAAGTAAAGAAATACTGATCTAGAGCATCAAAAATTATTGATAACGAAATTAGAAAACCTCGGTGTTTTAGAATCATCGGTTAATACACCAGGGCATATTATTTGTAATCCGATATATACAAACCCTTTCAAAGAGACAAATTATAAAAATTAAAAGGCTTAAAAATATTACAAAACTACAAAAATCAATTTACCAAGTTTTAAATACTTGACCAAAAATAATACCTACATTTTTTTTTCAAAAATAATAATTTGGTTATACTTTTTTTTAAATTACATAATGACTATATTTAAAAAAAAAAATTAAGAGCCGAACGAAATTAAAACATGAAATATAAACGTAAGCGAAAATATGTAATTGAAAAATTCTATAGATCTATTGAAACCTATTAAAAAATGAACTTATTAAATTAATAGGCCTGGGCCAGCCAGAAATATTTGATAGTTATTTCAAAACGGTAGAAAATTTGAATGGCTGTTTTCTCTTTCCACAGTAGGATTGTCCAGAAAGTTCCAGGGTGGTCTTGAGTTAGTGAGATTCCATAGATAGTTTTTCCATAGGTAAAAATTTGATATATTTGAATAAAAGTTACTTAGAATTATCGTATTTACCTGAATATATCTTAATCTTTATTGACTGATCTCTGGGAGATTTCTGTTGATATAGGAAGTCGGGAAAATTTACACGATTTCTGGAGTCTCACGAATAAATCTGGAGAGGAGGTAACTCTATTTCGCGAGGAGCTTAAGATTGATTAGTATTCATTGACGACGTCATTTAAATTAGGAATTGAAAACAATTTGAACAGCAGCTTTTCAAATTTACATCCATTCTGAAATAACTGTCAAATATTGTATCTGACCCTATACCAATAAATTGGTATGATTGTCTGGAATGTTAAATCCCTTAAGGATGTAATTTACTTGTTAATTAACAACTTCAAAAAAATATATAAGTACATATTTTTATAATGAGAAATTCTTACTGCAGTATAAAAAATAGAGTAAAACTCCAAAATCATTTTATAATAGATAAATTCCATAGTATCAATATGTGTTACGACAAAATAATTTTTATATAATTAAATAAATCGTAAACTGATTGATTGATTTCACTGATCTTAAGACCTTTTTGCTGCAATTAATTTCTTTTATTCTTCCAGTGTTATTTACCTACCATAAAAATTTCATTACGGCACTAACTAATCCTGAAGGCTCCATATATAAAACTCTGGACACGCGCATATGCCTTTCTGCCAAATATTTTCTGTGATGACCATTTATTACTTTAAAATTAATGATGGCAAAAATAATGTACCTACGTAAACCGGGTTTTTTATGGTCTAGCATTCATATTTAAAAATTCGTCAACTAACACTGAAAATAGTATTCAGTTCAGATAAAAACTTTAAAAAACTTAATAATACAAACACCTTAAAGGCTCCTATAAATGAGCAAAAAAACCAAAGACGGTCGGGTTAGAGAAAAATATTTTTTGCCCACAAATTAATTGCATTTATGTGTTATAAAATACAAATTTTGTCTAAAAATGGCATTTTCTAAAACTATGAATATAATTGAAGCTCATAGAACAAGAACATTATTGGAAAAATTTTAAGTAAAGGAATTTGAAAATAATTATTTTAAGATGGAAATTAGAAAGTCAAAGGTTTAAATAACAAAAATTTCTGGCACATGCTTGAAAAACATAAATTGGCTCAAAATATGTTTTTTTTCTTTTATAAGATTAACAGAAATGCTTAGGAAATAAATTATAGCAAAATTTATATATTACGAATTCATAGTACTAATTTCGATTTTCTCGATTGTTACAGATTCAAACACACAACACAAAAAAGCCATAAACAGCTTGTTAACAATATTAACAATTGCAATATTGTTAGTGCCACATACAGTATTAACATCACCAATTATGTTACAACAATTATCAAATAATATTGATACAATGTTAACAGAAGCACAACAATTAACAAGTAACAACAATGATAATAATAACAGCAATAATGATGAAGTGCCATGGTTATTTATACCATGCGGAAATTCAATAATGGAAACGAAAAAACCAAATCCATTGTCTACAATGAATAGAGCCGTACAATGTAGAAAGCAAAAAGTTTCAATGGCTGATATTGAACGGATAATTTTGATGGCACATCAAGCGATTGTTAAAATTCAACAAGTGATACATAGTAAAATATTCGATGTAAGTATCTATTTTTTTCTTCTTCTTATATTCCAAACGTATTTTGAGTTTTTGAGAATTAAAGTTTTATGAGATCATGTTAATGTTGACACCAGATGTATTGTCTCAATTTGCAAAAGTTTTCTGCCAGCTTGTCTTGTTTCTATAATTGAATGCATTCTATTTCTTGCTTTTTTTCGTTTATACAAATAAAAATTTCTTTGGCATTCAAATTCGGAGTAAAAAGAGCCTTAAGACTGTGTACCTATATCTAAATATTTTAATTCAAAGCAAATTTCTGTTGTCGAAAACTAAAAATATAATTGGTTTTTCTTATGAATTTTAAAATAAATAATACCACTCGATTTACCGACGGATAAATAACAAAAATATTAATTTTCAATTTCTCTTTAGTTACAGGCACGAGATATGTTAACAGCGGCTTTAAAAGGGTCAAGGTGTAATGTTCACAAAAAAGCTGAACTTTTAAAAGCTTTCCGAAAAAGACAAAAGAACAGAAAGGTAAGCTTTAAAAATATTTTCCATGAAATCGATGTTTAGAAATATTAATTGAATTTTTAAAAATTTGTTTTTTTATCTTGTAGATAAAATGTTAAAATTGAATTAAATTAATCCCCAAACTTAAATTAACTAAAATTTTCAATGGATTTTTTTCTTTCTCTTTTCAGATAAATTTAACCGAACAATTACCAAAAATTCACCGTGAATTACAAAACTTAACATATATTTTCTATCGTTTACAACAAATCAGAGTGCTCACATCAATCGAAGATCCAAACCTTAATAATCGTACAGAAATGATTAAACAAACGAAACATGTCATAAACGTTCTTCTATGCGAGGTAGAACAAACAATCAACAATTCATGTAGTGATCATTTAATACATCGTGTAACATTACAAGAATTACAAGAAATCAATGAACAACAAATTCCACAAACAATATCCAGTACTGATTTACAAATCGAAGATTTAAAATATTTATATCAAACGGAAGAAGCATTATGTGAACATTTAGAGCTGATGCAATTTGTTAAACATAAACGTGAAAATAAACAGCATCGAAATCATAAAGGTATTAATCGAAAACAAAAGACGAAATCAAAAAATCATAAAAAACAACAACAGCGTCACAAAAATAGAAAAAAAGTTCTTCGTAATTTAAATTAATAGTTTTTTTTTTCCAAATTTCAAAAAAAAAAAAATAAATAAATCTCGTTGAAGTTACCAATAATTAACGCTGAGTCTATTCACAAGCTAACGTTACAACCTTTGAAAATATTTGTATTTTTGTATATTGTGGAGGTAGTCGCTTTCTTTGTAGTATGGTCACAAGTATGACAAGTTTTTCATAGAATATACGCAATATTCTTTGTTAATTTTATACTCACGAAATTTTAATTGGCGCAGTCGGTAGGGAATATAATAAAAACAGGATGCTTCAAGTCTCTTGTTTGTGTGATGTAAATGAGCACGTATTCAAGAACGAAGGGAATGAATGTTTATTGAATCAGTATTATTTAAAACTTATATTAAATTCGATAGAAGTTAATCAAACCTTGTTACAGCTGATGGAATATTCACTTGGATTTTCGTGAGACTATAAGAATGATATTTAACATTAGCATGTGAATAGACCCGGTGAACAATTAAAGCAGTATTATTATATTTATTTTAGTAAAAAAAAATTCTTTTTAAAAATTTTAATTATTATTTTAGACTGACGATCAATTCATATCTATATATATTTTTTCTTTTTATTTAAAAAAAAAAAATCTTTATTATTCTCTCTTTAAAAATTTCTACTTAATTTATTTTTAATTATTTATAACATACACACCATCATACATACACACAAAAAAACACACTACAAAAATTTTTTTCTCATAGTACATTTTTTTGAATATAGATGGAATTATGTACGATTAGTCACGGATTAAATATATAAAAAATATCAAGTACAGATAGAAATAACTGTGCTGAGAGTTTTGGGAAGGCAAAACTGAATATATATTTTTAAAAAAAAATATTACTCAACATTATTTAAAATATGGGAGCAGAGAGAGTCCAAGAGTGAGCGTACCAAGCCAGGAGACTAAACAAATTTTTTTTAAAATAAAATGTAACGTATGTATTTTTATTTTTGAAAGATGGTATTTTGGTTTGGGTGCCTAAGCTGCTTACCTCGCTTAATTTGTAGTATTTTTAATTATAATTTTTTTTTTCTAAAAACATTGCCTTTCCAGTGAAGAAAAAAAAGTACCGATTGCATGTATTTTTTTTTTAAAGATTAATTTGAAAATAATTGATATTGAAATTTCCCAGTGATTAATGTAGTTATTTTTTTTTTATTTCTAATTATTTTTTTTTATATATTTTAAAAAACCAAAGAAACATGGTTTGCAATCATTTAAATTTGATCTGAAAAATTTTTGTTAAAAAATGTGATTTTTTTTCCACAAGGACGTTTTACGTAAAAAAATTTAATTTGACCTCTGATTGTTTTTAATTAGTAATTAATTAATTTAAAAGAAAAAAATTACATTTCATTTTAATTCTGAGTATGATCAATCACGCTGAGAAATTAGAAAATTTATGTACGATAGCTCGAATTAAAATAATTTAGAAAAAAAAGTATTTATTTAATTTTAAGGTTTGTAAATATTAAATTATTTATTTATAATTTATGACAGATTTTAAGTATGTTCCAATTACAGTTATAGAACTAAAACAGTGCTAACAAATTATTAGTCCAGTTCCAGATATTGTTAGAAAAGATATCTCCATGTTTGAAAATGACACGAGAGTATTTATAAGAAAATTATACAGTTTTATTCACCTTTATTTTCCTGAAAAACTTCTGATCTGATCTCTTGTAAAGAGTTTTTTTGGGAAATTAAAGGATGTTGAAATTTGTGCTCAAATGAAATTTGCCCACCTCCTATAGAGTAATTATTCTGAAGTTGATTTATAATCGAACAACATGCAAATTTATAATATAGGTACAGTTTTTTTATTCGGATCCGGATCCGTTAGTATCAGACGTATAAGATCATTACCCCAAAATCGTTGAATAAATATTTCTTATAAACAAAAAAAAAAAGACTATATTTTATCCAAAATATTGGTTTTATTTGAAAATTATTTAAAATACAATGAATATACGAATTTTTTCGGTTGAGAAATAGAGTTGTTAATTCTGCTAATTATAATTGACCATTTCTAGAAACTTCTAAAGCAGGCGGTTCAGCTGAATTCTTGAATTGTAAATGGAACAAACTTATATAATGTCATAGGGTATGTTAAAACTGTGATAAATAATAAACGTAAAAAAATTCTTTCATCCAAGTATTATTAAGTAATTTTATTATTTAAAAAAAATTTTTTTTCTTATTTTTTTACTTAAATTAATGGTAAAAATGTTCCTAAAAGAAAACACAACTTTTGTAAAAAAATAATTTGTAATTTTTGTCCCAGTGGAGTACACTTAATGTAAGTAGAAGAAGGACAGAATTATTACAATGTTATAAAAATAACTTTTCTACGTACACTCAGTGTATAAAGTGTATATACACCAGAGGACAAAAAGAACAGTCTTAATATTATTGTCTACGTAAGTGTCGTATTAATCAGTACACACACTGTAGATTCGACTAATATTCTTATATAATGTAATTAGTAATATTTATATAATGTATATAAATTAATGCTTTTATTATTTATATCAATTATTTAATTATTTATTTATAATTAATAATTAATTTTTTATATATTATTATATTATTTCATGTATTCGTATATTTCATACTTTAATTTATTTTTCAAAAACACTTTTATCATGTTACCAATCTCACACACTTTTTTGTAATAAAATTGTTGTAAAAATTATTTTATTAACAAAAGAAAACGAAAAAAAAAAAAATATTTCCATTCGAAATGATATTTCAAAATAAAATGCCAGTTTTTTTATAAAATTATTTGTGTTTTATTAAAATTTTTTATCATTCTTCCTTATTTAGCAGTTGGAAGTGATTTCCCAACGAATTTGAAATTATGAGATTTAATTGAAGGTAAATAATAAAAATAATGTCTTCAAAAAATAAGCATATGAAAATATTTGATACTTACGTTTCAAATTTTGAGGGTAAGATTGGTTTGAACTTGAGAAAATTAGACGAAAATTAAAAGTAAAATTTTTCGAAATATACCATAATTTTTGAAATTTTGATGACAAAAGATTTAGAGAAAAACACTTAGAGAAGAAATGCTTATTTTCTTAACATAAATGCCATTCATTTCACCACTGATGTGTTTTTTGGAAAACCGAAAGCCGTTATGTTAGATATAATTTTCTTAATGGTCAAATATTTGTCATGCTTTTAACTAATGAATAAAAGTTTTCCAAATTATTCTTAAGAAGTTAGTCTTGTTACATAATAAAGCATACCTTTAAAAACATCTAAAAAAAATCTATAAAGGGCATTAATGAGAATGCATATACATGAATTAAAAATGATCCTAAGAGAACGTGATTATTTGGGAACGTCCTTAAGGATTACAATAGAGAGAAAGAATAAAAATTGAATCCCGGATGTGTGACAAAAAGTGTATGTACATATGCTCATACTTTCACTTTAATTTAATAAAATATATAAATATCGCGTTTTACTATTATCGGTTATCGATCAAAACTGTCCTTTCAATGCGGTTAAAACAAATTTTGACTGTATTATGTTGGATTTTCGTAGGCTAAGCACAAGGGGTCATTACGAGGGACAAGAAGAACAAACAATGACGCCGACGTATCAATGTCCCCTTATTAATATCATATTAGTGACGCCTATGAGTACCTTTTATGTAAAACCATAAAATGGGTTTGCCACTGCCACCTACATTTATATAGTCGAAGCGTTGTAACTTACTCTGCATTCCATTATTTGTTAATACTTTAGAATGCTAGTAGGTGAAACTTTATACATATATCATAGATAAAAATCAAAATAACTACTATATACTTTTCTTCGTAACCAAAAATTTCAGTAGGTGTCAGCATATTCGACGATAGTATAGACAACAATGAACACTTGAGATTGGAAAACTTTGTGAAAATTTCTTTAATTAAACATTACCCTTTTGGGAAATGTTTAGAATACCACTGGATTATCCAACTACTGGAATAACGTTATTTCTTTTTTTTTTTTGGATTCGTCAAAATTAGAAATAAAAATATCTTTGCCACAGAGAATGCGATATTTGAAGCAAGGTATCTGGGAATAATCGCTTTAAGTACTTTATAAGTAGATATTAATTCTATATTTTGATTTTTTTCAGAGAACAAATTTTCAAGTTTCGAACTACTGGTACGAGGGCTAGCAACGTTTTCGAGTGTTTATTTTAAGATGGATTTCGTATATTTTTTCTTATTGAACTAAGATAGGGGGGAAGAACGTCTGAGCATTGAAAGCCGTTGCGTTGGTCAACGTGGCATGCGTGCTAGTAAAGTTATCGAATTTCTGTCTGGTAAATTGAAATTATATTTTTTAATTGTAAAACATTTAATAATTCATATTAAAATTATAGCCTCGCTCAAATGGTTTATGAATGGTTTTTTCAATCTGCCGCGGTGCTATAAACGGCAAAACATCGCTCTTAGGGGGTTAGAAGTGCTTTATCCCTAGGTACCTCATTGTATTAAGAAAATAAATTTCTAAATACAGGTATCTTAAGTTAAACTTTTTCGCGACCATTAACTATATAGTTAAGAGTGCGATAAGAGGTATATACCTATTTACCGCTTAGGTATTTGTTATTATTTAAAAATTTCACGCCAAAATACTTTGTTTAAATTTTACGTAGCAATATTTTTCTATTGATTCTTAAAACATTGTTTCTATTACGTCAATATTCAATACAATATTAAAGTCACAAAAGCTTCATTTTGTAAAACAAAGAAAGTTACTAAAACCCAATGTATTTACTGAAATAAATTGAGAGTAATCGGACTGCAGTGAGCTGGACATACCATAATATATTTTCTATTATGTTATCGAAATGATAGATACAGGTAATAACAAATTGAATAAAAATAGAAAATATATTCTAGGTGAAGATATATCCTTGCAACAAATGGTTTTCCTTACTCAATACGTCAATACGTACAAACCTTATAATTCCTTTTATATGAAAAATATAATGTTCTTTTCTATCATAAATGTATTGTCAATTTTTATAATCTTATATAGGTGCAGAGGTTGTACTGTATTTAGGATTCCATACCAAGTACTAACGATTTTTCATTTTATATTCTTAAAATTATGTAAAAATATTAATTCCTAATTTGTTTCATCAATTAAGAAAGCACAATTTTATAGAAATATGTACTAGAAATTAAAAAATCGTTTTTTATATTTTGATTTTGTGGGCTAAGTGTGTGTTTGTGCCAAAGTTCAATTTATGAAAGTTTAGACCAAAAATTTTTGATTTGGCCCTTTCTAGTCAAAAAATTAATATTTTTTCACACTAATCCAGCTTTCCTTAAAGCTGGGTACGTCCATGGTTGCTTTTTATACCGTTTTTTGTCATTAGCGAGTACGATAAGCTTTAAAATGGCAAATCAAGGTAGTTGATAAAAGAAAAAGGAAAATCTCAAGTGGACAGGAACAAAATGGCTAGAGAAATAATAAATACGATGTTAAAAGCCGAGAAATTCTCTGACCATATTTAATATCCTTGTAATTGAGAGAAACCGTTCCCTTACCTGGATAAAGAAAAAAATTTGGGTAAAACTGAAAAGCGCCCATAAGTGAAAAAATTACCAAGCTTTTTTAAATATTGTTTCCTGTAAATTCTGGAATATAAATATGATCGCCCTGTATAAATTGAACTTGAAGGGGGCAACCGGATTATGAAATAGCATCTCCTATAATATTCTTCTGAAACTTTTATTCAAGTCGTAACGATTCTCAGCATTCAACAGATAGCTTTTTTTCAAAAATAAGTCCTTTTGGTTTGTATCATTCAAACTGAAGTATTTCAAAGAAAATATATCGGTCAGTAAAAAACCAACACGACTGAGTTTTATATGAGCGCTCATTTAAAATTCTTTTATAACTATTATTCAAGGAATCGTAATCTAAAACATAAAATTCGAGGAATTGAATTGAGAGCTCTTTTCTATTAAGAGTATAGATACTATATGAAATTTGATAAATAAACAAGTTTAAAGTATATTTTCTAAGGATATTTTTTTTTTTTTTTATAAAATAAAGATAAATTAAGCTCTAATATATTCGTTTTCTTTTGACGAACGACCAATGCGAGGTAAATAAAATTTACAGTTTATAAGATATTACCTACGTTATATGTCGTGACTGTAGTTGGATGTTACCACAAAAGTCCGTATCATATATTCAATCTTCGTTTTTTTGAATCACTTTCATTGCTCATTTCTGATCATTGACATGATTTTCATCAACATTATTTTCAATTTCATCTTCGACCTCATTATCGTTGTCAATGTCGATACTAAAATTCTGTTCGATACACATAAATCATTATATTTTTTTGTCGTCATTACCAACGCCAACGGTGGTTGTGGTAGACTTGGTAGAGTATTGAACTTCGAATCCATAGGGTAAAGGCTCAATGCTCATGCAAGTCAGTCACTTTCAATTGTTCAAACAAAACACAACGTGATCTGGAAGAGGTTATCTGAGGAACGCATTACTAAGGACACTTATGGCACAGTTCCGATTCGTCTCGACGGTAGTACAAGTACGCTAAGAATAACCCGGATCAGATCATTCTGTGGCCAGATTGAACAGCTGAATTGAAGAACAATTGACGAGCCGTTTAAGCGACTGTCTGATGTTGATAACCTCACCATCACATACAGTTTTTGTTTTTTTAACTTTTTGAAAAAAAATTAACAAAGGAGCCAGATAGGTATCGGCTGTTTGCGCTTCTGACTAGGGATACAAAGTATCCTAGTTCGTATCAAAAGCGGGGTCTCTGGTAAATAAAAAAAAAAAATTCATAAACACCAACTATAAACGTATAGTTTTTGAGATACTTATGATCTAAAATACTGTATACTGATCTCATCGTTCAATGAGCGATCTGATATTCACCTGTAAAGTTCCAAAGCCTCTAATTTCAAGGTTCGTAGCTTTCTCTTGCTTGGCTAGACTGAGACTATTTACTCTTTTTTAAATTTTTGACTTTTTATCCTGCAATCGGACTTTGGTAGTATTACCGTACATTTATTTATATTTATATTTATCAATAATATTACGATATAATATAAAGCAATATAATATTATATAGCTTTATATATATAGAGCTTTTTTCTTTTAGAAAATCAATGTTGCACTTCAAGTATTTTCCAACGCTTCACTGAATTTTTCATCGAGTTTTACTCCATTTTTTTTGTTGTTATCATATTAGTTCATATGTATATGTTATTATTGTAACATATACTTTTACAACAATAATAAAAGTCAGAATAGGTTGAACATTTATTTATACAACCAATAAATAACCCGTTGAAAATGTCATTATGCCTATGCATTCAGATGAGGCAATATAACCTTATGAAATTATCAAAAAGTCTTAAGTCATTTCTTGGGAAAAGTTTTTTTGGATGAATACAAAAATAAAAATAAAATTGGGGTTAAAAGACTTCGAAAGAAATAAAATTATGGCAAAATGGAACCAACATCGGATGCTACATTTTGAAGAAATAAAATTTTATTCATATGTAATCGTTTCAAGTTTTCAAAAATACATTCATTCTCTGTCGCTTTGCCAAAAGTTAACTTGAGTTTTGAATAGAGTGGTACAGCTTTGAAATAGTTCTTCCTGCTGACTAATTTAAAAATTTAATCACCAAAATTTGATTTATGATTTTATTTACAAACTAAACAAAAATGATGTAAATGTTTATAATTTCAGTTTATCGAGAATTTATCGTTTAAAATAGAATTCAATGTAGTATCTCGATAGTTCACTGTCATTTAGTGACCAGTATTTGTATTGAAATGAACGTATTTTATCAGAATGCTGGTAGGCTGAAAACTAATTGTCAATGTGGTTTTGATTTGGAGTAAACTAAAAATAATTTAGATTAAAGTTAAGTAAAAAATTTAGATTCTTTTAGTGCGTAAGGTGCTAATCCAACACCAGTTTTAAAAATAACATTAAATTTTGAGGAGTTAAAGTTTCCTATTATAAAAGTGGTGTACCTTGAATCTAGCAGCATAATGTACCATTGATACATGTCTCATTCATCTCGAGCCATTAAAAAACCAGTTGAAGCTATTGCTAAACGAAACGAGTAAGGTTTTCAATGTTTTCCGATAAAATTGGTCGGGGTAGTCCTGGATCCCTGATTCATATTGTGATTAAACGACAGACCGAAGTTTCTGAAATATCGGTTAAAGAAATTGCTCTGATATGTCACCTATTGTATTTCATTGTAAATCTATAAATAAAAGAAGAAGCTGACTGACTGTTCGATCAACGCATAGCTAAAACCACTAGATCTAGGAGAATGAAATTTTACACAAACGACCCTAAAATGATGCAAGTGTAAGCTAAGATGGGATTGTTGGAAATCCTCCAAAGGCGTAAAAATGAGGATTGAAAGTTTGTCAATTTTGAAGCTAGAAATGTAAAAAATATGATATTTGAGGTAATGGTTCAAAACAAAAGTTTACTTTATGATTATTTTCAAAAAATTCAGTATCCAAGGGGGTAAAATAACGGGTGAAAGTTTATATGAAACTTTGTCATTTTTGAAACACTTGTATGTATTTAAAATTGAAGTTATCCTACAAACTGCTCGGAAGATTTTTTTAAATATTGTAAATTTATTTTCTCCAAACACTATTAAAAATAAAATAAATCAAAAAAATGGAATATAATCCAAATATTTCAACGACTTGTCTATAACACGATAACATTTGTTTCCAATTTTCAAATAAGATTTATATGTATAAAAAAAAAGTTTTTATTATTTTTGTATTATCGAATTTGAGTTTTCTTTTCTTGTTTTTTTTTTCATTATTTTTCAATTTATTTACCAAGTGATACAAAAGAAAAACAACAAGCACACATCTCATTTTGCAACAACACTACCCATATGGTTTGTTATAAAAAGAAAATTGTGTACCTATTATTATTCAAAAGGATTTTTTTTCTTGTTTTTACATTTTCACATATGTGTACACTATCTTTCTACATATATAGATAGTAATATACTAAATAACGTCTAGACGTGAGTCGTATAAATAAGGTTTACTTAGAATAAATACTCAAATGTTGTAGAATAATTTATATATATATTTTTAAATTTGTCATCATATAAACCAACCTCACTGAAGAGTTGAATAAAAATGACACTCAATAAACACATATATTTCTTTAAATAAAAAAAAAAAAAAAAAAATTATAAAATCAAAAAACTCGAGAGTTAAATATAAACTGAAAAGAAAAAAACAAGTTCAGCAGTTTACATAGCAACTTTAATAGTTGGGACTCATTATTGGGAATATTCGAGCCGGAGCAGATTTTAATGCGTCCCGACTTAGTCGACTTTCACTTTGGGTCTATGTATGTATATTTTGCATTTTGAGGCGTATGTATTTAATAGCTATTCAGTGATACCCCACTTGACATAGTTCGCCGACTATCATTTTTTTGTTTTTTCACAATATGACGTCTGGTGGTCGCCATATTGAATTTTCATTATTGTCATATGTTCAGTAGCACTCACAAGGCTAAGACAAATCGATTGACGTAGGAAACATCAAATCGGCCCACGCGTTTGGCTCTAATACGCCACATAGGAACACACCTGCAATATTTTCACAGTATGGCGTATGGTGGTCGCCATATTGAATTTTCGCCTTTACTGCCATATCTTCAGTAGTACTCGCAACGTTAAGACAAATCGATTGACGTTAGAATCAACAAAATCGGTTCACTCGTTTGGGCTCTAGTATGCCACATAGGAATACACATACATTATTTTTCACAATATGGCGTCTGATGGTTGCCATATTGAATTTTCATTGCTGCCATATCTTCAGTAGCACAAGCAAGGTTGAGACAAATCGATTGATGTCTGAATCTTCAAAATGAGCTGACACGTTTGATCTCTAGCGTGCCATATAGGAACACACATATATAGACTGGTAAACACACTACCTACCACTCCTTTGCGTTGCCCAATCGGATAAAAAATGTAAATTTTTCATTTTTTTTCACGTACAGAGTACATTATTTTGTCTGTAAGTAATTTATTATTGAAATTTTCCAAAAACACAGAAAAAATAAAGCCAAGAGTGGAGATATGATTTCTGGTTGGATGATTTCGATCAAAAGCTGACGTTTGTATTTTTAACATACATAATTATAAAAACACATATACTTTTACAAACGTGCCCACACTTTTACTGAATACATTCAAAAGTAAACATTGATATTTTTATTGAAACGATATTAATTGAAATACACCTTTGTAACAAAACATAAATGTTGATTGTTAATATTCATAATATTCCAATCAGATGTTTATAATTACGTTTTAAATATATAGGCAAGATAAATTCAGTTTCGATGAAAATAGCTAATTCGATTCAATACCCGGTAACAGAAATTGTTTGATCAAAAGACCTAGCAACTTTGCGAATGTTAATAAAGTAGGTACACAAAAAGTTGAATCAATCTAAGGGTGATCTTTGATTCCTTCATTTATTTATTCACTCTAGAAATCTTCAGACCCAGTGGTTAATATACTTTGTTTAAAATGACAGCTTATCATCTATCTATCCATAACTAGCGCTTCAATACGTCAGCATAAATCCATATGTCATACAAAATGACAAAAAAATGACAAATTTTTTTTAAATAATTTAAATACAAATTAAAAAAAGTAAATAATGGAATGCTATGAATAAACAAAATAAACTATACACGTACATATGTTTGAATATGGTGCAACCAAATGGGCACTATAATCTAATGATGTTATTATTCCAATTCCATCTATTTGTATATACCGAGAAATCTGGGAAATAATATTCGTTGAAAATACATAGCAAATAAAAATAATTTTGTTCGGATTTTTGTAAATATGTGAATTACAAAAATATTAAAATTGTAAAGGAATATTGCTTCCTTTTTTTTTTAGATAAAATAATTATGACTGGGGCAATGAAAAAACTTTTCAAAGCACATATTTCGATGTTGAAATTGTAATAGTAATCTGAAAATAGATTGTATACCTAATGAAGGTAATAATTAGTAGTCACAGTGAACTGTTTGAAAAAGTGTGAACACGAAAAGCTATGAATTCCCGCTTAAATTTTATATTTTCCTATCAAGTAAAATTTTTTGTTTTAAAAGGTATATTTCGGAAAACACTATTTGGAATATTTCTAAACAAACATGATTTTCGTTCTTTTCATTTCAGTTTACACAGCTTAAACATAGACGTATATTAGGCTCTACGAGACTACTTATGTGAATTTGTCTTTTGCGTCACTATTTCAAAAGGTCTGGCCTTATTTTCAAGGTAATTTTGTTATTTAAAAAGTGGTATACTTGAAATGACCAGTTCTTATCATTTTTAAGAAGAACTGGCTAAATGACGATTATGAGTTATTAGAGAATTGCCAAAGGAAATGAAGCTATTGCTTTTGTACTGGTGATGGAATTTTGTAAAAATTTGTTCGAATTTTCATCGATCCTACCTAATAGATATCAAAAATGACATATCTATACGTTTATACATCTGTAAACTCTGTTGCGGTCGTAATTTACGTCCGATTTGAATAAAATTTGGTATTAAGAAGGTTTTGGTATTTGAAAGGCCAAGTTCGTTACTGACAAAAATCGACAGATAATCAAAGGGTGGTGGGAATTCTCTTGGAATTTTTTCTGTAGGCGCTTAGTTTTCCAATTAAAAATTCTTGAAAAATTAAGAATATTCGATTCCAAGAAAATAGTGCTATTTTTTCAATCTCTGAGCGAAGTCGCTTAACTAACACAGCTTTTGCGCTACGAATTTTTATAAATTATTTTTGTTTATCTTTTTAACCAGACGAGCAAGAACCGTTTTCTTGGTACGAAAAACTGCGGTATTATTAAGTTGGCTTGAACAAAATCTGTAAGCAAGTTTTCAAGATATATTATTTAAAATATGTCAGTTTTACTCAAATGGTGTATTTAGCCTATTTTGTAAAAAGTTCCAACTTTATTGGCGAATAGTTTTTTTTAATTGAAGATAAAAAACTGTGAATTTTGCAATTCTCAAGGAAGCAGTTATTCTGAACATCAACTCAAAATATTATTTCATTCTGTAAAAGAGTTCTTCTCGTTCTCAGGAATATAGTATTGCTCAACTTACACTAATTGCAAATAGTAAATGTCATAGGTGAATTTATATAAGTTACTAGAGCAAGCAAGGTATTTACACGGATACAAATGAAATGTACATCATAACCTGACCTGGACAGGGCAGGGCTACACTGTTCCTACAGACTCTCTCCGATAGAATATAATGGTAGTTACGTGTACCATGTTCATCTTGATAATGTACAGTCAAGTCCACTAAATTAATTCTGTTGAATGTTCAACATGTAATCAAACTTATTGACTGACAACATAATATTACATCTAGATACATTTATAGATACATATAGCATAGATAGATACGTCTGAATATTTAGGATACTAACTTGCATGTAGTAAGTCTGGGGACAGTTGTAGTATTGGATAGTCATCTCAATAAGGCTGAGAAATTGAAAAAAATCGAGAAAAACTCGAGAAATCGAGAAAATTTTTGGTTTTGGAATTTGATGAAACTCGGTAGATGGGGTAATTTTTATAAAAAAGTATACAAATCAGGTTAATTTAATGATTGGATGCATAGTTTCTGAGATATCGCAATATTTGTATCGATTTTAGTCCGTATCTCAAAAACTATTCGGCCAGTCATCAAATGCACCCAATTTTTGTACTTTTTGGGTCAAAATTACCTTTTATACTAAGTTTTATCAAAATTAGAGATAAAAAAAATTTCTCGATTTTTTGCAATTTAAGGGGTACCCCTTTGAAAAAATCGAGAAAATCGCAAAAAAAAATTTTGTTTTGGAATTTGATGAAACTCGGTGTGTGAGGTAATTTTGATCCAAAAAGTATAAAAATCAGGTTAATTTAATGATTGGACCAATAAAAAGTTACAATGTCAGCGAGTATATGGACAAAACTTCATTTTCGAAAAAAGTTAGAGTTCCCTACCAAAAAATTAAAATCCATAACGATACGATAATGCTCGTTGAGAGAAAAGTGGTGATGACACGACAACGTCTTCTCAAATTTGCACCTAGTCCCACATGGCCAAATACTCCTCCTGGCCCCGAACCGAATGTATATAGTGACATCATACAGTGATGATACCTACATGAGTAACTATTTTGGACAATATCACACATTTGCATAAATTGTTCAATTAATATTTTGAAATGTTGATTGATAATTATTATATCAAAAAGGTTGTTAGATGTATGATGTATGGAGGGAGCACTGGGGAGAAGAGATAATTACTATATTAAATTGTTTGACTGTGCTTAAAGTCCGTTAGATTATATTATTCTACGGCTTTAGGTTGGAAATATTGTTGTATATGTATAGTGTTGTAATGAGAATTGAGAATTTTGTAATGAATTGAAAAGTTTAGTGATAAAAGATTCAGTTTACACTCCCTTCACACTCGAAGGGATTATCTTCTAAGTATACTTTTCTATTACCACTCATTTATAATTTTAATTTAGACATACGTCTGATCGACAAATAAACTTTGGGCAAATATTTTAAAATTTAAAAAATTCTGAAATTACTAAAATTATTAAAATTGAGATGTTTAAAAAATCATTCTTTAAAATGTATAACCTTTTCTAACACGATTCACCAATAAAAAAACATAAAAGTTTTAAGATAAAATCGAATTTAATTCGTATACAGATTGGAGTGACTTAACTAGAACATAGCACACGAATCATTTAAGCATTTATTTTAGAAAATTTCTTTAAAAAAAAAATTGAAAACAGATGTTATTGATAGCAGAGCATTAGGTACCAACATTTACATAAGTGTGTTGATTTCTTGTTTGTTTCGATTCGATTATTGCAAATATATCTAGACTCATACCGATTGTATCACAACTTGTGTCTAGTCTGCCAATTAAATACATTTAAAGAGACCCTCGGTATAAAAATAAGCCTGATCGATTCGTTTTTGGCATTGTAGCTCCTAAATAGGTAATCCGATTTTGATTGTTTGCTTCTCTGAAAGGTAGGTAATTTGATTGAAAGTGTTCTTAGCATTAGAAAAAAATCAAAATCGGTTCAATCGTTTAGTAGCTACGACACCACATACAGAAACACAGATACACGGATACACAGACACGATAAACTTATAATACCCCTCTATTTAGTTGGGGGTACAAAATAAATTAAGGGTTGCAGAAATGTAGATAACCGTTGAAAACTTGACAGCGAATTTTTTCTCGATTACAACTACTCTTTTACTTTTACGAAAATACTGTCATATTTTCTCTTCGGTAAACACTTAGAACTAATTCTGTAAATAATTGTTTGCCAACAATTTTTAAATCTTTCTGTATATAGCCAGTATATGTTTGGACGATATTGATCGAAATGTTTTCGACTAGATAAGTATAACGTATACACATACTATATAGTATTGAACAGATGATATTTGTGCAAAAGAATGCACATATTATATAGTACTCTCATTTCCTTGTAAATATGAAGAAACAAAATACCTATCATAGCACAAAATAAGTAAAGTAGAATCGATTACCCAAAACATATCGATCGATTTTCTATTAGGTCTACGGCTAGTCGTGGGATTTGTTAGTCAGTTCAGAGAGACTGTTATTAAGGTCGTGCAAAACAACTTTATTCTCCATGAAAATTTTAATGGTTTCTTTTAATGGCACTTCTATTTGAGGGTGATAAACTTTTAATTATTTCTCCAGATTCAAATTGATTACACACTTAACAAATCAGGGTACTCATCATCTGATATCTTGCAAACTGGAATTTTTAAAGTGTTATTTTCTGACTTGATTTATAATGATTCAGTCTTCTTGAAATAGAAATCCTCGATTAGCTTGTTTCAGTCCTCAAGATGTGTTTAAATGTCGGTCAAATATTCCGCTTGGCTCCGGACTTATTGTGTATTGTGTTCTGTTGTGTGTATATTAAAGAAAAATAAAAATGTTTGTCTCAAATTACATAGCTTGTAAGACGGGAACTTCTTCATTGAATTTGATTGAATTTTCTTACTATAGCTATCAAGAAAATAATACCCGAAAAAGAAAAACATCAACGAATCGATTATGTATGAATCTTCTCTTAGAAAAGGTATTGTGATGAAAAAAGAAATGTCCCGAAATAAGGGTAACTTTTTATATAATCTCAGTGAAATGTCATACAAGATTTGAGTTTTAACATGATCCATAATATTTGAAATCGGAGAGAATCGTATTCTTACATTTTTTTCGCCGATTTTGATAAAAGTAATTGTCACTTAACTTTGTATATTGGGTGTCATTTTAGTAATTAACAGCCAATATACAAAAATCCTCCTTATTTAAAGATTAGTTGATAAATTTTGTGATACCTCCAAAGCCAGTCAAAAAGAAAATCCTTTCCTACAGGATTTTAGGCAATTTTTCAAAAACGACTGAACTAATCGTTAAATGCATCTGAGCTTTGTATTTTCTGGGTCATAGTATTTATCAATTTTCATCAAAGGAATTAGTTTATTTTACGCATTCTCTGCGCAATGAACACTTTCAGTAGATAATTTTAGCATCATTTTCGTTGTGTCAATTACATTAAAAAAATACGCCGAAGGCATATTGTAAAAATAATTATAATAATGCTAAACATTTTTATTATAATAAAAATTTTGCAATGAACTGTGTTTTTTTACCAATAATTACAATAAAAAAATGATTGAAATATGTTTTGAAAGTTGGCCAAGTTCGTTTAAATTCTAATACTTTTATATTCTTTAATTCAGGTTTGTCGAAGGTTTCATGAACATTTTATGACTTTACCAACAATGTTCTTATAATATTTCGATATGTTGTGGTCGGGTTAAATTGTTCTGTTATTATTAAAAGTAATAACTTTAAGGATTGTTTTATCTTTCCGAAAGTTCGACCTATTTTAATTTGTTTGAAATTTTTTTAATTTATTAAACTTATTGTTTAAAAACATTAAATTGTAGGACTCATAAAGACACAAGGAATGAAAACAAAAACCATTTCAAAACTTCGAAATGAGCGGTGGATGTATTTCAGAATTGAATGGAAATTTTTTTGTTTTTATGCGCATGACTGTTTTGCAAGGGTTTTTCGACAAAATGTGCAGTGGGTATTTTTCTGAAGGGAATATGCTAAAAAAAAAAACAATCTTAAACCGATTTCATTTGTTTTTGAAATAAATTGAAATTTCCCGATTTTACTCTTAATGGGACATTTACGGCGGAAAATTTTAGATAATTCTTTTTTTATTGAAATTGAGTAGGGATGAAGTATTAGTACCTGAGAACGATTGCGCTTACCGTATCCCTATACGGTACTTGCACATTCCCGATAAAGCTACGAACCGCTCTTTATGTGAGACATATTTGGTTATCGTACTTATACAGTCTGCTGAAAAACTTAAATTGAACAGTTAATGTACAAATTTGCTAAGTGAAAACTGACCTAATCATTTTGACTTTGATATTTTGAGTTTTGAGTTGAGTGACTAAAACTCAACAGTATTTCGTATATGTTGATAAGTAATTTTATATAAACCAGCTGCGTTTAATGTTTTTGAAAAACACTAAAATCTATGTACCTAATTTTAGTTCTCTACACTGCACCCGACCTCTTGTATTATTGTTATTGTGTTATAACAATTTTGTTACTATGTTTCATATTATTAGGTTATTTAATATCGAAAAATATCGAAATATTCCTATAGGGATTCTATTAGTAGTGTATGTATGTACAAAATATTATATGACATTACATGGGTATAAAAAAAAAACAATGGTAACAACCTGGATGAAAATATATCGATATATACCTGGGTTAAATAAATTTTACTGGATTAGATTAGATTACAAAGTGTCTATAAAGATATATTCGAGCTTTCATATTTGTGATCGTAAAAGTTTTATTGTGATACAAGGCAAAAAACTTGTTGAAAAATAACAACCGACTGATCGAAAAACATTCAGCAAAAGAAATTGATTTTACGAGCCAAAAAGTTACATTTCCTGGGGTATATGATATATAAATTGTATATCACATACACCAGGCTATCTTATTTTGGGATAGAATATATGATGCCCTATGTTCGAAGTCTAAGCTTTTATATCGCATACGTCAGGAAATCCAACTTTCTGGCCTATGGTCCTATTATATTTTTATTTGATATATTATAATATCATTTATTTGATATATTATAATAAGTATACTCAAATTTGAATTACTTTTGACTTTGTTTGTTTTTACTTAAATTGAATGAAATTTGCGAAAGAAAGGTAAACTAAATGATTGGAGTTTAGATATTGAACATGTGCAAAACATCAATTTTTTCAAGCTTTGTTCTAGGTTTACAAATATCTGATATTTTATTTTATTTTTTTTTTAAATTTTTCTTTGATTACGTACTTGTTTTATAGGTAGCCAGCAAGTCGACTCCTAAACTAACCTTTTTCCATAAAATCTAACTCTACTTTTATGATAATTTATCTAAAAACTTTTGTATAGATAAGTGATGTAAACTGGTATAGTTTTATAGTTAAACCTACAAGAAAATTATACAGAAGGTTAGTAGAAAGAAAAAGACTGACTAAAAATAGACACGTTCTAGTTCACACACAATGCAAATAGTTTAATACTTTACCAAACAATATATTTGGTCTAGGATCAGCCGTAGTATTTGATACGCTGTAAAGAAAACTAATAGTTTCTTGGTTCAAGAAAATTTCTAAACACTTAAATACTTATTTTTAAAGTGAAAACTTCTTTAGCCGCGTTTTTATTATAATAATTTTTTTGGTGACGGTAAAAATGCTAGTTTGGTGGTCACCATGATTTGGATCATGTGACATATCGATAATTGAGTTTAAGCAAAATTGGGGGTACATTCAGTACATGGATGAGAGATCGCCTGAGAACATTGTGTGTTGTTGCCTTTTTATTAGTTATAACAGTTTAGTATACCCATTGATTTTATATATAAATTTACCTTTCTTAAGTTTATGGTTGCAAAACTCGAAAAGTAAAAAAGCCACAGTGAAACGTGATCGGCTTTAGGTAGTGTGAATTAATAAAAAAATTAAAAAAAGGTGATTGCAAAATTTTAAGTTTTCACTTCAGTCGACAGTACCCATGATTGACTATCATTTTTTACATTGCAGTCATTTTTAGAAAGGTAATTTGAGAGGCTTCTCAACTATTCACCCATTCTTAAAGACTACACATGGCCCTAAACTTTTACTTTATACCTTTCATTTAAGGTTTTGTACATATCGATCTTGGTTCGGTAGGTATTATCTTAATACCGTAAAGTTAGAACGTTGGATACTTAGAAATATGCTGTCATGCATAATACAATGCAGATTTAAAACTATACGATAATGTTCATACATTGAAAATTACAAAACTATTATTCTTTTATGTGTGTTAAAAAAAACTTCTGGTCGAGCAAAACTTGTTCGGAAGTTGTAATCATCAGCTGCAAATGAGTAAGAATCTCTGGTAATAATTCATTCAAGATAAAAACGTTCGTTAAAAGAAAAGCTTTTAAGACCGTATGATGGTGAAAAATTAGGAGACCCATTTGTTCGTTTCGTAGTGAGGTTAAAATTATTTGAGCGACGATTAAAAATGAGGGAACATTTCGAGTGAACTATTCGCAGGCATTATGTTGATATTTTTGTAAACTGCGGAAAACAGGCTTTTCTCCCTCATAAAATTCGTGTGAAAAGAATAACCTTAAACGAAAGCTTTCGTCACATGCAAGCTTTTTGTCATTTCTCATCAAAGATTTCGCTCAATGAAAATGGTAGAGACGACATAATTATTGTTGCTAAATTTTCAATTCCAATTTTCCGCATTTTCGAAGTTCTAAATCGAAAATATGAAAAGTATCTATCCGTAAATCCAACAAAATGTCAGCAAGTTTCAATATTATATGGTGCCTTTCAATTTTATATGATCATGGCACTTTTAAAAGCCACCAAATTTTATCAAGAAATGATCAAGATTTTGAAAATGTTGTATGCACAAATTTTTTACCACTTTCTATAAATTCTATTCCGAAAATTCTAAAAACTTAACACTTATAATTTCCACAGGGTTAAAAATTTAACATTTTTAAAATTAAGTTAAAATCTCCTGCTATAAATCAAGGACAAACGATTGAAACTAAAAAATTTATAATTAATATTAAGTATATTTTGTTAATTTTGTTGTAATTTCCTCTGGCATCTATCTACAGGGTAACGCATTACAATACAATTAACATATTCTAATTATAATTAACTATTTACCTTAATTAAAATTATGTTAATAACAATATTATGTGTTATTCTGAAAATGCCTCAGGAACTTAAAATTTACATTAATGATATGGTAGTAACTTTGAATGAATTCATATCATAATTTAAATGATTTTTGTTGTTGCTAAAAAAATCTAATTCATTTAAGAAAACAAAAGGATATCTCCTAAAGGTTTTTCCTAAAATTTAGGGTATTACGAAAAATTTCTTTTGACAACAAATAAATAATAAATTAAATTGCAATGGTTGTACATATGTATGTAAGATCGGATCAAAAATTTTAGATTATAATTTTCCAATAATTATTAAATCTCAATAACAATAGAATGTATATAAATACCATAAAAGTTTTTTCGTCGAAAGATATTACTGCATAAAAGGAAAGTCATGTTGGAAAATGATATTATTTTTTGTCAAACTCGAATGTTAGTATCATGTACGGTACTTGAGTGGCTGTGTAACTGTTTCTGAGATTTTTTTGTGCTTTGAAGCTACGTTTTGTATTCGTTGTAAATATATACAGAAATTTTATTGATTGAACTTATTTTAATCCATTTATAAATATCCAATATATGAGATGTACAGATTACAACATATCAATGTTTTCAATCTTTAAAAAATGTGTTTGAAAAGTAATTTGATTGAGAGTATTATCAGATATGTTTTAAGTTAAAGTTTAGGGCTCCAAACCGGTAACAACTAAAAAAACTTGGTGATAATCTCCAAACAGTTGAGCAGATATGCTTGAAACATACCTGACAACACTCTCGATCAATTTATCTTTCAAAACAAAAAACTAAAATTAAATTCGTTTAGGAGCTACGATGTCAAAAGCGAATTGATCGGACCTGATTTTGTCGCAGGAATGTCTTAAATGTTTTATTGTTTGAACTCGGAAATGCATTAAAATTGTAAAGAGCGATTTACCTGTCCACGTCAGTACTCCTCCACATGTACAGAGCTACCTTCATACAATATTATTTATAATATATATGTAGTGTTTTATACTGTTATGGTAATCTGTAAGTAATAGTTAATATTATCCGCAGAGTAATAATACGAAATATTACTTGTAGTTCAATCGCTAGAAGGAGGACTGTATTGCATGTTTGAATTCTCATTTCCAAGATTCAAAGAAGTGGGAAACCCTGTTGCCTACCGCAATGAGAAACCCTTTGTTTCAAGGTGATCTTTTTCGTCCGGCACTAATCTGTGCTATATATACTCAAATGTGATATGTGCTATGGGGAAAGGATCCGAATATCGGATACTATTCGAAAATGGGATAAAATTGGTCTAAACTGAGTAAAACTCTAGGTTATCTTAGTTATATGAAAATTTGTGTATGTAATTTTGGATCTATGTAGTACATGTATTTCTAGTAAATTGAGGATTAGAAGTTAAAAATTAAACACATGATTATGTTTTTTAATCTATATATATAAAAAGAGAGTGTTTGTTTGTATGTCCCCGATTTTCCCTAAAACTAACCATTGACCTTCGGTAGGGGATTATGTCATTGGGTAGCCCTTAGGCTCCCATTGTGAATAAGGGAGTTTGGTGGGGGTGGAATTAAAAATGATCTAGGAATTCATAGAAAATAGATTAAAAAAATAGTTCTAATAGTACAATAGGCCCCACTGTCAATAGTACAATTTTCACTAGATGGCGCTACTGGCGCAAATGTCTTTCGATTTTTCTCGAAAATTCTGGAATGTTCCATGGATTTCTATCGAATTTTCTAGAATTTTCTCGAACATTCTGGAATGTTCTATGGATTTCTATCGAATTTTCTAGAACTTTCTCGAATATTCTCGAATGTTGTATGGATTTTTATTGAATTTTATCAAACTTTCTCGAACAATCTGGAATGTTCCATGGGTTTCTGTCGAATATTCTAGAATTTTCTCGAACATTCTGGAATGTTCTGTGGATTTCTATCGAATTTTCTAGAATTTTCTCGAACATTCTGGAATGTTCTATGGATTTATATCGAATTTTCTAGAACTTTCTCGAATATTCTGGAATATTCTGGAATGTTCCATGGGTTTCTATCGATCTTTCCCTTACTTTTCCGTACACACAGAGAGTGTAGACATAATATTGGGATCGGCCAAAAAAAATCTTACTGTTCCGTACACACAGAGAGAATTAAAAAAAAAAGTCTTTCATTTAACAATTTTGATATTTAAATGTACAAAAACAACCCAGCGAAGCAGGTTTAACAGCTAGTTTTATCCGAAATTTAAGGTTCATCGGAAATCGGATTATACATTTCTTAGATAGAGACTTGGAAAATTAGTCCATATAATTTCCTGACTCTTTAATCTGATCAGTAATTGTGAATTTGATACTTTTGGGGCGTATCTTTTTGCGATGTTTATCGATCGATGGGCTTATCGATCTCTCCAAGGTTGGGATTATTTTCCTGGAGATTGATTCAACAGATCCATATATTTTATCTGGGTCAAAGATTTTTATTTCTTTGATTTGTACCTCTTTCTAGCAGAACAGAATTAAGCATGGATTTTTTTATGGGATACAAAGTGAATAATTTAAAATGCTTATATTATCCGTATTTTTGGTGATTTTAATTTTAATTTCACTTTTTGTAATCTTTTTTCCAGAGTTTTAAAAATGCGAAACCAAATTGATGTTCCCTTTTAAGAACAACGTGCAAGACAGGGACATTTAATATATCTGAAAAACAGTTATCATATTTTGCATTCGAACCTTCTTCTAGCGCCTGCACTATAGGGGAAGTATATGCATATTTGATGTTATTTTGAACTATATTATCATCTAACCTAAACTAATACTCTGTATACTTTAATAGGTTATCTATTTGTATCTGTGAGATGTATCTTTATGTATCTCTATGTGTATCTGTATATAACTAACTATACCTATAACAATATAGACACACTATTTGATGAATATTAATGAGCACTTTGAACACATAAGAGAAAAATTTATACCAAATAGCATTACTCAATTAGCATTTAAAAAAATTATTAATTAACACTATCAAGTTAAAATGTTCGACCCGAGAGATTACGAAAAAAGAAAACAAACATGTTTTTACAAGCTTGTATTTAATTTCACTTGTATGTATAATACTGTGTCCAAAAAATAAGGTGACATTTGAATTTAAACTGCGCGCGTTTTTTGTGCATTATGAACTCCTTCCGCCCGACAAAACAGTCAACAAGGAATATTATTTGAACGTTATGCGTCATTTGCGTTACGCTATCGGCCTAAAAAGGCCGGAATTGTGGAAAGACAATTCATGGTTTTTACACCACGATAATGCACCATCCTATACGACACTCATAATTCGTGATCATTTCGTTAAAAACTCAACCTATATCGGTCCGAAACCACCGTATTCACCTGATCTGCCGCCGTGCGACTTCTGACTGTTCAGCAAGCTCAAGAGACCGCGCCGGGATCACCGTTTTGATACGATAAAGGATTCAAACCGCAGTGAAGACGGAACTTATGGCAATCCCGGAAAGTGACTACAACCAGTGTTTTGAAGATTGGAAAATCCGTTGGTATAAGTGCATTGCATCGATAGTGGAATACTTTGAAAGGGATGAAATTGATTTGGAAGAATAAATAAAGAATTTTCAAATAAATACAATGTCACCTTATTTTTTGGGCACAGTAAATATGTCCTGGAATTTAGCAATTAATATTTCATTCACTTCCACTGAAGCTCTCAAGTTGAAATATGGCGCACAGTTTGATTATTTTGACAATGGCACGTTCATGGTAAGTATAACCTGATCTTCTCATCGCTTCCACCCTAATTTTAGGGACAATTTTCGATCGATTTTTCTTTGTCAATCGTATAAAAGGTATGTCAAAATAATTATATAAATTTCGCTTTATTAAGATTTCATCTTAACCCACTTTTTAGCAGGAGATGAATAAATAAATGGATATTAAGAAACAATAGTAATTTACAAAAATACGGTTCAAATGTTTGAATGAATTCTCTGATAAAAAATAGTTAACTCCTTAATATTATTTCTTTAAGATTTTAGCCTGCTTGTGACTGTTATTTTGATTGCGCGACGTTGATGATTTCTCCAATAGTGGAAAAAAATCATAATGTATTGGCCGCCGATAGAAGGTATACAAAGGAACCTTTAATAGTGGAAGCGTTGTGAAAATAAAAATAATTATTTTTTAAATTTTATTTGAAAGTTTTTATAAAATATAATCGTTTTGTACATATTTAAAAAAAAAGAAGATTTCTCCTATATTGTTTTTAATCTATTTAATAATGTGCATATTCATTATTTTATTTATGTCATTTACGATTGTATGGCTAGAGATGCCTTCGAATATTACTGCTTTTGCTTTATAAACCACATCTGTACAGTAGTACTATGGCCACAGTGTAGTTATTATGTATTGAATGTATCAGAATCTATGAGTTAGCCCGAAGTGTCCCACAAAAGTTTTGGTAATTTGATCTCGTTAATTCTATCAAAAAAATTTGTGACTCAATCTTGAGATAGAGATCATAGAACATCTTCTCAAATCCTAAAGTTCGATTTCAAAACTACTAGATTTGAATTCAATAAAAATCATTTTATATGGTAATTTTTACCCTAAAAAAAAGAAATCCAATCCGAATTGATGCTAGACCTATAGATTTTGAGATAAAGCTCACATTTTATTTAAATTATTTTGGGGTTATAGTTTCGTGATAAAATATTACGATATATATTTAAAAAGTGCTTATTACGCCCTTTCATTTGTTTTTCATTTAAATTTGTTTTTCGATCATAATTTTATATCCTCTAGAGGGTGCCATATTCAATATAATGTAACGCTACATAGTCTATAACCAGTGGACGATCAAGACGCTTTTAACGATACCTCAATTGTCAAAATGTGATGAGTAGTTTAGGAGCTCGGAGGGAACAGACGAAAATACATATATTTTAAACTATTTTGTGGTTATAATTTCCTGATTATGTGTATATATATTTGAAAAGTGTGCTAACTACGCCCTTTCATTTAATACCCAGCACGCTATCATTAAATCTAAATTTGTTTTTCAATCATGTCGTCTAGAGGGCGCAACATTCAATTTAATGTTACGCCACATAGTCTATAACGAAAGGACGATTAAGACGTCTTTTACGATACCTCATTTGTCAAATTATGGTAAGTAGGTTAGAAGCTGGGAGGGGACGAATGAACATACATACATTCCGGTCAAACACATAACCCTCGTCATTGTATAGTCGGGGTAAATTTGAATCAAAGAATGTAACTTTAATTTGGAAAACACTACCACCACTCGTACGTACCATTAGGAAAACGTTATACTGAAACACGCTGTAATTATAGATAGAAAAACTTTATACAGGGTAAACCAGCATATATGGTACATCAAGTGCCATATTGAATTACCAGTATTGAATTTAGAATTTTCATTGGATGTACATATATCCAATAGTAGATTTTTAATAAAAAATAATAACAATTAGTCCTGGAGCCATGGCTTATAAATATTCGGGATCACCTAATCTTTGAGACTGCATGTATGCTCTTTATGTCTAGTTGACTACTTCTGATATGAGAAAATTTTTGGTTTTTGCCTGGAAAAGTTATTACGTTTGAAAGTTTACCTAGTCACAGTAGATTTTTGCAAAAATATCAAAATAATAATACTTGTTTGAAAAGTTTTTGAATCAAAACATTAAAAGTAGAAGAAAAAAACTAGACTCGTACTTTTTTGTAAATAAAGGTATTTCATCTTGTGTAATTTTTAAAGTATAATTTTAAGAGTATCAAAAATAATAATACTTTCAGGTCTATTGATTTCATGGAACATTAAAATAATGTATGCGTTTTAAAAAATCTCACTACTTTTATCCAAACAGGCAATCAGACATATTACACGCTTGCATTTATATCGGAAATGATGAAGAAAATATAGGGATAAACAAGCTAGATATCCGCCGTCTAACAGTCACAACAAATTTTTTCAACTTACTATTTTAATTTATAAATTTTTATTAAACCATACAAAAAAATTCAACCGTGAAGGACTAAATTGTCTGTAATAATAACTTTTTTGTATTTGAAGAATCCCAACAAGTATAATGACTGAAAATATTTTTCTCGGCCAAGAGTTTTTTTTCCTCAAAAATTAATATTTAATGAAAAGCGATTAAAAGAAAATAACATTTGCTTATGCCCAACAAAAAAACTACATTTACAACACTACCTGTTTGATGTAATTTCATTTATCATATGCCTGGCTCCGGGAACATAAAACTATATTTTTCAAATATATTATCTGTCTCATTGTAAAGCAATAAAGCAATAAAACAATAAATATTTCATGTTAAAACGAATCAATAAATGTTAAAACTTATCTAAATGGTCAATTACAATTTTGAATGATTCAAAAATATCCTACTATTTAACAAATATTTGTATAAGGGTAAGCCCTTATGTATGTAAACTCCGCCTCCATGTACCAGTTATATAGATTAACCCTGTATAATACGTTTGATAGTTTGATTCAAACAGTAATAGTTATAGTAATAGTACTATAGTACTATAAACTACAATATATAGTACAGTACAGAGTTGAGTAGTACAGTATGTATTTTGATAAAGAACTCAAAAAACATTTGCATATTATGTGTGTTATGTTATCGTGTTATTTTCTTTCTTTCTCTGGTACTGTTACTCTGTTTATTCATTCTTTATATTTTTTTATTCATTTTTATTTTGTGTTGTTTTGTTGTTGTTGTTGTTATTGTTGATGTTGCATTCATTGATGAGGATGGTACCACTTTGGTTATTTTTCGTGTGATTACATGCGACAGGACTGTAATTCAAAGTGTTTTCCGGGTAATTCCATGAAAAACTTTACCATGAATGAACGAAAATATTACTGTTTTTGATGGTATAATATGCGTTTTGGCATATTTTATTTTCATCAAATTTGATGAAACTCGGTAGATGGGGTAATTTTGATCCAAAAATTATAAGAATCAGGTTAGTTTAATGATTGACTGCAGAGTTTCTAAGATATCGCAATATTTGGATCGATTTTAGTCCGTATCTCAAAAACTATTCGACCAGTCATCAAATGCATCCGATTTTTGTGCTTTTTGGGTCAAAATTACCTTATATACTGAGTTTAATCGAAATTGGGGATCAAAAAAATGTTTCAATTTTTTTCAATTATTTTAAGGGGTATCCCTTTGACAAAAATGTATGTTTTGGAATTTGATTAAACTCGTTGGATGGGGTAATTTAGATCCAAAAAGTATAAAAACCAGGTTAATTTAATGAATGAATACAGTTTTTCTGAGATATCGCATTATTTGGATCGATTTTCCACCAGTCATAAAACAGACATTAAATAGGTATTAAAAAAATCAAAGCACTTGACTACTTTCGATTCCAATCCTGTGTTCAAATATTTATTATTTCTAAATATGAAATATCATTTTTATGTGTGATCTTTTTTAGCAGATGTTACAAATAACTATTCCACCATACTTTACCAGTTTACCATCTAGCACAAGTACAAATAGTACAAGTTTAACATATACAACAAAAACAACATGACATCTAGACGACAATATTTTAATAAATTATCACTACGAAATATATAAATAAATTATATTTTGTATATGATTATTATTATTTTATTTGTTTATTTGTGGTTTTATATGTAGGGACATAGTTTTTAAAAATTTTTGTTTTTGAAACAGTTTTTAAAATTGCGTATATTTCTTGTTTTCAAATATAGAATTTCTATTTTTTTTAATTGCTGAAATTTGAAGCTATTTTATATCATTCAATAAAAAAAAAAAAAACTGTTTTAACCACGTTAGTAATTTTGATAAACCATGTATGTAGTCCTACTAAATTTGGGTCATACTTTTCAAATTTGTGATCAAAATTAACCTAGGTCTCTAGGTTTCTGTCTAATAGGTTTCAAGAATGTGGAGTCCTGGCCCCGAAATGAAGCATATAAGTGATAGCTAGCGAAAAACTGGCACATAGCTGAAAAAAATGACCCAAAATTAGTGGGTTTCAAAAAAAATTCCAATAATATCGGATCAAATTTGCCTGTGTTATTAAAAAGATCGTATTTTTGAACTTTATGACGTCATCAGAATCCAAAAAATTTAATTTTGCTCTATCACACCCAAATTTTATCCAATTTTGATAAACAAAGTGTGTAATCCTACTAAATTTGGGTCATGCTTTTCAAATTTGTGATCAAAATTAACCTAGCTCTAATAGATTTCAAGAATATGGAGTCCTGCTCCCAGAATTGGGCACATTAGTGATAGCTAGCGAAAAATTGACATCACAGCTGAAAAGAATGACCCAAAATTAGTGGGTTTCAAAAAAAATTCTAATAAGATCGGATCAAATTTGCCTGTGTTATCAAAAATATCAAATTTTTGAACTTTATGACGTCATCAGAATCCAAAAAATTTAATTTTGCTCTATTACATCCAAATTTTATCCAATTTTGATAAATCAAGTATGTAATCCTAAATGTCTCAAAATCATCAAAATGGTCAGCTTAGGTATCCATACAAGCCTTTCAAAAATCATTGAAAATCAATATAAAATATCACTTATGAAGAAATCTCAAAAAATCACAACCCAATCTTTAAATAATAAAGTTCTTTATTTTCACTATCATGTTTCAATCCTTTGAAAGTCAAATATCGACAATTTAAATTTTTCAACAAATTTCGTCTATTAATTAAATTGTAATTTTTTTTCTTGAATATTATTTAAAAGTTATTTTCTACGGACGTTTAATGTTTTATCTTCACATTGTTTTTCTTTTCATTAATAATATTATTTTCCAATTTTCCTGTAAATATTTGTTAACACACCGTAAGTATTTATTGAAAATAAATAAATACTGACAATAATCCAAAGACATAAATAAATACATAAATGACATTAATATTATTTATTTCTTTTTATATATGTTTGCATATTTATTTTGAATTAAACGAATCATTTTACTGTTGGTTCTGTTTTTATTTTTTATTTATTTATTTACAACAACAACAAAATAATAATAAATATTTTAAAAAGAATATCATTCATTCATTTTTCATTGTAACATAATACGTAAAAATAAAAATAATCCTTTAAATTTTCCATGTTATTCAATAAATCAACAGCATGTCCCAAAAACCAAGGTGTGGGTACCTTACTTTCATGATAGTTCAGTATCATGGATCAGTCAAAATGAATAAATACCAATATATGAGAAACAAGGGCCAATTGGCTCTTAGAATCCATTGGATCCATCTTGTAAACCGTAAAAGCTAGAACAAAAATTTAAGCGGACGAAATGTCCCTATAAAAAATAAATTTCGTTTGAAATATGTTTTCTTAAACATCATTATTTACCTGTGAGGGCGCTAAGTAAGTCAGAATAATTGAGCCATTTTAATATATCCTTCTTGAACTTAAAGGTTCTAGGTTAAACTAAAAGCTATCGTTAGATGTCTCTCTCCATGCACGATAACTTTTGTTACTACTTTTTTTTAATGAGAGCTTTCCTGGGAATATAAATGGTTCACCGTGTATCTAAGCTCAAGCCATTTTAAAAACATATAACACATTTGGATTATTATATGTACAAAGACTGTCCCCTCAACATGTATTGTAAGTTCACGCCTTTCGCGTACAGCACTATTTTTGGCGAATGATAAAGTTACCAAAATAGAAAAAGTAGTATAAAAGAAATATGGTTGCCCTTTTAGCCATTGATAACACCATCAATAATATCTGGTCTGAATCCTTATCGCATATAAACGTAGAAAATTAGGTAGCTTCTTTTAAATATGAAGACATTTCACCCCTTCTACTCTTGCACAAAATGAACTCTTCTTAGTAAGGGATGCAAAGGTTACTGCCGATGATGTAGGATAGTAATTTCAGGTAGTTCTTGCCGAAAATTTTGTGATTTAGGCTTTTTATCAACTCTCTCGTCTACTGGTTTGCATTGCGGTGTAAGATATGTATTTTTGAATGTGTAACTAGTACGGGGACCAGTCTAGGAAAATAATGTTTATTGAAAAGCATATTTCTTTTTTTCTTGCTATTTTTCGTAAAGCCCACTTACTTTCCATCACCCTATAAACATATATACACACCTACACTTATATATATAGACTATAATCTGTTAATCTCTTTTCAATCCAATTTATATTAATTTCAAACACTCAAACAACTCTAACGTTCAACTCAACGTATCTGCTAAAACTCAAGCTAGCTAACACCCATGCTCACACAATAATATTAATAATCGTTTGTTAATAATAATATTTTTTTATTATTTAAGAAGGATAAATACCTTTATTATTTTATTACGTAGGTAGGTGCTTATTTGAATTTCTATATGTAAATATTTGTTTTATAGTAATAACTAGCTTGATACCCGCCCACTTCATTGGTTTTAAAAGTAAACACTACCGCGTTATAGCCTTTACCTTCCTTGCTCTCGCTTATCCATCTTACACTCAAAATAGGGATAGTCATAATGCATCGAGCATATCAGAAAACCATGGTTGAACAGATGGCCGTAAATTGTGTCTCGTTCACTCTTTTTACAGAAATCGTAATTGATGCTTTTCAATGATGTTCATGATGGCGCAGTGAGATGTCAAAAGAAAAATAAGTTTCATTATTTTAAATATCTTTATAAATTATAGCTCATGTGTCCATTCTGATTTATGAGGTTTATTGTTGTAAAGTTTCATTAAAATACATTGAGTAGTTTTCGCGTAACAGCATAACAAGAAACATACGAACAAACTTACTTTCTCATTTATAATATATAGGGATAACAGGCCATGAGGAGAATGATTCTTCGAAGGCAGATTAATAACTTTATGAATATAAAAATATATGGTTGTGCGATTTGAGAAAATGTAATAATCCCTCGTGGGTTCGATTTAGCAAAGCACCACTAAGTGAATTCTTTGAAAATTTGGCTATACTAAAATGATAATTTTTCCATAGAAAAAATCAATTTACAATCTTGGTTTCTAAACATACTTACATCTAATATGTTTAAAAATAGCTCAAAAACACCATTCATAGTGGCTAACCGTAGGGAACTCTTCATTTAGGCTGTTTATCATGAACTGTCCATATCGACTGACTTGTTATTTAACGATACCCACCTATAACTATACTTTTACATATAAGCTGTTTCCATGGAAACTAAGCACTTTGTCTTTGTTATAAACTTAATTAAATGTCTGGCACGTAACAATATTTTGCAAAGCAAGTAACTTAAAATTTCGTTATTTCACCATTCCTTTAAACTTTGTTTTTTGCATAATACACACTTAAAAATTTCGATTTTCGAAGCGAATACAAAGACTTTCTATCAAAGGATAAATAACAATAATAACAGTATTTGTTAGATATTGGTTTATTTAATTGACTTTGAAATGAGTGTGAAAGTTTTTAAGGTGAAGGGGAAAGTTTATTATTCTAGGTAAAAATAAGTCGATTATTTCAACACGATATGTTCATTTTTCAATTTATTTTTATAATGGAAAGTTAAATTGACGTATTTTTCACAATTTGTAGCCCTCAATTTCTTCTAAACTTCTCTAAAGCAGTTTTTTCTCAAAAAAATTAGAATTTTCACTTTCTATGTCCAGATATTTCAATAATGCGCTAAAACACCACCGTTTCAAGTGAGATAGAATATTTTGATTTTACAATAGAGTATTCCACTATTTTTGAAAAAGTACACGCTGTCTTGACGAAAACTTAAATTAAATTTTAAACCATTCTTAAACTGTCAAAAGTGCGGGCATCCAATTTGATGACGTAATATGGGTATCACTATACGTAATAACAAAAATAAGTTTGACAGATATATTCATAGACATCTGATTATAATATAAATATGAATACTTATCTATGTATATATTATACCCAACTGTCTACACTAAAATAACTGGTGGTCTATGACTCATACCGCTATGACATCACAGCAGGGCTTACCCACGTACTTACGTTTAGGTCACGTGATATACAGTTTAAAAATTACGATTTTTAATTTTAATATTTTAAAAGAAAAGAGTGCTTTTATGACTCGAAATCAGAATATTTAAGTATATTTTTACATAAATTTTAACTTTTTTCAAATTTCATGATTTATTTTTGACTATAACGATAATACCCTATTATTGTACCCTTAGATCAATATACAGAGCAAATAGTTGAAAATAAAAAATAAATTTGATGCTTTCGCATTAAAAATTCATTTTTTGTGACAAGCTTTGCCTGCCTTTTTCTCCTTCTGGTTCCAAAATTATTTATCAATTCCGGATTCTGTCTTAAGAATTTAGTTTAATAATTTTACAGAAACTAATTACTATTACGTCAATAAATTTATAATAAATTCGTTATTAATAATATCATAATAAATCTGTGTACTTCACATGTGTGTGTCTATTAATAATATATTTGTTCATTGTATGATTTATTTGTACAATATAATTTATTATTTATTTGTATGAACAGTAATACGTGTGACGTCAGACTTTAGTTAGAATGATCGATGTTATATAATAAAGTATCCATTTATAGTTTACAGAAAACTAGTATAACAAGAATAAGTGAAGATTACAAAATTTTCAGAACCAACATAAAAAATGCAGGTGCTCAAAAATGCTCATATCAAAAACTGCTTTGCTAAATCAGATATTATGTTATCTTTGCTGATAATTACAAAATATGTTAACTTTTGGGTCAAATATAGTTGATGTTAAAACAGTTTTCATTAAAATGGGATAAAATTTGCCATTATTTGTCTAATTTATTTATTATTTGTCATCGAGTTAAAAAAAATTATTTTGTTTGTTTATTTTTATTTATCTTTGTAAAGTATTGTGTCTTAAAATTAAAACCAGTGCTTCTATTAGTACTAATTTTTTTAACGTTATACTTCCGTCTACCAATATTTCTATCGCTAGCGAGGTTTTATATCTCTACGCCAGCAATGAGTAAAAAGCTAATGTTTATATGTTCGAAAATTAAAACAACTGGTTAAGAAAGTTTAATATTTTCTACATACAGATTCTAGTTGTTATACAGTGTCTCACAAAGTAGTATATTGATACATATTTGTTTGAAGAATCAACTAGGAAAATTATATAATTTAACAATGAATAACCTTTCCAAATTTGCCGGAGTTTGCAAGTTATTCTGTACCTATATTTGAAATTTCTAGAGAAGAAATTTATGGATCACGAATCTTTGAAAGATTACCTAATAAAAAGCAATAGAAAGTGGCTGTGAAGAATGAGGATAAATCAATCTTAAGCAGCTCCTTTTCTCTCAAGAAAAATTCTTCCCTAATTTCGATTGAAGCATTTTCTAACTTTTTCAAACATACTTTTTAATGGAATTATTGGTAGAGGCAATTATGATAGAGCTACTAGGAAGGTTAAACTTGCTGTCAAGACTAGTTAAAAACACTTGCACATGCTTTTTCACTCCGATGGCGATCTCTAATAATTGTGAAAAAGCTTATAAATAAGAAAGGTTTAATAAACTAAACATAGAGTCATTAAATTTCACACAATCTTTTTAAACACACAAGCTATAGAAGTCGAAAAACATTATTGTCGATGAACCTTTTTTTGTACCATCTTGTAAAGTATACGAGATGATGGTTTATAACTTTTTATATCCACTTGAGATGTAAATTTCGAAAATATTAAGTCAGTGTATTTGTATTTGTATGCCGCCCAGTAAAACGATTACATTTTACTTAATATTACTTCTTTTTCAAATAACAGAAGTTTGTGCGAAGTTTACATATTTTTAAATTTCACAATTATTTAAAAATATCAAAAGTTCAATATAAACATTACTTGCAACGAAAAGCTCTTACTTTAAAAAGAAAATATATTCAAAAAAAATTTTTTGTACGATCTTTTTTTTTTTTTTATATAAACTATGTTTTAAAAACCAGTGAAGAAAAACAAACCGACATACTCTCTGAAGATGACACTTTGGATGAAACCATCTACTACACTGCGTCTTATACTTCACCATTATAAGTGCATGTGATCAATTTTCCTCTAATAAAATACCAAACGACAGACAAGCAAAAGCTTCTCTCCATGAAATGATGACTCTAAAAATGAAAATTGCATGTTTTTGAGCAATATAAACTATGTATGTGTAATACGTATACCCTCTATCATTATCTAGTGTGTCTCTCCATATATACATAAGATCGATGTGGTAACCGGAATAGTCCGGAGAAGCTGTAGAATGCGTGCGCATGTATAACCTCTGGGTATATGTATTCTATGTTACCCCCGTTCTAGCCGTAGTAAGCGCATATATATGAAACACTACCACCATCGCCAAACCAAGCAGGTCGTCATCATATTCATATGATGGCGCCAACCTAGAATCCGGCACCGTAGAACAGTCATTTGATGGCCTTCATCGTGTAACGTGCTCCATTCGCGAAAAACGTTAAACGTGTTTTCATCAAACGGTTTTCATATATATACGTAAAACTATGTGCAGTATTTCTTTGCACTAAATTTTCCCAGAGAGTGTGTATAATTGTGTTTTGTTTTTAGTTTTAATAAATTAGCTAATTAACTTATTAACTAAATTATGTGCAATAATTTTTTTTTCGCCCCGAAGAAGGTAAATTGGTGTTAAAGTGTTTTATATAAAAAAATTTGTTTTCTTTTCTCTTAAGTGTTTTTTATTAGATTGAAAATTGACACCTTTTGAAATTGGAACTTTTTTTGAAGTGCTTTTCAATTAAATTATCCAGGAATACAACAGGATAATGTACATGCTATATTGATTCCCCCTTCTGTAATCCCTTAAAAAGAGTGTGCTTTGAGTGAGGAGTATTTTCTCTTACGTAATTACATATGATGATTATATGTGATTTATATATTTTATAGGAATTATATATAAAAAATGTGCTAATCAAAAGTTGCAATAATTTTTGTGTGTAGGAGAGTTTGGAAATATTGCGGTAAAAAGTAAGTATTATTAATTTTTTATTTCTACGCAGTCAGGTAGAAAGGATTAAGTCAAAAATTTTGCTTTGAGATATTTTGAGTTGAAAGTTTATTTAATTGCTATTAAAGCTTATTATTTGTTATTTCTTTTTTGAGTCAAGTAATATAACTTCGAATTCATTAATGTTACCACTTATCTCTTTTGTACCAAATTCTAAAGCATACTTATGTCAAAGCGACCATTTTCTAGCTGAATTTCCTGCTACCTACAGGCACAAACTTAATTCCTTAAGGATAATTATTTGGAAATTTTAATAATAAATAATTTTTAATTAAATTTTTGTTGTTATATAAGATAAAAGGATAAAGTCCTTGGAACATGAAATAGTGGGAACATATAATATACTCGTTTATTTAACACCTGTCCTGTAATTGTAATCCTTAATAGGATTACAAATATTTATGGGCGGTGATTATACATGTACTTACTTAAACAGATTTAATTACTATCAAAATATACTGATCCTGTATGCTCAGTGTCAGATTATAATGATTTTTTGATAACTTTTAGGCCCAAATTTCATTATAAAATTAATTATTTTGGATTTATGAGGTGAGAATGAAAGGTCAGAAAAATGTGACGATGGACAGACTTTGAAATTTGTATGAGCCTGCTATCGAAATACTTTTAATTGGTTATTTTATAGCCTTTCAGTTTTGAATTTGATTTTTTAACTAATGCCTTTTGAGTCCTTGAAGGGTGAATAAACAGACAAGCAAATATTTGATGATGTTCTAATTTAAGAGAGGTATTTGAAGGCGTGCGTTTCTGTTTAAGATCGGGAATATTCTTAGTTTTAGCTATTGGAAATATATTTTCGTCGAAAGATTATCAGCTTTTTCCATGTTTTGGGACGAACTTCCATATGGGAGGAGTGTAAATCTGCCCATTCAATTAAGTGTCGATTTTAGTGGCTCCTTTATGCTTTTCTCATCCTATACGCATAAAATATATCAAATTTAATGACAATTGTCAAACGCTTTGGTATATCGCGGTCATTACAATTAGTAGTACAACTTTGTTTGTGGATCTTTATTTATTTAAAACCTTTAAGTACTTATCTTAAAACACTTAATATAAATATCTTTTGTATCTGATTCCCCTTTTGTAAATATTATTTTCCTAACATCATACTTAAGAGATTCACGCCCAATTAGAGGTGGTGTTACAAGGTATAACTAAATTGAATACCTTTGAGATTATGAAGCGAATGAAAAGTTTGACAAATATTATTTAATTAAAATTTATTGATATTTATAAATATTTCATTTCAATTTAATTTTGAAACAACATGGGGTTAGATGATTTGTTTGTTAGGTCATGTCAATGTTAAAGACGTTTTGTTTAATTAGAAAATATTTTGAAATCATATTTATAAATAACTTTTCCGACTTAAAATTATTTCTAAATAACAAAAGTTTTAATGTGTTTAATCTCTTTTGTATTTTTGGTTTCAAAGCGTGGGTGCTTCGAAAAATGATGCGTAGGTTGTTTCATAATAACTATAGGTTTAGCTTTGAGATTAAAGTAGAAATTAACTGTGTAGGTATAACATTAGAGGTCGTCAAATCTACAGCATTATATTTATACACGATTGTTCAATAAGATGTTACCACGTAAATGGGAGACTTTCAGTCCAAAAATATCTTATCATTTAAATGGGAGAGATATATCGTTCAAAAACATTATATTATATTCGAAAAATACATAGTGATAACATCTTTTTGGAAAAAAAGGTCTCTAATTCTTACACGTGGTAACATATTTTTGAACAACTCTGTATTTAAATACTCAAGCATAGGTAACATGACGTGAGTCCTAATTGCTCTTAATAGTCCAAAGACACCAAATTCTGATTTAGTATGCAATTGAACGTCCTTTCTGAAGTGTCGACTCCATGGATAACACGTCCTATCAACAAACAGCCCCGAAAAAGTTCAGTTCTATTTGTTCAAAATAGAACTGAAAAAAAAATTTTCCCTTTCCAGAAATTCAAATTTGGGTTTCTAATTTTATGAAACTTGGTATGTAAGGTAGGTACTTTTGACCTAATATTCGTGCCCGATTCTGAAGATATGAGCCTATATAGTCCAAAAAACATCAAATTTTGGGTGATTATGCAATTAAAAACAAATTACTAAGGTTTCTCACCGCTAGAACAACAGATATTGTGATCAACTTCTGGCGATTGTATAATATTGTTTCAAAACTACTTTTCTACTAAAACCATTTTATGCCAAATCATTTGATTTTATTAATGATTTTGAGAATAATATTAGTACCTTTCTTTTTCTTTGTCCGTAGTCTTTTGTCCAACAAAACGGAACAATTTTAGATAGATAGTTATTATTATTTATAATTATAGAGAACAAACAGGAAGGAAAAACCATTTAAAATTAAATTAAATTTTCATAGTTTATACACAATTTGAGTAAAAACCTTTTTCTTTTTAGGTGAACGATATTAATTAAATTGACGAAAAACTAGAACAGAATAAAAGGTATCTATACAGCATTTATTTATAATAATATACTTGTATAATATTAATTTGTTGAGTGTACGCTGTCCTCTGGTTAACATCTTGGATGCTATAGGCTCAAAACACAAAATTAAGCCACTGTGTTTATTTAATGTCGGACACAAAACATTTTTTCAAAAAGAGTGTTCTAGTTTAAAAAAGTTGAAAAACAGGCTTTCTATTTTGAAAATATCAAAAATGCATGTTCAATATTTTTTGATAACAATAAAAAAACTTTAAAAAAAAAGAAAACCGACTTCAAAAGAAAAACTTTTCCAAAACAAATTTATATGCACTAAAAAGTAAAAAAAATTTATAATATAATGTAGTTAAAATTATTGTTATTTTCGGAGTCGGTGTCAGCCAAGCTAATGTAGCAAACTGGCCTGTCAGAGTTGTTTCTTTGGCTGACACCGACTCCAAAAATAACTATAATTTTAACTACATTATAACATAAATTATTTTTTTACTTTTTAGTGCATATTAATTTATTTTGGAAAAGTTTTTCTTTTGAAGTCGGTTTTCTATTTGTTTTTTCTTTAAAGTTTTTTTATTTAGTGATTTTTAGTGAATCTGAATTACACTAACTCTAACAACAGAAGTACACTAACACGCGGAAAACACCAGCTTTCAAATAGATAAAGAATCATCAAAATCGGTTCACTCAGTCAAAAGTTCTGAGGTAACAAGCATAAAAAAAAAATACAGTCGAATTGATAACCTCCTCCTTTTTTGTTTGAAGTTGGTTAAAAAGCTTGAAGAATAAGAATACTCGAGAAATATATATAGATAATGAATAATCAATTTCTTGAATTTGATCGAGTCTTATAGAAAAAAGGAATCTCGTGATCATTTGTCCAGAAGATATATTTTTTTACTAGCAGATACCCGCCGCTTTGCTGGGAAATTTCTCCTTTAAAAACAAAGACTATCACTTTATAGCCCTCACTCATTCTTCTTTTTTGAAAATGTAACTTACTCTAGATCCAATCATGAAATTAACCTGATTTGTATAATTTTTTGATCAAAATTACCCTATCCACTGATTTTATGCTAAGGGGTACGTACCCCTTCAAAAAATATCTAAAAATTGAGAAGTTTTTTATCTCCAATTTCGATAAAACTCAGTATATAAGGTAATTTTGACCCTAAAAGTACAAAAATCGGGTGCATTCAGAAACTCTGCATCCAATCATTAAATTAACATAATTATTATACTTTTTGGAATTAAATTACCCCATCCACCCAGTTTCATCAAATTCCAAAACATACATTTTTTTTTTGCGTTTTTCTCGATTTTTCAAAGGGGTAGTAGCCCTTAAAGAAATTGCAAAAAAAACTTTTTTTATCTAAAATTTCGATAAAACTCAGTGTTTAAGGTAATTTTGAACCAAAAAGTACAAAAATCGGACTAAAATCAATCCAAATATTGCGATAACTCAGAAACTCTGCGTTGTAACTTATTATAGGTGAAATAATTTTAAAATCGATTAAGTAGATCATTCGAAAATCACGAATTTTCATACGAAATATCATTCCCTTTTCACCACCAAAATTCTAGAGTTTCATATAAAAGCCCTCAATGATTTATTTGCATCTTTTTCTAGCAAAAAAGGATTTAGCATGAAGTTTTTATATTATGGCAAACGTAGAATGTGACGTTAAATCTTATGTCTGATCTCTCTGTCTAATTAATAGTTTAAATGCTTGTATAATCCGTATTTCTTCGGTTGATTTTAAATTCCATTTCATTTTTTGTCGCGGTACTTTCATATTTTCTTATAAACTTCATCGATATTCCTTACTATACTTGTTTTAACTATTTTCATTTACATCAATGATTAGTGCAATAAATAAGCCGGAAAATGTGGAAAAGTGGTGGAACAGCTCCGATTTCAAAAATTTTTTGTGTACGTATTCCTTAGACCTCTAGGAACATTCAGCCGCACTAACCTTGGCATAAGAAAAAAAACTGAGAAAGTTAGGGTAGTTTTCCCATCCCCAAAACTCTCCAAATAGTAACAGTGAAAACAAATCAATATTTCAACTCAAAAATCGTCTTCCGAGGGTTTTTGAGGCCGTTGATCATGAATTCAAGGTTAAAAAGCAACTGAATATGGTTGCAACCCCAATAAAACTACCCCCAGATGTGAAAATGATAAACATTTAAAAATATTCAAAATTTTTTAATCATTCACACTTCTAGGGGTAGTTTTAATAGGGTTGCAACCGTCCAAGCTACTTTTTGACCTTGAATTCGTGATCAGCGATGCCGAAAACCCCCCGAAAGACGATATTCGATTAAAAATTTAAAATTTTATCTCTGTATCTTCTAGGGGTGGCTTTTAGGGGTGGTTTGGAACTACATTCAGTTGCTTCTTACTCTCAAATTCATTATCAACGACTTCAAAAACCGCAGAAAGACAATTTCTGAGGTCAAATTCAAAATTTTCAAAAAAAATTATTGACACTTCTAGGGGTAGTTTTAATGGGGTTGTAACCATTTTCAGTTGTTTCTAAACCTTGAATTCATGATCAGCGACCTCGAAAACCCTTGGAAGACGATTTTTGAGGTGAAATATTGATTTGTTTTCACTGTTACAATTTGGGGACGGGAAAACTACCCTAACTTTCTCAGTTTTTTTTCTTATGCCAAGGTTAGTGCGGCTGAATGTTCCTAGAGGTCTAAAGAATACGTACAGAAAAAATTTTTGTAATCGGAGCTGTTCCACCACTTTTCCACATTTGATGGTATTTTCCGGCTTATTTACTGTAGTAGATTGTGTATTGTTTATTTTTAAATAGGTTTCATCAATTATATATATATATATATATATATATTTATAAATTCTATTTTATATCTATATATGTATAAACATTATCACAAACATTAATTAAATTGCATAAAACAAAACAGGCCACAGAGAATATCATTATTAGAACATACAATACAATACATACATACTTACAAACGTACATACATATACGAACATTGCATACATACATACATGTATATTTATTGTACAATATGATAACTAACTATTGGTACATTGCATACAACACCACACCATATTACCAGTTACAATTTATTCGAATGAGTTTGTATTTGTCATAATACCTTTAGGGGTATGTTTCATAAAGTGTTTCATAAAATATCACAAAAATATACTGGTTTATTATTATACTAAAGTGATACCCACCCGCTTCGCTGGGTTTAAAAGTAAAGATTGATAAAGATTGCTTCCGCTTATCCCTTTTCTATAACAGTCGAAATAATGGTGGAGATTGTTGTACATAGGTAAAATATATTATTTTTTTAAATGTATAATAGTAATTATTCATTGAGTATATCAGAGAAGATGGCCGTGAAATATTTTATACTGACTATTTTTACAGAAATCGGTAATTTATGGTAATTTCAAATGTCAAATTAAATTAAATTTTTATATATTATTTATTTTTTTTAATATATCTTTATAAATTATATCTCATGTGCAATTCTTATATGTCAGCTATATTGCTGTACAGTTTCATTAAAAACCATTCGCTAGTTTAAACGTGAAAGTGTAACAAACAAACATGCTTACTTTCGCATTTATAATATATAAAGATAGAGATATATTCGAAATAGTTCGATATTCATTGAAAATGAATAATAAATTTTTTATTTGTGGGATTCAACGTTAAATGGTCGTTGTATAACGATTACAAACTGAAACGAATACGTTAAAATAAAATTTTGTACTTTAAATGTAGGTTAGGTTAGGTAAGGTTATATTGGCTGTCCACTTAGGACACACTTTCAGGCTATAGAGTCCCTTGCGATACCATATATGTGTTTTGCCAGCTTTTCCTGTGGCAATTACATTTATCAGCTCCCCAATTATTATCAGAGGCTGAGTGCACCTCCCTCATGCATATACCGTGCACTACTCCAGCCCATCGCAACCATTACTTAAATTAATTTTTGTTTTGACGGCAGGAATCGAACCCGCTACCCTAGGCATACCGAAACTGTGAATTATGCATAGCTCTCTTGGAAAAAAAAGTTTTCTTGGTGCATTTTAATATTACTTATGATAAAGAGAAACACAAGCCAATCGTAAAACTTTTTGTAATTGTGATAAAACTTTGATGGAGTTTATGTTAGGCTGCATGAAAGCTGCCTTTCTCTGAAGTATAATTTCTTCTTGTTTCCCTTGCTAAAATCAGATGATGAAAACGAGCTCCAAATACACTTTAATGAAATAAATACTCTACGGTATCCTAAAATAATAAATAGATACTTTTAGATAATGATTTTCAAGAAGAAGTCTTTTACTATATTTAAGGTGTTTTTGTTAAATTGTTCAATAAGTTTCCACAATAGATGTACCATATATACAGGGTTGGCCATTTTATTCAATACACCTAAATATCTCGTTTGTTGTTAAACAATAAAAAACAAACTTAAACAAAAGTTGCAGAAGTTGGTTTGATCATGTTCTGACATATCATATGATCTAACCTTACGGGTTTCTTTAATAGCCAATTTAGACTCTAAGCAGAGATAGAATAAATCGTTAAAGAAATCGCACTAACTACGGAAAAATGTTTTAGACGAAAGATGTCCAGGTCAATAGACATTCGCCTGTGCCCATGACTTTGGCCTAAAATTATCGATAAACTTTAAGTGTATTTTATTTCGATTAAATGAAATTATATTATATATTTAAGTCACATTTCTTTCGAAAGCAAACGTTTTTCGAAAAAATGTTTATGACAAAAATTGTTAGTTTTTTATGAGGATCAACTTTCTAATTTAAAGTGTTATTCTATCTCTTACCGTTTAGGATCTAATTTGTTGATTAAAAAAACCCGAAAAACTTGGTCCAAGCTGATGTTAGAACGTGATGTCCTTCATCAAACTCTGCAATCTTCGATTAAGTATTTTTTTTATTGTTTAGCTACAAAACGAGATACTTAGTTGTATAGATTAAGATGGTCAGTAACAATTAATATTATCACCTTAAAATCTTATTCTTTAAGTCTTAATCGGGTCTATAAGTACCCGAGCAAAATAAGCGTTACTAAAATTTTACGGAACGAAAGGAGGGTGTTTTTTTAATTTGTTTAATGCTTTTCGATTTCATTAAAATTCGAAAATAAAATTGGTAATGCGCTACTGACCCACCCGGTAATTATTTGATATGAAAGGCATTTTCGTTTCTATCTAGAATGTTTAGTTGATATGAATTGAGAGAAAAAGTAACTAAATGTATACCTACGTATATATATAAAAAAAAATATTCGAAAAAGATTTCTACATTGTCTTTTCTATAAATATATATATTCTTCTCTAGACTACTTAGTTTTTCTTCTATTCTCTTTTCGAATATTTTTCGTTTATCACTTTCGATATGTGTCGTATTAACTTTTAACAATATTTCAAATTGTTACAATTCTCTTATGTCTTAAGAAAAAAAAACAGACAATTCGTTTTATATTTAACATAGAATTACTTCGAATATCATTTGCACCATTTTATATAATTTCATAACTTTAATAATACGTAATTAAATTTAATTCGAACAAGATTCAGTGTAACAGTTTTAGGGTAGGAGTGCTTCTACCTTAAGGGGTAGAAGCACTCCTTGAAAAAAATCGAAATTATCGAGAAAAATTTTTTGAAGCCAATTTTGGTAAACCTCAGTTTATAAGGTAATTTTGACCCAAAAAGTTCAAAAATCGTGTTTATTTTATGATTGGATGCGTCATTTCGGAGAAAATCGCATTTCATATCTGATTTTGGTTGATATTTCAGAAATTACCAATCCAATCATAAAATGAACACGATTTTTGAACTTTTTGGGTCAAAATTACCTTATATACTGACTCTTATCTTATCTCTTAAATTGGAGACAAGAAAAATTTTCGATTTTTTTGCAATTCCTTTAGGTTTACCTTTTATGATCAACGTCTAAATTGAAAGATTTAATTTTGAATAAACAAAGTTCTCATTAATAATATTTTGTGAAAGCATAAAATTACTACATCTGGAGCAATCCTTTAGAAAAAATCGTTTGATTTCCACCTTGAATACATTAAAAATACATTGTATATAACACCGCGTCTCTAGTTTATCAAGTATTCTTTTTTTTTTTTCTTCTACAGAATTGAAGAAATTCTCATCTGGAATCGTCTTCATCTTAAATAATATAAGAAATTTGACCATCACAATTCGTGTCATACACCCACATTCACATATCAACTTATATTTTTATAATACACAGGAGACATTCAATATCTTATCTCTTTCTTCGTTTCGGTGACTTGTTTTTTTTTTTTTTTCTATATTGAGATGATATTTTGTTAAAAATAGGTTACCCTATGTTCATTGAAAATGAAGTGTTTTATGATTTATTCTTGAATTATCGGTTTATTCAGTTTTTGTTGAAACAAATATTGTTGAGTTTTTTTGTAAGATCAGAGAGCTGAGAAATATTACGTAACAATTTAGAATTATTTAAATATTTAGGAAATAAGTCAAAGACTAGGTTACAGTATTTGTAATACAGTAATCTCGATAATCAGGATTCAATAACAAGTGAAATTTACAAAATTTAAAGAAAAACCCCGACAAATGCGATTTATTCCTTGTAAACCGATTTTTGGAAACTTAGCTATAAAATGTTCTCAATCAAGGCGGTTCGACCGTTTAGGGGCTACGATGCTACTGAGAAACACACAGATGCACAGATAAACACCTTAACCTTAAACTCTCCTTCTTAAATCATTATCAAAGTGATGCTCAAAGACAGCAGATGAAATGAAAAGGATACTTAGAAAGCTATCATTTTTTGGGACAAATTTTTGGGAATATTTTAATTGAGTTTGTTCTTTTGAATTATTGTTTTGAATTACTTAACTATTTTACCATTTCTCTTTTCGAAATGAATTGAGCCAGGTTTATTTGACCATTCAATTCCATAGTAATTATTTATATGTTGATATTATACGTCATGCCTCTTCCAAACTGAATCGATTTTGAAGATCATCGTCAATTTTTTAGTTTTTTCAAGTACGGAACTCTCTCATAGCAGACCTTGACCTCTCATAGAAGACCTTGACCTTTGATCCTAGGCTAATTAAATGTTGAAAATAAGTTATACAAAACTTACGGTATACAAAACTGTCTACAGTTTTTCAACTTTTCACCGTCGCATCAAATATGGACAATATAATAAGAGTATTTGGGGTGAATATTGGTAGAGCGAAAAAGTATAAGAAACTAAAGTATAACATTATTTTTCGTAACAGCAATGGGAATTAGTTTACTGTTTCGGGAACAATATTCGTTACAATTCTTGTAATGACAATATGACAAAAATTGTAACATGATGATTGTGTATTATTGGTTGATTCATAAATTTATTTCCATTAAAAATTGGATTAGTCAATTTTTATTTTTTGAGAAATTTCATATTTTGGAAATATAAAACCAGTTATTTATCACCTTAGTCAACATTTTGCACTTTCGGTAAGCAAAGTTATTCAAGATTCATTATTTTTCTACAAAAGAACTCATTTAAGAGAGTTTTGATTCTAAATACATGGAATCAATTAAATTATTTCAATGCTCGAACCACTTTAATTAAAGAATGCAATATAGCAAAACTATTTAAAAAAAAATTGCAATTTCCTTTGCAAATTGTTCAGACAAAACGGATATTAACTATAACTATTATAATATCTTTCTAACACTTTATAAAAATAAGTTTTCTAAAATGGATTTAGAAGTTTTCTTTAAAAAAATAACAATTCAACTCAACAATACTTAACTATTTTTCATACATAAATTTTCATATTATATGGCGGGCGACGCGACACAATCGTACATATAACACACAGCTTTGTATAATTTTGTTATACTAACTTTTTGAAATGAACCAGCTGTTTTCATCTCGAAAATCGAAATAATCGATTTTATGACATATTTAAGTTTTGAGATATTTGAATTGGTTTGAGGATGTCTACATTCATGAAGTTATAACAAAATTCATCATCGTAGTTGAAAATAAGGTACAAATAATTTCAACCACAAGTTTAAACTCGCCTTCGCGCTTACTACCTTAAAAAAATTATTTGTGTGCCTGCATGCCTGGAAAGAACTTAAAGTAATCTGATAATTCTTGATGTATGCTGCAAAAATTTTAAATTTTGCAGAAAAAGTAGGTCGAAAAAGTTTTGATTCAAGGCAGGGAACACAAATTTCTCAGAAACTGTAAAAAATATAAGGTTCCATCATTACTGAAGCCAAGTGTTCGTTTACGATGCTCCAGGTACCTTTGAAAACCACTCAAAAATTTAAAATCACAAAGCTGCCGATTTTGAGACAACCAAACACCGCTTATCAGTCAAAAGTGTAACAATTCACTAGTTGATTTTTAACAAAGATTCTTCAAAGAGAACTGCGAAAACAACCTTTCGTTCTTTGAAACAATTTGTAGTGCCCAAGACACAGAAAACGACTTTAGATTACCTGAAAGTGAGGCGTCTAGGAGGAGGAAAGCATGAAAGGCAAGAAGAGTTGGCCACAAGTAAAACCCTGCCCAAGGCCCGAGTTTAATGACGAATATATTTGTATTCCTCCACAACGGAGTTCAAGGCCTCATTACTATTAATAATATCATTTCATTAAAAAAAATTACAATAAATTAATTTAATTAGTAAGAAAGCTATGATATGATCATGTAAAGTCATATCCACCACAACTGGGTTTTTTTCATCAAAAAACTTTTATAAATGTGCTTTACAAGATTACATTGTTATACACAAAGAGAGACGTGAAGAAACATGGACGAGCTAAAATGATTTAAACTTAAATGTTTAAGTTCGTGAATAAAATTAACTTAAGGTTTTTCCAATGAATGTGCTTGCTGGTTGCTTGCTTTCCCATCGCCGCTCGTTGTAGCCGTAACGAACTACACATATTTTTGTGTGTAATGTAGTAAAATTAGCAAGTTTTATTTATAGTGTCTAGACTATTGTATTTAAAAATAATTGTATTTTATTCCAATAAAAAATATATAAAAAACATTAAAACACAAACGAAACTTTTGTCATTTATATAAACGTACCGGTGTGGTGTTCTAGGTATGGTAATTTATGTATGAATTTATTCGAGATAATCATGGATAGTAATTTTTCAAGTTTTATTTCGAGGTTATATTCGTAGGTAATCTTAGAGTTTTCACAAAATGAATAGACTAAATTAATATAGACATTAAACTAGCCTACTATTTTTGGAATTATTTAGAATATGTTAAAAATTTTGGCTGGCGTTGCCAAAAATCAATATTGTAAACAAATTCCCCTGAACTCCTGAACTCGAATGAAACACTTCACGATCCATTTGTGTTTTAATAAAGGAAAGATAAAACCATGTCCTGGATGAAATATTCAGGTTAAAATCTTTCGGATGTCAAAACTTTTGAAAACTTAAAAATGATGAATATAAAACTTACGGTAAATCAATTATGATTCAGTGAATTAAGGGGCAGTTTCCAAAATACATTCCAGTTTCGTATACGATTTTAGACGATTTCTTCAAAAATCAAATTTCTGTTAAATTTATTTTGTCTAAAACGCACAGTGTAATTCATTTTACCCAAATCGTTCAAACAAAAAAATTGGCAGAAGTAAATACAAATCGGATTCATGTACTTCAGCCCAAAACATTGGTCTGAACTCTAGGCACTATTCGCATCAACTTCAGCGCCGTTTATACACATATTATTTACACAAAACAGAAAATGTTTGATTCGTTTTATATAGAATAGAATTCGTTGTGTGCGTAGTCATGGTAGGGATAATAAAATCGATGCCAGCGCTTTAAGTGAAAAATTTTGGAGATAAAGGGGGCTGTTATGACTAATTTGCAATTCTTTACATGTTAATGATATAGAAACTGTAAAATGATTGAAAAACACTAATTAATTAAACTTAATGCATTAAAAATTGTGAAAATAAGAAATCAAATTGTACAAATATTATTTTTCAAATGTAAATTATCATAATTATTTATTTAAATTTGAGAAACAAGAATATTAAATTTTAAATGTAAGTTTTCAATGCAATCCATATAATTATATATGCATCCATACAATTCTATAATTAAAGTAGTGTATCGTTGTCATGGAAACGAAATTCACGCACGAAGCGAATACGCAAACTATTCCAGTTGATATTAATAATTTCCCCAGTATAGTTATAATAAAATAGTTATGTTAGGTAAGAATATATTGGCTGTCCAGGAAGGACACAAATAGGCTATGGAGCCCATTGTGAAACCATGTATGTGTTTTACCACCTTTCCCGCTAACAATTTCATTTATCAGTTCCTCAATTATTTTCAGAGGCTGAGTGCGCCTCCTTCATGCAATACACCAGCCCATTCCCTAGACATACCCTAGGCATGCCACGAACGGAATTGCTAACGCCTTAGCCAACTGAGCTACTATAATGAGATAGTTAAAAAACCAGAATTCTTTTTTCAAAGTTCATTTTTATTTTTCAAAAATTTATAGAATATCTTTAAACTTTGATCGTAACGTAATATACATAAAAATGTTCTATGTATAATATTATACCTATACTATGTGGTGGTTATTCCCCAATCACAGAACTGTGAATATATTGATGGTTGGTTGTGAATGAATGAATATTTTCTTTTCAAACAGAAAAAGCCATAACTCATGTACATACCATCAATTTTTATGGCTTGATCGTTTCAACAAAACGTATATGATGCGATATGTAATTCTTACGTAATATTTTTCTTATACTGTTACTACTATATCCACAGCCAATACGATTACAAAAGAAAAAAAAATCTGATATAAAACTGGTGTAAAACTTCCATGTACACAAGATTTTCGTATAATTTGAGAATTTTGAAGAAATAAATAAAAAATAAACTCGTGTAACTGGATAAACTAAAAAGTAGACAAAAATTTATACTAAAAAACTTGCAGATTCCCGGCCGCTTTGCTGGGTAATTTCTACTTTAAGAAACAAAGACTATCACGTTCTAGCCCTCATTTATACTCCTTTTTGTTCACAATTTTATGAATTTTAATTTTTTGATGGGAAACTTTTTTGAAAATGAAGTTTTGTACCCCTTAAAAAAATTGCAAAAATCGAGAAATCTACAATTTGATAAAACTCAGTATATAAGGTAATTTTGACCCCAAAAAGTACAAAAATGGGGTGCATTTGATGATTGGTCGAATAGTTTTTGAGATACAGACTAAAGTCCATCCATATATTGCGATATCTCAGAAACTATGCATCCAATTATTAAATTAACCTGATTTTTATACTTTTTGGATGAAAACTACCTCATCCACCGAGTTTCATCAAATTCCAAAACCAATTTTTTTTTGCGTTTTTCTCTATTTTTTCAAACAGTGTAAAAATCAGGTTAATTTAATGATTGGATGCATAGTTTCTGAGATATCGCAATATTTGGATGGATTTTAGTCCGTATCTCAAAAACTATTCGACCAGTCATCAAATGCACCCAATTTTTAAAAATATTGCAAAAATTGAAGGTAATTTTGATCCAAAAAGTACAAAAATCGGGTGCATTTGATGACTGTTCAAAATTGCATTCAAATAGTCGTTATTTAGATTGCGGTTCCTTACTTATAGATTCCAAATTGGACTATTAATGGAGGTAGAAAAACAAAAACAGATTGACTTACTACGTAATGCGAACAAAATATACTTCAAAAGAAAATGTACCTAGTGAATATTTTAAAATATGTTAATAAAATGTTATTTTCATATTCTTTTTGCGATTTACGTGAAACGATTATTATGTGGGGAGTGGCTTACTATACGATACGGTGGTATCAAATAAAAGTAGCAGTATATGAAAAGTAACTTAAATTTTATTGATATTGTTGTTTAGGAGACTTTAAACGACCTCATATGTTATTTTTTCCTGATATCAATAAGGAAGAAAAACTCATTTGAATATATAATATTATTTTGTTTAGCAATCCGTACCAATAATTATGGATCGAGATATTAGGCTTATATGACTTTCATTACTACTAGGATAATTTAATTAAAAAAAATCAATATCTGTCATATATCTCTCTGACGCTTCAATGGAGGTTAGAAGATTAAAATTCGATAAAATAAAACCAAATAAAATAAATGTTTTAGATTTAATTAAAACAATTATTGAACTGAATCATGTGTTTAGGCCGTTCAATTATGGACTAGTTGAACGCTCCCTAAATGTTCTGTCTTTCGACAGTTTAATGATTGATAATTGGCAGCGCGTACAATTCAAATATGTTTACAACTAATAACCGTAAAAAATACGTGCTGCTTGCTCATCATTCCTTCTGTAAGTGTTTTTCCTAATATTAATTTATATTTTCACGTAATTTTTGATTCTAAAAAGTGATGTGTTTCTCGAACCATACGTTCATTCCACGTGCATAACTTGTTAGCCGTTTCAATTGTAACTTAAATATTAATCCATTCAAAAGTGTACAACTTAAATGAATTGAGTAATTTTATATTATAATCTTTACAAATTTGAATTCCATACCTTAACATTGTGTTTTTGAAATCACCAACATGACGTCATGTGCACCATTCAAGAAACATCCAGCAACGAGATTTGATCGTCCTTAGAGATATTTCCCACTTTTCCATTCTGTTTTCCGACCAAACCTTATTGGCACACGAACAGCATCGAAACACATGTGAGTACATTTTCAAAACCAGTATACTGTTCATTATTTTTTCACCATCTTTTGCCATGCCACCTTGTTCGGTATGTATTAAAGATCAGTCTAGATTATTCCATACTTTTAAAATTCCCTAATTGCGAATTCCATTCAGATTCTAGAGTCTAAATTAAATTTTAATCATAACCCGAGACTTATTATTCTAAATTTGTTAAAACCATGCTGTATTAAAACAAATTTCAATATTGAACCGTATAGCAAATAAAACTTTCTAAATAGACAAATCGACTTGGAATCATACAGAAAAAAAACCTCGAAGAATAATATTACATTTTTAATGCATTTAATGTAAATTTTTTCAGAAAAAAATTATGTATATAAACATAAATTTTTTTTTACCATCACTTTAAATATAATAACACACTTACAGTTAGATATCCTATCTATTCCTGTTCTTCCTAAAGCGAAAAAGTTTCTTTTAACACAGGAAAAATGTTTGAATTTTAATATTTTAGAAGTGTTTAAAAATATACGACACATACCTCTAATGTCAGTGCACACAGTTTTTTTTCCTTTTTTCTCCTATTTTTTTTTGTCGTGTGATGTTTATGTAAATTTCTGCTTTGAATGTTATTACCATATACATAAAATTTATTATCCAAAGTTGATATATGGAAATGAACCAGACTGTAAATTTTGAAGTGAAACACTTGTGAATAAAGTGAAAATATTTTTTTTTTGTATTTTTGTATATTTTTATGTAGCATGGGGGTATATCGGATGCACGCGTTTTGAAAAATGAAAAATTCATAGTTAATAATGGGAAATATGAGTACAAGCAATCTCTTTTGAAGAAAGAAATAGCCATTTTTATACCCTGTATATGAAATATATCAAGGTATACTAAGTTTAGTCCCAAGTTTGTAACGCTTAAAAATATTGATGCTATGAACAAAATTTTGGTATAGGTGTTCATAAAATTACCTAAATAGTCCATTTCCGTTTGTCTGTCTGTTAGAGATAGAACAAAAGTTTAAATGTGAAAAATGCTCCTTATAAACTAAAGAACTTTTGTTTGAAAAATTTTTTCGTTAACATCACTGTTTACCCGTGAGAGCGCAAATTATGCGCAAAGACGTGACATGTATGTATGTGTAAGGTGAATAATCAACACTGTCTATACATGGTATTTCAACAATTAACTCAGTCAATTGTTTGTTTTCACTTCTGATTCTGATCATTCAATTTGGGAAACCACAGCTTTGGCGTCAATTTTAAATCTAGTTTTGTGTTTTTTTGAGTCCAATTTAGCTTTTAACGAGTGTTTTTTAGAGGTTCAAATCTTTGAGTTGGCAACAATCTATTGTTTAATAACCAATTTGAAAGCAGGCAGTTTTTTTGTATAATGTTTGGTTGGCTATTTCTTAATGAATAGACTCACGCCAGAGTAACGCTTACAAATTGTAAAAATTTTGTATTTTTATGAAAATTTATGTGATCTAACATAATCTTTGAGGATATGTCAAATCACTTGTCTACGATGATTGAACAGTTGGAATACAACATTCGGCGAGTTTTTGGCGAAATACGATCACGACTGCTACGAAAAGTGTGTGGAAATTGGACATCCAGATTGCGACATCAACGTGGCAGTCGTGGCGGCCACATGACCGAAATCATAATCAATCATTAATGACATAAAATTATCTTTACAACAAAGCCAGTTTCCTTATTAGCATTTTCATTCAAGTGAAAAGAGCAGCCTAACTAAAAACAATTTCCACCAGCAACACACGCTTTCTTACACGTTGGTAGCCTAACTTCAGAAAAAACTATGTAAAAACCTTTAAAAAAATTTGTTAATGAATACGCTCATGTTGCCTCTACTATAAGGGAGAATTTTCTTTTTAAATAAGCAATATATTTAACATAATAATGCAACGAAATTTTTATAACGAAAATGGTTTAGAGGAGAATAAAAAAAAAACACACACAAACAAACAAAAATTCAATCTTTTTTTTTTTTGGAAAATATGAAAAGTAGATAAATAAATTTTTATTGAAGTCCATTTAACTCGTAATCTATTGCAGGCATCATAATGTTAAAATTTGATGTCTTTTAAAGTAGTTTTATTTAAAATTGTTTATAGAATTGGGTAAAAAATGAAGATGGTGAAATTAACCACTTAAGATATCCATGAAGGCACATTATAGTCGTGTTAAAACGTTTTTCTTCGAGTGGTTCTTTAGAAATATAAGGGATTTTCCCTTTAAAGTGGGTTTTGTTAAAATGAAGCATTCGTATGGATGGACTTATTCGAGCAATTAGCATAGTTGATCAAACATTCTTGAATAAGCCCTTTAATAGTCTAATTATTTGTTCCACGAAGAACAATTGATGATCTTAATTTTAACCCTGACTTTCAATGTTTGAGACCAGCAATATTCATTGAGTCACAGCTAATAGAGAAAATTTTTAAAGAAGGCAATTTTTCGTTAAAAAACATTACTTTTATCTTTTCGAAAACCTAAGAAAAAAAAATGAATAAGGAAACCGCAAGAAAAAAAAATAATACTAGCAATTTTTGCGCGAAACGTGTTTTCGTAAAATGGTAACTTATAATGTAGAAATCGAATGCCAAAACAAATTTTACGCAAGATATTATTCTCAAAAATCTATTCGTTGAAGAAGAAGTTTCGATATGCAATGAACATTTTTCTGAAAGAAATAAAACCAACTAATAACTCAATGACGTGGCTGCGTCTTTGGAAGATTGGGTTGAATTTATAAACATTCATAAATCAATTTCAAGTGATTATTTTCTGTGCCTTGACTAGATGTGATTACTTTGAATCATAGGAGGTAAATAGAAATATAATAGAAACCTTCATAGTTCACTAGAAACTTCAAATATGAGTTATAAGTTCCGGCGTAAATACTTGTTTGTTATAAACAATCTGTATGTGTACAAATGCTGTCAATTTATATAACAAACAGCGGAGCTTTATCTAACTGAACCAATCAAAATGACAGTATACTTGTATTTACTCTTGTAAACTCTGACACAGTTGATTTTTCAACAACGAAATAAGTCAACGAATGCTTTGCTTCAATAAGCTAGTGAATCAAATTTTGATCGCTACCAGTATTAAGCTGTTTCCATAGTTTCGCAAGTTTTCCTTAGATATTAAAGCTCATGTTTGTTTATGTATACCACTAACGCCATACTAGCATTTTTACGGATTTCAGGAAAATAAGCCGTGGGGTGGGTCAGTTGCGCCTCTTGAAGTGTACACGAATAACTTCCCAGTATAATAAAGAGTTACAAAAAAAAAGTCACGACTCAAAACAATTCCTCCGAATGTTGCACACACACACACACACACAAACACACATAGTTCTCCTTCAAATTGGTGTCAACGCTTTGTCCTGATCATGAAACGTAAAGATATGTTGAAAATTTGGATTTCGAATATACAATAATTACCTTTACTGAGAAGTTAATAATCCATTAAAACCGAAAGTTCGATGTGCCAGCAAGTTGTATACTAGAAAACGACGGGTGGATATTGACCGTATCGAATACCTATACGTCTTTGATGTAACCTAAATAAATACCTACATGTTTCAAATATTCATTCAATAAATGAAATATCTATAAAATATATTAATAAATAAATAGAAATTAATTGATATGTATTCAAACTATAAAGAAGTTTTTACTACATTTTAATTAATAATTTTATGGAATAAAAAATAAAATTAATAGTTTTCTATACACCATATACGGTACTATTACTTGCTTTAATATTGAAAATGTCTATGCAACTAATGTACTGTGCAGATCGTGTGCTTATATTGAAGCCACATTTCTATGCTTCCTGTTACCTAATAAAATGAAATGAGCTTGTGACTAGTAGGTCGCTTTTATAAAAAGCCAGTAATATACTTAATTGTTTTGATTTATAAAAGCACATTATTGTTTTGTTTGAAATTAAAAGTCATAATTTTTAATCTGTCCATCACGTGACCTAAAACACGAGTCACCATGATATGACATCATATACGCAAAAATCATATGCATTAATTACTAATTTTTTGATGGCTTTCATAGTAATTTTAGGTTATGTTGCCAACAACTTTATTTATACATTTAATAATTACATACACGACTGTTGTTTTTACCAATATTACGTCACCAAAATGGCTGACAGCGTTTTTGCGAGAAGGTTTAAAATTTAATTTAATTTTGTGGCAAGAAAGCGTGTTGATTTTGCCCAAATATATTATATTGTTGCTTTTTATTAGGAAAATCAATATTTTGAAGTACTTTTTCAAACATGGTATAATATCCTCTTCCGTAAATTTGGTAGCCACGGTTAAGACCACCTTCTTCTTTATAACCACACTTACTGTTATCAATCCTACAAATGACGTACAGAAAGAATGCTAGAAATTTCCCTCCATTATGGGCTTTCAATCTACAAAGCTCATACATCCAAAATACCGTACCGTAGCACAAGCAAACAAATAAAAATAAATAAATAAATAAATAAAATAAATAATGAACCATATTTATTTTAAGTGAACTGTGTTGGTTATTATTATTATTATTATCATTTTGTACATATCATACATACAAGGCTTACTGAGCTGGAGCTATCTGACTTAGCGTTATATTTTGTCAGGTTCATTAGACGTGCTGTAGAGGAAATCAGGATAAATTTAAGATAAACGGTGGTATAGGTAAACGCAAACTATCCTATCTGGTAGAAGAATATACTATAGCCCTTGAATTGTAAGTTTTTGTGGATATAATCTTTTCCGTGTGTGTGGATATGATATTTTGACAGTTTCCAAGACTACGAGGCTTCCTCTTAAGTCAATTTCCGCCTTATTACATCCGGAATATTTGATATTTACAATGAGTTTTTCAATAAAACCTAACTTAGAAATAAGATATAAAAACTAAAATAAGTAGAAGTTTTTTTATTGTACTACTTAGTTTTTTTTCTTTTAATACTTTCCGCTTTCCACGTGCATTATCTCAAACTGTTGTGCCTCTTTGATGGTTTGTTTTTCTTATATTTCATCCATTTATGTCGAAAAAATTAATAAAAAATGACTTCCGTTTAACAAATTTTTCCCAAACTACCTTATATTTATTTTATGAGTATACCTTGTACCTACTACATTGGGGAAACATCATCAACATGGTCGACATAGAACACCGCAGTAGTGATAGACCGTTATATTTAACGGGGTGAGAATGTATGTCGCTGTGTATAGTCTATGTCAAGGGCGTTCCATTAAGAAAGATAGAAACAGTTTATTTAAAATTACTCACATTGATGGTAAGAGCCAATGAAAGTCGTTTTATTGTTGACTTCTGTTGGCGTTTAATACAATTATAACATATTTTGATAGGCAAAGACATCATTGTATGTCATTACAGGTAAAATGATCCCCTTTATATAAGTTAAAATGATCTCTATTTAAAGAGTGTAAAATTATATTAGGTAAAAAGCTCTCCCATCATATAGCGGCATCTCGAATATGTCGATTTAGATGATTTTACCATTGATTCTTATGTTTATGTCCTAATCGTCGATGCATTGTAAACGACCCAATCTACTATATTTAAGTTTAATCACTCCTAATGGACAACCCGTTATCTGTGTACATACATGTAAATATAATATAAATTGTATACCTCGATGTAAGAGGAGTATACTAAAGTGTTTATGCCAAACAAACATAACGTTACGAATGAGGTTGGTTGGTGTGCATGTACGTACGTAGATGTGGGTGGGTCGGTGGGTGAGTAAGTGTGTATGTTGTCAATTGTCAGTAACTTTAACCTCGATGTTTAGTAGATATATACAAATCAAATATCCTCTACGAGTTCACAATTTACATACAGTTTGTCATCATGATATATTGCATTTGATGTTGGATTGAGTTGAATTTGTTGTGCAGAGAAATTCAATAATATTTTATGCATACTTTGCAGTTTTAGAATTAGAGATCTTAGAGAATATTTGCTTACATTGCATGTGAAACACTTCTCAAGATGTCACAAAAAATAGTTACACATTGATCGATGGCATTTCGTTTAGGGATTGACAAAATTAGCAATCGCTTGCTAACTTTTTTTACTTCAAAGAAAATTTCTCGAAAGTCAACCTTTTTAACTATTGAAATTATTAGGTACTGGAAACTGTGCTGTTGGAATTATCCATAAAAATGGCTCTCAAATTCCAAGCCCAGTAACTGGAACGCCACGTCATTGAAAATAGTCTGGAAGAGATAGAGAAAACACAAAGAAATTATTAGACCTAAGGCTGGATATGTTTTAGAGCTACTTTTAGCAGAGGTAAATGGGGTTTCTAATAAAGGGCAAGCCATTTAACCTAACCTAGGCCATTGACCATTACAAAAATTGTTACAATTGACGCTCAAGGCTTGTAAACACTGTAACTTTAACAGAAAAAATTGGGGGGGGGGGCTTGGAAGGAAACCTATCTTTTTCTCCTTCATTTTGTAAATGAAAGTTTTATAAGATGAGTAATTTTTTATATGCATCTATGTATCTATGTAACGAAATCTTTGAACGTGATTTTCATCCACTTCAAAACGTCGAATTGAATTGAGACTTCACACATTTATCAAGGACCGATGACAAAACAATAATTTAATAAGTTTCTCCGATTATTTTGATCAGGATCTTCTGGATTAATAATTACCTAAAAAATCTTTGATGGTGGAAGCGCAGATAACATTCCATACTATTAAAAAATAATGCTTTAAAAATTTAAAAACACGCTTTTGAAGCTACTTCAACTAAAAAGTAGAAAATAAATAATACTTTTAACAAAAACTAAGAAAACTCGCTTTTATAACTAGCTGTACTAAAAAAGAAAAAATAATTCCTATAGTTTTCAGAAAAATAAAAAACATGTGATTAAGAAAAACATAATTTTCCGTAAGTACCCTTCTGACTAGCAAGAGCTTGAGGGCTACAAGTGAACAAATAGTTAAATAGATGAGAATTTCTCTTTGTTTTTCATAAACATTATTCTTAAATAATCGTCGAGTGAAATCTGCCACTATCTTCTAGATCCCTCATTTCAAGTTTTCAAGTCGTATGTATACATAATTTATCAACGTGATATTTCCAATCCAAAATAATATTTACGAATTTATGTTTTTAATCAAAAAACTTGAAAGAATATTTTGGACACCCTGGTGTTCGATGACATAAATAATTTTCACAGAAATTAAATTAATTTTCTAAACACACAAAAACACATATAAAGTGGTATACACAGCACACAATTGACTACTATTTTCCCCAAAAAAACAACATAAACAAACAAAAGCGAATGTTTTTATTGTATATTGGTTCGTTCGTTCGGTGACGATGGTGATATTTAACGTATTATGGAGTAAAGTAAATGACATTAACTTAAATGTGTATGTGATATTATTAAAACCAGAGAGATATTTATCGAAATATACCCTATATAATTTACTGTCGCGAACAACGAGATCGGGTCGCTATTCCACAAGTATTGGCAGGAAGCATAGTAAGTGGAGGAGACAGCCTGAATCGATGGCAGCGCTGTTAAATTTTGTTAAATTTTTTCAAAAAATTTAACAAAAAACTGTATGTGATGGTGCGGTTATCACCATCAGACAGTCGCTTAAACAGCACGTCAATTGTTCTTCAATTCAGCTGTTCCATCTGGCCACAGAATGATCTGATCCGGGTTATTCTTAGCGTACTTGTACTACCGTCGAGACGAATCGGAACTGTGCCATCAGTGCCCTTAGTAATGCGTTCCTCAGATAACCACTTCCAGATCACGTAGTGTATTGATCGAACAATTGAAAGTGACCGACTTGTTTGAGCTTTGAAACCTAAATCTATGGATTAGGAGTCCAACACTCTACCAAGTCAACCACAACCACCGTTGGAAATGACAACAGCAAAATGTAATGTAAATTTGATTTTTGTTCAATTGGTCTATTCGCTCCGTGCGTGAGTTTCGTTTCCATGGTAACGATACACTACTTTAATTATAGAATTGTATGGATGCATATATAATTGTGTGGATTGCATTTAAGACTTACATTTAAAATTTAATATTCTTGTCTCACAAATTTAAATAAATAATTATGATAGTTTACATTTGAAAAATAATATTTGTTTAATTTGATTTCTTATTTTCACAATTTTTAATGCATTAAGTTTAATTAATTCGTGTTTTTCAATAATTTTAATTTGACATTTCTATTACATTAACATGTAAAGAATTGCAAATTAGTCATAACAGCCCCCTTTAACTCCAAAATTTTTCACTTAAAGCGCTGGCATCGATTTTATTGTCCCTACCATGACTACGTACACAACGAATAATTAATTTAGATTAGCGCTGAAATTGCACTACAATTGGGTTGGGTTTTTTAAAATTGTGCAAAAAAAATTTGTATAGTTGGTGTTTCTAAATTTTTGTTTTAAAATTAACAACATCCACTGACCTAATATGAATTTCACAACATCAACTGACCTAATTTCTTTATACACGAGTGTACAATATCGTTTAATATCAACCTATGTGTGTCACTGTATGTACAGTGGATGTTGTACTCTTGATAACAACCGGTTGTTGGTGACATGTATTGACAGTTTTCGAAAGGTATGTGTGTTAGAATTTTTCGATATATATATATATATATATATATTTTTATTCAAGTATTTTGTTTACTACTCGCTTTAGTAAAGTGATCGGTAACATACATACATCACAAACATACTTTATTTATATGTAAAAATGAATAATGACATTCTGGAAAATTTAAAAATTTTTAATGTTCGATAAACATTTTTACCTCTTTTATACTTGCGTTGACGATCATTTGAAATTGTTAGAGTAAAAACTAGGATATCATCTTATAATGACCCCTTATGTTATGACCCTTAGGCCCACTATTAATGCAGTTAATCATATGGTAAATACTAGGCAATCTAATTGGTGCTGTTCCGAACTATTTATGATTAAAATTAAAATTATGCTTTAGTCAGAAACCAATACCTACACTGATATTTTAAACAAATACAAAGAAAAACTCGAGCTAATACATAAGGAACGAATAATTAATTCAAACTTTAGCCCAGTTTATCAACATATCATAGCATATTCAGGAACGCAACCATATCTAGAAAGTAAACTTAACTATACAAAAATCCGCCTAATCTTTAACGCTATGAGCTATAGATAGAAGCAAGACACAAACTGTCAAATATGTAATTATAATGATCCAGTAACATTGGAAAACCTCCTCTTCCAAAAAAACATGTCCGATCCAAAAATCCTACAGGCAAGTCTTCATTCAAAAATATATAAATAATGATGATCCTACGGCCTGATTAGTCTGTTAAATAACCTTAACGAAAGTAAAATAAAAGACATTCATTACTTTATATGTGGAGCACTAAAATTGAGAAGCTTTTTTCTAGAAGCAAATTTAATGGAATCTACCAACTATAAATAATCTGTAAAGATATTAATTCTCTCGATATTTTATTTTGACTTTTTATTTTAATTTTCGCTATTTTTAACCCCCGAACTAAAAAAAAGGGTTGTTATAAGTTTGACCGCTATGTGTGTGTCTGTGTGTTTGCCTAACCGAATGAACCGATGTTAATTTTTTTGGTTTCATTTGAAAAGCAATTTAGCGGAGAGTATTTTTAGCTTACATGTGCGAGATTACAGTTTCGTGTTAAAACTAAAAAATTGGCGATGATCTTCAAAATCGATTTAGATTGGAAAAGGTATGACATATAATTTTAACATATAAACAATAAATATGGAAATGAATGGTCAAACAAACCTGACTTACCTCATTTCGAAAAGTGAAATGGTAAAATAATTAAGTAATTCAAACCACAACTCAAATATTTCAATTTCAATTACAAAATTTCCAAAAATTTGTCCCAAAAAATGACAGCTCTCTAAGTATTCTTTTCATCTTATCTAATGTCTTTGACCATCACTTTGATATTGATTTAAGAAGGAGAATTATAAGCTTAAGGTGTTTGTCTGTGCGTCTGTGTGTTTCCCGGTGGCATCGTAGCCCCCTAAACGTTCGAATCGACTTGATTAAGAATATTTTATAGCTAAATTTCCAAAAATCGGTTTACATGGAATAAATCGAGTTTGTCGGGGGTTTATTAAATTTTGTAAATTTCACTTGCAAATTGTTTAATGTATGCCAAACTCTGTAAGCTTTATTGACAATACAGATATATTTTGATTTGATTTTTGAAATTAAAATATAAAATCGCTGTATATACGAAAAACAGTTCTTGAAATAGTATTATAGAAGCGTTATTATCGTTCATCCTACATCGACTGATCTGTGGGCGTATGAACACAGATATTTTCTAACTTTATATATATTTTTTCCAATTTTAATTGAATTTCCATCCAGCAAGCAAGAGAAGCTATACATTCGTTTACATATATAAAATGGTTAATTACATATAAATTCATTATTCATTTTAGGTAATTGCTATTTAATTATCGGTTAGATTTGGTTTCATTCTAACACAATGTTATTTTACATTATAAAACAACAATAGATAAACAAAATGAGTTCATGTTGTTTATCAAAAACATAAACAGAATAATTTACTTTACTTGCAGAGTAGGTAGGTACTTGCATATTACCTGAAGCTCTCTCTAGCTGTGCTTTTAGTGAATAATAATATGTTTTGCATTAGCTGTACTCGAACTAAATTATATATTAGCAGTCTATGATAGGTCTAATGATTGGAGTTTATGTTAGTCACGTGCGGATATATAATTTTTTTTTTAAGAGAACTTTTCATAAAAAATTTTTAGTAATTAGTAATTTTATATTTGTTATGCTGTTATACTTAAGGTAGTTTACCCAAGGAAATTTAAGACTTAAGGTTGAAATTATTTTTATCTTATTTTCAACTTTGATGATGAATTTTGTTAAAACTTCATGAATGTAGACGAAAATTATGAATAAAATTTTTTCGATATCTATCTTGGTTTTCGAAATTTTGAAAGCTAAATAATTTTAAATTTTAAATTTTGATATTTTGAAACAAACCTACCCCTTCCCCCCTCTCTACAATTTTCAGAATTGATTTAGACTAAGCCCAACTTCATACAAGCAAATTAAGCCTTTTTTTCGAAAATTGCCTTGGTGCTCGTACATTCTGAATAGTTTGTTTTGTTGCTTATGGACAACTAAGCCTATGACGGTTTTGAGTGATATCAATTGAAATCGCTTCCAAACTCCGTGCTTTGTATGCAATAGTAAACGACATCTGAGGCACCATAAGTCTAATCGTCAAATAGGCCAAATTTTTTTTGGCTCAAAATGACTCAAAATGATTACTTTTCAAAAATAAGTGATAAAATCACACGTAATTTTTTGTTTTGGAATTTTAATGAAACTTGTTATATTTGTTAATTTTGACCCAAAAAGTACCAAAATGAGTTAATTTAGAATTATTTCGATGAAAGTTTGGAGAAATAAGCTAATCCAAATTGGCATTTGAGAGTTTTATGTTTTTTGAAATCAAATAATCCAAACACACAAAATAACAGATGGCTTTTCGATTGAACGACAAATTTTCTATATGAACTGAAGTTTGTCCGTAATACCGCCCCTCTGATACCATTGTGGGCCTCATCTCACAAACTATACGCCTTATCGTTGAATGGACCCTGGTTTTGTATTTAATGTGTCAAAATTACTCTGAAAGAATAATTTTGACACATTAAATACAAAACCAGGGTCCATTCAACGATGAAAAAGTCAAGAAAAGCACAACAAACTTCTTGTTTCGCGATTGCTTCGATTATTCTTTCTGCCTTTTATTCAAGGTTGTCTAAAGGACCTCCCATTTGAGGATTGGAATGTTGTACAGAATATGGTAATAATTTTGAATGAAAATTCTGTATCTTTCAGAATTTAATTTTCTTAATTGAAAAAAAAAAAATAATTCCATACTTAAAGTAATTCTAAAGTCAATTCTCTTCTCTCAATATGTTCACAAAATCTGTTATTTTATCGGTCTTATTGTAAGTATGATTTTCAATTTTAATTTGCTCTTTATTAATTTTTTCCTCTCAATAATTGTTTGCAAAAGCTGTTATTTTATCAGCCATATAAGTGAAGATAAGTGTGTAAAATATATAAAATGAACGTACGTAAGTGTGATTATTATTTTGTTGTGCACGATAAACAGCAGTTTTGTTGAACAAGTGTTTCTAAAACAATTGAAACAAATAATAATAACAATGGAAAATTACTTGAACAATTCATATAATAAAATAACTTGAAAACCTTCTTCATCTAATAAAATTTTAACCATATCGTTCGTTCGTATGTTGTCTCGTATGTGTGTGGTGAGTATGCTTGTATGGATGGTTTGTTTGTCTATTTTCAAAAACATATTCCTTAAGACTCATAACAACATAAAACCCTACCCCCCATAAACACTTATGAACCAATGAAGTTTAAACTTAAATCTAGATAGTTTCGTAGGTAAATGATAGCAAATGATAAAATTCAGATAGTCGAATGAATTTTAAAGGTATTTCGATACCGTAAAAATTTAAACTATAACAATTTAAAATTTTATTCATCAATTAATCACTCTTTTATAAGTATTTTATGAAAAATTCATATCGATTCTCTGTACAGTTGATGAAAAATTAACTATCAAAGTGTTTTTACCAAAAACAAAGCACATTTTTCATAAATCGTAGCGAAGAAAAAATTTTTGTTTTGAAATTTGATGAAATACGGTGAATTTTGTTCCAAAAAGTATAAAAATCCGGTTAATTTAACGAGTTTCTGAGATATCACAATATTATGTTCAATTATAGTCCGTATCTCAAAAACTATTCGATCAGTCATCACCCGTCAATGCACCCGATTTTTGTACTTTTTGGGCCAAAATTACCGTATATATTGAGTTTTATTGAAATTGGCGATAAAAAAATTTCTCGATTTTTTGCAATTTTTTTTAATGGGTATCCCTTTGAAAAAATCGAGAAAAAGGCAAAAAAAATTTGGAAGTTGATGAAACTCGGTGGATGGGGTAATTTTGATCCAGAAAGTATAAAAATCCGGTTAATTTAATGATTGGATTCATAGTTTCTGAGATATTGCAATATTTGGATCGATTTTAGTCCGTATCTCAAAAACTATTCGACCAGTCAGTTGGGTCAAAATAGAACTTTAAAGCTTTAAATGCTTGTAGAGGAAGGTGAAATTTAAACTACTTCAATAAAGTCAACAACAATTTGCCCTGCTTTAGAAAAAAAATTTAATTTTACATCTAATGACCAAGAATAATATAGTCTTCTCACGTAGGTAATGAAGACAAGTAAACTAGTGTCAAATGTAAAGGCACACTGCCAAAATAACATCTACCATTTTATTACCTAGAAAAAAGTATAAAATAAACCAAGCCAAAGTTTTTAATAGAGAGAAATATTGAATGTAAAAAAATTCTTGTTATGTGTTCCACTTCGATTATTCATGCACTCTGCTTTTTAGTTTGTTTGAAAAATTCCTTATTTTCCAAAAGGAAATAATATTATCTTGGAAATTGTATTTATAAAAGTAATAAACTTAAATATATACCTATTACGACAAATTTTAATAGCGTTTCCAATTGCTTGTTAAATAAAAGTTTGAACAATTTCCTTTATGCATTTTTTATAAAATATAATTAACCTCAAAACAAGCTGAAGTCAATCGTTGTAAGCAATCAATGTTTAGTATAAACATCAATGATAATAAGATTTTATTATGGGATAGTAAGTATACAATATAAAGTGTATATAGATATGTATTCAAGAGATTCTTTGCAGAGCTATTAATCATGGAACCAAGGAGCTTTTAACTTTATAGGAGTATTATATAGTATAGCTCTAAATATGTGTATACATATACAATGTTTAAATGAAAACAAACAAAATTGCTTATTTACAATGTTTTCTTAAGTTTAGAAGCACTTTACAGGGTCTATCAACCAATAATTTATTTTTAGATATAATTCTAAGAAGATCTTAAACTATTGTGCCTACCCTTTGACTTAAAAAATATTAAAAAGTAGATTCCATCTAGAATTTATGTTGTACACTCGAAGTGAATGTATTTGAGACAATAAGTAACATTTTGAGTGTACGAATATGTTGTGTTGGACATAATTAGTTTACTTTTGGGACCTGTCAATTTAGTTCACTTATCGATGAAATAGTTCGCACTTCTATCTGAAAGAGCGGTATAGTTTACCTGAATTAGCTTGTTTTTTTTGCGCATGGGCCTACGCACTGTGTCTGGTTCTGCACTATCTACTACTACTAAATTACCATGTCTTGTCGGACGTTGGCTAGCATGGCTTTCCTCGAATCGAACGATTATAGGCCATGCGAATTAGTTCAGAAGTCGTTAGATTCCTTATATTGAGGGGCTTTATAAACATTTTTCTTTTGCGTCCTCTAGATTTTTGGCCGACGATTTTTCTGGCAATTACAAAATGTTCTATCGACTGCAATCTAATCACATGACCCAAAAGTTTTAATTCCCTTAATCTTATTGTACTCAATAAATGTCTTTTAACACAAATACTATTTAATACTGTTTCATTTGAGATATGTTCAGTCCGTAATATTTTTTTTCTACTTAGATCCACATCTAAAATGCTAGCTGATTGCGTTCGCTGTGATACACTATCGGCCCCTTGCATATAAAGTTTATCTACCCTTTTCAATTCAAATAATACCATTCGTATAAAAATTCTCGTTATGAAACACTTTGTATATTATACAAAAGGTTCTGATAATAATATATAATATTTAGTTGTTGTAGCCTGTAATAGAAGTGTAATCCTGGCAATAGTAGAGGAAGAACTATGTAACATAAAACTTATGTACCTACTAAACTATCCTGAACCCAGCATAAAATAACTATACACTATTCATATTATATTGCTTTGTGTATCCTCCATATAATAAACTCAAAATCATGTATCCAAAACTATGATATTTGTATTATTATCAAAAAAAATTTCGGCATAACAATACAGTAAAATCGGAATGATTGAGACCTGGATAAACGAGAAAATTCTACCTTTGAGAGTAATTGATAGGTCCCGCCACTTTATTCTTCTAAAACCTGCATGGGTGAGAAACAGGAACCTAAAACAGAGAGTCGTTTTTCCCTCTTTTTCCTGTTGAACATCTGAGACTGCAACTACTCGCATGAATCTGTGTAAATAAACGGTATTTCACATATGCCTTTGATGATCCCTTATTCAATTTCGTGGAACTCACTTCCATTGTTTTTTTTCTTAAACCTGTAATAATGAAAAAAACCACGCATGTACCTGTATAACCGTGAAACTGGTTTACTTTTAAAAATTGCTTAAGTAATAATTATATTCTTGACCAAAGCTTTTCTTCGCTTTTAGATACCACTCGAATAAGGTTAAACGATTGAAGAAAATTTACTTTGATTAAACTAAACACGTTTATTTGGCTGTTAATGTCCTCAATTCTAGGAAACCAAGTACTTATTTTTCACTATCTAGTATTTATTTTCCAGGATATCCAATTGTAGGTAATTATTCTCGAAAAAAGTAGACTGGTTTTTTAGTATTGATGGAATCTTATTAAAGTAGTTTCGAAAAGTGCACTTACAACACCACTGTCTGCCAATCATTCAAAAATGATATTGTTTGTTTGTATATACATCTGTTTCATGCTGCGTGTACAGTCTCCCTTAAATATATAAATTGTAATGCTGTCTTTGCAATGCTTGATTTTTATTGAGCTCCGATAATCGAAACTCCGCTATAGTTTTATGAAGATCAATAGCTTTTCCCTAGATGATTTATCGTCGAATGATTACATCTCATTTGATGAATGAATTCTGTGTCTTGTTTGACTTTTGCAATATAATTTTGCAACACCTTGTGTAATACACATTTCAATTAACAACCTTTCGTCTTTTGTCGTTAACGTTTAACAGTCACGCATTCTGTAGGGTCAATATTGATCTACGGATCCTTCTTCAGCGGTGTTTATACGGACCTTAAATATACAAAATATAAAATATAAATATGCTGTTTACTAGTTTTAATAATATAGATTTTATGAACACATAAACCATACACATACAAATACATTATTTAAACGATCCGATCCAGAATCCAGAATGTAGTATCCAGTATCCAGTATCCATGTTTAAATTTGTATAATATTTATTATATGCTTTTATGTTTATTTTCAACAATGTTAAACTATATATCTAAAGTTTATTTCCATGATCAACTAAAGTCTTTGCCACTGAATCATCATGAATTTTATGTATAGAAATCTATTATATAATGACTCATGGCTAAAAATTATGGTTGTTGGTTTCAATATACCATGTATGGATTGTAGTATTATTATCATACAATAGCGAGAATATGTGTTATTGTTGATAAATATTTAAAAATAATATTTATAGAAAATTGTAAAATGATAAATAAATATAAATAAATATTTACCTGCCCTAAATTTTGTTTTTGAAAAAATATTTTTTAAATAAAGGGATAAAAATAGAAAAATATTCGATACAAATGGTATTATATATTGAAAAAGATCATATGGAAAACTTTTTATAGCCCATTTTCAAGACAAATGTTTACAAAATTTAAAAAAACCCCCGACTAATGCTGATTTTTTCCTTGTAAACCGATTTTTGGAAACTTAGTTATGAAATATTCTCAATCAAATCGGCTCGACAGTTTTGAGGGCTACGATGCTACTGAGAAACACACAGACGCACAGATAAACACTTTAAACTTATAACGCTCTTTCTTAAATCAATATCAAAGTGATATGATGGTCAAAGACATCAGATGAGTTGATTAAAACAGAGTCATGCTCACGTCTCTTTTATATGCTAGAAGCTTGAAGGCGTGCATTACTTAAAATTTATCCGAGCATTACTTTGATCAGAAGGTCGATCCGTTTGTCCGTCATTCCACAACCAAAACCACCTTACGACTTCAATTGTAGAATAAGCTTAACAATTATGTGCTTCTGGCATCTACAAATCCCTACAGGAATTTTTACGGCATCGCAAAGGATAAAATTTGAAATTGTATACAAAAACTATAAAATAGTTGTTTGTTCTCGAAAAATGTTTTTGTTGGGCTAATTTATTCAGAACAGTTTCTTAAATGGGTAGAAAATTTTACGTATCCGTATGGTATAAGAATGAATGCATTCTAATCAATTCCGAAAATATATGTTGAAAATATAATATTATATTCCTTTTAAGTCGAGTTTTCGTTTTCTGTTATTTGTGGTTGATTTTAATTCACCGTAAAATATGGACCATTAAAACATAACTTTCTTTTTCTTTTGTTTTTTACCCTGAATTATTTTTCTTTTATACCAATTTTTGAGAAAAACAATATGATGATTTATATATTATTTATTTTTCCGCCTCTAGATGAAATTATTAAATTGTTTTTGAAAAAAATACATAATCAATGAAAAACAGATATCTTTTTGATTAAAAAACAAAAGGAGATTTCAAAAAAAGAAACACTAGTGGCGTTTCTATAGAACTTATAAAGAAAGCAATTATTAAAATTGAAGATATTTTGGAGTAATTCTTATTGCTGCAAAACATAAACCCTTAGAAGTGATCGCTAAATGAATTGATTTTAGGACAGCAAAATGTCGCCTTATTACCTCAGTTGGTTAAGGCGTAACCAATACCGTACGCGGTATGCTTAGGGTAGCGGGTTCGATTCCCGCCGTCGCAACAAAATTAATTTAATTAATAGTTGTGATGGGCTGGTGTAGTGCATGGTATATGCATGAAGGAGGTGCACTCAGCCTCTGAAATTGAGGAGCTGATAAATGATATTATCAGCGGAAGGGTGGTAAACACATATATGGTATCACAATAGGCTCTATAGCCTAAGTGTGTCCTTCGTGGACAGCCAATATAACCCAACCTAATCTAACCTACGAAAGCAAAACTATCTAGAAATTATAATTTGTATAACAAAAATTACATGCATTTTTTTACCTGTCCTAAAATTATTTTAAAATTAATCTTTTTCCCAGCTGTTTCCAGACGGATAGACTTCATTTCGATATACAATTTCAATAAGAAAAGAAATATCCAAAATCCAGGTGTATGAAATCAAGTTTTTCTTGATTATCCGAGATCTCATACCTTTATTCTGAATTTCAATAAAATACTTTTCGATTTTTTTATCATATGGAAGTATAAACAAGTGAAAACAAACAATTGACTGAGTTAATTGTTGAAATACCATGCATAGTCAGTGTTGATTTCTTTATCACATAACACATACAAACATGTGACACATACATAACTGATAACCAAGTATAGTACATATTATAAAATTTCCGCCTAATTGGCGCCCTCACAGGTAAACAGTGATGTTTAAGAAAAAATGCTTAAAACAAAAGTTGTTTAATTTTTGATAAGGAACATTTTTTACATTTAAACTTTTGTTCTATCTCTAACGGTTTACAAGATGGGTCCTACGGACCCAAGACCCAATTGACCTATGATGCTCATTTACGAACTTGACCTCACTTTTTACGTCCTGAGTACGGTGTAAAAATTTCAGCTCGATATATTTTTTCGTTTTTGAGTTATCGTGTCCACAGACGGACGGGCGGACAACCGGAAATGGACTAATTAGGTGATTTTATGAACACCTATGACAAAATTTTTTTCCTAGCATCATTATTTTCAAGCGTTACAAACTTGGGACTAAACTTAATATACTATGTATATTTCATATATACATGGTATAATAAGTAAATCTTTTTAATGTTGTCATCATCTCAGCGTTGACATTTGAATTTAATCTATTAAAAAGTGTTTTAATAAGCACTAAGAGTTTTGGCTACATGATGAATAGATGAACAAAAGTCAAATAAATACACATAAATATATCAATTAAAACTAAATTATAAATTTTAATTATAAATTTTGTAATTAGTTCACAATTAGTGGGTAATAATAAATTTTCCATTTTCATTTCACATCTTTTCAGAAATAATTTTAATCCATGTTTGAATTTGTTTTAAATTCACGATACATTCATAAACTTTATTCACAAGTTCGATATTTATATTCATTTATGTACAGAAGTACCAAAAATGTTAATATCCTTATATATTGTAAACGTGAAAGTGAGTTTGTTTGTTTATTTGTTAGGCTTTTACACAAAAACTACTAAACGAGCTTAAATGAAACTTAACAATAATGCTCATAAAAATTTAATTCAAACAAATTAATGTTTTGACGTTTGAATACGTCCATGAACATTATTGTAGAGCAAAAGTTAAAGATTTTTGTAAAAAGGGTGACCGAAATACAATTTATGGCCATCTGTTCACTCAAAGTTTTCTGATATACTCATTATGCATTAAAATGAAAATTGTACATATGCTTTATCCTGTGTAAACGAATCCCCACCCGTATTTTGAGATGTGAAGGCTATATCATGAAACTGAAAAGTTTTTGGTTTATCTTTGGTTAATCAGTTTTGATTCTAATTTAAAATAAAGGCTTATTAAAATAATTTTTTTAAATAAATCAGCAATGTCTTGCCGGATTCAAAAAGGAATATATTATTGTATTCCATGTGGTATAATAATATTTTTCGTACACTTGTATTACAATATGTAGGTAGATATTGTTATATAGTTTCATGCTTTAATATCTAATGAATTATTACTGTAAAACTGCAAGTCTATATTAATTTATTGCCTGTTATTATCCATTGTTTTAAAAGGGATTTTATTGGTGTCATTATATTTATCGATAACAATCTCGGTGTGCTTAAATTAAATCGATAAAAAAGTATAACCTATATGATTATTTGAACAATTTTTAAAAACAAAGAAAACAAGAAATCAAACTGTTCTGAAAAAGTTGTGTCATATACGGGGTTTCTAATTTCAAAAATTTCAAGGGGAAAATCCTCAATCAGAAAGTAATGCATTGAATATTTTGTTTTCGAAACTTAACAATGATATAGATCGTACCAAGACCGAAGAAACTGAAATTAAAAAGTAGTTAGCTACAAAAGAAAGTATTGTTTTAAAATATTTTTCAATATATGAAATATACATAGTATATTAAGTTTCGTCCCAAGTTTGTAACGCTTAAAAATATTGATGCTACGAAAAAAATTTTGGTATAGGTGTTCATAGAATCACCTAATTAATCCATTTCCGGTTGTCCGTCCGTCCGTCCGTCTGTGGACACGATAACTCAAAAACGAAAAAAGATATCGAGCTGAAATATTTACAGCGTACTCAGGACGTAAAAAGTGAGGCTAAGTTCGTAAATGAGCATCATAGGTCAAATGGGTCTTGGGTCCGTAGGACCCATCTTGTAAACCGTTAGAGATAGAACAAAAGTTTAAATGTAAAAAATGTTCCTTATAAAAAAATAAAAATTTTGTTTGAAACATTTTTTTGTAAACATCACTGTTTACCCACGAGGGCGCTTATAAGGTGCAAATTTTATAGTATGTATGAATATGGGAATATCAGTGTGCGTGTAGCTATTTAAAAGTGGATATCTTTTTTTATTTACGTGACATCAAAAAACAAACGATTGCGCATCAACACTGTCTATACATGGTATTTCAACAATTAACTCAGTCAATTGTTTGTTTTCACTTGTTTATTTTGTGGCAATGAAGACCAACTCCTTGCATTAACCGCAAATTTCAATGAGAGCTCTTTTTAGCAAAAGTAATCTTATAGGTCGAGATTAAATTCATGAATCGTAAAATGGTAATAGATTTCGGTGTCTCATTTTTACTTCTGTCTAGGAGAGAGCTGAGAATGTTTAATGTTGAGTAAAGTAATCTTAACTGGCTGACCACAGAACCTTAGAGACAAATCGTTCTCAACCAAACCAAATCGTTCTCTTGACCAAAAAAATTTTTGGTCAAGCTTAAATTCCACCATTCTGGTGAAATACGTTTCAAGCACCTCTAATGAGACATTTTTATCTCTCATGAAACTAAGGTAGACATTTCGAGGTCAACAAAATATGTATCCTTGTGAGTCTACCAAAAAATACGAGTTCCGGCTCTTCGTCTCTCACTATTTATGAGCATGCATATTATTTTAGTTTTTAGACGAAAATTTCTTATTTCTTTTTCACGTAGATACTTTATAAAATGTCTGAATTAACTATCGAATTCTTTGAACTTTAATAATATTGTTCAGTATTGGTCATTAAAATATTCTGTTGAAGTATAATAGTTTCTAATCATGCAATAATAAACTACCAACTTGCTGTAAACCAATAGCACTTGAGTATTGATGCATAAGTACATATTTAAATTTTAATTAGTTACCTTTCTATATCAATACATTTATTATACATTGAACTTAAATTGTTTTAATTACGGTTCAATTATAATACTTACTTAATACCTATGAGCCATTTTTATTGATTTTTATACCATGTATATATGAAATATACATAGTATATTAAGTTTCGTCCCAAGTTTGTAACGCTTAAAAATATTGATGCTACGAAAAAAATTTTGGTATAGGTGTTCATAGAATCACCTAATTAATCCATTTCCGGTTGTCCGTCCGTCCGTCCGTCTGTGGACACGATAACTCAAAAACGAAAAAAGATATCGAGCTGAAATATTTACAGCGTTCTCAGGACGTAAAAAGTGAGATCGAGTTCGTAAATGAGCATCATAGGTCAATTGGGTCTTGGGTCCGTAGGACCCATCTTGTAAACCGTTAGAGTTAGAACAAAAGTTTAAATGTAAAAAATTAAACAACTTTTGGTTGAAACATTTTTTCGTAAGCATCACCGTTTACCCGTGTGGGGGCCAATTAGGCGGAAATTTAATAGTATGCACTATACTTGAATATTAGTTATGTATGTGTCAAATGTATGTATGTGTTATGTGATAAAGAAATCAACACTGACTATGCATGGTATTTCAACAATTAACTCAGTCAATTGTTTGTTTTCACTTGTTTTATTGGTTATTGAAGAATTTTATACATAGCAGGTATTTTTTTCGATGTGCACTGCTTAAACCCTGTAATATAAAGTATACTTAGTTTAGCCCCAAGTTCGTAACACTTAAAAATATTGATGCTACGAACAAAACATCACCTAATTAGTCCACTGTCAGTTGTACGTCTGTCCAAACTCAAACTGCACTCAAAAACTAAAAGAGATAGAGTTCGTTCAAACCAAAGTAACACCGAACAAGAGAGAGTGTATGATGTATATGTATGTGCACACATATCTACATTCTCTCTTGTTCAGTGTCACTTTGGTTTGAACGAACTCTATCATGTTGAAATTTTTATAGCGTGCTCAGGACGAATAAAAGTGAAGGTAAGTTCGTAGATGTACAAAATAGATCATTTGGGTCTTGGGTCCTTAGGGCCCATCTTGTAGTCCGTTAGAGATAGAACAAAAGTTTAAGCGTAAAAAATGTTCCTTATAAAAAAATAAACTGCTTTTGTTATAAATTTTGCTCGATGTTTTACCTTGTCTTTGGGTATCGGACAGTAGCTCATGTAGTGCAACCGCTACTTATAATATAATAGGATTATAACAAAAAAAACTTGGGTGAGTATATATTTAATTTGGTAAATTTAAATTATTCATAATTTTTACGGATTAAATATGAGTAAAGAGAAGTATACAACAAAACGAGAATAAATTTAAATTATAACTCAGAAAAGTAAATACAGGGAGTCCTTGTCGTACCAAAAATAATTATTCTCTTTTCAGAGTGTCTGGAAAATTCATAACTCATTTCAAGAAAAAAAAAACTTGGATATTCGATTAATGGAAGGGACTACTAGGAATGATACTATCCACTGGAATTTAATAGGATGACATTAAAAAAAAAGGGGTAATATTAAACCTCGAATTGTCAGTTTTGCCTATTTTGTTTTTAAAACCAGTTTACTTTTTGTTTTTGAATCTTTGAAACAATTTTCTTCTTTTTCATAATGGTTTTCCGAGCATGTTGCCGCTTTTTGTCTCCTGTTTCCCACTTAGCATATATTTTTACTAATCAAATAATCCCCATCCCTATCCTTATCCCAATATATTATAAATGTGAAAGTAAAGTAGTTTGTTTGTTTGTTACGCTTTCACACAAAAACTATTGAATGGATTTGAATGAAACTTGACAATAATATAGCTCTTACATCAGAATAATACATGAGCTATAATTTATAAAGATAATTTTTAAAAAAATATTCTGTTTTGAGTCTTACTCTATTTTTGTTTTGACATTTCATAAAACAGGGTGAAGAACAAAGATCAAACAGGTTCAACTAAGCCTATTAGACATAATTGTATTTTTTTTAAATATTGAAAACTGATTATTTGTGTAATTTGCATGGGTTCAGCTAAAACACACCCGGTATAAGTTGGTTTACGTATTTTTTAATTTCATAAAAAAATAGTTTATAATTTTGCTACACTTTTTATTACAATGAAGTAACATAATTAGTTATACAACGTTAATTCTACAACAAAAACAATGCTAGACGAACTAAAATAAAAAAAAAAAAAAAAAAAAAGAAAAGCAAATGAAAACCCTTAAGTGAAAAATTTTATATAAAAATTCTAGCACTAATGTTTACAGTTTTATTCATATAAATGTCACGGTTAATATTATATTTTTTCAACCAGTGAAAATTTTTTAATGAATAAACGTGTTGTGTTTATTTTTTTTTTATTATTATTTAATAATAATTTTTATTAATTTTTATTACAATGAATATGAACTAGTTAGAAAATCATAACTAAAAAGATTTGACCTTTATATGACTTTGAAATTTTATAAGGCATTTATACATTTTATAATTTTTTAACATCAAAAGAGTACATATTATATAATGATGATTTTAAGCCCCTGGCTTACAAAAAAGGGTGTAATAAGTTTAACGTATGAGATGAGGTGATTATTATGCAATTAGGATTGACGCGATGTTCAATCTCATACCTTTAATCGAGGAAATAATTTCAAAAAAACAGTCTAACTAAGGAATGGACTCATTGTCATCGTTTCAGTGTACTCAACAAAGTAAAATACATGCGTGCTTGCGGTTTTTCGATTTACCTTCATAGGGTGAGATAGAAGTACCCTTTTATGGGTAATTCTTTTCAAATTTGTGATCAAAATTAACCTAGTTTAATAGGTTTTCGGAATGTGGAATTCTTGTTCCAGAATTAAGCACATAAGTATTGGCTAGCGAAAAACTGGCATCATTGCTGAAAAGAATGACCTAAAATTAGTGGGTTTTTCAAAAAAATTCCACTTATATTGGATCTAATTTGCCTGTATTATCAAAAAAATCTTTTTTTAAAAATTTATTAACTTCATGACGTCATCAGAATCCAAAAAAATTTAATTTTGGTCTATCACATCCAAATTTTATCCAATTTTGATAAACCAAGTATGTAATCCTAGCAAATTTGGGTCATACTTTTCAAATTTGTGATCAAAATAAACCAAACTTAATAGATTTCCAGAATGTTGAATCCTGGTCCCGGAATTAAGCACATAAATGTTAAAGTCGCTATTTATACTACTGGATATTGTTCTTTTTAGATTTTATTTAACGCAGTCGGGTTTTTTTTTTATAATTTCTCATATCGTGATTAGTTATTTAACTCAAATTTAAAATGAATTCGGAAAAGGATTAAAAACATGTAACATGAAAATACACGGACTCTCAATTAAATGCTGTCCCGCCTTTAAATATGAAAAAAGTATGTCGCCAATTATTAGTTTTGTATTTTTTATCGATTTTATATGATTTCTATTTGATATAACAAAACATTAAATTCATATGTAGTAATATTTTTTAAATCGTTTGAAATTTTGTATGATGACGTCGATTTTATGTATACGTAAGCAATTATCGAACCGTGATTTAATTATACGTTTATTTCCCATGAGACTATAATATCCGTTTTATTATACGTATTTTAAACTAAATAATATCGTCCATTTTGTTTAAAAAAAAAATCCATGCAGGAATTATACATACAAAAACCACATTATATAATGCCGCTCATTTTTCCATTACTACTCCCTTCATAATCCTCTTTTCCTGGTTAATGTAATTGAAATTATTATTCTACAAATAATTTTGTATTTCATTATATTTTATAATAGCAAAAATTTTTAATTAACTGTAATTCGAATAGTTTCTGTTTGATTTTAAAAGGTAATCAAATCTTTAATTCATTTAATGGGAAATAAAATTGAATAATGGTGTTTCAATAAAAAAAATTACTAAAATACAACCAAATACGAGGTGGTATCTAGAGAAAAAAACTTTGAAACAATTTTACCAATTTTATGAAATTAATTAGAGTTGAATGAGGAACATCATGTTCTGACATTAGACTAGACCTCTTTCTCGGGATTGCTTTAATAGTTCCTAAAAGGTAAGAGATACAGAACAACATTTTAAATTGGAAAGTTGATCCTCATAAAAAACCTAACATTTTTTAGTTAAAACATTTTTTCGAAAATCGTTATATTTCTGAGGAAATGCGATTTAAAAATACGCCATTATTGCATTGAATCGACAAAAAACACAGACGCTTCAGAAAAACGTTTTAGCCAAAAGTGGTCAAGAGTAATAGAGATATTATACTGATATTATAGTTTTAAGGACCTTGATCTTCAAATGATCTTGAGAATTGCTTGGGCTTAAAAGCTATTGCTATGCTATTGTCAGAGGATCAACTTTCTATCTTTTACCTTTTACGAAATAAAATGACTATTAAAGCAACCCGGAGAACTAGGTCCTATCTGATGCAGAATATGATGCCCCACCCCCCAACAAACTTTACAGCTTTTGCCTAAGTTATTTTTAAATTAACTACAAAGCAAGATATTAACCATAATAGATTAAAATGGTCCACCCTGCATAGCGATATTAATTTTTGTTCAGATGGAAGCTCTATGGAGATAAACAAAATACGTAGTTGAGGTGAGCAAAAAAGTTTCAGGCAAAAGTGTTTGTTTTTTCGAATTACTGTTCTTCTATCTATTATGGTTTAAAAGATGGGTCCCGTAAATCCATGACCCAAATGATGGACCACTCTAGTGCTGTTGTTGTTACTATGTTACTTACTTTTTCAAAGGTTAACATAGGTAATTTTATTAATTTAATGTGAGTCAGGAAACAAAAGTTACCATTGGTGTGTTCGCGATACTCATGTAGAGACTAATATATTTAGTTACTAATTTTATGATTAATATTCATGTATATTTATATATGCATAAACCTCAAAGGATTTTCTTTAAATTATCATCATTTTCTCACAAACATGTTTATTCACGTTACAAATAAGAACGAAAATTGTAGAATTCGCAATTTTTTCAATTTACTAGTCCATTTATAACTTGTCTTTCATCAAGATTGCTTAACTTACTGAATATTTGCAATATGAAATGATATTCAAGCAGTTTAGTTTACAATCCAATCAAAAAATAACTGGTTTTGATGAAAAATGTTAGTTTACTTATGGGGGTCAACTTTCTAATTTAAAGTGTTATTCTATTTCTTACCGTTTAGGATGTAAATTGGCTATTTAAAAAATCCGAAGAATTAGGTCCAATCTGATGTCAGAACATGATTCCCTCCAACAAACCCTGCAATTTTTGTGGAAATTATTTTTTGATTGGCTAACTATAAAAGGAGCTATTAGCCATTATAGATTAAAACGACCCACCCGGTTTAGCGAAAATTAAATGGACTTAAAGGTACTTTTGTTTAATTTAGGAATTATATTAAAGGTCTAGGTAGTACCTTAGATGTCTCAGCATACATATTTTATATCGAAATAAACATGAAATAAGAGAAACTAAATATGTAGTAGAAAGGTGTTCAGTCAAATTTTTACTTAAAATGATTCAATCATGTGAAAATACACAGAAATTATGAAAATATATGTGTTTTTATGATGTGTTTATTGTGTTTTCTCATTATAATACAAATTTATGTACCGAATGTTTTATAATAAATGTCCCATACACTAATTGAGAGTTAAAACAGATGATTTTTATATTAGGGAGGGTATAGGAAAATAATTAGACCAATTTCTGATTCGTCTAATCCAAAAACCATTTTTTCAACCTCTTATACTAAACTAAATTTTAGAAATAAGAATCTTATAATCAAACACACGTATAGAGAGTTTACTAAAGTATTCTCGAATAGGAAATTTAGTCGTGAAACACCCGGTATACATACCAATTCTTTGTTTTATCATCTGTAATTACATATCTTTTTAATTAAGTTTTTGTTTAAGATCTTAATTAATGAAAATTATCAACAAATGAACTTCAAATGTGAAATGTCAAGTTACACTGAAATATAAGAGTCATGTATATTTCGCTTTTATTTTAAATTATTTTTCTCATTTAATGTACTTGTTGTAGTCTAAAAAACACTCTCTCTTTCAAAACTCGTATAAATTATTTAAGGAAACCGGAATAAACTAGAAATAAAGTGGAGTTAATAAGAGTTGAAGATTCACATCATATTAGAGTTTAGTTTTGAAAACTTTTAATTTTTCTATTACATAATATTCGTTGATTGGAGAATAAAGCTGACACTACAGGTAAAAAATTAATTCACGATTTTGAAATAGTATAAATGAAATATATTACACAAAGTTATTTAAAGAAAAACAGAGAGGCAGTCATGGCAGTCAATTTAAACTTTGTTATTTCCTGTATTTTTTGTTTTTTTATTTTTATTTTTTTATTTTATTTTTTTTATTTTTAAGTTTAATGAAAGTATGAATAATTAAAATTTCATTATTTATAAAATGATATTATTTACATTTTACAGTGATTATAAAAAAACTATTATAAACTAGCTTGATACCCGCCCTCTTCACTGGGCTTTAAAGTAAAAACAACCGCTTAATAGCCTTCACCTCTCTTAATCTCACTTATTCCCCTTCAATAACACTCGAAGGAATTGCTTTACACAGCTAAAATGTTTGCATTGAGTATATAAAAAAAAGGCGATGAATTTTTGGCATTTACTATTATAAATTTTTACAGAAACCTTTAGTTTATGGTTCAAAATGGTGATCATAGATAGAGCAATAAATTGTCAGAATTAATTTAATTTTTTAAATATATCTTTATAAATTATAGCTCATGTGTTATTCTATTGTATGAGCTGTATTACTGTACAGTTTCATCCAAATCTGTTCCCTAGTTTTTGCGTGATAGCGTAATAAACAAACGAACAAACATCCTTACACCCACATTTATAATATAAAGGGAAAATGAAAAGGTAAAAAACACAATGTGCTGACTGTGTCAAATGTTGCTTAATTTCAGTGATCGGACTTGAACCGGTGTTTTTAACATGGCGTGTATGCCACGTCACCAAATTAGCTAGAAAATAAAAAAACTAGCATTATTTTACTATAATCGTGAAAATTTTAATGGTATAAAGTTATTAATTCGAAGCAAGTAATAATTAACTATACATAATATCCTACCTAGATATTAATATCTATTTTCGAAAACGTATATTCAATACCCACGCATTATTATAGAAAAAAACGATTCAAATATAGATCAATGAGGCTTTTAACCCCATATAATAATTGGTAGATCTATTTAAATATATTATATTTCAAAAACCTAACAAACCGTATTCATTATTAATTAAATTTGATGTAATCATCTCATTATAATTAGTTTACCGGTTGTGTTCTCAATCATAAGGTAACTGTAGAGTAAGTAAAGGTATTCCAATCGTACAATTTAATTTTTATTTTGAAATATTTCAGTTGTGGTAAACATTTTACGAAACAGTAAAATAAACTTTCAAATGGGTAAACTCTGGTGTTACTATACCTTACCTTTAACTATACATACTGTATCTATGATCAAATTATATAAATAGTTTTGAAATGACTGAATGGTGTTAATTTTATTGAGGTCCATAACCCATTCAAACTACTCACTTCAATGAGTTTTAAATACAAATATATAAGCTTTAAATCACATTTGATCGACGAATTTCATTTATACAGAATAATACAGAAAACTGGTTGAAAAACTTGTATTGAATTCAACGTTTCTAAATTCTCTTTGGGTTTATATGCAACAGGGTTAAATACTTTCATTTTTTCCCAGAAATCACTTTCTTGTTTATAACAATGAGGTCAGAGCGACAGTACTCCCCACCCCTATCTATTAATGTTTTCTGTATCACTTGCCCCAGACCTAATTTCTGGCTAAAATATATATTCCTTACCATTTGTCGTAATTATGTTGCCAATATCTATTCTTGCCAACAGGGCTGTCTTTATCCTTTTGAAGGCACATAAGGATTACGGCCCCTTTTTTAAAACACATCTAGACCAATTACGCACTTCATTTTATATGGCAATCTGGTGTGGTGGATTTAACGAAAAAAGTCCAGTAGGAAAATCTCCCCAGGGGCCCTGAAAAATTATAAATGAAGTCGCTGTTTTTAGTCTTCCTCTCTACTTCGGGGGCTCAGTAGGCAACTACTCGTTTCGACCCTCAACGATTGCTCTTTCTTTTTTGCCATAGTGCCCGTGAGAAAAGGGGACCTGTTTGCCTGGAAAGGTCAAGTGAGTCATAATAAGTGGTTGTGAGCGAGAAGTACAATTACTGCGTTCTCTCTTAGTGCCTGGCTTTTGTTTTCAAGTATAATACAAAACTGTCCATTTCCGTGTTGATCGTAGAAAAATTTAACGACCATGGAGCACCAAACATTGCGTATAGAACATTTAAGGGATAATAAACGAAAGACTATTTTAGTATTGAAAATGTGAAAACTATTTTATTATAGAATAATTAGAATATAAATTTTAATATGATCGTTGATTAACATTTTGATAATTATCACATATTTTATGTTGAAAAAGGAATAATTGTCTCATAGAAATAGGTAAATAACTTTTAGAATTATTATTTTATAGTTCGAAGAATACAGATGTTTCCACTAATCACTTCTACAGTCGATATGAAAATAAAAGATCCAACAACTAACTAAATTAGTTTTTTTTATCCACGCCCGTGAAAAGGAAGTACTTTCTCACCCAGTATGCGTGGGAAAAATAGTTTATAGTTTCTGAGATATCGCAATATTTGGATCGATTTTAGGTCAATATTGATTTTGGGTCAATATTACCTTATATACTCAGTCTTAGCGAATTTGTAGATAAAAAAATTTCTCGATGTTTTCAATTTTCTTAAGGGGTAAGTACCCCTTTGCAAAAATCAAGAAAATCGCAAAAAAATTATATTTGGGAATTTCATGAAACTCAGTGGATGGGGTAATTTTGATCCAAAAAGTATAAAAATCAGGTTAATTTAATGGATTGAACCTATAGAAAGTTATATTGTTAGCGAGTATCATGGACAAAACTTCATTTTAAAAAAATTTAAAGTTCCCCACGAAAATTATAAAATCCATAAAATTGTAAACAAAGGAGAGAATAAGTGAGGGCTATAACGTGATAGTTTTTGATATTAAAGGAGAAATTGCCCAGCAAAACGGGCGGGTATCTGTTTGTATATTATATGTATTAAAGAAATATTTTTTCCTCTAATTTGTTTCATCGATGCTTTAAACAATTATCATGTACCAAAAAGTACAAAATCTGATAACCAGATCTACAAAAACACGGTAAATAAATTCAGAAAATAAAAATTATTGTATTTATAAAAAAACAAAAAGAGTTATAATTTATTTGACCACAATAAATACATTATGAAAAAGTATTACATACAATGGTGACCAACTGGCTGTTCTAAGTACGTTTTACGTTCATAAGGTAGAAACAGCTTTAATCTAAAAACATTTTAAACCAATGTTTTTTTGGTTTAACTTTATTTATATACAATACAGGTAATCAACCGCTTTGTATATCAAGTGTTCCGGAAAATTAACTTAAAAAACCTCGTGGCAAAATCTTTGTGTTTGTTATTGCCTCACCCGTTTTTAGAAATCTGTAGAGACAAATTTTTCTGATGATAATCAGGCTCTAAGTCCTTTCTCAATACTTAGTGTTTTTTAAAACAGAGTAAAATTTCAATCAATCAAAACACATCTTTATTCATGAACTATTTAGCAGCGAGTCTAGAGCATCAGCAAGTCTCAGAGGATACAATTGTCTAAATAGGTTTGATGTAATTGACAATTTGATGTAGTGATTTTATTTGATTGAATGCCAATTTGATGAAGTCTTCTTAGATATATTGCTGGGCTTGATCGGCAGTTTTTTCTACTCGGAGACCCGAAGCTCATTAGATTACCCTATATTATAAACCCGTTTACCAATATTGAGTCTTAAACAGAACATTTCCTGTGGTAACTCAAGTGACTTAATACTATTACGAAAGGAGTGTTGGATCGGATTGATATTTAAACTATTTAGTCTTTATATATGAGTTAGACCTGATGATTAGTCAACCCTAGTAGCTCAGTTGGTTAAGGTGTAACCAATTCCACGACGGAGGTGCACTTAGCCTCTCAAAATAATTGAGGAGTTGATAAATGAAACTATTAGCGGAAACAATGGGCTTTATAGCCTAAGTGTGTCCTTCGTGGACAGCCAATATAACCTAACAAAACCTAACCTAGACCTAAAGATAATGGTGAAAGTACTGGAAAAATCAATTTTGTTATTTGAAAGATTGTAAAGAGTATAATTTCGCTATAATAATGTTACAGTACTTTCCGAAAACTCCAGAGACAAATCTGATCTTGTAACAACGCCACTATATACCATATCAGTGTTGTAGTAAACGCCATACATTTTTTACCGTGTATTTTCTATACACCCTATATACATAGTTGTATTTATATGAAATAAAAGAGACCTTTTTCATTCTATATGATCTGAGATGTATTTCCATGAAAAGCGTAGGTACTTAATATTGTGTAGGTGTACAATACATTTTAGTGAAATTTATATTTAAAAAATCCAACCCCTTGCATTTAAAATTAATTTCTTTTTTATACTTACAACCTTTTATTATTTTAGACGATTTTTTAATGACACAAAGTTTTATTTACATCTCAATTCAAAAATTTTAAGCTAATTGTTTTGATATTTTTTACTTTTAATAACCAATAGAGTTAACTCATGGGAGGTGTTTACCTCCACCAGCCAACAACTCCAATATTTGGTGTATTATACTCTATAATCATGTAGCTTCAATTCAAATAAATAGTTTATTAATATTAGCAAAAGAGTTTAAAATTTAAAATAATCAACCTGTCTGATTTTTCAACGGGATAATTAGGAGAAAAATAGTAGTTTTTAAGAAAAGATGCTTTGGAATAAATCAAGACAAAAACGGAAAAAGTATTTTTATTTCAAAATAATATAAAGTTTGCACAAAATATGCGAAAATTCAAAAATAGGTGCTTTGGAAAAGCCGTCGGATCACTAAACATACATAGGGATATAGGGACATACAGCGGTAAGCAACTTTGTTTTATACTGTGTATTGATGTGTATAACATACATTATCATTTTAAAGCTAATTTAACGGAGAGTGTTCTTAGCTATGTTTCAATTGCGAACTTAACTATCTTCAAAATCAATTCAGTTTGGAAAAGGCATGATATATAATTTTAACATTTAAAATAATTACTATAGAAATGAATGGTCAAATAAACCTGGCTCAATTCACTTCGAAAAGTGAAATGGTAAAATAATTAGGTAATTTTAAACAATAATTCAAAAGAACAAAATCAACTCAAATATTTCAATTTTAATTAAAATATTTCCAAAAATTTGTTCCAAAAAATAATAGCTCTCTAAGTTTCCTTTTCATTTCATCTGAAGTTCTTGACTCTGATATTGATTTTACAAGGAGTGTTGTAAGTTTAAAGTGTTTATCTGTGCGTCTGTGTGTTTCTCAGAGGTATCGTAGCCCCTAAACGGTCGAACCGACTTGACTGAGAACATTTTATAGCTAAGTTTTCAAAAATCGGTTTACAATAATTAAATCGCATTTATCGGTGGTTTTTTAAATTTTGTAAATTTCACTTGCTATACATTCTCTGGTTCTAAAAGCTAACTAGGTATTAAATGTATTTCTTCTTATATTTTAAATCTCGATTTGGCTGGAATTTTAACTTATGCCCAAATTCGTTTCAACATTTCACTTTTGTTTATTTTAAAATAATATTGAATTTATTAGTTACCTCTTTAAAACAATAAACAATTCAAGGAAATGTAGTTTATATATTTTGAAAAACAACAACAAAAATTCATAAAAATATCGTATAACTAAATTTGAATCAGTGTCCGTCCCATTCTTTTAGTCAGCAATAAATTATTACACATTGTTGTACAAAATGGGCGTCCATAAAATAAAAATACTCTACTCTCGTATCGGAAAAATAAATAAACAAAATTTTTATATTTCAAATGATTTATTAGACAATGCTTTGGTTTTTTTTTTTTATTATTTTTATAAAAATAAAATAATTTTCATTTTATTTCGGATTATAAACTGTCGTGTGCTTATAACGTAAATCATATTTCATTCGTAACATCACAAGTTTGAAGCGTTTTTAATAATTAAATTAATAGAGGACTGATATATTACCCGCAGCCCCATTCATGCGTAGTAATAACTCATTATAAACTTGACAAGAAATTGAAAGAGCACAAGAAACAATTTCGGAAAAGAGCATCAGAAAATATTTATCCTAGGTCTGCCTACTGTTAGTCAGTTTGCACCAAATCTCGGAAATACGTTTTTTCCAAAGAAGATATATATAACATAGAGGCATAAGTTAATTATTGACCGTTAAAAAAGAAACCGAAAAAGGGACCTTCTTTCCTCTTTGTCTCTCAGCCTATATTAATATTTTGAATTATTATATAAACACGTCCAAGGCAGTGTATTTCATAAAGGTAATATAAGACAGACGAAGACAGCTATACGCGTACCTTTTTTGGGTCTCTCTCTATAACGGTTAATCGTTTGGATGGTCACATTACGTGCGTTCTATGTTATTACTTCTATGGTTTTTTTCACATTTTATAGAGGTAGCAGTGTTTACCAGAAAATTGATTCTATATTTCGAGTCACCTCTGAACCAAAAAATTAGTTAAGAGAGAAATCAACGAAGAACAAGGGACAACGATGTTGTAAGATGGTATTTGTGGAATATCCCAGTAAAGCAGGTGAATAGATAATCCAGACAATATAAAGGACGACTCATTTATCGTTAAACGAAATTTCATAGTATTTTTTCATACTTTAATATGTTTCAAATACGCAGTGCTTAAACAAACTATAAATTAGATTCCCACGATTAAAAATTTGTTGGTAATTGAACGTATTTCACACTAAATTTTAACGCACATTAAACATCACATTAGGTGATACATCAATTAGTGAAATACATTAAAAATTTTTATTAAAAATGCTATAATTATTTTTTTTTTCGGTTTTTTAAGCATAATGATTTTTAGAACAAAGCTGGGCAAACTATAATTATTCACTTTTTATCGTGGCCAAACAAAATTGAAACACCTTCAATATTTTTTCTCTAATTTCGAAAAAGCTTTTTCTTATTGTGCCAAGTTCTATATTTTTTTATTGACGGCCTACGTGAATAAATTAATTTGGTCGGTATTGTTAAAATAACGATTATTTAAAAAAATAAAAATAATAATGGAAAAAAAGCCTCGATATTGTGTATTACTATTGTAAATTAACAACCAACATAATTAAAAACAAAAGGGTAAAAAAGAACCATACACAAAAAATCACTAACAAAATGTTGGTGTATACATCCACAGTACTTCTATATAAATAATGATCTGATAAGCGTTTAACATATTTTAGTTTGAATAAAAGAAACGGTATAAGATATTTATTCAAATAAGTTTTTATTTTCAGGTGTCGAAATGTATGATCAAGTGTCTAACATTAAGAAGCCATAAGTTAATGTCTAAAATTAATAAGAAATATTGATATACCGTTTTGCTTTTATTTAAAATCCAAAATGTATAAAATAGATTTGATCACCCAATAAAAAATGACAGTAAAATATTTTGTAAATTTGATCATGGGTGAAACCGTTGCTGTATTTCTAATTAATTAATAGCGTACGACAAATCATTGTCAAAAAACTACCTTATTTAAATATTGTTTTGTTCTTATACATACTTTCATACAAATACATACTTTGATAAGTAGTATATGACATATCTAGGGTGCACGCTAAGAAATGCATGACGTTTACTACAATGCTGGTATGGTACAGAGAGAGAGATACTATAGAACTATGTTAGCATAAGTAATATTACAGCATTGAATAGGACTATACACCAGAAGTATTGCGCGTATCGCCAACCAGTATACTCCTGACGCTCATACTGCATTGTCTCTTGCCCACAATAAATATTGCTAATGTTACTATTCCATCAATGGTCAAACCATCTTTTATTGTTTAGAATTTATGTGGAAATATGCTTAAATATTCTGATTTTGCGGCAGAAAAGCACGTTTTTGTTTTATTATATTAAAATTCAAAGTCCTAATTTTTAATCTGTGTATCACGTAACATAAATCTCGATGATGTGACATCATAGTAATTTTAGGTTATGTTGCCAACAACTTTATTTATACATATAATAATTTCATACAGGACTGTTGATTTTACCAATATTACGTCACCAAAATGGCCGACAGCGTGTTTGCGACAATAAAAACGGTTTAACATTTAGCTTAATTTAATGGCAAAATGAACACTTTGCGAAAATTTATTTTTTTGTCGTTTTTTATTAGGAAAATCAACTTTTTAACATAGTAGAGTATCTTATTACTTCATCTGTATGCTTTTCAAGGATAAATCCCAAATGAGACACTGAATTATTACAGAACACAAATTTTAATAAAATTTTAGGTATATAATACATAACTTTTTAATGTAAATGTTACAACATATATAAAATTAGTTGAAACAAAAAAATATTTTTAATACATGTTACATGAGTTGATGATATATAAACTTTAATTACAATAAAATATATTATATAACGTAGTTGTTAGTATTACATATGTATGTAACATTGTAACACTGTAACATCATATGTGTACACTGTACATACTTATATTATTGTAGATGTAAATGAAACAGCTTAATTAGACCACAAAGTAATAATAATTACTTGCTACATACACAAGCATACATAGTTTTACATACATGTAAAGCTTCTTGCTTTTGGTATGGAGAGCTTACGGAGCAGTCAGAACGACAGGAATACATGAAAATGTTAAGGATAAAATACTACTGTCATTGTTTAAGTTAATATTACATGGGTGATGTTTTATAGTGTTTTAGCTTAAATATCAGTCAAAGAAAACTGGGCAATATGTGTTCTAAATATCAATCGGTGTCATTTTTATTTACTATTCCGGTATTAACCTTTGTGCAAACCTCTGGTATGTCAAAAGTGTACATAACACCTTGAGACTATGAATGCTTCGCGACAGTTTCAGACAGTGACAGAAAGTAAGTTTCAAAAACCGCCTTACTCCTTGTAAATTTAAAACACTTGATTTTCTTTCTTCAAAAAATTATTCTTGGAGATAGGGAAAAATCCTTAATAGAAATCGGTTTCATTGAAGACAAAATCTATTGACACTGCAGGAAACCGAGCGTTTTGTTAAAAATGACAATTTTTGAGTAAGTTGATCGAGAGTTTCATGTCAGATATCGTTTCTCAATGCTATGAGTCATCTAACTAAAACATTAGTTTTGCCATTTTTGACAAAACTAATGTTTTAGCTACGAATATTGTTCGAACTAGTTCACGAAGCTTTTTTTTTCCATGTTTAAAGTCTCCCCCCTTCATAAGCAAAAAAAAAAAAATTCCAATAAAAAGAAAAGTTTGTTCCAATAAAAGGAAACCATTCAATATTTTGATTGACAAGATTATTTTCGTTCAAGGCTTTCAATAAAGGAATGAACATAAATTTTTTTAAATAAATATACTTGAAATACGAAATTTCGAAGAAGTGCTTAATGAGAAAACTAAATGCTCAGCTGTGTTAGTTACAGTTGAAAAATTTTATAGTTACACTAGGTTTGTGGGAAACGTAGAGCTAACGAAAATATAGAAATATTTACATAGGTAAGAGTGGTATATGCAGTGGAATATTGTAATATACTATGAATATGAATCTGTTTAAAAGAGGGTAAAATGATCCTCTGTTGGTGTGTATATTCAGTTTATTTAAATTCTAATACAGAATGTAGCAAAATAGCCGTCAAAGTAGCATTTAAAATAGTTCTAATTTCTCGAAATCAAATTGTTAGAAAATAATTTTTTCAATGGTGGCAACCTACACGTGGCTAGGCAGCCTTTCCCAAATTTGACAGCGATAAAAAACCTTTACATATGCTAGGCCCTACAGTTACAGATGGATCATGCAATTTTCATTTTTTTCTCCGTTTTTTTTCTCATCATATTTTAGGTTCGAGACGAACTATTTCTTCTTCATTAAACCATACTTTTATTTAATCAGCAGTTTAAGTGGTTCTACTCTTCCAACAGTAAAATCATCTCATTAAAATTGAGGAATTTTACTGTCTAACTACAATGTTTGCGCTAAATCTCGAAAATGCGTATTCCAATTTCGATGATACTTTCAGAGGAAGCGTTTAACATAATGTAGACTGTTTTTTATTTTTTATTTTTTTTTTTTTTTTTTTTCTTAAGAAGTGATAGTGTAAACCAAACTAAGGGTTAAGGTCTTAATAAGTTAAGAGTGAAATCAAGGAAGAACCAGGGGCAAGCATGTTGTGTGATGGTATTTGTTTACAAGGTTGGAAAAGCCCAACATAGCATGTGAATTGTTAAAAAACATTCCATAGTATTTTTCCACCATACTTATTTCTTTCTTGGTGTGAGTTCAACATTCAACTTATTTTAGCCAATTGACTTTAGTACATACTGTACAATGTACCTATATGAATATGAAATTAATTAGATGATAGTGAAGCGTACATCGCCGTGTTAGCAAACGTAGATTCTAGGATACATTTAATACAAACATGGCGGTTGATTTTATAAAATTTTGACAAATTTAACATATTCATATTGTTATATACAGGATATGACATATTTTTTACCAAAAACAAAGTGTAACATGCATACAAATTGCATTTCCCAAAATTATAATATTCAAATTACAAAAACGGAGGTTATATCCCATTATTAATATTATTTCTTAAATACTTCAGACCTCAATTTAAATTTCTATTGCAACTGAATCGATAGTTTTAGCAAGACGCAAGTCACACGACGAAATAAAATTTTTTTCATAAATGATGAATATTACCCTCCGTGATAAAACAAAAGCGTAAAATTAAGAAATGTTGCTATTGCTATGAAATATCTAAAATGGGGAAACGATTCACAGAGCATGCGTTTGGTTTGACAAACAAAAATCAGGCAACCGCCGTCCAGGTGAAGAAAATAGTGAAGCACGCAAGGGGTTAGTGATAACAAAAAAAGGAAATAATCTGAAAAACGAGGCCTGTGTCTAGGCAGTGGGGGCTTATTGTTGTTAGTATAACATAGCCAGGTCGATAATGATCATATTGAAAACAGAAATCATCATTGTTCAAAGGAAAGGTTTTATTGATTTTACTTTCCAAAGTTTGAAAACAAAAGTGCGTCTTTCTTAAGAAACAAAAAAATATTCTTGAATAGAAAATACCTAAAATATTACCCACTCTATATCATTTATTTACTCCACTTTTTTTCCCTAAAAGCTTATGCATACAAATATGATGGCATCAACAGTACGAAAATACAATATTATTATGTCATTTAAATTTTCAATGAGACTGTGTCCTCATATGCAACCGAGTGGTAACACCCGAGTTCTCGTAACAATAAAATTACTTTTCCAGAAAAAAAAAGACAGCTAATTTAATTATAATGTTTTTATTTGGATAAATACAAAAATTAATTAAAAACAAACATTGCTGCTGAGAAGAATATTATGAATTAATATTACGGTAATTATGAAATACGTTTTGTCTGCATTAAAACGTCATTTCAATCAGTTTTCTAAAAAATGTTATACAACAACAAAATTTCAGCTTGATATTTTTTTTCGTTTTTGAGTTATCGTGTTCACAGACGGACGGACAACCGGAAATGGCCTAATTAGGTGACTTTATAAACACCTATACCAGAGTTTTTTTCGTAGAATCAATATTTTTAAGCGTTACAAACTAGGGACTAAACTTAGTATACCTTGATATATATTACATGAATACATGGTATAAAAAGTTCAGGTAACTACATAATTTCTATGACAAAACTACAATTTCGGCTTTGATTTTCTTTCATTACACTAATTAGAATCATCTGTACAAAGATATTAACAAATCGTGATACATATCGAATATCAGATTTAAACTATATAGATTGTATCATATTTTCAATAAGAGATAAACCACCTTTCAGAATTCAATATGACTTTGAAGTAGTTTATTAACATAAAGTGTGTAATCCAATTGAAATATATATCAATAATAATTATAATAGCTAGCAGATATCATCGATATGATGATGATATCTGTTATGTCTACGCTATTATCTTTGTAACCTAAGGTATAATGAAATAATTGAACATTGTCATTAGTACCTACCCAGAATGTATGTATATTCTAACATTACAGTTTAAATTAGCTAAAATTACTAACGAGATACATTTCTAATCAAGAAATTTGAATAAACCGTGTATGTATTCATTTATGAACAAATTGGATTGAATTATTAAGAATATGATGTGATTAAGAAGGATGTACGAGCGCCAGGGCAATTTTGTATAAAACTATTGAAAATTATTCAACAAAAAGTTTCAATGAAAAGTTATAAATAATCACATACGGAGAGAATTGTGAGGAAATGACAACCCAAGTAGAGTATTGTGCTTGTAACAGAAACTAGTGTAGTATTGTGACTATAAATAACTGACCACCCAATAACAATTGAGAGTGTTAAGCCACTGATACAGTATTTGACAAAAATTGTACTTTATTTCACTACAAGCTCATATACTATTACCGTACATTGAATTCAAAACCATATGACAATATTGTAGCAGAGCAATATTTTTAACCCCCGAACTAAAACAAGGGATGTTATAAGTTTGGCCGCTATGTATGTGGATCTGTCTGTCTGATTTTGATTTTTCTGGTTTTGTTTGTAAGTGATAAATTGCATGAAATATTTGGTCACGAAAACTTTATTTCTTTAAATGGTAAACACGATGAAATTTTTTTGTAATTCCGTTTATTCAATTCAAAAATAAACTCAATTTTATTCACTATTTCGAATATTTCGAAGTATATATGAAGAACATGAACCAAAGTAATGCTGTTACTTTAGATTAGATAACTACAAAAGACATTCTGTAATTTTGAATATACATAAATTTGATAATAATATTATTTTACTTTGATATGTAAAATCACGTACAATCGTTAGTATTTCGAATTGAAGATATTCTACATTACATATCGAACGATAGAACTACAAATGAACGAACGAGCGAATGTTATTATTATATTTTGATATTGAATTTTGGGGTAAAATGTTATTATATTTAATACGATTAATACAATGTTATTATAATATTTGTAATGACAGCAAAATATTATCATTTTTATCTATGGAACGAATAGACATATATAGGTATTTGAAATTATTTTTGGAATATATGTAGAGAGAGAATTTAGCGATATGATTTTCTAATATTCAGCAAAATATTCTTAATCTATGAGAAATATATATATTCATACCAATTTCACCCTTTATATAGGATGTTTTGTTATTGACTGCAGAGTAATAATAAAACTCTTTTCAAAATTTGGATCTGATGACAAAAATTGATAAATTAGTTCATTCACTGACTATTATTTGCAGTAGTAGCCAATGAAAATCAATAGACTGAGTAGGTTTCATTTAAAAATATTCAACTATGGAAGGATTTTTAAAAAAAGGTATAAAACGAGTTAATTGGATTTAATCAAATTATCTTACTTTTTATATTTTTATTATATTATTGACAGAAAACAAATAATATTATGAGTAATGTATCCGGCATCAAAAGATTTTAAGCCATATCTCAAAAATTACTTATCTAATCGTTTAATGAACCTGATATGTGAACTTTTGGATAATAATTTGTTACAATTTTTTTTTGGATTTTTACAAATCAAAAACACCCGCTTTCTTGCCTTCGATAAAACAAATAACCTGGAATAGTATTTGCCGAAAAAATGTAATTAATTGGTTATTTTTTATGAAAGTTTATCAGTTCACGCTTAGAATTGTTTGCGAATAACAAATTTGACCAACATTTTTTAGCTTTTGCCAAATTTTCCCAGTTTAGTCAAGAATTCTTTCACATAAGTAGTCTTTTTTTATGAAAACCAACTTTTCTTCAGATAGTAAAGGCACCTGGTAGTTTTACCTGGATTACCTGGAAAGTTTTCCGGAAGTTTTGAAAATGAGTGATTTTATAGACTTTGAGGTGCTCTTTTCGAATTTCCACTTTGATACCTTGTATCTTTGCCACTCGCGCCCCTATATTGGAAAATTGACGTCGAAAAGCAGTTTATTGACAGTATCTCCTTTTTCAGTCATTTTACGAGGAAAATATACACAAACAAAATTCAACCTCGAATATTTTTCTAAAATTTATGTCTCAACATTTTTTTTCGTAAAACCAATAGTTTTGGCGTACGAGCGCCGCAAAGTGATTAGATTAAGCGAAAGATTAAATATTTCCAGGTAACACTTTTTTTTTGAACCAAATAATTAGAGTAAGAGTTTAAAATAAAATCTAACAAAGATTAAATCACAAATTCTATAATACAAAAATAAATTTATCAACACATTTAATGGTTATCATTGACCAAAATCAGTTCTGTAAAAATTAAATATGAATTATATCTCGTAAATCATCTCTCATGCATGTTTGTTATAAATATAGATCATAATATACAATATTATTGAAAGTTATTATACATTATATTCCATTTTTACAAAATATACATATTTATTCATTCAACTTCTCTATATAACATAATATAATGAAACAAATATATATGTTACTGGGTTAATATATAATTAGTTCACTGTACAGTAAAATCTAATCAGCTACATACATATATGTAGGTCACAAAGCTTTCGTATTATATATACAGAGTGTCTTTTTAAAGTTGACATATGCATAAAACTAGAAAAATGATTTGCTTTGATAAAATTGCGTCAAGCAAAAATTATTGGATCTACAGGCGTCTCTACGCAGAACTTATACCCCCCCCCCCGATTTAAAGTGTTCATCTAATGTTTGCCAGTACTGAATTGGAGAGGGTTTTAATTGAACCGGAAAACTTAGTTTCAATTCAATATCAATCCGTATAAGATATGCGCCTTTGAAATTAACATTTTTCGTTTGAAGAATTTTCCTAGATTTAACTTATTTTTCGAGTTTCACGCATATGCCAAGTTAAAAAAAAAACACTCTGTATAATTTCTAAATGAAATGAACGTTGAAATAAAAAAGGAAGGTTTATATCTGTAACTTAGTTTCAGTATTGGTTTAAGGGCTTGTCACAAGGGCTAGTCTTGTCATAAGAAAGATATTTCATGTGGAGCAGGGTCTATCGTCTAATGCACATTTTACATCGGACATTCAAAACAATTATATTCGAAGCATCATCGGTTATATACGTATATGTATTATGGGTCAAGTAAATAATACTTCCAACAGTCCAACAGCAGATTTAGCACATAATATAGAAAAAATTCAATAATTAAAACATCACAATTTCTCTCCAATATGAACGAAAAAATCAAGATTGAACTATTTACGACACCTCTATCTAAAGGTACAAAAGAAAATGATGGAAAACTCATTTAAAAAAAATTATTTGATGTTCGGAATTGTCTTTGTAGATACTCTCTTGCTTAAGAACTTCATTAATTTACTTCAATGACGCTCCAAAAACTTTAAATAAACACTGAATCAGAACACAGTGTAACTTCTGTATAAAGCGCAAAACATCTCCAAGGTGCTCTTTCCAAGACGATAATGGTTTGAAATCTCCAAGATTCCTATATGAAAGACTTCCAACTATAAGCTCCCATTTTGTAGTTGTCATATCGAATATACGTTTTGTACAATGATTCCTCTGAATAGAAGGTTTTAGAAGCAAGCTTTTAAAATTAGTTCACCAATTTTGAGTATTTTATAAATACTTGTATATAGAGGTAATCGAATATTGCTGATATGAAATGAAATTATTAATATTTGTGACAAAATATAATCAAAGAGATTATTATTATTCCACATTCCATTGGAACCAAATAATGAAAGGTTTATAATAATTTTGTGTGAATTGGTTACTATATTGAATGTATTGAAATATGTATGGAGTTTATTATATTATACGTTTATCAGGTATATTAAACACATGGTGTAAAACACGCGTGTATCCTCTGTATATAGGTTGGATAATGGACAAAAACAATTGAATTTCACAACACAATTTGTTCATCCTATTGATAATATTATAAATTCGAAAGTTTATTAGGATATATGTATAGATGAATGTATTTGTTTCTCTTCCACACAAAAACTACTGAACGGATTTCGATGAAATTTGCATCGCAGATAGCTTATAACCTGATTCAAATTATTTCACTTATAGCAAGTTATATTATCAGCGAGTATCATGAGCTAAATTATATTTTCAAAAAATTAAAATCCATAAAATTGTGAACAATAGGGAGGATAGTTAGGTCCAGGAAAGTGAGTGCTATAACACGGTAGTCTTTATTTTTAGAGTTCAAATTGCCCGGCAAAGCGGGAGGGTATCTGCTAGTAAATCTTTCAAAAATTGCGTATAACATTGACGAAATCCCTTTAAGTGGGATTTCAAATTTATGTCAAAACTTATATTCAAAAAAGCAGGCTTCCGTTTAGATGGATGTTTAAATCTTCATTGGACTACTACTGGCTACCAAGTTGATGTTTAGAACATATTTTTGACAGTGTAATACTGTGTCCAAAAAATAAGGTGACATTTGAATTTAAACTGCGCGCGTTTATTGTGCATTATGAATTCCATCCGCCCGACCAAACAGTCATCAAGGAATATTATTTTAACGATATGCGTCATTTGCGTAACGCTATTCGCCTAAAATGGCCGGAAGTGTGGAAAGACAATTCATGGTTTTTACATCACGATAATGCACCATCCCATATTGCACTCATAATTCGTGACCATTTCATCAAAAACTCAACCCATCCGTGCGACTTCTTTCTGTTCAGCAAGTTCAAAATACCGCTCCAGGGACACCGTTTTGGTAAGATCGAGGAGATTCAAGCCGCAGCGAAGACGCAACTGAAGGCAATCCCGGAAAGTGACTACAACCAGTGTTTCGAAGATTGGAAAATCCGTTGGCATAAGTGCAATGCATCGGGAGTGGATTAATTTGAAGGGGATGAAATTGATTTGAAAGAATAAATAAAGAATTTTCAAAATAAATACAATGTCACCTTTTTTTTTGGCACAGTAGTACAAAAAAAAAGTAAAATAAGTTATTTGTTTATTTTTGTGTTTCAAAATAAATTTATTTGATTTAATTGTTATAAAATATAAACTCTCAATAATAATTTACAAAACAACATATATATACACTAACGTTGTCGAACAATAATTTCGAACAATTTCGATGACAGGTGAAGGAAATAATGACTATTATATTTATAAATAACATATAATATAAAACACTATATGAAAATACTATACAGGCAATAATAATAAAAATATATATACCTAGGTATGTATGAAATGAAAGAGAAAATCAACATACGAATAGAAACGAAACGACATCGAAAAAAAAGGTGAAATGGGGAAAAAATAGAACTCTCTGTGTATAGGAGGAAAATGGTGTTGGAATTTTTATAAATTGATGCTATTTCCACATTGATAACATTCAATATATCAGTTTTAGTATTTACTGTCTTACCAAAAATATTATTATACTCATGATGAAAGGCTAAGTAACAGGAAAGGTATGGTATTTGGATCGATTTTAGTCCGTTTCTCAAAAACTATTCGACCAGTTATCAAATGCACCCGATTATTGTACTTTTTGGGTCAAAATTACCTTATATACTGAGTTTTATCGAAATTGGAGATAAAAAAAATTTCTTGATTTTTTGCAATTGTTTTAAGGGGTACCCTTTGAAAAAATCTTGAAAAACGCAAACTAAATTTTTGTTTTGGAATATGATGAAACTCGGTGGATGGGGTAATTTTGATCCAAAAAGTATAAATATCCGGTTTACTTAATGATTGGATACAGAGTTTCTGAGATATCGCAATATTTCGATCGATTTTCGTCCGTATCTCAAAAACTATTCGACCAGTCATCAAAGGCACCCGATTTTTGTACTTTTTGAGTAAGAATTACCTTATTTACTGAGTTTTATCGAAATTGGAGATTAAAAAGATTACTCGATTTTTGCAAATTTTTTAAAAAGTACGTACCCCTTTGAAAAAATTGAGAAAATCGCAAAAAATCTTTTTGTTTTGGAATTTGATGAAACTTGATTCAAAATTTTATTTCACTTTGTAAAAAGCCTTACGGACATTTTACATTAAGATTTATCTTATATGATTAAAATATTTCCTAGAAAAGTTGTTGGCTCCCCCTAAATTTAGTGCGCTTGAAAGATAACTACTTTTTCTTAGGTATATCTCTAACGAATTGAAATTACGCCATTTTTTGTTATTGCTTTGGGTATAATATTTTTTGATTTATTTCTGTAAAAACATTTGTAAAATATTTCTATTTGAAAAATGGAATGTTGTTCTCGATATAATGGTTTAATAGAAGTATGTGGGTGGACAATGACAATGTTTTTAAAAAAGTTTTATACAAAAGTGAACATATTTTTTAATACTTTTATTTAAAAGAATATATATCATAATCTATTTTAATCAATTTCATTTTATAAAAATTTATTTGCCTTTAGTCTTGGCTAGCTCTAGAAGAATGAGATATATTGAGGATATTTATTTTAAAATTGTCTAAAAATTGGTCTATTTCACATAACTTAGAAAGCTTTACGATATAATCTAGATTCTGAATCCTTATACCTGAATACATAAATAAAACATAAGTCTACAAAATTTGAGTCATGCTTGTCAAATGTTTTTGGTTAAATTCGAGGAGAAATTAGTTGGCTTAACATCTGCAAATTATGACCTATTTGCATTATCTGTATGAATTTCTTAAATTAAATATCTCCGGTTAAGATTTGGTGATTTCCAAAAACGTATATCTTCAATATTTTTAATACTCGAATTTAAAAAAGGGGTGTTATAAGATTTACCGCTATAAATTTAGGGTTCTGTGCTCGAAAAATTGGCGATGATCTTCCAAATCGGCTCATTTTTAAAAGGTTTTGAGGAAAAAGGCAATTTAATGGACAGTGTTCTTAGATATGTTTCAAATGCAAGTTTCACGGTTCCATAGCCGAAAGTTTGTCGGGGGATTTTTAAATTTTGTGAATTTCATTTGTGCGTAACCTTTGTCAGAATTTGTTTACAATGATAAAACATCCATCCATAAAAAATAAACATAAAAATTGTGTTCCCCCAAGATTAAAAATTATAATAAAAACATTTAAATATGCGTAACAATTAAATTTAATCTTAATAATATTCCAGAAAAAAACAAAATTATATCTCATTAAACTGCCATTGAATGAATGGTATATGACCATAGCATAAAAATAATATAAATATAGTAAATAGAAAAGTCTCAAGATACCTTCTTTATACGTATACAATATATACATACATACCTTCGTCATAAGAGAACGATTTTCGAATGGTTTCGCCTGTAGGATAATAAAGTGCTACAATTGGTATTTAAATGTAAATTTTATATTTTATTTTATTATGTAAATGTAAAATTTTTTTTTTTTCGTTTTGCAATATTTGAAATGAGAGTGTATATATCGTTTTGTATTTCGACATACTTTAGAAAAAGCTTCGTTTGTGTCATTTCATCGTCATTTACTTTTACGATAAAATGGAAAATGTGTTATCTGTTTCCATGAATTGAGCCCGTTCCTTTGGTATTTCACACGATTGAATAGTTGTGGAGAGTAGCACTTCATCTAATTTGAAGTAGTTTTCTTAGATGAAACAAAAAGCCTTCAAGTGTTTTTAAAGTAAAGAGACTTAAAGTTGTTTCACACAAAATATTACAAAGATGTACTTTTCAACGACGTAACTTTGTAAAAAAAATTGTAGGAGCATTTACCGTCTCTGTTAGCTGCTCTAAACTTTCCAAGCTGTCTATATTGAACACGCTTAGGAGAAAGTAATACAAGTTGTTTAGAACCTTTTCAGTTCACGTTTTTGCTAAATCTAGAGAGTATCTCTTCAAACAAAATTAGATATGAGTAAATACGCAAATAACGGATGCTTTGCGACTAAATAAGGTGTAATTTACCGTGATGTTTACTTAAAAATAATAATTAAAGGTTTTTTTTAACGAATATCTAGTCTAATCCAGAAGTGAATTAATTGTACAAGCAGAAACGTTGTACAATTTGCTTCTTTACTGTGACCATGTGCTGATTGTTTTGTCGTGTGCACATATAAGCAATATATGAGATTACTTATGCGTTGCATTTTACCTATGCCAGAATTTGTGAGGAATGTTAAGTTGTGTTCGACAAGTTCACGGAAAGTATTCTTATTATTCTCACTCCCATTTCAGAACCGTTAAATCTCAAATATCTATGTAATTACAAAACTGGTAGATAAAATAATTGATCGAATGCTAAATGACAGAAAATATTTCCAACCTCCGTGTTTGCAATCTTTATTTTGCCATGCAATTTGATGAATTCATAGAAGGGAGTAATTACAAATATCAATTTGATTCCGTAATTGTGAACGAAATAAGGTAAGCAATCCAGCCAGCTGTTGTATTATCTTTTGAAAAGTTCAAAACTCGTTAAGCAAAGAAGTCAGCGAACAAGAAAAAAGTCGTCTTCGTATATTTATGAGAAGTGTTGTTGGGCATATTTTCATCGCAGGTATATTTGAAAATGGGTGAAGGTCGATTCATTCGAAAATTGGGCTTTCAAATTTCAAAGAATATAATATACCGAAATCGTGCTATGAAATTTATTTCCAGTAAATTGTTATCACCATTTTTTGAACAAACGAAATATTATCGTGATCATCTTAAACAAGCATTAAGTTCATGCAAATTAAATTCGTCACATAATAAAAATGGCTATTCTGCAGTCAAAACAAAAAAAACAGTATCGTTTAACTTTTTAAGCTACCTTTATAATAATTGTAATAATAATATATGTATGATGAAATTTATCTTAAAAAAAGAAAAAAAAACAAACAAAATTACTTCGAAGAATTATTATTTAACTTACGGGTTCTTACTTTCTCTGTTTATATTTACCTTTTTTATTTTCAATAATATATTTCTTACACAAAGAATAATCTTTTACTGTTTTTTAAACACAAATTTTAGTTCCCTTCATATTTCCAACATTCATCGTTCGTACATATAAATAGACAGCATGGTAGAATTTTATTGCGTAAAATTTCAATTGACGACGACAAATCTCTCAAAAGTAACAAGAAATTGATTGAATGATTGTATATTTTGAAGGATCATTTTCGAAATAGTTAAGTTATTTAAGTTGATGGGGGAACTAACTTGAGTAATCCACTAGGAGCACTGATGAGTACCGTCCTACCTCACTAGGTGAATTTTTCGAAAACTTTGCTATAATTTAATGTTTAATACAAAGGAAGAGTAATTGTTCCACACTAAATTATTTTATAATATTTATTTCCAAATATATTTAAGCCCAATATTCATAGAGACCGTCCAAAATGTCTGCCCAAAGAGAACTGTCTTGTTATTTTACAGTAGCCATATTTACATTTTTACATATAAGCCGTTTCCATTGAAACCACGAACTGTAGAGGTAAACGAGCACAATAACTGTTTTTAAAAATCGACCCCCCAAAAAGCATAAAATTAAGATGGCATTGGTGTTCCAGAGGACCATGCATACAGCTAAAATAATTACTGCTACATACATATACATATAGTTCAGCTTAGACACTTTTTGAGTCAAACCGCCATAAGAGATTCTGCTTCTTTACCTCTACACTCCATAGTGCACAGCGATCGTATATGTCAGGCTTTATCGTAATTTTCTAGAAACGACTTTTAAATTCAACCCAGGATACGAGACTCATTAAAATATTTTTCTTAGAATAAATTGTTGAATTATTAAATTACACAGATTGATTAATTAAAAATTCAATTTTTCTTTCTCTTGAATTTTTCTCTTTATCTTGCTTACTTTAACAGAAGAATATAAAATTTCCTTTACACTTCTTTGGTTTTAAGAATAAAATAAATTTTAGTTAACTTAAACAACCAGTATTCCGAGAAAACTAGAAAGCATAGAACTTTTTATTGGTAATTTTCGGGCAAAAAACAAAAATTAAGACATCCTGTATAAGAACTAAGGAACAAAAACAAAATGAAAACACTAGGGAAATGTAATATTATTGTAACGAAAAAAATTAGTTTGTTTGGAAAAGAGAAAGAAAAAAATGATTCAATAAAAGAAATTTTTTTCTATCAAAAATGCAAAAAATATAAAAGTAAATGAAATGGTTTTTTCTTTTTGTATTCGAAGAAATAAAGACATATTTAAATATTTGGGAATTGGTTTGCTGTGAAAAGAAAGTGTTTACTTTTTTATGTGAAATTTTATGGTGAGTTTTCAACTGAGCCATTGTAAGAAATATAGGTAATTGGTTTGTGTAAAAACCGCTTACCGCTGCCGATAAAGAAAAGCTATAATTCGCCCAGAAAGACATGTTAAACTATATTTCATTTACTACCACTTATATGCATTATTCCAGGACCAGGACTCCACATTCTTGAAACCTATTAGAGCTAGGTTAATTTTGAGCACAAATTTGAAAATTATGACCCAAATTTTGTAGAATTACATACTTCGTTTATCAAAATTGGATAAAATTTTGATATGATAGAGCAAATTAAAATTTTTTGGATTCTGATGACGTCATAAAGTTCAAAAATCCGTTTTTTTGATAACAGGTGCAAATTTGATCCGATCTTATTGGAATTTTTTTTGAAACCCACTAATTTTGGGTCATTCTTTTCAACTGCGATTTCAGTTTTTCGTTAGCTTTCCCTCATGTGCTTTATTCTAAGACCAGGACTCCACATTTTTAAACCTATTAGAGTTAGGTTAATTTTGGTCACAAATTTGGAAATTATGACCCAAATTTAGTAGGATTACATACTTGGTTGATCAAAGTAGGATAAAATTTGGATGTGATGAAGCAAAATTAAATTTTTTGGATTTTGATGACGTCACGCACTTAAAAAATTTTTTTTGTTGGATAAAACAGGCAAATTTGATACGATCTGAATTTTTTTTTAAAACCCACATAAATTTTAAAAGTTTATTAATTAAATATACAGTCTTTCACGCAAAATGGCATGAGTATGGCGACTCCCCCATTTTGCCTTTACTCTTATGTTAAAAACTATCAGTATACGAATTTTCATCAAATTTGTTAGAGCCAATCCCGACAGATATAGGGCGCAATCTAAATATTTGCCACCGGCGATATGTACCCTCCTTACGGCCCTGCTTATATATGACATAAACGGATCGCTTTTTATTTTTGAATACTTTTTGTTACAGAAGTCATTACTGTCAAAATTGTGGAAATAAATTTTATAATTAATTTTTTTTGTTCAAAGTTTAAAAAGACAAAATAAAAGAAAATTAATAAAATAAAGTCACAATACTTTTTTCACTCTACAATAATAATATTTTTATACTTGTATTTATATGAATGAGAAAAATATGATGAATATAATAAAAATAAAAGTGGATTTTCCACACTACATAACAGAGAAACTGGAAAAATTTTCTTCTTTAAATTAAAAAAATTTGTATACAAATATTATATTTGTTGATGTTTTTTTTTTTTTGTTCCAGGTAAACAATATGTTAACTTTGATGGTTTTCTTCGTTGTTTGAAACAGGTAAAGTTTGTTTTATCTTTAATTTTCGTTGTTGTAGCTTTTTGGAATTTTTTTTTGGAATTACTTTTTAATATCTTGAATAAAATAGAAACATTGGTTCCCCCTATAGAAAGTAAACTTGTAATTATTTTCAAAGTAAAATTATTTTAATTACGCAAAATTTATTTTATTTGACGAGTACATGAGTATTGGAAAATATATAGACGAGATATAGCCAGAATCGTTTTCGAAATAAATCGTTTCGAAATAAATCTTGAACAAAATATTCTCTACGATTTTTTCTTTATTTACGTAAAATATCTAGAAAAAAGCTCATTCATTTACATAAAGTCATAAAAATAAAAAAATTCGATTTTTTTGATAACACAGGCAATTATGATCTTATTTTATTGGAATTTTTTTTGATACCAACAAAATTTGGGTCATTATTTTCAGTTGTGTTGCTAGTTTTTCGGTAGTTATCACTTATGCGCCGAATTCCGGAACCAGGATTCTATATTCTGGAAATCTATTAGAGCTAGGTTAATTTTGATCACAAATTTGCAAAATATGACCCAAATTGAGTAGGATTACATACTTGGTTTATCAAAATTCGATAAAATTTGGATGTCATAGAGCTAAATTAAACTTTTTGGTTTCTGATGACGTCATAAAGTTAAAAATTCGATTTTTTTGATAACAGGCAAATTCGATCCGATCTTATTGAAATTTTTTTTGAAATCCACTAATTTTGGATCATTCTTTTCAGCTGCAATGCTAGTTTTTCGCTAGCTATCACTTATATTGGGGTATTAGAGTATATAGGGTATTCCACTATTTTTGAAAAAGTACTTCAAAATGTTGATTTTGCTAATAAAAAACCACCAAAAATTTATTTCGGAAAAATACACTAGCTTGCCATAAACTTAAATTAAATTTTAAACCTTTTTTAAACTGTCAAAAACGCGGGCATTCAATTTGATGATGGTTTTCACTGTTTGAAATAACACAAATAAGTTTGATAGATATATTCATAGACATCTGATTATAATAAATATAAATAATTATTATCTATGTATACATTATACCCAGCTGTCTACACTGAACTAATTGATGGTCTATGACTCATACCGCTATGACATCACAGCAGGGCTTACCCGCGTTTTAGGTCACGTGATATACAGTTTAAAAATTACGATTATTAATTTTAATATTTTAAAATAAAATGTGCTTTTATGACTCGAAATCATAATATTTAAGTATATTTTTACATAAATTTTAACGTTTTTCAAATTTCGTGATTTATTTTTGACTAACGAGAATACCCTATTCTAAAAAATACGCACCGTACGATAAAACAGCTCCGCCATACACCTTTAAAAAGAGCGTACAAACAGTGTGAGTTCTTTTTCTCTTAATCTCTTAGACGAATGTATTTGATGATAAATCAAATATAAGTTTGGTTCAGTGAGCTTATACCGTTATTTGTGTTGAGGGAAGACGAACGAAAGAGAAAAAAAAGTGAATATTTGTTGTAAATCAGGATGTTATCCTGTAAATAGGAAAAAATAAATGTATATTAAAAGATGAGTGGTGAAAAAAAAGGTATATTGAGTGTCCAATTTATTATCCTTTCAAGTAAACTGTTCCTTTGGGAGATTTTAAATGGAATATTAAGGGATATTGAATGTATTCTTTTTAAAGAGATAATTTATTGATTTGAGGTTATATGATATGAGGGTAAACTAATTATTGAAAATGAGATTAAGAATGTAATCAAAAACGATTTGTTTATAGGTAGCCGAATAAAATCTCGAAATTGACTGAAACTATTTCAGGTTACAGATAAAAGATGAATGTGCTTTTACAACATTAGAAGGATAATGTAACCGAAAAAAAAAAGAAAATTAGTTACACTGCTGAAACCGTACAGTAAAAATACTAATCATCGAATAGTTTTTTTAGCCAAAAATATTGTTTTTACGAGAGAAATATTGAAATTAGGTGATTAACAATATTGAACAATTCAATTGTATAAAATGTGGTTCTGAATTTAGCTCCACTGAAATATAACGAGACTGGAACGGTCCCTGCCTATAGCGCCCAACGAGCGGTAAGCAAGGACGGTGCAGCATGATTTGATCAGGTATACGTGTTTCTTTCTAACTCTGCTGCTCATGCTCATCTGTCACATACCTGTACAACCATACAACTTTATAGTCAGCCACTTTCAAACCAAACTGTTGTATGAGAACGACATACATACCCGTCATTTTCTTTCTCTGTCTCCTCGCTGCCAGCAGGCTAGAGAGCGTTCCAGTCTCTCTATATTTTAGGGGTTAGCTCCCAATATAGTTTTCGTTGAGGTATGCTAGAATTACTAAGCAATCGTCCCGCTGTTTGTCCGACATTAGTTAAGAAGCGGAAATCTACTTGCGAAGTTATAAATTAATTTCTTCTATAACTAAAACATGTATTTTGAATTCTTGTCCAATTGAAAATATCCGATTTCGAACTCTTATGAGTAAAATCATATCGCATCATGAGTGGGAAGACCAACTTTCGAGAATGTAGCAAACATTTTGAGAGCACGTTATAAATTGTTGGAAAGCTGTAAACCAATTAGTTTCGGTAAAAATATTTTCAGTGAAAAGTTGTATATAATTTTTTTTTTATCGTATAAACAACATTGTATGGTATTTTTTTTAAATGTTGTTTGTTACCCAACAAGTGAGCTGCCATTTTCTTGTGCAATTTATTTGTGCAATACGCGAGAATTATATATATAGAGTTTTATGTGTTGTTCTCATGCTCTCCTCATAAAAAGCATGGAAAATGGTAGTATCTTGTCAGGTTCTATATTTTAAAACTGTATACACGAAGATTCAATCACTATAGCTTTTCATGTCGATCCATTCTTATATACATATGTACAATTCTAAAAGATACAACCTGTACACTTTAACCAACATAACATTGCATGGAGGGCTCCATATAATTTATATTCTGATCATTTAACTGACAACATGATGTTATTGTTAATTGAGTTCGTTTCATTTAGTAAAACGTTTAGTTTAACTTCTCTATATTATCTAATATTAAGTTTCACTTCATTTTTTACTCTTAATAGTATTTTAAAATATTTATTAAACGTTTTTTACTTGTCATATTTATGTCACTAAAATATATTATCTGTCGTAAGTAAACTAGTAATGTAAGCAACCGTTCGTTCATTGAAGCCTAGTTAGCTACTCAAATTGAGAGCATATATATATATATATAGTATATCTGTGTAAATTAAATACTAAACATTATAAATATTGTTAGAAACTGTGTGCTTTAAATTCTTAAAGATATCCGAACTGTCTTAGATTATGTCTTCTTGTGTTTAATTTGAATATTTGACTATTTTAGAAACTTGATGATATTATGCTTTTAGGGAAGTTAGAAGTTAGAGAATTCGAAGTTGACTCCTTCCAATCAACACAAATAATTGTTACTGTTAATTTTGTGGTAGCTTCACTTCAGCTAATCTTAGCTTAATCTTAGGGAGTGTGAATCAACCAAATTTTATCCGATCTGAATGAAATTTTGTTTGAAACCACGTCATTAAGTTCAAAAATCGATTTTATTGACAACCAACTAATTTTGGATCAAATTTGTTATTTGTACTATTAGTTTTTCGCTACCGTTCACTTTTGTACTAAATTTCGAATCCAGGACCATACTTTCTTGAAATCTGTTAAAGATAGGTGTGTCTTGACAAAAAATTTGAAAAGTAGGACCCAAATTTAGTAGAATTCCATACTTGGTTGATCAAAATTGGATATAATTTGAATGTTATAGAATATAGAGCAAAATAAAATTTTTTCAATTTTGATGACGTCATTCGATCTGAATGGAATTTTTTTTGAAATTCACTAATTTTGGATCAATTTTTTGATCTGTGTTGTTAATTTTTCGCTACCATTCGCCGTTGTGGTAAATTTCGAATCCAGGGTCATACTTTCCTGAAACCTGTTTAAAGATAGGATTATTTTCACTGAATTGGAAATAAGAAGTCCAAATTTTAATAAAAGTATTTAATTTTCATGATCTCATGTAAAACTTTAAATGTTCTTTAACAATTTTTTGTCTTATATGCCCCACAGCCTTGATAGATAAAACTATATTTACATCGATATGCATTCTATTAGACGAGAAAATTTATATATAATTGTGCATTGATCTGATAAATTTTCTTTCTGAATAAGGGTGGAAGTATTTCTATCTGTATAAGAAATATATTTACATAAAAAACTTTGGTAAACATTCTTTTTTTCCTGATGAACTTACATCACCGTTTATAAATATATATTTTATGTTATATATGGGCAGTAAGAATTTTTGTTTTTGTTTTTTACTTTATCGAGAAATGGTTGAGTTAATTTTTTCACAACAAACGATACATAAAAAGCATTTTATTAGTTGGCTGAATGATTGAATAATCGGAACTTTTTGTTTGATAAATGGTGAATATTTTCTTCTGAAGTAATATGCAAAATCTGGTACCTTCAAATATCTAATTTTACACATTTTATATGTATTTTTATGATAAGAGGTCTCATTTTGTTCAGAAACATTTTTAGTTTTGGCAAGACGACTCTTCTATCATATTTTATTTCTCATAATTGTTCTATTCTATTTTTGATTAGAACTATCCGATATTCGATACTTTTATCATAAAGATTCTTAAGTGCAAACACAGATAGACAATTTTGGGAACACTGTGTACAGTTTTTTGAAACCTTGAATCGAAAAAATGTTCTTGAACTATTAAGTATACATGAGATGTAGCTTTAAAAAATAAATTTTAAGTACAAACTTAAGAAGTAATTTAATTAAAAAATGTTTCAAGTTGTGTATACAATTCTACAAATCTAGAGTACAGAATTTGTACAGTGTCTTCATTAAAAAAATTTCTCTAATTATTTCTTTGTATACAAAACAATCTGGCCATTTCTTACAAATAAAGCAGAAATACCGTACGTCGATTTTTTCCCGAAAATGACCGTCATTCAATCTGGCTATATTCAGAATACTATGTCCAAAAAGTGGCGCATTTATGAAAAATTTTTCTTTAGGTCGAACGAGAAATAGCTAAAAAATTTCCCATCATTTTTGTAACACCAAGTTGGTCCTAGTAGCTCAGTTGGTTCAAGTTCAACCAATTCCATCTCAAAATAATTGAGAATCCGATAAATGAAATTATCAGCGAAAAGGTGGGAAAACACATATATGGTATCTTAATGGACCTTATGGTCTAAGAGTGTCTTTCGTGGACAGCCAATATAACCAAACCTATACAATAACCAAATACAAAAGAAAAATTTAAAATGTTTAAAATTTCATTTTTATAAATGTCGAAACCGAATCTTTAAACTGGATGACCCTGTAAGTAAAATATAAAGTATTCAGCTCATTAATTGCAGGCCAAACATTTAAATAAATAAATAAAAAACCTTTCTCTATTCTACGCTCTTACAACAACAGTATACAACAACAAAAACAAGAAACAATAGAGGAAATTGTTAGGGATTTTTATTTTTATTTTGTTTTTTTTTTTTTTCAGTTATTTTTTTTATTTTTATTTACCATATCTGTATTTCCTTCCGTTTGATATATATTATTATACACCAAATACATTTTTTATTTATTTATGTAATTTTTAATACGAACAGAATCACTAAATATGATGGAGAAATATTGTTGAAAGGCAAAAAAAGGGATGAGGTAAGAAAGAGGTTGAAATCTTCATTAACATCAACTTAATTATTCCAATTTTTTTTTACATTTATTTATTTATCCCATACATTAAAGTACTTTTTTTTATTCTTTATTATACCTATTAGGTTTTTTCTGGGTATTTATTATTGTGTGTTACTTATTGAAAAACGCTTTTTAAAGAAATGCGTCAGCGCGTTTGGAATTCTCTTTGAGATTCACGTCTTAGAATAGTTTACGTGCGGTTAGGTAACGACACAGAAGGGAAATAAAACTCTCATATGTGGTCTAAGAAGAAAACAGCGTTTATACTATAATTCTTAAATTTTTGAGTCAATCAACGATGTGTGGCTTTCACCCTAACGGTAAATTCAAAAGTGTTCAGAGGAAGAAATTTATCGAAAAAGAAATTTATTTATATGGTTTTATTATCTGTTACATCCCAAAACTCTGGTAAAGTGAGGAAGTTCTTCCAAGAGCAACGAACGATAAGGTAAAACTACAATACAAATATCTTCTTCGTCTTATGCATCAATGTCTGTGAGGTTATGAGCATGCAACGATGCTGTTGTAAATGTGAAATTTTCAAAGTTTTGGTGAAATATGTGATAATAATTTGTAGAATCAGCGAGTTACACAATAACCAGATCATTTTCATCAAAAAAAGTGGTAAACCTCGGAATGTAACGGAATTAGCTGAATTTTTACAAACCTTTATTTTGATAGTACAAATGTTGTATCAAAAGTCACTTATGGTCTCGTGAGTGCGTCTTTAGATATTCAAGGTCAAAGCTAGTAAAAATCAGTTTTTTGAGAATATCTCGTTTCCTTTGCCTTCAATCGTATTTACATTTATTACAAGTTGAGAGGGTAAAATTATCAACGTACAAAAAAAAAAAAAAATTTGACAAAACTGTATCCTGTACAGCGCAAATTATAATAAATGCAAATACGACTGAAGGTAAAAGATATGCTAAAAAAAAACTTTTTGTGACCATATGTGGCTTTTTAGCCAAAATTTGTACTCAATTGTATCAAAATAATGGTTTGTACAAAAATTCAGATTATTCCATTAGATTCCTGGTTGAATTTCTAAAATGATTCCTAAAATTCTGGGGCAAAAGTTGCTATAATAAGCGGCTTAGTTGCTTAATAAGAGCTGATGTGTTTATACCACTTTTTCGTAAACTACCTTATCACGGACAAGCTATTTTTGACATACTTTGAAAATTAATGTCGGAAGTTTAAAGGAATGTAATAAATTTTTTGTTCTACAATACATATACAATACACACACAAGAAAGCTCGTAAATTTTTATACATCGTTTGATAAGGGTAAAAATCTAAAGTACATCATTGTTGTAGTACGTACATTGTTGACACAGAAGTAGGCTTAGACGCTGTGTATAGGCCTCTGATTATTTATAATTATGACTGTTGTTCTTCTTATACATTTTTATTACTCTTGTAGATGTGGTAGTTATTTAACATTACCCTTCGTTAAGTTTTCCTTTTTTGTTCACTAATTACGCTTCAATTAATGCATAAATACAGACTGGCTTCCAAGCATATAAAACCATCGTATAGAATGCCTAAAAACATTTTTGAAATAATGGGCATGTAAAAAAGCCAATACATCTTGAGTTGTAATCTTCATCTGTAGTCTTGGTTCTAAGTATTTAGATTTTAACCTGTTTAACCGTTTAATTTCATTAGTAGTCTATATAATATCAGTGGGTCAGTTTTTAGACAAAAAATCGACATTTTTTTGACTGTTTTTAACCCCCCGAATCAAAAAAAGAGGTGTTGTAACTTTAACCGCTATGTGCTTGTGTGTGTGTGTGTGTCTGTCTGTGGCAGAGTAGCGCCTAAATGAATGAACCAATTTTGATTTTTTGTTTCGTTTGAAAGATAATTTAATGGATAGTGTTCTAAGCTAAGTTGCAAGTGCGATTTTTGGGTTCCCGAAACAAATTAAAAATAGGCGATGATCTTCAAAATCGGCACAGTGTGCAGAAGGCTCTAAGGAAAAAGGCTGTTCAATAAAGGAAAGGTCACTATTTTTGAATAAAAAACTATTAGTGCTTTATTTTTGGTGTGCCGTTTTGTATCCGAGTGTATTACCTCAGGGATAATAACTATGTTTCCGCTCTATATTATTCTACGATTACTTTTATGTCAAAAAATAAACTAAGATTAATGATTGCGTACAATTTCATTCTAGATTTTTCAATGCCAATTGTAAAGTTTTTATGATAATGTAAGATTTGCATATCGGTGTTTTAAAAAAAGGCCATCTTTGAATTACATTAAATATTTTTACTTTGAAGGGGAGGGGGGTGACATTGAACATTTTTAATCTTATGTTAATACAACAATGCAAAATTTTCGATTTCGAATGAGGGTAAGTTGAAAGGAAATACTGAATATTCTTATCTCTTAAGTGTTTCGATACCAGAGCGAAAGTGTCACCAATAATATAAAGTTACATTAGCTTCGAGGTACATGAGCTGAATTTATTTTTCAAAACATTACGGTTCCAGACTCAAAAATTTAAGACTATATAGCGATAGTCTTTGTTTTTAAAGTTGAAACGGCCCAGCGAAGCGGGTGGATAACTGTTAGTGTTATATATAAATAACAACAAACTTTTTCTAAATAATTATTAATTCTAATCATTGTTTTAACAAAAGACACAATTTTCATATTTTTCTCTATATACGTATACAAGGAAAATGAATAAAGGAAAAAGATGAAAATTAAGCACAATATGTGTGTATAACGAGGAAGGTAATCTAGGTAGCCTTATCTTTGGCGGCCCACTAGACGTTTTAGTTTTAGTTCGATCAGCTGTCCTGAAATTTTTGTTAAAGATAATGAAATGTTTTTGTAATAATATGAAAAGTCTTTAATTCAATGTCAAACAAATTGAGGAAAAAGAAAAGAGAAAAAGAATAGAAACATAAAAGTCATCATGGTCAATATTATGAATGTAAAATATGCCAAGCGGGTAGATAGTTGGGGAAAGTTTTGTTAAAATTTTATAAATCTAACAGCAAGCTAATTCGTTAGGTATAGAGCAGAAAAACTTCACAAAATTTAGTGAATTTCCTACATTCTTTCTTAAACAAAAGTTATTGTTAAAATTGGAAACTAAGGTCGACCTTGACAACCTTCTCATACATATGCTTACATATATAATCTCTATATCTCTTGAAGTTATTTTCTTTTTCATCAACGTTTTCTTCTTTTTTTCATTATGAATATTACACAAAGCAATCTTTGATCTTAAAACATATCTGTATTATTCCATATTTTTATCTCCGGAACTTTTTGTAGTTTAATGAATGTTGTTGTATAGTTGCAATGTCAACGGCGTGATTTGAAATTCTTAAAAATAAACCGACTGATACTCTATAGAAATTATCGATTCAAATTTTGGAAACTTCAGTTAATAAATTTTCGATCAGTGTTACCACAAATGAATTTGCTGAAGTATCACATTTGTGATAGGTGATAATCCTGACATCGAATTGGCCATATTACCCATAAAAATGCAAAACTAGACTTAATACCATGACAAAATTTGAAAGTGAAATTAAAATTGATTAAAAACGAAGAAGTGATAAGCAATCAAAGATTGCATTCAAAGGTTGCCATCTCCTTTTAGCAAAACAAAGTTTTATATGTAATCGAACTAAGAAACACCCGAAATAAGGAAGGGGTACTTTTAGCGCTATGTGTGTGTGTGTGTGTCTGCTTGTCTGTCTGGCTGTCCGTGGAATCGTTGCGTCTAAACGGATGCACCGATTTTGATTTTTTTTGTTTCTTTGGTAGGTAATTTAATGGGAAGTGTTCTAAGCAATGTTTTAAGTGCGAGTTTAGGGTTCCGTATCTGAAAAATTTGTCGGGGGCTTTTTGAATTTTGTAAATTTCACGTGGGTAGAATGTAGTAAGAGTGATATGACAGAAGTATAAGGAATTATTAGTCAACCTATATACTATACCATGAACTTTGAAATAAAAAAGTAGACTATAAATGTTGATCATACGTGTGAAAAACAATGTTCATTATTTTTTAGTATGATTAGCGTAAAAAGATATATTGAATATGCGAATTAGGGGCTGTATTATTTATTTTAAATAGAATCCTAACGCAATCCAGTATTTGATTACGTTGTTCGTGATTAAAACAAATAATTTAGAAAAAGTAGAATTACCATCATAGCCATATTTAAGCACTAGAATAGCCTTTATTTTTCATAATATAAACTTGTATAAAGAATTTTTTTCTTGTTACGCAAACAACTGCTATTTATTTCCATCAAGTCACTCGATATAAAGTATTTTTCTCTAAAAATTCCTCCATATGTAGAAAGGACTTTCGAGATAAACTTAGATTGCCCTAATTTAAGTTCTATTTTAAGAAACTAAATCGTCTACTTTTTAATTTTTTAAATATGGTTTAAAGAAAATTTTTTATTCTATCTTATTACTCGTTATAACGAAAGTAGTGATTTAACCACTTAAAAAAGTGACATTCTTAATAAGTTAAATCCTTACAACGATTTTTAAATCATTTTAAAAAATGTATACTCTTATTTTGTGTGTAGGTAAAATGGTTTATATAATACGAATCATTCTCCTATTTACCTACAAAAACCTTTAAATCGTGTTTCATGTGTCAACAAGAAAATAAGTGTTTTTTATTTTAATCTCATGGGATATTCTGTTTTTACAGAGAAATACATCTACAAGATATATTTAAATACATTTCACAGGAAGTTTCATCATAAAAAATACTTCCCGGAAATGTATGTTGTTTCAAAAGGACCTTTGACAATCTTTATAGGGAAATACATTTAGTGGATTTAGTCTATCACCCATCTGATAATCTGCAAAGTTACATAAACATACTTATGATAGCTTCTTTATCGAAAAGTGTTCATGGCTGTCTTTAACGGTTTTTTTCAGACCACCCTATTCCAATATTTTCGTAATTATCTTGCTTTTGATGTCAATTCTAATTGGTTAAGAGATTGGTGTAGAACTATTTATACGTTTATACAAAGCATTTGGCTATAACAAAAAGAAAGATCGGTCTGACCTTATGGATTGGTCGATTGTAGTAGATCTTTTTTTAATCAGAATACGCGATAAAGCTCACAGTAAGATGGTATTTGTCTATAGAGGTTATCGGTTTCAAAATCTATTCTGTCATCGTTTGCAGTTTCAACTAACAATTTTGAATCATTAAAACTGGAACATTTTGTAAATACCTTTTATAAATTTAAATAAAATATTTTTATCTAACTGACTGAATAAAGTTACATTCCTTAAGGATTCTTTTAAAAAGAAGGAATTTTTGCTTTTTAACGGGGCTCAAATAAATTATAATTATGATATTTCAATTCAAATTTTGCGTAAATAATTTTTGAAAATGGTAAAAGCATTTTCCTTTCATTTTCAAAGATTTATAGAGGAGGATTTCTTAATGTGTTCCTGCATTTGTCTTACTAATTCGTACTCGAATGGTAGAAGGTTTTCTTCGATTTTCCAATAGGAAAAACTATGTTTTAGTTTGCAACGACATCTACAGTCCGATCCACCATAAATATTCTTCAAATAATCAATTTTTCACCCATTTGCTGAAACTTTGTGTGCGTGAATTGTCAACTATAGCATTTCCAAAAAACACCCACTTCCCCTCCGACTCACATCAAAGTAATTTTCCATTACCTTTTAATTAATTATATGAATATACATATAAAATGTTTAATTATTTATTTATGTTTTTTAATTAAATAATAATGTTAGTTGATTTAATAATTTTGAGTTTTATATGAATGTTTTATTAAAAAAAGACAAATTAATAAACTAATTAACTTTTGTGTTAATTAATTGATGGTCAATATTATTAACATTATTATAATTTTATATATATTTATATTTATATGTAAATAAAATTAATGCAATGTTTATTTTAATTTAATTTTATTAGTTTAATTGGCTTTTTAATAATGTACAAATAAAGTCCACTGTACGTTCTAAATTTCATACGAATATTGTCTCTGTGCATAGTTATAGTAGAGATCGACACCAGCGCTCCCAGTGGATAATTTTGACGATAAAGGAGGCTACGATGTCTAATTTTCAATTGTTTGTATAAAAAATATTTTGTAAATGTTAATTAATTACTAATTAAAATTTGTTAGAAAATAGTATTAAATTTTCTCTTTTTGAGAGGGCAACCTTTTTGTCCATAGCCTCTTTTAGTACACAGTTCAATTTAACTGGCTTGATTTTTTTATTCTGTTTTAAAATAGCTTAGATTAACACTTTGGAATTCCTAAGGATAGTTTATCAAAAATAATCTGGATATTTGCACCGTGAATGAGTTTTATTTCAGGCGTTTCCATGGTAACGAGGCACTTGTTTGATAATATAATTTTATAGGACATGAAAGTCTACGGATTGAACATTTGGTTCACTTGGAAAATTTAATAATACTTTATAAACAAATCTAAGTTTTTTTGTTAATTGACATTTAAAAATATTATTTGGGCAATTTCGTCCCTTTTTCTCGCATTTTCGAATGCAACAAGTTTAACTAATTGTTATTTTTCAAAAATATTATTCGTCATTTCTATACCGATTACATGTAAAAACAATTGAAAAAAATTCATATTTTAAATAAAATAAATGATTTATTGCAAATTCTATAAGATGAAAGCGCTGCGATCGATTTAGTTGTATCGTCCACATTCTATGCACTCAACGAATAGTAAAAAAAAAAATTAAACTGCTATCAAACACATTTGTGTTAGCATCAAACATGAGTGACTATTGTGTATCGTTTTTATATCAAGTGGTTTGTGATTGATATACAGTGGTTACCTGTCTGTGAAAGTATTTTTTTTTTGTTTTATATAAATACACAAATGAGATCAAAATTTGACAGTTTTTTTTTTTTTTTTTGGTACGAAACAAAAAAGTCACACGATAATTGGATTTTTTTAAAATTTTGTGACATAAGGGATTAAATAAAAAAAATATACAAAAATCTCCCTTGCTTGTTTTACCTCCACCGCCGTGCTATAAAATTTGTATTTTAATTAAAAATAAATTTATATTTATAAAAGTTAATAATTATAAATAATATTAGAGAGAAGAGTAGAGGTTAAAATTTACAAAGTTAAGTAATATTTAACGAATGAAATGTTAGACTTATGTACAGAACACCTGAAGATTACCGAACAGTTAACGCCAGTACTGACGGGTTAAAACCCTGCCTACCATTAGACCTATTTGGAGTAAAATAAATATTATTTTGTAAATAATGACAAAATCAATAATTTCCATAACCAATTTATAATAATAACACATATGTCCAACCAGATCCCATTCATTCAAATTCAGTCACCATATATTTATATTTACTTCAAAGTGAAAATCTACATTTTCCTGTGAATATATTATTTGTTTGTGCTCGTATTCATACAAATCCCTATATATTATACTTGTGAAAGTAAAAAGCATGTTTGTTTGTTTGTTCGTTACGTTTTCACGCTAAAACTAGCGAATGGTTTTTAATGAAACTGTACAGCAATATAGCTGATATATCAGAATAACACATTAACTAAAAAAATTTAAAAAAATAAAAAATTTGACATTTTTTATATTTTTACAGAAATCTTTAATGTAAGGTTCAAAATGATGATTATAGATGGACCAGATCAATGATCATCATTTTGAACTATAAATTAAAAAATTCTGTAAAAAGTTAAAATAGTAAATGTCAAACAAATCATGGCCAACATTTCTGATATACTAAATAGATTATGACTATTTTAAATTTAACGAAATTGAAAACTATGTACATAAAGATAGAGTGGAGGCTATAACGCGGTGGTTTGTACTTTTATGCCCAGTGAAGCGGGCGGGTATCAATCTTGTACTATATTATAAATTTGTTCGTTTGTGCCTTTGTGATATATATTTTCATCAAATATTAATTGTTTTTGGTTCTGAATAGTGAAATTAACATGTATGTAAACATAAATTCACTGGAGATCAAAAAAGAGTAATGTTGATATTGTATTCTCAATCCTAATGGCAAAGTAAAGGGTACCCCTTTGAAAAAATCGAGAAAATCGCAAAAATAGTTTTTGTTTTGGAATTTGATGAAACTCGGTTTATGGGGTAATTTTGACCCAAAAAGTATAAAAATCAGGTTTATTTAATGATTGGATGCAGAGTTGCTGAGATATCGCCATATTCTGGTCCGTATCTCAAAAACTATTCGACCAGTCATCAAATGCACACGATTTTTGTACTTTTTGGGTCAAAATTACCTTATATACTCAGTTTTATTGAAATTGGAGATCATCAAAATTTCTCGATTTTTTGCAATTTTTTTAAGGGGTACCCCTTTGAAAAAATCGAGAAAATCGAAAAAAATTTTTGGTTTGGAATTTGATGAAACTCGGTTTATGGGGTAATTTTCACCCAAAAAGTATAAAAGTTAATTTAATGATTGGACCTATATAAAGTTAAGTTATTTAGCGCGGTAAATCTGTTACCCCTGCTAATCAAGTACTTTGATTTTTCCCAACTTCATCTGGCACTATACAGATCATTGTGTCTGGTATTGAAGCCTCGACAATAATAACCATTATTTAGCTTTAACCTTGCAAAGTATTTCTCTGCACAAATTATAGTAAATGTAATTGAATTAACTTCGAAAAAATTTTTTGAAAATTGAAAAAAATAATGTTTAGTTTCGACAAAAACTAGTCAGAATCATAAAAAAATCTAGTCGAGGTCAAAGTTTTATTAGTTTTTACAGGAGTTCATATAATCTAGCAAAAGACATATGAAAAATATTCATGATATATCAGAAAATATCTTACTAAACACAAACACCCATCCAAAACATTAATTTTCTTTGCGTAAAACAAACAACAAAAATGAAAATAAAAATATGATTGATAAAAAGTAATAAAAAAAAAGGGTGATGGAATGAAACAACACCAAGTAATACAATATTTATTATAAATCATAAAATTCATTTTTAACCCTCAATTTACCAGCCGTAATATTATAAAAACTATTTTCGATTGGTTTTGCTAGCGTTGTTTATTTGCTTAGTACTTTTCATATTTCAATCTCCAAGACCGTCTAGATTTTGTAATACTCTAATGAACTTATATCTTTAGAAATATTTGTTTCACTTATGTCAAACTTAAATACGGGGCTTTGTGGCTTTGCGCATGGTTTATTTTGTTTCAGGGAATAAATTTTACGTCACTCTTTAATGCAGTAATTGATGGAAGAAGCGAGTTCAAATCACTAGATCTGAGTAATTAGGAAAAAATTTTTTACATTTGCTTGGTTCTAGGACAACACCTCCTTAAAACCCAACGCTGATATTTTCTACCTAAATGGGGCAACCTGATTTTCCCTCTGCAAAAATTGATTATTTGTTTTCTTATTGCTGCTGGTACTTGAGTTTGTAGCTCTTCTGGGGGACAACGTTGTAAATAAAGGGTAAAATGTGATAAAGTAATCTATATAAATATATCCCGAAAAAAACAACAGGAATATCTCATATAACAGATAAATATGAAATTTATGTTTGTGTAATGGTAGTTGAATTATACAGAATGATTCATTAGTCGGTTCCCACGGGTTTCAGTTTTAGAAGTTTTACCTCAAAATAAAAGAAGACTATTACTCTCTGTGTTTTAAAGATTCGGCATTAGGTAATATTATGTGAATTCGATTTCGTCGAATTAATTCTCCAGGCTATTAAATATCAAAGGAGCAGAGAAAAGATAACGGTAGAAGCTTGAGTGCAGATAGTGTCCTGTAAGGACTTTCAGAAACACTTTTGTATCAAAATCCAAATTAAAATCAAAATTATTTTAAATTCAACCCTATTTTACGAGAGATACTACAAATAAGTTCAAACAAAACTTCGGTTTAGAAACTTGGAAACAATGTGAATTGATGTTTTCCGAATTATATATCGAAAACAGTACGCATTGATGAGATTGGCCCTTTTCCACGCTAAAAGGTCTTGGAAAGTACTTCATGCAAGTAAAGCGTTTATACGTTAAAAATGCAAAATTTAACAACTGAAATTACAAATTGATTGCTGTGTAGGCTTTGAGAAAACTTAAAATGGCATTATTAAGCATATTCACGTTTTAAACATTTCACGTTCCTCGGAAAATTAATCAAATATTTCTTGATAAAATTAAAATGTTATCTCATTTGATACCGTTCAAATAACATTTTGGCATAAAACTGTTATGTAGAGTCCCTATATTATTAGATAATCCTGATAGTCCTGTATAATAAAATATTATATGTATTAATAAATGAAATATCATGTACAAAATTTATTTTTCTCACGTTCAAATTCACATACATGGTTCACTTACTCACATATATCTATCTATCTTTTTTTATGTGATCCAAATGCAGTATAGATTTTACTTTGTTTTTAACCGACTTCGAAAGAAAAAAGAAAGAAGTGTTCCGTTCAATTTCTATCCTCTTTTCTTATGCAATGAGTATCTTAAAGGATCTTTGAGAAACAGTTTTTAAGTGGGAATTATATTGTGGTCAATAGAAACTCTGATTTAAAGTTGCAAAGTCTGGTGCAAAATTTTTTTCAAAGACTCCTCTTAAATTTTTTCCTAAAATTCAAAGCATGCTAAACTCGGATCATTTTTATGATTGAAGTAGTATTTACTGAAGATATCGTAAGTCATCGTGTCATCGCAAAATTAACCAAATTGTCGTAGCTTTATTAATTAAAGGTAGTAAAAATGTAGCCCATTTGCCGATAAGATGATTATTTTTAAAATATTTTCAGAATCGTTTTGACATGAATCGAATTTTGTGTTTTTTTGGACCATGAAAACTGAAAAAGAAAATACTAAAAAGAATGGCTGAAAATCGAGAAAATATGTTTGTCTTCGATTTCAGTAAATATCATTTTCTAAAGTAATTTAGAAATAAAAACTGCATAAGTAGGATCTATTTGCCGATTCGCGTAGTTCTTGAGCTCTCACCTACAACCGCATACAATGGAAGCCTAATTTCAGCCTCTCGATTTCTATAGAAAAATTGATCAACGATTCTTTCTTATTTTCTCCCGAACTAAAAAAAAGGGGTGTTATAAGTTTGACCGCTATGTGACCGCTATGTGTGTGTGCCTGTCTGTGGTATCGTAGAACTTAAACGGGTGAACCTTTTTGATTTCGTTTGAAAGGTAATTTAACGGAGAATGTTCTTAGCTATGATTCCAGTGCAAGTTTAGAGTTCCGTACCCAAAAAAAACTAAAAAATTGGTGACGTTCTTCAAAATATTTTAAAAAAATAAGTAAGTGAATGGAAAGTGTTCTTATATATGTTTAAAGTTCTGTACCCAAAATTTTTTGGGGGGTTTTTTATATGTTGTAAATTTGTCTTGTATCCAAAAATGCTTACAATAAAAAATATGTTGTATCTTCGAAATTTCTCGATTAGGTCTTGCTACGATTAGTTTCTTCTACACTTTCTTCAGTTTTTGAATTTAACCATATTTTTTTACACAAAAGTAAGTTTTTTTTTTTTTTCGCATAAAACAAATATGTATACTTATTTATCTTATAATAAATTTGTCTAGAAATGTTGCGGCCATAACACATACATGTAATAATATACGAATACTGTGAAAGGGAAGAGAAATTGATGCAGTGTGTAAGTTCGTGTAGGTCACAAATGTCATAAATTATTACCCAAAAGAAAAAACAAACACGACTTTGTATATTAATCCAGTAAATATGTATGGAAATATGGGGTTGCTGTGCAAAAGGTCGGGTAGTTTTGATTTTTGGATATGTTGTTAGTGTTGAGCCCATGACTTAAAATCCAAGTTTTCCACCTCGGGGTGCCAAGGCGCGCCGGCGCCACTTTTTAATGAAATATCGAAAATTTGACCATTCCTAAGTGAAATCTCGCGAACGGTTTATTTTACAGAAAATATTATTTTAATAAATTAAAGGGTAATAAATTTGTGACAGATTAAGCCCAACACCAGGTTTGTAGCGTAAATAATGGCTGAATTATAGATCTTCAAAATAAATTAACTAAGATAATTGGGATCAATGATATAGGTTGGTAAACCTGCATTATTAATTGATCAGAGTGTTAGTAGTTTAGTAAAAACAAATTAATTCTATTGTCATGTTATGGGGCTGGGTATCTACCAGATTTGGGCTCTCTCCCCTCAAAATGGACAGAGATGCAGCTCCTGAATCCCTTCTTAAAATGATATCTTGCAATTGTAAGAAAGCGTGCAAGAACTCATGTGGTTGCCGTAAAGCTGGTCTTATATGTTCTTCTCTATGCACCTGTTCTCTAGGAGAATCTTGCGAAAACGTTTCGGAAATAAATCCGTTTGAGGGGAGCTTTGAAGACGAAGACGACATGCTGGCGTCAATAAATAACTCTAAACATGAAGATATAGGATAGTTAAATTTTCCACTGGATGAAGAGAACAAGGAGCATCAGGCAGAGCTTGAGATTTCCATCCTGGCCCATCAAAAATGCGAAAACTTTAAATAGATACTGTTATCGTTATTTGTAACAAATACTTCCAAAGTGTACTGTATTGTTTTAACTAAATAGGACATTCATTGATAAAAAAATGTTAATATATAACTCCTACAAACACACTTTTCATTCTTTCTTTCATAATTTTATTAATACTTTCTTTTATTCTTTTATAGCAAATAAACTAACATACACAATTAATTTATACGGCGTTTGATTTAAACAATTATATTGTGGAAATATTTTTAAAAAATCACGATTTTCACAAATCTTTGAAAAATTGGTTTATTTTGAAGGTTTGTATTTCAGCCATTATTTACGCTACAAACCTGGTGTTGGGCTTAAACTGTCACAAATTTATTACCCTTTAATTTATTAAAATAATATTTTCTGTAAAATAAACCGTTCGCGAGATTTCACTTAGGAATGGTCAAATTTTCGATATTTCATTAAAAAGTGGCGCGCCCCGCGGCGCGCCTTGGCACCCCGAGGTGGAAAACTTGGATTTTAAGTCATGGGCCTAACACTAACAACATAGGAAAAAATCAAAACTACCCGACCTTTTGCATACCACAATGTATTATTTTACTGAACTATATATTCACATGCATAAAACAAACGAAAAAAAATCGTTTTGAATGCGGATAAAAGGAATGTTCGAGATTCGAATCGAAAATAAATAATATTATTTAGAATAATATTTGGAATAATATTTTTAGTATTCTCGAAAGGAAAAGTGTTTTAAATTAATAGAGTTGGCAGACTTTCATATGACGTTTGTCGATGTATATTGAAAAGATTGTTTTTCGATTTTTTATGCAAAAAATTCTTATTAAAGAAACGTGGTTTCAGAAAAAAAATAATTTAATTGTGAAAATAATAATACAGGCCTGCTGCTGACGATGATGATGACAGGTCCGTAAATAAGGCGTGGTAACGGAGGCACCTGTCACCGGCGTATAAGAAATAGAGGCGCAAAGCGAACGTATGTTTTATACGTGAAACATAAAGTTAAAAAATTCGATATTTTGATAAAACAGACAAATTTGATCCGATTTTATTAAAAATTTTTTTTGAAACCCATTAATTTGGGACATTTTCTTCTTTTTTCAGCAGCAATGTCCGTTTTTCGCTAGCAATCATTTATATGCTTCATTCCAGGACCAGCACTACATATTCTTGAAACCAATTAGAGCTAGGTTAATTTTGGTTACAAATTTGAAAAGTATGACCCAAATTTAGTAGGATTACATACTTGGTTTATCAAAATTGGATAAAATTTGGATGTGATAGAGCAAAAATTATTTTTTTGGATTCTGAAGACGTCATAAAGTTAAATAATTCGATTTTTTTGTTAACACAGGCAAATTTGATCCGATTTTATTGGAATTTTTTTTGAAACCCACTAATTTTGGGTGATTCTTTTCAACTGTGTTTTTCGCTAGCTATCACTTATGTGCTTAATTCCGAGAATAGGACTCCACATTCTTGAAACCTATTAGAGCTAGGATAATTTTGATAACAAATTCGAAAAGTATGACCCCAATTTAGTAGGATTACATACTTGGTTTATCAAATTTTAATAAAATTTGGATGTGATAGAGCAAAATTTTTTTTTTAGATTCCGATGACGTCATAAAGTTAAAAAATTTGATTTTTTTGTTGACACAAGTAAATTTGATCCGATCTTATTGGATTTTTTTTTAAAACCACTAATTTTGGGTCATTCGTTTCAGATGTGATGTCAATTTTTCGCTAGTTATCACTTATGTGCTTAATTTCAGGAATAGGACTCCACATTGTTGATAACCATTAGAACTAGGATAATTTTGATCACAAATTCGAAAAGTATGACCCAAATTTAGAAGGATTATATTCTTAAGGATTTTGGTTTATCAAAATTGGATAAAATTTGGATGTTTTATCAAACGAAAATATTTCTTTCAAAGATTCTCGTGACGGATATAAGAAACGGTATCCTTAAACCAAAAATAACAAAATATTATTTATTTATATTGAAAGAAGTGAAATTTTTCTTTTTTTCTTACGGATTCGCCATAATTTTATTATCTCGAATTACTAAGTTTATGGTATATGTTATGTAATGTAAGATATATGTACGAGTACGTATGTGGTTGGTATCCTAAATAAAAATATTGCCAATTCGAATTACTTATGTTTGCGACAGAATGTATGTTGGATCGTATCCATTTGAAAAAAGTTTTTATACCACAGCAGTGTTTTCTAGGCATTATATGACTTATGTTTGGATGGATATTATATGTATACGATAATGAAAAACATAACTGGGCAATATACGATGCTCATCGACTTGTTAAGAGGTCATTTCATACACTTAGAAAAGTCACACATAAAATTTTTTTTTTGTAATTTATATTTATAGTAGGATATCCATTTTCTTTTATCACGTCAGATTTTCTTGCAAAACTTATTGAAAAAATCGGAAATTCGATTAAATGAAGGGGTTCCTACGGGTAATACTAATTTCATATTCTGTTTCCGCACAGGTTATCACAAACTTATCAGATGTTGCTAATTTGTTGGGATATGATCCACTAACAATTTCCAAGACTACGAGTCAATTAAGACTCTCTTGAGTCCGCATTCCTCATATTAGCTTTCGTAATTTCTCGAATTTTCGATTTTTCAGGTAAGTTTGGCAAGACTCACAATAATTGAGTATTTACTAGGATATATAATCAACCAACGGTCTTACCTCAATATATGGAAATTAAATACATTCGATAAAGTGTTTTTACTTGGAAACTACCAAACGTAGCCTATAGGAGGAAAGATGCTCATTGCAATACCCTTAGAGTATTATACTACCTTTTTCGCTGGTTATTTCAGCTCCTTCATTATTTTGATCAAATTATTTTAACAGGAAAACGCTAGGATAAAATTAGACGCTGGGTTCGGTTAGATACCAAGATAAAAATCTCATATCCTTGCCTGTTTAAATATTGTAAAATAAATGTCAAAGTAGATTTTGAGGCTTTCTACTATACAAAGTAGTTGAACTGTAACTTCGGTTTTTTCACCCATGCAAGGAAAAATTAATCAATTAATCTATCTGTTAAATGTAATTCACAGACTGCATTTGTAAAGAGAGAGCCTCGTAGCCACACAAACTCAAGTAGTTAACTTTTAACCTTTGAATACCCAATGCACTTACCTTGCTACATTCTGCATTATTGCTCAGATTTTGTCGTCTGATGTAACTTAACATATATTTATAAAAATAGACCATTCAAATGCATATACCTACATATTTCATACAGATTTCTAAAGGGATTCCATTTTACCTCGTCTAAAATCTCAATATATACCTATAGAGTAAGCATGTACAGAATGTTCCGTGACAGCAAATTTCTTGCATAGTTTTATACCGAAAACACATTTACAAATTTTTTGTCCAAAATCCAATAGTTGTTGTCGATAATAATAAAGGTCAGTTAAGTAATTTTTTTGAAAAATTTTTACCGTGATTGAAGTATCAAATAACTATGCGAGTATTTTACGCCAATTTTTCATTTTGACTGCCGCGAAGTCAAAAGAAAATATTTGAAAAATAAGCTGAAAGCCTCCAAGTAGTCAAAAAATTAAGATATTCTTACAACAAATTTTACCAATCTAGATTCCAATGGATAAAATGATCATGGCATTCGGATCGTGGTTATAATCTCAATCTTTTTTCGTTACCAAACTCATTATCTAATCATTTCTTAACTGTCGAATCTTGGACTGAAAAGAATACCTAGTGCATTGTCGACTTAAAACTTCTGAAGAATGTCCGAGACACCCTGTAAAGTAAACATATACACACCGGACATATAACTCTACTCACCATTGGCTACACTTTACTCTTATATTCGTTGTTTGTTTCGTACGCCGTACGTGTGCTTTTACCATTCGAATTCGAGGAGCTTCTAGTATACATATTGAATGTGTTTGAGTGTCTGTTCTATCTATGTTGCCCCTGCATTGCTGTAATACTTTAACTTCATTTTACAACCATAAAACACTTTGTTTTTTTTTTGTAGTTTTGTTACACCTAAAAATGTTTGAAAACTTTGATTTATCATATACATTTTTCAAAGGTAATTTTTTAGGATACTTAAACTTTGATTGAAAACGTATTCTCAATATTCTTTTGCAATTTTTTAAGTGTTGTAGTGCTGATAGTAAAGTCAGTTAGAAATATCGGTGGATCGAAAATTCTTCAAAAACCTTTTTCTAATAAAAAAAAAGGGGGAACGCTTTATATCTTGATTTGTATGAGTAGCATAAAATAGAACAATGATAACAGGAACAGACTGAGCTTTAGCAGGGTTCGGAAAAATGTATGTATATGAAGAAACCATAATAATTTTACAATATTTTTTAAATTTACGAATGAACTGTTTAATAAAAATTACTTACTCTTTTAAGAGCCTAGTCATTCCATAGACTCCTGCTTGTTTTTAAGCCGACTTATGGCTGCCTATTTGACGTGATTAGTGATTTTCCCCATACTCACTGAAATATATAAAGGATTTCTTTCTTATTATAACTACATATCATCTGAGAATTCTGTGCGCCAAAAATAACATAAAATTTAAATGGAAATTCAGATAAAGAAGGTCAACTACGAAATCCTTTTTAAAAGCATTCACCACTTGACTGTTTTTTATTACAAAATATTCTCGTAAACATATTTTTCGAAATATTATTTTTTATCATTTTATTTTTCCATTTTAAGATTTCTAAAAGTTTCATCAATAAATTAAAAGTATGTAATTTATTTTTTTTTCGAATCATGTATGTGCCTACTAAAAGCCTAGGTCAAACAATACGGTAAAAAAAAAACTGGATTGAAGAAAACGCGCTTACTTGGTTGTTAATGTTCTTAATACAAGTAAATATTTCTTGAGTCAACGGTTTCAATACTTAATTAAAAAAATTAAGTATTCGATTTCTTATTTTATCCGAATCAAGAGAATATTTACTTGTTATCATGATAAGAATATATTTTCTTTCAACTGGTCCTTTTTTAAATAATGTTTAAAAATACGAAAATGAAAAATGGATAACAAAGAGACATGATGAAAAGTACTGTGTCCTACTTGAGACTAACGATTTCAAGACTCAAAATTCATCTTGGAATTGTTAATGAACAAAAGTTTTCTTTTGTTTTTTTAATTATACTATGATCATTAAGTTAATGATTTTAAAACAGTAAATTGATAAATAACAAATAACAATTTATAAAAGCTTTTGAGTTATGAAATAATTTTAGAAAACTTTTCTAATTATAAATTATTATAAGTTCGAATTCATTTTATTACCGTGTGATTGATTACATCTAATCATAAATTTATAAAACACTATTTAAATGCTATATTTCATAGATTTCAATTATGTATAAACTTACTCGAACCGCGAAGAATTTCCCAGTGCGGTATCCGTGGCTAAAAATAGGGTAGAGAATTAATATATAGTGATAAATATCAATAGTTATTTATTTTCTTCTTGTTTATAGGCAATTTTATTACAAATTTGATTTACAAATTACATACTAAACATACTTTTTACGTCCTCAGCACGCTTTAAAAATTTCAGCTTGATATCTCTTTTCGTTTGGTTATCGTGATGACAGACGAACAGACGACATACAGATGACAGACAGACAGACAACCGGAAATGGACTAATTAGGTGATTTTATGAACATCTATACCAAAATTTTGGTCATAGCATTAATATTTTTAAGCGTTACAAAATTAGAGACTAAACTTAGTATACCTTGGTATATTTCATATACATGGTATAATAAATTGGAACTCCCAAAAACTTAGTTATGATTCTAAGGAAGATTGAAGTAATAAAGCTGTATTTGGAGTCATAAATCACAATGTTTTAGCTGTTTTTAGTTTCGATATCAAAATAACATAACTCATGTATAATTGGGAAATTTAGAACATTATATATACGAGGTAGTATTATACATATGATATATGTAAAGTTGAATGTATAGAATAAACTTTGAACAAATATTAAATACTTATTATATAATATTATATTCTCACTTGTAATTAAATTAATATGTCTGCTTATCCTGTAAGTACCCTACAGTTACTCCTGTTTAATGATAAGTAAAACCTATTTAAGTACATAAATGTAGATAAGTTATATCTTATAAAAGGTATATATTTTCATGTAAATATTTATTACATAGTAATTTAATAAATATTTGCAGGTGACTAACATTTTTAAAAGGATGCTATTGATTTTGTTTGAAACTTTCTCCTTCTCAGGCGGTTTCAGAAGCTCTTTGATCATCGATCACAACTGTCACTAAGAAGCAAAATCCCTCTATATAAGACGATACTGAAGAGAATCTAGACCTACGGCATCTTACTCTGGGGAACAGCCTCTCACTCCAACGTCGAGTTTTCGCAGAGATTCCAAAATAAATCGCTAAGGATGATAACCAATGCAACTTGGTTTGTGAAAAATGAACAGCTCCATCATGACCTACAAATTAAAACAGTTAGACAGGAAATTCTGCAACTCACAAAACTCTATAAGAAAAGGATAACAAACCAGCCAAACAGTCTTGCAGGAGGCTTGGGGGAAGAAAATCAATTGTCTGAGAGGCTAAAATGGAAACTGACTCAAGACAAACCCAGTAGAGAAAAGTAGGAAGCAATAATAATAATACTTTCTTGGTGTAAATCAGATACTAACGTAACGTATAAACCAATTTTTCAAATTTAGGACAAAAGCCTTTTCTACATGCTATACACACAGAGAGCTACCGCAGTGGTTGTTGCCCCGATTTCAGCCATTCAAATGCGCGGATACTTGCGCATTAAAACAATAGTGTAGTAGTCAGTGTTACACTTCGGCTAACTTTGGCGAGTATACTTGAGCAGGATACTCCGCGCGAGTGTGGGTTAGGGATAAAGAAATAAAACTGTCTTGAAGGCCATCAGCCCCTCATATTCTGTATCGATAACACCACTATCACCTAGGTTTTTTGTCATAATTATCATAATTGATACAAGAGTAATAATACAAAGCAGCAATCAATTTTTAGTTATACGATTAAAACAACACCAAAATCTGCATATTTTTACAAGGCTTTCTTTTTGGGGTTGTATCAAATATGTATAAATATTAAAATAAAAACGATTTTCAAAGTCGATAAACTTTTTGTTTTACAAGCACAAGCGGAAATTGCGGTAATTTTATTTAAAAAAAAAAAAAGTAATATTATAAACCAAAAACTCAGTTCAAGCATCATTTAAAAATAAATCTAATTTTCCAAACTAAGAACGAAAAACTTTTTACGACGATATTTTCATTTAAAAATCTTTCTAACCCCTAATTTTTTTTTATTATTTATAATTTAGTAATAAATTTTTACAGTAAATAAAATACGTCTTGTATCTATTTGTTTCCCTGAATTTTGTTGGCGAAATTTTTATGATATCAAACAACAAATTAAAATGATTGATTGTATTCAACTATAAAAAGTTTTTTATTTTTACTTTCTGATAGGAAGCTATTGTTTCTGCCCCAAAAATTACGGAAAATATCGTTCATCTGTACATTTCGAAGTATTTGTCACGGCGTTCATCAGCGTATATGGTCAATAATAATTACATTTCTGGTAAGTGGTGGGTGGCTTAGTTATGCTTTGACTACTAAATTTTTCATCTATAAAAATTTTTATAAGTAGGATTGGCAACTGACATAGAGGCGTGGCTAAGGCTGACTTTAGGTTGCAAAAATAAAAATACATGTGTTTTATATTCGATATTATATGATTTATAACTCTTTATAATGGTCTTATTGGTATTTCATCCCGTAGAACACTACTGATTTTCAGATCTATGTCCGACTAATAGAATTTTTCAGCCTACTTATAACTGCCATATTGAATACTTGACATCATTTTTGCCAAATCAGAAAGTTATTGGTTTAAACTTCGAAAAGTATATTCGACTTCGGTATGTTTGACTAATAATCGTATACAAAAGTGTGTAGCATGTTTTGTGTTCACAAAACTTTTTATTTAACGACAGACGACACGACCAAACGACCTGATGTTATCAAATTTAATGGGTATTCCGTCTTTTTTTTTTGCTGGGTGGTGTCATGAGACACATTTTTTCTATTATTTAGGAATACATAAAATTTATTTATACTTTGTGTGTATTTATTTTTTCTCTCAGTCGTTCTACTTTGTGAAAACGGGCAATTTAAATGATATATTTGTTGCGATCTATTTATTCTAGTACAAAATATTTACATGAGTACAGAGTGAGCAGGAAGAATGCTGTAAATTAACAAAAAAATGTGATAATCAAAGTTATAGAATATTTAACGAGCGCAATTAAAGATTACCGAACGGTAGGTAACTTAAGTTCTGACGAGTTAATGATCAATTCATTAACAAAAGGACGAATTCGACAATAATAACAGTTTGATCGGGGACGTTTTTAAGTAAATCAGGTTGAAGGCTTTTTAAGGAGTACGACTTTGGCTACTTTATATTGTTAAAAAGGAAGAATAGCCCATAAATGAGAGTTAATAAAAACGGAGGGAAAGCCGGCAGAACGATATAATTCTGATTATATTGAGAATTTGTTCTAAATATTTCAAGCAACCAGGTGGCCACTATTTTATAAGAGATAGCTTTTATCAGCTATAATCGAATTATATATTTATCAAAACTTTTCATGAGAAAAACGGAAACAACGGTCCCTTATAATAAATAATATAAGTGGATTTGAATAAACAAATGACAAATTGATGATACAGAAAAAATGTTTTCCAATAATCATAAACGAGATTTTCCATTCTTTCTTTCGTTTTCGGTTACGAAAATGAATATTTATATTTATTTTTCTTTTCTTTATTTATGAAAAAAAGATTTTTTTCTTTTATTTATTATTTATATTAGACAATAATTTTATGATAACGATGGAGTACTTTTCTTTTCATAAATTAGACTTATGAAATTCATTCAACTGTTAAATAAAAAATGAAAATTTGAAAAAGGTATATAATAACAATTGACGTAAACAAAAATTTGAATTTTTACTTCCATGTAAAGACTTTATGTCGATTTCAAAAAAGAAATTATCATAACTTTCCAATTCGATAAAAATAAATTCATTTCTAGATACTTAATTTCTATAATTGGATTTATTTAACTGATAATACCTGATTAGAATTTAAGTGAAGAAAGCCAAAGAGTCAGTAAGGAGCAAGTTTGGCTTGGCTTATTTACACAAGCCTAGTTTGCGTCTTGTAATTGGAAACCCTGCCTACCATACCAAATGCCAAACTTGCGGTAAGGCCCAGTTTGGGACGTAACCCAATTGCTCTCCCTAAGTTGGCTTCCAAACTGCTACTTAATTAGGAAGCCAAATTAGGGAGCACCTCGCAACTGTGCTCCGTCCCAAACGTGGACTTGGTTTGAATACTTCACTTACCGCAAGTGTGATACTTGGTAAGCGTTATTTAGGCTAAATAAATGCCACACGGAAATTTTTAGTCGGGTAGATCCGAAAACGTATTTTTCTAAATTGATTTCATGAAATATCTTGAAAACAGCATATCAAAGCTTTCAAGCCAGCAAGAAAAATTCAATGCAAAGCTGAGCTTACTTTTATTTTTCGATTCTTAACGATGTACGCTTAATAAACTTCGTTCTAGGTATCTGCAAATTGTCTCTAAGAAAATATGATGAAGAATAAAATTAATAGCAAGAAATTTTCCGAATATAACTTTACTTACCAAATCCGTTCAATTCCCAACTTTTTAAACTGTATAAACCTACTTATTAAAAAATCAATAGTATTCGGGAATTAGAATTTTCCTCATACCAGGAAAAAAAGGTCTAAAAATCATGGCTCTCCAGTTGATCTGGCAATTTGCAGTGTTGATTTTGAAATATTCTTTCGCAAATGAATTTTAATAGATTATTTTATAATTTTTTTCTTGTTACTAGAAAAATTTGTTTGTTGGTTTCAGGGATGAATTATTTTCGACACTCTTAAAATTGACCAAATTTGGAAAGGTAAATCAAACTAAATTTGAATGAGGGACACATTTACTTCACTAGTATTACACGGCGATATGGTATTGATTTCTTTGGCAAGTTGTAATGGGGGCACGCAGATCTAGGCGAAGCATTGCATAAAGATCAAAATTTTATTTGACGTTCTTGAAAACTAGTCCGGTTCACATAAAAATAATTATTTTGGTAGAGAATATTAATATCTCAGTAGAATGTATTTTTTAATCTTAAATTTCTTCATTCAATGCGTATTGCGTAGTACAAAAAAACGGGCTTCACTACAAATTACAAGGTAAAATTCTCCTTAAGCACGACCAAAAATAAACTATCTAGCTTCCTCATTGTTTCTACAATAAAATCTTTTCGAATTGTATCAGTCAATCAAAGAGAAATTCAATATACTAAGTATATTCCATTGGCATTTTTGAAAAGTAATAACTGTATAAAAAGTATCTGTTATATATAATAGTTTTTAAAGTAAAGGATTTTGCATCAAAGGAATATTTCTATCTATATCCTGCTTTTTCTTTCTGACAAGTTCACGGTAATGTTAAATTGTATATCGTCGTTCTTTAGTTGAATAAAACAGAAAATGTCTAGAGTCTTCAAAATGATGGAATATTAACAAGAGACATATTTATAGGAGATAAGATTTAACTGTTTTTTTTTTATCAATGAATTATACGTACTCGAATTTCACGAAGCTTCTAAAATAACCCAACTCCGAAATGAATACATTATTTTTTCTTAATAGCTGTCTGTTCGTTCGCAATCGAAATATTTCTTTTTTAATACTACATAGTTTTTTTCATCTATGCAAATTCTCAGCGATTTCAAGTTTTCATTGTCTATTAATTTTTAATTAAAGATTTATGATTTCACTCTCTCCTTTCAAATGGAGCTTTTTTACCTCGAAAAGATCGAAAATGGTAAAAAAAGTATTTTAAAATTTTACGTTTTATATATTTTATACGTTTTTTTTGGGCATGTTTACCCGTCAGCACTCGCATTATGAGCACTTAATACATAAATAAGTTTTATTTTCCAAATGGTTTATGTGGTTGAAACTTTTTCTATCTCTATATAATTCCTATTCCTCTATTGTGAGAATTTTTCTCATCATGAGAATAAAAGTGCAGGAAAAAAAAACTAACTCGTTACTTCGTTAGGTTAATATTAGTCGTAATCGATAAATTAAAAAACTTTGCTGGCCATAGAATTATGGTGAAATTTGTTAAAATGAATTTAATTATTTATACAATTTCTTTGCTCTAATATTTTTACTCTTAAACATCATCATCACATGTAAATATTTACTCGGTTCAAGAAAATATTTATTTGCTATACTTTAATTTTCATGGAGTTAAATACGCATTATCTTGAATTAAATGTAGAGATAGTTGAATTAAGAAATTTTTATTCATTATATGAACATCAATAGTCAATTAAACGCGCTTACTTCAAGCCACAAATTATTTTTTACTGTGTATGTGATTTTTTTTCGCAACATTCCTTTCCAAATAATTCAATGATATAAAATGTGTATATACATTTGTGAATAATAAAGAAAGATGATATCAGAGTTTAAAAACAAACGGAAGGATACATCCTAGACAATTCTAATGATGAATATCATTTTCGTTTACTGTTACTCTTTTGTATGACTTAATTTTACCTTACATTCAATTATTTTCAGAAGAACGAAAAAAAAGTATAATCCTTGTGGCGCAATAAAAAATTTTCCAGCCCCGACTACAAATTTTTAAATACAAACTCCAAATGGAGAGTGCTCTTAGATATGTTGCAAGTGCGAGTTTAGGATTCCGTACCATGAAAATTTTGTAAATTTCACTTGTGTACTCTTTTCTAACTTTCTACAAATAACAAAAATAATCTACAGCAATATTGTTTACGAGTAATTTACTTGTTTATTAGATCTATTATAAAAACTGTCAATTTTCAATTCAAACGAAACTAGTAATTTGAATAAAGTTTTTTTAGCATGCATACATCTGGCTCCTGACACAGATCTAATAATGATGATAAATGTTTTTAAGGGTTAAGTCAACTGTCCAATACAATACAAGATATAGGTATATTATATTTAGACATCCAAACACAACTACACAAATAAAGAGCCTTTTTCTACACATACCTACATATAACAAGGGATAATCATGTCAACTTAATAAAATAAACCCTCCACTCCACCTACAACCGCCTTGTCTGGTTTTCATATCAAATCTATCTAAATAGTGACCTTTTATAATAAAGTTACTACAATATTCAAAATATGTTGAAATAACACAACGATGGATGCTATGGTGTGTTTAAAGTAAATATTACAAATAATATTGTGTTTTTGAGAAAATTCCAGACATTGTGTTGTAAAAAGTATTTAAATATCTGTACAGATATGTATCGTATCTTGTATCGTGGATGGATAATATCACGGATCATTAACAATGCTATTTATTATCATGATTTATTATTATAATTATCTTACAAGTCTTACAGCTGGGCATTGATTAGAGCCAAGTGAAATTTACATAATTTAAAAAAACCCCCAACAAATGCGGTTTATTCCTTATAAACCGATTTTTGGAAAATTTCCTATAAAATGTTCTCAATCAAGTTGGTACGATCGTTAGGGGGCTTCGATTCCACTGAGAAACACATAGACGCACAGATAAACACTATAAACTTATAACACTGCTTCTAAAATCAATATCAAAGTGATGGTCAAGGACATCAGATGCGATGAAAAGTTTGTTTTGAATTACCTAATTATTTTACCATTTTACTTTTCAAAATGAATTGAGCCAGGTTTTTTTGACCGTTCATTTCCATAATAATTATTTATATGTTAAAATTATATGTCATGCCTTTTCTAAACTGAATCGTTTTTGAAGATCATCGCCAATTTTTTTATTTTTTCGGGTACGCCACCCTAAGCTCGTAATTGACACATAGCTAAGAACACTCTCCGTTAAATTACCTTTCAAACAAAACCAACAAAATTAAAATCAGTTCATCCGTTTAGGCGCTACGATACCACGGACAGACACATACACAGAAACACAAAACATCCCTTTTTTTAGTTCTGTAAGCACGTTTTATCAAATTAACGTGTTTTTTTTATAAACGAAAGCTTTTTCATAATCTTCAACCCGATGGTTAGCGAAGTCCCTAGTGAACTCAGTTTGGTGAACTCGTTCAAACACGTTTTGACCAAGTTTTTTCTTATAATATCTTAATATATATATTTCTTGTGAGCGTGTGTATGTAATTGAACTCCTCCTAGACGGCTGGACCGATTTTGATGAAATTTTTTGTGTGTGTTTGTGGAGATTCGAGAATGGTTTAGATTTACAATTTGGTCCAGTACAACTGTTTTTGAGGGCTCCGCACCAAAAAAATGAAATTTCATTAAATGGTGGGAGCGCATATAAATCATATCACATTATGTATACTATGTGTACTATGTATTTTTAATAGTATTCAGGTATTGTCAATAGGCATTTATTACAGCCATATGCGAGCGCAGCGAGCTCTACTATCAAAGGTCAATCCAAAGGTCGAAGGTCAGGCCACTCCAATAAATAGGAGTTAAATTGGGGTTTAGCGGGATGGGTTTAGCGGACAGGCTAAACGTAGTATAGGTATTCATGAATTGGAGTTACGTTTTTACGGGACAACGTCCGTCGGGGCCGCTAGTAAACTTATAATATCATAAGCAATCAAAATCAAAAGCAACAAAAAAGAATGTATTTTTGCCCAGTTTTAAAAAAAACAGATAAGTTAAATTAATGCATGAATATGTGCTTATTTAATTATAAATTAATTAATATTTTATCATAAATTTAACAAACTTTTCTAAAGTAATTATTTATTGTTTATATTATGCATACATTTTATGTATATACATAAATTTTATCTTATCTTTAACATGAAATGGACTTGCAAAAAAGTTTGGATTATGTATAAAATGTTCTACAAAATCATTTATTGAGTGTTAGTGTTTTAACCTCTGAATTTCTTTTAACGAAAAAATGGTATTTCTTTTAAAAAAATATGTTCAAAACTGATAGCAAGTATTGTTTTCCTGTGTACGCAATAATTTTTTGAAGACAGATAATTTGCGACGTTTTTTGCAAGCCCTTTTACCAGTAAATGCTAATAACTATTATAGCATTTAAATCTGAAACCCTTCGTGGCAAGGATGTCTCGTTTGATCGTTTCTGCCTCCAAGGGTAAATTTGTAACATTAATGTGTGTTTATGGAGAATGTTTTGGTTAATATGTATTCGTAAAATCGAAAGAATCTACTTCATTTCAATCTGAGATGAGTATTTTTGAAATATCTCTCGAATTGTTCCAAAATAAAGGCTTTTTGTAGAGTAGTTCGGGCTATATGTCAAAAACTACAATCACAAACGTTTTGTCAACCCGATTTTTGTTTTTTTTTGTGTTAAAATTATCCCATATCCAATACTCAAATATCCCATATCCAATCCATAACTCAAAACTTGTAGTTCAATCCCGATTTTCGTGTTGATGGATGATTTAAAGTAATTAGTTTCCCAAAAAAAAGTTAAAAGACCCCCTTGACTTCATGGGGTTTGCGAGATCGAGTTTTGGTAAAAAGTGGTAGATAAGATTTCTTTGACTGTTACTAAAATTTTGGTTCGATATCACACACGCATTTATCCGTGCTACTCACGGATCATAACAAGTAAAAATTACATAATGATTTTGAATTTATAATGAAAATATTTATACAATTTAACATAATTAATAAAATTATTTATTCAGGTTATGTGTTAATATATGTAGGTATAGAAACCTTTTGTTTAAAATAAAAATTCTTACGGAATTTAATATTTCAATCAAAATTATGCAAATATAACACAAGATAAGATTGAATTGAATTGAATATTTAACCCTTTTACTTTGTGTGGGTAGTGAATAGAAATTTACACCCTTGTGTTTATTTATCCATATTGGATTTATAGTTTATTTTATTCAGGTTATTCGAGCACTACCGCTATGTTCAGATAAAAATTTGGAACCTTCAATACATCATTAAAACTAATATAGCGTTGGCTAAACTTGTAAGCCATTTTGATCTTAACAACTTCCTTTTATTTCTGCATTTCTTGTATTTAGCTATCTAATAGACTTCTCATATAATTATTTGCATGCAAAACCATATAAGTAGAGTGTACGGAACAATTTAAAAAAATTTATTAGTATTACTAGATGGATGCTAGTAAAACAACTAAATTTGATACTAAAGCAACTGAGTCTGGAAAATTAAAATTATATTTTTAGATTATAAAATAATCTAAGAACATTTACTTGAAGTGAAAATTTTTAGCTGTGAGGTCACCAAGGTTAGAATTGTCACCTCGGAAGCGTCATGCATACCATGTGACATATACATCACCTAGAAAGCAAATCAATTCTGGACCGATCACTGAGGTAAATCAACATTAGGCACAGTCAGTACTTGGAAGGGAAATCGTTTGAGAACATTATGTTCTGTTGTTTTTTTATTATTCATAATAGTTTTTTATCCCCATTGTGTATCTTATCTAAATTTTGATACGTGTAAATATCAAAATTTAGCTTCCGTATGTTTATTGCGCAAAACTCCAGAAGTAGTCGATAGGTTGAGCGTTTGTACCCAAGAGTGTTTAAAAAACAGATGAAGTGATATAAAGGTCAAATGTGCTTTTAGACTATTTTTATTTACTCTGCGAATAACGTGTCCGGATTCAGCTAGAACTTTAATTATTTCAATTTTCAAATTGTGAAATTTTACTTATTCATGATAGGCAGTTGGCATTCAATGGTAGGCAGCCACCATGACAGCCTATCATTTTTTTTAATTATCAGAATAATATCTGGCACGTAGTTTGTAACGAAAAAACCGTAAGGCAATTAAAAATGATATTACTAAAGGATATAAAAATGATTTTAAAATCATCAATTTCCACAGCTTTTTCGACACAGATAAACGCAATAAATGAAATCGCTCTGAATTGCAATAAAAAAGAAATATCCGAAATTTAACCAACGTGAAATTAACATTTTCGTAACGTTGCCAAGCTCTTATAAGAATAGTTTACATAGTCAATTTAACGAAAAAAAAAATTTATTTTCGCATCCTAAAATAGAATTTAAACATTAATGATGATAAAAGAATATATTATTTTCACTACAATTACCTTGAAATAAACTTATAAAGGTTTTCGTTATTTTAAGCTCATTTTCAAAAGTAGTTATAAGTATATCCAAAATTTTACGTAAGACATCTGATGCTCTTCTTTTAAATGTATACGAATACATACCATATATTTAGAACATTTAATATTCCATACACAAGTTTAAATATTTTAAAAGCATTCTTAACGTATAAGGTAAGGTATCAGGTTTACAGGCTAGGAGCTACGGGCTCTATCAGATTTGAAATCAGTTTAGATTGAAAATCCACTCATCTTAGTCAAAAAAGGGGTCAATCTAGGAATCTAATCGAATAAGCTGAATTTTTGTACGTACGTTTATTTTGATAGCAAAAATGTTGTCTCAAAAGTTACATAAGATCACAAAACATTAGATATTCAAGGTCAAAGGTCAACAAAAATAAGATTTTGAGAATATCTCGTTTCCTTTGCCTTAGATCGTATTTACAACCATCGTATTATTATTAAAGTTGTAGAACATAAAATTCTCTACAAATTTCACCTGAATTCTTTTTTTATACGTTGAACCCTTTTGAAAATAGAGCAGAAGAATGAAACGATATTTTGGGAGTACTTGGGAAAGATTAGGTATCCTACGTTCATGATTTGAATGTCGCTGAAGCTAATTACCACACTCATTGTTGCAGCAATTTTTCAAACCCTATTAAAAAAACCATCTCTTATAAAAAATTTTCATCAAATCAAAAACGTCGTCACACGAGCAATGAATGAAATTTATGTGCTATAGGTATATAGAAGATCATGGAGTATAATCGAGTGGGATTCACGATTGACCCTGTACTAAGGTACGTATAGTCAAGCGCTCCCACTTCTGGATCCTCTATTTCAAAAACAGTTCAACATATAAAAAAAAGTTGGCGGAAAAAGTTGTAGAGAATTTTATCTTCTTCAACTTTTATAATATATATAACACGATTAAAGGCAAACGAAACGTGATATTCTCAAAAAAAAATTTTTGCTGCCTTTGTTCTTGAAAATCTAAGGACGCTGACATGTCACTTTATGTGACTTTTGAGACAACATGTCGATTTTAAACAAAGGTTTGTACAAGTAATCAGTTGACTGGACATTTTTTATGAGCTATAGTTTTTGAAAAATCACCTAAGATGTTGTAGGAATAGCTTTTATTACAGAACGATTCTGGTGGTAACTCAAAAAAGATAGCAAAGATTAACATAATTGACATTCTTATTAGCCGCCTGTCTTTTTTTTATTCTAGATCCAGCAGTTTTCATAAAAAGAAATCCACTTTTTGGATCAACAGCGCCCTTCTTACCTAGTTAATAAGGTATAAGAAGGTACGATAAGAAACCATATATATAGTTCTTACGCAACAATGTTTTTGTTGTTGTTGTTTACTAAACATTTTCGTTAAAGTGAAATTTGTTTGTTTATTTATGTCTAAACATAAAATATACAAAAACAAATTATTCCCTTGTTAATATTATAACAGAAAAGAATATAAATATATTTTGTAGAATAGAATCGTTACGTTGTAATATTTAAAAAATAAATACAACATTTTTTTAGTAAAAGAAATTTGAAGGAAAGTTAAGTGTTTAAGAAAATGCAAGTTGAAAATTTAACTTTATAATCGGTAGCATATTTCAAAGAACATTGGTAGATTTCGTAACATTTCTCTTAATGATACCTGAAAAAGGAATCATTTTATCATGAGCCTCTATTCCTTGAACGAATTGGACTTATTCATGAATATAAGAAAATAATCGAAAGATTTTAATTTTATGAGTTCGTTGCAATATTTCTGACATCCATCTGTTTTTCTTTTCATCACCGAGAGAGTTTCTGCAAAAGGCAAGAGTCATCACAGTTCTTTAGAACAAAAACAGGCCAACCTAACGAATTTAATCGAGAATGAGTTGCCCTGCTAGAAAATTTTGTTTTCATTTTTCTTTAATCTAAGATATTAAAAATTACACTCTTTGGCGTGACCTGGCGTAAAACAAGAATTTTGATAAAATAATTGTTTGTTCTCCATTTTTTATCACTTTTTGTGTGACTTTTATCAAAAACTGACAATCAAGCACACAAAATTTTATAAACATCCAATCTCAAACTTATTCTCCACGTTTGATATTTAAAACTATCACAAACTAACTAAATATATAAAAAAATTTCGGAAAATCCAACTTTGATTATTTTTTCAAAGATCAACCGATTTTTTGGTTTATTTATAAGGTAAATTAACTGAAAGTGTTTGTAGCTATGTTTCCAGAAAATCTACTTCTTCGCTAGAAGAGTATCACCTCTTTTCTTGTTGTTATGATATACGAAGCTAAATTGAAATGTAGCTAAGAATACTATCGATCAAATTACCTTTCCAAAATTCGTTTCATCCGTTTCAGGAGGTACAAAGCCACAGATAGAGACAAAGATACACAGACACGTTAAATTAATAACACCCTTCGTTTAAGTCGGGGGTTAAATAGAATTTCATCCACTTGAATAAAAGACAATACAAATAATATAGCTGCACATCATTTTCTTAAACACAATAAATTAAAGTTTTATAGTATGACCTAAATACTTGTTCCAATTAACACGCGATAATAATAATATGTTGACAAAGACATATTTAAGATATTATAACACTAAAGGCGTTATAATATTTTGTGAACACATTCATACACTATAACACCGTTATACGTTACTGACGTTACTGACATAACGTTATAAATAGTGTTCATGTATAGTCAGTTAGTTATGTTTTATATAGAAACCTATTAAAGGGATCTTAAAACAAAGATATATAAAATTTTACTTAATTATTAAAGATGAAATATCTATCTGCGTTTTATGAAGATGAAATTGTGAAGTTCAGTAGAACAATTGACTTGAATTAATTATGAATATTTTTAGCGTATATTATAATATCTTGAATATTCCGTTGAACATGAAATTTATAATTTTTCTTATATATTATTTTTATTGCCTGTTCACGCAATACCTTCTTTATTCCTTTAGCAAACTCCATGCTATGCCATGATTGCTTTATAATCAATTTCATGCAAAATTCCGTTAGCACACTTATAAGCAAGAATTGATAAATCCCTAAACTTTCGTCTTGCTTATTATTAATTTCTAGACATTATTTTCTAAGATTCAAGGTAAGTTTCAACAACATACATCGTACTACATACGCCTTACTTTCGGATTTTTTTTTTGTCTCGTACCTCTAAAAATTTTAATTTTTAGCAAAAACGAAATACAAATTTGAATTACCGTAGCAAGAAGTTTGTCTTATATATATTCCTTTCGTATTCAGAGCGAGAGCACGAAAGCTGGCAACATGTTTGAGAGTTTATTTTAAGAGGCCTGAAATTCGAAAACCTCTGTTCTTGTTGAATTAAGGCAGAGGTGAAGATCATCCAACACCCCAGAATAATTGCCTTAACTAACGCTGTCTGTTAATTATTATTTATATTGCTAAAAGGGCAAGAAAAATGATTTTAACAAAGTTTTTTTCGCACTTAGAAAACGGAGTAAATCCATGGGCCCATATTTCAACGATAAAAACCAGTAGATGTCATTTATGAATTAAACTTCAAAAGCTTTTAAAATTTCACCAAAAAAAAAAAAAAAACTAATTTGATGTGTTCAAGTCACGAACTGGAACAAATATAGCTTTTAAATAAATTTATTCTCTATTATACCTCACGTTTTCATCTCCGAAAACTTTCAAATAAAATTAGTGTTCATTTTTGATGTACCTACAAAAATTTTCGGCTACGCCAAATCAATTATTTATCTGTAAATGTAATTCACTTTATGAGTTTTTTTTTTCGTTGAACACGATTCGAAAACATGCACTTTACGAAAAAACTAAAAATAAAAAAAAAGGTAAAAACAAAAATTATAAAAACGTGCACTGAATAATGGGTTAACAATTATGTTATATATGCTCATTTATTTTAATGTAGTAAGCTTTATCTAGGCCACATGAAGGTCACTCAATACACATATATGGAAAGAAATACGTAACAACCCTGTTTATAAATGTGTTAACATGACTGGTAAAAAAGGCTTTTTTTTCCAAAAAAATGACTGTATATTTTTAATTAATTGTAAATTCAGTTAATTAATTTTTCAACCTAGTTACACATTACATACATTAAATACCTAGTTACAAAATTAACCATCCATTGAGTTTCATCAAATTCAATACAAAATTTTTTTTGCGTCTTTCTCGGTTTTTTCAAAAGGGTACCCCTTAAAAAAAATGGCAAAAAATAGAGGACTTTTATGTATCTCCAATTTCGATAAAACTCAGTATATAAGGTAATTTTGACCCCAAAAGTACAAAGCGATATCTCAGAAACTCTGCATCCAATCATTAAATTCACATAATTTTATAGTTATTGGATCAAAATTACCCCATCCATAGGATTCTGGTCGTAAACAACTGATCACTGAGTATTCTGTGTGCAAAGTCTCCGCCGGTACAGAGTAAGGTAAAAATTATATATTTTTCACTACAAGCTCATATACTCTTCCCATTCATATAAACCAAAACTCGTGGACTATATTGTAGAGGTACAACATCTTTAAAACCTACAGCTACCACCCATCCTTGCTCCGAGTTGTTTAACTAATTACAGAAAATATACGCTGGTTTTATGGCTAACAAAGGTCAATTTATAAGTAAAATTTATGAGTTCGGGTTTGATGATAAAAATTCAATGTAAACTATTTAGTTACCGCACAATATCCGTATGTGTAGATTATTAAAAAATATAATATAGGCTTTAAAAATATTTGTTTATAATAAGTCTATGATGAAAAACCCAATATACATTACAAAATGTTTCAGGAAGAAGCATAGGTGTAGCTAGGTGATGATGAAATCGATACCGTGGAAATATCAAATACAGGTTCATCGTATAAAGTACTGTATTAAAATTGCTAAGCTCCTCTTTGCACTAAGAATAACCTCCGAAACGCGGCTTCCATGGTGAAGTTGATTTAACCTGTGAAAATAATGTAATTATATACGATTATTTGAATAGCCAATAATTTTCTTAATTTATTTCTATACCCTGAATATATGAAATATAAATCAATGTATGTTAATTTAGCTTCCAAGCTTGTAACGGTTAGAAATATTGATGATACGAATCAAATCTTTCTATAGGTGTTCATAAATCACATAATTATTATATGCGTGTTTGTCCAGCCATATATGTCCGTCAGCGTGGTAAATCTAAAACGAAAAAAGGTATCGAGCTTAAATTTTTATCGGCCTTAAATCATCTCATCTTTAAGTTTTCCTTCACAGTCAGTTTTTGTTTGAAGAAAAATGAATTGAATATCGTGTGTCTAAAACCTTACAACATCTGGTATTGGATATATACACAAGAAAAAAATGTTTATAGCAAAATATATCTGCAATAAACAAAAACAGTTATTATATACAAACATTGAAAGAATCGAGACCATACAAATGTAGGAATGAGCACCACAAATAATAATGGGGTATGATATAGGAATGAAAAGTAAAATTTTTACTGGAATTTAAAGTATGTGTTTTATGCGGTATACACATATGAATGTAGTATATATGTATGTGTCATATATATTTATACCATGTATATATGAAATATACATAGTATTATAAGTTTAGTCCCAAGTTTGTAACGCCTAAAAATATTGATGCTACAAAAAAAAAATTGGTATAGGTGTTCATAAAATCACCTAATTAATCCATTTCCGGTTGTCCGTCCGTCCGGCTGTCCGGCTGTCCGGCCGTCCGGCCGTCCGTCCGTCCGTCTGTGGTCACGATTACTCAAAAACGAAAAGAGATATCAAGCTGAAATTTTTACAGCGTGTTTAGGACGTAAAAAGTGAGGTCAAGTTCGTAAATGAGCAACATGGGTCAATTGGGTCATGGGTCCGTAGTACCCATCTTGTAAACCGTTAGAGATAGAATAAAAGTTTAAATGTAAAAAATGTTCCTTACAAAAAAATAAACAACTTTTGTTTGAAACATTTTTTTGTAAACATCACTGTTTACCCACGAGGGCGTTAATTAGGTACAAATTTTATAGTATGTATTAATATCAAAGTGAGTATCTTTTGTTATTTACGTGACGTCAAAAAAACAAACGAGTGCGCATCAACACTTGCGCATTATATGAGAATATCAGTTAAATATGTCAGATATGTATGTATGTGAAATGTGACAGAGTTATCAATACTGCCTATACATGGTATTTCAACAATTAACTCAGTCAATTGTTTGTTTTCACTTGTTTAAATTAACATAAATGTTTTTGTTACAAATAAAAGCTGAGCGAATCGCGTTTTTGAGGCATTATAAAGGCACAGAAAAGTTCTTATAAATGATGGATATGAATTGCAATTGTTCATAGATTCCAACTGGAATGAAAAACTAAATTTTATTCTTTAATCATAGCATTCTTTGCGCTTTTTTTTTTGTAAGGAAAACAACGTTATACGAAAGGAAATATATTGGCAATAATTAGCCCAAAAAATATTTATATTTTTAATTGGAATAAAAACAATACCGTTAATTAAAGAGAATTGAAAAAAAATACACTCGAACCAGGACTTCTTGGATTCATGTCAAGCGCCCTACCAATTAGGCTATTCGAGTTCTAGACACGAATACAATTTTTTCAACTCAATGAATTTTTTTAATTTGTTTATCCACTTATTTATTATTATTACTTATTGTTGTTGTTTACATTTAATCATGCACACGATATTTACATCGTGTTTTATTCGACTGATTTTGATATATAATATGTTACATTCGTAAACTAATTATTGAAAAATATCTTGTCTAGTAATCTTAATTAAAGAGAATTGAAAAAAATACACTCGAACCAGGACTCGAACACGGACTTCTTGGATTCATGTCGAGCGCCCTACCAATACCGTTAAACATATCAAGCTATCGTTATCTTATGTTATGTCGTTATATTAAGCTAAGCTATCAATGACCACTTGATAACATAAATAATTATTAAACAATAAAATAGTTTAGCCCAAAAAAGTACTGTATCAATAAGTTAGTCTACAACCTCGAACATGCTATAGGTACTCGTGTTTTTGTTTTTCAATGCATACATAGGTGAATTTTTTTTTTCTGAATTGATTAATATTTATTATTGTTCAGTTGTCCAAAGTGTCCCACAAATTCTCTGCTGCACGTATTTGTAGGCCGATAGTTTAAATATTAGGTTATCAAGCTCATTTGAAAACGCATCAATTTCGAAAAAAGTTGTGCAGAGACAGTTTGGAGGACTCGCAAAACAAAGCCACTCACGAATTTTCAAGTATGTATTGATCATTTAGCAGAAATGGGGCCACGATCCAATAACAACAATTAAATCATATTGATAGTTCAAATCGTTTAGCTTTTACATCAAATGGAAATTGTATAAAATCAATTCGATAACCCATATTTTTACTTGAAGAAGTTTTAAGGAATTTTAAAAGTATAGAATACCGCTGAATATTTGCCCGGTTTTTTTCGTTTAAATTTTATTTTTGTACACATATAATATATTAAACATGCATTGTAATATTTTGTTCCCTAACAAGCAAACTCTTGTTTTTTGGGTTATTTATTTACCATTAAGCCTACTAAAAATAAAAAAAATAAAAAACATAATACACAATAAATTTTTTTCTGTATTTATAAATTCTATTTTTTACATAAATATTTTATTTATATTATTTTTATTCATATATTATGTAGTTACAACGAATTTATAAAATATACAACTTTTAAATACAGAAAAAATTATATTTGTAAAAAAGTTTTAACAAACTTTTCTGAAATTTGATATTCCAATTATGATGTTCAAAATTTGATATTCGAAGTTTTTCTTGATATGAGTATAGTTTAAAATATGTTAATCAAGTAATCGATTAAATGTTTATAGTAATTTTAAAACTAGGTATATTTTTATACCATGCATATATGTAATATGCAAGGTATATTAAGTTTAGTCCCAAGTTTGTAACGCTTAAAAATAAAAAATTCATAAAATCACATAATTAGTCCATTTCCGGTTGTCTGTCTGTCGTCTGTCTGTCATCACGATTACTCAAAAACGAAAAGAGATATCAAGTTGAAATTTTATAGCGTGCCTAGGTCGTAAAAAGTGAGGTTGAGTTCGTAAATGAGCAACATAGGTCAATTGGGTCCGTAGGATCCATCTTGTAATCCGTTAGAGATAGAACAAAAGTTTAAATGTAAAAAATGTTCCTTATAAAATAATAACCAACTTTTGTTTGAAACATTTTTTCGTAAACATCACTGTTTACCCGTGAGGGCGCAAATTAGGCGTAAATTGTATAGTATATATTATATGGGAATATCAGTTATGTATGGAGACATTTATGTATGTGTAATGTGATAGAGTAATCAACACTGTCTATGCATGGTATTTCAACAATTAATTCAGTCAATTGTTTGATTTCACTTGTTCGTTATAATTTTCAGCCTTTTTGGCAAGTTTACTTCGTTTTGGTTTTTTTAAATGAATATTTGCTTTTTACGTAAAAGTGCGTACACAAACACACACACACACATACAACTTCTCCAAATTATGTGTTGTGATGCTCATCAGTCAATGCACCCGATTTTTGAACTTTTCTGAGGAAACTTTCAAATTATCAATGATATATTTTGTGTTTTATATAAATGTACTAAAATAAACTTAAAAATTTTTTTAATTCCATTTTTTAAAGACATTACACTATAAAAAATGAAACGTCCATTAAGTGATTTTTTTGTAATTTTCTTCAAGAGACAAAACTTTAATGAAGAATTGACGAAGTGGCATGAATAAGAGACTTAACCTAATATAATCGTCAAATGTGTCGTAATATAATAATAAAAATATATACAAGTCAAGAATTTATGTAAAAATAAATATTTTTATTACAGATGTAAATTTTTCATTATTCAAAATGTCATTACAAATAATAAATAAAAAGTTTTTATTGGTTTGTAGCATAAAATCGCAATAAAAGTTTATAATAAATAAAGAAATTTATATTTTTTAAAGTCATCTAGTACTTTCTATCACTGTATAGTTTTATTTAATCGAAAACTTTTGTGCATTGTATGATTAAATTAAGTGCGAGCTATAAATCATACTTTTAACATCAACACCTGACGAAGCTGAATTTTTTTTGCTTTTCAATCAATTTTGAGCATACAAATCCCATCATTATATCTTATCCGAAAATTTGATATTAATACTCCACTGTACTCCGTTGGTACAGTATTATACCTCATTTCACTACAATCTCATACACTCTTACCGTTCATAAAATCCAAAACTTTTTGATAATATTATAACGAAGCATCATCTTTAATCATGCCGTTCTAGAAAATCATAAAAAACAGACTTTAATGAATATTTTTCACAAACATTTAAGTATATTTCATTTAAAAAACGGTACTTAACAAACACACCTAGAGAAAAACAACATGCATACACCTAATACAGAAGTTTGATAAAAGAAAATTACTCCTGTATGCTGCACAGTGCAGTATTTATATCAAAATTCTAGCAAAAATGTAATGAAGGAATTTTTATGCTCAAAATTTAAAGGTTATTTAGATGCAAAAGTACCGTATGTTTGGCAAAAATTTAAAAAAAAAATTGAGTCATATTTGTCTTCATTATATACGTCTTCAAACCCAGTTAATTCATTTTCTTTTTCAATTTTTTAATTTCTACTGCTTCTGAGCCACTTATTATCTTATCTTTGCCTGCTTTTGTTTAAACGTAACGCGATTCTGTAATTAAAAGTTATAAAGTTTCATTGGGAAACTGTTTGCTCTTTTTTTGACTTTTGCTTTAAGCTATCTTAATATTTCCTTATCTTAGCTTTAAATTCTAGTAAATAAAGCACACAACTTTCTTCCCCTTCAATATACAGCATAAATATTTACTTAATTGCACCAGCAAGCACAGTAAAGATAAATTAAATGACACGGTAAATCGAGAGCGGCAACAAAGATAACATGCATCCGTGTAAGTTGAGATAGCTCAAGTGGCCTCTTTTTGATGGAGTGGTTATCTAACATCAATTAAAAACAATTTTCAATTTATAACAAAAGAATTGAGTTTTCTGACTTTTGACCAGAAATTTGATATAAATTCTCCACTGTGTGCTGGGGAGAAAAAAAATAACCATCCCATATAATTTACAATATAAAATATATCACCTTTACGGTTAATGTTTGATGGTTTTTTATTATATATTATATGGTTTCCACAGCTCCACACACAAACCACGATAACCCATTATGATTTTTATAGAATGTAATTTTTGGATAATACCACACATAGATATATACTGACACACCAGATGCGCTTAATGGTTTGATCATCATTGGAGCACCACACAACTGGGCTAACTTTTTAGTAATAATAATATTCATTTTGATAACCTTTCTTTCCCATAATATGATGAGAAATTTGTTCTTGTTATTTTTTTTTCTTCCTTCTGATACTTTTTGGAACCATTATATTTTATATTTTGTACGCTGTTTGAATCATAAACTACGTAATGACCTTCTGGATGTATGCATGTAAAATATATAACTTGATGGTGTATTCTAATCTTAATACTTTTTTATAGTCGACGGAAACGTACCTCTTGTGGATTTATTATGTTTTAGTGTAAAAGATAAAATTAATCGTAGTCTAGGAGGTTAGCTAATGTGGATTACAATTTTTCAGGCATCCATAACATCTAACGTACGTGTATTATTACAGGTATGGTGTAGGAACAGATACTCAAAATAACAGTACTTTTTTTTGTTTAAAACTGATAAAAAAAATACAAAAATATTTGTTATTTTGAAAAAGTTCAAAATTTTGTACTTCGCGCTGTTTCTCATGTTCCGATACATGGTCAAATCATTTATGTTTAAAAGTTTTATAGCAAATCTAAATCATCGAAACCATACAGTATTACGTTCACGCCTATACTTACATAGTGATATCGACAAAAATGGTCATATTTTGTACCTCATGAAAAGCGAAAAGAATAGGAAACTATTTTAGAACTATTTACTGTAGCAAGGAGTCGAACTAGATTCGTTAATCTACTAAAAAATATTTAATCTCCGTTAAGGACAGATTTTTTTCATGTATATATGGTTTTGCAACTTAGGAAAGAATGCATTAACCAAATTTTAGCAGGAAATGGATGGATAGACAAAAGTTGCAGTTTGAACCAAGTCTGAATTCTAACAACATATTATCAAACAGACCTCGGTCAAAACTCTAACTGATTCTGACAGATGATGTGATTAATGTTCGAGGAGACATCGATATTATAGAAGGTTCTCTTTCTTGTAAGAGCAAAATCCTGATAAAAATTATAAAATGAAAATATAAACTGGTCTATCTTAGTCTACCTGGGTATGATCATTACATTATAAAGTTTCTTTATTGTCTACTTTGCTTCTTTTCAAGACTCCTCCTATCGCCAATTTTCGAATTCTCACATAAGAAGGGAGTATAGCGTTGATTCAAGACTAATTCCGAACTTTATTTGAGATCGAAAATAGCGTGAAAATCCTAGTGTGTGATATGGGAAAGAATTCCTTACCTATTTATGTCAGATCTCTTTTTTTATGAAAAGTTTTCTTTACAGATTTTTCATAAATGCAAACCATTGCTTCTTGCCTACACATCAATTTGGAAAAGAAAAATGAAACATGATTTAATTATAAAAAGAAAAGAACTAGCGCACAGATTGGAAAATAATACATTTTCTATATATAACCAGCTAATCGAATTTAGATGTGTTGAAGGATTTATGATACAACCATTTTTCAAATAATAGTTTTATGAAAATGAGGATAGAGATTTATGTCGTATGGATGCAAATTTGCATCACACGAATTCATAATATGATTGAAGTGAAAGAAGCATTGTATAGGTAAACACTGAACAAACATATTGGGTGCTACATAAGTAACGAGACGGCTAAAATAGTTACAAATGAATAAAAACTCATTCGATAGTTGTCTGTAAAATTTTGTATCTAGAAACTTTTTTGTAGAAAAGTATCGAAAATTAAGACTCTCGTTTTCCCTCGGGAACACGTGCTAGAAATCTATAATAAAAACGATGGAAGAGAGATTGACTATTATTTATTATTTAACAGAAAAATTTTAAGGAACAATTCTGTTTTCAAATCTTTTTAAAACCTAAAATAAACCCTTACAAATTGGGAACTGCAAAAAATTAATAGCTTTTAATAGATTTTAATTTGAAAACTTTTAATCTGGATCTTTAAATTTTATTTATTTATTCTGTTTTTCTGTCCTTCCACGAAATATAATTATGTTCTGTATGTAATTTGTATGTTATATCTGTAATAAAATTGCCTATACATAATAAAAAGAAAGCCCTTGATATTTATCACTTCTATATTATTTCTCTAGCTTGTTTTCTAGGCAGAGGTAACGCACTGTGGAATTCCTCGCGGGTCGGCTGGTTTATTTAAAGTTTTTCTTTAAATTTATTTGTAAAATAAATTTTTTCTACGATAATTTCTGTTACATACCTATTGACACATGTTCCGGTCTACCAATTCTAAAAACCAGGGATTCCGTTACTGATGCATCACCCTATATATAGGTAAACACTGAACAAACATATTAAATCAAAGCTTTTCTTCCAATTCGTTTCGTCTATTCTTTTACACCAGCTATAAAGCATAGGTAGGTTCTTCGGGGAAAATAGAACAAATTAAAAGTTTTCTATTAAATGATATGAATCGGTATTATGCTTCTTTTTTTTTGAAGAATTATGATTTCAAAAAGTATTTTTTTATTTGTTTGTTTGGAATTTAATCGAAATACTATTATAAAGCTTTTATCAAGAAAATTATTGTAATGTCTTGAAATCTTTTACTTTTTAAATCCTGACAAAAAATGAGCTAAGATTCGATATGGGTTGGCCTATTTTTATGGTTTTTTGGTATAGTTTATGAGTTATCTTTGATGAAAACCGTTAAAGGATTATCAGCTTTGTCTACTCACGGTATGAGTGTTTAGCCTAGGGAAAATTTAGGTCTGTATGTTACACATAAAACATCATATCTATTCCCACCAAAATTGAATGTACATATAAAAACTGAATAAGCGCAGTAGTCAAAGGTTACCTGGCTTAACTACGAGACTAGGACTATTTCAATTCCAAAAATTATCTGTTCAATAATCTGAAGAAAAAAAACATTTTTGTGTCAGATAGAAGAAACAGTGTACGAAAAACTCTAAATGTTTTTTTCTCTACCAAAAAGTTTTAAATATAAAATTTTATCTTTGTAAACCTTTACGTTAAATATCCCCAAAAAATAATATCATAAAAATTTTACAAACATTCAATAATATGAATCGAATAACTATTAATTCGAAATGACTTTTCAAGGAGAAAAAAAAAGAAATCAAATTAACCGTATATTACCTAGAAAATGAATGCGTTTTCATTAAACGAATTTCAAATCAAATTTTATGTGTTCATATTAAGTTTAATTTCTTGTAAGTGGGTTAATTTTTCAAGGGTAGTTTATTCTTATTGATTCCAAGTTTTTTTTTCCTACTCAATTTGCTTGGGTTATAAAATTATATGTACGTTATATAGTCAGCTTTTTTTGGAATACAAATTTGATGGTTTCAAAATGATAGCTAATCTTAGTAAGCCCTCTTTGGTATATATGTATATCAATTTTTATTTCACCTTATATATTTTTTATCCCTTCATCGGGACCAATAAGCTTATTAGAAAATTTAACGATGCAATTTTTAAATGCCCTCAATTTTATTTATGGCAATGTTTGCTTGAATTGCAATTCTTTTTACCGAAAGTGTGTGTTTTTTTTTTCGGAGTTTCTGAGATTATCTTAAGTTTGTGAATCACAAAACAATTTCAGATTCATTGTCATAGTTGGTTAAAACATTTGTAATAGTTGACATACAGTAGCTGGCAAAATTTCAGCCCTTAGCATGGGGTTGTAATGAGAAACAAAGTCATTCGGTTAGTAAAATGGGACTCCAATAAGATGCTTAGCCCGTCAGATACATTCACCATTTGAAAAATAAAAGTTATTCAAGTTTTAGATCAAGTATGAGCAAAATACTGAGGGCTGACGGGCTAATGAAATGTAACTCATATACTATTTGGTATTTTTAGCGAGGAGTTACTGTAATCGGCTCTAGGAACGAATGTATTATATTAATTTGAAATAATTTAAGCAGAGAGAGTATGTAAGTGTATGTTACAGTATTTTCATGTTTAAATACACAATCCATACTTCAAAATAATGGCAATTAAATGAGGCATTTAAATGGTCATTACATATAATATTGTCATAACATTATGGGGTAGATAAATTGTCTGGCTTGGTATTTTGGTATTTTGGTATAGCATAAGTATGTATAATAACTATTGCAAGTAAATAGTCCATAATAGTTAAATTATTTGGGGCTAAGCGAAGTGTTCTACCAAAGCTTAAAGAATTCTTTAATAAAAAAGTTCTTGTTAAAGAACAAGCTTTTATTGTACTAAAAAGTAGAAAAAAATTATTTCTACACGGTAAAAAATGTATGGCGCATACTACTATACTGTTTATTTTTCTGCATCCCAATCGATAACTTGAAATCCATTCTCCAAATAGCCTAAAACTATAAGACTCGAGTATTACAAAAATTTTCAAAAAAAAACAAATTTTCATTTTGTTTGTAAACAAATACTGGAAATTGTCTAGACATTTCGTGAACAATGATTAGATTCTACCATTTGGTTGCACATGAATAGACACGAGGTACGCAATTTCATTCATACCACGAATATACAAATTTAGCTAGTCGATAAATGGGGTTGAATATAGATGAATATGGTAAATATTATGAAGTTATATTCATACCAGATAATAACAATATCTAAAATTCAATAGGATGGGTTTGTTTAGTTTGAGGTCAAGAACTTAGAAGAGTTAGTCATTTGTTTATTGTGAAGTAAACATCACAATAACAAGCCGCGATGAATATGACCTTAACGGCTTATATCCATAATTTCTTTTAGTGAATTCTCAGATAAATTAATAATTACGAAAATATAATTTCATCTATTATTAGTTATCGTGAAAGTACTAATCCCAATTCCTACACTTTCTAATAAACGCATGGACTTAAAAAATTTTCCCAGTCGAGTTGGTAAGATGCTTGGTATAGATCAAAGAGACTCAACCCAAGAGACTCGGGTGCCATTTCTAGTAAAAGATATTCTTTTAGAAGTTTACATTTTAGAGTTGGTAAAACTATTTTGTATGATAACCGATTTGACAGCAGGCAGTGACTTTGTGTTTAGTTTGGCTTGTCGTTTCATGATAATGAGATAATAACTAACGCCAGAGCAACGCTTGCAAATTGTCCAAATTATTTTTAAAATTATGAATAATTTTTTTAAAGTTTATGAAATTTTTTTTTACGAGCTAGCTCTAATCGATAGCTTTCTTTGAGAGTGGAGAAATGCGATTTCAATTACGGCGAAAATCAAAATATGAAAACGGAAGAACGTACCAATTCTTTAACGGTTATAAAACAGTGTAAGCACCTATTTTTAGTAACCCGAAAGCATAAGAATATTATTAAATTACATGAATTTCGATGTGAAAACTGTTACTTTCTACCTGAAAGATAAATAATATTATGAGCATTAGAATAATGTACTACTTCGAAGCATGATTAGAATTATAGAACTTAAAGCAAGCAATCATCCTTAAAGCTAGAAACTAAGAAGCATTACATAGATAAGAGGCAAACAATAGACTTTAGAATGTATCTTCAATGTAACTAAGGTTTTCGTTTGCATATTATATACATATTATATCGAAATATATTCGAAATTTGTAGTCAATATTACTATTGTATTGTCGAAATATTTATTGGTTTTAGATTAGCAGTATTTATACAGGATATATTTTGTGAAGTAATTCTTGGAATACAAAAATAATATTTCAAAATGATTATTGAATTTTTTTTTAAATATCATCCTCAACGAATAATCAATTTTAAGCTTGCACCACGTAAGAAACCTAGACCAAGTCCAAGTTTAGAAACAAAGAAGGACGTTAATCTAATAGATGATCAATAAATAATCCCTTAGAATCTAGAAAAATAAAAAGTTATATTAGTTTGTGTTCAAACAACAAACGTCTGTTAGTTAAAAATTCAGAAAAATATTTCAGTTGACAAATTAATACACAGGGATCAAAAAATATGGGTCAACATACTTGACATTTTATTTTGTTTTTTTTTTTATTTTTCAAAGTTTAATTTAATATAGAAAATGATTTTTATCGAAATTAAAAGCCCTTCACTGTGGGTGTATTAAAGAAAAATAAAAAATTATTATTATATCTCTCTTAATTGCACATAAAAAAACATCATTTTTTAAAGAACATTGTCGCTGATCGTAAAACAAGATAAATCGTTATGTCGGCTGGCACAAGGGTGGTAGTGTAAGTACGACATTATTATCTTTTGTGACGGGATGTATATTGTTTTCATCTCGAAAAACGAATAAACCACATCTATCACATTTCTATAAGAAATCAATCTCATCAGATTTACAGCCGAAAAATAATACCAAGTGAAATAAGACTGCCATGTAATCTCAAACCCAATATCCTCTCTAATTCTAGCAAAATTTGAGGCCTCGGGATCATAAAGCAGATGTTATAAATACCCTAAATTACCATTGATTTATTTTCATTACTTGATACAGTATAAATTTCAACAAGAAATTCGATCGAATATTTCGTTGTAGAGTGTGTCGCATTTAAGATGAAGACTCCCTCATATTTTCCCTATTTATAGGAATATGAATAAGGAAAAAATGAGGATGTTTACACGCTTTAGTCACAAAAGGAATCTACGTGAACAAATAGAATTTGTTTGACCTCATTTAAGTACAAAGTTAGTGGTCTTGCTCACAAAAGCCATAGACACAGCAGCTTATTTAATTTGATGAAAAAAAAGTTCCATTTTTGTTTGAAAAGTTGATATGCGGGTGACTATTTTATTTATTTTTTAATATAACGGATAGATCCTTAACGTTAAAAGAGAAAACAAACATTTTTTTTGTTATATCGGAAGTCATAAACATAATTTAATTTTATTAAAAGTTGTTCACAAATAAAAAATGAAACTAAGAGGTTAAAGAAATCTTTTTTGGTTATCAATGTTGTAATATTTTAACTTCAATACATGACTTGAAACCAACATCATGAAAAAATTGGTAACATAAAAACCGAATTTTGAGATATTTTGAATTTTATTGAAATTAGATGAGAACGAAGTACGCCTAGCACATCAGAGCTGTGTTTACTGCAATTACTAGTGCGCATTCTAGAAAAGAGCTCCAAAAAATTGCCGATTTTAAATTAATCATTTTAGGATTTGCTTAAGGTAGTACTATCGGTAATAGACTTTGCATTCAGAATTTAATGAAACTTGGCATAGTTGTCCATTATTATATCATAATTAACCAGTTAAATTTTTAGGGGCCTTTAGAGAACTGAAAATCTGAACGTCCAGTTTAGTTAAATAAAATAAAACCTGTGATTTCCCAAAAGGATCAATGCTAAAATATATTTTTTTCAATTCTCTGAAGGCTCCTAAAAATTTAACTGGTTAATATAATAATGGACAACTATGCCAAGTTTCATTAAATTCTGAATGCAAATACTACCTTCAAGTTAGTTTTATAATTTAAAAAAGGAAATTTTCATTTGCCAGACAGAATTTCGGATGCTATATTAGCGTGCATCTTGCGCTAGTTAAGGCTACCGCTCTTTGGTATGAGCCTTACTATATCCTTATCCTGTCACTGCTCGCGTTATGAGTAATTCTTCACGCTGAAACATAAAAAGCTTAAAATATAACCAGCAATGGACTTAAAGTGTAAGCAATTTGATTTGAGCCTCAAGAAATAGCGAGAGATTTATAATTCGAATTTTTAACGGCATTTTTTTTATAAGTAATACTTGTATATGGAAGTCGAAAGAGAATTCTAAACTTTATTACGTTTTTTATATGGAAAACGTCGAGCGTGCAGCAGCTAACTTATAAACATATAATTATTATTTTTTTTTTTTGTATAATTTATATTTTATAAAACATCGTGAATTAAAAAAAAACTTTCTATAAACTTTATTAAAGCACAAACTTGATTATAATTAGAATATTTTTCCTCATATAGTCACGTAGAGAGTTGTGTGATAACTCTTAAATTGCATTTTCTTAATAATCTTAAAATTAGCCCTTGTAAAATTTATATTTAAAAATTGCAAATTTGATGCAAAACTGAAGACATAAATTTTCCACTATTCCCAACATTAGGTATTTTAATTACATACAAGCAGGAAAAACCCTTCATGGTAATGGTGGCACCACCGTATGGTGCATTACTGTAATTGGTTGAAATTAGTATTTAGTATTTAAATATGTATTTTTTGAAATAGATTTTCAACAGGAAAATTTAAATACAAATAGGTATAAACAGTAGGATTATTAAAGTTTGTGTGTTTTAATAATTTTTATAGCTTTTGCTGTTTCCTCGGTGCTATATTTAATAAAATGAATGTATAAATTATAAAAACAATTATATATGAAACAGGTCTGTATTCCTTTTTAGCACGTTTTCGTTTGTCTACGCAGATTTTATGTATCTTTGTATTTATGTAACGAAACCTTTAAACGTTATCTTAACTCACTTCAAAACGTTGTGTTGGATTGAAAAATTGCATATCTATCATGGACAGATGACAAAACAATAATTTAATAAGTGTGCCCAATTATCCTGCTCAAGATCTTCAGGATTAACGATTTCAAGATCTGAAAATATGTACATTTATTTGCGCTCCCACCATATTTATACTGAAATTATTACGAACAAATAATATAGTCCACGGGACAGCACTTTTTTTGTTTATTGATTAATACATACTTGAAATTTCGTGAGTGACTTCTTTTTCGTAAGTCTATCAAACTTTCTCTCTACGACTTTCTTCGAAAGTGCTACGTTTTCAAATGAGCATGATAACATCATGTTTAAGCTAATTTTAGTGCTTGAAAAGTAGTTAATGGGCCAAAACAAAATAAATAATTTATTTGAGGCCTTCTCTGCTTTATTCGCTCCAAAAAATATATACGTAACCCATATATTTAGCTACAAATAATTATATATATGATGATAACATTCCTTTAAACAAACCTGGCGTATATTTTTTTCCCAACATCCACCAAACAACTTACAAACAAACCAGTGTTGTTTGTATTATTTTTATATACAACTTTTATATTAAATTAAATTATGTTTATTACTTCCGTTTAGATGAAAAACAAATATTTTATGTATTTTTAATGATAATTACTAAAAGTGAAGAAAGTAGCTGTGTACTTTCACTTTTTCATATAAAGGTGTGTTCATACTCATATTAAATACAGGGTCGTTTAATAAGATATTAACACTTATATAGTTATACATGCTGTGCCCAAAAATAAAGGTGACATTTGAATTTAAACTGCGCACGTTTGTTGTGCATTATGAATTCCTTCCGCCCGGCAAAACAGTCAACCAGGAATATTATTTGAACGTTATGCGTCATTTACATAACGCTATCTGCCTAAAAAGGTTGTGGAAAGACAATTCATGATTTTTACACCACGATAATGCACCATCCCATTCTGCACTCATAATTCGTGATCATTTCGTCAAAAACTCAACTCATATCGTTCCGCAACCACCGTATTCACCTGATCTGGCGTCGCGTGACTTCTGGCTGTCCAGCAAGCTCAAAAGACCGCTTCGGTGACACCGTTTTGATACGATAGAGGAGATCCAAGCCTCAGCGAAGACGGAACTGAAGGCAATACCGGAAAGTGACTACAACCAGTGTTTCGAAGATTGAAAAATCCGTTGGCATAAGTGCATTGCATCGGGAGGGGATTACTTTGAAGGGGATAAAATTGATTTGGAAGACTTAATAAAGAGTTTTCAAAATAAATACAATGTCAACTTATTTTTTGGGCACAGTAGTATATAATTTTAAATTTTCCATCGTGACAGTTTAAAAACGGGTTCAAAAATTTAATTTCATAGAGGGAAGGGAGCTTCAAACGTCAAGGCTAGTACCTTTCTTTTGTGTTCTAAAACCAACCCGGTGACCATATTAAACCGACAACGATAGGAAATTAAAAATTGTCGGTTACCATATGATTGGTAACATTTTATTGTACAATCCTGTACATTATTTTACTTAAATACATAAATGTTTACCTTTAAAGTTATTAATATGGCCCAAATGTACAATTATTATTATTTTTAAATAAGTATATATAAATATAAACATAAATTTCAGGGTATAATTATGCATAAAAGTGTAAAAAAGGGATGGTTGATTTCATAAATAAACAAAATTTTATAGGACATTTTGGTATATCATATTCCGGAATTTTCTCATTCTCATTAAAAGTGTAAATAAAATGTGAATTCATTGCGTGGAGAACCGATCATCGCCGCAGGTAGAATTATCTACATCTTCTTACCAAGTTCGTACTATGATATAAACGATATAATTTTTTTTTCGCAGAACTGCAAAAGTTATACCACTTATGGAATATATAAGGCCTGTAGCTAATGTAAAATTATCAAAAGTATCAGATTTACAAAAATTGTACTATATTCATAATAAAATTTTGGAAAGAAACCAGTGTTTCCTTCATGTAACGCATGAGTTATGAAAAGTTTAGGAGTGTATATCTCCCCTGCTATTGAAGGCAAGTGGGCGAAATTTGGTGCAAAGTGGCAGGCTTTAAAAGCCTCCCTGAAGTTATTTCAATTTTAGGGTATTATGTTATCACCCTGATTGGCGTAACGTCATCGATTCTTAGTGAAAAAAGGTAGCGTAGTTAATTTTAAGTTCCAGTAAGACGGGAAACAAACAAGAAAAGAAAGGAGGCGATATTTTTCATATTTTAAAAATGAATTGAATTATGTTGATATCGGGATTCAGAAGAAACTACATGATTTCAGGAATTTGTCGATGAAAGCTGGAGTTTCCACTTCTCCTATCGCTAACATTTAGTTTTAAATCAAATTTAGAATATTTTCTTTTATGACGATTTTATCAATTTTCATTACAATTCATTAATATGATTCGTGCAAAAAATCTATTTATATTAAAAATATAAAATAATATAAAATTATTTTGCATTTTTTTTTTTAATGTTAAATGCGATGTGGCCTGTAATCCCTCAGGTATTCCACATATACAACCTATGCTTTTATGTATGAATATAATAGCAGTGGCTATAATAGATACTTTCACAAATACAATCATGTACCTTCATACATAAAAAAATTATATTAAGCTCGGTTCAATAACAATATTTAATAAAAAAAAAATGCTATGCTCTAAATAATAATGATGATATTTATATAATTTACTTGAATATTCTATGTTCCGTCATTCTTTTTTTTTTGGGTAACGAAGCGAAAATTGCAAATGGAAGAACAATCTTCCTAACTAAATGAATATACAGAGGAACAGCATAAGTGAGATGTTAAAAATTAATGTTGGATGTATTTTTAGAGATGAAATATTTCAAATATCAATAAAATTGGCTTTATTGAAAACAAAATTTGATTCCATTAACGTCTAATTAAGATTTCCGTCATATGGTCGAATAGAATCATTATTTTAATAACGTTTTCCTGACACACCAAATTAAACATAAATGAATTTTATTCTGTCAAATCGGTTGCCAAGCAAGTGAAATTTACAAAAATCCTCAAATAAATTTTTCGGTTACGGAATCCTAAACATATATAAAGAACACTTTCCATTAAATTACCTATTTGCTTAAAGTATTTTGAAGATCGCCGCCACTTTTATAATTTTTTTAGGGTACGGAACCCTAAACTCGCTCTTGAAACATAGCTAAGAACACTTTCCGTTAAATTACCTTTAATAATTAACCAAAGATACCAAAAAAATTAAAATCGGTTCATCCGTTTAGGTTCTACGATGCCACAGAAAGACACACCCACACACACACACATAGCGGTCAAACTAATAACACCCCCTTTTTTAGTTCAGGGATTAACCAAATATTATTGCCAAATAAAAGACGTGAGCCTCTAAGAACTCCTCCTTTTTATTTTAAATATGCGAGCCCACTGAACCAACTCAACTAATAGTTTTTAATAGATAATAAATTCATAAAATTTGGGGAAATGGCTAATTTTATTTTTAAGTAGGTTTCTTTCTTAGTAAAAAGCAAAGAAAAGAAAATTTCCGATTCCGGAACAGTCCGCACGATCATCTGCACTCGATTTTTTTCTTTACATTGTTTTCTTTGATGACGTTTTCTGGAATATCTGTACTATTATTGATCGGATTGAGGCGAATAAAAAAAAAAGAATTGTTTGTTACTAACTTCTGCATCGACCTTGCCTGCTTTAGAACTTTGCCTAATATACCCAGCGAAACCTATATGTAACTGCTAGTCTTTAATAAAAAGGTAATCTTAACAACAGTTGGTTTTTCAACGCGTTTTATCTATTGGTACGGTATAAATAACACAGCATGATAACAATATGCGTAAAATTTTTATAAACATCAATATTGATTTATAAATATTAAAATTTCTGTTTTGACAATTTTTGTTTATAAATTTTTTTTTTTTAATATCGGTAGGTACTGTATGTCTAGATTTTTAAAATAATGTCACTGGCATAAAATATTAATGCAATCGAAATTTTTTTCCTAGAATATCAAAAATATATCCACGTAATTACCTAAAAAATATAATATCCATGTCAATTGAAATTGAAAATAGGTAATAACAAATTGAGAATGTGATTGGTTTAAGGGAAATTGAAAATTATGTTAAAATTTTAAATCTTTCAAAAAATAATTTTAACTTGGAAAAATTATTGAAATATTGTGTTGGTCATATGACAGTAGTCAGTAATAGAAAACCAAAAGCAAACGAGTAATAAGCTTTCTATTTATCCAAGTTTGAGGGGAGGAATATTTTCTCCTTTAATCACGTGGTCAGGCGAACCATTTAATTTTATTCCTTTCACCAGCTGAATTTTGTCTATTCATAACTTAAACGGGTGTTTAAATTGAAATTTTTCTCTGACGAAGTGGTTATAAGTTGATTTGAAACTTGATAAGAACTAGATGCCGATTAAACAAAACTTTTAGTTTAATATCTTCTAACAGTCGAGTTTTTCAGCAAAGTGCAAAGTAAAAAATCCTACCAGACAGTTTTAGAATTTTTACATGAAAATGTATGTCAACTCCTATACCAAAAGAGGAAGATGTGCTTTCAACATCAATAAATCAGAACATGTTCATTAAATTTAGTTCAACATTTTGTATCACCGTTTGTTTTCTACCTGTACTTAACGTGAACAGGTTCAACATGTATAACGTGTTGTATTTATTATTTGCTCAGTTTTGTTATAACAATTTAACAAACCTAACAATAATGATTAAAGTACATCACCAATCTATCTATCTCTTGTTATCATTGTACATAAATTTTGTTATTAACCTATATCTACAAGGTGAGTCAGAATGATTCAAATAGATTCCAAAAAGTGGAAGGCTGACATACAATTTCTGGTAAAATGTTAATTCATGATTAAAGCCAAATGTAACAAATTAATATTTTTTGTAGGTAACTTACGTGTACTCACCGTGAAAAAATGAAATTTTCTTCGATTTATGATATTTACGTTTTACGGAGGAGTTGGGATTGGGGATCGAAATAGGGGTTGGGATTGCTTTACACAGGTCAAATATATATGTAAGGTTATATAGTCTTGATTTTTTGAGTCTTACATTCAGTGCATCAGAAAAGATGGCCATGAATTGTATCTAGACATAAATTTCATGAATTTTATTACAGAAATTTTTAATTTATGGTTCAAAATAATGCTCATGGATGGCATGGGTGAAATGTCAGAGACTAATTACATTCTCTGAGACATTCATTACTTACTTCCGTAGTATGTAAGCTATTTTTCTCTCCGGCGGAGGTGGAAAGCGACAACTTGGTATTGCACAGTGGGTAGAAATTTGACATTTTCTGCACGCAAGTGAGAAAATTTATTTATATATTTTTTAAAAATATTTTTATAAATTATAGCTCATGCGTTATTCTGATACATGAGATAAATTATTGTTAATTCAAATCAAACCAAGAAACAAAAAAAAAATCCTTACTTGCACATTTGTAATATATAGGAATCATGGCCCAATAATTAGTTTTTCTAATTATTTACAGATGGAAACTGCTCTTTTTTTGATTTTTGAAATTTTTTTTAAATTGAGTCATAATGAAGTGTATACCACGTAGGTAAGTGTCTAAAAACTACGCATGAGTATTAATGTTGTTGTGAATGTGTTGTGATATGATTGTTTATCGACGATGAGGATTTTTATTAAAAACGCTAGAAAGGCTTTCTCTTAGCTGGAAAATTATTATCCTTCCTTCTAACTCATTCTGTACAAACAACAGTGATACGAGTACACATATATGATGTTATTAGCAAACTAAAACATAAGTAATAACATAAATTGTTTATTACATTATCTGTATATAATATAACTAGTGATGAATATATATTCGTAGTTCTGAATATCAATTGATTTAATTTTATAACATTTTAGTACGTTATTTATGTACTAAATATGTACTATGCAGTATACCTATATGTTCTACAACTCAACTCCACCTAAAACTTGAAAATTAGTTCATTGGAATACAATATTTTATAGCGTTTCCATTATTAACACAAATTTATTACAATACAGTGTTATTTAAGTTGTAGCCTTTTTGCAAAAAGGTTATTAGTATAAAATTTTAATCGTAATGAAACCGGTCAAGTGCAAATCGAACTCGCACATGAGGAGTTGTTTATCATCGTACAATATATAAAACTATTTATTATATCCTGTATATATGAAATATATATCAAAGTATACTAATTTTAGTCCCAAGTTTATAATGCTTAGGAATATTAATGATACGAACAAAATTGATATAGGTATTCATAAAATCACCTAATAAGTACATTTCTGTATATCTGTCTCTCCACCTGCCTTTTCATCATCACTATAAATCAAGATCGGAAAGATATGTCAAGTTGAAATTCTGAAAAGGTACTCAGGATGTAAAAAGTGAGTTTGAGTTCGTAAATGAGCGACATAGGTGAGTTGGGTTTTTGGTTCGCAGGACCAATCTTGTAAACCAAAAGTTTAAATGTTCCGAATAGAAAAATAAATAACTTTATCAGTAACGGTGCCAAGTAACATAAGTTTCGAATTTTCCCAAAACGAAACAAGAGAGAAAAACAAACGCACATAAACAAAGCATATAGAGCTTATTGAAGAACATTTATATTTTAAAATGGATTTAATATATCGATAGTTAAATAAATAAAGTATCTACAGCTAGTAGCTTAAATAATGGCTAATATTATAGCTTAGATACACCGTTAAATTTAATTGATGATTAAAATATTTAGTTGTATTTAAATGGATTAATTGACCAACTAATTGTATGATTATGTGGTCAATATCAAAGAGTATCCATTTTGTATAATACGAACGATATCTCTATTATGTGCATATTTACAGGCATGGGGCAGACACATATGTGATTTTGAAAACGCTATTAAAAGTAAAGTGAATTATAAATTGTATTTTTAACTCAATGAAGTAAATAGGGTATTATCGTTAGTCAAAAATAAATCATGAAATTTTCTAAAAAAGTTAAAATTCATGTAAAATATACTTAAATATTCTGATTTCGAGTCATAAAAGCACATTTTTCTTTTAAAATACTAAAATTAAAAATCGTAATTTTTAAACTGTATATCACGTGATCTAAAACGCGGGTAAGCCCTGCTGTGATGTCATAGCGGTATGAGTCATAGACCATCAGTTAGTTCAGTGTAGACAGCTGGGTATGTTACATACATATATAATATTTCTTATATATATATGTATTTATATTTCTTATTAAATGTATTTCTTAATCAGATGTCTATGAATAATATCTGTCAAAGTTATATGTGTTATTTCTTATAGTGATAGCCAAGGTGATACCCATAATACGTCATCAAATTGGATACCCGAGTTTTTGACAGTTTAAAAAAGGTTTAAAATTTTATTTTAGTTTTTGGCAAGAAAGCGAGTTTATTTTTCCGAAATAAATTTTTGGTGGCTTTTTATTAGCAAAATCAACATTTTGAGGTACTTTTTCAAAAATAGTGGAATACCCTATTTTATTTTTGATAACTTACATTGTTATCTTACATAAAAATGCAATATCTGGATGACCGGTATTCTTAAAAAGACACAAATTTTATCACTAATAGAAGACCGTTTTAAATGTCTCCACACAAATACCAATTTGAATCATTAACTACGATATACACCAATAGATGTCAGGAAGAGTTATAATTTGCATTGTATTTCATTAACTACGATATACACCAAAAGATGTCAGGAAGAGTCATATTTTGCGATGTATGTTTCACTTTTTCATGAAAAAACGAATAAAACGACGTTTTTTTAAAATGAAACCTTGTTAGATCGACTTATCGCCCCAAAAAACCCCTTCATACTCATTTTCATGAAAATCGTTGGAGCCATTTCCAAGATCGTTGATATATATATATATATACAAGAATTGCTCGTTTAAATATATAACTTACATTGTTATCTTACATAAAAATGCATTCAAGAAAATTAAATAAATGCAACTGAATTAGAAAACTCTAATAAGATTCTGCCCATTTGAAAACGTATATATATATATATATATATATATATATATATATATATATATATATATATTCTTTTAGGATACCAAATTATTATTTACATTTCCTAGGATTTGATCCACCGATTATCAGTTCCGTTCAATCAGTACTTCACCTATGAATGGTTATTTTGGCTCATAGGTTCTCTTTTTTCCTGGTAAACTCACAAAAAGAAGTCGCAATTTGTAAGATTTGAATAATATTATAACTTACTTAATTTAATATATATGTATTCAATAAAACTCAGTATATAAGGTAATTTTGACCCAAAAAGAACAAAAATCGGGTGCATTTGATGACTGGTGGAATACTTCTTGAGATACGGATTAAAATCAATCCCAATAATGCGATAACTCAGAAACACTACATCCAATCATTAAATTAACCTGATTTTTATACTTTTTGGAACAAAATTACCCCATCCACTGAGTTTCATCAAATTCCAAAACAAAATTTTTTTTGCGTTTTTCTCGATTTTTTCCAAGGGGTACCCAGCCTTAAAATTTTTATCTTAAAGACTTACTTAATTTAATATATATATTCAATTTTCTTAAGTGTTTTTTTTATGAATTTGAGCTGGTTGAAATAAAATTTTGAAAATATTTTTGGTTTGTAGCGTTTCTAAAATCGCTCACTTCTCTGTCCCCACCCTGTATATGTATCTAGGTATCTATATGTATAAAGGTATATGTTATATTGATAACAAATATCGGTAACATTTATTATTAAATGTTAGAGATTAGATTATTATACAAAATGTATGACAATAATAAAATTTATTTAATTTCATTTCTAATAATAATTAAAATGAGATTATTATCTACATTTTCAATTAAAAACATTTATTTATACTTCATACAAAAGTCTATAGTGGAGTCAATGAGTGTTTTTACTTGGAAGTCCTCAGGAACAGCTCCGATTTTGATGATTTTTTTTTTCAGAACGATTCTTTTTGTATATTATTTAAAATCAGAAACATTTCAGATGGGGGAAATAATCTGGAGGGGGAATAGCCAATGTCGTGACTGATATATCGACACCCAGCCTAAATCGCTAATGATAGAAGTTTGAAATTTCGAGAAGTTATTGATTTTATACTGTAAGTGTCACATAAAAAAGGATTTTTCGAAATTCATCCCCTAAAAGGGTGAAATAGGGGATGAAAGTTTGTATGAAAATATATAAAAACCGTCATTTTTGAGTTCATTTCTTAACCGATTTTAAAAATTCTTTCACCTATATAATGCTACATTATCAGCAAGTAAAATGGGCTATATTTTATTTTCAAAAAAATTAAGGTTCCGTATCAAAAGTTAAAATCAATTAAATACTGAAACCGACATTTTTGAGTTCACTACGTTACTGATTTTAAAAATTTTTTCACCTATAGAATGCTATATTATCAACAAGTGACATGGCCGAATGTTCTTTTCAAAATTATTCGGGATTCGCACTAAAAGTCATGGTCAGGACAATCCATTAAATAGTGAACATAAGGGAACTTAAGAGAATTGAAGACTATAACGTGGATAACTATTAGTTATTTATATTGTTTAAACAATATTTTTGCAACTTATATAAAAAAATTCATTCTTGCGTGATTTTTTTCCACGCACACCAAAAATTGATTTTAACTTTTAGTGCGGAACCCTAACTTTTTTGAAAATAAAATACAACATATGTTACTTGCTGATAATGTAGCATTCTATAGGTGAAAGAATTTTTAAAATCGGTAACGTAGTGAACTCAAAAATGTCGGTTTCAGTATTTAATTGATTTTAACTTTTGCTACGGAACCTTAATTTTTTTGAAAATAAAATATAGCCCATTTTACTTGCTGATAATGTAGCATTATATAGGTGAAAGAATTTTTAAAATCGGTTAAGAAATGACGGTTTTTATATATTTTCATACAAACTTTCATCCCCTATTTCACCCTTTTAGGGGATGAATTTCGAAAATTTTTATGTGATACTTACAGTATAAAATCAATAACTTCTCGAAATTTCAAACTTCTATCATTAGCGATTTAGGCTGGGAGTCGATATATCAGTCACGACATTGGCTATTCCCCCTCCAGATTATTTCCCCCATCTGAAATGTTTCTGATTTTAAATAATATACAAAAAGAATCGTTCTGAAAAAAAAATCATCAAAATCGGAGCTGTTCCTGAGGACTTCTTAAGAAAGCCTGTTTTATGTATTCATTGACTTCACTACTAGTAGCTTTTATCAGAAACAAATTTCTGGAATTTTCTTCAAGAAAATTTTTATATATTATTTCTCTAGTCTGCTTTTCTGTGGCTCCGGGAGATCTTCCTTTTTGCTTTATCCAAATCCATAAATTGGATCTCTTTTTAAAGCCTATCGTGATGGCTAATAACGAAAACTAGACCCACGAGCTAAAAATGTACAGCTAAGGAAAAAATAGAAATAATATTAACATTAATTTATGTAATTTGTATAACGTATCTGTAAAAAAGTTAAAGTTGTCTATATGTAAAGAAAAAGTAATTCATTTACTATGGATTATTCTGCTGGGCTCTTTTCAGCCACGGGTTCAGCAAGTAATACAATATAAAATCTTGTTTTTTTTCACTATATTCATCAGAGTATATTTATCAAGATTCCGGCGTGCTATCACTTAATCAAACTAATTAGTTAAGAATCAAATCCCATACTAATAAAGAATCAAAATTTATGCATAAATATTATAATTTAAACATTACCCCACTTCATACATAGACAAACATTCCGTTGGTTGATTATATACCTAACCCTTAAATACACACATGGAAGCAAACGAATTCATTGATTTAATATCTAAATACCTAACTACTAAAATGAAATGTAACACTGATTTTATGATCGTATATTATTAAATCAAGTATTTCATATGAAACTTTAGTCAGAGCAGGATTGCCTTTTTCCGGATTATTTCAAAGGGTACCCCTTAAAAAAATTGCAAAAGATCGAGAATTTTTGTATCCCCATTATCGATAAAACTTAGTATATAAGGTAATTTTGACCCAAAAAGTACAAAAATCGATTGCATTTGATGAGTGGTCGAATAGTTTTTGAGATACGGACTAAAATCGATCCAAATATTGCGATATCTCAGAAACTCTGCATCCAATCATTAAGTTAACCCGATTTTTTAAAATCGGTTAAGTAGTTAATTCAAAAATGACATATTTTCAAATTTTCATACCAACTATCATCCTCTTTTCACCACCAAAATTACAGAGCCTTTCATCCCCTTGATGAATAAACATTGAGAAAGATAGTAATACAGGAAAATTTTATGGTGAACCATGCTCATATATCAGATTTTTTTAAATTCTACTTTTTGACCCAAAGAGTATAGAATTTCAAACTAAGCGAGACAAAACATAATTCCTACTGGGTGTCCCACAACCTTTTCTTACTAAACAATGCGTTTTCCACAAAAATCAATCGTATACATAATGGTGATTGTTGAATGACGTAAACATGATTGTAAGGCTACTTAACTATAACGAAGTAAGAAAATTTTCTCACAGAAACGTGCCTTGTATTGATTGGAATGATTATTGTTGCTAACCTATTTTATCATTGTCGGAGAGAAGTTCGTGGTAGAATTTTAGAAACATGTATAGGGGCGCCTAATTTCTAAATTCGTACCTGACTCTAGTATCTCACCCCCTCTCTAATATGTATTATCAACACCATCGCATTGAGTACCCTTTACTTCTATTAATCTAGTTTGTTGTTCCTTTGTTTGATGATAAACAGTAATGCTTGCTTATTATGCTATGGCACTAGTAATGAATAGTAATAGCCAATGTTCTTTTTGGTGTGGTGTAGTACACTGAGTGTAAGTTTGGAAAAGCTAATGCTTTCCCACTTTACTCAGTGTGAAAACAGTGTATACACTAGGGTGCAAAAAGAGCATACCTATAGTTAGAATGTATAATAGTTCAGTGAACTATAATTGGCTGAGAGTGTTATGTCACATAGAATGAGTTGTGAATATGGATTATAATTAACACTGGTCAGCAATATTTCTATATAATCTAGTTATTATGATCATACTATTAATTTAATAAGTATATAAATTTTATGCTAGTTTTATACAGGGTGATGGCTAGGAAGAATGAAAGATGGTAGCGGTTAAACAACAGTCCCTAAAGATATGTAATCCTACTAAATTTGGGTCATACTTTTCAAATTTGTGATCAAAATTAACCTAGGTTTAATAGGTTTCAAGAATGTGGTGTCTTGGTTCCGGAATTAAGTAAATAATTGATAGCTAGCGAAAAACTGACATCACAGCTGAAAAAAATGACCCAAAATTAGTGGGTTTCAAAAAAAATTTTAAATTTACTTTTAATTCTCATCTAATTTTCTCAAGTTTTAACAAAATTTATAAATAAAATTCGAAACATAAGTCTCAAGTATGATCATACATTCACTTTTTAGATTATACCTTAATTTCAATGCGGTGTTTTATTCAACGACTAGTTTAATCGGGATAATTCTCAAATAAATTTCTCATGTATGACCAAAATGTGGAATCGCAGCTGCAGGGTGACAAAGAGTGACATATTTTCATTTTTGTATCGATGCTTTTAACATGAGTTATTTTTCGACACTTCCATAATAAGAATGCAATCTGATATGTTTAATGAAATATGATAGATTTTCACCCCCCTTTTGACTCAATTGACCCAATTAATAATACAAGTGAAGTAATCCATTTATACTCAACCCCTTGCATATATTTAAAGGTATTTAAACTAATTACAATAATTAGATAATGTGATTGATATAATAATTTAATAATTGTTTAATTAAAATTTAATTTAATTATATGGACATATTCATATATTAATTTCAGTATAATTTTTGATAAAAATCTACTTTTAATATACCACTAGAGAAAGTTTAATTTGAAAATATTATGTGTTTTTATCGTAAAATAAAATCATTAATAAATTTTAATATGAGAAGGTTAAAAACACATGCCTTTATTATAATTATTATAAACACTCTTAAAAGTGTTTATCGAAAAGCAGAAGGGTTGTTTATTTATTGTGGTATCTAATAAATATATTCTATCAAAATTTAAATAATGCAATCTGCTACCATGTTAAAAGAAGGTAAGGATATTGTTTTTAGTTCTACGATGTTAGTTATCTATTCAATATTCGGGTGTTTTCTTTATAAATAATTACTCTATTTGTACAAGAGCCGGTTACGTTTTAGTTTTAAGAGTTTCTAATGGAACTTACATAGAAATGAACACCGTTTTCAATCTGAGAGCAGTTTCTATTAATTAGTCGTGTTCGCTGGACAATTTCAATATAATATTACTTATTATTGTTGTTCACATTTAATCATGCACACAATATTTACATCATGGTCTGTTCGACTAATTTTGATATATAATATGTTACATACATTCGTAAACTAATTATTGACAAATACTTGGCTAGTAATTTTAATTAAAGAGAGAATTGAAAAAAATACACTCGAACCAGGACTCGAACCCGGACTTCTTGGATTCATGTCCAGCGCCCTACCATGTCTGGATTCGTGTCTAGAACTCGAATAGCCTAATTGGTAGGGCGCTTGACATGAATCCAAGAAGTCCGGGTTCGAGTCCTGGTTCGAGTGTATTTTTTTCAATTCTCTCTTTAATTAAAAATAATAATAAAATTTGACATATTGAAATCACTGTTTTTTCTTTAATTTTAATAAATTTTTCTTTTGTTTCAGGTATGGATAATCGGTTATATATTTAATAAATGTACATCCGAATTTTTTCAAACGCAAGAATTTTTTATGAGTTTCATTTTTTCTGCCTGTTTGGATCAACCGAAATGTACGTTTTTAAAAATTTTCTATGCATACTCATGTGTAAAGATTGGGTTTCACACGAGATATTCTGTTGACCAAATATTCCATGCCTGGGCGCTCTGCTGTTAGTAGATCTCTAGGAAAAAAAGAAAAATTTTCATCGGATTGTTAATCACAAGCAAATTTTTCCAGAGATAACAACAAATACGCAAATCTTAAAAATAAAAAGCATATTAAATGAGATAATTATTGGTATTTGAACATAATTTACGTCAGGTATATCGAATTATATAGTCAAGATAATTTCTGTAGCTGCTAATAAACATAGAATATTATCGAAGATCAATTATATTATAAAGTTAAATTAAGCTTTATATATTCATAAGCTCAGAGTATATACAGCGTGTTACAGCAAAACTGTATACATGTATCCACTTTGTTAAATTAAATGGCTGCTTTGAACTCATTGATTTTTCTTGATCTTGTATAAAAAACATATTGCACATGTTTCCACATGAAAAAATTATTTTCCAAACCGATTTTTTAGGAGATTGTAGAAACTTTTCGATTGCTTGTCTGTGACTTATGGTACCATATAATGATCGTTATCTCTTGGAATAAATGTTCAACATATTTTGGATAGTTCTTTCTTCTTCGAACAGATCTCCTAAACTAGTAATTGTAAGTCACGTTGATGCATCTCGTCGAAATTTCTGAGACTAGATAAGGATAACCTACCCCCAACATTTGAAGCATTGCAGGAACGGAATTGACAATAGTTTGTTCAAATTCTGCGGAAAACAAGAACAACTTGGTTGTCTAAGCGAGTGTGTGTGTACACCTGAATGCATGACATTTTTTTTTTTAGGTTTTCAAAAAGTTTTTTAGGTTGAAAAAAACAATGTAAATTAGTTAAAAATACAAATTTACTTAAAATACAATTTAAGTAATTTTCTAAAATGCTTTTAAAATAGCACTCTTCTCTGTCACGCTCTAAACACATAGTAGTATCTTATTTATCAGATATTATCTGTACAATTCATAGTAAATTTTCAGATATATGTATCGACAATATCCTTTGAAGTTTCACAAATTCAATTTTGCATTAAAATTTTCTATATATATATATATATATATATATATATATATATATATATATATATATATATATATATATATATATATATATATATATATATATGTACATATATAATATAAAATATAAATAAAGTTTTCAATTTAAGGATGTTATGTAGTTCGGTATTCTGTATACAGGAAGCGATGATTCTGTATGGTATGTATTAACTTTTAAAAGTTAATATATTTATAATAGATTTCTATTTTAAAATGATTGGTGAAACTTTTGTTTGAAAAGTTTCAGAATTAAATGATTCTAGAAAATCGTTTACCTTTTATCGCAATATTTTTGTTTTAAAACAATTTAATTAAAAGGCTGGTTTTAATGGTGGAAATTATTGTACATACATTATTATACCACGCATGTATAAAATATACATAGTATATTAAGTTTAGTCCTAAGTTTGTAACGCTTAAAAATATTGATGCTACAAAAAAAAATTTGGGATAGGTGTTCATAGAATCACCTAATTAGTCCATTTCCGGTTGTCTGTCCGCCTGTCCGTCTGTCTGTCTGTCATCATCACGACTACTCAAAAACGAAAAGAGGTATTAAGGTGAAATTTTTATAGCGTGCTTAGGACGTAAAAAATGAGGTTGAGTTCGTAAATGAGCAACACAGATCTTCCGTAGGACCCATCTTGTAAACCGTTAGAGATAGAACAAAAGTTTAAAAATAAAAAAAGTTCCTTATATAAAAATAAACAACTTTTGTTTGAAACATTTTTTCGTAAACATCACTGTGAGAGCGCAAATTATGCGCAAATTGTATAATATGTATTTTATGTATTATATGGAAATATCATTTATATATGTGTAACATTTATGTATGTGGAATATGACAGAGTAATCAATGCTATATATACATGGTATTTCAACAATTAACTCCGTCAATTGTTTGTTTTCACTTGTTAATGACTATAAACGTAAACAGTTATAACATCCTTAAATAACGTAAACTTAAACATCATGATTTTCCAATGTAGTAAATAATATATAGACGTTCACACTTTACAATCTACCTAGTTCTAACTATGACGACTGCGATAAACTTGGTTTTTGGTTTACTTTATAAAAGCATTGACTTGAAAATCAGAATATAAGAGTTATACTTACATTCGAATTTCTCTGTATATATATATTTTGTGGTTTTTTGTATAAATAAGAGTTATCTTGTTTGAAGTAATATAACTTTTGAAATTGTATATATATCTTACTAAATTTGCTAGAAAATATAGGCAAAATACATGAATTGACTTAAACTACCTTTAATAAACAAAAATGTTTGAAAATCGAAATACAATTACAGTCAAGTCTCGAAAATTGGAACCTTGGTCTTTCAAATTTTCTTTGTTTCAAATAGACTTTGGCCGCATTTTCCCAAAATATTTCAAAATATACACTTTGGTTAGAGTCGGAATGGATTTTAAAATTGTTAAGTATCATAGAAAGTTAAATTTTCAAGGATGGTATAAATAAAATGGTTTAAAATGATTTTATACACTTGATAATGTTTTCAACTAAATTGATGACGTAGCAAGTTGTAAAGTTATAAAGTACAACGAAATATAACTGTCATAAATAAATCTTTCTTTTAAAAACTAAATACCTAGATATTTGTTGCTACAGAATACTGTATGGCTAAAATAAATATCTTTGAAAAGAATTTAAAAAGTAAATGAGTGCACATAAGATGATATTGCTTTCAGATAGCTTCATTCACATCCCTTTGACAATCTCTTCTATACTTGTGCCTCAGTTTTTTCAAATTCTTATAGCCTTTTGTTTTTTCTAATATTACGGTAACCTATCTGGTCGACTACAAAACAGAGCAGTTATATATTTCATTAACTATAGGTTACACCTCAAATATAAAAGCCTTTCTAGCAAGGATTCAATCAGAAGAAGGAAAAGCAAAAGCTGCTTCTGTGGAAGATGTGATTTTGTATCTGACTATTCTTCCCAGTAGCTCAGAATCAAAATCCTTTTTATTCTAGATAAAAAGGATTTTGATTCTTAAAATTTTTTTAGCGCTTTTCATAGGTCATTCAGTTGAGAACATTCAATTTTGGGAAAATAATTGTTCCAAGGATAGAGATAACCTGAAAAGAAAATGTCTGTTTTTAAACATTTTACTGGAATAACTATAGTCTTCTTGTAACTTGTTAGAATATGTTAGCAACTTGCAAAGTAAGAACATCTTAAGAGAGTTATTTTGGATCCTTAGCATGTCAAGGTGTTCGCAGATAGACTCTGATTTTGGAGAGCGTCATTCAAGAGTCTCTTTTCTTATTCTTGTTTCACAAATCAATAATTTCCATAGATTGGCCTTTAACAAACGCATCACTAAAGTCATGAATTTATACTGACGAGGAATTTTACCTCTACATTCTAACTTTTTTACATGGCACATATTTAATGACCATCATGTATCTCATATAACATTTAAACCAAAAAATATATTTTACTCCAGTTTACTGTACAGCTGAAGATGTTGTTCTTTCTATTTTATTCTATGTTTCTTTTTTATATTTATGATTATATTCGAGGAGTACAGTACAACACATTCATCCTACAGAGTTAAAAAGAACAAAATTTCATGTTATCATCCAAGGATTAAGATTAATAAAATACGACCATTCAAACTAAAAAAGTATTATATACATCTTTTATGTTATTATGTGTACAATATCATCAAGTTTACTACTAAACGTATAACTTTGTGCCTTTCATTTCATTCATTTCAAATTATTACTAAGACATAAGAGATCTATTTAAGAGGACGTCTCACCACCTCTGTCTATTGATCATTTGGGCACAATTATCTGGGATATTAACTAACCTATGGGCCCAATCGACCAGTTAAGCAACTGTTATGAAAATAGCCTCATAAAAACATTAAATTATGTTACTCTATATGCAATTAGGAAAATGTAATCACAAAAATTTTTCATCATAGCATTTATTCACTTCCCAGAGGAAGTTCATGTACTGCGGCCGATTTTGAAAATATCCAGTTTTACATGTATCCGCGGTTTCAAGGCCGCAATATCCGAAACAAACCTTTTGAATATGATGTTTGTGTGTGTGTGTGTGTGTGTGTGTTTTCAGTGTTTTCAGCAGAATTAGTTGAGCCGTTTTTTGGTAATGAAAAACTGGAAAAAACTGAATAAACAGAATCTGAAAAGTGAATAAAACACATCATTTATCTATGGAGATAATGTCCGTTCCAGCATAAGCTGCAGTACATGTTCGAAAATTGAAGCCTTGCAAGACTTTTTTCCCTCTGGGAAGTTAGTCGTGTGGACTACAGGGGTCGCACTCACGCGACTTCAGTACCACACCGACTATATACTGCCAATTTGTTATAAATATATTTTAAAATAAAACAAAGTTCGTAAACTTAAACCCCGACAATTACACAATCGAGCTCTTAAAAGTATGAAAACAAGAAAATATTTTTATCTGAAATTGTTATGATAAGTAAAATGTCATTACAGTCGGTCACCTCTTTTCGGTTTTTGTGGAAAACTGTTTAATCTTAGAGATCCCCCGACTGTAATGACGATCTACTAATCATAACCATTTAAGATGAAAATATTTCCTTGTTTTCATACTTTAAAGACCACGATTCTGTAATTGTCGGTGTTTTAGTTTTCGAACTTCATTTTATTTTAACCATACATACAAAAAGCGGTTTGTTTCCGAGGGACTGCTTTTTGGAATCAAACACACTAGATTCGCATAACCACTTATCTTAATAGCCTTTATATAGAGGTTAAAGTAGAAGAAAACTGTGTGTTACTTTGTTGAAACTTGAGACGTTCGTTACAAAATATCTTTCGATGAAATAAATGTCAAAATTAGAAAGATAGTGAAGTCAGTTAACAGAAAAAATATAATGTAACAATTTGTCAATTGTTTTTGAAAGAATCTTTAATTATAACTTTGACAGCCATTTCAAATGCAGAACTGATTAAAGTGTCATAAAGTTAAAAGTTTTGTAGTAATAACATAAGACATTTTTTGTTCTAGCTAACTTTTTTTTAAACCTCTGTGTATACACCAACAATTCAAATCTCTGAATTATATGATTATCAATTTTTATCATAATAGAATACAAACCCAGTTTGTCACGACAATTCACTGCTTTTTACACATTGTAAACATTTTTTAATGAAGGCAGAAAAGACACTGGAAGTAAAATGGTGATATCTAGAATGATTGATCCACGTAAGAAGAACCCGAACCAAAAAAAGCGGTGTTATAAGTTCGACCACTATGTGTGTGTATGTCTGTCTGTCTGTGGCATTTCAAGTGCGAGCTTAGGTTTCCGTACCCAAAAAAACTAAAAAATTGGCGATGATATTTAAAATCGATTCAGTTTGGAAAAAGGCATGACATATAGTTTTAACATATAAATAATTACTTTGGAAACGAATGGTGGTCAGTTCAAATATTTCAATTTCAATTAAAATATTTCAATAAATTTGTTCCAAAAAATGATAGCTCTCTAAGTATTCTTTTCATCTCCCTAAACGATAGAACCAACTTGATTGAGAACATTTTATAGCAAAGTTTCGAAAAATCGGTTTACAAGGAATAAATCGCATTTGTCGGGGGTTTTTAAATTTTGTAAATTTCACTTGTCTTACGAGTGAATAGCTCCTTGGAACCCTTGTAACGGTTTTTTCCAGAAAATTGAGATTATATCTTCCGTCTTACAGAGGTCGTTTGATTATTTCAAATCACCAGTTTTTTTTACAATGATAATTGACATAATTTGTTTTTCTTGATTATGAGTTGCTGAATTTCAAATTAAAAGCTTATATGTTTCCCCGATATCTTTTTAAAAATTTATCAAACCGTTATTAATTTGATAATTTTAACAAGATTAAATATTGAATATTGATTAATTATAATAATGTGAAGTTGTTATTCATTCAATCAATTAGTTTTAATTAAAGTATAATGATTACGATATAATCAATAATTATACAAATTAAGTGTAGTATAGTATGTAACATAGTGGTAATTTTTCATTGCACCTTTTCTAATTGGTATAAATTATCAATTTAGTTTGGAATTTATCGAATTTGTCAGTTTCGTTTTGCAAATAGCAAAAGTAATTTCCGAAGACATTTTAACCATCAATGTAACAATTATAAAATAAACTGCTAAATCTATATATATATATAAAAAGAGAGTGTTTGTTTGCATGTCCCCGATTTTCCCTAAAACTAACCATTGACCTTCGGTAGGGGATTATGTCATTGGGTAGCACTTAGGCTCCCATTGTGAATAAGGGAGTTTGGTGGGGGTGGAATTAAAAATGATCTAGAAATTCATAGAAAATAGATTAAAAAAATAGTTCTAATAGTACAATAGGCCCCACTGTCAATAGTACAATTTTCACTAGATGGCGCTACTGGCGCAAATGTCTTTCGATTTTTCTCGAAAATTCTGGAATGTTTATTATGGATTTCTATCGAATTTTCTAGAATTTTCTCGAACATTCTGGAATGTTCTATGGATTTCTATCGAATTTTCTAGAACTTTCTCGAATATCTCGAATGTTGTATGGATTTTTATTGAATTTTATCAAACTTTCTCGAACAATCTGGAATGTTCCATGGGTTTCTGTCGAATTTTCTAGAATTTTCTCGAACATTCTGGAATGTTCTATGGATTTCTATCGAATTTTCTCGAACATTCTGGAATGTTCTATGGATTTCTATCGAATTTTCTAGAACTTTCTCGAATATTCTGGAATGTTCCATGGGTTTCTATCGATCTTTCCCTTACTTTTCCGTACACACAGAGAGTGTAGACATAATATTGGGATCGACCAAAAAAATCTTACTATTCCGTACACACAGAGAGAATTAAAAAAAAAGTCTTTCATTTAACAATTTTGATATTTAAATGTGCAAAAACAACCCAGCGAAGCGGGTTTAACAGCTAGTTAAGAATATAAAAGCTGACAAGACTTGAAGGAATATAGAAATTCAAATCTTTAATAAAGTGGCGCTTCAAAATGTTTGAGCAACAATAAGTAAAACTTGGAGCTTATTCGTTAAGGAATGATACTTTCAAATTAGAAAGTATTTATTTTGGAAAACGCAGCCTAAATTTATTAAAATAAATGTGAGATATGGATTCGTTTCAATTAATAAGGGATCAATTCATATTCGGAAATTGATCGACCCCTTGTTCTTCGATTTGCTTTTGATAAAATTATTAAAGACAACTGTTGTGGTTAACTTTCCTTGAATGATTACATTATTATAACTCGATTTTCATGAGAGCACTTTACCAAGCATCTGAGTGAAAACCACAATTCGCTAGGCTTATTTTGTTGAACTATTTTTTGCAAGAATTTATGTGCCAAATCGATTTTTGCAAGAATGTGCCAGAATATTTTTCTCTGAGGTCTACCTGGTCCTTTGATTTGAGCTTAAATGAAAAGAAGTGAGCTTTATTACATAATATAATTTTAAAAAAAATTTTATATAATATATTATTAAGCCCATCAATTTTGTTTAAGATGGCCAACAAAATAAGCAGTCGCGGAACATACAAGACAGGTATATAATTGAAAAAATTTGCATATTTTTATAAAATACAGAAAAAAAATGTTTAAACTACAAATAACATCTGTGAACTTTTATAATTAAAAATTGAAAAAAAGAAATTAAAATAATAATTAAAAAGAATTTAAGTCTAAAATTTTTAACAACGATAATTTTAATATAACATATTATACTTTTTTTAATTTAATTAACTTACCGACCATAAAATATTTTATAAACATAATTATGATTCTCTTATAATATTTAATAACATGATTTCATTGAATATTCAATGTGCGATGACCTATTTTATAAAAATAGTTAAAAGATTCCAGAATAAAATTAAATTCCTAAGGATTAAATGAACTATTATTATCTTCTTATTACTATGTAAAAGACTATGTTTATCATATTCCTAGGCGTGAATGATCTAGGTCTAAAATGACAGTTAAATATTTTTTTGTGTTCGCACGTTTGACCTTAGATCCATAACTCATATTTAGACTAATAGCGAATATTTATGACACTTAAATTTGGTTCAAATATTTTTCTTCCGTAACTTTCTTGACTGGGCATTTCAACTAAACCATTATTTTAGTAATTAATATCTTTTTAATTACTTAAAATTAATTAATAAAAGTACAAATTCAGTGAGGTCACATTCTAAATTATGAGGCAATAGGGTTTTAATGTGAAGCCTTAAAATGTACGTTGAAACCAAGAAGCTTTACAACTTTACACGTTTCAACTTTATTAAAAATAACGACCGTATTTTTGATAATTTAAGATGTGGTTTTAATAGGTGTGGTTTGATAACTTAAGGTGTGGTTTAAGTGGAAAATGAACACCAATTTTTTTAAATAATTTTCGAGTGATTCATGCAAATACATAAAATCGAAACTTTAAGCATCAGTAGAATTGAACTAGAATTTTTTCTTATTTCACCGCCTGCCAAAATTGTACAATATTATCCATAAGAGAAGCGGGGTTAATTTTTTAACGAGTTTTCTTCGTCATATTTTAAATAATTATATTTTTCTTATATCAAACAAATTTATAATGGAGTCCCTAGTAAGTACATCTTTAAAATTGAAGGTATACAAATACAATACAACCAACTTTATATATATAAATAAATATACTTACACACTGTCATCAAAGTTGGTAATGATTATAATAATAAATTTTGTAAAGGAAAAGGTTTGTTAAAGGTTTGTTATAATAAAACTCTTCAAACTGTTCAAGTTGTAAACAAGAAGTAATTTTAATATAAATAAACATACCAGATAGGTTTCAATATTTGTTACTTGACATTTATATGGTAAATGATGATAACACGAATTCATGGGTTTTATAGTCGATTTAGTCCGAAAATTAACGAGTATAAGGTATCTTTAGTACTAAAATGAATAGATGCTGTCATAAAACACTTGGTGTTAAAATTATAAGATTGTTTAATTGGTCTACGAAACATACAGGAAATTGAGTAAATCGAGAAAATATCCCAAATTTTAACCGGTCAGAGCTCGAGTTAACCGTTCAATAATCTTTAGACTCATGATGAAAGAACATGAACAGTCTGAAATTTTCCGAAGTAAATATTTCTTTGCTTACACAGTGTCTCGTGGTGAGGGAAATTCTCACAATTTCTGAAGGACTTGAAACAAATTTATTTAAAAAATATGTGGACAGGTTGAAAAAATCTAAAGAATTCTTAATTCGAAAATAGATGAAATTATATGAATATAGAAAAAGTATCAGCCACATAAACCATTTGAAAAATAAAGGTATATTAAATCATGAGACTGGGAAAGTTCATAATTTTGGTATGATTATAAAGCTTAAAACTTGACGAATAAATAAATTCAAATTTTTTATATAAATGGTTACACTTCTTGGCTAAAAATCAACATTCATTATGACTTCTCCAGTCACCTACCACTTTTATGTAAAAAGGGCTGTTTTTATCAAAAGAATCGACTTGACATTTATACAGAAGACCTATTAAATACTCATTAATTGACACACAAAATTTCAGATTTATGGTAACATTTTCATTTTGGTATCAAAACGTCTTAAATATCTCATGAAAGTTTCTTCATCAAATGCAGGAAATGTTAAAATCATATGTTTTTTAGAAAGGGAGCTTTTTAATTTAAAAATAAATAAAAAGAAATATTTTCTTTAATAGCTCCATTTTAAGTGTATCACAAAATAATATTTAAACATAATTTATAAACAAATATAATTATTTACAAATATGTTTATTTATTATAGTTATGACAAATAAGTATGTAAATAAAGTTGTAGTTACACTTAATAAAAAGCCTTTTACTGCTTTTATACTGATTACTATTCTTAGTGTTATTATTATTATTATTATTATTCTTAGAGTACAGTTACAACAGGAATTAGAGTTTAGTTAAATGTATTTTAAATAAGCCACATATTATATTTGTAATAATGTTGCTAAGTTACTTGCTGCCTTTGCTTGTTCATATATTTTAATCTCTACATGATATTTAAATTATTATTATTATTATCTTATATGAGAAACAGAAGAATCTAACCTCCTTTAAATACGGGAATACGAAAAATATAATTGCAACGATCCGTTGTTGCGAGGGAAACAAAATTATCCTTATATAAAAGCCATGCAGGTCAGCAACATAAAAAAAAGAAATAATAATAATAAAAAAAAATAACTACGTTAAATTAAATCTGAAAAAAAGAATCAAGTTCAGAAGTTTACCTATAGCAACTTCAACAGTCGGGATCCAATTTTCTTAAGATTTTAGCCGGCCTAGATTTTAATGAACCCCAGCTGTTGAAGTCGCTGTGTAAACTACTCGACCTGTTTCTTGCTTTTGAAATTCATTCTGATTCACAATATTTCTACCAAAGAAGCTCTATTCTTGTGCAGTTTTGCAAAATGTACTACGATTCCAGGTTTTATATTTAATGTAGATATAAATGAAAGTTTGTTTTGCGATTGCAGAATAAATTTTTCACAAGCCCCTTCATTGATTCTCTGTTGCTCTAAACATGATGTGAAATGTTTTTTTGTCTGTCAGTGGTATTAAGTATGTTTAAATTGTTCTTCATATAATCTTAGTCTTAGTAAATAGATGAAAACTTAAGAAAATTATATAAATAAATATTTATTCATGTAGAAAATTATATGACATAATTTTTGTGATGTATTTTCTATCTCTGCGTAACGAAGAAAACTTTTGTTGTAAAAACTTTGTTATGAAGTTTTTCCTTTGCCAAATTTTTGACGGAAAATCTTTTGTTTTTTTAATATTTCATGTATGATTTAATTTATCATAAATATTAATCGAAAATTTTATAAATTTTGGTAAAACTTTTAATTTCAAAGAGTTAGAATTATTTTTTTCAGTTAATATACATATATAACTGAATATATTTTGCTATATTTCAACCTCTATACAAAGAACTGAAAGCGAATGGCACGCTTTTGTGTTAGGAATTTGAAGTTCATGTTTGTGTCGATTCTGTTTTAGATCCTTTGGTTCGTTGGGAGGTCTCTTTTATCTACGAATTAAGCAAATGACTCGTAGTCACTTTAGAGATATCAGGCGTTCCACATATTTTACAAAAAACACCCTTTGCAGAGCTCAGAACTGCCATAGGTGTGTACACAGTTTCTCAAATAAACTCTTGAGTTTCTACACGGCAAGAAGTTTTTGTGTACATCGTTATATGAGTATCAGTGTAAACGCCATACTGTATACTGTATTGAGGAAGTAATAACATTAGCAACAGTTATGGCGGGTGACCCAGTGCAGTATGGGCCTGAGACCAAAGTACTTCTGCTATCATTGATACACTATAGTATCTATTTTTCTCAATACCAAACATTGTAGTAAACGTCATGCATTTCTAACCGTGTAGCTAGAATTGGAAGGGATACAAAAATATACGTGACGACAATTTCTTAACTGCTCAAACCATTTGCAGCAGTTTGTGATGTAGCTACAATAATGTTATTAATGCAGTATTCCTTGTTTATACAGGCCAGTATGCCAGTATAAAACCCGATAGTCGAATTCAATTTGGTTCAAACGAGCACATACCTGTAAGTTTTCAAAGTATGGGTAGACTTAATCACAAAAGCGATCGCAAACTACCGAAACGATCGACTTTCAATCGTTACTTTCTACTTGAACATTCTTTTTAGCTGAAACCTTCCAATTAAGAGAAAGACTGAATCGCCATAGTAAATTTCGACATACTTTTTTGTCCTAATCATCTACTGACAATACTACTCATTCTCTTCGGTATGGTCTCGCAAATAAAGTCATGTCTGTCATTTGTCCTTTTCGAATAAGATTTTAAAAATTAGAACCACTAAAATATATGAGATACTTTATCTAATCCAATTTAATCGAATAATTTCCGATAATTCTTTTTATACCTTGAACAATTACTCGAATTATATCTAAAAGCATTTCAACGACATCCATTAACATAACACACACAAAAAAAGACAAAAGAAACTGTTAAACATGGTAGTTTATATTCGATTTCAATATATACAACCACATACCATACAAAAAGTACAGCAGTATTGAAATTGGTTTTTATTATTCGGTAAATTCCCAAATGTATAATAATAGAAGAAGTGGGTGGAAGATTCACTCCATACCCAATCTCTGTGCACAAATGCAACTCCCACAAATGAATTAAATTTGTATTATCTTGTTGAAACTAATAATATTCATTATGAGCGAATATCTCGAGATTTTATTATATCGTGAGCGCATAATCAAACAAAAGTTTTTTGAGTTTTTTCATCTGCCATTTACAGAAAAGAGGCAAATTTAGTTTTGAAGAGAAATGAGTCATGGCTTGGGTGTGGAATTTATTAAAATCGAGTATATGGTGCTTTACGTTTATCTTATTATTTTCGGCAGTTCAATGTACTGTTTACTACAGGTGTAATACCCACGTATGTAGTAATTATACTATATATCCATGGTAATACCATACAAAATATAAGTAACTTGAATTTCCGTAGTTCCGTTTTAGAAATTTGAATTTCTCCCACTGAATTTGTACTTTTATTAATTAATTTTAAGTAATGAAAAAGATATTAATTACTTAAATAATGGTTTAGTTCAAATTTCCAGCCAATAAGGTTAAGGAAAACAAATTTGAACCAAATTTAAATTTGATGAATATTCGCTTCATAATCAGCTCACGGTCTGGATATTCTCATGATAATATTGGAAAATTAACTTGGAACATTTTCACTGTGATTTTAATAAATGAAAATCGACTTTTAACATAAAAGAAATTATATATATTTTCTTGGTAAAGAGATAGCTAATTGTATGTGTATGCATTTCATTTTATTTTGTAAGGTTTAGATGGCGATCAAAATTAAATTGTTAAAACTAATGAAGCGTAAGGTTATTCGAATACCCTTTCTTATTGATTATAAAAATATACTGGCATCAAATTGGGAATAAAATTATCAAATCGTCTCTTACACTGAAGGCCAATTAAATTATACCTGTTTTCTGTTTGCTTAGCATGACGTTTTCGCAGCTTTGATCAGAGCCTATTGTCTTTTTTCCCACTTCTTATTTTTTTCTACAGATGTAGAAACATAGATTTAATTATAATGGCATGGCAGCGGTATAAGAACTTTACAATGACAGCACTTTTTTCTTCAATTTATTGAGATCCAATTATTCCCGTGAACTTCACATATTATCGTTATTTTTTCGATGTTTATGCATGCATCTCTCAACTGCTTCCTCGGTTTTGACAGGCCTGCGTCCATCTTGAGTTCGGGACTCCCTCTGCTTAAGCTTTTTTATCGAAAGCGCGGAAAAAGCGAGTCCACTGTTTAATCTTATAACTACGACAAAACTCTAAAACTTGATAAAGAATTAACCAAAGTCGAAACGTCGCTCACAATGAGTTTCATTATTTTATCTATGTCCACTTCTTGTGATTTACATTATAATAATTTTTCACACTCTGTATGTATATAAACATCATGTATATAAAACATGTATATAAAACATCCTGTATATTAACAAAAGTTCAATATGAATTTTTCAATAGACGGAAATTTTTTGATAGAAAACAAATACATATAGCACCCAAATAGAAGTTGTGAACATTGTCTGAAAATGCAATTTTCATCAGTGCCAAGTTATTTTTAGTAATGTCGTATACTTTTCTTGGCTATAATACAAGAATTCACAATTATGTCTGTGTTAGTTTTCCATGACTTGAAAATATTATTATATGTGGGGTTATAAATGGAAAGAGATAAATGTATTTACCAATAATACAGTCAATAAGAAAGATATATACATTTTATGTACAAAACACACTTTGCAAGTAAATTAATGTGAAGTGCATGTATATGCAAGATATGTGAATTGAAGATAAAAGTTTTATTTTATTTTCCGGGAATCAAATTATTGCTAAAACATAAGAAATGCTGCTATGAAATTGATGCAGCGTAATAAAAAGGATGCGATTCGAATTCGTTTCCTAGACGAAGTAACACTCTTTTATTATAGCGATTAATAATTACCTGAATGACCGAGCTTTGCTAGTTGTTTATTTTAAATGAAATTTAGCAAGATTGATTTTTCACCCCCGAAATCCCCTGTATACTAAATTTCATGAAAATCGTTGGAGCTGTTTCTGAGATTAAAGTTTCCGAGAGAAAACGACGTTTTCTTAAAATAAATCCTAGCTAGATCGATTTTTCGCCCGAAAACCCTTGCATACTAATCGTGTATCAACGTCATCTGCTGAAACCTATCTTTAGTGTTTCAGTATCGATAAATCAGTTAGTTGCTCCCAATTTAAGAGTCACATTTTTCAGTTTGTTCAGTTTTTCCTGAAAACATGGATAACACGGCATTTTCTTAAAATGAAATCAAGCTAAACTATCCAAATTTGGCTCAACTGTGCCATGTTTATCCAGCTATGTTTTTTCTTCATTGAACAATCTAAAGAAAACGATTTATGGATACTGTAAAAAGGGCTTTATCCCAAAACTGATTTTCTACAGAGTTTTAGAGCTAATTTTAAATAAATCCTCACGCCATCAATGCAATAAGTCTTATTGAATATTATTAAAAAAATAATATAATTTTTTTTTTTTTTTTATATATTTAGGTTATTAATATCATAAATTTCATTGCATGTCTACAAAACATTTACTTTATTTATTTATTTTTTATTATACCAAACATAAATTCTATATTGTTCGATTCACAAAACAAACACTTAGAAATTATATTGAAAAAAGAAACTAATCAACCTCTGTCTTTCATATAAGACAGGAAATTATTTTTAAATGATACAAATTAAATTTTCTTTTTACCTATTTCGTCTTTTGTAATCCTTTTCGTAATTATACATTTCAAATATTCATAAACCTTTGGAGGTTTCTTCGTTTTCATTTATGAATTTTAATCAATAAATGTAATTGGTTTCGCGTTTTTCTTTTGGTAATTACCATTTATATTAGAAATTGAATAACATTTTGTAATTTTCAAAAGCCAGACAATCGATTAGTAAAAAATAGTCAGTCATGGGCATTGTCGACGGAAGTGAAAACTAAAAACAATGAAAAAACTGTGCTTTTTTTTTAAATTTTTTTAACTAATTATAATATGAACAGTAAAAATTTTATCATTTATAATTTGTGGGTATAAAAAACTATTATGAATAACTCCATCTATATGAAAAGTAATCAGAAGTTATCAAAGATCACAGTCACAGTTAATAATTAAGTGGGCAGCTTTAATTATCATTACAAAGGTATTCTTTTTTTGATAGAAAAAGATTTAGTTATATCTGTAGCTTTATTCCTTGCATGTTGATGATGCCAAAACAGAAGAATATTATTTATCTATATATATTGGATCAAAGTTTCTGAGATATCGCAATATTTGGATCGATTTTAGCCCGTATCTCAAATGCTATACGACTAGTCATCAAATGCACCCGATTTTTGTACTTTTTGGGTCAAAATAACCTTATTTTTTTAAGGGGTACACACACAGCGAACTGTGCACGGGCGAGACACCAGAAGTGTTACCTCCACTTTTACGTTCCTTGCCTGACTTCGTATTACTTACTCCGATTAAGAAGGAGGTATTAAATTCGCCATGAAAATGTCTTTTTATCTTCCACTTGAATGATACATAAAGGTCACATTAATTTTAGGTTAACTGAGTGAGTTATCACCAACGAAACCTTTTGCTCTTAATATTTATACACACTTTTTTTCCTTTAATTCACTGCATTTTTCTTAGAATTTTCCGTACATACAAATAGTAGTGCGGTGATCAAACTGATTTCGTGACATTTGAATCGTTTTTTTTTCTTCGGTTCTTCGACTTTTTTTGCCCACACATATATTTTTCTCTCATCCTAAAAATACATACATACAATTGATATAAATGTTTCATTTGCTTGATTATTGAAAGTACAGGGTGAGTAGTAAGAATTCATTGTTTTCCAAAAAGCTGTAAAAGTCGATATTGATTCAAAATAATGCTTAACTTCTTTCATAGGGTTCTTTTTGATTTCTTCTAGGCTATATTGTGGATTATAGGATTGTAAGTTATTTAGCAAAAGTTAAATTGGGTTCCTCTTATAAATAGGTTCTTATAGAAAACAGAGGGTTATTACCTCTATCTACCCCACTTGGATCCATAAAAGATATAGAAAGCTGAGAATACAGCAAACGAAATCTCTGAGCTAAAAGATATTTCTTCATAAATCGCCGCACCCTATGTATAAACGTTATCTTTGATAGAAAAGAAAACATTACTCTCTCTGGTTGCACGCAACAAAAAATAAATCACAATGATTTGTGTGTGTATCTTAGAACGTTAGACATTGGCGACATTCAGTTGAGACCGACCGACATCTTCTTATTGTATGCGAAATGAATTTAAATCATTGTAATTATAGTATAGAAGAACTAAACATACATAGATTTTTCCGATTTATGTGGATGGTTTTTCTGACTTGTGTGTGTGTGTGTGTGTTTAAACGAAATATTATATATCAAATTGGAAAGTTTGTGTTATTTACTTGAGAAAATTCAGTTCGAATAAGTGTTTATTTGAATGATTTTTCGATATCGTTTTTGGTGTATTAAATAAAAATACTGTTTTGGAAGATTTATGAAAGTTCTTTTTTTATATGTGTCGACTAAGGTCCATTTTTTGCAAAACTTAAATAAATAAAAATTAGAAACAATTTAAGAAAACCAACTTTATCTCAATCCTTAATTAATTCGAAATTAAATCAGCATACAAGTCAACATATAAACCGACGTAACTTTGACTTAAAATAAGTGAAATTCAGTTGTATTGCTAGCACGCATTCAATTTAAGAAGTTGATCATTCAAAACGTTTTTTTGAGATTTTTGTGCGGCTTCCAATATCCGCTTTGATAATGTCAAAGGTCGAAAAGATTCTTTATACTTCTTAAACCACTTTAATTTACATATGTTTCCTAAAAAAGCTGAAATTCTAACAGTCATACTAGGTAAATCTATCGCTTTCGAATGTAAGATATCTCGCCTAAACTGACGCACGTTCCAGGACCATCCAAAACAGAAACTGGAATTTAATAGACCTTCACTGGTCACCATCTTACGGTCGATAAGAAAAAGTTTAATTTCTAAATTCCTATAAAGCAACCTTAAAAAAAAGTTATAAATTAATTTTTTAACAATGACAAAATAAAATTTTTAATTTATACATTTACTAAAATGAATTTAAGTAGAAACAGAAAAAAAATCTAAACCACCTGAAGCATTTAGGAAGAAAAGTTACTCTAATATAATGTAAAGGAACAATTAAATGTCTCATATTATATGCGAGACTCTTTTTTCGTAATTTTTTTTTTTAGCCTCTATCTTCAGTATGTTAAAACAAAATGTCCTAAGCAGAGTAATGTTTCCAATGCCTTGAGTAGCAAATCAATGGTTTGGGTGTATTAAAATTTCGAAAAAGTAAAAAAGAAATCATTTCTTGGAGGTCAAATATTGATCGGAAAATCTCAAGTTGTTGTAGATGCCTCATATATTTTCTATCATTTTTTAGTATTGACACAATTTTACAGCTTTGAATCTTTTTTTCCTGCAATGAGCATATCCGCTAGTAAATAGTTTCTCTCTATGGAGGTCAATTGAATGTTTCGCACCAATTTATTTTGTAAGTATTTTGTTCTTTATTCTTGCACACAGTTTGTTAAAAAATTTATTATAATGAACACAAAAAATATGAACGAAAAAACGGGAAAAACTTCCCCGTTAGTTTTAAAATTAAAAAGAAAGTTATATATTATGTGGAAAATGGTTGGAGATACTTGACCTACCTCGTAGCTCTTTGACAATGTAATTTTACTCTCATGAAAACGAATAGAGTTTTTCCAAGTCAAGTCGTAAGTTTTCTTATTCAAGTATAAGTAACAATGTAAGTATATGTCATATGCAAAATACCTGTTTGATGCACTTGCTACTAAATATATTTCCTCAAATAAGAAATATGTTTTTGAGGAAAAACTTTTACTTCTGGTTTACTGGCTCTCAAAACAGAAAGATTCTGTGGGTCTCAGTTGTCCTCCTTTACATTTAGTCTAAGAAAAAAGAAAAACTTTTGTATTAGATTTTCATGATCGCAAACCATGCTTTCAACTTATGATTGAAAGTTGAAATTACTTTTCATACATTCGCTCACTTTTGTTTCAAAATTGAGTACCTAATTGAAAGATCACATCAAAGTTTTTAACAATTTTAATCTTACACCATTTAGGAAATATTTTATATTAAAGGAGGGCGCTTTATTGAGAAGGCAAAATAATTAAATGGAAATTTGTTATTATTCAAAACTTAGTCACAAAACTTTCTTAACGCCTTGGCTTTTATTTTTCCAGGTACAAGAAACAGAACCCTTAAAAATTATGTTTTAAATTCGTGGAGTAAATAAGATTTACTTCTTCTTTTTCTCTTTTTTAAATAAAAAGAAAAAGTAAAAATACAGAGGACGGAAATTTCAATTATAATAAGAGTTACACAATTTAAAAAAAAAAGAAGAAAGAATGAATGTTGAGCAAAAAATTGTTGTATACATGAATTTTTTAGGTTCATATTTTTATTTTCTATGCAAATACAAGATGTATTAAATCAACTATTCTCAAGCAAAAAACCTTTCAATCTGGCTTATCATCCAGTTTGGTAGAATTCTGTTTATAACTTATCTTGCATACGATGCCTCGGAAAAAAATCAGAACAAGTAATTCTCATTTTTATGGTACCTAACTCAATTGTGTAATGGCAATTAAATTCTTAGAAATTTAATAAAACTGAAATATAAGAATAAAAAAAAATATTCTGTATTTAATAAGAAAAAAGGGAAACGAACAGAGTTAATTGTTGAAATATTCTGTATTTATAGTGTTGAATATCAGTGCTTGCATTATTTTTAATAAATTAGAAAAGTTTAAACTTTGATCATATTGGATCATCAATATTTCTAAGCGTTACAAAACGTGAACCTCTAAAAATACCGATAAATATAATCTTTTTGGAACATTTAAAAGTGGCCTTGGGCTAGTATGAAATGATTTAGAACCAATTTTTTCAAAAATTGAGAAATCAAATCTAGTCCTACCAGACTGGAATCGCTTTGACTTCGTTGGCTTTTAACACATTCGATTAGAATAGCGTGTTCGATTTCCGCCCGCACAAAAAAGTATTTATTTACTTAATGGTTGTAATGGGCTGGTGAAGTAAGTACATACCATGATAACATATGCATGGGAGAGATGTACTCAGTCTCTCAAGTTATAATTGAGAAGCTTATAGATGAAATTGTTACGAAAAGGTGCTAAAACAGATATATGGTATCACAAATGGGCCCTATATCCTAGGTGTGTCTCTCGTGGACAGCTTATATAAGCTAACCTAAACTAGGTGATCGAGATTCCTGATTTTGAAATGACACACATTGTACAAATACGGATGTTGTAATTATTTTTTATTTATTTTGAAATCAAATTTTCTATTCATTAAAAAGAAAAAAGAAATACTTTACAAAAAATACTTGACACCTATTTTTTTTTTTTTATAAATTTGATTGAATTGATGATAAGAAATAAATAATATATTGGAAAATGAAAATTAGTTCAATTCATATTTTCAACAAGTTTATTTTTCTTTTTCTTTTTATTTATTAGGTATAAAATAAGAATACCTTAATTAGGAGTCTGTTAAATTTAAAAAATAAAATTTTCATACCCTGTTTATATGAAATTTAGGTTAATCAGAGTACACTAATTTTGTTAACAAGTTTGTAGCCCCCTAGAAAAAATCGAGCAAGTCAAAATATTTTGGTTTCAAAAGTTGATGAAAATTGGTCTATAAGGTAAATTTAACCCACGATTGAACGATTTATTTTTGAAATATCTCCTAAAATCTTGTACGAAATATTTTATTTAGGAGCGATTTCATTCATAGCTTTTGTGAAAAATACTCATCTAATTAATACGACTTATATTTTTGGGATAGGATTTTTGTATTAAAATTTATTTTGTAGACTTGAAAGGATACAAAATAACAAGATTTCATTCTTAGAACGTATTTCAGATTATGTACATCAGTTAATGAGGATTTTTTTTATGAAATTCCATTTATAAAATAGGATAAAGGATAAATAATAATTACCAACCAAGCAATCATAATGAAAATAAACCAAGACAAAAAAAAAATACATTTAAAAAACAACAAAGAAAAAAAAAAACAACAAGCAGTGTCTCTGTACTAATTAACAGTTCCTCGTCTTCTGTTTTTATTCTGTTATTTAACTTTGATAAGAAATATTCAGGTATAAAACAAAAGATGTTGGGAGGACTGTTTGATAGATAGACAAGGAACAATATATACAATCTAAGGAACTTGACTTTTAAAAGGAATTATATAGCAAGATGACGGGTGGAAACGTATTCGATTTTGTATTTTGTTTAGTTGCTGCTGGATTGTTAACTTTTTACTTGTAGAATACAAATTTAAAGCTGGGCCAAATTATTCCTTTTTAACTCATTAAAAGAGGGAGGGTTTAGTTTGAAATTTTTATCTTTTAGTCGGTATCTGTGCAGCCAATTAGCAATCATCGCAGTGTTAATTAAAATTGATAATTACTAGAGTTACTGGAATTTGAAATCGAACTTCTCAGTTCCAAGAAATGAATAATTGATGAAAACTTTCACGACGCTTATAAACTGCATATAACAAGTTGAAGTGTTTCTTGGAAAATACAACAAAATTCAGTTTTTCTTGAACTCAAGAAAATTAATAAGAATACGTTCGCACATGGTCGAATTCGATACAAAAAATTTCGAGTTTTCGTCAGTACAAACTCAAGTTTATAGAAATTATTCTGATAAAAATAGGTAATAGTTGTCTTCACCTAAATTTTAATATCGAATTATGTTCATGAAATTAAAATGAAAAACTTAGATTTCAAACTGATGCCATAAAACCATTAAACCGTTCTCGATAATTTTCAAAACGAAATAAAAACTTAATTTTGGTTTATTTTCCATGCTACACTTCTTTCTACTGGTTATATACACTTTTACAATATCGAACAATATCGTTTTGAGAAGAAAAAAAATTCATATTTTTTGAAGGCCTTCGATGAAACCGTTCGATGGAAAAGGAAATGTCATTTCACTGCTATATCATTTGGTAGATCTGGACAGCAATTTCGTGGCTCCGGCAGATTAATTTTATAACGCTCATTGAGAAACCATGAAATGACGTGTTCTGTAAATTACAGTAATTTTGTAAATTGAGTGAGTGACTTTTTAATTATTATTCGAAGAAAACAAAACGGCACAATTAAGAAGTCTCGTTGGAAATAAAACAAACATCTTTTACAAGCTTCCATAATGGAAAAATGAGCTATAATAAGTGCGATAATAAATTAATCTTGCCCAGCTTTATGATTTTCAAACATATCTACAATTCACAAATCTATATATAGCTTAATTCTATACAACAACCGTACAAAAAAAAGAAAAAATAAGCAGTCCAATTTAAACTTTTTTTTGTTGTATAATATGTTTTCTCTTGAGAGATATAATGAGAATTGTAAAACAAGACCACCTTTACTATTTTTTTACACTAAAAGAGAAAAAGAGAAACGAAAAGTATTTTTTAATAAAAGAATAAAATAGTGAAAAAAAAATACAATGTTACTGGTGAATCTGTATTGTATAACTAGGTAGCAGTTATTTTTCTTATGGTTTGGCAGTAAGTAAAAGTAACTAAGTTAGTTACTTTTTGTTTATGAGTTTGGTTATTGTCTGGAACAAAAAAAGAAACATATTATTGTAGAAAATTAAAATGGTGTAGTGTCTAGTTCAATTGTGGTTTTTGTATTCAATTACTTAGTTTAAATGTTCTTATTCCTTCGAAAAAACTGTCAGTTAACCTGTTTAATTTTGACATTTGTCACATTTTAATGTTCTCTTAGTAATCTTCTTTGTAGCTAATCCAAGATTTCAATAGCATCTTTTTGACTTGGCAATTTCATATAAAAATAAACAATGGGATAATAGCAAAACACATATTTTGTTGTGGTTACATTACTTGGCAATGCTTACAAAATATTGGTAATTCTACGACGCGACGATTGAATTCTAAGAAATGATCTGTTTGTTCATTAGTAGCAAATAGCTGGAGGGCACTCACGTATAAGGTACCTATTTTCACTCTATCAACCGGAATCATACCGCAAGCCGATGAACACTCATTACAGTTGAATCAACCGAAATGAATGTAGAAGATGTTTTATCGTTTTGGAATGAAAAATACGCCTTATTAAGCAATGTCTTGTGTCGTTTGTTTTGACTACGTGCAGTAAGTTTACTTCAGGCAGGCAAAGAGGCATCGAATGTCAAGTAGATTGTCATAGCTTATCCCACCCAGCAAACAGAGATCCATATATTATTTCAGGCAGCAATAGTCTAAGCTCTAGTGCAAAATAAGCTTTAATTTTAGAATATTGAATGAAAAGTGTGAATAAAATTTTGTGAGTAGAGACTGTCTGAACGAGTTATTAGTATGACAAAGAAAAACTGAATAAAAACCTTTAATCACGGAATACTACCATTACATTCCAAAAATGATTGATGAAATCATGGACCCCATACAAAAAAACTCAACTCGAACGAGATAATTTACAAAATTTGTCAACGAAATAGGAGAAATTTTAGTGTCGCTGGTGTTGCTTTCCGCCCGAGCATTCGAACGATATACTACATGAATGCGTCATTTTTTTAAAATCAAACTCGCGCCCTACTCTCTTTTCTCTATCACGGTGCAAAAGGAACACAACTGTCATCTTTTTTTCGACAGATATTTGGTGACATAGCGTTGGGTGTCCTTGTATAGTGTCTATGGATAAAATGATTTAAAGTCAAAAATCATATTCAAATTATGAGATTCTGAAAACCACCCACTAAGAACAAATGTATAAAAACCTTTACTTTATCAAGAAAATATCCGTATAAAACTAGGTTATTATGCAACTCTTTAAATCTTCAGTATTGTCATTTTCGAAAAGTTTACCAAGTAAAATCAACAATTTATTTGGTTAAAATTCAACTGAACGTAAAATAACACATTCAAGTCACAGGAAAATCATACAAAAAAGATTGTGCAAATTTTATGAACATTGAAAAACTACCCCTGTGATAAACATCAAAAACATTTCTATTCTAAAAAGTGGTATATTTTACCGTATCATAAAGTTATGGATTTTATGTAGCGATATACTCGTAGAATAACTGTGTATAAATATTGTTGATATTTGTATCAAACACAAACAACAGAGTATGCCAATGGAAACTTGTAGGGGTAGTATTCAGAGTGCAATTCTCATTTTTAAGAAATTCTTGAACCATGTTTGAACTATACACGAAAACATGATACAGTCGAATTGACACCGTCCTCCTTCTTTGTTTGAAGTCGGTTAAAAAGGAGGTGAACCTTGTATCGATTCAGGTATATTTGTTTTTTTTGTTTTTGGTATGTTGTTTGCAATATAAAAGAAATGTTAAATCCAAGTTTTCGACCAGGGCAAACGTTCGGATCATGTCGAAACATGAGAAAAACCTCCAAAATTTAGACCTCATTTAAGTTTTTTCCGATTTTGACCCAGAAGGACTGGTTTTTCATAAAAAATTGTGATGTTTGGTTACGGATAGTTTTGGAAATACAGCTTTTTACATTTTGGAAATAATAAGAGCCCTTGTAAATCGTTGGAGATAGAAGTTTAAATGTAAAACAATGTTTATAAAAACTACCAAAATTTCAAAAATTTTCGAAAAATTATTTTCCAGAATTTGTTGTTATTTTTCCAGGATGTTTCACAAGACCACTAGTTGAAGCTACCTGCAAATTTTCAACTCCCTTCTTTTATAGTTTTGGAGAAAATGAACACCAAAATTATGTCTTAATTTGTGCTTTCGCGGGTAAACAGTGATGTTTACGAAAAAATGATTCAATCAAAAGTTGTTTATTGTTACTCGATTCAATCAAAAGTTGTTTATTTTTACTCATAAACTTTTGTTCTTTCTCTAATGGTTCACAACATGAAATTTTGCGAAGAGTCGTATAACTTGGAAAAATAGACAAACTTTGAAAAGCTGTATCTACGAAACTATCGGTCCTGTAAAAAACGCCTTGATCTCAAATTGTTGCCAATTTAACCTTCATTAAAAATAAGCAGAACAGTCCAGGTCAAAATCGGAAAAAACTAAATTATATCAAATGGATTATCCAACGCAAAGGATTAGCACACTCTTAGAAAATGTTTCCAAAGTTTGTAAGGCTTTTCTTACTTTAAAAGGCGTTCTAGGTATCTCTCAATGACCTGAATAGTTGTATAGTCTTTCGAATTTCAATGAAAATAGGCAAATGTAAAATTCTTTTATCGATGCTTGAGAAACAGTTTTAAATACCACTCTTTAGAATAGAAAATAAGGAAGACATCCAAAGGTAAAATGCACATAAGATATAGAAAATATTCCATAATATCCAAGAATATATCTATCTATGCCAGTGACTACTACAAGCATATGTATAGTCAGTACTTGTGCAGGATATAATATTGAAGGAGACAAAACTTTATGATGATAATTCAAATGAAAAACTTTCTTTAAGTTTTGTTATAATCCATATGCTTGACTCTGTGTGTAGTTGTGGGGGTGTGTGTGTGAATGTGGTGTGACTTGATGCAGGGTATCCTTTTGAGTAGAAGGTATATATAGAGACAATGTTATGGTAGCGACATCACGATCATCATCGAGCGATGTTCTTTCTTTGTATGTATTATAGATGTGAACTTAGAATGCAGAACAGAAAACTTTAACACGTTATGTAGAAATACACAGAATGGTCTAAGATTTTAATATACTCTTCCATAGGATCTGGTCATGATGCGCTTCGTACCGGTTTTTTTTATTATCCATCCATGAATTGGGCTCTTGTCGATTATTTTTCTAGCTTTGGCTCCTGTTTTTAAACGGTTAACTCAAAACTAGTGCAATAAAACAGATTTTCCAAAATTTTTCCAAATTTTCGAAAGATTATGGCACTAAAATTTTCTTGTAAAATCATTAAAGGAATTCTGACCACCAAGTGATAAACTGATGTTACAAAAATTTCTAGTCTTCTTATAAGATGCTTCTATTACAAACAAGTATAGTTATTATGAGGCGTAAACAAATTATTCAGATATTAACATGTGGAATCTACCCCCACTTATATAATATCAACATCCAGAAAGCCGAAATTTTGAATAACTACACCAACTATACTTTTTTTAAGAATCGGTTTTGCATCATCAATCAAGTTTTTAATATGGTGGGCGGTTTTACTCGTATAATAAAATACTCAGTATCTCCCAATGGCAATACAGATTTTCATTCTAAGGCCTCTGATCCGCCTCCTTTCACCTGTAAATAAGGTAGATATTTCTCTACAGCCAAAAGCCAATACCTCCTTGTTAAGGAAAGCATCGAGGGGGGGGGGGCGGTGTTAGTTAAGATTATGTATCAAGGTTCCATAACACGAAGATTTTTTGGGTATGTTAGAGAAGACTAAGAAAATACGTTTACAACCCAGTTTGGCGATTTATTCTTCGTACATTTCTAAATGATAACTACTCTGAAATAGTGCCAATTATGCCATGAGATGCCATCTTGTACTTATAAATGTTCGCTTCATGTATAAATGCGAATATCTTTCGATATTTTATTATCTTTGTATGTTTCAAGTTGTTTTTTTGTCATATAAATTCTGTTTTAAGAAGTTAAGAAAATATTGAGTTACTTAACTTTTGATATTTTCTCCTCTTTTTGTGTGTTTTGTATAACTTCTCAGTCATTATATTGCTTTATTTTTCAATATTTTCTCTCGATTTTTTGTATGTTTGTTAGTCATTGAGTTTTCTTTCTGTCTCTCTCCCTTTTAAAACGTTTTTAATATGAGCTTTTATGATAAATTTTTATTCATAATTTATATATATGGATTTTAAAATGAAATTAATATACATGAGAATTTTTAAAGGATTATATTGATCGCTTATAGATTTTATGCTAAAGAAAAATTTAGTTGAAGTAGATGCTCTTAAAGAAGAAAAGTTTTGTTGCAAGAGACAATTTCCATTTACGATAAAATTAAATATTTACGATATCAATACTTTTTACATCAATGCAGAAACTAAGTGCTAGGAAAATTTATTAGTTTTTCATTTATTAAATTTTCAAACTAATGATAATAAGAAAAATATACAATGGACTCTAGAAACGATCACTCTTAAATTGTTAAGAATACGTTTTTGAAATCTTTAGGAAAGCCTCTTTCATAAAATCTTGAAGGAATTTTATTTGGTATAATACTCGCCCATTGGACTAAAGTCGATAATTTTCTGAAATAAATAGACAGGAACAAGTTACTTTTTATTGGAGTTATTGGCTTCACTTGGCTGTTGATGTTTTTAGTAAATATTATTTGAGTTGAGTTAGTTGAGTTACGATCTCAATACTTAATTCAAGAAAAGTAGTAATGGACTGTTTGAAAATTTATGTATTTAAATGTGAAAATTATTCGAAGTGTTCGTGAAACTTTTTCAAAATCCGTTAGATCGTATTTTATCTATCTATTATTCTATTTAAACGTCCGAAAATAGAGAAGAGGTCTATTTTCCGATATCGAATACATGAGAAAATAAACTGTTTCTTAACCACCAGCACTAACTTTCGTAGAGATTTTATACAAAAGTGGAAACGTTGGTAGCGGGAAAATTACTTAATTATTAATTTGTATACATAAACTAAGAAAATGTGTAAGTTTCCATTTCGAAGAAAAACATATTTGCAATTTTACATGGAGGATATTTTCTAATTTTCAGTTTTCAAATTATCCTCTTATATATAATAATGCATTCATTATTCATTTGCCTTTAACTAAAGAGCTTCATTATTTATTCTACTCTAAAAACATCTCTTAATACAAAAATAAATTTTCTTCGAATAACTCTTTCTGTTTTCCTATTCATTTCATTTTTATGGGGCAGATCCCTTCAAAGAAATACTGCACGTATAATGGTCTCATAAAATATTGAAGACAATTGAATAAATTTTTCTCCCCCACAAAAAAAGAGGGAAAAACCTAAACAAATCTTTAACTCATTCATAGACAGTGGTAGATCAATATGCGATTGAAAAACAAATAAACTTGAGTATAAAAAAAATACTAGGTTATTAAGTACAGTAAAACTTCTTTTAATATGAACTGTTTTTATAGTTTTCTATTAAGGAAAGCTATTGAAAAACTGTCATAAAACTTACATATTTAATTCTTCTGAATACTATTAAATAAGTCTCATAAAATCAAAGTACTTTTTTATACATTTGCATTTATTTGATTAAATTATAGTTTATTGCGGTTTTACTGTATTATGCAAAATATATACTTGAATTGTAAGTATAATTTTAGCATTTTCTAGGTACAGAAGTTATAGAAATATGCGTGGTAGCCTTGAAAACGCAGTCTATTTTGTGTAGTGTGAAATATTTCTTTTTCCTACTAAAACCCTATAAAAAGGCTCAAGTCGCACGTGGGTAATATTTACAGGATGAAGGAATTCTCTCCAAATAGCTACAAATTTTTTAGCTTCAGGGTAATTTATTTGTGTGGTAATCCGTGAATTATTTTGGTGGCGAAATACTCTAAAAAGAATGTAATATAAAAGGATGTTATAAGAAACAATTGGCAAATTACGGACAACGCCATCGATAGTACTAGGGGTAATTTTGCGATTATTGAAAATTAATCTCTTTGAAGAGATATGATCAGCTTACAAGGCTCCTTTAAAGCTAAATTTATTAAACGGAAGATATATTCGTTTCCGAGAAATACGAATGGATAAGGCAAAGCACTTTAATTAGTACCGATATTATTATCCTCCCCATGGGCTATGTGAGGTAATACAGTGCTTAAAAGATCAATAAACGAGTTTTGTAACTGAATTGAGAATTCAACGAACTGGCCAAAAACCGTGTACAAAGTTCTCGGGTATAATTTTTATGAGTACGTTTATCGAGCTGCAAGTTACTACTCAATGAAATCATCTTAAATTAGTTCCACATTCAATAAAAATGAAAAATTACATGTTACTGCAAGACAAGTAAAGTTTCAGAACACTATGGGGCTCTAAAAATACTGTTTCATTTTAAGTACGTTGAAGATTTTTATGGGACATGTCTTTGCAGGCATTAAAATCGCGTTAATATGACTTTTACACTGTCCAGCTCTTGTGGTAAGAAAATTGACAAATTTGTGCTTTTCGTGTGTTGAACTCTCGGATTCGAACTTTTATTCGTACAAACAATTTTTAGCGAGTCTAATCACTAAACTCGATGCCAGAGTGGATAACAATTCGTTTTCCAGAGTCGACTCGTCAACGTGTTGTAAGCATTTTTTTTTTGCGTTAAAATTATGTTTTTTGTCCATATTTTTTTCTGAAACACACAGAAAGATCTCTTTCGAAAATAGTCGCGATGTGATGCAAGTAATCTAAGTGTGTCTCACCCTTGGACAAACACTATCCCCCTGCTTAGCCTCTGTATCGAATAATATTTTTATGCATACTGTATTGGTAGCACTCCATCCTACACACAAAAACAATATTTATTTATATTTATTTTACATAAAAGTTACTATTCAGTTACTACTTTGTTTTTGTTCTATTTTAGTATGTTTTCTAAAATAAATGTTGTTCGCTAATGACTTTGCTATTATTATTGTTGTTGTAGATATTATTAAACATATACAACAACAATACTAGACTTTGTATTATTGTTACTATAAAACTAACAAACGTTAAATTATACTTCACAAATATTTTTATACCCTGTATATATGAAATATATATTAAGGTATACAAATTTTAGTCCCAAGTTTGTAACGCTTAGAAATATTAATGATACGAACAAAATTTTTGTATTGGTGTTCATAAAATCACTTAATTAGTCCATTTCCAGTTGTCCTGTCATGCTCGTTCGTAATCACGATAACTCAAAAACGTAAAGAATTATCTAATTGAAATATTTAAAGCGTGCTCAAGACGTAAATAGTGTGTTTGAGTTTGTTAATGAGCAACATAGGTCAATTGGGCTCGTACGACCCATTTTGTAAGTTTAAATGTAAAAAAAAATTAATTTATAAAAATAGTTATTTATAAAAAAAGAAACTTTTGTTTGAAACATTTTTTCGTAAACATCATTGTTTATCCGCGAGGACGTAAATAAGACCGAAATTTTGGAATTCCTATTCCCCAAAACTATAAACTTTAAATAGTGATCTTGTGAAATGTTTTCGAAAAAAAATTTTAGAAAATACTTTCGACTTTCGAAAACTAAAGCAAATAGCGGCCGAAAGGCCAATATCATTGTGTTAATTTTTTAGATTTTTCTAATTTATGAAAAATAATACAAGCACGGACATTCAACACTTTCTTTATAGGATATTTCAACAATTAACTCAGTTTATTGTTTGTTTTCACTAGTTTTGTGTTTTATTTAGATACTTTTGTATATATGTTACTTGTAAAGAACATTATACTTCAGTTTTTTTATTGTTATTTATAGTTCGTTAATTATAATAAACAATCAAATTAAATTGAACTATTTATTTGTTTTCTCAATTGAGATAAACTTATTGATATAGCTTATAGTGGCAAAGTGGTCTTGAACATAGCGTTGCCACTTGAGTTGAGAGAAACGAAGTAAAGCAACAAAAAGAGCGACTATAAATGCTATCAATTACTCCTTTCGCTAAAAATAATATACTTAAATTTAAGGTCTTTTTTTTTTGTTATTTTTTAAATTAAAAATTTGTATAATTTTTAGACACGGATGAGTTTAGACTTGACGACATTTTGCATTATGAGCGGCCACCGTAACCATTTGACCACGTCCTCATGGCGAATATTATTAAAATTTCGAGATAATATACTATAAAAAAGGTTTTGGTCGTTTTTGTTTATCAAGGCCCCATCCGTCAAACGCGACATAAGGAACCATATTCCAACGAAAAAACGAGAGACGCAATAAAAATTAGAATTCTGACTTTTGATACATGCTCAAAGGACAAAAAGATCCTGTTATACATTTGTTATCTGTGACGGGTGTTGTTATGTTACCTTTGACGGGTACCATCATTGACATGCACTATTGTCGGTCAAGCAATGTCTATTTTCATAACTTGCTAAACGAACACTCGAAAACAAATTATTAAATACAATTTTATTACCATTCCTTCATTATGCTCGTAACATAGTTCCTACCAGGTGTTCCACGACACCTCTTGTTCTTTTTTTTATTTTCTGAATCATTTTTTTTTCCAATCATTTGAATAATATATGTAGAGAAAATTGAATAAAATAACCAATTAAACTTCCAGGCTTTTCGTATGAACTCCTATGTATATTTTACTTGTAACATATATTACTTTGTTAGCCCCAGGGCTGTAAAATATTGAAAATAATCAAATTTGAATAAAAATGTTATATTTCCAGCAATGTAATATTCATTTATTTCATGCCGAAAAATTAAACGATACTTGTATAAATTAAATTCTAAAGCATGGTTATCATCGTGCTCTATTAATTACTGTTATTATATCTCACTTTAAAAAAAAATTTACGTGCTTAAAAAAAGCTACGACCAGAAGAAAAGGTGAATGAAAAATTAAAACATAAAAAAGCAAATAGTGAAAACTTGGATCAATAAATTCCTTTTTTTTCCTGTGTACTAAAAATACTGACTATTAAAAATGATATTTAAAATAATAGTATAACGATTTAATAAACCCTTATAGATAGAATCATTTAAAGCACAGCTTTGTTTAGCTGTTACCTTTGAATGCTTAAAAAACATTTTTTTTACTATACACACCAAAGCTCTTTATTAGCAGCATTTGATGAATAAAAGTGAACCAATCCACGTCTCTCTCTGTTATATCCCATACATCATTGTCACAATAGTATTTTCACAGTATGTAAGCCTGAGCGTGAGCATGAATGAGTGTTCGTTAGCTCATTTAGCTTCTGTTTGTACAAAGTTCACTCCTTATAAAATATACAACAAGCTTTGGTGATTGCGATCCTTAGAAACCAAACCAATAAATTTCTGATTTTGATTAGTTATTTTATTGATAATGACAATGAATAGTATAATACTAGGACCTGGCCCGAAAAATGTGTCGGAACTCTGATGTGGTCAATTAAATTAATTGTTGGGATTCCCTCAAAAACATTTATCTTCATTCACGTTTACTTCGAAATATAGCAATTTAAATTTTTGAAGTGAAAACGTCTTTAGCAGTGTTGAGCGATTTTATTATAATAATTTTTTAGCTGGAGATAAAGGTCATTATGGTTTGAATCGTCGTTATTTTAACCCACACAAATAAAAAATATGGTTCATTCGGCGATTAAGCAAAAAGTTTTTAAGAAAAATGCTAGTTCGGATCGATTTTTGGCATTTCTACACAAAAACATTTTCTACATGAATCGTACGGAGTTGTTTGGGATTCCTACCTTTCTCTTAGGATTCTTACCTTCATGAATGTTCAACATAAACCTTCAAAAGTCAAGATACAAAATTTTTGATTACGACTTTCGAGGTAAACACAATTACCCATCTATCAGTCAAGTTAATGTAATAAATTATACAGATTTATCTGGTTTAATTTAAATCTTTTGTTTAAATACTAAATATATACAAATAATTGTTTAAATTTATTTCTGTATGAGTAAGATAAAGATAAACGATTCTAGAAACATCTTTATAGAATCGGTATTTTCTATGTTCATAAAAAACAAGCGAGATAAACGATGTATATGAAAAACTCGAAGGTGTGTAGATCTTTACCTATAGATAATTTAGTAGCGATAATTTATTTTATAATTTATTGAAAATTTACAAAAACTCAATAGCCTCAATGCGATCGAGTGGTATAGTGTTTGGTAGTCATTTCATACGAATAGAAAAGTAAAGTTTTTAAAAATCTTTACTAGTATGCAAGATATGAACGTTTAAAATTCCTAATTAAACAAAAAGGAAAGTACATTAGTGACGTCATACGTGGGTATCACCATAAAGATTACTTATAAAACTTTATTTTGCTAAAAGAAGATGTGTCATCTTTGAATGCAATCTTTGATTGCTTATAACTTCAAAATAATGCTGCTTTAATATTTCAAAATAATGCAGCTTTCAAAATTAAATCATAAATAAAATGGAATGTATGTAGCGTAATGATCACACTAACATGAACAGTTAGGTTAAATTTCGTTTCCAAGTACGTTTACTTAAACTTACACCATTCTTCTCTACCCCACAACTCTTTGGGTGAATTTACTTTTATGTCCATAAAGGTAGAAATATTTTTAATTACATACAATTACCAATTAGAACGCTACACTATAATTGTGGCTACCAAAATTCTAGTACATATAATTACAATTATATTAACGATAATGAGAATTTTGGAATTAGTCTACATACGTAGATACCTACATTGGTAGGTAAATGTTAGATACCTACATAGGTAATAGATATGTGTAACGAAGGTAATTAGAATATATAAACCAATTATTAATAAATTGTCCGTATGAAAATAATGACTACTTACTCGTACTTGTTCGAAATATTAACCCACAAATTCGATATTAAACGGATATGATAATAAAACCACAGAAATAATATCGTTTTACCAATAACTATCATAGGTAACTAGTTATTAATTCTAGAGCCAGGCTGAATAAAATTTTTTGATTTTTTTGTAAAAAATTTTATTATTTTGAGATCATAGTCAAAAATTATGAATGTTGAAAATTTCAATTTTTAATTACAAAGTAATCCTACGTATATACAATTTTTAAGCCCCGAACTAAAGAAAAAGGGATGTTATACGTTTGACCGCTATGTGGGCGTGTCTGCGTGGGTGTGTCTGTGTGATGAACCGATTTCACACTCTCCGTTACATTACCGAAAGGTAGTGTAACGGAGAGTGTTCTTAGACATGTTTCAAGGGCGAGTTTAGGGTTCCGTACCCGAAAAAACAAAAAAAATTGGTGACGATCTTCAAAATGCTTTAAGGAAAAAGTTAATTTAATGGAGAGTGTTCTTCTATATGTTTCAAGTGCGAGTTTAGGTAGGTGATCTCGAAAAATTAGTAGTCTTTAAGAAAAATTCAAAAATTGTTTTCTATTTTACATTTAAAATGGATTTTTGTCAAGTATCGATCTAATCAATATACAATTTCGGAATAGCTGGAAATTATAGAGTCTTTTGTCATGGTCAAGCTGTCAAGGAGGCCAGGAAACTTTAACTTCGCAGTAAACTTAAAATTATTATTATTCGTTGAAACTCCAATGAGATGATAATTGAATGATATAAGAAAGAATGATACATTACGAAAATGAAGATTTTTAGATTGGCATTTTCATCAACAGCCTTTCAACATTTTAACATTTTAAAATGATTGTCAAGAACTTTGTCTAGCTCTTGGCCTATTGTGTGAACCGAGGTATTGTTTCAAAATATTGTTATATTGGAATAATAATTGTAATTATTTTAATATCCTGATTAACAAAATGTATACCTAATTTATTTTAATTGGCATTTATATTGTGGAAAATTATTTTATAAATTTTCTTTGTTCCCTTGATACAAAAGTAAATAAAAAATTGTGCAAAACCTCCTCTTAACAACTGTAATTTGCAAAATTTTATAAAATCCCCGGGATGCTTCGAAAAATAGTACAAAAAACTGATAGAAATTTTATGAAACAACGAAAAAATTAAAAATGCTTTGTCTGTAATTAAAAATTTAATATCCAAATAATGTCTGACCAAAATAACTTTGAAAACAGAACTTGAAACTTTGAACTTATGCTATTTGACCCTTGTACAACTACAGCTTTTCAAATTGAACCTTGAGCAATTAAAACTTGAATCTTGAAAGATGACAGAGTGAACAGGTTGAACGCCCGTGATTGAATTCATCCTGTGATGAGTGGATTGGCCATCCCTCTAATGGGGTCGAATAAGCATCTTTGAATTTGATAAAGTTCTAATTGCTCAATGCTCAAATTGTAAAAGTACTAATTGTACACGGTAAGAAATTTTTTGTGGATATCAATGTCAGTATCGGTGTCAATGCTATAATGTATACTGTTTTTTAGAGAATAACATTAGCAAAAGGTTTGGTAGAAGAGTCAATGTAGCATTGGCGTCAGGTCTATACTGATTGACGACACCTACAATGCTTCTGGTGGATATGTACCTAATTCTGGTACCATTCTGGTACTATATGTACCTAATACTCATCTGCCTGCATACCATACCCGCATTGTAGTAAACGACATGCATTTCTTACTGCGTACAAGATTCAAATTACCAAAATTCAATTTCCAAAGCTATTTTAGTGTGGAACCTACAATAAGACATATTTTTCTTGAATAAATTTTTGATTGAATTTTTTTGGGGTAGGTATAATATTTCATTAGGTATTGCAATTGTATTATTTTAAAAACAACCTATTATTGAATTTGTGGTTTTCGATTTAATTCAGCTTTTAACCAATTTTATTAACATGTTGAAATAAACAAAGGTTTAATTTTATTTCATGCACATTTATTGAAATATAATATGTTGAAATAATAGATTTAAAAATTATATTTATTACATGCCCAAAAAAGCATAAACTGAAAAACAATATGATTTCCATTTTTATTGAAAATAATTTCATGCAATGAACGTAGACGTAACAATAAAACTATTTTCTTTTGCAAAAAATAAAATCGTTTTACACTTCTATACCGCAAACAATTTCAGTTGTTAATATTTTGTGATTTCGTCAAATTCCAAAACAAAACTTTGTTTGCGATTTTCTTTATTTTTTCAAAGGGGTACCCCTTAAAAAAATTGCAAAAAATCGAGAAATTTTTTTTAACTCCAATTTCGATAAAACTCAGTATATAAGGTAATTTTGACCCAAAAGTACAAAAATCGGGTGCATTTGATGACTGGTCAAATATTGCGATATCTCAGAAACTCTGCATCTAATCATTAAATAAATATGATTTTAATGTTTTTTGGATCAAAATTACCCCATCCACCGAGTTTTATCAAATTCCAAAACAAATTTTTTTTGCGATTTTTCTCGAAAGGGGTACCTCTTATAAAAATTTAATAAAATCGATAAATTTCACTTGTAATTCGAAATAAATCAACAATATCTATTATTAGTTTTATATAAACTGATAATGTAAACAAACTATGCTCTTACGTCACTAAATGTTAAATTAAATTTTAATAATTATATTTGTATAAAAAGTTTTATTATTATGTGTGTAATGTTTTTTAAACTTAAAACTTTCATATAATAATTTTAATTTTAAAACATTGTAATAATTTTTCGAACTAAAAGTAAACAATAAATATAATTATATATATTATAGATAGTAAAATTTACTTTACTAAAATCTATGGTATTAATCACAAAAGCATTGCAAAAAGACAACAAAAGGGGGTAAGGAGGGAGAGAGGACACCCAAAGAGGTTCTAGTAATCACAAAAGCATTGCAAAAATAAAGTGTGTATAGTTGGCAAAATCAAAATATTGTCACACTTTAATATGAACATAGAAACGTTTTTATAGTTTAAAAATAATTCATTAAAAAAATTTACAGTCCTTCTTGCTAATGTTCACCTTGCACCCGAAGTGTCTCCCGTTTAAATTTGGAAAATGACCTCAGATGACTTACCAGTAACATTTCATTTAAAATCTTCTTGGCTCAATCTAGTATACGAATAAACCGATGATTGTATGGAATTGCGATTATACTTTGGTCGAATACAAAAATTTAGTTAGCCTTCATTAACATGCATCGATATTTCTAACAAAAGTAAGCTATTAAGCAGTAAGTTCACCCGAAATAAATTCCAACGATTTCTTGAAGTATAAGTCATTATTGACTGCGTACCTGGGCTTATCAAAAAAGACTGATTAACCAAATTAATTGAGACTCTATTCTAACTAACGTCCCTGTCACCATCAAAAGAGTTTCCGAATGCTTTTACTTTAACTTGTTTAAAACCAAATTGCCACTCGTCGATTCAATAAGCAAGGCGCAAGATCAATATTTTAAGAACTTCTCATAGATTTGTGGGTGAGAAAACAACACAAAAAAGAATTTCTCCAGTTTCAAGTTACTTGAAACACTAACTTTTTTAAGTATATGAGGCAGTTGTACTGATCTGAAAATGTTCGAATACGGAGTCTGAAGTTAATAAAAGTTTGTGTCAAGAAAAGTCCACAATCAAAGAAATCAAGGGAAAAATACACTATTTATACCATTACACTAATTAGCCCATTTCCGGTTGTCTGACTGTCGTCTGTTACAGGGTGCTATGGACGGAAAGTGAGGTCAAGTTCGTAAATGAGCAACATAGGTCAATTGGGTCTTGGATTCGTACGACCCATCTTGTAAACCGTTAGAGATAGAACAAAAGTTAATATGTAAAAAATGTTCCTTATAAAAAAATAAACAACTTTTGAAACATTTTTCATAAACATCACTGTTTACCCGTGAGAGCGAAAATTATGCCCAAATTGTATAGTATGTATTATATGGGAATATCAGTTATGTATGTTTGACATGTATGTGTAATGTGACAGAGTAATCAACACTGTCTATACATGGTATTTCAACAATTAACTCAGCCAATTGTTTGTTTTCACTTGTTTTAATCTGGGAAGCAGGCATCAGCATTGACCATCAGATCATTTTTTATACCATCTAACTGAGAATCTTTTAATGTTTCCAACTGCCAGGATAAGCTTAATTTTTAGTCAGAACAGGGAGAAAATGTCCAGGGGAAAGTTTTGTCTTGCCAACTTTATTGGTTTACAATAACATGAGGGAAGAGAATTACTCTGGAATATATATTGATATTTTAGTAAATTGAATATTAACAAAATTTGAATATTATTATAGCTTATATAACTTACAGGAGAAAGTTTCATTTGACTTAACACAACAAATAATTGTATGCAATCAATATTATCATTACTTTACGAGAGTTACTATCGGATAGCTTTAGAGTTTAGTTACCTACGTTCTATATCGGATAGCTTTAGTATTTAAAGTTTAGTTACACTGGCTATGCTATGAAATGTTATGCTTATATTATTATACATATTGCTTGCTTTCCATAACACCAAAATCCTGTATCAACATATAATCTTATTAATGTCAGGGCATTATCGAATATATATATAATGAAATACGATGATGTATCGATCTGAATGTATACATAGATTGAGAATTTGACCAAAACTGGTTGCAGGGTATAACAGCCAGATGGACAATAAACAAAATTATAATACATCTGACGGGTGTACAAGTGATTTTTGAGATATTTCTACGACATTTCCACAATTGTCTTTTGAATGATGCCGATGATATTTAGCTTCAAATCATCTGTAAGTACAAGAGACGGTATAGGGCTCTGTTCATGTCCAAGTTTCATCGGTAAAAATACAGAACCTTGTAGTAAAAAAAAATCAAATGGGCAATACCAAACTGGAATCTAACTGTAACTAACTTTCCAAACTATCTTAGATATATTTATTTTCTATTTATGTATAAACAAAACTAATTTCTTTAGTTCAAATTAGAAGGATTGTTTAGATTTGAGATTAAAACTATTTCATTTTTATTTGTTATTTTAGGACAAGCAGATTCCATTAATTAATGGTTCTAATAATTATCCGAAATAAAGGATGATCCAAATTCAGTTATGAATACATTCGTTTGCTTCAAACATCAAATGTTAGTTTGATATATTCTATTTATGGTATGAGTTGTTTAACTGCCGCTCAACAACGCTCATCGTAGCATGCGTTCATCCAAGAATACGTCGTTAGATATCTTTTTGTAGAGTTTTCTTACCATTCGCTTCTCTATTAACGAACCTATAATCTAAAAGCAAACATCTGCAAAGTTATAGCCAAAATAATCTCCCGAAAATTGCATTACCTCGAACGAATAAACTGCCGCACATTAAATAGAGTGAGTATACTTAATATTCGATTAATACAGTTTAACTACGATAGTAATACATTTTGTGTGTTTTTTAATTAAAGTTTGAAAACCCAATTTGGATCACTCTTTATAATAAATCCATCTAAAACTGATTAAAATTTCACACCACTTACACACATAAATTCTAAATGAAGTTTTATTATTGGGAAAACAAAATTAAAAGCTCTTTGTCCAAATTAAAATAGGCAATATAATATAATTAATACTAAAATTGAAATATTTATTTACTTGTTTATTTCACAAAACATGTATAAACCCAATTATATATTTCCACTAGAAAATTTCAAGAAAAAGTGTTGATAATAAGTACAACAAACAATATGAATTTATTCAAATTAACAAATGAACAGGATATTTCAAAATAGAAAATAAAATTAACTGTAATTAATCTTCTGTTTTTCTATTGTATTTAAAAAAAAAAAAAAGTTCGTCAGGGGGACTGTCGTCGTAAGCGAAACTTTAAAGCTTTGGAACTGTTTGAAATAACAAGCGGTCACCCCATCCTAGGACTAAGTGTGCTCTATGTTGCTTAATTTCAATGATCCGACGAGAAACATTGACCATAATAAATACTTTATTCATATCAAAAACAGTACAAAATTATACATATGTGGTAACACTCGGCATGCGCGGCTAACAATACATTTAGTTGTATATTAAGATAATTTAGGGTAAATTAAGTAGGGTCCTTGCAAGCTAATTTTTATTTTTTTATATTTATTTTTTGTGTTAGTGAAGGAAAACTTAAGGATCGAGAACCGTTATATTCAATGTGGTATGTTTAGTGGCGATGACGGTGACAATTACGTATGATGAGGTCACGAGTTCCAAGATTTTTGTACATACAAAAATTGTTCAACGTGCAAAAAGAAGTTTTCACTTCAAAAATTTGTTTTCTTCTATTTTGTCGACCGTTTTGTATAATGACACACCTCAAAATTTGGAGATAAAATACAGTGGAAATCAAATAATATAATCTGAAAATACGCCTGTAAAAAATGTCTAAATTTACCTGGAAGGGCAAGAACGAGGTCATCACCTCATCTACCCTGAGAAAATACATTCAGTTTAACTTTTCAAATACATTGAATGCTATCCACAAAACATGATGAAAATCTTAATTACATATATCCAAAATAATTACAAAACAATACAAAATAATAAAGAATACGTACCTTATTTAAAAATTATTAAAATATTCTAAACTAGGACGTTCTAATAATTTATTTCTTTATTCATCTCATATCACTTGAATTGGATTGTATTTGTTTGATAAATGGTATTTGTAGAGTTTGTGAATAAGTTCATTTTGTTCAAATCAAAACATAAATATTACCTTGCGCTGGTGCTGGTGCTCTTAATTAAAACATAACTATTATGCATACAATAAAGTCCACCTTTGTTTTATGTTACATGAGGAGTATATATGCAACAACAGTGAAGTCGATGTGAAGTTAAGAGTTGGTTTAAATGTTGGTATAAATATAGAATGGAATAAACTGTTATTTGTGTACTATTTATTTTATAGTAATGGTGAAATAAAACTGTTATTCGGTTTTAATTTCAGATTAAAGGAGTCAAGATGAAAAGAACAGGTCTAGGGGCTCACAACTGTAAATTTAAAAAAAAATCAAAGAAAATATTCTTAATATATACAAAACTGACTTAATCTTTCGCCGCTGGGCTCTATCGTAGATGGCGCAATCTGAATGTCCAATTTTCACACACTTTTCGCAGAAATTGCACTAGTATTTCGCCAATAACTCGTTGAATGTTGTATTCCAAGTGTTAAATCATCTCTGGCTTATAGGCGTAGTAAAGTCATTTTACATATCTCTTAAGAAAATAACCTAATTAACAGGTCCACTACGTGAAATTAATAAAAGCTTCGTTCATTCATGCTCTTATCAAATCTGTTTCAATCCAAAAGAAAAATTAAAAAAAAAAGTATTCTGCTTCTATTAGCGAATTTCCGAAGAAAATGGAGCTATTGCTTTTGTACTGATGGTGAATTTTGGAAAAATTTCTTCAAATATTCATCGGTCCTACCTACCAGATGTCAAAATTGAAAAATTAAAAATGCAATATTCGATTTTAAGAAAAATGTGCCTTTTTCAATCTATTAGGGAATTCGCTTAGCTAACTCTTCTTTCTTTTCTCACTCTCTTCTCTTTATAAACTCTGCCTCAGTTTTTTAAAAACTCTGTCTGAGTTTTTTGTGGAACTCCGTAAATTGCTTTATTTCAATACAATTCCACGAATAAGTTTTTTTTAGTTTCTTCCCTACAAGATTGTTTTTTATACATTCCAAAGATTGAAATGTGTTGGATAGAATTATTTAAATCTAGTTTTTTTCCCATAGATTTGAAAAATATAATTCACCACTAATATCTACAAATAAATGGGATAAATCTGTTGTATTTTAAAACGATACCCAAACGGAAGAGGCATGTTTATAATAATATTTATTCTTCTTTATTTCTTTATCCCATCCTATTTGTACGATTATATCTTGCAAAGCATAGTTGGGTTTGTGTTTATGTGGTAGATAGATAGATTTTTTAACACTTGGAAAATGGTTTGTTATATTTTTGTATTTTATAGTATTTTCTTCTATTTTTTGTGATTAGTGAAAATTTTATAATTCGTTTCGAATTCCAGGTTTGAATTGGTGGAAATCGTTGATACATATCTGAAAACTATGTTTTACAAACTTTGATTTAACTACCAATGTTTGTATATATCTGTGTATGTATGTTTGATTCGAGTGAAATCTTGCAAATTAATTTTAATGCAGTACTTAAATTTTTTCCCAAACCAAACCACTTGCAAACGAAAAGACATAAAACCACGTTTTTCCAATGTAAAAAATCAAGTTTTCGTTTTTATTGAAATTATAAGGCAATTTTACAAATCCTTGGTACTTCTTTGAAAAGAAAAGAAAGTTGATAAATCTAAAGAAAAAAATGATTGATCTCATGAGAATTGTACAAAAATTTTATTTAACAAGAACTATGAATGTTAAATTCACTGTACTTACCTTGAGCTAGGAAAAGTATTTTGAATAACAAGTTTTGCATGAAGTAAAGCGTGTTGTTTCTACTACGTGCAATAACGACTATCCCTACTGACTAAGAAACTACTGCTAACTGTTACATCTATTACTGGATATAAACTTTTAATAAACAGTGATCACCAAAAATGGTTATAATTGTAAATATCAATTGGGATTGAATGTCCTGTCTGTTTTCATCTGGTTATTCTTTGAAAAGTTTATTTTTTTGAATCTTCAAAATAATCATCAAATCGTTAAATGAAGTGGATTTTTAGAAATTCGGTTTCCCATTTTCTTTAATAATCCAAGTAGGTGAAAATTTGGTTAAGTTTCTGATTGATCAACAATTTTTTTTTCCAAACGGACCCTATGGTCTAAGTGTGTCCCACCCCAGAACATACCTTAGAAACTACTCTTCTAGTAAGCAAAAAATTTCACATTTTGTATTTTTTGGGTTCAAATTCTGTGTTCACCCTCTGTGTTCGCATACTTACAATTGTAACATCAAATAATACACATTAAATATGAAAATCAGAACTTTTCACTTTACTGTCTTCAACTACAATAATTATTTGAAATCAAAATATCCATCCAAATTCACAAACTTTATAATAAAATTTATATGGAACTTGTAATTGAAAATGATACAGAAATTAAATTTTTGATAAGCACTGGTTTTCAATTATGTATATATTGTTTTGCATAGAATGAATATATATGTGTATACATACCTACGTATTTAACATTGTACAGAGACTAGTAGTTAGTTTAATGATTAACTTATACACAAAACTTATATATTGTATATTATTACATTTACAAAGTGATACAGACAAGTGTAGGATTTTACAAACGCTGTAAAAAGAATTCCTATCAATTGTCTCGTTATCACCACATAAAAAAGCAAGTAAGATAGGAAAATGACTCTGTGAAACTTTTTCTAACTCACCCTCACACAGCTCTTGCGGTCTCACAAATTTCTACGAATATATTACAGTTTCAGTTTATGACTAGGAAAATTTCTTTCTATGAAACTTTTTCAAACCGCCCCCAAAATGTTCTTCAGATGGTTCTGATCAAAAACTCTCATGGCTACAAAACTTTTTAACGAGTGAAAACTATAATATTTTCGTAGTTTTGATCGCCAATAGCTCGAAGACTATTGGCTTTAGACCTTAAACTTTATATCTTAAATATTTATGTGAATTCTTTTCTACGCCGTTTTCAGTTAACGCTTCTTTGTCTCACCCTGTATAAACTGCAGGTAAAATATATAGCTCCACAAGCTATAGTTTATTTACAAATAGGTAAATTGTGATGCAAATTATATCAATGTTTTTTATTTCTTCCGTAAATTCTATTTTCTCTGGAGTACATAATTGTTTACACCGCGATTTTCAAAGTTTTTGCTATATTTTACAAGTTTTATAGCTTTTATTTTATGATTTATTATTGCAGTAGATTAAGAGTCAGATGTATTAGTCGAAGTTCAAACATGCTAATAACTTTTAATTTTGTTTCAGGTAAATACGACGAAATACAATATTCAAATTTTTGAAGACTAAAATTTTATTAGAAAAGTGCTAGGTGAGTAATATTCAAACGAAATATTTCATAAGCGCTTGCAAGTATACCCTTCTGCATCGTTCCACATTTCCATGTTTTTTGAAGGATAGAAACCTTTAAGCAAAATTTAAAAGAATAAATATAGCAAACCATAAAAAAATATCTTTCATAAAAAATTAGTTTCAGACCACAAATCAATAACTCTTATATCGCAAAAACAAAAAAACAAAAATGTCAAACATCTTCTCTACAAGGAAAACAAGGAAATTTAATTAATTTTTTTTTCTTATATTCAATAGGAAAAAAATTTTCCTATTTTATGTCTTGTGTTATATCAAAAATCTTAACCCCAATAAACTGTATAACGTACTAAGAGTTTGCCATCTGGTAGAAAAAAATCATAAATACAATTTACTTCATAAAAAACTAATATTTAAAATGAAAAAAATATCGTAAATTTGATATAGACGTAATTGGTTTCAGTGGCGTATGTTAGAAATGAAACACTCAAGTTGTTAAACATCGAAATCTTGGAATACATTTTAGAGCATAGTTCAAATCGTCTAACCGACCAATTCGGAGTACTTTAACCCGGCGTCAATGTGGTGTTCAAATAGAACACGGTCGGATATATTTTACTGAAACAATTTTTATAAAATTTCTGACTGATCGGAATTTCTAGAAAATACCATTCATGAAACCAAAAATCTATGAGGGAGGAATTAACTTTCCTGAGCGAGAATCCAGTAATATATATTTTTTTGGAGAAAATCTTCTAAAATTTAAAAATTTCGATTCTAATTTTAAAACCATGGTCACTAATTTTTGTGACTTTTTTTTTCGCTAGACCCATCATTTCGATACAATATACATATATGTTGACAAAAGTGGCGCTACTGATTTAATCCTATTCGACCATATAATGTTTTATATAGTTTCTGATCAAACGAAAAGATACAAATATAATTTATTATATCGATTTATCATTCAAAAATTCTTGTTCAAAACAAAATGATAGTTTGACATGTTCGATTATTATAGGCCATATTTATATTTTATATGTTATATTTAATCTAATATGTAAAAAAAATATCTTAACGTTAAATCGAGATTATATTATTAAAATAATCGAATTTTATTTCGATTAAGGAAATAATTTTAACTAAAAGAGAACAATCCGCTGTAGATATAGAATTAAGTAAACGGACCCAAAGGTTTTTGAGTGAATTTCCCAACTACGTGTTTTAGAACTTTAAACTTGCGTTAATATTGGAATGTATAATTGTTGCGTAATTTTGCTTTTTACTTTTATTTAAAGATATTGACTAATGATTTGGTGATAAATTGCACGCAAATTCAATTATACAAATTTGCTTTTAGACAAATCTGTTTATTTTGGTTTATAGAAAGCGTGAAAAATCAATTTCAGCTTATTTCTCAGTCTAAATATTTTTTCTAAACCTCAATTCAACATCAAATTTAGTACAATTCAAGTCTCATGACCCGGTCAACTATTAGCTAAAATTTTAAGTTGAATAGTACATTCTATAAGTTAAAACCTATGATGAACCCATTTTGATTATTGATGCAATTATTATTATACATTTATTATTATAAAAAAGAGATTATGTCATCTGAAACATTCAATCAATCAAAATTTCATTCTGCTTAAAACTATACTTTCTAAATCATCACACTGTTCAAATCACTATGGATATACTGAGAGATCTGGAACCAGGAATGGGGTATATCAAATTGGACTTCAACTTGGCGGCTTACAAACCAATTCAGTAATCGAAATCTAACTATTTTCTAGCATATCATTATTGAAATATAATTTTAAAAACAAAATAAATAGAAAACGCCCTGTTACAAAAACATATTTAATGGCAGAAATTTTTGACGTTTAACTTTTGTTTTTTTAAGAAATGAGGACAAATTTATTATGCAATAAAAAACATTAATGAACATAAAAAATTTCTTCAAAAAAACCGAATATTTTAAGTAAATACCAAATATTATTCTAATAAAAAGTTTTTATTATTTGAAAAGTAAATAACCAATCGTATAAAATTTTCTCTTTCCAAATATGAAGTATTACACCAACCATATAAAAGCCATAATACTATTCAAACCGTGCAAACTTGAGATATGATTACAATTGTTTATAAATTGACCGTAATCCCATAATGATGTGAAATTTCGTTGATTGTTTTTGTCTACCTTTTTGAGGCTTGACGAAGGTAAAGCTTGGTTACAAACAAATTTGAAGTTTTATTCGTGGCTAGAGATTCGTAATCGATATAATAGTTAACAGAAACTTATTGGCAACAGGACATGTGACAAAAAAGAGCCGAGCTTGTAAAAATTGAATGGTAGAAGCGTATTTAAGTAAGGGATAATTAGGTTATAGCCCATGGCGGAAAAATTTGGGAGCGGTAAAAATTAAGCAGTTAATTGAATGCAACTAATAAACAAATTCAATCCATGCACATTTTTCAGGTGTAACTTGTTAGGATTAAACGACGAAATAAAAGAAAACTTCAAAATTTATTCAACTCTTTCGACGGTTGTAAGCTTTTCGCAATTTTCCTTTTTACATACACGAAAAACAATAAACAAGTCATCGAAGAACTTGATTTCTATAAATTCGACTCTCGACTCACAAATAAAGCCTCATTCTTCTTCAGTATCAAAATAATTTTTGTCAATCCTCCAAATAACAGAAATAGAGTCATAGTTTCGATATATTATTGGCTCACGGTCCATTACAATTGAGAGGGCACTGTGGATATGACAATAAATTTTCTACTTCACTTAAAATACAAACTTCGTAGAAATATTTCTATTTGTATATAGAAGGTATTTTACACAGTACTAAATATTATATATATATATATATATATATATATATATGTATATATATATATATATATATATATATATATATATATATATATATATATATATATATATATATATATATATATATATACATATATGAATATGAATTCTATCATCTTTATTAGGTCCGTTGGGTGCTAAAATATATGTTGAGATAAGAAAAGGATTGTACAATGTCAGATCAGAGGTGCTTGGTTATTTCATTTATTTAAGTATTTCCTAATAAAATATCTAGGAACTCTGAAAAGCTTAATATCGGAAAAAAATATAAATAATCGCTTTGAAGTTAGTATGTATGGCACCATTTCTATAATTGCTCAGTGCATCATACGACAGATCGTAAACTTCAATGCTTCTAAAATATTGGTCAAACACATAGAAATATTTTGTAGTGTAAAATAACTTTACTACTAGTCCATGTATTATGATATACTTAAAGATATGTTAGGTACTACATTTCGGTAAGTTGAAATATGAAGATAGATTATTCAATTCTAATTTATGTGGTAACCCCAAAGCAATGTTCTAACTTTATTCTAGCTCTATTATAAGCACATTTATTCCTTGTGTTGTATAGTGAAGAAGGTATCTTGCAGACATTTATATTACACCATTTTGCCTTTATAATATTATAATACTATGATAATATACAAAAGATATGGTACAATTTATTATATGACTTAATGAATCTTTAACCATGCCTATATTCGTGACACACAAGGTGTATGTCATTTTTTTATGGTCCAAAATTTTCATTGGCTATAGTTGTACTTCGGAAATTCTTATTAATACAGATTGTAATGGGTTTCTATTACAGAATATTAGTTATTTGAAGAAAGGATGCGCGACTCCAAAATACTGAGCTTGCCGCTACTGATTTTATTATGAAATGGCGTACAAGTAAGTAACGCACCTGTTTTTTAATTGAACTACAAATTAGAGTCTCTTGAAGTCAAACTCTTGAAGTCACAAATTGGAATACTCACTGCCTTTTATCATATATTAGATGTAAAGACAAAGTACTGCCACCCAACTTTTATCAAGGTTACTTATGATCGAGCATACAGTGTCTACATAACGACCATTGTGTTTTGAGCTTTTAGCTTAAAAGCTTTTTTTCTCTAATCTTAAAAGAATATAATTTATAAAGAATGATTTTTAGTTCAACTACATTGAATTTCCTTGTTGCATATTTAGCAAATATTTCAGATTGCCATTATCCAAATTATGAACTTATTATCTTTTAAAAAGAACTTCTAAGAGATGGATAAATAAACAAACAAAAAAAGGACTGAATTATATTTTTGGATATTTTATTTGTTATGTATTTAAACAGTGTCATGAAACACAAATAATATTTTTAAGAAAGGTTGAAATATTAATGAGTAAAAACATTTAATGTTTTAAGATATGTACACTCAATGAATGAATGCTATTTATTATCAAAAAATATTTATCTTAAGAATCCCTTGAGTATTGTGTAAATATAGTTGGGCGTTAAACCAGGAATGTATTTGTTGACTATTTATTGCCTGGTTTCAAAAAAATTGTTAATCTCTTCAACACTTCATGGCATTCTTTTCGGAAAATTAAAAAATTTTTTCTAAATTTCTACTATTGTAAGGTTAGGTTAGAGTGGCTGTTCTGGGGTGGTACACACTTAGACCATGGGGTCCGTTGTGATAACGAAAAAGGGTTGGTCCATTCCCGGCCTCTACTCCTTGAACCATTTTATATAAGAACAGCAGGGGGGGGGCTTGACGTCAACGGACTTTTAGTTTCTACCATATTATTACGTAATATATTGGCAATGAATTCCTTTTGACATATCCTAATCAATCAATTTACCGCTTCATCATTAATTTGATTTTATGAACTTATCTTGGAATGATATGCCAATGATTGAAGAATTGCTTTAATAATTTTAAAATTTAATATTTTTAAAGCAAAGCTGTCATATTTTGATAAATAATCTGGATGAATTCATTTATATTTTTATGTAAATATGGAATTATATATATCAGACGGTTAATTGAGAAAATGAATAAATTAACTTTTGAAAGTTTGATAAACCTTTCTTTTACTAACGCCAAATTAATTCCGTTAGGTTAGGTTAGGTTATATTGGCTGTCCACAAAGGACACACTTAGTCTATATAGCCCATTGTGATGCCATATACGTGTTTTATCACCTTTTCCTCTGATAATTTTATTTATCAGCTCCTCAAATATTTTCAGGGGCTAAGTACACCTCTTCCATGCACATACCGCTTCCCTAGGCGAATGGAATTTTCTACGCCTTAACCAACTGAGCTACAAGGGTTGACAATTTATTCTGTAGTTCTCTTGATAAAATTCTCTTGCAACTCTTCCACCCCAAATCCTAAACGTAGTTCAGGATGAACGAATATTCATAACTCTGAAACAAAACTTGAAATGAAAGTTCATTTCAACCGAGTTTGTTATTTACCAAAAGTATGCAAATTGCAAACTCAGACTTTCATTCCTGTTTCATTTTAGTTTTTAAACACGATTTAGTATTTATTATACTAAAATGTGTCATAAAAGTAGCATTTTGACAAATTCACATCGTATTATGGAGGTCATCTCACTATTTTATGGAAATTAAATTTCTAGAATGTGTTTTTTTTGTAAACGATAATCCTCTTGGTTTCATTCTTCAGATTGATAAAAATATAAATACAGATAAAGTCATAAATTATTGGCCACTATAAAAGTTGATCCCTATATAGTTAATATCTCTATTTGCTGTCACCATATTATATAATAACTTGACAAGCAATATTTTTATTGCCCAGCTGTGTGTTCTATATTATTTTATTCTACAATAGTAAAGTATATAACATTATTATATATTTTTATAATGCAGTGAAAGTATTTTATTATATATATTTTTTGTATTATTTTACTGAAGAAGAAATAAATGTACATAAATACGACTGTTTGGATACAGAATGTAACATAAAAAACTGGAAATAACAACTAAAAAAGTTGTTTAAAAACTATGCAAAAACTTGGAAATGAGAAGCAAAATTTAAAAACATTTGCTTAACCAGCGCAGTTTCAATAGGTTTATTGTACCTTTATCAAGCTCAAAACGCTTATATGATATGAAATGATTAGAGGTTAGGTTAGGCTAGATTATATTGCCTGTCCACGAAAGACACACTTAGACCATAGGGTCCATTGTGATACCAAATATGTGTTTTACCACACCTTTTCTGCCGATTTTCATTTATGAGCTCGTCCATTATTTGGAAAGGCTAAGTATACCTCCTTCATGTATATACCATGCACTACACTAGCCCATCACAACTATTTATTATATTCATTTTTATTGTGACGAGATGATTAGATAACAAAGATAATAAAAGTATCTGGCTGAAGTATCAAAACAATCAATTTCGTAACTTATTATTTCTTATAAGACGGCATCAAAATTTAAAAATATTTAATTTTACTCTGCCACACCTAATTTAATTTCAATGAACTAATGTTTAGGGTTTTTAGGCACGGTTGATGCAATATTCACAACAAACATTATTCTTTTATATGCCTCAATCCGAATGATAGAAGCACAGATACTCAAGAAAACGTCACCAAAGAAAACAATGTAGAAATAAATTGTCACGAAAATGCGTGCAGAAGTTCGTACGCAACGTTCTGGAACCAGAAAACTCTTTTTCTCTGTTTTCCGAATAATAGAAGGAGAGATATTCAAGAAAACGTCACCAAAGAAAACAATGTAGAAATAAATTGTCCCGAAACCTCGTTCCGAAACCGAACAACTCATTTTCTCTGTTTTTTATATCAAAAGAAATCTATGAAAAAAATGAGCCTTCTGCCAAAATTTTCGGAATTGATTTCCAAAATCCGGTAAATTTACCCTACTGAATGGTCTATTTATTTAATAGATCACTGTTGTTTTTTAAGCATGGTTTTGACTGCCATATTGACTGCCAGACGTCCTTAGTGATGTTCCCAAAATATCGGATTCAATTTGGTAAACTTGTTCAAAAAATCACTGACATTCGTTGAATTGTCGTGTCTATATTTGACATAAGCTCTTTTGAAAAATGTTCAGTTATTTAGTCGTATTTGCCATTTTATTGGTAAAGAACAAAGGTGGTGGACTTTCTCAAAAATTTATTGTTTTTACACAGCATCATCAAGAAATTGTGGATTCTGTTTCTGTTTTAGTATATTTTTAATACAGATATTTGAAAAGTATTTCAATATTTTTTGAACTTCCTGTAGATAAAAAGGACTACTCTTTTTTGTGTATATAAAATATGTAAATAATGAGTATTCATTTATCTTTATTATACGACACAAAATGTCACAATGATAAGAAAAACAACAGAAGTTACATTATCATAACCTATATATACATTGTGTCCCACTTCAAGTTTTACCACTCTCGTCTTTTGGAAGAGGAAAAACCATTCACATAGCTGACGAATAAAGAAAATTTATTCTATAGTTCAATGGTTTACTATGATTCAAATTACTTTTGGCAAAAATCAGTAGACTGTAATGTAGGCGTTCTTTCATTCCTGTTTTTATTTTTGATATTACAGCGATTTATGAGATACAGCCCGTTGACAGACGGATGTACGATCAGACAGTCGGGCGGGCAAACGAATGAACAGATGACCAGATGGGACAGATGGTACCCTTTGCGTACGAATCCCAAAACCTGAGTGCATTTAACATATTGTGGTCCATAAAGCAATTAAAGTTAATTGAAAAAATACATGGACCTCATTAATTCATGCCCAGTGACGCTTAAACACTGTGCAACTAATATCAAAAAAGTTCACCACAAATTCTTGATATCAAATTCGATGGTGGTTATACTTGAAGCGAGACACAATGTAGGTATATAGAGTATATATATATTTATATAATTTGGTATAATATTACATTTATATATTCCACAAACTCTTTATTGTCTGTTTTTGAAAAGCTACGTGCAATTTTGTGGAAAAAATAACCATCCAATAATCATAATCATAATAATAGGTGTGTTTTGAGGAACATTTTCATTTTGTATTTTCGTATAGTATGACATATGTATTTATACACAGAGTCAACATATATACAATTTTGGCAATGGATTACTATTATAAATATAATAATTTTATGTTATATGAAAAAATAAGGGATATTTTTCGCTTAGTGCAGAAATAAAATAACAACAAAAGTTGAAAAATTTAAAATTTTCTAACATTTTTATAAAAATATTTACTAAAATTATTAACAAACTCCCGAACTAAAAAATGGGTGTTATAAGTTTGACCGCTATATGTGTGTTTGTCTGTGTAAACATTTGAACCGATTTTAATTTTTTTGGTTTCATTTGAAAGGTTATCTAATGAAAAATGTTCTCAGCTATGTTTCATGTGCGAGCTTAGAGTTTTGTACCCGAAAAAACTAAAAAATTGGCGATGATCTTCAAAATCGATTCACTTGGAAAAAGACATGACATAATTTTAACATATAAATAATTACTATAGAAATGAATGGTCAAATAAATATGACTCAATTCATTTCGAAAAGTGAAATGGTAAAATAATTAGGCAATTCAAAACAATAATTTAAAAGAACAAAGTCAACTAAAATGTTTCAATTTCATTTAAAATATTTCCAAAAATATGTCCCAAAAATGATAGCTCTCTAAGCATCTTTTTCATCTCATCTAACGTCCTTGACCATCACTTTGATATTGATTAAAGAAGGAGTAGTATAAGTTTAAAGTGTTTAACTGTGCGACCGTGTATTTCTCAGTGACATCGTAGCCCTCAAACGGTCGAACCGATTTGATTGAGAACATTTTTAAGTCTCCAAAAATCGGTTATTTTTTGTAAACCGATTTTGTAAATCGCATTTGTCGGAAGTTTTTTAAATTTTGTAAATTTCACTTGTTAACAAATTGAACACTAAAACCATCATTAAAACTTCAATTCTATTTTAAACTAACTTATCTTTAACAATCCTTAAAACAGGCATCCAAAAAGAAAAATGTAAATTTCGTATAATTATAAGCTCACAGTCTATTAATCCATCTTAAAATAAGAAATATTTAACAAAATTTTTCCGTAAATAATTTAAGGTGTGAATTTATAATTTATAATACTTTAAAATTACATTATTCATATTTGAATTAAAAGTGGAATGATGGCTTGTTGTACAGTCATTTCATAAATATAATATACTTTTCTGCAGATAGAATTAATTATAAAACTTTATAAAATATTTTAATTAATTATTTATTTATTGTTCTACGAGGTGCTACGAACAAAATTCTATGTACGAATTGTTCTGTTCAGAAATAATTCAAATTATATTGAATATGTTTTTATAACGGTTTTTGGATTTTGGTTGGTTTTTTATACGTTAAGATAATGATGATGTAACAAAAATCAAAATATCCTGAATATTTAATTTTTGTTTTTTCTTTTTGAGGTAAAAACTTTGATTTAAATTTGACCGCCTTAACATCGATTTTAACAAAATAATTACAGTTGTTTTGAAAAAATTTGTTTTTCTTTTTTAAATAAAAAAAATACCAGACCTTCTTATTTCTTTTATCTTTGATAAATAATAATTGAATCATGATTATTAGTTGTTTGTAGGTAGCAGCAATACCGTTTATTCAATTTTTTAATTTAATTCAATGCCTGTGGATAAAACTCTGCTAAAACAAACTTAAAACACAATTGATTTAATTTTGGTAAATTTAATTTTTATTCATTTAATTTTGACCATCTAATTTTTTTTTGTTTTTGCTACCAATACGACACTCAAAAAAAGCAGAATTGCGTAATTCAATTTTCGAGCTATCAGGCAGGTTTATCCGTTTTAGAGCTATGGTATCAACAAATCGATTAGACCGGATTTTGTGGCATCATAGCTCCTAACCGGATGAACCGATTTCATTTTTTAAAGGTATTCTGATCGAGAGTGTTTTAAGTGTTCAAGTACCAGGTTAGGGCTCTGTAACCGAAAACGTAGAAAAGAGGCGCGCAAAAAAATAATGATATCGACTTCGTTGAGGTATCGATCGAAGCGTATTAATGGTAATATGATCTGAAAATAATTACATAACATTCGGTCGAGTTTTTATTTTTTTTAAATTAAACTTTTTATTACGCTGAGAAGTTATTCATGTGGACATGTGGACCTCAAGGGTCGTACTAGTCTCTAACCACGAATTGTTATACCATGTTTATATGAAATATACATAGTATATTAAGTTTAGTCCCAAGTTTGTAACGCTTAAAAATAATGATGCTAGGAAAAAAATTTTGTCATAGGTGTTCATAAAATCACCTAATTAGTCCATTTCCGGCTGTCCGTCCGTCCGTCCGTCTGTGGACACGATAACTCAAAAACGAAAAAAGATATCGAGCTGAAACTTTTACAGCGTACTCAACGACGTAAAAAGTGAGGTCAAGTTCGTAAATGAGCATCATAGGTCAATTGGGTCTTGGATTCATACGACCCATCTTGTAAACCGTTAGAGATAGCACAAAAAATGAAATGTAAAAAATGTTCCTTATCAAAAATTAAACAACTTTTGTTTGAAACATTTTTTCGTAAACATCACTGTTTACCCGTGAGGGCGCCAGTTAGGCGGAAATTTTATAATATTTACTATACTTGATTATCAGTTATGTATGTGTCACATGTTTGTATGTGTTATGTGATAAAGAAATGAATACTGCCTATACATGGTATTTCAACAATTAACTCAGTCAATTGTTTGTTTTCACTTGTTTATTATTGAATTTACTTCTTGTTATTTTATAAATATGCATGTCTAGTAATTTCATAAAATTACTTCCATTTTACAATTTTTTTGCTAAATTATATGCATACATACATACATAAATATATACATATATATATATATATATATATATATATATATATATATATATATATATATATATATATATATATATATATATATATAAACAAAATATAATATATATATATATGTAAAAACAAAAAAGTTTTATATAATTTCATTTGTACAATAAATATAAACCCTGCTAGGTTTTATTATATTATATATAAAATGTATATAATGTGTATGGTTATAATTCATACATAACATTATTTAATTCAAAATCATAAAGGCGTTCTCAATATTTACATAATGAGAAATGAAGAGCTTCGAATATAATTATACCGTGTATTTAAAAAACAGACCCAGCTATAAAACAGTGATTTTTGATGGTAAGTAATACATTTCCATTTTCTTGAATATACTTCTTATAATAGGTTTAAAGTTGGAGTGGGTTTTGACAAAGACTTAGCCTATAAGTGGCGAGCGTGTTGCACGTACATCAAAAAATCCATGACTAGAATAGAAAACGGTACGTAAAAACTCGAGTTTAAGTCTCAAGTTACCACATCCATAAAGATAATAACATAAAGAGTAGAGGAGCAAGCTTAAAATGTGTTCATCGAAAAAAAGGATAAAGCAAATGAGACTACCGATCTATCTCTCTGAACTATGCAGGATCAGGCAAAGATCAATACGGGTCACTCAACTTCCCTCTTTTATTATTTGTTGGACACTCACAGAAATTTAATGCCAAAAATTTAATGACATTTAATCCTGGAGGATTAAATCTATAAAACTTCACATTAAAATCAATCAATCCAATTTGGAGATTCTATTCGACAAGTTGATATACAGGATCAATCTTGTCAAACGTGTAACAGATTCTGAAGTTTTAATATCATAAAAAATTAGCATTTTTTGAAACTCTCGGTTATACGAAAAATCAATAATTTAAAAAGTTTTAAATACATTGAAAATCATGGTTAATTCATTAGTGTGTTAAAAACATACCCAATACTCATCTAATATTTTATTCATTTTTTATATCGAAATTTTCTTTTAATTATTTATTTTCCTACTTTTATATCTTCAAACAAAACCTATTTTCTGTGGTTTATTTAAGCATAGATGTTCAAATTATTTCCATTATATTTCCGATTTCTGATATTCAAATTGAACTCATACTTTTTATAAAGTTTTTCAATAATGTCCATTTTTTTATATGCTTCATAATTTTTTTTCGACTGAATAATACCGTTTTTCTATGTCCGGTTTCCGGTTTTAATGAGTCCTTTATCGGGTTTTAATAATGCGCAATAGTTTTGTTTTTTAAATATTTCTCAATAGGTCAAAAAATACGAATAATTTTACATCTTATAAAATATATCTCGTAATTATATTTGTATATAACCTGAAGTATGCATATTAAAGAACCAGAACTTAAAGAAAAGTAGGTCAAAATTCACTTTCAAGGTTTTTGAACTGGAAAGTAACAAACATACGTACATTCATTATAAAGTTCAAAATTAAAAGCTCTTATTTTTTATGAATATTTCTATTTGTTTCTAAGGATGTAGGAGCACTGAATGCTATACATAAATCCGATTTTTTATTTTGTTTCTGTTCAAAATTGCCTTGTATAGAAGTTCTATCAAAACTTTATTTTAAATTTAATAGATGAATAATAATTTTTTTCGTGATTTTTAAAATTCTTCAAAGCTAAGTAGAATTGGAAGTCACACCACTGATTTTATTTTGAATACAATAACGTTTCAATTTTTCTAACCAACAGTTTTATTGATATTCACAAAAATATAGTTCAAGTTTTTATTTAACTTGCAATGTTTGTATGTACGCATGTATGTTCGGGTAAAATCTTGCAACTTAATTTTAAATCAGTTTACTTCAACTAATTGAACTGATATTTTGCATACGCGTTAAATTGAATGAAATGCACGATAATTACAGTGATTAACGTCATTCTGAATCGAATATGACTGACAAGATGGCAAACTAGTTATTTTGTATGCACTCCCATGATATGGGTATGAAATGAAAGGTTTTGCTCTGACAAATACGAACAACATATGTAAATCTTATGACAATCCTATTTTGTGGCAAATATGGCCTGATTTTCCCATTGCTTCCACTAAATGTTTGATCTATAAAACTACTTTACTAATCATTATTTCTGCAAATCTCTTATACCTACACGATTATCTATGAAAGTTTGAAGCGATCAGGACCGTTCTTGATATTTTAAATTGAGCGCATCCTGCTTTTCAATTAGTTGTATATGAGTAGAAATAATTATTTCCTACTTTTTAGTACAATAAAATCTTGCCCTTAAATAAATAGAAAAGAACGCTTTCGCAACTATAAATGTATTTTTAAATTGTCATTATTTTAACATTATCCAAACTTTAGATGAATATCTGTTGCCAAAAATTGGACCATCCTGTATAGATACACGTTATACATTTTAAAAACATATAGATTATACATAATTTGTTGTATAATTTGATTGTAATTAACGTATAAACGTTCTTTAATTTATACCACTTTCATCTTATACACACATATACACCACTAATTACTTCGCCATTAATTTTACTCCTAAAATCTTTAAACGTTTAACAACATCTTATGTGAAATAATAAAACATGCTTTAAGTTGCTGTATGCATCTGGTTACAGGGTTGGCTTTATATACTGACTGCATCAACACGTATTTTAAACATAAGTCTGTTTTTTTAAATTTTATTTTCTTGTATAATTAACTACGATGGTTTGAAAGTAGGAGAGGGAATGGCGTGAGAAATCCTAGAGGGAACACGTACTTCACTTAAGAAATTTTCAGGTTTTTATACAAAAAAATGGCTGCCTTTGGAGATCTTTATAACTTATGGCAAGAACACAAAAAAAAGATTTTTTGGTCAAAAATTGATAAAAATGGCAATAAAAAAGATTTAAAATTGAATTTAATTTTGTGTCAAGAAAGCTTGTTTATTTTGCTGAAATATATTTTTTTGTGGCTTCTTATAAGAAAAATCAACATTTTGAAGTACTTCTTCAATCATGATAGAAGACATCTATTGCAGAATATAAATAAGCAACAGAAATATACCAAATCAGCTTTACTAGAATTTTGTACTTTTCATGTTGAGGATAAAACAAACCTCTTTATTATACTACATCTATAAAGTATCTTTGTACAATTCATCTTCTTAATTCCTATCACTATTACTTACTTGGCGAAGGTGTAGTACCTAGAATCGAAATTAACATCTATGGGTTTTTTAAAGCTATGCATTTAAAAATCACAATGAAAATTATAGGTCAATACTTTTTCGATCGGAAAAAACGTGCGAATCATAGTAAAATATTGTAATGTACCATGGTTCACAACCTTATGTGTCTAAAATCGACACCACTGATTGTAAAGGAAGGAACTATCTTCAACATATAATATGCTGTAGGAAAAAGTATCATAGAATGTAGGTGATTGAGTCATTGAAAATTCATTAATTTATGTTCACTATCAGAAATATTTGCAGAAAAACTACAGCATACCTCGAGGTATGTACAATGAATTCTGGGTACCACAACTTACCCTGGATATTAAAAGACGATATGAAGCCTCCTCGAAAGTAAAATCTTTTGGTTAGAGGCATCTACTCATGTATGTATGTTTGCATATATGTAATAAGATGTTGTTAGATTAGGAGTGTGTATATTTCTATTTTACATGGAATAATCCCGTTTTCAGAAAACTAGGTTCTTGTAGAAACTAAGATATAAAACATATCTAACATTTTAAATATAGGTACTACTTAATGATGCCGCGAGAACAATGATCCAAAAGAACGTGAGAAAATCTCAGAATAAGATTAGTTTAGAATTACGCTAGGAGTAAATCTTTTGCATTGTAATGCGTTTGATTTATTGACAACCATGCTTCCAAGCGGCTTTTTTTCGTCTAGCCTTATGATATTCCTGCAGGGTGACACTTCACTTATTTCACTTGAGACGAGATCAGTTCGCCCTGTTATCAATATAGAGACAGGCTTTCGCAAAAACGCAAAATATGTGTTCCAGTTTCCTCTTCTTTATGACAAAATCTGTAGAGATTGTTCCCTGTGATGCTGAATTTGTGAATAAGAATTGAGTTTGATCATAATCAGGAAGTTAAACGAGAATGTTTGCAAAAATGTGTTTGGACTCGTGTAACACGCATTCTTTGATTTTTATTCTTATGGTGGTTTTCGGTACCACAAGAACGTTCTGGGCCATTCAATTATGACACTTCTATGACTTACGTTTGGTCTCTCTTGCGGAAGGTGTCTTCTCGCGACATCACTAGTACTCCTGCAGTAACGTAAAACTTGCATATATGTTATGTATTACAACGATTTTATATATTATATTACCTATATTATTTATATAATTATATTATACAAATATAATATAATATATAATCATTAATATAATCTCTTTATATAATATTAAACGTAATATAATATCATATATCTTTTCATTTGTTTATATTTTTGTTTAAAACAAATGATTAAAGAAATTTCTACGAAATTATGCTTTCTTATGACTATCTTGATAGCTCGAATGTATTAAATTTTCATAAACTTTATATCTTTTAAATTAAGCCATTTTAAAAACTCTTGGTCAGACCTTTTCTTATTTAATTAATATAATTATAGAAGTTTTTTACTCTTTAATCTATATAAGGTAGTGCAACATAAAAATTACAATTAACATTTGTTATTCAAAAAATATTAAAATTCCATTCTTGATTATTATTATATGAGAACCTTCGTCATATTTTTTAAAACCACTTTATAATTTATACGCGTATGTCCAATTTACTTTAATTTAATTTATTTGCTCTATAATAGAAAAGGAACTGATATTTAAAATTTTAAAGTTGATTCCACAGATAATTTTAAAATTATTTCAACATCAAATGAACGTTTTGAAACGTTTCGAAAACATTTTTCACTAAATATACTTTAAAAATCAAAATATTATTTTATAGGAATATTTTTTTTTTAATTGAATTGAAAAAAAATGGAATTTGTCTTTAAAACAATAAATAAATAATTGAAAAAATTGCCGGAAATAAGACAAAATTTTGAGTAACAGATAGCAGTACAACATAAGTGTTTTCGTCATTTGTTTAAACTCTTATTTGAATTGGAATAGTTTTTTGAACATGTAAAATGTATTTATAAATAGAAATAAATATCCATGGTAATCTATAGACTGTTCAGCAAAAATTCTTAAACATATTTAGAATGAAATCGAAACTTATTGACTTGAAAATCATTGCAGTCGAGGCAAAGTTTAGTTTCAAATTTTTAGAAATAAAATTTTCTGAGATATCGCATTATTTGGATTGATTTTAATCCGTATCTCAAGAAGTATTCCACCAGTCATCAAATGCGATTTTTGTACTTTTTGGGTCAAAATTACCTTATATACTGAGTTTTATCGAAATAGGAGATAAAAATAATTTCTCGATTTTTTGCAATGTTTTTAAGGGGTACCCCTTCGAAAAAATCGAGGAAAAAAAATTGTGTTTTGGAATTTGATGAATCTCAGTTATTTCGTTAGTTTTGATCCAAAAAATATACAAATCAAGTTAATTTAATGATTGGATGCAGAGTTTCTAAGATATCGCATATTTGGATCGATTTAAGTCCGTATTTCGGGTTATTGGCGAAATACGACAACTGCTGTGGAAAATGACTGAAAAATGGATATCCACATTGCGTCATGCCATAACTGAAATCATTAACACCCCAATTAAGCCAGTTTCATTGATATTAAATATACTTTTCTTTGTTTTATTTTTATAAAAATTCGCAAACCTTCAATACAAACACTCTATGGATCAAACAGAAATTTTTTGTCTTATTTTTCCATGTTTTTCACAAAAGGAGCCCTAGCTTTTATAACTGCATGAGTATCGGTATAAAATCTGGAGGAATATTCCTGAAATCATCCTGTATAAATGATATAGAACCTAATATATTAAGTATTCCATCATTGTCGAGTAGAGAACAGACATATTTACATGCGACTGATATAGCTACAAAAAACAAAAAGTATATTTATTTTATTCAGAGTGAATCAGTCAGTCTTCAGTTATTCAGTCATTCAAGTTAATAAAATGTGTAGCATTGTATTACTGTATTATGTATTGTTACTTACTGCTTTATAAATATAAATAAATTGGAAAATTCACTTTAAATATCATCAGAAACGTATTCAGAATATATTTATTGCGATCTGCTGGCCTTGACTTAACAGGCTTTCAATAATAGTATTCATTTATATCAATTTGTGTGTAACCTCGAAAGTATTGTGTCTTTGAAAAACAACAGGAATTATTAGTTCCTAATCCTAAACATACGTAATTTGTTTATACTTATAATAGAATGAGTAATATTTTACACAGTTTAAAAAATCACCATTGATAAAACCAATCCCACCTTTTGGCACACCTTCTAATAACTTTTTATTTTGTTTCAGGTAAGCACGGCGAATTATATCCCGCATGATAAAATTTTATTGGATAACATTTAAGTAAGCCAAACAACATATTTTTATTCAAAATTACTTTTATTATCTCAGGAGATATTAACGTAGCACAAGTCATATCGTAGCCAAGAGATTTGGAGCGATATTTCAACAAACTCTATTCCATATTTACTGTGAAACTTGACTAAGTTGGACCTGGGTAAGTGAGAAAAATCCTTAACTAAAACTCATGCTGAGGTCCCAACATTTTGGCACTGAATTACCGCTGTTAGTGGGGCGAAGCGTACTTCTATAGCTGAAATAACCTGTATTCATTCTGACCTCTATTAATGGAATTTTCTGCAAATGAGAAAGATATTTATTTACAACTTGATATCTGAGATACTGGGTAAGTGGAATACCTCTATAAGTGTGACTTGGCAAGCCCCTTGATGTTTCATTTAACTAGATTTCACTCTACTATATTATGTCTTCGGGACTAAATGAATCGCTGAAATTTAAATGACATTATACTTTGACTGAGTGCCCAATACAATACTGGAAGCGGAAGTCGTTTTTAATCACAATGTTTTAAATGGTTTTTGTTTTAAGACGATCCTGAAAACAAGTTTTCCATGGCAAAAAAACAAAACAAAACAAAATAGGAAGACAAGACAATAGAAATCTATAATATACAAAACAACATAATATTGCAAGCGATTCACTCTTCAAATGTTTGCTAATATAATGAAAATGGCACATGAATGAGTGAAACAAAACGAAATGTATTCATTATAGATACAGATTTTGAAAAGTAGTAATTAAATAGAGCAAAGCATTTTCATTTTCAAGTATGCAAATATTTGTTATTCATACGATCAACTTCTTATCATTCATTCTATTTATTATATCTGTCTCTATCTTTATCATTTTTTTCAATCTTATTTTCATTGGGTTTTTCAATCTAGATTTTAACGCCATAATATCACAACAACCATCATCTCCGATAAAACAACTGTTTGTTGTTCACACCAATTTTTTGTACCTGGCCAAGAAAATCATTTGTGAAGATCAGTTTTTAATACCATAGAAACAAAATTACAAAAATAAAAAGTTATAATTTGTTTCTATTTTTTGACAGTTCACGTTATTATTTGATGTTGTTGTAAACAACAGATTATCGTAGATGTGGGCTGCTATTAAAAACCTTAGCATCTTTTAGCGAGAAAGCCCAAAAGCATGGATTTTGTCAAATAAAATTTTTTATACAAAATCAAAAACGATTCTAAAAAAAAAATTCGGAAATATTTCTACCCTATGAAACTTTTCATCCTAGAATGGTTCTCGTACGGGGAGCATGTTAAATTATTATTATTCACGCGGTAAAGTTAATGAATATTCTTTCAGGGCGATATTCTTCTTACAAATGCTCTGATACGCTAAAAATTCTCATTTTCGTGTGCAAAAATTTTTGTATTTCTCAAAGAATTCTAGAAATATATTTATTAGTTTTAAAACTAAATATCTCCCAAATGAAAATTTTCCAGGCTCACTTAGCAACAATTCCACTGCTGTGCAAGTTTTGACCAGGAAAACGATGTTTGTCTCTGAACTTTTACAAAATCCATTCAAATTTCCAATACGGAGAACTGACATTTACCGTTTGGTTTAACAAATTCATAATTATGACATCAAAAGAAAATATAAAAGTTTTTCACGTCAAAAGAGAAACAGAAAATGTTTTTCTTTTTTGAAAAGAGATTCCTTAAAAAGGTACAAAAACACCTTCTAAGAAATGATTATTTTTGTAAAAACTAGGAAACGAAACAAACGTATTATATATATTTTTAAGAAAAAGAATTTTATTTTATTTATGTTGAAGAATATAAATTTTCTTTGTACTTATGAAGCTAGGTTTCAAAATTATGATGAAAACTATATTTTACAAAGTGGAAAAGAAAAATAACTATTGGAGCCTTATCCGCCAAACGAAACAAAATATTATACGCTGAAACTACAATCGATTAACGTCAATATACTCCTACTTAGAAAATATTCGGCCTAGAAAATTTTAATTAAGCACTAGCAAACCTATGCTGAAGTACCAGTTGCTTGTTATGAAAACCATGGAAAAATTTGAAATTTATACAAATTCAATTCGTTTCAAATTCTGCAATTCTGTATAAAATAGACCTTTCGAATTCAAACAATTACTAACAACTACTTACTAGTTATGGAACTTGATTGAAATTTACTTTTCCCAGATAAAATGGAGGTAATTTTTCGAGTGTAGCACGTTGATAATATATCAAGAAATGTATTAACCTTTCGATTGGCAGATACTTCGTTGTCATCGAGGGAATTACCATGTTTCCTAATAAAATGTCCTTAACTCATCCGTTGCTGTTTCAACCATGACGGGGCCGCTCAAATCGTTGCTGTTTCAAAAAATGATCATAACATTTTTCGATATTCCTCCTCGTAAATTTTGCTTCAAAAGCACAAATAAGAAAACTAGGCATCTCATTTCGCATCTGAAGAAAGTATCTAACACATTTAATCTGTTCCGCCATGTATTTTGTGAAAATATCTCTGGTATAGTTTCTAAGTATAACCGTTTTGTTCTCACATACATAGAAAATAAATTGGTAAGCTTAAAAGCATTTGTTGTACACAGAAATGAATATAATCATTTAGTTTTGAAATTGAATTTCTATTTCTGTGTTATATTATTTTGTGTTGTGTGTTGTATGTTGTATGTTGTATTTATACAATAATTGAAGTATTAATATGAAATACTATTATAGATAATATATAATTGGGCTAGTATTAGGCGAGGTATTTGACAGTCTTTTAAGAATGGATAGAAATTTGAGACGCTCTTATCAAGATCGTGAATATCAGATTACTTTCAATACGAAAATTTTCACAGCTGGGACTTCTAAATCTTTTCTTGATGGCTTTCATTGATGACTCACTTGAGTGGAAATCAGATGTCGGCTTAGAAAATAACTTTTCGCATTCACACACATTATTAATTCAATAAATATTCATAAAGCTTCGGTCATCCTTCCCGAAAGAGATATTGAATGCAAAATTTTAAATGGTAAGACTCAACATTGAGAAAATTGTCTCAAATGTCTAGTTGTTATGAAATGACAAATACATCACGCGGTCCTAGACTTTCATTATAAATAAATAAAGTTGTTACACTGTAGTATATAGTTTTTGAAATAAATACCATCTTGTAAAATTACCGTCTTGAAATACACCATCTTGTAGATATTTTATTAATTTTAAAATTTTATAGGTACGTTATAAGAGAATTGTTAAAATCTTTCATTCTTTATCAAAGGTTTCAAATAATTATTTTAAATGAAACAAATAAATAATTAAAATATTAACAGTATCTTGTATCTTAGTAGAAAATATGTTCTGTCCAATATAGCTAAAGCTACAATTGAGATTATCTTGAATTAAGTTTCCTTAGCTCAAGATAATGTTTATGCTGGATGCTTCCTGGCTATGTAACCGAAGCCTAGCCAAAAATTAGATTCTTTAATTATAAAACTGAAACAAATTTAAATTACAGCCCCACTTAAATGATTTCACAACGCTTTTTCTTAAATATTAGAACAACAAATAACGCTATAACAATAACTAGCAGTTATCCGCCCACGTTGTCGGAAAATTTCAACTTCAAAATTAACAACTACTAAGTCATATAAAAGGTAATAACTCCCTAAAAGGTAAAGGTAATTGGTCTTAATTTTTTGAAAATAAAATGTAGTCTATGTTACTTGCTAATAATCTAGCATTCTATAATTTTTAAAAACGGTTTTAGTGGATTAAAAAAATCATGGATTTTCATCAATAGGTACTCTCGTTTCCTTTTCCTTATATAAAAATACCTAGTATTTCATCCCTATTTGAGAGAATCAATGAGGAAAAGCAAATCCAAAATCTTACCGCCTTGAAATTAACTTTTTCGTGTCGTTGCTCTTATATCATAGTTGATTAATTTAAATAGGATGACATTGAATTTTCATAAGAAAAATAATTACTACAGATAATCAAGTAACATTTTAAGAAAATTACTTCCATACAATTTAACTCACCTGTAAAAAATCGATATTACCAAATATGCACCAATAATAAAACTTTCTTCACAAATATTGATACAGCAAAATATACTTATTAGTCCGCAGACCTACATCAAAACTTACCGATTACATTACTGTTGAGACTTCGTATATGTGTTCTTTATCTGAAGTCCAGTACATAAAAAAAATTATCTGTAACGAGTTTTGGAAATTTTGTTCACTCCCAAATTTCAGATTGGAAGATTTTTGTTATTTTTACAAAAAGATAATCACTAAAATAAATTTAAACATTTAAACTTTTTCAAGGTTGGGGAAAATCAATTTAAACACGGTTATTCATTAACTTCACGTAATTAGCAGTTTTATAAAATCTTAGAAGTCAATTTTAAGTTACTTTTATTTTTGTAATTTTTAGGCATGGGCATGCGGACTATATATAGAAGCTAAGACTAGCTTATAGACAGAAAATGAATACCTTAAGGCAATATTACAACATGCAATGAACGTCTGTTAATGGAGTATAAAAAGTAACATACCTCCAATACCATCCACTACGTACCAGAATGGATAATAATAATATCGGAATGATTTTCTCTCAGGGGAACATTTTCACGTGATATTCATTTATTTGTAATATAAATTTTTCCTTTTAGTATATATATATTCCTAGCATTCTTACATGCAAGGAATATTTTTCTTGTCAATAAAAATAGTATTTCGACTTCATTTTCTATCAATTTTTATATATTTAGAAATTCTGGATATAACTCAATAAAAAGAACTATTAAATTTAATCAGTGTAAAACCTCGATATTAAAGTTAGACAGTAGCTCACCGGATATAATTTTTTGCAAACAACATTTGCTGAAAATACAATAATCTACAAAGTCTTTTTTTTTTTTTGGAAAATCGCAAAAATATTTTCTTTACCTACTTTTTTACCTATTTACGGTTGTCTGTCCGTCTGTCCGTCTAAGCTGAAATTTATATAGGTTGATTTAGTAAATGAGCAACATAGGTCAATTTGAAACTTCGGTCTGTAAGACCCATCTTGTAAACCGTTAGAGATAAAACAAATTATAAATCTAAACAATGTTCTTTATAAAAAATACAGAACTCTTGCTTGAAAAATTGTTTCGCAAACATCACTGATTACCCGTGAGGGCGCAAATAAGGTTATGACATTGTACAGTATGTATTATATGGGAATAGCAGTTGTGTATCTAGACGAATAAAAAACAAACGATTGCTTAATCAAAACTGTTTATAGTTGGTATTTCAACTAATAATTCAGTCAATTGTTTGTTTTCACTTGTTTCTTTTATTCACTTTCATCTATTTCCTAAGAAAAATCTTAATAACTACCTTAACTAGAAATGGTAAGATCATTTATAACAGAAAACTGCGCTCTAATTACGTTGAGCTTGTTTTGGTCTACGGAACCATTAAAATTTAACAAAAATCTTCGCCAAAGGTACGTAAATCGTACGACTTTCAATAAATACAAATTAAGATATTTTATTGTTTCGAATAAATTTTTTTGTGATATTTAAGGAACATGTAAATGTTACACAAGAAATTACCAATAATGTAAATGGATTTTCTCATAAAATCAAATACAAGATTGTTTTTAGAAATTATTATTACTTTGTCTAGACTGTTTTTGTAACTATGTAAGTCATTTTCTAATGTAAAATTCAATAAATGTTTCTCTCTATCCATATTCTTATTGAGTGTCGCAAATTGTTCTTGGAAATTTTATCAAATACAAAAGTTACTTTGATAATATGTGTATGAATTGAAACAGATTTTAAATTGGAATAAAATATACTTTTTACACGGGTGTTCCAAAATGAGGTTCATATTTAAAAACAACCCTTCTGGAGAGTGTCTCATGCGTGGTATAGTCAATAATCCGAATAATTTCTCAAACGGGGTTGCAGCATGCGTTGAATTTTTATACCATGCATATATGTAATATTCAATTTTTATTAAGTTTAGTCCCAAGTTTGTAACACTTAAAAATATTGATGCTTAGTAAAAATTTTGATATAGGTGTTCATAAAATCACCTAATTAGTCCATTTCCGGTTGTCTGTCTGCCCGTTTGTCATCACGATTACTCAAAAACGAAAAAAGATATCAAGCTGAAATAGCGTACTGAGGACGTAAAAAGCGAGGTCAAGTTCGTAAATGACCCACATAGGTCAATTGGGTCTTGGGTCTGCAGAACCCATTTTGTAAACCGTTACAGATAGAACAAAAGTTTAAATAAACAAAAATGTTCCCTATCAAAAAATAACCAACTTTTGTTTGAAACATTTTTTTATAAATATCATTGTTTACCCGTACGGGCGCAAATTAGGCGTAAATTGTATAGTATGTAATTATTGGAATATCAGTTATGCATGTGTGACATGTGTAGTCATCAACACTGTCTATGCATGGTATTTCAACATGTGATTCAGTCAATTGTTTGTTTTCACTTGTTTTTTTTACTAAATTTAGAACAAGAGACTTTTATATCACCCTGTCCCATGGATTTTTCAATTAAATAATAACCATCTGTTATTGAAAGATTCCCATATATTGTTTATAGAAAAAACAATATGATTTTCATAAAAATTAATTGGTTTTTCTTAGTTCGAAATTATTATTTCTCGTTATTAACAATTTTTTAATAACGAAAGCAAAAGAAAAAAAAAAAACAGAAAATTGATAGTTGTTATAATGAAAACTATTTCTAAAACCAACAACAAAAAACCTTATTTCCTATGTAACGTTACAATATTTGAGTTTCAGACAAGTTAGAAGTAAATGGTTATTTGTAACAGTTTGACACAGTTTAATTAAGAAAGCTTTTCAAGATTAAACGATATTCTATTTAGCTTGTATATAAGTTTAATTTTTGATTCGTTGATCATATAAAATAACGAAACTGCAAACATTTCCAATACCTTTAGGCACATTGTAGCATGAGTAAAGGGTTTTAAAATTTTGAGCTACGATGTCTTCGGTGTTTTGAGCATTATCTTAAAGCTTCTTTCTTTGTGAGATATCGCAATATTTGGATCGATTTTAGTCCGTATCTCAAAAACTATTCGACTATTCATATAATGCAACCGTTTTTTGTAGTTTTTGGGTCAAAATTACCTTATATACTGAGTTTTATCGAAACTGGAGATTCAAAAACTTTCTTGATTTTTTGCTAATTTTTTTAGGGGGTACCCATTTGAAAAAATCGAAAAAAACGCAAAAAAAATTTTTGTCTTGGAATTTGATGAAACTCGGTAGATGGGATAATTTTAATCCAAAAAGTATAAAAATTAGGTTAATTGAATGATTTGAATGATTGGAGTTTCTGAGTTATCGTCATAATCAATAATCAGATGTATTTTTCACCTCTCATTCTATTAAAATTATTTTTTATAGAATTGAATTAATTAGTAATATTTATTTAATTTGTATATTAAAAGTTTTCGTCTGAAATAAAAATCGTTACATTTCATACACACACAAACACACATACATTTTTAATATTCTTATATTATTTTCTATCGTGAACTTCTTCGAAGATAATAATAATTTTCTAAGTTAATCAATTAAGAGCAAGCAAGTATGCCATGCCAGACGACTGACTCGTACTTTATAATATAAAATTACATAAAATGCAGTAGTGTTTTAAAATTGAATATCACTTTAATTTGCAAAAAAACAAATAAAATTATTAAAACTAACGTTTATGAGATAACGATAATGAATATAAATATGGAATAGTTTTTAAAACTTGTTTTTTAAAACATAATATAATAATAATTATAATTATTATTAACTACTGAAATGATAATAATTTTAATAAATTTATTTATTCAACTGTAAAAGAATATATATATTCTTGATGATAGGTTTATTAAATTATTTATCATTTCTCGAACTCAACTTTATTAAGTTTAAATTAACACTGCAAATTTTTGTTACTTTCTTAACAATAAAAATTAACCCTGAAAGATAAAAAATATTTTTTTAATTTTACTATGTATTTTAATAATCATGAATTTTGAAATGCAAAAAATTTTTTGCAAAAAATGGAACCGACGAAAAAGGCACAAAAGAGTACAACATAATTTTTCTAAAGTATCAAATCTCCAATCACTAATTTCCTTATGAGAAATTACGCGTCGATGGCATTGAATTGATTTTTGGCTAAGGATATGGTTAGCATCGATTTTTAAGCGTTATTATTGATTGGAGTTGGTAGAAAAAATTATTTTTAAAATTTTTGCGCATTTTTAAACCCCCAACCAAAAACAGGGATATTATAAGTTCGACAGGAATATAACTCCTAAACGGATGAACCGATTTTAGCGGCGATAGCTTCATTTTGGAGAGAGCCATAAGGAAAAATCAAAGGAAAATTATTTAATGGAGAGTATTCTTAGCTGTGCTTTAAGTGCGATTTAAGGGTTCCGTACCCAAAACATTTGTTGGGCTTTTCTTAAATTTTGTAAATTTCACTTGTTCTTCTGTTTTATTTTATACTTTCTATTCTTTCTTTAAGACTATTTTTTAAACTGTAACATATTGGAGAAACAGAAAGTAGACTTTTATTATACTGCGACTGTTTTTCCGTCATAAACAAGCTTTACTTCGAAATATTTTTCTAACTAAATCAGTTTCACAGTTGTAAATTTGCCAGAATATTGGTCACAATTTAAAGTAGAAACGCAGGTTTCTACAAAATAACTGTTACTGATCATAGGGATGATTATACATTTTTGAACCAATAGTCTAAGAGGCGGTATAAGGTCGATCTTCACACATCTGATAACCAGATGAGACTTTTTTTTGAAGGTTTTTTGATTGATAAGCACGCCTAATATAGCTGGACTATCGAAAAATTATCCTTTTTTGCATATATGGTAGCTAAGTGACCCTTTTTACACTTTATTTCAACTAAATGAGGAGTCTCCAAATTGAAACATGATACTTTCAACACAAAGACATCATATTTATATGTATATTAGAATCTTTGGGGGTGTGAGACGAAACTAATAATTTCCTGTCATGAAATTAATAATTTGTAATTCCCAAAACTGAATATTGTCTAATATACACTTTACTTATTTTCTTTTAAGCTTTAAATCAAACAAATACAATGATAAATTTATCCTTACGGAATATATGATTATAACTATCCTTAGAATAATAATAATAAATGTTATTAAAGTCAATATAAATGATGGAAGGACCAGAAGGAATATGGGAATAATAGATTTTATATACTCATTGTGTGTCCTAGTAAAATAATAACTTGTATACTGTATGTACATTTGTACACCAGCTTTATACATACAAAGTGAAACAAAAGTAGATTTATAGTTGTAATGATGTTTTTGATTCAACATTATAAGCCAACATATGGCTTAAGATATCGACGGAAAAAACACTACCCTTTGTTTCAGTTATATCAGATATACAGGGTTTGTTATTTTAATCTATAATGGTTGAAAGCTCGTTTTGTTGTTCCACCAATCAAAAAATAATTTAAAGAAATATTGAAGAGTCTGATGGTAGGATCAGATTCGACTTTCGTTAGTAGCCAATTAAGATTCTAAACGGTAAGCGATAGAATAACACTTTAAGTTAGAAAACTGATCCTCATAATAAAAAAACAATTTTTTATTTAAAACATTTTTTCGAAAAACGTTAGGTCTTGGAGGAAAAGTTACTTAAAAATATCCCATTATTACGCTTAAAGGAAAATATGCTTAAAGTATGTTTTCTATTACCCTTGACAACTTTTGGCATTTTTCCGTATTTAGCGGGTTTTCTTTCGATTAAATGCAATAAATTATTTTGATGAAAAATGTTAGTTGTTTATGAGGATCAACTTTCTCTAATTTTACTATAAATATTATATAGTATTAAAAAAACTCGAACAACTATATCCAATCTTATGTCACAACGTGATGTCCTTCATCAAACTCTACAACTTTTATATAAGTTATTTTTTGAATGGTTTGCTGAAAGACGAGCTAATAGCAATTGTGGATGAAAATGATTACTCTGTATATCATTGAAATACGTGCCAAATTTTCTTTTTTTTTTTTTTAATTTCTCTCACGATGCACTGGTTTATAATATTGAACGACAACTGTATATTTACTTACGTCCTACTCTGTATATGTATGCATTGAACATAGTATTTGTAGTATTATAAGAGAAAAGTTACAATATACTCGTATGTACTACCTCATACGTTGTATAAAATAACTTTGACCGTAGGTTATATCACGTAAAATACATAATGTATATTGAAAACTGTATTGTATGCAACTTATAGCTGAGCAAAATATGGTAGAATGTTAGGGTTAATTGTGTTTGACTGGGCTACGTTGAGATTCAGATATACACATCGAATAAAAATTAATCATTTGAATCTGTTCAAGAATAGTAGAAATGCGAGAAAAATAACTACCTAAAATAACTAATGTATATCCGGAAGTTCCCTTTGCAAACTGCAAGCCTGAATGATGAAATTTGAAGAAGGATCAATCTTAAATGGAGGATATAATGCGCTTGTAGTTCAGCAATACAAATATGATCGGAGTACAGTCGTAGACGTTTCGAACATCTAATCTCACTTCAAAGGGCCTCCTATAAGCAAAATTATTGCGGAAATTAAGGGCCTAGGTGGCAGACTCGCTGAAAAACTGGGAGTACCTTCCGGTACATCACGATTATTATGGGAACTGTTAAAGTGGAGAGGAAGAATTGTCAAAGTATGGGAGACGATGTCTCATCTTCTCCGTAACTGCCCAGCTTTTCCATTCATGAGGATTTGGACTCATTTGAGTCAGCTTTTCTTAGACGACCTATTTGATTTGAAATCTTTTAATATCAAAGCACTCTGGTTGTTTTTCAATAGCTCCAAATGGTTCATGGATTAATGACCGAGAAGTGTGCCTCTTCCCATGGAGTAATGATCGGGAAGTATGTCTAACCTAGTCCAGCTTATAGCTGGAGAAAATATGGTCAAATATCCGAACATAACTATTTCCATTCTGTCTCCATCTGCTTACTTCTTCAAGATTTCTGTAACATTAAATTGTCAAATGCATTAAAAAAAACAGTAAAAAGAATTTACAATCATTTCTCAATTAAAGTAAAAACAGATATATTTAAATAAGTATAAAATATAATTAAAACTATATTAACATAATAATGAGATCTAATTTACAACAGTAATGAAAATATATCATTTGATGTACGAATAAGAAGACGTAGACGACATGAGACGAGTTATACTGAGTAAGTGAGTATATTCCATTTTACAACAGCAGCAGTGAGCAGAGTAAAATAAAATGGATAGATATTATTTATCTGCATGTTAATTTACATTTTCTAACAATAAAATTTGTGTATTTGTTTTGTATATGTGTTTGGTTGGTAAATGATAAATCTCTGATATTTATTAAGAATAATATTTTGTATAACTATTGTATCTATCTCTGATAATTTACTGATATTCAAGTATAGTAAATTACAATAATGTACAATAATAAATGATATATCATTTTATTATTACATAAAAATATCGTCAATATCGTCGTATGGAATGAGATATTTTTATATGAGTTTTAAAATTATTTTTATTTTTTAAGGAGATATGCAAAGATTAGATAATACGAGATATTTCAATAAAACTTTATAAATAAATTTTTTGATTAACAAAGTTTCCAAAAATTACAAAAAATTCCTAGGTCATTGGGCTTTTTATTATTATTTTATCGTTCAAAGTTAGCTGCAAAAATGATGAATCATATAGGTCATCCTTTTCAATTGGATATTTCTATATAAAAAAATCTAGAGAGTGTGATAAAAAAAAACTATCTAAAATATTTAAACAATCTTGTAGTTTATAATAATACCATAAAAATATAAGGTTTCCGGTGATAAAAACAAAAATTCAATTTAATTATGAGTTCATCGAAGATCCATCATTTGATGAACAGAGGTGACTAGAGTACCGATTGATGATTGAAGGGCGATATCTATATTATCAAATTTATAAGCAGTACTTCCACGCAATATATTATATATTTTTGTAGTTGCGTGGTATTTTAAAGCTAAAAATAACACATTACTTGACTACAAAGCATGTATTTGGTATATATGTATGTACCATGCAATAAACTAAAACTTTTTTACAATACTGTAGGTTTACAATCACCTTAATGAATAAATAAAATTTGTCAATGTTGACAAATATGAAAAGTAAAACGATTTTGATACTGAAGAAATAAAAAGAAAATATTAGGGAAATTATTTTCTTGTTGAGAATTTTTTAATACATTTGACCATCTATATTTTGCCTAGTGCTTCGTCATTGCCGTCTTACGATGTTCTATGGAAGATACAATCAAATAATTCATGTCACCATTTTTTCTTGGTTATTCCTTTTCAGTACATTATTTTATAAATTTTCACAAAGAGAACTTGTAATAAAATTTGTAGCAAACAGTTTGTCTTTTCCATTTTTTTTTTGTGTGTGCAATGGCTGCTGATGCTCTACGTATGCCATGAAGAAGAGTGTAAAAGTTTAATGTAATGTACAAAAGATATTACACATAAATATAACATAGTTAATAACTACGTCTTACATATATATATACATCTTTTTAAATTTTTAATATTTCTGTTAGGTTTCGTGGAGAAAATGTTATTTTACATATTTATTACCTTATTTTAAAAAATGGTTCTAACACCTGGGCAATAGTTGAAAGAATAGACAAAATAATTGGTCGCAAAATCTAAGAAAGGAGGTATTGGTGACAAAAACTAAAATATAAACAAATTTGATTGATTTTGTACACTTCAAACCCTAGAAAGTTTTGTAAACGAATAATATATATGAACTCTCAGATGATTTTAGAGGCAAGATTGCGGAAAGAAATTTTCCCTAACTCATGCTATTGCGTTTACCACTTGGATTCACCGAGTAACTGAGATATGAAATTTAGAAATGTGTCGACTTTAAAACTTAATGAATCGGCACATCACATACATGGAGACCAGTGTATGTGACCTTTCATTTTCCCTTCTGTAAAGTGCCTGAAATGAATTGTGGAGACTGAGATAACAAAGGATAACATCACAAAACTATATACCATTGCATCGAAAAAAGATGCAAAACCGAAAAAAACATGGTAAATGGCATAATAATTTTTTGTTTTTGAGTTTGACGGACAACCGGACAATCGGAACTGGACTAATCAGGTGATTTTATGAACACCTATACCAAAATCTTCTTCGTAGCATCAAGATTTTTAAGCGTTACAAACTTGGGGCTAAACTAAATATACCTTGATATATATTACATATATACATAGTATAATTATATTTTTTATTATAATAAACATGAAGATAATTGAACTAGCCATACGCACATTGAGCTACCGAAACATCTGTTACCACCTCGATGTCAACTATGAGATACTTACGAAGTCACTTGTTCTAACTTTAGTAACTATACTCGGCGATGATACTCCGCCAGAGTGTGGATGAAGGATAAAAATTGATGCGTGGAATATCCTGACTCATTTTTTTTGGGGCGACGAGCTTGTTTATATGCGAAAATTTACTATTTTTAAACAATTTTTCCTCCGACCGTGAAAATTTGCTATTTTGCCCAGCTTTATGAATATATAACAATAAAGTAGTAAAGTATAATAGCTAACAGATGATAAATGAACACGACTAAATGTAATATTGCGGTTATATAGTTTCGTTTCTCCTGTACGCCGGTTTTGTGGTGTACCAAGAAAGGTAAGAATAGTAAGTATTCTACTTAATAGTTGATAATAATAATATGCTCTGTAGGTGTACCTTATATATCCCATTGTCATGTTTCTCATATATACCAAAAACGTGTTTAGGTCGACAACAAATTATAATCACTTTTTATATGGTATTCATGTTCGAGAAGAAAAAAAACTATTATGAATAAGAAGTGACCTTTCTTTACATGAAAAAGGACATTTGAAAGTTATCATTGGTGTCAAATAGTTGACTAAAAGATAAACCATTGTTCGATATGCTTTTGAAGGAATTCCTTTTTTCGAGTTCTAGACTTTTTATCTATTCTCTCTATAAATCTTTGATTGATTTTGGTGAAACATTAGTTTTGACTCAATTTATATTACGATATTGATTGAACTTCTTAAAAATACCTTTGATGACATTTATTTCTGTCAAAAAGCTGATCAGCCAAGTGTAGCAACGATGCCAATTAGTTTGAGAAGTAAGTGTAAGATGTTTTTATACATTTGTTCACTTTTAGGACTGGATTCTTAGGATTCTTAGATTCTGTTGATGTCACAAAGTTAAAAAATTCAATTTTTTTATAACACAGGCCAATTTGATCCGATTTCATTAGAATGATTGATGTCAGTTTTTTGCTAGCTATCATTTTTTGAAACCTATTAGTGCTAGGTTAATTTTGATCAGAAATTTGAAAAGTATGGCCCAAACTTAGTAGGATTAAATACTTGGTTCATCAAAATTGGATAACATTTGGATGTAATAGAGCAAAATAAATTTTTTTGAAAAAATAAACAAATTTGATCCGATTTTAATAGAATTTTTTTTGAAACCCACTAGTTTTGTTCATGCTCTTTATCTGTGATGTCAGTTTTTCGCTAGCAATAACTTATTTGCTTAATTCCGGGACCAGAACACGCTCGTTACGGCCCTGAATTTATAATTTAATGTTTTCAATGTTACTTAGTTGAATTCCTAAATCTTCTTACACCTACATATAAATTGTATATCCTTATATAATCCGACATGTTACTAACCCAGATATGGATTGATTTCTAATTAAATAACAAAAATATTTCAACAACATCAAAATATAAGAGTCACTTTAAAAAAAATGAAGAAAAAAAAATTAAATTATATTAAAAACATTCTGTGATAGATTACAACATTCAATTCACTCAAATAAAAATTATGAACAGTATCATCCTTCGAAGCTGGTTCGTAGTACGTTCGAAGAAAATTCTTGTTAAGTACTTTATGTATGTGGTTATACCAGCATCAGATCATGTCAGAGCCAAACCAAACCAAACCTATTTACAAAAAATAAAAAATAATAATGAAAAGAAGCAAGAAAAGATTATGATGAAATGAGAAAGTACATTATATGTAATCGAACATATACATACCATAAACTAGACGAACATCGACCTTTATGCTTAAGGAGTATTCAGTATACCACTATGTAGTCAGCCATTCCGAATACTCTTTCATGTAGTTAATTGGATAAAACATCAACCTAAGGCTACTATCTATCTATCATTGTACGAAGCATTCGAAAACAAATTTGAATATTTCCAGTTCCAGACATTAAACTTCATGGGCCAACGCAACGATTAATTATCATAAAGGGTACTATGTACTTTTTGATTAGCGTGAAACATTCTTTGATTGGTGCGAAATTCATTGGTCGAAAAAAATTTAAAAAGAAAAACGGTTTTACACATAAGAATAGTAAGGGTGATTATAAACCAACAGTATTGAAAAGAAGTTTTGGTTTATTGCACGGTACATGCATATAAACCAAATAGATGATTTGTTGTGAAGTAAGGAGTTTATTTTTGGTTTTACAATACCACGCAACTACAAAAACATATAAAATATTGTGCGCAAGTGCTCATAATTTGATAATACAGTCTCTGTAAAAAGCCCGGTGACCTAGAAATTTTTTGTGATTTTTGGAAATATTATTAATCAAAAAAATGTATTTGTAAAGTTTTATTGAAATGCCTAGAATTATCTAATCCTTGCGAATTTCAAGCATTGCGATTATACCCTTCACTCTATGGATTTACAATTTGAATATGTTCGCATATTTTTGGATATTCTGTTTATTTTCCTTATTTTCTTTTTTCACACACAACGGAAAAGAAAATTTTGGCAAATTTTTCTTTCACTATTTTAATTGAAGGGTAATTTTACCTGTTCTGCGACTATAGAACTTTTTCTCAACTACTGTACCTGGATGTGAAACATGAAAATTGGGAAAATTAACAGGATTTTCGAAAACGTAAAGTACCCAGGGCAGGTAAAATATGAATACCTATAACACACCCAAATTTCAAATCGATATAGCAAAGGGTAAAATCGCATTGAAATTGCAATTGATTGAAATTCAAATCTATTGTAAACTTTAAACACACTTATCTGGAAAACAGCTTTTCTTTATAAATTTTTGTTCCAAAAATGAATATTTAAGAGATTCTTAAATAAAATTATAAATTTTCACGCTTATTAATGAATTTTTAAAATTTTTACATAACATTTACAGCGATTTTAATGTAGGATTTGATGATACACTGTAAAATTTCAGTGTACTATCCGCTCACCCTTCATTGATATTTAATATACCTTCTAAACAGCAAACTCCGTGTTTTATAAGACATTGAATAAAATAAAGGAGTTTGCTTTATGCAACGATAAATATATTAAAATACCTTGTCCTTGTGATGATGTATGCATCTTACATTGATAAAATATCACTCTCATAGTAGACAGATATCTTGATAAGTTTTATCCGATTAAGATATGAATATTATTAAATGAAACTTTCATTTTACAGTTTAAAAGTATCAATTTTTCAAAACTCAATTTGATTTCCTAGAAATGTTTCAATTTAAAAAAGGAAGTTTTTTATACTTTTCAATTTAAAATGCCTCCCATTTGATATAGTATATGGCTTTTTCAGAATTTAAAAATCATTTTCAGAATTTAAATCGGACGTCTATTTCTATCTTCATAAAAAGCTAATTAAATTAAATTGATAGACAAAAGTTTTCATGGAATTTTTTGTTTGAACTTTTATTAAGGACCAATTCCACATGAAGTGAACAAAATTTGTTGCTTCTCATTATATTTCCTTGATGATATTTTTTAGAACCACTTTTGTTTTTGTTAAAAAAACTGAATCTGATCATTAAATAAACTGAATTTGTTATGATATATACAAACAAACAAAAATTATATGACATTGTCAGAACTGGACCAAATTGAAATGGGACCACACGGGAAGCACCAACTTTAAAATCAAAATAGAATCATCAAAATCGGCTCACCCAGTCAAAAATGGTGTGAGATTTTATAAATTCTAAGTTGATATTTAGGATGTGTTCCGTGATATTCACTAGTATACTGGTCAGTGCTGATGACGTCATAAACGTCATAAATCGGCGTCATACTATTGAATCGTTCCGAAATATACTGGCCAGTACTTGACGTCATATTTTAGGTTAGTCAAAAAAATATCTTACCTGTATGATGAAGAGCTCTATGATGCTCTTCAGGAGTTACTATGAGCGTATTAAATTTCTTATTGTATTCGTAAATTACGAGTAAGTAATTTTCAGACGCCATTATTCCTTCTTAATGAACAATAAATAAATAAGTTACTTGCACAAACACCCGGTGAAAACATGTACACTGTCATGTCCGTTTTACCAGTACAATATGGCATCGATTTCTGATGTCATGAGCACTGACCAGTATACTATTGAATATTACGGAGCATACCCTTAACCTAGGCTCATCGAAAAATGAGTATTTTTAAGCACACTGTATGCTACCAGTATCTTTTGTAGGTATATGTGACATAGATTTCAATTATCGTATCGTCTATGTCATCAGTATCATTACATCATGTGTGTATTTTTCTTGTTTTTTTGTTCTTCACATATAAGGATAAAAATTGTTTTTGTAACGATGAAGAATGGTTACACTCCTGTTTAAAAAAAACTATATAACTATATCATCTATATATACGAAAATATAGAGAGAAAAATATTGCTACGTTTTCATATTTTATACGACACTTAACTGACAGAATCCTTTAAAAGTAATGATGGCGTTGTTCGTTCGTTTTGCCTTTAAAAATTGATGAAAAAAATTTTAACATTGCAAAAACATTACATTGTAAGTAGAAAGATAAACATATATTTTATGGCGTTTTTCCAAAAAATTTTATCATCATATTTATGTGACTTTATTTGTGATATTTATGAACCGTATTGCGATACAAATCTTGTAAATCCAAATTTCTACGGTTTTATATTCTGTATGTAACATAATACTGTTAATAAAGTTACAATTCTTTAAAGTTCAACAAACTGATTGGGTTTGAGTTCTCAACAAACTGAGACGAAAAAATGTCTTAAAATGACCTTTGTTATGTAATCTTAAAACGGAAGTTTAGGAAAAATTTAATAGGCAGACATGGGAACTAGCGACAAAAGGGGAAACTTAAAACTTTCAAATCACTGTAGTTTTTTTAATTTTTAAATTATTTGTAGTATGAATAATTTTTGCTTAATTTGTAAATTGAAATTGTCAACATACTACCTAAACAAAACCACCTTTCACTGTGGCATGGTCTGATATAAATTATTAAGGGAGTAATTAACAACAGCCCATAAAAACACTTTGACATTTTCATCCCTTTTTCAGTTAATTTTAACATTCGTTCCCAATATTTCGGAATGCAAACTATGAATAACCACTATAAATACAACGACCTGTAAATTTTTTGTTAATCTATCGAGCTTTTCAAGCTTTCTAGCCATAAACGGACGAAAATAAGTTAACATCTTCGCATAGGAATCTCCAACGAGCATGACAGAGTACATACGTTAAGCAATGCATCTAAGAAAGAGCTATTATACATACTACAACACTTACTTCTAGTCCGCGGAATATCGCACGCATCGCACCCATAATTTTTGTCATATGTATTTATATCTTAAATTATGATCATTTCCGTGATCACAGGATAGGTGTAAGCACTAAATCGCGTCTATGTATTTTGTTATTTTAAAGATTACTTAGTTCGAGTCCAGAAACAGTCACATAATTTATCATCACATGGGACACTATTGAATTTTTTAGCTATTTCATTTTTGTTGAATTCAATTTTGAAGTAGATATCTTTAACCGATTGACACATTAAGTTTGTATGACAATGCATGGTAAGGTTGCGCCGTCCTGATTTTCCTATCGCTTCTACCATATTTTATATAAATACATTTTTTTAGTCTTACATTCAAAATTTTAATAAAAAATACTTTTTAAGGGACAAGCTTTTATTGTACTAAAAAGTAGAAAATAATTTTATCTATAAGTGACTCATACTCGACTATTTGTAAAAGCTTGACGCGCTTAATATCAAGGATGAATCGAAAAGTAATTAGGCATGTGGAGTAGATGAGGCGTTCCGATTCATTTTTGATATTTTAAATTAATCGCCTCAAGCTTTTACAAATAGTCGGGTATGAGTGACTTATAGATAAAATTATTTTCTACTTTTAAGCACAATAAAAGCGTGCCCTTTAAAAAGTATTTTTATTAAGTTTGTTTTTTTTTTGTTAACTCTGTATTGTTGTAGTTGCGAATTTGTTGGGTTGAGTTTCTTGACTATAGAGGAGTTGTTCGGGTTCTGAAGTTTTTAGCTCTTACGTTAAAACATGACACACTATTAAAAGACGAAGAAAACTACATTTTATTTCAGAGACTCTGTACAATATATGCTTATAACAACACAACTACTAACCTACTTTGCGCCTTTTTGAAAGCTTTTCCATATGAAACAAACAGAAAAAAACATACAAACCCAGAATATATAAAGAAAAAATGACAAAACAATTCCTCGAAACAAATATTTAATTTGATTAAGTGAGTGAAATAAAAAATGATTAAATGAACAAATAACAATTTTTATCAATTTTTTTTTTTTTTTTACTTTACTTCTTTTTTACGAATTAATTTAATTTAATTAAATTTAACCTTTTTCATATTTTTATATATCTTTTGTTTTAATAGGTTTTCAGCTAATGGATACAACTGGGCTTGATGTCTGCATTCTCTTTATCATTTTTTTTTTGCCTTTTGTACCGCGATATTTTTTAATGAATTTTAATTTAAATGATTCACAGTTTCTTTTCATTTTTATATAGCTGTAATAAAAATGTAATCCCTGGACGATGATGTGTTGGGGGAATAAATATATTTATTTGGTGATATTGAATGTAATTTTTCCCAATAATAATCTAATTAGTAGTTCAATTTTGTATTCATAAGGATCAAAATTACCCCATTCACAAAGTTTCATCAAATTCCAAAATTTTTTTGCGATTTTCTCAATTTTTTCAAAGCGGGGGTACTCTTAAAAAAATTGCAAAATATCTTAAAATTTTTGTTATATCTTTATTTCGATGAAACTCAGTATATAAGGTAATTTTGACCCAAAAAGTACAAAAATCGGGTGCATTTCATGACTGGTCTGATAGTTTTTGAGATACGGACTAAAATCGATCCAAATATGGCGATATCTCAGATAATCTCCATAAATTTACCTGAATTTGATGACTAGTCGAATAATTTTCGAGATACTAACTAAAATCGATTCAAACATTGTGATATCTCTCTCTGAAAAAAAGAAGCTTTAAAAATAATAGAAGTATACTACTAGAATACCCACGAGCTACGGTGATCGATGAGCTTAAAGTCTACAATCATTATTAATGATCATTGAAAAAAAATTCTAGAAGGCCTAGAAGTACAAGAAGTCAATTAATAGCACTCGTCGTTAGGTATATGCACAAAAAACAGTGCTGAAAAAATAATATTTCATGAAGGTTTAGACACGCGGTGGGTCCTGAAATAATCCGCAAATAATACTTGTTTTTACATACAATTAAGTACTCTAGACCGCATGAACGTCAAAATAGTCAAGTGAAGTTAAACATCATATCCGAGTCGAGGCATTTGTCAGTAGGCTAAAGCTTTTTTTAAATGTAGTATTAAATAAAAATAATGAATTTTAATGGATTTATGTACTAGTATTTTATTATTCATATAATCGATTAAAAAATTACCGGCGGATTTTCATAAATTTTATTTGAAATCTAAAGTGAAAAAAAAGTTTTTATGATTACCACTTATCTTGATAGAATTTATGTATTGACACAAAACCTTAATTATTCTACAATAGTAAAACGTATACCTTCATTATTATATACTGTATACCTTGGAATCAATTAAATTTTACAGGACCCTGAATAGAAATTAAGAACTTATTAAATATTTTATGGCACAAACATTTTGATGGCAGTCCACTTTAAAGTATCACTATCAAAATACATAAAATTTATACCAACAAATTATTAATTACATAAACAGGGTTGTTTAATAATTGTTGACTTTTCAAAAAGATTTATTATTTTCCCAGTAGAGCATTACCCGAAATCAGAAAGAAATAATTGGAAGCATTTCTAGAGACGTGTAGATGTCCACGGTTAGGAATTTTTTGTGGATATCACTATGTTAATATAATTGTTAAGACCATACTAGCGGACAGGTCTGTAACTAGGGTGTGACAAAAGAGGCACCCGCCACCGGCGCATACGAAATAGAGGTGCGAAACAAAACGTATTTTTTATATGTAAAACAAAAAGTAAGTAAGAATCATGTTAAAGGCGCTCAGTTAAAAAATTCGATTTTTTCGAACACATTCTTTTCATCTATCATGCCAGTTTTTCGCTAGTTATTATGTGCTGAATTCCAGGACCAGTATTCGACATTCTGGAAAGCTGTTAGAGCTAGGGTAATGTTGGTCACAAATTTGAAAAGCATGACCCAATTTTAGTAGGATTACATACTTGGTTTATCAAAATTGGATAAAATTTCATAAAGTTAAAAAAATTGATTTTTTTGATAGCACAGGCAAATTTTATCCGATCATATTGGAATTTTTTTTGAAACCCACTAATTTTGGGTCAATTTTTCGCTAGCTATCACTTATTAGCTTTATACCGCGACCAGAACCGCTCATTCTTGAAACCTATTATATAATAGGTTGGCTGATAAGTCCCCGGTCTGACACATAGATGGCGTCGCTAGTATTAAATGCATATTATTTTTATATAGTACCAACCTTCAAATGATTCGTGTCAAAATTTGACGTCTGTAAGTCAATTAGTTTGTGAGATAGAGCGTCTTTTGTGAAGCAACTTTTGTTATTGTGAAAAAAATGGAAAAAATGGAATTTCGTGTTTTGATAAAATACTGTTTTCTGAAGGGAAAAAATACAGTGGAAGCAAAAACTTGGCTTGATAATGAGTTTCCGGACTCTGTATTTTTTCCCTTCAGAAAACAGTATTTTATCAAAACACGAAATTCCATTTTTTCCATTTTTTTCACAATAACAAAAGTTGCTTCACAAAAGACGCTCTATCTCACAAACTAATTGACTTACAGACGTCAAATTTTGACACGAATCATTTGAAGGTTGGTACTATATAAAAATAATATGCATTTAATACTAGCGACGCCATCTATGTGTCAGACCGGGGACTTATCAGCCTGTTAGGTTAATTTTTTGATCATAAATTTGAAAATTATGACCCAAATTTAGTAGGGCGGTACTTTTTTATACCTTTTAATGAATAGCAATACTTCATTTTTACTATATCCTTTTGACGTTCGTCTTAACGTCAAGTTCAATTCACATTACAATATTAAATTTATGAGCACCAAAAAAACTCTAAAAAAATCGTCTATAATAATGAAACATGGACGATGCGAATGACAACTATGGCTAGTATCATATAGTGTGTTGTATACTAGTCAACGCACATAAACTAAACTATTGTAGTAAATTTTAGTAGATGAAAACAATGATAATAATTAAATCTACATTTTTATGATATAACATTATAATTTATGGATATTATATAATGGATTATTATATTTGTATATAATATATAACATGTATTATATTATATGCATTAATATATATAGCATATTATAAATATTAACTGTATTATCCATGTAGTTAATTTTTTATATTGGTTTCATTCCGATCTGATACTATACTCAAATTTTATAAAAACCTGATGTGAATTTCAATCTATAGAAGAAGGTTTTTGAAACCTGAAACTAAACACAATGGATTGATACTTAAAATAAATTCCCTTGAAAAGTCAATTTCGATTTTTCTTGTTTACAACACTTCTCATACTTTTATAAGGAAGTATAAGTACGCATTCAATATGCTTGAAAATTTTTCATTTTCTGAAAGACTAAGCAGAGAAATTTACCTCTTCCAGTTCGAATGATTTTTGTTTTTACTACATTTTTCTTCCTTGATCGAAAATTTTAATACAAGTGAAATTTACAAAATTTAAAAACCCCCGACAAATTTATCAGTCTAAGCTCGAATTTGAAACATATCTATGAACCGATTTTGAACAACATCGCCAATTTTTTTACTTTTTCGGGTACGACACCCCTATTGCGAAAATCTAGTAAGAACACTTTCCATTAAATTACCTTTCAAACGAAACCAAAAAATCAAAATCAGTTCATCCGTTTAGGCGCTACACTGCCACAGACAAAAACACACACACAGACACACACACATAGTAGTCAAACTTATAACACCAATTGTTTTAGTTCGGGGGTTAAAAATAAAAACACATGTCAGAATATGAGGATACTTCACTCTAGATGTGGACATTATTCAAACTTATATATTGTATTGATTCAAAATTTTTTGTATTTACGCAGAATGACAGCAATATTTATCTTTTCATGCATCGATTGAATGAGGTTCAGTGATTCTGGAATCAACGCTTATATCAGATGCATTAGTTTCATCAAGAATATAAAAAATAAACAATAGGTATTATTATAATTATACGATTTTATTACTATATACTTTTTTCGTGTATTTTTTGTTGTAAAATTAAAATAACTAGCCAAAATATTCTATGTTTATTTTTCTAAATTAACATTTTTTGTTTTATATAATTATAATGATTTTCAAATAAATTATGAAAATTTATGAAACACATTGTAAATATTTAAATTAGAAGTTTATTCATTTAATTTTAACTAAGTTTAAAATGTTGGAACGTTCTCATTTCATTTCGTATTGTTTACATAATTTTAACATACTTCCAATCTACTATTTCGATGCTCGGCTCTGTGAAACTGGAGTTCTAAATTTTCTTCTTAAGGGCTAAACAGGGCTGTAATGGATGTCAAACCTCGATTCGACGTATTTTTGGTATATCGAAAAATTTTCTGGAAGTGTCTATTCAAAAATTCATTTTGATATCAATGTCGTATACTTTCTCTCAAACTCTCTAAAGACGTTGATAAAAATTTATAGATACTGTATTATAGACCCTTCCTTCTTCATCTGAGATAAAAACAAGAAAATCTCATACATTTCGGTGTTAAAAACATATTAAAACAAATGAATTGACGCAATATAAAAACAACATAAATGTCACCGTATACAAAACGGTTTGTTATGTTGTTGTATGTATTTTTTTTTATAAGAATATGTTGTTTTTTAAATAAACTAAAAACATTCATAAAACTCTCATATAAATACTACTTCTTTTTTTTTGTTTTTTATATGATTATTATATTATCCATAAATCTTTTCTAATATCGGAAAACATTAACTAACCACAAAACGATTGTTATGTCCTGGATAAAGAATATAATAATAATACAACATCCTTTTTACATGCTTCAAGGACTTCCATATTATTCCATTGAGACTTGTTTGTGTTCGGTGTTTGGTTATTGTTCATTATTATTAATTTGATAGAATTTTCACACATCATGAATAAAAATTAAATTCTCATTTTATTGAGGTTTAATATCTTCTTATTCATCGAATTTGTGTGTTCTAAAACAATTGAAAACAAACAATTGACTGAGTAAATTGTTGAAATACCATGTATAGACAGTGCTGATTACGGAATCGTTTGTTTTTTACATGCTACACACACATAACTGATATTCCCATATAATACATACTATACAATATTCGAACCTAACTTGCGATCTCACGGGTAAACAGTGATGTTTTCGAAAAAATGTTTCTTACAAAGGTTGCTTATTTTTTTATAAGGAATATTTCTTACATTTAAACTTTTGTTCTATCTCTAACGGTTTACAAGATGAGTTCTACGGACCCAATACCCAATTGACCTATGTTGCTCATTTACGAACTCGATCTCACTTTTTACGACGTGACCACCTTGTAAAAATTTCTGCTTAATATCTTTTTTCGTTTTTTACTTATCGTGATGACAGACGGACAGACAGACAGACGGACAACCGGAAATGGACTAATTAGTTGATTTTATGAACATCTATACCAAAATTTTGTTCATAGTTTGCAAACTTTATAAAGATTGGTGTGTTTTACTAGAGTTGAAGTTTTATTTTTCGTGTTCCGCTTGGAAGCTGTCACTTCAAAATCGACATCGCATTGCTTTATACGCAGCGAATACATTTACTTGTTTTCCAAGGACTTCAATACCATTCATAGCTAATAATAATAAAGTCTTCCCTAATTTAAAAAAATTTGCTTAGATACTTGTAGAAATATTCCAGCTTGTTGTCAAAATATTTTTAATAGTCTCATCAATGAATGTTTTTACCCAGGAATCCTCAATAACAGCTCCGATTTTGATGCTTTTTTTTTTAAATCTTTCTTTTTGTATATTACTCAGAGGGCGGAAATAATCTAGAGGGAGAAAGCGCAATGTCACAACTGATACATCGACGTTCAGCTTACAATGCTTATGTTAGAAGTTTCAAATTTCGAGATAATATTGATGTTATACTGTAGGTGTCATTTAAGATGCATACCCTAAAGGGGTGAATTAGAGGAAAAAATTTTACATAAAAATATATACAAACCGTCATTTTTGAGTTCACTATTTAATCGATTTAAAAAATTATATCCCTTTCTTTTATGTTATTGAGGACTTCCTATTTTATGTGTGCCACTATTATGGAAGTCTTGCGATACACACATCTCCGAAACTTTTTTTTTCACAACATATAAATTGTGGTATAAACATAATATACTCTGGTTGTAAGTATATATCACTGTGATGCAATTGAATAAATCGTGTGGGTTTTTTAATGCCTAAAGTTGTTTTTCGTATAAGCTCCACCAGCTAAGGCTGAAGTGTACATACATATATTTATATATCCTACGTACACATACGTTTATTTATATCATAAAAGGGGAGGAAAATGACTCTTGTACAATACTAAACAACTATTGTGGGTTGTGTTTTATTATTTTTAAACACAACAACGAAACTTTTAAATCTTTCATCAGAACGGAAGTAATGTTACTTACACATTATACGACCCTATAAAATTTATAAATGGTGTTTGTTCAAAATCTATGTAAAAATTTTATTCGAATATAATCGAAAAAATTTCATTTTGAGCTAACAAGTTTACTGCAAAAAGGCTAAAGTGGACTTGATACTGTAAAGACAATGCGATTGCGTTGTTTGTACTCAATTATTGCAGATTAACAAATATAAAAAAAATCCTTTTAATTGTTATTGCGTTTTTAACTTTCTGCATTTTCAAATGCAAGGCCAAGATTTAACAATAACTTAACAAAATTTGAAAGTGAAATTAAAATTGATTAAAAAAGAAGGAAAATATAATCATTCAAAGATTGTAGTCCGTCTCTGTCTTGCAAAATCGAGTTTCGAATGTAATCTCTTTGGTAATTCACAACAACGACGTCACTTTTAGATTATCTTTCTCTTTGTTTAATTAGAAGTTTTAAACTTTTATATTTTGTGTACTTCTAAAGATTTTCAAAAACCAATTTCACCTGAACTTACGATCTCAACACGAGACTAAAGGTTACCGAACTGTTGACGAAAGTTCTGACGCATTATACATGGCTTATGGTATCACAAAACACTTTCAAAAAAAGATTGTAGTCTTGTATTATAGGAGAGTAATTTACATGATCGGTTCTTCTACTAAATCGTGTTCCCCATATTCCTAGAATCATTTTAATCATCACTAACATGAAGAAATAGCAATTTAATTTTGATCAGAAAAAAATATTCATTCACTCTTCGGAAGTAGTTAACACTTCGAATTGATGTTATACGTCATTTTTCATTTATTCTAGAAGAGGTATCTATGGTGGCAAAACATCGTATTCTAGATGAATGAGCATGGAAAGTGTATGTGTGTGTAATACCTACGGTAGATGAAATTGGATGGACGGTTAGACATTCATATACAACGAATAGTATGGGGAAATATTGAAGTACTGAGCTGTTAATGATATTATGTTTTCGAGATGATGTTTTTCAAATATTAACCTTCAAACTTTCAAGTATTTTGAATTTAAAAAAAGTTCAAGGTTGAATTACAGTCCAAATTTTTCGAATTCTCTTTAGGGAAAAATTTTAATAAAAATACTTTTTCTGGGATAAATACATTTCAATCCTCTAAAATTCAAGATTTTCAAAATTTAAGAGAAATAAAAATAAGCTTGAAAGATTAATCTGGCATAAGTCTTAAAAATTGTTTAAAATGCGAAATTAAGCACTACGCGTATCAGATATCAAATAGGATTATATTAATCCTTTAACCAAAATTATATATAAAATTTGAAAATCGATTTCCGTTTTCAACCAGATATAACTCTTTTGATAATGTATACCTATCACTTTTTCGAACGTAAGCCCATAACGAAGCAAAATTGTAAATATTTATTTTTGTCTATTATTTGAAGGATTAATCAAGGCAAAATGGTAAATAAAGATAAATGACATCTTAATTGTTGCTTGAGAACATAGAAGCAAATGACAGTAAGACCCGGCATACACGATACAACATACCTTCGAAGTATACCTGTACAGAAAAACCGAAAAGATTTACCTAGGTAGGCTTGAGTACACACACGCTTCGGTAAATCGGAAGATTTTAACTCAGTTTTGAGATGGCGAGCAAACAAGAAGACAATGCGATCATTTTAGTGGGTTTGTTTGTGACCATGAATTGCAAAAAGATGCGAAGATGCCAAACCTGATGTAAATATTAGCCCACAAAGAGAAATGAATACATTTTCTACAAGATAACTAAAAGAGTTGAGTTTCGGTGGTAGAGATTATCGTAACTTTTCATGAATGCATGAAGTCTACTAAAAACATCTGTCCCGTGTAACTCCGCTTATAAAAAAGAAAAGTACAGCCATGAGAACTTCTACTTCTCTCTATAAAAGACTGAGAAATACTTTGAGTTTTCTTACAACAATTCGATCGTATACTTTTAAGAGACTCAAGGATCTGATCACAAATAATGTTAAAACTGTACAGGCGTGCCAGAGTGACTCATATACACGTCTGCACAGGTAGAAAACATCAAATTTCAGTGTGCAGTTTGCCTACAGCATTTAGCTTATACGCTCCGGTTGGCTAATGCAAGTGACCTATATCAGTAAACTTCTATCTAAACTTGCCACTCGAACCACGGCTAATACTTTCTTTATCTTTATCAATCCTCGAAATGGTATACAAAAATTATCCTTCTTTTAATTGTGTGCTCATGGTCTACCAATGAAACGTATGTCAAACAAACGTATACCATCATAACACATTCCATCATGGATGAGAATGAAGAATCTGTCAAGATTATATCATTTCATACAATGTACAAAAAACATCAAATGTGCGCCTCTCGTTTCTTATAATAATTTCCCCATCTACCGCATCCAACTAAATCACCGCCATCAGCCCTTTCTCTCGCAACCTTCACTATTTTTTCATCATTTTCATTTTCATCATCATCATTTTATTTATTATACTTATTCTCGTATACACACAGAATGTGGAAGCGTATATATAGAAAGAAATCTCAACATCGTATTCGTAAGAGTCCTTTTTCTACCACTTGGTTAGTTCAGTATTGTTATTGTTGTTGTTCCTGATAATAGTATTGTAGTTGTTTGTTAAATGAAGAGAAACGACTTTCTATTATCTTTTTCTGATATTTACTGAATGTTCTCAAAAATGAAATTGGTGTCGTTCAAAATAAAGTAATCAATTTTCTTTTTAGAGCGAATCAAAATCTTATATAATGAAAATTGGTTTTTAGCTATTTGTTACGAAATTTCTTTGAAACGACACCATTTCAAAAATTCAAAAAATTTCCAAAAAAGTAAGCTCATTATTTTAGTTTTGATTTTGACGATAAATTCAAGATATTGAAGCCCGAAAATCTATGGCAGAGTATTTTTTAAATGTAACTATGGAAATAACCTTTCTTTACTTCACCATTATCCCTGTACACTTAGAAGTTTTTGCCGAAAATTAGATAAAAAATTCAAATACTTTAAAAATATATTATCCATGATACAAGATCCCTAAGTACCGTGAATTAGACTTTAAGATACTCCGAAAAACCTTATAAATTTATCATAAGGCTTTCATTAATTCACGTGAGATAAATTTGTACTTAGTAGCAGGATGACCTATAACAAACGAAAATTTTATTTTATGCAATTCACTGATTCAAGTTATAATACGGTGCGATTTTTCAAACTTTAATGAATGAGGCATATTCATATACTCACCGATAAGCAGAAGCTTTTTTCTGTTTGCACATGGTTTATCATTCTGTTGATTGCTTGCTCTGGTAAGCTAAGCTTTCCTTGTCTACGTATAGGTTTTTTCATCCAGATATTGATAATTGTCTCTGAATTTTATGCAGTTTCTTAGTGGCCCTTGGGATATCAACAAACATTCAACATCGAATTAAGCCAAGATGACCATGGTCAAAACCAAGGAATACAAATTTTTACGACTTATATATTCGAATACAGTGAGAGATACTCTTGAGTGTATCCATCTATTCAATGTGTATCTCTTGAGTGTATCTAAGTATGCATTCAAGCTTTCTTAAAGTAGTCCGGCGGTTGTGTAGTCAACTGTGCAGTCAACTAGGCAATTTGTATGACGGAAATATAATAAAATACTCTAAAAATATCGTAAACTAGGCAATTTGTATGACGTAAATGTAATAAAAAACCAAAATTTTTATGTTTACTTTTTGCAAAAGCTTATGTTTCTTTTTTGTTTGCATAAACAGAATCAGTGATAAATTTTCTTTATGATGAAATCTTTTTTGAAGCACAATCACCAATTAATTTTTGTACAAATAACATTATTGTGACTTCTTTCATAAGTAATGTCTTAAAAACCACAATTTTAAAATGAAATTATTCAATAATTTTTCCCCGCAAGAGATCAAGAAACTTAATCTATCATCGTACTGGATCAAACAGTCGGACTACTTTAAGCAAATTTATTTCTCAATTAATTACGTGAAATGTATTTTAGAATACGTTTGCATTTCATGTGTTCAAAGTCCACTCACTATTAAAATTTAATTGTATTTTCAACTAACAATTTAGCATTACGAACGTAGAAGTTAAGATCAATTTACTTCATTCAAGTTTAAAGGCAGGTACTGTTGTGTGTTGTGTTATGTCGATAACTGCCTGTCTGATTATTCCACAACGTATATACGTTTATCAAATAATACTTAATTTCCGTACTTGTTTACGTTACGTTACTGACTGTTATCATTGCAATTGCTGGTAAATTATTTTTATGGGCAATGGTTCCGTATCTTATTGTTTGTAAGGTATTTAATATTTTAAAACATAGTTTTTGTTTTAAAGGAAAACGAATTTATTTTTAACACGCTTTTATTAGTTTGACCTGTATTTTTGTATCTATGATTGTAATGGATTCTGTTTAATCTATTTAGGTATTTCTGATTCGATTGGCTGGAAAATTATCAAGGCCCGATGGAAATACGATAATTTAATAACATTATCCTAGTATTCTCACCAGGATCACCAAACGAGTGCTTGATTTTCACTTTTTAGTTTTTAAATCATAGAAAGAACATAGAAAATTCTACACGACAAGAAATGAGTGGCGTTTTCTACAATGCTGGTATGATATAAAGACAGATACTATGGCATCTATGTTAACATGAGTAATATTACAGTATGGAATAGGGTTATAGCTGTCAAGAATTGTGATATCACCAACCAGTATGGGCCTGCATTGACTCGTCCGCCATAGCTATTACTAATTTTCCTATTATTCCCTCAATTCTCAAATCAATGACGTTCATACTGACCCAGTGATATACACAGAAAAAATTCTACAATGTACTTAATAAGACACCTTTATTGATGCATCCTTTTTTAAATAACAGAAATCTTAAATTTCTTTCGTAACCTCAATCCTTAAATTTTGATTAGTTTAAATGAGAGACTTCCAGCAAGAAAACATGTGACACACACATAAGGTGTATACTTTTTTCTTATATTATCAAACCCAAATCGATCCATAATGTTTTTCTAGAATCCTTAAAAAAACTACAAAAATAATAAATGTTTCACGTTACAATTTGATTATTTTGTACAACAAGGTGTTACAAAAAAATGAGTAATTACTCAAAACATAAACATATTGCTCAATTTATTATAATATTATATGATAAAATACATATATTTTATATAAATATAATTTTTGTAGGTATTTTTAAATAAAGTCAGAAGAAGAAACTTTCACTCGTATTTTTTGATTGATTGATGATAAAATTATCGTTGTTGTAAAAATTTACACTCAATCTGGTTCGTTAACAAACTTTTTTTAACAAATATTATAAGATTTTATTTATACATTTTATAATTTATTTGAACTTTTATACCTCTATGTTATCGAATTTTTTAACTGCAATTTTCTGATTTGAGGAAATTCATTGATGTCAAAAAATTTCCTCTTGAGTTTCAATTGCGAAATTAGGGTTCCGTTCCCGAAACAAATTGGTAATGATCTTCAAAATCGATTCAGTTTGGAAAAGGCATGACATATAAATTTAACATATAAATAATTACTACGGAAATAAATGGTGAAATAAAACTGGCTCAATTCATTTTGAAACAATAATTCAAAAGAACAAAGTCAACTCAAATATTTCAATTTCAATTAAAATATTTCCAAAAAATTGTCCCAAAAAATGATAGCTCTCTAAATATCGTTTTCATCTCACCTGATGTCCTTGACCATCACTTTGATATTGATTTAAGAAGGAGTGTTATAAGTTTGATATGTTTACCTCTGAGTCTGTGTGTTTCTCAGTGGCATCGTAGCCCCTAAACGACCGAACCGACTTGATTGAGAATATTTTGTAGCTTAGTTTCCAAAAATTGGTTTACAAGGAATAAATCGCATTTGTCGGGAGTTTTTCAATTTGTAAAAATCGATGTTTTTAAACCCCCTAAAAAGATTTAGTAGTTTTTCTGTAACAACTTCATCTTCTTATACATTTTATAAAAGAAAATTTGACCTACTTTACAAAATTAATAATATGTACGTATATATAGAGGTCTTATGGAGCTTATTTCCGATTTTTTTTTCTCTACCTATCTCATTATATTTAAGTTCTATACTTGAATGTATCTTTTTAGATTACCTACCTATTCAAAAATTTCCGCTGTTTTATATAATTAAATATTTATATCAAGGTAAGTGGAACATTATTCCTTACTTACTGTGGAAACTAACGTGTATTTAAAATGTCTGATTTAAAATAAATTAATCCTTAGCTAGAAGAAGAAAATTAATTTAAGTCGGATATTAAAGATCCCTTTTTTCTTACTAAACTATTAATTTACGTTGTGAGAGACCTGTCATTATGTGGTCTGTTAATTATTGGTGGTAGTATTTTACCCTTTTCGAGGAAAATATAATACCATTTAAATTGAATGATTCAATTTACAACTTTTCGATATGTTTCTGCACAGACAAGTGAAATTTACAAAATTTAAAGAACCCGCGACAAATTTTTCCGCTACGCAATCCTAAACTCGTATCTAAAACATATCTAAGAACTGTCTCCATTAAATTGCCTTTTTCCTTAAAACCATTTCCAAACTGAGCCAATTTGGAAGATCATCGCAAATTTTTGGTTTTTCAGGTACGGAACCCTTGCACTTTGAATTCGCACTTGAAACATAGGCAAGAACAGCCTACCTTAAATTACCTTTCAAACAAAATCATAAAAATTAAAATCGATTTATCCGTTTAGGCGCTACGATGCACAGATATCTTCAGGATTTCAGAAGGTTTCCTTTTTTTGCGTATTTTAGACTATTTTTCTGTTTCTGGAGTATATAATGAAGAAATTGCCCCGGAATACCTCCTATAAACAATAAGAATTATCTACAATAACTTTTTCCTCGAAAATTTAAATTTCTGAACTTTAAACCGTTATATTAATAAATTTTTTCCTTTAATATTTATAAATTATTCCAATAATTTCAAGGCAGCAAATAAATTAAAAATCTGGTATTGTTCTTAATAACTCAGAAGGAATTAGAATAATTAAAATATAACTTTGTATTAATATAAAAAATGTAAGAAGATATTTTCGTTTTTAAATTTAAATGTTAATATAATTCAATTAAGGGATACTAATGGTAGAATGAAAATATAATATATACGAATACAATAATTAAAAAAAAAGGAAAAAAAAACAGAGAAGAATTATTGTGGAATTAATAAATGAATGGAAAAAAAATTATGATGAGAAAAAGCTACATATTCATTAAAAATTGAAAATAACTCAACTTTGAATTTTAATGAAAAATAAAAATGAAAAGCTATGGGTTAAATATATGTATTTATCATGCAAGCTCAAAATATAATATAGCTTCTAATGTAAACACGAGAAACGAAAATTTCTAGACAAAAATAGATAAAGCTCTCATAATGTCGATGTAGCTAGGTTTAATTTTTAAAAAACGTCGTTTTATCCGTGTTTTCAGAAAAACTTGACTGCAAAAGCTGCAAAATATGACTCTTCCTGACATCTATTGGTGTATATCGTAGTTAACAAAATAAAGTACATTACCGGGACATTCAAATTGATATTTTTGTGCAGATATTTTAAACGGTTCTAATATTAGTGATAAAATTTGTATCTTTTTTACCCTAAAATTACCGAGCAAAGCTCGATCATCCAGGTACTTGCATAAATTTAACATAAAAAAGAGAGATACTAGAGAGATTATCATCTCGTCTCACAAAATATGGACAGCTTAAATCATTATCAAAAAGAGTATTTCCAGAAATAATATACCAAAAAAAGACTATGTTAACTTATAGTGTTGATAAGCTTAATCACTCAACTCAAATAAAGGATGCTTAAATATTTACTTGAATTTCGAGCTTTCAATCTTTCGGCGTTTCAATCAGTCCGTGACATTACGAAGATTTAATAGTTCTGACGAGAAGTCTAATGAGGTAAAAGTCGTATTATCTGACGATTTTCAAAGAATTATGAGATAATAAAATTCAGGAATACACCGAAAAATTAGAAATTTTGTAAAGGTGAAAAAAGATATTGAAATTATATAATATCTCGATATCAGCCCTACCAAAAGAAGTGAATAAAATTCGCATTAGAAAACTCCTCGTCGACAATTTGGATAGATGTATATACACTTGTAAAAGCGCAAATTCAAAATAAAAAGGTTCTCGATATTTTTACTACAAAACTTTAAAACAATAATGTCCAATTTACATTTTTTTTTAATTGGAAAAACAATGCTCTTTTTTTGTTATGTATGTAAAATTATTTATAAATTTAAATATTGAATAAAAAAAAACACGCAAATTAAAATTTTTTTTCGTTTTCCATGAATTTTATTTACAATTATTTTAAATTCCATTACTACCTACACTGATTTTTATAAATTAATACAAATTTCTTGTTCATTATTATAAAATCGATGTATTATGTCAAAATTTTTATTTTTTATTTATAAAAAGTGGCCAGTTGTACATATATGTACTTTTTAATTGATAGAAAAACAAAACAGTATAAGATATCAATATTTTTTTTTAATTTTAGACATTACATTAAACTCATTTACTTAAAAATGAGTTCATGTAAGTAGTCGCCTCTTAGACGAACCACACGGCTATTTTCAGATATCGATCCAATTACACTTACATAATGTTAGCAAAATGATCGATTACTAATCTACGATCGACTATCTTATATATTTAAACGAGCAATTCTTGTATATATATATATATATATATATATATATATATATATATATATATATATATATTTAAACGAGCAATTCTTGTATATATATATATATATATATATATATATATATATATATATATATATATATATATATATATATATATCAACGATCTTGGAAATGGCTCCAACGATTTTCATGAAAATGAGTATGTAGGGGTTTTTTGGGGCGATAAGTCGATCTAGCTAGGTTTCATTTATCAGAAATGTCCTTTTATCCGTCTTTTCATGAAAAATTCAAAAGACATCTATTGGTGTATAACGTAGTTAATGAAATACAATGCAAATTATAACATAACAAAAAGGAGGCGTTTGAGTAGTCTAAAGTGAAAAAAATTCATCAGACATCTATTGGTGTATAACGTAGTTAATGAAATACAATGCAAATTATAACATAACAAAAAGGAGGCGTTTGAGTAGTCTAAAGTGAAAAATATGACTCTTGCTGACATCTATTGGCGAATAACCGAGCAAAGCTCGGTCATCCAGATAATTTATATAATACAAATTATTATTGTTAAAATATAAAAGCAAGGCTTAGGGTTTTTTTTTAATTTGTTAATCTAAAGAGCTACTTCCCTTTCAAAATTTGTAAAATATTTTTCAACGGAAACTTTTAAGGTTTCATAAAATTATTTTATTATATAATTTTTTAAATTAATATAACATTATGAAAATAATCATTCATAGAAAGGCTTTACTTTCAATTCTTTTATTAGAGGATTAAATTTAAAATTAATAACACAAAATGTTCAAAATATTACAGTTCAAAAATTAATTATGGAAATAAAACAAATTAATAAATTTACTTTATCAGTCCAGAAATGAAAAACATAAACCAAAAATCAAGTACGTTTGAATCTCGTACATTAAATCTTTCAAAAATTTCTTTGGTAATTTTTATTAATTTTGTTGTGTAGATCCCATTAAAGAAAAATAACTGCGTTAACATTCAAGCCTGAAAGTGAGATTTTTGTGGATGGAGCCAAGATTGAATCAACCAAGAAATAGCTATTGGTGTTTACTCAAACCTCGGTTTAAATAGGTTAGAAAAGGATCAAACCCAGAGTTGAAACCTTACTATCAAATTAATGACAGGTTTCTTACAAAATATGTGCTCATACAATATGATTTTGACCAAATTGAGTCATTTTAAAGAACTTGAACCCAAAAATTAAAAACACTGAGATCTTTAGATTTTAGATCTAAATTTGAAATTCCCCTTGAATGCCGTAGCTTAAAAGCAATAATTCATAGGTATTATGAATGATTTTATGTTCTTTTTCCTCACACGTTTTACATTTGGTGTAAGTAAAAGAGGATAGTGCAATGAGCTGTTTTATAAGACCATTTTTTTCTACTTACACCGAGTGTAAAAAGTGTAAGAAAAAAGACCATCCCTACTTCATGCCTTGTATGTGTTCATAATCACAATAATTGCTATATATTATAATTTCATTAAAATATTTTGAATTAGATTGAATCATATATGAAATAGTTATGTTATAAAACATGTTTCAGGTTAACAGTATACGTAAAGGGTTTCCTATTAAGAGTGATAAAACTTTTAACTTAAACAATTTGTGTATGCGATGTCTATTTTATTTTACTTATTTAACCAAATGAGTGTTCAGTTAGACCTACTTACCCTATACTTACCTTAACGTGTACTAATATTCGATACAATTCCACAATTCAACGTTTGCAGTGCTCTGAAAAGTAGGGGAAGGTGGTGGTAAACACAAACGACGGGTAATTAGTGGAGCTTTGAGGCTTATATTATGAAATAATTTCGAGAAATGTTTTGATTGTCATTATTTTTTGCAGAACATGAATTTTAGGTTATACGAAAACTTAAACTTTTTGCATTTTAAATTGTATTTTAGAGCTTAATAGTACAATTTAATTGATTCGAATTTATATTCTTGCTATATATAAGTTATCTTAAATCAGAATAAAAAGATCAAACCACTTAAATTAAACTGTGTGCTTTAAAAATGTACTTTGTTTTTTTTAAATGTACCTCGATAAAACAACTCAAGTATAGTAAATATCATATAGCATACAAATTGTCGTTAAGGACTACTTCCACTCTTAATGGAATATACTTTACATAGAAGATAATATAAAACATAAATATAATAAACCTATGTATCTACAAACAGTTATTGAATAAAACATGAAATTTACAGTTGTATGTATCAAAACAATAAATTTATACCTTTAACAACATTATTTAATTTACTAAAAACTTACTTTACTACAGTACCTAGTATAAAACCAGCTAAATTAATAAATTTTACTTTCTATGCTAAATAATGTATGTGTAAATGTTGAAATTCTAAGTATAAGGTGTACCACAAATAATTGATAGGTTTTGTAAACAAAACATTGACAGAAATTTCCTAATTTATCAAAAAACGATTCAAGAAATCGTTCTTTATATGAGATTTTTGAACATATCGTAACAAGACTATTGTATCAGTGGGTGGCTGTGAAAGTCTAATCTTATCTATCTAAGGTGGCTATGCGAATAATAAAAATAAAACAAGGTTTCCATGGAAACAATATTTATGAAAATGTATAGTTATGGGTTCTGTGGAAATAACAAATCAGTCCTCTATGGACAGTCATTTTGAATGTACGCTATTACATATATTGGTTGTAAATATATATGGAAATCAAGATTGTAAATTGATTTTTTGTGGAAAAATTAATACACTATTGTGTTAAACATTAAAGTATCGCAAAGTTTTCAAAATATACTTTTCGTTATGGTTTATTGTATCGAACATACGGGGCTGGAGCATTACAATATCCTTTCTACTCCCAAACATGGGATATTGCATAACGTAATTGAATCTATTTGAAAGCGAGTAATGGGCCACTTATATCTCTAATACTGGTTTTCGTAGTTTATCTTTATAAGTCTTTAGATCATACTGTGACATTTCAACTACCTGTAGAAAAAGACACTTTCAGGACTATAAGTGATGAAGAACCATTTTATGAAGTCTTATCTTTATTGTTGGACCATCCTGTATATTTATTTATTTACGTATCCTTCATACAAGAAGGGTTAACCAAATTTAATTTAAATTCTATGTTATTGTGTCGATACAATATATGAATGAAAGTTATAACTTTTAACAGCTCTATACATTCAATAGATTAGGTTTTTTTTATTTTATTTGCACTATACTATGCCTTTTATCCATATAGGTATTATTTGTTCAAATATTTGATTAGTAATCTATGCCTCTAAACTTCAATATCGATACGGTTCTTTATCTAGAAACATTTTTCAACAGTTATTTTGTATTTCTGAATACAGCGAGAAATTGCAATCTAAACTTATTATTCAGGCACAATGTGGTTTCAAGGGAGATACGCTATTTGGGTGGCAATAAAAAACGGGAAAAATTAGCAAAATTTGTAAGTACAAAAACAATTGAGTTAATTGTTGAAATACCATGTATAGACAGTATTGATTACACAATCGTTTGTCTATTTTATGTCATGCAAGTAAAGAATGATAACCATTCTCGCACACAAAGTAATAAGAGTATCCATCTTCTCACTCCCTGAGTGGATATAGTAATGTCCATGTCTTATAACAAACAAACATAATATATGTAACGCATAAATTCAACGTATTTTACGCCCTCACGGGTAAAACAGTGATGTTTACGAAAAAATGTTATGTATTTCCAATGTGCTTGTTTGAAGCAAATAAATTTCTAAATCAATTTTCAAAGTAAGTACTTTACAATTAATTCCTACAGAATTGAATAAATGAATAAATTTATTTTCTATCTACCAAATACTATATTTAATTCTGATAAATCATTGTGTAACAAATATAATAGAATATTTATATATATATATATATATATATATATATATATATATATATATATATATATATTATATAATCAGTGGTGTATAATATACAAAACCATCATATAATCTTCAATAATAATTAAATATGGTGTATAATTTTAATTTACTTATATATAGAATATAATCACTTTTAAAATTATCTATTGATTGAAATATATAATTATTGATTTGAATATTATAATATTTCTACCTTGATACCCACCCACTTCACTGGGCTTAAAATTAAAATCCACCGATTTTTAGTCTCCACCTCTCTTGATCTCCCGTATGCCCCTCCCATAACACTCGAAGGGATTGTTTTTACACAGCTTAAAAATGTGAAAATTTTACAATTTTTTTCAGAAATCTTTAATTTATGATTTAAAATGTTGATCATAGATGATGGAGCAGTAAAATGTTAGATTAAATTTATTTAATTAATTTTTTTTTTAAATATATATTTATAAATAAATTATAGCTTGTGTGTTATCTTGATGCATGAGCTAAATGATTTTACAGTTTCATTCAAATCCATTCACTAGCTTTTGCGTGAAAGCGTAACAAACAAACAAACAAATATCCTTACTTTCACGTTTATAATATATAAGGAGAGGGATAGGGATATGCCTATGATGTGGGCATTGAATTTGACAGTCATTTTACAGTAATTTGTTAAACTATTTAACATAATAAGAAGGCAAGAACATAAAAATACTGCTCATTATGATAAGATGATTATTTTTTTGAAAAACTTCAAAATCGCTTCGAAAAAGATGCTATTCATTTCGCCAAAATAGATTCTACACGACTTTAGAAAGATATATCGAAAACCACTCACCCATTCGATAACTGAGCCTCAATAAAACTTTTGTTTGTATAGGTGTACAAGTATATTTGAATATTCATCGAGAAGTTTCGGAGTTGTCTAAAATCGTATACGGATGATCCCAGAGCAGTCGATTCATCATATCTACTAGAAACACAAATCAAGCAGATTTTCGCCTATATGGAATATTCACGGTAATTAGAGCCCAAAAATCATAAAATTACAACTCATTTATTGATCAGATGAGTATTTTTCGAGATACCTCCATAGTAGACTCCAATTAGAAAAGTTTTACACTGGCTGTACAGAATTTTGAGCTATATCTCAAAAGCAAGTCCCTCAATCGTTAAATGAGTTTTGCATTTTTCAAAATTACCTTAAAAATCAAATTTTATCAAATCCCGAAACAATAATTGAGAAGTACCTCCTCGATAAAATTTCAAAAATTTTTTAGTAATTTGAACCCAAGAAACTCCAAAATTGGATCTATTTAGTGATTGAACGAGTAGTTTCTTCGATATCACCGATGTTCCATAAAATTTGATTTGCCAGAGCAAGTAAACACAAGCTTCTTTGTTAGTAAGCAACGAAACTAAACTATAAAAATAAATAGATTGAAAAGTATAAAATGAATAATTACTCTAAAACTGCTCATAGAAAGTTCATATTGTTACATCTTTGTTTGAGGATAATTTTATACAGTTTTTTTTATTTCGCTTAGTAAACACGGAAAAAACTTTTTAAATTTCGAATGCCACTTGTACAAATAAATTGAATTCAAATTAAGTAAAGAAAAAAAAACCGTATAAAAAAATAATAGATTTATTTAAATAAATTCTCTCATCAAAAAACTTTCACTAATACATACAACAGAGAAAGTTTATGCAATTTGAACAAATTAAGTTCCGTCGTAGAATGTTCTATGCCAACAACGTCGACGACATTACTTTATTTTTTAATTTCAATTAAGAATTGGAAAATGAAATAAAACCTTACACAATAAAAAAAAAAATGAAAAAGAAAAGAGCATGACCAAGGAGAGAAAACAAAGCTTGAAGGACTATTAATTAACTCACTTTATAACAAAATATACTGAAATTTATTCGAGTAATGAAAGGAACTGTTCGAATTTTTGAAGTGATAACTTCTTTATCCAAATTGAGCGATTTTACTATATTAGTTTTTAGTAGGGGTAAAAATTATAGTTTGGTGATCATCATGGTTTATATCGTCAACTCGGAATCAACATGCATACCACGTGACATACACATGCTTAAAACATTAATTCACAAGCTATCACTGAAGTTAAGCAACATGGACCCAGACAGTGTTTCGATGGGAGACAGTTTGTTTCTGAATTGTGTACTGTTGCCTTTTTTTTCTTTATACTAGTTTTTATACCCAATGTATGTCACATATATAAAAATCTTGTGTAGTTGCATTGCTGCAAAACTCGAAAAGTAATCGATAGAAAGACTAGAAATTTCGAAAATTCGCTGCATTTATATTCAAAAGCGTTTTCACGGAAACGAATAAAATGCATTTCTAGTCTATTTTTATTTACTCCCCTAATCCGAAACGAGGTTGGGCTTAATTAGTATGCAAAATTGTTCCAAAGTTTTAGGTTTTTCGATCAGTCTTCAGTCCTCATGACTACCAACTTTTTTTTATAAAATAATCTTTTTACTTTTTAAAGTCTCCTTAAAATGCGTCCCGCAATTTCTATATTTTTTGTGTAAAAACTCCAGTTGTGATCGAAATTGATCCCCGGATTTGTCAAAATGAGTGTACTTCTGTTAATTTTCCTTTCAAAAGAAAAATGTTTTTTCTCAACAACCCGAAAATTGATTTATAGGTGTTGGATAGTGACAGGTTTTGATACCTCATTTTATTATTTCTGTCATAGAGAGTCTTAAAATTATTTAAGTATAAACTAGAGCGAGAAAATACTGTTTAAAATACTTATGTAGTTTCATTATAAATGATTTAACATATTACTCGTGTTCTTTCCGAAAATACCTGAATGAGGAAGGTTATTATTGTTTGGCTTATTTATTAAACATTTCGAGTATAAATGTAAGCAAAAGGTGTCGAGAATTGTAGATAGTTCAGTGCAACTTTCTAAAGTATTGAATAGCAAAATTTAAAATCTCGTAGCACTGAAAAATGAAATAAGAGTTATTTAAAAGCAGAAATATTAAAAAATTTTTAAATCTTTGAGATCAAAATCAAAGAAGTAGATTTATGTTAAGTACCTAATTTTATTTCAGAGTATATTATAAATAAAGTATAATCTTTAGAAAGTATAAATATAATGGAATAGAATAACGTCGATTTATTTAAAAGTAAGAAAATTGTGCAGTCAAAGTATTCTGGTGTTAAAAAATAAAATTATTTTTTTGCCGTCGGCTACAGAGTCATATTAAAGTCTTATTCCTTGTATTTTCAAAATGATCACATAGCTTCCCTATACCTTACGAAATACCTAGAAAAGCAATAAGTACTTGTGTGTATACGTCGAAAGGTAACATAAAACGATGACACTAATACGATGAAATTGGAGAAAATGTTTGTTTGATACTATCTACTGAGTTGTTTGTTAGTTTTATTGGGAATTAAAGGAAAAAATTGATCAATTTACACATAAAATGTTGAATGATACCATCTCTTTTTCATTTACTTTACGAGAAAAACGAGAAACTTTTGTACTATTTGATGTGTAAACCAATCTTTTTCTGTACCTTGTACACACTTCCGTGTGTGTATATGTACCTACTGTGTGTGAATGTGTGTAATTTTTGGATATACTTAATTCCACAAACCATGAGATCTCGAATCAGAGATTAGAATATTATATTTTTAAAGGCTATTACGATAAACGGTGAGTTTTCATGCTTAAGTTTATTCGAACCAAGTGAAAATAAACAGTTCACTGAGTTAATTGTTGGAATACTCAACATAGACAATGTTAAATATCATGACTTGTATTACTAGTTTTTAGGAAAATTGAGACTTAAATTTCCCCATAATTTCACGGGAAAACATTTATGTACGAAAACATTTTTCAAGCAAAAGTTGTTTTTTTGATAAGATATATTTTTTATAATTAAACTTTTCTTCCATCTCTTACAGTTGACAAGGTGAGTACTTAAGATCCAAGACCAACTTGAACATTGTTACTCATTTCAGAACACTCTCCGTTAAATTACCTTTCAAATGATACCAAAAAATTTAAATCGGTTCATCCGTTTAGGGGCTACGATGCCACAGTCAGACAAACACACAGCCACACGCACACAGCGGTAAATCTTATAACACCACTTTTTTAAGTTCGGGGGTTAAAAATAAAGAAGGAATGGGAATAGGATAAAATCACTAAGAAAAAATAAATAAATCAAATATCAGAACAGGAACTAGAAAAATTAAAAAACCCAAAAAATAGTTACTAAAATCTAAGCGATCAAAATATTTCATTGCCGTTTCTTTTTTCGCTGTTACAGTACAAGAGAAAATTCAGTACGATAACTTTGAATTCCATTTTCAATCACAATTTTAACAATTTGTAGCAAGATATTCTTTTCTGATCAGTTCTATCTATTTGAAATGAACTAGATCATCTTAAAAAAATAAAACTTTTATTTATTTTCTGTGATTAAAATGTAATATTGATATTCAATAAACGTAGATAAGTCTTTTGCAATGTAACTATATTAAGTAAATATCGTATACTTTTTATATATTTATATCGTATCCTTAATATAATTCATTTATCTTTTAAAAAGTATTTAAAAGGATGATAGAAGGATTTACTTTAACCATGCGTATACGAAAGATTCAAGTCAATATTCTGATTTAATATAAGATATTTTATTTATTCGAGAAGGAAGGAACTGGGTACTTAAGTATCTCAAGTAATAAATTGTGTATATACAGATCGTGTTGAAAAACATTTCTTATAGAGAATCAATATTGAATAAATAAAATAGTATTTACTATAAATCTATACATAGAGCTGGATGTATGTATGTTGCAACTTGGCGCATCATTTTATTTTTTTCAAGAAAAGGAGAAAATAATTATGATTAGATTTAAAAATTAAAATTGTGTGAACACATTTAGTGTGCAAGGTTTAACATAAATTGAGTCAGCCCTATGTACAGTTTAAGTGTAAACACTATCATGATATCCACCCACATCGCTTAGCTTAAAAGTAAAGACCACTGCTTTATATACCACTTATTTCCCTTCCATAATACGCGAAGTAGGGATACGGATTATTTTACACAAGTAAAAGTGTTTGTACAAAAAAAGAAAAGTAGTCATAATGAATGGGATATACCAGAAAACCCTGATTGGTCAGATGGCAATAAATTGTATCTCGTTCACTCTTTTTATAGAAATCTTTCATTTATGCTTTGCAATGATATTCATAGATGGCATGATGTGAAATGTCGTTTTAATTTAACTATCATGCAAATATTTTATTAAATATATCTTTATAAATTATTGTTAATGTACTATTTTACTGCATGAGCTATATCATTCACATCAATTCAGTAGTTTTTTTGTGAAAGCGAAACAAAAAAACACTTTTATTTTCACATTTATAATATATAGAGTTATTATTTATTTGTTTAACATTGATTCTCTATTAGTAATTCTTTTCAACACGGTCTGTATATACAATCTCAATATCATTAAAATTCTGTTAAGAATATTTAAGACACTTTATATATAAAAGTTACGAAATAATTATGACGTGTTTACATATTTATAGATTCAGATTTTTAATTAAAACTTAATTATTGATTTTTGAATGACTGTGTCTCTTTTTCGCTTGTTTCCGGGATTATACACATAAAAATTACTGAATTGAAGCACACGCGTTTACTTCAACCAGTAACTGTACACAGAATATCTAAATAAATAACTCTAATAGTTGTAATTATTTTTTCCTATTTCAATTAACGATATTGTTCAATTTTACAAATGATAATTTTGAAAGAAAATAACTAAGTATAATAGGTTCATAAATTTTTATGATAATTATTTGGTTCAAAATGGCTACTACATCAACTGTTTTCAAGTAAAATAGGAGTGACGTTCAAGTCAGAGGTGATCAAAATTTATTAGATACTTACAATATACAATTTTGTAATGAACCCTAATAATTATCAAACACGTTTTAAACATATTACATAATGTCTTATTCGATAATTTTCAAACATGCAGACATCTCACAGGAACCATATTATAGACTAGATGATATGGCTCCTAGCAAACCAATTTGGAGAAGAAAGCGTCAGGGCAAGTTTAGACTTGTAGTTTAAATTATTAGTACCTTATTTTTAACTTTGATCATGAATTCTGTTATAACTTTATAAATGTAGACAAAAAAATAAGAATAAAAATTTTTTGATATCTGCCTTAATTTTCGAACTATTGAAAGCTTAATATTTAAACAAAATTTTGAATTTCCGATATTTTCAAAATTACTCCAGATATCGAACAATTGTATTCTTACTTTTCGTCTTATATTAAAATCAAGCCTTTTAACCAACGTTAACCTGGCGCTCGCACATCCTTATTTGAAACAACAGCTCATTCCTGTATGACTTTCCGCCACTAAAATATAGAAAGAGTGAAACGCTCACTGCCTATAGCGCCCAACGAGCGTTAAGCGAGGACTGTGAAGCATGATTCGGGCGGGTATACGTGTTTCTTTCTAACTCTTCTGCTCATGATCATCTATCAAATATCTGTACAATCATACAACTTTATAGTCACTTTCAAACCATACTGTTGTACGAAAAAGACATGTATAACCGTCATTTTCTTTCTCTGTCTTCTCGCTGACAGCAGGATAGAGAGCGTTCCAGTTTTTCTATATTTCAGAGCTGCCCGTAGAAACGATAGCACGAAAATGATATATTAGTACTAAACGGAATAATTCTAGCGCCCATATCACCTAATGTAATAGCTCTACTACCATCGATACGATCCTACTAATTTCAAAGTGTTAAATAATCTTATTTGATGAATGAATAGTGTAATTAGTATGGATATTATTATCTAAAATATCTCTATACCTTCAACTAAACTATACAACACTAGATAGATAGATATCTACAAATGTTTAATGTTTATACAATGAATTTGAAGTGTGTGTGTTGTATAGATAGATATTTTAAAGAGGTTATAAATTTTAGGTACTTTGGTCAGTATAGAGCCAGTGTAGTCAGTTAATACTTATGCGAGACAATTTGACATATGACAAATTACCCTATCATTATACGCTTCATAACTTTGTCTTCTCTGTACTTACTTTATATCTATATCACTATTATATTCTCTATATTCTATTCCGGTTACTAGTTCCGTTCTATGGTGGTTCTATTATATATACACATTTAGAGTAAAGTGTTGAACCATGAATACAAGCAATAATTATGATGGGGATTTATCAGGAACTTGGGCAGTGAAAAAAAAAAATGTTAAATTGTCAAATGTTGCAACGTTTCGTTGTTATTTACAACTTCATCAGGCAACTCAAAATGTTAACCCCAAATATTGCCTGATGGAGTTGTAAATAACAACGAAACCTTGCAACATTTGACAATTTAAAATTTGTTTTCATTAACTGTCCAAGTTCCTGACAAATCAATGTTACCAACTATCAATTCTCAAGCCAACTAAACAGACAATAGAAAATCATTAAAAAACCACTAGGCAGCAATGTTAGCAGAATTTTCTTTCTTGAAGGATATTGTTATCTGTGCGACTCTGCGAAAAAGGCATGCGTCGTGATACTCTATGACAGACAATCTGATAAAATTTAGTGCAAGGACGGTTCGAAAACATAAACCAAGACAGACTCAAACATATATCCTGAGCGAGCGATGAAAGAACATCTCCCTGATAATCGATGCTGAAGTGTTTACCATAAATAAATGTGCATCCGAAATGACATCAATAGAAAGTATGTCTTCAGCAGAGAAAACTTTTTTGAAGTACATTCACTTCAAAATTTGGGTCAACATTGATAGGTAAAGTATATTAGCAGGAATCGATGGAAAAAAAATGCTGGTAACGACCAAGCTGGGTTCATATACTTCTGTAAACGGCCTAGAACAACTTTTGGGGTAATAAAAACTAAAAGAAAAGAATTTTTTGTACACGAGTATATCTGGTTCATGGTGTAATGACCTTGTTATTATTTAAATTATGACAAAAATATCTTTCGTTTGAAAAGAATCTTCTATAGTTGTACAATATTTTAATTGCCTTAAAAAATGTACAATATATATTTAAATTTTAGTTCAAGGCTCGACACTTTTCCATAAATGAACGTACATATACTTGTGAAAAACATTGTTTGGAAAATATAATCATTTATTTTACTCAAAAACTATTTAGAATGGAAAATCCTTTTTAAACCAAAACTAAACTTATGGTAGTTTTTTCTCTGGACGGTTTTTGTTAACAAAAAGGATAGCTTATTTTTTGAAATAGAGAACTTTTTTAAGCATTGTGAAAACTTCAGTCAATTAATTTGGTACAATATGTATTTTCATTCAAATCAACTTGGTTTTAGCAAGTTTTTGTGATTTCATTCAATATATTTTAAAAAGAAATTTATAAAGAAAAACAATTTCTAATTTTCCTTTATTAATTCAACTAAGAAAATGAGTAACGTTTTCGATTTGATAATCAATTCAAACCACATTTTCTGAATATAAAATTCGTTTAAACTTATCACGTTTAAACTTATATCTTAAATTATGGTCTTCTAGTCATTTTTTTCGATTTCCTTTATCAGTTACAAATTGAAAAAGTAACGGCTAGATAACTAAAATTTTAAAATTAAGAAATGTACTTATTGGTTTAACTTGGACTAAATTTTCTAATTTTATAAATTTTAAATGGATTGAAGAACTATGAAAATAAAATATCTTCCGAAAGAAAGGAAAATGTACAATAAATGAAACAAGAAGGAAACCTATTTATACCTCGAACAACTCACTGAAGTATTTAGGACCATGTATAGTATAGTGACAACATAGGTTATTGTGGTAATTTTGGGGTTAGACACAACTATGTACTCTATTGTTGTGACTTCCTGTATAAAAGATACAAATATGCCATAAGCTCCTGAACTATAAAAACAAAACACAGAGTAAATTTTTTTTTTAATTTTGCTGATTAATTTCTACCTCAAGTGCACACAAAAATATTAATAAAAAACGTATAATAAAAAAAATTGTATAAACAAAAACATATACGAGCCGAGTATATATGCAGAAAAAAAATGCTATGTCGAAAACGTAATGTTGGCTGCGACTAACACCTGTACCGTGTTAATTTAGTTAGGTCACGAATAACATCACCATCAACCGTTAGGTAGAAGTTCGTCCATCGAGTACAACTTTCCATGTACTACGAAGGTATATGTATGAAACTTAAGATGGGTCAAATGCTATACACTATGGTCTAGGATAGTCTTCTATACGATCTTCCATTGAGAGTGTCTGAAGTTTACATTTAAATTCAACAATATTTCATGTGATTTTTTGTGATATTTAAAATCAGCCTAGATATATAATCACAATTTCAAGTGTAGTGCAATGTAATTAAGGTTAAAGGAGCATTAAGCCAAAGATAAAATCTGAATTTTTGATATGTTATTAATTGCTAACGTTTAAGTATAAAATAATTTTTTTTTAAATATGACGAATTATTTCCATTTAGTAATCTATATAGATAAGTATGGAAGCTGAAACCACTGAGTCTAGAAGCCTAAAAAAAATTTTCTTTTGGAATTTGATGAAACTCAGTATATAGGGTAATTTTGACCCAAAAAGTATAAAAATCAGGTTAATTTAATGATTGGATGCAGAGTTTGTCTGTATCTCAGAAACTATTCGACCAGTCATCAAATGCATCCGATTTTTGTATTTTTTGGGTCAAAATTACCTCATATCTGATGGCGCACCCCTTTGAAAAAATCGAGAAAATCGCAAAAAAAGTTTTTGTTTTGGAATTTGATGAAACTCGGTAGATGAGGTAATTTAAACTCCTTCAAATGTAAAATAATTAGACAAGATAGTCAAACATGTGAAATCGGGTGCCATCGATAATATATTAATTACAGTTTAGTCATCGAATAATTGTATTCCTCGTAAATCGAAAATAAGTTTCAAATTGTGTACATTCTTAATGGAATATTCTTTACATTGAGCAAACGAAGAAGACTATAACGATTGTATGTGACAGATACAAGAGAAGCACTGAAGACATCCCTAAGGTGTACCCGTACACGACATAGTACCAGGACCAATGAGATAATATTGTATTATAAACGAAACGAATCGGTTATAGTTATATTCTATTCGACGTCAATATACACTTAAATTCATAACAAAATCATCCAATTGATTTGCAAATGAAAATTGATATACAAATGAAAGTGGTAACTTACTAAATCAATTGCTTGAATTCTCGGTTGTGTATAGTAAATTATCCATATGCTAATCACCTTAGGGTTTTGTACAAACCTTCATCTAGATAGTACAAATATTGTCTCAAAAGTCATATCTAACCACGTTTTCTTTGCCTTCAATCGTATTTACAAAAGCTGTAGAAAATAACTGAAGAAAAAATACTGAAAGAAATATAACTGAAGAGCCTAATGGCAAAACTTCTTACCTAACTACAACAAAAGGCTTTTTCATATTCTTAACCGTTTTCCAAAAAGCCATTAGCGTCTTGTAGTTTCCAAAATTAAAATAATAATAATATTAATAATATAAAAATTCGTTTGTTTCAGATCGAGAATTTAAGGTAATTATTATTCATTATATTAACTGAGATGTTTTAATATTTTTATACTTGATTGTACGTTAAAAGACGATATTGGTTTATAACAGAGAACAGAATTGAGGAGCAAAGCATAAATATATATGTATATATTATGTATAATACTACGCTCAGCGTTTTAATGCTTCATGTTCTATTGAATAGAATTATACAGAATGCATCAGGAAATATACAAAATATATTTAGACTGATAAAAACACTTCAAATCTGAAATAAAAAATCTTCTTTCAGTGATTCACTCAATTACCTTTCATAAAAGATAAAAACAAATTAAAATAGGCGCATCCGTTTAGAAGTTACGATATCACAGAATCAGGTCGGATATATTCGTTAGTGGTATGGTAGCTCCTAAACATATAGACCAATTTTTTTAAAAGTAATTTGATCCGCTGTCAAAATTATTTAATCCAAAAGTCAAATTTAAACCATAGCTTGGAGCACTTTCGATCTAAAAACCTTCCAAGCAAAAAAGCACACAATTACAAAAACAAAATCGATTGATCCATTTAGGACGAAATACCACAGGCAGACACACAGATACGTTCAACTTACAACATCTCTCTTTTTAGTCGGAGATTAAAGAATGAGCTCTTTACTTTTTCATGCGACATATATATTACAAACAATACCAAGAGATATAGGGTTTTTTTACACAAACTTGAATTTGGCAATCGCTTCTGAATCACTCTGTATTTTATGTAACATTGTAGAATGTAGCTGTGTATTTCACACACAGTATAAAAGACAATCCACCCACATTTTGAGGTAAATATGTATACGTATACATACTAATACTAAAATTCAAGAGCTTCTCCTACTATGATGTATCGATTTTCTTACTTTCTAGTGAAAATTGCGTGAAAAGTAAGTGTATATAGGTTGTCTCATTAAAAAGTTAGTACTCTTTTCTCACAAAATTTGTAGAGATGCCTGTCTGAAAATGAATACTTACAACTAATTAGTAATACATTTTTTATTCTTCACGGTGATACGTACGAAGGCAAAGTCTGGCGAATATGGTCAATACAAAAGGCTTATAGAGTAACTACAACTTCAATATCGCTTTTTTCGTTTGAAGGATGGTACTACCCAAAAACCTTTGGAGGAAATTTGAGCGCTGATATCAAAAGACTTTTTAACTTTTTAATGCATATTGATTGCTATTTAAGATTGTTTGACACAAAATTGATGGTTTTCAAAAAACATTCTATTAAAATCGGATAGAATTTGGATCCATGAATAAAATCTATTTTTGAACTTAATGACGTCCAAAAAGTGTGACCCTAGATCAGAAATTTAGCACAAAATTAAGCGGTAGCGAAAAATTAACTATCCAGACAAAAAGTTGGAACCAAAATTAGTGACATTCAAAAAAAAAACAAAACAAAACAAAACAAAAAGATCGGATAAAATAAAAATAGAGGCGTTACAGAAAAAAAACACTATTAACTTAAAATTTTGAGAAGTTTTTCTTAAGCATATAGAGAATTCACAATTAAATTTTTAAAAGATTGTCTAAAATGTATGCAAGTTATTCAAAAAATAATTTATCATAATAAAGATTTAACAATATTCAAGAATTTTTTATTGGTTTATTTGTTAAATAAAAAGTGTTTTGTTTACTGAAAATTACAATTATAATTTAGGAAAAACTGCAAGAAAAAATAGTAATTTTATTAATTTTCTTAAAAACTAAGGTTAATTTATATCAACATTATTGAACTTATTTTCTAAAGAATAAGTTAAAAATTAGTTAATTTAGACTCTCAAGAATCTTAACAAAATGTATTGAATAACACTTGTTCTTAAAATCAAAATGCGTTAAAAAAATTCTATGTCCTCAACCTCAGATTCGTGAAAATGCATACAGCGAACACTCACAAAAAAAAACCAATTACGTAACCCTCTTACATATGTCACATTCATATACACATACCCCGTACATAAAACTTAACTAACATTATTTTCTATTAAAAAAGAAAAACGGTTTTTTTCTGCATCTATATGTTTTTTTTTTTCTATTACCTTATAGATAATAATCATTATCATCTTTGTGGTAGGGTATACAACAAGGTGTAAGGAATAAGGTTTTTCTACATTTATAAACCTTATATTTACAATGGTATTGGTATTATATTATATACAAGGTCTTATCTCATTTTTATTTCGCGATTTTTTTTTCTTCTATCTTCTTCTTCTTCATTTTCACCTTTTTTTTCATTATTCGATGTAAGTAACACACACAAAAAATAACACGAGTGTTCGTGTCTACACAATTTGATATATAATCATTTTATTTCATGATCATGAGTATACATACTAATAAAATCAGATGCGACTCCCTTGTACGTCTATACTGTTCTACTTAGAGCGACGCTTGTAAGCTTATAGATTAGTCCTGAGACCGAAAAATGAGTCAGGCAGACCAGCAGAATAAGGTTGGGAGACAAAAGAAAGTCTTGAGTTCAAAAACTAGTTTTCTTTCGGTGTCAAATCATTGTGCTGACGAATAACTCCCTCAACGTCATCTCAATGATTTACTAAAAAATACAATAATTCTGATACATTTACCGCTTTGTCATTTATGCGTCCTTTTTTTATAGTACAAAAATCCAATCGAAAATTTCAAAACTTTACGCCGAAACTTGTCAAAATAGACTCAAAGTCAAAATAGACAATACTTTTTTTATTTTGTACAAGGAAGTTTAACAAGTAAAATTTGTTTTTTTTTCTTTGTGTATGTGCGAGAATGACGTCTTGAGCTGGCGTTGTAAGAATTCCTTTGAGAAATGCAGTTTAAAATAAATTATTTGCTTTTAAATTGATGATGCATTATTATTATATATATAATATAATTATATATATATAAATATATTTTATAAACATTTATTTGGGTTTATTTAAAGCTTTCTTATTTTATTAAGTTGTAGGAAAACAAACTTTTGAAAGTTGTCGTACAAATAAGAAATAAATTATTGCGTGATTGCAATTTTCAAGGTTCTTTTGTGCTCTTGTTTTAGAAAATTAATGGTTTGTTTTGCACTATTGCGAATGGGATGTGCTTATGTGATTTGAATTCAGTGGCTTTATAGGAAAAGGTGAGAATGATAGCCGGTACTTTTAACTTAATTTACTCCTTAAGAAAAGTCGCCCAAAACTATTAAATAAGTTTCCAGTTCAAAAATGAATATTCAGGAACTTATTTATTGGATAAATTGGAATTGATACTGAAAAATAGAAAATTTTTGATATACTAAAACTTTTTATTAAGTCGTGTGGAATTGTATAGCTATACCAAAGTATTACAATTTGTTTTTGGTGCGGAATCACACATACAATAACAAAATCAATTTATAAAATTTTATTATAAAATAATAAAATGTAATAATAGAAGAAAGCATCTTTAAAAACCAATTTTATATATTACATTATATATCTACAATATTATTATATGTATAAAAGAAAAAGAAGGGTTTTCAATTATAATTCTGATGAAAACGATTATATATCGTAGAAAATATTATATAAAACCAATTATAATCTAAGAATAATTCCAACAAACTAAAAAACATCATCTTTGTATAAAAGACATATATTTCTATTTGCTTTAATAATTCTGAAAAGAAAAAAAAGAAGCATAATGAATGGTACTACAACTTGAATTACGAGTTATGTTATAATTTCATTTTTCACTATTTATTTTCTTATAAAGCTATGAAAACTAATTTTTCGATGATTTTCTTAAAATTGTTTCTATTTACCAGATGAATAAATGTCTAATTTTCCAATTACTTGTTTTTATACCCTATATTAATGTAAGAAATGAAGCATTTAAGGTTCCAATTCTGTGGAACAATACGACTTGCAAATATTTGATCACAGTCATACGATAATCGTCATTTTTGATGAAGACAAAATTTTAGATTAAAAATTTGCGATTTTTTTTATTACGCATGTATCTCAAAAACGGTGAGTAGACGTGAAAAGAGTCAAGAGACAAAAATTGTTTAAAATGATTCCTAAATATGAGATACCATAAGTTGTAAGTCAGATGTAAGATGGAAACCACACAATATTCGTTAATTTCGACAATATTAAATATTTTTTTTGTCACTTGTATCTCAAAAATGGTGAGTTGACTTTGTTCTGCACACTCATACAATCCTTTTGAGCCAGGTCCCATTTAAAATCATATTGTTCCATAGAATTGCAACCCTTTGACCTTTTTCCGCCTTTATTTCTTACAATATATATAATTATTTTTTACTATATATATCAAGACATATTAATTTTAGTCCTATAACAGTTTGTATAGGTGTAAGTTTAAAATCACCTTATAAAACTAAAAAAAATTTCAGCTCGATACCTCTTTTCGTTTTTAAGTTATCGTGCTTCCAGACAGAGAGACGAACAAACGGAAATGGCTAAAATGACTAATTAGTTAATTTTAAGAAACATCTTTACCAAATTTTTGTGCATATCATCAATGCTTCATAATGCTAATAATCTAAGCATTACAAACTTGGGACTAAAATTAGTATACCTTGATAAATATTTACAGAATAAATATCAAATTAAAAAATATCAGATAAATTGAACAAACCTAATTACTCTATCTAAAATTGAATAATATCAAATATTTAATCAAATAAATTAACAAATAATAAATGAATGTATTGGAAATTATAAATTTCATTGATTAATATTTTAAAAATTTCATAAATTATCACAAACTGCAACAACCAACGCAACGCACGAGATACAATTATTAATATTATATTTGCACTAAATATTTGGTAATCATAACATGTCCTCACAATCATACATGCAAACATATTTCTGTAAATGCATACCTACTTATAAGAGTGTGTTGTACCTTGTGTCAAAATATAGATGCGTTTTTTAAAGTGATAAGAATAAATTTCGTTTAGAATTTCAATTTAATAGAATTTAAATATTGAACAGCTATCGGTAAGGTTTTAATATATTAGCAAGTGTTATAGTACTGTACATTGGGTCACACTATAATGTATCTTGGATCAGCCTTACCAATATGAAGATGTTTTCTTCAATCTGTTGCCTTCACTGTTCACTCTAGGAAACAACGCTATAGAACAGCGAACCTTTTTGACAATTTTGTCAAACTTCATTTGTTTTTTACTAGTTCATGAGGAGCCCTACTTTGCTATTACAAATACTCCCGATCATAGGTTCGCAATGTTCCAAGGTACATTGCTTTGCCCAGCATTCATACATTCAAACATACCAAGCCGAAATTACACAAACCTTGATGATGCTAATAATTACATAGCATTTGGTAACGTGAGTAATTTATATAACAAACATAATTATTATTTTAGTTACTAATTGTTTGAATATTAGCTAGAATATCTGGCTAGATATGAAAATTATCAAATAATTATGAAAATTATCATTTTAACTTGTCATTTTTTATTTACGAAAGGATGTAAAGAGACGTCATCATTTGTTGTTTGTTATAAAATGTTAATATTATTTTGTGATTACACCAACCACTGACCCAGAGTATTTCTATTATCAAAAGATATCTTATAGACAAAATTTCATTTTAATCTCGTGCAAACATAAAAAAATTTATTATCAGTCCAGGTGTTCATTTAATCACACATTGTCATTGATAAATGCACCGTTTTAAGTCTTGTGACTTAATTATGCTTAGCTTTAAAACTTTCTTTGAAATCTATGAAAACACTTCTAAGGGGTGCATTATTTTTCACAGAGCTCGGTAAATAATCAATTTTCTACACAGGCTTCAATTTGACGGATACCCGGTTTTATTAAATGATTAAAACATAATTGAAACTTCATGAATGGCTTCCTTTTGGCGAGTCTACCAAAATTTGTCTCTGCGACTTTTTTCGAAAGTGGGGTGTTTTTAAAAGAGCATGATAACGTCATCTTTAAGTTATCGGTCTGAAAAAGCAGCAGGGAATTTGTCGGACATCATGACCACTTGATAACATTAATACACTGAAAAAATGACAACCTCATCCCGAAATTGGCCGTTTCATATTAAAATAATATAAAAATACTTTCAAACAATTTCCGAACGATTGGAACAAGTACAGCTAAATATTTGTATTTAGAATAGAATGGGATTGTATTTAATATCTGAATTCATTGATACTAAATCACTGAAGTTAGATAAACAAAATCATTACTTCCATGAAAGAGATTGATTCTAGTTTAAAGTCATGCATTATATTGATGGAAAATAAAATTGTACTTAGTTGGAATATATAATCGTCTAAATAAAGCGATTCGATGAATTAAAAGAAAAAGAGGGTAGATCGGACGATCTTGGAGGCCTAGAAACAGGCTCCTTACGTGAAATTAATAAAAAATAAATTTTCTAACAAATATTTAATAACAATATAAAATATCAACAATTTGCAAGCGTTATTTTGGTGTGAGGAAATGCATTGTGAAATGACAAACCATACTAATCACAAAGCAACTGTCATACTGTTAAATCGATTATCAAACAAAAGAGCTTTACCAACTCCGAGATGCAAACCCCTAAAAAACACCTTTAATCTTAAAATTATTTATTATAATTAAATTTGATCATAATTTATACTGATATAATTAATATCCTAAATATGCTTCTGATTAATTACAGGAGTATTTCAAATTAATCAAATTAGCCTTGATCCTCCTGTAATTCATAAAAACTAACAACATTAAAAGTTGTCGTACGATGGGGTCATCCTCTTTAATACCAATATATTATTATATATAAAAACTTTTCATAACATATTTCAATGCTGGACATATTATTGTAAAAAATCCAATCTCCATGAAACATTTTAACAATAATAATAAAAATTATTAAATTAAAAAATAAACGAAAAAATCTGTTTTTATTTTGTCGTGATTTTCTATTTAAAAACAAATACCAAAAAAAAAAAACTATAAATCGTTGTTTATCGTCATTGAAACACAATGTAGGTAACCATGTAGTATGTACTGCTATGATTGTACTTCTATTACCAGTAAAGGTATAGTTATAAAGCTAGCGTACATGTGGAGAAAAATTAATAGGTTTCAAGAATGTGTACTCTTGGTCACAGAATTAAGCAAATAAGTGATAGCTAGCGAAAAATTAACATCTGTGTTATCAAAAAAGCGAATTTTTTAACTTCATGGCTTCATCAGAATCCAAGAAAATTAATTATGCTCTATCACATCCAAATTTTATCCAATTTTGACAAACCAGGTATGTAATCTTACTTAATTAAGGCCATATTTTAGCATATTTTCAAATTTGTGATCAAAATTAACCTACCTCTAATAGGTTTTAAGAATGTGGAGTCTTGGTCCCGGAATTAAGCACATGAGTGATAGCTAGCGAAAAATTAACATCTGTGTTATCAAAAAAGCGAATTTTTTAACTTCATGGCTTCATCAGAATCCAAGAAAATTAATTATGCTCTATCACATCCAAATTTTATCCAATTTTGACAAACCAGGTATGTAATCTTACTTAATTAAGGCCATATTTTAGCATATTTTCAAATTTGTGATCAAAATTAACCTATCTCTAATAGGTTTTAAGAATGTGGAGTCTTGGTCCCGGAATTAAGCACATGAGTGATAGCTAGCAAAAAACTGACTATACAGCTGAAAATAATGACTCAAAATTAGTAGGTTTCAAGAACAATACCAATGATATCAGATCAAATTTGGTTGTATTATCAAAAATATCGAATTTTGAACTTTATGACGTCATCAGAATCCAAAAAAATTAGTTTTGCACTATCACATCCAAATTTTATCCAATTTTGATAAATCAAGTATGTAATCCTACTAAATTTGAGTCATACTTTTCAAATTTGTTATCAAAATTAACCTAGCTCTAATAGGTTTCAAGAATATGGTGTCTTGGTCCCGGAATTATGCAAATGAGTGGTACCTAGCGAAAAACTGGCATCACTGCTGAAAAGAATAATCCAAAATTAGTGGGTTTCAGAAGAAAATTCCAATGAGATTGGATCAAATTTGCGTGTATTATACGAATAAAAAATTTTCCAAAACATTAATTAACTGACGTTGTTTTCTCCATAAACCTCTTGCTTAAGTTAGACCACCAAGTTTTGTTTACTTGTTACAATCTTAAATAATGTACGCGAGCTTAATACCTAGCTATTTTAGGATTTTAATATATTTATTTGATTAAAAAACAAATAACACATTTATACACACATTATTCAATTAATACACATATATACAATATACATATATATAGTATTTGTTCCATTAATTAATAGAGGTGGGTACAATGAAAATATAGATCATAGAATGCAGATGGTATGTGTATTGAGTTTGTGTATGTGGGTATGAGTAGGTGTGTAGTTGTGTTCTAGTGAGTGCTTATGAATATGCAAAATAATTAAATTTATATATAAACTTGGGGGCAAAAAATTTTACTACCTTTATAACCAACCAACTGCTTACCTAAATTGTAATCATAGTGGAGAGCCGTAAGATTTAACAAAAACAAAAACGATTTTATCTTGGGAGTGACAGCCACCCCTTGTTGGAAGTGGAAAAATTGATGTTGAAAATGACAACGAAAACCGAATTCTAAGCAAAAAGAGTCATTGAAACATATTTAGTGTCATATAAACAAAAGTCAATATATTCCGTGTGGCGACTGAAATTCGGAGTATTTAACGTCAAATAATAGAAAAATTTGACTTAAAAGTATACCGTACACACTTCTTAAAAGTATACCGTACACTTTTTAAAGTACCATGAAAAACCATGAAAAGGAAAAAAGTTTCAAGTCACTTGCATGAAAATTGACGGAGCTATGATGAAAACGAAGTTTATCGGTCCTTTCTTTTTATGTTTTATTCAGCACAAAAACTGATGAATATACCACGGGAACTGAAATTCATGCTTGCCGCTTTCCAATTTACTTTATCAAGATACTGTCAACAGGCTCAAATAGCTCTAGCAGTTTCGGATAAATATTTTTTGAAATTTAAATGCAAACAAATTTTTTGAAAAATAAAAAAAAATGTCTTTAACGTTAAATAACTCAAAAAACAATAAAGTTTATTTCTAAACCTGTCCAGGAAGAAATTAAAACATTAAAAGTCTCGTCGAAAAGTTTAAAAATAAAACTATTATTATTTATTTGTCGGTTTGTAACTCCGACTACATTTTGCTTCTAATAAAATTCTGAAACAAGTAAGTTTAATGATGGTGGAAGCGCAAATAAATGTAATAAATAGCAAGAATTGATATGTAGGATAAATTAATTGCGTTTCCACCATTTATTGTCACTCACCGATAAAGTTACTTGTTAGTTGCCATTAAACTTAGTTCTATTAAACCCCCGGCGAAAAAGAGGAATGCTATTCGTTGTGTGCGTAGTCATGGTAGGGACAATAAAATCGATGCCAGCGCTTTAAGTGAAAAATTTTGGAGTTAAAGGGGGCTGTTATGACTAATTTGCAATTCTTTACATGTTAATGTAATAGAAATGTCAAATTAAAATTATTGAAAAACACTATTTAATTAAACTTAATGCATTAAAAATTGTGAAAATAAGAAATCAAATTGAACAAATATTATTTTTCAAATGTAAATTATCATAATTATTTATTTAAATTTGTGAAACAAGAATATTAAATTTTAAATGTAAGTTTTAAATGCAATCCATACAATTATATATGCATCCATACAATTCTATAATTAAAGTAGTGTATCGTTACCATGGAAACGAAACTCACGCACGGAGCGAATGAGTTTGACATGATGTAATCTTTATGACAAAAATTTTTAATGCATGTTATTAAATGACGCGATATTATTGCCTAAGAGTGTATTACATATGACATTTACATATTTAACTGAATATTTTAATAAATACAATAATAATAGAGTTTAAAAAAAAACTCACAATACAATATGGTAAACAAATAAATTTCATTTTATGAAATAAAAAATAAAATTAATATAATATATATATATATAGTAGTAGCAACTACATAAACGTCCTATGTACCACTAAAATTAAATGTTTTAAATCAAATTATCATAATATGAATATTTTATGAAATTAATATTAGAAGGATGATTATTAAAACACGTCATGAAATATAACCTGAAAGCTTAAATAAAATTTCAATAAATAATGATTGACTGAAAATTTATGCGCAGTTTGTAGAAAATTACTCAATTAAAGCCTCTTCTTCTTTTGGGAGGTACAACAGATACTTTAATTCTAAATTTTTTTAGGCAATATTAAAGTACAATCGTTCACATGTAAGTCGTAACAAATTTCAAGAATTTTTTTTAAATTATTATTACCACATTAAATTGCTGATAAATGAAATCAACGGAAAGGTGGTAAAACACATGGTATCACAATGGGCTCTATAGCCTAAGTGTGTCCTTCGTGGACAGGCAATAAAACTTAACCTTACATACCCCATTAAAATACTAAATTCCAGTCTTGTTTAATTTAGATAGCTAACGTTATTCAACGAATAATGAGAACGAAAAAAGACTTATAATTTTGAGTGTATCATCATTTCACGTGGCATGAGTTACCCAAATAAAAACAATAAGCGTTAATCAAGCCAAAAATCCATTCTTGAATCCCTACAACAGATAAACAAAGTCATTAGCTTATCTTAATAAAAGAAGCTGGCTTAAGCTTTTAAAAACTTAAAGCTTAAAAAAAACTGCAAACTTAGTAGTAGAAGTAATCTTGGATGCCTTGATTTTAATGTTTTCCATGATCGGTACAGTACTAACTTTATAAAATTGAATTTTATGCGTCGAAAATAATGCAAAAGCTTTTTACAACTTTTTAATCAATTTTAGAACACTCAGTAAATTCTAAAAATAATAAATTTGGAACACAATTGTTTAATATATTTAATATGCAAATTAATTAAAACTACCCAAAAATAATAATGATTTTTCTGTAACTAATTTAAATAATAAATTGTTAACAATTAATAAAATTAATTTCATTAGTTTTATATAAAAAAAAATAAAAAAATCTTTCACGCTGTGCCAGTATTACAGTACTATCACGGTATAGCCCTCACTTATCCCCCCTTTGTTCACAATTGGATTTTAATTTGTTTAGAGGGATCTCTAACTTTTTTGAAAATGAAGTTTTGTCCATGATACTTTCTATAGGCCTAACAATTAAACTAACCTCGATCGAGAAATATTTTTAATCTCCAATTTCGATAAAACTCAATATATAAGGTAATTTTTACTCAAAAAGTGCAAAAATTGCATTTGATGACTAGATATTGCGATATCTCAGAAACTCTGCATACAATCATTAAAATAATCTGATTTTTATACTTTTTGGATCAAAGTTACCCCATCTACCGAGTTCACCCAATTCCGAAACAAAAATCTTGAAAGACAAATTGAAAGTTTGCTACTTTTCAGCGGAAGTAAATAAAATTTTGTAAATTTAACTTGTTTCAAACTGTAATTAAACTCTAATCAATCTCATCATATTGACTTAAAATAATTACACCGCATATTCGCTATAATATTCATATAATAAATACTAAATAAAGTGATCAATTATTTATTTAAATTACACAGGGCATAGAATATTCTATAATTTATCTATGTTATGATGAACAGACACCGAACAATATTAGTGAAGGTATCGGTAACGATTTTAGACCGGTATTGTTTTGAAAAATGGGTCGAATCTCACAATCTTTAACGAAACTCAAAGTAACTCAAGTCAGAAGCGCAAACAACTGACACCTCTCTGGCTCATTTGTTAAATTTCTTCAAAAAGTTTAAAAAAAAACTGTATGTGATGGTGAGGCTATCAACATCAGACAGTCACTTAAAGGGCTCGTCAATTGTTCTTCAATTCAGCTGTTCAATCTAGCCACAGAATGATCTGATGCGGGTTATTCTTAGCGTACTTGTACTACCGTCGAGACGAATCGGAACTGTGCCCTTGGTAATGCGTTCCTCAGATAACCACTTCCAGATCACGTTGTGAATTAATTGAACAATTGAAAGTGACTGACTTGTATGAGTTTTGAACTCTAAACCTATGGATTAGAAGTCCAACACTCTACCAAGCCTGCCACAGCCACCGTTGGAAATTACAACAACAAAAAATCTAATGTAAATTTGATTTTTGCTCAATTTTTCTATAGCTGACTTTGATTAGCGCTAAAATTGCACTACAATTGGATTGGTTTGTTATAAAATTATGAAAAAAATATTTGTATTGGTGTTTTGAACTTTTTTTTAAATATTATCGCTTATGATACGAACTAGGGTACTTTGTATATGTAGCCTGAAGCGCAAATAACTCACCTATCTGCCTAATTTGTTAAATTTTTCCAAAAAAATTACAAAAAAGCTGTTTGCGATGGTGAGGTTATCAACATCAGAGAGTCACTTAATCGGCTCGTCAATTGTCGTTTAAAGGTATCCCAACAATTGATGTGATGCAAAGAAATTAGTGTTCAATATTTTAGGCTGAACTTCGGTCTACCTATAAACTGTAAACGGTAAATTGTACGTACATTAAGTACTTTGTGTTCACAATTATTTGTTATTAATTGCTTTGATGTTGTGTATTTATAATATTAGGTAGGTAGTTATGTATGGCGACTCAACATATGGCATGTTTTAGATGAATATTAGTAGATATGGTAGATTATTGAAGAGTTGAATTGTTCATTGATCGTTCAATTCATTTTATAATAATATCTATTGTCAAATACATATTCAGTTTCATCATTTAGTAGTATATAAGTGCTACACTATCGACAAAAAGTTCCGTGAAATAACAATGGTCTCACGAATACAGTATAAAATTCAAAATTGTTTGAAAACTTAAAAATTTAGAATATTTCATTAAGAAACGATAGAATCCCGCAATATGAGATAAGAAAATGGCTTTCTGTGAAATTTCACGGCCACAAAAGATTTTAACGAGTAGTTTTCGAGCTACTGACGATCACAGCTAAGAGGTTTGTACCCGAAAAAATTAAAATTTGGCGATGATCTTCAAAATCGGTATTCAGTTGGGAAAAGCCATGACATATAATTTTAACAAATAAATAATTACTATGGAAATGAATGGTCAAATAATCATGGCTCAATTCATTTCGAAAAGTGAAATGGTAAAATAATTATAAAACAATAATTCAAAAGAACAAAGTCAACTCAAATATTTCAATTTCAATTAAAATATTTCCCAAAAAATGATAGCTCCCTAAGTATCCTTTTCATCTCATCTGATGTCCTTGACCGTCATTTTTATATTGATTAAAGAAGGAGTGTTATAAGTTTAAAGTTTTTATCTGTGCGTCAGTGTGTTTCTCAGTGACATCATAGACCTTAATCGGTCGAACCGACTTGATTAAGAACATTTTATAGTTAAGTTTCCAAAAATCGGTTCACAAAAAATAAATGGCATTTGTCGGGGGGTTTTTTAAATTTTGTAAATTTCACTTATGTCCACGTACAATAATGAAATTGGCGTGTTATTTTTGAACAGTAGTGTGTATTAAACTTATTACTCGATGTCCCATAATAATAGAGAATTAATAATCAAAATGGTCTATTGATTTGAATACAATAATCTTATGGTATATGGGGATATAATCGAATCATTACCCCATTAAAATACTATATTTGAATATTATGATCTTGTTTAATTTAGATATCGTAAATAATTTAACAACGTCTGAATGGTTTTTGATCTGTATTTAAACACACACAAATTCAAAAAGCAAAGTTATTCAATCATATTGAAATTTATCTGGACGCTCTTTTTATCATGATAAACAATTTCGAGGGAAGTTTATGCAGCTATCCTTGTGTGAAATTACAAAATGTTTTACAACTATTACAATTAAATCAGAAATATTAAGGATGTATGAGCGCGATGCGATTCAGCTTTCATGATGAATTTTGTGATAACTTAATGAATGTAGAAGATATATCAAAATCAAACACCCTCGTACTTCAAGGAATATTATAAAAAGGCAATTAGCGAAATCGGTTCAACTTCTCTCGAGATTTGCGCTTAGCAACACATTCAGCGATTCATTTTTATATTATAGATTATCTTAATGTCCAGTAAGTATCCAAAGTATCTAGAAAATAATTTCAATAATCATATGTCATTTAAAAAACAACCTGATGATCTTATATCGTGTCCAATAAAAGGACACACATTCTACGAATAGAATAATCCTATAGGATAAGGTAGATAGACTGGGTTTTTAATATAATTTGTATGCAGATATTGTAGCACATACCTGGCATTTCTTATTACCACGTGTTTCACATACTTACTCAGGTTGTTGATATTACATAATATTGTCCAGTCAATAAACCTTCTACCTCCTACCAGATAGATGTTCCTTACAAAGGAAGAAGTGTTGCATGAATACATTCTATATTATAGACAGATAGATTTGAAATTCTAACATTAATATACAGGGTGACTTTTTTAAGTTGATATATGCTTGAAACTCGAAAAAATAACTTTTATCGATAAAAATGTTGAAAGCGAAAAATGTTGGATATGTAGGTGCACGCAGATATTAAATGAAAAAGATCACTCTGCTCCATAACTGGTAATCGATAGATGAACACTTTAAATTAAAAAGTTGTTATTGATTAAATTCTTCCACAAACCGTGGAAAACCGTTTCAGGCAAAAAGGAACTGAAAAGTTTTCCCCGAAATTGTCTTTTCGTATCAAAATTGTTATTTCGTATAATTGTTTCTCCGAAATCTAAGCTAAATTTTCGATAAAGACCATTTTTATTAAAATTGAATAAACAAACGCACAAAAAGTTAGATTTTTGTTATCCATTACTGCCAAAACTATTCGGTTTACAAAAAAATGTTTCACACAAAAAATGTTTACGTATTTATAAAGAACAACTTTCTAACTTAAAGTGTTCGTCTAATGTTTGTCCGTTATTAATCATGGTGAGTTTTTAATGAAACTTAATAATTAATTCAGTCAATTGTTTTTCCTCTTATTTCTGAATTCGGTTTCTAATTTATGTTGTTAAATAACTAACCCATATGCAAGTTATCAAGCAGTTTCAGATTTTTATTGACATAAATGGCACTCTATTTAAGAAAAAAATATTCAAAATCATTATATTTCTAAATCATTGATGTGAGTAGCAAAAAAAAAACTAAAAAACACGCTTTATTGCACTAAAAAGTTGATACAAATTTTGAGAGTAATATAAAATTCATATCGTGGGGTGATCTATATCGGTCAAATTAGTTAATTTAAGGAATGAATGTATGTGAAGCCAAAAGCGTGTTTTATATTTCTGTGAAACTTGAATTTATTTATTTAAAAGACCGTCTTTACAAACATTTCAAACCATCCTGTATTAAACTATTCCTATACGTAGCTATTTCAGTTTGTAGATAGTATATTATTAGTAGTTTTATTACCTTTATTACTGTTTTAAAATCCTTTTTCAACATTGCAGAAAGTTTTGACAACTTATAGAAAAGGATCTGTAGTTTGTTTTTGTAGTATAAAACGTTATGTCTTTTAAAAACTTTAATTGTGTTTTATATAATTATAGTTAAAACTAGTATGTGAACTTCATTTCATGAAAAGGATTTCAATATAACTTTATGAAAACTTGTATCTTTAAATAGTTTTGATATTATCAGAAATTATTTCATTTCAATACTGAATCATTGAAATTAGTTTTTTGTAATCGAAGATTAAGAACCATAAAATTTACCTGTTGTTGTACGAAACAGATGTTGCACGCGTTACCTTCTTGCAACTTTAAAAAAATGAGACATTGTCTTTTAAAAACTGATTGAAAATTAAATTTCGATTTTTGTTCCAATTTCTTATATCAATTTTTCTATCATATAATTAAGTATTTCGACTACCTATGAATAACTTAATCGTAGTTACTCTTATATTGCATGTTACTCGTTGCTAATTTTGTAATGCACCGATTATCTAATAACGATTAGCCAATCCATATTGATGATGACTACATGGTAGTTGAAATACGTATTTATATAATACAATAATTTATCTAAGGAATTGGGACAAAAAAACAATAATTATTAAAAAATATCTTAGAGCTCTAGATATTGTTTTTCTACTGAAAATCTTTGTCTATTTATGCTATTCTGAAGTAATCTTTTGTCACCTGCATCCATAATCAATGTAAGATCCATAAGAAAATATAATTGGACGCGGTTCTTGTTGAACTTTCAATCAGTTTTAAGAAATATCATAATACATCCCGAAGTTAATACGGGAACGAATATTTAAAAATAACTGAAAAAGGGTATCCAAATCATATCAATATCAAATGTGTTTCTAGACTATTTTTATTTCCTCCCCTACTATTTATTATGAGCTTTTAAGCTTTTAATTTTGTTGGTAGTACTCATGATTGCCTATCATTTTGTTTTCAGTTCAAATCTAAGGTTGTAAGAAAATCCCGGAACTTGAAATCATTATATAAAATAAATTATATTTCTTAAATTCCTAAAATATATTATGATCCTTCTTTTCATAAATAAAGTTCAGTTTTTATTACTTATTTTATTATAGTGAAGACAATGTACGAATATAATGGTATCGACAAATTTGGTCAAGTGTGTGTTAAGGGCTCTTTTTATTATACGTAAAAAAGTAAAGATTAGAATCTTTTATAGAATTGTATGAGGATTTAAAAGCTATCACGAAATAATTATCAATTACTTCAACAACTGAAGTTTTAAGGACATTATAAGTCGTTTAAATTAGTGCAGGCGTTATCCGTTACATCAGAGTGCTTTTTAAAAATTATTTTTCAAAAATTAAAATCAGCGAAAGCAAACAAGTATTTTTATACAGGATATCAAATTTTCATTATACTTTAATGTTATCAAGGGGTCATAGAGTCCGACGAATTCAATGTAGCGTTTATTCAGACCGATAGCTTAAATATAATGTTATCATGCTCATTTGAAAACGCAACACTTTCGAAAAAAAGCGTAGAGCGGAAGTTTGATAGATTCGTCAAAAGGAAGCCATTCACAAATTTTCCAGTATTTACTGTCCGGGGGCAATTGCTGATGCTTTTGGTACATTTAAATTTTTTATTCTTAGATCCACGAGTTTAATAGCCCAGGAAAATAAAGGTTTTTCTGCTTAAACAATTCAAGGGAATTTTTTTCACCGGGGTTATCTTTATTTAGATGCAAGAAATGACCTATAAAAAGCCCATTGCAAAATCATGTTTGATAGACTCGCCAAAATGAAACCACTCACGAATTTTCAAGTATTTACTGTCCAGGGGGTAGATATTACTGATATTACTGAGGGGCTTTTGGTAAATTTAAATTTTTTTTATTCTTCGAGATTCTATTATTTTTCTGTGACCACTAATTCCTGCCTTATTCTTTGAATTTCGCTTAGTAATAATTTTTTACAAAGTAGCCAATATTAAAATCAGTTATATCTGGATTTAATGCAAAGTCGTATTCGTGTCAAGAACATGTGCGATACATTGGAATAACGGAATCCTAGAACACTCCAACATAAATTGTATACATATTATATGAAAATGGTTTTGAAATAAACGTAAATACACAACTCTACATAATATATAATAGCTGTAACCGTTAATATTCTCATTCCAACAACGTTACGTTATGTTACATCGCATCGTCACCATTTTGTGTGTAACGTAACGCCTTAACTATTATCTTTTCCATGTTACTCATTTTCAATTCACACGTTAGTGGTTTTCATCGTTTATTTTTGTATAGAAATGTGCTACAACTAGCTTTTTTTTTATATATAATGTGTGGTGATTCTGTTTTCAATAGGGAAAATTGTATGCGAACTATAATACTAAGCACTAAAACATTATAGCTTTACAATCTAGTTAGATATATGTGTATGTATGATGTGTACACGGGATGTTTCTAAATAAGTTGGCAAATTTCTTCTTCAAAAATATTACACCCAATAGTTCTTCTACCATCTAAGAATATCCTATGAAAAATATATCTTATTAGTTGAGAAAGATGTAATACCAATATTACTATATTTGTTAATTAATTAAAGTATTTTTATCAAAATGTAGGTAGGCTGAAGACCAGTTGTTAATGTGGCTTCGTTTTCGATGAAACTAGAATTCAAATTTTTTAGAATCAATAATTTTGGTTTTTTTTTTATAAACGATTTACAAGTTGAGGAACGGAGGGTGAACCCCTTATTATTATTTTTATCACTCATTTTTAGTGGCTTATTGTATGTTGTAACTTTAAATCCTCGCTTTGTTGATTCGTAATTGAAGTTATTAACGTTAAAAAAAAAATAATTGAACTGAGTTTACTTAGCTGTTGATTTTTTTGAGCTAACGATATCATTACATATCAGAACATATTTTCTTACAACTAGTGCTTTTTTGTTATGTGTATTGATTGAAAGTATGGATAAAATACAAGAAGCAATTTTAGGCCATACTGTACCCTGATTGGTGTAAAACACAATTGTATAAATGTAGACAGGTATAAAGAGAGACAGAATGAGAGAAAGATATTTTGTAACTGATACTTTTTTTAGAATAAATTGACACTGAAAAATTTACATACTATTCGAATTGTATGCAAAAAATGTAGACAGAAATGAAGCCACTAGAAACTTCTAGTTCTAAACTATAAGCATTTGGTTTTTTTTCCTATATGTACATATTAAAGGGATGATAATATAATACTTGGAAGGTTTTTCTTTTTTCTTTTTTACTTTCTGTTAAAAAGTTTTTGTGTTTATTCTGAAAATCTCAATAAAAAATTTTGTTATATCAGGGCGTTTGGAGGTATTTTAATCAATCTGTCGGCTGGTACTCAAATTGATGTAACGTCATGACTCCATCGAACAGATGGATAGACTTATAGATAGGGCTATCAATCAATCTCGATTTTCAATTAAGCCTGACAAAGGTAGCCGTAAAAAAGAGGCGGATGGTATTATGGAATTGAGAATTATTAATTATTAATAACCTAGATTTTCCCATCTCTTCCACGATATTTGATAGGTTAACCTTTTTAGTTTTAACGGACGTGGTTTTATTGTTCTTGCAAGTAGAAATCATATCTCAAACCTCACTATTGTAAAAGCTTGAGACACTCCGAATCAGCCTTGATGTTTTAAATTGAGCAAGTCCAGGTTTTACCAATATTTATCTAGGAGTGACTCATAGAAATAATTATTTTCTACTTTTTAGTATAATAAATGCTTGTACTTTAAAAATTATTTTTTATTTTAATTTTTTCTTTTTAACATCAAAGATATTAAATATATTTTGTAAAGTAAAGAAGTTCTTGATCCACCCTCCAAAGATCATATCCAGGATAGTTTTTTCCTTTTTTTGAATGAATTCCGTTAAGGTTTTGTATACCAGTAAAACCTACTACTCTACACAATATGTATACGAACCGATATTCCGTTACATATTTATAGCCCAGTCAATAAAGAGAATAGAGGATGATGATATATTGTTAGAAAATATTGAAAACAATGGGAAAGTTTTCATTTCATTGATTAATTATAGCTACTTCATTTTATTTGTATTGGAAAATTTATAACAATAAAAGATGCATTTTCTATTAGAAATTTCCTAGTTTTATTGTAAATTATTTCTATTTTATTTTATTTTCATTGTTATAATTTATTGAATATTATTTATTTTGTCTGCGGCTTCGCTCACAATGTGTACAAACTCATCTTTAAAGAAAAATTGCAAACGAACTATATGAAATTTTTCTTTAAAAGGTATGAGATAAAAAATATTCGAAAAGTATTCTCTTGATCTTAATTTTCTTTGGTTTAACAAAATTGCTTTTGCCCACTTATTAAGACGTAGTGCATTCTTAAGTTCAATAAGGAAAAGATATCGTAAATCCAACCGTTTTAAAATAAACTTTTAGACGATAAAAAAGAAAAATTTCTTAGAAACTTATATTTACTATTAGAATAAAAAATATTTTCAAATCGTTTCGACTGTTCTAACATCGAATATTTATATTTTTTATATTTTTTTGTTCATTTTATGTATCCCGATAGATTCCCGAAGAAGGATCATATAATATATAATATTACTTTGTTTACATATAAAATAAAGAATTGTATTTTTTTCTACTGTTATTCCTATTTATATTCCAACAACTCCTGTATAAATATTCCTGTGATTTTATTATTTGAATTCTTTCGTAGTAGTTTTTTTTTTATGTATTTGTTCTATTTCAATTACGGGATATGTAAAATATTATTTTAGAATAGAAAAAAATAAGAAAAAGTTTAGAATTGTTTAACTAGTGGAATTTATTTGCCTAACCTTAAGTCTAAATTGAATCTTATTATATCGTTGTAATTCTATTTAATTGTTTTTGTAAGCTTTGCGTTCATCATCTATCCATTGGTGCTCGCTTTTGAAGCTACACAGTAAAAACAAATCGTAGCGTAGGATATTCGTTAGCTAAGCGAATTTCCTCAGAGCCCCATGCTGTATGCCAGTCGACTGATTTTATTCATAATTTTGAATATGGTATCTTTTGTTCAATGAAACAGTGGCCAAAACTAATTTTTTTAAACTATAACACAGTGACAATTGACGACATCTAGCGATGTTATTTTTTAGTATGAAATTGTAAAATTTTAATTAACTTCATGTAAAATTTTAATAGGAAAACTAGAACAATCATAGGCAATTAACCTCTTGTTACATGTATAAACTATGGTGGACAAACAAAATATCTCTAAGCCATTTATCAATTACAATGTGTTAAGGCTTGTGAACTAACACACATGGTTTACACCCTCTGCCCACCTTTAACGTGAATACCATACAATTTCAGACGGTATTAAAAAAATACCCTTCATAAATTTTCTACATTCTGATCGGAATTTTTTATTTTCGTCTCAAAAACTGAAATAAAATCTGCATTGGCGTGTCCAATGTTTTTTTTCACGATTTTCAGAAAAACCCATTAATTTTGGATCGTTCATTTCAGCTGTGATGTCGATTTTTCGCTAGCTATCACTAATGTGCTTAATTTCGGGACCAGGACTCCACATTCTTGAAACCTACTACAGCTAGGGTAATTCTGATAACAAATTTGAAAAGTATGATCCAAATTTAGTAGGATTGCATACTTGGTTTATCAAAAATTGGATAAAGTTTGGATGCGATAGAGAAAAATTAATTTTTTTGGATTCTGATGACGTCATAAAGTTGAAAAATTCGATTTTTTTGATAGCACAGGCAAATTTAATCCGATCTTAATTGAATTTTTTTTGAAACCCAATAATTTTGGGTCATTCTTTTCAGCTGTGATGTCAATTCTTCGCTATCTATCACTTATGTTCTTAATTGTAGGATGAAGGCTCCTCTTTCTTGTAATAGAAATCGTAGTTTTTCTGAAATTATTACAACAATTTACTTCTTAAAGTAATTGGTTTGAACCTTAAGTGCAATACTTACCATGACTAAATATCCATTGTATTATATGATAATTATACTCATACAGAATTGAGATAACGAATATAATTTTACTATTCAATACAAAAATAAATTTTCCACGAATTTGAGATAGATATTTTTATTAAACAATATTTCGATTTTTTTTTAATAAACAAAATTTAAATGACAACTCGAATAGAATGAAATATGATTTATTGAACATATTGTCTGTACAAAAATATTTTATTTTGATAACCCTCTCACAAACATGTATACCTACACCCACACATTCGCATAAACACCCATTCGCGTATACATATTTAAAAAATGGTGAATGCATACATGTTGCAGAGAACACCATATGTGGAAAACAGGTAAATTAATAAATCATACGAAAATTGTATTCGTTTTTCCATATATAACCCAGCATTATATGAAAAATTTGAAATAAAGTTTAATAATATAGGTGAACTATTTGAGGTTGAGTATTCCGAAAACAGTTATACATGCATGCAAAGCTTTCCTCAAATTACGGAAAATACTACAGCTTTTAAAAAAAAAAAAATATTTACAGAAATATTTATGATAATTAATTTTACGATTTTGTGCAAATTTGAAAACCGATTTTTTATGGTTCTTGATTCAACATTTTTTATTTGAAAGCGCTAAATTTACTATTAAGCTCCATATGACTGTTCAAATATAGCAACTAGATATTCTAATTATATAATAACATCAAGACGATGAAAGTTACTATCATCTGGCTTTCCAAAATGAACTAGAATTTTCTCAGTTAGTGTAAAAGCTAAGAATATTAACATTATGCAGGCTAATATTCTAAATTGAATATTTATTGTCATTTTTCTATTTATTGTCAGTTCTTAGCCCTTTTAAATATGGATATTACCTATTTCAGTACCATATCTCCCCATCTTAAAATGTTTACACCTTTCTGAAAAAATTTTATTGATAGTTTAAGCTATCTGCTTTGCTAAAAAATGGGAATTTTCGACAGGTTGAGCTTGTATATCTATCAAACTTACGTAAATAATTAAGTGAAGAGATCACTGAAAAGACTAAAATCTTAGTTATCCTTAATTCTAGCAAGAAAACTCCATGCGAATCTCTATAAACTTAACAAATGTTCTCAGAGATTTTTACATATTCAATTACGATTTGATTCCGCTCTATAAAATAAAAATTGTTTTAACAATTTTTAATTTGGTTTTTTTTGTGTGTTAACAAAATTAATAATTCAGGGTAAAAAAAGTTTATTGAATATTTTAAATTGAACACATGTTAAAGGAAACTATATTGAACTGCACTGCTGTGTTTCTATGTAAAATTATTCAGTGTGCAATTTCTGAACAGTTATATTCAAATAATCAAAAATTACCTAAAAACGTATAAAAGCCTTGATTTTTTTTAAATATGAAGTTTGATAGTTGGGATTGTCCGATTATTTAAATAAATAAATGACTTCAAAAGTATGCATATTTAACATCTCATGAGAAAACGGTAGGTGGATGATATGTTTTCATAGATTTCTCCAGAACTAGTCGGTGGAAATTGAAATAAAAAACTATTAAAATTAAAATTAAAACCTTAATAACTTATTGAAAACAAAACAAAACCCGTTGTGCTCGACTAATTACGGATGAATGAGCAAGGTAGTGGAGACACAAATTAAAAATATATATATTACGTTATAACTTGACAATATAAAATGAAAAATAGGAATAAAATGTTTCGATATCGGGAGTTATTTTCAAAATAGCAAAAATTGAAAATATTAACAGTAGATTTATTAGTATTTAAGCATATGGTCACTATATTGATTGCATGGCGTCATTAGTATTTTTCCCGATAATAGTTAATAGTTTCACAAACAATAATTTTCTGTATAAACATGTGAGATTTAACAGGAAATAATAAACAACACATCAATTATATAAATAACATATTTCCATTCATTTGTACATAATTAAAATTGACAGTTATTGTGTTTAGGGAAAAATATTTTTATTTCATACTTTTATTTTGATATGCTATTGATTGTGAATATAAAACAAGTGAAAACAAACAATTGACTGAGTTAACTGTTGAAATACCTTGTATAAAACTTGTTAAATGCCAGGCTTGCATTAATTTTAATAAAGTAGAAAAGTTGAAAAAACCAACATAATTATGGCGGCCTCTCGGCAACCATTTGTTTTTCAAAATTTTGAAAATTTTCAAAAATATTTTCTATAATTTTTTATTTTTCTAGAATCTTTTACAAGACCACTAGTTGAAGCTACCTGCAAATTTTCAAAAGCCATTTTTTAATGGTTGACCTAATTTGCGATCTCACGGGTAAACAGTGATGTTTACGATAAAAATTTTCAAAATTGTTATTTTATTAGAAGGAATATTTTTTGTGCTTAAACTCTTGCTCTCTCTTTAACGGTGTACGAGGTGGGTCCGGCGGACCCAGGACCTTGACCTATGTTGTTCATTTACGAACTTAGACTCACTTTTTACGTCCTGGGCACGCTAAATTTCATCTTGATATCTCTTTTTTTTTGACTTATCGTGTCCACGGATGAACAGACTGGAATGGACACGCATGGATAGACAGACATGAATGAATTTATTCTTAGTTCTGTTTCCCCGTTTTTTTCATAATATACTTGGCTGAAAATTTATTGATATTGACGTCACATCAATGCATAACTCTTCCTGAAGTTCTTAAGTCATCGCTAATTACTCAAAGTTGACCAAAGTTTACAATTTGATTCAGACCGATACATTTTTATATAATACAAAATTTTATTTCGATTTTCATGGTGAGCTTAGTAAAATTCCTATCACGATATTTATAACATGTGGGTGAAAAATAAAAACAGAATTCTTTTCAACTGGAAAAATTTTAATAATAATAGGAAGAAAACTGATATATACGGTCAGGAATTTAAAAATAAATTTTATGTTAAGTGTTGAAACAAGCTCAGTTAATTAGTGTAACGCTACTCATCAAATGCGATAACATTTTTATTTATGATTGACAAACTATTTACAGTAAAATTTTGAAAACAAACATTTTTGTTAATCAGGTTTTCAGTAAATCGCGAAAAACTCGTTTTTGTTACTTTTGACACCGGGTAAATTTTTTCCCAGGTATCGGATCGATAAGGACTTTTTAGATTTTATATATGATAGTGTTTTGAACAATCTTACCAACTTTGAGGTGGGTGAGAATGTTTATACCTTCGGATGTTTAATTTGACTGTATAGTTGGTATGATTCTTGGTATTTGTTGACACAGGTTACTTGGTTAAATATGTGACTTATGTTTGATAACATTGGTTTAATATATGTTATCCAATCAGAAAATTCGTAAATTACCCTTCTTAGTTACGAATAAGATTCTTTCATGAACTCGAATAACCTTAGTTGGGAAAACAAATTATTCAGAGTAATCTTTCCTCTTTTGGCATCCATAAATAATTAATATGCAACTATTATGCTATTAAATGACGAAATTACATTATTCAAAATAAAGCATAAAGTCATTTTAATGGCTACATTGTAAAAGCCATCATAAAGCTATAGTTTAGTAGTTTTTTTTCTGTAACGGGTCACTGAATAATAAACGAGATTATATCGTTTTTAATATAAATATCATATTAATACTAGACGCCACTAATCTTTAAATGAACAACTAACCTATTAAAAGGATATATAATAATTTTTATTATATATATATTTTTAATATGCGGTTATAAAATTAATTTTTTTTTCTGGTTAAACCCTCACTAATAGATCTAGAGCGAAACAGAGCACCCGAAACTAGATTTATTATAATTTAATTTCTCGTATTATACAAGAATATTGTAAGCACACCCCCTATTATAGGGGATGAAATACATAAACAATAATTCGACAAGTAATTATTGTTTAAACAGGCCATGCCATGTATTGGGGTAAAATTTTTTATGAGTATATGATACTTAAAGTAGATATAAAACAATTTATTTTTGGTATTATTCAATTTATGACAATTTTTGTTTGTTGAAAATATGATATTTAATTTAAGTATTTTATATAAATTTTTTTAATTCAATTTTTTTCCCGACCCAACAAATTGTATTCATATAAATTTTTTAGCTACGGAGGTAGAAATGGAGACAAACATCACACAATAACATACATAGGTAATTACCAATCATTCATTGCAAAAGCTTTAGGCCTGATCGCAACTTGATAGACTGGTAATAGAGCAATGTTTCAAGCTTCAGCTTTTTTCTAACAACATAATCTTGCCATTTTTCGTAGAAGTAGAGAAGAGAGAACTTTTACATTACGTTTCTAATAATCTCCGTTGTTTTAAAACTATCTAAAATATAATTATTATAAGGCGGTGATTTTATAACCAATTATGATGAATGTTTATAATTGGCAATTTTTTATATTCGAAATTTTCATCACCATTTCGCATATGACAAATGAACAATAATTATGATAATTATTATATGTCCCATTTGAGCCGGAAATGAATTTGCCTTACTCATATAACTATGTGGTGTACTCAGTAGCGATAGCGCTACATAGGGATGATATTTATATAAATAAATAACTCAAACGAACAAACACAGACAAAAGAACTGGTGTTTGGAATGAATAAAGTAGCTTGATTATACCTATACAATATGATTATTTGCACGCTAATTGTAAATGATTTTGAAAAACCATGATTTATAACACCTTGAGACCTATCCGGCTCATTTTCTTTCTACACAGTAAAGAAAATTGCGCTTAAGTATATACGACTTAAGTATATTAAATTCTATATATCTATATATATATTATGTACAAAATTTATATAAAAAAACAAGGAAAAATATCGCAATTATAAAAGACGAGGTCAGCAAATATGGCACAAAACATTAAAATGAAAATCAAGTAGGTATCTTCTGTATTTTCATTCAATGTAAAAATCAACTGAGTCTTACAAGATTAGGTTAGGTTATATTGGCTGTCCACTTGAGACACACTTAGACCATATGGCCCATTGTGATACCATATATGTGTTTTACTACCTTTTCTACTGATAATTTCATTTATTAGCTTCTAAATTATTTTCAGAGGTTGAGTACACCTCCTTCATGCATATACCATGCACTACACCAGCCCATCACTCTTGCGGCGGCGGGAATCAAACCGGTTACCCCAGGCATAAATTAAAATACCAAAAATCTAATCTTAAGAAAAAAATTCTTCTCTAAGCGTCTAGACCATTTAAAAAAATCCAGATTGAATCCACGGCCAGTATTTATTTTTTTTCGCTTCTTTCAATTTGTTTAGAGAAAAATTCGAGAATTTTTGTGTTGCTGTACAAATGGTTGTGACGTTTTACCTGGCTATACCTATGTACACACACACACAGAGTCAGAAACGTTGTTATATTCTTCTTTTTTGTTTTCATCAGTGAACTGTATAAAAATCCAATTAGAAGCCAGTTATATGTCTATATATGTATTCAATATTATATAGTTAGTTTTTCATAACCATCTATAACCGTTACTAGATTTGTTAACAGTGTGATTTGGAAAAAAATTCCACTATTCATTTATAATATGACTATTGGATCAGCCCCTATCTCTAAAAAGGGGTCGCGACTATGATTTTGACACTACTTGCATTAACAGCTAGAATTCTTCATAATAGACCCAAAATATATATTCAATGGTTTTTGGGGTCACTGATCAGAATTCCGAAGTCAGAATATGCAAATATAAAATAAAATTGGCCAAAAAAGTATATTCGGGAGTTTTTAGGGTACCCATGATTTACGATTCCCAAGTCAAAATTCACACATTCTAACTTCGGAATCGGGATCAGCGACCCCAAAAACTAGTATAGTATATTGCTTTTTGGAACCAGAGGAGTATATTGAAATTCTGACTTTGAAATGGTGATCAGCGACCCCGAAAACTTCCGAGTATATGTCTCTATACGTTATATATTTTTAAAATTTTCCAAAATCACCTCAAAAATGGATTGTAGAAATTGACCTATTTGGCCCAAAGCAATGGCCAAACTTTCTTGCTGCACCAAGTTCGATATAGATTTTGATGTATGCATCTTCCTGAACATCTTTTACAAAAATTAGTCCGATAGGTCGAGGTATAAAACAAATCTCTTTGAAATGGTAAAATGACGCGACTAAACACTTTGTTCATGAAAATATAATAATGTTATTATACTTTTGTGTATATAGGTAAGAGTATAGGATCCAATTTATTTCGTTATGTTTTAGCCGCTAACATACTCAATAACTAACGTATATACTAAATTAAAAATAATAAATTAGTGTTGTATTTGTATCTTTTTTTTGTTTTAGTTTTTTTTTTATTCTGATACCAATACATCAATAATTTATCAACTGGAAAAAAACAGTTTTTTATTTAGTATAGTTTTTATCAATCAAAATTTTCCGGATATTGGCTATGCTAATTTCTGGGACTATTGTTTACAGTGATAGTGTTTTTAACATTTTACTCGTTTAAAATTGTACTAAAAACCTTTTATATTCAAATATTAATTTATTTCTAAATAGTCATAGTATTTTTGAAAATTGGATATTAAAGAAGAAAATTGGATATTAGGGAATATTTGTTTTCATCTTTTTCCAGTTTAGTCCTCAACATAAAGCAAAAATCGCAGGCAAAAGCCTCTAAGGGGGAAGTTTTAATAGTAATTCTTCTAGGACTTCCAACCAGTGCACCAGCGATTGTTGCTGATGGTCGCTGCACTTTTTTTATCTTAAATTTTGCACTTTTAAATTTTATTTTCTAAGATTCTCTCTATAGTCCAGTAGCATGTACTTCGACGAAACTGGTTTGCAGATAAAACTCAGAAGAAAAGAACGCACGATATGGCCAAAACGCCAAAAGAATTTGTTTTCCAAGATGATGGCGGAATGATTAATTTCGCGAATATGAAAAATCAGATTTAAGGTCTCCAAACAATATCCAATCGAATGAATGAATAAAAAAATATATTGTTACAAACTTTTAGGTCAGTTCGTAAGTCCACTGGAAATTTAAAAATAATTTTTTCTAAGGTGATTGTTTTTTTAACATCAGTATGAATATGAAATACAAAAATGCTCGAGCATTATTTAAAGAATTAAAAGAATTTTATTAAATATAGAAAGGCTTAAATTATTATTTACGTCGAATTCAAAAGATTAGCAAAAACAGTAATATCTTTGTTGAAATCACTGACCAGAATTGATTTGTATTAGAAATGGATTAAAGAGATTTTTATTTTCATTTGATTTTCAATTTATCTAATACTTATATAATGACTACTAGTGTTTGCATTCATTCTATGTATAAATACGCTTCATAAACATACTCCGAGAGATGGTGTATGCATGTTTGTTTATTAAAAATAATTAATATACCATAATCTACTTATTTACTTTACAGATACAGATCTTCAAATAATTTTATCTATTTTCTATATTTTTTTTTTCAAGCCCTTCAGCAATTGTGAGATTTTCTCTCATTACGAGAGTAAAAATGTACGGAAAAAAACAATAACCTCTGAAATTTTTTAGCCTGTTCGTGTGCTTTCGTTAGTTTAATATAAATCATACTCAGTAAATTTAAGAAACATTTGTGATAGAAATATGGTGAAATTAGTAAAAATGAATTTAATTATTTAAATTAATTCTTTTCTCTTATATTTTCCCTATCAAACATCATTCAATAATCACGTAATCAAACTAAGGTTATGATTTACAAAGTTACAGAATATTTAATGCGGAAATATTTTATGCATCTGCAGAACGCGTGAGCAAATTCCTCATCGCGTGACTAAGATTACCAAAGCATTGACGTGAGTGCTTACGGGTTAATAATCAATTCTATATCATAATCTACGAGAAATGAAATAATGACTGTATTTATACGACGTGTAGAACTCATCAGTGAATCTCGTACTAGAAATTTATAAATACAATTTACACATAGACATAGAATTCAATAAAATCCTATATCCATAGATAACTATATATGAACGAATTCACTTTTATACAAAACTTTTTAATAAAAATGACAATTTCTTTTTTTCTCATAGACACATAGTCATAAACCTTTTTTTGTGTACAGTATAACTGGCAGTCATTTTCTTTCCTTAGTTAATATGAATGATGTTCCATAATGAAGCTTTAACCACTATACTTGATGGAAAATATAACTTCCTTATTTCTCTTTATTTATATTACTATATAGACGGTCTTTATATATAATATGGTTATGAAGTCGTAACACCCCTCGAATACTCAATTAAAGTGCCCAGGGAGGATGTATATTCAGGACTTTACATTGTGGAATTCCATAATATTGAGATTTGAGGAAAAAAAACTTCCAATTTACTTAGCTTGCCCACTTTTCATATTTTTAATAGTTTCAGTTGGAAAAATTATAGCATGTTTCGTCTAATGTAGACATTTCCAAACTGTGAACTATATATAATAGAATTTTTTGAGGTAATTGTTACCAAAATTAATGGGTTCTAATTGTCAACAAATTTGGTAGAGCAGGATGATTAGGTAGAATAACTATCTTCTGAAATAAGGAAGCTTGAAACGATAAAAATATTAAAAGAGTTTAAAAAAACAAGCTTGCTTTTCGTATAATTATTAGCCATACATATACGAAAAGATACGCTAAGAAATATGGACTGGAAAAACTAGGTTAGGGCAAGAATAATAGACCAACGATAATGAACATCTGCCATGCTTTTGTTGACTGAGCTAGAGAAAGTGTAAAATAAATTGATGTTTGAAAACAGGAAAGATATTATAGGCCAAGCCACGAGGAATAATCACTAAATACAGTACAGTGCAGTTAATAACATTTGCTTTAGAGAGAACATCAAAGAAGAAGAAAAAATTGGTAGGAAGCAGTAGAGGTTGAGATCGAAACGATAATTTCGAACAACTTTTCACTTATATGGATTTGTTTTTAAATTAGAGGTGTAGAAGTTCATGTCTTTATGTCCTCTAGATTGCGCCATATTCAATTTAATGTGAAATAGCCTTTAACCAGCGGACGATCAAGATGCTTTCAACGATTTCTCATTTGTCAAATTATGATAAGTAGCGTAGAAACTATGAAGGAAGCTCCAACCTAGCATATTTAAGAAGTAGAACTTTTTGCGAACAAAATTATTTTTCCCTGCCTTATCAGATTATGCTGACGTATTACTTTCCTACCAAAGTACATTATCTTTAAATGGCTTCCCTTGATACCATTCAAATGTACATAAAATTGAATTATCAACAAATTTTTTTTGTCATCTATTAAAATAAACGTTCCGTTAATAAAATTGATAGGAAAATCAGAAAGGTGTAACTTCATACATTTTTTATTTATAACATTGCTATCTGTAGAATACCATATATACAACAAATTGTATATGAAAGTTAAAACATAGCCACCGTTCGTTCGCTAGTCAGTGATGTTACATATACTCATCGTCATGACCAGCAAAACCAAACCAAACGAACCAACCAGCGCCTTTGTTCACTTGCCCATTTAACTTTTGTCCTCTTATGAACTCATGGATATAACAAAATATACAATTCTATTTATATAATATACCCTTTTAAATGCTGGGCAGAACAATTCATTCCTTATATCCATGAAAATTGTTGGTACGAATTTTAAAAAAAAGTCACAACTGCCTCCCCCCCATAACCGAAAAGATAAATCTACTTTTTAATTCACTTCCTTCCAAAGATCACAATTCTACCATAATTGGGAAAATCATTATGCAATGGGACAGTCGGTGTCTTAAAATAGAATTACGAGACACACATAGAGTTTCAGCAGGCGTTAATAAAATAAGATGCATATTGAGAGACCATAGTAATTTACAACAATTCTATTCAAGTGTATATGAAATGAACTATCTGATAAAAAATGTCTCACTCTTTTAATGATTTATTCATCCTATAAACTACTGCTATTTCTTTAAAATTTATGAATGCTATATTAACTACTTGGCGTCATTAGTAGTTTTCCCAATAATCCTGTTCTTCTCAGAATTCCGACTCGCTTCCATTCTCCTCCGCGGCTTGGAGATTCTTTTCTGCTTTTTAAATTTTTTTAAAAGCAAGTTAATATAGCATTCCTAAATATAAAGAGTGCTTTGACGTCGGCGAACTTTAGGTCGGAGAAGTCGTCAAAGAGAGGCTGGCTCAAGTAAGTCCATCTGCACATGGCAAGAGTTGGGCAGTGACAGAGAAGATGAGACATTGTCTCCTCCTTCTCACCACTGTGACAGCTTCTGCAGTAGACGGGATACACTGCCAGACCGAAGCGTGCCTGCCGCCCAACCACATTTTGTTTATAATTCATATTCATACAAGTTTAATTCCCCCATTACAGGAATTTTCCTCGCCAAAGAGAAAATCACTTATCATCCATCCAAGTATTCCGACAACTCCTTCAATCAGTCAATATTCTGTGAAACATAGATTGTTCTAAAAAGGAATCTCAAAAGCTGAAAGTCCCGAAGAATCTTTAAAGAGAAGAAAAGTTTACCTCTTTAATTAGAATAAAGGCGTTTGAAAGTGATTTAAAGCATTTTGCTCCGATTTACTTCCATCAAAAAATATTTAACTACATACTAGGTTCATACTGGTGGCTCTCTCTAGTATAATAGTATTAAAGTGTGGTAGCAGCTTTATCCAAGTACATGTAGTAATGTCTAGTGATATGATATACCTACTTTGTATATGTATGTATGTAGAATGAAAATCGCTGTTGATGATAATGTTAGGGAGTTTGTACCCAGTACCAGTGTGTATGTAGTTTAGTATGCCTACCAGATAGAGGTAGGTTAAGTTAAGGATGATGATGTGTATTCTACTACATAAAGTAGATACCTATAGAGATAGAGAGCAGAAGACTATAACACGGATTTTATAACCTCGTTCGTATTTACTACTTGGTATCCTAGAATACATCACCGCATGACATATGTATATGGATTATATACATACCTTCACGTATATATTACGAGAAAAAATTACCCGTTGAAAATGCTTTGCTGAATTATCTCTATTCCACCTTTTCTAAAGCCTTTACTTCGCGTCAAATGTTTTCTTCGGAATAGTTTCTTGTACTCATATCAACGACGCTGTTCCGAAGGCTATTATATTTTCCTTGTTCATTCTGCGTACCCCTGTAAAGGTCTGAGACCCTCGATATCTACAATTGCAACTCGCGTCTCGAGTCTCACATATTAAATATAACCTTTCTTCGAAGTTTTCGTTTATCACACTGAAATGTAAGTTAAATTTTAGACAACACATTTACTCAAAACATGGTGTCTTCCTGATCGTTTGTTTAAGTATTTAATTAAAAGTGACCACTTCCATATCAAAGTCGCCAGGACCATTTTCTTCTGTTTATTCCCAAAATTTGTTCAATATAATTAATACTGTACATCGGGTTTACAATGAAATAACATCGTACCATAATACTCGTATATAGGTATAAAGAAATACTTTTTATATGCAAATATAATAAACTAACGTCATCTTTATTATATACAGTATGATTAAATTTATGTATTGTAAAATCTGCTCATAAAGCTTTATTTTGTTAAAGAAATAACGAATCATCTTCTATTTGTATGTATTTATATTATATGGTTTCCAGTACGTAATTTTAATAACATAATTATTATCTGTTTATCGATCCAAAGTGTAACACGCTTCGAGTTTACACACGCTATTCTATTTTGATATACCAGGTGTTATAGAGAGAATTTTAGGGAATAAAATTATTTTCGAAATAATAATATTACCAAGCACAATAACTTTGATTATTGAAAGCTCCTATGATCGGTGGTAAATAAATAAATAAATAAACAAATTAATTAATAAACCTTTTTTATTTATCATTTTCATTTGAATATTTTTACATTAAAACAATATAATATAAATAGGATGTTTATTATTAATTAGATTTGAATATTTTTAAACCCCGAACTTAAAAAAAGAGGCGTTATAAGTTCTTCCGTTATGTGTGAGTGTCTGCCTGTCTCGCTGTCTGTCTGTCTGTCTGTGGCATCGTAGTGCCTAACCGGAAGAACCGATTTTAATTTTTTTTTTTGTTTCTTTTGAATGGTAATCTAATGGAAAGTATATTATAAGGTAAAAAACGGAAAATCGCGTTTGTTTAACGTTTTTATAAGTGGTTTACAAAATTTCGACAGATATCACTTATATTGCCTGTATTTGGACGTTCTACAAAAAGTTTTGGGGATATATCGTGCAAACAGCTTTTCATATCGTCTGCTGTTCATTATTCTCTGTTCTTTTAACATTTTTTTGGTCCTTCAAACCATACATTTAAAAATATAAATCAAATTGTAACGATCTATGTGACTATTCAGTTTCTCCTTATCTTCTAGCAGGAACAATGAAAGAATTTGCTAAATTTTCGCCCATTAACCGACTGATTACTATACAATATGTAAACTTTGTATGTATGTAATTTTTATCCAATTAAAATCTCATATAATCAGTGTTATTAAACCACATATGTACATGTATGTTGGTATGTACGTAGGTATGTATGTATATGTCATTATAATAATATATTTTGCCTTACTCAACACCAACAACAACATAATACAGCACATTTTCAACCCCTATATTTTAATAAAATATATTGGTAAGGGTTAATTTTGTTTTATATAATAGGTAGTATCTGTACTATAACATTAGATCAAGAGCCAACAAGACAAAAGTAACTTTTTACAACCTGCTGCTTTCTTGAATAACCTTGACTGAGGAGAACTTAGGGCTTGTGGTTAAAATATAGATTTCAAACTCACATACCCGAATTAATTTCTATGACAAATATTGTAAAAACAGCTTTCGAAAAACATAGAAAAAACTACCAAAACTAAGTCTCGATTATCACCCTCTTAAAGCAGTTTCCCTTGGGACTTAAAAGAGTATTTTATTACAGTTTTTGATAAGTTTCGATAAAATATCAAATAAATCTCGTTCACATTGATTATAAATTGACAGAAGGATAAAATCATTTCACTTTTTTCGAGCTGGCTCCAGGTTGATATAAATTCATATGTAGAAAACAAACCATTGAATTTATTATGTTATTATAAAATGAGAGTAGGGTAAAAATATTTTCATTCAAGAGTTTTTCTTTGAATTTAGGTTAAGGTTAGGATACTTGAAAAACGGAAATAACATGATTTATGAGGAAAATTTTAGAAATGAATAGTAAGAAAATCTTGTTATTATGGCAATGTTTTTAAAATAAAAATTGGTTTATAAATCAAAATATATTTCCAAATGATAAAAAGACATAATTGTTTTATCTCGTTTCTCACATGTAGAAATATTATAATATGACCGGATCGATAAACCTTTTAAAATATTTTTGCGAAAATCATCACCGTCATCAGCATTATCATTGTCAGCAATATGCTATGAATATAAAACCGTAACCCAGGAAACTAAAACTTTTTTCAATCGAAAAAATATTGCCTATGTAATAATAGCTAAAGCTGTACAATCAACTATTAACCAAAAACCTTTTTAATTATTATTTGCAATAGAAAGCGAGATATTTGCAATAAACAAATCTAATTTATAGTTCTAAGTTATAGTTAGCCGCATAAAAAATACCGTCTTTCTAGCATCTATAGAATTTAATAAACGTAAATTTAGGGGTTCTACGATTCTCCGGGGGGAAATTTTTTGATATTTTATGCGGCTGGGCTATATATTAGATTTGGTTATTTCAAATATCTCGGTTTATATTGCAATACGTCAAAAATGATTAGAAATGGTTTTTATGGAAAATTTTGATATCTACATTTTCTATTTAAAACTTTTTTTCCATATCTCTTCGCATATTTTCTATATATTTTCAAAAAAGGGATTTTGGGGATAGATTTTAATGTTTTTCTACCCCCTTAATAGAATAAAATATTTTTTAACTATGTATATTTCTTATTTATGTCAAAACGAACTGATATTTAAAATTGCAGGCCTACGTTTTGGTGGTAGCTTAAATCTTCGTTTTATTGGACTATAAATGTATATAATATATTTTTGTTTTTAAGGTTTTTGTTTAAAAAAAGGGAATTCTGCGAAATGGGACTAAGTTAATGCCAAAAAGGCTGCGTTATTAAATCTAGTTTTTCTAGTAGCTTGAACCCCCAAAAATTTGCCCTCACTTCAGTGAAAAAATTAGTTGTTCTGATCTACCATCAACATACGAGCTATCAGATCGAAATTGTACCCTAGAGTAGTATTGCTAACATGTCAGAAACATTTTTTTTTTTAAATTTTATGGAAATCTTCAACTTAAACATAATTTTTGAGTTTTTATATTTTAACACATTTGAAAGAATCTCGATTTCACACATTGCAAACTTCATGAAAACCATTTCACTGTAGATGTGAACAAATAAAGTAACAAAATGCAAAGGTGATGATGATTTAAAAAATTTATGGATAATAAAACAAGCACAACTTTATTACTTCTCTATAAATAGAATTATCAATGAATTATGTGCATAGTTTTAAACATGATTATCGTAAATCATTCTAGAGCTTTAATATCAAATGCACACAATATTGCGGATATTATAAAATTCCAAAAAAACTTTTCAAAAAATAATTCTAAAAAAACTTTTATTATATGGATAATTTGAGAACATTGACCGGTAAAACAGAAGATTATCACTGCAGATATTCCTGTCTACTTGAATTTATTTTACAGACTTTTTAATGTTTTTTCTTTTTTAAATAAAAATTACTTTTATTATTATTAGTATCAAAAGAATTGGGAGACATGAAAAAGGTGTGCACGAAATCAAGGTAACTTTATTTATAGAATTAAATCACTTGAGTTTACTTCAAGTAACAAACATTGCACACGACATTTTAGATTATTATGATTCAATAAGTTTGTTGTCAAAGTTAATATTGCAGAGAATAGGGTTGGTCTTGTGGTTTTTCAAAATTGAGGAAATTTGACATACATAAATGAGTTTTCGTTCTATATTGAAAATCGCTATCATAAATTAAAGATGAAAAGTTCTTTGTTTCTTGAATGTCTTATGTTAACACATTATTATGTATATTAATTGTTTACTAATAGTAAATTTTGGAAAATAGATGTTGGTTATCTCAAAATTTCTTTCGTTTTACAAACATATTTGTTTTGTGCTTCATCGGCCATTGACATTTGCATACTTTATGAATGCCTACAGAGGTATTAGTTTTCTAGCCGAGACTTTCGAAATATGTATATGTAAAATCGGGTCGTCGTGGAAATTGTATTCGTGGAAGCACCAACGATTACGTTGGTGCTTTTAGCCTTGAAAACTTAACTCAAACTAATTTCCAGGCTGTTGAATTTCCATGGGTGCATTATTTTTAATAAATTAGAAAGTATTAAAATCCAAGACAATTATGAGGGACTTTCGGTCGCTATTTGCTTTGGCTTCGAAAATTTAAAAGAGTTTTCGAAAGTATTTTCTAGAATTTTTTCCCGAGAATCTTCCACAAGATCACTAGTTGAAGCTACCTGCAAATTTCAACTCCCCATCTTTTATAGTTTTGGAGAAAATGTACACCAGAATTTTGTCTTAATTCCGCTTGATATCTCTTAATTTAAATAGCTTGATATCAATAATTTTCGTTATTGAGCTATCTTGATGAAGGACAGACGGAAATGGACTAATTAGAAGATTTTAAGAACAACTTTACCAAAATATTGTTCGTATCCTCAATATTTCAAAGTGTTAGAAATACAGGGCATAAACATTTTACTTTTAATCACTAAGTTTAAAGAAGTATAATAAAATTAAAAATTTCTCCGGCGTTTGAGTTTTAGAGACATTAGTAAGCTTTCAATGTGTGTTTACACTCTCTAAATCGATTATGATGACATTAAAGACACCAAAAATTATGGCCGTTATAAACACATAGTCATAATAAGCGATAGGTACATTTTTATATCAAAGTGAAAGAATGTACTTCACATGTCTGTCGTTATTGCTGACTAAAACCATGGACGATTGGTCAGTATAACCAACAAATGAGTTAATAAGATCCAAAATAAAGTTAATAGGTTTAAAAAAAGTTTTACGATGTAGTTTTATTTGACTTAAAAAGTATGTCTATAATATGAAAATTGGTCGCTGTAGATGTCGTTATAATCGATATTATTATCTTACATTCATTCATATGTTTATTATATGAATGATATATTCATATTTGTTATTATATAGGAATTCAGTGGGGACCTTTCAATTTCCTTTTGTTTTCAGTCGTTCTAACTGGTTTGTCGTTATAACAGGTTTTGACTTTAATTGTATATCTGTCTTAATATATATTTTCTACTACCATTGAGCTGGCATATCTGTTAAGTTTACCTACTAAACATCTACAGACATATACATATATACACACAATTCATACGATTTCATGTGCTGTAACATAAAACACATAGTGACATACAAAACGACTCCGTTGAATATAAGCCATGACACATTTGTGTAGGAGGGTAAGCTTTCTGTATAAAGAAAACAAAACAAAAAAAACATAAAGCAGAAAGTAAACTAATGGATGGTTATGTGTGTGTGCGATGTGCAAGGTTTTACTTACATGAACATATATTTGTTGTAAAGCTATCCTACTTATTCATATTATATTATTGTTTTTATAAAATTTATTTTATTTTATTTTTTTATGTTGTATATATTTGAGGACGGTAGAACCATAATGGTCCAAGTAACATTTTTATATTTATGAGTAAATAAAGAAAATGTGTTTTTTAGTTTTATGTTGTGTATATTTGGGTACGGTAAAACCATTATGATCCAAGTAACATTTTTATATTTATGAGTAAATAAAGAAAATGTGTTTTTTAGTTTTAATGAAATTAATGTTTACTAAAAAGAATTATGAAAAATTACGGGTTTTTCGTGTCCACATGAAAAAGGATACTTGGATCACTATGATTTTACCATTTGTTATTTTATGCACTTAAGTTTTTATGAAATATTCTATATATGAAATTATAATTTCAAGCTTCTCTACAATCTTTGACTGTTTTACTAAAATTTTTAAAACTAAATAAAGAAAAAAATTACGAGTGACAAAACAAATTTTTTTTGTAATTTAAAAAAAAAAAGGCAAAAGTCTAGGAATTATATTATGACCGTTTTAGATGAAAGGCATTTTCTTTCTTCCACTAACACCCACTCCACGGTGACTCCTTCAACCCTGACCAATCGCAAGTGACTCCTCCCTTAAAATTTCGGCCTATTTTACAATCAATTAAATTTTCATATGTTTAATTTAATGAATTTCTTTAAATTGGAAGTAAAGTACCCTCAAATTTAATTTGTTTCAATGTAATGTTTTCGGCATACTAAAAAACAACATGGTTTAAAAAACGAATTTCAAACGAATTACTTTGAGAAAACTTCTCCCAAAACGTGAATTATTGATATTAATAAAAAGAAATTTCCACCATTTTCTTCGAAATATGTTCTATATATTTATTAGTTCATAAAACTTATCGTTGTACGTATATTAAACTCATCCTGTATTACATTGTATTAGGTAGTAAAGTAATTCATATTAAGTCTTACGCCACATTTCCCATTATACATATATTTTTTTGTATGCAATAATCCTTTGCACAGTAAATTGGCTTCACACAGAACTAACTATAACTACATACAGTCAGTGTATGTAGTCTAGTGACGTGACGAATATTCGCATTCGTAAAAAAAGATGCGAATGTTTTTGATAAGAAAAAATGAATATACAGTGTGTCGCATTTAAAATCGGCATATGGGTATAAACAAAATTTCTAAGCAACTTTTCTATTCTATTTCAAATAGTTTCTTTTTTGATATCTCTGAGCATCCAGCCCTATTTGTTAATATTCAGCCCTATTTGTCAATTTGTAGTAGGCTCAGTTTAAAGTTCTGATTTCGGTTGAGTATCCTAAAAAATGTGACCCATCACCTGTATGACTGTGAAAAATTTCAAATCGATATTCTTATAAATAACGAAAATATGAGGGCGTCTTCCTCTTAAATGCGACACACTGTATATTTTTTATGACCGTTGTGCAAATTAAATTATAGCAAAGTAACCTCCAATCAAAACAAAATAAAATTTACTTTCAATGGTCTTTTACAACGGACTCTTTTACGCTAATAAAGAAATTCATGAATTAAGTTTATACAATTTGCGAGCGTTTCATTTCAAAGATTACTTTCGCATTCGCATCCGCCTTGCAAATGATTAAAATAGGACATTCGCCTCATCACTAGCATGTACAGTGGGTGAGTCAATACAACAGTAGTTAACACATACGTATATATAAAATAATGTATTATATCAAAGCCATTGCTCCCAGGATAACTTCATTTTTTTTCTTCATTTTTTTACGAAAAAAACATTTTTTTTCTATTTCGTATACTTTTTTATCTTTCTGATAGAAAAACGGTTGTTTTCATCCCGAAAATCTAAATAAAAAATATCTACAAGTCCATTTTTAAAATGTGGTTTAGTGTATGTAAGCCAGCATATGAGTTTGTCACCAAACCCATTCATACCCTACATAATTCAAATAAACCTCATCAAATTTCGAAACAAAATTTTGTAAAGCCGTTTCGACTTTTTCAAAAAAGGTGTCTTAAAGAAAATTTAAAAAACATGCAAATGTTTTTGTACTCGTTTTGGAAAAAAATCCTTTTCTAGAGAAATTTTAGCCCAAGAATACAAAAATCGAATCATTCTGGCAGTTACAAGAAGAGTTTTTCTCTGACAGAAAAGTTTCTCTTGGATCTCGACTAAACAAGTTTCATCAAATTCCACAATAAAAGTTTGTTTCATGATTTTTTTTTATTTCTTTATTAAAAAATTTCAAGATATGTGGAAGACTTGAATACGAATTAGGTTTCCGATTTAAATATGAACAATTTTCTTATGTAACTTTAATCCAAAAAACAAAAAGTCGTGTTCATTTATCGATCGAATGTGTAGTTTTTGAGATATCGTCCAAAATCGTACCCAAAGACGGTATATCTCGGAGCATTGGAGACAATATCTTGGAGAAATATATTCCCTCAAAAAACTATTCTGTATCCACTCTTACTTTCAGGATCATATCCACCATGGTTTGTTATCCTATTTCTTAACGTGTGTTTTTAGATTAATAGATAAAATAAAATATGAGAACTAGTTAAAAAGAGATAAATGCAATGATAAAACATAAAAATGTTGCAATTTATTATTATATTTTATGAAATTACACTCTTTTACTTATTTTAGCGTAACAAAAAAGGAAAAATTAAACTCAAAAGTATACTTCTAAGAAATTTTCACCATTTACGGAAGAAATTAGATCTGAGAAAAAGGTTTTTTTTTTATTATGGATGTAATTAATTTCATTTCTATTTACTTTTTTAAAATTGAACAGAACATTTTTATGAAAATTAGTATATAGAATATTATGGCGAAGGATAGCGCAAAGAAAGTTCCAATTAACGCAAAAAGCAAGCTCGATAAATTAGAAGAACTTATTCTAGAAAAACATAAGAAACATTAAAAATAATATTAAACTTCCCAGTTGAGAGACGTTTTTATAACCGACCAAATGGAAAATTTCCAACATGTCTCTACATTTCATAGTTAGGACAATGTATTAATACCACGTTTAGATTGATGCCCAATTTCTTATGAATGACAGGTGATAACGATTCCGATTTTTCAATTGTTGCGTTAGAACATCACATGCTCAAGACAGTAACAGGAAGTTATTCATCATACTCTGCGAATAGATAACAGAATTTTTTTCTTTTCTTGTTCAGATCGGAATTTGTAAAATAGTAGTTTTCAAATAGTCTTTTCGCATTTTAGTTTTACGTTTTATTAATACTGTATTCAGTAAGATTTAATCAATAAATCGAAGAAAAACATTGAAAAAAATTTTTAATTAATCATCACCTTTATATATTTTCATAAACAATATAAAAACAAGTGAAACAAACAATTGACTGAGTTATTTATTGAAATACCATGTAAAGACCCTTGGCTTTTGAAATATAATCCAAAATTGGACACGAAGAGCGATTTTCTCAGAAACTATGCATTCAATCGATACATAAACCCGATTTTTGTATTTTTTGGGTCAAAATTACCTTATCTACAGAGTTTTATCGAAATCGGAAACAAAACTTTTTTCCCGAAAAATCAAAACCCAGTTGACCTTGCTCATACTCGACTTCACTCTTTAGGTGATTTTATGAACACCTATACCAAAATTTTGTTCGTAGAGTCACTATTCTTAGGCGTTACAAAATTGGGACTAAACTTAGTGTACCTTGATATACATTTCATATATACATGGTATAAACAACCTAAGTAGCAGCCTTAATTACATAATAAAAAAAAATACTCTTCTTATTTTCTTTCCGTCTCTTAAAGCAACATTAAATAACATTTATCTTAAACATTATAAGAATGTTTTCAAATAGTGGAGTTATTAATCATTATAATGCGTGCTGGAATGTTTTTTTTTTTTGTGTTGATATTTTTTACTCGCTGTGTACATACTAGAAGAAAAAAAAAACTAAACACGAAAAAAAGTAATAATTTTGCATAAAATGAAAAGAGAAAATTAGCATAGATATTAATTTTTTATATTAAGTAGCATATAACTTATAAGTTGAAGAATTTTTTATTTTTTGTTTTGTTTCTTAACTGTGATTATCATATTTTAAAATTGGTGCAAAAATTGCTCACACATAACGTAATTCTTTAAGAAACAAAAGAAGATAACAACTAATAAAACTAATTGCTTAAATACTGTGCTTATGAAGTTTGAATGGTATATAATTATTAAGGTTTTTAAATAAAACAAGTTGATGAAGTAGAATCACCAAAAACCACGGGTGTTCGATTATTGGGATTGTATGGAAAGTTAATTTTAAAGAAAATGAAGCATCGCCAAAACAGCATTAGAATGTAGGTATTTAAGTGAGACTGCAGGTCCGATACTAGGGAGTGGCAAAGGAGGCACCCGCCACCGGCGCAACAGAAATAGAGGCGCAAAACATTAAGAATGTTTTATACGTACAACAAAAAGTTAGTAATGAATCGTGTAAAAGACGCTTATTAGTTTACAATATTACAAATATCATAATTTGGTTGAGGGAGCAAAATTAAATTTTTTGAATTCTAAATACGATTTTTAACACAGGCAAATTTGATCCGATCTTATTGGAATTTTTTTTGAAACCCACTAATTTTGTATCATTCTTTTCAGCTGTGATCTCAACTTTTCTTTAACTATCACTTATGTTCTTAATTCCGAGACCAGGACTCCACATTCTTAATCCAATTAGAGCTAGGTTAATTTTGATCACATTTTTGAAAAGTATGACCCATATTTAGTAGGATTACATACTTGATTTATCAAAATTGGATAAAATTTGGATGTAATAGAGCAAAATTAAATTTTTTGGATTCTGATGACGTCATAAAGTTAAAAAGTTCGATTGGGATCCAAAGTGAAAATCCAAAAGCCCTATTACATCCACACATTACTAATCTAATCTCGAAACAATTTACTAATCTAACCTCGAAAAAAAAATGTACAATTTATTTATATCACATATAATTATGTACAAATTAAAATAACGAAAATTGCGTGTTTCTTAAAGATTTTCATTTTTTCTATTATGGGTACGTACTACCTACGTATGAAATAATTTATTAATGCTTCTTAACAAACATGACCATTAATTATATCTGTAGCATGATCCATAAAATAAATGTTACTAAAAATTTAATTCCATGCAATAAAGTATATAAGTGAGAAATCTGAGATAAAACATTATAACCGTTCCTTTTTTTTTAGAAAACATATAATAAAAATGATCTTTAATTTCTATGGAAAAGTTATCAAGGGCGGTCGTACTTTTTACTTTATGCCATAGTTTTCGTTTGACGAAGAATTTAGGAAACCCGAAAGCATTACTGAAAGTGAATGGATGAAAAGAGTATTTTTCTGTATATCCCAACGTATTATTACGAAAACAAGCGGTAGAGATATGGCTTTTGCATTGCCACGTTTCGAGAAAAAAACTATAACGTCCCTGATTGTTTCATTTTCCTAAATTTATATGCTAATAATCGCAAAACTTGACTTTCCAAACTTTTAATAGCAAGAAAAGTCTACACTACCGACCTAGACGGAGATCTCACCTAGACAATCTTCCCCTATACTATGAAATTGTAAGGTAGATGGGGGTTAAATAAACTGTTTAAAAGTTTAAATCGTTTCATTAATATGTAAAGTTTTTGGTTGAAGTAAGGTATATCAAATATAATTGTACCTTTAAATGTGTTTGCACAACTTGGTAATATTTTGTTACATAAATATATGATTTATTTGAAATTACCATATAATTGTATCAAAACTTAACAATTTATACAAATACTTCAAATGTTTGAATATATACAACATGAATTAAGGTCATCGCATTATAACAGAAAAATTTATGACAAAAAGAGGGTGGGGATAAGGGAATCGAAGGCTGTAACGCGGGAATTTTTGTTTTTATTGTTGAAATTTCTTAGCAAACCTGGCGGATAACATCTAATACAAAAATAGTTTTTTTTTATTCTTCTAAGCTCTACCAATCGAAAAACTGAAATTTTTATGCATGCTAAAATAAAATTGACACTAAAACATCATTTTCTTTCTTTTCAGAATCAATTTCATTACCAAAATGTCATCTTTTATCTGCAACTAATAGTCTCAAGCTCAAGAAATTAACTCAACATCATCGTTCATGTCAATAAAAACGACAATTTCTGCACAACAATTCAAAAAACAAAAATGACAACATTTTCAAATTTAACAAAAAAACACTACCATATTTCATCAGCATGGTGGTGGTGGTTAATATCATTGTTACAATCACCAAGCAACAATAGGACGACAACAATTCCACGTAATCGTAATAGTGAGCGTGATCAGCGTGAACGTTATAGTAGTTACAATAATCAATATAGTACTAATAACAATATGATCTCATTAATAATATTAATAATGTCATTCATAATATTGACATTATTTGAACATGTGAATATTGTGGCAACAGCACCCGCATGTCGGATTAGTGAATTCCCATGTAGGAATAATCGTTGTGTACGATTAGATAGATATTGTGATGGTATTGATGATTGTGGTGATATGTCTGATGAGCCACGATATTGTACAGGTATGTATGTGTTGTTATATGCATTTTAATTTTGTTATTATACAGGCTGAACCAATAATCGTTATTCGAAATTATCTTATTACCCGACTGCACAATACAAATGATGGTAATATATTTAACAGTCTTTATTTGTTTATTAAATGTATGGATGCTTCTTTCTTTACGGCACGCTATTACAGGACAATGGTTGGGCGGCAGACATGCTGAACGCCTGGGCCTGCAGTGTATCACGACTACTGCAGGAACTGTCACAGTGGTGAGGAGGAGGAGACAATGTCTCATCTTCTCTGTCACTACCCAGCTCTTGCCATGAAAAGATGGACTTACTTGAGCGAGCCTCTCTTTGACGACCTCTCCAACCTAAAGTCCATCGACGTCAAAGCACTTCTGCTGTTCTTAAACAGCTCCAAATGGTTCATTGATTAGTGACCGGGTATGGGCCAACCCTTTTCGATATCACAACGGACTCCCAGGTGTAATTGTGTCCCACTCCAAGACAGCCACTCTAACCTAAGCTAACCTAACTTACGGCGCTCTAGAGACCAAGTATTTTAATCGAAAATATTTTGATGTAATACCTAATTAGAAAATTTAAGAAAACTTTTCGACATTGAAAACAGTACCCCAGCAATAATTAATTTATTTCCTTCCACTGGAAGCAAAAATAGAAGGAAAGAATTCTACATATTTTTTTTTTTTCAGCTTATATCAAAGTTATCAGGCAAACATATAAAGTTTATAATATGATTTTCATTCTCTTTTCTCAACCCATTTCATTCCTATATACAACAATTTTATTATTCAAAATGTTTAAACAATGAAAATAATGCCCTTATGTACACGTAGAAAGGCCTCTGCATAGATATATATATATATATATATATATATATATATATATATATATATAATAATAATAATATATAGATATACATTGTGTTCGCTTATATAATTAAAGAAGGAATAAATGATAAAGGCCTTGTTTATACTTGAAATAGGATGAAAAATAACATGAATATGTGATACACACGCGATCAAAAAATTTTAATATGCTTCGAACCGGATCCGTTTATACTTCGCTTTGACCTACTTCGTTAAAAGTTAAGCTCTTTTTGTACGCGAATCAAAAAAAAAAAAACGAGGCACTCAAACGAGCTTCAGCTTCACATTCTCGTAATTACTCTTGCAATTCGGTAGCTATTGTAGCTTGTATAAAGTTCCAATTATTGATTATTTCCTATTATTGGAAGATAATAGAGTATTTAAACCTATACGAGAAATAATCTAAAAAAAAATATTATTGAGATAGCTTAGGCAAAAATCAGTAGGAAAATGTAAGTTTTAGTTCATAAACTAACAAATTTAGCCATAAACTAACAAGTAGTCGCCATGTTATTACGTCATACAGCTGTATAAACTAAAAAGTTGAAATTATAATTGGCAATATCAGTGCAATTTTTTACATAGTATACTGACGTCATAACCACAAAGCAATATGCTGTCCACTGCATTCAGCGTTTTTGATAAAAAGTCTAATCGATTGAATAAAAGTTATGCGCTTTTAGTTGTTTATTAGCACTATAGAGTCTAATTGAAACACTTTTTAAAAATGGGTGTAATACCGTATTGTACTAACTATACGCAAAGTTACTACGACAGTTGTCACTTCGATGACAGCCACACAGGGATACTGCACAGGAGGATACTCCACCAAAGTGGGGTAGGAGCAATAGTAATAAGGAATAAGAGTAATTCTTCTTTCTTTTCACATTGGTTCACTTTTTTCCCCTCTTCATTATACTACGTTGGTACACATAGAGTATAGACTTTCTAAATATGTTATGACATTAAGGGATTCACATAGGTCAACTATGTTGTATGTTTTACTCTACATACATAGAGCATCCATGCAAATTACCCTATTATCAAATAATTTATGATAATAATTAAATATTTTAGTGTTGCTAGTATAATTTATTATGTATTATGTCTTTAATTAGCAGTGTGCCGTGTTTTTTTTATCCCTTTTCTTGTCAATTATTTTTGTGACAATGACACAAAAGTTCATGACACACACACAAAAAAAGCATATTCTAATTTTTGATAAAGGTATATAAAACCACAAAACAGTTTGACTTGCTGCTCAATTTAAAAACAGGATGATATTAGTTTTTTCTAAGAGAAAGATATTGTTTTTAACTCGAGAATCGAAACAAAAATAGGTATGGAAATTGTATTATCCGACGAACGAATATTTCATGTCTGTGGATAGCCTTTCAGATGTTTCACTGTAGATCAAAAGATAATTAAGTAGATCAAAAAGCGTGGCGGAAATTCGTACGAAATAAATTCCTCTTTTAATTCCGAGCACCTCCACTTTTCGACAAATATTTTGTTATTGTGTTGTGACAGATTCTGTTAGAAAAATGACAATAGAACGCTTTACATGGGATAAACTATTGCTAAAAAGACAGACAAAAATTGTGGACGTGAGGTCCGTAATGCCTTACTATGTATTGCTAAATTTTTGGCGTACAATAACTCCCGAACGATTTCTAGTAACGACATTTCGTCTGAATTGGGCTCAAAGTTTCGAATTTCTCGGTTTCTATTCTAAAACACCAAAATTGATTCTCGTCAGTTAAAAGAATAAAAAAGAAATACTTATTACAAGCAAAGCTTTAAATTTTACTTCATTTTGTCAATACTATGTACTTAGTTATAAAGTTATTGATTAAGCTTTTACAGGTATTATTTACCACGGCCTATTATTATACGTTATGTTTGACTTATAGAAGTATTTCATGAAATATCCTCTTTTGTACCACAAAAAAATTAATTTAAGTAATAATTTATTGAAAAAAAGAGGTAAGACAATTTTTTTTATAAAATTAATGAAGCTTTTTTCTAGCCTCTAGTCGAGTTTAAACGGTCAGTTTTCGTAAAACCGTTGTTTGTCAGGAGGACCAATCAGGTTCTTTTACAAAATGAGTTCAAAAATATGAAAATAATCTCTCTCTTTTGAAATATCCAAAACAGTTTTAAGAATAAAATACACTCTGTGGGAAAAAACAACTTTTTTTATTTTAAGCTTTAGCTCTAATGATTATTAAAAGACCCGAATATTTTAATTTTTTTGAACGTAAATGTTGTCAGTCAGTAAATAATCATAAATTTTCGATTAATTTTTTACTAACAAAAACATTTACTAAAACATTTTTTTATGATTTTTCAATTTTCATTGTAAATCGAATAATAACAACAAAACCTGTTCCATTTTTTCTAAATTGGAAAAACAGGATACTATTTCATAATATTGCACAGTAAACGGATAATTTATTTTACATAAATACTTTCGGATTTGAGTTCATTTAAAATAAAATAAACGGTATTTTTTCATAATGAAGTTAACAACAAAAAACTCTTTTTTTTATTGTATTTTAATGGTTACAAAAAATTGAAAAGTCTTTTAGCATTTTACTTTTATTAGCTTTTGTCAAAAACATTTAAACCTTTTTTTTTCATGAAAAATAACAGATATATTATGCTGTGACAATTTGTATAGAAAATTTGATGAAAATTTACTGTATTTTATGTAAAAATATATTATTTTAATGAAAAATTGAGTGTTGGTATTCTTTTGTACAGGGTGTAAGAAAAGCATTTGCAACTTGAATATAAAAATTCCAGAATATTGTTTTCTAAAATTTCATGACCTGACAGATTAATAAATTGAAGTTAATAAACAGAATAGAAACAAAAACAGAAATATTAATCACGGGTAATTCCATCCTCGAACTCTAAATTTAAGCTTTATGCGAATATATTGTCAAAAAAAATACTGGTACAATTATTCGGAACGGAAAAGTTTTAAAAACATTTCTATGAAATATATCCAATAACGACCCAAGAAATTCTCATTGAATGGGTTGAAGACTATGAAGTATGATTTTGCAAGTTGCTTCATGAAAAAATGCAATTAAGTTTAGTTTGTTTATCGAAAATTATGAAAGTCGCGAAATAAACTTTCAAAAAAAGTTATCGAGAACTCCCGTATTATTTTTGAACTTTCTGTGTTTAGATTCTTAAAAAGCAAAACAAAATCGATACCAAATTAACAAAAATAATACTTTAAATAAACTGTTTAGGCTAAAATTCATTTTTTTAAGTGCTTTCAACTCAGATAATAATAATTTTATCAGAGAAATCGTTATCAATTTTGTATGTCAACAGAAACATTAAGTACATGGTTTATATTTAAGTTCAATCGATATAGTAAAGGAGCTTGATGTCATCAACAAAAAAAATAACTTGAAATAAAATTTTGAAATATAATTACAATTACCAAATTTTTTGTGGATATCACTATGTCACTATCGGTATGAACGCCATACTGATGATAATTGAGAGAATAGTAACATTAGCAATAGTTATGACCGACGAGTCAATGCAGTATGGGAGTCAGGCCCATACGGGTTGACGATATCCCAATACTTCTGATGAATAGCCCTATTCAATACTTCAATATTACTAATGCTAACGTATAGATACTATAATGTCTGTCTCTTTACAATACCAGCATTATAGTAAACGCTATACATTTCATACCGTGATACTTTTATTTGTTTTTCATTCCTGGTCATGGACTCTCGGACTATTTTATATAATAAGTATTTACTTAAAATCATCAATAACCATTATTGACAAGAATAATGATTATAAAATAATACAAAACAAACAAATTATATACATTAACGAGACAGAAAACCGTTGAAAAATCATCAATACACATTTAAAAAGAAAACATTGAGACTTGATCGGATCGCCTAAATAAATTCAAAAATATTCTAAATAAGGCATTGAATTAGAAAGCATTTTGTTTGTTTTTCATAATTGCTTTTTTTTTAACTTCCGGCTGTGAACAAAAGCCCCTCTTACAAGTGTATATCTATGAAATATCTTCAAAAGTATCTGCGAATGGCGAAATTTGTATAGAATCAGTAAATTTCCTGATTACAAAAAGACATCGAACAGATGTTTGGGAATATTCGATGAAATGATTATATACAGTTATATTATTTTATTTAAACAATTCAACTGAATAAAATAACAATAAATTTTATTTTTAATAACAACATTAACCATAATTGTATCGATTCAACACTGTTTTATTGACATGGAAATTTTGAAACATTACCACCACAAAATTAATTATAAACAATGTTTTATATATATTAAAATAACTGTTAAAAAAGATATATATTACATTTTTGTTTTCATTTGGGGAATGGATTTCAAATTCAAAAAAAACATTTGAACTTTTGTATAAGCTAAATGATGTATTTATCAAAAATCACCCCTTTGAAAAAATGGAGAAAAACGCAAAAAAAAATTCTATTTTGGAATTTGATGAAACTTGGTGGATGGGGGTAATTTTGATGCAAAAAGTATAAAAATCAGGTTAATTTAATGATTGGATACAGAGTTTCTGAGATATCGCAATATTTGGGTCGATTTTAGTGCGTATCTCTTAATCTATTCGACAGGTCATCAAATGCACTCGATTTTAATTACCCTATATATTGAGTTTTATCGAAATTGAAGATCGTAGTTCTATTTTAACCGGTTGTAGCATGGTAACAGGACTTTACCAATGACATTCTACATACAAAATTAATATTTATATAACATAATTCGTAAATTTTCACAAAATTTGTAAATTACACAATACCCAAACATGTATACAAATTACAACATATAATATGTTTGAAATCGATGATTTATTATCCAAATTTTATATGTACATGATAATATAATTCTCTATTTAAAACATTCCAAAATTGATTTCAAACATTAACAGAGATAAAATTATTATGTATAACCGAAAATTTTTGATCTGAATATAAAATTACTACAAATAATTGTACAAAATACTGTTCAATAACATTTAAATTTGTATATTATTTACCTATATCGATTCCAGAGCCGAATTTAGAAGTTTTCTATTTTATTAAATATCTAAAATTTTTTTTAAATTTTTAAAAATAGAAACAATTCTTGTTACTCCATCATCTTATGATTTCATCTCAAAATCTAACGGAATAAGCTGAATTTTTATACAACCCTTTATTTTGATAGTACAAATACTGTCTCAAAAGTCACATATTGTCACGCGTGCTCTGGTCACACGTGCGCGTCGTTTGATATTCAGGGTCAATGGTCTCGAAAATAAGTTTTTGTGTGAATATCTCGATTCTTCTGCCACATTCTTGACGCCTTGAGAGCAATACCTTCTGCGCCCTCTATTTCAAAAACAGTTCAACATACAAAAAAAGTTTCAGGCAAAATTTGCAGAAAATTTTATCCTCTACAACTTTTATAATAAATATTAATACGATGGAAGACAAAAGAAACGAGATATCCAGAAAAAACTTTTCGAGGCCTTTGACCTTGAACCATATGTGACTTTTGAGACAACATTTGTACTATCAAAATAAAGGTTTGTACAAAAATTCAGCTTATTCCATTAGATTCCGAGGTTGATCACTTATTTTAAGTATATATTTTTTGACACCATGAAAGTAATTTGCAAATAATTGTTACAATACCGCAATGCCAGTGTTTCGGAAAATAAAAAATGTCTCCTAGAATTCATTAATAAATAAAAACTTCCGAGTGTGGGAAGTCATATTAGAACCTACGGAAGGCTACATGGAGGGAAGGTGGAGTTCCAAAGAGGCTGGATTTGAGTCACGTAGTTTATGGACACTTCCTTATTAACTTGGTTAATTTAGCCCGTTAGTATCTGTATTTTACCAATCATGTCCATTAGCATACTTCATATTTTTCAAGCTCATCTCTCCATCTGACGGTTGTCAACCCTTCGTTTCGGGGAGGGGGCAAATTTTGTCAGACAATAATCTAAGAGTTTTCTGCAGGCTGTAAAACACACCCATGTGGCTCAATGGCCGTACGGCTTGCCTATTATTCCAGACATGACCATGGTGCTTTCCATTTTTAACTACTGATATCACATTTTTTATTTTGGTTATGGATCTAATCACCGAACATCTCTGCGTCAAACAAGTTTTTCTTTGACAGTGCCAGTGTATAGGCCCGATAATTTTCCTCATGAGCCAGGAAGGAATGTTACACTTCTTTATCACTATGGGTAGTACTTCAGTGATAAAAGGTGGGTAATGGGTGGTACTTCAGTGATAGGTTATAGAAGAATGTATTTTAAAAACACTCTTTATAATTTTTTTGCATTTCTAAAAACGTTCTTTAATTATAATATTAAATAACGATTAAAATAACATTTTCTTTAAAGAATTAGAAAATTGTTATTTTTTCACATTAAACTTTTTTTTTTCTTTTGCAATAATTATAATTGAATCCATATGATGTCATTATTTAGTCATTAATTACAAACAGTATGACATTAATTATAAATTAATTATTTACAAGTTCATGGATAATCTACCCATTGATTAATAATATAGCGCGATATTTTATGTATGTAGATATGTATGCTTCATTAAAATATTTCATGAATTTTAGTAATTAAAACTATTAGGTTGGGAGTTAATGGTTGGCATCGCAAAGCAAAAATCTTAATTTTATAAAATTCAAGTTAAATTGATCTTACGAATTTCAAAAAGTATATCCTTGGGAAATTGACACATGAACGTCAAAACAGTCTATTCGCACCGTTCGTTACTTTTTTTTTAAGGCGTTCCATGGTAACGATACCACTACTTTAATTATAGAATTGTATGGATGCATATATAATTGTATGGATTGCATTTATCACTTACATTGAAAATTTAATATTATTGTATCCCAATTTAAATAAATAAGTATGATAATTTACATTTGAAAAATAATATTTGTGCAATTTGATTTCTTATTTTCACAATATTTAATGCATTAAGTTTAATTAATTAGTGTTTTTCAATAATTTTAATTTGACATTTTTTATAACATTAACATGTAAAGAACTGCAAATTAGTCATAACAGCCTCTTTTAACGCAAAAGTTTTTCACTGGAAGCGATGGCATCGATTTTATTGTCCCTACCATGACTACGCACACAACGAATAAAAAACCATCTTTAGTTCACAAAAACATTTGAAATAAATATAAAAATCTAGATTTTATAATAAAAATATTTATGCTATGGAGTTTTACGACCCTGCGCAGAATATCAAAAGAGTAAATAACAAGAATTTCATATAATTCAACTTTATTTTTTGAAATAAAAAGTTAGTACTTAATCATTTCAATTTCCTTTTGATTTAACAATGATGGTCGCAAAAATCAAAAGACGTTATCGTCTTTGATATTAGTTGACCTGTTAAACACAATCCATTTAACAATATAAAATATATCAAATTCAAACTGCTTGACCTATTTGTTTTATTTGCTACCAGGGGCGTACTGATGGAGGGGGAGGTGGAAAATCCGAAAAGCTTCCCTCCCCCCTTTGACGTGGACTTGCAATAGATTTTGTTCGATAAGTATGTGTCTACATTAAAATTTGCTCCCCTCTGGGCCAATATTTCCTACTTCCCCCCCCCCTTGGACGAAAATCTGGCTTAGCACATGTTTGCCAATGTATTCCTTTACTAGCATTAACTCTTAAACTATCTATACAACAAATATAATTTTAATAAGCACACCCGCGTGCATTTCTCTTTAACTAATATAAGCAAATTCTGTCACGTTACGTATAAATTCCATGTATAATCGTCGCGTCGAGAAAGAAGAAAATTGTTGATTTAAGGTAGTACGAGCGCCAAGGCAAGTTTAGACTTGTGATTGAAATTATTTGTACTTTATTTTCAACTTTGAAGATGAATTTTCTTATAACTTCATGAATGTAGACGAAAAATAAGAATAAAATTTTTCATTATCTGCCTTGATTTTCGAAAAAACCGATATTTATAAAATATCTCCAGATTTCGAAAAATTTTACTCTTACTTTTCTTCTTATACTGTGAAGTTATAACAAAATTCACCATCTGAGTAATATTATCTATTAATACTCAAAACATTCTCTAACTTTTGTTTACTCAACACTTGCTGTATAAATATCTTAAATTACAATAATATAATTCAACAAAGCCAATGTCTGAAGTATTTTACGATATTTTATATTCATATCGGGTGTCAAAAAAATATCATTATCCTAGTAGTCTTGATATTATGCAATAAGGGATAATCCTGATGACAAATTGGCCATATTAACCATAAGAATGTAAAACTAGACTTGATACTAGAACAAAATTTGAAAGTGAAATTTAAATTGATTAAAAAACGAAGAAGGTTTAAGCAATGCTCATCTCTTTTTAGCAAAACAAAGTTTTGTATATAATCTTTATGACGATACTCACGTATGATGACGTGACTGATGGGTACCTTTCTCTTTGTTTAACTAAGAATTTTAAACGATCATATCTTGCATACTAGTAAATATTTTCCAAAACCAAAAGCCTTTTCCAAGATGAGCCGATTTGCAAGACCATCGCCAATTTTTATTTTTTTCGGATACGGAACACTAATTTCCCTTGAAACATAGCTAAGAGCACTCTCCATTAAATTACCTTTCAAACAAAACCAAAAAAAATCAAAATCGATTCATCCTTTTAGGCGCTACGATACCACAGACAGACAAACACACAGATAGACACACACACACACATGGCGGTCAAACTTATAACTACTACTACGACTAATTTTAAAACCTTGAAGTACTCCGAACAAAGTTTTATATTGGGTGAATAAATCATAGAAATAATTATTTTTTACTTTTTAGTATAATAAATTATTGTCCTTTATTATACCATGTATATATGAAATATACATAGTATATTAAGTTTAGTCCAAAGTTTGTAACGCCTAAAAATATTCATGCAACGAAAAAAATTTTGGTATAGGTGTTCATAGAATTATCTAATTAGTCCATTTCCGGTTGTCCGTCCGTCCGTCCGTCTGTGGACACGATAACTCAAAAACGAAAAGAGATATCAAGATGAAATTTTTATAGCGTACTCAGGACCTATAACTGAGGTCAAGTTCGTAAATGAGCAATATGGGTCAATTGGGTCTTGGGTCCGTAGGACTCATCTTGTAAACCGTTAGAGATAGAGCAAAAGTTTAAAAAAAGTAAAAAATATTCTTTATAAAAAAATAAACAACTTTTGTTTGAAACATTTTTTTGTAAACATCACGGTTTACCCACGAGGGCGCTTATTAGGTGTAAATTTTATAGTATACATTAATATGGGAATATCAGTGTGTGTGTGTAGTTATTTAAAAGTGGATATCTTTTTTTATTACGTGACGTCAAAAAACAAACGATTGCTTCATCAACACTGTCTATACATGGTATTTCAATAATTAACTCAGTCAATTGTTTGTTTTCACTTGTTTTTATTTAAATTTTGTTAAGAATTTTGAATCAACTTGTTTCGGTGGCACACGGTACAAATACCAATAAAATAAAATAAATTTTAATAGCATAGATAGGATACCAATATATGACATTATGTATTAGAAGGTTATTATTATCATTTTCAAAAGATTAGAAGCATCAGGAGAGTTTTGTTCGAGCAGATAGATAAGTACTCTCTCTATATTATAGTTACTGTCTGCATTGTCTATACGACATACGTAGCTGTATAGAATTGAACAGATTTTGAAACTATAACTTTGTGGTATTCAATAGGAAGGTATTTCTGTTATGTAAAAGGTTTTCAATTAAGAATGAGAACGAGAAATTTAAAACCAAAAATTGAACTACTTGTGTATGAGATGTCATAAAACTTTTTTTTATGAGTATAGCATTTTATGGCAATGATATACATAGAGATAATACCATAGAGCTGTTTTGACCACTGATGAGCAATGATTACTCTTTAGATTAACTCAGCTTTGCATACATACAATACACCATCCATCTCACTTCGGAACATACCTCTTTTGCTAAAAGTCACTCTGATCACAATAAAGTCAAAGTCTGTCCAGCACTGCAGGTATAGACGTAGGAGGTAAATTAAGACAGAAATTGTGGACGTATAAGAGAAACGAAGGTAGATACACGCGTCATCTTTATCTGTCTCTCTACATCTATACGTTCCTACTTTATCTGTCTCTCTCTTTCTACTGCGATCAACCTTTTTTTGAGCTGACTATTTTTGAGCTTCATGGTATTATCTCTGTGGTGATATATGATACCATTTAAGTGTAACTCTTAGTTTTCATGACAGACGGGTGTACAAAATTACCAAACGATGAAAATAGTAGACGGTAAGCAGTCCCAACTTAATACTTATTTTGATAAATTAAAAAGCAAAGCTGCCATTGGCATTTGGCTGACAATCGTAGGTATATCACACAACTATCACAAAAATTATAATCTCTTAGAACTTAATGAAAAGTTATAGCACTCTTAATGGAAAACCATTTATGTATGTTGTGTAAGATTAGAGAAATGATCATTATCTCAAATTCAATGGTTTCTTTTTATTAATATTATCGAATTATTGATAATCGTTATTAGATTTTGTAATTTGTGGTTTTGTTAAAATCGGTAGCTATAAAACAAGAATTGTTGCTACGACGAAGAAGTGTTTTACTCACCTGTCTTGTTATTAAAATATAACACGATTATAGTGTAATCGTAGTGGAATTTCTAGGCCTTAAATTATTATTTCAACTTTTTTTTACTCATTACCAGATCAGGATCATTTTTTTCAACCTCTTTGGTCACTATCGAACCTACTCATCTTTTTTATAAATGATAAGTCAATACTTCACTTTAGTTGTTTTATCTTAAGTTCCTCCATTTCGGTCAAGCCGAAAGTTGCATCTCATTGTAGCAATGGGCCAACCCATTGCTCGATAAAACAAATAGCTTTCATCCTGATCATTTCATTTTATCAGACAAGTTTCTTACCCAAAAATGACCTTTGAAAGTTCTTTGGTTCGAAAAGTGTCGATTTCAAGTATTTGAAGATAGAGAGACGCTTCAAATTACTTTTTTTACGAAATTAATATTAATTGGATTACGGGAATATTCGAGACAGAAGTGAAGTTCCTTTTGTTCCTTCTATCTCTTACCATCATTATCATCAGAAATAAACATCAGAATTTATTCAGTTTTCGAAAAAATGTCCTATTTGAAAGTTGTTTTCTAGCATTTACCAACTACGAAAATGAACTACCTATGAAAAGAGCCGAAAGCTCAATTCACTGCTATCCAACATCTTTACAAAGATAATTTTTATGTTCGGAAAATATTTTTATTAGAAATGAAAAAGGATATAGTTGGTAAATAAACCGGGTATAAAAAGTGAAAATTATGAGAGAATTTTTACGAAGCTTGTCAACCCTACAATAGAATCAACAACAGTTTAATTAGGTAGTTTTTTACTCTGATAAAATAAACATGGTTTTAAAACCTAACCGCACACAATACTTTTTTATCCTTGTTTTGCCAATTGTAATCATCAACACGATATACAATTAAAATATATATATATATTTATTCCTCTATTAAAATTCTGCAAGTTGGAATGTTTAGATTTGAAAATACACAATTGTTTGATTCTTCCTTTTACTCCCGTATTTCGTTCGTTTTTGTAGCCTGAGGGAGAGTTTGTATTGTTTATTGTGTTCCACAATGTGGTAATTGTGGTTTGTTATTTGTTACCCAACTCTATATCGGATCAAACCATGAAGAAATGAATATATATAGAGTCTAGGGGTTTGCATTTAATAATAAAGGGTAGGTACATTTAGTCTCTAGAAAAGGATTTATCAATCCTTCCTGTCGTATCAAATAACCATTTACCTGCCACTAATCATGAATGAGTAGATTTCAAGACGGCAAAATTTTGAATATTTCTTTTCTTATTCAAATTAGGCAGGGATGAAATGCGCCTGAGACCTGAGAGCGGCTAAATTAACTCAGTTATACTAGAGCATATTCACGCATTAAATTATTATAACCAGACAGTTTTGCCGTTGCAAACACTTACCCAGCGAACTAAACTCTCATGACATTCTCTGCAATAGTTACGGTTTTCGATTTTCCATATCGAAAAGCTCACTCCAACTATACAGGGTGACCCAGAAGTAACGGGCGCCTTTGTTAAAATAGATAGTCAATCAGAAGCGGACTACAGAAACAAAAAAGTAGGGGGAGGTAAAATAGTCGGAAACGAGGGGAGTGGGATGCGACAGCTTCAACGTTACTCTGACGTATGTGAATGTGTAGAAAGGGTCGGATGTAAGTGCATCGGATTAAAAAAATGGAAATCTTCGTCTTAGAATTTTATTTTCTACCTGATGCAATCAGGGGGTCTGTCCCGAGACATCCTCTATAATTGTGGTTGTTCAAAAGCTTACGTCTAAAAGATTTTCCTTGTCTTTTTTGAATCATGCTATTCTATGTCTATGTATTACTTCTATATTCAGGCCTAAGTGTTATTACTATTTTTCAATCCTCACTGTATCACCATTGATCTACTTTATTACCGTTTCCGACTGCATTCCTACGGCAAAATATCTTACTCCTTCGAATCACTAAAATCGCTTTTCTGCAACTTATAACCATCTTTGAACTAGTAACTTTCGATATTATACCAATACCCGGATTGCTGTCTGGAATCTTTTACTTACTTCCATAGCTGCTGTCATCCTAATCCAAACTTGAAATCGCATAAAATTCATCCGGTTTATGAAGTCATTCTATATATTTTCATTTTCATACATAATTCATTAGGTCATTTGTTCTTCAACGTCATTTAATCTTTCTATCTCTTACTATTATTGTAATTGAGATGCATAATAATTATTGGAATATAAGACACTATGAAATGTCTGGATTACTTTGCGTAGAAAATTATTCATGTTCTGACTTTAAATACTGAATGATCAAAGAGCCAATGTTTCTGGCAAGATATTTTATAATTTTTCTGAAAGATAATTGCCTTATTTATTTGTTTAATGTTGTATTGATTTTTATTATTCTTTTGATTACAGTGTGTAACAGAACGTATTATGGTGATGTTGGTAAAACATATGAGCTAGAATTGGGAAAACCATTAGAAGGGCGTCTTCCATTTTTATGTCATCTAACATTCACCGCCAATGGTCATAATCATGGCGATATTGTACAGGTTAGTATTAATTTTATTAAATTTTCTATACAAAATATTTTTAAATAATTCCAAAATGGAGAAACGATCATTATATTTCCAAAGTCTGTAATTTTATTCAAAGGACTGAGAAAGTGAGTAGCTCCATTTGTGGATCTCATTCTAATTTTGTTTGTCCTGTTACGAAGGCTAACAACATTATATAACAATATATATATCTAGTCATTACTTTCCGATTTCTTGCCAAAAATAATGTCATTTAACCTACAAATGTTCATTACGTTGTAAATTTTCGTAAAATTAAAAGCTTAGCTATTTCGTTTAATTTCATCGTTAAAATAATATCATTATAATATTATTTCAATGACTGTAGGATTTCATTGTCTGTTATAATACAGTGTGTACCATTATAAGTAAGTGAATTGGCACTTATCAACGATGATGTTCTGTTTTTGTAATATAATTAACTTTCTGATACAAAGTACTTAGATGCGCCTCGTAATCGAACAATGAATCATATGATATTTTAACGTTTTGAGGAAATATCTGCAATTTTTTTTAGAAGAGAAGTATGTTCATGTCATTTTGCCCTTTAACGAATATGAAATTAATAATGTCATGGCTGCCAACCTCTTCGAAATCATAAATGAACCTACAATACTTTAAATCAATACATAAACTCATCGAAAACAGAGATCTGTAAATTTGAAAAACCTTTGTTGAAGTTCTGCTATTATAACTTAGACCATCCTGTATAAGTATATTTTATTTATAAAATAAAAATATATTCTTAACAGTATTATTATTGATTCTGTTGGGGTATTAACTCCCAAACAAAAAGAATGAAACAGTGGACTGATTTTGAAAATGTACTCACATGTGTTTCGATGTTATTTGCATACCCATAAGGTTTGGTCGGGAAAACAGGGTAGAAAAGTGGGAAATATCTCTAAGGACGATCAAACCTCGTTGCTGGATCTCGTCTCTTGAACGCTGCACATGATGTCACGTCGGTGATTTCAAAAGACACAATGTTTAAGTACGGAATTCAAATGTGTAAAGACTGGAATATAAAATTACACAATTATTTTATGTTGTGCACTTTTGAATGGATTAATATTCAAGTTACAATCCAAACACAAACGCTTTACCTCAATTGAATTAAAGTTGGAGAAAAGATGTTTTTCCAACGAAAATAAACAAATAAATCATGAAAATAAACTGGAAATTAACTTTAAAAAAATGGCGTCAACTACCAATCTTTTAGCTGTCAAAGGATAGAAATTTAGGGAGCGTTCAACTAGTTCATGCTGAACGGCCCAAACAGATTCAATTTTATTTTTTTTATTGCATAGTTGGTATTTTATAGTGATACGATTAAAAAGCTCCTTTTTAAAATATTTAGATAGAAATATTCATATTGTAACGGAAATGAGTGGTTATCTACTATAGGTAAAATTATACGATTAAATGGAGTTTCAAAGGTTTAACTTAATCAGAAACTCATTGATGTTATCTCTAAAACTCATATCCACGTCTTGTTTAGTTTAAATAGTGAACCAAATAATATAGTAATAACAATATTATCTGTTGTCTGATCTCTTCAACAATATAGTAGTTATCTTTCTATAAGTAACAAGCAGCATTATATGCTTTTAGACTTCAATGTGACTGCTAACAATGCAATGAAACAATCTATCTATATGTAACAATTGTTGTGCATTGTAAATATATTGTTGTTATTATATATATTATATTAATGGGGTGGCTGTTGTTCAATATTTGTGAATTTTCGGGGATTCTATAAATAGAATGAACAATGTATACTCACTGTCAAAAAAAATGCCACAGTTAAAACATTCTAAGCGTACTCATCATATGTTATGTTATAATAGTTACACTTAGAATGTTTTAAAACGAGCATTTTTTCTGACATTGAGTATATATAGAATGTTTTTCTTAAACTAGTCGAACTCAAATAAAATCAACCACATTTTCGTAAAATAAATATCCTACCTAAATATCAAGACATTTCATGATAAGATTAGAATAATTTGCAAATATCTCCAATATCGCTTCGAAATAAAAGCTTTTTTTTACATAATTTTAGATGATATCTCAAAAACTACTGACCTAATCGTTAAATGATCCAGATTTTTTTATTTTTTAGGCACAAAAATTCCCTATATACTACTTAGTTTCATTAAATTTCAAAATAAAATATGGGATATAATTTTCTCAATTTATTCAAAGGGAAAAATTTTCGTAAACAATTTGGATAGTAAAAACTATTTTTAAGGATAATTTTGATCCAAAAAATTCAAATATCAGATCTCTTTGGCCAAGTAGTTTCTAAAATATCAAATAAAATAGTTTGTGATGGGTAATGATTCCGAATAATTTTTTCTGTCAAAGTCTCAGAAAGTTATCGTGCAATCGCATAAGAAACCATATTTTCGAGTCTCTTGTTTACTTGAATAATGTAAAAATTAAGTTCATTTGAGATTAGTATTTTTCGTGTTACCTTCATAATCGTTTCAAAATAAAAGAATTTTTTTGCAAAATCTTGGCAAAATCGTTAAACCAATCCCAACAACTTTTAGCTAAAGTATCTTTCCGTAGTCAGCGTGTTTTCTTTCGATTAATAATTAAATAATTTCCCATTATACCCCCCCCCCTCCATCAATCTCAGCAAATCTTGTTTAAGTTTAATCCTGTATAACCGGTTCGTTATGAAAACCGATTTTGACTGAAGTTATTCACAAAATGTTCATTTAAAGCTATTTTTCTCAAAGTAGGCGATAACTCTCTCTTGTGGGCGTTAGAGATCTGCAGGGGTGCTCTCTCTTGGGGGCGGTAGTCGAAATAAAGAACCTTTTTGAAAAACTTTTGATTTATAGATTAAATTACCCCATCCAAACAATTTTATGAATCCGCTCTTCTAAAAACTATACTCAGTATATATTTTTTATTAATTTTTACTCTATTTATACACCAGTTTACCTAATAATAAGTATCATATAATATATAATTTATAATATAAAATCATATAATATTATATTATTCATTTTATATTTTTTAATAAATATCTATAAATTATAAAATATTTTAATTATATATTGTTAATTAAAAATCTAAAAATAAATTTTATAATGTTATTTATCACATTCATTCAACATCACCATTCACCATTCACCATTCATGCTCATGTTAAAATTTATTTTAATTAAAATATACATTGTAATCATTAATTAAATTACTAATGAATTGATAATAATTGTTGTTATTATTATTCATGTTTTTTTTTTTTAATTTTGTTTTTGTTTAAGGGTATGTGGGTGGGTTTAGGGTCAAACGTAACATTTGACATTCATTTCAGAATAATTAAACAGAATACTCCAATAGTCCGAGCAAAAAAAGCAGGTAGACTTGGTTTATTTTATGTTGGACCTTACAAATAAAGAGAGTAAATAATATTACATATGTATATATGTAATATTATTTTTTCTCTTTGTTTGTAAGGTCCAACATAAAATAAACCAACTCTACATAAAGAAACTTTATACAAGAGGGATTTTATTTTTGGAATATGTTCAGGAGTCTCTTCTGAATGTATAACGGAGTTGAGGAGACGGGGAGGGGGCGTGGTATGCATTTGCAATCAAAATTTGAAAAAGAAATCTCTTTATGTTGTTTTAGAGAATAAAGTTGTTACACAGGACCTAAAGCATTTTGAAATGTCTGTCAAATATTACAACTGACTCTAGCTCAATTAGAGCAAGGTGGGTAGAGATAGCTTATTAAAAAAATTCAACCTAATTTTTTTTTTTTTTTAAATTATTATTTAATAGGACAAACAAAAATTTGATTAGTTTTATTATAAATTTTTTATTAATTTCATTTATTTTATAGTTTTTAATCATTTTGTACTATTTTACTAGAGATGATCTGAAAATATAAACTGATCCAAAAAGTATAAAAATCGGGTTATTTTATTGAAAAAATCGCTTTGATCGCCGTATCTCAAAAACTATTAGACCAGTCATCAAATGCACCCGATTTTTGTACTTTTTGGGTCAAAATTACCTTATATAATGAGTTTTATCGAAATTGGAGATACCAAAAATTCCTCGATTTTTTTGCATTTTTTTAAGGGGTATGTACCCCTTTGAAAAAATCGAGAAAAACGCAAAAAAAAAAAATGTTTTGGAATTTGATAAAACTCGGTGGATGGGGTAGTTTTGATCCAAAAAGTATGAAAATCAGGTTAATTTAATGATTGGACCTATAGATTGTTACGATGTCAACGAGTATCATGGTTCCAAAGAGTTCCCCGCCGAAAAATTAAAGTCCATAAAATTGTGAACAAACCCGATAGTCTTTATTTTTAAAGGAGAAATTACTGCTAGTAAACATCTAAAATCACTTAAAATTTCCGTTACCAAGTCTTTATTGCGTCCCATTCCCCATTCTTGGATGACTTTTTTTTAGTGTGATTAAGTTTAGCGAACTCAAAATCCATTACTTGATTATCTATGAAAACTTAAACATCAGTCTTCTAATAAATTGGAGTCTTTCTGATTTATTTAATGGATAAAATACAATTATTTTAGAAGTAATAAATCGAAAAAGACGCAACATTTCAATATAAATGTACACTGATATACAAAAAAAATGGATTGGCAGAACCATTTTTTTATTATTATCAAATTTTTCACCACACTATGACTTAAATAGCACTTAGTTACCAATAAAGCTATTTATTTGCAAAGTGAATTGATCAAAAAGTTCAAGTTAAAAGAAGTTAATCAAAAATGGTCGCAAAAGTTTTCTTTATCCATTTATCGAGGAATGAATAATTTTCTAATTTAAAGTTATCTTGAATAATTCCAGAAATTGATTAAATACTACAAACTGATTTTTCGATTTCTGTGGAATTTATTCGGTTTTTTGAAAATCTATTCCTTTAAAAACTTTGAAAGTCAAATTAAAAAAAGTAACATCAACAAGACATTTTCATTTAAATCATACTATTTAACTCCACAATCTCTGTTTCAGTTTCTCCTTGATTACTTTTCATAATAAATTTCTGAGCATTTTTAGTTCGGTTAGTTAGATTCTTTTATAGATTCTTTTATATCTCCTCCATTTTGCATTTGTTACTTACAATGAGCTTATTCCACGTAGAGCGTTGCTTTTTCAATTTTTTAGTTTTATGCTAGACACAAAGTATTTTTCCACCTAGAGTCCACATAAAAGTGAATTCGCATTAACTGTCTATTTCTGCTATACAAACCCAATTTTTCCGCAAATACAGTTATCTAAAAAGACTTGATAATCATATTTCCTATGTCTTTCAGTATATTTAAAAATGTATTTTATATATAAGTGACACAATAAATTGTCAATGTTTTCACAAAAGAAAATCCGTATAAAAACCGTTAAGTTGTGTGTTGTGTATAAGTAAAATGGTATTTTCTATTTAGTTCTTAGCAAATGCATAGAAGAAAAAAAAACAGCCAACTACCCAACTAAACATTATCATCATCAACCAATAGCAATTTTGTACAAGATGGTCCAAGTTTTACAAGCAAAGCTCAGCAAAGTGGACATTACATTAATGATAATTCCTCTACTTAAAACCACTAGAAAAGTCGACCCTAGTGGCTCAGTTGGTTGCAGCTTAACCACCTCCATACGCGGTAATGATAATAGTTAGGCTGCTGTAGTGCATGGTATATACATGAAGGAAAATATGAGCGGAAAGTTGGTAAAACACATAAAGGTATCACAATGGGCTCTATGGCCTAAATGTAGCCTTCGTGGACATCCAATATAACCTAACCTTACCTATCTAAAAAAGCAGGCTTTCCTGTGTATAAGTTTATTGAGACATCACTACATATTATAAAACAAAGTCGCTTTTTCTGTCCCTATGTACGCTTAAATCTTTGAAACTACGCAACGGATTTTGATGCGGTTTTGTTTAATAGATAGAGTGATTCAAGAGGAAGGTTTTTATGTATAATACATACATATTATAGTAGAGTAAGGGGTTGAAATAGGGGTTGAAAGGGATATGCTTCAAAAACTAAAAAAGTTGCGCATCGATTAAACTCAAATATTGACACGATATACAACCAGCTTCAAAGATCTATTGTTTTTATCTACTTTTAACCTTCGGAGGGTAGAAAGGTGTAGCGAGAAAGTGGGAAGGAATTATCGAATATTTACAAATATAACTAAGTGGGGTATCAAATAAAAGAGCATGACGTGTACATTACAAAACTGGTATCCAACGAAAGGAAATGTGGAGGGAGGGGTGCAAGTGGGGATGTTGCCCAGCAAAGCGGGTAATTCACAGCTAGTTATCAATATTTTAAAGTTATCTATCACTTGTGGAAGTCCTTCTGATGGAAAACTTGGACCACCCTGTATATTTCTAGTAAGAGCGCTACTACTCACTCAGTCTGTAAGTATGAGAACTATTACTCACTAATGGCTAGCTCAGAATATAAGTACTGTACAAAACATGAAAAAAAAAACAGGTTTAATATGTGATGACTATTGTATTTCACTATTTATTGTAAAAATTTGTTATGTATTATGTCGCAGGAAAAAGCAATGACTAAAAGCTTGCTGATTTCTTTTAAGAATTTTCTTTTAACCTCTATGTTCATGTACATGTAGAGTAATTTTGATCCAAAACATACAAAAATTGAGTTCTTTTGACGATTGGACGATTAATCCTAAGATATCCACGTGTGTTTGAGATATAGAAGGGGGTGATTCATTCGAAAAATTTACGACATTTGCATGTCTATGAATTCTATAGAGTAAATACTACCGAAAAAAATACTCATTCAATGACTTAATAAGTATTTTTCAAAGTACAACATTTCCAATTAATTCCAAAATCAAGCAGATTTCCGTGTTTTTAGTTTATTAAAATCTAACTCATTTTAAAACCATATGAGCATTTATCATTTATAGAAACACCTCCAATACCGCACCCGAATAAATTCATTTTTGTATAGCAATTTAGGCAATATCTTGATCCGGTAATCCGGTTGATCCTATAACGGTAATCTATTTTAAACCTATATATAGAAGTAGTGTATACTAATGTCTTTTTAGATAGAAAAATATAAAATTTGATACTCAAATACTTCATTGAAATATTTTACTTGTAAGATCAATTTTTCTTATTAAACGTTCTTGAAATATTTTTCTTTCAATATAAAGAAAGAAATAACTTTGGATAATCATAATGATTTCTTTGAAAATAAACATGAATTCTAAAAAAATTTTTAGTACTCTCTAAAAGGACACAAAGCATTAAAATTCGTCAATTTTAACTTAACTTTGGAAAATGTAAGTCATCTTTCTATCAAAATTGAAATATCTCGATTCAAGTTCTTCAATTTCACTGAACAGTATGGCCATGTTTTTTATAGTCTGGAAGGTCTCAATTGATTGTATATTATATAAGGTGAGTTTCTCGACTTAAAACATGGATTCATGGCCTGTCAAAAAAATTTAAAATTTAGAGTCGATTAGAGATTTTTTCTACGTATTATACCAGGGCAATTTCTAATTTCCCTGTAATCTTCTCGTCTTAGTTAATCGAAATGGTTTTTTTTTTAAATTGACAACGAACCATGAAAAAAATTTAACTAGGAACACACACAAAAAATATTTTTCCAAATTTTTTTTAAATGAATCGGTACCTATTTTTGGCTACAAGCCGCAGTATGTTATAAACAAAAAAATATTTTTTTAAATTTGAATTTAAAATACGGAAAGATAGTCGTTATCATTTTCTTGAAAGAAAATTATTGAGAGAAGAAAGAAGAAGAAATCTTTTTGAGGTAAAAAAAAACATTGAAAATCCTTTACATTTAAAACATATTGATTATTAAAACGAACGATCCGATATAATAAAAAGAGGAAAAACTAAAGGATAATGAGAACGTACGATGATGAAAATATGTAGATATTCCTACCTATAAATAATCACCGATATTTACACAAAGCTTAGGAGGCTTTTCTGAGACTGATAGTTAAAGGGTTAGCAACGTCACGAAAAGTTTTTGATATTTCATTCTTATTGAAATTTGAGTAGAGATGAAATATGACTACCAACTGAGAGCAATTGCGTTCACTGCGTTTACTAGTGAGCATTTTCGAAAAAAGCTGTGAAAATTGCTGGTTTCATTACTTCCTTTTAGTCATTTTAATAGGGCTGTAATTTCGACAGGATTTAGTTTTATAATTAATGAGCGAAATTTAAATTTGCCAGATAGAAATTACATCCCTACACGCTTAGAAATTTTTCGCCGATATTACTATGTAAGTATAGGCGTGGAAGCAATACTGTATAATTTTGATGATTTCGATTTGCTATAATTTTAAACATAGATTTTTTTTGGATGGCAGGCCCATATGTGTCAGGTGATAACCACAATTCTTCTGGCGACTAGTACTATTTAACACTGTAATGTCACTGATGATACTAATGGCATACCAGCAATATTTATTAAAATGACAAAATAGGTTAAGAATAATAGAGTGATTAGCAGTTTACACCTATATTGAATTGGATCGTAGTTCAATATTGAGTCTTGATAAATGAGAAAAAAATAATAGCCGGAAAAACAAATAGCATTGTGACAGCTGGAATTTAGTATGAGACTCAAGGCCATACTGTCGAGTTGAACTTACTATATACTAATGTAAGTCGTGCCAAAGTTTCATACAGCAATAGATTGTTGTAAATAACGCCATAGTTATGTATCTTAAGGCAATATTATATCGATTATTATCAGATAGTTTTTGAATATCTGTCCCTATACTATACCAGCATTGGAATACCGTGCATTTCTTACCGTGTACGTATCTTAAAAAAGAAAAAACTTTCCAAATTTCATCCCACTTTAAAATAAATTCTACCAAATAACCTTAATGTTTCTTTATATAACTGTTGAGTGTAGCCTAAGCTTTATGTCAAATACAATAAAAACAAATTTCATATTTCAAGTCAGCAATCTAAAATTACTATAAACAATCCATGTATTATAATACATTCCACATATTCCATATACAAATATATATGTGTATATATAGGAATTGAAATTTTTATCCTTGAATAGACACACGAAAAAAAAAAGGTTTTCGATAAGCAAATTGCTATGAATATATGAATAGCAATCAAAGTTATGTACACAATATCTATCTCGAAGTAGAAAGAAAAGTGATGAAAAAATAAGAAAACAAATAAATTATTCAAATACTCATACACACACACACACACACGCTCATGCATACGTAGCAAGCACACCCACTGAGAGAGAGTATTATCGAACATTACCCAATTTTTTTTTATTCGTTTATATGACACATTCTATGACATCAATATTTGTAATAGTTAAGTATTATGCCACATGAAAATGGAAAATAAATCCACTTGAATTGAGGTAATTCATCACTACTTAAAAAAAATATCTTCTAGAAGTTTCTACTGTATAGGTAGTGATATTATATAAGGCATTTTTATTCCTTTTTATGGAGGTACAAGAATGTTAGTTTCAAGATATGATTCAATCAAATTAAACATGAAAAGAGGGGTGAACGTTGCATCAAATCAGTTATGTTTGTTTTTTTGATATTTTGTATGCAATGTAAAGACAATGTTAAATGCAAGTTTTCGACTTCGGCAAAAGACCAATCATGTCGAAAAATCAGAAAAAGCTCTACAATTTTGACCTTATTTCAGTTTTTGGTGTTTTTTGCCGTGAAAGGACTGACATTAAAGACTGTGGTATTTGTTTGTCACAAAGATTAAATTTGCAACAATTTGAGACGAAGCCGGTTTTTATAGGACCAATAGTTTTGGATATACAGCTTTTTAAAGTTTGTCTATTTTTTCAAGTTATACGATTTTTTGCATAATTTCATCTGGTAAGTCGTTAGAGATAGCACAAAAAATTAAATATAAAAAATGTTTCTTATAAAAAAATAAACAACTTTTGTTTGAAACATTATTTTGTAAACATCACTATTTACCCGTGCAGACGCAAAATTTTGATGTCCATTTCTCCAAAACTATGAAAGATAGAGAGTTGAAAATTTGCAGGTAGCTTCAACTACTGGTCTTGTGAAACATTCTGGGAAAAAATGGTGTCTTTTTGAGACACTATATGTTTATGTATTTAATTCTTTACTTACATAACAACTTACAGCTCGGAACACAAATGTTTTAACTATAATATACTTTTGAACAGTTATTACTCGAACGGAAAGCTCGCATACAATAAATTATATTGATATTCCAAAATTTGTATTTTAATTTTCAATGTTCTAGAAATTAATATTCTCAATAATTTCTAATATAGTTTTCTATTGGTTTCAGTTAATATTCGACGCATTCAATGTTGGTCGATACGAACCATCGGCATTAGATGGCTGTCCAGATGGTTACATGCAACTGAGTGAATTAGGTCGACCGTTCACGGGTGGCTCCTGGTGTGGTTCCTCGACGGGATACGCTGTTTACTACAGTGAAACGTCAACAATAACAGTATCCGTAAAATTATTTCATGCACATGGTACAACGCCCTTTGAATTTCGCCTCCGTTATAAATTCGTGTCCCAATTAGAAGCTATCGTACGATTTGGACATCCTAGTGCCCCACTTGAACGTGGTCAAGTATCACCTGGTACCTATTGTACGCGTAAATTTGAAGAATGTTATCGTAAGCCATGTCGTTTACAGTCACCTAATTATCCTGGAATGTATCCACGAAATGTGACGTGCTATTGGAGTTTACGACAGAAAACTATTCCGACATGTAAGCATGCAATGATTTCCGTTAGACAGGAAAGTGCTCATAAAATGCAAATGAAACGTTCAATCAGTGTTGCTAGTTTAAATAAAACTGGGAGGGCATTAAAAGCTTGGAAAGATTGCACAGGAGAACGTGATCATTTAATATTTTACGATGGAGGAACAACAAACGATCCGGTGCTTGTAAAATATTGCGGTGGTGATTGGTTACCTCGAGTAGTATCTCGTGGACCTGAAATGTTAGTGGCATTTCATTCCTCCCCTTTTAGTATCCCATTACATTCACAAAGTACGCCATCTCCATTACGAGGATTCGAATTGGATGTAAATATCATATTTGCCGATTCAGATTCATTGGATTACTCTCGTGAAGTAAGAACTTGTGAGTTTGACGTGAATGCAACGAACCCTGATAGTGATGAGATATGGACTCGACAAAAAGGACGATTAGGTAGATTAGTAAGTCCTCGACATACTCTACCACCCAATACCACGTGTGTATATCGGTTTCGTGGTAAACCCGACGATCGTATATGGATTTATTTTATATCATACTCAAATCATGCTCTTTTACCTCCACCTTCACAAGATGGCGCTGAAAATAATAATCAAACTCTAGGTGGAATGTCAATGTCATTCAATAATGTCACAGTAGATGCATGTCTCACACGATTACGACTCTGGGATGGAAATAAAATCATCGCGGAGCATTGTGATGATGAAATGCCTCGATTATGTGATCATACGTCATTAAGTAATGTAACAAGAATGACACGACCATGCGCAGCACATGAAAGCTACATATCAAAAGGTTCGGATATGACAATTGAACATCACACAGAAGATGGCACTGCTTTACATCCGGCAACATTTAAACTAAAATATGAATTCGTTGATACTCGATTGGGAGGTGAAGCATGGCCAGGAAGACGAGGTGAACCATGTTATCGTGTATTTCGAAAGCAATCCAAAGGACAAATTGTTTCGCCTCGTAATGTGTTTCTATTTGGACGTGGAGGTGCTACAAACTTATCATGTGTCTATCGAATTGAAGCTGGAGCTGGAGAACGTATTCGTTTAACTATTTTTAATATTTCTTTTGGTGATAATCCGTCGTGTTATACGGAGCCCGATCCCCATACAGGGCGAGCTCGATGTACCTACAATACAGATGTAGAAGGTTATGCTATTCGTGAGTTACGGTTATGGGAGGTGCCATGGCGTGAAGTACGTCTTCCTAAAACATGTTTCTGTGATAATTCATCTTTAACACAAACCAATGCTCGTCCTCTAGTGTTCCTTTCATCGTCACGAGTGTACGAGATACACTTTAATATAAATAATATGAATATTACCGAAGATTTTCGAGATATTTATTTCTTTGCTGCATTCGAAATGGTTCGTACACCTGATTGTCCACGAAAACAACGACTGCGTGGCTCTGGTGGGGAAGTTGAGTTACTACATCCGCCAGAGAGTCGATCTGAATCCTATTGTGATGGTTTACCATGGTTTGTTGAAGCACATGAAAATAAAAGTTTATTTATCCTGACGTGGGGTGTATTTTTACCCTTGGAGCCAGCAATTGATGAACCAATTCGATGTTTAACAAAGAATCGAATAATGTTATACGCAGGACGGCCAGCAAAGTTATTGAAAGTTGTTTGCCCTTTAGAGCCAAATGCTAAACAATTTGCAGTGCACGTATTCTCCGAAGAATGGTTCGGTGTGGGTACAGCAGAATCTCCATCGACCATGTACTTACAGCCACATAGACCGCCAAATTTTCTAGTTGAGTTTATTAATCGAGAATCAGGCATCGCGGCATTCAGTTGGTTGGAAATTTCTCGATCTCGATCGTCGTTACTCCAACAATTACAAATCGAGTTCCCAACTACTTTGAACACAACAACAAATGATACAACCTCGGCTGGTTTACCACCCGATTGGGACTGCCAATATCGATGCCCTGAATTGAATGCTTGCATTAGTTCAAGTTTATGGTGTGACGGACGAATAAATTGCCCTTCTGGATTTGATGAAAATGAATCACATTGTGGAGTAGGACGTAGAATATTTAACTTATTCCCGGGGGGAGTGTATACAGCTATAAGTTGTACGGCAGCTATTATTGCAGCATTTATCTTATTTTTATTAGTCGCTGCCGTACATAGAATACGTGCTCGACGAAGGCGTCGACGTTTAGGCAAGAAGAAATTGATTAATAGTGATTTAGGTTCAATGCCACGTAGAATAGGTACCGACGAATTTTTGATTGATACGGGATCAACGCTGTCCTCCTGACATAAGGGGCAATCCGTGGAGTATATCCACGTGGATAGAGAGACAACCGTATGAAATACGGCTGAAATTAGGCCACTTTTTAAATCATTTAATAAAATTTAACAAATTTTTTTATTGAATACTGCCATCAATCACCACCCGTGAATTGAACTTTGAAAATTAAATTTGTATGTGAGAAAAATGGAAGTGCGAAGAGTGATACGGATTTATAATGTGAGTGTGCTTGAAAATTACTATAAATAATACAAAAAAAAAAAATTTCGACCAGATAGAATTTCGAAAATCCTGGACTATAAATTAAAGTGTTTTATAAGTTTTATGCAACCGTCCAAAAAAAAAATATTAAAAATGTCAATATTTATTAATCGGAAAATATTTTAAACAAAATATTAATTATTAAGTTAGAAAATTTAAATAAAATTTTATTTATTAAAACAAAACCAACAGTTTTTTAAAAATTGTGCTACGAAATCGATTTTAGTGCTTTGTACGATTTAAAATAAAGACGCACGAAAAAATATATATAAATTTACTTGTGTTTTTTCTTTAAACAGTAATTTAATTATTGTAAATAAATTTTCAAACAAATCAGGACGCGGCGTATTTTGCATAAAACATTTCAATATGGACGAATAATTTTGTCAATTTATTAAAAAAAAAAAAAAAAAAAACATTTTCGAATTCAAAATTCAACATTTTCTAGTATTGCGCATCTAATATTTCTCTAGCTATCTAACGAATTATTTTCATGTATATAAAAATCGTTTTTTTCGAAATGTAGAATAAAACAAAAAAATATATATATAACAAAAAAGTTTATGTAGAAAAATTAATAAATTATTAAATTCGAAAAAAATTAGTAAGAAACTGCATCCACTAATTTTTTTTTTTACAATACTAGACTTACAAAATTCCAACCTATATACTTACCTACTTTATATATTTTTATTGGTTGTAGAAAAAGTAATCCCAAAGTAATTCCAAATAATAAATGTTTATCCCCCTTCGAAAACTATTTAAAATAAAGTAATTTTGTAAGTCTATTAAACAATATTTTCTTAATAAAGAATTGTGATTTTAAAAAAAATTCAATCATATTAATATTAAAAAATAATTACGTTTATATAACAAAGCTCAGAATTATATTTAAAAAATTGCCTTTTTTATTATTAAAAAAAAAGTAACTCGTTTAAAAGTATTGTCCAGGAAAAAGAAAATCATCAAACAACTACAGTTCTATCTAGTCGAATATATTTGAATTAACTCGAAAAAGACAGAATTAAAAACGAAACTACAGACTGTTATATACTAATTAAAACTTAGAAATAAAAAACAAAAAAACTATATATTTAAAACAAACATATAAATAAAAACGTAATTAAAATTCATTCATTTTAAAATTAAAAAAATTTTAAATAATATTTAAAAAAATTATTAAATGAAAAAAAATTCTAGAAATTAAAACAAAAATATTAAAAAATTAATGTGAATAAAATTTTGATAAAATTCTATTTACTAAAATTCTATTTGAAATAAAACTTATATTTTTAATTTTACACAAAATAACTAACAACTAAAAATCGATTTATACACCGGGTATACACGAATTGTTTTTAATGGCGTTTTATTGTTTTTGTTTTTTTCTTTTTTTGCTTATTATTAATTTAAAATTGCATGAAACATAAATTAGACTAGATAGTCCGGACGTTATCATTTGGGAATAAATTCGAAGTGGATATTTTTATAAATATTTTCGTTGTTATGAATAGGGTATTCTACCATATTTGAAAAAGTACTTCAAAATGTTGCTAATAAAAAGCCACCAAAAATTTATTTCGGAAAAATACACACGCTTGCCAAAATCTAAATTAAATTTTAAACCTTTTTTAAACTGTCAAAAACACAGGCATTCAATTTGGTGACGTAATATCGGTATCATTATATGAAATAACACTGATAAGTTTGACAGATATATTCATAGACAACTAATTATAATAAATATAAATATTTATTATATATGGATATATTATACCCAGCTATCTGCACTGAACTAACTTTTGGTCTATGGTTCATACCGATATGACATCACATCAGGGCTTGCCCGCGTTTTAGGTCACGTGGGTGATATACAGTTTAAAAATTACTATTTTTTATTTTAATTTTATACAAGAAAATGTGCTTTTATGACTCGAAATCAGAATATTTAAGTATATTTTTACATAAATTTTAACTTTTTTCAATTTTCACAATTTATTTTTCACTACCGAAGGTACCCTATTGTTATTAAAAAAATTTTAACACGATATTGGCAACAAATTATCAAATTTCCAACCGTTTTGAAATTATTGTTCAATACTAAACGTGTTATCTAGGAGATGGCTTATGTTTTTAACTAGTATCAATTCGAATTCACTTCGAAATAACAGCGATCATACCATCTAGTCTAAAAAAAACACCATATGTAAATTGTATTTTTATTTTTTCACTGATATAAAAACAAAGAGAAGTATTTTATAGTTGTATTTAGAATAATTTTTATTATCGATAATATTTTTTCTATATAAATTTTTTTTCTCGAAAAATGTATTTATTTTTTTTTAAATTTTGATGACGTGTAAAGTAGATGTGAGTGAATATGTTCTAACATATGTTTGACCTGGCTATCAATCATTGTTACATTATCAATCATCACTGTTCTACCGTTATGGAAGAGGTGCACATCATAATTTTGAAATAGTCACTCAAATATGATTACTGAGAGTACTTTGAAAGTAAATGTTTCAGTCAATCGATATATTCGGGTTTTTATTTTTTTTAAAAATTTATGTGAAGATTGAAGTGTTTTTTTTTATAAATTTCTATGTTAGTCTATTTTTCATATTTTTTTGCTATTCGTGCAGACCATACTTGAGAGCCTCATTTATTACACTTTTATCAACATTTTTTACTCTGTCATTATTCGTACAAGAAGTTTCGAAATTTTAAGTTTGCTTTACTATAATGTGTCTTTGTAAAGTTGGTAGTTCTTTCTATATCTTCGGAGGAGAACATTTTACTACAAAGGAGAATAACGGAGAATAAAAGAATTTAAAACTTTGAAACAGGCTTAGTTACTCACAGTCACATATTTGCTTTTTGCTGGGTTCAAATCCAGTTAAACGGATGGCATTAGTCAAAATCTAGCAATAATTTCTTAAGGTATATTGAACGCAAAAACGAATTCAATCATAATAGAGTTTAAGAAAATGCTTGATTGAAAGATGAGGGTAAAATTGATTTTCACACAATCCGATAGAACTTGAAAAAGTTCACAATTTGACGAAAACATTCTTGAAGCTTGTTTGGAACAACAGAAAATGAGGTTATTAAAAGGATTGGAATTTCATATCAAAAGAGGCCTAAGTTTCTTAATTACAATCTTTAGAGATAGTTGCCTTTCTGCCTGGTAAAATCATTTTCTTTGGCGCATGCGTTCTATCGCACGTTATCGAGTAGGACATTAACTCTAGAAAGAACAACATCAACTTTATTTATAGCTTAACGTTTTGTTGGTCGTCATATTTTTCTACAAATCTGTTGGAGTTATTAGAAAATGAATACACACGGTAAGAGTGTATGAGCTTGTGGTAAAATGAAATCTAATTTTTATCCAATACTGTACCAGCGGAGGTGTATTGGCATGAATTTGATCAGTTGTTTACAATACTTCTACTATATTTGATTCTATTACAACCACAATAGGTACTCTAAATTAATTATCTTGTTCACACAATTCTTTCGGTATCCCCTGCATGAAAAATTATCGTCTAAATGTTTGATTACTTTTAATTTTTCATACGAGGCGAATAATTTTCAATTTTTTTGACTAATTATAAGTATATTATTCTAGCAGAAATAAGTTATTTAGAAAGATGGTGATAATTCTTCTAAGCAAAAATAAAGTTAACTTAATTTTTCCACGCTTATCTTAATTTTAAATTTTAACATATTTTCCAAGCTTTGTAAATTTCTGAATATATTGCAATCGCGGTGCAACTACCTTAAAGAAATTACCTGACGGAAAACAATTAAAAGATCATTCATCTTGTAGCATGTTGTACATATTTATGCAGTATGTGAAAATTATATTAAAATTATTGAAGAGAATAAGAAAATAAGTATTATTATTTATAAAAACACAACATGTTTTCATGTTAAATACTTTTACTCCTGTTTGAAATGGAGTGGTGAACTACTCCATTCAAACTCAGAAACACAATCTATGATATATATTCATCTTTATCATACTATATACTTGTATATACCATTATTTACTCTCTGTCTCTCTTGTTAGAATCTGGTTGTTGGAATGTACAAAACGTATATATGTTATCCATCAAGAACTGTCAGCAAAGAATCGAATCGAGTCGTGTTATAATAAAAAAACATACATTTTTATAATACATACAATACCAGAGTGATACCCACCCGCTTCGCTGGGTTTAAAAGTAAAGATTGATAAAGATGGCTCTCAAAATAATGAGATATAACACTCGAAATAATGGTAAGGATTGTTTTACACAGGTAAAATATATGTATGGTATTCAATTTTTTTTAAATGTATATTAGTAATTATTCATTGAGTATATCAGAGAAGATGGTCGTGAAATATTTAAATTGACTATTTTTACAGAAATGTGTAATTCATGGTAATGTCAAATTAAATTAATTTTTAAAATTTTTTTATTAATATATCTTTAAAATTATATCTCATGTGTTATTCTGATATATAAGCTATATTGCCGTGCAGTTTCATTAAAAACCATACGCTAGTTATAGCATGAAAGTGTAACAAACAAACATGCTTACTTTCGCATTTATAATACATTCAATATATACAATCAAATGTAGAAATTTATTCGATATTCTCTCGAATAAATTTTCTCTCATTTCGTGACACGTATGTTGTTGCAGTTGCTTGTATACTTCAAATTGTCAATTTTTATTTAGAAAATAAATATTTTTATTAAAAATAAAAAAAGAGATTGTGTAGTGCAAAATGATAATTTATGCATTTTACTGCAAAATTTTTCATATTTTTCGAATATTTCAAAATTATTTATTAAGATCATGCGATGTCCCCAATCTGTGTTTATGCAGTACAAAAATACAATACAGGAAATTGAAAAAATGTTTTAGTGTATCAAGTGTTAATAGAGAAAAAGTGTTTGGAAACTATAACGGGAGAAGACGGATTAAAATAAATCGGGCACTTACGCAGTTTTTAAAAATTAGGGCCACCGGTAATAAAAATCTATCAAAAAAATTCTTTTTTTTTCAATTCTTTATCTCTAAGAACCTGTAAAATCACATTGGTTGTTCGGGGAAATTTCCGATAATAAGTTACAATGCAGAGTTTTCTGAGATATATTGTTTGGATCCATTTTAGTCCGTATCTCAAAAACTATTCGACCAGTCAGCAAATGCACCCGATTTTTGTACTTTTTGGGTCAAAATTACCTTATATACTGAGTTTTATCGAAATTGGAGATTTATTTATTTTTAAGGGGTACCCCTTTGAAAAAATCGAGAAAAACGCAAAAAAAAAATTTGCTTTGGAATTTGATGAAACTTGGTGGATGGGGTAATTTTGATCCAAAAAGTATAAAATTCAGGTTAATTTAATGATTGGACCTATAGAAAGTTACAATGTCAGCGAGTATCATGGGCAAAACATCATTTTCAAAAAAGTTAGAGATCCCCACCAAAAAATTAAAATCCATAAAATTGTTAACAAAAGAGAAGATAAGTGAGGACTATAACGTCATAGTCTTTGTGTTTGAAGGAGAAATTTCCCAGGAAAGCGGGCGGTATTATGAGTATCTGCTAGTTACTCATAATTATGGATAACGTTTCCGTTGCCCCGGTAACCAAGTTGACAGGTAATGAGTATTAGTTTCCTATAGTATAGGCTCTTATCATCCTGCAAAAAAAGCTGGTTAAGTTTGCAAAAATTATTTTACTTACCGAAAAGACGTAATTGTCCAGTATTTTCTTCACCACAAATCCGGCCACTCTTTTTACTTGGTAATCAAAAAGATGAACTTAGATATAAAGTCCCGAGAGACAGCTAGCTTTTTAAATAAATAACATTAAATATTATTCACCTGTATACATAAATTTTAACTAACTACGCCATTTATTTTATATCAACTTTTGTTATACTTCATCATGTTTTTTTTTCTCATCTTTTTTCCATTGTAGTAGGTACCTACCTCTACCTACGTATATACCAAGTATATACTTTGTGTTAAAATAAAAGCCAACCATAATAATAATAGAATCTTACATAAACTTTTATAATTTTTAATGATATCAAATGGTTTTAAAATTGCATGTGTTTGTTTTATGTATTTTTTTAACATATATATTTTTTATTTTTTGAAAACTTTATAATAAGATCCTTTTTTATTTTTCAAATTATTTTATTTTAATTTTTTAATTATAATCGTTTTGTTTCTGTGGAAAACTATAATTAAAGATTTTTACACTTTTTTTAAGTCATTATTTTTAGTATTGTGTCACATAAGCCGATTTTAAGATTAACGCAGACTTTTTGGGAACTACGTTTTTTATCGTATGTTTGACAGATAGGGAGAACAAAAATCTTGAAATATTAAAAGTAATGTAAAGGAGGTCATGTTAACTTGTGACGGTCTTAATTCTACTACGTTACCCAAAGAACACATAATTTTTAACTTTGCTGGAAGAAAGAAACATAGTAGGAACGCTGGAGTAAACGTTAACATTTAGACTGGCTGATATGCACGGCAAAAAGCAGCCATTAGCATAGATGAGCTTATATTCTAAGTAACCTTGGCTAAAGTAAAAAATCACTTGAACAAACTCTCCATATGCATTGTCGCAGAATAAATTTTTCTTCTGCAGAACAAATTCTTGGCGATAACCTTCTATTTTATTCACTAGATTTGTTAAATTTTTATTTTGCTGTATAAGCAGAGAATTTTTTTTTCAATACAAGATAATTTTGTATTCTAAATTGATGGTAATGCTTTTAGCTAAAAGGTATATTAATTAAATATCTATATAGAAATTATGTTAACTTTCTGGTTAGAGCTGAGAATAATAATAGCTCTTCTGGGATTTTACAGTGAAACCTTTTCGTATTACGATTCCAACTGTGTATACATTTAATAGTGAATTAATATATTATATTCTATATAGTAAACTTAAAGTAGCACTTTCAGTCTTTCATCTCAAGTCTTTGGAGATACGAACAATTAGATCATAAGAAGCCATTCAAAATATCAAATAAAGTGAAACGTTGTAAATCTATCTAGTGAGAAAATCACTCATCACGTGGTTATCAGTCATAAACAGGCTTAAAAACAGCAGTGATCTATGGAATGACTAGATAATTAAAATAGTGGCTCTTTTTATTAGACAGATCATTTTAACATTTTAAGAATATTGTTGTAAACAACTATGGTTTCTTAATTTCTATCCATTTTTTCAAGCTAAAACCCAATTTAAACTTTTTATTGTAGTTCTATTTTAACACATCGGTTCCCCCTTGCCAATATCATCTTTCCCAATATCAACATTTCACTTTGTTTATTTATCTTTCTTTCACGCCAAAACGTCAAAGTTCAGATGAATGTGATTTTTATGTGCAGGGAGACCTCGATGTCTTGGAGTAACATTGACTTCTTCTTATCCCGTATAAATTAATTTTCCAATACCTCCATGACCGTAGCAGTGGATAAACGAAAGTAAGAAGTAGTATGCCTACGAGCATTGCTCTTAATAAGACGTATAGATTTGTAATTTTCCTTGATGCTTGGTAAACACTTGGTATTTCATAATACAAGATTTGTTTGTTATTTGACAAGAGTGCAAATAATTTTTTCTCTTAACATATGAGACAAGACTACCAAATTGACGAGATACTCGTAGTGACGAGACAACATGTTACATAGAACATTATCATTTTACAACGCCAAAATATTTATTTTGTCTATCCAGGGTGTCTTAAAAATTTCATATAAAGATACTAGTGAAAAAAGATAATTATTTTAACAATACACTACTCAAATTGTTAAAAGTATAATTCGATTTCTAAAATTTTTCGAGTTATCTTCGAATAGTCGGAGCATTTCTTTGTTGTCATCTCATTAATTAAAAGTATCACAGATGTCATGGGACACTGGGTCGTAACTATGTTCCTTTTGTAATACATTATGTATTGCAACGCGACTATAAACTAGCAAATCGTTGATGCGAGTGATAACGGACTAAGCTAAAGAAAACGCTCATAAAATAGTGCCATGTAATTTTGAAGCTTCCTGTACATGTTTGTGAAAAAACGAAAAAAAAATAAAAATAAACCGTCTCCAACTAGTTTGACGAAAACAAATATGAAAACGAGTACATCAAAACATACATAAAGTTTTCCATCTCGAACATGCAATTACAAAAGATAAATAATTATTTAAGTTTTTAGAGAGTAATTGTGGTTTTTATTTACAATCGTCACTAAAATAAACATTTTATATTTAATTTACTTGCTATGAATGAGCACACAAGAACAATATAAATATCACCTCTAATACTATTATACTGGAGGGTTAAAAATCCGATCACATTAATTCCAAATTTTGTAAATCCTTGGCAAAAGGAAAATTGAAATACAGGATGAATTATTTTAATCTATTATGGTTAATAGCACGTTTTGTAGTTAACAAAAATAAATTAAGCAAAAGTTACTGAATTTTATAGGGAACATCATGTTCTGACTTCAAACTGGACCTAGTTCCGCGGGTTGTTTTAATAATCAATTTAAGTCCTAAAAAGTATGAAGTTAACACTGTGAATTAGAAAGTTGATCCTCATAAAAAAACAAACTTTTTTCGATTATCGTTACCTTTCGAAGGTAATGCGATTTAAAATGTCATTATTGCATTTAATTGAACGAAAATACGATAGCTTTAGAAAAATGCTTTAGCCAAAAGTTGTCAAGGACAATACAAGATATTTGCCTGTGTCCATGACTTTGACCTGGATTTCTAGCTTTTAAGATAATTTGACCTTGATCTTCAAATGATCTTAAAAATTTACCTGCACTTAAAAATTATTAACACAGACGAATGTCTTTTAATGACCTTGATAAATTTTGCCTAAAACATTTTTCAAAATTAACGTATTTTCTGCTTCTCGCTAACGATATCCGAAAAAATGTTTTAAATAAAAAATGTTAGTTTTTTAATGAGAATCAGCTTTCTAATTTAAAGTATTATTCTACTTCTTACGTCTTTGGATCTAAATTCTAAATTCCCATCAAGCTCGGCAACTTTTAGGCAGGAACAAGAATGTTCTGGAGGCTTGCCACCGTTTTCTTTTGACAGTCGAGACAATTTCATTTACTTATGTTTCGTTTACATGTCATACCACTCCACAAATCAACTCACATTTCTTCTTGCTGCCATCCGCCCTGTTTTCGTTAATGAATAATGAACTAGCTTTTAAATATCTGTTAAAATAAATGTGATTTTTAAAATTATTTGATGAAAATTACCCTATAAAAGAATTTTTCGTATTACTTCAAAGGGATGTTCATTAAAATGAATCCAGACATCCCGGCTAATTTGTCAACAAAAATTCATTCTCCCAATTTCTGTTATTTTCTTAAATATTTTTTTAATATATTTTAAATTGGTAATATGATAAAATAATTTAATTTATCCCTAAAAATAATTTGAAAAACTGATCCGATTTACAGCATCTTTAAAATCAAACACTGCTCTACTCCATCTGTACCTGTGACCCAATTTTCGTATCCGTCAGTATACACAAACACATAACGTATATACAGACTACTTTTTTTACTACCAATATAAGAAAACACAAACAATACAATAAAAATTAAAGAAAAATACGAATAAAATAAATGTGTTACACGTACCACCATTCACAACAGAAAAAAAGAAGTAACAAGACTTTTCAGAAAATGTATAAAAATATATAAAAATGTTTTTGTTATTTTTGACAACAACATCACATTCACCCAATATCATTTGTTATTGTTGTTGTTGTTGTTTTCAAATAATAATACAACAAACAACATGAAATTCACCTATTTTTGTTAAATTTTCATACAATAAGTTGTTTTTTTATTATCCATTTTAGAGTAACATATACTTAAATATAAATGTCATAAAATAAATGATTGTTAAAAAAATATATGAAAACCAGATGAAAAACTCATTAAAAAAATGATAGGCAGTCATAAGGACTGCCAATAGAAGTGGAAACTTAAAACTTTGGAATAACTGTGTAATTTTTTTTAAATTAATTATAGTATTAACAAAATAGCGAAACTCGGGAATGTTTCGCTGTGGCTTTGTCTGATATTAATTATTAGGGGAGTTAATAAAAATAGTCCAGAAACATATTTGACATTTATATAACTTTCATCCTTTTTTCAGTGATTTTTAAATATTTGTTCCCAGGTGAACTTTGTAATACATGAAGGGGAGAGTGAGAAAATTGCGGATAACTATGGGAAAGCTCCAATAGTGTTTCGGGCAAATGCGGACAAAAATTGGGAAATTGCGAACAGTTAGGTACTTATTACACAAATTACAAATGTAGCCCTTTGATTACGTACCACCTGTAAAATCTTGTGCTTAAAAGAGGCTTCTTACCACGTTTTTTTTTTAGCTTTCTTGAGCTAGAGCGTCATATTTTTCTTCAGCTTTTCTAAAACTCACTTCTTTTTCTGTTATTTTACGAACAACATTTTGCAAAGTTTCTAGGTTTTATTACCGATTATTCTTTTATAGCTTTGAAGCATCTTCAACATATTTAAGCATTATTTCAATTCATTTTAATATTTGGGTAATAACGGACGTCCGAGATTTCCTTGAGACGAGTGTCCGCCATTGATATTGTTGCTTTATTGCGCTATTAAACCTACGTTTACCCTAAGTATTTGTAAGCCAAGTAAGATTTAAGGCGTTGTTTATAATAATAGGTAAACATAAAATACAAGTTATTTAAAAATAATAAGAAATGCCTACAAAATACAGTAGAATCTCGATAACTTAAACCTCGGTAACATAAAAACCTCTGTTACTTCAAAAAATACTATGTTCCCTTCCCATCAGAGCCCAAAACCTCTATAACTTAAAATACGCAACCTCTATAACTTAAATAAATAATCTCTGTATAGGCCCTCAGTAACTACATAGAAACATGTACATACCTCTATATTAACTAGGGTACATAGAAACATGTACATACCTCTATATTAACCTTTACCTAACATAGACACTTGATAACTTAAAACCTCTATAACTTAAAATATTTTGTGTTTCCCTTGGACTTTAACTTATCGAGATTCTACTGTATTTAAATTAACTTTCTTTCGCAAGTGTACGCAGCAGACCGTCTTGATAACTATCTGTACACTAACGATGGTGAACACGATTGAGACAGCCCATAATTAGCCGGTGTCCATGTTTACCCCACTCTCCTCTATGTACAAACGCTCTTGAATATACATTGAATGGCTTATCCAAATTTCAAGACAATCCATCGACTACTTTTCGAGTTTTTCGACCATAAATATAGGAATTTTTATGTATAAAAATATTGTGAGAAACTTGGAGGACAGAGTACTTTGTATGTTCAAGAAAATTTCATATAATACATATAACATGATACTTTTTCATCTTTTATATGTGCTCTATAACACGTTATTGGAACATGTTAATGTAAATGACAAATTGACAATCGATTATGACATTTTTGTTGTGAATAGTAATAATAATGAAACAAAACTTTTTAAGAGTGTGTCATCTTTTTTTATTGTTTTAACAACATTTGAAACTTAATTTTATTAGAAAATGTAAAATTTCTTCCAATAAAAATAAAGATTCTATTTTATTAACGTTTAAAGTCATACAGAAAACCCACAAATTGTTTTGGGTTTTTACATTTTAAATTTTCAAAACGTAACATAACAAATTTAAGACGTGAAATAACAAAGATTTTTATGTGAAGTTTTAAAAATTATATCTCGTAAATTACATAGTCAAAAGACGATTATTTATATTACTTTTATTTATTGAATATTTACATAAATCCGATTACTAGTGATGTTAGATGCTACCAAAAAAATACAATATCAATACGGATTTAACTTACGCATTTTTTAACTCGGCGGCACTCCCGTTATGATCATTTTGATTACGCTCCATTTAAAATTCTTTTTCAAGCCCTTCAAATCACGAGACTAAAGATGTAATCAAACAAATATTACCTTCGATTGTGTAATAATTTTGATATTAATTAATAAGTATTTATTAATTTTAATAAATACAGTTAATTTTTATTGAAAGCATTCTTATTGGTGCATAACCTATATTTTAAATTAAAGATAATTTAAAAAAATCTCTAAAGATAATTGAATCTCTAACGATGTGTGATTTTCACAAGCAACAAATGTATAACTTTGCTTTAAGTTATATGCATGATTGATGATAATTTATTTCAAGAGGAACCATCTTATAAAATATTTCACTGTTTTTTTTTCTACGACAATGAAATTGCATACAAGTTCCGTTATTGTTGGTATGTTTTGATGGTACCTCGTAGTTCCAACCATCCAAAACGAATAAATATGAAGAATTAGTTTATAGTTTTGACTGTAACATAAATACTCACGTAAATAGTAAGCATTCAGTGCAATATCGTATTATTTATTACAGGGAATTTGTAAAATATTCAAGATAAATTTACTAACTAATATCTTTCTTTCTTTTTAAAGTCAAAATATATACCAAAATGGTGGAGGGTGTGGGAAGTCAAGTGGTATATCCACAATAGCATTGTATTACCTACTACTCGTCGCTTCCACCATTTCTCAAGTAAATACTCTACTATATACATATAAACGATGATTACATACATAACATTGAACATAAGAATTACAAATTCTATCCACCACAAGGAGTGTTTATAAACTACGTGGATCAATTTCTGCCTCTTTAGAATCCTTTCCCTTTATGTGGCTTACCATAGCCTTTTCGTCGTCAAATCCAATTATTTTAATTTCTGAATTGTTTAATTGTTTTTTCCTTCTGTACCACTTTTTTGCTTATCTATGTTGCCTTTTGTTTCCACCTTAGGTGTTTTTCGAATAATAAGTTACAAATTTTCACTGGAAAATTGCTTGCTCTTTTGACTTTTGATTTAAGCTATCTTAATCACTATCCTTATCTCCTAAGTCTTAAAAGAAAAGACGCAAGTTCGCGAAGATTTTTTTCATAAATATGTTATAGAATACTTAAACATTACAAAAAAATTTTACCGGGCAAAATACATACGCAAAAAGCTTTGAGATAAATTTAATGAAAAAAAGTTACCTTTTTCAACAGCAAATATTTAACCAACACAGTAAACGTGAATTAAATGACACGGTAAATCGAGAGCAACAACAACAATAACATGCATCTGTAAGAGCAGGTAGTTTGCGACTTACAATACAGGCGGCGGGGGTAACGTAACTCAAGTGACCTATTCGTGATGGAGTGGTTATCAAACTACATCAAAAAAACACCTTTCTGACTTTTGTTCGGAAATCTGGTATAAATACTCCACTGTGATATGCTTAAAAGGATATAATTTAAAAGCCATTTAAAAGATTTTGAAAGAATTTTCTTGACACCTTAACTACGAATAATACTGGGGCATTTCAGGTGATAACACTACATGAAATATAATTTGACCTGGAATATTTTGCAGACTTTTCATACACACATACATTGTGCATTGTTTGCGTACTTCCTTTAACTTGTCATACATCACTTGCTTATTTATGCTTGACGTAGTTGTTGTACAAGTTTATTCAAGTGGTATGACGTATGTATATATTGTGTGTTTATATGTATATGTACAACTATATGTCTAGAGAGGATTCATTCTCTTAAATGTTATGGATGTAGTCTCCTCTTTTACTACAGCTCTCTATTCTAAAGCATAGCCAAAGCTTGTCTGCCTGTCTGTCTGTCTGTCTGTTCTAACTGTTATTATTGTTATTATTATTTTATATAAGCAGCTATTTGACAATTTAAATCCGATTTATTTCTATAGTTACATAATATGCATTATTGTTATTTGCATGTATTTGTAAATGCTATTGTGTTGGTTTTTGGGCTTTGGCATGACAGAGAGAAGGGATTGTTTGAAAAGCTCTTTGCGTTGGGTCTTGATATGAATGTGACGAAACTTATGACAGATACCTAAAGCAAAACTTTCTTGTCATCATGCAGATTTCAATTATTAGTCAAGAACAACTTTAACTTGAATAATGATCTCTTGTTACTTTTCAAAAGAACCGCTAATTAATAATATTCATAGAAATTTTTTTAATTTTTAGCAGAAAAAAACTGTCTCGAATTAATCTGCTTGGTTCTCTTAAGCAGATCAAACCACTCTTTAAGAATTTTACATGCTGACAGAAATTTGTTACATAATTGCTTTTGTCGTCAATAGAAAAGCTTATTTAGAGACATTTAGAGTTCTTGAATTTGATCTTGTAAATACTGAAATCTATTTAGTTTACGAAAAATGTTTCGAATAAAAGATATGTATTTCAGTAAAGCAAAAATTTTTTTTAAATTGTCTTCTGCATTGAAGCTAATTATATGGACCGATTTTCCTCATCGAAGGGCTTAAACCACACTTGAAAATTTCCCCTAGCTGTCTTTGATCGTTATTTATTGGATGATTTACCAAATTCTTTGCTTGAAAATAATAATTCAACATTCAAAAGAAAAATCTGCTTTTCGCTTCACTTATGGAAACGGAAAATTTTGTGTAGTAAATGGAGGTATAATAATAAAAATTTGGGAAATAATATAAATTTGAAATCCTTTGAAGTTCTGCTTTTGAAATAAGGATGCCCAGCCCCCAAGTACTCTCAAGAATTCTTTTTTTCAACTGTCAGAAAGTTTATAAATACCTTCTAGAACCTAATGCAAAAAATCCGCATCTGGATCCATGTCGCTTTTGAAATTTTCACGGTTTTGACGTTTTTTGTGTCTATTTTCCCCTTATCACTGTTAAATATCCGCAAATCTAAATTTTATCCACTTTTCAAAATTTCATAATATTAAAAAGATCATTCATCATCTTACAATTTCCCGATATACTCATAAGACGCGATGTTTCATCTAAGTTATTCCAGGAAGGTAATCGAAATACAATATATAAATACCATTTTTATGTAACCCCTTTATTCAAATCTAAGGTACACGTTCAATTTTATATACATTTAAATGGGTTGTTCCGTTATAAATAATAAACATTTAGGATAAAATGATGGGTATATTATTTTGATAGTTATGTTATTCTTATTTTCGAGTTTTAAATGAATTTCTAGGTACGTATACAGAAAACAAACACCTTTGTATTAGCTTGTGAATATTATCTTAGATAGAACGTTCATCATCTTGTAACGTGTGTAGACATTTTCAACCCAACCAAAGATTTTCATGCATAAAAAAGAACGATAGGTATCGTAGGACACACGGTAGGAACTATGTTCCCATCGTATCTTCGAATATTATAAATGTAACGCTTACTTTTTCTCAGATTTATTTTTTGGCTGTTTTGAATGATTGATTATGCACATGTTCAATTTTGTAAGATCATTTTGTACTTTTTTCTTCTGTCATTAAACATCAGACCGCTATACTGTTACACATATGTGACTCATGAATATTTGCCCTCAAGCTCAATCCTCAGAGCTCTCTCTTTTTCAAGGTGCGAAGAAAAAGGGGGAGAGAAAAAAGCCACCGGCAAATTGACAAGAAAAGTTTAAGAAAATTTCATTTTCTAAATAAATTATTTTAGCAATAGAATTTTCTTGCACTTCGAAAAATAAAAATACAGACTTTTATTTTATTGATCATCAAACGTGTGAACCATGTACAGTATGGTTTTTCTATCTGAGGTAGTACTAAAATAAATTTATACTTGAAGCACGTATCACATATTTCCTAATAAATGTATTACATTCAAGATGGCCTTTTGCCTGTTTTTTTTCTTCTTCAATGCGGTTGGCATATACAATATCTTAACTATTTTTGTTTTTTCTTTAATAAAATATCTTTCCAATTTTCAGGACTGTATTCATACAAAATTTTATCTTTAATTTTTCTACATAAACATCTAAGAGTCCTATTAACAAAATAAATACAAAAAAAAAAAGATTGCAACTATATCTTATTGATGTTTATCTGACTTTTTTGGACGTTCAGTCTTCATCATTACGATCCACATTTCAAAGTTGACTTTGGCGTAAAAGTGACTTACCATAAGCGTTTTCTAAAATGTAAACTATCCGGAATAATTCTTAGTTTAGGCCAGCTAGGTCAAACGTTAAACTAAAGAAAATATTTTCATATTAGGATTCAGAGATAGTCAAAATGGATGATAGGATTTTGATAATTCTTTTTCTATTTTAAAACTGGTGCTTTTCGTGTGGCCCCATTTCATTTTGGCCCAGTTCTAACCATGGCATCCATGAAAAACCATAAAAGTCTTAAATTTGCATTAAGTATGCACTACAAGAGGACGAATAACTCATTATCACGCCAACCGATTTCGATGATTCTTTTTTTAGTGACAAATTAGTTAGTGTACTTCAGATTCACTAAAAATCACAAAATAAAAATAGCTTTTAACAAAAAGAAAACCGTCTTCAAAAGAAAAACTTTTTCAAAGAAATTAATATGCACTATAAAGTAAAAAAAAAAAAGATAATATAAGGTATTTACAATTATTGTTATTTTTGGAGTCGGTGTCAGCCAAGCTAATGTAGCAAACTGTTCTGTCAGAGTTGTTTCGTTGGCTGACACCGACTCCAAAAATAACAATAATTTTAACTACATTATATTATCGTTATTCCTGATTAGATAAAGGACTCTCTTTACTTTGACTAAACAAAAAATATATTCCACCACTTTTCTGAGTACTCAATCCCGGCCAGTGACTACCATATCTGAATATAATACTTTATTGTATGTTTAAAAGTTCTTTTTTTTCTAAAATTGAATATCTTAATAGAAAAAACAAAACAATATAATTTTTCTTAACTTTTTTTTTCTATAAATATTTTATTAGGAAATTATAATGGAAAATTATTTTTTAAAAGTTTCAGTATATTTTCCTATTTTCATATAAACTTTATATTATGTATATGTTCGAAAACATTTTCTAATTTCAAACGTTTTGTTGGTTACTTTCTTTCTCCTTTTAAATATCGATACAATAATAAAATTTTTGGTTTAAGCATCAAAGTTTCTTTTTTTATAGCCTCTTTCAAACTTAAACCGGATTTCTTTGTGTAATCTATTCGATTGGATCGGTGTAACTTAACTTGAGTTTTCCATTTAAATAGATTAATAATTCAATTATTAATTGCATTTTATATTTGAATAAATTGAGTATACATTTTATAGATGTGTTTATTGGAACCTAGATCGCTTACCTGATTCAGATTAAAAATGAAAGGGTAATTTGTTCACAGCTTAAATTTTATTCTTAAGAGTAAAATAAAGCCTAACTAAATTTATACTCCACAAATTAGCTAATATAATATTTTTATGTTATCCTCTAGGATCTTCAATACAGCCATTTTCTCTCTGGATGAGAAATATTACAAAATATAGGTGCATTCTTTATCGCAGCTATGGCATATTAAGGCGCTTTTCGTGCTAGCTCGACCCCATTAATGGTATTACTAACCCTTGGATGTGTAAGTGGACGCTGTCACAGGGTTAACCAAAAAAGCCAAAAAGCCGAAATCATAAAATCGTAACTTCTTTATTCATTTGTCATCGGATTATTTGTTATTGGATCTTTTGTCCTCGAATCTTTGTTGTGGTCCTTTTGTCGTCAGATCTTTTGTCTTCGGGTTAAAAGTCGTGACGCCATTTATTCTTCTAAAACCTGAAGCTATTTGTAGACCTCATGACAGTGTCTTTTACAGATGTTAATATTGGGAAAATCCCCTCAAGCAATTAATATGGCAGTCATAAATAGGCTTAAATCTTAAAAAAAGGCAACAGTGGTTTAGAACAGGCATGGGCAAACGTGGCTCAGAGAAGTCCCTCAGACTACTGTAACTACCATACGAGTAAGACAGTGATAATCTAATCAGTGACTATAAGAGAAAGTGAGATAGGTAGACGAATCGTATACCCGTCTCGCTTCCTCCTCTATGAGCAATACGGACTTGAATAAAGAAACACAATATAGTTTATGACACACAATAAAGTTATAACAATGGTGACATCGACTTAAAATAACTCGCCCATGTCTGGTCTAGGGTACAACTAGAACATTACAAGATTGGGCTATTTTTTATTAGTCAGATCATTCATACATTTAAACATTATTGTTGTAAATTACTATGGTTTCCATAATTCCATCTACTTATTTCTACTTGTTTCATATTTTCGATAAATAGTGTCACTCTTTGGGCAGTTTTCATGATCAGATCTGAGATCTCAGGTATGATGCATTCAAGGATATCATTGTATTAAAAAGAACTAAGTTTCTTTTCTGCAATTAATATAAAAATCACTCTCAATCTTGGAAACAAAACACTAATTTCCATAACAATAAAATCCAAGTTTAATAACATTTTCCAATGTGAAAGAAATAAAATCAAACCAACAACAAAATTTTCATAAAACTTAACAATTTGTAACAAATTATTATTTTATTTGTTATATAAAAATTAATAAATATAAACAATGTTGTTGTGTATATTAAGAAATAGAACACATTGTTAAACCACATACAACAATGATCGTTCGTATAGTCAGTCGTTCTTATATATAACAGTCGCGTATAAAACAATTAAATTATAATTATAAACTAAGATTATTATTATTTTGTATTTCATTTACAATATAATATAATATCATCATACATACCTACAGCTACATAGTGAAGTATATTTATTTGAATAAAATTACTTTACAAAAGTTTGTTACATGAATATATTTTGTATAACAAATAAATAATTATTGTTCTTAAATTGAAAATAACTTTTAAATAATAAACAAATAAATAGCAATGGTGTGTACAAGTTTATGTAGAAGATGATCTACCGACATTCAGATACAAATATTTTTTAGTTTACTGTTTAAAACTCCACATAAATACCAATTTGAATGTCCCGGTAATGTACTTTATATCGTTAACTACGATATACACCAATAGATGCCAGGAAGAGTCATATTTTGCAGTGTATGTTTCAGTTTTTCATGAAAAGACGGATAAAACGACGTTTTATATAGATCGACCTAGCTAGATCGACTTTTCGCCCCAAAAAATCCCCTGCATAGTCATTTTCATAAACAAGTGAAATTTACAAAATTTAAAAAACCCCCGAAAAAATGCGATTTATTCCATATGTAAACCCTTTTTTAGGAGACTTAAAATGTTCTCAATCAAGTCGGTTCGACTGTTTAGGGGCTACGATGCTAATGAAAATCTTACAGACCCACAGATAAACACTTTAAACTTATAACACTACTTCTTAAATCAATATCAAAGTGATATGGTCAAGGACATCAGATGAGATGAAAAGGATACTTAGAGAACTATCTTTTTTTGGGACAAATTTTTGGAAATATTTTAATTGAAATTGAAATATTTGAGTTGAGTTTGTTCTTTTGAATTATTTTTTTGAATAAGGTACCTAATTATTTTACCATTTCACTTTTCAAAATGAATTGAACCATTTCGTGTTACGCACGTGTTGGGTATATTTCGCATTCTCACGTTAATGATGACATAAAAAAAATTATCTCAAAATGTTGAACACTAAATTGTATTTAAAAGTTAAAAATTGTACAAAAACTAACGAATCATTTCCTACGATCTGATTTTTCGATATATAAATAACGATAGGTAAAAGTTTTTAAATACTTGTATAAACTTTTTAAACATTGATACTCGATTGGCTGGCTAAGCATTGTTTAAGCTCTTGTCAGTAAAATATTTATTGATAAGACACAAAAAACACGATTTATATGCCATATAGAAGTTTCGTTTCTGAAAATATAAAAATAGGTCGTAGGAAAATAGAAATACCGTCCTCTAAATAACGGTTAGTAAGATATTAAAAGATTAAAATTCTAACACAAAATTTCAAACAGCTGTATCTCTGCGAAAAATGGAATTTCGAACCGCAAAAGCTCATTTGAAAACTTTTACTTCCTTGTTTTGGAAACTATTGCTCAAAAATTTTACCCCTTTGTGCAAAGGAGGGGGATTGAAAGGGTAAGAAGTTATTTAGTTTCACCAATAATAAGGTTGAATTAAAAAAGTTGAATAGAGTTTTCTTCGAGTCGCGTCTTTAAATCGACACTGTTGGAGCACCTATGAGCTAACATTGCCACAGCTATAGTCAAAATAACCATACAAAACTTCGTAGAAAAATCTGGTACAGTAAATCTGGCATTTTGACTGGAAAAAATTACAATAGTGGATCTGAGGTTATAGATCGTTAGGGGGGCATGTAAATAACTTAAAAAAAAATTAAGAGAATTTTTCGTTCCGCTGTTTTTGAGAAAATCCAAAAAAATGGGAAAAAAAATTTGGAATGCGTTTTTCTCGGAATCTATTGATTTAAGGGAAAAGTTTTTCAAATAAAAAATGTAGAAGACACTGTCAGCTACATTTTATGTCATTGGAGCAACGTCATACGAGTTAAATTACAAAAAGTAGGTGGCGTTAAAGTATCAAAAAAAGGGTTTTTCACGATTTTCATTAAGAAAAAATGATTTTGTTTGACTCAAAATTAGCTTCAACTTTTATTTAAACAATTTTTTTGTAAAACTTACCGTTTTTGAAATACAGCTTGCTAAAAAATCTGAAAGTTAAGTTTTTTAAAATTTTGAAAAGGAGTACTTGATTTCCTTTTTATTTTCTTGGTTTATTTTAAACATACATTGTTTTACTATAGCTCGGAAACGGTAAGTTTTTCATAAAAATTGTTTAAATAAAAGTTGAAGCTAATTTTGAGTCAAACAACTTTCTCATTTACACTTTTACAAAAACATCATTTTTTCTTAATGAAAATCGTGAAAAACCCTTTTTTTGATACTTTAACGCCACCTACTTTTTGTAATTTAACTCGTATGACGTTGCTCCAATGACATAAAATGTAGCTGACCGTGTCTTCTACATTTTTTATTTGAAAAACTTTTCCCTTAAATCAATAGATTCCGAGAAAAACGCATTCCAAATTTTTTTTTCCCATTTTTTTGGATTTTTTTCAAAAACAGCGGAACGAAAAATTCTCTTAATTTTTTTTAAAATTATTTACATGCCCCCCTAACGATCTATAACCTCAGAGTCACTATTGTAATTTTTTCCAGGACCGGCCTTTTTTTCGTCTATATTGACTGAATCAATCATAGAAAATAACTTCGACCGAATAAATTGCTGCAAAAAATACAGAGGCGGCTATGTGGCTGACATCATTTTTCATATTAAATGGATACTAACCTATTAATAAAAATATAACTAAGATAATATTATATTTGGCCAGTTTTTTTTTTAATTATATCTCAATTTGTAACTTTGAATCTCCCTTTATTTATCTGACCTCCAAGGGTTATATATCCACAGAAAGAGGAACATGGTGGAATTTTCATCCATAGATTTATGTAATCTAAAGACACGTATATTTAGAATTTTATCACTTTATATTTTTACATATTTCTATATATGTTTGAATAAGAGTTATAACACAAATCTATTATATTCTCAACGATGTCTTTATACAAATATTATGTTTCCCTTATTCAACAATTTACCAGTGTCACCTTGTGCCATAATATAACATGTTATATGTATACATGTGCTATATAACATGTATGTAATATAACATACAATATTATAGTATATTTTTTTCTATGTTAATATTTCACTAGAAATATACAAATAATAGTACAATTCATGTACTATATAACAACATACATCTGAGCTTTTACTAAAGCTTTACATATATATATTATAATATAAAGCACAGTTGTAATAAACATACAGGGTGGGGCAAAGAAATATGCCATTTTAATGCTGTAATGCTAAATAATTTCTTTTACCTTCTTAAAATACAAAAAGCATTCAAGAAAAGTATATCAATTGAATTTTTAAGTAAATTAAAAATTTTATTTTTAAATAAATAAAGCTAATTAAGTAAGTAATAAATTAGTCAGTTCTGGCTACTTTTCTTGTGAGTTTAAGTGGAAAGAGAACAAGGACATTCTAGGGAATTGTGAAGCCCGCGCTAGGTTGCTGGATAATGACACAAGGCTGTTGGACATAGCATCACTAGGCATCCGGAAATTCGCTTTGCAAAGTGCAAGCTGCTCTTGAATAAGGAAATCTTAAGTAGGGGCAATCTTAAATAGAGGAAAGAGCGTATTTGTAGCACTGCAAGATACCTATAGTTGTATTACTATCGTAAACGTTCCGAAGATATTAGCTCACTTCAAACGGCCCTTTTTACAGAACACTGGCTACGTGGCAGTCACGCTGTATGATTATGCCTACCAGTGCTTCACGATTATTGCTAGAGCTGTCATAGTGAGGAGGAAAAGGAACGACGTCTCATCTTGTGTGTCACCATCCAGCTCATGCCATGAGAATTTTGACTCATTTGAGCCAAACTTTCTTTAACGACCGCTCCAATCTGAAGTCCGTTGAGCCAAAACACTGTTTTTAAACAACTCCAACTATTTCATGGAGTAGTGGCCGTGGGTGGCCCAGCCCACTTTTTGGTGTCACAACGGACCCTTGGGAGGAGGCAACCCACTTTTGATCTTTGTATTGAAGGTACGAATTAACTAAGAGAAGGACTCACCTGTCTTCAATATCGTAGATCCCAACCAGATTGGTCTGTTACAAGGCTTTATAATTAGTTGAAGACTGAGTCGAAATGGTTCTTAACTATGTTGAAACTTTTACCTATCGTTTGAAGATCATCACCTCGTTTTAAATTATTTGATATTTTGGAAGCGGTGGGAAGCGTAAAGCTTGATATTTTCTGCCAATCATAAATGACGAAAATTTTTTTTGTACTTTTTCAGATTTTGTACTTTTAATAAAAAAGTACAGGTTTTGTACTTTTCCCGTAACATTTGTTTAGTACGCATTTCAACAGTTCAACTATAATGCAATAACAGCATACATATAATACATATTATACTACTGTGAATGCATGTTCACATATACGTCATGGATTTGTTTACATATATCTCACTATTATGTAGACTACAGACAAAAAAATAAATTACCTTAAGGTTCTCCGTACACTCATTTGAATAATATTATAGTTAAAACACTTCAAATTTTTCATATTCCAATCATCATGTGAAATTTAGAAAAAAAAAGCGTGCTTTCTGTGTATAATCAACGAAAATAATTGCAAAATTTGAAACCTTATTCACTTCAAACCTTAAACCCGAAAACTACTTTGGATTTTTGATTTGTTGGGTAGAAATTGAAAACAATGAGAATTTTCATTAAACATTAATAAAACTTGTTATTTTCATAAAACTTCATATTATGTTTTACGTGGTAGTGGTGGGTATACAGCATACAATTACATTACACTACATAAACTCTCATAAAACATTAAAAAATAAACATAAAATTAATTTGAAAACAAATACTTCATGGTAAACGTGGTAATGCACACAGATCATATTAACCCTTTCAGAAATCCCCTAGAGTGAACAAATTTTAATTACAATATTGAACTTTACACAAAAACAACTTTATAGAAAAGAATCAAAATTCAATTAAGATGATTGTAAACGTATACTTGATTCCATAAAAATCGCCACAGTTAAAACATTCTAAGCCTACTCATCATATGTTATGTTATAATAGTAACACTTAGAATGTTTTAAAACGAGGGTTTTTTTTTTACATAGAGTATACAGTATTGTAAAAAAAAGTTTTGGTTTATTCCACGGTACAAACATATAAACCAAATACATGCATTGTAGTCAAGTAATACATTATTTTTAGCTTCACAATACCAGGCAACTACAAAAATATATAATATATTGTATGCAAGTGATGCTTATAAATTTGATAATATAGATATCGCTCCTCAATCATCAATACTTTAACTATAGTCGTCTCTGTTCATCAAATGATGGATTTTCGATGAACTCATACTTAAATTAACATTTTGTTTTTATATCATCGAAAACCTTATATTTTTATAAACTACAAGATTGTCTAAATATTTTAGATAGTTTTTTCTCACACTCTCTAGATTTTTTGATATAGAAATATCCAATTGAAATGGATAATGTATATGATTCTTCATTTTTTTCAGCCATCTTAGAACGATAAAATAATAATAAAAAGCCCGATGACCTAGGAATTTTTTGTGATTTTTGGAAACTTTGTTTACTCCCATTTCAGTTTTCTAAAAAGCAAAAAAGGAAAAATAAATCTCCATTTGTATCAAAATACCATGTTTACTCTATACAAAATCATATATAATAACTAAACTTTTATATTACACAATACTCTAACCTCGAACAACAGTTCCAGTTAACTACATGTTAATTTATTTACGTAAATTTAACAGTGTTAATTCAGCAATAATTAGTTTTTTATGTATTTAAGGATTATTTGCACAGTTTGCAATATGAGAACCCAAACTATATGAACAACACATTCGTACCACATACAGGGTGGCTCGTGAGTCGATGGATATAGCTTAAGGACTTATTCTTTGGACAAGTTTAAGTGGAAAGTTCCTTATGTACTTTTGTGCAAAACTCAATCGTTAAGGAGATATGTGCACTGTTTTAACCAATAAAGTAAAAACATTGTTTAGTATAAAGAGTTCAATGTTTTATTATTTAAAAATATTTCTTTGACACTTCCAAATGGACTATTTTCGGACTAGTTATGGATAGCTTCTTCGTCGGAAAGTTATTGCTGTACGTTCTGCATTAGCTTTGCGAAAATTTCATTTTTCTGCCAAACGACGATGCACACTTGTTTATTAGGAATTATCCCACTAATATTCCCGCATTGACACTCTTGCATTTCCGTCACAATATCTGTAAATATGGCGAATATCGGTATATTCTTGATTTGTAAGCGTAGTGGTTGAATTACTCTTAAAATTACAACTTAAAAAATAAAAGACACAAACTTAAAATATCAAATGTCACCATAACAACAATTACATGGCCTGCCAGATTAATTTGCTATTCAGTTTACTCTCCTCGGCTATTATCTTTGGGGACATAATATTGCACATAATTCCTTGACTATTGGGTTTTGGACAAAAGTATACAATGCATTTTCGATTTAAAACTGTCCAAAGAATTCACACGCAAGTTTAGGTGTTCATCAAGTCACGGGACACCCTGTATATCACACATTCGTATAACAACCATATCACAATTTTCATTCATTATTTATGTTTGAATTTTTATTTTCTGCTGTTTATTTTACTTTTTACTTGTTTTCTGGTCATTATTTTGTTGTAAAAATGTTTTTTGTTTGTTCAAATAAAACAATTTATAACAATATTATATCGTTGTATAAAAGTTTATAATATTTTCTGATCTGGGTATCGATAAATTTATAGTATGTGTTTTAAAACTTTACGTAAGGCAGAGTTGGTGTATGGTGCTTTCCGGATACTTACTTTTAACGATCAGGAACTAATGATTTTAATTGTGAGACACTAAGACGTGTATCTTTTAGTTCCAGTTAATACTCCCATTTTTTATCTAGAAGGGGTTAGACTTTAAATTTTTTCAAGACATTTAATAAATTTAAAAGTATTTTGACGGTAGAATATGCTTAGCTTACTAAATCATTGACTAATCCAGCTCCATAAGAGACAACTTCCCTGACCTACCATCACCTCAAACAGGCCCAACAATTATAATCTTCTTTAAACAATAACTATCCAATTGGTTGTAGCTAACCAATCAAAAACTAACGTAAAATTTGCTGGGGAAAACAAATTATTGATAATCAAAATCTTTTAATTAATCTTACGAATTAAGTATCTGTGATTTGTTACCTTTGAAAATAACAAATTACTGATAGTTATTCCGAACTGACCCTGTATTTTGTGTCAAACGATAATATATTTTTAATTGATTGGCACATTAAAAAAAAGAAGTTATTTTTTGTTATTTACTTTTAACATCAAGTAATAAATTTAAGGATAAAAATATTTTATAACCTAGCCACTACGAGCGAGTAGGTTTATGTTGAATTTAAAATATATAAAATTGAAAATAACATTTTCTTTAAAAAATTTTCATGAATAATATATCTAGAAAAATATTTACTTTATAAAATAATTCAAAATAAAAATGAAAAGCTCATATTTTTATTAGAGATGAGCAAAAACTTAAGTATATCAAATAATAACTACATTTATATTATTATTATTGATGAATTGAAGAGGATTTAAGCCATTCGTTTTTGGTATTACCATCACAGGCCGGAAAAATGCTTCAGTATAGACCTATCGTAACGGACCGAAGGGAAAAGTGCTTACTCTCATTTATAATTTTACAGAAAATCTTTAGGGATAAAATCTGTTCAAAACTTAAACCGTAATTATAAATTTTCAACTATAATTAATTCGGTGACTCTAAATAGAACTTTAATAACAGGATTAAACTAAATTTCAACTGGCCTTGAATAAATAGATGGATATTAAGAAACCATATTAATTTACAACATTACTGTTCAAAGGAAGGAAAAAACTGATATAAAATTTGGAATATAGATTTGACAATTTAAAAAAAAAAAAGAATCATAATTCTCATTCCTTCGATAGTTTTTGTTCCAAAGGTTAGGTTAGGTTAGGTTATAATGGCTGTCCACGAAGGGTACACATAGGCTATAGAGCCATTGTGATACCATATATGTGTTTTACCACCTTTCCGCTGATTATTTCATTTATCAACTCCTCAATTTCAGAGGCTGAGTGCACCTCTTTCATGGATATACCATGCACTACACCAGCCCATCACAACTATTAGTTAAATTAATTTTGTTGCAACGGCGGGAATCGAACCTGCTACTCTAAACATACTGAGCTTATAGGGCGACAGTTTTAGATAATTTTTTGTTTTTGCACGTTTTTACTATTCAATAGTTCTTCATATTTTATTTTCACTTTGCCCAGCTATATTCTATTAAATTTTTGTCAATTTAAAACATATTTTTCTTCCGTATGTTGAATGTTGCATTTTTATATGCATAACTTGAACATTATAACACAAATATACTAAAAAAAGTGGAGAAAAATAATATAATGTTTTGAATTTATATATTTTTACTCCGTTTACCGGGGTGTGAACAACTTTCTATGTCAACTTAACAAACAATAAAATTTCCTTTACAAAATTCGATGAAAATTATTTTTATAGTCGTTATGACGGAATAGAATGTATTTCTTTTATAACATTAAGCTATTTCCCAAATATTTTTCTAAAAAATAAAACCATCATAGATCATTTTCCATACATTACAGATGTCGCAATGCTACTTGTTTTTTCCGATGATTTTTGCGCGTTTATTAATACGCAATAATGAATTCCGGACCTATTCAGTATAGTTTCTTTTCACACAGCTCGTCAGTCTTACTTAGTTATTGTGGATATCACCATTCAGTATGGGCCTGACGCCCTTACTGACATCAGCTCACGCGCCCCAACTGTTGCTCATGTTCCATTGCATTTAATATCAATGTTTAAAATGTCATAGCAAATCAAAATCAACGAAACCATACAGTATTACGTTCACGCCTATACTTACACATTGATATCGGGGAAAAATTTCTTACCATGTACCAAAATGTACACAGAAATGAAATAATAGAGAGTTTTGCAAGAACAAGATTATAAATTAGAGAGAGGAAGGAATCCATAGGTCAAGACTTAAATGGATTTTTTAAGATTCCGATTGACGAGGTCTTATTTCAAAAATCTTAGGCAAAAATTGTTAACAGAGTTTCATCAAAACAATCTGTATTATGGTCTAAAATAGATAATTACAGGAAACTGATAGATGATAATAATCTCAAATATTATATCAAAAAAATGCAAGGAATGTCAGGAATGCTATTTAAATCGCTGTAATTCCTAATTTCCAGACCTATTCACTTAGCTACAGATGATAGCTTGTGCCACGAATCCGTATCCCCAGTAAATAAAACACCTAGCATGTTCATGTTATCATCGATGAAAGCTTTTGTCAGAAAACCGTATTCCAGGAAATAAAATACTTGATAGAATTCAATTGAGACACTGTATAACTTCAATGCACTCATCTAACAATATATACCTTTTGATAGTGATAATATAAGGACGCATGAGCATAATAAATATGAAATGTATATACTCATCTCCAAAAAGGTTACCTATAATAACAGGTTGGCTGATAAGTCCCCGGTCTGACACATAAATGGCGTCGCTAGTATTAAATGCATATTATTTTTATATAGTACCAACCTTCAAATGATTCGTGTCAAAATTTGACGTCTGTAAGTCAATTAGTTTGTGAGATAGAGCGTCTTTTGTGAAGCAACTTTTGTTATTGTGAAAAAAATGGAAAAAATGGAATTTCGTGTTTTGATAAAATACTGTTTTCTGAAGGGAAAAAATACTAATAATGAGTCCGGAAACTCATTATCAAGCCAAGTTTTTGCTTCCACTGTATTTTTTCCCTTCAGAAAACAGTATTTTATCAAAACACGAAATTCCTTTTTTTCCATTTTTTTCACAATAACAAAAGTTGCTTCACAAAAGACGCTCTATCTCACAAACTAATTGACTTACAGACGTCAAATTTTGACACGAATCATTTGAAGGTTGGTACTATATAAAAATAATATGCATTTAATACTAGCGACGCCATTTATGTGTCAGACCGGGGACTTATCAGCCAACCTATTATATATGTATAATATAGAAATGGAAAAAGTAACTAACCTTAAATATATGGCAGTATTATCATCATATAAATATATCCCCTGCAACCAGAGAGAAATAGTTTTGCACTAAGGTAAAATGATAAAATAACTATTAAACAACCTTCGTTACTATGTTTACGTAATAGTTAGATATTATAGATCCTGAACTTTTAATGGGAATTTCTTCTCATTCGTAAATAAATATATGAACATGACAAATAGGTTTTAAGTTTACACTGGATGTAGAATTTGAATTTCAAATTACCAGAAAGGTGTAAAAATTAAACATATTTTAGAATATGTCTCAAATTTTGATACGAAAGTATAAGAAAACGTTTGCGAAAGTGAATTTTAAGACAGTTATATTAAAATAATTTGAAAAACTTTCTTTTTAATAAAAGATTAATATATAGCGTGGGAATAGCAACGAAAAAACTGTCATTTATTCTATAAGTGTTTTTCTCTAAACCTTTAGGCATCAATATTTCATAAACTATGGTACTTATATATCGAATAATTTTACTCGTAATTTTCCCAAGTAATTTTAATCTAACAGAATTCCTGAAAATTTCGGAACGAGACTCATTTTTTTGGGAACATTCTTAAAATGATTTTAAAATCAGAAACTTTGCTAAATTTTTTTGAGATAAACCAAACGTACTTCACTCTAACCTAAAATCCAAATTTTAGCTAAAATTTAGAAACATATAACTTTTTCAAAGAAATAATGGATTTCTAAAAAGTAAAGCTGTATTATATATGTTGTAATTTACTATTTGCAATATTCAACCATTTTCTCGTTCATATTATATCAATAAATTTTGTTCTTAAGTGCAAATACAGAACTAACTACCCAGAGCCTCCACCATTTGATATTATCATATATCAATGTTTAAAAACATAAGATGGATGCACTCACTATTACTCATATTTTCACAACTGGAGGTAATTAAGATATATTACCTTGTGATGCAGTTCTTCTGAACTAGTATCTGCATCGAAACAGCGAACGTTTTCACAATACTCTCAAAAAACGTACCGGGTTTTACAGCTATAAAACTAGCACAAAACTAAGTCAAAAATAATATTGACGTAGTTCCTAGATAGTCAACACTGAGCAAGATCGATATGGAGGGGTTCCTATTTAAGTTCTTGGTCTGGCAAATTTTGAATGACACCGCTAGCTTAAAGTTGATAAAGTTATCCTTTGTTATTTTTGTAACTACGTTCAGCTTATACCACGTTTCCGATTTGTTTGCGGTTTGAGAGGCTCTATCAAAAGAATCGTAACAAATTCTTGTGTTTCAATTTTTTGTAAACAAGAGAAAAGAAACAATTGACTGAGTTCATTGTTGAAATACCAGGTATAGACAGTGTTGATTATAGAATCGTTTGTTTTTTCACGTCATACAAGTAAATAGAGATAACCACTCTTGTAGGCAACGGTTTACAAGATGGGTCCCATGGGCCCATTTTTTCAGCAAAACAAAAAAAAATTGCACATTATGCCTAGAGCTTATGTGGCCCAGTTGATTAAGGCGCTTGGTTAGAAGCCAATACATCCATGGCCAATTCCAGGTATATTGACTCCATGTTACTTGCTAACTTACTATGGTATCCAATCAACCAGAGTATCAAGTCCGGAAATTTGAGATTTCTATCGTTTCGAACTTCAAAAATCCCGCTTTTTTAAAATATTGTACAAGATTAATAAAAATTCTTCGCTGATTAGTTTTATCTGCCTTCCACGAACTTATTTTATCACTTGCAACATAAAATTTATTTATAAAAGCAAAACTGAAGTTGCACTTGCTAATTTTATGTATAGTAATGGAGAACTACTAACATGAAAAACAAAATTATTTAATTATTATTGCAGGCTAATTATTGCTAACATTGCAGAATGTTTTTCTACACTTTTCTCTATAAATGCACAAATACAAAAACAACAAACATTTGATATAATGAAATATATAATGCAAAAAATTCATAATAAATAAAGCTCGAACGAACTCGATAAATAAAAATGTTAAAACATCAATTTTTATTGTGTTATTTATAGGTGTACAACAAACAATTGAGTTATGTAATAATTTTATATAGAAATAGTTTGTTATTTTTATTACGATACTAGAAAACCCGTTAAAAAATTGACGGCACGCGTCAAATATTTCACTCATTAAATATTTTTTAACTTTGTAAATCATAAACCTCTTTCTAATGCACTAGATAATTAAAAATAGTTCTATTAGGGGTTGTCCATAAAGGACGTCACGCTTTTTCTGGAAATTTTTACCTACCCCCCCTCGGCCCTGTCACAAATGGTCACGTTTTGCGAACCCTCCTCCGCCCCTTAAGGTGTAACGTCCTTTATGGGCAACCCCTTACCTGATTATTGAATGATGTTTGAGAGTGAAAATATATAAGCAGAAAATAATTTAAACACATTAATTCATTTTAACTAATTTAAACATATTTCTATCAAGTTTTTTTAATTTACTGAGTACGACAAAGGTACACGAACAGGCCCGAAAATAACCGAAGTTAACATTTTTTTGCTTACATCTTTACTCTCGTGATGAGAGACATTCTCACAATTTCTGAAGAACTTAAAAAAAATTATTTTTAACTATAGATAGACTGAAAAATTCATAATTCGAAAATAGATAAAATTATATGAAGTTAGAAAAAGTTTCAACTACTAGTAGAGTGAAATTACGCCTTGTGTATGGATTAAAAGTTCGAGCAGTGAAACTTTGGGGTTTTTCTTTTCACATCAAAATAAGTATTTTTTGAAATTTTTTACTTTCCCGGAGTGGTGCAACATGTTTAAAAAACAAAATGGCGTCAAAAATGAAATTTTTTCAGAAATTTTCCCTTTTTTATTTTATATTCGCAAAAGGAGATATCGGTGCATATCCAAATTTGGTAGGTTTGTAGTCCATGTTAAGAACTACTCCTCATAATTTTTTGGTGGGGTTTCGTCCCTTCCCCTCCCAGTTATATATATATGTATACATACATATGGTAAAACAGTTCATTTGACTATAACTTGAAAAATATTCGATTGATTTTAATGAAACTAATATCAATAGTAGGTTTTATTACTTACAACTTTCGGTTAAAATTTTAGCGAAATCCGTTAAACAGTTCGGCCAAAATTTCCAATTTAGGGAATTGTTTAAAATGGCTGCCATTTTATGCCATTTTGTCCTACGAGGTTAAAAAGGTGTATGAAATAAATGTATCTTAAAAGATTTTAAAAAGAGGTCAAAATAGTTTAAAATGCTAAAGTAACCCAAAATTTTAGATGCTTTTATTAATATAGCACTTTTTACAACACCCACCCCTTCCCCTCCCACTTTCATATTTTTTGCAAATTCAAAATTTTTATGACGTATAAAGGGGTTTTGGGGGTCGCTGATCTCGAATTTTGCAATAGATTATCAAAAACAATTGTAATATTTTTAGGGGGTGTACTTATTTGGGCCAAAAGTTCGAGATCAGCGACCCCCAAAACCCCTTTATACGTCATAAAAATTTTGAATTTGCAAAAAATATGAAAGTGGGAGGGGAAGGGGTGGGTGTTGTAAAAAGTGCTATATTAATAAAAGCATCTAAAATTTTGGGTTACTTTAGCATTTTAAACTATTTTGACCTCTTTTTAAAATCTTTTAAGATACATTTATTTCATACACCTTTTTAACCTCGTAGGACAAAATGGCATAAAATGGCAGCCATTTTAAACAATTCCCTAAATTGGAAATTTTGGCCGAACTGTTTAACGGATTTCGCTAAAATTTTAACCGAAAGTTGTAAGTAATAAAACCTACTATTGATATTAGTTTCATTAAAATCAATCGAATATTTTTCAAGTTATAGTCAAATGAACTGTTTTACCATATGTATGTATACATATATATATAACTGGGAGGGGAAGGGACGAAACCCCACCAAAAAATTAGGAGGAGTAGTTCTTAACATGGACTACAAACCTACCAAATTTGGATATGCACCGATGTCTCCTTTTGCGAATATAAAATAAAAATGATAAAATTTCTGAAAAAAATTTCATTTTTGACGCCATTTTGTTTTTTAAACATGTTGCACCACTCCGGGAAAGTAAAAAATTTCAAAAAATACTTATTTTGATGTGAAAAGAAAAACCCCAAAGTTTCGCTGCTCGAACTTTTAATCCATATAACAGCCTTTTTTTGCTTAGATTTACTCCAGTATACATATACATTTCAAAAATAAAAATTATTTATGTTTTAAATCGAGTGTGAGCAAAAGGCTCATGTTGATGGGTTATTAGAAGACATTTGACATGGCATAATTAAGACAATTACATTCGCATGATTATTATTACTTTAGTTAGTTATACATTTTATAATTGTTATTTTTATTAACAAATAAATATAATTGAAGTTCTTCTGTGTCTCTACACATATATAGTTCCATATAATTCCATCTAGTTAGATCCAACACAGTATATTCATTTTATATGTATGCTACAACATGAAATAAAATCCAATTAAAATAGAAGACCCATATGGTTGGTTATATTTATTATGTGTTCCATCAAAATTATCAAATATAAATGATGTTTATATTTCGTGTATAATACATACCATAATATTTATTTGTATCGTGTCTGTGTATATAAAATATCATCATAACTGCTTTTAAATTTATCATACAATTTTGTATCATTGTTAGAGTAAGTTTTTTCCCATAAAAAAATACTTTTGAAGCGATACACTTTTATTGTACTAAAAAGTAGAAATTAATTTTATCTATGAGTCACGCATATCCGACTATTTGTAAAAGCTTGAGGCGCTCAATTTAAAATATCAAAAATGAATCGGAACGTATCATCTACTCCACATGCCTAATTATTTTTCGATTCATTCTTGATATTAAGCACCTCAAGCTTTTACAAGTAGTCGGATAAGAGTGACTCATAGATAAAATTATTTTCTACTTTTTAGTACAATAAAAGCTTGTCTCTTAAATAGGATTTTTTATTAAAATTTTTAATTTAAGACTAAAAAAAATGTTTATATATCAAATATGGTCGAAGCAATGGAAAAATCAGGACGCCACAACCTTACCATGCATTACAATCTAAACTAAATGTGCATGAAAAATTTCAGCTCAATCGGAAACCGGGAAGTGGATCAAATTTGACTTGCAAGATTTGATTACAGACAGATAACGGGAGAGGTGAAACTAAATAAAAGCTTTATTTTGTTTTACTTTTTTTAGTCCTAAAATGAGACTAGGGAACTAAAAGATTGATGAATTTATCCGAAAAGTAACCCTTCCTATGATCGAAGCTAGATATCACAAATCGAAGTTCACTTTCAAAAGATCTACAGAACCTTTTGACATAACCAATGCTATAAATAGTATGTCTAGACCATATTTTTTAGAATTTTCTATTTCAAATATATTTCAGTTTTCGATAAATTTTGCTGGATATGTTAATTAACAAGTAATATTTAATAATAACTTGATTGGTAAAATGAACAAGTAAACACTTGCAATTTAGAGTATGATTGATTTCATATTTTATATTATGAACTAGAACAACTTCTACCTACTATGCAAATTTACTATGTTTTAGTCCCTTTTTAGTAAAATCTAATTACAGTTATGTTCATATATATACAGAATGATTTATTAGAAATGGAGAAATAGTTTGAAAAAATATGTCATTATTGCATTTAATCGAAAGAACATACGCTTAAAAGTTAATCGAAAACTGTAGGTCAAAGTCATGGACATAGGTGAATGTCCTCTTTTGCCTTTGACAAATTTTGGCTAGCGTGTTTTCTTTCGATTAAATGCAATAATGACATATTTTTTTCGAAAGCTAACAATTTTCAAAAAAATATCTTCAATAACAAATGTTAGTTTTTTCAGGAGAACCCACTTTCTAACCTAAGTGTTATTCTATCTCTTACCTTTTAGGATTTGAATTGACTATTAAAGCAACCCGGAAAACTAGGTCCAATCTGATGTCAGAACATGATGTCCCCCATCAAACTCAACTTTTGTTAAAGTTTTTTTTATTGGTTAAGTACAAAACGAGATATTAGACATAATAGATTAAAATGGTTCACCATGTATAATTTACCAGGTGCTGTGAAAGTGAGGGTCCCGAACTTTCCGTTGAGAAACTGCCCGTTCAGAATTGAAGTAACCAAATGTCTTATTTGCTTGGAGTAGCCTCGAAATGATTAGAATCTATAAACTTATAAAAAGATAGAAAACATTTCTTTATAAAACTTACATAATCCTTTTATATTAACCCTTAAATTCTTCTCGAAAAAAAAGATCGTTCTTCAAACCACACACACAAACAAAGCATGAACCATTTTGTAATCCCTAACATGGGAAATCAACTTTTTTCTTAAAGGTAGATAACTACCTTTATTATATGTTTTACTTGAAAATACCCTAATGCCAGAATATAAATATTATGAAAGATTATATACATCAGACATACAAATGGGGTACATACAAAAATAGATGGGATACTCTACTACTTACTTGGTGTTCGCATATCAGACAGACACGACTCTCTTAAGGAAAAACATCAGTTTTTACGAAGGAGGTAAAATAGATAGCATTACAACATTGAAAACAATGGATGAAAATTGTACAGAGAACGCCACACAACTCCTGTATACATAACATCTTTGGAAAACCGAATAATTTCGAGTTGAAAATTTCAAAGTCCGCAGTCTGTATCAAAATTACACAACACTATTTTAGGCGCCTGTTTTCAAGCTAAAAATTAGCAAAAAGTTCATCTTATATATTATGTCTAGCCAGTTTTTTCCTGTCCATACATTTAAAGCTTATCGTACTGGCTAATAACGAAAAATAGACTCATGATCTAAAAATGTACCGCTTTGGAAAAAAACAGGTTAAGAAATATTTATATTTAATTTTGTTCATTACGCAATTTGTATAACATATTTGTAATAAAATTGCCTATAAATGAAAAGCAAGTAAATTACTATAATTATATATACTAGTATAAATATATATATCCGTAAATAATTTAATACTGAGATATTGAAGCAAAAAGGTATTAATTTAACGATAAAATTCCTTACTTCAAGGACGTTCTCAAAATAAAAAGTGTATGCAAATATTTGAGACTTACGTTTGAAATTTTTTTCAACGTGTCTCGAAAAAGTATAAAATTTATTACTTTAAGGACGTGTTCAAAAAAATAAGTGTTTAAAAATATTTAAGACCTACGTTTCAAATTTTGAGGGTGGATTCTGCTAGAAAACTAGACGAAAATTAAGAGGAAAATTTCTATACTATATATACCATAGTTTTTGAAAAAGATTTAGAGAAAATCATTTATAGAAAGAAATACTAATTTCTGAACGCAAATGCCATTCATTTTATCATTTTAAATGTATTTTATGGAAAAAACGAGTGCCGCTTGTTATAATTTTCTTTATAGGAAAATATTTGTCATGCTTTTAACTAATGAATATTAGTTTTCCAAATTAATCTTAAAAAAATTAGCCTTGTTACGTAATAAAGCATATCTTTAAAAACACTTCAATATAGGATTTACATGTTAAAAACGAAAACTTTAATTAACAGCCCAAATATATAAATTTAACACATTAAGGGAGTATTAAAAAATTTACCTGCTTATAAAGGACATTAATGAGAAGAATTAGGATGATCCTAAAAAAACTTTGATTTTTTGGTAACGTCTTTAAGTAATTATTATCAAAAGTAAGGAGAATTAAGCTAGTTATCGTTTTCAAAATATGACCTCACTTTTCGTTCGAATTCTAAAATTTCCTTTACCTTTAAATAATTACGTGTTGTATACCGAAGTAAAAAGGAATAGACAATCTTAAAAGATAAAGCAATAAAGTTTATATACACAGAAAAACAAGAAAAAACAAGGCATGGTACATATACGTCGATGTGCTTGTGTCGATATCGAAAGAAGAGAAGACGTGTGCCTGTGCATAATTCATCTGATACCTAGCAGCCTCCTCTTGAATGTATACGATTGGAAATTGTGCAAGGAAAACGTTGAAGTGAGGAAGGTTTTGATGTGTTAGAAAAAAACCTTCATCACCATCAAATCGACAACATCAACTCTCTGGTAGCATGTATAAAAGCATCTAACTCAATATATGTACTGGGTAATATAGAAAAACATCAATCTCATCTCTCGAATATGCTCGAATCTATATAGAAAAATACTTGTTTCATATATATTACAATATGTTTCAAAAATCTTCACGGTAAGAAAAAAATTGCAAAAAATCGAAAAATTTTTGTTATCTCCAATTTCGATAAAACTCAGTATATAAGGTAATTTTGACCCAAAAAGTACAGAAATCGGGTGTATTTGATGACTGATTGAATAGTTTTTGAGATACGGACTAAAATTGGTCCAAATATTGCGATATCTCAGAAACTCTGATTCCAATCATTAAAATTACCTGATTTTTATACTTTTTGGATCAAAATTACCCCTTCCACCGAGTTTCATCAAATTCCAAAACAAAAATTTTTACCCCTTAAAAAAATTGCAAAAAATCGAGAAATTTTGTAAATTAATACACAATTTTTCATGTAATTTATAATAAATACAAGATACAACTATAAAATATGTCTTTCACATAAATGTCAATTTTATTTCTTTTATTTTTTAAAAAGTTTTTAATATTTTCATAAGAACAAATTTATTTATAAATAAAAACTACCTACATTTAAAAATAGAATTTATAAAGTTATAGTACTTAGATAGGAATATTTATTTTCGAATTTACTAAATCAAAGTAGAAATATATCTATTTATATTTTAAAAAAACGTTTTAAAAAACAATACTCTCATGAAAATTTTAGTATAATTCAATTAATTTTTTTTAATTAACTTTTTCCTTGTTTTAATTTGGAAATTGAAAATAGCAGTGTTTTTCCTTTCACAATTTTTAGAAGCTTCATGATTGCAGTTTAAGAGGATATGGAATTTTTAGGGGGATATGACTATCACCCAGGTCCTTGATCGTGCTGGACCATACACATCAAGTGCCGTCATAGAAAAACAGTAAAAACCTAATTAGTTTTCCTATTTTTAATTTCATAAATATTTGACAATTTTTTCGGTTATTTTATAAACAATTATGAATTAATAAATATTTTTAACAGTCAAGGAAATTTTTTCTAAATTTATGCGTCACAACACCACAAATACAGAATAATCTTCCATATCCTCTTAACATTGTGACACCCATAACCCAAATGTATAAAATTTAAAACCTTTTAAGCGCCGAAATACTAAATTTGTGAAAAAAAGTGATATGTGTGCCAATATATCGGATACTGGCGCTTGAATGGTTAAAATTCTGTCAACTTTCAGATTAAAAAAAAATTATTTTATGAGAGTATTGCTATTCTACGGCCAAGCACGAAGGCAAATATCAAACAATACCGAAAATAGGCAAATATTAAATTGGTATATTATAACTAATAAATTAATTGCATGCTTCCATTTCGATGTTGTTTAGTGTTCGACTTCAGGTCTGCCCGTAGCTTTATTTAAGTAAATATGTCTGTTTAATCATTAAAAAAATATTTTCATTTTTATAAACTTCTTTCAATGAAAATTTATAGATATAATCCTATCCAATTTTTAATTAAAAATGAAAATATTTAAATATATACCTACCCATATTTCATAATTTTCCATTTTCGAAATCGATATCGATAGCAAACAGACTTATTTATAAAAAAAAAAGAAGCTTTATACTGAGCCACTTTTTATTAAAAACATACTTCAATCCTACTCTAAAAGCAATAACGACTTGATATTTTATTAAAAAATTTAAAAATTCTATACGACTTGATATATTTTTAAAAATATAAAAATTCTTTGAAAATTTATGTTAAATGTAAATTAAATGTTTTAATTTATTTTGAAAATAAAAAATAGAAGACACTGAAATTAAATTACTCAGAAAATTCTATTAATTTGCTAACTAGTTTTAAAAGGCTTTCGAAAATAGATGATTCTTAGATATACCTATTTTTTTAAGTTTAATTAAATGTTGATAAAATAACTTTTTTTTTAAAGAAAATTTAAGTGTCTCTATTTATAAAATGATTTAGAAAATGTTAAAAATTAATTAAAATATTTCGAACTGCGAAGTCTTTTCATATAGATAAAACTCGTTAACTATTCGCAATTGAAAGCAAATCAAATTTTTAATCCAAATTAAGTGCGTGGTTGACTAGTAGGATAAAAACGCATTGATACACATCGACTTTATATGCGGACTGCACGGTGCAGTCCGCCACCAAAAAGAGTAACATTCACTAGCTAATTCTTACTGATGATGACTACTTGGTAGTCGAAAATACGTATTTTAAAAATACAAAAAAACTGATCTAGGAAATTGGGGCAAAAATCGAAATTTACATCGACTTTACTTAAGAAGAAAGGCGAAACCAAAATAACTGGGCTTAGTTAGAAAAAAATTCTGCAGCCAACAAGAAACCCATTTATTAGCTGTGATACAGTTTAATCAAATTATAATTTGAAAAAACTGTTTACATAGTAATTCAAGAACCGAAACGGGTCTTTTATTACCACCTGGATTTTGATATAACCGTGTTTCTTATTGGTTAATCCTTTTACATATTTTGATGCGCTTTTCCACTACACAAACGCATTTTAAGTTAAATTCCATCAAAAATATTCAGCATGAGTCTTCGATGAGCTTCGATGGAACTTCCAAAGGAATTTTTAACTTATTCAAAAGCTCACTAAAATATATTAACTCTTTCTCTTTTATTATAATACAAGCGGTTGACCTTGCTTAAATCTAAAAAAAACTGATATTTGATTTTAATTGCGAAAATTTCTTGTTAAATTGATCAAACATTAATATTATTTGTATTATTGAGAAAACATTGCCACAAAAAGATTCCAAGCAAAATTTTTCCAAAAGTAAAGATGATAAAGTTTAATTGTTATTTGTAACATATTTTTAATTTTTTCTAAATTTCTGACGAATCGATAAGCTTTGGCAAATCAAAAAAATCATTCAAATGACAGATAATTTATGTGGCTTTGTGTTAACAAAATACGAAAACAATTTTTGTTATATAACAAACTTATTTGACAAGAACCTGAGACAAAAATAAAATTTATTTATTTAAAAAAATTAAATACAAAAAAAAAATATTCTAGACTGTATTTTCTATTTATTAAAGGAAAAAATCGTTTCTCTTCAACTGCCAATTTATAAAAACGTATAATAAAAAAATATTATTTATAAAAAACAAATTATTATTTATAAATAAAAATATTTATTAAAGAAAAAATGAAATAATATTAATTATAAAAATTGTATATAAAAAAAAACATTCTTGAAGATAATCAAACAAAACTAATTAACTGTTATAGAGACAAAGAAACAAAAAAATAAAATCATGTATATTATTACATTAATTACATTATTTATAGTAGAAAAAAAATTATTATTAAAAATGATTTAATGAATTGCACTTTACACCAATGTAAACCGACACCTGATTATTATATAAAAATATGAATCGAAATACAGACATTCAAAAAAAAATTTAGTGTTTTTTATTATTTTCCTATATTCTAGTCAACAAGTTCAAATTGGTGAAATATAGAAATAATGATCGTAAAAATACGTGTGATAGCAACGAATTCGGAATGATATCTAGAAAAATGTGCCAGAAGTATTTTTCAGCACATAAAAAATTGTAAAATTTTTAAACAATTAACAGGTCCGTAACTAGCGCGTGGCAAAGAAGGCACCTACCACCGGCATATAAGAAATAGAGTCGCAAAACAAACGTATATTAAGTAACAAAAATTCGATATTTTGATAAAACAGACAAATTTGATCCGATTTTACTGGAATTTTTTTGAAACCAACTAATTATGGCTCATTTTTTTCAGCTATGATGTCAATTTTTCGCTAGCTGTCACTTATATGCTTAATTTCGGAAGCGGGACTCCTCATTCTTGAAACCTGTTAAAGCTAGGTTAATTTTGATCACAAATTTGAAAATTATGACCCAAATTTAGTAGGATTGCATACTTGGTTTATCAAAATTGGATAAAATTTGAATGTGATAGAGCAAAAATAAATATTTGGAATTTGATGACGTCATAAAGTTAAAAAATTCGATTTTTTTGATAACATAGGCAAATTTGATCCGATCTTATTAGAATTTTTTTTGAAACCCACTAATTTTGGGTCACTCTTTTCGGCTATGATGTACATTTTTCGCTAGCTATCACTTATATGCTTAATCCCGAGACCAGAACTCCAAATTCTTCAAACCTATTAAAGCTAGGTTAATTTTGATTACAAATATGAAAAGTATGGCCCAGATTTAGTAGTATTATATACTTGGTTTATCAAAATTGGATAAAATTTGGATGTGATAGAGCAAAATTAAATTTTTTTGATTCTGATGACGTCATTAAGTTAAAAAATTCGATTTTTTTGATAACACAGGCAAATTTGATCCAATCTTATTGGAATTTTTTTTGAAACCCACTAATTTTAGTTCATTCTTTTCAGCTGTGATGCCAGTTTTACGCTCGCTATCACTCATGTGCTTAATTCCGGGATCAGGAGTCCAAATTTTTGAAACCTTTTAGAGCTAGGTTAATGTATGAGGATGCAGCTTATTCTACATTGCGCGGCGCTTTTTTGTTTTACTATACAAGTCCAATGACCATTAATTACTATGACTATTACCAACTTTGTTGATTTGACGTCCTCATCGATTATGTATCACTTTCTAACTACAGAAAAACTACATAACTAAATTAACAGAATGTTTAAAAACGTTTTTCTAATGTGCGTTTTATGACAATCAAGACTCTTTCTTATACGTATTAAGCATATTAAATATATAGAGATCAATGGTCTTACTCTTTGAAAATTCACTCAAGTTAAAAAAATTAGCGAACGCGCGTTTATTTATACTGAACACGCTCGATGGTTATCAGCCATCTATTTTTGAGTTTTTTAAACAACTATGTATTATAGATTATATTACATAAAAACCTTATAAAAACCAATAACCAAAAACTATAAATAATATACACTTTGTGAAGAAATCCGAAAGGAAAATTCGACATTGATTAATATAACGTAACGGAGAAAACGTCAATTGAAAACTGTTTATATTTGGTGTGTTTTCGAGAAAAAGAGAAACTGGTACTTCTCTGGCGTTACTATAAAAATCATAATGATAACCCACCCGTTCCATTAATAAAAAAACTATTCAACAGACTACAGTATTTATAAATTAATCAACCAAATGGACCATGTTAAACATAAACTACAAGAAGAAATGACAATTAAAAATGAAATCAACGACAGTAATTCAAATGAACAAAAAATGGAGGGGGGAAAATTACTTGGGAAATTTATTGAGGAACACATTAAATTTGAACAGCAAACAAACACTGTAGTATTTATTAAACAAGAAATATTAGATGAAAATGATGATATAAATAAAAATCAAAGAGAGAAGAAATTACCTTGTGATATTAGTGAGGAACGAATTAAAATTGAACAATTACACACACAAGTAAATGATGAACATCCAGAAAATCAAAACAAGGAATCATTCGATTGCTATAATAATGACGAACACCTTGAAAATATACAAAATAAATCTGAAAATAATAAATTGACCAGGCATAAACGAATTGATCCAGGAGAAAAATCCTATTCATGTGACGTATGTGATAAAACATTTAGCCAGCACGTTAATTTAGTTCGCCATAAACGAATACATACCGGAGAAAAACCTTATTCATGCGAAATTTGCGATAAACAATTTAACCAAAAAAGTAGTTTAGTTATCCATAAACGAATACATAATGGAGAAAAACCATATTCATGTGACGTCTGTGGTAAAACATTTAACCAGCCTGGTGTTTTAGTTAGCCATAAACGAATACATACTGGAGAGAAACCATTTTCATGTGACATGTGTGGTAAAGCATTTAGTCACAAAAATAGTTTAGTTTTCCATAAACGAACACATACGGGGGAGAAACCTTATTCGTGTGATTTATGTGATAAAACATTTAACCAGCCTAGTGTTTTAGTTTACCATAAACGACTTCATTCTGGAGAGAAACCTTTTGTATGTAATTTTTGTGATAAAACTTTTAACAATCATTATAGTTTACGCATCCATAAACGAACACATACGGGCGAAAAACCTTATTCTTGTGAGGTTTGTGATAAAACATTTAACAACCATTATAGTTTTCATATCCATAAACGAACACATACTGGTGAAAAACCTTATTCATGTGAGGTATGTGATAAAAAATTTAGGCAGCAAAGAGGTTTAGTACTTCATAAAAGAATACATACTGGAGAAAAACCTTATTCATGTGATTTTTGTGATAAAACATTCAACAATCATAATAGTTTTCGTATACATAAAAGAACACATACAGGAGAAAAGCCTTATTCTTGTGAGGTATGTGATCAAACATTCAGCCATCAAGGTAGTTTAGTTCGCCATAAACGAATACATACTGGAGAAAAACCTTATGCGTGCGACGGTTGTGATAAAACATTTAACAATCATAGCAGTTTTCGTGTCCATAAACGAACACATACTTGAGAAAAACCATATGGATGTGACGGTTGTGAAAAAACATAATTCATGGGGGCGTTTGTGTTAAAACATTTAACAGCCAACTAATGTTTACGTCGTCATGAGTAAATGCATAATGGAGAAAATCATTATTCATGCAGCTTTTGTGAAAATTATTTATCGCAAATTGCATATCCGAGTTCGTCAACGGGAGAAAGCTTGTGCATGCAGTGTTTCTAATAAAATCATTTTCCCAGAAAGCTTATTTAGTTCAATACAAATTAATTCATTTAAAATTATATTTATTTGATAAATATTTTATCTATATGTAAAACTATTTTTGTATTCAAAAGAAAATTTCAATTATATGAAGAAAAACTTTTCTTTTGTACCTGTTGTAAAGATTTATATCCAAAGTTGTAATTTTCCTTTTGGAAGATATAATTGATTCAATAAAATTTTCAACACCATTATGTGTTCAATAATCATTTAAAATTTCCGCTGAATAAATCAAAAATGTTTTCTCATTTATTTTTAAGGTTCCCAGAAAGAATCGTTAAAATTTGATTACAAATTTTGACATGAATACAACGTAACTTTCGATTGCGTCGCGCTTTTGGAAAAAAATAAGACATAATTTTGGATACGACTTTGCCGTCAGTTTCTGCCTAAAAGATGCAGTTTTCATAAAATTCTACCTTTTAAATACGGAATAACTTTCTAATTTAAAGTTTTCTTCTATCTCTTAACAGTTATGAAGCATAGTACTCTTTTCATTGAACTTGAAAGACTAGTTCGAATAATATGATGGAAATGTGTGCCAATGGATAAGTCACATTTTTACTTGAAGCATTTTACGGTACGATAAAAAATTCTAAATTTTTGTTCTCCTAATGCAGGGAACTATTCTTGGTAAAAGTTCACTTTAAGCAGTTAGGCACTTTTTCTTGAAAATCATCTTAGAACTCGTCAGGAAAAGGACAAATTCCAAGCATTTATTAAGAATACTTAGATGAGTTAGGTAATCAATTAAAAATATGTCGTTGTTAACCTTATTTATTATTAAATATGTAAAAAATGTACAAACATTATAAAAATACTACAGTGATACCCACCCGCTTCGCTGGGTTTAAAATTAAAGATTGATAAAGATTGCTCTCGCTTATCCCCTTTCTATAACACTCGAAATAATGGTAAGGATTGTTTTATACAGGTAAAATATATGTATGGTTTTCTATTTTTTTAAATGTATAATAGTAATTATTCATTGAGTATATCAGAAAGATGGCCGTGAAATATTTTTTATTGACTATTTGTACAGAAATCTGTAATTTATGGTAATGTCAAATGACTATTTTTACAGAAATCTGTAATTTATGATAATGTCAAATGACTATTTTTACAGAAATCTGTAATTTATAGGGATCGTGCACTAACTGTAGAGGCAGCACTTTAGCCGAAGCTCGCGCGCTCTAGTGTGAAAAGTATGAACAAAATGGGCAAAAATTTAGTAATAATAAATGAAGTAAAATGAAAAAAAATGGAAAAAATAATTAAGTACGGTTTTTTGCCAATAAACAACAATCATAATATTCGTGGTCAGAATGATTTGAAAGGACAGATGTTATTTCAATCAGGACATGTTTTGAATGTTATAGAAAAAAGGCATTCAAATCATCCAGTTGTCATAACTGCAAATGTGGTTGCTCAAACGAAAGTATCCAAAGTTTATAATGTCAAACTAACAGTATGTATGAATTTATTTATTATTTTTACTATTTATTGATTTAATAAAATATTTTGTTAAATACATTAAGAAATTGATCTTAACAAGTTTATTAAATTTTCTTTTGTTTAGTTGGATGATGATCGTTGAGTAACTGTCAACTGGGTCTTGCTCCATTCTTATGTCACTTGTATTATTATTATTATTATTTTTATTATTATTATTGTTGTTTCCAGCTAAATTTTTGTTTTCTTGATTTTCATTTACATTGTCAATCATCACTAACTCCACATTATTATTTTTCTTTGACTGACGTTTTTTCAAACGTTCAAAACGTTGCAAAGATTGAATTGAATTTTTAGTATTTTTTTTTCCGGAAAAATGGAAGGAACATAGAATGGATGAAGTGGATGCTCAGATTTATTATTATTTATAAAGTGAGCACTACAAATTATTGTACTTTTATTCGGCTTCCAGTCTTTCGGATTTTTACTGAAATTAAAAAAAAAAAAATTGTAGGTTATATTTTTATTATTTAATTTTTATCTATTTCATGAACTTAAAATATATTTTTATTTATTGTAATAATTGTTAATTACTTACACATATTTTTCGACTGCATTTATCCATTTTAAACGCTTACTCTCCTTCCACGAAAAAATACTAGTATTTTTTGGAAAAGCTTAAAATTTCACCGGCAAATTTATGAACAACCTTTTATACAACACGACTTTATTGATGAAGACATTGTAAATTATTAAAAAATTTATCTCAATAAAAAACAAATCAATCGAAAATCACATGTTACTGAGGAATAGTATTATTATTATTGCCCAAAAGGTTCACCTTTTAGTTACTAGTTGGCGTGACATTCTAGATGCACGGTCCCTATAGTAATGTCAAATTAAATTAATTTTTAAATTTTTTTTATTAATATATCTTTATAAATTAAATATCATGTGTTATTCTGATATATAAGCTATATTGCTGTTCAGTTTCATTAAAAACCATTCGCTAGTTTTAGCGTGAACGCGTAACAAACAAACAAACAAGCAAACATACTTACTTTGGCATTTATAATATATAGAGATTCTATTCTCAATAAAATAATGTTAAATTATACTTAATAAAAAAAATGGCCCGAATTGAACATAAACATCAAAAGAAGTAATAATTAGAAATAAATTATAAATCGACGACAGCGATTTTAATAAACTAAGAATTAAAATGGAGTAGTTTCTGCTGGGCAGGATTTTTGTATTATTGCAAATGTTTTTACAACCTCAATCAATCTATTTATACCATAGAAAATCTGTAAAATAGAATTCAATATAGATAACTAAAATTTAAATTAACAATATGGACCATATTAAACATAAACATCAAACAGAACCAGAAGTGACAATTAAAAATGAAATCGACGAAACTGATTCAAATAAACAAAAAATTAAAATTGAGGACACATTACTTGGGGAATTGATTAAATTTGAACATGAATTACATACAGAAGTATTTATTAAAGAAGAAATATTAGATGAAAATGATATAAGTACACAAAAGCAAACAGAGAAAGAATTATCTTGTGATATTAGTGAGAAACGAATTAAATACGAAAAACAGTTACACACACAAGTAAAAGATGAACATCCAGAAAATCAAACCAAAGAAACATTCGATTGCTTTAATAATGACGAATGCATTAAAAATATAGAAAATAAATTTGCGAATAATAAATTAATTAAGCATAAAAGCATTAATTCAGAAGAAAAACCTCACAAACGAACACATACTGGGGATTTAACTTATTCCTGTGATGTATGTGATAAAACATTTAACCAGAACGTTAATTTAGTTCGCCATAAACGAATACATACCGGAGAAAAACCTTATTCATGCGAAATTTGCGATAAACAATTTAATCAAAAGAGTAGTTTAGTTACCCATAAACGAATACATAATGGAGAAAAACCGTATTCATGTGACGTCTGTGGTAAAACATTTAACCAGCCTGGTGTTTTAATTTGCCATAAACGAATACATACTGGAGAGAAACCTTTTTCATGTGACGCCTGTGGTAAAGCATTTAGTCACAAAAATAGTTTAGATTTACATAAACGAAAACATACTGGGGAGAAACCTTATTCGTGTGATTTATGTGATAAAACATTTAAGCAGCTTAATGTTTTACTTTACCATAAACGAATTCACACTGGAGAGAAACCTTTTGCATGTGACGTTTGTGATAAAACTTTTAACAACCATTATAGTTTACACGTCCATAAACGTACACATACTGGTGAAAAACCGTATTCATGCGATTTTTGTAATAAAGCATTTAACAGTTATTATAGTTTACGTATCCATAAACGAACGCATACTGGTGAAAAACCTTATTCATGCGAGGTTTGTGATAAAACATTTAACAATCATTATAGTTTACACGTTCACAAACGAACACATACTGGCGAAAAACCTTATTCATGTGAGGTATGTAATAAAAAATTTAGTCTGCAAAGAACCTTAGTACTCCATAAAAGAATACATACTGGAGAAAAACCTTACGCGTGTGATTTTTGTGATAAAACTTTTAACAACCATAATAGTTTTCGTATCCATAAACGAACACATACGGGAGAAAAACCTTATTCGTGCGAGGTATGTGATAAAATATTCAGCCATCGAAGTAGCTTAGTTCGTCATAAACGAATACATACTGAATAGAAATCTTATTCGTGGGGGCATTTGTGTTAAAACATTTAAGAGATAACTTAAGTTTACTTCGTCATAATTGAATTAATAATGAAGGAAATCATTATTCATGCAGCGTACGTGAAAATTATTTACTGCAAATTGCAGTTTAATTAGACATATAAGCACGAGTTCATTCACAAGAGAAAACTTGTGCACCGGGCTGCCAATAGGAGCAGACATCAATAAAAGGTATAAATTCAAATTGTGAGGATTGATTAATTAGCAAACAACCCAACTGAATTCTCGGACTTGAAAGATCATTGGAACAATTTTTGATTTTATTTATATAAATATATTAATAAATATAGAATATTATAAAATATTGTTATATATTGTGAATATTTTAATTTGAAAATAAATATTTTAGTTATTTTTTTATTGATTTTTCCATCATCATTTTAGTTGTTAGTTTAAAAAAGGAATAAATCCAAAAGCTTTTTGCGAAATAGAAAAAAAATAAGTGATGAGAATTCATTAAACTTCCAAATTTTTTACTGGACGTTCAGAACCTCATTTAAGAATATAGAACAGTAATATGAGTACCCAAAATGTTTGTACAGTTAAAAAAAATTGTTGAACTTAAAGTTGCTCCTATGACATATATTGCTCATTTACGAACTTAGCCTCAGTTTTAACGTCCTGAGCACACTATTAAAATTTCACCCTGATAACACATTTCGTTTTTGTGTTATCGTGCCACAGACAGTCTGGCAGGCGAGTGGACAACCGGAATTGGACAAATTAAATGATTTTATGAACATTTATACCAAAAATTTGTTCGTAGCATCAATATTTTTTAGTGTTCCAAACTTGGGACTAAAAGCAATATACGTTGATATATATGTATTGCATACATACAGGGTGTATAAAAATGTCAATAAATCTTGCATTTTAAAAAACAATTCTAGCCCAATCGAAACGTGTATATATACTCCGTAAGTTCAATGTACGTTTCGCTTGGGCTATTCTTATTTGTTTCAAGAAGGAAGAGATGTTATTTATTTGCTCTCGCGTTTTTAATAGAATTCAATCAATGTAAGTGACTAATCAACAAACTAGTGATTTTAACCAACAAAATGGACCATATTAAACATAAACATAAAAAAGAAATGACAATTAAAAATACAAGTGAAAACAAACAATTGACTGAGTTAATTGTTGAAACACCATGCATAGTTTTGATTTTTTTATCACATTACACATACAAACGTGTGACACATACATAACTGATAATCAAGTATAGTACATATTATAAAATTTCCGCCTAATTGGCGCCCTCACGGGTAAACAGTGATGTTTACGAAAAAATGTTTCAAACAAAAGTTGTTTAATTTTTGATAAGGAACATTTTTTACATTTTAACTTTTGTTCTATCTCTAACGGTTTACAAGATGGGTAAGATTCATTTGACCCAATAGACTCATTTGACCTATGATGCTCATTTACGAACTTTACCTCACTTTTTACGTCCTGAGTACGCTGTAAAAATTTCAGCTCGATATCTTTTTTCGTTTTTTGAGTTATCGTGTCCACAGACGGACGGACGGACAACCGGAAATGGACTAATTAGTTGATTTTATGAACACCTATGAAAATTTTTTTCCTAGCATCATTATTTTTAAGCGTTACAAACTTGGGACTAAACTTAATATACCATGTATATTTCATATATGCATGGTATAATAATCTACGACAGAGTGATTCAATTAAAAAAAAATATATAAAGGAGACGTTAAACTAAATGGGGAATTTTTTGAAGAACACATTAAATTTGAACAGCAAGTAATAGGGTATTCCACTTTTTTTGAAAATGTTCTTCAAATGTTGATTTTGCTAATAAAAAAGCCACCAAATATTTATTTCGGAAAAATACACACGCTTTCTTGCTAAAAACTTAAATAAAATTTTAAACTGTTAAAAACGCGGGCATCCAATTTGATGACGTAATATGGGTATCACTATATGAAATAACACAAAAAACTTTGACAGATATATTCATAGATATCTGATTATAATAAAAATAAATACGTATTATCTATGTATACATTATACCCAGCTGTCTACACTGAACTAATTGATGGTCTATGACTCATACCGCTATGACATCACAGCAGGGCTTACCCGCGTTTTAGGTCACGTGATATACAGTTTAAAAATTACGATTTTTAATTTTAATATTTTTAAAGAAAAATGTGCTTTTATGACTCGAAATCAGAATATTAAGTATATTTTTACATAAATTTGACATTTTACATACCTTTTTTCAAATTTCATGATTTATTTTTGACTAACGATAATACCCTATTACACACAGAAGTAATTATTAAAGAAGAAGAAATATTAGATGAATATGAATATTTAAGGTTCCCACAGAAATAATCGTTAAAATTTGATTACAAATTTTGGTCATGAATACAATGTAACTTTCGATCGAGTCACGTTTAATTTTTCGAAAAAAATAAGACATAATTTTGGATACGTCTTTGCCGTCAGTTTCTGCCTAAAAGATGCAGTTTTCATAAAATTCTACCTTTTAAATACGGAATAACTTTCTAATTTAAAGTTTTCTTCTATCTCTTAACAGTTATGAAGCATAGTACTCTTTTCATTGAACCTGAAAGACTAGTTCGAATAATATGATGGAAATGTGTGCCAATGATAAGCCACGTTTGTACTGTAAGCTTTTTACGGTACGATAAAAAATTCTAAATTTTTGTTCTCCTAATGTAGGGAACTATTCTTGGTAAAAGTTCAGTTTAAGCAGTTAGACACTTTTTCTTGAAAATCATCTTAGAACTCGTCAGGAAAAGGACAAATTCCAAGCATTTATTAAGAATACTTAGATGGGTTAGGTAATCAATTAAAAATATGTCGTTGTTAACCTTATTTATTATTAAATATGTAAAAAATGTACAAACATTATAAAAATACTACACTGATACCCACCCGCTTCGCTGGGTTTAAAATTAAAGATTGATAAAGATTGCTCTCGCTTATCCCCTTTCTATAACACTCGAAATAATGGTAAGGATTGTTTTATACAGGTAAAATATATGTATGGTTTTCTATTTTTTTAAATGTATAATAGTAATTATTCATTGAGTATATCAGAAAGACGGCCGTGAAATATTTTTTATTGACTATTTGTACAGAAATCTGTAATTTATGGTAATGTCAAATGACTATTTTACAGAAATCTGTAATTTATTGTAATGTCAAATGACTATTTTTACAGAAATCTGTAATTTATTGTAATGTCAAATTAATTAATTTTAAATTTGTTTTTATTAATATATCTTTATAAATTACATCGCATGTGTTATTCTGATAAATCAGTTATATTGCCGTACAGTTTCATTAAAAACCATTCGCTAGTTTTAGCGTGAAAGCGTAACAAACAAACAAACAAACATGCTTACTTTGGCATTTATAATATGTAGAGATTCTCAATAAAATAATCTTAATGTTAAATTATACTGAATAAAAAAATAGCCCGAATTGAATATAAACATCAAAAGAAGTAATAATTAGAAATAAATTATAAATCGACGACAGTGATTTTAATAAACTAAGAATTAAAATGGAGTAGTTTCTGCTGGGCAGGATTTTTGTATTATTACGTTAGTTTTTACAACCTCAATCAATCTAATTATACCATAGAAAATCTGTAAAATAGAATTCAATATAGATAACTAAATTTATTTAAATTAACAATATGGACCATATTAAAAATAAACATCAAACAGAACCAGAAGTGACAATTAAAAATGAAATCAACGAAACTGATTCAAATAAACAAAAAATTAAAATTGAGGACACATTACTTGGGGAATTGATTAAATTTGAACATGAATTACATACAGAAGTATTTATTAAAGAAGAAATATTAGATGAAAATGATATAAGTACACAAAAGCAAACAGAGAAAGAATTATCTTGTGATATTAGTGAGAAACGAATTAAATACGAAAAACAGTTACACACACAAGTAAAAGATGAACATCCAGAAAATCAAACCAAAGAAACATTCGATTGCTTTAATAATGACGAATGCATTAAAAATATAGAAAATAAATTTGCGAATAATAAATTAATTAAGCATAAAAGCATTAATTCAGAAGAAAAACCTCATAAACGAACACATACTGGGGATTTAACTTATTCATGTGATGTATGTGATAAAACATTTAACCAGCACGTTAATTTAGTTCGCCATAAACGAATACATACCGGAGAAAAACCATATTCATGCGAAATTTGCGATAAACAATTTAATCGAAAGAGTAGTTTAGTTACCCATAAACGAATACATAATGGAGAAAAACCGTATTCATGTGACGTCTGTGGTAAAACATTTAACCAGCCTGGTGTTTTAATTTGCCATAAACGAATACATACTGGAGAGAAACCTTTTTCATGTGACGCCTGTGGTAAGGCATTTGGCCACAAAAATAGTTTAGATTTACATAAACGAAAACATACTGGGGAGAAACCTTATTCGTGTGATTTTTGTGATAAAACATTTAAGCAGCTTAATGTTTTACTTTACCATAAACGAATTCACACTGGAGAGAAACCTTTTGCATGTGACGTTTGTGATAAAACTTTTAACAACCATTATAGTTTACACGTCCATAAACGTACACATACGGGCGAAAAACCATATTTATGCGAGGTTTGTGATAAAACATTTAAAAACCATTATAGTTTACGTATCCATAAACGAACTCATACGGGAGAAAAACCTTATTCATGTGAGGTATGTGATAAAACATTTAACAATCATTATAGTTTACACGTCCATAAACGAACACATACTGGCGAAAAACCTTATTCATGTGAGGTATGTAATAAAAAATTTAGTCTGCAAAGAACCTTAGTACTCCATAAAAGAATACATACTGGAGAAAAACCTTACGCGTGTGATTTTTGTGATAAATCATTTAACAATCATAATAGTTTTCGTATCCATAAACGAACACATACGGGAGAAAAACCTTATTCGTGCGAGGTATGTAATAAAATATTCAGCCATCGAAGTAACTTAGTTCGCCATAAACGAATACATACTGCAGAATAGAAAACTTATTCGTGGGGGCATTTGTGTTAAAACAAAGAGAAAACTTAAGTTTACTTCGTCATAATTGAATGAATAATGGAGAAAATCATTATTCATGCAGTGTACGTGAAAGTTATTACTGCAAAAGTACGAGTTCATCCACAAGAGAAAACTTGTGCATCGGGCTTGTCAGTAGGAGTTGACATCAAAAAATGTATAAATTCAGATTGTGAGGACAAATTGATTAATTAGCAAACAACCCAACTGAACTCTCAGACATGAGAAGATCATTGGAAAATTTTTGGATTTTATTTATATAAATATATATCAATAAATATAGAATATTACAAAATATTGTTATATATTGTGAATATTTTAATTTGAAAATAAATATATAAGCTATTTTTTTTATTGATTTTTCCTCAGTTTTAGCGTCCTGATCACACTATAAAGATTTCAGCCTGATAACACATTTCGTTTATGAATTATCGTGTCCACAAACAGTCTGGCAGACGGACTGACAATCGGATATGGACAAATTAAATGATTTTATGAACATTTATACCAAAAATTTCTTCGTAGCATCAATATTTTTTAGCGTTACAAACTTGGGACCAGAGAATATATCGGTAAAATTTACTGATACAGTCTCTGCTTGGGAGTAAAGGTTGATATATATTGCATATATATACAGGGTGTATAAAAATGTCAATAAATTTAGCATTTTAAAAAATAATACTAGCCTAATAGTCTAAGATCCCAATTAGGATCGACCTTCACCCATCTGTTTACCGGATGAAAGTTATTTTTTATGAAATATAAAATGTTAACAAATATCCCTGCAATGGGTTGCCTATAAAAATGTGGTCCAGACTACTTTTAGTGAAAATATCAAGAGTAAAATTTTTAGAAATTTTTCACTGACTTGCATATCTTACGAATTTTGATCTACTCGAAAGTAAAAGCCATAAAGAATATGCAGCAGCTATGTTGTTTGCCTTTTTTCGTTCACTATTTTCGCATTTATACAAGTTGAAAATAGTAATTACGTGCATCTGTTAATTCATTGACTCGCATATCTAAATAAAGATAATTTTGTTACAATTACGGTGGCATATGATTGGCCACAAAATATTGGTCAAAAATAATGTTTACAAGCTTTCCAAGTTTTGATATTTATATTAAAAATGGTCTGGACCATATTTTTTAAGGCAACCCGTTACAGGAATATTTGTTAATATTTTACATTTCATAAAAAATAACTTTCATTCGGTAAACAGATGGGTGAAGGTCGACCCTAATTCGGATCTTGTACTATAAGCGAAACGTATATATATATATACTCCATTTAATGTAAGTTCAAAGCATAGATAAAATATAGTAGTATGGAAGTTTAATGTACGTTTCGCTTGAGCTATTCGTTTTTGTTATCGCGTTGTTTAATAGTGCTGTTTGACATAAATAGACAATATTTATACCATGGGGGCTATAAAGAAGGAGAACGATCGCTATAGAAAATATTGTCCCCAAAATATGGACAAAATAAGTGAGGCTCTGGGATCGCTAAGTTGTCTCATTAAAAGCGGGCTGTTGTGCGCTAATTTCAAATGATCTATCAACGTTTAATATACGTGTATATAATATCATTCAAAGGCAAAAAAAAGCAAATAATGAAATTATTATTAATTATTATTATTATTTATTAATGAATAAATTATAAATTATCTATTCTACTTTATAAATTTGAATGGTACTAACTTCATCTACTTGTACTCATAAACAGCTAACTTCGCAGATACTACTTACCGACGACAGCGCGGTTGGTGGCTGAAAAATTAACTATAAATTCTACAAATTTTCAGGGACAGACGCGCTAATGCTTTAGCGATCGTAGCGATCGTTCTCCTTCTCTCTAACCTCCTTGATTTATACCATAGAAAACCTGCAAAATAGAACTCGATGAATGTAGGTGTAACTAATCATCAAACTAGTGGTTTTAACCAACAAAAATGGACCATATTCAGTGATTCAATTAAACAAAAAATTACAAAGGAGATGTTAAACTAAATGGGGAATTTATTGAAGAACATATTACATTTGAACAGCAATTACACGCAGAAGTCATTATTAAAGAAGAAGAAATATTAGATGAATATGATGTAAATAAATGATACAAAATGTTGGTAAAGTAGAACTCTGATTTTTAGTTCAAATACTACCGTTCATGAAGGTTATAGAACCCGTTCCTCCTTAAATATGACTCTCGATACTGCCATACTACCTTAATTAACATGATTCAAATAAACAAAATGGATTGATGTTTAAACATAAAAAAGGTTAAATTAAAAATAAATTCTAAATAGACAACAGTGATTCAAATAAACTAAAAATTAAAGTGTTTTTCTTTAACAGGAATTTTGTACTCATGTGTATGTTTTTAAAACTTCAATAAGAATCCAATTAAGTGTTCCCACATCATCATTTCGTAATGTTAGTTAAAATTTGTATTAATTAATACAAATTGAACGTCCCTGTTCATTTTTAACACATTTGTTTATTGTGATTACAAATTGTAAATAGTAATCAAATTAAAAAAATAAGTTAAGTGTTAAAGTGATTTTAATCAACAAAATGGACCATATTAAATATAAACATCAAAAAATTAAAACGGAAATTCAACTAAATGAGGAATTTATTGAGGACCTTATTAAATTTGAACAGCAATTACACACAGAAGTAATTATTAAAGAAGAAATATTAGATGAAAATGATATAAATATACAAAAAGAGAAAAAATTATCTTGTGATGTTGGTGAGAACCGGATTAAAATCGAAAAACAAGTAAAAAATGAATATCCAGAAAATCAAACCGAACAAACATTCGATTGCTATAATAATGACGAACACGTTAAAAATATACAAAATAAATCTGCGAGTAATAAATTAACAACGCATAAACGACTTCATACTGGAGAAAAACCGTATTCATGCGACGTATGTGATAAAAGTTTTAACCGAGCAAATGGTTTAGTTCTCCACAAACGGATACATACTGGAGAGAAACCTTATGCATGTAACGTTTGTGATAAATCATTTAAACTCGAATTTACTCTCCGTTACCATAAACGAATCCATACCGGAGAGAAACCTTATGCATGTGACATCTGTAATCAAAAATTCAGACAACAATGTACTCTAGATCGCCATAAACGAATACATACTGCAGACAAACCTTACGCATGTAACGTTTGTGATAAATCATTTAAACTCGAACTTACTCTCCGTTACCATAAACGAATCCATACGGGAGAGAAACCTTATGCATGTGACATCTGTAATCAAAAATTCAGACAACAAGGTAATCTACATCGCCATAAACGAATACATACTGGAGAGAAACCTTTTTCATGTGATTTCTGTGGTAAATCATTTAGCCACCAAACTAGTTTACGAATTCATAAACGATTACATACGGGGGAGAAACCTTTTTCATGCGAGGTTTGTGATAAAACATTTAACAACAACGATCATTTACGTCTTCATAAACGAACTCATACTAGAGAGAAACCTTATTCATGTGACGTATGCGATAAAACTTTTGGCCAGCGAAGTAATTTAATTTTTCATAAACGAGTACATACGGGAGAGAAACCTTATTCATGTGACGTTTGTGATAAAACATTCAGTCGTAGAAATACTTTACGTTTCCATAAACAAATACATACAGGGGAGAAATCTTATTCATGCGACGTATGTAATAAATCATTTTCCTGGCGAAGTAATTTACTTTTTCATAAACACACACATGCTGGAACTTATTCATGCGACGTTTGTTTTAAAACATTCAACCAGCAAGATAGTTTACTACGCCATAAACGAATACATAATGTAAAGAAAGCTTATTCATGTGACGTTTGTGATCAATCATTTACTCAAAAATACAACTTAATTCGTCATGAACAATTGCATACTGGAAAAAAATCTTATTCTTGTAAGGTTTGTGATAGAACATTTTCACAAAAATATAACTTAAATCGCCATGAAGATTTACATAGTGGAGAGAAACCTTATTCATGCGACGTTTGTGATAAATCATTTGCCCAGAAAAGTTATTTAGCTAAACATAAACTACTTCATTCAAATGTGTAACTATTTTCGTATTTTACTCACTCGTATCCACTTGATAACTAAAACCAATCCAAAAGCATGCTCAAATTGTGGAGTAATAGTGACTGTACAACATATAATGGTGGAATATGAGAGCCTCCAACAGCAAAGAAGAATTGGGGGTCTGTCAAATATTATCAACATTTTATTTACAGAAGTGTCTCCGAACCATCTTATTGAATAATATTAAATTTATTATAGTTTTGTAAATATTAATCGATGTTGAAAAGCGGGTTGAAATAAATAAACAATCAATTAATCAATAAAAAATTATAAAAATAAAAAATTAATAACGGGAAACCAGAAAAAATTTAAATATATAAGTAGTTTTTATTTATAATTATAGATGGCATTACAAAAATAGTATATGTATATAATCATAGAGGGCAATAATCGTTTTTGAATAATTAAATTGACAAAGATAGTTATTGTCTATAATTAAAATAGTGCCTTATGACGTATGTGAATGTAATCATGCTCAAAATAATATTGTACATTTGTTTTTGGCAATGTGTAAACTTTGAAGAAGAAAGAAAGCTAATGATAAAAGGACTGTATTGGGGTTTAACCTCCATTCCTTAGACGTAATTAGATGTAATTTATATTTTGCCAGAAATGGCCATGTAAACCTAATGTTTAAGAAACAATACAAAAAATTCAAATTCAATTCTATTTAAAATTGTCTAAATAACTTATTTGAAAGTAAAACTCCTGGTATCCCAAAATATCAAACATAAAAATCAGTCAAGTGCGAATTTAGGACTCGCTTCCGAGGAGTTCCGTACTTTTTTTGTTATACAAAGTATATTTGATAAAAAATAAATATATAGTGCTATAAAGCTATCTAGTGCTATATCTGGTACAATGGTACGGGATAAAGAGAACCATCTTTGTGCATTAAAAGTGTCCATGTAAAGCTTAAGGGGCGCTGCTATAGAAAAGTAATAAGAGTATGATAGAGATTCTGGTCAATTTTAAAACTGTTATTTTGGACACTTTTACTTTAAAACCCCTATTTAAGATAGTTCTCCCTATCTTTACCCTCCATGCAAAATTATTAGTAAAAATTCCGGGAATAAATTTTGCAGTTCATTGGAGTAAATACTTTAGTTGTTATTCACTTATCGAAATAAATCGTGATATATTTAGAATATGTACGATTATCTGAATAACACACACATCCCTAGACTGCATCCAGTTAAAATGTCTAGTGAATGTGTATATATCTTTGATTTCATCAAAGTGATGTTATGATTTTAATTCATAATAGTTATTTATAATATAAATTATAATAATAAAATTAATCGATTATGAATAATATCGTAATTATAAAATATTTGTTTTAAATTAAGTACATATAAATTATTATTATGAAAAAATAATTTAGAATTTAATTTTTATAAATTATGTTTTAAAATGATTTATTAAAAACATTTTTTTTTTTTTACATTAAGAATGGTAATTTATTTCCATTTTAAATCAAATTATAAAAATGTAGTGTGAGTTATTGATAATTTTCTAAGTATATCTGCATGAATGTGAGATTTCATCTTTGTTAGTTATATCTAGCCCAGGCATCATAAAAATGAATTTGTAAATATTGTTAGAAACATTTTTATTTAAAATGGATGAATTTGAGGAAGGGCAGTTGAGTAGTGATGTGCAAAACTCAAGTAAAGATGATTTAGAAGATGATATTGGTAAGTTTTCTTTTAAGATTTTTACACTAACTTATCAATTAAACACTCCCCTGACGTTTTTTTTATTTTAGAAAATAGGACTAAAACTGATACAACTTATTCGCCACCGAGCACGGATTGTGTTCTGTGTGGTAATTATACATGCATTTGCGATAAGGTTAGTATTTTTTTATTTAGCTTAAGCTCAAAAAATTTGTATTTCCAACATTGTGTGTAATTTTTTAAGAACGATGATGCTAAATCCAAGCAAAATGAAACGGAAGAAGGCGAAATTGTGGAGAGCGACAATTGTTCAGTTAAATTAAAAGAAAATAGTGCAATAAAACCATTATTAAATAAGAAACAGGCTAAAAAACGCCTACAAGCATTTTCATCTGAACAAAAATCAGTAAAACGTAAAAAGAATTTACCAGTTGCAAAGGCTCCAAAGGTTGTCGTCGAAATTGAAACACAGTATGATGAAAATGGCGAAGTCACCGAAGATAAATTAGTTATTCGGAAAGTTCCAAAAATAGGTTCGTATAGATTTAATTAATTATTATTCTAAAAAAAATCATATCTTATGTTTAAATTACCTTTAAAAAACTTGTTTTGAGATGTCTAGGCGCTCTAAACGGGGCGAGGTCTTCTACAATCACATGCTCTCTGCAATCAACTTCGGTTGAACCCTAATAGTACCCCTAAAAGCTTTACTTACTGTTATTTTATACTTTTCATGTTCCTATTTGTAAGGTTGTTTCCAAAAAAAAAAAAGTTACTCGAAATTGCTCCAGGTTATCGTTTTTTGTATACAATTTTGGATGACATCTAAGAAAAAATACGTCCAATCATCAAATGATTCCGATCTAGAATACAATTTCCATCAAAATTAGAGACAAATAAAAATTCCCAGTTGTAGAAAATTTCTGAATATCTTCGAAAAAATCGAAAAAAATGCATTTAAAAATATGTCAAAATTAGATAAATAGAGTAATTTTGATCTCAAAAGTAAAAAAACCGTTCTCTAACGATTAATCCGGTAATTTTTGAGATATCGCCTAAAATCTTCACCGACAAGACTGTATTTCGGAGCGACTTTTGTGTTTCTTGAGTCCTTAACTTAAATAATTAAAACTTGTTTTACTTTTTAATTGAATTGTAAATTTTTAAGGTATCGACTGACGAAATTGTGTACTATTTTAGTCGATATTTCATACTACTCGCTCAACCGTTGAAATGGCCCAATATTTGTATTTTTTTATTTTTTGGACCAAAATTATCCTAGAATATGATTTTTATTGAAATTGGAGACGATAAATTTCTCTCACTGTTTTTATAAAATTTTCTCTTTGAAAAAATCGAGAAAATTTTGCCCCCAAAAGTAAAAAAAAACGGACTCTGTTAACGATCGGTTGAGTAGTTACTGCTCTCTAGGGCTATATCTTTTAAACGCCCTATTCATAATTGAAAGGGTCCTTATAGCTGTAAAGTTATAGCACTCTAGGCTGTAGGCAAGTGCTTGCTTTGCCTTATGAATAATTCGCCTCTGAATACAGGAATGCCTTTATCTGTTTCGTAACTAAATTATTACTAAAAAAATGTATAACTTTTAAATTTTAATGTTTAAATGGCTAATCTTGAAAGTAACACACTGTGTATTTTCTCTACATAGAGTTATGAAAACATCATTTTTCAATAATAGGGAATATTCATGTGTTTTTTTTTTATATTTTTAATTCATTGTTTACACCGTTATAACAAAGTAAAAAATATAAATACTGCTTAAAAATGCTGTATTTAAGTGTAAAAAAATATTTAAAATACATTATAATTTTGAAATATTTAAACGCAGTTTTTTGGCACTCTCTGTTGATGACGTATAAGTACGTGAACTGTCAATTTTTGACAGTTCAATGTATAATTTACACTTTAAAAAAATGAATAGAAAAGTATAATTTAATGAAATACCATATAAAATGTAAGTAATTAATATCATACAGTATGTCAACAAATTTGACAAGCCCGTACCATGATGTCACGTCCGTATAAAAATTTGAATTTCCGTTTTAGAAATTTTTAAATGCCCTCACTGAATTTGAACTTTTATTAATTAATTTTAAGTAATTAAAAAGATATTAATTACTAAAATAATAGTTTAATTAAAATGTCCAGTCATTAAAGTTACGGAAGAAAAATATTTGAACCAAATTTAAATTTCATGGATATTCCCTATTCTGTTTGTGGGGAAGCTGGGTATTTATTTAATGTATCGTCAAAATATGGATGATAATCATTGCAGAGAAATACTTTCTTATTGACGTTTTTATACCATAACCTTACATTTTAACTCGAGATTAAAATATCAATATGAGATTTTCGTAATGATTAATTTTACTTGTAGAAAAATCTTATTAAATTTTTACAAGTGGATAATTGAAAAGTATTTTGTTTATCAAATACAACAAAACGTACCCCTTTATTTTGGCACCTGATCATAACCTCATTTTTATAGAAGTTACAAATATTAAAACTTTTAATGAATTTTCCTAAATAGGGCCAAATTCTCAAGAAAAAGCTAAGTCTGTGATATCCGAAATTGAAGAAATGAAGCGGCGTTCAAATATTATTTACAATCCAAAAAAACAATATCCTAGATCATCAGTAGTTTGTAAGTTAGCAAAGTGTATTATTTTTGTGAAGAATTTTAAACGAATTTTTTTAATAATCAATTTTATAAAATAGGGCCAAATTTTCATGACAAAGCCAAGACTGTGATACCCGAAAATGAAGAAATGAAACGACGTTCAAATTACAATTCAGAAAAACAATATCCAAAATCCGTAGTTTGTAAGTAGCGGCATGTTATTCAGGCCTTTCGAATTGAATTTTTAAATAAAATTTTGTTTTCTAGCGACAATTTTTAAAAGACAGACCGATTCATTTGAAAATAAACGTAAATATTCAAAACATTTCGAAGAATCTGAAAGAAGATCTAGAAAACGTAGATCTCGTTCACGCGAACATGCGCGTGAATCTCGTCACGACAGTGATCGTAATAGTAGCCGAAATGAACGATATAAATCAAATCATTCTTCGAATACATGGTCAGGTCCTGCAAGAACCTGGTCTGAATTTAAAGCGCTAGGTTGTCCAGAATCCAGTACGAGAGGACCGTAAGTAATGTATTTTTTTATCTATCTCGCTACGACCCACGAAGGTGAATCATTTTTTCTGTAGATCTTCTGGAATATACGAATACATTTAAGGGCTATTCCGAAATTAATCTGAAAGAGTTCTTTTTTAACCCTCGGCGCAAAAAAAGGAGACTATGTAAATGTGTGTGTGTTTAACTGTCTGTCTGTGTACTGTAGCTCTTATACAGGTTTAATTGCGTTTTTTTTTTTTTTGTTTGAAAGGTAATTTGATAGAGACCGTTTTAGCTATGTTTCAAAGAAATCTAAGAAAAGAATCATGCAAATTTTGATACCCTCAATTAATAACATTTTTTAATATCTTTTTCTAGGTTTCTAAGCTCTAATCATATGTTGTTTAATATGCGTTGTCAATTAAAGTGTTTTGAAGAGGAACCTACTTTAATAAGAGGAGCTTTTTTCGTGGCAGTCAGAATTGATGAAGGGGTTGATTCAGATTATAAGAAAATTAAATTTTATTTTAAAGAAACAGTGCGGTAAGTTTTTTATAAATTAATTCAGATTTTATAAATTAATTTAAACTTTACACTTAAAAACAATTGAATAGTAATTTTAAAATTTTCAATTTAATCAAACAATCCAACGCACTATTAGCGTCCTCTTCCATTATAAATTAATTTGTTGATATAAATTGTTTATTTCTTACTCGAATTCTTTAAAAAATATGTGAAAATTTTGAAATTTTAGTTTGAAAATGTTATTAGACGAAACATTTCATAATATTTTAAATAATAATTGTTTAAAGTATAAAAACTGAATAAAGCAAAATAAAAATTTGATTTGTTTAAATCAGAATAAATCAGAAAAGTTAGATTTGTTTAAATCAGAATAAAACACAGGTTATAATTTATAAAGATACTGGTAGTTATCCGTTCGCTTCGCTGGAAAATTTCTATTTTCAAAGCAATGTAAAAATGACAAATTTTATTTCTTCAAATTCTAGTTTATTTTTGTTTTTATTCAACTTTGAGACATGCCCCAAGTTTATGCTTTCTGGAGTTGAAATTTTAAAATAAACTGTAGACAGTTATTCCAGTTTTAAATGTGAGTGCGATTTTTGAGCACTTTTTAGAATTTGTTTGAAATATAAAACGCACAAAGATTTTTTTAAATGAGACTTTGTAATAACATTAAGAACTGTTTGGCTTTGCCTCATCTCTTAAATTTTCGTAATCGGAATCAATTCCTTCTTAAACAGAATAAAATATTATTTCCCTGTTTCACTTTATTATATTTTACACGTTATGAAGAAGTCTTAGACGTTATCTATCCGTAAGTTCTATTTTACTTTTTAGACTGAATTTCAATGTCGATGTGTGCTTTGGCTTTTAATCCCATGAAAATTGTCAACTATTTATCACAAAAATAAAAAACACACCCTGCTTTTTGAAAAGGATTCAACACTGAAAATTGTGCTGAAGTATTGCAGAATGTAAAACATCATTTTAGAAAATATTTGTACGAAATAATTTCGAAGGACATCCACAAAATAGAATTGTTAGTAATTTATTAAAAATTATATTGTATTTTCAAAAATGGATTATTCGAAATGAAAAACACATGCATTTCTCAAAAATGATTGCAACTGGGGGCTGAATAATTTTCATGTTCTGAATTGAAGAGGCTTTATGTTCAAAAAATACTTTTATGTTCAAAACAATCGTGAATCAAGAAACAATAATAAATTTTTGAACAGGTATACAAGGTGGACCATATTAATATATTATGGTAAATAGCTCTTATTGTAATTGGCCAATAAAAATATTACTCAAACAAAAGTTGCAGAGTTTGGTAGGGAGCATCATGTTCTGACATCAGATTGCACCTAATTCTCTAGGGGACTTTAATAATTCATTTAAATTCTAAAAGGTAAGAGTAACACTTTAAATTAGAAGATTCATCCTCATTAAAAAACTAACATTTTTTCGAAAATTGTTAGCTTTCGAGAATATGCGACTTAAAAAGTATGCCATTATTGCGTTTAATCGAAAGATAATACGCTAGTTTTAGAAAAATTTCTTAGACAAAAGTTATCAAGGACAATAAAGATCATTTGTCTGTGTTAATAAGTCTCAAGCCCAGGTAAATTTTGAAGATCGAGGTCAAATAATCTTCAAACTAAAATTTCAGATCAATCTCATGGACACGGGCGAATGTCCTCTATTGCCCTTGGCAACTTTTGGCTAAAGAATTTTTCTGTAGCTACCTACCGTGTTTTCTTTCGATTAAATGCAATAATGGTATATTTTATTAATGAAAAAATGTTTTAAATAAACAATATTAGTTTTTTTTATGAGGATCAACTTACTAATTTAAAGTGTTATTCCATCTCTTGCCTTTTAGTTTCTAAATTGACAATTAAAGCAACCCAGAGAAATAGGTCCAATTTAATGTCAGAACATGATGCCCCCCTATCAAACTCTGCAACTTTTGTTGGAATTAATATTTTATTGGTTAACTAAAAAACGAGTTATTATTGATAATAGATTAAAATGATCCACCCTGTAGATCTGTTTATAGTCCAGAGCTTTTAGGATTGATCATCTTAATAAATATTGGTGAGGTAATATTTTATACATACCTTTATTTTGCTGTTACGAACAGAGTGTTAAATTTTACACTTAAATAATTATTCACCGACAAATGTTAAAAGAATTAGTTTTTGTAATATCCAATGGAAAATTTTGTTTTTCGACCCAGCAGTAAAGTAACAACATAATCAAAATTTTACCATAAAATTTCTATTTTTTCCGTAATTGTAAGGAGAATGTCGTTAATTCGACTCCTAACAGAATTTGAAGAGAATAATACCAGAAGGTTTTGTGATTCTTATTCATTCTAAAAATTTCTCAAGATCAACATCTTAAAGCATTAAGTTTAATATAAGTATTATCAAAGATAAAGCAAAAGACAAAGATTTGGCAAACATATAATCCCGCAAATGTAGTCCTTTATGAAACACATTTCCACTAACTAGTTAGCTGTTCAAGATTGTTGATCTTGAGACTTTTGTAATTCTAAGAAATTATTGTGAACGTATTTCTAGTAATAAAATTACTAATCAATTGTTTTAAGTATGAAATTATTTATTTTTATTATTTTAAATTTTAATGAATTTTATAAAAATGGTCTTGTTTTAGACGGACTAAAACTCTACCAGAAATTACTTATGCTCCAAATGGAAAAGATCCTGTAAATTTATTCCCCACTCGAGAAGATTTATTCAATTTAACACCACCAGAACGCGTACCAATTATAAAAGAATTTTGGAATAAGTAAGTCATAACTATATCAATTTTTATTCAATTTTGTGAATATTTTTATATTGGAAAATCTCCGAAGCCACATTTCCTGTTAGTTTGTGCGGAGTACTTCAGCGTTATATAGAACATATTAACTGAAATATTAATTTACAGATCACATTCAACGAATTTCAAATACAAGAAACAGAAAAAGCGACAATGGTATAGAAATAAATTTCTTACCGAGTACGATGAAGATGTAGATTTAAAACAAGATGAAACACCGGAACAATCCGTAATTCGTGAATCAGACCATGAAGAGGAGGATCCATCAATTGTTAACAAAAGCTATGGATTATCCGTACTATCAGAAAATTATCAAAATCATTGGGGCGACGAAAGTAGAAGTGAAACTGGGAAGAAGTCATCACAACCTAAAAATCTAGATATCCTACCCGAAGATATATCAGCTGACGAAAACGTTTTAGACTACACACCGCAAAATAAAAAAACGAAAGATTCATCGTCGAACAAAGTTGATGACGATATCGAGAATAACGATGATCAATCACCTGATATAAAAACACCCGATACCGATGAATACCGTTCAAATTGGGAAGTGGAAGAAGATCCACTTATCGATTATAAGTCACCACAAATATGGGATAGTGATGACAATAGCACTTTATCACGTAAAGTTTCGAAAAAGTTTCATAACAACTCGTATACCAATAAGAAAAAATTCGATTTCTCTGATATAGCATATAATGATAAGAGTAACCTTGCTGTTAGCAATGGATTATCTGATAGTTTCATGAATAGTTTCGGATATCGACGATCAAATTCACCAAATAGTCTTAGCCCTGAGAAACATCGTAAATACAAAGAACTCCATTCCGATGACAGCCGATCAAGTAAATCGAAATATGAACATTTTACGGAATCAAAACATTTTTCGAAACATATGTCGAAAATTAATTTAGCTTCACTCGAAGAAGACTTAGAATTGAAACGAAAATCGATATTTAAAAATAAACCTTACGATGAATACGATGTAAAACGGTCTTCATCAGTTCGTTCAAATCATGTCGATAGTCGTAGTAAGCATTGGGAAAATGATGAAGATGTCCATCATTATCAACATCGACGTGAAAAAATTTGGGAAGATAAAAAATCCAATTGGAAAGACAACGACATAAATGAATTCCGTATGCAAGAAAAAATTAAATTAAACGAAAGTTTAGGTGATGAAAAAATAGAGGACGAAGAACACTTGTCATCATCAAAACCTGAAGAAGAAAAAACAGTTGAGAAATTTGAAAAAGAAGAAAAAGTCGAAAAAAACGAAAAAGTTGAAAAAATTGCTAGTCCTTCTGTAGATCCACCCATAACAGAACCAACAACCGATGAAACATCAAATAATAACAGTAAATTAGTATCAGAATATGAGGAATTTATGAAAACTGTCGGATTCGAAGCTGCAGTTCAAGATGAAATATTTTCAAATGAATCGAATTCGGCACCCAAATCTAAAGAATCTAAAAAAAGTAAAGAATCTAGTGAAGATTCAAGTGACGAAGAAGACAAAACAGAGAAAAAGAAACGTCGGCGTAAAAAGAAATCTGTAACTAGTTCAAGTAGCTCCGATTCTAGTTCATCTTCAAGTTCATCAGATAGCAGTGATTCAGACAGTGATTCTAGTGATTCATCTACATCTAGTTCGAGTTCATCGAGTACATCATCGAAAGAGGAAGTAATGGATCCGATGAAAATTAAAGTCGAAAAAGTTAGCGATGATGATAGTAAGCTACTAGAAAAGGTGAATCAAAATAAAAATTCGGTAAAAGTTGAACACGGGGCTATTCAAGAAGAGGCTTCGTCAGAACTAGTTCCTATTCAAGATTCTTCCACACCGATACAAGAAACCGATTCGACTGTGAATATATCCAACACAACAATCTCGTTAACGCTCACACCATCAAAACGACAGCAGTTTAAACCGTTATTATTAGAAAACGAATCAAATTCACATGTCAGTACGAATGTAGAACAGGATAGGGATAATGAAGTGGATTTTACGGACATTATTATGAAACGTTCCCGAGAAGGAGAAGAAAGTCCTGAGCCTAAAAAACCAGAAATTGAATATGATAAAATATCACCAACTCCTTCTAGGGAACGTAGCGAAAGTAGGCGATCTGACAGTAGACGACGTGAACGATCTAGAGAACGAAGTTTAAGAAGTCATTATCGTGATGAACTACATCGTGATCGTGGAAGGCATGAACGCAGTAGAGAACGTATTTCACGTCGTAGTGGAGAATATCGACACTCACGAGGTCGACATTCGGATATGATCGATCGGCGTAGTAAATACTACGATGATAAATATTATCGGAGTAAATCACAAAAACTTGTTCGACGTAGTCGTTCCCCACTTGATAAACCATATCGACGGGGAGATGATATCGAAAAATATCGTCACGATCGTGAATATTCGTCAAATTCACCTTTGGATGGTTTTAAACGTAGTTTAGCTGATTCAACGATTAGTGATTCGGAGCTAATATCATCACAAACATTACCGGCGACAGCAACAAATGTATCGGAGAATGAGTATAAGAAAACAGTGATATCAAAACAATCAGCTTGTGCTGTCAATTCACCTAGTGTTGATTCACCCATATCACCAAAACGTTTGTCATTAGACGATCGAATTAATCAATTTTTAGGTATTGAATCAGATCCACCTTCATCGAAAGCACCAAATTCGTCAGCGACACGTAGAAGTCGTAAAGTTGATGACACATCGAATAATGCAATATATGCACAGAATTCTTACGATGATTATATGACACAAGATTACTATGATCGCTATGCCAATTACGTGCCTACAACGCAACATCATCCTCAACATTACGAAGGATACAATCATCCTCCACATCATCAAAATACATCTGTTCCACCACCAAATTTTTACCCTTCTGTACCACCACCTGTGTATAGTCATAACGAAATGCCACCAATACCAGCTCCTAGACCGAATTCTGGGACACAAGTTGTACAAGTTGGTAACGTTTTACAAGTTGTTCCAACAGAATTACCGGCTCAGTACAACCCACCAGTTCCGAAAAAGGAAGTAGTACAACCGTTACCTCCTTCCTCAGAGGTAGCTAAACCAAAAGTTGTTCAAGTGGGTAATATGATTCAAATTGTTCCTACGGCAGTTCTACCTGAAGAAAAAGTTGTTTCTCCAACGAAACCACCGGCAGTAAAACCGGAAATAGTTAAAATTGAAACCATAAAAGAAGAGAAAATTCCAGTAAAGCGTTCACCTATTAAAGTTGTTGAAAAAGTTATAGTTGTTGGTAAGTTTTGTTTTATTTGATTTTTGTGAAAAGTGTTCGTTAATTTTCTAACTGAAAATGTATATTTTTAGATGAAACAGCTTTGAAAAAGAAATTAGAAAAAGAAAAACGACATACAGAGCGGGAAAAACGAAGAGCTGAACGAGAAGCAAAACGGCGAGAGAAGCAAAAACGTCGAGATCAAAGGATTAAGTTAAAAACAGAAAAGATGATAAAGGTAAGACACAGGAGGGTTATAGCTTGTTTTATGTACCAAGGTTTGTTATAAGTTGGCCTAATTTACTTCTTTTTATCTAAATTTATAAGTTCTCTGTACCCTCCTTGAAAACTATTCGCCATCTTGAAACAAATGTTTTCTGATGATAATATTTACACAGCGATTCACGGACCTTCACAGGCCAATGTTTCTACGGCAATTGAAGGCTCGGGCAATAAAGACGTTTAGTATGAGCACTGTTTTGTTTCCCTTCACGTCAAAATGACGCGGTATCTAAAACAATCTCAATCTGTTATTCAGAACTATTCTTTGCTAAACAATAAAAATTGATAACCGGTTATTGTTTTGGTTTAACTTATAGCAAGCGTTACTGATGGAAACATCGGAACCACAAGTATCAGATTTGGATGTATCAAGCATACTACAAGACAGTGTAACTGAAGAAAATGAAAGTTTTGCTGATAGTTCTTTACAATCAATGTGGCCACCGCCGGCTCCAATGCCAATTTCACTTCTGGATCCCCCTGCAAAAGGAATACTAATGAAATCAGGTTTCAGGTAAGTTTAACGATTAGATTCTCTCAGATTAAACTTTTTTTTTTATTTCTTTTTTTTTTTTTTTTTAGTAAAATTAAAACTGATATCGAGGGACAAATTATGTCAGAACTAGGAGTAGAAGAAGTTGTTAAAGTACAAAAAACTGTTAAATTTGCTGATGGTATTAAACCTGGTGAAGGTACATCACCGTCCGGAGGTGAAGAATTACCGTCACCGCCACCTCCAAAACGAAAATTGCCGAAAGAACAGCGGTATAAAAAGACAAAGTTAAAAACCAAAAAGAAAGTTAAGGTAAGTTTTAAAACTCGAACGTGTCAATTGAAAATTTTCTATGAATGTTCCTTAACTTAAAAAGAAAAAAAACGGAACGGTCTGCTAAAAAATATACCAAAATTTTTCCATTAGACTTTTGTTGACAAAAATCTGCTACGGAACCCTGATTGTACGTTCCTCTATCTTCTCTTGACCAATTTTTATTTTCAATTTCAATTAATGATGTTGAATTTTTTTGTTATAGGTTAAAATAATCCGACCAGCACCACCTCCAGTTGAAGAAGATGATTCAGATGACAATTTACCACCACCACCTCCGCCGCCAGGGTCACCGCCCCCACATTTATGGCCACCAAAACATATGGAACCTCCTCAACCACAACCACCTCCTCCTATACCTTATCCCGGTGGTCCGATGGCACCACATCTTCCTCCATTCCCTCATCCAGCATTTCCACCGAATGGGGCTCACTTACCGCCCCCGCCACCTGGTTTTATACCACCTCCTAATAGTGGTCCTCCATTAATACTACCTCCTAATGGACCCCCATTATTACCACCTCCACCTAATAGTGTTCCTCCATTAATACCTAAAAATCATTTAAATCCACAACCGCCTCCTCCTAATATGTTCCCACCTAATATGTTTCCCCCGATCGGACCAGATGGTCCGCCACCACCGCCTCCATATCTTGAAGGCCGACCACCACCTCCAGGAATGAATATGCCACCAGCAAATATGTTTGTACCAAAATATTCTAAAATGATGTAGTGAATGTAACTTTCATAAAACTTCCTATACAATCGATTTTTATTCATAGATTTTAATACTCTGAAAATAATTTCTGAAAATTTAGAGCTTTAAATATTTTAATATCTTTTATCAAAATTTTCCATTTTAGTTTGATTATTATCAATACTTTTTTTTATCTAAAAGTACTTGTATACTGTAGAATAAAATCTGGGATTTGTTTACTAGGATTCCCTAGAAAAGATTGTACCTTGTAACTCAATATTCACTTTTATGCTAAGCCTTCTTTTGAAGTTAATCAAGGTAAATATGACTTATGACTTGAGTTCGTTGTTCAACAACGATGATCTTTATTTAAATGAAAATTTTATTATTCATAACTTATAGAAATCATAGATAGCACTGTAATGGCGGTTGAAGAAGGTGTAAACACAAATTAAATGAAGAAAAAATAATTCAAATTATATTATATGTTCCATTTAATTCACATTTTGAGATTTTATCTATAGCAGCTTCTTTAAATACACGGAGTAGTACAAAAAGCAACTAGCGAAGAACGTTGAACAATTACTGCTAGAGAGTTCATATTATCCTATTCTTTAACTAGAGATTTCTAAAACTTAAGCTAGATCAACTTTAACTACAGTATGCAATTACATATAGACTTGAAAGATGGAGGGATCAATCTATAAACGATAAAAATAATAAACAAAATTTGTTAAGCGGGCTAAATATACGTAGTTACTTAGGATACTAATTAGAAACACTGTAATCAGAATCTCAGAATGACACACACACGTGAAAAAAAAAGAAAATATGAAATGGCATAAATTTTTATTTCAATAACTATGTCTCAACTCGAAGTCAACAAGAATTCATCCTTATATTTTTTCCTAACTGTTTGATTGAATGGCTTTATACTTCCAGGCTGCTAGTTGAACGGTGCTCTTTAGTAAGAAGACTAGGCTATTGAACGGCTAATTAAGCTAGTTGGCTGAGACATATATATCTTTTTCAGTATCTGATTACAGTATCTTTAATTAAATATTAGCCCAGAGACATACTTTGATCAATAATTTATTTATAATCCCCTTTGTATTTTTTTTCATTCACTGCCACTTTTTTTAGAAATACAAGAAACTTATATTTTCCATCCTTATCATTATTTTCAGGTTAGAATTTAATCCATCGCTACGAAGGAGAAAAATGAAAAGGAGACTTCGAAGAAAAATACTAACATTCTAGTGCTTAAACAAAAATATTTTAGAAAACAATTTTATGCCGTTATTTACGAACATTTTTCATGTTTCATTAGGTTTCTTTCAAAATTGATTATCAATTTAGATCATCAATTAAATTGATGATCAATTTATTCTATTCAACACAAGACCGAATCTTTATGTTTCTTTGAGATATCTGACCACATCCAATTCTGAAATTAATTTCTCAGATCGTACGCTCCCCTTGTTAGTTTTTTATTGTTGTAATCGTTTTATGAAATTTAAATTTAAACGATTAAAGTCTAAATTTCTATAATTAAGTCTGAGAAATAAGGGACTCAATCATATAATACCTAAAACTTCCTACTTGCCCAACGGAGACTAGACCCATAGGGTGATTTAGAACAAACACCACGTCAAATTGTTATAACGGGTGTTCTAAAATTAACGGAAGAAGTAAATTTGATTAATAACAAGTTTTAATTAAAAATTGTAAATTTTTTTTATTGATTCATAAAGTATGCAGCATAGAATGAAATAGCATATCGGGTAAAAATTTCCCTCTACCATTCTGCTTACATGTGATGAATTTTCGAGAAAGCTCTCAATTTTCTCTCTCAATTGTTGGATGGTCTTAGGTTTGTGGACATAAACCTCAGAAATCCAACAATGTTAAATCCTATAATTTGAGCGATTAACGCCCTAAAATCGTGTTTAGTGGGGATGTATTTTTTATAGACAGTCCCTTTCAAAAAAATCGATTGTACAAGGTCGTAAGGCTACTCATCATGCTAGGTAGTAAAATTGAATTGAAAAAGAACAAAGAACACACATGTATCGTTCATTAACAACAAAAAAACTTTTAATTTATTTTTATATGTGAATTAAAGAAAAATAGTGTATGTAATTTAAGAATTTACAATTTATAATTTCGTCGTTTAAATAATTAACTATGTCGTTTAGTTTGTAACTATTATTAAAAATATAATCAATTTTTCGTTTTCTATTCTTTTTTTTATTTTTTGTTTATGACTGCACGTGTGTAAATGATATAAATATAAATGATATAATATTATGGAAATTTTTTTGAATGATGAAAATATAATATTCTTGTGTTTAAAAATCTGTTTATGTAATTTTTATATTGAAATTTTATTCAAATCCGGACATTTTTTTTTTGTATATAATTATGTGTTCAAATATTTTTATTGGATTTATTTTTAAAAAAGTTTCAGCGTTTTTAATTCATGTTCTAGATTTATTTATTGGGAGAAAAATTCCTCGAAATCACTCCTTAAAATAATTTGTACCTTGTCATTGGGACTTTGTATTATGACCAACATAATTTAACAACTTTTTCCTCAACATAAATTCCCAGAATTCTCTGTCACGCAGATCGGTTTAATAAGCTTGAAATTAAAGTATCTTGACAACAGCCTCTCAATTTGTCATTCTGTAAAGACTGTCAAATACTACCTCCGGCTGTAGATTAATATGAATTGAAAGCGATTTGAATTAGTTCCTAGTGATATTTCGAATAATTCACAATTTTTGAAATTTATAATTATTTTAATTTTAATATATATATAAAAAAAAAAAAAAAAAAAAAAACAAATATCACTAGTCTCAAATATAAATATTATTTATGTTTAATAATTTAGTAATATATTCAATGCCTTTCATAGTTTTGTCAAAATTATACACAGAGCGTTTCTGTTGTTGATGGTGGAAGGAAGAAAAGTCTTAAAGTTTATTTTTATGCTCACTCTTGATGCTGAGTTTTTTCGTCAAATTAGGTCACGGGGTCAGTTTAGGCCGTGCTTAGCACCGTCAGATTGTAGGATCTTGACAAGTATATTATTGGTTGCTTGATGTTGGACATAACTCTATTTATTTCAGCTAGGTGGAATCCTAATTTGACGCTCTAAGCCAGCGTTTGAGGCTACATTTTTAATGCTCATGCAAACTTAGAATTTGTAGGATAATTTTGCGCAAGCATTTTAAGTCACTTCGATTGATTGTACAAACTTAGAATGAACAAGTTAAACAGAACGTGTCTAGCATAGACTTGCAAACTGGTACAAGCTGTGGTTTGTTTTTTTGGAGATTTTAGCTTCTCTCACCATCTTAATCTTTTCGTTAGGTATTGCGAATGACAAAAGGGTCAACTTATTTTCTTCATTAATCATCATAAGGGAGTAGGTTTTTCTTTTCATTAACGTGTTTCACATGTTTCATATTATAACACATTTTCCGTGGGGAAAAGCAAAAAGCCGCTAATCAAGTATGTTTGTCCAGTTTGCATGAGCGTGTGTAGCCACTCTTAATTGAATTTTAATAAATTTTCTTCCTTTCATTTTATTTGAAAACGCTGTATAATTCTTATGATTCGGAAAATATTTTAAATTATAATGGACGTAATTATATAGAAATTATAAAGAAAATTTTGTAAATAAATATTTGTCTTTTTATTTTGTTGATTTAGATTCGTTAATTCTTGATTATATTATACATAAATACGATAGAATTAATTTCTTGACTTTTTTTTTTAATTGCTAAAATTGATAAAATACGAAGAAAAAAAGATGAAATTCTCGAATAAAAAAATGCGTTTTGAAAAAATAAAAATAAAATATATATATATTTAAGTTTTTATTTGTATTTCGAGTAGCATTTAATTGAATGAAAACCTAATCCAAAACTTTCCATGAAATTTTTATTACAGATATATCAGAATATTGAGTAAGTATGTACTTTTTGAATTAGAATATTTTTATTGGTCTTAGAAAATTTGATTTACATAGCCATTTCTTGCAATAAATTACATTTTACATTCTCAAGCATGTACCTACATTATTTTTACTCTGTAGAAGTAACGTAAAAGTTACTGAGCTTTTGAATAAAATCGCTTCGGAGAACTAGGAACTCACATTGTTGAAAAAGGTAGGTTAAAATTGAACACATATTTGAAAAGTGTGACCCAAAATAAGTAGGATTACATACTTAATCAAATTTAGACATAACTTGGATGTGGTAGAGCCAAAATTACATTTTTGGATTTTGGTGACGTCATTTGGTACAAAAATTCGCAATTTTGATAACACAGGCAAATCCTATACGATTTGAATATAATTTTTTTTGAAACTCACTAGTTTTTGGTCAAATTTTTCATTTTTTATGTTAGTTTTATGCTTCTATCGCCTTTGCGCTAAATGTCGAGACTAGGAACCCACATTATTGAAATCTATTAACGGTAGGTTAAAATTGACCACAAATTCCAAAAGTGGGATCCAAATTCAGTAAGATGACCCAAGTACTTACCTCTGTTCGTTTTAAATGCGTCTAGATTTTAAAAGTTTGTAGGAAATCAGGTATTAAAATAAAATCAGGAAAATCTCTTTTTTTAATGTAATCTTTATTTGGAATGTTAAAAAATGAAAAAAAAATTACAAGAAGTATTAACACTTTGTTTCTTTAACACTTTTTTTTATTACTAATTGAAGAATACATGTCTTCTAATTTCATTTTTTTTATATAATTAAACTTAAAAACTATATAATTATGATATTATATTATTATAATTTATTTTTTTCGTTCTGATAGTGGAGCATTTCTAAATACGATAACGTTATATTACAATCATTTTTTTGAAAAAATTTATTTAAACAATTTTTTTTTCATTATGTTTTGTTTTTTTTTTTTTTTGTAAACTTGAAAAACAGCTTAGCAAGAAAAATTTATATATTGAAAAATTGAAATAAATAATAATAATAATAAATATTTTTAGTGAAGAAAAAAAAATTTCTTATACAATAATTTTTCACTAAAATTTTTCATTTTTCATGATAATAAAATTCTATAAACTAGTTATTGTATCCGTAGAAAAAGAAGAACATAAAAAATAATTTCATTATTAGGTAACTTTCGTTTTTTTTTTTAGTTTTTTAACTCTATTTTCAATTTATATTTCATTCTACGTTCTTTGTTTTTACGTGTTAAAATATGTAGTAATTATGATGATTTTTTTTAGGAAAATTATTATACAATAGGCGATACGCACGTCTCTCGCGGTCAAATGATCCAACTAATAGAATGTCCATTATGTATTCAACATTAAATATCGAAATCAATTTTTTTTGCAATTATATTGAGTTTATTTCTTGTGTAATTTGTCATCAGGAGGCATTCAGTTATTATGTAACCAAAATTTCGATAATTTTAGACGAAAACTTTAGTTGTAATAAAAATATCTCCGAACAAAAGATAAACTGAGTATGAACTCATTTTCTGCCTTTCTCATTCTAATAAGGACAAGCCATGGATCTGTATATAACTGGAAAGAGGATGCATATGGCGTAAAATAAATTTCAGTATTCGTAAGCATTCTCAGCGCCATAGAATGAGTGGTTGGAAACTAAATGAAACCATTGTAAGAAGTATAAATAAACATTTGTTTATGAAATCGATTTCATATGAAGTATAAAGTTAAACATACGCTTGCGCCGTTTCATTTTTTTAGTTCTATCCACTCATTTGGAGGCACTAGTTTATACTTTCAATTTGATCAATTTAAATAGATGGAATCCTCTACTCAGTTATATGGAAATCGGTGGGCCAGCTAAAAAGAACCGATAAAAAAAAATCAATGTACAGTGACTACTGTTTGCTAAACGAGTGGAACGTACTGATCAGTACGTATTCGTTCCAGTATTGCGTACTCTCGAGAGTAGGCAATGCTGGAATACCTCCCATCGTGTATTATTTAGATTAAAGGATAGTAGAATTTAGTTTACGCTAACAATTTTTAAATAATATGATTGAATTTAAATGTAACCCATCCTAGTAGTTCAATTAATGATCACGTTGACGTTGCTGTGCAATCTTAAAGCATTTCGCCTATAAACAACTGGTATACTATTTACAAGAATTAGTTTTCTCTTTATACAAACATTCTCATTCATTTTTTTTTTTTTTTGTAAATAAATATCAAAAAATTTTTCTTAGATGAAAAATTCACAGTATTCTTTTTTATATACTTAAATGTCAATCAAACGAATTATATAATAGCTTACCAGTTGTAAATTATGCTTGAGGGGATTATGTACAACATCACTTAAAAATTTGGAAATTTAGCCAAAAAATAACTTCGGCAAAACATTATATGAAAGTTCAACAAATAACTGTATGGCACAGAAATTGTAGACTAGAGAGCATACCATGTAGATAATAAAATTTTTGAGAAGTAGCTTTAATTTGTGATAAAAGAGCGCAAATCATGGGACTGAAATAACAACAAGGCTAAATAAAGAATCATGTATATGGTGTTAAAAACATTAAAAGATAAATGCAATAAAGAAAGTTATATTCTCAAAATAAAACAGTTTGGCTGCTATTGGGGTGCTAAAAAGGTTCTTTTTGATGGGCAAACTCAAAAACTTGAACCATGGAGGTTAGAGAGTTGAACTGTCAAAATTATTTCATTAGGTTATGTAAGAGCTAAGAGTAAACTATAATTTTCACAATCATTCAAATGAACTAATTGCCTTAGTCAGCCAATTTAAGATGTCTTTTTTAAGGGTAACTTTCCTTCGTTTGTAAGTTTTGCTAATCCTATGTTTAGGAAATTTGACTCAATGTCTGAGAACTTTTTTACACAGCGCTAATTGTCAAGAATATATAAAAATTGGGACTAATTTTGTTTATAAATTCTCTAAAAATCTAAAATCATATGTTTTTTAAAATCAAATCCAATTCCGTATTTCAAAGTGATGCCATCCCCGTAAATAAATAATTATACAAATCTTGGCCATATTTACATTCAGACTAGAAATCTGAATGTGATATTAGGTCCAATTTTGTGTCATAAATAACAAATTGGAATAATTTAAATATGAGAAAGAAAGCATATATAAATATATTCGCTCACTAAAGTCTAAAATGTTCTAAGTTTTATTGTTTAGCAAACTTTATTGGTTTGAGTTTTTTTTCTTCTCTCGTATTTTTTTTCTTATAAAAACGAAGCAGCTTTGGTGATTAATTAAAAAGTATTTGGAAGAATTATTTTTACTGTTTAAAAAACGTTTTAAACTGTTTTTTTAGACTGTAAGTTAAATTTTTTTTAGATTAAGGTAATTAAGTATGTGTGTTTAAAAATGGTGTATGTATAATTATTAAATATCTTCGTACAAAACAAGTATTTAGAATGAAATACTCTAAACGGAAGTATTCTTTGTATCTCTCTGAGCTAAAAGAAGCTAACAAGCTAAATTACAAATATTGTATTTCAGGCATTAATAAATTATTTGCTAGATTAAAAACTATACCAATATATTAGAAAAATACTATGGTCTTTACAATTATTTTTTCTCAAAGATTTTTTTTATTTTTTTGAAGTAAATCTAATAATCAAATATATAATTATTAAATACGATAATTGATCTTTTGTGTGTGTTTATGTGTGTTTTTTTTTTACAAACTAGAGACAAGATGGCGCACATATCGTTGAAATTTGTTTTAAGTCAAAAATTCAATCTGTAATTAAGTCGTTTATTCCTACAAAACGATTTCGTAGAGAGATTCTCTCACTCCTCACAAAATTTTTTTTTTTTGAAACTCAAAATGTAAAGCAAAAAAATCATTTTATTAACAGCTGTGACAGTTTTTCTCAGAAAACTCGAAAGGCTTCGTTATATTTCGATTATCTCCGTAGATACAGTGTGTTTTCAATGACAGTTGATAAATAAAATGTGACAACTAATCATTAACTAATAAGTAAATTTAAAATACTATTCTTTCTTATGGATTAATCTATTTTCATACGTATACCCTAAAAACTTTTGTAAACAACTTGACATTTCGTTCTTGGCGCTTGGCGTAATAGCGTGAGATCTTCTTTCATCACAAGAGTGAGTGTGATATGAAAGACTACCAGCCTGGAGGGTTATGGATAATTTAGTCTTCAAATTTTAGCAATCTAAGGGTTCAGAAGTATTGCAATTAAACGAATAAAAAACTTTCTTTTACAAACCGACGACTCAATTAATATTGTACTCAGCACAGTTTAACGCCACATATGTTATCGATCTACACTATCTGTACTTCCTACATTTACAATACAACTTGAAAAAGTTGTTAGCAAAGCAAATTGTGACTATTAGAGATATGTTCAAGGGTTTCGAGGATAATTAATTCTCCGTATCCGATAAACCTCAATACACCTTTCAAATTCTATCTACATTAATAGACACGATTTGATAAGGTGCATCCCCTAGGTTATTGAGTTTTATCGGGAGAACTAACTGGCTCACATCATAAAGCTGCCTTCTTAAAATACAAGCATTCATACATTTGAGTTTCATAGGAAATTAGCTTTAATTAAGGTATTCATTTATTCTGTTAGTTCCAAACTACTAATAAACGACTTAATTCTAGATAATTACTTTCAAAAAAGTTATGACATGTGCCCATCCACAAAATGTTACATTTTTTTTTTGCGGATTTAAATTGTTTATTTACATATTTTTATTATTTTGTGTATGTAATTTTTTTCTTTTAAATTAACTTTATTTAGAATAAGATGATCACTTTTCACATTGGAATAAAATGTTTATTTTTGTTTTTGTTCAAAATTTTGTAGGAGTAAACACTTTTTGTTTTAAATATGATAAATGATGGAACGGCTGTAAGCATGAAGAATGTAGAACAGGAGAAAGATCGCTATGTACTAAAGCATTAGCGTACCTGTCCCTAAAAATTTGTAGAATTTATAGTTCATTTTCAGCCACCAGTCGCGCTGTCAACAAGAAGTTGTATCTGTGAAGTTAGCTGTTGTTGTTAGCATAATGTACAAATTGATATATCATTTGAAATTAGCGCACAACAGACCGCTTTTATTGATACTACATATTGATCGCAGCGCCTCACTTATTTTATACATATTTTGGGGACAATATTTTCTATAGCGATCGTTCTCCTGTTCTACATTCTTCATGGCTGTAAGTGTGAATTTATTTTACACGATTGTGTGTATGTATTGTGTGTATTTTATGAAAATAACAACGTGTTATTGATAAATTAATGAACACAATTAATTGTTTGTTTTCTTTAAAAATTAATTTATATCAGTACAATATTTGAAACAACAGAAAATGAACTTTGTATAGGTTATGTTCCAATCAAATCAATATATTTCAAAATGGCGTCTAATATCTTGTTGATCTATACTAATTAAGATATATTGGCTGTCAGGAAATGACGTATATATTGAAATATTTGAAACATAACCTTAAAATAGGAACAGAATAACACGTGTTATGTAACATTTATTGTTTCTTCTTAATAACTTTTCAATAATTTTTTTTACGTCAATTTTTTTTTTATAAAACTAAGTGTACAATGCCTGTGTTTTTTTTTTAATTTTGAACAGGTATCTATGTTTTTTTCTTTTAATACTTAATTCTAAAAATTATGTACTTATAACTATTCAATAATCACTATTTTTTTGTTAACATTTAAACGGTAGCGACAGTATAAAACATGTTTTTAGCGAAACAATACAGTTTTTATTTGTTTGAATATACGGTTTTTTTTTTTTTTTAAATATTTATATGCTTAATCTGGGCACTGTCGTTAGGAAGAAGCTAAAAAACTGCACCGTATATCTTGTGTGAATAAAATTTCATCTCACACCTTTTCATTTTTTTATATACCTATAATTTTTAATAAGAAGTCTTTGCGATCTATATTTACAATTTATTTTTTTCAATTATTAAAAATAGCATATAATTATTTTTGTCTTACAGGGATGAATTTGTTTAAAAGAGATTTTCCACTAAGATTTTCGTAACATTTAAGTACAAAAAAAAATTGTTTCTCGACTATTGCTGTTACAAAATAGTTTCCATTACAAAAAATTCCTTTAAACAAATTCAATCTGTAAAGAGTATAGGTTGGGAATGACAGAGAGGTCAGAGAAAGAGGAAGGAAGGGGGATCTTATTATAAACATATTCACATAATACATAAATTAATTTTTTTTTTGGGTTATATTAATTTTATATTTTTGTATTTATATAAAGCACTCTATTTTATATTTATAATATATATATATATAATATTGAAATATAATACTTTTTTTTTTTTTAATATTGAGAACGAAAATGTTTTTTAATAGTTAGGCAATGTATCTGTCACATTATTGTTTTCCTTTTTGTTTTGGGTAGATAATTATATAAATACTAAATTTCAGAAATTACTAATGTATTTTATTTTTTTTATTTTAATAAGATAAAATAATTGTTTTTGTTTTTTTTTTTTTTGTTGTATTATGTAATATGTTTTTATTAAATATTGTATTAACATCAGTTCAAAAAAATTCTTATATAACTAGGTAATTAATATAAATTAATATAAATATTTTGCCAAAAACGCAAAAATAAGGTGAAAATTATTATGAAATTTGTTTTGTGTTTGATTAGTTAATGCTTTTTAAACGTTTTCCCGCGATAAGATCGAATATTGTATTTCAATATTTCTGGTCCTTCGATCCGGATCTCGATAGTTTATTGTAGATCAATAACAAACATTGTTTTATAAGAGAGAAATGATTATATTTTTAATAAAGGGCCTCTTTTATGAATTTTGTTGTTATATTTCATAGAAATATTAACCTTTATAATTTCCAATGTGTTTTTTTGGGTTCAATTTAAATTATCCCATTTTGTTTGTGGATTATATGGAGATCAAACCAAAGAGCGCAAAAGAAATATACTTCCAAACGTTTTAAAAACATTACTTAAGAAACTTAAACAAAGAAATTAATAAGAAAAAGAAGAAACAAAACAAAAGTTGTTTAGTTTGATTGACTAGTATACCAGTGGCTTAAAAAAGTTCTATAATATTTTTCCAATTACTTATAGATTTTAGAATTATTTGTTTTGTTAACTGATACTACTTTTTTTCATATTTACAAGAACGTTATCAGAGAAATATTAGTTAGCAGCATCTCATTTTGCAATAAAAACTGGCTGGTTTGTTTGTTTTTAGGTTATAAATATTTAAGAGGTACCTTTTACACATACTAAAAAAAATCCTCTCCGTGTTTTTTAAGAAAACATTTTGGTTTTTAATCATTTGTCTAAAATTAAGTCATTCATCCATCGAATTTAAAGGGGTTAACTTGTGTGCGCGATGGGAAATCCATCTGGCAGCATTCGCATAAAATACACAACTTAATTTTAAGATAAATGAGTATCGATGAGAATTTATCTTAATCGAGAAATTGTTGTTTTTTGTACTGCATATAAATGGCAATTAGCTTTAGTTTTTTTTACTAGAATATTTGTTTTTTAGGTTAGTTTTGTATTTATATATATATTTTTATAAAAAAAAAAAGAAAAAATTAATTTTATTAATGAATTGTTTAGTTTTTTTTAATTAATAATAATTAATAATTACAAATCGTACAATATTTTTTGTGTTTAAACAAATAATTATCCATTATCTTAATATCAGTCTTACATATTTACACGAGTAAATGCATAAAAATTAGCTGCCGTAATAATTAATTAATGCAAATGAGTTTATTAATTGTTTTTTTTGTGATTTCTAAAAGATGTGAAAAATGATATAATATGTATATAATGAGATCCATCATTGATTCTCGAAACGAAAACAAAATCCATTCTGAATTAAAAAATTTTAGCACAAATAGGTTTCTTTTTTTAAATTTTATTTTATAATAATTATATAACCAATGAGGCACTATTTCAGTATCATACAAATTTTTTTTTTCAAGTGGATATATAAAATTAATAATTACGCCCATCGCTTTTTGGAAAAGGTTGTATAAAAATCTAAATTTTTCTTTTTGGTCAGTATAATAATGGTCGAAATTTTTTCCTAAATATAAAAATAGTTTTTAGTTTCTTAAATAATTTATACAAACTTGCTTTAATGACTGAATTTTGGGGGGTAAAATTGTTTTTAGGTCGAATAAAAATTTTGTAGGAATTAGCTTCAATCATATTTTGAGTTTTAGCCCATGTGCCACACATAATTATGCCAGTTTTCAGACAAATTTGATCGTTTATAGTGTAGCGTAATAAATGCATAAATTTAAATTGTCTACAATCCCGCAAGGTTTCCGGCTAGGTCCTAAATTGTATATAAAAAAGATATTTTTGGGATGACTCATGACTATGCACGGAAGAGATTTAAAGTCAAACGAGAATATGAAAGAAGCTACTGATTAGCAAACAAAAGTTTGACTGATTTTTGAAAAAACCAGATTTTTGTACATCCTTTTTCAATAATTAAAGAAAAAATATATATGTGCTACACATTAAAATTGGAGCACATGAATAATTTTTTACATTTGATTTTCTTTCAGAATAGACTCGAATTTATCCAAAAATAAAAAAATTATTAATTTTAATATTTTAACGACAGAAACTTGACTGCTTTAAAAAAACTCCTAATTCCTAAAATTTTAATTAATAATATTTCTCCTAAAATTTACAATATACAAATTTTTTATCAATTATTATTTTTTGTTTGTTAAATAATTAAATCTTATTTTTTTAATATCTACGGCTTTTAATTATATTTATACTTTTTTTTTATAAACAATATTAATCATTTTTTATTTCTACAACTAAAATACTTTTTTTAATTGTATTTTTTTACCGATGTATCTAAACACATTCATAAGAAGCACTTTTAATTAATTTTTTTTTTGTTTATTTTTAAATTTTGGAATACTTTTTATAAATATATTGTAATTCTATTTATTTATTTATTTATTTATTTATATATATGTATAATAATTATTAACATTGCTCCATGGGAACCTAGATTCTCCAGAAAGCCGCTAGAGTACTATACTGACCAGATGATTTGATTTTTATGTGTAAAAAATTATTATTTCGGATGTAAGAAAATTATTATTCCTTTATTCAAATAATTGCAAAATTAAATGAAAATCGTAAGCTAGCTAATATTTGTAAATTATTTCAAACTTAAATAATAATTTTTTTACCTCACAAGGATTCGTGGAAGGAATTCTTGTTTAATTTATTCCAAAAATAAGGAATAATTTAAATTCTGAACACATCTTTTCAGAAACAAAAAAAAACTAAATAAAGTATAAAACTAAATTAACTTATAAATAACGCTTAAAAATTAAAAAAAAAAAAAAACTAAATTAAAAAAAACATCATGATCTCAAGTTAAATTTTGTGTGAGGAAAAATTATGGCACAGAAAAAATACATAAATTCTGTACAAAAAAAGAAAATAATAAAAAGTAAAATAAAATAAATAAATTATAAAAAATTAATACTAAACTTTTATATTTTTCCACAATTTTGAGATCATGATTATGCTTAAAAAAAAAATTTGACTAAACTTCTAAATCGGTTCGTCTGATCGGTTTTGTACAACATGCAACTTCAATAATGTTTAAATTTCTTATTAAAGTGGCACAAAATACGTATTCATACTTGGTTTTGTTTTTATGAGTGTTTTTTTCTTCAAAATTTGAGACCATTTTGTTTTGTTACATTTTATTTTTTTAAATATTTTTATTGATTAATTTTTTTATTATTTTGGTGAATAGGCAACGATATTAAAAATAAAGATATATTGACAAATTAATTACAATATTCTTTTAATTTATTTTTTTTAATTTAATTTTTAGCAAAAAGTTTGTTTTTGTGTTTTCACTAAACTTATTATTTCAAGTTTTTTTTATATATTTCGTATAAAATTAAAACAGCTCTTAAGAAAATTGTAATTTAAATATATCAATTTTTACAATAACGGATGGCACGGGTAAGGTTATGTATTAACTTCCCTTTTTTTCTTTAAGTTTCCCATTTTTTTTTTCGTTTTTTGTGCTTTGTAACATTTTTTTTAAATATATATATATATTTATATAGAAGTCTATGATATTTACGCTCTGTAAATATAACTTGGTGGACAGTCCGCTCCTCCTGACGATTGGTTGGGTGGTGGTGACGGACTGGACGAGGGGGGCGAGGGTGAGGAGCTTGATGAGCCCCCTTGACGATGCGGATGACGTCGCGAGACCCCCGGCAAGCGCGACATACTACGATGGGCGCCCCCGCCCTCCTCACTTGTTTCTCAGAGGTAGACTTTTTTTACACTCCTTGTTGTGGCAAAACCATCACCACGTCGATAATTATCTCCCTGTAGTAGAGGCTACAGTTACATTTATATAAGTTTCGTTCAAAAAATTGTATTTGATGTTTTGTAAGTTTTATGTTAGATATTTCTTTTGGAAAGCTAATGGTTTTAAATGAGTTTGATTGCGCAAAGCTTTTTTTTTAATGGTTACCGTCCAAAATCACCCGTTATAAATAACTGCTAAATGAAATGACCTTAAAAAATAGCGCTATTTCAAAATAACTTAAAATTACTTTGATAAAATATTATTTTTTAAGATTATTTTTAGTGTTATTTTCGACAAGGTTATTAAAGCGGTTACCAGTTGATTTGAATGTGTTGCATGATTTTTGCGTTTTGTTTTGTAATGTTTTGTTGTATGTGTTTATGAGTTTAAAAAAAAAACAAAAACAAAAAACAAAGTTATTTTTCTCAATTAGTATTCATCACAATGTCTTTTTTTTAAGGCTTTAGATAAATTTTAAATATAAAATTAATACAATTGGCGTCCTACTCCCCTATATTGAATTTACTACGATTTGTTTCCAAACATGAACTGCCTCTGAAGTGTTTTCGTTCATTTTCGAACTAAACATTTAGAATTCTCAGGTATGGATACATTAATTGCGACAGGACTTAGAGCATTGAATATAATATGACAAACAAAAAAGGCTGTAGCAAATGATTTCGCCATAAAGCAAAGCAAATCTTGACGCATAGAAAGATATCCATTATTCTTTTTATGAGTAAATTTTCGATATAGGGGAGAATGCTATCGAAATAGTTCGATTATATATAAAACATTTAAAATTATGAAACAAAAAAACATTAGCTTGCAATGAAAATTAATCGTAGTATTGTCTACTCACTTGATGTGATCGTAAGGTACCAAAATTATCTCGTCCGCCACGATAAGCGTCACGATTATATCCACCATCTGTTTGAAATTGGAACAATGTTTCAGCATTATTCTGATGTGGACCTTTATTTCGTACCGTACTCTTTGGTGAATGTAATTTGGGTGGAGGTTGTGGAACTAACACTGGCTCAGCATATGTGACTTCTTCTTGTGGAAGAAGTTTTGGTTCAGCTTGTATTCTAATCAAATAGAAAAGGATTTAGAAATTGTTGAAAAACCTAAGAAAGAGGGTTATATACTTACCTATTAACATTTTGTCGCTGTTCGAAATATTCATACTCCGTGTCAGGATAGGGTAAATTATCATCTTCATCCTTGTGACATTTCCTACCACAAAAGTATCCAGCGGCAAAACCAACAACAAGCGCTGTAACAGCTCCAGCAACAACAGCCATTATCAATGTTTCAATTGAATATTGTGGTGGAAGATTGTCAGCGGCTGCTACAGAAGGACCACTGTTGTCATACTCTTTTTCTTGCATAATATTTACAATTTCACCATCTTGTTGATCTTTGTTGGGTCGCATAATATCTTGATTTGGCTGACTTGAACTTAATCCGCCAACGCTACCAGCATCTTTCCCGAGGACACTACTAGCGGGACACGCTGCATGTTGACCCGTTGAAACACTTTGATAGAAGAAGTTCTCTTCGTCCCAACGTGGTGCACCATATGAACGACATTTACCCGATTGTTTGTCCCAAGCACAATACGGGTCTTGCAATGCAACACATTCGCTACAACTGCTTATTTGGTTACTATCACAACGGTGTAAGCGCAATGATTGCACTTCATTATCAGATACGGCAATTAAACGGCCATCAACCACTTGAAGGTTTCGCACAGCCATATGGATTGGGAATACTTGGATTTCTTCAATAACAACTGAATTTACACGATTTCTGGCGTCTGCTGAATCTGCATTTACTGCTTTGATTACTTTTCCATTATCTGAAAATTAAGCAGTGTGAAAATAAGTCTAGTAGTTAGTATTAACCTTCTCAAGCTAAGCATTTTCTGCGAATTTTAGCAAGAAAATTTGACTCAATTTTGTAGTTTTATACTAAAAACAAATTTTACCTGTTCCAATAAATAATACATCGTAAGTTTTTCCACCAGGCACTTTTACTTGAGGGTCAACAGCAATTTGTGTAAAACGATAGCTATAACAGATAAAAAATTAGATAATAAAATCATGGATTTCCAAAAAATTACCAAATACATACTGAAAACTAGTTCTAATTATAATTGGTTGTCCAAAGAATGAAGGAACACTTTCATCCATTAACGAATGTTGCTTAATAAAATTTAATGTTAAATCTGGCAACGTTCTGGAATCATTGTGACATAAACCAGGCCGTGGATCTGGAACTTTAACACTTTGAACTGGCAACCAATTGGAATTTAAAGCAGCCTGTTCTTTAAAATTCCCCTCAAATGTATCCGAGATATCTTGTAATGAGAATGCACAAACTGCGCTACCCGAAATACTATTTGGTGGTGTTGTGAAAGTTCCATATATTAATTGAGCACTTGTACCACCGTATTCGCCATCAATTAATTCCGTTGTGGATTCTGTAAAGTATAGAAAGAAAAATGTTAATAATTGTGGAGATTTTTTTGGATTTAAAAGAACTTACGAATTTCATTAAAGTAAAATGGAAAATCTCCACTAACTGAACAATTTAATCGTGATTTTAAGAATGAAGTCCACCGATTTCGGAAACGATGTGGACCACCTCGATCATATTTACAAACTCGAGCAACTCGGGAATACACAGCCTAAAAATTAAACAAATATTATTCTAACTTGTCCAAAGAATTGTCCCAAACAGTCTTACCTTTCCACAATTTATATATTCTACAGCTGTTTCTCGAAAGAAAAAGTATACGAAATCTCCTTGGGTCATCGAACTTACAAAATCAGGAGCTTAAAAAAATTTATTCAAAAATTAATTATTCTGAGTTGTCTTTAATATTCTATTTTTTGCTCACCATTCAAACTCATAGAATCATACTGTTCCGTCTGTAACGGTTCCCTATATATCATTGGGTCCATACCACTGAAATCAGCTACGGTGCCCGTATAAAGATCACCATCTAAAATTGGAAAAGTTATTTAGAAGTTGTGGACGGAAACATTTAGATTTTCTATTGAACTCTTAACATACCAACAAAAATTGCTGTTGAATTATGATATGGATCGTACGGACATAAAGCTTGTCCTGTCTTATCCTTTTCCACTGTATAGTTACCAGGGTGTATTCCATATTCTCGGCACATTGGTTTAAAAGAATTTGTACCACAAACCAATAATTTGTTTGGGGTTATTTTTGTCAATATTCTTATATAATTTTGACAATTTTCCTGAAACAAAAAAATATTTTATATTTAAATTGTACATCTATCGTCGATCTTTTTCATTTTCTCATAAAATGATTAACATCTCTTGACTGCGTACCTCGTCTTTTCCTTTCATAACACACATTTTGGCATCTGTATCTTTGGAGTACCATGTTAATCGTTGCAACTCTGACAAATCAGTTATACTCAAATTGTACACCAAATTTCTGGAACAGAAAAAGAAAAAAAAATTAATATTCCCTTAAAAAAATTCGATCTACTAATTAAATTATCATCACATTAAACATCAAAAAATATTTCATATAGAAAAATAACTATGACGTTTGACTTTTCTAGTTAGAAACAAAAAAATTGACGAGAAATATCAAAAAACTGTGTTAGTATGATGAAGAAAAAGACTTGTGCTGACTGTTAAAACATAAACAGAAAGTACTTTGATATTCTTGGAAAATGTAACATAGACGAGAGGATTATGTATGATGATTCTATCTCAAAGTTTTTTTCTAGTTTTTCATATTTAGTTTTCTTTTATTTATTTTTTTTATCATTTTACTGTTTTATACTTGGACAAATTTTGGTTTTATAGACTGAATGTATATTTGAATTTTAGCTACTTTTTACAGAGTCTATTAGTGAAAAAGAAGAAAAGTTTTGCTAATATTTTGATAACGTTATAGTGATCTTTTAAATCAGTTGATTAATACCTGTCGCGACATAATCTTCATCATTTTTGTGGCGTTGGAAATTGTTCAAAAAAACCCTTACAATTTACTAAGAACAAAGTTCGTTTCGATTAAAATATCTACGTTTTCATTAGTTAAATATCTATTCCCTCATTCACTGAACCAGAAGGTTGCATGCGAAGATTCACCAGCTACTATTGACAACCACGGTGATTTAAAACTTCTTGGCATTAAAATTTTCTTTCCTTTTATTGAATAGCTCTAAATAGTTAAAGGAATGCTGAAACTGTTGAACAGGGACATATCAGCCAAGGTTTAGTTATGAATCTTACGGTCTAAATGTGTCTCTTCTGGGTAGCTATTGGAAACCAATTTAGGTAACTACCCCTTAATGCAAACTATAAGTTTAATTTAAAAAATAATGAACTACAGTCCCAGTTTTTTTTTAAAATTCGATTGTATTCGGCAGAAATTGATTTCACAAGAACGGTGACTATACAAACAAGTCGTTTTGTATCGAATTAGTTCGATTTTCGGTATAAATGTTTCCAAATAAATGTTAAATCCTGGATTAAAATAGTTATTCGATGAGACGAAACCACTTATAAGAAATCAATAAAAAAATAATGGTGAAAAAAGTGTAAAAATTAACACAGGCGTAAATAACAACTTCGAATTTAGTTAAAAAACAAAGATTGTAAATAACTTTGTAATTAATTAAAGGATAAAATTCCGTGGTATGATTGATAATATTCCTAAAAACCTTGAAGATTTTGTACTTAGAAATGTATATATCAAATATAAAATTGCCTTTGTAGAAGAAATATTTGCATATGAAACTTGGGCATTAAGTATAGAGAGAGAGAAACTATACGGTTTATATTATACTTATATATACACGTTTATACCAATGTATGTACAATTCAGAAAAGCAAGAAGAAAAGCATATATTCAACCAGACATTTGCATCGTCATGTTTGTAAGATGGATATGAAAAATGCAGTCAGACATATTTGATCAGATTATTTCTTGGTCTACACTTTTACATACAGACATACATACAATACATACATGCATGTATATATGTCAATATTATACAAAAATATGTTTTTAAGTTTTGTTTTAAAAAAAATTTGGTCAAATAAATAAAACAAATGAAAATTGCATTATTTATAAGCTCTTGAGCTTATAAATTTTGTTTGTGTTAGCAATAATTACAACGTTTTTATACCATTTATATATGAAATATACATAGTATATTACGTTTAGACCCAAGTTTGTAACGCTTAAAAATATTGATGCTAAGAAAAATAAATTTGGTATAGATGTTCATAGAATGAACTAATAAGTCCTGTCTGTGAACACGATAACTCAAAAACGAAAAAAGATATCAAGTTGAAATTTTTACAGCGCACTCAGGACGTAAAAAATGAGGTCGAGTTCGTAAATGAGCAACATAGGTTAAATGTAAAAAATGTTCCTTATCCAAAAATAAACAACTTTTGTTTGAAACATTTTTTTGTATATATCTCGGTTTACTCACGAGGGCACACATTATGTATGTGTGACATGTATAGGTATATGTTTAATGTTATAGACTAATCAACACTGTCTTTACATGGTATTTCAACAATTAACTCAGTCAATTGTTTGTTTTCACTTGTTTCAACTAAGTCTCTAGAGTAAGGAAACAGTCAAATCTGGATAAGGTCGTGTTGTTTTAAACTTTGTAAAAAATCTACAAATGAAAAATAGAAAACTATAGGAGAGATAGTCTTTCTAGTTTCTAAGCGAGACTATTTACGTTTTCGATTACTATTATAACTAAAACTGATTTATAAGTTATATCTGATAGTTCTTGTAACTTTGTTTTGTGTAAAGATATATTTCTTTTTCTTTTAGCTCTCTATTAGTGACAGAACTATTTAATTTGGACTCTTTGCTACTTTGAAAACTATAAAAAATATTAAACAAGAGTTTTGAGGCTAAAATTTACTAGATATACATGATTGAAAATATATAAGAAAATCATAAAAAGGTTATAAAGATATTTTTATGCACAGTAGTTTTTATGCAGGTCTGATAATTGAAGAAATTATGATAATCATCCGTCTTTTTAATTACCATTTATATGATATTTACTTTTTGAATACACGGTAGTATCATAAAGTTTAATTAAAATATTTATTATATATCGTATTACCAGCATTTACAAGAGTACACCCTTACTAGCAAAAAAAAAGATAAGATGTATAAGTAATTAAGCTGTGGATATTTGTCTTTAGGGTTAAGATAAGAATCTTTTAATTATGGTTGTAAATCTTTACAAATTGTTGTATTTTAAGAGAAAAGGAAAATTTATACATTTTTTTCCCCAGTATATTTATTATCTGTATGGGTTTTTCGTATTTTATTTTTCACTTTTATCTTTTTCAAGCCAAGGGTCAGACGTAGTATTTGATAATCATTTCAAAATGGTAATTCTTGTTACACATAAGAAGATAATTGAAAAAAGATAGTCAGTCATGGGGACTGAAGTAATTATAGTATGAATAATTAAAATTTCATGGTTTGAAAATTGAAATAATTAACATACTAGCCCGGCCATAACCCGGCCACATTTTGAACTTATCAAATTGCCAACCGTTCTGAAATGATTTTAAAATACCACAATTGGTCCTTGACCTACTTTATCTTTTATAAATATCGAACAACTGTATATTAGAAAATTCCAACTAAATTAAATTATTAATCCTTCAGCATAATACAGAAAAATTAAATTAGGATTTCACAAAATATTTTTTAATTTCTAAAAGTCAGTATCTATATTCGTTTAGAATTTCCTAGAATTGTAACAATTTTTCTCTTTGAAAGCAATTTTTTTTTGTGGGTAGATAAAACAAAGGTTTTTCATAACACACTTTTATTAGCTTGGTATGTATCTATGTAACGGAATGTTCGAACGAGATTTTCACCCACTTCAAAACGTCGGGTTGGGTTTTATGGGTTACCAAGTATAGGTAAGGGAATATCAATAGTTATTTAATTATTAAATTCTCGGAAAAATACATAGTGTTGAGAAATAACAGTGCTATAAACCGTGACAATTCCCATTGTGACTAAAAAAGGACTTTATTTCAGTATAATTTAAGGTAGTTTGAGCAATTACGGTGAATGTTCATTTTTTGCGATAGATGATAGTTCAAAGTCCCTTGATCATAATAAACACAGTTTTGGGTTGGGGCAAAATTTTGAATTATTTCATTTTAAAATTGTGATTTTTAATACAGTTCCTTATGGAAAAACTCGCAATAATTGTACAAATATTAATCGGTGATTAAGCTTCAAACACTTTTCATCATGAAGACGATTTATTACAGAGAAACCAAACTTTACCAAAAAGAAAACCTAAAAAAACTTTGGACTTTGATGTTTTTATGATATTTTTAGAGCATTTTATTATATTTACGTCACACAAATTGTCTAGTTGACTATAGTTGACTAGTCACGTGATGGCCGGACTACTTTAAAATGATATTTTAAAGTCTGTTTGAACATTTAATATATTTGAAAGTTCTATGGATGGCAATCTTGCTTGGTCAATCCATTTCCTACAATTTGTGTAAAGAAAACAAACCAATTTTGGGGAAATATTCCTTAAATTTAAGTGAAATTTATTTTTTTCTCATCGTCACATGACGTTGCCGAATAACAGAACGATAGAAGCCCTTTTCAGAGCTTTAAATCTTATCAAATAAAATGTTCGTTTCCCTAAATAGTATTTCAAATTTATAATAAATTGTCTAGTTCCGCTTTATATACATATATATGATAAAATCAAAACATTTAGAGAAGGCTACTACCAGCTGGAAAAAAAAGTCATTGGATAGAGAAACGAGTTGCCTATGTATTGGATATATGTGGATGTTAGTTATTCTGTCATTACTATTGTAATCCCTGTGAAGCATCTTTTGTCTTAAATTGAACAAGAGACAAGAGTGTCGTCTGCCTGCCTCATATGTATTGTCCTTCTGCATATCCTTGCTGTTATACAAAGTTATTCATTTCATAAAATAACAATTCAAAAGTGTCCTTTTCTCTCAGTAAGAATTATTTATTAGAGAACGTTTAAAACCAAATGTCATCTTGCCTCAACTTACACCATTTGCTGGCTTAAGCAGTAATGATGCAAAGTTTTGGAGTGCAATATTACAATTGCTTGATTGATCGAGTGAGACCATGAGACTCTAGCAGGACTCTTAAACTACTAACTTGAACTGCAATGTTTTAAACTTTACCCTTAAGAAAAGAAGAAAAGATGTTAGCACAAGTAAACACTCTAAAATTTGGAAGTTGTAAACACAAATAAGTTTTTTTGGTAGGTTTCCATCGTTGCTTTTGACATCAAACTATGCGCAATAAGCCCGACAATAACCCTGTAATTGTTTAGTTGTTATATTTTGTAGCAAATAGTAAATTATGCAGTCTGGTGTATATGTGGTAGTATTGATGATGTTACAGCTTTGGCTGGCTGCTACTATTACGGTTATTTTAGAATTGTTACTATGGTAGTGTGAAAGTTGTAACGAGAAATGGCGAGTGAGAAGTGTATATTTAGTGGGATGTGAACTGTATAAGTGTGTGTGTGTGTGTGTGAGTGAGTGTGTTGCACCCACCGGCTACCATCAACTAACTCAAGAGAGAAGTTGTTATATACTGCAATTCAAATAACATTTGTAGTAGCCTATATTGGAGGCCATCATTATTCACTATTTGCTACTTACTAACTTTACAATTATTCAGGATTCAGTATTAGACTTTTTACAACCTTACCATTTTTACGCCTGTTTTTTAGCTATATAAGGATTATAAGGATAGGCAAAAATAGTAGAAAATTCAGCTTAGTATGGATACGAGAATTAAGTTACTTTTTTATGCAGTTGCAGGTAAGTTTATATCAATGTCTTCGATTTGTTCAGTTTTAAATATCATGAAGTTTACTGTCTGGCTATAACATCAAGACTCTGGACAGTTTATCTTCAAGAGAAAGATTTTGATTAAAACGGCTGTAGAAGGTAAGAAAACTGCAAGAGAACCCGCTTTTCTTTCTTTGTATCTTGCCACTTGTAAATCTACAGAAACCATGCATTTCTTAATCTCAAACGCTCTGTTATGTCCTAATTTCTAGCTTATTACCAAAGTCAAAAAATTATCTGCTTCATAATACAAATCAGAGGCTCTATATTGCGGATGACTTTGTTAGAAATTTTCTAACAGGCTCTAATATCGAATAAGAATGCAGATCTGGATAATTCACCCCAAAAAGTAACACGATTTGCATAAATTCAACAAGCTTGCTAATTTAGGAAGTCGATTATATTGCTGGGGCTGAAGATTAGTTACCATTTTATCTAAATGGAGATAGTATGAGAGGTTGAAGCCTAACATCAAGTTGCAACGTCAATATATAGTAGAGGATTGTAACTTTGGATGGTACTTTATCTAATGAAAATATTTTTATATCCTACGAAACCGCTACAACACAAGTGAAATTATTCTTGTTTTCATCGATTTTATCATACAGAAGTGATGCATTACGATACACGATGCTCGTTCGGACAAAACACCAACAAGAGGTCCTTCTATTTTCATACTGTAATTTGTCACGCAGTGGCAATCAGAGTGAAAAACAACACTGGATAAGTAAGCTCCGTGGAAAGAGTGAAGAAGAATGAACAGTTCACTATCTCATCCTTCAAAACTTGCTACCCAACTATTACTATGCGTCTATTTTATTCGTACTATTCATTGTGATAACATCAATGTCACACAATGTAACCAAACAACTGGTCACAGCATCACACCACCGTACTAGCTGACACCCCCCAACATAGACACATCGACTGGTCGATTGGTAATGATGGTATATTGGAAGAGGATGGTTGACTGGATGCATTAGAAATGAACAGACGAGTCTCATTTTATCAATGAAAATGCATTGATTTGTTGAATCAGAAACAATAGTTAGATAATTTTTGATTTTTGAGGTAATGTATTGTGTGTTAGCCATTCGTGCTTTGAGTGAGCAATGTGGCTTTTTTGTTTCTTTAGCTTTTATTTCACATTTTATCTTTTTAGAACATATAGAAATAACTTATATCGGTTTTTTTTTCTATTGTTATTTTTCCGTATTTATTTTTACATTAAGCTTGACTTATTGTGAAAAGCTTTGTGCTTTCATCTTAAAATTTATTTGGTAAATATTATTATCTTAAAAATATATCTTTACGTGTTTACAGTGTTTGAATCCACGTAGATAAGTGTGTCGAATTAAGTTTCAAAATTTCTGTGCGGGGAGAGACGACAACTAACATTTTTCAGATTATATTTTGCAAGTTGTTATTCATCAAATCATTACAAATCTGCGAAACCTTAACAAAATTATGTACATTTGATTTGGGAAATACTAATTTTTGTAGGTAATTTGGATCCAATAATCCTAAAATCTGTGTTAGTTATCCAATAAACCAGTTAAAACATTGGGAGGTTATCCTCGAATATTGATGAGTCGTTTTAAGCGAAATGTTAATTTCGCTAAATTTGAAAGAAATCAGTTAAAATAAAATGAACTTAATTAGTAAATGTTCTCCATTTTGTTTTGGAAAACCTCGAATAATATCGAAATTTAAAAACAAAGTTAAACTATTCTCACAAATAATATTACATTTATAGTACAAATTTTATATAAATATTGACCAAATATATAAAATTATGACGTTATTATCACGTGACGTCCATAAAGGCGGGAAATAATACGAAATTCAGTACTAATGGAATATCATATGTTATCATTATTATCAGATAAGATTATTATTGTTACCATTAAAGCTCAGCATTTTTTTTTAATATTTTTGATATTATTTATATAAAACAAAATTTTTAAAGCAATTTTGATTGTATTTTTTCCCTAACATTTGTGAATAGAGGGTATTATGTAACTATGATTATCCAGCGTTATAGCTCATAAATAAAAAAAATGTTATCATATATTTTTTGCCCATTATCTATATAAATATAAAAGTCAGTTAAGTGTGTACATGGTTTGTGAATTGAGGGTTCGATAAAACTTACTTTGAAATACTAATGTTTTTGTATAAATTAATTAAGACCATAATTTTTATGGTATTCCTAAAACAATTTGCTGTTAAAATTTTTTTATGAAGTTTGATTTTGAATTTTGTTTTTTAGCTACCAACGTACAAAAAGATACGGAATACTAAAAATTATGTGATTTTGTGCGAAATGTTTTGTGCAAAAGAGGGATAAAATTTATTATTTGTCACTATTATATTTTTTCAAATATTTTTATTTAAGAGCATAAAATATAACCAACCGGATGGTTCCAAATAAATGTGTAATTTTAATTCCTCGCCTGAACATGAAATTAAAAATAAATTATGAAAAATTGGTTTGATTTGTCAATATTTTTCTAGTCAAATACTGAGTAATTTTGAGGCAAAAAATACAGTCAGGTGAATTTGACTAGGCGGATAGTTTTTGAGATATAAACTAGAATTGTAATTTTCAGGTGCAATTTTTTAGTTCATACTTCAAAAACTTGTCGATCAACCTTAAAATCAAGCTTGTCTACTGTTTATGTAGTACGATTAGAACTCAAAACCATAAAAATCCACCTTATTAGAGTATTTTTTCAGTCAGTTTTTTTTTTTTTTAAATCAGTCGATATCTCAGAAACTCTCGTTTAATGCAAGTTTGAATAAAAACTTCCTGTTTTTTCAGAAGCGAACAATTTATTGTTATGACTGTTACATCATTTTTATGTACCACTCTGTAGCAGTGTACCTGATATGAATTTGACTGTACAACATACAACCAATCTCTCTCGAACATATAGAAAGTACTAGAACGGGATTGTTTCTAAATGGACAATTCTAGTAGAAATTGAACATATAAAAACAACACACATAGAATAATGTAACTTGAGGAAATGACTGAATTGTAAGAGCGAAAATATATTCGAAGCCTGCCCTGTGTGTTGTAGGAAAACGTGTGATAATAGTATTTGAAACGATTTTCCACTGTAGCAACCTAACCAACAACGTAACACGAGAGGTAAGGTTTGCTTCATTCCTCGCGGCTGTCTAAAGTGTTTGTTGAGATTCTCTCACTACAAACGAATAACTAATATTTCTATTTTTCTTAAAGTTTTGTAGTCACCCGTCCATAAAGTATAGCATCTATTTTGATGCGGAACCTGTTAAAAACAAGATCTAAAAATATTTGCAACGTTTTTGAGAATTTATTTTAAGATGTGTAAATTTTGGATATTTCTTTGAAGTGCGAATGAAGTACCTACATCTTACATCTGCGAGGATTTGGATGCGCGCTAGTAAAGTAAACAAATTTCTGTCTAACAAATAAAAATTATATTATTTTATTATAAAACTAACAGCCACTTTTAAATGATTAAAATTTCTATTTTTTTTTACTAAAATAGTCCTCCTGTCCACGCGAAATCTTCCATATTTCTTTATCGAATTCTATGATTTACCCCTCATATTCAAATTTATCGTGCTGGTAATATGACGATATAGTTTTTTAATTATATAATTTGTATATCATATCTGTAATAAAATTGCCTATAAATAAAAAGAAAGTAAATTACTCACTCATAAATTATTTCTCTAACCTGTTTTTAGCTACGCACTGCGGAATTCTGTACGCGTTGAGCTAATAATTTATATTGCTAAAGGAACGTGAAAAATGATTTTAAAAAATTGGCTTAAAATGGTTATAAACCTACCAATTTACGTATAAATACCTAATTTCAATAAGAAAAGAAATATCAATCAGACAATAGAGCAAAGTACATCGAACATTCAACTTGCTTATTATTATTATTTTTTCGATTTGATTCAACTTAATATACAGGACACGTGTTTGTTTCATTCCAAGTACACTTGAAAATAGTTATTTTATTAATCAAATTTTATTTATACCACGTGGGTTTTTATTAAAGTGTAATGAAGTTGAATATATTTCTGGAAGAGGTCGTTGCCATTATATATTTTTTGCAATTCTTTTCATCACTTTTATTCTTCTGTAGGTACTATGAAGTTTAATCTCCAAATTTGCTGCTTAATTATTTAAGTTTAGGAGAGTTCTTTCCATTTCTCGTCTTTTTTGGACTTTTCTTAACAAAATATATTAACTGTCCAAACTTTGAATTCCTAAGAAAAGTTTGCAAACTTTAGCTGGCATATTTAACAATGGACTGAGTTAATTGTTGAAATACCCTATATTTTACAATCACAGACAGATTTTCCGGGAATAGAGTTGTGGAAAATGAAAATTTTCGAACTTTTCTGTTAATTTGACTTCATTCCGAGTCGATCAGTGAAAATCCCATCTTTCTAGCATGTATAGAACAGAAAATGGTTATTGGGTGGTTTTTCGCGCACTCTTAACAAATAACAATCAAGCACTTAGAATGCAATTAGGCTAAAAAATTTTGTAGAGTAAGTTTTACACTGGAAATAAATATTTTATACATATTAAAAATCTGATTTTTTCATACAGTTTGTGAGGGATGAAAATCGTAATCCCGTTTTTTTAAATTTTACGAATTTGTTACTCAAAAACTGGATTCTTTAGAGAAAATGTCTAAGAACATTTTTTGTTAACTTTGACACCCAATTATATGATAACATTTTTTCCGAAGCAATTCGATCAATATTACTTATTTGTTAAAAAAAAATTAGAATAAACAATATCCTACCGAGTTACCCACCGGCAACCTGCACTTTTACGTTCAGTAGCATGTTTTAAACGGGATCTTCCAAAAATTGTCCATGACTATATTTCAATTTTTATTAAATATTTTAATTCTGTCAAATTTTCGAAACTCGCATTTTGTGTGTGTATAATAATTCTGTAAATCGAAATAAAACATGAGCTAAATCTGTCGCCCTTTAAAATTGGCCACCCTGGGCTTCAGACTACTCAGCCTACTGGTAAATCCACCACTGGTAGTTTGTTAAAAATACATTACGAGAAATAAACTAGATTAATTCATGAGCTTTCTAAATGCTTTCCTGGTATAACTGTATCATTAATATGTACAGACATATTCTATTAAATATTTCAAACCATTGCATTGCACAAAGCATACAACAAAAAAACTTAGCTGAACTTTAATTTTTGTAGATATTCTCCTCCCATACTTAAAATTTTTAATTATGAACAACAAAATAAACCAAATATAATAATAATTCCGTAAAGCTCTCATTTTTAATAGTGTTTTTTTACTCTATTACTGTTACTGATGTGTTTTCTTCTCTCAATTTTTTTTCTACATTAGAGTGTAGCAGTCATCTAGCTCTAAACTAACGAACTATACATAATAATGGAGCTGTCATTCAATTACGAAGTCACTGTGAGTGTTTTTCTGTTTTGTGTATATATCCCAAGTGGACGTTACGTTGTCTCACATATATACATATACAGTCTGTGTTAAAAATTATGTCCTATACGTTCAATATTGTTTCCTGTAAGATTTCGTGTATACTAAACATGCTTGCCAATAGAAGTTTCTTGCTATCCAATAAATTGTAGTGGGTGCTTCTCAAGCATATAGGCTACACACATACACAAAATCTTATAGGAAAGTTCCTAAAAAATCACGCTTTCTTATGAAAATCTTTAAATGTATATGCATTCTCATTAATGTCCTTTATAAGCAGATAATTTTTATTACCTCTTGCGGTGTTAAATTTATAGATTTGAGGTGTTAAAGTTTACGTTTTTATACCATGTATGAAATATATCAAAGTATACTTAGTTTAGTCACAAGTTTGTAACACTTAAAAATATTGATGCTACGAACAAAATTTTGGTATCGGTGTTCATAAAATCAAAGAATTAGTTCATTTTCGGTTGTCTGTCCGTTTGCCTGTCTCAAAAATGCAATATATGGGATGATTATATTTTAAAATTATACGGAAATTTTGGAAAAATCACTTCCAAATATCTCAATATCTATGGGAAAATTTATTTTGCCATGGGACAACCGATGCGATGACTTCAAATGGAACAGTGAAAACTGGTTTAAACTGGGTATTAGTAGACATTGAAAAAATAGGATGTATATTAAGAAACAATAGTAATTTTGTTATTGAGAATATGCTCTTAGTTACCAGTCGGTAGTTCTAGCTTTAGAATACCTATTATTTAATGATTATCTTTCTGTTACGTATATTGAATTCTAATAAGATACTTTAGTGGTGTTCAGATTAGAGTGCCGATCCATTTTTCGCGATAGGGACTTGACTATTTTAACTTTTCGCATATTTTTAAAAGTCATATCCTGTATATTATGTCTACAACTGTGGAACAAATATTATCTCTTCTACTATTCTGATAGAACACATTTTCTAGTAAACTTTATGCTATATGATATAGAATATATCTAGAAAGGATGCAACAGCGAATCGTACAATTGTAAATATTACAATCAATGTTCTTGTACCTTACATATAGGTTTGATTTTTATTCAAACATCGTATATTCTGTTTTTGATTGGGTGTGGTCATCGAATATATCGAAAGCAACAGTTTCAATTTTATTTCAGAGCCAAAAGAGTTGAAAGTATGTAAATACAAAAATTATTTTTAATGTTCAAGGGGAAATTATAACATAATTAATTTTCAGTTTTTTTTAAGTGTACCTACTTTTCAGTAATATTCACAAAAATATGTTTCTTTGTCCAAAATTTTAACACCCTGAAGTAAAGAAATTTTTCCCGGCTATAAGTGTGAAGTTGTCTTAGATCACCCTGTATACTGTTTTGATTTCTAAGTTCATGCTATTTCTTTAGAGAAAATAAATATTTAAAAAAAATAAAGAGATTAGCAAATAAAAATAAAAAAATTACATAATTAAAATGTTTTGTAATGAAAGTAAATCAATTGTTCTGAGATCTATTAAATTTATAAAGTTATCTATAATTAATTGAATTAAGTAGAAATATGTTATGGATTACATAAGTATTTTGTTTCATTTCTGTAAATAGAACTGCATTTTATAAAATAAATACTGGATTACACTTGATAAATTAATTGAAAATTATAAATGATTTATGAAAATTCTTGAAAACCAGAGATAGAAAATATAATTAAAATTAATATTGTCATGAAGAAAAATTCATTCGAATTATCCCCATTAAATACTTGTTGAATACTTATTAATCCATATGGGCTAAATATACAGTGCGTCAAATTAAACTAGCACCAAATGGAAAAATTTTTTATAAAAAAAAGTTATTCTTAGTTCTGTATGACCAATATGAAAGAATCAGATATCAAGTTTTTGTATTCTTAAACGAGTTTTGAAGAAGAAGAGTGAAGTACCTTTATACAACATCGATAAAATCTTTAATTTAATTGAAAACTACGGTCAGATATCCAATATTATATCCATCTACCATGAAAGAACATATTTTGTTATTTTTACGAAATCTTTCTAAAAAAAGTTTTCCATATGGTGCAGACAAAATTGGACACACTGTATAAACCAAACAAACTTTTACATTATATACCGGATGTAATGAAAAGTTAAAATGACTCGAATAACATCCCAAGACCAATCTAGTAGTGGCACTAGTTGTTTCCCAATATCCTACTATGAATTTGGGAAACGTTTATTTTTTAAGTTCAACACTATTTTGAAAAGGTAATGTGACCTATTTATAATGTAAAAATTCTTTGAATTTACTAAAGCTGATCATTTGAGAATTGGTTATAGTAGTTGTGTACACACACATACTGTGGTCAGTAAATGGTAAAAAAGGGATCAGATATAGGCTATCAAAACGTTTTAGATTGCCGTAGTATATAAATGAATTTACTAAAGCTGAAAATTGTTAAACAGATACATTAGGGCTGACTGACCAGCTCTGTTCTCATATTTAACTGACTGATTATCATAACTGTTATTTATATGCCATATACAATCTGTATAACAATTTTCAGCTTTAGAGAAATCATTTAAATACCACGGCAATCCTTACCGTTTTGATAGCATATATCAGACTCCTTTTCATTAATAAAGTTAACTTCTTATCTCTTATTATCATTTTGCAAACTCGATATGGAATAATAAAAAACAGTTTAATAGGAAAAAACAAAAAAATTTTCAATATAAACTGATTGATAAAAATAAAGAACCAAAACAATATCGTTCAAAACAAAATAATACGCTAACAGTGACTGAAGGCACAACTAAAAATATCTTGTTTTTATATGGACAAACTCTATATATAGAGTCAATATCCATGCAGTGCATATGGTTGCCGTTATTCTTCAGTCTCTAGAGACAAAAATGGTAATATTTGTTGTCTATATATATGTGCATCTATTTCTCTGATGATGGTAAATTTTCTTTTTTACAACTATTATGTGAAAATCATGAACTACACTTTAAAAGAAATAACAAATCTATGCAAGTACTAGAGTAATACCCACCTGCTTCGCTGGGTTTAAAAGTAAAGATTGAAAAAGATTGCTCTCTTTTTAATCCCCTTTCTATAACACTCGAAATAATGGTAAGGATTGTTTTACACAGGTAAAATATATATATATATATATATATATATATGGTTTTCTATTTTTTTTAAATGTATAAAAGTCGTTATTATTCATTGAGTATATCAAAAAAGATGGCCATGAAATATTTTATATTAACTATTTTTACAGAAATCTATAATTTATGGTAATGCCAAATTAAGGATGTTCCAGCATGGTATTTGCAGTTTCTATGTTAAAGCAATGGTACAATTTTTTTTTCGACAGAATTTAACGAAAAATTAAATTTAAGAATTTAATAATGCTTACTATTAATTCCCAAAGTTTCAGAAATTTTGACCGTTTAAAATGGGAAATAATTATGCCAACGTCCCAATTTCGATAAATTTACGTCAAAATTAATATCTCGAAAGTGAAAATTAATTTCTAAATTTTTTTTTTAGAATTTTATTGTATAAACATTTTTTTCTACTTTTTCTTCAATATATAATAATATCATAAAAAATAGTTGGAGAGACCGGACATTTTACATGCTTTAAATGGGACATGACCCTCAAAATCGCGAACTTTGTCTTTAAATATCTCGCGATCTAAACGGTCAAAAATTATGAAATTTTAGGAATTCATAAATAAAGCTATTATAAACCCGAGAAAAAAAATTCGGCCAAATCTGTCGAAAAGTGATTTCATGCTGGTACTACCTTAAATTAATTTCTAATTTTTTTATTTTATTAATATACCTTTATAAATAACATCTCATGTGTTATTCTGAAGTATGAGCTACATTGCTGTACAGTTTCATTAAAATCCATTCGCTAGTTTAGGCGTGAAAGCGTAACAAACAAACAAGCTTACTTTCGCATTTACATTTGTGAGATTTGTATTTGTGTGTTTTCTGTTGCAATAAGTACAGATGCAAGTATGGAATACTATCACGCTTGTTGTGTTCTGGGGTTATGTGTGTTAGTGAGATTTTTAAACAAGAACCAAAAAAAAAAAAAAAACATTATGGGGTATACAAGTGAAACATACTCAATTTCCATATCGTGTTTCGGTATAAAATACAATTTTATATAGAAACATACATATACATCTATAAGAGAAAATATTCTTGAAGATGAAACTAGTAGAGGAAAAATTTAAGAGAATTTTTACAGAATGGATCAAAAATGAGTGCGAAAACCAAGGAAAGTAATAGTTACATTGATTTAAAAAAAAATTTCTCATAGAAATGCAATAACTTTTAAACCATTTATATGAAATATATCAAGGTATACTAAGTTTAGTCCCAAATTTGTAACGCTTAAAAATATTGATGCTATGGATAAAATTTTAGTAAAGGTGTCATAAAATCACCTAATTAGTTCATTTCCGGTTGTCCGTCTGTCTGTCTGTCTGTCCGTCTGTCATCACGATAACTCAAAAACTAAAAAAGATATCAAGTTGAAATGTTTACAGCGTGTTCAGATCGTAAAAAGTGAGTTCGTAAATGAACAACATATGTCAATAAAAAAACTGTTTCGGATATTAGAAGCATGCTGGTATAATTTCGTTTAGACTTCTAAGATCTACTTTGAAGGTGAAAAGGTGATTTAAAGATGTTCCCAAAAAAATGAGTATATGAACGTATTATCCAATTTTCAGGGCGGATTCTGTTAAATCATGGGAAATTTAGACTAAAATTAAGAGTCAAACTCTTCTATATATACCATAGTTTTTGAAATATTGAAACTTAAATATTTAGAGAAAATCACTTGAAGTAACACCAATCATTTCATCAAATCTATAAATTTAACACCGTAAGGGGTATTAAAAATTTTACTTGCTCATAAAGGGCATTAGTGATAATGAATGCATTTACACGATTTAAAGGTGATCCTAACAAAACGTGATTTTTTGCGAACATTCTAATTGAAATTGTTTACTCTCAAATAATACACTCGTGTCCATGACCAATAATCAATGACAGTTAGTAATCTCGTGTAACAGGTAGGTTAGATTAGGTTAGGTTAGATTTTATTGGTTATATCAGCTCCTCAATTATTTTTAGAGGGTGAGTGCACCGCCTTCTTAAATATACCAGGTACTAAACCAGTCCATCACAATTATTAATTAAATTAATTTTTGTTGTGACGGCGGGAATCGAACCCGCTACCCCAACCATACTGCAAACGGAATTAGTTACGCCTTAACCAACTGACTTACCAGGGCTGACATGACAGTAAATATGGACCATACTGTATTCTTGTGCATGAATATTAGTATTTATATACAAAATAAGAAGCATGCAAAATAAAAACAAGTTACTTTCCTTCATTTTCTTTTTATACATTTTACATTTTATTAAAGAAAAACTGGGAAGTGAATATAAATGAAAAATTATAATCTTATAATCAAATACAAATGTTTATTTACAATAATAATAAAAGTAAAAAAAAAAAGTTAAAAAAGGACTGCTTAGAATGAGTAAGTGACTTTATTTACTTTATATATAGACGTTGTTGTTAGACCGTTATGTTTATAAAGTGTTAAAAAACTTTTATAACTAAGTTCTTTTTCTCACCTAGTGTTGGTTTTTTATTTGTTCGCATAAGGAACGTATGGGGAATTATGTGTATGCAACCAATTTTTGTTTAGATAAAGAATTCCGTTGTTGGTGCAACAATGATTTCAATAAAAACCTTTGATTTAAAAAAAAAAAAAATCATATGTTATAACCTCTATTTCAGAACTGGTTTTAAAAAAACCTCGCTTAATTTTAACGACTTGAATGAATTTCAGTTCAATCATATTAAATCGAAACTGCTTTTCAAATTACAAAATTTGAATATCCTAGAGCTATTTAAATAAATTTCGATTTTTACCAAAATATTCTAGATAAGTTTTTGTATTACTTTTATAAATACCTATTTCGACTAGCATGTAGTCATCATCAGTATGAATTAGTTAATCGTAATTACTCTTCTATTGTATGTTACTCGTTGCTTATTTGGTGAAGTTCTGCACGCTAGTGTTTGTGCCAATGGGCCGTTATTCTCCTTATAGGCCAATCCAATCATTGGCTAGACACTAATCACCGTAGTTGATTGGTCGACGTAACAATTTGTAAGATTCGTAAGAAAAAATTCGACAAAATCGAAATTATTTTACGAATAACAAAAGCTTAACTTGGCGTTAATTTTAATTTAGGAATATTGAAGAATTAATCGAATTGATATATATCCTGTATAGCTGTAAAATTATATCGTAAAAAAAGCGCTAGCGACCAGAACCAGATAATTTTTCGGAGGGCGAAACAACGACTTGCCTAAGGACACTGTATTTTTGTTTAATTGAAAATTTTCTGAGATTTCAATTTAAATTGCTTTGGAAAATCGCCTTCGTATGCAACTTTTGTCGATATTTCAAAAACTTCTCGTCCAATTTTCAAAGGGGCCCGATATTTTTATTTTTAAATCGGGTTCACTTGATAATTGGATGAAAAGTTTTTGTAACATTTCTTTTATTTGGGAGCGATTACTGAGCGAAATTTCGAAAAATATTCATATAATCGTCAAGTTATTAAATTAATTATTTTTAGATTGATTATTGCTACCGAATCCTAATTATCGTAGAAACTTTCATGAATAAAAATTTTTTATTTCTTACTGACAAAGTAAATAATCTTATTAGTTAAAAAATAAAATTTTTCTTTATGTAGATTTTTTCTTATTAATATTTTGAGTGTCCTTTGTATGTTAAAAAAAAAATACCCCACAGCGGTTTTATATTTAATCATGAACAAGAAGTGAATATATAAAAAATAAATGGAAATTTAGTCAAGAGAAACATATTTTTCCTATAATTTCATAATTTATTTTTAAATGAAAATTTTTTAGCATCAATTAAAATTACAAAATTAGACACTTGAGTGCATTTTTATGTTCATCCAAAAAATAGTGACAGTGAAATAGTGAATAGTGAAAAACATTTCACGGTTGGAGTTAGTGATATTGAATGGTTCAAAATTAATTATTTTTCTAGACTGTACCTAAATGTGTAGATTAAAGAAAATAGAATTATTTTGGTATTTCGTTTTTTGGGGTGATGACTTTTATATTAGGCATGAAAATTGTAGAAAAAGTTACAATCCTTGTAGGAGAAACTGCCTACAAGTAGGTATATATATATATATATATATATATATATATATATATATATATATAATGAAACGCTTATTAGTAGCATAAAACCCATGTATGTTGTTGGTTGCTATGTTATTATCAACATTGAAAGAAAATATATAAAAGGAATGAAAATATAAGATAAGGAATTTGTGAAAAATTCAAACTGGGCAAATAAAAAAAATGTAATCTGGGGTCGAACCCTATAATAAGTTTATAAATGATGTGTTGCGAGTTTGCATTCATACTAGAAACATTCATCTTTTTTTAAACAACCATACTTATATTTCGTCATAAAAAAATGTCTCCATGAGACAATGCAGTTTAGAGATTAGTTTAGTTTGTATTGGCTGTCCACAAGGGACATACTTAGGCCATACGGCCCATTTACAGTTTAGAAACAAGACAATGTAATATGTTTCTTGACGTGAACTAAAACAAATTTGGTTCTCGACACGAAAAAACCCTCTCAAAGTGACAACACAACGTGACACCAGAAATCGATATCGTCTCTAGATGTTTCATGGCAATATTGTATAGTCACCAGCTTGTCTTCCTAATTATGAAATGTGTCTGATATTTTCTTGCTTTAATTTCAAAGACAGTTTCCTACAACGAGAGTGAAGATTTTACGCCAGTGTTATGAGAGCTTTACACAGTAAGAAACTTCAAGAAACATTTACTTGTTATAAGAATATCAACAGCCAAGTAACTACATTTTTCATAGGTTGAAAAAGAACAAATGTTTAACTATAAACTCATCTATTTAAATCAAATAACTATCGAAGATTTTCTAATAAGGTTTGCCCAGCTTTACATAAGGTAAATTTTTCTTCTGTTTTTAATAGAATATTTTGTCTATTATTTTTAACCCTCTTTTGCTGCTCGCTGTTTGTTTTAAGATAGTAAGAAGTAAGTAATATAATAGTAAGAAGTACATAACCCTCTAATTTTGTTTTTATTACAACTTTATTAGTATCGTTTCCATTCTCTTGTATTTCTCCTCTTGTGTTGTCTCCTACATTCTAATATTATCTTATTCGATTTTCAAGACCCTTTTTATTATTACGTTCTGATTATTATTATTATGACGATATGATTGCAATCATATTATTATTATCAAGTTTCACGTGACAATACCATATGACAAGATTCCATTGCATCGTGATATTCACTATGTATATGGTGTTTCAAAATTAAACGGCATTTGTTTTTAGATGTGGGTTCTTAGCTGAAATTAAGCTAAGAAGTTCATATAAACGCATGTCCGAAAACTATTGATTATCAAGATACAAAAAGTTAAAAACTTATTTTTCTAAAGTCAGATGTTAATCAAGTGCGAAAACAAGTAAGCCACGGTTAAAGAAACTTTAAATCAATAAATAAATATTCGTAATTTGTTTGGACGGTGACTAAAAATTTGTCAATTAGTAACAAACGTTGTTTGAGCAAGTTCTTCAACATTTTATAATCATGAGAGCCACCAAAAATTATTTTCAATTGATTGGAATAAATTGACATGTTTTTTTAAATTATGGGGCAGAACGAAGAAATGATGTAGTTCTTCGAAGATACTGTGTAAAATTATCAAAAAAGCATGGAATCGCAATTTTCAATTCTGTGTTTAACAAAACAGCGATTACTTTGAATGTTGTATTGTTAAATTAATATCTTTTTGCTCCAATATCTTAGTAATAAATTATTTTTTGACATATGCATATATGAAGTTTTTTTACTATTTTGAGCTAGAGAATACGTATCTAAAATAGTACCTTATCATTTTGAAACACCTTGTATATATGAGTATTTTTAGTGCGCTCATGTGTAGCGCAGAAGAAGCATCCAGTTTAAAACAAAATTGATTTTAATAATATAGAGGTATTTGTTGTTTTTTGTTGAGAATAATTGGAGGAATGTATATTATTATTTTTCTTGATTCTTTTGGATTATTATTAATTTGTACAAATATTTTGTTAGGGGTAATTCAAGAATATTTCTTATGTACAATTATATCTAAAGATCGATATGTCTTAAGAAGACTATGTTATTATAACTAAGGATGAGGCCCGAATACAAGCGACCAAAGATATATCATATATGACCGCTGTTGTGATATAAAAATATCCTATTACTCTTTTAGACCAAAAAAATTAGGTATTTGGTTACTGAAAATTCTGAAACGATTAGTTTATCAGCGTAAAGTTATAGGTTATGAATTATTGAAAAGGATTTTCGAGATCCATACTCGATTTTTTAGGATTTCGATGTTATTATCTTAAATATTGAATACAAAAACGAAATTGTGGGGTTTTTTAAGTAATTTTTTAAGCATAAAATGTCAGTAAAACCTTCAACAAGGTCTATAAATTTTGTTTATATAGAGAATTATTTTATATAAAAAGTTTTTAAATAATAGGCAATTTTCTTACACAAATATGTTCAAAATCAACCAAAACTATAATTTGTGCTAAAGACACCTATTATTTATGACGAAACCTATACCCACAAGCTTCAATTAGGGCATAAAAAACTTGGTTGAGGATTGTCCTAACATTTTGTGGTGCAATTAAAACTTGAATTACATCTTAATATATATATTTCTTGTGTGCGTGTGTATGTAATTGAACTCCTCCTAGACGGCTGGACCGATTTTGATGAAATTTTTTGTGTGTGTTCGTGGAGATTCGAGAATGGTTTAGATTTACAATTTGGTCCAGTACAACTGTTTTTGAGGGCTCCGTACCAAAAAAATGAAATTTCATTAAATGGTGGGAGCGCATATAAATCATATCACATTATGTATACTATGTGTACTATGTATTTTTAATAGTATTCAGATATTGTCAATAGGCATTTATTAGAGCCATATGCGAGCGCAGCGAGCTCTACTATCAAAGGTCAGGCCAAAGGTCGAAGGTCAGGCCACTCCAATAAATAGGAGTTAAATTGGGGTTTAGCGGGATGGGTTTAGCGGACAGGCTAAACGTAGTATAGGTATTCATGAATTGGAGTTACGTTTTTACGGGACAACGTCCGTCGGGGCCGCTAGTATTTGTATAATTTTCTTTTTATAATTTTATTTTTGTATTCGAATCTTACATTTTCTTTACTTTTTTTTAAAACTACGATTAATATCTCTCTTATCGTTACCTATAACATTAAAGAGATATAATCAATATTTTTTTATTCATTTTTAATCAGAAGAAACAACTTATTCTTCAATTTCGTTAATAATGTTGGTAATACACTTTTAACAAAGGTGATTTTCTCCGAATCTTTTATTGTGACTTTTATATCTAAATATAGAAACGATCTCAAAAAAACAAACTTAACGATGACAAAACGCAAAAATAAAAGACAGACGACACATTGTAAAACAAAAGAATAAGCAAAACATTTTTAATGAAATAAATAGCATTTGTTTTTTTTTTTCTTTTTTATTATATTTTATTTTTCTGTGAAAGAAATTACCGTTGAAACGAACTACTGCCATACTTATAAAACACAACACGCTAACTAATACGTTACATAAGATAAAATCTCGACTTTGTTGAAAAGGAAATGTTATATAGAAAAATTCATTAAGGTGGTAGATTTGGTTACGCTATAGAAGGTTCTAAACTTAGATACTAAATCTGATTTACGTTTAATGACAGAAATGAAATAATCAATTTAAGCTGGGGAAAGATAAATTATTATTATTGATTACATATTATAATAGTATTAACAAGGTCGCTCCATGTCGAATTCCACAGTGTGGTACCACTGGATAACGAACACCGTCGCTTAAATTAGGATTAAAAGAACCTGTTTTCAGTATTAGGAGAACATCTTTAAAAACTGTTTCCTTCCAAACATGTTCGCCTATTCAAAATTACACTTTATTTTGTTGTTGTTCTTGGATTTTGTAATTCATTTTGCCATATGGTCATGCTTTGAAACATACCGCTCCAAATGATTACTGAACTATTACTGAGTTAAAGATCATTTTCTTTCTTATACGTGATCCCAAAACGAACATAAAACAAAGTTTGTTTTTGTCTACGGACCATTAAAAAAACAAACATACAAGACGTGACATAGGACATAAATACCTTTTTAACACTGTTTTTGTTTCTAAGTTTTCTAAAAGTTATAGAAACATATATTATATAATATCCTGAGAAATAATTTATTTATAAAAATAAATTAATTTTCATAAAATTAAATAAATGTAGGGTAACTTATTATAATGTATTTATACTTTTAACCTATTATTCTTAGTATTTTTATAAAAAAATAAATAAAATTATTTCATAAAGGTCAATAACCTGATTATGAAATATGCATTTTTGAAATAAAAACAGGAAATTGTGGAAATTGTACTAATATTTCACAACCTCCTTGTATTGGTATTATTGGACAACAAAATAATTCTATTTTTTATTCTGTTACACCAGAATATTTTTTCTGCAAAAATTTTCTTCTACTTTTAAATATTTCGACTTTAAAATATTTGTATTTGAACATATTTATACTTTCTATAAGAATTATCCTTTAATTGTAATATATTACCAGTTAATTCGAAACTACTAGTCCAATCGCCTTATAAACATGATTTTTGAATTTTTTGGGTCAAAATTAACTTATAAACTAAGTTTTATCAAATTCCGAAACATAAAAAATTTTCCGAATTTTTCGATTTTTTCAAAGGGGTACCCCTAAAAAAATTTCAAAAAATCGAAAAAAATTTCCCGTTTCCAATTTGGATAAAACTCATTGTATAAGGTTATTTTGGCCCAAATAATTCAAAAATCGGGTTTATTTAACATTTGGATCGGTAGTTTTTGAGATAACGTTAAAAATTGATCCGAGATACCGATTTTCTTCGAAACTACTAGTCCAATCGACGTATAAACATGATTTTTGATTTTTTTTGGGTCAAAATTAACTTATAAACTAAGTTTTATCAAATTCCAAAACATAAAAATTTTTTTACGAATTTTTCGAAGGGTGACCAGTCTAAACGAAGATCCAATAGTTTTTAACTACCCATCAGATATAAAATTAAAAAAAAAAACATATAGGCGTTCAAAATTGGTATTAATGGATATATTATATTACTTAACCAAAAACCTGTTTTCATATTTTTCTACTCCAAAATAATTCTATACTCAAAGATTTATTCCTTTAAATATATCTACTTTTAAACTCCTGTAAAAAACAGAAGATGTTAGTTATTCAAATTTCCTATCACTAATTTTTTTTCGACTGCGTGAGTCATTTTGGCTCAGTTATTTCATTCAAGCTTTCAAGCTATTTAATGAAGCTTATAAGAAGGAGAACGATCGCTATAGAAAATATTGTCCCCGAAATATAGATAAAATAAGTGAGGCGCTGCGACCGCTAAGAAGTATCAATAAAGGCGGGCTGTTGTGCGCTAATTTGAAATGATATATCAATTTGTACATTATGCAACTAACTTCATCCACTTCGCAGATACTACTTCTTGATGACAGCGCGGCTGGTGGCTTAAAAATTAACTATAAATTTTACAAATTTTCAGGGACAGGTGCGCTAATGCTTTAGTACATAGCGATCTTTCTCCTTCTTTATAACCTTCATGCTATTTAAAAAATAGCAAAATAGTCGAGTTGTTTGAATAGAAAATTCAACTGTGAAAATCTTATTAATTATGAAAATTATATTTAGTTATTTAAAACTAAACTAATGTAATCTATAGAGCAACAACATTGCCTATGAGAGTACATTATATACTCTTACTACAACACTATCTATCGACCCTATGTTTCAACATAATTAAGTTAACACGTTTACAAAATATATTTCGCTATAATTTCAACTATATTTACTCCTCTCCCCATTTATTTCCCCCCTTTCCTTCTCATACATTTTGTATTTATCACACAAGCACACTTGTTTTTGTTACCTAGCAATTACTTAAAGCAAGTATCTACCTATTGTATCTACTACTAGTAAGTACTTTTGTACCAGCAAAGTTTATCAAACAGGGTGTTATAAAAGAAATGCAGTAGGTACTCTTTTGGTCTAAGATCAGGGCATAAATACAGTGATTGAGGACTTAAATTGAGGAATAAGTTGAAAACTCCTAGCAATGGACACTTGAGGATGTTGAGGTAGAAAGGAAAGATGAAATGACATCAAAATCTGTTGAGCATCTTGGCGGAATACATGCTCGACAAATTTAATCTACAGGAAAGGACACATACCCTCACCTACTCTCAAGAGGTATGATTTAGACTAGTTGTGGAAATAACTTTGTAATTAAAGAAACAGATATACCGATACCTTAGTAATAACAACGAAAACCAGATTGGGTATATACTCAGAGTTGCAGTATGTTAAAGGTGGAAATAAATAAGCGGGCTTCCACAACCCAGAAGTGCTTAATTAAATAGTCTCAAGCTGTAACGACAGTCCAACCAGAGATGTCATAATTTGGTCGTATAGTCCAACTACAATTACCTAAGTTCAAGGATTATCAAAGTTCAATAACCAAGGTGGCGATTTTGATTGTTATAAAATAAACTAGATAGTAGTATAGGATCAATCAATTAGTGAGCCATAAGGAGAAGTCAATGTCTAAAAACAGAAAAAGGGTAACTAAAAGAACCTGTGTCGTTAGGAAAACCCTCAAAAATGGATTAAGGTAGTACCTACACGAAAGTGATATTCCAAGAATTTCTCAAAACTCAGAATATAAAATATTTAATTCATAATACACTTGCTGTTAAAATTAGAAGATGATTTACCATGCCATACATGAGATATTAGCAATTAAAAGTGACGCAATTTGTACGTGTACATGGGAGAAGTGTATAAAAATACACAAATTTACAAATATTATATTTATTTACCAATGAATGACGTCCACCATCTCTATGAAAAACTAATATAATGTAGAATACTATATTTAGAAAATATATAAATAAAAATAAAAATTATTTACCATATAGTTTCGATAAAAAACTTAAATAAATAACTCGTTTTAGCGATGATTTTTGTGGAAAAGATATGAAGACTAATGTTAAAGGCATATGTCATAGTGTGTGTGTTTATATGTATACTAGAAACAGTAGTGAGGAACTACAGTCTTGTGAAAATAATATATGGTATATGTATAATAGTCATAGCACAGTTAATGCACTGAATGATAGTATTAGTCCAAAACTTTTTGACTGGACGGTCGCGGAGGAACTACCTTAAGAACCAAAACTATTAATGGAAATGCGATGAAGATGGATAGATGGCGTGGCCAAACTGGAAAAAGAGAAAATAATGAGCTTTGCTAATTAAGAAATTGCCAGAGGCGTCCAAGTGAGAGGCCAGTACTACATTTACCACTCCTCTTGAATCATCCTGTATGTGTAATGTGTATATATGTGAAAATAGTACATACAAGTGGAAAAGTCAAACTAATGTAAAGGTAACTCCCTAACAAACATCTGTAGATGGATGTGAATGTTATTATTGCTAAAAGTCACGTTAATACGACTGACAAAAGGGAAACTTATACGAGTATTATAAGGAGTTACTTTCTGATATTTACTTGATAATAATAATAATAATATACAAGTACTTGGCTCGTTTATCCACCCACACAAAACAATTCATTTTGCGTACTTATAAAATTATTTGTTTATGATTTTGATCGATAAATAATAAACTTGTTATAGCATAATTTGGAAGTGTAAATGAGGTCCTTATTGAACATAATTGATATTAAAACAAGTGAAAACAAACAGTTGACTGAGTTAATTGTTGAAATACCATGCATAGACAGTGTTGATTATCTCATCGTTTGTTTTTTGACGACTCATAAATAAAGAAAGATATTCACTCTTAGATAGCCACACACATGAAACTGATATTCCCATATAAAGTAAAAAATAAAATTCAAACAAAAGTTGTTTATTTTTTATAAGGAAATTTATATTTAAATTTTTGTTCTATCTCTAACGGTTTACAAGATGGGTTCTAACGATCCAAGACCCAATTGACCTATGTTGAAATATCGCAATATTTGGATCGATTTTAGTCCGAATCTCAAAAACTATTCGATCAGTCATCAAATGCACCCGATTTTTGTACTTTTTGGGTCAAACTACCTTATATACTGAGTTTTTTCGAAATTGGAGATAACAAAAATTTCTCGATTTTTTGGAAATTTTTAAGTGGTAATTTAGATCCAAAAAGTATAAAGGTTAAAAATCAGGTTAATTTAATGGCTGGACCTATAGAAATTATTTTCTACATTTTATTTCAGCAAGTTTCAAAATCAGGTATTGATTTAAACTGTTTAAATTGATATATTACAACTGAATTTAATTTTCACTGAATAATATTTATTTATAACAAACATGTGATGGTTTAATATATAAGTTAAATGTGTTGAGAGTTTGAACGTTTTAAAAAATTTGTAACAATGTCGTTTCATAAATTAAGGTATATACCTTAAAAGAGCATCATTTTATTGAACATAGTACCTATACATAGGTAGGTAGTATATACAAGATACTTACGTTTATATGATATACCTTTGTAGGTAAATCGTAGTAGATACTATAGGTATGTATATACAATTATTTTATGGTATACATACATGCATTTTGTGCCAGGAAAAAAAAATACAGTTGAGCTGGGCAAAACCTCTAAAATTTCCAGACATATCGAAACTCGAAACAATCCGACCAAATAATATGAAATTCTTTTCGGATCATGTTGCCATTAATATGCTTCGATCGGCACTTAATCAAAAAGGTTTTTTAACTTTCGGTACCGAAGTTACCGAATTTATTTCTGTACGGCATTTATGTAATTAGCTTCGAATGATTATGTAGAGTTAGTATCCACCAACGCCGTACATATTTGATGGTGCAAGAGGAAGATGCAAAGGGGTGTGACACTCATTTTCTCATCTGAATCGCGCAAAATTGACGCCATGGTGCTTAAGGTAGTTTCTCCGCGACAGTCCAGTCAAAAAGTTTTGGACTAATACTATCATTCAGCGCATTAACTGTGCTATGACTACTATGACTATACCATATATTATTTTCACAAGACTGTAGTTCCTCACTACTGTTTCTCCTATACATATAAACACACACACTATAATATATACCTTTAACATTAGTCTTCATATCCTTTCCACAAAAAATTATCGCTAAAACGAGTTATTTATTTAAGTTTTTTATCGAAACTATATGGTAAATAATTTTTATTTTTTTTTTTATATATTTTCTAAATATAGTATTCTACATTATATTAGTTTTTCATAGAGATGGTGAACGTCATTCATTGATAAATAAATATAATATTTGTAAATTTGTGTATTTTTATACGCTTCTCCCATGTACACGTACAAATTGCGTCACTTTTAATTGCTAATATCTCATGTATGACATGGTAAATCATCTTCTAATTTTAACAGCATGTGTATTATGAATTAAATATTTTATATTCTGAGTTTTGAGAAATTCTTGAAATATCACTTTCGTGTAGGTACTACCTTAAACTTACTTTTACATGTTGGAACATAATTTACTACACGATTCCTGGTGGGTTATTTCATCCGAAAAATACTGGTAGTCCATTATGCCTTCAGTTTAATCATGAAATTCCCTTGCTTAAATGCATTTTTTTTAAATCAAGCTGTATTTTCTATATAATGAAGGCTTAAAATGAAGATAAAAAAAGTCAATATATTATGAAGAAATCGACTCAAAGTAGGTAATTTCCAGAACAATATACGAACTGCTACGATTATCTTAGTCACCTAGACCCCAAGAAGTTTAAAAAGTTGACCGTCATCAAATCGTCTTGCCCAATTCAAGATCTCAGCATTGAAGAAATGATTATGTAAAGCATAACTTGAACTAAAAATTTGTTGCCCAGATTGAATTCACCTGGTATTATCTATAAGCACCATTTTATATACATACCATACATGTATTAAATTTGATACATAAATAAAATTTAGCGAGTACCATCAAGTAACCTTCTCCATAGCTACCTGGTGCCTAATGCCTGCCAATATATGTTTTATGTGTTCAAATTACATTAGCTTACTATAAATTTGTCGTTATACATTTGACGATATTTAGAGGTACTATTTTAACATTGTATGTACGAGTATAACGTTAACGTTAAAACGTAAGGCTTATATATATTTATGTACATATATAACGTAATATACGTTATATTTAACACATTTTATATTAGTTTATTTTTTACTCAATGGGGTTGAACTTTTACTTAATAAAACAAAACAAAAAAAAACAGTTCATTTTTGTTCTAAAATTGAATTGAAACCTTTAATAAATATGTAAACAATGTAACAAATTGAAAAATAAACTTTTAATAATATAAATAATATGAAAAAGGCAACAGTGTAGAGAAAAAAAGTCATTTAAGAGCTGGAAAAAAGACTCGAAACACATGCATTTAAGAATAGGTGATGACGCGAGACGAGAATTGCATGTATCTTGAGTTTTATCAGTTTGTAAACGTTGTCTTTCATCTCGCTTCGCGTTAAAAAATTCTGTTTTGTAACCAAATGTAAACTAATAAAAAATAAAAATTTAAAAGTAAACTTTTGTTCTTTCTCTTACGGTTTACAAAATGTGTGCACGGATCCATCTCTATTATCAAGACTCTATTGACCATTGACGAACCCAAACTTACTTTTTACGTCCTGAGTAAGCTATAATATTTCACCTCGATATCTCTTTTCGTTTTTGGGTTTTCGTATTGAAGGACGAATAAACGCAGAAATGAAAATGTACTTACAAGTTTATTCCAGTTCAAGTTATTTTATTTGTAGCATCAATAATTCTAAGCTTTACAAACTTGGGACTAAACTTATATAGGGGGTACATATAACATATATGGGGTATAAAAATAAAAAAGGGATATTTCGAAAAAAAATCGGAGTTTATTGACAAAGTATAATCGTATTATACAAAAATATAAATAGAATTTACGTTTACCTGATAGATCCAAGCAGCATATGCATATAATATACGCCTAATAATAGTTTCAAGAGATTCGAGGTAAAATTTTCATGTTTTCATGTGTCTTTTTTCATAAACGTCGAAGCGGTAAAAGTGTGTACGTATTCTCTAATATATATACGGGAAGGTTCAGTACCTAGAATTGTATCTTGTTTTTTTAAAGCAATCCATTAAAATGTTAAAAATACCTCTGTTTAAGCACTGTTATTCCTCAACATTATGCATATTTTGAAACGACTATCGAAAAAAACCGTATGAACCATGGTACATTATGTTGTTGTACCATAGTTCACACCCAAATGTACCCAGAACCAATACCACTGATTGAGTATACCTGAAGGTGCTTTTTAAAACAATATTTAACATGTTATCGTTACAGTTTACTATAGGGAACACTATAAAAGGATATTAATGGAAAAACTTTCTCAAAAACCGCATTGACAATCAGTCTTCAGCCTACATGTATTCTAATTAAATACCTTCATTTCAATACAGATTCTGTCCATGAAAATATCAATATCTGTTTAGAAACTTCAGATGATTCAAAGTATATTTGAATCGAGGCAATACATCTTACCCTAAATATTTTATATGTTAATATTCTCTGGTGCACAATCGAGGCTCAGGGAATTCAATTTCCGTTCAATGTTTTAATATTACCAAAGAGCTGTATACAGAGTTATAACTGTGTTTGTATGGATGTGTACGATGAGAACATAGGCGCTAGGGAATCTGAAAATTTCACTACATTTCCGTTTTTATTATAATACTAAATTTTTGTATAGGGTGTTTTCATTTTCTAAATTAAAAACACCTAACAATAATCAAATTGAAAAAGTAAATGTTTTTTTACAAAACATAAATTATTTTTTAACTTGTAATTTAATTTTATGCAGTTAATTAAATGATTTTATTTGAATGGTACGTGGGAAATTGTATGATTTTTGAGAAATGTTTTTATAAAAAAAATAATTGAATAATGATCTTAGAGATGAAATAATTCTCCTAATTATTCGAAAAATGGATATATTTATAACTTAGATCATATATTTTAAATAGATGAGCCCAGTGTATACCAAGTATATGTATTTTGGCGTCACAGAGTAGATTAACAAAGATGAGAATACGATATTCAAACAGCTGACGGAGAAACACCATTTTGGAGGCCTGGGTATTCAATGCGCATGATCGTATGACCGGAATCAGCTGCTTCAATGATGTGTTTATATTTCACATTCACATGTGCTTAAAATAAATAAATAAAATTTATTTTGTTTTAACGTTCAAACGAGTAATATTGTTAAATAATTTTGTTTAAATTCTATGAAAAATATTTTTTTTATTGGTAAAATGGTAATTTGTTCAAAATATACTGTTTTAACTTTATTTAAAAGTGGTATAATCTTATTTTAAATACGCGCCAGGATATTATGTTGTATATTAAGACATGCGTATTATGATCAGGCCCCGATATTTACTATCCTTGTCAATCTACTTTGAGAGGTGGTTCTCACTCTGTTGGCAATTCCAGTAGTGAATTTTCAAAGATTTATAATTAAGTTTTATTAAATTTATTTTACTTTAATTTTTCATCTGAAAATTTGAAACTTCATGCGCGGTTTCCTTTTGGCAAGCCTACCAAACTTTTGAGCAACGTATTTTTTCCAAAGTGCTACGTTTTAAAATCAGAATAATAATGTCATATATAAACTAACGGTCTGAAAAAACGCAGCATCTTATTATGAAATAATTCAGCAAAAATTAACGTTCGAATTGGTATAAAATCTCGTCAGGGCATCTCATTAGTGTAAGATAGGGCATCTTAAAATCTCATTAGTGTTAGATAAATTCCCTGCTGTATTTTTTCAGACCAATAGCTTAAATATGACGTTATCATGCTTATTTGAAGTCACTCAATCATCAAGTCGTAGAGTGACACTTGGGTAGACTCGCCGAAAAGAAGTCACTCACGAACTTTCAAGTATGTATTGATCATTCGACAAAAGGTAATTGGTAAAAAGGTATTGTCCTGCAGACTAACGTATTTTTCAAGTTGTTTTAATAAAAAAACCACCTGTATTACCTATATACAATTGAATCCTTCATAATATAATGCGGGAAATATCTGGATAAATTCTGGAGAGAAGGTATTGTTACAGGTAGGTAGGTAGGTAGGTAGGTAGGTAGGTAATGTTTTTATTTGATTCAATAAAAAAAAAAACATAAGTATTATTGAATGAACACTGCTGAACTTTTCTCTTCATATACAAATACATTTATTTTTAGTATATAAAAAAAATCAATTATTCATTTTATATTTAGTTTATTATTTGAATAAATGAATAATTGTTTCAATTTATACATACATTATATGTATATTTATGGGAAAAGGGTCAGGCGTACGATTTCAGATACATTTAAGAACGGCTAGAACAGCCGTTTAGTTAGTTTAGTTTGAGTATGTCTAACAACTTGTTATCCTTCGAAAATTCTTATTCGGGAATTTGTCTTTTAGGTTGAATTTAGCGATTAGCTTAAAATTGAGTATTTACTGAGCGTATTATTTAAATAAATATATCATAGAACAGTCATGCCCAAATCGAATCAAACGAAAATACAATAGGGTGTCTATGAGAAATAAATGGGAGATGGAAAAATATGAGGTCGTTCCTAAAATAAAGGGTAAATAACAGGAGTGATCAAACTAAATCATGTGAAGGGAGAAAAAAAAACATTTAATAAAGGTCACCAAGATAACAAAAAACTTTGAGAACCACTGTCATAGAAGTAAGATTACTAATCATCTTCACAGCCGTTCAATTTTTGCTGTCGGAATGAAAATATTTTAATTCTTATCAAACCGAATCATCAAAATTTTTAGCCATTCTAAAATAACTGTCAAATACTACACCTGGCCATAAACACTTTTATAGATAGGTAAGGTCTATATACGGAATATTATTATATAAATAATATAACTGCAACGTTTATTATTATATTTACAATAGACTTACTCATTCAAGTCTTCTCAGGTTCAGAAAAAAACTCAACTGAACTGGTAATATAATCAACTTAGCAGTTTAAAAAAAAAAAAAAAACATTAAATAAAAAAATAATATTGTAGGTGAAATTTTACCGGAATACAGGAGAGTATAAGTAGGGACTAAGTTTTAAGCGTTATTAGTTGTAGTTTTGTGATGAATCTCAGTCCTATCGATTTGTAACAGCTAAGAGATACTTTATCTAGAGTTTTTAACAAGAATTCACATCTTTGATAAACAACCTGTTGTCCACAAAAACGTGACGTTTTGAACTGTCCAAAACTAGATCAAAATAATTATTTAACATATATTTATAATCATTTTCAATTTTTGATATTTTATTTCTATGGTATTATATTGTTTCATAAGAACCTATTATTTGGTATAAAATTAAGTGAACTGGCTATTTGCACAAAAATTTGGTAAGCCAAAAACGGGTGTTTTGGTAAAGATTATGTTTAATATTTGTGACATTATGGCGCTGTTCGAGTTATTCTAAAATCCTTGTTTTGCTCATGTATGAATAGTATTTGGTATTTGTCTTACGTGAGGTCCCTTGAATCCATTGGGACCCCACGGTCAGACAATGTCAAGCACCGCCCAACAACACCCCTCCGATGGGGCAGGTCACTTGGATACGCTCAGTTAGCGCATCAAAACTTCTAGAGTGTCTTCCATCTTGGCTAACAAAGTCCCTAACAGGTCAGGACCGGTCATGTATGAATAATCGAATTTCTACTAAACCGATATTTAATAAGACGTTTCAATTGAACATAGACAATTTGCTAAATTTGATCATGAAATTTCCTGCTGCGTTAAGTGCCATGTTTCGATAAAAAAAAATACTTTCAAGTGTCACAGTAACTTTCCTTTCGTATATCAAAAGAAGATACAAACACTTCGACTAAAATGAGTGGCTAAAAATTGTTTGTAATTAAACTGCATGATCATATTTTATTAACGCTCAGCATAGACAAAAATAGTCATTGTTAAAAGGTGCAGTCATCCTAGGCTTTACTGAACAAAAGCAGATCATCTTTCTAGAAATATGAAATGTGATTATGAAAAGACTGTTTCTTTTGAATTAATAAGTAATTTCCTTCTCTTCAAACATTTGAAATTAGAAAATAAAATATTGATTGTAGAAACCGCCAAAATAAATTTTTTTTGTCTCATAAGTGCATCATTCAATATGATCGTTTGTTGTAGGTAACTCTACCTTTAACAATTTTCAAACTCTTTGTATAAATTTATAACATTAATATTTTCTGTATATATTTTCTCATTAAATACGTTTTTCTCATGTAACTTTTGTTTTAAATATATTAGAAAAAAAACTACAAATATTTTATCATGGAAAATATATTTTATTAAAAAAAAGAGGTAAAACCACCATTTCACCTCCATATATACTTTTAAGACTGTATACAGGATTAAAATGCAAACTTCATCATTGTAATAAACGATTTTATTATCTAAAAATTAGGACGTGCAGAATATATCAGATGTCAAAATTTCAATTTTTATGTGCCGCATATTTAATTGTATAAAGCAATAAATAAATCATTTTCAAATATTCATCAAATTGATCGATAAAAAAAAACAAAACTAATTTTTATATTTACGTGTAAAGTGAAATTTAATATCAATAAAACAAAAAAACAAAAGGTTATAGCGAAAAAATTATTAGGTAATATTGGGATGTTTGGAATATATTGACTACACAAAATATCTATCAATATATGAAAAAAAAACAATAATATATATGGATTGGGAATAAATATAATCAAATAAGTTTGTGTTGTTTGAATACATTCATTCCATGGGGTTTTTATCCATGATAAAAACAAACACCAGGACTAGGATCATACGTAGAAATTATTCATTTTGTAGCAGCTTAAAATCTTAAGGGTCTATTTTCATGGTTGTGCCTAACAACCTTACTATTTTCCAAAAATTCATTTTTCAAGGGGTTGAAAGTTTATACGAAACTATGTCATTTTTGAAGTTATAAATCTAAAACTTGATATATGATGAGCTAGAGCTTATGGTTTGAGACAAAAGTTTATTTTACTTTTTTCATAAAAATTCATTCTTTAAGAGGGTCAAATTGGGGATGAAAGTTTATATGAAACTCTGTAATTTTTGTGGTGAAAAGTAGATGATAGTTTGTATGAAAATCGTCATTTTTGAATTAACTACTTAAGCGAATTTAAAAATTATTTCACCTCTAATAAGTTTCAATGCAGAGTTTCTGCGATATGGCAATATTTGGATCGATTTTAGTCCGTATCTCAAAACGATTTGACCGGTCATCAAATGAACCCGATTTTTGTACTTTTTGAGTCAAAATTACCTTACGTTCTGAGTTTTATCGAAATTGGAGATTTCGAGTCGTTCTTGTAAACGGTTGTGATGAAATGTCAAATATCACGCATGGCACTAGCCCTTATACTCATACGTACATATAATATGTATTCATAAACTATATACATATACATATATGTATTCTATATAGATTTCTTCCTTCAGGATATTACATACAAAATTTATGGTGAAAAATTTTCTATCAAATATATTACACAAAAATTGATATCAATAAATAAATATCTAAATAAATTAAATTTTGTGTGGCAAATATTGGTTTGAAATTAATTTACAATTTTTATTTACAAATGAAAAAAAATATTACAAAAAAATGTAATTTTTACAATATCTATTGCGAGAGTAAGAAGTAACTAGTGGTATTAAAGTGACTTGAATTTCGCGTAGCGGGTTCGATTCCTGCCGTCGCACCAAAATTAATTTAATTCATAGTTGTGATGGGCTGGTGTAGTGCATGATATATGCATGAAAGAGGTGCACTCAGCCTCTGAAATTTAGGAGCTGATAAATGAAAATATCAGCGGAAAGGTGGTTAAACACATATATGGTATCCACAATAGGCTCTATAGCCTAAGTGTGTCCTACGTGGACAGCCAATATAACCTAACCTACACTAGTTGTACAAAAACTAATATTATATTTTGAAATTATTTTGGTGTTAGCTGTAAAAATATTAAGGATGTATGAGCATGGCAACAATATTTGATTTAAAGGCTCAAAATTGTTTAAAGGTAGAATTTTATTCAAAAAATACGTGGTTAAAATTTCAGCTTATGTATCCATGCAAATTTTTAAGAATAAAAACATTGAAAATCGATATAAAATAAATTGCTCTTATGGAGAGATCTCAAAAAACGACATATTTTGAAAGTTTTTGATAATTTTCACTTGGTACGAAGGAAAACAAATTAAAAAAAAACTTTTTAATAGAAAGTGAACATATTAGCAATGACATAGAAAAGAAAAAACCAATATAAAATCCATATAAAAGATATACGAGCAGGGTATATTTAGGGATGAAAATATTTTTAACTTATTTTCAACTTTGATGATGAATTTTAGTTAATCTTTATGAATGTAGACGAAAAATAAGCATAAAATTTTTCGATACCTGCCTTGGTTTATCAAATATCGAAAGCTGAATAATTAAACAAAATTTTCATATTTTGAAAAATGAGCAAGATATCGAAAACTTCTTTTCTTACTTTTCGTCTTATATCATCAAATTATAACATAATTCACAATCAAAATTGAAAATATCAATTTTTTAAATTTGTGCCCCCACTACCTTGCTCATACATCCTTAAGACATTTAATAAACAGATTTAATAAACAATTTCGAATAATATGTTTATCGATCTCTCAACCTACTCCTTTCATAAACAACAATAATTTTACGTCACCAAATCTTCTTAGTAATAAGAAGATTAATGACTACTCGTGTACCTCAAAGAAAATAGTGATAATTGGTTATTAATTTGGTATCACAGACCTTATTCTAAATAGTAAATTTTAAATTCACAACTTAATATATAAATCATCATTATATTATAACATATAGAATATTGTTTTAGAATATTGTTCGAGAAACAAATTTGTTATTTAACATGGCTCAAAACGTATCTAATACAAAGGATTCGTGAATTATTAGAGATAGTTTTGAAATATTTATAATGAGATGTTACCCGATTTTTCTTTTTATTTCTCAGTTCAAGTATTGCGAGATAAGTTGTATTCAAATCATTTTAATGTGTCCGTAAATTAAATATTATTTAATTTTATGATATTTCCGATCGTAATTTGAATTAATCAGGCAGAAATTCGATTGTTTTACCAGCGTTCTACCCGCATTGTTTAATGCAACGGTTCTTAAATGCTCCCTTCATTCCTTCTAAGTCCAAAAAAGAAAAACACATTCGAAATTCAAAAAATATACTCTGGAAAACATTGCCAGTTCTCGTACCACAATGTATGCAAATGCGTCGTTCCATCTTGAATATTTAAGAAACTTTTCTTACTATCTTTGAACATGTAAAGTTTATATATATATTTATTAGATCTAAATAATTTACGACATTATTAGTGTTTAAGCTGAACATCGTCTTTTTAACCTATAATTTTCTAATAAATATTAAATATATCTATCTCAGATACATACTGTGAAATATTTAATAATATCAGAATTAATAATTTGATACCTGAAATATTGATACGATTAATGTTTTCTTGATACCCTAAATAGGTAATATTAAATTCTAAGTCGATTGCTTTGTGTATTGTGGAGGTGTGTATGTATACATATATTTTATAGCTCATTATAACACCAGGAAGTCATTTTATACTAAGGAGTAATGAACTTTAATTTGTTTAACATTGACAATTAATGTTAATCCCTTAGCTCCTGGCAGTATTCACACATATCACTTTCTAATATCCTTACTCTTTCACACAATGAAAGATGAAAATTTCCTTGGTCGATAATTTAGCTGGAATAAAACATTTCATAGTTAATGAAAGTCTTTAGTAACAAAAGAAATTGAAAAAATAATGACTAATATGCAATTGTCAACAGTTTTAGTCTCATTTTAAGTCTTCTCGATTCACATAAAATCGAAATTCAGGTCATGGCTAAACTTTCAATTTTCTTTATTAATAAACTTATGTTTATCAATGCAATGCCTGAAATTAAAGAGTTTTAAGTTAGAAAATGTTACGATTTTTGGAGGACTAGACAGAATCCATGTAACCTGACATAGGATTCGTAATCAGCGATCAAAAATACCCCCTAGAGCATAGTTTGGACTCTAAACACTTAGTTTACTGTTTTTGTGCAAAAAAGGTGAATTTCCGATAAAAAATGGCACGATTTTCGGAAAACGTGACAGAATACGTGCAATCTTACATCTGTTTCGTATTCAGCGACCAAAAATACCTACCAAGCGACAACTTGGCATTTCAAAAAAAAAAAAAGAGTTGCATATGTTCCACACTGGACCTATGCCCTCTATGACTTGGTTAAGTTAGCTGAATGTTATTCGGGGTCCTATAAACGCGTTACAAAAAGTTTCATTAAAGTAGGTGCTGTTTCCCAACTTTTCCATATATCCCGGCTTATTAAATGAACTATAAGTGAAAAAACTTATTTTTTTAACACAATCTCATACAAAGAGTGAGCCTGTCTCTCTTCTGTACGTCAGTAATGACGTGGCCCTAGGTATAAAAAAATGGGGTGTTTTCTCGATATAGCTGTCATAAAATAAAGCTAAACAAGGTTTAAAAAAGGCAAGCAAAAAAGGTTAAAGAATGCCTTGCTTGTTTAATCTGTTTGTTTTTTTTTTTTTTTTTGATTTAATCTTGAATGTTTAAACTTATTTAAACTTGAATTTTCAAATAGATTTCCATCATTATTCGCAAATGAAAAATTTCTGGTTAAATTAATCAAATAATTACAAACGATATTACATTTAAAACTCTCAAAAAACATAAGTAAATGTTTAAATACATTCTATATAGTTAAAATCAAAGGACTACAAAAAGGAGTTTTCTATGTTGTTACATAACAAAAGGTTTATTGGGGAAGATATTTGTATATATGTGTGTTAATTAGTGTAAATAAGGGCATTTAATACACAATCCTTGACAATATTAGGAACAAGGATAACTATATATAACATTATTCGAAAATAAAATGAATTAGATATATTAAAATATATATCTGGGTAAAATATGAAAACCACACTATGCTAGTGGTTAAACATTAGAGGAATATTATTTGTCTCTTAAGTTTTGGTTTTCCGATAAAAACATATTCTAGTAAACGATATTCTATTGAAAATATTTATATTAATAATTTTGTTATTAATAAATCATAGACACAACAAATATGGTAGTATTTTTTGTTAAAAATATTGAGTACCGCATCTATTAAATGTAATTTTGCTCTATCACATCCAAATTTTATCCAATTAAAATAAATCAAGTATGTATCTCTAAATTTGGGTTATACTTTTCAAATTTGTGATCAAAATTAACCTAGCTGTAATAGGTTTCAAGAATGTGGAGTCTTGGTCCCGGAATTAAGCACATAAGTGATTACTAGCGAAAAACTGGCATCACAGATGAAAAAAATGACCCAAAATTAGGGGGTTTCAAAAAAAAATTCCAATTAGATTGGATCAAATTTGCCTGTATTATCAAAAAAATCGAATTTATTAACTTCATGACGTCATCAGAATCCAAAAATTTAATTTTGCTCCATCACATCCAAATTTTATCCAATTTAAATGTATGTTTGTGATCAAAATTAACCAAGCTCTAATAAGTTTCAAGAAAGTGGAGTCCTGGTCCCGGAATTAAGCACAAAAATTATAGCTAGCGAAATACAGACATCACAGCCGATAAAAATTACCCAAAATTAGTGGGTTTCAAAAATAAATTGAATTCAAATTTGCTTGTGTTATCAAAAAAAAATAATTTCGAATCGAATTTTTTAACTTTATGACTTTTTGTAAATTAGTGAGTGCCTTGAAAAGTTCCGTCTTAGGGTGAACAAAAGGGCAGCAAATATACATAAACAAAATGTCAGTGAGAAATATTTTTACAGAATGGAAAACCTGTTACTTAAACCTCTGCACAGATAGATTTTGTGCTTCAGTAAATTTTTATATTTTATTTTATTTAAACAAACATATTTAAAAAAAATAATAAATTAAGTTTTTTATATTGCATAAAATATTCATATTTGAATTATATTTTATACAATATATATCATAGTATTATGAAATATGTTTTTTGTGTACCGTTTGAGGTAAATATTATTAATTTAGCTTCTAATTTTAAATAAATATTTAGTACGGTATAATGAAAATATTAATTCATTACAGAATATTTCTGAAAAATACCCAGAATTATTATAGTTTTAGCTTTCATAAATAGACATATGAAAAAACAAAAAAAATTACAAATGTTTAAACTTGCTATTTTTTTGATCACAATAATAGTACAAGATCCGAATTAGGGTCGACCTTCACCCATCTGTTTACCGAATGAAAGTTATTTTTTATGAAATGTAAAATATTAAGAAATATTCCTGTAACGGGTTGCCTTAAAAAATATGGTCCAGGCCATTTTTAATATAAATATCAAAACTTGGAAAGCTTGTAAACATTATTTTTGACCAATATTTTGTGGCCAATCATATGCCACCGTAATTGTAACAAAATTATCTTTATTTAGATATGCGAGTCAATGAATTAACAGATGCACGTAATTACTATTTTCAACTTGTATAAATGCGAAAATAGTGAACGAAAAAAGGCAAACAACATAGCTGCTGCATATTCTTTATGGCTTTTACTTTCGATCAAAATTCGTAAGATATGCAAATCAGTGAAAAATTTCTAAAAATTTTACTCTTGATATTTTCACTAAAAGTAGTCTGGACCACATTTTTATAGGCAACCCATTGCAGGGATATTTGTTAACATTTTATATTTCATAAAAAATAACTTTCATCCGGTAAACAGATGGGTGAAGGTCGATCCTAATTGGGATCTTAGACTATAAATTTATGTGTTATACAAACATCAGTGTCATTTCTCAATAATATTTACAGTTTAAAGACAAATTACTTGTGGAGTAAATAATAAGTTAAACAAGTGAAAACAAACAATTGATTGAATTAATTGTTCAAATACCATGTATAGCCAGTGTTGATTACTCTGTCACATTACACATACATACATGTCACACATACATAACTGATATTCCCATTTAATACATACTAGACAATTTACGCCTAATTTGCGCCCTCACGGGTAAACAGTGATGTTTACGAAAAAAAGTTTTCAAACAAAGTTATTTTTTTATAAGACCCAATTGACCTATGTTGCTCATTTACGAACTCGACCTGACTTTTTACGTCCTGTAAAAATTTCAGCTTGATATATTTTTTCGTTTTTGTTTTATCGTGTTAACAGACAGACGGACAGACGAAAGAAAACCGAAAATGGACTAATTACGTGATTTTATATACACCCATACCAAATTTTGTTCATAGCATCAATATTTTTAAGCGTTACAAACTTGGGAATAAACTTAGTATACCTTGCATATTATATATATGCATATATGCATAAAAATGTATTCATGTTGGGAAACAAGTAAAACTTCGCCATTGAATTGAAAAAATTGCTCAATGCATCTACATCATACGTTACTTAGTTGGCCTGCCCTCTTGTCATTCCTGTTTGATGGCACAAAACAGAAAAATCTGTAACTAGGTATGTTTAATTTTGAATTTTTCGTCTATCATACAAATACAATAGAATATAATTCTGGTGGAAGCGCTGGGAACATTGAATTTTAGACTAGTTTAATTATTTTTTTGCTCATATCTAAACATGGAAAAAACAAGTAAAAGGAATTTAATCGTTACCCCATATATGCATCCGAGTCAGGAGAGAAAGTTGCTCCATATCCATAGCTTCTCCTTTTTGTGTCATTGGGATCATCCGACAAATATGGGCTAGAATATATCTTTTTAAGATACAGATAAGAAGTATTCTTAAAAGAAGAATCCTTCGAATACTTCTTAATTAATTTTTTTTTTGTTTCGTACAAATGCAAGTGTTTCACAATCTCCATAGTAAAAGCTTTATAACAAATGATATCAATTTTTTAGAAACGCTCTGTAAGATATAAAAATTTATTTATAATAATTATATTTTATAATAATGTATGCTGGATAAATTTTAATTAATTTAATACTCAAAAAATTGTTTTGTTCAATTTTTTAATTTCCTGGAAAATTATCCAAAAAAAATTATTCAAGTAATATATATATATATATATAAACTACTGCATTTTTATGAATATGGTAATTTTTTTTATAAATTCTGGTTTATAGAAATAATTTCCTCTAACATTATTACATACTTCCGTTTTAAATAATAAATTTTAGATTTAAAAGTTTGTAATTCATAGAAAATTTCATTTTTCGAGATATTTAAATTCATTTTTACCACTCTTTTTAACAGTTTCAAAATCATATAACTTCGGGGTTAAGGGTTTATTCATATAAGGTTTTGGTTTACTTTTGAATACAAATAAATAAAATTCAAGTTATTGTTATAAAAATGAAATCCAAGATTATGGAAAAAGTAAAATTTTTACAAATATTTGTTTACAAACATAAAAACAAAAATATGAAACTTTAACGAAAATTTGATATCAATCTTAATTTTAAATGAAATTTAATATTTGGAATCAATATTTCATAATATGATATTTTACACTTCGACAGTTTTCATTGGATATTTTGTTCGATAAGAACGAGAAAAATATATATATATATAGAAAAATATATATATTATAAATATCTACTACAATATTCAGTAATGTTTAGAAATCTTTTTATTTATATAAATCTAAAATGAATTCATTTTCTTTTTCGGAATTAATTGTTAAATTGTTGGTTAAAAGAAACTGGGATAAGATGGCGCTCTCTATTATACGCGACTTAGCATATATTCGTAGCCTCAGATTTTCTTGTTCATAAAATTTTTTTCTCTTCCTGTTTTGACTTCAAAGTGAGATAACTGAACCTGGCCAACTTTTATTTTTGTGATTAGCTGTTTTTTTTGTCTAAACTATTGATTTTAAAGTCTTTTTTTGGTACATAAAAATCACTGGTTATACATGTTCGATTCCATTCTAAATTGAATTTGTTTCAGCAAAGTGATCGGGGTATAAAGGGAAGATTTTTTTTATATAATTTCTATAACATTTTCTTATGTAAATAAGAAAAATAAATAAATGGATGAGCAAAGACGAAAGGAAGGACCAAACAACAGAAAGTGGTATAAGTCTGGAAAGAAACGAGCTTTTAATTTGTAATCAGAAACGTCTAAAATATAGTGACTGCTATGGATATATCGATAATTCCTTTTCTTGAGTATATGCCAAACGATATGAAAGGAATACTTGCGAAAGTCAAAATAACTAAAATATTCATTTTGCTTCGTCATATTTTCTCTTTTTCATTTGTCAGTTTTTTACTCATTAAATGCTGAAATTTATTTGGTTATGAAAACAGTGATTCCAACATTTGTATATTATTTTATTAGGAATAAATTTCTAATATGTATTATTAGTTATAAAGATACGGTCATAGTTTTCGACCGTAGCGATGCTCATCATAAAATTTAGCTAAATCGTTTTAAATGGTATTACCTGGTATTGGTAAAATCATTTTGCCATGCGGCGTTGCATAAAATAGAACTACGATAACAAACTAAAACTATGTTTAAACAGGCGTTTAATAACTAGATGTATATTAAAAAACCAAAGTAATATACAACAATAATGTTAAAATGTATGAATGTCTAGTTACTTTTTTAATGGTTTAGCCATTCCATAGCTCACTACTTAGCTATTCCATAGCTCAATCCGTGATTTTCCAAATATTTCTGTCATATGACGTAACAATAAATTTTATAATCATCATATATATTATATAATATTAAGAATAATATATATCTTCTATAACATCTATAATATAATGTAATGTATGTTGAATGAGTTGGTACATATAATTTTGAATGGTTATACTATACATACATTATTTTGCTTACTGAATCTGACATGATCGTTTGTGACGTCAGCAGTCTCATCTCATGCGTACACAAGAACACTTTGGAATATTCGGATTAATTATTATGAGATGATGTCGTCCTCTGTGATGTTTCAATTCCCTTATATATTATGTATATATGCTATATGTACAACGAGTTTCATATAAATAAGGGGCACAAATAAGCTCAAGAAACCTTGCCTGAAAGTTGTTTCCAAAAAATCACATTTTCTTTGGATCATCTTTAAATCGTGTACCTTTATGCATTTTCAGTAATGTCTTTTTTAAGCAGGTAAGTTTTATAATTTTTAGGTTTGAGCTGTTAAAGTATGCGTTTTTAACATGTGAATCCTTTATTGAAATTTTTTTAAAGATATTCTTTATCATGCCACAAGACTAATTTTCTTAAGATTAATTTGGAAAACTAATAGAATAGTTATTAGTTAAAAGCATGACAAATATTTTCCTATAAAGAAAATTATAACAACCGGCTTTCATTTTTCCATAGTGACGAAATGAATTAGACATCAATTTTTCAAAAACTATGGTATATATCGACGAATTTTTCTCTTTATATTCGTCTAATTTTTTAATAGGTTTCACCCTCAAAATTTGAAACGTAAGTTTCAAATATTTTCATATGCTCATTTTTTGGGAACTTCCTTAAAATAAGTAAAAATTCTGACGCCCTTTGTTGGATTAGTTTCAGGTTTGCATCTCTTAAAGATAGTGAAAACGGCGTTAGGATTCAGTTTGCGTAAGCAATAATAAAACGTTGAATCGAAATAAATTTCGTATATATGGTCGAATCGTCTATAATTCAAAATAGTAATATGTGATAAAGCTACTGTAATTAAAAGGTTTATCCTCATATATAGAGAGATAAAACGGTCATGCTCGCCGGTATTAACGAAAAACTACCGCCGATCAAGTTTTCAGGCTATATCAAATTGTCTTTATGCTCCTGATCAGCTGCGTATCATTTTCTTTCATTTTATTTTATAATGTCTTTATTACCATGTTTTATACAAGTACTAGCTGTGAACTACCCGCTTTGCTGGGTGCAAGTGGGCAACATCCCCACTTGCACCCCTCCCTCCACATTTCCTTGCGTGGGATAACAGTTTTGTAATGTACACGTCATGCTCTTTTATTTGATACCCCACTTAGGTATATTTGTAAATATGCGATAATTCCTTCCCACTTTTTCGCTACACCTTTCTACCCTCCGAAGGTTAAAAGTAGATAAAAACAATAGATCTTTGAAGCTGGTTGTATATCGTGTCAATATTTGAGCTTAATCGATGCACAACTTTTTTAGTTTTTGAAGCATATCCCTTTCAACCCCTATTTCAACCCCTTAATCTACTATAATATTGATGTATTATACATAAAAACCTTCCTCTTGAATCACTCTATCTATTAAAAAAACCGCATCAAAATCCGTTGCGTAGTTTCAAAGATTTAAGCGTACATAGGGACATAGGGACAGAAAAAGCGACTTTGTTTTATAATATGTAGTGATTCGTCATTTATAATATTAAAATTTATTTTTAATAATAATGGTTGTTTTTATATTATATGTGTGGGAAAAAATTTTTTTGACACAAGTTTAAAGTATATATTTAAAAATTGAGTCGTTTTTCTTAGGAACTACAGTAGATTTTTTCTTTGAGTAGGGTTTTCATGAAACACCCTGTATACATATAAAAGTGTAAGTATACACTAACATATGTATATGTATATATGGGGTAACTACCATTTTTCATACTTTGATCTACTTAGAAAACATTTAAAGCACCAGTAACGGCGGTAAGGCAAGTAAAGCAAGGCATCATCCCATACTTTGATTTTAATTTCTCTGTGTATACATCAACATCTATCTTCGTGTGTTCTTGTATACAAAGGAGTGTGAGAGAGAGGAGAGTATATATGTGATTACTCATTCACTGATTTACTCACTCAGTTTTCTCATAGTTATCAACAACATCTCAGAAAATTATATTTTAATATACGCTTGAATAAAATAGAGAATTATTCTCTCTATATATAAGAAAATTTTGAAAGTTGGAAGGAACATTAATTATATTTATCATAATTTTAATTTAATTTAAGAAAAAAAAATGTGATCGATATACCTACTTTCCGGAAATTAGAAAGGTTTTATGCGATCGTCTCTTACCATAAATCTTGAAAACTGGCATACACCAGATTTAAAAGAATCCTGTATATATGTAATATATATCAAGGTATAGTAATTTTAGTCCCAAGTTTGTAACGCTTTGAATTATTGATGATACGAACAAAATTTTGGTATAAAGGTGTTCGTAAAATTAACAAATTAGTCCATTTTCATTTGCCCGCTCGTCTGTCCGTGACCACCATAGCTCAAAACTGAAAACAGATATCAAGAAAAAATTTTGGAAGCTCAAGACGTATTTTAGTCTGAGGGACTTATCTTGTAAACTATTACAGATAGAACAAAAGTATTAAATTTAAACAAGTGAAAACAAACAATTGACTGAGTTAATTGTTGAAATACCATGTATAGTCAGTGTTGATTTCTTTATCACATTACATATACCAACATGTGACACATACATAACTGATAATCAAGTATAGTACATATTATAAAATTTCCGCCCTAATTGTCGCCCTCACGGGTAAACAGTGATGTTTACGAAAAAATGTTTCAACCTAAAGTTGTTTAATTTTTGATAAGGAACATTTTTTACATTTAAACTTTTGTTCTATCTCTAACGGTTTACAAAATGGGTCGGTGTAAAAATTTCAGCTCGATATCTTTTTTCGTTTTTGAGTTATCGTGTCCACAGGCGGATACCTAAACAAATAATACAATCTTATAAGTGACGTATATGTTTGAAATAAACAATGTTGTTGCTATGCAAATAATTGATACTATGTGTTATATATATATAACATATCAATTATGTTCTGAACTAATTTGCGCTGTCACGGGTAAACAATAATCTTTACAAAAAAATGTTTCAAACAAAAGTTGTTTATTTTTTTGTAAGGAACATTTTTTACATTTAAACTTTTATTCTATCTCTAACGGTTTACAAGATGGGTACTACGGACCCATGACCCAATTGACCCATGTTGCTCATTTACGAACTTGACCTCACTTTTTACGTCCTAAGCACACTGTAAAAATTTCAGCTTGATATCTCTTTTCGGTTTTGAGTAATCGTGACCACAGACGGACGGACGGACGGACAACCGGAAATGGATTAATTAGGTGATTTTATGAACACCTATACCAATTTTTTTTTTTGTAGCATCAATATTTTTAGGCGTTACAAACTTGGGACTAAACTTATAATACTATGTATATTTCATATATACATGGTATAAAAATGTTAAAATTTAAAAGATTAATAAAAATTCATTTTCGTGTTTTATCTTTTCAACTCATATTTTATGTCGGGTTCTTCAATTTTTAAATTTTTTATTTATTTTAATCATGTTCAATCTTATCAAATCAATTTGTTAAAAAATAAAATAGTTTTTTTTTTTTGATGAATCGATTAATTTTATACAGCTTTGGTTGACAGTCTAATCATTTTATAATCATTCTACAGTAAAATATAAACAAGACGAGACCTCGTGAAGGGTAAAATATATTTCCTTAACCATTCAGTGACTTCCTAGAAATTATGGATTTAATAATATAGTGTAAGCCCTTCGTAAATATTCTATTCATTTACAGGGTATAAATAAATTATTAATCCCTTGTATGTTCGTGACTTTTCGTCAAGTTTGTTAATATACATTTTTTGAAACTATAAAATTAATAATCATCTTTTACATATTGTAGGGTAAGAAGTGGTACCTAAAGTACTTTAATTAATTCTGTAGTTCAACGTCAGATATTGCTTCTTTACTGGGCAGCTTTTATATTGAAATCAGCGTATTGCTATTAAAATGCAAGTGGGCTGAAAGTGGCTGTGAAGCAAAAATTTTGATTATACTGGCTGTCAGTTAATAGGCTGGTCATTGCATATTGTATGAAAAATCATACTCAATTCAATTGGTCTAGGTGATCTGATGTACACAAGGGCGTAAACCATGGTATATTATCGTATTAGACCATGAATCACACATCATGTACCAAAGATCGATCATGTACCAACTTTCGGTAGTGAAAAATATATTATGAAATTTGATAAAAAATAAAATTTATGTAGAAATATACTTAAATATTCCGAATTTGAGTCATAGAAGCACATAATTGTTTTATTATATTAAAATTAATAGCCGTAATTTTTAATATATATATCACGTGACCTAAAACACGAGCCGCCATGATGTGACATCATATAAGCAAAAATAATATGCATTAACTACTAATTTTTTGATGGCTTTCATAGTAATTGCAGGTTTTGTTACCATCAGTTTTATTTATACATATAATAATTACATACACGACTGTTGTTTTTTGCAAGAATATAAAAGGTCCAAAATTTAATGAAATTTTACGGCAAGAAAGTGTTCTTACTTTGCCAAAATATATTTTTTTGAAGATTTTATTAGGAAAATTAACATTTTGAAGTACTTTTTGAATCATAGAAGAATACTCTATTGTTGTTTAATATTTAAATTCTCGAAGCAACATGTTCTTGAGGATAAATAATGTTATAAACCATGACAATTTCCATTGTGATTAAAAAAAGGCTTTAAAAAATTTAAATTCAAGGTACCATACTTTTCCCATAATATAAATTATTTTATTCTCCTCATCTTTATACTACAATTAATAAAAACTCATGATGACGAAGTTATTTCTATCGAATGAACTTCCAACATTCGCTCCCGTCTTCAATTCAATTCATCACAAAAATCATTGAATGTGTACTTTTTATTTTCTGTTTACTATGTTCAACAACATATTATAAGAGCATTTATTACTGACATTGTCAGTCATCAAGTGCTTAGAGCAATTAACTTGAAGCGAGCACAACAAAAATTGTATATACAAAAAATGTGCTACCTATACACATTAAACTTTAAGTATTGTAGTTGAGGGGACGAAAAAAATCAGTGAAAATAATTTCCTGTGATTATTTATGCGTTATGAACAAAATTTTTTAGGAATATAACAGCTAACATAGTTAGTTGTTCAGAGAGTTTGTATATACTAAGACATATACTTTCAAATAGAAAAAATATAATTTTTACAAATTCGCACATGTGTTTTACACATTTTAAGTGTGTTTTTGAAATATAAGTAGCAAAGTTTTACACATTCTTGTATTTTAATAAATGAAAAATACGGTGCGGGATTATGTAGTGCGCTAGCCCTGGCTAAAAACAGGTTACAGATACATATAAGTGTATAATTTACTTTCTTATTATTGTAATGGCAATTTTATTACAGATATGCTATACAAATCACATAATAAACAAAATTAAATCTTACTATTACTTCCCTGGTTCGTTTCCTAAGCGGTACATTTTTAAACAGTGAGTCTATTTTTCATCATTATCCAGCACGATAAGCTTGAAATATGGGGTTAATTATGAAATTTGATAAAGAAATAATCATAAAATCGCGTGGACATGAATAAACAGGTTAGACAAATAATATATAAGATTTAAGCTCCTGTAGTGTATTATTTTCTACTAATTTTAAAATTGGAAAATTTGGTTTGGAATATAGGTTCAAAGGTTATTAGAAATTCAAAATCGATTATAAATGAATAATATTTTTTGACTTGAATATAAAAGGTAATTTTTGCATTTATTCAAACCTTGTTCTATTTTGAAGCTTTTTCTATTTTTTATCGAAATGTATAAAATATGATTACTTTTAAAAAACAAATTAATTTTTTCTGGATTAATAATAAATTGTATTTTTTATTATTATTATTGAAATAAAAAAGTATTAATTTAATTAAAAAGCTTTTATTTTTAATTAATATTAAGCTTTTAAAAATGTGCAAACAAATGATATATTTATAACATTTGATTTCAGTTTATTGATTCATGCAGTTTTATCAGGGTATTGTTTTTGAGTAATATTTAAGTTTACAATCGTATTACGTCTAAGAAATAATGGCGCTGTGTTTGACAGTCAGAACAAATTTGGGCATGAAAAATTTTTAAGTGCGGGGTCAAGTTTAAACTGGTTGAGAACGGCATTCAAATATGAAAATAATTTAGCTAAAAAATAATATGATATATAATGATGCAACTTTCATAAAAGATAGAAGCTTCTATGAATTCACTTCTGTTGTACTTTCAAACATAAAAGTTTCTAGAAAAAGAAACGGTCATAAAGCGAAAATAAAAAAATCTGATAAAAAATTTAAAATAATTTTTCCATTAAAAACAAATATGGAAAAATATTGATAACAAAACTTCATATAAAAAAAAAAAATATGCATACAATTTTTATAAATTGAAACTTGAGATTTAATTATTATCGGAGCTGGAGAATCAAAATATATTTATTATACATTTGAAATATTATGGCATATAAAATATTGTTTATAAAATAATAAAATTGAATTTGTTATCTGAATAATGTCTTCTAGTTTATATTTTATATTCACTCTGTCTATTACATATTCACTAGTTTAAGGTGGTCTGCTAGGGAAACAACCATTTCAAACTATTAAAATAAAAATTTTCTGCTCGACGAAAAATGTAATAAAATAATAATAAGACGAAAGAGGGATCCTTGAGAACAACCTTCCACCCGAAACGAGGCGTCTTCGGGTAGGAGGAATAAAATCAGATGAAGCTAAAGGATTCTGTCGAGGCCAGACGCCACACAGAGAAAGCCTATAGCTTCTCCGTCGGAATCTCTCCCAGGATAGATGAATCCAAGAGTTTAGACTTGAACATTCTGAATTTAACGCCCTGCAGATTTCTGCGCGTGCAAATAACATGTATGGAGGTTTCGCCATCCTTCATACGGGCTCTACAAGTGGAATCGTTAGCGATACTCATATTCTGAAGGTGATAGTTGAATCGGCAGTGTCCTGTTAAGAGTCCCACCACCCTTCTCAACTGTCTCTAATAAGTTTCAGATGAGCACAGTCGAATGGCCTAGCTGTGGTTTTACACAGTTTGGTCTGTCAAGATGGATTTATTTATGAATATTTAGTATTTATTCATATTTTGGATGAATATGACGTCATAATGGTACTATTTAATCTTAATAAAATATGAATGTTTATATTCAATGAGCACTATTTTGTATAGCATAACAACCTTAACTTAATATACACACAATGTATTGAACTTTATTATAAAAGAAAAACTATGAAATATTCAAGACTTTACAACACAGGAGTTGTATAATAAAAACAGGCTCTGTATGTAAACAACAAATTGAATCATAAAAAAAAGGAAAATTTAAAAAAATTTAATGTGTCCATCACATAACTTCCTTGTACTCTTTTAAACTTACTCTGGAAAACTCGACTGCGAAATTAAGATTATGAAGACGAACGAAAACCATCTAATACGTAATTTTCGACATATTTCAAGATATTTTTCATCCAAACACGAAGCACAGGAATCAGAGGATATATCAAGGTATAATAAGTTTAGTCCCAAGTTTGCAACTATTAAAAATATTTACTAGCAAAACTTTGGTATAGGTGTTAATAACACTGTCTATACATGGTATTTCAACAATTAACTCAATTGTTTGTTTCACTTGTTTTCACTTAAAAAGGCGGGCACATAGCTTGGAGGAGGTTTTGCAACATACTATAAAATAACTTTTGATTAATCCTCCTGAATGTCGTACTTTGTGATTGGATTAAAGATATTCCGGATCTCTCCCGGATTCTCGATCACAATACTTCCTTGTATTCGTGGTACAAGGGAGTAAAAAAAATATTACTTCAAACCCGTATAGTATACGATGCACACAAAGTAAGTAACTTTTTTGTTTTTCATGTTCATAAAAAATAATTTTCATTAAATTTTTTTTTATGTTTTCCTTCCGACTTGGTATATGTTAGAAACAAAAAAATTAATTTAAGACTGTGTGTAACTTTGTTTTTTAAGTACTTACTGCGTAATAAAAAATATAAATTTTAATATTTTGTGATAATTAATTTAATTTTCAATAAAGATTTTTCATTTTTTTGTTTTTGTTTTTAGGGAATAAAAGTTTTGAAATAAAAAAATATTTTAATTGTAAAAAAACTGTTTTCAAATCTCAAGAATTTTTAGACACCACCGCTGTAGAATCAATGCTTAACAAAATAAACCTTTTTTTTCGAAAATGGTAAAAAATTTTGCTTGTTTTGGAATAATTTGTCAAATATTTTTGTAGTCATAGCCCTTAAACAGTAAAAAAAGTGACAGCTTCAAGAGAATGGTCTTGGCTCCAAGTTTATTTTAAGTTTTAAAATACACCATCATAATCAGAGGCAATTAACGTCTGAGAATAATATTGCGTTAAAGGACAACTTCAATGACCTGATAATCATTGCGGTCTTTTTGTATTAAAGTTTTTTTTTGACAATTCAAAAATCTTTATTGAAATTTTAATGACGTAAGTTTGAAGATAACGGAAATTTTTAGGATCCAACGAAGTGAAAAGTTAAACGATAATTATTATTTTCACCAATATGTTTTTATATAATGACGTAATATGGTGGAAAAAAAATTAAAGCTTATACGCTTGAAATGGTAAATGGAGTAACTACATTCATCAATTCCACTATATTATTTAAATTAATGATGTCATAAAGTGAAATGTAAATTTTCAGTTTAAAATGATCTGTTTGAGTGTATTGAACCGCTTATATCGAGTAAATCGCATAAATCGAATTACAGGTATAATATTTTTTATAGTAGAACAGGAATACGACCTAGGAAACGTCCCGAAAAAGTTGATTTTAAACTTGATTTTTTTTTCTTATTGAAATTAGGATGAAGTACGTTTGGCACCTGACAATGGTTGCGTTTGCTGCGTTTAGCAGCCCTTCCGAAAAAGCTACGAAAATTTTTAAGCATAAAAATTCAAGTGTTTTTAAGCAAATTTTTAAGAAAATATCATTGAAAATCTATATAAAATATATTGAAATCTCAAAAAATGACATATTTTGAAAGTTTTTGATACTTTTCACTTGGAACAAATGAAATCACATAAAAAAAAAAACTGAAAAACTCTTAATTATTAACTAAATATTAAGGTATTAAGAAAATTTTTTTGATTTATGAAAACTTCATTTCTTATAAAATAATAAGAGAAAGCATATTTTCTATCTTTATTTAAGAATGAAATAAAAGAAAAAATATCATCACATCAATGGTATAAAATACTTACATCGAAAAATTATTCATTCAAATCGAGTGGATGGATTCAAATTCTATATATATATGTATATCTACATCGAAAAGTGGGATATACTGTGAAAACACGGGGGTAAGGGTGAAGCAACGGAGGTTTCAAACGGTCGGTCGTTGTATAAAATTGATAAATGCGAAATAATGTGGTGTGAGTTTGAGTAGTAAAACGTACAATTGTGAATGTTTTCTATATACGATATTACTTGACAAGTGTCTTGTTTGGTCTTAGTCATTCGTAAAGATTTAATGAATACCGGATGCGGGTGTTACAACCAACCAACATTCAACAAAACCAAACGGACTTATTGACTGACTAGCTGACTAACAATTCACTATCGTTCCCGTTTTATTCATTGAGTTATAAATAATTAAGTCTGTTTTATCTTTTACAAAGATCGAACATTTTTTATTTTTCCTTATCTTAATACCTTAATAATTTATTTATATATAGTATCTTCGGCGGATATTATGTTCGCTTACGCTCGGACTATTCTTTTATTTTGACGTGGAAAAGTATATGCTTTCGTTTTTAATAAGGGCAATTTCGTGAACAGAAGCTCATTCATAAATTTCATTTGTTGGTGCAGAGTTGAACGAAGACGGTAAGTATGATATCTACTATATCGACAAATAGTGTGAACTAACGCCATCTGTTGGCGTATAATAGAAAGAACTGTCTGAAACATTAATTCGTATTATTCTTCCAATGACAGACGTATTCATGTAAAACTTACGGCTGTATCATGGATGCAGCCAACCAAGAATTTGTTTTAGAATTAAATCGTATGTTACCCGGCCTGTGTCCACGTTTCTAACGAAATTTCATTTGTTGAAATCGTTTAAAGAATCTACTGCGTTACGAGGCCTCACTTCTACAGTATTCATTTTCTTTTAGGAATAACTTATGTTTCGCATATTATTGTCATTTCTAACGATACCTTTCTTGGCGACATTAGTTCCGGTGTAAGGGCCCAGGTGTTGGGGCCCAATGGAACAGCGCAAATGGAAGTATTACTTCTTTGAGCATTTTTTAGCCAAAATCAGTATACAATGTGCACATATGCTCCGAATCTTCGTGTAGAGAGCATTATGCCAGTCACAGACGCATGTGAATCACATATTCTCTCTGTTCGTTGGATAAATAATAATAAAAACAGACCTTGCATCTCAAATGTAACAAAGATGATTATGTATACATTGATGAGACGATGATATTTTAGTTTTTATACCATGCATATATGTAATATGCAAGGTATACTAAGTTTAGTCCCAAGTTTGTAACGCTTAAAAATATTGATGCTAAACAAAAAATCAAAAACGAAAAAAGATATCAAGCTGAAATTTTTATAGCGTCCTTAGGACGTAAAAAGTGAGGTCGAGTTCGTAAATGAGCAACATAGGTCAGTTGGGTCTTGGGTCCGTAGGACCCAGCTTGTAAACCGGTAGTGATAGAACAAAAATTTAAATGTAAAAAATATTCCAACTTTTGATTGAAACATTTTTTCGTTAATATCACTGTTTACCCGTGAGGGAGCAAATTAAGCGTAAATTGTATAGTACGTAATTATGGGAATATCAGTTATGTATGTGTGTAATGTGATAGAATCATCAACACTGTCTATGCATGGTATTTCAACAATTAACTCAGTCAATTGTTTGTTTTCACTTATATAGTATAAATTTCTTCAACAATTCTTCTTGTATGTTCTTTAAACCTTTACCACCAATTTTATTCATCAAATTCAAACAACAGGCAACGTGGAACGTGGAGGAACAAATCAAATATGAAATGATTTCAGTTATGTTGTTATAACTGACTCAGAACAGCAGTAGTATTGCCTTCATTTAATTCAGCAAACTTATTTGTGTAAAATGTTATGTTCCAACTTCAACCCAACAAGCATCCATCACAAGAAGCAAGCACCCAAGTTCTTCTTCTGTTTTGTTGAATTGTCATCATTTGAATAATATCAAAATCGAATTTATTATTCGTTCATTTTAATAATAATATCATTCATTTATTCTGTGTACGGTTCTTGGGTTCTCGTTGTAGACCAGACCATTGCTCTCTGAATGTTTCTTATCATCGACTATATAAATGATTATGAAGTATTTACATGCCACATATTTTCGCTGATTTTTATGTGTTTTTTTGTCTTCTGATTTATTGTATTTTATTGTTTTATCTATCGTTAAATTTAAATAAAAATACGATATTTATTTGGTATTTGTGAAAAATTTATTTATTCAATATTGAAATTGGATATAGTTGATACGCGAAGTTGTTTGGTGCAATGGAGAAATTGCTTTTTTATGTTTTTAGTTTTTTCGAATCATTACTAAAAATTATTAAGAAGAGTTTTTTTAAATTGATTTTTGATAAACTCCATCGGCAGTGACGTCAACACCTCGCTTTCGTAACGGCATCGCACGGAGAAATGATAATACAACATGAATAATGATAAATGGTTTGTTTCTCAGCTGGCCTTAAACCTCCATTGAGACCATGAGCCAATTGGTTTCCATGGAAATTTGCTTTATGATAAAGTGAGAGATCATAAAGCAAATTTTCATGGAAACTGATTTACTCACAGTCTCAATGGAGGTTAATGTGTCACTATCGTTTTATTTATTCAATTTTTATATAAAATTGAATATTTATCACGTAGAGGAATCTCGTTTGAAGCATAGATTTTTGTTTGCCCTAAACTATTTATTTTTAACCATTATGACATATTATCCAAAAGAGCCACAAAACCAAAGAATTTGATAGCGGTTATGGGTTCAATTTTACTAGAAACGTGGCCAGGCGTAGCTAGTTAATTAGGCCTTACACAGGATGCCTGTCATTATTCGTCGTTTTTTTTTTTTGTTTTTTTGTAGGGTTGGGTTGGGTTGGGTTGAGTTGGGTTGGGTTGGGTTGGGTAGTTTTGTTATACTTACGAAATTTACACTTTAACACAAATGAAAATCCATGAAACGTACCTGTAACAAAAATAAAAAAGATTAAAGACTGAAGAAATTATTTAAAATGACCCCAATTCTTTATTTCACATAAAATTTAATACAAGGTCAAACACAACAAGGGTCATGTATTTTAAAATGCAAAAAATTAATGTCAGGGTCATATAAGTGCAAAAAAAATAAAATTAATTTAATTAGTATAATTTTATTTATACCAAATACTTATCACACTTAAAAAATAACTCAAAACTTTTATGGTACTAAAAACATATATTTTTTTAAAAGCTAAAGGTACTTATTTAAAACATGAAATAAAAATGGTGTATAATTACAATTTAAATCAAAATCATAAAATAAAATACAATAAAGCCGTATAATTTACGATAACGATATGATTTAACTATTTAATAAAAAAAAATTAAATAATTTTTTTGTATAGTACCTACTATTATTAAATAAATACAGAAAAATTGTTTTACAATCGTAAGTATTAACGGTTTGCGGTTTTTATATTTAATTAAAGATTTCTTTTAAGTATTTATTTTGTGTAGAAAAGATTTTAATCTTGTTATAAACCATTTATGATTTTATTAAACGTAAAAAACTAAATCATTTAACATTTGTAGTTTTAACAGTTTGATTTATAAGTTTTATTTTATTGTATCTTAGTTAGCGAATATTATTTGTTGTTTAAAAATTAATTATAAAATTTATTTTTTTAGAATTTCAAGGTCTCCAACATGTATTATTTTTGAATCAATATCAATATAAAGTATTCTTTCATAGTTATTTATTTATAAAAAAAAAACAATACATTTAATGAAAAATAATTTTTGGAAAACCACCCAGATTCTGTTGAAGTTGAATGTTAGAACAATTTTAGAATTTTTCAATTAATTTTTGTGGAATTTATATGTAGAAATTCCAACAAAAATGTATGGAATAACTTTCTACTTAAAAGTGTCTTTCTTAATCACTATATCACGAAAATACCATCGTATTTTTTTTGAGGGTCAGTAACATGTTTCCGTTGACAACACTGTTTTTTAGCGAATTGCCGAAGGAAATGGAGCTATTGCTTTTGTACTGATGATGGAATTTTGAAAAAATTTCATCAAATGTTCATCGGACCTACCAAATAGATGTCAAAAATGACCATCTTTTAAATGCGTATATATAAAAATATGTATCTATACGTTTATGTGTCTGTAAATTTGAATAAAATTTGGTATCAAGAAGGGTTTTGGTATTTGAAAGGTCAAGTTTGTCAATGAGAAAATCGACAGATAAACAAGGTATGTATTACAACATTCGTCGAATAATTGGCAAAATACGATAGAAATGCCAGGTCACATCATCGAAAACGTAATCAAATATTAGTTTCATAAAATGAGCTTTCCAATAAAGCACTGTTTCATTGGAATTAAAAACATTTTTGCTTAGTTTTAATTTGATTAAAAGTTATGACCCTCTAAACAAAACACCCGTTACATATCATTTTTACATCGAGAATTTGGCCGTTTATTTCAAAATTGAATTTGAAAGTTTGATTTTTATCTGTGCTAAATCGATTAATATATTCAATCAAGGTATTTCAAACAGTCTAGACGTAATACAAAATAATTAATTTTACAGTAAACTTGTAATACATATTAAACAAACCAATAATGTCATATTGCAGAAGGTGTTTGAAAGGGTGCACCACCGATGTTGCAATGGATGCAAACAATATTTGATAAACACAGAAGGCAGTTGGTTTAAATGATTTGGTTTTCCATACAATATACATGTATAGGTTGTTCCAAAACTACTGCAATATAGAAGAACAGAGTGACATAGAGGACACATTTCTGAGAATAATGTTTTCGTATTCGATGCATGCTAGGGCTTCGTTAATTATAGTTTGTAAAGATGAATTTAGAATATTTATTTCCTTATTGAAGTTAAATAGGGTTGAAGCACATTAAGTTATCGAATTTTCTCGGAAATTCAAATTACATTTTTAATTATAAAACTAAATTGTATTAAAATTAGTTTTACTAAAATGATATGAATACGATATTCGAATAATATCGGATGGAGATTTTGATTTTATCTATGATTCAAGATTTCGAAATCAGAAATTTGCACAGATTTTTTTCAGGAAAGCGCTCTAGTAGACGAAGTTTGCTCTCAGGTGCTAGATATACTTCCCAATACAATTTCATTCAGAAAAGAATTTTCAAAAATTCACCCGTCTTAAAATAAACTTTTTTGTGACATTGCCAACTAGCATACTATGGGTTAGATTAGGTTAGAGTGGCTGTTCTGAATTGGGACATAGTTAGACTTAGGAGTCCATTGAAATATCGAAAAAGGGTTGGCGCATCCCAGGCCACTAGTTCATGAACCATTTGGTGCTGTTTAAGAACAGCAGGAGTGCTTTGACTTCAACGAACTTATGGTCGGATAAGTCGTTGAAGAAAGCTGGCTCAAGTGAGTTCATTTCCTCATGACAAGAGCTTCACAATGACAGAGAAGATGAAAAATCCCCACTGTGACAGCTCCTGCAACAATCGTGATGCAGGTCTGTCCAAACCAAAAAAAAGGGTTGTTATAAATTTTACCGCTATGTGTGTCTGTCTGATGCATCGTAGCGTCTAAGCAAATGAACCGATTTGAATTTTTTGTTTCTCAAAAATTCTGAAAATTGAAAATTATAATGAATGAAGCCCGATCTCGTTGGATGTCAAAACTGCTAACGAACTTTCTTGTCAGAATTTTATTCTCTATATCATCATTCTGTAGTTCTAATATGATAGATTCGGGCCACCTTGTTCATACAATATTTTGTATAATGATTGTACTAGTCATGAATGTAGTTTAGTATATATATGTTAGCGAATATTATAAATTAGCAATTGCCTTCAACTTGGTATTACTGTTAGCTGAGCTATACCCACCACCAAAGAGTTTGGTAATATTATATTATGTACCCTCTCGACCCCCTTCGTTCCTACCCACCTTACAGTTTCATGATTTCCTCTCTTATTATATTTGTGTGAGCTCTCACGTTCATACATGTGATGATGGTTGGTGCTGCAATGCGACGACAACCAAACTAGCTCGCTATAGCAGAGCTAACGTTTTGTTCGTTTATGTATAGATATATTATTATGTTATGTTGTTTGCCTATATAATAAGTATGATGAAAAGGTTATATTATTATAAATACAGGATGCTTCATAAAAACGTTTTAGTTTAGGAAGGATTAGTGTAAGCACCCTTTCTATAAACCTATTTTCGGTAGAGATTCAATATTGTTTAGTTGTATCGATATTAGATGAAAATCGAAAAAAATTCTTGGTTAGCACAATTCCCTTCGAAAATTCGCTAAAAACAAAAGATCGGTTCAAATTAACGTCGAAATAGTGGTTTTCAAGATAAACTGTGTTTATGATATTTTATATCCGTAAAGTCGTTTTGAAAAATTACGAAACATCAGAAAAAGTTTGCGTTGTGTCAACAATTCAATGTCTCCAATCGTTAATCGTTATTAATTATTTATATAAAGTGAACATAATTCTGAAAGTAATTAAATTTATGCTACCGCTTTCCTGAAACCTTCTGTATATATTAATAATATATTTAACTAAACTACCTTATTCACGTTATACATAGTATATACATTTCACTATTGTTACGTTATGTCTGGTTTTTGGTATACTCAATTTGAACAATATTTTGGTATAGTGAAACCGATTTGGGAATAATATAGAAAAATTAAATCCACAAAAATTAATTAAATTTAATAAAAGGAGTATGATTTCATTTCAAAATATTAAAATTTAAAGAAATTACATTTTCCCCAGCAACAAAATAAAAAATTGGATGATTCAACTATCATTATTACATGAAATAATATAAAATTTTATCTGAACTCTTTAGACAGTTCCAGTACATTAACAGCAAAAACAGAGAATATTTGGTATCAATTCTTAGACTCATTGTCCTTTCGAAAATAAACAAGCTTATTTAATGTAGTCAATTTAATAAATTTGTCTACGAAAATAAAATTAAATTTGAAAAAAAATATATTCGATTTAGATTCAATGCAATGAATATTGGTGTATATTTACAGCAAAACCTCAATAAACTTCAGAAAATTGTTTAATAGGGTATTTGATAGTATGGAAAATATTGTTATATTTAATGATATCTGCATAATTTATGGGGACACAAAAACTTTTTGGTCAAAAAATGTTTCAGGCATTAAAAATTTTAGAGACAAGGTATCTTTATAACAAATACCGTATGGAGTATTTGTATATTTATAATTTGTTATTATTTTAAAAGATACATAAAATAATTAAAAGTAAACACTTTTTATGGGCTCTATAAATAGAATCTAATATTACGCCATTATGATATTTCTGGGTTCGATTTGTCGGAGTTTTGCTAATATATGTGAAAGACAAATATTTCAAAATAAATTATGGATAAGGTTAATTTTTAGCTTTGAAAAGTCATGAAATATTTTGGAACTGTAGATGGGCAACTGAAGGATATTTGATAGCGTACGCAGTAGACTTTATTATTGCAAGTGGACTATTGTACCGTGAAATTAGAGTTATCGAGATTTTACTGTATATAGAATAGACACACAAATAAGGTAGTTTTAGTAACATCATCGAAGGTATATAGCAGTATGTTAGTGTAAATTGTTCTTGTAGTATATCTAGCATCGTCTTCTTAGAGATATTGTAATAACACGCAAATTATTCTCTGATTGTCTCATTTAATAACACAACAGTTTATGTTAACTAAGTCTTAATAGTAGAAAGAAAGAACTATCTATCTCTAATATCTATGTCTGACTGTGCAATTTCTATATAATATAATTCTACTATTATTTAACTAGAGGGTGGATTGAAAAATAATCACTTGCTCATTTGGAACCAGTTTAATATTCTTCAATTTTTCAAACGTACTTGGTAATCCAAACTCATAGATTAACAAACGACTCTATAGCTACAGATAGAAAATTGCCATCAAATAAAAAAATCAGACTTATTAAAAATCAGACTTATTAAAAATCAGATTAAAATTTACGCGGGTAATTGGGTTGCACCTCAAATGTACCTCATGACAAGCAATATCTTGAATACTCAACGGCAATATTCTGACACTTAAGCATTCTACTGCTTTTGCACTGAAGGCTAGTTATATGGAAAAAGCTGAGTGATCATTAAAAACAGTTCGCCAAATCACCCGAAAATAGTATCTATGCAATAATATAATACAATAAATTGGAATAAGTAGCAAAGACTCGCCAGAATTAAGATCATAGTTGCATCATAGCTTGGAATAGTGTTGTTGCGAGAGACTAGAGAAACGAGACGGGTTGAAAACAAGTCAGTGAGAGATGCAATATAAATATACACTCATTTTTGACAATAATAACTAATGTTTTTTATTCAGATGTCGATGAAATACAGAAGCCATGAATCAATCGTCTCGAAAAATCTTGCGGCATCATAAGCTCATAAATTATGGTTAAACAATGACAGCAGTAAGATCCAGCGACTAATAGTCTATCAATAAAGGTTTTCTACGCGTGCTTTTGGGGTTTGTTGAATTTTTTGTGGTTTTACCTCCTTATCAGCAAACAAATCATAACGTGCGATTAGGAACATAGTTCCAATAATGACATTTTGAAGATAAGATAAAGCGATTAATTGCAGGCCTTAGAGGGAGCCCTATAAAAGTTACAGTTCTCGTAAATCATATCTGTTTACAAGACACTCTATATTTAACACTGTAATTATATACAAGTATCGCATAAAATACTATGGAAGGGTGAAGGGATACAGAGGTGAGAGGATATTTGAGAAGAATGAGTGTTGTTATTTTAATTCAATGTATAGGCACATACACTTATATACCATATACAATGGAAGTGGAAAATGGAAAATGCAATGCAATGGTTGTAATTTTAGTAACATTTTCAAGAAAATAGAACACAATTGCAGACTAAAATGTTTGCCTAATGTATGAAAATTTATGCATATGGGGTTTTATATTATACCTAACTGTCTTTTACGTCCTACGGTTTTATATGACTGGTATATATATAGAAAATTGTATTTATTTATAAATGCTTTTTGTTGCTTGTACATAAGGGTTGAAAAATTATCTATTTTTTATTCGAAATTTTTTACTTTTCTTTACAAAATAAATTGCTTAGTGGGGGTGATTTAATAGGTGGAGGTTTTTTTATATACATTAAATGTTGAATTGCGGGCTAACAAGCTTCGATACAGTGTAAAGTTTCATGATAATACATGCCCGTTTTCATGATCGACTATGTTTTTGAAATATAAGGGCCTATTTTTTTTCAATTTGTTTAACGAATGAATGAGATTTCTTTAATTTTGTATCATCAAGGACAAAATAGTAACTATTAAAATTTGTAGACAGTAACTTATAACCTCTTGTATTCTTTTTAATGTTTATCACACCAACGAAATAATATTGAAATTTATTTACATTTAATGAGAATCATAGAAAATCACATTAAAATCGTAAAAGTCTCTGTAAATATCTAACTTTAAAAAAATATCTAACTTTAAAAAGCGGAAATAAACTGTAATTTTTACAACTGTACTTATTAAACTGTAAATGTTTCCATTTAATAAATATTTTACGAAAATTCTAGGGTAAAACTAGAAACTCATTTTTTAGAAATTTACTTTCTAGAAACCCACTTTTTTCCATTGTATAAACTAGTGCTTCAAGTTGTTAGGAAACGAAATAATTACAGAATCAAATACAGAATCAGTGTTGTCTTAAAATCTTATCTAGAAAAACGGTGTACCGAGGAATTTTGATCGCTGTGATTTTTTTCTCTAAGCGCTTAGTTTTCGAGTTAATAATTCTTGAAAAATAAAAAATGCAATATTCAATATTTAGAAAAATGTGTTTTATTTTTAATCTCTGAGGGAGTTCGCTCTTTGCAAACGCGAATTTTTTGTTTGTTAAAAACGTAAACTTTGGATAGTATAATTCAAAAATTTGAGCACCTTAAGGGGTGTTAAAACTTTTACTTCCTCAGAAAGGATATTGAAAAAAATGTTCAAAGAAGCATGAAAAGCATGCTTTTGAAGAACGTCCTCTTAAAAAAATATTGTTAATGAAATTTTCCTTATTTTGTGGTTGAAGCAACGAAAATTTGTTCATAAAAAGTAGAAAAAGAAAATTTATAACACATAAAAAAAATTACAAATTTAAATCATTCTGTTATCGCTTTAAAAAAAAAGTTTAATCGTTTACGATGAAAACGGTATTTAGCTATAACTACGAACGTACAAATGAGATTGGTTATACTAAAATAAAGTTTCAGAGAGTGTAATAATAAATGAAGTTGTTAGCTTGTTGGTGTATGTAAGAAGTTTTATGTAAATTAGTTATAGATTATATCTTTAATTTAAGGAACATCCACCATTTTATATATTACTTACTATATATGTATGTACATCAACCGAAAATTATTAATATCGTTTTTACAACGATATATAATCAACACACATCAATGTACATCATCTTCATGTAGTTTACTCACTTAGTGGCGGACTGACAACTATAATTTCCATGTTCATATAAAACCTCACAATCTTTTAAAATAAATGGGTTTTTACAAAATGGCAAGTGTAATGTTCTTTTAGATTTTAAACAATCATCATTTTAGGTTTATAATGTCATTTCCCAATATTTCTGTTACCTTTAATAATAATAAAAATTAATTAATGCAAAATTATTGTGTATTATGGTACAAGAGACGGGTATAAGGTCGATCTTTACCCATTTGATAACTAGTTGAGACATATTTTTAGAAATTTTATTGTTTTTTAAACATTCCTATCATATTTTTTCAATCGAAAAGTGTTCATGGCTGTTTTTAATTAACTTTTTCCATGAACGGTTTTTTTCAGGCAAGTTTATACCATTATTTTCGTTATAAAATTATCTTTATTCTGATGCCAATTTCGGTTGGCTAACAGATTGGTGTAATTACTAATAGTGACTCAAGTATGAACAAATATAATATAAATGCTTTTTTTAAATTCAAATTCGCATGCTTTTTTCAAATCCAAAGAAAAAATGTAGGTTTGTCGTTCATTCTTTGCTATAAGACACGAATGAGATCTTGATTACGGTAATCATAGACCCCGGCGAGGTCAGTTGGGTCCAGGATAATCATGATAGCCAGATTAGTTGGATTTTCTTATTCAGTGTTGAGGGCTTCTCAAATTTTGATCGGAATCTTGAAGCTCTAAATGTGCGAGGTTTTCATAAAAATTAATGACACTTAAACCTAACTAATAAACTTTTGAACCTTGATCCATTTGTGTAGGATATTAGACATTTTAAAATTTTACCAATTTATATTTTGGAGTTGTTAAAAGTATATTTGAAAATGTTAACAACCGAATGGCGCATATTACCAACCAAAGAAAATATTTCGGTTTGAAATTCAATGAATTTTGCTTTTTATTTCATAAACTAATAAAATTTCATGCTATTTCTCAGCCTGAATGTTAATAAAGTTATAATTTGAAGAGTAGATAAACATAAATATTTGGACTTATGTAACTGGGAGACAGTTCAATTACACCACTTTGTAATATACAAGTTTTAATAGAAATTGGTGGAAAACACATTATCTTGATTAGATCTTGAACAACGGGAAAGGGATAAAAGTAGATAAGTGATAATGTAATCGTTGCCATTTTCCTATAAGAAAATATATTTATCTTATATGAATAAAATTTTCAAATTTCTCCTCTTGTTTTTTGTTTGTTTTATCTTTAAATTTTTATTGATATTCTTTGTGTTTTTTTTGGCGAAACGTTAATCAAAGTAATTTCAAGCATTTTTCTTATTCCACAATTTTTTTTGTCTTTCAATTCTTCGAATTTATCTTTGAAAACTTTTTGAAGGTTAATCTGTGTTTCTAGATACAAAAACCTCGGATTATGATTACTGCATCACTCTGTATTTATACACAGCTCTTTTTTTGTGTACTGGTTCTAAAAGTGTTTGATATTTTCATTTAGATCCTAATTACATGACATGCTGCTATCACAAAGTAAAATGATTTTAATGTACGAAAAACTTAATTTTATTTATTTTAACAACAGTATTGTATGTACGTATATATAGCTTCAAAATAACTTCAGCTAAAATATTTCTCTATTTTAGAACAACAAAATGATATTGTAATATTCAAAAATAAAACTGGGCAAAATGGTCATTAAAATAGTTTGTTTTATTAAATAAACCTAAAACAGATTTGAAGTAAAAACTCCTTCAGTTGCATTGAGAAATTTTATTATAACAATTTTCTAGAAGGGGTTAAAATTTCTAGTTTGATGCTATCTTTGGATCGCTAGCTCGGAAGCGACATGTGTACTACGTGACATACATACCACGATCCCTAAAGTTAATCAGCATTGGTCACAGTCTGTAATTGAATGGGATTCCGTTTGAGAACATGGTGTGCTGTTGCCTTTTTATTATTTATAATAGTTTTTCATACCCATTGTATATCTTATATATAAAAATCGCTGCTAGAAAACTAGAAAGTAGGCGGCCATGGATTGATTTGAAATTATGACGGGTTTGTTGCATTTATAACCAAGAGTATTTAAACATATTTCGTATCCCGAAGTTCTCACAGGAACGAATGTTTAAAAATTCGTATTTTATTAGATTATCGTCTTGAATATCACCCTTAAAGAAATCACCCGAAAGAGAAGTTCTCGGCTATGCAAATGTTGGCAGAATAAAAAAGTTAATATAACTATCAAATACATTCGTTGCCAAGACAAATTTGTTAAAAATTTTATCTTGCAACAATTTGACCTTGATTATAATTTTTTGTAGGATTTATGTAGAATTTTCATTTTTTAATGCACGCCATACAATTGTACAATTGTAAGAACAGTGATTTTGGTGGAATAAAAAACATGCTTGAAATTAATTTGAATAACTTACTAGACCTTTTATTTTTCGAACTACTTTAGCAAGTTGCTAAATTAACCTCAGTAGTTTTACCACTTTCATGATAAGTCAGAAAGCTATAACTAATCATAAAATTTAAGATAAATAATCGGTTATAAATGTGGAATCAAATGTACTACTTTAGATTGATTCAAAGATAAGAATCAAATATATTTTTGATTAATTTGTAATATAATTGCTGTAATATCTATTGTTTTATCAACTTATCTGGGCCCATAATCTGTATGGAAGCCTAATAAGCAGTTATATATTATACTGCCCAGTATCTATAAATAAACACCGTATACAAAACACATTTAAGTATTATTACAGATAGTAGTTTTGTGTAATATAATGTTTTTGTGCTTTGAGTCTATGTATTTAAACTAAGCCCAAGAGATGTTTAAAACCGTATGTGTTTATTTCACACCCGAACTAACATTGTTTGTAATATCAGATCACAACAAAACTCTACTCTATATATGTACATTCTCAAATGTTTTCTATGTGTTTCTATAACAGAATTCAAAGTATATATATACACGTTTATAGTATACATTTAGTATACACAAAACGTATTTATATACAATATTGTTGAAATAAGTAACAAAATATAATACATGTGATGCCATCTATTATTACTTATTGGTTCTATTATCAATAGTATGGTAATACATATGACGTAATTTTGTAAGATAGAATGTTCTTATATAAAAATGTATGTACCAACAGAATAAAATATAGTTCGTTACAAAACATAGTTGTGTTCACTTCTAAGAGGTTATGGGCCTCACGTGTTCAAGTACTGCGTTATATAAAAAGTAATCCACATGTTCATAATTAAAAGAAATCTTAAAATATTTCATACATCTTCCAGTAAAATATTTTTAAATAGTGTTAATTCATTTTAAATTTTCTAAATAAATCCATTTGTGTTAAAATTTTGGCTAAAATTTTGTTGGAAAATTTCAAAGTGAAAACATGTCGGGAAACGTGATAACAAGTATTACGAAACTCAAAGGAAGAGAAAATTATGAAGAATGGGCGTTTGCAGTTGAAAACTTTCTCGTTCTAGAAGGCATGGAAAAATGTTTGAGACAAAATGATGAGGCAACCGATGCCAAAGCACGTGCAAAAATTATTCTTACAATAGAACCAGGTTTATACGTGCATATTAAAAATGAAACAACGGCATCAGGACTATGGGCGAAGCTACGAAAAATGTTTGATGATAACGGTTTTACTAGAAGAATTGGATTATTGCGAAATCTGATTTCAATACGACGTGAAAATTGCGTGTCCATGGCACAATATGTGACCGCAATAGTGGAAACAAGCCAGCGATTGAATAATACTGGTTTCACAATAAATGAAGAGTGGGTTGGGTCGCTACTTTTAGCAGGATTACCCGAGAAATTCTCACCGATGATCATGGCCATTGAACATTCCGGTATAGATATAACGGCTGATTCAATCAAGTCGAAGCTTATAGATATGGATGATTCAAATGAAATCAACAGCGGAAATACCCAGAGCGCATTTGCTGGTAAAAAATGGCAGCCCAAGAAATATGAAGGAAACCGAATGAATAGAAATGCAAACATAGCTAACGTCAGTACGCCAGAAACGTCAAAATCAAACATTAAATGCTATAGATGTAAAAAGGAAGGGCATTACAAAAATCAGTGTAAATTTACAGAAAAGAAAAATCAATCAAATGCATTTAGCGCTATTTTTCTAAGCAGTAAATTTAAAACTACAGATTGGTACATTGATTCAGGCGCCAGCATGCATATGACAGCAAGAAAACAATGGCTTAAAAATGTGTCAAATCAGCCACTTGTTGACGAGATTGTCATTGCTGACAAATCAATGATTTCTGTGAATTGTTGTGGTGATACACAAATAACAACAATAGTTAACAACACAGAATATGATATACCTGTCACAGAAGTGTTATACGTGCCAAACCTTGCTACAAACTTACTTTCAGTGAGTCAACTTATTAAGAAGAGAAATAAGGTAATTTTTAATGACAATCGTTGCCTGATTTATAACCAAAGAAACGAACTGATCGCAACAGCAGACTGTATGGATGGTGTTTACAAGTTAAATGTAAAACAAGTAGACTGTTTGTTTACACCAGTATCCGGACGTATATGGCATCGTAGATTTGCGCATTTAAATAGCACCGATCTTGAAAAAATGAGAGATGGTGCAGTAACAGGAATGTCATATACAGATAAATCCCAAGTAAACAAAACAAACTGTGTAGTATGTTGCGAAGGAAAACAATCAAGATTACCATTTACACATATTGGTAACAGAAGTGAAGAGTTTCTTCAGACTGTACATGCAGATATTTGTGGTCCCATGGAAACTGAATCAATTGGAAAATCTAAATATTTTCTATTGTTTGTGGACGATAAAAGCAAAATGATCTTTGTTTATTTTTTAAAAACAAAAGATGAAGTACTAAATAATTTTAAAGCATTTAAAAATATGGCAGAGAATCAAACAGGTAAAAAAATAAAAATTTTTAGGACTGATAATGGGTCGGAATTTTGCAATAAGCAATTTGACAATTTTTTAAAAGAAGCAGGAATATTGCACCAAAAGACAAACCCATATACTCCTGAACAAAATGGAATGAGTGAACGGCTAAATCGTACAATCGTAGAAAAGGCCAAATGTCTATTGTTCGATGCATGTTTAACCAAACGTTTTTGGGCAGAGGCAGTGAATACTGCAGTGTATTTAAGAAACAGGTCAATAGCATCAGGTCTAGGCAATAGAACACCATTTGAAGTGTGGACAGGAAATAAGCCAGATGTTAGTCATTTACGCATATTCGGCAGTAAAATAATGGTCCACATACCGAAAGAGAAGAGACTTAAGTGGGATAAAAAAGCAACCCAATGTATCTTAGTCGGCTATTCAGATAATGTAAAAGGCTATAGAGTATACAATCCCAACAATAACTCTATAACAACTAGTAGAGATATCGTCGTGATTGAGGAGGGGAATGGTTCTACAGCTACAGAAATGCCTATAAACATAACCGAATCTCAGCAAGATTTTGTTATGAAAACAGAAATATCAGAAGCAGTGGGAAACCACGATGATGCATCAAAGGTGGAGGTAAAACCAGAATCTCAATCTTCTACTACAGTTACAGAGCAGCAAGAGCAACAGAATCTTCCAGAACAGCATGAGCAGCAAGTGAATCTTCCAGTACAACAAGAGCAACAAGTGAATCTTCCTATAGTGTCTAGAGTACGCCGTGTGCATAAAAAACCGAAACGATACTGTTTTACTAGTGCAAGTAGTGAAATTGAATGTGGTGATATAACTCTTGAAGATGCTATAAATGGACCAGAAAGTGCTCAGTGGATACAGGCTATGAACGATGAATTAAATTCATTTGAAGAAAATGAAGCCTGGGAAGTTGTGGACTCACCAGTGAATAATACAGTTGTGCCATGCAAATGGGTGTTCAAACGCAAGATAGATAGTGATAATAATATAACACATCGTGCGAGGTTAGTTGCAAAAGGCTTTCTTCAAAAGCCAGGTATTGACTTTGATGAAACTTTTTCACCTGTGTTAAGACATTCATCATTAAGATTATTTTTAGCTTTGGCGGCTCAGATGAATCTTGATGTAACTCATCTAGACGTGAAGACTGCTTTCTTAAATGGCTTTTTAAAAGAAACAGTTTATATGAAAATGCCAATAGGTTTTGAATGTAATGATAATAATAAAGTACTTAAATTAAAAAAGGCCATCTATGGTTTAAAGCAATCTTCAAGAGCCTGGTACCAAAGAGTAGATAGTTTTTTAGAATCAGTAGGTTTTAAAAGGTCTCAAGTTGAACCATGTTTATATATTAAAATAAATAATTCAATTAAAATATTTATTGCTCTATATGTTGACGATTTCTTAATTTTCTCAAATAATGTATCAGAAACTGACAAAATTAAGAAAGATTTGTCGTCTATATTTAAAATAAAAGATTTAGGTAGTGTTAAACAATGTTTAGGCATGAGAATTCATGTAGATAAAGAAAATGGTAGTGTAACTTTGGATCAAGAACAATATATTGAAAAATTGTCACAAAAATTCAATATTCAGAATTGTAAAGTTACACATACACCTATTGAAGCTAAGTTGAATTTAAATAAAAGTGAACACTGTAACACTCAATTACCTTATCAACAGTTGATTGGTTGTTTGATGTATTTGGCAGTACTTACCAGGCCAGATATAGTTTTTGCGGTTAATTATTTAAGTCAATTTAACAATTGTTACAGTAATGAACATTGGGCTTATGCTAAAAGAATTTTAAAATATTTAAATTCAACTAAAAGTTTCTGCCTCAGATATACTGCTAATGGTAATTCTAAAATACAAGCCTATGTTGATGCCGATTGGGCTAGCAATGTATTAGATAGACGTTCATATACAGGTTTTTTCTTTACCTTATGTGGAGGAGCTGTATCATGGGAAACTAGGAAGCAGGTTACTGTCGCTTTATCAAGCACAGAGGCAGAATACATGAGTATAGCTGATAGTTGTAAAGAGGCCATATATTTAAGAAATTTACAATATGAAATAACTAAAGAATATTATGTAATAACTATTTTTAATGATAATCAGTCAGCACAGAAATTGGCAAATAATAGCTGTTTACATAAAAGATCAAAACACATTGATATTCGTTTTCATTTTTTTAGACAACATATAAATAATAATATTATTCGTTTGGAATATTTGCCAACGTCAGAAATGCCAGCTGATTTATTTACAAAAGGATTAAGTGCAGTCAAGCACTATAAATTTATTGAAATGTTAGGTTTAAATAAATAGAACCAAAAAGTCAATGCAAAGTTTTTGCAGATAATTAATAATAGTTTTATTTTGTTAAGTGGGAATGTTGAAATAAGTAACAAAATATAATACATGTGATGCCATCTATTATTACTTATTGGTTCTATTATCAATAGTATGGTAATACATATGACGTAATTTTGTAAGATAGAATGTTCTTATATAAAAATGTATGTACCAACAGAATAAAATATAGTTCGTTACAAAACATAGTTGTGTTCACTTCTAAGATATTTCGAACAGGACGTAAAGCCCAGCAAAAATATTGCGAACAAAAACTGATGGTACTAGAAGTGGCTAAGTTGCCGTGGTTTATTTTGAAAATTTCGGATATTTCTTTACTTGCTGAACTTAGGGAGAGATGAAGTAGGTTTGGTACGCCAGAATAGTTGCGTAAACTAGAGCGGGATGTGCAACGATAAAGAAATTGAATTTCTGTTTGGCAAATTAAAATTACATTCTTTAATTATAGAACTAAATCATATTAAAATTACAGCAACTTTAAAATGATACGCCGGGGTTTTAGCAACAACAAAACTGGCTGGTAATTACAAATGACTTAAAATTTTTATTTAAAATTCTTTTAAAATCAATTGGTTTCGCAGGTATTTTTGGGAATGAACGGGGCGTAAGTAAGATAATAAATGCAAACACTGTCGGATGCCAGATGTATCTCTGTCTCACAAAAAAGTAAAAACGCACATTTTTTAGTATATATATATACTCTCTAAGTAAATCCATGCGATTTTTGTGACATATACTTCAGCCCTTCTTAATTAATTTGAAAATGTTCAAAATCCAGGTGTCTTAAAATCAACTTTTCGTCAGTGAAATAATGTTTCGAGCTAACGTTTCAAAGCCCTCTACGCTTAATATCACATATGAGAATTGAAAATTAGTATCATTCATTATGATTTACAAAAGCCCAAATGCCTGTACCAATGGCATACAAGTTTTGCTAGCTACATGGCTGTAAAAGCTTTATTTTTTTGTGGGAAACTCTGTATTTAATAATGTATAAATTGTGCCTTTTAAACTGCTTGCTTTGGCCGAACATTTTAGTGAAAATATTACACACACAAAACGGATAAAAAAAACGAAAAGCAATTCGATGAAATTTACATACATTTTGTAAAATTGAATTATTTTATAGAGAAATCACTATATTGCCTTTATTCAACATGAAAAAATTACAAAATGGCAAGTGCAGTGTTAAAATTTACAGAACAGTGACTGAGTACAGTAGAATCTCGAAACGTTCAATAATCCGAGCGCTTTTCGTCTGTCTTTTCGGAAGCGCTCTCTATACCTGTGAGAGTACAATTACATATAAAAATGAAAAATGTAAATGCCTTTTTACATAAAATTTCTATAATTTGAATAATCTTAATTTCTATTGAGTATCGATTATTGAGACTCTACTGTTTTTTTTTGTCTTAAATAATAAAGTTTCTCTAAAAAAACAATCTTAAAAACGTAGACTATTTTCCTTAAAACTGAAAATATCCCTTAAACTGAATCAATTTAAACTGCCCTTGAAGATAAACTTTTAAGGGTACTTCAACGGCTCTAATTTAATGAAATTATCTGTACAAGACGTGCCTTTTTCTATCATGAACATTAATTGTTGACCATCACAATATTTAATATGGATAGATAGATTTAAAAGAATGTGACATGCTTGATAATCGATCGCATCTTTTACGAACAAAACCAGTCATCTCTAATGATTGTTTGCGGTTAAGTGAAGCGAAAAAATTTAACAAATGTCCATCAGTTATAAAAAAATAATATGTGAAATTTGTCTCATACGATTTTATTGTGTTTCGTTGTAGACACAATTTATTTTTTACTCAACGGGGTGTCAAAAAAAATACTTGTTCTCATCGTATAAAATTTTACTAAAAAAAAATCGTTCTGTTTTGGTAAATGGCTTCGAAATATCAACCGAAATTGGTCGATGAAAATCTGATCGGTCGTTTAAAGATTAACTCCTTTTTGTAACCATAGAAGGGGTTCTTGATATTGGTTGAAGCGAAGATTAGTAGTCTATTTTTACCCGACTGCGTGACGCAAAGTAGTGATAATATACTTATCAGTCTATGTGTGAGTGTTCCTTTGTAATACACTAGAAACTAAACGAGTGGACCGATTATTATGATTTTTACGTCAATCGATTTTTCTTAATATTGCAAACGTCACTGAAAATTTGGCAGAAATAAAAGTTCAATATAGCGACCACCAGATGCCATAATAATTATATATTGTGAAAAATAAAAAAATAAAATTCGATGAACTATGTTTAGGGCGGTATAACTGATTAGGTATTGAAAACTGAAATATAAATTGTAAAATAATGAATAGGTATTGAAAACTGAACTAAAAAGTGTAAGATTAATGGATTCCAATCAACCAAAGTGAAAACAAGGTATTGAAAACCTGAAAATAACACTAAATAAATGTAGACGGGAGAAAAACTTATTCTTACTGCAAACAATCGCCTTCATTTTCTTGTATTTTACTACTAAAAAACTAGACGATTTAAGACTGTTGAATTTCGACGGTAATTATACGTCCATCGAATTTCAATATCATTTAACCAAACCTCAAGTTAATTTTTGGACCAAACTCTGCTCGGATCTGCCGTTAATAACGTGAAGTTCACAAATACTATCAATAAGTTACAACTTACAACAAGTTAAAGCCACTAGATGGTCAAAAAATTAATGTATGAGCATATTTGAGACTTCAGTTTCGCACTAATAAGAATGCATCACGATTTAAAGATATTTCTAAAAAAACGAGATTTCTTTGGTCTTTCCCAAGTAATGTCCTCAATGGATAATACTTTGTTGGTTCATTGCCATGCCTTAAGGTAGTTCCAGCATGAAATCACTTTTCGACAGATTTGGCCGAATTTTTTTTCTCGGGTTTATAATAGCTTTATTTATGAATTCCTAAAATTTCATAATTTTTGGCCGTTTAGATCGCGAGATATTTAAAGACAAAGTTCGCGATTTTGAGGGTCATGTCCCATTTAAAGCATGTAAAATGTCCGGTCTCTCCAACTATTTTTTATGATATTATTATATATTGAAGAAAAAGTAGAAAAAAATGTTTATACAATAAAATTCTAAAAAAAAAATTTAGAAATTAATTTTCACTTTCGAGATATTAATTTTGCCGTAAATTGATCGAAATTGGGACGTTGGCATAATTATTTCCCATTTTAAACGGTCAAAATTTCTGAAACTTTGGGAATTAATAGTAAGCATTATTAAATTCTTAAATTTAATTTTTCGTTAAATTATGTCGAAAAAAATTTTAACCATAGCTTTAGCATAGGAACTGCAGATACCATGCTGGAAATACCTTAAATGATTTCATAATTTTTCTGTGATTTTTCAGAACATGTGTGCATATAAAAGTATAAAAAAGTGACAAGTTGAGTCCTTTGGGAGCTAAGGGGTTTAATATAAATCCCATACGTATTTTGGAATACAAATAAAATGAAGATCAATTCAAATAACAAATAATTTTCATGGTTTGTTAAGAAACAATAACAATATATTGTATGAGTATGTCTGTATAAGTCTGTATAATATTTGTTTTGTAATAATTTGTATAATAATAGTTACAATTAACAATAACAATTATAATAATAATGATAATAATGATAATAATAATAAAACACTAATTCAAATAAGTTTAAAACGTCGTCATAATATTAAATATCTTTATAATGTTATTAAAATGATATCCATAGAATATGTGTAACGTATAACAGAAACATAACCAAACAAAATAGTTATAATTAGGTTGGTTTTGTATTCGAAATGAGTATGTTCTGTGTCTGTATCGGCAAGGAATTTGCTTACAGGAGCGTTGAAATGTGATATTTATCCTTGAAAAATACATGAAATAAGAATTTACCAAAAAAAAAAAATACAATTGTTAGTGTTAACCGATATTGGAAAAAACGTTGTTATACGAAACGGATTAGCTATATATATATTTTTAACCCGCTATGTGTTTGTGTGTCTGCCTGTCTGCCTGCTGTCTCATAGCGCCTAAATGAATGGACCGATTTTGTTTTTTTTTTATTTCATTCGAAAGTTAATTCAATTGAGAGAGTTCTAAGCTATGTTTCAGATGCGAGTTTAGAGTTCTGTACCCGAAACAACTAAAAATAGGCGATGATCTTAAAAATCGGTTTAGCTTGGAGAAGGCTTTAAGGAAAAGGGTAATTTAATAGAGTGTCCTTAGATATGTTTCAGGTGCAAGATAAGGATTCCATACCTCGAACAATTTTTCGGAAGTTTTTTAAATTTTGTATACTTTACTTGTGTTTTAAGCTTTTTCAATGGACGCTGATATAACATGGCTTTTTATAGCAAGTATGTATTCGTGTATCCAAAACTTATTACATTAATAGAGCATAGTGGCTTTGAGGATAAAATTCTAAAAAGAAAGTTCTTTTACCGTTTTTGAATTCCATGTGCTATAAACGAAATAAGCCTTCGTTAAGTATCGTTTGTAATTTTAAGAATTTCTTGATTAATACGTCACTTAGTCGGGATAATAACATAACTCAATTTCGTTTTCATGAAAGATACGTGAAAAAAGAGCGAAATGTATCGTGGAACACCCAGTAGGAACTATGTACTTTTTGCCGTAATTTATGTATTTTTACATTTGATTAAAAAATTTGTGGTGGCCTTTATAAAAATACTATTAATCTTCCAAGAAAATAAACTATAAAAAAAGAGGTCGTTCGCTGCAGGAAGCTTTTTTTTGTCTAGTCCTCATCCACCGATAATAATTCGATAATAATATCCTGAATATTTAATTTTGATATTAGAAACCTTTGTGCATAAATTAAAAATATTTTACTTTCTAAAGGTATACTCACTGTCAAAAAAAGTGCCACAGTTAAAACATTCTAAGCGTACTCATCATATGTTATGTTATAATAGTAAACCTTAGAATGTTTTAAAACGAGCATTTTTTGTGACATTGAGTGTACCTCAAAATGAAATTTTCTACACCGTCAATGTGTACATATATACTTGTGTTTTATACATTTACTTGATACGAATCCATGTCAATATTATTTCTCATCAAATGAACATAATTAACAATGATAGCAAAATTATTATATCTAACAAAATTCGGCGAAGCATTTATTATATTTATTATACCGGTACCTCTTATCCTTGAAGAGAATCAATTTATATATCCTTGAAATGATGATGATATTAATGCCAAGATACTTCTGAGTACGAAGAAAATATCCATTTCGTAAATATTAAAATTTTATTAATAATTGTAGAATTGTCGAAAGTTAATAAGATGATTGAATTTGTGAGATATGAATGAATTTGCGACGTCCTGCATCTGCGAGCGGTGGTGCCAAGCGGATTAGAATTCCATTCTTAAATTATAAAACTGAATCATATTGAAATTCAGACCGACTTAAGAGAGTACGAGCGCCAAGTCAAGTTTAGACTTGGGGTTGAAATTATTTGTACCTTATTTTCAATTTTGATGTAGATGAAAAATAAGTAACTATAATAAGTCCAACTTCATATTAAAAAAATTGAGCCTTTTATCCAAAATTGCCCTGGCGCTCGAAAACCCTTAAATGAAAAGAAAAATAAACTAAAAAAATTGCCTTAAAATGATAAAATTCTTTTATCTGCAATTTTCGTAGCTATTTTCGAGAGTCCACCCTCAGCATATATACGCATCCGTTTTTAGGCTACAGGCGTACTTCATCTCTTCCTAATTTTACTAAAAGAAGAAATATCCAAAAATCCAATCGTTTTAATCAACTTTTTCGTAACGATGACCATTCTTCATTTTTTTTTTTAGATAAGTTTAGGGTTAAGTTTTAAAAGCGTATCGATTTTCGTTTAATGAAATAACTATGCAATTACCATTTTGAAAATTTTCTAATGACTGTTGTTAATTCTAAGTACTTAATGGTTGTTGGTTAAATAAGCTTCTAGTTGAATCCAAATAAGTTTACAATAATTAGTTTCTTCATCAAAACCATAGAATATATTTTGAAAGTAGTTCGAGGATATATACATTGCACCGATAATAGTTGATAGAATATAAAATAATATTCCCTAATCAGTAGATGATTCATTTTCATTGGTTCGTATCATTAAATTTTTCAGCACGTCTTTAAGGGAGTATTCAGTTCGAAAAATTCGTTAGGATGATGTTACTCACAATAATTGTGAAAATTCCTCCAAAAAATGTAAAACTAAACCGATTTTTACTTTTTTTTCGGGCGAAGTAGACTACAGTCTATCACCTGAAAATGTTATTATAAGTAAAATCGTCATTACGGCCAGTAAACGTCTAAGATTTAATACCCATTTTCCTTAACAATTTCAGATGATAATATTTTCTTGTTTTATACTTTTTAGCTTGTGATTTTGTTTCTATTCAAATCAAAGTATCATGTAGAAAAAAACATGTATAAATTAAACAGTATTTTATTTCTAATTTATTTACGGTAATAGTAAATAATAAATAATTTATTTAACTCTATAACTTGCAGATGATCAAGACGCTTTCAACGATATCACATTTGTCAAATTATGATAAGCAGTTTAAAAGTTATAAGGGAACATATCAACAAGTATACATACCTGTTAAACAGATAACCTTCGCCGTCTTCGAGATATTAACTAGTCAAAATGCGACTTATCATACACTTTTTTGCAATTATATAAATGAAAATAATCCTAGAATTGGACTAGACTCGAATTGTTAATATCGTTCAAATTTCGATCCATTTTTCAGGTTAGTGACTCTTGTATTGTGGCGTTATCATAGCTGTGGCATTACCAAAAACGATTTCTGCCTTTAACTGTCAATTATAAAATTTAAAATCCTAACATTGGTACATTCGATGAAACATAGTGACCTATATTTCTTTGCACATTAGAGAGATAAAATGAATATATAAGAACTAAATATATTTGCAAATACAACAGCTTTTCTAAATAAATATGGTTTTTAGTTTTAAGATTGAATATGTCATGATTAAATAGTTGACATGATTCCCAATGAATTAGACAGTAGACTATATAGGTGAAGTATTTATATATATTATTATTGCTGAATAAACTATTTGACTGCATGTTATGTACGTACCTATGGCATGGTATGTATGTAAGTATATACATACATTATATTAACTAAAATGTATATAAAATAAACCAAGCAAATCCAAAGAAGCACAAGTAAGCACTTATACTGGGTACATACATTGAACCTATTTCTAAATATTATTATAAAATATGAGCAAACCTGTTGAAAAAAACTCATATCTGATCTTGATTTAAACAATCAGTAACCATAGATTGGAATGAAAGCTCAAAAGTTCTTGAAATATACTTTCTTGGATTTGGAAAAAAATATATTGGAAATAAAGTGAGTCTAGTGCTACCCCCGAAGTCCGAGTTTTATCTACTTTTCAGATTCAGTTTATCGTATTTTTTTCAGTTTTTTTATTACCATTAATAAACGACTCGAGCAATTCTGCTGAAAACTCTTTCAGTTCTTGAATACGCGATTACGCGTCGAATAAGCCTAGTTACGTGCAAATGTCATAGCTGTTTCGCGAAAGAATCCGAAAGAACATACGAACATACGTACACACACTCACACACACACAGACTTCACCTTGAAAAGGTTTCATGCGGATATTAAGGCCTTGAAACCGCGGAAATATGTAAAACTTAGATTTTAAAAATCGGCCCCATTACATTAACTTCCTCTGGGAAGTTAAAAATAGACCCGGTCAAAAAGTCTGTAAAAATTTCTGTAATAGTGTCCCATTAAATATTGTGAAAACGCGGTCTTTGTCTGTATTACAGGAATAGCTGCTAGTTTTGTGTATAGGCTAGTTTTGTTGATATACATAGCCAGATTTTTTGTATAATGATTCTGTGGGAATTTTTTGAGTTGAAAAGTAAGCATTAAACATTGGACAGTTATGAGTATTACATATTTATTATATGTAAAATACAACTACCTACCTAGATAGGTAGGTAGGTACATGAAGCTTTAATACCTTTTTCTTTCTTAAACGAGATTCTATATCCTCTAGAGACATTGAACAAGGAGAACAACTACCAAACTATATACTGAGAACTGAGTAGCTTGCTTTCTGCTAAGGTTAAATGCTATTGCAAATTCTGAAAATAGTTATAAACATAATACGGTACAATCTCTATAACTTGAATTTTATGGGGGGAAAAGAAAACTGTCATGATCGATGATAAGCTACTGATAAGTGAGGACATAATAACAGGTTTATTTGATGAAATATATTACGAAAACTTCTCCGAATTTATATAAGATTACTTCCAAGAAGAGGATGAAGCCAAATTGTTTAAGGCCTCTTGAGATCAAAATGATATATTAGTATTAAAATGAAAAACCAATATTATAATAATTTAAAATCAATTGCCAAGCAGCGGAAACTAGGAATTTTGGATGATCGGACAATACACTCTTTTAACTTTTTTTAAAATCATAAATTAAAAATTTGAATTTGTAATTTAATTATTTAAATTTAGATATAAAAATCATTATGATTCGATTTATGTAATAATTGACTCTGTCCGTTTCGGAATTTTTTATCTTTTTAATTTTCAAAGCTCTTAGTCAGACTAATTTTATTATATTTTCAAAGCTCTTAGTCAGACTAATTTTAACGTAATGTACGAAATGTAATTTATAAAAGAAAAAGTTTTTTATTTTTAATCTATAGAAGGTATATCTATAGAAGATATAATCTGGAGCAACATTGTCGAAAATATAATGCGTTTATTCAACATTTGTTATTCACTTAAAATTTCAACTATTAATAATTAATTACACGAAAATCTTTGTAATGGTTTGCAATTAATAACATACGTTTTACATTTTCTCATTGTTCGATCAACCTTAACTATGTTAAATAGTAAAGTTTTCACATTCACTCTTTCAATATTTTGAAAAATTGATCAAATATTTGAGAGATTAAGAAAAAACAGTGAACAATCTTTTTTTCTTTTTTTTTTTTTTTTTTAAATTCATTCATGTTTTGGGGATTGAACTATCGTAAGAACATAGTTCTGAATGTGATTTCAATGTAAAATGTATATTTGAGTTAAATCAAATACATATATAATTCAGTAAACATTCGAATTTTTCCAATTTAATCTTCGCTTTTTCAATTTTTTTACTTTCATGCCATACTATTCAAATTTGAATATTCTGCAGGAAATAAGATAAATTTTTATTTATCGTTAGAAAATTGTGTGTTAAATTTTTGTTTTTCAAAATTTTAAAATTTTTCACCCGCCTTTTGATAACTAGAAGAGTAAAACTTATTTTATTTGGATAAGATTTGGAGGTTTTTTTTCTTCGCAGTATATTTTGAATACAAAACAACGATTATGAATCGACTTTATATCGACTTGCACAGGAATACGAAGAAAAAATGGAAACTACTATCATTCTCGGAAAGCCTGATCTTTAATTCTATGCGGAATCTAGTAAATTTGAGACTGTGCTGTCCAGCTAAAAGTTAAAAACATAGGGATTTTTAAAAACTCGAAAATATATGAAAAATTTTACACATGAATTTCGTCTAAATTTCATTAAATTGAATTATTTTTTGGCTGAATCAATCAATACAAAATTTTCATGTATATAATTTTATTTAGAAATGAATCCGAATGAATTATATTATGTGAGTTAACGATTCTAGACATATAAATACCATCGTTTTTATTTCAGATGTTACCATACTGAAACTTTATACACATATATTATTGACATCACAGCCATAATGGATATCTTTAACATAAATCTAAGTGAATAGAATTCGATATAGAAAATCGACAGACAGGCACAGACAGACGAACGGTTGGACATACGAACATATTATCATTATCAAATGTGTTAGACGAGTTTGGTTCTCCAATTGATGGTGGATAATGATATGTCAGATAACAAACACCTGTCACATATTTGACCACGAAAAATATATATATAATTTATTGATTGAGAAACGAATCTACTGTACCACAATGTTACGAACAGCTTCCACCGTTAAGTAACCGGATATATTTATAGATATTTCTTACAATAATGTTAGTATTATACTTATTATATTGTTCATTATTTTCAATATTCGTTGGTTTTTAAATTAATATCATATTACTTCATTTTCGTTTTTCCTTTGTTCTAATGAAGGAATTTTATTTTGGAAGTGGCGTAAGATGAAATATTTTGAATCGAATATATCGTGAATCATATTTTTTCGGCAGATATTGTTATGCAGCATCTGTATTTAAATGAGGATATTCAATGCGAATGCAGGTAGGCTGAAGACCGATTGTCAATGGTATTGTTTTTGACTTAATTAAAAATAAAATTTTTGCGAAAGAAGAAAAAGATTATCGGGGTTTCACATTGTCGCCCTATTAGCTCAGTTGGTTAAGGCGTAAGCAATTCCGTCCGCGATATGCTTAGGGTAGCGGGTTCGATTCCCGCCGTCGCAACAAAATTAATATAATTAATAGTTGTGATGGGCTGGTGTAGTGCATGGTATATGCATGAAGGAGGTGCACTCAGCCTCTGAAATTGAGGGGATGATAAATGAAATTATCCGCGGAAAGGTAGTAAAACATATGTATGGAATCACAATGGGCTCTATAGACGAAGTGTGTCCTTCGTGGACAGCCAATATAACCTAACCTAACCTACTTTCACATCGAAAATGAAATGAATACCATTGAATTGATACAAGTTTTACATTTTGTACAAAAAAAAATTAAAGTAATTTTCACTATCTATTTTTATTGTCATTTCAAAAGTATGTCACAGTATAAAAATTTAAACTGTGTTTAAAAGAAAAACTGTGGTTAAGAAAATCATATAGGCTTATAAAGAAGCAAAAAAAAGTAACTGATCGTTTTTCGATTATCCTTACTCCTACATTCATTTATATGTAAGACAATAAAAATGGATTCAGAGAGATAATATATGTGAAATTGTCGATCATAAAAAAAATAAATATCTTCTTTCTTTTCAGTTTAATGTTCTTATGATGAATTCATACCTTCAATTTTATTGACAAAATGACACTTAATAGTATTTTATTAAATATTGAGTGCTACAAAAATAGACACTATTAAAACACACTCTATATCTTAGAATTTGTCTTTTTTGTGCTCAATTCCAAGTTGGAAATGGTGCTGATGCAATCCACATAATTCTCTCATCGTTACAGTGAAAATAAAAATCTAAAAATATTTTTTTTATACTATTTTACAATTACTTCCAGTTTTTGATACATACAGGGTGGGACAATTTAATCTAGTACCACATTCTTGTTTTAATTCGTAAGTATCTTACGAATTGCTATGGCTAACATCGCAGAGTCAACGGCTGCTGCGGTACCAAGGCTAGATTTTATATGTATCATCTATATATTCAAGTTCCTCGCCCGACTACGTGATACTTCGTGAGAGTATGGAACAATTATACTTTTATATTGGTACTATGGAGTAATTATACTTTTGAAGTTTATAGTCAGAGGTATGTTTGTTGCTCCAATTCAGATTTAGATAATTGAAGCGAAACCAGGTTAGTCAACATAATATAAAAGACATATTTAAAATGAGAAAGACTATTTTATCGTTCAAACAAATAGAAAAACAAATATATCTTTCCTCTTAATGTCTAGAAGAATATAGACTCTATAGAAAGATGTAGATAAATTACGTTTTAATAGACCAGACCATAACGTTATAATCTTTGTTTTCCAATCGAATTCAATTTAATATGTTTATTAATTCGATCAACAAAACCATTAAATAATGGACTCTTACATACACACACATGAATGGAAAAAATTAACACAGAAAAGAAAATAATAGATGTTGAAAAGAAAACAAAACAACAAAAAATAATATAGAAGAGAAATCATGCTGACTAATGATAATCAGGGAGGTTGTGAGGTTACCTAACAAACGTATCTACGTCAGAGGGTGTTCAATAATAATGGTTCAATTAGTGATGGGTCGATTAAGTTTAATTTAACTCAACCTAGATCAGAAATTAACTATGTCTTCTAGTTCAAAAATTAAATAATGTAGGTATTTGAGGACATACTTTTGATGGTGTTAGTGAAATTAGTGAAGAATTGCACTATGCTAATTCAGAAAAGGATCCATTTTTGTCACAAATAACAGTCCAGGCCAACTTAAGGAATATTATACATATGTTTAAGTTGAACTTGTGCTGAAAAGACTAAAATTCGTTAGGTTAAATGAAGGGTTAGTTAACTGCGGCTATTCTTTTAAAAAATGGTACCAAAAATAGGTTTATTATACTATGTATATTTGAAATATATCAAGATATAATAAGTTTAGTCCCAAATTGGCAACGCTTAAAATTATTGATGCTACGAACATAATTTTGGTACAGGTGTTCATAAAATCATTTAATTGGCCCATTTTCATAGTTGTCTGTCCATATGTCTGTCTGGAAAAACAGACATATGGAACTCAAAAACGAAAAGAGATATTAGCTTGAAATTTTTAATACGTAAAAAGTGAGGTTAAGTTCGTAAATGAGCCACATAGGTTAATTGGGTCTTGGGTTCGTAGGATCCATTTTCGTTCCGGTAAAACTTGCCGAAATGATTTCAAGGTTACCCCAAATGAATTTTTTTGTTGAAAAATCAACACTGATTTTTTTTGAAAATTACTTTACTTGGTATTAAAAAATAAAAACAATTCACAAGCAAATTAACAGAATTTTAATCAAACATGTCCGTTCCATCACTTTTATCCAATATATAGTTGGTTTGTTCGTGTTAGCACATAAAAGATTCGCATTTCAAACTCATTTGAGATACACACATTTATACACATAACAATTAAATTGTAATTAATGGTAGCGGTATGTTTTATATATATAAACCTAGAGAAAAAAATTGTTTGACTGAAAATCTACACTCTCTCAAACCTGTATACCGAATTTCTTCCTCCAATACAGTTTAGTATTTTTAACAGTTGTGAAACTGTATAATATAGGTACATGTTGGCATTTCACAGACTATTTTGTATCATTAATGTACAAATGGAAATATTAAGTGGTCTAAAAATAGATCACGAAGATATTCTAGTCATATTTTGGGTTTTAAATTTGGATTTTTGCCTCAAATTCCTAGATCAGTTTTTTGTATTTTATAAATACGTATTTCAACTACCAAGTAGTCATCATCAGTATGATTAAGCTAATCGTAATTACCTACTCTTCTTATGTATATTAATCGTTGGTAATTTGGTGGCGGATTGCACTACCCGAAAGTTTTCTCGATGATCATACCACGCCAGGGACAATTTTTTTAGTATGGCAGTATTTTAATATGACTTCGCTTAATAATCGAATAACTCAATTTTAATTTGCTAGACAGAAACCGCGCACTCAGCGCTAGCTAACTTGACAACTTTCACGTGCAATAGGCTCTTTATTACTATAAAATTCAGGTGTCTTAAAATGAATTTTCGAAAATATTGCCAGCTCTTGTACCGAAAAAAATGAAGAATTAGTTAATGCGACATTTTGGTGTTTTCGCGCAAACAGTACACGCTGGTTCTCTCCTCATCTTAATTCGATACACCGAAACTATTATCAATTCTACACAATTTTCTCACGTTTCTCGTGACAACAATTAATAGTCCACCTTATACATACCAAATACGATAACCATAAAAAAAGGTGTATATGTAAACTTTTGTGAGTTGGATTGAAAAATATTTTTTTAACTATTCGTACCAGCTAGCGCAGAAAAAAAACCAAACACCTCTCGGAAAAAGAATAAAAAAACCTACACGTTTATTTAAATAATAAGAATAAAACCATTTTATCAAATTAAAAGTAAATTAATGGAAACAGTTAGTGTATGTGTGTAGTAAATTAAGCGTTTTACAGTACGTAGTACATTTTTATAAAAAAAGTTTTATCTAATCGGAGATTAATTATTCCAAAAAAAATATTTTTTATTTTTCGTATGTTTTTATTTATTAAAAACTTTTTTTTCACGTCTATATAGAGATTTATTTATTTCATGGGAAGTTTTTGGTTTCCATTCTGCTCGGAGTTGGCGAATATTTCGCCCATTTCGTAAGCGGAGGTCGTCACTGTAAATTTTCGTTGCATGTGCGACGTACTTTCTTATCACGATTATTAAAACTTTGAAATTATAAAGTACTCTCTTTTCTTTCTTTCCTGCGTTTATAATTTGTCATTCAAGCTAAAATGATAATTATTTATCTGCTCCCTAACCGAGTGATCACTGCTCCTTAACATAAATACATATTTTACTTTTGATAATATACTTTTCTTCTATTTTCTGTCAATAGGGTATTCTACTATTTTTGAAAAAGTACCTCAAAATGTTGATTTTGCTAATAAAAAGCCACCAAAAATTTATTTCGGAAAAATACACACGCTTTCTTGCCAAAAACTTAAATTAAATTTTAAACCTTTTTTAAACTGTCAAAAACGCGGGCAGCCAATTTGATAACGTAATATCGGTATCATTATACGAAATAACACAAATAAGTTTGACAAATATAATCATAGACATCTGATTATAATAAATATAAATACTTATTATCTATGGATATATTATACTCAGCTGTCTACACTGAACTAACTGATGGTCTATGGCTCATACCGATATGACATCACAGCAGGGCTTGCCCGCGTTTTAGGTCACGTGATATGCAATTTAAAAATTACGATTTTTAATTTTAATATTTTAAAAGAAAAATGTGCTTTTACGACTCGAAATCAGAATATTGAAGTACATTTTTACATAAATTTTAACTTTTTTCAAATTTCAAATTTTATTTTTGACTAACGATAATACCTTATTTTTTTTGTACACAGAGGTTATGTGAGTGTTGTTACTACCAGATTTTTATTTATTAAAACTTTTTTCCGTTTATGGTATTCTAATGACAATGCAATTGTCTACATGGATATAATTTAATATCAATTCAAAATGACACAAAACGTGAAATTAAAAAAGAACTTTTACTAATACTTTGAATAAAAAACATTTTTTGTGTGTGTTCGATTTTTATACAAAATTGATTTTGGTATTTATTTTTTAATGATTTAATAATGGAGTTATTAGAATATAATAATTGAGATATTAAATTTTTGTAATGTTTTTTCGTTTCATATTTTCAATTTTTTTTTTTTTTGTTCACTATAGAAACAATAAACTTGATTTATTTATTGAAATTGAAATGGTTTTTCATTAATTTTTGATTAAAATTTTTTTTATTAGTTTTTGATAGAATATTATTAATGAAAATTTGTTGAAAATTTTTTTGACATCGATAAAGTGGATTATTTTAAACGTTTTATGGAAAATTTATGGAAAAATTTTACTAGTTATATTACGAAACCAAATTTTTATATTTATTTCAATTTTTTTGTACTTTATATGAGGCCTTATGCATGATATTTTTAATAGCTTTTGTTATATCAACATATTATACCACAAAACATTATATGACGGCGAAGACTTTAAACTTCAATGAATTAACGCACATTTCGTATTTTTGTTTGAACAAATAATAATCTTTTCGTTTCTAAGTTTCTGTTATTCTTTTGGGCCATTTTAGTGATTCGTATAGTTGTACCAAACTTAACAAAAGCGAGTTTGTTAGTTAAAAAACTCAATTACTACCCTTAATATACTTTTCCACAACCCTTAAAATTAGAGTGGAAATTTTATGTAAAACAAGAGTTTTTCCGTTTTTTTTCCTTTTTTTTTCCAATTTAATACCTACCAATTATACCAACTAAAAAATAAAGGAATATTACTTTCACGCCTACATTGCGATGTAAATAATTCATAAATACATAACGTAGACCTTTAATATATTACGACATTTGAAAATTAAGGTGATATTTATTAATACCTATATGAAGAAAAACTCCCATGTAATTCAACTCCTACGTTTTTCCATTAATTATTACTAAAGTACATACATTATTAAAGTCATGGATTGGCAAGCAAGTAAATGTATAGGCTTAAAATTTTTACGAAATAAATTACATTCTTTTCATCAAAATTTAGCTGTTTTGACTCTCAGGTCAATTTTTAGGATCTCTTCTCTGTGGAAGATCGTCAAATAATGATCTCTGTATGTCTACTCATAGTATTCACTGCGTAGACGAGTTATTGATTCTTTCTTTTACACTTTGTTAATCGAGTTTTTTTATTAGACCTCCCAAAGCTCAGCATCATTTTCTTTCAACTAGTGACTTGAAATAGCCACTATTATTTTGTATGGGGATTCTTGGAAGGTAGAAACTATTTTTGAAATGTTTCTGATTGTACTTTGACTACGTCTGACATGCAGTACCACAACTACACTTTAAAATTTTCATTCACAAATAGCATATATGAATTATCTATCACTTGTTTTTTATTTGATCATCTTGCCCGACCGTATCTCCATATAAGACGCCATTTAACAAAATTTAGAGTATAGTGTTTTCGGTTAAAATTAAAGTGTGATATTTTTAGGTAACATATGATTATCATTGTAAAAAAAACGATGGTTATTTGATCAAAAACAACCTTAAGGTAGGCGTTAAGGCTGCTGAGTTATAGCTGTTAGATCGTAGAAAATTATACATAAGGTCGTACATGGTAGGGCAGTGAAGTGTGCGACTTTGAATACTGAAAAAGAAATCTCTGCCGACTAAGATTTCTGATAACTTCATTTTATTTACTTGCAAATGGCGAGACTATAGTTCGCAATATACCTACCTGGGTAAATTTGAGTCAATATTGTTAATGATGTAAATTGTATTAGGAATCAGTAGGCCGTTTTTTTTTTTTAAATTGATGGGATTTCGTTTTACATGATTTTCAAAATCGCACAATTCTCTGTATGCATATGATCAAATATTACATCTACAAACTACTTGTGTTATTCATTTATTGAAAAATATTCACGTAGACAGGCGAAACGAACGACGTAGTTGAAGGGGGTAGAATGGATAGTAGGAAAACTGTTCTAGATACAAATTTCAATCATTGAATTTAAAATGTTATGTTCAGAATATTGATAGATAAAATACTTCAACGAACTTCTTTACTCCTGCCTTCTTTTTTTTTTTAACTTTACACAAACGATATAAGTTTTAAATTTCAGGATAAAAAAAAGTAACTTTATATTCCTGTTGTGCTGGGCAGTTTCATATTAAGTACTTTTATTATTTAAGAGAAGAATAGTTTTAACATAAGATAATCTCTGTGAACCGTTTTTTGGTTATCATAAGATTCCAGATATACAGGGTGATAATTTTAATCTATGCAATTACAGAGCTTGATGGGGGACATCATATTCTGACATCAGATTGCACCTAGCTCTTCGAAAAAACACGCTAACTACGGAAAAACGCTTTAGCCAAAAGTTGTCAAAGGCAGTAGAGGACATTCGACTGTGTCCATGACTTTGACCTACACTTATCGATCAATTTTAAGTGCATTTTCTTTCGATTAAATGCAATAATGACATATTTTTAAGTCCCATTTCCTCCAATAGCTAAAATTTTTCGAAATCTCTACTATAACAATAGTTTAAGAATTCGAAGAGTCCCAAACGAATGAAGGTGTGAAACTTTTTTAGAGATACAAAAATAAAAATATAACCCTGCTAAATCAGAGCAACACTGAGTATTTCAGCTAGTTAGATAATATTTCCATTAAATGATTGATATACTATTTGCCCAGCTTTTTAAAACTAGAAGTCAAATTCTACGTAAACAAATATACAGATACTTACACATACGCAAATACATGTAGAAATATTGTCGTTCGTCTATTTGAGAAAACTTTGTGTCGTAGAATTGAAGTACAAGAGAAGAGATGGGAAATATTGACAAATATGAATGTTAGTATAAAAGCATCGATAGATAGCACCCCCAAGTACCATGGTAACAACAATTCCAAAGCCAGTGTGCCATGAAATTTTCTGTGAAGAATATTCTGAATCAAAATGAATGTATATATCTATGTCGATATGTATATTTATCGATAAATAAATGATATATCGTAAGGTATGTACAACGTCTTTTATATCATTCTGTCATTCAATACTATTATTTCAAATAAATGCCATGCCAATAATGTAGGCCACGGAATAAATGTCGAACAATTATAATGTATTCGAGGTGTTGTTATTGGATATTCACTTTAATAGTCTCGGTATAGTAGATCGAGACTTCTAGCTCCAAATGTCAGTCGAAGAAATGATTGGGAATTTATCATCCTATTATGTAAGGCTCAGGCACAAGAATAGAGAAAGGCAAATAAAAACTCGCTTTTCGTTCTTCAAATAGCCAAGAAACTCAACAGTTAACAATAAAAATACAGATACTAATAATGATCCTTGAGGAATACCAAATGTGGGGAGGGTAGAATCATAGTGATCCAAGTAACATTTGTAAATTTGTGAGAAAATTAAGAAAATTTTTGTTCCTTATTGCACATTATGTTTGTTGGTTAGGAGGTAAAACCAGAAAAAGTTCAACTTACCCCAAAATCCGATATGTGGGCTAGGAAACTAAAACTTTTATAATCGTTTCAGGTTGTCATGAATATTGAGAATATGCAAAACATTTTACTATTTGCAACATGTATTTTTTGCCCAAATTTTATGTTTTTGTATGAAGTAAGAGATTGTGATGAAAGAAAGTGATGAAAAATAGCACTTTAATCAGTATGTATGAAAGAATAATTAAGAATTACGCTTTTTTCGTGTCTGCGTGCCAAATACTTTGAATGATTCATGTCCGCTAACTTAAGCGTCTATCCGGCAAGAGTATGGTTAAAAGTAGCCAGACTAAGTCAGTGGACAGCAAAGAAAGCTATTTTAAGATCTTTCATCCCTCACAATTTGTTTGTAGAATAAATTAAAAGGATCCTATATAATTCTAAGATGTATCCAATGTATATTTCCTGCAACTAAATAATTAATAACAAGAAATATTTTCACAGTTTGTAGTTTCTAAGCTCAGAATTTGAATCATATTCACGTTATATCTAAAATAAAATTGCTATCAATGTTATATCAAGGTTGCAGTGGGTGGCAAAACCAATATTTGAAACTTAAATAAGGATTAAATATTGTTGTTTGTAAATGTTTAAAAGATAAAAACTAAAATATTTAATACCATAAAATCGTCATTTTCTTACTTCAACCATACACTGAAGAAAATCAAAACTAAATTAGATATTATTTTATAGTGGGCTTTGTGTATTTCTCGTTTGTTTCGATGTTTCGATCTATATATATATAATTTTAAATGTCACATATTTAAAGGTTTAAATAGTAAACTAAACGATATTTAGAAACGTGATAACAATTTTATATGATAGTAGAGGTATTAAGGTGTTTTCTATAATAACAACCATAACTTATTCCCAATATTTAATATACATAAGTTTAAACTATTTCTATAATATTTCTCTTGTATCAGTTTATTCTGGATGTCCTCTTTGTAGAAATGATACGGATATAGAAATATTCGGAATTATACAAAATGGTCTATTTTAAAGCGTCCACTTGTTGCAACAAAAATTTCCATTGATCAAAAAGTTTATACGTCATCCTACCGAAAAAAATTAGCAAAGCTTATTTGTAAACTATAAGAAAAATATTGACAGAATTTTCACAGTGATATTTGCATTTTGGGGATTTACAGAGAAAAAAACCTCTTTACTGGACGTTTTTAAGGTTTGTATACTTCTTTAGCCGGCTTAATTTTACATAAAAAGTTGTAAATTCGTAGGTGAGTTAAATTAAAGAAATGAAAGTGCTTTTTAGGGGTAATAGCTTCCAAGCACTTACATATATATTATGAAATCATATATTATGATTTCTCGAAATATTAAGGCTTTTTGGGTCTCTGCATTTAAATGTCAATTGAGTTTATGTTAAAGAAGTGGCATTTGATAGTGTTAAAATTCTCAAGTCCTTATCTTATGTCTTCAAATTCTAGCAAATATTATCAATACAAATCCCTGAAATGTTTTCACACTTAAACCGCTACACTTTGATGAATTTTGGTATGGAGATAAATGGGACCTTGGAGAAGGCTCTCGACTACTTTATGACACGAAAATAATTCATGATAGAAGTGAAATGGGGGATTTGGAGAACCAAGTATTCTTAACTTAGGGTTAGATTATACATAATTTGATAGCTTATATCATATCAGACAGGGACAAAGGAGCTTATAAGATATCAGAAATCGAGTGTGAGTCAAATGCTCATAATGCGCGTGCTGACGGGCTATCTCCATATTCATTTTGATTATGTTAGAAGGGTTCGAAAATATTATGTTATTTTGAACGCACCCTATTTGGACGGACCATCATGTACAATATCAACAAGAGTTTCTACACTTAAAACTAAACAATAACAATAATAGATAGATATTACCGATATCATTTATAAAGATAAGATACAATATCTAAAATAATATGTTCCAATTTTGTAGGAAATAAATATCTATATATCGTTTTGAGAAAATTTGTTTGTACTACAATTTTAAACTTATGATAATTATATTTTGAAAAGTTTAAAAGCACTTTTTGGAAGGTAAGAGAAGGAAATGATATTTATGAGACTTATTTTATATTATAAAACTAGTTTTCTAGCAAATAATTTGTTCATAAAAACTTTCTTGTGAATTATGTCAAATAGTTCTTTTTCGTAAATTGTTTGTTTGGTAGGTATTACCTTCGATGTATAAAGTTATTCCTTTAGAATATGTTTCCGGTGTAAAAGATATATAGCTAAGGTCATTTAGTATCACAATATACAACTGGACTAGGTTAAACTATAAACGCGAATTTATAAACTTTATTAACAGTAATTTAAGTGCTCTTAGTATAATCGATAGCACTAAAACTGTTTTAAAAAAAAGGTTAATTTTCGTTTTATCCTTAAGGTTAATCAGGCATTAATTAGTTGCTAACACTAGACGTTTAAAATAATTTTTTGGAAAAAATCCGACGAAAGTTTTACATGTAATTAATCAAATTAACCATTAAAAAAGAACGAGAAGTGATTTAGAACACCCGGTAGGAACCATATTCCTAGGTACATTAAATACTTGTTTGATTCCTTAAAGAATTGAATTTTAAAGCTACTTTTAGTTTTTACTGAATATGAATTAATTGTAATACATATAAGTTTAAAAAAGACATACTTCTGATTTAGTATTCAACTCAATATGTGCATATATTACATTTGGTTTGATCAGGATATTTATTATAACTATTTATATTAAATTATCTCTGTTAGCTTCAACTTCTGATAACTTTCACTTTTTTTAAATGATAAAACATAAAATTTTGACAAAAATATTCTTTAATCTGCACTTTTTGCCAGATTTGATGAACATTAACAGTGTGGAAGTGTTGGAAAAAGAAAAAGCTTTGAATCAAGAGCTTTTTTAAAAATCATATCAATCACATCATAGCTACCTGAATAATATTAAAAGTAGATATATTTCGAATGGATTCACATTTCGCTTTCCTATAAATAATTTATAGCCTATTTCGTCAAAATAATAGTTTGTTTTTGTATTTTTTTTTTCTCTGTCAAAGGTAGGTTTTATATGAAAATAAAACTAGACAAACAAAGCAGATATATATTTATTATCATATCGTATGTATCTAGACACAAAAGAAGGTGGCAGGCGAACGAGGTGATATCTAGGAGGCGGTGTGTGAGTCGTTTTTTATACGTAGAAAAATGTCAACAGACAAATAACAGACGAAAAATATATATTCTTTAGGGAATTTGAAATGCTACACCAACTACTATTCTATATAAGCCGTGGCACATATGAGTTTTAGAGATTGGATCAATGATAGAGTATAGTAAAATTTATTTTCTAGAATTCTGTTTATGATAAACAATTGTCTGCAATATTAATCAAGATAAAACCACAGTAAAAAAAAGTACTAGTTGACTGAGTTAATTGTTAAAATACCATGTAAAGAGAGTGTTGATTACGCAGTCGTTTGTTTTTTTAAGGTCATGTAAGTAAAGAAACATAGCCACTCTCAGATGGCCACACATACATATATGTCACATGCATATAACTGATATTCTCATAAAACACGTATTATATAATTTGCGCCTAATTACCACCCTCAAGGGGAAACAGTGATGTTTACGAAAAAATGTGTCAATAAAAAGCTTTTTATTTTTTTATAAGGAACATTTATTACATTTAAACTTTTGAACTATATCTAACGGCTTACAAGATAGGTCCTTCGGACCCAAGACTCAATTGGCCTATGCTGTTCATTTACGAGCTCGACCTTACTTTTTACGTCCTGAGAACACTAGAAAAGTTTCAGTTTGATATCTATTTTTGTTTTTGAGTTATCGTGTTGACAGGCGGACACACAAACGGACAATTAGAATTGGACTAATTAGGTGATTTTCTGAACACCTATACCAAAATTTTGTTCGTAGCATCAATATTTTTAAGAGTTAGAAACTTGGGGCTAAACTTAGTATACATTGATAAATTTCATATATGCATGGTATAACAAGATCTGTATAGAAAAATGTAGAGAAAAAATGGTTTGTTTAGATTTCGGGATGAAAACAATAATTTTTTGTTACAATAGCTACATGTAGGCATCGTATCCATAGCGTAGCGTTACTAAACCAAACCTATATATGGTTGATACACACGATATGGTTACTATCGTTAGATATTTGTCGACAAAGGTAAAAATAATGAAGTAGATATATAGAAAAATATATATTTATAAAAAAATACACAAAAATGGAAATATATATTATGTTGGAAAAAATATTGTGTGTCTCTGATAATATGTACCGATAAATGCGTATAATAATTTCAAACAATAGATAATTCAAAATTTTTCTCCGTTCCAAATCTTTAAGTACTTTCTCAGACAAAAAATTTCCATATAAATTCATGAGTACCTGGAAAAGAAATTTAAATGAAACCTAGCTAGATTGATTTTCGTCCCCGAAATCCCCTGCATACTAAATATAATGAAAATCATTGATGAAGTTTCCGAGGTTAAAGTTTCCATTAGAAAACGGCGTTTTTTTAAAATGAAACCTAGCTAGATCGATTTTTCGTCCCAAAAACCTACTGCATGCTAATCGTGTAACAACGTCATCTAGTGAAACCTATCTTTGATAATTCAGTGTCGGTAAAGCAGTTAATATTAAGAAAATTAAGAAAACTCAGGCGTATTAAGAAAATTCAAAAAGTTGTATGAAACAACAAAATCTTTCCAACAAATGATTTATTTGATTCCTAATTAAATAACTTTATAATTAAAAAATTGAATTATGTAGTTTTGAAAGGAAAATCGATGAAAAAAATTGGTTGGAAATATTTGATTGGCTAAAAAAATATGAATAATAAATGTTATCCGATACTCCAAGTATTGGAATATGGAATTATGTTACAACAACCGAGAGGTAATGTGGTAAAGTATTTTGTCATGAACAATATTACAAATATTGTACGTGTTTTTTACAAAATAAAAAACAAAACAAAGCAAAAAAAAAAAAAAAAATAAAAATTCAACATTAAATAAACAACCTTATATGCACACCATGACAGATGGATATGGTATATTGTGATAGATAACGATCGTATGTAAATGTATTGCGCTGTTGTTCATAATTTGAGGATGTCTTAGGCTCGATTTTTTTTCATATGAAATTGGAATAAGTTCAAATTAATTCTGAAAATTCAAGGAAAGCTTGGTCGATTATTTAAATAAATAAATGACTTCAAAAGTAGGCATATTTAACATTGGTCTTATAGGAAAACGGTAGATGAATGATATGTTTTCTCCAAAACAAGTCGGTGGAAATTAAAAAAAGACTATTTAAATGAAAGTTAAAGCCTTAATACAGTATTGAAAACAAAAAAACTTCGTTATGCCCGACTACTTAAGGATGTATGAGCAAAACGTCGTAAGTGTGGCTGTAATTTTATAGAATTTAGTTTTATAATTAGTGGTTGTAACATTAATTTGCCAGACAGAGATTTGGTTGCTTTACTAGTCCGCAACAAGCGATAGTTACACAACTGCTCTCAGATGATTGACGTACTTCATCCGTTCCTAATAAATCTGACAAATCTGTCAATATCTGCCGGTCTATAAGTTCAATAAAGAAATTAATTTTCACAATTTAGCTGAATTACAATAAATTTTCAAAAACGCTGCCAGTTCTTGTATCGATATCATTAACAATTATGTCTGTATAATGTATATAAACTAGTTCGACCTCATCGATACCCTTACGCAGATATCTTTTCTAGGGCGGGGATTGTTAGTTTTATCAACGAATTCCAATTTAAATATAAATATAACACGATTCTAAATATAAAATATATTCTCTAATGTTTCATGATTTGTCTACGCATATGATATTTGTCTGACAACATATATAGAATTCGATTCTAGTTAATATTAGTAGCGATGGGTATTTTCTTATATTATAGATATGATGTTTAATATTTCTAGTCACGTGTTACAGGCGCGAAATTGGTATATAGGATGGATAAGAGAAAATTCTAACATTGCATAGAATTAGGTTTAATACCTATAATGTTGTAAATATATAGGAAATACTAAGTCCCATTACATTAATATATAAAAAAAAGTACAGAAAAACCTCGGCAAAAAAACGCTTTTATTTATTTTTATACCGAAATATTTCTACTGCACAATTCTCCTACTTAAATAAAACTACTTTTAAATAGTTCTACGTTAAAATATATATCTATTACTATATATTTCTTACTAACTTTTTAAGAAATATACTTAATTAAATTGTACTCCTAAATAATAAGGGCTGTCAAATCAAAATTTCAAAAATCCGGAGATTATTCAAAAAAATCCATTTGTTTTTATACCATGTATATATGAAATATACATAGTATATTAAGTTTAGTCCAAAGTTTGTAACGCTTAAAAATAATGATGCTAGGAAAAAAATTTTATCATAGGTGTTCATAAAATCCCCTAATTAGTCCATTTCCGGTTGTCCGTCCGTCCGTCCGTCTGTGGACACGATAACTCAAAAACGAAAAAAGATATCGAGCAGGAATTTTTATAGCGTACTCAGGACGTAAAAAGCGAGGTCAAGTTCGTATATGAGCATCATAGGTCAATGGGGTCCTGGGTCCGTTGGACCCATCTTGTAAACCGTTAGAGATAGAACAAAAGTTTAAATGTAAAAAATGTTCCTTATCAAAAATTAAACAACTTTTGTTTGAAACATTTTTTCGTAAACATCACTGTTTAGCGGTGAGGGCGCCAATTAGGCGGAAATTTTATAATATGTACTATACTTGATTATCAGTTATGTATGTGTCCCATGTTTGTATGTGTAATGTGATAAAGAAATCAACACTGACTATGCATGGTATTTCAACAATTAACTCAGTCAATTGTTTGTTTAAGTCATAAGGTTAAAATTACTTAGTCTATATAGTACTATAGTCGACAAACTCAATCCAACAACCCAATCAACTCGTAATTACAACTCTATTTTGTCCGGGTCTATTTTTCCGATTACCATTTCTACAGCCAAATTCAATACTATAACGCGTCATAAATTTTTTGGGGTGGGGCAGAGTTGAATTTAGCCTAAAAGATTCAAATTTCAACCCAAAAGATTATTATTACTTATTGTTGTTGCTTACTTTTAATCATGCATACGATATTTACATCATGGTCTATTCGACTATATTTGACGTAATATGATACATACAGGCGTAAACTACCATGATGTAAATATCGTATGCATGATTAAAAGTAAGCAACAACAATAAGTAATAATAATAAATAAGTGGATAACAAATTTTAAAAAAATTCATTGAGTTGAAAAAATTGGATTCGTGTCTAGAACTCGAATAGCCTAATTGAGAGGGCGCTTGACATGAATCCAAGAAGTCCGGGTTCGAGTGTATTTTTTTCAATTCTCTTTAATTCCAAAAGATTATAAAATAATAGAATTTAATATTCCATCTTAGCCAGAAATTTAGAATCTATATTTATGGGTTACTTACGTATAAGATTAACAGAGTAAGAATATGACGAATTTTATACAACAGTGAAAGAAAAAACCTAGAAAAATTTTATTTTTTAAGAAATACTCGGTAATTATTTAATACATTTTTTCCAAAGAAATGAAAAGAAACAAAAAAAAACGAAGAAATGACATTGTTATCTATAACAAACATCAAAAACTTTGATCCAGTAAATTGGATTGTTCACTGACATTCAAATTAATATTATTTTTATTTGTTACTATGGGGTAAGGATTACTATCTGTTGGTAGTATGTTTTGTTACTACCAACGGTTGACTATACTGAAGACGACTTTTAACATTATATTATTACTATATACAAAATGGAAACTTTTATACTTACAGCGACGATAAATACTAAGAAAAAAATATCATGAAAGCTTGTGTTTTTTTGTTTTTTTACTTAAGTTTTTAGAATAAAAGTGTTATCGATAAGAATAAAAAAATGTATTATTTTCTTTTTTCCTTATCTATATCACATTTTTCGTCTCTCATTTTCATAATCGAAGTTCTACTTAAAAAAGTTTTTTTTTTTCAAAAGCTGTGTACCTTCAAGCTTATTTAAATTAACTGAATTTCGTAGTAAATTAGCTTAAATTTACCGCACAAACTGGGATAGGTAAGTGAATATTGACTGCCCCCGATTGGCACACAGACCATAATATCCTAAGAAAGATACCTAACAAAAGCGATACCTAGATACCTAAAAAAGAAGCATGAAGCCTGACTATTGGAACCTGGTTAGGCTGCGTTAACATCAACGAATATTAACACAATGGGCGTGACAGAGGAGTTAAGTCCTTTCTTCCTCCTCATTTTATCAGGTCTTGCACGTAGTCATGATCCACTGGAAGGCCCAAATTTTCAGCGTGTTTGCCTTCTAGTCAATGTTTTAAAAAAATCTTAAGATTTTGAATATGGGTGTATTTTGAGTAGAGCATCAAAAATGCATGCCCCTTCCATTTGATGCAATCCTTTTATAAAACGATTTCATTACAAATAATTATACAATTCTCAGGTTCTCCCGAAGGCATAGTGATACTAACGTTCTACGCTACTAAAGTTATTCTTGATGAGCACGCAATTTCCTGGAAATTCCTCAGGCATTCGATTGCAGTTCGGCACGTAGTGAAAGTCGTTCCATAGCTCGTTAAACTGCCCAGTCTTATCTATGTATTTACCTCGTTAATCTACTTCTGCTTGGTACGATGCAATGTCCTATCTTGCAAAATGATTTTTGGGTTTGAATTTTCAAAGTAATCTTCATATCTTGAAAATCCTTCATATTTATTTAAATTAATTTAATTTCTCAATTATTTAGTAGAAGTTTTTAGAGGTAGCATTACAACCGGATATAAACATTTTAACATTCACAGGAGAATGAAATGCAATGAAAAATTAAAAACTTTTTCTTTAGCAAAATAAAAAATAGATAATGACTGAATAAAAATTTTCATAAAATATAATAATTTATGTTTAATTACTTTAATAATTCAATCTGATTTTATTTCATTCATATTTAAATTAATACTTGGTTGGATAATTATTATTATTATTATGTGTGATGTTATTATAAAAGTTTTATTATTTGTCCTTCTGTGTCGTCCATTCGCTAGCATAATTTTAACTAGTTAGTTTATTTATATTCGAAAAGTTTTAGTGCGAGTCAGTAGTCTTGTATGCATTTCCATCTTTTGAATGCATAAATACTACTTTTTTTGAATTGCAATTCATATGTTTGAGAATGAAAGCATAATGTCTATAAATTCTTTATCAGAGTTTTCTTAACAAAAAAAATAGTAACCGATGCGTGTTTAGTTTTGCCAGAAATAAGGTTGCCTTCTCCAAAATGTAAGAAACTTCCTATTTCTCTTCGGATAATCTTTCTCTTCTTATATTTATACCATGTATATGAAATATACCCAAGGTATACTAAGTTTAGTCCCAAGTTTGTAACGCTTAAAAATATTAATGCTATGAACTATACTAAGTTTAGTCCCAAGTTTGTAACGCTTAAAAATATTGATGCTATGAACTATTATCTGTCTGTATATTCCGGTTGTCTGTCTGTCTGTCGTCTATTCGTCTGTCATCACGATTACTCAAATCGAAAAGAGATATCAAGTTGAAATTATATCAATTCCTTATAAAAACTAAACAACTTTTGTTTGAAACATTTTTTCGTAAACATCACTGTTTACTCGTGAGACCGCAAATTATGCGTAAACTGTATAGTATGTTTTATATGGGTATATCAGATATATGAGTGTGACATGTATGTATGTGTAATAAGACAGAGTAATCAACACTGTCTATACATGGTATTTCAACAATTAACTCAGTCAATTATTTGTTTTTACTTGTTTAGAGCAATTTTGATCTTGCAAAAATAGTGTTTATTTGTCGATTGGGCGATTAGTTTCTGAGATATTAGCTAAAATCGTATGTGAAGGGCAACATCCTGATCCAGATTTTTATATTTTTTGGGTCAAAATTATACCCTTTAAAACTTTTATCAAATTCTGAAAATAATTTTTTTGATTTTTGTTTTTTTAAATGCTTTTTGCTAATAAACGAAATAAATGATAAACAATAACCTAAAATACTCTTGACATCTTTCAAAGAAGTAAAAAATCTAGAAATCTTCAACGGATATACTCGAATTAAGAAACAAAAAAAGGCTTTTTGAGTATTTTGCAGTTGTTTACTAAAACACAATTAATATTTTGCTGTTTCTACTAATTTTGATATCGTTATCTTTCTTTCTCACAAAACAAAACTAGAAAAATCCTCAAATTTTCGAAAGAATCAAAATTTTTATTTATATTTTAGATAATAAAAATCCATATAATTAATACATTTCACGAAGATGGAAAATCAAATAAATTAAAACAACACACTTCCAGGTAAATGAAAATCTCATTATGGATAACAAACTCATCTGGTAGAGTTTTATGGTCCATATTATGGTTAGTGTGTTGTTATATAGTGTCGAAAAAAGTCAAGATAAAATGGAGGATGACATATACTTAACGAAAAAAATAATAATAATAATTTTTTTTTTCGTGTTAAATTATTTTTCACAAGTAGATTTTTCACAAATCATTTTCTATCGTGGTTGTTCATTATCCACCATTCGTTTCTAGTGCTATCTTTCTCATTTATTTACTGTGTGTTTCATAAAATAATGCCGTGTGTCCCTTAATTTAATCGTAAAGAACCTTAATAAAAAACAGTGGATTTCATAAAAATTTAATGACGGCGGGCAGAATTCCTTGTGGCCATAAAAAGTGTGTGCAAAACATGTTATTTCGCAATTGATATATCCAAATCAAAAATTTTATTGAACGATTCTTATTTCTCTCAGGCAAATTTTACTACCAAAAACTCACGTCAAAGTTTCAACCATAACAATTTGAAAAATAAAAGTTATTTATGCTTTAAGTCGAGCGTGGGTAAAATTCTCATAGCGCGAGTGCTGACGTTTTTTTTAAATTGTGGTTTATCGAGAGAGAACATTTTATATGATACATTCTGTAAAATAAAATAATATGAACAAGTTTTCTGATTCAATGTGCAACAAGAGAGAGGAAGCCCAGGTTCTCTCATTATAAAATAGTGATTAAAATAGCATGCTGGGTCATTGCGCATTCCCATTGGTGAGTGAATGTACTATCCAATCCATTCCACCCCTAATTCCCTTCTATACCCACGATGATTCTCTTATACAGACTAAAATATATAGTGTTTTATAGTAGTTTTTAGGATTCCTTAACTGGTACAAGAAAAATGAACAAAAACCGCAGAGAAAAAGTAGAAAAATTAAATTTTATTAAATTAATAAAATTAATTTGAGCTAACTTGTGATGGGCTGGTAAAGTGCAAAGTATATTCTTGAAAGTATACTCAGTCCCTCAAAATTCTTGAGGAGGTAGAGTTATCAGCGGAAGAGTAGTATCATAGTGGGATCTACGTATCATATATGTGTTCCTGATGCATATTCTCACCAAGTCTACTCGACAAAGTTAGGAAGCACGCAGTATCGTACTCTAGTTTTTCTGTGCTAAGTCAGAGATCGTATGGGAAGATGAAGCACGCTTGTATTCGTCTGGGTTTATCAAGTAGAATTGACTCGAATAAAAAAAGGGCCCTTTTCTGCGAAGTCGGACAAGTCGAGACAAGGCGCCAAAATTATCACAACCACAAAAAGTTTTGGAAATTTGTTCTAAACTGACTTACAAAATTTATTCTGCTTAATATAAATATAAACAAAAAAAAAAATCCATTAATACGTTTTTTTAAATATATTTGAGTTCAGAAGGTTTTTAGACTCAAAAAAAGAAAACCTTCTTCATCACCTCCAATTGCTCTAATACGCCAACTCAAAAAACAACCCTACAGACCAAGATAAACATTTTTTTTTTCGGTTCGTAGTCATACTTAAATACTGTCGCAAACATTCAAGGGTCTAGAAACAATCACCGAAAAGATTTCGACACCTCGAAATTCGTTTTATTAAAAAATGACTACATCATTACTCGAGTTTTTTTATAATGTAAAGATGACCTTATATGTCACCACCCACATCATCATATAAAAACTCATTACTATAAAAAAAATACAAAAGTATGTTATTTTTACTTTCTCATTTCATCAGAGTATTATCAACGGTGTTAATTTTTTATTCTATTTATGTAACTAGTTTCTAGTTATAATTTCTACACCCTAAATAAAGTTAGAACAGGTGTATAAAGTTTTGGCAAGTCATCGACGGTAGTTGCCAGCACAATAACTTTTTTAATTGTTTAATGAAATAGTATTTTTATTTCTGTAGACGAAGAACGTAATATTATTATTGTTTTTTAAGCTTTGTCAGTACTTTTAAACGATTTTGAAAATAACTGGATTGTAACCGTATTTATTGATGTTCTTATAGCAAGTAAATATTTCTTGAGTTAACGATATTGATACTTATTCAAGAAAATTATTTTTGGAAGCTTCAAAATTGAAAAATTCAGCAGTTAATTGACTAGGAAAATGGAAAAGGACAAGAAGAAAACTATAATGAGAGACCAATAACTCCTTAACACAGTTGGCTTGAAAAAGCCAATCGATTTACTTTGGACAAGTGTATTTCTTAAAAATACACATATCCAAAATGGACGAATCTTTTCGAAAACTAAAATCCAAAAATATTCCAATATTTCAAAAATGTTTGTTTATTTGACAAAATAAATTTTTGGTACATTTAATATTATGTTCCTATGATTCTTAGCACAACTTAGAGAAATATATTCTACATTTTGAGAACATTATGTACAAATCCGTCTCTCCATATAGTTTGGCCTACATAATGTAGCAACATAGCACATAAATTTTAATACAAAATTTTTTTCTATCAAAGCTATAATAATATATGTAAAAGTGTTTTATGTTTTAAATTTTTTAGCACTTCACACAAAGTGATAGAACCATATTTTTACGTCCATATACAGACCACTCATTGTCGACAATCCCTCAGGAACTCGAGACTCATTGTGATGTATTAAAAAAAACCAATGAAGTGTTTTTCAACCTTCGCCTTGAAGTGCTTTCAGCTTTGCTCATGATTTTCTTGATATTTATTTCTGGAAAACATTTTCATTGCGAAGACGCTGACTGAATTCCGGTTTTTTTTTACCGAGCATCTATGTAGATAAAAAAGATTGATCTAATCAGATCATAAGAACAATAAAATATTTCGGAGTTCAAAATCAATAAGATTCGAGTCAGAATATCAGAACGATAACATAGTTTCAACATATCAATTCGCTTACAAACTGGCCAACAAGAAATAAAGTTTAACTGAAGACTGTTAGACTTTCTATAAGCTCTGATATCAAATAGATTCTAATGTGGTTATGGTCTACCACACATTGAGAAAAGATAATTCGGTTTCTCTAAATACTTTGTATATAGACGTTTTGTGGCGTTTCTCTCATTAGTGTAGTAAAAAGCTGTAAAGGTACGTGTAGAGATACATTTTAGATAGTCGTATCACGTTTATACAACATAAACCATATCTCTACATTATTAAATACGTTACGAGAAAGTAGCAAAAAAAAAAGAAAAAAAATTAATCATTTATGCATACGTAGATTACTTGAATATCTCACTTTTGGTGGAAATTTCTCAATGTAAATGCATGATAAACTTTATTTGAAAAAACAAAAAAAAAAGGATTTATTTTATCTGATAGTTCTAGGGAAAAATCACTGAAAATGGCTTTTAGAATTTTATTATTCGAATTTTAAGCAAAATATGATGCTAGATCAATTTTCGCGCTTCGGCATCGTCGAAAAGTATATCGATTTAAATTATAATGAGGGGAATTTGCGGGGGTTCCACGTGGCTAGTTTAGGTAAGGTTCTAATGACAGTTCTTTAGGGACACACTTAGGCTGTAGGCCTCATTGTAATATTATACTTTTGTACTTTTCTTCTCTCTTCCATAGTCAGATGTTGGCCATATTTAGTCTGCCATTAAGTGATAACATGTTATCAAACCTATAACCTAACATAACCTATTTTTGTTATTCGTTGTGTGCGTAGTCATGGTAGGGACAATAAAATCGATGCCAGCGCTTTAAGTGAAAAATTTTGGTGTTAAAGGGGGCTGTTATGACTAATTTGCAATTCTTTACATGTTAATGTAATAGAAATGTCAAATTAAAATTATTGAAAAACACGAATTAATGAAACTTAATGCATTAAAAATTGTGAAAATAAGAAATCAAATTGAACAAATATTATTTTTCAAATGTAAATTATCATAATGCAATGCAATCCATAAATGCAATCCATACAATTATATATGCATCCATACAATTCTATAATTAAAGTAGTGTATCGTTACCATGGAAACGAAACTCACGCACGGAGCGAATAGGTTATTTAAAAAATAATAATTTCTTTAAAAATTATCCAAAATTTCACCACTTATTAAAAGGTTTAAAAACGTTGAAAGTAAAAATATATTCGCAGAGTACAACATACTAAGTAAAGTGAAAAATGGTTAACAGAGAGTAATTGAAATAACTTTTTTTGCAAAAAACCTTTCAAATTATTAACAAATCCAAACGATAACCTCCAATATTTGGGTGTAGGTAATATAATATTATTATTAATAATAACAACAGAGATAATATAATGACATTGAACCCAAAAATCTAACCCATAATTGGTGTAGTTACATAAAAGATAATAGAATCACATTATATTATTATATTGTGAATATGTTTTTGGGGATGATGTTTTAGTTGGCATAAAGAGTGACACACTGGTTTGGCTACAAACAGACTAGGTACTACGGGCGGAGAGAGGTAAAATGTTTTGTAATTAAGTAGGCGTACCATCATGTATTATGTTGTTATTAGACTCGAAAACATTGTTTTGAAAACATCAACAATGATTACAGAATGTCGTAGAAGTGTACCACGTCCCACTTTGGTCGTAGAACGAACGCAATACTATATTTCATTGAGGATTCTTGATTGTGAGTTTTCACAATTTTGTGAACAATTCAATTTTAGTTTATTGTTTGAACCTTGATCTTACACTGTTTACAAAACCTACCAGTCTCCTCAACTTTCTCTTAGTTGTAGGGAATAATTCGAAGAAATGTATTTTATCTGGTCTTTTCATATGGTAGTCAACGTCATACGAGTTCGACTCGTTTTTTTAAAGTATATTTTACTAACCTTTTGATTGCAAGAAATCAGCTGTAATACCGAGGCATATAGTTCTAAAGACCCTCTCTTTTTATCCAGCCTAGTTTAGTAAAAAAAATGCCCATCGTACATCGAATTTACGCTTACTTTAAAAGAGCACTTATTTTTCATTTCTTTTAGAGACATAAATTAGGAAAGTGGTGATCCCCTTTTTCCTTTTCACAAACAATCATCAAACTTTAAACTTTACCATTTATACGCATGCTGTGTTTACACGTTCACACGTTTAAGGTACATTCTTTGGACATACTGTACATGTGTATTTTACTTTACACATCAACGAATCTTAAGCACGTAAACATATGTTTATTTTGTTAATAATTATTACATACATTGTTTGTGGTTTAAAATTAATTTTTTTAGGTTCAACTTAACTAAGTCAAGTCCTTATTTCGACTTTGAATTAACGTCAACTAAAAAAGAGGCAAAACGTCAAATATGGTAAATAACTGAATAACACATGATTTCTGGTACAGGTGATGTTTATCATTGAAGGACCGTAGAGACAAATCAATTTAAATCTTTTCAAAGAATATGTTTATCAGTTTATTATTTATCTCTCAATAAATTTCACCGTAAAATAAATCTGTAAATATTTCGAAAAACTAATTTTCAGTTTTTTTTCACTGCATCAAATTGATAACTGGGCGTATAATTCAAAAAAATGAAACATTTTTAAAAAATTTTTGCACAAAAATTTACACAGTAAAGTATGAGAGATACTTAGGTATGATAGAAAGGAGTCTCTTAATTTATTCGAGACGGTATAAAATTAGTAAAATCGAGTATTTTATAAGTACAGAGAAAGTACTGGACAAAACTAGCTATGACTATTAGAAAACCAAAGTTATACTAAACTTTGTATTGGATATTATCAATGTTTAGATATAAATGATGTAAACATGTAATGTTATTAATAACAACCTAAATTACTGTATAATTTTGTAACATTAATATGGTATATATATATAGTTTAGTAATTATACAATATGTTACAAATGTGATAATTATTAGATATTGAAATTGTGTCTGTCCAATACAATCAATTGATTTCTCTAATTAGATATATAATTTACCTGAATATTCATTTATATGTTCTTAAATTGTAATATTTTAATATGCAAAATTTTATTTACAAAATAGGTTGTATATTAAATATTCATTTTAATATTATAAGTGTTTGTAACAAGCAGCAAAAATAAGTAAAATTGTCGTTTAAATATCTTTAATTTTGTTACATACTATTGCAGCTAAATAAAATAGCTTACATTTTTGTTTTATTTGATTCCAAATTGCTCTGTGTACCAAATCATTATGTAAGTTAAATAGAAATATGAAATAAATTTTTTGTTTACTTTTAAGGATGTACGAGCGACAGGGCAAATTTAGATAAAAGGTTTGATATTTTTAAATTTGAAGTTGAGCTAAGTCTAAATCAATTCTGAAGATTTTAAAGTGACGGGGGGTTGCGCGATTATTTAAATAAAAAAAGGACTTCAAAAGTAGGTATGTTTTACGGTAGATGATATGTTTTGATAGATTTCTCCAAAACTAGTTGTTGAAAAAAAAACTATTTAAATTAAAGTTAAAACCTTTTAAAATTATTGAAAACAAATAAAAAACCGGTGTGTCCGACTAATTAAGAAAGTACGATCGCGGCAATGGGGACACAATTAAAAAAATATATATTTTTTTAATTTTGATGGTGAAAGAAATTTTTCGATATCTGAAGTAATTTTCAAAATATCAAAAATAATGTCCAGCTAGAATCATGAAAACGAAAGAAAAAAAAATGTCTAGTACGTATAGATAAATACTCAGACCAATTTAATGTGGAATTTAATAATAAAAATATCTTTTAGTATATTACAAATAAATTTGGAAGGTAAATTACTATAGTTGTTTTTATATTAATGTTATAGCTCTTAGAGAATGAGCTTTTAAATGTTAATTATGCTCCAATAAAAAAAAGAATAAATACAAGGGAATGGTGCCGCGAGAGACGAGAAAATTAAAACTATCTCTGTTTAATCTATCTCTTATAACTAGTTCGTTTTTATAGATTCTGTAATTAAAAAAAAAAAAATGGATAAATATCTCCTTGGGTACTTTTGACATAAATACATCATATTTTCAAATATTTTTCGGCTATTTCTATTTTCTCAATGCTTTAGAGATAATGTATAAGGGAATTTCTTGCTTTCTTTTGGCATACGAGACTGAATGCCTGGAATTAAAAAACAGACAACATGTATTTTCATTTACAGAAGTATATCGCAAACATGATGAAAAAAAAAAATTGGCAGTCCCTATGACTGTTGATGGGAGTGGAAATTTAAAACTTTTAGTACGAAAATTTGAAATTTCATAATATTTGAATCAAAATTATCAACATCAATCTGATTTTCACATCTATTGACACTCCCAGCAACAATTATATGCATGTTTAAATGCTTTTTTATTAATTAAATATATTACGGGCTGTACAAGATTTTGACAAAATATAAATACAATTCAATTGAAATAACAATTAAGATACAATCATATGATTTGTGGATGGTATTTGTATTAACATAAATATCAATGTACTTGTTATATACGCAGCAATAATGTTACACAATACGTCAGATGTATAGCTACAGATATACTGCGATAAGCTTGTGGGCGAGCGCACTGCATGTCCCCTACCAATAAGTGCCCAACGTCGCTAAAGAAGTTTTCACTTCGAAATTTTGATTCATATATTCGACCTTAGGCTAAAACGAGCGGAGAAAAAACGGATTTGCAAAGTCGATACAGTATAAAATATATGTTATACTCGTCTGGTCTCGTCACAACAATTCAGAATAGCTATAACATTACGTCATTTTTATTACATTCTGTAATCATATAAATATTATGTAAATATGTGTATATAACATAATAATTGTTTGATATAATAATAATAATTAATATAAAACACCCATATTTAGTTAGTTGAGTCCACCAAAGCTCATTACTAAATGGTCACCACCATCATACCATACTGCCATCCTACAGGCCAGACTACTACCCTAAAATTACCCCCTCAGTTTTGAATTTTGACATTTTAATATAAACATATCGCCCTTTAAAATTATATAATTTTATATTTATTTAAATTTTCATTTTGTTAAAAAAAATTTATATTGTTAATTGCAATAGACAAGCATTACACCGTTCTTTGATCTGTTACTCATAATGCGTAGTGGTTATTTTTTCAAGTAAAATAATTCAGAGAGAAATGTTTCACTGAACGAAATCTTTAGAGTTCACGGATCGAGATTTCTTTTGTCAAAAAAACTCACACATTAATTGCTAGAATTTCTCCAAAAACATTTATAGCCTACTCCGATAATTCCCATTCACGCTATATTCGAAAATAACGATTGAATGATTTTTTGTTGTTATCACCTTACTTAAGTTAGACTTAATCAATTGTGAAAATTTTAGGGTGGTTGTCCGATTATTTAAATAAATACGAAAACGATAGATGGAAAACGATAACGAATTGCGAAAACGATAGATGGAGGCTATGTTTTCATAGATTTCTCCAAAACCGGTCGGTGGAAATTAAAAGTAAAATTTAAGTTTAAACCTTAATAAATTATTGAAAACAATAAAACTCTTTGTACCCGTCTAATTAAGTATGTATGAGCACGGTTGTGGGGACAAAAATTAATGTTTTCAATTTTGATAGTGAATTATGTAATAATTTGACAATATAAGACGAAAAGTAATAATAAAGTTTTTCAATATTTGGAGTAATTTTCTAAGTATCGAAAATTGAAGAATTTGTTTAGTTATTTAGCTTTCGGTGTTTCGAAAACCAAGGCAAATATCGAAAAATTTTATGCTTATTTTTCGTCAACATTCATGAAGTTACAACAAAATCAACCATCAAAGTTGAAAATAAGTTACAAATAATTTCAACCATAAGTCAAAACTTGCCTTGCGTCCTACCTTAAGCAGAAGGCTTCATGTATTTATGCCAAATTCCTTGCCTTTTTTTGGACGGGTTTTAAAGTTTAAAAAAAAATTAACCCAAATATAATTTATCAAGCATTTTTGAGTTTTAATCGACAAAAACGGCGTTCAAATTTACGATAAAAAAGCGTTATATTTCGAAGTAAAGTGAATACAACTTATTGAAATATGCTAGATCAGATCAGAGTTCCAAACTATTTTGGTAACCAGAGAACCCACTGTGGTAAAAAAATATAACTTGTACTCATTGTTGGCTAAATGGATTTATATCAGCATATTACACATAATAATAATATGGAATATAAATTTTGTTTTATTTATTTATTAATAATTATTTTAATTTTATGTTAAATAATTATAATTATCATAAAAATATCTGCATTGTGGATATAAAACATAGAAACAGATACAATATAATATAAAATATTTATATTTTTAGGGATTTTATTTTTAATTTTTTGTTGTTGTTGGTAATTTATTCGAAAATAATGAGTTTATATGGTACCATAATTTTAATGAATTTTATTTATGAAACAATGGGAAGAAAATAGGTCTGGTAAATATCGTTTACATATACAGGGTGGGTCATTTTAATATATAATGGCTAATAGCTTCCCCATAAAAAAATCTAAAAAATCTCCAATTTGAAATCCAAAAAGAACAAAAATCGGGTGTATTTGATGACTGGTCCAATAGTTTTTGAGATACGGGCTGAAATTGATCCAAATATTGCGATATCTCAGAAACTCTGCATCCAATCATTAAATAAACCCGATTTTTATACTTTTTGGATCAAAATTACCCCATCGACCGAGTTTCATCAAATTCCAAAACAAAAATTTTTTTTTTCAATTATCTCGATTTTTTTCAAAAGGGTACCGCTTAAAAAATACTAAAAAATCGAGAAATTTTTTTAATCTCCAATTTTGATAAAACTCTGTATATAAGGTAATTTTTACCCAAAAACTACAAAAATCGGGTGTATTTGATGGCTAGTCCAATAGTTTTTGAGATACGGGCTGAAATTGATCCAAATATTGCGATATCTCAGAAACTCTGCATCCAATCATTAAATTAACCCGATTTTTATACTTTTTGGATCAAAATTACCCCATCCACCGAGTTACATCAAATTCCAAAACTTTTTTTTTTTGCGATTTTCTCGATTGTACCCCTGAAAAAAATTCCAAAAAATCGAGAAAATTTTTTTATCTCCAATTTTGATAAAACTCAGTATATAAGGTAGTTTTCACCCAAAAACTACAAAAATCGGGTGCATTTGATGACTGGTGGAATATTTTTTGAGTTTCGGACTAAAATTGATCCAAATATTACGATATCTCAAAAACTCTGCATCCCATCGTTAAATTAACTAGGTTTTTATACTTTTTGGATCAAAATTGCTACTATTTAATTTCAATTTCAAATGTCTTGAAATGAAATCAAAACTTATCATAAGCACAAAATTCGGTGATTTTCCAATTCAATGAAAACATTTTTAAATAACTTACTTTCAAAATAAATAAAGGATTAAAACAAAAACTTTTTGACAGGATAAAAACTATGCACTTTTTAAAAAATTAATAATCATCTATTTAATGATATAAATTTAAAATAATTTGCGTTATGATTAAAAAAAAGTAAATACCAATATTTAATTAAAATAATAACACGATTAAATTTAATATTATTTATAATAATTACATATAATTATTTTAAAAATTGTTTTTAAAATAATTAATAAAATTGATAGAAAAATAATTAAACAAAATTGGTTAATATATATAATCGATGATAAAATATTTGAAAAATACTATAAAAAATTATGAAATTATGAAATTATTTCAATCCATTACACTACCAATAATTTTGTCAGTATTTGCACATATAAGCAGTATTTTTGGTCGTTTAAGGAGAATAATAGACGAGATTTAGTCAAATTTAATTCACTTTAAGACGGAGAGCGAAGCAGATCACACAGCTTGTTTCAGAGTGTATTTGTGGTAAAACTAACTGTCCACGATTGTATTTTATATTCAGATTTTGTTTCGAAGAACTAAATTGAATTTCGATTTAAAACACGTCAATTGATTGTTTACATAACTTTTTTTCGTTTTGCAAATTTCAAAAGCTTTTTCTTTTTCCATTCATTAAAAATATGTTCAAGTTTTTTTTCAATTATTTCTCTAAAAAATTTTGTTTTTCATAAACTTTTTTTTTTCAAGCTTAAGAAGAAAAAGAATTATTTTTAACAAAAAAACATACAAAAAACCATTTAAATTACGGAAAGTTTTGAAGATTTCGATATATCATCATTTATATCAATTTTTTTAGCTATTATATTCTTTTTCAAGTAACTCATACTACCAAAAAAAAGTTTTGGCCAGACATTTTCAAGTGATTAAAGACATCTATTAACAATGATGGCCAAGTTAGGACACGAAGATTAAAAAAAAAATAAAATTTTTAATAATTAATGTTTTCGAAAAAAGTTTTGGAAAAAATGTAATTTTCTAGTCTAATTTGAACTTTTGATCTATCTCTTACGGCTTACAAGACCTACCTGGTCGATATTGCTTATTTATGAATTCAAGCTTATTTTTTACGTCCAGACTATAAAAAATTAAGTTCGCATTTTAGAATACTGAAAATGTAGACTCCTTTTAACATGGTTTAGAAAATTTTTAAATAACAGCTGATAAATATTTATCTTAAGTGGTCTGGATTTTTATCTACAGATCATAAAAAGTTATGATACTCCAAGAAAATTGTATTAGTACTTTTGTAATAACAATAAGTCAAAAATATTGACAAAATGGAAAATCAATATATCTGCTACGTATAACAAAAAATAAGTTCTCAAGCCTTTTTTTTCATATTATTAAGTTTATTTAAAATTGATGAAAGAAAATAAACTTAGAAAAAGTTTTATTTACACGAAACTTTTTAAGAAAATAAAGAAAAATTTATCATTTCATCATTTATATTATCATATTTATTTTATTGTAAAACCAGAGTTATTGTAATTGGACATTTTTTGTTTGTTTTTTCTATCGTGGGATAAAAAAGTATTTAAACAGAGTGTGCCAAAAGTATCGAAAAAGACGAGCTTAATGAGAAAGATATCTTGATTTACCTTAAGTTTATATGTTCACATTTTTCAACTAAATTTATTAAGAAAAGAAGAAGCATCAGATATGACACATCGCTTATCGAACCTTCAAGAAAATGTTTTAAAAGTGATAAGTTATAAGTAGCACAATTTAATTCAAAACGAATATAATAAACTTTAACTTTTATGCTTCTTATGTGCAAGACAAAAAAAAAATAAAAATAAATTCCTTGCAGGTAATGTACACGATATGTTACAATTTATGTAGGTATGTGTTCAAAGGAATCAAAATGTGTTCATGTTGTATTAAATCGTTTGACAGATCCTTTTTAAAGATTATATTTTATAAGAACATATTGTTATGTTTACACATGCATGTACAGCGAAGAACGAATTGGACTTGAGACGTTGTTGAATAAAATTAAGGACCTTTTTTATCATTTTGAATGTGTATGTTTGATATAATGAAAGCCTTACGAGCGTCTTGAATGAGGCTTCTTTTTCCCACTTATATTTTGCTTACCTATATTTACTTTTTAACCAATGAAAAACTAAATAAAATAAAAAAATATAAAATATAAATGTAAAACTTACTTAATAATAAAAATGTCTATCTATCAATGGTACATCATGTTGCTAGATTCAAGGTAAATCAATTTACGTATTGGAAAGTTTACCTCCTCAAAATTTAACATTATATTTAAAATTGGAATATGGTAGAGCAACTAACTCTTCAATAACCAATGGTTTACGTTGAGTATAATTTATAAAAATTATGGAAAAGACACCCATTTATTCGAAAACAAAATCACATTGACTACCAGTCTTCAGGCTTCCTACATTCTGATTTCTGAGAAAACTTAAAACTACCGAATGAATAAAGGCTTTGGACTACGTTTAAATAATTCTAAAGTAATGTTTGTTGACTGCTGATTTCAATTTATACATCGAATGTCAAAAAAATTATCCGCCCAAAAACATTCAACTAAATCAAATAAAAATTTATTGCAAAGTCATACAAAATAAATCAAACAATGAACTTGAAGATATCCTATCGATTTTATTCTATCTAAAAATAAAAATAATTTTCCAAATGAAAATGAAAGGCTTTTCTTTTTTTTTTTTTCGTTAAAAGTGTCGATAAATAATAATTTTTGATATATTGTATTGTTTACGACACCCAAAGTGTTGTGGTCTAAATACACCACTTACAACACAAAAATATCAACGCTTTAAGATATTTTTCTTTCATATTTTGTTCGAAAAAATTTTTTTTTAGTGTTTTCTCTATCGTTTCATAGTACACAAAGTACCTTCTTTATGTAACTTTTTCACATTACTGATATAATATATTGGATTGAGTTTCAATATTATAGATATATAAAAATATTGAAGTCTCTTACAGGGCGTGACAAAAACTTGGAAACACGAATCACTAACCAAAAAATGGAAACAAAAAATACTTTTAAAAGGACAAGATTTTATTATACTTAAAATTAGAAAATAATAATTTATATGAGTCAGTCATACAAAACTGTTTGGAAAAGCTTGAGGAGTTCAATACTTCAATTTAAAATAGCAAGGATGATTCGAAAGTGCCTGCATTGTGTTCAAATAGTAATTATTTAAATGTATGAGTGACTGAAATAATTATTTTATACTATTTAGTACTATATTATTATATACTATTATTACTCAGTATAGATATTACATTTATAAATCTATAGTGAATAAATGGTGGAGGTGTAATTATAGTTATTAATGCTACAAGTGGGATAACTAGCAAATAATCTGACAGTCGTGGTGTTGCGGCATGAGCGTAAGGTTATGAGACATTCTTATGAAGACGAGTGTGGTAGATGTCGCTACGAGCCGTAGGCGAGTTGCGACAACCACACGAGTCTTCATAAGAATGTCTCATAACCTTAGAGCGAATGCCGTAATCACGACTGTCATATTTGCTAGTTATTCCGCAAGTAGCATTCAATACTTTTTACAACAATCGCTCGGGAAGTTGACTTTGAGAGAAATTTATCAATTTGAGAAATGATTTATTTACTTATTTTAAATTTAAATTTTATTGCATACAAATTTTTATTGCTCGTTCATTTTAATTTCAATTTTTAATTTTGTTTTTTTGTATGTAACACTCGCGTTTGACACAATCAGTGTGGTAACTTTAATAAATGAGGGTTATGATTGATTACTTTTTTTTTTTTAGTACAGATGGCGTGTCAGTAGTACATACAATTATGTAGTCTATAACCGAACATGTGCGTTTATGAAACACCTATAACCTAACATGTGCGTTTATGAAACACATATAGTTCAGTATGCGATTATTGTGTATTTTGAAGGTGACATACAGCGCTCGAAAAGTCTACTTCCCGAGTGAGCGTTGTAAAAAATTATATAGCATATCAACTCTTTATAGGAACAATACAATTATTTGCGCTTCCACCAATTTTATTAAAAAATTTCAATGTTATCTTTATTTATTCAAATATTTTTTGATAATGCGTTTAATTATTAATTATTATTCTTTTAAGAGTTTTTGAGCTTACAAAGCTAATAAAAATTGAAGAAAGTATAAGAAAAACACGCAAAAATCGTTAAAAAATGTTAACATTTTTGTAAACATTTGCATGTGCAGATCGCGGGAGCGAATCTCTCATCACGCGACTAAAGATTATGAAACGGTTGACGCAGGTTTACTTATAGAATTCAATAGAAATGTACAGTTATTTGTTTCACACACTGTACGAAATATGTATGTTACATTTCTTTACCAATAAAAGCAATTGAAATTTTATCAATAAAATACAGAAGTTATCTTTTGAGACAGAAAAAGATTGTTATCACATGTTATTGGAATGTGAAAATTGTATATCTATGGTAAACAATATTTGATGAAATATTATTATTTTCATTGATTTTACTCGTTTTTCTTGAACCAAGCTTTCTCATGCATACTACCGAACTTGAATGCAACAAGCTTATTAAAAGGACTCATGGAACTCATTAACGATGTTCCAGCATGGTATTTGCAGTTTCTATGTTAAAGCAATGGTACAATTTTTTTTTCGACAGAATTTAACGAAAAATTAAATTTAAGAATTTAATAATGCTTGCTATTAATTCCCAAAGTTTCAGAAATTTTGACCGTTTAAAATGGGAAATAATTATGCCAACGTCCCAATTTCGATCAATTTACGTCAAAATTAATATCTCGAAAGTGAAAATTAATTTCTAAATTTTTTTTTTAGAATTGTATTGTATAAACATTTTTTTCTACTTTTTCTTCAATATATAAAATATATTTGGAGAAAAAATAGTTGGAGAGACCGGACATTTTACATGCTTTAAATGGGACATGACCCTCAAAATCGCGAACTTTGTCTTTAAATATCTCGCGATCTAAACGGTCAAAAATTATGAAATTTTAGGAATTCATAAATAAAGCTATTATAAACCCGAGAAAAAAAATTCGGCCAAATCTGTCGAAAAGTGATTTCATGCTGGTACTACCTTAACAAGCTTAAATTAAAACAACAGTGGTCTATGAAATGAAAAAAGAGAGCTATTTTGTTATAAGACAGGTTTTTATTATTTTGTTATAAGATTCTTCTATTTTAACAGTATTGTTATAAATTACTATGGTTTCTTAATATCCATAAATTCATTCAACGCTTAATGAAACCCAGTTTGAGCCTGTTATAGTGTTTCTATTTAAACTTTTTTTTCGAAGTATTTCCAGCATGGTATTTTATGCTTAAACTATGGGAAAATCCACTTTACGATAGAATTTAACCACTGTTTCACAGGCTAAGAATAGGGCTTACTATTAAATCCCAAATTGTCAGAAAACCTTTCTGTTCAAGATCTCACAGCTAACATTATTCTGAGTCTGTGCAACAAATAGGACAAATTTGTCGACAAGTGCTTTCATGCTAGAAATACCTTAAATACTTTTTTAAGACTTTGAAACCTTGACCCGAATGTTTTTCACTAGTTCTTATTACTTTTTTTACCTTTAGATAATTCTAAATAATTTTTAAATATATCATTACAATCTCTTTTGACACAATTGCTATATTCTGACAGATATACATACCAAATTCAATACAATTTCAAGCATTGTCTTTTGTGTGACATGATGATGCTGTTATAGTAAATACGTTTGTTACTTCCAGCACATGACAATCAATGATCCAAGTCACAATATACAACAAAACAACATCAACACAAGTGAAATGAGCTTGGACAAAGGATTTGAGTGTGTTATATGTATATTATTAGGTACTCATATTGTTGTGTTCTTGGAATATAGATAATAATAATATCTTGTTTTATTTGAGAAATATATACAGTTGAATAAATGTATTTGAAGTGCTTGTATCTTCAAGCTATTTTAAGATATACCGTATGTTTTCGAAGTATGGAAGGTTCTACAAAATAAGAAATTTTCTGTCGGCTCAGCCAAAATATTGAACTAATATAACTATATCACTTCCAAGGGCCTCTGTTAGCAAAGTTGTCGCGGCTTTTACAGGACACTAGTTGGGCGGTAGGCATGCTGAACGCCTGGGCCTGGCAGTGTATCACAACTACTGCAGGAGTTATCAGAGTGGGGAGGAAGATGAGACAATGTCTCATCTTCTCTGCCATTATCCAGCTCTTGCCATGAGGAGATGGACTTACTTGAGCCATCTTCGCTTTGACGACCTCTCCGACCTAAAGTTCAAAGCACCCCTGCTGTTCGTAAACAGCTCCAAATAGTTTTTCGGTACCACGACGGACCATATGGACCCCAAGACAGCCACTCTAACCTAACCTAACTTAACTTTCAACTATACCCATCGCGCTGTACACCAAACAAATTATCTAGTGTTAAAACATTTCCTAAATAGCAAATTTAAAATCCAATAAATTTTAATATCGTGCAACACTAAACATAATAATAATGATAGAACTTAAAATTAAACACAAATTCATTTGAATGTTAATAATTTCTAACTAATGATATTAATTCCAATTCTTATTATATTACGTAATTGGAGCACACGAATACAACACTAGACAACTTGTGTGTTGTGTGTTGTGTGCTGGATTATTTAATCAGTGTTGTATTGTGTAATTGCGTAAAGGGTATCCCAAAATTAGAATTTATATACCTACCTATCTTTAAGAGTCTGTCTACCTATGTATCTAGAAGGATGTATCTATAATGTAATACACAATAAACTTTATAGATAGACCACACTACTAACTAATGTATTCATTGCGTCTAGAACATAAGAAGCGCCAGAGTTGGCAAATTTATTAGTATTTATCGTCCAAACTGTTATTTAGGTGGCATTTTTGATCCCCGATTACGAATCTGATGTCAGATTGACGAATTCTGTTACGTATTCCGAAAATCGTGCCATTTTTGAGCAAGATTTTTAATTGTTTGGTACAAAAACGGCAAATTAAGTACTTATTGTCAAAACTTTGTTCTGACGATATGTTATATTTATATGTTAAAAACACAAACTTTAACTCTAATCTAAAAAAGTAAAAGAGCAACCAAGATTTAAAGATGATCCTAAGAAACATGATTTTTTGGGAACGTGCGTCTGATCAACATTCAGTAAGGAATATTAAAAATATATCTATCTTACTAATCAAAAGTATAGACTGTGACATTATCTCGTATTACTGCGGGACGGCGAAAATTTCGGTTTTACACGCAACAAAAATGATGTTAGATATAGTTCCAAGGACGAAAAAGGGTTGAAAGTAGTTTATAGACAACACTAGTTAGTTTATTATTAAGATGGTTAAAGGTGGTATTTTATAATAAAGTGTGCATGGTGTTGTTAAATTTGGTACTAAAGAGTAAATAATTAAAATGTATGGTAAACTATTTCATTTGGAAAAACTTTATAAACTATCATTCTTTTACTAAATCTCTACAAAACAGATGAAATTTATTTGTTAATAAAGATTTAAAGAACTTTTAAATTTATGGAAGAGTAAATTGTATTAAAAATATTAAAAATTTTGCGTAGAGTTTAAAATAAATTACTGATTATAATTAAGCAGAAAAATAATTATAGTTTTTATTTTTCTAAGGTAAAATACTTAAATAAATTTGCATTTAAAATTGGTTGGGAAAACTAAATCAACGCCAGCCCTTCTAGTGGCTAATTTTGGTGTAAAATTTGGCTATTATGACAAATTTTTTATATGTAAATTGTATATATGACAAATGTCAAATTAAAATTCTTGAAAAATAACAATTCATTAAACTTGTTGCGTTAGAAATTGTGAAAATAAGAAAACGAAATACATAAATAATATTTTGAAATGTAAATTAATATAATTACTTATTAAAATTTGATAGAAAATATTATTAAATTTTCAATAAAACCGTATATACAAACTATAGAATTATATGCCCACCCATACTATTATATTAATAAAGTAATGTTTCGTTACGATGGAAAACGCCAGCAAGAAAACTCATGTACTTTACTAATATTGCTCATTTTCAAGAAATGTATTTCTGTTACAAGGTTATAATTCTACTCTCAAACTTCTATACTTTTAAATATTATTACTTTTGAAGAGAAATGATTTTCTACTATCAAAGAACACTACTTCTGTCAAATTCAATTTTATAATGTGTCACAAAAGTCGAAGTTGTTCAAATAGTTTGAACAGGAACGGGTTTTAATTCTTCGGGAACTTTAATTCTTAGTACAAAAACTTCACACTTATCGTATTTCGAAAAATATTTATACAGCAGTCTTTTCTTTTTAAACAATAAAACAAAATAAAAATTTTTATACATGACAGACAATATAGAAAAATAAAAATAAAAGAATCAAGATAAAATAAAAGAACGGAATACGATAAAAAAACAAAGTCTGACGTCACACATACGTATATAAAAAAGTATGTACGTATGGTGGAGTATACTATCTCGATTTGACATGATAAATTATGGTTTAAGGAAATAAAAGTATGATTTTATAATAAATCAAATTATTATCATATTTGTGATAAAATACAAAATATAAAAACGTATTATACAATGTTAATCCTTGATCGTAGTGGCATAGGTTGCTTCGAAAAATGATTCGAATTCAAGAGTTCAAATAATATTTCCATTACAAAAGCTTCATAGTGCTTTAAAAAAAGGGAAAATTTAAAAAATTAACTTTTCAATAATGGATGAAGATTGAACCTTCTTAAAGAATAAACTTGGGTTTCAGAAGGCGTTAAATAAACAGATGGATATTAAGAAACCACAGTAATTTACAACAATACTCTTCAATGTATGAATAAAGATCCAAATAAAAAATATCCCACTATTTTAATGGTGTAGTCGTCCTGTAAACCACTGTCGTTTTTTATTTTTAATATAGAGTTGCCATGGCGAAACAGGTCGAGAAGGAGTAGAGATCGATCGAAAGCCTCTGAAGAAGAAGTTGGGAACAACTTGGTCCAGATAAAAGTAACTAAGTAGCCTGAAGGTGTTAAATGTCGTACAAGTATCACAAAGGTTTTGTAACGTTGGATTATTGCCCTTCCTGTTAAGCTTGGCTCTTGGGCTATCAAGTTTTCAATGACTTGTAAAATCTTCTAGGGATATTTACTTAGTCGGTGTTGTCAATATGACCTGAGTTAACACACAAAAAAACGCAAAACTTTCGAGTGTGTTGTGTTAACTGAAGGAGACAGTAAACAAATATACGTTGAAAGGAACAGACAACAGAAATAAAACAGACAATAACACAAAAAAAATCTAGAAACACGAAAAAAAAAGTAGGAAAAAAACCTTAACAATTCGTTCGTCTATTATATATATATAATGTGTTAGATCTAACTTACCGTGCACCAATAAGAAGAGAATCTTCATCTCGTACAATCAACCGGAAGTAGTCAGAATGGCTGTCGTTACCGGAAAACCGGAACACATCTTCGGCGCCTGTTAACAAATAAATAAATATAATTATTATTATATATGATACTAACGCGGGCGGTATGAGCTTAGAAGCAAAAATATGTGTGCGAAAAAATTTGTGTGGAAATTATTTTTTCACTTTTTTTCTTTTGTTTTGTTCTCTGAGGTCTAGGGCCAACCGTTGTATATGACACTCAGTAAAAATACTTAAAAACTAAGAATTGTGGGTTAAAAAGTTTTTCCTAACGAAAACGTTTATAAGAAAAAATGTCTTTTTCCGGAAGGTCCGTGGTTCAAGGGCAGTAAGACTGACATACATTGATTGAGACCGATATTCGAGTGTTAGTTGTTCGACACTTTCAAAATTCTAATTTGCAAAGTGTCGAACGACGGACAATTGCTTTGTTGGTTATCGGGGAAAAAAATTGATATATTTTCATCAATTCCAAGCCAGCCGCGCATTTATAAATTTCTCAGGTCCTCTAAATGAGAACCTTCCGGCTATGCAAATTTTCATAGAAGAAAAGGCCTTTTAACTTTTCAGCCGCTTTGAAATCACAGTCTACATCTGGCCCCAGATACATTTATTTTGTTCTTTGTTATAGGCTTAATAATTTTCATACTTGTTTTTTTGCTGGTGGAAAACAATATTTGTCACTTTTTATTATCTTACAGCAATTTTATCCTATAAAAAAAATTATGAAGAATGCGTAAGATTTATTTTTTGCTTATTTTCTTTTATTACTTGTTGTTGAATTTCCTTTTTTCTCGGGAAATGGTTATAGCGTCAGCTACAGCCATTAATTACCTGACATCATTTATGAAAAATATGATAAATTCATGTAGCACTACTGGCCAATACAAGAAAAATCTGTTATTGAAAATATCCAGGTTGATCACAAAAATAGGTGCAATTAAATTAAAATTTAACCAAATTTTAAGTCATTAAAATATTATGTTATAAAAAACCATTTAGTTTATTCCAAAATAGAAAGCATATAATTAGAGCTGATATTGGTTATAAAGATATTCGGTGTGAAGTCATAGTCTTTTTTGGACTTTTATTTCAAAAATACTGTTGATGGATCTTTGGCGGTTCAAAGAAATTGAATAATTGCTGAAAGTAGTTCAAGTCAAATTGAAAAGGTTTCAAAAGTTTTGACTGTAATTGGGGATTTGACAATTCTCGAATAACCTAGCGCCAGTTTTATAAAGAATATGGGATATTTTTTATCCACTTGCATACAGTAAAAATGATTGATTTTCTTTCAATGTTGGACCATTTATAGAATCAGTAATTTTTCCAACCTTTAAAAATTTTTTACAAAAAAGTCGATTTCACAGTTATCTTATTCATTGTTTTGTAACAACACACATTTATGTGATAAAACATAAACAATGCTATTTTACCTTTTATCTTTCATAAATAATCTTTAAGGTACGTTTATTTTAAAGTTTATACATTTTTATGCAGTAAATTTAATTTAAAATTTATTATGTAATTAAAATTTTAATTATAAATTATTATTTTAATGATCTAAATAATAGTTAACAATTATCTTTTAGTCTGCATACGGTTAGCTATAAATACAAACATAACAATGCTGACTTTTTATAAAGTGTTCATTTTAGTGTCTAGACAATAAATGATATTTACCAAAGACAAAAAAAACTTAAACTTTGACTAAACAAATAAAGTTTTAGTTTTAATTTTAAGAAATGATTGTTTATTTTCATGAAAAATAAAAAGATTAACTAATTTAAAGGGGCAACCAACCATATGTCAAAAAATATCAGCAAAAGCTGATAAAACTTTCTATTTAATTGTACTTTAAACTCCACTCTCAGTATTGACAACAAACTGAATTCGTGACACAATTTAACTATTTTCATTTCAGACAATTTTTCAAAGTCTATTACGGAAAACTTTAAGGAGATATTTCGAATCAAACTCCTATCGTGAAATTCCGGTGCTTATTTGTTTTCTTCCTTAGTAAGAAAAAAATAAATTCTTTTTAATTATTTTCTTGTAGTAATGAACTTAGCTTATGCCTTTACATATTTGGTTATTATTATTAAAAATATAGCTGACCTTGCCGTCTTACCCATTTTTGTTGACTAGATTTGAAAACAATTGATGTATTGTATAAACTTTGAAATAACTTATTAATTTAATTAATTGGTTTAATTGCATCTTTAATTAAATACTTAACTCAAGATAAGTAAACTGTATATAAATAAAATTTTCCATCAAGAACGACCGAACCTTAAAACAAATTTAAATTGGCTTAAACTAATTAAAAGATTAAGATATGATGCCTCATGAACAATTTTGGTTTATTTGAAAGAGTATTTTATGGCGATATATGTAATATAATGGCGACCGTAGCTTCCCTGAGTATCGCGACATAATTAATATTGGGTATATCATCATATAATATAGTATTGTATAGTGTGCTGTCAGTTTCAAACAATAGATGCTTTGTCTGTTATACATCTACGTAGTTCAATTCATATATAGTAACCCGAAAAAACCCGTAGACATCCGATGTATGTTGGCTAAGTAGCTATGTAGTAATTATGTATCGGTGGGTAACAACTACACTGTCTGCTGTGCCCATAAGGTCTTTTTCAGAATCGAACAATAGATGCTTTGTACGTTATACGTATACACACGCATTGCTAAAAAGTAATAGGGATAGCTTGCGCACAAAAGAAAGTAACCATTTGATTGCTAGATTTTTACCTTAAACGAAAAACGTTTCCTAAGGAGTAAATTCTTTATATATATTTTTAAAAAAAAATAAACAAATTGTTCTAATAAAAGCCTTAAGTTTGGATTCACTCTTAATGGAAAACCTTTGATAAGACACATAGATTTATATTCTCTTTGTCGCATATAAGTTAATAATATTACTTACGTCATATAAATGAAAGTTAATTATTTAAACCTTAAATGTGAAATAACACGGTTTTAATGTGTACTTAAAATCCAAACTAACATTGGTATGCTGTATATATCTATGCTACGCTCACTTCATGCTACTTATGCTCTTGTAACAGCATAGCATTCACATTATCGTTTAAATTGTTCCATATAATATAATTTTAACATTAAAATTATTATATGATGCTTTAAAATGGTATACAATTAACTATTATATAGCATTTACCGGTGATTAGCTTACCTTGTTAGTACGTAGCTTGTTCACTTAGCACACAATATATATTATATATTGTATTAAGCTATAACTTTTGATACTAGGTGTGTGTTGTCTGAGTATATATCATTTTGAAGTACTCACCAGGTAAATTGTAACATAATTTAACCTGAATATATTATGTTTTTATAAAACTTAAAAGAAAAATTATGGTCCAAGATCTGACCGTAAAAGTTGTTAATTTTTAAAATGAGAGAATTATTTTTTTATGAAAACAAAAACTTTTTTAAGATGAGAAGTCCTAAGATAATCCGACAACTCTGCCTATATAGAAAAAGCCGACATTTTTAAGTATTCACAATTTTTTCGAAAAATTGAGTTTGTCCGCACCGACACACAACTGCAGTTTATTCCTTAAGTATTGTATAGTGGGCTGGGTCCTTCAGGTAATTTTCAGTTTCAAACAACAGATGCTTTGTCGACAGCACTCAAATATACGAGCTATACACATGCATTTATATCTCACCCTATATTTATTAAATAAATATAATTTTAATAAGCATTATTATATTTTTCATGTATATATACAGAATTATTGTGAAAATGAATAAAATATTAGCATACAAAATAATGTTAAAACTAGTCCAACTTTTATTAGTACAACAATAATAATAATTATATTTTTAAAAGAACCAACATAGAACAGAGTCTTTTTTATGATTCGTTTGGTTTGGTCTTTTTAAAATGAATTCTTTTGTAATGAGGTATGTAGTTCAAAATACAGTACGATTAAAAACTTAGAAAACGGCCAAATAACTCGTTAACTGAAAAACCAAAAGAAAATTATTCAGACAAAAAAAAAAATTTATTGTTTTTGAAAAAACTAATGCTCTTAATATGGTAGTAAGTAACGAAATAACTTTTTAAACAGTAAAATACTGATTTTCTTAAATTAAGTGCTCAGATCGTTGATTCAAGAAATATATACTTGTTATAAAATAAAACTGGTCCGGTGGTTGAGCGGTCTAAGGCGTTAGTCTTTGACCGTTTGGATACTGACTGAGAGGATGCGGGTTCAAGTTCAGGCAGCGACAGTGTGATCAATTATGCAGAATTGATCACATTGTCATCGCTTGGATAAGAACGAAGTAGCCCATTCCACTCACATCGTAAAATGTAATTGTATATATACGAATGTAGTAAAATAAATAAAGATTAACAAATAATGATGTGGGTGGCCTCTGTTAAAGCATATGTCAGAGAAACGGAGGTTAAACCCCATTATTATTATTATTATTATTATAAGGTCATATACAACCTAGCTGACGCGCTTACTTCAATTCAGTAATTTTTTAACTGTTTCAAAACTGTTTTCAACTTTTTTTTAAAAATTCCAGCTATTTTTTTTTTTAGTGTTTTAATGAGTTTACAACATTCAAAAAAACACCAATAACTTTATAAATAAATCGATAAAAAAAAAATTTAATTCTAGATTTTTTTTGCTGGACTGTAAAATAGTTTTATTCATATTTTATCTCGATACAAATATAGAACCTTCTAAAGGTACTAGAATATTCTATGCATAATATGTTTTCGAAAAGTAATATGAATAGCTAAATGGTTGAAAGTTAAAATTGCAACTATATGGTTTGTTGAATTTTAACAGAGAAAAATTAAAAAGAAGTTTAAATAAATAATTGAATAGCAAAAAGTGTAACGACAGTTTTTCTTTTGTGACATAATTTCATTTTATAAGAATTCTATAATGTTTTGAATGCATTGTGATTGTCTCTAAATAACGGGTGAAAATGTGGTGAGTAATTTTATTACTTTCTCTGCCTTTTTAGTTTGATGGGAAACACTTGAAAAAATCATCTCATCGTCAAATGGGCTTAATTTTTTTAGTTTTTGAATTCTTACTACCTTATGTCATGCAAAAATATGAAAATTTGGTTGATTCAATGATTATAGAAATTGTTCCCCAATTTAATCTTTCGTATACGATTTTATTCAATGTTTCTGAACTTATTCGCCCAATCCTCTAGCTTATCCGTTTTTATATTTTGTGGATCAAAATTACTCTAGAAAATGTTTTTTATGCAAATTGGAGACAAAAAAATTGTTCAATTTTCGTAATTATTTTAACGGCTTTTGAAAAATTCGAAAAATCATAAAAAAAATTTTGTTTTAGAATTTGATGAAATTTGGTTTATAAAGTAATTTTGACCTAAAAAATACGAAAAACTAGTGCATTTAACAATTAAGTGAGTGTTTTTTGAGATATCGCATTGAATCGTTCATGAATAGCTTTTATTTCGAATCGATTTTGAATATATTTCGGAAAATACTTTTGCTATTGTCAAATAAGCTTGGTATTTTAATGTTTTGCAGAACAACAAATTTCTTCAGGATATGTCTACGCACCTAGACGGTTTTGGGGTGAAATCTCAGAAACTACTCCCGAAAGTAATGGGTTGTCTGCCACTCATTGAATCTGTCGTGCTTACAAAGAAAGAAGCTATCATATCACACAATAAGAATATATAAAAAAGAAAAGTTGAAAAAAAGTCTGAAAAGAAATGAAAATTGTTAAAATAAAAAGTATAATAATTATTATTTGAAATGAAAATATGAAGAAAATTAGAAATAATATTATATGATGATGATATTTATAATGACATATACTTTGTTTTGTTATAAACAACAACAACAAAAACAACAACAACAAGAATGATGTTTTATTCCCTTCTTGTACTACTCAAAAAAAAGAAAAACGGGAAAATGACTCTTATCGCTTGTAAACAATAAATTCTTTACAAGTTTTATCATCACCATATAAAACTATATATATTTATATGTAGTATAGTCAAAGATAGCCGTGCTGGATGGCGAACGAATGAGACCCTTACAAACATAACATCTTAAAACGTAAAACTAAAACATCATTGTGAAAGATAATAGGTAAGAATACTACTACAATACAATGGGCTTAAAAAGTTATGATACTTCAACCGGACCATATTTATGTGATATCCATTGGTCTGTATTATCAACAACATAGTGGAGTGAGTTAACAACTTTTGGCATTTTCAGTAGAGATCTGTCATAACTGTGGTGATTGGTTATCTCCAATTTCGATAAAACTCAGTATATAAGGTAATTTTGATCCTTGAGTCAAAGTTTCGACTTGATAACCTAAAGTCAGTATTTGGATAACTTACTACTGTTGTGAATCTTAAGAATCCACGTAAAACATCTTTTTGACAACCAATAAAGTGTCTTCATAACAAGGAATATTCATGTATTTATTTTATATTTTTAATTCATTGTTTACACCGTTATTACAAAGTAAAAAATATAAATACATCATAATTTTGAAATATTTAAACGCAGTTTTTTGGCGCTTTCTGTTGATGACGTATAAGTACGTGATCTGTCAATTGGGGATAGTTCAATGTATAATTAACACTTTAAAAAATGAATTTACAACATAGAATTAAGTTATTATTAAGTTTTATAATAAAATGCCGTAGAATAATAGAAATTAATGTAATATCATACCAAATGTAAGTAATTAATGCCATACTGTACGTCAACAAATTTGACAAGCCAGTACTATGATATCACGCCCGTTTAAAATTTTGAATTTCCCGTTTTAGAAATTTTGAATTTTTATCACTGAATTTGTACTTTTATTAATTAATTTTAAGTAATTAAAAAGTAATTAATTACTAAAATAATGGTTTAGTTGAATTGTCCAGTCATTAAAGTTACGGAAAAAAAATATTTGAACCAAATTAAAATTTCATGAAAATTCCCTACTGTTCTAATTTTTGCGAACGAAGCATAGAAATTTAATTATATTCCAAAATAAATTTTTGATTAGGGATTTTCTAAGTGTCAAGTACTTTTAAAAACATTGTATTTTATAATATATAATATATTTACCTCTAAAATATTTTCTGTTTTTGTAAAATACCGTATATATTGAAGAGAAAAACGACAAACTTTATGACATTTATCATTTTCTTAAGAACATATATACATTTATACCCCGAATACTCCGAAAGAGCATACAATAAACAACCAAAAAATAAACGAACAAACAACAATACAATAATTTCATAAGTTTTTCCTTAAGGCGTAGTATATTTTATATATTATTTTGTCTTTTCTTTTTGGCTTCTTTTTTTTGGAAAAAAACAAAAACGTTTATCATTTTATTTACGAGAGGTAAAGAAAGTAACCACCAATCATATTAGATGGCGGTGCAGGGACGTTAGAATACAATATAAAGCTAAATAAACTATCTATTTATATTTTTCATATATTTTTAAATAAAAAATAGATAATTTAGAATTCAGTAACTTTTTTGTACCCGTTTAAAATCCTTTTCATTATAAAGTGAGCAAGCCTTTTTGTGAAATGATTAATATATACTTGAAACTTTGTGAGTGGCTTCCTTTTGGAGAGTCTACCAAACTTCACCTCTATAACTTTTTTCAAAAGTGCTGCATTTTCAAATGAGCATAATAATGTCACATTCAAGATAACGGTTTGAAAAGTAGCAGCAGGGAATCAAGACGAAAAACGTCATAACAGTCAAACCTGGTTAAGAAAGAGTTGAAGGGACCGTGAATTTTTTTTCGCTTATAGAAGTTTCTCAACAATTTGTGTCTAGCTTATAGAGGTACAAGAGAAGTCTGTCTATTAATGTTGAATCATTATCAAATGTCGAATTGTTGCTTATCGAGGTACAGGCAAGAGAGACTCTCAGGTATAGAGATCAGGATAGGAAAAACGACTACACTTATACAGGTTTTTGTTTCTCACTTATGAAGGTTTTTGAGAGGTTAAAGGTCGGGACCTGAGAAATATTCTCACTGAGTTTTCTCGCTTACCCATTTCTCTCTTACTCAGGTTTGACCATACTTGACTTGTGCTTGGAATACTGTGACCAACGATATTTTATATTGTTTGAAAATGTTGAAAATAAATCTATTTGCATATAGAACCCTTAACGTATTCACCTAGTTCATGTTTAGTTAATGATATTACCACATAATGTTATGTACCTGCAAGAAAGAACGATTTACTTTGAAAGGTCGTAAATTATTGACTTGGAAATTGTCTATGATGTGGAGGTTTTTATTACTTTTAAATGAAGAATGTTATTTTTATATAAAAATCATTCTACCACTTAATTTATGGTAAATTTCTTGTACTACTGTAATAGTTTTTACTCTTTACCTTTTTTATACCGTATTATTTCTTTATTTATTTTTATTTTCAGAAACTACTACAAATCGAATATCTAGAATTAAGAAAAAAATTTTACTGATTTTATGAATCCTTAGAACTGTTTCATTTAAGAGGTAAGTTCGTCAAATAAGTGTGAAGATTTTTGTGAAATCTACAACAATTTTTAGGATGTCTTACAAGAAACAAAAAAAGTATGAAGAAATATTTTCCTTTGACTAATTTACACGGTTTTTCCCCTAATTTGAATACAATGAAAAACTTATAGAAAATATTTAGTTAATTCTCTTCCGAAACAAAAATATTCGTTAATTTTAAAACGATTTGTATTTTTTTTATTGCTATTTTCTAGATTAAACGTAGTTCCTATGTAGGCTAGTTTGATGGATATTTGGAATTTTCCTGTTTTATACTTTCGTTTATAGCCAGAGGATACATTCATCCATTTTCTAAAAATAGATTCCCGACATGTTAAAGTTATAGTCAGGAAAAAAAAAGAAAGTGATTAAAATTTTGAAACGACTCTCTGTGGCAATGAAGTTGATTGATTTCAACGCGTTAAGATATCTAGAAGTAAATGGGATTTAAATATTGGAGGTAATCAAATATTTCCCTGTTTTTGTAGAAATCTAGTATAAAGCATCTAAAATCACAGAGAAGAATAAATGATTCGAATTCCTACGAATCGTTATATGAAAACTCCAGATTCTTTGTAACAATTGGATAATATTGCATTATGCAATTTAATAGTAAAATAGTTATTAAAATTTTAAAAAAATATGCTGATATCTTTAAAAAACATAAAATATTCAATACCTGAATTTTCAAGATAAACAGAAAATAAAATAGAATCATTCAAAAAAAAAAAAAACTTATCCACTATCAAAACTACCGCTTTTTAAGAAATAAAAAATAAGATAAATATTTACATTATATTGAGAACAAATTAAAAAATTATAATAAAATATCGTTATAATATAGAATTGAATAAGTAATCGTATTACTTGACTATACTACACAACTAAAAATTAAATTCTATATTATATATAACGGGTGTAGTGTAGTACCTTGACTATAGGAAAATGTATGTTAGATCAGGTTATGCTTTTTAGAAAGATTGGTATAAGAGCTAGAGCAAAGTCACAAAAAAGTTAATTTCTAGTCCATTAGATTATATTTAGATTTTGGATATTTCTTTTCTTATTAAAATTGTGACTGTTATGCCTAGCACCTCAGACCGGTTGCGCTTAGAGTGCCAACTTGTGCTATTATTATGTACAAATATACTTTTTTCAAACCCTTCAGAAATTAAATCTTTTCATAGAAATATGATGAAATTAGTTCAAATAAATTTAATTATTTAGATTATTTCTTTGCTCTAATATTTTCACTTTCAAACATAATTTAATAATCACGTAATGCAGTTATTTTTAATTAGATAGTGCATTAAAAAATAAATTTATATAAAATTATGTAGAGGCTATGACTAACAAAGTTAAAGAATATTTTACGCAAAAATATTGGACGTATTTTCTTTTAGCAACCTTAGTTGAAAGTGCCAGACAGTTTGCCAGAAAAAAAATATGTTTGTGTTGCCAGCAAATTAAGGCAACCACCTTTAGGTACTCAATGACACGTACTGCCTCCTCATCTAATAAGGAAAAAAATTGAAATTTAGCTGACATTCATAAACATTTTTTTTTTCTTTTTTCATTTCGACATTTTTAAACTTTCGAAAACGTTGCAATCCAAGGTATTACCATCTCCCATACATATTATAATACAGTAAAAAGCTTCTACACAGCAGTAGTTAGAATTTTAAGATGTATAGTTACTCTAGTAGTAACTTTTTATTCATAATAAAATAAGTTTTTCGGAGTGGAGTATGATAATATAAACTTTAAGTTTTCTATTTAACTTTTTCATATGAATGTTGTGTAACCGATATTATTGTATAAAATACTAACTTATGGTAGAATAAACTATATCGTTAGTCGTTAGATATGTTCAAGTAGTCAATTTTTAACTTTTTTGATATGAGAAAGATATTGTTTTAATTCCGAAAATCGAAAGAAAAAATTGATTGAACAATTTTCAAACTGTAGTTCTAGTTTCTAAAAACTTAAAATAATTTTAAATTAAATTTAACTACATTGATGAATTTTAGGAAAGTAAAATATATAGAAAAAAGTCTAAACAATTTCATCATGGACAACTCAATTTAATATGATACGATTGGCGAAAACTTCAAAAAATTATTGATTTAATTAATATTAGTATACAGTTGTGATATAATGATTAATGACTTTTTAGTGCATTGTTTCGAAACTGATTCATCAATGAAAGCAATAATATATTTGACCAGAAAGTGATTCGTTTGGCGGCTTCTAAAAGCCATATTTATCATAGATTGTAAAGTAAAAATATATTTAATGATCTGAATTCCAGGAAATTTTATCATGTAAAATTGATCCTCTTCTATCCTTTGAAAGAAGATCAGTTTACCTTCTTTTAGCAATCGTTTATTTTCATATGTTTTTCTAGGACATAGAGATATAATTTCTGATTTTCTATCATATTTACAACATCATATTTACAACTTTCACTTTGATAATACCAATAACAGTATGACTTATCATTATAAATTGGGTAAAGATAAAGCTCTGAAAGTCCGATTACATTGATTAAGTGTGTTCCTGACAAAACAGGGCTTTCTTAGGTTTGTGAAGATTCGTAATGTGTTAGAATTACTAGATCTTGTAATAAGTTTTAGACTAATTAAAACTTCATAAGCCTCTGACAGCGATATTTATATATCATGGAGTCAATTTGAACAAATTGCAGCATAATGAATACACGCACTTTATAAGGTGATCGTTGGTTGTAGAACAAATAGGACAGGTTTCAAAAACATAAACTATCTGCTCATGTATGAATTTTTTTGCTAAACAATTTCAATAAATTAAAAAAGGTCATATTGGATGACCCAAAAACGAAATATGTCAAACTCGCAAATAATAACAGTAATAATAGAAGTTCAAATGTTCAATTCCCATATGAATGGACTTCATCTCAAATGCAAATGCAATCACATTTATCTTCGTCTTAAACAAAATACCCAAGACAACACAAAAGCGTTGACAACATTATAAACAGTAGCAGTCTATTCAATGTATGCAGTGTTACAACAAAGTACCTTACAAAGATCGTGAACAATGTTTTTAGGCCAAGAGCCTAATAAAACAAATTTTGTTTTAAAAGAATACTGGGTTTTATCGAAATTGGAGATTAAAAAAATTTCTCGATTTTTTGCAATTTTTTTAAGGGGTTCCCTTTGAAAAAATCGAGAAAAACACAAACAAATTTTTGTTTTGGAATTTGATGAAACTCGGTGGATGGGGTAATTTTGATCCAAAAAGTATAAAAATCGGGTTAATTTAATGATTGGATGCAAAGTTTCTGAGATATAGCAATATTTGGATCGATTTTAGTCCGTATCTAAAAAACTATTGGATCAGTCATCAAATGCACCCGCTTTTTGTACTTTTTGGGTCAAAATTACCTTATATACTGGGTTTTATCGAAATTGGAGATTAAAAAAATTTCTCCATTTTTTGCAATTTTTTTAAAGGGTACGTATCCCTTTGAAAAAATTGAGAAAAACGCAAAAAAAAAATTTTGTTTTGGAATTTGATGAAACTCGGTGGATGGGGTAATTTTGATCCAAAAAGTTTAAAAATCAGGTTAATTTAATGATTGGATCTATAGAAAGTCAACGAGTATCAATGGCACAATGTCAGCGAGTATCGATGGCAAAACTTTCATCTTTGACATATCTTTGGCATTTTCAAAAAAGTTAGGGTTCCCAAAAATTAAAATCCATAAAATTGTGAACAAAAAGGAGGATAAGCGAGGGCTATAACGTGATAGTCTTTGTTTTGGAGAAATTTCCCAGCAAAGTGGGCGGGTATCTGCTGGTTAATATAACAAAATCACTCAACGCGACTAAAGAAGATTTCACTTCAAAAACATTTTAATCGATATATCCCGAAGTTAAAAACACACGACGTTTTTGAAAACGTTGTGTGATACACGAAATGTTAGTGAATTTTATAAAGCCACCTGTAATTTTGTGTATCATCCGATTTATCGAAATATACAGCCTGGCCCATGGTTTACAATGTCTATGACTAACTTGTGAGAGTAATATGTCCACTTCTTTTATACAATTTGTTCTGTGTCATTTTCAGAGCATAATGATGATCTGTTATGGAGAACAACGACGGAGAAGATACTCTTGAACTTTCTGACGATAGAGTCATGTATGTTTTATGCCTGTTGCCACTATCATTAGTGCATGACATTTTTCACATAGAAAACAATTTAAATTTTAAATGCAAATCACCCAAAAAGGTTAAAAGTTCATAATTATTTTTCAATGTTGAATGAGGTGTTAAATACAGAAAATGATCGTATAAAACGTTCATTATCTTTGTTTATTGATATATGAGACGGAATAATAAGATTTTTTAAAGATTTTTGAGTACTTAATGTACACATTTACATAATCAATATCTTCATTGAGGTAGTACAAGCGCCAAGGCAAGGTTAGGCTTGCGGTTTAAATTATGTGTACATTATTTTCAACTTTGATGATGGATTTTGTTATAACATTATGAATGTAGACGAAAGATAAGAATAAAACTTTTTTATATCTGCTTGGTTTTTTGTCGCGCAAATTATTTTTCACTAACCGCAATGAGAAAATGTCTTGTGAAAGTATTTTATTGAATTTTTCTTGTTGTCTTACGGTCTGCTACAGATTTTACATCAAATTCTAATCTATAAAATTTGGAACGAAACTTTTAGGCTGAAATATTATCGCGAAATAAAAATTTTGGGTTTTTCTAATTTATCAAAAGAAGTTGGCAAAAAAACAATCGAAAATAAAATGGAAACAAGTAATAGAAGTCGAACGCAGAGGTCGAAGAACATAAACAAAAACACGATTATTTTACCGAAAAACTACGGTCATCGTTGCGATGTTGAGAATATACTGGTTATTTATTTATGAAAAGGGTAGAGTTAATAATAGAAAGTGGTTTTGCATAGATCGAAATCGAATTTTGGATTTTAAGAATAATTTTCAATTTTGCGTCAAATTTTTCTTTTTTTACTAGTCTTTTTGAAATTAAATGTTTTTTATCGCAGATAATATTTTACGAGTTATTTTCTTATTTCAAGAAAATAAAACCCTAAATAAATATAGGTAATATTAGGAAATTACGAAAAACTGAAACTTGAAACCATCATTTTTTTTTTGTAAAAAAACTTATCATTTGAAAAAAATATTTTACAATTTTTATTATTTCAAAACCATTTATCCAATCAGAGTTAAACCTTTTTCAATTGATTTTTTTTTTTTACGGAAGTTAATCGAAAATGTTTTAACGCTTATAAATGCAATATTGTGTTACTCCAATTTATTTTTAATCTAAACCGTAACATGAAACTTTTTTTTATTTAAAATTTTTGTTTTGCAGAAATTTTCTAATAAAAAAATGGAACACATGTATAGAATGGCTATTATGAAAACATCCGATTAATATAATACATGGTACTTAAAACATTGACCTGCTGGTAATAAATTGTCATTTCGTTTATGTCGTTTCTCGTCCATATGATCCAGAACTATGTCATTATATACAATTAACCTAGTGAACGTTACAGTAGCTCAGTTAGAACTTATTGTAATTTTAGGCATCATGGGCAAATAAATATGTGTACAAACGTATAATTGAAAGACAAGTCGAATTTAATATTATCTTTAAATGTCTAGACCTTTAAAAAAACTATGAAAATCGTATTGGAATAAAATATCAACCAAATTTAAGAACGAAAATAGTATAAAACAAAATCGCTTCCGTCTGTCTGTCAACAATCCCTATATATGCTTAGATCTTTAAAACTACGCAAGAGATTTCGAAGTGGCATCATGGATAGAGTGATTAAAGAGGAAGATTTTTATGTAAAATTCATGCATAATTAGTAGTGAGGTGTTGATATGGGGGTTGAAAAGGATTTGCTTCAAAAACTTAAAAAGTTGGTCGTCAATTAAGCTCAAATATTATACAACCAGCTTCAAGAATTGGTTTCATCTGAGAACAATCCAAAGAAATTATGGTTAATGATCACCAGAAACTCTAATAGGGTAAAGAAAATAATACCAAATAGAAAGCACGCCAGGGGAGTAATATTGAATGAAATACAATCCTGGAATGTTTTTTTTAAGATCAAACAATGACCCTTAACCTGGGTAAAACCATATTTTGCAAAACAAAAAATAAAATCAAGACAATAAGAATAAAAGACATGATTAAAGACTCAATATGGTATCATCTGGTGGTAATATTTTGAGGCTCACTGAGTTTTGTTGCCATCATCCATACTATGGTTGCATACATGATGATGCTAGTAGCAAGCTCGGCTTGTATCGTATAGTGAGTGGTCTCATCGTTATTGTAAAAGAGATTCAACCAACTATGAAATCACTCACAACGTAAATTTGTCAAATGACATTGCATAACCACTTACTTGATCCATATACAGTGTGTCCAATAAAGTCGACACCATACGGACAAATTTTTTTATTATTTGTATCATGAACAAAATTATACCTAATAAAAAGTTCTGCATGGGCTAAAACACAAAATGAAATAATCAGATATCAATTTTTTACGATGGTTGTCGAAAAATATCTATTTTTTCAGGGGTAAGGTTCCGTTATTTTTTATAACATCAAACTTTTTCAATAATAGTTTATTCTAATTGAAAGCCTCGATATCCAAAGCTTGACCTTAATTGACCTGGGGTTTCAATGAAGATCAACTTTACAAAATAAAAAATGTCGGAAGTACCAAAATTAAGGTACTTTCCTCTTGGACAAAATGTATATTTCTCTATAAACCTCGTATAAAAATGCTAAAAATTGATATGTGATTATTTCATATTAGGCTCTAGGTCTTGCAGAACTTTTTATCAGGTTTTACTTGTTTTCATACAAGAAAAAATTAAATTTTCCATTTGGTACCGACTTAAATGGACACACTGTATATCCACATATATACATTATTATGACATAGATAATGCATGCAGAGAAAGATATATACTAAAATAACGCTTATATACATTTCAGGGATAAAATTCATTCACAAATCGTTAGAGGATGTCCCCAAAGCTCAAAGAAATGATATGATGACCACAGAAAATAATATCCTCCTTCGAAAAGATATTCAATTCGTTACATTTTTATCAAAAAATTGTTCCAGAAAACAAAAGATTTCGGTAACTCGGTTTGATCATTATAGTTAAGTTATTATATACGTGCACTTTTCGTGGCAACAGTCATACTACTGTACATAATGGTTAGCCGTAACGTGTGTACATATACTCAATATACACATTAAACTGAATATTTACCAGTTATTTGTTTTTGTTTATCTTTGCAAAAAGTTTTGGGTAATTACCAAAAATATTTAATCAAGAAAAACTGCTACTTTATTAAGTAATGATATATAGGAATGGTAAATACGTGTAATTCATTTTGAAAAAAAAAAATAGAATAAAGTTAAGAGTTATCGATAATAATTTCTGTAGACACACAAAAAATTATTCGACTAAATTTTCGTTGTCATCATATGTTCGTAATCATTTTAAAAACCCCATTATATGTTATAATGTAAAAGTCATAACGTAACCAATTTGTATAACACCCTATAATTTAGATTTTATACCAACATCAGGCTATAGAGATAATAGCGGTCGTTTCATCAGAACCGTAGTCCTACGATGATGGTCGCCAAGTGATATCACATATGATATAATATACAAGGCTATAGGTCATATATATTTACTAACGTCGGATAATCATTCTCATATATTTACATAAATCTTCTGTCTTTGTTCGTTTTTTTATTATTAATTTTCTGTCACAAATTTTAGGGTTTTATCACGAAAATCGAAATAAAAATTTTTTAATATTCTTACATCATACGCATATTTCGTCAGCACTCGCATCAAACGTTTGCTGATGAGGGATTTGCTCACGCACTCTTTTCGTGCGTCAAATATTAGTTAAAAGTTCTAATAAAGTTAATAACTTAGTTAAACCGATCGCTTTATAATGACTTAAAATTTGCTGAAAGTGTTCCTTAGACTAAAATAACTTAGATGAGTACTGAGAATATTCGTTATTCATTAGATTTTCTAACTAATTTGGCAAAGGAGGCTAACAACTTTGGTTTAGAGAAAAATATAATAAAAATGCTTAATCAGAAGGTCATTGGTTCGGCTTCTAAAAGCTACATCAACAACGATTTGGCTTAGCACATTTATAGTATTTTTCATAATATGTAAAATTTTCATAAATCATCTTCATATAGTTGCTTGTATTCTGCTGTAGTGTAGCTTTTGCAGCCTTGGATGATAAAAAGGTTACAGATAGGATATTACATATAAAACTATATTGATTGATTATAAACTATTGAATACATTCATAGTTTGTCATTTTTTTGGGTCATGGTATATTATTGTAAGTTGTGAAAAATGTTTTTTTAGATAAATTTTGTGTGCAAAATAATTGGGAATAATTGGCATTTCTTGTCTTTTTTTTTTACAATTTACAACAAAAGATTATAATTACTGGGAATGGTTTTCTCGGGAATGAAGGACACAAATAAGTGTATTTTACTTTAAATTTTTTATTTGCCGACGTTTCGACCTCAATTGGGTCTTTTTCAAGGCTCTATAATAGAAACAAACAACAAGTTAATATTTAAAAATTACACCAATTAGTCAAAATAACGTAAAAAACAATTGAGATCATACCTAAAAAAAAAAAAATGTTTACACTTCGTCATAAGTGAGATAAAAACAATATATAAAAACATAAATTAATAAATAGCTAACACATAAAACATACATTTAAAAATTTATTTTTTTTCCCCCATATTGGTGTAATTTTTAAATATTAACTTGTTGTTTGTTTCTATTATAGAGCCTTGAAAAAGACCCAATTGAGGTCGAAACGTCGGCAAATAAAAAATTTAAAGTAAAATACACTTATTTGTGTCCTTCATTCCCGAGAAAACCATTCCCATTATTTTCAAGGACAGAGATTACGTTGTTCATTATAATTACTTTAATTTATCTACATTATCATTACTCCAACTTCTGAAAACTCACAACTAATTTTTTTGAATGAAAAAACATAAATTTTGGACAAAAAGTACAAATTGACAGATTGTTAAATTTTCTTGCATATTCTCAAAATTCATGACAAGCTGAATCGATTAAAAAAGTTTTAGTTCCAATAATATTTTCTATAGTAAACATCAACAAGTCATAATGCGTTAACTTCGGTTGTACAATAAAGTTCCGGAAACTCAAGGGAAAGGGACATTAAGCTTATTATCTCAAAATCAGAATGCTGATATAAATATCTTTTAAATTATTTAAAATAAAAGGTGCAAATATATCTTTTTGTACTGAACTCTGGAATATTTATGTTAATATCGGGAAACGGGAGAACGTACACGATTTCTGAAGTCCCCTGATCAAATCTGAAAAGGTGGCAATCCTGATACGCACGTTGTACACATGAAATAGTATATTGCTAACACGTAATGAAAAGGAAAATTCTAGGCATGAAATTTCTTAAAACTTTTTGATCGAATGTATTTTTAACGAAAAATTTCGTATTATTTATTATATCTAATGTTTAGAAAGTAGAAAAAGGTGTAAATGAATTTAAAGTTTGACGTCGATGTTTGATATTGAATATGAAGCAATGGAAAAAATGTGATTTTGTATCGGAACAGAAATAAAAATTACGTCTCTTATTCCGGATATTGCACAGTTAGTGTTATTTTACGATTGAAAAGACGAACTAGTGTTATTAAATTTCATATTATTAATTTAATTCACAAAGTTTATTTTTTATTACCTTGAATAATATTATTAAAACTAAATTCATCGCGCAGAAGCTGAATAAGTTCAACAAATTTTCTCTTAAGAATGATTATAAATGAACTTATCTCTAGCAACAATAAAATTTTATTGAACACGGCAAGAGAAAATGATAAGATGATAGATAATTATAAAATTCAAATCCTCTTTTACCCCCTGTTGTAGATCGTATCCAATTTCTGATTTTCGTTGAACAGGAAATTCGATGATAAATATTTAAAAAAAATATTACAATTAAATATAATATGTGTAGGTATTATTTATAATAAAATTTGAATAAAAATAGGTAAATGAAATGAAAAAAAAAAATGAAAGATCGGTTTAATAGAAAAATATTCATATAATAATAAACATAGGATATTATATTACAATTTTTATACCATTTGCATTATTATTTTATATTTTTTTGTATTATATTTTTTATATTATAATAATATTACAAAAAAATTGAAATAAAATCATATTTAAAAAAAAAAAAATATTTTAACCTACCTACCAATATCAAGCCACACGGAGAAAAATTCACGATTTCTTGTGATAAACTATAACTGAGACTTTACGAAAAAGTCTGCTTTGAATGCCAAATAATTTTTTTTTTTAATTTTAATTGACCTACTAATTTTAGAGCTAGGTTAATTTTGATCACAAATTTAGAAAGTATGACCTAATTACATACTTCGTTTATCAAAATTGGATAACACTTGGGTGTGATAGAGCAACATTAATTTTTTTGGATTCTGATGACGTCATAAAGTTAAAAAATTCGATTTTTTTGATAAAACAGGCAAATTTGACACAATCTTATTGGAATTGTTTTTGAAATCCACTAATTTTGGGTCATTTTTTCCAGCTGTGGTGTCAATTTTTCGCTAGCTATCAACTAAGTGCTCTTTTCCAGGGCCAAGGCTCTACATGCTTGAAACTTATTAGAGCTAGGTTAATTTTGATAACAAATTTGAAAAGTATGACCCAAATTAAGTAGAATTACATACTTGGTTTATCAAAATTGGATAAAACTTGAATGTGGTAGAGCAAAATTAAATTTTTTGGATTTTGATGACGTCATAAAGTTAAAGAATTCGATTTTTTTGATAACATAGGCAAATTGGATCCGATTTTATTGGAATTTTTTTTGAAACCCATTAATATTGGGTCATTCTTTTCAGTTATGATATCAGTTGTTCGCTAGCTATCACTTATGTGCTTCATTCCGGGACCAGGACTCCACATTCTTGAAACCTATTAGAACTAGGTTAATTTTTAATCACAAATTTGAAAAGTATGATCCAAATTAAGTAGGATTACATACTTGGTTTATCAAAATTGGATAAAATTTGGATGTGATAGAGCAACATTAAATTTTTTGATTTTGATGACGTTGTGTGGTCCCTATAATAATCTAAAAACATTAATAGATTGAAAACCTTTATATGTTTATATAATAATAGAATGTATAATATTTATTTCAATGTTATATATATCAAACATTTTATTTAACTTATAAAGTAGAATATTTATTATTATTATATTCAGGATATTAAAAAAGTTACATTTTATATTATATTTTTATAAATATTATACATAAAGAAATTTATATTTCAATTTCATTCATATTTACATTTGTATACGTATATTATAGATCGTATGCCCATAATCAACCAAAATTTCTATATTCCTGTTTCAGGTGAGTTTGGAAATTGCGATATTTGAAATTTAAACCGTAACTGTAATATAAATTTTGTGGGATTAGAGTTTTTCGAGAATCTTTTTTGACTACTTTTTCTTCTGCCTCTGGTAACTGTCAAAAATGTTGAGAAATTGTACTTCATTTTGCACTTTTGACAGTTTTATTTCTTCTACAAATTTATTTAAACTTTCCTCTATCAATCTTAAAAAAAGGGTAGACAAAAAAATATCATAGAAAGTTCACTTCAGTAATGAGCTTATGGTCCATTTTACTAGAGAAAAATATTAGTAATAAAAAAATCAATCATATTTATTTTTATATTACATTTTTCAATTTTAAAATAAAAAAAAAAAGAATCAGAAGATTTTGAAAATGTAGATAAAAATGAAAATATGTTATTTGCTTAATTAATCTTAATATATTAAAATTACGTGTCATGTTGTTTGTCCGCTATGGACTTTTAAACTACTGAACCGACTTTTAAATTTCATTTGCACACTGATTAACTTCCTTCAAAATCTTGAAATTTATGTTACGAATGTTTCTATTTTTATTAGTTTATCCGCGCAATTCTTATATATTTTCTAAATATAAGATCAGTTTTCGTGATTTATGTAATTCGAATTGTTTTCAATATAATTCAAATCAATAATTCCCATTATATTATATTTTTATATAACTACTATAGAATTAATGAAATTCACTATAAATTCAGCATTACAAAATCATAATAGGTATAACATATTTGTCAAATACATAATGCTTTAGTGTTTATAATGTGTGTGTGTTTAAGCCCTATGCAATGCAGTAAGTACTAGCATCAGCAAAACTAGCCACTAACTAAACAATAAACCAATGATATTTCCAGTATTTAGCTGTATAGATAGATACTAGCGGAATGGCTACACAGTCAGTCATGATGTGGTCAAAAGTGGTATCAACCGTGTATAAATATAGAAACGCCAAGCCCATAACACAAATATACACATCATATTAAATTATGTTTGTTCCAATAATAAATAATCCCTGGTCAGTTTTGTTTAAATTCATTATTATTATTCCATGTTATGTCATAACGTTTTTGGATGCTTTTTGGGTGTGTAGATAAAAAACCAGCACTAACCATTCTTATACATACCCATAAGGGCTTTTTATGTTTTGACATTCGTATCTTACGTATTATAGTCATTTATTAACATTACTTAAGATAATAAAAGACCCTGATGATGAATAAATAAGAAAATGGCTTTCTGTGAAACTTTTTTTTAACCGCCCCCAAAATATTCTTCGGGTCGTTCTGATCAAAAGCTCACACGGCCACCAAAGTTTTTTGATGAGTAGTTTTCGAGCTACGAAGAATAAAAGCTCAAAGTTACACATTCTGAGTCTAAACTTGATTTTCAATTTGAAGATTATTCGATGAGTTTTCTGCTAGAATAAAAAAATCCTTCTTCTTTAATTTTAAGAACGAGAAAAAGAACTTTGACTCTCAGAAAAACAACGTCGACGAAAATTCGATGCATATTTCGACTATTTAGAGTCTAATAAAAACGGTTTATTCTTGACTCCATGTTTTTGCTTTTGTTACAGTGGAATCGACAAACCGATTTTCGTAAATTAATCGATATTTTCCAAAAAATGATGTCGAATGATATCGTACTGAATTCCACAGTGCAGGACCTGTGGCAAAACACAAGCAAGATAAGTGAAACAAAATATCAATAGTAATTTAGGCAATTTTATTACAGATATGATATGCAAATTAGACCTTTTTTTAGACCTTTTCCCTTATTAGCCAGAACGATAAGCTTTGAAGTGAGAGGAAGATCATGGAATTTGATAAAGAAATAAGGAAACTATCGCGTGGGAATTAAAAAAGGCTAGAGAAATAATATATAAGTTGATATGTCGAACGAAAATTTATTTAATTATTTAAATATGGATAAAATTGGGTGAAATTTCATTTCATAGTTCCTGAAAACTGTATGTAAAATTTCAGAGCCATCCATATTCAGAAGTTGCAGTATTAAAAAATGTTAATTATCCAACTTTACTAACACATCCCTACCATAGTTACGATGACCAATCCAAAGTGGTTTATGCATTAATGATATTCGACACTTTGGAAATACAAGGCATTTAATGAAGGATACATAAATTGACTAGCTTAATAAACATCCTCATTGATTGCACGTACCCCCACCCCCTCCATTGTGTATTCTCAACATTATACAATAAATAATAATTATAACACGTTGTGTGTGACTATTTTATAATAAGTTATAACGTGATCAAATATCATATCACATTCAAATTGTAGTTTAGTTTTTCACTCGTGTTTCTACAGCAGAGTTCGTTCGTACGTCGATTCATATTATATTTTATAATTATTATACTTTAGGGAATAATATTAACATTTTTTTATTTTTTATTATTTATTATCAGTTGGTACCGTTTTTTTCAAAACTTGATCGATAATTATGGTAGGGTTGAAATACGGTTTTAATATGACAATTTTTTGGTACCATGTATATATGAAATATATCCAGGTATACTAAGTATACTTAGTTTCAAGCTTGTAACGCTTAAAAATATTGATATTACAAACAAAATTTTGGTATAGTTGTCCATAAAATCACCCAATTAGTCCATTTTCGGTTGTCTGTCCGTCCGCCTGTCTATCTGTCGACACGAAAACTCAAAAACGACAAGAGATATCAAGTATAGATTTCAAAATAAGATCTTAAATCTTTTTCGGATTCGAAAACTAATTTTATAGGTTTGAGAGGTGTGTGTACTCTTGCATGGTATATTTTTGCTCCAAAAATTATTACGTCCATACTTTTGATGTGATTTGGGAGTATCCTTTAGAAGGTGTACTACATTCCAAACCCACATATGGATAAAACAGATTAAATACACACAAAAATATTACCTTATTTCAATCCATGAACATAAAACAGTATTACCAGTTTCGTGACCATTAAAAATAATACACCCATATCTATCTATATATTCAAAAGCATATAAAGAAATTTTTAGCCAAATACCAAGAGAACACGTTCGTTTTTAATATTTAAAACTTGTTAAAAGAAATTGTTAGAATTGTTAGGTATTAATAAATTTAAATAAATGTCATTCTTTCTACAAGTGATTTATTTAATATCATCACTGTTTTATACAACTGCAGTATGTGCAAGTACAGGCGGTTTCTTCATAATTGAAAGTGAAATTAGTTTTTAGTTTAACCCGTCAGTACTCGTGTTATGAGCATTTTACTCACGCATGATTTAAATTGATTCTTATAAAAGACCTGATTGTGTTAAACTCCAGTTTATGAAAGTACAAGTTTTTTATTCACCATTTTTACCCACCAGAAGTCAAAATGGAATTTTTATGTTGCCGAAATACCAATTATTGTTTCGATGCCAAATACATGCTTGTATACCACGCAACTATTTCTCAAAGTATATATTGAGTACCAAGAGCTGATTACAATTTTGTTTATAAAGATATTTCTCTTCCAACACCAATACTGTAACTATATAGTCTTCTCTGTTCAACAATAAAATTGACTTACTTTGCGTTATTATATCTCACTAATGAAAAGGTCAATAGTCAACGTTTTAATTTTTTAAACTCAGACCAAATACATGAATGTTCAGGTACTTTTTAAAAAAATATCTTTAGTTTAGTTTTATCACTAGAATTAAAATACTTGTTAAAAAACACAGCCTCCAATTTACTCTCCGTGTTAATTAATAACCCTAAGCTTTAATTAAATTTATCTCTAGTTAGACGGTCAATCGACTTAAAATTTGTATGGTAATTGTATTATAATATCCTTAAAAAGTATACAAAAAATTTAGAAATTTTAAAATTTTAGAAAATTCCACCTTCGTAATTTTAAAATCACTGCATACTTTATAGATTTAAAACAAATACACACAAGTTTGAATGTACCTTGCCATCAGCAAGCACCACCTTCTATAAAATTTTGCACGCTAAGTGTAAATTCCGCTTAACTACCTGGGCTACCTACCTACCATTCTGTTGCTATAATAGAACAAAACAAGCAAGCAGATTGTGGCAAAACATTTGTTATATTTTACACTCATGATAGTTAGGGTGTGTTTATAATATGTTATATTTTGTTGTTTATGTAATCGATATAACGTGCAACACGCACTTAATAAACATAAAAAAAAAAACGTAACAAAGTATACCTACGCTGTGGCATTAGTGAGACAAGAGCTGGCAACGTTTCCGATTTTATTTTAACCCGTCAACACTTGCGTGAATCGTTCGGTAATTTTTAGTCGCGTGATCAGAGATTAGCTCACGCATTCTGCACATGTGTCAAGTATTTCATGCGTTCCACCATATTTCTCTCACAGGTCTTTTCAATCTACTGAGAACGACTTATATTGAACTAACAAAAGTACACGAACAGGCCCGAAAATTTTCTCTCGTAATGAGAGAAATTATCACAATTTCTAAAGGACATGAAAAATAGTAAATTACACACCAAGGGAGCAATAATAAAGAATGTCTCAGATTTCATGTTCATTATCGCCCGAGGCGAAGCCGACAGTGACAAACATGAGATCTAAAATATTCTTTTCTTGCTCCCGTGGTGTGTATACTATTCTTCTACCCAAAGGAGGTGGAAAGTGGCAACTTCGTTTTGCACAGAGAAAAAATTTGAAAAATTCGTAATTTGAAGATAGAAACAGTTTCAACCACATATATCATTGGAATAAGTTTAGTTAGTTATTTATATGTTTTAAATTGAGCGGGAGCAAAATGCTTATAACACGAGTGCTGACAGGTTAAACTAAAAAGAAATATCCAAATCTAGTCGCCTTAAAATCAACTTTTTTTATGGCGTTCCCAGCTCTTACACCATTATATGCATATGCTAGTTTAGTGTGTGGTTGGTATCTCTGTATAAACGCACAATATGCTTTTAATTACTTTCTCATGTCGATACCATTTATATAGTCTATGGTCAATTCAATGATGTTCATACTTAACCTGGATCTTTAGAACAAATCAGATTGAAATACATACAAAGATCTAAGCGTGCCAAACGATGATCATTAGTTAGACTTCTTTCGTTAGAACATACCAATTAGAGTGGTCACTAAAAACTTACTCTACGCTTCATTGAATGTCCGTAAATGGAAGGGAGTTTACGGAGAAAAAGCGGAGTTTTGGAATTAAAGGAATCAAACCGATAAGAAAAAATTTGGTTGAAACCTGGGAAAAACGTTTTTTTTAAAGGAACAAATTTCTAATTTAAAATGATAATCTATCTCTTACCTGTAATAAAAACGACTTGACCCTTAAATTACCTTGAAAGTCGGGGTTCAAGCTAAGGTGCCTCTGGGATACTGCCCTTTTAAACGAATTATTTCGCTTGGAGATACTTTTCGGTGTCGCATGTACCTAAGAAGATAGTTCTTAAAGATTGGTTAAGGACTTCCAAAATACCGTATACACGCTTTAAGTTAGTTTTAGCAATCTAAATGTATTATTGAACTTCGTGGGTGAATTTAAATGTATATTTTTATACTATTTGATATTAATTTTAATTACTAGAAGGGAAATTTCCAATTAATTATTATTACTTAATTAAAGAGAATTGAAAAAAATACACTCGAACCAGGACTCGAACCCGGACTTCTTGGATTCATGTCAAGCGCCCTACCAATTAGGCTATTCGAGTTCTAGACACGAATGCAATTTTTTCAACTCAATGAATTTTTTACTTTGTTATCCACCTTATTTATTATTATTACTTATTATTGTTGTTCACATTTAATTATGCACACAATATTTACATCATGGTCTTTCGACTAATTTTGATATATAATATGTTACATTCAATCGTAAACTAAATTGACAAATGTCTTGTCTAGCAATCTTAATTAAAGAGAATTGAAAAAAATACACTCGAACCAGGACTCGAACCCGGACTTCTTGGATTCATGTCAACCCGGACTTCTTGGATTCATTCATTTTTTTTTTTTCAATTCTCTTTAATTAAGATTGCTAGACAAGACATTTGTCAATTTAGTTTACGATTGAATGTAACATATTATATATCAAAATTAGTCGAAAGACCATGATGTAAATATTGTGTGCATAATTAAATGTGAACAACAATAATAAGTAATAATAATAAATAAGGTGGATAAACAAAGTAAAAAATTCATTGAGTTGAAAAAATTGCATTCGTGTCTAGAACTCGAATAGCCTAATTGGTAGGGCGCTTGACATGAATCCAAGAAGTCCGGGTTCGAGTCCTGGTTCGAGTGTATTTTTTTTCAATTCTCTTTAATTAAGATTGCTAGACAAGACATTTGTCAATTTAGTTTACGATTGAATGTAACATATTATATATCAAAATTAGTCGAAAGACCATGATGTAAATATTGTGTGCATAATTAAATGTGAACAACAATAATAAGTAATAATTATTATTACTGTTGTAATTTTTAATCTAAATAATAATTTTTTATTCCTAATGCATGCGGTTTTCTGTTTTTGCATTTATATTTATAACACAGAGGGGGTGGTATTATTGATCTTTTTTATGTTTATTGAAAAAAATAACCTTGGGAATTGGTTTGTCTCCAAGGATATAGGAACTAGAAGGATAATTGAATAATAAAGTATGGGCTATTCTCGATTCGTATTCTTTCGATTTTATCGGAAGGTTGTATATGAAACTGTATAATGTTTCACCCGTAAAACCACTTGAAAATTGGTGTTTTTGAATAAATGGATATAATTTAAGAGATAGTTTTGTTCATGAAAATGGTTACCTGCGCAGGTACAGGTGTCAAAAAATTCGGTATTTTAAAATTTAGATCTATTTCTAGTAGTATGTCAAAAATAGATCAGTTTGGTTTAACTTTAATAGTGAAACACTTTAAACACACGTATCACCCCATTTAAGTGATAACATCTTATTGGACTACCCTGTAAAGCTAATTATTTCTGCACATGTAAACAAAAATGTTAGACAAACGGTTTTCGACATAATTATAGTGTCTGCAACGTTTCAGTAAATAAAATTAAACATCAACTGAAATTTTCATAGACAAACAAAATACCTGCGCTGTAATATTTATCTAACGAATAATTTACACTAAATAATATTCTTAAAATCACATTATTATTATATTTGACTAAAATAATACAATATATTATTTTACTTCATTCTGAGTTATATAGTCTAGGATCAAGTATAGTATTCGAAGTCATCACAGAACGAGTGGTATGAAATCCTTATAAAGATCGATTAAGACTAGTTTTTCCCCGTTGAAAATTTTGAAAAATTAAAAAATATAAGGTATACTTTGTTACGTTTTTGAACTAAAGGTTATTTTGCCATTCGGAACTCAAAGGTCGTCTTTCAAGTGACAAAAATAAAGTGTTATATGCACGGTGAATAAAACTAGTCGATAAAAGCTCTACAAATGTTTGAAATATTGAAAACTTGTTAATGAAAGTATTGAAATGTGCAACATTCACAGCGAAAAAATTCGTAGCGCAGAGCTGTCGAATACTACAATTGTCCCTTGACCTGAACATTTGCATTTTGAAGATAGACACAGACATAATGAATTACATACAAAATGTATATGATGATTACATACCTAGCGAATATGATTACATATTATATACACCTTAGTGACGTCACACATATGTATAATACGTTACTTTAAAGTAAAGTAAACGATTATCTATATATGTTTAATAATAATAATAATAATAATAATAATAATAATAATAATAATAATAATAATAATAATAATAGTCAAGTAATATAAATTCAACGAGTGAGCCAAATAGATAAGAACATTGCTTATCTATTTTCACAGTACTGTAATTTACTTGTATGTATATTTTACTTTAGATAAATATATACTGATGTACTAAAAAAATGCAGTTGATATGAAACGATTTGTAAGTATGATACTCAACCTTTTCAATTCAATGTATCAAAATTAACTATTTTTTTTAAGCAAGATTACAATTAAAACAATGAACTACGATATAAGAGAATTTCTTTTCTTATAGAAATTATGTTGGGAAGTATTTTGGCAAACCGAGAATGGTTATTTTTACTCCGTTTTTAATTGAAATTCCGAAGAAGATAAAAAAAATTGCTGATTTAAAAATCATTTTTCATACCATTTTTAACCGCCCTTTTATATAGAAATAAATGTACTTATAGGCTATGTACAAGTGAGAATGCTTTCAATAAAAATTCTGATATAAATCATACAAAAAGTAACTTAAAATGGCGTCATATGCACTTATTAAACATATCATTTAAAAATTAATTAATAGTGATTCATTATTATCACAAAGATTATCACAAAAATTATTACACAAATATATGATATTAGACTATTATTGATAAATAAATTTCAACGAAGGTAATATTGTTTTTCTTTACTCTCGTAATGAGAGAAATTCCACAATTTCTAAAGGGCTTGAAAAGAATATATTTAAGTAAACTATAGATAGGTTGAAAAATCAGAAAAATTCAAAATTCGAGAATAGATAAAATTATATGAAGATAAAAAATTTTCAACCACATATACCATTTGAAAAATAAAAGTTATTTATATTTTAAATCAAGCGCAAGCAAAATGGTCATGGTGAGAGTACTGACGGTTTAAGTACTAGAGCATTCCGCGTTAATTAACGCAACCACTCTCTGTTACAAGACGAATTTCATGTCAACCTTAACATAACAAGCTACTTTTATATCATTCAGATTGAATCAGTATTCTTGAACGGCAGTATACCACATATAAGCAGATTTTTATTATTATATTAATCAACTTAATTTACTTAATTAAAGTTGTGAGCAATCAAATTTTATGTAACTTGAAAGTTTAACTCAAATGTGTAAAATGTAATAAAAATTTATGATTGTGTACAATAATTAAAATACAACATAGGTACAGTACTTAAATACATTTAAATATGGTATGTAGACGCTTTTTTTTTCTTTATTTTTTGTTAAAAGCTCTCTATTTTCATACCTTTTATAAAAGATATTTACTGATTTGTCTGAAAAATTTTGTGCTACTTTTAATCGGATCTTAAAAGATTTTATTATTTATTTATTTTATTTAAGGTCGCTTTTAACGTCTAGGTCATTAGCGACCTAGATTAAAATTATAAAAGATTTATTTTTATCGAAAAAATACAGTTGGTTTGAAATTTTAAGTGAAGTTGTTTTCCAAAAATTGTTTCAAACGTTGAAGATATTATAAATTTTGGAATAGAAAATCTCTTTTCATATAACGATTAACTTTTGTTTTTTTATAAACAAAAATGGAATCTAATGAATAATCTTACAAAAAATATGACAATTTATTTTTTGTTTCTTAAATATTATGCAAATGATGACCGACTTTATATAAAATATTTTTGAATATAATTACTATAAAGCTCACAAAATTACAAACTTACCAGAATTTATATATATTACGTCCTAAAGACAACGTTATTTTATTCTCTTTTTTACTGTACTTTGTTGGAAAAAAGAAAAAGCTAAAGGTATGAATTCTATTTACATACTTACAAAACATGCTGTAAAAATACGTTGTTTTCTATACATAAGAGAAGCTCGACTTTAGTAAAGCTGAGTTGAATGTACTTTACTTTCAATTGAGAAAAAAATTGAACCAACAAGAGTAAAAAAGAGAATATTATCTCAACAAAATATGATGGAAAGTTGTTTATTAACAAATACATAAACGTTATAAATTTAATCAAATATCATCAAAATTAAAATATATAACAATATATAAAATATATTGTTCCCTCTTACCCCTTGTTCCTTTATTAAAAGACAAATTTTATGAAATTTCTGCCTAATCCATATATATTATAAATGTGAAAGTATGGATGTTTGTATTTTTGTTTGTTTGTTACGCTTGCACGTAAAAACTACCACACGGATTTGAATGAAACTGTACAACAATATAGCTTATACGTATAGGATCAAAACAATAATTATATAAGGGACTTTCAAGAAATTCTTCTCATATTGCCGTTAACACGCTTCAATCTACATCTCAACGAAATCGATATCACTTTTTGTACGCGCGATATCGATAGCTTAAAAAATGACAACGAACGTGCGTACACACACACATATTTCTTCTTCAAATTGGTGTTAAAGCCTAGTCTTAACCATGAAACGTAAAAATATGTTGAAAATTTCCTGTACTGGGTTCAGTATTTTTAGGACTATGCCTCAGATTTTCAGAGAAGGTTTGTACTATTAGCTTAGGTACTAACTTTACAACTCTTTATACAAACAGGAAAAATATTCTTTAATGTTTTTGTGCATGAGGCTTTTATCATTTAACCTCTAAAAAGTAGTATAGAATGTATTATACATGTACGTACAAAGAGTAAACAAGAACAAAAATACTGTAAGAATCAAAGATAGACAACACACATATACACGGGCAAAGTAAAACCAACTAGAGAATACATAATAGTAATAATACCTTACGTATGCTTTTTATAAATACATAGTGAGGATAGAAAACTGTGCGATTTTGAAAACGCTATATACCAAAAATAAAAAATAAATAAAATAATATTATTGTATTACCATCTCAAAAAAACATAAAAAAGAATTAAAAAATATTACATAGATTGTATTTTCAAGTGAATTATTAATTGTATTGTTAGGTAAAGTGTATTTTTTAAAACTAATTTCATATGAAAAAAAGCATTTAAGGTAGTACGGGTGCCACGGTAGTTTAGACTTGTGGTTGAAATTATTTGTACCTTATTTTCAACTTTGAAGTTGAATTTTGTTATAACTTCATGAATGTAGACGAAATATAATTTTTTTAAAATCGAGCCTCCTATCCAAAATTGCCCTGGCGCTAGTACATCCTTAAGAAAATTAACTAAATGAAAATGAGCTTAAAAAATAGCTATCCCGTAGTAAGATGAACTCATTCAAACCGTACTCATTATTCCAGGCGACCAAGTTACTTATCACATTTCGCACGATTTGAACCATCTATTGGTAGGTCTTTCAACCGTTTGTGGTCGTCTAACCTGGTACTTTCTCGCCCATGATACTCTTCTTTTCAGGTAAACGTGTAAGAAAAAGTCGTTAGTGGCTCAAATAATTTTAAAAAAATTTTTCAAATTGTTTTTTACGAATTAAATTTAAATATTCTCGTAAAAATTGATAAGTTTTCTGTTTTACAGGGTTTTCAAAATCAAACACTTCCCTATCAGATCCTGTTTAAATGTGTACGTGTGTGATTTTACCACAAAGAACAGGATTAGGTATTATGCAGATATTATTCATTCCTATAACTAAAAACATCACTATGGCAAAAGGATTATATTCATTCGTCTCTTTGGATACTATACTTACTAAGTCAGGATACATAATCACATTATTGATTAAAAATGATTAGTTTTAATAGTTTAGGGTTTTATACGTCAAAGAAATGATCTTGTTTCACAGAGAGAATTGAGTAAGGTTCTATGTAAAGTGAAAAGATAACAGGTGTATCACTCGTCAGGATAAAGGAACAGTTAAAGTTTCTAGACGTAAACTAAATATTTGTCTTACAGATAGGAAGGAGTTGAAAGGCGAATATATGAATATTCAGAATAAGAATACTTTCTAGAAAACTGGAATATGGAAATACCCGTAGATTACTCAAATTTTTTGAAATGTTGACGAAGCTTGTTCTTCAATTCTTCTTCTTCAAAAAAAAGCAGAGTTTTATAGAAAGTATTAGTAAGAAATAAGTAGCTAAATCTATCTTAGACTTACTACGAAACTGAAATTAATGATAACTTAAATTTTTCATCGAGAATGTACAAAAAATTTGAGTGTCTCAGAATTCAAGCAGAATATTACTTGTCAAGTTTTGAATAATGGGGAATATATGCTCTCATAGAAGGGAAGTTTGTCGGATATTAACTCTGCAATACTACTTTGGAAGCCCACTAAATCTGTAATATTGACTACACATGAAAAGAGAAGAAATTGGAGATGAAACGATTTGACTTTATGGTTCTCTATTTTTGAAACTAAAGGATTAGAAACGAATATAAATCTCCCGGAGTTATTTATGGTAAATAATATAATTCTTTTTTCTGTTTAACATGTACTTTCTTCTTTTCTTTCTCAAATTACGGCGCGCGCGGTATCGTAAAAAAAAAAAGTAATGCAAAGCAAGGAGAGATTTAAGTCAGTGGGTGGTAAAAATAACAAAACTTAAATTCATATCGTTAGTTGTCTAGTTACATACAATTTTTTTATTTATACATGCAAACATCTATTTTAAAATAAAGCATCGGTCGACTTGCACTATTTTATATACAAGGTGATTGCCCAAGCCCGCTGGTTTTTATATAGGATGTTTTAAAATTGCACGGTAATTGTTAGTTGCGCGTTCTCTAGCGAAAAATAAGAGTTTATAAGTCCGAAAAAAAATTATTCCCGAAATATTTATAAAGATATTCAATAACACATAATTAATATCGTAAGAACCATAGTTCCTACTGGAATGTCCCATAACATCTCTCGTTCTGTTTTTGAAAATCGAAACTAAGAGATGGAGTGTCTCTTGGAAGATGTGAAAAATTATGAAAATCGAAACTTGTAAGCTGTAACAACTATCAATAGTTTTCTGAAATATCCAAAATTTATCGTGCTGAATGCTTCATTCAACGAATCTACGGTTACTTTGAACCATTACCTTAAAAATTATATTATTAAATCCTTTCTTTAATAGCCTGAAATAGTCCTGCACAATTTAGAATCAACAAATTTGTTGATATTTCCAATAAAGTCAGGCGCTAACGCATAATCACCCTATATGGTAAGTTTAGTAATATGTTGAAAACTTATAGGAATAATGTAACATTTCAACGGTAACGTGGAAACAGTTTTTAGATATTTTATTTCTATTTTATTTTATATCAACAGTGAAAACTGCAAGTGGCATTAAAATCAACCTTACTTCGTATTCGCATCTAGCAATGTATACAAACAGCAAAATATTATACATAGTGCAGAAATACGAAGTTGTTTGACTGACATCTCTCAAGGTGTACCTGTCAGAAAATGTAAATCATGGCGATATACTTTAATATTAATGTTTGTTATTTCATAAATAGCAACAACTTTTTATTTTGCATTTCAAAATTAAAATTTTAAATAAATATTAATGATAGTTTTTCATTTCCCTTGTTTTATGCATTTGATGATTAATTAGAATATTTCCGTTAATGCCTGGATAAAAATGTAGACCCCAATATTTTCTTAATAGATTCTTTGTAATAAAATACTTATATAAATAAAAAACATTTTTTTGTTTCTTTAAAAATACATAATATTTACATGAAAATTTTGTTTTCCTTGGCCCTTTTTTACCCCACCATGGCTCATTTGAAGGGTTGATAAATGAGCTAACGAGGTAATAAAGGTTAATGGATGAGGTATGTTACTACAATATACTCTAATTGTGCCATGTCAATCTAGAAACCGACCCTATTTATGAAAGATAAAAAGTTTAAAGTGTATCCTGACACAACTCACGTGTCACACGCCCTTTATGAAGAAAACTTTTGCCCCTATTTTTTCTTCAATTTTATGTGTGATTCAATGCCATGTGATTTTCTAACTCGATGTATCAGCCTATTTATATCAGCAGTAACTGTACAATTTTAGTTATCTCTTTTATATGTCAACGTAATTTTGTTATTTCCGTCAGATTGTAAACTGGTTACAAAAAATTACACTAGTAAAGGCCAATTCAACACCTATTATCGACAATCAGCGCAATGCGTTACGTTTAATTGGTCTGGGTCGAGTAAGTACGGGTTGGGGTGAGAGAGGCCTTTTTTGGAAATTTACAATTTTACTATTCAGTTTAAAATCTGACGGAAAGAAAATATTACGGTGACATATATACAACTTATATAATTTCAGTAACATATGTAACTCTTCAATTGGATTTTATTTGATTCTTGTCGAAAATATGCCACATTTTGTTTGAACTTTTCCAGAAAATTTTTCGTATTTTGCGGAGTTTTTTAAGTATAATAGTTTTCATAAAATTTTTTTTTTTTGAGAAAAAAAAAGTTCTTTCTATTGTACGAAATACTTTTTAAAAGAGTAATGAGTATTTTTATCCATCGAGTATCAAAGATGTTACTTACAAACTTTTACCAATGAGTATCTTGTTACATATTCAAGTAATTTAAAATGATTCGTTAAATTTTAAAGTTTCTAATAATTTTAATAAAAAATCAAATAAAAATACTTATATACATAAAATAGTTTTTTTATTTTAATATTTTAATATTATTATTCATAAAATTGTTGTAAAATTTTCAATTAAAATGCAATCATTAAAAATGTTTTTTTAATTAATCTCTAACACAATTATTATTATCATGTACCAGCAAATATATCCTGACTGAATAACAGATATAAAATACTAATTAAAAATAGTTATAAGATTATTATCATCATTATTATAATTAAATTAAATATTTGCATTTTAAAAACCTATCAAAAATATTATATATTTTTAAATATTATTAGTATTAAAATCAATACAGAATGGTTTAAAAAAAACGGTATAACTGTCAAGAATAATAACAGATAAATTTAAAATTTAAAAAGACCTCTGATCTGTAAATTTGGAATATATATATTCATAGATTTCTCCAAAATTAGTCAGTCGAAACTAAAAAAAAGGATTTAAATTAAAGTTAAAACATTACTAAATTAGTGAGAAAAAAACCCATTGTGCCCGACTAATTAAGGATGTATGAGCAGGGTAGACACAAATTTAAAAAAATATGTATTTTCAATTTTGATGGTGATTTATGTTATAACTTGCCAATAGACGAAAAGTAAAAATAAAATTTTTCGATATCTGGCGTATTTTTCAAAAATATCAAAAATTGAAAATTTTGTTATATTATTTAGCTTTCAATATTTCGAAAACCAAGGCAGATATCGAAAAATTGTATTCTTATTTTTCGTTAATGAAGTTATAACAAAATTAATCATCAAAGTTGAAAATAAGGTACAAATAATTTCAACCCTAAATCAAAAATCGCCTTGGTGGTCGTACTACCTTAAGAAAATAACTATCTGACTTCTTAAAGGAGAGGAAGGTTTTTTTTTTAAACAAATAAAATATTCACTTGCTGCCATGTTAAGAACATATGTACTTGTAACCAGTACTTTTTTTTTACAGTGTCCTATATGAAATGAAATAAATTCAAACAACCCGTTTTGCTGCCAAAAAAGTAACTAAAAACTAAAAATTTTATTTGATAAAATTAAGGTTAATAGATATTCATAAACATTCATTTATGATTAATAATAAATTTTTGAACATCTCAGCACTTCATGTATGAGATATAGAAAGAAGTTAAAATGTGTTTGATGATAAAAGTGTATATTCGGCGCTAAACTAGATGTACGGTCTGGTAATAATATGGTTTTTAAAGTACTTACTAGAAATAAGTGTCAACTTCTTTTGCCTGAACAGTGAAAATGAACAGGGATAGAACATATAATAATTATACATTTAAAAATACAGTGTGACAAATATGTTATTACCAACTCTTTGATTTTTTATCTCGCATGTATCGATTTTTATCGGATTTCATACACAAAATCTCATGACAACTATGTATTTTTTTTATATCCAATGAATTTTTATGTGTTTCAAATGTGTCTGATTTGAATAGTTTTTATCGGTAGAATCACGGCAACAGTCCGGGGCATAAAGGGTATTAAGTCTTACAAAATAGTCAAACTGTCTTAAAATTTTTACTAGTTAAAATAGCACGAAATCATTTTCGAATCAATATTTTTCTATTCATAATTAATAATGGTAGCGCTCGTTGTTTTATAGATAACATATAGTAAATTTTCACGGTAGACATATGCACTTTAAAAGAGCCGACATCCTATATAGAATTCCATAATATAGAATGTAATTGGTGAACGGACCATATAGGGTTGGTTTAGGTTCTATAGTTGTAAGCGAAATACATTACACAATATACACCGTACAGAATGGAGCCAAGAAATGTACGATTTTGAAAACGCTCTTACAACGAACAATAATCTCCAAATTGATTATTGTTTTACCATCTTAAAATATACTATAAAAAAGTATTTAAGAAATTTACAATGAATTTTTAAGGATGAACGGGCGCCAGGGCAATTTTGGATAAAAAGCCTGATTTTTTTTATATAAAGTTGGACAAAGTCTAAATCAATTCTGAAAAGTTTAAGCGGGAAGGATTGATAAAAAATTTAAGTTGTTAAAAATACAATTTAATAAATTTAATTAAAATAAATTTTTTTCGAAGTCGCACATTTCTCTGCATCTACACTCTACTAGAGAGTGGCAGGCATCATCAGAACCTGGTAGCACACATTACTATAATCATATAACTAACCCATTGCTGCCAACTATACAACCTTACCAAAACCATTTTCTTCTCCATAATGTACCTCATGCTGCCCGTCGGTTGTTCATTTTATAATATTACCAACCACATGTATTATAGATAGACAGCGGATAGGTAATATCCATCCTCCTTTTTTACCGTGTATTTGATTTCATTTTTGGTTTATGTAACTAATTAAAATTAGTGCTTAGTTGTCTTTCATTTGGCAACACTAAAAGACTTTTATTATTCATTAATTTGAAGTTATTAATATTTTCTGTACTTGAGTATTGACGTTTGATCAATTTCTGATCACCGACAAAACTATTCTGTAATTCGTCGATAAATGAACTTGCAATGTAAGGGATTTTCTCCTAAGGTAGATAAAGTGGCAGATAATAGCATACAAGGATTGCGTGGAATTGAAATATCTCACACGTTCTTCAGATCATTGCGTTAAAGAACACACCAGATAAATAGATAGAAATATAGATAAAGTAAGCGCGATGACTATAAAAATAAATAACCCCAGGCAACAGTTATTGGCAATTTAGCTCTTACATTCCTGTTGTATTTATTGACTAGCGTTGAAAAATTTATTTTGCACGGTCTGGAAAATTAACGACTAAGTAAGAGATGTTGGATTTGTAGTAATATGGAAAAGACTAAAGGTTCCCGAGTGAATTGCGGCACTAGCCCTTAAATCTAACTTAAACCAGTTGTCTCCTTTAGACCAATTTATACTCGAAGAATCAAGGAGAGATATCAAAGTAATACGAAGAATATTATAACAAAAAGAATTAATATTTGATTGAATTTAATTGAAAGGCTACAGGCTAGTCAATAAAAGCAAATCAAGTAGCAAAAGTACCCGTTTTGCATTAACATCCAAAATTCCAAAATACCCAGTATAAATAACGGTGGCTATGATATAATATGAAGGAAGAACATTATTTCGTTTCGTATGCCAAATGAACTATTTTATTTTAAATGCCGCTGCTGAATTCAACATACATACACACATATATAGCCAAAGCTATACACAAGTAAGCTAGCTATACTAAATACAAAGCGTACTTGAAAACTCATATAATAATAATTCTCTTTCTAACTTCAATTTCTCTTTGTCATTTCTGGCTGGTTCATGAATAGTTTTAACGAACATATACACAACAGCCAGCTCAAAATATAATAATGGCACACGTTATATAATAAGTCATGTACAGAGAGTTGTTCTCGTTTTTGTGTCAATCGAGTATGAAATTTTATATCGTGAGTAGCCCCCAAAACACATTGGTGCACTATCTGACAATCAACAAGTATGGGCCTGACGCCCATATAGTATGGCGTTCACATCGATAGTTGCATAATGTTATCCACAAAAAATCCACAAGAGGCCAGTGTTGTTATGTTAGTCTGTTCTCATCGGCATTTTCCCCCAAAATTATGTGCTTGGAAATTCAGTGTTCACAGAATCTTCTAGAATCCGCTAGAAAGTATCTTGTTAAAAACACGTTCACTCAGAAGGTTTTTAGGCTAGTTTTCCTGTAGCTGCCACCCGGTATGCATAATAAATACGCATAAATAAATTTGAAAATATACCATACTCTCCTTTTACTCCAATAACACCCCTTTTCAACCATAGTAGCAACCAACGAACGATGAATCATCTGTGTTATAACTAAAAGATTAAATATTCATATACATAATATTTAAAACATAACTGTTGTTGGACACCAAGCCACCCTTGTACAGTAGCAGCGGTTTCATGAGGTCTTTTACTTTTCAACATCATCATCAATGCAAAAATGTAAAAAAAAATATTAGCAGGCAACACCAACGTCATTACTCGCTCTCTAGGTCCCTTATTTTATCAACAGAGTTCTGTTGAGAGTCAGTTATGATTATCATTATTATATCGTGGGATATATGACCATAGAAAGTATGAAGAAGAATAATTTAGTAAAATAAAGAATATGAAACTTTTTGATAAAAAAAGAAATCGACTTGAAAAATAAGTAATGTAAGGTTATATTATAATTTTTGTTTATTTTGATTTCTGGGCAGTGGTAATACTTAGCATAAGACCATACCGGAGGGGATTAGCTTGAAGAATGAACAAAATTTAAGTCGATTAGCGCGTCATCTAAGAAAATGTTTCATTTTATTTTCCATCGGCCAGTCCGTCGTTTCCAAATAGTGGAATAAGTTATCTGGTACATCAACCTAGGACAGGTAATATCAACCAAGGACGGACAAGCGCAAAAAATCCACAGAAGAAGTACGTCAAGCTGGAAAAGATATTGGTCACTTAAGAAGATAGTTAAAGGCAACCACCCATGAATTATAAAATCGAAACTTTTAAAAAGCTGTATCCTATCTACTTTAATTATGGGTGCCAAGCATGGGTTTTAACTCAAAATAAAATGCAAAAACCCTTGTTAAATATAGGAACAGGACAAAGATATAACTGGCAAATTAATAACAAACCGGGTTGAGAAAGTCATAAAGAAGTTAAAATCCAAATGGGCTGGTCATATTATAAGAACAGCTGAAAGCAAGTGGAGCAAAAACATGACAGAATGGGCGCCCTTAGACAGGAAAAGAAACCGTGGTAGTCAAAAGAGAAGGTGGATAGATGTAATAAGGAAGATAAGTTTGGACGAGAGATGCGAAGAACATCTCATGATAATAAGGGGGAACAAGTCAAAGGAAATCGTGCTCAAGACTAGAATATTCAAACCTTTATCCCTCTTCACAGAAGAAGGTTTCTATTTTAAAAAGAGTGTCAAAGAGCTTTATTATTATTATTTATAGTCTGTCGCTTGTCCAATATTCTGGGTACATAGTTTCAAAAAATTAATTCAACGAAAGTCGAATTAAAAGTCTTGTTTTTGCGTTTAATTTCCCCAGGAAGTTTACTATTTATTTATTTCTGATAAGAAAAAATTTCATAAGAGAACTGCCTCCTTCTCAAAGTCGGTGTCGAATAGACCTTAAATACATTTTATGTAATATATATTATTACAGAATTATTATTTACAGAAATTCTTCAATTTTATAATAATAGGAAAAATTTTCATTATTTCTCTTTGGATATGGACAATGACAATAAAGAAATTTTCTAGTAAAATTGTTTAGGAAAATACCTTTTTTGTATGTAATATATAATAATGTAAAGTTATGTTGAATATGGAATATTTTATGTAAAACCTAGTGGAAAATTACACACTATTGTTGGACATTGGAGATGATTATTCTACATGTTGGAAAATTACGTAAAACTATTTTTGTAGTTAACATATTTCCGTACGCATTTTATTTTGAAAATATTTTTATTTCAATAGAATGGGTAATTGTAATTTTATTTCAGAGAAAAAAGAATTAGACAAATTGAATAGTTAAATCCATAACATTTTCTCAACATAACCCGCCTCGACGGAAAGCAATACATTTAGGAGAAGTTGAATTACTTGAATCAAAATTTATTTGTTTTTAAAACAAACTTTTTAATTATTAAAATGGAATTTGTCACTATAGCACTGTTATTCCACAACACTTTAATTTAAACCATTTTTTTGAACATCCTGTACTAACATTATGCATCATATTATTAAGAATATGTAAAAAATCTCTTCTATCCTTGCATACATTAAACTTTCATTCATACAGTGACAAAAAAAACTCATACGTCATGGATAAATCTATAGTCCTGGCAAATTAACAATTGTTTATTGGTGTATTTACTTTAAATTTTGATTTAAGCAGTTTCTAAACGAAAAGTTGTAGGGTTTAATTTATGCAAATTATTTTGCATTGGACTTAAACTCTCAGATACAAAATAATTGTTTCAAACAAAAGTTTGATCATTAGAAAGCTTCGATCATTTTCAAATGCATTTTTATTTTCAGGAGGGGGGTCTAGATAAAATGTTGGTCAACTTCGGTTTTTTTTTTTTTTCAAATGGAACCCTAAGTTTTTTATAGATGATTCGCATTTTATAATAGAAACAAGATAACTTATTTTAAATGCATAATATTTTAGATCTATCCGTGGATTTATCTGGAGCTGTTACGTGCAGAAACTGCACGTTTCAGAATTTAAACACCCAAATGTCTTACTTGCTTGGAGTACTAAAAATTATAGAATTAATAATCATGCTATTTTTTTTTCGTTTTAATCACAGCCATCAATCATAATATAATCTGTTTATGTACGTTAGCTGCTTACCCACAACGGTGATTAACTATTCGACTTTATTAAAAAAAGAATGTACAAGCGTAATTATACCAACGGTTTTTTTCTTTATTTTTGCTATAACTTTTACTATATTTTTTTATATAAACAGGTAAAACTGAAATTGTTAATCTGTAATGGTTCCGTAAATAGTAATACGTTAAATTTTGTTGATGGTACTCTGGTCGGGATTCCAATCATATTATTTGGTAGAATCCCTCCAATAAACATTCATAGCTTACTCCGATAATTTTTTTTTCAAGTTTACGCCAATAACTAAATAATAACTTGTAACTATTTTTAAATCGAACACAAAAGTTTTTAAAGTTTTCTGGTAGAAAAATCGGATAAAATTCATCAGTTTAAAGATTAAATCTTATATTTACAGGTTATATTTCATTTTGTTTCATTTTATGAATACGAAACTCTAGGAAAACAATTATATAATAATTTGTTGCAAGGAATATATGATGTAAACACTGCACTAAAAAAAAAATTACTTCTAATAAACTCTATTTGCTGAATTTTCATTTCTTGCGAGAACGATTCTAAATGGGGTCAAAAATGAAATTTTTAACTTTTTCTATTAATTTTGAAAGTTTAGAAACCAAAGAGTACTTGCATCATGATTTTACAACAATTTAGGTGGTAAAAATCATTGGTAAATTCCTAAATTAAGGATTGTGTATTTTTACTAAACCATCGTGTGTCAATGCGTCCAATACTTTTTTGGTAAAATTACCAAAAAATATTATATCTGTGTTAAATATTTTGCCAGTTATTTGACAATTTAAAAAAAAATTTTGAATGTTAAAATTTGAAAATTAACAAGCTTTTTCTTATTTTATATTTAAAATGGATTTTCGCCAAGAAATGGTTTTCATATATTGGAAGTACTGGTATAAAGGTAAAAAGATTGAAATTCTTTACGTATAATTACAAACACCGGACATTTAAAAATAGGGAAATAAAATTAAATAAAATTAAATGGAAAATAAAAGAAAAAAAAATAAACATATAATATTGCGTGTTTGAATGACCACTCTTGTAATAATATTCCACTTATTATTACTAGTACCACCAAACTACAAGAATTTCAATTTGTACAAGATGATATAACCAGTTTTTGAAGTCAATATGTAGACGTTCTGCAGTTTTAACAGCGCTGGATAAGTTTTTGGACTAATTTAAAGCAAAAGTGTCTCAAAATTTTCATCTTAAATAAACAATAAATACAAGTGTATTTAGTTAAATAGTTTTAACTGGACCTTAAAACTTCTTAAGCTTCTGATCTTTTCAATCTTGTTTCTAGTCATGGGCCACTGATTATTTCGCAAGAAGGACATTCAGAAATTACCCATTTTATTTTTTAGGTTGAAATTACTATAGACCAGTTAAAACAAATAAAATAATTGACTGAATAAATTGTTGAAAAACCATGTATAGACAGTGTTGATTACGGAATCGATTGTTTTTTCATGTTACGTAAGTAAAGACAGACAGCCAATTTTAGATAGTATATAATTTTTACCCAAATCAAAACACAAAAAACTCCTAGTTTTTAGGTCCCTTTATGATATAAAGCAGGCGAAAATTAGTTGATATTGCGTTTGAAAGATAAGGTTCTCAGACATTGACTTTAGAAATGGCACCACCATATTAATTCTCCGATAATTTTTCAGATCATATCTCAGCCACAATTCGTTTAAGTCTGGAATTTTGTATTTTTTTGTAATATTCATATAATTACATATAATTCACCTTGTACAAATAATATGTAATAATTTTTTGTTCTTATTATTTTAAGTGTACCTCGAATAATATTCCTACATGGTATGGTATACCATAAAAAAAACACATACCTAGTACCAACAATATTTTTTGCTTATTACATAATAAATTATAACCCCAATTTGAATTTTTGTACATAAACAACGAAAATAAAATATATGTATTTTACTAATGCAAAACAACAGAACATTGTTTTTTTTATGTTATTTTTGTACCCTAAGGTATACACTATTTACACTAAGTATAAATAGAAAAAGAAAATCTTATAGCACTGTAATAGCACTATCCTTTTCTATCTAAACTCAGTGTACTACATTGAGGCAAAGGAACAAACCTTAAATAGTTTTTTTTTATACTGTAATGTAAGTAAAGGCCAATGTGTGAGATATGGATAATTTATTATTCTTTAAGTTATAATAAATTATCCATAAATGGAATAATTTTGTCATTTTCTGTTCATATTTTTTTTGATAAAATGACCAAAAAATAACAAAAACAAAAAAACGACAGAAAATATCATATTTGTGAAATATGTATCAAAATTATGTTTATTGTTTCCTGAAGGTTGTAAAAAAATATGAAACTTTATGCAGGATATGAACACAAAAAAAGTATGAAAAATTTTACCCACAGTGTCTGATTTCAATTTTTGCTTCATGGAAAAAGAACGGACTATCTCACCTGAAATCAAAAGAAAACATATCGTTAGTAAAGCCAAGTTTAAACATTTAAATGAACTATTACAACGAATTTATTGGTTTTAATAGCCAATAGCCATGTTAGCCATTTTTGGTCCAAGCAATATCAATGAATTAGAAAGAATAGCGAACCAATCTTAATGCGAACAAGTTTAAATTTCAACAATTATTTAAAAAAATATTTTCCTTTTAAATCAAGATTAATTTGCACGAATGATTTTTTGTACAAGTAAAATTTACAAAATTTAGAAAACCTCCGACAAATTTTTCAATTACGGAACCCTAAACTCGTTCTTGAAACTCATCTAAGAACACTCTCCAGTTAATTACCTTCCAAACATAACCAAAAAAATCAAAATCGGATCATCCGTTTAACACTCCGTCTTTTAGGCCGGGAGTTAAAAACAACTTTTTAGATGCAGAGAATAGTTTATGGATAGTACTTTAGAAAAACGATAAAAACAGAGCACAACATACACCGTATTTGACCATCTATCTTGATATCTTTCAAATTGTTCACAGAAAAACTGCAACTTCTATGTAGTAAATTTCATTGAGTGTGATTGAATAGGATCCATAACATATTATATTCATCGACTTTATCCGTGTATACTGTGCAACTGTACACCCAGTAATCCAGAATGGTGTACATCTACTTATCGAGACAAAAACCATTCAAGACAATTTAACATAAGAAATAAAAATAATCATAAATCACAAATTAAACTGTCTGTTTTCGAGCTAAGAATAACGTACGTTTATGTATACATACAGAAAAACGAAGAGACTAAATAATTAAATTTTATTAAATTACCCGTAATAATACATGTTTATACCTAATTAAAAATTAAATATAATAAGCATAAAAATTATTGCAACGTCATAAAGCACAACTTAATGTTTAACAGAAAAAAAACCTTATTATTATTTTAATCAAGTTGGTTTTGTATTAAAAAAATATTATTGTTATTTTTTTAATTATCATTTTTTTATGTGAAAATAAAATCTACGTTAGACCTGAAAACTTTAAAATCAGAAAATTAAATTTAAGTGAATTGTATTAAATAATAGAAGTTTCGTAACTATTGAGAGTGAGATTTTTAACTTTACAGTATAGGGAAGTTAGTTACTAAAAACGTTCGTAGACTCTTTTGCTTCACGATTTCTCGTGAATGATTTCTCGTGAGGATCTAAAGAGTTATAATTATTTTTCTATTTGCTATTACAAGAATATCTTTTTTCATATGTCTAGGGTGGAAATTTGAGAAACTATATTATCAATACCAAATTTTACAACTTTTCTTTCTATGAAATGATTCATAACCGAGGATTTCTTCGTTAGGAGACCAGAAACTTTTATATCACGCCAAAAACTGAAAAAAGATTGTTTCAATTATCTTATAAGAAGAAAGATATCTCTTGAAATAAAATCTCAAGTTTTATATTAATTAACCTTCAATATTTCACAAACTGTCATTACAATATAATCTATTATATTATTCTATTTCGTAAATTTTCTATGTCAGTGATTTTCTCTTTCTGTGAAGAAAATGATTATAACATTAACAAAATTTTCTTCCAACAATTTTCTCATGCTAGTGTATACTAATTTAGAGTAGTATACAGACTCACTAGATATACTAAATAATAGGAGAGAGAATAGCGCCTGGGATCAAAATTTATGCGTTTTAACACACTATTTTTATAATATAACAATGGATACAATGTATTTTTTGAAAATTTAAATAATTAACATCTATCAAACAAAACTTACGATTTATGGCAAAAACTGGATGATCTACGGTACCAGAACATTTTGTACCTTGGATCACATCCTTCTATACCTATAATCACTCTCCATGGGATTTTTATCTGAGAATAATTATTTTCAACAAACAATCTTCTTAGTGCATTATAGGAAGTGCCATCATAAAAATCTGAATGTCCAGAAATACCTTTAATTGTATTTATATTTGCTCAATATGAATAAAATTCTTTTCTTAGTACGTACCTATTATTATGTATCAATAGTTCAGTATGTTGTTTGATCCAAGGTACACGACAATGAATTATTTCAAAAGTGTACCGACACAAAGTTATATTATTTTTAGAACTGAACTATGGACGTTATAACATACGCAACAAAAAAGTAAAATGTGTTTAATAAGCAACAATAAAAATTGGCTGTTTGTTATTCTTGGAAACATTGGACAATCATAGATATAACAATATCCCTAACGAAATTATAGAATGATTCAAGATACAAACGATTCGGGGTACTATACATCACCCTAATATCAGAGAATAATTAAACTTCTTAAAGAACTATTTCACATGGAAGGAACTCATGGGTGGAAAAACTCCTTGAATAATACTAAATATATAATACAAATCCCATATATATTATTTATAATACAATAATAATGAGAAAAGTTTATATATTAAATTAACTAGATGTTATATTATTAATATAGATTATTATAGTTTTAATATTTTACTTACACAACCATTATAGATGGCATTACGGTAGTTTCATGTAAGTGTTAATTTTTGTTTTCTTGATAAATTTGTGGTTATTATTTTCTATTAACTAAAACTTATATCACTGAAATATATTATTTATAATTGTTATAAACCTTTAAATGTAAATAAGGGGTAAATTATTTGAAGAAAGTTGTCTTGGTATGGGCAAAATACCAAAAAACTTGCTATAGGGTTGTTTTTTCTTATTGAAAGTTTTTAATTCTAGTTTTAAGAAAAGTTGTTTATTTTTTTATAGGGAACATTTTAAACTTCTGTTCTATCTCTAACGATTTACAAGATGGGTGCAACGGAAGCAAGATCCAATTGACCTATGTTGCTCATTTACGAATTCTACCTCACTTTTTACGTCCTAAGCACGCTATAAAAATTTCAGCTTGATATCCCTTTGCGTTTTTGAGTAATCGTGATGACAGACGGGCAGACAGACAGACAACCGGAAATGGACTAATTAGGTGATTTTATGAACACCTATACCAAAATTTTGTTCATAGAATCAATAGTTTTAAGCGTTACAAACTTGGGACTAAGCTTACTATACATGGTATAATCAGCAGTTTTGGCATCTCTTTTTGGGAATGCGTACAAGAAAGTAAATGTAGTTAACGTAAGCGTTTGATAGGAAATCAAGAAATAGACATTTTTAATTCAACGCTTCGAGCGTTTATATAATATAAATACCTGAATCACCCAGTATGTCATTATGATGTCTAGAAACTATGAATACAAAACAATATTTCATAGAATAATTTTTTTGTTTTGTTAATATTTTATGTGATATTAATAAATAACAAACAAAATCTATTGGAATATTTTTATCAAACGTTACACATTTATCATCAATATTGTAAATCATTTAATTTTTCATAAATCATTTATTTCCATGAAAATGATTTTCTTTGTAAAAAGCTCTACTTTTATACATAGCTATAGATATAAAGGGTTTTCCATTAAGTGTCCAAGCTTTCAAAATCAATTTGCTATGCGACTAGTGCTTTAAAATAGAACTACGTAAACAGGTTTAAACTGGGTGTCACAGTGCGTTGAGTGTTAAGAAACCAAAGTAATTTACACTAATACTGATCAAACGAAACTCTTTTAATGGCAAAGTCATTTATTCATTCCATAGACCACTGTTTTTTTTTTACAATTAGTTTTTGACTAGTCATTTTTTCAACACAAATTTTGTATGAGATCTTAAATTTAATGCCAATTTGGGTGATATATGATACCATCCAAATGTAATCCACAGCTTCGACCCCACAGATTTGGTATCAAAAAGCAGCCTTTGTATTAAACAAAATGATTATGAAAAGCTCTTTATCAAATTTAAAAAAAAATTGTTAAGTTATCCATCTATATTGTTCAAAGTTCGTACAATCTTAATGTAAAACTCTTTATAAATACATATTTATTAAATATCACTGTAATATTTTACTGTTATATTAAATGATGTAACTACTGCATAGCTTTAGAAAAAGCTTTGCGTGTAAAAGCTTAACGTTTAGAAAAAGATTATTATTTATATGCTTTTGATTTTCAGTCATTTATTCTTTCATGCATTGTTATTTGATATCATTTATAATAAACGTTTCTATATATTAGTAATGTCTTTAATTTTAATTATCTGTTTTCTATTTATTAATTATCTGATAGGCAGTTAATGTTTTCATTCCGAAAAATCAAAACTTTGATTATTACTGAAGTTTTTTTTTTCTACTTGCTGGTTGATTGGTAAGCACACTCTACTTCATAGCTGGTAATTTTACAAATAGTATGAAACAAACTGAATCTTTGATGATATTTGACTCAATTAAAAGTAAGTTTGAATTAGCTTTGGGAGTTCGGACACAGAATTTGTAGTTATTCGGAGTGTTTAGGAAATATTTCAACATGAGACTAGCAGACTTGGAATCACGCAAAAGCGAAACTTTACAAGAAGGCAAAAGCTAATTAATGGAATATTTTCGACATAAATCATGAAGGAAATATTTTTTCAAAACAAAAATAGACTCAAAAAATATTGGAACGATTGAGTGAATAGTCTTTGAGATATTGCTCATTACTGTAAAATACAATTACAAAAACTGAGAAAAATGACCCCCGAAAGATCACCCCCTCTTGCCCAGCTCTAATTTTAGCAATCAACATGATGGGGATGATGAGTGAAAAAAGCTCGGTCAGTGGGAGCTGCTTTATAGTATGTTAGGTTGCAAATGCAACTAGCATTGAGTTACGGCAACCAATACATACAAAAAAAACAAAAAACATATGAATAAAAGCGTCGAGCTCTCGCCTATATCTATCTCTCCTATTCTCCTGTATTCCTGTGTATCATGTAATGAAAGACTGGCGGCCATTGACCTTGTACATTATGTGGCAATTCTATGTTACAATCATGAATAAAAAGGGATGATGTTATGTTTTATAAATACGTGGACCGTTGTGTCATGATGTTTTTGTATCGTCTATTTGGATGATTGATAAAGATAAAAAAATAGATGATTATTAAAGATAAAGTTAAAGATAAAAAGATAGATGGAAAAAAAAATGGGGAAATTTTTATTATGCCTTGAGTGATAAATCTACCTAAATCGACTTTTTCAATTTTCGTATTTCGACGTACATACCAAAATATGCAGAAACAAATTGCAGGAATTTTGCAATTGTAAAACGGGTTGAAATTGTTTTCCATATTTTGAAAATTACTCCAGACATCAAAAAATTGTATTCTAACTTTTCATCTTATATTGTCAAGTTATAACATAATTCACTATCAAAATTGAAAATACCTTTTTTTTATTTATTTGCCTGAAATTACTTATTACGCTCATAAATCCTTAAAAATCCATATTTCTTAACTTAACTTAAATTACTTTTATGAATTCTCCAAATGGCAGACAAAGAGAATCATAGAAATAGCGTTTCGTTATGGGTTCATGGTCTTTATAAACGGACGTAGAATATAGAAAGATAAATATGTGAAAAATCGAATACAACCGACTCCTGTCTTAAAACTTTATTCTTATTATTTTTACTATCATTTTTGAATAAACATGTTAAAAATAAATTCGACTTTTTAAACAGAACACATTGAGAAGTATAGAAAATGAGATAAAATTAGTTAACGTTAGGAAATTTCTTTTTGACGACATTAAGTTGATATGGTCGAAAATCAGAATTATTATTCGTATGCAGAACAGAGTAAGACCCGTAAAAAATTATGAATATCAGAAAAATAATTGAGAGAGGATGTAATTTTAAAGAATTGAGAGAGGATGTTAAAATCAGATGCTATCGAAAAAAATAATTACATCTTTGTTTTTACAATTACAGCAAAGATTTAACTCGTTAACAGTAACTTTAAAAAATGTCAAAGTACTTGCTGATATAAAATTCCACTTTTTATGACTTCTGGGCCACCCAATATGATAAATTGATATGAACTTAGTATATGAAAATGAATTTTGAGTGGTTGAATGATTGCATTCAACTAAAATACATGCATAAAATATTAAAATATGCTCTGCTACTATTAAAGAGTGAGGGAAATTATTATTTAAAAATAATAACACATACTCATATACGTTCGTAACATATTGGACGGTGAATTGAAACGGAACTAAAATCGACAGGCAATATGGGGTGTCACAAAACAAATCACCTTAGTTGAGTCTAGAGATATACAGGTTACTAGCGGCCCCGACGGACGTTGTCCCGTAAAAACGTAACTCCAATTCATGAATACCTATACTACGTTTAGCCTGTCCGCTAAACCCATCCCGCTAAACCCCAATTTAACTCCTATTTATTGGAGTGGCCTGACCTTCGACCTTTGGCCTGACCTTTGATAGTAGAGCTCGCTGCGCTCGCATATGGCTCTAATAAATGCCTATTGACAATACCTGAATACTATTAAAAATACATAGTACACATAGTATACATAATGTGATATGATTTATATGCGCTCCCACCATTTAATGAAACTTCATTTTTTTGGTACGGAGCCCTCAAAAACAGTTGTACTGGACCAAATTGTAAATCTAAACCATTCTCGAATCTCCACGAACACACACAAAAAATTTCATCAAAATCGGTCCAGCCGTCTAGGAGGAGTTCAATTACATACACACGCACACAAGAAATATATATATTAAGATGTATGATAGAATATTAGACTGGTTTTTTGAAAATCATTTCCGATTATCAAATGGTAGGGTTGACTGGGGCTATTTGTTTAGTTGAAATATTGCCGAAACTACGCATCATACGACAATTTAATACTTACGTACTTCTAAGAATAATGCATTTTTAAATCTACAATTTTATGAAAAACAAGTGAAAACCAACAGAAAGTATTGATTACGGAAGTATGTTTTTTTTACATCATGTAAGCAGATAGCCACACAGAACTGATATTCCCATATAATACATGCTATATAATTTACACCTGATTTGCGCCCTCAAGAGTAAACAGTGATGTTTATGGATAAATGTTTCAAACAAAAGTTGTTTATTTTTTTATAAGGAGCATTTTTTACATTTAATTTTTTGTTCTATCTCTAACGGTTTACAAGATGTGTCCTACGAACCCAATACTTAGTTGACCTATGGTGCTCATTTACGAACTCGACCTCACTTTTTACGTTCTGAGCACGCTATGAAAATTTCAACTTGATATCTCTTTTCGTTTTTGAGTTATCGTGTTGAGAGACAGACGGACAGACAACCGAAAATAGACTAATTAGATGATTTTATGAACACCTATACCAAAATTTTGTTCATAGTATCAATATTTTTAAGCGTTACAAACTTGGGACTAAACTTAGTATACCTTGATATATTTCATATATACATGGTATAAAAATTCATAGCGGAGTTAGTTGAGCAATTAGCTACTGGGGTTAGTTGAGCAATTTTTCAACTTGCTCCAGTAATTACTTGCTACCATATTTATAAAGCCCAAAAAAGAGTTATATACTAGCACATTAGAAAATTTGTAGGGACTTTTTTTAATTAAAAACAATTATTGTCGAAGTTTAGGCTTTTGTAAAGTGGGAACTAAGACGTTAAAAGTAACAAAAATTAGGTAAGTACATAGTTTAAAAAAACTACCTAATGACCTTGGTATCAATATTTATTGATTTTTTAGTTCGAGTAAGAATTATTGAATATCTTATCTTGATAATAAACCTTGTACAAATTATATTTATTATTTATTTTGTGAAAAATTAAAATAAATATCGCATGTTAAAAAATCATGCGAAAATTTTCCAATTCCACTATCAGTAAAAACATACATACTACTCTAAAAACATGTTTTGTAAAATATGGATCATATTATTGATACTTAAAAAAATAGAATGTCATAAAAACGATATTGCCAATCGAGTTCCAAGTTTCTCTGATCATGTATATTCTAATTTTTCAATTTTTTTATCCAAATATCCTAATCATACATTTGTTTATAACGTGGATAATGAAACATTCTATAATATGGATCTAAACTGGGATCTTAAAACATATCGCAATGAGATAATTTTGGTAAATATTGAACAAATTAAAAAATATCGTTCGATTCATAGACGTTTTCATGCACTCAAAACTCCATTTGTCCATGTAGTTCATTTAAAAAATCCATGGATTTGGCAAAAATATTTTAAAACCAAAAATATAGTATTCTCAGATATTGTAATTTTTCTAATATCTGATAAAAATATTTTTAATGAAAATAGAAGAATCAGTGAACAAATCCAAAAGAATTATATCGGACGAGAATATGAGCAAAATATATTAAATAAAACATTTTGGACTCAAGATAAAATTTCTGGAGCTAATATGGTTTATGTAATACATAATGATTTATCATATTATGTATGTTTTTATTGTGGATCCTTAACAGGACAGTTACAACTGATAATAGATATCGAAAAATTGCCTCCAGAAAATGATTATCAAAATTTATTTGGACATTCGATAAATATTGCTTATAATCCAGTGAAACCATTTACTTGTGATTTCGAAAATGATCGATTTTGTTTTCAACAAAGTATCGAAGGTCGTGCATTGATGGCAATGAAAGATTATTTCAATTTCACTTTTAATTTAATTGATGGCGCTGCTTTGGATCCTAATGGAACATGGGATCCGGAAAATAAATGGTTCAGTCTAATTGAAACACTTTATGATCGAGACGATATCGAAATGGTTATTGGGGCGTGTTCATTAACATCATCGCGTCCAATTCAATATGATTATATGGGACCATTTAAAACCGAAATGAATATTGCGGTTTTTGTAACCACAAAAACAAATCGATTTGGATCAATTTGGATGATTTTATTACCATTTGATATAAAAATATGGTTAATGATATGTTTTTCAATAACTATATTTGTATTAATAATTTATTTTTTGGAAAAGATATTCCATAGGTATGATAATAATTATAAAATCTGGTACATTTGGACGAATGTTTTGGAAACCGTTTGTGAGCAATCTGCAAGTGTTCTAATGTCATTTAAATATCATTCCATAAGCATACGATTTATAATTTTTTTATGGAGCTCATTAATTTTAGTCATAATTACGGAATATAAAACCGTGATATTTAATATCATGTTAAATGGTGTTCAAAAAGACCCCAATTATATTCAAGATTTGGTTGAAGATCCAAGTTTTAAATTTGCATTTTTAAAAGACCCGTTTGTTATCAGTATTACACTTCATAATATATACGAGAACCATAGATATAAGTTGTACCAGAACACCTGCGAGGCTTTAGAATCTATGTTCGAAGATAAAGTTGTCGTTGTGGCTGAAGAGACAACATTATTATACGATCTAATTTTTGAATGTCCGAAAATATTTAAGAAACATTTTTATCTACGATTAACTCATGATTATTATTTCGCTCCACGGCAATACGTATGGTATTTAAATTATGAAACACCGTGGCGAGAAGCGTTTAATTCCAGATTGATTTCAATTTACGATAATGGATTAATTCGTAAATGGCATGACGATATATTTTCAAATTATTTTGATCATGGTATTAATTACATTCAAAGAAGTAATACAGAAATTTTTTCAACACAAGAAAAAGTTTTAAGTCTTGTCGATATTTATTCGGCTTTATTTTTTTGGATAGTTGGTTTAGCTTTATCATTTCTAATATTTTATATTGAATTTTATAATATTAAAAGATGCATTTCTAGCAAAGCATTAAATAAAAATACTTTAAGTTGAAATTTCGAAACCAATCTGAAATTTTGTTAAATTTTAATTAATAGATATTTTCCATTAATGGAAATTTATAATTTTTTTGTTATCAAATAAGAATTATAGAAAATAAACCCTAATGATTAACAGATATCTATTAATTAGGATAGTTTTTTATATTTTACGAAAAATAAAAATAAATATTGCATGTTTATAAAATAAAAAGTAGAGCAAACAAAAAAATCACGCGAAAATTTTCATAATTCTTCATTCGCAAAAAACCTTGATAAATTGGAAGCATGAATTCATTCTACCAAAATGATTTGTAAAATTTGGATCATTTTAATAATATTGAAAAAAACTGAATGCCATATCGATGATATTGCTGATCGAGTACCAAGTTTTTCATATCATTTATATTCTCAATTTCCAATGATTTTATCAAAATATCCAAATCATACATTTGTTTATAATGTCGATAACGAAACGGCAAATATGGTAGATCTTAATTGGAATCTCAAAGCTTATGAAAATCAATTCATGATCATGAATATTGAAAATTTAAGGAGATATTTCCGAATTCATCCAAAATGGTTTCCGTTAATAACTCCGTACGTTCATGTAATTAATTTAAAAAATTCTTGGCTTTGGCAAAAATATTTCAAAAATAAAAACATTGTTTTCTTTGACATCGTGATATTTATAATATCTGATAAAAGTATTTTGAATGAAAACAAAAAAATCAGTGAAAAATTCATCCAGAAAAATTATACGGGACAAGAATATGTATTATTAAACAAAACGTTTTGGACTCAAGATAAACTTTCTGGATCCTCTATGATTTATGTAATACTTGAAGATTTATCATATTATGTATGTTTTTATTGTGGATCCTTAACAGGACAGTTAAAACTGATAACAGATATCGAAAAGTTACCTCCAGAAAATGATTATAAAAATTTAAACGGACATTCGATGAATATCACTTACTTTCCAGTAAAACCTTTTATTTGTGATTTTAAAACAGATCAATTCTGTTCCGTTCAAAGTATCGAAGGTCGTGCATTAATGGCAATGAAAGATTATTTCAATTTCACCTTTAATTTAATTAATGGTAATTTTTATAATTCTAAAGGAAAGTGGAATCCCGAAAATTTATGGTATAAGCTAATTGACCAACTGATTGAGCATCCAAAAGACCTCAATATGATAATTGGAGCATTGTCATTAACAGCAATGCGTCCAATGGAATTTGATTATATTGGACCATTTACAAGTGAAAAATATGTAGCTATTTTCGTAACAACTAAAAGCAAACGATTTGGATCACTTTGGACGATTTTATTACCATTTGATATACAAATATGGTTAATGATATGTCTGTCAATAATTATATTTGTATTAATAATTTATTTTTTGGAAAAGATATTTCTTACGGACAAAGATAAGTATAAATTTTGGTATGTTTGGACAAATGTTTTGGAAACGATGTGTGAACAGTCTGCTAAGTTTCTAATGTCATTTAAATATCATTCCATAAGCATGAGATTTATAATATTTTTATGGACCTCATTAATTTTAATTGTTAATACAGAATATAAAATAGAATTATTTAATCTTATGCTGAAAGGTGTTCAAAAAGACCCTAATTATATTCAAGACTTAATAGACGATCCAAGTTTTAAATTTGCGTTTGTAAAAGATCCAAACGTAATCACTACTTTAACTCCATTTGAAGACATATTCGATTTCGATAGGAAATACACTTATCACAGATATAAATTGTACCAGAACATCTGCGAGGCTTTGGAATCTATGTTCCAAGATAAAGTTGCCGTTGTGGCTGAAGAAACAATACTATTATACAATCTTTTCTTTGAATGTCCAACAGTTTTCAAAAATAATTCTTATTTACGTTTAACTCATGATTATAATTACGTTCCAACGCAATACGTATGGTATTTAAATTATAACACACCGTGGAGAGAAGCGTTTCATGCAACATTGACTTCATTTTACGATAATGGATTATTTCATAAATGGCATGACGATACGTTTGCTTACCATATTGATCGAGGTATTAATTATATTAAAAAAAGTAATTCAGAAATATTTTTACCAAAAGAGAAGCTTTTAATTCTTGAAGATATTTATTCAGCATTGTTGTTTTGGATCGTTGGTTTAATTGCATCGTTTTTGATATATTTTATTGAATATTCTAGTCTAGTATTTAACTGTTGTACTAAAAACGACCTGTTTCTAGCAAAACCTTAAAAAAATGTTTTTCAAAAACAAAAGCAGAATACTTTGATGATTTCACAGAAACATAGTATGCACACGAGTCGACAAAGCAACGTTATCACGTTCATATTCCTGAAAGCAGCGCATTTTCCTTATGCAAGAACTTTCTTAATTCGCTTAATAATTTTTAAAATAACTTTTAGTTTAAAAAATGTAAAACATATTGTTGAACTATTAATAGACAACTTGTAATTTTACTAAAAAGTAGTATCATTTTTCGAACGAATATCTAATCTAAAAATGGAAATAATACAAACGGCAGACACTTAAGAAAATAAGCAGAATTTGTAGCTTAAGGAAGTTCCCTCACCAGTAATAGAAAAAAATAAATTAGTAGTAAATTAATTTTTACAGATCTATGATCATCATTTTGAACCATAAATTAAAGAATTCTTTAAAAATTGAAAAAGTTTAAATGTCAAATCATGGCCAACTATTCTGATATACTCAATGAATTATGATTATTTTACATTTAACAAAATTGAAAACTGTGTATATCAAGAAAGGGTGAAGGCTTAAAGGCGATGGTTTTTACTTTTAAGCCCAGTCAAGCGGGCGGGTATCAATCTAGTAATTATTGATATCTATAATTATTTAATTGTAATGATCGCTATTTTATATTTTACTAAAAATATAAATCAATATTGCATGTTTATAAAATAAAAAATAGAACAAACAAAAAAATCACGCGAAAATTTTTATAATTATCCATTAGCAAAAAACCTTGATAAACTGGAAGCATTAATTCATTCTACCAAAATGATTTGTAAAATTTGGATCATTTTAATAATATTGAAAAAAACTGAATGCCATATCGATGATATTGCTGATCGAGTACCAAGTTTTTCATATCATTTATATTCTCAATTTCCAATGATTTTATCAAAATATCCAAATCATACATTTGTTTATAATGTCGATAATGAAACGGTAAATAAGGTAGATCTTAATTGGAATCTAAAAACATATAAAAATCAGATAATAGTTATGAATATTGAAAATTTGGGGTATCCGAAATATTTTCGAATTCACCGAAAATGGCTTCCACTAATAATTCCGTATGTGCATGTAATTTATTTGAAAAATCCATGGATTTGGCAAAAATTTTTTCGAAATAAAAACATTGCCTTCTTTGACATCGTGATATTTATAATACCTGAAAAAAGTATTTTTAATGAAAACAAAAAAATCAGCGAAGAAATACAGAAAAATTATACCGGGCGAGGATATGATCAAAATTTATTATTTAATAAAACATTTTGGACTCAACATAAAATTTCTGAATCTTCTATGGTTTATGTAATACTTGAAGATTTATCATATTATGTATGTTTTTATTGTGGAACCTTAACAGGACAGTTACAACTGATAACAGATATCGAAAAGTTACCTCCAGAAAATGATTATAAAAATTTAAACGGACATTCGATAAATATATCTTATTTTCCAGTAAAACCTTTTATTTGTGATTTTCAAACAGATCAGTATTGTTCCGTTCAAAGTATCGAAGGTCGTGCATTGATGGCAATGAAAGATTATTTCAATTTTTCTCTTAACTTAATTGATGGTAAAACTTTTGTTCCTAAAGAAAAGTGGAAATCAGAAAACCTATGGTATCAACTACTTGATGAACTTGAAGATCGTCCAAAAGACATTGATTTGATAATTGGAGCATTTTCATTAACAGCATTGCGTCCAATTGCTTTTGATTATATTGGGCCATTTGCAAATGAAAAATATGTAGCTATTTTCGTTACAACTAAAACGAAGCGATTTGGATCACTGTGGACGATTTTATTACCATTTGATATGCAAATATGGTTAATGATATGCCTTTCAATAACTATATTTGTATTAATAATTTATTTTTTGGAAAAGATATTCCATGGGTATGATAATAATTATAAAATCTGGTACATTTGGACGAATGTTTTGGAAACCATTTGTGAGCAATCTGCAAGTGTTCTAATGTCATTTCAATATCATTCCATAAGCATGCGTTTTGTAATATTTTTATGGAGCTCATTAATTTTAATCATAAATACGGAATATAAAACAGAATTATTTGATCTGATGTTGAATGGTGTTCGAAAAGATCCCAATTATATTCAAGACTTAATTGAAGATCCAAACTATAAATTAGCAATTTTAAATGATCGAAGTATAATCACTACGTACACTCCTCTTTCTGATATATACAATAAGGAAAAGCATAGATATAAACTGTACCAAAATATCTGCGAGGGTTTAGAATCCATGTTCGAAAATAAAGTTTTTGTTGTGGCTGAAGAAACAATACTATTATACAACCTATTCTTTGAATGTCCAACAGTATTCAAGCAAAATTCTTATTTACGTTTAACTCATGATTATAATTACGTTCCAACGCAATACGTATGGTATGTAAATCATAACACACCATTATTCAAATTAAGATGAGCATTTCTGTGGGCTGTATTATGCATTTTGTTAAAATATATCCCCTTAAGGACCCACAATAAAAATATTTAGCTAGATTATAAAATTATTAATTAGCTAGACCGGTTTCGATTGCTTTGGCAATCCTCTTCAGTAGCATTAAACCTCTTAAAATTAAAAAGTCTTAAAATTAAAAAATATTTACAAATCCGAAAAAAGAACCGCATCAATCTGAAACAAATAATAATAAAATATTACCCTTAAAATTAAAATAAAATTATTTACCCGATTATAATAATAATAAATCTTTATGTTACACCCTCTAAAATAATGTAACTGCCTGCTTTCACCTAAAACACAATAAAATATTAAGTTTTAATCCTAAGATAGGATTATCGTTATGAAAATATCCGAAAACCAAGGGATTAAGCCTGAAAATAAAATATAAGATAAGAAAAGTTGTAAATATAAAATAAAAAACCCAGAAATAAAAATAAAAATAAAGAGAAAATTAGATTACCAACAAATTAAAAATTTTTATCCTCGGTATACCTAAAACAGAATAAATAATTAGAATTTAGAAAAACCTGTAACAAACCAAAATAAAATTAAATGAAAATAAGCAAGTTAAAAAAAAAAAAAAAAAAAAAAAAAAAAAAAAAAAAAAAAAAAAAAAGAATTAATTAAAGAACAATAGAATCAGTATTACCAAATAAAGTAAAATGGTGTACCTAAAACAGAAGAAATTATTAATTAGCGTACCTAAAACAGAAGAAATTATTAATTAGTGTACCTAAAACAGAAGAAATTATTAGTTAGTGTACCTAAAACAGAAGAAGTTATTAGTTAGTGTACCTAAAACAGAATAAAATATAAAATAAATAAAAAATGAAAGTGAGCAAAATTATAAAAATACAAGAAAATAAGTTGAAAAAATAAAAAATTTTTACCAAATGACAAACTGAAACAAACAAAAATCAAATTAAGTAAAAATGATAAGCAAAAATAAAAATTAAATCAAAAAATAATAATAGGAAAGATAAATAAAAAAGATGAAAAATAGCATAGAATATCGATTCTCGAGACAACACAAATGAAACAGGTAACTAAAAGAAACCCTGCCCAAATTGTGTTGTTTTTCGATCACCATTCAAATAAAACAGGTAAAAAGTGTACACCACAAGTATAATTAAGCAATAAACTTAATCGTCACATGTACTCTAGTTAACTGTTGCTAGAGTACATGTGACGATTAAGTTTATTGCTTAATTATACTTGTGGTGTACACTTTTTACCTGTTTTATTTGAATGGTGATCGAAAAACAACACAATTTGGGCAGGGTTTCTTTTAGTTACCTGTTTCATTTGTGTTGTCTCGAGAATCGATATTCTATGCTATTTTTCATCTTTTTTATTTATCTTTCCTATTATTATTTTTTGATTTAATTTTTATTTTTGCTTATCATTTTTACTTAATTTGATTTTTGTTTGTTTCAGTTTGTCATTTGGTAAAAATTTTTTATTTTTTCAACTTATTTTCTTGTATTTTTATAATTTTGCTCACTTTCATTTTTTATTTATTTTATATTTTATTCTGTTTTAGGTACACTAACTAATAACTTCTTCTGTTTTAGGTACACTAACTAATAATTTCTTCTGTTTTAGGTACACTAATTAATAATTTCTTCTGTTTTAGGTACGCTAATTAATAATTTCTTCTGTTTTAGGTACACCATTTTACTTTATTTGGTAATACTGATTCTATTGTTCTTTAATTAATTCTTTTTTTTTTTTTTTTTTTTTTTTTTTTTTTTTTTTTTTTAACTTGCTTATTTTCATTTAATTTTATTTTGGTTTGTTACAGGTTTTTCTAAATTCTAATTATTTATTCTGTTTTAGGTATACCGAGGATAAAAATTTTTAATTTGTTGGTAATCTAATTTTCTCTTTATTTTTATTTTTATTTCTGGGTTTTTTATTTTATATTTACAACTTTTCTTATCTTATATTTTATTTTCAGGCTTAATCCCTTGGTTTTCGGATATTTTCATAACGATAATCCTATCTTAGGATTAAAACTTAATATTTTATTGTGTTTTAGGTGAAAGCAGGCAGTTACATTATTTTAGAGGGTGTAACATAAAGATTTATTATTATTATAATCGGGTAAATAATTTTATTTTAATTTTAAGGGTAATATTTTATTATTATTTGTTTCAGATTGATGCGGTTCTTTTTTCGGATTTGTAAATATTTTTTAATTTTAAGACTTTTTAATTTTAAGAGGTTTAATGCTACTGAAGAGGATTGCCAAAGCAATCGAAACCGGTCTAGCTAATTAATAATTTTATAATCTAGCTAAATATTTTTATTGTGGGTCCTTAAGGGGATATATTTTAACAAAATGCATAACACACCATGGCGAGAAGCGTTTCATGGGAGATTGACTTCATTTTACGATAATGGATTATTTCATAAATGGTGTGACGATACATTTTCATATCATATCAATCGTGGTATTAATTATATTAAAAAAAGTAATTCAGAAATATTTTTGCCAGAAGATAAGATTTTAATTCTTGAAGATATTTATTCAGCATTGTTTTTTTGGATCGTTGGTTTAATTGTATCGTTTTTTATATTTTTTGTTGAAATTTACAGTATTAAGTTTTGTAGTAACAAACAAATGTTCCTAGCAAAGCCTTAATAAATAAAAATATTGTTCAGAAAAGGATGCTTTAGTTATAACTTTTGCTGACGCAAATATGTTAATTTACGAAATATCTTTAAATTTGTTTAGTTTAACCTAGTAATTTTTTTGTGTAGTTTGAATCGAACTAGTGAACGAATGACTTATTTATAGAATATAGGTACAAATGACATAAATAACCAAAGTATTTTTATAAAATATTAACAATAAATAATTTACTAAACAACAATAGCTTTAAACACCACTTTTATTAATTTGTAAACAATTAATTGATTATGCTCTGCGTTCATTAATTATTATACCATATTAAAATTTATTACACTTTTATTTTAAACGTTCGCTTTGTTTGTTCTATTTTCTATTATACGTTTTATTATTAAATAAGTCTGGTATGTATTGGTGTATGAACATTAGAAAAATTTTCACCTTCCAAGTTACCTTTTATTCTTTTCTATTGGCGTTTTTAAGATATACATTCATTTTAGTGGAGAGCCGTAAGATTTATACCTCGCAATCCAAGAACAGTCAATGAATGTTTATAAAAATTGTTTAAAGCTTACATTGAAAAGTTAAAAACAAAAATTTGTGCAAAATACGTTTCAGTAAACACTTTTTGATTAGAATTTACTCCTATATCGATTCCCGTTGTCATTTTCAACATTAAGTTTTCCACCCCCGAAGACGCGTGTCTCGCACCTCGAGAAGGTGTGGCTCCCACCTCCTGAGCAAGATCGCACAAATTTTTGTTTTTTACTTCTTTAAGTAGGCTTTAAACAATGCAGTAAGTGGGTTAAACTAAATGCACAGTTTTTATTGATTAAAGATTCATTGACTTTCCCTGGATTCCGAAAGTTTGAGTATATTTATATCTTACGGCTTTCTGTTATTCTTGAATGTGAGCCAGGAATATTCAATCTAGCTAAAAACAATAATCACAATAGTTACAGTACCGTTTTTCAAGGAGGTATATTTTAATAATTTTTGAAAATAGTATTTGAAAGGATAAAAACAGGATTGTACTTCTATTTCATTTCATTCAATTTTCATTGGGTAAAATTTCAATTTATAATTAAATTTTTTTTGGATAAAATCTGAAAAATCCATAATTTGTAAATAGATAAAATTCTATGAAGATAGGAAAAGTTACTAAGAGTTATTTAAGTTTAAAAAGATAATAGTTATTCCTTTTTGAAATCAAGAGTGAGATGTTGAGAAGATCCTCAAACGCTGATGGTATATATTCTTTAGAAGTATCGTAGAAATAGAGAAATTTGATTGTAAAGGTTATTATAATCATACGCCAATACATGCGCAACTATTTCCGTCCTTAAACATACTTCATTGTAAAATATATGAACCAATAGAAGCACAGCAGCTTGGTTGGTTTTTCAATATGCAGGTTGTTAATTTTGTTTTTTCAGTCATAAATATTTCAGTTGGTTGGTGTTTTTTTAAAATCATATAAAATATGTATTCTGCGTTTAAAAATACGAATAAAATCAATAATTTGTAGAATGGTAAAAGAGAGCAACGTCGAGAAAAAGTTGAATTCAAGCTAGACTAGCTTTTGGAAATTTTTGTATGGAAATAAGGTAGACAATCACCTAAACAGCTTGTTGGAACTATTGGAACTATGTTCCTGTTTTGCGTTTGTATTGAATTGAGGATAGTTTTTGTCTTTTAATATTCTCAATGAGGACATGGTCTTGTAGTTAGGGTGCCCATGTCAATAGATATTTCAAAAGAAACTTAAAATAAATTAAAAATACACAATTCATAGGGAAAGGCACATAGTTCCATTGGGTATTCCACTACACCACTTTCGCTCCTTTTTCTATTATGTTTTTGATAAAATATCAAAGAATATTTTGTGACAATAAACACGTCGGCAACATTGTTATACACAATAACACAATATACATAAACATTATACATGTTGAATAATATATTAAAGAAAAACATGTTTTCTTTTTTAAAGAGTTATATCAACCATGTTGTAATGTTTCTCATACAATAACAACATAAACTTGTTATTCAAATTTTATGTTAAGGTTAAGTGTTAAGCCTTGTCAGCTAAAATACCAGTTCATACTTAGTTGACGTAAGAGTTATCATTGACGTAAGATTTATACAGACTGAGTGTCAAACGATTTTAAGTGTGCCAACATCTCAGGTAATTGTTTAGGTCTAATCATTATATTAAGGTAGATTCGTAAAAAAAATATAAAGTGATACGTGAAGTATTTTTTTGAAGTTAAAAAGCGAAACAGTTAAGTGAAATCACCATGTTTTATGTAAAACATTTTGTGATATGAAAATTTAACATTCAATGTATGTGTTTTTGATAAATGTCCTTATATTCAATGTATATTTTTTTGATTAACGTCCCAAGCAACTAGCTCCCAAGCAATTACCTAAGATGTTGGCACGTTTCTCACTGTAAGGAAAGATAGGCGATGCTTAGTCTGTATAAAACTATAACGTCAATGGTAAAGATTGACCGTCATGTACCCTTGATTCAAAATATCGTTATGTACGAATTATCAATGAAAATTTTTCATGAATATTAGATTTTATTGGATCTTTTTATCAAAAAATTATGTGTCGATATAATGTAGTTGTGATTAATTTTGTGTGTATATCTATTTGAATAATATTGGTTTTATTTTATTGGTTTTAAATTTATTATTATTTTATTAAAAATATTTTTCGTATTATTATGTAAGCTTTGTATAATATTTGTTATTACCAGTAAATATTTTTCATCTTGTAGCTTGAATTGAAAAGCTTTATTATTAAAATTCTTAATTTTGCCAAGAAAAAGAGACTGTGATCTCAAAATAGTTGTCGTAAAATAAATATTAAGAAAAATTCAAAAATTGTTTTTTATTTTACATGATTTAAGTGTGTTGCTGGACGCTCAGAGAAGAAATTTATAGGCATACCAATGTTTTAATTACCTACAACGTTCTACGATGTTGTCCTTAGTGAATTGTCGAGATTGCGTGTTGGGTTGTGACTTTAGGTAAACATTAAGATGTGATCCATGGTGAACTATGAACTTCTATTTTAATGAAATATAAACATATTGCCTTTAAAAAATATATGAATGTAAATTGTAAATCAAGGTACGATACTTTCCATATTGAGACCGACAAACCTAACTATTGCCTGCGCACATGAGAATATAGATGATCTTATTTTCTGTGTTAGTTAATCTAGTTAAATATTACTCTCTACAAGTTAGGATATAGACAGTTTCACTGTACGTCTGTATATAAATACAACAAACTTGTAAATTCATATTTATTTTGTACGTGTTGCTATAAATAAGCTAAATAAAGCTAGAAATATATAAGTTAATTTTTATGTGGAATTTATTATGCAAAATATTACAAAGTTTGGCTGGGAATAATTGGGGGATAATCTTATCGTTGATAGTACTAGATTGAAAGAGCTTATTATAATTTTTTTTGAAATAATTTTGTAAGCTTGGATAAAAAATAGTACTTTGTGTATTCGGTAGGCAACGCAAATACATTCCCGGCCGATTATCGAATTGGCTGGTCGGAGTGCAAGCCTAGGAGTCCGGCAATCATAGGAGCAATCATAAGATTCCGCACAATGTACTTTTCATACAAAATACACACGATATTCAAATAAAACGTGGAGGAACGGTACAGGAAACTTAATTTTCTGGTCTTGGAAAGGAAAAACCACAAATTGTTCAGAGTGAAAACTTAAAACTGACTACCATTTTTTTTAAATTTGAGATGCTCGGCCGAAAAGAATTTGCTACTGAATACTGGCATTTATTTAAAAAAAAAATACAACTTCTGCATCAATATTGATGCTGTAAGCTGTAATTGAATAAAAAAACGACTTGGTTGGAAGTTGGTATTGGATATAATATGAAGCAGTTCATCTCCCAGGTATGTCAATAGGTAAGGTTGGCTAGTAGATAAAATCACACAATGCGTCTCAAAATCTGTAATGTTAGAACATGAACGTTTTCGCATGCTTGAAAAGTTTGTTCAAGCAATTCGTAAAATAACCCAAATAGCTGTATTTCTACATTCCCCTACATGTAGTTTTCTTCTATATAAGGTAATTTTGACCCAAAAATCACAAAAATTGGGTGCATTTGATGACTGATCTAATAGTTTTTGAAATACGGACGAAAATCGATCCAAATATTGCGATATCTCAGAAACTCGGCGTCCAATCATTAAATTAACCTGATTTTTATACTTTTTGGGTCAAAATTACCCCATCCACCGCGTGTTATCAAATTACAAAACAAAACTTTTTTGGCGATTTCTCGATTTTTCAAAAGGGTCTACATACTACATACCCCTTAAAAAAATTGCAAAAAATCGAAAAATATCTCCAATTTCGATAAAACTCAGTATATAAGGTAATTTTGACCAAAAAAGTACAAAAATCGGGTGAATTTGATGACAGGTCGAATCGTTTTTGAGATACGCACTAAAATCCAACCAAAAATTGCGATATCTCAGAAACTCTGCATAGTAACCTTTTATATCGAATTTACCATTTTTTAAAGGGAAGGTTTTCTTAACATTAACTCATAATTTTAGATTATTATACAAAATATTATACGAGTACTTATTATACGTGTTTACGAGTACTCTACCTTAAAAAAAATTTCACACTTTGCGTACATTAAGGGATAGTTTTTTAAATACTTTGTTTGTTTAAAAATATAGCCCGACATAGATCTTCAGTGAAGTTTCGTATATAAACTATGCAATATAGTATTTGCTTTTCGCCTAATAGATTTATAAATGAAAACTATATTATACAAAATATTTGAAGAAGTTTTATTTTATTATATATTTTTTATATATTTTATTCATATTATTGGCATATATATTTTACTACTAAGTTTTTGTTATGTGTTAGCTATTCAATTTTGTAAATTGTCTGTAGAAATACAAGTGAAATTTACAAAATTGAAAAAACCCCCGAGAAATGCGATTTATTCCCTGTAAACCGATTTTTGGAAACTTTTCTATAAAATGTTATCAATCGAGTCGATTCGACGGTTTAGGGGCTACGACACCACTGAGAAATACATAGACGCACAGATAAACATTTTAAACTTATAATACTCCCTCTTAAATGAATATCAAAGTGATGGTCAAGGACATCAGATGAGATGAAAAGGATGTTAGACGGGCTTAGTAAATTTTTCTACTGCGTAGGTATAATGAAAAAGGACTTTTTTCTTGATATGTAAAATATAAGAGGATGGAAAAAAATACAAGAATAATAATACCTGACAAGAAGGTAGAAAATTTCGTACAAGTAGAATAAGAAATGATGAACAATGTTGCTACCATCATCGTATTTGATATGAAATGCAAATTACAAGGTGCAATTTGATTTCTGCGCCTCATTACCATTGCTGGTGTTATTATTCGCTGCTACTACCGAAAAACCAACTTGACAAGCGCTCGTACCGCATCATCATCACACAGTTATCATTATCTCATCATACTACAACTACAAACTGTTATCCTCTCTCCTAGTAAGTTATCGTTAGCTTGCTTACCTCTAGCTAGAGCAAGCAACCTGACAGACAGATAGACACACATCTCTCACAAGCAGTCATGTGAACATCCATTACCAACTCCTTCATATATGACATTATTCTGATTACACGGAAATTGCAAGTTATAAAACTTGCAACTTTCTTCACTCTTCTTACTTCTACTTAGTTCATCTAGAGGGCACTTATAAAATAGATCCATATATGAACCAGAGACACCAGGGCGTTAGTTAAGACTAGAAGAGTGTTACAATTTTAGAATAAACGTAATGGTAGTAAATGTATAAGGTTTGTTTTATCCAAACATATTGAACAGGTATATGTAATGAGAAATATTACAGAGTTATAGATCCCTGGAAAGAAGGTCCCGAAAAATTATCTCCAGGGTATTGATCCGCTGAAAAACAGTCGTAGCCAGTGCATTTTAAATTTGTAAAAACAAGTATATGTAGTAGCTAGGTTAGGTAAGGTTAGAGTGGTTGTCCTGGAGTGGTACACACTTAGATCCTAGGGTCCGTTGTGATAAGCCCCGCAGCATTGGGTCATTTCTTGCAACTTCTTTTCTGGCAAGCTTGTCAGCTCCACAATTTCCTGGAATGTCCCTGTGTTCCGGTACCCATACCAAGTTTACATTCATTTATTCCGCCAGCTCATTTATGACCTAACTAGGCATAAGAAGAGTTGGTTCAAACCAAAGTGGCACTGAACAAGAATAGTGTAGATATGAGTACACATCCATATACATCATACACATCATACACTCTCTCTTGATCGGTGCCTTGATTGGTTTGAAGACTCATGCACATAGGATGACTTGGCGATATCCATTCTTCGACAGATAAAGTTGTGCGATTAGATTACTAAGTGAAATGAGAAGGTAAAGGAAGCAAAATAAATTTTGAAGTACTTGGACTACTATGAAGAATATCAATAAAAAATTTCAGTATTTAGTATTTTTTACTGTTTTTAAAGTATTCATAAACGAAAATTTGATTTCCTGGAAATTTTCTTTTTAGAAAGTTAAAACGAATCCATAATAATATATGATATTTGCTTGTATGTTGTATTTGGTGCATCGTAGCGTATAATAATCTAAAAACTATGATGCTTCAAGCTGTTCCTTTTCCAACACTAAAGCATAAGCAGTTTATAATAATACACATATATCTCTCAACTCTTCCTCAGCTCTCCCTCTCTTTCCCGTTCTCTCACAACTAAAACTATATGCTTATGCTTACTAGTAGTATACTTTCAAAAATTTTAATATATAGTTTTAACTTTATTATAAACCTCCTCTATATTACAGTTACTATTACTTCTTTTACTTAGTAGATGTTATACAAAAATTATTTGTCTAAAGAAATAAATTTTCAAATTTATGACAAATATTTTTATTTTTTTACATACTAGAATACTAAAAATTGATATGGAGTACAAATATGTCAGTTGGCATGTGTTGGCAAGTTTATAATTTTGTAATTTATTTATATTGGGCTAAAAATTTGTTATATCCTGAAATCTAAAATATAAAGAACAAGAGGTGTCATGGAACACCCGGTAGGTCCCCGGTATCAAAGATAAGAATAGTTTAAATTTATAAAATATGTTTTTCAAATTTTGTGTCAAAAGCCATCTATGAACAGTAATCAGAAGTTATCAAAGATCAGAATCAGAAGTTAGTTGTTATAAAACTATCCACATGCGGAGTGAGCATCGTAAACAAGTGACGATGTCCTCTTTGTGAATACTATCACCACTTCAAGATAATAAACTATGAAAAAAGTGTCGTAAAATTTTTCAAAAACTATATTATTCAACAAATTTTTTTGTGGAGATTGGAGTACGGAAGATTATTTTCGGAATTGCTTCTAGTAGATTTGAGTCCTCGCTTACAATTTGACGATTATTTTGAAACATTTGGTTTGAGAAGCTGTTGTCAAAGTACTGCCTAACAACATTTTTCAATTTTTATCGTCGGAGACTGCTCTTTCAGACCTGGAAAATTTTTAGTAGTAGCTGAAACTTGATAAATATTTATTGAGGACGATCTTGAAATAGAAAGAGTGAATTAAAAATGCAAACATTATTTTATCCGACTCACAACAAAGCGAGTTGTACGTCATCCCATGCCTTTAATTAAAATTTTTAAGGAATATCGGAAATTTTTCATAAACTTCAAACTACAAACTATGAAGCATAAAAGTGAATTGTGTCAGCTGTTGAAATTGAATAGCCATAAATTGGTTGTCGGTAGTCAAAAATTTTATTATTAATTTCAAAAAGAGGTTAATTACTGGTCGTTCTATACTTTTTTCATAATTAATGTTTCCAAATAAGTTTGACCAAAATATCAGCAAATTTCATTTAAATTAATATATATAGAACTATATAAATGTATAATAACTGCAACAAACTTTTGCTCTCAAATGCACAAAACTTTATTACCGGTGAAAATAGTTAGGTAACAGTGTAATTTTGCTTGCTAGTGTGTCTGTCTATGATGTAACAAAGTTTAGTGTTTAGCAAAGTACCTAATGATTTTTATAAAAATAAATTATGAATAACTACATGTGAAATAATGAAACTATGAAAAAGTTTAAATACGCAAACACGGACTTCACCTGAATTATTTAATGCAGGTTTTGATAAACAAAATATTATTTTAAGAGTAGTATTTTATCATATTTTTAAAAATACCGATTAATTATCAAGTCTGAAACAAAACCGGAAGAAATCTTTTAGCAGTTCCATTTCGAAAATTTGTTTGCATCGACGAGAGTTTGATTATAAACTTATTATTATTAAATTATTTTTTGCTCTTAGACACACATATGGGCATATTATAAAAGGAATATATTATTAGACACACATTTTTTTTTTATTTGTGGCTTCGTAATGCAACTCTACTAATGGATTTTCTATTAAGAGTGTTCGAACTTTAAAACTCAGCCATTAAGCTCTATGAAAAATCGTTCATTGTAAACTAAATTGTAAAACAAAGAATTTCAAAGCTTTACTAATGTTTGCTTGATGTTCGTCCAAGCACAAAACAGACACCAATTTGATTTAATTTTTCTACGGAACCTTAGTAACATATATTCAAAATATCAATTCTATATTTCAGTATATAATCTTTCGCTGTCATATATAAAAAAAAACTAACTTTTTTTCTATTAGAATGATTGTTTTTTGTTGTTTTTTTGGAAATAATCCAACAAAGTTTCACGGAAACATAATTCAATACTATTTGTACAAATTGAATTTGAAAAAATAAAAATATGAGATAATAAATAGGATAGTTTTTTATTATAATTTTTTTGTTCCAACAAATTTTTTTTTGACGGAACTCATTTTAGATTACAGAAAAAAATTTATATTGTGATTAAAATAAATTTTTTTATAATTCAACTGAAAAACCAGTTATTAAAACGTACTTTTGTCCAATAAATAAAAAAACTTTTCAAAATCAAACCTGAGAAACGAAATTTTATTGCTTCACCGCGAATAATTTTTACAACTAAATAAAATTTTCAATTAGTTTTGGAAGAGTGTGGTATGTTTATAACCGTTTAAAAGGGAACTTAGGATCTTTTCACTTAAAATAGCTCCCTGTACTATAATAAATCCAACACACTTGAATATATTAAAATGAAAATAGGTTAAATTTTGACTCTATTATTTTTTGACATAGAATAATTAATAGGATTAAACTTTAATATTTTAAATATTAAATATTAAAATATTATAAAATAAAGTTGATTAACAATATTTTTGGTCTACATAGGAAGGTTGCCAAGATAAGTTAGTAAGGCTTGATCCGTACTACCAAAGTTTTGTTCTTTCTCTAACAATTTACAAGATGGGTCCTACAGACCCAAGACCCAATTGACCTATGCTCATTTACTTAGCCTCACTTTTTGCGTCTTCAGCACGCTATACAAATTTTAGCTTGATATATTTTTTCGTTTTTAATTTATCGTGTCCACAGCCGGGTAGATTCCGCTCTTTCAACACCTTAAGAGTTAATTTTACAAAAATCGTTCCTTAGTGCTCAACCACAGTGCCAAATAAGCCCACATGCAAACTATCATGGTTCTAGTTCCTACTATACGTGAAATTGAAATTGACGTGCAAAATGCAATTAGAAAGAATAAAAAATTTCCCTCACATTCCTAACATTTGAACGAAAATATCATAAAATAAATATAAGCGCAAAGTATTTCATAAGAGATTTCTGGAGTAGTTCATGATAGGCTTATTTTATCTTGTAGCACTGGAAACAAGTGTACCAACTGTTATTATAAAAATGACCAATCGAGACAAGCTTCTCCTAAATAAACTATACAATATAAAGCATAATTCATCAATAAGCGCATTCAAACTAGTTATGGACATTAGAATCATTAAAATGAAGCATAATAGATAGAAATTTTAATAAAATTGGTCGATATATCTATATATCTATAAGGTTGGCTGATAAGTCCCCGGTCTGACACATAGATGGCGTCGCTAGTATTAAATGCATATTATTTTTATATAGTACTAACCTTCAAATGATTCGTGTCAAAATTTGACGTCTGTAAGTCAATTAGTTTGTGAGATAGAGCGTCTTTTGTGAAGCAACTTTTGTTATTGTGAAAAAAATGGAAAAAATGGAATTTCGTGTTTTGATAAAATACTGTTTTCTGAAGGGAAAAAATACAGAGTCCGGAAACTCATTATCAAGCCAAGTTTTTGCTTCCACTGTATTTTTTCCCTTCAGAAAACAGTATTTTATCAAAACACGAAATTCCATTTTTTCCATTTTTTTCACAATAACAAAAGTTGCTTCACAAAAGACGCTCTATCTCACAAACTAATTGACTTACAGACGTCAAATTTTGACACGAATCATTTGAAGGTTGGTACTATATAAAAATAATATGCATTTAATACTAGCGACGCCATCTATGTGTCAGACCGGGGACTTATCAGCCAACCTATTATATATGTATTTTGTATTATATATTTCTTAATCCTTGAACACTACATAGAATTTACATATTAATTCCTTTACTCTCTCTACAAAGTAAATATATTTTCTATATTTAAATACTAAATAAACATAAAATATAGTTTTAATGAAAGGTGATAGAAAATCAATATAAATTTTAAAGTATAGAGTGTTTAATTTAAATAAGAAACCTTTGGACTGTCAGTGATGGTGTTACTAAGAAGCGTAGATGTGCGTACGTACCTGAAACAAAACGAAATTAATTAAAATCAATTCCAATAAAAATATTATTATTAAATCTTAATACTTAGAAAACTGATTAAAATTATCTTTTATGACGTAAAAGAGGAACGAAATGTTCAAATTTTTCATAAACTTATTAGTTCGCATTAAGAATGAATGTGCTGAAATTCTTTCCTCTAACTTAAAGGAAATAAGATTAAAACCAAAACACTTATAATGATGGAACAATAACTTCAAAATTGCGTTGAATCTCGAAATCATCTAAAAAAGAAAAAACCAATTCGAGTAATTCTAATTCCACATAAAACATTCTGTATAATTTTAAAGATTGTTGATAGAAAATATAGTTTTTACAACAAAATAATGTTACGGTTTACATTGTAATACGTTTCAAGTACAATTTCTAATTCATCTATAAATAGGATTGGTAAGGTACGAAGTAGGTTTAATGTAGGTAGGAATCATGTCGGACAATATTACTGTACGTACATACAACAAAAGTAAAGCTCATCATGACCCATCTCTATCATTGTGAATCCTCATATAATCCTCATGACTACAAACCATGTAGAATCTTTTGTGCAAAATGGTTTCTACCATTTCAACTAACACAAATATGTATGTACAGACAGACATCGAAGCAATTGTAATCGTATTGAACTTTATTCTAACGATTGTGGATAAAGAAGGTATTAATTTTTTATTTAAAGTTTTACAAATCGATACACTTTATTTTAATTTGGAGGCCAAATTTATGTAAAACGTTTGGACATAGTCCAAATCTAAACATCGCCAGAGAAGTAATTACACTTTTTCTATTGATATTGTCAAAAAGTACAGGATAAAAATATCTATAAATAATATTCTTAATTAACTATTAATAATGAGAAATATTTACCCAAAATAGGTGTTAAAATGAAATATTTTGTATAACGGAGTTGGTTAGGGTTATAATAATAACAGGTATTCATTGCGTACAGAACCGATTTTAGCGCTATTCGTGAAAATACTTCTATATCGTTTCATTATGTTATTCATTTGAGTTTTCACACAATGATTTCTTCGTTTATGTAATAATTTCAGGCAATGTTCTTACATTAGAGATACAAGCATTGTGTGAAAAATAAAATTAATACAATACCGGCACTGAATTCCGTTCGGTACGCAACAAATAATACAAGCTACATTCTACTAATCTCGTATTATTTTATATGGAATTTTATAGCAATGGTGCGAATTATAGTTCTACAGTAAATTTATGTACTGCTCTTACATTATAAATATTTTCTGAACTGATTTTCTACGCAAAATTTCATAATTATGTTTAAAATTTCATATTTTAATATGAAATATTTATAGTTGTTTAAAAGCTTGTAAGCAAATCTGTTGGTCATATTTTTCAAATTAGTAGAGTGAAATTACGCCTTGTGTATGGATAAAAGTTCGAGCAGTGAAACTTTGGGGTTTTTCTTTTCACATCAAAATAAGTATTTTTTGAAATTTTTTACTTTCCCGGAGTGGTGCAACATGTTTAAAAAACAAAATGGCGTCAAAAATGAAATTTTTTTCAGAAATTTTATCATTTTTATTTTATATTCGCTAAAGGAGACATCGGTGCATACCCAAATTTGGTAGGTTAGTAGCTCATGTTAAGAACTACTCCTCATAATTTTTTGGTGGGGTTTCGTCCCTTCCCCTCCCAGTTACATATATATGTATACATACATATGGTAAAACAGTTCATTTGACTATAACTTGAAAAATATTCGATTGATTTTAATAAAACTAATATCCATAGTAGATTTTATTACTTACAACTTTCGGTTAAAATTTTAGCGAAATCCGTTAAATAGTTCGGCCAAAATTTCCAATTTAGGGAATTGTTTAAAATGGCTGCCATTTTATGCCATTTTGTCCTACGAGGTTAAATTTTTTTTTAAATTGTAGCATTTTTTATTATCTTTCGATTTTATAATAAGTGGCTTACCCGTAAAATGACTCCTTGATCCATATTTTTGCGAAAAACGGAAAATTTAACACTTTCTGGAAATAATTGTTTGGGGGGTGTATGGACTGGCTTTGGGGGGTGTTTTTTGCTTTGGCTTCAGAAAACTATTTTTAAAAGAGGTCTATATGGTTTAAAGCAAAATTTTTAAGTTTTAACCCCCGCGCTGTTAGGGGGAAGGGGTGTATGGAATAAATGTATCTTAAAAGATTTGAAAAAGAGGTCAAAATAGTTTAAAATGCTAAAGTAACCCAAAATTTTAGATGCTTTTATTAATATAGCACTTTTTACAACATCCACCCCTTCCCCTCCCGCTTTCATATTTTTTGCAAATTCAAAATTTATATGACGTATAAAGGGGTTTTTGGGGTCGCTGATCTCGAATTTTGCAATAGATTATCAAAACAATTGTAATATTTTTAGGGGGTGTACTTATTTGGGCCAAAAGTTCGAGATCAGCGACCCCAAAAACCCCTTTATACGTCATATAAATTTTGAATTTGCAAAAAATATGAAAGCGGGAGGGGAAGGGGTGGATGTTGTAAAAAGTGCTATATTAATAAAAGCATCTAAAATTTTGGGTTACTTTAGCATTTTAAACTATTTTGACCTCTTTTTCAAATCTTTTAAGATACATTTATTCCATACACCCCTTCCCCCTAACAGCGCGGGGGTTAAAACTTAAAAATTTTGCTTTAAACCATATAGACCTCTTTTAAAAATAGTTTTCTGAAGCCAAAGCAAAAAACACCCCCCAAAGCCAGTCCATACACCCCCCAAACAATTATTTCCAGAAAGTGTTAAATTTTCCGTTTTTCGCAAAAATATGGATCAAGGAGTCATTTTACGGGTAAGCCACTTATTATAAAATCGAAAGATAATAAAAAATGCTACAATTTAAAAAAAAATTTAACCTCGTAGGACAAAATGGCATAAAATGGCAGCCATTTTAAACAATTCCCTAAATTGGAAATTTTGGCCGAACTATTTAACGGATTTCGCTAAAATTTTAACCGAAAGTTGTAAGTAATAAAACCTACTATTGATATTAGTTTCATTAAAATCAATCGAATATTTTTCAAGTTATAGTCAAATGAACTGTTTTACCATATGTATGTATACATATATATGTAACTGGGAGGGGTAGGGACGAAACCCCACCAGAAAATTATGAGGAGTAGTTCTTAACATGGACTACAAACCTACCAAATTTGGATATGCACCGATGTCTCCTTTAGCGAATATAAAATAAAAATGATAAAATTTCTGAAAAAAATTTCATTTTTGACGCCATTTTGTTTTTTAAACATGTTGCACCACTCCGGGAAAGTAAAAAATTTCAAAAAATACTTATTTTGATGTGAAAAGAAAAACCCCAAAGTTTCGCTGCTCGAACTTTTAATCCATATAACAGCCTTTTTTTGCTTAGATTTACTCCAGTAAATCAAGAGATTAAATTTAAGAAATTTTTTTATCATCCAATCATTAAATTAACCTTATTTTTATACTTTCTTGATCAAAATTACCCCATCCACCGAGTTTCATCAAATTCCAAAACAAAATTTTTTTTGCGTTTTTCACGATTTTTTCAAAGGGGTACTATATAAGGTAATTTGGTAGTAAGTAGTATATATAAGGTAATTTGGACCTAAAAAGTACAAAAATCGGGTGCTTTTGATGACTGGTCGAATAGTTTTGGAGATACGGACAAAAATTGATCCAAATATTGCGTATTCTCAGAAACTCATGGCATGTTACTGCATTGTAACTAATTATAGGTGATATAATTTTTAAAATCGGTTTAGTAGTTAAATAAATATTAAAAATATTCGGCTTTGTTTTATTTTAAGTTATGGTGAACCTCTAACAAAATACCCGTTATGAAAAATGTATTTACCTTTAAAGCAAAGTTTCTAAAAGTACAAGGTAGAAAGAGTTGTATTTTCATTACAAGGTTATACAGTTAGTGGTTCGATTTCTAGTGAATGGCATAAACTTTTTCATAATTTAGAATATATAGTATAAAACTTTCGTTTTAAGTTTGACACACAAAATGTACAATACTCTACTATACAATCCATTTATAATATATTCGACATTTAAATTCCCAATGGAATTTAACTGGAATAGATAACTCAAATCTGATTTACAATATAAACTATATCTATAACATATATAATTTGAGAAATCTACTGCATACAAAGTGGGAAATATGGTATTTTGAGCGTAGACATAAATAGAGTAATTTTAGTCGGCCAAAAAGATTCCTCTGTTGATGTTTTGTTGCAATTGTTCATTTGTTCTCACTTTTTGATTACTTGCACTCAGCACTTTCTCCGAACCCTTGAATTTTCTGCTACTTAATAGAGTGATATAAAATTCAGAACCTTTAAATTTAATATTTAACTGTTATACATTAATAGTCCACAAAATTCCGCTTCAAATACTACCCAGTTCATTGATTCCCCATTTACCCTATGTGAAGAAATAATACCTACAGGAAACTGTGTTTGAACGTTATACAAAACTGACTAATATATCTTTGCAGTTGAGGCTTATAATGTGTACAGCTGTCTGCGATAATTTTAGTTATCAGGGGTATAAAATTACAATAAGGACCCAGTGTATCATGCAAAATTTTGGAAACAACTTCAAAACCAGATTCGCTTATTTAAGACCCACAAATGGTTAGCTAAATTTTAAAAAGTTCGAGAAAATTTAAACAGAAAAAATTATGCATATAGTATTAAGGGCTGCCACACACTGGCTAGGCGATATTGACGCTAAACGACTGAGCCTACCAGTACAACAAGACTATTTCAGCAGGTCTTCAGTTATTATTAAGAAACGATGTCGCATGTTTTCTGTCATTGTACAGCTCTTGTCATAAAGAGATTTTGAAAATTTTTCTGACGATCTTTTCAATCCAAAGTTCGTCGACGTCAAAGTAGTCTGATTGTTCTTAAACAGCTACAAATGGTTCATGGAGTAGTAGCATTGGTTGGACCAACCCCCGTTTCATTATCTCATGGGCCTTATGTTCTAGGTTTGTCACACTCCAGGCCAACCATTCTAGCCTAGCTTAGCCGAAGGATTGTATCGAAATCAATTATTTTTGGAATGGTTTATTTGTTATTATATTGCAATTTTCTGGATTATTTCAATTTCATTTACAAATAGGGCGCTGTTTTCAAACCGTCTAGAATCTGAAAGAAAAACAGTTTTTACCTAGAAAATATTGAAGTCGTTTTGTTTCTCGCGGTAACAATTTAAGTAACTGTTTTTCCTTGAAGATATGTCTCTGACGAAAGGTTAATATTAAACGACTTTTTAGTTTTTTTTGCAAATTATTTTTCTCACCCTGAATATCAACGAAACATCTTGTATATTGTAGATTTTAAAAGTAAGTTTGGTCGTTGATTATTTCGTAAGGCAATGGCAGCAGAAGGTGGCGGAGGTAGAGAGAATAGGCACTTCACTTTGTTCATATCTAGTATTGAATAGAATATATTTAACTACAACATGTAGGTAGTATTGAGTATACGGGAACCTTTGAGACAATAAACGTGATATGACTATCATATTAGAATACTATTCTGGTATCTAAAATAGGTTATTCAGGTTGTATTTTTAAAAATAAATACAAAAAGATATCTCCAATCGACTTTTGGTTTCTTTGAAAAAAAAACCACGAAAATCTGATTCAGTGAACTAAATTTGTGAGATTTTAACTGAAAATATTTCGGGATAACAGCCTAAATGGCCGAGCGGTCTAAGGCGCTAGTTTTTAGAACGTTGGACTGTTAAGACTTAGGTTGCGGGTTCGAATCCAGGCAGCGGCAGTGTGAGCAATTTATAATTAATGGAAGTGCAGAATTGATCACATTGTCGTCGCTTGGATAAGAACGAAGTAACCGACTCCTCCAATAAAGATTAACAAATAATGATGTGGGTGGCCTCTGTGATTAGGCATGCGTCACAAAAACGGAGGTTAAACCCCCATTATTATTATTATTATTTCGGGATATCACCCGTCTTATAAGTTTTTGAGTGACGTCTTACAAAATACAAGTCAAACCGTCGTTTTTTCACAATTTTTGGCCCAACATTCCCAAATTAAAAGTCATGCTCATGAGAAGATTTAAAATCGATCCGAGATCTCACTCTTCGTATTCTTTAGTCGATAAGAAATAATTCCTCTAATCGTCAGAGACCAGATTTTTACGATTTTTCAATCAAAATTAGTTCAGAAAATGGCTTTTACCCGAATCGGGCACAAAAAATTTCCGGATTTTTATTTTGAAATTTTCTATTTCGAAAAACTAGAGATCGTTAGATTATTCTATGGGCAATCAATACACATTTTAACTATGACTATGTGCAAAGCTTAAATGCAGTTTTCAAAAATACAAACTGTATGTAATACACATAACAGTTGTTAAAGGTGGTATGTATGACTTCGGTGTGTCTATGTGCAAGAATTCCCTATTGGTTGAGTTTTACTCTATAAAAATTTCAAATGAATGGATTAAGGGATAACTATTTGTTTAAGATATTCATTTGAAATTGTGTCAAATAATAAAAATGTCTTCATATAAAATATACCTACAATAAATGATCATGCGTTTGGAATATTATATCAATTGGAAAAACTGTTCGGTTGGTTTTTGTCTTTCGAACGAAAGAATCCAAGAGGAATGTAGAAATAGTCATGCATGCCTATTTGTTAAAACTGGAGGTGTTCAATTTAAAGTATCAAGGATGATTCGGAGCAAGTTTTTACAATTGGCGTATATGAGTGACATATGAGAAATAGTTATTTTCTACTTTTAAGTACAATAAAAGCTAGTCCTTTAAAAAGTTTTTTTGTAATTTAAATTTGAACTAAAAAAGGTATGTATATCAAATATCGTGGGAGCGAAGACGAATATCAGGCCAAACTTAGCATAAAAATACATTCACTTCCGATTAACATATGTTATTCATATTCTTCTCAACAAACTCTTTCATTTGATACCCTAATCATGGGAGTGCATAAAAAATAGCTAGTTCGCAATCTTGAGTAGTCCGTCATATTAAATTTAGAATGGCTTCAATAAGCTAACCTTACCACGTTATTTTAAGCAGTCGTCAATATTAGTGAAAGTATTTCTGGATGGATTCGAGTTTTGAAGGCCACATTTGTAGTTATCCATTTAACAAATAACTTTCCAGTTTTTGTGTAGCATAAAAAATCAGGCACCACCACCTAAGGTTATTTTATAACATACAAAAATTCAAATTACAGTTGAGTATAAAATAAAAAATTCAAAATTTTGAAGAGCGTAAATTTCTCGGACGTATAAGAACGTCAAAGAAGAAAGAGGAGAAGAAATAAATCTTTTTAACCAAGATTATTACCTAATATTTATGTTTTACTTACTTTCGAAAGTTTACTTACTTGAAATTTAATCTTACCCTCAAAAATTGATTAAGCAAGCACAATCAGCTTCATTAATACGTTATCTGTTCATTAATAATCATTAATTTTAAATTAATAAACATAATACAGAATATAATTTACGAACAAAAGTATGTTTATTAAACTAGTTCTGATAGGGTTGGTTACCTTATATATTTGCATGAACCTGTTGAAATAATTAAATTTTATAATTATCATTATACTTTAAAAATTTATAATACAAAAACACACAACGTATAGGATGGACAATTTGAATCGATAATGGAAAAAACCTGTTCCAGTAATTAAAAAAAAGACAAATTTTTCAAGCAAAAAACAGTTGTGGTTAATCCCGAGGGAATATGGCCTACGAGATAAATGGAATTTGATTTTTTTCGATAAAAAAAGTCTTGGCAAAAATTTACTGTGAAAGTGGAGGAATAGATATTAGACATCGGAGACGAACAAATTTTTTTTTCTCCATTAAACTTTGTTAGTTTCTTATAAACAAAATCACTACTACTTAGAGCTTCCCTCTAGCTCTTAATAGTACCGACATACGTTTTACATGGCAGTATCGGACGATCGAATTTGCCGGATTGTAAAGTATTATCGTCCACGTCGACCGTTTGTAGTCTTCTTAATGACTACCTATGTCGAATTATCTATGTTAAAACCTGTTAAAACAAGAATTGACAAAGGTAAATAGCCAAATTGATATACTGGCGCTGGAATAGACATATGCTGAATTACCATGGATATTCAATTAACTTAAAAGCGAATCAAATAAACGATGTTTGCATTTTTATAAAGAACAACTTTCACAATTTAAAGTGCTAATCTATATCTTATCATTTACGTGTCAGACATGACTTTTAGATGCTCCCGACGATCAAGATTACTTTGATTTCAATATTTTTTGTGAACATTTTCAATTCTTATACTAGATTTTTCCCGATTATCGATTAAATTGGTTCACACTGTACATATGTATGTACATACTCGTATATTACAAAACACCTAATGTAAAAAATAAAAAATAGAAGAGTTTTATAATTACAATGTAACATGAAACTTTTTATAAAATGTAAATTACAACAAAACAAAAAGCAAGTAAACTTCTTGTAGGTAGGTTCATGTTGTAACGTTGTTGTAACATTTGGTATTAATTAATTTATGTATTAAAACATTATTATTATTAATACTTTAAATATATATATATTGTCTTTATACTCAAATATTTCCATAAAAACATGTTACAGTGTGTCCTTAAACAAAAGCATTCCATATGTGTTTCAAACATTTGGTACGAGAAGTGGCTAAGTTTTCAATAGTTTAGTTTAAAATAGTTAATGTCAGATACCTATTTCCTTAAAAAAAAAAGTTTATTTACTGAAAACGAATTGACAAATGATATGAAATTAACCAAAAGCATTAAATGGGCCTATAAGAGTTGTCAATGCAATTATACACCCGTTACTAATACTATATTTTTTTAAAAAGCAGTAATATAAATATAATAATAAATCCACCAAAAACTGAAAATAGAAGTATCGTTGGAATTATATGAGGCTTTCTTTGAGATGCCTGTTATTATGACTTTTTTTTTATAATTTACTATAGTCATTTTATTCATTATCTTATTTATTTATTTGTATTTTTTGTGGTTCTCAATTTTCAATAATTTGAAAACTACGCCATGATTTCGAAAAAGTAAGAAGTAATAGCACACATTTTTTAAACACCCTGTTCAGTATAAATAAAGGCAAGTAAGTATCTTGATACTAACAAACATTAATTATGAGGTGACTTTATGCGAAACAAAAACAAATACAAGGAAATTATCAAAGTTTTCGGGAACAAAAATGTAAATTATTATGTGTTAAAAATTATAGACCTCCATGTTTTTACTTAACTTTTCCAAAATGGAAAAGTTCATTTTAGGTATTATATATCATTCGAACGCCACTTTCTTTAGCATGTAGTGTCAGTCACATTTACATTTTCTTAAATAAATAATATATTAGAAAGTTTTATCAGAGGGATAAATGTAGAGTCAACCATAAAACTAAACTAAAACTGAAACCCTCAACATAGTATTCATGTAAAATGTATTTTGAGTCATATGTAGCGTCAGTCACATATGGATCTTTCTTATTTAAAAATTTGAAAACCAAAAATTGACTAAGTTAATTTTTGAAATGTATAGAAAGTGTTTAATATCAGTGCTTGTATTATTTTTTAAAAGTAGGTTATATAAACCATCATTATGAAAAGTTTTATTAATAATTGCTGATCGGAAGGTTTCTAATTCCAAATCATAGTGGTTTGTTGCATTAACTTTTTTCTTTAAATTTTACTTTATAAAAGTTATAAACATGTTACAATAATAATTAATAAAACATGTTTTTATAACTTTTTGTTTTTATCCCCGAAGCATAAAATCTGTTTTTATATCTGTGTATAACTTCATCCCATCTCTATCTCATTCTTTCTAAACATTTCACATATGATTGAAACAAGAAAAACCATCCAAATAAATAAAATAGGTCACATTCCCATACTTACATTCACACAAAGTTGGGTTTATTGTGTTTTATAATGTTCATTTTCATTGTTAGAAATTACTTGTGACAAAAACAAAGTAAAAAGAATTTTCGTTATGACCTCTCTCGCAGAGATACTAAAAACAAGTCGCCTACTAACTGAATGAACTTGTTTTAATATGAAAAAGACATTGCTTGGAATGTTGTTACTATGTATTATACTGACATGTACACAGTGATTTTTTACAAAGTTTCCACTCTTGAGGGGGATCCTTGGTGTCTTAAAGCTACAGCAGTAAGCCGAAACAGATATGTTGGCAAGTTCAAATAATTACTTGAAACTTTAAATGATTTTTTTCTCAAAACAGTGCTTTTTAAACTTTCCTCCGCCAGAACTCGAACGATTTATATTACATTTATCCTATATAAATTAGCTTTTATATAGGATATTAAAGCTCCCTTGTTAGCATCTAACGCCTATAAAGGAGCATTATCGCTTACTTTAAAAAACAGTGTACTAGAATTAAATTTTTAGAACAAGTCTAAAAAATAGAAAATTATTCACCACATAGTTTCAATGAAAAATTAAAAATAATCGCACGTTTAGACGATAATTTTTAGTGCAGGGGATACGGAAAAAATTGTCTACACAAAACAACTATAGTGAAATATTGTGGTTGTAATAGAAACAACTATAGTAGGAGTATTTTGTAAACAGCTGATTACACACTGAGTTTTGTGTATATGAAGCCTTCGCTAGTACAGTATTCGACAAAAATTATACTTAATTTCATTACTAGCTAATATAATCTTAACGTGCATATAATGCAAAACTTTTTAATATTATAGCGAAGCAACATCCTTGAGGGTGGAAACAGTCTAAAAAATCAAACTGTATAGACACACATGTATGTGGTTTGAAGTGGAGGATGATGATAACTAGCTACAATATGGAAGAAGTCATGTAATTATTATGTTTCGGATGGTCTAATCATGGATGTTTTTATCTAAACTTAGATCGTAGACCAACCTCAATTCCGAAAAAAGGTCAAAGTCTTTGATCTGAACCCCTCTCACATTAATTATTACAATCATTTAAAAAGCATTTATAATCTACTGCGATAGTTCTCAATCACGTTTATTTCGAAAAATATATACCAATTTTTGATGTTGTTGTAAGGGTCACATCTCCAAATTGGCAAAACTATTTTGTTTGACAATCGATTTGACAACTGACACTTGCATTGCGTTTAGTTTGGTTCTCATTTTATGATGAATAGACTAACGCCAGGGCATTCCTTGCAAATTGTTGAAATTTGTGATTGTTTTATTTTAATTTAGAGTTTTGAAGCTCAGAAAAGCATCCTTTATTTATTTTAACTTTGAAAAATATATTACTTCAAAAAAGAGAAACTTCAATGATATTTATGTAGCAAATCGCAAAAAAATAATGCAACAGAAAATTTTTTGTGAAGAGTCTACAAGATAAAATAAATTACTCATCCACTCATCGATAAATTTTTGATCTAGATTAAATATCGAGATTTGTGGTGATAAGTTACTAAGCCAGTGGCTCGGATAAGTATATTACCTAACTTTTAATTAAAATTACTAGGTATGTAAGGCAGGTACGTAGATACAGGGTAGTATTAGTTGAAAATGAATGAAATAATATATATAGACAAACAAGATATACCTACCAGGAAATTACAATATACTTTTGCATAATAAATAAAGTTTGTATTACCTAACATCATTTAAATACAAGAAGGACCACATAAACTGACAAATTTCAAGTGATTTCTTAAAATTGGTGGATCCTAAAATTAGAATGTTCCTTTGCTTAGAATTAACTGAGAAATAATTGAACGTACAGTACTTAAGGTGTTTCTAGCGACATAGAGAATCTTGGAGAAAGATAGTTTACGAATAGGAATCCATACTGTTTAGTAGGCATTTTAGAATATTGTAACTTTGCAAACAAAATCAGAAATAAGTAATTACAAAAGAAAAGAGATGCTTTGAGCCGAAATAGGACGTAATTTACCTTTTAACTAACGAAAAAACAATAAACAAAAATTACTTGTTGACGAACTTTTAGTAAAACTCAGAAAGTGATAGTGCAAGTGCTGATTGCTATACCGTGTGCAAATGAGCAATATATGAGAGATTGCGTTGCATCGTTATTAGATTTATCACGCAAAATTCTTAAAAATTTCTACTAAATTAAACAAGATTCCGTGAAATAATGCTTAATGTTTGCACAAATATCGCCTTCAACTAGAAATAAAAGATGACCTTGTAAAAATTGATAAGCAAAAAATTCAACAAAACGATTAGTTTAAAAATTTATTGATAGGGCGACTAACTGTACATGCATAAAAGTATGATTCCTGCTTTTAAGAATTTTTTTCTTTTTTCCATTTAGCTTTTCCCATGTTTCGAGAAAATAGTAGTTTTGTTATTTTTTGTATATTGTATGTTTTTTTATAGTTAAAATGATATTGTTTTTACTAATTAAAAATTTCATTAAAATCATTACCACACTTTTCTATGTTTTTTTTTTTTGTAGTTTGGTTAGAATAATTTTTCCTTTATAATAAAATACAATTAGTTTGATTTGAATTTTCTTTCTGTAGAATACAAATTAAAAGCTGAACTTTCTCCACTACCATTTTCATATATTGTTATTAATTTTTTCACTTCAAAGAGCTTTACACTTTTGCATAATTATTATCCTTATATGTTGATTATCACGTGTTTGGTGGATGGGAGCTTTACACCGACCTTCAATATTTTGATAGTTTAATATCTTGCTACTCTGTATTGGTACCATTTACGAATCATAGTAAAATTAAACAAATCAAAATAACATATACTTAATGGAGAAGTTGCATGTTTTTTTATTTAAAAAGGTTCTTTTAAATTATAAAAAAAATTGATTTTTCATTTAATTTTACAATGAAATATTTCTAAACTATAAATTCAAATAGGAGTGACGTCATACTTTGCTTTCGTAGCGCCATTGCTCGGAGAAATCAGAAAATAACATGAATAATAAATAATGGTTTGTTTCTTAGCTAACTCTTACTATAATAAAACGCAAATTTCCATAGAAACCGATTATCTCACAGCCTCAAAGGAGGTCAATACGTCATGTAAATACCACCGATTTATTTATTCAAAAATATAACTATTTTTTATTATTAATTAATAAAAAAATGTAATTAAAATAAAAATTAAAAATATGAAATTTATCTTAACCAATAGAAAATATCAATATGATATTCCCGTATGATGAAAGTGACTGTCCAATCATAAATGTGTCTCATATAAAACACCAAAAGTTCAGATTTTTTTTGTTATTTCATGTTGTTATTAATGGAATAAATTTGATACAATCTCACAAAGACTTTATTTTCGAAACAAAAAATAACACTTTCATGAAAATAATAAAAAAGTCTAAGAACATTTTTAATAAACGAACGTAATAGATATTGAATAGACGAAGGAAAACTTTTCCCGTAGAAACTAAAAAACATATAAGTTTAATTTTTCATACACGTATATGAAAAATTAAAACAACAAAAAACCAACACACAAGCTTTTAAAGACATATTTCTTGCTATCTTGCTATACGTAGCATGTATGCTTAAAAATACTTACGTAAATGGATAAAAATGGACGTTAGAGAAGCAAAAGTTGAACAAAATACAAAAAAACTTGAAATAAAGTAAGCTCCATTTCTAAGGTCATATTTCCCCCTCATCAGATACTGCTTAATATTAAACGTTCTCTATTGAAATAGGATTTCAGCCTGTTCATTGCTTTGAATTCATTAAGAGTCGATACTGCAAATAACACTTGATTAACATTTTATTGAAAAAGCTTTGTAGGTGTGTAAAGCTAAAATTTATGTTTTTTCGACATGGATGGGGTTGATATGTTGACATTCCCAAAAGGCACTCTCCTGGCATTAAACTGAAGTTCCTTCCAGTTTTTCAATTTCTAGCTTAATTTAAACAAGCTGTAGATATGAGCAAAGCTTTAAAATAGCCGAAAAAACCTTTTTGTTCAAAAATTCCCTCAAATTACTGGAACATAAAAGGCTACATATTGAATTTCAGTTCTACGGAGCATAAATACATATTTTTGGGGAAGATATGAATAAAAAAATAAGTGATAAGCGAATAAGTGACAATATTTTATACAGTTTTATCTGACATTTACTCCGGTTTGCATTATCTAATCGTGGGGGGTTTAACTTCTTCAAAATAATCGTACAAGCCAATAACAAATTCTTTTATTATTCCAATTCGGTTATTTATCTAGAGAGAATGAATTTAGATAAATTTTCTAGATAGATAATTTCTTGAAATTAGCCTCTTCTTTCAGCTATTAATTCTAAGTATAAAAATAAAAATTTTTACCACACAAATGCATTTTATGGAAGACGACATCAAATTTTTATTATATCAAAATATTATTATTATAACATGTATGAATGGTTGACATATTTGTGTTGAATACAGTAACTTGGAAAGGAAAGCATAGTCGTATCGGTAACTCGGTTGTCATCATGAAACCATCAACATATGACTCACTTTTTTTTTAATAGTTGCAACCATTATACATATATATGTAAGATTTGTTCCAGTTTGAGCAACTACAAAATGTTAAAATTGTTATATAAGTATAGAGAAATATCAAACTATAACCACCATATAACATGAGACGAACACCAGGAAGCAGCAGGTTCTAGGATGTAAGTAAGGTACACATATGTATGTGTGATAATAATAACATACTAACGTAATTTCATCATCTAAGAGGAAAAATAGTTAAATAATAAAACGTAAAAAAAAAACAGAATCGTTTTGTAGTCCAGAAGCTTATCAGATTCTTAGTGCCCGGCCACACAAAAAAGCCTTGCAAGGTCTGGAAGTTTTTGCTCATGATACTCGCTGACATTGTAATTTTCTATGGGTCCAATCATTGAATTAACCTGATTTTTATACTTTTTGGATCAAAATTATCCCATCTATCGAGTTTCATCAAATTCTCAAACAATAATTTTTTGCGATTTTCTCGATTTTTTCAATGGGTATCCCTTAAAAAAATTGAAATAATCGAGAAATATTTTTTTATCTCCAATTTCGATAAAACTCATTATATAAGGTACTGATGGCTGGACGAATAGTTTTTGAGATACGGACGATTCCCTCAAGACCTGGAAACATCAATCTTGCATAATATTTCCCCAAACTTTAAACTGGACCATAGCATAAAAATAGAAAGCGAGAGGAATATTGGAGCATGGTAATGAGACAGACACAATAAATAACCTGGTTAACATCGTTGGCCAAGTTATTACCGATTATGATCGTATGTTTAGAGGTTAGAACCAAATTGATTCATTTTTGATTATCAAAACGAATAGCTTTCAGCTACTCGACTAAAATTGTTACAATATACATATAAAGTATATCACAATAATGGTTGATGGTTTCCTCTTCCTGAGCGAACATTTATGTTGCACTGGTTCTCCCATTTTCCAAACCATTCCACTATTTTACACCTCTTTTTCAATTATAGTTTTACTTTTCTCTACAACAACTTTGTGTTGTGTATGTAGTATGAACGCGAAACAATACAATATTATTGATCACCATCGTTTTCGTTCCAAAAAGTTTTTGATATATATATATATATATATATATGTATGTGTTACAATATACTACCGAAGAAGATACTTTTTTTGTGTTCTTGCTTCTTTGCTTGATATATAAGGATGGCGTTTTACTGCTTTTTGATTCTTAACTTCTATAAATGTGCAGTTGGAAGTTTTTGAAAATTTTATTTTATGTTGAAGATTTACAAAAGGTTGTTATATGGCGGATACTACTCGCAATATTACAAATGCAAACTTTCAAGACAAATCTATTACATGCTACTTTTTAACCCACATGCCACCACTCAACCCGTCGACTTAACTCCAACTTTACTTGCCCTGTTAAAACTTGAACAATGCTTTCCCTGAGCAGACATAGCTCCACATCACAGCAAGAAACAGTCTTTGATGTAAAAGCAAATAAAAAAACCAAATTAATCGATTTTGGCTGTGAAAGTTTTTCGATTTTTACCAAGTTTAATGGAATTTTACGTCGAAATCAAAAAGCAACTTTTAAGCATATCTAGAAGTAAAAAAGTTTTGGGAGTATTTTCCCCACGGAAAGTTGCGAAAAAACTCAAACTAGATCTCTCTCTCGAAGGTATTATTGGCTGTTGAATCAAAGGTAAATCAAATGAATTTATTATTATCGCGTCAATTTAACTCCAAATTTAAGAAGATAGATAACGTACCGTTCACGACTAAAGCCTCGTTAATTATCGTTTTTAAATTTCAAATTTCCTGAACTGGTCTTTCCTGACGCTTCTTGACTATTTCTATTACTAAAGAGAAGTTAATGTGCACATTTTCTTACAAGAAAAATATTGCGAGTCTTGTAGTTTTAACAAAGAAAAGTTATTTTTAATTGCCATTCGTGACTAGCCAACTAAAAATGGAATGACTTTCTATAGTTAAAACTTTGGCGAATCGAGATTTGAAGAATATTTGTAGAAGCCATTTATATTTAACATTATACTAGCGTGCTCATTTGAAATAAATATATAGAACATGGACAAACCTTTCCAATTAAACAGTTCGTAAAAAAGGAAATGTAGTATTTATTACCAATCAAAAAAAACTAATCAATCAATCAAATTTATTAATTTCGCTGTCATATCTCATGGAAGTAACTATATCTTTTTGTTATTGTTTGTCTTCATCCTTTACCGTGTATAGACAGCGTATACCACGAAATATATGGCAATTTAAAAATCATTTTTGATTTCCAAAAAAGAGTTTTTTAAACCTTTGAAGTGACGCTTCAATCTTTCAATCTTTGAGAGTTTATCTTTGGGGATCATTGCAAGCAGGGTTTTTTTACATTTGCAACAGAAAATTTCATAAATCCTTTGACGTTTTTTTGGGATATGTTTTAATTATTATAAGCTTTTGTTTAACGTATATCTTAAATTATGAAATTCGTTCTATTTATGTTAAATTTTCGATAAGCAACTGCTATATCATTGTTTAAAGTTCATAGATTTAGTATTCAATCGAATTTTTGCATGGCACTCATCAAGACGTAACAGAAATGTGCACAAAAATATCACCAACCTGGTGGCTAAATTACAAAAATTGCTGTGCTGAAATGGATGAAGATTTTTATGCCACACTATTTTTTGCACACACCCTACAATGCTCAACGTTTTATATATCTATTTTTTTTTGTTTTATTTCTGTTACGTCTTACCACGTCTTATAGGTTCAATAATATTATTTATGCCATCGATTAAGAGTTTGCCAAAAGTGATTTATTTTTATACGATAATAATAAATATATTTATTAAATTAAAATAGAACACTATATAGATAGGTAGAAGAATAACATCACCTCCACCATAGTTCTATTATATACAACACCATCATACTGTTGTTGTATACTCTCCAATGATAAATAAAATTGTTTATTTGTTTGTATTTTGTTGTTGTTTTTGTTGTTGTTGTTGTTACTGTTGTTATTATTACGGAGAGAGAGTAAAGAAAAAGAAAAGATGGGCGCTATGAAACAAATGAAAAATAAATGACAGTTTATGGGAAGTAATTTATTTTTATAAATATTGTATAATACAATTCTTTTATATTACATTGAGGTAGGGATATACGAAGAGATAGATACATACATATTTATACAGAGTGTTACAGGGAGATAATTTTAATTGGACTCTTGGGTTTTGGTATTTTATAATACCATTTAAGGTATTTTTTTTAACAGAGTGAGAGAGAACACAATGAAAAACAGCTTTCAAAAAAAGTAATCGTATTGGTGAAGTCAAGTGTAGTAATCGTAGTCGTATTAGTGTTTTCCTAAGCTACCTCTTAAGAATATTTCGAGCAAAACTACTTTTTGTCTCATATCGTTAGATATGCCTAAAAGTTTCGTGTGAACAGTTGATTATCTCGAAGGCTACCGCGTAGCAATGCTTAATTCATGTCGGACAGTTTGCTCATAACAGGCGCTTTTTATGCAACTATGATATTAAGTTTTATATGGCGGTTAAATGAATCAAAAAAGTGCAGACGCAAAAAAATAAGATGAGTTTGATATAATAATTTGTCCTTATTATATTAAGGTATGCATAATTTAAACCCAAGTTTGTAACACTTAAAAAAATTGTTACTACGAACTAATTTTTGGTAAACACGATCTTAAAAGATCACGTTTATAATTCCATTTCCGATTGTCTGTCCGTCTGAAAAGAGATTTCATGCTGGAATTTTCATAGCGTACCCAGGACAAAAAAAAGTGAGGTTGAATTCTTAAATGAGCAACATAGTTGAACTGGATCTTGGGTCCGTTCTACTAGCCTTATGGGACAATCTGTAGACATTGAAGATGATATTTTTATTATATTGTATTGTATTGTATATATCTAATACGAGAGTTTCATGAAGAATTATTTCTTATAACTTATTATATTTATTATTAACGGTCATTAAATCATTATAAAAGTTTTATCATCTACATTTATTTGTGAAAAACTATCTATAGTTCTTACTTCTTTATTTCTAGTTTTAAAGAAATCAAAATGACACAAATAAAAGTTTTTTATTTTTTCATAGTTGTTTAAAGAAAACCCGTGAAGTCATTAATCCAGTAAATTTTTATAATTATTGTTTATATTTAAACAGAAAAAATACGATAATTATTCGTAGTTATTATTTTCATTGACGTCAATACAGTTGAATTTCGACAATTCGGAAAAATTACAAGACGCAAAATGTTCTTAGAGTAGAGTTTTTACTCTAGCTGCAACTGTCATCCAAAGAATTTTTTAATGACATTTCAAAACATTCTGTATACCGGTGTTTAAGACCTCGTGTAACTGATATAAAAAGCACTTAAATATTTATCTTTGTCTCTATTTTTCTTGCAACGATATTATGATAAAAAACTTAGCATAACACGTACATAACATGTTATCATATAAGTAATTTTCTTAAATGTTCAATGTATGAGATCCGAAGGTTAGCGAAAATTTTCTAAAAAAACTGGCAAAATGAAATGTTTTAACATTTACATTATTCAAGTGAAAATTTCTACTATTTATTAATAGACCGTTTATAGAAAATTCATTTTACCTCCTTAAAATAGAACTTCGATAACGATAACAAGCTGAAACTGGGTTTAAGCAAGCGTTGAATAAATTTATGCATATGAAATTTTTTTATGACTGCCATATTTCTTCATTGCTTGACGCCATATTCTGCAACGAGGGTGGATTTATGAAAATTATGCCAATGGCGACTAAGGGGAGGGAAAATTTACGAATAATTTATGATAGGATAAGGTTTGAGAATGTCGAAGTCAGATTATTCCACTTCACTTTAGCCAACACTGAATAATTTTTAAACCGCCTATAAGTCGGTAGGGCCTCCTAATTTGCATCTTATGGTTTATTAAGTTATGAACACCCAAACAAAAAATTAGCTGACCAAAAAACCACTGTTGAAGTCCATCCAAAACCAAAATGTAACAGTGAAATCAAAGTACATTTTTTATATCGTTTTATTTAATTTGGTTCGGCTATTTTCTTCAGGTTGCGTCTTGCAACTGAATTTTAAAGCAGTTATCCTCAACTGATTAAGCTTAAATGTTGCATACACTGATATATAATTATATCTATAAATATATACGAGACTTTCTATAGATCTATATAGATAGATAGTCACTCATCACGATATCTCTGGAACTATAAGACCTAGAGACTTGAAATTTGGCAGGAATATTCCTTTTGCCAAGTAGAGGTCAGCTAAGAACGAAAGATTTTACGAAATTCCACCCACAAGGGGGGTTGCGGGGGTGTTAATGAATAAAAAATTCATATTTTTAAATTATGGCTTTTAATAGTTCAAAACTTGGTCAGAATGTTTTAAATTACATTTAGAAATTTTTTTAACCTTCGGAGGGTAGAAAGGTGTAGCGAGAAAGTGGGAAGGAAATATAGAATATTTACAAATATACCTTAGTGGGGTATCAAATAAAAGAGCATGACGTGTACATTACAAAACTGTTATCCAACGCAAGGAAATGTGGAGGGAGGGGTGCAAATGGGGATGTTGCCTTTACGCCACGCAAAGCGGGCGGGTAACAGCTAGTATTATATATAATTTATATATAATATAATATACTAGCTGTGAATTACCCGCTTTGCTGGGCAACATCCCCACTTGCACCCCTCCCTCCACATTTCCTTGCGTGGGATAACAGTTTTGTAATGTACACGTCATGCTCTTTTATTTGATACCCCACTTAGGTATATTTGTAAATATTCGATAATTCCTTCCCACTTTCTCGCTACCCCTTTCTACCTTCCGAAGGTTAAAAGTAGATAAAAACAATAGATCTTTGAAGCTGGTTGTATATCGTGTCAATATTTGAGCTTAATCGATGCACAATTTTTTTAGTTTTTTAAGCATATCCCTTTCAACCCCTATTTCAACACCTTACTCTACTATAATATGGATGTATTATACATAAAAACCTTCCTCTTGAATCACTCTATCTATTAAAACCGCATCAAAATCCGTTGCGTAGTTTCAAATATTTAAGCATACAAAGGGACATAGGGACAGAAAAAGCGACTTTGTTTTATACTATGTATTGATAATTATATATCAGTGTATGCAACATTTAAGCTCAATCAGTTGAGGATAACTGCTTTAAAATACAGTTGAAAGACGCAACCTGAAGAAAATATAATATATAATATAATTATATATAATTTTTGTTTATTCGTGAAGATGTGGTAGATTAAGAAAGGTAATAATCGCTTGGTTTTCAACGAGCCTAACCCATCTTCTCCATACTTTAAATAAACTTCAAGTTATAAAATAATAACTCATTCCAATTTATAACATATCTGTGATGTAATGTTTTTTTTAGAGTTTAAAGTTTTAGTAACATCTCCTAGGATGGGATCGATGTGTGTTAGTGTGTGTTGTGTATATTATAAAGTGGAAATCTAATACTTTATGCACTATGAATTAATAACAAAGTGTAGGTATAAGATGATCATTTTACATCAACAAGCTTGTACTCATACTTTAAGTTCATAGTGGACCGTGAGCTAATCACACTGTAAATTAGAAAGCTTTCAGTTGTCTAAAATTTAATTTTATTTTCGATATTTAACGCACCAATATAGAATGCCACATTATCAGCAAGTGACATGGCCGTATTTTCTTTCCAAAATTAGTAGGGATTCGCACTAAAAGTTACAATCCATTAAATAGTGAACAAAAGGGAAGTTAGGAGAATTGATGGCTATAACGTGGAAAACTGCTAGTTATTTATATTGTTTAAACAATATTTGTGCCACTTATATAATAAATTCATTCTTGCTTGATTTTTTTACCACAAAAAATTTATTTTAACTTTTGGTGCAGAATCCTAACCTATGAAAATAGAGTTTAACCCATATTAATTGGTGATAATGTAACATTCTATAGGTGAAAGGGTTTTTAAAATCGGTTAAGTAGTGAACTCAATTTTTTCAATTCTCTTTAATTAAAATTACTAGACAAGATATTTGTCAATATTTAGTTTAGGAATTGTATGTAACATATTATATATCAAAATTAGTCGAATAGACCATGATGTAAATATCGTAAACAATAAGTAATTTATATATATTTTCATACAAACTTTCATCCCCTATTTCACCCTTTTAGAGGATGAATTTCGAAAAATTCTTTCTTATATGACACCTACAGTATAAAATCAATACCTTCTCGAAATTACAAACTTCTATCATTGGCGATTCAGGCTGGGCGTCGATATATCACTCGCGACATTGCCCATTCCCACTCAAAATTATTTCCGCCATCTGAAATGTTTCTGGTTTTAAATAATATACAAAAAATCGGAGCTGTCATTGGGGATTCCCTAAGGATGGCTTTTTTATGTATTCCTTTATCCGACTATAATTGACAAAAACTAAATTAATGACAGACATTAATCTTTAACGCAATTTTAAATGTTGTTAGCAGCCCGTTTAATATACTTAGCCTGTGTATCACTTGTTCAAACAAAAGAGATAGAGATAGATGTACGTACGTAGATGGATGTACATGTACTTTTTATTTTAGAAGTTGTAAAAAAAAATAGGAAAATTAACATGAACTATGTTAGTAAAAATAAGCATATTTTAAATACTATGTGTATGTAATATAATCTTAATTAGAAAATATATACTTACGAACGTTATTCTAAGATTATACAGGAATACAAAAAATATTATCATATATTCTATGAAAAAGAATAACTATTGAAAATTATCTCCCAACTTCTAATAAACAAAATATAATATAACAATATTTTTGTTATACGGGTATGTTTTTATTTTAAAATAAGCATGTTTAAAATATTTTAAGTTTTTTGTGTGAAAATGTATACTTTTTTATCATTAATTAAGTGGGCGTGTTTGATGTAAATTAGATTTTAAGACAACTTTAAAGAGGACATCAAAAATTATAGTTATGTTAAGCTATATAACGAAATTTAATAATTCATTTCATAACGTTCGAATAATTTCATTAAGTTTTAGAAAAAAAAAGCTAAAATTTTTTATTTTTATAGCCTAAATAAACCTCGGTAAGATATATTTAATGAGTAGTTTTACGATGGTAGAAATGTAATCTAGAAAAAAATTTACTGCTGTGATAAATTCAGCAAATTAAATTTACAGCTCATTCATTTTTCTCCGGAATTCTTGGTATAGCCTTGCATAACATGATAATTTAAGTATCAAGATTATGCACCATTTTTTCATTTTGCTAACTACAAAATTATATACAGAGTGCCCGTGACTCGATGGAAAGACCTTAAGAGCGTTTTTTTGGAAAATTTTAAATCGAAAGTGTGCCATATACTTTTGTCCTAAATCAAATAGATAAGGAGCTATGGGCACTATTGAAATTAACGAATAAAATATAGACATCGTTGAGTAAAGTAGTAATGTTTTATAAATTAAAATTTTTTAGACCATGTTAAATAGATTTTCGCCGGAAATATCTTGCTGTATTTCTCTCTGTTCTTCATTAACTTTATGAAAATTGCCTTTTTCTGCCAAATGACGATGAACATTTTAGAAGATTGGTATTCGCACACTGACATTCTTGCATTTTCTGCACAATATCAGTAAATCAAGTGAATATCGTCATGTGCTTGACACATAAACGTAGCCATTTAATTAATCTTAGAATAACAGCTTAAAAAATAAAAAACACAAACAATCAAATGTCACTTTAATAACAATATGGCAAAAAATTACATAACCGACCAGATTAATTTACAATTTATTTAACTCCCTTTGTCTATCATCTCTAGAGACATAATAGTGCACATCACTCCTAAACTATTGGGTTTTGGACAAAAGAATATGAGGCACTTTCGATTTAAAATTTTCCATAGAATACGCTCTTAAGCTATGCCCATCGAGTTACGAAACACCCTGTATATTTTGAAAAATTATTTATTTATCGATTAAATTGGAATTCAAAACATATGTTTTTTAAGTTAAAAATTTGAGTTTTTCTGAAAGATATAGTAAAGTTCATACTAATGCGTTTCTTTATTAGTAAAAATTTAACGTTTTTGAATAAATATTGAGTTGAAAAGCCTCTAAAAGAATGAGAAAGGAGAGTGTATATAGTCACAGATACTGTCATCATCATTATATTTTAACGTCATTCACACTTGAATATTGCTGACTTGTCATTGCCATATTCGCTTCTCCACGCGCTCAACGATCATGATTCCTGCTTATGAATGTATCAGAATATTATATAAGAGAGTTGAACAATATAACCACCTTAAAGAAAAACAAGAAGGCTGAGTACGAACTAAATGACTGACTGATACACATACGAAGATGAGCTATAGTAAAATAACTTTATACTCAAATTTAAGGTTATTCGATCCTGCTGGTACAATGATAAAACGCAAACGATATTTATTAATATTATCTAATTGTGTTGGAACTAAATTCGGAGACGCAATCCCTACTAAATAGAAACTTTGTATCTCTTAGAGTTTCGAAAAAAAAACTTCTCAGGACACTAAATTATAATAATTCCAGATGTTTTCTCCAAAACCATAACAGATAATAGATGGCCAATTAACCCGATTACCTTCATCAAAAAAGTGGTTAATCTCTTTGTAGCTGAATTTTCGTACAAATGTTTATTGTGATAGAAAAAATTTTATCTCAAAAGTCACATACGTGTGCCCGTTCTTAGATATTCAACGTCAAAGGTCGCGAAAATTAATTTCTTGAGAATATCTCGTTTCTTTTTCCATTAAGTAAATTGATCACACTTTCGTTGCTTGGATAAGACCGAAGTAACTGTCCCTTAATACGTCATAAAGTTAGTAGTTTAATAAATAAAGAATAAATAGTGATATGGGCGGCCTCTGTTATAGACTAAACCCCATATATTATTATACTTAATTATTCATTAAATACTACTGGAATAATGATTTAATATCTTATATTTATACATATACAAAATTGTTCTTGAAGATGTAAAAATCAGCGCTTATTTTGAATTTGTAAGGTATTGAAGGTATTTATATTATGGTTCTTATCGAGTAACCTTAACTATTTTGTGTATAGCACAGTGAAAGGAAATGCTGTCAACATTATACAGAAGCATATTCTTCTCACTTATATCATCAACAACGGCTCGAATAAGAAGCCTCCGTGTTTGTCTCGTACCTTGCATAGTGTTTTTTTTTCTTCATCAAAGATACTTAACAATTTTCTTAAATCTATCTCTTCCGTTTTGTATCAGAGATAGCAGCAGAAGTAGAGTTATTCTTATACAGATTCTTGTTGTCAGTCAGTATATTATCTATTTTATAAATGCACTATAATCATAAAAGATAATATTTTCTTTAGACTGATGTTTTTTATTTTTTTATTTTGTTTAATATTCTATGTAATTTTTTATGTATAACCCATTATAGAAAGTCGTGTTTGTCTTCAGGATTCCGTAGTATAAGAAAAAAAAGCTATTGATGCAAAAACTCAAAAGTAATCGTACAGAAGATTTCCCTGTTGGACTGACCCTTAAATTTAAAGACCATAATCGAAAATTACTGCAGAAAGGAAGACTAAATAAGTTGATAAAGTGACAGACAGAGATATCGCCAAAATGAAGAGATATTTTCAAAGAAATGAAATGGTTCAACGCGTGGTATAATCGTTGATTCGACAAACAGATCGTTACTCGACACATAATTTGACACTTGCTTAAAAGATGGCCATGATTTTGAAGTGAAAGATACATATAATGTGACCAATGATGTCGGCTCCATATGAAAATTTTTTTAATGTTTGTTTAATGCAATAACTTATTTTTTATAAAAAATTTAACATGGATTCAAACGCAAAATGAAATAACCAGATATCAAATATTTCCATTAGGGACCATCCATAAATTACAAGTATAAATTACATCCATAAATTACAAGTATCACGCTAAGGGAATGGAAGAAAGTCAACAAATGTGACATCGTGTAGCAAGGACCAGGAGGATCGAAATCTAAGTGACGTCACCGTTGTCCTACCGCTCCTTTGCCTATGAAACCATAGACAAGTGCTACCGTAAGCGCCATATGACATTACGTTAATTTTATCAAAAATTTATTTATTGAAAATAACAAAAATTGCTGCTTTAAATATAAAATTGCAAAATATGTAATGTCACGCTAGGTAGGAGGGGCTTCACAAATGTGGCCACCTGTGAGGGGAAGGATTTAAAATGCATAAATTTGGGTGTCGTAATTTATGACCCTTTAGGACAAGAAGATTGTCAATTTTTATCAAAAGTAATGTACATTTATTTTGTACAATATCGACACTCTTTATTGAGCAAAGTCGATTCTAATTTGAAACTACGGTAAGATATCCAAAATTATTCAACTATTTTTTGGGTCTACAAAACTTTGCAATGATATACTTATTAATACTTAATCTAGGACGCACTGATAAATTTGTGTAAACGTTAATCTGTTGACATAAATTATATCAACGCTAATACAGAGATAAGTTAGAATTTGAATGCTTGTGAGCGTAATTTTCAATTAGGATCAACTTTTTTGAAAAAATTTTACAAAAAGTGTAAAAATAAAAATACTTTACTTTTGGATAAAGGGAAAACATTTCGACAAACCTCGTATATCAATGCCAAAAATTATATCTAATTACTTACGTTATATCTAATATAGTACTTTGTACTTTTTATAATGAAACTTTCTTTTCCATAAAACAAATAGTAAAAAAAAATTTCCATATGATGCCGACTTAGTCCGAACAAAGAACAAATGATCAAATATTAAAAATTATTCTTGATGATCAATTTTCACACAAAATTTTAATTTTTTAATAAAACTGAATCTTTAAATAAATATATCAACAATATTTTCACGCTTGAGTTAATATTTAATTCTTTTTGTGTATATGTTTAAAATATTGTTGTAAATGTATTCCATTAAAATGCAAATTACTGTTGTAAAGATAAAAATATATATTTATTTAATGTTGGTAATAGAATTTTTTTAAATCAATAAAAAACAATCAAATTTTTAACTTTTACATCATTAATAATAACCATACATAAACAAATTTGAACAAATTGATTATAAAAATTTTATTATGTTGGCAGTTTTTGAGTATAGTTAAAAAAAAAACTTTTGAAAATGCTATCACTCAAGCTTATTACTGTAAATCATCTGTTAAGATTTTGAATTGGTATGCTTGACTAGACTCGAAGACTTTCTAATATTATTTCTATTACGTTATTTAACTTTAACTTGACTACATTTTTTATAATTTGAACATTCTTTATCGTTGTCAGCTATGAAAACGGTACTGGGGAAAATGTGAGACGATACTAAACTAGAATCATTGGGAAAATCATTTTGTCATGCGGCAACTTGAAGCTTAAACTAGAACTATGATAACTGAAATTGAATTTCAACAGGCTTTTATAAATAGAATGATGTTAAGAAACTACAGTAATTTAAAATAATACTGTTTATATTTATGGAACTGCGTTTTCATTCGCAGTTCACTCTTTGAAGCTCGCTAATGACAGCGATATTAATTGCTTGACATAATCAGTGATTTTTTCAATAAGAGATTCTTACAATTTCATATCTATTTTTAAATTTTAATACATCACCCAAATAAAACTTCATAATCTGGATCACTTTACTCGTACATACCTAAAACAATAGAAACAAATATTAATTCTTTTCATAATTCATTTTCAGCAAAGTAAAATTTAACTATTTTTTTCTTTAAAAAAAGGTGGTTATCAATACATGAAACTCCCAGTATTCTAGGAAATGGTTAGTTAAAAAATGATGAATTCTATTTTTCTGCCGCGTGGTATACAAACCCTTAGTTGATGTGGAGCATTTTCTCTCATAGGATACATATATGACAGAGCGGGCATTTTCGAGATAGAGAGAGGGGTGAAAATAAAATGAGTAAAATTGAAAAAAATTATACTTCTTGCCAAAAATTTTCCCTTATAACCGCACAAATGTTAAGAAATCCTGTCAGGTATATCCCCATTCACACCAAGTTACCCTTATGAGGGCAAAGGCTACACATCGATTGATGGGCTTATTTACCACGCGGTAGAAAGTTTGGGTTTTTAGATTTTATGATGCGCTATATCCTAAACTATAGTTTACATAAAATGCATCCAAATAAAGGGTCTAAACTGGTTAAGAAAACACCTTGCGATCAATAAAATATTTGAAACATCCTGTATGTTTCCCTTTGGATCCCACAACCAGTGCTTACAAGTTTTGTTTTGAACATACTTCTTATGATAAGTTTTTGATTTTTTTGATTGATTTTATCGTCTTTTGAAAATAAAAGCATAAGTATAAAAGATTTTCATGTCAAAAATAATAAAAAATATGTTTTTTTATCTTCGTTTGACAAGGTCGAATTTGTTCAATTGGAAATAAAAAAAAACACGAGTGAGCTTTCTCTGATATCAAGTAAACAAACTTATTTTTTTGTCAAACAGTTTAATAGATATTTTTTCTTGGAAATCTAAATCAATAAACTTTATTAAACTGTAATATGTATTTTCATTTCTCAAGAGTTCGTACCTCTTTTTACTCAATGTTGTCTTTTTTTTCTCGAAATTTTCAATATTATTTATTCGAAAACAAACAAAAATGGTTACGAAATAAAATAAAAAATTTCTATGTAAGCAATATTGTAGACAACATGCAGCTTATATTCTTGAATATCCTCCGCACAAATTGAAAAGATGGCATGGATTGGAAATTCTAACAGAACGAGAGGCTCTATAAAAACTTCGAAGATAATTAATTTTCTAGCAAATTAATAATTATTTTCTAGCAACTTCGGGGAAAACGAAATATTAAATGATTCCAAAAGCTGTATTTTGGTTTTTTTTTTTCCCATTGAAATTGTAATGTCAGTGATGTCAGCCAATCAGCTTCATTCAGATGACTAGTGCTTGACCAATGCGCATGATCCTTATGCGCAATGATATTTAAGTATTTTTATTACCTGATTTTGACATTTAAAATAAATTACAAAATCAAACTTAAATTAAAAACTATAAATAAATCATGAAAGTAAATAATCTTTTATTATCACAATCCATTACTAATTCTAGAAATTCAACCTTGATTTTACAATTTTTATTAAATCCGAATTTGGAATAGGTCCATTGTCCAAGTTAATTTTTTCATTACCCATTTTTTGAATTGAGATGAGTAATTACGATTAGCTAATTCATACTGACGATGGCTACTTACAAATTACACAGTGAACAAAATAAAATCTTCAAAGTTAAATTTTTAGACTTCTTCAATTCAATAAGAAAAGAAATATCCAAAATTCATCCATCTTAAAATAAACTCTCCAAATTGTAATTACTCTCGTACCCCATTTGAAGTAATGCGTTGAATAAAAGCTTAAGAGCTAAAATCAACGAGTTTCCGCTAGAAAGTACGCATAATATCCAATACAGTTTTAAGTGTAACACATAAAATACAATATTTATTTTTATTAGAGTTTATTTATAAATAAAAATAGTTCCTAATAATACACTTTATGTAGCTCGATGTTTAGATAGTGGAGATAGTTCTAGTAGCAACTATGTTAGGCCATGCTAGGCTAGAGATCTTTGGGTATACTAAATGTAACAACAACCCGTTATACTCAGTATATATGTACTATGGATTTAACAATAACATGAATGTGTGGAGCTGTGCCAGAATGTTTTTCAAATGAGAGACATATGTCGGTATAATGGGTGTTCCAATAAGAATGTCGGTTTTCAATTTTAAATAAAACATATGTGTATGTGGTATAAGTTTCAAAAATTTATTGAATAATGTATTTCAGTATTACAGAGTTGAATTTCATCTTTAAGGCTTCAATCGTTGTGGGTTTGTTTACATAAACTAGTTACTTTAAGAAACCCCAAAGATAACAATGCAAAGACGTTAATTTGAATGATCTGGGCGCCAATTCCGATCTCCGAGCGAGTAAAACGAACGAGTGTTTCTGTTTTCACGTCATTAACAGACCCAGTTTGCTTAAATCTTGCATTAATCTTATAATAGTGGCTTCATTTGGAGCCTTTTTATGATCCATAGCCGTATGTATTTTGCGAACTGCGGCTGCAAAACTTTCCCCACTTTAATAATAATAAAAACTTTTCTGGGAATGTATTTGCCAAAGTAATCCGAAAACTACCAAAACTATGACATAGGTTACCCGCGCAGACGCCACAAAACTCAAATAAAGTTAAAAACAGTATAAAATTTCAACTGTTATTCCGTGCTGTTTCATACTAAATAAGAATAACCAATGTTAAAATTTTTAAATTTTTACTTAAAAGAACTACAAAGTTTCGTGTTTGATCACTATTAATGTCAACATAGACATGTCAACGTAGTATAAACGTGACTTTATGTTTTAAGACGATAAATATACGTGTACACTATTTACATTTAGTGTAAATAAAAAACAACAATATCAAAACACTTTAATAGCACTATCCTTTTTCATTCACGCTCACTGCACTTACATATAAGCAAAAAGAACAAGCTTTTAAATGGTATCAACATATTGTATGTAATAATACTGTATGTATAGACGAATCAGAATAAAATTTCATTTTGTTACTAGTTGATTTGACTTGTATTGAATTAAATAAATTTGATAAGAGATTGTAAAAATATTTGTTAAAAAAATTACTTTGTTTAAGAAAATTATTTTAGATGTTAGAATCGGGCACACTTCCAAAAAAATACTTATTTTAAATAAAATGATTAGTCTTTAAACAATTGATTTTTTTTTCGTTGATACAGTAACAACAGGACATACCGACATCGGCAAAAATCGACCCAAATTGACTTTAGCTATCAATATTCATTGGAATAACTAATAATAATTTTGTTCGTGGCATCAATATGTTAAGCGTTACGAACTTGGGACTAAACTAAGTATACCTTGATATATTTTGTAAATACATGGTATAAAAAGAAACGTTTGTCTATGCGCATTATTTTTTCATCAAACGACATAGATTAATAAATATGGTGGGAACGCAGATAAATATAAATTATATAGTAACACTTGATATACTACATGATTTACTTGCGCGTCCACCATCACTATGTCTGTATTTCAGTTAAGTTTATTATTGGAATGAAAACTAATAGTAAAAGAGAGATTTTGAGCACATAATTTTTAGAAACTTGCTGGAAACGTGCTTCCGTATTTTAACGTAAACATCTTGACATGGTATTGTTATATATAAAAATTATTTAAAGAGGGATTCATGCTTTAGAACACTTTTGGTAACTTTATCAAAAAATTGATTGAAATAAATACTTAGAAAAATACTTTTCTAAATAAGTTTTCATGACTGAGTTTCTTAACAATTTATCAGTCACTAACGACATTTAGTGCAAAACAAAAGAACTTTTAGATAAAGCTATTGGAGCCAAGTCAAAAAAGAGGCAGTGAAAACCCTTCATCCTGTAGAATAATTTTCTATCATAAATTTAACAACTTACTCTTTAAATTAAGTGGTTTTAAGTATATACCAACAAACCAGCAACAACAACAACAAAAAAAACTTAAAAAAAAAACTTGAACCTTTTTTGTGTACGGACTGACTGCAAGTGATCCTTCGTCAAATCTATTTAAACACATAAAAAGAAGAAAAAAACTTATTTAAATTTACGTTCTCAATTTTATGATTCTAAAATGAAGTAAAAAACAAAGTTTTATGTAAATTTTATCGAGCCCAAGTGAGCTTGCAAGATATTGTGTTATTTATAATAAAATTTGTGCGTGGCACCAGATAAATGAAGTTATGTTAAGAAAGCTTTTTGTATCTCTACTTTCTCTAAGTGAAAATTTTTTGTTTGAATCTATAAAAACTATTTTCACTACAAATTTTCGATCAGAGAAAAATATTTTTTGTCTTACATTCTTAATATTTTTTGCATGTAAGAGCAGTTTGATCCAAAAATTATGAAAATTGTATTAAAAATTCAAATATAATTGTAGTTTTCAAAATAATTTAAGTATTATATAACAAGTTAGGTTTTTCAAATTTTGATATATGTATTCGACGGGTTTGAAGGAGAGTGAACTCTAGAAAGAACTATTTTGCAACAAAATTTTTTCTGCAGGTTTGAATAACCTCAGCAAACAAATTTTCCTGACGTCGAACATAATTTTTTTCCTTAGATTCTAATGAAACTTATTGAAATTTTAATTCTATTTTACAACAAATTTAAATAAGTAATTATGTTAATTTAGAATTAAAAAATATTATTATTTATGCCTCTCTAATTTTCATGATTTTATAGCAAAAAGTTTCATTAATTTTCAATAAATTAATTCGACATTTTCTGTGACATTTACAAGTAAACAATTGAAAATTGGTATATTTTAAATAAAATGCATGATTTATTGGAAATTTTATAAACTGACAGAGTTACGGTCGAGTTAGGTATCCCCTTGATTTACTATGTTTTCTGTCAATACAAGATCGAAAGAGTGCATCTTGGTAAGTACCATGTCGCTACTAAATTTAATTCTATTTTTATTTGATTTAAATCCATTATTTTGTTATCGATAAATTAATTTTCTTATACAGTAGTCATAAGTACCAAACCATTTTTATGACACATAAAAATATCTTGCAGCAAAGCAGAAACAAACACAGATATAAAAATTTATTTAATATTTAAATTAAATATAAAAATATGTGCTGAATAAAAATAAATCAACATTTTTTTATTTTATATCATAAATATATGTTTTACAATTTTTTATGTGATATATAAATTAAATTTATTAGATAGAATTAAAAAATTTGTGTTAGATTTTTTAATCGAAATGGTATATCTGTATTTATTAAGTGTGTTAATTTGTAAAAACAATTAAAAAAACAAAAATAAATGGAATAACAAAAAAAAAGGCTAAATTATGTAGCTTAATCTGACAATGAACCAACATGTTTGAATATATAGTTCTGTTTTTTTTTTTTTTTGGTTAAATTATTCAAAGCCAAAACGCGTCAATGAATCAAATGAATGTTTGAGTTACAGGGCGTTGTTTTTCACAAATTTATTTTACAATTTTGGCATTTTGTATAAAAAAACTGTTTTTCACAAAAAATATTTTTAGTCTAATCTGCTAATATTCATTATTGTTGATTTTGTAATATTTAATTAAAAATTTATCCGATTTAAAATTTTTGTCATATGGACGTTACCAAAAATCACGTTTTCTTTGGATCATCTCTAAATCATGACCATCTCTAATTTATGTTTTTAACATGTAAATCCTATATCGAGGTGTATATACAAGTATACTTCATTAGAGAACGAGGTTAATTTTAATAAGAATAACTTGGAAAACTAATATTCCTTTGTAAAAAGCATGAGAAAGATTTTCTTATAAAGAATTATAGCAAGCGGCATTTGTTTTTCCATAAAATACTTTTTAAAGTGATAAAATCTATGGCATTTGTGTTAGAAAAAGTATATCTTCTATAAGTGATTCTCTAAATCTTTAGGCATCAATATGCTAAAAATTAGGGTATATATCGAAAAATTTTACTCTTAATTTTCGTCGTATTTTACCAAGTTCTAACAGAATCCACCCTCAAAATTTGAAAAAAGGGCCGAGACTTTCATACACATAGGCTGGTTAAATATTCTGGCTCGCCCGAAAATATATGACATTCTTGACGTAAATTTATTTGTTTTAAATTTGCAAATTTTATTGATTGTAAAAATAACGTCCAGATCCATTTTTCGTTACAAAAAAATTCGTTAAACCATTTTTTTTAGCAGTCAACGTGAATGAGAATGATCGGAATAGGCTATAAAGCACCTTTTTCGAGGTAACACAGAGGAAGACGATGTATATATACAGCATTCTATGTAGAAGAGGACCAGATGTAGAAATTTGTCTGCGTCCAGGAAGTCACCCTCATATACGAAAATAGGCAGTGAAAAATATGACAAAATGTCACGGGTGGGTTATAGTAGTTAGGTCAAACGTTCTTTACTCGTTATCTAACCTCACTTTTTCACAATTTGTTATCGTCATTTTTATGTCATTACCGTATTTTTTAACTGATAAACAACATAAATTGTTCACAGAGTTTCCGCCAAAATTTGTCACCCTTCAGTTCTCGCCGTTATAGACACGCGCTTCTTTGCCAGAGTCATCTTACTTCCCACTTGTTCAAATATATTATAAAAATTTATCAAACTCTAAAAAAATTAATATATTTGTGCTAATACAAAAAAAAAAAAAAAAAATGTGTTGTTTTTTTGTTTTTGTTTGTCGGTTATGTATGTCCATTTCATATTATTATCAACTTTTGAACTCTGAAATAAAATGTATGAACTATCAATTAATTTCATTAATAACACCTATAAATAAGTTTTAAATTGTAAATAACACAAGGTTTATAACATATTATATACGATTATATTATTTAATGTGTAGAGTTACACGCTAATATAAAACTTACTAATGGATCTATGTTCCTTATCGCACGTTATAATTTGTTTGCAGGTTAGGAGGTAAAACCAAAAAAGTACAACAAATTAAAACGACTCCGAAAAACCCGACATGCACGTTACCTAGGAAACTAAAACTTGTTTAATCGATTCAGCTTGCCATGAGATTTGAGAATATGCAATGGTATCAGGAAATGACTAGTATCCACATAAAGAAAACATTTAAAATAAATTGACAGTACATAGTCAGTGTGGTACTGAAGTCGTGTGAGTGCGATTCCTGTAGTCCACACCACTAACTTCCCAGAGGGGGAAAAAAATTAAAAAAAGGTCTTTTTAGCCCTCATAGATTATTTTTCGAACATGTACTGCAGCTTATGCTGCAACGATCATTATCTCCATACATAAATGATGTGTGTTATCCACTTTTCAGATTCTGTTTATTCAGTTTTTTCCAGTTTTTTTATTACCATTAAAAAATGGTTCAACTAATTCTGCTGAAAACTCTTTCAGTTCTTAAATATGTGATTACGCGTCGAATAAGAATAAATATCTTAATATATATATTTCTTGTGTGTGTCTGTATGTGACTGAACTCCTCCTAGACGGCTGGACCGATTTCGATGAAATTTTTTGTGTGAGTTCAAGGGGATTCGAGGATGGCTTAGATTTACAATTTGGTCCAGTACAACTGTTTTTGAGGGCTCCGTACCAAAAAAATGAAATTTCATTAAATGGTGGGAGCGCATATAAATCATATCACATTATGTATACTATGTGTACTATCTATTTTTAATAGTATTCAGGTATTGTCAATAGGCATTTATTAGAGCCATATGCGAGCGCAGCGAGCTCTACTATCAAAGGTCAGGCCAAAGGTCGAAGGTCAGGCCACTCCAATAAATAGGAGTTAAATTGGGGTTTAGCGGGATGGGTTTAGCGGACAGGCTAAACGTAGTATAGGTATTCATGAATTGGAGTTACGTTTTTACGGGACAACGTCCGTCGGGGCCGCTAGTAAATATGTAAAACTGGAGATTTTCAAAATCGGTCCCATTACATTAACTTCCTCTAGAAAGATAAAAATTTGATTTTCCTGTTAGCGTTTGACTAGACACAGTCATATATTTTCCGTATGTGTACATGTTACAAACATTCTGAATGGTATGTTACAAATAATGTAACTGAACATTAAGCCCAACGTATGTAACGTACGTTCATACGTTACAAACACGCTACTGCCGCTGACCATTCAAATTATATTGGTATTTATATACATAAGCACCACAAATAATAGTGGAACATTATTTGTGAAACATATGTATATGTTTTGTGTGAATAAAGGTGTGAAATATGTTTATATATGTATATATTGTTAACGGTGTTAATAATGTACGAGGGGGGTTGGTAAGGTGTGAGGATAGGGTAATACTAACAAGCATCTCATTCTATTATCGAGCATTACGAGTAAATTTATTACAATGAATATATGAAGAGGTTCCGCTGTATTCAATTTTCATGATAAAGAGTTATCAATTGAATGTTGACCACCAAAATAAATGAAAATAGTACTATATTTTCAAAAAATCATGAATTTTATGTTTAGTCATTGCTATCAAAACCCGAACATATTACGATATTGTTCAATCTTGAAAATGGCTCTTCTTAGGAATTAAATAAAATTGAATTACTAGAACAATAAAAGTATTCTGCATTTAATTAAAACAAAAATAAAAAGGAAATTTGTTCACCTTCTGTGGAATAGGAGAAATTCATCATTTTAGGTTCTGATCATTTTATTCAAAAATAAATAATTATTTATTTCTTGGAACCAAGAAAAACGGTTGATGCTCATCTTATAAAAAAAAAAATACAAGTGCAATAAAAAAACTTAACAATATGCCGTTGTGTGTGTGTATTGAGTATATGTACAGATACAATGTCCTAGTATTGTACACTTTTGTCACAAATTGTGCACGACTATGCATATGTTTTTATGGATCATTTGACTATTAAGATTTTACTACCTTAAAGGTATGCATGTATTATTGGAAAAGGTCCCTTGGAAATCATAATTTTAGTAAGATAAAGACTTATTGTTTGCATGTGACCACTAACTTTCAATTCGCAATAATGCATGAAAACAGAGATGTAATCAAGTTTTTCTCAAAAAACTATGAATTTAAAGTTAGTCACTGCTATCATAATCTCTAAAGTGATACAATTCACTTTATTTTTTGTAAACTGAGTCGTTTAATATTGGTGAAAGTTTTTACAAAGAATTTTATAAACGGAAGTGACTATTTTTTACGCAGTTTCCAGCCTGAAATGCTAGAGGACTTCAAATATGTAGTTCTTCTTAAAAAAATATTAACAGAAAAATATATCTACAATGTGTTTAGAAAAAATGCGGTACTCTTTATCGATATATATGATGAAAATTTTTTATTTGACTAGATACTTATCCTTCGTAAAGCATAATCGTTAGCACTTTTTTTTTGAGTGATTATCCACTGAAATACAGATAAATATAACGTGATAATTTCGATGAAATTAATGTTAATATTGATGATAAAATTTCGATAAAAAATTATTTTATAATAAAAAATATATAAAAATGGATTTATCGGCTACTCTACATATAAATGAATACATTTATTTTAAAGTACCATTGAAATGGGTTGTTATGTGCATTTTATGTAATAAAAAAAAACATAGATATACACCTACTCATACCTTGGATCTGTTCTGGCTCGGCTTACATACATTTTATCGATTTGCTGTGCCACAATATTACATACATAGTATTACATACTGTATATCGTAGGGTAAAGTGAAGTATCTAGCATACTATGTACCAAGAAAACTGCTTTGGTTTCTATATAGATATTGATATTTACTGGAAAGCATTTGTACTGAAATGAAGGTATTTTTTAGAATTCTGGTAGGCTGAAGTCTGGTTGTCAATGTGGCTTTGCTTTGGACTAAACTAAAAATAAAATTCTTTTTCAAAATTAGGAAAATCTTTTAATTTTTTTATTGTCTATTTACAGGCTAAATCTTTCATATTGTTTTAAAGGACTAAAATCGATCCAAATATTGCGTTATCTCAGAAACATTGCATCCAATCGTTAAATTAACCTGATTTTTATACTTATTGGATCAAAATTACTCCATCCACCAAGTTTCATCAAATACCAAAAGAAATTTTTTTTTTTGCGTTTTTCTCGATTTTTTTAAAGGGGTACGTAAAATTTCAAAAAATTGAAAAAAGTTTGTTATCCCCAATTTCGATATAACTCAGTATTTTAACCCAAAAAGTACAAAAATCGGGTGCATTTGATGACTGGTCGAATAGTTTTTGAGATACGGACTAAAATTTTCCTTGTGATATGGTTTTAAAAAATAAAAATGAATATAAATTTTTATTTCAGGTACTAAGCCTTACCCTTTTCACGGTATATATATATACATAGGTACTCCAAAACGTTTAAAATTATTACTGCATCCATTTTATTTAGATTTGTTAGTGTGTTTGTTGGAACACTACTATTGTTACTATATGTGTAAAATATAGTGACCAAACTATTTAGATACATACAACGTTACAGGATGACGCGAAAGTTAGTTGAAACACAGATTTATTGTCAAGAAAGTCGAGATGTAAATATATATTCGAGAGAGACGCAATTGTTCTCTCTTTGAATCTTTATATATCGCAGGGCCCCAAATCGATTAATATAACGCTTCGTCTTGTATCAATAAAAACCACGAATAAGTGTATTTTTTTAGAGGTCCACATCTTTGAGTTGGATGCACTCCTTTGTTTAATAGCCAATTTGACAGCAGACGGTTGCTTTGTGTTTAGCTTTGTTTGCCATTCCATAATATAAACGTATGTTAGTCAATGGCTCTTTCCTTACACGACACTTATTCTGGGACACTCTGTATTTTTGGTATTAAATAGTGTATTGGTTAGGTACTATTGTTGTAGTACCATGAAGCGGTGGTGTCCTGTTTTAAACAAGTACAAATAAAAGTGGTATTTTAGGTGTTCAATAAAGTTAGCAATCCCAAGCATTCAGGATAATGATTTCGTAATTACCAAATAATCGTACATTTCACGTATAGGATTTTTATCTGAAATCATTTCATTTTGAATCTCTTAAGATAATCATATTTTAGTTAGTATCTCGAAATTTCAATCTCAGTAATATGTTTTATAAAAACTGTAAAGTCTTCTTTTTGTAAGTCTCGAAAAAAGAAATGTTTATAGATTAAAGTAATCTTATGTCTATGGCAATCGTAAGCTCTAAGATTTTGACACAAAAGATTACTGTTTTAGTAACTATTTTAACTTTGCTATTTCGTTCACACAGACAATTGAAAAAATAAAAATAAAATAAAATTTCCATCAGAGTCAACCTTCAAAATATTCTTGATTCAATTTCTAACCCATTCGAAAAAGCTTTTGTACATAATATTACTCAGAATGAAGCTGAAAACATTATCAAAATCATTAGAATACGATGGAAATATAATTGAATGTCAAATTAACTTTATGGATTTGCGAAGTATTTTAGGTAACCAGAAACCCATTCATTTTCCACAAACATACACAACTTATAGAGCAGTAGATATACTACTGTGAAGTGTTTGTACATTTATTTATCTTCACAAACAGTTTTAACCAATACTCGAGCTAGAGAGTTTACCTACTACATATATATAATGTTTTAGTCCTATACAATTCAAAAAGATTTATTATTTTATTTCAATATCTAAATGAAATCTAACAATTTTCTTTTGTTTTATTTCATTGTATTTTATAAATAAATAAATAAATAGAAAATAAAAAAAAATCTACTTTTTAAGATTATTACAATCCGATTTTCTATGTACATATGCAACAATAAAAAAAAACTTTAGCCAGAGAAATATATCGAGCTATAATCTTTCTCGAATCATATAAATTATTTTCGACACTCGGCAATTCAAATATAACCAATTCTTCATTCTAATATTTTAGCAGTGGCCTCAAAAAAAATGACTTCATATCTTTAGTTATATTTTGTTTTCTATTCTAGATAAAAAATTGCAGTTTTATATGTCGTCTAAATATATTAAAAAAAATAAAGTTGTTAAAGATAAATTCAGATAAATTCGTTAAAATATTTTGACGTTTTGATTTTTCTGATCAAAATAGCATAGACCGAGGGACATCACGTTTTTTTTTAATGATGAATACATACTTGAAACTATGTGAGTGGCATCCTTTTGGCGTGTCTACCACTATGACCACTTGACAACATTAATAATTATCAGCAAATATAATATATATATATATACAAATCAGCAAAAGTGAACCATGTTGGATTTAAAAACAAAAATACTTTGCAGCCTTTTCGAAAAAAATCGTAGAGAAAAGTTTGATAGACTCGCCAAATACATGCCATGTAGTCAAATAATGTGTTATTTTTAGCTTTACAATATCACGCAACTACAAAAATATATAATATATTGTGTGCAAGTGTTGCTTATAAATCTGATAATAAAGATATCCCTCTTCAATCATTAATACTTTAACTATAGTCGTCTCTGTTCATCAAATGATGGATATTCGATGAACTCATAATTAAATTAAAATTTTGTTGATATATCATCGACAACCTTAAATTTTTATGGAATTATTATATACTGCAAGACTGTCTAAATATTTTAGATAGTTTTTTATCACACTCTCTAGATTTTTTGATATAGAAATATCCAATTGAAAAGGATAATCTATATGACTCATTTTTTCAGCCAACTTTGAATGATAAAATGATAATAAAAAGCCCGGTGACCTAGGAATTTTTTGTGATTTTTGGAAACATTGTTGATCAAAAAATGTATTTATAAAGTTTTATTGAAATCCCTAGTATTATTCAATTGCATATCTCCTTAAGCAACATTAAATTTTATTTATTTATTTTTAATTAAAAAATACATAAATTAAAGCCAAAAGTATCTAGTTATCACGTTCCACGACAAATCTCGCTCTTTTTTCAAGTATGTTAGATTGATGTACTGGTTCTTTAAAGTGAGGGAGTACGAACATATGGCTATTCTCTCCTATAAACTTTATTGCCCAGTTTTTTAAATCTTAAATTTTATTATCAAGCTCATAAGGCATTTTTTTATATATAAAAACTGTTTTTAAGATAATAAACTTAATCAAGTGAATGTTTTTCATTTTCTTCTCTTGTATATATAAAATATTTTTTTTACTGTTAATAATTCATTTTTATTTCGTATTCTTCTTCTTGGTACATTATATTCGTTATCTCAAATAAAGAAACGGATCGATCATTTCTCCCTTTCTGGTTGTATTATTGTAAAACATATCACAAGTAAAAAAACAACAAAGTATGTGTATATAATACTTAGATGTATAAGCCTGAAAAAGATTTAACCGATTTCACACTTCACATATTTTGATATAACAAACTTACATAATAAAATACATATCTCTGTTGTATATAAAAACACGTGTGAAGAATAAAGAAATTTTCGATTTTTATATTTCCATTTCTTCTGTATTCCGTACCGAAATGGGATCCAAAAATCATACGCAAGTTTTTAGCCAGAAAAACGAGCCGAGCCACTTCACTTCACAATTAAAATTTTGTTTTCTTAAATCTGGGCACCATTTCCGATAATTCAAAACTGAAAAAGCTCAATAAATTTCGTAGGGATTAGTTAATTAACTTAAATTTAAAACCTCGTCGAAAAAGGGCCGATGTAAAAGTGATTGAAAATTACCAGGTTAGGTTATAAGTGTATTTTGTAAGGATAAATGTCACTTCCATATCTCGACGGCCCCGATTAATTCTTCGGTTTACATATTGGTCTTTTTTCACACAAAAAGAAAATGAGTTAAAAAATAGCAAAATAATTCAATAAATCATATTAAAAAAACCAGTTTTTAACCTCCAAACTAACAAAGGGGTGTTATAAGTTTGACCGCTATGTGTGTTTGCCTGTCTGTGGCATCGTAGCGCCTAAATTGATGAACCGATTTTAATTTTTATGGTTTCATTTGAAAAGTAATTTTACGGAGTGTTCTTGTTCTTCTTCTTAGCTATATTTCAAGTGCGAGCTTAAGGTTCCGTACCCAAAGAAACTAAAATATTGGCGATGATCTTCAAAATCGATTCAGTTTGGAAAAGGCATGACATATAATTTTAACATATAAAAAATTACTATGAAAATGAATGGTCAAATAAACCTGGCTCAATTCATTTCGAAAAGTGAAATGGTAAAATAATTGGGTAATTCAAAACAATAATTCAAAAGAACAAAGTCAACTTAAATATTTCAATTTCAATTAAAATATTTCCAAAAAAATGTCTCAAAAAATGATAGTTCTCTAAGTATAATTTTTATCTCATCTGATGTCCTTGACCATCACTTTGATATTGATTTTAAAAGGAGTTTTATAAGTTTAAAATATTTATCTGCACGCCTGTGTGTTTCTCAGTGGCATCGTAGCCCCTAAAAGTTCGAACCGACTTGATTAAGAACATTTTATAGCTAAGTTTCCAAAAATCGGTTTACAAGGAATAAATCGCATTGGTCGGGGGTTTTTTAAATTTTGTAAATTTCACTTGTGAAAAAATATTAAAAATTCATCTGAGAAAAGAGCTTCCGCAAATTGTATGATATAGCATTTATATTAATTAAGATTAAAACATGGAAAGCTTTAAAATTTAGAGCTTCATTTCACACAGTTCTCATGATTGAAAAGTTTGTCACACACTTTATCATAAATTGTTAGAATTTTCATCCAAGAACATGTGTATATCATATTTATTATATTATTGCATTTGTTATAATATTACATTTATAATATTTTTGTTAAAAAGCTCCAGAGCAAGAGCTCTAGAAAGCTTTGTCTGTATTCGATATTTTTTTGTTTATTTTGTTTCATTCCTCTTCATTCTTTTTTTCGTTATTTCGTTGTTTCTCGTTGTTGTAAATTTACAGTAAATTAATTTTCGATTAAATACATTGAACATAAGACATACATTCACATAATCTTATCAATTCCACTAACAATTATAAAATAAACAAAAAACTAAGTTATGACCAGTTTTATTAATAATATAAACACATTTACAGTGATACAAAATATTATAAGATGATTAATGAGAACTTACAATGGATTATGACGTCATATGGCTGTTTGTTTACACGAGTAGAGAACTAATTTGTTGGGAATTTTAAATTTAATCTTGTATATAATTAAGGAGATATGTAAGGATTGAATAACACTAGGGATTTCAATAAAACTTTATAAATACATTTTTTGATTAACAAAGTTTCCAAAAATCACAAAAAATTCCTAGGTCATCGGGCTTTTTATTATTATTTTATCGTTCAAAGTTGGCTGAAAAAATGGTCCTTTTCAATTGAATATTTCTATATAAAAAAATCTAAAGAGTGTGATTAAAAACTATCTAAAATATTTAGACAATCTTGTAGTTTATAATAAAACCATAAAAATATAAGGTTGTCGATGATATAAAAATAAAATTTTAATTTAATTATGAGTTCATCGAAGATCCATCATTTGATGAACAGAGACGACTATAGTTAAAGTATTGATGATTGAAGAGCGATATCTATAAAATCAAATTTATAAGCATCACTTACACACAATATATTATATAGTTTTGTAGTTTCGTGTTGTTGTTAAGCCAAAATTATCTCAAAATAGTGAAGGAGTTATTTCGGGATTTTTATATTACAAACATGGTTGGGATACACAAGTGTGCGATGTTGAAAACGCTGTAAAAGAAATCTTATCCATTTTATTTATATTTTTATCAAGTATTTAATTTTTTTAAATGCTTTTTTACGTGGTTTAAGTTGGTGAAAGGATTTCTGTTTGCAGCGTTTTCAAAATCACACACATCTCTGTTTCACCCTATATTTGTCTTTTTGGAGCGCTATTATTAAGAGACGCACATGAACATATTGAAAATAATAACATTATTTTACTATTGTGATTATTATTTTCCCATAAAAACCAATTTCCTTTTAACATGAACTTACAAACATGAGAATTTACTCCACACACACATTTCCTAGATATATATATATCTGAAAATACTCTCAATAGGGGATTGATTCTCTGTATATAAATAATATTCTTTTTTTTTTTTGTATTCTTTTAGTGGAAACAAAAAAACAAAAATACATTGAAATCGAATTATCTTCTACTATTTATTGTAGTAGTATATGGGGGAGTTGGGGGTAAAGAGTGTAGATTGCACTACCACACTATGTATCTGGTAACAAACAAAAACAACAAATATACAATAGATTGATTGTCAATGTCATTGTTTTGTTGTCATATTGACAGACATCCTATACTCTGACAGACATATATACACGAGATGCAAGGGTACGAGCAAGCAAAATGTAAATGTAAGGTGATAATCTTTTCCAATGGAAGTGAAAATTTATATAGGCGCATTACGTAATAGATGTATAATAAGTAATATTTGGTAGGGTTAAATCTTATGGTTTCGGATCAGCAACGTGCTATGGATATAACATCGTCACCTAAGAAGCTAAAACTTTTTTTCAATCGAAAAAACGACCTTCATGTTATACTATTTAAAGCTGTACAATTAACTTATAACCAAGTGATATTGATCTTTGGTAGCTTCTGATTACTGTTTAAGTGCGTTTGATATAAAATTCGAAAAGCATGACTTTATAATTCAATTGACAAATTATAAAATTTTAATTATTCATACTATAATTAATTAAAAGATTTAAAAACACAGTTATCAACTTTTAGAGTTAGAATTATATTATTCTTGATCTAAGGTTTCCGTTTTGCCAGTCCATTCAACTATCTACATGGATATAATACCAAGCGTTTTAAGCAGAAATACAGTTATAGAAGAGTAGGTACACTTGGTCGGTGATGAAATTGTGTTTGATATTTAGAAAAAAATATAAGAAAGCAGGCGTTTATTTTGATATAGATTGAAAAGATGGATGTATTTTCATGTTTAGTCACTGAAGCAGCAAGTCAGTCGTTTTTCATCACCAATTTAACAAAGTATTTTATTATTGATGATATGTGTATGTCTATAAATATGAAAATAACGGGTGTTTTATTTAACATAAAACACGTAAAACGCTTAAAAAAATAATGTTTTCAGCAGCAAGAGAGTTGAATGTTGACGTTGAAATCAACCTGACGTTGAAATCAAGATAAATATATGGGAGAGTTAATAGCTTTAATCAATCCCCTTAAGTTTATACAGCCAGTGTACCAATCTTATTAACAATTTAATCAAATAATCAAAAACCAATTATTATTAATATTTTCGTATTTTATAAAATGTTCCATTTTGGCAACTGATTTCAAAAATTATACTCATCAGTCCCTAAATTGGTATTCCAGTATTATACTTCAAGAGCTCATTGATTTCCAAATCTGAAATTTCTTTTGTCGATAATAAAATTAAGTAAATAAGTTCACGACTTATCACAAATTAAATTGATTATTAAACAAAAATTGCACAAAGAATGAATAAATAAATAAATAAATATTATTCTAAAAAGTCTAAAGTACAGAAATTCAAAGTACGTTCTCAAAACTGTATTCTGTATTGGTACCATTTAGGAAACATGATAGAGTTTAAAAAAAAATTGCAATAAAGTTCAAAATCAATTAAAAGGAATTGCATGAAATTGATCTTATCAAACAGAAATATGATCGTAGTTTGATAAATGATAGAAAACTAGAAACGTTTAGAAAAATGTCAGCATAAAAGTTAGATCATAAATTTTTTGACACCTTTATTTTTCACATTAAACTGCCATATGAAACTGCAATTTTTTGGTCTAGATTACCGATTTATCATTTAATAAATTAATCGTAAAGCACCAGGTATGAGAAAACCATGTTGCACGATTGAAGCGCCGATTAGTAAAAGGTTACTTCTACTGCACTTTTTCATGAAGCTCTCTGTATATTATAATATAATATCTAATAACAACAAATCACCTGTATAAACTGTAATATGTACATACGAATATGAGTAATATTTGATATGTCAGCATGATACGATTTTGATGACAAAATGAGATATATCAAGAAATAAATATAAATATGGATATGAATATGAATATGAATAATAATATGAAATTTTATAGAAGTTAGTTGTTATAATACCTAGGCATATTGGTAGAAGGAGTTGATGTTGAGAATAATATGATAAATATATAGAATTATATTCATATATAAATATAACATTTTCAATTAAAATTGACACGAAAATTCTTACTCATCTTACCCATCCTTTGACGAGATCTTCCGTTTACAGTAAGTCAGATACAAGAAAATCTACTAAATTTGTTAAGTTTGATATAAATTTTAAAATAAGGTTCTTATAAATTCGGGTTTTCGGGAAGTTTCTAGATCAACTAACTTTAAAATTCAAAAGAGCAATGCAAAAACTCTCATGAATTTCAGTTAGGTTTTGCATTTCATAATAAATAGACTTACACCAGAGAAACACTTGCAAATTATTGAATTTTTTTAATCAAAATAAGGGCTCTGTTCGGCAAACATAAAAAAATCATATTCAAACAATAGTGGCATTAAATTATCTTTCCAATAAAACCAACTTCCTTGATATTAAGAAATATTTTTTTTAAATTTTAAATTGGAAACTTCTAAAAACAAACACCTTTTGATTTATCCCTTGTCAAATGCTCAAATGCTCGTGTCCACGCTGATAACCGTAAAAAAACCGTGGATTGGACATTACAAAAATTTGTACATTCCAAATGTCCAAAAAATTGCACATAATTTGTCCATTCAAAGACTGTTAAAATCCACATTATTCTGCAAGCTAAATTATTTGATATGTAATTTTAGACTATATCTATATAGACATGACTAAGGGCACTAATTAGATACAAATAGCTATGATAGAGAATAGAAAACTATACAAAAGCTTCATTTACAATTACTATAATGAATTATTCCAGTGAATAGATTGTAATTTGGTTTTGTTTATGACATAAATTGTATTATTTTATATAAATTTAATGATCTGTATTATTTAATTGGATAACTATTACAATTTGCCATTTTTTTTTTATAAAATACAAAACTATTGGACATTTTATGAAGTATTTGTAAATGATTATTAAATTAATATAAATTACAATTATCTCAATCGTTTATTACTCTATTCGCACCGTGACTGAGTTTTATTGTAGGCGTTTCCGTGGTAACGATACACTACTTTAATTATAGAATTGTATGTATGCATATATAATTGTATGGATTGCATTTATGACTTACATTGAAAATTTAATATTGTTGTCTCACAAATTTAAATAAATAATTATGATAATTTACATTTGAAAAATAATATTTGTGAAATTTGATTTCTTATTTTCACAGTTTTTAATGCATTTAATTAATATAGTGTTTTTCAATAACTTTAATTTAACATTTTCTACAACATTAAAATGTAAAGAATTGCAAATTAGTCATAATAGCCACCTTTATCGCAAAAAACGACTACGCACACAACAAATAGTCAAAATTAAAAGTTTTTAATATAAAAATATCAATAATTACTTAATTATATTGTGTCGAAAATGCGGTTGTGCGTTCAAAAACCGCGAGTCTATTACGTAAAACAATCAAAATCGGTTATAGCGACTTTGAGTGGTCGTTATAAATGTTAGTCATTATAAGCGATATATAACATTTAGTATATATTGATAAAATAGATGGTTTATAGTAGCTTCATGTGAAATGACTGAACATGACAATTCTCATTCAACTTTCTAATAAAGATTCGAACAAAATATATAGTTTTCTATATCAAAATCTTCACAATTCGTACATAAAGTAAAAGGTAAACATTCTGACCCCAACTTTTCATACCGAGATAAGTTTACCTAACATGCAGTATGCATAATACCATACGATAGTGTTTTGTTATGCTTGTTTATTAATAATTATATTATTTGTTATACTTATACATTATATAATATTGTTTAAATTATATAACACTTCAAATGTGTTTTGTTCTTCTTTGTTGTACATGTTACACGTGTAAGTTTATTGTTTGTTAGTTTTAGAGAGAAAACCACACGTTTCACTGACTGGTAGCACTGTTACCAGTTAGCCATAGTAGTTAAAGACAGGTAGAGTAGAGTAGGTGTATGGTAACACATAAAACAAACCAATAAACATAATATTACACTTCAAGAAACTTGCATAGATTTATAATATATCCAAAAGGGTAAAGTTTTGTACGCTAGATATCTCTCCAGTTTCTTCAACGATCAATATCTAAGAGGTAGCATCTTCAACAGAACATTTCGTTAAGGTGATTGTAAACCTTCAGTATTGTAAAAAAGTTTTAGTTTATTGTACGGTACATACATACAAACCAAATACATGTTTGTACTCAAGTAATATGTTATTTTTAGATTTACAATACCACGAAACTACAAAAATATATAATATATTGTGCGCAAGTGATGCTTGTAAATTTGATTATATGGATGTCACTCTTCAATCATCAATACTCTAACTATAGTCGTCTCTGTTCATCAAATGACGGATTTCGATGAACTCATAATTAAATTAAAATTTTGTTTTTATATCATCGACAACCTTTATATTTTTATGGTATTTATTATAAACTACAAGATTATCTAAATATTTTAGAGCAGAGAAATAATATAAATAATTAAATTAAATATTTCTCCCCATTTTAGACGGTGGTTAAAACTTGAACATACGGAAAATTGTGATCTAAGGTACATCATTCTCCCATAAATATAGAAGTTGTACAACAATGTTTACAACAGAAATAGTTTCTATAGGACTTATCTATGAAGACAAAATCTTCAACAAAAATATATTGTTTGCACTATTATTTTGAGTGATTTATTCAAATTATTAAATTCAAAACAGTGTGATTACACAAAGGATTTTTGTTTAGATTTATTTCTTGCTTATTTACCGAGCTTAGTAAATACTTGTTCGTATCGTGAAACATTGTATTTACGTTCTATACCGTTTTTCTTGCGGTGAAAAATTACTTCTTCATTCTGAGCGATAAATTATGTTTTGGGTACGAAAAGCTTTTGCACACTCCAAAATTTGCTATTTATTGTTGCAGAAAGAAAGAACTCGTTCCGCGTACATAAACAATAATAGTGTGTACCATTCAATGATATTACACTCATTCGAGTCGTGCTTAATTTTTGTAAATTATGCCTTCTATTTAACCCATCATCACTTGCGTCATGGGCATTTTGTTCATGCTCGATTTTAAATACAAGTATCTTTTATTTTTTTAATGGAAACTTTTACTACCTTCATATAATTTTATCTATTTTCGAATTATGAATTTTCCAGATTCTTTCAACGATTCTACGGTTTGAATTTTCGGGTCTGTTCATGTACTTTCGTAACTTGAATAAACGTCATACTCAGTAGGTAAATTAAAAAAACTTGATACAAATATGAATTGAACTGTTTAGATTATTTCTAGCTGATCTAATATTTTCACTCTCAAACATAATAAATCTATATAAAATTATGTAGAGGTTATGATGTACAAAGTTAAAGAATATTTTACCCGTGAAATATCTGACGCATGTGCAGAACACGAGGGCAAATCTCATCACCTGACTAAAGATTACCAAAGGTTACTAAAGATTACCGAAGGGTTGAGGCAAGTGCTTGCGGCTTAAATAATTTTTTAGTGTCGGTTTTCTATTTCAAAGCTACATGCTGTGAACGTTGATCATTGAACATTGACCCTTGAACATTGATGAACGCATTCAGGTACAGTAGTTCCAATTAATATAATACACTACACAATATATAACTGCTACAGTTAGTTACAGTACAAACGCATTGACCAATGTAATTTTCGGTTGAATTACATATTATATTATTTAAAGTTTCCGGAGTATCTTATGGTGGTTATACAACATTAATCACAACAATTATATTACATATTATATGTTATATTATATATATATTCGAAACTATAAAGAGATTTTATTGAAACTATTATAAATAAATGAGTATAGAATGTTCAAGAAGTAGTGTAGGAAAAGTTGCACAAATTCAAAACAAAGATCCAAAAAATTTGATTTAGAACAGTCCAAAGCAAGTCTATAATAGTCAACTGAAATCGATAATATAAGTGAAAACAATCAATTGACTTAATTGTTGAAATACCATGTAAAAACAGTGCTGATTATACTGTCACATTACACATACATGTCACGTATAAATAACAGATATTCCCATATAATACATACAATAAAATTTGTGAGTAATTTTAATTTTTTTATAAGGAACACTTCTTATTTTTAAACTTTTGCTCCATCTCTATCGGTTTGCAAGATAGGTCCTACGGTCCCAAGATCCAATTGACCTATGTTGCTCATTTACAAATTGGACCTCATATTTAACGTCCTGCGAATGCTATAAAAATTTCAGCTTAATATCTTTTTTCGTTTTTGAGCTATCGTGTACACAGGCGGACGGACAGACAATCGGACAAATTAGATGATTTTATGAATACCTATATCAAAATTTTATTCGTAGCATCAATATTTCTAAGCGTTACAAACTGTGGATTAAACTTAGTATACCATGATATATGTTACATACACACAGAGTATAAAAATTTTAAAAACTGTAGATACGTTGAAAAATATGAAAAATTCATGAACAAAATGTTCATAACGCGAGTGCTGACGGGTTAGGAATAGGATTCGTATATCTTCTCGATGTAAACGTTGAATAGAGATTCCTCGTGAGACACTTAGTAAATAATATTCACAATAATAATAAAGTTATTTCAAACCATTAATTTGTTTGTGTAAAATTAATAATAGAACCTATCACTTTACACTACCATTCTATAATACCATACCATACCATACCAAACGAAGTAATAATATATTCTACTGAAGACCATTGAAATAATTGTTTTACTGTACCAGAAGCTAGAACTACTACTAGAGGGGTTTTGGTTATTGTTTAGTTTTGTTTTCTACGTCTCTTGTGATGTTTGTTTGTTTGTTTGTTTGTTTCATAATGATTCAGAAATCATTGACTGAATGAAATGAATGAATGTGTATTTATGTAGAAATATAATAATATATACTTTAATGAGAGTCAATCAACTTGATGAGCTTTATACTAGAGCAAGAGCTTTATTTAAATTAAGTTTATATATACTATCTTGTAGGAGTTCAATAATAAACTTTAAGATGTCCAACACAACAGAATGTTCAGAAAGTTCTTTGAAAAAAATTTATATTCAAAAACAAGTGAAGACAAACAATTGACTGAGTTAATTTTTGATATACCATGTATATAGACAGTGTCGATTACTCTGTCACATTACACATACATATTACATGACCCAAGACCCAATTGACTTATGTTGCTTATTTACGAACTCACTTTTTATGTCCTTACCATGCAATAAAAATTTCATCTTGATATCTTTTTTCGTTTTTGAGTTATCGTGTTGACAGACAGACGGAAGGACGGACTGACGGACAGATAAGCGGAAATGGACTAATTAGGTGATTTAATGAACACCTATACCAAAATTTTGTTCGTAGCATCAATAGTTTTAAGCGTTACAAGCTTGGGGCTAAACTTAGTATACCTTGCATATTTCATATACATGGTATAATAACGGGCGAAATTTAAAGACCCACAACTTTGATTTCATTAGATTGATCAATGAGTCCTTTTTTATATCTAGAAAATTCTCATTTTTAAGACTTATACTTTTGTAAAGGCTATTACTATTTTAGTTATAGGAAAGATTAAAATACATTACCCAATTGTTACTTATCAATAAAAATCAATAAAAATTATTTTCAAATTTACTCGAACATACCTGAAACAAATAGAAAAAAATATTAATTTTTAAATAATTTCATAATGCTAAAAATTGAAAATAATAGTATTCTACTAATAATTTTATACGTTGCAAGTTCGACGTAATTTTTTTATTATCTTTTAAATCATAAACACGAATGTCAACAAATTATCTAAAAATTATACGCAAGAATACTTGCATTCATACAATCTACAAGCATTCTAAAATTTGCTTTTTAAAAACTATTACAGTAATTTATAGCAATGTTAGTAACGGAAAAACTGCCTAGCAATACAATTAATATTACTAAAAGGACGCAAAAAATTATTTAAAAAAATAATCTTTAAATGATTTTATAATCAGCAATTTTCACATGCATGAGTAAACGCAATAAATTCACCTTTTATGAAGTGCCAAAAATATTTCATTCCTAACCAATTTTAATAAGAAAACAAATATTCAAAATTAATCCGTAAATTCCGAAACGTTAATTCCCAGATTATATTCTATTCTTTCAAACTAAACATATAATATATCATAAAAAATTAAAAGATAACTTACAAGTCAATCGCACTAATAAAAGTGCAAACACCTAAATAATTACACGAAAACATGATCAATTAAAAAAAAAAAATTATAACCAATAAAATAAAGAAAAACAAATTTTTATTTTAAATTGATATTCATAATTTAATTTTAAAATGTCTATTATTACCAAAACAGAAAATGAATAAATAAAATAATAACAAAAAAAAAACGTAATTTATGTTTATAAAATTTTTATTAAAAGTTAATCTGTTCAAATACAAATTGGGATTTTTTTTCAATGCAACACAGATGTATATACTTTGATTCATTCCATTTCCAGATTTAATTCGATATATAGCATATAAACTGGACAGAGAAAAGTATATACATAGATGCATACACTCAACAGAGAACGTTTTAAGCTAGACTCTGGTTGTACGTTTGATTGTAGTACAGATAGAAAATTGAAAACAACAGCGAAAAAATTTTGTGGTTGTTTGTTATCATTATATTCATTTCATATATTATACGGATGTTATTCTTTCATTATGAAAAACATTTTTTTTTTGTATATGAAATTTTATTTGGTTCAATGGATACATATCGTATTGATATATATATATATATATACCGTGCATATAGAAACTTTTTTCGTGTATATGAGAAGCATAGAGCGAAATATGAAGCTTCAATCATAAACCGTTTTAATAAAAAATGGCGGCATATAAATAGAGTGATTTTTTGGAACTATGTATTTAACTTTTCCCGTATCGCATATATTTGTTTGCTGCTTGGTTGGTTTGCTGGAGTTAAAACCAATAAGAATATAGTTTAAAAAACTAAAAAACGCGCTTGCTGCTTGTTCTAAGTATATATGTATAATATGGTTATCGGTAGTATAATAAATGTATATAACTGATGAGTCCTATGCATGGGTATGATATTAGACAGTTACATACAAACATACAAACAAAAAAACATACATACAGGTGAAACTAATATAAGCGTGTTAAAAAAACTACAACAGACACCAAAAACTGACATTTAGGTTACCTGGGAAACTAAAACGATATTCAATCGATTCAGGTTGCCATGAATTTTGAGAAAATTCAAAAATCTTTTTATAACTGTCAATTTGTATTTTTTGTCTAAATTTTATGTTTTATCATTTTAAAAAAAATTAGCTATGAAAGTATATTAGAAGTTAAAGAAAACAGATAATTTAAAGTACAATGCAATTTTTATGTTATATCATTATAAATATCCTAAACAAACCAAACACAACCTACTCACATATTTGGTTGTCTACTTAATCAAAAGTATGTATTTTTTAAACTAATACTACAATTATTTCATACAGTAAAAACTAAAAGTAGAATTAGAAATTAGAAATTAAATTCTTAAAAGAATCAAACAAGTATTTGACTTCTAAAATTAATACCTGAAATACGTTTCCCTGTTTTTTTAAAAAAAGCTATTCAATAAATTTGAAAGTTTCTAATCATCCTATTCGTGGAAAACTGTTTTAATATAAAAAAAATATAGCATATATATTATGATTATTGAATATATCACAATTGGATGAGTTTGTAGGCCTTTATTAAAAAAGTAAAATACTATGGAAAAAAAGAGCAAAGATATGTAGAATATTGGTTAAAAAATATTCCAAAAAAAGAAATTTTAAAAATTTGTGTTTTTACTTTATATTAAAAGCATAATGTAAGAGTATTGAATTTTGTAATTTAACATTTTGTTTCCGATTTCTATAAAACTCTATAGTTTTATCGAAATACATATATAGCTTTATCGAAAATTTTTTCCGTTTTTTTCTAAGTGAATTGTTAAAAAAATAAAAAAATTGTTTTTGCCTCCCATATCGATCAAATTTACTATATTGCAAAAAATCGAGAAATTTTTTTTACTTCCGATATCGATAAAATTCATTTTATAAGATAATTTTGACCCAGATAATCCAAAAATCGGGTTTATTTAATGATTGGATGTGTTGCTTTTGAGATATAATCCAAAATTGGAATCGAACAGCGATTTTCTCAAAAACTAACTATACGACCAATCGATATACCAACCCGATTTTTGTTTTTTTGGGGTCAAAATTACCTTATATATAGAGTTTTATCGAAATCGGAAACAAAAATTTTTTCCCGATTATTTCGATTTTTTTTAAAGAGAAAATTGCAAAAAAACCAACATTTTTTTTTGCTTCTGATATCGATAAAATTCATTATATCAGATAATTTTGACCCAGATAATCAAAAAATCGGGTTTATTTAATGATTGGATGCGTTGCTTTTGAGATATAATCCAAAATTGGACCCGAACAGCGATTTTCTCAAAAACTATACGTCCAATCGATATATAAACCCGATTTTTGTATTTTTGGGTCAAAATTACCTTATATATAGAGTTTTATCGAAATCGGAAACCTTACCCGTTACTCACCTCAAAAAAATTTAAAAATCGGGTTGATTTAATGATTGGGTGCGTGACAAAATTGGACACGAAGAAAATTAATTGATACATTTACGTTATATTTTTAATTAGACATTTTTCTATAGATTTATTGTCATCATAAGAAATTATAAAATTCAATTTTGCATGAAAAACGATATTAATCAAAATCATATAAATATCAGCATTCATAATATTTGATATGAATAATTGATTTTAAGCATCATGTATGGATGATAGGTACATCATAAGTACTTACCGGATAAAATATTATATTGAAATACCTTCAACATTATATTGCTAGCACATTTTAAAATATGTATGGACTATGAATGTTAAACATTTATTTTGTATTATGAATATATTTATTCATTGACGGCACAACCTTAGCGCGCTCAACGTGTTAATTTCTTTTGAACTGCATCGTTATCCGATACCGAAACGAAACGAACAAATTGAAATATACATATTTTGGGAAAAATTAAAAAATATTGATCTTTCTGTTTATTTACGAGTTAACCAATACTAACCATTTTATCAATCATACTCAAGATTTTGCTGAATAAGAATACCTTAAACTTATTGTAAAATTTTGAGGTGAAAAGGTTTCACATACGCAAAGTGATGTACCTTGAGTCATACTACATAATGAACCATTAACACATGGTAATGTTCCTTTGTACTTGAGTAAAAAATTACATTTTTGGTATTTATGTGTTATCAAGAATAGGAAAGCGAAGTATAAATGCGCAAAAGAAGTCTTATTCACATCGAGTCATTCACAAGTGAGATTTACATATTTTAATAAATCCCCGACAAATGCGATTTTTCCCTTATAACTCTCCCCATGCTAAGCGAATTTAAACGTAACTAAGAACACTTTCGATCAAATTTCCTTTCAAGCAAACAAAAGCTATGTTTCAAGTGCAAGTTTAAGGATGTATGAGCATGACAACAATGTTTGATTTAAAGGCTCAAAATTTGTTTGTAGGTAGTCTTTTACTCAAAGAATATGTGGTTAAAATTTCAGCTTAGGTAACCGTGCAAATTTTTAAGAAAAAAGTCATTAAAAATCGATATAAAATACATTGGCTCTTATGGAGGAATCTCAAAAAACGACATATTTTGGAAGTTTTTGATAATTTTCATTTGGAATGAATGAAAACAAATTTTAAAAAAACTTTTTAATAGAAAGTAAACATATTAGCAATGAATTAGAAAAGAAAAAAACTAAGTGTCACCGTCCATATAAGGGATGTAAGAGCAGGGTAGATTAAGGGTTGAAATTATTTTTATCTTATTTTCAACTTTGATGATGAATTTTATTATAGCTTCATGAATGTAGACGAAAAATAAGAATAAAATTTTTCGATATGTGTCTTGGTTTTAATATCGAAATATCGAAAGCTAAATAATTAAACAAAATTTTCAATTTTCGATATTTTGAAAATTAAGCCAGATATCGAAAAATTTTATTTTTACTTTTCGTCTTATATCGTCAAGTAATAATATAAATTTATCATCAAAATTGAAAATATCTATTTTTAAATTTGTGCCCCCACTACCATGCTCATACATCCTTAAGGTTTCGTACCCGAAAAAACTAAGAAATAGTCGACAATCTTCAAAATCGGTTCAGTTTGGAAAAGGTTTTAAGACAAACGGTAATTTATTCAAGTGTCTTCTTAGATATGTTTCAAGTGCGAGTTAAGGGTTCCGTACATACCTTCAAAAAAATAGATATGTTAATTTTGATTCTAAGTAGTACAACTTATTCTAGAAAGAATCGAATTCCAAATCTAATAAACAACAAATGGAAATAGAGATAAGATGTACGCCTATGCAAAATAATATAAAATATTTTGTTATAATAGTTTTATATATTATTTCATTCCTATCCTAATATAAATATAATAATAGATTTGGTTCTATATTGTCAAATATATTATTGTATGCACGTAACCGGATAACCGGTCCAAATCGATGATGCTCTATTTCATCGAATAATTCTGGCTAAACATTATTAATTATATTTTACCAGAAATTATTTAATTTATTAATATCAATTCTATGAAAACTATCTAAAAACACTTCGTTGAATTATTGTTCCAATAAATTTCTGTCCATTATTATTAATGGAATTATATTTTTATAAATTGTAAATATTTATTTTAAACAAAATTAATTTAAAAGCTTGAATTTTGACCTCAATACGTTGACACTGGCCTTGACCCGTAATCGAATTACAAAATAATTCAAGCAAGTAAATGATCATTTATTTTATCCAGGAAAATGTTAAAATAAATTTGTTGATTTTAGGAAGCTGTATATATAGTAATGTCGACGGAAATCTATGCTGATCGATGTGAATCAGCTGGGGTTCATTTGATTTTTAATAATCTCAAAAACTGTGTAAAATACATTGTATTGAAAACGATTAGATTCCGCAGATGAAAAATGTTAGTTTTTTTTTTAATGAGGATCAACCTTCTAATTTAAAGTGTTATTCTAGATATTAGAAGATACTAGAAAATTTTTCCATTTCATAAAACTAATTATTCCGAATTCAATAACTTTGGCTAGAAGTTAATAAATAAAATAATATATTTATTTATATTCATAGCTGTATACTTTAAAATCAACTCCATAATAGTGAAAATGATCAATATTATAAATATTTCCCGCTTGAATAATTCGCTTAGTGGACCGGGAAAAACCAATTAAGGAGATTAATAGCAGATACTAACTAACTCACTAAATATATATAGTACGAGAACATATTATGTTCCAACATTGTCGGTACATCTGATATTTTATAATAAATAGATTGTTCAACACTAAATGTATATATGTATGTCTTTGTTTGAAATGCAATTTTTATCTTTATTTAACATATTATATATTTTCGGTAGTATTATAAATTATAGATTTTTATTATGTCATTTATTGTGTTTTATTTACACTGAGCGGTACAAAACATCGAACAAATTACCAGAACAAATTATCACTGGTAAATTACTGTTTAATTAATTTCGTTTAAGATTTACTCATGATCAGATTTTCCAGTTTCTTAATATTAACAGAAAAATTATAAGTTTTGGGCCAATTGCTACGAAATAGCATATATGGATGCTATTTCACAACAATTGGCCCAAATCTAAGATCCCTATCACCTTTCATTCACGGTAATCAATCTTAAAGTGGTGTTAATACATTGTCCTGAATTTGAAACGTAAATATATATTGATATTATCGATATTTTAATTTATAGACTCATTACAAGAAATAATTTCGTGATTTTTTGAGCGCCTTACGAGAGTTTTTGAGCACCTTGCATATATTTATAATAAAGATGTATACATAAATGAGAAAGAATTTGTTAAAGATACCTTTTAATATCATATCATTCCTCGAAAGAAGTTTCTGATTTCAAGCATCAAAAATTTGGTATGAATAGATACGAAAGTGAAGATTGATTATAAATATTTCATTTTTAATAGTTTGAACTTTGCTGCCAATCAGTATACTATGTTATTTTTTGAGTATTTATTGTTTTTGCATGTACTAGAACTTTATCAATTTCACGCATAAATCGAACTGGTTAGTTCGTTTCGATGGATTTTTAGTATATTTCTATGTATACTAACTTCTATCTAACACCATTGATTAATGAATGCATTTTAATTTACGCAGGGTACTAATTTCTGTTAACGCAAGTGAAAATCTAGAGGCTCGATCATTATAGAGAATGAAAAATTATGATAGCGCTTTATAAATACACAGATTTGGATAAATTTTATTTCGTAGAGCAAAAATGATTGCGCTTAGATTTTTAATTGAAAGTTATGAAATTATAAAAATTACCGAATGTTTTTTTAAAATTTTTATGACTCTTTCTCTAGGTGTCAAAAAATTATCTTGATTTGGGCAGAAAAATTATCTTGTTGAAAATATTTTCCACTGGTTTTTACTCTCAAATTTCGTAGAGTTTTCACAAGTTCAATATCATTTTATTATAAATATTATTTATTTATATTTAAAAAAATTTATAAAAAAAATTAAGGTAGTACCAGCATGAAATCACTTTTCGACAGATTTGGCCGAATTTTTTTTCTCGGGTTTATAATAGCTTTATTTATGAATTCCTAAAATTTCATAATTTTTGACCGTTTAGATCGCGAGATATTTAAAGACAAAGTTCGCGATTTTGAGGGTCATGTCCCATTTAAAGCATGTAAAATGTCCGGTCTCTCCAACTATTTTTTATGATATTATTATATATTGAAGAAAAAGTAGAACAAAATGTTTATACAATAAAATTCTAAAAAAAAAATTTTGAAATTAATTTTCACTTTCGAGATATTAATTTTGACGTAAATTGATCGAAATTGGGACGTTGGCATAATTATTTCCCATTTTAAACGGTCAAAATTTCTGAAACTTTGGGAATTAATAGTAAGCATTATTAAATTCTTAAATTTAATTTTTCGTTAAATTCTGTCGAAAAAAAAATTGTACCCTTGCTTTAACATAGAAACTGCAAATACCATGCTGGAAATACCTTAACTGGAAATTAGATGGTTAAATAATAAATCAAGCAACTGAAGACTAATTCAAAACGTTTCATATTAATTTAATTTTTCATCATGTTCTTGAAAATTAGTACAAAGATTCAAGGTGAACTACAGTCATTCTCATTTGACCTCAAGACTACAGTCATTCTCATTCGACACGTTCCGTAATAGAAAAAAACTCGAACTTTATTTAACTATTGAATTTAACGTGTATATTTTTCAATTAAATTAGATCGTTAACATGAAAATTGTTCCATTTTTAATAATAATTTAAAAAAATTTCAAATAAAAAAGGCAGTATAAAAAATTGAAAGGAAAATTAAACATTTGTTATAGAATGCAACAATAAAATTCAATAAAAATGGAAACAAATAATAATAGTAATAATAATATAAAGTAAAAAGAGTTTCGTTACGTTACGTTTCTAAGTATAAGGTACAACCACTCAGATGAAATTAAATTGGAGTGCTTGTTTTCTATGTTATGAGCTTCATGTTTTTTTCTACAATATACCCGTATTATACAGAGGTTGAATATACTGTGCACTCTATGTACTTCAAAAATGGTGAATACAGAGTGACTCCTGTAACTTCAGATTATATATTAAAATTTAATTTCTGTCTCAAACATATTTAATCAAGACTCTAACAACTGTAACTTACGATTTAAATTTTGTATACGTTGTGTATAAAGATTCATTTTTCCTCTAAATGGGCTAAACACCTTCTTTGTATGATAAAAGAGCTTGGCTCATCATAACTATGAAAATAAATTCTTAACTGTATTTTAAGAAGAAATAAATCCCTTGAAAATGATATACGGTATTTCTGACAAAAAATCTATAATGAAAGATTACAGGAGAAAGGAAATACACGTGGTTAAGAGAAAAACAAAGAAACGTGTGATTAACTAAAAGAAATCTTCGAGATAGACATCCCACCTGAAAGTGGATTAGATCTTTTTAATTACGATGATTATAAATTTAAAACCATAATAGAACTCTGGTGTTTTTAGTTAAGGTTTGCTTGTTGTTCTACCTTAGGGGCATAAAGGGACATCTAGAGTAAAAATTCGCATTTTTCTAATTTTGCTGTTAGTAAAAACTAACGTTATTTAATTGTAATATTTTTAGATTTAGGAATTCGAGTATATTAGGTGTTTTTTATATCCTTTTTAGATAATTGGATAATTGATTGTGAATGGAACAACCTGTATAAGAAGGTCGGTGGATATAGCACTAAATGTATATAATATATGAAAAAGAAGATAGAAGCAGCGATATTATTGTGGGTGTATTTGTGGTTGAATTGATATTTTTGTATGCTATTTTTACAAGGTCTACAAACCACGCGGTATAATTACTTTTTAAGTTTAAGGCATTTTTAACAATATATCACTTAAAAGTAGTTTTGCTTAAAAATTTTTAAAGTTGTAGTTGTCAACGATATAAATCAGTAAACCTGATTTGAGGGCTATTGGCCGTATGAGTTAGTTGCTATCCAGTTAACGATATTTAACAAATTAAAGTAAAGGATAGGAATCCGTACCGCTTAAAAGATACTTTGAGCTTAAATAGGACTGCTTACACAAAACATTTTCTTCATTTAGAACACGAGCGCCACCTGCGAACGTGAGATAAAACTATTGTAAAATTTTAGTGCGCAACCACTACCTGTGAACATTCCAATGCGATGATATTACGATTTTTACCGATTCACTCGCGGTATTTCTTTTTTGAATGTTGCGAAAAGAAGTTTCACACAAATTTTCTTTCTAGAAATATTCTTAACTTAATTTACCTTGAAAATTTCCAACCTATTTAAAATTACAATTGAATTCTACACATGGCCTTAGACCAAAAAATATTATTTAAAAACAATTGAATTTTCGAAAGGAAGACCGTGTATTTCGAATATTAGGTGACTATATTTTATACGATTATGTATAACATAGGAATGTCTTTTAACCGTATAAAATGAGACAAAGTTGATAACATTTTCTACTACCATACTTATATCTATATAACGTATAATAAACGTCTTAAACTTATAGTCTAGTCAACAAGCAAAATTTTCGAGTGAACCTGATTTTGTTTTCGGAAAATTATGATCAACGTATCATGCTTGACTCGAAACTATATTAAGAAAATTTTCGAATACAAATGAAGTTGTGGTAAAAATTATAAAAAAATTTAATAAAAATAATAGAGGGCCTTTTCAATTGTGTCTGAAAAGTTTCCAAATATAATTCCGAAACAAATGACACCTTGATCATAATTTTCCAAGGGTTAGATCAGGTTCGTTCTAAAACGATGCTTGGTGACTAGACTATACAAGGTTAGCGTGTGGCTGTTCAGTTAACAGCCATGTCGGTTATTACTTTAGCTGATCAATAGAGATATCTTATAATATAAATGCTTCAGAATTTTTATTATGAAAATGTCAAATACTTATAAATATTTTTCGTTACACTAAAATGGATATCTTTATCTTTTTTTTTTTTTTTTTGCATTTTCTTAAACAGACCGTTTTATTTTTTCAATTGTCCATGCAATTTTTATATTTAAATTAATTTTAATAGAAAATTTATTTTTCAGTACAATTTTTTGTAAATTGAGTATATTTTCATACATAATTCAGTTTCCATTAAAAAATAATTTTATTTTCTTCCCAGTGAATATAACTGGATTCTCATCTTATTACCCTTTTCAGATCATTCAGTTTCACATTGAATTGAATCATCGTACTTTATAGAATTTTTGAATCATTTTAGAAAAAAAATTTACATAGTATATTTTATTATACTGAGACGGGCGTAAGTCGATATACAGTTGCTATTTTATTCATTTTTTCAATTATTATTTGTAATTTCTTATTTAACAAATCGAAAAATTTATTGTTCATTACCATATTTATATAGTACACATCATTGACGTTTACAGAAAGATGGTTTATTTAAGATCAATTATTGGATTTTCCACCAAAGAGATGCTCTGTCTATTACTTTTATTCAGAACCCACATTACGTGTTATACACTCTATTAAGATTCGATTTAAAAATAAAAAAAGTGTTGTTTTGAGCTGTCACAAATTAGAAAAAAGTTGCTATTTGACAGAAAACTATAAAAATTTCAATGCAAGGAGGCCGAGAAATAACAAGAACATTTGTTATCCCTTTTTCGACCCTTGTCCGCTGAGTTTGCCCTGTAACAAATTTTTTTGTAAATTGATTACTTTTTCAGGTAGTACGCCTGGTGTAATTATGGTGCTGTGACGAAATGAATTTCTTATACAACTGTATATCCACTTACGCCTCACTCAGTATAAAAGAAAGTACATAAAGAAAAGTTTTGTATAAACTTTTCCATACAATATCAGAGCGTTAGCTTAACAGTACCTACCATATAGCATAGCGTACTGTTTTTAAGTATATTTGTTTACAAAACATAAACATTAGGTATATAAAATAAAAAAACTGTAGTATTATATCAAAGAATCCTTAACAGTGTTGGTTGTGTGGGTTGGATAGAGATGGAGGGGGGTATGGAATTGAAAACCCTCTTTGTAAAAATATATTCTTTGAACATAATATTTCAAACATTTTTAATGATTATTATTATTTGTTAAACAAGTATGTATTATAATATATGTTTATGTTATTTTATGTTTCATGTGTCTGGTTTAATACGTGTAAAATGATCAGTATACGCCGTAAATTGTATAATATTGAAGTCATTTAGACAAATTTAATTGAGCAGTGGCGGATTCGTGCTAGTACAAATAAATCGGTTCAAGCCACCTTCACCTTACGCAGAGGAATCTGCCCACCACTTACTTACCACTTTAAATGGTGTGATACTTCCACAAAACGAAGATGTCAGACGATGTTGTTAGTGTATAAGAGCATTTTATTAAAACCTATATGGACAGGCGGTATTCAATTGTGGGGTACTGCAAGTTTTAATAAAATTGAGATTTTTCATCGTTTTCAGTCCTAAGTGCTGCGTATGATTAGTGATTCACCATGGTACGTACGAAACGATGACCTAAATCGTAGTTTAAATGTGTCAACAGTGGTTGAAGAAATAGTGAGATTTGTGAAAACTATGTGTATCGTTTAGAAATGTATTCAAAGGTGTTTGTGCTGAACATTCTTGACAATAGTGAAACCGTAAACAGAATAAATAAACTTAATATTTTAGAACTAAAATATAGATTTATTTGACATTCTAAGGATAATTGTACTTAAATAATTTTAGTATATAATTCTTTTTGTGTCTTCCATTGGATAGAGACAAATCACGATTTTTATCTAGTGATCACTCTATTCATAGTTGTTATTAGAATTGACAATAGTTAACATTAGGACGCTAAAAAAATTTTAGACAAAGTTTTCAGGTGATTCTAGATTATAGACACTTCAAATAAATTTTTGAATTTTTAATTTATCTGGTGAGCCTTTGTGTCATAGAATCGATCATTAAGGAGTCGATTAAGACAATAATTTAGTTTCCTGATTTAGTTTTTATCTTTCAATAAGTTCCACATATTCTTCTATTTTTTATGTAGACATAATGTTAAAGTACAAATTAAACATATAAATATTATTGAAAGAATCAGGTCAAATGAAACATCATTTTTCTTTTATTTTTATATTGGTTATAATAATGTTTTCGTTTTTACTCTTAAATATACATACATAAAATTTATAATAACAAAACTAGAAAAATTGAGAAAAATTCCCTACCTAATTTTCAGTATTTTTATTTCACCGCTTTGCTCTTTTTTCTGTTTAATTTATTTACTTTTAGTAATATTTTCCCCGGTTAACACAATAATCTTTGTAATTAAAATTGCAGTTGCCTAACGAAGCGGGTAGTTCACAGCTAGTCATGAATATAACACCAACTAATATTTTTCTCCTTCTCTCCAAGCCCTTGATTTTTCCACATTTTTTAGTTTCTTCAGCTCCTGCAGTATATCAAGATCGTTAATATCACCTTTCACTCACAGAAAGTGGTGAACGAAAAACGAAGACGTTAAACGTAAAAATATGTTGAAAATTTCGATTTGAATTTTCGGATTCATTAACTTTATTATTATACCGGGAAGTTAAAAATAGAAATATGATAAACTCATTCACAAAAAAAAAAAAATCATGACATTGCATCTAATCTCCCAATGAACTTATTTTTGCACACACAGTGATAAACTTATTTTTGCATACAAACTACACTATATTTTATCATAGTCCAGTAGCTCGCAACCCAGCCGTTTGTTTTATAACATACGTTAGGAATTTCTTTTAATAAAAATATCAAAACTTGGAAAGCTTCCAAACTTTATTCTTGACCGATATTTCGTGGACAATCATATACCACCGTATTTGCAATAAAATTATTTTTATTAAGATATGCGAGCCAATGAATTAACAGATGAAAGTAATTTCTAGTATCAACATGTATATCCGACAATAGTGAACAAAAAGAGGCAGTCAATTCAGCTGGTGCATAATCCCTATGACTTTGACTTTCAAGAAGACTTATTAGACACGCAAGTCAGTAAAAAATTTCAAAAAATGTTAACATTGGTATTTTTACTAAAAGTAGTCTTCAGCACATTTTCAGGCAACTCATTGCAAGGATATTTCTTATCATTTTGAATAAGTGAACAGATGGATGACCGTCGCCCCTAATTCGGATCATAGACTAAAACATTTTTTCGTAAACTTAATAAACGTGACAGTTATAGAAATATAAAGGCGTAAGTTTAAATGAGGCTTGAAAGTCTTGATAACTGCCGGTCTATTATTAGTGTTTATATGACTTTTTTTGATAGATAACACAGCATTTTATTAAAAATTGCATATTTGAGGTCTGTAGGTAGATTTCCATTAAATATCATTTATTGTTCAAAGTTTTTGTAATATTAAAACTTCAATTAAAACCTCAAAATATAATATTACTAGCATGATACTCATCCGCTTGGATACCCATTGTGCAATTTCACTTTGAAAAGTAAAGACCATTGTGTTATAGCCTTCACTCACCTCCCTTGCCCGAACTTATCCTCCTTCAATTACACGCGAAGTACTTTCTATAATGAATCAAAACTATTTAGTCTTTACTTTAAAATTCAAAAAGTTTGTTATAACAAATGTCGAAAAATTTGTGTGTGTCTTTTTCCAGTTGCTAAAATGCTTCTGAACCTTGTAGGTTGTGATTTTGCTACAGACCTTTCCCAAGAAGATGAACATATTTAAATACTGATAGGAAAAATTTGATTTTTACTTATGTAATAATTGTGTACATACTGTAATGGTTTTTGTAATAATCAAGAAATATGTTTGATTAATTTTTGTGTGATTTTATTGATTGTTTAAAACAAAAAAAATTTAAGGTCTGTATAAAACTTAGGTATATATTTTTTAAATTATACAAACTAATATTTATTAAAATAAAAAAAAGTTTGCCAATTAATGAGTATTTAACTAGTACGCATTCTGTTTAAGTTTCAAGTCGATTCTCTGTTCGGTTCACGATTAAATAATTATTTAAAACAGCCTTTGTTTTACCATTTACATAAAAACTTCTTCTTATCAATATTCCTCAAGTTTTAAGATTTAAAATCATACCAACATTAAGAACTGTGAATAAAAATGAAAACCTTTTTTTGGATTAAAAACTTACTTCTAAATCGTTCAGAGAATCGATATAAATTTTTCACAAAGACGTATAAAAAGATGATTAATTTATTAATTCAATTTTATTGAAGACAATAATAACTATTTACAAAAAAATTAATTAAAGTAATAATTCCATAATTAAAGTAATTTTTTTCTGTGTACGATTGGAAAAAATTGATTTAGATTTTTATAATTTTAGATTAAAAAATGCACGGAGATAAACAATTTCGGTTAAATTTCAAAATACCAATAATTATTACATTAATAATTATTAATTTAACTTTGTTTCAATGTCAATCAAATGACAATGGTTTATCAGAAAAATTTACAGCGGATGAATGCCCGGAATCAAATAAAAGACATTTAGCGCCAACAAATGGTTTAAACGATTCAGTATTGAATAGCGACGTAGAAGATGACCAAAATACCGATCCAAGAGAATTAATGTTCTTATATGAATCATTAAAGTTAAACCACTCATCGTTTATTAATAATAAACGCATCCTTATATCCATGCAAATGGATACAATTAAAGAAATTATTGGTTCAATAGTGGACAAAGAGAATACTACACAGACAGGCGAAGATGAACCACAAACACAATCATCTCGAGTCAAATGTAATATTACAAAAGAAAAATTAGACAATTTACAAAAAGAAATTAAAGCCATACTAACAAACACTACTGCAGGCGAAAATAACGGCGGTAGTAAATGTACGCTTGATTTTGATGACACCAATAATTGTAATAATGTCATGAAAACCATACAATGTGGCTTCGATCATATTAGAAATGCTTTTCTTGATGCATTGACAAATGAAGGTTCCGCCAAAGAATTTGCTCAACTGAAAAATGCATATGATAAACTAAAAGATGAATTTGAAAAAGAAAAAGAAGATTTAAAACAATCATTGTCACAAGATTATCAATTAAAATTAGACCAATTAACAAAAATAATGCAGGATTTAGGAAGTAAGTTAAATCAGGCACTAGAAAAATTAGAAAAAAATACAGGTGATTTATGCGTAATAGAAATTGTTGGAGGTATAATAACAGAAGCTGTTGACCATTTTAAGCAATTAACATTAACATCAATGTCCGAAATTGTTACAAGAGCTTATAATTTTAATAAAAAATCAAGCCCCGAAGAGCTAAACAGAGTCGCATACATAGCCGAATTTCTTGCACGATTACCCGAAAAAGGAAAAGCTGATGCTTTGAAAACATTTTTTAAACGAATGAAAGAAATGAAACATTTAAACAGTGTTAGAGTTTTAATTCTTAACTACAGTTATATAAAATCTGAATTTTCCGATTCTGAAATAACCAAAGAAATTGAACCACTGATAGATCGATATGTAGCCGATTTTATAGATGTTATAAGTTATAATCGAAAAAACTCTGTATTTAGTCAATTTATAAATCTATATTGTGGTAACTTTTTTAATGCTTATTCTCACAAAATATATGATAGTGCACTCATTCGAGATAATCCTAAGGAAAGAGTTCTATTCAAAAATATTATTGATAGTATTAATAATTTCCCATACTATGATCAAACTGTTGACGGATTGTCACACGTCAATGATTTTATGGTTAAACGAAAACTAGAAAATCATAACACTTTGAAACTGATTTACTATGTTAACGAATTAACGACTAAACTTGAAAAAAAAGAAAAAACCAAATTGGTCGCAAGTTTAATTAAAAAACTTGAAAATATTATCGAAAAACTACCAGGACATGCGGTCAATATCGTCTCAAAAGTGAATCGTATCAATGTAAACTGTCAGATTAAAAATAGAGCGTATCCAGATGAATATTTAGAAGTCGACACATTTAGAATGGACCTTGTCAAACGAAAATCCTTCCTTTGGAGATTAAATTTTCCACCAACCGGCTATGGTAGGACTGGAAGTAGATGGAGACTCGAAAGTACAAATAATTTTGACTCTTTTACGATAAAACACGTGGGACATGACGAATATTTGTATGGAGTTAATAACACGGACGCAAAAGCAGATATTCGTCCAATTTGTACTTGGAAACATCAGGATCCAATTGCTGAACAAGCCTATTGGGAATTTGCACCTCGAAATGAAGGCCAATATTTTACTTTGAGAAATGTTTTCTATCAAGAATATTTGTATGCGCATGAAGCACCTTCTAGGGACAATAAAAGTCGGGATGTGTTTTGTTATAGATATGGAAAACCAGGAGGAGATATGTGGAAGGCAAGTTATTGGGAAATAATATGTTATTAGTACGGAAGAGTGTTGTACCTATAACAACTTACTTTTTTTTAAATTGTTTAATATGTATTTAAAAATATTAAACAGTTATTTATAAAATTACATATTTCTCATTCTTTTATTTATGATCTATCCTTTATATACCTTTTTGTATCCTACATTCCACGTTCACCACAAAAAACAGAAAACGATAAAAAGTTTTTGCTCATAGGCAATCCTATCCTAAAATACTTTAAAATCTTGATATCATTTATAGGTTTTGATTCGGTTTTGCATTTTTAATCGATAGTATAAACGTTCGATGTAAACGTAAAAGAGGGACCTTTTTATAAAGATTATTTTGCTTCAGTCGTGTGAGACAAACGTTTTGCCGAAATGTATCGCGTTTACTACAATGCTGGTATGATAATAGAGACAGACACTAGAGTATCTATGTGAGTATAAGTAATATAACAGTTTTGAAAGAGGCTGTACTCTAGAAATATTGTGATATCGCCAACCAGAATGGGTCTGACGCCCATACTTTCTTGATTTGTCCGCCATAGCTTTTGCGAATGTTACTCCTTCAATGGTTAAATAAGTATGGCGTTCACACCGAAATTGACATAGTAATATTCACAAACAATTTCTTATCGTGCACTAATTTAATTTACATTTAATATCAAATATTTTTTTTCTAATTTTATGCTAACAATTGAACTCCAAAATAGGATTAAAAAAAACACGAAGACACAGCAAAACAAAAAAGAAAATTAGCAGACCATTAGCTTTTAACATTAGATAAATATAAAAGTTTTACTCAAATACAATTATTTTTTAATTCAATACAATAAATACATACTCCTTAATAGAAAAATAACAATAGAATAAAAATGCATACGTGTATCCTGGAACAGATAAAGATAGCGTATAATACAAAAGAAATTGTAGGAGTGTGTATCGATGTTAAAACGAAGAAAAATCCAATTAAGTTTTGTTAAAATGTCGTGTATAATCCACACACGTAGTTAGTTAACAGGGTATGTTGCCAATCATTCTACCTTCAAAGATTAACCTATTAAGGCATTACATGTGAGATGATGTATGTACCCAATAATTTGTAACACAAACTGTACGATATCATTACTATTATCTTTCTATGTATGTTCTACAAAATACCAAAAGATTTGACTCCGCGTGACTTTTTTTACCGGGAGACAAGAAAAGTTCTTTCCAGATGAATGTTTTTAACTATAGCTCAATCTAGTAACCCCAATCAGGGAGAAGGGAGGATATAAAACTATTAAAATAACTCCGGAGAGGCTTTGTAGATATCATAAAATATGGACATAGCGATGGACTTATTTGTCGATTTGCAAAAAATCTTGTCCAAAACAATTTTGAAAGTAATGGTTTTTGGAAAAACTTTCGCATTGATTATCGTCTCTTTCACAAGAAGACATGTGTATAATTGGTGTAAACTGGTAAATTTGTCTCCATCCATGAAAATGTACCCTCAGAAACCGAAAATTTTTTTGAAATTCTTAAGGATTTTCTACCCGATATGTATGTTTGTTTGTAAATTTCTTTATTACCTCGTATCTTTCAAATGGCTCGATGAATTTCGACAGTTGAAGTATTGTTCGTTATATTCGTCTTAAATATTAGATATATGATCCGAAACGAGAAAAATTTTTTAACTCGAACATTATCATCGATCTCACGAAAGAGCAAAAACTATTTACAAAATATTCGAAGAAAATATGAAACACATGGTATCGTATGGTTAGAAAATACACAACATTGCATATATGAAACCGCCTAACAAAAGAAATAAAGTATATACAAGAGTTAACACTTTAACGGGGTTTTCTTGTTGAGACGTCTCACGATGTCGACATTATACTGTTGTGAAAAGTTCCTTATTTCTTTCTAACCACAACTAACCTCTTGGTACAAGTGTGCTAACAATTCTACATACAGTAAGAAGTTTTGTATCATCATACTAAGGCAAAAGAAAAGTAGAAGAAACTCCCATCATACTTTTATAATGAAGGCTCATTTTATATTCTTCCTTCATATTTTATCCCACACACATAGGGAAAGGTGAAGTACCTAGAATCAAAATTTACATTTATGTGTATTTTTAGGCCATGCATTAAAATATCCCAACGGAAGTTTTCTATGAGTATAACTATGTTATTCCTAAGCCCTATGTGTTTTTTGTATAATTGAAATATTTATAAAAACGCATGAATTATATTAAAAATTTCAACTGATATCTTTACGGCTCAGGGTGAATGGGACTTTTTCTTCCTACTTATACTTCGCTTACCTGTATTTGGTAACCCAAAAAAAAAAACCTGTCAAGGTAAATCATGTTGTAAGATTCAAGGTACATTACTTTGCGTATTTTACTTTTTCAAAATTTAACCTTATGTTTAAAACTGAAATATGGTAACACAACTTACTGAACAGCAACCAATGATTTTCGTTACGTATGATAGTAACCATATTGATGATCATTCTACAGCCTACCTGCATTTTCCTTACCTTCTTCGAAAATAACCTACTTTCAATATAAATTATGTCCAACACCAATATTTGTCGAGAAACACAGAATCATTCAAGGTATTTTTGAATCAAGGTACAACATGCTACCCTACATATTTTTTGTTATAATTTTTCTAACCAATAATATTATAAACAATTTTAACTTAACAAAACTAGAGCAAATGCTTTTTGCTTGCTTTTATAGTTTCACATAAAAATTTTAACGAAACAGAGAAAAAGTTAAACTTTTAATATATTGAAGGGGAGTAAACAAGAGCTTTTTTAAAAATGGAAAAAAGAAATCAACTTTCTTTTAATGTCGAAAATGATTGGACCTACTTGATTTCTCAAATGATCGATTATTTAAGTTAAGAAAATCATCAAGGGGAATTTTTGTCAAGAAAAACCTTATCTGTTATCATTATGAAATGAATTCAGAAGTGTTGAATATGAGTTTTCTCGGAAAATGTGAGGATAAGGTAAATACAAATTTTCACAGTACTAGAATATGATGACTCGTATGGTCAAATCAGACGATTTCGTGTTTTTGGCACAAAGTCATCAGATAATTATCTTGAAAAAGTTTTATATAAATCGTTATCAAATACCAGGGCCCAAAAATTATGTTCGAAATACGGCGAACGACTTAGGACTATTCATTTTTTAAGTCTACATTCTTTGAAACACAAAAACTTTGATTGAGTTAAAATTTGCTTTTACAGATTACATTACAACGTTTTTTAAGTATCTGATTGAAATCGAAAATATCCAAATTATTTTTAAGTTTAGTTAAGTTTAGTAAAAAATGATAACTTTAAAAATCGCTTACCTAATGACCTTTGAAAATCTTTACCTTTATTCTTTAAATTCAATTGTTCTTTTTTAAATACATTTGGAACTTAACTATCCCCTACTTCTTTTCATAAAAACTAGGGTAAATAATAATTTCCGATACAAATATTTACAAATAAATTAAATAAAAAATCATTTAGAAAAATAAAAATGTTTCGAGAAATGTTCATCTTAAGAAAAACCTAGTGGAAATCAGCAGATAAATAAAATTACTTTACACAAAAGTCTCGTTACATTTGATAATGTTAAAAATGAGTGAAAGGGGAGAAGATTTTCCCTCTTATCTTTGTCTTACTTGAATGAATGTGGTTGGTTGCAAGTTTTTGTTTTTGTTGTTGATTCGTCAAGATGATACTACATACGTGTAGATGATATTGGTTTGATTGGAAACCAAGTAACTAGACAATACATATATATATACAACAACGATAGAGTGTGAGGGAATTGGAGAAAAATAAAGAAAATCCTAGAAGAGACGAGTGTAGAAGAAAATGATGTAAATACAAAATGGCAGTTTGCAATATAAAACTATGTTGAATGAAAATGTACAGTTTGATATGTGTAATAGATATTTATAAACAGGTCGTTTGAAAATTTTGTAGGATGAAAACAATTAATTGACTGAGTAATTGTTGAAATACCAGGTACATGCAGTGTTATGTGGTTATGCAATCGTTTGTGTTTTTATGTCGTGCAGGTATCTTTCTTCGCACTTTCCCCGTGGACGTATACTATAAACAAACACACACATACATAATATACGTTAGGTATAAATTTAAAATATATACAATACCTGTATACATACTATATAATATTTCTATCCTAATTTAAACTTTTGTTCTATCTTTAACGGTTTACAAGATGGATTCTACAGACCCAAGGCCCAATTGATTTATGCAGACACCTACACCAAAATTTCGTTCGTAGCATCAATATTTTTAAGCGTTACAACCTTGAGACTAAAAAAATAGGTAATAGTAAATAGTAAGGCTATATTTTTTTGAATTATTTGGAAAAACTCAAAAATTGTATAAATTGGATCCTTGTTAGTCCGACGTCTGGGAAATGAAAAACTTCAAAATTGAAATCATTGATAATTCGAGGGACTGGCACAATATTTTTTGTGTGCCTGATAATAGATTTTTCACTTTTTCGTGATTAATTAATTTAATGAATAAAAAAAAGGATATCAATTTTACGACTTAAATATAACTTCGCCTTTCAGCGTCTAAGGATTATTTTCAGATCTAAAAATGAAGTTTCCTGTAAAAAGCATACTACTAAATGCTTTCAAAAGGAAAGTAACTTTTTATTAGTTTCCATCATACTAGATCTCTCTGTTTGTTTAGTTTTTTCCATTGACATACAATTTCTAGGAAAACTTTAGGTAGATGAAAAGCGACAGGTTAAAAAGTTCACACAGATATAACTTATATGAAACACTCAATGCACATTGAGTAAAAAATATTGACATGAAATATTTCCATTTCTACCAATCAGAGAAACTTACACTATTCCGATGAAGTTACAGAAATACTATAAAGATTTATACGAGACTTTTTCTACATAACATTTATAAACAGATTGCATTTTTTTAAACTGTACATAAATTATAAATAATAAAAATTTCTAGTAGTGTTTTGGCCTGATATATTCACAAGACAATTCTTTTGTATTGTAATTAATTATGTAGTTGCGTAAACTACCATCAGCAAATGATGCTTCTCTTAATCACTCATGGATACTAACAATTCAAATGCGGTTATTATTGCATATCCTATATAGACAATTTCAAGCACAAATAGTAAAAGCTTAGATTTGATAAAGAAGCATTGTATATATAAATATGGAAAACTAAGAATTTTGAATAAAATGCTGAAAACCATTCTGTTATGAAAAATGAAAGAAAATAATCGTAAAGTCACAAAATTTAAGTTTGTCGCGTAGGAAATTATATTTTATTTTTATTCTATCTTATTCTAATTTCTATCACAATTTTTTGAAAATCCTATATACAGTCATAAAAAATACAAGCCGTATACAGACATATAATAATATTACTTACAAACATACATACATACATGCATAACGTACATAGACTTGTACATGGTACGTAGGTAGTCATTGAGTAACGGGCAATTTGACAGAAAAGCACTTAAATAATGATATATCTCTACAGAGATGATCCACTAAATGAATGAAATGAATGTATTGTATATTGTTCTACCAGATCTATCATAAAAATTGTCCACATGCCATTTACTTGAAAAATGAATAGTATATTACCACATAGTTAAAAAAAATTTCCTTGATTCATTTTTTTCTGCCATTTTCCGGCATGATAAATGTTTGCTTATAAAATTCTTAATTTTCGCCAATGTTTTTCTGTCTATCGAATATATTTAACGAGCTACTGACAATACGATACGTGAACAAAATGGCAGAAAAATTCCAATTAAGAAAGAGATAGAAAAAAGGCAGTAAGATAGAAAAAATGAGTATCATTTTAAAAACAAAACCTTTTTATGACAACAAACGTCCTACCATTGGTTTCATTGAATAATTTTGAAGATCTATATCAAGTGGGAAATTATTGAATAGCTATTAAATAGACAAATCAATGAACGTAATAATCATTAAAATCTGTTCAGGTCTCTAGAGCGCATCGTAGGACCAAACATACATAGACTGAACATGAAAGTCGGGAAGTATGGTAAGTTCCTTTTTAGTAGTCCTTACTAAGAAGCGTTAAATAAAAAAATTATTTAAAAAATAAAAAAAAAGAGATAAATATAAACTGAAAAGAAAAAAACTAGTACAGCAGTTTACATAGCGACTTTGACAGTCAGGACCCATTATTGTGAAAATTGGAACCGGTGTAGATTTTTATGGGTCCCGTCTCATAATTAACTCGATTTTTATACCATTTTATATATGAAATATACATAGTATATTAAGTTTAATCCCAAGTGTGTAACGCTTAAAAATAATGATGCTAGGAAAAAAATTTTGTCATAGGTGTTCATAAAATCACATAATTAGTCCATTTCCGGCTGTCCGTCCGTCCGTCCGTCCGTCTGTGGACACGATAACTCAAAAACGAAAAAAGATATCGAGCTGAAATACAGCGTACTCAGGACGTAAAAAGTGAGGTCAAGTTCGTAAATGAGCATCATAGGTCAATTGGGTCTTGGGTTCATAGGACCCATCTTGTAAACCGTTAGAGATAGAACAAAAGTTTAAATGTAAAAAATGTTCCTTATGAAAAATTAAACAACTTTTGTTTGAAACATTTTTTCGTAAGCATCACTGTTTACCCGTGAGGGCGCCAATTAGGCGGAAATTTTATAATATGTACTATACTTGATTATCAGTTATGTATGTGTCACATGTTTGTATGTGTAATGTGATAAAGAAATCAACACTATGCATGGTATTTCAACAATTAACTCAGTCCATTGTTTGTTTTCACTTGTTAATTTTTTTTTTTCAAATTTGCAAATTAAATTTCCTAAACTTTCTAAAATTAGATGCCAGAGTTCGTTAATATAGACCACTTAGTATTAGTAATCTGAAGACGAATAATATAGAATGAATAGTCAGTCGATAGTAAGTGTTTCTTTATTGATTTATATATTATTCAAATTTCTGCTGTGTCACTTTGTCGCCTAATACATATTATAAGTATATGTTGATAACATTGTAAGTACACGACGTTTATACTTGAAAACTGAAACTGTAATGGTTTACGTTTTTTTTCTTTTTTTTTTTGCTATCGAAGTTTATTTCCAAGATAATTTTATCATTACTTTTGATTATATTCTATTTTATAGAGTAATCGAATTAGACCGTAGACAATCACAAAATAATTAACTTACTAAAAACAACTCAGACACATTAATAATGTTTTGTGTTTTAATATTAAAACAATTTTGTTTAATTGAGCTATTTTCAGAAAAACTGTCGTTGATAGTAATGTCTTGTTTTTTGATCAGATTGATTACTAATTTCATTCATTATTGATCATATAGACAGACTAGACTTTTATTCTTTCATACACAGTAAAAAAAGGTACTAGTTGCAAGAACAATGTTTTTAAACTACTGGTGTCAATCGTTCGGTAATATTTACTCACGCGATGAGAGATTTGCTCACGTGGGCAAAATGTTCATAACGTCAGTGCTGACGGGTTAAGGAATGATGATAGGAACGCCTTTAAGTAAAAAGTTCATTAGCACTGACTAAAAAACTTCAGGTCAAAGAAACACATATAAGAACGTAATAATTTTTATAACCTCAAATGGCACAACGATTTTTATAAATTTTATAACAGTCATAATTTAAAATAAATTAAATGTCTATCATAAAATGTATATATATTATTAGCTAAAAAAAGAAAATAAAAACCTTCGCAATAATATAATTTTATAACTAGCTGTTTATGAAAAATGCATTGCTAGACACAATTTCATATGAGTTTCTTAACTCCAAGTATCATCAGCACACAATATCAAACGAGTCTTCTTCTTGTATGGTATAATCACAATGCATGGGTTAAGATACATAATAAAAATGATACTTTTCTTATTGTAGAGTTTTTAAAGTCAATTGGCAGGCAACAAAAGGACTCACATCTTACAGTGAAGTATTTCTATCAAATTGCTGGGAAAAAGTCAGAAGACACATCTTTTTTGTTTAGTATTAGAAATTGGTTTTTGATTCACAAACAGGCCACTTGAGTTACCTCAGACCATATTTACCAGATTTCCCCAGTAAATATGGTATGAAGCTCTTGATGGTAGACTCTTCAAATTGTTACGAATTTATTGGGTAGCAACAAAGTGTACTGTTACAGCACATTCTATATTACTGTAAAATTGCAGTGAAGAGCTGTCATATTAACTATTCAAATTAAGATAGAATTAAGTAGTTAAGTTAAATAAAGAGACCAAGAATTAACATAAAAGTGGATTATGGTACGAGTTTCGCTATGGAGAGAATGAATTACTGCTTCGAAATATTTTGAAGTAATGACTGTTGATAATATCAATATTACGTAACCAAAATGGATGACAGCGTTTTTGACAGAATTCAATTTAAAATTTAATTTAATTTTATGACAAGAAAGCGTGTTAATTTTGCAAGAATAAAATTTCTTGTGGCTTTTTATTAGGAAAATCAACATTTTGAAGTACTTTTTCAAACATAGTAGAATATCCTATTAGTAAGATATCAAAAATTCAGATTTTTTTTATCTATACATTGATCATTCTTAAAATATCCGATTTACTAGAAAAACACAATACCTATACATTTTAATAGATTAAACAAAGAGAAAACTATAATTGCATGTGTAAGCAATGAACTGTAATAAAAATAGAAGAAAAATTCTCTTTTTCTATGACGATGTGATATTCTGTGTGCTTTATAAAAATAAAAATCATATATGAGATCCACATCACATCATACCACAGAAATGTTACTAAGTTACAATGAACCAACCAAACGAGAGGAATACTTATAAAGTGTGACGACAATTGTTCGCTTTGGCAATGTAGGAAAAAAAGCTCGAACTCTCACACAGGGTAGGTGTGTATGATGGGTGTATAGTAATAATATCACTTTCTGCATTTTTATGAAACGACGGTATAAAATTATCTTTTATTACTTATCTTGTTTGTATGTTGTTGTTTTGGGTTACGAGATATGAAGGTATCAAGATACAAAAAGTAATAGGTATGGCATTTGAAACGAAATCGGAAAGTTGGTGATTTCGAGTTAACAGAGCAGGGGTAAACTGAAAAAGTAAAAACATATGATAGGTAGTTATGATGATTGCCGACAGAGGTACAAATTTTATAAATTTGGAATGACTGTGTTTTTTTGATTTTTGAAATTAATTATAGTGTGAATAAAATTTTATAATTTGTAAATTGAAATTATTAACTTATATACAGTGGATATCAAAACTATTATAAATAATAAAGAGGCAACAGTACAGTGTCCTCAAGCAGTTTCCCAACAAAGTACTAACTGTGCAAAATGTTTGGACTGGTGTTTTTAACAAGTAAATATTCCTTGAGTTAACGATCTCAATGCTGATTTCAAGAAAATAAGTGTCTAGCTACTTAAAAACTAACTTTTAAAAGTTTTTATTATATTTACTCCCTTTCTTACTATTAAAATTATAATATTTCCAAAAATTCAACGCGTTCTTTTATACTTTGACAAAAAAAAAATCTATTTAATCTTCAGATCACGTCAATAGTAAGCAATTTATGAGAAATAACATACCCATTGTCTTTGCATCGTGAGAACTTCAATGTTTTTTTATATACTTCGTTATGATAATACACACAAGTGGTTAGATTGTAGAGCTGTGCTTCAATTTCATATATGGAAAAAAGTTGCCTTTATTGGAGCTTGAAAGTATAGTTTCACTATGAAAGTGTTTATGATTATTATTTTTTGTAGTGTGGTCATTGAAATTCATGCAATGGTAGTCACGATCACCAGCTTTGTTTATTGATATAAATATTTATTTTTTATTTTTCTTCAAAAGTTTTATTCAATTTTATGGCTTTGTGTTCAAGTTTCCAATGTGTAAATAATAATATACTTTTATTAGTATTGTTTACGAATTTAATCCTTGAAATTAGGAATTTTCTAACTGTCTAAAAAAATTTTATTTTTATCGTTAGATCCAGACAAATTTTTAAGAACAGTCTCCATTTAATTATCTATTTCCTTAAAGTACTTTGAAGATTGTCGCCACAATTAATAAATTGTATCAGATAAAATTTTCATTAATTTTTTTTTTTCAATAAAATATTATTATAAATTAAAAACGAAATTTTAAAAATCAAAAAAATGATTATCCAAAATTAAATTAAATAACAAATAAAATTATCCTTCCTTATTCATATCGCCTTTTCCAATCCTTTTCAAATTATAAATATAAATATGTCGTCTATATTTAGTTCGCCTATAAAAGTAATAAGGTTTATAAGCGACTGTGTAAAGGATGTCCGAAAATTAACGCAGGACTGTATTTTATCGATAATTATGCGGAAAAGTATTGCTGATGAAAATACAAAGATGGAGTAAAAATTGACAGTAAAGGGTTTTTAAAAATGAAGGTCCGAATGAAAAAAAAACAACATATTTTCACGGTTGAGCATAGTTCCAGAAATAAGGAACAATGATATAACGCAATTTTCTAGAAAACCATGTTCGGAACAAAAATTTAACTAAATCGTTTAAGAAATTTTTCGGAATTCGGGGAATCTAGATCATAATTGACCGCAAAAAAAGAGATTTGGCACTGTTGTATTTTAACCTTTGTGAGGCCACGAACAAGATGCTATAGGGAAGAAATTGGAAGCATCATCTACGAAATTAAACAACGTAATTATCCCTGTTGTTTAAGTCTTTTTCCGTGAAAATGAATTTTTTTTTTTAATAATAGATGTTTTCTACATTTTCCGACAACCCTGTATACGACAATGAAATGCTAATATTAACAAGAAATTGAACACGTTAAGCCCGTTTGTAAGTTTAGTAACATTGTTCAGGCATATGTTAATATAAATTAAATACGGGATCAAATGAAAATAAATGTTCTGGAATGAAATTGGTATATGGATTATTGGGGATTGGTTGGTTATATATGGATTAATTTTGCGAAATGATAAAAGAGAAACTGTTGTTTAGTTTGACATATAAAATGTCTATTTATTTTAAAATACATATAATTATTATTATTCTCTTAACTATAATCTTTATCTCTTTGTCTACTATTGTATTCTTTATTCTTGTCTATTAATAATGGTTTAATTTTAAAGGTTAGATGTTAAAAGACTGTCTTTTAGATTGAAAAAAAAAAACTATAAGGATTCCGTATTGCTTAACATGGGATCGAACTAAATTTTTTTATCACTTCAGATGATTTCATTTTCATTTAACGAATAGAAAAGTCATGTTGGTCTTAGAAAATCTTTACTACTATGCAAGATATGAACGTTTAAAATTCCTAATTATCCAAAGAGATACCCATTAGTGATGTCATATGTAGGTATCGCCATAGAGATTGCATATCTCTATATGTTGTTTTGCTAAAAGAACAACCTTTGAATGCAATCTTTGATTGCTAATAACTTCTTCCTTTTTTAATCAATTTTAATTTCACTTTCAAATTTTGCCATGGTATCAAGTCTAGTTTTACATTTTTATCGGTAATATGGCCAATCCGACATCAGGATCAACCCCTATTGACTTAAGATTGTTCCGATTGAAGCAGGATATAAGCAAAAACGAAATTTATGACCACAGTTTGCAAGCACAGATCTACAGGGGAAAGTCGATTCAATTTTCCCTTCAAAATAAAGACATGCAAGCTTTTTCACTATTTGAAATTAATTTAGAACACAAAATAATTCGACCTTCGTAACTTTTTAGGTCCTGAGTACGCTCTAAGAATTTCAACTCGATATTTCTTTTCGTTTTTTAGTTATTGTGTTGTCGGACAGACAGACAGACAGGCAGACAATCGGAAACGTGCAAATTAGGTGATTTTATGAACACCTACACCCAAATTTTGTTAGTGGCATCAATATTTCTTAGCGTTATAAACTTGGGATTAAACTTAATATACTCTGAGATATTTCATATATAGGATAAAAAAAATTGTTAACTAAAATTATATTGGTATATTCTTTTTTATGATTACCTCATCTATTGGTGGAATTAATGTCAATCGTATCACAGTATCAGATGTTGCAAATTCACATAACATACGAATAAGCACATATTACTGTGTATACGTAATCGACCTGTGTATGCATATTTTAGTAAGGTTTGGAGCTAACTATGTTTAGATGGAGGTGTAGGTACACATATTAAAGTGCAATACTATGTTTAACTATCATACACACATGCATATGTACTAAGTGAAACAAGATTATCATTCAAAAAAATTTATCCCCAAGCAAGAATTTAAGTTTTTATGCTGTGGGAAGAATATATAAATAGCGAGAGAGAAAAGAAAACTTCTTTATTAACCCGTTAACACTTGCGTTATAAGCATTTTGTAAAAAATGAAGGGAAAAAAAATGAAGAGGAGAAAAATAGTATACACACCCCGGGAGCAGGTGAAGAATGTCTCAGGTCTCATGTTTGTCACTTTTGGCTTCGCTTCGGGTCAATGATCATGTTCATTCTAAGACATTCTTCTGAGACATTCTTTTTACTTTTGCTTCCTAGATGCGTAATATACTATTATACACAATTATGTAGAGGTTATGATTTACAAAGTTAAAGAATATTTAACGTTCGAGATATGAAATCATTCTTTGATTGGTGTAAAAATTTATAATTATTTTAAGAATTCTCTTAAAAAAAAATTATAAGGAACAGTGGTTCCAGATAATAATGGTTAAAGTTACAATAATATTTCAAGAACTGCGTTACATACTTTACTCTATCGTTTTGAAATTTGGATATACTATGGGAATTCATATTTTACCTGCCTTGGGTACTTTTATTTTTCGAAAATCCTGTTAATTTTCTCAATTTTCATTGTTCACATCGGGGTACTTTTTTGTTATTCCATTGTACCTGGATGTGAACATTTGAAAAATTAACAGGATTTTCGATAAATAAAAGTTTCTTGGGCAAAGAGAGCATGAATACCTATAATATATCCAAATTTCATCGATAGAGTAAAAAGGGTATAATTGCAGTGTTTGAAATTCAATTGTAACTTTAACCATTCTAATCTGGAAAACTGCTTTTTTTTATAATTTTTTTCCCACCAAGTTTCATGCCAATCACAGAATGATTTCACGGCAACCAAAAATGTGTATCGAACAGTCTTAAAATTCAAGACTTATAATCCAAATTTGATCAACCAATTTGCAACTATTGTTCCTGTAACACATAGTAAATGATTTCATATAATGGTTATAATATATAGACAATACTCCCGATTTGTTAATTAGTTGTCGCCAGCTGGAATCGATAGTCGTTACATATATTATTGTAGGTAAATACATACAGCCAACACATACATTCATTCATGTAACATATTACTAAACAAATATATGTAACGTCTCTGTAGCCATGTAACTAAAACTGTAACGCTGCTGTACAGTTAGTGTACATGTACACCTAAAGTACATACAGCGTAGTTGACAGTTCATGATTGATCACCTAGCTAGCGAACATAACACACAGTATGGCTGGCTTTAGCATAAACATAGCGCACAGCGAGTCACAGTGTTCCTACATTTTATACTGATTATATGATTACACAGATAACAACTTTGTTTATGTGGATTGATGAGACAGGATAATATTGACGCATATCCTTTTAGTTATCGCACAGGATATATAAGACCGTGAGCCCATAATGATACAAAATTTTCATCATTCTTTTTCCCTACCTTTTTAAGAATTGATAAATCTTAAGGTAGTACGACCGCCAAGGCAAGTTTAGACTTGTGGTTGAAATAATTTGGACCTTCTTTTCAACTTTGATGATGAATTTTGTTATAACTTCATGAATGTAGGCGAAAAGAAAAGATAAAATTTTTCGATATCATCCTTGGTTGAACAAAATTTTCGATATTTTGAAAATTACTCCACATATCGAAAAATTGTATTCTTACTTTCCTTATATTGTCAAGTTATAACATAATTCACCATCAAAATTGAAATATATATATTTTTTTTTTTAATTTGTGTCTCCACGAACGTGCTCATACATCCTTAACTTTCAATAATTTATTAAGGTTTTAACATTAAATTAAATAATTTTTTTTTAATTTCCAGCGACTAGTTTGATGAAAATGAAATGGAAAAAGCCTTTCGAAAGGTGTAATATTTCTGCCTTTTTTGTCACGTATTTTTTACAATAAATATCTTTTAAGATTATACGACAGAAAAAAATCGTCGAAAACAATCTGTTTGCCTAAATTCGACACTCGGGTCGTAGTTAAAACTTCAAATTTCTTTTTTACAAAACGTACCTTTTCAAAAAGAAAGACAAAAAGAATTATATGAATTTCGCTTTATTATGGGCTCACAGTCCTATGATATGTTATCTATATGTGCAATGGTTTACTTTCATTTAAATAAAAACATACTACCCTTCGTTATTTTGTATAATTAATTGAAACTAATTATTTTGTATTTATGCAAGGAAGTAAAACATTAACAGGCTTAGAATAATCCATATAATTAATCCGTGGTAGGATAGAATTGTACAAGTTTTATAATGTTCCACCATTTCTTGTTTTAATAAACTTCTACAGAGTTCTTTTTAAGCAATTACTTAGCCTAAACAATCTAGTTGAATAGAATAAAACCCTTCTCCCGAACATTCTTTTAACCAGAAGCCTCTAACAACTTTAGAGTATAAAAGGAGGCTTTCTCGGCGACTTGAATCAGTCATTCAATTTAAAAATGGATCCTTAAATCTTATTTATACCATTAAACATGCGATGTCTTTTAACCCCAGCAACGCCGGGTTTGGCTGCTAGTATTATATATACTGATCTCAAAAATAGTGCATGAATATAGCAGCGTGTTTTTATGCACTTGACTATAAAGGTTGTACTACCTTAAGAAAAAAATTGTGAATTCATTTTTGTCATAATTTTATTGCCAGACGATTAAAAATGTTCTTTTTTTGATAAATTAAACTAAAAATGAAAATGTTAATTATATGTTGAATTTTACATTAGATTGAAATGATAACGTAGGTTGGTGAATGACTGAAATGAATATGTAGAAAATAAATAAAACAAACTTTTATTTTATAAATTATACAAAATAATTAATATTAATTATTAATAATATTATTAGAATATTTAATTACAATATGAATAACTTCATAATTATGTTACAATGAAAGATAAATTTATATAAAATTATATCTAAACGTACCTATCTAAAATATATTACGTTTAAAACTTTATAGTACGAGATTCAAATTGGGTTTTTAATATTATTATTTCAGCGACATTACGTCAGATGTTGGCCAAATTGTTTGTCTCTGTCCAAGTATTCATTTGATTTAAGATGATCGTTTATCGAAAGTGTGGGCTTTTATTAAAAATACTAGGTATAGTTCTTCTTTGCTGGAAAACCCAATAGGCAATAATAAGCCTTGAATATGGCGTGGGTAGTATTTGACAGACATTTCAGAAAGGGTAGAAGTTTAAAATATTGTGATCAAGTACGTTTCACAAAATTTTTACAGTCGAGGACTTCTCTTTCAAAAACCCTAGAAAATTTGGGTGGGAAATTTAATAAAAAGTGTAAAAATTAATTTATCCGACAAGTAAGGAAGCACTGTGCCCATCGTCCGAAATTTTGAAACTTGCAATTTTTAAAGTGTCAGGAAAAAGGACACTTCGGTCTTTCAAAAATCGATCAATTTCACACTTGGCATGATATCTAATCCGGTTCAAAACGGTCGGTTCAAAAAGTTATTATGACCATTCTTGATAAAAGCTTTTAAAGTTTTTTTCGGCTTTTGCGAACACAAAACATGATTACTAATGTAACAAAAACTATTTTTTTTGCTTAATTCGCTGTGCGACTAGGTGGCTGTGACGGATGATGTTTCCACAAACTATTTTTATCATTTCTAAAACGTATTTCGATATTTTCAGTTGTTTTGCTTAAGATGGTGACGGTTCCGAAAATATTTTTATTAAAATTATTTAATGAATGTGTTATGAAATACTTACTAATCAATTGAGAATTTCTGAACTTAAATAAATATACACATACCTGAAAAAAAAAAGAAAAATTTATTAAAAAATTGTTTAAAATTTTTTCAGAATTCTATAATAAAAATCTTCAAAGATCCAAAGATTATTTTAAGGTAGTACCTACACGAAAGTGATATTCCAAGAATTTCTCAAAACTCAGAATATAAAATATTTAATTCATAATACACTTGCTGTTAAAATTAGAAGATGATTTACCATGCCATACATGAGATATTAGCAATTAAAAGTGACGCAATTTGTACGTGTACATGGGAGAATTGTATAAAAATACACAAATTTACAAATATTATATTTATTTACCAATGAATGACGTCCACCATCTCTATGAAAAACTAATATAATGTAGAATACTATATTTAGAAAATATATAAATAAAAATAAAAATTATTTACCATATAGTTTCGATAAAAAACTTAAATAAATAACTCGTTTTAGCGATGATTTTTGTGGAAAAGATATGAAGACTAATGTTAAAGGCATATGTCATAGTCTGTGTGCTTATATGTATACTAGAAACAGTAGTGAGGCACTACAGTCTTTTGAAAATAATATATGGTATATGTATAATAGTCATAGTACAGTTAATGCACTGAATGATAGTATTAGTCCAAAACTTTTTGACTGGACGGTCGCGGAGGAACTACCTTAAATGAAAGTAATATTAATAATAGGTGTAAATTCATTTTTCTTAAGAATTTAAGGAATGGAAGAATTTTATATCGATTCCTGCACTAATACTAAAATTGAAATATTATATGTGAAATACATAATTGAGTCATGTTATTTATTAAAATATCAATACATCATAATTAATAAAATATTGAGAGTACTGAGTAATAATTCTGAAAATTAATAGATATTTATACTTATTAAATATTATTATATATTTTATTGTATACCTATACCGTGAAAGTACACCGTATTTATAACGAATATATTATTTTCTTTCTGATAGAAGAATAATGTTTCTGTTCCGAAAATTAAAAGCAAAAACAACTCTATGTTTAAAGGTCTAAAATCAACAGAAGTGTTTGACACACATTTTAGAACAGAAAGTAAATTAAATAAATTATTGGTGAGGGTATGCCTACAAATGGGAAATTTGGCACACAATTAATTGCTCTGTAATGAGATTTTTTCTTGGGACGAGAAGGTACACCTATATCTATCTTTAGTTTTTGTAATTTATCAATAGAAGCTATAAATAGTGACGGATCCTAAGATCATATTCTAATCAGTAAATCCCCTTAAAAAAATTTAAAAAAATCGAGAAATTTTTTTTATCTCCAATTTCGATAAAACTTAGTTTATATGGTAATTTTGACCCAAAAAGTACAAAAATCGGGTATATTTGATGACTGGTCGATAAGTTTTCGAGATAAGGACTAAAATCGATCCAAATATTGCGATATCCCAGAAACTCAACATCCAATCATTAAATAAACCGGATTTTGTTTTGTTTTTGGGTCAAAATTACCCCATGAACCGAGTTTCATCAAATTTCGAAGCAAAAATTTTTTTCACTTTTTTTTCGATTTTTTTGAAGGGGTACGTACGTACCCCTTAAAAAAATTTCAAAAAATCGAGAAATTTTTTTTATCTCCAATTTTGATAAAACTCAGTATATAAGGTAATTTTGACCCAAAAAGTACAAAAATCGGGTGCATTTGCTGATTGGTTTAATAGTTGAGATACGAACTAAAATTGATACAAATATTGCGATAACTTCAAAACTCTGAATCCAATCATTAAATTAACCGGATTTTTATACTTTTTTGGCCAAAATTACCACATAAACCGAGTTTCATCAAATTCCGAAACAAAAATTTTAAAAATTGCAAAAAATTGATAAATTTTTTTATTTCCAATTATTAAGTATTGTAAAAAAAATGGTCATACACTTAGTATATTGTGTGTGAAGCCTGCGAGGGTACAGTTTTAGATAATTTTATCTGATTTCACTACTAGCTCAAATACTTTTACCGTGTCTATAATCCAAAAATTTTGTAGCGGAGCAACATTTCTAATTAGAAAGTTAAATTCCAGGTATTTAAAGATCGTATACCCTACAGCTTGCTGTTATAACTTTATTATACAGAATATTAACGAACTAATCATAATTAATTTATTGTTTATAAATACAAATAACAGAGATAGACAATATAAATATTCATATACAGATATTGGATACAATTGAATACTTAATTAAGAAAAATTATAGATACATGATTTATGGTAATTAGAAACAAGCATAACGGAAAATGTCATCAATATACGAGAGAGAATCCATTATTTATTATTCATTTTTATTGTTAAAATAATATCTTTTTACAATAAATTTTCCGTTTTAAAAAATCTAGAAAGTTTACGAAGCTACACCGCCATATCGTACTTATCAGGAAAATATTTTTCAACGCGACAACCACAGCCCTTAAATACGATTTAACGAACTACGATGACAATTAAGTTTCAGCATTAATATTACGGAACCATGGTAATTTACAACCAAACTCAAATAAATTGGCAATTAGAAACAAACACCATAAACGACAGTAACTCTAAAAGTGATATGTACTTTTTTATATTGAAGCTAAATTACGTGCTGACTTGTTCCAAAGACAATTTGTCGCTACGTGAGTCATATAAGTAAAGAAAGATAGCCACTCTTACATACTAATAAGTGTATCTTTCTTCTCTATTCCTCAGTGGATATAGTGAATATAGTTAATAGTTAGATCTGTATACATACTATATAATATTCCTTACCTAATTTGCGCCCTCAACTGTAAACAGTGATGTTTACGAAAACAAAAGTTGTTTATTTATATATAAGGAACATTTTTTACTTACTTTTATTCTATCGCCAACAGGGTACAAGATGGATCCTTCTGATCCAAGACCCTAATTGACCTATGTTTCTCATTAACGAACTCGACCCCACTTTTTACTTCCTAAGCACGCTAAAATTTCAACTTGATATGCCTTTTCGTTTTTGAATTAGCGTGTTGACAGACAGACCGACAAACTGACAGACGGACAACCGGATATGACCTAATTAAGTGATTTTATGAACAACTATGCCAAAATTTTAATCGTAGCATCAACAGTTTTAAGCGTTATAAACTTGGGGCGAAACTTAGTACACTTAAGGTATAAAAAGCTCAAAATATAGTTTAAAAGATTCCAAATATAGCTTTGATTTTTTTAACTGGAAAAGTTTGTACACGTAACAAAAGTTTGTATGTAAATGTGTTGGTCGTTATAGCCGATATGTCGGCTTTAAATTCCAATGGATATTTGTTGCTGTAGCTGCTATTTCGTTATAATCGGTTTTGATTGTACTTTGTTTGCTTACTGTAAAAAATTTAGAAAATCATCAAAATTATATAAATCGTTGCCAGAATTTTTTAAATGTTAACCAAATCAATGTGTTCATGCCTATTTCCATGAAAGTAAATCAATTTGTCGAATGACGACAATTTATCCATGACACATTAATTGTTCTTTGCACGACAACCAGTAACGAAATTTTTTTTTTTCAAATGCACAATTAATTACGATTTACAACCTATAACCTTTCGAAAATATCAAATTTGATAACAGTTTATTAAGTAATTTTCTTTTATCTAGAAGATAATTTGAGTATAATTTATTCATAAATTTTCATGTAGGAGTATTTCATTTCTTTAATACCGTACCAAAACACCGCGGAGTGCTAGATTTAAATTATTGTAAATATTTCATTAACAGATACTAATAAAAATAAAGTAATTATCAAATATCTTAAAAAATAAAGTCATTATAAAAACACCCCATGCTTTAATACAATAAAATAATTTTTTCTTTAATCAGTCTTTTTTTATAACTTATAGAATTTTTTTTTTATTTTTTAGTTCACTTATGGAATTATGGAATGTTATCTGCGCTTCCACCATCAAAGATATTTTAATTAATCATAAATCGTGAATATCCTGATTAGGATAATCGGACTAGCTAAAATATAAATATTGCATTGTCATCAGTCCTTAATAAGGGTGTAAAGCTTCAATTCAGTACGACGTAAAGTGAGTGAAGATCACTGAAATTCCGTTACATACCAAGCTAATAAAAACGTCTAAAAAGTAAAATCTGTTTTATCACATACAAACTCGTTTTTCATAATTTCTGACTTCAGAATCCGTTTATTAAAACCGCACTTAATTAATTTCAAGTATAATTTTTTTTTTTTTTGTAATTATTTCATTATCAATAATATCGGTCATAATTATATTCAATCTATAAATATTTAATTGGTTACCTAGTATTTCAAATCAATTTTATTATTATTCCTAAATCCATTATCAGCCTACACAATTTAAATAATTGTCAATGATATTAAAACATTTATATTTTCTAAAAATAGACAGCAATGGCATTAAAATAATTGTTAAAAAATTCTAAAAATAACAAAATAATTTTCTATTAAGGTGATACGAGCGCCAAGGCAAGTTTAGACTTGTGGTTGAAATTATTTATACCTTATTTTCAACTTTAATGATAAATTTAGATATCATATAAAATTTAATGATAATTTTTGTCTTTTACCATATTTTGTTAAATAACTGATAAAGCAATTTCTTTTACTTTAATTTTAACTACAAAATCAGAAATAAAATTATCAAAATAATTTGAACTGTTTGAAAACATTAAATAAATTTTTTAATGAATTCATTGAATTGAAATTATTATTTGTATATTTTATTATTATCTCTATTTTTACTGCAATCGTTTAAAAAAATAGTTAGAGCAGAGCTTGTATCTATCACTAATGAATGAAAATATGTGAATATTTTATATACAAATTTGTATTTACAGTTCACTGGGTGTATGTTGTTACTACACACATATATTATTATACCAGGTATACATGAAATATATCATAGTATATTAAGTTTAGTCCCAAGTTTGTAAAGCTTAAAAAAATTGATGCAACGACCAAAATTTTGGTATAGATGTTCATAAAATCACCTAATTAGTCCATTTCCGGTTGTCCGTCCGTCCGTCTGTGAGCGCGATAACTCAAAAACGAAGACAAATCAAGCTGAAATTTTTACAGCGTTCTCAGGACGTAAACAGTGAGGTTCGTAAATGAGCAACATAGGGAAATAAGGTCTTGGGTACGTTGGACCTACCTTGTAAATCATTATAGATATGATAAATGTTTAAAAGTAAAAAATGTTCCTCATATAAAAATAAACAACTTTTGTTTGAAACATTTTTTCGAAAACGTAACTGTTTACCCGTGAGAGCGAAAATTAGGCGCAGATTATATAGTATGTATTATATATGGAAATATCAGTTATATATGAGTGACATGTATGTATGTGTAATGTGATAGAGTTATCAACACTGTCTATACATGGTATTTCAACAATTAACTCAGTGAATTGTTTGTTTTCACTTGTTTTAGTTTAGTTTACTACATATATCTAAATTTACAAATGTTTAATAGTGTATTAAAACATAGATATTTATTTATAATCAATATTAATAATTATTTGTTTGTTCAAATGGTTTCATATATCTATTTAAGTGCTGTGCAGCAATTTAATAAATAAACCATTTAAATTTAGTACAGTCTCTTAGGCCAGGGGAAATTTCTTATTGGAAATATATCAAGAACTTCTCGGCGAGTTCTTAATATCATCATTTTATTTCATTTTCTGGGTAATAACTTTTACGTTTCTAGCTTCAAAAGTCACGCATTTCAGATCCAAATTTTCACAATTATATACCATGTATAAATGAAATAATATCTGGATGACCGAGCTTTGCTCGGTTATTCGCCAATAGATGTCAGCAAGAGTCATATTTTTCACTTTAGACTACTCAAACGCCTCCTTTTTGTTATGTTATAATTTGCATTGTATTTCATTAACTACGTTATACACCAATAGATGTCTACTCAAACGCCTCCTTTTTGTTATGTTATAATTTGCATTGTATTTCATTAACTACGTTATACAAAAATAGATGTCTGATGAATTTTTCATGAAAAGACGGATAAAACGACATTTCTGATAAATGAAACCTAGCTAGATCGACTTATCGCCCCAAAAAACCCCTACATACTCATTTTCATGAAAATCGTTGGAGCCATTTCCAAGATCTTGTATATATATATATATATATATATATATATATATATATATATATATATATATATATATATATATATGTATATATATATATACAAGAATTGCTCGTTTAAATATATAAGATATCAAGGTAGACTTAGTTTATTCTCAAGTTTGTAACGCTTAAAAATATTGGTGCCACGAGCAAAATTTTGGTATAGGTGTTCATAAAATCCGTTTCCGGTGGTCCGTTTGAATGTCTGTCCATCTGTCTGTGAGCACGATTACTCAAAAACGAAAAGTGATATCAAGCTGAAATTTTTAAAGCGTGCTTAGGAGGTAAACTGATGCGATTCCAGACAATTCAAATCTCTAGTGCTATTAAGAATTTTACCAAACGGTAAACAATTAAGATTTTTACCAAAAGAGAAACGTTCTCAAAGTAATGGATTAAGATTAATTCAGAAGTTTTCATCAACCCACATTTGAATGAAGTTCAGGTCAACTCTATCTGAGCCCTGCAACCTCTATCTATTCTAAGCAACTAAGAACGCTACCTCCGACTACTGCAGAAGTATTCCTTGAAAAAAAATACAATAAATTAGCGTAAAGTTGATACAAACTCGAACTTCTAATATATCTTTGAATACAGTTCACTAGATAGTTTCCAAACGATATACGTTCAATACTCTTACATATATGTGTTGAAAGTTAACTTTTCATTTTAAAACAATACATCATCAGTTATCACGAAGTCGCTGCTAACTATATATATCGTGAAAAGTCAAGAAAATGGATACACATCTCTTAGTAAATAGAATCAGACATGATAAGTATTTAGAAGCGCAACAGGAATATATTATGTTACAGCGAACAAGACTAGCATCTTATGCATACTACATACGGCTTATATAATAATGCAGGATGCAATTCGAATGATCATTTTATACGAAAATGCGATGAACCGCTGATATTTTTCTAGATCGTGTATTAAAATGGTGAGGTTTGGAGAAAATGGTCAAAATATAACATGTACTTAATGGCTTTTTAATTAAATTTTTGACCGGAACCATAAAATTTAACTAAATGGCTAATTTAACTATTTGGTTGCGACAGATACATCTAATTGTACTGAACCTCAGAAACTGGTGTGAAAGCAATGAAATCTTTCTTCAACTCTGGACAAGTCCCAAAATACACGCATCTTCAGTCAATGAATATAACACGGCCAACATTACTTTCTTTCTACTAGGTTAGGTTAGGCTAGATTACAGTGGCCACCCTGGAGTTGGAAACAATTACACCATAGATGCTAAAAAGAGTAAGCCTATCTCCGATCATTACTTCATGAACCATTTGGAGCTGTTTAAAACAGCAGAAGTGCTTTGACGTGAACAGACTTTAGGTTGGAGAGGTCATCAAGGAAAAGCTCAAAATATTCCTCTCATAGACTATTCGCAGGAGTAGAGGTGGTTAGACACCGTCACTTCATTCTCCCCACCGTGACAGCTCCAGCAAAAATTGTGATTCACTGTCCAGGCGTTTGCCTGCGACCTAGCCAGTGTTCTTCTTTCTACTATATCCCACTACGAATTAGGTTGTAGTTGCGTCGTAACTGAATTGTGTCAATGGACGAATGGTATTACATTCATTCCGTCTTTCCGAAAATTCATTCATGGCCTTGTTTTTTCAACGAGTTTTTACGTTCTGTAATTATAAGGCATAAAGAGATGATGATAGCTTAAATATAGACTATAACTATATATATATATGTTCGTCTTAGCTCTCAGTCAGTGAGTGAAACGATAATGTTACACAGCATAACAAGTTTAATGTTTAAATAGAATAGTTAGTAACTAAACTATGTATGTAGTACTAGTTTGGCAAGGTACTAACATAACGTTTTAGTAAATAATAATAAAGTTTACCTTCTTAAAACAACACAGTGCAATAATTAGAAAGCAGTTTTTGGTGAGTAAGTGAGTGCTGCTAACAATAATTTTATATACAACTACAAAAATTATACAAATAATATAAAAAAGATTATGGCTCTATTAGAAATGGAAAATTGGTTTCCTAGGTGGCAGTCTAGTAGTCCCACTCATTGATTGAAGTGCTATGCGGTGCCGGAAGTGACAACTCAATCTGAAAGTTTCCGGGATGATGATAGAGATGCGTATCGATAGTATAATATAAATATTTACTATCAATGGCCCCTCTTATTTGACAAAAAAGTGAATATATTTCCAGAGATCTCCAAAATTACTCCGAAATAAAGGCTTTTCGTACTGGATCTTAGCTGGTTTCTCAAAATCTACCTACTCATTTGCTATCTTTACATAATTTTTATAAACGCAAGAAGCAAGTATCAACAAAACGGCGAATACATTCAAGGATGTTTCTATATTGATAGGTAATTTGATATTTTTATAGAAAGAACGAATAACTAAAACAAATGAAAATAATAACATTATATAAAGCATAAAATTATGTATTCTCATTAAAATTTATGTAAAATAAGCAACAAATTTTCACGTTCGACATATATATTTTACTGATTTTTCACATAATTATAAAATCTACAATAGAATACATATTCAATTTGTACTCATCAAAATGGCAGAGATACGTAAAAATGTTATTTTTGAATAGAAAAATCATGGAATAATAAATCATCAAATGATCTTGAAAATTTACTTGCACCTTTTTCTAAAGTTAACGTATTTAAATCACATTGCCTCAGATTGTAGCATTACAAGGTTAAAAAATCTTTTTATAAAAATGTTAATTATTTTATAGGGATCAACTTTCTAATTGAAAGTGTTATTCTAACTCTTATCTTTTAGGATTTAAATTGACAATTAAATCAACCCGAAAAACTAGAAATAATCTGCTGAAAGAAAATCAAACCCTGCAACTTTTCCTGAAGTTATTTTTTTATTTTTTTATTACAAAACGAGTTATAAACCATGGCAGGGTAAAATAGTCCATCCTGTATAGCTAGGTCTATATCTCTTATAAGTGGACCTAAAAATGCAAAATTGGGTAAATAAAACTCCAAATTTTTGGATAATCCATAAATAAATGGAAATAGAGGGTTAATTTTAATATACATGTACGAATATATATTTCTATAAGAGGGAATATATTGATCATTACCTATGTTGTATCAATATTTATAATTAATTAATATTATATCACATTACTTCATGTAATATAATATATTATTTGAAGAGGATTGGGGTTTGTAGTCAAGGGTCAGGCATAGTATTTAACTGTTATTTCTGTAAGGCTGGAATAACTCCTGTAATTTAGTGCATTATTGACAAAAGTTACAATATTCTATATTACCTGCATTAAGAGCTGCTTGTTTTCAAAGTCGTTTGTAAATAATTTTTTGGTTTTTTAGTGCTATAAAAGCTTGTCCTTTTTTAGGATTTTTATTGAATTCCTTTTGAACTGTTTATGAAATTATCTTCATATTTGGCCCCGTGCTGCCTTCTTAAATTCCCTCGCTTCTAGAATTAGTGTTTTTCGCCTTTCAAATTCACTGAAATGACGCTCAAATATCGCTCCTGGTCCTTGATCTATTGTGTTATTGTAGATAATAATACAAAACATTGGTTGGTTAATAATAAATGCACTTTCACAAAATTCAATAGAAACATTGTTTTATATATTGTAAAATAAATAAAAAAAACAACATGATGAATATATTATTTAATATTTAATAACAATAATTAATATATTATTAATAAAAGGTTTTGTTTAAAAACATTCTTAAATTATTTTGTCAAAACCACAACTCACAACTCGTAATCGGGTAAACAGGGATATGTTCTAAATTAGAGTTTAAAATACTATTAACTAGACTTTGTAGGAAAACTAATATGTGGGGTTAATAACCAACTTGTCTTGAAGTATATTTATTGACTTCCGCCAGAAAATTAAAAAATTTGTAAAACTACGGCTTCGCTTTTAAATATTATGATTTTTAGAGTCAATTTTTAGAGTCAATCATTGTTTAGATGTTGGATGTTTTTCAACTTCTAAAGAAAAGGTGCATCGGGCGAAAAGTTATTGGGCAAAAAAATAATATTTAAACAAAATACGTCGTTTAAGACTAGTTATCTTTTCTCTAGCGACCTTTTATCTTTGACCGTTGAAAGATGAATCGTAAGTCAAATGAAAGATAAAAAAATAAGGAAAATTGTATGCCTAAGCTCGTCGGTTCTAAGTTTTGAGAAATAGGTAAATAGTTGAAAAAAGGCAATGAAAAGAGCTAATAAAAATATACTTTTATGAAAATCGATTAACAACAGGGAAATTATAGTTTTGTAATTCATTTCCCATTTTCTGGTTCACAAAATGTGAACTTAAACTAAAAAAATAAAAATAAAACAATATAGTATACTATCTTTGATAGGTTTGGTTATTAAATTCGAGATAATGTTATCAAACACATCAGAAATAACCGTAGGGATAAAAACTTCTAACTATAAATTTATACATTTACAATGTGGAGGACATAAAGTTCCACAACTGAGCCGCTTCCAGAGTACAGTTTCATTTCTTAGCAGTCAAGTATTTTTTCCTTGAATTAAGTATTGTGATGATTGTTGCCTCAAGAAATATTTACTTGTTATAAGAGCATTAACAGCCAAGTAGACATGTTTAGTTCAAACCATTAACTTTTTTTTACTGTGTCATTGGAAATATTCGTTAAATCTGTTTTGTTCCGTAGTCCCATAAATTAATGAAACATTTTGATAAGGAAGCTATTAGCTTATTCGCGACTCGAAAGTAATGTTGTGACCTCTACGGATTAAAATATGAAATGGAGAGGAGGATGTAAACATTATCTTAGAACATATGATTAAATTATATAAACAGGAAATTTCAACTAGTTGACTTATGAACTCTTCGGCCACTATTAATGCCACCTATTGTTTCTTGGAGTCACGAATAGAAAAAAACTTTTCAAGATCTACTTTTCATTTCGCTAGAAAAAACTGAATTTTTTGAAATTTAAAGAGAGAAAACTTGAATAATACATCGATACAAAATTGAAATATCTTACAACTGCTTTTAAATGCTCCACACTGTTTATATAGATAAACTATTTTCTAGAAATAGAGTTAGTTATCGAGTTTCGAAGCTATAATCACATTCATCTATCATACACAAAATTATTCTATAGATAATACAAAGTATTTGATATATTTTCAATTTATATAATGTGCTAATAGTTTTTAACACGCATATATTAGCTTCACCTGTATTTATATAATATATGTATGTATGTAACTTTCTAATATCATACCCATGCATAGGACATCAGTTATATACATTTACTATACTTCCGATAACCACACTATACATATATTAGAACAGGCAACAAGCGTGTTTTTTACTTTTTTAAACTATATTATTTGATTCTTAAAGTCAATTGTTTTAAATAACGAATTTTTGATTGGTTATGAAAAATTTACATCACATGTTAAATCAAAATCTGTTCTAGGAATATCCCGACAAAATAAGGAGCTATTTTCGGTGTCTCAATGTATAAAATTAATGCTTGGTTCAATTAGAATAATTCTCAGTTACATATGAATGATAAATTGTGGAAGTATTGAGAATATCATAGATACTTGTACTATCGGGATCAACGTCCGAAAATGGGGAAGAAAAATGACAATTTCTGTCCGATATCCTGCACCAAGCAGCTGAAGTTCTTATATCTTGACCTTCAACCCCACCTAAACCCAAAACTAATCAATACTTGTCACTAAAATACAATCCTTGTCACTATTTTTCGTTCCAAGAAGTTTTAGAAAAGTTGATCTTTATATCTCAAATTTATTTCCAGTTCGAAAACCCAATACATTTTAAAAGAGAGATAAAGATAGGGTAATATATTTATCACATCGAAAACATTATTATTATTATTTTCTAGGTAAACATGATGTTCAAGCCTTGAATGAATAGAAAAACTTACCTTAATGTCGTTATATTAACTATAATGTATTTGTAAATGGTTTCTCGTTCGTTCGTTCGTAACGTAACGTACTGATTCATTCATTCGAAGTTCAATAGGATTTTCTACTTAACTATTTTATAGAGGAATATATTTATTTTAATGTCGAAAATTTTCTGATATAATATTCAAGTTTCCTTTTTTTTCTATTTTATAAACTGAAAAATCTTAGAAAAGTATTTATATATTTATATAAAGTGAAGTATTCAAAAGATTTAACGTGTTTACATCGTTAAACTGTGCAAACATGAAAATAAACGATATTAGAGAAGTGATTTTTATTAGCTTAAAAATGGTAAAGATTATCGAAATAATTCATTCTTGGTATGTAACCAAATTACTAATTAATAATTATTTGATTTCAAATCCTTGAAACAAAATTTATATTTATGTGTTTTTTAAAGTCATTTTTCAAAATATCATAATAGAAATTGCCTCTGTTTAAAGCACTATTATTACTCGTTTTTTGCAGAATTCATCACGTAACACTGTGAGACATGCTTTGTAAGTGTATGTGGATCATATCTATGGTAGCCACGGTATGCTTACCTACTTTATATTATTTTTATTTATACGAATATACAAATTTTGCATTTTTGAATGTAAAGGAACTTTGTTCCTTAAAGGGGTCCCACGACCGCAATCTTTTTTTTTTTAAGTTTTTTTTATTTAAATATGAAACAACTGCCGGTGTTACAGTTCACTCTAGGGAACCCCTACAAGTTTCTCTTACAGGCATTAACTGCCCTAAGCATCCAGCAACAACTTATACTGTAATTTTAAGGACTCGGGATTAATCGGGGACTCCGGTTTTTTCCCTAATTCGCTCGCTTGGTAATCCATATTATGTAAAAAATTTAGTGTATACCAACAGTATACACTAAATTTACATATTATCGCGTATCAATGGTACATTATGTTATTAGCTTCTAGGTACATTACTTTGCGTATATGGAACCTTATCTCCTCAAAATTTTCAAAATGTCTGTTCTTAATTCTTTGGCTTGAACTTCGAAGCCTTCATGGTATCAAATAAAAATAGCTTAGCTGGTAAAAAAAATAAATCATTTTACGTTTTTTTGCTCCGCTTAACGATCATACCAACCACGGCATTTTTCCAACTTGCTTTACAAATTCAAAAGTTTTACTTCATAAGAAGCAACTGTAATGTAGCAGTACTGTAATGTAGCAGGACAAAAACAAGGAAAAGGGGTAAAATCGATTACACGATAAGTTGAAGTAAATATTTAAACTGAAACTTTCTAAATTATAAAAGATGGTGATTAAATTCTAACCACAAAAATAATTTTTAACATGGGTTAGGTATATCAATAGACGAGAAATTATTTCATAATTTTCACTTTACATAACAATAGACCATAATCATATTCTTCCTCTCTTGTCCCTTCGTCTATCATTTTCATTTACCACTAATAAATTTATTATTATTATAACGAAAATGATGAAAATATTTATTATTTATTATTAAAACATCAAAATTTAATAACAAATATTTTACCGAAACATTTTCCTATTAAAAATAGAAAATCATAAATCTCGTTGACTATCATAATAATAATAATAATAATAATAATGAAATACAAAATTTAATATCAGTTGGAAAATAACTACCTACGCTTGAAGCTACTATAGTTAACACTAGCTTTTTTCATACATGGTGAAACTTTTCAGGACGAAATATTAATTGTAAAACCATAATATATTGAGATCATTTAAACGTAGTTCTTAAACCGTCATTTTGAGCAAACTAGGTGTAGAGAAAACTGCGTTTTTTGAGTAATTTTGAATGATTTGTAACGGTCATCATTATAGGGGTTTATGACTATCTTCCGATTACAAAATACTATAGATTCTTGGAATAGCTTGAATTTTCTCAAGACTTTAATAATGTTTTCTGTAATAGAAAAAATTTTCTTCACCGTGTTTGTTTGCTAGCAACTTTAGTGAAATTAATATAGTTTCTCAAAAAATACCCTATTTAAACAAGCTCCGAAGAAAAGATACTCCGTGTAGTGATGAACATATATATGAGAGAGATGTTTATTTGAAATTTTTTTTATAAAAGAGATAGATATATTATATAATATTATGATAATAAATTATAAAATATTACTGTGTGTAAAACTTTTGCAATAATGAATGTGAAAATCCTGTACTACTATTATTATTAAATGTCTGAACCAAAACACCATACACATACAAGAACGCGATATAGACCGACCACCAAACCATCAAACCATTCTTTATATAACACGGAATACCATCTATGTAATAACGATGGTACTAATTATTATTGTATTCTATAAAATGAAAGTATTTTATTTTTCACAAGAAGTATTTTCCACGAATATACCTCGACATAATAGAAAATCTGAAGATTACACTGATAATCAATTTTTATTTTACTACGGGTTTCTCTACAAGATTTTGTACCTGATTGTAAAACTACCAAAATTAATCCTTCTAAATTTTTAGCGAAATACTGAAGCTTTGCGTTAAAATACCAACGAAATCCCAGCTCAAAAATGATGTAATTAAAATAATAAGAAATGTACAATGACAATTCAGTTATTATAAAAGAACGGAAAGTATGCTTGCAAATCTATTCCTATCGCCATTAATTTTTCTTAAACATTTATAAACATAGGGTCTAATTTTTTCGAGAGTAAGATTATGACGCCTTTTCTTTCGAGAGGCAGATTAATATTTCATTGTTAACTAAAATGAGTGGAAATTTGTGAGTAAATCATGTAGATTCATTTTTCAAATTTTAAGGCAATTGATTTTACTTTTAAGGCTATTTCACAATACCAATTTTCATACTTACAATTGGCTAAAATTTTCAACGAAAATTGCCATATTTCTTTACAAATTTATAACCTTTTTCAAACTTCTAAGTCTATTGCAATGCTTCGTAGCATGGAAATGTCTTAGTAAACATGGTAGAGACAAAATCCTTGTAATTCCAAAAAATTAAAAGCGAGCATCCGATATTAACAGGGGATTTCTTCCACATAGGTTATTCCCAAATACCTTCGATTTCTCTTCACTTTCATCGACATTTAAAAACTCCCTTTCTAAGCTCCCTTCAAGGTTAAAGTCAGAAAACGAGGAATCAATCTTGAGGTTTGTAACATAACTTCGCCTCAAGGAAGCTTCCAAAAATAGTTGACTTCATCTTTCAAATTAAAAGCCACATTTAATAATACTGATCTTGATATCATATTCAAAACATTATTATTAATAAAAAAAATTGTAGAAATGTATTCATTCAAAACTTATTAAAAGTTTGGTAATGTTTTAATCTTAGTTTAAAATTCAGTTGGTATTATCACTTTGACATTTTTTAACAATTGAAAATCCCTTGAAATTGATATGTTTTAATAAAATCAGATTAGATTATTTAATTTAATTATAAAAGTAATACCTTTTTGGCTTACAATTCACAATAGAATAAATTGACACTCCTCCGTCCTCCATTTTGTTGACATACTTTAAAAGATATTTTAATTTAGAGAATTTGTGAAACTGAAACACCTACATCATTATTATTAACAAGTTAATACTTTTCGTGGCCTTTTACTGTTTCATTGTCTTTAGTAAGAAAAAATTACAAAAAATATTGCTTCGGAATTTCATAAAACTTGGTTTTTAGAGATCATTTTTCCTTTTGTAATTTTATACACAAGATAGGGATCAGTTTAACGTATATAAAGGGGATCATTTTACCTGTAACGGCATATTTCTGTCGTTCTCTCAAAATCTGGCCCTAAAATTTATTATGCGCCTATAAAAATGTGCTATAGTTTTATTAAAAGTCAATAGCAGCCAAGAATAAAACAACCAGCCGGCAAAAACTAACACACAAAAAGAAATATTAGATTGAAATTTGTCTTATCATGGATCGTAAACAGTAAGATTAATATTTTTGTTACGAAACACAAAATAGTTTATACATCGCCATAAGTCTTTACTGAACGAATTAATTTGATCACTTGAACCGTTAACAATCTATAAAGCATTGGTGAAATTGTCTTGATATTTCTAAATTACGAAGAGCGATTAATCGATTCAGGATTATTTTCCTTATCGATTCTGTTCTACTTTTTTTGTACCTTAACTGAGAAAAAAACCTGGACCATGAATAACGCAGAAGATAAATAATATTATTTAAAATTATCCATTGGCAAATCAATTTTCATGTACATCTGTCCAAAATTTGAATAACAATCATTTTATTATACAATATAGCTTTTGTAATTACAAATATGATTATTTAATATGTATAAACGTTTTCAGTAACATAAATTCTCTCTGAATAAATAGAGAATTATCATAATGTTTAAACATTCAAAAGACTCGAATTTCTAACGGAATATAATCAATTTTGCATAATACCAAGTCAATAAATATAACAAAATCAACAATTTGACTTTGCAAACTAAATTTTAGTTTGACAATAAATAAATCTCTATATATTATAAATGCCAAAGTAAGCATGTTTGTTTGTTTGTTTGTTACGCTTTCACGCTCAAACTAGCGAATGTTTTTAATGGAACTGTACAGCAATACAGCTGATATATCAGAATAACACATGAGATATAATTTATAAAGATATATTAATAAAAAAATAAAGAAAATTAAAAATTTATTTAATTTGACATGACCATAAATTACAGATTTCTGTAAAAATAGTCTATATAAAATATTTCACGGTCATCTTTCTGATATACTCAATGAATAATTACTATTATACATTTAAAAAAAATAGAAAACCATACATATATTTTACTTGTGTAAAACAATCCTTACTATAATTTCGAGTGTTATAGAAAGGGGATAAACGAGAGTAATCTTTATCATTCTTTACTTTTAAACCCAGCGAGGCGGGTGGGTATCATTCTAGTATCCTATTAAGAGGAGATTCTCTTTTAAAACAATAAATAAAATTATCTTCAACAGTTGTTTTTTCCCAAATATTTTCATAAATTTATCTTCAAATTCTTCTATTTTTTAGTGGTCCTTTTTTAAAGTTGCTAAAATTTCTGTATCAAATTTATCAAGATTATTTTCACTATGATTCTATAGTTAGTTCCAAATGAATTGAAATGTGGATTTCCATTTTGAAAAAGGTACGGGTACGAAAGCTAGTAACGTTTTTCTTTTACAGTGTGGAAGTGAAATGGGCCTATATTTTTCTCTAAAAACGTATCATGGATTATAAAATGTACGCCATGAAATGTTCTGCTATGCTCTGAGCACAACGTTAAAATACTTTGTAATGTAATTAAATAAACTATTCCATTATATCCAATTAATTATTTCCAATCGATATATAAAATACCGATTCTAGGTATCCTGCATATTGAAAGTTGGGGATAATTGAATCCTGATTATATCTGGTGAATTGGAAAATGTTGTAAAAGAATATTTTCAAACAATATTAACCTATATTTTAACTAGAGTACTGTCTAGTTATTCTAATAATTACATTAAACCTGAAGTACTCTAACATTCGATAAAATCGAAAAAATGTAGTTAATTTATTTCAATATTTCAATTCACTCGCTAAAACATCCTTCAATAGCCGAAAACGAAAACTAAAAGTGAACATAAACATTTGAAAAAGAATGTGTTTTAAATTTTTCCGATTTTTTTACAGCGGTGAATTTGATTCTGTGCGTAACAGTGATTCATTTTACGATGATTGTGAAGGTACTTCTGCAACCCACAATAAAAGTTACAACAGGTGAATAATATGATAATTTTTAATTATTTTTAATATGGATGGAAAAACTTTTGTATCGATTAATTTTCATTTGAATAATTTTTACGTAAAATTATATTATTTTTTAATGAGATATTTTTCCATAATTATGCACCTTATATGGGGCAGTAGTAAAACTTTTCATCGTATTACTGTATAAATAGTATATTGGTAACAAGAGCACTAGGTTGTCGTTTGCGCGCCAGAGTATATTTAACCATTCAGCAGCTCGACTTAAAACATAAATAACTTTTATTTTTCTATCTTCATATAATTGTATCTATTTTCAAATCATGAATCAGATGTTTTCAACCTATCTATAAATATTCCTTCAGAAACTGTGAGAATTTCTCTAATCACGAGAGTATAAGCAAAAAATCTCATTCAATAATCACGTAATTAAACTATTTTGAATAAGTTAATGCATTAAAAAATAAATTTATATAAAATTATTAGAGGTTATGATTTACAAATTTAAAGTATCACACGAGTAAAGATTACCGAACGGTTGACGTGCGAAAAGAGAGTACTTGTCTGCGTGAATAAAGAAAATTAAATTACCATCTTCATTTTATGAATATTTTTTATGTTTCAAAACAACATAAATCTTAATTAATAATTTTTTCCAAGATAAAAATTTTCATTTTATTATTAAAAAAATTTGCAAAAAAAGTGATATTTTCAAGTTTAATAATAAATGTTGTTTTTTCAGATATAAAAATGGTTGTTATACCGTTTGGGAATAGTAAAATACAATATGTACTTGTTCACTTTGCGACTTGTTCATTTCCTTATCGGAAATTATAGATTTTATAAGTGGTAACTTGTTTCCTGTATACTAAGGTCAACATCCCACGGTTTTTAACTTAAAACTACACATTATTGTATTTAAAAATTATTTTTAGACGTCGATACTTTTTATTCTATATAGCACGAAGCAGGCAGGGTTGCTTCGTGTTGTTTCTCCTTACTCCCATTATTTGTTGAATATTCAAGTAAATTCGACAGGTTTGATTAGCTTTTATTTTAAATTATTTCAATTTTTGGTTATGAAAAAACTAGGTATACAAAACATCCAAAGTATCTTATTATGATTCGTTGATATAATTAGATTCACAATTACCAACTTTCTGGTTTATCTCACGACTTCCCGGAGCCTTCAGGTGGAAATCCTTGAAGCAGCGCTTCATGGATTTCGAATTTTCCAGCGAATCACGCAGGCATTGATATAAAAAATCTTAAAGACAGGTTTACTGGCTTAAATATCGTGGTTCTTTTTTCACTCAAAAATTATTACACTTCTGATAATTGGCTTATGTAATACAATTGTTAATGGTTCCTCCCCGTAAATTTTTTATTTATCTATCACATATGATCATATTTATCTTCTAATATTATTTTTATATGATTCATCATGTATCACAAACATGAAACAGTTATAAAAATTTTTATATCTAACAATGTAGTATTGTATACATGTTGGAGAAAGAATTATTCATCATTATTCACCTACATACATGAATACATACATAAGGTACTCTTACCAACAAAGAAACGGGAACATCACATTTAAAAAATTTATCATTTGGATCCACCTCCTTAGTTTTATTTAAAGATTCTTCTTCTCTTGAATTATATGTAAAATGCTTTATTTTGAATGACTGACTGACGAATCAACACACAGCCTAAAAAGATGTTTGTAGAGACGTGAACCTTGGAGAGTGTGTTCTTTGTACGATATAGGCATCCAATAAGAAATGTTTTTCCGATATTTTACCCTTGAGGTGAAAAAAGAGGGGGAGGGGTTTGTATGGGACAACGTGATTCCTTGGTTCAATCTACTTCATATTTTGGTGGTCTTTACTTTTATGGTCTCAACAAAGCGTGTGGGTATCAAGCTAGACTAGTATATGAAGGTAAAATGTTAACTTTCCCGAAGGCAAGACACCGAGAGAATGATTGTCTAGATGCATTGTCTTTACAAGTTGGCTATTGAATCTACCGAATACATTGCATATTAGGAGATTTTTTTTGTGTCAAATTTTAGTTTTGACCACAACGTAAATTTCGAAGTGGTAAAGTTTGAAAAGACAGACAGTCACGTATAGTTAATCAAGCAACGTACTGTACCACTGACACATTCAAGGCTAATCACTCAAACGTGGGAATGAAGGTCACTTGTACTCGCCTGTGTGCTTCGCGTTGCTTTTAGCTCAGATACAAAACTCCCTTTTTAGCCAAATCATTGTGACATCCAAGTATCATCTCCACATTCTCGATCATCGTCCGACGGTGTGCTATTTCGCGAGAGTGTTGAAGAGGCTAAGAGAAACTTGTACGTTTTTCAAAGTTCCAATCACAAACATTCTACGACCCTTTTCCCTTGAGTAATTTGGAAATTTTCCAATATTTATTATTTATTATTACAATTCAAAAATTATTCACTCATTTTCTGTGCCTATCAGTGTACAAAGAATCTGATATAATAATAATGATATGGTATTTGTTGTTTGGCTGTTGCTATCTTTGTATACAAAGCCGAAATTGGATATTATAAAAAAAACTTTTTTGACGTATCACATTTTTCGTATTTATCTCAATCATAATAATTTTTTTGTGTGTATGAAATAAAAATATGTGTTACTGTTATGTATGAATTGTACCACCGAAAATATGATTATATTTAATATTATCCAGTGAAAAACCAATTAAAATTTGAAAATATTTTCGAGTTTTCATTCGAATACTAATAATTGAATACTTCTTTTCAATAAAATACTTTGATTAAAAGATTATTTACGAAAGGAATAAAAATGGCTACTTTAAATATTGGAATCGGCAAAGTAGATTTAAATATGTATCTGTGGACCTTAATAATAACTGAAGTCGCAAACTAAAAAAGGTGATTTTGGAGCAAATGAAAATATGCACTTTCGATAATCGCAAAATTGTTCAGTAATTGGTAAACTTTTCAACCACCCGCAATTTCCACGACAAAAATTGAAAAAAATAAAAATAAGTCAATAGTAAAATTTTTTTTGTAATTTTCATAAAATTAACCAAATTAAGGTCTTTTTTTTATGTTTATGAACATTATTATCTATGTATATTTCAAATAATGAAAATATAAAAAACAGCCATTAAAATCATCAACCTTAAATTACTATAAAACAAGTGAAAACAAAAAATTGACGAAGTTAATTGTTGAAATACCATGTATAAAGATAGTCACTCTAAGGTAGCCACAGTCGTATATTTATATCACGACTGTGGGTCACACATATAACTGATATTCCCAAAATACATACTATAATGTTATAATCTAATTTACCCGCCCTCACGGGTAAAAAGTCATGTTAACAAAAAAATGTTTAAAACAAAAATTGTTTATTTTTTATAAGGGACATATTTTACATTTAAACTTTTGATCTGTATCTAAATTTATTTACAAATTGGGTTATACGGACCCAAGATCGAATTGATCTATGTCGCACAACCTCTCCTATTACGTCCTGAACACGATACAAAAATTTCAGCTTGATCTCTTTGTGTTTTTGAGTTATCATGTTGACGGGCGGGCAGACGGACAGACAGTCGGGAATGGACTAGTAAAGTGATTTATTGCTAACCCATACCAAAGTATTCTTCGTAGCATCAAATTTTTAAGCATTACAAACGTTGGACTAAACTAAGTATACCTTGATATATATTTCAGTAGTACATGGTATAAAAATGTACAAATTTGAATAAACTGTTAAATTAATAAACTTAAAGCTATACTCAAATAGCAATTTCGTTTGTAATAGAAAATTACTGTAAAAAATTATTTTTTTATTAGTATTTTTGAAATAAATTTTTTAGTGTTTTAGTAATTTTTGAATTTTTATAGAAATATTAAACGTGACAAGAGTCAGAAGCGAGGCACTTTTACTTGTCATCAAGCTATGGTCAACTGGAGCAATCTTGTCATCAAGCTATGGTCTATCTTAACAGACTAAAATATTCGTAGAAATCGGACAGTAAAGTGTTCATTACAGAGGTTCACTACTTTAAAATGAAACTAAGAAAAACATTTGCATTGAAATCTGCAACTTTTTCGTAACTCTTATACCATAATCTTATTTGAACTTTCTTATTTGTGATAAATCTTTTCGATTACAATAAAACAAAAAACTGAGAACAAAGTGAAACCATTATTTGCAATAAATCTATAGAAAATAACATTTTTTTATGACATTGATATTACCTCGTTTACGATGGATCAATATACAAAGTTTAATTATTCGTATCGATGGTAATAATAATAATAATCTTAGAAGTTATTTTTATCTTATCCATATAGGTACTAAATTTTACTATCTTATACTTCTATAGTAAGTTTTTTTATTGTATTTTTATTATTTCCTGTTTTCAATTACAATAAAATTTATTGTACTATGTTTGTAATATGGTGATTGAAAATCATAAAATTCAATTTTCTTTGTATAAATTATCATTGCATGCATAAGGAAAACGCAAAGAACGAGCAAAATTTCGTTGTAAATAGTAATTTCACGAGAATATTGTTACGGTCGTGTTTTAGCGGTAATTCAATCATATTGCATTTCAAATTCTTAGTAATTTTATACCTCACAATATCATAAACAAGTGAAATTTAGATAATTTAAAAAACCCTCGACAAATGCGATTTATTTCGTGTAAACCGATTTTTGAAAACTTAATAATATATTTGGAAGCTATAAAATGTTCTCAACCAAGTCGGTTCGACTGTTTAGGGGTTACTATGCCACTGAACAATTCACAGACGCACAGCTAAAAACTTCAAACTTATCACACTCCTAAAATCAATACCAAAGTGATGGTCAAGGATATCAGATGAGATGGAAAGGATACTTAGAGAGCTATCATTTTGAATTATTGTTTTGAATTACCTAATTATTTTACCATTTCACTTTTCGAAATGAAGTGAGCCAGGTTTATTTGACCATTCATTTCCATAGTAATTATTTAAATGTTAAAATTATATGCCATGCCTTTTCCAAACTGAATCGATTTTGAAGATCATCGCCAATTGTTTTGTTTTTTCGGGTACGAAACCCTAAGCTTGAAATTGAAAGATAGCTAAGAACACTCTCCGGTAAATTACCTTTCAAATGAAACCAAAAAAATTAAAATCGGTTCATCCGCTAAGGCACTACGATGTCACAGATAGACACATACATAGCGGTTAAACCTATAACACCCCTTGTTTTAGTTCGGAGGTTAAAAATTTATAAATTTAACTAAATATTTCAAGAAATTAAAACGGAATAGAAACAACAATTTTTTGATGTAAAATCAGTTTCTTGTCGCGTGGAGCGATTTTGTTATAGTAGTTTTTTAGTTGGGGGTAAAAATTCTAGTTTGGAGGTCCCCATGGTTTGAATCGTCACTGCCTAACATTTATCGTTGTTGAGTGTATTTTACTTGCAAAACCAAAATAATAAATTTTACGACAAAAAAAGTTTGGACGAATGGGAAAATGTGTTTATAAAGCAATTATTTTATTTTTTTTTTACGTTAAATAGATTTTTATGTGCATTATGATCACCCAAAAACCCATGGCTAATATTAAAATTGTAATTACTAAAATGAATTTAACTAAAAAAAAAAGTAAGTACATTTCCCCAAAATACGAATAAACAAAATAACACCAAAAAAATGAAAACAAAAACAAGGAAACATTTCCCGAAAAATTGTTACATGACAATACACTACAGGAATGCATATATGAGAGATAATATACATTATTATGACCAGGGGAGTATTAAATAACATATTGTCTATCATTGGATTGGCGATGGGGGTGCGCGGTGGTGTAAACATACATTTGTGTGATTTCCCTAAACTACCATTAGATTATTTGGTCACAAATATCACAAACATGTACTGAATGTCTTCCAACGTGATGCCAAACTCTCATAATCAACAGAAAAAAAATGCAAAACTAATCCTTATAAAAAACTACATTCAATTCCGAAAACTAAGGCAAATCTACCTTCCATTGCCAAAATTTGCGAAAAGAGAAAATTGCCTCCTTAAGCTTACGTTTATTAGGGGGGGGGGAGCCACTTAATTGACATCATTTTTAGATATGAAGGAACGTAAAATCTAGCGTGGACAAAATTGGCAACCTCTTACACTTCGAGCCAGTACTCTTTCGAATTGAGGCGCGAGTAGTTCGCTACAAGTTTTCCATAAATCGTTGTCATGTATTTTATTTTAACGAATTTTACAAATTAATATTTTTTTGTGAACTAGCAACCTACAAAAATGGTTCCTATACATGGTTACATCTTTATGAATAGAGGCAAAAAGCGATTATTTTTCCTGTTGGTAAAGTATGATAACCTGCACTCCATCATAAACCGGCCACTAGAATTATTTCAACTTTGACCCCCGCTTGTTTTGTAAGCCACAATGTACCTGCTCTTATTGATGCATGTTATTATTATTGCCGCTCTCGATTTACCGTGTCATTCAATTTATTAAAAAGACTTAATTTCAATGTTGACTCCATGTAGCGAAACACCCTATACAAACATAACATGACCAAACCTTACTATTCAGCTTTTGTTTTTATGTTTTTGTTTTTATTTTTATATATTTTTTCTGCCTTATTTCTTTCCACTTTGTTTCGCTTCAATTTTTACCTCTCTAGACCAAAAATGATCATATAAAAATAATGATAGTATAAAAATAACAATATACCAAATGTTATAACAAACCAACAAAGCACTGGTTTTTTGTGGTTTGTGTTATTGCGGGACGATTGTTTCAAATCTTAATAATATGAAAACAGGAAAACATTTCGGATATTATTGATTCAAGATCAAATTACGATGTAAGGTAAAATGTTTTCTTATTTTGGGGAGAGAAAAGGAAATTTATGAGAAATTGCATATGTTATTTAGTTTGTGTATATTTTATGTGGGAAACTTAATTTTTGAGAAAAGATTGAAAATATAAAATTTAAGGATTTTTTACCCCCATGAAATAAATGGGTTAAAGATAATTTATGAGAAATATAAGTATTACAAATGAAATTCTCAATTCGCCATCGAATTTTTTATGTTATAAATACGTATTCCAATTACAATATAGTCATCATCAGTATAAATTATTGAATCGTTATTATTCTCATAATTCATTCTTTGACTAAAAATTAAACTCCAAACTTGAAAAACAAACTCAAGTTTAATAAATAAAATTAGTATATTTGTCCCCTTTTGTCAGATTAAAAGCGGCTGGTTAGTGACCGATAAGCACACTAACTAGGAGGCTTGGCTTATTTTAGAATAACTAACTTTATTTTATTAACTTCCCAGAGGAAGTCAATGCAATGGGGCCAATTTTGAAAATCTCCAGTTTTACATATTTCGCGGTTTCCAGGCCGCAATATACAAATCAAACGTTTTCAATGTGATGTCTGTATATGTGTGTGTGTGCGTATGTGCGTATGTTCATTCGGATTCTTCTGCCTCGATTATCTCACGAAACAGCTATGACATTAACACGTAACTGAGCTAATTCGACGCGCAATCGCGTATTTAAGAACTGAAAGAGTTTTCAATAGAATTAGTTGAGCCGTTTTTTAATGGTAATAAAAAAGCTGGAAAAAACTGAATAAACAGAATCTGAAAAGTGGATAAAACATATCATTTATCTATGGAGATAAAGATCGTTCCCGCATAAGCTGCAGTACATGTTCGAAGAATAATCTATGAAGGCTAACAAGACCTGTTTTTTAATGCTTTTCCCTCTCTGGGAAGTTAGTCGTGTGTGTGAAGTTACTACTGCCAATTTATTAAAATTTGTTTGTTTGGTCCCAATTCAATGTCGTTCAAATGATTTTGACTGTACATAAAAGTGAAAAACCATCTCTACAATATACATATTTCAATTGTTATAAATAGGAAACTTTTTTGAAACTGATCAATCACATGTAACAAATGAAAACATTTGAAATAAAATATTACCATTGACAATGACAAATATGAAAAAATAAAAACATTTGACATTTTGATTATCTTGAAAAGCAAAAAAACATATTATGGAAAAAAATGTTTTTTTGATTAAAATCGATAACAACAAAATATATAAAATTGCAAAGGTACGACCGATAATACGGTATGTATTTTAATAATCATTCACATTTAAGTGAATGAGATACTTTTACTGAAAAATAAAATAAAAATGTTTGGTTGTTAACAAGTTGTTCTTTTATCTCGATAACATGTTGATTCAATATTTATACAGTGAGTTCCAGAAGTGCTACCTTTACAACTGTTTACCCCACTCTAAACAAAATATTCCTACAAAATCCACCGGGCAAAATCATTGCATTCGAGTTCATATTTAACAAGCTGTTTATGTGAGTATTGAAACGGAAATGTGAAGAAATTATGTGCAACAAGTTCTGAGATCGATACCCGGCACTGGCAAAAATACTTTTTATTATTTTTTATAATAAAAATTCACTTCAGATGAAGAATTCTCACTTCACGAATAGAAATGTGAAGTGAGTTTTTAAAAATCTTTACTAGTATCCAAGATATGAACGTTTAAAATTCCTAAATAAACAAAGAGAAAGATACCCACTATTGACGTCATACGTGGATATCGCCATAGAGATTACATATAAAACTTTGTTTTGCTAAAAGGAGATGGCAAACCTTTCAATGCAATCTTTGACTGCTTATAACTTCTTCGTTTTTTAATCAATTTTAATTTCACTTTCAAATTTTGTCATGGTATCAAGTCCAGTTTTACATTTTTATGGGTAGTATGGCCAATTTGACATCAGAATTATCCCCTATTATCGTTAATATTTATGTAAATATTAGTTTTACAGAAGAAATGATTATGGGATAAATTATTGCCTAAATGTTCTACAACTTTGCTAATTATGAAAATTTCCTAATGCTATCTGAAGTTATCTCTTCTGAAGTTATTGCGCAACGATTGGTATAATTGTGGACGAAAAAATGCATCCGAACACACATGTATACACACAGAAGTAGTCTATAAGAGGTCGTAGCACATTGTCCTGACCATGAAACGTAAAAATATGCTGAAAATATCTATTTGGATTTTTGAACCGATTACAAGGAAGTTAAAAATAATTTTATTTTATTAAAATATTAATGATACCATTGATTTGACAGGTTGACATACGAATAATATTTCAGACACGAAAATGTATCAAAAAATTATGATTTTAACATATAAAATATATAAAATGATGCACTATTTTCAAAGCACATTTCGTTGTAAAATTATCATAAATTGTTAGAAAATTTAATTTATATATTTCTATATAGATATAAATGAAATAAGGGTTCATTTATATTCAGACCGCAATAAAAAAAATTTCATTATATAAAAAAGTTTTATGATCATAACCTGTGATTTATTCATATTACATTCAAAAAATTTACTTTCAACGTTAAAAGTTAAAATGAATTTTATTTAATTTTTCTTAAATTAAATAAAAAAATTTTCACTTTAAATATATAACAAACAGTAATGTATTTGATTCTCAGTAGGCAGATCATAAACTTTCGAAAATCGAAAAAATCTTTGTAAATATAAAGCATACAGAAAATAGAATCAGCTTATGTTAAATTATACAAATTCTATTAAAATTTAATGGTATGAAGGGAATATAGTTCCTACCGAATGTTTCACGACACCTCTCGTTCGTTTTATATGTGTTTCATACATATCTCTATGGTAATATCGAGCAATGACGTCACTAGACCTTCCTCTTTTTAGTTCTCTCTGTTATAGAAAGTAACTTTGCAAACAAAACAATGTGGAAATGAACAAATTAGGGATAAATTTTGAGCCTTAATAGGATGTAATTGATCATTAATTTACAATAAAAAACAATGAACAAAGATTGATTTTTGACGAATATTTAGTTTCATTCAGAAGTGAATTGTACAAGCGGCAACGTTGTTTAATTCACCTTCTTGCAATAGATGAGCAATGTTTGTATTCGTTCTAGCGTTGACACAATTATCGCGCTAATACAACTACTACCACGTTATCACTCACTTCGATAGAAATATACTTTTATAACAAGAAGACCGTAAATATGATATCTTTAATTTCTAATTTTGGTGTGAAAATAAGTTTCTATGAGAAAGTTAAAACTTATTTATTCCGTTTCGTACATCATATTTTATGATTTTCATAAATTAAAAATGCATTTGACATTTTGATAAAAAAAAGGTTATTCACATGCTCATAATATGTAATTGGTTTTGGATTTACGTAAAGTCAGCAATTTTTCATTTGAAACGGGTGTTTTAGATTATGTTTTAATAATGATAAGGTTTGCATTGCTTCTATACTCGTTAGTAAAGCAAGGATACATTATGGAAATAATTTTTTGAAAATATCATAAATAAATCGACGAATTTCGACTTGTTTCAAAATTTCAACCAATTTGATTGAATTGTACATTCATATATGTGTTTATATAGGGAATCGATCGTGTTCTTTCCATTTTTCCGTCGTTTTAACTGATGTCGTTATACTCGAATTTGACTGTATTCCCAATATCAAAGATATCATATCATATCGTATAGAATGAACATTGGTCTATGTTGAGAATGAATAAGATTGATGCTGATTGATGGAGTTTTCATATAATATTGACGTATTTAATTTTTCAATTTAAAATCATTGTAAACAATTTGGTAGCAAAAAAACAAAATTTAAATTGAATTTCTTATAAAAAATTTTTTATTTATTTAATATAACAAAAATATTTATTATACATATATCAAAATAATATTGTTTTGTAAGCAAGTTACTTAACGCAATCGATCTCAGATGCAAGATATAGGTATTCCATCTCTGCCTAAGTGCAAGAAGGAATATCCGAAATTCAGCAGACTTGAAATAACCTTTCGATAATATTGCCAAACTTCGTACCAAGGTCAAGGTCATCCTTACACACAAAAAATTCATCTTTCAAGGTCAATAATGAATGTTTTCAGAATATTAAAAAAGAAAACATAATAATTAAAATATATTTCAGCTAAATATATGGGTCTACAAAACTACCGAAAAATTACAAAAAGAATAATATATATATATATATATATATATATTCGCCAACAATTTAAAAAAAATAGAGTATAATTTACATTTTAATATTTAAAACATAAAAAAAATGTAATTAAACATTGTAAATTAAAACAAAAAACAAAAAATGAAAAAACACTGTGTACTATAAACCGCTATTTGTTTAAATTTATGGATATTTTAACAACCCTGTTATTATAACCATAAAAATAAAAGGGATGTGTAAAAATATTAAGTATATATGTATCTAGAACATAATGGCGTAAGATGTGGTACCTAGGGCAGTGGTACGCCTTTATGCATCAACGTGCCATGTTGTTCGAAAGAAATATTTAATGAGGCCATAGGAAAGGTGCTTTGCGTAAACAAACTATGCGCCAGTAGCACTTTCAGTCCACGATGTAGCTACAATAACAAACGAGAGCGCGTTCGTAGCATCATTCGCGTTCGTTCGTAATATAATACTTCATAAAGAACTTTGTGATCGGTGGCGTGCCTAAAATATTGTATCACGTGCCATCAATGGCACGCATTCCATTTGTTCGCTATCCCTCACTTGGACTTATTGTTAATGGAATCATTTTTTCGACAGATATTGCTATTTGACAACATTTGTTGTTTTTGTGAGAATGCAGGTAGGCTGAAAACTCATTGTCCTGCAGTTTCATTCTTGATATTTGCATGCATGCCGCTAAAAAACCAAATATATAAATGTTAATTTGATACTAGGTAGGCACTACACCTTCTCTTATTGTTACATAATTCCCTTATATACATAACAAATAGTATAGTAAAACTTTGTTAACTAATCAAATTATATGACAGTCTATCCGCTTAGAAACTCGATTTAAAATTTAACGAAGTTTCACTATAGTAACAAAATTTACATTGATATAGTAATGATAACGACCGTGGAAAACGATGACTATGAGTCTATAAAGAAAACGAAAATGCTCTTAAAAAACTCGAATTATGTGAACCCTTCATAATAACATTTTGTCTATCATTTTGTTTATTTCTCCCGTTTATAAACAGTAAAAATTTATTAAAATCACCTATTAGAGCACTAAAAAAGTTGTACCGTTGCGACTTGATTTTTTGGTAAAGTTGTATGCTATAAAGGCGACATCGTAGTTATATAATGTAAAAACAACATCTTCGTTTCTGGATTTCATAAACGAAGCTTTTCACAAAAACAAAAAGACCGATATCTAACAACATTTTCGATTGTTTTGAAACATGATCTACTTAACTGTTAATATTAATACTGGGCAATTATAGTTATAATAAATGATTATGGTTGGTACGAATTTCCAATTCGTACCAACCATGTTGAAAGGGATCTAAGAAAAACTAAGTCATACATATATATGTCAAAGTAAGTTTAAGTAACATGGCCTTAGTTTTGCGCGGTACAGGTGAGTATGGGTAAGAATATGAATGTCACATATCTTGGTGTCTCACCCATGCACCAGCAAATATGTACGGCGTTGGTGGATACTAGCTCTGAGGTGAGACATCAAGGGGTGTGACATTCATATTCTCACCTGTACTTACTCACCTGTATCGTCCAAAACTAACGCCATGGTTCTTACACTTACATTTACATGAAGGAGCTTTTTTCAACATGATTCCTGTATTTCAGTATGGGCTTGTGGTCTATTATGTTAGTATATGGCAATAAAAGGAATAACCAAATAGTAGTATATTGTTTTGAATGCGATTTTTTTCTTACGAAAGCTTCACTTAATATCCATGTCCATTCTTATATAGTCCAAGAATCGCTAGCTAATGATAGAATAGGTAAGAATAGTGATATTATACATAAAAAAAACTTTATTCGCGTTTTCTTCGAAAAGTAGTTTTAATTTTGACGTGTAGGGACTAGAAATAGTGTTACAAACACGTGTTTTTAGTCACAAAAAAAATTGAATATATTTTGTTATAATCTTTACTTGCATAATAATATTTAATATTTCTTTTTGACATTAACAACAAAGTTTGTTCAAAAACCGACGATTGTTTTGCTTAGTTAAAAATTGAAAAGATCCCTTATAGTTGTATTCTTGTCTTTTTATGTACAAGATGGGGCAGACTGTTTTTACAATCTTTTCGTACTTTTCGGATTTCCAACTGTGTACTTCTACATGACAAAAAAGAAACTTATTAACAATATGATATTATAATATGAAATATGGAATTACGGAACAACGATGATGAAAAATATGATTATTATCTTAATATTTTGTTCTAGATATAGATGGATATTTCGTTCAGTAGTTAGTTGATAATTATTTTGCTCTCTCTTCATTTCCATCATCAAAACTATGTTAGATATTCCACCAATTTTTTTTTTTTTTTTTTTTTGTTGCTAAATAGAAAAATTATTATCTATAATACTTTCCATAGATATACAGGGTGGTTTAAGTTATAACAGCAGCACTTTATCACATTGGAGATAACGTTAAAGTCGGAAAAGCGTCCTTTTCTAGTAACAAGGTGTTACTAAAAAGTTTATTTTTATAAATATTATCAAAACGCTTGCAAAAAAAATTGGAAAATTTACAGTAACAGTTACAAGTTAAAATTTGAAAAATTTTAAAAATCCCCGGTATATTTTACAGGTACGAAACCCTCAACTCGACTTGAAAAATATATAAGAACACTTTCTCCCTTAAATTATCCTTAAAGCATTTTGAAGATCGTCGATTTTTTTCGGGTACGGAACCATAAACTTGCCATTAAAACAAAGCTAAGAACACTCTTCGTTAAATAACCTTTCAAACGAAATCAAAAAACTTAAGATTGGTTCATCCGGAATTATTGATGAGGAATTATTACGAAAACTAGCGATAGAGATATGGGTGTTGGAATATTCTGGATCCAGGCTAAGCTTTTTAACCAACTGGTTCATATATGCCCCTGGTATAATTTGCAATTTATTCGACTCAACGAATATTCCATTTTTGTTTGTTTATCAACATTAACTTAATTATTATTTTTGTTTGTGTACTAAATTTCGTGTACAATTTAAACAACAAAGTCTTTCGGTTATTATTAATGTTTATGATTTAATAAAATATAAATACATAAATTATTATAAAAGAGAATAGAACCTGGAAAAGAACGTTTTTTTGGGTTATAAGTGTAGCACCCTGTATAGGGTACCACCTACGTTATCTAGAATATTCATATTATAATAGAATCATTCTAACGTAATTAATATCGTGAATATATAAAATTATTAGAAAAATAAAATTGTTCAAGTATTATGGAAAGACAGACAATTATTTTATCCTGTTCGAACGTTTTGTGTGACGTACGTATGGAAACTATGTGTATGAAATAATCTCTTTGGGATAAGTTGAAAAAATATCAGGAGCGCATTTAAGAACTCAGAAATATTTCTTGGTAGTTTTTTTCTTTCTCTTTAGGATTTTTTGGAGGTGATATCTCCAAAACAACTCTACCAATCGATAAGTGAACTCGATTTTTGTATTTTTTGGACCAGATAATTATTCTATTTTGCATGCTCCATCAAATTCGTAAGGATGTACGAGTTCCAGAGCAAGTTTGGATAAAAGGTATGAATTTTTTGTTTCTGAAGTTGGACTTAGTCTAAATCAATTCAAAAAATATAAGAAGAGAGGGAGTATTTCCCGACTATTTAAATAAATAAATGACTTCAAAAGTAAGCATATTTAACATTGGTCTTTTGAAAAAATGGTAGCTATGGATGATATATTTTCATAGATTTCTCCAAAATAAACCGGTGGAAATTTAAAAAAAAAAGATTAAAATTAAAATTTAAGCTTTAATAAATTATTGAAAACCAAAAAACCCCGTTGTTCCCGACTAATTAAGGAGCACAGTAGTGTGGACACAAATTTGAATTATGAACTTGACAAAATAAGACGAAAAGTAAGAATAAAATTTTTCGATATTTAGAGTAATTTTCAAAAATTGATAATTTTGTTTAATTATTTCGCTTTCGCTATTTCGAAAACCAAGGCAGATATCTAAGAATTTTATTCTCATTTTTCGTTTAAATTCATGAAGTTATAACAAAATTCATCAATAAATTCAAAAATAATAATTTATGTGAGCGAAATTTCTCCGCTCACATAAATTAATGAATGCTAATTACGCATACGCTACTGGTTTCATGTATATTAGTCTCTCTGGATAAATAATATAGTTAACTATAGATATTTGAATAAAAAAAAATTGTTTGAAAATAAGTGTGGGTATGTTGAATAGACCGATGGGAGACGAGAAGTGGATGTGTGAGATCTCTAGAAGATGATTACAATAATAATGATATTAAGAATAATGATATAAATTGATATTGAGAGTGTATTACACTGTCAGTTTAATTTAATGTCATAAATTATTTAAAATTATTATTTATTTTCTTTGATAATCATTAAATATTCATTCACATTCATTTATTTTATGTCCTTAAAGAACTTGTCTATTTTAAAAAGAACATCCGCACAAAGTCTAACAAATAGATATCTCGTATCTTCCAAACTGCTCAATGGAATTCAACATTTAAGGTAACATTATATTTGTCCCAAAAACTTAAGTGTTCTTAGATAGGTGTTTGAAAAAACAAAACAAAATGGTGGATTTTTGTAGCGAAATAGAAATGCATTAATAAAATAAAAAATTAACAAAACATATCGAGTTTGGTATCAAAATAAAACAAATTTATAGGCGATTAAAAAAAACGTACAGCTTTTTCGTTTCTTTCCTTTTCCTTAAATCCATTAGTGTATGAAAAAATCGATGAAGATAAAGTTTTGTTAAAATATAAAATTTCTAAAAATAAAAAAAATCCTATAAAATTGATATCTTATACGGCTTTGTTTTTATTTTTAATTAAAAACTAATAAACTTAATTTGATCACTCTATGGACAGTGAATAATTGACACCGGATATAGTTTTCTTCATGTTGTATAAAAAACTAAAGAAAATGTGTTTTCCGAATCGATTAAAGATACTTTTATAAAGAATAATAATTTTCTTGCTAGCAAGTCATCATTTCTCTGTATGTGTGTGTTACAGTCTGTACACTAATGATAAACGCTCATTAAAAAACTATCAGTATCAAAATAAACTCTCATAGATAATACCGTGTAGTTACACCACCTCCCACTTAGAATGACATGAATATTTTCTAACACTTGGATAGAACAAAACGTTAGAATAATGATTATATAATACCTACGTCATTGTCCATTCATTCGTCTATCTGTTGTGTTGAATAATCTAACTTTTATCTTTTAAAATTCATAAGTTTTACATTTTCTTTCGAACTTTGCGATATTAACTAGTTCGAAGAATTAAAGTTGTCTTAACTATCTATTTTTTATTCTATATTTGTCAAAGAATTATCATTTAATTATTGAAGGTATTAAGATTCGAACTAAGTTTTATAACTAGAAGTTTATGTACTAATCAATTGTCTAGTCTCATGGAAGTCAAAAGGCAGTGGATCGCCATCTGATTCTGGGCCAAGTTAAAGGCATTTTCAAGAATGTAAAAATTTATAATAATAAAATATGACATCATCAAATCAAATCTAAATTGGTCCACGAAAATTGTACGGCTTCCACCTTCAGCCATGTTAATAAAAAAAAAAAAAAAACTTAATATCCGGAAACTTTAAGGTTGTATGGTGACCAAAAGTTTATATGGACAGTCATGTGGTAGTCCCTAGAAGATCTTAAATTTTTATTTCTAACACTTCAAATGCGAATAGACGGATTTTGTACTATGTATTTCCAATAAACGTCATTCTCATTATTCTATTTTTCTACTTTTTTGATGATTGATAAAAGTGAGATTGATAATAAGGAAAATCGAGGTTTTTGTTTCGAAAGTTACAAACTATCAACCACTTTTTTAAGTATTGTGTTGTCAGTACATTGTCTTTTGAGATTATACGTAAAAATCGATTTCCATTAATACTATTTATACCAATTTTCTTTATAATCAAACTTAACTTTATCAATCCATTCGAATATTAGAAGCTAAATACACAATTTTAACAGGGCATCGTTTTTCAGGACATTAAAATTTCTTAAAAGTATTTTATCCAACACATATTTTTGGGCTTATATCAGCAATTTTAAAACAACAAATTTCCATTACAAAAGCAAATAAAATATTTTTTTTCTTCCAACTCAAAAGATTTAAATAATGTATGAACATTTTTATTTATGAATTAAATAAAACTTGATGGTTTTTAATAATATTTTCTTAGACAGCTTTGTGTTGTTGGCTCTGCTTAATGAAAGAAAATTTAAATAATTCTTCAAATCATCATAATTTCATTGTTAATTTAAAACTTTTTGTTTTTTTTATATCATCATTTTTTCTTTTATGTATTTTTTTTTGTCCAAAGTTGTAGAAGCATGTTATTAAGAAACAGGGGGATTTCTTTTGCTTTCCATCTTCGTTCATCTGTTAGGGGAATTATTGTTTTAAATATAAAATAAAAGCTAAAAAATGTTAATGCTCATTTTCTTCATTTTGGTTTCATTATATTTGATTGGTCTTAAATATATTTTAATTAAACCCTAGACCACATAAGACATGTAAATATCCGGATAATTGAATAGAAAGTTTAAACAGATCATACTTATTTGTGCAGAATGCAGTAAGAGTGTACTTCATCGGTTTTAACGACTTATTAAAATAAATTTTAAAACAGTCTTTTGAAAATTGTTTTTTCTTAAAAAAGAAAAGCGATTCAAAGTAATCCGATATACAGGATATCCATTCGATGGGAATGAGTTGTATTTTTTGTTGGATTACTAAAAGCAATAAATAACTAATTTCTAGAATGCATACAATTAGCGGAAACCGATTACTATGAAGCTCATAAATTACCAAAGACTTGAAACGATTCAAAACTTACGCCCAGGACCTTAATTCGGGTGTGCAAAGGAGGCATCCGCCACCGGCACAAAATAATTACATTTCTAATATTAAATACTATCTGTATAAGAATTTTCATCCAAATTTTAGAGCCGATGCCTATATGTTTAAAGCGCAATCTTCGCAAATCTTCAAGTAAAATCTCCAAGCCTAAATATTCAGAAATTCGAAAAATTGATAGATATCACGCTATAGATTAAAATGATTTTAAAACATTATCAGACACAAGACAAGAGGCACATAATATGTTTATTTTTTTTTTAAATCTGTATGTCTAGTGAATAATAAGATTACGTTTATACAAACGTTTTTAACTTTATCTATAATCTTGTTTACGTTCGCTGTTATATAAATCTTTCTTTTTACCTTCCTTCATCATAAGTCTAGTAGTAAGTCTGAACGTTTTATAAGATACCACCTAGTGCATACATGAATAAATAAATAACAAAAACTAATTTATAGATAAGGTATTTATAGTATATTTATCTATCCTTTACAAGTAAGCCGAGAATTTTATCAGTTCCGTTGTTCGTTTCTTATATGGATTTGTGCCAATATTAAACATTTAATGACAACCGTCAGCAGAAATGCTTGTGTAATCTGCGGCATGTTAGGATGGGGTAATTTTGACCCAAAAAGTATAAAAGTCAGGTTAATTTAATGATTGGATGCAGAGTTTCTGAGATATCGCAATATTTGGATCGATTTTAGTCCGTATCTCAAAAACTATTCGACCAGTCATCAATTGCACCCGATTTTTGAATTTTTTGGGTAAAAATTACCTTAGGTATATACTGAGTTTTATAGAAATCGAAGATAAAAAAAATTTCTCGATTTTTTGAAATTTTTTTAAAGGGGTACCCTATTGAAAAAATCGAGAAAAACGCAGTTCGATAAAATTTACCAAGTTTTGCTATTTTGCTTTTGTAACTAACACGCTAAAATAAATCAGAAATAGTTACTTCTCTTAATTTTAATTTTGAAGAAAAACAAAACGCAATACTAAACGCAATTGAGACGGGAATCCAGTTGGAAAATATCTCTTCAATGTTTTCTTACCTGAAACAAAAATACAAAATATATATAACTTTCAATTTTTATTAAATTTCTATTTTTACAAAAAAATTTATTAAAATGTTCACCACATTCAGAACAATAAAAGGAAAAAATTGCATTCATCAAAATCATTCAACTATAATTCCAGAAAATATATTGTGGTTTGCAATACTTTTACTTAAATATTGTGTAGACAAACGTCATATTGTATTTTTCCCACAGCAAAATATTTCCCGTTATACATACATTTTCAGTCGAGGTATTAATTTATAAAATACAGAAATATATTTTTATAAATACAAAAAAAAGGTTTAAAAAAATATAATCACATGTTTATATATGTGGTTTTTTTGAAAATCCTGTCTAAAACGATTTTAAACCCACAAAAAAGGTTTCTTAAGGGATGTTCACACTATTACGTATTTTTACAAACTATGCGTTTTCAGAATTTAAATATAAACAGATATAGATATTTGTAATTTATTCATATGTGATCCATGGTACAAGATCAAGGTACAACATAGATCACACTCCAATGTTCCTTGAAATACTCTATCTTGGGAGAATTTTCATCAACATGTAATCTTAACAATTCATACATAGGGTATGAATTATATGAATGCCCAATCAAATGAATCCCAGTAGCAGATTCAACTTTTGACCCAGGGTTATAGGCATGTTATTTAATTCTTTATTGAGGTACATGATGTGAACAAGCCTTATTTTCTACATATGATTAAGTTATTAGAAGCAAAATATTTTTACTCGAATTCCAAACAATCATAAATCGAACTCTTGAATATTTATTCCTCAAAAGAAATTTTATAATACAGCTACAAAATTTGTTTTTTTTAACAGTCAAGTAAATTTTTCGGTTATTGTGCATGTGAAAAATATACTTGCATTATTTTTATATGCAAATATTACAGATTATAGAATCGAGAAGGATAATTCTATTCGAATTATGAGAAAAAAATTTTGTATTCAGACGAATTTCAACATTTTCAATGCCCACTTATATATAATCGGATTTATCTTTTATTAGTATAGTATAGTGATATGAATCATGATATTATTGCTATCAGATAGCTAGGATATTTCTATAGGTAGTCTAGTAATGTAGTCATTAAAGTGGATTACGTAAATAATCTTAACACCTGCATCTGTAACAATCGGCTAAGAGAGAAACATCTTAGATTTCAAGGTTCAGTAGTTAATGTTTATAAATTCATTTTTGAGATTCAGCAATTAACCATCAGGAAATCGTTTAATAAAATTCGCGTTTCTATCGTGTTGAATATTATCTAACTAAATTAGGTTTAAGAGCTGATGTATTTACGTATCTACTTTGGTTTCAAGTCACAATATTTGATTTAGAACACAATAGCTGTTTTCAGAAACAAGCTGTTTTAAGTTTAGACTTAATATAGATATTTTTGCGAGATATTTCCATTTTAGATGCATCCTTAAAAATAAACCTACCTGTTACAAAATGATGAATTTAGTTCTTACTATGCTTATGATAGTTTTAGCGAATTCTGTATAGTGTATTAATACGGATACAGAGAAAAGTCAGCCCAAATAAATGCTCGCGACCTCTTCTGTTTAATTTTCAACATTACTTTTTTGGGGTGAAAATTTATAATATTAAAAAATATTTCATAATTCTAATTCCTGAAAGTTTAAATCACTAGTGGACAGGCTTTGACTTTGCTGTGCTCTTAGTGACTGTTAGCAAAAGAGGTATGTTCCGAAGGGAGATGGATGATACTCATTGAGAGTACCTGCATCGATCGTGAGAGCTGAGATGCTCTATAGAGTAAGTATTGCCTAGCACTAGTTTAAATGAGATTGTTTACGGAAACGGTATCATACAAATAGTGATATTATTGAAATACAAAAATTATTTTTCAAGAAAGATTAAAATATATATATATATATATATATATATATATATATATATATATATATATATATATATATATATATATATATATATATATATATATATATATATATATAAGATGCTGTGCCACGCCGTATAATATTGTTATTTAATTATCGTTCTCCTTCGTAAAAGAAAATATCTCATATGTTGTAGCATTAATACCAAAAGATTTTTGTCTTAGGCAAAAGATACAGTACGTTTAGGAAAAATTCCACCCAAATTCTACTCCTCCCAATGCTACTTCTTCCTCATTGATACCGTTTAATATCATACCTCTGTTTTAGAAGCAAATTTATTCTTCCAAAATTATGAAAGTCATGAAAATAAGTTGATATAATATGAAATTTTTTTCGAAAATTCTATGTTTTTGAAGACGAGTTTCTGCCGATTTAAAATTTCAGTTACATTTAAAAAAAAGTTCATGATACACCTACTAAAACATAAATTTTTAGATGTCTAAGTTTTTCGATTTTCAGAAACATATGCAAAAAGTTTTTACTGTATGCCTTTTTCTTTCTAGTCGAGTAAAACTAAACGACTTGTCTAAACTATCTCCATATTAAATTATCCAGCTTGTCTAGGATATTGTCGATCGATAACGCGTTTATTATGATACCATACTAAGTTCTTATCTAGACCGAAGGCTCGTATGATCTGATGGTGAATTTTTATTTTATGATGTTCTGTTTAATGATTATACCAGTTTGTAACCAGTTTGTAACTTCCCAGTTTAATGAAGATATTGTAATTGATCCGATATTCGAAACCTTCGCAGTTCATATTAAGCACAAGGCAGTAACACCAATTTGACGAAGAAGCATGAGATTGTGTGTATATCGACTTCGTTGTGGTGTCTATTGAATCGTATTGAAGGCAATATAATTCGAAACGCATTTAATAACATAAGATCGAGGCGTATTGGAAAAAATCAACAAAAAATTATTGTCCTAATCTGCGCCATCAGCAGTGAAGAGTGATGTTTACGAAAAAATGTTTCAAACAAAAATGGTTAATAATATTTAAAATACTGGGTAGATATTCGTGTGGAACTTAAGGGTCGCACCATACCCACCACACGGCTAGTTTCTCACAAGCGGGGGCTTTACTCACCTTTACTACAGGTTTCTGACAACCGGGGGCTTAAACCAGTGTGTGCGATAAGTTGAACGTCTTAATATCACTATCATAACAGAAAAAAAACATAAACTTGACTTGTTAGGCTTGGTTAATTTTTTTAGTCGACAACCGAAAAACCAACACTGGATTAACTAGGCTTGAAAAAGATTGGAACAAGGATTAACATACCAACTTTTGACTGATAAATCTTGGCTATGGATTGAAACGGGTTGACAAGATTTAATTCATTAGCCTTGCTCGGTGGTTGGGTAAGCACAAATCAACTAATGTTTGATTGGATAACCCAATCCTAGAAATTAGTTTTACTAGGAAAACACATGGTATAAAAATGTACATAAGATAAGTACATATATCTATGTACAAGTTTACATACACCTCCTGCACCTCCGTTTACTTGTACATGTATATAAAACAGAAGATAAATTTTAGATAAGTTGTAAATATGTAAATGAGAGGTAAACGGATTAAATTGTAATTACATTATAATAAACAACAAACAAGTAAATGTGTAACTGTATATCTGTACTACAACTACAGTACTGTAACTAACTGTAACTACATACAACTGTATGCATGAAGCATGAGTACTGTAGTACTGTAGGTATATTATCTTTTCCTGTTCAAAAAGAGAGTAGAAATATCTACTTATATATAAAATTACATTTTATAAACTACAGAACCTAATTTTATTTCAAGTATATTATATTACATCATATGTTGTTTTTATACCATGTATATATGAAATATACATAGTATTATAAGTTTAGTCCCAAGTTTGTAACACCTAAAAATATTGATGCTACAAAAAAAAAATTGGTATAGGTGTTCATAAAATCACCTAATTAATCCATTTTTGGTTGTCCGTCCGTCCGTCTGTGGTCACGATTACTCAAAAACGAAAAGAGATATCAAGCTGAAATTTTTACAGCGTGCTTAGGACGTAAAAAGTGAGGTCAAGTTCGTAAATGAGCAACATGGGTCAATTGGGTCATGGGTCCGTAGTACCCATCTTGTAAACCGTTAGAGATAGAATAAAAGTTTCCTTACAAAAAAATAAACAACTTTTGTTTGAAACATTTTTTTGTAAAGATTATTGTTTACCCGTGACAGCGCAAATTAGTTCAGAACATAATTGATATGTTATATATATATAACACATAGTATCAATTATTTGCATAGCAACAACATTGTTTATTTCAAACATATACGTCACTTATAAGATTGTATTATTTGTTTGTGTATCCGTCTGTGGACACGATAACTTAAAAACGAAAAAAGATATCGAGCTGAAATTTTTACAGCGTACTCAGGACGTAAAAAGTGAGGACAAGTTCGTAAATGAGCATCATAGGTCAATTGGGACTTGGGTCCGTAGGGCCCATCTAGTAAACCGTTAGAGATAGAACAAAAGTTTAAATGTAAAAAATGTTCCTTATCAAAAATTAAACAACTTTAGTTTGAAACATTTTTTCGTAAACATCACTGTTTACCCGTGAGGGCGACAATTAGGGCGAAAATTTTATAATATGTACTATACTTGATTATCAGTTATGTATGTGTCACATGTTGGTATATGTAATGTGATAAAGAAATCAACACTGACTATACATGGTATTTCAACAATTAATTCAGTCAATTGTTTGTTTTCACTTGTTAGAGTTAATTATTATGTTTTTAAATTTTTAAATGATCCTGTTTATTTTACAGGATCAACACATGAGAATCTTAAATAAGTTTTTTTTTACCTCCCATGTATAAAGAGGACGCCACGCAGTATTTATATCCTGGACAAAAGTTAGAAAGCTCAACTCTTTTGTTTTGTCTTGAAAAGTTATTTTTTTGTATAGTAAGATAACCACTCCATCTCAAACAGGTCACTTGAGTTACATCAACAACGCCTATTTTGTAAGCTGCAATCTATCTGCTTAGACGGATGCATGTCATAATTGTTGCCGTTCCCGAATTACCGTGTCATTCAATTTACGTTTACTGTGTTTGTTAGTGCAATTAGGAAAAGATTTTTTTTTATATTGAAAGCGAAGGTTTGTGCTTTATTTATTAGTATTTAAGGTTTATGTTTCTATTAATGTAATTAAGTTTTAGTAGTTCCTATTTTTTGTTAAAAAAGGTATAAAGTAATTTTTTCCATTTAATTTATCATACTCAAAGCTTTTTATTTTTTAAGTGTCAGATTTTGTCCGTCAAATTTTTTCTTAACTAGACAAGTTTAAGTATTCTTTAATGTTTTTATGAAAAAACAAATGAAACTTGCTCGAACTTGCGCCATTTCTTTTAAGACAAGGGTAAGGATAGAGATTAAGATAGCTTGAGACAAAAGTCAAAAAAGGAGCAAGCAGTTTTCTAGTGAAACTTTGTAACTTATATTTCCAAAAGCAAACATAGATAAAACCAAAAGTGGTTCAAAAGCAGAAAAAGTTAAAAAGAGAGAAAAGTAGAAATTGAAGTAATTGGTTTTGAAGACGAATATGACTAAAAAATTTTTTTTTTATTATTGCCAAATAAAAGGTAGTTTTGCATCTTAATAGTCTTTTGAATCAATTTTGAGCATAAAAATCCCTTCATTATATTTTGTACAGAAATTTAAATAAATACTCCACTGTTGGAATCGCGAAAATAGTCGCGGTGTGGAGTTTCACCATTAAAGGGCAGTAGATCATGTAAAAAAGTGCTAAATTCACCTTTCAACTTATAAAGTTCATAATTCATAAAAATAACAATGTAATTTCCGGTTCAATCATTTTCGACAAGTACATATATCTCGATTACGGTTCTGTAAAGAACAATTGTTCTGAGTAATATTGTACTTTTTTCTTCATAAATTGTAGGTTACAATACAAACCTCGATTTGCTTTGAGGAAAAGAACAAAAATTGTCTTATTACATTCTCATAGATACAAATCTTTTAATTGAAAAATATATTTAAACAAAATGTAATTTTCAATACAAGAAAATGAAAAAAAAAATTACAAAAAGAAGAAACTATTAGATATTAGAGAGAGATAAATTTAAAATTTAATAAAAGGAAGTTAATAACGAACACTAGGAATAATATCTTTTTCTTAGAAACATACCTTCTATATAACTTCCTTGTTTCAAATTAAAGGAGGAATATAAGAATGTAATTCATTATAGAAATATCCCAATTGAGCAATTCATTTGACTAATATCGGCGTGACTAGCCTTACAAAAAAGGTACAAATTAAATATTTTTTTGGACTGACTCTAAATCTAATTTGACAAGTTTATAAGCAGAGTCCATCCAACTTTTTTGAAGAAAATAAAAAAATTATCTGAATGAAGAGGTTGCTATACTGAGAAATTGAAACACTACAATGACAGATCAGCTATTCAATTTATATTCATAACATATACAGAGACATATCAGAATTGCAAGTTAGCAAAATCTGCTTAAAATTTAGGCTAAGTTCCTTAGTTAATTTTTAAGGTTACCAAACGATCACTTTTCTGTTTCGTATTCGCGTATCTGTTTTTTCCTCGATTCAACTGCTTGACGATAACTTTATACATATACAAATTTTCATCTTTTAGCAGATATTCAAGCATATTTTCTCTTTGACAGTTTGGAAGAACCAGAATAGGCACTCAGGAAATGCTATTTTTCGATCAACTTATTCGTATATCGTGTCAAATTTCGAATATATCGATTAATTCATCATTAATATTGTGATTGTTATGCTGCCTCTTGCTGCCTCTCTCTGCTTTTTTGACTCGAACCATCTGGAAACCTTCTTAGTATTCTAATCGTACCAGGAAGTATTGTGATATACACATCCGGTTTTTATATATATATAAATGATAAAATAATTCGAGCATGCTTTCTAGTTTCTTTTGCTTATTATGCAGAAGAAAATATATAAATGTTCAGAGGATGGAGAGGGGTATAAGATGAATAGAATACATATTATATAACTTTTTTTTTTCCCGACAAATATATTATTATATATTTTCTATTAAGTGTGCACACTGATAGTTAAAAGAGTACATGAAACAATTTGTAAATATAGGTGATTTAAGAAAACCTCGCGGCTAAAACTTATCAGTGACACTAAAATCTTCTTTGATGTAATCAAGTAAATAAGCTAGAAAACTTAAATCTTTGTATTATTGATTCTGGTTGAAATATTCGAACGACAGGAGAAAATTAATTTCATTCTTCTAAAAAATTAACAGCCACACCATGTTTTTTATTATCGAATTTTCAGTTTTCTTAAGCAACGAATATAAATTCTAAAAGAAATATTTTTTTAATCCGCGAAAATTTTTCTTCTTCATTCTTTTTTCGTAACTTGTTTCATTTTTCTATGCTATTGTATTGTACTTGAACCAAAAGCAACAAATATCAAAGAAAATTTGTTCATCCTATATATCAGTTTCCTTAGTTCTTTTTTTCTTTAGAAAGTAAAAAAACAATTCTATTTTTTCTATTGTAAAGATGAAAAGAATTTACACATTATTATAGAAGAGGAAAATGGTTCTTGTGCAAATTGAAAATACTTTTTTATGTGTAAAAATTTACAACAAAAAAGAATTTATATTTTTTCTAATTATACATTTTTATTCACACTTGAATTACTGTCAAGTACGTAGTATATACGTAAAACACAATGTTGAGAATATTAAATTTGATGTACAAAAAAATTCGATAGTTCTATGAGAAAGAACATAAAATATCTCTCGACATTCAAATCAAAATGGTCAAATCGATTTTCACAATTGAATTAATAAATTCTCTCATTTTTTCGAGAATCAATGTGGAAAATACTTACTTTGACCACCGAAAATGCTTCAAAATATACGAACATATACAGGGTGGCCAATTTTAATCTATACGCCTTAATATCTCGCTTTGTAGTTAACCACTTTCAAATTTCTTTTATTTTTTTTTCTAATTTAAGCCAATTCTGTTTGAAACTCTAAAGTTACCGTAAAATAATAAATTTAAGGATTTCGTGGCAAAGCTAAAACAAGGCAGGGCAAATTACCATATTTATATCTGACTCCAAAGACAGTTTCAATTTATTTTGATTTTATTCCAAGCTATCGAGTCCCTTAGGGTTTAATCATTCAAGAAATTAGTGCCCTTATTTTATCCAGGTCGTCAACCACCTCTCTATTGTCCACGTTGCTGTTCAAGATTTAAAAACATAAAGGATTTAATAATAGATGTTCAACTGGTCCTTCGAGCCGGATATAACTGATGCTTACGCGAAATTATTCATACACAAGCTTATAATCAGAGCAATTTTAATATTTACGCACCTGATTTCGACTATTATCGAATTTGAAAATGAACAAGTACCATCATACACATGAAATAATAATATATGATATTCCTACCAATTCCTACAACATTATTATATATGTTTTGTGTATCCGTAATATAGAGTTAGCTACTGTCTCTGTTTGAGACAGATGACCATACCACAAAACAGCTAATACAAAAACGATTGCCACAAACAGCTGTCAAGTGATGACCATTTATAGTTTCTCTTACAACATAAGCAGCATTTACAATAATAACAATAACAGAGCAATAATAATATAACAATAACAATGTTTGTTTCAACTAGCTAGACGTATAAACATTTTCAAAACATTTCCTATATATTATTTATATAAAACAATACAATAACCAATGTCTATGTATGTAATAATGTTCAGAACATTATTATTGTTATTATCAAATTCCTGATAAGAAATTTTTGTTTTCATACCGAAAAAAAATAAATCGAAAACTATGATATATCATAAATAAATCGAAAAAATAAGGTCTTAAGAAGGTATGCAAGGATTGAATAATACTAGAAATTTCAATAAAAACTCACAAATACATTTTTTGATTAACAATGTTTCCAAAAACCACAAAAAATTCCTAGGTCATCGGGCTTATTATTATTATTATTTTAAAATGATGAATTATATAGGTTATCCTTTTCAATTGGATAATTTTATGTCAAAAAATCTAGAGAGTGTGATAAAAAAATATCTAAAATATTTAGACAATCTTGTAGTTTATAATTATACCATAAAAATATAAGGTTGCCGATGATATAAAAACAAAATTTTAATTTAATTATGAGTTCATCGAAGATCCATCATTGGATGAATAGAGACGACTATAGTTAGAGTATTGATGATTGAAGAGCGATATCTATATTATCAAATTTATACAGCACTTGCACACAATATATTATATATGTTTGTAGTTGCGTGGTATTGTAAAGCTAAGAATAACTTAATAAATTCGGTTCAAATCAAATGTAAAAATCCTGTCATCACAATTAAATATTAGTTAGGATGTTATTGGTTTGACCTTTAAAGGGCAGATGCTCACAGATTGCTATGATTATTATTATTTTACAAGCTCAATTATTGTTAGAAATAATGTTATATAGTTGTATATATTCAATGGATCATATTATGATACATTTTAGGATAATTTATATTTTAACCCTTTATTGGTCATAAAACCGCATGAGCAGTCAATAAATATAATTTCATATTGGAATAATGTTTATATTTTGATAATTGAATAGCTAATAAGTATACTTTTCACATAAATTCACAAACAATTATTATTATTATTATTATTAATAAAACATAAGGTTTGAGGCAAGTTTATGAATAGTAATAATATTTAGTTTAGTAATAATATTTAGTTATACGCATGGCGTTATTCTAAGGGAATAATATTATTTTTATTATTTAAATCAATAAAGTTATAATAGGGTTTATAATAATCCTTCAAGCTGGGTAGAAATTCAATAATCTGGTCCTTCGAGCCGAATTTAAACTATATCATTTAACTTGTATAAATATGTATATTTTTAAATCACTATACTGTAATATCAAATATTCAATTAGCTTTTTAGATCACGACCGCCGGGTGAAAAAATATGTCTGAAATTGAAAACAAGACAGTTTTTAAGGAAAAATAAGTCATTTTAAATAGTTTATGATAAAAACTAGCCAGTCTGTTAAGAAAGGGAGATCTCTAATTTACGATTAAGCGACCGCATATTTCCCACTCTATCACTATCAAATTCAAGCAGTCGCTTTGTGCTAAGCTTAAGTCATATGATTTAGACTGTTTTAAATAATTATCCCATTTTGTGTGAATTGCGTAATGTTATTCGTTCCCTTTAAGTAACGGATGATGCTAATCCCATTGGACAACGCTCTGAGTTAGTTTAATGGGTTTTTTTCGAGCTCTATTACACAGCAAGACGATAGCTACATCTCATAAAAAGATGATGCCTACAGATATGCCAAATATCTCAAATTTAAAAGGAAATGGTCAGTTGTTCCTGTTTTTACGTCAGGGGTATACAATTTTATAGAAATCCATACTGTATCTGTAGAACATTAACAGAGACATGCCTGAAATGCATGTAAGCTAAGTCTATCAGGAATAATCATTTGGACTATATTTGTGTCCTATATTAATAATATCCGTGTGTATAAGATTGTGAGCTCTATTGAGCTATACCGGATGTATCACAATAAGTGGTCAATAATCTAGGAGATGATAAGGTACACCAAAACAAGCATTTTGGTACAAAGAACATGTGAACGGAATCTCTTCCCTTCAGAGCAAGGGATGTTCTAAATTTTGCATATCGTGTTACCAAATTTCTGTCTATTTTATTGGATTTTCGAACAAAAGTTGTTAGTAATTTTAAGAGAAACGTTTTTAGTACACAAAGTTTTGCTGTATCTCTAACGATTTGTTTGATAAAGCTTTTCATTTCTAAACAATTCTTTAGCAGTTTTGCTGTAACAACATCTGTTGAAGATTGGACAAAACTTTAAATTAAAAAAAAAATTATTCTCGTAAACATATAAAACTTTTGCTCGAAATAATTTTGGAGATATTCACGAATTGTGGAAAAACGTCTCTCTAATGTTTGTAGCTTTGAAGGGGAGCGATTCCAAACACAAGTTCTGCATATCCTATTTGTCCTAGGTGCCTATTTTTTGTACCCTATACCTTTCTAGATCATTGACAGTTTATTTTGATACGCCGGTATAAGATACAAGTATGAATAACCTGTAAATGGAATTTAGTACGGATATCTACACTAAATAGTTCTAGTTCTATATACAGAATATAATAATGTCAAAGGTAGGTCATTATATTAAGATTATTTTGATGTTTCAATATATTATAATGTATATTTGATTATCTGAAATTCGATTGAAATGTCGTTAATCGCCTTTACATTCAAGACATCTTAGTTTTAAATAATTATATCAGAAATTCATTCGGTTTAATATATGAGTGAAAATAAATAAAGGGTTTAAAATAGTTAGATTGTATGTGAATTCCATAAAAGAAGTGTACTCTGGGTAGAAAAAGAGACTGTTTTTGATGGTAAAAATACGTTAGTATGCTACCAACTATTTTGAGCTTTTCTTCGTATATGTAAAAATTTTCATTAAAATTTCATTTTTGACGTTTTAAGAATGTTAAAATTGCAACTATTTTAAATTTTATTAGTGACTTTTTGATTCCCATTGATCACCTTTCTGATCGTAACAATTTTGATTAAACTTACTTTTTTAAATTATATGTACATAAGAACCATAAAAAATCGGTAAATTCCTTCAATCATGTCATAAAATAAAAGTTGTAAAACAAATTTTTTCAATTTTAGAGGTATTGATATTAATTTGTTCCCTAAATACACATTACATGCATAAACCATATTTACCCATATCTTAGAAAAACATTCATACAAAAATATCTCTAGTGAACAATACTCTGTTTACAATATTTGAGCGAATATAAAATATTGAAAATATGTCAGTAAAGTTAAAAAAAAGCAAAATACGTAGGAAGACGGACTAAGGAAAAATGAAAATTTTTTTCCTTTTTTTTGTTCGCCTTAAAAATATAAATAGATTTTCAAACAATATTTATAAAATATAATAATAAATATATCAATCAATATTATATTATAAGTATCTGATACGAATCGTGACGCAGAAAAATGTGAATGGCATAGTATGCAATACAATACATCAAATTTTACTTCTATCGTTATTATTATTATTATTATTATTATTATTATTATTATTATTACTTCTATCGTTTTGAATAGTTTAAAATGCAAGCTTATTGTTAGGTTAGGACAGGTTATGTTAATTTTTATTATTAAATATCTTTTTTTCGCATGTAATCACATGGATCACATAATCGCATTATTCGCTTAGGATAGGCGCACTGCGATTTGCGAAACGACGATCGTGTATTGCCGTTTGTGATCTGTAATTTTAATAAATTTATTCTGATAGTTAGTCATTTTTTGTGCAATCTGTGATTGATATCCTTATGCTTTAGTAGTCAGAAGTTATGACAAATAATCATTCCAATTTTGTTGTGTCTTTAAGTCGTTCTATGCCTGATATAGTGAGGTTTTCAATAATGAAGAACTTCAAAATTTATACTCGGATTGAAATATTATTTTCGTGTGACAACCTTGAACCAAGATGAAACTACCCGATTCTGAAACTAGCCACTTCTTATTAAACTCGAATATCTAACCAATAAAACGAAATACGCAATGAAATGAAACTGTTTACTTAGCTATAGGATGGACTGATTTAGATTTTTTTGGTTTTGTTTCAAAGGTAGTTTAATAGAGAGTGTTCTTAGCTATGTTTCGAGTGCGAATTTAGGGTTTCGTACTCGAAAAAACTAAAAATTATCGATGATCTTCCAAATCAGCTCAATTTGGAATAGGCTTTAAAGAATAAGGCAACTTAATGGAAAGAGATATGTTACAAATGCGAATTCAGGGTTAAGTACCCAAAAAACGGAGGAGGTTTTTTAACTTTTGTAAATTTCACTTGTTATTCAAAGATCATTATTCTTTAATTAATGGAAGTGAAAATATAAATATCCTTTCGTACCGTAGATCCTAACACGCAAAAAACATTTCTTTACATATCTATACATATCACAAAATCTTAATAAAAAAGCAATTTTACATTTTCACACAGAAAACCAATAACAGATAATCAATCATATTTTATTTGAACATAAAAAAGAAATAAAACTTTTTCTCTTGTTTGTTATACGGACGTCTTTTTTTTTGGGAAAATTGTTGTATGTTAGTATCAACTATAAATTTACTTCTTCAAGACCTATATAAATATATCGATATACGATACGATACGAATCGATAACTGCTGTTATGGACAAGTTTTATATTACATCACAATTTGAATATATTGTTATTTCACAAAATAAATGTTTGTTATATTACTTTAATCTACCCACAACAATATATTCTAAATTACCTCTCTAAAAATGGAGAATATATTATCCTTCTGAATAATATAAAGAGTGTCGTAAAATTAACACAAGAAGTAATTTCGATTGAACACAATTTTAATGAAAAAAAATTTAGGTTTAGGATACTTACACGCTTTAAACACGCTCAAACTTTTTTTTAAGTGAAAACTTTTTCATTGAACCCGCGTCATCATCAAGTGTCACGCTTACTTTCGTTTTTCACTTCTGTCGACAGTCCCCATTACTGACTATTTTTTTTTATGCAGAAAATTTTCAAAAAGCATGCTCACGAGTTACGTAAGCCAAAACAAGTGCGCTTATAAATATAAGAGTATAAGAAAGCTTAAAACGTGTGAGCGTCCAAAACGGTACAGCCAAAATAACATTCAGTATAGGGCCATTTGCTTTTGTTGATACAGCTCTCAATTTCTTCCCGTAAGATGTGGATGGTCGGAGAATCGTCTCAGACTTCAAAAATTTACAAAAATATAGTATTGATTGATTTTTTTGCGAAGCTCTGCAATAATTCTTAATCACGCTGTCTGTCTCTTTTCATTGCAAATATTTTATGACGAAAAATTCAAGCCTTGCGTTATTTTTGGAACACTCTTTATTATCCTTCTGAATAATACAAAATAAAATAAAATTTTATTGTGATTGAAGAGAAAAACGTATTTTGAATTTTTTATGATGAATAATTTTACTTTGTCTAATTATTGCAATGAGTTTGGCTGGATAATTTTCACAAATTTAATATTAATTTTCTTTTCATTTATCAGTTTTTACAATTAAGTGGTTTGAGTGGAGGATTTTCAGCGTCTGTAGCCACAGGTTAATAAAGACCTTGATAGAATATTTACAAATAAACAGGTATAAGGCAAGTGATTATGTCTTTTCATTCTCATATTCGTTCTAACAAAATGTTATGAAAATCGGTTTCTAAGACAATTTGGACCCAATTAGAATAAAAATACTATCCAAATTAAACTCAGAGCTATAGTTTTTAAAATAAAATCTGTATATATGATTCGTTAATTCGAATTTTAAAGGTAATTTGCGAAATATTTCGAAAATTAACCCCACGAATAACAAAAATACAGTTAAAACTTCTTACGTCCTTAAGGCACATTTTTCTCAATATCTATAAACCAGACAGTGGCTTGGAGCTTGTTTATTTAGATAACAAATTTAAAACTGTTCATTAATATCAAATAAAGACATGTTTTCACTTCATAAAATTATATGAAAATTGACAATAATTATTATTCATATTGTTGTTAGGTTAGGGTACACTAAAATTAGAATTTAAAATTAAAATTTATTATACACACAAACAACCCACCATAATCATAATATGTCATCAGTGTTTTTCATTAAGATTTTTAATGGAAGAATACCCTCTAAAGTTGACAAAATTATTATATTGGACAACCATGTGTATTAATAATATTAAAATGTAAATACTCATATAAACATATTAAAATACATCCGTTTATTATTTCACTCCCTTTCTCATCATAATTTGAGGTGTAGGATTAAATAAAGATAAAGAGATGTTTATATTAGGTATATCTAAGGGATGTTTTAGCATCTTTATTATGTTAATGCTATGCTGAAAGTTATTTTTATACGCCTCTAGTAATAAAAATCTCAAGCATTTTTTCTGCAATTTGTTATTTATCAATAGTAAATCCAAAAAATTTAATTTTGCTCTGTCACATCCAAATATCCAATTTTGATTAACGAAGTATGTAATCCTACTAAACTTGGGTCATAATTTTCAAATTTATGATCAAAATTAACCTAGCTCTAATAGGTTTCAAGAATTTGATACCTGGTCCCAGAATTAGGCACATAAGTGATAGCTACCGAAAAATTGATATCACAGCTGAAAAGAATGACCTTAATTTTGATAAACCAAGTATATAATCCTACTAAATTTGGGCCATAATTTTCAAATTTGTGATCAAAATTAACCTAGCTCTAACAGGTTTCAAGAATGTGAAGTTGTGGTTCCGGAATAAAGCACATGAGTGATAGCTAGCGAAAAACTAACAACACAGCTGAAAAGAATGGCCCAAAATTAGTGGATTTAAAAAACATTGCAATATTTTTCTTCTATCACATCCAAATTTTATCTACTAAATTTAGTCATGCTTTTCAAATTTGTGATCAAAATTAACCTAGCTCTAATAGGTTAGAAGAATGTGGAGACCTGGTCCCGGAATTAGGCACATAAGTGGTAGCTACCGAAAAATTGACATCACAGCTGAAAAGAATGACCCAAAGTTTATGTTACTGTCTCAAATTTACGAAGTTATCGACTGTGGAGATACGACTTTCGAACAATAATTTTTTTTTTCACTAGTCGCGTTGTTCTATAGTTATAGAACAATTAAAGATATAAGCACGTTTGATTTATATCCCGACAAATAGCAATCATAAAATAATTCTCTTCTATAAAATATGTTTTTAGTAACAGTGATAAACAGTGATAATCGTGAATGATAGTATCAGTAAGGATAACAGGTAGAATGTAGTAGACATAGGTAGAATGGGAGAGGTAAATAAGTATTATTATACTGGAGCTGGAGCAGTATAAATAAATGAATCGTGTATACAATAAAGACATATTTAGGTAATATTCATCTTCATTTTCGTTGTTAATCTTTAGATATATGTTATTATTAATGCTTAAACCCTCTATTTTATATTATTTATACCGAGAGAACGAACAACCGAGAGAATGGACCGATTTTTTTTTTCTTGCTTTTACTATCATGGTTTTTTTTTTTGTATTTTTATCCTATTTGTTTATAGTTAAGAATACTATATTTTTTTACTATTTTATTTCTGTGAAATAGCCGTAGGTTAAGATGTATTATATAAAATCTATAAGATTATTTATTTTAACTCTGCAAAAAAGGTTTTATACGATTGTATATACCGATTATTTTATAAATCAATAGAAAATTTGGATTTCAGATTTTCAGATTTTACGTTTTCGAATTCGAAATTGGTTCAGCATTGCAATTATATTCAATCATATTCATACAAGAAATATTGTCCTCAATACGAATTCATTATTTTAGAGTCCCGCGCGATTTAAAACGTCCCCCGTTCATTTTCGTTCAAGAAATAATTTTTAGGCGCAATACTAACAACAAAATCTCTGAAATTTCTATCCTTTCTTAAACAAATTTCCAAAATGTATAATAAACCTCGACCTATTAGTTGTGAAAATTAAATAAAACAAATTTTAATGAAAATTGTGGCTGAAAATTAGAAGGTAGTTATCAACTTAAATCATAAAAGTATATTTCAATAAATTTTACAGTACCAGATGAATAAATCCGATTTAAAATCGCACACTTAATGGAATACAAATCTTATTTAAAGAAAAAAAAATAAAGGAAAAAATGAGATATAAAATTTGTTCCCATCAGAGCATCAGATGTAAAACCCATTTGAAATTGTACGGCAAATAGGATTAAAATTCAATAGAAAAAATAACCAAAATATATAAAAAAATAAAATCCCGTAAATATTACATAATAATCGGTAATTCTTTTGAACCAACAAAACTAATAAAAAGCGTAAAATTACAACACTACATAAAATAAAAATTAATATCAAATAAAAACTAATGTTTAATAATAGTTTAAAAAAAAAATAAAAATAAAGCCATCGTAAAATATAAATTCTTATTTTATTTAAAAATTAAATAAACTAAAGTGAAGGAATAGAAGTAAAGAAAATCAAATAACATCAGGACCAAACGTAGTATTTGATACTTATCTTAAAAGAAATGAAATTATTAATGCTTCTTGTCGACCGTGTCTATCTGATATTTTGCTTCAATAATTGCTATTGGAAAATTCGATTTATTCTATAGCTATAGGCTCTTAAGCTAGGCTCCTTTTTTAGAAGACTCGAAAAATGTTTTATTGTGCGGTAACCTAAATATCATTTTCTCCGTAGTAGGAACGCACGAGAGGTACATTGTTAGATCGTGATATTTGAAAAATTACTATTTCCAAAGTGTCGAACAACAGATAACCTTGCTTTCTTGGATGCCAGACAAAATTTTTGTTGGCAAGCTCATATTTAACTTCCAATGTTTGTTTGGGTTAAATCTTGTAACTGAATTTTAAAGCAGTTATCCTCAATTGATTGAGTGAAAATTTTGCATACACGTGTTTGGATGACAATGAATGGTTAGTTTAAGGACATTTTTCTAAATCCAATATGTTGACAACATGGAGGGCTACATGTTTTTTTAATCTGCTCCTTGATATGGATAACAACTAAGGAATTTTGTAGATCGGTAGACAAAGTATTTTTATGGTAAGCTGATTTTCCCCTCGGCTCCACCATATTTAATATACATTACACAACTATTTATAAAGACTGAGACGTTCCCATTTTTATATTTATTTAAATTTTTATTTGACTTTTTATTCATTTGAATATAATCGCTTAATGAAAATTCATCAATTATAAAAAGAGAAGAAGATATAACTTTAAAATACTACGCTTGGCTCTAGACTTTATAAGTAAAGAAAATCGAACAAATATAATACAGAGGCCAGCAAAGCAACAAATACAAACACAGCACGCTACATTCTCATTAACTTAATGCAATTACTTAAAACATATATTTATGTATATTATTTGATGTTTTTGTGTGGTGTGTTTTTCTGTAAAATATTGTCGCAAAAATTAAATAATTTTATTACAGTAATAATCATAATAATATTAATAATAATATTATATGTTTGTTACTTGAAACGACAAAAAACTTTATAAAATTGAATTTCCTATTGCATTTTATTACTAGAGTTAAAAACTACTATAGATTGTTATTTTGTTCAAATGCATGAATTTGTTTTTTGTACAGAGTGTGATGTTTAAAGTTACACCATATATTGTTAAATATACAGGTATTTACTGTCCTATTTCTAGCCGAGAACTTAATCGATCTCAATTTAAATATTGATAAAGACATATCTTTAAAATCATGCATTGTGGACCATGTTTTTTAAAAAAATGACTTTTTTTATCAAAGCACTGCATGAAAAATAAAAAAATTCTTAACATAACTTACAATTCTCGAAAAATTGAAAAAAATGTATACTGCTTACCTGAAACAAGAAACAAAAATTATTAATAATTGTTTAATATCATAATAGTACGATAGGATCTTGAGGAGTTTAAGTTCAAAGGAATAAAATTGAAGTTGAAAGAACAATTATTCAAATGATAGTGTATCAAATTAAAGTATTGATTCCTCTCTACGTTTCCGAGGAAAACAAGGAACTCATTACTCTCCTAAATAATCGATCACATCCAAATTTCATCCAATTTTGATAAATCAAGTATGTAATCCTACTAAATTTGGCCCATACTTTTCAAATTTGTGATCAAAATTAAGCTAGCTCTAATAGGATTCAAGAATGTGAAGTAGTGGTTTTGGAATTAAGCATATTAGTGATAGCTAGCAAAAAAAGACATCACAGCTGAAAAGAATGACCCAAAATTAGTGGGTTTCAAAAAAAATTTCAATTAGATTGGATCAATTTTGCCTGTTTTATCAAAAAAATCGAATTTATTAACTTCATGACGTCATCAGAATTCAAAAAATTTAATTATACTCTATCACATCCAAATTTTAGCCAATTATGATAAACCAAGTATGTAATCCTACTAAATTTGGGTCATACTTTTCAAATTAGCCTGCCTCTAATAGGTTTCCAGAATATGGAATCTAATTGTACAAACTACTTACATCGATAAAAATATTCAGAAAAGTGTTTTCATTACCTACTAAAAATATTAATTTTGCAAAACTGTGACTTGTAAATAGTGCTCTCATATACTTATCTATCGTACATAAATACAAGTTTTGAAATTTTTACAAGATAACAAGAAAAATTTATATGAGATGTTACATAAATAGTTGTTACATTTCAATGAATAAAAACCTGAAATTGGGTCATTTAAGAAAAATGTAGGTATCTATCTTTTTATCATGTATTTTATTTTCTAATTATGTGCATATAATGTTTGAAGAATTTTATGTAATTAAAAATTAAATGCAAGTACTTATCCTATACTTATAAATTTAAAACAGAACAACTTACATATTTGAATACAATTAATTTCGAGTACTTTTTTACATTCCAATTTTATTTCTGAATGATTTAAAAAAAATATAAATTATCTTTTTTTTTCAAAATTTCTTCTAATAAAAACTAATATTTTTACGAGAAATATGCAATCGATGTTAACATTAAAGCAATAGTTGTCTAAAAGGTCTTCCTGAGTTGATGTCATATAATAACCTTTCTAGCATTCTTGGGCAGCCTATAGTGATTGAAGAAATTTTCTGTTTCAGTGACAGATGTTTGAGTCGACTGAAAAGAGCTCAACTCCCACTTTTTATATAATCAACCTCTTCTTATGCAATTGGTCCATTCTTCTTAAGATTAGATGTTGCAGTGCGTAGGTAACCGTCCAAGACATTTGAGATATTCTACAATTTTCTTCTTTAAAAAATGATAGCAGAATATTAGCTTCTCAACAAAAAGAGTAAAAAGTGACATAGGACACACCCGGTAGGAACTAAGTTATTTTCGTTATAAATTATATACAATATACGCATGTATAAAATATTAAATTTAAAAAAAATGTACATTAATTTTTTATTTAAATATACTGAGGTGGTTGGATTTTGAGTTAACGGACCTTCAGCATATGATGCGGGCATTATAATCATATAACAACGCCCTCTTTACGAATATTATTAATATTTTAAGATCATTTTTTATATAAATTTAAAAAAGTGTCAAAAAATTCAATGAATTTGTGAATGAAATTAATTATAAGCACTCGATGCCTCAATTGAGAATTTCTTTGATCTCTCGTACGACTAGAGAAATAATATTTAATTTATCTTTGTAAAAACTATGGTATACAACTATGTATACCATTTTTTTTTTTTTTAAATATTTACGAGATATGTTAATTCAGTTGAATAACTCTACAGTTTAAGAATTATTCCATAAAAAAAGTTGTGGTTTTTCATTATAATAAAGTTATAAAAAAAATCTATTGTTAAAAATTTGGATTAACCTAGGTAAGAAATATTCCATTTCAAAAAGGAAGAAAGGTATTTGAAAGGCTTAATAATATAAAACCCAAAAAAAAAAACACCTTGATATGATAAAACCCAAACTTTGTACAATCCTTAGATATAATAATGGAGTCAAAATCATAATATTTGTTAAAAAATAAATATATATCAGAGGGACTTGATATTATTAAATTCAATAATATTATATACTTTATTTTGTAGATTAATAAACATATCAAAAATATTATAATCGTCTTATATTCTGTTAATAGATATTATTGAATTTTTTATTATAGGGTAACATGTAATACCTAGAGTACAACGTACTTAAACCGCTGTGTTGTGTCGATAGTGATATCGATATTTACGAGATAACATTGAAATGTGGGTATGTTACCAGAAGATAGGCTGAAGACTGATTGTCAACGTGTTTTAGATTATTTTGTTTTTAACTAAAACAAAATTTTTCTACGAATATAAAATTTAAATTTTAGTAGACTGGTGGGGGTGATTCAAGGTACAATAGGATGAGAATTTTGGGACATTATGATGATGCATCATTGTCCACACATCATATGCCATGGTTCACACGTTTTTATCGATAGTTATTTAAATTCTCAAAACAAACAAACTTCCCTACAAAGAAACGCTTTTTTCAAAGCGACCTGGAACTTGTTAAATAAAAACTAAAGTGCCTTTGACGTAGAGACTAATTCTATCAGATCTAACTTTTTGTCAGTATTTAAAGCAAAAGGGCAACTAGAACTCACTCATTCAATGTACAGAAAATAAACAAATCTTAAAAGACCAAAAGGCAATAATTTGATCAATTTTAATGAAAAAATATTCTATAATTGTTCACGTCAAAGGCAAAAGATAATAATTCTGTTTAGTTTCGGTATATTAAAAACAACAATTGTAAAAACAAAGGTATTTTCTATCTCGAAACAATGTAGACAATGAATACTGTTTTTTTTATTCATTTTTAATTTTGATATGATTGTTAATCCAGAATGTGTGTGTGTTTATAATACCGACAACAGCTGAATGTATAAAGCATTGGTTTACATAATATGTTATATTTTGATAAAATATATACCGTACACGAGTCATATTGTAAGTAATAATATTCCGACATATTGACGTTTGTGAAATAACACACATGCATTCATGTTTTACCATACTTATATACGTGTAAACAGTTAATCAAAAATAATACAGTCAAATTCTGTTTTAACGACAAAGAAGAGACCAACAAATTTCGTCGTTATAACCGACAGTAATTATAAGCTATATACACATTTTTATATTATTAAAGTTAATTAGACTCAAAATTAAGTTTTTAATGTCGTAATAACAGATATATATGTTCATAATTGTAATGAATTGATCTCTATTACCCATATGTCATTATAACTGATGTTATTAGAGTCGATATTTTATTTTCGTCACGATTTAGAAGAAATTTTTGAGGTGCCGTAATTGCTTCGGGATATTATCGTATACTTTTTTATTCGATAGTCCAGGAACTACAAGTACAAACTGCCCAGCTCTTGTCATGAGTGGCTGAACTTGAACCAGCCATCCTTTGATGACCTCGTCCTCGTCCCTAAATTCCGTTGACGTTCAAGCATTGCTGCTGTTCTTAAACAGCTCGAAATGGTTTATGTAGTAGTGACCGGATGAGTCAACTCAGTTTCGGTATTCCAATGGATCTTATGGTCTAAGTGTAGCCTATCCAAGTACAGCTACTCCAATCAAACCTAACCTAGGGTCAAAATTACTCCAAAAATGGTCCTCTATTTTGAATTTTTTTGGTAATAGCTATCTTAATTCAAAGAAAATTTGTTCGATTTTTCGATTGAGCGAATAAAATGCTTCGAAGATATCTCGCCCTTCGTATATAATTTGAGTCCTTATCACAAACCAACGCGACAAGTAAAATGAATCGAAGACAAAAATTTATCCAATTTTAGTCCAATTTTTTCGAACAACCATATACATTTATACATAACAAATATTTCAACCATCCAATATTCTCTACTGTAACCATTCCTATGTATTGAATCTATATATCAGTTTGCTGAGTTGACTGACTAAAGAGAGTATGATGGTAACATGACTTTGACTAACTAAATAAATTAGTAATATATTTGTTACAGCTCTAGTATTCTATTCAAGTACAAATAAGTACAGTACTGCAGTCAGTCAGCAGTACCTTTGTAAACTAAACACATTATCGAAAATTTACATGTGATGGTAGAAATTGTTTACATAAATATCATAGAATTAATCTTTCTATCACATACCTTTTCATTGCTGATTATAATTAAATACACAGAAGATAGTCGAGTCAGTATATGAGATGGAAAATCGAATGTGAAGTCAAGAATGTTAATAATCACGCAGATATATTATTATAATGACAAATTAACCCTTTACAAGTGTCAAAAAATTTAGATCCAGAGCCTAAGAGAGTATCAAACAATTGAAAAAAAGACACAGGCATCAAACGGTAAAGAAATTCTCATAGTAAAGTCCTCAGAAGCAAATTTCTGGTCTAAAATTCCGGATTTAATAATTTTAATTCCTGTTCAGATTGCTATATTTCTTTAATTATAAACTAAGTTCACTTTTATAGTAAGCTTTCCAGGAACAGGCATTAAAAGTTATAAATTTTCTAAAACTATAGAGGACTCTTAATAATAATTAGATTGTAATTTGAATAAATAAGTACGTAATTAAATGTGCTTAAAATAATTTAAATAGTATTATCATTAAAACCAAAGCACATAATAATTGTATAATAATTTGCTTGATATAATAATCCTAAAATTTCATGATTGCAGGAATCATAAAGTTAATCCATTATGCTCAGTATTTATCGATTCAATATCTGTTAAAATATAATTATTAAAAAATAACTATTATATAATATAAACACATGCATATAATATGATACAGGAATAATGGAAATTTTAGCAAGAGGATATTTTGAGAGTTGTAGTATCATGGAATTTTGGGTTTAGTAGGAAATAAAACAGAAATTTTTGGACTATAATATTCAAAACATTCAATAGTGGTTTAGCATAAACACATACTTATTCAACTAAATCAATGGGAAATTCTAGTTCAGGAGGGGACAGCTGCCCAGACTTCCTCTACCTTCATGTAGGGGAATGTCACGGATAGTATGCATATCCTACTTTGTATGTCAGCAATTTAATTGGAAAAACTTATGAGTTTCAAATAATATTTTCGGACGTTTCTTGAGATATGAATTTGGAAAATTTACTCTTATTTATAATTTACAAATTGGATTAAAATTAATTTCCAACGTTTTTGAACGCAAACCTAAATGGAAAGTTTTCCTAAAATTTTAAAATCTCGTATTGAATTGAACGACCCTATACACAGCATAATACAATATTATATAGAAAACCAAATCATAAATGAGGTCTACATTTGACTAACCAAACGACCAACCTATACCAAAACTCGCTCTCTTTGTGTTTGATCTAGATGTTCGTACATACAATACACAGCCAAACAGCTCTCTAACATGCATATAGCTCCAGCTCTCCAACTTAACTATATTGTAATGATTTGTTTAGATATTTTAATAAACGTAGTGGATACGTGTGTACAGTGGGATCCACATTGAATTTTAGTAAATAACTAGACATTACGTTCTACACAGTACACATTATCCCATTTTGATCTAAGGATTTAAAGGTCTAAATATCCTTAAAGTTGCCGTTTACTTCTTCTGTTGGAGCAAACCTACATTTATCTCCAGCAAAATTTCTTTTTAATTCCAAATTATTGATTGGATTTTGTATCGATAACAAATGTCAAAACCTTCTGTTCCCAAGCTCATCTATTCATATTTCAGATACGTCCACCGCGTCTTGTAGTCTATTTCTAGTCCAGAAAAACCATGTCTCAATATTAGACCGTTAGTGAATTAGTACCGAAATAGTAGATATTCTATTGTCCATGCTTCTTCATAGAAGTCTCCGCACAAGTTATAATTGGTGATCTATCTTTTTTTTTTGTTAATTCCAGTAGTACAATAATAACATAATCAGGTAAGACTTGATCTGATATGTGTAGAGAGACACTTCCTAAAGGCTGTTGTAACGCCTGAAAGGGGAGTCATCTATCATAAAGGACATTTTCTCTTAATCCACTCATAGTCTATATCAGTAAGATGTATCAACAAAAAATTACTGAGTTAAAACTATGGATGTTATAACAAATAGGCGACTAATCATAGAGACTCTTGTCAACAAGTCGGTCATATGTTTAACCTGGCCCAGATTGAGGCAATGTTGAAAGGAAGGTGTTACTTTAAAGCAGATTACTCCAGAAGCGCGGGAGTAATCTGCTCTCTCTGGAGTACAAGTTGAGACGTCAGTCAGATGGTAAGCAACCAAATATAGTGATTAGTTTAAGACCCACCCTAGACCCTTTTTATTGAGATGTGGATGGTTGTTAAGATGTTTTTATTTTAGGCAAACTAAATAAGGGTAGTCAATTGGGACACTGTGTATTTAGAGTGTGGATAGTATGTAGCATTATTTGTAAAGTGGTTTGGTTTTGTTATTTAGTAGTGAAGTAGTTGTAGTATTATTATGTTTGTTATCTAAATTCAAAACGAAAAGGATACCATTTTTTTGTTGAAAAAAATTACGTATGATTTGCATTACAAGGATTTTTTTTGTACATGTTTTTTATGATGCGACATTTAGAAAAAAAATTTCAAAATCTCTATATATTATAAATGCGAAAGTAAGCATGTTTGTTTGTTTGTTTGTTTGTTTGTTACGCTTTCACGCTTGAACTAGCGTATGGGTTTTAATGAAACTGTACAGTAATATAGCTGATATATCAGAATAACACATGAACTATAGTTTATAAAGATATATTTAAAAAAAAATGAAAAAAATTACTTTAATTTGACATTTGAAATTACCATAAATTACAGATTTCTGAAAAAATAGTCAATATAAAATATTTCAAGGCCACCTTCTCTGACATACTCAATGAATAATTACTATTATACATTTAAAAAAATAATATATTTTACCTGTGTAAAACAATCCCCACCATTATTTCGAGTGTTATAGAAAAGGGATAAGCGGGAGCAATCTTTATCAATCTTTACTTTTAAACCAAGCGAAGCGGGTGGATATCACTCTAGTATTTTTACATAAATCATACAGTAGCGTTAGGTTTTGATTTGTATGTTTTTTTTTTTTAGGATGTTTATGACGAATGTTCACTGATTTCGAAAAAAGATGAAACATAAAATGAAAGGAGATAAATCTTTGTAGAACGTTTATTCTCATATTTCTTGAACTTCATTTACGAGATTATGGAAAATGAATTCATTTTATTTCATTTATTTCAAAAAACCTCTCTACGATATACTTTAAAAAATTTAGCTAGCTGATTTTACACAATTTGATGACCAGTAGTAAAATATGTATACTTCAGCTTCTTGAAACTAAAGTTCATTGACAGATGTAATCAAAGAGACATATATTGTATAAAGGCAAAGTTCGCTTACCAGACTACAAGCAAACCGGACTTATGTCTTCAAATAAAATAAAGATTTTGAAGTAAGTTTCGTTTAAGTTGTTAAGTTATTTGCGAGTTAACTTTTGCGTTCTGTGTTTTAAATTATATTAAAAATATATCATTGTCTTGCTTATTAGTGAGCCCTTTGTAATTGTTTCATGTTGCAGTTTCAATAATACTACTGATTAATCGTCATAGATATTTAAGGCTACAACTTTGCCCTTTATTACAGGCCAACACGGCACGTATCGAAATAGGAAGTTAAATAACAGTACTCCTCCGGAGTGGAATGGAAACAAGCAATGTGGGCTGTTGCAAACACTCAGAAAAGAAGATTTCTACAAGAACTTGAAAGGCAATCAATATTTCAATCATATGCCTCCTATAACGCTTTTCCCTAGAGTGAACTAGAAAGATTACATATAACGATATGATTAGTGGGGGTGATCCAAGGTACAACAAGGTATGACTCGTGATGCCCTATCATCTTGTACTATGGATATTTGTTATCTATAAGTTATAAAAATAGTACTAAATGGAATCTATTCACCGTACCGATATGAATCAAACTGTCTTTTCACATGGTAAAGTTGCAAGTTACAGCAATGTAAAATGATCATTACAAAGAGGAATATATGTGACAACTGGTTAGCTTTGGAACTTGTTTTAAATAGAGAATAGTGTAGATATATATTATATAATGCTTGAATATTTTTGTATCTATAGAACAACATAAATTTTTAATATTAAACCTTCATAATATACATATCCAACATATACAAAATATATAATCAGATTATAAACTATAAAGAGCAAAGCGATTATTATGAGACGAATGATAACAGTAGGGAGAGAGTCATCATCAAACAAGCGAGTTATGGATATATAATATTGTATGGTTAGTAGTGTTGTCTGCACTATCTACACCATCTAAAAGTATAGTATTTTGTATATTATTTATACAGAGTGCTTCTGGATGTAAAATGAAATAGCTGAAATACGTGAAACTGTGAGTCAAATACATAATATATTCATATTTAGTCTTATTATCTATTGTTTATGAGTACAAAACAAGCAAGCCATGGGGTGACTCTGGTGCGACTCTTGAGATCCACACGAATATCTTCCTAGTTTAATAAACAGAAAAAAATTTAAAAAATACTCGCCCGTCTTGAAACGACTCTACTAAATGTTACGAAATTTTTTTCGTATCATTAATAAGCATTGATCGACACCTCAACAAAGTCGATTCCATTTTTGGTTCGCGCGATTTCGACCAGGAAAAAATTACCAAGAACAAACATACGTACGTACACACACACGCACACATGCATCTTTTCAAATTTGGTGTAAATGCCTTGTCCTGACCATTAACGCACGTAATAAAAATTACTTTAAAAAAAAACAAAAAAACTGGAACTTGCGTAACAGGAAGAAGCTTATAAATAATACTTTAGCTTATTATATGATCTAGGAGTTTCTGATTTAATAATAAAGTAAATTAATAATATACATAAAACGATTGCGTTTAATAAAAGCTGAAAAGAAAGAAACAAGTCCAGTAGTTTTCATAGCAACTTCAACAATCGGTGCCCATTAATATCTAGATCGGCTGCGACTGCGCTATTTAAATACCGGACTTTTTTTGAGATTTTATTTAACGCAGTCGGTTTTTTATTTATTTTTTTATTCAATAATAAGGAAGCTTCTCTTTTAAAAAGTTTTTCATAAATTAAAGTGAATTGTTTTTTCATGGTACATCTAGTACAAAATATGGTTATATTCATTTGGAGTTGTTGTTTGTCAATGACAATATGATCCATATTATTATAATATTCCACACTACAGTTCTCATATATATTATCCAGCCATATTGGTCAAAATATAAACAAAGCTTGAGTGCTTTCGTTGCCTTGTTCAACATGAAACATGTACACACAGGTCTGTATTTATTAAAAACTGCTTTTAATATTATTATTTGATTATATATATCTTTAGTTCAATAATAGCATATTTATTATTGAAAAACATGGTCAAAGAGCTTGGTTTTATCCTTTGGGAATGAAATATATTCATCTTTATGTGAAATTTAGTCGAGACTTTATCCAAATATTTAATCATTATTTAATTCCTTAGATGTTTATTTACTTGAAAAAGCTTCAAGGTCAAACTTTACATTAATTTATAATGTTTGTATGTAAAATATATTTTTTATAATCTCAGGGGTAATATCATTTGGGAATTCCACAAAATTCCTTGACAAACTCATTCTTATTCTTTTTTTTTTACATATAATTTGAGGTCTAGGTTCGGTTAGAAGTTAGACGAGGCCTCCTTTGGAAGTAACGAGGACTCCTATGGTACTCGGTTATTAAGTTTTTAGGTAACATTAGCTATTGAATGACTTACAATTTTGAATAGTTTTCAATTCGAGGTACTTTATTGGGCAAATTATTGCATAAAAAGATGTATATAGACATCATAGTTTTTTAAAATCTAATAAAAATAGTCACCGCAAAATAAAACTCGGCTCAAAAACAGCCCGATGTCCAAAACAACTTCAGGCAAAACAACTCGAACATGCCTTAAATGTGGTCGTGTTGGTCATGCCTTAAATTTGGTTGAATTATCACAGGTCTACGGATTTCTTGACTTTTTGTTAAATCCTGTGCATGACTGACTACTTCCGTTGTTTTTAAATGTAAGTCTACTTAAGGCCGCCATATTGACTGCTTGGTTTGATTAGTGATATTTCTAATAGGGGAATAGTAAGTAGAAACAAATTACAACTAGTTTTAACTGTTAAATTTGAGTCAATTTACAACTGTCCAATTTGAGAAATGAATAAAATATAATATAGTTTAAAAAATTTGTGCTAGAACAAAATCCAAAAGTTAAAGGTCGTACAAATTTTATTGAAAATATTTCTATGGTGTTGAATAGAAATTATCGAATGATAGATACGCTTGGTTCAAGGTTTCGAATCTATCAATCAATTTCCAATAGAATTTTTAACTTAGATAGAATTTGTATTTCACATGTTACAAAAACATAATCGATCATCATAAATTATGATAATGATATTATTTGAAATAGTTTAATCTCGGGAAGTATCTCGTATTTTGAGACAAAATTATTGATTTTATCTACTATTTTTGCATTTCTTCTTATTTTCTTATTTTCGTAACAAAACAAAACTAAAATACTATTTTTAAGATCGTGCCACATCCAAAAATAAGTGCAGTTATCAATAAAAATTATAGCAAATATGTGCAGTGAACTAAATTAAAAAAGATTTAGCAAGCGAATTCAACACGTAATAACATGTGACGTATTTAATAGCTTGATCGATTTCGACATGATAATAATCACTAAAGCGGAATAAAATTACACATGGTTAAATAAGGATGAATTCTAAGAAAAAATTAATGAACTCGTAACATATCGAAAATCACACGATAAAATATGTTTTTCTAGAAAAAATCTAATCTGTATACCAATATTTTTTTCTTGGTATCAATGTACAGAATATAATTTATTTCAGAAAAGCCTTCCAAGAAAAGAAACCTTTCGTTTAGAAAAACCTCATAATATATAGATTGTGTATCTAAATAATTGCCAAGAAGACAAAAGTAGGCTGGTATCGGTATACTGTTTTATCATTTTTTGTAAAAATTAATCAAAGAAAGTGAAAAACTATGCAGACAAAAATTAAAAATGCATAAAACTTGAATGATTGGTTTAAGGATGCCTCTGTGTGACTCTGTTGATAAAATTTGATCCACGAAACTTCGCTCAGCCGTTTATTTAAAACCAACCATTATTTTTAATTATTTAGGGTTCGGATTTTACAAAAAAATTTTCCCTAATAATTTCCACAGTTTGTTTCGAAACGAAAGTATAGGCAGGAGTGAAAGTGAGAAGTGTGCGATTTTGAAAACATTGAAAAATAAAAAAGTTAGTCAGCCATCTATGAACTGTAATCAGAAGTTACCATATATATAAAAAATACTTTTTCATGTGAGTTGGCTTGAAAAGACGAGTATTGTGAGAGAAACTGCACTATGATAACCGACTATCAACAGTTGAAGCTGTGGTAAGTGATGAAAAACTTGACCGCGCGAGAATCTTAATGCAGTTCTCTGCCCCAACCTGAATTTCCAATATTTACAAGAAGTTTTTAATACATATTTAAATGACCTTTTTATCATATTTTTATTTTTACTGCTGCATTTCCATCTTCAATTTTGTCTCCTTCTGTACGTTTTATACAACAATGAACAAAGAAATTTTTTCCCCGATAAAGAAATGGAATATCCAGCGAAAATCATACACTTAAAAAAAAAATTTATATAATGTCTTTACATTTTTTGTCACAAATCCGTTGAAAAAAAAACTATATTATTTATTGTTATATTCTGTGAGAGTTAATGGAGGCGATCCGTCATATGTCAATATGATATGGAAATCAACACATATTTTTGAAAAACATGAAAATGTACTTATATATCTGTATACATGTAAAATATATACATATATAGCATATGCATATTATAATATAAAGATGTTATTTTTTTTGTTAAAACGTTTTCTTTCGTTGAACGTTTCTATTTTTTATTTTATATATTTTTCATCAAAAAAACCAATTTTGATACTGTTTTTAAGTGATTCCAAAAATTAAATTTAAAAGTTTTATGTGGTACAAAATGTTTAACTTCTAAAACGATATTTTACAACTTATAGTTTTTTGTCCGCTTCGCTTTACCTTATGTAAGGTGAAAAGCTATTGGCAAATCAATAAAGAGAATAATAATAATAAACATATACCTACCCCCACCCAAAATCTACGATTCTCGATCGCTTTTGCGACTTGAACATCGTCAAGGCTCCTTTGACCATTATTAGTTTGAATAGATTCAAAAATAACAAACTAACCGCGACCATTCATAATAATTACATTAAAAAAAAATAACATAACAGTTACCAAAAAATCATGTAAATCGCACCAGAATCAAAGTGGAAAGCAGGAAAACACTATGCAATAATTGGCTCCCAATATTTAGATTCTTACCCGGGGTCAAACATCACAAAATACAATTTTTTGCGAAAATTTCATTAACGGTCACTGTTATCGAAAAAATAGTGGTTATCAAATTAATAACAATAGCCGTTAACGAAAAATCGTATTTCGTGACCGTTGACCCCAGATAACATTTGTAGCGACATACAGATCGATGGAGACGATTGGGATTCTGTTGGGAGCTACAAATAGAAGGTTCATACAAATATCCAGCTTTACGGGAATTTTTCCTAAGTGAAATGTCTTTATTCTCTATATTAAAACATATTAGTTGTGAATATCCTTCAAGCGAAATGGGAACATTCAACTCAGCTATTGGCTTGAACTATTATCCTTCTATAGATTTCGTCTTTCTTTTATTTTTCGTTTCAATGGGTTACACCAAATAAAAATTTAGAATCAATAATAAAAAAGAATTCAATAAATAACAGAAAATATTATCGACAAACATATACAAAACTGCACAATGACTGTATGATTATTTTTGATAGAAATACAGACTGATGACGTATTATTTTTATTATTATTAATATTATTATTTTATGAAAGAATATTACAAAATCAATGTATTTGAACTTTTTGACTCAGTATTGTACATAGAATGTAAGTTTAAAAGAATAGTATTATTACAGTCTTATAAGACTACACTTTTTTACTTACACTCGGTGTAAGAAGTGCATAAAGGTAAAAAAAGAAGAACAAACTTAATAATATACAATAAATAGCACAATAACAATATAGATTGGTTTTATTGATGAATAAGGTATGATATATTTATTTACTCACTTAATAAAAGAAAAGAAATAATAGTAAAAAGTTTTAAAGTAATTTTCTTTTATTTGAGAGTAGAAAAAAATATATATATAAAATAGAAAAAGGTTATTATAAAAAGATTAAAATCCTTTTTACAAGAATAGCATCATATTTAATTTTTTTTTAACTTCTTGTTAGAAAGTTATAGTACTCATTCCGAAAATCGGCCAACAAAAATTATTTATACTCGTAATATTTGTTTGAATCATTTGCAATATAGGGTGAATCATTTTAATCTATTATGGCTTACAACTCGTTTTATAAACAAATGTGGTAATCAATAAAAAAAAAAAACCTCAACAAAAGTTGCAGATTTTATTGGAGGATATCCTGTACTTCACTTCAGATACGACCTAGTTCTGCGTGTTTCTTTGATTTAAGCCGTGTCAATTTAAATCTTTAAAGGTAATAGATAGAATAAACAATGACTTTAAATAATAGAGTTGATCCTAATAAAAATAACTAGCAAAAATTATTTAAACCACTTTTTCGAAAATCGTTAGCTTTCGAAAAAATATATCATTATTGCATTTAATCGAAAGAAAACATGGTTAAGTCAACATTTGTCATTATTGACATTGGTCAATAAAGGACACTCGCCTGTGTCTATCACTTTGACTTGAAATTTTATTTTTTTGGCTATTTGACCTTAATCTTCAAATGATCTTGAAAATTTCAGGAGTTTTATTGCCCTTGATAACTTTTGTCCAACAAATATTTCTTAAGCTGGCGTTTTTTCTTAAATGCAATAATGACATATGTTTAAGCCGCATCCTCCAAAAGTTTACGATTTTCGAAAAAATGTTTTAATCCTGACGCCATTAATCAGTTTCTCTCAATTTTGAAATTTTTTCGATTGTATAAACAGCGCTGGCGTCAAAATCCATTTGGAGTAGCAAAAACAATCGTTCCTAAAATATGTAAAAATTCTGACCTCCAAGATCCAATCAGAACGCATTAAAGAGTAGGAACGTATATCAGAATAGGCTTTAAAGATCCGTTGTTACTGATATGAGTGGCATCCAAGTCAGAGACTTGCCTCATTTTTCGAGCTAGGGTCTGATTTATTACTTTAGCAGAAAATTATTGGTAAGAATTTCTGAAGTCCTAACAACCCCTTTGGTTTGTTTTCATATTATATTCTTTCTTTTAAAAACATAGACATACATATTCATATATCAAGTATATATACATTCATAAAAACCGCACATAAAGGAAAGTTTCCTTTATATAAACATCAAACTAGAAATTGATAAATAGAGAAAATGATTGTTATTATAAAAAATAATAATATGAGACAAAAAAAAAATAAAAAACTTTAAATTCAATAAAAATATAGTGGATGTATTTATAGACAATATCAAGAAGAATGATGATGCATCTATTCGATTTTTCTATTATATTCGAATGCTTTATATTCATAGTATTCCAAGCTGATAATAGGGAATCGGGCAGTCGGGCTAAATTTTTGTTATTACCTAAAAAGTGCAGAAAAGTGGAGTTGTTTTTTAAAAATCTTTACTAGTATGCAAGATAACGTTTAAAATTCCTAATTAAACAAAGAGGAAGATACCCACTTGTGACGTCATAGGTGGGTATTGCCATAGAGATTACATATAAAACTTTGTTTTACTAAATAGAGATAGGAAATATTTTTTCTTCTTTTTTTAAATAAATTTTAATTTCACTTTCAAATGTTATGGATAACATAAACGTTTGTAGAAAAGAGAATGATTTACTTTAAAAACTAGCTGTGAACTACCCGCTTTGCTGGGCAACATCCCCACTTGCACCCTCTCTCCACATTTCCTTGCGTGGGATAACAGTTTTGTAATGTACACGTCATGCTCTTTTATTTGATACCCCACTTAGGTATATTTGTAAATATTCGATAATTCCTTCCCACTTTCTCGCTACACCTTTCTACCCTCCGAAGGTTAAAAGTAGATAAAAACAATAGATCTTTGAAGCTGGTTGTATATCGTGTCAATATTTGAGCTTAATCGATGCACAACTTTTTTAGTTTTTGAAGCATATCCCTTTCAACCCCTATTTCAACCCCTTACTCTACTATAATATGGATGTATTATACATAAAAACCTTCCTCTTTCTATCAAATCACTCTATCTATTAAAAAAAACCGCATCAAAATCCGTTGCGTAGTTTCAAAGATTTAAGCGTACAAAGGGACATAGGGACATAGGGACATAGGGACAGAAAAAGCGACTTTGTTTTATACTATGTATTGATATTGAGTAGGTTAGGTTAGAGTGGCTGTCCTGGGGTGGGACACACTAAGACCATGGGGTCAGTTGTGATAACAAAAAAGGGTTGACCCATCCCCGGTCACTACTCCATGAACCACTTTGAGCTCTTTAAGAACAGCAGGGGTGCTTTGACGTCAACGGACATTAGGTCAGTGAGGTCGTCAAAGAGAGGCTGGCTCAAATAAGTCCACCTCCTCATGGAAAGAGCTGGGCAGTGACAGAAAAAATAAAATATCTTCTCCTCCTCCTTCACACTGTGACAGCTCCTGCAATAGTCGTGATACACTGTCAAGCCCAGGCGTTCAGGATGCCTGCCCCCAGCCAGTGTCCTGTAAAAGCCGCAATAACTTTGCTTATAGAGGCCCTTGGAAACAATATAAAATCTTCAGAACGCTTACGATTATACTCAGGCCATATATATCTTGTCGTACCACAAGTACGTTCCTCTCTCCATCTCAGATTGGTCTTTTTTAAGATATCCTCTATTAGAAGCAGCTTGCAGCTTTCGAACAGAACTCCCGGATGCCAATTGATGCTTGTGTCTGACAGAAATGTGCCATTTCTAGCAAACTCACCGGCTTCACAATTTCTTGGAATGTCTCTGTGTCCCGGTACCTATACCAAGATTACATACATATGTTCCGTCAGATCCGAGGGGGTAAGAGTTAATTAAAATTCAAAAAGATATATTATAATCTATAAAATTGTATTAAATGAATACAAAAAATCAACTTCATCATTTTAATACCACAATTTTTTCAATTTTAAAAGCCATAATATATTGTTTGTTTTTTTCTATTGAATTTCGCTTTGAATTGAAAGAATTGACTGGGCACTATAAAAAACAATCTATTCCCGACTAGCAAAGTATATTCATGCATGTTTTACGCTGTTTTCTATATAATATAATATTATTGTTGTTGGTTTTTTTGTTAATGCTTCACTGAATTCTTTAATCGAAATTTGATTTCTTTTTGCTGCGTAGTATGTGTTTAAAACATACGTATTACCTCTATATGTAGCATAACGTATTCCTACATATGTACGTTTAAACATAAAATAAATTTAATATACGAATTTTTTTTATTGAAAAAAACGGTATATACTTTCAATCACAGTTGATTTTTTATATTTATATCTACTGATACAATAGTTAGGAATGTCACGAAAATGTTGACTTTACTTTATCTGCTAGAGGATCGTCATCAGAATCAAAAAATATTAATTTTGCTCTATCACATCCAAATTTTATCCAATTTTAATAAACCAAATATGTAATCCTACTAAATTTGGGCCATACTTTTCAAATTTGTGATTGAAATTAACCTTGATCTAATAGGTTTCAAGAATGTGAAGTTGTGTTTCCGGAATTAAGCACATGAATGATAGCTAGCGAAAAACTGACATCACAGGTAAAAAGAATGACCCAAAATTAGTGGGTGTAAAAAAAAATTCGAATAAGATGGGATCAAATTTGCCTGTGTTATCAAAAAAATCGGTTAATGGATGTCAAAAAAGATCTTGGGGGAAATTTCATTGAATAGTGAAACATTTTTGGAAACAAACAGAAACTATGATGCTACAAAGTAATAGCATTTTATTCTCACCTTCATCTCTGAGTTTTTTAAGAGACCGTCTCGTGTGAGTAAAAAGAAAATATAATCTAGATTCTATCTAGTGTACTTTTTAGTGTTAAAATTTAGATTAGAACATCACGAATATAAAAATATAACTATACCATTATACATTTTAATATAATTGTGGATTCAGTCTGTGTGATTTTAAAATACATTTTTAGTAATTTATACACATTTTTTGTGTGTATACAAATTTTATTTAGACGTAGAATGTTTTTACTGTATATCTGAGGATCACTTTACGTGATAGAAAATCAAAATTTACATATTCAAATGTGTTATTCTTGTTTTGATGTTACTTTTTTTCTACGGTTTCACATTTTCTATATGAATTTTTGTTTCGAAATCTGTCTAGACAGGAAAATATGATCTTACTAGAACAACCTAAAAATATTTAAGATCATTTCTTTACTAAATTTACCTCTCGACAAAAAAAAAAACATAATGATCTCCAAATTTTAAACCAATCAGCAAATGAGATTGTTGGCTGAAGTAATATTTATTTGTTATAAGAATATTATCTGCCTAGTAAAATATTTAATGGTGATTTCAATTCAGTAATTTTTGACCGTGTCTCTTAGAAGGTATAGAAGCAGTTTAAGTGTGGTTGAAGAGGGTTTAAAGATATATCTTCATAGTATTATCAAACCAAAAACCATAGAACATATAGCTGATTTTATATCATTCACAATACTAGTTCGTACGCCAATTAATAGAAATTTCCTTTTTATATGATTTAAATTTAAGATAATGTTTATATCCCCCTCTCCATTTCATTCTAAATCAGTAAAGGTCAGCTCAGTATTTTGCAGTCACGAAGAGAGTCTTGAGTTATCTTATAAGATGTATTATTTCCTTGTGCTCACATAATGAGACACTTGACACATTAAGGTTTGCTGTTTTCGTTGATGTGTTTAAAATTTTGCTATGCAATTCGTAAAAATGGATTAGTAAGTATGGTGGCATATTAAATCTTTTTTCTTCTCCATGTAACATGGGCGTACTGCTTTAAATACACATTTTTTTGACAGAAAATATAATAAAATCTTGTTACTTAAGTATATTACGAAAAAATTACAACCATATGAGAAAAATACACGAACAGCACACTCACTAATACTAAAAATATATTAACTTAATGTATAATGCCTCAAGGATACGATCTTGAAGGAGGGTTAGGTTAGAAGACGATGTTGACGATGTTGGTACCTAATGTCTAGTGTATTTTAGTAGTCCTGCAAATTGCTTCAAGCAGTTTTACCAATCAAACAAGAAGTATATAATAAAAAAAAAAAGTAAGTGTGGCTCACGGTACGGTCGTATTATGGCTCTATAGGTACAGAATCTATTTCTTTCAAGAAATGTACTTTTATATGCTTGCCTTCTGCCTTAAAAAGCACATGTATATTTATTGAAAAACGATATATGAACAGTGCAAAGCCTGTATACAGGAGCCCAGTCAAATATTAAAATCAAGGTTGCTTTTAAACTCCAGCCACAATCAAAGATAAATGTAACGTGCTTATTAATGTGCATATTTGTTAGTGTGATTGTTTGTGGCACCGCAACAACTCTCAAGCGAATGAACTGATTTTGGTTTAGTTTTTTTAATTTAAGTGAATGACTCAAATAAATTAACTCTTTTTATTATAAGACACTCCATAAAATATAAACTTCAAAAGAAAAACTTTTCTAATACAAATGAATATGCACTAAAAAGTAAAAAAAGTAACGATAATATAATGTAGTTAAAATTATTGTTATTTTCGGAGTCGGCGTCAGTCAAGGAAACAATTCTGACAGACTAGTTTGTTACATTAGCTTGGCTGACACCGACTCCAAAAATAATAATAATTTTAACTACGTTATATTATTGTCATTTTTTTACTTTTTAGTACATATTCATTTGTTTTGATAAAGTTTTTCTTTTGAGGTTGGTTTTCTTTTTGTTAAAAGATTTTTTATTTTGTGATTTTTAGTGAATCTGAAGTACACTTACTAATTTGTCACTAAAAAAAGAATCATCGAAATCGGTTGGCGTGATATTGAGTTATTCGTCCTCTTGTCGTGCATACTTAATGCAAATTTAAGTGTAAATTATACATTGAACTGTCACCAATTGACAGACCACGTACTTATACGTCATCAACAGGAAGCGCCAAAAAACTGCGTTTAAATATCTTAAAATTATAATGTATTTTAAATATTTTTTAACACTTAAATACGGCATTTTGAAGCAGTATTTATATTTTTTACTTTGTGGTAACGGTGTAAACAATGAATTAAAAATATAAAAAAAATACATGAATATTCCCTATACTATTAAGTTTTGCATCAATATTTTACAAATTCCATGTATTTATTTTATTTGAACATTCTGTCTTTACTTAATGTGACGTAGACATAACATCTGGGGGATATATAACAAGTATTTTCTCTCAAAATAATGCGTTTTTATTTTACTACCAATTCGTGTCATATCCCCTATTGCGTTTTCTATAAATTTGCTTCGTGTGTGTACGTGTATGTGTGTAGATTTCTCGTAGCTAGAAAAAAAAGAGTAGATCGAGTCACAAGCAACGTAGTATATTTTGTTTCAAGTTCCCTTTTCACAACGTGAATTTACTCTGTATGTAATATTAAAAGTAGATTAAGAGTAGAATTGATGAAGGCGATGAGGGCTTGTAAATTTAATAAGAAATGTATAATTAAATTTTTTTTTTTTTTTTTTTGCCACGTATAAAGGTGAAATTGTTTATATAATCACAATTTTTTTATTCGATATTTTTCGTTTGAAATATAAGTAGTACTAGCGGATACCCGCCGACATTGTAACTTTCTATAGGTCCAATCATTAAATTAACCCAATTTTTAAATTTTTTGGATTAAAATAATCCCATCCACCGAGTTTCATCAAATTCCAAGACAAACTTTTTTTTGCATTTTTCTCGATTTTTTTAGGGGTTTAAAGTCAAGTTTTTAGGAGAACTATTTCAAAAAAAGTTATTAATAGTTTCATGAGGAAAATCATTCTAATTTAGAGGTTTTTCTTATTTTTTATAATTTACTAGCAGATTCCAGCTTTGCTTGACAATTTCTCCTTCAAAACCAAGATTATCACGTTATAGCACTCACTTATCCTTCCTTTTGTTCACAATTTTATGGAATTTTATTTTTTGGTGGGGACTTTAAACTTTTTTGAAAATGAAGTTTTGAACATGAAACTCGCAGACATTACAAGTTTCTATAGGTTCAATCATTAAATTAACCTGATTTTTATACTTTTTAGATCAAAATTACCCCATCCACTGAGTTTCATTGAATTAAAAAAAATTTTTTTTTTTCGTTTTTTTCGATTTTTTCAAAGGGGTACTTAAAAAAAAGCAAAAAATCGAGAAATTTTTTTTATCTCCAATTTCGATAAAACTCAGTATATAAGGTAATTTTGACCCAAAAATTACAAAAATCGGCATTTGGTGACTGGTCGAATAGTTTTTGAGATACGGACTAAAATAGATCCAAATATTGCGATATCTCAGAAAATCTTCATCCAATCATTAAATTAACGTGATATTTATACGTTTTAAAAAACAAGAAGAGATAGAAATATGATTTATTTATTTATTTTAAGGAATAGGATTGACTTTTTATAAAAATATAAAATCGATATAATTATACTAAATTTAAGAAGTAGCTGCATGATTTTTTTTACTTGGAAAGCATACCGCTTATTGCAATGAAATGATAATTTTTTATGCATTCTGTTCTGAAAATATTCTGAAATTTAAAGCCTTAAGCAATATTATGCGAATTTATAAAAACATTTTATATCAGAGAAAAAACATTACTCCAAAAAATAACAAAGCTAATTAAATAAATTAGAACATAGAAAACAACTCCAATTTATTATAAAAATATAGGGAAAAAAAATTCAATCCCATATAAATAATTTTATTACTTTGTTATAATTTTTTTTTTTTTTAGTTTGTGTAAAACATGGTTTGTACTCTCTGGTAGTTAGTTTGTTTTTTAAAAAATTTTTCCATAAAATTGTTAGTAACTAGCAAATGTATACACAGAAAAATTTATATTATTTACTGTCAAAAACATACATTTATGGTTTCCTAATTAATATGCTTAATTCATATTACAAAATTACTGTAACTATACACACAAATATAACAAATTTTTGTATAAAATACTACAGGGTGGTCGGCTAGAGAAAAGTGCGATTCTGAAAAAGCTGTAGAATAGTTTAAGTTTGAACTATACAGTTTAAACTTTAACTATATAAAAAAAACTTTTAAGGAAAAGAAAACCAACTTCAAAAGAAAAACTTTTCCAAAATAAATTAAAATGCACTAAAAAGTAAAAAAATAACGATAATATAATGTAGTTAAAATTATTGTTATTTTTGGAGTCGGTGTTAGCCAAGCTAATGTAGCAAACGGTTGTGTCAGAGTTGTTTCCTTGAATGACACCGACTCCAAAAATAACAATAATTTTAACTACATTATATTATCGTTATTTTTTTACTCTTTAGTGCATTTTAATTTATTTTGGAAAAGTTTTTCTTTTGAAGTCGGTTTTCTTTTCCTTAAAAGTTTTTCTTTTATATACTTAAAATTTAAACTGTATAGTTTAAATTTTAACTTTTCTACAGCTTTTTCAGAATCGCACATTTCGCACAGAATCGCAAAGTTTTTCTTTTGAAGTCAGTTTTCTTTTTGTTAAAAGTTTTTTTTTATTATGTGATTTTTGGTGAATCTGAACTAATGTGTACACTACACAAACTAATTTATCACTAAAAAAAGAATCAAAATGGACCAAAATGAAATGGGACCAAATGGGAAGCACCAGCTTTCAAACAGATAAAGAATCATCAAAATCGGTTAACCCAGTCAAAAATTCTGAAGTAACAAACATAAAAAAAAAAAAAATACAGTCGAATTAATAACATCCTCCGTTTTTGTTTGAAGTCGGTTAAAAATAGCACTGAAGTACTATAGAAAATTAATTGTTTTTAAACAAACTGTATCGTGTCTTTAAATAAACATTGTAAATAAAGTAAAATGGTATTGGAAATCATTGGGACATGTTTTCCTTTTGTATAACACGATTTTCATGTCATCTATTCAATTAAATTGGAACGGTGGTTACTGTATCCTTCTGTTTAAGCTGTAGAAGCGTTTGATCAAAATAAGATTGAACTGAGAACAAGTTTATTAAAATTATGCCTAAGCGCAATTCATATTTTTACTAGTTAGTTGAAGAATCGAAACACTAAAAAAAGTCAAATTTGAACAACAGTAGGACGGATTTGAATATGGTTTTCTGCATTCGATAATATGCATTTTATAATTGCATTTTAAATTAACCGTAAAGATACTAAATTCACAATTCCCTTAATAGTGATGAAATTATTCCAAACTTGTTACTCGGGGGTTTTTGGGGTCGCTGAACACGAATATCGCACAGAAATGTTCTCCGAGCTACCTGGTGCCTAGAGTACCTCAGATACCTTAGGTACTCCGTTCACAAGGTACCTCTTGTCCGATTCGTACCTCATCAGATTTTAATCTATAAATTTCCTTAATGGCCGACCAACTTTAATGTAATAAAAAGGTAATTCAGAAAAGTTTATGGGAATCCTTTTTATATCGTTTTTAAAATCTCTGTCTCACCCTGTACACATAATATAATAATTTAAAAAAAAAAACTAAATGTACGCGGTATGAGAATTAACATAATTTTTTTTCACAAAAATACAAAATGAATATATATTTTTTAATTTATCTCACGTTTTTAGTTTAAAAGTTATACTTTAAGTTAAATGAAAATAAATTTAAAAATATAAAAACTAATTTACAACATATATAATACTGGCTTTTGCAAAATCATGGACACCCATCTGCATTCACATGAATTTATTAGGTTAGGTTAGGTTATATTGGCTGTCCACGGAGGATACACTAAGGCTATAGAGCCCATTGTGATACCATATACGTGTTCTACCACCTTTCCGCAGATAATTTCATTTATCAGCTCCTCAATTTCAGAGGCTGAGTGAACCTCGTTCATGCATATACCATGCACTACACCAGCCCATCACAACTTTTAATTAAATTAATTTTGTTGCGACGGCAGGATTCGAAAATATCGTCCAAAAATATCATAAAATGTAGTCGATCAATCAAGATTCTTCAGAATTATTTTCATTTCTCCATATAAATATAATGTACTCATAAAACGCACTTTAGACGCTTAAAATTAATCTTTACGAAAGTCTCGATAATTGTGACACAATAAAAACTAGGAATGTTCCAATTACTGGATTTGTTTCGATTACGAATGAACTTTTTTTTATTTTCTTGGTAATTGACAATTCCAGACATTTAATTTGTTTCTATTTCAAATAAAAGGAAACATACTTTTAAAACACTTTGCACATAATGGAGAATATTTTCCTTTCTATACAAATTCTGATAAATCGTAGTTGTTTTTCTGTGTTGAACTTTCATTAACAAAATAAAATTGTTCAACCTTAAAAGCAAGGGAAAGCTTTATAAAATAATATAAAACAACTGAAAAAAAGATTTTATTTCGGAATTTCTAATAGATTTTTAGCTAGAAATTGTTTTCAAAGATTCTTTTCCAAAATATGCTGCGATATAGAAAACTCAAAATTTCAATCTAGTTATCATAAAATAAAAAGAAATTAACAATAACTAAGAGCTTTCTCATTTATATACACTCAACTGTCATTAACTTTTCGAATGTAAAATGTAATCTGGTTTTTAAAAAAAAATTATGTTCTCAATGCGTTTTATAAGTAGCAAAGTTTCAATTTAATATGAATTCTTGATTGATAAATTGAGATTGGGATTTAGAGGATTAGGTTTAAATAAAAATATTCATACTAAATAAATATAATCAATTTTTTTTACTACGTATAAAGCGCAGCTATTTTAAACAGTAATTAACACCTCGATATAATATTTTTTTATGACAATAATAGCGCGCAAAAAAAAAAAAAAAATTCGAACCATTATAATATTTAGAGCTACTTAAAAAACCATTAACATAAAAATATTTTTATAGAATATACACACATTATTACATAATAACTACAAAAAAAAATCAATAAATAAATAAATATTACATATAATAATATATAATGCAAAAAATATTCATCGTACAGGAACTGCGAAAGCCAAACGAATCCATCCGGACAGTAAAAAATAAATCTGCTTCTTATCTGAGAGATTATCAAAATTAATAATTAAAGATCACTTAAAATTAAATTATCCGTTTTGAGGTAGTGCGAGCGCCAAGGCAAGTTCAGACTTGTGGTTGAAATTATTTGTACTTTATTTTCAACTTTGATGGTGAACTTTGTTATAATTCATTAATATAGACGAAAAATAAGAAAAATTTTGGATATTTTGAAAATAACTGCAGATACCGAAAAATGTTATTCTAGCTTTTCGTCTTTTATTGTCAAGTTATAACATAATTCACCATCAAAATTGAAAACATATATTTTTTGTTAATTTGTGTTCCAACTACCGTGATCAAACATCCTTCGGGCAGAACGGTTTGACTTAAATTAAAAAATTTTTTTTCTTCAAATTTCCACCGACTAGTTTTGGAGAAATCTATGAAAACATATCATCCATCTACCGTTTTCCCATAAGATCAAAGTTAAATATGCCTACTTTTGAAGTAATTTATTTATTTAAATAATTGCGCAACCCCCAATATAAAAAAAACATCAAGCCTTTTATCCTTAATTGCCCTGGTGTAAATCACTCGTACACCCTTAAGTATTTATGAATAGTTTTCACGTAAGAGAAAGTAATTATTAAAAAACATTGGGATTCAAGCATGACCTGGATTTGAACCCCAGTAATTCCATTCGAAATCTGAAGTAATAAACAAATTTCCACAAGATGCGAGGTATATAAATTTAAAAAAAAAAGTTAAAAATTAGTTAGAAATTTCTCACTTATATACATTTGTAAAATTGCCTCGTCAGTACAAAATCATTAGCTCAATTTTTCATTGAAGTGAAAATTCCCTTAAAATATTATAACGCCATTAAAATATGCTGTTATATTAATGTATGTATAACACAAAAGTGTTGTATAACATGTTAATAGTTAATAAATAACCTATTATATAATAAATAATATTTTAAATATTTTATAAAATATTATTATCATTTTTGTGAAGTAGACTTTTTCAAAAGTGAATGAGAATAGGATTCAATCAATATTTGTTATCGGAAGTGATACTTCCAGTGGCGATATTTTTTTTTTACATATGTGAATATTTAATTTTACAAATAATATGTTCCCAGCACCCAATAATAATAATTCAAGCGACGACAGTATGCTCATAATTGTATCCACAATTGATCAAACTGCCACTGCCTGAATTCGAACCCACAACCTCGAATCACATCACTCGTTTAGTCTTTTGTATGTTACGTAAGAAGATACATTCATATAACGACTAATAAACGCATTGTCACTTCTTTGTGTTGCGCAGACGGGTAACAATATAAAATGTGTAAACACAGCTTTTGCTTATTCGTTGTGTGCGTAGTCATGGTAGGCACAATAAAATCGATGCCAGCGCTGCCAATTAAAAATTTTGGCGTTAAAGGGGGCTGTTATTACTAATTTGCAGTTCTTTACATGTTAATGTTATAGAAATGTCAAATTAAAATTATTGTAAAACACAAATTAATTAAACTTAATGCATTAAAAATTGTGAAAATAAGAAATCAAATTGCACAAATATTATTTTTCAAATGTAAATTATCATAATTATTTATTTAAATTAGTGAGACAATAATATTAAATTTTCAATGTAAGTCTTAAATGCAATCCATACAATTGTATATACATCCATATACATTCTATAATTAAAGTAGTGAATCGTTACCATGGAAACGAAACTCACGCACGGAGCGAATAGTTTACTAAACACAACAAAATGATTTATCTATGCAGATACGTATTGTTATAAGCTCTCCAGCTACTTAGTCAGTCATATTGAATTGATAGATATCGATACCTTTGTGACGTAGTATTATGGTAATATAATACAATAGCACTTAATTTCAAACAAGAATTATTATTGGTAGGTAATTATTAATAGAAATAATTAATATTTAACCGAAATCTGACCTTTAAACTTGGCCTACTACAAATTGACAAACAGTGCCAATTCTTAACACTTTGTCTAGCGTCACACTTACATAATATTCCAATTACCAATGCAAATGGTGATTAACCTTAATTTAAAGGAATATATACCTCATTTTAAAGATTAAAAATATCATATTTTCCGTTTTTTAATCTAGTATTAATAAAATTCGTTCATTAATAACACAATTGATCGAATTAATAAATATATTTTGTTCAAAAAATTAATAATTGTCATTTATGAAAAATTATTAAAAAAAATTTATGATTTGGTATTGCATTTGACATATTTTAACAATACACACATAACGAAAAGTTGATTAACTTTGTTAATTCTATTTATATTACAAATCAATGTCGAAAAAAAATCATTGTTTGGACTTTTTAAGTTTCACTTCTGATATTATCGAAATTGTTTTAAAAATAATTATTCTCTCTTAATGAAAGTATTTACAATCTTTGGTCCCAGCTTCAAAAAATCTACAATTACCTTACACCATCCCCTTGTATTGAATAATATAACTCTTTTTAGGTAGTTCCACAATTTTAGTAGTATTGGCATACGAACAGCGCGATTTAGTTAAAGAATATGACATTAGAAATGAGCTGACTATATAACACATACAAGTGGCAGTGTGTCATGGTTTTCGAAATATTCCATAACATTTTTAACTCGCATGTAAATTCATTGAAACTGTGGGTTATTAATTAAAATTACACTTATTGCGATACCACCAGATTGCGATAGCTATAAAACGGGCGATTTCCAAGTGCTTCCATAATTATGAAGACAAACTTTACACTCAGCATAAAAATGATGCCGCCGTTCAAAATAATTGATAATCTCATGGGTTGGAAAATAAGCTTTTTGTCGAGAAAAGTGCGAAAAAAAGAATTAGAGAAAAAAATTAATAATACAGTGATGTTGCATGCTTAATCTAAAAAAATAACAATATAAAAATTTTGTGTGTTTGTAAGAAGGCAAAACGTGGATAAGTAAAATTAATCTTTTTAATAATATTGACACAATTTTGTTATTTTATTTTTTTACTCGGTTAATTACAAACAATACTAATTTCGAAAAGCTTTTTACAAAATTAAAAACGACTATTAAAATAATACAAAATATTTACTTCAGATATGACAACATGTTTTAGATAGAAGATTATAGATTAAATAACGTCTTAGCAATATTAAAGTATGTTTTTTTTTTTATAGAAGATAAGCTTTCATTTTAATCATAAAACAGAAATTAAAAAATCTAGCGGTCAGTTAATATGAAAAATCTCACTTTCAAACGTTTTCTTGAGTTGCACATCGCCTCTTTGGGTATTTATGATAGTAGAAGATCTAGTTCGAGGCATTCCAGGTCATTAATTTCGAGGGTACAAACGTGAAATTGTAATCTCTTCAGACGCATATTTACCAAATCCAATTTTGCAAGGTGTAATATCAATGAAAAATGGGACGTTTTCTTTTTCGAGATTCTAATTCAACGGAATAAACCATGTCGATAAGATAAAAATAAGAACCTATTTTTTGAGGAACATACTGAAACCCAATTAATGTAATGTAAGTAATGAGCCCCCAAATATGTATAAACACACTTCCGAGATGATAGTTTTTTTTCGAAGGTAAAAATAAAATAGAACACTTCCGATAATTAAAATATCGGAAGTAAACTGTACTAAAAATTAATATAGGCAATTAAATGTAAAAATATTCATCTAAACAGGATTTAAAAAACAACAAAAAATTTTATTGCGTGTTACCGTATTCATTTTTAATACATTGAACAAGTTCTGATGGTTGCATGAGACTAGGATGTTTCTCTGTTTTATATCATAAAAATGATACTTAATATAGTTACCATTCTAATTTATCCTAAATTTGACAACAAATATTAATTAGCATGCTTTAAAATATTTAAAAAAATGTAAAAACAACAAAATTATTCCACAAAATTAAAATATTTTGTGAAAAATGGAATTTTGTTTGTCATGAATAACTGCGTGTAGGAAACACGCGATATTGTTGGTGCATAAACGAAGAACTACACTCTTCATTAAATTACCTATTTCCTTAAGGCCTTCTCCTAACTGAACCGATTTTGAGAATCATCGCCTATTTTTTAGTTGTTGCGGGTACGGAACCATATACTCGAACTTGAAACATACCTAAGTATTACTCCCCATTAAATTATCTTTAAAACGAAATAAAAAAATCCAAATCGGTTCATTCGCTTAGACGTTACGATGCCACAGACAGACACACATAGCGGTCAAACTTATAACTCCCCTTTTTGGGGGTTAAAAATTGAAGAGTGAAACACACGGAATTTATTTAAAACATTGATATTTAAAAAATAGAAAAATATTTGTTTTTTCCCGGAACCGTATGCGAGTTATTATAGAGAAGTATTATAATAATAGGTAACAAGAATTGGAATTATTAAAATAATCACTAGGAAATAGAGATGCATGCAATTATTTTATTTACAGTGCAATTGCAAGTTATTGCAACAGCAGTTAAATCCAATGAAAGTGGAGCCAAAATTATCTAAAAAAAAAGGACTCCTATAGTAGGTACATTGTTGATATTTTCTTTCCGAAATTTTTAAAATTTGGACGTTTTCCTGTTCAAACAATGTAAAAATCATTTAATGCATGGGGCTTACAAACCAGAATTGCCATTGTTCGTTCGCCTCACCGAAACCTTTAGTTATTAGGTGATGAGACGAGGAATATGTTTAATGTTCAAGTTGTTTTTTTAAGCTTAGTTAACACAAAGACTGACGCCCGATGAAACAAATTTTTCAAATAAGCAAATTTTATGTTACATTCGCATTACTTGAGACTTTTACTAATCTCTATCTTTCTTATATTATAAATGCGAAAGTAAGCATGTTTGTTTGTTTGTTTGTTACGCTTTCACGCTAAAACTAGCGATTGGTTTTTAATGAAACTGTACAGCAATATAGCTCATAATTCAGAATAACACATGAGATAAAATTTATAAAGATATATTAATTTAAAAAAAATAAAATAAAAAATTGATTTAATTTGACATTACCATAAATAACAGATTTCTGTAAAAGTAGTCAATGTAAATTATCTCACGGCCATCTTATCTGATATAGTCAATGAGTAATTACGACGATTATACATTTAAAAAATAGAAAACTATACATATATTTATATATATGTATATATAAATATATTATATATAAAACAATCTTTACCATTATTTCGAGTATTATAGAAAGGAGATAAGCGAGAGCAATCTTTACCAATCTTTATTTTTAAACCCAGCGAAGCGAGTGGGTATCACTCTAGCCATTTATGAAAAGGATATTTTGTGATATTTTTTAATATGAAAATTTTAATATATAACAGTTTATTTTGGAACATAGTTATTGTGATTAATAATAATATTCCTGTATCCGAGTTTAATTATGTTCGTGTATCAGAGTTCGATAAACATCCTTTGTTAAAGAAAATAATAGTAAAAATCAAACCAGATTCTAAACATTTAGAAATGGTAAAAATAAATTCATCATTATACAATATTATTCATTTTACTATAGAAAATAATTCTACAACATGGAATCATAGAATAGGATAACATGTAGGAATTCAATAAGAGAATCAAATTAAATTTATTTTGAAAGGAATACTGTAGGTACAATATATACATATTCAATCCTCAGGGGATGATTTTCCATTCAGTTTTTCATTAAAAATAGAAAAAAAAACTTGCATATGTCATAGATATCTTTACCTATCGATAACCGATTGTTAATAATAATCAATCATTATTACTTAGACATAGAAATTGCTAGAAATAGAAAGAATTGTAATATTATACATATTTTACTAGCTCGATGATCATGATTTTGCGAAACTATTTATCTCGTTTGACAAAATTTTCTTTTGATTTTGAATTAACTTATAAAAAAAACGCAAAAAAAGATTAAATTTGATTAATGGATACTTTAAACTCATTGAAAGGATAACATAAACTCTGTTTTTAGTCCAAGTCTTTAATTTTTGCAAATGTTAAGGTCGTTTTCGAGCAAATTCGGCTTGGAGAACAAAGGTTTTTGAAATGAAGGAGAACACTAAATTGAAATTCTTTTTATTAAACAAACTTGATCAAAATCCGAAATGAAAACGGATATATAAAAAAATGGTCAGATATTGTAGGTGAATTCAACCAATTTGAATCAACCAATGAGAAAGTGCCTAAAATGACCGATATCTTTCTTACCCGAAGACTATATGAAATCTGAAAAATAAGTGTCAAATCTAAAAAACTTTCAATTTTTGTACCTCATTATTGTGAGTATCTTCGAAGATTTTTTTATCAAGAATAATTCCTTCAAAATATAGAGAAATTTTTTAAATGTACGATAATAAATTTTACATCGACATTCCACCCCTCCCCCCTTCTTATTTATTTATTTCATTACCTTCACCTCGACGAATAAATAAGCACGTTCTGAGGGAAACATTAAAAGATCCTTATTTCTGAGTTAAGAGTGTCCAATTTTATTATTATTGTGTTATAATAATTTCTGCTGATGCAACCGAAAAACCGTAACGAAGTGTGATTGCTAAAACTACTGTTCATTATTATACCACGATGTACAATGTATTCAAAAAACATAATTAATAATATTGCTTTAAAAATTTCAAAATCTTGTCTATTCAATTTGTGTGTGGCATCGTAGCTTCTAAACGGATAAACCAATTTTTATTATTATTTTTTTGATGGTAACTTGATCAATACTGCTCTCTTAGCTTTGTTTCGAGAAAATATTTTAAGCCGTTTTAATTTTTTTCTGGTTGTTTCCGGTTCGGAACTCTAAACTCGCATTGATACATCGCTTAGAACATGCAGACAGAATTACCTTTCAAACAAACAAAAAATTAAATTCGGTTCATCAGCTGCCACAGACAGACATGCAGATACACAGAACCACAGACATCTTAAACTAATGGCATCCCTCATTTTAGTCGGAGGATAAACCGAAAATTTGCCATTGAAGACTTTTTTGAGTCGCTACATCGAATGTATACAAATCAAAAGACAGAATTTTTATAAAATTAACAATTTTTTCCCATACTAAAATCAATTTTTGCTCCAATCAATTATTTGCATAGTTATCACATTCTTGTCCCGGATTCTGGACAGTCATTAGTAACCAAATACGACTAATATTTCAGAAAAATATTGGTAACAATTTCATCTTAATATATATATTTCTTGTGTGCGTGTGTATGTGACTGAACTCCTCCTAGACGGCTGGACCGATTTCGATGAAATTTTTTGTGTGAGTTCAAGGGGATTGGAGAATGGTTTAGATTTACCATTCGATCCACTACAACTGTTTTTAAGGGTTCCACACCAAAAAAGTTAAATCTCATTAAATGGTGGGAGCGCATATAAATCATATCACATTATATTACAACTTACTATGTGTACTATGTATTTTTTATTGTCAATAGGCATTTATTAGAGCCATATGCGAGCGCAGCGATCGCTCCACTGCCGAAGGCCAGGCCAAAGGTCGAAGCTCAGGCCGGTCCAATAAATGGGAGTTAAATTGGGGTTTAGCGGGATGAGTGTAGCAGACAGGCTAAACGTAGTATAGGTATTAATGAATTGTAGTTACGTTTCCACAGGACAACGTCTGTTTGGGCTGCTAAATAATTTTGTCAATTCAGATGTTTTTTAATTAATTTTTATTTGTAAGGAGTTTTTGATTTTGAAGATGTCCAGATTGTTTCAGTTCATTAAAAAAAGACGTGTGTACAGGACAACGTCTGTCGGGTCCGCTAGTATATACATAAAAAGATCAAAACAGGCAAAATTTTTGTCTGTTGATTTGATACTCGGATTTTCGATACCTGCCGTCTCATAAGATAAAAAATAATATTTGCCTTCCTAGGTGTAAACATAAGATCACATATAAAATCTATCAGCCAAAAAAATTCAGAAAGTTGGAATCAAGTGATAATTATTTCTGAAATTTCGATTTCTTTCACAAAAAAGAAAAACCCCATTTTTTAAAGACATTGTAATTGTAAATATAACTACTCTTACATATAAAAGAATAAGAAAATAATCATCTCCCTGATTAACGATTAACAGTAGGAGGTGGTATATTTTTTCTTTTTCGAGGGTCGAATTTTCGATGTTGGAAGGGTACAATATCTTCTTATCATATATACACATAGTCGTCAATGGTGGTGTGACTAAACCATTACTACCAACTGTTTCTCCATTCATCTACACAACAGACTACAATAAGTCGAGAAGACCTTGTTCAAATATTCCACCCACGTCGCCTGTTAACGATTTCCTGAAGCCACCGGCCGACCGACGACCATCGTCATACTCCTTACCATCATCATGACTGAATAGACAGACACAGAAGAAGAACTAACTAAATACTTAATGATGAGTGTAAGATTCTCTACACCCTCTCACATCTGTTTGTTTTTTTTTTCATCTTATGGCAGCACTGCACTGCACGTTTTTGTTATAATTCATGCATAAGCTAGTATAAAACTGCGTCTCAGTTTCGAAAATTATAAAGATTGTTTAAGACTCAGAGTTGTTAATTTTAAGTCCATTCATAGCCAGATAACTGCAATTATTAGAATATCGAACAACGAAGAAAACTTGTTATCAAGTATTAGAAAAAAATTTTTTGTGGCTACGATCTTTTACTGTCTAAGGCCTACACTTGTGCAAATTGTAACTTCCCTTAATACCCTAACCGAAACTACGATCTCAAAAAGAAATTTAGCATCTTATTTATTTATTGTACATACATTAGAGCTGACTGATCAGCTCTCTTCTAACATTTAACTGATTGACTGACATAACTGTTATTTATTTGTAACATACAGTCTGAAAAACAATGTTCATCTTTAGTAAATTCAGATAATCTTTTTGGTTTGGCATTTCCATTATACGTGATATAAAGACTTGTCACAGATATTTTTCCATTTCCGATTGTTGAAATTTTTTGTAATCTTCAAAAACAACTGCTTCCAAAAGATTGCAAATCTGTACAAGTCGAGACTGCATATTTGTAGTCCGTACAACAAAGACTCAAAAACTATTAATAATTTATTTTTCGATAAGCCAATTCCATTTTGTACTGGTCTACTCCGAATATACAATGAATGGGTGTCTTTCGTTTTTGCTTCGTTTGATTCGTTTCACGATTATACAATACTGTGAAGTTTACCTACTCTTTTTTTATTCCACCCTGTGTTAAGATATATCTATATAATATACCAGTGGCGTCCCTCTAGGGTAACTATTATCAATAATAAATATTAGTGTCAAATGAAAACATGATTCTTGTTCATATTTTATTACTTGTTTTCTTTGTTTTTTTGTATTTTTTCTGCTTCTCTCCATTTTAATGGATAAATTCAATTTGATTTTCTTTATATATGCATTGGGAATTGATTTTTCATGGTTTTTATATACCATGTCTATGGAATGTTTCGTTTCATCTTCATTATTTAATTAGACAAGACGATAAATACAACATTAATATCTTTAATCAGATTAAGTTGTTTGTTTTTTGTTTATTAGAATCTTCTAAAGGTAATTTGTTTATTTTATTAATTAATTATGTCTGGTTTCAATTTTCAAGTCATTTTTTTGTTCCAAGTGTTTTTATAGGTATTCTAGCATCTATTTCAATATTTCCCTTCTTAGGAAATGATAGTGTGCAACAGTCGTGGAAACTACTCACTGGTATTTAGTTTGTAAGAGGTTGTACTGTAATTATTCATTTTGTAATATCTAATTTTAATACATACAATTATGCACAGGTTGTAATTTTTGAAATTGCATATAGAATATCATTTAAAAACCACAGATCTAGTTTTCTATTTTTTTTTTTTTTTTTTTTGACACTGAGGCGTTAGTTTTTGTGTTTGTGGTCTCTTATTGAAGGCGATCTAAAGTCACAGTTGTTTGCATATAACAGCTTAGCTTGTCGACCTATTATTTAAGGCTGGAAATAGTTTTTTTTTTTACTTATTTTGCATTTTTCTTAGTTTTTTCATTGTTTATTTGGTGGAGAAAATACTTTTTTATACCAGTGTCAAAAGTTCTGAAGTTAAGGATATAAAATAAATAGTGGCAATAGCGACTTTAACAGTCAAGGCCCACCTTAAATGTTGAAATCTAAAAAAGAGGCATATAAGATACGCGCGAAAAACATAATCACTGTTTGCCAATCGGGTAAAAAGAAGATTGAGACTATCAATGGTTTCTGTGCTAGATTTAAAGGGAAAATAAGAAGCCTTATTAAGCAAACAGCTATTCGCTTCAATACAGCAAGCATGAATGAATTTTTATAAGCTCAATTTATCGAACCACTTATGAAATTAGACCATGTTGATCATATTTTGCTGTTTTAAGCAAAAAAAAATTGAGAACAGACATACATTTAAAAAAAGCTTGATTCGACGATACCAATACTTAATTCCAAAAGTTATATACTTAACTCTTAAAAAATGTTTCTTGAGCCAAGAAAATATTTTCTTGTTTATCGTTTAGTATTGCAAAATACTATTTGAATTATATTTCAACCACAACGAGTTAAAAAGCGTATATACAATTTTAAAACATACATACCGTAATATTTGTTAGGCTTATAACATTATTTGTAGGAGAATCCAGATACAAAATACATAAATTCTATACATAAAACTTAAATCGTATCAAGCAATAGCAAATAGTAAGCTACTAGACAGAATAGTTATTCTATCTCTGATAAGGTACACACAACTAGTTGTTGTTGGGATGTTGTTATAAAGTAATCGTTTTGGTATATAAATTGAGGGTTTTGAGCATCAGATAGAAACATACGAATTGAGAATATTCAAACTAATCCTTATATCGGTTGCAGTACAGATCAATGTTTAGAATAAATCCTATATTTGGTATATGTAGTGTGTAACATATCTACATAACAAGAAGACTAGGTAGATATCAAACATTTTACACAGGAATTATAGATTTGAATTTCGGAATAGAAATCCTAAAATAACATATCAAAAAAATTATTTTTTGTGTCTAGAATATTCTTCTAATACAACAGCTAGCAACGTTTTAGAGTGTTTATTTTAAAATGGCTGAATTTTGAACATTTCTTCCCTTATTGCATCCAGGGATGAAATACGCCTTGCCCCTAAGAGTGACCGAGTTAACTATTGCTGAATGTACGCTGGTAAATCAATCGTGGCCACATTTTTCGTGACACTATTACAAAAATTCGTGGTACTATTATTATATCCAATTCGCCGTTAATTTACAACAGAAAAATGCACTTTAGTTGTAATTAACGCAAAATCGAAATGTGTTTTTGAAAGGATATTTCCATACGCAAATATTATGATACATTGGTGTATGCATCTACATTTAATTTCATAAACATAATTTACCCTAAGTAAACCTGATGGTAATTAAACGGAAATGATTATATTCTACAAAATGTTTCAGGTTTTAATATTTAAATTCAGTGTAGTTGTGGGTCAAATGCAATTTGAGATAAATAAGTCTGATTTAAATATTATATTAAAAAATTATGCAATTATAGAATTTAACAAAAAACATTATGTTTTAAAAGTGGTCAAAATTCAACGAAATAGTAGTGTACGCTGAAGCATTTCGGTTTAAGAAGCATGTGTCACCTATTCAGAAACATAGACGTCAATAAATTCGAGCAACGATTTCCATCAAAATTCGATGTATTTAAAAAAATAATTCGAGTCAAAGTATTATTATGAGAAATATTTTTGTATGTTGTATAAATTTGATGTCTAAAAGTTATCGAACAGTTTTAAAACGTTTCTCATAAAAATTTCACTAACCTTTACCAGAAACATTTTTTTGAAAATCAAAATATCTTAAGCTTTGAATGGTGCTTTTACAGACACATGCCTTATACCAAAATAGTTCTCTCAACTTAAAAGAAATAATAACACCAACTATTCCTTCTCTTTCAAAATTTACGGAATCGTGTTTCTTATAAACTCGGCATGTTCATGAGAGCGGTGATAGAATAAGAAGTGGGTGCTTTTATCGTAGGTAAAACAGCACGACTTACACCGGCTAGTTTTTTACGATTGGGGGATTGGATTTCACTTTTTGCTAATTGCCAATTGAGTGCGACAAAGTAACTTGTTGCTCTCGAAAATTTAATTTAAATAGGACAAGTTAGTTACTTATTTGTTGCTTGGAAAACAGGAATGTATGAGACAAAGTAAAATCTATAATCTACCAGTTCCTGTATATTTAAACATATTTCCCTATGTTGCTTTTTTTTTGCAATATAATTACCAACTTTTACATGAAAATTACATATGTACAAATATACCAACATAAAATAATTATATAGGTATAAAATATAATGTTGATAGTACATTTATATAGTAGCAACACTGAAGTACCTACGTAGATATACCTACCGTTCGTAGAAGTATATTCTCTGTTCGTAGTTAAGTAGTATGTAAAGTAATTAACTGAAAAAAGGTTTTAAATTTATATTTATAGAACAAATAATAGGAATATGTTTGGTTTTATAATGTATGTTATGTAACAGAATATAACATCGCCGTATTTTATATAGAAAATTTATATTTTTATACTACTTACCAAATATTTCAAAAAATTAGAAATTATGAGAGTTTAACATTAAAAGCTTTATCTCAAAGCTGAGATGCACACCAGTTATGAAAAAGGGTGCTATTTATTTTACAAAGTGTTTTTTTTTCATTTCTGTAGAATCACTTGTATTAATGAATACAATACAAGTAAGAAATGCACATATATAGTAGGATGAATACACAAATTTTCTCGATTCCACTTCAACGAAGAACTTAGCCAATATTTCAAATATTTGAAAGGAATTTGTTGAGGTCATGTCTAACGACTTTTTTCCCTCTATAAACATTTTTATAACCGGGTAATTAAGACAAAAAGGCTGAAAAGGTTGGAATTGCGTGCTAATTAAAAATTGATAAATATTCTTTGAGAATGGACTAAACTGGGTGTACACCTGAAAATGGCAATTTTACTTGTGTCGGACGTTCGACATCTCTTTTTTTCTTCAAGTTTCTTATTTAAAGTCGCCCTATGAGCTCAGTTGGTTAAGGTGTAACAAATCCCGCTCGCGGAATGCCTAGGGTAGCGGGTTCGATTCCCGCCGTCGCAACAAAATTAATTTAATTAATAGTTGTGACGGGCTGGTGTAGTGCATGGTATACGCCTGAAGAAGGTGCACTAAGCATCTGAAATTGAGGAGCTGATAAATGAAATTATCAGCGAAAAGATGGTAAAACACATATATGATATCACAATGGGCTTTATAGCCTAAGTGAGTCCTTCGTGGACAGCCAATATAACCTAACCTAACCTTCTTATTTAAATATCGTGAAAGACAAGTAGACTCCATCTATGAAAATTTTCATAGAGGGAACAAAATAACATAAAACTTGAAATAGAAGTTATTCTTCCTATAAAATAATTAATATACACAGGAATAAAGTATAACAAAATTTTAAATATATAGCTACGCATTTATAAAAGATCAATGGATTAGCTAAAACTGTTGTAACATATATATGGTTAAAAACATTTTTTAACTTCGTAAAAAAACAGGAGAAAATACATTTAAATAACGAAAGTGAAATTTGAGGTAAAAAGAAAAGGTAAACAAAATAGGTACCTTTACAGGTAATTACAAAAAAACAGATTAATTTCGTATTTATTATTGTTCTGCATACCTATTCTTGTTTTATGTTTTGAATAAATACGTTTTTTTTTGTTAATTAAATATAAAATTCGAGAAAATAAAAAAACTTATTATACCTTTATAAATAAAAATATTTATTTATAAAAGATTTTTTTATGGTTTATCATAACGTTTGTTTTTACAAATAGTAAGTGCGGTTTTTGGTATTGTTTTTTTAAACTAGATACCAGGGATCACGACTTTATGATATTAACCAAAGAAAAAAGAAAAAAATGCTTTAATAATACAAGTAATTGTTTATACAGTGTGTCCAATTTAGTCGGCACCATATGAAAAACTTTTTTATTATTTATTTTATTTAGAACACAGGATAAAAAGATCACATTCAATTTTTGTATTCGTGTACGAGATTTGTCAAAAATTGTAAATTTGGCCCAAGAGTAAAGTGTACCTACCTTGATTTTTTACACTACTGGCAATATTTTTTGAAAAAAGTTTTAACTTAAAAACTACAGATATCAACTCAAACATTATTCATCTACAACTTAATTTGTTATTTTTACGAACTGTTCTCTGTATTATGTCTACGGAGAGATATTTAATCTGAGATGCACTGACAAATTCTATTAATATTAATTTGTCACCACACGTGTTGACATTTAATCGAGATCATTACATCAACTTTTTTTTTTAAATAATCTTTGTCAATATTGTAAATATTATATTACGAATTAAAAATTTTTATATCGGATTATTTCATTTTGTGCCTTAGTCCATACAGAACATTTTATCAGGAAACAAATTTTTTTTTAAGTTTTCCTCTTGGTCTCAACTCATTATACTTACGTACCATCAGATTGTACCAAAAATGATCTTTTTGCATAAAAAGGATTGATCTTTTTGAAATAAAACGGAATCGAGCTCCATGTTTTCTAAAAATACTTATCTTATACCATTAGATATCTATTTACTTAAACACTTTACTCACTTATTTTTTCGGAAGTGGGGCTTGAACAATATAGAAAACATACCTGAAACAGAAAAAAGTTTGATTAGTTTCTAGAATTTATTTACTGTAATAAATAAAAATGTATATTTAATTCAAAACCCAATGAAAAATAATTTGATACTTTATACGGGAAAATATTCGTAGCTCAAATTAGAATTGTAAGAGCTCAGTGGATTGAGCCCAGTTGATCAAAATATTAGTTATAACAATGTGGCCGGAAATTTTTTTGATTAACTTTTATTTTAGTTCTGAAAACTTGTTATTGATTAAAGCAAAATGGTCTAGTTCCTTTAGTTAGCTAAAAAAGAATTAATTTTATCAGTTACTAAAAGTGCACAAACAGTTTTCATCAAATATAATCCAATAATATTTCCTTCCCCCTAAATACTTTTAAGTAATTGATTTAACCCCAAAAATTGTATGTTTTTTATGAAAAAAAAAACAGTTATTAAATTTTACTTCTTAGATTACACATATTGATAAGCTTAAAAATTATATTTTCTTTTATAAATGGAAAACTTTAATACCACTACGCAAAATTATAGTTTTTATCTCCAGATAATCTCCCTAAAAAAATACGTACACTATCGGCTCATCGATACGATGAGTCATATAGTTATTAATTATTTTTTTCTTTTCATCAAAAAATATTATTATTTTATTGAAAACCAAAACAGACTTGTTCACTTAATACAAAAACAAACCTTTATCGAGTGATCATAAATGATTGAAGTTATAAAACATGTTTTAATAAGATATTTATTTAAAGAAAAGTGACTAATGGTTTTAAAGACAACATATAAAATGATCACAGTGTCGTCGCTTGGATAAGAACGAAGTGACCGACTCCACCCATATCATAAAATTAATTTTATATTCGAATGTAGTTTAAGATTAAAAGTAATGATGTGGGTGGCCTCTGTTATAGGTGTGGTCTGCGAAAAGAAGGGTAAACCCCATTTTTGATTTATGTTATAAAATAATTTCGGAAATTCTTACACGTTGTAATTCATAACATAAAGGGATCCTAAAGAAAATGATTTAGTCAGAAAATTAATAAAAAACCAAGCTTGAAATTCAATTTTTGAATAAATGAATAATCTGTCTTGCAAAAAACGGTACAAGACTTCAAGGGCTCGAAGCACAATCTCAATTGGAAATTTTTAAGAATATATTGAAGTTCAAAAAGGAAGGAAACAATATAATCGACAGAATGGAAGAACGAAATTTTTAATATCATATTATCTCGCAGTCTTGGAAGTTGTCGGTTGATTATATCCCAACAAGTTAAAGATTACACGATTAGTTTGTGATAGGAAATAAAAGATGAAAAGCGAAATCGCATCGTTGCATCGTCCAAAAATATCAGCAATACTGCTGATATCTTTGGACGCAAAATATATATTTCAATAAAGCAATAATAAAATTAATTGAAGCATGCCAAAAATATTTATGTAGAAAGAAAAATGTTACTAGACATATCTATATAGATATGCTTCTAATCTAATAACATATTTAACGAACTTAATAAATATTCGACCTAATCCGATAAAGTCCCTTCTATAGTCTCCATGCATACATAGCATATTAACTATGAAACGGTTGCATTGGAATAATTACTTTAAGTATTATTGTACACTAAAGCTCACATCACTACTCTGTACAATTCGAGACAAGTTGAAATGAATTTTATATTATGTAAGGGGTGGTTAAATAAAAATGTTCGATTTCAAATTCCATTTTAACAGATTTGTAGACATACAATTTTCTAAAAAGATTGGACCTACGAATTTCACAGGAAAAAACATTTTTAATTATTATACAAATTTATATTTTAAAAAATGAAACGAAAGATGGCTTAGGTTAGAGTGGCTGTCCTGAGGTGAGACACACTTAGACCATAGGGTCCGTTGTGATATTGAAAAAGCAGGAGAGCTTTGACGCCATCCTGGAGGCATCCAGGTCGGAGAGGTCGTCAAAGAGAGGCTGTCTCAAGTAAGTCTACCTCCTCATGACAAGAGCTGGGCAGTTACAGAGAATATGAGACATTGTCTCCTCCTTCGCACCACTGTGACAGCTCCTGCAGTAGTCGTGATACACTGCCAGGTCCAGGCGTCCTTGGAAGTGATATATCAGACCATATCTGTCTTGTAGTACCACAAGTACGTTCCTTCCTCCATCTAAGATTGGCTCTTTTTAAGAGCCAATCAAATACTCTTTGAGGAGCAACTTGCAGTTCGCAAATGGAACTCCCGGATATTTGTTGATGCTAGTGTCCGACAACATTGTGCCATTTCTGGCAAGTTCGTCGGCTTCACAATTTTCTGGAATGTAAGCTTACCTGCCAAGTTAATATATTTCAAAAAATTGTAAATGTATTTAGTTTTTGCCATTTGGTAACCGAATCTGAAAAAGTGGTCTATTATTTTTCCCTCAGTTTTAAATATAGATTATTTTAAATTGTAGAATCGTAAGTATTTCATTGTTAAACTATTATATTATATTTTTAAAATTAAATTTATCGTACTTGATGGTTCACCCTATATGTTCATTATTTCATGTAGCCTACAGAATGGTTCATTTAAATATTTTGTATCCCTGTTTAGAAGTAAATTCCTTTATTATTAAAAATTTACCCTTCAATATGGTATAATACAATCAAATTAGAATATGGGACTAAAGCACGTCTCATTGGTTAACTTTGTGTTTAAAAGGAATTCCTGTCACATGGATTTTTTTGTGAAAAGGAATTTTTTAATACATTCATGATCAAATATTGGATACAAGGAAAATGCAGTTTTTCAAGGGTTAAAAGGTTTTTTACCAAAAAATTGACCATTAAAAAGTAAATATATTCGAGGGTACAATATCTAAAGTGTATTAAATCTGGGAAAACATACTTGATTCGATTGTCGATTGACACTGTGCCTAATAATGATGATAAAACCTAAGTAAGATTGAATTAAAACAAGTGAAATTTACAAAATAAAAAACCCAGAATAATTTCTCGGGTACTGAACCCTAATATAGTTCTTAAAACATATATAAAAACACTCCATTAAATTACGTTTTTCTTGAAAGCATTTGAAGAACGTCGCCAATTTTTTTGTTTTTTTCAGTTACGGAACCTTGAGTTCGCTATCGAAACATAGCTAAGAATACTCTCCGTTGAATTACATTTCAAACGAGACCAAAAAAATTAAAATCGGTTCATCCGTTTAGGTACTATGATGCCACAGACAGACACACACACATAGCGGTCAAACTTATAAAAAAAAAAAAAGATGGCATCGTATGCACTTTGCAATGTGACTGCATCCTGTCAAATACTAAAAAGATGTCGGGTACTTACCTTTGATATGAACTTACAGTTTTATCAATGGCACCAACCGGACATTATCGCGAGCTGCAAAGTTATTCGATTGTTTAAAAGTATGAGATTTTTAAAGTTGGCCATCTTAAGCAAAATTAACAAAGTCTCTTACATTTTGACTACGCGAGTAAAATTATTTTGGTGATAAATTTGAAATGAATTAGACAATATAAATGCATTACGATAAGCTTTAAAAGAAATTCGATTCTAATACCTTTTATTTTATGACATGCCACCGAAAGAATGTAATTCAATTAATAAATTAAAAAATCTATATACATTGAAATCCTTTGGTGACGTGGGATGAGTGATGAGTGCCACTCTGTTTTAATAATGACTATACAGGGGGATAAAAGAAATTCCATATAATATATGTATAACTATACATGATCAAACACAGTAGAGGCTAAAATTCGTATATACCGAAATATTCTGTATAATAATAGAGCTAGGGCCTGGTATAATATTCGACAGTCACTTCAAAAGTCATGTACTTCTTTCTCAGAGATCTAGGAAAATTTTTAATTGCTGGACAAGGTTTAAATTGATAAATATTGATTGAGAACGATATTCAAAAAAGAAGATAATGAAAAACCTGCAACTCTCGGACGCAGGACATCCTACTTTGTTTAGAGCCAATCGAATGCGTTGTTGCCTTTTTATTGTTTATAACAGTTTTTTATACTCATTGTACATTTTCCATGCTTCCTTAAAAAAGAAGCTCTCAACTAGAGAATTTTCATGGAGGATACAGTTGTTTGACAATACTTTGACAACTCTCAAATTTTCTAGTCCTAGACCTATAAAATTCGTTTATATACCCAGTCAGTATAATAACAATAATGATATCCCTAACTAACTACAAACAGATTAACATTGACATGTACACTACTACTACTCTGACGTCATTAACCCCCTCAATTTAGTTCAGTTTTAATGCGTATGCATTAGTGAATAAAACCAACATGCCTTGAAAACTCAACCATAGGTACTAGATGCCAACTTAATGTATATCAAAATAAATACGTTCATTGCTTTTTTTAAGGGAATTCATTCGTAGAAATAATTTTCGTAAAAGTTTTAAGCGCATTTAATTAATAAGCAGTAACACAAAGAAGTATAAGAACTTGGATTACTTGTTTTATTTTTCAAAGAAGAAAATATAATTTATTGAGTATGACTTGTAATAAACTAACAAAAGTGCATGAACAGTTCCGAAAACCGAAGTTAATATTTTTTGCTTGCACCTTTACTTTCGTGATCAAAGAAATTCTTACAATTTCTAAAAGACTAAAATAAAATAAAATTTTTAAAACTCGTAGAAAATTTCATAATGCAAAAATAAATAAAATTATATGAAGATAGCAACAGTTTCAACCACGTACACTCTTTGAAAAAGGTTATTTATGTTTTAATCATAATGATCAAAATGCTCAAAACGTGAGTGCTGGTGGGTTAGTTAGAAATATGACTGTTGTGAATGAACCACCTTAATTTATATCTAACTAAATTCATTCACTGCTTTTTAAAGTCCCTTATACAAATTTTATATATTAATACAACAGCAAATCTATGTTCCATGTCTGTCTAGTTTATACTATAATATAATTTTATTGTTTAGTTTATAAAATGCAATCTTGTAAAAGATTATTGAAGATTAAATTTGGGAAAAAAATATAAAAGAACGAAAGATTCGGTCTATTGTTATTCAATTAATTTGTGTATTGAATATTATGGGATGTGAACAAACAATATAATAATGATTATACGCCCCAGGGGAAAGATGTCCAGGAAAAAAACATGATGATAATCCGATTTGTTTGTATAAATAATTTAAAAATGTCTATCGAAATGGTAAATAAGTAATCAGGTGTGATTTTCACTAAGGGTAGTACTTGAAATTTTATTCTACAATCAATAATCGACAGCAATATCTGTGAAGTGATGCCACCATCGCGATGCCAGATGTTGGAAACTGTTTGAGGCTGTTGGATTCTTTTAATCAAAAAAAATTTGATTAATTTACGATTTTTCAAGGTAGAACATCACTTCGAAAAAGCCTTTGTCACTGATATGCGTAAAATAGGATATACAAAGTAAACATGCCTCAAAAATCGAATTCATATGACGATTTAACCAATAATTTCAGACTTTATTTTCTATGTAGCCGCTTTGGCAATCCTTCTGCTAGACAAGGACACTTTTCCGGCTGTAAGTAAATTGAGAAAGTGTCATTATTGTCAAGTCCTGCTGCATAATAAAGTAAAGCATAAAACCAAATCACAGAGTACTATACAGGGTGGGTTATTTGAATCTATTATGGCTAATAGCGTTTTGTAGTTAACTTATCAGAAAATAACTTAAACAATAGTTGTACAGTTTGATTGAGGACATCCTGTTTTGATATCATATTGGAAATAGTTCTTCGGGCACCTTTAATAGTCAATTTAGACCAATTTAGATGAAAGGCAAGAGGTTATATCAACTTTTTAATTTAAAGTATTATTCTACCTCTTACCTTTTACGATCTAAATTGACAAATCAAGCAACCCAGAGAACTAGCTCCACCAATATGATGTCACAACATGATGTCCTACATAAAACTCTCCAACTTTTTTTGCAACTTTGCAAGTTATTTTTTGATTGGTTAATGGTCCACTCTGTACATAAGAAAGAACCGTGTTTGATTTTTTTTTCAGGTCAGTTTATGACAAAATAATTAAAATCACATTGAAAAAACCTTACAAAGTTTAATACGAATCTAAAACCCTGAAAATATTTAAACAATCAAATGAAATATGAGAAGCCTTAACAACTATTTAATTCCATCCCTAATTTTTTTTTGCTCTAATCCTTAATTGATCGCTTTGTTTTACATTAAACAATAAAAATAAACATACAATTGACTTGGAAAACCTTGAATTCAAGTATTACTAATTACTATTATAATGAACACCAGTAGCTGCTCTATTATTATATACCACCCCCTATCAATATAAAAACTACCCCCTTATTTTTTTTACTATGTATTAACTAAATAATTATAAAAGAAATAAGGGTAGATCGATAACCATTTCAATAGTACGTGTGTTCTATAGAAAATATTATTCTAACTATATGAGAAAACTAGATTAAAGTTACTTTACTATATATGCGTATTATAATTTAATAATTTTTATTTTTTTTGAACTATAAAAGCAATGAACTGGAAATCGAAATCTACAATGAATGGCTTTATGCTACATTTATGTTACAGGAAAACAAATTTTAAAAGTTATTAGTTGTAATTTAATTGAATTGAATGTTTTAAAATTCAATTTAGATTTTCTATTTAGTATGAGAAAAATTTTGTAGTCAAATGTGCCTAAAACGGCGATTTACACTCTACGAGAGAAGTGAATATCGTGAATAGAACCTTTAAGTAGAATTCTCGAAGAGAACCAGATGTAAATTTTAGATGGAACGGGTATTTTGAAAGTCAGTCATACATGACAAGCTTTTATTGTACAAAAAAAGTAGAAAAAAATTTTACAGGTGTCATTCATACATGACTACTCGTTAAATCTTGACGTGCTTCGAATTATTGTTGATATTTAAAATTGAACGCCTCAAGCGAATAGTCCTGTATAAGTGGGACTCCTACAAAATTATTTTCTGCTTTTTGGTACAATAAAAGCTTGTCCTTTAAATAGTATTTTTATTAAAAACTAAAAAAAAAGCAAATGTATCAAATATGGTGGAAGCGATGGGAAAATCAGATCATGGTTACCTTAAAAATACATTTCATTCAAACTAAGCCTGAACGAGAACGACAAGTGTCGTAGGACACCCGCTAAGAACTATAATCCTTTTGTACCTTGGTACATTATTTACAAGATATTTTTCTAAAAATTTAAGGTATTACTTTTAGAAGTCAAATATTAATTTGATTCTTTAAAGACTTAAATTTTATAGCTACTTTTAGTTTTTACTGGATGAATAAATTGTTTGATTAATTTAAAAAAAACATACCTCTGATGTAGTAGTTAACCCAATATGTGCGTACAGTACTTTCGGTTTGATCAGGATATTTATTATGACATAAAATAAAAATTTTCTTGTATATACTTTAAATTATCGCTGTTATTTCTGATAGCTTTCACAACTCAATTTTTTTAATTTATTAGACATAAAATTTTGACAAAAAATACAAATTGACAATTATAATAAATATTAATGCCTTTTCTAATAATTCATAGCAAGATGAATCGATTGAAAATGTTGTAGTTTCCTAGGTATCTTAGATGAAAATAGCCTTTTTATGTAGCTTTTTTATTGTTGCACTATTTTTGGTTTTACTTATGTGCGATAAGGAATATAGTTCCAAAAATTAAACCGTTCTTATTTTTTCCAGTTAATGCTAATATTAAAAAAAATATATTGAATTGTCAATAAAAAATTCATTTTGATAACAAGAGTACCAATTATATCGTTACAAAATTAAAATTTATAAAATATCATAAATGTATCAAAAATTCGAAACTTTAACACCTAAAATTAACATATCAAACGACAAACATTTAACGATCATTATAATAACACATGAAAAGATTTTGTTATATGACATCAAATTTAAATAATTTAATGGGATATTTCAAAATCATTTTGACATTTTATAATAATTTAATTTAATTACCATTTCAATCAAATTATTATAATAATATTATTACTTGGATTGTTTGTTTAATTATTTTATTAATTTGCATATAATTACATATCAAGTGATTAATTAATTATATTATTATTATCAGTTACCTAAACTATTATATTGAATACAAATATTATCTGATTTTGGATAAAGATTATACTTGTTTCAAGAAATTAAAACAATCATTCTTTTTATACCATATATATATGAAATATACATAGTATATTAAGTTTTGTCCCAAGTTTGTAACGCTTAAAAATATTGATACTAGGAAAAAATTTTTGTCATAGGTGTTCATAAAATCACCTAATTAGTCCATTTCCGGTTGTCCGTCCGTCCGTCTGTGGACACGATAACTCAAAAACGAAAAAAGATATCAAGCTGAAATTTTTACAGCGTACTCAGGGCGTAATTATCAGTTATGTATGTGTCATATGTTTGTATGTGTAATGTGATAAAGAAATCAACACTGACTATGCATGGAATTTCAACAATTAACTCAGTCAATTGTTTGTTTTCACTTGTTAATATAAAAATGTATGCAGAAAACAGGTTAAAAAAATATTTTTGTTCAGCTTAAAGGTATTTAAAATATGGTTTTGATTAATAATTATGAATTATTTAATTGTCTTGAATATGCTTTGCTTCAAAGTCAACGAAGATTTTATCAAAAAATGTAAGTTTTTGAAAGGGAACCCTTTGAAAAAATTGAAAAAAACAAAAGTATAAAAATCAGGTTAATTCAATGATTGTATGCAGAGTTTCTAAGATATCGCAATAATTGGATCGATTTTAGTCCGTATCTCAAAAACTATTCAACCAGTCATCAAATGCACCCGATTTTTGTACTTTTTGGGTTAAAATTACTTTGTATACTGAGTTTTATCGAAATTGAAAAAATTGAGAAAAACGAAAAATAAATTTTCTATTTAGAATTTGATGAAACTCGGTGGATGGGGTAATTTTGATCCAAAAAGTATAAAAAACAGGTTAATTTGATGATTGGACCTATAGAAAGTTGCCATGTATCATGGGCAAACCCTCATGATTTATTCATTTCTCCAAATATTAATTTTGGAAAAAGCAAAAAACTTATTTTTCATGTGAATAAAAAATAAACGCACACTTAATTTAATTTAAACAGCTTTGTGTTACAAACAATTGAAAACAATAATTTTTCAACGGGTGTAGTTAGTCGCTTTGCTCTGATAAATATCCAAATACGTATTTATAGCCGATATTTATTATTTTAATTTAAATAACATTTATTTTATAAATATATAATAAAAAAATATATTATAATACAGATAAATATATTTATTATAATAAATATATTTAATGTTTATTTAAATTATTAATTCGAATGTAATTATAGATATAATTATATTAAATATTATTTTATTTTATATATAGGTAATTTTAGTTATAGATAGATACCTAGATAAATTTAATCATTTATTACCTAATTATTTGAAAATGGAAATATAATAACACTATTTAAATATTAAAAAAAAAAAAAAAGTATGGTTATAATATTTGCTAATAAAAATAAAAATTATAATTACAGTTTTTAACAGTCGAAATATTACCTTGATGCTCATAATTCCGAAAAATCCGTTTTGGTTGGTCAGGACCAGAAATATTAGGGATTTCTCAAAATAACAGTTTGGAAAGTTCATATACACACCCCCAGTTTTATAAAGAAATGAAAGAAATAACTTTTATGAACTGTTAGCGTTCATGTCTAGTCGTAAAATAGAAAAAAAACTTCTGAATTGTAGTTTTCGCAAAATCAAGCTTTGAGTTTCATAAGACTGAAACTTAAAACCTATTAATTGGGATAGATATTGAAATAGCTAAATAATAATACAATTTTCGATAACAGATCAAATTTTACCATATGATTCTAAAAATATTCTAAAAATATCTGAATCCTGAACAAAATCGTAGACTTTCAATTAAAAAAAATGTTAGTCAAGTGTTTTGAAAACATCTTTTTCGACTAATTACAGCTCAAAAAATTTAAAGAATTGACAACATCATAACTCGAAAAAGACTGACAATACGTTCAAATAAACGCAATTTTTGGGTCAATATTACCTTAGAATAAGAATTTTGTTGATATTAGGAAAAATTTGTTTCCCATTTTTTCAAATAATTGCTCATTTTTTTCCATATTTCTTCAGTTATTCTTCGTTAAAAAAATTTTGTGACCAATTGTTTTGAAAACACCATTCAGATCAAATGAATACGTTTTTCTATGGATCAAAATTACCTATATCAATGATTTCCATTGAAAATGAGACATTTTTCCTTCACGAAAATAGCAAAAGGTAAGATTCGTTCCGAAGTTTTCCGGAGTTTTCCAGGTAAGATTTTCTCCGAAGTTTTCTTTCACCGGCTCTATGATTCACCAGCTTGTTAACGCTCAAATTTAAATTCTTTAACCAGTAATTTTTTTATTCTTCAAGTCACAGCAATATTTGATTTTCGCTTACTGTGTTGTAATTAAAAAGCATTTTTAATTAATCTAATGTTTTATTTACTCATTGTCTCAAATTATTATTTGCTATCAATCTCTTTAAAAACTATTCAAATACCCACTTAAAATATAAATATTTATCTTTTTAAAAGAACTATTTTCATTTTATCTATACGATTAAGTTCAAATAAATCTTCTATCTTCTTAAAAAGAAAAACAGCACCACCAACTTTTTAGTTTCATCTGACAAAAAACTTTTAAATAATTCTTTTTGAAATTCAATTTCATTTAAATTATTTATCTTTTTATATTATAATACGATACTTTATTTCTTTACCTCTATATTCAGGATTTATGTAATGGTTTTATTTTTGGGAGGTCAACTTTGTTTTAAGAACAAGCACTACCCTCTGCGTGACGGCTATGAAATGCTGAATTTTTGAATGCGTAGACGAATCACGGAGGATGAAGGCATAACCGTATAAGGATCTCTGTATTCTACTCTGAAATAATGAAGTACATGCAGAAGAAGATCAAAAGAAGACAATCAAAATGATATTGCTGAAAAATAGATAAAAAATTACTCAATGAGTCAATCAACTACTGAGGTATAGGAACCTTGTCTGCGCAGGCACAGAAGACTGGTTTATTCAGACAAGAAAATGTTCTGTAAGAATCGCAGAAAACTATGCCATCGCTGGGTATCAAAAAAAGAGAGGTCATAGATAACATATACTGCAAGGAATACAATGTAGAAAAAGGGATCATACTGCCAATGTCCAGATCTGAGAAAACTACTATCTTAAATTACAAAAGAAGTGGTTAAGAAGAGACTGCGGAAAAAAACATCCATGAAACATTGTACTTGGCCTGAAACTGTTAGTAGTCACGGTTAACTATAAATTCATGAGAAACTATTAACGCTTTTCTTGAAATAAGCATCTTGCTTTCATCCTCGAAACGCACCGTGTGTGAGTTTTACTGGAGGCGTTTCCATGGTAACGATACACTACTTTATTTATAGAGCTGTATGGATGCATATCTATAAATATATAGGAGACTTTCTATAGATATAGATAGATAGATAGATAGTCACTCATCACGATATCTCTGGAACTATAAGACCTAGAGACTTGAAATTTGGCAGGAATATTCCTTTTGCCAAGTAGAGGTCAGCTAAGAACGAAATTCAACCCACAAGGGGGTTGCGGGGGTGTTCATGAATAAAAAATTCATATTTTTCAATTATGGCTTTTAATAGTTCAAAACTTGGTCAGAATGTTTTAAATTACATTTAGAAATTTTTTTAACCTTCGGAGGGTAGAAAGGTGTAACGAGAAAGTGGGAAGGAAATATCGAATATTTACAAATATACCTAAGTGGGGTATCAAATAAAAGAGCATGACGTGTACATTACAAAACTGTTATCCAACGCAAGGAAATGTGGAGGGAGGGGTGCCAGTGGGGATGTTGCCTTTACGCCACGCAAAGCGGGCGGGTAAAAGCTAGTATATATATAATTGTATGGATTGCTTTTATGACTTACATTGAAAATTTAATATTATTGTCTCACAAATTTAAATAAATAATTATGATAATTTACATTTGAAAAATAATATTTGTGGAATTTGATTTCTTATTTTCACAATTTTTAATGCATTAAGTTTAATTAATAAGTATTTTTCAATAATTTAAATTTGACTTTTTCTATAACATTAACACGCAAACAATTGCAAATTAGTCATAACAGCCTCCTTTATCGTCAAAATTTTTCACTGGGAGCGCTGGCATCGATTTTATTGTCCCCACCATGACAACGTATACATAGACGTCGTGTAGCGTTCAGATTTTTTTACATTCACATACATGTACACAAAATTGAAAACAATATTCTCTCCTTTCAATTTCAGACGACTGACGTACATACTGCAGAGAAGAGAAAAAGAACTAAAATGTTTTTATTTAAATTAGAAAGTAGAATAGAAAATAAAGAAATAAAGAAACGACGAAGAAGAAGAAAGCATTGTGTGAGCGTGTATTTTTCGTCTTTTTTTTTTATTTAAACAAACGAGAAATTCGTAAAAAATGAAATACATTCATAAATATTCTCGTTTTATTTTTGCCATAGATTCCGTTACAAATTAACGGATGAAGAAATTTCATTGAAGAAATAGACTATACTTTCTAGGAAATGAACTTTTATTGGGATATTTTCAGTACATAAAGTTTTAACCTTACAAACTGCCAGAATGCATTTATTTTTCAATAATACTATCGAAGTATAAAAATTAAATTTAATAAAAATTAAATTTACTTATTCACAACAGAAATAGTAGACACTTGAGGTCAAAAAATGAGGTCAATCTTCTTCACTTCTTTAGGTCAATTGTGATGGATCCTTAAAACACAATTTTGGCTTACTCTGCTATTTTTCATTTGCATTTACTTAAACGAAACATAAAAAAGCCAAATCGGTTCTTTCGTGCAGGCGCTGCGATGCCACAGATCGACATACCGATTGACGCACAGACAGACAGACAGACAGACACACATAGCAGTCAAACTTAAATAACACCTCTTTTTTGATTCGGAGGTTAAAAACTTATAACACCCCTTTTTTGGGGTTAAAAATTAAATTAGCATCAGGAAAACTCAAAAAAGTACATTCTAACGTTTAAACTCAAAATGTACTCATTTTGAGTATGATGTCGTTCCAGAGACAAAAAAAACGAAACACATACTTGGAATCCCGAGTGGTTTGATCTATCTGAACACTTAATAATGATTATGTCTTGTTTCTGTTTTCTTTCGCAATGTGTAAGACTATTTACGGTAATCAGGGTATTAAATAGCAACTCATTCGCCATATACACATACGTACCTATCTCCAAAGTATTTTGTATCTATTTTGAATTTTATCAGATTTCCAAGTACACACAAAATTGGGTATTATATTAATGTGTGGATATATTTCAAAGAGAAAAAAAAATGCCGGAGAAATTTACATTTCAAATAATATATAGCTCGCACACGCTAGGTATTAGGGGGTGAATTTTTTTTTGCAAATAAAAATAGTTGAAATTACACCCTATTATCTTATATACAGGATGATTTTTTAAAAGTGTAATACCTTTTTATTTCGAAAACGGAACTGAAAATCATAAAACGCGAAAGCATGTTTTAGCTTATTTTTAGGGGGAATGAATATTATTCAATTTCTTTATACAGGGGCTTCTTCAAGGTCGAGCAGGTGCCAAATTTGTTGCTTAAAATAAAGCTACATTTTTTCTCTAGTAGATTGTTGTCCTTGTTGTAAAAAAAATTCAACTTATGTCAGATTTTACGGTTTTTAAGCCTAAAAATTGTAAGAATTGTGTAGCAAACCAATTTTGTGGGCAAAAGTTATTTGTACTTCTGAAATTGTGCCCATGACAAACAAATTGTGAAAACGTAGCTTTCTATTTTGCGACGTATGACAAGAATTTGCTACAAAAATTAAGTGATTCCATTTAAAACTTCTGACTTATGTCAGATTTTACGGTTTTTAAGCCTAAAAATTGTAAGAATTGTGTAGCAAACCAATTTTGGGGGCAAAAGTTATTTATTCTTCTGAAATTGTGCCCACGGCAAACAAATTGTGAAAAAAATTTAGTGATTCCATTTAAAATAAGCAAAATTTGATAGTTTTTCAAATATCCCTTTCAATTTTGAAATATAAAGGTAGAAACTTTTAAAAAATCATTCTGTACACTGTTGGAGCAATATAAAAATAGATATACATATATGCACCCTCTAATAAACCGTATAATTCTTTTATTGGGTCGTTATTTCTAAATAATTTTAATAACTATTTTATGTAAATTTGTAATTTGTACTATTTCTTTATTCTTTGTGCTCCCATTGTGTGTTTATTTGATTGAAAAGGGATTATTTGGATATTATTGTTGATTCCCCTAAATTATTAAGAATAACGATATTATGAATTTTGCTTTACTTAAAAGTATTCTGACGTTGAATTAAAGAAAATTCAAAGATTATTTGAAGATATAGTTTATATCAAAATTACCAATAGCGGAGAAAAAAAATGGGAGGAGTTAATTTCCGCCTACTTTTAAGAAGGCACATCTTATTGTTAAGAAGTTTTAGACTAACTCCCACGAATTCTTATATCGTCTACAAGAGAGTTTTATTACTTATACGTAAAAATTTGCGAAACATATTGGAAATATTTTATTCAGTCAAATAATTCCTTATAAAATCTCCTAATAAAGGATACCCGAATTTCATTTCTAAGAATGAACATAGCCGTCTTAAAATGAGCCGAAAAGGTGTTGAGTCTATGATCTGCACGCCATTCGCATTAATTGTTAGAATTCATTCAAGAACGATTTCTAGCCTTCTACACTAATTCTCATTCGCGTTTACTGCGAAAAATAACAACTTAACAATATATATATCGTCTAGATAACAGAAACGTTTCTTACAAGATTTATCAAGCATTTCCGGTTTTGTATAGAAACAAATCGCGCTCAGAATTAAGAAAAAAAGTCATAACTGGACCAAAAAAAGGACCACACGGAAAGCATCAGCTTCCAAATAGATAAAGAATCATCAAAATCGGTTCACTCAGTCGAAAGTTCTGAGGAAGTAACACACATAAAAAGAAATAAAAATACAGTCGAATTGATAACCTCCTCCTTTTTTGTTTGAAGTCAGTTAAAAAGATCAAAAATAAAAAATAAAACACTTCATCTTGCTTGTAAGAAAGTAAAAACAATCAAAATCCCATAATTAACTTAAGATTTACCTTGCTGTTTATCCATTCAAACAAAAATAAACAAACAAGAATGTATTTGTTTGTTATTCGAAAACATCGAAAATACATATCATAACATAGGAAAAAAATAATAGCAGACGTTAGTATTTAGTTCTCGCCAGAATTGTACGAGAGAGCTGAGAGGAAAGAAAAATATAAAAGCATGAAAACTTGATATTTTTGTCCAGACATTATGCCGCTGGGTGGTTTATGTTGAGTTGTGATGTAAATGGTTCAATGGTTACTAACTAAAAGCTTTAAATTGAACAGCAGCACGTTTTACTCCAACGTTCTGTCGTGTTCATCGCAATCGATGATGATCATAACGATAGAAGTATAGGATGTTTAGGAAAATATTGCAATACTATTAAAAACTCATTATGTAGAACTCAAAAGTATATTTAGATCCTTGAAAATATCTGGTAATCGAGATATTTGGTGATTAACCTCCCCTACAGCGACGGTATATTCTGTAAACTGATGTATCATGGTAAAATTTGATTTATAATGCCTCAAAATTCTCATGGAGATAAGATCTCTTCTCAGGTGATCTTGATATCTTGAAAATGTTATTTATTAGAAAATTTTTATATGCAGTTGGCCTGTTGACTAAATTTTTAGGTGAATAACATTGCACGGGCAGAAAAGTGAAGTTGAAAATCTTTAGAAGTAGGCAAAATAAGAACGTTTAAAATTCCCAATTAAACAAAAAGGAAGATTATAGGTTAGTGACGTCATTGTCCGATATCACCAAAAAATACATATAAAATACCCATAAAACTTTGTTTTGTAAAATGAAATGGGCAACAATCTTTGAATGTTTATAACTTTTTCGTTTTTTAATCAATTTTAATTTCACTTTCAAATTTTGTAATGGCAGCAAGTCTAGTTTTACATTTTTATTCATAATATGGCACATTCGACATCAGGCAACTACCGTATTACCACAGAGCTTTAATTCCTACTTAATTTCAACAAAAAAAGAAATTAACTTTTTTGTGACATTGCTAGGCTCTTTTTCATTAAGTGTGTTGTAGTTCTTAAACGTAACCCTTACAATTCTCATTTTTAATCCGTAATAAAATAATTCGTTGACAGGTATCCTGCTTGATATTAAAGAAACTGTCGTTTCATGTTACATAAAACTACAGCCCGATTTACAAAATATACATAAAACTACCGTCCGAGCCAAACATATTTTTGAATCATTGCAAATTTTTATGAGTTCTAACCATTCTTATTTTTTGGTGCATTATTTTACCGAGCACACTGTATAACGTTCAAGCGAGATGTTATTGTTGATGATGTGCTTGCGTTAAATGTAAAAAAAAAAGAGGTGGTGCAATGTTTGTAAAAGGGATAAAAAAAACCTCGTTGACTGAATTCTGTGTGTTGTGGGTATAAAGTATATATATGAGTCATTGAATATTGAAATTGTTTAAGAAAAGACGGAAGTTCATGAATCAAACACACAAACGACACACAACTGTACGACGACAGTCAAGTCAGTCAGTCAGTCAATCAGTCTGTCATTCGGGATATACAGTTCAATTCAGAAAAATATGAACCAATTGCCCATTTGATGCCATAATTGAATTATGGGTTTTAACACTGAATTATTTCTTAAGGTAGTACGAGTCCCAAGGCAATTTTAGATTTAGGGTTGACAAATTAAATACTACTTATCGAAATCTAATGGAAAGTACAAATTACAAGTAGAAAATAGTCAACCCTAGTAGCTCAGTTGGTTAAAACGTAACTAATTCCGTTCGCGGTACGCCTAGGGCAGTGGGTTCGATTCCCGCCGTCAACAAAAATTAATTAAATTAATAGTTGTTATGGGCTGGCGTTGTGCTTGGTATATGCATGAAGGAGGTACACTAAGCCTCTCAAAATAATGGATAAGCTGATAAATGAAATTATCAGCGGAAAAGTGGTAAAACAAATATTTGGTAGTACAATGGGCTCTATACCGTAAGTGTGGCATTCGTGAAAAGCCACAAAAAGTATGAGTAGAAAATATATACATACATTATTGCAAAAGAAATCTTTTGCAGATAGTTTCAATTTTTTTTGGTTGCAAGTATAGTTATATCTGTTTGTTCTCGTCATTGAATATTTTTCTAAAAAAAAAAAAAGGAATGATTTTTGTGATGAACTGACTGTACTTACTATGCTTACAACACGCTCTGTGGTGTACAAATAATGTGATGATTATTTATCATGTAGCTAGCAAGAAGCATCATTATCAACGTTGTCGAAGAGTTATCATTATCGGGTGCATAACGCCAGGGTGTTGTTTATTATTCAACGTTATATCAAGTCAATGATAACGAAAAAAAAAGCTATCATATCGATGTTATAAATTACTGAAAAAAATTCGATTGATTTGTAATCTTTTCTTTTGAATACTTTATAATAACATCTAGTTAGCGTTACTATAATATTTTTAAAATGGAATATCGGGTTTTAGATTTTGATTTGTTTGGAAAATTTGATAGCAAAAGAAATATAATTAAGAATACAAACATATTAGATACAATTAATAAATTACTTTACGGGGCGGAGTAAGGGAAGCTTGGCTGGATACAAATGTTTTTGTTACAAAAAGTAAATGCATTCCCACCAATGTTTAAGTACGATTAATATATTTGTATATGTCACCGAAATATTGTAATTTCCGCCAGATTGTAAACTATATAGTAAAATTGTAAATTTAAATTCCATAAGGGCAAAAAACTACCCTCAACCTCTGCAAAATCGACCCAGATCAACTAAACATAACGCAATGAGTTGATTTTCGTTAATAGGTGTTGACTTAGCGCTAGTTGGAGTGGTTTTTTGTAAACTGTTTACAATCCGACGGAAGTTACAATTATACGTTGACATATATAAAGAAGCAGATAACATTTAAGAAGATTTTTATCTAGTACAGCAAATGATCATTCCGATGAAACACTTTTCAATTTTCTATAAGAAAATTCGTCCTAAAATAGCAAACAAAATCGTGTTACCTTATAACCCACCTTTGTTAATTAATGCCTGGTATTGATTGAAAACTACACAGCCTTTATTGAAAAAATCAAAATACAGTCTGAGCAAAATTAATCAACTTTGAGCAAAAAGTCAGCTGTTTATTTCATTTTCTTTAATAAACCGCTTTTTGTAACATATTTTACTGAACTATTTGACCAGTTAAAATAAAGAAACAAATGCAATATTAATTATAATGCCGAAGAATTTATGTTAAATTTTTCAATAATTCGAGGACTAAAACATAATATAGGAATTGAGGGCTCTGAAATCAAATATGTTGCTAAATAAAAAAGGTTAGGTTAGGTTAGAGTGGCTGCCCTGAGATGGGACACACTTAAGAGGGAGCTGTTTAAGAACAGCAGGAGTGTTTTGATGTCGACGGACGAGGCCGGAGAGGTCGTGAAATAGAGACTGGTTCAAGTAGGTCCATTTTCTCATGGCAAGAGTCGGGCGGTGACAGAGAACATGAGACATTGTCTCCTCGTTCTCACTATTGTAACAGCTCCTGCAGTAGTCGTGAAAAACTACCAGGCCAAGACGTTCAGCATGCCTGCCGCCCAACCAGCGTCCTGTAATAGCCGCCATAACTTTGCTATTAGAGGCCCTGGTAAGTGATATAAGATTTTCGGAACGCCTACGATTGTACTCGTAAATAAAGAAACATTTGCAATATTTCAAAAGGGACCCAAAGAATGAATACATGATAATTTTTAAACTATTTGAGGAATCATAATAAAATAATTCAGGGAAAGTTGACCATTTTAAAACAATATTAAAGTCTCTTCAAACCTTGAAATATGACGCTTTGTGTCGGATAAAATTGCATAAGAACAAGTATATTGAATATTCACATTCATTAAATCTAAGGGGGGTACATATCATGCTGTGACATTATGACAAAAAAAACCAAATTAAACACCAGTTCGTTGAATATTTTATAAACTTGTATTTTTTTTTTGGTAGAATGTAATCAAATTATAATATTTAACACAAAATTCATTATGAAAATAAACATTCATTAAGTTTTCTCTCATTTATATTTTAAATTGAAAAATCCACTACAATGGACACGAACATAATTATAATTCATGCAATATGGTGTTGCGTCATTTGGAAAATTCTTTTTTTTTATATTAAAAATGATTTCCAAAACTTATTTAAGTTGTCGTTTTTAAATTTATTTTGTCTGTGTGTTCAAAATCTCTTAAAATTTTAAATGTTTATTTTTAACATTGTTTGTTAGCCCAGAGAAAGTTAATGTAATGGGGCCGATTTTGAAAATCTCCACATATTTCCGCGATTTCAAAGCCGCAATATCGGAATCAAACCTTTTCAATGTGATGTCTGTCTGTGTGTGTGTGTGTGTGTGCGTATGTTTATTCGGATTCTTTCGCCTCGATTATCCCGCGAAGATGTTATGACATTAACACATGACTGACCTTATTCCACGCGTAATCGCGTATTTAAGAACTGAGAGTTTTCAGAAGAATTAGTTGAGCCGTTTTTAATAAAAAAAACTGGAAAAAACTGAATAAACAGAATCTGAAAAGTGGATAAAACACATCATTTATCTATGGAGATAATGATCGTTCTAGCATAAGCTGCAGTACATGTTCGAAGAATAATCTATGAAGGCTAACAAGACCTTTTTGTTAATGTTTTTGCCTCTCTGGGAAGTTAGTCGTGTGGGCTACAGGGATCGTACTCACACGACTTCAGTACCACACCGACTATGCAAACTTATTATAAAAAAATGGTATAAATAACTCAAAAATCAATTCAAATAATGACACAAAATTTCGATATCATTGCAAAATTGAAATGTACATATTTTGGATATTTAAAATAATTTAAAATTTTTGAACTAGAAAAAATTCATTCAATCGTTTTTCTGAAATAGTAGTTATGGTATTATCTGGAGAATAGAGCTAAATTTAAGTATAGAGTTGAGTTTGTAAAATTCGAAACGAGATTTGCGATTTTGCGTCTCGAAAATTTTTAAAAATTCAAGGTTCTTGCATAATGTAGTCACTTAGTGTTTAGAATATAGATTAAATAGCACTATTCTTGGTTTAAATTATAAACAAAGATTTTGATACTAATTCAAACAATAAATATTCTCAGCGCCAAAATTACAAATAAAATGAATTCATGTAAAACACATTAAATGTGAGTAATATCATGTAAAACATTTAATGTACAAAAATAATAATTATTATTTTTATGTATGTTTTAAGTATGCAAATACGTTCATTAAACGTCTTGGATAGTTTTATGAATTCATTACATATTACAAATAATATTAAATTAGTTCTAATACATTAAACACAATTAAAAATGTCTAACTTTAATTGTAATTATCACAAATACAATTTTTGTTAATTCTGTTGGGTTTTTCATATTTGTTAATTCTGTTGGGAAAATTTCTTACTACACGAAATTTCTTTCAACATTAATAACCTCAAAAGAATAAAAATTTTTAAATCGACCAAAGTTTTTTATTCTAGCAGTTTTTATTTGAGATCTTTAATATTGCAAAATTTTCAATTCAATTTCAATATTGTTATTATGAAATAGAATGATCACCGTCTGATTCAAAGGTGGCTGGAAAGTACATCAATTTTTACAAGAATTTTGACAAGGAAATTTGCGAGGATTGTTCGTCACGATGCCAATATGTACATCAAAAAGTTCGTTTTCTATGTTAAAACAGCAGCAGAAAACGACAAGAGTATGGGTTGCAATTGGTGAAATAGTTGATTTTGTAAGAGAATATGAAAATTTTCCATGTTTCAGAAGTTTCTTGCAACCGAAAGAATGAAAGTGTATACCGTGTGATGCATGAAATAATAATAAGTGCATAATGTCTGTGAATTTTAAAGTATAAACTGCATGAAAAAGGAATGCAAGTATGAATGAAAGTAATATCTCTTCATTAGTAAAGGACTATCCATCAATTACATCACAAGTTAAAGAGAAGGGAGGGGTTTTCAACAAAATATGGCATTATGTAACAAAGGGCCGGGGCTTTAAAGTATTCTGACGGCAAAAAATTGAATAAAAATAAAAAAAAGTTTTGAAACCAATGTTTTAGGGGATAGGAGGTGTTACAAATGTGATCACTTTGGATAAAGAGAGAGTGGTGTAAGAAACTCATAAAATTTGTGTGACGTAATTTATGGATAGCTGTAAACACAGAAAAACTTTTCAGGTCCAATAGATTGGAACTTATTTTCAAACGAATAAAATACAATGAAATCGGTTAGAAATATTCTAAGGCAAAATTATTATAAATAGAAAATGGCCAAAACATAAAAAAGCACGGATTACAAATCAAATTAATTAAAATAGAAGCAAAAGTAATTTTTTAAATACTATGCTAATGAAATTATAAAAGTGAGTAGGTATACAAAAATTTTTTCAATCATTAAATTATTTTATAAAAAATTTTTATCTAAAAGACTAAAAATATTTGGTTTAAACAAACAATAACATTTAACGCCAAAAAAATGTTTTTTATATAATGTTTATATTTTAGTTAAAAAAATTTTTCCTGGAATAATTATTTTAATGAATATAATAATATTTCTAAAAATAATAATTTAAAAATATTCATAAAATATTTTTTTTAAATAATTTATAAATAAACAATCAAACAAAATTATTCACGATACAGAAAATTATTATCAAATGCAGCACGCGTTAAATAATATACAAATAAATAAAGTAACAAAAAACAGTATTTAATTACAGTAAAACTCCTACAAAAAAGGAATTTCATTTCTTTACTGTTTTAGGATAAGTACTATCTTTCTATATTCTTTCTGTTACTTGTTGTAGGCAAGAACCTTGTTGTAAGCAAATATTTATTAGAGTAAATATAAAAAAATTTGTGTAGACTATCTCGAGCGGTAAAAGCACTTATTCGTTCATGCTTTTAAATTCGGTTCAGTATGCAATAAAAAATTTTCTATCCACCTCTGATAGGGGCTAGCGACTGCGTACTTTGCTTCTTTTGACTATCCTAACGCGAAATAACATGAAATAAAATATTAACACAGGTTTATCGTGGTTTCACTGTAAATTATATGTTAAATTCAGACGGATTTAAAATTTTTAAATAATACAAAATACACTCATACATACGTATGTATGGGGGCAATGTATGTTCCGTATCAGGCAGAGATATCTGTGATTTTGAAAATGTTGAAAAAAGAAATCCCACCAACTTTTGCAAATTATCTTTAAATCATCGGTTTTTGCTTATAAAAAATCTGTAAAGTTAATAATGGTTTTAAACACGGCAAAATTTGCTTAAAAACAAGGTTGTAAAGAATTAATTTGCGTTTTACGTTATACAGCGTTTTCGAAAGCACACATTTCTGTTCCTCACTCTGTGAATTGAATATAGATAAAATATTTATAATAATTATTTATGAATCAATATTTTAATAATTAATAGCTTGCAAAACACAAAACAAAATAACTAACATTTACAATCAAACATCTGTGTTGCCTCTCTGCAATTTTATAAGGTCTGTTTTATTTGTTACACCAATTGATAACTACACATAATGGATACAAATTTAAAGACGAACAATTTATACGTAAGTTCTTTTGAAAACTCTGAACGCGGACTTAGAATCTTAACAAATTCTCAAGCTTTTGAGATACTTGTTGATACGAGAATAAGGTAGTGGGTGCTTCACTTTGGCAAACTCTAGCTAGAGTATATTTGGCTAACTCGACGAGGATACATTGTGTGTGGATAAAGGAATTAAATGATAGGTGCATCAGGCAGGCATAAAATTTGACATGTCATTTCAGAACGGCTGATAGTCGCTGTCACCCATAAAAACCCACGCAAACTAAATTTCAAGTAAATTGTTGGAGCCGTTGCCGAGGTTCAATTTTCTGAGATAAAACGACTTGTGACTTTTTTTTCTTACTATGAAATCTCATCTAATCATACTATTATTAATTTAACAATTCAAAAAACACAGTTATTCCCAAGTTTGATCTGACCCATGACTGCCTATCAATTTTTATTAAATTATCGTCTCTGGTGTCTTAAATTTCTAGCCGTATGAAAATGACTGTCTGGTACAACGCTTGGGGCTTTGATCGGCTCAGTTTTCATCAAATATACAAATTTCTATAAAAAGATTAAAAAGATTGGAAAATTGACTTAGTATGGAAATAATTGCTACAACTCTTTATCTAGACAGGAATAGATTTAAAAGCAATCATTAATATTACACACAGAGTTTGTTCGTTGGTGGATAGATAGCTGCCACTCTCTCTGCTACCAACTCCTACATTACGATACCACCATAATATACCCTATTAACACAACAATACCCTCATCAATACGATGATCATATCACATACAACCAAACAAAATGATTAATAAATTGATGACTATGATAACACCGCGTGATATTTATAACATCACTCACTTCATGTGACGTAAGCACACACGACGCATACGGACGGCAGACTAAAACTATAAAATTATTTTTATAGATTTTTTAAAAGCTTATTTGTAGCTGTTCGCCCTAATATAAAGGTTAATTTACATCATTCTAAACAAAATACCTTCTCATTTTTCCTCTCTGAAAATTTTTTCAATTGCATAATTTCTAGCACACATAATACCATAAAAATCTTTTTAAATCTTTACGAGAAGAAAGTGTAATGCCGGTAAAGTAAAATGGAAGAAAAGATTTTTTTGAATTAGAGTAGTCCGTAAAATTATGCAGGTTATATTGCATCATTTTTTTCGATTCTGACTCGAAGAGGGCTGGAAAGTTCTAAGGTTTCGATCTGAACACAATGGTAGAGCCCAGAAAACAAAATACATACAAGTTTCAAGTGACAAATGGGAGTTTCAAATATATAGTCAGTTTCAAGTCATATTACGAAATCACTTGCTTAGCAAACATGGTAACTTTCTGCATTTTAGAAGTATTTCAAAAATATTCTGCTAATCGAAAGCATGAATATGGACATGTAGGAACCCCCAGATATAGCCAAGTGGTCAAGCTATATCAGCAGGGAAAGCATTTTTAGGTTTGGGATGTTGAAATTAAAGACAAAAAGGACATTATTGTGAATATCGCGAAAACAGCTGGCAGAAAAACCCGGAAAATTGGGGTACATTGTCAAACATGGGGTATTGAAAAACTTTATTGTATTTGCAATAAAGCCAGTAACATAAGACTTGCATCCCTCCGAATTGTGTAAGCAACCGTTTTGGTAATAGTCACAAAAATATCCTGTTTCTTCAAAAATTTTAACACCATATGTCTAGAAAACCAAGCTTTCTCAACCAAAAGTTTGCTTAGAGATTTTCATTATTTTAACGTTACCTGCCATTTGATGAATTTCTTCTGCTATAGCATGCGCCACTCCGTTAATTAAAATTTATTAAAAATAATAATATTTTTTGTTGGGAAGGTGATAACAATGCATCGTATTTAAAACCACGTAAATAAGTATGAGAATTAATTAAATTATGAAATAACATTTTAAAATTTATGTCAGTTAAACTAAAAAAAACCTCTTACAGTAAATCTAAAAATGAAAATCGTCTAAAAATTGATAATTCAACGTCAAATATTTCCGGATATATACACCTAACATTTTTCTCTATTAAAATTCAATAACATAAAATGCCAGTCTGCCAACATTCAAAAGAGCTCAACACAATATTTTTTAATTACAAAACACTTTAACAAAAATATAATTTTCACGTATTTGATTGAGCGTGCGTGCGAGTTCGAACAAAGCTTTACATTAAATTTTACATCACGATCAACCAAAAGCAAAAAAAAAAATGAATATCTATTAAAAGAGAATTTAATTACAATGATTAGACGAATAAAAAATAAAAATTGTATGGTGCAGCAACACAGGAAAGAAAATCAAAGGGGGTAACACAATATATGTATAAGGTAAGGTATTGTACCTTGGATAATTTTTACTTTTGAACTTTATTTTTTAGAAAAATGTTTATAAGATACAAGAAGGCAAGCAACCGAGATAATAATGGGAAAGCCAGGCCAAAAAATTCTCTGAATTTACTAAAGCTGATCATTTGTCGATTGTTTATAGTAGTTGTGTACACACACATACTACAGTCAGTCAAACGAACGCTAGAACAGGTGTAGGTTAAGAATGCCGTGTGATATTTAAATGAATTTACTAAAGCTGAAAATTGTTATACAGATTGTGTATTGCATATAAATAACAGTTATATCAATCAGTTAATTAAATGACAGGACAGAGCTGGTCAGTCCGCCCTAATGTATGTACAATAAATAAATAAGATGCAATTCATTTATTAAACTTAAACTCCCAACCAACCAACCATCTCACGTCAATTAAAATTCTCAAAATAAGTACACTGTAAGGAATAATACTGCCTAAACAGAGACTTTGATATGTGTTATTTAAAAAATGACTTTAAAGGGCACAATAGGGCAGGTACTACACTCTTCCCTACAATACATAGATGGGTTTATAAAAAGCACAAGCAAAGGTTGTAAGGGTAGTAATTTTTTTTAGTTTTACAAATCATCATTGATAAGGGGTGGCAGTAAGAGAGGGGGCTAAGAACCCTGATGAGGGTAGGTAGAGGAAGGGTGGTGGTTTTGTTGGTTGGTTGATTGACATGAAAAGAATGAATTGAAAACAATTTTTTATAATATATTTTTTGATATAAAAAAAAATTATCATATTGATGGCTGGCTGACTGTGTGGATATCGAATTTAAATGTATAAAAGTTATGAATATTAATTTAAAGAATTTATTTATGTTTTAAAGGTGTTACATTATAAATTTTCATTACAAGTGGAGAAAAGCCAAGGGAAGCTATTCAGGTGTGGATCTAGAGAAGTTGTTTAATAAGGGCCAATAACAATTTTACGTAGGTCATTTATAAGAAAACATTGGTACCAAACTAAAATTTAAATAGAACACTCAAAGTTTTGTTTTAAAGTCAAAATTGAGAATTTTAAGATATCATAGTCTTTTAATCTATACCCTGATGAAACAGGAACAGTTGGATAACTTGACACATGAATGATTGATGAAATTATTTCCGCTTGTAAAGGTTTCCGAATTTAATAGTCCCTATTTTCGAACGCAAGATCTAAGAACTTCCGAATCGAACCAACTTTTCTATAGTCGACAAACTCAACCCAATCAACTTGTATTTAAAACAATACTCCGGGTCTACACAATTCTTGATTCGCAGCATGACTCGTTAGCCAAAACTGTTAACAAACTTACTTTACGCTGGCATGAATTTTAGTAGTTTCGTACGTACCTGGAACAAAAAAAATAAAAATTAATTTAGTTTTAGTATAAATGTTCGAGGTTTTAGAAAAAAAGGAAAAAAATTTAGCTTCTTGTTCAAGAATATGCGAAAACATGTTTAGAATCAGTTTCTAAACATGTTTTCAAATGTTTAGAAAGTTTAGAAAGGAAACAAAATCTTCAAATTGACAGGATTATACACAAATTTACATAAATTGATAACGGGCCAATTTCCCTTCCTCGATTTTTGAAATTTAAAGGTATTGCTTTTTTCGGGATACATTATTTGGACTCAAAAAAGTTTGTAGCTTTGGAATTTTAAAATTTTCTAACTAGGTCTTCACTTAAGTAGTTATCACCTACACTTTGTGGGAGTGATAAAATATGCGTTATAAAAACCGAACGCACTAACGTTTGCAAACTTTGCTACGGAATACTAAAACAATTCAAAACATCACGATTTTTTATAAATGAATATTAATTGACGTTTTAAATGATGTTTTATGATAAAAGGTAAAAAATATTTATTCTTTTTTCTTGTAAAACGATAAGTGAAAAATTTATTAATTTATGCGTTAAACGTTACCATTCAAATATAAAAAAAAAATAACTTTCTATTTATTTTTGTTATATTGTGAATGTAATTATTATGTTTTATTCGTACCTCTACGTTAATGAAGCAACTTGTTTAAAAAAAAAAATGTGTTGGGTTAATATTCGAACAGACAAAAAAGGGATTTGATCGACAAATAACCAGAGAAAATTTATTTACAAATTTACATTTTTAGGGGAATTTACATTAAAAATATTCTTCTTCTCATTCAGCACAAGAGTCAAACTTCTTTGAAGACTAGAACAGGTAACAAGCGCTAAAAGTTATAATTTTTCATGATAAAAGTGTTTAGTGTTGCAAAACGTAAATGTTAAAAAAAATTATAAAATATCTCGAAAATTAAAAATCCTTAAGCTTTGTGATCGTTGAGTCTTTTGTTCTACTCTTCAAGAAGCAATTTTTTCGAAATTTTCAGAACACTTAATCGAGAACTAGTTCTCATATACATGTGAGAACCAAGAAGAAATATTACATAATTTTGGTCAAAACTTTTGATTAAAGTCATATCTTTAAAATATTAAAACAATACACTTATGGATACTGGACTTATGCTTTCATATAATATGATGTAATGTCATCAATCTTGTGGAAAAATCATTTACTAACTTTGCGTCTAAGTCAGGAATGGGCGAGTTATTTTAAGTCAAAGTCACCATTGTTATAACTTTATTGTATGTCTCTTTATCCAAGTCCGCATTGCTCATAGAGGTGGAAGCGAGACTGGTATATAGAGGTGGAAGCGAGACTGGTACACGTTTGCCCATGCCTGGTCTAGGTGAAATGTATATTGAATAGGCATTACAAATAAACAAAATATAAATTAGTTACAAAAAAAAAACAAGATAACTTAGAAATAGTTAATCAAAGAGGTGATCTGGAATCGTAACTGTGGTCTCGATACCGATTTAGGAATTATTTATTTGAAAAATATTCTTTATTTACTCTATTTCATGAAGTCTTAGAAAATGCTAGCAACTACCTTTAAAGTTTGCATAGAGTCCAAGAACAAGTCCTCTTACTTTTAAGGTAGTTTAGAAAACAAGAACTGGAGGAAAATTTTTAATTCAATAACTAAAATCCATTATTAAATATTTTTCAGTAAAAGATGAGAAGGGCACATTCATCAAAACAAAAAAAATCTCCAACGATATTACATAATATATAAAACACATATCAAAGTGTCATTAAAGTTAGATTAGATATATACACAAAGTATAATATAACTGGTAAGTTTTCTAATCGATACCTTCTAGAAAGTTTTCTTTTAACCATTTATATTTCTTGTATATAGATGTGTGAAATTTATATTGGGTTTTGTAAGCAAAGTTAATGATATCATAACAGATAGAGACCCAATAGTAAGCATCTCACATTTATGACATCATATTAAATGTGTCCATAACCCATTAGCTAGCAAACACGATTTATTCATCTATTTCTATATTGTCTGATGATAATCATCTTCATCAATCTAATTAGTTTTTAAAAATTTATGGTAAAGTTTCTGGATAAGAAAGTTTTAATCTATTTTCATGATTTTAACAAAAATGATGAAAATACTGAATGTGTCACGAAAGATATTTTTATATCAGTACAGGTTGAATACAAAGGGGTCTAGGGCATTAATGAATTAGATAAAGAAGTATTTGCTCCAAGCACTTCAAACGGCCTTATTTCCATTCATGAATAGCTTTCTACTTTTGACAACACTATTTAAAGAAAATTATTTCTTTGCTCAAGCCCTGGATGAGTTTTCTTAACCAAATCGTAGAATTATTTGATCATAGAAAAATGAAAATGCTTCTCCAATTTGACGACATTTACTTTTCAGACTATAGTTCTCAGGTGAAAATAACTTTAAGTTTTTTGTTTTGATTTGTAAATCTGCCTAGCCACTCTCTCAACAGTGCCTCAAGTCTGAAATAAAAGTTAAGTTTCGTTTGAAGTTTAAAATGACAAGTGAAAAGAGGGTTATGTTAATATGTATATTTATACAAGGAACCAATTTTTATATCTTACACCTAAAGACCTTGTAAATGTTTAGTAGATGTTTTCTGTGTGTTGAAAATATAAAAACTCAAAACCCAAACAAGTGTAAACAAACAATTGACGGAGTAAATTGTTGAAATATCACATATAGACAGTGTTGACGCAATCGTTTGTTTTTTTACGGCGTAGTTACTCTTAGATAGCCAAAGTCGTGAAGTCGTGTCACACAGACATAACTGATATTCCCAAATAATACATACTATATAATGTAAAAACCTAATTTTCGCTATCACGGGTAAACAGTGAAGTTTATGAAAAAATATTTCAAACATAAGTTGTTTATTCTTTAAGGTAGTACCAGCATGAAATCACTTTTCGACAGATTTGGCCGAATTTTTTTTCTCGGGTTTATAATAGCTTTATTTATGAATTCCTAAAATTTCATAATTTTTGACCGTTTAGATCGCGAGATATTTAAAGACAAAGTTCGCGATTTTGAGGGTCATGTCCCATTTAAAGCATGTAAAATGTCCGGTCTCTCCAACTATTTTTGATGATATTATTATATATTGAAGAAAAAGTAGAAAAAAATGTTTATACAATAAAATTCTAAAAAAAAAATTTAGAAATTAATTTTCACTTTCGAGATATTAATTTTGACGTAAATTGATCGAAATTGGGACGTTGGCATAATTATTTCCCATTTTAAACGCTCAAAATTTCTGAAACTTTGGGAATTAATAGTAAGCATTATTAAATTCTTAAATTTAATTTTTCGTTAAATTCTGTCGAAAAAAAAATTGTTTCATTGCTTTAACATAGAAACTGCAAATACCATGCTGGAACATCGTTAATAAGGAACATTTTTTAAACTTAAACTAACGTTCCATCTCTAACGGCATACAAGATGGATTCTACGAAGTCAAGACTTAATTGATCTATGTTGCTAAATTACGAATTCAACCTCATTTTTTACGTCCTATAAAAACAGACAGACCAGTGGACAATCGAAAATGGGCTAATTAGGTAATTTTATACCAAACCACACCAATACCAAAATTTTGTTCGTAGCATCAATATTTAAAGTGTTGCAAACTTGGTACTAAAACTTGATGTACCTTGAAATATTTCATAAAAACATGGTATAAAAAAGAGGCAGCGTCTTGAATTTTTCAGTGTATTTTAAAGAGACTGTCTTTAAGCTGAAAATTCTGAGAATAAATAAAATCAACAACAAAAGATCGTTCTCGCCAGCAAAATCTATTGATAAATCATTAGACATAAAATGAAAAGTTAAAATTAAAGTTTTTGTGCAAAAAGTTCAATATTGTCAGCCGTTCATACATAATCAAAGTATTTGTTTTAATTCACAAGTTTGAAAATAATTCGACAAGTTGTTTCCACCAACTATCGTCGCCATAAAACGTCATCTTTAAAAGTTTTCCAATAATACTACACACAATAAAAAAGAAACACAAGATATACAGAATAAAAAAAACTCAAAAAAAAAAAATTAGTATTTTGAATCAATATTCGTCAATACGTTTATTATGAAAGTTTGTCATTAACCAAGCATAAGGATCATATCGGTTGTACGACGTCTATATCTAGAGTTTAGATTACTTTACCACAGCATAACACATTTTGGTTCGTTATCGTAAAGAGATGTAGTATGAACACTATCTACTAAACTCGACAACATATTACTGCTATCGTATAGGAACTATCCCATGAGACTATCTCTCTATACTCGGTGCAGGTGATTGATGACGTTATAGTAATATGTCATAATTTATATATAGATGTATTACATATAACACATATATCCACACTTCTAGCTAATTTACAAGGTGATTTGATTTTTATTTAAAATTGTATTCCTTAAGGTTGATCGACATTAAAACAATGTAAAGATGAAAATCTAAATTTTTGATTTGTTATTAATTACCAACTCATACGCTTAAAGTTAAGTATAAGTAATCATTAAAAATTGGAATTTTAACATGTTGTGATAACAAATGTTGAATTAAAACGTAAAAAACTTCTATTTTTATAGACCAAATCTCGTAAGTTATGTTAAAATTAAAAAAATAAAGAAGTTAGCAAAAATCTTTGAAAAATCGAGAAAAACGCAAAAAAAAGTTTTGGTATTTGATGAAACTCGATAGATGGCGTAATTTTGATCCAAGTATAAAAATCAGGTTAATTTAATGATTGGATGCACAGTTTCTGAGATATCGCAATATTTGGTACGACTTTAGTCCGTATCTCAAAAAATATTCGACCAGTCATCAAATGCACCCGATTTTTGTACTTTTTGGGTCAAAATTACCTTGTATACTGAGTTTTATCGAAATTGGAAATAAAAAAATTATCGATTTTTTGCAATTTTTTTTTAAACAAAAAAATGTTTGTTTGGAATTTGATGAAACTCAGTGGATGGGGTAATTTTGATCCAAAAAGTATAAAAATCTGGTTAATTTAATGATTGGATCGAGAGTTTCTGACATATCGCAATATTTGTATATTATATACTGTTTTAAATCGAACTTGAGCAAAATGCTCATAACGTGAGTGCTGACGTATTAAAAGAATGGTCATATCCATTTGGTAGGTATTCACTATTTACATTGAATAACCCTGTACATGAACTCCAAATATATCTATCAATATTGGTATCGTTCTGCAATAGGTTGATAGGGTATACCCATCAAACCTCATTTAATTGTAAACATTTATTCAGCCACCCATCTCAACACACACCTACCACAAAATCTACATATACATATTTGACATTAAAACACATATACACAGTGATAGTTACTTGGATGTGATATGCCAAAACAACATCCAATCACATGGATTTAGATATAATTTTATGCATAATGAATAAATAATTGATATACACAAACATAATATATTATAATGAATAAGTCCTATTTAATGGCTTTAGTAGAGAATGGTGGTAATGAATCAGTCCTCTTTATATAACGTGTAGTGATATAATGATATAAATTTATGTGTTAAGTTCTCAGATATATTATTATTATTATTATTATGATAATATTTGAAAGACATTGATCTTTCTAAGCTTGTGCTTTATTTCATTCAAGCGTGATCGGTATTTAAGTTGAGCTTTATTAAGCAGTCAATCAAAATTTTGTCTTTGTATGAAAGCATGATATTCATGTCTTATGATTAATGAACGGTAATGCGTATTTTAGGTGTAATATTTATCTCACTTGGATTTATTTTAAAAAGTGTTTGCACTTGAATAAAGTCGCTAATCATTTAATTTTTATTAAAAAAATGTTTAATTTGAAGATTTGGCGATTGTCTTACGAAATATTGAATGAAATCGTGCAAAAGAGTATGGATATCTTGGAACGATATTAAATTTTTGTATTTTTTGTGTAAAATAAATATACCCAAGAAAAACAAAAAGCAAATGTTTTTGGATGTTCTTGGAGTTTTCTCTAGAAAAACTATTGATAACGCTCCGAGATACCGGTTTTCGTGTATCATATCAAGTGGTGTTTGGGAAATTACTATTTTAACCGTAAAATGAATACGATTTGTAAACTGTTTGGGTCAAAATTTCTTTATGTGTTCAGTTTCATCCAGTTCTGCCACAAAAATTATTTAGGAATTGTTCGAATTTTTCACTTCTTTTCAATTTGGATAAAACTCAGTTCAAAGATCAATTTGGACCCAAAAGATATAAAAATCAGGTTTCATTGACGATTCGATGATTGTTTAAAAGATATTGCCTGAAATCGAGCACGGAAACAGATATCTGAGATCGATTTCAAGCATTATCTCAAAAATTATTAATCCAATTGTGAAATCGAATTTTTGTCTTTTTAGGGTCAAAATATCATTGAAAAAAAATCAAAAACCGCGAGAAATATTTTTGAATTAGTACTTTCCACAGTAACTGGCCTCGCTTCAAGATTGTTATTTTTGGGACCATATAACCTCCGAAATAATTAAAAGGGGAACCAAATTTTTTTTAGATTTTTCTATTTTAGGACATCTAAGGGATTCGTTAATCAAAAATCCGATTTAAAATAATTTCAATAACTTGATTTATTAAATTTAATTTATTTATTGCATAAATGTCGCTTATTTGAAAGATTTCAGTCAAAAACTCACTGACCGACCATATGGGTATATCCACCTCTGGAATATAGTGCATATATACAATAACTGAATTATGAGTAGGGTTACTTGGATTAAACATTTTATACATGTTTTATTTCAATAATAATAATAATAATAATAATAATAATAATAATAATAATAATAATAATAATAATAATATTAATTTAAATAAAAATTGATTCCCCCATATCTAATTTTATTTAATAAATAAATCACACTTAAAAATACATTTAATATATTTATAAGCACTTGTACTGTAATAAAACATTTACACTTCATATAGTTTTTATGATATTTAAATAATAATTATTAAAATTATTATAATATAATATTATTATAACATTGTCGTGCATTTAAAATTTAAATTAAATTTAAAAATTATAATAATTTTTAATTTAATTTATTCCTTAAATCTCACATGCAAGGGATAGCCCCTCTAAACATAATTATTATTATATTTAAATAATAAACGATCTGAAGAATACTTGATCAATATTCATAGGTTGGAAAAAACGAATTTTAATGCTGATGGTCTTAAAATATGGCTTAATAAATAATAACTGTTCCCTTGATAATTTCTCAAATTTTTTGCTCGTTTATTAATAGGGATAGATATTTGCTATCACACTTGGAACTTTTTGCAAGGTTAGATGCGTACCAGTTAATTAAAACAGACACATTTTAAGGACCTTCCCAAAAAATGAGTGCATGAAAATATTTGAGAATGACGTTTCATTTTAAGGCTGAGCTCTGTTAGAACTTAAGAAAATTAGACGAGGTTAAGGAGTAAAATTTTTCGATATATAATATCGTTTTTGAAATATTGATACCTAAAGATTGAGAGAAATTATTTCTTATCAAAAAAGCGATTCTTGTCCATTTTGGACAAAGGATAAGCACAAAAAATAATTTATAAATATGCAGCTGTGTGTAAATAATTTGTATATGTATACAAATCGAATATAAGTATTATGTACAGTTACACGTCTGTTGTCATAAATAGTGTACGCAGCATGCTTTTATAAAGATATTTTCCAAATATCTGAAAGGATACAATTCAAATCAACTAGTTTCTTGCAGAACAATTGACTAATTTTTGTTATTTCAGAGTTCAGTTGGGTGAAAAGTTACGGAGAGAACAAATGGAGAATTGAAGAAGGCCGATTCTTGGAAAAGATTGAAGAATTATTGGAAAATTTAATAATTTTAAAGATATTTTAATAATTTTCGGCTACTTTTCATATGTTTCATATATGGTCAAAACAGTGTTAGTACATATTATTACAACTTTAAAATTTATGGTTCTGGCTAGACTAATTAGAGTTGTAGTGTTTGGCTCTTACACTTGTAGTTGTATTGTTTGGAAGTTGACACGAAGCAACAAAAGATAGTTTTTTCATCTTTCCGCATAGTCTATGAGCCATATACGTATCCGTAGCTTTCTGAACGCTAGGTCTTTCTCGATTTGATATAAAATAACATTTCAAAAACCAAACACTCCATATAAAATCGTGTTAAAACAAGACGAGATATTATAAAATATAATGAAATTTAAACGATAATAATAACAATAACAATAAGGGTAGCGTTCGTTCATTCTTCTACTTTGTTAAAAACAATTCAAAATATAGTAAAGTATAGAACTTTACCAAAAATCATCATCATCATCGCATTCTCACTCTCACTTCACTGTTTTGTAACTTCCACTTCCATAACAAACAATAAGAGTTAAGAATAATGATGTTTTAGTATCATTAATAAATTTCATATAAATATAATGATGTCAGTAGTTATAAAACGAAGTAGAACCAAACAAGCAAGTTTGTTTGAGAAAATTTGTTACACAAAGATTTATAGAGTGTTAATATTATTAAAATATTAGGGGTCATATATATACATTTATATATATATATTGTATGTTCTTATTGTTATCCTAAGTGTATACACTATTTATACTGAGTGAAAGTAGCAAAACGATAGTTAAAAAGTGCTATCATTCTCTACTAACACTCGTTGTATTACACCGAGGGAAAAGAACAAATTGTTATTATTTTGTTTATGATATTCAGTCGTATATAACAATAATATATATAACGAGTATAACGCTAATAAATACCCATCATTAAATTATGTTTTGTTTCTTACATTCGTATTATATTTTGGACGAAGAAATAGAATATGTAAGAAACAGGGTTGGTTTGATTCATTTCTTTAATATTTAGTCACTTTTAAACAGCTGTATATTACATTTTTTCAAAATTTGTCTTCACAATGAACGGAACTAGTAATTTGAAGTAATCTCCTTACATTAAGATCAAAGCCTCAAAAATTTTGATCGATATTAATTCAAGAAAAAAAAAAGATAGTCAGTCACTGTCGACGGAAGTGAAAACTTAAAACTTTGGAATAACCGGCTTTGGCCTGGCTGGAGTCTTCGGCAGTAGAGCTGGCTGCGGTAGCATTAAGCTCCAATAAATACCTATTCACAATACCTGAATAATAATAAATAATACTTCAATACTATTCAAATAACTGTTCTCAATTCTAGATTAATATGGTGGCAGCGCAAATAAATACATTTGAATAGTAAGATGTAATGTAAGTAATATATTATTTATGTGCGTTTCCACCATTTATTTCATGGGTTTTAATTTTTTGATGCGAAACCCTCAAAAACATATTCGTGGGCCGAATTTTGAATCTAAACTATCCTCACATATTTTAAAATTTCATTAAAATCGTTCCAATCGTTTAGGAGGAATTCAATTGATTGAATGATTGTGAATTTTTTCATATTGCACTGAGAATTTGAGATTTGAAGGAATGAGGTAAGTTTGCTGAGGAGGCTCTTATTATTAATATTACGAGCTCATATTTGGAGATAATTTTCTAGAGTTGTATAAGAACCAATTTTTTGATATCGGAAGATAAAAAAATCGATTCGCTTTACTCATCCCACTGTAGATGCAAATGCACCTCCTTGAACGTTATCTTGTTGGTGCCCATGTAACGGGGTACGTTCAAAATAATCTTATCTATACCGTGTTGTTGTTAGGATACGTTCTAAGTCTGTTATAACAATTTCAAATGTACCATTACAAATAGATATTTATAACAAGACATTTATTTATTTATTTATTTGTTATCCCTTTCTATTTGTTTCAAACAATAATGATCCTATTCCTAGTAATAATAATAACAATAATATAATAATGATATCTATCTTTTAATAATAATTCATAGAAATTTCTATTCTACAGTTGTTGTGGAGGATTAGTATTCGTTGAAAACTTGTAGACGTGTTCGTGTAGATAAATCATAGCTGCCTATTTACGTAGAAACTACTAACAAATCTAATAAATCATTTCGTCGAAAAGTACTTGTTTAAAATCAGACACAATTTTTCCTTTTTTATTTTACCTTTCGTCATTATCTTCAAACAGATACTTTTCTGTTTTGAATTTTATCCATTATTCTGCCCGAGCTGCTATATACAGAGTTGGCCATTTTAATTTATTATGGATATTAGCCCGTTTTGGAATTAACCAATCAAACAATAACTTAAACAAAAGTTAGAGAGTTTGATGGGGGATATCAGATTGGACCTAGTTCTCCGGGAGGCTTTAATAGTGAATTTAGTTTCTAAAAAGTACAAGATAGAATAACAATTTAAATAAGCAATTAAATTAGATAAATATATTGATTAAATGAAAAAATATATTGCATTTAATCGAAAGATAACACGTTACCTACAGATAAATGCTTTAGCTAAAAATATTCAAAGGGCAATAGATGACATTTACCTGTACCCATATGGCCTTGACTTAAAATACTAGTTCATTTTATCTTAATCTCCGTTTTATTCTATGAAGCTGAATCTTCGTAAAATATAAAACTTTTTTTTCTGCCTACTGCCTTCTTTTCATATATAAATAGATAAATAAATCGATTATCAAAAATTAAAATCTTTCAGGATATTAAATTACAACACGTTGCAATATAAATATTATTTATATGAGCATTTCGTTCCAGTTTTTACATGGAGCATGACAAAACAAAAAAACAACAATTTATTTATAACTAGTAATGTTTTAAATCATAAATAATTAATAGTGCAATAATTATTCAATTTGTAAAACAATATATCAAATTCCAGAATAATAAATACGAAAAAAAAAAACTTTTGTTAAATAATTTATTTTAAATTAATAATAATAATAATAATATTTGAAAATGTATTTAATAGTTTATATATTGTACACAAATCTGTTAAGTTATTAAACTATTTTTAACCTCCGAAGTGTTTGACACTATATGTGTGTATCTGTATCTGCGCCGAAACAGATTAACCGAGTTTGATTTTTTTGGTTTTGTTAGAAAGATAATTTAATGGAAAGTGTTCTAAGCTATGTTTTAAGTACGAACTTAAGGTTCCGTACTGTTTAATGTTGTGAATAGCAAATGTTGAATGAACATATACTTTTTTGACGATGTTGTTTCACTTTCTACAGATTAAAAACTAAAAAACTTTTTCTACTTTTATAAATCAAATTTCGCATATTACGTTAAAATTAAAAATAAATAGTCTAAGGAACAGTTCTGTAAATATTTTCATTCAAACGATAAAAAATTCACCAAAATTTCTTAGTTAAAAGACGATTCTTTACTAATTCAATTAATGAAATAATTACCTAAATTAGACTACTAGAAATATTAGATGCATTCTAAATTTAGTTAAATTATTTACAGATTAAAATTATTAATTTCTATTTAATGTCCGATCAACCTTATTGTTTTTCCGCCAGCTTTATGGACCTTCCCTATCCAATGGAATTTTAATAATGTTTAAATCATTAATTTAAATGTTACATACAATAAATGAGATATTTATTACCGTAAAATTATAGTTTGTTTTAATATATTTATGCAACAAATACTATGAGTTCATGTACATACAAATTATATACAGATTTATACAAATACACGCCCTACAAAAATGGAAAATAGTTTAAAAGTGTATTCAAGCTGAAAACTGGACTATTTTTAAACGCGGAAATATGTTTAAAAAAATAGAAAATCATTCATTTCTATTTTTTTAAATTATGTATTTTAATTAACGGAATATACGGAGGGTTTGGAAGAAGTCTATAAGAAGCTCGATGTAAAATTCTTATGCCAATTGATTTAAGATCCACAAAAGCAAGAAAACTCGATACAAACCTTCGTCTTCCAAAGTATTTCAACTTTAGAAGACCGTCAAGAAAATAGAAAATCCATTTGTTTCTACTTTTTTAATTATTTAAATTAACGGAATATAAGGTGGGTTTGGAAGGACCTCGATGTAAAAATCTTATGCCAATTGATTTTAGATCCATACACAAGCAGAAAACTCGACACAAACCTTCGTCTTTCTAAGTATTTCAACTTTAGAAGACCATCAGTCATGGTATAAATGAGTACAGATAAATTGTTTCCCTCAAGTGTAATGCATTTTGTAAATAATTATTTTGAAAGCATTTTAATCGTAATAAATCACTATGTACTTATATATCTATGTTTTGTTTGTATCGTTAGTATAAATAGTTGTAAAATTGTGATGTAATTATTTAAATCTTAGAATAATATCTATGATATTCATTATTATTCCTAGATAAAATAGTTTTGTTTACTTTTTCTTTCTATACAGGGAGTTAGCTAAAGCTTGTATCATGAGACCTTCGATTTTGAACTCATTTACTACTCCCTTGCAAAAAGTAATTACGAAAACAAAACACTGAGTTTCGGAAATATCTATTTTCATGACGTCTGTACATAACAACGTACGCATCTGAGGGAGCTCAAATATCATACCCATCCCGCAGTGATACGACAAGTTACGTTTGCAAGAGTTATTTTAGATATTTCTGCCCTTATTGAATTTATGTAGGAAATAAGATCAGTTGCATTAACTAAAATCATATTCTTATAAAATTAAACAGTGCCGCATTTAGCAATGAGCAGCCTTGGCGGTCGCTGGGCCTTCAACCTGTTGTTATTCTGACATTAGAATCAAAGGATTTCGAAAAGGAAAGTGGAATGAAATAGACAATTGTTTTTGTCAAAGGGATCCTGGGTGAGGCCTCAGTTACATATACGAGGACTTAAGAAAACGCCTTTCTAAGTACCTTCATTTGTTTTATCTTTTAAGCGAAGCAATCATGTGAAAATAAATATCGTACCCGGTATATACATATTTATTTATACATAAAAAGCATTATTATTAAATAAGACTAGTTCGACCCGTGAAGAATTCCGCAGTGCGATACCCGTGGCTAAAAGCCGGCCAAAGAAATAATTTATAAGTGATAAATTTCAATACTTTTTATTTATAGGCAATTTTATTACAGATATGATATACAAATAACATACCGACCAAAATTAAATTTTAATATTCTTTCTTTAGCTTGTTTTTTCCTAAGCGGTACATTTTTAGATCGTGAGTCTATTTTTCGCCACCACGATAAACTTTAAAATGAAGGGTTAATCATGAAAATTGATAAAGGAATAAGAAAAACATCCTAACGAAATAATTGTATAAGTTGGTAGATAGTTACTATTTACTCTTAACTGTTATAGTTTGATAACATTGTTATGTCTCCCACTTGTCTCTGTGTTGGATTCTGTTGTATTGTTGTATACATTAGACAATTAATTATCGTTATTGTTTTCTTGTGAAATGACGTCATTTAGCTATATATTCATATATATTATATTATTCATTCATATTATCAAGATATGATATTATTTATATATGTATGTATATGAATTGTTGTTATTTAAATTATATTATATTCAATGTGGAGAAGGTATTTATGTTTGTGAGAGAAAGTTATTGATTTTATCCTGGAAATTGAACTCAAATTTGTGGAAAATTGCCTAGTCCAAAAGAGTGAGGTTAAAATGTAGAACTTATAAAGTAGGTACAATTTGAGTTAAATCATTCTGTAGTTTTTTATACAATTATTGATATTTACTGAATATCATTTTATTTAACCTGATTGTATTTTTCAGAATGCAAGTAGGTTGAAGACTGGTTGTCAATGTGATTTTGATTTCGAATGAACTAAAAATACAGTTTTTTTGCAAAAAAGTAGAAAAATTGGATTTTTTTTGTCTGTCTGATTTCAGTCTGTATCAATGGCTATTGGTGAGTAAGCTTTTTTACTATAGTCGAGTTTTAATAATTACGTTACATTTTAAGGAAGTAAAATTTCAAATACGTGATATACCTTGAATCTAGCAATGTAATGAACCGATGATTATAAACATTTTTGACAAAGACTAAACGTTTTTGCGGATTAAAATCTTGTAGACTTAATTAGATGATCTTGGATGATTTCTGTCCCATACTTATCGAAACAAATAGAATAATTTATAATAAATAGAACGATCGAGACATAAAAAAGAATGGTTTTGAAGGAAAAATAAATAGATATGTACTCAGAAAATCGTTCTCACAATATAAATCCCACTATTTGTTTAATCCGATACCCAACAAAGCATGGAGTTCGCCGCCCGAAATCTTGCGAATGGAAATTTTTAAGTTCTGATAGTGGACATTTTGTTTTTGTGCCCGACAAAATGATTGTTTCTTCAATTATCTTCTTATTTGAATCAATAAATATTTCTCAATTTTAAGCTTTCTGCGCAATGAAAAATTTTGAAAAGAGAAGTTCCCGGGCTTGAATATGTTCTCTAACGGAAAAATCTGTTCCTTAGGGGAAGAAACTGTTTGTTGTTGATAATAGCCTCACAAATTTCTATCTGTTTTGAAACGGTTTTCAAAAATCACGTCGTACTCTAGGTCTGCAATAATATAACTCTAACGAATACAAAAATTAACTTTATCAAGAAGGGATTGGTTTTATTTACTCGGATCTTATCCACCACGGATCGTTTGTATATCGCCATGTTGTGTACACTTAACTGAACAATAATAATATTTTAAGAGAAATTTTGTTTGTTAGGACCAATTTAAAATATGTCATCATATCATTATTTTGTTGTGGACATATCTACAACAATTGAGAAAATATTTTAAATTGTTGTTTACGAACGAACGTACACTATCTCAACAATGATTTTATTTTCCCCGAGATGAAAATTAAATTTGTACATGATTTATTATTTTAAGTTGTTGTGTTGTGTATTGTTTGTTATATAAAATTTTCTAAATGAATAAATTACTTCTAAAGTAATTATTTATTTATGAAATTATTTTGAAATGTGATACATCCTTTAAAAATTCAAACCAGAATAATTTATTGGGTTAATGATGATAGTTTTATAAACGATGAAATTGTTTATTGCTATTTTATTATTTTCATAATTGTTCCATTATGAGTAATTTATTTCAAGGATAAAATAAGGGTTTATTGTTGTTTTAAAACCTAAACAGAAATCCAAATAACTCCAATTTATTTATAACTGATCAAAATTTGATGACTGGTCGAATAGTTTTTGAGATACGGACTAAAATCGATCCAAATATTGTGAAATATCAGAAACTCTGCATGCAACCATTAAATTAACCCGATTTTTGTACTTTTTGGATAAAAATTACCCCATCCACTAAGTTTAATCAAGTTCCAAGTCAAAAATTCTTTGCCGATTTTCTTGATTTTTTCAAAGGAGTCTTAAAAAAATTTCAAAGGATCCCTTAAAAAAATTTCGAAAAGTCGAAAAATTGTTTTTATTTTCAATTTTGATAAAACTTAGTATTTAAGGTAATTTTAACCCAAAAGGTACAAAAATCGGATGCATTTGATGACTGGTCGAATGGTTTTTGAGATACGGACTGAAATCGATCCAAATATTGCGATATCTCAGAAATTCTGCATCCAACCATTAAATTAATCCGATTTTTGTACTTTTTGGAAAAAAATTACCCCATCCACTAAGTTTAATCAAGTTCCAAGACAAAATTTTTTTTGCCGATTTTCTCGATTTTTTCAAAGGGGTACGTACGTACCCCTTTAAAAAAAAAAAAAAATAGAAAAATTTTTTTTATCTCTAATTTTGATAAAACTCAGTTTATAAGGTAATTTTGACCCAAAAAGTACAAAAATCGGATGCATTTGATGACTGGTCGAATAGTTTTTGAGATACGGACTAAAATCGATCCAAATATTGCGATATTTCAGAAAATTTATTTTTAATTTTTTACGTGAATGTTAACCTCAATTGTAAGAGCAATGGTTTGCATTGATTTTATATCTTTTTTATTCTTTTCACATGTTATTAGACTTCAGTTTTTTGTACACAGATTGCCTGATGAAGTTGTTAATAACAACGAAAAGTTGCAACATTTAACAATTTAACATTTGTTTTTATTCATTGATCAAGTTCCTGATAAAATCCACATCACAATGCTAGGATGGTATAGAGACAGATACTATAGAATTTATGTTAGCATAAGTAATATTAAAATATTGAATAGGCCTATCCACCAGAAGTATTGTGGGTATCACCAACCAGTATGGGCTTGGCATCCATATTGCACTAGCTCGTCCGTTATAACTATCGTTAATGTTACTATTCCCTCAATACAGTACACAGTATGACATTCAAACCGATATACTGACATAGTGATACCCACAAAAAATTGTTTTCCGTGTAGATAAAAACAATCGTGTCTTCAATCAATTGTTTTGATATTGTGAAAAATAAAACCAAATGAATTAATTATATTATCGTGACGTTTACAGGTAAAGAGACGTAGAACGTTAAACGTAAAGAATTATATTTTCTGTATTCATATTGTCAAGTTTATGTATTTGCAATGAATTATGTATTAAAATGAATGAATTATATATTTTGTTGAGATATATTGTAAAAAAGTATATATCAAAACTGCTAAAAAAATGCTATGCTTTTAGGAATCAGTACCATTGAAATTTCATGCATCTCTTCGTCTTGATTCAATATCCGAGACTAGCGAGTTATTAGTTCATTATTTTTCAATTTAAACCTGAAAAAGACACAAGACTGTTGGGTACAAGCATCATTAGGTATCCGAGAGTTCCCTTTACGAAATGTATACGGCTCCTGTATGTAGAAATTTTCAGAAAAGCCAATTTTAGATGGCTGACTTGTAGTACTGCAAGATATGGTCGAAGTACAATCTCAATTTTTGATAAAAATCTTGATTTTTTTTATATTCATTTGGACTAAGTCTAAATCAATTCTGAAAATTTTAGAGGAGTTGCCCTTTTATTTAAATAAATAAATAATATAAAAAGTAGGCATATTTAACATGGGAAAACGGTAGATGAATGATATGTTTTCATAGATTTCTCCAAAACTAGTCGGTGGAAATTAAAAAACTATTGAAATTAAGTTAAAACCCTAATAAATTATTGAAAACAAAAAAGACCCGTTGTGTCCGACTAATAAAGGATGTATGAGCAGGGCAGTTGGGACACAATTAAAAAAAATTTTTTTTTTCTATTTTGATGGTGAATTATGTTATAACTTGACAATATAAGAAAGCAAGATTAAAATTTTTCGATATCTAAAAAAAATTTCAAAATATTGAAAATTGATGACTATTTAGCTTTCGATATTCGAAAACCAGGGCAGATATCGAAAAATTGTATTCTTAGTTTATTCTTTGTCTACATTCATGAAATTATAAAAAAATGAAAATTGAAAAGAAGGTACAAATAATTTCAACCACAAGTCTAAACTTACCTTGACGCTCGTAATACCTTAACACCCAGTATAAAATAAAGATATTCATGAAACTACCAACAACAATCCTTGTTTCAAAGGAACATTCCTCGAAAAACTCAAGAAAGGGAACAAAATCTGATCAGTAATTATGTGTTGGACTCAAAAAAGAAAAAAATAACTGATTTGACTGTTAAGCCGCTCTAAGCGCTTGCAACTACTTGCAAGCAATATGACAGTAATAGTTATACTTGAGTTGAAAATCATTTTCAACTTGCTCGAACCCTTTACAATGTCATCCACGCATCAATTTTCCCCACTTAACCGTATTTATACACATTTTGATGTAACAAAAAAAAACTATATGTATTGTGAATGGTACCAAAGTTCACCATCATCGGTTAAGGTTTTTTTTCTCTTTTTTGTTTTTTTGTAAACATATTATTTGCACGCACAAAAATATTTATCGGCAGAAAAAAAAAATACACTGCTAATACGGTTTTTTTTCCTTTGTTATTAATATTTTATGAATGTTAGTTTTTGATGTATGAAATAGTCTTTGAAATTTTCAATGTATTTAGAGCTAGATAGGATACTGAACGTTCTAAATGTGATACGTGAACAACTATTATCGCATAAAAAATTGATAAAAAATTACGTAGGCTTTATGTATGGTAGGTTACCCATAGGTGTACTATCTATCCTTGAGAGGGATGGTAAAGAGACAAATAATGATATAGATTTTGATGTATGACAAATACTGAGCGTCCAACGAACTTTGAGGTATAAATTTTTTGTTAATAACAATCAAACACCCACTTTGCTATTGCAAAAAAAAAACATTCGGCCATGCGAAAAAATTTATTTCAAAAAAAACCACGATAATAGGCTAAAACTGAGTTTCAACAAGCGTTATATAAATAGATTGATATTAAGAAGTCCTAGCAATTTACTACAATGCTGTCCAAAACTATGAATGAATTTAGCAGCCATTTATAGTCCACTCCTTGAATAGTCGTCATTCCATAGTTGTGTACATTGAAGAAAGTAATAACAGTTAATTTTAAGAAGTTCATTATTCATAAATGGAAAATTGAGTAGTTTACACAGCTTCTGCGTGATGAATTTTTTTTTAAAATTATAAATTAGTAATAGAATCAAAACATCAAGTTTAAAATATTAAACTTTTTATTGAAAACATTAAATTCAACATAAAACAGGACACAAAAAAAATAAACCACAGTTTGCTCATAAAATTCGCAAAAAAAAAAGAAAATGGTACAATTTTGCACACATGATACGAACAATCCCTACGCAGATGTATGTTATTGATTTTATTTTCAATTGATATATTGTAGGCTGTTACTACAGTAAATAAGCCGGAAAATACCATCAAATGTGGAAAAGTGGTGGAACAGCTCCGATTTCAAAAATTTTTTGTGTACGTGTTCCTTAGACCTCTAGGAACATTCAGCCGCACTAACCTTGGCATTGGAAAAAAAACTGAGAAAGTTAGGGTAGTTTTCCCATCCCCAAATAGTAACAGTGAAAACAAATCAATATTTCACCTCTTCCGAGGGTTTTCGAGGTCACGGATCATGAATTCAAGGTTTAAAAACAACTGAAAATGGTTGCAACCCCATTAAAACTACCCCTAGAAGTGTCATTATTTAAAAAATTTTGAAAATTTTGAATTTGACCTCAGAAATTGTCTTTCTGCGGTTTTTGAAGTCGTTGATAATGAATTTGAGGGTAAGAAGCAACTGAATGTAGTTCCAAGCCACCCCTAAAAGCCACCCCTAGAAGAAACAGAGATAAAATTTTAAATTTTAAATCGAATATTGTCTTTCGGGGGGTTTTTGGCATCGCTGATCACGAATTCAAGGTCAAAAAGTAACTTGGATGGTTGCAACCCTATTAAAACTACCCCTAGAAGTATAAATGATTAAAAAATTTGGAAAACTTTGAATTTTATTTTAGAAATTGTCTTTCTGTGGTTTTTGAAGTCGTTGATAATGAATCTGATGGCAAGACATCTGGGGGTAGTTTTTTTGGGGTTGAAACCCTCTTCAGCTACTTTTTGACCTTGGATTCGTAATCAGCGCCCCCCAAAATTACCCGAAAGTCGATATTCGAGGAGAGAATTCAAATTTAAAATTTTATCTCTGTCACTTCTAGGGGAGGTTTTAATAAGGATGCTGTGACATTCAGTTACTTTTTGACCTCAAATTCATGATCAGCGACTCTTAAAACCGCAGAGAGGCAATTTCTGTGGTGAAATTCAGTATTTTCAAAATTTATTTATCATTGACATTTCTAGGGGTAGTTTTAATGGGGTTGCAACCATCCAAGTTACTTTTTGATTTTGGATTCGCGATCAGCGGCCCCAAAAACCCCCCGAAAGACGATATTCGAGGAACAATTTTAAATTTTTTCTCTGTCACTTCTAGGGGTGGCCTTTAGGGGTGGATTGGGACTACATTCAGTTGCTTCTTGCCCTCAAATTCATTATCAATGACTTCTAAAACCAGAGAGAGACAATTTCTGAGGTGAAATTCAGAATTTTCAATTTTTTTTTATCATTGTCACTTCTAGGGGTAGTTTTAAGGGGGTTGAAACAATCCTCAATTGATTTTTGACCTTAAATTTGTGAACACCGAACCTAAAAGCTCCACGAGACACGATTTCTGAGGCAAAATTTTGAATTTAATAAAGTTTTTGTCTCTATCACTTTAAGGGTAATTTTAATGAGGTTGAAACCATATTCAGTTGCTTTTTAATCTTGAATTCATGATCAACGACCTCAAAAACCCTCGGAAGACGATTTTTGAGTTGAAATATTGATTTGTTTTCACTGCTACTATTTATAGAGTTTTGGGGATGGGAAAACTACCCTAACTTTCTCAGTTTTTTTTCCAATGCCAAGGTTAGTGCGGCTGAATGTTCCTAGAGGTCTAAGGAATACGTTCACAAAAAATTTTTGAAATCGGAGCTGTTCCACCACTTTTCCACATTTTCCGGCTTATTTATTGCACTATGTATTATTTTTTTCTGGTACGAACGAGACACCAGTTAGCGGTATCGATGCGTTTAGTCATATTTTCACCGTAAATGTAGACGTATACCTTTTAACGAAAGTTAATCAGGAGGATTGGGGTTGTGTTATAAACCTTTCTTATAACACCTAAAATTATGGGATTTAATTAATCTATTTGGCGGATATTAGCCATGCAGCAAATGCTGCAGGCTTTGTGTGGCCCCTTCGTGGTTGGGTTTCTCAGGTAGATTTTATTAATGAGCACTAAGACCAAACTAGACTAATTTTTCTTTATATATATATAGATTTCCAAAATTCGAAGAGAATCGCCAAGGAAAATGCTCTTTTTCCACGTATAAAAATATTGTGAACCCTTATAGGACCTCCTACTTGAGTTCGAGGTTTCAAAATGCATTACCAGCCTAATATAAGACCTAGCGTGTGCCTTTTGACAGTTTAAACTTTCCTATCCCGCCATCCAGTTTTGAAATCGAAATAAGAAGTTTTTTTCGGCATTCTCATCAAATTAAGTTGTAGGGTTGAAAATCAAGTTCCATTTTCACCTTTTTCGTTACACCAAAAAATTTCTAATAATAAGGAGCATTTATTTAGGGATAATATAACCTTAGCGATAGAGCTCTGTTGCTCTCGAGTTTTTTACGTTGATATTTATATAAAATTTAAAACTTTACAAAATATTGGTTTTACCTTTTTTTTTTACCTCCTTACTTTTTATACGGGTACCTACACAGTAATCAATTTCCATATTCCCACAGCCACATCGAATTGTCAGATATCGTTGCCAATTTGTTTGTACATAAATTTCAAATGATATTGAGTTGAAAAGAAATATCGATTATTTTCTGAGAGGTATTTTCTAGGAAAAAAAAAAATAGAACTGATAAACATTGGTCATTATCATTATTTTCACTGATTCTTCTTTATTATAAGTGATTTTCTTCGAATTTTTCAAATAATAATCTCAATATTCTTTGTACAGAAAACCTTTTTTGTCAATACTTAAAAAAAAGGTATTTGTTTGTTTTATTACGTCATATTGACTTCTGTAGGTAAAGCAGGAAAAACTTATGGTCTGAATTTGTTGAAAAACGTATGGTCTGAAAAGAACATAGCTCGAAAATCGTTCGCCTAATCGTTAAATTGGGAAAAAACATTATCGTGATTTTTCCAATGTTTTTTAAGGGGTTACAGTATTCTCATTTCCGATTTCGATGAAATATATTATAAAAGGTAAATTGGACTAAAAAATCGTCTCTTATAGTATGTATATTCAAAACCAAAAGGCGAAAAACATTGATTTTTGAAGTTTGTATGTCTCATTAACATAGTACAGTTGATTTTCGTACAAACAAATGATAGAATCTTGAAAAAATCACATACCTTTAATGAATAATTATATTTTCAATGTAAGTCATAAATGCAATCCATACAATTTTATATGCATCCATACAATTCTATAATTAAAGTAGTGTATCGTTACCATGGAAACGCCTTCTATAAAACTCACGCACGGTGCGAATATGAATACTGCAACATTTAACATAAGAGGGAAGATATTTCGAAACTTTGGTTACTCCCATATCTTTCCAGGTAGTTTGCGTGGATAATGTGAAATACTAGTTTACAGTCTCAATAAAAATAGTTCGAATTTTTGTATTATTTTTCACAAATTTTACCCTCAAAACCTTATAATAAATCTTAATAAAAATAAACAAGATTGTTTGTAAGGTCAATTCTTAAATCTCCACACACATAATCTCACTACAAATGGAAGTTATTCTGATGTCACATGACCATCACAATTCGTACATTCTATCATGTTTTTTTTTTCTTGTTCATAAGTACTTACGGGCGAAAAAAAATTCGCAAATAAAAAGATATAGGCGTTAAGAATATATAAAAAAAATTTGGTAAAGAAAAACCATTTTTATTTCCATTATTTGTAACAGGCATTATAATAGCATCCACAAAAAAATGTGTGATGCTATTGAAACGAGCTAAAGATACTGAGCTTTTCTATGCGTTAGTTAAAATAATGATTTATATCTCTACAATATGGTTAGTCTGTGCCACACATCTTCAGTCGGATACTAAGGGATTGTTCTTTTTATACTCTAGTGTACACACTATTTACACTTAATATAAGTAGAAAAAGATTGACTTATCAAACTTTAATAGCACTATCCTTTTCTACTTACACTGAGCTTATTACACTATGACAAAAAGAACAAAAAGTATAAGGCCCATATTTTCTCGTTGACATCACACATTTCCTCTTTTGGTTTCGATATATATTCGTTATAGTGTGAATAAACATGTTACTTAAGTACTTATGTGTACGGGTTTATTTCTCATGCGACTTTCATGTATTGTATAATATTTTATGGAATCAAAAAACTTAATTATGTAAGTTACGTAAGTTAAGTATTCGGATGGGCAACGATTGATAACATCAATCGTTGACGAGGATATATCGCCTAAAAGGAGTTGCTAGATATATTATGACAATGTTTGAAAGAGAAGATATGCGAGGAAAGAAAAGACATGGAAGCCAAAAGCATGTCAAAAAATGTTTATTACTCTTAGAATCAGTCCAAAAATTGACTCTTTAACTGAAGCAAAGCAATTACTGAATCATAAAGAACTACTTATTATGTATTTTTATGTAGTCGCCCTATTAGCTCAGTTGGTTAAGGCGTAACCAAAATTCCGTCCGCGGTATGCTTAGAGTAGCGAGTTCGATTCCCGCTGTCGCATTAAAATTAATTTAATTAATAGTTGTGATGGACTGGTTTAGTGCGTGGTATTATACATGAAGGAGGTGCACTCAGCCTCTGAAATTGAGGAGCTGATAAATGAAATTATCAGCGGAAAGGTGGTAAAACACATATATGGTATCACAATGGGCGCTATAGCCTAAGTGTGTCCTTCGTGGACAGCCAGTATAACCTAACCTAACCTATTTATGGGATGTAATCACGAAAAAGAGACGATCTTTTATTGCCGTTGAACATCAACGCTATGACCTATCAAAAGAAGGTGATCCGAATGAAGATATCAGGACTCGAGGCGTCAGAAATATATATAGAGAAATTAATAAGCTTTGTTAAAAGCTGACTAAAAGGTGAAAGTAAAAAGCATTTATACTTTCTGAACTATGGTAAGCGGAATGTTCTTTAGATTGCGTGGCGAAATTGTAAATTTGTAGAGAGCATTAAATGTAAAAGTTTACTCTAGACAAGTAAGAGAATCAATAATATCTGAGTTAAAGCCCAGTATGGAAACTAGGGGAAATAAAGCCAAAATTAATGTCTTGAACTGAGCGCCAGTTATTCCAATGTCGACGGTGACAGCCATGCATCTTTATTCTGTGAAATTGGAAAGCAATGCAACAAGCTAATTTTAGAAAGTAAACGTTGATTTGAATAAAAGGAAAACTCCATTTTCATGATAGAATATGCATGTATATTTCTATTACATACATTTATATGTATAACTAGCAAAGAATTTTTTCTCTTTATTTGTGTGTCTGATTGTGGTTACAATCTTTTTCAAGATGTATTCTCGTTATCATATTCTACAAGGATGTGTCACGTATTTTGATCATACATATATGGAATTTAGAGGAGGGACAGAGACATAAAGAATGAGCTTATATCGACACTAATGCGTACAAATATACTTGTTATCCGTTTTTATCAAAATTGACTATTTTGTTCTGATAGTTTTTCTTTTTCTAGTTTTCAGCCATTTTCAATGCAATGTCAAGGAAAACGTTTATTTTCTAAGATCAAACAAAGGTAAAATTATAAATTAAAATTGGTACACTGTACTAAAATTTTCAATAAAACAAGTGAAATTTACAAAATTTAAAAAACCCCCGACAAATGCGATTTATTCCTTGTAAACCGATTTTTTGAAACTTAGCTATAAAATGTTCTCAACCAAGTCGTCATCAAAGTGATGGGCAAGGACATCAGATGAGATGAAAAGGATACAATGAGAGCTATCATTTTTTGGGACAAATTTTTGGAAATATTTTAATTGAATTTGAAATATTTGAGTTGACTTTGTTCTTTTGAATTATTGTCTATAATTATTTTACTATTAAACTTTTCGAAATGAATTAAGCCAGGTTTATTTAACCATTCATTTCCATAGTAATTATATATATATATATATATATATATATATATATGTTAAAATTATAGGTCATGCCTTTTCCAAACTGAATCGATTATGAAGACCAAAGATCTGAAAGACCTTTCCAAAGAAACCAAAAAAATTAAAATCGGTTCAGCCGTTTAGGTGCTACGATGCCACCGGCAGACAAACACATAGACACACACAGATACCGGTGAAACTTATAATATTCCTTTTTTTTTAGTTCGGGAGTTAAAAAAGTATCAACTTTATCAGTATAAGAGCTCGCAATCAAAAATTTGTCCTTGATTTAAATCAATGGATTTAAGTTTTTCTTATCTGTTCGGTCATAAACCTAACCTGGTTCTAAAAATAATATTTAAATAATTAATACAAAGAAATTTATTTGTATGACACTTGATATTATTGATCGACAATTTAGATACACTGTGTTTTTATAACATAGAAAAATACATTCCCTAGTTCTCTGATAATAATATGACTTGATATAAATATGAGAATACCATATACACTGACTTGCACGCTACTCTGCAATCAGTCAAAAAATTTTATGTTCAAACACGCACAATAGTAGAATTTCTATAAGAATGTTATATCACTTAGAAAAAAACATTGTTGGTGAAGTGACTGAAAATATTATTTTAATGAAAAAGTTAATTTTAATCAAATATTTATAACATATAGAAACGTTTACAAATTATGTTAATACTGTTGGAATCCGAAATTGTATCTTCATTTACGATGTTTTGGGTTAATGCTAGACTATTAATATATATACCCGTGTAATGTGAAAATAAAATTTTTCAAAAATTTCACGTCTGATCGTCAAACTAATCCTTAAGAAATTTGCAAAAAAACGAATTAATTTTCGATCTCCGATTTTGATAAAAATTAGTATCTGAGATAATTTTGATAATGCGATACTATCTTTTATTATCTTCTATTGTTTTCTATAAGATATGTGCAATATTATGATATCAAATTTGATAGAAATTAGGTTAGGATATTATGACTAAGCAGCAAATGTTTTAAGGTGAAAATTTGATGTTATTTTTAGTGAAGCTCTATTAAGATAAAATGTTATTTTATATATTACGTCTAGACTTGTTTTTTTTTCATAAACAAAATTTTACCCAAAATAAAGTGATCTATTTTATGTGCTTTTAAAAACAGTGGATATCATCATAGTATGAATTCATCAAACGTTTTTGGACGCTTTTTTTCTTCCTTGAAAATCAATTATGAAAAAGGATCGGCTTGAAAAAAAAGAAGGAATATTAGTACAGTAGTTTTTTTTAAGCAAGAGGGTGATTTAATGTTATTAATTGTAAAGATTGAGCTAAAAACCAGCACAAGGGCTTTTAGGAAAATCATTTTGCTATGCAAGGACCTTTAAATACAAGTTAAATTCAAAAAAATCCTCGACAAATGCGCTTTTATCTTTGTAGCTTTCCCCAAACTAAATCCATTTAAATTTTGAAACATAGTTAGGAACACTCTCTGTCAAATTAACATTCAAACAAAACCCAAAATCGGTTCACTCTTTTAGGAGCTGTGATGCCACAGGCAGACAGGCAGAGCGGTTGAACATCTCCTTTTTTGCGGTGGTTAAAAACTACGATGACAGTTAAACTGGGATCAATAAGCATTGATTGAATTTCACCGTGAGAAATTTTTTGTGGATATTACTATGAAAGTATCGGTGTGAACGCCATACTGATTTGACCTTTGAGGAAATATTAACATTAGCAATAGTTAGTTGGCGGACTGACAATATTTCTGTTGGACAGCCTTATTCAATACTGTAATATTTCTTATGCTGACATACATAAAATAGTATCTGTCTCTATACCATACCAGAATTATAGTAAACGCCATATAAGATAGAATTCTAGTATTAAGACACCATAGTTATTTTCAACAAGTTTGTTTGAATGTATGAATTACGATTTGAGCCTGCCATTGACTGTCATATTCAACTCAGGACGTCATTTGTAATATTTTCATTGATATTATTATTTCTTCTTTTTATACCATGTATATATGAAATATACATAGTATATTAAGTTTAGTCCCAAGTTTGTAACGCCTAAAAATACTGATGCTAGGAAAAAAATTTTGTCATAGGTGTTCACTAAATCAACTAATTAGTCTATTTACGGTTGTCCGTCCGTCCGAATGTGGACACGATAACTCAAAAACGAAAAAATATATCGAGCTGAAATTTTTACAGCGTACTCAGGACGTAAAAAGTGAGGTCAATTTCGTAAATGAGCATCATAGGTCAATTGGGTCTTGGGTCCGTAGGACCCATCTTGTAAACCGTTAGAGATAGAACAAAAGTTTAAATGTAAAAAATGTTCCTTATCAAAAATTAAACAACTTTTGTTTGAAACATTTTTTCGTAAACATCACTGTTTACCCGTGAGGGCGCCAATTAGGCGGAAATTTTATAATATGTACTATACTTGATTATCAGTTATGTATGTGTCACATGTATGTATGTGTAATGTGATAAAGAAATCAACACTGACTATGCATGGTATTTCAACAATTAACTCAGTCAATTATTTGTTTTCACTTGTTCAATCGTTAAAATGGCAGCTAAAAATATTCCAATCATATTTTATTTTGATGTGGTTTTACGGTCTACAAGCAACAATTAACCCAACAGAAGAACAAAAAACAAATAGCTTCATGTCTGACTAACCTCCTCGTTTAAATGTTATCGATAAAATATATCAGCAAAATTCAAATAATGAAAGCTACAACCCAATAAATATTTGATTTTTCGGTACCCAATTCTCCAATACCTTACAAGATCAAACACACATATCACATAAACATATCTACAAAATAACACCAGGAAAAAAGCATAGAATAAATTCCTATTTTTTTTTTATCAAGGGAATCGAAAAAAAAGCCTATAAAACACCTCTATAGAGCAGTTCTTGTTTCACAGTGTAATACATTATGAGTAAAAAGAAAAGGATAGCCCTTTTGAATTTCATAAGACTATTCTTTTCTAGTGTAAGTGGGTGTAGGTGTACTTGGGCACCAAAAAAACATACAATGTGTCCCCGGATAGAGGTAACTTGTAAATTTTCTTATCTTGCATTTTAAGAAAAAAATTCACTCTTCATAAAAAGTTTTGCTTATTCTGAAATGTAAGAATATTTAAAACTTCTAAATAATGTACAGAGTAGCCAAAAATTTGGTATCACGATTTTTTTTTTGGAAAACTGCCCATCCTTTTTATTAGTTGACAGAATGTTACCAAGAAAAGTTGTTCGAAATTAACAATTATGATTCAAGATTCAAATTCATGACTGAATTTCAAGAAGATCTTTCCAACTTTGACAATTTCATTCTTAGAGAATGTTTATCCGAGAAAATAAATTTTCTTTTTAATTTTCTAACCTAGCCCACAAAAAAAAAATACACTCTCGAATAGTACATGTTAATTCATTTATTATTATTTTCTTTGTTAGGTTTTTTTGTAATTACAACTTTTGTTCAAATAAAAAATGATGCTGTAATTAAAGTACTCGGATCTTAATAATTGCGAGCAACTTTTCTGAATAATATTTTGTCAAAAAGGAAGGATAGTTTACCAAAAAGAATAATAGTGATTTTAATTGGCTACTCTGTACATAATTTAGAAGTTTTAAATATGCCTACATCCTTTTCAGAATAAGCAAAATTTTTTATGAAGAATGACTTTTTTTCTTAAAATGAAAAATAAGAAAATTTACAAGTATAGTTACCTCTATTCGGGGACACACTATACATATAAATATTTTTTTGATGAATATTCAATTGCTATCGTTGAATAGAAAATGAAATATCAACAACATACGTACAGGTATGAAAAAAACACAAAAATTTATTGGTTGCTCTCATATTTTAATTAAAATATCAAATATTTTTTATTTATTTATTTATTTCTCGTTTTATTTTATTATTTTGTGTGTGTGTGTGTGTGTGTGTGTAAATATAATATTTATCACTTTTTATATTTACCAATTTTCCCAAATGGAACATATGGTATTCGACTAACTAAAAGTGCATTAAATATATTGGTGTCTATGCATATTTTATAAAGAATTTATAGCCGATGAAAATATGAGTGATTTGAAATAATCACTCAGTCAAGGTTTAGTACAGCAGTCGAGTTAAGGTCAACCTTCACCCATTTTTGTTACCGAATTAAATTAATTTTTATGAAAAGTAAAATATTAAGAAATATCTCTGTAATGCATTGCATAGAAAAATATGGTCGGTCGTTTCGTTAGGCATTTATAATATATGAAGTAACAATAATTCTTATGGACGTTCTTAAGTATAAAACAAAGGAAGCGAGACAGGTATGTAGTGTATGTGACGCACACGCAATCATACCATTTTATGTGTGTTACTTAATATGTTTTCGTTCAGTTGTAAGAATAGTGCTTAAGTCATTAGTGATAACAATGCATTCTCTTTCTTTGTTTTATACATAAGAACGTCCGTAAGAACTTACTTTATATACAATAAATTCCTAAAAAGATTATTGCCAAACTGTATATGCAATAATAGTGAACGAAAAGAGGCATACAACTTAGCTGTTGCCAATTCCTTATGATTTTTACTTTCGAGTAGACCAAAAGTCGTTAGATTGACAAGTCAGTGAAAACTTTCAAAAAATTTTACTTTTGGTATTTTCACTAAAAGTAGTCTTGACCACTTTTTTTTTGAGGCAACCAATATTTGTTAATATTTTACACTTTATAAAAACTAACTTTCATTTGGTAAACAGAAGGGTGAAGTCATTCATAGTCTGGGGCCCGAAAAAATTGAAGGTTATTCCTTGGAAACGATATTGAAATTAGAAGATAATAAAAAATAAAAATGCACATTTTTTGCGGCATTTGTTCGCATTATTTTAAGAGATCTTTTTGTCGAAGTTTAGTTCTGAGGATACTCATTAAATCACTTTTGTATCAAGGAACATCTTATCTCTTGACACAAACGATTAAATTGTTTAATCTTTTATTTAAAGAGAAATATTTAATATTTTAAGCGTAATAAAAATCACATTCTATATTGATTCAAATACATGATTATACATAAATAATACAGGGGATGCGCGTTTTATTTTTACAAAAAATTAATAATAATTAAATGTAAACAATATACAGATAAATATTTTATATTTTTGTTTAAAATTCCGTACCAAAACACCGGAAATTTAGAATAATTTCCATTATTAAGGGAACAAATGATATAAATAAATAATTCCTTAATATCCGATCAACCTTAAAAAAAATTAACAATATTTTACAATTAACTTACATTTTTTGCACACTTTTCGGTTAAAAGTAGGTTAGTTGAGCAAAATAATAAAAAATTTAACAACAAAAACCATCCCGAAAATGAAAATAGTATTATTATGACTGGTATGCATCCACGGCATCGCAACACATGAAGTTGGCTCCACAGCACACAGCATGGAAAACACACTCACCTGAAAATAGAAAAACAAAAAAATGTAAAAAATAAATTTTTAATTAAAATAAAATCAAATATATAAAAAAAAACAGAAAAAAAAAAAAAAAACATTTCATTTACTAATTAAATTTTTTATCTTTTAGAGTAAGTTAATAACAAAGAGTAGTATAAATGATATTTTCATTTTCCACCTCTCGTTTTTACCCAAATAACAATACATATATGTATTTATACACAAACATAATACAATGGGTGATTCATTTGATATGATACAGTGATTTCATGGAAAATTGTCTAAAGAACCTGAACACGGAAAATCTTACCGTTTTTTAAAGCGAGAAATTATTAAAAATTATAAAACATCGTTTGTCATTGACAAGATGACAAGCGACTGCGGAGCGATACCGTATCGTTTACATTGGTTCAAGGTGGTTATTCATGTATTCGGTTTTTGACATACGAAATTATCAGTAATACACGTTTTGAAAAAGAGAAAGATTCTATTGCTAGAAAGAAACTCTTAGAATAGAAGATGTTCAAAGAGCCCCCAATATCTTGCTCGTTCGTTGAAAAGGTCGCTGATTCAGCCACAACTCAAAATTAAATATTGGAATTTTTACAACAGTTTCAGCTTAGTTCAATGCAATTTAATGCCGTTTACTATGAATCTGAGATTGTTAACCTATTTTGCAAAAAGTCGTTGTGGAAGCTAGACCATAAGTATTCTTGAAAAAGAGTTAAAATCTAGATTTATCATTTCAAAAAATCATTAAAATTAAATGTATGAAGAAGATGTTCTTTGTTCGGGCTATGTGAATCTTGCTAAGATCTCCAAGTTGAATCACCCAATACGAATAACCTTACACAATACACAAATGCATACTTTGTGTATACATACATACATACATACATACATAAACGGCATATACCCACACAAATACATTTAAAAATAAAATTAGTTTTTCCGTAAATTGTAATTTCGTTGAGACTATATTCCTTCCTATCTTAAAACCACACCATTTCATTTTCACCATGATATTTTCTCATTTTATCTGTTATGACGTTATCTACAATTTTCTTTTACAATCTTCAAGTTTATCATTCGTATAAATACATACATACATCTAAAAACAATATGGTTCCAATTAATTGGCTACGATGATTTTGATTACAACTCATCTTTTGTCACTCATCCTAGAACTGAGTGTGCTGCTTAACTTTAGGGATCGGGTGAGAGTTGTTGTTTTCAATTTGGTTTGTATGGAATGTGACGATGACGAAAGTTCCATGGTTTTTGTTCACCCAAAAATTGCTCAACGTATATAAAGAAGTTTTCACTTCAGAAATCTATTTGAGCATTAAAAGTTCACCAAAATTTCGATGCTCGTTCATAAAATAAAAACGGGGTGCGGTAAAAATTAAAAAACCCTAACGAAATTGCTCGATTCATATATCGAGATTCAGAGAATTGTACTGAGCTTAGAACCTCCGCATGTTCTTTTTATAATGAGAAAAAGAGAGGGGCGTCATTCAAAATATTGTAAGACAGAGACCAAATTTCGAGATATGTAAAATGGATGACTTGGACCAAGTCGCTAAAAAAAAATTTGGGAAAAATAACGGGAGCTCCTTCCGTTATATTATACGTTAACACGTGCCCTTGCTGCTTAGAGAAAAAATTATATTAAAATACAAGGTTGATTCCCACAACTTTCTCGTAATTTATAAAAAGTGGTTATATTAATAAACCGGAAGCACAATCAATCTCCAGCAAGACTGCATGCGATCCTTACCCATCTTCTTAAAAGTTACTTCAGATACTCCTGTAGAATTTCATTTGAAGAAAGAAAAATGTAAGATTTATTCGGTCAACCTCTCAACTAGGTTCATTATCTCCCACAAAAACCACTTATTTTAAAAGCTCCACTTCAACACGCAGTATATATTATCAATAGTTTTCTTATCCTATTGACATTTTATCAAAGTTAATAATTATTACAAAATTGTCTACTTTGTAACTGAAGAACAACGTTGATGCAAGAACTACAAATGAATAATCTTGATATAAAAAAAAGAACACAAATTAAAAAGAAGAAAAAATAATTTTAAAGTAGTTAAAGAGTTTTTTTTTTCTTCCAGTAGCATTAATTACAAGTCTTTATAATATATTATATTAATATTCATTTTACTTATTCAAAAGTGTCTAAGACACTGATGATAATCTTGAAAGGTATTTAAAAGTTTTACTTACTTTATTACTAGAGTAAAATATTTATTACTAAAATAGACCGTAAGGTAGTGCGAAAGTTTCTTGCTCCCGTTTTCCTCACAGAGGAATTTCATATTTCGGCTATTTGTATATTCTCAAAACTTTTGATCAAACAGAAAATTCAATAAAAGAAAAACAGTTCTTTATTTTTAAATTCTTTTATTTCTTGTAAGCCTTTATTATTGGTTCTAAAATGAAATTCAATCGGCATGTCAGAGCAATTGAAATTGTATTTGTTACGATAAACGTTAAACTCTAAGCGGTAACATCTTTACTTTCACCTGATTCTAATCACATCTCTATCTCTATCTAAATGCGAAAGTAGGTATGTTTGTTTGTTTGTTTGTTTGTTACGCTTTCACGCTAAAACTAGCGTATGGTTTTCAATGCAACTGTACAGCAATATAGCTGATATATCAGAATAACACATGAGATATAATTTATAAAGATATAAAATTAAAAAAAATTTTTTTTAATTAATTTAATTTGACGTTACCATAAATTACAGATTTCTGTAAAAATAGTCAATATAAAACTTTTCACGATCTTCTTTTCTGATATACTCAATGAATAATTACGACTATTATACATTCAAAAAATAGAAAACCATACATATATTTTACCTATGTAAAACAATTCTTACCATAATTTCGAGTGTTATAGAAAGCAGATAAGCGAGAGCAATCTTTATCAATCCTTACTTTTAAACCCAGCTAAGTGGGTGGGTATCACTCTATTCTTATATCCTTTTCAATTTAAGGTTAAATGGTGACTTCAGTCATTGCATCGTCTTGTTAAACATTATCCCAGTGACAGTCCCAAAAATCGTATTGTTTTCTACATAAAATATTAATAAGATTGTACATAAGATTGCCAGCTGTGTTTTTTGATTTATAAAGATTTATATATATTTTTCTTTTGAATTATTTTGTTTTCTAAAACTTTTTATCATCTAAACCCCCGCTCTTTTATTTATCCATCTCATATTAAATACGAATGAAAGAAAAGGTTGAATATAGAATGAATATTTCTTTTATTTATTCAGAGATTTATATATTTAAATGTGCAAAAAGAAAAAAAAAGAAGTTTTAGTCTTTTAAGCATTTAAAATTGTGTTTTTAAAGAGATAAAACTGTAATGAAGATTTTATATACAATATTTTTAATATGTTTGGAAGCTTCAAGTTTTCATTTAGTAAATAAATAATAATAACATATAACATTTTTTCAACATTTCCCTTTAATAAATTTCACTGGCTTGGAAAAATGAAAATAAAAAAAATTATTATTTCAAAACAATGTTATAAAGAAAAATGGCCTACATATATTCACATTTTGTATACAGTTTTCTCTATTTTGTCCAATTACTTTAATATTTTGGATAATTTGAATTTTTTAGAAATATTTCTTTAAAATTATTGTTTCTAGCTATAAAAAAAAAATTTTAACAAAAAAAAACCGACTTCAAAAGAAAAACATTTCTAAAACAAATTTATATGCACTAAAAAGTATAAAAATAACGATAATATAATGTAGTTAAAATTATTTTTTTGTTTGGAGTCGGTGTCAGCCAAGCTAATGTAGCAAACTGTTCTGTCAGAGTTGTTTCCTTGGCTGACACCGACTCCAAACAAAAAAATAATTTTAACTACATTAATTATATTATCGTTATTTTTTTACTTTTTAGTGCATATTAATTTGTTTTGGAAAAGTTTTTCTTTTGAAACCGGTTTTCTTTTTGTTAAAAGTTTTTTTTTATTTTTTTTATTTTGTGATTTTTAGTGAATCTGAAGAACACTAACTAATTTGTCACTAAAAAAGAATCATCGAAATCGGTTGGCGTGATATTGAGTTATTCTTCCTCTTATCCTCCATACTTAATGCAAATTTAAGACTTTTATGGTTTTGTCATGGTACCGTTATCAAAATAGGACCAACATGAAATAGAACCAGCTTTTTAAATAGTTAAAGAACCATCAAAATCGGTTCACACAGTCTAAAGTTCTGAGGTAACACACATAAAAAAATACAATCGAATTGATAACCTCCTCCCTTTTTGTTTCAAGTCGGTTAAGAATGCGAGGACATATCTTGGAATCAATTGCTTTATTGAATTATTGGCTTTGATAAAAAGTTTGTGTTGGTGTTCTAGTCGAAACCAATTAAGAAAGTTGCAAATTTTAAGTACGGGATCCAACAAATTTTTTAATTACAGGACGAGGCACAAATTGATTAAAATTCTATTAATTCGTATTTTAATTCGCTTGAAATAATTACTTTTTTTTTATAATTGTCTCACAACTTTTTTTGTCGTCTGGCCGTCTAATAAATCAATGAAATTTAAACAATTTTTTTTAACAGATATATAAAAGACCCTCATCATTTCAAAATTCAAAATATATTAAATGATATTGATGTGATATCAAAAAAAAAAATAAATAATAGAAAACACTAGTAATTTCTGTTTGATCATATTTGATTAAAGTACAAATATTTAGTCAATAACAAAAAATCAAAATACCCGCATTACACATCAAAATGTAAATATCAAAATTGGTACAAAAAAAAATTATATCAATAAATTGATTGATTCGAGTATTTAAAAATATTATTACGTATTTTTTATGGGGGTAAGTGTGTATATAATCTGGCTTCTCTGGTTTAGCAGGGTAGAGTGTTGTAGCTTGATCATAATGTAAGTTGAATCTCTCTTTAGTTACAATGTATATATATGAACAATACCAAGGTATATTAAGTGAAGTCCCAAGTTTGTACCGGTTAAAAATATTGATACTATGAACATAGGTCAATTGGGTTTTGGGTCCGTAGGACTCATCTTGTAAACCGTTAGAGATAGAGATAGAACAAAAAATTAAATCTAAAAAAATGTTCCTTATAAAAAAATAAACAACTTTTTTCTCAACAAATTTTTTCGTAAACATCACAGTTTACCCGTAAGAGCGCAAATTATGCGCAAATTTTATAGTATGTATTATTATATGGGAATATCAGTTATATATATGTGACATCTATGTATGTTTAATGTGACAGAGTAATCAACACTGCCTATAAATGGTATTTCAACAGTTAACTCAGTCAATTGTTTGTTTTCACTTGTTTTATTTTCAGATAAGTCTATTTGCCTAAAGGTGACCGAGAAATTTCTATCCCCTGTATCCTGTTTCTTTACTCATTCTTTCTGTAGCTAAACTTTGTTGACATTATAATTTTTCCAATTATATTTCCTCTAAAGCAATTTACATTTATCGTTTACAGTACTTGATTTCAAAAAAGGGTATGATAAAAATGCTGACATCACTAAATTATGTCACTTTTTTTTTGTAAAGATTGTCCACGTAATGGTGTTACACAATAATATGTACAAGATGAATAAAAGTGATAAATAAAAAAAATATTAATAATAATAAATTTTGGATATTTTTAATAAACCGTATCATAACATTAAATATATAAATAAATAGGCCTTTTTTGGAGTATCTATTGTGCGTTGGTAGGTTCAAAAAACCCTTATGAAAAGAGTTTTATGTGTATGTTATGTATACACAATGTAAATGAATACAAGAAATATTTATATTGTGTACACTGAAATGAAAATAAAATGAATCGTCTAGAAAAAGATTATAACTAAGAAATCCTCAGGTTTTATACATGAATATATTACACGATATTGGCATAAGTTTTAAACATTGTCGCTCCAAATTATTTATCTCAAATCTACCTTAAGATTTTTCTCTCTTTATAAAGAAGCAAAATATAATATTTTTGATGATTTTGACGGATTTTGAACTTTGAAACTTCTACATTTCTCAATGAAATTGTAAATGACTAAATAGGTTGTGTTTGCTACTTCTACACGCTAAAATTGTGATAGATTTCGCAAGGATATTGCCGATAGAGACTACAGGAAAGTATCTACTGTCATCTACATCTAGAATATCGTAAAACATGATTTTCGCCGCTGATGAAGATACAATACGTGTCCACTTAATTGAACATATTTGTACATAGGGTAGGTAGGTACTTACGGGTACCTACGCAGATACAAAATTGTTATATAAATATATTCAAATATATAAATATTATACACATAATATGTACACAGTAGTTAACACGCCCTTATAATGAATTCGTTCACCCTCAAATATATATGTTGTTGCCTTGTTGCTTGCTTATTGTATGCGATAGTTCTGGAGCTAGTATCTCTTTTTTTGAAAAAGTCTACTTGGCAAGATGGGTAAGGCAGCATGCTGGCTTAATAACTGGTTCAGTAAATAATCAATAACATCCAAGGCATAAAAGCTTTAAAATTTAACAAATTCCAGTAGGTAAATGAGTGCCTTCAGCCGAAAACTAATCTCCAACTACCTACTCTCAAAGGTAGGACTACAACTAGAAATATTACAGAGAATTATAAAACCCATGAATTTGCTAAGAAAAGAACAAAGTTAACACAAATATGATAAGCACTCGGGATTATTGCAAATTGAAAACTACTCCTCAATTGAGAAAACATTAAATGGGAAAACGTATTAATCTGACTTCCAAGAGCCTACATTGGTAATCTTAGTAGGCGCTGGCAAGGAAGAAAACGTGCAAATCAAAAGGCTGGTCTTTCATTACATCATGACTATCGCAGGAGCTTATAAGACGAAAAGGAAGAAGAAGCGAATATTCACCTTGTCCGGCATTGTTCGCTGATATCAAAACAATTTTGCTAATCTCAAACAGTTCCAAATGGTTTATGGAGTGGATGAGAATATGCCAGCTTTATTAAAATATTAAAACCTGACCTTATAATCTAAAAGTGTCTCAGATTAAGACACTATAATCTAGCCTAGCCTAACTCATTTCAGCAGACCGGTATTTTGAAAACAACTGGACTAACAGCTAAATAAACAGAAAACGTAAATCTTTTATTATGAGTTACACGATAAGAAATTTTTGTGGATATCACTATGTCAACATCGGTGGGAATGCCACACTGATGGGCGTCAGGCTTCAGGTACATACTGGTTGGCGATATCATAATAGTTCTATTAAATACTGTAATATTACTTATGATAACATAGATACGTTTCTATACCATACCAGCATTGTAGTAAACGCCATACATTTCTTACCATATACAGGCAAACGGTTAAGATTTTTGTATAAAATTCATTTTGGCTCGTAGACTAATATAGTTTGTGTACAGCTAGCTTAGCTGAGCTCGTGTGCTAACATATAGTAAGTACTAAATGTAGATGATACCTTTGAATATATTAAATATGACGAGTAGCACGAGTAGCATGTAGTGTAGGTATATGAATCTACAAAAGATAATAGAAATCTACAAATCTTGAAAAGGGTGTGCTTAGTACTTGCCTAATATGTGTGTATGTATGTTTAAAGTATGCATTTCAAAAATAATATAGATAAGGATGAAAAATATGTGAAAGATGTAATACATTTTGAAAATAAAAGCGATTTTAAAATATATGTTATTATGTGCTTAGTATAGGGAATTCATCAAATAATCAAGGTAGAAAACATTTAGTAAGGTATTGCAAAACTAACAGAATATAAAAGATATAATTCTTAATCTGTCATTACTTATGTTATGAGAATTTTGATACCACTCGATTAAAAACGAAAATAACTTTTATTTTCCAAATGGTATAATATGTCGTTCAAACTTTTTTTAGCTATATATAATTTTATATATTTCAAAATATACATTTTTCAGATTTTTCCAACCTATCTGCAGTTTTGAAAAATATATTTTTGCAAGTCCTTTACAAATTGTGATAATTTTTCTCATCACGACAATAAATTTGTAAGCAAAAAAATATTTACTCTGGAAATTTTCGAGTCTTGCGTTAAAGAAAACTTTTGAGTCTTACGATAGAAATATAGTGAAAGTTTTGACTAATGATATTTAACTAATGATAATCGAAAAATTCTAAAAATTACAAAATAATTAATCAAACTTTACTCTTTCCTCTACAAATAAGGTTAATACAGATAAATTTAGATTTTATTTCAATATATTTTAATAAAAAAATCAACCATGTTTGACACTTTATTAACAGTAAAAACTAGAAATATGACTATATCTATGTATACGTAGTAGACATGAGGTTCTCGAATCTAATTTTTTTATTCGATTTTCCAGATTGTACATTATAGAAAAAATAACGTTGAATAATGACAATGTTAATTTCATTTTAATTAAATTACCTGAATGTTTACATAGACGTTTATATTATATGTTACATTAGTTATATAGATTGTCATATAATTTACATTTCTTGGTAAATAACCCCCAAACTTATACTTCTTTTATTATTATTATTATTATTATTGTTATTATACCTACGTTTTCGTATACTTGCTTAACAAAATTTATTTTCATGGGAATTTTTTTTTTCCTAATATGTATTATTATCCTGTAAGCACTAGCGTAACGAGCATTTTGGGCACGCCCGATTTAAAACATAAATAGCTTTTTTTTCAAATCGTATATGCATCCTTTATGCAATTTTTTTTTTGTCAAGCCAAGAATTTCTTTCATTACGAGAGTACAGGCGTAAGCAAAAATTATTAACTTCGAAAATTTTCGGGCCTGTTCATGAACTTTCATAAGTTTAATATAAGTCGTACTCAGTAAATTAAAAAAAAAATTGGATTGAAATAACGTGAAACTAGTTAAAATTAATGTAGTTTTTGTTGACGCGAATAAATAAACAAAATTAGCTTGGGCAAAAAAATTCAATTTACAAAATTTCATTGAAATCGGTTGAGTAGTTTCCAAGCTTAACGTAAATGAAACGTCGTGACATGAGAAAATACATCATTTTAGAAAAATCATTGGTCGAATTCATTTTATATTTTTTTATTCATTATTCGAATTGTTTCTTTTCAACAATAGAAAAACATAGAACAAACAAAGAACTTTTCTAAATGCCATTTAAACATGTCACAAACAATTGTGATTATTTTCTCGAAAAAAAAACTGGTTCTGTTTTCGCTCACAACTTTTTTACTCTGTTTTGTGTTTATGTTTATTTTTTTTCGTACGTCACAATATAAAATAGAAATGTGAATTTTGTCACATAAAACTTACCATTTTGCTGTTCTTTTGTACTTAAAGTTTTTGATTTTTTTGTCTTTATACCGGAATAATTTTTACAGCATTATTTTAAATGTTACTAAAAATGTGCATTTGATTTGACGAGATTGGGTGAATGCGTTTTTTGGTTTTGTTTCGAATAATTTTTTTGTATTTTCCTTGTCATATTTATATGTTATTGTTTTATATTGTAAATGACTTTCATGAGAATTTCTGTAAGCTAAGAAAATTTATGATTATTTTAGTATTCCGTAGCAATCTATAGTTTAAAGCAAAACAATTTTAACTTATACAAGTGCTATCTGTTCGTTCCGCACGCTTTTGTACAGGGTTTTTAGCCTGAATCCGGTTGAACCCGGTTTTTTGGGTCAAAAGTATCCTATAATTCCAAGATTCATAAAATTTCGAAACAAAATTTTTTGTGATTTTTTTGAAATCTTTGATAGGAGTAGTACTTATCCCTTAAGAAAATTTCACAAAAGGAAAAAATCGAGTGCATTTGTTGATAAAACGAATAATTTCTTTAATAATGAATAAAATCGTTTACATGGGATGATGTGTTGGAGCAACTTTTTACGCTGGTATCTTAGGGAGTATTTAGTGTACTGATATTGGAGTATTCGGACTATGCAGGTTAATTTTCATTCATAGAATCTAAAAATAAAGTTCCTTTAACAATTATTTGAGTCTTTTTCAGATATCTCCAGATCCATTTTACAAATCACTCAAATCAAAATAAATTTCGAAAAATAATTTTTATGGAAAAACTTTATTGTTCTAAAAAGTAGAAAAAAGTTTTTCACATATGGCTGACTCAAGGAGCGCCTCAAACGCTTGTAAAAATAATATTATTATTAATATTATCTCCTTCAAAATTTGTTTTACGTAGTTCAAAACTTAATTACTGATTTGACAATCTGGAAGATGGCCAAATCCATTTTAGTGAGAACCATCTTGTTTTCACCTATACATACTTTTTCATCACCCATATTACCAAACATTAAATATACAACCCATTAACAAAGCACCATAAAGCTTGCTACGCTTTACACAAATATTACACAATCATAAATATTTTCGGGTTCAAAAAAAAAGCATACACAAACTTTCCACATTACTAAATTACTCCTTTCTTTTGAAATTTCTCTCCCCTTTACATATTATAGTGCTGTTTGTTTGTTGTTGGTAAAAAAAAATAATTAAAAGCACCTGGTTTGTTTGTATGTTTGCTCCCAAACAATAACGCACACACGTAAATTACAGAAAATAAAAAATTATATTTTCCTCCACAAAATTTATTTTTAATAGCATATAAATTTTAATAACATTCAGTATACAGGGTGTGTTTTAGAAGTTAAGCTGAGCACTTTCAAATAAGGAGTTGCTAAGAATATGAAACAAAAGGAGGAATTAATTTATTTTTTTTTGTATCCTAAACGATTTAAATAATCCAAATACACTGATTTTCCGGTTAAAGGAAAAGTTTCTGAGGTATCAACATTAAAAAATGTCTCCGGTTCCTCCTTCGTTGTGATGTTAGTCCATATCACAGAAATTACTTACTCAATCGTAAAAAGTATTCGAGTTTTTATTTTTTGAGTCTAAATTTACCTAGAAAATGATTTTTAATCAAATCGGAGGCTAAAAACTTCTTTAAAGAATACCTATTGAATAGTTTTTGATATATCACCTATAATCATGTAAGAAAAGCTCTTATTTGGGAACAATTTTGTAGCTATTTGGAACAATACGGATTTAATCGTCAAATTAAGCTAGAATTTTGTTTCCAGGCAAATTTAAAACAAAGCAACGCAAATAACAGCATGGATCTTTTCAAAAGAAGCGATTCGTGTAAACTAGACAAACACCCTGTATACAATGTGAAGGAGTGAAATGAACATATCTATCCCTCTTCTCTTTTATTCCAGTTTGTGTTGGATTACATTTACAAAAAAAAAAAGTAATTAAGTAATTAAAAGTGTAAAATATATTTTTCAGATAATTAAGTTATCATAATTGTTATATAATTTTCATTATTTTTTTTATATTTTTTAAATCTGTCGGCAGAAATAGTACCATGGGTGTTAAAAAAAAACAATGTTGTTTTTATTAATTTTTAAAGCAAGCACGAATTTGATTTAAATTTTAAAACCTACATAAAAATTTTGAAATTGAATTGTAAAAGTTTTTTTCTGTGCGTTCGTTCATTTTTTGTATGAAATAGGGACTTGTAAACACTTGTTTAAAATCTTGTGGCTCATTTATATACCATTAGTTAAATAGCAAATGAAATATTTTCTGAAATTGTAGTTAGTTCTCTCAATTATCCTTGACAGATCAACACCGCGCAAGCTAAAAATCCACAATAGAAAGCACGATTATATCATACTCCAAATTTTAGTGTTCTTAAATAATTCGATTAAATCATTCATGAGATCAAATACATTTGTTTTCTATTAAAATAATGCAGACATTGGTATTTTTTATGGCGATTTAAAAAAAATAAAGAATGGATGTATATATTTTGCAAAAAATAAATAAATAAATAAATGTAATCACAGAGTGGAAATTCAATTTGGTTAATGTAAGAATTTAATATTCATAAATCCCTTATGGGTTAGCGTTCATTCACCCAATCCCATTCTAACTAGCTAACTACCACACTTCAGTCAGTCAAATCAAAGTAGATTATTGTTGTTAAAACTGGTTGTAAAATATGTTTTTTTTAGTCATAATTTCTCCGAAAATATTGACATATATGTTCTGAATCGAAGGGAAACAAAGAAGGATAAGAATGCGTTATAAATCCATACCTCCTGAGCTAAAATTACTGAATCGAAATCACTCAATATAAAGGAGTTTCCAGAGGACAAACCTTACAGGTCCTTCAAATTGAATTAGAGGATTCAAAATTGTTCAACTGTTCTGTCTAGATTCTCGTTTTTTACATAATTTTTCAATGTTTTCCAAAAACATTAAAATAAAAAATTTATATTTCTTAACATTTAAGGTAGTTTAATCTTAACCGTTTTCCCATAAGACCAATGTTAAATATACCAACTTTTGAAGTCAATTATTTATTTAAATAATCGGGCAATCAATTTTCAGAATTGATTTAGACTTCATCCAACTTCATATAAACTAAAATCAAACCTTTTATACAAAATTGACTTGGTGCTCGTACATCTTTAATAAAAATAGAATATGAGGGGAAAATATGATCAAAGTGATATAGCTCTGCTGGTCATGAGCATTTTTTTGTACGTAAATAAGATTAATTTACTGAAACATATTTATATACCATTTTTATATTTTTTGTTACCTAATGTTCTGTTATTTTTGTTCCGTTTTCCGCTTTATACTTTTATTTTATATTTTTTTGATGAGTACTTTTTTAACAAAACGTCGGGAAAGTATGAGAATAATTCGAATTCCTAGTACTTCGTATCTTTTTACACAATCAACTAAAATTTAAACATCATATTCCATAACCTTGAAAAATAACCGATAAAAAAACAAAATCAAAAATCTTAAATTAGAAAATTATGCAGTTAGTTTTGGCCGAAATTTTCTTTTATTTTTTCTCGAAAAACCTGCTTCGAACAATGTACGCTCTTGTGTAGAGAACCATTTTCTACCTCAAAGTTAGTCAAAGTCAGTGATAATTCAGAGCTGACTGATTGGTTAATAAACGTGGCGTCCTAAAAAATTTGATATTTTAAAATATCGAGCTTTTCGGATACCTCGTTTTTTCGGGGCTCCAGAAAGACAAGAACTTATCTAGATATGTTAATTCTCGTGAGGAAAAATTTTTACACCACGGATAATAGCATCTTAAATTTCTGTCAATTATCAGTTTTAGTAACGGAACCCTTAAAACGCTACATATAATCGGTTTTATTATTTTCGTTGATGGTGATATTTGCAGCTGATTGTGAGACTGACTCCTCGGCTCCTGTAACATTATGTTTTAAAATGGGAACGATATGATTTTTATTAGTTACGGAAGTTTGATTTAATTTTCTTATAAACATAAATTTAGTTCATTAGAATATTTATTTTAAACATTTTGACAATTTTCTTTCTTTTAAAGGAAATTGTCATCATTTAAGAAATTATCTTTTCATTTGCAATGGGGATTAAAACGAAATATAAACATCAAATGCTTTCTCTGTTTTTTGTTTTTGTTAGATCAAAATTATCCATTATTCGAAAATCCTAACCAGCAAATTTTCACGATTTTTCAAACCAAAAAATAATTTTCATCTGATTTTGGTAAAAATTGTTTAATAAAGTAATTTAAGACCATTGAAGGAGTGGATTCTAAGATATCGACCTCAGAAGCTAAGAGTTCAATAGGTTTTGATATCTAGTGTGTTTTATCCATTTCGTACTTACTTTGAAAACTACTAAATGGAATGTTTCATATCATTTCATCTAAAACTTTAAGAAAAGAATCAATAAATTTATTATTGATAGATGATCGATCATAATTTTATATTTTGCATATCAATAAGAATTTTTTTTTTTTTTGAAAAGCAAAAAAATAAAATAATAAATATGTATCAAAAAATAATGCGATATATAATGCAAATAATATGCATGATTGATGACAAAATAAAGAAAAATTGATCAGTGTATTTTTTTATATGTAAAAGAAAAATATTATTGATATGTACATTCAAAATAATAATTACAGAGTGTTTCATGAAAGCTTACATAAATGACAAGATGAACGTACATAATTTCCACAAACGCATTGTTCAATCCCATATTTAATTACACAACGATATAATATGAGGCTTAGCAAAATAACTTATTTTGGTAATATGAATATTTCTCTCATATTGTCGAAGAATTTAGAAGAAACACTCTGTATACAAATTTGATATATATTATTATTGATCCTTTTTTGTGTATACATACACATTTATCAATACATGTATCAAATATAATACCATATTATACATGAATAACTTAGTTGAGTGTACGAAACCTGAGGTCTTCGTTACATAAAACTTAATAAAGTTTTCGAACGGGATTCGAACAAATTGTTATTTGTTCAAATTAACTTTCTGAGTTTCTAATCATCTACTTTCACTTGATAAATGATAATAATAAAACATGAAGGTTATAAAGAAGAAAAATGCATTTAATGATACAATTTAGCGATTCCAGCGCCTCACTTATTTTTTCAAAATATTGGGGACAATATTTTCTATTGCGATCGTTCTCCTTCTTTATAACCTTCATGATAATAAAAGGTCAATGGATTTTTTTGAAGAAAGAAGAACACAATAATAAAATTGAAAATTTTTTGGAACCATTCATTGATAAAAGTTCTAAGAAGAGATTTTAATTTAATGTATCATTTTAGATATTTGTGATTTAAGGATTAAATAATGATTAATTATTTTCATACTTCGCGCTCAATAATAATAAGTGAGACGTCTATGCCTTTCTAATTTATTGAAAAATTAAATTATGTAATTAAATATTGTTTATTTTCTATTTTGCTTATTAAAAATTAACATATTTCACATAAATAGGCTTTAAAAAAAATTTTCTGTTGGTACGATAAATTGAAAAAAAAAAACGATAATTTTACGGCCCTGAACACATAATCCTGTCGGCCAACTATGCTAACACTGCGAACAATACAGAAACAGCAGTTAATGTTCTCAAGCAATGATCACCCATCCAAGTACTGACTGTGCTAAATGTTGCTTAACTTTAGTGACCGATGTACTTCAGCGTGGTATGTATGTCACATGATATAAATGTCACTTCAAAGGTGATAATCTAAGCCACAGTGACCACTAAACTTCAATTTTAACCAATAAATATTAATTACTCTCTATTGGAAAAATTATGACACCAAGCAATACAGTCAGCAGGATAATATCTTAAAAAAAAAACAACATGGAATGATTAAACTATTTAAGGAATGGGCTAAGTTTTTCAACGGGATTCATATAATATTATTTTTTGTAAAACACAACGATACTCTCAAAAGATTTGAATAAAATGTAAATATATAAATATCTGAAAAGAATATGAATGGATACATGGATACATGGATAGTATTCTGTGTATATACCATGATGAGCATTGAAGACGAACATGATTTGTGTTGGTTTGGATCTTCAGAAGTGAGACCAGTAACTTTCTTAATTAAGAATATCTAATGTATTCAATGGTTAATTATAGTTGAAATTATGCTATTTTTGATTGTATTAATTTTACTCTTTTGTACAAATTTTTTATTGATTTCTTGCAATTTTTTAAGGGGTAAGTTGCTTAGGAATTTGATTAAACTAAGTTTATAAGGTATATTTGACCCAGAAATTTCAAAAATCGAGTCCGTTCGACAATTGGACGTATAGCTTTTGAGGAATCACCTGAAATCGCCTCGATATAAGCGATATCTCGGATATTATTCACCAAATCGTTAAATACACCACATTTTTGCGTTTTTTTGGATCTATATAACGTTATATACCGAGTTTTGTCGAAATCGGAAACCCAAATTTTTTCTCGATTTTTTGTAATTTTTTTAAGGGGTGCCCCTTTGAAAAAATCGAAAATTTTTTTTGCTAATCAATTTGATTAAACCCAGTTTATAAGGTATATTTGACCCAAAAATTTGAAAAAAAAAGAAAAAAATCGAAATTTCCATCAATATTCTCTATTCTATCGAAATTAAATACTGTTCCGGTGAATGTATTTTGTACTAATTTTTTACACCAATTTTCGGTTTGGAGATAAAAGCTTGCTTCCAGAAAGTAAATATTCAACACACAAGTATCCATACATAGTGTTGTTGTTCTCAAACTAAACATAAACATAACATCATTCAAAAAACATTACAATTTTATTATTATTTGTATCATTTCTCATCCTATTTCAATCATAATAAATAATGGAGAACTATCTATATAGAACACCAGCAGACCCGGCCACGCATTGCTAAGGTTTAGGTTCTTGTTAGTTTCATTGTAGTAAACTTTTCAACAGTGGGAGCACATCAGTCATGAAGACCACCATGCTTTTTTGCATAGAAGCCATTTGTAAAAAAAAAAAAACATGGCGACCTCCATGACTGATTTTCTACTACTGCTACCCCTTAATGCAATTAAATTATTATTTATGAACGAAGACGTTAAAGCTGGTTTAAGAATCCACTGGATTGAGATTTTAAAGTAAAGGACTTTTCCAGTCAAAAACGATTGATCAAAATTTTCGTGCAGTTGAAAGCAGGAATAATTTCACTATAATATGAATTTAATTTATACTTCAGTCTAAGTAGCACGTATGCTAACAAAAACAATTGAAAAAGTAAGAACAATTGAATTTCACTTTATTTCGTTTATTACAAAATAAATTATGTTGTACCTTAGCTTCAACAACACGTGGTGGTTATGCTATTAATTTGTAACTTATATGAAACGTTTGTATTTTTAACATAGCGCCATCTATTGAGTACTTAGTCAAAAGATATCGCCATCTCTTAGAATCATTTGGAGCTAACAATAAGCTAAAATATAATAATTTGCAATAAAATAATATTGCGACTGTAAATTGAGATGTAAGCTTACCCTACTTTAAAGTTGGATCAAATTGCACACGATGAGCAAATCAAATTTAAACTCGGTTCAGTAGTTTAGGAGTCCATAGCGGACAAACAACGTAACACGTAATTTTTATATATAAAGACATTATAGAATATATAGACTATTGAATATCTACATTGAATAATATGTCTATCACTATCATTTTAACGACATTACTTACTTACTTAGAAAATGACATATATTATTATTCTATGATAGAAATAAATATGTGTACATGGGTATTAAGTATATGTCTATACAGAAAAATATATGTCTTTATTTCTAAGAGACTAAAGAAAGAGTGTCACAAATATTTTCGGCATTGGTTTCTAAAGTAAGCCTTAAATGACGACCGAATGATTCATTATTCTGCCCCCTTCCTGCAGCCAGCGATCTACACTCTAGCGGATTAACCCCACCGACTATTGGGAAAATTACTCTAAAGACCTCAAGCAGTCATAAGCAGACATAAATCCAAAAAAAAAAGAAAACAAACAATTGACTCAGTTAACTGTTGAAATACTAAGTATGGACAGTGTGGATTACGCAATCGTTTGTTTTTTAAAGTCATGTAAGTAAAAGATAGCCACTTTTACATTACAAAGTAATAGGTGTAACTTTCTTCTCACTTCCTCAGTGGATATAGTATATAGTTTGCTATAATAAACAAACACATACATAATATTTGTAACGTGTAAATTTAAAAAATATACAATATAAATATTATATAATGTTTCATAATAGGCGACCCCACGGTTTTTGGTAATTTATTAAGGTTGTAAATAGTTTTTTTTTTAATTTCCACCGTCTATTTTTGGAGAATCTATGAAAACATATCATCCATCTACCGTTTCCCCATAAGACTCATGTTAAATATACCTACTTTTGAAGTCATTTATTTATTTAAATAATCGGACAACACTCCCTACAATTTTCAGGATTGATTTAGACCTAACAATTTTAACATACAACTACAAATAAAAAAATCAAGCCTTTTATCTAATGTTGCCCTGTACATCCAGAAATACAATAAACTTTGTATTACGCAATGATAAATTTATATCTAATAGCATCTCTAATAGTGGTAATATCTAATAGAATCTATATAAGAACGATATCGTTATTTAATGGGTATGATAATTCGTATTTTTATATCTTTTAAAATACATAAAAATATATGACATGCATAATGCTGCAAGTCTAATCATTTGAATATGGATGCATTTATTTTCATGTATTCTCTTGTTTCACTATCTCTATTTATTCAGAAGATAATATTGATAATAAATATGAAATTTTTATTATGTTTATTTATTTATTATTAGCTATGCAAACACTACCATTATTTGCTATTCACAACATATTTTATGCGTATGAGCTAGGAATTAATAACACATCAAAATTCAGATTTTTCTATTCGTTGTGTGCGTTGTCATGGTATGACTAATTTGCAGTTCTTTACATGTTCATCTTATAGAAAATGACAAATTAAAATTATTGAAAAACACTTATTAATTATAATTAAACTTAATGCATTAAAAATTGTGAAAATAAGAAATCAAATTGCACTAATATTATTTTTCAAATGTAAATTATCATAATTATTTATTTAAATTTGTGAGACATAAATATTAAATTTTCAATGTAAGTCATAAATGCAATCCATACAATTATATATGCATCCATATCATTCTATAATAATTAAAGTAGTGTATCGTTACCAAGAAAACGTCTCCAATAAAACTCACACACGGTGATAATACATTAGCTGAAGGTACGGTCAACCTAAAGACTTGAAATCGTTGACTCAAGAAACATTTAGATACTTATTATAAGTACATCAAAGTTTTTTAATTGATTGAATTCACTTTTGGGATTATCATACTTTTAATGACAACTGTGATAATCTCAGTTAGATTTTTACAATTTTAATAATTCAACTTCATCTACATAAAAAATAAACATTGACAAATGAATGTTAAATTTATGAAATAAAAAAAATGAAATTAAAGAGACTCGCGTTTTTAAGATTATAAAATAAAAGTTTTGTTTTTTTGCAATCTTTTTGTAAAGATTAAAAAGATAATACTAAAAATAATATATCCTTTATATATTATATTTATTTATATCCAGATTCTAGATATTATTATTTTATGAAACAAAAGATAAGAGAAGACTTTTATGGAAATAAGAATAATAATCATAATAATATCATTGTGAAAATTTACCAAGTGTTTGTTGTATTCTATTATTTACTCATAAGCTAGGCAGAAAGTCCGAAATTTCAAATTAAGCGTTTTAATAAGCTACAAAGAGTTTTGTTTGTTTCATAAGATGCTTGTCAAAAGGAGAGTTTTCTATTTTACAAAGAGATTATCCAGAGTTTCACCGAAAAATTAGCAGGGATTGCTATTTTTTGGAACCGTGTTACGAGAGTGATATTTTATGATTTAAATCATAGATTTAAAACGTATACTGAGCGATTTTGGTCTACGAATCTAACTAATAAACATCAAATACATATAAAACAAGTGAAAACAAACAATTGACTGAGTTAATTGTTAAAATACCATAACAGGTTGGCTGATAAGTCCCCGGTCTGACACATAGATGGCGTCGCTAGTATTAAATGCATATTATTTTTATATAGTACCAACCAATCAAATTTTGACACGAATCATTTGAAGGTTGGTACTATATAAAAATAATATGCATTTAATACTAGCGACGCCATCTATGTGTCAGACCGGGGACTTATCAGCCAACCTATTATAAAAACAGTGTTGATGATGCAAACGTTCGGGTTTTTACGTCACGTAAGTAAAGAAAAATCTCCACTCTTATATAGTCACACACATAACTGATATTCCCATATAATGTATACTATAAATTTTGCATCTAATTTTTTAAAACAAAAGTTGTTTATTTTTTGATAAGGAACATTTTTTATCTTTAAACTTTTGTTCTATCTCTAACGGTTTATAAGAAGGGTCCTACGAACCCAAGACCCAATTGACCTATGTTGCTCATTTACTTGATATCATTTTTCGTTTGTGAGTCATCATGTTGTCAGACAGACAGACAACCGAAAATGGATTAATTAGATCATTGTTGAACACCTGTACCATAATTTTGTTCGTAGCATCAATGTTTTTAAGCGTCACTTGGGACTAAACTTAGTATACATACAATGTATAAACATACCAACTTATATTTAACAAACACGAAATTTGGTATAAAAAAAAGGACTGCATTCGTGGGACCTCCGTTATTAACGAAGTTCTACTATCATATATCATTCATAAAAAATTAAGGTTGATCAAATATACAGATAACTAGGATCATTTTCTATAAAATTCTTTTGAACCAGTACTAATTTAACCAGCGAAAATTCGTACTTCAGACGCAGTTCGAATATCATAATATATAAAAAGAACTAATTTTCATCAAGTAAAATAGGGTGCATGTAGATGACATATACAGTTCATTAGCATTTGTTTATGTTTAAAATCTACACTGTACAGTATTACTTACTCTGTTCTGCATAGCATACATTACTGTCTTCTAATATATCTACCATATCATTCTATCTCACTTTGTTTCACAACTGCCATATTCAGATACTGTACATATAGAACTGCTGTTGTAATTGCCTAGCAATTAAGCCTACACAATAAATTTTTTCATATTGATGATGCGACAACGACTATAATATAATAAAACTAGATTGAAAAACCCGTTAAAAATAAACAAACCTCGTTTTAATAAAAGCTATGCAACCAATCAAGAAAAATTACTACTTTAGGGATATCAAGCAGTCAATATGGCATTTAAAACGGGCTTAAATGTTAAAGAAAACAGCAATTGTCCATGGAATGACTAAACCACAAACACATTGGGCTTTTATTAATAAGACAGTTCCCACGTTCATACGGATTTAGGAAAAAATTCCTTAATAGTGTTCTATTTTTGAACGAAAGAGCTAAAAATTTCAGAACCCAACTAACTCCTCTATAGTCGACAAACTCAACCAAACCAACTCGTAGTTACAGCAATACTCCCAGATCTACAAAATTTTCGGTCTATTTTTTCGGAAATTTTTTTCGCATATATTTTTCGATTGTCCATCTTTGAAAAGTATTGTTATAAATTACTATGGTTTTTTAATATCTAGCTTTTTATTCAACGTATACTTAAACCCAACTGTGGCCTGTATCGACCGTAGTTCTGTTTGTTTGTTGCCAAATGTCCGCTTCGCTTCGCGGCAATACAAAGGTAGGCTTAACACAAAAGAGCTCATATAACCAGAAACATCTAGTTTTAAGACGTTTTGTTCGATTAATGTACGTTGTAACCTTTTAATAGTGAAATTGACTTGAACAATCAATTGTTGAGTATAGTTAAGAAAGAACTTTTAGAAGAAGGGATATTTGTGTCGTCCAATTAGAAGTCAAACAGCAATGGTTTCTATATGCAGCGATATAGTTACAATAAATCTTTCTTAATTTCTAATTATTCGTTTCTGTGGTCGATTTTATAAAAACAAAAATAATAATAATTAAAGCTACTTGCTTTTTCTCTTGTCTTAAAAGATTCATTTTCATAACTACGAAAATGTATTTTCATAGCACCAAAATTTTTAAATAACTTCAAACTGTTCTTAAAAGTTTTTACAATATTCACAGGGCAATTCAGATAGTTTTTGAAATATTCAAGGATAGCGAACATTGGACAAAGAATATACAAGATTCTCACATAAAAAAGGTACCCTGTGTTGTACTTTGCCATAGATATTTTTAAATTAAAATTGTTCCCTGTATGAAGTATATGCTTTTTTTAGTTAAAATTTTCATAATGTCTAAAAAATGATATGCATAATATTTTTTTAAATACATTATTATATTAAATATAGGTGTTGTTTGTGGGTATAGGTGCGTACGTACGTTCCACTCACACAACACGGTAGTGGGCAAATGATTAAAAATTATATTTTCTTTTGTGTAATTAATCAAAAATATTTACATAATATAATATTATATAATAATATCAGTTACGTAGACAATGTATAAAATTGAAAATGATAAGCAGTGTTATTTTTATTTAGCTTTTTTAATTTTAAATTTTCATTAATATAAATTAAAATATCTCAGTGTCACCTAAAAAAGGATCATTTAATAATTTGGAAGTTTTGAAGTTGCCAAAAACAGTAAAATACTTTTTTTTTATTACATAAATGCGTGTACTATTTTCAAAATTTCAGCAGCAGTTCTCGACGATTATTCCTATTAAGACTTGGTTTTATCGGTAGACAAGCAGCCACGCAGACACTAGTTAAAAGAAAGGGGGTAAAAAGTAAGTTTTCGAACATTTTATCTGAAATAGTGCAAATATATACATCGATGTTGTTTGATTCATTTTGGTGGAAGTGTCGGGCAACAAGAAGTTGATATATGTGTAACATACAATTTAACATTTATCGACTATTCCACCATTTATAATATACTCTTATTCACATTCTTTACAAAACATTAATTATGTTAGTAATGTCAAGTTTTAAAATAAAATATATCTTAATCAAAAAATACTTTTCCCATTTTGATTATGAGTAAGGTTTTATTTATAAAACAGTAGATAAAAATTATGATATAATTTTAATATGATTATTATTTAAAGATAAATTTTACAAATAAAATGTAAATTTTATGTAACACACACACACACACACACACACACACACACACACACACACACACACACACACACGTAAAATGAAAATTTGAATATCACATCTCACTTCTTGAAGTTGTTAAATTTAACATGATAATTTTTAATAATTAATATTATTTGTGAGTCGTAGATATATGTAAGTTATGTATGTTAATTTCGACACCATTTTAAATCGTAGTAAATACTGGGTGGTTTACAAAATATTGAATATTGAATGCGTCTTTCATATTTGTTTTTATCAATTCCAAGGGCCTCTGTTAACAAAGTTGTTGCGGATATTACAGGACACTGGTTGCGGTGCAGGTATGCCTGGATCTGGCAGTGTATCACGACTACTGCAGGAGCTGTTACAGTGGTGATGAGGAAGAAACAATGTCTCATATTCTCTATCACTACCCAGCTCTTATCATGAGGAGATGGACTTACTTGAGCCAGCTTCTCTTTGACGATCTCTCCGACCTAAAGTCCGTCGACCTCAAAGCACTTCTGCTGTTCTTAAACAGCTTCCAATGGTTCATGAAGTAGTGGTCGGGAATGGGCCAACCCTTTTTTGGTATCACAACGAACCCTATGGTCTAAGTGTGTCCCACTCAAGGACAGCCACTCTAACCTAACCTTGCCTAGCCTGAAAAATGTGAGGTTTTTACTGGGCCTGCTTGTAAAGCGGTAAATACACGATTTAGAGATGATCACGATTTAAAAATGAAAAAGTTATTTTTGGGAACGACCTTAAGTTATAGATTTTTAAGGTAAACCATCCGGTAAAGATTAAAACCTATATATACACCTATTATTTAAATTTTGAAGAGAAAGACTTTATTATTATCAGTTGTAAGTTTTAGACAACATTCAGATAGACAGATAGACATTTTATGATCCGACCATCTAGCATGATATTTGGTTGGCATACTTACTTCCTTACATACACTGATACAGACCGAATGAGTACCGAGAACCGAAAACAAAGTACCAAAGAAAATTTTATATATACGTATGGATTAGTTGAATGTAATATGATAAGTTAGTATTATTAGATATAACATTTCAAACTTTTGACATTACGAACATATCCCCACATAATAATTAAACATCTGTAATAAATTTTGTTAGCATACATATTATATGGGAATAATTTAACATATTACGATTGTTTTCTGTCCTTTATTACTTTCTGTATCAATTTTACACATGTTTTAAAAAGTTTTTGCTGTTCTACATAAATTTTTGTAATCGTTATTTTAGAGAAACAATAATTAAATAGAAAGGTTCTTTTAAAACAAAAACTTTTTCGATTGTTTCTTTTAGAGAAACTATATTTTTTATAGCTAAGAAAAAAAATTGCATCATATCATGCAAGTATTAAAGTGTATAACTAAAATTCTTTCGACTATTAACACATATCACAGCATGTTGACGGTGATAGTTCTTAATAAGGGGTGTGATTCGGTTTCCACTCTAGCATTTCAATGATTAGAAACAAAAAAAAAGAAACACGGTTTTGTTAAAAGGTAATATCTACCGACTTTTAATTCTGAAATTTCAAAATTAGTTACCATTAAAGAATAAAGAAATTGCACATATTCTTGTGAAAACATGTACTTTTTGGCCAAAATTTATATAAAATTGACACTTAAAAAAATTTTTTATTTTCACGGATTTTGAACATTTGCGTTTGAAGTCGATAGGTTCATTAGTTTTCTCAGAATTGTGGAAAATATAAAACCACATTTCGATGAAAACTCGTTTATTTTAACCCTCGAACTGAAAAAAAGGGATGTTATAAGTTTGACCGCTATATGTGTGTATGTCTGTGGCATCGTAGCGCCTAAACGGATGAACCGATTTGATTTTTATTAGTTTTGTTTAAAAGATAAATTGATGAAGAGTGTTTTTAACTATGTTTCAGGTGTGAATTTAGGATTCCGTACCTGGCAAAACTAAAAATTGCCAATTATCTCCTAAATCGGCTATGTTTGGAAAAGGCTTTAAGGAAAAACACAATTTAATGGAGTGTCCTTAGATATGTTTCAAATACGAGTTCAGAGTTCCGTACCTGAAAAATTTGCCGGGGGTTTTTAAAATTTTGTAAATTTCACTTGTTCTGTATTTTATCATCAATACACTTACTATCATTAATCAACCTTGACAACCGTACTAGATGCATATAATTTCTACCTAATTTCAACATGAGATATCCAAAATCCAGTAGTCTTGAAATACTCTACTCTTCTAATGCAATACTTTTGAACCATTCCATATTTTATCATTTTCATCATTTTGTCCTTCAAATTTGTTTACAATAAAACAGTTGTATGTACTACATCTGCATGCTATCTATAATTACTATTTTATTTATTTCGAAGTATGAATGTTGTTCACTTGTCTGTTTCTATGATGATGACATTGAGAGAATGAATACTATTTCTATGAAAACAAATCTATGGTAGAATATATTTATATATATATAAGTTGTACAATTTCCATGTATAAAATAATACCATAGTGCCACTTTCTCATTAAACTTTTTGATTAAATATTTATAATGCATATATGCGATGGTTTTTTTTTTTTCTATCAGGAAAAACTTTTCTGAATCAAGTCTGTCAACCATAAAATATATAAAATATGTAAATATGTGTAACATTCTAATTAAAAATTTGATTATTTTTATAAATTGGTTTGAATTACTTTGTTATAACTAGAAATTTTACAGATAATTAACGCCACCGTGAAGAGCGTCAAATAATTAAAAGAGATCAATGAAAGGAAGAAAGTTTATAATTTAAGTGAAAAACAAATTTCATTGTTTACTAAGAAGCCATTTTTTACAATAGAAAAGTTAATTTATTTTTGCCACAAATTCATATATAAATGAAAGAATAATTCATCTAAAAGTAATATTTTTTTTAAATTAATAATAATACCTTTTTTTTTTTTATTAATTATTATTAAAACATTGTTATATTTTTGAATAAATAAAGCGGTAGTGACGTATTAACCTCCATTGAGGCTATGAGCCAATCGGTTTCTATGGAAATTTGCGTTATAATATTGTAAAAGTCAGCTGAGAGACGAAACATTTACCATAATTTATGTTATTTTATCATTTCTCCACGCGATGGTGTTAGAAAAGCGAGGTAATGACGTCACTACTGTTTGAATTTATAGTTTAGAAAAATTATTTTCAATTGTAAAAAATTACATGAAAAATTAACATCTTTCGAAAAAAAGTTAAATAAAAAACAAACAACTTCTCTATTTTGTTAATTTATTAGATGAAGAAAATCATTAAAAATTGAGAAAACTGACACAAGATTGGCCATACTTGTAATCAATTGGAATTTTGATTCAGTGCCTCAGAAAAACCTTGTAGCAAAGCTTCTTTTTGGGTACTTCACAAATAAAAATTCAATATATATTTTTTAATCGATATTTATAAAAAATTGAGGCTTCATCACAAATACTTCGATTTGCATATTACAGAAAAGAAACAAGCTGCAATGCTTACTGTAAGAGCCACTGTAAGAGCCACTGTAAGAGCCATTTTTCGGGAATTTGACTGCGAACTGAGAACTAAAGAACCTTGGCAGTTTTCTAACGCTTTATAATAATGGAGAAATTCAGGTTTACCAAGAAGTTTTATTAGATTTAATTGGGAAAATCATGTTTATAATTTTCAAAAAAATACTTTATACGGTAACAGGAAATATGAAAACTAGCCCAAAAATAAATCATTTTTCGGAAAATAATATTGAAAATATTCATTAATGAAAATTAAATCGGTTTTAAACAACAACAATACAAAACAACAATAATAATAATAATGATAACAATTTATATTATAATGTCGGTATTGTAGGTAACTATAAAACCCACTGCTATAACATATTCATTTTCTATATATAATAATAAATAATATAAAATGGATGTGATGATGATGATGATTTTCTAAACAAATATTAATTTTATGGTTGATTATTATAAACAACGGAAATAAATGAACAATAAACGCTTTTATTACTTTAGGGTAGATATAGTAGATACCTATTTTACCTACATATTACCTACCTACCACCACCACCAATGAAATGTTTTTAAACTAGGTTTTATTGCAGGTAGATACAGGGTATGTGCAATTTTAAAAATAGTTTTAGCATGTTTTTACTAAGCCAGGGTCAAGAAAATGGCTATCACTAAGCTAATTTTGAAATAATGGCTGTGAATAAGCGAACGTTTTGGACCAGAAAACGTGAAAATATCATGTTGGTCTCACGGATGAAATTTTCATTAATAATTTTCTATACATTTTTCTAGTAATTTGTTGTTAGTCAGGGGCTGAAATATTCATAATTTATTGCCAAAATTCCTCTTTTTTAGAGATTTGGACTAATTGTTAGTCATTGTGTACATTATTCACAAATATAAAATACTAGCTTGATACCCGCCTGCTTCTCTGGGTTAAAAAGTAAAGACTGGCAAAGACCACCTTGTTATAGCCTTCACCTCCCTTGCTCTCACTTATCCACCTTCCTTAAATCTCAAAAAATAGGGATTGTTTTACACAGGTAAAATATATGTTCAATTTTCAATTTCAATAAGAATAGAATTCATTGAGTATATAAGATGCATTGTATTCTTACCATTTTAAAATTTTTACAGAAACCTTGAACTTTTGGTTAAACTTAAAATACAAATTTTTCACACACGCAATCAATATGACATTTTCTTCATTTTCAGAACCAAAAACCTCGTCTATTTACACCCATCCTCTATGAACCATTACCTGAAAGAATTTTACACGCCGAAAAAGCAGCGCAATTTAAAAAATTGATTTCGATATGCAAGTCGATGGGAGTAACACTCCCATCGACAAACTGATTTTTGATGGCCAAGTACGCACCATGTTTTCTCAATGGTTGGCTTGGAATCAATAAGTTATGGATTGATTACAATACAGTGACAGTTTGTCAACTATGATGCCTTTTTACTCTATAGAGACAAAATTGCGCTTGATAAAAATACGCCCTTCACCTCTTGATACATGTATTGATGTTTTTTTACCAATACCTCTGAATCTAGTTGCATGAATAAAATAAAACGATAACCCTGTATAAGTAAAAGTATGTATTTTGCACAAATTGATAACCATTAATATTATTTACCTGCTGTTTTTAAATAATAGTTAGTGTGTGTAGGTACCTCGAACATTCTAACAAACAATACAAAACACTGAACCTCATTAGTCTACCTTTTAACACAACACAAATATATGGACACGTTGTTGCTAAGGTGTATATTACCTTTCTAAATTGTTGTTAAAATGTTTCAATTTTTGATATTATCCATTTTATATAATGGATAATCTTTGTTTTATTTTATTGTTTAATTTTACAAAACAAAAATTGGGCGTGAAACTTCTACAAGTTTTGAAACAAATGCTTCACCATGCAACTATTTAGTTAACAAGCATAAAATAGCTTCTCATCGAGCATAAAGATTTCTGTAAATTATAGTAAAACTTTCTTTTCGGCTTCAATTATTGAATTTAAACAAGTGAAACTTACACAACAAAAACCCCCCGACAAAGGCGATTTATTTCTTGTAAGCCGATTTTTGGAAACTTAGCTATAAAATGTTCTCTATCAAGTCCATTCGACCGTTTAATGGCTACGATGTCATTGGAAAACCCACAGACGCACAGGTAAACATTTTAAACTTATAACACTCTTTCTTTAATCAATATATCAATATCAAAGTTATGGTCAAGGACATCAGATGAGATGAAAAGAATACTTAGAGAAAATCATTTTTTTGGGACAAATTTTTGGAAATATTTTAATTGAAATATTTGAGTTGACTTTGTTCTCTTGAATTATTGTTTTGAATTACCTAATTATTTAACCATATTACTTTTCGAAATGAATTGAGCCAAATATATATGACCATTCATTTTCATAGTAATATGTTAAAATTATATGTCATGCCTTTTCCAAACTGAATCGATCTATCCCCAAATTTTTTGTTTTTCGGGTACGGAACAATAAGCTCGCACTTGAAACAAAGCGAAAAACACTCTCCGTAAAATTACCTTTCAAACGAAATCAACAAAATTGAAATAGATTCATTCGTTTAGGCGGTACCATGCCACAGTCAGACATACACACAAAGCAGTCAAACATATAACACTACTTTTTTTTTTAGTTCGGCGGTTAAAAACAAAATCATATTAAATTCTAGCCCCACTAAAATTATTTTAATAGTAATTTTCTGAATTATTAGAACTATATCTAGTGGAGAGCTACCAACTGCAAAATTGTCTGGTAATCACAATTAATAGTGCTGAGTGGACATGGAAAATGATTTTAAAATGAGTATTGTTGCCAAATTATTTTACCACTTTATTTCTAACTATCTTCCGAAAAAAAAATAAAATAATAATAATAATACTATCCAGTCGACTTTTCGAAAACGAAATCAACTTTTCCAGCTCTTTTTAACAAAATTGTTTTTTTTTTTATTAATTTGCAGTCAGAGAAGATAAGAAAATAAAAATTTATTTTGATACAAATGGAGTGGAAAATTTTTAAATAACAGAGAATTTAAATAGAAATTTTTCTAAATAAGAAGAAACAATTTTTTTTTCATTTCTATTTAGATCATTTTCTAAGATTTTCTATATATAAGTATAAATGTGTCGCATACGACGTTATTTTTTTTTCTATTCTACTAGAATTTATTATTCAAAGTAAACCATTTTAATGGTTAAAATATAACATTTTTTTTATTTTTTACAATAATAATATTGCTTTGCGCACACATTTCTTCTACCCGAAGACGACGAAGTCGACGAGAGAACATTTTAAAATGGTAATGAGCAACAACAACAATAATAATAATAATCATAATAATAATAACTACACACCACATTAAACAGACACACAGACCTGCAGATAAAAAAACGGACAGGCTATTACTACAAAACTATATTTACAAAGGGTTCCAGAATAATTGTTATTGAATTTCAGAAATAAAAAACTTAAAATTCAAAATTTAACGAAAATATTTCTAGGTAAGCCGTTGCCTGGATCAGTCTATTTCAAAATCTAAAGATCTATTTAGTCCTGGTAAAAGTTAATTTAGTTCTTTTACTGAGCGTTACGTGTTTTCATTTGCATAAAAATTTATTAAAAAAAAGTCTTCCATCTAGAAAAAGTTTTGAATTCTTGCATATAATGAGAGAAAAACAGATTCATCATGGTAGGTCTTGTGAATGTTGATTAAGAATTTATATTTGAAAATGTGAGGGTTAAGAGAAATGTCAATTGGTGGTTTGCCATCGAAGTATTTGTGTATTCTAAGTTCGCTCATGGAATTGTTCTTTATGTAGTCTAACTTTTCAGGAAAAATATGGCTTATAGTGGCCTTAGAACTTTCCTTGGAATTTTGTAAATTCATCCAGCTAAAAAAATGTCCTTTTGATTATAATAATGACTTTTTAACCGAATTCAAGGAATGAATTATTTAACCTTTGTTTGAAGGATACAAAAAACAAAGAAAGAAAGTCCCGCTAAGCTAAGGGCCCTTATACTTGTACACTTTGTATGTGCTTATTTGTATAGACGATGCGATGATTCTCTTTGGAGTTACAGAGAAAGCTTCTAGCGGCAAATAACGTTTCACATATTTCACTGTGGAGAAGGAGGAATAAAAAAGTGTGAGGTATAGAGTGACTCTTAGTATTTTGCTACAACAATCTTCGTCTTCGGTTGGTCATACATTGATACAAAACCGTGTAAATGTAGTTATTATGTCTCTCAAGTAGTTAAAGATGTGACGGTTTTGAATGTATATATATCTACTATTAAAATGTAGAAACTATACAACATGCTTCGGTTTAGTTAAAATAAATATAGATTGAATCAAAATTGGTTTTAACTTAACCAGAAGTTAATATACGGGCTGTCTTTAAAATTAGTACAAAGGGATTATTTCAAAGATTCTCCAACGGAAGACAGCAGTACGAATTATTTTTTCGTTACGCCTATTAATGCTTGTTGAAATTGAAGAAGAAAAGATTCTATTGAAACAAATGATGCTTGAAGATAATGCTGAAGTCCACACCTTCACGGATACCGGAAGGTGAAGGCTTATCCAGGTTGAAACGAAGGAAACATATCAGTACCCTCTATTAAGGTTGAAACAAGGTTTTATAAGCAAAGTGATGTGTATAAGTTTTTGTGTTTACGCCTGCGTCAGAACTACTCAAAGAGAGGTATTGCCGTATGATCCAGTAGTCGCAGTATACGTAGTGACGCGTCTAAGACAACTCGTATTAGGTTTCGTAGTGCAGCATACTTCGTCGACTGCTTGTGTCATTCCCAGCATAATAATTATACCTTAAATAAAGAACATCAGAAAGAATTAGGTTAAAAGTACTAACATTAAAAAAATCATCCCTTATGATGGCTTCTCCCGATGGTATATTATACTATATTTGCCAGACTACCCTTAAAAAACATGATTATGTTGAATCTATACTTAGTTTTACGTTACATATATTCACAAGGACTAGAAAAAAAGGATAAGTTATAATGGTTTTTATATTCATTTCCACTTCCTTTTCAAACAAACCCGTTGGTTGGTTTGCTTGCAAAGCATATACATATCCAACTACTGTACTTCTACTAACGCTCTCATGCTTTTCAACTAACTTAATTAAGTTAGTGTAAGAAACGAACTTAGAGAGTGTTGTCCTCTCTAGCAACTCATCCCCATGTTGTGGTGGATATGTGTTAGTTATCTTTATGGAAAGATGAAACTAATTACGGTTTCTCATACACCCACCAAAAAAAAAAGAAAGAAAAAGTTAAGGAATAACTAACTACAACTAGAGAGTCAGTCACCAGATAAAACGACACATATAAAAATCGACCCAGAAGTTACTCTAAATAGATACAGTGAAATTTTCTAATAAAATTAGTACGAACATTTTTTATCCCATTTTTTACAGTGTTTGATGAAATTCATTGTGAAAAGAATTTTTCATATGCAGTAGGGTTAAGATAATTCGAATCTTTCTCAAAATATCAAGTGTTCGAATTTTCGACTCCCTCTGAACTACACTCTCGCGAAGTATACTCGTCAATGTTCGAAGTGAAACAGTCACCCCCACATTCCCGTCTTACTTCGAAAGTATCACATTACTGAGGTTGAAAACGAAGTGGCAACAACGTCTTCGGTAACTCTATTTGAGTATAGCGAGTGCAATTATCTTCATTTTTAACCTCCGAACTTAAAAAAAAGGGGTTTTACAAATTTGACTGCTCTGCGTGTCTGTCTCTCTGTGGCATCGTATCGCCTACATGGATGAACCGATTTTGATTTTTTTGTTACGTTTGAAAGGTTATTTAATGGAAAGTGTTCTTAGCTATGTTTCAATGCGCGTTTAGATTTCCGTACCCGAAAAAACTAAAATTTCGCTTGCCTGTACTCGTCTGAGTGCCTGATTTGTCTTTGACTCGGGTGTAATTAGCCGCTTTTTCAGCGAAATTGGGTAAGGCGAGACGAGGATAAATGATAAACAACAAGTATCACATCCACATTGTCGTGCCTATCTCGACTTCGTACTACTGATAGTCGTTTGAGGTGCATAGAACTTCCGAGTAATAGAAGATTTGAGCAAATAAAGGTGCTTACTTCAATCTTATATTTTTTTTTACAGTGTACCTACTAGAAAATAATTTTATAGATATTATACATAAGAAAACTATAAACTTGGAGAATTTATACAATATTTGTCTGAATATGAAACAAAATCTATTTTATACTTTTATATAATTTCATTAAAATTATTTAATTATATTATTTAATTTTTAATTTGAAAGTTTTGTTTTGTTATGGCATACAAATTTTAATTAATTTAAAAATAATTTAATTCTGTTATTTTCTTACGGAAACAAAATGTAATTTCTTTTATGTTCCATAATATTTTTAGCCGGAAATATAAGGAAGTAATTCTTAAATTATTTGAAATAGTTTTGTATCCTTTAATTTTCAATGTTTGTTACTTTGTTTCTATAATGTTAAAAACATAGTATTAAAAAACAAAAAATACTATTCGATCCTCAATCAAATAAAATAGCTTTTGTAAAAATTATTTAATATTTGTGGCATTATAATCTAAATTGAATAATCTAATACTTTTGCAATAAATCTGTAAAACTATTTCCAGAAAATAAACATATCAAATAATGAAAAGTATTGTATTCATTTGCTAGTTCACTCACATCAAGCAAATTTCTAAAAACTCTAAAAATATTGCAAAATTTCTACGAAAACTCCATTAAAATAATATCTTTTTAATACCTCTCAAATAATTTTTAGTTCATAAAATATAACAAGTCATAAAAAACCCAACGAAATATTAAATAAAATAAAATTTTTTTAAATAACCTATTAGACATTTTTCATCATAATCCTCTGTTATAAAAATATTTTTAGAGAACAAATTTTAACTCCAAGCACATTATTAAAATGGCTCTTAAAAACTATTTAATTACAATGGACATGGTTTTCATTAGTTCATATTTTTGTAACTTGATACAAAGTTATTGTTTGCAACCCGAAAACGTACTCATTACTTTGACTATATTTACTCCGATAATTTTCATTGACATTTTCCCCGAAACTCCGATTTAAAACTGTTTTCTTAAACTTGAGTTACATATAAAACCATTTTAAAAAAGGCCGATACTTTAATACTCATAGATTTTTTCTGAATGATTGGTCTATCAGTTCTGCATAACAAAAAAAAGATCGTTAATTCAATATTTCGGAAAAACTCTCATTTTTCAGGTTAGGGAAAGGACTTAAAAGGTACGAATCTAACCCTTAAAAGTAATATACAACACGGTTTGTAAAATTTAATTCACCCACATCATAAATTATAATAATTAATTAAAACTATTATTCTTAGTGTAGTCATATGAGTCATTTTTAATGTCCTTAAAAACTTTATATTATTTATTATAATGTTTTTCTAAGACTTTAATATATTAACGCAACGAGTTTTCTAAATGTACACTTTCTATGTAGCTGCAGTTTTAATGCTTCGTTGTAAATTTATATTTTCGGAGTAATGTTTGCTATGAATTATAATGTCGCATAATAAATGTTGTATTGTTTGTCCCACCTGTTCAGGAATGGGATAAACTTAGCCCATAGAGTCCGTTGTTTTACTATTCCATGAGCCATTTAGAGCTGTTAAAGAACAGCTGAAGTGTTTTTGCTGCCTTGCCAATGTCCTATAATAGCCGCATTTAAAGCGATATAATATCTTTGAAATGCCTATGATTGTACTCAGACTATATCTGTCTTGCAATTCCAGAAGAACCTTCTTGCTTCCACCTTAGATTAGACTTTTTTAAGATATCGTCAATCAGAAGGAGCTTGTACTTCACAAACTGCCAAATGTTTATTAATGCTGGTAACCGACAACCTTGTGCCATATCTTCCCTGCCGGCTTCACAATTCCTGGCAATGTCTATGTTTCACCATTTAAATTTTCAAGTATTATATTGTGTGTCACATTTCTTAACATGACAATCAATGAAAAAAAAATAAAGAAATTATTTCACTTTTCTAATGCTTTAAAAAACAAGGCCATAGGCGAAAGTCACTACGATGATTAACTTTCTAACTAAGATTAAGTTATAATTTACTTACAAGATGAAAAAACTGCTTTAAACTTTGTATCAAACAGGTACGTACCTAAAACAAAATAAAAAAAACTTATTAACACTGAGAAACTAGGATAAAATGAGAAAAATAGAGTTATGATGAAATGCAACCAATTAAGATTCATCAGATAATTAGTCGAAGAGTTTTCATGTAATTAATTAATCATCAAAAATTGGAATTTTAACGTATTGTAAAACTCTCGTTTTGTCGACATTCGTATGTTAATAATAACACCTAGAGAGAGGTGTTCTTTTCTAGATATGATGTGTTGAAATTTTGTGAAACCTCATACTATCAAATTTACGATTATTCTAATCAAGTGTTTTGGCAATATTCACAAAAATATCTTTTTACTTTAAAAAATATCAACGCCGTGTATTTAGAGATTTTGTATTATTTTAACGTTATCTACCGTTTAATGAAGTCCAGCAGTTATAACTTGGACCACCCCGTATAAAATATTAAATGTAATTATAATATAGTTATTATTATATCAAGATTATTAGCTACAGCTACACAGTTATAGAGTAGGTACGTACATAAGTACGTTTTAGATAGAGTAGTAATATTTTGATTGCTAGTCAGATATTCCCTAGGTTAATCAATAATCAATAATGTCATTTAAACAGCATATCAATTGCTGATTGTGCATTGATAATAGTTTGTGCATACGAAGGAAATTTTCATTCAATTCAAATAATAATGCACAATACATACACACAACATCACTATTAGAACTACTATTAGACTCTGTAAAATCCGTCATTGAGAAAGAATGGAAAATTTTTGCAGGATTCCGTTTAAAAAATGCTCTTGAAGGAAAAAGTGCAAGTTGGCGGTGGGTAACCCGGTAGGGTATTATATTATATATATAATTGAAGTCAAAATTAACAAAAAATGATCTAAGACATTTATCTCTTAACCCTCCAGTTTTCAAATAAACAATTCGTACATAAAATTTGAAAAAACGTCATTTTCTCGTCTTCAATTTTTAAAAAGTGTGCAAAAATCAGATTTTTAATATGTATAGACAGAGATAAATAAATTTATTCGATAAAATTCTTCAAACGAAAAATATTAATTTCAAAGAGACACATTTTATACCGGCATCGGATTCGAAAGTTTAAGTTCAATTTGATTTGCCGCTCCACATTTTTGCATATCCGGGCGGTTGCCCGGCTCACCCACCCGCTGGATCGGCCTTGTGTATAGAATTTTTATTTGTAGTGTAAATATTTTTATATGCATAGATAAATCGAGCAAAAATTTTGTATCCAAAGGCACTTTAAGTATTGCAATGAGAACAAAATTGGGCAACTTGCATTTTTACGTTCAGGATCATTTTTCAAACGGGATTCTACAAAAATTTCCATGTGAAAATTGTTTCTGTTTAATGGCGGATTTTACCGAGGCTATATACAATACTCTCACCCATTCCATGTTGTGCAAGTATACATAAATCTCCTTACCATCATATATGAATTGATAGTTGTATTATCTAGGTAGATAGAGGCATGGATGGGTGTAATTGAAGGTATTCAAGTGAAATACTGGTTCTGTATTGAGAGTTAAATGTGATGATTTGTGCTATGTAGAACAAAAATATATTTGGTTCTTTGTGTAACTTTCATGGTAAGTTGATTTGAAAACATTGAAATGCGTTTTATGAATTATTATACCATGTTTACTAAGTTTAGTCCCAAGTTTGTAAAGCTTGAAAATATTGACGAAACGAAAAAAATTTTGGTATAGGTGTTCATAAAGTCACCTAATTAGTTCATTTTCGGTTGTCTGTCCGTCTGTCTGTTAACACGATATCTCAAAAACGAAAAAAGATATCAAGCTGAAATTTTTATAGCATGCTCATGACATAAAAAGTGAGGTCGAGTTCGTAAATGAACAAAATAGGTAAATTTAAATGGCAATTTAAATTCTAAAGTAAGTCCTAAGATATATTTTTGTATCTTTTTTTAACCTACTGAATCATTATCGCATGACCTTCGTCAAGCTTTGTGTGTTATTGGTACTTAACTGGTATTATTATTAACGATATCAATTGCGCTATTTAATAATTAATATTACGGTTGGTTTCCTCGTATTATATGCTTAAGCTATTAAAAATATCCTTGTTTAATATTTTTCAAAAGCACGATTCTCCAATAACATTTAAAATCTGGCTGATTATAAAAAAAAAACATTTTATTGGTTAGAAATTTAATAAATTGAGTAGATACTAATAAGTTCAAAGAAATCGAAAGAATATTTAATAATACTTATAAAACAAATACAAAAAATCCCGACCTCACGCCATAAAAACCTAATAATTACACCACATAGTAACAGTTAGAAATACAAATATTTTTCCAATTTATTTTTGAATGGATTTCATCTTTTTGATTGAAAAAAAAAAAAACGAATATCCGTACTTATAAAGATAGGGGGCGCGTCGTAATAAAGAATTTTCATACGTTAGAAGTTGACCAACAAGAAAAAAATATATATGTCAGTAAATTTTTTAGGCGTGGTTAAAAATTGTATTTAGGTAAAAACTGTGTTGTATAAAGTTATAACAAGCGGCATTCATTTTTCCAGAAAATACATGTAAGTGATGAAATGAATATAAGTGATTTTCTCAAATTCTAGCTATCAATATTTAAAAAACTGTGGTATATATCGAAAAATTTTGATCTTAATTTTCGTTTAATTTTCTTACAGAATCCACTCTCAAAATTTTAAACGTAAGTCTCAAATATTTTCATACCCATCACATATTCATTTGGGGGCGCCCTTAAAATCAATAATTATTGAAAATTTTCTCGAAAATGTATATTATAAAAGAAAGCAAACGTACTTCACCCTTCTCCGATGTTAGATGTACTTTCCCCATTTCAATAACAAAATATCTATCGCGATCAATACCACAAAAAAAACTACCGGCTTAAAATTAGAGTTTGATGAAATCATCATCATTATTATTAAATTTGATTATATACCAAACAATTGATAAGTCTGATAGGATGATTCTAGTTTCTATTCTAGAAAGCGCACAGGTCCACCTCCACAAAGCATAGTACGTATGTGCCTTGTCTAGTAAATATACAAATTAATATGCACATCCATGTACAACTGTACTCTAGTTGTACATTCGTGATTATCCTTCCCAGAAATTATCCAGGCAACCATGTTACCTAACGTATGCTGCTTATAGTACCTATGTAGTATGTACTTGAATGTATATGTACTAATTATATAATTTAATTTATATACATGTGTATCAAGTAAATATGGGATATTGACCAAATTGTTGGTAAGGTAAGTAAAAAGAGCCAAAATAAATCCAGATAGGATATAACAAAATTAATTGTTTCCAAATCAAAGACAAAAGCGAGATATCAATGTAGAAGAGTATAGCTAAACTTGCGTGGAATGTTAAATAACACCTATCTAAGACTGACAGTTGCGTAAAAATCAAGTAAACTATATTAATAAGAAAGTAGCATGTGTAATTTGAAAAATTCAATATCAGTCAAGAGGTCTAAACTTCCGTAAAACATCTCCGTACATTAGCTGATTCACCCTCTATAGATTTTCAACTTTCTATAGTCATCTTAGAAGAGTTTCAAAACAAAAAAATCTTGAAACTCTGTCTTTGTAGTTCACTGGTTGTGTAGATTGGCCAAAGCCTTAAAAGGCACGATAAATGTAGCTTTCATTTTGGAATACCCTTCAAATTATTGAAATATAATCGCGAGTTTATGATATTTTTGAAAATAAAATAAAGTTCAAAACTAAAACCTCGGCAACTACAGAATCACGCTCTTAAAAATATAAAAATAAGAAAATATTTTCATCTGAAATTGTTATGAAGAGCCTACCATACGCCACTTGTCAAATTATGATAAGTAGTTTAGAACCTAGGAGGGAAAAGACGAAAAACCATACATTTTTAAACTATTTTGCGCCACAAAATAGTATGACCGAGTAATTAAGTATAACAAGACACATATTTTTGAAAAGTGGTAATTACACCCTCTCGTTTGATACCAAACAAGCTATCATTCAATCAAAATTTGTTTTTGAATCATAACTTTATGCCCTCTAGCGGACGCATTATTAAATTTAATGTGGCGCCACATAGCCTATAACCAGCGGGCGATCAAGATGCTTTTATGGATATCTCATTTGTCAAATTATGATAAATAGTTTAGAAGTCACGGAACAGATGAACATACAGACATACCGGTCAAACACATAGCCCTCGCCAAAGTATAGTCGGGGTAATAAAACCATACTAGCTACTATTAACAGGGTACATAAATTTTTATGTGATTTGTTGTCTATTTATACCATCTTTACTCTATTTATGTATATATTACGTATTTGAATAGAGTAGATGGTCTAAAATGATATTATTTCATTCTATGAAAATTGTTAATTAATTAACAATAACCAACCATATATATGTATGGACTGAGCTTGAGATTATATGAAGCATACATAAGAGATTCATCCATCATTCAATAAGATTAATAGCTTCATAATAGTGAAACTAGTTTATTGTGTTTAGGTGACTATATTAAATAGGATTCAACTTGAAGCTATATATGACAATGGCTTCAATATTAATAATACTCTTGGATATATATCTAAGTAAGTGAAATTGCTTGGAATGAATGATCTTGGGGGAAATATTTTAGCTAACAATGGAAACAAAAAAGAAATACATACCGAGAATCGATATCTTTAATAATTCAGTAGAGTCTGAATAATCGAATTATTCGATAATCGCTTTATTTTATTATTACAGAAACTCAAGCGATTACAGGTATTTTATTTGCTACTGGATAATTTTTTGTTAACTAATAATTTTCCTTTTGCTTCATACACTTTGAGAACACTTTTGTGACAGTTCTTCGATTACTATCCAGCGAGCAGCTCTGTGACTATAATTTTGTTCATAATTTGGTGTCATTGCCCTCCAGGATAGAAAAACTACATTGTCTCGCCATAATTATAAAAATTTTGGTACACAAGTGAGGTTAAATAGGTGAAGACGTTTTAGAGGGTTAAAAATGACAAAAACAACCATTAGTATTTGTTTTTAAAGTATCAATAGGGTATTCCACTATTTTTGAAAAAGTACTTCAAAATGTTGATTTTGCTAATAAAAAGCCACCAAAAATTTATTTCGGTAAAATGCACACGCTTTCTTGCCAAAAACTTAAATTAAATTTTAAACCTTTTCTAAACTGTCAAAAACGCGGCCATCCAATTTGATGGCGTAATATGGGTACCACTATACGAAATAACACAAATAAATTTGACAGATATATTCATAGACATCTGATTATAATAAATATAAATACTGAACTAACTGATGGTCTATGATTATCCGCTATGACACCACAGCAGGGCTTACCCGCGTTTTAGGTCACGTGATATACAGTTTAAAAATTACGATTTACAATTTTAATATTTTAAAAGAAAAATGTGCTTTTATGACTCGAAATCAGAATATTTAAGTATATTTTTCCATAAATTTTAACTGTTTTCAAATTTCATGATTTATTTTTGACTAACGATAATACCCTTTTGCAATATATACTTGATGAACTTTGGAAAAAACTCTGCCCAACCGAACTACTAAAAGTACTTTGGTTTAATTAGCGATCCTCAAAAAACTAATTAAATAAAATTGTATAAAAAAACTCTACTGACAATAACAGAGCGCAAATAAACTGACAATAACAATAGCACAAATAAATATCCCATTAAAAAAAAATAATAATTCGTTTGTAAATAATATAATAGTGATATTCACTACACTAGTTATTTTTATATTTTAATTAATTTTTGAGTAACTATGTTTATTAAAGTCATAAATTTATTTTTGTAAACAAATTTAGGTTGGTAGTTTTGTAAAAAATAGCAACAACAACAACAACAACAAAAAAAAAAAACATGAACCATATACAAAAATTAATCAAACAGAATTTGTAAAGTGATGAGCAATGCACATGCGGTTTTGTGCATATACCATAACAAAAATATTGCAATTTTCGTAATTTGAAAGCATAACTATAGAGCTTATTTTATACCTTGTATATCCATTATGTATAACGCGTGTTTCAGAACAAATGATCAATAGTTTGGAAGGTGGAAATTTATGGTATTGGCAGGGAGCAGAGTACGCAGAGGGGACAGCTAAATCGACCGCAGCGGTGTTACCTTATTCGCCATGGGAACTGATTCTAGCGCTGATTATGCATGGTTATGATTGAATTGTTTATTTATATTTTGATAATGAGTGAAATAATAAAAAATAAATTATTTAAACTATGTGATGTGATTTATTTCTTATTACTGTTGAAATTTGACTTGTCATAGGCAGCTTCTATTTACTACCACCAGACAGCGCTAGAATCACTTTCCATGGCAAATAAAATTTGCAATAAATCATACATTTTACTGAAAATAATAACTTATTTTCAATTGTTTACATCTAAATGTCAAATTAAAATAATTGAAAAATAACAATTATTTAAATTTGTTGTGTTGTCGAAATTGAAAAATAAGAAAGGAAATTGTAGTATGTATACATTAATAAAAAAGTGTGTCGTTACTATGGTAGCTTGCTGAAATAAAACTCATGCATGGGCCGAATAAGGAATGTTTTTCGGCTGTTTCCAAGTTTCTAACACAAGTTCTTCATACTAAATTGCTTACTTTGAATGTTGGTGAACCATTTCACTCCTGTAGATTACTGAAAGTTTGTTCTGATAAATCAGGGATTACAAATGATATAATATTGGTAGTTTCCAAGGTTTATAAAATTTTTTACGTTAGAGTTTTAAACAATTCATAATACGCTGACTTTAACCGAAAAAAAGTTGATAAATCAAATTTTTTAATATTGATGAATTAATTATTAAGGTAATTTTGACCGAAAAATTACGAAAATCGTATTAATTTGTACGTCTTTCTGATTTATTTTAAGACATGATGTGTCAAGATTTTAAATTTGAGTCTTGCGTGGTTGTTGCCTGGAGAACTTGTAACCATGAAAAGGGTTGTTGATGTTCAAATAAGCCTAAAACGAAGTATTTTTAAAATTAGAATTATTAAATTTCTGAATGAAAGATAATTGTGAATTACGAAACCCCAAAACCCCAATTTATTTGAGCGAATTGTTTGCATATGCCAAATTTTAACGATTTCAGATCGCTTGAGGTTTTGAATCTTTTAAAGATATATCTAAAGAAACACGATACGAAATAAATGATGTTAGACAGAATTTCGTAAGGTTAAAACTATTTGACATATTTACAAAATCGTCTCTTCTATCTTTGTGTCATACTTTTATGTTCCTCCTCTGATAAGGTTGCAAAAAACAAATTGTTCATTATATCAAAATAAAATTAACAATATGTAAATGACATCACCTATCATGAATAAAATGCATATATTTTGATGTTTGATAAATTTTACAAATAAACCATATTTTATATTTTCAAATATTGAATATTTATTAAATACAAGTGAAAACAAACAATTGACTGAGTTAATTATTGAAATACCATGTATATACTCTGTTGATTACACTGTCACATTACATATACATACATGTCGCACTTACATAACTGATATTACCATATAATACTATACAATTTACGCCTAATTTGCGCCCTCACGGGTAAACAGTGATGACATTTTTTACATTTAAACTTTTGTTCTATCTCTAACGGTTTACAAGATGGGTCTTATCGACCCATAGGTCAAGACCCAATTGAACTATATTGCTCATTTACGAACTTGATCTCACTTTTAATGTCCTGATTACGCTGTAAAAATTTCAGCTTGATATCTCTTTTCGTTTTTGAATTTTCGTGTTGTCATGACAGACGGACAGACAACCGAAAATGGACTAACACCTATACCAAAATTTTTTTCATAGCATCAATATTTTTAAGCGTTACAAACTTGGGACTAAACTTAATATACCTTGGTATATTTCATATACATGGTATAAAAAATTGTAATAATACATAATATATAACATAAAATTGATTGACATAATACAGTTGACATTTGAGCGTACAAAACTGTTTAAAAAATTTATGTTTGTTAAATAAATTTATTATTTTCTAGTGCTTGCAATAATTTATTGATTTATTAAACATTTTTGGAACAAGCAAAATAATTATTACTTTATTTAAAACATAAACATAATAGTCGAATATTGATTTTATGATGCCTTGATAAAAAATCGACTATTTTATAAAAAATTCATAATAATTATTCTTTAATTAATTCAATTTATTTAGACTACGCCCTAAGACTACGCCCTTGAAAATGGCAACCAGAAATGCGAATTATAAAATACCGATTGGACTTATAAAATACCATCATTTGTCTACCCAAAGTTTTTGATTGTCTTATTAAGAGTTGCAGCGAGAACATCAGCACGTTTAAAAGCTTTCCATTTTTATGTCAAAAGCCATCTATGAGCAGTAATCTGAAGTAACCAAAGTTCAGAATCCGAAATAGTTTAACAAAGTAGAATTTAAAAAAAAATCACTCGACTGGGAAGGGTAAAGTAAAAGATCATGACCTCATTGAGTAAAAAAGTGACGGTTGATCGTACACGTGTTTTTTTTTTGCGTCTTCCCGTCAAGCATGCGATAAGGAACATAATTTCAAAAAAAAAAATTAATAAGCACATAATCTACCTCGAGGAAGGAAACAAAAAATATTTACGATTATTTAATTAGTTCGAAGATAATACTCTACTTTTAAGCTATATATATAGACACACTCGCTATAAAAAGCTAAAAATAAGACAACAATTCTAGACAATTGCATTTTGTGTTGTTTGTTATTTTTCTAATAATCTATAACTATCTTTATTTATATGAAATGATCCATATACAGGGTGTTCCGTGATTCGATGGTCGTAGTTTAAGAGCGTATTCTTTCGACAATTTTTGGTTGAAAGTGCTTATATATACTTTTGTCCAAAACCCTACAGAAAAAGAGTTATGTGCATTTTTAAATAACCAATATAGTAAGGAGTAAAGTCGTTAAATATACTATTAATTGAAGGTTTTCGTATTTCTAACTCAAATGTAGCTGACATTTCGGTTCAAAACGAGCCAGATACTTTTCAAAGAGCTACAAATTCAATTATTAAAAGAGCTATGATGTGCTGTGAGGCAGTGGGGAGACATTTTGAACGAGAACTTGAATAGCAATATCTTAATTGGTTTAATTTAGTAGTGCACGTATATTCTTGACTATTGTGCTTTGGGCAAAAGTATAGAAGGCGCTTTTGAATTTTCATAAGCTCTTAAACTATGTCCATTGATTCACGGAACACCCTGTATTCTTATTCTGTCATACTAAGCAAATGTATAAAAACACATTGTTATATAACATTATTATTTGTGAATGTTTTGTGAATTATTTCTGCGGTGGAATCATAACGATTTAAAATTTTCTACATATTATATAAATAAAAAGAACACGGATATCATATTCTGATACCAAACATTTTACGAATTATGTTTAGTTCTTAGTCCGAAAAATGAGGACTATGACAAAACATTTCTCAACAAATATTAGTGGTAAATCACGATTATTCTAAATCAAATTTAACAAAATTTATGCTATTGGAAAAGGATGCAAAACTTAGAAAAAACGATTAAATTTCTTCAGGATTTTAAAAAAATTTCAGAATGAAACAGACATTACTTATTTAAAGTCCATGTATATCAAATCCTCGGCATACATATAAGTTAAATAACTATCCTATATGCGATTAAGACAATTTCAGTTTTTTTTTCTGATATAAATGGGGCACGAATTTAAGAAAAAAAATAATTACCGTTATATTTCGAAGTATTTTAATTATCACGCTAGCTTTGTTTTTTAAATAGAATTTTAACAATTAGTGTGATTAGTGTCCAGACTAGACCCCTAGACCACTTTTTGTGGTATGATATATAATGTCAAGAAACTGTATATTCAAAATTCATCTAAAATATGAATAATTATAAATAATTTATTTCGTGAAATGTCAATTTTTATTTTGTAAAAACAAGACATAGATACATATTTTCTGGTTTTAATATGACATCTGGTTTTAACAAGCATTCATAACATTTTATGTGTACAAAAAAGGGGAAAAATGTTTTCCAATTTTGTAAAGAATGAAATTGTTTACATATTATTCTAAATGTAGACACATACAAAATGATTCATTTCACATAGCATCTCTCAATTTTTATCTAGTTGCCTTAACTAACGCGCGTTAGTGTAACAAACAAATTTCTACATCCATACTAAATTGAAAAGTTTTTTTTTAATTAATAAAATAACATATGTCGCTGGAAATTATAATAAGAGTTAAAAATTATTTTTAACTCAGTGGCTTTCGTAGATTTTTTCGGGAATGCCCACTAGTTAATTAATAAACGCAACCGCTTTCAGCCGTACATTTTTTCCATATTTAATTCGATAAGAAAAGAAATATACAAAACCCAGTCGTCTTGAAATCAACTTTTTCGATTCGTCGCTCTTATAACATATCGATACCAATTGGGTGATTCTAAATGGTACGGTCACTATATTTGAACCAAAATGTGTTTTATTTTGCGTCATATGCATACTACTGTGCTAACGGTTTTAGTTTTTTAAAATAAAATATATTTTAAATAATAAGTCGTATGGTACTGTACGTATGCTAAATTTTTATGTACAATATATTGTACACCAGTAGTGAAGAGGTTAATAAATATTTTAGAATCAAATTTGTTAGAAAAATAAATTGTGACTGACACAAGAGAACAAAACGTGACTGAGACTACCGCCACTTTGGATTGAAAAAGAGTTGTATTTTAAAATAAACCTTAGAAATTAATATTACAGGATACTTCAAAACCATTTTAAAAATATAAAATGTACTAAAATACTGAATTTGATTTTGATTGATCAGCCAATCAAGTTACTTATTAAATAGAATAAATAACTCTGTACTCAGTTTGTTGTTATTTACATATATTACATTTTTCCATTAAGCAAATTGTTAAAATAATATACATGTAAATAATTTTGTTGTTATATCAAAACGAAAACAATACACACAGAAGATGGAGGTAGTTTTTAATAACAATATTTCATGCATAAATTTATAAATTTACCAAAATGTTGATCAATTCGGAAAAATTATCTATAAATTTAAATAATTTAAACAAATTCAAGTGAAATCATTTTGCATTACTATTGTGTAATGTTTAATAGACCGTAAAGTGATAAGAGATCAGATTGCTCAAGTTTTTAGCTTTTATCTAGGAAGGGCCTCAGCCTCTACGCAAAAGTTATGCCAAAAGGACATCAAAAAAGGATTATTTTGGAATTATCTTAAAATAATTTTTAAATTAGCAATTTTCGCAGATTTTTCCGGGAATGTGCATTAGTAAACGCAGAAAATCCAAAATCCATCGTCTTTAAATCATTTTTTTCATGATGTTACGTACATGTACCTTATACCTTTAACTAGTGAATTATTTCCATTATTTTTTGAAAGACACTGTAAAAATCAACGAGAATAGAATACAATATTTAATTCAACACATTATACACATAATAAAATTATCTAAAATCAATAGAATTTTGAATAGATTTAGATTTAAAAAAAGAACACACAAAAAAAATTAAATTAATATGTAGCGGTTCAGTTATGGAATAATAATAATCCCATATAAAATACTATAATTAATAATGTTTGATTTGGCATAAAATCAATATTGAAATTTAATTTAACATATTCTCGATTCATATATCATGTATGTGCTCCATGTAAATTAGATACAGAGTGTACTGCAAATGATACAAAATTTTGGAAATACTTATAGATGAATAAACTTGTATGAGGTTGCTCATATATTTAAGCGCTGAAATAACAACAACCATTTGACGTCTTTAAATCCACTTTCTGAGTGCAATTGGTTGTTTGTGTAACCAAAGTAATATGTACGAGATGGTAACCATGGATCTCATTGATCTTGCATACGATCAATAAGAAATAAGAATCACCAGCCCGTTACACACTCTACGAGATCGATTCCACTAAAGTATATAATCTAGGTAGTCAGTCCCTATGACTTGGCCGACAGAAAAGAATACTTAAAACTTTAGAATACCTGTGATTTTTTTTTGAATTTTTAAATTAATTATAGCATGAATAATTCTAACCTGTCAGAACTCGCGTTATTAGCATTTATTTTCGAATTATGCATTTTTCCGATTTTTTCAATCTATTTTCAGTAACGAGAGTAAAAAATATTAACTTTCGGGCATGTTCTTTCGGGTGTATACTTTCGTTATATAAGTTAAGATAAGTCATACTCAGTAAATTAAATAAACTTGTTATAGAAATACGGTGAAATTATTTAAAATTAATTTTATCCTTTAGATTATTTCTCTTCTTAAATATTTTCGCTCTCAATCATCATCATTTATTAATCATGTCTCATCACGTGACTTAAGATTACCGAACGGTTGACGCGAGTTCTGAATGGATAGTTATATAATTTGAATATTGGAACGCCCAGTATTTATAATCCTAATGTAAGCCAATCCCCTTAACAATCAATCTATATTCTATATATTCAATAATTAATTTTCATATTTCTATTAATACAATACACCTATAAATTGTAATAATTACTTCGTAATCTAAATCATTTATAATATATAATGATTACACGCATAAAGCATATGTATAATGTAATGGAAGGAATATGTTTGCGACTCTCATGACTAATTATGACGATTGATTCTCTGGTATTTACAGAACATCATATCAATTAAAAATTCATCGAATTTTCACTTCATAATACCAAGTCTGTGATCAAATTTGAACAACTTGGGGTGTATTTTTCATATTGATGATCAAACTTTTTGTATCAAAATATCCAAATTTGGCTAAACTGTCAAAAATGGATTTTTTTATACTTCATAGTAACAACGAAAGCAGTAAAGTGGTGTCAAAATAAAATAACAAAAAAAGGACTTTAATCATTAAATAAAGCCGATATATTGAATTAGATAAACAAGAAATTGAATAGAAAAGAAAATTACCTCAATAAAGGACGCTACTACCCACATGGAAAAATAAAAACAGACCAACATAAACACACATTAAGTAAATATTATTAATATCAGCAGCGTTAATAATAATATCTTACAAAAGACCCTGAGCTCATATTAAAGTAATTTTTTTATGACTCTTTTTATCTGTCTATTGGAAGATTGCTTTAGCTAAGTTTGGCAATTGAGTTGTGAAAGTTATCAGAAGTAAAAGAAAACAGAGACAATTTAAAGTGATTAGGTACGGCGCAATTTTTATGTTATGTCATAATAAATATCCTAATCAAACCAAACGTAATGTACTCACATATTGGGTTGACTACTAAATCAGAAGTAGGTATGTCTTTTTAAAACTAATATGTATTACAAATAATTCATACAGTAAAAACTAAAAGTAGCTATGAAATTAAATTCTATAAAGAATCCAAAATATTTCTTCTAAAATTAATACCTTAAATTTTCAGAAAAATATCTTGTAATTAAAAAGAGTAATCGCTAAATCTATAACATACCAAGGTACAAAAGGAATATAGTTTCTACCGGATGTTACACGACACCTCTCGATTTTTTATTTACTACCATGTTACGAACATGTTTTTTGTAATTAATTATTTGTTTTTACAAACCTGTCATTTGTTTCTACGTTTTGTGTGGCCAATGTAATTCGCTAAGCATAAAATATAATTAGAAAAATTGACAAGATATAAAAATAGAAAATGAAGAACATGTCAATGAATTTGAAACTCATAGAAATTTTGAGTAGACTCACGGTTTAAAGTAGATATTAGAGATATATTTAATATAGACATTAGGTATATAATACATGCCTATATTTATATATTATTATTATTATTATATTATAAACGGTATAACTAATCGTGTCAACTCATAAGCTAAATGACATATTAGAAGTGACATATAAACATACGAAATTGATTACATCAATAAATCGTGAAACGATTATTATTATTATTATATTGAAATATTATTAGGCTCGATTATTGTATTACACTAATTAATATATTGAATTTATTTATGAGAAGGGTTGTACAATATAATTGTGTTTAGAAAAAAACTGTCATAATTGTATGCTTTTATAACTTATGTAAATCTGTCCTTTTTATGTATAAGTAATAATGGAAAGTGAAGTGCCTTATCTTGCGAAAAAGAAAAATATCCAAATTAAGATACACTCTGCTGAACGTGGATATCGACAGTCCATTTTTAATAGAACGGAGAATGATATAGGCTAAGAATTAAGGTTGCAGATAATAGGCATGGAATTTCACGATATATAATCCACCCAGTTTAAGGGAAAAATTTCCACTTATTTTAGTTAAAGAAAAGAAAACTCGAAGAACATTCTTTATGTTGATAAAAAACGCATTCTTTATGTTGATGTTTGTATGTTCATAATTTCCTCGGCGTATTTTTCATTTCTTTATCACATTTTCTTAACATTCCTTCCTTTTAATGTATTTCATAAAGATTTACGTTGAGAAATAATAAATTTGTGAGATTTGATAATCAATAAGTAGAATTCTAGATTTACTTTGGCATTACAAAAACAAATGTTGAGAATCATACAGAATTGACAAAAATGTTGACAGAAATGACCGGAAATTTAAAAAAAAAAAGCAAGAAATTACTTAATTTTCATCGAATCCAAGACAATTTTTAAGCCCCGGCGCAAACAGAAGTTTGTTATAAGGTTTCACCCTATTTGTGCGTATGTGTCTACCTGTGGCTTCGCAGCTCCAAAACTGAGAAATAGATTTTAACTTTTTATTTGATTGAAAGGTAATTGAATCAAGAGTAATCTTAGCTATGCTTCAAGAAATTCGGTTCCGTTTAGAGAGAGCTATAAGAAAAAACTTAAAAATTAAAAAAGTAGCAGTCTATAGAATAACTCAACCATTGAAAGAGTGAATGGTTTCTTAATATACTTTATGTATACATTACCCCTAAAACCCAGTTAAGGACTGTTATCGTATCGACTGCCATTTTAATCCTCCCATTGTCACATGACAAAATGATTTTCCCAATAATCAGATTTTTAGTTTCAATAATTTAATAAAATTTTGTTCAACCCTAACATATGTGTAATATTACAGAGATTCTTTATCACCAATTTTAGTGATATAATTATGAGGGTAAACGAAGCACCTCATCGATTATCGGCAGACAAACAGACAGACAGATAGGCCGACATACATACATATATTTCTAAGCAATTTATTTCATTAATTTGAAGAGATTATCTTTCATAAGTATAGATAATTATTTTCATCAAAATTATTTATAATCCCAATAATTTTATATACGGCTACTTCATATCCAAACACAAACAAACCCATATAGAAATAATTTGGTAATTAATGGATAATTAGATATAGTTTGTCATATCGAAAACAAACAAATAAATACCACGAAAAAGTTTTTTGATTGTTATAAATTGTGACCTATTTATTGGGTAATTTATATTTTGATATATTCCATAATGATGGGTTTTATTTTTTAACAAAATTTTGATATTTAAGGGTGAAAATAGTTATCAGGAACATTTTATTTCGAAATAGATTTTTTGTAAAATAAAAAATCAAAAAAATACTTGATTGAAGTAAATGTGTTTGCTAGGTTATTAATATTCTTTTAACAAGTAAATATTTCTTCTAAGCACCTATCTATTGTCAGAAAGAATCTCAAACAAATAATTATTTATCGCAAATCAAGAATTTAATTTACATTTCGGTTCACGACGATTCATTCTCGTCTTGTCATGGCATCACTAATCAGACACAATTTACAACATTATGTTAGCTTTAATTATTTAAAGCTTCAAGTATTATAAAGCTTAATTTAATTATATAAATTATAGATATATTACATTATGTAATCAAACAATATAGTTATATAATAATATATTTTATATAAATTAACTGTAAATCACTTTGTTTAATAATGACGCGAATTAAGCCATGATGTATGTATATACAGAACCATATCAGTTGAACATGACGTAACAAACAGACTGTTGTTACATGAATATTATAAAATATTCATATTGACATAAAATATGTTACAATATTTAACATACCATAGGTATACCATCCCTAATATATTGTAAATGTGAAAGTAAAGATGTGTGTTTGTTTGTTTGTTTGTTACGCTTTCACGCAAAAACAAACGAATGGTTTTTAAGGAAACTGTACAACAACAAAGCTCATACATTAGAATAACACATAATTTATAAAAATATATTTTTAAAAAAATAAATAATTGAATTTAATTTGACATTAACCATTTTTTAAATTTTTACAAAATCTTTAATTTATGAGAATTCTGTAAAAAATTAAAATACCAACTTTTCAGATATACTCAATTAATTATGATTATTTTACATTTAACAAAATTGAAAACTGTGTATATCAAGAAAGGATGGTGGTAATAAAGCGGTGGTTTTTTACTTTTAAGCGCAGTGAAGTGGGCGGGTATCAATCTGGTATTATATATTATACACAGGGTGGCCCCATTAAAGATAAAGTCGTGAGTTGATGTTCGGGACTCCATAAAAATCAGGGGTGTTGAGAAAATTGACTATAAATAAAATAAAGCATTACAAAACCGGCATTGGAATGAACTTTTGGAACTATGTTCTTTATCGCACGTTTCGCTTTATCGTAAGTTTTTTATTTCTGTAACAAAATGTTTAAGATATATTAAATTGTAGTGTACTGTCCGATCAACCTTAAGCTTCAAATTTTTCATTTCAGTTATCTCTTATCTTTGATTTTTCATGATGGAAAATCTACAAGAATGAGAAATAATCGTAAAATATAACCGATAACGAATATATTATAACATTTTTCATACAATATCTTAAAAATACTTTTTATTGAATATCATTTAGTTCAGTTCTCGTTTATAAGAAGTGGATGTGTGTATGTATGTATATGTGATTCAAGATATTATTCGATTCGAGTTTTTGATATTACACACGTCTTAAACGAATTTTGATGACAGTAATGATAGAGGTCGTTTGCTCTCTTTCTGTTTTTTATATATGTATTTTTTTTGGTATTTTAGATATAAAATTTTCGTGTATTGAAAGAGATAAAAAACTTATATATATTGGAGAGTTGTCGAGGTCGGCTCTTTGGCTAAGTAGGCACATCGTAAGTTTTTAGTCTTCGATCATCAATTTTGTTAGCAATAGTGTCTTCTAGTCCTTAAATGTCAGAAATAGATTATTTTTAAATACGTGAAAAAAAAATTAACTGAAATTATTTATTTTTTGACAGATTTTGTACATTTTAGGAGTGAATCGAAGCAAATCACGTTTAGGAATTTCAATAAAACTTTATAAATACATTTTTTGATTAACAAAGATTCCAAAAATCACAAAAAATTCTTAGATCATCGGGCCTTTTATTATTATTTTATCGTTCAAAATTGGCTGAAAAAATGATGAATCATATAGGTTATCTTTTTCAATTGGATCTTTCTATACCAAAAAATCTAGAGGGTGTGATAAAAAACTATCTTAAATATTTAGGCAATCTTGTAGTTCCTAATATCATAAAAATATAAGTTTTTCGATGATATACAAACAAAATTTTAATTTAATTACGAGTTCAAAGAAGATCCATCATTTGATGACCAGAGACGACTATAGTTAGAGTATTGATGATTGCAGAGAGATATCTATTTTATCAAATTTATAAGCAGAACTTGCACACAATATATTATCTATTTTTGTAATTGCGTGGTATTGTAACACAAAAACTAAAACATTATTTGACTACAAAGCATGTATTTGCTTTATATGTATAGACCGTGCAATAAACCAAAATTTTTTTACAATACTGTAGGGAAACAAACATCTTAAAGTTTAACAAAAATATTGACTCTAGTATGCAGATAAGAACGTTTAAAATTTCTAATTAAACAAAGAGGAAAATACCCACTAGTGACGTCATACGTTGGCATGGCAATAGAGATTACATATAAAATTTTGTTTTGCTAAAAGGAGATGGGCAATCTTTGAATTCAATCTTTGATTGCTTGTAGCTTCTTCGTTTTTTAATCAATTTTAATTTCAAATTTTGTCATGGTATCAAGTCTAGTTTTACATTTTAATGGATAATATGGCCAATTCGGTAATAGGATTATTCCCTATTAAATAATACAAAAAAAAAATTTAAACATTTTGATGCAAAAAAGAATACAAATTTTGTAAACTCAAAATATCCTTCAAAATAAGCTTAAGTCACAAATATGATCGACCTTAGCAACATTCCCACATAAAATATTATCATATTAGGAAAAATATTTGAAAGAAAAAAAAAACTTTTATACACAATTCGTATCCGATTTTCATCAACCATAACACGAAAAGATATTTTCCATATCATAGAAAAGAAAAAAATTTGTACATGATTTGAAAACAGAACTAATAATGTTATATCATTTTTGTAGTGATTGTATTGGAATGTGGAAATTTTTCTGATTTAAAGCGAGAAAAGGGGTTATAACAAAAATATGAAATTTTTTTATGTTGGATATTTTTGTATTCTTTTAGAAAATTCCATAATGAAAATAATCAGGATTAACAAGAAATATACTTAGTAACCGGCCAAAGTCAATGTTTTTAATACATTTTGTTAAATTTAACAAAAACATAATATGAGAATTTTATTTCATCCAGATAATTGTTTCAAATGAAATTTGTTTATCTGTTTTTATTGGAAATATTTTAATAGATTTCATTGGAAATATTATTTACAAAACGATTTCAACGATCCACTTTAAAATGTTTTAAGCACAAAGTCCTGTCAATTATGTTATAAAAGCCTACATTTATATTTTGACTAGCTCGACCCGTTTTGACTAGTTCGACCGGGCTAGTCTTTTGACTAGCCCGAATACCGCAGTGCTCAGGGCTAAAATCAGGCTAGAGATATAATACAAATTACATAATGAACAAAATTAAATCTTCATATAATTAATCTAGCCAATTTTTTCCTAAGCGGTACATTTTTAGACCGAGAGACATTTTCATCATTACTCAACAAGATATGCTTTAAAATTAGTTGTAAATCATGGAATTTAATAAAGAAATAAGACTAGATACCGCGTAACCAAAAAAAGGCTAGAAAAATAATTTATAAGATTAATGTACTTATAAACGTGAAACATGAAATTTTGAAAGAGGTTAACATGGTTATCCATTGTAATTGTTTTTTCAAAAATGAGAAGCTTAAATCTTCTCTTTCGGCAAAACAGCTTTCTACTTTCAAATGATCCTATTTTATTTATTTCATCGAGTAAGATGTTGAGATGACCGTTAACTAACTCTGATGGTCAACGTAAAATAGGATGACCGTCTTCTGACAATTATCACATTTACCTGATTTTCCTAAACAACTATTTCTCAAATCGAAAGAAATATAAAATGAAACAGTAAGAGATCAAAAACTAGAAAAGCAATTAATAAAACCGGACTTGTATTAATAGAAATTTCAGTGTAACGCGTAGAAATTGGAGAAGCAAAACTCTACTGCACCTAAAGAAGATCCCTACTACATCAAGATGTATTCATTCTAACTCACTCCACGAAGATTTCTACATGAATATTGATGGATCGTTGATTTGAATTATGTCACAAACACGGATGTCACAGTAGTGATGCAATTTGTTATCGAAGTAACGTTAAAAAAAACAACAAAACTTTTTTATTTCATTTTATTTTTTATCTAATTTCAATCTCTTTTAACTTTAATATCCTAAACTTTTTTTTCTCTATCTGTTTATAGGTTAAAGTGTAATACCACAGCAAGTCCCTTTAATTTATGGTTACGGCTCTGATAGTTACAGTTAAGTTAAGGAGGAAAAAAGATTTACCCGAGCCAATAGAAAACACCAGTTACTTTTTCTTGGAGTGGATTGTATCGATTACATGTTGAATATAACGCTTACAGGTTTACTCGGCTTGGGTGATTCTTGGTACATTAGAGTGTGACCCATGGTGAATTCGTGTCTTGTTCGACGAATTACTAATTTTTGTCGAAGCATTTCAATACATGGTAAATAGAACAAATTGGGTGTGTCAGCCAAAATCGTGCTTGACTTAAGCCCAAATTGTGTGAGTCGACGCACGACAGGAGTTTACTCCTTAAATATTGTATAATGTATTGTCAGTTTCAAACAATAGATGCTTGTCTGTTATATGTACTATGTAGAGTAATTTAAACGATAAAACCCGAAGATGTACGGTGTCTGGTTGGCTGTGTGTGCTGTGTCCGTCAGATCATTGTCAGTTTCCAACAATGGTTGCTTTGGATGATATATATACTCACGCATTACAAAAAATGGAAAGATGCGCACAAAAAACGTAGCGAGATGCTATTTCCATTCTTATATTTAAATACACGTAAAGGAAAATTTAATTCCCTGGTACTACACTCTGCAAATGCATATCGTATGTGGATATTAAAAGTTTTATAACCAAAGTTGTATATAAATAAGTTCCGTATCCGTTTGTGTTTGTTGGATGTTATCACCAAGAGAACAAAATCAACTTAAAAAAAAAAGTATAAATGTATTTAGATAAATAATACGGGAGAAAAAAAACAAGAATTGTTACATCAAGTTTCTCCAAAAAAAATAACTTTATGATGTTTTGTCTTTATTTTTAGATTTTCTTCCTCCTTCTACTATATCTTGCCAGCAATATATTATTTATTTGGAACAAATTTCTTTCAAGGCATTGGTAAAAACTCAATTGTATGTTAAATTTTGAAAAAAAAAAAAACAGCAGGAGTTTTTAAAATCGAGTAAGTTTAAAGTTTAAGTAAGTCATTATACAATTTTATATATATTTTAATTACTTCCTTGTACAAAGCCAAGGAGGTATTGCAAATATGAAAAATTGGATGGTATGTTAATTTTTGGCATCCCTGAATTATTTTATTTTCCATTCCGTTTTCGAAATATAAGAGTGACAAATTTAAAAAAACCACCCTGTATCAGAATGAATTAATATTAAATTTCATTATCTTGCAATGCATTAAACATTCATATATTACAAATACTGTATTTTAACAGAATGATCATTCTATATTATTACAAATTCGAGGAAGTTTATTTAGATTTAGAATAGCATATATTTTCGAGGAATTACCAACAAATATATTATTCATCTTCTGCGAAAATCTCATTCTGAGAAGCTCTTATGAAATGAAATTATGAAATGTTTCCTTTTAACTCTGAATACTTAAATAATGTTCATTAGTAATAATTTTGTTACTAAAGCATAAATCATTTTTGGAATAAGAGTCTTTTTAGATGGTTTAATATCAAACAATTATAGAAGATCTAAATTTAATGAATTTAATTGAATGACTATACTAAGCATATCTATACGTACATACCACTGCTGAATGATGTAGTACACTATTTTTACAAAGACAACCACCTTAACCATCAAAATTTATACTATAAATGTAAAGAATATTTTAGAGTCTCAGCGCTGAATCTCATAAACATACTTATTATCAGTTCAAACAATATTTTAAAAATAAAAATTTATTATTTTGTTGCTCGTTGAAAAAAAATAGTTTAAAATGACTGTTGTAATAGAAATTGTCGTTTTTGGGAGACCCTTAAAAAGTACCTACTTATTAAATTTCATAAAAAATAATGATTATTAAAATTATTTTTAAAATATATCATTAATATACTCATTAAAAAAAGCACAGATAATTATCAACATTGTCTTTAATTTATTTTTTTTAATATGTTTGTTTGAGTGCATGTTCATTACTTTTAGATCATTACATTGTATCAAGAAGGAAGGGTGGAAAATTTTACAGAGTGTACAATCGAAATTCTTCGACCCAGTGTTTCATTTAGCAATAACACTTATACCAATTTATTATTAGAACTCAATTCCATTCATTGGAAATGAAAACATATCCGACTCGAAGGACCAACACCAATTTTACAGAAAATCTTGATAATTAACAATATCAAATGTATAATATTTCCTTTTATTGCTTTTTGCTAAGAATATCTCTGAAACAATGCTTCTTATCGCGTGTTCGTCGGATGGAGGCTGGACAAAAAAGTCTTCGACATTGATCGATCAAAACTTTTATTATAGTTTATTATCTTGATGAAATCGATATGATTAAATTTTAAGATTAGATTAATTGCACATTAATCCATGAATCATTCTGTACAAAGTAACCCAATCATATTTTTTTTAATAGGGGGAATGGATATGAATTATATGCTCCATTTATAGGTAACAAAAATGTAGGTAAAAAAAATTTTTTTCCAACTTAATTGAAAAAAAAAGATTATTGCTTTATACATATACATATCATTTAATGAGAGTTTAATTATAAATATTTTCAAGTGATTATCATTTTACATCATTAAACTCGAATAACTCGAACGATTTGAAACGTTAAATTTATGTTATACATTTGTTTTTTTTTTTGTTAATTGGATTTGTTTCAAATTAATACTTTTTTTTTCACATTAAGTAGGTATTCGTATTTGAATTGATCCCTAAATAAGTCTCTTAAATGAGGAATTTTTAGCAAGCTGATAACTTTTTTCTATCGAATTACCTCCCAAAGGAAAGTTCGATGAGTTATGTGAAAATTTGTATGACAAAATCACATCTAAAAATCTGCGTTTTTTTCTTGTATTCTTTATTGTCTCAATAGATCTCGATTATAATGAAGTTTGCAATACGCGCAACAAAATCTGATGTATCGTATAAATATGCCACTAAAATATCTTAACGTTTTGCGTTTCGTTAAAATTTTTCTATATCATCATATCTTTTTCAAAGTATTATAATGATTTTCATCAAAAAGAATTCTACTTCTTAAAGAACTAATTTTTTTTTTCATATACTACATACAGTGTGTCCAATTAAGTCAGAACCACATGGAAAAGTTTTTTAGTTTTTGTTTTATGAAAAAAAGTTATTTCTGATAAAAAGTTCTTCATGGCATAGAACGCAATATGAAATCACCAGACGTGTTACTTTTGCTTACATCTGTAAAAATTTTAAATTTAGCCCAAGAATAAGTATTTTTTACATTATCGACAATAATTATTGAGAAAAGTTAAAGATCCTTATTGAAAACTACGATCAGATATCGAATATTATCCATTTATCATGAAAAGAGGGATTATTTTCACCACTTATTACCTTATTTACCAATAAATTTGGTGAAGTATCAATTTTTCTACTCGCCGAAAAGTTAGTAAAAATAATCAAATATTTTCATTATAATCGGATAATATTATATATCAGACCGTAGTATTCAAATAGAAACTCTTCTTAGTAGAAATTATCGATATTAAAAAAAATAAAGATACTTTTCTAGTGAGGAAAACTTTTCCGACAAACCTTGTATAGGTACTATAAAAAATTGATATCTGATTATTTCATTATTTCATTTTAAAATGATAATTTTTTTTTTTTAAACAAATAATATAAAAAAAGTTTTCCATATGACACCGACTTTATTGGACACACTGTATAATATATATTTACAATAAATGTAAAATCTCCCCTCTCTACTCTATCACTCTTCTATGTGATATTTAGCGAAGTTCATCGCATAATGTACAATATTTTTTAAGTTATATATATGGATTTTCTGTAACGCTTTTCTTGAAGAAAAACTCATTTTACATACGTTTTAAGCTATGTTATTTATATCGAGTCAATTTTAATATTCCTTTAAAGTTATAGTACAACCGTAAATATACAGCAAACAAAACAGGAATCACCGATTTTGCAGAATGTAGAAGAAATCTTAAATATAAAAACAAACCATTTAATATAACAAGTTCACAATTACTTGACTGTAAAAAAAACGAAAAACTGAATTTTCAGGTCCCCACATTGCTAAAACAATCAAATGTGAGCGAAATTAAATATATAATGAAGTTTTACTGTATTAATATCTTCGGGATTTATTATACGTTTTATACTTAGCTTTTTTCATTCATCTATTTTAAAAGAAAAATAAATTACAAGCGCATCACCATTTTTATTTGTACGATGTGTTAAGGTAACTAAACAAAACAAAATCTCCGTTAATGTTTTAAAAAAATAGAACATAAAAATAAATTATTTACGAAACTTTAGATATTCTTTTTTTTCAAATTGAAGTTCGAGGGCAATTTCGTGATATCATTCCATTTATACAGATTCATGAAAAAAATTTTGGAAATGTTTTTGGAATGAGAGAACCACCTTAAAGTGCAAAGATCTCTTTGAAACTCATCATTGAATTTTGAGACGGGAAACATTACTATCAACGTATTCCCCCATAGTATCTCAAACATACATGCCAAATAAAACATTTTAATATTCATATTACATAATACTAGCTCTACTCTAGGAATTCCGCGGTGTGGCATCGTAGCTGCAAAACGAATAAGACGATTTTTATTATTTAGTTTTTGTTTGAAGGGAAAATCTACAATAAACCTGCTTGAAATCATACCTTAAATTTCAAACAAAAACAAACAAATCAAAATCGGTCCATGCGTTTGGGAGCTACAATGCCACAGATACAGAAATAAGTTAAACTTATAACACCACTTTTTTTACTCGACTGTTAAAATAAATAACGAACCTATCTATGTTCGCACACAATTCCAACCACAAATGAATGTTAAACGCAATGAAAAGAACAATGTTTTTTTTTTTAATATTTATTTTATAAAAATATAAAATTTAATAAAGTCATCATAACAAAATTACCGCATTTTTTTAATACAATCATGTTTGTTATCTTTTAACGAAGTTAGCAATTTATTTTGTGTATAAAATATTTTTACCATTTCATTTTAAATAATACTGGTATAAAATAGATTTTAAAAATATAAATGTTATTCTTTATTTACTGCATGGTTTATATGTAAAACTCTACCTTTCAATTCCATATACAGGTGGATTTTTAACCCTCGAACAAAAAAAAAGGGTGTTATAAGTTTGACCGCTATGTGTGTGTTACTGTGTGTTTATCTGTCTGTGGCATCGTAGCGTTAAAACGAATGAACCGATTTTAATTTTATTGATTTCATTTGAAAGATAATTTAACGAAGAGTGTTCTAAGCTATGTTTCATGTGCGAGATTATTGTTTCGTACCCGAAAAAAAATCTAAAAAATTGTCGATGATCTTCAAAATCGATTCAGTTTGGAAAAAGCATGACATATAATTTTAACATATAAATAATAACTATGGAAAAGAATGGTCAAATAAACCTGACTCAATTCATTTCGAAAAGTGAAATGATAAAATAATTAGGTAATTCAAAACAATAATTCAAAGGAACAAAATCAACTCAAATATTTCAATTTAAATTAAAATATTTCCAAAAATTTGTCCCAAAAAATGATAGCTCTAGTATCCTTTTCATCTCATCTGATGTCCTTGACCATCACTTTGATATTGATCTCATAAAACTTCTCTTTGTTCTAGTTTGATTTTTCTTATTATTAATATTGTTTTAATTCAAAAGTTTAATAGCTCTCACAACAAAAAGATAAACTATGAATATTAGAAAATACAACAATAAAATTTCACACAATATTTTTTTTTTTTTGAGTTTTTATTTATTATTTTTTAAATGTTTTCACTAACAAATCCTTTCGTTTTGGTAAATATTACAAACATTTTCAATTTATTACGCCGTTAACAACATAGATTTTGTAACACTCAAAATCGAATATTTATTTTTACAATATTAAGTTTTTTTATGAAAAAATTTTTTGAATCGAAAAGATAATATTTAGTTTTTATTTTATTTAATTAAGTTTGATATATTTTTACAATCAATCAAAAAATTCTTTGAAAGACAAATATTGAAATTGTTTTTTAGGAAATTACTGAGAAAACCTTTTAGAGGATAGTATTTAGTTTTTATTTTATTTCATTTAAGGTACATATATTTTTACAACAAAATACAATCAAAAAATTCTTTGAAACCCAAATATTTAAATTGTTTCTATGGAAAATTCTGGGAAAACCTTTTAACGGTTTGTTCGAAAAAAAACAACAGTCGATTTTTTTTTAAATTTTATATCATTTTCTATATGCGTACATTAACATTATTATAATCGTAATATAATAGTAAATATATCGCGTTGGTCGAAAGCCCGATGAAAATTGAAGCGCCATTAAGATTTTTCATTTCCTCAAATATTGAAATGGATGTTTTTATCGTTGTTCCAGCAAAAATATAATTGGATAGTAAATAAAAAAAATATTTCATCCGAGACTTCCGAGACGAAGAATAAAAGTTTTCTTTTAACTAATTTCCTCCTAAGAAAATGGAGCTATAACTTTTGGTTTGGATTGCGGAAAAATTATTTTGTGTTAGTTTATAATCTTTTTTCTAGAGTTCATAAAGCTTGGTGTTTCTTAGAGTTCATAATACTTTGTGACTAATTTCGCTGCTTTTAATTTTGTTTGTGCGTAAAAAAAGTTTACTTTTTTGTGTAAAAATAGCAAAAATACAAGTATATACATTGATGTCAGTTGAGTTACAAAGTTGCTCTGTAATTACCGATGTTTATTCATCATTCATTTAAGAGTATTTGTTTGTACTCTGGTTCTATTTATACAAACAGACACTTGAATCTAACCAAAAAGTTGATATTTGAAATTTCAACGTATTAAGGTATTACAAGCAAAAGGGCAAGTTTAGACATGTAGTGAAATTATTTGTACCTGATTTTCAACTTTGATGATGCATTTTGTTATAAATTCATTAATGTAGACAAAAATAATAATACAATTTACGATATCAGCCTTGTTTTTTGAATTATCAAACGCTAAATACCGTGTTCATCACACCTTAAAAATTTTTGAACTGATTTAGACTGTGTCAACTTCATTAACAAAAAAAAAAGAAAAATAACAAACCAAAAAAGCAAGCTTTTTATCAAAAATTTCCCTGGCGCTCGTACATCCTTAACTGCCTTACCATAAAACAATATCATACAATTATTTTTAAATATATGAAATAAATTAAAAACACTGCCAATATTTTTATTATAATAAATAATAAATATTTATGACTCGGTGGTATAACTTGCTTGTTATAATTTATAATAACCCCCATCATATTTAAAATTTTAGTGCATATGGCTGCACATAAAACTACCAATTTCATAATTTACCAAAAAATAAAATAAAAGTATACCAAAAAAAAATAAAAGTAATTATATGAGACTATGTATTACAACACTCATGATACGGCATTGAACGCGGTGTGGCGAATGTGTTTAAATGGACTGGAATGAATATGACTTTAAAGGTCAAACCATTAACTTTCTAATTAAATCAATAATTATTTGAATCATTCATAAATTATAGTCAATTTATTGAAACGTGCCAATAAAGTATGTTGAGTTGCTTGTACCCCACCAATCGTTACAGCAGGATGAAGCAACAAGATGCCATTTCAGAAAACTTATATATGCCAGAGTTCCGCAATGAAGAATACTTGGTCCACTATTATAGGTTCTGCATACCAGCGACCTTCCACTCAAGTACCCCACTAAATCAGTTACAACGGTTTGATTTCGATTTTCTATATTTTTCGATAAAAACTAAACCTTTCTGTTTGTAAGTTAATATTATCTAATAAATAAATAAAAATTGTATATTATATTATATATATTTTTTTAAATTTATTGACTAATAATAAATTAGGGATTGTAATAATAATAATAATAATAACAATAATGGAGCAATGCTGTTTAAAATAAAAACCACGAAACCGAACCATTATATAAAATATCTTTTACACGAATTACGAAAAATATATGAGCTATGAACACTCTACTGTACAGTTTAGTACAGTATTTATTCATTTTACAAAGTGGAAAGACTGTAAAATGAATGGTTCTTGTATTGCGAAATTTCTAGAGTCAAATTTCAACATACGCAACAGCATTCACGTATAAGGCTCTAGGAACAGACTATGATTAGAGAAGAAGATGAATTTAAAAAAAACTATGTAACAAAACAGCGAAAGCGAAATAGGCAAATAAATTACCTTAAGCAATTGATTAGAAGACTATATCAACCGAAAAATATGGTTTTTATTTAAGGGACGACGAAACGAGAAACAGAATAATACCTTGATCCTGAATAATTTGAAATGAGATATTTAGGTACAGAAAAAATAATCGATCAAGAAAGTTGCGAAACGAGAGGCAGTAGATATTATCGACTCAGAATATTTTAAAATGAAACATTTAGGTACAGAGACATTACAACCCAGAAAATTACGTAATGAGATAGGTTCGTTCTTATCTCTCAACATTGTTGACCCAGAAAATTATGAAAAAGTCAATTACAAGACATCGCTGTTTTGAGGAACGGTAAAAAATGAACAAGCCACAAAAGTACGAATCAAGATGTGTGCAGAAGACTCCGTAAACTAACCATAAAAGTAAAGCTTTTATTAAGTAACGAACTGATGTTGGATAACGCTTAAAATCGTCAATGTGAATGAATGCTTAAGATATGTTTAATTTTTAGTTTTTCTTCTTTATTTTGCAATAAAACAAAAATAGCCAATTTATAGCATCTTCCAAAGGTGATTATTAAATAATCGAATGACCATGAACTTACATTCTAGTATAGCAGTATTCGAGAATAAACTATGATTTAGTTTGACATTGAAATTATTTATAATTGGTACGGCATTTCAAAAATAATAAGTTATACACACAAAGTAATATACTATAATTTATAATGGATGCTGTAAGAGATGAACTCTGATATCATCTATCTACACAAAATATATTATATAATATCACAAAATATAAATGTACAGAATGGATGGAAAAATATTGTTAAAAATTTTATCATGAATTCTATAAAGTAATGGATCTTGGAGACAAAAAAGTAAATTGAATTACCCTTCGGTTTCCGAAAGATAATGTTATCTAAGAAAGTGCTACTATAAGGATGTGGCAATTTACTAGAGCAAGCAACCTTAAGAGAATGATAGTCCACGTGCAATGATTTGCAAGTCAAATATATTATTTTTTAGTGGCAAAAACTGAAATTTTGTTGAAAGTATTTTGTTAGGACAAAGGCGAAGTTCGAAAAGTCGCATAATCGTGTATGTTGTTCTTGGAAAAAAAATGATAACTTTTCCTTAAATCAATAAAAAAAAAAGGCAGTTTTAGCTGTTAGAGAAGAAGATGCCTGTAAGAGAAACTCGTAGGATTTCAAATACAAACTTTTCCTTTATTTTGGTACGATTTTTCCGAGTATCCTGTACACTCATAAATATACATAGAGTTTAGTTAAAGTGGAAATTGCCTTTGTTTATTTATATAATACCATTATTTTATATTTTATACTCATATTATGCGCATGCGTATCATAAATATATTTATTATATAACTATATCAATTTGGATATTATATAAATGGAAGGAACTTTTTTATAGACTTGGAGACAATGAGACCAAATTTAAAACCTCTTGCTACTTATATAAATCGAATTATGAGCCCATTGCTACTCTTTGGGGCCGTATGACGGCTCTTTGTGACAAACTCTTTAAATCATTTTTTGATAACGTCCAGACGACCAGCGCTGTGACCATCACTTTCTTTCGATAATTACGTTATTCGATCCTATTAACGAGTCGTCTTAGTATACTAAGCGGTTTGAAATTTTCTATCAGTGTCTCCCAGTCTAATAAATTTAAAAATATTTTGTGTGATGATATAGTATACAGAGTTACAAAGTTATATAGTGTCATTTTTATATGTTGTTATATATATTTGGGTTAATTTTGTAACCACAAATAAATCATATTTATACGTAAAAAAAGGAATAATAATGGGAAAGTTGAATTAATTTAATCCGTTTTGAAAATAAATTCAAAAGTTAGTAAAATAGTTTAACTTTTATTATATATCATTCTAAAAACTAATCTCTTTCTAAACCATTTCATATATTGAAAATACAAAATGTTTATGATAAGGTTTAATTTTAGTATTAAATATCATTGACTTATCCTTTTTATTAACAGGTTTATATTAACCGATACTTGTCAATTCTGCTAATTAAATGATTGAATGTACAGACCACCACACGCTTTGAATTTTACACTATAATTGAAATTATTATCAACCTTTTAGTGCAATAAATCGTGTTTTTTAGTATTTTAAACTTTGAACTTACCAAACTAGGCATCGTTTTTTAGATATTATTTAAGGTTTTTGGAAGTTTGCTCCTTACCTGTAAAAAACAAAAAAACATAGTATGAAAAAATGAGAAATTACTTTGAAAAATTTAAAAACTTAACTTTAAATAGTTAAGAAGTTTAACAGATAACCGCTAGAGCTATTTTCAGATTTGTATCAAGCTCCCTATCTTAAAGGCCTCGAAACCAAGTCGATATAGTCTTCATTGGTCACCGTCTACGTGGTCAAGCGGTCTAAGGTGTTAGTCTTTGACCGTCTGTCTACTTAGACTTAGGTTGCAGGTTCGAATCCAGACAGCGGTAGTGTGAACAATTATAATTAATTGGGGCGCTAGAATTGATCACATTGTCGTCGTTTGGATTAGAACGAAGTAACCGACTCCAACCACATCAAAATGTAATTGTAAATATGTATGTAAGTTAAAGAAAGAAGGATTAACAAATAATGATATGGGTGGCCTCTGTTATAGGCGCATATGTCAGAGAAACGGAGGTTAAATCCTCATTGTCATTATTTTTGATCACCGTCCAGAAATAAAAACTATTTTCTTTTTTATCAGGGATAAATTTATGATGCTAGTGAATTATAACCATAAACTAAAAACAAGTTAAATATAGTGCTCAAATTTTTCTTACATATTGGGTCACAATGTGGACGAAGAATTAACAGATATGTCGATAGACTTATTTTCTTTATATTGGAAATGAAATTATTTTGGAATAAAAAATATGTAAATCAACGAAAACAATTATACTTTATCCTTACAAAAGCTTTCGTTTAAATTATTATCAAAAGTTATTTTTAAATTTATTAAATATATAAATTCATTTAATGAAATATAAAATGAAAATGAAAAATAAATAATGACATCAAATACGAAAAATTTAATTTGACTAAAAACATAATTATGAAATTATATTTGTAATACGAATATATTATATAACTCATACTATTACACTATTTAAAATATGGCATATAATATAACCAACCACCCCGGATGTGTCAGTTTTTAAAACAAGGACAGTCATACCGGGTGTTCATTAATCCAATCATTATTAACAAACCAGTATAGGATAGTTATTGTAATGGTTCGAAAATCCAAATTGAAATTTTCTATAAATCTACAAGTTATGAATACATACTTGAAATTTCGTGAGTGGCTTCCTTTTGATGAGTCTACCAATCTTTTCTTTTTGACAAATAGTCTGCGTTTTCAAATGAGCATGATGACGTCATATTTGAGTTATTGTTTTGAAAAAAAAAAGCAGCAGGAAATTTGTCGGACACTATGACTACTTGATAACATTCATAATTATTAAATAATTTAGCAAAAGTAAATTATGTACGTATTCAAGTTCGAGGTGGTAAACAAGCTCATCGTTGCAGTATTATTATCGGGAAAAAATTTTCTATGTCCTACAAGATCGAGAAAGACTTGCTTTATCAAAGCACAACTAGATGTAAAAAGACCTGTTGGACAGAGATGGATTCGAGAAATATTTCGCTTTCAACTGGCCCTTGCCCATTATATTCACAACTTCGTACCTGTAACAACCACAGGTTACGTATCGCGATCAACAAAATCAGTTACTTGATTTTGGCTGCCGTATGCACGTCTTGGAACCCTGCCTATTTGACACCACAGATTTAACAGATTACTTATATGTATTTATTAAACGTTTAAATTTTTTTCGGTACAGCTTCGTAAAGAACTTCATTCCTAACGGGGGTCCCAGGATAATTGCAATTATTGAATTATTGTATATTATCATCGGCCAGTGATAAGCTTGCGAAGTTTCAAATTTACTCCGATGTTTTGGGTGAATATCACTTTCAAAGATTCCGTTACATAGATACATAAATACATAGATACATATCAAGCTAATCAAAGCGTATTAAAAAGTAAACTCAAGCTAGATTTAAGGCAATATTTATCGAAATAGAAGGTATATAGTTTTTTACGATACCGTTTTTTTTTTGCTATCGAAAAACACCCGTTATATTCTGACAGTGTTTTAAAAAAGGAGTATAGAAACAAAAATCGATAAAACAATTAACGCACACAGATAATAAGTAAACACATTATGTAATTATAATTATATTTAAATATTATTAACTTTGTTATAAATATACACAAAGTCACTGTATGTGAGTGACTCTGTGTGCTCCACTGAATAACTCATTTTAAAAAGCTTGAAAATGTAAAATTTAATAAATCATTAGTGATAATTACCATATTTTACATTTTAAAACTATAGGTATTTACTTACTGTGGTGCTTTGAATGTTTGATGGTATTCATTTATTTATTTATTTATAATGAGCTGTTGTTGTTTAACTACAGTTTGCATTGTTTATTAATGTAAATTTTGGAAAATTTATTATTTTTTTGAATAAACTATGCCAAAAAAAGTTTGGTAATTACTCTATTTTCAAAAGTATTTCAATCATATTTTCAAATACATTTTTTTAGTTTTTAGTTCATTATAAGCAAGAATTCAATCAACTTGTCTTTCAGTAAACAACAAATTTTAATTTTACAGTAAGGTTAAAATTGATGAGTACTTATTCAGGACAAAATTCAAATTAAGAAAATGATAGGCATTCGTGAAAACTGTGGTAATTTTGATCCCAAAAGTATAAAAATCCGGTTAATTTAGTGATTGGATGCAGAGTTTCTGAGAAATCGCAATATTTGGATTGATTTTAGTCCGTATCTCAAAAACTATAGAAAGGTACAATATCAGCGAGTATAATAGGCAAAACTTTAGTCTCAAAAAAGTTAGAAGTGCGAAAAGTGCGAAAAGAAATCTGAGCCTATAAAGAAATATTCTTTTTTTTTACCATTTTAATAATTCATAACAATCGTAAATAAAATTAATTTAACGTGTGATAAAAAAAAAGGAAAATTATGTAACGCAATAAAGTAGTACACAATCACTTATAACGAACGCTAAACTTTTAATATTCAAAACACAAAGTCTACCTACACTACAGTTCTTGTGGATTATCTTCCTTAAAGTACACTGCTGTCAAAAAACAATAATTATTACCGATGACAATTAATGTTATAACAAAAAGGAAGATAGGTAAAGTTTTTTTTGTTTTCGAATCGAATAAAAATAATTTTCTGAAACAATTTTGTTCCAAAAATACAAAATCAAGTCGTTTTGGACGATTGTATATGAGAGACAACAGCGCGAAGCAATTTCTTAAGTCGATATTTTAGAAATTTATCGTTCAATCACAAAAACAACCTGATTTTTATTAACATATCCAATTTTTTTTTATGATTTTCTTGATTTTTTAAAAGAGGTACTTCTTAAGGACGTTCTTCGATAAGGGATGGCATTATTAAGCATAAAATTATTTAAAACTTCCGTTATAAATTTTCATGGTGAATTCTGTTAACACTTCGTAAAATTAGACGATAATTAACAGTAAAGTTTTTCTATAAATACCATAGTTTTCGAAATATCGATAGCTAAATATTTATAGGAATTCATTTTTAGATTCTTTCCATCACTTTCATCACGAGTTCCACTTGATATAATTTTCTTAATGGAAAAACATTTTAAATGTTTTAAGCTAATGAATATTACTTTCCCATGTTAATCCTAAGAAAGTTAACCTATTACATAACAAAACATTCCTTTAAAAACATTCCAACATAGGATTTTTATGTTAAAAATGCAAACTTTAACAGCATAACAGCTTAAATTTATTAAATCCCGCACCGTAAGGGATTGTAAAAAATTTACTTGGTTATAAAGGATATTAATGAAAAAGCACATAAACGATTTAAAAATGATCTTAAAAAAACGTGTTTCCTGTTCCTCGAGGAACGTCTTCTAGAAAATTGCAAAAAATAATGAAAAACGTTTTGGGGTAAAAAAAATTATCACAGTAAATTTCTAGAGTAACAAAAACTATCAAAAATTGATTATGCATTGTGGCATTTTTAAGAGGACTTTAATTAAATCCTTCTATTAAATTACCAACTGTGGCTTTGTTGACAAGTGGAAGCGTTTTTTAACCGCGATCTTAGTAATAGTGATCGAATCTGAAAAAAAGAATAAGGTTGACAAAAAAGACGGTCTAGGATGGAGTAGTAGTCTATAAAACGACTACAACTCTATGGATTAATCAGTGAAAATGTCAAAATTATTTGACAACAACAAAACGCATTTACGTATATTTTTACACTTAAGTTATTTTATTTCATTAAAATATAAATATTCTTTGGCTTAGAATCTACAAAAAATGGCTTTAAATAAAACCTTTAAAAGAATTAAAATGATATGAACTAAAAATATCACAGTCAACTACACCAGGCTACATAACCTCTTTTGTGCAATGTTTTTGTTAATTAAGTAAGTGTTTTTCTTTTTTTTTGTTACATTATTATAAAATGATACTAGTTTGAATTGAACATTTCCGATCTAGGTGTTAAATAAAACCAAACGTTCTCGAAATGACGTAAATTTAATTCTGTGCAGTGAACCAAATAATTTATCTTCTGTATCCGGCCCGTGACTCAACGTAGTCAAGCATTAACACAGGGCCGAATACTGTGAAGATGACGATCCGCGAGGTGCAACTCCAATCGAGGACTTTTGACACCCTTCCATGGGCAGTCTGAACTCGTTGTCGGCTACACCTCTGAACGCGGTATTGGTTCACTTCACAAAACAATCTTTACCATTTTTAATTAAAATCAAATCGGAAATGTTCGATTGGATAGTCTAAAAAATACGTATATTAAATGTTTGGAATTTCTATAAGGTAAATCTCCAACAACGATATTATACGGATTGGAGTACTAATAATAACAGTAAAGCACCGTACCTGAACATCTAGGCAAAACCACCACAGGATGACCGATACACGCCCAAAAAACAAACAACACCAGCCGTTGATGAAATGTCCAGGTATAATTAATTAATCGTTCATGTACGTCCATTTCTTTGAATTTATACCCATTATCTTTATTTCCAGAGTACATTATTGTTGCAAGATTTCCAGTTTCTCCACGACAGTATAATTATCGATGTAATATTAAAACGTGCTCGCGTTGCGGGCACGAACGTGTATATTATTAATTTTTAATAAATTTTCTATTTGATGTGTACCCTTCAATGGTGATTTTTCAAGAGACCTAATTTTTAAATTGTTTTTGGCTTTTTTGCTCGGTTCTGTATTCATACGCGAACTACGTTGTTTTTCGTTTGTTAAATTTTAATATTGGTTGCGCATGGTGGCTATTCACACGTTAGCGTGTACTAACGTCCGTTCACACGCTAGCGTGATTTTAATTCAACTTTTTTAATTGAATGATTTTTCTTTATTTTTTTTATTTATTTTGTGTGTGTGTTTAGATTTAGATAGGTTTTTTCTGTCCCAATCCGTATAATGATTTTGATCGCGCTTATTACTATAATTTGACTGATTTTTAATTACTGTCAACCAAACCTACAATCAAAATACTGTGAACCTTATTGAACGGTTCAGCATCATGTTTATAGAAATTATATCAAAAAATATCACAAGTAAATAATTGATACAATAAATTTTTAATAAATCCGCCAATATTAAATTCTCTTTGATTATAGTCAAAGTAAATATTCATAAATATTTCATATAAAATAGTTAGATAATCTTATTGTTCGTGTCTAATAAACTATAAACTTTTTAACAGTAGTGTAGATAATAAATACATTATGTATAATAATAGTAAGCAGTAGTGTACATGTATATGTATATGTTGTATGTTGTATGTTTACAGTTGTAAAACTTAAAACCCACCTTTACCCACCTTTTAGATCTATAAAGGTAACATCATGGTATTAATATTTAAAATTTAATTTCAAATACTAACTTTGAAATTGCGTACATGAGATAGGTTATATGAATATATATTTTCTATGCATATAAAGCATATAGACATTTATATATAGAATTAAATTATATTCATATAAATATAAACGATTCGAGATAGGATAGCTCGTTGATAAATCAATCATAAACTAAGTTGAATGGAGAAATGATATTTTTGAAGTGAAAACTTCTTTAGCGACGTTGATCACTTTTTGGTAGGGGGAAATTTTATGGTTTCGCGTTACCGACATGCTGTGCGCACGCCGACATTCTTATGGCAATATATCTGTAGCTATACAGCTGACGAATTGTGTAACATTAATGCTGCGTATATAACAAGTACATTGGAATTCATGTAAATACAAATACTATCCACAAATCATTTGATTGTATATTAATTGTTATTTCAATTGAATTGTATTTATATTTTGCCATAATATTGTACAGCCCTTAATATATTTAATTAATAAAAAACCATATTAATTGTTGCTCGGAGTATCAATAGATGTGTAAGCCAGATTGATGTTTTCTTACGGTTAAGCTTGCATTCCGTTACTCTCTGTACAATAGCAAGATATTTATTATATTCATCAATTTATATATCTCGTACTCAAATTGCATATACGAACAACATATCTAATTTGATTGGAATAAAATCTACGATCTTGAAAACTTCCCGTGTATTTCCCATTTACTCATAATTTCACATTACAGAGATGCAAGGAGTGAGCTCTCTTACCATCTTTCCTTATTCTCTCAAACATATTTGTCTTTGTATATATCTATTTGCTTGTTTTTGTTGTTATTATTATTATTGTTGTGAGTTAAAGGAACGTATCTGGCATTAATCTTGATCGAGATACACGTTAAGAAAGTATATACAAAATGGGGGAACAGAACCAGAACAAAATCAGGGAGAATGTTCGGGTGGCATAAAAGTCCTTCTCTTATATTCAATTCACATATTATAAAACAGAGAACAAATATTATACCGATTGAAATAACAATAACAACAAACTTCACTTTAAATACATAATATGTACTGAGTGTGTTCAAAATTATATGTGTTACGTGACTGATATAAGTGAAGACTTTTCGAATATACGAATGTAAAATTCTGATAGCAAGGATATAGAAGTCAAATTATCAAGATAAAATGATCCTCATTGACTTAAAGCTTCCACGTGATCAAATTAATCGTCGAACCAAGCTTTTCATCTATGATAAGACAAATTTCAACGTAAAATTTGTGTATGCGTACACACGCATACACATGCGTGTGAAAACTAACACGCAAAACTAACACATAGAAAACTAACACGCATACACATGCGTGTTAGTTTTCGCCGGTTAGTTATTTTAGTGATGGCTTTTGTTGACTTTTAATAATATTATAACACATTTAGACATAGAATGAATCTTAAGGTCTGTTTTTATGAAGATATTCAAATACGTCATTACGAGTAAAATGATCCCCTTTATATAGGCTAAAATGATCCCTATTGTGTATAAATTACAATAGGTGTGTGTAAATGATTCCCAATCTTCTGGCGGATCTTCAATGTGTTGATTTAGACGATTTTACAAGTAGTTTTTATGTATATACGAATCGTTGATGCAATGTCAAAAAACAATGAATATTTAATGTGAACTGTTTGGTAAAAAACAGAATGACGTCATTTTATCCATCAATTCTTACAAGCATAGTAAAACGAGAAATATTGACCAATTCTAAAAATTTGAACAAATCAAAGAAATTGTCATGTCAATATTACAACACTTGAATATATAACCAATAAAATTTTTTGAATACTTTGACTATAAATTCCATTTTTCTTAAGGGAACTATTATGGGACACCTTCCCTTACCCAGTACATATCATTAGATGCAACACAGCGTACGGCCGCATTTGTGCCAGTCTCCGAGTCTTTTTGATGGGTATCTGGTAAAAAAATGAAAAACTTGGATTGAGCACGAATATTCATGGAAAATTCCATAACATTAGTAAATCTCGTACATTTTGTATTTATCAAAAGTATCTGTTCAATGAGAATACTTTTAGGTAAGTTTGATGTCGTAATAGTTTGAGAAGATGTAATGTAACGTTGCAGTTTTTTTTCTATATGTACATCTTCGTACCGAATTCACTTGCAAACTTTTGGATATATGTTTATAGTATATATATATATATATATATATATATATATATATATATATATATATATATATATATATATATATATATATATACATTATACAAATAATATTTTTGATATTTCTATATTGATTAGAAAATGTCTGTAATGTAAATAGGTATTCGAGAGATTCGAATATAATACAGATAAATATTTTAAGATGTTCTTTTCATCACAAAAGAAAACCTATTTATATATCCAAAAAAAAAAAAGAATAAGAAAGTTTTCCCAATATTTATTTTGTCATTTTATTTATTAAATAATGATCAGACTATCAAATATAACTTTTGAAAGTTTCAAAGTAAATGAGTAACAAACTATGGTTGTATTATTTACGAGACAGAAAACTCCTTGAAAGATAAACGGATTTTTTTTTTTGTTAAAAAGGGCACTTTTCTTTATTTGAAAACTTTTATAAGCATTTTTAAATTCCTTAATTATCTTTAGCTTTTTCATCCACGAAATTAATAGTTAAAACATAATTTTCATATGTTTTGTTACTCTAAAAAATGAGGTTAATCTAATTTCGAAAAGTTGTTACCGACTTATGCTATTTTCATAAGGAGCACTGTAAAAGAACCCCTTGACGAAATCTTTGTTTCGGAATTTGATACAGCTTTGACCCAAAAAAACAAAAATGATTATATGTTTTGAAATATCTCTATTTTGAAAATATTTTTTTATTTTCGAGCCATTCTTGAAGTATAATTACAAAAGGCTAAAATAAAATTTTCGGATAAGTTTTTGAAAGTTTGGATTTTCCAGGTTAAATACTGGATAACTAAAATTAGTAGATTGAATGAAGTAAACACGTTAAGAATACGAAAATAAGTATATGAAATACTTTCTTGAACTTGAATATTGTAAACAGAACATTTGAAGAACATATTCTCTAGCATCTAGTACTTTTTTACTATGTAATTTTCAATAGCTTCCGTGATCGAACACCCTTAAAGAAACTATTATGCTACAAAGGTTGAATGTCTGAAAAGGCAACTGAAACATGAATGTCTGTCTATGCAACTTTGATTTAATTAAATCACTTTTAATAAGGTACAATACATATCGTATGTTGATTTTCGCTACTTAAATATTCCACAAAACTAAAGTGGAAAAACTTTATAATAAAATATTTAAAAATAATATATTATCCACATTCAATTTTCTAACATAGAATTGTCTACATTTATTTCTCATTAATACTTAAATATTATTAGCATTCCGTTACAAAATAAAATTTCTTTTTTTAATAGCAAAATATTTTGTGTTTTCTCTCTCATTAGAAAAACTGTCTGAGACGCTCAAGATAAAGAAGGGAGAACCCGGTTTTTAATAGCCTGTATTCTCAAATAATAAATTTAAGATTTCAAAAGTTTTATTATACTGCAGATTAATGAATAATGGTAATCTGTTTTATGCTAGCGATATAGCTACAGCGTGGCAAAGGAGATACCCGCCACGAAGCAAGAATTCGATTTTTTTGATAACACAGGCAAATTTGATCCGATATTATTGGAATTTTTTTTGAAACCCACTAATTTTGGGTCATTCTTTTCATCTGCGATGTCAATTTTTTATCGCTAGCAATCACTTATGTGCTTAATTCCGGGACCAGGACAACACAAACTTAATTGAGCTACGTTAATTTTGATCACAAATTTGAAAAGTATGACACAAATTTTGTTGGATTACATACTTGATATTTGAACTTCGAATTTTAACTACTTAAAATTATATTCCTAAATCTGAGCGCCATTTATGTAAATAGAAAACAGAAAATTTGATAAATTTTAAATGAGTTAGATATTTAGTTTAAATTTAAAATCGATTCTAAAAAAGGGCAAGAGTTTTATAAACATAGACTTTTACTTGATAATTTGTTTCGCCCTCAAATATGTAAAAATCATGACGCGCGAAAATTACCAGTTTGGTCATAGTTTTCATTCATTTTCAGTCTATAGTTTTGCAACATTAATAAAATGATTCTTTTTTTTTGTATTTTAATTATTTAATATATTACAATAATGGTCTATGTTTACCCTTCCATCTTCAAATACATACATACAAAGTTTTGCACATAATATTTTCCAACAATACCCTATTAAATGTTAATGAATACACTTTAAAATGCAATAAATTATAAATGTGATATGTATGCTTCGGATTCTATGAAACGACTTTAATTGGTACACATATACATAAAGTTTGTTCGTTTTAATTCGATGCAATACACTAAGTGTAGAAAAAGATAGTATTATTACAGTTTGAGGCAAAAAGAACACGAATCTCTATATATTATAAATGCAAAAGTAAGCATGTTTGTTTGTTAGTTAGTTTGTTTTTTTGTTTGTTTGTTTGTTTGTAACGCTTTTACGCTTAAACTAGCGAATTGTTTTTAATGAAACTGTACAGCAATATAGCTCATACTTCAGAATAACACATGAGATATAATTTATAAAGATATATTATTAAAAATAAAAATTTTAAAAATTAATTTAATTTGACATTATTATAAATTACAGATTTCTGTAAAAGTAGTAATTTGACATTACCATAAATTACAGATTTCTGTAAAAATAGTCAATATAAAATATTTCACGGCCATCTTTTCTTATAAACCCAACGAATTATTACGACTATTATACATTTAATAGAAAACCATACATAAATTTTACCTGTGTAAAACAATCCTTACCATTATTTCGAATGTTATAGAAAAGGGATAAGCGAAGAAATCTTTATCAATTTTTATTTTTAAACCCAGCGAAGCTGGTGGGTATCACTCTAGTTTATATATAAATATACATCACTAACTGCAATCATCGAATGCACATATTGTACTGTATATATTATTATAAACAAATTAAAGAAAAATATTAAAAAATATTAAGGACCCAGATTATTGTAAATGTGGATTAATTTTCGATGTCGCAAAACGAAAAAAACGTGAAATTTTATTCAAAAAATTTAATGGTAATATTGCATGAAACATTCTGTATGCGTAGACAAATCATGTAAACTAACTGTCCTATACAATGCATAGACTACAGATTTGTTAAGACGGTATAGACATAGCAGACTGAAAAGGAATGGAAATTGAAGAAATCATATCGATAAATCCAATTCGAGTTTAAGAAGAGAGGAAGAAAGAGAGAGACTTGAGTTTGTATGTGAGTAATATATACCAAAATGGTACGTAGATAATCGCAAACAAATGAAATTCTTATGTACAGAGTTTATCAGTTAGCACAATCAGTGATAATTTTTCCAAATTATATACAGTTTTGGAAAATTTTAAATTCTTACTTTTATAAGGAACTAGCTGTAAACTAGCCGTTTTGCTGGGCAACATGACCACTTTCACCCCTCCCTCCATAGTCTGTTGCGTAGAAATTCCGTCTTTCGACTTTTCAATCTCTGAGAGCTTATTCGATCCAAAATTATAAAATTTAAGGCAATAAAATCGTTGATGATCAAAGCCTTGGCCTAACAAATGAAAACTAGGACTTAAAAGTTGAGTTTCAAAAATGTTTCTGTTAGAAATTTTATAGCTTCAAATTTCAAATTACGTTTTATGAAGCTATATGTTATGCAATTCTTCAATTATGTGGTCTAGGAATTTCACATTAAGCATACTGTTCGTTAAATTAAATTTTGTTTGAGGATATTGTTTTCCATCTCACAAGAATGAGATACAACCATATAATTGTAAGCGATTATAAAACAAAACTAACCGATCAAAGGGTACAGACAGACTATATCGACCACCAATATAGAAACGTAGGCATACCATCATCCTGACTTTAATCTTCACTATATATACATCGTCTTCAGGAACAACAACATTGATGATGTTTTGAGTTTGGTTAAATATCGTATTACTAACGTTACATATACAAGCAACGATAGACATCCTTCTAATTTCCGTTTAATTTCGTTCCAATGATCATCAACATGAAACCTCATCTTCTAGTAGACCTATATTGAAAGCGTGTAGAATGGTCTAGGTGAAATAATCTTCAATATTCCATAATAAACTTTATTAATTATTTTAAAGCAAATGAAATAAAATTATGATTTATATAATAATTTTTAAAATATTATTCAATTTCGATAAATTGTACATTTCTTAGATATTCTAAGATTTTGAACGATAAAATAATAATGAAAAGCCCCATGACCTAGGAATTTTTTGTGATTTTTGGAAACCTTGTTTATCAAAAAATTGTTTATGTTTTATTGAAATCCCTAGTATTATTCAATTCTTGCATATCTCCTTGAGGATACATTGGTTTAAGTATTCAGGTTGTAAGCGCGTTAAGAGTAACTATCGACACTTTAAAATGATAGCAACATTGTTGAATTTTTTTTCCCGAGAAGAAAGAGTGACCAAATTGAAAGCACAAAATGTAATTTTAAAATAATATATATAAAAATTTTACTGCTTAGAGCTTCCATTTATCTCCTACTTATTACTTTCCGACGACAAAGAAGTGTGTTATAAGTTTAAGGTGTCTATCTGTAGCATCTTAGCTCCTAAACGGATCAATCGATTTTGTTTGTTTTTTTTAGTTTGAAAGTTAATTTAATAGAAAGATTAAATTTAATATTATGTCACTTAATTTACATCAGGAATTGAATCAAAAAATTTACTTTCATAAAAAGTTCAATTTTTGCCGATTCGATTCACGAGAATTATATAAAAAAAAATTTCTACAAAATTTGTTGAAAATATTATTATCTACGTATGTGTAGGATAATTACACAATTACACTTGGTCAAATATAAATTCGGACCAAAACTATTTCCCTTATTATAAACAAATTATTTTGTTAAATGTTGATTTTCCAATCAATTTAACTAAAACTAATTTCGATATTTCTAGGTAGTACGGTCATGGAATTGTATAAACCAGAATTATTTTTTCTCTCTCATTCGTAGCGTTAAATGATTCTAGGTAAAATCATTTCGATCAATTTCATAATATAATAGTTATATGTGCAAGGTCTAGGGCCAGACGTAGTATTTGATAGTCATTTCATAACGGCTGGCAATTTAAAAGATTATTTGTCAAGGTCGTATTTAAATACTTTACTTTGAGGAAAATTTTCATTTGTGAGGATTTCTCCTTCAGAAGACTGTACTCAAAATTGATAGTTGATAAAAACAAGTGAAAACAAACAATTAACTGAGTCAATTGATGAAATACCATGTAAAGACAGTGTTGATTACTCTGTCCCATTACACATACATACATTTCACACATATATAACTGATATTCCCATATAATACATACTATACAATTTGCGAGTAATTTGCGCTCTCACGAGTAAACAATGATGTTTACGAATAAATGTTTCAAACAAAAGTTGTTTATTTTTATCTAAGGAACATTTTTTACTTTTAAACTTTTGTTATATCTCTAACGGTTTACAAGATGTGCTCTACGCACTAGACCTCATTTTTTTACGCCCTGAGTTCGCTGTAAAAATTTCAGCTTAGTAGCATCAATATTTTTAGGCGTTATAAACCAGGGACTAAACTTAATATACCTTGATATATATTACATATATACATGGTATAAAAATGATAGGCAACCATGGAGATTGATGACAGAAGATGAAAATTTAAAACTTTAGAATAATTACGTTTTATTTTTTTAAATTTTTAATTAGGTCTCCTACCTAAGTACTGACTTTGTACAATGTTGCTCAACTTCAGTCGTTCTGTCGTGAACCGATGAGCCCCTTGAAAGTTTTCGAAAATAAATACGCCTGGCCTTAGACAGTGTGTTAGAACAACTCAATTAACCTAATGATGTTTAATTTTCTGTATCATAATATTCAAGAATTAATTGATTTTGTAATTATCATTGGAATAAATTAGTGAAGCCCATTAAATTGCTCATTTACCTCAATTCGATGTAATATGAATGTATGTTTTCGAGATATGTATATGTATATGTAATAATTAATAATAACTTTAAATTATTTAAATGTTATCACTGTAATAACTCATAGTAAAGGTTCTAGATTTCAATTTTGGAACTTATCTCTCACTCATATTACACACCACTAATTTTATGCATATCTATACAGGATGAACCGTTTTAATCAATTAAGGGAAAATTTGAGAATACAACATAGTAACATTTTCCAAGTAATCTTAACCTCATGATAACTTTTGTCCCAAATATGAGACAAAATATTTTACAACCGTTGAACCCAATTGACAGATGGAAAAATTTTAGTTTTTCTTAAATTTTGAGTTGAATATCATTACTGCCCGATAATAAAGTTAACTTAATAGTTTTTCAAAACTTCCCGTGCATGGCACATAAAATATCATAGTTTCAAATATCATTTTTCGTCATCTAAAATAAAAAATGAATGTCCCATATTTGGAACAAAAGTTATTAAGTGATGTAAAAATGAATTAAATGGCTGATTATCATGACGTTAAGCTCAAATCGAACATGTTACCTTTAAGTGATAAAAGAAAGCAGTTCAAATAAGAAGAAGTTCTCTACGAAAATGAAACATCTTTGGCCTGTTACATATTTTCGTAAATCGAATAGATTAGGAATCTGAATTTAAAAAATTAACTTTACATGAAGGCATATTTTTAGTTTCAATTATTGATATTTGAAAAAGAAATTTGAAGAAATAGACAAAAAAGTGCAAATTTTCTTTGTTTGTAGGCGTAAAAATATAAATAGGGCGTGTAGGCGTATAAAATATGTGTCTATTTTTTTAATTTTATTTTCGTCCAAGATGAAACTTAAATAGAAGAAAACACACCTTCATAATAGAGAAATTTGTATAAATTAATTAAAATTTTATAACAACTACTCAAATATTGATGAGATAAATCAATTGACTTAAAAATCAAATAACCGATATTTTCAACATTTTCACATAATTCTAAAAAAAAAGTTTTTAATAATATCCATCTCAATGATACATAAAACTTTTATATTATTTGTAAAAAACCTTTTTATATGAAGACTCGCATACATGCACTGAATAGGTATAAGAAAATACAGAACGGATTCCCTTTTCCAATTTTGCACGATTGCAACCTTTCAAATTCAAAAGGCAAAACATATATAAAGTGAAGGCATGCGTTTAATTAAGGAGAGGAGAAATTATAACGGTGGGTAGGGGAACCAACAGAAAACTTGAATTGAATTTGTTGCCTTGAAATTCTTCGATGCCGCCTTAAATTTTAGAAATGAAATTCAGTTATAGCCATAAATTTTGGTTATGTGGGAAAAATGGTATTGACAAAAACTATAGTTTTTAAATTGATCGATCCAAATCATTTTTAACCCCCGAACTAAAAAAAGGGAGGTATTAGTTTGACCGCTATGTGCTTCTGTGTGTCTTTCTGTCTGTTTGTGGCATCGTAGCACCTAAACGAATGAACCCATTTTGTTTTTGTTTTTTTTTTCGTTTGAAAGGTTATTTAATGGAGAGTATTCTTACCTATGTTTCAAGAGTAATTTAAGGATTCCGTACCCGAAAAACTAAAAAAATTGACGATGATCATAAAAATCGGCTCAGCTTGGAAAAACCTTTAATGAAAAAGGTAATTTAATGGATAGTGTTCTTAGATAGGTTTCAAGTGCGAGTTAAGGGTTCCGTACCCCAAAAATTTGTCGGTGGTTTTTAAAATTTTGTAAATTTCACTTGTTTCAGTCTAATAAAAAACAATTATCTAGCATTCCGAACGCTTTAATTTAAGAGAAAAGAAAAATGGAATAATTTAAGTTAAGCAGCGCAGTGGTTGGGACTCTCTATACACGGGTCAAAATATGATATTCTCAAATGACAAATAAATTACAATTTATATATAAAAAAGAAAAAAAAAACAAAGTTTTTACAACTACATGTAATCTTTAAAACATTGTGATTTAATTTTACACGCTGTGTAAAGTTTTTCTTACAATAATCATCATCGTTAAAGTAATAGTGACGAGCAAAGGATACCTAGTTTTCTCTTGTTCCCCTCAATTTGATTTTCATATAAAACTATAAACACGCATATTGTTATAAAACTTGAAATCTATATAGTTTTAAATAAGTTTATACTTTAATGTTTCTAAAAATATGTGTTTTTATTGCATTTGGGAAATTGAAAAACATTATTTTAATATTAAAGAAATTGTATTAGAAAATTATTTCAAAATAATGATACAATCTTAAGGAGTCAAAAAATTTCAACAAGTGTAGACAAAACACGCCTATAGAAGACCGATAATAGAAGACTTATGTTGATATTGCAAGTGTGTTCTTTATGACGGGTTCGGCAGATGGGGCAGAACAAACAAAAGTGTTCAGGCCGATATAGTTTTAAGTTTACTTTATAGTATTCTTAATGAGGTCGTGATTCGTATGCGAAAGTTAATCATGTCGAAACACACCCACGACAATAGATATTATTTTTTAATTTTAAAATACATAAAATAAAGCGAAAAGAATATAGTTCCTACCGGGAGTCCCACGACACTTTAACTCGTTCGCTCATTTTAATTTATATTTTGTTTTTATGATTTTACACAACCAATTAGATTTATTGGGCCTCAAACTATAAACAGATAGGTATCGGCCAAAATTCGATGGTAAAAGGATGTATACTCACTGATTCATAATTGCTATTTGTACCTGTTTGTCTGTGGCATCGTAGCCCCTCAGCGAATGAACCAATTTTGATTTTTTTTGTTTCATTTGAAAGATAATTTAATGGACAGTGGTTTTAGATATGTTTCAAGAGCGAGTTTAGGGTACTGTACTCGAAAAAACTTATAAATTGGCGATAATCTTTTTAAAAACAGTTCAGTTTGGAAAATCTATTAAGGAAAAAGATAATTTAATGGAGAGTGTTCTCAGATATGTCTCAAGTGTAAGCTTAGGGTTCCGTATCCGAACAATTTGTCGGGTATATTTTTAAACTTCACTTGTAAGGAATAAGGTCGTCTTACAACCAAAGACCTAACACTAGAACCTACGTAGAACCTTCTTACCTACAAAAATTTCTTCTTTTATTAATGGTGAATATTTGGTAAAACAGCCTTACCTGTAACAAACAAGAAAAACAATATTAAAATTTCATAAAGCACAAGCAAATTTGATACAAATCCATCACAGCCTTATGCATGTCATATTTCTACAGAGAAGACAGTGTGTAAACCAAAGACCTTGTATATAATATGCGTATCCCATATAACATGAGTATTTGTATATAAATAATACTTTAAACATGGTTCTTTCACAAAGATTTACACCGGTAAGACGTTAGTTAGGGACTATACCGCTATCGTTCCAGCTACCCACATTTGGAACGGAGATGTATGTTTACATGGAATTGTTATTTATATATTTATTTATATCATGTTTGTACGATTTTAGATGCGTAAAAACAAACACTTCAATTTAGTTGGAATTTGTACTGGATGATTCAGTATATATTTTACTAAAACAGAAATAAGTGGTTAAGGAGAAATGCAAGGACATCGAAATTTATTTAATTCTGTATTAAAGTATAAAAAAAATTTACTTGTCAGGCAGTTTTGTAAACACAAATAAAATTTCGTAAGAATATTTTATAGCTGAAACATCAAATTTTTTGTAATTATAGAACTTTATATCGCAGTCCTAACTATAAAATTTAATACAGTTTTAAAATATCGAATATCATTTTACGATATACGATTGCTTACATATAAATAACACAATTGTTTTGAAACAATCTGAATCTTCAAGTATGTGGCTATTATGAAAAACCTGAAAATATTAAAGCAATTGTAGTTTGTGATCAATAAAAATTCTGACTCTTAGACTATTAATGTATATAAAGAAGACAAAAACTTAATTCTAATTCAGTCTTCAAACCAATAATATGATTGAAGTTATTGATTTGCGAAATTTGGAAAAATTAAGATAATTATGCGGTTTTTCAATTTCATTTTGGTAATATCATTAAATTATTTTATTTTATTTGTTAAAAATCATGTTGTTAAAAATTTCTGATATATTTCTCAATCATTGATAATGATTAATTTTTATCAGAAGAATTTTAAAAGCCCTCCGTTTTGGGATTCAATTTTTTTTTTATCAGGTTGCAGTATGCAGCATAATTTTGGCCAAAAGTAATTATTTGCATGTTAGCGGTTCAATATTAGGTAATAAAAATCTGAGACAAATATCGACAGCGGTGGAACAGAATCTTAAAGACCTTAGAGCCATAATAAATGGTAAATAATAACATTTAAACACTGCTCCTAACAATTTAACTAATTTATATATTAAATACAGACGAATTCGGTACTTCCAAACTTAGACGAAAGTCCTGTGCATGTAATTCTGAACCAGATGAATCTGCAATGAATGGATCTGACACAGAAGAAGATAATCATAAACATGCCGAAGATAGTTTTGAACATGACAAAGATTTTGATGGAACTGGTGAAAGTGGCGAAGGTGACGAAAGTGAAAAATTTGATAAAATTAATTTGCAAATAAACATCAACTGTAAACGCAAAAATAATAAATGAATTAAAAATTATATCAAATTAGAGATTTACCCAAAATTTATGAACTCAATTTCATCTCTTATAGGAAAGTTATTTTAATGTTGACATTAACACTGACAAATTTTGTGGTCTAACAATATTTTGAAAAAAATTTTCTTTGTTTGTTTTTAAATTACATATTGTTTTTTAATTCACAATCAACGTGAATCTTTGGCTATTGATGAGTAAGCTGTTATACGATATTCTTTTTAAACAGAATGTAAAATTTTAAGGACGTTGAGTTTCAAAAGCAACAAATGTTGTGCCTTGGTTTTATCAACACAATGTACCATTCATATATGGTAATATTTTTTGCATTAAATTTTACAAATATTGTGTTTTATGAGTTTCTAAGTACATTTAGAGTCACAGCTACGAAGAACAATGCTATAAATAGAGATAATTGCATTGTGACCATTCCATATAACCACCTAGATGTAAATTTTGTGTATAGGTACCTCAGTTTCCCCTGTAGTTACCCGTGTGTACATTGTGTATTGTAACCTGCCAAGCGGTTATATGAGTATTCACTACTGTTTACCGAAAATAGTATATAGCTTGTTTGTTTTAAAGTTATTTAGTATCGCTTTGAGAATACACAAAACACACAAATTTATTATATATTACATTTTACTTACACACACATGTAGCTCAACTTACTAGAAAGCTCGAGCTAGCGAATAGCGACAAGCTAGCGAACGAACGAATACATATGTATACACTAAGACAAACCACCCGAGTATGAGGTTTATATGATGTCATATCATAAAATTACAGTTCGATCAATATTGAAGGTAAATGAAACTTTTTTACACTTTTTTGTTTATTGGGAATATCACTATTGACGTCAAACAAACAATATGGCAGTTATAAGCACTCTTAAACCTTAAAAACAACACTGGTCTATGGAACGACTAGCCATTTAAAAGAGTGGGCTATTTTTTAACATAATCGTTAATAAGTAATTGTTGTAAATTACTAGAGTTTTTTAATATCTATCTATTTATTCAACACCGTTATCGTAGTTCGATTTAAACTTTCCTTTTTAAAAGTAAGTTTAGTTATGAAGAGAAAGAGATTTTAACTGTGGAGTGTCAAATTTATGGAAAGACTTTCGAATTTACAATTTCTAGTTTTGTGTTTTGACGTCTTTCACTCGGTTAGCACGACTGACACTCACTGGCTGGCCTTTGTTCTGACTGTGCATTTAAAAACTTAATTAAATTAATCTATCTTAAATCATCACATTAAAAATCTTTCGAATTTTAGCAAGTTTTGGATCTTTACTGACGGCTCCCAGGCCAATTAAATTTGTCATTACCCTTTGCGTATCTTATTTTTCTTCTTCGAACACAAAACAAGATTTTTCCTTATAATTCTACCTTCATTGTGATTCAAACATCCTGTATGATATAGTATAAAATTACCTACCATGACCAAGTTCATATTTTCTTCTAGAGAAAAAGCTAACCCAGAATCTCACACATCTCATTCCCTAATCAAAAATGACTATATTTTACAACGATCTCTGTATTTAAATGTAACATTATTTTTAGATGTCACATAAAAATAGTAAATAACTATATATTTTGAGTATATATTTTCTAGTATGTGTGTACTTATACAGGGTGTCTTGTAATAGCATGTCATATATAGAAATAACAAATTGAAAAAAAATTTTAAGGGGGTTGTGGATATTATGAGCTACAGTTTGATTATCGAAGATGTATGTTGTTATTAAAAACGTTAGAAAGAGTATTTGTTAGCTAGAAAAGCCAATTGTAAATTCATTTTGTTCAGCAAAAAGTATAAAAATTTTATTTAAACTCTTAAAAATATCAAAAATAGAAGTATTTTAAAACATTTTGTCTCATATATTTTGCCAAAGAAAGCGGCGTAATGAGAAAATGATCCTTATTGATCAAATCTTGGGTCTCCAAGGAATACTTAATAATATTTACAATAACTTTTTCCTTTATCAAAGTCCTTTATCGATAGTAAATATTTCAAGTTCTTCAGCCAAGTCTATATTTTTGAAACACCTTGTATATGTACGTATGTATGCCAACTTTCAAATATTATATACATTGGATAACGATGCGCGACCATTGATTTCCCAAATGTTATAAAAAACTAAAGTAAACATTGGCTTTTCTGTTTTTTATTACTTGCTTTGTTTATTTTGCACCTTTTGTGTTTTTTTTTTTTGTTTTTAAATTAATAGATAAATATTTTATTCATGTTTGAGTGTAGCAGAAATGAAATTCTAGATGAATTCCTTCTAGGTTTGTGTCTCCAAGTAAACTAAAATAAAATATACCAATGTAGAAACATAAGAAAGTCTTTTTAATTGGATTCAAATTTGTTTCTGACTTTTTATTTGGCCTTATTTATACAGGGTTGTTCAAAAAGATGATACCACGTGTATAGGAGACATTTTGAAACCTTAACTTTAATATAATGGATATATTGTTCGCTTATAATTAAGACAACAAGATTGAATGCGGTTGTTTTTTCATTGCTGAACAATAAAAATTTATTTGAAGCATAGTAAGATAACACGTATCGAATAACATAAATTTTATCGTAGATAAAATTGAAAATTTTGTCGGATTTAATTCCAGTGCAGTAGTTTAATATACGATAAGTGAACAAATTGTTTTGTTTTACCTCTAGTAGTTTACAAGATGGGTATTACAGACCAGTTGACCTATGCTGCTCATTTACGAACTCAAACTCATTTTACGCTCTACGCCCATGTGAAATATGTGCTTAATTCATGGACTAGGACTCCACATTCTTGAAATCTATTAAAGAAAGGTTAATTTTGATCAAAAATTTAAAAAGTATGACCCAAATTTACAAAAATTACATACTTGGTTTATCAAAGTTGGATAAAATTTGAATCTGAGTAAAATTAAATTTTTTGGATTCTGATGACGTCAGTTAAAAAAAAAAAAAACGATTTTTTTTATAACACAGGCAAATTTGATCCAATCTTATTAAAATTTTTTTTGAAAGCCACAAATTTTGGGTCATGCTTTTCAGGTGTGGTGTCAATTTTTCGCTAGCTATCGCATATGTGCTTAATTCCGAGACCAGGACTCAACATTCTTGAAAACTATTAGAGCTAGATTAATTCACAAATCACAAATTTGAAAAGTATTAGTAGAATTACATACCCAAATTTAGTAGAATTACATACTTCGTTTATCAAAATTGGATAAAACTTGGATGTGACTGAGCAAATTAATTTTTTGGATTCTTTTGACGTCATAAAGTTAAAAAGTTTGATTTTTTTGATAACACAACCAAATTTGATCCGACATTACTGCAATTTAAAAAAAAAACACTATTTTTGGGTTATTTTTTCAGCTGTAAAAATTTTGCTCTAAAAATTTCAATTTGAAATATTAGAAATTAATACTTCCAAGCGTTACAACCATGGCACTAAAATTAGCATACCATGATGTATATTTCATATATACAGGGTATAAAAAGTCAATAAATGTTACATATTACAGTGTTTACATATTAATATAAAGTATTGTTTATTCAGTACATAACATAAGCTTGTTGTTTATTTTCTTGTATGCAATAATATTTTAATTTGTTAATAAATATTAATAAAGATGGTGGTAAATATACACACTTGCAGGTTTGCTTTGCTTCTACTTCTTCACAACTGTTACAAACTAGAACAACGTATTTTATGTCTAGGATCCAGCGTAGTATTAGACAATCACTTAAATTCGGCTAGCAATTTGATAGACTGTTGTTAAAGTTATACATAACAACGTTTATTTTTTACGTAAAGTTTTCCAAGCCAGATAATTCTCATTAACGCGCCTGGAATTGAATGACGTTGCATCTTAAAAGTTTAATGTTTTTTAATGCCAAGCCACGGGTCTTCTACTTTATATTCAGTATCGAAAAAAAGATTTATATCTATAGCTATAGCTATATAGCTGACGTTTTGTTTAACATTAGTGCTGTGTTTATAACTAAGTACATTGAAATTTATGTAAATACAAATACTATCCACAAATCATATAATTGTATATTAATTGTTATTTCAATTGAATTGTATTTATATTTTGTCATAATCTTGTACAGCCCGTAATATATTTAAATAATAAAAAACCATAAAAACATGCATAAAATTGTTGCTCGGAGTGTCAATAAATGTGAAAACCAGGTTGATAATTTTAATTCAAATATTATGAATATATGCATTTTTATATTAAAAGCTCTTAGTTTCCACTTATATCGGCAGTCTCTCTGACTGCCAATTTATCCAAATCTATGATGAAATGACTGTCAAATACTACTACTGACCCAGACCTATAAAGTATGTAGGCTTGGCTTGGTTGTATAATACTTATTACTTATTTTCTTCTAGTAATAATATTCTTGTACAGTCTCAGTTTTAGCCTGAATGAGCGTTGAGGTATGCATATATTCATAATATGGTTATTTTCCTACATCAGTTTCTTGTTTGTATTTTAAATTATATAGTTAAGGAGTTGATAACGAATCAGGTAGTCATTGGAGATATCACGTTGTTTGAGAAAGAAGTTTTCGTAAAGCCAAATTTAGTTTTTGCCTTGCCCTCAAAAGTAAAGTGGCAACACAATATAAAAGCGAATACATATATCATTTTGTGACACACAAAACACCATTCTGAATTTCTATAAAATGGTAGCTAGGTATATGATAGACACATGTTTTATTTTATTAGAGATCAATTTTGTCTGGATTTATCAAGTGACAACTTCTTCAGCCTCGATGAGCGATTTTAAAATTATTCATACTTTATAATTAACATATAAATTCAAAAAAACACAGTTTCTACTTCTGTCGACAGTATCTATGACTGCCTACTTTTTTTTTTACGTTTCTAAAACTTATCTTCATAGTTTTTGCCGTCTAGGAGCGACTTTAGCGATAAGTAGAGAAAGAACGACAATAATCAACATTTTCTCGAAATTCTAACCAAGTGATTAACTAAAACAACAATTTTCACCAACTAATAGTGTTTTTATGTAAAATTTACTGCCATTACTTCTCCAACTATTAAGTAAATGTTTTATAGTTGCTACTAAGTTTTCAAATTGTTGGTGGTTTTCCGGGTTACATAACCCTTTTACTGTTTATTATACAGATATACATACATCTATCTACCTGCCTTTATCAAATGGTTAAACTGTATTATTTGTACAAGGGATTTCAAAAATTATTACGATATATTTAATCATCATATTTCTTCAATGTTAATTTATTGTTGGGAAATTTACATTTTAAATATTATAATAATTTATGGGAAATGTCTTTTAGAAAAGGGGTCAATGACTTGAACTTACCGGAATTACCTGTTTTTCAATATGCATTGGACAGCCAATTGTTTTGATAAATGATACTGTTTTTGTCGACAAGAAATAGGATTAACCTTAAATAGTAAAGCGTATAATATATTTTCATTTATCAAATTTGAGCTTTTAATTGTCAATAATCTTAGCAATTGTCAATACAACTAAACAGTTTTTAGCAATCAGAGATCGCATCGGCTTAAATTTGTATATTCTGATATGTTATCTAAACTAGTACAGTAATACACACGCTAGAACTTTTCTGTTATTTGTAAGATGTAAATGGATTTCGTTTTAAAATTAATTCTTACGTGATTTCATGCCAGTATTATTATAGTTTATGTAAAACAAATAACTAAAGAGGACATAAAAAAGTATTTTACTTATATAACACTTTTGTTTATTACACACTCTGTAAGTTTGTTATCTTGAAGTAAAATATTTTTTTTAGTTAGAATATAATACATATTCTAAGTACGTTATAATGTTTATGTAAAATAACCAAGATAATCTTAATAAAATGCATATGGATTAAATGCAAAATATTTTGTTGTGGTCGACTTAGAAACGTCTAAAACTTATGAATATCATTATTTGATTCATCGTTCGTTTTATATGTCTCCAATACAGAAATGTATAAACACACATACACTTGATATGATAATTCTTGTAATTAAAATCCTAATCGTATTCATCGGGAAATATATCTCGGTCAATAAAAACTTTCTTCTTATTTTAGTTACCTGAAGAATTTTTATGTTAGTTTTCCAAGCGATGGAAAAAAATTGCTCCATATGCCTTCATATGAGAGCTCTTTCATGGAATTATTTTCGATCGATTGTTAAACAAATCTTTCTTTGGGGGAGGGGTTCGACATTACCTTTGAAACTGATTTTTCTGAAATTTCGAGACACAAATTTGTGTGTGTTCAAAAAATATAAATTGGATAGAAATTTTTGTACGGTATTTTAAACTTTGAATTTAGAAATACATTCGCCAGAAAAATGGTGTTTTTGTATTTTTCAAGCTCTATAAGTATTCTCAGAAAAGCAATTTTTTTCGTTTTTTCAAAGGTGTTATCGATGAAATTAAGAATTTATTTTAGAAAATTCATAAGAGAATTCCTCCTAAAACTTTATTTTTCATAAAATTTGGAGACGATTTGAATTTAAAGAAACATTTATATTTTAACTTTGCCATTAAACGGTATTTGTCATGAAACAAATATTATTTGCAATAAATTCTATTAAATATTTATAATTGATTTACATAGAATTGTAATAAATTTATTTTGAAATATCACAATAACAATTACCAATACATTATACTAAATTAAATATAACATTTAATTGATAATTTATATGCACAATATAATTAATAATAATCTATACATAAATTAATTAATAAATTATTATAATAATATCATTCATTATCATTTAATTAATCTTAATTTATAGAATAGATAATCATGATTTTTATAAAAATATTTCATCAAATATTTCAATTCGTTCGTTGGTCACATTCTTTTAAAACTCAAAACAAACCTTGTTCTTTTTGGCTGGGTGTATTACACTGAGTGAAAGTTGAAAGATAGTGCTATTGACTTATCTTTTTTTACTTAAACATTAGTGTAAAAACTAAAATGAAATATTTTCATTAAAAGGAATAAGAAATGTTCAAAATAATTTAATTATATTAATGACTACAAACATTAATATTATTCTATCTTTTTTTTATTGGGTTTTTGTTTGTTTTGGGAAAAAAGAAAACATAATAATTCATTCTCTTACAATTTTCTTTTTTATTTTGTAGATTTTTCTTTTTATCAAAACTTACATATCAAATTTATTATTTGAATAAAGAAAGTAGAGTATAGCGACCACCCACCATTGACATGACACATATATAAATTTTACCTGCCTTCTATAAAATAGTGATGGTTCCACTTTCAATTCTAGACGTATAGTACAGTCGCCAACATAGCGTTTCTTTTGATAGTTCTATTTTTGTATCGTTTGTTTTAACATTAACATTGCATTAATTAATAATTGTCAATTTGTTAATCCTAAAATATATTTTTACCCGGGTCCTATTGTAGGTCCCATTTAAAACAAAAAAGGATTCAATGGCTAATTTATTTCATATTTCGTGACTCACATAGACACAAATACGCCACCATTTTAACGTTGGGTTTTAGTTTTCAGTGAAATAACAAAGAATGCATGTTTTGTTAGCTCAAATGTGAAATATAATTAAAGAAAAATAAGCAGTACATTATTCTACCAAAGCGTTTGGGCATAGAAAGAAAGGAAAGTTTCTGTTTTTTATTTGATAATTACTTTTTTAGCTGGAATTTATTATAATTGCGTGAGGTTTCGTAAGATGGCCCAATACGTGGATTGTTCAGAAGGGTCGTTTTTTGAATAACAGCCATCGAAGTTAATCCTAGTTTTATCCTTTGATCACTGGACTAATTACATAGTAATATATTATATTATAACATATTGGTGGGTTATAGAAAGCAAATATATAGAAAAAACCACTCGAAAAAAAAAAAACAAATAATATATTTTGATCGGAAACATTTGATATTATAAATCAGTAATATGGTCACGAACCAATAGAGGATTACAAATATTAGTTAAAATGTCATATACCTTGTGCTTCTATACTTGGCCTGTTTATTATCCTTATGACTACAGTCCACTGCTTACTGACAGTATGAGTATGTCCTGACTTTTGTTTTATTCCCTTATTTCTATAAGTGATGACAAAAACTTGAATTCATTGAGAAATACAGACGATGAAAAATAGTTAATCAAATGTATTTTGTCTGTTTTGATTGATTAACGATATAAGTGTTAGAAAAATTCGATAAAATGAAACAGTTTTTTGTTAACATTTCGGCCGAAAGAAGAAAAAAAAATGTTAATGGAATATTTTTATGAACTTAATTCATTACAGATTTGGGTTATATCAATAGTTGAGTAAAGCTGGCGAGAGAATCCTATTTACGTCTGATTATGACCTTTCTCATTCCAAAAGTAAGATAAGCAGATCTCAATGTACGTAGATTTTAAACACGACGAGAAACTATGATTCTGAACCACTTTTGACTGATGGAATTCAATTTGTTTACCCCTGGAAACATCGAAAAAATCGAAACAGTTAATTGTTTTCAATTTCAATGAAAACTATTTTCTAAGGTAATTTTGCCCCAAAAATTACAAAAATCGTATTTTAATGAACGAATTATCTTCCGATATGACCTTACTATTTCATTGGGTTTTCAATTTGAATCTGTTTTTGGGAGCGTAGCCTGTATAATTAATCACAAATTCGATTTATTTTATTCATCACAGAGGAAAACGTAATTAACTTAGAAAAATTTCAAGTAAAAAAGGCATAACATACACCATATTTATTGAACTCTTTGTATATTTATTAAAAATTATTCAAGTTAAATTATTAAATTTTCAAAATTAAATTCTAAGATACATAGAAAAGCAACACATACAATATATGAACAACATACGGCATTCTCAAAGAGTAAAAAAGAAGATCCTCTTAAAATTAAGATATAATCTTTTACAATAAGCAGATTTTTAGTGAAAGTGAAACATTTCTTATTTAGAAAAAGAATTAAATGAAAACATAAGAATGTAAATAATATAATATTATTTTCTGTGGGAGAGAAAGTTTATAATTTTCTTAACAATTCAATAAACCACCAAAAAATATACAACAATGTTTGCCATGAGAGATGGAAAAAAAAAATTTGTACTTAAATTAAGTCAAGTAGAATAAATCTTTCTTGATGGTTCCATACAAAAGAATTAGTTGATTTACTTTTTCAATCCCAATACTTATCTTTCTATCTTCTTCGAAAAAGTTGATGTGTACTCATAGGATGAATAAAGTACAAGAATACTAAGCATTCCAATCTCCCTATGCAGCACAAAAAACATTTCGTTCAGAACTTTCCAGCGGAGTTTTTTAATCTAGTTTACAGAAGAAAAAAGAAAGACGAACAGAAGAAAAACTCAAGATAAAAAATTATTTTGCTTGTTTTGTGAGTGAAGCTTGATAAGTTGACTTCCTACGTAGATGGAAATAGACAAAGAATGGGATTAATGGAAGATAATGAGAGGAGTTATTTAACCAAATCACTGGAATGCCTACGAAACAATGTGACAATAAAGTTTTTGTTCTTGCCTAATTATAATTTCAAAATCCTCTTAAGGGTAAAAATTTTCTGAACAACATTTCTCAATTAAGAGACTTGTGGAACATTTAAGAGAAGATAAAATAGTGCAGCAAATTTTGCCAATCAAGAATCATTGGATGAGGTAGGTTGAATTCTTAGTATTCCTCATACTGAAAGATTTCCAAGTTCGTTAGCTTCCGAGCACCGAGTTACAAGCAATGTCAAAATAAAAATTTGATTGCCCGTACAATGTGAATATTACTGTCGCGTTATTACGTGTAACTGGATAGAGAAATAGGTTTTATGCAGTAATCAATTTCCAGAGACAAAACCGTTTTTGTGGATTTGAAGATGTGTGAATAATATATTAAGATTATGGGTTGTGATTTACTCTCAACGTAAAAATATCATCTGATCCTACTGCAGATCTACAGACAACTTGTGAAAAGAATTTACTAAATTACGGAATCCTAAAAATTTGACTACCATGAAGTAATATAAAACCCAAAATGAATCCTTTTAAAATTAATTTAATTATTTAGTTAATTACATTTAATTATAATATTAATTTGTATGTATGTATGCGTGACTTTAATAATTTTAATGAAGTTATCAAAGAAACGAAGATAGAAAATGGCAACGATAGCAATGAAATGAAATGAGAAACCCACCATCGTAAGAAGACGCTGAATATATAGCAGCAGCGTAAGGTACCACAGTACAGTTATGATGATGTTTTATTCTTCGCTTCTCACAATAATTATTATATTAATTTTTAAATAAGAATTAGTGAAGTCACACACAGTCAATGTTTTAAATTGATTTTTCATCTCTAACACTCGTTGTATTTTTGTTGTGTCAAGTCAATCGTTAGCGTTTTAACAGCCAGTAATTTTACCTAAAGACACTCAACGCGTGTTTTTTTTTCAATGTGCTTCTAGAGAATACATGGAGTTAAACGGAGCTGTTCGCATATACATTAATTTAAATCGACGTCTGTACTTGAATTTACTAATACCATTCAAATTCCCAAATTTTGATCGTAAAAATTATCAACTTTAAATCCATTGGAATAAATATGTGAAATCGAATTATCTATAACTTTCGATGCATTTTTAATATGCATTTCTTAGCCTCTATTGTTGCTAGGGTTTCTCCTCGAGAATTCTCGCCTCGATGTTTTTTATCTATATTTTTTTTATATTTCTTATAAATAATTTTTTTTTTAAATGATTTATATCAGTACCTTCAATAAAAATATTACAGTGTAGGGTAAGTAAAAGGTATATCAAAATAGTCCTTGTTTTAAGTAATTAGGGTTTCGCACCAAAAATTAAACTCCCTTAAAATTGTGAACAAAAGGGAGGCAGGTGAGTACTGGAGAGTTAAAGGCTATAGCGTGGTAGCCTAATCAACTGCAACACGTGGCTATGTAGCTAGAAATTAATATTTTTCCTCTTCAATTCGCTATCATGTGAATGTTCGATTCTCTTGTCAAATAAGAATTAGTAGAGTCAATGTTTTAAATTGATTTAGAATTTATTTTATATATGTTGTAGGTATTTTATTCAATAATATAATTAATAAAATGACGATCATTATTTAATTATTCTATTGATTTTAAATTTAATTTTGGTTTAATAAATTTTATAATTTTAATTATAATTCAATTTGATACATACATATTTTTTTTAAATTCATCTTTATTACATTATATTCATTTATTTTAAATTTATTTATTTGTTAAATGCATTGCACTTTTTAGCATTTCGTTGCCAAATGGAAAATGTAAATCTAAATTAAAGTAAATGGGAATGGAAACGGACAGGAACCCCCTCCCTTTTCTCATCAACTTCCTTCTAAGCAACCAAAAGGCAAGTTTTTTTACTTTGTTAAAAAGTAAAATAAGACATTACTTGATTGAAGTAAACGTGTTTACTTAGCTGTTAATGTACTTATAATAAGTAAATATTTCTCAAGTCAACGACTACAATACTATTTAATTCACGAAAATAAGTTATTAAATGTTTTGAAATTTTCTTGAATCAAGAAAATATTTACATGCTACCATGAGAAAATTCTTATATATTATAAATGTGAAAGTAAGGATGTTTGTCTGTTTGTTTGTTACGCTTTCACGCTAAAACTAGCGAATGGTTTTTAATGAAACTGTACAATACTATACCTCATACATTAGAATAACACATGAGCTATAATTTATACCAATATATTTTTAAAAAAAATTTAATTTAATCTGATATTTACTATTTTAAATTTTTACAGAAATCTTTAAATTATGGTTCAAAATAATGTATATAGATAGAACAGATCTATTATCATCATTTTGAACCAAAAACTAAAGAATTTCTGAAAAATTTAAAATAGTAAATGTCAAACAATTCATAGCCATTTTCTAATATACTCAATGAACTATGACTATTTAACAATTAAAAAACTGAAAACTATGCATACTTTATAGCTGCGTAAAACAAACCCTTCATGTTGTATGGATGAAGGATAAGTGAGATCAAGAAGGGTGGAAGCTATAAAGCGGTGGTTTTTACTTTTAAGCCCAGCGAAGAGGGCGGGTATCAAGCTATTATATACATACTTTTACATTGTGTAGAAATATCCATATTGATTCCTGAATCCAATCCTAAATATATATTTTATGTTTTTACTCTGGCTCATAACAATAAATTATCGATTTTCAGTATTTTCAAAAAAAAAAAAAAACTTTCCAATTTTCGATATTAATAAAAATATTTTTTGATAAATATCCAGTTCTTGTTGTATGTTGACGATGTTGTATGTGAAGTGTATGCAGTTGGCACAGTCAATATATTTGATACAATAATACCCAACCAAACAGTATAGGACAGACGGATAAAGTAGATATCTACACACAAATATATATTCATTGGTAATAAAAATATGGAGATTTTTATATATATTATTATATTTCGTGAAGAAAGCAAAATCTTCTATCCGTTCAAATATTATTATTAGTATTTGGATATCGAATCGAAACGAATGTGTTGTGTATCGAATTTATATCGAATGTTTTATGTAAATTGAGTGAGTCAACATAATTTAAATTATTTATGATGACAACATTTATTTTGTATAAATATTATTTTCATCCTGTTTTTTAGTTTTACTAGAGATTTTACCCACTTTAGTCATAATTTGGTTTACAAGTTTTATTTAACGGAATAAATTAAACATTATGAAAATATTGGGCGGCTCTTACAATAAGTCTCTTTGAATAGATTCAATTTTTTAATCGGATAGAAACGCTGTAAAAAAACTTATGTGCTTCATTCCGGGACTAAGACTCCACTTTTTTAAAACCTATTAGAGCTAGGTTAATTTTGATTACAAATTTGAATAGTATGACCCAAATTAAGTAGGATTACATACTTGGTTTATCAAAGCTAGAAAAAATTTGGATGTGATAGAGCAAAATTAAATTATTTGGATTCTGATGACGTCATTAAGTTAACAAATTCGATTTTTTTGATAACATGAGCAAATTTGATCCGATCTTATTGGAATTTTTTTTGAAACCCACTAATTTTGGGTCATTTTTTCAGCTGTGATATCAGTTTTTTGCTAGCTATCACTTATATGCTTCATTGCGGGACCAGGACTCCACATTCTTGAAACCTGTTAGAGCTAGGTTAATTTTGATCACAAATTTGAAAGTATGACCCAAATTACGTATAGGATTACATACTTGGTTTATCAAAATTAGAAAAAATTTGGATGTGATAGAGCAAAATTAAATTTTTTGGATTTTGATGACGTCATAAAGTTTAAAAATTCGATTTTTTTGATAAAACAGGCAATTTTGACCATATTGGAATTTTTTTTGAAACCCATTAATTTTGGGTCATTCTTTTCAGATGTGATGCCAATTTTTTCGTTAGCTATCACTGTGGTTAATAATTAAGGAACCAGGACTCCACATTCTTGAAACTTATTAGAGCTACTATGTAGCCTTGTTACAGTCCTATCAGCCATTATTATGGAATTAATAATAATATAATAATTGGTTAGTTACATATATAACTTTGAAAATATTAGTTGCCAATTATATGACTGGATTAAAATATATGATATTAAATAGACAAAAAAAACGTAAAAATTGCGTAAGGAAACGTTATTCCCATAAAGAATCTTAATACTACCAATATCATCTCGATCTGAAAAAATTAAGTTTCTTTGAATTTTTGTGCCTGTTTTAAAATAAATTTGTTTCAACTTTTATCCACCTTTCGAAATTACGTCGAATTTTAAGCAGATTATATAAAAAACATACGGTATATTCGAAAAATATAAAATGCAATCTAACCCAACAACTAATAAAAATGATGCTGATAAAGCAACCATCTACACTCTTGTATAGTCGTCAAGCATCTCCAGAATTGTATTTGAATCATAGATAGTAGTAGTAACCAAATAGACGTTATTATTACATAGAAAATGGAAGCAAGCAACAAAAAAAGTTCAGAATATTAGAAATCACTTAGACCATTTTTAGTTTGCGGATCGATCAAAAAAATGCCTTTAGTGCAACAGGAAGTATTTTACAGTCATTTCAGAATGAATGGAAATTTGAGAGACTGATATCAGGGTCAGATGACTGAGAAAAAGGATAAATTTCGGAGAAGAGAATAATTAAATAATAAAAAAGGACGAGACGTAACGTTGGCATTCGGTAAGAGTTATGTTCCTTTCTTTATAAATTATGTATTCATACTTTACAAATTTAATTCCAAATGCCATCTATGAACAGTAATAAAAAATAGCAGAATCACTTAGTTAATTGTAGAGTTTTAAATATTATTACATAGGTGTCGCTTTTTTGATTGAAAAAAGTTTAGGTTTCCTAGGTTACGGTGTTACGTTTTTTTGTTATTGTTGTACATTTTTTTGGCTTAACCCTTATACATAGTTTTTGGATAAGGAACATATTTCCCAAAATGAAAAAACCATTTACGAGCTTTTTTTCTCCAGTTTTTCGTATACTTTCAACTCTCATTTTGAAAATATCTTGATTAACAATCTGCTTGCAAGAAAATATAAATGTATGCATATTTTTTCAATAACCAACAAACGAATGAATACATTTATTGCAAAAGAAATAGAATTTGTCTCCTTCACTTCAAATACCTTCTGAAATAGGTAGATACTCTTCTAGTGCACAACAACACTTATATTCGATGTACCGCATTAAACTACTCGTCACTCTTCTTACATTGGTGTCAATGAATACTAGATTTCTAGCAAGGATGTAATGATAGTCAGCTTTATAACAATAGATAGAAGTTTTTATTTATTAGAAAAGTATATAATGATAGATAGTAAATTGTAAACAAATATTACAAAAGTTTATTATTCTGTTTCTCAATAAAATCATTTTCATTTATTAAAAATTGTTAAGGAAAAAAATCCCTATTTCGGCGAAATCCATTTTTATTAACCCGTCAGCACTCGCGTTATTAGTATTTTGGGACACCGCTGGTTTTTTCAATGATAAATATACTTATATACTTGAAACTTCATAAATGGGTTCTTTTTGATGAGTCGATCAAACTTTCCTCTACGATTGTTTTCGAAAAGGCTACGTTTTTAAAATATTCATCACATTAAAAATATTTATAAACTTTCCTAAGAATTTGATTTGAAAAACAACTTTTCTAAAAATAAAAATTTTAATATAAATAATATTTTTCACTTAAAAAAAATTGTCGATAAGATTCTGATTTATGAAAAATTGATTTTGAAAACTCACTTCCGCTCTTAATAATTTTCCTACCATTTTCTTTTCATTGAATTAAAATGGGTTCGTCTCAACACCTTACTTGTTCTGTATATATGAATGAAAAGTGTTTAGGTGTTAATATGTCAATCAACTTTTTGCTAGTTTATAAATTATTTAAAATTGATGGACAGCTGTTTATCCTACATCAAAATCTGAGAAATATTATTATTATTAAGTTCATTATTAAGATATTCACATGTATACAGGGTGAACCAGGTTAATGGCTCGTTTTGTAGTTAACCAGTAAGAAAATAACTTAAACAAAAGTTTAAGGGCGAGCATGATGTTTTGACCCTACTTTTCTGGGTTTCTTTAATAGTCAAGTTAGATCCTAAAAGGTAAGAGATAGAATAACATTTTAAATTAGGAAGTTGATCCTCATAAAAAAACTCACATTTATTATTTAAAACATTTTTTCGAAAATCGTTAGCTTTCGAGGGAAATGCGACTTACAATTATAGCATTATTGCATTGAATCCAAAAAAAAAACAAGCTACTATAGAAAAATTGTTTAGTCAAGAGTTTTCAAGGGCAATACAGGACATTTGTCTGTGTCCATGACTTTCCATTACAATTATAAGCGTATTTTCTTTCGATTAAATGCAATAATGATATAAATTTAAGTCGCATTTCCTCCGAACAAAGATAAAACATACATTAAATAAAGATAAAACATACGGTATAATTTTTATTTATTGATATATATAATTTTCACCTCTTTTGAATTTTATACTATTTCTATCTTTGTCACTATTGTGTTGTGAATATATGATGAATAATAGTTTGTAGTAGTCGTACCTATGCTTTTATGCGGCATTTTAATTTGATTTGGGTACGTATTGTATGTGTATGACCGAAACGATTGTTGGTGGTCGCAATTGGCCCACGAAATTGAGCGTGCTTTTATGCATACATATAATACACACACACACATATACTTATCATAGTTATTCAATTCATCGCAATTCAGTCGTATTGTGTGTGTGCATGATGACGAATTTACTTCATACCTTTACCGAGTGTTTAAAAAGTTATGTGCAGTGCATGTGATAGATGACTGATATGGAATTTGTTGCATAATTCATAATAATATTAAAGTAAACTTGATACCATAACAAAATTTGAAAGTAAAATTAAAATCTAATAAAAAACGAAGCAGTTATAACTATTATTTTTCTTACAAAAATAGAGTTTTATATGGAATCTAGATGGCGATACTCAACAATAACGAAACTTTATCTTCCTCTTTGTTAAAACGTTCATACTCATAAATATTTTCAAAACCAAGCTCACTTTTCTGTCCGTGCAGTGACAATTCTTCACATGAAATGATAAAAAAAATTTAATCATCATCCCCATTAAATTTCAAAATAGGGTGACCAAACACCAAAGCAAATTTTGTTCGCAATTGAATTTCTGAAATACTTGGAAAAACATATTTTTGAGAGGGGGTGGGGTCATTAGTGACGTTTAGAAACCGAATAGGTGTTCATATTTTAATTATCGTTTGATTTCAAGTATAGACGATTTACAAAGTAAAAACTCAAAAAGTATCTCTTCTCGCAGTAGTTATCGAGTATCAAGTTTGGATTAAAGAATAGTGGGAAAAGAAACATTTAAGAGATGCTGCAATCAAAGAACGTTCAAAATGCAGGCGGATTGGAGTCAAAACATTATGGATGCTAGAGAAGACGAATTAGAAAAACAAATTGATTCTAAAAGAAGCAGAAACTGTAATTAACTTCGAAGATTCCTTGAAAAGGTTTTTTAAAAATCACGATCCAAAATGTAGGTAAGTGGAATTCTTCGAATGATCTCATCTATCAGAAAATACCGTGAATCTAAAAGTAGATGATGCGATGTGTTATTTAGATAAATTGGTGGGGATATGGTATTTCATGAGAACATTTAGGTATAAAGTGTTACCGAAATTACATAAATTAGAATTCTTTTCGATTCTTCTGGTTATTACTATGAATATTGTCTGTCAATAAGGACACTCACTCTTTAAGTACTTTGTAAAGTTGAATATATATATATTTATAAATAAATATAACTATTTTATTTTGATTTACAACATTTTCATTTAAACATAAACGTTAACGTTTGTCTGCACTTGACGCATATAAAATTTTAGTTGAATGTTCATATTACAGTTCTACTGTACCTACTGTTATTGCACTGTAATGCTCTGCGTACTGACTGAATATATGGTACTCAACATTATAAAATACTGTAAAGTGGTTCATATCAATTTTAATTATATAATAAATTAATTATTTTATTAAATGATTTATTATAATTTTAATTTCATTCATGTTATGAAATTGCATTGAATTTGAAACGCTTTGCGTTTGAGTTTCTGAGATATCGCAATATTTGGATTGATTTTGGTCCGTATCTCAAAAACTATTCGACCAGTCATCAAATGCACCCGATTTTTGTAATTTTTGGGTCAAAATTACCTTATAAACTGAGTTTTATCGAAATTGGAGATAAAAAATTTCTCGATATTATTAAGAGTAGATACACCTTTGAAAAAATCGAGAAAAACGAAAAAAAAATGTTGTTTTCGAAATTGATGAAACTCAGTGAATGGGGTAATTTTGACGCAAAAAGTATAAAAATCAAGTAAATTTAATGATTGGATGCAGAGTTTCTGAGATATCGCAATATTTGGACCGATTTTAGGCAGTATCTCAAAAACTATTTGACCAGTCATCAAATGCACCCAATTTTTGTAATTTTTGGGTCTAAATTATCTTTTATACTGAGTTTTATAGAATTTGGGGTACCCCTTAGAAAAAATTTTGTTTTGGAAGTTGATGAAACTCGGTGGATGGGGTAATTTTGATCCAAAAAGTATAAAAAAAGGTAAATTTAATTATTGGCCCTATAGAAAGTTACAACTTCAGCAAGTATCATGTGCAAAACTTCATTTGCAAAAAATTAAAATCCATAAAACTGTGAACAAATGGGAGGATAAGCTATTAATATAGCTTCTTCTGCCTTATTGCAACTGCAAATGTGTCATGAGTTAAATAAAAATAATGCAACCATTTTCTTTCGTTAACATTTAACAAATTCTCAGTATACTTTCATTATCGAATATTTTATTATTATACAGTTGAATTACTTTCAACAATTCGCATTCATATCTGCATTTATAGAACATCCATCCATACATCCATCATCAGTTCACACAAATAATATTGATTTGAATGAATAGAATACAACAAAAAACATATAGAGAGAAAACATACATCGAAAAAAAAAAACGTAATATTTTTAAATTGCATTGTGCATAAAATTTCATTATCAAAATAGTTAGTTTTTAAAAGTTTGGATACATTTTTAGTTTGTTTTTTTTAGCCCATTATATAAAAAAACACAAATGTTATTTTTATAGGAAAAGTATGGAATACCACAAACGGTACCCTGATCATTTCTGTTAAAGTGCCTTATGGTATTTAAGTCAACCCTAGTAGCTCAGTTGGTTAAAGCGTAGTCATGTCACAACAAATAATTAATTAAATTAATAGTTGGGATGGACTTGTGCAGTGCATGGTATATACATGAAGGAGGTGCGCTCACCCAAAGTGCCTTATGTTATTTAAGTCAACACTAGCAGTTCAGTTGGTTAAAGCATACCCATTTCCGTTAGTGGTATGCCTAGGATAGCTGGTTCGATTCCCGCCGCCACAACAAAAATTAATTAAAATAATATAATTTCATTTATCAGTGGAAGCTCCGCTGAAGCTCCTTACCAAAGGTGGTGAAACACATATATGGTAACACAAGGCGCCCTATGGCCTAAGTGTGTCCTTCATGGACAGCCAGTATAACTTAGACTTACCTGATCTATTTAGGGAATATTACAGAAAAGACTCAACATCAGTTGTACTAGAAATTATTAACAATTTAATCCAATAAATTATTAAATTTAACAGTTATTCAAGTGAAATATCTTACTCAAAAAGATCTCCTTTATGTTTGCAGTACATACCATACCAAACAAATCTCAAGCTAGGACCTGAATATCAATGGATACAAATATTAGTGGGTAAATCATTTATTGAGGAGACATACGATATTGAGATGAATAAGATACTCTTCACCTCAGATATTTCCTCAAGTTTCGACAAAACTTAATTCATTTTCATATAAGAACATTTTCGACTACCGCTGGCTGTTAACAAGTATTAAGGCTTGCTATGCCTTATTTTGGAATGACGAATGATTTAAGTTTTTACTGTTAGAAATCGGATAATTTGGATTAGTTGACTTTGTTTCTGTAACGGAAAAAAACGTGTTTTAAATTTTTGACAATTTATTACGTGATTTTCGAGACACAAGCACTTTTATTCTGTTAAAACAAAACAGTACAACCCTTTTGTTTATAAAAATGGAAAAGTCCGAAAACTCTACGAGCGATAATAATTGGTAATAAATATCAATCTTAATTATGTTAAAAATGTATCTAACTTTATACTTTTATCTCGACTCATTGATCAGGTTCAGCTGGGTGCAAATGTTTCTACAAAACTCTTTAGATTCTTATACTGGTTGTTTAGTTTTCATCTTGTCATAGTACATCCTACGAGTATGAGAACCAACCTAGATATCATGAAGGTTATAAAGAAGGAGAACGATCGCAATAGAAAATATTGTCCCCAATATTTTGAAAAAATAAGTGAGGCGCTGGGATCGCTAAGTTGTATCATTAAATGCGGGCTGTTGTGCGCTAATATACTACTTACCGACGACAGCGCGGCTGGTGGCTGAAATGAACTATAAATTCTACAAATTTTCAGGGACAGGTGCGCTAATGCTTTAGTACATAGCGATCGTTCTCCTTCTTTATAACCTTCATGCTAGATATGTATACATTCAGTAATTTGTATAAGAAATACTGCATGTGTTGTAGCTTCAGTAAAAAAGCGGTTTTGGTCCGTTTTGTTACTATGCTGTGCTTAATGTATGCATATGAAGTACTCGCTCATACTCGTTGTATGCAGCAACTCATATCCCATTTATTCAAGCAAATTCAAGTTTTAACGGCATTTTAACTTCACTAAGAACGATCGTACTTTTGATACTCCTCACATTTCCAGTATTTTTATTTCTCTATATTCAGTTATATGTATTTGTTATATTCAAAGCATGTATAAAGTAATTTTGTAATGTTATTTTATTTTATTTTATTTTACTTTTTTTTTTTGGTGTAGTATTGTAGTTTTTGTTTTAAATGTTATTTTTGTCGTTAAATGTTCGACAGTAATGTTTTATTATATCGTTGGTTGAATTCATCGTATCGTATGCAATATGCATGTGTATTCGTGTATTTTGTGTCAATTGTCTACAAATAAAAATTATTTTATTCAAATATTGTACCATTTTTATATGCGTTTTTCATTGTAGTTTTAGTAGTTAATATAATTATGTGTATTCGAACAATGTTTAATATAATTTGGATACATTTTTGTTTTTGTTTTAATTTGCGTTCGGTTTGGGGAATACATTTTTAATACTAGTTTAGATAAAAATATATGCGGCTTGAAATGATGTAATAATAAACAAGTCCCTAGGTTGAAAAATTCCTCAAAATTTCTGATCCATAAATTTATATTTCAGTTTCCTTCGAAAAATAACGATTGAATGATTTATGTTTTTTTGTTACTACCCATAATTATAATAATTGTTATAGTTTGTTGAATGATAGGATTTTATTTAATAATCACACACAGGTTTTCTACTATGTTATGCATTTATTCACTCCTCATAACTAATAATAATTCCCACCAAAATGTGTTCGTCTACACATCTCTTACGGTATGGCCAACCACTTTATCAACAGTGTGACCAACCTTACATCTCCCTTTTTATATTTAATTACAAAATTATTTTATTACATATTTATAAAATTAAGTACATATTCAAAACACTAGATACAAAATTAAATTATAATTAAAAGTACAAAATTCAAAATCATGATACACAAAATTCAAATTCATGATTTTAGGATTCAACAAATTCTTTTAAATATTCTGGCTTATTGATTTTTCTCCCTAATCTGGTTCTGTTTATTAAATTACTTTCGTCCTCTGTACTTGGATCATTTGTTTTCTTTTTTACCGACTTGGATTCATTATCTTTTTGATTTATTTTAAACTTAGAATTAAATTCAATGTTTTTCGGAGCTTTATATAAATGATGCCTGTTTCTGCTAACTATTCTACCATTGCTCATTTCCAAAATAAAACTTCTAGGCCTATTTGCTTTTCTTAAAATTTTAGCTAAAGTTTTCGAACCATCATTCATATTTTTTACATACACAATTTCATTTAATTTAAATTTTTGCGGTTTGTAATTATGTTTTTTATCATATTGTTGTTTATACTTTAATTGTCTTTTCTCAAGATCATTTTTTTCTTTATATACTTTTGGCCTAAACGTTTCACTTGTTGGAAAAAGAGCATTGATATTTCGACCAAACATTAATTCACAGGGTGATTTGTTAATTCCACCTCCTATTGGAGTATTGCGATACTCCATTAGTGCAAGATTAGGATCTCTCCCACTATTTTCGCATTTCTTTATTAATTGTTTAAATGTTTGTATATACCTTTCCACCATTCCATTAGATTTTGGATATGTTGGACTGCTGGTGGTATGAACAAATCCCCAGCTTTTGACAAATTCTATAAATTTATAATTATTAAATTGAGGTCCATTGTCACTGAACAATTTATAAGGTATTCCATATCTTGCAAAATTACATTTAAGTATGCCTATCAAATTTTCAGTTGATTCATCTTGTAATTCTTTTATTTCAATGAATTTACTAAAGTAATCAACAATTAAAACATATGGTTTTTGTTTAAAATAAAAAATATCTACTCCTAAAACTTGCCAAGGACCTTCTGGTATTTCTCTCAGCATTAAACTTTCTTGCTGATGAGTTTTTGCAAATTTACAACATGTATTACAATTTTGTATTACATCATCAATTTGTTTACACATATAAGGCCAAAATAAAACTTTTCTAGCTTTGATTTTGCATTTTTCTGCCCCTGAATGATTATAGTGCACTAAATTAAGCATATCTTTTCTTAATGAATTTGGTACTATTACCGCTTGATTTTTAAACAATAATTTATTTGCGTAAAAAAGTTCATCTTTAATTGAATAATAAAATTTTAACTGACTATCTAATTTTTCTTTATTAGGCCACCCGTTTCTAACATAATATATAATTTTGTTTAATTCTACATCTTTTTCTGTTTCATTTTGAAATAATTTTAATTTATCCTTTGAGATTGGTAAATTATCTGTAATCAAATTGACATGAGCTTCTACCTCCCTTTCTATGTTACATTCTAAGTTATTTATATTCTCGTTTGGAAAACGTGAAAGAGCGTCAGCTATTAATAAGTCTTTACCCCTTTTGTATTGTACTATTATATCATAAATTTGTAACCTTAAACGTAATTTTTGTAGCCTAAGTGGAGTTTCATTTATTGATTTTTTGAAAATGTATTCTAATGGCTTGTGGTCGGTTTCTACTTTTATGGTCCTCCCATAGATAAAATGATGAAATCTCTCACACCCTAATACAATTGCCAACAGTTCTTTTTCTATTTGAGCCCAAGTTTTTTGACTGTTTGTTAATGCTTTTGAAGCATAAGCTACTGGCAGGTTATTCTGTAGGAGTACAGCACCGGCCCCGTAGCTACTACAATCAACAGACAATGTGATTTCTTTATTGACATCAAAATATTGTAAAACCGGAACTTCAGTTAATAATTTTTTTAATTTTGCAAATGCCTCTTTATGTGATTTATAAAAAACAAATTCGTTTTCTTTTTTTAACAACTGTCTTAACGGATCAGTTACTGTAGAAACATTTGGTAAAAATTTACTTACATACGTAACTATTCCTAATATTGTTTCTAACTCTTTCTTTGATTTTGGTTCTTTAATTTCTAAAATTGCATTTACTTTCTCTGGATCTACTTTTAAACCCTGATCACTAAAAATATGACCTAAATACTTTACTTCATTTAATTCGAATTTACATTTGTCTTTGTTAAACTTAATATTAAATTCTTCAGCCCGTTTTAAAACGTTATTCAATCTTACCCTATGTTCTTCTTTGTCTTTACCAAACACCAGAATGTCGTCAATGAAAATCGTTACTCCTTCCAGACCTTTAAAAACATCTTGAAAATTATATTGGAATACTTCTGGAGCTGAGCAGATTCCAAAAGGAAGTACTAAATAACAATATCTGCCGTATTTTCCTGCATGGAAAGTAGTAAGTAGTTGACTTTCTTTCTCCAATTCAACATGGTAAAATCCTTTATTTGCATCCAATTTTGTAAACACTTTTGCTCCTGCCAATCTTGCTGTTATTTCTTCTAAATTTGGTAGTTGATACCTTTCCCTTATTATTGCCTCATTTAATTTCTGTGGATCGAGACAAATTCGTATTTGATTATTTGGTTTCTTCACTACTACCATTTGACTAACCCATTCTGTTGGTTGTTGAACTTTTTTAATTATACCTAACTGCTCCATTTTGTCTAATTCTTGTTTTACTTGTTGCTTAATTCCTATAGGTATTTTTCTTGGAGCCTCTGCTACTGGCACACAGTCTTTTTTTAATTTAATTTTATATTTGTATCCTTTAAGACTACCAATATCCGAAAATAACTGTTTATATTTTTCCATTATTTCCTTTAAATTGTTTTCTTTTTGTGTTGAAATTTCCATTACTCTCTTAAGTAAATTAAAATTTTGAATAAATGGTAATCCGATTACACTGGGTGCTTCATGATCAACGATTTGAAATATTTCCTTTTTACTTTTATTTTTTATTTTGCATAACACACTTGCTTGCCCGATTACTTCAATTTGACTTCCATTATAGTTCTTTAGTTTTATTTTTGAAGGTTCCATTTTAATTTTTAATTTTAGAGCTGTATTTTTACCAATTACATTTACTTCGGCACCAGTATCCACTTTACAATTCACCATTTGACCATTAATGCCTACCGCCTGAATCCATTCTTTTTCGTTTAGTTTTTTTGTTTCATTTTTTGACACTGTTGAAATAAAAAATTCTTCTTTTTCCTCAATTGCATGAACTTGTTTTTTCGTTTTATTTTTGCACATTGTAGCAAAATGATTATACGCCAAACATGCTTTGCATTGTTGTTTGTACGCTGGACATTTATTAATTTCGTGATTTTTTCCACACCTGGTGCAGTTTGTAATGGACGATTTATTATAATTGTTTGATTGATAATTTAATTTAGTATTTTTATATTTTGTTTTATCACCTTGTGATTTTTTAAGCGTATTATTTTGTTTAATTTCGTATACTTTTACCTCATCTTTAATTTGTTTATTTTGAGCTTCTGCAATTTCTGAAGCCTTGCATATTTGTATGCATTGATTTAAAGTTAATTTAGGTTCTCTTAATAAACGATCTCTTAATTTGTTGTCATTAATTCCACACACAATCCTATCTCTTATCAAACTATCTTTAAGATTTTCGAAATTGCAATTTTGTGCTAATAATTTTAAATCCGTTATGAACGAATCAATCGTTTCACCTGTTTTTTGTTGCCTAATATTAAACATGTGTCTATTTACCGTTTCATTTGACTGTGGTACGAAATGTTTTTGAAATGCTTCTAACACTTTTTCCCAATCATTTTTCTTTTCATCTTCGAGCTCTAACGTTTCAAACACTTCTTGCGCTTGTTCTCCAATTGTATGTAACAAAATTGCCACTTTTTGTTCACCACTTTTTTTCTTTTCTAAACCCGAAGCTTTCATATAAATTGTGAATCTTTGTTTAAATTTTTTGAAGTTAACACTCAAATCACCTTGCATGCACATTCCTGTCGGTAATTTAATGGCTGTTAATTCTTCAGTCATTTTGTTTTATTAATTTTTTTTTTTTTATAAAAGTTTATTTATCACTTTTATTTATTTAAATTATTTATTATTTATTTGTATAATTTGTTTATTTAATTTAATTAAACCTGCTAAGCAGCGCCATGTTATAGTTTGTTGAATGATAGGATTTTATTTAATAATCACACACAGGTTTTCTACTATGTTATGCATTTATTCACTCCTCATAACTAATAATAATTCCCACCAAAATGTGTTCGTCTACACATCTCTTACGGTATGGCCAACCACTTTATCAACAGTGTGACCAACCTTACAATAATGGATTTTAACCTCCGTTTCTCTGACATATATGCCTATAACAGAGGCCACTCACATCATTTTTTGTTCCTCTTTATTTATTAAACCACATCCATATACACAATTACATTTATGATGTGGGTGGAGTCAGTTACTTCGTTCTTACCCAAGCGACGAAAATATGATCAATTCTACCGCCCCATTAATTATAATTGTAAACACTACCGCTGCCTGGATTTGAGTTCGAAACCTAAGTCTAAGTAAACAAACGGCTAAGGTCTATCGGTTTAGACCGCTCGGCCACTTAGGCTCTATCCATAAAAGCTACTATCCATAAAAAATTCAAAAGTGCAATAAACTGATAAATACGCCACGATTTTTACATATTTTAGAGCGATACAGACTATATCAAGCAAATCTATGTATACTGTATTCTGGACCCGTTTGTGAATCGATTTTAAAAAGTTAAATAACTAATCCACTCTAGAACGTTCCCAAAAAATGAGTATATGAAAATATTTGAGACTAACGTTTCAAATTTTGAGGGTTTATTCTATTAGAACTTGGGAAAATTAGACAAAATTAGGAGTACAATTTTTGGACATATACCATAGTTTTTGAAATATTGGTACCAAAAGATTTAGAGAAAAGCATTTATAGAAGAAATAACACTCAAATGCCATTTATTTCATCATTTTAAATGTATTTTATGAAAAAACGAATGCCGCTTGTTATAATTTTCCTTATAAGACAGTATTTGTCATGACTAATCAATTTTGGAGAGAAATCTTCGAGAATGTGTCGACTAGATACGAATTGTTAGAAAAAAATTTCGTGCAATTACCAAATTTCATGCTTATTCATAGTTCTTACAGTTTAAACAAATAAACTTCTTCAAATAACTACACTAACAGAATATTTACAAATGCCTAACGCCCTCTCATGCTACGCTACGTTGATAGGGAGTATAAACACTTATTTTCAAGGTTTTAATAATGTTCGAGAAAATGCTTATATTAAACATAGAAAGATGCTTCACCGTAATAATAAATGGACCTTAGGGTTGGTTTTATCGCTAGGAAAAACTATTCCAATAATAGTGTCTATAAATAAAAATATAACAGGGGAGAAAACTGTCAAAAAATTATAAAACGATTGGATATGAAATATGAAAAATCGATTATATTTCACATTTTATTGTATTTTATTTGGGGGTGCAAGAGGCAAGCAAGAGGTTCTTATAATATTTTACGAAACCCTTCGGTAATTAAGAATGGTTTATTTTCATTATTAAAAATTAAGTTGGATATGTTAACAAAAATATTTAATTATTTAAAAGCTATGCGCATTCAATTTTATAATCAATTGTTCCAGAAGAAAGGAAAAATAGTTGCGTGTTTTAAGTATTAGTTTAACCACTGTTTTTAATTACAAAAATTGTAATTTATATTAATGAGGTTAATTAATACAAAATTAATTACATTTTCAAATTATACTTTATAAATAAGTTGTTTTTTTTTTCAGCTTAGGAAAGAGGTTCTTAATAACCACATAAACAGACCACGCGGAGAAAAATAAACAAAATTTAGGATGTATGGGAAAATTTCTGCAATTTTATTCACATCTTATAATTTTTTTTAAATTGATTTGCCTGGATATTTTTCATATTAAAAGTTCAGATATTTATTTACCTACAATTTGTAATACAGGTCTGTATAAAAATTTTCATCTGCATGGGATCTTTTAGGTAAACTATATGTTTATAAGGGTGCTGTATCCAAAAATAATATCCACTTTCTGCTTTTACTTTTAAAAAAGCAAAAATCGGAAATGCGATTAATTGATGGGATTAGTAAAGATGATAACACAAGCTCTTGAAATTGAATTGAATGATACTATAGATGATACTAACCCTTGAATTGTCAGTTCATCTTTTCGTTTTAAAATAAGTTTACCTTCTTGTCTTCGAAACATTTTCTTCTTTTTCTTAATGCTTCTTCGAGTCTGGTTTCGCTTTTGATTTTCTCTTTCCCGTATGGGTTATCATAAACTAACCAGGTATCGTTAATTTATTGATCAACTGACAATTTCCAAGACTGTGATATAACTCAAAATTCATTCCAATTTCTCAAATTTCGAATTTGCATAGTTGCAAGGAAACCTGCCATGATATAAGTTTTTTACCTAGTTTTGGTGGATAACAATCCATAGGAAACTATTAAAAAAGTATGTGCAGTTTTTAGCTGCAGTAAAAATGAATTTATACTATGTTAAACTTCTACCGAAATATCAACAATTTTTTAGTTAATTTAAATGTAATTAGAAACGGTAAATGAATTTTAAAAAACCTGTATTTAATAATTTAAAAAAAAACTCATTAAATAAAATCAACATCTTAATAATAGTAATTAATTTTTATTCACAAATTATTAATAAATTGCTTGTATATAAAATTACAAACAAAAATTATTATCAATTATCATCACAAAAATTTAATTAAACGAACGATTCTCACAAAAGCTGACTTTATAATAATTATTGTACAAAATATATACGAATACCTTTTTTGTGGTTCTGTTCAACATTTTTGTTTATAGCAATAAATAAATTTAATTAATTGTAAATACTGGAATTAATTAAATACTCAAAATTGTTTATTAGTGAACGGGCGGTTTTTCAAACTAAATGCAAACAGAATGTTTCCGGGAACTGTAATTCAATTCGTAGTACGTTGAAACATATGAAAACAAGTTGTGAATAAAAATAGTTTGTAAGACTAGATGCATTGGCAGTTAGTGTAAACTCGGATTATCAAGATTTATGGATTAAATAATCATAAAATAGAGCGAGATGTGTCGTGGGACACCCAGTAGGAACTATGACCTTTTCACAGGAACTAAGTCCATTTTTTTCCTAAATCTATTGACGTGCCTAGAAACACATTTGACATTTATACAACTTTCATTCCTTTTTTAGTTATTTTTAAATGTTCGTTCCCGTGAAAACTTAGGAATCCAAACACTCTTGGATGTAAATGCAATGACCTGTCAAAATTTAAAGCCAATTCATCGACTACTTTATAAGATATATAATGAGTATAAATAGCTATTATAAATAATAAAAAAGCAGCAACATACAATGTTATCAAGCGGTTCCCCATCCAAGTAATGACTGTGTGTTTTCAAACTAGTGTGTATGTTACTTGGTAGGCATACCGCTTCCGAGGGGACTATTAAACACGCTCACCGCGGTAAGGAAGTTATCCCTTCCAAAATATTGCGAGCGTGTCGGAGGGTTTTAAGTCTACACAGTGTAGAGTTACGAAAGCACGCACCTATAAATAAATTCGACTGTAGGCTTTCCAATAAACGGCTTATTAAATACCAGATTCAGTATTTATAGTTAATTAAAAAACTATTCATCAGGGATCCAATGTTCCAATTAATAAATAATTCGTAGAATCATTAAAAACCAAAACCATAGGAAAATTATTTCAAATTTTCCATGCACGAATTTCTCGGTATATGAAACGAGATCAAGGCTTCTTCAACGAAATAAAAACCTCATGTATTCATTCATTGACCCTAATTTTCCAGAAAAAATTCAAATGAAAAGCAACCATACTTGAAAAAATATGAAATTAATTAACATAATAAATGTTTACGAGTAATTATTTATATGAAAGTGTCACAATATTTAAATAAAAGAAATTTTTATTAAATACAAAAATAAAAAGGAAAAACTTTTCTTTATTTCAACGAACAAATCGTTTGATAACAATTCTTGTGAAAATAATATGAAGAAAAAAAAAGTTGGGGAAATTTTCTAATTAAAGAACATATTAAAGTTTGACATGCAATTTTCATATTCACAAATCTAGGTTCTTTTTATTTTCACAACAATCGCATACTAACCACAAAACTATTAACACTACTAGAAAAGTTGTTTGATTGTGTGAAGTTAGCACTTTCTTTTATCAAATTATTTTCAGCATACGTCAGTGCGAGGCGCACTGTTTAAGGTAGCTGTAACTTGTTCCAATTTCAAGGCGACTTACATCACCATTTTTGAGATAATTGCAAGTATAACTGACATTTTTTTATCTCCAGTTTCGAAAAAACTCAATCTATAAGGTTATTTTGACCCAAAAAGTACAAAAATCGGGTGCATTTGATGACTGGTCGAATAGTTTTTGAGATACGGACTAAAATCGATCCAAATATTGCGATATCTTAGAAACTCTGCATCCAATCATTAAATTGATAAAATTTTTATATTTTTTTGATCAAAATTACCCCATCCACTGAGTTTCATTAAATTCCAATTTTTTTTTTTGCGTTTTTCTCGTTTTTTTCAAAGAGGGATCTATATGTGTCTATAAAATTATTAACATGCAGTTTTCATATACAAAGTTCACATCCCCTTTTGAACCCCTTAGGGGATGAACTTCCAAAAATCAATAAGCACCATTTCCTTCGACAACTTGTTAAAAAATCAAAAATTATTTGTTTGACATAGAAAAAATCTGCGCAAACGTGAATGAAATACTAATTAGCCACTCTCTAAAAGCAAATTAATTGAAATTTCATTCAGACATATATCTAATGAAAGAAAGACTTGTAAAGAATGATTTTGGAAGTCTTATAGCTATTACTTTTACAAAGATCAACGGCAAGTTTTCTATTTTTCATTATCCTTTTAAAAATTTAAAAAGCATCATTTTCGAGAATAAAAATTTGTTGTTTCATGTTAGGACAATTTCTTTGAAATGCTTAATGTTATCTGATTACAATACATTAAAAAACAGAAAGGTGCCACTTAACAAAAACATCATAAACTCTGTTCAAAAATGTTTCCGAGGTTCGTTTACATTCTATTATACATTTTTTTCGACAGTTTATCGAGCTACCCTCAAACAACAAACTGAATAAACATTTCTGTATATATCCATTTTATGCGCCCATCGAGTCTCCAAACTCGCATATAGTAAGGGAAAGTATCGTACCTTGGATCACAATATACGGCATGTTTTATGTTTCCAAGCTTTGGTGAACAGTGGTACAGTGAGATGTTTTGATCCAAGGTACAAAGGTCAAATCGTAAGTAAAAATTCATCTATGTAATACAGTAATCAGAAGTTACGAAAGATTAGAATCGGAAGATACTTAACAAAGTAGAAACAAAAATGGCATGGACAGGTTTTGACTTGAACAAATCTATTTGCATGTCTAGGTTTCACCTTGATGACGTTCTGCTTGATAAGTGAGCACCGCAGTATTTCAAGATTATTTAACTGCTGCGCATATTTGTTTTTCTAGTCACCACTCGCTGTACACTCGATAAGAATCATAGTTCCAAAATTCCTCGCTTAATCTCTGTGATTCTTTCTCTACAATAAGCCAATATGCTCATGGAGCACGTTAACATTCACAAAATTTAATAGCCCAATGTATGTTTTTGGTATGAGACTACAATTGGATCGTGTATTTGAAAATGAAAATAAATTTGTTCTACGTCTTTGAGGCTTCATTTACAAAAAACCATTTTTAAGTAAAAATTAAATGATCTAATATCTGTGAAAAAAACAAAATAATATTGTTATCTTACACCGTTTTTATTCCAATTGAAAAATGCATTAGTATTTTCTGATAAATCTGTTCCAAGGTGATCCAAAGAGCATTGTCTCCAAGGTACAACATACGTGATACTAACATGTATTTGTGTTTTGTTTTAATATTTACTATTATTTATGTTTTTTCATCATACATATATATAGCACGCGTCGCGACGTACATTTTAGTACATATATAGTTGAACTATAAACTATAGCCCAGTATAAATTACTATAAATGTATCACGCAAACCAATAAAATGAAATATATATAGAAATTCGTATTCGAGTTGGTTGAATGTATGAGATTCGCCACCGGATGGCACAATAATAAACTTTAAAACAGAAATACGTCAATCATTCTCGTTTGGTCGTTATAAACGTTCCGTTTTCATTTTCATATATAGTTAAACCTATTCCAACTGGATATGGTAAATTTACAGGATGTGCTAGGAGTTGTATTTCGTTATCTGATGTTGATAAACTCATCATTCAGTTTTTTTAAAATAATTTTTTGAAAAAATTTTACAAATGAGCCAGATAGGTGTCAGTTGTTTGCGCTTCTGACTACGGATAAAAAGTACCCTAGTTCGTATCAAAAGCAGGGACTCTGGTAAATTTTAAAAAAAGTTCAAACAATAACTATACAATTTTTTTTCATAATTAAAAAAACCAAGCCAATTGTAGTGCAATTTAAGCGCTAATCTAAGTCAGCTATAGATCAATTGAGCAAAAATCAAATTTAGATTACATTTTTTTGTCGTCATTTCCAACGGTGGTGTGGTTGACTTGGTAGAGTGTTGGACTTCTAATCCATAGGTTTAGGGTTCGAAGCTCATGCAAGTCGATCACTTGCAATTGTTCAATCAATACACAACGTGATCTGGAAGTGGTTATCTGAGGAATGTATTACTATGGGCACTGATGGCACAGTTCCAATTCATCTCGACGGTAGTACAAGTACGCTAAGAGTAACCCGCATCAGATCATTCCGTGGCCAGATTGAACAGCTGAATTGAAGAACAATTGACGTGCCGTTTAGTGACTGTCTGATGTTGATAACCTCACCATCACATACAGTTTTTTTGAATTTTTTGAAAAAATTTAACAAATGAGCTAAATAGGTGTCAGTTGTTTGCGCTTCTGACTACGGATACAAAGTAACATAGTTCGTATCAAAAGCGAGGTCTCCTCCCAGATGTCGAAATTTTAATGCCATTGCTATATTTGTTCGTAAGTTTTAGGGTACCTATTTGATTCGAATTATTTTATTGAAATGTTAGCATTACCATGGGATAACTAAAAGGTCTGTCCTTGTACACACTGTATTTATATCCCCCCCCCTTCACATACGATAATGTTATAAATATGTCTATTAAAATCATATAAAATATGCAAAATAACGTATACAGAAATGATTTTAGAATTCTGACATATTTTATTTAATAAAATATAATATGTAATGTTACTCGAATGTCAAATAATCAAATTATTATTTAATATGTCTTTCTCCGTAATATTTAAATGATATTTTCAGGTTACGCAAATTAGATCTGGACGCCATTTATAATATTCATAAAAAATCTGAATCTGAATCTGAATAATTCATAATTCGAAAAAAGATAAAAATTATATCAAGATTATTGGATTATTTAGCTTTCCATATTTCGAAAATCAAAGTAGGTAGCGAAAAATTTTATTTTTTTTCGTTTACATCCAGGAATTTATAACAATATTCATTATCAAAATTGGAAATGAGTTACAAATAATTTCCACCTTAAATCTAAAATTGCCTTGATAGTCGTACTACCATAATCGTTAAAAACTACAAATATTCATTAGTTATATAAAATTTAATATTTTTTATTTCTACAACTTGATCCATTTCTCTCTTGTAAGTATTCATTTTATTCTCTTCATTTTTTTTTTATGAAATATTTATGGACGACATATTATATTTATTCGATGAACATGAATGAGTGTTGTATGCGTTCACTTCAATATCCATCCCCACTACAAAAAATAACTGTAGGTAGTAATCATAAATTTATGTCAAGAAAATTTTAATATTGAATAAATCATAAAAATTTACTGATGTGTCTATTTTTCTCTCTATATGCATCATCGGAGCAACGTTATGCTTTTTGATTATTGTAAATTTATACTAGAAAACAAAAATTTATTATTTATTAAAAGTGACGTTATTGCAATTCGTTTAAAATCCATTTTAATTTCACACAGAATGCAAAATTAACACATGTGTAACAGGATTTGGGAGAAAAGTGTGCAATTTTGAAAAGGATCAATTTCCAGCGTTTCCACAATATTTCTTTTATTTGTGTATCACAATATTAATTTAGAGTGCATGATTTGCATGGTCCTCTGAAAGAAAGCAAATTAAAGGGAAGGTAACAATTTAAAAAAAAAAAAAAAATTTGAGGTCAAATCTCTCATTTGATTATATCATAAATACCATCGAAAAAAACACACAAAACTGATTTCATCGTTTAGAATATATACACAATTGTTATACTATTTATTCAAAAAATTTATTATTGCATAAGAATTCGAAGACATCATCGAGTCGCTTCTAAGTTACCTTACAATAATTTTCTCCACATACAGTAGGTTTAGGGCCAGACGTCATATTTGGCTAATATAAATTGAGATGTTAAAAGGTGGAGGGGGGTAGTATTAGAAAACTTATTAGCTCAGTATATATTTATGACACGAAATCTTTGAACTTGATTTTTTTTCAGGCACGATCTTGACAACAAGCTATCATTTTCAGTTTCGGAATGCTTGTGAAATACTCCGTTTGATCCTTGATCTATATATGTAGGTACAATTCGATTGAACGTATACAATTTACGTGTCATACTCGCAATACAGTATGATGTTTGAGAACGTAAGTGTAGGTTATTGACATTGCTCCATTTGTCATTTATTCTGTATTCATTGTAACCGTTTTTTATCATAACGATTGTGATGTGTCGCTCTATCTGTCTGACTGATTCACAATGTGCAAGTATCAACCCTATTCTCTTTTTTTTTCTTCTCATTTTCATATATTGAAATTATTTTCTAGGAAGTTTGATCCTTCCAACTACCAAAATAAATAAATTATAGTTTTCGATTTTAATGCTAAGACAGACTCTATATATATAGCTTGAAAAAATAACTATGTTAGGACGATTTTTGTACTTAAAACTAAAAATGATTCCGAAAAAAGTATTCAGAAAAACGGTCCGCGAAGAAAAAAAAACGGTTGAGTTATTTCGGATATTTTATACGGCATTATTTACTCTTCTAAGCATATTCTTAAGTTGTTAAAAGAAGCAGGGAGTCGCTTTATAGACATACTCGATTTAATATTATATTATTGAAAAATATCACTTTATTTTTCTACGATAAGTTAAATGTATAAATTGTCGTATTTACTATAAGGTACCAATTTTTTTTTCTACTGTAATATAATATAAATTTTTTTTTATATAATATCAATTGAATTCTACAGTTTTTTTTCGCCACAATTTCTTTTGTATCGATTATCTTCCTTGAATAATAATGATTTTGTAACTTACGTACTAAAATTAATATTATGACTCAACTTGAAGGCCATATTACTACCAGAAGTTTGATTTTGTTTTTCGAAATTTTAATCTGTTCTAAGATTTAAAAATTTTGCCAATTTAGTATTTACTTACGAATTCTTGAGAAAGAAAAATAAATTCAAACATACCTGAAACAAAAAAATACGAGCATTAAAATTATGTTATTTGTTTTGAAAGAAGGGTTAATTATTCTGAATTGTCTTGTTCGAAATTATTCGAGGAGCCAAATATCAGTTAAAACCTTAATCTTTTTTACCGGATCAAAAGTAGACTAAAAACTGAATAAAAAATTCTAATCAAATTTTTTGCTTCAAGCGGGAAATTTTTTTTAAGGCTTTTTTAAGGCTTGGCCATTTTTTCCGCCGGGATTTTTGAGGAAGTGCGGTAATTATGTGGAAAAACAAACTGACAAACTAATAAGACTCACATTGTATGGTTTCATAACAAATATTTTGTAATCTAAAATTTCAGCCCGTGTACAAAGTTCTTTATACATTTTTTTTGAAACTCCGAAATAGAAACCGATATTTTTAAATTTACGACTATCTACAATATAGAAAAAAATAGTAAAACATTTATTTTATTGCGTTTTTCTCACTTTACCTAAATCACATACCACATAGAAAAGCTTAAAATAAATTGAGATATTTTTTTTTACCCCATTTTAAAATAATCTTTTCATTATAAATCATCATCTTAAGATCACTAGCTATAGAATATCTACTACAAATAGATATTATTGAAAACATTATATAATATTTTCAACCAGAAAGAAGCTCTTAATACAAGAAAATATGGATATGATATTTTTAAATCAAATTATTCTGTCAAAAAAAAAATCAAGCCATTATATATATTAAAATATATTTTCATGAAAATATTTATTTTTATTATAAAAATAGTTTCTTGGAAAAATGAATAAATAAAAAGAATAATTTGTGCATCTACAGCACGTCTATATACAGTATGTCACATTTATGATGAAGACACCCTCATATTTTTGTAATTTTTAGGAATACCGATTTGAAATTGTGCACGAAGATTGTTGGAGACGTATACATTGTTGACGCGAATCCATCAGATTTTACCTTACCAAAAATCGGCTAAATCGCCTATAGCAGTTTGCCTTCTATAAGAAAATTCGTAAATTAACCTAATTATATAAAAAATATATCATAAATTTCGTTGCTATGGCGTGACTCTATTCATTATGAAATGGCAAACAAACCCAACTAAGCAAAAAGCAACTGTATTCTTTGAAATTGGTTATAAAACAAAAAATATTTGCCTATTCAAAGATTGTAAACCTCTAAAAAAACACCCCTTTATTGGTATGGGAGAGGTTCGTAACACACAAAACTAACTTAGCCAGTATATAGTGGTAAGTTTTATTTATTTTTTTAAATTTATAATAATAAAAATATATATAAAAAGCTCAAAGCTGTTGGTACATATACATGTATACATGTATACGATATTGTATTTATTGAAAGCAGAAGGCATCTTCTAGCAAATAGTTGCTACAGTTGCTATAATACTACGTTGGTAGGTATAAGGATAAACCGATCAAAGGGTATTATTGATGTTTGAATTTGTGTATGTGAAATAGGTAGATAAATAAAGCAACAAGACGAGAAATAGTACCTATGTATAAGAGAGAAGGGTAAAAATGATGACAATGATGACGAAGAACAAAAAAAAAATATTGGAGTAAGACGAATAAACGGACGTTTGGATACAGAATGAAATAAGGCTTTTTGTTGTTGTGGATCACATCCTTAAGTTGTCAACTTTTTTTAGTTTGATACCCTATTGGGCAGATGACAGTTGCTTTGTGTTTAGGTTGGTTTGCCTTTTCAGAATGTAAAAAATAATTCTAAAAAAATGCAAAAAATCGAGAAATTTTTTCTATATCCAATTTCGATAAAAGTCAGTATATAAGATAATTTTGACCTAAAAGGTACAAAAATCGGGTGCATTTGATGACTGGTTGAATAGTTCTTGAGATACTGACTAAAATCGAGCCAAATATTGCGATATCTCAGAAACTCTGCATCCAATCATTGAATTAACCTTTATACTTTTTATATCAGAGTTACCCCATCCACCGAGTTTCATCTAATTCCAAAACAAAAATTTTTTTAGCGGTTTTCTCGAAAGTAGGCGCCACACGTACGAAGATACGATAGGAACATAGTTCCTACCAGGTGTACCATGACATCTCTCTTTTTTTTTTTAAATCAAAATCATGGTTCTGTTAATAATTTTCTAATTATCATTAAATAAACTGCAAATTAAAATTAAATACTCTAGTCAAAAAAAGCCGTGGTTTTATTGAACCGTGGACTGTGGCCAGAACTAGTTAAGCCTATAGTTTTTTTTGTACATTTGAAGTCTTTATATAGTTGTAAGTTGTATATTTTTCTTAATTTCATTTCACCTCTGAATAAATTTGAAATTCATTTTTTATTTCTTGCTTTTGAAGGTTTTGTTAATTTTTTCAGAACTATTTTAAATGTTAATAAATTTCTACTTGCATATATATTTTGCAAAATTTTGTTCATCCTATATTTTGACCAAAATATATACACACAACAAATAAATATCTATTCATATATATACCAATAATATTAAAGAATATAGAAGGTACCATAGTGTACCTATGACCTAATACCATCGTATACATTTATTAAAAAAAAATAGTAAAAGGTTATGCAATATAATATTATCAAGCCAAAAGTGGAAATCGTGACAATAAAATATTCAGATTTAGTTTATTGTAGCAATACTATCTGTGTACATGTGTATAGATATAGTATTGCTATAATAAACCGAAACCAATGTACAATGTATGATTCTTATTGCAAAGAATATATCTATTTTTGTAAATAGACATTTTTATAAACATACATACAAACAAAATAAATGGTTTTTGTATACAAAAATTATAAAATAAATTAAAAAATCGGTCAATTACAGGTCGGATTCGAACACAGAGGGTTCCAAACCATTGTACACAATATAACACAATGTACTGTTTAAATACTCTTGTAAAAGAAACAAGAAATGTGCTATAACGATATGTTATTATACCATGTAAATGAAATATACCAAGGTATATTAAGTTAAGTCTCAAGTTTGTAACGCTTAAAAATATTGATGCTAAGAGCAAAATTTTGGTATAGGTGTTCATAAAATCACCTAATTAGTCCATATCCGATTGTCTGTCTGTCTGTCATCATGATTAGACAAAAACGAAAAAAGATATCAAGCTGAAATGTGCGTGCTGAGGACGTAAAAAGTTAGGTCGAGTTCGTAAATGAGCAACATGAAGTCTAGTTAACCGTTAGAGATAGAAGAAAAGTTTAAACGTAAAAAATTTTCCTTATCAAAAAATAAACAACTTTTGTTTAAAACATTTTTTCGTAAACATCACTGTTTACCCGTGAGGGCACAAATTAGACATAAATTGTATAGTATGTGTTATATATGGGTATATCAGTTATGTATGTGTGTGGCATGTATGTATGTGTAATGTGACAGAGTAATCAACACTGCCTATACATGATATTTCAATAATTAACTCAGTCAATTGTTTGTTTTCACTTATTATTGATCAAAATTGAGTCGGTAGCATTTGGAATACTTTTTATTATTTGTGTTATGATATACAAGGTTTGTCGAAAAATTTTGTCCGAGAGTAAAGTACCTTTATTATTTACACTATCGAAAATATTTATTGAGAAAATTTTATCCTAATTAAAAACCACGATCAAATATCCAATATTTTCGATACAATTTTATTATTTTAGTGTGTCGATACGATGATAGTTCCTTAAAATAAAACTCATGCGCGGAGCGAATAGAATCTTTATCTTCTCTATATATTATAAATGCGAAAGTAAGCATGTTTGTTTGTTTGTTTGTTACGCTTTCAAGCTAAAACTAGTGAATTATTTTTAATGAAACTGCACAGCAATATAGCTCATACTTCAGAATAACACATGATATATAATTTATAAAGATATATTAATAAAAAATGTTTAAAAAATTTAAAATTAATTTAATTTGACATAACCATAAATTACAGATTTCTGTAAAAATAGTCAATATAAAATATCTCACGGCCATCTTTTCTGATTTACTCAATGAATAATTACGACTATTATACATTTAAAAAAAATAGAAAACTATACATATATTTTACCTGTGTAAAACAATGCTTACCATTATTTCGAGTGTTATAGAAAGGGGAAAAGCGAGAACAATCTTTATCAATCTTTACTTTTAAGCCCAGCCAGGCGGGTGGGTATCACTCTAGTACATGTAAAAATATTTGAAATATTTAGAAAAGAGCAACATAAATTTTATTAGATTGTAAATTTTTCGTAAGGACATACACATAACTTAATAAAATTTATTACAATTACATTTGTATGTGACATATTTTTTCGTTTTTTCATAATTCAATAAAATCCATATGTGATATCCCTGAATGTTTACTGAAATACAAAAAAATATCAAAAATAATAAAAACGATGAAATGTTTACTAAATAATAAAAAATAATTTTTATAGATTTTTTATTTTTTACAGACTAAAATCAACAAACACATAGGAATAAACACAAATCGCGTATATGACCTTTAAAGATTACATCAGTAACATACTAGTTTAATGAATTATTGTTTAATAATTACTAAGATTCAAGTTCTATGTTTTAGAAAATTAAGATTATAAACATCTTTAAATATTAGACAAACACGTATTCTGATAGTACAGTTGTAGGAAAATGTATAATGGCATTGTAATATTGTAATTTCCGACGGTTTGTAAACTAACTAGTAATATTCTAAAAACTATCCTAGCCCGTGTAGACTCGATCTAGACCAACTAAACATAACGAAAGTTGATTTTCATTAAAAGATATTGAATTAGCGCTAGTAGGAGGGTTTTTATACCATGTATATGAAATATACCAAGGTATACTAAGTTTAGTCCCAAGTTTGTAACGAATAAAAATATTGATACTATGAACAAAATTTTGGTATAGGTGTTCATAAAATTACCTAATTTATCCATCTCCGGTTTTCTGTATGTCTGTATGTCTGTCGTCTGTCTGTCATCGCGATCACTCAAAAACGAAAAGAAATATCAAGCTGAAATTTTTATGGCGTGCGTCTCGGGTCCGTACGACTCATCTTGTAAACCGTTAGAGATAGAACAAAAGTTTAAACGTAAAAAATGTTTCTTATAAAAAAATTAAACAACTTTTGTTTGAAACATTTTTTCGTAAACATCGCATTATGCGCAAATTGTATAGAATGTGTTATATGGGAGTATCAGTTATATATGTGAGGCATGTATGTATTTGTAATGTGACAGAGTAATCAGCACTGTCAATACATGGTATTTCAACGATTAACTCAGTTAATTGTTCGTTTTCACTTTTTTGTTTCGTTTTTGTAATCAGAATACAATCTGAAAGAAATTGCAACTTTGCAGAAATTGTTGACATTTTCGTTGCTCCTCATTTAACTAACCTATTTAGTAAACTAGCCTCAACTATTTCCCACATAAATTGCACTGTGGTTGGGATAGTTTTATTTTAAACCGATATAAAACGATTTCAATTTTTGAGCTGAAAAAAATTACATTCTTTCCGAAAATGAACAAAAAAATGTGTATAATTTATATCGAACGATTATATTATTATTATTTAGCTAAAGGGTACAATATTGTTTTTTATATACATATTTGGATATTTTATTTAGTAATTTACTTTTGTACCTTAAAGAAAATATTGATTTAATAAATATATGTTATTATTATTGTTATTATTACCGTGACGTCAAACAAAATAAATACTTATTGCTTATTGTTTAACAACAACAACAAAGAACATAATTTGAAAATTTTCTTTTAATATTACGAAACTGGAATTTTCGTCATTAATAAAGTTGTAGAAAATCAATGAAACAATAATTTATTCTCTGATAATTACTACTTTATTCCCTGATATCTAGTCTCAATTTTGTAACGCTACGAAATTATGCTACATCATTAGCCAATTTCCGGTTATTCGTCTGTTAGTCTGTCCGTCAAAATCGATCCGGGGTATCGTTTTTCTCAAAAATTATTCTCCCAATAGACAAATGAACCCGATTTTTGAATTTTTTGGGTCAAAATTACCTTATAAACCGAGTTTTATCAAAATTCGCGATTAAAAATTTTTCTGGATTTTTCGATTTTTTCCTTAAAAAAATTCCAAAAAATCGAAAATTTTTTAATGTTTCCAATTTCGATGAAACTCAGCATATAAAGTAATTTTAAAGCAAATAATTCACGCTTGGTTGATTTAACGCTTGGATCGATAATTTTCGAAATAAGTTCAAAAATTGATCCGGGGTATCGTTTTGCTCAAACACTATTCGTCCAATAGACAAATGAACCCGATTTTTGAATTTTCTGGGTCAAAATTACCTTATAAACTGAGTTCTTAAGAAAATGGCAAAAATCGAATATAAGTTGTGTAATTTAAAAGAAAAAAAAAGATATAAAAATGCCGGGAGTTGATCCCAGGACTTCAGGACTTAAGACAAACAAAGCACGTGTTAGCCCCTCAGCTACACATAAATCAAAATAATTAATTTTGCAGTTTTTTTTCATAATCCGCGAAGTCGAGACGATGAGAATCGCACTCATATTAATAGCTTATTTTAAAAAGTTTCAATACATGTATTTTTTACACAAAATAAAAAACTAGTGACGTAATAAGGTTGTTTACCATACACTATTATATTGTATAGAGAAGAACAACAAACATTAGGAACTATATTATATGTATTTTTTTGACTATAAAAATTTATAGAAGTAAATAGGAATTTTATTACATTTATAACACGTAAGAATCGTGTTATATGGGAGTGGAAAAGAAGGATATGTTGTTTTGTATTATATCCTAGAACATTGTACACATATACACAATTTGTTCTTCTTGCCTTAGTGTACTTATACACTTAGTGTGCGAAGAAAACGATAGTGCTTACATAGCCATATATGGATATCTTTTTTTACTTAAACTCCATGTGAATATGCACTTGGGTGCACAAAAAGAACAAATTTGTAGTCCGTATACAGTTCGTTGTATAGTTTATATGCCTAATACATGTAAACAAATAAAATCATCCCTTAACTTTGTAGTACAATTCTACATCAGCAACTTCAAATATATGTATATATTGTGTTGTATGTTTAGTGTAAGAGAAATGTGGTTAAATTTAGTATATGTATAGAATTTAATATGCTGACGGTTGTACTGTGTGATTCATCAACACATACAATAGACCCTAGATAATCCAGCCCCTGTCGAATGCGGCACCACTTGTAATCCGATAGAACTATAACGGTAAGCCGACAGATTCGATAATTCGACACCACTTTGCAAAACGTTTGTCTGATTTCCGCGGATCCACTGTATGGGGTGGAACACATTTAGGCGATAGGGTCCGTTGTGATACCGAAATAGCGTTGATCCATCCCCTATTTAAGAACAGTAGAAGTGTTCTGGCGTCGACGGTCGGAGAGGGCGTCAAAGAGAACCAGGCTCAAGTAAGTCCATCTCCTCGTGGCAAGTACATATCCCCACTGTAACAACTCCTGGAATACTCGTAGCCATGATGTACTGTCAGGCTCAGGCATTCAGCATGCCTGCCACCCAGCTAGTGTCCTGTAATATATGGTGCATTATATAGACTTCAAATCTGGGAATCAAGAAAAAATATCTGGTATAATACAGATTAACCAAGGAATACTCAATACACTAAATCAAAGAGAATCAATGTGTGAATTTTTTTATCTAACAACGGTGTATATCCAATCGCTCCTTCCTTCGACTTAAGCCATATTGTCAGCCAATTGAGCAAGAACGAAATCCGAAATTAGTTCGAAATGTACTTTGATATCCAAAGAAAAAATAGAAATATTTCTATTTACAGAGAAATCTTCTGTTTGTAGAGAAATTAATAAGGATACATGTGTGGATCCGTAGTAAATCTGTGTAAAGTTGAAATTGTCCAACGAAGGAAATAGGGATCTAGGAATTATGCTACTTATTACTAAAATTACGAGACTAAATATGCCAAATTGAGAAACAGAAGACCCCTAAATTACCGAGAGGATTTTCTTAATGAGAAGAATGGAGAAAGATGTATGTCGACTAAGCGATCAAGACACACAGAAAATTTTAATTGAAACGCTACCATTCTCCATTAAATAATTTACCAGATCGAAATGAATCTCGCACATAGAACATATTTATAATTTGAGGTATCATATTGACTCAAATTATTTCTGAAAATCAGGGCCTATTTAAACTAAGAGTTTGGGAGAAAAGTGAAATGCCAAAAAATCAATTGTAAATTTGAATTAAATACTTTCAAGGTCATTTAAACTCATTCAATTTCGAAACGAAAGAATTTAAAAAAATATTCCTTATACTCTTTGAATATTCTTAGTTAGTTTGAAGAGAATATACACCTCCGAGTGGGTATCAACACTACCAAACTAACCTTTCAAATATTTTTAAACTCCCATCTTAAGTTTCTACGGATAACAATTCGTTAGTTGTCCAAGAGTAAAACTAACTTGAAGATTCAATTCTTACCCGTGGGAAAAATTCAATGAGAATTTATCACATTAAATGTATTTTTTTCAGGAAGTATTGTATGAATTATGACAAATCACTTTGTACAAGATAACTTCATCTATGTATAGTATTCGACTTGTGTATATAGTGAAAGTTCATTGACGTAAGAGGGTGATATCGAAACGAAACAAAATATAAGTGAATAACAATAACAAGCGCACAGCCATACACTCCATCACCAGCACAAGCACCGTTGTCTTCGAATTTATAACAAATGATCTGTATATTTTTGGTATTCGAAGTTCTACGCACACTCCTTATACTTGGTTTCATACTATCTTCAAGAAAAAAGATAATAGTTACACTGAAGTTTGAGCATACTGAATTACAAATTATTGTGTTATTGAGTTTTGACTTCCTATAGTTTTATTAGTTCATTCATGTTTCGAATTGGGGTCGATAACTAATTATCCTCTTTATTAAAATTATATGAGACATTATTCTCGAGAATATAATTCCTGAGATAGCTTTCGAACCACGAAATGTTTTTTATTAGTCGTAGGCCAAGTTTGGTTTCTTTTCCCAAAAAGAGTCAATCGTGAATCCAAAGGTCCATCGTGAATCCTAGGCTTAATACTTCATGATCTTTTATATTCCTATAAATTTCTTTAATTGCTTTTTTGACGTTTTTGGCTTAATGCATCTTACTTGTTGAGATGGTGTTGGCTTTAAAAAATTTCTGTAGCAAAATCAGGTCGTAGGTTCGTAGGAAACCAGATCTTTTACAAATTCTCCCAAAATATCGTTTCATTTTTCTGCTCTATGTCAAAAACGGTTAAAAATACTAAAATAAGGGCTTCAGACAAAATTTGAAGAGAATTTTACCCTCAACAAATTGTAATCTTTATGTAAATACGGTTGAAGGCCAAGAAAACGAGATATTCTCAAAAAACTGATTTTAGTGACCTTTGGCCATGAATATCCAAGAACGTTGGAACGTGACCATATGTGACTTTTGAGACAACATTAATACTACCAAGGTTGATCCTTTTTTGACTAAAATGAGTTGATTACCGATATAAAGCACAGATCGTACCGACTTGCCTTCCATTGATGCTTCAAACAAAAATTGTTTACTCATTACTTTAAAAAGACCATAATCATTTCGGAAAAAGTCACCGAAAACTTCGGCCTAATTTAGATTATATTTTAAAAGGGTCGATCGATTACAATAAAGCTATATTCTCACAATCTATTGTATTTAGATAATGTATTATATTAAAGTTTTCAAACAAATTAACATATTTATTGGTCACACAAAATAATTTCAATATCACTTTTCAAATCATCAATATTCAATAATATTAAACTGAACCTTCATTGTGCTTTGTTTGAGTGGCAATTTAATGCTCTAATTTGAAATTAAACACTAAAATATTCAAATATTCTAGTGAATTTTATAACAGTATGGCTGGCTGTATGCTGGCTTGAACAGAGAAGTACTCTGTTGGGTTTTAAGTGAAAATATATTATGCTTTAAATTTGCATTCGAAATATTGAGGTTAATACGAAATCAATTATTCAAATGAAATAAATTTTTTAATTTTTACTATTTTTCTTTATGAAAAAAAAAACTCCAAAAATTCACTGTGGCAATGAGCTATGAAACTGCTTGAATATTCATTCCATTGATAGAAGTAAAATTGTATGTTTTTTTCAAGATTTACTCTTATACGCGAAATGTATTGATGGATTTCCACCAATTTCACCTTGGAACAGGAAGGAATTCTGCTTTAACATTTTCACCCCCTCTCTCCGAGAACGTTCCGAAACAAAAAGAGACTCTATCCAGAAACTCAAACAGTGATTAATTTTCCAAAAATTACATGTGAAAATCAAAGGTTTTCAAGTATCTTCAATTGTCACACATTGCAAGAAGCGTTAAATTCTTTGCCTGAAAAGTTCCGAAACTGTATTTTTCTTTTTTTAATTTTCAAAATCCTAGAATTTATAGCATTGGACTTTCATAGGTAGAGTTACGTTAGAAGTTATATTTATAAACCTAATCATTGAAGCACATTTTTATAAATTTCCGATTTGTCGATAAAAATTTATGGTAAACTCAACGAAATTGGAAAATATATATAATTTTTTTCCGTCTTGTCACCTACATTTTCTAGCATTCGAATGTCATCAAAGTATTTATAGTTTTCTTTATGTTCGTATCACCCATTATTTTTTGCTTTTCAAAAATTTAAAACGTTAGAAATGGAATTCATCGCCTAAAATCCCTATCTACCTAAAGGGTATTTAAACTATCAAATATTTTACTAGTTTAATTTCGCTGCTCTATATTTTCACAATTTTCCTATACATTTACAATATTTCTATAGTTTTCTAAATTTAGTTGCCATATAAAACCACTCAATAAAGTTAAATAGCTTTCCCACATTTTCTCTCAAAGTTGATCGTTGTTTCGTTTGAATGAAGAATAAAGTAGGTATTAGATATGTATAAATTATTTACATACTTCACAAATATATCTAATAAATTGATTTACTCTTAAACTGGTTGGGATAGAAAGTGCGATTTTGAAAATGATTCAGTTCTAAAACATATTCATCAATTCTTCCGAAAAACATTCACGAAAATTAACATAAATTGAATTTTTAAGCTAATTAAATTAGTATTTTAAACTAAATAAGAAGCTAACCTGAAAATTGTACCAGAATAACCAGTTGAAGCACTGAAAGAGCGGAATTGAGTTTTAATTGAATTTTTTTTATAAGCTTTTATTTAATTTCACCTGTCCCGTTGTCTGTCTGTAATCAAATCTTGCAAGTCAAATTAGATCCACGTCACTTTAATGACAGTGCATGGTAAGGTTGTGGCGTCCTGATTTTCTCATCGCTTCCACCATATTTGATATATTTTTTATATAATTAAACAATTTAATTTGTTGAAAACATAATACTCTTGACCATGCAATCTATATAATTTTCTTAAATGCATTTTTATGTACCTTGTAAAAATTGATGGGCTTTTATTTCACAACTTTCCCAAATCGCACACTTCTTTGCCCCCCTTCTTGTACATGTATTTATTATCTACTAGTTTATAACGTTGTCCATCCAAAAACTAATAAACTTTATATAACAGAGTCTTTATCTGGTTAATCTTCTATTTTATATGCGCAATAATAAAGTACTTTATTTGTATAAAATTCATTTTTGAAATTACAATTCAAAATTGCATCTAATAAATACAAAGTCTTTATTTTACAGGTTGTTATAGCTTAATTTAAAAAGTATTTTACAATTTGAGCAAGTCGCGATGGAAATACCTTAAGTTTACCTAATTAAATAGATAACGAAAAATTAAGTTTTGTTGTAAATTACTACGGTTTCTTAATATCCATTTATTTAACGCCTACTGAAGCTCAATTTAAGCCTGTAATCGTTGTGCTAATTAATCCTCCGTTTGTCGCATAGAAATTAATTTCTTGGATAATTTTATCTAAATTATTGAACAATCGTTTTAAGTGTCCTTTCGAACCATGCAAAGCTCAAAATAGTATTTCAACTGCAACAATATGCTTAATCTTTCCAAGAATACAATTTATTCACGTTCAGCCATTAACAACTAATGAACACTGTACATAACATTATGTTATCTCTATATTTTAAGTCATTATCACAACAATATATCTTCTTGGATTGTATGGAAAAGCAAATTAATTTATAAACAATAAAACATTCATTAATTACAAGACATTGTTGTATGTACGTTATGTAATATAATGTAATATGTTATACCTTACACTTACAAATAAGTAAATAGCAAACGATAACCGTTTTACAATAACAATTATTACATATTGTCTTTGATAACCATGTAACCAAGGAACAAGTAAGTAGTCGTAACAACTCTATTCATTAAATTGTCCAATTATCACAAAACCATGCAAGTAGCAAAGGGTAAAGTGTTGTATCTTGTGGATAATTTACCTTTCATCACTTTTGATCCTTTCTCTTCTCTCTAAAGAAGAAACCACATTCTATCACTCCTTGGTGAGTATTTTAAGAGTAAACATTCTACTTTATTTTTAGTATAGATAGTATTTATTTACCTCATCAAATAATCCCTAATTAATCACGAATTTCTAATTTTATTTACTTTTTTTTCAATTGTACCTCCTTTCTACCCTTAAAGTAGTCGGTAGTAACATGGGCTTTACGTTATTTTCAGAAAAAATAGGGTCATAAGTGAGGGCAAGACAAGCGACGGCTTTAAGGCAGTAGTCTTTATTTTTTTGAGTTGAAATTAGCCAGCGAGTGAATAATTGCTAGTTAACTATTATTATAGCTTGTTTCAATAGACGTTTACTATCTAAATACCCAAAAAGATAAATAGTAATATAAGGAGAGACTATTTCCGTTGTAATACTTTAAAAATGGCCTTAAAAATAAACAAACGTAGGAAGTCTGATGTAAGGTACAACACTCTCCCATATAGTATTATTGCATATGCAGTTAACATCTTATATTACGTTACATAAATTATTAATACAATTCCGCATTTCAATGTGAATATTAATTACAATAATCCACTACTTAAGCACAATCACTGATTATCTGTATGCGTATGGGTGTATCTGTTCGCCCATCCGTCGGTATCATTTATCTGCCTTTGATGTTGTGGAGAATACTGATAATAGGGATACTTACATGTATGACGATAAGATTATGTTCAAAGCCCTATTAATAATTATTAATATATCGATATTTTAATGGTTTCTCAAAAATTATTTGTGATTTGAATGTTCCAAAACGAATTGATTATTTGTAATGCGCTCGAATATTTTATAATGCATAGGTGAATTATTAGAGGTGAACCAGATATCTATTTATGAGAAGCATCTATTTACGTCGAAAAGAAGGTTTGAATCACATTGAAGGTAATGATTCTAAATAATTAAGTAATAATAATTGATAATTCTATTACCCATATATTTTTAATTCAAAATAATTACCAAATTCAATTATAATCATAATCTTTATAAATTTTTAATTGCTATTATTAAAATTACCGATTATTATATGATGTGTTATAATGGAATCTATTAAAATTAATTAAAACGTATAAAAGCAAATTATATCAACCATGAGCCAACAATTCATCGAAATTTCTATGATTCTTCTTGTTTGGCTGAAGATTGAGGAAAATCGATTTTTTCGGTTTAATTTTTTTTCTTCTTTAAACGATTTCTTTCTGCCGTTTCCGTTAAAAGAAAGGCAGTTAAATACGTGTAAAAAACACAAGTCAGATTTCACTCCTTTGGATATTTACGAAATGCCTACAATTTTTTCACGTATTATTGCACGCAACATTATACAGAAAATACCAATTAATACGAAAATTGAAGAAATTCAACATTTAAGCTACGGCTAAAGCCTCAATTTTCTTTAAAACTATACTTATTTTCAACCAGTTTTCAAAAATTAAAACACAAAAAATCATAGTAATGGGCTTACGGTCGGTAAAAGAAAATTATTTTAACAATCATGTTACGAAGCTAATAACATCTAGTAGTCGTAACCATGGATATTTCTTATCAATAAAATAATATGTGTTCTATTAAACGTTAGCATATAATCACACTTCTTTGTAGCGCAGGAGGAGAATACTTGAAGGAATCAAGGAATTAAGGAACTAAAAATAGAATGTATGAACTATGCCTAGCTCTTGTGTTCTATCTCTTTTTAGCCGTCCACGTTATATAAGATTTTCAGGGTTGGCTTAAAAATGAAAATTGTTTCTCATATTAAATACCTGTTTAGGGGTCAATCCTTAAAAAGCAACCCAAATGAAAGACAATGTCATAGTTTTCAATATTAAGGTCTGTATGTTAAATTTATGTTGCGTTTTTGAAAATTTTCTAGAAATATAATTTTTAATAGTTTTGGGGAATACAATTTTTTTCGAATTATTTAATTATTGTCCCTTTGAAAAGTCAAAAATATAAAAGAAATCCAAAATTCAGTCCAAATGTAAAACAAACTTGTAGTTTCCGAAGTAAAGTCTGTTGTATGTGAGTTCATACATCCGTTCATTCGAATTAAAAAACAAAATATTTTGAAACTAAAATAAAAATGTTGTTTTGTCTTCTTAAACTATATATTCTTGAAAATTGTCTTGTAAAGTAATTTGAATAAAACCAAATAAAAATGCAAGCCAAATTAGATCGGAAATACAGTTTCTAAAGTAAAAGCTTTTTATAAAATATAATTAGGCCAACCCTGTTTCATTATTATATTAAATTTCATTGTGAGAATTTCGATAGATACTTTTGTTGTGTATAGTAAATGATATTGGCTCATGTCCAAAGATCACATGTATGTCTAAATTTGTTAGGTTGAAACCAACAGAAATACAACGGGCGTTGTCTGAACTGAAAGGTTGGAGCACGATGTATGGAAGGTTTTTCTATGCAAGGATAACAACACAACATTCACTTCATTTCATAGTAGGATAATGTGCAGTACCTTGAATAGTTTGAACCCTAGTTACTTTATGAAAATAAAGTTCACTTACTAAAATGCAAGCAACCAAATGAACTATCCATGTTCATTTGCTTTAAAGTAAAATATAAATAATACTTTTTAGTGTTACAAGTTGTTTAGTGTTACAACAATTGTGTGTTTTAAATCACAAGCGACCTTAATCGCTACTCATTGGTGGTAATTTTCATGTCTTAATTCAGTTTTGAACATGGTGCATCATCATAAACCGTGGATCAAACAATTAACTGTACCATTGATCAATGAAAATAGATACGAAGTAATATACATGCATGAAACATTTAAAATACTAGTTAAAGCTATTACTGGTCACTCAGCAAAAAAGATGCATCTATGATGCTGTTCCCTATTGTGATAACGTACTGATGTAAAAATTACGTGCTGAAGAGAACACTTTCAGATACAATCATTTAAGTTCAATTCAGTTCTATTAAAGTCCATTCATTCATTCTATTTAAAACAATACAAATATTGTACAGAACATGTCATTGTAATGGAAATGAAAAGAAGGGGGATGTATGCAGCTATGGCTGATTTCGTTGGGAACTATTCCGATATTGAACTTTATGCAAACCTAATGGAACACCATAGAAAATCATAGGAAAAATAGCCGGCACCTGATACAAAAGATCAAATGTCTTCCAAGTATCACACATAGTGTGATTCGGTTAAGGATTTGGAACAAAAGTGATACCAATACAATTTAAATTTCAATATACAGTCAAACGTGGATAAGCGAGAGTTCAAGGGAGCACAATCTCATTCTCGCTTATAGAGGTTTCTCACTAACCTGAGTTTCTCGCTAATGCAGGTACATGGGAAGCGTTTCTCTCTTATAGAGGTACGCAGCAATAAGAAATCACAGCAAGTACGAATGTAGTTAATATTCCTCCTAAATAATATAAATAAATAAAGCTCGACTGTCGCTTGTAGAGGTATAGATAAGTAGCAGTTTCATTTACGGAGGGGGATAAACGACTCTCTTTTACAGAGGTTTCTGTTTCTCGCTAACAGAAGTTTTGGGAGCTTAAAATGACGAGTCCTGGCTACTCTCACTTATAGAGTTTTTTCATTTATCCAGTTCTCACTTATCCAGGTTTGATGTACTAATTAGTATCAATTCAACTGAGTCAAATATGTAAGGAGGTATATATATGAGAATCCTATCCATTGTACATTATAATCTTGTACCATGAATCACAATCAAGTTTTTATCTATTTATATTCTCAAAAACATAGGAATATAGTGTTAAAAAGAGCTAGTATTTCCATTGATATATTTAAAAAATTGCTTTATAAAAATTCACATAAATTTAGATTTTGATCTGTGGTATTACACTCGCCCCTATGTATGTGCATGTATCGAATTGTTTTTATCGTTTGAATAGAGAAATATATATTTGAATTATTTATAGTTTTGAATTGTAATCACATATTTGATTTAAATTTACTACCCTCGAACGTTGAGTCGAGTCGTTATTTATCGTATCGTTTTTTGTTGTTTTTTTAATTTTTTCCTTTTTTTTTTTTTACTATGGATATTATTTATTTACTACAATATACTATACTTGAAGACTACAAATATATTTATTACATTTACTTTTGGAAAAACCATAATTTTAATAATAATAAAAGAATGTTACATTTATATAAATTTGGAGAGGTATGTTAGCCAAAAAATTGTTTAATATTAGTGCACACGGGGGTTGTTTATGTTCAACCTCGATGACAACATATGTGATCTAGTATAGAAATCATAATTTAAGTTGTTTATTATAAATATGTATTTGGTCTATTTCTATCTAAGAGAAAAAAAGGAATTTATTATATAAAGTATGATATATAAAAATAATAAGTTATGGAATTTCTGTCATTTCTGTCTAATTTTTATCTCCTTGTCAAGTATAAATGAAATATTTGAGTTTTGAATTAAAATAATCAGTTGGGACATCCCCGAATTCATTTTAACTAATCAGAAGTTTTATTTCATCACATGGAGGTTCTTTCTAAATGGAAAGTAAAATAGTGATATATTAGGATGCTTTATTTTATCGCTTTTGTCTTCGAGGGGATTGATGCTTATATAATAACCTGCATGAAAAGGATGACAAAAAATTCGTTTTACTTTTTTCATGCCAGTAATTTTACATAGCCTTGTACTATTTACAACTGATGTATCTCCTAAAACCCGGAAAATAGGTTTAGTTAGATAATCCATCTATCAACTCTTTTGCCACTTCTATTGCCAATTCTTCTTTAAAATTCATACAAAAAACTTGGCAGCCGACAAAATATTAGTAATAATCTTTCTACACGTTAGCCACTCCTCATCAGGATCCAAAATTATTTATCCATGACAATATTATATGATGCATGGTCAAGTAGCCAATACGAACGATGTCGATGGATGGTATATACAGCTTTGGATCTCAGGTAATAGTTATTGGTAATGTATTATTACGATGCATATTATATACAACTTCCATTAAACAATATGAATTTATAATTGCGGATATGATACCCAAATACATTATCCGACCACAATATAATAACACAACAATACTCTTGGTTAGTTAAATGTGTGGCTGGTTGCACACACACACTCATATAGCAACAGCAAAAGCATTGGCTATGTATACGATATTATGTATATGGTACGTTACCTTTAGACTTTAGAGTGTGCTTTATTAACTATGATATCGAAAAGTAAACTACTGCCCAAAAGTCATCAGTTTCTTAAAAACATTCTCTTATATTCGTGCACTATTTCTAACAACAGTGCTCAATACCAAGACATTGTATCTATACATATTCTTAATACACTCACACCACTTAATTTTTATTAAGATTTTATTTATTTAGTGCAATATAAATAAGCCGGAAAATACCATCAAATGTGGAACAGTGGTGGAACAGCTCCGATTTCAAAAATTTTTCTGTTCTTTAGACCTCTAGGAACATTCAGCCGCACTAACCTTGGCATTTCAAAAATAAACTGAGAAAATTAGGGTAGTTTTCCCATCCCTAAAACACTCCAAATAGTAAAAGTGAAAACAAATCAATATTTCACCTCGAAAATCGTCTTTCGAGGGTTTTTGAGGTCGCTGATCATGAATTCTAGATTAAAAACCAACTGGATACGGCTACAACCTCATCAAAGCTACCGGTGAAAGTGATAAAGACAAAAACTTTATAAAATTAAAAATTTTACCTCAGAAATCGTCTCTTGTGGCGTTCTTAGATTCTCTGTTCATAAATTCAAGGTCAAAAAGCAATTGAAGATGGTTTCAACCCTATTAAAACTACCCCTAGAAGTGTCAATGATAACAAAATTTTGAAAATTCTGAATTTCACCTCAGAAATTGCCTCTCTGCGGTTTTTAAAGTCGTTGATAATGAAATTGAGGGCAAGAAGCAACTGAGTGTAGTTCCAAGCCACCCCCAAAATGGAAAATAATTTCTATAAGTTCAACAACATAAAATTTCTTTCGATTAGATTGTGTGTAGAACGTTATTTATGAGCATGACTGTAATTAAGTATAGACGGTTCTTAATTTTTTAGAAATAAATTATAAATTTATGAACAGTAGTGTAAAATATTAATAAAGATCTATAGTGAACTACCTATATGTATACATAAAATGTAACATTATTTTGAAATTGTTAGTATTAACAATTATTGTATATGGTACTCGACGTAGGTACATCTATTTACCGTCCGTAGTTCTACGTAAATAGAGGCAGGCGGATGTAGGGCTGCTACCTAGATAAATGTGTGTATTGTTTTAATTTTATAAATAATTAAATTGGCAACAAACATTAAGTGTATTTCTATCCAAATATTGTATTATATAGCGAAGGGTTGAATGAATCTCATTATAGATTAATTGATTTTCAATTTAAAATATATTGTACAATGGACGGATGATATTATAGTCCGAGCAAATTAGATTTTACAACAAATTTGAATAAAAAAAAAAAATGTCTTTCAGTGTATGTTAAAAAAATAAATTTCTTCAACTTTTTACAAATTTCTGAAAAGGTTTGAAAAAATCAAACAATTATTTTTGAACTTGAATTTGTTAATAATCTGTTTGTATTAGTGACGCAAAACATTTAAAAATGAAAAGTTTAAATCAACTACATATTGTTTTTTTTAACTCTACTAATAAAGACACATTGAAGACACAAAAGTACTATAGTTATAAACAAATATATTCTTAGCAAGCAAGGAAATATTTTATTGTTTTAAGAAAATTTGTAAGCTTTCAAATACTTACTTCCTTGACTTAAGTATTAGAATCATTGATTCAAGAAATATTTATAAATTTTATAAGAACATCAATAAGCAATTTAACTCGTTTATTTTAATCCAGTAATATTTTTTTACTGTGCACTTCAAAAAAGTAATTTTATCTAATTATACAGGACTAACAATAATTGGATATGTACTTTTTTTTAACATATACATTAAAAGGTTCTCGTTCATCATTTTAAATTCAACAAATAATCATGTGTCAATTCAATATATACGTACTCGATTTAATAATGTTTGTTTTTGAAACAACAAAAAAAAACCTAATTATTTTAACATTTATGATGAGATTAATCAGGTTACCCATTATTTTACTCTATTATTTGAATATCAGATTTTTTACAATGGCAATAAGCCCTCAAACGTGCTGATTATATTGAATTTTTTTTAGCAACTGGCATAGACTGGTAGACATTAGACGTTACCAGGCTTGGTCCACGACACATTTCCCTTATATAGTCATAATTAAAGTGGGAAATGCAAGATATCGTCGTCAATGCATAGAAAAGTGAAGTTGGTTTTTAAGAAATCTTAACTAGTATGCAAGATACGAATGATTAAAATTCCTAATCAAACAAAGAGGAAGATACTAATGACGTCATACGTGGGTATCGCCATAGATATTACATATAAAACTTTGTTTTACTAAAAAGAGATGGGCAACCTTTAAATCCAATCTTTGATTGCTTATAACTTCTTCGTTTTTACATTTTTATGGGAAATATGGCCAATTCGACATCAGGTTTGTCCCCTATTGCAAGCAGGAGGATTATTCCCTTTTTATATTTTATATGCATTTTCCATTACTCGCCTCTGAGAATACTGAAACCTATGTGAAAAGCAATATTGGAATACAATTTATGGAGTGACCATTCTCCCAAAAATGTAACTCGAAATTTTACATTGATAAAATGGGCACCTTAACGATTTTATCGGTTCCCAGGTGACCTTATTCAAGTGACCAAAGGCGAAGAAATGATATCAAAGTTTCTTCTTAGATAATTCTGGTTTAACACACATCGTTCTCCGTATATTGTATTCTAATTCTAGAAGCCAATCAATACATGAGATATCATATCATATAAAATTAGAATTTTTGTAAAAGTACCTGGCAAAAAATGTATGGCGTTTACTTTGATGCTGGTACGGTATAGGGACAGATACTATAGTATCTCTATTTACATAAATAATATTACAGAATTGAATAGGGATATCTACCAGAAGTATTGTGGGTATCGCCAACCAGTATGGGTCTGTCTGAGCCCATTCTGTATTGATTCGTTCGCCATAACTATTGCTTATCTCACTATTCTCACATGTTCATTACTTTAACATTCAAACCGATGTTGACATAGTGATATCCCCAAAAAAATTTTTTATCGAGTAGAATCTTGGAAAAATAAGCGAAAATTCTTTGAATTCAATCTCTTAATTCCTATTCTGTAATTACCACAGAAGAAAATTGAAACAGAATAGCATTCCAAATTTTGACCATAATCTACTACTTTCAAGAACTAATTAGAAAATATTTTTCTGGAAAAATCAAGAAAAGATTACTTGTTTTGTTTTTATATAGTCACTTTTAATTATAGAATATCACTCCCTTCTATCTCTCTCTTTATCCTAAAACAATCACATTTATCTATTCTATGTATAAAACAGTAGTTAGACGATAATTGTTATACTAATATTTATAACAATATTAAAAGCATAACGAACCATTATTATTTTCCATATAAAATACATTTCTATAACATTTGTAGAGAAGTTCTACGACTATTTCGAATTGGATATGAACATAATTATTATTACATAATAATAATACTTTTAGAAAGAGACAGCAAATACATACATCGGTCTAGGACCAAGAATAACATTTGACACGCATTTAAGAACGACTAGAACAATGTACCCACATGTATTGAACAAAAACAAATGGAAAGGTCGTAACATAAAACTTAAATTACATCTTGGGGGAAAAAAATTAATTTTTAATTTTCTTTCCACGGAATTTTGGGGTCTGTGGCATCCATTATTTACAATCACATCTAGCTTTTTACTGCCATTTTGGATCTAAACAGAAAGTTATATTAATTTTCCTTTCTTTCACTGTGTTCTAAATGTTCTACACTTAGCCACCTTGGACTGGAAACTGAAGAGGATGTTGTCAAGATTATGTTGTCAAAAGCTAAAAATATTTGCCTGCATGAAAATCTTCATAGACGAAGATTTGTCTTTCAGGAGGCCTACAAATTTTGTAACTACGTGGCAAACTTATAAATAAAGAATATTCCTTCAGGAAGATATTAAAATAAGAAGCTAACTGAATAAAAATTCAATATTAATTTTTTCAATATTCGAAAGAACGCGATGTCCGTAGTCCGACACATTTAAAATTACAACTTTTTCGGACGACTGATACCTTTGGCCCAGTTGAATCAGGTGCTTGGCATAAATCCAGAAGATTTGAGTTCGGTTCTTGGTACATGTGTATGTTTTTAAACTCTCTATAATTAAGGTTGCCTTTATAAGTTATTTGTCTTTATAGTTTACGCTAGTATATCATAAATAAACTCAAAAATGATCGAAAAACTTCAACGTTTAAATTTTTGTACAAAATTTAGTAAACAAACATAAATAATAAATAAATAAGTTAATGTTGACTAATAAAACAAAAATAAAATTTGTTGAAGTGAAAATATTACACATTGTGCTCAGAGCACATATGGCCCAGTTGGTTAAAGCGCTTGAAATGAATCCAAGAAACCAGAGTTCGACTCCTGTTATGTGTTTTGTGTTTATCAAACGAAATTTTTTAAATTTATTAAGTATAACTTGCCACGCAATAAAAATTTCCTAGACCTCCTGAAAGAGATGTCCTTGACTGCAAGATGTTCGAAGAAAAACAAGTTGACAACAAATCTCATGCTGGCAAAAAAACAAACAAGCAAATACCGCAACTGGCACCAAACCTAACAGGAATATGTTAAGTAATTAAAACAAGAACAACACACTAAAGCGGCCACCCTCTATGTCATATGTTTATTTGTATGCTGATGATCAGCAAAGCATCATGGATACTCTGTGATTACTAGGGATGTCTGCTATGACTGTTCTAGAAGAGAAGGACGATTATGGTGGTTTAGAGTTTTGCTTTAAATATCATGCTTGTTGCATTTTACATAATAATATAACTAAATGAGAACTGTTTTTGCTTTTTGAAATTTATCTGTGCAAAAGTAAAATAGTCATTAAACGGTCTAGAAAATGTCTGCATTGCAGTTAGGTGTACAGTGATTTATTTTTTACTTTTAGAGTTTACTTCCAACAATTTATATATTCGTTCTACAATCAACGTTTGGCGTAGGGGGCCAAACTTTAATTTGAGAAATAAATTGAGCGTATTGAAAAGTGTGACTTAATATCAAAAGTATAGTTCAAATATAATCTACAGTGAAAAAATTGCTTCTGAAATGGGAAGTTTACCTGTTTAGAATAAGGCAAGAAAATTTGCATGTAGAATTTTCTACAATTTGCTTAAAGTGTCTGCGGATATTGTCACAACTACCAGGCTCTATTTAATATTTCATTAGTTTGGAGGAGAGGGGGTTTTTAAAAATCTATTCATGTGATTTTGTGGAAGAGAGGGGGTGAACCTCATTTTTATGTAAGGTTTTATGAGTGGAAAAAATACTCTCTGTGTTAGAGAATAAATATTTGTAATTTATGTCAAACTGTGAGTTTTAGTTAAACTGATCCATTTCTTACAACGTTTTATTATTCGTCAAATCGAAAATGAATCTTACGTAAAATAGGGGAGGGGGATTCGAGAAATCTTATGTATGGTTACCATCTTCCATATATTACTTTGGTTACGCTAACAACCAATTACCTTTAGAAAGGGGACTTCAAGACGATCAAGTGGGTTTCATTTCTCTCTACGTTCCAGCATTTATATGTAAGAGCAACGTCTTACATAATGTGAGGTAACGAAATTGAAACTAGAAAAAGACGTTATTCTTTGCGTGAAACTATAAGTTGATATATGGGTTCCAAGTATAAAGGTAATATTTGAATCAGAATTGATTTTTGATTTCACCACCAAAAGTTAATTTTCCTCATTTTTTTGAATAAAAAATCGCCCTTAACGATCTATTGGATACGGGACTATGCGGCTATGACGTCTTATTTGAAAGAAAGTCAATAGGTCTAAAGAATCCTTGAGATCATGAAATGGTAACTAGAAAAAGGCATTATTCTTAGCATGGAACTGGAAGTTAAGATATAACATCCGAGTATAAATGTATTATTTAAATCAGAAATAAATTTTGATTTAACCAAAAGTTAATTTTTCCTAATTTTTGCAAAATAAAAATCGCCAATGATCTACCAGATAAGAAACAATACAAAAGCAAAAGAAGTGAAATCATACCTTACACCAAAAAATAAAATAATATTCAAACTCCATTCCAATATTATATATTATTGTTCGTAACCCTTTGTACAAGTTAAAATAACATCATTATTACTATGTGAAAGAGAAAATAAGAAGAGAATTATACACAAACTGAGAGTGGTATAGTGGTTGGACGGAAGGACAGGCAAACGGGAACGAACAGGAACGATAGGAATGGGATGCTGCTGGTTGTTGTATGTTGTTGTTGTTACGCTATACTTTCAACTCTCTAGTAAAACTTTGTATTTTGTATGTGCAATGTAGTGTGAAGTTATGTACACTTGAATTACTTTAACTCATTCTATTTTGAATTAGGTCTTGACAATTAGGTAATTGGTTTAATTTAGTCACATACCTACTATCTACCGTGTGTTAATGTGCACTCTGTACTTGGAGATCAAGCAAATAAAGCAACTTTTTATACCATGTATATATGATATATACCAAGGTTTACTAAGTTTAGTCCCGAGTTTGTAACGCTTAAAAATATTGATGCTATGGACAAAATATTGGTATAGCTGTTCATAAAATCACCTAATTAGTCCATTTCCGGTTGTCTGTCTGTCTGTTATTTTTTTATAAGGAACATTTTTTACATTTTGTACCATCTCTAACGGTTTACAAGATGGATCCTACGAAGTATAGGTAATTTTGACCCAAAATATAAAAATATTGGTTTTATTTAATAATTGGGTGCGTGGCTTTTGGGATATAATCCAAAATTTTATACAAAGAGCGATTTTCTCAAAAACTATACATCCAATCGACACATTAACCCAATTTTTATATTTTTTTTTTGGGACAAAATTACCTTATACATAGAATTTTATCGAAATCGGAAACATAAAATTTTTCCCGATTTTTTTGATTTTTTTCTAAGGGGTACCCCTTAAGAAAATTGCAACAAATCAAGAATTTTTTTTGACTCCAATATCGATACAATTCATTTTATAAGATAATTTTGACCCAAAAAATCCAAAAATCGGGTTTACGTAATGATTGGATGCGTTGCTTTTAAGATATAATCCAAAATTTGACACGAACAGCGATTTTCTCAAAACTATACATCCAATCCATACATTAAACCGATTTTTGTAGTTTTTGGGCCAAAATTACCTTATATATAGAGTTTTATCGAAATCGGAAACAATTTCATTATATAAGATAATTTTAGCCCCAAAATATCCAAAAATCGAGTTTATTTAATGATTCGGTGCATGACTTTTGAGATATAATTCAAAATTGTGTACAAAGTCGCTGTAAGTACGACCACTTTCTACACCTATGTCACTTTTGAATCGTTGGCTTTTTCGTATGATTCTGATCATAGAGCCATGAGTGATTAAGTAAAGGGAAGGATCTTTCTAAAATGTTGTGTCAATTATTCAGCCTGAACTTTATAAGCATATCCTTATTTTCTATCGTTGCATGAATTTCTTATAAAATCAAAAAATCTCTTTCGCTTTCTAATCAAAAGTATGTATAAAAAACCCCATTTGGGAAAAACAATATTATTTTGTTGTAAAGGTTAGGTTATTTTCTGTATAAGAATTGATTTTTATGTCAACCAAAAAAAGGTATATACAGTAAATAAAATTAATTAAACCACGCCTTTATGCCAAATCCAAAAATTTCCTTTTATATAATATAAAATTATATGCATGAACGACAAAAAATAAATGAAACATCTCTCTTCTTTCTATAAAGTCGTACTATGCCTATTTACTTTTACATTTACATTTACAGAATACACACACACAGAGAAAATAAATAATTCGTTGATAATATGCTTTTTTTGTCTTTTAATTCAACTTAAATACATTGACAACGAAATACAAAACCAATTAGCTAAACTAACTACATAAATACACTACTGTACAAAAGTTAAAATACTCTAACTATAAAAGGTACAAAATTTAAAATACTTTGACTATCGATTCTCACTTGATGTGGTTAAACGTCAAGTTTTATATTCATTTAAAGATCACTCGTCAAAAATACACTAAATAACATTTCCTGTTATGAGGATCGCTATGTTATTACATACAAAAAAATAAGAGCCTAAATGGCCGAGCGGTCTAAGGCATTAGACTCTGACCAGTCTCTATTTAGACATAGGTTGCGGGTTCGAATCCAGGCAGCGGCAGTGTGTCAATTTAATAAATAATAATAATGTGGGCGGTACAATTGATCACATTGTCGTCGGTTGGATAAGAACGAAGCAACCGAATCCACCCACATCAAATTGTAATTGTAAACATGTATGAAGTTAAATAAATAAAGATTAACAAATAATGATGTGGGTGGCCTCTGTTATAGGCGCACATGTCAGAGAAACGGAGGTTAAACCCTATTATTATTACATACAAAAAATTTGGATCATTATCTACTAATTTTTTTTTTTCTTTTACTGGCGAGTCACATCCATAAGCTAGGAAATAAGTCTTCTAGATTTTTGTCATTTGCCAGATTCCTAAAAAATACCTGATTTTGTCATAAGTTCACAGTTTTTATTTTCTCAAAGTTTTTACATTATCACATCTCTCATAATTCACGAAAACTATAATCGAAGAGAATTTAAAAAAAAATGTATTATTTCCAACTGTATGTTTACTTTGTGAGACAGGATGTTATTATCTTCTAGCGACAAATTTTTGACAGTCAAATTTAGTTTTCTACAAAATAAGAAATAACAACTCCTACATAAAAAGTTTACATATTTGCAATTGGAATAAAGTATTATCCAATAGCTTAGAAAAGAGTGGGAAAGATTAGCATAAGCGGCGGGAAAAATGGTGGATATTGCGATTAAATAAAGTAGTGAAATAAGTTTGGAAATAAATATTACCACAATTTCCCTTATCATTGAATAATTTGTAGAGGCTATATCCAGCTAGAATTTTCAAAGAATCTATATTTTTTCCGAAATGAAATATATTTAAGTATATTCTCTGAAAATTTCAAATTAATCCAAGAAAATTCACGAAGATGAACGCATAAAAAAAAATTAACTGAGGGTAAACGCCTTTTGAAACTTTAAACGCGTTTTTCACGAAACAACGTTTTTAAAATCGGTGAGCAAGACTTCTCCAAAACGGCTCGACCGATCAGTTTCGAACTTTTATAAAACTTTTTGATTGCTAAAAATTATTTCGATCTTTTAGACCACTTTGAAGGTGCAAATTTTTTGAAGAAATTTTTTTTTTTTTTTTTTGAAGCCGTCATTTTGTCAAAAATCATAATTTTGATTATTCTTTCGCTTAAAACCTGTATTCAATTATCGACTAAAGAAATTTTTAAGATTTTTTCATTTTTGGAAAATCCAAATCGGAAATATGATCACCCCCGGACACATTCTTTGGAGAACCTCCTACACGAGGACACCTACAGGAGCAGTACCACATCAAATTTTTTTAATCGGATAACGTCTTCCTAAAATTAAAGAAATGGCGTATATGTGTTCGTTTCTTAAATTTATGTAAAATGAAAAATCATCCCAAAAAAGCGTGTTTTTTTGCGTTCGCAACTGGATATAACCCCGTAAGTTGTATGGGATATTTTTGAAGAAGTTTCATTTAAAATAATTCTTTCGCAGTGTGAGTAAACTCTTTTGTTATGTTGTCAACTCGTTTGTTGGGTTAGGTATGTCATATATTTTTGTTGCAGTAGTATACACATGATTATTTTTACTTTCTTCAGGTATACCAACCATACATATAAACATACATATATTCTCATTCATTCATTTTATCATTATATTATTAAATAAATCTACGTATAATAATATAATATACCTATGGGATATGTCTTTAAATGTTTGTATTATTGGCATGTCAAATACAGCAGCAGTTGTATATACAGCACAGCAGTTACATCGAACCAATGAAATTCATATACGATTCTCATCTACCTAATATAGTAAAATCATTTTATTCAATTAACATTCCATTTAAAAAGCTTACCTTACTTATACTACACCATTCAATATTCAATCAAATCAATTATTTTAATAAATCAATTAATTATATATTTAGTATTGTATTGTTATTTGTATAATCTGTATAATTATATTTGTGTGACGTCATATAGCTGTATAAAAGGTAAATTGTTTTTAAACTCCCAAGAAACCCAAGTAAGTGTTGTGAAACTTGATGACAAAGTACCTTGAAATACCCTTGAGTTTTTTTTTTCAATACACCGTCGATAATCGGAACGCTCAATAATCAAAAACGACCAGTCTTCGTCCAATACTTTTCATCAGCACGTATTTTCAACACCGGTCTACACCAATTACACTCCTTACTTTTTATTTTTAAGAGTGACCCGGTCGTGTTGAGGTCGAAAACTTGGATTTAACATTGCAAACATTGCAAACAATATATAAAAAAAAATATAAAAGTACCTGATTTGATTCAGCGTTCAACTATTTTCATGTTTAATTAGTCTTAATTTACTAGGTATATCAATGAGATAGCAATCATATGATAGCAAATTTCATTTACGGGATGCTTTAAGTTATAAGATTTTCCTGAAGGGCAAGCAACATTGAGAATGATCGTTCATGTTATGTTCTAATTTTGTAGTAATTTAAAAATAATTGAAGCCAAAGTTTATAAAATTTTCCTGTTTATTCTTCTAAAAGTTGAGCTTTGTGTCTATTTTTACTTTAAAACACATTAAATCTAAATCAGTGTTAATTTCAACAATTTGAAAGCTTTGTCCTGACGGGAATCTATTGATTATAAAACATGCAAATCGAACTAATCATAAAGCAACTGACTGCTGTCAAAGTGGCTATTAAACAAAATAGTGTTGCCAACTCAAATATGTGAACCTATATTTCAGGCATGATTTTTCCAAGGTCAGAAGAATTCCTAGTATCAAAAACTATTCACGCATTAATAAATGTAGGTACTCGAATAACTACCTAGATTTTAATGCAAATATTTATCTTAATTATTGAAATTTCCTATTATTAAATTCCCACGCGTTTAAATAATAAATATATTTTAGAGGGTATCATTTTCTCAGAAAGACAAGTAGTTAAATAATATAGCTCTGTATGAGTATACAGAGTGATATCCAACCGCTTCGCTTGGTTTAAAAGTAAAGATTGATAAAGATTGCTCTCGGTTATCCCCTTTGTATAACACTCGAAATAATGGTAAGGATTGTTTTACACAGCTAAAATATATGTATGCTCTTCTATTTTTTTAAATCTATAATAGTAATTATTCCTTGAGTATATCAGAGAAGATGGCTGTGAAATATTTTATATTGACTATTTTTACAGAAATCTGTAATTTATGGTAATTTCAAATATCAAATTAAATTATTTTTTTTTTTAAATATATCTTTATAAATTATAGTTCATGTGTTATTCTGATATATCAACTTTATTGCTGTACAGTTTCATTAAAAACCATTCGCTAGTTTAAGCGTGAAAGCGTAACAAACAAACAAACAAACAAACAAACATGCTTACTTTCGCATTTATAATATATAGAGAAGAGATGTCAATCATAATAAATCTCTTCCGCAATTAGTGAAATTAATATTCGATAAAGCCAATAGAGACATATGAAACTAGATTGTAATTATTGTATTAGTTCAAATGTACAAAAGTTATATAACTAAGCCTCTGAATTGACTACCAAGTACTACAGTTGACCCATGACCGATTTAAATACATTTGTGTTTTTGATTGCGTGATAATTTTTAATTAATTCGCGTGTTTAATTAATTATAAATAAAAGACTTTTAGAATGCGATAAAAAGCGTGCTAATATGCGCTCTTGTAATATAATACAGAATATTGATCTTTATTTGCATAGCTATGATGATGTGAGAGTTAATTAAAATCTTATTTATGGTATATTCCAAACATCAATGATACAAACCTAATTAATTCAATAATACATTAATTAATTATTATAATGTATGTAGTATGGATGTTATTTGTCAATAATAAAACTAAATGATGATTGGATTTTAATTTATTATTAATTTTCAATTAGTTTAATTAAGGTAAGAATAATTAATTAAATATGAATTAAATTTATAAAAAATTAATTCTGAACTAAACGTCTAGAAGTCAAAACAAAAATTTCTGGTTTAAACAAAGAAAATTGGACCTTAAATACATTAAAATTCTGCTCGTTCAATAATACGACGAACGCTTCTGAAGTATTAATATGACAAACGTCTTTGTAGTGTTTAAGTCGCTATGTAAAATAGTGGACTTGTTTCTTTCTTTTCAGATTTTATTTGACACAGTCGAGTTTTTTTTTTTTTCACCATGTATGTAATATATATCAAGGTATACAAAGTTTAGTCTCAACGCTTAAAAATATTGATGCTACGAACAAAATTTTGGTATAGGTTTTCATAAAATCTCCTAATTAGTCCATTTTCGGTTGTCCGTCCGTCCATCTGTGAACACGATAACTCTTAAATGAGCACCATAAGGTCAATTGGGTCTTGCGTCTGTAAACCGTTCCGTTAAAGATAGAACAAAACTTAAAAGGAAAATAATGTTCCTTATAACAAAATAAACAACTTTTGTTTGAAACATTTTTTTGTAAACATTACTGTCTACCCGTGCGGCCGCAAATTGTAAGGTATTTGTATAGTATGTATTATATGGTAAATTGTATAGTATGTATTATATGGGGATCTTTTATGTATGTGTGACATGTGTGTATGTTTAATGTGATAGAGTAATCCACACTGTCTATACATGGTATTTCAACAATTATCTTAATCAGCTATTTGTTGTCCCTTGCTTTATTTTTACATATTTTTTCATTTCTTCAATTTTTTATAAAAGATCAATTTAATTAATTCAGTTTATAAATGAAAACATAAATATTACCTAATTAGTCCCAATTAACAACAAAACACATCAATTTTTAAACTAAAAACCAAACCATCTACTACAAATACTAACCGAACACAAAATTCCTTTAAAAAAAGATTTGATTTTATCAGTTGTAGTGTCACAATAATAAAAATTTTATGCTAATTTCAACCCTTAAAATAAAAATAAAATAAAAAAACTTTTTTATAACACCAAAAAGAACCAAAGAGCAGAGAGTACTAAACAAAAACAATAGACACGCAATAAAAATGAAAAAAAAAAATACATGAATTAAAACAGGATTTTGTATTATAATTATAAAAACAAAAAAAACAAAAACAGAGGAGTAAAGGAATATCAGGGAAAAAAAATAAAAGAATTTCAATTGAATACATTTTATAAAAACAAAAAAGTATATAAAAATGAATGGAAACGTTACCATTTCAAAAAGGTTTTGTAAAGGTTCAGATGTAGATGCTAGACCGTACCATGCTTGTGACCGTGTCGCTTGTTTAAGGATTGTTTTGACATCTCTTTCGAAATCTAAATTTGCCTTGATTTTATCCCTTGGTATCCCCATATAACAAATATTCAACTATCAACTGATAGTCAACTATCGCGCGAAAAATATCGTGCGAACACCATTTCGTGTTCAGCACGGTCTAGCATATTCTTATTTGAACAGCAATAGCTCGCTGGTGGACACGATGGAAAACAGACATACCTAGTGTAAGTGTCTTTTGTTTTGTCACATTTGACATTTGACATTAAGCGTTGTTGTCGTGTGCTATACGACCTCGACATTAATATCATCACCATGTGTAGTTTTTGGTGTTTGTTTTTCGTAATGACGACAAACAAAAACAATATGGCGGCATTATGTAACATGGCATTGTTTACACGATGACTTAAACAGATGTTGATAAATCATCGTAAACCCAAAACAATTTCAATTTAATATTTTTGCTTATATTTTATATCCGATTTCCGTTTTCCATTGCAGCATCTTCCCAAGCAAACGTTTCATAAACGCTTTTAATTGCCTTTAATTCTCAGTTTTTCGTCTTTTATTGACTTACCAATGATGCCAGCTAAGTCTCAGAGGGTTGGATAATTTCAATGAATTCTTACCTATAACAAAAGAAAAAGAAAATTAGATCAATTTGAAGGAGAAAATAAAATATACTTATAAAAAAGGCCAAAAAAGGCTGTCGAGTACTTTCTCAAACAATTTTAGTGGAAAACTTTATAATGTTACTAAACAAAGTTTGAAAATTGGGGGCAAAGGCTGGAATTTGATAAAAAGCAATATAGCTAAATGATATATAAATGGCTTGACCTTAAAATTCATAAATTTCCCGTAACTTTACTAAAAAAGTGAAAATTTCAAGGTAAGTAAAACATTTAAATCATCTTTATATTCGAACTATATACGGAATCGAGAATATAATATATCAAATGAAAATATTTCATATTGGTACTCTATATACCTAAAATGAGAAGTAGAACCTATTATTTACGAATGAATAAAAAGGCTGTTATTGCATGGTGCTGCTTTAATGCTGGTACTCGTGTACATTCTACTGACTGTCTTATTGAAAGATAATTTAATTTCACCTTAAAATTCGAAATTAAAACTTTTAAGATATGAGAATTAACGTTTTCAAATATCTATAATGCTTTCAAGCCCTTCTTTTTAAAAATAGGCTGTTATTGCATGGTGCTGCTTTAATGCTGGTACTCGTGTACATTCTACTGACTGTCTTATTGAAAGATAATTTAATTTCACCTTAAAATTCGAAATTAAAACTTTTAAGATATGAGAATTAACGTTTTCAAATATCTATAATGCTTTCAAGCCCTTCTTTTTAAAAATAGTAAATTGGCATCACGTGATTTATATGTTCGAGATGTCAAGACGCGTCCAAACGGATTCGCAGATTCTCCATATTTACTCCCTTTCAAAAACTCCAAATTAAAGAAATCTTTTACAAGGAATTCAAACGTACATAATGTGTGAATCCGATTAATTTCGGCTAATGAACAAGCCCTCACGAACTGTGAATCCATTTAATGTGAGCGTAACGGGAACATTTTTAATTCGTTAAACGGTGGAGGGAAGTTGAGAATGGTTGAATACGAAATGAAAGAATATTTGCATCAGTAAAATGAGAATGTTTATCATTCACAAAGTTTTAGAAAATAATTTTAAAAACATCAATGAATAATGGATCTGAATTTTAAAGGTGATATTTAGCACGACTCATGTACAAGTGTTTATGAGCAACATTCTACATCATATACAGGATATCTTTTTTAAGTTGACATATGCTTAGACTCAAAAAATAACGTTTATCGATAAAAATGCTTTAAGCGAAAAGGTTGGTGAAATGAAAAGCTCACTCTACTCCATAACTAGTAATCAATAGATGAACACTTTAAACACATTGGTTTACAGACATTGTAAATGGTTAAATTTTTTTATTCCTCATTTTGTTTTCGATTTGTACCATAGTCGTATCTCGAAAATTAGGCCTCAGATCAAAATTTGGTAACGAGCTTTTTTGTTCGTCATGATCAGCTTATTGCGAGAGTGAGGCGTTCTGCAGTCAATAACAGAACACCCTGTATACTGAGTACATTATAATTTGTGGATAAATGACAAGCCTATATTCCATTTTATAACACGGCTTTTAAATTCTCATTATCGTGTATCATTTTTCCATATGTAGGTATTATGTAATAGGTAAGTGAGCACGACACGATTACGTTGCTATTGTCGTTCGATGTAATAATAATGCATGCAGCTAGGTACTTTTATAGATGAAATATTTGTGGCACGTGTATATTTGTTCCCGTTTGATAAGCACACACAGATATATAGTAAGGTTACCGATAGAGAATATATAAATATACCGTTTTATATTTTTGATTATATTTAGTCGTTCTGGTTAACAAAAATTCATTTGATGTGCAATTTTTAGAATAACGTGTCATCGTAAAATATAAAAAAAAATTCTGGTCATGAAGAAAATAATTTCTGCAATTTTTGACTAGTTCTATCATAAATTGTGAAACTCGGTGGGAATTATCTCCCTTTCGTAATAAATTATAAGCAAATTTAAATTATCACGTGCAGTAAAATTACCAAAGATCATAATTATTTTATTTTGATAACTGGTTTTAGTAAACAAACCAAAAAAAAAAGGTTCATATTTTATGTCAAAAGCCATCTATGAATAGTTATTAGAAGTTACCAAAGATTAGAATCAAAATTTATTTAACAAAATCGATTAAACAAGTGAAATGTTCAAAATTTTAAAAACCCCAGCCAATTTTTCCCTTAACTCGTACTTGGAACATATCTAAGAACACTCTTCATTTAATTATCTCTCACATCAACAAGATCAAAGTGATCCATGATTACCATCTCGCATAGTATTTTGGAAAGTGGACTTTAAACTTGAATCAAGTTGTTTATATTTCCTGTTCATTTTCATCATCATCTCCAGTAGGAACTGGATTCGAGAGATTCTCAATATTCAGAAAATGATCAAAATTTTACGCTCAATATAAGAAAATTGCTAATGAATTCTAATTCTTTCTGTTTCATGACCTTTATCTTGTAAAGATTCATGATACAGAATAAAAAGAAAACAAATTCAAAAATACAATAATTTATAAAAATCATCAAAAAGTAATTAAGAAATTTCTGAGAAATCTTCTCTTTGAAATAAAAGTTTTGTACAAATTAATGTTAATTGTTTTTTTTTCTTAATACACACATTTTATTGATTTGTAATAATTATAAAAGATTAAAAAAAAAAAAAATAGAATAACTCACACAAATAAAGGAAAAAAAATATAGGTCACAAACAATGTAATATAAATCGCTTGGGAAAAAATATTGTTAAAAAAAAATCTATTGTCAAGTTTAATAAGAAACTGAACGAATACCAGCCAACATATACCTACACAGAACGGATTCTTTTATGGTAGTTATTACTATATTGTGAACTGTATAGATTGTAGGTAGGTATTACTGGATACGTCTATGGGTAAACCAAACAGAAACGAATATTATGTGGAATAGTGAGGTTGCTGTTGTTGTTGTTGGTTGGTAAGTTCTATATCGCCTCAATACTACTTTATATTATCCATAGTTTTTATCAGTAGAGGATTCCGTTGTTTTGGGTTTTAATACTAATTTTACTACTTTTTAATTAATTTCTGTACAGCTTTTACTACAATTTGTGACTAATTGAACCAGTAATTATTGAATTCTGATTTTAATCTATTTAAACCCGTCAACAATCGCGTTATTAGTTTTCTCACACTCGATTTCGATCATAAATAACTTTCATTTTTCAAATGGTATATGTGGTTGAAACTTTTTCTATCTACATATAATTTTATCTATTTTTGATCTGACAATCAGTCAGTTATACAATAGAACAAGGCTGGTCAGTCAGCTCTTATTTATGGACAGTAAATAAATGGATAAGATCAATTATAAATTTATTGTTCATAAATAAGGGCTGACTGACCAGCTCTATTCTTACATATAACTGACTGTCTGTCATAACTGTTATCTACATGCAATATACAAGCTGTATCACAATTTTCAGCTGTAATAAATTCATTAAAATACCACGGCTATCATAAATGAATATAATCTATTTATTGTTCATAAGGGCTGGCTGACCAACCCTGTTTCAAACACCTAACTAACTGACAATCGTAACTGTTATTTATATTCAACATACAATCTGTATAACAATTTTCAGCTCTAGTAAATTCATTTTAGTACTACGTAAAACTTAATGGTTTCGATAGCATATATTTGACCCCTGTTCTCTCGTTCGCTTGACTGACCACAGTATGTGTGTGTACACAGCTACTATATTCAAACCTCAAATGATCAGCTTTAGCAAATTCAAAGCATTTTGTTTGGCCTGGATTTTCCATTATATTATTGACTTCATTGAATCAATAAATATTTACTTGATGTAAGCATCAACATCAAGTAAACAGCAAGTAAACACGTATATCTACGCCCGTGAGTATAGAAGTACTTTTCTCACTCAGTATACGTGGGAAAAATACTGCCTGAGTGTGGTAATGAATTCATTAACGCACTTTTATCGTAATGGATTTATTACAACAAATTATTGACAAAGTGTACTCTAATAACAAGTTACTATTGTATTGTTTTTCTCAATAAGCCATAACAAATTTTGAATAATAATTCATTATCACGTGTGATAACGCATTATTAACGTACTTCTGCGATTATCCAACTCGTGCTTTTGCAGACGAACGTTAATATTGCTGTTATGTCACTAGTATTGTAAATAACTATTACTTCAATACTATAAGTTTTAAAATATAGTAGATACTCTTCTAATCTTTACGAATGAAGCCTGTTTCACACTTGATAAAATTTTTTTTTATTTTATATAAATGAGTGGTAAAATAAAAGAATAAGTACTATATACTACGACTACCTACTACTGAGTCGAACTCATTGTCTTTACCTAGATTTTTTTTATGAATACATTTTGTTCTATATATAGTTAGTATATTCCTTTTCGTTTCTTCATCGCTACTCTACATTCCCATGTTCCTCATCATTTTCTTTGTAAATGTGGTGTATCTAGACGTAGCACAGCTTTGAGGCTATGATGACGATATTCATCTATATGAAGAAACTTTTTGTGTGTTAACTGCGTAAATATCTACGCATATTCTTGTGCTGCATTGTAAAAAAAGAATGAAGAAGAAAAGAATGATGAATGATTTTAATCACAAACTGTATAACATTTTCTTTAATAAATACACACACATACATATATACACACCCATACCAACACTTCCCTTCTCTTACTTCTTTATACTACGTCACATTTTCATATTTATTCAGTGTTCAGTTGTATTAAAAATTTTTATAAAAAATCTTCTGTTTAAAGAAATATTCAAGGATAACGAAGATTTTAGAGAAAAGGTTTGGATTTTAGAGGAAAGAAGGCTTGTGAGAACATTCGTAGTGGACACCACATTAGGGTATGAGAAATGGCAATGTTTTCGAGAGATTATTTTAAGATGGCTGAATTTTTGTTATTTCTTTCTTTTTAGAACTTCACTTTTAAGTAGGGATGAAATACGTTTTGCACCTGAGAGCGGTTGCTTTGTCTAACGCGGTGTAATGCACTGTAAAAATTATTAAAATTACATTCTTCAATTATAAAACTAAAGATATATATTTATAAAACTAAATCATATTGAAATTACAGCCATAAAAAAATGCAATTGCATTTTTTGCAATTTTTTTAAGAGCCCTTTGAAAAAATTGAGAAAAACGCAAAAAAACATTTTTGTTTAGGAATTTGATGAAAACCGATTGATGGGGTAATTTTGATCCATAAAGTATAAAAATCAGGTTCATTTAATGATTGCATGCAGAGTTTCTGAGATATCGTAATATTTGGATCGATTTTAGTCCGTATCTCAAAAACTATTCGACCAGTCATTAAACGCAACCGATTTTTGTACTTTTTCGGTCAAAATTACCTTATATACTGAGTTTTATCGAAATTGGAGTTAAAAGAAAATTCGCGATTTTTTGCCCTTTAAAAAAAATCAAGAAAAACGCAAAAAAAATTTGATGAAAATCGGTTGATGGGGTAATTTTGATCCATAAAGTATTAAATCAGGTTCATTTAATGATTTCATTCGGAGTTTCTGAGATATCGCAATATTTGGATCCATTTTAGTCCGTATCTCAAAAACTATTAGACCAAGACCAAGACTGTATTTGACTATCTTTGTTTAACGAATTTAGTGTAATGGGTTTAACATATTTGTCTTCCTCATTAGCTTTGGTCTTGCAAGTCTTGTTTGGTCTTGCATATGTGTAAGAACAAGATCAAAGTACAACACTAAGTATGCTGGACAGAAGCATTTAATTACAAGAAGATCAAGACCAATGTGTAAGATACAGAGCAAAGTTCAAGCCTAAGTGTGTAAGATAAAGACAATATATTACTTATAAATTTTTTTCAAGGTAAACTTAAGGCGTTAGTTAAAAACTTCCAAAGAGTTCACATTAAGAAAAAAGAAAACCAAACACAAATATTAAATAATTTTCCAGTTTATTATCGAACCGATAACATCACTAGAAAAAATTTACATAAAAACTCTTCAGAGAAGATACATCTAAGAGAGGTTGGTGCTTTGTTAAAACACATAAAACAAACAGAATCAAATAACATTATCTATAACCCCACACATCTAAAGTCATACCAGCCATACAGCCTCCCCCCTCCTGCGTCATATAGCTCCACACAAAGCCATTTATAAAACATAATAATAGTAGCATAAAATATAAATGAATCAGCATTTATCATAACTATGCAGAATAGAAAGTATAGAAAATGACGATAAAATATCTATCTACGAAATGCCTCAAGTTAGAAAAAAAAATATAATACAGTGGTTTTTTTTTTTTTTTTTTTATTTTATAGTAAAATATTTTTTAACTCATAAATGTAAATAATAATGTTTAAAGCACGATTTTCTCTAGGAAAAACTCAGTCGTTCATCGGGTTGGTTGGTTAGATGGTTTTAGTTTAGTAGCACAGTTCTCCATTGCTATCATTCATTAGGAAATAAAAAAAAAGAAGGGGAACCATCTAGGAAGATTGTCAGTCAGTCGTCATCATGATAAAATGCATCAAATTTAGACTGGGTGGTATGACCACTAACGTCCAAGTTTTTCTGGAATAAAATGTGGTTACCAAAAAGTTATTCGACGGGTTATAAGAATCATCTATCTTTCAAGATATCATTTCATAGAATCATTGAATTCTTAGTTATTTAAAAAAAAAAAGAAGACAAAGTTTGAATTAAAGTAGAATTTAAATTACAATGAATTTTTATACACTTCCAATTATCATTAAGAATGGAATAAAAACCTGATAAAGAAGAACACCGCCTGCTTTAATTGGCAACATATGCTAATTATGACTCATCATTGTAATATATCATTAACGTATATTATATTCATTTTTTTTTAAACTGATGAAGTAGATTTTCTTCAGCCAGATGCTCTGCTAACGTATCAAGGGTGACGTAATCTTCTTGAAACACAAAATTATCGTTTTATCAATCTTTAAGATTCATAACCATGAAAATACTTTTTTTATCAAAATCAGCGACATTATCTCAAGCAATTTATTCAATTTATTGAAATAATATCGCTCTCGGTTACTGTTTAATAACATAAATCCAACCTCAAATTCAGTTTGAATTGACAACACCCATATATTCTTGCCTAAGTTAGAAGCTTTCTCAATATAATATGCAATGGTTCGTTATAAAAAACTATTGACTTAAAAGTTGTAAAAAATAATAAAAAAATATTACAAGTTTTTATTTTTTAACTTTGTGAATTTTAAAATCCATCTAGAGTTTATTTATATGGATATATTTTTTTATTATATTTTGTTAACTTTTATACTTAATGAGCCGAAGAGGACATGAGAAAAATATAATGGGTAAAAATATTGGAATTTATCTTTTTTAGAAAATACTCTTTAGAAAAGTAATATCTAAATGACCCAGATGTATTGTCGAAAAATATGAGAGTAGGTAAGCAAATCCACTGGTCAATTGCATTCTATATGTCAGGTACTTTGTCAAGCATGAAATTTTGCTCACAGGATCACTCTGAAGTTTAACTTGCTTAAAACCTCTAAGTTTAACTTTGGACGCCAAGTTTATTTCAAGGTTTGCGTAAGACGTCTCTCTCTGGATACATTTTTTTTTTTCATGCGTCCTTTAATTCTTATAACTTCTCGCTTTAGAAACGTTCATCAATGTGTTTTAGAAATATTCATAAGTTGTTTAAAAATATTCATTAGTTTTAGATTTAGAAATATAAGTTTTTTTAAAATAGGGAACACCTGGTATAGGATGTTTGAAAATAAATAATGTAATCAATAATTTAAATTTATGATAATATCTATAAAATTAGATAATAATTAAAAGTTTTATTTATAGATCACAGTTTAGTAGATAAACCAAACTAAACTAAACAAAACTCAACCAATAATAATGCATTTAAACAATAATTAATTATTAATTATTAGTACACATTAATTATAATAAAATAAACAATATAATTAAAATTAAATATTAACGAATATTAATGAAAATAATTATTAAACCTATCAAAACTATTTTGTATTATAAAATATTTGTTTATACCTTTATATTCGAAAATATCAATAATACTCTATTAGCCAATAATTTGTGTGTAATAATTTACCAATAAAAAAGTTTGATATTATATCAAAAAGCTGAAGGTTAAATAATTAATTTTCGATTTTTATTTGGTTTGTATTTTAAACCCGTGCGATTTTTAATCGACTTCAAACAAAAAAGGAGGTTATCGTTTGGCTGTATTTTTTTATGTGTGTTATCTCAGAACTTTCGCCTGGGTGAACCGATTTTGAGTATTCTTTATCTATTTGAAAGTTGGGGCCTCCCGTGTGGTCCCATTCCATTTTGGTCCAGTTCTGACAATGGCATTCATGAGAAAACCATAAAATTCTTAAATTTTGGACGAATAACTCGATATCACGCCAACCGATTTCGATGATTCTTTTTTTAAGTGACAAATTAGTTAGTGCACTACAGACTCACTAAAAATCACAAAATAAAAGAAACTTTTTAAAAAAGAAAACCGACTTCAAAAGAAAAACTTTTCCAAAACAAGTTAATATGCACTAAAAAGTAAAAAAAATATCCATAATATAATGTAGTTAAAATTATTGTTATTTTTGGAGTCGGTGTCAGCCAAGCTAATGTAGCAAACTGTTCTGTCAGAGTTGTTTCCTTGGCTGACACCGACTCTAAAAATAACAATAATTTTAAATACATGATATAATGGTTAATTTTTTACTTTTAAGTGCATATTAACTTGATTCGGAAAAGTTTTTCTTTTGATTTCGGTTTTCTATTTGTTAAAAGTTTCTTTTATTCTATTATGACGATGATTATTTTTTACTAGACAACCCAAATGTTGAGCGTTTGAAACGGGGAATTAAAAAAAAGGAGATTTTTACACAAATACACCTATTTTCATTTTTACCAACACTAAAATCATTGTAAGCCCTCTTCAAAGCTGAAGTACAAAAGCATAGGTTTGATTTTCTACTTTTAGGTGGAAGGAGGAGTCTAGAAAGCACTTGGGTGGTGGCTAAAATGACTTAAATAGAAGTAGCAGCGAATATCGCTTATAACGACTATCGGTTATATTGATCATGTTTGTTGGTCCCTTCAATGACGTTGTAGTAGATTTTGACTAAACTGATGATATTATAAGGTCAAGATATAATGAACCGTATTCCAAAAATAAATAAATTTATGCAAAACTTGACTTCATTAAAACCAAGTAAGAAGCGTAGGTATATATATGAAAACCAAAACATCCGCATTTTAAAAACGACCTTGATGACCGATAAAAATAACAAACCCATATTTTATACGTTACAATACACCTACTTACTTAAAGGTACTGTTAATTTTATATAAACAAAAATAAATCAAATTTTAAATTAACATTTATTTTCAAATCTTCATCACTGGCTGGCTATTATATAGTATAGAAAATAAAAACATGAGACCAAACAACCAACCAATGCTGTTATTTTATTTATAATTATAATATAACAAAATAACAAAAAAAATAACAATAACAATATATATTTTACAAAGTGTGGCATAATTGGGTATATAGTTATAGAAACTAGGTTCTTTATTATTAGTAACTATTTAATATGAAGTTTCTATTCACACTAATAGGGCCAAAATAAGAGATGTGTCAGTTACGGACATCTCACTAAAATAGAACTAGACGTACAACCAAATGGAAAAACGAGGTAAAAATCTTACAAGGGCAAGTGTAGGGCGACAGATAAAGAGATAGATGAACAAAATTGTTGATTTTTTTGTAGCCGATGGACAATGAAGGCTGTTAAGAAAAGTAATTGGTCGAATTTAAACGAGTCCTTCAGCCATTAATCCTTGTAATCTTATATATTATATCTCTAACCTGTTTTTTCCTGTGTACCCGAAATCTTCTTTAGTATTTTATCAAATTCCATGACTTACTCCTCATTTTCAAACATATCATGATGGAAAGTGACGAAAAATAGACTCACGGTCTAAAACTATACCGCTTAGGAAGAAAAAAACAAAGTAATATTATTGAGAGTTAAATTCTTTCTTATGTTATTTGTATACCATATTTGTAATAAAGTTGCCTATAAATAAAAAGAAAGTAAGTAAATTACTTACTTATTATTTCTCTAGACTGATTTTAGCCACTCTTATTTTTACACTTTACTCTTATTATCATAATAGTTAGAGGAATCCAAGGCGTAGTATTTGATAGCAGTTTCAGAATGCAGACAAAGTTTTACTTACACGGTAAGCTTAAAACTAATGAAAAAATTGCAATTTTCAAACGATGGATCGCCTGCTTTTATGAGTGTCAAAAAATGAGTTTTGCAGTTTTAAAAATTTTCCAATATACCTGAAATAATCCCCGAACTATGAAAGTCACCGAAAAGAATATGAAAATTTTTGTAAAGGAAAAAGTTGTTAAATACGATTTGAACAACAGTTCCACAAATTTCCAACCGTTCTGAAATACTATACAAGGCCACTATACTTAGATTCTATTCTTATCTCTTCCTATCTAGATTCTATCAATTCGGAAACTTTCAGAATACAAATTAAAGGATTTCCATGAAAATCGGAAAACATTGATTGAATAACATATTATATTGATTTTTAGTGGAATTATTCAGATATAACTACATAACGTTTCTTAACAAAAACTGATAATAAAAAAACTTAATAAACTTTTTATAACTGTATACTCACTTATGGCCTATTCTGTATATAGAATATAGTAAGATTAATAATAAGTAAACAACAATGTAGGTAGGCCAGAACACACAGTGTATTGTATATATTGCTGACATTTTAATAAAATTTATTGAAATAAAACATGCGATCAAAAATGAACCAATTTCTTGGTAGATACTGTTTTTTTTTTGAGTTTTCTTTGATAGTATTTATTTTTAATAGGTTCAAGTCTAAAAATAAATTACTTTTGGTGGTTGAGGTACTAGCCAATATAATCTACTTGTCTACTTGCCTAAATTATATTAATTCAATATACAACAAAATTTTCCAGCTACGATAGCATACTCAAACTTAATTTCTAATGCGTTATGTAAATAGATTCATATTAAGCCATTAGCACCCGTGCTATGAGGATTTTACTCACGCTCGATTAAAACATAAATCTTTTTTATTTTTCTTAATATAATTTTATCTATTTTCGAATTTCGAATTTTTCAGATTATTAAATAATGACGTATCAACTCACTATTTTTAATTAGCTAATGGAATAAAAAAATAAACGCGTGAGCAACTGTTTCATCTTGCAACAAAGGTTTACCGAACGATTGACGCAAGTGCTGACGGGTTTAAATTAAAGTACCTATATCAAGTAAATATTTTCTCTTAGAACCTTTTTTTTTGTAATTGGTAGTTTTATTTCTTACTACTTATGTAAATTCCATTGTTAAAAATTTTCAATTACCGACTCGATTTAAAATTGAATGAAACGATCAACTTAAAATCGAATAAACTTTTTAAAAATTTTATAGTATTTGAACACATTTGAAACAAACAAAAACGCCAACAATTTAAAAAATATCTAAAATATGTATAAACAAAAATACCATCATACTTGAAACTCGACAATCGAGCTGCTATCATACACAGAAAATATTTAATACTATCTAGAAATAGTCCAACGAGTTTGAATGAATGAATAAATGAGCAGAGAGAGCCCACACTGGTATAGTCTGTCACATAGCATCAAAAAATGTACCGACTTGATAAAATTCTTCCGTTCAATTAAAACAATGCAAAATATCTCAAAAAAAATATTGGTGGAAAATTATTGTTATGCAGTATTATTTAGGAGTGTATTTTAATTAAAGTATAATTCTTAGAAAGTAGAAACATATAAAAATGGAAATATATGAAAAAAAACTATTTAAGGATGTATGAGCATGGTAGTGGGGGCACAAATTTAAAAATAGATATTTTCAATTTTGATGATAAATTTACATTATTACTTGACGATATAAGACGAAAAGTAAGAATAAAATTTTTCGATATCTGGCTTAATTTTCAAAATATCGAAACTTGAAAATTTTGTGTAATTATTTAGCTTTCGATATTTCGAAAACCAAGACACATATCGAAAAATTTTATTCTTATTTTTCGTCTACATTCATGAAGTTATAACAAAATTCATCTTCAAAGTTGAAAATAAGATAAAAATAATTTCAACCCTTAATCTACCCTGCTCTCACATCCCTTATATGGACGGTGACACTTATTTTTTTTCTTTTCTAATTCATTGCTAATATGTTTACTTTCTATTAAAAAGTTTTTTTTAAATTTGTTTTCATTCATTCCAAATGAAAATTATCAAAAACTTCCAAAATATGTCGTTTTTTGAGATTCCTCCATAAGAGCCAATGTATTTTATATCGATTTTTAATGACTTTTTTCTTAAAAATTTGCACGGATACCTCAGCTGAAATTTTAACCACATATTCTTTGAGTAAAAGACTACCTACAAACAAATTTTGAGCCTTTAAATCAAACATTGTTGTCATGCTCATACATCCTTAAAAGCAGGTTTATTTAAAGACGTTCAAATAAAATGAGACATTAATATGATCCAAATAAAACGTTATTCTTTGAGACAGTACTTATGTAGGAAGGTTGTGCAGTAAAAATATTTTGGCGTAGAAACTTCAAAAGTAGAATTATTTTTCTCCTGTCGGTGTAATTTTTGATGCCATGTGTCGGACTAATATTATATATAGAAGGTGGGTATATAAATATAATATGTTTATATCTTTTTATAGCGAAAACGTGAAATTTTAAACCTTTTATCAGACCATAAAGCAAAACACGTAATGTGTTATAGTACACGAAAGATAATAAACTGAAATAAAATGGATACGTACGTAGTAGGTACGTACTACGTACACTAGGAAAAGATATAACAAACATTCATTGGATGAGGAGAAGAATGGTGTATGGATGTGATCACATTGATGGTGAAGTATGGGGAAGTAAAAAAAGTGGTTTGATTGTATTATATAAATAGTAATAAAGGCCCTACTGTTGGATGAGAGTTAAAAAGAGATAGCATATGAGGAAAAATATAATGTGTATAAGTATGTGGTGCTTTACAAGATTTTTGTGTAAGTATTGTTGTGCTTAGTAGTAATATTTACTTGTATGTTGTACACTTTACAGAATGTTCCAGTAGAACACATACTATAAGAAGGTATGTCCCAAGCTAGAAAAATCGTGGTCCAGATAATGCTCTGGCGGTTACACTCCAAAAGTAAATTTTTAGTCTATTCCGACAATTTTTATTCAAGATTACTTCGAAATATAATCGCCAATAGTGTCAATAAAAACTTGATAGAGCTTGATAAATTGCATTGGGCTTAATTTAAAAGTAAAAGTAATACGAATAAGATTTGGGAAATGCGTATACATGGATTGTAGTTTAAAAATGTAACTCGATCTAAAATATGTAAAAATCCTGATGTTATTTGTGTAATAACAATAACATTCGATAAATCATAATCTTTTTCTACCGGAACAAATTCGGAATCATATTTTTTTCAAAGTAAATGTGAATAAAAATTGTCGGAATAAGCTAAAATTGTTTTTTTGAGGGGAAGACTAACAAGAAAATTTTTATAAAAATAGAATAGTTTCGTTGGATCATTTCTAGAAGAGGAAAACCTAGCAACAGAGTTCTTGCTTCTTCGTGAGTGTTAGATTCAAGAATCTACGTAATTGTAGAACAGTTTTACTTCACAATCAGTTGGGATTTTAATACGCTCTACTTGAACAATGAATACAGAGTTACCTATACAAATTGAGATAAAAATTTCTTTGAACTTCTTGTAATATATGTTCCTATACAAATATGTAATGTAAGAAAATAAACGACTAACCATCGCCACACCAAAATTATTATCACAACTAAAACAAAACAAACAACAGCGCATTGAACTAACTACGAACAAAAATTCTTACTATGTTAGCAAAATATTATTAGCTGTTTACATATCATACATAGAAATAGGTACCTTTATTAAAGGGGTACATTAGGTTTGTTTAAGTATGCAATTATTTTTAAAAATTAAACGATTTTTCAAATTTTATTTAGATAAATTGAATTTATCTAGTTATTCTTATGAAAAAATTGGCAAAGTTTTTTTGTCATTAATTATTATAAATAAGGGTCGATCTCAGTGCATACCATAAAAAAACTTCTTGCGGCAAAATAATGTAAAAGTATTGTTTCAGGATAACTATGTCTCAAAAAATGCAAAAATCTAGTAGAAATGGATTAGTTTTCGAAATACAAACTCTGTAAACTATTTCTATAAACGGTAAACATGCTTTTTATAAGGTAAACATGATTCAATTTTTACCGAAATTTTTATTCTTTTTGGTTCAAATTAGCTTTCTTAATTAAAAACATTCGAATTCGTTGGCAAAATAAAGCCATATATTGGAAAGGTAAGCAATGGGAATAAGGCATTATCTTATTCTCATTGATGTTTCCAATGATTTGCAAAATCGGGGGCAGAAATCTCAAAAAACTAGAAATATTTGTAATTAATGGTGGAAACGCAATGAAATTATACTGTATATATTCTTACTATATATACTTCACATTTATTTGCACTCCCACCAGATTCTTTATGTTGTTAAAACAATTATATTAAAAAATATTTTCAAATGATTACAAAATTTATAAAAACAAAAATCACTAATTTAAGAGAATGAAAACAATTCTAAATTATTGAATTGTATATTTTAAAAGTAGGTATAAAGTTAATATACGTAAAATAATAAAAGCCAATATTTAACATTGTATGTAATAAATAAACTTATTCTGTTTACTTGTACTTGTACGAGTATGACCTAAAAATATTTGTTAAAATTTTTAACAATATAAAACCTACAACATAACACGTTACCTACAATATTGTTACAATAAATACTCTATTTTCCAAGTGTGTTAATATTTTTCCCTTATCTTTAATTTAATTGTCAACAGTAACGGTATAAAAGCTTATATACATAACAACACCTCAGTTTTTTTAAACCATCATGCAGAATCTACGTAAACTAAAAGAATTTCTTTGGAGAACAATTAAATTTAAAATTATTAACTTCCCAGAGGAAGTTAATGTAATGGGGCTGATTTTGAAAACCTCCAGTTTTACATGTTGCCGCTGTTTCAAAGCCTTAATATTCAAATCAAACCTTTTCAATGTGATGTCTGTGTGTGTGTGTGGGCATATGTGAGCATGTTCGTATGTTCGTTCGGATTCTATCGCCTCAATTATCTCGCGAACCAGTTGTCACATTGACTGGACTTATTCGACGCGTAATCGCGTATTCAACTGAAAGAGTTCAGCCGAATTAGTTGAGCCGTTCTTTAATGGTAATAAAAAAAACTGGAAAAAACTGAATAAACAGAATTTGAAAAGTGGATAAAACACATAATTTATCTATGGAGATAATGATCGTTCCAGCATAAGCTGCAGTACATGTTCGAAGAATAATCTATGAAGGCTAACAAGACCTTATTTTAATGTCTTTTCCCCCTCTGGGAAGTTAGTCGTGTGGACTACAAGGATCGCACTCACACGACTTCAGTACCACACCGACTATGTACTGCCATTATATTATTTTCAGATATTAGAAATTGATCAAGATAAACGAACCTATAGCCCACGAGACAGGGTTTTGAAAAAAGTTCTGCATTTTTAATAAAGCGTGATAACGTAATATTTAATTTATGGTATGAAAAACGCAATAGCGAATTTGTCGGACACTTTGACCACTTGATAACATTTTTATAATTATTAATAAATAATACAATATTTTGTCCGACAAAAATACTGCACCGGTGAACTTGTCTATCACATCGCTCATGCCGTACTAAGAATTTTTGTTTATCAATACATACAAAGCTTACTTTTGCTTAGTTAATTATTAATGTAATCAAGTCGAGGATACAAGAAATTGGAAAAACAGCTTTCCTTCCATCATAATTTTTGCAAAAATTTGTTCACATGCCTATCGATATTGATAGACATTGAAAACGTCTCTCGTCAAATTTCATAAACATATAGCCAAAAAATTTAAAGAATTTTTTGCAAATTTTCCATCATCATTACAAAAAAACAAACAAAAAATAGCTCATTTTCCTTGAAAAGAAAATTCTCTTAAAAACATTGTATGACCATTTGTTTAAATAATATAACAAAAATGTTTATGTTATATAAAAAAAAAAAAATTATATAAAATCATAACTAAATATTTATAGTGTTTTAGTGTTTACTGTTGGTTTTTTCCTCGTAAAGTGAGTTCGCAGCTATTAAAACCTGTGTCTAGGTGTAGGTACTTATGTTTAAACAATATTTAATCTATTTTTTTTAATGTGTTTAAAAAACAATTTTCTAGATAAAAATGAAAAAACAATGAAACAACATATTATAAATTTTTTATTTATGTATTATCATCATTGTTTTTGCCACTGGAAAAAATTGTACGATACCAAAGGTTAAGCTAGCTGGTCATTTTTGCATCATAAGTCTGAGTGTCTTTGACAAATATACTCCTCAAAAACCACCAAGGTACTCAATCAAAGTTTAATTTTTTTCAGTTTATGACAAACATAAAATAATTCAAGCTACAATCTTGATTTAGTTTCCATTTTAACATAAAGTCATATCCTTCGAAAATGTGCATTCTACGACCATTAAAAACAATGAACTTTATTTTTTGCATACCGTGGTTCTCCCTCAAGTGTTACCGTTAAATTTCCACCAGGGAATTCCAACACTTTGAAGACTGTAAGTACAATATTATGCGGTGGATTTGCCTATATATCTATTTTACAATTTTTCAAGAGAATACATGCAGAAGAATGTGTGTTTTTTTAATGCAATACAAAAGCTTACATCTATTTCAAGTATCAACAATCCCTTTTTGACGTCCAAGATAACACAGTATAAGTTTGTATTTACAAGAAGCGATAATAAAAATTCACCCTTATTTTTTTTACTTTATATTTATAAGAAGGTACTATTTTTATATGATTATATGCATACGCTTTATAAAATGTGTATTACACATCTAAAGAAAAGCATTTCTTGAAGATGACGTGGAAATCTTAAACGTCACCAAGTATATTTTCTTTACATCTTAAGTATCATTTCATAAACGCAAATATACAATCTGTGTTTAACATACTTTTTTCAAGGTAGGAAACAATCTCTACCTTTGTCGGGAGTTGTTTGTATAAATTTTCTTTTATTTCTCTATGTCACATAAAATTCTTATAAACAGTTTTGGAACTGTGTGGCAAGTATTTGGAAACAGTAGCTTTGGAAATATGTTCTTTATTGCACCGATGAATGCAAACAAAAATTAGTGTCCGACGGTGATAGCTTTTCATGCAGAAGGTCGTTAAGTTCCAATTCATCCACGTCAATCGATTTTTTTAACTCTACTTTGCCAAATAACTTTTGATAAGTGTTCATAGATGGCTTTTGACTTAAAATTTGAAAAACATCCTTTAATTCACAGTTTATCTACTTTGTAAATAGTTCCAAGTGTTATCACGAGAGTTGTTTTGGTATTGTCATCAAATCCGAAATTGGATTAATTCAATTTTCTGGGAAGATTTTCTCTCCTAAAGTAGCAATGAATATGGGGCTGAAGAATATTTGAAAAACAAGAAAAGCCGAGGATTTTTATAAGCTTTTATTTAGCTTACAATGTATGGAAGTATGTTCTATCGGGAAAAACTGAATTTTGACTTATCCTCAACTGATTGATATGAAGTGATTCCTACAAAATTATTTTAAAAAGTATTTTTTTATTTTATTTTTATTCACATATTGGTGTGCTCATATACTTTAAAACAATAAATGAAATGTTTTCTTTTTCCAACCAAAAAAGCCAATTTTTTAATAATACTAGAACGAATCAAAAATAAAAATGAAGAAAACCAAATTGTTTGAAAGAATTTTGCATAGTCCGTACAATATAAGATACGAGCGACGCTAGTTCTACTTCTATAAAACAGTATCAAATAAAACATGCCATAATTCAAAAACTAATTTAACATAAAATTGGACACAGTCACCTTTTTAAAAAAGGACACACGAACACCAGATGGTATACATATAATAAAGGATAGATAGTTTTTGTAAAGGTTGTGAGAAGGTAGAAAAACCATGAAGTATTATATCTACGTACGTACCTACTACTGATATAAGGGTGTACTTTTTAGTGTAGTGCTGATATGGCATTGTGCAAAGCTATAAAGACCATTCATTCCATATTACATAAACCGTATTGAATATGGCTCTTGATGGTTACATCGAAAATTTCTGACATATTGGCAGAAAAGTCACGAAAAAGTTGATTTTAAGAAGGTTGGATTTTGAATATATTATTTCTTATAGAATTTAGGTAGGAGTAAAGTACATCTGGCATGTGGGACTTGTTGTGCTTAAAACCTTTAGTTTTGGTTATAATGGCTGTCCACCAGAAACACAGTTAGGCTATAGGAACCATTGTGATATCCTACATGCGTTTTACTACCATAACCGCTGATAATTTCATTTATCAGCTAATCAATTATTTACAGAAGCTGAGTGTACGTCCTTCATAAATATACCATGTACTACACCAGCCCATCACAACTATTAATTAAATTAATTTTTGTTGCGACGGCGGGAATCGAACCCACTACCCTGTGCATACCACTACCGGAATTTGGTTACGCCTTAACCAACTGAGCTACAAGGGTTGACCTTACAACCTTTACTAGTGAGCATTTTCAAAAAAGAAAACTGCGAAAATTAGTTTATACATTAGTTTAAAAAGGAGAGATACCAAACAATGTTCGATGTCGTTTTTCGAGGTTAAAACAAAAACTTTCTAGCAAGAAGTAAAAAGCACACACATCTATAATACATACACATGCTGATATCACATCAGCCTCAGGCAATGTTCGTACCACCGGACATTCACAAACATATCGAGTCAAAGCCTAATAATGTTAGAACTGAGATGTATATGTATGGGAAGAAAGAGGGATGCAGCTACATGCCTGAATAGATTCAAGGGAATGGGATTCTTCATTTTCTCTAGTAATATTATTAACTATACTAAAGAGTGGCCAATCTACACAAACAAACAAAAAAAACCATTTGTTTAGATAAATATTAGGACGATTGACCCATTTAAATGGGAAAAGTTTTTTTTTCCTTTCGTAATAAATAATTGAGATTGATAGGTAAGCTTAAAAGTAAATTAAAGGAGTTAATTTCGTAATCTGAAACGATTTTAAGAGGTATGTTATAGTAAATTCTTTGTAGATACCTGGGAAGTTTTTTGATATGGGACGTGTGAGTATGTGTCATGGAAACTTTATCTCATGAAAGAAAAGGTTATCAAGCACTATATGTATAAGAAAAAAAACTCCAATATTAAGTAATTAATCCAAAAATTCCGTGCAGTACCACTTGGGCAAGGCTTTTCCGCGAATAATTTTTCCCAGTTCATAGTTTGTATACGGTAATTTTTAAAAATTTTGTATATTCATTAATATACTTCTAACTTTATTCAAATTTCCGTTACATTTGAGGAAAAAATACTGCCGGAAAACTGGCAGAAAGGGTTTATCGAAACTTACTTCCATTCTAAAACACCAAAATAAATAAAATATCTCCTAAAATTCAACAAAAGCAAAACCCAAACCTTAAGTTAAGAGGTAAAAAACCATAACATTTGAGTTATCAGTTTGTTGAACGCTTTCAATGATAAAATACGAATGATGTTATGCCAGGTAAGTTAGCAAAAGGTTATGTTATTCATAGCACAAGAATATGAAGAGACCTTTTTATTTAGTTCAGATCATCATCATCATCACTTGGTTACAACATACCTCAGGCATTATAATATTGGAGGAACACATCAGTAGTGGTAGCAGGAAATAAGCAACCATTCAAACACCACACACACACATACTCACATCCACTGGAGCTACATAAATATTACAAACACCGTCAGTCATTCCAATATCATACTTCACTCCATTTCATTTCACTTAATAACATCACTCCCATAATACTGACAACATACGTATATTTGAAGAAGGATAGAGAAAATATGAACGTTGTTGGAACACATACAGCTATTTATTTAGGATGCAGTGAGAAAACGAAGGAAATTTTTAATTGATAGCACACCATAAATTTTATGATTAGTGTTTGGGCACACAATTTGAGGATTTTGGATAAAAGGCTACCAGGGTTGATTATCCAAAAATAATGAATTGTTAGCGTTGTCGCGACAAAGGAGTGTGATAAGGTAAAGTTTCAAAGTAAAAGCTTTACAAAGGTAAAATTGGCAGTACATAGTCGGTGTGGTACTGAAGTAGTGCGAGTGTGACCCCTGTAGTCCACACGACTAACATCCCAGAGGGGGAAAATACATTAAAAAAAGGTCTTGGTTAAAATAAGGCTAATACATTATTCTTCGAACATGTACTGCAGCTTATGCTGGAACGATCTTTATGTTCATAAATAAATGATGTTTGTTTTATCCACTCTTCAGATTCGGTTTATTCAGTTTTTTCCAGTTTTTTATTACCATTAAAAAACGGCTCAGCTTATTCTACTGATAACTTTTTCAGTTCTTAAATACAAGATTAAGCGTCGAATAAGCGCAAACACGTGTTAATGTCATTACTGGTTCGTCAGATAATCGAGGCGAAACAATCCGAACGAACATACGCACATATGTACACGCACACACACACAGGCATCACATTAGAAAGGTTTTATTCGGATATTACGACCTTGAAACCGCGGAAATATGTAAAACTGGAAATTTTCAAAATTGACCTCCTTACATTAACTTCCTCTGGGAGGTTAATAAAGGTTAATGGGAACCAATCATGAACATTCAACTGACCAAGGCATAGGCTTTGTTCTAGCTTCATCGAATATTATGTAATATTATTACTTATGTAAATAAATTTGTTCTTTTATGTATAGTATGATTATTATTATTATTATAATATGAGGCAGGAAAATATGCTTTATCTGACAATTTCACGAATCATATTTAAAAGCAGACCAAATTCTATTATTCTTATTATTACAAAATATATATATATACATATTTATACAAATGAGGCTTTTCACATTTGTATTATTATTATATATACCATGGGTTTGTTCTTTTGGTCACGGTGTACTTCTACACCAAGTGTAGTGGCAATAAAACTATTATTTTCTTCTTCAACTTTACGAAGTACACTGTATTTTAAAAAGAACAAGCTTCATGTGATGAGATATGCCACACCGCATAACTAAATAACAACCTACACACAAAAACTTGTATAGAAATAATTTTGTTTATTTAAGTTTAGGAACCACAAATATTATGCTTATTTCTCTATAGAGAAAAATTCACTTTAATATTCATACAAATTTAGGCAAACAATTGAAATAAGAAAAATATTTTAATTCAATTAGAGAAATTATTGTGAGAGATGGTTTGTTTTTCTTTGCTGGTTATAATTTGCTGGACTACTAACCATAGTTCTTATTTATTTTGATTAACAAAAATCCTTTTTTCTCTGATTTACTATTTAACTCTGTCTATTTTGATACAAGACATATTATCCTGGACCAGAAGAAAAGTTGAATCAAGTGATACATGTGACCTAGTGTATCTGCATGTACGTAATTTTTCATGAAAGAAAATAATCAACACTAACCCGACTTGTGCAGAACAATACGATGCGATACCCGTGATTAAAACAGGCTACAGAAATAATAGATAAGTGAGTAATTTACTTCCTTTTTATTTATAGGCAATTTTATATAAGGTGAGCTGGCGGAACATATGAATGTAAACCTGGTATGAGTACCGGGATACAGGGACATTTCAGGAAGTTATGAAGCCGGCGAGCTTGCTAGAAATGGCACAATGCTGTCGGACACAAGCATTAATAAATATCCGGGAGTTTACGAACTGCAAGTTGCTCCTCAAAGAAGATATCTTAAAAAAAGCCAATCTTAGATAGAGGGAGGAACGTACTTGTGATACTACAAGACAGATATGGTCTGAATACAATCGTAGGCGTTCCGAAGATCTTATATCACTTAAAAGGGCCTCTGTTACCAAAGTTGTTGCAGCTATTACAGCATACTGGTTGGGCGGCAGACATGCTGAACTCCTGGACCTGGCAGCGTATCACGACTACTGCAGGAACTGCCACAGTGGCGAGGAGGAATGGACAATGTCTCATCTTCTCTGTCACTGCTCAGCTCTTGTCATGTGGAGAAGGACTTACTTGAGCCAGTCTCTCTTTGATGATTTCTCCGACCTAAAGTCCATCGACGTCAAAGCACTCCTGCTGTCCTTAAAAAGTTCCAAATGGTTCATGGAGTAGTAGCCGGGGATAGGCCAAACCTATTTCGGTATTACAACGGACCCTATGGTCAAAGTGTATCCCATCCCAGGACAGCCACTCCAGCCTTAACTAACATTATATAAGATATACAAATTACAAAATGAACAAAATTAAATCTTAATATTATTTCTCGAGCAATTTTTTTCCTTAACGGTAAAATGACGGGTAAAACATGGATTTCGATAAAGGAAAAAAAAAGATCTCGCGTGGACAGGAAAAAACAGGCTAGGGAAATAATATATAAGATAAACTGTACATGTATATTTGAACAATTGTAATAAGTTTCTCAATATTTAATATCACAGCATTAACTCCGAACTCTTTACAATTCTAAAGCTGCTGCTATCAATATAAATGAGAAACACGCATTTATTTTCATTTAAGTTGTCACTTTTGAAGATAGATTTTCAATAAATGAATATCTACTTTATACTTAGAGACGTATGGCTTACAAATATACATATTATAATACATACCATATCATACTCGAGTTGGAAAAGTTTCTGTTACGATCAAAGTACACAAATAAAGACATATTATTCATAAAATTTATGTATATAAACCTCTGAATAATTCGAGATAACTTTTGTGCACCGTTGATCTAGATATTCGGTTGTGTCAAGTGAAGTTAATATTTTTCTTAAGGTTGATCGGGTAGTATACTGGAATTTGACAGTACACTCAAATACAAATCTAAAATTTAAATCTTTAAAACATTTTTATTTAAATTTAGATAGCATCTAACATAGTAATCGCATTTATGTAATTAGTTAATTACTACAAATAATAAATAATCGTCTTCTGAATCTGCCCACGAAATTTGGGAGTTCTTTTTCAATTTTGGATAAAATTTTACACGGAAATGAATTAACTTATCCAAAAATAGATAGCGAGAAGTGTAGTCAGACACTCGTTGGGACTTTGACGTGAATTGATTTCAAGCAGACAACTTTCCGCCTGAGTAGCATGAGAACCGTAATCACAAGATCGCGCGATATAGAACATAGTTCCAAAAATATATTAAAATTAGAGTATTTATGAAATACTAGAAGAATCTTATATTATATTTCAATCATAAAGAAAGTGTTGACAGTTTTAATTACTAAACTTTCACTATTGATTATAATAAAAAATTAAAAGTGTACAAAAAATCTGAGTTGACAGAAAATCAATTAAAAACAAAAATTTATTTACGTTATTATTTTTCTAAGGTATTAATAGCTAAAATATAATTTTAATTATATTTGAAGTGTACCAAGCCGTGTGGCCTGTAAAAAGTATTACAGAATTATTTTCACGTATACGGTAGTTCATTAGTATAACTCCTTTCTTAATATTAAAAGAAGTATACACTTTTAAAAGGTAAAAAGTGACGTCCAATATTTAAATATTTGCACATTCTGATTTATGGGAGTTTCATCCTTTTTTCTATTATTTTTAAATATTCGTTCCCGTGAGAACTTTTGGATATATGTATAAACACTCTTGAGCCGAGTTTCGAGTTTTCGAGCCATAAAAATACGGCATTGGGTATCAAAAACTCCTATAAATCATGAAAAGGCAATAGGACACAATGTTCTCAGCCAGTTTTTTCATTCAGTGATCAGCTATGAACCGATCTTTTCAACGTGGTATGCATATCGCTTCCGAGGTGACGATCCAAACCATCAACTATCAAATTTTTTTCCTCTATTAAAAACCTAATGAGAAAATCGCTCAAACCGGCTAAGGAAGTTTTCACATCAAAAAGTTGGCATCAAAGGTATTCATATCTGCCGATAAAAAACGATTATTAGCTATTTTCTAGTCTTATTATAAATGAAAACAATTTAAAATCATAGCTAACCAGTAGATTATTTCATATTTTTTAATTTACTAAAAGAATAAGTTCAAAATACTCGATGTTACGATTTTGAACCAGTCAGTCTGTATACATATAAAATTAACTTATCTTAATTTTAAAATTTCTATTCAATTTGTATTCAAATCATTAATAAAATTTTAATAAAAGAAAATCATGACTAGCATATATAAGGTTTCAATTAATAATGACGAAGAAATATGAAAATATTATTAAAAATAGATGATAGCAATAAACTTGGATAGGAGGGGTGGGGGTAAATGATAAAGAGATGGGAAGATGGTTTTATATTTAGGAAGTATTATAATGTATAGGTTGGAAAAACACTCAAACTCCACATCGATCTATTTTGTGGGAAGGTTTCCTTCGCATTTTTTTTTTGTTATAACACATATTATGGCAAAATGAAAAATATTTGAAACAAATTTTCGATTGATTAATGAAGAAAATAAACCTTTCATTTATCAGTTGTTTTTTTTTTGCATCGTGTTCTACTCCGTAGAATATAAAAAAGATTGGTTAAACGATGATGCCATCATATTTTCTTTATCTTTGTCTATTCTGTGTTACTTCAATGCTATTGTCTGGGTTGTTCTACAATCAATGGATATAAAACGGGAAAATATTGTGCGGTTATGTTGTTTTATCAAAAGTTATGTTGTTTTATCTCATAGTGACGAGGAAATTATTGAAGATCGTAAGTATTTTTCTAAATTTGGTAAAGAGAAATTTTGAGGTTTCTTTCCTAAACGATAATCGTCTCGAATCCTTATTTTTGACAACTTTGCTTATGATTTAAGGATGTTTCCAAAAAAAATGATTGTATAAAAATATCTAAGACATACGTTTCAAAATTTGACGATAGATTCTGTTAGAACTAAAAAACTTAGACAAAAAATAAGAGTAAAAATTTTCGATGTATACCTTATTTTTAGAAATATTGATGCCAATAGATTTAAAGAAAATCACTTATAGAAGAAATAATACATAAATGCCAGTCAATTCATCTCTCTCTCCGCCAGATCCGAACTTTAATTAAGCTTATCTCGAGTTATAGATGGTCAATCGACTTCAAACTTTGATGGTATACAAAATAAGTATACAAAAAGGTACAAGGCATACTTTATTCCAACGTATATTCAATAAGTAAATAATATCCCGAAATTGAACCATCTTAAAATAATCGAAAACTTTGACAGCTCTCATACGAAAAATTAATATACAAAATATCTTCTTCATTTATAGAAGCACCCATATATCTACTGTTTGTTCCTAATAATAGTGTTTTTGTGTGTTCATCAACAAACAGGAACGTAAATCTACTATCGAAGTAACGTTTGTGTGTGTGTGTATGTGTATATTAATAACACAAAAGGAAAAGAGCTTTTTGTATAGACTTACAAAATTTAAATATTTGATTAATGACTTGGTAATTTAAATCAAAAGTTAATACTAAATTGTGACAAGTGAGAGAAAAAAAATACGCACTGTCTTTTAGTTATTAACAAAATTTATCATTGTGTTCGAAAAAAGTACAGCCAACTTTTAAAAATGCTTGTATGAATCTTCGCTTTAAACCATAGAGATAATACCATAGAGCTGCAAAGTCTCCACCAAACGGGTGAAGAAAATGACAGTAAAGACAGACAGATAAAGTAGGCGCGTATACCTGATTAAAATACAAATAAAGTAGGCGCGTATATTTGTCTTCGACTGTTTTATACGCCTACAATTTCTGCCTCTTTGTATATTTCTCTCTCTGCGGACAATAAATCACTTATTGCGTTTTCTATGTCTATACAGCTTTATGGTATTATTATCTCTATGTTTAAAACACCTCATGTTGCGTTATCAGCGAAGCATTTTACCAATAATCTTCCTGTTGAAAGTTACAATGTTTGGAAGGAAAACCAAAAAAAAGGTTCTTCAATTTGACTTTGTCCTCTTCAGGATCTCTTAAATTTCAACTTTATAATTGGTATAAGAAACCGAATACATTAAATTAGAAAGTTGTTACTTATAAAAAAACTTTTAGTAAATCGTAATTCAAGTTCATATAAGTACTTTTAAAGAAACCTTGAAAATCGAAATGAAATTCAAAACCACACATTAGAACCACTTTTGAATCGAGCAACATTCGCTCAAATAATTCGCGATTTTCGCTAGTGGGAAGATAAAAAAAAATCACTATTAATTCATAATTCATTTCAGCGACATTTTATAAGTCGATAATTTTTAAAATAAGTCATTTAAACATATTTTGCTTTAGTTCTTTCCATATCGTACACACACATTAACCTCTCCTTCACATTTTGGATATTACCGGGTGTTTTTTTAGAGGTCCACAGCTTTAAATTAAAATAAAACAAAGCTATTTTTAATATAAATGAACCCTTATTGGTTTCTTTGGAAAGCTTTCCTTATTGGAAAGATAACTTTAAGATCATTAACGTTGGCTCATCGATGGCGTTACCTGGCTCTCCACTGTTCACACCCTTTATATAGAAGTTCGTAATCTTGCCAATGATGGGCTGAATTTTGTATTCCAAGTGTTCGGTCTCCACTTTATCGTCACAGACAAGTAACTTTGAATATGCCCAAAGAAATTAATCTAATGGTGTCAGATCGCACGGTCTTGGCGACAAAAAAATTTCAACAATTTTTAAATTTTGCTCTTGTGTAAGTATGCTGTCTGCTGTCAAATCGGTTATTAAATAAGTGTCGCCAACTTAAAGATGTGAACCTCTAAAAATAAACACCTTAATATGACATTATACGATTAAGGAAGTACTAAAGAAAGACGGGGTAAGGTAAAAATAAGGAAGAAATGTATAATGTGTATCGTTCGCGTTCCACGTTAAAATTGTTAAAAGAAAAAGGAAATTTTTTTTGTACGTATACTGAATATGAGAGAATAGAGGAAAGTGGTGTAAAAGTAGATTGTTGTATGCACGTGTTATGAATAAAATACTTGTATTTGGTAGGTAAAATGACTGTATATGATAATATTCTAACTTTTTTTTTATGATAATATATTCATAGATTAACATTTATATTTTAAATGATTTTATATAAAACGATGAACATGTATACACAGAAGAAGAAAAAATTATGGTTAAGTTTAAGAGAGCGTTTACACAAATTAAAATGAACATTATTTTATCAAAAAAAAAAAAAAATTATCGTGATTCTGGGTTGAATTTAAATCATAATTATCGTTGGTTTCTTGAATATTCCTTGAAACTTTTTGATAAGATTCATTCTTCATTTTTTATTACACTAGGTATAATTGAGTGTTTTTACCGAGGCAAATTTAAAAAAATTCGTAGCCCAGGAGCTGTATTAGCAAAGCGAATTGCTCCACAGATTGAAAAAATAACATATTTCTCTTAAAATCGAATATTGCATTTTTAATTTTCCAAGAATTTTGATTTCCAAAACTAAACGGCCAGAAAAACAATCACAAGAGTACTTTTTTGCTTAAACCTGATAAAATACCAAAATAGTTTTATTTTGAAAAAATTCAATATTTTGTACTTTGCGCACACACCCTCCCTCCCCTTGTTTATCTGTCGATTTTCTCATTAACGAACTTGACCTTTCAAATACAAAATTCCTTCTTGATACCAAATTTTATTTAAATCGGACTTAAATTGCGACCGCTAGAGAGGGGCTTCATTTGCTTTAGCAATTTGCTAAAAAAACAAAGTACGTCTTTGAGGCACACAGTTAAATTTAAGTGGTTCAATCTTTTAATACTGCTTTAAAATAACTTATATTTAGCAAAACTATAAATTCGAATCAATTAAATTCAACCATTAATCTCGACATACACTTAAAAGCTTCCAAGGTTGGCTTCGGTAAAATAATTCAAGTATAGATATTTAGACTAAAATTGCAATCCATTTACAGAGCTTTACAAAAAGGTTTTATGATTTATGACATAATGAAATCGCAAACCACACTAAACATAAAGTAACCAAAGTCTGCTGTCAAATCGATTATCAAACAAAATAATATGGCGAACTCAAAGATATAAACTTTTATAAAAAAAATTCTTAAATTGCTCTCGCATTGAGCAGCTGATGAAAAGTGGACATCGACGATCCATTTTCATACAAACCTTAATCGATATATTTAGAACTTCCATGAAATTAATCAACTTTCTTGACATATGTACTATATTTGAAAATTGTATTGTTACGAACCTGAAACAATAGAAATATCACATTAATATCATTAAAACCAACGCGGAAACATTGTAAAGACTCATCAACAAAATTATGTCAATAAAAACTTAAAATAAAATTCAATGAAATGGTTTCATATAATAAAACATATTTTTTAATATAATTAATTGCATTTAATTAATTATTTACACAATAATGACAAAATATAAGAGATATTGTAAACATTTTTATGATTTATACGTAATATTGTTGAATGTTAGATGTGCGTTGGCGTGTTCATATACCGTCTCATAGAATTTAAGATCATGAAAGTCTTTGGAAAACAGATTTTTTTATACTTTATTTATTAGAGGAAAATGTATGATATTATGTGCTTAATTCCGGGACCAAGACTTCACATTCTTGAAACCTGTTAGAGCTAGGTAAATTTTGATCACAAATTTGAAAAATATGGCCCAAATTAAGTAGGATTACATACGTGATTTATCAAAATTGGATAAAATTTGGATGTGATAGACCAAAATTAATTATTTTGGATTCTGATGACGTCATTAGGTTAAAAAATTTCGATTTTTTGGTAGCAAAAGCGAATTAGATCCGATCTTATTCGAATTTTTTTTGAAACCCACTAATTTTGGGTCATTCTTTTTAGCTGTGATGTCAATTTTTCGCTGGCTATCATTTATGTGCTTAATTCCGGGACCTGAACTCCACATTCTTGAAACCTATTACAGCTAAGTTAATTATGATAACAAATTTGAAAAGTATGACCCAAACTTAGTAGGATTACATACTTGGTTCATCAAAATTGGATAAAATTTAGATTTGATAGAGCAAAATTAAATATTTTGGATTCTGACGACGTCATAAAGTTAAAAAATTCAATATTTTTGATAACACAGATAAGTTTTGATAAGTTTGATCCGATCTTATTGCAATTTTTTTTGAAGCTCACTAATCTTAGGTCATTCTTTTCAGCTATCTCAATTTTTCGCTAGCTATCACTTCTATGCTTACTCCAAAGTCTTGACACCTATTAGAGCCAGGTTAATTTTTTTTTTAATATATGTTTATTTCTTAAAAACATAAATTAAAGATTTTCTTGGTGATTGTTGTTTTTTCAACGGGTTATTATTCTCGTTAATATTACAAAATAAAAAAACCGCCCATTCTATTATATCTCTGTGGTAACTTTTGAATGATGAATTAACTATAATAATGCCTTCGTATGTTTGATTTTATTTACATGCATGATAAATTAAGATTAAATATGGATGTCATTCAAAATACAAAAAACATATTCATATTATCTTAAATTTCAAATGATGTCCATTTGATGAATTAGATACGGTACTAAATCAAAAAAAAAAAAATTATTTAATATGTTTGGATGTTACGCTTTTTATAAATAATTAATTAAGATGAATGGTTATATTATTATAATTTTGAAATTGTGAATGGATAGGAGATTTTGGAGAAAAAATTATGTAAGAAAAAAGTAGATCATTTTGTAATTTTGCAATTTTTTGTTGTGATCAAATCATTTACAAATTTTTTTCTTATTCACTGTCATAATACAAAATTGGAAACATTTAAGTTACACCGCCATGTAATATATATCAAGGTAAAATAAGTTTAGTTTTTATACCCTGTATATATTTAAGAAATACCATGGTATACTAAATTTTGTTCCAAGTATGTAACATTTAAAAATATTAATACTACGAATGTAAAAAAATGTTCCTTATAAAAAAATAAACAACTTTTGTCTGCAACCTTTTCGTAAATGCCAATGTTCTCCAGTGAGGGCGCAAATTAAGACAAAACTTTGGTGTCCATTTTCTCCAAAACTATAAAAGGTATGCTGTTGAAAATTTGCAGGAAGGTTCAAATAGTGGCCTTGTGAAAAAAAAATTCTAAAAAGCACTTTCGAAAATTTTCGAAAACCAAATAAATGGCCTTAATCTTGTTGGCCTTTTAATTGCTCTTCTAATTTATAAAAACATAATCCAAGCACTGGTATTCAACACTTTCTATACAGGGTATTTCAACAATTAGCTCAGTCAATTGTTTGTTTTCACTTGTTTAATTTTTTATGCTGCTAATAAGTAATAATCATATAAAATATGCTTTTTTGAGATGGAAGGTGTATTTTTTCTATCAAATAAAAAACCAACAAATATTGAATCATTTTTTACTTCGAAAAAATTGAAGCAGGTAATTATTTAAGAAATTATTTGAGTTAGAAAAAATTAATTATCATATTAAGCAATTGGTGTTTTTCTACTTATTATTAAAAAAATTACGCCTTTCCTTTTAATAAAATTATCCTAATCTGCTAAAAAACACATCGAAAACATTGCTTGACTAGGCATTCCAAATTATAAAATCTTCGATCATGTATTATTTAAAATATCTACAGACAACATTTTCTCAACATTTAAAAAAAAACTGGACATAAATAATCGTAAATCATTTCCTATATACCTAACGAAGAATTTTCGTGTCTATTTTTTAAGTTTATGTTTTGATGTCAATAATGAATATTTCTGATAAGTGTTATTGTACACCTCGTATTCTCGATAGAAAATTTCAATGAATACTGCCATAAATTATAGAAATCTATGGACAAAGTAAATAAAGAAGTTGATTTCAATAATTATGATTTGTTAGTAGTTTCATCCATTTCTCAGTACATAACTGTAACATTAAACTTTATTTACCGATTTGAATGTGGTCTTAAAGTCATAACTCTCAATTCTGATATTTCTTGTTTTTGTAAGAATAACTTTATTTTCGAATAATTATAAAACAATAAGTCTTACTTTAATAATATCAGCCTGTTTTATGTACACAACTATATTAAATATTTATAGTTTTAATATAATTGTATTATATGATAATCAGAATATAATCAAAGTATTGTAAAGTTTGTTTATTGTTTGTAAATTATATTTTTTTGAATAAATTGAACAAGTACATCATATATAATACATACATCTATAATTATTACTAAACACACCCCTGCACGTGTATTTCAAAATTAAATCTAATCGTTGTAATGTATGCTTATTTTTTTAAAGTTTATAATTTATGTAAATTTCAAACAATAGAGAATATAAACGAATATATGTTTGAGTATTGTAGAACACGTGTGTACTGAAAGCGGGAATTTAAAAAAGGGACTCAAAACAAACAAAGAAATTTGTAACAGTATTGTTTTTAAATACATATTAGTGGCGTAAGGATAAATGCAGGAATTAGATCATTTTAAGATTAATTTTATTCTCAAATTATTGTCAGAAAAAGAAAAAAAATTAATATTTTGATTAAAAGGGATAATTGGGGATAAATGTTTCTAACATTTGTCGTTCACTTTGTTTATTCACAGAAATTTTTTCATCATCATTTTGTTGTGATATCTTTAAACTGGATAAACTAATGAAAATTTGTAGAAAAAAAGTTAAACATGAAAAGCGTGTTCTTTACAGCTTATGTATTGTAAAATTAACCAAAATTCAAAAAAAGCAGAGACAAGGGTCATCATGTGAGAAATTAGTCGACGAAATTAACATTTATTACAGCACAAAAACCCAGATTCTTTATTAATCTTATCTTATATATTTAAACGAGCAATTCTTGTATATATATATATATATATATATATATATATATATCTTATATATATAGGAGACTTTCTATAGATATAGATAGATAGTCACTCATCACGATATCTCTGGAACTATAAGACCTAGAGACTTGAAATTTGGCAGGAATATTTCTTTTGCCAAGTAGAGGTCAGCTAAGAACGGATTTTACGAAATTCCACCCACAAGAGGGGTTGCGGGGGTGTTCATGACTAAAAAATTCATATTTTTAAATTATGGCTTTTAATAGTTCAAAACTTGATCAGAATGTTTTAAATTACATTTAGAAATTTTTTTTACCTTCGGAGGGTAGAAAGGTGTAGCGAGAAAGTGGGAAGGAAATATCGAATATTTACAAATATACCTAAGTGGGATATCAAATAAAAGAGCATGACGTGTACATTACAAAAATGTTATCCAACGCGAGGAAATGTGGAGGGAGGGGTGCAAGTGGGGATGTTGCCCAGCAAAGCGGGTATATTTTACGCCACGCAAAGCGGGCGGGTAACAGCTAGTATATATATATATATATATCAACGATCTTGGAAATGGCTCCAACGATTTTCATGAAAATGAGTATGCAGGGTTTTTTTGGGGCAAAAAGTCGATCTAGCAAGGTTTCATTTTTAAAAAACGTCGTTTTATCCGTCTTTTCATGAAAAACTGAAACCGGCAATGCAAATTATAACTCTTCCTGACATCTATTGGTGTATATCGTAGTTAATGAAATAAAATACATTACCGGGACATTCAAATTGGTATTTGTGTGGAGACATTTAAAACGGTCTTCTATTAGTGATAAAATTTGTGTCTTTTTAAGAAAACCGAGCAAAGCTCGGTCATCCAGATATTATATATTACTCTAGCAAATTTTGTTTTCTGTCCTACCTTTATCATCCTTATCTTATATATTTAAACGAGCAATTCTTGTATATATATAAATATATATATGTATATATATATATATATATATATATCAACGATCTTGGAAATGGCTCCAACGATTTTCATGAAAATGAGTATGTAGGGGTTTTTTGGGGTGATAAGTCGATCTAGCTAGGTTTCATTTATCAGAAATGTCGTTTTATCCGTCTTTTCATGAAAAATTCATCAGACATCTATTGGTGTATAACGTAGTTAATGAAATACAATGCAAATTATAACATAACAAAAAGGGGGCGTTTGAGTAGTCTAAAGTGAAAAATATGACTCTTGCTGACATCTATTGGCGAATAACCGAGCGAAGCTCGGTCATCCAGATATTTTCTTTATAAAATTCCATGAGCACTTATTTTAGAAGTCGAAAACTAAAATCAGTACTCAATCCTAACGAACTAGACGCTTATGAAAGCATCTACGTTCAAAAACTGGGTAATAAAACAATGAACTTGGACACCTATTCCCAAGGGACCTATTCCAAATTCGGATTTAATAAAAATTGCAAAGTCAAGGTTAAATTTCTAAAATTGGTAATGGATTGTGTAAATAAAAGATTATTTACTTTCATGATTTAGTTATATTTATAATTTATAATTTGAGTTTGATTTTGTAATTTATTATTTTAAACGTCAAAAAATACTAGAATATCATTGCCCAAAAGGATCATGCGTATTGGCCAAGCACTATTCAACTGAAGGAAGCTGATTGGCTGACGTCACTGACATTACAATTTGACAGATACTTGGAAAAGTATAAATTGTAGGTACACGAAAATATCAATGAGCAGTCCACCACCAAATTAACAACGAGTAACAGACACAATAAGAGTAATTACGATTAGCTTATTCATACTGATGATGACTACTTGGTAATCGTAATACGTATTTATATAATACAAAGATTGATCTAGGAAATTGGGGCAAAAATCGAAATTTATTACGGGAATCCATCTCACCAGCATATTTTGATGTAATTAGACCTAATAATTTAACATGACCGTTGAAAAATAAAGTAATCACATATGAAATATACTTCTTGTGTCATAAACTCAAAAGCGAAACCAATTCAAAAACTCCCTACTACCATAATTAATGTACCCAATTCCAATAATTTCAATTAAAAAACCTTTTTTTTTCCATACGCAAAACAGAAAGAAGCAATAAATAAGCATATATTTAATTTGCATATATATATTTATTATAATTTTCAAAAAAACCTCTTTGAATAACAATATATTATATTCCAGTTCAATTATTCATAGTTAATTTGTTGTTTGAAAATTAACTATTGTTCTAGAATTTGAATGTACGCTTATTTAGTTATTCGAGAGTATAATAATATATCCATCCATACACATATGAAGGGTTGCTTTGCTGCTCTATATTGAAATATGGGGGTCGTTTTAAGTACTAAACCTAACTACCCAGTTGTACAGTAGTAGTATGTCAATGTGAGAGAATGGTTTATGAATATACTCAATAATTTGCTGTATATTGATTAATATCTGTACTAAAATATATTATGCCTTGTTAATGTTATTGTGGAAATGAGGCCACAACATTATAACAAATATCATTTAATATATAGATCCTCTTTTAAAGGTAGTTCTTATAATTATTTTCCTTTTAATATCATACGGTAAATTCTTTGATAGACTAGAGAATCTGAACGACTAGTCAGAGTTTATACGATGGAAATGATGGATTTTTTGGTCATCAATGAGGAATGAAAGTTAAGGGATTGGCAATACACTGGAAAAAAAATTAAAATAATGACAACCTCATCTCGAAGTTGGCCGTTTCATATTGAAATTAAGTAAAAATACTTTCAAACAATTGCCTAACGATTGGAACAAGTACAGCTAAATATTTATATTTACAATAGAATGGGATTAAATTTAAAATATGAATTCATTGATACAAAATCACTGAAGTTAAATAAACAAAATCATAGCTTCTATGAAAGAGATTGATTATAGTTTAAAGGCATTTTATTTATGGAAAATAAAATTGTACTTGGTTGGAATATATAATTGTGAAAAAAGCGAATTTTTTTCAAACTGCATTTACTATGATTTTGCCCGTGATCGAAGTAAGCCTTGCTTATACAAAAATTATTTCCGAAATTATAAAATTTCATTATAACTGGAGAGAAATTCATAGAATGTAAGATAGTTGTCAAACAAAAGTGTACAATCTGAAAAAATGAAGAAACTGCAATACCTCAAGAACCGTCCATTGTCCAAATCGGTTTTTATGGTAAATAAATATGAAAATTTCCTAAAAAGTGGCATCACAATCGTCGAAGACAACGAATCAACAGAAAATTTAAAAAGTAGAAAATTTTGTAGAAATATATAGAATTTTCATAGCCCATAGAGGCCCAAGATCACTCTGCGCCATATTTACGCATTCAAATTAACGATAATTCAAACTAACGATAGCATGCGAGAAGCAAATTTTTCGCACTCAACTAAAAATTAACTATTTTTATCATTGGATAGGAAATCACAGAAAAAGGGAAAGCAAACTTTGTTTTGTGAGGTCATAAAAAAATTGTATGTGATATTTGCACAGAAAGCCTCTACAATTTTTGAATTCATAGTTGTAAATTAACTCTCACGTACAATCAACAAATTTTCCTCGTTCGTTGCACAATAGAAAATGTTTTCTCCGATTATCTCGAATATACTACCTTAACAAACTCAAACAACAGCATAACAACAGCATAACAACAATAACCTACCCCGAAAACCTTTTTGAAATAATTATTCTTGTTGAAAACGCCAGAGGTAAAATTTATGTCTTATTTACTTATGTTATAAGTGATTGAAAAACAAGTTTAGTTTTAGAGTTTGGTAGTGAGTATGTATGTACTAACAGTACCCAGTAAACACCAACAGTAAAAGTATTATAGTACCAACTTGTACCATACCAATGTGAATTGTTTGTGGAAGGAGCGATCCCAAAAAGCCAATGATTTATTTATTTATTCAGAAGAAAAACACTTTACAACAAAACTTTTGGAACACACATAATATATAATTGTATTATGTAGGCGAAGTTGTTACACTATGAGGTAAAAGTTTAATATTATTTAACACTCTTAAGAACTAACACTAAACTTCAGTTAGAGAGTTAACTGCAAGTTTAAGTATACAGTAAAAAATAAAAAGGATTGAAGTAAATGCGTTTACTGGGCTTTTGATGTATTTATTTAACAAGTGAATATTTCTTGAGTTAACAATCTTAACACTCATTTCAAGAAAGTAAGCATTTGACTGTTAAAATTAAAAGAGAGAAAGTAAATATTTTTTTTGAACGTAGAAATTATTTACTTGCTACCAGAACGAATATATTTTCTATTGAAATAAAATTGGGAATTAAAAGGATGAAAACAATACCTAATTTTATGTATTAATTATAAATATTACTTTATTATTGTGAAATTATATTATTGGTTTTAATTTTTAGTTGCTCAAAAAGTCATAAATAAATGATGAAACATTCCAATTAATTCATTCATTCTATTAGTCTTAGTCTAAAATTGATGTAAGAATCGAAAGGATTAGTTTTTTGACCTTTTTAATTAAAAATGTGGTAGCTCAGATGTTTGGAGTCCGGAAAGCAATCAGAAATCACAATTTCAAAGCCCAAATATTCTTACAAATTGATTACACCTCCTGGAATGGTTTGTTTATAAGACATACTAGCTTTACCTTACCAATAAAACTAATGAGTTAATTGCATTAGATCAAGATCTTCAAAAATAATCACTTGCCATTTTCTAGGAAGAAAATCTCCCTATAAACTTTTCCAGCAGCAGTGTATACATCAATTCCAACAGAAACACCATCAGTGACCATTAAATAATTCTAGAATTCTAGAACTGAATTGGAAAAAAATAAAAGAAACATTAAAAAACTGAATAACAACCATTGGCGGCTGTCTTACCAAGACTAGGCACCAAAAGCATCAAACCAGTAGCAACTACCAAACCGAGCTGGCATTGCATATAAAATAGACATCCATACATTTACATTACTGGTACAGTAATGTAAGTTGGTACGTCCGCATTCGTATGTATATTATGGGTGATTTGTCGGAATATTCCATATGGATTTTAAAAAGGGTTATATCCAACAACCTGTCAAATACAGATGTAGTTTTAAAGATTTTAACTTGTAATTTGTAGTTCAGTTCCAGTACAGTAGGAAGGTTTTGTGTTGTTTTTATAATGTACATGAATGGCTTATATATATAGTAATAAATGTATGTTAATATTCCTTATAATCGTACTTTTACAGGATGTACTAAAATAGGGGTTCTTAACCTCAAGAGAGATTAATGTGTTATCAGTTTAAGATCCGAAAATATGAGGAATAACACGATCATCTTATCAAAATAAATGATCAACTTCGGAATCTAAAGTAATAAGCTGAATTTTTGTACAAACCTTTATTTTGATATTACAAAAGGTCTCGAAAATCAGTTTTTTTTAAATATCTCGTTTCTTTTGTCTTCCATCGTATTAACAACATTCATTATAAAAGTTGTAGAGGATAAAATTTTCTACAAAGCCTAAAACTTTTTTTTTTGTATGTTGAACCGTTTTCGAAATAGAAGGCGCAGAAGGTGTTGCGCTCAGTTTAACGTACTTAATTGTTGGGTCACTATTTATAAATATAAGGTATTAAATAATAAATAGAATTTTCCATATGAATAATTATGGAAAAAAGCCACATAATTTTTCTAGCTTACGCCTTTACTCTCGTGATGAGAGAAATTCTCACAATTTCTGAAGAAAAACTGTAGAAAGGTGGGAAAATTATGAAAAATTCACAATTCGCAAAAAGATCAAATTACCTGAAGATATAAAAAGTTTCAACCACATAAATCATTTGAAAAATAAAAGTTATTTATGTTTTAAATCGAGCGTGACCGTTTAAATGTTATAAGAGGAGTAAAGGCTAGTTGAAGTGAGGAATACTTACTACAGGAACATTCTGTACATAATAGGTTTGGAAAGTTTTATTAAATGTAGGTATATATGTATGTGTTATAAATGTGTGAAGTCAATGTACCTACTTCTTAGTGAAAAGTAAAATAAAAAGGTTTCAACCACCATCACTGTACCGGTAATGGTTACTTTTTGTGTTTGGAACTTTTAACTTCACAAATAACTTGCATCAATGTGCATTTGTTTTTGTTTTAGGGTTCCGTAATTAAAATATATAAAACCACACTTGTAATAGAAGAAAAGCTCTTCCATTTTTTGTTGAGTTTTGGTAGAGGGTTTTCGATTTCTGGTTCTTGCATTGGATAATATTATTGATAAAATTAATGTGATTTTTAACGTCTTAATGATGTAATCCTTGAATGAGACATGCTAAATTTTGATCGGGTGGTTGATTTCTTGCATCATTAATGAAGCTATTTCGCTCTTTTTTTAATTTATAAAGTTTAATTGTTTCTAGAACTTTTTGTGACTTTAAAATATAGTTGGTCGCAATATTTTATAAAAGTCAAATCATGTTTTAGTCTATTTTTAAGTAAAAAAAGTAATTGACTATTGGGCATAGTCAACATTTAGATGGGAGACTGGCAGTTTGAGAGCATTGTGTGCTGTTGCCTTTTTATTATTTAAAATTGATTTTTACTCCCATACTTCTTATATATAAAGAAATTTAGTTTCCGTATGTTTATAGCCGCAAATCTCGAAAAGTAGCTGATAGTTTGACTTGAAATTTTTGAGAGGTTGTTGCATTTATACCCAAAAGTGTTTACACATATATACATTTGATAACTGTGAAAAAGGGATAAAAGTCATATAAGTGTCAAATGTGTTTCTAAACTATTTTTTATTTACTCCCATATGATAATTAATCACCAATCAGACTAACTCACAGCGAAACGTAGGCGGACTTAGATAGTAGGTGTATTAATTATTCGCACCGTAATCAATTTAAAAATTAAAAAGAAGTTATTCAAAAGTTTTCAGTTTTCACTTCTGTCAGCAGTCTCCATAATGGCCTATCATGTTTTTCTTCTTGTATATCGTGAACGCTATGTACAAAACTTCTTCTACAAAATCTTTGCAAAATAAATAATATCTACCGTAAAATAGAGTTGGATTAATGTGTGACCGACATTTTTAAGTTTGAAATAAAATAAATACACTTTTACAAATCTTATAATCGACTTTTATAATGGTTAATTATCTAAGGAATAGTTTTTCTTATTCTCCATTTGTTTTACTATTAACTTTTAAGATTGTATGTAGTTCAAAGTGTATTTTCATTAAAGATTTGTGTTACAACGTTTTATAACAAATCATTAAAGAATAGAAGAAAAGTATACATGGAAATTTATTCCAATTATTGGGAAAATCATTTTGCCTTGCGATAACCGATGACAAATAAAACTAAGATAACCGGCTAAAACATTGAGTAAAAGTGTGATTGTTAAAAAATCCTAAAGGGTTGTGTTCCCAATAGCAAAAGAAGAAGTGGTTTTCCTGGAGAAAATAAGAGAGTTCAGTTCACTATTTTAACAATTTTAAAAGATAAAAGTGGTAATAATCTAAAGATAATATTTTAAAACTTTTTTCGTGATATATTCAAGGTTTTTCACCAATACCAACATCGTGTAAGGAAATAATTTCCAAATGATTTTAGTAAAAGTTATCCTTTTTTTTTTGGTCATAAATAAACCTCATTTATTTGTGTTTTTTTTGTTAATATAAATAAATAGCGTGACTACAATTACCATAAAGACACTGAAGGTAAATGTAATTCTATCTCACTTATTATTGTAATGTTACATAAATCATTGTCCTGAATATCCAATGTCTAAGACATTCTTTAAAATCTCAGACCATTAAGGTATATTGTCTAGATTATAATTCATTTCTAATAAGAATTTAGTACAGCCATATTGATAATTCTTTTCCGATTTGTGCCAAATTCTAGTTCTTAGCTATGCTTCAAATTCGAGCTTAGTGTTACATACCCGAAAAAACTACAAAATTGGCGATGATCTTCAAAATTAATTCAGTTTTGAAAAAGCATGACATATAAATAATTACTATGGAAATGAATGGTCAAATAAACCTGGCTCAATTCATTTCGAAAAGTGTAATGGTAAAATAATTAGGTAATTCAAAACAATAATTCAAAAGAACAAAGTCAACTCTAATATTTCAATTTTAATTAAAATACTTCCAAAAATTGGTCCCAAAAAATGATAGCTCTCTAAGTATCCTCTTCATCTCATCTGTTGACCTAAACCATCACTTTGATATTGATTTAAGAAGGAATGTTTTAAGTTTAAAATGTTCATTTGAGCGTCTATGTGTTTCTTAGTGGCATCCTAACCCCTAAACAGTCGAACCGACTTGATTGAGAACATTTTATAGCTAAGTTTCCAAACATCGGTTTACAAGAATTAAATCGCATTTGACGGGAGTTTTTTTAATTTTTGTAAACTTCACTTGTTTTCGGTTTTTCAACAAGTTTTTCTCTATTAATATAAGGTAGTTGCTACCTTTGTATCGGTAGATAGGTATAGCAACAGTAACAACACACGTTAAATGTATATGATTCAAGTCCCTCTTGACATGAATGCAAATAGGTAACAACACAAATGACGTTGATATATGCGTCAAGTTTCGTATTAATACTCAAAGTACATGCATACATGACATATACCATGTTTTAAAACGTACATATAACGTACAACGTATAAATACAACGTTCATACCTGTAACGTAAATGTAAATTGTATTTAACATACAATACATACATCATACATAGGTAATGTAAGTATTACTTTGATTTAACTAACTATTACCTGACTTGGAGTTTTTGGTCGGTAAGCTTTGAAATTGTATATAACTTGTTAGTTGTGTATTAAAATTCAATAACTGTAATATTGTATTTTAATATGCAGAGTGGGGCAGAAATATGTATGATTTTAAAATTACTAAACTCAATATTTGAAGCTACCCACAAGTTTTCAACTTCCTTTTATAGTTTTTGACAAACAAGAAATACAGTTTTTCTCTAATTTGGACCCTCACGGGAAAACAAATTTAGACCGTGTGAGACAGAAAAAGTGCTTTGTTAAATGATTAATACGTTCCTGAAACTTCATGCGACGGCTTCCTTTGAACGTAGTAGGGAATTTTCGGACACTCTGACCACTTGATAACATTAATAATTATTTTCTAATAACATTAACAATAAAATATTTTCTCCGGCAAAAATACTGTGCCGATAAGTTTACATAACACCTCGAACATGCCGTACTTAAGTATTTTTGTTTTTGAATACGAACATAGTTCACTTTTGCTGAAGTTTTCAATAATTAATAATATTAATTAAGTATTTTATTTTTAACTAGCTGTGAACTACCCGCTTTGCTGGGCAACATCCCCACTTGCACCCCTCCCTCCACATTTCCTTGCGTGGGATAACAGTTTTGTAATGTACACGTCATGCTCTTTTATTTGATACCCCACTTAGGTATATTTGTAAATATTCCTTCCCACTTTCTCGCTACACCTTTCTACCCTCCGAAGGTTAAAAGTATATAAAAACAATAGATCTTTGAAGCTAGTTGTATATCGTGTCAATATTTGAGCTTAATCGATGCACAACTTTTTTAGTTTTTGAAGCATATCCCTTTCAACCCCTATTTCAACCCCTTACTCTACTATAATATGGATGTATAAAACCTTCCTCTTGAATGACTCTATCTATTAAAAAAAACCGCATCAAAATCCGTTGCGTAGTTTCAAAGATTTAAGCGTACAAAGGGACATAGGGACAGAAAAAGCGACTTTGTTTTATACTATGTAGTGATGATATTAAGTTGTCATAGCGTCCGATAAATTCCTTGCTGAGTTTTTTCAAAACGATAACTTAAATATAACGTCATCATGCTCATTTAAAAAAGCAGCCTCTTCGAAATTTTGGTAGACTCGTCAAAGGGGAACCACCCACGAAGTTTCAAGTATGTATTTAAAAAACGGTGTCCCACATTACGAACTTAAACGAACTTAAACTCACTTTTTGGTCCTGAGCACGAAATAAAAATTTCAGCTTGATATCTCTTTTCGTTTTTGAATTATCGTGTTGATGGACGACGGACAGACTGAAATATAGCAGACCTATAGCATCAATATTTCTAACCGTTACAAGCTCAACCTTACTGAACCTTATATAGGGTATAAAAATGGTCTTAAAATAATATTCAAATCAACAAAAGGAAAATTTTTGTCATGCGAAATATGTAATGGTAAATTATTAATATAAATAAGGAATAACAAAAGACCAAGATTTGATCCTTGTGGAACCCCTATGTTAACATCCCTTGACTAAGATTTCTACTGCAATGACTGTCATAATTTTTGGATTTTGTAGGTATGACGGAAACCAGGAGTTTGACAGACCTATTACGCCAATATTTTCTTTTTTTTTAGATTAGATTGTCTCAATCCTACTTGAAGTTTAAGAGGTTTTCAATTATTTCATTACAACTTTATAAATAGATAAACTTTTACTTTTAAAGCAGTTGAACTGTAATAAAAATGATATCTATGACTGACTAGCATATAGTTAATGCATTTTATACCTTATGTACAATTCATCATTTTATAGAATATAATTTATTTATTTATATACAATATAAAGAATATAAAATATATACATAACAATAATATACATATACATATATGTATAATATAAAACTGATATTTGTATAACATTAATGTTAACATAGCATGTTATTTTAACATTTATTTATAATAAAAATATATTCTATTTTATAAGAATATCTTCTTGTTGTTATTGTTCAAAATACATTTAAGTTTGGTTTGGTTGAAAAAAATCAACCGCATAAAAGTTCATACAATCGCATATGTCAGTCAATTTATCATATAATTGGATTTTACAATCATATAAAAAAATAACAGGACTGTTATTTAAATAAATAAATAAATTTGCAAAAGTTGAGCTTTCCAGGCGCATTAAAACAAGTTTTCATTTTGAGCTGGAGAAACTATGATGCGAGCCGCCAAAAACAACGATGATTATATCAATCAGTCGGTGAGTTTAACACTTTTCGTGATATTGCTTCCATATAATCAGAAATTTAGATACTGCGGCGCTCATAGCTTCAAATATTAAAAATTGTCCTTGCATTTTAAATAGATTTTGGTCTTATCGATTCCAAATTATCTTTTATCGATGAAAGAAACTATTTCTGCTACCATTTATAATGCGTGATGTCTTTCCTTTTAAAAATATATTTAAAAAAAAAGAAAAAACGAGAGATGTTGTGGGACATTCCACAGGAACCTTTCATTAATAATTTTTTCCAGAGTTGTCCTTGAAAACAGACATTTTCTTATGAATTATTATTGTAAAAATATAAATCAATTTTGTGATCATGTTTTTAAAATTTTATATAAAACGCAATCTATGAACAATAATCAGAAGTTAATTAATTGTACAGCTTTAATTATTATTACATGGTTTGGTATGGTTTTTTTCATTACCATCGAGAAAATAATTTTCGTTTACATATTCTTTACACAAAAAAGTGTTACGATTTTTTGGATCTAATTCATCTTTAAAATAGAAAGAGCACTGACAAAAATTTGTCCACTTTAATTTTGACGAAACCATCTTTTAGGGGTAATTTCAATATTAAAGAAGCATCTTGCAAGCTGGGAGAAGAAAAGTTATGTCAGGATGAGAGCATTAAAACGATTTTATTTCGAGTCAACCAGTAGATATGAACCACTTTAAAATATAAAATACCAAATGTGTTTTTCTTCTACTAGAATAATTAAATTCTTTTACCATAAAAAAACAATAAATATAATTTTTATATTTATGAAAAATAAAAACTATTTTGTTGTTTTGTGTTTAAGCAATAAATTTTCTAATCTTAAGCGTCGTCTATGTAGTATATATGTACATACCGGGTGACCCGAAAAAAATACATCCTTTTTTATGCCACACTATAATTTGGAAAATTTTCAAATCCAAAATAATGTGAGCACAGGGAAAAATCAGTAAGCTGATGTTCAAGAAATTAATATTACTTGAATGAATGTTCGCAATAGGTACTTAATGCAAGAACATAAATATTTGGCTGCTCAAAATTTTAATTTGATAAAAATATATTTACTTTTTTTGCCAATGTAAGTGTTTAGATTGTTGGTCATCAAGGTCCTGGCACAATTGATAAAGCTGAACAATGAAGTCAAGCCTTTCCTTATCATTACGATTAATATTCAGATACATTTGTTTCCAAGTTTGCTTTCAACAAATTGATTTATGTCTTGTGGTATAAATATTATGCCTTGAATATAAAGAAAAAACCTGCTTACAAGCAGATATCCTAAAAAATGGATGAAACCTTTCTCGGTATTTTGGTAAGTAGTAAAGTTATTCTGGTCACTACTTTAGTCACGTTGAGCGATTTTATTATAATAGTTTTTAGTAAAGGGATAAAAATTTTAGATTATAGTCATTATAGTTTAGATCGTCATCTCGAAAGCGAAATGCATACCGGCCACGTCGAAAACATCGTTTCACGACCGATCTCGGAAGTTAAGCCGCGTGGGAAACAGTTAATACTTGGGGGAAGACCGTTTGCGAATAATAGAAAATAACTGAAAAAAGGGATAAATGTCAAATGTCTCTCTAGAATATTTTTAGTTACTCCTCTAATTATTATCAGACAAACCCAACACGAAACGTGGGCGGGTTAAGATAGTAACAACAGTTATACCAAACTTTTCATTTCTGTCGGCAGTTCCCTACACTCTGTATATATATACATGCAGTAGTTAACAAATTTATAGTGCTTTATAAACAAAAATACAAAGAAAATAATATTATCCAACCGTTGTTCGGTCGTATTACATAATAATAACAGTTATGGGGCTGATGTTTGTTCGCTGCTTCAGCCGCCATTGCAAACCACCTTACACCATTTTATATTTTTGTGAAACAAAACAGAGTTTAAAAAAAAAGAAGAAGAAAAGTTATTACTCATTGTTATTGTTTGTTTACACCTTACCTGCATAAAATACAGACAATTAAAAATTATATAATAGGTAAATATAATAATAAGTGTACTGGTATAGCAACCAAACGTTCATTTAATGGTGGTACGCTAGATTTTAAAGCAGTGTTTCTTAGAAAGTTTATCTCGATATTTTACACAGGTTTATCACATAGCGGAAAAAAAACTTTAACTTAACTTAAAATGATCTTCAAAATCTATTCAATTTGGACAAGACATGACATATAAATAATTACTATGGAAATGAATGGTTAAATAAACCTGGTTCCATTCATTTCGAAAAGTGAAATGGTAAAATAATTAGGTAATTTAAAAACATAATTTAAAAGAACAAAGTCAACTAAAATATTTCAATTTCAATTAAAATATTTCCAAAAATTTGTGCCAAAAAAAAGATAGCTCCCTAAGTATCCTTTTCATATCATCTGATGTCCTTGACCATCACTTTGATATTGATTTAAGAAGGAGTGTTATAAGTTTAAAGTGTTTACTTGTACGTCTGTATGTTTCTCAGTAGCATCGTAGCCCCTAAATGGTCGAACCGACTCGATTGAGAACATTTTACGGCTAAGTTTCTAAAAATCGATTTACAAGGAATAAATCGCATTTGCCGGGGTAAATTTCGTAAATTTCACTTGTACAATAAACAAAATGTTTTGGTCGCACTGATTGAATGATATAAATCATGACATAAGGTGGTTTATGGTGTTCCTTTTTGTGTTATAAAACATAAGTTTTAACTGCAGTCGTCGTCAGCTTCTGTTTAGTGTTAATAAAGATAGACTATATATTATATCCCAGATAAAGCTATTATAGTTGTTAATATCGTTACATTTAGAGAGGACGACTAGGACTTATAAAGCTGTATCTAACCGGGATAATAATGTTTTGTACAGTTATAGTTAGTTTTAAAACTGTACATTCTGTGTACTTACAAATTCATTTTATAATTTCTGACTATTAAATTCAAGAAAAAATTTGAAAACGAAAATAATTGATATTTTGCAGCCCTTTCTGGATATATAGGTAAACATTATTTTAACATCACTATCACTACTATTGGCACAGAATTTTTTAAAATTATTTTCATGAAAGGGTAACCCTTTCAAATTTCTGGCATTTTTTTAGAAAGTAGCAATTATAAAAGTAGATAAAGTAATGAATTTTTGGAAAAGTGATCCAGAATTTGAACTCTGAACTTTTTTCTCATTATTTTAGATGTAAAAGTACTCTCGAGCGGGCTTTGAACACACAACCTCTTGTTTGTCAAACTAGGGCTCTTTAAACTGAGCTAGTATTTTCTACGGTAAATCAAAAAACCAATTTCTTAATTAAGTATAAAATTCAATCTTAAATTCAGCATATTTCTAACAAATAAATAAATTAAAATCAAAAATACCCTCGATGGGGATCGAACCCACAACCCTCGGCTTACCAAGACAGAGCTCTAGAAACTGTGCTACTGTGTTTCCTACGGTCGAATCAAAAATTATCTATTATTACAGATGTCAAAATAGGGTCGAGTGGGGTACGAACCAGCGCTCTAGAAAGTGAGATATTATTTCCTACCGTAAATGAGAAAATCAAAATCGTGACTTTCTTAATTAATGACAAGATATTAATTATTTAATCACCATTTTAAATTAACAAATAAAGAAATAACAATTAGAAATAAAAGAACAATTAATTTTCAAATTACATACCACACTCATAGAGTTCAAATGAACATAAAATAGGATTGAATTGATTTAGCTTGAAGGCAACAAGTAAAGTTAGATAATAGGTAACTGTATTATCGATTACCTACAATTACAACAAATATTATTTTATTATTAGTAAACATAAACACGCATAACATTTAAATACTATTAATAACTTTATTAGCAAAAATAAAAATAAAAATAAAAACACTCATAATAAGTAAACATTACCCTACCTGTAGGTACCTACACACTCGACCTTAAGGTTATCTTAAAATATATATTATTAACGCAATTAAATATATTCTTTATATTTAATTTCCGAAAATAAAACAAATTAACTGTATAATACCTACGTATGATATTTATATTTATATACTAATCAATTTCATTTTATACAAAGTGTTTACTGAAAAAGTATCCAGAAATCAAAAGCACAAATTGTTTACCGCTACTGATTTTTATATAAGCGCATGATGGGCCATTTTAATTTATTATGGCTAATAGATAGGTTTAAAGTTAACCAATCAAACAATAATCAAAAGTTGCAGAGTTTGATAGGAGACATCATGTGCTGACATCAAATTGGACCTAGTTCTTCAGGTTTCTTTAATATCTCAATCTCTTGAAGGAATGATTTTGTTTATTTAACTTCAGTTGTTGTCATTATTTTAATTCTTTTCCAGTGAATCTATTAGGTGTATCTTTTCGGATCTTCATTCATTATTAAGTCGGAAAACTAAGTTCAATCTGATGTCAGACCATGATTCTCCTCTCCACTAAACTCAGCAACTATGTTTAAGTTATTGTATGATTGGTTAACCACACAAGTGAAATTTACAACATTTAAAAAAACCCCGACAAATGCGATTTTTTTTTTTGTAAACCGATTTTTGGAAACTTAGCTATTAAAAGTACTCAATCAAGTCGTTTTGACCGGGGCTACGATGCCACTGAGAAACACACAGATGCACAGATAAATACTTTAAACACTCCTTCTTTAATCAATATCAAAGTGATGGTGAAGGATGAGATAAAAAGAATACTTAGATAGCTATCAGTTTTTGGGGCAAATTTTTTGAAATATTTTAATTGCAATTGAAATATTTGAGTTGACTTTGTTCTTTTAAATTATTGTTTTGAATTACCTAATTATTTTACCATTTCACTTTTCGAAATGAATTGAGCATGTTTATTTGACCATTCATTTTCATACTAATTATTCATATGTTAAAATTATATGTCATACCCTTTCCAAACTGAATCGATTTTGAAGATCATCGTCAATTTTTTAGTTTTTTGAGGTACAAAACTCTCAGCTCGCACATAAAATATAGCTAACGCTCTCCGTTTAATTACCTTTCTAATGAAAACAAAAAAATGAAAATCAGTTCATCCGTTTAGGCGCTACGATGCCACAGACAGACAAACAAACAGACACATACACATAGCGGTCAAACTCATAACTTTTTTTAAGTTTGGGGGTTAAAAACAAGCTATTAGCCATTTTTTATTTTTGCTGTTACAACGGGTTGGAGATATAATATTATAGAAAGTTAGCTTACGTAAGACTTGAACGCCCTCTGAACCATAATTCAAAAGAAGTTCTGAAAAAGAACTATTTATTACGTACTTCCCTTTAGAGGAAATACACTTCACCAGTGAACGTCCTATATTATATGAAACCATAATATGGGGTTAAAAAGTAGGTCACCATAATAATTTATATAATTCGTGCATAATTGCAATTATTATAAACCCACGCATATGAAACACAATAACAATACAAAACGTAGGTAATTTTACTAAAAGGTACAACCGTACTTACCTCACTGTCTACATACGACAGCGCTACGTTAGTAAGTAAAGAAAGGTAGAAAAAAAAATTTATTCAACTCGTAGGTATAATCGTAAATTAATCGTTAATTAAACGATAAAATATACTTACAAAACAAAATATGGAAAAAAAATGGTAGAAATATGTAAAAATTGTGTTAGGTACTCTACATTCATATTGTAACCTTTTAAAAAGTAATTTTAAATAGAACTAAATGAAAATCGTTGAAAAACTAAAGGTAAAACCAAAACTGTCAGAGAAAAGAAAGAGAAATGTTGTGGGATATCCAGTAGGATCTAGTTCTTTTCGCTATTAATTCTGCATTCTTTATTTAAAGTATTTTTTTAAATAAAAATTTAAATCAAAAAATCTATTAACGTGGATGAGTTTCGATCTAACGACTTTCTGCAAGAGGAGCGGATACCGTTATCAAAAAATCATAGCCTTATTACAAGCTTTTATTTAGTTTCACCTGTCCCGTTGTCTGTCTGTAATCAAAACTTACAAGTCAAATTTGATCCACTTCCGGGTTTTGGATTGAACTGAAATTTTTCATGCACATTTAGTTTGGATGACAATACATGGTAAGGTTGTAGCGTCCTTATTTTCCCATCGCTTCCACCATATTTGATATATATATACATTTTTTTAATCTTAAATTAAAACTTTAATTAAAAAATACTTTTTAAATACTTTTTAAGGGACAAGCTTCTATTGTACTAAAAAGTAGAAAATAATTTTATCTATGAGTCACTCATACCCTACTATTTGTAAAAGCTTGAAATTAAAAAAGAAAGTGATTATATTTTTGTCATGAAATATTTTTGAATAGATGATCTTGGACATTAGGTCTTCAAGAAAATTGTGTAATATAATTATAAAAGAAAAAATATAGATATTTATATTAAAAATAATTATGCATATTGCATGTATACACGCATTTAAATATCAAACCACAAAAGCTATTACCAACTACCGTATTTAAAGTGAGACTATAATATTCAATGAAGTATGTATTTATTAAGTCTCTATTAGACCACTTTTGTAAATTAAATAAATATATTGATATCAACTCAATAGATATTATTGTTATAAGCTGTTCATTTCATTCATATTATTGCAAATCATTATCAGTTAAGTTTCCCATAGGTAGAAATTCATTCTACATTTGTTTTTGGGCTTAATTTAAGTATACCTAGCCATTTGTCGAGGCTAAATCTAGGCTCAATATATTATGTTTATAGATCGTTCAGATGCGTTACTTTCTCGCGTATAGTCTTGAAAAGCTTTAACAACGTTATTTAAAAATTTTGCCGTTTTTCGAAATGGCTACGACTTTTTTAATTCTGTTTTATTCACTAAATGATTGATTCAATGAAAGAAGCTTGATATTGTAACTTTCTGTAGGTCCAATCATTGAATTATCCTGATTTTTATAATTTTTGGGTCAAAGTTAACCCTTCCACCAAGTTTTATCAAATTCCAAAACAAAAATTTTTTTTGCGTTTTTCTTGATTTTTTCAAAGGGGTACGTACCCCTTGAAAAAATTGCAAAAAAATTTTGTATCTCCAATTTCGATAAAACTCAGTATACAAGGTAATTTTGACCCAAACAGTACAAAAATCGGGTGCATTTGATGGCTGGTTGAATTGAATGAAAGTGAAATTGAATTTTTGAGATACGGGCTAAAATCGATCCAAATATTGCGATATCTCCGAAACTTTGCATCCGATCATTAAATTAACCCGATTTTTATACTTTTTTCGTTTTTTAACAAAATTACCCCATCCACAGAGTTTCATCAAATTCCAAAACAAAAATTTAATATCCTTAAAAAAATTGCAAAAAATTGAGACAGGCTTCTGGGCACAGTTTCAGCAGTGCGTTGATCGATCAGTCAGCTTCCATTTTAATTAAACAAAAATTTCCACGTAGTGTAAAATCAACTTTACAATATAATAATTATTATAAACTGACTCGACTCGACCACAACTCGATTATTATTCGATATCAACACAAAGTTCATATCAAATTGGTGACTTGCATATTATTAATATAAATCGTTTAACATTACAATTTACAATTGATATTATAATAATAATAGTAAATAGTAAATAGTAATAATAAATAGTATATTAAATGTCAAGGAAATAAAAATTTCTATTTATATTTAATTCAAATACGGAAAAATACAATTTTCTGGTAATTAATGTTGAATATTTTTAGTTCTTTTTATATTTTTGTATTTATACCATGTATATATGAAATATAACAAGGTATACTAAGTTTAGTCACAAGTTTGTGACGATTAAAAATATTGATGCTATTAATATAATCTTGGTATAGGTGCTCAGTATACTAAGTTTAGTCTTGGTATAGGTGCTCATAAAATCATCTAATTAGTCCATTTTCGGTTGTCTGCCCGTTTGTCTGTCAACACGATAACCCAAAAACGAAAAAAGATATCAAGTTTTAAATTTATAGCGAGCTCAGGTCGAATTCGTAAATGAGCAACATAGGGCAATTAGGACTTGTAGGACCGTAGGTTCCATCTTGTAAACCGTTAGAGAACAAAAGTTTAAATGTAAACAAGTGAAAATAAACAATTTACTGAGTTAATTGTTGAAATACCATGTAGTGTTGATTTCTCTATCACCATACACATATACATGTTACACAGACACAACTGATAATCCCATATTAATACATACTATAAAATTTGCATACAAACTTGGAAATAAATTTAATATACTATGTATATTTCATTTATACATGGTATAAAAATGTTCCTTATAAAAATATAAACAACTTTTGTTCGAAACATTTTTTCGTATGTGTTATAAGGGAATATCTAAGAGTGCCCATCTTTCTTTACTTACATGATATAAAAAACAAACAATTCCGTAATCAACTCTGTCTATACATGGTAATTCAACAATTAACTCAGTCAACTATTTGTTTTCACTTGTTTATTATACAATATAATTTTGTATGCATGTAATTCTATGTAGTTACTATTTTTGTTCTTTTACCTCAGTGTAGGTACAGAAAAAATTATGCTTTTTTTGCTGTGGAATAAAATTATCTTTGCCTACTTACACTCAATGTAAATAATGTATACACTACACGGTATAAAAAGAACATACTATTTTATTTTGTTTGGTGTAACATATAATTTATGTATTCTCTGAAGGAAAAAAAAAATTCTATTTATATAGGTAATAATAATACGTAAACGTTTTACGTCTTTACATATTATTGATTTTACTATGTTATTATATCGGATATATTTATCTAAATTATTAACTGAAAATAGTTACAAATTATAAATGTTTGTAATTTAATAATTCCATTTTAAAAGATAATAATAAATAATAAGTGAAAACAAACAAAAAACTGAGTTAATTGTTGAAATACCATGTATAGACAGTATTAATTACGCAATCGTTTGTTTGTTTACGTCATATAAACGTTAAGTAACTAAAAAAACACGCAAGTAGATAATAGGTTATATCTAAACTCAAATTTTAGTTCAACCGAAGTTTCAGATATCGCAAAACAAGATAATAAAGAGGCCTTCAAACTCGACAATGCATTGCTTGAACTTCAACGTAAAAAGCCATTCAGGCAGCTAAAAGGCATAGAAGCACACAACGCGGTTAATGAAGTTTTCAAAAATAGAAAATCTATACTACTAAGCATGTTTTAGCAATTTTTCTTCGTTTAAAAACTTTGAAATCACCTATATCATATGCAAAACTTTAAGCGCAGAAAATTGAAGCCACAATAGGCAGAAATAATTAAATTTTACAATCTATATTTATACACAAGACATAAATATTAAAAGCACATATCAATATAATTATATTAATAAATACATATAAACATTTACAAACGCATATATGGTAAATAAGTAAGTGGTTGTTATTTTATTAGAACAGCAAACGAACGCGCGACGCGACGCGTCGGTTGTTGATTTGATTCCTATAATTTGTTGTACGTATATTTTCTCCCTTTACCTACCAAGGTAGGTTACCTGGTTGGTAGGTATTGCATACCATAACGTGTTTTCTCACCTTTAATAATAATATTGAACGCGAATATTATTATTATTAATACATATTTATTTTTAACGAATTAACTTTTCAAAAAAAGTGTGCTATTGGTTTTGGAATGATGATAGAATATTGCGAAAATGTTAGCATATTCTCATCAGTCTTACCTACTATAGTATACGAACAGGCCCGAAAATATAGGAAAATGATCCTTTTTGAGTTACGCGTTTATGAGCGTAATGAAAAAAAGACCATAATTGTCGAAGGGCTTGAAAAAAATATATTTTTAAAACCTGTAGATTGGTTGCAAAAATCTGAAAAATTCATAATTCGAAAATAGATGAAATTATATGAAGATAGAAAAACTTTCAAGCGCATATACCATTTGAAAAATAAAAGTCATTTATGTTTTAAATCAAGCGTGAGCGAAATGCTTATAATGTGAGTGCTGACGGGTTAAGAAAAAAGAAAAATATAAATAGTTATATTTCGAATTATAGGTGAATGACATTATCGAAGTAGGTAAGAAATGTTTTTCGGAGAGATTCGAGCAACTCATCCGTGTGACGTGTCCCGCAAAACGACTGGCTACGGATTAGCCTATAAAAGAAATTCGTTCGTTTTACGTAGCTCCTGCGTCATTTGTTTCAAATATGATGTGATATGAGTGAGTAATAGTATATTATACTTCATTAGATCGCGATGCTAATAATATGAGCAATTATTATTATTATTATGATTATTATTATTAACGCTATCGACTCCTGTATGTATGTGCAGTAAAACATCGCACCATGTGTAATATTTGCGTGATTATAATATATTCAAATATAAAATACACTTTTTGAATTCTATATAATTATTATTCGATCTACAGTGGAACCTTGTAAGCTGAATTTTACAGAGACAGTAAAAATGTATAGTTCAATTGAATTAAAATTTTCATCATATAGCAGAAATAAATTTTCAGTACTATTTTAATAACCGAATGATTGACCTTTTAATATCCCCGTTTTCAGAAATAATTTCCCATGAAACCCATAAACTGCAAAAAAAATTGCAAAAATTAAGGTAACTGTGGTAAGCAAGTTCAATAACAAACACGCTGTTTAAATTCGAAAAAAATTTACCCCGCCAATTATGAGATAATTGAGATTAGAGTATTATTTAATGGAAGAGTGTATGTGTGTCTTCATCCTACTAAATATGTACATTTATTACTTATATTGTGTTCGATAGTAGTAGTTACAATACAGTACCAGTAAAAAACTTTGTTGAAACCTAATTTTTTCATAGTTGTGTATATGCTGAGAAAGAATCATCAAACGAAAAACAATAATAATATCAAATAAGGATTTTTTACAAAAGCCAATAGAACCAATTTCAAGATAAAATGTTTTATTTTTACTTGATTCCATAGAAAACTCCTTAGACTGTAAGGTTTTTGTGGAAATCACTCAAAAACTTTCTATATATTTGCTGTTTTAAATTGTTGTTTAAGTTTGCTTAATACAGTCTAAATTAACGAGGTTCTACTGTTTGTACAAATTATATATTTTACTTATTGTACAAGTAAAGGCTGTTAACATGTCATGTCATTGATTGCAAAAATATTCGATAATAAAACAAAAGCTTAGTAAAGATATTAATGGTTTATTTGGTCATTAGTCAAAAGTAATTTAAAAGCTACTGATTCATATTTACAAGTAAACACATCTTATCAAAAATATGAAAATCCTTTAAAGAAAGATTCGATTTTAAAACATAGAGTATAACTAAACAATTAGGATTCTTTATTTTGGCTAGAAAGTTGAAAATTCAAAGATTGTAAATGAAAAAAAAAATTATACAAACAATTATTTGAGAAGAAGGTAAAATAAATTGAATTTTTGCAATGGCATTTCAATAATCAGAATTTTATTAGGTAAGATTAATCTTCAAAGAGAATTTCTAAAAGAAAACCCCTTAAAAGTCTTATTTTCAGTATATATAAAATTTAAAAGCACTCTATACATCGTTGTATAGATTCGTTATCAATCCATTAAATATTAATTGGTAACATATAGTTAGTTCACACGTACAAATTTTATGATAATAATACATACAGCAAGCAACTACATATTTGTAAATAAATACTAAAATATTATAATAAATATTTACATATTTATAACACATAAAATTTAATATTATTAAAAAAAATAGGTACTAAAATTATTATAGATTGATATCAGCATTAAATTATTAAAATATTCTATATACAGAGTGAAGTATAAATAAATATACAGTTTGTTTCTTTCTTATGACGTGTTGATTTTTAGCGTACGTCGAATAATACAGTGTGTCGTATTTTAGATGAAGACACTCGCATATTTTCGTTATTTATAACAATATCGATTTGAAATTTTGCATAGTCATATACAGAATGATGGGTCACATTTTGTAAGAAACCGAAATCTGTACTTTACACTCAGTCTACTACAAATTGACAAACAGGATCGATTCTTAATAATTAACCTAGCATCAGAGATGGTTAGAGATATCGAAAAAAAAATATTCGAAAAATTTGCTCAGAATAGTTTTTTATACCCATATACCGATTTTCATGGCATTTTTAATTTTTTCATTATTTTGGTCTATACTCAAAATTATTAAAAGTTTATTTTTTAACTTTATTTATGTGCAATGGAATGTAAAAACTGGACAAATTGATAATTTAATAGTCTTCAAATATTTCAATAAACTTAAAAATGCGAATTTTATCATGAAAATCGGTATAAAAAAATATTCTAAGCTCTAACTATTTAAAATACTCAAACTTTTTCTAATAATTTTTTCTATACCTCTAACCATCTCTGATGGTAGGGAAAATATTAAGAATTGGCTCTATTGGCCAATTTGTAGTAGGTTGAGTTTAAAGTGCAAATTTGGGTTAAGTATCTTAAAAAATGAGACCCATTAATCTGTACGAATGCGCCAAATTTCAAATCGATATTTCTATATAAACAACAAAAATATGACGGTGTCTTTATCCTAAATGCGACACACTGTATATAAACTATTTCAATAGAGCCGGGTCGATTCATGAGATTCATGAATTCCGTATCGATTCGTATCATGAGATCGTGTCGATTTCAACAATGCAATGATAGGGCAAATAGTTTCATATTTGTAAACAATTTTATCTTGGGCTAGAAAGAAATAATTCTTGATGTTTGGGGTAGGGAAAAACTATAAAACGAAGCATTAAATCTACAAAAAAAAAGTCTGAAAAATTATGAAAACAATTATTTTAAATCCACATACTTTTATTCCGATACTACCTTATAGCTATTCGAATACTTTTCATAACTGTACATCAACTACTGTGTCACTCTGTATATAGGTACATATAACGTTTTTCATATCAATGTATTTGCATCACATATCACATATTATGTATATATTTAGTAGTGGAAACGGTATAATTATCAATAAAATGTTGATTTGTAAATAATATATATTTGTATTAAAAAAATTAACATAAACACGTTTTTATTTTATCAAAATTTTGATGGACAATTAGTGAATGATTACAACCGAATTATTTTGCAACAAGTTTGTGATGAGTTAACAGTTTCAATTAACCTATGTTGCTCATTTACGAATCCGACCTCACTTTTTAGGTCCTAGGCACACTATTTAAATTTCAGCTTGATATCTTTTTTTGTTTTTAGCTATCGTATTGACGTACGAACAGACAGGCAGACAGACAACCGGGAATGGACTAAGTAGGTGAATTTATGAACACGTATACCAAAATTTTGTTCTTGTATCAATATTTTCAAACGTTGCAAAGGTGACGAAAGTATAGTTCGCAATATACCTTAAGATAAATTAAAATTAAATATTCATATTCCTAATACACGATCTTATAATATTGGTCAATTTTAAACTTATCAGAGTTTCGAAAGTTGCAATTCAATACTTGCCACAAAATAATCTATGCGATAGAATACCCTTCAGTCATATAACGACCAATGTTTACATAATGACGTATAAATGACCCTGTACATATAAGTTACAAGCCAATACTGAACTTCTATATATTAGTTAGCTTGTAGTTTAGAATGAGTAATCTTGGTTTTAAAACTGCTTCATACAATGTATAGACATACACAGAATGATTTCTTAAAAAGTTTCCACCCATTCACATCGAAATTCCAGTTGAAGGCTTCAGCATTGATCATGAAAGTTATATAAAATAATTGAATACTGTACTTTTAATTCCTCTAAATTGCTTTCATTTCTATTGAGCGTATGTTTACATTTTTTTTATTTTCCAATACATTTTCGTATTAAAAGTGAACATTTAAAAAAAAATCAGCCTGTATAATGTATTGTATTGTACTTGCAATATATAAAGTATAAATGGTTAAGTTTTCTAGTATTATAGTTATATTATTTGATATTCAACAAAATCAAACATATATTGAGTCTTCAACCAGAATATAGGAATACGTACTTAGAAATCAAAAAATATTGAAGGGTTAATTTGACAAGTGCGTCTGGTGGTCGCCATATTGATTTTTCATTACTGCCATATTTTAAGACAAATCGATTTACGGCAGAATCATCAAAATCGACCCACGCGTTTGATCTCTAGTGTGCCACATAGAAACATACATTTTCACAATATTGTATCTGTTGGTCGTCATATTGAATTTTCATTACTACCGTATGTTTAGTAGAGTTCGTACAAAACGAAGTGGCACCGAGCAAGAGAGAGTGTAGATACGAGTGCACATACATATACATCATACACTCTCTCTTGCTCGGTGCCACTTCGTTTTGTACGAACTCTAGCACTCGCAAGATTAATATAAATCGATTGACGTCTAAATCCTCCTCCACTCCTTTGCGTTGCTTAGTCGGGTTAAAAGTTGATGAAAATAAAATTTTGGCTTCTCTAAATTCATACTAGCATACTACATATAAACTAATAAAGGCGCCTTAAAAACAATTTCATCGAATGTGAATAAGAATCTTTATTACAGTCGAATCTCCGGGTCATTCTGCCTCCAAATGTTTACGAATTTTCAATACAATATATATAACCATACAAAGTTGAAATAAGTACATTACTTATTACAACAACTGTTTTAGAAAACCACCAAAACATTATACTAGACTAGTTCTAGTATTCTGTTACTAACAATAAGTTTTCACTACTAAACATGGAAACGGTTGTTTCGTTTATTTTAACAACACATGGGAATTTATATCTACAGCGTGTCTACTTAAGCCTCCGTACGGAAAACTTTTTTACTTTAACGTTTACGATAAAAATTTATTCTTTATAAAAATATCTGCTTTCGAAAATATTAACCTACAACTATTCATTTTTGACATCAAATGTACATCAATTGAAAAGATTTCATAGGAATGTCAATAGTCGCATTGAAATGTAGACAATTGAGGACAGATAACAAGTGCAAACAAACAATTGACTTAATTGTTAAAATACCATGTATAGACAGTGTTGATTACTCTTTCACATTACACATACATACATGTCACACATATATAACTGATATACCCATATAATATATACTATACAATGTTTACGAAAAAATGTTTGAAACTAAAGTTGTTTAATTTTTAATAAGGAACATTTCTTACATTTGAATTGTTGTTCTATCTCTAACGGTTTACAAGATGTACAAGATGTACAAGACCCAATTGACCCATGTTGCTCATTTACGAACTGGGCCTCACTTTTTACATCCTGAACACGCTAAAGAAAAATTCAGCTTGATATTTCTTTTCGTTTTTGATTTATCGTGTTGACAGGCAGACAGACAGACAGGCAGACAACCGGAAATGGACTAATTAGGTGATCTTATAAATACCTATATCCAAATTTTGTTAAAAACTTGGGACTAAACTTAGTATACCTTGATATATATTACATATATACATGGTATAAAAAGTTTTCGATGGAGCCAACTTAAGTAGACCACGCTGTATATATTGTATGTATAGAGTTTGAATCCTAGTGCTTGCTAGTCAGTTATATTAAGTAGCTTTGCAATAGTTAGCTTTAGCTATCCATGGTTAGGTATACTAACTACTATCGTTTGCTTGTGTAAGCGCTATCAAACTCCATATAATGTTTTAGATATATTATTACTAGTTAGTAAAATAGGAATTATTTGATATTATAAACTTTTAAATAAATATTATATACTTATTCATTCATTTTTATACTTATTGTCTTTATGGTTTTACATAGATATGTTATATAAGTCCATAGTTAATAACTTCTGATTTATTTGTACATTTAAAGGTTGATCGGATGAAATTAATTATTTAAATTTATCTAGCATCACTAGTAATCAGATTTATATCATTACTTAACTATTAAAAACCATAGCTACTGGTAACTAATTATTAATAAAAAACTTTAAACAAAAAAAAATCGACTTCAAAAAAAACTATTCCAAAACAAATTAATATGCACTAAAAAGTAAAAAATAACGATAATATAATGTAGTTTTATATTATTTTTTACTTTTTGGTGCATATTAATTTGTTTTGGAATAGATTTTTTTATAATTTTTAGTGAACCTGTAGTACACTAACTAATTTGTCACTAAAAAAAAAAACATCGAAATCGGTTGGCGTGATATTGAGTTATTCGTCCATTTGTCGCGCACATACTTAATGCAAATATAAGACTTATATGGTTTTCTCATGGATGCCAATTTTCCGAACTAGACCAAATTGAAATGAATCCGCACCAGCTTTCAAATAAAAAAGGATGCCGAAATTACATGTTTACAATAATTAGGCTAAAATTTGATGTATTCGAGACTTACCAAGAAATTTTTCGTTTCATTTGAAAAAGAAGGTGAGATTGATATCAAAATTCTTACCTGAAAAAGAAAGAAAATCAATATTACAATACGACTTACAAGAGTACTTAAAAGTATGTTTCAAAGATTTGGGAAAACACCGTTTTCGTATGAAAATCAAAAATACAAAAATCACCTTTTTATAAGGCTGTATATTGTATATAACTTCAAGGTTTTGTTCAAAAACAAAAGTTGGATTCACTTCACGGCTTAATGAAAGCAGAAAGGAAAAATTAATATTATTTATTTCGATATGAAGATGAACCTCAAATTTTGTAATTATAAAATTGAAATGCAAAATTTGTAATTTCATTTCTTGATTGATTTAAATTAAAATATTTCAAATAACATAAACATCAATTTGGTTTAATGCTTAGTTTCGAAAAGGTATGCCTTATTATTATTAAGTCCAGTTTCAGGTAAATTTTCAATTTAATTTGAAAAATAATTATAAACTAAAAGGAATTTTATTTCAATGTAAAATAATAAATAAATATAAGATTTATTAAAAAATATATAAAAAAAACTCTCCTATAATAAAATTTTCTAGACATAATTTATATAACTTTTTAGAGAGAAAACACAGCAACAACAAAAATGGTTAAATATTTTCCAACATAAAGTTAAAAAATTAAAACAATTTATAAAAACTAAATAAATATAAATATGCTAGAAAAAAAAAAGAAAAATATTTTGAATTTTAACATATGGCCGCCGTATACACTAACACATACAAAACAAAAACATTAACTAAAAATTTTTATATAAAAATATTTTAAATAATGGTTTTTCTAAATTCTATAACAACAAAAATATAAAACAACAAAAGGAAAAATATTCATTAATTTTTTTTCTCTACCACTCATACCTCGATGGTAGTCGACATGTACAGGGTGTTCAAAAAAGAAGGCGTATTAAACAAGAGGATTAATGATTTTAAAAGATAATTGATAAAGGAACCGACTTTTACATAGACGTTCTACCCTCTACCAAGTGAATAGTTTTAGAGCTCTGAACAAGAAGAATACTGAAAGACGTTTATTATATTTAGAGGCAGGGCAAATCACAGTGTCGTCTCTTGGATAAGAACGAAGTAACCGATTCCACCCACATCAAAAATGTACTTGTAAATGTGTTTGTAATGGAATAAATAAAAATTAACAAATAATGATGTGGGTGGCCTCTGTGATAAGGCATGCGTCACACAAACGGAGGTTAAACCTCCATTATTATTTATTATTATTATTATTATAATTCAATTTAAATTGTAACTGTGGGTTGAATCACCACAGTTTAAAGTGTTGAACAGTCGATTACCGCGCCTAAAATTAAAGCAGCTCTCTTAATATCCTCCTAGACATTTTTTCCAGGAAAGTTTCCGGGCAAATAATTTGTACGAAGCGAGTTACGATTTATTTCAAATGTTAAAGAGGATGTATGATATAGATGGACATTTTTGAAAGATTCTGTACAGGATAAAATTATTTCAAAAACATCTGGTGATGTTTTTGTAACGGCAGGAAAATATACACAAAACTAGCTAACGGGTATTTAAATTAAAAACGCAAGGTATTGTTTGTGAGTATATATGTATGTGTGCAATGTGTGTGTGTAAGAGCTAAGCGCTCACTAAAAATTCTCTCATTATGTTTGAACGTATTTGTGAGGGATGCTATTTTATAATGAAATTGTTTTCTAAAAAGAAGCGTCAATCAAACTGGTGGACACTTTTGTTGACGATCAAAAATAAATAGCCGGAGAACCAATTTTTGTATTTTTTTAACATACGGTTGACTTTTATGTAAGTTTGTTAAATTTAGAAAGTCCGTTTTTCCTCTAGTTTTGATTTTATTTGCATTTAAATTTTGAAACTAAATGAACCTCTACTTTCAATAAATTGGCACCACATTAGAAATTTGGTAAATGCAAGGAGGAGAAATGACTAATAAATTAAAAATATTGTTAAAAATATTACAACAGGAAACAATTAATAATTACAAGATAAAAACTCTTGTTTTAAATTGATTTTATTTGATTTTTCTATGTAGTAGAAAATAAATTAAACGCCAACTCAATAACACTTCATCGTCAAACAAAACATAAAAATTAAAGAACAAGAAATTAATAATTTATAAAATATTATCTAGCTAAAAACGTTAACAATATTTCTTAAAACAGTTTACACGTAGTTTAAGGTATGATAGTATACTTCCGATATAATCTATCTACCACAAATTATTAATCAGTAGTATGTATTAATTTCATCAATTATTAAAAACTGATGGAATCGTGTATTCCATCATTTTGGTAACGAATCATTGAATCAAGTCATTTCACGGTTTTGTCAGAACAAAAATATGTGCAATTGTCAGAGGTTTGGAAAGAACGATTTTAAATACTCTGTTTACTGTAAGCAAACAATAATTTATAAACGATAATTATTTAATTTAATAAATGATTATAACTAATTAGTTAATATCTTGGTTAGCAAAATAGATTATATGCATAATACAGATTTAGAAAAGTAAGTTAGTATAAATTGTATATAATTATTTAATTAAAGTTTTCATTTGTTTTTTTACAGGTTTCGTAATGAACTTCGTTCCTAACCGGCGTCCCAGGACCGTACTCTTTTTTCTCATGAGAATTAATTATAAATATTACTAAACTCGGCCATTTAGAATATTTCAATGAGTTAAATCTAGAATAAGAAAGTTGGTAAAACTATGGAAAGTAAGTACACGGTGAGAAATTTTTGTGGATGCCACTATGACAGTATCGGTGTACTGTTGAGGGAGTAGTATCATTGGCCATAGTTATGGTGGACGAGTCACTGAAGTATGGGCGCCAAAACCATACTGGCTGAAGATACCTACAATACTTCGGGTGGATAGTATCTGTATCTATACCATTCCAGCATTGTAGGAACTATGCAACTCAATTTAATGAATCTTTTCGGTCTTTGAAGAGGCGTACTTCCCGAAGCTGCACATTACTTAAATCAAGTTCTAATATACAATAATTAACTTAAATACATCTAAACTAGCAAAACAATCACATAAGAGCAGCATCCATATGGTAGTAGATATCATATCACAACTCTCAGTTCATAACACATATCTACTTTAAAATGCTGTCATAAACAGTAATTAATTATTAATAATAATATGTAAGAAAGTACACACGCTGACGCCATCTTCTTCTAATAGACCATCATCTAACAACACTTTAAATTGTCTTTTGTTTTGTTTTGTTTGAACAAATGTCTGTCATTGATACATGCCTTTAAGTATTGTGCGTTATTTAACTTAAAAACCTAACCTAAAATATGTAAAAAATATGACATCATTTGTCAGTGTTGTTTCAGTTTTCCATCTTTTATCGATAGTTAAACGGCGTAGTGATCCAATTTGCGTAGCCAAAAATTGATTAATAGTTATTTTTGCAGTAAACGTGAATGAGAATTATCGGCGTAAGATGTTTTATTCTGAGCCATTTTTCAGACTTAATAAAGATAAGCCATTAAGAGGGACTTTGAAGTACACAAAAAATTGAAACAAATATAAACATTTGGTTTCATTATAAATATAATAGTATAAAACAAAATTTAAAGTGTTGTGAGATGCCGGTCCATAATGGCATAATGATGATGTGTACACCAAAAGAAAGATGGTAGGATGATGATTTTAGATTTGAGAATTGAGATTCATTTAAGAAGATATGAATACAAAAAAACAACCTAGATATATTATATTATACATACTCTTAATACTTTCATAGAACAAACAAGAGTAAGAGCAGTCAGCGAACTATAGTTATAGCTAAAGATAGCTAGCTAGCTAAAGTAACTGCAGATGATAATAATAATAATGGATCTAGTCTTATAAATAATGAAATTCTTGACACCTTATTAATCATTGTTTTTAATAAATTAGGATTCAGTCACAAATGTATTAAGTGAATTGTATTACACCTACGGATTCTCAAAGATAAACAGGAAAAAAGTGTCCGGGCTAGGATGGTCTGAGTTAACTTGGTCCAAGGATTTTGAACCTTAAAATTCTTCAACATAAGCTTCTTTGATTTTTGGGATTGGAATCGCCTATCGAAGAAATTCTTTCCTGGGAGTTTTTTATACCATGTATATATGTATTATATATCGAGGTATAATAAATTTAGTCCCCAGTTTGTAACGCTTAAAAAAAGTAATGCCACCAACAAAATTTTGATTCATAAAATCACCTTATTAGTCCATTTTCGGTTCTCTGTACGTCTGTCTGCCCATCTGTCTGTCTACACGATAACTCAAAAACGAAGACAGTTATCAAGCTATTTTTATAGCGTGCTCAGGACGTAAAAGGTGAGATCGAGTTCATAAATGAACACCATATGTCAACTGCGTCTTGGGTCCGTAAAATCCATCTTGTAAACCGTTAGAGATAGAACAAAAGTTTAAATGTAAAAATGCTTAATTTGACATTTTGAACATCTATAAAACTTCTTCAAAGATATTTTCACATTTGAACATCTCTTTCAATTTTATTTGAGATTTTTTGGAACCACTAATCTTCTTCAATTTTCAAAGACAATATCAAAATGATTGACCGATTTTAACTTCATACTCTATTTTTGTTTATATTTCCTATTACTTAAGTTCATATACAAAACTAAACAGTATGAGCTGGTTGGTGAATGTGTAAAAGGGAAACAACGAAGATGACAACACAAATGAAACAAGCGTTAAGCCTAATCTTTCTTTCGTTTCGTTCCATATTTTATTTCTTTTTTTTTTTTTTTTTTAGTAGGAAATCTATTTACAAATTTTATAAAATAACATAATATGTTTTGGTAGATTAAAGTTCATGTTAACAAAACGAAGGAGACAAATTAATGTCATCTATCATTCAAGATATTTTATATATTTATATACAAAAGAAGAAAAAATTGTAAGCAATAGAACTCTGTCACTATGGCCACATTTCCCCCGTAAACAATTGGTTAATTCTTAATAGGGTTAAGAAGAGTAGCGGTTGGAAACTATATACTTTTAAAAATTAATAAAAAAAGGTTATTGACGTGGGTGGGTTTCCACCTGATGACCTTTCCCATAATGAGTGGGCAACTTGGCTTTAAGACCAAAGCATAATTGAGAATAGTATTAATATTTCAAGATAAAACTTTAAAAAAAGTATCTGTCGGTCGGTGTCGGACATTTTTTTGCCTCGCCCCCATCCGCCGAGCGCGAAATAAGGGAAATAGATTTCATCTATTATATATATAGATATTAAACGGAAATTACAATAAGATCGGATCAAATTTGCCTGTATTATAAAAAAAAATGATTTTTTTTACTTTATGACGTCATCAGAATCCAAAAAATTTAATTTTGCTCTATCACATCCAAATTTTATCCAATTTTTGATCAACTTGTTATGTAATCCTACTAAATTTGGGTCATACTTTTCAAATTTGAGATTTGAGAATTTTTGACACCAAAATTAACCTAGCTTTAATAGGTTTCAAGAACGTGGAGTCCTGGTCCCGGAATTAAGCACAAAGGCGATAGCTAGCGAAAAATTGATATCACAGCTGAAAAGAAAGACCCAAAATTAGTGAGTTTCAAAAAAAATTCCAATTAGATTGGATCAAATTTTCCTGTATTATCAAAAAAATCGAATTTATTAACTCCATGACGTCATCAGAATCCAAAAAATTTAATTTTATTCTATCACATCCAATATTTATTCAATTTTGATAAACCAAGTATCTAATCCAACTAAAATTGGGTCATAGATACTTTTCAAATTTTTGATCCAAATTAATCTAGCTCTAATTGGTTTCAAGAATGTGGAGTCCTGGTCCCAGAATTACGAACGACAGCTACCGAAAAACCGACTAATATATTGCTTATAAGTTTTGTATGTGTATTGAATATATGTGTAGATATAATGTCTAAGTATTATACACTGTTGTCACAAATAATGATTGTACTATCTTAAGAAGAAATAAAAATATTTAAAATTTTCCAAGAACCTATTTTGAATGCTTTTATTCAGATTATCGTTCATTAAGTTTATCGAACCAATAAACGATAGATTATAGAACTAATAATTATTATATACAATATGTATATATAAATGTGTCATTGAGAATGATTAGGTATTAGGTCAGGCTTGAATTATAATAATTATTATCGATAATAATTATATGGTAGTGCGTGATTAATTGATAAAGACATTAGTGAAGATTGATTAGCTATCGAAATTGTTTAGCTATATAATATATATAATATCAACTTTTTACCAATATTATATATTTTTGTTGTTTGTGTGAATTTTATTATTCTAGACATTGTATATAATATCCCTTTCCCTATCCTTATATATTATAAAAGTGAAAGTAAGATTGTTTGTTTGCTTATTTGTTTGTTATGCTTCCATAAAAAAACTACTGAATGAATTTCAACGAAAGTCACCACTGATATCACCATAGAGATACATATCAAACTTAGTTTTGCTAAAAGGAGATGGGAAACAATCTTTGAATGCTTAAAGCTTCATCGTTATTATAATCGATTTTAATTTCACTTTCAAAATTTGGCATGACATCAAATCTAGTTTTACATTTTTATGCGTAATATGGCAAATTCGACATCAGGCAAACATATTTATAAAGAAATATTTAAAAAATTAAATTTAGTCTATGACATTTCACTACGGCATCTATGCAGCATCATTTTGAGCCATAAATTTAAGATTTCTCTAAAAATGGTGAACGAGATACAATTTATGGCCATCTGTTCTGATACACTCAATGAATCAAGACAATATACCATTTAAAAAACATTGAAATCTGTTCATATATTTTACCTTTGTAAAACAATCCCTACCCTTATTTCGATTGTTATAGAAGGGGGATAAGTGAGAGCAAGAGAGGTAGAGGCAATAATGCAGTTGTCTTCACTTTTAAGCCAAGCGAAGCGAGCGGGTATCAAGCTAGTATATAGTATTAACTTTTTATCAATATAACATATCTCTTTTATTCGTGTGAATTTTATTATCTTAGTTTTCGATATCATTAAAATTGTTTCATAAAATTTTTATTATGAATATTTAAATTTAAAATCGATAAATTATTAGATATAAGATATTTCAATATATTACTTTTAAGAATTGATGATTTTACACAAAGTCTAGATATTTTTTTATACTTAGGACCAATTGTGACATTTAGTAACTCGAGGAGAGTATTACTAAAAAAATTTTGTTTGGTTTTCTTAATTTCGGAAACTGAACGCGATGAAAAAGTGGGAACCGATGTTATTAACATAATCAATACTTTTCAATGCTTGCATAATATTATGTACTTTTTTTTTTGCCATAAATAATAAAGTTTCTTCAAAAAAAACGTCGATTTTTTTGTTTAAAAACTGAAAAGATCCCTTAAGGTAGTTCCTCCGCGACAGTCCAGTCAAAAAGTTTTGGACTAATACTATCATTCAGTGTATTAACTGTGCTATGACTATTATACATATACCATATATTATTTTCACAAGACTGTAGTTACACACTAATTTATCTCCTATACGTATACACACACACACTATGACATATAACTTTAACATTAGTCTTCATATCCTTTCCACAAAAAAACATCGCTAAAACGAGTTATTTATTTAAGTTTTTTATCGAAACTATATGGTAAATAATTTTTATTTTTTTTTATATATTTTCTAAATATAGTATTCTACATTATATTAGTTTTTCATAGAGATGGTGAACGTCATTCATTGATAAATAAATATAATATTTGTAAATTTGTGTATTTTTATACGCTTCTCCCATGTACACGTACAAATTGCGTCACTTTTAATTGCTAATATCTCATGTATGGCATGGTAAATCATCTTCTAATTTTAACAGCATGTGTATTATGAATTAAATATTTTATATTCTGAGTTTTGAGAAATTCTTGAAATATCACTTTCGTGTAGGTACTACCTTAAAACATTAACATTATAAAATTGTGTTTTGTTTTCGAAAACTAATAATTTCATGAGTAGGCAGATAGGCAGACTATAAAATATTAAAAAACTACATATATCCCGTGTTATTATAAAATTTCACCAAAGAATAAACATTAAAATAATTATTTTTATAACACCCCAATAAATATACAAAGAATAAACAACATTCTTATACAACAATATGGGTACAAGTCGTACAATATGAATACAAAACACACACCAAATAGATATAGTTTATTTAAATTAACATCTAATTTTTGATATCCGTTGGTTAAATAATAATCATAAGTTCAATAACATCCTTCTATATATGAATCTGCTGAATCTGTAGTGACGATCACGAAGTCTGTACAATGTTTATTGTTTATTATTATTACAAGAGTAAAAGGATCATCGTCAGATCTCATCATTCTTATTCAATGAAGAAGTAAACAACACTTTACAATACTAACACTAAGAGTCAGTGAAACAGGTTGCATGTTTTACAAATGAACATAGATACATTTGTTCTTTATTCCATTTTCTGCTTAATCAAATATAGCAACGTGGAAATACATCTTTAAGTTTAGTCCCAAGTTTGTAACGCTTAAATCGCTTATGTTTTCATTCCAATTTCAAAAACATATTCCCATCAAAAGTTTTACTAATGGTGTTTTTTTTTTTTGTACTGATTAGATCCTTAAGTATCAAGTTTAAATTCAGTAAACAATCCATGATGAATTCCAAAACTTTCACACAGGCCATTTTTAAGTTGAAGGCTTCTTTGGTCAGGTATTTCTCGCTCTTGATAAAAATGAGACATTTGATAGATGATTTCAGTATTTCCAAGTTTATGTATCGCCTTTTTAATACGAAATATAGCAAAAGACACATGGATAAATGGAGTAAAATTAATGCAAGTGAATTGCTCAAAACTAATTGAATAATTACCAAACGACTATTGAGTCATAAATAAAACATCCCCGAGGATAATTGCTGGTAATTATACTCCAATAACACAAATAATAGAAAAGTGGCAAAGAGTATATTCAGTTGTTAAAAATACATACCGTATATAAATAATAATATGTTAGTTTTATAAATTAAGTGTTTTTGTTAGTCATCATCTTTTCCTATTCTATTTCAGTATATTCTGTATAGATAGCTGTTAGTCTGCAGCTATTAAAGAATTGCTGATGTGTACATAATACAAAATGATGTTGTTAAATGGAAATTATGATTAACATAAATGTACTGTTTTCGAACGAATATGTAGAAAAAAAACGATGAAAGATGTGTAGGTACTAACGTGACTTACGTTGTATTCGAGCGGATGATAATTTTATTTGTTTTCTGTCGATTGAAGATAAATTCAAATAGATTTATTTAAAAGATATGATGAAACTAATTGCAAAATCATCGGTGGATAAAAAGTTTTATTAATTGAGTTTAAAGGTAATTAAGGCTAATCCAATAACCTAATAAAAACAGTTGTTTATTTTGGAAAAGAAAAACATTGTAGTCAATTATATGTGTCATAAAAATTTGTAGAAGTACTATTGGGTCTTTCAAATAGCAATAACAGATTTTGAAATATGAATAAAAATTATTTTTTCATATCATTTGAATCTTATACATTAAAGTTTTGTTGCAAGAAATTTTTTTTTAATTGAATAAAGTGAATAATTTACTAATTTAATAATCAACAAATAATACAGCCAATAGTCACCCAGAAAAAAGTTTCGATGGTGAGAAACTGCAGCAATTTTAATGAAACTTTTTGTAACGTTTTTATACGACCTCAAGAAACATTCAGCCAACTTAACCAAGTCATAGCGGGCATAGATTCTCAGCGGAGGCCATATGTAGAAACAAAATTTTTTGAAAAGCTTATTTTGGCTTAAAATTGCCATCTAGTATAATATTTTTGGTCGCTGAATACGAATCCCATGTGAGATTACACGGATTGTGCCACCTATTCCGAAATTTATGCCATTTTTGACCGGAAATTTCAACTTTTGACACAAAAACGGCACAAAACATGCACGAACAATTATATCAAGGTATGTATTTTCTAAAGAGTATGTTCAGGAAAAATATTTACTGGCAAAAATGACACGATTTTCGGAAGACGTTATAGAATCCGGGTAATCCGAATTTGAAACTTAGTTTCAATCATTCTACAAACATCCAATTTAATCGCTTCTAAGGTATACCAATATTACTGAGATTATGATTAATGTTTCAATCAAACTTTGATTTGATTTTACAAAAACGTACTTTTTTTATTCACATTTTACGATTCAAAGGATAAATATGTATTGGACAATTCAATGCAAAATTGACCCATTAAAAAACGGTTACATTCATTCTATTTTTCAACATACTTCACTAATATTTTGGTATGTTATAAAACATACCAGAAAACAACGCTTATATAAAATAAATATCAAAATATTAACTTCATCCTGTTTAACTAATTAATTTTGTATAAACAGTTGTGCACTTGAATTTATGCGCTTCTAAGATCATTAAAGTCAACAAACAATTAGTTAGTTCATTTAAGTCTTGTTATTAAAATAACCTTGAATAGAAATTAACATTGAAGCTATGTGCATTTGGAGTTTAAATGTTTTAAAAGCTTTCTACAACAAATATTAAACTATAAAAAATGTTTACTATGCTGCATATATAAATTGTTTGTTAGGGCCACTTACTTTTCTGCATGCATATGTTGCTACTGCAAGTGTTTTAAAATGAATAAGGTCTTTTTAAAATATATAAGTCAACGTTATAATAACGTTAATAGTGTTGACCAATCATAATCCAACCATTCGCGTCTCATTCACTTGTTTCATTCATTAATATTCGTTAACATGAATTACTCTTCCAAACAAAGCTTATTTTTTGTATACTCCGTACCTTATATAAGAAATATATCAACTTAAAAAGTGTAGATATGAAAAATCATACTTTTATCAACAAAAGCCTTGGTTTCTTAGCGTTTTGGAGGGTTAAAATGATAAGACTTGACAGTAAGACATTAGTTTTCTCACTAAACACATGAAGTTTTCTAGCAAATTCAGGCCTAACTCACCAAGGTTTGAATATAATTATATGTCCTGTTTTTCTGATTAATCACTAAAATAAGCAGGTAATCTAATCAAATAGATAGACATCTCTAATTTGAATACTCAGTGAGAGCCTTATCTCTCAGAGAAAGAATGATTATCATGTAGAGATCGGTAATTGTTAATTAGGAGGTATCGAAACAGCTAGTCAGAACGACCAATTACAATGTATATAAAGTAATTGAATGTTATTGATTTCAGTATATCTAATTGATTGTAATCAGTAATCATTCAAACAGATATACATAATTATGGAACGGCAGCTAACAACACTTAAAATTGTCATTGCTACCGGCATTTGGTTATTGTAAAAAAGAGAGACAGGTGTAGTGGACACCCGGTAGGACTAGCACCAATTTTCACCCGAATTACTACATGCAGGGGTCTAACAAAACTCTTGTTTGTAACTGGTAAAAGATAGAGGAACATTTCTGTTCGAGTTATATTTTTTATGCAAAAACAAGAAGTTTATACGGGATAAGATTTTTAAGGATTTATGATTTATAAGGTCTCGTCTTTTGGTTTCATTACTCGGATTCAATATGAGATCAATAAAAGTAACGATCTCGATTAAAATGTTGTTAGCTTTCGATCCAATACATGTCTATACAAATTCAATACAAAAAGAAGGATGGCATTATATTCATGCAGAATAATTTAATGAAACAAATTATATGATTGGTTGAAGATAGAAGTCTTTATTTTTTAATCACTTAATTTTTTTTTTGCATTTAATACGCTGTGTGAATAATTATTTAATGTAGCAATAAAATGAAATCCTATATATAGTAAGTATATATTATAATGTGAAGTAATTTTGTTACATTTTGTATTTGCTCGCATAATATTCAGAAGTTCAATTAATTTAATTGAATTAATTCAATATGAAATTCATAAAATATTAAATGAATTATTAAATTTGAATATAATAATAATATGATAATAAAATTTATTATGACTTTAGTGGTACCTGTTTAATTGCAGTAATCTACATATTAAAATAAATATTAACATACTTAACTGTTTAAATACTATGTCTATTGATATAGTAATCATTAGGGTAATATATAGAATCCTGTATCTGAAATCATTCTGAAGTCCACTGTATCTGAAATCATTCGGTGTTTCAGTGAATAAACTTACAAGTGAAATATACAAAATTAATAAAACCCCCGACAAATGCGGTTTATTTTTTGTAAACCAATTTTTGGAAACTTAGCTATAAAATGTTCTCAATCTCCTTCTTTAATCAATATCAAAGTGATGGTTAAGGGCATCAGATGAGATGAAAAGGATACTTAAGAGCTATCATTTCTTGGGACAAATTTTTGGAAATATTTTGATTGAAATTGAAATATTTGAGTTGACTTTGTTCTTTTGAATAATTAATTTGAATTGCCTAATTATTTTACCATTTCACTTTTCGAAATGATTTCAGTCAGGTTTATTTGACCATTCATTTCCATAGTAATTATTTACATGTTAAAATTGTATGTCATGCCTATTCCAAACTGAATCGATTTTGAAGATCATCGCCAGTTTTTTAGTTTTTTCGGGTACAAAACTCGTACATGAAACATAGCTTGGAACACTCTTCGTTAAATTACCTTTAAAATGAAATCAAAAAAATTAAAATCGGTTCATCCGTTCAGGCGCTACGATGCCACAGACAGACAAATTGACAGATTATATAATAAATGGCAAGCTGAATCGATTAGAAAGGTTTATATTCTCTAGGTTTTATTTGTTGCAATTTTTTTGGTTTTACCTCCCAACCAGCAAACAAATTGGAACATGCGATAAGGAACATAGTTCTAAAAATATTAAAATTTGATTCTTTGAACTGAATATTTACAAACTGACAATCGCTAGTTGTGTGGATAATCATACTAAAGCTAAAGGTGAATAAAACCTACATGTAATTGTGCCATTATACAAATCACCCAGTATTATCTAATTTTGACATATTTTAAATAGTTACGTAGCTAATATACGTTTTGTATTTATCGTAGCACTATCAACCTACTACGGTGTTTTCTATAAAATTTTAATTAAATAAATTTTAATGATGAATTTTCGTATATGAATATTATTATATGTATATCAAATTTACATAATGTGAATGATTTGTGGTATAAAGATTTACAATATTACCTACATGTTATTACATAAATATCTACGTTACGATAAACCATACCTGTCAGTGAGTCAGTCTGCCTGTTTGTATCGATTCAAATGTGAGTATTGTATGTAAAATGAATGCATCAAGGTATGATGCATGTAGGTTTTGTTCATACAATTCTGGTTTTATCCAGCCAGATATTTATATTAAGCTATTATATTTGAGACAGTATGACTTAAAGCAGTTAGCTTAGAAAACAAGATTATAAAAGTATTATTGATCATGGTTTCCGAATTTAAAAATGAAATCATGGTCTTAAATTGTACTGCTTAGGAAAAACAAGAATAGAGGAATACTATTAAGATTTAATTTTGTTTAGTATGTAATTTGTATATAATATCTGTAATAAAACTGCCTATTAATAAACAGCTAAGTTAATAACAGTTGATATTTATCACTTATAGTCGCATCAATGAATGTTTTTACTCGGGAGTCCTCAACGACAACTCTCATCTGGACGGGGAAGGCAATGTTCCGACTGATTTATCGACGCCCAGTCCAAATCGCTATTGATAGAAATTTGAAATTTCGAGAGGATTTTGATATTATACAGAAGGTGTCGTTTGAGAAAAGATTTTTCTGAATTCACTCCCTAAAGGACTTAAATAGAGGATGAAAGTTTCGTATAAGTGATTTATATTTAAAAAAATGTATTTTAACCTAATAACAATAAAAATGGACTTTAACTTCACAGCCTATGTTAATTGAAGCTAATTTAGCATTCTATAGGTATAAGAATTTTTAAAATCGGTTACGTAGTGAACTTAAAAATGACGGTTTTACTATTTAATGAATTTTTACTTTTGGTACAGCATTCTCTAGGAGAAGGAATTTTTAAAATCGGTTAAGTTAATGAACTCAAAAATGAATATTTGTTAATATTTTCATTTAAATTCCATCCCCTATTTCAGCCTTTTAGTAAGATTAGTTTATGTATTCGTTTATGCTACTAATATATATTACTTCTCTAGGCTGTTTTTAGTCACAGATGTACTGCAAAATTCCAAATGGGTCAGCTAGTAATTGAGAAATTCTGAAAATTACAAACGATTACTAACGAAGTAATATCTCCTTAATCGGATTCAAAAACATAGCAAACGAAAGCTTTGTACTTAGAATTTTATCCTCTGTATCAATATTTTCTGTTTATACGATCTTTTTAGGACACCCTATATATGTATAAATTTTCTTGAACGATAAGCAACAAAATTGTGATGTATGAATACTTTATGTATGCATATATGCATACAACTTACCTATACAAATCATAGTAATATACATAGGTAGGTACTTGCTATTCTGATAAGCATATAATATAGTATACATAAATTGATTTTAACAGTGTATAAAATTTATATGGGTTGGTTACTACTAGAGCAGCTTCCATTCATATGTAGGATATTTATAACTGAATATTACCTTACTTCAACAATAATTCAGTTCGTCATTCAGATTGAATCATACAACAATTGTGTAATCGTATTATTATATATATTTGAATTCTAAAAATTGCAGTACAGTAGAGTCTCAATAATCGGAATATCCCTGATAATAAAAACTAGGGGTTTTATTGGACCAGTCATCAAATTCATCCGATTTTTGTACTTTTTGGATCAAAATTACCTTATATACAAAGTTATATCGAAATTGGAGATAAAAAAAATTTCTCAATTTTTTTTTCAATTTTTTTAAGGGGTACGTACGTACCCATTTGAAAAAATTGAGAAAATCGCAAAAAAAATTTTTGTTTTGGAATTTGATGAAATTCAGTGGATGGGATTATTTTGGTCCAAAAAGTATAAAAATCAGGTTAATTTAATGATTAGATGCAGAGTTTCTGAGGTATCGCAATATTTGGATCGATTTTACTCCATAACTCAAAAACTATTCGACCAGTCATCAAATGTACCCGATTTTTATACTTTTTGGGTCAAAATTACCTTATATACTGAGTTTTATCGAAATTGGAGATCAAAAAAATTTCTCGATTTTTTGCAATCTTTTTAAGGGGTACACCCTTTAAAGAAATTGAGAAAATTGCACAAAAAATTTTTGTTTTGGAATTTGATGAAACTCAGTTTATGGGGTAATTTTGATCCAAAAAGTATAAAAATTAGGTTAATTTAATTATTGGACCTATAGACAGTGAACTAAAAAGTTCCCCACCAAAAAATTAAAATCCATAAAATTGTGAACAAAAGGGAGGATAAGGCCTATAATGTGATAGTCTTTGTTTTTTAAAGGAGAAATTGGCCAACAAAGCGGGCGGGTCGCCTTATAAAACACCGAATTGACAAACTCCTAAAAACAGTTAACTTAATGAAATATTGCCCAAAAATATATTGTAAACAAATAAGAGATAAAATTTCTTTAATAAATTAACCACGTTCGCATTTAATCGAAATTAAAAATCTTTCTTTTTCAAAAATAATTTTTCTAAATAATTTTTTTTTTGGAAAATAATTCTAATTGTATAATATTATAAATTGAATTGAACCAAAAAATAAAAATTGGAAAAATGGAAAATAAAATGTTTTTTTTACAATGAAGCTTTTATATTACAGATGCTACATGATTTATGTAAAGAAAGATATTTTCCATTGTCATTTTATATGATTGATTCATGAAAATTTTCATTATTGTATATATGCGTGTTGCATACATAATCAATTGAATTTTCTATGCGGAAACTGTAGGCTTATTCGACCTACACATTATATTTAGAATGCCGTTTCAAATTCAAGGAAAACAATAACATTCATTGAAATTAAATTAGGTCTCATACAGGGAGAGACAAACTACAGGGAGCGATATGATGAAGATATTTCATTAGAATGCGGGTAGGCTGAAGTCTGGTCATCAAGGTGGTCTTGTTTCCGAATAAACGCGAAAAAATAGTATCTTACATATCTAGGGAGCAAAAGTAAAGAATGCCTTAGAATGCCATTTTTACTTGCTTCCGTAGTGTGTATACTATTTTTCTGCTCGAGAGAGGCGGAAAGTGGGAACTTTAGCACAACAAGACAAAAGTTGATACTTTCCGTCCGGAGTGAAGAAAATTTAACTCTTCTGTTTATTTACTAGCTGACCATTGCATACTGTTTTATAAATCATACTCAACGCAAATCATTTGTTATTGATGAGTGACAATTTTGAGGAGGACAATGACTTTATCATGTACCATGAATCTAACAGCATAATGTACTATTATATATAAGAATTATTTTCGAACTTTACCGTCATTGTAAAGTACTCAGTACCCAATAAAAAAAAAAAACAATTTATTTTAACACACGTTTAAAAGATGAAAGTGAACTGCTTAAAATTTGATGACCTTTTTTTTCTTATATTTATGGAAATTTCACTGAATGACATCATAAAATAAAGCACAATGAACCTTTGAAAACAGTTGAAAAAATGAATAGAGAATATATTATTTAACAATGTATACATTTTTAAAGAAGAAAATAGTGTAGATGCAGCAAATAAATATTGAATGAATGGGGTAGTTTTTGTTATTATTATGATTATGATTATTGTTATAAATGATACATGGCGAGCGTGGCGGGCAGTATGCGAACGATGCCATCAGAACGGAACACACATCATACAGCATTACAACAGTGGCAATAACCATTTGTTGTGAAAGCACAAACTGCCTTAAGTTGGTTGGTGTAATGCAACGATATGCTTTTGTTTTCAAATGTAATAGTAAGTAAAAAATTTTGTTTTTACTTAATTGAATCATTTGCAAGAAGGCTATTATGTTTTCCTTGCTTTATACCCGCCCACATCACTGTGCTTAAAAGTAAAAACCACCGCTTTATAGAATCCACCTCTCTTGATCTCACTTATTCCCTTTCCATAACACTCGAAGGAATTGTCTTAAAATATATCTTTATAAATTGTAGCTCATGTGTTATTCTGTTGTATGAGGTATGTTGTTGTACAGTTTCATTCAAATCCATTCGGGAGTTTTTGCGTGAAAGCGTTACAAACAAACAAACAAACAAACAAACATTCTTACTTTCACATTTATAATATATAGGGATATTTTAAAGTGTGTATTTTCTTATGTCATGTTTGATTTTTTTGAACTATGTCCCATATCGTAAGTTATCATTTTGATTTGTTTGCTGGTTGGGAAATAAAACCAAAAAAAAGTGGAACAAGAAAAACGATACCAAAAACCGTTTCACCATCTCCCTTTATATAACAACATAAAAACAAACATTCGGAAAACAAAACAAAAACAGTAACACAATTCAATGTTCAAAATCATTTCTCTTTCTATTGAATGAAAAATATTATGGAATATATTTTTGGGAGAGATAAATATGTCTGTCTGTCTGTATTTCTGTCTGTTCATTGTTACTTTATAATACATAATAAATGTTTATTATAACGGACGGACGAACGGGAGGAGAGTCTATAAACATGACTGGATATTTTTGTTGTTCATGTTTTTTTTGGGATAATATAGAGGGATGTGCAAAATAGGATGCAATTTGTATTTTTTTTTTTAGTGAAATCTAATCAACTAGTTACAACTGCATTTAGGGTTCAGTATAAGCGGAAACCATGGAACACGACTGAGGCAGAAATGCAAGCGACCAAATGTAGGCTTGAGTGAGATTTGGTCACAAAATCATCAATTAGGAAAATGACTAATGGTGTCTGTTTTCAGGGGCACAAAAGTTAAAAGTCTCTTGGGATGATGGCTAGTAGCCAAATAATAAGAAAGGGATTTGCACAATATGAATTACCTTGGCAGTTAAAACCATAGCGATATCCACAATGTCACAATATAAATCAATCGCGACATTGAGTAATCGACATTGAGAAGTGCTTTTATGGAATCCGAGTTATGGAAATCTGGGCAAAAATCGCATCCACCAAATTACTGCTTGTTTGCAAAATGATGGTACTTATAGAAAAACTTCGCTGCCGGGGGAAATCTTATAAAATTAGAGTCTACAAAGGAAAACTACATCTGCTGTGTCCACAAGATTATGAATTGAGGCTGATCGATGTAGCGAAATTTGATGTCGGGAAAATAATAGCAAGTGTTTTTAAGGGGTACCAGATGAATTCATGACAGGGCCCCCTTTTTGTTTATTAAGTTAAATGAGGTTAATTCAAATCACAAATCATGTTGTTTTTATGAGTCTGATATCGAGGTGATGAAGATCATTTCACTTGTTAAGGTAGATTCCATAACAAAAATAACACCAAAAAAAGTACATGATTTCCGTGAAAACGGCTTATACGTATATGTTTTATTAGGGGTACAGTAAAATAACAAGTCAGTCGATATGGAGAGTTCAGTATGGTCGATACGGAAAGTTTACTGCGGATAGTTGATAGGAACGATACAACAGCGCAGTGCTAAGAGTTGTTGTGGAATATTTATAAAGTATATTAGTTGTGGACATGTTCGGAAATCAAGATGGAAAATTAATTTTGTGTTTAATAACCAGCGTATCTTTGCAATAAAAACGAACGTTTCTTACATTGTAAGAACATTAGACTATTATCTTGCTTTTTCCAATTGAATTAAAATATAAATACAAAGATTTTAAAACACACACTGTACTTAGTAACTGTCATATACTGTATGTGGATGGTAGCCTAGCAGGCTGTCATTTACAATGTTAGTACATATACAAGATATTTACAAAGTGAATGGATCTTCTTATCATCGCTACATAATATTCATAAATGTGTGGGTGATGTCTGTATGTATATATTTATGTATTTGTGTATGTATGTAATGTATGTGCACATGTGCAAGCTATATAGCACACAGCATTATTATACATAAATAAATACACATAAAGAACATATATCCTGTGTTAAATATTAACAACGATAAAAACAGCCAATCAATGTTTTATGTACAACATGTAATAATAGGACTGATCGTACGAGTCATTGTACTTCAGTTAGGTCTTAGTCTTAATTCCACCTATCGATAAAATTGAAAACTTCATTACCTGCTTTGGGTGATTTTATTATTCTAGTTTTTTGGTGGGAAGAAAAAATTCTACTTTGGTGGCCACCATAATTTTAATCGTGACCTCAGAAGAGCCATGTATATCTCGTGATACATCGTTCACGACAGGCGTCACGACGTACTTGGATGGGAAACAGTTCGAGATCATTGTGTGTTGTTGTCGTTTTATTATTAGAACTATGTTCCTTATTGCACTAAAAATTCGACAGACCCTAAAATTCGACAAGTAAGTTATTTTAGGAAACTAGCCTTTTTATCGATTCAACTTGCCATGAATTTTGAGAATATGCGAATACATTTTACAATCTGCCCATTTGAATTTTTGTCTATAATTTGTCTTTTTTTTTATTCAAAAAAATGAGTTGTGAGTTATCAGAGGTTAAAAATATAGTCAAAAGTGTTACATACTTTGCCGAAGTTCTTGCAGGATTTCTCACAGGGATTTAAGAAAACAACACAAAAAAGACTTCTAGACTCGTTTTATTTACAGTCCTAATAAATAATTTCAGACAAAGTCACAGCGGTCACGTTCCGGACTTGGCTAGTTTGTTTCAACTTTCAAATTATGAAATTTTAATTATTCACCCTATAATTAATTTAAAAATTCAAAAAAACTTCATAATTCTTCCAAAAAAATTCATAGTTCTTCTAAAATTTATATAGTTTTATTTTTTCAGTCCCCATGACTGCGTCGATTTTGTTACATCCTGTAAAATTAACCATATATTCATAGTAATATTCCATATGGATTTTAATATGGTATATACATGTAAAGTTTGATACGGCTGTAGATGAGTGTACATACATCCATGGACCACATTGAATTCATGTATACCTACCTCTAAAACCATCTGTAAACCTACAAACTAACACAGTAGTTACATAAAACTCTCACTAGTAGTAGGTAGAACTTTATAACGGTATAACGTTATACAACCATTAGTGAGTCGTTATGTTACCTATCATATCAATTTTTAATGATTGTTCCATAAAGATTATCAAATGAATTATTCTCTTTAATTACATACATAAGCCATAAAAATAGATATCAACATTTCATGTAGTTTAACATGTGATAATCATTTGTTCCGATTAAAACCTTCTGTTATTACCGACTGAAGCAAAGGTTGTTACAATGTGCTTTAGTGTGGATATGAATAATAATTTTAAAGTAGTGAAGAAGATATTATAAATCGGTTAACAAGATGAATTTAAAATGTGTTTGTTAAACAGAAACACTGACATTAAAGCAAGAGATTTTTTACTTACGATATTATTTTTAGATTGATTGTTTTCGCAAAATACATACCTGAAACAAAATACAAAAATTATTAAATAAATTAGATAGAAATAAGGAAACTTCGTAAAATATTGAGAAATATCTAGATTTAATTTTATTATTTTGTACAATTTCACTTCTGGATTAGACTAAATATTCGTCAGAAAGTAGGTAATATTTATTTATTGTTTTTTCGTAGACGACACCGTAAATAACATTCTATTGAGGGCTCAAAGTATCCCTAATTTGTTTATTTACATATATCTGGTTTTGTTTGCAAAATTAAACCTACACCAAAGACAAGAATAAAAAATGTTTAAAAATATCAACTAAACAGAAACTACGTAAATACCGATGCAATTGTCTGTTGTCAAATTAGTTATAAAACAAAAGAATGCTGCAGACTGAAAGATGTAAACCTTAAAAAAATACCCTTATAAACCATGGATAATGAAGGTTTAGACAATCAGATGTTTGTATTTTGTAAAAGTCTGTAACGATAAAGTCCGTATTTTTAAGATGAGTGTCTTGTTTTTATTTCATTTTAATTAATAGTTCACCGCTGAAGCAATAAATTTTATAATATTTTTAATTAAAAGTTTTTAATATGTGACTGACTTAAATGATGTTTTGCTAATTTCGATAAAACTATCATATCAAAAGAGACGTACACTTTACGGGCGAAGGATATATGTTCTTATATTAGAAGTAATCAATATTACTACTATCTGAGTGGTCTAATATATGAGTTTTACATCAATCATTTTTAGTGATAAATATAAAGTATATCTTAATCGTTTAATAAATCACTAAAATGGTGATATTCATTCTAGTTTTATGATTATATTTTATATTTGTATTTTATTTGTTATTTGTTTAACGAACTAACATAGAACTTAATTTTATGTTTATAGAAATCATCATAAAACAAAAAATACAGCATGGTCCAGGAAAAAACATCAATATTTCATCAAATAGTAAATAATGAGCAAACAATGAAATAACTGAATATACAGTTGGGAGAACATCTTTGTGTAGATATAAAGTTTAAAAAGAAGGATATTATTGAAGGATAATTACCACAGCGGCTGCTTAAGAAAATTGGAAATTTGGCACAATATGTCTCCCCAAACATGGAAGCTTTTATTACTTCCTTGTAATTTCAATAAACAAACAGATTTTTTTCTCTGTTATGGGGTTTATGACACAACTTAAACTAATCTTAAGTCTTGAAAGATCCAAAGCTCATATTTTCAAATTTTTTCTAATCAGATATTTTGGTAATATTCACAAAAATATATAATGTTTTCCAAAATTTCAACATTTTTAGCTAGAAAAAGACGCTTTCCCAGCTATAAATGTATCTATATATTGTTACTATTCTAATCGAATGTACTATTTTATGAAGTTCCGCTGTTATAACGTGGGACACCCTGTATATAAATGTTATTAAGATAATTTATTATAAAAACAGTGGCGATATGTGTCACCATTTATAATATTTATAGTTCAACTATTTAGATAGTAAATGTCACTGATTGAAAAGAAAAATAGTCTTTTTAAAAATGTCACCTAGAGCATTGAACGGGAAAATTCAATATCTTCTTCGATATATTAAAATAGATAATTTTTAAATTTTTGCTCTAAATATCTTGCTATAAAGACCAAAAAACCTTGATATTAAAAGTGCCGAAGAATAATTACAGCTCTACGAAAAAGAAAAGAATGTTTTTCAAGACTATTTTTACTTACTCTCCTACTAATTTATATAAAGCCACAGCGAAACGTGATCGGGTTTAGCTAATTAGTTAATAATTACTAAGTTCCAAATTTTCATCTCTGTCTGCAGTCATGTACCAAATTGCTTTGGTACATGACTCAATACACAATTCAAGTGAAAACAAACAATTGACTGAGTTAATTGTTGAAATACCATGCATAGCCAGTGTTGATTTCTTTATCACATTACACATACAAACATGTGACACATACATAACTGATAATCAAGTATAGTACATATTATAAAATTTCCGCTTAATTGGCGCCCTCACGGGTAAACAGTGATGTTTACGCAAAAATGTTTCAAACAAAAGTTGTTTATTTTTTATAAGGAACATTTTTTATATTTAAACTTTTGTTCTCTAACGGTTTACAAGATGGGTTCTACGGACCCAAGACACAATTGACCTATGATGCTCATTTACGAACTCGACCTCACTTTTTACGTTCTGCGTACGCTGTAAAAATTTCAGCTCGATATCTTTTTTCGTTTTTGAGTTATCGTGTCCACAGACGTACGGACGGACGGACGAACGGACAACCGGAAATGGACTAATTAGGTGATTCTATGAACACGTATACCAAAATTTTGTAGTTAGTATCAATATTTTTAAGCGTTACAAACTTGGGACTAAACTTAGTATACCTTGCATATTACATATATGCATGGTACCTATAACAAGAGCTCATACCTGACTTTCAAGCTTCAATTTCCATTAATTAAAAGCCTGTATTTCATAAAACTATAAAACAAGAGAGCGTCCAATGTTGATAATAAATAGCTGAACTTCCACAACTTTCCTGTTTCGAGTAGTAGCCGATATAATAATTATCGATACGCTCGACTAACTTCAAAAACTATTTGGGTTCTTCATTAATATAAGAGGGGTGTTTTTGATATAGTAGATAAAAATGGATGATATTCCGTTCAACTTTCCTTTTCCGTATCCATAAAATAATTTATTGTTTATATAAGAAGGAATCAATACTAGTATGTTCTTGTAGAGTATTATATTTTAATTGTAAGTGAAAGAAGATGGTCTTATTAAACTGTAATAGTATTGTCCTTTCTCTATTTACACTAGTGAACTACACCGAAGCAAAAAGAACAGTTTTATATGTGTATACTAGAAACAAGAAACTAATTTTGATATTACTTACAAATAAATCAAGATTTGGTTTGTAACGTAACAGTATTGAGTGGAAAGAAGACGGAAAACATTAAATAATAAATCTATAGGAATGTATAAAATAAATTAGAAGTTTTCTCTCCAAAACTAATAATAAATGTTTGTTGTTTCTATAACAAAGTTTTCATATATTATTTTAATTTAATTTGTATTGGAATCTGAATACACAGCCTTGAAACTATTCAAGAATAATAAAATAGCACGTTAAAATTTATTTTATCCTATTTGAAATTCCATACTTTAATATCTTTAATACGTCGTTGTATTTGTCAAAAATTGTTCCTTTTTATCATAATTTGTAATTGTTAAAAAAAAATGAAAGTAGAAAACCAAATTTTGGATCGCAGATATTTATAAATTTATCCAATTAATTCAAGTTCATTTCTAAATACTTAACAGGTAGTCAGGATTGAAAAAGTTTTTGAATCCTTAATGTCCAAGCTCTATAAGATTAATTAGCAATCTTATAGAGCTTGGACATTAAGGAGTGCTCTAGCTGTCCAAGAAAAGGTCAAAAGTTAAGTATTAAGACAGATATATAATTAGTGTTATAAGTCGTTGTTTAAACCCAGGTTAAATTTGAAAACTTTATTTTGTTGATATTCTGGAATCTGTGCACAAACTTTTCCAAAATAGTGTTTTGAACCCAATTTTCCTCACAACAAATGTGAAACAATGAATAGTTTTCTCGAAATCTTTTTAAAAGCATTTGATATGCCTCATATTTTGGTCATTAGATTATACTGTAAACCGAAACAAAATAAATCGTTCTTAAATTGATTGTTGAATTCATAAAGTAATAAGGGCCTAAAAGTAACGCAAATTAATTGAAAATTTCATGAGGTAGGTATACAGTAGCAAAATATCGCCGTATATATTTTTCGAAATTTGGAGCTTGAATGGCTCGAAGTTTATTTCGAAAAATACACTCCTTCGATCTATTTCAATGTGAGTTTGTATTTTCTGTATTTTTTTCTATTTGGGTAACTTAGACCCATACGTCAAATCTAATTAAAATATTGATCAGATCTATAGTTTTCAAAATATGGCCATTGATCGCCTTTGGTTTCGAACATCTCAAATCGTGGAAAGCTCTTGTGCATTTATTTAGAAAAATCGTCTCTTTCTATTTATTTCAATGTGATTTTCGAATTTTTTTGGTAATAATTACTCTATAAAATGATTTTTATGCCAATTAGTCATAGATAATGTGCTCGAATTTTAAGAGATTCACGTCCAAGATATCCCTGATTAATTATGTTTAACCCAATTGTAAGGTAATTTCTAGTGGTGAAGAGGAAGAGACAATGTCTCGTCTTCTCTCTCACTGCCCAGCTCTTGTCATGAGGAGATGGACTTACATGAGCCAGCCTCTCTTTGACGACATCTCCGACCTAAAGTCGACGTCAAAGCCCTCCTGCTGTTCTTAAACAGCTCCAAATGGTTCATGGAGTAGTGGCCGGGGGTTGGAGCAATCCTTTTACGGTATCACAACGGACCCTATTGTCTAGGTGTGCCCCACCCCAGGATAGCCACTCTAACCTTACCTAACCTAACCTAAGGTAATTTATAATAACTCTCTATTTCAGTAACATATACATGATATAAATTTTATAAATCAATTTCAAATTTACAAAACGTATAAATAATTTTACTTATTTGAAATTTGACACTTTTTCTCAAAGTTTGAACATTTGCTTACTTTTGATTACAATTTTGATTCTTTTTTCAATTCTCTTTGAATTTTGAATATTCTAATCAACTAATAAATATTTCACTTTCCCCACTATTTTTTATGACTATTTCCCCACTCCATTTCCAACTATTTTAGCTTAATCAGACAGACGATCAACAAATGAATAAACATATTAGTACACGCTATATTTAGATATTGAGTTATAAATTATTATTATGACCAAATATGTATTATTTACACATGGTCTGACTGATACCGTATAAACATATTAAGGGTAATACTTGTTCATAAACTTGGAGACACTGAACAAAAAATTTCAAATCATTTGTTACAAGTATAGCGAACCTTTGTAGGTCAAACAATATTAGATTGAAAGCAAAATGTTAATCACAGCGAAGATTAATCAAAGTTAGATTTTCCTACCAAAATTATTATGCCAATATTTTGTTGATCGCTGTAAATAATCACCTAAATACCACAAAATTTACTCTTTGACGCTTCATAATTAAGTCCTTGAATCATGGTGAATCACGAAAAATTTTTGAGAATATTCAGTAAAAATAAATTAGTTAATCTATCTATAATGGGTTGTAATACTTGAATTTTTTGTCAGTATCTCCAAGCCTATAATACTACATACCTTGATATATCGGCATTTAATTAACTAAATATGTATATTTATTAGCAATCAAGATGTTATTATTGAATCTTAATAATCATTGTAAATTGTTTTGTTATATCAAACTATAAATCATTATTTGATTAATATTAATTATTATACAATATAATACGAAATTTAATAGATTACCCGAGTATCGGTTCACGAGTATCGAAAAATTTTCGATTTTCTAAGACGTCTGAATCTGAACAACTTTCATTGTTTGTTGAAAATGCTGTTTCTCCAACTGAATTAATCTTAGTGCAAAATTCTCAAGGATATCTCGATATCGAGATAAGAAAAAACCAATTTCAATTCAAAAGAACAAAGTTGAACTGATCTGAGAGTCAATTTTCAATAGTAAGGAGCCGATACACACTAGTCTTGCGTCAAGAAATGATTTGTAGGCCAAGGTTTGAAACACGGTATATTATATATAATTGATATATTAAATAACGAAATTTATTTTTTGAATTATGATTTATGTAATCGAAAAAAATTTTAATTGCAGGAAACATTTTTCTTAATTTTCATTTATAAGAAACATATTTGATATAGGTTGTTCAACCTGAAATGGTACCGAATAACAGAAAGTGTAGATCTATATGTATGTGCACTCAAATCTAGATCCTCTTTTATTCTGTGCAATTTCAGTTTGAACCACCTATAAGAGAAGAAACTTGGAGGTTTTTTAATGACTCAAGAAAAATTTTGCAAAATGATTCAAAAAGATTCCTCCAATGTGTGTTCATTCCGTATGAAACCAAACAGATCAACCGGTAATGTTATGACAATACAAACATAATGTAGTTTGTAAAGTTTCATTGTTTGGTTGGCATCTACTTATGAAATGTTAGTTTTATTTCTTCTATACTACACTTTCTGTTTAAAATAAGGTTTTTCTCGCTTCGTAAAATACTGGAAAATGTTGTATGCACCAAAACAATGCACTTAATACTTTTCAAAACTTAAACTTGGATGCTTAAACAACATGTGCGTATATTCAAAAAAAATTTATACCTCACGGATTTAGGGGAGTAGAGGATTCATTGTTTTGCTCGGTTCGCCCAGGTACTAATTGTTAAAGACAGGAAAACCAACCAATCGTTGGTACAATAAAAATTGTGCAGAGCACTCTTTGGTCAACATTTTATATTTTTGATTGTCAATCTTTATGACAAATACTAGTATGGGACCCTTCCGCTTCGCTGGGTTTAAAAGTAAAAATCACCCCGTTATACCTTCACCTCTTCTGCTCTCATTTAACCGCCTTCCATATTATCGAAATAGGGAAAGGGATTGTTTAACACAATATAAAAGTGTGGTATGCATTGAGTATTTTAGAAAATCCTGGTTGAACAGATGGCCATAAATTGTATCTCGTAAACCTAATGTTCTAAATATGCCCGATCCAAGAACTGCGGCTATAACTTCCCCTAGTCTAGGTAGATAAAACAACTATATAAAACCGTATAAGCGCCAACCTAAAAATCCTAAAACAATTCTTCTCTAACAGTGAAAATGTAAAAAACGGATAGTAGACTCCAATGCACATTTAAATTTCCAAATACCCATTTCAATTCTAGGATGTCTATCATTTGTGAAAATCTAATTTATTTTTTTCCATATATAATTTAAACGAATTGAAAATTAAAAGAAAAAAAAAACTAAAAAAAAAAAAAGAAAATTCAATATAGGAAAAAAAAGACATGAAATCTCTGTTGAGACGTTCTACGCTCATGAATAGTGAAAACTACATTATGTAAAATATATGCGTTTATACTTGTGAACGTGTTCCACATGCATGCTATGATGTTTCCCTTATGGGAAAATGTCGTTCCTTGAAACGAAAAAGAGTTAACTGTAAGTGTATAACTAAACTTTATATTATATATTATAACGGATGTTCTGTTTTGTTTAAGACTTTCAAGAGTTTCTTTATCCGGATATGTAGGATTAATCAAAGTTGTATTGCATGTCTTAAGGTTGATCGGACAATAAGGCTATGTTTATATTAAGACTTTTTGACATGTAAATAGTTGATGACTCATGCGTATAAAATTATCTCTGATGAAAGATTTTCATATTATTAATTATTAAAAATTGGAATTTTGACATGTTGGGAATAGCAAATGTTGAATAAACGCAAATATTTTCGATGTTGCTTCACATTCTATAGATTTAAAAGTAAAATTTAAAAAATAATGCAAATTCACGAAAATTTTCGTCCACCAAAAGGATGAGGTTAAAGGACGATTATATTTTATTTTTAGAAAACAATAATCGAGTTTAATCTCCAATTTTCATCCCTCTATAACAGAGACCACCCACACCATTACTTTTAATCTTTATTTATTTTAAACTGCACCCGATTATACAATTAAATTTTTGATGTGGGTGGAGTAGGTTACTTCGTTTTTATCCAAGCAACGACAGTGTGATCAATTTACCGCCTACTTTTATATACTTTCCTAATTTCATTTTTCTCATATAAAGAGCCTTGAAATCCGATAAGGCCTGATAATTAAAAAATGTCACCCAAGACAAACTTGGTGTAACATTTTCAAAAATTTTGACAATCAAGTGATGATAATTGTGAACCTCACATTATTATCCAAGAACAGTTTCGCAAAAAAAAAAACTTATTAGAATTATTCGTAAGAGTAATTAACAATAAAATTAGCACTCAAACACAAATATTTCATTATGGTTACGGAAGCTTTTCTTAAAAGAGAGAATGGGCTACTTTTTACCCGCTTATCGCACCGTCATGAATACTGGGACAATCATCAAGCTTCTACGGGCAATGTTGAACACAGAATCAGCGTTCAGTTTGAGTTACTTACTTAAAATTTTAAATCAACGGGTTCAGTTAATAATTTTTCAACTCGCGAACGATGTCGTAACGTGAGGTTTGACTCAATATTTTTAAAAGTAAACACAATGCGTAGGTGATATATCAAACCCGTTAGTCGGATTGGTTAAACATGGTCGAATTGCCGAGTAATTGTTTTTTTCGCATAAGCGCTGGTATAATTAACACAAAAGAGAATAAAATACCTACTGTATAAAATTTAAAAAGTTTAAGTTCATAGTTCAGACAATCTTAATGGAAAATCTCTTAATAACAACCTAATTATATTATCAAAAGATTAAAACACTCAAGACAATTTTAATGAGAATTGTCTAAGGTTTTTTAATCGTCTAACAAACTAAATTACATTTTAGAAAATGTTTTCTGGTCTGGTCAAAGAAAATAAACTTAAAAATAATTATAATAATTATAAACACAACTAATTTAGTTATTTAGTTAATTATAAAGTTCGTAATAATATTTTCCGCTAGTTATTTTATGAAATAACTGAAGCAAATAATTAAAATAAATAAATTTAAGAACATTAAATTTATTTAAATAGTGTTTATAATTGTTCTTGTTCAACAATAATAAAAAGCCATGTTTTTTGTTTTTTTTAGTATTCGAAAATATAATTAGGAAAATCTGTATTTTGTTTTTAAGAGGCAAAGAATAAAAAGAAAGTAAAGAAAATGTTTATTATCAAGGAAAAAGTTGTTAAAACTAAAAATGATAAACAATAAAACGCACTGTAAAAACAGTTTTTCATTTCGTACAAAAACTATTGTGAAAAGATAAAAACTTTCTTAAATCGCAAATAAAGAAGAACAGAAATGATATAAAATAGCATGTAGGGTCGAAAACATAATACTAATACAGATAAAATTTGACTTTTCAAATTTTTTATCATAAATCGTAAAATGATAACGGCTACCCAATTTTCTCGCTTCAGTTTCAGTGTATTAATTTTGAATAAATCACGTCGCATCAATTTTCAAAAAGGACTCTTTTACATTATTTTAGAGACAAGATCAGTATGAGGAATGCAAGTGAACAAAGGTTTGAATCAATGAATCTTAATTTCTAAGGAAACATGGTAATTTTCCGTCGACAAAATTTTGACATAAGATCTGTGATTGATCCAGCAAAAATGTTTCCCTGAAAAATGGAAAGAAAAAACGAAACTTGTTGTAAGACACCCGGTGTGAACTATGGTTTTTTTGTTATAAATGTATAAAATGTATAATTGAATAACAAGCACAATGAATGACAATTAAATTTGTATTTAATAATTTTCAAGTATTTGTTTACCAAGTTATGTAGTGAAGAGCGAGACCAAAATCAAGACCAGGACTATAGTTATCTTGGTTTTGATTTTGATCTTGACGACTGTCTCTAGGTATTGGTCTTGCATTATTGGTTTCAGTCTTGAGCTTGGTTTTGCCAAAATTGGTCTTGCAGAATTGAGTCTCAGTCTTGGTCAATTGAAACTTGTTTCTGATCTTGCATCAACCATATTTGAACACCAATTATTTTCAATAAGTTTGGTAAAAGTCTTGTTATGAGTCATGGTCTACCGCAAATAAGTTTTTGTCTTGCAGAAGAACGTTTTGACCTTGAGCTAAATTCATACGAATAAGGTCTTGCCGAAGCGGTATTATATTGGTCTTGATTTTGAAAAATTTACAATATCAAAGCCGGGACTATAAGACCGAAACTTATTTTGCTCATCGTTCCAGTTATGAAAATAGATTATTACTATCATGTGGTCGTAGTTTCGGTGAAATTCTCTGCTGTCTTTTTTTATACCGATAACTTAAATATGACGGTATCATTTGAAAACGCAGCGCCTTCGAAAAAAGTCGTAGAGAGAAAGTTTGAGAGACACGCCAAAAGAAAGCCAATCACAACGTTTTAAGTATGTATTAATCATTTAACAAAAAGGATGCTATCCTGCGGACTATAGGGCCTTTGTATGAAAACTCACTCTTTAAGTCTCTTTAAAATGTTTGGTACAAAATCTCGCTAAAAAAATAAAATAAAATAATTCAAATATGACAAAGATAGAAATAAAAGTGTAATATCATAAATAAAAGGAATTAAAAAAAAAAGACAAAAAACTGAACAATTCTTATTATTCACAATTTTCTTATTTTTATTTATTGTTATGCTCGACTACGACGCTACGTCTGAAGAACGTAACTCTGTAATGCTGATATTATTATTAATACGTATATTTCTTACAATTTTTATCCTGACGATGATATTTTGTTTTGGTGCCGTTCTTATAATACAATTTTTGTATCCATTTTATATGTTAAACTGCCCCGTTGTGTAAAATATTGTATATGTACTATAAAAATTGCGAGACTATAATACTTAAATTTACTATGATATGGAATTGTCAAAAAATAAATAAAAAATGAAATTTTTTTTTATATTTCGAGTATATAAAGAACAATAATACAAAATACAAAACCCGTTAAATAATCAACGGTGATTATTCACTTTCTTTGATTAAAATACTGTGTTTGGTTTTATTTGAATACTTTTTTTTTTTTTTTAAATAAATCCTGCGCGCATTTGGCACGCTTAAATAAAAATGGAAATGAAAAATTTAAATAATTCCAGACTACATTTTTGTCTTTTACAACTTTTTCCCAAGATTGAACGAAAGCTGAACGTGTGATAGATAACACGGGAAGAAATTAAACAGGGATGTGGGTTAAGGAACTAAAATATAGCTTTGTGTTGCTTTCAGTCTAGTGGATTTCAAATTCTAGCGACTATAAAAAGAAGTATTTTGAAAACGAGATACCCAATTCAATTCGATTTTCGTATTTTTTTGATCAAAATTATCTTCTAAGCTCATGTTTCTAAGAAAATCGATTACCCAAATTTTTACCGATTTTTGCAATTTTTCGAAAGGGGTATTGAAATTAAATTTAAAGGTAATTTAAATCCCCCAATAACGAAAATGTAATAGAAAATTTGATCTGGCTCGTGGGTTTCAAAATGCAGTCTTGGAAGATTTCGTTATCTAGAAGCTATAAAAAAGTGTGTTTCGAAAAAAAACAAGTTAGATGCCCATTTCAATTTGATTTTCATAGTCTATGGGTCAATATTGTCTTATAAACTGATGTTTACGAATTTTTGAGATTTTAAAGTAGAGTGAAGTACAGTTCTTCAGGTTTGTTTTCGATTTGAAAGTTGTAGAAGCAAATATAACTAAAAACCAAGAGTTAAATGCTCATTTTACGTCGATTTTCATGGGGCTTTGGACTAAAAGAAATTTGTAAGAATGAAAAAAAAAATTTTCTTCAAAATCTACGCAATATTCTTTAAATTCTTCGAGAAATGGAGGTTTTAAGCCCTATAGCCCAAATTTGAGGATGAACTAGTGAAAATTTAATACTACAAATTGAAATAAATATTTACCGAAATTATTAATTTTGATTGACTTGAGAAAATTTACATACATACTAACACTACTTTCCATGGCAGCCTAAAAATAATCCTATTTTGTATGCAAAAGCTTTTTTATGAATATCAAAGTTCATTGGACATCGTTCATCGGATATAAAACGCAATTATTTATATGATTTAGTTGTAAAATATAAAGTTTAATATTCAGAAATGTTATATAATACTTTTATTATGTTATATAATATATTTATGTAAAGCTCGTCGACAATTTTAAAATATTCTCAAAGCTTTGTCGGTTGTAAATTACTTAAAAATAAAAACTAAGAAAGATTTCAGTCAAATAGTGTATATATAGTCAGTAGTGTGTGTTACTATAATATGGAGTTTAGAGTTTAGTTAGATAGAAGGATGAGATTTGATATATGTAGATATACCGTGTCTTTATATAGACGACAGACATTCATTTTTTCATTTGAAATAATATTTTTAGTTCATTTGACAAATATAAATCGGTTTAGTGTACAATTATTTTTCAAGTCCATTGACATCTGGTACAAAAGCTGACACAAATGATTGCTTCAGACTAATCTATATAATAATATGACAAAAAAGGGATAAGATAAACTTTGTGATACGAAATTATTATAAAATTAGACTAACAAAAATCGTCACTAAATAACAGATCTTTTTGAAGCATAGAAAACCAAAAAAAGACTTGTCCATTCTAATATCAGTGATGTATGTGTACTGTCTATGGATGGTATTTCAACAATTAACTCAGTCAACTGTTTATTTCCACCTTCTTTTACTGTTTTTTTAAAGTTATATTTAATTATATAGATTACAATTTTTTTTTTCCATTTTACCAATATATTATATTTTTAATTTTTGATTTTCCGGCTATCTTTACAATTTTTCAATGGTAAATTCTCTTTGATAGCTTCTATTTACCGAGATAGTAGCTAAGATTAATAATATAAATTACTGTTTCACATATGTTAATTTGAAGAAAAATGCTTTTATTCTAGACAGAAAACATTAATTACAAAACAATCAAGCTTCATAAAAAGTAATACTCATCAAAGAGGGAAGTAACCATACAAACAACAGCAGTTTTAATACCAAAATCGTTGGCTAACTTTACCCCGATCATGATTCAAAAAACCACAAACTATACTAAATCATGTTTAACAGAAAAAAAACCTATATATCTTATATGAATAGTTGCTTTATATATAAAATATATTTACTAAGAGTTAATGCTAGGTAGTACCAACAACCATCTCTTAGGTAGGTAGGTGGGTAATTCTGATAAGGTCTGAGTGGTAAGTAGTAGGTACCAAGCAACCTCACTCAATATAATGTAATGTAATGTTTGTTACTTGTACATTTTTACAAAAGAGGTGATTTGTTTCATTCAGTTTATTTAATATCGAGTACATTTATTTATTTTAATATAAATGACATATGCTTTATTTATTTTGTGTACCATTAGTACAGTGAAACTTCTTTCTAATTAATTTTAACTTACTACAAAATAACAATTAAAGAAAAATTTTAAAAAAATTCGCATCAAGAGTCGAACCCGAACCTATTTGATTCGCTTTAGTCAGTTTTTTAACTCTTTTTTTATTTTTATTAGTCAACATTAACTTATTTTATGTATTATTTGAGTTTGTTTACTCCGTTTACAAATTTACTAACTCTCCTACTCTGGACGAATCTAAGAGGTCCACGTTTGACTCCTGGTGTGAGTATATTTTTTCAATTACCTTTAAATAAGATTAACTCAACACGTTATTTGTCTATATGTAGTTAGCAGCATTTTGTATCATAATAAAATCGTCAATTATAATCGAAAGCCAATGATGGTAAATAAATTTGTATACAAGAGCTTAAGAAACAAGCTTAAATAATAAACAAAGATCTATTAAATTTTTTATTCGAGGCACTAAAATCAATCTTGGATTAGCGAAGTTGTTGTTAAGTAAAATAAGTAAACAACTAATGTTGGTGAGAATTTGTTCAAGGTTTTCAAATCGCAAAAAAAAACAAATAATCGTTTTCTGTTTTTTTGAAACTATGTTCTTTATCGCGCGTTCAACCTACATTTTTTTAATAGTTTATTATCTTGAAACTTCCATAGTACTCCCAATGAAGTCATGGTCTTATGGTTATGGTGTCCACTCCTCCTCCACATTAATATATATTTGTTTAATTTTAATTACTTCACTTCGGCTAACAAAGGCGAGTAAACTCGGAGTGGATACTCCACGGTAGTGTGGATGAGGGGTTATTGCATCAAAATTTAATCAAAATCAGATGGCTTAATGGAAGACACGATGTGAACGAAAATTAAATTAAATTAGATTTCAATGTTATTGAGGCTTTACTGTAAAGTTGATTGTCTACAATGTCTGCTCAGTATATTTTTTATTTTTGAAGTTTGATATGTTTTTTTCTTTCTACTTTTTTGTGATGTTGTATACAATTTTTTTTCGATACAAATACTTTTCTCAATTTAACTACTATACTTACAATTGTACTGAATGTATAGTTTTCTTGAGTAGTTTTCGTAAGTAGCATAGTATTTTATAAATTTGTTAAAATTAATGTATACAAATAAATATAAGTAGACTTAAATTAGATTACATTTATCATGGCGTTCTTTTTTTAAAAACATTTTACAACTTTATATCCTTTCTTTTGAAGTACAAAATGTTCGAGTAATTTTCTTGGCTATTCAATCTAAACAGCTTTTAATTTTTAAATGAATGACTGAATTTAGCCAGTGCCTATTATATACCATTTGGCGGTATATACTGACGATTTTTATTTTGGAAATTCATTATTTATATTTAAATTTTCTTGGTCTTGCTATTTAAAGAGTTTCATAATTCGGGCGAATATAAAGAGAGTTAAAAGAAAATACTAAGTTTGGAATTTAACCAAATGCAAAATTTTACCTCAGTATTTTTTCTACAATTGATGAAATTTTTTTTTTGAGACAAAAGTTTATTTTACTTTTTTCGTAAAAATGCAGATAAAAGTTCATATGAAAATCTGTAATTTTCGTGGTGAAAAGGGGATGATAGTTTACACGAAAATTCGTCATTCTTGAATTAACAACTCCACCGATTTTTAAAACTATTTCACCTACAATAAGTTACAATGCAGAGTTTCAGAGATGTCGCAATACTGTTCGACCAGTCATCAAATGCACCCGATTTTTGTACTTTTTGGGTCAAAATTACCTTATACACTGAGTTTTATCGAAATTTGAGAATAAAAAATTTTTCGATTTTTTGCAAGTTTTTTAACCCTACCCCCTTTGAAAAAATCAAGAAAAACGGAAAAAAAATATTTGGTTTGGAATTTTATGAAACTCGGTGGATGGGATAATTTTGATCCAAAAATTATAAAAAGCAGGTTAATTTAATGATTGGGTGCAGAGTTTCTGAGATATCGCAATATTTTGATCGAATTTATTCCGTATCTCAAAAACTATTCGACCAGTTCTATCATTCTTTGAATGCAGTACAAATCATTTTTCATTTTGTTGATGTCAAAAACTAATTTTGTTTTATTTCACACCAACTACTTCTATTGTAGTTTAAATAAAATATTTTTATTTCTAAGAATCTTGTTCCCATAATTTATAGATTTGGTTTTTGGACACCCCATAGAGAATGACATTGCAAAAATACATAAATACATAAATATATAAATATATATTGAATAAATCAAATACAATGAATCACCCAATATAATCTAATATGAGAAATACTCAATTTAAACCATACCTATTGATCAAAACCACAGAGAATTGAACACACACTTCTACAATACACTTCCACCATCAAGATCATCATGGTGAAGTATATATATTCAGTATACAAAAACCACTATAAACACTATGACTGCACTATGTGCTATCAGACCAAAATCCATTCATATAGTAAGTAATCGTAAAACCGTGTATATCTATTACAAAATGTATCAGAGTGGCTTAAATTTCGATAAATCGAAAAATTCCAGGTCCTGGAATTAAACATTTAAGTGTCAACTAGCGAAAAATTGACGTCACAGCTAAAAAGAATGACCCAAAATTAGTGGGTTTCAAAAAAAAAATGCAATAAGATCAGATCAAATTTGCCGGTATTATAAAAAAAATTCGATTTTTTTACTTTATGACGTCATCAGAATCCAAAAATTTAATTTTGCTCTATCACATCCAAATTTCATCCAATTTATATGAACCGAGTATGTAATCCTAGTAAATTTGGATCAAACTTTTCAAATTTGTTATCAAAATTAACCAAGCTGTAATAGGTTTTAAGAATGTGAAGTCCTGGTCCCGGAATTAAGCACATAAGTGATAGCTATCGAAAAATTGACATCACAGCTGAAAAGAATGACCCGAAATAAGTGGGTTTCAAAAAAAATTCCAATTAGATCGGATCAAATTTGTCCAAACTTCACCTGATTTTTTTTTAAACCTTTATTTTCCTAGGCTATATTTGAGACATCCTGTAAATCCAATCTTCTTGGATGAAATTTCTTACGAAATATCCGTATTTATTTGTGTGTGTTGCGAGTACGTAGGTACATTACATACGTACATATTGGTCATGTGTGTTTGTTTCAATATAATGTTGTACACAAAATTTACAATATATCAGAGAGAGAGAGAGAGTTAAAGAAAGGTAGTAGGTATGAGTTTGATCACCACTGAAAATGTCACAGTTAAATCACTAAACATTGATAAATGAGTTTGGGGCCTTAAGTGACGTCAGATACGCTCCAAAGCACATCCGTTACCATTCGTTTACTACTAACCAATTCCTACTATACTTCAATGTATGTTACCGTTTGTTATTCTTATTCTTCTAGAAGTGTATACTCTTAGGTCAAGCATCAAGTGTGAGATTTGACAATCCTATTCCTATTTGAGCAGCTAATGTTCAGATCATATGCTACAATTTATTATTTTACGAATACATTCATAGCCTGGAAGTTTTCTTTCATGACAGTTTCGACAGTTTTTAATCGGTCGAAAACCTTAAAATTGATGAATATTCATTGAGGACAATATTCAACTCAGAAACTTTAAAATTTCACTTTGCGAGCCTAAGCATCTTTTTTCAGGGGCTTCTTTCCAATTATTATACTCTTTCCAGTGTAATAATAATTGTTTATTAAAGTATAGTCTTTGAGGTACAGATTGTGACTTTTTGGGTAACAAAGTAGAATTTTAATGGCGTGGATGGGCTTTAACCTGACAACATTCCGCATGAGGAGCGGGCACCCTAACTACTAAATCATCTGACTGTTGGGATTAATTATTATTTTAAAGTAATAATATTAAAGTGATAAAGGTAGAATTATGGTAAGAATACTAGGTCTAAAGTTAATAAATTATTAGAATGTCATTGGATTTCGAAATGTGTGTAAATTTTCAAGTTAATCGAATAATAAGAAGTAGGTTAAAATTGACATATAACATTTTATTACATTGTTAATTAGTTGATTAATTAATACAGGTGATAAAAGCGTGTTAAAAACAAAATAAATTATATCTGACGCTCAACAAAAGGGTATGCTTCGTTAAAAACCTTGTTAAAATGCCTGACAAAGGATATCTCGTTCTTTGGACTGTCAAAATGATGAATTTTGCTACTTTTTTCCTTATATCTTTTTTCACAACTCTTTTAGTTTGCTGTACAATTAGAAATTTTTCAGGACTGCGTTGAATTTTCATAGTAAACAAAGATGTTACACAAATAATTGAGAAATTGTCAAATACTACGCCTAGCTCTAGTCCAACTAAAACATATAAACATTATGTTCAAGTTATTGTATCTGGATGGATGTATTGAGTTCATGGTTCTACCCAAGAACATGTTATGTTCATGGTTCTAGTTGGTACCGAATTTATGTTTTTTATTTATATATTTTGTTGTCATTGTTGTTTCAGGTTTTTTTTTGATAGGTTTCTGTGTTGTTACAAAATGTATATCACGTGATTGTATTAATATTTTTATGTTGTGTGTACACGGTGAGACATCCATGGGTACAAGCACAATAGTAGATAAAAAGCCTTGGCTCTACGAGCTTTGAAGAAAAATCTTGACCACACTTGATTCTTCAAGCTGGGCTTTGGCTTTCGATTTAGACACAAAATGTTGTCTTTGATTTATTTAAACTCATAAGGGTTAGTAATACCAAAATAAAATTGTTTCACAAAAAAGGTAGGTAATTTAATTATCTACAAGTAAGGTTAGTACTATTTTTAGTCTAAAGTGCACGGTTATGGAGATATAGCCTAAAATGGAAGCACTTCTCCTGCCTATTTTTGTAAGGATTTTTGCATTTATATTCAGTACGAGATACTGAACCAACTTAAATAAAAAAATAACTCCTGTGATTTAGTGCTTTATATGGACAAGAGTAACTAGCTCCTATATAACCCGTATTATAGATGCAAGTCTTATATTCCAACTAATTAAAACCCTTCATTATAAATTTATAGAAAAATTGAAAAGTTATTAAGCCATTCAACCGATGAAAATCAACCCAAGTTGATTGACGTTATTTGTTAGCTTTATAGAATAAAATCGATTTTTTGAATATTTAACATATTCATTAATTTATCCCATGTATTCCCTGTTGTAATTATTACATGTTTTTCAATTAAAAAATTACATTAGAAATTTTAATAAACTTGTGTTGGTAAATTGATAAGTTAGTTAGTGAGTCGAACGTTCTAACAACGTAACTTAAAAGAGTGAAGCAAGCAAGGGTAAAGGAGTAAGAGTTTCGTTTCTTGTCTGTATAAATTAAAACACCATATATTTTCAACTCTTGATATTTAATATTCCCACTTCCAACCACCACCATTGCTTTTAAATATTCTCGTATAAATTAATCGTTTCCAGCTATTTATATAATATATTCTAGGAACACACCCACCCTATGTTCTTTATCCAAAATTATTATTTTTGAAAATTTAATTTTTTTTTTAATTTTATTCACTACCATTGTTTATGACAAGCAATTATTGTGATACAGTAATTATAATGTAGAACACACCTCCCTCACCTTTCAATTTTAATTAGAATCAAGTGAAAACAAACAATTGACTGAGTCAATTAATGAAATACCATGTAAAGGAAGTGTTGATTACGCAATCGTTTGTTTTGTTTACGTCCTATAAGTAAAGAAAGATACATACTATATAATTTGCGATTAATTTGCGCTCTCACGAGTTAACAGTGCTGTTTACGAAAAAATGTTTCATATAAAAGTTGTATATTTTTTATAAGGAACATTTGTTACATTTAAACTTTTGTTCTATCTCTAACGGTTTACAAGATGGGTCCTACGGACCTAAGGCTCAATTGACCTATGTAGCTCATTTACGAACTTGACCACTCTTTTTATGTTCTGAGCACGCTGTAAAAATTTCGCCTTGATATATTTTTTCGTTTTTCAGTTATCGTGTTGACAGACAGACGAACATACAACCGAAAAGGGACTAATTAGGTGATTTTATGAACACCTATACAAAATTTTGTTCGTAGCTTCAATATTTTTAAGCGTTACAAACTTGGGGATAAACTAAGTATACTTTGATATATTTCATATACATTGTATAAACAGTGAAAGGTACAGGATAACAAAAACAAATAATTTAGTAGAAGATATATTTGAAAAAAAAATTTCAGATTTTAATTCAGTTTCTAAAATAAATTTGGCATCACAAAATTTGTTCTATTTTATCAAATACGATAAAGTATCCTTTAGAAAAATCATGTTTGTGGATTATATAAATATATGGGGCTCGACCCTTGCGGAATTACGCAGTTCAGTACTAAGAGGCCTAGAAAAATAATTTATAAATGAGTAATTTACTTTTTTTATTATTTATAGGCAATTTTATTACAGATATGATATACAAACTATATCATGAACAAAATTAATTTTAATATTATTTCTTTAGTCTACTTTTCCGAAGTGGTACATTTTTGAATCGTGAGTCTACTTTCCGCCATTGTCCAGCACGATAACATGAGAGGTAAGTCATGAAATTTAAAAAAATGGACGAATAAGAAAGATATCGGAGACACTGAAGGTAAATTGATATTACTAAACACATTTTTAGAAAAGTAATAAACAACCTACTATGAAAATCAGATGTAGCAATTTTAACAGCCACTTGGTTATTCTACTTTAATTTTCCTACTTTGAATCATAAAACAATAAATTTTAAGAACCATAAGCATGGGGGATTTAAAACTTTTTATTATGTTTCGATTTCAAAGACAATTAATAAAACCACACACTTCTAAAACAAATCCCCTTACTTAAACTAATCAACTGGTTGAGATGTGTCTTCTGTCCATCACATCAGAGAATGAATACCACTTTAAAACCCACCCGCATGTCGTAATTATAAGACATAAAGAAGATATTATAGTCTAGCTAAGTTCAGGTCCAGAATATCATATAATTCTATCTTTTAATGCCACTACAAATTACCCATCATAAATTCTGTCTCTTTCTTGCAAGGTAAATATCAATAAAAGATATATCCCATCTTGCTTCTGTGATACGTAGTCGTATTAATATGCATACTGGTATTTTAGAAGGTAGGAATAGATATGTCGTCTAAGATATTACATATTCTTGAAATGTATCTCTAGCAAGAAGGGTAAGTCGAAGGTAAATTGATAAAGAACGGGGGATAATCTTGATCGAATTGGTCTTATTACCCATAAAAATGTAAAACTAGATTTGATACCATGACAAAATTTGAAAGTGAAATTAAAAGTACTAAAAAACGAAGAAGTCATAAGCAATCAAAGATTGCATTCAAAGGTTGCCCATCTCCTTTTAGTCAAAGATTTATATGTGATCTCTATGGCGATACCCACGTATGACATCACTAGTGAATATCTTCATCTTTGTTTAATTAGGAATTTTAAACGTTCATACCTCGAGTAATAGGAAAAAATTTTAAAAACCAACTTGACTTTTCTATTCGCGAAGTGAGAATTCTTCATCTGAAGTGATTAAAAAACATTTAGTTCGATCCCCTATTGAAGAAGATAATAAATACACTATTTAAGGTAGAATGTACGCCCAATTTTTTACAGAATATGATAAATTTTTAGTATATGTTAAAAAAAACGTCTCCTTGATTTAATTGCTTACGTTCTTTGCTCGCGCTCGATTTAAAACACAAATAACTTTTGTTTTTCAAATGATATATATGTGGTTGTAACTTTTTTTATCTTCATATAATTTTATCTATTTTCGTCTTAAGTCCTTCAAAAAAAGGTGAGAATTTTCTCAGCACGGGAGAAAAAGTGAAATCAAAAAATATTAACTTCGGAAATTTTCGGGCTTGTTTGTATATTTCCGATAGTTTAATGTAAGTCGTACTCAGTTAATTTAAAAAAAACTTGTGATAAAAATATGATGAAATAAGTTAAAATGAATTTAATAGACCATTTTCATGAAAAACAGAAATGCTTTCTGTTAATTTTTTATGAAAATATAGGTCAAGTAGAGCCTGTAGCTCGAAAATTACGCATTTTAAGGGGATTTACTTTCTACCAAAAGATTGTAAATACTTTTCTTTCCACATCTGATGTTAGTTTTAGAATATGAAACGACATACCTGATAGAATACTACAGATGAGATGATATGATATTGTTTTCTAAATAGAATTCATTTAGATACATTCATATATAATTTACCTAGAAATTTCAAATTGTTTTCGAAAATGTTTACAAATGTGCAAATATTAATATGTCATAAACTTAGATAGGATACAGGTGAACTTATTCTCAATCATTCACACGATAAGGTTCCGCACAAACAAGCATACCTGGAAATAATTTTTAGTAGACAAATAACTACATTTTAATAAAATTCGAAATCTGATAAAATTTTGCAGACATTGCTTCAATCGACTAGAAGACAATGTAGAAAATATTACAATAATTCAACGGGAGATAATTTTCTTACATTTGTCAAAATATGAAACGGATTAAGAAAAATATAAGAAAAGTTAAAAAACAAAACGAAAAAATAAACATGACAGGTATCAAAGAAAGTTTTATGCGAAAAATAAAAAAGAAATCATATTAAATTAAATTAAAATAAAAATTATTATTAAAAGTAAAAGGGTTTTTTTTTTTGTTCATGGAAAGTTTTATTTTATTTTTTGTTCAAAAGAAAATCTGTTTAGTTTAATAACTATAGAGAAAATTATTGTCGTAAAATGTAAAATCCCTAAAGAGCAAAACAAACAAACAAACAAGAGGTAGAAAGTTGAAATTTGAGTCTGATAATAAAAAATATATACGTTCATATACAGTGTGTTCAAGGATTATGTGATTTGACAACAGAATGACTTTTTTATTACTGATTAGCTCACACTCAAAGTATTTTATTTTTCCCATTTATTATTACCTTTACTAAATCTTTAGGCAACGATATTTCACAAACTATAGTAGGTATATATTGAAAAATTTTACTCTTAATTTCAACTTCTTAGTTCTGACAGAGTCCACCCTTTAAATTTGAAACGCAAGACCCAATGTTATTTGTAATATTTTTTAAGAAATTTAACTTGGCATCTCGATATCTTCAGTACTTTTTCCATCATAATACAATTTTTCCATAGTGCGTGTACAAACACGAAAAGAACCAAATTTTGAAATATATGCTGAATCCCAACGTTCTTTAATTATACCTAAGTTGAGAAAAATATAGCGGCAATTCTCCAAAATACTATTTAAATTTCTTTTGTGAACTTCATTCACGAACACACAGTCAACTGAAAAACGATAAATTATTATTATTCTTAAAATTTGAAAGTAAGGATGTTTGTTTGTTTGTGTGCTCGTTACGCGTTCACGCAAACACTTCCGAATGAATTTGAATGAAACTCTACATCAATATACCTCATAAAATAGAATAACACATGACCTATAATTTATGAAAAATATACTTGTATGTAAGAAAATTTAAAAAATTAATTTTAATATTTTACTGTGCTATATATGAGGATCAATTCGAATCAGAAATTAAATATTTCTGTAAAAATAGCAAATGTAAAACAATTTATGAACATCTTTTCTGATATACTCAATGAATTATGACTATTTTACATTTAAAAAAATTGAAAACTATACTTATATTTTCCTGTGTAAAATAATCCCTACCATTATTTCGAGTGTTATGGGAGGGGAAGAAGTGAGAGCAAAGAAGATAAAGGCTATCAGTCGGTGGTTTTTACCATTAAACCTAGCGAACCGGGCGAGTATCAAGATAGTTACTTTATAAAACTATAATATTTCTCCCCCTTCCTTTCAGTTTCGTTTCAGTAAATTTTAAGTTTCTGGTTCCGTATATTGATTTTTAACTTGCATTACAAACATATGGAAAGTTTAATGCATCAAACGACTTCCGTGGTTATTATTATATTAGTTTAATATCATTTTAAAATTTTTGTATACTTTTCAACGAATTAAAAACGAACATTTTTCAGGCTTGTTTCTTTGTGAATCGCTAACATTCTTCAAGCTCAACTCTTGCTTATCAGATGGATGAAAGTCGATCTTACTCCGTCTCCTGTACTATGAGTGTGGGAGCGTTGGGAAGAATTTTGTATATGAATATTTTTAAAATTATTTACTAGTAAACAATATTGTTTTATATCCGATGCAAGAAAGTTTGCTGCTACGTTGGGAATTTTTGAATTGAGAAAATTTAACTAATGTTAACTATTGAATGCTTCGTTTAAAAAAAACTACACAATGGAAGTAGAAATACTAACAAAGAATTTTTTTTCCTAAAAATAAAAAAGCTACACAGTAAGTTTTTAAAAAACATTTTCCTTTTCATTATTTATCCACGTGTATTCAAGATTTTCACATGCATTAAAGAATCTTTTGTTCATTATGTATTTTATACATTGAAACCATAACTTACCTATCCAGAATATTTCCTACCATATGTTGAGAGTTGACTTGGTATGTAACAAAGTGAGACAGTCATACCCAATGGCTATACAAAAGTATAATAATGAAAAAAGAGGTGAATAAAAAAAACTGATTCGTCATAATGATTTCATCTATAAAATACTCATAGAAAAGGATAAATAAGGATGAAATATATATCTATTTCATCCAAAGAGTCAAAAACTTGACGTATTTGAGGTACCATTGTTTACTATTCTCTGTTAAAAATGCTATTCTAAAGAAAATCAGTGAAAAGTGGGAAAAAAATATGAACACATGAAATACTTTTTGAATTCAAACGAAAAATCAACATTCAGTTTTTCAAACGCATGCGTAGTTAGGAGGCTTTCTATAATGATTGTGGGAAGACTGGTGATTTTTGACACCTGGAGTATAAATACCTAAATTTTGTGATAAATAAAAAATGATAGTTATAGAAAAACTTCATATTTACAATTTGAATTCATAAATGCTTTAATGAAGGCTCTCTTTTAAGAAGCCTATATTAAGGTTGGTCGAACATTAAGGCAATGAATACATAAAAGTCTGAATTTTTGATTAGTTATTAAATGTATACATTTTTTTGTAAAACTTTATGATGTTTTAAGGTATAAAAGAGACAAGGTGGGTTTCAAGTTCACACCTCCAAAAGGAATTGGCCAACGTCACAATTTTTAAGATACTTGGAACAATATAAATTCGACTCAACACAAACCAGCAATGTTCTGACCGTCCCCAAATTAGCAATGAGTAACATACAATATAATAGTAATTACGATTAGCTAATTCATACTGATGATGGCTACATGACAGTCGAAATACGTATATATTATAAAAGTTGATGAAATTTATTTCGAAATAACCTAGAGTTTTGATTAATCATCTTCGATAATAATTATACCCCCAAAAGAAACTTCCTTGATACTAATTCAATCATCTTGTTTGTTGAAGGATGTCGGAGCTGCCCAAAATCACTTCGACCACTTTTTATGAACATTCCTCTAACAATAAGATTCTGGTTTTTACATCATAAATAAATATGATAGAAGTGCCCGTATAACCTTAAATAAACTGCAAATGATTTTTCGTTCAATAATATAACGACAGTAATCTTCATTCAAATTGCATGATATTTGGCATCATAATTGTTTGTTATAATTAGTTTCATACCTTAAATAAAATAGGATAATGCTTCTACCTTGAAAAGGTATGGTTTGAATGGTACTGAAACCAGTATCCTGAATTAAAGTTGATGCTTTTACTATGTATGTTATATAATAGTCATTATAGTATAATACACAATACTTGAAGGTATCGTAATAATAATGACATTAATGACAAACTTCGTCATTAGAATACAAAACCTTGACGTCATTTTAAAGCAGAACAACAAGTAAGTTCTCTCTGAATGTGAAGTAGAGAAAAGCCTCTTTTGTTCATTTCAATTTTACATTTAGAATATTGTGGTTATTATAATTTCGGTATTAAAAATGAAATAGTGACCCAAAAACTAGGTGCTTTAATGATTTTTTTTAAAGGTAAGTGTGCTTTGCCCTTGCAATGTATTAGGAAACCTTGAAAAATATATTTAAGGATGTATGAGCACCAAGAAAATTTTAAATATAAAGCAGGATATTCTTTTAAGGAAGTTTGCCGGATTATTTAAATAACTAATTGATTTTAAAAGTAGACATATTTAACATTGGCTTTTCGGTAAAACGGTAGATATATGATAGATTTCTCCAAAACTAGTGGGTGGAAATTAAAAAAAACTATTTAAATTAAATTAAAAAACCTTAAGAAATTATTGAAAACAAAAAAGCCCGTTGTGCCCGACTAAAGATGTATGAGCACAGACGAGAGGACACAAATTTAAAAAAAATCTATATTTTCAATTTTGATGTTGAATTATGTTATAACTTGACAATGTAAGACGAAAAGTAAAAATAAAAATTAAAGAGAATTGAAAAAAAATACACTCGAACCAGGACTCGAACCCGGACTTCTTGGATTCATGTCAAGCCATGATCGAACAGACCATGATGTAAATATCGTGTGAGTAATAAAAATAAAAAGTTTCAAGATATCGAAAATTTAAAAAATAATTATTTAGCTTTCGGTATTTCGAAGACCAAGGCAGATATTGAAAACTTTTATTCATATTTTTCGTCTACATTCATGAAGCTATCTAAAACAATAAAATACTTTTGCCTGTGCTAACAATTAATAAGTACAGATAAATTATTTATCATTTTGAAGATCAAGATCAAATGACCTTGAAACTAGAATTCCAGGTCAAAGTAGTAGACACAGGCGAATGTTCTCTATTGCCTTTGATAACTTTTGACCAAAGGATTTTTCTGTAGCTGACATGTTTTCAGTCGATTTAATACCATAATGGCATATTTTTAAGTCGCATTTCCTCCGGAAGCTAACGATTTTCGAAAAAATCTTTAAAATAAAAAGTTCTGAAAGTATATTTTCTAATTTGAGGTATTATTCCATCTCTTACCTTTTAGAAACTAAATTGACTATTATGGGACTTGGTGAACTAGTTCCAATCTGATGTCAGAATATGATATCCCCCACCAAACTCTACAACTTTTGTTTTATTTTTTAGCCATGATAGATTAAAATGGCCCACCCAGTATATACGACACACAAGCAAGTTCCCAAAGGTCAAATAAGAGAAAAAAATGAACGGTGAGACTCTGCTTGGTCTCACCTGGGATAATTTTTGAACAGTTTCGTCTCATAGAAGTAGCAAGTCTCACATTTTCTCGACTCCACTCTATATTTATTCAAAGTTTCTACAACAATTATAATTTTTAATAAAATTTTCCATTTGGAATAATAAAATGTTTGATAAACTATTTTAAGGTACTAATAAAATTCATGATAAAATTAACGATTAAAATGAATTAGCAATTTCATCATCAGAGACGTAGAAGAAAACGTAGAAGATAGATAGCAAGTAAGCTACTTCTACTACTACGATACTACGTTCGTTCGTAGCTTGTACACAGAATGAATATAAAATACATACAAATATAATAAACTATACGTAGTTAAAACAAATTAAATACATTCACAAAGTGTATTATAATACACGTATATGTATATAAAATAACTAACTATTCAGATATATAAAGTACTAGAATGAATGAATGTATGATAAAAGTAACTAAATTTCACTTCAAGAAGTACATAAAATAAGATTAAATCTACACACTTATACTCAATGAATATATATGTGGAAAAGTGTTGTCTCTTGTCAATAATGCAGCTTTAAATTTCATGAAAAGTCTGCATCTGTGAGGTATCAGTTTTCAAAAGTTATCTTTGTAGATTGCAAGAATTGTTGCTAACTAAAAAAAAAATTATAGGATGAATTTTTGTTCACTTCGAGTTAAGGCATAGTTATTGAAATAAATACCCCGATACTTGAAATAAAATTGTTTATTACAATTAAAAAACGTACAACAGAAATTACAATTACAATGCAGTCATCGTCAGTAGCTAAATTTATTCATTTAATACATTACAAACATTTTTCACAAAGTTAAAAAAAATTTGTGTGTAAAACATTAACTAAGTGTCTTGTCAAAAATAAAAATACAAAAATTATCACAAATTTAAAGAAATGAATTTTGCAAGACCACCAAACATTTAACAACAAACTATTTAGTAAGTTTGAAAAATTATTTTATCGGGCGTAGCTTATATTTATGGGTTGGATTAAAATTTGATATCGCTTGTGAAATGGGTGTGTTCAAGTTCGCTATAATTGACGATAATTGTTTTATGGGTTGACTTTTAACAGTTGTCAATTTTATCAATTCAGAGTCAGGTATAGGAACTTTATCTCAGTTGAGAGTCAAATTGCCTGCCTTGTGGATTAAATGCTTTCGTAAGCATCTAAGCTATTGTGATGGTTTAACCGATTGAATTAACTTGGCAGGTTCTGTATTTTTTGTGTTCTGTATTTAGAGCATGATTCGCAATGTAAGATTTTTCGATTAGATGATTCTCGACATCTGTCGCTTGACATTTGTCGCTTAGTCTGACCCAAGTAAATTTTAGGACTTGGAAAAAATTTGACGGTCTTGATAAATTTATTTGCTCGAATCTGTGTTGATATATATATTTTTAATTATTTTTGTAAGTGTAACAGTAATTATTGGTAGTTTTAGATTATTTTAACTTTGAGAAAATGTTTGTAATGTGTTATATGAATAAATTTAGCTACTGATGATGATTGCGTTGCAATCGAAATATCGATATTTAGCGAAATGTAAGTCTGTTGTATGTTTTTTTAATTGTATTTTTTTAAATAGAATTTCTAAATATACAACATTATTTTGAGTATCGTGGTATTTATTTCAATAAATATTACAAAAAAATTTCTAGAATCGGTACCCATTTTTCAGAATTTCGTTTAGAGACCTTTCTAATTTGTATCGATCTTTTAATTGATATTGATTTAGTTCTTCAAGCAACTGCACACGGTAAGAAATGCATGCCATTAACTACAATGCTGGTATAGTACAGAGACGGATACATAGTGTATCTATGTTAGCATAAGTAGTACAGTATTTAATAAGGCTATCCACCAGAAATATTGTGGATATCGCCAACCAGTATGGGCCTGACGCCCATACTGAATTCGACTTATCCGCTACAACTATTGCTAATGTTATTAATTCCTCAACAGATTGGTGTTCACAACGATACTGAAATAATGATATCAACAAAAATTTTTTTCCCGTGTGAATGCATGCATATATCAACAAAATGGTTGTTCATTTGTTTTTTGTTTTAAAGTAAAATAGAAATGGAATTTTTAGCACAAGTTAAAAATAAAAGTAAATTGATTCAAGATACCAAACTCTACCATATGTATCCTATATCTCGTAACAATAAATAGTATAATATGTATGTATCTGTATCATCTCATATAACGTTCGTTTTCACTTTCAATAAAGTAGCTATATCGCTCCTATGTAATGTTTGCATGTAAGTTCCTATTTTTAGTTAATAAATTTGTTCTTGTGTGTTTTATTTGTATTTCAATTCATCATCAATATATTAAAGATTTCCTTTCTTTCCTTGTTTCGTTGATGAATTTAAACAGTTGAGGTAAATTATTATCAACGCTTTGATTGTAGTTTCATAAACGATATTTCATATATTGCTTATTTTGTTTAATCTCATTCCCTCAGTCATATAGTTTCATTATTACGTTACTAACGAATTAGATTACGGCGGAGTAAAATGGATTAAGCCGCGTTCAGCGAATTTATTATAATAGTTTTTTAATGAGGTGTAAAATTATTGTTGATAACCAAAATTTGGATCGTCACCTCGGAAACAACATGCATACTACATGACATACATACCGCGTTAAAAACAAAGGTTCATGACCGATCACTGAAGTTAAGCAACATTGAACACAGTCAGTTCTACCATGGAAAAACGCTTAAGAATATTTTGTTCTGTTGCTTTTTTATTATTTATAATCGTCTTTTATACTATATATAATCGTTTTGAACATATTTTTTTATAAAAATTTAGCTTCCGTATGCTTAAGGTCACAAAATTTGAAAAATAATCGATGAATTTATTGCCTTGAAATTTTAACAGATCGTTTTAATACCAAAAAGTGTTTATGCATACTTGGTATCCCGAAGTTTTAACGAGAACAAAAATATAATTAATATCAGAAAATGAAATCACGAAACGTGGCTGGGTTCATCCAGTATGTTAATAATTTCAATTTTCGAATGATGAAATTTTAATTATGCATACCTTAATTAATTTTAAAAATTCAAAATAACAGATATTCAATAATTTTTAAGTTTTTACTTCTCTCTGTAGTATACACATAACTGTCTTCTATTTTTCTCTCTGACAGTCACGAGTGAACTTAAAAACTCCTTAACAAATGAACTTTAAACTAGAAAAAAACCTAGCTACTAAAGTTATTTCATTTAGATATGAAAATGATTTGTAAGTTATTACTTAATAATTTTTAATGATACTTCACAACAAACATTATATGTACAAACATTACTATTTATTTAATTCCATGAAAATCTATTTACGTTGCGTGTCTTATAATTTTCTTTTTCAATTGTATTTATATTTGTATGTGTTTATACAGAATGTTTAGAAAACTTGCGATAAAGAATTATCAGCTATTCTAAAATGAATTTCCAACTTATGATTCTTTTGCAGCTTTTGAATCAATACCATTTGCATGATAATGATAACTCGTTAGGTGTTTCGATTAATATTCTGTAGGTCTGTATTCTGTAAGAAAACTTCTATAGGCGCGTATGAAATAAATGCATAATAAATAATATTTGGTAGGATAAAATTTTTCCTGTCATCAATATGCTATGAATACAGCTGCAGATATAAAACCGTAACAAGGAAACTTAAACTCACATCAATCAGAAAAACGACACCTATGTAATAATAGTTAAAGCTGTACACTTAACCGTTAACAAAGTGATTCTGATCATTGGTACTTTATATTATCCGTAAATGCTTACATTATTCGTATTTATTGGCCGATTTAAATTTTAATTTCACCTTTTTTATCTCTTTTTACGGTATTTTCATATTTTGAGAAAAAGAAATGTGAAAAAAATCATTGATACTCCCTATTCTCTTCTTTTTCGCGCTTATTATTTATGGATGTTTCCACATTTTCCGAAAAGTTGATAGTAAAATGCTTGAAAGATAAACTGTGCTTGATTAAACTTAACTTTGTTAATTACAACAACTTCAATTTGACAAATGTTAATAGAGAATTTCTTAAAATTAGACGATTATTAACGAAGCTATATCTCCCTAACGGCACTGAAAATTTGACTAAAACTTTCTAATGTTCTTTTGTCTGTAGTTATCTAGAACACTCCTGTAAAATGTGTATGTGTGTTAGAAAATAATCTAGATTCAATGATTTTTACCTTATCGTTTTCATTGTAATAAATGTATAATAATTGTATTTTCAAAAAAAAACTTTTTCTTTTGGTTGTTGAATTAGTTTTGTGTTTAGAAATTTATTTTTATTGAATAAAACTTACTAACTACAAAATAACTATTTATTAAAATTTATTTGAATTGTTTTTATTCAAAATTCGTGTGATAAACAAGCTTTTATTGTTATTGTTGTTACAAAATTATTGTTAAGAAATTTTTTAGAATCAAATATACTGCGTGTAACGAAAGAAAGAGTTGATGGTATTATTTTTCGAATTATAATTTTTTGGATTACGTGAACCGTAATCAAAGGAACTGTCGATTCACGAATTCAAGATATGGGTGGCATTTTTCCATTGTTCATCATAACTGCTTCGTAGTTTTTTCTTTATAGGAACTACTATTAAGAATAGCCATGAGATTTATTGTAATTTCTCTATTGAATGGCCAAGTTGTTTAACTTTTGAACCGAGATTAAAGGGGATAACAAGAAATGTTAAATTTTGTATTGATTGAGTCAATCGGAAATTGAATTGACGAGCGAATCAAGTAGACCCCAATATGGTAATAGTCTGATACCAAATTTACTACATTATCCATAAAAATGTAAAAGTAGTCTTTATATCTATCATAACAAAATTTGAAAGTAAAATTAAAGTTGATTAAAAAATGAAGCAGTTGTAAGCATTCAAAGATTGTTGCCCGTCTTTTTCTTGCAAAGCAGATCTTTATATGCCATTCATCTATATCTGCTTATTTTGTTCATAATTTCCATAATTCTAAATATTTTGAAAAACCAACTTCATCTTTCTGTCCGTGCAGTGAAAATTTCACACCTGAAGTGACAAAAAAAATTTACTCCTTATTCTCCTTGTGAATTTTTTTTTTAATTACCAAATCCTAAAATATCAATGTTTCATTTTTATATTTATTTTTATTTTAAAGTTAATTTAAAAAATTTCCCTTTCCAAACACAGAATATTTTTTATTGAACAGGTAATTACTAACCTGTATTTTTTTTTTTTCAAATAACAAACTAACCATATTTTTTTATCGAGTTAGTCATTAGTAAAACTGTTTGAAAGTGAATATTATGAAGATATCATGCATATTTATATGAAATACATATTTTTATATATATAGTTAGTCTACTATACAGTGATAGTGGAGGGAACCCTAATGTTTCTTATCTTAAAATCCGAAATAATACGAATTAAACCGAATGTGGGGCGGCGATATCACTGCTGCACCAACAACGGTGGTGGTGGTGGTGGCAGTTCAAAGTAGGAGTGTGTGTGTATGTGTGTGGATCAATACCTCACTGCCTCATCCATACGTATGTATATGCCTGCTTTTATACAACCAAACGAGAATATATGAATATTATATACACAAATGTGATACAGGTTGAGTTTAAATATGGAGGACATAATTTCGAGAAATTATAGAATAATGAATATTTTGAGTTTCAATCTAACAGGCATAAGTTTGGAGGTTAAGTAACCAAACTTAATCTTCTTCTAACAGCCAGATTACTGACGTGTATTTCTTGTGTAAGTGATGGCCATTAGCAAGATATTTGAATTAGAGTAGAAATGTTTATTTTCCATACTTTCTACGAGCAGCAAAATTTTTAACCTGATGTGTATTTCGAGACGGTGGGACGTTCTAGCATATTGCAAAGCCGATGCGCTCATTAGAAATGATACAAAGCGGCCACCTAGAGTCTGTAAATGCAATAAGATGGCGACTATTGCGGATCAATGGTTACCTAACATTGGGTCACGATGACAGGAATGGCAAATTAGTGGCATACATGCAATTGATGGCGCGCGTCACAACATTTTGGACACGCCAAGTTCACTATGAAGAAGAATATTAGAAAAAAAAAAGAACTCGCGCTACTTTGTTCCTTTAGTTACATCGTGGACTACAATTGGTAATTTTTTGGGCAGTAAATAAAGAGTTTGAGTTTATATTATACGAGCTTGATACCCGCCCGCTTCACTGGGCTTAAAAGTAAAAACCACCGCATTTGTAAGGCAAGAGAAGCGGTCAAGACAAGCTGCAATTTTGCAGTCAAGACAAGCGGCAAAACATGATTCATCTTCTGCACTACTTTCAACTTTTGGTATAAGAAGATTGACACACTTGTGTCACCTATTTTTCGAACTCGCCCAGGGGTTCAATTTTCTTCTACTGTTCTTGGTTGGGAGATACCTTCTTCAGGTGTCTGGACTTTATTACCATTGTATAAAACTAAACTATGACCTAAAACCTTCTATCTGTGACCTAAATAACTTTCTTATTTTCTTAAAATATTTTTCAAATGGATCCTAATTAAGATTTAAAAAGCTTAACTGGCTATCATAAGATTATGTGGATCCATGGCGAGCATGTCTTGACCACTACGTAAGCTTTTAGCTAATTTGTTTCGTAGACATTTCGTAAATCAAACAAATCACTTTACCTAATTCGAATCACACTGTATCCAGTTAGGCAGATTCAGACGAAGCAGGCAACCAGCATATAGCACATAGACAAGTAAAGCACATAGAACGCTTTTCAAGCCCTCGCCATATATAGTCATAGTCACTCGTATACACACAAACTAACTATCGATATGTTCGTTTCGGTCTCAGTGTAATACACGAAGTGTAAATAAAAACAGCTAGCGTTATTACAGTGCAATAAAATCTATCTTTTTCTACTTAAACTGAAAGTATTGTACCGATCTAAAAAGAACAGACCGATATACACATTTGTATAATCTGCATGTATATGTGTATACCACTAAAAAGTTTAAAGTACTCTGTTATTTTTTTATATATTTTTTTTTATAAAAACCCACATTAAATTAACAATGCAACTTTAATTGGATTTTCAGTTTTGTGGACAGAGGAAAATATTTCTGAATATGAATATTATTAACTTGACATATTATAACAAGTCATCATTTTAATTCGTTGTTACAATATTTTATTTTTTTGTTTTTTTTGTTTGAGCTTTATGACATGATGAATTCAATATGTTCATCAGTTTTTTTGTTGTTGTTGTAAATAATATGTAATTTTTGGTTTATTATTTCATTTGATTTTAAGAGGGGGGAGAAATGATATTTTTTGTGTGGGTGATGAAATGATTGAAGTTGATTCAATATAAATTATTAAAATTGTATTCATATTGGGAAAATCATTCATGACGTAAAGTAGATAATATAGCAGTCGTATAAGCAAACTTAAATCTTGGTTCGTGGAATGACTAGACCATTAAAAAAGAAACTCTTAAACTATTTCTTTATTAAATATTTAAATAACTATAGTTTCTTAATATCCAATGAGTCGAAGTATTTAAATTACACCAAATGATTTGAATTATAAGTTGAATGTTGATTTTTGGGCCTTCAGTTGTTTCCAAATTAAAGAGAATAAATTTTAACTTTCAAGAAAATGTATTCACAAGAAAATTTATTCACAATTTAAGTTTTAACTTTCAAGTATCTTATTATTGAAAGGCTCTACATAACGTATATGTTATGGCATAGTCTATTTTAACATGTGTTTTAATGGAGTAAGCGCAGATAAATTACCAAATGTATTGACATCATATATCTCTATCTATATTTTCTGCGCTTCCACCAAATTTTTGTTAATAATAGTATGGTTTAAGATATTCTCATACTTTATATTGTACTAGCAGATACCTGCCCGCTTTCCTGGACAATTTCTGCTTTAAAAACAGAGACTATCACGTTATAATCCTCAATATGACTTCCTTTTGTTCACAATTTAATTGATTTAAATTTTGTGGAAGTTTTGAAGTTTTGAAGTTGGCCCATGGTACTCGATGACATTGATCATTGCACTTTCTATAGGTCCAATCATTAAATAAACCTTATTTTTATATTTTTTGGATCAAAATTACTCCATCCAATGAATTTCATCAAATTCCAAAACAAAAATGTTTTTGAGATTTTCTCGATTTTTTTCAAAGGGGTGTGGCCCTTAAAAAAATTGCAAAAAATCGAGAAATTTGTTTTATCTCCAATTTCGATAAAACTCTGTATATAAGGTAATTTTGACCAAAAAAGTACAAAAATCGGGTGCATTTGATGACTGGTCGAATAGTTTTTGAGAAACGGACTAAAATCGATGCTAATATTGCGATATCTCAGAAACTCTGCATCCAATCATTAAATTAATCTGATTTTTATACTTTTTGGACCAAAATTACCCCCTCCGCCGAGTTTCATCAAATTCCAAAACAAAAATTTTTTTGCGATTTTCTTGAATTTTCCAAAGGGGTACCTCTTAAAAAAATTGCAAAAAATCGAGAAATTTTTTTATTTCCAATTTCGATAAAACTCCGAATGATTTTTTGAGCCGATCATAAATATTAAGTCACAACCTGTATTTTATTTTCAAATATTTTCAAATACTTTGTATTTAACAAACATTACTTATTACTTTCAAATGCAAACAAGTTTAACAGCAGACCAATAAACGTTCGACTATTATTATTATTTTAAGTGAGAATAAGAATGCAGATAGCTACAATATAAACTTAAAATGCAATTTGATTTAAATTGGTCGACTGACGACTGATGTTTACTAGAGAGACGATTGTTGTTCCATACAACGAGACAATAAGCGTTATATATTGTTCAAATATTCAAGTAATAGTCGATATGCTAAAGTAAAATAACCAACTAGAACAACATGATCGTATTATTCGACCGTGAGATCAAAATGAAACAAAATTTCTATGATTTCTTTTCTGGATCAGTGTTAGCAACAGCAAAACGGTCTTAAAACTAAAATTAATATTGCTTAAATAATACGAAACAAGCGAAATTTACAATATTTAAAAAAAAAAACCGGAACTTTTCGGCTACGGAACTCTAAACTCGCAGTTGAAACATAGCTTATCAAAATCGGCTTATCCGTTTAGGCGCTACGATGCCACAGATGGATCGACAGACAGACACACGCACATAACGGTCAAACTTAAAAAACCCTTTTTTATTTCGGGGGTTAAAAAGATTTTTTTTTAAATTTTCTTAAAATGATTATAATATCAACAATTTTCGCTTTTTTTTTTTTTGAAAATGTTCACTCGTAAACACATTTAACGCAACCGTTTTTAGGACACAGGCATTTCAATAAGAAAAGTAGCAGGAAATGAAGTTCAAATCGTAGCATGAGTTTTGGGATTTTAGTTTTTCAATTTTCGTGTTTTGAAGACTATTTTGTCTGCCATACATGAAAAAAGCACAGCACAATGGTAAAAAGTGCAATTAATGACGATAGTAGCGAGTGTACAACTAAAGTATGAAAGGGTTGAACAATGGAAAACTTGTGCTCAATTTTTCCTTTTCAATAGTTTTTACCATTTTTAACCATTTTGCTTATGCTATCGACGACTTTCTTTTAACAGACATGGCCGGCAATTAAAAACCATCAATTCTCCAAATGGGAGACAAAAATCTGTATCATAAAAACTTCACTTCATCATAGACTCACGGTCTACAAGTGAAGCTTGTTGAAGATAACTACTATTCTATTTACTTACTTTGGTGCTAGTGTTAGCGCACTAGATTGTTATTGGTTAATGATATGGTGTAAGGTGTATGTATGAGTGGGTGATTTAGGGTGTTGTATATCAGGGTACTAATGGTGGTGGCGCTCGTTAATGTTATATCAGTCATTAACTTTATTCTGTTTGAATGAATCCAATTAGAAACACATCCACCAATTTAACATGTTTTATTATCGTGACTTACCTATGATTTTAAAATATTCATTATTTATCATGATTTTAATGCATTATTTTTTTATTTTATTTTTTACTTGTGTAATATATCTTTCAAAATTAACTGCAGTAGAAAAATAGTATTTGGGGTCATTTCTTTTTCTCTGAGTTTGAACTCACTTCAAATAGCAAAACTTTCAGAATATATGAATCTTGGGCACAGAGACATCTTTATACCATGTTTATATGTAATATATATCAAGGTATACTAAGTTTAGTACCAAGTTTGTAAGGCGCAAAACTATTGATGCTACGAAAAAATTTTTGGTATATGTGGTCCTAAAATCACCTAATTAGTTCATTTTGGATTGTCTGTCTGTCCATCTGACAACACGATTACTCAGACACGAAAAGAGATATCAAGCTGAAATACAGCGTGCTAAGGACGTAAAAAGTGAGGTCGAATTCGTAAATGAGCAACATAGGTCAAGGTCTTGGTTCGTATTCGATTGGTCCGTAGGACCAATCTTGTAAATCGTTAGGGATATAACAAAAGTTCAAACGTAAAAATGTTCCTTATAAAAAAATAATCAACTTTTGTTTAAAACATTTTTTCGTAAACAATCACAGTTTGCCCGTGAGGGCGCAAATTGTATGACATGTATGTATGTGTAATATGGCAGTGCAATCAAGACAACCTACACATGGTATTTCAACCCAGTCAATTGTTTGTTTTCACTTCTTTATTCTTATATTTATGAATTTAAAAACCATATAAATATAAATTTTGATTCTTCGTACTACCATAACTTTCCCTCCTATTACAACGTTCTTTATAATATTCTCATAAATTCGGCACAGAATTGCGATTATGTTTTCTAAAAGCCTATTTTTATTAAAAATCGATTCAAATGTCGATTAAAAAGTGCAATAAAACTATGACAAAATTAAATGGGAAGGGTTCTAAAGGAAGCAAGTGTTTAACTCAAACTTTCTTTAATTCAAAGTGTAGTAGGATAATCCACTTAAACGTATTTTTAATTTGACTATCATTGAAATCCCCTAGGATTATTACTTCACAAACATTATTATACAAAACATAACAGAAAGAAAAAAATTAAATAACGAAGCACTTGGAGGTGGAAGCAATGAATATAACTACAAGAATGACCACCCCACTCCTATCCCCCCTCCACCCACTACTACTATTATAATAAAAAGTAAAATACAAAATGTGTATGTATTAATGTTATATGAGAAAATAATCTCAAGTTAATTATGAGAGATGTCATTGTGTTGTATACACAAGGGTAATTAAGATGTACTTATATAACTCTTGAAAACAGCCACACACATATACATTTATACAGCTAACTATCCTACAGGACGTCATTCTGATTCCAGACATTTAAGGAAAACCTATAATCAACAAGCTCTTGTAAATGCATATGATATGGTATTAAAGGTGACAACGTATTCAATAGTTTATTTTTAGATGGCTGAATTTCGATTTTCGAGATTTTTAAGTAGAGATGGAAGAAAAGACATACTTCCAATTTTTCATTTGAAAGAGATTACGTTAACTTACGTTGGAAATGTTTACAAAAAAATTTTCAAACAAAAGTTATTTATTTTTTTATAAGGAACATTTTTTTACATTTGAACTTTTGTTCTATCTCTAACGGTTTACCAGATGGGTCCTACGGACACAAGACTTCGACCTATGTTGGTCATTTACGAACTCTACCACACCATTTAAGTCCTTAGCACACTGTAAAAATTTTAGCTTGATATCTCTGTTCCTTTTTGAGTTATCGTGTTGTCAGAAGGACAGACGGACAGACAACCAGACAACCGAAAATTGACTAATTAGGTGATTTTATGAACACCTATACCAAAATTTTTTTCGTAGAATCAATATTTTTAAATTTAACAAACTTGGGACTAAGCTTAATACACAATGATATGTTTCATATATACATATAGTATAATATAGGATAGTATTTTTCACAATCAATGAACGTTAAGTTTTTTTTATTGTGAAATTTAAGGATTTAAAGAAGTTTTATAAATTTTCAAGAGATGGCGTTGAATGTCACTCAAATTACCTCAAATAATGTTATTTTTATTTCGTGTAAGTATTCAATAGATGGCACTGTGTTCCAATTTCAAATATTTGTTCGATGCTCCAATTTAGTACAAGTATCTCACATAAATTCAACGTGTTCAGTTATGGTGAATTATTTTAAATAATATAAAATTGATTGCATTACGGACACACAGCAATTCGTGACTGGAGTAAGCTAGTGCTAAATATAATCAGGAACAACATTTAAAAAATGCTGGATATCTTGTACAACCATTTCCACTATTTTAATTATTATTACTACTCCCTACATATTATATCCCGCATCTCATAAAGTCGCCCTCTCTCCCCGAGCAGTCACTCTTGTTATGTTATTGTTGTGTTAGTTTACATACATATACAGTGATCATATTGTTGTCATTGTTGAGAATAGATCTACTGTTATAATAGAAGGTACACCACACAAAGTATAACTATAACTACCCCGTTTACCCAACTAGTTTTTAATCACTGTACTACTTATATTCCTCAACTCCATTCTTCGCTCCCATATTTGAGTATAGAGAAGAAAGAGGCAGAGTACTTTTCCACCCTATTAAACATTTCGAAAACTTCATATAGAAGCTATTTGCAATAAATTGATGTTGTTAGTTGTTTTACAACCAGACATATTTATTTCTTAGACTATAATAATAATTGTGTCGGGTATTTTACTTTTTTAATTCTTATTTATTGGCGGGTGGGTTTTATGTGTGATGGAAGTACAAGGGATTATTATAAAGAAATTACGAGAATTTCGACTATTTTCTTAAAATATTGAATGAAATTGGGGTGGCTATTAAGTGGTATACAATAATTAATGTGAGTTTCTTGCATAAATATAAAATACATTCAGATGGTACACGTTTTCGAACCAAAAACATGGAAATTGTAAGTTATTAGTAGTCTCTTTTTCCAAAAATATAGACTTATTCACTGTATCGAAGGTCAACGGAGATCTCTACAGCTCCATCAGATTGGGCTAGCTGGTTGAAAATTTGATTGTAGGTTCAGTATCAAGGAAGTAATTTTCGGGAAAGTCAACCTTCCTGTACCTATCGAAATATAATGTTTTTTATGGTTTTACGAACCTCTAACATCACCAGATTGACTTTTTTATAAAAGGTGCTTTTTAGTAGTGTCCCAGACTCCCAGCTCCTCCAATCCAATTTCAATAAAAAGAATCTAGAAAAAACAATCATCTAATTGAGGGGAAATAAGAGGTAAGTGATGGAGCTCGAATTCTTATAATATAAAATTTCTTGCACAGAATTTTAAACAAAAATATAAAAAAAAAAACTGATATTTTTTACTACCGCGATTTCCCAAAACTTTTATGATTCATCTCAAAAGTTACCATAGAAACATTTTTTCTCCTATTTCTGTGCAATAAATCTTATATTAACAAAGTATTTTAAAATGTTTGTTTCAAAATCTTCAATTCCTTAAAATATTGGTAAAACTTTGGGCACCTAAATTCAGGCGAAAAGAAAATTAGTAAAACGAAAAATGATTTTCTTTAATTTTTAATTATTTTGGATGAAAGCCACAAACACAGTATTTCATCGTAATTTTCATTATAAATTTCTATATGAAAAATGGTATAAAGTCATTTATTCTCCTCTAACAAAATGACTGAATTAATATAATAATGCAATAAAAGTCAACCACCCACAAAAAGTGTAGAAATGAATTACGAATGAAGGGGCGGACGACAACTCACTAAAGCTATGTGATTGTGGGTGGGGGGAGAAAAGAGGGGGCATGTATTTATTCATAAGACACATAAGACATTTTATATAGATGGATTCATTAGGAAAATTTTAATTAATGTTTTAAATATATTCTACAATTCTATTTTTAAAATATCTTAATTACTTTTTGGGTGTCTTTTTATTTTAAAAAAAGGAAGAAATATTGTTTTTTGATTATTATATTGTGGAAACAAATTTAATTAAAATATTTGTTTTTTCAATTTTTCTACTCTTAAGAACGTTCTTAAAAAATCATGTTTTCTTATAATCATTTTTTAATCGTGTATATGCATTCTCATTAATGCCTTCTATAAGCAAGTAAAGTTTTTAATTCCCCTAACGGGTTTAAATTTATAGATTTGAGCTGTTAAAATTCGCGTTTTTAACATAAAAAATCCTATAATGAACGCGTTGTTATGTAACAAGGCTAATTTTCTTAAGGCTAATTTAGAAAACTGATATTTATTAGTTAAAAGTATGAAAAATATTTTCCTATAAAGAAAATTATAACAAACGACACGCGTTTTTCCTAAAAATACATTTAAAGTGATGAAATGAGTAGCATTTATCTGTTATTTCTTTTATAAGTATGGTTTTCTCTAAATCTTTAGACATTAATATTTCAAAAACAACGGTATATATAGAAAAATTTTATTCCTAATTTCTTTCAATTTTACAAACTGAATTCATCTCAATTTATTTGGAATTTTAGTTCCTAGAGTCAAATATTTCATTCATACTTTCTCGACAGATATTGACATTTTCACGATAGTATTTGCATTGAAATAAGGGTACTTTATCAGAATTCAGGTAGGCTGAAGACTGATTGTCAATGTCGTTTTTTTTTGCTTGTTTGTTTTTTTTCCAATCACAATAAAAATTTTACGAAAAAATTAATTCATCTGATTGATTATTTACAAGTGTTGATTCATCTTCTCTGTCACTAACCAGCTCTTGTCATGAAGAGATGGACTTACTTGAGCCAGTCTCTCTTTGACGACCACGCCGACCTGGAGTCCGTCGACGACAAAGCTCTCCCGCTGTTCTTAAACAGCTCCAAATAGTTCATGGAGTAGAATCCAAATACATCATAATTCAATGACAAAAAATTTAACTTATCTTTTGAATATCGTGACAATTCTACCTTAAATATACGAATAAGATGCACAGTTTTAATGAGAATGATATTTTTATAATCACCCTCTATTTTTATTAATGGCATGTTGTTATATTTTCATTGCTTCTTGCATCTGTGAGTTGAATAAATAATAATCTATATACAACCCTTCCATATGTAAATTTTATCACAAGTGGGTAATGCATTTTTTTACATATACAGTCACGCTTTTATAATTCAGTTTTTTTTTTTTTTGGAGTCATAAAATATTTATAAAAATTTCATTTCCGCCTACATTGCATTCAGAATCGAAACATTTATTATATAAATAAAAAAAGCGAAAAAGTGATTCTAAATAATTATGGTGCGAGAGCAGTGGCAATGTTTTCAAGAATTTATTTGAGGACGGCAAAATTTCTGATATTTCATTCTTCCACATGACCTTGAATCAAACTCTCAAACAAATTTGCATCGATAATTTTCTTCTACAGTTGAAGGTAAGAGGAAAAAACAGTTGATAGCGTTACAATTTATCAACTTTTTTCAAAAGGTGAAGTATTTTGTCAGGAAGTTATTAATATGTCAACTAAGACTCAAATCCACCTGAATTTGTCAACTAGGAACTTCAACTTTATTTATCTGAAGATTAGATCTTTACAGATAAAAAATGCAGTGTAGGTTTCTTATTATGTCCATTTTTAAATATATTTGAACCACAATTTTTAAAAATTTACGAGTATTTTATTAATCATTCAAAGCATGATCAGAACATAACAACAACACAGTATTATGAGAATCGATCACACAGTTCGTAAACCAAGCTCGTAAAACATTTTCCAGAGTGAATAACATTCAATGCATAATCTAACTGGATTCTAAACATATAGAGTGGGATAGAAAAGTTTTTCAATTTTCCCAAATTATTTTTTTCATATTCCAAGTAAATTATAAATTGTATTTTTAACTAAAAAAGGTTCAGTTAAAAATTAGTCGGATCTAACAACTTGCAACTTGTTCTTGGGAGTTTATTTAAAAACAAAAGTTTTAGGAAAGAAAATGCACCAGGATAACCAAACATCAACAGTCGATGCACTGAATGGATGATTTAGATTCTGCGAAATACGATAAATAAGCTGGCAATTTGGAAAGATTTGTAAGCCTAAATGGACGGCCGTCATCTGAGTAGAATAATTTTCTTTACTCAGTTATGTATAGTTAATTTTCTGGACCGAAATTTTCTTAAGTTGTTTAAAATACCATTTACTTATGGTAGTGCGAGCACCAAGAGAATTTTAGATTTAGGGTTCAAATTATTTGAACCTTATTTTCAATTTTGATGATGAATTTTGTCATAACTTCATGAATGTAGACAAACAGAAAAATAAGAATAACAAGTGAAAACAAACAATTGACGGAGTTAATTGTTGAAATACCATGCATAGTCATTGTTGATTTCTTTATCACATAACACATACAAACATGTGACACATACATAACTGATAATCAAGTTTAGTACATATTATAAAATTTCCGCTTAATTGGCGCCCTCACGGGTAAACAGTGATGTTTACGAAAAAATGTTTCAAACAAAAATTGTTTAATTTTTGATAAGGAACATTTTTTACCTTTAAACTTTTGTTCTATCTCTAACGGTTTACAAGATGGGTCCTACGGACCCAAGACCCAATTGACCCATGATGCTCATTTACGAACTTGACCTCACTTTTTACGTCCTGAGTACGCTGTAAAAATTCAGCTCGATATCTTTGTTCGTTTTTGAGTTATCGTGTCCACAGACGGACGGACGGACGGACAACCGGAAATGGACTAATTAGGTGATTTTATGAACACCTATGACAAAATTTTTTTCATAGCATCATTATTTTTAAGCGTTACAAACTTGGGACTAAACTTAATATACCATGTATATTTCATATATACATGGTATAAAAATATTTTTCAATATCTGCCTTTGTTTTTGAAAAATGGAAAACTAAATAATAAACCAAAGTTTCAATTTTCGATATTTTGAAAATAACTCCAGATATCGAAAAATTGTACTCTTACTTTTCGTCTTTTATTGTCAAGTTATATCACAATTCACCATCAAAATTGAAAATTTATTTTTTTTTAAATTTATGTCCCACTATCGTGTTCATACATACTTAATTAGTCTTGGACCCGTTAAATAGTTTTTTCTTTAATTTCCACCGACTAGTTTTGGAGAAATCTCTGAAAACATATCATCCATCTACCGTTTTACCATAAGATGAATGTTAAATATGCTTATTTTTGAAGTCATTTGTTTATTTAAATAATCGGGCACCCCTCCTACTGAATTTTTCAGGATTGAATTAGCTTAGTCTAACTTTATATTAAAAAACATCAAGCTTTTTATTTAAAATTATCAATTTTCTTACATGCTTTTTCATATATTTTAAGATAAATAATTTTGAAAAATTTGATCAGTTTTATGTTTCACAGCCACTCTCTATTTTATATATTATGTCAAATTCTATTAATTTTCATGCAATTTATAACAAACAACGCAACGACTGAACGACAACATTGTGATACGGGGAAAATAGAAGCGGAACAGAAAAGAGGGGAATACAACTGGATGGATATATGTTTTATGACTGTGTAAATAAAAACATTACTTCCATAACTTACAACCCCAATTCATTAGTACTCAAGTTTATTCATCGTATGTATGTATACCAGGGTATTAAATACAGGATCTAAATATGAGAAAAATATTGTGAATAGTAAATGGAACATTTAAACAATTACAAATTGCATTTGTTTTGTACCCAAAGTATATAACAATGTGCTACATAGTCATAAAAAAAATATTGAAAACTTTGTTTGGTTAAGTGTGTGCGTGAAGAAGACATAAATAGGGTTAAATTTATTTACTTTAGGAGTATGTTGCTGTCATGATGTCCATATCATAACTACATCGACCTTTCTGAAGTCGATGACTATATAAAGCATATTAATTTTGGTGTCAAAAGAGTTTTAGCAGAAAATTGGATATTTATTCAATAGAATTCGCATATATTTAATTCTTCGCTCTTCTTCTTCGTTCTTAATCGCTCGAGACCTACGGAAAACTTCGACTTCGACTTCGAATGACATTTTTCAGTTCTATACATGCTTGAAAGATGATATTTTTGGAGAAATGAGAATAAAAAAACAAAATAGGCGGTTTTTCCTCATTTTCTCGGAAATTTTGAGGTTATGTTAAAAATGACTTGCATATTAGTTCTAGATTTTGGCGTGATCTAGAACTTTTCTACTGAACACATTTCATTTAAACCGCAACTTTAGTCAGAGAACTAAACCTAGCTTTCCTGTGGGAAATAGACTTATTTTATATTCCTTATAACCTCCTTCACCATTTCCAATTGTTAAACTGCTGTCTACAATTTTTTTTTTGGAGTAAAATTATGTTAATATAAATAGTATAAAAGCTAATTTCATCTGGAAAGTTTAAAATAAGTGAGCCAAAAGTGTCGGTCACATGACACACAGCTTGTTCTTATACTTATAACAAAATAAAATATAGTTTAAATTCTAATCCAGGAAAAAAGAGAGAAATCCTACTTCTTCAAATGTCCATCACATATTACAAATAAACCTGACTTTGATATCAAAGTACCTACTAAAAACACACAAATATAACCTTTATTCTATTTAGTGTAAAAATCATTTAACCTAATCCGAGAAGAGTTCTCTAGAACCGGTAGGTAAGTACACAAATAATGATTAAAACTACATACATTACTTACAGTCTATATACCAATGTATGTAGAGTATTTAGTAGTATTTGGGATGCACTAAATACAATATTTAAAATAATGCTATCTATGTTACAATATTCTAAGCAACAAAACAAGAATATCTACTCAAAATGTAGAAAACATTGTGCAACAAAATAAGTATATTAAAATGTGTGAACGAAAATACTATACTGCTATTTGTTAGAATCGAAAAGATGTACTTATTCGAGTTTACTCTTTGTCATGACAACACTCTTTTGTTTGATAAACAATTTGATAGCAGGCAGTTGATTTTTTTAAAATTTGGTTTGCCATAACGAATAAGCAGCTCAAGCTTGAGTAACGTTTGTAAATTGTTGAAATTTGTTACTTCCCTGTTGTATGAGAAAGTTATCATAATGGGTCCGAAACTCCAAATTCAACATATCTGTATGTTTCACGGTCAGGGCAAGGCATTAACATCAATTTGGACAAGAAGTATATACTTGAACCGTGTGGTCATTTTTTTCTCAGCTCGATATTGCGCGAACAAAAACAGATATCTTCTTTGTTGAGGTGTCGATCGAAGAGTATTAATGAAAATATGATCCGAAAAGAATTTCATAACATTCGGTCCGGTCGTTTCGTTTATTTATTTTATCTTTTTTGCTTATAAAATATATCATTTAAATTTCGAAATAAATTAAAATTAGACTAACCATGACTATAGAAACGATACGAGACTAAAATTTCTATAAATCTCGTGTTAAAAATAAGCAAAAAGTTCCTCTTTTTGTATCTAATTGCGTATAAAACGACACGAACAAAGCCCAGCCAAGTAATAAATGCTTTGATACTTATCAATTTGGTGTCCTCGAAGTTGCCAACCGTTCAGAACAGAAGTATGAACTCACCTGTAACAGAAAAAAATTCAAATATAAATAACAAATTAAACAACAACAATCAGCAAAAATATTTTTTTAAGTTCGTTATGGCTAATTTATCATAATATAAAAACGGCTTAAGACTTTGATTTTATCTTCTCTAGAGAATTTCTTCTAATCTTTTTTTCCTTTGATTGTCAATTTTCAATCTCGATCAAATAAACGTTCAAACAAAGAAAAAATCAAAAGCGGTTCAGCCGTTTAGACTCTACGATACTACTAGCGAATCGATATCAGACCTGACTTTATGTATGTAATTATTTGGAACAAAGAAATTGAAGATATTTTCATTCTATGGCAGGCAAGTATTTATATATTTTTGATCCTAACAAATCGTATTTTAGCATATAGATCCTACTTATGAATAAGAACTATACAGACATATACAGTAATGGTTTAAAGTATACATTTTAGACTACATAATATCAGCACCATGCAGTCACATTCATACGTAGGGTAAGATGTAGCACCGAAATCACAATGTACCTAAAATTATTCTGTAGTTTTTACTTGTGGTACGACAAGACAGATATGGTCTGAGTAAAATCGTAGGCGTTCCGAAGACCTTATATCGCCTTCGGGCCCATGCTGAACGAATGGGCTCGACAGTGTATCACGACTATTGCAGGAGCTGTCACAGTATGGCGGAGGAGAAGACAATGTCTTCTCAGTCACTAACCAGCTCTTTCCATGATGAAACGGACTTATAAGAGCCACTTTGAATTTTGCATTAAAATCAAAAGGATTATCCACTTTTTAGTGCAATAAAGCGTGTTTTTTACTCATGGAGTAACAAAATAGAATAATAATTGGATCAAAATTACATTGAAAGATTTTGTTACATTCTCACAACCTACAGGTCAAGCTTATTTGTGTTTATAACATATAAGGGTAAATTTTGATACATGGTACTACACCCTTCCCTATATAGCAGCACCAAACTATGGAATAAACGTGCTTAGTGCTCTTTAGAGTTCTCACAAACACTTGACAATATATTACTACACATAATATAAGAGAGTGTATGTGGGTGCTAGCACTAGCTAGCAAGGCTATTGTATCTAGATACAGATACAGATATAGAACTGGGCTATTGGATAGTAAGTAGATGGTGCCATTGCATACACTACATACTTTAAACTCAAACAATTAACCTATATAATAATGTTAAATAGTGTAGTTGGATAGGTAGGTATATCCATTTTATTTATTGAATAGGATAATTGTGTCCTAGGAGTCAAACTCCATAGTAAAGACTGGGACAGGCAAGATAGATGTAGCGCGAGCTAAATACGATGGCAAATTTTTCATTCAATTGACCAGCATAAAAACCGGATAAGCGGCATGTTTCTTTAGTGCCATACAATCTGATACTTACAGCTTCAGGCCGTTAGTCTGTGCTGACGTGCAGCCATATAAATAAGGATCGCATCAATTAATTCTTCTAGTAAAGAAATTGATAAGTTACTCATTTCTTGCAAGCAGAAGATAACGACAGGAATTCCCCGAGGAATAAGTCGGGTGTACTCATCCTGATCATTCGACTTTCTTTACTTTCTGTGAATTGAAGAAGTAGCTAAAAGGAAAATTCTTTCAAAATAACGAAGATTTGTTTTCAGAGATAAAAATAGAGAATAAAAACCACCTCCTATCAATTCAAGACTCAACAAGTCATCGTCTGCACGAGTCTATTGTATTATCTTTTTAAATAATACCTTTCAAGTTGAAACCAATGTAATTCCTTATTCCTTTATTAAATTCCATGATTTACGCCTCATTTTCAAGCTTATCGTGCTGGCTAGTCACGAAAAAGGTGCTTCTAAGAGAGGAGTTAACAAGAATTATGTATTATAATTATGATAATTTTGACAAAAATTACTGATGTAAGATAATAAACGTATCTGCCAGCGTTCCGTTACCAATGAGTACATTTCTTCGTTACCTAAAGCCCTTCTATTTTTTCCATTGTGGTTAACAAAGGTGGAGAAGTACCCTTAAAAGCGAAGTTTATTTAACGATCTTACTTTATCCATTCTATAATTCGGAAATTCATTTTTCCATACGCCAATCATTGTACTAGATAACACGATAAAACTGGGATTCATCGGGAATTGAATAAATAAAAAGTTATTAAAAAATCATTGTTACTTATATCAATACTGTTTAATTGTATGAAAGAACTATCACTCTTTTAACGGCTCAACCATTGCTCTCTTACAACTGCTGATAAGTGATTTTTCGATCTTGCTTGCTTGTCCATACTCTGCCTAAAGTATATACGAACAACGACATAATGCTTTAAACTGGAAATTCAAATTAGGTTCCTGTGGTGTTTATGTATAGTTTTAGTTACAGGAACAGTTACACTATTACAGCCATGCATCAAATAGTGCATTTATTATTTGTTGTCTACGAGAAACAGAAACATTTTCTGAAATTAACTGCAGATGATATAAATGTAGCTCTCACTATTTATTGCTTTGTAATTCAGGCTTTAATATATTATGGTCAATAAATTTGAAACAAACAAAAAAATCTACTTCGACCATAATCCAGGGTATATTATTTTACTAGATCACGGTCAAATCCTTATATCCATTTTATCATTATTCGATATCTCGAAGAGCAATCTACAGGCACATCCTTAAAAAGTTCTAGCTTTGTGAAGTTTTTGGCATTCCACAATGTAGAAAAACGCATGAAGTAATAGCACCTGATAAAGTGGAGTTTTTCTGGATGTTAAATAAACGATCGCACCTCTGTTACGTGCTGTATATGGCGGTATATTAATAAAACTGACATAAAATTGAAATACATAATTTGTGGAACTAAATTAAATATACATAATAAAATTAGTTTAAAAACATTACTAAAATTAACTAAACTATAAAAAAAACCATACGTTTTCATTACTACGAAACGTAATTCGTATAGTATTCAAATTATATGGAAAATATACTTATATACGAAAAATTGTATCTAATAAAAGAAAATGGCATCCATAATAACGGTAATAAGACGTGAAAAAAATTTTCTAAGTAATAATAATAACAATAAAAGTCAACCACACTTTTAGTTTTTTTTTTCTAACTGGTTATTTTTTTGGCCATGTTAAATGACAATAGTATCTAGAACTATAGTGATCCAAGTATCATTTTTTGTTAAAATAAAGATTTTGACATGTAGGTACGAAAATAGCCTGTAGGCATGTAGGCTGGATTTTTTATTATGTAAAAATGAATATTATTTATTTAAGGTATATTGATTTACAAATTAGGTTCCTGTGGTGTTTAAGTTTGTTTCAGATTTTCAACATATTTTAAAAAATAGTAGATTTTTATTTAAAAAAATTGCTGAAGATTGGGTTTCTTGCAAATGAATGTGGAAATTATACTCAAAAATATGAAATAAACTATTTTTATAAATATTATCCAGTAAAAATCATTAATTTCCTTACCACTCAAACACAAGTTTCCTTTTTTTCCGGCAAATATAAAAAAGTAACTTGGATCTTGATGGTTCTACTGTCCCAAAATACTTTGAGTACACAAAATGTTTTACTGTTTATTTGAAGTTTAATTTATTTATACTCACTTATTTTAAAAGAGTTCTAAAGAACTTATCGGAGTATTTTGGAATCATACATTGTTTATGTACAATTTTATTATGCCATAAAATCAACCTTTTGAATACCTAGTAAATAAAAAAGCGTTACCAAACAGAATTGACACTATTGTGCATTTTAACGTTTGATTATTCAAATATTCCGATTAAAATTTTCCAGTTTTCCGATTAAAATCACACAAAAGTGGTTGAAATAATAACGATAAAAAACCAAAATTCTTCGATTTTCTTTATTATTCAGGACGTTTTTCGTTGGGCAGCCTGTAAAATTAGTTCGGGGTATAGAAATAGTTATTAAATCTGTATAATTACCGACGTTTTTCGCTAGACAGCCTGTTAATTCTGCTCATACAGGGTATAGAAATAGTTATTAAATCTGTTGTCGCGTATAATTTAAAAAAATGACTTACACGACAAGTTCATTAAGGTGATTAGTAAGTACAAATAAAAATAAAACTACAAAATTTTCATGCGCCTAATGACTTAATTTTTTTTTTTCATTTTGTATTATAACTTGAAAAACATACATTAACTTCCACTTAACGTAATTAAAAAGTTTTATAAATATAATTTCATAAATATATTAATACTTCAATAGGTCTGTTTTAACTGTTAAATAATTCAAAGGTTTTTAAAATTTTATACATAGAAACTCTTTATTAATATATATTGTCACATATTTCTCAGTTATGCAATAAACAGGATCATTTAGTTACAATCCCTCTTACTTTTCTACACCTTCTTCTATGTAAAATATCCGTAATAAATATAAATAAGTTTTAAAACAAAAGTTCCGAAAAACCATTTTAAATAACAGTTTGAAAATATTTACTTATAAATTTTGAATATGCATAAAAGTAATTTAAATTTTTTTAAATATTTTTTGTAGAACGTTTTCAAAAAATTGCGTTTTCTTAGAATCATCTTCAAATGTGCAGAATTCTCATTGATGCCCCCTATAAGGAGGTAAATAATATCCTTTACAGTGAGTTCTTTATTAATATCCCTTAAATTTTTAGAGTTGAGCTGTTAAAGTTTGCTTTTTTATCAAATAAATCTTCTTAACAATAATTTGGAAAACTAATATTCAATAGTTGAAAGCATGATAAATACTTTCCTTTAAAGGAAATTAAAAAAGCGGACTCGTTTTTCTATAAAATAGGGTTGGAATTATTTGTACCTTATTCTCCACTTTGATCTGAACGCCTGGGCCTGGCAGTGTATCACGACTACTGCAGGAGCTCTTGTCATGAGGAGATGGACTTACTTGAGCCAGCCTCTCTTAGACGACCTCTCCAACCTGGAGTTCGTCGACGTCAAAGCTGTCCTGCTGTTTTTAAACAGCTCCAAATGGTTCATGGAGTAGTTGGCCGGGGATGGGCCAACCCTTTTTCGGTATCACAACGGACCCTATGGTCTAAGTGTGTCCCAACCCAGGACAGCCACTCTAACCTAACCTAACCTAACCTCCACTTTGATGATGCATTTTGTTATTACTCTATAAATGTAAACGAAAAATAGGAATAAAATTTTCCGATACCTGTGCCCCATTCCGGAAATGAACCATGAAGACAAGACAAACTTTTTTCTTTTTCCACTGACCCCCAAAAACTAATTATAAAAATTTTATCTATCACCATCATGATATAATTAAGAAAAACAATTAATGTCTTATCGATTGATTTAATAAATTAATATTAAAAAAACACAAAAAAAAAACTATAAATAAATACAATTCGATTACTCTGTCACGACATGTTTTACATAAATATGTCATTAATAAAACATGGCAAATTATTTTATCAAGGTTTATTATTTCTGTTTATCAAGTTTAATTTTTCATTTATTTTGTAAAAATCAATATTTCTTCTAAGGTTCATAAAAAATTGCAAATGAAATTTACAAGAAGGTAAGAGAAATAATATATATTTGAAAATTATCGAACAAAGTAAAATGTTCCACGCATCAACATTGTCACAAATGGTTCCATGTGAATTCGACCCTCCAATATTGGTTTTGGAGTCCTTACTCTCATAAAAGAAGAAGTTATTGTTTTATATTTAGTACAGTTACTTCATACATTACAGTCTGCGTCAAATCCGGTAATTCTGATTTTTCGTAGACTTGTTAATGATGATGGCCCAATGAATAATCCAAATTTGTGACCTCGAGCGCCGAAAGCAACTTTGTCAAAAATCGAAAAAACCTTGAAAATTTTCAGATTTTGGGGACCATACCTAACCCAAAATTGTCCTTGTAGACCCAATAGTTTCCGAGATAAATTCTTTCAAAGTTTATTATTTTTTCGAACGCAATTTTTTGCAATATTCTGAATGAATTTTGACCCTGAGCAACACTCGCACACTTCTTCGGCGGCAAGTAGAACTACCCTTCGCTGGAGTAGTTCGATGACGTCTGAAATATTGTCAAAAATTACGAAATTAGAAAAAAAGACTTTTTAACAGCTTTATCTCGGAAATTATGTGGTTTACAGAGTCCATTCTAGTCTCTTATTGTATCAAAAGTTGTCAAGTTGAAAAACTTCTGTAAAAATACTTTCAAAAACTATACCTTAAAGGTTATAATCGCCAAAATCTGAAATATTCACGATTTTTGCGATTTATGACAAAGTTGCGTTCAGCGCTCGAGGCCATAAAGTCTGAAAAAAATAAAAATAATAAAATAATAAAAAGTACTGGATCAAACAAACCATCCCGTACTTTCAGACAAATTACTGTATTGTTTCATAAGCTTCTAAGTGGAGCTTTGAAAAATAAACACTCGTCTCTACCTTACCTGGAAAACATAACATGTCAGCAATCAAATTGCCGAGAGTGAATTTTACAAAGATGTAATTATCAAAATTGTATCAAAAATAAATAAGATGAAACGATAATTAAAATTTTTTTTACCAAAGATTATTCTTTGAGAAGATACGGTGAGCGTAGCACCTTAAGCAATAATAAATCTTGACATACATACGTATAGGTAAAATTATGAAGATAGTAAAAACGTATGTAGATTATTAAAGACACATCATGAAACAAATGAAAATAGTATTAGAGGTAAAATAAAATAAGTCTCATGAATAAAATAATATGAATATTGCGTTAAGACAATCTAGTACGTTTTATGTTTTTTAGTGTTGGTGTATATAAACAAACAAACATGAAGATAGATATAAATTTACATATTTTTGTGTTATCTACATCACTTCAGGCATATTTTTACAGGTTTAAGTTTTTAGAATTATAAATATGCATGTACCTATATATGAATGTTTTTCTAAAGTCAGTTAAATTCTGTTCTTATTTGAATTTTGTGTGCCTATTTTAAAGTTCTTCTACTATGAATATAATTCATCTCACGCCAATTTTCTAGTTAAAAATATGTATTCAACGAATTTTTTAGATACCTATTATTCGAAATAATTTTTTCATTTCTTTGAATTTTTTTAATTAAAACTGAATTTTTTTTTTGGTTACTGTTTCCCGTAGGATGTCATTAGACGATGAAATGGCTGTCATTAAAATCGGCTACGTAGTGAACTCATAAATGTCGGTTTCAATATTTAATGGATTTTTACTTTTGGTGTGAAACCTTAATTTTTTTTTAAATAAAATATAGCCCATTTTGCTTGCTGATAATGTAGCATTCTAAACGTAAAAGAACTTTTAAAATCGGCCACAAAAATGACGGTTTGTGTATATTTTCATACAAACTTTCATCCCATATTTCAGGCTTTTAGAGTATGAATTTCGAAAAGTCCTTTCTCATGTGACACTTACAGTATAAAACCAATATCTTCTCGAAATTTCAACCTTTTATCATTAGCGACTTAGGCTGGCCGTCGACATATCAGTCATGGTATTGCCTATTCCCCCTCCAAATTATTTCCCCTATCTGAAATGTTTCTGATTTTAATATACAAAAAGAATCATTCAAAAAATCATCAAAATCGAAGCTGTTATTGAGGACTCCCGAATAAAAACATTCATTGATGCGACTAATTGAAGCCCTTGTAAGACAGTAGAAAATTCTATATTAATTTATTAAATTTTGTTTTCTATATATTATAAATGCGAAAGTAAGCATGTTTGTTTGTTTGTTTGTTACGCATTCACGCTAAAACTAGTAAATGGTTTTTAATGAAACTGTACAGCAATATAATTTATAAAGACATATTAATAATAATAAAAAAAATTTAAATTAATTTAATTTGACATTACCATAAATTACAGATTTCTGTAAAAGTAGTCATTAGACATTACCATAAATTAAAGATTTCTGTACAAATAGTCAATATAAAATATTTCACGGGCACCTTTTCTGATATACTCAATGAATAATTACGACTATTATAAATTTAACAAAATAAAAAACCATACATATATTTTACCTGAGTAAAACAATCAAACCATTATTTCGAGTACTAAGCGAGAGCAATTTTTAATCAATCTTTACTTTGAAACCCAGCGAAGCGGGTGGGTATCACTCTAGTATAAAATATTTATTGTACAAAAAAAGTTCTGTGAAAAAACTATGATAAAACACTAAAAATATTTAAACAGGGAATAGCAATTAATAATTTTTCTATTAGAAAAGAGAGATTTTTAATAACAACCCATTTTCCTGCATAGCATATACAACCAATTATAATTATTATTATAAACGTAGAGGAAAAATATTTGTTACAAAAAAATTTAATAATTCATTGTCTTGTTTACAACCAAAAAAAAAAAAAAGTAGGAAGGAATTAAAAACAAAACTAAAAATGGAATGGATTAGTGGAATATGAAAATAGTATAATCATAAAAATAGGTCTAGAGCCAAGCGTGAAATTTGTCATTTCAGAATGGCTTCGTAAACTGTAGCTTCAGGAAACCTATAACCTTGAGAAAAGTCATTTTGTTTGATACTCAATAAAATAAAAAATCTGTTGTCCAATATCTTGAAAATTGCAATCTTTGAATTGTCAAAAAACTTCTTTCGAGGAACGGATAAAATGATGTTTACATTTTTAATGAAGTTATTTTTGAATTTCTTGTTTTTTGACAACACCACCTTTCAATTTTCAGTTGCTTTGAAATACTACGCTTGACTCTAGACCTATAAAAATAATAATAATAACTATTAAAAATGTTTTTTATTAATTGCTGTTTTACAGTTTTGTGATATTAAAAACGTGTTTATGTATACAGGAAATTTATCATTAATAATATAAAAAATTAATTAGGACGATTACAGTATTGTTGTACCAACTAAACCCGGAACCATATTTATTATAAGATTAGAACAGATAATTCTTATAAGCAGGTCAAATTCTTTAACCTTTGATTACACAGGTGGTAAAATTCAAATTTAAATTAATGTTACAACAATGCATTTGAAGTTCTAATGCACAACCAAGTCTATCTCATTTTACCAATTAGTTGAGCATTTTTCGAGATATCTCCGAAATTTGTACAAAATTTGAGGCATTAGCTATTTGTACAAAATTTGAGGCATTATCTCAAAAACTTGCAACGTTTAGAAATATTGATGTCACGAACAAAATTTTGGTATATGTGTTCATAAAATCACCTAATTAGTCCATTTTCGGTTGCCAGTCTGTCAATCTGTTTGTCTGACAACACGATAACTCAAAAACGAAAAAAGATATCAAGCTGAAACTTTTACAGCGTGCTCAAAACATAAAAACCGAGTTCGAAAATGAGCAACATAAGTCAATTGGGTCTTGTTTCCGTAGGACATACATCTTGTAAACCGTTCGAGATTTATGTTTCAAAATGTTTCGTACACATCACTGTTAACCCGTGAGGGCGCAAATTATATAGTATGTATATGGGAATATCAGTCATATGTGTGTGACATGTATGTATTTCTGGCTCTCTAAGAGTGGCTTTATTTCTTTACTTCCATGATATGAAAAACCAAACCATTGCACAATCAACACTGTCTATACATGATATTTCAACTATTAACTCAGTCAATTGTTTATTTTCATTTGTTTTTATTAAATTATTTATTAATTGTAAAAGAAAATTAATTATTTTATAAAATTTTCATAAAACTTTAAACTATTATGCATGTTTATTATTCATAATATTTAATATAAAATGCATTTACTACTGGTAGACTTGGAGACAATAAATAAGATTTTCGGGATATTCGAACTACGTTAAAGAGAAAATCACAGCGCTTGTCATCGGTTCTGAAATGGTCTGACACCATAACTATTGTTAATGTTACTATTCCCTCAATACAGAGAGTATGTCGGTCACAGCTATACAGACTTTGTGAAATCCATGAAAAATTTTCTTCTCCGCAAACAGCGAAATAATACTAGAGTGTAGCAGTGAGTGCTTCACTTAGTGAGTGAGAATAGTCGACGAGACAAATGAAACAAAAATTTGATGACAGTATCTCCAAGACTATCGGTATTGTATTTATTTATTATTTATATTAATAATTACCCATTCTGTATCTGCAGCAGTAAAATGTTGTAAACTACTTTATACTAATAATAAAGTTTTTTATGTTCAACAAAATCGATGAAGCTTGATATTGGCATTTCCTAGAAGAGATTCCATAGAAAATTTATGAATAAATAGAAAACTTCACAATTTTGTAAAAATAATTTACCGAATAGCTTTTATTGTGTTCTAATAGACGGCAACACTTTACAGAGTAAACAAAAATACTGGATTGAAGTAAACACGTTTACTTGGCTGTTGAAATTCTTGTAACAAATAAAAATTTCTTGCTTCAACGAGATAGCTTCAAAAATCGATCCGTGGTATCGTTTTTCTCAAAAACTATTCACCCAATAGGCAAATGAACCCAGCTTTTGAATTTTTTGGGTCAAACTTACCTTATAAAATGAGTTTTATCAAATTCCACAATAAAAATTTTTTTCTCGATTTTTCGATTTTTTCCTAAGGAGTACCCTTTAATAAAATTGCAAAAAATCGAAAATTTTTGAAAGTTTCCAATTTCGATGAAACTCGGTATATAAGGTAATTTTAACCCAAAAAATTTAAAAATCAGGTTTATTTACCGCTTAGCGGGATAGTACAACAACAATAATCAAACTAATTAAAAAAAAAAAAAAAAATTACAATATTTTTAAAGCACGCTGTAAAATATTTGATGAGAAATATCTGAAAGATCAATTTACATAAAATTATGTAAAATGAAATATACATACTACCTGGATAAGATATAAAATCAAATACAACCTCCTTGGAAACCTTTCAGCGAACTTTGGATTTTTCTATGCAAAATAATGAAATTAAATCTCATTAATTATGTTTTATAATTAAAGTTGATCTATACCTTTATACAATTTCCTATATATAAAATAAGTATTATATATATTATTATATTTTCCTTTCAATTTAATTAGAATGCATAATTGATTAGCAACAATAAAGTGAAAAATACAAAAAGTAAAAAAAAAAAAAAAAAAACAATGCATAATTGATTCGAACAGAAAACGAGCATAACATAACAGTTGTTAGCGTACACAACCAAGGCAGCAGCCACCATTAATGTTCGACATAAAAGTTTTATAAAGCACCATAATAGGTATGTATTGTGTATATAACATAATATTTGTAATACTTTGTACACAGTGTCCGAAAAAATTTGTTAAGCAGTTCTAGTAACTTAAATTTGAAGGTAAACTGTACAAAGAAAATTTGTACAAATGTTCCTTAAGTAACGTAAGTGTGCACTAAGAAAGGATTTTCGGAAATTAACCCCTCACAGAGTTAAAATGAGTGTAGGAAGTTTCTGAAATATCGCAATATTTGGATCGATTTTAGTCCGTATCTCAAAAACTATTCGACCAGTCTTCAAATGCACACGATTTTTTAATTTTTTGGATCAAAATTATCTTATATACTGAGTTTAATCGCAATTGGAGATTAAAAATATTTCACGATTTTTTTAAGACTAAATTACCCCATTAACTCAGAAGATGGGGTAATTTTGATCCAAAAAGTATAAAAATCAGGTTAATTTAATGATTAAACTTATAGAAAGTTGCAATGTCCGCTTCATTTTCAAAAAATATAGAGTTCCCCACCAAAAGGTTTAAATCCATAAAATTGTGAACAAAAGGTAGGGTAAGTGAGGACTATAACGTGATAGTTTTGGTTTTAAAGGAGAAATTACCCAGCGGGTATATAAGAAAATAATTATTGACTTTTTGGAACTATGATCCTTACTGCGCGTTTAATCGATAGAGATTAGACAAAAAAGACGACCGACACTTTTTTTATAGTATATGTATTATTTTTGAAATATTGAGAGTATTCTCAAAGAGGACCTGGTCTTGTGATTAGAATGTCCTCTCTTCATATGGAAGGTCACTAGGTCGAGACCTATCCTCGTCGATAGATTTTTTTAAATGTTGTAAATATACTAATAATTTATAACGAAAGGAACACAGTTCTTCCCGGTTTTTCCTTTTGGGTATCCCACGACATCTCTCGTTCTTTTTGTAGATTTTTTGAAGGAATTGTAATGGGAAATAAGCCGAAACAACATTAAAGTCATATATTGTACTATATATGATATAACACTCTTCACTCCAGACATTAAATATTCAAAGTATTAACTATTCATAAACAAATATTTATATAAAATATAATATGTAAATTTTAATAACAAATTTATGAATAAAATGGGAGAAAAAAGGAATCATAAAACTACCGATGTCTACACTATATTCAGATTGCTAACAAGTACCTATATAAAATATTACTTTATAATCCATGATCGCTAGCTTGTATTATTCCAGTAACTTATGACTATCGTGGTGTAATTATCTCCAATGATTGTTAATCGAGAATATTGTTTGAGCATACTTTTAACCGGGAATATTTTACGTCGAATTAAAATTAAATATGTAGAATGAAAAAAAATATGGTAGAAATTTTATCAAGCAAACAAAATTTTGATTATTTCTGAATTAATTTGAGGGAAACTTGAAATTAGAAAAAATAAATTCTGATATGCTTTTTTAAAGCATAGAAAGCCAAAATGATTATGTTAATTCAATTGTTTTCCGGAAAACTAACTGATTAAAGACTTGAGAAGTTTTTAACAAACCATTTATATTCACATAGAAAGCGTTCTTGTACAATTAAAATAACGATTCAATTCTTACTAAATCGACCAATTTGAATCCTTTAGTCTTCGATCATTGGAAAAGCTATACATATAAATGAAGCAAGCTCTCCGTTATTCCCGAATGATCCAATGACCGAACCAAATAGATGCAATGATAGTGATAGCAAAACCAAAACGAACCAAATAGATGCAAAACGTACTCTTAATTCATTTTCAATTTAATCAAATTTCGTTCAACCACAAACCATTCCAATCCCAAATACAAATTCGTAGCACAGGAGCTGCGATAGCTAAACGAATTCCCTCAAAGATTGAAAAAAGAACACAATTTTCATAAAATCGAATATTGCATTTTTAATTTTTCAAGAATTATCTATTTCGAAAACTAAGCTTCTAGAAAAAAATCACAAGAGTACTTTTTTGCTTAAAATTGATTAAAAAGTACAAAAATATTTTTTGCGCTCCTTTTTCTTCGGAAATTTACTAATATTTAAGATGTAACACGTGTTTCTCATTCTGAAAATTTTGAAAAAATTTCAGAAGATTGCAATTCATCTAAAGATAAACTTTCTTTTCGGGATAAATATTGAAATCTACTAACATTTTGTTAAAAATGGTAAAACCAGATACATTTGTTACGTTTGAAATATTTTGAATTTTTTTCATGCTTTTCATTTGTTGGAATAAAGGTTTTGATCTTCAGAAATCGTTTAAAAGTGATTTTCACCGCATGAGATTAAATTGAAAATGAAGGTTACATATCAAGCTGTCAATAAATCGTCTTTATTCGCTCTTTTGATTGGCGATTGAATTGTGAATGATAAATTTATGAAACATCGAATGATCTTATCGCAGCTCAACTTGTACGTACGCAAGTTGTGAGTTTAAGCGCGGCATTATACACATCATGTACTTGAACAACTTTTTTTTTATTACAAAGTTTTATTTTATGCTTATTATTATTCTATATTGATTTTATTTCATAAAAGTTAATAAACAACACACAAATAATATATATTCAATAAAAACAACATTAATAAACATTAAAATCATTCACTGGGAAATTTTATCCATAATATTAAGTAAGTTTATGAAAAACATCATCAAACTACCCATCAACTTAATTATAACGCATTCGATTTTATGTTTGTTACAATGAAAATTACAGAATATATTTTATACGGAAAGTTTTTGGAATGTAGGAATGTTACTAATCAATGGCAAAAAGTTCATTAGCTTGAACTAAAAAATTGACAGTTGGAATTTCGATAGTTATTAGTTTGCCAATTATATGATTAACTGAATGCATGAAACTGTCGTTTTAATGCCTGCGAACAAAGTACTTGAGTATTGGAAACATCATTTTTACATGCGACAATCAGTAGCTTAAGGTGTTTGTAAACCAACAGTATTGTAAAAAAGTTTTGGTTTATTGCACGGTTCATACATATAAATCAAATACATTCTTTTTAATCAAATAAGGTGTGTTATTCTTAGCTTTACAATAAAACTCAACCACAAAAATATATAATATATTGTGTGCGAGTGCTGCTTATAAATTTGATAATATAGATATATATCTTCCATCATCAATACTCTAACTATAGTCGTTTCTGTTCATCAAATGATGGATCTTCGATAAACTCATAATTAAATTAGAATTTTGATTTTATATCATCGACAGTCTTATATTTTTATGATATTATTATAAACTACAAGATTGTCTAAATATTTAAGATAGTTTTTTATCACACTCTCTACGTTTTTTGATATAGAAATATCCAATTGAAAAGTATAATCTATATAATGCATTATTTTTCAGCCAATTTTGAGCGATAAAATAATAATAAAAAGCCCGGTGACCTAGGAATTGTTTGCGATTTTTGGAAACTTTGTTAATCAAAAAATGTATTTATAAAGTTTTATTGAAATCTCTAGTATTATCATATATTTGCATATCTCCTTAAAATAGACATACTTCTGATTAAGTAGTCAACCCAAAATGTATATTATAAGAGCTAAACCTGCTTATGCCTGGCACATTGATTGATGTTTTTACCGAGTCTCTTTATATCTATGACAAGATATTACACAAATGTCAAAAATTAAGTTTATTTTTTATTACAAATAAAGAAAGTCCTCCTATCGAAATGCCACGAATGTCATACCCTAACAATTCAATATATTTAGCACATTTATTCCTGAGCTACGTGTAGACGGCTTTTTGATAATAATAGATGACATATAAAAGAATGCGTGTACATACACGTACATGAAATAATCACATACTTAAAATAAATATAAATCATACTTAAAAAACATAATAAACACTACTTGACAATAAAAAATAATAAAATAAATTAATCACATCATAGGGAATTCATTACGTATTATCATTACATGTATTTGTTTAAAAGCAACGCTAAACTAGATACCAGAACATTACTGTTAGGGAATATCTACTGCTCAAATATTTTAAGCAAGGTAGGAATAACAGATCAGAAAAACGTTGTTTTAAACTTTGGTTTTGAACTTTTGTATTGAAAGCTTGTTTGAACATTGCTAGTTTTTGTCAATTCGCACCGTGCGCGAGTTTCGTTTCCATGATAACAATACACTACTTTAATTATAGAATTGTATGGATGCATATATAATTGTATGGATTACAGTTATGACTTACATTGAAAATTTAATATTATTGTCTCACAAATTTCAATAAATAATTACGATAATTTATATTTGAAAAATAATATTTGTGCAATTTGATTTCTTATTTTCACAATTTTTAATGCATTAAGTTTAATTAATTAGTATTTTTTAATAAATACAGAATATATAACATTAACAATGACATTTATCTGATTTAACATTTTCTATAACATTAACATGTAAAGAACTGCAAATTAGTCATAACAGCGTCCTTTATTGCCAAAATTTTTCACTGGAAGCGCTGGCATCGAGTTTAAATTTCCGTACCATGACTACGCACACAACGAATTTATTATAAATGTCATTATTAAGAGCTTTTATTTAAATACACTTGTAAATGTATGTCTTGAAATTTTTCAATCAATATTTCATTCCCATTTCCATACATGTGTAAATCGGATGACCATGCATTTTTATAAGTATGATCTGATTTTCCCATCGCTTCCACCGTATTTGATATAAACTTCGTTAATTCTTTCTGGACCTTAAAAATTTGTCTTTTACTGCACAGATTTGTCTGTATGCATTTCAAGGTAAGGTCAAGAGTAATATAGGCGGGCTATAAGTAATCATAGCCCGCCCTATCATAAATTATAAACTACTCCCCAATTATAACATTTTATATTATTACAAGCAGTGGCTCTCAAACAAGTTCGGTCAAAACTAACCCTTTTACTGAGTTTTATCGAAATTGAAGATAAAAAAATTTTTCGATTTTTTGCAATTTTTTTATGGGGTACCCCTTTGAAAAAATCGAGAAAAACGCAAAAAAAATGTTGTTTTGAAACTCGATGGATGGGATAATATTATCCAAAAAGTATAAAAATCAGGTTAATCATCCCAAAGTTCTGTATTCATTATGATTAACCATGGCACAATATTTGAACAGTAGCTAACCACTATAAAGTAATAAAAGTATAAAGTAACGCTCTTTGTAAGTCACAAGTCACGTGCTGAGCATAATAAACGTGATTATGCATCTTATGATAAACATTAGTTGAATATGTATTACGGATTCATATTATTTTATTATTTAAAAGATATGTATATGTATGTTATGTGTCGTGGATGTGGAGTCAGTACTACTCATTCGTTGAGTCGTGAGTCGTGATGGTTATGGTTTGTGTATTGTGAATTAACCACACAAACGAATAACTAACCAACCAAACCGAGAACCGACAAAGACATTATGTATTATTATTATTTTATATACAGAATATATATAAACACATAACATTGACTTATTGTTGTACTGTTGTGAATTAAATAAGTATGTTTTATATGAATACTGTAATGATATGAAACAAAGTTACTTGTTGAAAAATCGACAATAGGAAAAAGAAACTCCAGCAACCATAAGAAATATGGAAACGTCGACCTTAGCCCGACTTTATAAGCACTCGCTTTATGAGAATTTTGCTCACGCTTGATTTAAGGTGATTGTAAACCTACAGTATTGTAAAAAAGTTTTGGTTTATTTCACGGTACATAATATACTTGATTCCATAAAAATCACAACAGTTAAAACCTTCTAAGCGTACTCATCATATGTTATGTTATAATAGTAACACTTAGAATGTTTTAATTCGAGCGTTTTTAATGACATAGACTAGTAACACTTAGAATGTTTTAATTCGAGCGTTTTTAATGACATAGACTATACATATAAACCAAATCTATGCTTTATAGTGAAGCAATGAGTTAGTTTTGGCTTTACAATAACACGCAACTACAAAAATATATAAAACTAGCGGCCCCGACGGACGTTGTCCCGTAAAAACGTAACTCCAATTCATGAATACCTATACTACGTTTAGCCTGTCCGCTAAACCCATCCCGCTAAACCCCAATTTAACTCCTATTTATTGGAGTGGCCTGACCTTCGACCTTTGGCCTGACCTTTGATAGTAGAGCTCGCTGCGCTCGCATATGGCTCTAATAAATGCCTATTGACAATACCTGAATACTATTAAAAATACATAGTACACATAGTATACATAATGTGATATGATTTATATGCGCTCCCACCATTTAATGAAATTTCATTTTTTTGGTACGGAGCCCTCAAAAACAGTTGTACTGGACCAAATTGTAAATCTAAACCATCCTCGAATCCCCTTGAACTCACACAAAAAATTTCATCAAAATCGGTCCAGCCGTCTAGGAGGAGTTCAGTCACGTACACACGCACACAAGAAATATATATATTAAGATATGGTGTGCAAGTGATGCTTAGAAAATTTACATGAGACAATCCTATATTTTTATAGTATTATTATAAACAACTAAATATTTTAGGTAATTTTTTATCACACTCTCTAGATTTTTTGATAGAGAAATATCCAATTGAAAAGGATAACATATATGAGTCATCATTTTTTCATCCATCTTTGAACGATAAAATAATAATAAAAAGCCCGGTGACCTAGGAATTTTTTGTGATTTTCTGAAACTTTGTTAATCAAAAAATGTATTTATAAAGTTTTTATATTGTAGAAATTTTCCTACTATAGTTCATCCTCTGAACAACTTTCTTATTTACGTAATATGTTCTAAAATACAAAAATTTTCGGCATTACACATCGAACATTCAACAAAACTTTTAATGTCTGTGTTAATAAAAGTATCATATTCTGATGAATAACAAAACAAGCCAGCGACAATGAATGAATGTGATACCAACATGTTTTTACTATCTGCCTCACTTTCGTAACGTCCCAAGGTAGTCTACTGTATTTTTTACATAACGCCAAGGACGTTGTTGGAATTATGTAGATTCATTATTTTATAAGAAAGGTAGGCGTCATTTTACAGTGGTCAATCATATTGACTGTCTTTAAACGAAAGATATAAAACTGCATGTGAAAGTAAGCTCCATTTATACAACGAAAAAAAGGAAACAAAACTGTTTCTAATATTATCGCGACTTGTGAAAGTTTTCTCTCGTCTCGTCTTGTAAACTAAAAATAATATTTTACCCCCGAACCAAAAAAGGGATGCTATAACTTTGATCACTATGTGTGTCTGTCTGTCTGTCTGTGTGTCTGTGGCATCGCAATGCCTAAACAGAAGAACCGATTTAGATTTTTTGTTTCGTTTGAAAGTTAATATAATGGGGAGTGTTCTTAGCTATGTTTCAAGTGCGAGTTTAGGGTTCCGTAACCGAAACAACTAAAAATAGGCGATGATCCTCATAATCGGTTCATTTTGGAGAAGGATCTAAGAAAAAGAGGTAATTTAATGGAGAGTGTTCTCAGATATGTTTTAAGTGCAAGTTTAGGGTTCCGTAGTCGAAAAATTTCTCGGAGATTTTTTAAATTTTGTAAATTTTACTAGTCTTTTTAATAATTCAAAAATGAGTTCTTCTTCTCGATGCCATTAGCAGAGTTGCAGCCAATCAAAAATCACTAAAAAAATTTGCAAATATAGGGTGGACGATTAATTTAATTTTTCAAGTGTATAATAATTTGATAAACAAAAGGAACTTATAACAAAAACAATAACTTCAAACGAGACACATATTGAAATAAATAAATAAAATTTAAAGGAAAAGCCATGTAATTAATATTAGTGATTGATTACAAAGTTCATAACAAGTGAAGTTATATCGTTTTGTACTCCACTTGTGTAAAATAAAGTTCAAAACAAGAATACTGGTATAAATGTAATTAAAAATACTTAAGAAGTAAAAATTAATTTTACCATTAATTAAATTTAAAATTTGTTCATTATTGTAATACATAGAATAATATACAGCTTCTATTAAAATTTTATAAATTCGAAACTTTTATTTTGTTTTCTATTATTCGTATCGTACGGTAACGTTTTAACGTTTACGCATAAAAAATTATGGGCGGTATAATTTTACAATACCTATAAAAAACAAACACCATGAAAAAGCTTTATTTTTCGATTTAAATTACTTTAAAAATTGCTTTTAAAATGCGATTTTAAAACCTATCATTCTCAACTTTTCGATAATACGACTTCTGATTTTTGAGACGATTGATATTCAAGAAATGATCGACGGTTCAATAAATCTCTATAGGATTTTTCAATGTTAATAAATATGCTAATCACAAGATGGCAGAATTTGAAAGTGATTTTTTCTTTAATCTTATCTGTTTTTTCCTGTCCACTCCAGATCTTCCTTATTCATATATCAAATTCCATGATTTATCCCTCAATTTAAAGCTTATCGTGTTGGCTAATAAGGAAAAAATACATTTGCGCACTAAAAATGTACAGCTGCGAAAAACAGGCTATAGAAATAATTTTAAGATTTAATTTTGTTCCTTTTGTAATTTGTATATCATATCTGTAATAAAATTGCCTAAAAAAGAAAAGAAAGTAAATTACTTATATACAATTTTTCTCGGGTACCACACTGCGGTATTCTCGCGGTTCGAGCTAGTTCTACTACAAATGTTTCAATGTACTCTTAGAACTAGCTACAATGTTCAAGTACCCTTAGATCTCAAAATATCCAAAAATTTATTAAATTCTTCCGGGAAAGAGAGACAATAATCTTCACCGCATCCTCTAAAATATAAATACTCCCTAAATTTTTCTTTAGGCGCCGCATATATATATATATATATTCTGTATCATAATAATTGGAACCCTTTATTTACCATCAATGTTAAATTACATAGAACACAAAATATTGACATTGTTTTTCAAATTCATGACAATATTATTATCAAAAATGCCTGCTAGAATGTTGTCATTCCTTCACTTCACTCCCCCCCCCTCCTTTCCTTCGCATACAAATATAGCGTCATCGAAGCTGTAGAAGAGTAAAGTAGACAACAATTTCATTTGTTCATTCATTAAACAGCAATAATTGTATGTATTTGTAACTAAATTCATTGTTTACTTAGTCAATAAACTGTGAACAAAGCTATATTAATTCAACAAACTAGTACATACTATATAGCTTTAGAAAATAGCTTTTATATCGTATGGAAAGTTGAACAACAAGTATGTATGAATGTCGAGTCATAAGTAAAACGATGAACAAATTCGCTCGCCCAAAAATTATATTGAGTATGGGAGTTAAAGTTAGACGAGCACTCCCATCTTATATGTATAAATAGTTCTTCAGTTTCCTAACAGATGTTGGTACGTCACATTGTGAAGATAAAGTTAACTTTGCAGTCTGAGAACGAGTGAGAAAATGATCTATTTGTTTTCTTTTGTTTTATGGACAATCAACGTCATTCTCCTATGTTTCAAACAAAAGTGTATATTATATTATAAAGAACATTTTTTAGATTTAAAATTTCGTTCTCTAAGTCTCTCTGACAGTTTACAAGATGGGTCTTACGGACCCAAGACCCCATTTAACTTATGTTGCTCATTTACGAACTCTACCTCATTTTTTACGTCCTGCGGGCGCTATAAAAATTTAAGCTTGATAACTCTTTTTCGTTTTTGAGTTATCGTGTTTACAGACAGACAGGCGGACAGCTGGAAATAAACTAATAAGGTGATTTTATGAGCACCTATACCAAAGTTCTGTTCTTGGCATCAATATTTTTAAGCGTTATAAACTTGAGATTAAACTTAATATACCTTGGTGTATTTCATATATACATGGTATAAAAATGTTTGGAAAACAGATCCTCATGTACTTAGGATCAAAATGGCGTCCTGTATCAATGATCATTGGTACTTAATTTGACAAATTGTTTCTTTCGTCTTTTGATAAATAGTCCAGCATACATAAAAAATCAAGTGTTATTCAATTCGGAGGGGATCATCTCAGAGAGGCTCTCAATTGATTTTTAGGTTAGTTCAAATACGAACTCAGGTTCGTAAATGATAAACCAATTTTTGAATGAAAAAGAACGAAAGTTACCGTAAAACTTTACAACTAACGAACGATACAATATATTGTATAAATAATAGAAGGGGGTAAAAGTGTGGGGACGCTAGTCACTATACACCATTTGTTTGTGCTGCCTCGATGTTGTTGTATAGCTTTGTTGTTTTAAAGTAAAGTGGTTTCATACATTACGATTATTTATTTCTTAGTATGAACTAAATATACAATTTAAACTCCTCCTAAATGCTTAACCAATATTATTTCTCTGTGAGTTGTATGTTAATTAAGATAAATAATTTGATAATAATTAGCAAGAGCAATTTAAATTTTAATATCTAGACAAACATTTCTGAATATAATCGGTCATGCATATAAAAATAATTTTATGCACAAGAAAATTTGTTCAATTATTATACATGAAAATGTTTTCTACATTCAATTTAATGCATGCGATTTTAATCACAGACAATATTTTTAACTCGTCAGCACTCTTTTTTCTATCTTCATTTATTTTTATCTATTTTCGCATTATGAATTTTTCAGATTTTTCCAACCTATCTACAATTTTTTTAAATAAATTTTTTTTAAGCCTTTCAGAAATTGTGTGAATGTCTCTCATCACGACAGTAAAGGTGACAGAAGAAGAAAGTAAAGGCAGGCACGTGAAAACAAACTATTGACTTATTTGTTGAAATATCCCGTATAAAAAGTGTTGAATATCAGTGTTTGTTGAAAGTAACAAAATTATGCCAACCTTTTCGCCACTATTTATTTGGTTTTCCAAAATTTAGAAAATTTTCGAAAGTATTATCCAGAATTTTTCACAATACTACTAGTTGAAGCTACCAACAAATTTTCCACTCTCTATCTTTAATATCATCAAAATTTTGTGCTAATTTGCGCCCTCAGGGATAAACAGTGACATTTACGAAAAAATGATTCAAACAAAAGTTGTTTATTTTTTTGAACCGTTAACCGTTAAACTTTTGTTCTATCTCTTACGGTTTACAAGATGAATCCTACGGATACAAGACCCAATTGACCTACACTGCTCATTTATGATGTTAGCCTCACTTTTTACGTCCTCAGCAAGCTATAAAAATTTCAGCATGATATCGTTTTTCGTTTTTGAGTTATCATGTTCACAGACAGACGGACAACCGGATATGGACTAATTAGGTGATTTTTAACACCTTAACCAAAATTTTGTTCTTAGAATCAATATTTCTAGGCGTTACAAACTTGGGACTGAACTTAACATACCTTGATATACATTACATATATACAAGGTATAAAGAGATTAACTTCGGAAATATTTTGATCTGCTCATGTACTTTCGTTAGTTTAATATAAGTCGTACTCAGTAAATTTAAAAAAAACTTGTGATAGAAACATGGTGAAATTATTTTTTAGCAATTTCAATTGGAATTGGCGCTTGATTCTTTTTAGATTAAAAAAAAAAACTTTTATTTTGTAGTGTCGATAATGTCAGTTATTAAATAACTTATGATTCATTCCCAAGCACTCTGTAGGTACAATCAACATACAATTATAGAAATACACAATACGTTCTTGATTACGGTTTATCTTAATTAATCAAGAGTTTTATGATGAAACCCAAAACGATGATTTTAATAAATACTGATATTTTGTATTTAATCAAATACAACCAACGTCTGTCTTTATTTACATATCAAAAGGTATGAGGTAAATATTTTTGTCCTAAATTCTATACAAAACGTGCTAATAATATCCATTCCCCTTTTATATTTTATTTCAAATTTTATTCCCTTGCTAACCATTGAATATAATGTATGGCCATAACAATATATTATTAAAATGAGAGAAACTGGACACACTTAAAGTCCAGAACCAGGCGTAGTATTTGACATTCTTTGGAGAAATACTTGAAATTTTAGAGAATGTTTTCAAGATAGTGTCTAATAAACTATTCCTCTATTTTATTTGTTTTATTTTTTTGAAATTTAAATTAAATAATTAAAAGTTGACAACTTTTTATGAGATTGTTTTTCGGATCCAGCCAAAAAACCTATGGAATACAAATAAAAAAAAAACTATTTAAAGGACAAGCTTTTATTGCACTACCAATTAGAAATTATTCGGAGCGCCTCAACTTTTACCAATAGTAAGATTAATTCAAACATATAAGTCTTTTTTACTTTTAAGTACAATAAAAGCCTGCCCTTTAAAAAGTATTTTATATTTAGAACTAAAAAAGATTTGTATATCAAATATGGTGAAAACGAATGAAAAATCAGGTTATACCATAAAAATTCATCCGATTTACTCATGTAATTCGTATTCTTCTCAGCAAACACATATCACGGGATTATTTAATGATTTGATGCCTATATCACGGGAGTGCATAAAAAATAACAAGTTCGTCAGAATCCGATTCAACTGTTCGACAGAAACAGTTGAATCGATTGAGGACAGCTGCTTTAAAAGATTTGACCCGAACAAACAATGTACCCACGTAAATAATGTAAAAATCTTTTTCGCCACCCGACCACCTAAAAGTTTGTAAAGCCTTAAAAATTACAATATTTCAGGTTCTCAAAACGGGCATTTTATCCTTTCGCGTGTCGAAAAAAAATTGTTTTTGAATTCTTTATGAAATTATCCACTTATTTGAATATTCAATAATATTAAGCTTGCCAGTGAGGAAAATTTCTGAGAGACGTCCATCGCAACAACAGCCTCTTGAAATGCCAGGCCGTCTAAAGTTACTTTCAAATAAGCCGCCTGGCACTTGGCTAAGCATATTTTTAGTGACAAAATGTTATACTTCACAAATATATTTTAATATTATTTATAAATGTGTTACAATATTATATGTTGAGGGGGTGGATTGCACAAAAAGGGGGGGGTGGATCTTATTAAGTACGCAAGGGTACGTTTTGTGCTTGTTATGAATACGGTTCATTATCAATATCAAAGTGTTTTGAATCAAAACAATTATTATTGTATACAGTGGCTTGATAAATAGCCACAGGGATTAAAGTACTTTAAGTTTTCAATGAAAATTGTTTGTCATGTTTCGTAAATTGAGGGTTCATTTTAATTGCAGTAGCTATGAAAGATGATAGAAGTCGTGTTTTTTGTGTATTTATTTATTTATTGACTAAACAAATGGTGGAAATATTTTTTTGGGATAAATAACTAACAAATTGTTAAATTCATTTCAGTACATTTAGACCTTAACAACAACTACTGAGCAAATTTTCCTTTAATTGGGTAAGCAATATCTAAATGAAATGTACTCTTCCCTAATCAATGGGAAAGTAAGAATAAGTAAGCTCATGGAGTTTTTAAGACTCCATGTTTTAAACGAAAGAAAATTATGAAATTGTATGGCTACAAATTAGATGGATAAAAATAGACATAAGAAAAAGCTACCTAAATTAGTGATGGGCTTACTCATTGGTTTTGGGTTTACAAGTCTTGTTTAGCATATGTGTAAAAGCAAGATCAAAGAACAACACCAAGTATGCTAGACAGGGGCAATTAATTACAAAAGGACCAGTACCTATATGTAAAAAAAAGGCAAGAATATTTGTTACCCATTCTTGACATTAATTGATTGAATTGACGAACGTTTCTGTTTTCGTTAATCTCATTAATTTCCCTACTTCATCTCATGTTTCGATTCTTGATAATTTGGTCATTTTTCGTGAAAACACTAATCTTAGAAATATCATGTATTCTGAATTCTACACCTCAAGCTGGTATTTCTTAAAATTTGTCGAATTTTGTATCTCATCTAATACGGATGGCCGTCTATTGTGCTGTTATCTTTTTCTTTTCTTTTTTTTAAACAAATACAAGGAAATAATCCGGGACTCGAGCCCAAATCCACTTGATATCTGTTTTAGGACGTAACGAACACCGTAACTTCTGTTATATGTCAGTGACTCAAATCATATGTAAGCTCTTCGTTTCTTTATGTCTATTTATATCTTTGTGTATACAGACCACACAAACGTTTCACACTGCTATATAAGTGATACAAATTGCACATTTTTATTATGAAACTCAATAACGTTTATTTCAAATTTTTGTGTACTTTATACAAGTCAAAGTTCCTCATACAAGGTACTTTTAATAGCTTTTGTTATCTCAGCATATTATACCACTTAACATATGAGAGGGTAAGACTGTACACTTCAATGGTATAATCTTATATTCGAGACACTTTATAAAAGCCCATATAAATCAACTTGTACCAACATAGATTCTAGACAGAAGGAAAGAGTCATCTTTTAATAAGAAAACGATTCCCACTCAACCCTCTTCGTCTATTTGATAATAGTTAAATAAGCAAAAGGATCTTCTCTTCTATGCCTTTACATAAGCGCAAACAATAGGATAATTTTTTTGTTGAAAGAAGAAACACACATAACAGTATGGAAGCAAGCTCATTGTAGGTTTCTCAGTTATTTAAAAATCACAATTGTTAATAACAATAAAATGTAACTAAGGGATCATTATTATATGTTATGTATGTGGATGGAAACAGGAGCGGTGTTATCGGCAGGATGAAACAGTGGTGGGAGGGAGACGATTCAAACATGCGTTACATATATATATATATATATATATATATATATATATATATATATATATATATATATATATATATATATATATATATATATATATATATATGTGTGTATATCATATTGTATAATAATATACTTTATTATAAATTTTCATATAATAATATTACGGTAAAGTGTTATGCCTTAAATAACTTCACCATTTCTTAAAAAAAAGAATACAACAAGGGTCCCTTATAAGAGAAAGGGTCAGGTAAAGTATTCAAGTAAAATCGATCGATGATACAAGGTACATTAAGATGTGATCTATTGTACATTGTGGTCCTACACCATGGATCAAATAATAATAAAATATATGTATGTATATTTTATTGAATAATAATTATAAATGTTCAAATGTTGTTATATCTTGAATCACTTTTCAATTTCTTGAAAAATATTACCAATTATGAGATAAAAAGGATGTCTTAAATGAGGAACTTGTAGGACTCTCATTGTGCTCAAGTAAAACCGTTTTGTTGATGATTCAAAGTACATTAAGATGTCATTTATCGTGCAATATGTTCCTCTATCATGGATCAAATATTAATACAATATAAATATACTGTCGATATTTCTCTTTACCAAGATATAGAAACATAATTAATAGATAGCTGTATGTTAAATAATAATACACTATTAATAATAGTGATCCAAGGTACAATAGTTTTCCTGAATAATAATAATATATGTTAAGGAATAAGGACACACAAAGGAAGGAATATGTCCTGTCATTATTACTTTATACATAATATATCATGCTAATAAATCGTACTTTGCCCGTGTACATTTGTGTGTTATTGTATGCTTGTATTTTATATAACAATAGTGATATTATTATATATTTAGTAATTGTATACATTGTCTAAGTAAATGTATTCTTTTTTTTTCGACTAGACAACAGAAAAGTTCAATGACTTTAAATTTTGGAAGTAAAAAAAATTACAAAATTAAATTGGAAAAACATCGAATTACAGCTGTCACTCTCTTAGTCAAAACTACTGAAAAATTACAGCCAGGTATTTGGACAAATCATTAAAAGGTGAAGACAGATTCTTTTAATTTAGAAAAAAAACGTAAACTGGCGAAAAAATAAGGATCATTTAACAAATGGACACGTCATTTTTCGCCTGATATCTCTCGTAAATATCAAACTTCGTAAAAGATTTTATTTTTAAGTATAGTGCACTTTCGACACAAAACTGATTAATAAATAAAATTCAAACTTTTCTGTTTTGTTTACAAATTTTGTAAACAAGTGTACCTACGTTTGTTTACAAAATAAAAATATGATATATTTTATGTTGTTTTATTCCCTGTTACGAAACGGAAGAATGATTTCTAAAAACTTGATGGAATATTCATAAAAAACAGATATAAATATCAATATGAAAATGTTTGCTAAAGGATGCACAATAAAGTATATTTAAAGATAAAAATGAGGACATTTAAAGACATCAAGAACAAGTTTGCAATAAAACCTTTTAAAGATATGTATCAAAAAGTTTTGTTTTAGAACATTTTAGAAAATATTACGAATAAATGCTTTAAAGCTAAATGTTTTGAAATTCAAAAAAACATTATGTGAGCGCATTTGTTCCGTTTACGATTTACCCATAGAATCAGGTTATTTCCTGTATAAAAAAAAAAAAGCAACGAGCACAGTTTTCCTATATATGAAAATTGTAACATTTAAATATATATAAATTGTGGAAAATATAATATTCTTGTTATATCAACAATACGATAAGACTGTGTATGGAATATATGTAACAGAAACAATATATAATACATACATTTGTGACCGTAGACGTTAGAAATTAAACCAAATCAAATTTATCTAGTCAAAGTACAAACTAAATGAAACTTAATTGAATATAAACGGGTTTCGTTATTGACTAACTTTTTAGTTATTTAGCTTTCTTTCCAGTTTCAAATTAAATTCGTAAAAGTCTATCTCAAATATTCGATTTCAAATAGTGTCGAATTTTATCCTTAATTATCGAATTTAATCTGAATTAACGAACGTCTACTTTTTTGTAATTGACCCACTTTCTTTCAATGAATTGTATGCAATTATGATGAATTAGCAAAGAAGGTTTTTATCCTAAAATTATATTTTTACACAGGTTATTTCTGTATCACAGTTAAAAAAACGAAAATATATATAATTAGCTTTTACTTGAACATGTAAGAGCATGACAACAATGTTTGATTTAAAGGCTCAAAATTTTTTATAGGCTTTTTCTATAGACTTTAACTCAAAGAATATGTGGTCAAACTTTAAGCTTAGGTACCCATGCAAACGTACAGAAGTATCCGTAAACTTGAAACTTCAAAAACATCTCACAAAATTGTTAAAACGAAATTAAACTTTTAATTTTTCTTCTTTCCTTCAGCAATTCTTTCTTCTGTTCAACGATATTTTTTTCTAAAGCTGAGGAATACCTAGCATTCGTTAAACAAACCCTCAAAACTGGAATGCATATTTTCCTATAAGATTTTGCTTCCTCTTTTTTATGGTTAAACATTGAACATTGTTAGAAAAAGATTTTTTGTTAAAATTCCAAACCTTCTGGCGCCTTTTTTTGTTGAGTAGAAAAAGGAGACCCACCTGTAACAAAGAAAATTACATAATTAATTTAATGGAATTATTAAAATTCGTTAACTAAAGGGTCATTCAGTAAAATATAGGATGGAGCAGAAAAGGTTACGACCTTGAAAGTTGAAAAATGAAAAAAGAAAGCCCTTTCTTTTTTTCAAATTATCTTTCCACCACCTTAAACTACATAAAAGAGCACTCAAGAATAATAATTACTAACAAAAAAGCAATTTTTAAACAAAATTTATTGTGTTTTTCATTAGTTTAGCAAAAAAAATTTAAGTCCTTCTTAATTTTAGCTTCAATAACATGAAGTACGCCTTGATATAGAAATTTTTGCTGGTGAGAATGGAAGTTATTCACCATAAAACGTAATATTGTCAGTGGGATTTGAGCCATTTCTTTTCAAAGAGTCAATATTGTTTTGATAAAAGTTATTTACATCAACTATAGTCAAGTATTGTGGTTGTAACAGGAATAATTATAGTAGAAATATTCAAAACAATTAATCACGCACTGAGTGTTGTGTGTGTATGAAGCCTGAGTACAGTATACCGTACATATAATCCAAAACTTTTTGACATTATTATGACGGAAAAAATAGATGAGATTTCTTTCTACACCGTTTTCCAAATCACACGTTTCTGTACATACACATGTAATTTGTATCAATCTTTAATTCTTAAAATTTCGGACTCTCATCACCTAGAATACTAGAACCATATCCTACCTATACTAGAATATGTAAAGATATACTTACATTTAAATGTTATATGTATGGATGTGGTATTTACATTGTGACCTATTTTATAAGCAATAATTTGCACCATTTACAAAATACATATCTTGTTGTAACCATATTACTATCATACCCACCATGATTCGTCTCTCTACTCTAGCTAGAATATCTACATAGCTAACAGTAGCTAACTATAACTATACACAGCAAGCTCTAACTCAAGTTCTGCTATATGTATTTATGATATTTATATAAGATATCACATGAGACAGTAACTCATTCTCTAATTTAACTATTTAGCCATTTTACTGTTGCTAATAGATGTTCTAACACTACTACAGTGATACCAAGGCAACCCATATCATTTATTTATGTAGAGTGTAGTAACAAGCTCACAAATACATTGGATTGGAGCTATATCATTTATCTATGACTGTTTGTTACAGGAATATTCATTTGAAAACAGATATAGGCAGAATGTCGACAATTTAACTGACGATTTATCCCCGACACTCAACATATCAGCGGTTCTATAGTTTGATACTAACTATTTCAATTTCCAGAGTCGGACCATGAAACGTTTGTTTTGTTCAGTGTCGAAGAATAGTAGACAGTGTGGAGAATCGATTTTCTTGATAGTAGAAAAAATAAAATAATTATTTTAGGCATAAAGGGGGGAAGTTTGGCCAATTTAAAATTATCAAATCTCGAGCGCTCTCGGTAATCTTTAGTTTGTTCGCACTGCGCACGAGAATTATCTAATTATCCCATACTTTCGCTATTTGCCATCTTTTTTCCTTGCTCCAGAGGTTTTGCTCATTTTCATAGCCGTTGTATATGTACCCACTGCGAATATATTCATGAATAAATACAATGGGGAGGTAATCAAATGTATTAGTTAAGTGTTTTTTTGTACATCTATTAAAATCTGGTAGTTCAGCTTACAGATGCCTTTTAAGGTACGACCGCGATACAAAACATCTCAGTTTATAGTTCCTAGCCTAAACTTTACCTACAATAAATACATCATTTTATAATTAAAAATACATTGAGATTTATAAACATTTTACAACGTTCTTAGATGGAAAATTGTATAAAAAACCATTGAAATCTCACGTTCTCGACGTAACGTAACTTCAAATAATATCATAAAACAAAGATTACAACATTATTGTGATATGTCATACAACTTTCGTATAAATAGCCCTGTACATCATATGAGATGTATAATATTAAGCTCTAATTTCTTCGGTTAGATTCATTACATTACTGTTTGTGTAATGAAAGTAAGATAGGTAGATCGGTATATACCAACCTAAGTCGTATAATACATAAATATTAGGATAATATAAATTAAATATCCGAAAAAAGGTAAATATTATTTTAGTATGAAAACGTTGATAATAATAATAATAAAATAATGAAATTTATTTAAATATGGCCTCAGTTTTTTACTTTACCTAGTATAATATAAAAGTCAGGTTTTTTAATATTTAGTTTTTTATTTTACGAACGTAAACTGAAAATGGCTACGGATTTTCGCTCATGAAACGCAGAAAAAACGCAGCTTCATAATGGCACAATTACTGAGAAGACATTTTGAATTACTAAAAAAACATACTTAGTAATTAGCAAAATTTTACAAGTGAAATTTACAAAATTTAAAAGAAACCCTCGAGAATTTCGGGTATGGAACCTTAGACTCGCACTTGAAACGTATCGAAGAATACTCTCCATCAAATTACCTTTTTCTTTGAGCCTTCTCCAAACTAAATCGATTTTGAGGATGATCGCCAATTTTTTAGTTGCTTCGGGTACGGATCCCTAAACTCGCACTTGAAACATAGCTAAAAAATCCCTATTAAATTACCTTTCACACGAAATAAAAAAAATTCAAATCGGTTCGCCCGTTTAGGCGCTACGATGTCACAGACAGACAGGAAGACAGGTATAGTGTTCAAACTTAAATTACTTTTTCTCGCTTCGATAATATGCGATAATTTTGCTACGATTCTGTTACCTCGGCCATGTTTATTGTCCCACAAACAAATTAGCATAATGACTAAAATTGTACCTGTTTTAAAATAAATATCAAATATGCTCACAACCAGCTCACAAAAATCCATTGTCATCCGATTTACATATGCATTCAAAATTTCAGATCAATAGGAAACCGAGATCGGTCAAATTTACTTTGCAAGCTTTGATTACAGACACCGTGACAGTTGAAACTAAATAAAAGCTTGTAAAAATGGAACTTATCATCGTGTAAGAAGAGGCGAACCATAGTGGAACAAATAACTATTTACTTTTCTACTTTGGATACATTCACCACCAATTATTCAAAAATCAATTTTTTTAACACAAATATTCAATAAGGAAAATGACAGCCTGACGTCATAATAAATTTATGTAATTGCGTCCAAATTTTTATCTTAGAATACTATCGTTGTCTCCACAGTAGTCCACCTTCCCTTACATCTAACTGAATTTTTCAAAATTGTTCCATTTTTAGTGAAGCTACTGAACTATAGCTCACAAAACACAAATTAATCTTAATTTTTGATTTAAAATAATTTGACAGCGAATTTCACATTGTATGATACAGTAGAGTTATGTAAAACCATATGATGATTTATAACGGAACTCATTTTGCGTGTAGATTAGTCAACCAAAAATATTTTTGTAATGTAAATATCTAGTTCTGTTTCTTTCTCTCTCTCTCTCTCTCTCTCTAATTCGTTCACATATGCAAATTATATTTTTATGATCATTATATTTCATCATGGTTGTACCACTAAGTACAATGAGATGATTTATTTGACAAATTACAACATTAGTTATTAGAGATAGGAGAAAGGTAATGAATATGACAAATGATTTTTTTTTTTTTTTTTGGGAAAATTATCATCATATTTAATGTCTGTCATTCTGTTGTAATACATGAATTTTTGGTATATTATAATGTTATTGTGAAAATTGTAATTTTGTGCATATGAGGCATAATATGTTTTTGATTTAGGAAAAATAGACCGAAAAAAATCTCTGTCAATAATATACTATTTTTCAACACAAGGGCTAAAAACTTCAGAACCCTACCAGCTCTTCTATAGTCGACAAACTCAACCCAACCAACTCATAATTACAACAATACTCCAGGTCTATGGGACCCCCAATTACGTTAAAATGCAAAAATCTTCTTGGTTTTCTAAGATTTGATTTTCGAATTTTCTGATCAAAATCATTTTATCAGTTTTTAATATGGCAAAAAGGATTTTGCAAGATTCATACTTAGACCTCAAAAATATGGGAAGAAATTAAGGCTGTATGAGCGTGAAAAAACTAGTAATTTCAGGTAAACAAATTAAAAAAAAAAATATTTTCTTTTCTCCGGGCAGAAAGTGTCAACTTTCGCCACTATGCAAAACGAAGTTACTGCTTTTCGCCTCCGCCGGGTAGAAAATAGCATACACACCTCGGTAGCAAGTAAAGAATGTCTCAGAATGGCTCGGCTTCGCATTGGGCGACAATGAAAATGACATCTGAGACATTCTTTACTTTTGCTCCCTGGGTGTGTAATATACTATTTTTCTACTTTGTTAGAAAATTATGTTATAACTTGACGATATAAGGCGATAAGTAAAAATAAAATTTATCGATATCTAGCATAATTTTAAAAATATTGAAAATTGAAAATTATCTTTAATTATTCAGCTTTCGATTTTTCGAAAACCAAGGCAGATATTATAACAAAACTTATCAAAGTTGAAAATAAGAAAATAAGAAAAAATTATTTGAATACTAAATCTACCCTGCTCGTACATCCCTTATATAGATGGAGACACTTGGTTTTTTTATTTTCTATGCCAAAGCTTATATTACTTTCTATTAAAAAGTTTTTATTTTTTCATTCGTCAAGTGAAAATTATCAAAAACTTTCAAAATATGTCATTTTTCGAGATTTTTCTACTAGAGCATATATATCGATTTTCAATGATTTTTTAATTAAAAATTGGACACCTAAGCTTAAATTTTTGCATACATTTTTTGAGTTAATTTTGAGTAGAAAAAGTCCACCTATAAAAAAATTTTGAGCTTCTAAATGAAACATTGTTGGCATGTTTATAAATCCTTTATAACTAAAACTATTATTTTATTCACGATTTTCTCAAATCACTTTCAACACTATCTTATATATAATCATACAGTTATACCAACTATAATTATTTTAATTACTTCTTCAAAAATTAAAAAAAAAAGTGAATAAAAGAGATTATTCATGGAAAATTTAAATTACAAATATTCAATTGAAATTCTAAGTAACATTTCTATAGATATAGATATAAAAGCATTTGACTAGTATATTCTATCTCCAGTACAATATTTCGAAGTAAATAAAAAAGTTTTTTTACTCCGAAACTAGTACACAACACAACTTGCATTTATTTCTTTTCATATCATTCAAAAATCACTTTACTTACATTTATAGAGTATGAGTGAAAATAGTGCTATTGTGAATTCAATACTGGTACATATACTTTTTGAATATTGTATGTTGGTATTATTGTGTATGCTTGATGCATCGTTCTTTCCTCTGAAAAATGGAAAACTGTATATTTAAGAAAAATGTAAATTGTATTTTTTTTAATCAATAGTCTTTTAAACGTTATGTTGGACGTTGGTTTTCTTCTGTGACATAGAAAATTAAAATATTTATGGATTACTTATTTAAGAATTGATGATAAAGATTCGAGATCTATCAATTTTGATTGGTTGAAAATATTTTTTGAATGGAGGAGAAGTACGTGCTAAATTATGTAAGAGGGAAGAGTGTGACGAAAGTGCAAAAAACTGAGACAGTTTTTTTATCTCCAATTTCGATAAAACTCAGTAACAAGGTAATTTTAACCCAAAAAGTACAAAAATCAGATGCATTTGATGACTGGTCGAATAGTTTCTGAAATACGAACTTAAATCGATCCAAATATTGCGATATCTCAGAAACTCTAATTTTGACCCAAAAAATACAAAAATCGAGTGAATTTGAATGACTGGTCGAATTCTTAAAGATACTGGGACCAGGCCATGTTAAGTCATTGTTGCTGGTCTATTTTAAGGGACACAAGGATCACTTGCTGGTCCATTTTAAGATACAAATTATGAAACATCAAAAAAATAAGTGTGTAAACACCCTGTACTCTAATCTAATATAAAATGAAAAATAAGAGGTTAGAACGGAAGTGAAATATTAATAATATAAATATGTTTTTCAAAAAATTATTATTTGTATACTTGAATGTACCAGTTGGTATTACTGAAGTAAAAAATATATTACTTCTCAATAAAATTCTATTTATAGATATATTATGGATTACATTCTTGGATCTGTTTTATCTTCAACAACCAAAACCAAATTATTGAATACCTTATAATATTTCCTAAATATCACAATATGGGGCGAAAACATGTCGATGTTAGTAAAATCGTCGTCAACGAAAAACGTTTTTTCAACGATATAAGTCAGCAGTTCTTTTTTTCTTTCTTTCTTGGAAGTTAATTTTTTTGAGTAATTTTTTTGAGGCAACTACTCTCTTGTTTGATAACCGATTTGATAGCAGAAAGTTGCTTTGTGTTTAATTTGTTTTTCCATTTCATAATGGACGGTGAATTTTTATTTTTATCAAACGAATTCTTAGATTATTTTCTTTGAGGATCAACGCACGTATGACGTCCACGTCGATCAACCAGAAACTGTTGAACCCTTGGAATATAACATTTGTCGAGTAATTGGCAAAATACGATCTCATTTGCTGCGAAAAGTTTGTCGAAAGTAGACATCCAGGCAGCTAAAAAACCGAAATCATATTCAAACATTAATGACATAAAAATATATTCTAATAAATCCAGTTTCATGGATATTACAAATATTTACTATGTTTGATTATAATTTAAAGTTGTGAATCACTAAAATAAACACCCGTTACAGCTAATATAACGTATTGAATTTTCTCGGCACGATTTTTAATTTCGTTAAACTTTAGTTCAAATAATTGAACTGAATAGGTAAAACAGATCAAATATAAACAAACACTAGTCATATTTATTTATCTAGATAAGATATACAACTTTTATTATTTAATGCACTATAAAATTTTTGTGTTGTTTTTATTTTTTTTTTCTCTCGTTGGTATCAAATGCAATAAAAACTATATATTTTCATTTCAGTAACAAACTTTATTTCCAAAACAAGTTGTGAGTTGCATAACAAAAATATTTATAAAAATTGTTTTTGAAAAATATGAAAATAAATATATGATTAGATACGATACCGACCTTTTATCAATATCTATTTAAACAATTTCATTTATGTGGAATTGCGTTTTGTTCTTTTTAGTCCGGTGTGATAAACTAAGTGTAAGTGAAAAAGAATAGTACTATTACAGGGTTAATACAATATGTTTTTCTTCTGACATTCAGTGTAAATAGTGTATACACAAAGAGTAGTACAAACAGTACATGTAATACGTGTGTTCAGGTTTTAAGTTGGATTATTTGTAGTTCATAAACTATTTATAGATTTCTAATATTATTTCCGAACAACGGAATTTTTATTAGAAACTAATTTTTAATAAGTTTAATTTGTTAAGATTTTTCTTTAAATTTAAAGTTTTCTCTAATCGCTTTTAAGCTTTACGCAATGTTACTTTGACACCGGTAAATAAAACATCTTTAGACAAAGTGCTTTGTCGGAATGAAAAACTTTTCGACATACACTAGTCAAGCGGTATTTATCGTTACACAAAACGTTTTGGCAAAAACATACTGAGCTCACAAAATAATTTGTTGTAATTTAAACCATTGTCCTAAAAAAAAAGGAATATTTTTGAAATAAATCATTGTATTATATACATCAAAATCAAAGGTCTTTGGTCTTTATACAAAACAATTTTTTAACAAAATGCTTTTATTGAAAACAATTTAAATAAAGGTACGCTAGTTCCTATGAAAATTACCTTTAACGGGACTTTTCTCCAGAGATACTGAAAATTAAACTCTCCAGAGATACTTAAAATAAACAGTGTTTAAAAAAGAGCGAAAGGTGTCATGAAACACTAGGTAGGAACTATGTTCTTTTATTTACAATTTATGTATTTTTAAATTTCAAAAATTTTACGTGATTATCGAGCACCGTAACCACAAGACCAGGGCGTCATTGAGAATACTATTAAGATTTCAACAAAAGAAGTGTCCGTTGGTCGGAGTGGAACACTTTTTTGTGCGTGTAATGAGGTGTTCAATGGACTGCTTAAAAACACGATGCATTATTTTATTTTGATTCTTGTATAACCAAAAACATAAGCAAAAACCCTATGAAAATCGGATTAGTGGATATTTAAACTAGCCTAACGAAAAAGGAAGGCAGGCAGAACAAAATTATGAACAGAGAGCAAAAATTGAAAGTCTGTGTTAAAAATCAATTGATTATAAACAAAAAATTAACACGGCTGTAACTAATCCTCTACGCCGATAACGTAAAAACAAATAACATTATTAAAGAATACATACAAAAAAAAATTCATTTCGATACTAACAAATATATATTTAGTATAGGATGATAATACTCTACACGTAACGTTAATCGTTAAACCGCGTTATCTATCAATTTAAATTACAAACCTATACAAAATGCATCAAAACTAACTAAAAAAAACTGTGCTCTGTCTGTGTTATCAATGAGTAAAATGAATTTCAAAGTTCCGGTGTACCCGCTGTGTGGCTCATTTACAACTGTCATACCTATATCTTCTATACATACTTCACAATCTATAAATCTACAAGGTGTTTCATTTTTAAAAGGTAACTGAGTAGTTCGAAAGAAACTAACGAATTATTATCTTTTAGCAAAAATGCCAAGAAAAACTTTACCATTTTAGAGATATATATGTAAATATGGGAGAACGTTTAACGCGTCAGCACTCGCGTTATGAGCATTTTCCTCAGGTTATGATTTTCAAACTTGAAGAATATTTACCGCGTAAAATAATTGACACATGTGCAGAATGCGTAAGTAAATCTCTCATCACGTGACTACAGATGACCGAACGGTTGACGCGAGTGCTGATAGGTTAAATTAATTTCGCCATTTTTCTATCACAAGTTTTTAAATTTACTGAATAGGACTAATAATAAACAAACGAAAGTAGGTACACGAACAGGCCCGAAAATATCCGAAGTCAATACTCTTTAACTTACACCATTACTCTCGAGATAAGAGAAATTCGAAACGAGAAAAACTGTAGATAGGTTGAAAATTTCATAATTCATTTTCGAAAAAGTTATATGAAGGTAGAAAAAGATTGAACTACATTTTAAAAATAAAGTACCATTTGAAAATTAAAATTAATTTATGTTTTAAATCAAGATTAATTCAACGGACCAAATTTCTAGGTGTAATTTTAATAATTCCAATTTCCCATGTGTCGATAGTTGAATTTTTAAACGATAGTGAGCAAATTATTATTGACCATTCGACAATTCCTCAAACTTACAAAAATGTTAAAAAATACATATAGTTTTAAAAATGTAAGTTTTAAGAGAAAGTTGTTGTACAAAAATAAATTTAAAGTTTTGTAGATTTAAAAAAATTCATCTAAAAAAATTGAAGATTTTCTTGTCAACACGAGGTAGATAATTACTTTCAAAGCCAAAACGAAAGTTTATATGATCATAAGTTAACTCATTTCTAAACACAATCGAAACTTAAAATCGATTTTATCAAAAATAGAACACCGTGTATACAGATAAATTGATCGAAAACAGGACGATGGACGAACAACTATCGCATGTTCCCTTTTTTTTATCAATAACATAAATACTATATTTTCTATTTTTCTCATTCGAATGAAGTGGTAGTACAGTAACGGATTAAACATGAAAAACTACCAGTTATAATTTTTAAACTTTCTAATTGAATTGACAGTTTGTTATTTAAAAATACAAATGGAAGCAAGTTAAAGCTATGTGCATAACAAAAACACAATGAATGGAGTAAAGTAATCATGATGTCAATTGTTTTCATTCGATTAAAGAAAAACATTGTTTTTTGCTCCTTGTCTTGCAATTTTTCAAAACTGTTTCCACTTTATACAATTAAAAGTTTTTATATATGAACAACATGTTCGCATATATGCTTTGTTACTGAAGTCTTCATTTAGTTGGGTTGAGCTGGTACGAGTTGGTTCTTTTTTACTCAGTCTATAAATGTATATATGTGTGTTCGTATGTAGCACTCTAGAGACCAAACGCGTAAGACGATTTGGATTATTCTTTCGTCATTAATTTTGCCTTAATCTTGCGAGGGTAACTTAAGACATGGGAGTAATGAATATTCAATATGACGACGACTAGACTCTATATTGTGAAAAAGGAAAAAAAATAAAAAAAGGACCAATTATGTGTTATCAATGAATAGCTATTAAATAGACAAATCGATTGACGTTAGAACCATTAAAGACAGCTTACACGGTTAGTCTCTAGAGAGCCACAGAGACCGAACAAACATACATGGGCTGAAAATGAAAGACGTGAACTATGGGAAGTGAGGTATCTTTGAATAGGTATTGAACCGTCAGGACCCATTTTTTTTCTGTTTATTTTTTTTTAACGCAGTCGGGTTTTCTATTTAAAGTTTTTTTTAGTTTAAGCCAGGATAATAAAGATATTTCTGCTTAAAAAACCCAAGTACAGTTTCTTCACCGGAATTATCTTATTCGGATGCAAGAAATGACCTATGAAATGTTTATTGCAAAATCATGTGTGACCAAAAAAACTATTCAAGGTCGAAGGTTGCGTTTTCTTATATCCAAAAAAAGATAATTCCGATGAAAAAACTTCACTTGGATCTTTAAAGCAGATCTTTTTTATTTTTCTTAGCTATTGTGTAAGAATTGAAAAAAACTTGGACAAAAAATAGTTTGATTAAAATAGTGAAATTTTGGTTATTTCCTTACATGTATTATATTCTTACGAGTAAAAATTTTTGGGATCGTTTAAAAAAGCTCCTATAAGATTTCAGACCAGATGTAGTATTTGGGCTAAAAATTTGTTCATCGAGTAATTTTCCTGTATAGTTTTAAAGATGCCGTGAAATTTAAAATTTTCAAGTTCTCTAAAAGAATTCCTGGCTTCCACCGTGCCTCTTTCAATCATCCTTAAATTGAATATATCGATAGGTAATAAATCAAAAAATTTTTGCTTACTACGGTACCCCACAAAATTCATTTATCACATTTTTTTTAAATAGATTCACAATAAATACACGAACGAACACGATATTTCCTGTTTCTTTCATAGAACCCGGTGCTTGATAACATTTCTATATTTAGTTCATCCACATAATAAATATAAAATTGAATAGGTAGTAGCTATGGATTTAGAGCCAAGCTTTATTTTTATTTTTTTTATCAAATGATAATAATTCGTCATCACTTTATTTTGTTTGATGACAACGATGGATGGTTGGATGAATGGATGTTCATGTATGAAAATTATTATCGCTTTGTGTGTGTGATAATGAATGTATACTCAAAATAAGTCTGGGATCAGGCGTAATATTTGACGGTCATTTAGGACCTAACGTGAACTTTACCAGGAAACGAAACGACGAAATTTTCGATAACCAAGAACTTGAAATTTGACTCAATAAATTCAAAAATGGGGTTTATATGGCGATTGGGCGAATAATTTTTTGAAAAAACGATATTTCGGATCGATTTCCGGCATTATCTTGAAAAATATTCGCCCAATCGTTAAATGAAATCGATTTTTGCATTTTTTGGGTCAAAATTTCCTTATGTACAGAGTTTAATCGAAATTGGAGACGATAAATTGAATCGATTTTTTGAAATATTCTTAAGGGGTACATATCCCTTATAAAAATTCGAATAAATCGAAAACAATTATTTGTTTCGGAATTTGATGAAACTCAGTTTATAAGGTAAATTTGACTCAAGAAATTCAAAAATCGAGTTTATTTGGCGATTGGACGAATAATTTAAAAAAAAAAAAAAAAACAACGAAATTTCGGATCGATTTTCCGTATTATAGCATACTTTGTTGAGTGTCAACACTGTCTTGACAAAGGGCTTTCAAAGTTTCAGACGTTATGACTCTAGACCAGAAAAGAACATTGATGAAAAAGTGAAAAACAGAAAAGAGTACTTGAAAAATAACAAACATTGAAGTTCGTTAAACAATTTTTCATATATCAATGAATTTATATATACTTTTTTTTAATAAATAAAAAATATGGCGTTATTAAAAATTTTTATCAAATTATGCTGTGAGCTCTCTTTGGTAAGATATTTTTAGACATTATTAAAAGATTTAAGGTCGTCACGTGGCGTTATATTGATAGATATTTGAAAAAATGAAAATTATAAGGTAAATCATAAGGCACTCGTACAAAAAGAAACAAAATCAAAGTTTTTACCAATGAAGTGTATATGACTACCAATGCTGTTAGATTCGAAAATTTGTAAATATGTTTATTTCTTAAATTTAATATCTCATACTAAAATAAAAATTACATTCCCGGAAATATGAATTTGACAGAAGTGTTGATAAAAAATACTTCTTATAAACTTTGGAAGTATCTCGTTGGCAGATAAAAAACACGAAAAACGAAAGAATCAAGATTTAAGCAGAGAATATAAATTATTGTCGTCGAAAATTAATCAAGAAGTGAAATTTACAAAATTAAAAAAAAAAAAAAAAAAAAAACCGACAAATCGACAAATGCGATTTAATTCTTGTAAGACGATTTTTGGAAACTTAACTATAAAATGTTCTCAATCAAATCGATTCGACCGTTTAAGGGCTATGATGCCACTGAGAAAGGCATAGACGCACAGATAAACACTTTAAACTTATAACACTACTTCTTAAATCAATATCAAAGTGATGGTCAAGGACATCAGATAAGATGAAAAGGATACTTAGAGAGCTATCATTTTTGAGCCAATTTTTTGGAAATATTTTAATTGAAATTGAAATAATTGAGTTGACTTTGTTCTTTGAAATTATTGTTTTGAATTACCTAATTATTTTACCATTTCACTTTTCGAAATGAATTGAGCCAGGTTTATTTGACCATTCATTTCCATAATAATTATTTATATGTTAAAATTATGTGTCAAATCTATTCCAAACTGAATATGTAACTCTAAGCTCGCACTTGAAACATAGCTAAGATCACTCTCCGTTAAATTACCTTTCAAACAAAAACAAAAAAATTAAAATCAGTCCATCCGTTTAGGCGCTACGCTGCCACAAACGGACAAACACACAGACACACACACATAGCGGTCAAATTTATAACACCCCTTTTTTAGTTCGGGGTTTAAAAATAAGTATATCAACGAACAACGATCAAATATTTTCTAAAAAAAAAAACTTTGAAATTTGTTGAGAAATCAAATAAACTTTAATTTCTTAATAAACTTCGATTTATCAGTATGAAAAACAAAATCATTTGTTTTTCCCTCACAATATATATAGTTCAATCATAAATATTTTATATTTTCCATTTTCCACATGCATTCAAATATTTGAATAATTAATTTATATTTTTCTTTACATGTTCAAAGTCAAGTCAAAATAAAAGTTTATTGATTGTTTAAAACGTAGAAAACTCTTTAAGTACGTGTTTTATTTTAAAAACATCACTGTAGCTGACAGTATTAGACCATGCACATTTATTGGAACATAAAAATTTATTTTTTCCTATATTTGTTTTTTTTATTTTTTTTTCTCTACTTCTGATAAAAAATGTATCAATCAGAGATCAGCGCACGTTCTTACTACAATGTCATAAAAATTTAAAGAATTACTTTTTTTAAATGATTTATTGTATATATTTTTCTCAGTTGTTAAGTCTAATACACTTGTAAACTAGTTGGTATGTCTGGCTAGAAATGTATGGAATGGAAACTATAACAGACTTATAAAGTTTTATAATATTACAATGAATAAAATATGTATTGTAAATACTTTACTTGACGAGTATTAGTATTCCATACCAAATGACATGCACTGAAAAAATAATTCTTAATGCCAACCGATATGAGGTTGTCTCAATCTCATCGCGAGATTATATATGGCGAATGGTGCCACGAATGTGATACAACTACCATACGGGGTTGAGTAGTGAAGTTGACACAAACGCATGAGTTGTTTGTATGAAAGTAATATACTGTTTAACAAATTTCAATTATTGTTGTTTTGAATAATAATATTATTATAACAAAATATTGATGTGATTGTCACAACTACACGAGCAGGTAACAAAGAAAGGTTTCTACCTACTAATAGGTTTATTTAAAAAAAAAATGTATTCATCAAGACGGATTTGAACCAGCAATATATGGATTACTATTGATTTTAGTGTTCTAAGTCTACAGCTTAACCAACTGCGCTTTCAATGCTTGTTTTCAAACTCTCTGTTAACAACAATCTTCATGAAGTTACCTAGAAATAGATATCCAGATTAAAATAAATATCCCGTATTAAATCTTTTCTTGAAGACAATCAAACAATTGATAATTGAAATTCAAACGTTTATCAATAAATGATTGAAGAATTCCATTATCGTGGACAACATGGTTTCCAATAAGAAGTGAAAGAGAATATGGTCATTGACAAAGAAATATGAGAATGCAAGAGATTATCATTCTCTGGTAGAATGAGAGCAAACGTGGCTCAAAACGTGGAGGATGAACAAAGAACCCAAATAGACACAGGGTCGGTGAAAAGAGAAGTAGAAAACACAATTGGGCACAAATTTATAGCCAAACTTTTTGAAAATTTTACTTGAATACTTCGATTTTTTAGTAGATTTTTGATATCTCATGGTAATTAATTTAAATTCATTTTTGTGTGTGACAAATAGTTTTTTTTTACAATTTGATTTCACAGAATCCTTTATAATCTCTACTTTGTTTACGCTTGATCAGCTTACATTTCTTGTATCACAAATACTTGTAAAGCTTTCTACTACTTAATATGATTATGATATATGAACTTTACAACAGTTGAATATCCTTAACTTTTCCACTTTTATTTATGAGATGATTATTATTATTATTATGATTCGCATAATAAGAACGATATTATTATGATGGCCGACGAATAAAAAAGCCTTGTTTGATGGTTTCGTAATTGTATATATTTTCTAGAAATCACGTGTTCAACATTTGATCTGAATGTTAAGGACTTGTATGATGTATACGATTGTGTATAATAGTTCAAGCTTTCATTTATATTATTTCTACTTACGAATAATTTTCTAATGTATATAACGATATCGATAGTTAGCTAGCAATAAAACATGAAAAATAAAAATATAATTAACAATAAAAAAGCAATCCTTTAAAAAAACATGCAATAAGGGAAAAATGAAACATTAGCGAAGGAACTCAGGAGTTTTTTTCTATCCATGGAATCTTTTAATAATTGTATGTTTACAAACCTTTTTTCAGGTTTAGTATCTAATTTTCGAGACTATATAAACAAAATTAATAAATTTAAACATTATACCTTTTTGCGTTTAATAAAATATCATAACTTTTAAACACAAAATTAAAAGAAAAAATTTGTAATAATAAAACGCATAGTATAACAGTTTTTCACACTTTTACCTTTTTACTTTCGAACAAAAGAAATAAATATAAAATCAAAATTATCTTTTATATTAAATTTCCAATGAAGGTAACAAGAAAGGGAATAGTCCAAAAACCAACTCCCTAAAATCCGTTGACCCTTTACGTACGTGTTCTTTGTATGCTTGTGATCAGCCTATCTTTAATACCGTTCTTTAAGTGTGTTAAAAATCGGACAAAAAGATTTTGTCAAAAAAACCGGATATCTTTCAATTGGAAGTTTGGAGACGCAATCAAAAGATATTCGAGAAGCTGGCTGCAAGGACATAATGAACACATATACGAAGTCTCAATGGTCTTTAAGTAGGTTAAGGGCGTGGGCCTGTGGACTAAAAAATTTTGTAAGCTATACAGAATAATAATGGCGTACTATATATACATTACGTAAAAGATAATACTCAATGTTATAAAATAATAATATTATATAAACCAAAACCTAAATGAAATACACAATTTTGGTATCTTGTAATAATATACACTTACGGTACACATTAAATATGCATAGCGTAGTTCATAATCCAAATTTAGCCAAGTTCATAATCCAAGTTTAATGTATTAGTTAGTATTTCAAAATTAATTTGGATTATCTTTTTTCTTAAATCGAGCATCTTTGAGTTCAGAGGAACCTTAAAAATCTTCGAATTCGCTTTCTAAACTACGAATCCAGTAGCCATTTTAGTAGTTATTATTCTAAACCCATAAATTGAGTTACCTTAAGAAATTAGTTTTATCTAGTTTGATTAGTAAAATAAAACTCTTTTTAGAAATTATTATAGAAGACAAATTTCAAAAACTATAACCTAAAACCAGCATCAAATTGGATACGATATTCGTCTTTCTTGGGCTCGACATATCATTAAAAAAAATTTATCAAATTTAATAGCAACAAAAATTGCTCTATTTTTTCGTATTTTTCTTGGGGATGATACCCAGAAAATTTAAAAAAATTTATGGTCCACTGTTTAAATTAAGTTCTTTGTTTATGTTTCTACGTAGTTTACGGTAAAAAAAACACGAAATTTCTATGAAAAGTTTGGTCCAAATTATCGTATTAGGTATCATAGATCCAGAAATTTTTATAGAAGCCAAATTTCTGATATCTTTTATGAACTTCGCTATAATATTTGAAGTATACAAATACACATAGTATTATAATTATTATGATTTTATATATAAAAGGCATTAAATTTATCTGTTTTAATAATTGTATAGCTACCTACATAGGTAGTACGTACATACATTCGTACTGAATTCTCAAATAGATATTGTTACCTATTATCCAAGTAGGTAGTTTGGGTACATACACATATATGCAAATAGATATAAAGATATTTTTAATATTTTAAAACAGTAGGCTGTGATTGCTAGGTGCGTTCATTACTAGAAAACGACTTAAATTATCGAGATGATTTTTGAAATGAATACTTCTATAGGCGCGTGAGACAATATTTAATATATGTATAGTAAATATTTGCTAGGATACAAAAAACATCAAAAATTTGCAAAAAAACATATTTTTGAAAAAGTACTTCAAAAACTACCCGTTTAGGGATATAATCGACAAAATCAGAAAAAAAGCCAAAATTTTCACGGGTTTTTACGATTTTTGACAAAGTTGCGTTCGACGCTCGAGTTCACAAACTTGGATTATTCATTGGAAAAACATCTTAAACAAGCCTGCTAAAAATTTGAACTACCGGATTTGACGTTAGCTCTGATGTATAAAGTTACGTCGATAAAATTTGAAAGGCTTTATCTTGGAAAGTATTGGGTCTACAGAGTCCCTTCTCGTCTCATATTGTAGCAAATTTAGTCTACTTTGAAAATGTTCTGAAAAAGATTGATAAAAAAACAAGTACTTTAAGGTTGGTTACAATCACCAAAATCCAAAATTTTTTCGTATTTTTTGATTTTTGACAAAGTTGCGTTCAGCGCTCGAGGTCACAAACTTGGATTATTTATTAGACTAACATCATAATCAAGTCTGTAAAAAATCAAACTACCGGATTTGATGCAGACTACTCCGTACTTTCAATTGACAAGGTTACTGTATTATATGTATACAAAATAAAAAACAAAATTTTTCTATTTGCTCTAGTTGTCGCATTAAAACAGAACTGATGAAGGTGCGGGCTTCCCCTAGTAACATATAAACTAAAAAGAGATAAAATTTAACTAAAATAATATTGAAGAGATGATGATAATGATGATATCGTAGAGTAGTAGAAACACTTAAAAACATTTTCAGTTTGTTCATCAACACTGAAATACCAACCATATCATACCACTTTCCATCACCATCCAAAATGTATACCTATGCGAATGAAAATTTGTGTTTGTTACGTGAGTATCAAACATTTATATACGAATAACAAATATTTATCATTAATACAATGTATAGAAATTTTATTTAGTGATGGGTATGTTTGATTGATTTTTCAGACCATGAACACTGTTTAAAAGAACCTTTCAAACAAGTTCATTTCCGAGTATCTACTGTTTCTGCGAATGCTTCACACACACAATAGTGTATGGTCAGTTGTTTACAATACTTTAACTGTAGTTGTTTCTGGTACAACCACAATACTCTACTACATTTGTTTTGCCCACACAATTCTTTCCGTAGCTATCTTCCTCACCCAAAATTATGGGCTAAATGTATGAAACTATGTGGTGAATGTATATATAAAATATATTAAGGTATACTAAGTTTAGTCCAAAGCATTTCTGGTCGTCCTTTCGTCTGTCCGCCTGTCTGTCAACATGATAACTCATAAATGAGATACCAAGCTGAAATTTTTATATCGTGCTCAGAACGTAAGGCATCAGTTGTGGCAAACAGCCCGTTGACTTGCAAAAAAAATATCACAGAACATCATTTAATATTTTCTAGGTCATAAAAATTTTCAAATATCTACTTTCTTTTCATCTCGAATAGGAAAATTTTAATGAAACACTCTGTGTGTTAATTTTACATATTATTATCATCAGAGATGTATTTTAATCATGATTGGAAAATGTAAACTAAATTATACTGAATATGAATTAAATAACAATTTATACACAAATCAATTTATGTAACTGTTTCTATCTGACTCAATTTTGGATAAATTAATTTTATGAAAATAAATTAAATTTTGATATATGTAAAATAATTTGTTAAAATCGTTTTTGGTATTACAGATGATTTCTATTTGAGTTAGTTATAATTCGAATAGTAACTCTTCTTATTTTATCGATGACTTTTCTTACATTTCTCGTTATCTTGAATTATCAAAAGAAACATGTTTTCATATTCAAATTTAAAAACAAAATTTGACGCTAATTTTAACAAATTTCTTGAAAAACATTATTATTTTTCATAAAAAATAAAATTATGTTTAACAAATTATGATATCAAAAATCAATAAAATTTCATAAAAAATATGTCTCAACTGATTATCAGATGGGTGAGGATCGATTTTATGCCGTCTTTGGTACTAATTTAATACTGTATCCAAAAAATAAGGTGACATTTTAATTTAAACTGCGCACGTTTGTTGTGCATTATGAATTCCTTCCACCCGGCCAAACAGTCAATAAGGAATATTATTTAAACTTTACGCGTCATTTGCGTAACGCTACCCACCTAAAAAAGCCGGAATTGGGGAAAGACAATTTATGGTTTTTACACCACGATAATGCACTCATAATTCGTGATCATTTCGTCAAAAACTCAACCAATATCGTTCCGTATTCACTTGATCTGGCGCCGTGCGACTTCTGGTTGTTCAGCAAGCTCAAAAGACCGCTCCGGTGACATGTTTTGATACCGATTTGATAGAGGAGATTCAAGCCGCAGCGAAACGGGACTGAAGGCAATCCCGGAAAGTGACTACAACCAGTGTTTCGAAGATTGGAAACTCCGTTGGAATAAGTGCATTGCATCGGGAGGGGATTACTTTGAAGGGGATGAAATTGATTTGGAAGTATAAATAAAAAGTTTTCAAAATAATTACAATGTCACCTTATTTTTGGACACAGTAGTAAGTAAGTAAAATTAGTTTATCTTGAATAATTTTGAATAACGCGTCGAATTTTCAAATTTGATAAAACAAACAATAAATTAAAATAAAAACAAATAAAAACAAAGACAATAATATTGTATTAAAAAACAATAAATACGTGACTGCAGTTTATATGAAAACATTACAATAATATGAATTACAATGAAAATGTTTTTAGTCAAGAACTTACACCAACATAGCAATCGAAACACAACACAAACATTCATTAATGAGTGCTGATGAGTGAAGAAGTACAGAATGAGAGTGCTACACATATTTATGATTCAGTCAGTCAGTCACTAGTCCTGCTCTCATCAAAGAAGGGTGTTGTCAGACTAGCTAGATACCCATCACATGCTTATTGTTTTTCGAATGACACACATTCATATTGTACAGTGTACACGAGTATAGAACAATTTAGAGTTTAGACCGAGAGATGGTAATGGAAATCTGAATGCACATTTGGAAGGCAATTTTTTTTGCGTTTCACAGTATAAGATATTTGACTACTTTAATTCTGAAACATGCAGTTTCTTAACGTAAAGTTGTAGGTTTAAAGACGGGACAGAAAGATTCTGAGAGGCCGGTAACGTTGCTTGACGGATATATAATTGTATAACATATTTGAATTATACCTGCGTGTTACTAACCTCAATACTTGATCTGTCAAAAGGCCAAAAGGCAAAAGTTCAGGGTGCGTTAAACATTTTTGCAGTACAGGCTGAATATTATATATATTTATACATTAACTAGCTGTCCGATGTCGCCCTGGTAGCTCAGTTGGTTGAGGCGTAACCACTTCCGCCTCCCGTGGTATGCCCAGGGCAGCCTGTAAGATTCCCGCCGTCGCAACAAAAATTAAATTTAAGTAACAGTTGTGATGGGCTGGTGTAGTGCATGGTATATGCATGAAGGAGATGCACTCAGCCTCTGAAATGGAGGAGCTGATACATGAAATTATCAGCGGAAAAGGTGGTAAAACACATATATAGTATCAAAATGGGCTTTATATTCTAAGTGTGCTCTTTGAGGACAGCCAATATAACCTAACCTAACCTAACCTAACCTAACCTAACCTAACCTAACCTAGCTGATCACGTGGCTGTGGCTTAGACTATCTCGCTATAGCTTTCCCTTTACCTGTCCTCACTTGTTGCCCCCTTTTGTTCACAATTCCATGGGTTTACTCTAATTATTAAAAAAAACAATAAAGCCCATGTTATTAAAAACAAAAGGTACCGCGGTATTGCCTTCACTTCCCCTGTAGTCACTTGTCTCCCCTTTTTTTCACAATTTCATGAGTTTAAATTCAAATAATTGTCGGGAAAAAGGAAAATTTAACGCCAATTGTCAGAAAAAGAGTAACCAACTCTTGTCGAATACGTAGGAAATACTTATTCAGCTCTTGAACTATTATTCGTAATAAATGAAAATGATGGTATATGTACCACCGGATATATCGTCATCATCATCAGCATATTCAACTACTTGAAAATTCTCCATCACTGTCCTTCTATGTTCGTAATAATAGTCGTAGAGAGTTTTCAACACTTGGACACAGTCACTAATGTTATACAAAAGAACGACACACGATGGACTATGCGAGCACAACATGTGTGTTATATTAAAGTTATGTATTCGTACCATGCCTGAGTGTTATTTCAGGCATGGTAACGGTAACGGATTTATGATAACGGTACACTTCTTTATTAATATAATTGTATAGATGGACATATAAGTATATGATTTGTAAATATGGTTTAGATTGAAATTGTAATACTATTTTCTACTATTTTTAATTTGACATTTACTATATCATTTACATGTAAACAATTAAAAATTAGTCATATTTAAAAAAACAAATGATTTATTGCAATTTTTATACGATCGATTCAATTGTACTCACCACCAACTGCACACCTAGCAAATACCAAGGTTTTATGAATGAAAGCATATACAACATGTTCTCTTTGTAAACTGACTTCAAACTGAAATAGTTTTCAGGCTTTTTAGAGGCAGGAACGATAAAATGGAGCACCCAGAAAATGAAGCACCAGATAATATGTCACTATCTTTCTAGCAGTTTAAAAAAAGTTGTCTATCTAAACCTCTCTTCAAACTATTTTCGCAATATTTTTCCTATTTCAATAAATTTTATCTGATGTTGCTGCTGAATAAAATTTCGATTGGAGTTACACTCACCATATTTGTGGCATAGCAGTTTAATTCATAGATAAAATATTTACCATAAGCCTTCTTCAAGAGTCCACTCTATATACTATATAAAAAGATATCAAATGAATAATTGTCATCATATATACATATAGAGAATTTGAAGTGGTTTTGGGCTATTTGATTTAAAATCCATTTTCCTCCAAACTGATTCCACTTGTAATCATATTATTTGATTGTTTAAGAGTGCGAACAATAAAACGAGAGGTGAAACGTATATCATTAACAATCACAGTTCATCATAAAGCGAGAGAGATAATGTTTTCAGTATTTGTACAAGTGCCGAACGAACATTTTGTAATATAAATTTTCAATTTGATATATTTTATTCATCAGATGTTTATGTTTATAATGATCTTCTAAAATACTCTGTGAATTTCCGTGAAAATATTGACAAAATATTAAATTAGCATAATGGATGTTATATAATAGAGGAAAGTGGGGTAAAAAATAATACTATTTCAATATTGAAACTTTAATAGATTGGCTCACAAATTCTTTAAATTTAGTTTGATAATGGAATATTATTATCCCACCATCTTTAACAAAAGAAAAGAGATAATGTAAGTCATGACACTAGAACACAAAATCACTAGATTATAGTTTTAGAGCAAATTATCGAGCACATTCAGGGGAAATAGTTTCCGACATTCAGAGTGGACCATTTTAATTTATTACGGCTTATAGCTGGTTTTGTAGTCAACCAGTCCAGAGTTTGATAGGAGACATCATGTTCTAACATCATATTGGACCAAGTGTTTCGGGTTGTTTTAATAGCCAATTTAGATCTTAAAAGGTAAGACAAAGAATAACAATTTAAAATAGAAAGGTAGAAAGTTGATTCTCATAAAAAATTAACAATTTATATTTAAAACATTTGTTCGAAAATCGTTAGCTTTCGGAGGAAGTGCGACTTGTGTGAAACTTGTGTCTCTTCTTTCAAAACTCTAACTCCACCCCGGTATGCAATTGACTAATTACGCACTCACAATCAAATAAATTTAGAAATTTTTCTTGCTTTCTCATTCTGTACACTTCGCTAACTATATTTTCAGTTAACAATGGTAGAAAACATTTTTAAATGCCAGAATAACAATTAAAATAAAATATTCGGAATGTCATTTATAGGAAGGTAATTTCTATTGAAAGTGGAAGTGGCTCATGAATTACATTAAAAACACAGTAATATAATTCAATAAAGGTTCTTCTACCATTCATTTTCAAATAATATATTTCGAGTTGATAATAATGTATAATCAAATATATGGTAAAAGTATGTATATGAATTGGAAAATCAAATAAATGGTAATTTCGAAAAGTTGGGTGGAGAAAATCATTTGAAAAAATAAAATGTATATAGAGAGAATGAAAATTAATGAAAACAATAAACAAAATAAAATATTAGGCTCATTATTTTATTTTCGAATGTCTATACAAAGAAAGACATAAATTTTCAATGTAGACAGAAATACAAGTGAAAATAAACAATTGACTGAGTTATTTGTTGAAATACTCTGTATAGACAACGATAAATATGCATTTTTTTAAATAAATTAAAGAAGCCGGCCTTATCCGCCCTCCATTTGTTCTAGTTTTCTAAGAAACTTTTTTTTGTTTTTCGAAAATTTTACAAGAGACTAACTAGTTGAAGGTACCAAAAAACCTTCAACTCTCTGTCTTTCACAGTTTTCGAGAAAATGGTCACCAAAATTTTATCGTTATTTGCTCCTTCACAGGAAAACAATGATATTTTTAAAAAGAGTTTCAAACAAAAGATGTAGGGTATAGTAATTTGAATCCCAAACAACAAACATACAACAATATACAAACCTTTTGTCGTTTAATAGCATGGCAAACAAAAAGTTTGTCTAAAGCAAATCGAACAGGACTCACCTGAAACAAGACAAAAAGAAAATAATTAGCAAAAATTATTCACAATAAATAAGAGATATTACCTTATAATTGTTTAAATACTCTGTGAATACCGAAATATATTGAATTTACTTGAATTATCATTTAAACTATTTAAAATTTTCTTATCTATTACCATTAATAAATTCTATTCGGTTTACGAAAATATGTTTCAAACAAAAATGTCACGATTTAAGAGTAGTTTGGAGAGACAACTGTCTAATGTAAAGAAATAGATTTTAAAACAACCTTGAAGTTCCCTTCTAGAATCTAACAACTTTGGTTTGAACCTTTTTTCTTTATAAAATTAACTGTTAGATTTATTTGCTTATGACATCTTACAGAAACATTTATACGCATGTCATTTTAAAGAGACATTTGTGTTTACTCATCGCATGATGAAGAATTTCTAATAACATATTTTAAATCGCTTATTAATTGACTGTAAAAATCAAATCAACTACTTCGTTCATTTTTCAAATAAAACTAGTTTTAAATTAAAAGTATCTATAAACAATTTGTATCTGTAATGTATAACCTTAATTGAATCAAAGGAAATTAACCAAAGTATAGTTAGTGGATTTGAAAACTATATAACATCATTTTGTACATATACATAAATTTATAGTCTAGGACCACATAAAGTATTTGATAGCCACATTGCTAAATTTCTGAATTGTTGATATGTGATTGTGTTAAGCTTTTTGAATAAAAGTTTCAATGGACGCCAAGAAAAGTAGCGAACAGGTTTAGAATAAATACAAATTTTCTACACTGACAAAGCAATATTTCATTCTCAATTCAAGTATTGAATTGAGAGGTCTCATATGTATTAATATGGAATTATCAGTAATGTATGTGTAACATGTATTTTTATATGTGTAATGTGATAGAGTAATCAACACTGTCTATACATGGTATTTCAACAATTAACTCAGTCAATTGTTTGTTTTCAATTGTTTATTTCAACTTTGTTAAGTTTACCACGTAATTAAAAATTTTCCAGGTCTCATAAAAAGGAAAACTTTAAACTATGAAATCGAGTCCCATATTATTTGCCGTTCTGAAATGAATGTCAAATACTACGAGCGATACTAGACTTAATACACGTACAAGTTAATTACATTTATCAGTATATGTAATATGCATTGCACACAGGATAGATTGGTATATAGTATGGTTTCATATACTCCAACCTAACATTTATAATGCTTCAATTAAATTATTTTAAATTTATTATTAAATCCACTTATTTACTTATATTCGCAATAAAATAAAATATTAATAAAAAAACCTCTGTTCAATTTTTATTAGGGCCGACGCCAGAAACGAGAATTTCAAGACTCAAAGCTCAACGCAATATCAAACGTTAGATAGAATACCGGGTAAGACCCGTTTAATTGCTATCAAAGAATTCGTAATAAGTTAAGGTATTATTAATTTGTTTTTGTACAAAACGTATCAACTTTGAAAGCCAATATTTTTTTTAATTGACGGCCAAAAAAATCTTGAATTTAGCAATTTATTCTATGGGGTCGGTTATTTTTAATATTTAATCAAAATTTTATTCAATTATAATATTTTGGTACACGTTAAGGAACATAAACCTAAATTGATATTATTTTGCCTCAACTCGCGGCTAAACTAATTGAAATATTAAGTAAACTAATGATTTTTAAGTTCACTTGTAGGTTTTTTATGTTTAATATTTAATAAAATTTACATATTTAAATAGTGGAAAGAATATAATAATCATTTTAAAACCGGTTTGTTCAGATGCAAAAAAATTAAAGCCTAGTTTATGTTATGTTCAACAAGAAACTAATGAAAAAGACTTTCAATACCAAATCAAATTTCACGAAACAATCACACACAAATTTTTTTTACAGAATGACTTAAAAATGCACTACAGAATGTAAATTGCACTTTAAATAGAAAATTTAATTAAGTTTGACAAGTTTGACAGGTTGACACATAGTTTCCAAGACACCTTATAAAATTGGCAAAGGTATACTCAATGTCACAAAAAATGCTCGTTTTAAAACATTCTAAGTGTTACTATTATAACATAACATATGATGCGTACGCTTAGAATGTTTTAACTGTGGCACTTTTTCTGACAGTGAGTGTACATAAATTTTGTAAAGTATAACGTTTTGTAAAGTGAAATTTACATAATTTAAAAAACACCCGACAAATTTTTCGGGTACAGAACCCTAAACTCGCACTTAAACTTTTTCCTTAAAGCATTTTGAAGATCGTCGCCAATTTTTTAGTTTTTTGGGTACGAAACCCTAAACATATCTTGAAAACACGCTCCCTTAAATTACCTTTCAAACGAAACCAAAAAAATTGAAATCGGTTCATCCGTTTAGGCGCTACGATGCCACAGATAGACAGACAAACACACACACAGACACACACATAGCATTCAAAGTTATAACACTCCTTTTAGTTCGGGGGTTAAAAATTGCCTTTATTTAATGAATTGGCTAACATATAACGAGAAATATTTATTTTATATCTGAAATCTACGCTAAATACCAAGGCTTATGCTAGCTCTATTTTATTAGCATTTATTATAAATTTCAAAAAATTCCTAGAATTTTTTAAAGAAGGTAAAATTTTATATAATTTCAATATAGTTCCTTTTTTTGAACACAATTTTAAGAAGCTTAAAAGCTTGTTGTTTTAATTCCTATTAGAAATAAAATGTTTAAAATCTTTTAAAATAATTAAATGTTTAGTTTTTAATTAAACTCCTACTTATTCAAACATTTAATTAACTAAAATAAAATAATTCTAAACAATTAAATCAATTAAACAAAATTATATATCTATAAACGATGCTTTAATAGTTTTATCTATGCACATATAATATGGCGCCATTTACTTATTATTAATAATAATAAAATAATATTAAATTTATAGTTATTAATAAATTTTACTTGATTATTGTGAATAAAAAGTCACTGAATAAATAAATAAACAGACTCAACATAGGAGTTAGTTAGTTCAGTATGTAAATATTTATAATGAATACTATTATTGTAATGTATGTTGTTATGTATGCTGTTATTATCATAATTAAAAACTTTAAAAAATTGTTTAAAATTTTAATTAGGTTAATGCAATGTCTTATAAAACTACGATACTATAAACTATAGCAGAATATTTTATTAAGGTAGTACCAGCATGAAATCACTTTTCGACAGATTTGGCCGAATTTTTTTTCTCGGGTTTATAATAGCTTTATTTATGAATTCCTAAAATTTCATAATTTTTGACCGTTTAGATCGCGAGATATTTAAAGACAAAGTTCGCGATTTTGAGGGTCATGTCCCATTTAAAGCATGTAAAATGTCCGGTCTCTCCAACTATTTTTTATGATATTATTATATATTGAAGAAAAAGTAGAAAAAAATGTTTATACAATACAATTCTAAAAAAAAAATTTAGAAATTAATTTTCACTTTCGAGATATTAATTTTGACGTAAATTGATCGAAATTGGGACGTTGGCATAATTATTTCCCATTTTAAACGGTCAAAATTTCTGAAACTTTGGGAATTAATAGTAAGCATTATTAAATTCTTAAATTTAATTTTTCGTTAAATTCTGTCGAAAAAAAAATTGTACCATTGCTTTAACATAGAAACTGCAAATACCATGCTGGAACATCCTTAAATGCTTGCTGCTTGTATTATTTTTAGACTTTTAACGGAAACAGAATGTGTAAGGAGATATACAGTCAAAATCGATTATAGCGATATTTAAGGGACCAACAATTCCGGTTGTTATAAATGATAGGCATTATAAGCGATATGTACATTTTTGTATTGAATAGAGTATGTACATATGTAGGTACGCATTTTGGATGTTATTGCTGAATTCTAACGAAAAATTGGTCCTTTTAATCGATATATGCGTTAATAAGGTCCAAATTGTACAGATATGTGACAGATGAGCATAAGCAGAAGAGCTAGAAAGAAACACGTTTACCCGCCCGAATCATGCTGCACCGTCCTCGCTTAAAGCTCTATAGGCAATGAACGTTCAAGTCTATATTTCAGTGGTTATAATAGATTCAGAGATAGGCAAAATGAAATGAGAAAATTAAGAAAAACTCAAAATCTACACACATTATTTTGCGTTAATACAAGTTACGCTCAAACTAGATAAAATGGATTTCGAGATGCTCAATAAGAATATTTCCTCTGAAAATCACCAAATTTGTTTGCCAATACGACGCCTCCTTTACTTTATACGAGGATGTTAAAGCAAGTCAAATTCTTATCTTCAAATCACCTCAACAAAAATTATTGTCTTAAAATGCGGTCGGGGATTGAATTGTTGATACTTCTTAGAACACCTTGTACATAAAATATAATCTACTTTAAGAATGGCCTGTATATTCACTTCTATAGAGTCAATTATTATAATAACTATTATTTAAAGCTTACAGATTCCAACTTTTTATTCAAGAACAAATTTTCATACAAAAATAACATTCTGAAATGTGATTCAATTTGGCAAATATATAATTCTATTTTAAAATTGTTTATTTTTTTTATTGTTTTATCTCTTACTTTTAGGATTTTAATTAACTATTAAAGCAACCCGGAGACCTACATCTAATCTGATGTCAGAACATGGTGTCCCCCAACGAGCTCTGAAACTTTTATTTAAGTTATTTTTTGATTGGTTAACTACAAAACGTGGTATTAGCCTTAATAGATTAAAATGGTCCTTGTATAATTTTGTTATTAGACATTCTTTTAAACAAGACATCCCAAAACTATTCAGACCATTATATACTTTTTAGCTCAGTTGGCTAAGGCGTAACCAATTTCGTCCGAAGTATGCTGGGTGTAGCGGGTTCGATTATCGCCGTCGCAACTAAATTAATTTAATTAATAGTTATGATGGGCTGGTGTAGTGCATGGTCTATGCATGAAGGAGGTAAAACACATATATATGGTATCACAATGGGCTCTACAGCCTAAGTGTGTCCTACGTGGACAGCCAATATAACCTAACATAACCTAACCAATATATACTTAATTTTAATCCGTAATAATTTTATTTTCGGTCTTATTAAAGGATAAAGCAATTTCAACAACAAATTTGCATTAAAATTGGTCAGCAATAATAAAAAACTCACGTTTTGCTTATAACGATCAAAATTGTTGGTTCCATTTGCAATTATTATTATTATTAGAACACTACATTCTGCACATATCTACGTGTTGGTATTCTTCACATGTTAAACTATTTGATTTCCAACTAATAATTCGGAAAAGAATGCGCATAACCACAATAATATATAAAAAATTACCATAATTGAATACATCATAAAACAAATTATTACCAGAATATTAACATAAATATGTTAAACATCTCACATAGTTATTAGAATGCGCATGAACATCATGAACTAACGCACACGTACGGATGTTTAACATAATCATAAATATTTTAAATCGTCATAAAACAATCTAATCATAAATATATAAAATAATTATAAACAAATTTCATATGTTAAGTTTGTTCACTTTATTAAAAAAATCTAATGTGGAGACATCCTTGTATGTTCATAAAAATTAGTTAATTACATTGAAATATAAAGCATGTACCAAAATTAACACAAGATTTGAATGATTAGGCATTTGGGTAGACGTGTTGATGATAAAAAAGTCCAGGGTGATAGTTGGCAGTTAAAAAATACAAAATGTTTAAAAAATGAGCGGTCGCACGAGGGACTCCCTTAAGCTGGATTTCTTCAGGTGTTGAATCAGATAGACTTTTATAAATAAACCATACTAATTTACAACAATACTGTTCAAATGTAGGAATGAAATGTCTTTTAAAAAAATTAAATGTCAGAAAAATACGTACATAAATATAATCGCCGAAAATGAATTTAGAGTTCAAAATGAATATTTCCGATGAAAATCCATCGATGAATTTAGAGTTCAAAATGAATATTTCCGATGGAAACTCGTCACCGAATTTTTTTCGCGATTGCAATACTTCCTATACTTATAATAGTACAAGGATGTATAAATATTTATCATTAGATTGTTAAATAGTTAAAAACTCTTCACTACAAATATTTAATAGCATTCAATAAAATCATAATTATTACATACATTGCAGCATACTTATTTTTATACCATGTATATATGAAATATATCAAGGTATACTAAGTTTAGTTCCAAGTTTGTAACGCTTAAAAATATTGATAATAAGAACAAAATTTTGGTATAGGTTTTCATTAAAACATCTAATTACATAGTCCAATTTCGCGTCTGGGGTTCCCCTTAGAAAAAATCGGGAAAAAATTTTTGTTTACAATTTCGATAAAAATCTATATATAAGGTAATTTCCATTCAAAAAATACAAAAATCTTGTTTACTTATCGATTGGATGTATAGTTTTTCAGAAAATCGCTCGTTGTGTCCAATTTTGGATTATATCTCAAAAGCCACGAACCTAATCATTAAATACACCCGATTTTTGAATCAAAATTGTGTCATACAATGAATTTTATCGATATCGGTGGCAAAAAAAGATTTTCGATTTCTTTCAATTTTCTTAAGGGGTAAAAATCATGTTTATATATTGATTATTAGATGTATATAGTTTCTGAAAAGACCGCTGTAAAAACTAACGATTCCGTAATGAACACTGTCTTTACATGGTATTTCAACAATTAACTCAGTCAATTGTTTGATTTCACTTGTTAATTGAATATTTTTCATACCTCAATAATTATTATCCATGTGCAAAAAAAAATATTTTTTAATTGCAACATTCAGTTAATATTTATTGCAAAACTATTTATATTTAGAAAAATAAATTTTATTTAACTCAGAAGAATGTAAGAATTGTTTATTTAAGAAAAAAATCCGTTAATTTTAATTGGTTGGCGCCTTTATATTAATGGAATGTTTAGTTTTAAAACTCATTAAGATTCGATCCATGCAATACTCGATTCAAAATTCAAAAGTACTTTAAGAATGTTTAAAATACTATCCCTTGGCCATTGATTATATAGATAAATAAAAATATAGGTTTACCAATGTCGATAATAATTTGGAGTCGAGTGATAGCATGCATGTGTTTTACAACCTTTTACGCTGATTATTTCAGCTTGTCGATTATTTTGAAAACCGAACTACACCTACTTCGGAAACGGGAAGAACGCTTGATCAAGAATATTGATCAAGAATATTGGATGGTGATACTATTTATTTATAAATTTGTCTGGCAAAGTGGGAGTGAAATGGCTGGTATTGACTAAAATTTTGTAAGTAGAGACTATTGTTTTGTCATTAATCACACCCTAGTATCAAATTTATTGTGATTTTCTAAAACTATTAATTTTTTTCTATTTGTATTTGAAAAAAATCCTAGATTTTATCTCACAAGACGCGATATTTAATTTCTCAGACAAAACACAGAAATTCTATACTCTAATATAATTTTTTTTCAACAAAACAAAAAATAAGTTATTATATTCAGTAAAGATCTTATCAATAAATACGAATCAATGCTATCAATAAATTAAATAAATAAATCTTGACAAACCTTTAGTGACTTTTTTTTATTGCTAGGTCTAGAGCCAAACGAAATATTTGACAGTAATTTCAAAACTACTAGAAATTTGAAGGAGTCTTATCAATTTTTTCCTCTATGAAACATAAAATTTTGGAAAATGAAGATAATTGAGTAAAAATAATCAAAAATCATTTTCTCTGAATCTTAAAAAAGTAAGATGTCCACCAACCAAGGCCCAACACGATAATTTCTTAGGCTTCAGTCGTGCAATGGACATTACATTCTTCCGATTGCCAGAGAAAATTATTTTTACAATATCTGAGCCCCTGAAAGACAGGCTTTGAAAATTTCGACTAGGAAAAAGTTATCAATCACGACCCTTGATCATAGCCACTCAAATTTCCAGCCACCCTGAACTAACTTTCAAATACTACGCCTGATCCTTGACTAAAGTAAGTCAACTAAGAATAAAAAAAAGATTCGATTAATTTTATTTCTATAAAATTAAATTTATATTATTTTTAATCTTTCTAAATAAATTTATTGATTTGTTATATCATTTTGTGTACTACTATGTGATGTAGGTTGTGGTGGGTTGTTAGGTTTGGTAGGTTCCAGGAGGTTTGAATTATTATCAACACAATAAATTATTATTGAAACAGGATAGGATAGGATAGGATAGGATGAAGAGAGTAAACATTACATAGATATAACGTCATTTCTGTATTATTACCCTTTAACTTCTCTACGATATTACGTAATATTTTCACTTATAATATCATTGAAAGGTTTGTTTTCAACCCGATTATCTGCACTAATAATACAAACGACGTAAAGCACTAGTCTGGAATGAGGGAAAACTTGGTTGTGAAAATTGTTTGGACATGTCATTGCCAATTTGAAACCAATGATTCAAATTAAAACTGAAGGAAAGGAAACTTAAAACTGAAAAGATATCAACTGAAATTGGTTCAAGATATTGTATTTTTGGAGTCAAAAGTACTCTAGAAAATGATCTCCAAATTGGATACAAAAAATTTGCCAAATTGGATATCAAAAAGGATTACTAGCACCACCTCTTTCAAAAAATCAAGAATATCCCAACAAAATTTTTAACCCAGAATTTGATGAAACTTGGTGACTATATAAGGTAATTTTGACCCAAAAAATACAAAAAGCGACTTTAATTATCGATTTAAGAGTTTTTGAGATTTCGTATAAAATCCTGTGCGAAAATTTTTAATTTTGAAGCGATTTCGAAGATATGTAATATAATACTCTTATTATCGTCAAATGAGCTCGATTATTTATTTTTTGGGGAACTAATTATCTAAAATAATCAAAAACCACTGAAATCCACTTAATTTTGGTATATAAAGACGTTTTTTTACGTATTTATTTACCAAAATTTACGTAAGATTTTTGCACTTTAGGTTCAAAATGGCTTTAGAAAATGATCTTTTCTAAAGTGGTTCCCTTAGAAAAATACAAGAAAATGAATTGAAAAAAATGCGAAAATTTTCAATCCAGAATTTGATAAAACTCAGATAGGATAAGGTAATTTTGATTCAAAAAATGCGAAAATCGGGTTTATTAAACAGTTATTGGATAAGATTTTGAGATATCACGTAAAATCATCTGCGATTCTGATTCAGAATGATTCCAGATACAAAATGTTTATTATAGAGGGATTTCTTAAATACCCAAAGTAAATCCACAAAGAGAAATAAGCTGAAGAAATTACTCGGGGATATTACTCCTCTGAAGCGACATTCTCTGATTTTTGCAATTTTTGAGTCAATATTAGACAATAAATTTCATTTATTCTTAAACAAATCAGAGACTTTTATATGTCTAATTGTTTTCATCGAAGAAAAACAGACCCGATAGATTGTAAACCGTTATCGATAATATTTATGTGTAGCTATAGATATATATATAGGAAGTAATGTAAACTGCTTGTGCTACCATAGAGCTATAGATGATATAGAGACTGTAAAATGGGATAACATTCAAAATCCTAAAACTGTCAAATCCAGAAGACAGAAATTTTCATTAGTTGATATCATTAATCTCCATCATTTGTGAACAAATATTGTGGATAGATGACTTATTGCATTGAATTATTATTGTCCGTTACCGTTACCGTAATAGGTTATACGTTATATGTCCTTCGTTTATCGATGCAGTAAATCTCTTCTGTTCGATTCTATACTTGCTCATATAGTTTTGTGTTATTATTATTATTATTATTATTATAGGAAATCATACCTCGCTCATTCACCAAGAGATCCCGAAGGATGGTTTATAAATGTATCACTGAGTATCACAAAATTCCACAAAATTCTTTAAAACTTTATTTTCAATTGAAACAAAAAACAAGTGAAAACAAACAATGGACTGAGTTAATTGTTAAAATACCATGTATAGACAGTGTTGATTACTCTGTCATATAACACATACATACTATATTTCGTAAACATGGTATAATTATTTTTCAACGGCAAGCTTTTATTTTACGAAAAAATGAAAAATAATTAACTCATTGTGTCACTTATAATTGACTATTTGTAAAAGCTGGAGACGCTCTATTCAAAGTATCAAAGATGATTAAGAGCGCGTTAGGCTTTTACAAATAGTCATGACGAAAAAGCCAAATATATGATATCAATGGCAAACACACAGATCTTTGAAAGATTTTTGAAGATTAAAACTTTTAAAAAAGTGGATTTATGAGCTCAGAGTTAGGCTAATTTTCCATATGTCTCAGAGGTTCCAGATAGAAATAGAAATTCAAAACATAGAAAATTTTTTGAAGTTGGATGTTAGAAATAGAAGGGGAAACAATTTTATTCAAGACGAGGTTCTTTCTGGTATGATTAGCATAAGATATTCAGATAATTATTCATCAAAATATACACCCCCTCATAAATCATATACTCCACCTACACTTTCTTCCACCATCATACAACAAATGAAAATCTATAGAAAAAAATAAATATTTTAAAAACGCCTGTTTTAAAAGATTCTAAATGATTTATTGATTCACATTATTTCTGTGAATGATTTCAAATGACATTTGATATATATTTGAAGACATCAATTTCTGTTATTTTTATCTCTACAAAATTAATCAATACCCGCTATGTTTGTCTTCAAAATGTCGTATCAATTAATCTTTGTAGATCATTTTTTTTCTATTCATAACACCGATATTTATGGTTAATACAATATTAAGTGTTAAACTGGTAAATTTAAGATTTATAAACCATGAATGATATTTCCGTTAGATCAGAAAAAAGATTTAGTTTCTGTAAATATTCTTTGAAAAAGTATTTTAGTGTCTGGTAAAATGAAATTAAAATATAAAAACAATTCTACGATCGTTAATTTGAAAAAGGAAGTTCTCAATTGCATCAGTATGTTAGTAAGTAAGCTAGTTTACAAATTCGATATCGTAAACCATTTCGGTACTTCATTGCGATATTTGCACTTATCTTAATGAATATAGATTAGATTTATTTATTTCTCTGCTGGGTAAAATAAAGCAAAGGCTTCTCATAAAAAATCTATAATAAATTTGCTCATAATAAATAAATAAAATATTATATTCTTGGAAATGCTCAGGAAAAACCATGGACAGATAGGTAGGGATAGACCTAATTTGGCACCAATGTTTTCGCGTCCATTTCCCGGACCATTATAGTTTAAAACAAGTGAAAAGAAACAATTGACTGAGTTAAAACACAACAACGAAGAAATTTCTGGAACTATTCTTCATTTTTCGAGAATCTTTCACAATACCACTAGTTGAAGCTATCTGCAGTTTCATTTTCCTATTTTTTATAGTTTTGGAGAAGATGGACACCAATTTTGTCCTAACTTGTGCCATCACGGATAAACCATGATATATACGAAAAAATGCTTCTAACAAGACTTTTTTATAAGGAACATTTTTATTTTTGTTTTATCTCTACTATTTTACAAAATTTGACCCATGTTGCTCATTTACGAGCTCACTTTTTACGTCCTGAGTTAGGGTGTTGACGGACGGACGTCTATACTCAAATTTTTTCCGTATCATCAATATTTTTAAGCGTTTCAAACTTGGGTTTAAACTTAGTATACCTTGATGTATATTTCATATATACAATACAGGGTATAACAATTATAAAAGTGTTAAAAAGTAAAAAAATAATTTGAAAATTATTACTAATGGAGTTGGCATCCAAAAGTAACTTATCGGGAAATTATTAAAAGCAGATGACTTATATTGATATTGTGAACAGATATTCGATAAATTTAATCAAAAAATCCAAAACAAAATATAAATAAATCCTAGAATAATAAACCATAAAATGGTTTTATTGAAGCTGAACATAGTAAAAATTATTAAACATGTTAAACATTTTAAATATATTGAAATGAATGAAACGTAAATACCAATTAGTTAGTTTTAATAATAAGTGACTGAGAATGTCACATTCACTAAAATGTTCTAAAATATAAAATCACTGTGTACACACAGCTCATATCCACAATTCTAAACTAATAAAATAACGTGTATGTCTATTTTTATAAAATAACAACATATTTATTATACTCTTAAACGATATACAGTGTGTCCTAAAAAACATTGCATAAAAGTTGGAGGCATAATAGTTTGGGATCAAGAATGGCATTTTCAGGAAGATGCAGCTCGAGGCACAATAAAGATGGAGTACCAAGTACCTACCATGCTCTTCAAACTTGATCTCTATAGATTCTTAGCCCGCCAGCACTCGCGTCAATTGTTCGATAATCTTAAGTCACGTGAAGAGAGATTAATAAGTTAAATATTCTTTGTATATCAAAAGCTCCACATAATTCCGTTACATAATAATGTTCAAATTTTCCGATACATAATAATAAACGCATGAAACTAATAGAAGCATGTTGAAAAAGAGAGTTAAAACAGTTTTGTTATAACTTCTTAACTCAAATACGATCTTTTCATTTTTGTCAAACGCAAGTTTTGTTCCACAAATCAATTGCAACGATAAGGAACTTTTGTATATCATTGGTCATAACGATGACCAATGATATACATGGGCTTGTGTCTGGTCCAAAATGACTAAGAAATTGAACATTTTCCATTCATTAAAATAATATGCATACTTTATTTGGGACAGTCTGTAGTATTCAACTCACTCAGTCTATTTTTATTACGACTAACATTTAAAAACGTATGTACATACATTCATATGTCTATCATGAATGTCTGGCTAACAGTCTAAAAAAAAATTGTATTATTTTATTTTGTATGGTGTTTAAAAATATATTACAGTATTACACTACATTATTTATTTTAAGGAGGCGAAACTATTTGAAAAGTGTTAAATTGGAATTTGAAACGTATTGAAAGGAGCGGTGCGACGCGGCATGTATCATGTTCTTCATTAATTTGTTACGTTGTCAGAATTACAAGTCTCCTTCGAGATATAATCTAAGCTATTCAAATACTTATTTTCATCAGAATTGCGTGTTGTAGAAAGAATTACTTTATCGTCGAAAAAGATATCGGGAAGTATCAAATTATTCAAATCGTGCTTATCAATGCATTCTCATTTTTTAAAAGGTAAATTTTTCAATACCCCTTACGGTGTTAAATTTATAGATTTGGGCAGTAAACGTTTGCGTTTACAGAAGCTGTTAAAAGACAAATTTTCTTGAGAAAAATTAAAAAAACTAATATACATTAATTGAAAGCAGGACAAACATTTTCCTACAAAGGAAATTATAGCAAGTGGCACTCGCAATTCCATAAAATACATTTAAATTGATGAATTTGGAAGCATTTGTGGTGTGTTATTTCTTCTATAAACGATTTTCTTTAAATCTGTATACATCAATTATTCAAAAACTATGATATTTATCGAAAAATTTAACTCTTAATTTTCGTCAAATTTCAAGTCAAGTTTCGTCAAGTTCGAACAGAATTTATTAAAAAATTCGAAATAGAAGTCTCAAGTATGATTATACATTCACCTTTTGAGGAAATATCTTAAGGAAACAGCCTTAAATCATCACGTATTTACGAAAAAAATTACGAGTTTTTAACAGAAATATCCATTTTTAGGTTTCCTTTTCCATTTTTAGGTTTTTTAATTCATCTTGACTAATTGCGGTGACGTAAGTATGTAAGTAGGAATTAAAGATCGTAATTTTGCAAACCTCAAAAACCATCAGCCATAAAATATTAAAATTTTGGATTTTAGAATGTTGTAACATCTAGTTATGTACCTCACAAAAACTATTAGAATCTTAAACTTTTGAATTTAGAACAACTCTCATATCTACTTACCTACGCCTATTTTCTACTTCCAAATTAACTCTTAGTTTAAACCCGCGACAATTCAAGATACGAAAATACGCAAGCGTATAAGTTAAATACTTCCATAATTCAAAAATATCGAATAGTAACTAGAAAAAATTGTTTTTTTTTTTTTTAAATCACATTAATTTGAAATAATTAAAAATGGCATCAATATTAGCCATAAATGCATTCGTTTTTTTTTATTTTTTTTTATTTTTTATTTATTTATTTTATTAGTATTATTTTTTTTTTTTGGGTAAAATATTTAAATAAATAATGAACTCAATATATTTAAAACTAAAATACTTTTTAAACATTATAATATATTTTGATATAAAAACCCATTTAAATATTTAATTGTGTTCGATTAATTCATGACATTTATACTACCATCTATACCTACCTATATTATTTAATTTGGTTTCTCATTAATTAGTTTACTTTTTCCAGTAGGTAGGTAATTGGCATTTAGTGAATTTCATTTTATTTTTTTTATTTTTTTTATTTTGTTATAATGGAATAATCTATTTTATACTTTTGTGGTATAATGTATATTTATATGGTATTTAAATATACAGCATCGGAAACTTTACAATAAAACAACTGAATAATACATTGTTTAGGCAATTATTCAAATAGTTCTTTTGGTATCACCTCAAAGTTACGGTAATTTGAGAAATAATCATGTTGGTAATCAGTTGGTGTAATATGACCGAACCATAGGTTTGGTAAGGTTATATTGACAGTCCTCGCTGAGCTATCAGGGTTGACCGAATCATAATACTCTAGGGAATTTCTAATGTTTTGTTCAACCCGTTTTTCCCTAATAAAATCTGCAAATAAATATCCTTCGAATTTACCTGAATATGAAACAAATAAACAAAAAATCTCTGTACTGAACTCTGGAGGATTTATGTTGACATGGGGAGTCAGAATTAACTACACGATTTGTGAAGACTCTCAATCAATTTTAAAGAGGTGACAAAACCTAGTGCCCATGGCAAAAAAGATAGAAAATGTCGAAAAAAAGAAATGAAAGCACCAACTTTCCATAGATTGAGGCATCTATGATATCTTCAGGAAATTTTTCGAATTTATATTGAAACGCTTTTGTGAAGTAGAAGATCACTACTGAAATAAGCTTTCAAGGAGCTTTCAAGATATTTGTCCGCCTCTGATTTTCAAATCATTTTCAATGACTTATGAAGAGATTTATTGAAACGTTTTCACAGACTTCATCACCGGATGCAAATTTTACGAGGGAAACGCAAAAACATTTGTTTAGCTAATTACTATTATCAACATACTATTTACTTTCTTAAACAGATTTATTGAAAGGATATAACATGCATGATGTATAATTTCCAGTACTGTATAAAGTAAATCATTCAATAATATATGATACCAAATTATTTTTTATTCCTATTCTTTTTTTTAAATGCATTTTATTCCTTAAAATATACATAAACATGCTACTTTTATAAGACACACATATGACTATTAACTTTTATTTTAATATTATTTTGTTACAATCCGTAGCCTAAAAATCATGAACCATAAAAAACAAGTTAGATAATTACAGTACAATCGTAGTCTATAGATAATTCGACGTCATTGACGACATTTTGTGTTTAAATATCTATATAGATATGATATTTAAACACAAACTAAGTTTAATATTTATCGCAGATGCTCGACGCGATAACAATAAGACGAACAATTTCCAGTAAATGAGCTATTCCAGCTATGAGTAGAATTGATTGCCAGAAATTAAAATAAGATATTTTCAGCAAATATCAGGAGAAAAATAAGCTATTCTAAATATTTAAACTCAGAAATCTTGTAGGACTTTGCAAAGGCTCCACCCACAAAGCTAAATTCTATCTGGGGCTGTAAGGATCGCATCGAGAATCTATGAAATTTATCGCATTGTATTTCATTATGACGTGACTTCTAATGTATATGTATTTGTTTTCTTTTGATGTAGTTGGTATTTATTTTCTTTTCTATTGAACTTTTATACATTTTAAATATTACAATACTGGGAAATTTATTTTGAATTGATTTTATATTTTTCTTTCGAATAGTATTGCATAATTAATCTTGCTAGAGCTTATAATATATGCATTTTATACAAATACATTTTAAAATATGCATCAAACGTTAAAAACATTTAAACGTTAAACATTTAACAATCAATATAAAGCAAATAGAAAATTGAACCTTGGCATTTACACGAAAATAAAAAGTAACGCAATCGTTTTGATGAATCATTTCAAGTTTCCACAAAAATTTTAACAAAACAATTTTTTATACAGAATCTAAAGAAAACAAAATAAATGAAACGAAGTTATATAAAATATATATCTAAAGTAGATTTTCTTAATTATTTTTTAAGTGAAAACTTCTATAGGAGCGTTAAATATGTATAATAAATAATATTTGGTAGGAGAAGACCCGAATTCAGTAGTTACAATTTCGACTACCAGATAGCAATACTTGTACTTATCATTTATTGATTAAATTTAAATCAGATTATTTTTTTTGAAGATATATTAAAAACTCTTGTCTACGCTAGTAAACCAGAGATGTTAGAACACTTGGAATACAGCAATCTGCAAAATACGACCGCAATGACTACGAAGTGTGTGGAAATTGAGTACCCTCATTGTGACATCTACGCTCCTCTCAACAATAATAGCGTAAAATTATTTTCAAATAAAGCCAGTTTCACTGATATTAAAAAAATTCTTTGTTTGTTTTATTTCAATTTAAATTTGCGATCCTCTAAAAAAAAACATTCGTTATAATAACATATTTACCTACCAACCTAAAATTAAATTAAACCATATGATAAAATTTTAAAAACATACCCGCAGCTACATTCAGGTCACAATAACAATTATATGATGATTATTTTTATTTAAATACTAGAGTGATACCCAACAGCTTCGCTGGGTTTAAAAGTAACGATTGATAAAAATTGTTCTCGCATATCTCCTTTCTATAACACTCGAAATAATGATAACGATTGTGTTACACAGGTAAAATATATGTATAGTTTTCTATTTTTTTAAATGTATAATAGTGGTAATTATTCATTCAGTATATCAGAAAATATGGCCATGAAATATTTTATATTGACTATTTTTACAGAAATCTGTAATTTATGGTAATGTCAAATGACTACTTTTACAGTAATCTGTAATTTATCGTAATGTCAAATTAAATTATTTTTAAATTATTTTTTTGTTTTTTTATTAATATATCTTTATAAATTATATCGCATGTGTTCTTCCGAAGTATGAGCTATATTGCTGTACAGTTTCATTAAAAATCATTTGGCGTGAAAGCGTAACAAACAAACAAACAAACATGCTTACTTTTGCATTTATAATATATATTGAGATGATGACGAATAGAGCTCACAAGGAAACTATACAAGCTCACGGTATCTCATGGTAAACACATCACATATTATATAGCTCAAAGGCATATGAGATATATAAAATATAATAATATTTCACTGTTTATAATAATAAAATAATATAATTTATTATGAAAAATGTTTATCATTTAAGTTATTTTGAAAACTGTCAGTTCATTTTATTTTATATATTATTATAATATTCAAAAGTTTTACACATCCATGGTATATTATTTATGTGTGTGTGTGTGTGCGTTTGTCTAATGTCAGCATCACAATTTTCACTTTAACTCACTAAAACCTAAAGCTCCCATATCATCCGATTCATATTATATTTTAAAATGATATTTTATGTTGTTTAAAATTACATTATTTAAGTAGAAATAGTTTGTTACCCAAACATATAGAGATGATTTTTGTATTAGTAACAGAAGTATTTCGATGGATAAACAAAGGAAATTGAGAGTTTCAACCTCAGGATTAGGCAAATCTATCTGGCTTCAACTCTGAATTTGGATATTTTTATCTTCATTTTTTCAACAAATTAGATAAAATATTTTTTAAATACAATTTCAATTTATTATTTAAACGGGATTGGGGGTTTTTAAATTGAACAGTTGATTTTTTTAACCCAATTTTTTGGGTCTGTATTTTTATCGAATTCATTTCATTTAAGATCAAATAGCATTTTTTTTAAATATAATTTTAAAACTATTAAAAAGACATAGAGTACCAATCTAGAAAAACCAATATTACGAATACTTGACAAAAAATTTGATTCTTGAAACAGTTTGAAAATTGTCAGATTTGTTTCTAATTTTTCTTATGTTCCGTTTGTGGTTTTTTAAATGGATTTTGGAACTATTTTACCAATCGTACGTTATAACTTTTATTTAATTTGTAGCAAAAAATCAACAACAAAAAGATACGGGTTTTCTAAACTATAAATTCAAACGTCAGTGACGTCAACGCATCGTTTAGTTACGCCATCGCATTGAGAAATGATAAAATAACCTCCATATTGATAAAGGATTTGTTTAGTTAAAAGAAATTTTCCATAGAAACAAAATGAAAAATCTAAATTTATCGTGATTCCGATTGTCTCACAGCCTACCGTTTTCTTATTCAAAAATATTCCTCTTTTTTACTAAAAATTAATATTTAAGTGGAATTATTTTTTTTTTTTAAATTACTAAAATATACCTACTTTAGATGAATTAGTCTTTTATTTAAATATGAATTTGTTGAAAAAAATTTAATGCAAGTTCTGTATTTATCCTGTTTACACAGAGATAGTTATTTTCGAATCATCCTAGAACAATTAGAAAGATAGAAAGATGAACAATTATAATAAGTAGTAAAATACAATTTGGTTTGTTTACTTTTAAATACGGTTGTTGTTTGTTGTACATATCTGTTTATGAAATGTGTACACGGGCAATGACAACAATAAACATTCATACACAAATGAATGAGATGATATTTTACAACACAACATTGTTACGTAATAATAACACACATATATATAAGTTGGGAAATTTTGTTTTCTCTTTTCATATACATACATACATACATATACATATTTATAATACTCATGAAAAGATAGATCATCATTTTACGGGACATTGCAACTGAAAATATAAGGGAACACAAATTATCCATCTATTTAAAATTGTGTTTCTATGAGATGAGTATTTTATTATTATACAAAGAAGGATACATCTGTTTTTGTAAGCATATATAATTTTCATTTTAACAAAAAGAAAATGTCTTATTTTTTTCCCTACGAAAGGGAAATTTTCATTTTATATGAAAATTGTTGTGAAATTTGCTTAGTTTATTAAAAAAACTCAATAACAACAAACCTATTGCAAAAGTTTTTCTAGAATTACTACCTATTAGCTTCGTTTCTGCGACTAAGAATAATTGGGCATTGATTTTGCTGAGATTGTGCATCAATGGTTTTGATTGCTAAATAAACTAGGAACAAAGGGAGAAAAATGAAGATGAAAGTTATAGTATTGACGTCGTCCTATTGGATCAGATGGTTAAGGCGTAACCAATTCCGTCCGTGGTATGCTTAGGGTAGCGAGTTCGATTCCCGCCGTCGTAACAAAATTAATTTAATTAATAGTTGTGATGGGCTGGTGTAGTGCATGTTATATGCATGAAGAAGGTGCATTCAGCCTCTGAAATTAAACTGATAAATGAAATTATCAGCGGAAAGGTGGTAAAACACATATATGGTATCACAATGGGCTCTATAGTCTAACTCTATAGTGTGTCCTTCGTGGGCAGCCAATATAAACTTACCTACAGTATTGACAAAGAAAGTAAAAAGTTAGTTTACTTAAGGTATTTCTAACGACGTGCGCTTATAAGTAGTTTTGCACGAAATTGTGCAAAGAGGAAGTTTTGAATGTAATAAAATTGTAGCAAAAATTATAAAAGCAGTGACGACCGGCTCTGTAAGCTGCCAGAAATTTTCAAGAATAGGAATCCATACTATTTAGAAGACATTTTTGAACATTTTAGTTCCCGTTTTTGCTATAAAAAGTAACTTTAAAAACAAAACTAGGTAAATGTAAATAAACTTTCTTTTTGACAAAAATTTAGTCTTATCATGAATTGTATTGTTCGATCGGCAACGTGATTCAATTTATCCATGAGCTATGACCATTGTGCTACTTGCTATATTGTATACACAGATGAGCAACAATGATTATGTATTCGTTGTAGCGTTGACAGATATACTGCCCTAATACAACTATAATTTAAAGAATGTTTTCTCTAAGCTTTCGCGTTCTCACGCATTAAACTAGAAATACTTTAACATTTCAATGCTCGCCACTAACAAATACTCCATATCCAGTATCTATCATTAAAAAAAAAACTGAAGAAAGGAGTTATTATCAGCTAACCAGATAAGGCTCTTGGTAGTTTCTTTTTACAAAATGATGTTTCGTGTTAAACAAAGATTTGTTAAATTTTGTTAAAGTGGCACGCGTATGTACTTAAAAGTTAGATGACCTGTAATTTAAAATTTGAATAATATTTATAAAGAAATCAACACTATTCTTTAAGATGTTTTAATATTAATATTCAACTATATTACAACATCATTCATTCTACCAACACTATTATGAATAGTCCGTTCGTCCGGTCCGTCTGATTAAAGATTCTGTACTGTATCTCTAAGTACTACGGAATATCTTAGCGTTTAACGCCTACATACTCAAAACATAAAATAAAAAAACAGTTAAGTAGCTTACATAGATATATTTTATTTAAAAATGGTGAGAAATTATGTTTCTACTGAAGTATGTAAAATGTCGTAATCGAAATTTATTGAAATTCCTAGAATTTTGGTTTACAGAATGTCCCATTTCAATCGAAATGAAACCAAAATTCTGCAGAGCAATACCCGTGTCTAAGAACCTAGGCTAGAGAAATAATATATAAGGGAGTAAATTACTTTCTTATTATTTATAGGCAAATTTTATTACAGATATGTTCTACAAATCACATAATGAATAAAATTAATATTAAAATTACTGCTCCAGCCAGATTTTTCCTATGCAGTATATTTTTAGACCTTGAGTCTTTTTTACGTTGTTATCCACCACACTAAGCTTTTAATGAGGGTGAAATCATGAAATTTACTAAAGAAATAAGAAAGATATCGCGTACCTGTAGTTAAAAACAGCCTAGAGACATAATATATGGTGAGTAATTTACTTTCTATTTGTTTATAGGCAATTTTATTACACGTATAATATACAAATTACATAATGAACAGGCTTGAGAAATAATATATAAGATTCGTTTGAATTCTTCGCAAAAGTTTTCAGTAAAAAACATTTCTAAAAAATTGAGGTTTATAAAAATGGTACGAGCGCAAAGAATTGCATTGTCCATTAGTTAGAGTTATGATATTGCGTGACACACTCCGAAAGGGACAAGAGGAAATATGGACTAAATAACCTATAATCTCTTAAGACCGAAAAATTTTAATGGTTGTCATGAAAAATTTTTAATGTTTTAAACTATATCATGTTTTTAAGAAGAATTTTATCACGCAGTGAAGCCGCAAGCACAGCTAGTAAATTTACATAAAGCATATGGTTGAATAATGGATACAAATCTTAAAAAAACATTTGTTAAGTATCAAATATTATTTTAATAAATTCATTATCAAACAATAAATAAACTTTTTTATTTTTTAAGTATCGTAAATTCAAAGAAGTAAAAAAATCAAAACTAAATCTCATACTCTATCTAACTCTAAAACAAATGTTTTAGATAAATAAAACCATTATTATTATTAAAAAAGGAAGTCTTAAATTGAAATACAATGACATGTATTTATGAACAAAATAATAAATATAATAAGTATGGTTTAAATTTATAACAAAAACTAACATTCATTTTGGGTCTAGAGCCAAATGTAGAATTCGACGTTTGCGAATTTAAAAAGTTATTATCCAGGTCATGGTTTTTGAGAAAATATGTTTCCTTTCGCACATTTTTTTGCTAGTTTAATGGAAAATTTCCAATGTAGTAAAAAATTATTTTGTCCGACATTAAGCAGCTAAGAATGTCCGAAACACGAATTCCATCGTTGTAATTGCAATTGGAGATTCCTTTCTTTCAAATATCAGACAAAACAACTTTTTTAAATGATATTCTTATTTGAATATCGTACACAAAGAATATAAATTTGAACGTTATTAAAAAATTTTCCAAATCTCCCGAAAAAGGAATCCGTACTACACCACCCTAAAAGTCCTTAATAAATAATATATGGATTTCTTATATGACCTTAAAGGGGTTTGAAAAAACTTATTTTAAAAAATTCAAAAACTTGACTGCTTTAAATATGAACGGAAAAAAAAAGTAAATTTGAATTGGTCTAAGCACAACTTATTACAGTATCATCTAAATTTTCCAGCGGTTCTAAAATAATTATCAAATATTGCACATGTCTCTAGACCTATAATAACATACTTACCTAACATAGTGTGACTGATTTAAGTTAAGTAATATAATGAATGTGATGCATTTTAAACTATAAAGTACATAAATGACTTAGTATAAAATTTATTGTTTATTTATTTTTTATCAACCTTGAATTTATTATCCAATGTCATTCACATAATATTACTAAACTATAAGTATATACTATAAAGTCTATGCCATAACTATCAACAAAAACATGTGACTTAACTCTGTTTAGATGACATTTAAATACAAAATATTCAGAAATACTCAGAGTCACATAATTTAAATTTAAGTAGTACGTAAAGTTAAAATGATTAGAAATGATGTAAGTATGGTAAAAAGCAGTGGTAGAGATCTGAAAATGAAACTTTCTTAACAGTAAATCTCCGAGCGAGGTTATCTATAAATTTAGCTTCCATGGCGATGCGAACATATACTGCTCTAGCAAGGATTGGATCGAAGTAAGATATAGAACTTATCCTTATATTGGAGTTGAACTGAAGACGGTTTTATTTTGAATACTTACATAACATACATTTTTAAGAAATTATCAATTTTTCTTTATTGATATGATAAATGAACTAACAAGTATAAATGTCCGGGCTAGAGCCACTTCACATTAACTAACTCGGCGTATTGGCCTGATGCATGTATAGCATGGTATTACTTTACAACTGCTTGCCAAGAAGTAATGTTATAAGTAATTTAATCATACCATTCATTATTATTATTACTAATAGACCATAGGCCAACGTCTAAAAACCTTTGTGACTATACATCAACGTTGGGACTATGTGTTCTTCTGTTTATATGTTGAATAATTGTTTGCATAAGAAAATTCTGGATAGCGCAGCGGTCTCTTTAACGGAAACAAGTAAATTTTGATTGTGTCCCCAGGTTTCAAATTGCTAGCTATCAAATAATAAATTTAATCAAATATTTATTTAAAAATTCGATGATTTTCCTGTTAGAATAACAAAAGAAAAACGGAGTTTATTTATGTCATATTTTTAGGTAATATCTTTAGATTATTTTCTTTGAGGAACTGTAAAGCCACTTGTCAACGCTGATAAACCCGAGACGGTTGTGCACTTGAAATACAACATTCGGCATATAATTGGCTAAATACGACCACAAAGATTGCGAAAAATATGTTAAAATTGAACATCAAGATTGCGCCATCTACGCGGTTCTATGGTCCGCCATGTGGCCCGGATGCCGTGGACCAACCGGGCGTATAAGCAAAATAATATTAAAACAATAATATTAACATTAATGACATAAAAATATCTTTCCAATAAAGCCAAAAATACTTTTCTTTGCTTTATTTTTATTTAAAGTTGTGAACTCTTAAAAAAATACTCGTTACTAACTCTCAATTAATAGTGCTGTAATCAGTAATTTTTTTGGACATAGGTCCATGGTCTAATAGCATAGCATAGCATGAAGTTAATAAATGTACATTTAATTTATTGATTTAAATATAATAATATTCATATTCATATCAGCTTATAGAATAACATACATTATAAAATAAATTGGAATTGTTAAAAAATATTTTTTATTTCTCTTTTATAAATGTTCAATTTTACCGACACTACATTGAGACCGGCTGCACAGCCTTTAATTGAAATTCATATTAAAAATTATTATTATAAATTATTTATCAAAATGTACTTGAAAATAATTTATTTTAACTTATACTTTTAATATTTGTAGTATAAAATAAGCTTGGTTGAACTTAATAGTGTATTACTTATATTTTTATCAATAGTGTCACAAGCAGAAGGTTAAGTACGTCACTATATCCTTCATTATCATTGGTTTTTTAAGAGAAGATAAAAAAGCTTTCGTTGGAATACTATCAAGAAATAATAGAGATAAAAGTGGAAAAAAATTACATATCCACCAGATATCAAATCTTAAACTATGTTTTCTTAAATTTTATACTAATTTTTTTCACATTTCTCGCTATTATTTCTGTACTTAGTACTTAATCTCCAACTTTCTTGACAAGTACAGATCATGGAAAATTTACTGTCGATTAATTTCGCTTGTTAAAAGCCTATTTAAAAAAGCCTTTAAAAAAGTATTTTTTAGGCTATTTGCCTTCGTAGATTGGTTTATCGATAAGTTTACTAGCAATCTCCTGTGAATAATAATAATAAGCCTTGATCCCAGTATGGACAACGGCCTCTTCTTTCACAAATGTGAATGTAATCATAATAAGGGTAGAATGTCTAATTCGTTTCTCCACGCTTGTCTGTCAGTAGCAATTCTCGACCATGTTTTTCCACCGTAGTTTCTGAACTCATCCGACCATCTCTTACGTTGTCTCCCACAATTTCTACTATTCATTCTTGGTGTCCAGAATATAATTCAGTTTGCCTATCAATCGGTTTTTGATCGTAGAATATGTCCTGTCCAGGTCCACGTTAGCTTTTTAGCAATAAACTTTGCTGAGCGAATTTGTGTTTTTGAACGTATTAACTTATTTCTAATTTTAACTCTCCGGGTAGTATTGAGTATACAGCGTTCCATTCTTCTCTGGCAGATATCCAGTTTATTGCTAATCATGTGTGTTAGAGCCCATGATTGACATCCATACGTTAAAACTGGTGTTATGCATGTATCAATTACCTGAGCTTTCACCCTTTAAAAGTAATCTCCTCTCAGGACTTCTCTTAGAGACCAGAATTTCTGCCAGGCTCTGGCGCAGCGGCGTTGTATTTCTTTGTTATACTGATCTCCTGTGAATACTATAATAAATCATGAAATTGCCTTAATTGGATTTATACTCCAGACAATATTCATTTCGAAATATAAAAACAAAACAAACAAAAAAATCATTCCAACAATAATATCACATCGAACGAACGACAAATCGAATGGCTTTAAATATTTAAAATCTATTAAATTTAAAATTCATCAAATAATTATTTTTCAATGCTTTCATAAAAATTTGTACATGTAGTAATTTTTGATAATGAAATTTATATTACATAGTATTAATAAAGGTGTGTTGTGTATGGATATATATCGAAGCTTATTCGATCATAACCTCCTTTTATCCCCTTTATTTTACCCCGTTCTTTATTACATCATCCAAAATATTCATTTAACTACATCATATTCGTCTGCCTCTCACACCGGTTCAATTAGGCCTAGGTTCAGGCGAAATATTTGACATATGTCACATTTAGGCTATAAAAACCTGATACGTGAGGAACGTTCGCCTCCGAGAAGGTCCAAGAATAGAAAAATATATTTGACGTCGACTGATTTAAGGCCGTTAAAGAATGGCTGATCAAAGTGTGTCAGTCTTCTCATTTTAAGAGCTGGGAAGTTATATTGGAGAAATGTCATCGTTGCTTCTTCCTTCTAATTGTGACAAATTCTGCAACTGTCTTGTTATACTGCCAGATTCAAGTATTCGACATGTTTGAGGACCATAGAAGAGAGATAATATTTTTGAAACTGTAATAATCAAGCAGTACGTTCTCTTTTTCCTACATAATATTGGCCTTTCTAAGCATGGTTTCATGCAGGAGTAGCTAACAATTCGCAGATAATACATCTGCTTGCTTTGGGATGCTTATTCCTAGCCTTAAGTTTAAAAGCAAAAATCAATCGATGGGCAAAGCGAATTATATATCCAACCGTTTTGAAACACCTCTCAAATACTACATCGAACGCTAGACTTACCATTGTTCTCTTCAATTCTCTCGATTCGATGTTAATACACACAATATGAAATGTTGTTATATCTCAATTACCCATTCCAATATTGAACAAATAAATTTGGTCATAATAATACGGGGCTTTAGTCATATACATATCCTTTACGGGGGGCATAATATTAAACGGGAAAAAAATATATCGTCTATCGTTTGAAAATAACTTTTGTTACTAAAAAAATTATTAGCCGTTACCTTTTTAAAGGAAGAACATGATATCAAAAAAAGTTTATACATACATATTACAAAAAAAAAACAAAAGTTGTGTCGTCAATTTGAGTATCAACGTTACCTATACTTGTTGAGGACGTTTTCCGTCTTAAGAGATCATTTTCTTTGTTTTTTTGATCATATTTTCAAAAATTTTCACACTAGAGAAAAAATGATCCTAGGATAATTTACCACGTTTGCCAAAATTTGAGCTCTATAGGTTCAACAGTTACAGAGGAACAGCACTTTCAAAAACTAGTTCCTTTTATAATACTCACGACTTTCTTGACCAAATCGATTTCACTTGTACACGAGAAAGTGGAAGTCAAGAATTCGGGGATCATATTGCCCAGATACGTTACAAGAAAATATTACTGGCTGCAAGAAAATATGTTCTTAGCATAGTAGAAAGTAAATATTTTCTTGAATCAAGAAATTTTAAGAATTAAAAATTATTTTGTTAAATTAAGTATTGAAATCGTTGACTTAATCCCGACTAAAGAAATGCCTTTAGTTTTTTTAACCGACTTCAAACAAAAACGGAGGAGGTTATCAATTCGACCGTATTTTTTTACGGCATCCATGAGAAAGTCATTAAAGTCTTAAATTTGCATTAAGTATGCACGACAAGAGGACGAATAACTCAATATCACTTCGATGATTCTTTTTTTAGTGACAAATTAGTTTGTGTAGTGTACAAATTAGTTCAGATTCACTAAAAATCACAAAAAAAAAAAAATTTTAAAACAAAAAGAATACCGACTTCAAAAGAAAAACTTTTCCAAAATAAATTAAAATGCACTAAAAAGTAAAAAAATAACGATAATATATAATGTAGTTAAAATTATTGTTATTTTTGTTGGAGTCGGTGTCAGCCAAGGAAACAAGTCTGACAGAACAGTTTTCTACATTGGCTTGGCTGACACCGACTCCAAAAATAACAATAATTTTAACTACATTATATTATCGTTATTTTTTTACATTTTAGTGCATTTTAATTTATTTTGGAAAAGTTTTTCTTTTGAAGTCGGTTTTCTTTTTGTTAAAAGTTTTTTTTTTCCACAGAAGCATAATCAGTTACTTATCATGTTTGTTCCCCTACAATTATTGATCCACGGCACGACTAGTTAAAAAAACAATAGAACATGAAAATATTTCAATTTAATATAAATTTGATACTAAAAATAAAAATATTTTTGTCACCGGAAGTATTGATCAAGGATATTGAAATAATAATATTATTTAAAATTCACATCAAATTTTATTTCGATAATATTTTTATGAGTTATTTTTAAATTATTACAAAGTGGCACTATAGCAATCTACAAGCAGGAAATGTGCTAAACATTGTATGGCTGTATCTGTCTACATGTCACAAATAATAAACATTTTATTCACTAATTTTGATTGAACAGTGATTAAAAAAACAATGCAATTTTTATACATACAGATAAATTATTATCATACAGGATGAACCATAAATAGTCATACAGACTCTTATCAGTGGAATTTATGTAAAAAGGTTAGTCATGTAAGAATAGCTTGTGAAGGTCAAATTTATGTTAGTATTTATTTTTTTATCAAAAATATTATATCTGGAATATAAAACTGTAACCTTTAAAAATTATTATTTTTAATCTAAAGAAGTTAAATAGTAATTAAGGGAGGACATGACTTTGAGATACCAAATAACATAAAAGTAGGATAACACAAATTTTGTCCAAGAAGCATGAATTTAATTTTTGAAAGGTTTTTGACGTGCTGAATAAGAATCCGAGTGCAAATATGCGTTTTCGAGAAATTCGCCACTTAATGTGTGAAAGACTTGGTTTTTAACTAAATTCAAAGTAATGTTTCACGAATTAATGAGTATTAATAACTATAATAAAAATTATATAAATTCTCGAAGAACAAAAAGGATATCGGAAGGATTCAAAAAGTATTTTAAAGGAAGAAGAGAGGAAAAGACAAGCTGTCAATTTCCATACCAGAAAGGATTAACATAGTGGTGTTACGAAATGTCGAATATAACCGAAAAACGGATTTTGCCCTTGTTGAGAAGTTCTGAATAATATTTCGAATTCAGCATCCAGAAAATTATAAGAAATGTTCTATCACATCAAAGTGACAAAAAAAAAAATCAAATTTTATTGACCAGTGTTATCAGAACCATTACCCCCTTCGTGAAATAGTACGCTAATGGGACATACATGGGCATAGAAAAAAAATGAGAAGTTTTGGCGTAAATTTATAAATTTAACAGAATTTTGTTATAAACACATACTTTTCTCCCCTTAGTACGATAATAGGGACACATTTCATTGATGAACATAAAAAAAACGACTTCTTACGAAGCTTAAATGAAAATAATACCTCAAAATGGCTTCTTAGAGCAAGCGAAATAACTTACATTAGTATTATATTATTATGTGGTTTTTGTTAAAATGTTAAAACCCACAATCTCCTTAATCTATTTGAATATCATTTAAGGTATAATGTCCGTGATATAATCAAGTTCATTAAAACATGATGATATAAACGAGCACTATTTGTGACAACAGATTTGTAACTGTACATAATAATTATACATTGTATGGTATACATATACAAATTATACATACACAGCTAGATATTTATAAATTGTTCTTTGTTCTTTTTCAACAAGATGGGCAAAAACCGTTTTCTTAGTACCAAAAAATTTGTCTTGAAATTAAGGTATCAAGTTGTTCTCGAATAAAATTTGTATAAAGATTTCTAAGAATAATTTACTATATTGTAGTTCTAATCACCTGGTGCATAAAAAGTTTCAACTTTGACAGTTGAAACTTTGACAGAATATCTTTTTTAATTTAAAAAAGCAGAAGAAAATTTTATTTGTAAACTGTAAAAAAGTGGGTGTACAGACATTCTACCTTAAAAAGGTTTCACTGTACTTCAACTATAATTAATAGGTGGTAAAAAGAGATTTGCAATATGTAATTAAAACCTATTAGTTGTTGTTCATAAAGCGGACATTTAATGAGTGATAATCTTTTTAACCAACAATATAGAAGTTTTTTTTTAATGAAGTCAAATACTGATTCACTACATTTCTAAATGCATTTTTGCGTGTTTTATGTTTTTATAAAAGTATATCGAATTACATTGTAAGAAAAGTGTTGAGGTTCTTTTTAAATTCATTTTATTTTAAAATAAAATAATTAAAGTATTAATTACATAAGCATTTCATTTAAAGAGCACCAAAGAAACAAGAGACTTATGTACTATTTTAATGTGCCTATATATAGATTAGATGACATGGATGCTGGAATTTTGAATTGAATTTAGATTTATTTTGTACAAGCTTTTATTGAGCTTGCAATTTTTGTTTATGCCAACGTACCTCTGCAAAACATAAAATTCCCCTGTGTTTAACCATTCCTAGTGATATAGCTATAGCATTATATGTGAATTACATGTACTGTCATAGTAATATCACTTAGAATGGTTCAACTTTTGCATTCATTTTGACTTAGAGTATGTATATGGCAAAATAATATTGTAATTCTCGTCAGATTGTAAATTGGCTACAAAAACCACACCAACCAGTGCTAACTCAACACATATTAACGCAAATTAACTGATTAACACGAGTTGAGGTTGTTTTCAGACCCTTCTTGCAAATAAAAGTTATAATTTTACTAGTAAGTTTACAATTTGATGGAAATTACAATACTATATTGATATTTACAGCTTGTTCAGGTTAAATCTTGCAAGTGAATTTTAAAACAGTTATCCGAAACCGATTGAGCTGAAGTTAAGCAATAACATTAAGTTTGGATGACAATACATGGTTAGCTAAGTGACATCATCCTAAATCCAAGATAACAGGCTAGTTATTTTGTATACACTTCCAATGGTAATCAGGAATTGATTTTCTCATCGCTTCCATCATATTTAACATACATACCTTTTAAGTTATAAAATAAAAAGGCCAAGCTCTTTTTGTACTAAATAGTCGAAAATAATTAAAAGTATAGAAAAGTGACATGGACCAGCTACGTAGAAATTGTACGGTCATTGGGTGTTTTCAACCTGACCTTGATATAAAATAAATTCTGAACTGATTCCAATAATTCAAATTAATTTCAGATCGATAGCGCCCATATCATCTAGTATAATAATACTACTTGAATGTGCTTCGAAGAATGCGAGTTAAATAATAAAAGGGTATTATGTAAGTTTATTATTATAGTCCTATGATTAATATTCACTGTTGATGACTAAACGAGCACACAAAGTTGTGTTCCTGACTGTAATTTGGAAATAAACTTATATTTATGCATGGGCGTGCATAAAATATATTTTAAATAAGTAAGTAATATTGATTGTCATTTCTAATTAATTTAGTTTATAAAGAAATTAACTCAAAATATGGTAAATTATATTCGTCCCAGAGATGTTGGATGAAAAACCCCACACAGAAGCTGCCTAGTTAGATTATAATATCAATAGTAATTTAATTCCTTTTGAATTATTGACAACTTTATTACAGATATGATATACAAATTACATAATGAACAAGCGGTACATTTTTAGACCGTGAATCTATTTTTCATTAGTAGCCAACATGATAAGCTTTAAAATGAGGAGTAAATCATGGAATGTGGTGAAGGAATAAGAAAGATATCGTGGACCCAAGAAAAAAGAGTGAAGAGACATTTTACATATTCTACAAGACATTTTTGGGACAAAAATCACTTTTTTGGATTAGAAATTATTTTGCCTTTGGGAGTAACAAAACTGATAAACAATAGTTTGACCTCGATCGAGAAATATTACTTTGACCGTACAGTCTAGAGTAAATAATATAATTGAATAATAAATGAATTTGGTTGTCTAAGGTTAATTTAATAATAAATTTTGATGATTATATAGCTGCACTTTTTATGAGACATTAAAAATACATTGCATGTAATATTGCATGCAATTATTACTGTAAGGTCAAGGGCCTAATGTGTTATTTGACAATCATATCAAAATTGCAGAAAATTTGCGAGACTATATAATCAAAGTCGTGTAATTATTCATTGTGGCTGATATTCAATACAACGATAACTGAATAAAAAACGAAAAACTATTGCCCACCAATCGAAATAGTAAGAATGAAGATTTTCGAGGTGTTGTATAACGAAAAAATTGGGACTTTGTCCTTGAAAGAAAACTACATTATGAAGATATTTTACGGTCTTTCAGAGATAATTCTCGGCTAATAAGGTTGCTATCTCACTGTGGGCAATGTCAGAAAATTATAAATTTTTTTATACATATTATATTATTATTATAACACAACTACCATCAAAATTTGAAGTCAATTGATCGTCTCTTACTCGAGATAAACTTAGTTAAAGTTCGGATCACTAACACGGAGACCATTAAGAGAGAGGTTATGTTTTAAACAAGTTTCTTAAATCTAGAAAAAAAACTAGCATACGACCTTGCCAATGGCCTCTCAAATTTCCAAACATTCTAAAATGACTATCAAGTACTAAACCTGACCCTAGACTGATACTGTACGTACAGTGGGCAATTACGATGAATATAATAAATGTCAAGTTCTAAGAGTTTTATTATTATTTTTGTTAATTTAAATTCTTTGTAAAATTTTCAATTTCAAAAGAAGTATTTGTTTTATTTTAAAATTGAAAAGGTTAATAATAAATAATATATTTTATATTTAGTTATGCACTTTATTCATATTGTTTTTATTTATTTTACAAATTTAAAGACGTATTTGTTTTAAATATAAGAACTAATATTATTTGAATTCAATAGACGACCATAAATTATTTATTTTTTTATCCATGTCCATTATGTGAACGGATATGAAAAGGTGTTTCTGATTTTTATTTCTAAAGTTTTAGTGATTATTAAAATGCAGCCAAACCACGTTTAATTAATTTTCTTTTATTAATTATAAACTAATTGAATGTGTAGAAAGAGACCAGATTCAATCCTAATGTGAACGATAAATCCGAGCGTTTGCCGTTCGAGTCTTCGTTAGATGTTTACTTTTTTCATATCATCATTTTTTACGAAAAATTTTGCCAAAATAAGTAAATAGTAAAACTTGTATTCAAAATTCAGCACACACAAATGGTTCTAATAGAAATGATGTAAAAAAATTTGTAACTGCGTGAAAGAAAAGCATGGGCAGTTATTCCTATCAGGAAAAAAACGATTGATGTCGAACAATATATCTCACACAAATTATTCGCTGTTCAGTACAGAATGACATAACATGAGACTTCGACATTATTACCAATTGGGGAATGTCAAAATAATTTTTTTTTTGTCCATTCTGCATTCATTTTTGTTCTATGGGTAAGTATCACGATCCGCAGGCTCTTCTTTCCTATTAGGCGCTATGGGCAAGTACTCAGAGCTCCACGATCGACGAGAATTCTAATCTGACAAGATATAAAACGTTCTCTATACACGGTCAGAAGTGTATGGCGTTTAATACAATGCTGGCATGGTATAGAGACAGATACATATAGTATCCATGTAGGATAAGTAATATAACAGAATTGAATAGGACTATCCACCAGAAGTATTGTGTGTATCAAAAATCAGCATTGACTTGCCCACCATAACTACTATAAATTTTACAATCTCCGAAATATAGTACACCGTATGGCGTGCACACCGATACTGACCTTTGCAGAGCCCAGGTTCGGGGGGGAGGGGTTCTTCCACGTTCTCCCACCCTCTCTCATCAAGCCTGCTTTTTGAAGGAATTTTAATTTGAATAAAATTTAAACAGAAAATACTTTTAAAAGGTACATCGATATAACCATTAAAAAAAAATTTGATGAGTTATTTGAGAGAAACAATTGATTGGCATCTTGATACAAATTTTTTGATTGACGAAGAACTGTCCAATAGAAATAATAAAAAATTGTATAAAATTATGATTAAAAAAAAAAAACACTAAATTTATAAGAATGCTTCAGACATCTGTTTCTGTTTCTGCTCAACATTTATATTTTAACATGATTATAATATAATAGTGAGTGAATTAGATAAATAAGAGAACCAGTTTTAAAAGGATTTTTACTCTCTTTAACCATATCGCCTATGACTATGACTATGAATACAATGCATTCAAGATGACGGGCGACAACTCCAAAGGAGCATGCCAACTAAATTGAATTATGTGTGGGATATACATTATATTTTATTTATATTATTATTTATATAAAAACAGGTTCAGTTATTACATCACAAACACTTCCATTATATAACAATACAAGCGAAATTTACAAAATTTAAAAAACCTCCGACAAATACGATCTATTCCTAGTAAAGCGATTTTTGGAACTTTAGTTATAAAATGTTCTCAATCAAGTCGGTTCGACCGTTTAGGGGCTACGATGCCACTGAGAAACACACAGACGCACAGATAGACATTTTCAACTTACAACACTCCTTCTTAAATAAAAATCAATGTGATGGTCAATAACACCAGATGAGATGAAAAGGATACTTAGAGAGCTATCATTTTTTGGGACAAATGTTTGGTAATATTTTAATTGAAATTGAAATATTTGAGTTGACTTTGTTCTTTTGAATTATTGTTTTAAATTACCTAATTATTTTACCATTTCACTTTTCGAAATGAATTGAGCCAGGTTTATTTGATCATTCATTTCCATAGTAATTATTTATATGTTAAATTACATGTCATGCCTTTTCCAAACTGAATCGATTTTGAAAATCTTCGCCAATTTTTTAGTTTTTTCGAATACGGAAATCTAAGCTCCCTTTTGAAACATAGCTAAGAACACTCCGTTAAATAACCTTTAAAAAGAAACCAAAAAAATCGGTTCATCCGTTCAGCTACTAACAGACAGTCTGAAGCAAGCTTAAATTTGATGATATTCAAAGAGTAGGTAATTTTTATTAAATTACACAGTTCATCCATACATTTGAACAATATTGTTGTAAATTACAATGATTTGATTAATAAAGTAAACTGAAATTCAATTGAAGCATGTTATCATAGTTCTTTTCTGCCCTTCAATAAAAATCTGATACATTTTCAAACAGATTCGAGTCTAACTCACAACTCTTTTATTTCATTTCATCAAACGATGGAAGTAGATTCAAACAGTTGATGATAGATAAAGATACAGAATTGTATTATAATAATTATATATGATCTTTGTTTAACTTATTTAGTACTCCTGAGTGGTAATGCTAGGCTTTGCTAACTCTAGCTTACTTAACTCTAGCACTATGTTGCAATGGGGTACTGTGCTTCTTATGATAATAATACATAATTCAACTTCGTATACAACAAACAAAATAATATATTTTCTGAAAACAGAATTAATAAATAAATACTGGTTTTAGTACTGAGTGATTTCAACAGTATGAAACTTTGGCTTGAATCAGTTTCCTCCTCCTCCCCATTGCAATAATCATGACGTACAGATAGTAATAATACAAACAAAATTGGTTTAAAATTGTAGTTTAATTATTATTATTATTAACTAGCGACCCGCCCCGGCTTCGCACCGGTCCAATGCTGATACTAAATACACTGCAGAAAAACTGTGAACGTTGTATATAAAAACATAGCGACCTGCTCTGGCTTCGCACAGGTATAAAATATATAGCCTATGTGATTAAAATCGATCCAGTAGTTTTGATTTATTCATTACTGCCCGTGGCCCGCACGCGTTAAATTTGGAGTAAAACAATCCCCCTTTCCCTATACCATGAAGATTTCCTGCTATCTTTGGAATATCTAAATTCATACACTACATTTTTACTTATTTACTTTTTACATTTTTAACTATTTATCTCAAAAAAAGCAGTACTTCTCCACTATTTAATGGATGTTATTATACATATAAACCTTCCTCTTGAATCACTCTATCTATTAAAAAAAAAACCGCATCAAAATCCGTTGCGTAGTTTCAAAGATTTAAGCATACAAAGGGACATAGGGACAGAGAAAGCGACTTTGTTTTATACTATGTAGTGATATATTCGCTGTTCATTAAAATGTATCCAAAAGAGTACAATTTTGGCAATTTTGATAAACGAAGTATGTAATCATACTAAATTTAGGTCATATTTTTCAAATATTTGATCAAAATTAACCTAGCTCTAATAGGTTGCAAGAATGTGGAGTCTTGGTCCCGGAATTAGCACAAAAGTGATAGCTAGCGAAAAACTAACATCACAGCTGAGAAAATTGACCCAAAGTAAGTGGGTTTCAAAAAAAATTCCAATAAGATCGGATCAAATTTGGTTGAGTTATCAAAAAAATCAAATTTTTTAACTTTATGACGTCATCAGAATCCAAAAAATTTAATAATGCTCTATCATATCCAAATTTTATCCAATTTTGATAAAAAAAGTATGTAATTCTACTAAATTTGGGTTATATTTTTCAAATGTTTGATCAAAATTAACCTAGCTCTAATAGGTTGCAAGAATGTGGAGTCTTGGTTCCGGAATTAAGCTCATAAGTGATAGCTAGCGAAAAACTGACATTACAGATGAAAAGATTGGCCCAAAATTAGTGGGTTTCAAAAAAAATTCCAATAAGATCGGATGATATTTGGTGGAGTAAACAAAAAAAATCAAATTTTTTAACTTTATGACGTCATCAGAATCCAAAAAATTTAATTTTGCTCTATCACATCCAAATTTTATACAATTTTGATAAAAAAGTATGTAATTCTACTAAATTTGGGTTATATTTTTCAAATGTTTGATCAAAATTAACCTTGTTCTAATAGGTTTCAAGAATGTGGGGTCTTGGTTCCGGAATTAAGCACATAAGTGATAGCTAGCGAAAAATTGACAGCACAGCTGAAAAGAATGACCCAAAACTAGTCGGTTTAAAAAAAAATTCCAAAAAGATCGGATCAAATTTACCTATGTTATCAAAAAAATCGATTTTTTTTAACTTTATGGTCTTATCAGAAAAATTTAATTTTGCTCTATCACCAAAATATGATTTTTATAATATTGTATTATAATATCCTCAATAAGTATAAAAAAATTAAGAATTTTCTGACACTATACCCTTAGTGAGACGACATGTTATATTTTTCAATGTTTCAAAATCACTCTGTAATCACAATGGCCCCAAGAATAAAACAGACTCTCACAAAGACTGAGAGGAGGCTGCGGCTGTACATACATTACTATTATTAGTTTTAATATTTTTCATTAACAATACAATTATTATTATTATTATTTTTAATTAATTATTGTAATAGCAACACTTAAAATGGTTTTGTGTGTTTTTTGTATGTAGATGTTTATTTTATGTTTTGATGTTTTATTAATTTGACACCATCTGTTTGTCTGGCATGACTACAGAGTTTGGTTTTCTCTTTTTTTTTTTAAACATTATAATTTATGTTGGATTTTAATTTTTAATAATAATTTGTTTTTATTGGATAAATTAATTCTTATTTATTAAATACTTCACCACCCAACGATTTAGTTTGTTTCAATTCTGAAGTTTATTAATTGAGGACCTCCCTTGTAGATTAATTAATATTAAGTTTAACAAAGATGTTGTATAGGCACTCTTAAACGCCTCTTTTAATGTGCTGTTTCACTCAAACAAATTAAAACTCCGACGTGCTAAAGGATTAAAAAAAATAAAATTCTAATTCTACTCAAATAAAATTACTTCTAAATATTTCTGAATTTAAGAAGTTATGCAAGGATTGAATAGTACTAGAGATTTCAATAAAACTTTATAAATACATTTTTTGATTAATAAAGTTTCCAAAAATCACAAAAAATTCCTAGATCATCGGGCTTTTTATTATTATTTTATCGTTCAAAGTTGGCTGAAAAAATGATGAATCATATAGGTTATCCTTTTCAATTGGCTATTTCTATATCAAAAAATCTAGAGATAGTGATAAAAAATTGTCTAAAATATTTAGACAATTTTGTTGTTTATAATAATACCATAAAAATATAAGGTTGTCGATTATATAAAAACAAAATTTTAATTTAATTATGACTTCATCGAAGATCATTTGATCATTTGATGAACAGAGACGACTATAGTTAGAGTATTGATGATTGAAGAGAGATATCTATACTATCAAATTTATAAACAGCACACAAAATATTATGTATTTTTGTAGTATTGTAAAACTAAAACAACACTTTATTTGGCTACAAAGCATGTATTTGGTTTATATGTATGTGTCGTGCAATAAACCAAAACTTTTTTACAATGCTGTAGGTTTACAATCACCTTAAATAGAGTAGATATTTAAAAATAAGCTTTATTTAAGTAGAATTAAGCGCTAGAACAATTTTGGAGTAGAAAAATAAAAAGTAAAATATTCTTCCGTTCGAAATAATATTTTACAATTAATATTAATCTTCGTGTTTTAAAATGACTTAAAGTTTTTATCAAAACATATTAAAAAGATAATTACTTAAGTCATCAAAGAAATATACTATAAATAACAATTATTATTTACTTAAGGTGTAGTAAGATGATGATAACGTTTTTTTTATTTCTCTTTCATATCAAAAACTTGACAGATAGCAAAAGTTACAATCATTCATTACTACTTGTTTGATTACTTTCAATTACAAGTCTATAAAGATTTATTGTTTATATATAAATATCTCTCCTTTTTAGGATCAATTGATCACAGATACTTTTTTCAAATTAATTTCGATTGTCATTTTTAGAGTTTCTTTAAATGTTATGTCTTAGTCATGTATACCGACTCTGGGGCATCGATTAATATTTGTAAATTGAGCACAAATAAGTCGATGATATATTTCAGCCTTAAGCGCAGTAATATTTAAATTGGAGATACGATTAAAATTTAAACATTATTTTTGAATTATTATCTTTAAATCTTTTTTTTTTCTATCTTTTATAGTTTTAAAGATGACCTCTACCTAGTTGAAAGATTTTTCTCGTGCTAGAACTAGGAATTTGATTAGAAATTTTAATAAAATTTCTATAAACATTTGCATTTAAAAAAATGTTTCAAACAAAAGATGTTTATTTTTTTAAAAAGGACATTTTTTACATTTAAACATTTGTTCTATCTCAAACGGTTTACAAGATGGGTCCTATGAACCCAAGACCCAATTGACATATGTTGCTCAATTACAAACTGAATCTCACTTTTTAAATTTTGAGCACTCTATAAAAATTTCAGCTTATTATCTCTTTTGAGTTATGACGTTTGTTACGGACGGACAGACATTCAAACGGCCAAACGAAAATGGATTTTATCAACACCTTCACCAAAACTTTGCTCGTAGTATCAATGTTTTTTTTAATCGTTTTATACTTGGGACTAAACTTAATATACCTTGATATATTTCATATATACATGGTATAAAAATAAAACGCATTTTGGGTCAAATGTAGTGTTAGTCACATATGGAATCAACAAGAAGACATTTCTTGCAAAATTTTGATTGCTTTTTTTGTTGCCTATCCCTGACAGCGATGTTTCATAGAGAACCGATTCTCAGCTCATTTTAGAGCTATTAACGTCAACGTGTTTTATTATACTCATTAGTACAATATAGTTTTTCCAACAACAACAAAAAAACAATCCAAAACCCATTGATTTGTTTTCAACAACCTGAAAAGATCCCTTAAAAAGGATCGTCCACGTTGATGAACTTTTGACTCCAAAATCATATGAATTAACGAATCTAGAAATAACGTAATTTTGTGCAATTCCTTCTCGTGATAACCAGAAAACAATATTTTTAAAACATTGATCCAAACTGTAGATTTGGACATTTTGTTAATACATTAACAAATTATTTTTTAGGGTTTTCTAAATTCGTTTGTAAATCAATGTACATGTAAAACGTATCAGCTGTTTATACAGTCATTAAGGAATATATATTATATAACGCACTACAGTGAGAAAAAAAAACACCCTCCCTTATTAACTGTTGACTGAGTTTTTAGAAATCGAATTTTTTTGAAAAAGGGGGACGAATATTTTTTGTTTGTATGTGTTTAAAGCCTAATGTAAAAGTCATAGTTATCGATTAGGTATTTTATATATATATAATATAAAGTACTAAATGAAAATGGCTTATTTCATTTGGTGTGTTTTATTTACCGTTCAATTTGAAATGACATCATGAATGTATATTAATCCACTTAAAAATAATGAAAATTTTAATTTGATTTGATTTAATTATTTAACTATATCCCGTCTACAATTTTTTCATCATTTTCGTATAAAAAAATTATTCATTGAAATTGATAATATTTTTAATAAAAAAAGGGTATTTTACGACACATGTTTATATTAAACTTAGATCACTAAAATATTCATAGATCACTAAAAAGATTCATAGAAAACCTTTGAAATAAAGGGTGATATCATTTTCAGCTAATCATTTATAGAAAACGTTGTTTTATCCGTGTTTTCAGGAAAAACTGAAACATAAACTGCAAAATATGATTCTTTCTGACATCTATGATTCTTTCTGACGTGGTTCGTTTCGTATGTATTGTATAGCGTGCGGTCCATGTGACTATGTCAGTTTTGGTTGATGTCTAGCTTGTGTGATAAACGTTTATCGTAGTTAACCAAATATAGTATATTACCGGGATATTCAAATTGGTATTTGTTTGGAGACATTTTAAACGGTTATCATATTAGTGATAAAATTTGTGTCTTTTTAATTAAAAAAATTCCGAGCCAAGGTACTACTATAATTAATTTAAAAGTTAAAAAAAACGCAGTTATTCCAAAATTGGCGGCAGTCTCCATGACTGTCTATCTTTTTTTTTTTTTTAAAGTCAATAGAAAAGTTTGAAATTTTAGTAAAATAATTCCTCCTAATATCGCAAATCTCTGTAATACTGTTAGAAAAGAATGGTAACATTCATTTTCTTTAACCTTTCCTATTTTCTTCAACAGTTACTCATAAAATTTTAAACAAAAATCTACATAAGTTTTTCCAATCTATAATAAATTCTAACTCATACGAATTAAAATCTAAATAATATATTTCGTATCTTTTTTTAAACCATTAAACGGGGAGGTCAAATGGGTCTTAATAATCAAATATACAAGACATTTTAATTATAACCCAATTCGGTAAATTAATTTATCTTCGTTTACCTATTGGGTGGTCTATTATATATCTTTTTTGAATAGTTTTGAAAAATGTAATTACTTTATTTAAAAAAGAGTTAAAATGTTTTAAAGGTGTGTAATTATCTCATCACTAATGTTCAATGATTTAGATTAAGTAATAGAGTTTTCTATCATTTTGTATTTACAAAATATTAAACTATCAAATTTGTATATTTAATTAAAAAAATTTAAATAGGTCACATTGTAAAAAAGGAATTATTGCAATTTTTGTTTTTAATACTTTAGATGTTTTTAATATTTTAGTTTTAATTTTTACGTAAAAAAAGCTTTTTTACTCAATAAATTTATTTTTATTTTAGGATTAATTGCTAATTATTTTATGGAGCGTAAAAAAATAAAATGTTATATTTTTGACTTAAAGGGGTCTTTAAAAAAAAAAAAAAAAATTGTGTATTTAATGTGTTTAGAGTAATATTGTTTAACTTGTTTAGAGTAATATTATTTAATCTGTTAAGAGTAATGCTCCAAAAATTACAAAGCAAAATTCGTATTCTTTTAGAAGTTAAATACAGATACTGATAATAAACTAATTATAACTGCTAACCCATAAGTAATACTGTGTCCAAAAAATAAGGTGACATTTGAATTTAAACTGCGCGCGTTTGTTTTGCATTATAAATTCCTCCCGCCCAGCCAAACAATCAACAAGGAATATTTTTGAACATTATGCGTCATTTGCGTAACGCTATCCGCCTTAAAAAGCCGGAATTTTGGAAAGACAAATCATGGTTTATACACCACGATAATGCACCATCCCATACTGCACTCATAATTCGTGATCATTTCGTCAAAAACTCAACCCATATCGTTCCGCAACCACCGTATTCACCTGATCTGGCGACGTGCGACTCCTGGCTGTTCAGCAAGCTCAAAAGACCGCTTCGGGGACACCGTTTTGATACGATAGAGGAGGTTCAAGCCACAGCGAAGGCGGAACGGAAGGCAATCCCAGAAAGTGACTACAACCAGTGTTTCGATGATTGGAAAATCCGTTGGCATAAGTGCATTGCATCGGGAGGCGATTACTTTGAAGGGGATGAAATTGATTTGGAAGAATAAATAAATAATTTTCAAAATAAATACAATGTAGTATATATTTTAAACATACAGGACATGTCATATTTGAGAGTTACAATAATTCGGCTATTTTTTTCTAGAGATACAATACTTCTCGGAAAATTCGCAAAATCAATTTCTTTGAATAGTTTTGAAAACTAAAAATTTTAAATTATAAAACCATATTTAAAATTTAAAACTGGGCCCTTTAAAAATGCATAAAAATCATTTTCATAAACATTTCAAAATTGTATTAAAGTTTTCTAACATGAAAATCTTTTAAAAGAAGAATTTTACACCAGATTACAGAGATTTTTAAAGAGATTCCAGAAAACATTGTTTTTAAAACAAACATAAAGAATAATAAAAATTAATTTCTGCAAACAATTTAAAGTAATTTTCTTTTCACATGAAATAAAACTATTTTGTTAGAAAAACTATATGAATTTAAATACAATATTTATTTTAGAATTTCTAACTAGAACAAGTAAACTCGAATAGAAATTATAGTATTCTTCTATCTTTTACTTGTAATAATATGTATGACATAACAATATTATTTTAATAAATGGAATTGAATAAAACTAACAATATATTATTCAATATAATGACGTTCGGCTTGGTTCGAGAGAAAAGTTAGAAAATTATGTAGGTAGCATAATAGTGTATGTAATAATAATATGCTTTTTAAACTTCGTTTTATGAAATTAAAAGAAAAATTACTCTACTGGAACAATTTGAGTAAAAAAATTTTTATTTTTTTATTTTTACGACATATTATGTAGAGCACATTATACTCCAATCATCTTAGGGTTTCACCTCGGAATCTAACGGAATAAGCTGAACTTTTGTAAAAACCTTTATTAAGATAGTACAAATGTTGTCTCAAAAGACATATGGTCACGCAAAAACTGATTTTCGAGACCTTTGACCTTGAAAATCCAATGACGGGCACGCATGACCGTCTATGTGACTTTTGAGACAACCTTTGTGCTATCAAAATAAAGGTTTGTACAAACATTCAGCTTATTTCGTTAGATTCCGAGGTTTACCACTTATTTTGACTAAGATGATCGGGTTATATTTTCAGCACTAACAAAATCAATATTTAACAGAGAAGATGCTCTGGGATATGCATGCAAAATTTTGACAGACCAAAAATAAGGCGTTGACTTTCGAAAAATTAAATTGAACTGTTTCTCTTAAGATGTTTCGATATCAAAGCAAAAGTGTTATTAAAAAACTGAAATGTTGTGCGTCTATTAATGAGTATTTAATACGCCTTCTGTATAAACAAGTCGATTCTCTTTACGATTTACGAGATATAAATTATTAAAAACAGCGCCTACATGGTGATATATGAAGAAGTCGTAATAAATGTTGGTTTTATAGTGAATAAGTACATTTAAAAATGTTTTACCATTTACATAAAAAACTTTTATCAATATTCCTCAAGTTTTAAGCTTTAAAATGATACCAAAATTAAGAACTGTGCATAAAAATCAAAAAATTTTTTTGGTAAAAACACCGATAGTTAATTTCTCCTAAACCGTACAGAGAATCGGTATGAATTTTCCAAACAAGACAAAAGGATAGTGAATTAATAAGTAAAACTTCAAATGTTTTGGATCATTTTTTTTCTACTAGCGGGGTAGATTTTATTCCAAAAATAACCTATTTGAATCGAAAAGGAAATTACCAAGTTTTTAAAATTATGCAATTGAGACTTTTCCCACATATGACACATAGGGTAGATTTTGTTCAATATATAATAAATACATCGGACAAAATGTTTAGTCAAGTAAACAAAAATACATAATATCCTTAATGAAAAACAGAAATTTTACCCCATCCCCCTTAACAAAATATATATATATATATATACTATTAATTTATTAAGTAAATAATTTTATACCGTTTCATAGTGTATGGAACGAATTCATAATATTAATGACAACATCAAACCACCCCCTCTCAAAAACCCGTAGAAATATGCCCTAAAAACAAATACAGTGCCTTTCATGGTAAAATATACTCTCTCATGTAACAGGGAGAGGTCGACTTGGTAGGTATTTAAAAAAAAAAGTGGAATAAATTTCAAAAACCATCTGTTCAGGTAGTTATTGCTACTATAATATAGAGATTCTTAATCTTTCCTTTCAAAAGAAAGGGAGTTAAATACCTAGGTAATTGTAGTAAACGTCAATAGGCATATAAGGTCGTTTAATTCTTGTTAAGGTAATTCACTCATAAAATCCATTTTTATTATTCAATATAAAATTTATATTAAAGTAAATGAAATATATTGATTTTGAAATATTTACAATTAAAATCAACAAAATTGAGTTGAATAGAATTAAGGACGTTCCCAAAAAAAATGAGTGTATGAAAATATTAGAGACTTCGGTTTCCAATTTTGAGGGTAGATTCTGTTTGAACTTAGCCAAATAGATAACAAATTCAGGCAAAATTATTGTCTTCCAATAGAGTTAAAAGACGATTAGATGAAAACGATCTAGTGATGTTAGGATGCTATCTAAATTTAAGTAATTAATTTACAGATTGAAGTTAACTTATTTAAAAACTTGCAAAACCAACAAATTATCTGTACAAGATTGGAACAAGAAATGTTTTTGTAGAAAGCCAAAAAAAATTAAATATTAAGCCACTTGATTTTTGAAATGTCATCTCAGAAGAGAGAAAAGACAAAAATCTGTCCAAAATTTAAAAAAAGCCCTGATTAGAAAACTGCAACTATCAAAATTTTTTAGTACATAGTTCCACTGTTTATTTATGCAGAATTTAAGAACAAACGTTACATAACGATATTGACACGTAATCGCTTGAGTTTCTACAGAAGGACTAAATAATTTTTTACGTTTTTCTACTTTTCTTATTCAAATAGTATTCAAAATAATCTTGTATCAAGAGTTTTTTGTGTGTTTAAATAATTATTTTGGGTTCAGAAAAATTTTTCATAAACTCTAAATTCGCTATTAATTAAGCGACTAAGCGAAATTTTACATTTCATGGTGAACATTAAGTATATTTAAAGTACCTCAGTATAAAGTTACTTTTGAATGAACTACCTTAAATTTTGCACTTTGTAAAACTTTTATCAATAGTTTTATTTACATGTTTAGGTGCATATTCTAAAGGATTATATCACCATTAAAATGTGTAGGATATCAAAAGAATCGATTGCAGTTTTATAGGCTTGAAAAATCAGAAACAAGAAGTAATTATGTAGACCCCTCTTATAAACCTAAATACCCCCCAAATTACCCACATGTTAAACAAGCACTAAATTAATTTTAGACTTTTATAACTAATAAAAATAATTTTACGACCTAATATTTTTAGATTATAAATATCTGATAAAGTTTATAAATTAAACGTTATTTAGAATGATGGAATAAATTTAAGCATGATGGCTGTAAAATTTTCGATGAAAAATTTTTCTCAGTTTATGGAAACAAGCTCTTCAGTTCTTCATTTTCAAATTTCAGTTAGTTTCAATTTTCCGATGTAAATTCTACTATATTTTCAAATTGAAGATGGTAAGTTCGTCTTTTTCAGGATTCATATTTCGGAAACTGAAAAAAGATTTTCAATAATGAAGTATTTTCAAATTTCCAAGAGAACAAATTCATTTTTCTCATTTTTTTGACGTTAAAACAAGATCGTCAACAACGGAGTAATCTGAAGGTTCAGTGCATTTTTTCTTAAATTCTAACTTATTCTATTAAAAATGCTTTGGATGTGTTCTAAATCATTTTATTCACATTTCATTCTTTTTCGGATTTAGAAAAACCGATAAAATAAACATCATAGAAAATTTCTCAAATATTTCCAAAATACTTGCTTAAAAATACCCTGTTGTTAAATATACTTATTCCTACATTTTTATGCAATTTTTGGTGGAGGTGCAAGGAACACACAATTATATGTCAAACTGATATGTTCAATGTGCTTACTTGCGCTCCCACCAAAAATGCATATTGGTATAATAATTAAGCAAAATTTATTTAGAACGTAATCCACATTCAGTTCCTGTTCAGTTCCAAATATCATCACTTTTGAAAATTAAAATTTTAAAGTGCACTTACCTAATTGAACAGACATCTTTGGTCGGACATTCTCCTGCCATGCTCCATCAATTTCCAAAATATTTACACAACAAAAAACCATTAAAATAAAAACAATAATATTACACCAATTTTTAACTAAACACGACCCCATCATCATTTTCATAATACTTTTTCCAAAATAACAATTTTCTTAAATGTATAAATATTATTTTCTTTTTTTTAAACAATTATTTTAAAAACAGCTCTCTTCTTGTTTTGAAAAACACGAAAAACACTGTGAAGAGTATTAAACGCACTGAATTTCAAAATTAAAAACAATAAACAAAAACAGAAATTTTATTGGGGAAAATCAAGTCAGAACAAAATTTTCATTCACCGACGACGTCGACATACTGAAATTTCCATAACAGAAAAAAAAAATGAAAATTGCACTAAACTTGAAAAACTTAAAAATTTGGTCACAAAAACATCACTGAATAAAGAATCACTGAAGTTTAAGAGCTCACGTTATAACATTTTTGGATCGAAAAAACTGACAATCAAAACGAAAACCGAAAACACGTACACGTTTTTTTGAAAACAAATTTTCTTGTTGATTTCGTTTTGAAAAGAATTGACTGTGTTGTTGTTGAATCTTATTGATACGGTGTCTTGACGCAAACTAACAGCAGAGCAACGCTCTGTCATAGAATGCTTCCCTCTCTCCTCTAATGTTCGACCACACTTCTATGTGTGTATATATGTAGAATACACGAACACCACGATATATTGTAGAGTTTAACCTAGAGCAGCACCATCAATGTGTATAAAACCCAAGCACATCGGATCGGACGATGTTACAATGTGAAGGATGAATAACAGTAATTGTAAGAGCGTCGGCGTCGAATTCCAGACGATTGTATACTGTGTACACTCTCCTCTCTCATTCACAGCCAAAACCAGCACCACATTTCGCCAAACGACAAGGATAGGGAATGTGAGTTGGATGTAGTTTTTGTTGTTTTTTGTTTAATGTGTAGCGCCACGAATCTGCAACGACATATTTATGAATTAACACACATAGAAAATCGGATAATGTTTATTATATCGTAGTTTTCGGAGAGTATTTTCGCTATATAATAATAGTCTATCTAGAAAAGCTAACTACTTTTTCCTTAAACAAAACTTTCCATATTACAATTATATATACATACATAAATACAAACATACATACATACATACATACACACACATAAAGCTCGTTTTACTCGCGCGGCGTGGCGTACTTTGTTAGTCGCTATATGTTGTAAAAATGTATTTACATTTTTTAAATTTATAAGAAGAAAAATGGTAAACTTTTTTATTTGAATCTAATTTTATTTTATTTTATTTTGGAAGCAAAACGATTTATACATTATGTTTTATTGACGGTTAACTGGTAAGGCTAAAACTTGAAGGCTAGCTTGTGAAAGTAGCATAGATAACGCGAAAGATATGCTAGCCTGTAAGTGGATGTGATGTGATGAATGAGAGAGAAGACTGTCAATTTAATTAGTTTCTATGTGTCCTTGTCATAGTCATATGTCATAATGATATGATGACAATATCTAGCCAATGACATATATAATAGACAAGGACACAGAGTAACTTACTGGCAGTCTTCTCTCTTATTCCATCATATCGCTAATTTTGGACCATGGTGTTCTCTATGTATAATATTCTATGGGAAGCAGGGGCGTAGGAACGAAATTTTTGCTGGGTGGGCAGGTTCGAAATTTTTTTTTGCTGGGTGGGCAGAAAGGTCAATTGTTAGTGAAAAACTTTTGTTTTGCCCTTAAAATTATCCTACACGAAATTTTAATAGACCAATAAAATTTTTAATCTCTTCAACAAAGGGGCATGGCCCACCCAGGGAAATTCCTGGGTGGGCAGCTACCCACCCTGCCCATACGGCCCCTACGCCCCTGATGGGAAGCAATTCGTGATGTAAGAGGGTATAGAATTGGCTAAATTGTTGAAATACCCTTTATAGAAAGTGTTGAATGCCTTCCGGCCGCCATTTATTTGGCTTTTCAAAAATTTAAAACACTATTTTCTAGATTTTTCTTGTTTTTCGAAAATTTTTCACAAGATCTCAGTTGAAGCAACCTACAAATTTTAATCAACTCCCTATCTTTAACAGTTTTGGAGAAAATGAACACTAAAGTTTAGTTATAATTTGTGCCCTCACAAGTAATCAGTGATACGTAAAATATTTCAAACAAAAGTTGTTAATCTTTTACATTTAAACTTTTAATCTATCTCTAACGGTTTACAAGATGGCTCCTTCGGATTCAAGATCCAATGAACCTATGTTACTCGTTTATGAACTAAAAATCATGTTTTACGTCCTGAACACGCTATCAAAATTTTAGTTTGACATCTCTTTTTGTTATCGTGTAAGCAACGGAAATTGACTCTTAAGATGATTCTATGAATACCTATACGAAAATTTTGTTATGAACACCCTAACACCATGAAGTTATTATTAAATCAAAATGGTTGGTCTAGAAACCATATAACTTAGTTTTAGCAACAACTGTTTTCGATTTCGTAATGTTTACAAATTTCTACTGAACATTCATTCATCATCCGGTATTTTCCATAAATTCTCATATAAATAAAAGTATTTATTATATGGTAATGTATGGTACATACTAAAACTATATGACAATACTTTTCAGTATTTTTAATATTTAGAAAAAGACAAAAATACCAAAGGAAAAAAGTAAAAAGTATAGGAAAAGTATAAAATAAACTTTCTTAATATTATTTTTCAAATGCTCACAAATGGAATTTAAAACTGTATATTTTTCTTTTACGGTATATAAGTATAGATAGATCAGCATCAGCACAATGTACGGAATTTTTTGTAACATTCGTAGAAGACAACATTCGCCTCGTATCTCTTTCTACGTTTTTTTGGAAACTTTCTAACAGAAATTTATTAATATCAACCCGAAAATAAAATTTAGTACCCTCCAAAAATATATAATTATTTATTTGTATACCCTATATATTTGAAACATATCAGAGTATATTAAGTTTAGCCAAGTTTGCAACTTAGAAATAGAAACAAAACTTTGGTATAGGTGTTCATATCAAATCACCTAATTAGATTGTCTTTGTTTGTCTGTCATCGCGATGACTCAAAAACGAAAAGAGAGATCGCGCTAAAATTTGCATAACGTGTTCAGGGCGTTAAAAGTGGCTTTGATTTCGTAAAAGAGTAATATAGGTTAATTGAGTTATGGGTCCGAGGGTTCATATGTTAAGTCGTAACAGACAGAACAATAATTTAAATACAAAGAATGTGCCTTACATAAAAATTAACAATTTTTTCTTGAAAAACTTTTCGCCAGTGTCTGTATTCTCCTGTAGGGGCTCAAATTAGTGCAAAAATTAAGTTTAATTTTCTCAAAAACTATAAAAAAATAGAGAGAGAGTTCTTAATTCATAATAAAACCATCTGATAATATTAAGGGGGGGGTGATAAAAGGTTGAATTTTCGGGGATAAAAATTTTGTTTAGAAATTTGTTTCAAAGCATGTAGATTCTACAAAAAAAACACAAAAAAGGGGTAAAATGGCCGTCATTAAACTTCTTATTTATGAAAACTAGCTCGAACTGGGCAGTGCAATACCCATGACTAAAGAAATAAGGGAGTAATTTATTTTATTTTTATTAATAGACAATTTTATTACAGGTAAGATATACAAATTACATAATGAATAAAATTAAATCTTAATATTACTTTTCTAGCCTGCTTTTTACTAACCGGTACATTTTTGTGTGATCATGGGTTTCTTTTTCGTCACTAGCCAGCACGATAAGCTTTAAAATTAGGGGCTAAGTATGGAATTTGAGAAAAGAATAATGATAGTATTTCAACAATTTACTCAACCAATCGTTTATTACCACTTGTTTGAAATATTTTTAACTTTTAACCATACTCCATACGGAAAACAAGTTCTAGTTACAAAACAAAGAGCTGTCATGATAGCAGGTAATTTACAAATATACTATTTATAAATTTTAATACTTGTGCAAGGTTACTGAAAATTACGCTCGCTCTTTTATCAATAATTAAAATAGTTTACTTATTCAGAAAGTAATTGATATAACTTCTAAAGGTTATACAAACCACGATTTGTTTTTGTAAAAGAGATGCTTATTTTTTGTGAATAAAAATTGAATTAAATTTTGTTATGAAAACAATTTTTAAACATTTTTCCTCAATTTTTTGTGTTGTGTTTTGTACTCAAGTTTTTCTTTTTTTTTTTACCATTAGAAGAAAGAATATTTCTACGAAAAAATTTATGAATACAAACATTAATGGTTTTCGTTTTTCTTTTTTTCGGGGTAGAATTTTTGATGAGTAATTATATTAAAGAAAATTTGTCATTTACATAATTATTTGTCAAGTATGGAAAGTGAATTTGTAAATGAAAGAAAAATGATTTTATTTTGTATAATGACCACTTTTAGTACTTTTTTATGAATTACTTCTTTTAAAAGGTCAACAATTATTAAAAATTATTTTTCTAAGGACAACTTCCCATGGGTCATTGTAAATGATAAAAGATAATTATCTGAGTTTTTTTAACAAATTTGTTTGTATGCAATTAATAATATGATTTTAGTGTAAGGTACATTAAACTTTGTGTATTACAGCAAATGTGCTGACATTAACACTCGACAAGACGAAAATACTAAGTATTCAGTTAAGGTTAACCCCTTAACTGAATAAAAAAAAAAAGAGCGATTTTCTCAGAAACTATGCATCCAATTGATAAATAAACCCGATTTTTGGATTTTTGGGTCAAAATTACTTTATATACAAAGTTTTATCGAAATCAGAGACAAAATTTTTTTCCCGATTTTTTCGATTTTTTTCAAGGGGTACCCCTTAAGAAAATTGCAAAAAAATCGAAAATTTTTTTTGTCTTCGATATCGATAAAATTCATTATATAAGATAATTTTGACCCAAAAAAACCAAAAATCGAATTTATTTAATGATTGGATGCGTGGCTTTAGAGATATAATCCAAAATTGGACACAAAGAGCGATTTTCTCAGAAACTATGCATCCAATCGATACATAAAAACGATTTTTGTATTTTTGGGTCAAAATTACCTTATATACAGAGTTTTATCGAAATCTCAATTTTTTCGATTTTTTCTAAGGGGTACCCTTAAGAAAATTACAGAAAATCGAAAAAAAATTTTTTGCCTCCAATATCGATAAATAATTTTGTAATTCGGCTGTATGAGCTATATTCCTGTAGTTTCATTAAAAGCAATTCACTAGTTTTTGCGTGAAAGTGTAACAAAGAAACAAAGAAACAAATAAACATCCTTACTTTCACATTTATAATATATACGGATTCAGGGTGAATACCTGTCTATATTGTTACTAACGCCTCTAGTTTGTTTACAAATATATTTTAAAGTCAACTCAAATAAAATAATATTGATATTTTGTTCGAAAAGTATTTTCTTAATAATAGTATTACTAAGATATGTGGCTTGGTTACAACAAATTGGTATATTTTAAAGCCTGGAGCCAAAACTAACATTATTTTGAATTTTAATTACATCAAAAAGCTCTAACATTTTGTTTGTGAGTCTGTAAGTTGAAGACTAGACATAAAATAATATAAATATTATGATAGACAAACCTCGAAAGTGTTTTATAATCGAAATTAAAATAAAGAGACGTTCTCACTTTGTATTAAATAATACACACACTAATTCCAAAAAGTTTTCAGACAAATTTTATAGAGCATAATGTAATGTAGTGTTAGTGTTATATTATTAAAATTATTCTTGGGACTCTGGTGTCTATTTTCAAATTATCTTTTATAACAATAAAAGACATAAGACCGACTGTCCACTTAAAATATAATGTATCATCATGTAGTTAGAACTAAAAAAGGATTTGTTAAGGTTGACCGGACCATCCAGAAGAATTTTACTGCTGATTATAATTGTTTTTCAACAGAGTTTAAAACCTTTAATCTGTAAATTAATTATTTAACATCATTAATAATCGTATTCATGTAATTATCTTATATTTTATTTCCCCAGCCTGATTTGTCCTGGGTACCCAATATCTTTCTTATTCCTTTATCAAATTCGTTGATTTACCCCTCATAAAGCATATCGCGGGTAATGAAGAAAAATAGACTCGCGGTCTAAGAATGTAACGCTTAGGAAAAAACAAGCAAGAAAAATAATGTTAAGATTTATTTTTGTTCATTGTGTGATTTGTATATCATATCTGTAATAAAATAGACTATAAACAAAAAGGAAGTCAATTACGGTAACCCAATTTTAACCACGGGTACCGCACTGGGTAATTTCCCACGGGTCGAGCTAGTTTATTACTAAAAATAATAAAAAAATCGACTTATTTTTGCCTCAATCTTATTTTTTATCTTTTTTAAGTCATTTACAAAGCTCTTCGTCGACTTTTTAAAAAATTTTAAACGTAATGTAAGAGATATAAATTAAACAAGTGAAAACAAACAATTGACTGAGTTAATTGTTGAAATACCATTTATAGACAGTTTTGATGCCGCAATCGTTTGTTTTTTGACGTCACGTAAATAAAGAAAGATTTCCACTCTTAAATAGCCACACACACATAACTGATATTTCCATATTAATACATACTACAAAATTTTCACCTAATTAGCGCCCTCGTGGGTAAACAGTGATGTTTACAAGAAAATGTTTTAAACAAAAGTTGTAAGGAACATTTTTTACATTCAAACATTTGTTCTATCTCTAACGGTTTACAAGACCCAATTGCCCTATGTTGCTCAATTACGAACTCGACCTCACTTTTTACGTCTTAAACAGACTATAAAAATTTCAGCTTGATATCTCTTTTCGTTTTTGAGTAATCGTGATGACAGACGGACAGACGGCAGACGACAGACGACAGACGACAGACAGACATACGGAAATGAACTAATTAGGTGATTTTATGAACACCTATACCAAAATTTTTTTCGTAGCATCAATAGTTTTAAGCGTTATAAATTTGGGACTAAACTTATTATACTATGTATATTTCATATACATGGTATAAAAAGTAGAAGTTTTTTTGTTTTTCAATCCATAGAATGTGGAGCAACATTATTGAAAATATTTGCATTCATTCAACGTTTGCTATTCACAACATGTTAAAATTCCAATTTTTATTGATTAACACTGTGTCAGATTTTTATCTATACATTGCCTTAATATCTGATCAACCTTAAAAATTTGTTTTGATTAAAGAATGATTATTATATTAGTTTAAGTTTATGAAATTAGGCTATCAAATTATTTGACACAGACAACTGGCTTAGCCAAGCAATAAACAACAAGTATTAGACACCTCTGATTATGTTAAAAAAAAACAATAAGAACAAAAATTTCGAATTAAAAAAGTTTTCTTTCTAAAACGAATCGTAAAATATCTAAAACGAATATTATACATTTCTCGTGGTGAAAATTGTATGAGATCCAGTAATTCTGCTTATGGGTAGAAAAAACTGTTCCTGACGATTATGGAGTTACAGAGTTCTACCAAATTCAAAGATTAAAGTTTTCAATAACATTTTCCAACATAATTCCTTGAATTCTATGGAAATAATCTTTTTTTTTATATTAAACAACACATTGTTTATCGAAAAACTTCACAAAAAAAAAACCATTATATTTTTGATACGAAAGCGATGAAACAAAATACATTATTAAATTGCTAATATAGAAAATAATTAGTAAAATTTATCATAATGCATCATCATCAACTTGTATGAAACTGATTTATCCATGCCTGGACAAATTTTCATGAAACGTAGTTGTAAGTCAGTAAGTACTTGAATGTTTTAACCTTCATTTTTGTTGAGAGAACAGTTCTACATTATAAAATAATTAAGAGTAAAATCGATAATATTTAAAAATATTTGAAAAATTGTGCAACAGAAGCTGCGGGTATAGCAATTGTAAAATAAACATTTACAAAAATACGAACAAAAATTTTTAATGTAAATATTTTTTATGTAATCTAATTGAACATTTCACAAAAAAAGTAAATAATGGTACAATGATTGCTTTTTGCATTTTTATTTGAAGGATTCCGTATCCAACCCATAAAAAAATAACCTTTACCGGATCAAAATTCTGCCACTTCCCTTATCTTTGTGTCAATAAGGCTTTTTCTCTCAAAAAAAATCATATTATATCAAGAAGAAATAGTATTTACACATTTTCGAGTTACTGAAGTTCTAAATAAAAAACTTCACACCACATGTATAAGAAAAATTTGTGTTGAATTCACAAAAATGAACTACCAACTTTAGATAGCTTGTTTCAAAGAACAAGATTTGAAACTGGGATCAAGGAAATATATTCAATTAATAGAAAATTCAAAAAGCATGTTTACCAAATTGTATAAGAATAGTATTCACAAATATTCGAGTTATTGTCCAAAAATTCACGAAAATGAACTACTTTAGATTGCTTGGATCAAAGAACTAGATTCAAAACTAGCATGAAGGAAATAGATTCAATTAATAGATGTTTTCAATGGCTTTTCAAAGCAAGTAAATTCGACTACTCGAGGTTTTTTTTTTTAATCGAATTTAGAGCAAAATTTAGATAGTTACGAATGTATATTGATAAGGAACCCTCAGCATGTAAGTTATACTCATACTTGATCAGTTTTATTTTTGGAATATAAAACAATAATTCCACATTCAAAAAAACAAATATTTAATATTTAACCAATAAAGAAAATAGAAAAATGCAAAAAATTATGCTCTCATTCGCAATATTTACTTTCTGTTGTGTTCAAAAATAATGTTCAGTCAGCTTTAAATTTCTATTTTATGAAACGGATTGACCATTTGTGGTACAAAATGAGAATAGTTAACGGAGTAACACGTATCGATTTTCTTTTATCAATTGAAGAAAAATTATAAAAGAATTTCAAGTCATTTAAACAAGACAATCATCTTCGTGCCCTCATTAAAGATTCTCCATTGATTAAAAACACAATAGAAGTAGTATTATTATATCAGAGAAAATGAGTAAACAACTTTATGAAAGTTGCAGGATTGGAAAGTCACAAGGTATTTCAGAAAAACGGAGGAAAGATTGTGAATTTGATTATTTTTGTAAATAGTTCTAAATTAATTGTGTTTGTCTTCCTACAATATTGTAAAATGTTTTGGATTATATGGATGGTACGAGTAGATAAGCTTATAGTGAAATAATGTGTAATTCTTATCCCTGCTGTAACACTCATGCTTTGTGGCTTTCTTTTTCCGAATCTAATAAACTTTTTTCGAAAAGACTGCATTTTCAAATGAGCATGATCACGTCATATTTAAGCTATCAATCTGAAAAAACGCAGCAGGGAATTCTTCGGACACTATGACCACTTGATAACATTAAAATTTATAAAAGAATCCACAAAAAGTGAACTATATAAGTTTAAACAAAAATACTTAAGTACTGCATGTTCGAGGTGGTAGACAAGCTCATGGGTGCAGTATTTAGTGATCATAGTGTCCGACAAATACCCTGCTCCGTTTTTCATACCGATAGCTTAAATATAACTTTATCATGCTCATTTGAACATGAGTACTTTCGAAAAAAGTCGCAGAGAGAAAGTTAGAGGTAGACTCGTCAAAAGGAAGCGATTTTTCAAGTATATATTGAATATTTAACAAAAAGAGATGCTGTCCCATGGACTATTTATAGTGTACTGTAAAGATTTGTTTAAAATTATGTTAAATAGTTACCTCTCTTCAACCATAATGGTCTATCAATAGTCGCTTCTATTCAACAATAAAATTGATTAACTTTGCGTTATATCTCAACAATGAAACGGTTTATAATATTAGTTTTTATACTCATTATACCTCCAGAATATCAAGTATGAACATTGCCATTCCTTCCTGAGGATTAAACTGTCTTAAACAGGTTTATAAGGTCTAAAAGAACGAAATGAGGATGAACCCTAGAATGTAGAGGACCGTCAGGATATAAAATAATAATTGTATCGATGTAGTTCCTCACATTCTTCTGTAATGCAGGATTAATAATCACTAGTTTTGCATTATACTTGGTAGGTTAAGCTACATCGCTTTATACCCAGAACTTAACATTATATATTTATTATCTATTGTATTCTTACACCAGCTAGAATGCATATATATATTTTTATATAATACTTACAGCTTACATTTAAAAATATAAATTTAAATTACACATAATGATAAAAAGTACTTGAAGAATATGTAAAATAATTTTTAAAATGTAACCCAAAAGAATACAAATGAATGAAAATAATAAATTTTAAAAGCAATGTTCCTTGAATACTACTTTACTATACTATACTATACCTACTATACTCTGTAGATAGCATAGTACTATATCTTTTACAATAAATTATTATAGTACCGTACCAACAATATATTTAGTCATATTTTCATAACAAATGTCTTCTATGTATGATTTTTATTCTTAATATTATGATAACATATACAGAATGAGTCGGAAGAAATGTACCTTGCTCTATAAGTGAATTCCTCATCTGTGCTAATCTAATTGTCTCTTCAAATTACAAGAAATTTTCTTATGGAAATTTATAAGTAAAAAGATCTAAATAAACAATATTTTTAAAGGAACAAGTTTTTACTGTATAAAACTCGAATAAAGTAATTTTTCCTATAAGTCACTCATACTTGTAAAAGCTGGAGGCGCTCAATTTAAATAACAACAGATGAATCAGGCCGCCTCAAGCTTGTACCTACAGGGTTATTCCCGTTACCCCACATGAAAGTTTAAGGCAAAACTGCTTATTTCTGAGATAGATCTAGGCTTATTGTCTGTACAATTAAAAATTATTTTCGTAATATACAGGATGTCTGGAAAACTCAAAACGTATCAAAGCTGCATTATTTTAACGATACGCCTTGAATATTATTTTATTTTCAGGCACTATATATGGTTAAATTAAAAGTAAATTTTGTTAAGGTTTACCTCACTGAAACTTTACGGTTTTCGAAATATTCTGTATTTTCTGAAAATGTAATAGCAATGTTAACGAATAAATTATCAAAGCTTATATATCCGTCAAGTCAGTTTAGTATTTAAATGACGTATACAGGTTGTCTCAAAATTTTGACTAAAGAATTACAAGTTTTAAACGATAATAACTTGTTCAACTTATATAGAAAACTCATCTTTATCAAATAACACCAACTTTTCTGTAGCTAAATGTTTACGTTTTCATGGGAAACGGACATTTTCAGTTATCGTTTCAGTTTTCGAGCTATCGAAGTTCCACAGTACTTTCAGAGATTTTTATGCTAAATATTAAAATTAAGTTGCTATAACTTGAAGAAAAAAATACAATCAGTTAGAAAATATGAACTTTTTTAAATTTATTTTTCTATGCAGAATCCACTTCTAGAGTTAGGCACATTCCTTCTGACTCACTTTGTACATGTATGAATGTTTTCTTGTGTAGATTGTAAAGAAAATTATCTTTAGTGGCACTGTTGTATATCTTTTTAAACCAGGATAAGGTTAACAATTTTTTTTAATTTGCTATAAAATTTCAGTTTTATGGATCTTGTAAAATAGTCTTTATCATTAGAGATCAAAATTTCGCTACACACAGATTGTGATAATCATGCTAAAAGATTAGATAGGTATAGTTGCTTTCAAACGAAAAGCATTTTTTTTATTTGGTTTCCCAAAGTTTAACGAGTGTGATGCTCTATCACGATTTAATGCAATTTTATTAAATCAAGTACGTAATTTTACTAAATTTGTAAAAAAAAAAAAAACAAGAGCTCCACTTTCTTCGGAAATTCGATAAAAAGTATATAAATCGGCATATTTGTAAGGTTTATTTTTTGTTATATCGGCCCCTAAAGAAACCATGAATAAAACAAATACTATGAAGATAATAAATGATAAATTAAATCAAATACACAGAATCTAGAACCTTACTGATTTGATCTTAAAAGTGGAAATGTTCCATTAATCGAATATTTTTACCTGTAAAAAATGTGTTGAAGGAATTCGATTTCAATACCAGATAATTTTTTATTGTGAGACTGTGTGCAAGACCCCTACAAACTGCACACCAATTGGTACAGAACTATAGGCAAAAAAATACCCTTCCATATAACAACAGCATGATGCATGTAGCAGCATATCGCATATATTTCATTGAATGCGAAACGAAAAGAAGAAAGACAACAAAAAAATTAAAGATATCACACAGAATAAAAAGCGAGATGCAAAGAAAAAAAACACAACATCACCACACTACTACCATTGAGAACAGTGAACAGTGAGTGTTACGACGTACACAAGCATCATCATCAGTGAGCTAAAGGAGCTACTGGCTAGAGGTAGAAAGAAATTTTAAACTAGGAGTTAAAGGTGCTGTCAACACCGAAGTTAATATGGATAAGCGGCAGAATTTAGTATTCAGTAGTAGGTTATTCAGTAGAATCCTCGCTTCGAAAAATTCTTGGATCAATCAGAGTGCGTAATTCTAAAAACTTCCCTTTACCATCACAGGATGGCAAATTTTAACCTATTATGGATAATAGCACGTTTTGAATTTAATTAATCATAAAATAATTTAAACAAAAGGAGGACAGGAGGACATCATGTTCTGACCTCAGAATGGACCTAGTTTTTCGAGTTTCTTTAACATGATGCCCCTCATCAACTCTGCAACTTTTGCTTAAGTTTTTTTTTTGATTGGTTGACTACAAAACGAACTATTTGCCATAATAGAATAAAACGGTCCAATCTGTATATAAAGGATCAGTTTAGATTGATTGTTATTAGATGTCCAGAGAAATTGTCTTGGACAAACGACGGCAAAAACGATTTATACTGGATTCCCAGCCACACAAATATGATGAAAAACATGGAAGCAAGCGGAGCGGCTAAACTTAGATCTAGAAAGGACTAGAAAGGACAACTGATCAGATTGCACCGAAACTATCAACGAAATTACAAAAAAAAGCAAGAAAAGAAAGGTGGAGTTGAGATGATTCTGTCATTGGTTGAAATTTGTGGCCAGAGGGGGAGAGAGGGGGTAGAGTCAAAAAGTCTGGAAGAAGTAGTGAAAATAAAAATCGAGAAGTCAATGAACCTTGCTAAATACTGGAAATGATTCAAAGCAAAGGTTTAAGAGAGTGTGAAAAAAATCACTTATGGCGCAAAGGTAAAAGTAAATCAATATTGACAAAAATTCATCCTATGATCAAGTTTTCTGCATGCCAAAGATTAAAAAAAAAAGAAAAAAGACACAAGATAAACATGATTAAACTTACTTTACTATCTGAGATTTAAAAGATAGTTTTTAGCATTCTCACTTCAGAATGATAGTACCCAAATCGTCCCGCCTAAGATGATATAAGAAAAGAAATTGTATGTAAGGATGAAAACAAAACGGTTGGTGTGTATATAAAAAGTGTTACATTTCATAGAGGAAACAAGAATTGATCGCTAGGAGTTTATTACGTGCGGTGGTAACGCTGTCACAATGTGTCGTTGTGAACATTTTACAATTCACTATATGTTCGCACACCTTAATCCCAGGTTTCTATTTCACTTATCCTCCAAGTGACATACAAAAACTTATCGTCGTATATACTGCGACTCTTCTTACCGTTTCTTTTCTTTTTACATTTTTTGTTTGTACTCCTTATATATATGTAGTACCTACCACTGCTTGCCTCGTTTACCTTACATACGTACGTATCCTTCTACCTCGAGTACAACGACAACAACTCCTTTAGTTACTTACACCATTCAAATATATCGAAAAGAAAAAGAATCTGCTCCAATTTAAATGGAACTCTAGTTCACTTTTAATATAATTGTTATTAATAATGAGTGTGATAATAATGAGAAATAGAAAAATAAAATTTATAACGACAAATTTATTTTCATTTTCTATATCTTTGTAGATACTTTTATAATTAAAAATAAAAATATAAAATTCAATATTGTGAGAATTATTTTTGATTCTATGATGCTAATTGATGGAAATTTCAAAGACTGCGCAAATCAGTCGATGGCTTCTAACGATACACGATGGTAAAGCCTGATCACGCTGTATTTATAGCTCTGAAAAATGAGGATTACATAGAAAAGTAAAAGGAAAATCGAGATGATTTTTACGACTTAATTATAAGAAATAAAAAACTAGCCTCAATATCAACAGAGTAGTTGCAAATTGCCGTGCTTTCGGGGTGGCACTCAAAGTGGCAGATTTAAAAAATTTTTAGTGCAAGCTTGTACAAGGTAAGAAGTTTTTTCTGGATATCACTATGTCAGTGTCGGTGTGAGCGCTATACTGATTTGATCATTGAGGGGATAGTAACATTAGCAATAGTTATGGCGGACGAGTCAATGCAGTATGGGCGTCAGGTCAATTATTCTGGGGGATAGTCCTATTCAATACTTTAATACTACTTATGCCAACATAGATACTATAGTATCAGTCTCTATATCATACTAGCATTGTAGTAAACGCCGTACATTTCTTACCGTGATAAGAAAAAAGAGATAAGAGGTGTTATGTAGTGTCAATGCCTCGGCTTAGAAGTCCTCGGTTTTTTAGATAATGTAATAGGCAATGAAATTTTTCTTTATCCTCACTGCTAACATAAGTCTTATATCCGTAATATAATAGTTAGTCCCTTCAGCCGTCAATTTTGTTCCAGAAAGAAAACCGTGTACAACTGTAGAGCTTTTGATCACTGCGAAATAGGTACATCGACTCGATTTTAATGAGACGCAATAGGTCAAGATTCAGTTCAAGGACATTGTAACATATTCCTCTTTGACTTTCAAAAATAATTGATGAAATCCTTTATGGAAAAGTAGCGGTGGATTAAACAGACATAAATATCAGTGAGGTTCTTTATATATATTATTTACAGCCTCAAACTTTTGTATTTAGCCGGGCTTAGTTCTCCAAGATAGAACAATTCAAGATAATTAATTTTCAGTTATAGAAGACTAAAGTAATAGACCTCGAGCTAACGCATATAAATTAAGGAGAGCCATTCAGAAGACTTTAGATCTTACTCTGAGTTTTAGAGGTAACACTATCAAAATTTCAATGTTACAAATTCTAAGCAAATAGAGCTGAATTCAAACAATAAATGCAAACATAATAAGAAAAAAAATAAAATTCCAGCTATGAAGAAATTCGAACTGTTGAGGATTTACTATATTCACACATGTTTCTGGTTATGACTAGAATAATACTATCTGCAAGGTCCAAAAACAAAATGAAAATAGAATTTCAGAATGATTCACTAATTTAATTCACCTTCATAAATGAATAAGAAAAACACAACCATTCTTTACCTTTTCACATATAACACATCCGGTCGGTAACATCACATCTTTCTAGGTGCCTATACATATAAAACATACATACAGACATTCGAAGTATCCACTCACTAACTTGTTCGAGAATCATTCTTCGAAGATAAAACATACAATATTTAGATTTATTTCTTCAAGTTAACATTTCTATTTGTTTTCTGTTTTTAGTAAAATTTTCTAAGAAGATATAAAAAAAAAAGAAGAAAAAAACGTATTGGAAAAAAGCTTGTGAATGCGTAGCACAGTATCGTCGTCGCTACTCATGTCACTGGTAAGCATTACAAATAGGTATATGTTATAATATGGTATATGTAACACATATTTTGTCTCATTCTAATCTATTACTTTTTGTATTTTATATTCTTCAATATCTTAACATAAAAACCCGGTGCCTGTTACTCTAGGTATGAAAATTTCCGAGGAAATTCGAACCAAATTTTTCCTTTCGATTAAAACAATTGTTTAGTTTCGTATTTAATTTGAAAAGTCTTTAATACTGTAAAAAAAGCATTCGGCCAAGGAATAGACTCCTCGTCCTCGGAGCCGCTGGAAAATGTTTGTCTGAGTGTACTTAACAAAGTCATATACATGCGAACTTGTGCATTTTCGATTTACCCCCATAGGGTGAGACAGAAGTACTCTACTTCTCCGGACACCACAATCTAGTTACTTACATTATATTATGAATAATTCCCAGCATTTTTTTATTGTTGACATTTTTACCTAGCCTCGCCGTTTTCGAGTTATAAGCATTTAAAACAATAAAATGCGGATTTTCGCCAAAAATTCATTATTGACGTAAAATAAAGATTATTTTGAGATTCTGTTCAAAATTTGATTTGAAAACCATATGACATTATATTTTGGGCAATTATAAAGACTTTTTGACTCTTGACCTTTTTTACCTTACCTCATCGAGACTACCAGATATGCTTAACCCGTCAGCACTCGCGTTATGGACATTTCATTCAAGTCAACTCAAATTTTGCTTATCTACATTAGGGGTTTTAAAAATTTTTGTACGAATTATTAATTATTTTTATAGATAACATAGATATATAATAAACATTAGCACGCCCACTTCACTGGGCTTGAAAGTAAAACCCACCCCTTTATAGCCAGCCTCCACCTCTCTTGATATGACAGTTTTCAGTTTTGTTGTAATGTGAAATATTCATAATTTATTGAGTATATCAGAAAAGAGGGCCATGAATTGTTTGACATTTACTATTTTAAATTTTTACAGAATTCTTTAATTTAAAATGGTGAAGGTCAACTTAAATTTAATTTTTTATATTTTTTTATTAATATATCTTTATAAATTATAGCTCATGTGTTATTCTCATGTATGAGCTATATTGCTGTACAGTTTCATTAAAAACCATTCGTTAGTTTTAGTGTGATAATATATAGAGATTTGATATCGTTTTTAGATGATATAAATGGTTCTGCCAGAAGACTTTCCAACAAAACCACCCTGTTTTTACCTCATCCAACTATCAGGTTACAACGTAAACATGCAAAATGTATGGTTGTTTGTTTTGTTGTGTATGTATTGAACACAGTATAAATATATACGATAGAAAAACATTCTTTATTACAATCATTTCCTTTCAAATGTTTAGATACACATATCCATATCTGTTACGTGTATATTATATATGTACTTACATGTACAAGTATAAGTAAGTATACATACAAGTACAATACATACTTATACTTGTAGGTATATACTTAGAGTGTGACTCAAATGAGCACACATCATGACACAAATATATTGAGCTGTATATATTATATCGGCATGAATAATTTTTGTATCGAATAAGATTTTGTGAAAAGTAAGAAGCATCAATGAAAACAAATTCAAAAACTCTCAATGTAAAGATCATATTTTAATTCTTTAAACGTCTCCAATTCAAGGTGTAACAAAGCCTTAAGTACCCAGTATTTTTAACCGAAAACTTGTACTTTTATAGTAAAGATAATTTTTTGAAAACCATAAATCCAATTTGTATGTGGGTCATGACTTATGTATGAATCAAAAAATCAATCTTAAAATAAGTTTCATCCAAATTGAAGATAAAAATTATCTTATAACAGAAGTTTCATCAAAAATGAAGAAACAAAACTTTCGATTTTTTTGAAGGGTAATTAAAAAATTCCAACAAATCAAAAAAAAATTTTCGCCTTCGAATTCAGTAAAGTAATTTTATAAGGTAATTTTGACCCACGAAAAAAGAAAATCCAGTTGAAATTAATGCTCGACTTTTAGATTTCGTGATAAATATTAAAGATCCAAATCTTAAGTCGTAAAGCTCGACTCGAAATCATACATACATACAAACACTAATGTTGAGTGAATTTTCAAAGTTTTTTATTCAAAATAAATCTAAAGACATGATTCTGATCAAAATTGGACACTTTAAAATACAGAAAGGTCGTAGCTTCGGAGCCTCAGAGCCTCTTCCAAAGATGTCTTATATCAACAAGCAGAAAAAACAATGCGAAAATGAGCACTTGTGAAAATCAACACTTGCAATTTTTCAACATTCAGAATCATACAGGGTCAGACGTGTTTCAGAAACATTCAGAATCATACTTGTTTCAGAATCATATATTAGACAAATTCATATCAAATTTTAACCACTGCTTACTGAAACATTCTGTATATATAGATAGTATAGATAAGTATATTTTTTTGAAACTTAACAGGCATTAATTTTAAGGCACGGTGTGTAATATGTATGTTGTTTATTTTTGTTATTACATTTTTCAAAATCTTTCAACAATAAATCAAACAATATACCTTATTCAAGTACGTTCTTCCCCATTTCTACTCATTCCTTTTTTCCGTCGCCCTTCAAACGGGAAAAAAATCAAAGCGATCCCTCTATACTTTAAAAGAATAGAAAAATTGAATAAATATACAAAAAATTGTTAAGCCTTAAAATACTTAAATATAATTCTGATGTAATATTTCGAAATAATTTTCAGAGTTGGATGACTTGTAGAAAACTATAAATTCATGTTTCATAAATAATCCATGCATTGCAAACTAACTTAAGCCAATTTATAGGTTTTAAATTAGACAGGCCCCTAACTCGAAGAATGGAACGAATTATTTGAATTTTGTATACGTCAATACAAAACGGAAAGCGCTTCATAAATCACATATGGGTTACTCATTTAAATTTAGTTTAAAAGTATGTCATTTACAGGGCGTATCGGTGAATTTGTGGGACCCTGGGATAATACTACTAAGAAGGCTGCCTAATTACTCGACTAATTGCCATTTTAACAATTTTTCAAAAAACAGAACAGTTTTCTCAAAAAATTGTTTTCCATAGTGATTCCATAGCCACAAATTTTTCAATATACAAAAAAGTTGAGCTTTTTATTGATTTCATTTTATGATTGTATCATTATTTGTTAGTGGTTGAGAGTTAATGATTCTTTTGTGAAAACTGTTTTATATTTTCATAGAACTTTTTCGTTTATAGCAATTAGAAATGTGCGCGATAAACAAAACATTATAAAGCGAAAAGAAAACAAAATGACAATAGAGATTAATCACACACACACACAGAAAATGTGATGTCATACGTTCACGTCTGCCGTCTTTATTTTATGAAACAAAACGTCTAGTCCAGGATCTCAAATCAGCAACAAATTCTTCAAGAAAAAACATAAAAATGTATAATCGATAATAATTGTGTGAACCCAAAATGAATTTATAAATTCTTTGATTCTTTGTATCTGCATACAGGGTAGACCTTTTTAATCTTTGAAATAGGTCGTTTTGTAGTTAACCAATCAAAAGTTTGATGAGGGACATCACGTTCTGATATCTGATAGGACCTAGTTCTCCGAGTTGCTTTAAAAGTCAAAAAAGATCCTAAAAAATAAGAGATAGAATAAAACATTAAATTTAGAAAGTTGATCCTCAAAAGAAAACTAAATATTTTTATTTAAAACATTCATTCGATAATCCTTTGCTTTCGGAAAAAGAAATTCATTATTGCATATCATCGAAAGAAAAAAATTTAGCTACAGAAAAATAATTTAACCAAAAGTTGTCAAGGGCAACATGAGACATTCATCTGTGTCCATAACTGATCTAAAATTTTAGCTAAAAGGTCATTGGACTGGAAGCTGTGAGCTTTATCATATTCATTTCCACTAAATCATTTTCAACTTCATAACGTATTTGTTACTGCTATGAAAGCTCAGCCTTCTTGGCACAAACTTCTATATAACAAAAACCTTTAGAAAAACGTTTGTAAGTTAGAAAAGATATCATTTTCACATCACACAAGCACACACAGCGTGTAATAAAGAAAACTGTAAAAAAAGTAAAAGTTAAAAGATTATTAAATTTCTTTTTATGAAAAAAGAAAGAAAGAGTTCTAGAAGTTTTTAAAGAATTTTTAAGTGATATATTTTCTTAAATCAGAATAATAAGGTAGTTCTCATTCACAGTAACTTACAAGAAGTTATAAGACGAAAAAAGTTTTATAAAAGTTTTCTTGTAGCAAAAATCAATTAAAATATCGAAAATTCGAGGAATTCAGAGATATAATAGAGAAAGTGTTGCCTAAAGAGGGAACCTCACAGTATTAAAAATTGTTAGTTGATAATATCTAAACCAATTAACGAGACCTGATTAATGCTATGCAGGAAACCTGTTGAAAAGAAGAAGAACATGTTTCAAGTTAGAAAAGGTTTCAAGAAGAACAAAATGGTAAAATAACAATCCAGAGGTTGGCATTATTCCTGCCAACTCCTTCATTGAATTTTCGTTCTGGGGCTTTTTTAATGAGTTTTGCAAGAAAATCTAACATGATAGAAGGAAATGCATATTATTTTTAGATTTGTACTTTTATAAACATATAATTTACCAAAAATATCTCATGCAGGCGAAAAAAAATTTTTGTATATAAAACAGTGTTGTTTTTTTGTACGCGACATTTCCATACGCTTCTTTTTTATTTCAGATGCTAATTCTAAAGCATATAAAGCTTTATATATGCTAAAGGTAAAACATTAACCTTGACTCCCGACCACAATTACGATTTGATGGATTATTTCCAAAAAACGGATATTTCACAAATACCTCACATAAACTGAACTATACAATCTAAAAGACTTGTTTTAAATAATGCGCATAATTAATTACATACCTGAATCACTCTGTACTAAAGTCTAAACATAAAATTTTTGCTACACATAGTTTTATTATTGTAATAATACAACTTAGCTATGAAACGAATGATAGTGACACATCTAAATCATTCCATTCTTGATAATTATTATCTTTACGACATCACAGCCGTACAGTCGTATAACTGTACCGTACACAAATGAAACACAAACATATGGTTCTTTCTTTTCCATACATACGTAGATCTTGTTTGTTACCAAAGGTGTTATTCCTACCTTACTCCAAAGCGTAAAACCTTACTCCTAATCTGGTTATAGTAACCAGTATCAATGTAGTTAAATAAGTACAAGTGAAGAAGTATACGACTTTAGTTTTTGAATAGCATAACAGCTATTTCATACATTGTCTAGAAACTAACCATAAAGAAGTCTTTTTAAGTCTGTAAAATTTAATTATACAGAGTGTTTTACGAATATTTGGTTTCATACAGGTTACAGTGAAATGCGCCTTCAAACAAAAGTTGTTAATTTTTTTATTAGTAATATTTTTTACATTTCAACTTTAGTTCTATCTCTAAGGCTTTACAAAATGGACCCAAAATCCAATTGACCTATGCCGACTATTTACGAACTCGACCTCACTTTTTACGTCCTAAGCACGCTATAAAAATTTCAACTTGATGTTTCATTTCGTTTTTGAGTTATCGTGATGATAAACGAGCAGACAGACAGACAGATAATCGGAAATGAACTAATTAGGTTATTCATTATTTTATACCTGTATATTACATAATTATATACATAGTATAAAAACGCAAAAAAACACAGCTACCACCAAAATCGCAAGATTCGATTAAGCCAGATTTTATTATTCTTGATACAAAAATTGTAACTCCAAGACTCAATCATAGCATCCGCTTTGACTTGACAATTTTCGATCGATGATTTTTAAGTCGAAAAAAGTTAAATCGCAATCTTGTATAATCTGCTTGTACATAATTTCTGATTCTGACTTTAGCAAAATTTTCCATTTAAATCCACTATTTTTATGAATCATACTTTTTCTACACACGGTATTTACAATCGAAACACATAATAATATAATTTTACATAAGATAATTCTGTTTAAAATAAGTAAGATGCTCTGCTCCGCCACTACAACTCCAGTTCTAACTCTCGCTTATGTGGTTTTTAGTTTATATACCTCTAACTAGTAACTAATATGAGATACACAGAAGATACCGTAGAGCGTAGATACCGTTTATTTTATGATGTTTTAAGGTACTTACATATGGAATATAGAGCTTTAAATTATAACTACACAACTTTATTAGTATTATTATTATTATTATTGTATGTTATGGTATGGTATGGTATCTAAAAACTATATACTTTGACTTTAGGAGTTCATTTCCTTTACTTATCTATGCTCATATTACGACCATCATAGATATAAAGCCAGCATAGATTTTTTTGTGGAAGATATGTTCGGAACTTCGTTCTGACGTCGTAAGAAAGCCCCGGAACCATTGCAGCCCTAGAAAAACGTTTTTTAAGCTTTGCTGCAGTGTTGGTTTGCTACCGATTCACAAAAATGCAAGCCACAAAAGTAGCTTTCCTGGAGTTAAATCGGAAAGGTTGTATTTTTGTCTATGGAATCCAGAAAAATATTTATGTGGACACATTTTTTAAGGTAAAGCAATCACACTGAGCAATAGCACTATTGAGGAAGCTAGGCTTTGTAAGTTTTGGATGCGTCAATTTCTAAATGCATCGCACCAGCTTTCAATTGATGAATATCTGCTATTTTCCTTTTCTAATAAATCATAAACAAAAACAGAAACAAAACGGCAAAATGCAATTTTCAAAGTGTCGAGTGTATGAAAATATTTAAGACTAACGTTTCAGATAATGAGAGTGGATTCTGTTAAAATTTGGGAAAATTCGACGAAAATTGAGAGTAAAATTTTTTGATATATATCATAGCTTTTGAAGATTTAGAGAAAATCACCTATAGAAGAAATAACACACAAATGCCATTCATTTCATTACTTTAAATGTATTTTATGAAAAACGAGTGCCGCTTGTTATAATTTTCTTTATAGGAAAATACTTTTGATGCTTTGAACTAATGAATATTATTTTCCCAAATTAATCTGAAGAACAATATCCATGTTACATAAGAAAACACAGCTTTAAAAACACTTCAATAAAGGTTATATGTTAAAAACGCAAACTTAAACAGCTCAAATAAATTTAACACCGTAAGAAGGACATTAATGAGAATCCACAACGCCTTTCCTTAGTGTTGTTAGTCTACCTAAGGAATTAGTCCACACAAATTCTTGGTTTGTTGCAAATAATCCCAAAAATGTACTTTAGTTTTATGACTAAAATATATATATAAATAAGAGTTCAATTCCTTTACATATCTATAATTACTTATATTACAAGCTATATAAGCTAAGTAAATGTAGTTAAAAAATAAAATTGACTTAACGATGATGTATCATTAAAAAATTTTATTAGTTTTAACTCTAATGTAATGACCATGTCTTATTTTTTTCTATTTATGTCTGTCTCGTATGATTAAAAATAAATATATTGTAGTTTTATTGATTGTAAATTTAATGTGACAATACTTCTGCACAAACCAAAGATATTTCAATTCTAAAGAAAAGGTTAACCTCCAAAACCACCCTCAATGGATTTCAATGAAATTTTGTAGATATTTATTTCGGTCCAACTTATTAGATAGGTTAGTTTTTGTTTCGAATAGTGAACGCCAAAAGAATTGCTGCGGTATCAAGATAAAATTTTCTCTTTCTGTCTCTTTTTATTATAAAATTTAAAACTGACCAAACCTTTCTTTGTAGTTTCCTAACAAGAAGAGGAAAATCATCTAAAAAAGGAAGAAAATTTATTAGTAACTTTCCAAACCATTCTTTGTACATTCCTAAATGATATGTTTGTACCATCAATTACCCATGAAGAAGAAAATTGCCTAATTTTCCAAAAAGGTGAATGTACAAAAAACAAAAAAGAATAAAAAACCAGAATCATAAGCTCACTAAGTTTATGTTTTAAAGTGAGTTAAAAGCCATCATAATAACAATAACTTATGAAAATCACCCTTAAATGAAAATAACACGAACATTCTCACAAAGGTAAAGGTAGTCGTAATAGTAATGTCTCAGCCATAAATAATCAACCACCATACTCTTCTAAACGCACCATCGTCAGCATCACCTAGAGATAATGATTTCAATTTAAGATTTTTAATTAAAACAATTAATTTATATTAATTATTCGTAGTTAGTATATTTCTATGTATATAATAATATTTTTCTACCCGCCCCAATCTCATACCTAGCTGCCTCCCCCATCTCATCTCCATATCAGGATAGTAGCATAGCGAACATACGACGAACGTAATTACTAAATTACATTTGGGTAAGCAGTGGAGCACGACACACAAAACGATGGTGAGGTGCCTACAGTCGTCAGTTTGTCGTTAGTGAAAATAGCTGATGTGGAGCTTGAACAAGTTGAAGAAGTTACTAGTTCAAGCTCGCGTAGCAGTGACAAATACGTTATAAAAAAACATCTAAAAATCAGAAATTGTCATTGATTTTAAAATTGAAAGACAATTACTTTCAAACTTACACTTTTTTTGAAAAAAAATAAGAACACAAAGCCAGTGCACAATTTTTATACTAGTATACACAAGGTTTACTAATTTGAGTCCCAAGTTTGTAACGCTTAGAAATATTGACGACACGAACAAAATTTTGGTTCATAAAAAGTGTTCATAAAATCTCCAAATTCGTCCATTTTCGTTTGTACGTCCGTCCGATCGTCTGTCAGCACGATAACTCGAAACCGAAAAGAGATATCGCGCTAAAACTTAACGCTATAAATGGGTTAGTTTTTTAAACTTTTCTAATTTATAAAAAATAATCCAAACATTGATTATCAATACTGCCCATACAGGATATTTCAACAATTATCTCAGTTAATTGATTATTTTCACTTGTTTGATGAATGATGAATTATTTCCAACAAGTAAGAAATTTGTGTGAGCCTCATCCGGAATTATTTTGATAAAACTGAACAAAGACACTACCAAGAAAGTCACGCATACTGAAAATTTTAACAGCAACGTGAGCTCAAACTTCTTGAGTATCGAAATCATTAATTTATTCTAAATTATACTTAAAAGATGCCAATTTTCAAGGTTTCGAATGGACACCTGCCTTAACAGATATCAGAAGGAAACAAATCAATAATATTCTATTTTGAATCGCTGGCGCAATTATAAATCTGCCCGATTCCATATTTAAAAAGTGCAGCTTACTTCTATAAAAATTTTAAAATTCAAACAATCCCAATAAATCTACGCTTTTTTAAGAAAAACGGATTATCTCAGAAAAATGAATTTATTTAAGACGGGAATAATAAGGTGTTCTTAAGGTGTTTTATAAACATTTCATCAATCATACCTCCCCCTTTTTACAATAAATTACCTCCCACTTTTTTCACATATTCTATCTTAAAAGTTTTTTTTTTTTTTTTTAATATTTTTTGTCGTATTTGTTACTGCTCTGTGAACTTAGATTATACCTGAGTATGTATGAGTATAATATTAAATTGAATGAGGTATAATTAGCAAAATGACAAAAGATCATCTCATCTTTTAGAAGAAACTACACAGTAGTAGCAAGAAATTTTCCATCTTGTTATAAAATTAACATAGTGATTAATAAATACATCATGACATTTTGTTACTAATTGTCATTTCAAATTAATATTATTTTCAAACTGAATATATCTTAACATTTATATATTGAGAGGAAAAAAAAAGAAGAATATAACAATCGTCTTTTCATTTTGATGGAAAGTGATAGAAATCTCACTACAATACCATCAAAGGTTCTGTAATTCATAAAAAGTATTTTATCAATATTCATGTATTTCAATCGAATAATTCAAACTTAATCGAATTATACATTTTTTGATTAACAAAGTTTCCAAAAATCACAAAAAAATTCCTAAATCATATGGCTTTTATTATTAGTTGATCGTTCAAAGTTGGCTGAAAAAATGATGATCATATAGGTTATCCTTTTCAATTGGATATTTATATATCAAAAAATGTAGAGAATGTGATAAAAACTATCTAAAGTATTTAGACAATCTTGTAGTTTATAATAATATCATAAATATATAAGGTTGTCGAAGATATAAAAACAAAATTTTAATTTAATTAGGAATTCATCGAAGATCCATCATTTTATGAACAGAGACAACTATAGTTAGAGTCACTACTTTGATTGAAGAACGATATCTGTATTATCAAATTTATAAGCATTACTTGCACACAATATATTATATATTTTTGTAGTTGCGTGGTATTGTAAAGCCAAAAATATCACATTATTTGACTACAAAACATGTATAAATATTATCAAAGATAATAAATGAGAACTCTAGGATATCCGAAATAAATTTCGATTTCTGGCCCAATTTCCTATATCAATTTTTTGTATTATATAAATACGTATTGCGGCTACCAAGTAGTCATCATCAGTTTGGATTAGCTAATCGTAATTACTCTTATTGTGTATGTTACTCGTTGCTAATTTGGTGGCGGACTGAACAAATACTATAGCATTTGCCTGTCTATAAAATAATCTAAATCTTTGGTTTATGGCTATAAAATTTTGAGGATAGATCTTTACAAAGAAACTTAGAATATTTATAAATCTAACCATTCTTCTAGCAGACAACTGTTGGTCAGCACTCGATTTTGTGGAAGAAGAAATTAAAGTTTGGAAAGATACTTTAATATTCGAGTGCGATATCCTAGAAACTAGAACGAGAGAAAAATTGAAGAAATACACACAAAAAATTGGATGTTAAACATGAATTACTATTGGTTACTATCTATCTTTTTTTCTTATGCTATTAACCATCACAACATTACACATTTGAAGTGTCTTCACATTGCTTGCTTGTACACAAGAAACACAAAACGAATGAAACTCTTGTTGTAATCGAACTGACAGATATTTATTCAATGAGGTTTTAGAGGACATCGTTAATGTTGTGATAGAATAGACGAATGAACACGACATCACAAACCTTCACATAGATTTTTCATTTCATAATTGGTCTAGGATAAAACGTAGTATTTGATAGTCCTTTACAGAACGGATGGAAATTGTAGACTGCTGTCAAGATTATGTATAAAAACTTTATTTCGGTGTCTGAATTTAAAAAAATCGAAATCATTTTGTCTAAGCCTCGAAAGAACGAGATATTCGTTCTTCAACATCATAAAAATTTAAAAAAGGCAACGAACATTCTTACTTTGTTGAGTGCCGAACAAAATGATTTGCATTTTTTATCATAGTTTTTTGTTGGGGATCCAAATTCTGAAAATAAAAGTATCGCCGAATATAATGCTCAAATAAGAAGATAGTTGAATAAACAGTGAATTTCCAATTTCATAATTCAACACTTTCAACATCGTTTGGTGACGTCATCGTCATCTCAGAAAAGGTTGATGGGAGATCATTTGAGAACATCGTGTGCTGTTGCCTATTTATTATTTATAATAGTTTTTAAGCTCATTGTATATCTTACATATTAAAATTTAGTTTCCGTATGTTTATGGTTGCAAAACTCGTAAAGTAGTCGATGGATTGACTTGAAATTTTGACAGGTTGTGGCATTTAGACCCAAAAATGTTGAATTATGAAATTTAAAAATTAACTGTTTATTTAATTAACTATCTTCCGATTTGAATATCGTTCTCAAAGATATTTGTCAGTTTTTAAGCTTGACGCGCTGTAAGATAGTTCCTAGTCTCCCTGAAAAAGTTAATCTCGACCTGGACACTACCTTTTTATTTCCAAATGTTTAAATGATTGTAAAATACCACGCTGGTCCCTAGACCAAATAATGAGAAAAAATTAGTATGTGGTTTTTGGTATTCTTCAAATATCAAGCAAGTAATGTTTCTTTTCTTTTCTTTTTTTTTTGCAAGTAAATATTATAGTGATTATTATTATTATTATTATTAAACTACCTTGTAATGACATTATATGGATTATTTTCTTAAATCATTAATTATACTCAAATTCAGACCTGGGCAATTTACATTAAGACAAATAAGTAATTATTAATATTAATCATAGAAACTGTTTACATTCCTAAAGTCAAAAAAAAAAATCATTGTCGATAAATAAAGGCAGTGCCGGATTAAGCCCATCGGGGGCCCTAGGCCAATAAAATTTTGGGGCCCCCCTTTTTGAATCATTGTAAAATTAATCGTTATTTTCGAAATTTGAAAAAAAAAATAACTTGAAATTGAAAATTTTTGTTCAAAAATAATCATATCAGATTTTCGTGGGGGCCCTTGGGGCCTAATGGGTAATCCAGCACTGAATAAAGGTTATATTATGAAGAAATCTACCTATCAGCTGGTCCGAAATCGAAGCTACAACCGAAAATTGCTTCCAAGAGCCTAGTTTGAAATATTTTATGTATGTTTTAATTATTTTAATAGCATGTATGTAAATGTCTCCATTTGCGAAAAAAGTGATGCAACAGATTTGAAATTTTGATAGATAATCACATTAAGAGTAAAAAAGGCCAAGTTTAAAGGCAAAGTAAAACAAAATTTGGAACTTTCGTTTTAATTATGGTTTGACGGATATTATCCGATATTTAAGAAGTGCACAGGAAAAAAAAAATCGTAAATTGCGTGTTTAGGTTCATATAACTAATTAATACTTCTTGATTCGGCGATCACAATACTTAATTCAAGAAATAAGTGCAATTAGTACTTTTTTATACCGGATGTTAGAAATGGTTCTGTACTTCTATGAGGAATATAAAGGTAATGACCTTACATACCTTAAATTAAGGACAATTACGCGGACAAGATTAACTTGAAAAATTTCATAAGTTGTATGATAAAATATCATTTACAAAGTCTTAAAAAGTTTACCAAACAGAAATGCTTGGGTTGATGGAAATATATAAACTTCGAAAAGATTTAAAGAAGGGTTATAATTCAGGGGTTGATAAGTATGCATTTTAATCCTACTTATAAGGATTATTTTACAGATAGCCTATTTGTTAGGGTTGATGGATATTATACAATATTATTGGGGATAATTTTAAGAAGGAATGAAAATTACAGAAGAAAGATTATAGAAGCCCAATTTTAACTTGACAGAGAAAAATTTTCATGTTCAAAATTGATGTTAACCTGGTCTAATAGTTTGAAAGAACCTGTTTTCTTCTGAAATGGTTACTAATACTTCATTGAAATGATAAAACAAATCTGATAATCTTTAAATCTTTCTTTTCTCCAAATAATCCAGAATCATTATAATCAAAATTGAAAATACTAGCAAATGTAAACAGATTAAAAATAACTCAGTTTCTTTCTTAAAAAGAAGCGTAGAAATAATTAACGCCACTTTTACTTCAGTAGCAAATGTACACGCTTAGGAATACACGAAACGGAAAGGGTTTGCAGTTATCAGCTAGAAGACAAAACACCAAGGAGCAATTTCAAGAATTTTCATATTCTGTAAAAAGTATATTCGCCTTCAGAGTCTCAAAACGTTAAAAATTTTATCCCCTCAAGAAAATTTAATTATTGCCCAGTTTCATCAAATTAAATAGCTTAGTGTGTATATGACCTCATCTTCATGAGAGCCGCACCAGAGTAAGTGGGTGTGTTGTTATCATTAATAAATAAATATTGGTCAAAAAATAATGTCGTATAGATTGATATACAAGGCGCTCGTGACTCGATGGCCATAGCTTATTGACACATTCTTTGGACAATTTGAAGTCGATATCGATAAAATTCATTATATAAGATAATTTTGACCCAAAAAATCCAAAAATTCATTTTTATTCAATGATTGGATGCGTGGCTTTTGAGATATAATAAAAAAGTGGGCACAAAAAGCGATTTTCTCAGAAACTATGCATCCAATCGATACATAAACCCAATTTTTGAATTTTTTGGGTTAAAATTAGCTCATATACAGAGTTTTATCGAAATCGGAAACAACAACTTTTTCCCGATTTTTTCGTTTTTTTTCTAAGGGTACCAATTAAGAAAATTGCAAAAAATCGAACATTTTTTTTTGCCTTCGATATCGATAAAATTTATTATATAAGATAATTTTGACCCAAAAAATCCAAAAATCGGGTTTATTTAATGATTCGAAGCGTTGCTTTCGAGATATAATCCAAAATTGGACACCAAGAGCGATTTTCTCAAAAAGTATACATTAAAATCGATACATTAACCCACTTTTTTATATTTTTTGGGTAAAAATTACCTTATATACAGAGTTTTATCGAAATCGGAAACAAAAACTTTTTTTCGATTTTTTCTAAGGGGTAAGTTTTACCCCTTAAGAATTTTCGACTTAAAATTATCTAAACAATACGGTCTTAAGCTATGTCCATCGAGTCACGAGACACCCTGTAAACGCGAACATTTATAATGAAGTACCCACCACAACTTAGAGAAAGAGATAAGTTCGTTTATATTTGGTTGGTTTATTATACACAATGATTCTGTTAGTTAGCTGAAGCTGCCTGCCTTGCTCTCCAGCTGATTTTTATCAGTAAACACGTTCTTCGACAAATATAACCATTAACGATGTGGAGATGATGTTTTATGGCTTTAGCACGATACAATTTTTTTTTTATATTCTTCTTCGCTTTATCTATTTTATTTGCTAATAACATGTCCACGATAATTGACATTTTTAGTTGAAGTAGTTTGATGAATCTCTGGTTATGATTAGAAAAATAATTAGGTATATTTTTAATGATATAAAAATTATAATCATTATGAGTCATATTACTATTGGACTTAAGGCAAGACTAATAATTTCAGTTTCAAAATAATTCTATTCGTTAAAGGAGCATACTTTTTTGCTTCCAAGTTATATTTCATTATAAACTAAGAAAATTTTGTTATATTTCCGGAAAATGTCGGGAAATATTTGATAAACAGCAAAAATTATTAAATTCTTTTTTTTTAAATAATTTGCAAAATATACATTTCATGGCAACATAATCTTGTTAACACTTCTTCTTATTGAGATAATAACCCCCTCTTTTTATCCGACTGTCAAGAATTGGTTTGGAAGTTTGCAAGGTTTTCGCGCATATATGTATGTATGTATGTTTGTAAATATATTTGTTAGCAAATTTCTCTATTACCTCATATATTCATATATTCCGAGCATCTGGATGGATTTCGACAGTTAATTTCCAAGTGTCCTTGGAAAGATGTTTGAAAAAAAAGGGATATTTTTGGTGAGAAATAGAATCCGTTTACGAAAAAAAATTAACCAAACCTACTGAGTAACTGAATAACTAACTTTTACAGCCGAAGTCCATTACAATCTAGACCGATTCAAATGAAGGGCCCCGACTGTTTAAGTCGCTATGTAAATCAATGGCTGACCCAAGTGGGTCAATTTTCTCATGACAACACTTGGACAGTGACAGATCATGTTAGTAATCGTGCTTCCCCCGTGTTCCTTTTGACAGTCCCTTTATCAGGGTTTACTGGTGGACAAGAGTGTTTAACGTGTGCCATATAATTCACATAAGACTAGGAGGATAACAAATTGTTTTATCGTGGACTTTTCTCGAAAAATATTTTACGGTTATTTTAGGTGTTTTTTTTTATAAAAGACACTATACATGACATATGTTATTTACAAAATTTGTAAACTCATGCATAAGAGATATAAAACATAGTTAAAAATATAAATATTTAAATTTTTACCGACAACAACGAAAAAAAAAAAAAAAAAAAAAAAAACGGAAATTAAACAGAGTTTAGTTCGGTTTTTTTTAATGTTAAGTAATAAAAAGTGTATGATTTTCAGGCAGTAATTCGAACTGTGTATACGAATCTTATTAAAAACAATTTTTAATTTCTCATTTTATCACTAACGTCATAGGAAATATATTTTCAAAAATATGAGTGAAATTATTCATGCTTCAATAATTTTCTTTTCCGAAAGATGGCTTTTGTTTTCACCTCGAAAAGAAAATCGATATACAGAGAAAATATCATGATACCTACATATGATAAATGTATGTGTTTCTACTATCTCATCGTGTCAATCTCGTAAAATTTTCAGTCCAATTGAGACAATTTTGTAATCCCGGTACAACGGTCAGTAAAATAAGCATAGGTGTATGATTTTAAGGAAACTCAATTTCATGGAATACAATCAAAAGTAAAATTTTCGCCAAAGCAAAGTTAAGAAGATGATTTTACTGCATTCCTCTACCAATTTCTCTCTATCAATGAATACAATATTTATGAGTAATAATTCAGAAAATTATTGTCCTCTAAAAGTCGTATTCACTATGGCTTGTCTTATTTGAATTACATGTCGTAACCCACATATTACCAACATTACAGACACAAATATTATAAATTAAATATTTTATGTAATTTATTACTTTTTAACATTCTGTAAAATATATATAATGTGTAAAAAATGATCATGAATCATTTTTATTTGTTTATTGCAATTCTCACGATCCATGAATTGCACACCAACGCCCATAGGTCAAATTAAGATTGCAGTAAACAAAAATCAAAACTATATTATCACTATCTGGGAATAATAATACAGGCAAATTTGATCCAATCTAATTGGAATTTTATTTAAAACTCACTAATTTTGGGTCATTCTTTTCATCTGTGACGTCAGTTTTTCGCTAGGTATCATTTATGGGTTTAATTGCGGTACTAGGATCCCACATTCTGGAAACCTATTAGAGATAGGTTAGTTTTGATCACAAATTTGAGAAGTTTGACCTAAATTTAGTAGGATTACATAATTTGTTTATCAAAATTGTAAAAAATTTGAGTGAGATAGAGCAAAATTAAATTTTTTGAATTTTGATGACGTCATAAAGTTAAAAAATTCTATTTTTTTGATGACACAGAAAAATTTGATCCGATTTTATTGGAATTTTTTTTGAAACCCACTAATTTAGGGTCATGCTTTTCAGCTGCAACGCCTGTTTTGCGCTAGTTATCAATTATGTGCTTAATTCCGGGACCAGGACTCCACATTCTTGAAACCTATTAGAGCTAGGGTAATTTTGATCATAAATTTGAAAAGTATGACCCAGATTAAGTAAGATTACATACTTGGTTTATCAAAATTGGTTAAAATTTTGATGTGATAGAGCAAAATTAAATTTCTTGGATTTTGATGACGTCATAAAGTTAAAAAATTCGATTTTTTGATAACACAGGCAAATTTGAGCCAATCTTATTAATTGGGATCGGATTTTTTGTCTGGAATAATTTTGTTTGGTATAAATACTCCACTGTGCACCGACGTTAATTATAAAGCACGTTGTACCTCTATTTAGTTATATGTAATTCAACTAACATTCACTTCAAAACCGCACATTTAAATCGACGCTAACGTGACCACAGCCCCAATCATTTCATTATCGAGTATTTCGCGAAATTTCAACTAGGATGTTGAGGATACAATATTTGGTAAACACTGAATATATATTGCCGTAAGCTCTGATTAGCCATCTAGGCGGATATACGTTTGCTGATTAAACATTATACCTATAGTAGGTAACATAATACCTAAAGACAAATGTATCTATTCTGCTTAATTAAATTATGACCCTATAATATTATTACCTACAGCTTTATACATTCACTTTCAATCGAATGTCAACACTATCCATCCATCTATTGAGGTACATGGTCTACGAAATTTGATATGAACCAGCCAATGAATTCAATAGTTATTTATTTTGCAAAATAATACATCAAATATTGTATTATGATAAAATTTACGTAATATAGGGGAAAGTGGTTAATCCAAAATCTGCAGCTATTCGAATTGATCACTGAAGAATTCTTTACCAATTTCTGAGATCCTTTTACAACACCGAAAGTAACCTTAGATGATCTAAATTGAATTAATGTAAATTTTTTAACATTTTAACTTCGGTACTATCCCTAACGGTTAACAGAACTTCCCAAGCACGCTATAAAAATTTCAGCTTGATATCTCATTTCGTTTTTGAGTTATCGTGCTTGCAGGCGGACGGGCAGACAGACAACCGGAATGGGACTATTTAGGTGATTTTATGAACATCTATACCAAAATTTTGTTGGTAGCATCAATATTTGCCAATTTACAATATTTTTTATAAATCATAGGTATAGTTTACCCTCTGAAAAAATATACGATCAAATTATTGTTTTTACAAAAATAAAACTTAGAAATTGTCCGAGATACCACTTTCAAAGTTTAGATGAAACGTATGTATAAAGATGATTTTCTCGCTTCGTATCGCAGCGAGGACATTGAAAATAATCTCATCTCATCCCATGGCTACTACAAACTGTAATATTTATTAAATGTTCTAAAGTAAAAGGCTTTCCCCTACAATTTAAAAGCCTTTCATATCTAATCAATGTACATAAAGAATAAATAGAAAGGTGTATTATGAGAGAATAATAATTATAATACATAAATTTTAATCGCAAAACAATCATCATTAGAAGTTTTGAATTTCAAACCATTAAAAATAATCTACTTTTATAACAACAGTGTACAGTATAAATACATCATACAGGGATTCTATCTATCTAAATTAACTATGTAATGTCCGCCAAACGGCCATCTTGAGTTACCTGATAAGATTATCCATACAACCTATTTTCCATGACACATTCAGACTACGAGCCCATGCTAAAATTATTCGGGTGAAATTACCCACGAGGAATCATGTTGAAAAAGATTCTCCTATATGTATAAAAGTAAGTTCTAATTGTTATTGTGAAGAAACTTCCACAGTCTGATCAATTATAATTAAGGGGGTGGAAATTGGGGGGCGTCGCTTGGATAAGAACGAATTGTTCGAATCCACCCATCATAAATTTAATTGTATGAAATATATTCAAATATAGTTTAAATAAATAAAGATTAAAAATAATGATTTTAGAAGTCAATTACTTGTTCGATTCTTTTAAGAATTAAATTTTATACGTACTTTTAATTTTTACTGTACGAATTAATTACAATATTAGTTTAAAATAGACATAGTTCTGACTTAGTAGTCAAGCCAATATGTGAGTACATTACGTTTGGTTTGATTAGAGTGTTTCTTATGAAATAACATAAAAATTGCATTTGTATGAACTTTAAATTATCTGTATTTTCTTTAACTTCTGATAACGTTCACAACTCAATTTTTTAAAATGATAAAATATAAAATTTTGGCTAAAAATACAAATTGACAGTTGCAGTTTTTTTGGTTTTAACTCCCAACCAGCAAACAAATATCGTGCGATAAGGAACATAGTTACAAAATACTATATTTTTAGCTAGGAATTTCAAGAATTAAAATATCTAAAGTCTATCCCAACACATCCGATACAGACACTCTGTACCATACATAATTAAAACACAAAATAATTACAATAACATGTAAATGTAATATGCCGAGATGGATGGGATATACTTATATTATTGAATACTTACTTCCTCCTAGTTCATCATTGTGTGTGGAAGAGGTAGAACTAGCTGGTAGAGGTAGAAGTAGGTATCATATACACATTTTCAATAGAATTTTTAATATATGAAAAACTACTTAACACATTTTTCTTTTACAACCAAAACAACCAAAGTTAAATGTACACAAAAATATACTTTATAATGTATATTATTATATGTATTATACATACAATATAACATTTCACAAAAATGTTACTGTGTGTTACAAGATTGTCGATCCGAAAAGTGGTATTTTAAACAGTTTAAAATCATGTATGATAGATTTAGTGGTTGTTGATTATGTGTAGGATATTTTCTCATATCAAATCATATCAGTATTAATGCAGACTCATCAAATCGGAAACAGTTTTATTTATGTATTAATACTGAAATTTGAGATGAAAAGTATTATACTAGCTAAGTTGGCTACATATGCAAAACTTTTTTATTATAAGGTTTACGAAAAAAATTTGTTCTTTATAAAAAGCTCTGCTTTCAAAAGTATTAACATTCAGCTTTTTACTTTTGACATCGAATATACAGGGCGTCTTTAAACAATTTTGTAAAAAATCAATTACATGTACGGAACGCGAAGGTGGATACATTGAGGCAATAACGAACGGAAGATAACTGTTTTTACTTACGTCAACAATAATATAGTAACGTAATGTATGGAAAATAAATTTATTGTTAAACAGAAACAATTATATTCAGAGTATAAGTAGTGTAAGAGAGATGTCTACTATATACAGAATCACAGATGTCTTTTATTATTATTTATCATACAGAATGCATACATCAGGTACAGTCGAATTAAAATTAATATTATCTTTGAATATGTATGTGTACTAAGCATGTCTATACACATACATACTTTTGGTGAATGATGTAGCATATAACATTTTTACAATATTGTACGGAGACAACAATCTTAACAAATGAAAATAAACAATTGACTGAGTTAGTTGCTCAAATACTCTTTATTGATAGGGTTCTCGTTTTTTATTCCATACCAAAAAATCTGATCATTGATTATAAGAATCTTACCCCAAGAGATTTTGCATTCTTATTTCCGAAGAAATTGGGTACAAAATTATGACACCCTGTAGAATTTAAAAAATAATAATTCAATTTATTTCCAAGATAAAACCTAATCGATTAGAAAAAGTTTTGATGGCTTTTAGTGTGATTAAAAAAGGGCAAGTTTTTATATGTTCTGCAGAACCAAAGTCCTGAAAATTGGCCTCTTCGAGTATCGGAAAAAATAGTGTGCCTAAATCGAACAAACTTAGAACTGACATTTTGAATTTGTACACTCAATACTCGAAAACCAAACACACAAAATGCGCACAGCCCAAACTTACCGATACTCTATATACGAACGAACATACATATATACAAAATAATTCTAAATGTAGAATTCGTAAAAAGTTTTCTATTGAATAATAAATAAACTTGAAACATCATAAATCTTTTATACTTTATTGCTCCCATTCAACGAAAATTCTGGAAATAAAATTAATTACAATATTGAACAGTAATAAATTTAAAAAAAAAAAAAATTCAATAGTTTATCTTTTTAATACAAACAAATTTTTTTTGTTCATTCCATTCAATTTGAATTTTCGATACTGATGCTAAGCTAACACAATAAAGTTAAAATCATTCACTACGTTGTCTGAGATTATTTTCTCTGTAATATAATTGTTCAAATCGTTTGTGTGCTTTCCTTTTAGTTTCCACCGTTTATTCTTCGAAATCTTTTATTTTTATATTATAAACATATACGGTCAACTAAACAATTGAATGCTTGAATAGTTTTTCTATTTTCATCCAATTAATTGACATCTTCTATACAAATGTAAAAAAATAGGATAAAATTAGAAAAAATTCCCAACTGTTATAATTGAGAGATATAAATATTTATAATATCGTAAGGGGCACAAAAAATTTGTATGTTTAGGCTAACGTAACCTGAACAAAAAGTGTGTTAAAATCAACGCTCGTGAGACTTTTTTCTACGTGACGTAAATCAGACAGAACCTACAATTCGTTCTACCATTTCAAACGGGATTGAAATTATTTTCTTACTCAGCTATTACCCTTGGAAGAACAAGTAATTTTTTACCTAATTTCTTCTGAAGTAAGAATACAAAATTTCTTTTTAATAGTATGTGTGTATAGACATGCTTAGTACACATACATATTCAAATATAGTATGTATTAGTTATTAGTAACTATACTGTATGATAAATAATAATAATATACATCAGTGATTCTGTATATGATTGACATCTTTCTTACACTTCTTATACTCTAATTATAACCGTTTCTGTTATACAATAAATTTCAAATAGAAAAATGACATTGAAACACTTAAACGGGGTCGCCCTCTGAATAATTGCATCAATTAAATACCTTGGGAAAATAATAGCGATCCCAGACTGCTCAGACGAAATCAAAGCCAGAATTGCCAGTGAGAGAAAAAGTTTTGGCCTTTAAAACATATATTTAAAGGTTGCATCCCAATAAGGTTAAAGAGAAAGGTGATGGATGCTTGTGTTCTACCAATCCTAACGTATGGCTTCCAGGTTTCGGCAGTAACAATAAAAGACTACATAAAACTCCGCTCATGTCAACGTGCACTAGAACGTAGCATGCTTAACATCAAAAGATCTCAAAAAATTCCATCTCGAGATATAAGAGATATAATTGAAGTGGCAATGGGCTGGGCATGTGTCGAGAATGAGAGGAGAGCGTTGGACTTCCAAGACCACTGTATGGACGAGGGACGAGAGGATGGAGGGACGAGATAGTGAAATTTTCAGGTGATCAATGCATGCGCGAAATCAAAGACAGAAAAAAATTGGCAACTATTATGGGAGGCCTTTGCTCAACCAGTGGGCTGATTATGGCTCATGATAATTATTATTATACAATAAATTTAAATAGTTTTAAGGAATTATATCTCAAGAATGAAGTGGTCAATGATTTTGAACTCAGAACGAATACATGCATTTTCAGATAGTTTTTCGTTTAGTTGAATTTTTCTCGAGTTAAAGAAGATCAATCGATTTCAAATTTCTAGGTACTTGTATTATTCTTAATAAGTACACAAAAATTTAGAATTTTCTGTCTATGGGGATAGCGGAGACAACAGCCTTAAGCATTGGAAATACACTTGGAATAATTTTTACCATACAAAATATTGAAATAGAAAAAAAAGAAAAATTTGTTACACTAACCGTGTATGGTTGCTTACCTCCTGGATAGCATGAATGATATAGACATAGATATTCATATAGATTTAGAAACTTGAAAAGAAAACATGACTGCATGCTGGTTATTATATAAAACTGAACAACAAGCATACTGAGAGAAGAGTTGAAATCTGGTTCGTTCATAATCCTTGCTGGGCTACTATACTAGTTCTAGTACTGGTACTCGTAAAGAATGATTTGCTAATATATCATCGTTTCAGACAGGTCAAGAATTATATTATTGATTTCGACTACATACTCAACACACACCAATAACAAACATTTTGTGAATAAATTTATTCATATAGAAAATTTAATCAAATGAAAAATAAAGTATTCTTCTCTAAGATAAACACTCGTTGAAAAAGCAATTGTATCCAAACTGAGGAAGTGGAGGGGGTAACATCTGAAATATAAATCTATAAGATTTCCTGTACAAGATACAATTGGCAAAATGCAGAACACACATTTTGCAAAATTAAATACCTCTGGCTCCTGGTATATGAAGGGCGAAGTCTTAATAATAATATTTGTTTTCTTAGAATAGTATAATAATATTCGAAAACAGTGAGGTTATTTGATAATTAAATAAAGACAACAAATTAAACCAATTAAATTACTTTATAGTCTAAGATCCCAATTAGGATCGACCTTCACCCATCTGTTTACCGGATGAAAGTTATTTTTTATGAAATATAAAATGTTAACAAATATCCCTGCAATGGGTTGCCTAAAAAAATGTGGTCCAGACTACTTTTAGTGAAAATATCAAGAGTAAAATTTTTAGAAATTTTTCACTGACTTGCATATCTTACGAATTTTGATCTACTCGAAAGTAAAAGCCATAAAGAATATGCAGCAGCTATGTTGTCTGCCTTTTTTCGTTCACTATTATCGCATTTATACAAGTTGAAAATAGTAATTACGTGCATCTGTTAATTCATTGACTCGCATATCTAAATAAAGATAATTTTGTTACAATTACGGTGGCATATGATTGGCCACAAAATATTGGTCAAAAATAATGTTTACAAGCTTTCCAAGTTTTGATATTTATATTAAAAATGGTCTGGACCATATTTTTAAAGGCAACCCGTTACAGGAATATTTGTTAATATTTTACATTTCATAAAAAATAACTTTCATTCGGTAAACAGATGGGTGAAGGTCGACCCTAATTCGGATCTTGTACTATTATACTTTTATCGAACAATTGGCAAAATGCAGAACACAAATTTTGCAAAATTAAATACTTCTGGCTCCTGGTATATGAAGGGCGAAGTCTTAATAATAATATTTGTATTCTCAGAATAGTATAATAATATTCGAAAACAGTGAGGTTATTTGATAATTAAATAAAGACAGCAAATTAAACCAATTAAATTACTTTATACTTTTATCGAAGTCTCTTCTATATTTTGACTGTTTATTAAATGACACCTACTACGTCGAAAGACTATCATTGGTTCACCTTCATTCATTGAGTGACTGCAGTCAATTATAGAACACCCTGTATATGTTGACAATATCCGGTAAATGAACGCCTCAATTTTGCTGACAAGCCTTCAACTTTTTTAAATACCATTCTCACAGAACTTTCATCAATGCTGTGTACAATTTCTTCTTTTAGAAGTGAATTTCCTGACTTTCAAAACAGCCGGTATTTTTTATTATTACCATGAAAAATTAAAGCCTCATGATGTATTATTTTTAACCGACTTGAAAAAAAAGAAGGTTCTCAATTTGATTTTGAAGTCTGTTTTTTGTATTCTTCTTAGTTCGTTCAGAGGGTAACAGGATAGGTTACATACAACATGACGACATGTCAGGAAATATTAAAGAAAAATATATATTGAAATTATATAATAGTAAGAAACAAATTTTTTTAATACACAAAATCAATTTATTGATATTTTTACAGTTCATGGCCATAATCAAAGTGTTCATTGTAATTAATTAGTCATAGACTGAGAATTTCTATAATTATAGCACGCAAATGGGGTCTGTAATTTCTTGAATGAGAGGATAATTATAGCCACAACGCTTTTTTCTAAATTTAATTGTCTTTTTATATACATATAGTTGAATATATAGTTTATACAAGTTGAACAACGATCACGATCCTTCGTTTTTGAAACCTTCGTCTAAAGCCATATTCATAGGTCGTATTTGTTCCAAAATTTTTACGCAAATCGTCAAACAGGCAATTTTTTTAATCGTATTTTCCTCGAAATTGGAGACAAACAATTTGAATAATATACTATATTCGACTACACTTCGTAAAGGAATACGGTTACGAAACGACAATAAATCTTCTCAAAAAAGATTCATTTTTTTAAGATACGGTATCCTTTTTAATATTTGAATTCGATTGAAAAGATTAGGTCATTAAATTTGAAGTTTCGAAGAACAACTTTTTTATTTAATCGAAACAGTAAGAGTTTAAACTAACTTTTGACATTATAGTTTGTTTACTTAGACTAATTAATGAATCAAACTGTCGAAACAAAAAATTTGAAAAACACTTGTACATGTGGAAACTTCTCTTCTTATACAAAGTGTTAAAAAATTATGTTCTTAGCTTATTCCTTAAAAGTTGAGCAGACAATTGTATAAAGTTACCTTAAGATATACGAACGCCAGGGCAATTTTGGATAAAAGGCTTGATTTTTTTTAAATGAAGTTAGACTAAAACTAAATCAATTCTGAAAATTTAAGGTGGGGGGGGGGGGTTGTCAAAATCTCAGTTGTGAAGTGAGTACAAGGAAAATGAGTTAACATCAGATGAAGATAATAGAGATAATTCAAAGTAAATACAAGGAAATTTTATGATATGTCATTATAAATATCCTGATCAATTTAATGCACACACATATTAGGTTGACTATTAAGCCAGAAATATGTCTTTTTTAAACTAACATTACAATTAATTCATACAGTAAAAATAAAAATAACTATAAAATTAAGTTCTTCAAACAATAAAACAAGTTTGATTTCAAAAAATAATACCTTAAAATTTCTGAAAATTATCTTGTAAATAATAAAGCGCTACATTTATAATGTAGGAAGGTACGAAAGGAACATAGTTCCTACCGGGTGTCTCACGACACCTCTTTTTCTTTGTCAACTGTTAGGGCAATTATTTCTGGCATTTTTTAAAACAAAGCTTTTCTCTACTAACTGGAAATTGTCTTCGTCTTGTCTAAATAATAATAATCGTTATTAATTCGTTCATCTTATCAAAATTATGAAACGAAATTTCGCAAAACTCTGTGATTATGTTCAAAAGACACATTTATTTTGTATATCAAAAACTTGTTTTAAACTTTTAAAATATTATAAAGTTTTTCATAAATAACCACTGACTTTCTTCTTCTCTTACCCCATCCTTTCTCGCATCTATTATATAATTTTCACTTAATCAAATTCGTATAACATTGAAAATGAAACACACATATTTGATAATTAATTTCAAATACAAATATTGAACTTTTTATAAAACCATTCGAATAAAAAATAAATATTCAAAAAGTTTTTTAAGGGAGTTAGTTCCTAGCTATAGTCTTAACCCAATAACCGCCCTGCCCTCACTTCCCTTATTTAATAAACACACATAAACGCATGCTTTCGAATATTAAAAAAATGTTTAACATGTTTGTGTATTTATATTTTCATAAAAGGGCGGAAAACCCTGCTGTGGTTTTGAATTTTATTTAACTTATTATATTCGTAATATTTTAACTTCCATGTGCATATTGGAAATATGTTCCTTATGGCATGTTAATGTTTTGATTCGAAGGGATTAAACCAAAAAAGTGTAACAATAACAAAAAAATAATAATAACACCGTAACCTAGGAATATCAAAAAAACGACACCTATGAAATAATAATTAAAACTGTACAATTAACTATTTACTAAATGATTCTGATCTTTGGTAACTTTTTATTAATTTTCATAGATGGGATTTGATTTTAAGTTTTTAAATATGATTAATTTTACGATTTGTTTAAATTTTTCAAATAAAATTAATAAGAAAATGTCCATACGTATCTTCTGTGTACATTGACGATAGAAGAATTTCTGTGTACATAGACGTCTTATAAGTACATCACACCAATTTTGGTTGAAATTCATATCTTGCACAAAAAGTAAAAATACAGATAAATTATTAATATTATTCTCTAATACCAACCACAAAGTTACTGCTTGCGGTAAATTGGTTTCAAGCTCACGACTAAAAACCCATATTACGTTTACATATTTACAAAATCGATAAACAAAAAATTATCAAATCATACCATAGGGATAATATTATCACTACAACCATGCAGTGATATATATCACTTGATAAAGGGAAAATTCTTTAAGTGTATTACTTTTTTTTTACAAATCTGTGTGGATATGTGTCGTATTCACTTAATTTTACTATACCAAGTGGTCCAGAAAAATATTTAGATAACTTTTATAAAATATATGACCTAAACGGTAAGAAATATATGGCGTTTACTGCAATGCTGGTATACTAAACAAACAGATACTATAATATCTATGGCCCCTGATACATCATAACAAATTTTGGAATCCCACATAATAAAGGAATTATATGCGAAAATCCGAAAAAAGTGCGATAAAATCACAGTTTTTTTACCACCATTTTGAGCACAGCATTCTGAGGTTTGCAAACCAGGATTTAGACTCACAGTAAAGGTACAAAACTGTTTACGTTTCGCATGGGCTAAAATCAAAACTGATAAAAAAGAAATGAAAATTTCAAGTTGATTAATTTGTCTTTTCTACTGTTATCCACAAGTAAATAGCTCTTTTTGACCGGCAGGCATACATTTATTTTTACGGGCTTACGATACTTCAAAACCTTACGATATCAGAAAGATTTTTTTTTTAAATTTAAATTTAGAATTCTCGATACTGTTCGATTTCGTAACATTTATTTCTCAAAATAATAAGTATGTCTCAATTTAAATGGACCATTTGGTATATAGGTGGGTAAGTTTCCTTCTGAATTGAGATGTATATTTCAACGCTCAAATAGTCACTATCTGTCAAGTCTCTCCGGTTCAGATTTACAAATAAATGGGGGTAACATTTCCACTTATATTTTGTGAGTGTATGTATAATTTACATACAATACAAATGGATAAAGGGGAAATCTTGAAAAAACTTTAGGAGAAAATTTATTTGAATAAAAGATATCTTCTTTTTTACATATGTGACAAGGGATTATCAAGTGTTAAAAGTAGGGCAGTTTGTCAAATGTCTAAGTGTATGAATTACTAAAACAGCTAGTAGCAGACTAAAAACATGTCTGAGAAAAGTTCACAAAGCTCCTTGTCTTTGTATAGTAAGTCTTACCAAGATGAAGAATCAAAATCAGTTTTTCGATTTAGCGACAAATTTACGAAAGTTCGGATAAACTCGATTACGAAAAGGGTATATCTTAGACATCCTGCCTAATAGTCAAAGAAATTACCTAATTACGTTACAACGTTCGTCAATGAATGCTTCAAAAATTTGTTAATCCTTGTTAAATTTTGTCCTCTGTATAATTGGAAAATATTCGAATACATAGTTTCTGCCAGATTGAATAAACACTGGCAAATTTTCCACATTGTTAACGCCAGAACAAAGAAAAGTATTAGTTTAATACGAACTATGTATCTATTTTTAAGCTATCGTAGCCACAAAAAAGATTCAAATATTTCGCTTGGTTGAAGATCCAAATTTCTTTCTTTATCTCTTCCTATGAGTGCCCCAATGGAATTTTATCCAATTTGTTGATCTTAACCTGCCTCAATATCTTTCGGACCTCGGTGCTCTTGTTATCGAAGAATTTTACGTCAGCTAAGAAAAATATGACTAGCCAAATTTGAAAGAATTGACAGGAAAATGATTCCAATAGACATGCTTCCAACGAGTGACAATAAAATACCACCATACACTCACTAACTCATCGACTCGATACATTTATTTATTGTTTGGTTTCACCAGAATAAACGATTTTATTTACAAATCAAAATATATTAAAATTGACGATGCGTACGCAAAAAGCAAAAATATATATATAAAACAGAAGCAGAAACACAGAAGCATCTCATTTGAAAAGAAAACAAAAACATTCGAAATTAAATTGACAAAAAAAAAAACGGAATAATATAATAATACACTTTATAAGATTCAAGTCACCCAAATATATAGGATGAGCTTTCTAAGTTGGTACAAACAAATAACTGAATAAACGTTGTATTAAAATTTATTTCCAGGTTTTAGTTGTTAAGTTTACAGGAGTATAATTGTGTCGTTATATTTGAGAACGATCTTCATGGTCAACAGCGAACTCATAATTGATAACACATAGAAGAATATTTGATATTAAAAATTTGTTCCTTAAAAAACTAACAATTTTTGTCAAAACACTTTTTTGAAAATCGAATTTCGTGAGAAGCAACCATCAAGTATCCCTATTTCGTTATCCTGCTCCGACATGGTTCTTCTTGAGAGGAAATGGGACCACACAGGAAGCACCAGCTTTCAAATTAAAAAAGGATTATCAAAATCGATTCACCTAGCCGAAAGTTCTGAGGTCACAAAGATTTAAAAAAATGCAGTCGAATAGAGAACTTTTCTTTTTTTGAAGTCGGTTAAAAAGTGCTTGAAAGTGAACCTACCTGGACAGCTTTTTTCTAAATTTTCACAACAAATCTACCAAGAGTTTTCTCTGAATACAGCTTTTATAAACGGTCAAAAGGCTAATATTTACATAAAAGTATGATTACTTTTTGATCAGATTTGTTTTCTTATAAGTAATTTAGTATAAATAATTAAATAAAATTTGAGAAAATAAGGAAAACCCATTTGAAAAGATTAAAATAAATAAAAATAAACATATAAATTTTAATAAAAAAAAAAAATGCTTTTGTGAAAATCAATGTCATTTTATATATTATTGTTATCTTTGTGTTGCGTACCCACGCAAATGATTGAAAAATACTATGAAAGCCTTAAATGTAAACTAATTGGCACAGAAAATGGGTCACATTCTACTTATTGCTTACTATCAACTCTGATTAGTCACTATCATCTGACTATTTGTCTATTCGTTGTGTGTGTATTCATGGTAGGGACAATAAAATTTATGCTAGCGATTCCAGTGATAAATTTTGACGTTAAAAGAGGCAGGCTGTTATGACTAATTTTCAATTCTTTACATGTAAATGCTATAGTGAATGTCAAATTAAAATTATTGAAAAACACTAATTAATTAAACTTAATGCATAACAAATTGTGAAAATAAGAAATCAAATTGCACAAATACTATTTTTCAAATGTAAATTATCATAATTATTTAATTAAATTTGTGAGACAATAATATTAAAGTTTCAATGTAAGTCATAAATGCAATCCATACAATTATATATGCATCCATACAATTCTATAATTAAAGTAGTATATCGTTACCATGGAAACGCCTCCAATAAAACTCATACACGGTGCGAATAATCCAAGAACATGTCGTATTGGGTATAAACAAATATTTTTTTAGAAAAAATTCTAAAGCAGCAATGTAAGGATAACTTTCTTCAACAATAGTATTTCATTTTCTGTACCTATCATTGTTATAAGAAGTGTAATTTTGAAAGTTTTTGATTCATATAACATGTTCATTTCAATTTGAAAAGGATACCCCAAAAAAGGTTAATACTAGGTGTAAGGACAAACATGTAATGATGCATAAAATGCCTTTCTATTTAACAAAAACATTTTTTATACTCTTCCTGATAGAAAGTTAACCTCAAAAATTATTTTTGTAAACATTTCAATTTAACTTATTTTTCATCATGCGCCATTTTACATATTTTTTATACGACTGTCAAAGAGTGTGGTTGTTGGGTTTTAGTTTTCGAAGTTTATTTTTATTATTTTAATTATTTGAAAGCAGGCCTATCACCCATTTAATCATTAGAAGAAAATCATAATTCTGATTTTGCATACAATTTTAATCAGTTTAACTTTTTAATGTGACTGGTATAAACTTCCAGCCAATGATATATTTTGTCGTTAATGTTAATGTTATTATTATTAATGTTAATATTGTTATTTTGTTGTTTGTTGCTGAACATGCAATTGTTTATAATGTAATGTATTGTAATAACAAACACTGTAACACTGTAAAATGATTTATGAATATGATTTAGTACCAATGTTGCCAGTATTACAATTTATTTACGAATGTAGTTGTTCAATAGTTTATTATATATCTGTATATTATCAACTCGTAGATATCATACTCATACATATATATTGAGTACTAACCCATTAAGTTACAGGAGGTTAAATATCAACGAACCCATTACTCCAGAAAAATTATTGACCAAAAGTTAAAGAAACTCATATATGCAAGGCTTCTCTAACTATACTTTCTTTAATACGAAAAACGCTACGACGTAAATCATTTACCTTGTTATAGCTGAGCTTCAACAACCTAGTATGTCAATGAGTGATAAAATAAAATAACGATTTTGAAAAAAATCACCTTCCAAGAAAAGATTCAGCGAAAACGTAGAAAACCGCAGTAAAAAGGTAGATGTATTAGGACTATCAATAGTGAAAAGATTTTATTTTACCCATTCGTTAACTGCAAGGAAATTTCTGTTTCTTCGCTTTTTATTTTTATCTGTTTTTATTTATGAATTATCGCTGTGACGAACATTGATATGCAGAAATTATAAAGTAAATTGGATTAACGATGACAATCACTGCCGTTTCAAAAAGATGAGGGCTTTTTGTTTCACACATAGTCCAAGTGTATATAAATGATTTTTGAGAAGAAAATTTGTGGGTTGGAAAACAAAAGACAGAAAAAATGACTGCACTTAACATTGACTGATAAATGTTTATACCCTGCTTAGAAATATTTATGATACGAGCAAAATTTTGGTTAAGGTGTTCATAAAATAACCTAATTAATCCGTCTGTCAACACGATAACTAAAAAAAGAAAAAATATATGAAGCTGAAATTTTTATAGCGTGCTCAGGACTCAAAAAGTTTGAGTAAATGAGCAGTACAGGCCAATTGTAAAACGTCAGAGTTCTTCGTTCATGTCATTGTCTTTCCGTGGAAGCGCAAATTAAGACAATAATTTGATGTCCATTGTCCCCCAAACTATAAAAGATAAAGAGTTGAATACTTGGAGGTAGCTTCAACGAGTAGTTTTGTAAAGTTCTAGAAATTACCTATACAGAGTATTTCAACAATTAACTCAGACAATTGTTTTTTTTTTCACTTGTTCATATAAAATCATACACATACAATTGAATTGTATTTTGCTAGTCAACAATAGATGAAGGTAGGTGATATGAACATTTATTTCTTTATCCCATGTGATTATACAGCCTGATTGCATAAGCTTGTAATGATATACCTTTGAGAATTTATAAATAGGTATTTATTATGTTTTAGCTCTAATAATAATGTAATTGATTTAATTTTTGTTTTAAAACAAATTTTACACTTGTTACTGACAGGAATATGTCAGTTTATACACAGTGAGCCATTTTAAATATATTCATCTAAATATCTCCCTAGGAAAGCTCTCGGTAAGAACAATACTTTGTGTCTTTAGGACGTAACAAATATAAGAAAAGTTCCTTAAAAAAAAGAAAACAACTTTTGTTTGAAACATTTTTTCATAAGCACAGAGTTCATAAACAGAGTCCATTTTCGACTCATTTTGTAACAAATTTAAATTGAACACAACCTTGAATTATTTATTAGACCAAGATCATAAACAAGTCTGCAAAAAATCGGACTATCGGGTCTGATTCAGACTACTCCGTACTTTCAAACGACAAGGATACTGTATTAATATCAAACACACATTATTTTTATGGAATCTATCAAGGCGAAAAAAGGACTCTAATATCTCGACTATTTTATGTTCAATTTTTAATTAATATATCTTTTTTTTAAAATGTACTTGAGGTTTTAGAATTAAACATGTACACAAATTCTTCTATTTTTCTGTTGATTTTTTAAATTCGTTTCGTTTCGTTTCGTGTTGTTGTATTTCTGAAGTACAATGTAAACATAAAAATAGAAGAACAAAAAAGAATGGAAAAATCACACAAAATAAAATTCTTTTGTATACCTGCACAAGTACAGATGAAGAAAAAAAAAGTAAAAAGTGAAGTAGTCTTGAAAATATTTAAAAAAAAAAAAAAAAAAAAACTTTTTCTAAAACGTTCAAATTAAAATAAAAACTCAACTCATATAATTATTTTGTTATATAATATAAAAATACAAACTAATTTGAAATGATTCAAGTTATAAGACATGGAAAAGTGAATTCTCTATTCATCCAATCTTTTTTATCTCTCTGTACCATACATTATCTATGAAAAGCGAAAAAGAAAATACTTTAAAATATTTGGTATTGATTTTCCTGAATTTAAAATAAGATTGTGAGATTTAAAAAAATAAAATCATATTATTGGGTAATCGAAATTTTGACAAATTAAGCTTGGCAATTTCAGCTCTATGGCATTATTGTGTTTTTTCAACGTTATAAACGAATTATTAAAATCGAATTTATACGTAGGTATACCAAATTTTTATGGTTATTTTGTTAACAGCCTTTTAAAGGTATTACTGTTATATCACTGTAAGTTTTCTTGTTTCTCTAAAATATTCTTAAAAAGGTTTGGAGTATATATGGACGGTAAGATCATATGAGATTGTAGTGAAATGAGGTATAATTTGTGTCTAATACTGTACTAGCGAGGGCTTCACACACACAATACTCAGTGTTTAATTACTTGTTTACAATACTTGTTCTTTTCTTTTTTAGTTGTTTCTGTTACAATCACAATACATTGCAATACGGAGCAACTACCTTAACGAAAAATGCCACAAATGAATAGTTTTGAAGTATGGCTTGTTAAATAAACTATAACATCCTTATTTTCAATACATTTTTTTTTAATTTCACAGAAAAATAAACATAAAAGTTCGTCGCACGAAAATGATGTGCATTCTACTAATACTTAACAACAGTTGAATACATTACACATGTCTGTTAAGTTAGCAAAAACCCGTTATCTCATAATATAGTGAAAATAGTGAAAATTCTGTTTTTTTTTTCGGATTGGTAAAGGTAAGTTTATCCGTAAAGAAAATTCTGATTTTAAAAGCGCTTCAAGAGACGGACTAATGAAAATTAAGTTACGTCAAATTCCACGAAAAAAAAAAAAAATACCCATAAATTCGATATTCGGGCCAATGATATAATCTCAATTATGTTGACGACTATCTACGTTTCCTGTATTATTCATTGTTAAGGAAGTTGTTAGACGGATGTAATTGGAAAAATACGATAAAATTCAAGTGCTCGAAGCCGTTTTTACCCAATATCTAATTTCGTACAAAGCAGTCTGGCAGACATTAATATTATACCGCGATCTCATAAGAATTTTCACAATTTTTGGTTTTTTATTCGGGTTGGTAAAGGTAAGTTGCCCTTTTTAACCGTGGTTAAAACCACAATTTTCTAAATATAATAATAAATAAAGTTTCTTTTGACGTTTCTACTTTTTGAATAACTTTTAATGTATTAAATAATATTCCATAAATCGTTTTTATCTATTTACTTAATAGCAATAATGATTTGGCAAAGTCACAGGGAAACTCACTGACATTCTTCTCCCTCATTCATCATTTCGCAAGTTTGGGATCCTTTTCTAGTTGTATAAACTCTTTTTTATACTATGAATTGTCATAAAAGATGACGTCATGTATCATGACGCACGATTCTGAAATGTTTTAATGTCACAATGTTTTTAATCAAGTATATTTATTGCAAAACACTTTTAAATGTAAATATTTTATTATAAGAATCATTTTTTTGGTCCCTACAATCGATTCGGCTTGTTTTTGGTACATCGAAAATTTACTTGAAGCCTCTATTTGTATCTCTAACTTATTATGTTTAGCTAACTTCATGGATATGTGACATAATCGTGTAAATATCAGTACTGACTAGAATTATAGTAGATAGAACGATGTTATTTTTGTCACTCAACTTTCAATAAATATACAAATATAATGTGTTAAATGTACTGAAAGTAAATCATTGGTAGCTTTAAGCTTTGCATAGAATAGAACATAAAAAAATACATAACAACTTGATATGTAGATTTATAAACATATAATTGATAAAAATTTCATGTTCACTACATTTAATTTATTTGATTGAATTAATAGGACACATAATAATAATATTCAAGACAAGAAAAAAAAACAAAAGCAAATGTAATTTGACATGAATTCAGCAACAAATTCTTAATAAGTAAGTTGTTTAATTTTTTATAAGGAACATGGTTTACATTTTATTCCAACGGTTGACAAGATGGATCCTACGGAATATAAGATAATTTGGACACAAAAAATCAGAAAATCGGGTTAATTTAGCAAAAACTATACATCCAATCGGTACAATAACCCGATTTTTGTATTTTTTGGGTTAAAATTACCTTATTTACCGAGTTTTATCGAAAGCGGAAACATAAATTTTTTCCCGATTTTTTCGATTTTTTCTAAGGGGTACCCCTTGAGAAAATTGGTTCCGGTATCGATAAAATTCATTATATAAGATATTTTTGACCCAAAAAATCCAAAAATCGGGTTTATTTAATGATTGGATGCGTTGCTTTTGAGATATAATCCAAAATTGGATACAAAGGGCGATTTTTGGGTCAAAATTAGTTAAGATCTTTATCAGGTTAAGAAAAAAAGCGATAAACACAGTATTTGCAAAGTAATTAAGACAGTATACTAATACACTTTCGTTGACCTTATTATTTTTATAGAAAAAAATCACAATATCAAAATTATGAAATAGCAACTTTACCGCGAACAGTGCCCCGAAGGATAATAAATATTTATTAATTATATAAATAAAGATCAAAAATAATAATAATTCTATAAAATATTATTTAACATTATGTTATATAATAAGTATATGTTAAGTAAATAAATAAATAATTGAGTATTTTAAATTTATTAACAACACAAAAACATTTTTAATCATATCAAGATTAAATTAATTTTCTTTGTCATTTTAAATTAATGTAATCTATCTATTTCTCATATTTAGAAGAAGAGCCAACTTATCATCATATACATATAAATGATTATATTGAACATTCCCTGTTCGAAATTAACAGTTCAATGTTCTGGCCCTAGCAGATTTCAACCATGAAAATATATTTAATCTAGGAAGATCAAATTTCGTATTAAGATAGAAAAATTAACATATTCTGTAAAATTATAATAATTTACTGTTCGATATTTATAAATAGATAATTTCCTTACTTTTAAAAATTTTAAGAAAAAAAATTGGCAGTCTTAGGGACTGCCGATAGAAGTGGAAACTTAGAACTTTAAGTATAAAAATTTGAAATTTCATAATATTTGAATTAAAATTATCAACACTAATATGGTTTCCACATCTTTTGACACTCCGAGCAACAATTATATGCATTTTTATATGGTTTTTATACCATGTATATATGAAATATACATAGTATATTAAGTTTAGTCCCAAGTTTGTAAAATCACCTAATCAGTCCATTTCCGGTTGTCCGCCCGTCTGTGGACACGATAACTCAAGTTCGTACATAACGATAAGGTCAAGTTCGTAAATGAGCATCATAGGTCAATTGGGTCTTGGGTCCGTAGTACCCATCTTGTAAACCGTTAGAGATAGGACAAAAGTTTAAATGTAATGTTCCTTATCAAAAATTAAACAACTTTTGTTTGAAACATTTTTTCGTAAACATCACTGTTTACCCGTGAGGGCGCCAATTAGGCGGAAATTTTATAATATGTACTATACTTGATTAACAGTTATGTACAGTCACATGTTTGTATGTGTAATGTGATAAAGAAATCAACACTGACTATGCATGGTATTTCAACAATAATCTCAGTCAATTGTTTGTTTTCACTTGTTTACTATTGAAATATATTACGGGCTGTATTAAGATTATGACAAAATATGACAATTTAAATGAAATAACAATTAATATACAATCATATGATTTGTGGATAGTATTTGTATTTACATAAATTTCAATGTACTTGTTATATACGCAGCACTAATGTTACACAATACGTCAACTGTATAGCTACAGATATACTGCTATAAGCGGTCGGCTCACGTACAGCATATCGGTAACGCGAACCCATAACATTTTTCCCTACTATAAAGTGTCCAACGTCGCTAAAAAAGTTTCACTTCAAAAATTGTTTATATTTCTGTTACACCGTTAATTTTTCAACAGATTTCTTCGACTTAAAATAATATTTTCTTTAAAGATAAACATATCTTAAGTCTTAATATCTTCATTCTTCATACATCTCTCATCTTTTCATTGTGACATTTATATTTTTTAAAGTAAATTGTTTTTGTTTGTGAAAATTTTGTTTATAGAAAGGAGAAAATTTTTTTTCCTTTTCCATAATTTCCATACTTTTTTCTATATCAGTTTATTTATAGGTATTATATGTTTGTGTATTGTCTAAGGTTTTGTATTTTTCGGTCTAGTGCCTGGCGTAGTATTTTAAGTGATTCCTGAAAGAATGACAATCAGAAGAAAATGACCCGTAATAATACAGTCCGAAAATTTTATAACCATAATTATATTTTAAGAGTTGGTTGGGTTCTGAAGTTTTTAGCAATTGCGTTTAAAAATGGAACACTAATACAGAAATTTTTTTCGGTTTAATTTTTCCGATCCATTTATTCCTAAGTCCCAAGGGATTCGGGAAGCTACTTATTGTCGGCAAGTTTAAATTTAATAACATTCATTAAGTATACATGCAAGGATTGAATAATACTAGGGATTTCAATAAAACTTTATAAATACATTTTTTGAGTAACAAAGTTTCCAAAAATCACAAAAAATTCCTAGGTCACCGCGCTTTTCATTATTATTTTATCGTTCAAAAATGGCTGAAAAAATGATGCATCATAAAGGATATCCTTTTCAATTGGATATTTCTATATCAAAAAATCTAGAGAGTGTGACAAAAAAACTATCTAAAATATTTAGACAATGTTGTAGTTTATAATAATACCATACAAATATAATGTTGCCGATCGATGATACAAAAACAAAATTTTAATTTAATTATTAGTGAATCAAAGATCCATCATTTAATGAACAGAGACGACCATAGTTCGAGTATTAATGATTGAAGAGCGATATCTATATTATCAAATTTATTTAAGCAACTTTGCACACAATATATTACATATTTTTGTAGTTGACAATAGTCTCTCAAATTTCGAGCGATTCTGAACTAACTCTATAATACTACGTCTGATTCTAGACCATTTATGTTTGTGTGTTGTTTTTTATTTTATATTTTGCTTTTGTGTGTTGAGTTTTCAGTTTTCAGTTGGTGAATGAAAATGTAAAAGGAAAAAGTAAGTTAATAAAGAAATGTTTTATTAAAATCAAATGTGAATTAAATAATTTACGTTTTTTTTTTCATTTTATTTTATTTATTTTTGTGATGAAACGAAAAAAACACGTAGTTATAAGTGAATTATGTTTTTATTATTTAGTTTAATTTTCCCGTCATTATAAAATCAAGAGAAGGAGAGAATTAGGAGTTGGTAGAGGAATTTTTAAAATGTGAATATTTTAATAATTTTTTTTTAGATTTTTCCGATAAAATTTATCGTATTTGAATGAATTTTTTTTTGAAACTCACTAATCTTGGGTTATATTTTTCATTTTTCATGGTAGTTATATAAGCCCAAATGTGGAAACCACGATACTGCATTTTCGAAATTTATTTTCGAGAAGTTACGGTAAGTTTGAAAAAAATGGTCCAAAATTAGTGGGGTTACATATTTGATTGATCCAAATTGGATAAAATTTGCGTATAGTACAACGAAATCAAATTTTTTTGATTTTTATGACATCATAAAGTTCAAAAATTGATTTTTTCATATATTTCAGCTAAATTTTGTCGTATTTGAATGGTTCTTTTGTAACCCACTAATTTTGGGTTATATTTTTCAATTTTAATGGTAGTTATTAATTTCTATTAGCCCTTGGCAAATGTGGTGGCAACCACGAAATCAAATTTACGAAATTTTTTTAAAGTTACGAAATTTTACCAAATATATAAAAAGTAGGACCCAAAATTTTCACACAGCAAGTTAACACTTTCGTACTTTTTTTACTTTTAGTACGTTAATTAGACAATAGATATCACTGATGAATTTATTGACATATATGATCTTCCGATACTAGCAACCATCCAATTTTTTGGTGCATTCCCCTACTGTAAGGTTTTGACTATCAAAATCATTTATCAAGATAACAAGATAAATGATTTTGTTGCATTTCATTGATTCGAATTCAATAGTGGTTGCTTGTCGAACATAGAATGCGTTTTTACGATAGGCACCATTCGAAGGTTTTTTCACATAAAAATTAAGATGTTATCTTCTTCCCAATACAATTTTTACAATTGTGAATATAGACACAGAACACTGCAATATAATATATAGTTAAAAATAGTGCGGTGAATTCGATGGGAGGTGGAGTAGTAGGTAACCACCAATAAAATAAATATAATACACAAAATACAATGGTTTTTCACTCAGTTAAAGAAAATTGTATTTTCCTTCTCTCCACACACATCTAACCCACCTATTATTACTCTATTGTATGTGTTTCGAATATTGTAGCCAAGCTATGCATGTATGTATGTATGTATGAATGTTCGTTCAAGCATTAGCCCTCACAATTCGCACGCATTGCGGCGCAATGAACGCGTCTTGCATAACTAAATAGATAATTCAACAAACACTTGTACAAATTTACAGCAGTACCTACCATCAGCCATTGTGTAGATACAGGGTGTTTCATAAATACTGAGGGGGGAGGAGGTAGCATTCAAAATATACCAGAAACAAACGATATTTAGTAAATTTTTAAAAATTCCTTGATAAAATAGCAAACTTGTAATAATTACTCGTATTACATTACCATTATTTAACTACAATCAAAATCATGTACTCTAGTAAATGAAATCCGTTTAAACATGTACTATTTCGAAATGATAGTGATTGTTACTCAAGTCATATTAGAAGAAATGACTTCAAAAAGACAACCACATAGAATAAAAACTACAAATTTAAGGAAGCCCTCGATTTGTAGAAATTGACTCTTTCAATCAAATTATGTTGCACACCAAAAAAAATCAAAATCGGTTCATCCGTTTAAGAGCCACGATGCCACAGATACGTTCAACTTATAACACTCCTCTTTTAAGTTGGACGGTAAAACAAAGAGCAGCTAAAACGTTGTTCAACTCAGAAACGCTGTACATTACACCCTGGCGAATTTTCGACCAGGACTGTCCGAGTTCTTCTTGGTTTCGATAAATTAAATTTCCTCTAGATTTTCTTTACGTTTTCGGGAAACCATCCTGTAAATGTAGCAAATCATCATCATTGTGTCGTCAGAAAATATACCAACCCCATCTCTTCATTTCTATTTTGAACTTATTATATTGTCAATAGAGCATACAATGTATATAGAAAGAACTATCGAAGTCCATTAACTGGATTAGTGTTGCAAATAATAGGAAATTGTCTGTACAAATGACTCAATTTTTACCTTCATATTTTTCGTGTTCCTTCACACATTGTACATTTTTAGATTTTCCATTTTCTAAATAGTAATAAAGGATGAAAATTGTCTATTGATTTTTTATTGATGCAATTTTATTTGGTTATTCGACTTTGGTAATCATTATTCAACTGGAAGAATTTACGATAAAATTGTCAGCCAAAAAATTTATTGGTCAAAGCAATAATAATAATAATAACAATGGGGTTTAACCTCCGTTTCTCAGACACATCGGTCTGACCTTCGATCAAACGACGGTATGATCAATCTACCACTCCATTAACTTTTTTGTTCACACTGTCGCTGCCTAGATTCGAACCCGCAACCTCCCAACCAGTTAAGACGAATGAAAAAGCTAAGACGCCTGAAGTTAAGACGGCTGAACAAGCTTGGCTAAGAGCGAGTTGGGTGGTCAAAGTAAAACTACCTTGTGAATGATTTTTAACCAAATTGAAAGATCAAACCAAATCATCCCAAATATTTACAAATTACAGGACCCTCTCGATATATATGAAGAATGTTCCACAAAAAAAAAAACACAAACACCCAATAAAATATTATTATGTGTTTACCGTTCCCGTTACAAAATATAATTTCGATATAAAATGTAAACAAATGTATTGCACGTTTATTGACAGTCGACCATCGACCATTGAGTAGAATATTTCGATGGTAGATAGAGGTAGAACATGCTTGAAGGCCTAAAGCACATATACACGTATTTAAGAAACATAGGGTTACCATATATACCAACATCAATTCGATATTCAGATGTAACGTACGTTTACAGTTGTAGGCCTATTACCCATATGTATGTACACACTACCATTCTACTGCACACGTTAGACTGGGAGTGTGGAGTTAAATTTTGTTTGGGAAAAAGTTTGGTGAGAGAACATGAGAGTGGTTATTATTATTCCATGTTCCATGGACACATATAAAAAAAGGTGTGAAACGTTCATAAGACTTCCGTGTATATAACTTTTTTATATACTTGCGAAATAAATAAATAATATGGGTAATTTTTGCACTAAGATGTGTAAGTTGCTTACACGAAGGCTTTAGTTTTTGTTGCCTGTTCTAAATCAATATTTTTTAATGTATGTAAGGACCCCGTCAAATTGTATACATCGTGGACCATTTTAATATATTATGGCTAATAACTCGTCGTGTCGTTCACAAATCAAAAAATAACTTTAAAAAATGCTGCTTATTGTCCCTGATAACTTCTGTCTAGAATATTTTCTTTCGATTAAATGCATAATTTTTATTATTACTTATTATTGTTGTTCACATTTAATCATGCACACAATATTTACATCATGGTCTGTTCGACTAATTTTGATATATAATATGTTACATACATTCGTAAACTAATTATTGACAAATACTTGTCTAGTAATTTTTAATTAAAGAGAGAATTGAAATTTTCAATTCTCTCTTTAATTAAAATTTACTAGACAAGTATTTGTCAATAATTAGTTTACGAATGCATAATTTTTAGGTCAAATTTCCTTCAAAAGATAATTTTCGAAAAAATTTTTTAATAAATTTAATAAAATTTAATAAAATTTGTTAGTTTTTTAGGAGGATTAACTTTCAAATTTAAAGTGTTAATCTATCTCTTACCTTTTAGAACCTAAATTCACTATTAAAGCAACCCGAAGTCCTAGATCCAATCTGATATCAGAACATGATTTCCCTCATCAAACTCTGAAATTTTTGTTTAAGTTATTTTTTGATTGTTTAACTACAAAACGAGTTATTAGCCATATTAGATTAAAATGATTCACCCTGTATATGATGCTGAAACGGCAGAATGGATTGCGTTGAAATTTGATACATAAACAGTTTATAATCTGGATTAACACATAGAATTCTTTATTTCTTCCTGGACCCAAACTTTAAAATATCTATACTCTTCCACTTAACATAGATTTAAAGACGTTATATTCTAGATTATAGACTGACATTCCCATTTTACTAGAATGTAAACAAATGTCAAACCGAAAACAGATTCAATTTCTTCCTAAGATTGAGAATACAATTAAATCTAAGTGATTTATCGACTAATAACGATGTTTCCATGGAAGGAGATATATGAAAATGTGTAGTTATGAATACTAGGAAAATAACAGCACGGTTCCGTATGGACAGTCATTGCGGATGGTTGTTACAACAATTCATTGCTAAAAAAACATTACGTGAAATAAGGCAAAGTCTAATTTACCCCACAAATCTTGAATTAAAATATTCCATATCAAAGAATTTACGTGGTAATTTCTGTTTTTTTGAAACTATTTCCGAACTATGTATGGATGTGAAGACAAAATACCAACATAAAGAGAGAAATAAACAAAATTATATAGCACCTTTGTGTTGGTATGTTGACATTGTTATATGATTTGTGTGTAATAGTGTTTGTTGTAAAAAAACTTTATTTGAATTTTTCTTCTTTTTTTTTTGTGAAAAGAAAATTTTTTTTTAAAGCATTCGAAAATTAACAAAACACGGATACTATATGATTCTTTTTGTATGGGTATACACGCCTTTGAAAATAAATTAAGTATATATTTAATTTAATAACTACCTTTTTTTACCTAGCGTATTTTGTGATTTATATAAGGGTTCCGTACCTATTTGTTATTACATCTAGAATTTAATACATGTAGGTGCAATTCACAAAGTTGTCAAGTAATTTCTTAGCGTCATTGATGTCCTTGACCATCACTTTGATATTGATTTAAAGAGTGTTAGAAGTTTAAAGTGTTTATCTGTGCTTCTATGTGTTTCTGAGTGGCATCGTAACCCCTAAACGGTCGAACCCACTTGATTGAGAACATTTTATAGCCAAGGTTCCAATAATCGATTTACAAGAATTAAATCGCATTTGTCGGGAGCTTCTTTAATTTTGTAAATTTCACTTGTAAGATTTTATAGTAGCCGCCATTGATTTCAAAAATTTGACTGAAAATCTCAATTAATTAAACACAAAATTATTCAGATCACATAAAAACAAAGAAAGTAAAAAAAAAATCAACCCCCTACACAACACAAATGAACATACCAATAAAATAATGACCTTATTCGAAAATAACTGAACTAATTCCAACATTCGAGAGAATTTAAATCACAGTAGAAAATATATTAACACACAAGTCTACTGTTAAAATTTTCATTCTGCGTACAATATAATTAATTTTCACACACATATAAACACTTATAGAAGGATTGTATTTTTTAGAACTGTACATAGAAATCGAGGTGGTTTTCTTATCAAAGACAATGGGTATGAACACGGTTTCGGATTGTACTAAAAATAGCAGATTGTTGACATTAGCTTCACCACGTGAAAACAAACAATTGACTGAGTTAATTGTTGAAATACCATGTATAGACAGTGTTGATAACTCTGTCACATTACACATACATACATGTCACACATATATAACTGATATTCCCATATAATACATACTATACAATTTGCGCATAATTTGCGCTCTCACGGGTAAACAGTGATGTTTCAAACAAAAATTGTTTATTTTTTTAAAAGAAACTTTTTTTACATTTAAACTTTTGTTTTATCTCTAACGGTTTACAAGATGAGTCCAACGGACCCAAGACCCAATTTACTTATGTTTACGAACTTCAGCTTGATATCTCTTTTCGTTTTCGAGTAATCGTGATGACAGACAGACAGACAACCGGAAATAGACTAATTAGGTGATTTTATGAACACCTATACCAAAATTTTTCATACCTTAATAAATTGTTCAAACTTTGAGACTTTTTTATATGTTAGGCTCATGGAAATCAGCCCACAGTCACTCACGCCTTGATAAACAAAAAAGCACTCACCACTCCATATATGAAAGTTGATCCTACTCTTAAATCAGTATGCGATAACGCTTACTTGCGGAGGCCTATAAGGTAGAGATAAGACTAATAGATTAATAGGAAAAGGATGATAAGATGCTTTGAGAGCTCTGTCTTAAATGAATGAATTGCTAACTAATATTCATGAAGCGTATATGCAACTCTAAAAATTACAACCTGTAGAATTCATGAAGAATAGAAAAAGGTAATATAATCGATACGAATAATAATATAGTCGTAACTTAATTAATTAAATTCGAATAACATTTCAATGTAGTTACCAGTTACCACGTAGATGGAGTGTTTTCTGAGGTAAAGCAAAAAAAAATTATGTTTATATAGTAGAAATACGAAAATAAAATGTAAATGAAAAAACATAGACAATACGTGAAGAATTATTTTGTAAACAAAATGGTTTTAAAATATATGGTAAGAACGCTTTCTTTTTATTTTTTAATTTGACAGAATATTCTAGACAACTTAATGAAAATATTTATTTGAGAAGCTTATTTTTTATGATTCGAAGTCCAAAAAAAGTTAGTAGACAGATTATAAATAAAATAATTTTTACAATTGAATTATTTTATTCTACAAATGAAAAGATTTTTAAATATTAATTTGAAGGTAGATTGAAATAAAATTAATAATAACATTTTTTTTAAGACATGCTTTTATTTAACACAATGGCTTGAATTGAATATGAAAATTGTATATTACTAATTAACTTGAATATTTTATTTATACTCGAGTCGCCAACACAGTAAATAACAAGTGAAAACAAACAATTCACTGAGTTAATTGTTGAAATACCATGTAAAGATGTTCATAGCATCAATAATTTTAAGCGTTACAAACTTGGAACTAAACTTAGTATACCTTGGCATATTTCATATACATGGTATAATTACTAGATTATAGTAAAAGCGCGTACTCGGCTGTTGGCGTTCTTATAACAAGTACATAGTTCTTTAGTCAATGATCTTAATACTTAATTCAAGAAAACAAGTATTCGACTGTTTAAAAGTATTTTACATTAAAAAGTTGACAGTTACATTTCCCAAATCAGTTCGGTTTACATAAAATTTCTTTAAGTATCTTTTATCAGTTTTTGAAAGTTTTAATAATCCTGAAGGGCAAGTTAAAATTCAAACAATTTTCCTTCCTCAAAATAATTCATAAAATTTAACAAAGAAGGGCTTTATATTTTTTTTAAATATAGTCGAGTGGGTTAAGTAAACTATCTAGGAATCAATCAATCAATCATTAAAAGAATACATATGAAGTTTATGAATATATTAAATGCTACAGGCGTGTTTATTTTTATTCCGTATAAATTCCATTGATTATCAATCAAACATAAACAGATTATTATTTTAAAGAAACTTTTTATATAATATCAAGATACCTAATACCAACATAGTAAGTGACTTGTTGTCTGCATAAAAACATATACAGTGTGCATACAATAGTTTTGGTTATATATTATAAGGTCTTTCAATAAGAGTGATATTTTTTACAATTTGAATAAAACAAAAACAGTTTAATTTGAAGCTTAAACATTGTTCTGCACAAACATATAGAGTGGTCGATTTTAATCAATAATGGCTAATAGCTTGTTTTGTAAATAACCAATCAAAAAATAACTTAAACAAAAGTTGTCTAATTTGATGGGAAGCATTATATCTGACATCAGATTGGATCTATCTATTCGGACTGATATAAAAGTTAATTTAGAATCTAAAACATAAGAGATAAAATAACAATTTAAATAAGTTGATCATCATAAATAAACTAACATTTTTTATTTAAAACATTTTTCCCAAAATTCCGTTAGATTTCGGAAAATTATTTTATTATATTATTTAATCGAAAAATGCTTTAGCCAAAAGTTGTCGTGGACAATAGATGGTATTCGCCTGTGTCCATGACTTTGACCTACAGTTCTAGTTTCAAGATCAATTGACTATTAAAGGAAATCTGAGAACTAGGTCCAATCTGATGTCAGAATATGATGTTTTGATTGGTTAACCACAAAACGAGCTAGTAGCCATAATAATATCAGCTTTTTGGAAGACCTAAATTTGTATGTAGAAGATTTTCGATTACATCAACACTATGACTTGAATTATTCGTTTAATACTTCAAGTGCATTAAAATTATTCACATTTTTTTCACTTTTCAGATAAATTCAAGGCCCCATACAAGGGAAATATTATTAATTTCAAAGAAAAATAGCCAAATTCGTCCAATTTTTTCATTATTTTCAAATTTTTCATTATTGTATTATTTACTTTGAAACGTTGAATTTTTTTAATTCCAAAAAGTATCACTCTTATTGAAAGACCTTATATAACGGTGAGTGCACTGATAATATTTATTAGTTTCCGCATATATTCGTCCATATATGGTTTGACATTCAGTTGTTATACTATGTTGTTATATACGATATAATATATTATAACTATAATATAATGTATACATATAAAGAATAAGAACTACAATTTTTATATGTTTGGCGAATAAGTTTTAATCAAGTGAAATCCGTCAATAAATTTGAAAAGATCAGTTAAAAAATGTATGGTAAGAATCGATGAACTTTTGAAGTATCAAAATCCTTATGTGAAATGGCTTTCGGCGAATTTAGTTGATAATTTACTATACTTGCAGATTTTTAAGCAGTAAAATGTTTCTTTTCTTGAATAAAGTAAGTTGCTTCCACATATTTTCTTGCAATAAGTACTTTTTTTTACTGAATATTCAATGTTAAATTCGACCATTATTCAATTCTGTCTTTAGAACGTTCCCAAAAAATTTAACTGTATGCAAACATTTGAGACTTACGTTTTAAATTTTAAGGTCGGATTCTGTTAGAACTAGGGAAAATTAGACATAATTACTAGTCAAATTTTTCGATATAAACCATAGTTTTTGAAATGTTGATGCCTAAAGATTTAGAGAAAATCACTTATATAGAAAAAATAGCACTCGAATAGCAAAATTTTTAGGACTCGAATTTAGAATCAAATTCGAGTATTTCCAAATATAAAGCGGCTTGTTGAACCCATGCCATATTAGAAAAAAATTTGCCAAAAAAAAGTAAGAATAATAAATAACAAAAGATATCATATTAAAAAAAATATTTGAAATAAATTGAAAAAAAATTTCAATGTCAGTTATTTATGGTTGATACATATCATTTATTCCATTCCCAGTGAATATACCAAAAATCATTTTAATATTTTTGTTTTGTTTTTTATTATTTGTTGTGCTACACACACGCGCCAAGAAAAAGAGCCTTTAAACAATTCAAAATTTTATCACTAGTGCAAAAATTAATTGAAAAATGCTGAAGCGCTATTTTAAAGAATATTCTGACCAATAACAAAGAACAAAAGAATTGTGCAATGGGTTTTTTAACTGTAGCTTCACAAGTTCAGATTTTTCCAAACCTGTTGTTCCTAGGCAATCTTCTAAGAAAAGCCTCACACTCTCAATCGCATCGCATAACACACATACTCTAAAGCCATCCATTTTCTTACTTTCCCATTTGAGCCCATACATTCTAAAATTCTCAATGAGATCTTTCATTCCTATCACTGATACTCAAATACTTAGTGCCTTCCTTTTAATGAAATTTTAATAATAATAAATAATCATCTTTTCACTCTGTCCGTCCTGGTGGACGAAAACTTTGGAAAATTTTGTGTCTCTTTAATTAAGAAATTGACAAAGCTCATTGTCTAACTATTTTTGTTTTATTACTTTTAGTTTTTGTTTACTTAGCGATTGAATTACATACGACAGCCTAAGTAAAATTTGCATAAAATTAGTGCCCCTATTGTTTTGTCTACAAGTATTTTTTGAATTTATATATGTCTTTGAGAATCAATTTCAATAAAATAAAATAAAATAAAATAAAAACAATACAAGAGAAATTTGTGTATATTATGGACTGATTTCACAAATCATTGTCAAACTACAATACATTAAACAAAATTTAATATATTTTTCATTGTTATCATAAGTGAAAATCTTTTACTTTTTGCTCCATTTTTTTTTTTTTTTTTTTTTTTTTTTTTTTGTATATGAAAATTCAACATTCATAAATTATTCTACAAATAAAATGAAAATCAAGTTGAATCGATCAAATTTCCATCATTTATATACATGAAATTTATAATAAGAATAAAAGAATATGCCTCTACACTTCTACAGTGATAAATATATGAAATTCAACTAAATTTATTAATTTTTATCGAGATTGATTTTGGACTTCGTTGATGGCGTAACGCCAATGTTGTTCAGGCCATAAAATCCATTTTCCATTCATTCATTCTTTCTTGAAACAATACAAATATTGTACAGAACATGTCATAAAAAGGGATAGGGAAAATAAAATGAAGGTGGAGGTTAATCATTCGTTCCCGTGAGAATTTTGGAATGCGAAGTATTTATTAACACTTCTGTTAAAATTTTAAATCGATTCAACGACTTTTAACTTTTCGAGTTTTCGGTTGGGTTGGGTTGGGTTGGGTCGGCCATAAACATGCGGTAAAAACCATTATAAATGATAAAAAAGCATATAATATTCTCAAGCGGTCTCCCATCTAAATACTGACTGTAACAAATGTTGCTTAACTTCAGTGATCTAAAAACAAAAGAACTTTGATTGGTGATAGAAAAATAGAATTTCATGTAATTAAATGCATAATGAAAGTTTTAAAAGAAATTTTACTCATACTAAAACAAGGCAAAAAATAACTTACTAATTAACTTCTTATAAACTGAACTTGAGTAGGTACCTACCATAAGTGTGAGTCACTTATTCAAATGAATGATTTTTGTAACTAATTTGCATACTTGTTAAAAGACCACCAAAAACAAATACTGAGTGATTCACTACAATTGATACATTATTCAAAATTATCAAACTCTCAAACAGGGTTTATTCTAACAATTTAACGTTCAAGATCGAAAATTAGTGAAAATTTTAATTATATCTTCGCATCAAAATACTGTATGATATCATTATAATCCGGAGAAATTACACGATTTCTGTAGTCTCTCGATCAAAACTGTAGAGGTGGCATCCCTAATTTTGTAGTAGTAATAATAAGACAAAAGAGGGGTACTGCAAATGGGTTTCTAGCACCTAGACCAAGAGTCCTCTGTGCCCTCCTTGAGAACGACCTGCCACCCAAAGACGAAGCGTCTTCGGGTAGGAGACGCTATTAAAATCAGATGAAGATAAAGGATTCTGTCGAGGTCAGACGCCACACAGATAGCCCACAGCTTCTCCGTCGGGATCTCTCCTAGGATAGATGGATCCAAGATTTCGGACCCGAACATTCTGAATTTAACCCCATGCAGATTTCTGCATGTGCATGTTATTATGCAAGGAGGTTTCGCCATCTTCCATACAGGCTCTACAAGTGGGATCATTAGCGATCCCCATATTGTGGGAATCGCCACCCTTACCACACTTCTCAACTGTGCTCTATTAAGTTTCAGGCGAGCACAGTCGGATGGCCTAGCTGTGGTTATACACAGTTTGGCCTGTCGCATGCCCTGCGCAAAGTCCCAGAATTTTGTAGTATCTTGCGAAATTATAATATCTATCACACTAACCACTTTTAGAAACAAGACCAAAAGAGAGTTTATAAAGTTTATAAAGAGAGTCGATTTCCGAAACCTCTACTGTTCTCAATATTTGCAAAATTGCACTCTTATTTGAGAGATACTTTCAGTAAATACCAAATAAATAAAAATTGAATATTAAAAGCAAAAAAAAAATGCTATTTTTGACAGATATTTGCATACCCAAATCGTTCTGTACATAAAATAGAAATGTAATGTAATAAATTAAAACAAAAATCTAGATTTAAGATAAAGACAATCAATTAAATGAAACATGTAGGAAGAAGGCGCCAACAATATTTTATACGAATTTATAAGTATCTGTTTTTGAATGCCGTAACTGAAATATTTTTAAGGGTCAGATTACAAGCTTGGAAGGCTTGAAAAAATTAAAAAATTTGGCTCAAATTAAATAATTATACCTGTACATCAGGTCATAAATTTTTTATAGAATATAACTTCGAAGCAAAGGAGAAAATACCTTATTTACCTACGTATTTTAAACTACAGAACCCTCTATGACTTTTGCATTGACTGAACAAATAATTTTTTACATAATAAATTTTAAACTAAATGCTTCGCAAACAAATAATAAATAAAATTTAAATTTTGAAAGATATTCACGTAACCTACAATACGTATCCTTCAACAAGCCATTGAGTATGACCCAGTAAAAGGTCAGGTCAAAAATTTCCCGCTCAAGTATTCTCTTTATCCCAAGCCAAAAATTTCGCATGTAAAACTCTCCGCAGAATTGAGAAAAAAGCATGAAAGTTGAAAGGAATGATTTTAGAATTAAAAAAATAGCACCACGTCGTTTCCGAGATATCAATTTTGACGTAAATTGTCAAAATTGGGAACTTAGGCATTAATTATCTCGTGTTTTAAACGGTCAAAATTTCTGAAACTTTGAGATTTAATAGTAAGCCCTATTCTTAATCTGTGAACAAAATTCGATAAATTCTGTCGAAAAGTGGATTTTACCATAGTTTTAGTATGGGAACTGCACATACAATGTTGGAAATACCTTAAATGGTTATTATCAACTGTAAAATAAAACGACATTAAACAACAAACTACTAAATACTGAAATAACTAAATATAACTAACAACAAGTGAAAACAAACAATTGACTGAGTTAATTGTTAAAATACTATGTATAGACAGTGTTGATTACTCTGTTACATTACTCATACATACCTACATTAACACATATATAACTGTTATTCCCATATAATACATATTATACAATTTGCGCTCCCACGCGTAAACAGTGATGTTTACGAAAAAATGTTTCAAACAAAAGTTGTTTATTTTTTTATAAGGAACATTAAATTTAAACTTTTGTTCTATCTCTAACGGTTTACAAGATGGGGATCTACGGACTCAAGAACCAATTGTCCTATGTTGCTCATTTACGAACTTGGCCTCACTTTTTACGTCCTAAGTATTCGTAATGACAGACAGACAGACCACAGATAGACTGACAGACAACCAGATTGACTAATTAGGTGATTTTATGAACACCTATACCAAAATTTTGTTCATTACATCAATATTTTTAAGCGTTACAAACTTGGGACTAAACTTAGTATACCTTGGTATATTTCATATACATGGTATAATAAAACTACCAAACTCTAGTTATCCTATAAACATTTATTATTCACACAAAATTCATTAATATCATTTAAAACAAATTTGTGAATTAATAATTATAATTATGGTCATTATTTTATTATAAATTACATTACAGTACACCCTCTTTAATAAAACCAAATAGTACATTTAGTAGTTTTAATAATGTGTCGAATTTTCAACAGCATATTACTATAAAACATCAACATACGACGAACCTGAGTTGATCTCACTGTTATTTATACGTTATATGAAAAGGGTTATAAGTTTTTGGTATTATTTGAATATATTATACAGGTTTAAAATACAGAGATGTTTAATGAAAAATTACTTGAAACTGGTTGAAATTTACCCAGTTTTCAAATCCAAGCAGAGATTAGTATAGTACAAGAGACTGTATAAGATCGAGGATTCTAATGACGTCATAAAGTTAAGAAATTCTATTTTTTTGATAAAAAACGCAAATTATATCCGATCTTCTTGGAATTTTTTTTTGAAACCCATTAATTTTGGGACATTCTTTTCAGCTGCGATGTCAATTTTTCGCTAGTTATCACTGATGTGCTTAATTCTGGGATCAGGGCCCCGCATTCTTGAAACCCATTAGCTAGGTTAATTTTGATTACAAATTTGAAAAGTATGACCCAAATTTAGTAGGATTACATACTTGGTTTATCAAAATCGGATATAATTTGAATGTGATAGAGCAAAATTAAATTTTTTGGATTCTGATGACGTCATAAAGTTAAAAAATTCGATTTTTTTGGTTACTCAGCCAAATTTGATCCGATCTTATTGGAATTTTTTTTGAAACCCACTAATTTTGGGTCAGTCTTTTCAGCTGTGATGTCTGTTTTTCGCTAGCTATCACCTATATGATTTATTCCGGGACCAGGACTCCAAATTCTTGAAAGCTATTAGAGCTAAGTTAATTTTGATCACAAATTTGAAAAGTATGACCCAAATTTAGTAGGATTACATACTTGGTTTATCAAAATCGGATATAATTTGAATGTGATAGAGCAAAATTAAATTTTTTGGATTCTGATGACGTCATAAAGTTAAAAAATTCGATTTTTTTGGTTACTCAGCCAAATTTGATCCGATCTTATTGGAATTTTTTTTGAAACCCACTAATTTTGGGTCAGTCTTTTCAGCTGTGATGTCTGTTTTTCGCTAGCTATCACCTATATGATTTATTCCGGGACCAGGACTCCAAATTCTTGAAAGCTATTAGAGCTAAGTTAATTTTGATCAAAGATTTGAAAAGTATGACCCAAATTTAGTAGGATTACATACTTGGTTTATCAAAATCGGATATAATTTGAATGTGATAGAGCAAAATTAAATTTTTTGGATTCTGATGACGTCATAAAGTTAAAAAATTCGATTTTTTTGGTTACTCAGCCAAATTTGATCCGATCTTATTGGAATTTTTTTTGAAACCCACTAATTTTGGGTCAGTCTTTTCAGCTGTGATGTCTGTTTTTCGCTAGCTATCACCTATATGATTTATTCCGGGACCAGGACTCCAAATTCTTGAAAGCTATTAGAGCTAAGTTAATTTTGATCACAAATTTGAAAAGTATGACCCAAATTTAGTAGGATTACATACTTGGTTTATCAAAATCGGATATAATTTGAATGTGATAGAGCAAAATTAAATTTTTTGGATTCTGATGACGTCATAAAGTTAAAAAATTCGATTTTTTTGGTTACTCAGCCAAATTTGATCCGATCTTATTGGAATTTTTTTTGAAACCCACTAATTTTGGGTCAGTCTTTTCAGCTGTGATGTCTGTTTTTCGCTAGCTATCACCTATATGATTTATTCCGGGACCAGGACTCCAAATTCTTGAAAGCTATTAGAGCTAAGTTAATTTTGATCAAAGATTTGAAAAGTATGACCCAAATTTAGTAGGATTACATACTTGGTTTATCAAAATCGGATATAATTTGAATGTGATAGAGCAAAATTAAATTTTTTGGATTCTGATGACGTCATAAAGTTAAAAAATTCGATTTTTTTGGTTACTCAGCCAAATTTGATCCGATCTTATTGGATTTTTTTTTGAAACCCACTATTTTTGGGCCATTCTTTTCAGCTGTGATGTCAATTTTTCGCTAGTTATCACTCATGTGCTTAATTACGGGACCAGGACTCCACATTCTTGTAACCCATTGAAGCTTGGTTAATTTTGATTACAAATTTGAAAAATATGATCCAAATTTAGTAGGATTACGTACTTGGTTTATCGAAATTGGATAAAATTTTAGCGTGATAGAGCAAAATTAAATTTTTCGGATTTTGATGACGTCATAAAGTTAAAAAACTCGATTTTTTTGATAACACAGGCAAATTTGATCCGATCCTATTGGAAACCCACTAATTTTGGGTCATTCTTTTTATTCTTCTTTAAATAATTTAAAGAAGCTATAAAAAAACACCCGTTAGAAAAAAAGTAGCTTATAAAAAGATTTCGAATTAATAGAAAAAGCAAAAAAAAAAAAAAAATATAGAAAAAGCAATGAATAATTGATAAATCTTATTTCGCTTCGCTTCGAATGGTATACACTTTAAACTATTTTTTTTCAAAGTATAGTTTACAAAACATATGTAACTTTAAAAAGAAAATCTCCGTAACTAATTCAACAAAAAGCTCAACCACAAAAACATCACCTTATAATCAAAAGTAAACTTGGTAAGTGTAGTAAACTTTAACTATCGAATCGATATGGTTGTAAAACGTAGAGGTAGAATATAATCGTTTGTTCCAAGTAGCAGTCAGTATTAGCAGTAGCACATACTAAACTAACATATTGTTGTGTTAGTTAAAATGGACAAGGCTCATTAAACATAATATTTACAGTAATGTTTTGTTATTATAACAATGTGTGGACATTATATAATATAATATAATATTATATAATACATATTACATTATATTATATTATATAATATTATAATGCATTTATATAATATTAAAGCATATTCTACTAGATACAGGATGCACCAAAAGTATGGATACTGCGAAAAAAGATATGATTGACATAGCCTAAGTTATACTAAAGTTATTACGAATATTTCGAGACATCATCAGCGAAAGGAACATAGTTCTTACCAGGTGCACCCACAACAATATAGGTTATTTTTTCATATGTTAAGGATGTATGAGCGAGGGCGTGGGGGTAAAAATTTAAAAATAGATATTTTCAATTTTGATGATAAATTTATATTATTACTTGACGATATAAGACGAAAAGTAAGAATCAAATTTTTCGATATCTGGCTTAATTTTCAAAATATCGAAAATTGAAAATTTTGTTTAATTCTTTTAATTATTTTAACTTTCGATATTTCGAAAACCAAGACACATATCGAAAAATTTTATTCTTATTTTTCGTCTACATTCATGAAGTTATAACAAAATTCATCATCAAAGTTGAAAATAAGATAAAAATAATTTCAACCCTTAATCTACCCTGCTCTTACATCCCTTATATGGACGGTGACACTTAGTTTTTTTCTTTTCTAATTCATTGCTAATATGTTTACTTTCTATTAAAAAGTTTTTTTTTAATTTGTTTTCATTCATTCCAAATGAAAATTATCAAAAACTTCCAAAATATGTCTACTGGAGTAAATCTAAGCAAAAAAAGGCTGTTATATGGATTAAAAGTTCGAGCAACGAAACTTTGGGGTTTTTCTTTTCACATCAAAATAAGTATTTTTTGAAATTTTTTACTTTCCCGGAGTGGTGCAACATGTTTAAAAAACAAAATGGCGTCAAAAATGAAATTTTTTTCAGAAATTTTATCATTTTTATTTTATATTCGCAAAAGGAGGCATCGGTGCATATCCAAGTTTGGTAGGTTTGTAGTCCATGTTAAGAACTACTCCTCATAATTTTTTGGTGGGGTTTCGTCCCTTCCCCTCCCAGTTATATATATATGTATACATACATATGGTAAAACAGTTCATTTGACTATAACTTGAAAAATATTCGATTGATTTTAATGAAACTAATATCAATAGTAGGTTTTATTACTTACAACTTTCGGTTAAAATTTTAGCGAAATCCGTTAAATAGTTCGGCCAAAATTTCCAATTTAGGGAATTGTTTAAAATGGCTGCCATTTTATGCCATTTTGTCCTACGAGGTTAAATTTTTTTTTAAATTGTAGCATTTTTTATTATCTTTCGATTTTATAATAAGTGGCTTAACCGTAAAATGACTCCTTGATCCATATTTTTGCGAAAAACGGAAAATTTAGCACTTTCTGGAAATAATTGTTTGGGGGATGTATGGACTGGCTTTGGGGGGTGTTTTTTGCTTTGGCATGAGAAAACTATTTTTAAAAGAGGTCTATATGGTTTAAAGCAAAATTTTTAAGTTTTAACCCCCGCGCTGTAAGGGGGAAGGGGTGTATGAAATAAATGTGTCTTAAAAGATTTTAAAAAGAGGTCAAAATAGTTTAAAATGCTAAAGTAACCCAAAATTTTAGATGCTTTTATTGATATAGCACTTTTTACAACATCCTCCCCTTCCCCTCCCGCTTTCATATTTTTTGCAAATTCAAAATTTTTATGACGTATAAAGGGATTTTTGGGGTTGCTGATCTCGAACTTTTGGCCCAAATAAGTACACCCCCTAAAAATATTACAATTTTTTTTGATAATCTATTGCAAAATTCGAGATCAGCGACCCCAAAAACTCCTTTATACGTCATAAAAATTTTGAATTTGCAAAAAATATGAAAGCGGGAGGGGAAGGAGAGGATGTTGTAAAAAGTGCTATATCAATAAAAGCATCTAAAATTTTGGGTTACTTTAGCATTTTAAACTATTTTGACCTCTTTTTAAAATCTTTTAAGACACATTTATTTCATACACCCCTTCCCCCTTACAGCGCGGGGGTTAAAACTTAAAAATTTTGCTTTAAACCATATAGACCTCTTTTAAAAATAGTTTTCTCATGCCAAAGCAAAAAACACCCCCCAAAGCCAGTCCATACATCCCCCAAACAATTATTTCCAGAAAGTGCTAAATTTTCCGTTTTTCGCAAAAATATGGATCAAGGAGTCATTTTACGGTTAAGCCACTTATTATAAAATCGAAAGATAATAAAAAATGCTACAATTTAAAAAAAAATTTAACCTCGTAGGACAAAATGGCATAAAATGGCAGCCATTTTAAACAATTTCCTAAATTGTAAATTTTGGCCGAACTATTTAACGGATTTCGCTAAAATTTTAACCAAAAGTTGTAAGTAATAAAAACTACTATTGATATTAGTTTCATTAAAATCAATCGAATATTTTTCAAGTTATAGTCAAATGAACTGTTTTACCATATGTATGTATACATATATCTATAACTGGGAGGGGAAGGGACGAAACCCCACCAAAAAATTATGAGGAGTAGTTCTTAACATGGACTACAAACCTACCAAATTTGGATATGCACCGATGCCTCCTTTTGCGAATATAAAATAAAAATGATAAAATTTCTGAAAAAAATTTCATTTTTGACGCCATTTTGTTTTTTAAACATGTTGCACCACTCCGGGAAAGTAAAAAATTTCCAAAAATACTTATTTTGATGTGAAAAGAAAAACCCCAAAGTTTCGTTGCTCGAACTTTTAATCCATACACAAGGCGTAATTTCACTCTACTAGTCGTTTTTTGAGATTCCTCCATAAGAGCCAATGTATTTTATATCGATTTTTAAGGACTTTTTTCTTAAAAATTTGCCCGGTTACCTATGCTGAAATTTTAACCACATATTCTTTGAGTAAAAGACTACCTACAAACAAATTTTGTGCCTTTAAATCAAACATTGTTGTCATGCTCATACATCCTTAAGAGTTAGAGTTGACCAGCAAAGTCTATACTTTTTGGAAACCTTGTAGGAATATATATAATATGTTGAACAGCTTATTTTAACTATGCCCTCGTCAGCGAAATTATATTGAGAAGGGTATTATTATTATTAATATTATAGAGAAATGAGATAGCAGGATTGTGTCTGAAGGGGGGAGGGTCACATTCAATATATTTTATTTGTAAATGAATTTTTATTAATTTATGGGAAAACTGCTGGTCATTTTGGAAAACTTTTATCAGTAGTTGATTTATTTTAGAAAATTCGATATTTGAAATTATGAGCTTATGTCTTGTAAAAAATGTTTTTCAAATTTCTCCAAAGAAGACATAATGACTTAAGTAATTTCCTATCCCTTTTATTGTATTCTTTTAATGTGCGAAAAATACCATAATAAAATGTCATAGAAAACAAGAAACAATTCTTTAAAAGCCCGATACTACTGAGAACAGTCAGCACAAACCACAAAGAAGTATAAAATATGTTGAAGCAAAAAAAAAAGTATAAACATAAATCAAAAATCATTGACAATTTAATATTGTTTTGAATTAAAATTTATTACTTACGACCATTTTTAGACTATAATCACGTACACACTAGCTTAGCGTTAGCAAAGCAGAGCAGAGCAGAGCAGCTTACATCCATTATAGGGGAAGGTGTAGTACTAAGAGTTCAATGTGCCTTGATTCATTCTCTAATTTCTACAATGATATTGTAATATTATGAGGAATTATTTGAAGACAAAGTTAAGTTACCAGAAGGCAAGCAACGTAGAGAATGATTATCCATGGGCTTTTCTTATCAAGTAGAAATACAAGTTTTTTAATATATCAAAGTACAAAATTTTGCTTTTACTATTCATTTATTTAGGTATTAAATTGAATCACTACTTATTGGCTGGATTTTTTTACATAAAATGTTCAGAAGATAAAGTTTGAAAAGACGCACCTTGATATACCTTGGATCAAGTTACATCCAGTTCCACGGATAGACGATAATAATAATTTTACAATTATTTTCTTTTTAAACCATGTTTCAAAAAGTAAAACTAAAAAAAGTCTTATTCATCCCGGATCAGTTGAAAGTGCTACTAGACTCTCAGACTTGAGGATAAGAGGATGTTTGTAAGAGAAACTTGTAAGACATTCAATATTTTTTATACAGTATTCCTTGAGTGAAATTGAAAGATTACTACATATCGAACAGAGCACCTTCAGAGATATGAATCACATATTTTTATCGACAATTGTTTGATATTTAGATTCTCCAAAAAGAAAACTATACATAGAGACAATTTCCATCATTATAATTTAAATAATGACATATTAATTTTGATTCCAGGTACTACACCTTCCCCTTTATATTATTTCTTGTTCTGGTTTGATATGTTTGTTATTGTTATGTAAGTTATGTACTGTGGACTGACTGGATTGTTGTTAATACTGTTGCTTTGTTGTAATAATTCAAAATAAATGTTGTTACTCATGGTTAATATTTTAATGAATATCAGAAATGATGCTGTGCAACTTCATACGAGGTTAATTTGCCTGTGATTCCACACAAAAAAAGGAAAAAACTCGACTTAATTTGAGGATTCCCGACCAATTTTTTAATAGTTTTTTCTCTTGATTATGCAAACAATGCATTGAAAGAATGAATGAAAAGAACATAGTTTCTACCAGGTGCCCACGACACCACATGTTCGAACAAATATCGCTTCTCCCTTAAATTAGAGTTAAAATCTCCATTGCCGAAATTGTTTATATGCGAAAACGCTATAGCTCAAATTTTTTACCGATTTGTTCACTATAATTTAAAAAACATAAGTTCTTCTGACTTCATCTAAAATCTTATAACCATACGAAAAAGATATTTCCCGAAAATATGAGAACGTCTAGAGTTGTGAAAAAATCTTGAGTTTACCCAAGGCCATATAAACCATGTTTGAAAAAGTTAAGAATCCTATAATGTAAAAATTTCGCATCTAAATTAGAATAATTAATATTTGTATAGAGAGACTTGTATCAAAATATAAAAAATTAACATCGAATATAAAGCAAGCAACATATGATGCTGATTACTAAATAACAATAATTACATAACATTAAAATGAATTGGTTACAAAAAAAAAAACAGCCTACATACATTTTCATAACATTTGTATAGTTTATTCCAAATAATATGGACATGTTGTGTACATTCAGACGATTCTATTGTCATGTAAGAAATAAAAGAAAGAAATAAGGAAAATATCACGTTGACTGGAAGAAAACAGGCAAGTAAGAGTAGAAATAATACATAAGGTAAGTTATTTTTGAACAAAATCATTAGAAAAGTGTTTAAGGATGTATGAGCATGGTAGTGGGGGCACAAATTTAAAAATAGATATTTTCAATTTTTATGATAAATTTATATTATTACTTGACGATATAAGACCAAAAGTAAGAATAAAATTTTTCGATATCTGGCTTAATTTTCAAAATATCGAAAATTGAAAATTTTGTTTAATTATTTAGCTTTCGATATTTCGAAAACCAAGACACATATCGAAAAATTTTATTCTTATTTTTCGTCTACATTCATGAAGTTATAACAAAATTCATCATCAAAGTTGAAAATAAGATAAAAATAATTTCAACCCTTAATCTACCCTGCTCTTACATCCCTTATATGGACGGTGACACTTAGTTAACATTTTTACTTAGTTTACATTTAAACTATGCCACCAAAAGTTCCAAACTTGATAGCGAATATCATTTTTAATTGACGTACAATAAATTTTTTATTTAGCAATTGTCAAAGAGACGAAAATTTTTAATATCTACCCAAAAATTTATTTCATTCTGTAAAAAAAATGGGCTTACGAACATCATACCTTAAGTGTGCAAAATTTGAATATAAAAACAAAAACCATAAGTTAAGATATTTTTGAATTTATCCAAAAATCTAAATATCTATCACGAAATAAGTCATATTTTCTATTGTCAATATTTGCGATATAATTATCTATGTGCAAAAATTCATCAATTTTACAAATTTTAAACTCATTCTAAACGCATCTTAAAAGTAACAACGTTTTCTCTGTTACATTTACGCTAAGATAACAGTGTTTTTTTTTAAATCAACTTCAATAACTTCAAATACAAATATTTATAAAGAACGATCTTGGTCTTAAATGATGAATAAATCAAATAAAATAGAGTTAAGGGTAGAGATTTCATCCCATTGATCATGAAGTGGTGTTCATTGCACTGCTGATATTACAAAACTTTTACTAAGCAAATATAGATATTAGTTGACATAGACTATAAAACAAACAATTTTAGAATACAAAATGTTATAAATGTTCTATATGCATGTATTTGAAAGGGGAATCGAAGGGTAAATCCAAGTATACAAGGGTACGACCTCAATGTTATGTATACATTTTAAATGTGAATAAATATATCGAATACAACACATACTGTACGCCGAAAATCTGCAACAGTAGGACAACAACACAGGTATATACAGTGAAGCCTGGTTAAGTGAGACATCAAAGCACTTGCAAATAGCTTCTCACTTATAGGGGTATTCCACTTACCCAATGTCTCAGATATCGATGTATAAATAAATATCAGTCTCATTTACCGAAGGTTCCATTAATAGAGATCAAAATACAAGTTTTAGAGGTGCGTAAAGAAACGAACACGTTTTAGTTTTCTTTGTCCTGCAGAATAATGTGATTAAATTTTATCTTTATTCTGAATTATTCTACAAAGAGTAGATTTAAGCACTTTAATTCGACACAAACTTTATCACGTGTCTTTCCATTTTCATAAACGGATAAAAACTTCAGTTTTTCACGAACTGATAACGATTTGAGCTTTCGTTTCGGCATTTTTCAAATAAACATCCGTATGATAGTAAATCAAAACTAAAACTGAAGATCATTGAGGCTCAAAATTATAGTTAAGAATAAGTAAATAAACAAACAAAAAAATTCACTCGTTTTCTCAGTTATAGCGGTAACTATAACGATAAAATCGAAATAACGAATCCCAGATATAGAGGTTTTCTTCGTCCCACTAACAGAGGTAATTCAGTGCCAAAATATTGGGACTACGTTAGCATGAGCCCCAGTTATGGAGGTTTTTCACTTATCCAGCTTCCACTGAACCAAGTTTCACTGTATATGTATAATGTATAATACATATAATATATTCACAAATATAATAACTAAACAATAATTGTAGAGTAACAGTTGCCCAAACTTATGTGAGGAAGTAATCCACATTACATTTAGTGATGAGCAAAGCAAGACCAAGACCAAGACTCGAACAGTCTTGGTCTTGGTCTTGGTCTTGCTTATTCAGTCTTGGTCTTGGTCTTGCTCAAATCTGTCTGATCTCGGCCTTAGTCTTGGACTTGCTTGCCTAGTCTTGGTCTTGGTCTTGCTGTATTTTGTTTGGTCTTGGTTTTAGTCTTGGGCTTGCCATAATTTCTTAACGAACATCTTTCAAAACATTTTATTTTTATCCAACAAACATTTTTAAACCTAAATTTACTATCTTTGAATTAAAAATAGTTAATTAAGATATTATTGCTTATTGTTATTCAAAGATGGATTGTCAATAGATCGTTTAACATCAATCATTATTTTAGAAAATACTTTATTTTATTGCATTCTAAAAATATAAATATTCTATTATTCTTCTAATATTCTAAAATATAAATATTCATTATTAGGTTATTTTTATGAATTTCTTACAAATATTTTATCTCATATAGTTACTGTGAAAAAGAATTTTTGGTTGAGTCTGGCGTATTTAGTCTTGGTCTTGCATAGTCGGTCTTGGTATTAGTCTTGTTCTTGTTCATCCTGTCTTGGTCTTGGTCTTGCGAGTCGAAGAATGGTCTTGGTCTTGCTTTTTCGCAAGACCAAGACAGCAAGACCAAGAGCAATTTTGCTCATCACTAATTACATTTTCGAAAACACTTAAGGTAGCGAAAAATACACTACAAATTTTATTTAAACAGAAATTCAAAAATTTAATCTGTACATTAATCATTTAAATTTAGATGACATCTAACATCATTATGGCAGTATCGTTGTGAACGCCATATTGATTGGACCATTTAGGGAATACTGACATTAGCAATAGTTATGGCGGACGAGCAGAGTTTAGGAATCATTTTTTTGATCCCTCCAATCGATTCGACGTGTTTTTGGTACATCGAAAAATTTATTGGAAGAGTCAAAAATTTTCGTTTCATTTTCATTTTTATTGTTCATAATTTCTGAAACAGCCTATTTATTCCTGGCACACTGAATAGAATTCAACAATGGTTTGAATATATTTGTAGATATAATACGGTACCCTATAATGTCGAAGTTCAATTCCATAGAGCAATACATGACACACAAGCGGTAGCCGTATGTAAAATTGCATATATCTACATAAAAGTTCAGGTGAGTCAACTTGTGTGGTAAATATGATATGACCACCACACACATATAATACGAATATGATATTAATAAATGTATAACATTGTACTACTTTAGGTCTAGGGCTAGCTTAGTATTTGACAGTCATTTTAAAATGGCCGTAAAAAGAAGCGGTTGATAAGGTCGCACACAATAACTATTTCTTTTCTAATTGAAATATTGTTAGATGAAAATGCACTTAAATTTAAACAATAATTAAACTCAATAAAACTTTTTATTTTATTAAAAATTAAACAAGTTATATTGTGTTTGTTATGCAAATAAAGTTTTTTTTTTACGTTTCTACTTTTTGAATAATTTTTAATGTATTAAATAATATTCCATAAATCGTTTTTTTAACTATTCACTTAATAGCAATAATGTAAACAATATGTAGCCAATGACATATCGATTATACAAGGACACAAGGGAACTCACTGACAGTCTTCTCTCTCATTCATGATATGGCAAGTTTTGGGCCCTGGGCGTTCTCTAGTTGCATAAACTCTTTGGTATACTAGGAATTGTCGACTTCACGATACTGCTCAATACTGTGGAGGAGACTTTAAACACAACCTTCACAAAAGCCTCATAAATTTCCATGCGATTTCTATGATTGTTAAATACTACACATAGCCGTAGACCTATAAACAGTTTGGGTAAGGGTCAGACAGTCGTTGTCAATACATAACAATGTATCTCCACCGTTCAACATCAACATCACAAAGCATCATTTTAAATAATATCATAGGAACGAACGCATATCAACATCAAATATGTAAACCAAAATCAAACTAACCCACTAATATTTACTTTTCATTTCGATATGACTGACTGTTAATAACTTTCGTTATAAATATGGAGGAGTTTGTGTTATATTTGGTAAGCGGAGGAAGATGGACACATTACTGCCCACGAGAATACTACATACATATTTATAAATAGAAACTAAATTTAATCATATCAATTGTTTCCCTTACTTCCTTTACCGGACGTTTCAAACGAAAACGGTACAGTTTGGGTTCAATAATTTGGAACTTTTGTATGCATTAATCCATATGCCTTCTAAAAACAATAGTACCTGGGTGACCAAGCTTTTTATCACCAATATAAGAACCATTAAAAATGTCTACACAAATACCTTTTTAAATGTCCCGATAATGTAGTTTATTTTGTCACCAATAGATGGCAGGAAGACTCATATTTTGCAGTCAATCTCTCTTGGACGCGTTTGAGAAAATTTACTGATATTAAGGACGTATATACTTTAACCAATTTATCAATTTCACTTACGCCAGGAAAAAAACCATAAAATTTAACAATAATTCTGAGAATTATTGTTTTCTACTAAAAATTGAACGAAGGAAAATATAAAAAAAATAAGAGTAAAATACGAAAAACCGAGACGAACGTATTTGATTGGCTGCAACCAGTCAGTATCATTCAGTGAGTGAATGAAAATGTTTTCACTGCTTACCTACATAATAAAAAAAAAATACAAATTTCGTTTTTTTTATCGCCTAATAGGAAATTATAATATTCACCTCGAAAATATTGGGTTTCAATTTAATTAGAGCCCTTAAACATATCCTTACCTACTGTTTTTAGCCCCCGAACTAAAACGATGGGGTGTTATAAGTTTGACCGCTATGTGTGTGTTTCTGTCTGTGCCATCGTAGCGCCTAAACGGATGAACCGAGCTCTGTTTCAAGTGCGATCTTGAGGTTCCGTACCCGGAAAAACTAAAAAATTGGCAATTATGACATATAAATAATAATTTTAACATATAAATAATTACTATGGAAATGAATGGTCAAATAAACCTGGCTCAATTCATTTCGAAAAGTGAAATGGTAAAATCATTAGGTAATTCAAAACAATAATTCAAAAGAATAAGGTCAACTCAAATATTTCAATTTCAATTAAAATATTTCCCAAAATTTGTCCCAAAAAATGATAGCTCTTTAAGTATTCTTTTCATCTCATCTGATGTCCTTGACCATCACTTTGATATTGATTTAAGAAAAAGTGTTATAAGTTTAAAGTGTTTATCTGTGCGTCTGTGTGTTTCTCAGTGACATCGTAGCCCCTAAACCGACGTCGAACCGACTTGATTAAGAATATTTTATAGCTAAGTTTCCAAAAATAAGTTTACAAGGAATAAATCGCATTTGTCGGGGGTTTTTTAAATTTTGTAAATTTCTCTTGTTCACATTTTACATTAATTTACATTATTTTCAGTTTTGCTGTCAAATAATTTCAAAATTTTGAACAATATTCACATAAGTATAAAAGTTAATTAAAATTTGTTTATTCCTTTCTTAAGTACCTTTTTTCTTCCAAATTTTACGAGGTATTAATATGATTAAGGCAAGAAGAAAATATTGCTCAAAAAAGTTATCAATCTGGCCTGGAAGAATTACACGCACCACGATTTGTAATATATATATATATATTTTTTTTCGGGAAAAAATATTTTTATTTAATTCCATATCTTTTATATATCGGAACGGGACTACGCTGAGCCGAGTGAGTCAGATGGTTTATATAATATGTTGGTTGAAAAGTCATATTGATATGTGTATTCTACTGGGGGAGTACTGGGGGAGTAGTAGTAAGGGTGCTTCATTCTTCTACATGCGGATGGATGTGTGTGGTTGAGACTGCTGCTTTACTATATGGATGAATGGCAACAAGCAAAAACGTCGACATAAACCAACATTGAAACGATAAAAATGAAATGGCTACTATATGCATTACATTAATCAAAATACGCCCTTCTGTGTTCTTCTCATATACTCAAACAGCACACACAGAATGTAGTAGTATTCACATACATTATATCTGCATACATACTCATATGTGAGGAAGAATGTGTATAATAGAATATATAGATGTTGAAATATAGATGATTCCATAAAAAAAATAATACAATTAAATTATTATTTAGTAATTGGTGGGGTTAGAAATTCAATTACTTTAATAATTTAGATTAATTTGTGGCAATATTTGACACTTCTATTTCGAGAAAGCAAAAAGTTCACTGCTAAGATTAGGTTAGTACTGGAGTAAATCTAAGCAAAAAAAGGCTGTTATATGGATTAAAAGTTCGAGCAGCGAAACTTTGGGGTTTTTCTTTTCACATCAAAATAAGTATTTTTTGAAATTTTTTACTTTCCCGGAGTGGTGCAACATGTTTAAAAAACAAAATGGCGTCAAAAATGAAATTTTTTTCAGAAATTTTATCATTTTTATTTTATATTCGCAAAAGGAGACATCGGTGCATATCCAAATTTGGTAGGTTTGTAGTCCATGTTAAGAACTACTCCTCATAATTTTTTGGTGGGGTTTCGTCCCTTCCCCTCCCAGTTATATATATATGTATACATACATATGGTAAAACAGTTCATTTGACTATAACTTGAAAAATATTCGATTGATTTTAATGAAACTAATATCAATAGTAGGTTTTATTACTTACAACTTTCGGTTAAAATTTTAGCGAAATCCGTTAAATAGTTCGGCCAAAATTTCCAATTTAGGGTATTGTTTAAAATGGCTGCCATTTTATGCCATTTTGTCTTACAAGCTTAAATTTTTTTTTAAATTGTAGCATTTTTTATTATCTTTCGATTTTATAATAAGTGACTTACCCGTAAAATGACTCCTTGATCCATATTTTTGCGAAAAACGGAAAATTTAACACTTTCTGGAAATAATTGTTTGGGGGGTGTATGGACTGGCTTTGGGGGGTGTTTTTTGCTTTGGCATGAGAAAACTATTTTTAAAAGAGGTCTATATGGTTTAAAGCAAAATTTTTAAGTTTTAACCCCCGCGCTGTAAGGGGGAAGGGGTGTATGAAATAAATGTATCTTAAAAGATTTTAAAAAGAGGTCAAAATAGTTTAAAATGCTAAAGTAACCCAAAATTTTAGATGCTTTTATTAATATAGCACTTTTTACAACATCCACCCCTTCCCCTCCCGCTTTCATATTTTTTGCAAATTCAAAATTTTTATGACGTATAAAGGGGTTTTGGGGGTCGCTGATACAAGGCGTAATTTCACTCTACTATAGGTTTAGGCCCTTCACAATGAGATGAGATACACTGATGCGTTTGTTACTGTACCTGTACCTAAAAAGGCAAAAGTTATACCAAATCATTTTTAGAGTTGTTGAAGACAAATAAAAAAGATTGAGAGGTGTCGTGGGACACGGTGGCACCCGGTAAGAATTATATCCCTTTCGCACCTTGGTACATTATAAATGTAGCACTTACTTTTTCTATTTACAAGATATTTTTCTGAAAATTTAACGTATTTATTTTAGAAGTCAAATACTTGTTTGTTTACTTTTAGTTTTTACTGTATGAAATAATTATAGTATTAGTAAAAAGACATAGTTCTGATTTAGAAGTCAACCCAATATGTGAGTACATTACGTTTGCTTTGATCAGGATATTTATTATAACAGAACATAAAAATTGCATTGCACTTACTGTCAATGATCTCTGTTTTCTTTAATTTCTGATAACTTTCACAACTCAATTTTTTTAAATTATTAAACATAAAATTTTGACAAAAAATACAAATTGGCAGTTATAAAAATATTTTTGCATTTTCTCAAAATTCATGGCAACCTGAATCAATTGAAAAAGTTTTAGTTTCCTAGATAACCTAGATGTCGGTGTTTGGTGTCTGTTGCAGTAATTTTGGTTTTAACTTCCAACCAGTAAACAAATATCGTGCGATAAGGAACATAGTTTCAAAAGTAAAATAATTACTAAACCACGTCGGTAATCACTTATTCGACATTTGCTGAGGAGCTACGGTTTCTGCAGGTAAACTGCTGAGAGATCTTCTAACACGTATGACTAGTTTTTGAAATATCAAATGATCATGGTTTTATTATTAATATTACTTGGATATCGTTAACCTCCGACGCTAGGCAAAATATTAAGAATAGGCCCTATTTGTAGTAGGCTGAATTTAAAGTTTAGATTTCCGTTAAGTATCTTAGAAAATGTAACCCATCACCCCGTATGAATGTGCAAAATTTCAAATTGATATTCCTATAAATAATGAAAATATGATGATAAAGTGTGTCTTTATCTTAAATGCGACACACTGTATATAATAATCTGCCATCCGTAAACCTATTTACCATAAATACACCAACCACGATATACATATATACAGACGTACAGTCTCTGAAAACTTATGAAAAAAAATATCTTTCTGATATATCTCTCAAATACGTATCCACGTATAGAAGACACAAAAAAAAACCACTCTCTTATCCCCCTGTTGGCCCGAACCAGCACTTTTTACATGTCGTGGTCTGATATGAAGTACACATATACTTATGTGTGTTAGCGATATGTGAATATAATTTAAGTATATTGAAATCAGTAAGAGATGATGATATTTTTGTATTTTCTCATCCACAAATATCCATTATAATTAAGTTACTTTTTATGTTAAAACAACTATATTTCAAATTTACTTAAGGACGTTCCCACAAAAATAAGTGTATGAAAATATTTGATAGTTACGTTTCAAATTTTGACGGTGGATTCAGTTAGAACTTGGGAAAATTAAATGAAAATTTAGAGTAAAAATTTTCGATATAGGTATACGATGGTTTTTGAAATATTGATGCTTAAGATTTAGAGAAAATCACTTATAGAAGAAATAACACACAAATGTCATTCTTTTCATCATTTTTAATATATTTTATGGAAAAACGTGTCCTGCTTGTTTAATTAATCGTAATCTTAGTATGAACCCCAAGGCAATTTTAGATTCAGAGTTGAAATTATATGTACCTAGTTTTCAACATTTAATGATGAATTTTGTCTTCATGAATGTAGTCGAAAAATAAGAATAAAACTTTTCGATATCTGTCTTGGTTTTCGAAATATCGAAAGCTTTATAACTCAACAAAATTTTCAATTTTCAATATTTTGAAAGTAACTCCAGATAACGAAAAATTTTATTATCGTTTTTCGTCTTAAATTGTCAAGTTATAACATAATTCATCATCAAAATTGAAAATATATATTTTTTTCATATGTGTCCCAACTATCGTGCTCATACATCATGCTTAATTAGTCGGGAAATCTGTGAAAACATATCATCCATCTACAGTTTTACCATAAAACCAATGTTAATGAAAAATCCTCCTTAAATTGTGGAGAATAGAAAAAAAATGAGTACACATTTGAAAATCACACGCATAAAGCCGCAAGGTAGTAAAATAAGAGGGTGTGATACAAAAAAAAAAAACTCAAACAATCTAATATCTATATTAGAAAAAAATCAAATTCTAATCAACCTTTCCCATTAGTTTTTTCCCTCTTTTGTGCTCATTTTTTATCGTGACAACAATATCATAAAAAAAATTAAAATAAAAAATATATTTATTTCGATAACGTCATATTTCAATTTATAAATGAAAATATCTTGATCACACAGATGCTTCAAACATCTGAAGCATCAAGCTCATATGACATATGGTAGTAGAACCATAGTGCTCCAAGTATCATTTTCCTTAAAGATTTTAGCATATGTTCGAAAAAAAAACATCTTCTTGATAATTATTCTATACCACACTCATTCAAGTCCAGGCATCATTTCTCGGTTGCCCCGAAAAATCTCAAGACTCGTCCACCATAAAGAAATCGTTTTTTAATGTGTTGTAAAAACGAATATATTTGTAACAAGCATCGATAGCGCAGTTAGTTAAGCTGTAGACTTAGGACACTATATCGCTAGTTCAAATTCGACTTGAAGAAATCTAATTTTTTTTTAATAAACCTATTAGCAAGTATAAACTTTATATTTATTTTTACCTGCTCGTGAAGTTGTGACAATCACATTAGTATTTTGTTATAATGTTTATAAGTGGTAGAACCAATCAATAAAAGATTGTTTAAAAGTATGTTGTATTTCAAAACAACAATATTTGTTAAGACATTATATTACCTACTATCATACAAACAACTCATGCGTTTGTGTCAACTTCACCACTCAACCCCGTACGGTAGTTGTATCACATTCGTGGCACCGTGGATTATATTGAGACAACCTCATATCGGTTGGTATTGCATGTGTTTATGAACTTGCCTGATAACATAAAAATTCATTTCCTTTATTTTGTCACAAATATAGAAATGTTACTTGGATGACTATGGTTCTACCGTTCCTATGTGTGGTTTTTACTAAATGAAACTTTACACACCCTCATACAAATAATAATAATATGTAGAACAATATAGAGGGAGGGAGGGTTCGATTTAAGTATTATATTTTAGTATTTGACACGTGACCATGACTATTTTATTTGGGTATGTGTCAACAAGATATGCAAAAAACTTTTAGTGATCACATATCGAAAATATTTTATAGAAATGAAAATAATAATCATTCAAAATCTTAATCTAGTTGAATGTATGTTTAGGGTTCAGTATAAAAGTTTTAACAGTCAAATAAAATCGTACTCTTTGCAAGTGAAAACAAACAATTGACGGAGTTAATTATTGAAATACCATGTATAGACAGTGTTGATTTTGGAATCGTATGCTTTTTCACGTCATATAAATAAAGAGAGAGAGAGAGACATACTATACAATGTACGAACTTAATTTGCGCTCTCACGAGTAAACAATGATGTTTTCGAAAAAATGTTTCAAACAAAAGTTGTTTATTTTTTAATAAGAAACATTTTTTACATTTAAACTTTTCTTCTATTTCTAACGGTTTACAAGATGGGTCCTACAAACTCAAGATCCATTGACCTATGACTAGATTCTGCAAAGATCGAATGATAAGACATTGATAGACACAAAACTTTCAAACTCTACCGAATCAATTTCATTTTTAAAAATCTATACCTCGTATCAGTTTTGAATATTAATTCATTTTTAATAACCTTGAAGGTCAGAGTCAAACTCAATTTTCACAGTTTGAACTTTTACCGAATGTTTATTTTTCTCTAAAATCGTCAATTTCTAAAATTAAGGGGAGTTCCAATGCGTTTAAAAAAAAGTAAATAATAGAATGTTATATTTATATTTTTACTAGCTGTGAACTACCCGCTTTGCTGGGCAACATCCTCACTTGCACCCCTCCCTCCACATTTTCTTGCGTTGGATAACAGTTTTGTAATGTACACGTCATGCTCTTTTATTTGATACCCCACTTAGGTATATTTGTAAATATTCGATAATTCCTTCCCACTTTCTCGCTACACCTTTCTACCCTCCGAAGGTTAAAAGTAGATAAAAACAATAGATCTTTGAAGCTGGTTGTATATCGTGTCAATATTTTAGCTTAATCGATGCACAACTTTTTTAGTTTTTGAAGCATATGTCTGTCAACCCCTATTTCAACCTCTTACTCTACTATAATATGGATGTATTATACATAAAAACCTTCCTCTTGAATAACTCTATCTATTAAAAAAAACCGCTCAAAATCCGTTGCGTAGTTTCAAAGATTTAAGCGTACATAGGGACATAGGGACAGAAAAAGCGACTTTGTTTTATAATATGTAGTGATGCTCGATTCAAAAAAGAACCATTATGGTAATCGTATTACTACATACTTAATCGATACAATTTTATTTGTGTGGTTAGTTATTTAGTAGTTAAATAATAAATTGAATTAAATATATAATATAGATCTTAATTTGTAATAAATTAAGTTAATACTGTTTTAAATTAATCCTTTATACCAGCCAGTACACTATAAGTACCTACATACTACAGTTACAGTCTAACTGTGAGTTTAGTGAGAGAATATTTATTTATTGTTATTATCAGTCAGATCTATCATCACACCACCATGCATTCAACACTCACCCATCTCTTAAAATTCTTCGAACACTACTGTGCAATTTTACAATACACTCTCAAGTTTTTTTTAATAGAAATTTTATACTACAAAATTGCATCATTAGTAATAGGATTCATGTTATTACTAGCATGATACCCGCCCGCTTCGCTAGGTTTAAAAGTAAATTATCGCGTTATAGCCTCCACCTCCCTTTCTCTGACGTATACCCCTTCCATAATACTCGAAATACGGATAGGGATTGTTTTACACAGGTAAAAGTATATCAGACTACCATGATAGGATAGATGGCCAGAAATCTTTATTTTATGTTTTACAATGATGATCATAGATGGTGCAATGAAATGTCAAAAAAACCATTTAATTTTTTGTATATCTTTATAAATTATAGCTCATGTGTTATTATGTTGTATGAGCTATATTATTGTAAAGTTTCATTAAAATCTATTGAATAGCTTATAACAAGTGAATACAAACAATTGGCTGAGTTTATTGTTGAAATACCATCTAAAGGGCCGTTTATAAATTAATTTGAAAAATTTTTGACTATCTGAAACCTTTCTCTGTTGTAAACTTTAACGCCTTAAGCATACGAATGTGCATTTAGAAAATTTATTGTTCTGCAAAAACCCGAATCAAATTCTCATAGAATAACAGATAATTGTTGTGATGATGATTCCTATTCTCCTTTCTGATACAAAGTATTCCAGTTAATTTCCTGACTGATAAAATTGGATCACTTTTATATCTGTAAGTTTTTGTCTTTTTGGAAATATTTATACTTCTCTTTTGAAAATCACTTCTCTATACATTTATGTTCGAATACTTTGGGTAAACGGAAGTAGATCTCAAAAATATTGATGGGAAACATACCCCCATTGAAATAAATTTTCCTAATTTTTCTAGGAATGTTATCAGTTCTTCGAAATTCAAAACCGTTTTCCTTTAAATGTGTGTATTCTACGTTGCCTGCTTAAATATCACGGAAAAAACGTGAAATGATAGACGGTATCCGATAATTGAACTAACTACCTATGGTCTTGGAATAATCTACTGAAGAAAACCGATAGACGCTAGCGTATATATTTTTATTTGCATAAAATTGTTTAAGAATAGAACACAATTTAAAAAAAAAAGACCATGCTATTTTTAAGCTAGTTTTATAATTTCCATGAAAATATAGAAAACATGAAAATATAAATTATATTACAAAAACAACAATATTTATTATACCTAAAGCAAAATGGGATATTATTTAATACACAGTACCGTACCAAAAATTAATAAATATGTTGTATTTTGTTTTAATTTTAATTTGGATCACTTTGTTTGGGGTCACTGTAGTACATACAATTATATTTACAAAATTATTATTAAAAAAACTAGGAAAACTATCACAATTTTTGAAAGACTAAGGTATCTTTGTCTTTTCATTCAATGAAAAAATCAGCTAGAGTCTAACAGCTATGGTTTACATTTTTTTTTTACTCGCTACGCTGTTATCTTAGCGTTAAAATTCCATAGTAACTACGTCACTGTATTAATAAATACCTAGCTGATGTATAATATATACAAGAGTACAGTCAACTGAGTACAGTGCTACAATATTACAATAAATGTATAATGTAATGTTTGTTGCAGTTCAGTTTTGTAAATGTGCGGTTGAATTAGTGTCAAATATCATATTTAACAATAATTGAATATAGAAATGTTTTATACTATTTTGTATTATAGTACTAGGTATATTGTATCAACTGTACAGTGTGTCCCCGGATAGAGGTAACTATACTTGTAAACTTTCTTATTTTGCATTTTAAAGAAAGTCATTCTTTATAAAAAATTTTGCTTATTCTGAAAAGTATGTAGGAATATTTAAAACATCTAAATAATGTACAGGGTAGCCAAAAATTTGGTATCACTATTTTTTTTTTTTTTGGTAAACTACCCATCCTTTTTATAAGTTGACAAAATATTAGAAAAGTTGCTCGAAATTACAATTATGACTCAAGATTCAAATTCATGACTGAATTTCAAGAAGATCTTTGACAATTCCATTCTTAATGAATGTTTATCCGAGAAAATAAATTTTCTTTTTAATTTTCTAACTTAGCCCACAAAAAAATACACTCTCGAATATTACATGTTAATTAATTTATTATTATTTTCTTTGCTACGTTTTTTTGTAATTACAACTTTAGTTCAAATAAAAAATGATGCTATAATTTAAGTTCACGGATCTTCTTGATATTTTGTATAGAGTCATAACATTTTGTCAACTGAAGGAAGGGTAGTTTACCAAAAAGAAAAATAGTGTTTTCAATTTTTTGGCTACCCTGTACATTATTTGGAAATTTTAAATATGCCTACATACTTTTCAGAATAAGCTAAATTTTTTATAAAGAATTACTTTTTTCCTTAAAATGCAAAATAAGAAAATTTACAAGTATAGTTACCTCTATCCGGGGACACACTGTATTATAGATGCAACTATAACACAGTATTGTATAGTAAGTCTATAATAGTCTAGTGTAAGTATACTTCATATTACTCCTATCAAATTAAGGTAGTACCAGCATGAAATCACTTTTCGACAGATTTGGCCGAATTTTTTTTCTCGGGTTTATAATAGCTTTATTTATGAATTCCTAAAATTTCATAATTTTTGACCGTTTAGATCGCGAGATATTTAAAGACAAAGTTCGCGATTTTGAGGGTCATGTCCCATTTAAAGCATGTAAAATGTCCGGTCTCTCCAACTATTTTTTATGATATTATTATATATTGAAGAAAAAGTAGAAAAAAATGTTTATACAATACAATTCTAAAAAAAAAAATTTAGAAATTAATTTTCACTTTCGAGATATTAATTTTGACGTAAATTGATCGAAATTGGGACGTTGGCATAATTATTTCCCATTTTAAACGGTCAAAACTTCTGAAACTTTGGGAATTAATAGTAAGCATTATTAAATTCTTAAATTTAATTTTTCGTTAAATTCTGTCGAAAAAAAAATTGTACCATTGCTTTAACATAGAAACTGCAAATACCATGCTGGAACATCGTTAAGTGAAATTGACTGAAATTTTGGATGCCACCTATGAATAATCTGCAGAATAAAAATGTTCTTATGCACAAACAAATAAGGTTATTTCAGAAGAATCAACGATTTTCCATGGTTTTCCAAAATTTACTCGAAAACAATACATTTTAGAAAAAATATAGATCAGTCCAAAGTTATCGAGTATTAAAATTTCGATCGATTTGTATATAAAAACTTTTTCATATCTTTTATATTTTCTGAAAAATTCGACATCAATGAACGATTTTCCTTTGGTGATTTTCAAAACTATGCAATAAATCATATAAAATTTTATCTAATTTGATGGGAGTATATAATATAAGCATATATTATGATTTATGTACCATACAACATACAAATAGATGAACATGTGAATATACATATGAAATGATCGTATAGGGTTTTCAAATCCATAAAATCCATACTAAACCCCAAAAAAATTTCCTTCTGCATGTTTGGCTCTCTACTCAGACTTAAGGTCCCCGGTTACCTGGCTGATGTATTAACAAACTGTTTTTGACATCTCTGTTAACATTCTGACAAAACATCAACCATGTACCTGTTCGTTGCAAAAAAAATTTTTTGGCTCTTTGCCCAGACCTACGATCGCCGATTGTCTAGCTGATATTCCGGCATTCTTTATTTTCCGCAACAGAAAACTCACGTACCAATTCAAGAGTAAAACTTGCTTGCCCCTTTTGCTCTATTTAGATAGGGTCTTGGTATTTATCTTGTCGAAGTGGTACTATATTGGTCTTGGTCATGACAAAATTTCAAGACCGAGACTTTGCTCATTGCTATTTGTGATCAACGATCATTTTGTAAATATGTAGTACACTTGTTATATAAAAATACATAAGTATTACTATTCTGCGAAAACATTGTATGAAACCTGACATTCATAATATTAATAAATAAATAGGAACCAATATACCAAGGATAAATAGGCACTCGTTCTCGTCCACTCTGACTCAAACTCAACCAATGCATCGTCCACTTGTATAACATAACGATACAGCTATTCGAGCACACACAACCCTACTATAACACTACTAATATTACTTTGATCGCCCTAAACAACCATTCTTCCATGGATGCACGTACAAAATGATCCAATAATAACAAATATCTGAAATTAGCAATAACTCGGTTTATTTTAAAAATGTAAACTAACGTCGACCATGGATAAGCGAAAGTTCTAGAGAACTAGGTTTTTTTTTTACTAAATTAGGTTTCTAGCTTATACAGGATATCATAAATTTTCAAGAGTGTTTTTCCCTGACTTGTAAAGATTTAAGACAATGTTGGGTAAGTTCCACAATATTGAAGAATAGTTCATAAAGACCATATGATAAATACGCTTGGCTGTCGCCTATAAAGGTACAGGAAAGTAGTAGTCTCAGTTATTGTGGTCCACTGAATGAAGTTACACTCTGTGTCAAAATAAACGCAAAAGTTGAACCATTCTAAGTGATATTACTATAACAGTACATGTAATTCACATATAATTTTATAGCTATATCACTTAGAATGGTAAAACACGTGGAATTTTTGTAACACAGAATGTACAATTGTTAAGCTACAACTCCGATGGCAATCTAGACTTCCCAACGACGCGAAGTTCATAGATAGAAATAATAACCTCCAAAATTCTTTTGTTTTATGATAAATTTGTAGAATAGCAACAATCAAGCGTTATCTCAATGCCCACTTTGCACAACGTACAAAAGTTCTTTCATATTCCGAGCAATTTTCATGCTACGATTTATCTAGAAGCAAACCTTTTAGTTTAGAGATATCTTTCAAAGTGGTCTTGTTTACTGAATTTTTAAAATATTTCAAGCCATTCTCCGAAGCCCTTAGATCGCTTTGTACATACAAAACTATAATACACTTATTTTGTAAATAATCGAATTAATCATATAACAGAGAACATAATAGAGTTCTGAGTAGGCAACCTGCACCACAATTGTATGTAGAGGTGTCTAAAATAAAAGCTAAAATATTATACAATGCCTCATCATATCAAATAACGAAACGTTAGCCTAATAATTAGTGTAATTGGATATAAACATGATCGGGTCGGGAGAAGCTTGTGGGAGAGATCCCTAATCCCTACACTCTACATTACTACACCTCTTAATTCAATAAAATAATATTCTTTAGTTTCTTCATTACAAACGTAATGTATTAATTGTCTCATGATATACAAGGTATCTCAAAATTTTAAGTACAGAAACCAAACTCGAAAAATAATTGTTTTAGAAAAAACGAGTGACAATAAACAATTGACTGAGTTAATTGTTGAAATACCATGTATAGACAGTGTTGATTAACGAAATCGTTTGATTTCTCACGTCATGTAAGTAAAGAAAGTAAAGAAAAATAGCCAGCCATACATTCATGTCACACACACAAGACTGGTATGCATTATATATACTATACAATGTTCGAACCTAATTTGCGCCCTCACGGGTAAACAGTGATATTTTCGAAAAAATGTTTCAAGCAAAAGTTGTTCATTTTTTTATAAGGAACATTTCTTACATTTAAACATTTGTTCTATCTCTAACGGTTAACAAGATGGATTCTACGAACCAAAGAAGACTCAATTTGCCTATGTTGCTCATTTACGAACTCGACCTCACTTTTTATATCCTGAGTACGCTGTAAAAATTTCAACTTGATATCTTTTTTCGTTTTTGATTTATCGTGTTGTCAGACAGACAACCGGAAATGGATTAATTAGGTGAATTTATGAACACCTATACCAAAATTTTGTTCATAGAATCAATATTTTTGACCGTTACAAACTTGGAACTAAACTTCTCACAATTTCTGACGGGCTTGAAAAGTATAAATTTTTAAAAACTGTAGATAGGTCTCACATTTTCGATAAACAACCTGTTGTTCACAACAACATTAATATAGTTACAATGATAAACACCCAATGATGATCCGATAGTAAAAAATTTTCAATTTTTGTGATTTTGTTTCTATGGCGTTACAAATATTAATAAAAAAATGATGAATTGGAAAAAAAAAAGATTTACTTGGCTAGACAAAATTTTTCAAAACAAAAAACAGCGGTTTTATCGAAGCTGATGGTTCATATTTCTGAAATGGCGCTGAAATCTTAAAAACCCATTTCCAAGTTTCGAGCACTAATTTGCTACTGCATGATATCTGCTAACTACTTTGAAATAAAATAAATTATTTCCTTAGTAAGAAATACAAGTTAATTTTTATATTTTTAAGATCAAAAATCCGTAAAATTCAATCGAACTTCCAAAACGAATAAAAAAATTTTGCTTGAACTTATCCAGGCAGAAAATAAAAGGGGGGAAAAACTTTCAAGGTGGAGATCGAATTGTTCTTATGAAATTCCGTGATTTTTCCATGATTATGACAAAAATTTCCTAATAACCAGAAGGGCCAGACGTATTATATGACAGTTATTTTAAAACAGCTGAAACTTCGAAAAGCTTTTGTCAATATCCTGAATAACATCATTTTTATCTGGCCAATACCAATATTCTCTAACTTTTCGAGAATATCAAAATTCACTGACATTTCCAGGTCGATCGTCACGATGAATATTTCCAAAAATGACACAACATTTGTAACTAAATAAGATTGTTTACATTCTAACTTCAATCAATATTCTAACCTTTTACTCACAAATACATCACAATTTTCACTTTAATAAACATGCTATATAAATTTTCATTTGCATACCTTGAAATTCCGTTTATATCAGCTAAACTTTAATTAAATCACACTCAATAATCAAAATTGAACAACACACATGGCTCGAATAATTGAGAGAAATGTCAAAATTTGATTATACATAAATTTTCACTAATTTAAGTTTCATTAATTAAACAATGATATTTAAACAATTATCTAGAATTAAAATTGATTAATACTTTGTGTGATAACAGTATGGTATTTTTTTAAATAAATTTTATCGTGAATTTGTTGTTTTTTTACTTCGTTTTTTCAAATCAAAACATCACTTTTTTCAACACATTTACTGCAACACTACAAACAAATCGATCTTTTGACTGATGAACATGTCGTGTTCTTCCGAATGTACCAACGAACGGACCCATCATAATTGTTGCCATTCGTGTAGAATAGCTGCGGACATCTATGAGTTGAATATAGAACTTTTATTGAAAATGAAAACCTAATTTTCCCAACGAATTTCCAAAGAAAGTAAATAAAATGGTTTAAATAATGTTAATTGATTGATTTCATTATAATTTCGAAAAAACTCATCAATTCAACTTAATAGATGTCAAAAATGATCCAAAATGATTGCTGATGTTCATTTAAAATTTGGGTTTCCATCTATAAATTTCGTGTTGCACTTATCGAAAATTTCTACGTTTCAGCAAATCTCCAAACGAAATAAATGATCCTTTTGAAGTTGATTATATTAGATTTTATTTCAGCTGGGAGTAAGTCTTATATCTTTTCTAATGAGACCAGTTTAAACTATTATACTTCCTTTGCTTCAAAATAATTTAGACATAAAACAACAAAAATTTGAGTTATTTGGGGGCTGGCTTAACATTTTTCAAGATATCGTCTGAATTCGGTTTTACATTTCACTCTCAAAAACGATTTTAAGCGATTACTCTGAAACCAGACCATAGATAATAAATATTTATATTATAATTAGTTGTCTATGAACTAGACGCTTTAGTTTATAAGGTAAATTTGACCGAAAAAACACAAAAATCGGGTTTATTTGTTTATTGGGCGAATACTTTTCGAAATATCGTATGAAATCTGTCCTAGATTTCGTTCTCAAATAGGATTTTAGGCCATATAACTTCGAAACTAAACGCCCAAAAGTCAAATAAACTCTATTTTCGTAAATTTATTGAATATAAAAAATTAAGTCCATTGTTTTAATGGTCAAGGAAGTCAGGGTGAAAAGATTAATATATTCAAACAGAATTAAGTCAATCCGAAAAATAATTTTATTTAAGTTATAAAATTTTATAAAACTATGAAAAAATATAACAATCTTATCAGTCTATATTTCTTAATTGTTATTTTGGCTGCGATTGGTAGAACTGAGCTCTTAGTTTACTGAGTTGATCTATACACACGGCACCCTTATGTATCTTAAGCGCTCAGTTCTTTAAAACGCAGCCAGTAAGTACTTAGAAACTAATATGGTTAGGTCCATTTTTTATAATAGATTATTTTTACTTTTTAATCTTCATTTTTTCTTAACAAGACAGTCCTTATTATAATTAAAAATAACAGTGTTCATTGATCCAAGTAACAGTATTCATGAAGTCCAATAATGACTATATGACACAATTTAAAACTAAATTTATAAAATTATTCGGTGCCGTAACCACATTTTATGAGTCTGGATAAAAACAGCACCGCTAAACATGAAAAGGCACTCTGGTTTTATGAAATACGTTATCTTTCTAACTAACCTTTTATAGATAGATAACGTTTCAATCTAGAGAACTCATTTTCGAAACTCTACTAATTGATACTATTCAAATAAAGTTAATAAAAGTCATAAAACTATTAAAAGGAAATAAATATCTTAAAACTAGAGCTAGACTATTTTCGACCCAATTTAGTTACGGCACTGGAAATTTTCACATATTATGGTAACTTAAAACGACACTATTAGACATTAAAGTGTCCCATTATAAAATCGCAATATGAGCAAGAAAATATATCACATAATTGTAAAAAAAAGATAAACCTATAAAATTTACATTAAAAAAAACTCTTCAAATTATTTAAAACTTTTTTTTTGTACTATCCTTGAACAAAAACATTCTTACTGCGCAATTTTGCTGTATCCTGTAGCTGCAAAAGATATCAAAATATTAAGTAGAAAAAGTTTTATTTATACGACAAAATTGAAACTTCATTAATTTGACGATTTTTTACAAAAACTCTATGCAACAAATAAAAAATAAAAGTTGCAAGTCAAGTGCACATTTTCGATTTTTATTCGACGTTTTAGCCTCAAAATTGACCGAGATATGGAAAGATCGTGCATTTTTTTTGCTCATTCAAGCACGCGCGAAATTATCTTATTTATATTTTCTGCAGTCATAAAATCAGAAGATTCATTTCCAAAAAGCCATCTTCAAAACGAATAATAAGCCGGCTTTATCCTTGTAAATTATTCATGCAGTGGTATTTTTAAGGTGTGATCTAACATATTTAAATCTTCGAAATTAAAAAAGTTTCACTATTTACATTTAGCAAATTTATATTCTGTAACTTACTATGAACATGACATAATTCCGCATCAGCTCCAATGGATAATAAAAATCGTAACCATAATATTTGCTTAGGTCTCAATTTATCATGCTGACCCTTTACTTCGGCAAATTTACACTGTAAAAAAATGAATTATATAGCGTAACAAATTAGAATGCGTGGAAGATATTAACACACATTTGGATTTGGATACCATCAAAGGTTAAGTTAAAGTAGGCACATGCGTACAGGCGCTAATTATTGAAACTGCCTACGCCCGAAGAGTGCGTTAAAGATTAATCAAAAATTATAAATACCTTTTTCGTACGAGTATTCCATAAAATTATATCAGGAAATCCAGCTCGATAAGTACCATGTTCTTCAATTAATTTTCGTAACATTTTCACCAAAACTTCCCGATTAATAGATTTCACGAACGTCATTAACAATTGCACATCGGCAAGCGTAGATGGTGTCATATAATTTAATATTTTATCCAACATTCTTTGGAGCTGCATTTCAAATTCTTTCTCGTCCCAATTTTCTATCTCACTCAATCGAACATCAATAACATCTTTACGATTAGTATAAAACCATCTTGAAAACATATCCAAAGGTCGACTTTGTATCGGTGAAATAAACGTATTTGGCACATAATACTCGTAAATTATATCCCAAAACAGCAGTTCAAATAACGTTGATAATAGAGAGCCCTCACAATGGATACCATCTTCGTAGTCTAAATATTTCTTATAATAATTTATGGCAACTTCTTCAACGCTACTGTAACTTTGACCATTATCATCTTTGGATTTATACATTTTTTTCCGTCCAGATATATTATTTGGTACTTCAACAGCCCAAACTGTTATAGACGGAAATCGATCGCATGGCAATTGTAATTTTAATTTCTGTAACTCGTCTTTGTGTTCATCGCTTACTTTTTTCGATTTTAAAAATGATTGTATTTCATCGTTAAAATATATTTGAGTGAGTTTGTTATTTTTATGTTCGTCTATTTTAGCAATGTCCATAAATTCGTGGACAGCCTGAAAAAAATAATAATTTTAATCAAAACTCACATTCAATTATTTTTATATTCTTAGCAATATGTTCTTAGCCACTCCTTCGGTTGGGGAATAGGGGTAAACAGGGTGGACTATTTTAACCTATTAAGACTAATAGTTCGTTTTGTAGTTAGCCAATAAAAAAATAATGTAACAAAAGTTACAGAGTTTGATGGGGAACATCATGTTCTGACATCAGATTGGACCTAATTCTCTGGGTTGCTTTAATAGTAAATTTAGATCCTAAAACATAAGAGATACAATGACACTTTAAATTAGAAAGTTAATCCTCATAAAAAAAACTTTTTTATTTTAATCATTTTTTTGAAAACCGTAAGTTTTAGGAAGAAATACAACCAGGTCCGTAACTAGGGCATGACCTAGGAAGCACAAAAATTTGAAAAGTATGGCCCAAATTTAGTATAATTACATACTTGGTTTATCAAAATTGTATAAAAAAATTATTTAAGGTGTTCATCTATCTATTACCAGTTATGCAATAGAGTGAGCTTTTTATTGAGCCTGAAAACCTTACTCAAGTTTAATGCCTGTGTAAAATGTACGCCTATACACATAATATTACGTTACATTTTTTGCTTTAAGGATTTTTATCCATAAAACTTATTTTTAGAGTTTCAAGCATATATCAACTTAAAAAAAACACCCTGTATAATCAGATAGTTAGAAAGAAGAGATTAAAGCTCTCAACAAAAACCAATAAATTTAGGAATTGACTTACCTTATTTATATCTAAATTTTTCAATATCATCAATTTTTCTTTTAACCATTCAGTTTTTTTGTGTGTGCGAAAAAGATCTTGTGCTAATAAAGCATCCAAAATTTGAAGAGCATGCATATTTTTTAATTCGCTAGTATGAAAATTTTGTTGTAAAAGTGCTTCTAGTAATAATTCATCTGCCATCTTATTATTGCCCTCAGATGAACTTGATGGTTTTTTTATTTCTTGTTTTAATATAGGAATGCCTTCAGATAAAATACGAACTATACAATTACTAGATGAAAATTTTCTCAAGAATGATGGTTTTTCTTTTATTTTTCTGTAATAAAGATACAAAATTAAATTTTACGGAAATACAATTTAAAACAAGTGAAAACAAACAATTGACTTAATTATATTATTATTTATAAGTTAATTTATTTAGGCATAGAAAAACAAATGTTTTCGACTTGTATATGACTCATCCCTAACTTTTTGTTTTAAGAAAATGTCCGAAAATCTACTAATAACGTCTACTGTACCTGGAAAATATATCATTACGAATACATGATTCATACTTGAGGAAAGCCCTTAAAATAATTATCATTGCTGTATTATTATCCTTATTTTCTATTGCACTTAAAAGTTGTTCATATTGTAAACGGTTTTCTTCATAATCAGAAAATTCTTCTTCATTTTCAAACAATTTCGGACAGTCAATTTGAAATGTTATACGATTTTCAATCGGTTTTCGTAAAAATTCAAACAGAAAACGATGCATCTCTTGTGGCGTCTTATTTTCCGTAATTCCAAACAACAAATGAACTCTATGCATACATCCAATAAATGAATCGGTTAATTTTACACAAACACCCAATACCTTACATATATCTTTTTTTAACTTTTCCTCAGGATTACCGAACATTAATTTTTGATTTTTTGTATTTTTTATAATTCGTTGAATAACTCCTTCTCGTTTTTTACTCTCCGATTTTATTTTATATAATTTCATAATATCTTTTAATTCGGGTGCGCTTAGTAACTCTAATAAATTTTCAAGATTTACATTCGAAGTATTTGTATCAAGGAAATTATTTGAACTTAATTTTTGTATTAATGTCGACATTTCTGTTGGATCTAAATCAATCGATAATTTTGTATCGTTTCGTAAATTTTCCATACGATACCACATGAATTTACGATAATATAATCGTATACAGATTTTTCGTTCTTTTAAAGAGAAAGTTTTTAAATTTTCCAATGTTTTCTTTTGATTTTCATTCAATAATAATTTTAATTCTTTATGATTGAAAATATAACTGAGCATATAATGAAAATGGCGCATAAAACTATCATAATTAACGTTTTCATCATCGCCATTTTCCGATTTTGATGGTGAAGTATTTAGCCCTTTCCTTGGCGAGGTATTTAACCCTTTCCTTGGCGAAGTATTTACCCCTCTCCTTGGTGAAGTATATACTCCCTTCCTTGGTGAGGTATATATCCCTTTTCTTGGTGAAGTATATACGCCTTTTCTTGGCGTGGTATTTACCTCCTTTCTTACCGAAGTAACTACCCCATTTCTTTCTTCTATCGAAGTGGAATTTGTAGATTTCGGGGATTCTGAGGTTGATGGAACATTTCCTTGTTTGTTGTTTTCAAAGTTTAAATAATTTTCTGATTCGCTATCTTTTCTATTTGTTACGCTTAACGATTTTTCTGAAGTATTTTCTAATCTTTTCCTGCTTTCTACACTAATTGAATTTGTTGAAGATTCGGGAATTAACGTAAAATTTTCGAAATTGATGTTATTTAGTGTATTTTCATTATCGTTAATAACAGTTTCATTTCGGGTGGAAATGTTTTTGAAAATATCTCTACGAACAGATATAAAAGGTTTATAATTCGTATTACATTCTGTACTTAACGTGCTTGTAGAATTTTCAGATGTAGAAATATTTTCCTCCTTTCTTATCGAACTTCTAGAATTTGAACATTCTGGGTTTAATAGAAATCTTTCTTGTTTTTCGGCTTCATTGAATTTTTTAACTTCCAAAGTACCCAATTTTGATGACGAAATATTTTCTACTTTACTAGTTTTTACACACAATTTTTCTAATTCGATATTCAACGGAATGTTTTCTACTTTACTAATTTCAACACTCGTTTTTTCTGAACTGGGAGATTCGATACTTGACGAAATATTTTCTACTTTACTAGTTTCAACATTTGATTTGATATTCGACGAAATATTTTCTAATTTACTTGTTTTAACATTCGACTTTTCTAAATCTGATGGAGTTGTAGCTTTTGAACACTCTCCATACAGAGCAGGATTTTCTCGTTTCCTTTTTTCAATGAAAGAACTATTTTCTCGACTGTTGAAAAAACTGTTTGGTTTTGAAGGCTCCTTACCCAGCGGAGCAAAGAAACTTTTTTGTTTTAAAGATTTTTCACTCAGCGGTGTATTTAATTGTTTTCTACCTTCTGAGGATGCTGAATTTGTAGATTTTGAATATTCTTCAATTTGAGCAGAATTTTCTCCTTTTTTTGAAGATTTTTTACTCGAACCAAGATTTTTCTGCTTTCGATTTTCTAACCTCGTTGAACGTTTAGATTTTGGAAGTTCTTCGTTCAATGAAGTTTTGGACTTTAAACTAGGTGAAAAATCATTATCATTATCTGACTCCGAAGATAAAATCTCTGTTATATCATATTTCATATAAACCTGTTCAGTTTTAATTTCGTTTTTAACCACACTATTCACTTGTTTTTTCAATTTAGATTTTTTCGAACGCAATAATTTCTGATTACCATTTTGAGTCGTTTTCAAATTATCTTCCTTCAATTTTTTTGATCTAACATTTTTATTTACTTCAGGTAACTTTATTTTAGTTTCATCGAAGTCTTGATTGAGTTTAGATTTTTCCGATGAAGATAATTCATTATTTCCATTTGTTTCAGTATTAAACTGAATCGTGTACAAATTATTCGATTTTCCCGATAATTTAACGTTCCCATTAACTTGATCACTTTCTATGTCGGGGCTAGTAGAGTCCTGGTTATGTTTTGGTTTTAACGAAGGGGACAATTCAATATTTCCATTTAAATTTTCATTTACTTCAGTTTTTATTAGAATTGCATTCAAATTATTGTCTACATTTTCACTAGACACTTTTTTGGAGTTTGAAACACTACCATTCACCGCACTTTTTGAAGATTCTTGATTGAGCTTTGATTTTTTCGATGGTGATAATTTGATATAATCCTCTTTTGTTAAATCAATTGTATCCGTTATCGTATTATTTTTTGTACGTTTCAACATTAATTTACGATGCATTATACGTTTATCACTTTTTGTCATTCGAAACAAGGTATCAATTTTGGTTTGTTTTAATTCGGACATAACTATGGGAAAATCAAAAAGGATCAGATCCTTTCTGACTAAAATTAAAACACAAAATATAACTTAATAAAATAATATATATACATTTAATCATGAAAAGTTAATTTTCATAAGAAAATTGGCGGGAAATTAGCCATTTTGAAGGCCAGGAAAACTCAAGCTGACGTTGACCACAGACTAACAAAAATATAGACTCCTGACAAATTTCACATAAATAAAGACGGATTCGTTAGTCTATTATATAGAGATCAAGAAGACTAGAAAAGAGGAGAGAAAACTCTGGATTTTGAGTGGACTCATATTCGTTGTGTGCGTAGTCATGGTGGGGATAATAAAATCGATGCCAGCGCTTTAAGTGAAAAATTTTGGAGATAAAGTGGGCTGTTATGACTAATTTGCAATTATTTACATGTTAATGATATAGAAACTGTCAAATTAAAATGATTGAAAAACACTAATTAATTAAACTTAATGCATTAAAAATTGTGAAAATAAGAAATCAAATTGTACAAATATTATTTTTCAAATGTTAATTATCGTAATTATTTATTTAAATTTGTGAAACAAGAATATTAAATTTTAAATGTAAGTTTTCAATGCAATCCACACAATTATATATGCATCCATTAATTCTATAATTAAAGTAGTGTATCGTTGTCATGGAAACGAAATTCACGCTCGGAGCGAATACGCCCGTCACTTGTATATCGTGTATCTGAATTTGGCAGCGCTGACTAAATCGCTGTTTATATTGAGGGGGCTTGATATATCAGGGGCAATTTTACTAGCCATACAAATTTGAGAATTGTGAGAGGGGATTCCATTGGAATAATACGTGCACTCTGATGAGTGCAAGCTGTTTTTCAAAGATTTTGTTATACTTCTTTCTTCTAATAGTTCTTTATAATAGTCCTATTCATTTATCTATGCTATTTTGTTATCTGTCTATATTTTAAAGTCTGTGACTTTGACAGATAAAAACTTAGGTTAAAGTTTCTAAGAATAAATACAGAAATGGCAACAAGCAGATCATTTTTGGTATTAGGACAATGTGTTCCATGTATAAAACAAAATGCATCGAAATTTCGAGTAAAACGATTAGAGTTAGATAAAAATTTATTAATGGTAAATTATAATCCATCCAGTTTTCATAACATTTATTAACATAACCTAATTATTTCAGTATTTTCGAAAAGATGAATACATTTACGCTCACGATCCAGAAAAAAAATGTAAAACTGGTGATGTTGCATTAATTAAAGAATTACCAAAGAAAATGACACGGTTAATTACCCATACCGTTTTGGATATCGTTCATCCGTTGGGTGATATAACAGATCCAATAACTGGTAAAAAGGTAGTTGTGGGTAAATATAGAGATGATATTGCTGAAGTGAATCAAATGTATGGAGAATCACCAGATGGTTTTAAATACGATAAGGCACCAGAGAGAGGATGGCAAGAAGATAAAAAAGATTTTACGCATCGTGAAACTTACATTAAATATCATAATTTTGAAAATGATGATCAACCATACGCTGTTTAATATTTTATACTTTAGTTTTTTTTCTTTGTAGTTAAATATTTTGTTTGTGTTTTATAAATATCGTTTAAATAAAATGTATAGACCAAAATATCAGTACCAAATTTATATATTGCTAGCAGTTATCCGCCCGCTTCGCTGAGTATTTCCACCCTTAAAAGTTATGGAGTAAAACAAAAAGTTAGTAAAGAATTAAGTATGTGAAAGGCGCTAATTAATTTACATCAAGTCATAAAGTTGAAAAATTCGATTTTTTTGGTAACACAGATTTAATAGATTGAATCAAATTTGATCCAATCAATTTGAAATTTTGTTTAAACCCACTAATTTTGGGTCAGTCTTTTCAGCTGTGATGTCAGTTTTTCGCTAGTTATCACTTATGTACTTAATTCCGGGACCAGGGTTCCACATTCTGGAATCTTATTAGAGCTAGGTTAATTTTGATCACAAATTTGAAAAGTATGACCCAAATTTAGTAGGATTACATACTTGGTTTATCAAAATTGGATAAAATTTGGATGTGATAGAGCAAAATTAAATTTTTTGGATTTTGATGACGTCATAAAGTTAAAAAATTCGATTTTTTTGATTACTCAGCCAAATTTGTTCCGATTTTATTGGAATTTTTTTTGAAACCCACTAATTTTGGGTCAGTCTTTTCAGCTGTGATATCAGTTTTTCGCTAGCTATCACCTATATGCTTAATTCCGGGACCAGGACTCCAAATTCTTAAAACCTATTATAGCTAGATTAATTTTGATCACAAATTTGAAAAGTATGACCCAAATTTAGTAGGATTACATACTTGGTTGATCAAAATTGGATAAAATTTGAATGTGATAGAGCAAAATTAAATTTTTTGGATTCTGATGACGTCATAAAGTTAAAAAATTCGATTTTTTTGATAACACAGGCAAATATGATCCGATCTTTGAATAATTGTACAAATGTCAATATCAACGGACTGTAATTTTTCGTATACTTACACAGTTAATTTCATGCTTGTTTAAAAACTTTCATACGTGCGCCCCTTTGTAATCTCGCGTCTGTAGAAATGTGCCTATCTGGACACTCTTATGGATAATCCACTTCTTCCCTTCTCTGAATCTCAACAAATTATGGATGTCTCACAAATTTCTATCCTTTATAAAAATGGATTTCCAAAATGTGAAAAAACACTGACTTTTCGACTATTATGATAAGAACTCAAAAAAAAACAATGTATGAATGAAATCTTTGTGTTTTTTATTAATCGTTACTAAGTATGTTTTTCTGTACACAGCTTTAAACAATGCTGAAAGAACTGAATTTTATAATTTGAAATGTATACTATTTTTATGAATAAGTATTTACAATTATTGTATATTTATTTATAAATGAAAAATAAAATATTTTGAACTTTTACATAAGAACAAATCACAATTTTTTATTTTATAATTATTCAAGGGCTCTAAGAACCAGTGATGAATTTAAGTTTGCCATAAACAGATTCTAGAAATCGTCTAACTTTTCCCGATCTCACTATAAATCCTCCATAGTTTTGTAAATAAAGAAATTTTTTAATTTGTTTCATTAAAAAATAAGTCTCATTTCTTATTGAAATAAATACCAAAAAATTTCTAAAATAGATAAAATTGGTTGTGAAAATTGGATAAACCCAAAAAAATATTTATTAAAGATTTCAGATAAAGCCACTACGTACTAAGGATACTTCGACTTGCAGGGTAAATAAACGCGTTGATATTATTGAATATTAAATTCATCAATGGCCCCCTCTTTTATTAAAAATGTTCTCAAGTATTTTTGTAAAATTCTTATTATTTAAATTACGTAACATTAATTAAATTTGTAAGATTAAGTAACAAGGAAAAAACGAATTTAAATACATTATTTGTGATTAATGGATTTGTCCAGCAAAATTTAACATTAACAAATTTACAATATAGACATTTTTTCTTGCATAAAAATTAAACTTTTGTTTGACCTTAAACTTACTGACAAACAATCGGTGCAAAATTTTACAGGCGTGCACGTGTCCTTAAAACATGCTGGACGAGTCCATTAAATACTTTAATACTTAATTATGTTAGTAAAAAAAAACGTCATTTAAAGCTAAAGAACATTTATGAATTGGCTGTAAAAAAAACTTGATTAAAAGGAACTAACAAGTGATTTTATAAGAATAAATAATAAATAAAATAGTAAAATTAGAAACACGTTGATTTTTTTTTTAATTTATTTGTCTACACGTACTTAGAATATAACGCATGCATTCTAAAGTCTTGCTGTTTTAAGCGAAACGTTGTACGAGCTTTAATTTTCACCAATATAAAATTAAATGTCTATGACGGAAAAAATGTTGTATCTTTGATATTTGGCACAGTTGTTTATTTGGTTGTAACAACTTCATATCGAAAAATCGACTAAGGACCATAAAACTCAAATAAAAGTTGTAGCTGAAGTAATTATACACATTTTCGTATTTTAATCGACTTTTAAGCTTTAAAATTGACTTTCAGCTTCAAAATTGACCGAGATATGCCAATTTTTAAGATCGTGCAATTTTTTTTGTACATTCAAGCACTCACGAAATCCTCTTATTTAAATTGCCTGCAGTCAACTTTATATAAAAAATAATATTAACTAAAAGATACCATAGACAGCACTGTAATGACGGTTGAAGAGGGTATAAATATCTACCTTCATGGTATTAACAAACAAATAATCATAGAACATACAATCATTCACAAATCTAGTTCGTAAGTCAGAAGTAATTAAGTAGAAATTCTCTTTTCTTCCCTTTAATTATATGTTCTAAGATAATGTTTACACCCTCCTCAACCGCATTACAGTTTTTTTTAACCCTCCAAAAAAGGGGTTTGAGCTACACTCTCTCGATTTTTTACAACCAAATAAACAACTGTAAGATGCAACACTTTTTTCTTTATTTGTATTACTATGATTTTTTTATTATTTTATTAATAATTGTACTATAATATACAGTGTGTCCCCGGATAGAGGTAACTATACATGTAAATTTTCTTATTTTGCTTTTTTTCTTAAAATGCAAAATAAGGAAATTTACAAGTATAGTTACCTCTATCCGGGGACACACTATATAATCTTTAGTCAAGCTTTTGTATTCTATACAAAGACCTAGAAATGGTTCTAAAATCCAAACAAAACGTTTAATCTTTTGAATTTTAAACAATCATAACATTTGAAATGATCTAATTAAGTTGTCTGAATTTCAAAGCTGCGTACAACGCTTAATATATAATACAATTCGAAAAAAAATTACAATTTTAATATCAATTAACTTAATCAGAAAAACATGATAAAATTATTTTAATAAATAACGACAAAAAATCAATTTATAAAATAACAATATTTTAGTTCTTCGCTCATAGTTTTAAAATCAATTCAATCAAATTTTACAAAATGTAAAAGTTTTCATAATTTTTTCTTGTTTTTTTTAATGGACTGGAATGTAATTTTATCTAAGATTATTTTTTATAATTTTGATTTAATCGAATTTTAAATACTACTGTAAGAAATGAAGATGGATAAAGATCAAAAGTTTTTGCAATTCTATGGAACGATCTGAGTTTTTCATGGAATCTATATTGATTAGAAAGTGAGCTTTGACAAGGCGCTTAGAAGTTCGCCCAAGGTGAAAATTGTCACGAGACAAAAATATTTGACCAAATTTCATTATATTTCAGCAGATTTAGTTTGGGTAAACTTCAAAGCGCGCGAATGTCACGTTTTCTAATCAATATGACTATTTTACACACTCATACGAACATTTTGAGTACGATCCCATAAAAAATCATATTGTTCCCTGGAATTGTAACCTTAAATGCTTCATTTTCTACAGTATATGTTGGTCTAGACAATCCGAGAAAATTACCACAGAAACTTTAAAATAGTGAAGATGTCCTCTGAGAGTATGAATTCAAACTTTTATATTTTAAGGCAATAGGGTATTATCGTTGGTCAAAAATAAATCACGAAATTTTTAAAAAAGTTAAAATTTATGTAAAAATATACTTAAATATTCTGATTTCGAGTCATAAAAGCACTTTTTTCTTTTAAATATTAAAATAAAAAATCGTAATTTTTAAACTGTATATCACGTGACCTAAAACGCGGGTAAGCCCTGCTGTGATGTCATATCGGTATGAGTCATAGGCCATCAGTTAGTTCAGTGTAGACAGTTGGGTATAATATATACATAGATAAATATTTATATTTATATTATAATCAGATGTCTATGAATATATCTGTCAAAATTATTGTGTTATTTCGTATAGTGAAACCCATATTACGTCATCAAATTGGATGCCCGCGTTTTTGACAGTTTAAAAAAGGTTTAAAATTTAATTTAAGTTTTTGGCAAGAAAGCGTGTGTATTTTTCCGAAATAAATTTTTGGTGGCTTTTTATTAGCAATATCAACATTTTGAAGTACTTTTTCAAAAATAGTGGAATACCCTATTACTTTAACCTTAATCACCACCACTAATCTGCCTTTAACTGTCAAAAACTATCTGAATCAATGTTTAAAAAAAATATTTTTTTCAAAAGACAGCCAAAACGTGCATCGTGAATTCTCTAATTTATATTCACAAAGAACTCTTAAGCTATTTTCAAAATAAATACTAGAGGAAATCATTAAAATATTTGTTAGCTATTAAACTAAAAGTATTTTCTTGGTTCGTTTAGACCGACGATTTTAAAACGGCTTACCAGAGCCTAATAGCGATAAAGCGTTTTTTAGAGTTGCCAGAATTGATTACATTAACGTGCAAGTCCAAAAATTTATCCACATTTTTAAGCGTCCTATTCATCTGGCAACAATGGTCTTATTAACAATGTACAATAACTGGAACTTAACGTATCTATAAAACTAGATTTATCTATTTTCAACAATTCCAAAGATTTTTTTTAGAAGAATAAAGTGTCCAAGTATCAAAATTTTAATGCATAAAAAAATAGTTTTTTTTTTGTAAACTTTGTTCACTTTGTCTCTAAATGTGCAATTTTCGAAAACACTAAAAAAAATCGATAAAATTTGTACTGAACATTTAATTATTTGACAAAAATTCCCGTTCAAGTGCTGCACCCATCATATTCCAATCGCCATCATCAATTTCATCAGCCGGTTCGACACTACCCTCACTGTTTGAATCTTGGCCCATATCCAAATCACTTGATAATTCCTCGCCCCGACGAAATTTTGCACTAGGAAATTCATCAACAGTACTTTCATCACCTTCTTCTACCACACTATCGTCAAAATTGCGTGGCCGTTTTCGCCAACCTTTTGGATGTTCCTCTGAAAGTGATTCATCAGATGTACTACTTTCTTTATCAGTGTCGCTAGCTTTTTTTAAGTCGCGTAATATTTTCTCTTGCGTATTTTCTTCGGTGATTGCATCAATTTCAATTTGTTTTGGTTTTTTATCGCTTTCGCCATCACTTTCACTTTCATCATCGTCTAAAATGTCTTCAACCTCACGATCCATGTCAGCAATATCATCACTAGAGAATGACATTAGAGGATTTATTGTATCCATAAAACGTCCACTAGGTGTACGCTTTCGTACTCCTGGTTTTCCTCCTTCTTCGTAGCTCGGTACATGTTCCGGGCTGCTGCAATGTGGAGGAGGATGTCGGTTTTTTGACGGTTTATTGCTTAAAGGGTATAATTTTTCATCAGCTTTATCCCAAGATTCAGCGCATGTCCACAACCAATCGGGTGTAACAATGAACAAACCTTTTTTTCTACGTCCCGCATTTACTTTAGCGGTTCCAGATCGTACGGCAACTAAATGTGTTGTGTCCGGTTGTAAATCTTGCGTTACTTCAGCTCCTAAACTACGTGCTACCAGGTACGCTTTTGAATTTTCTAAACGTATATGAGTTTGTACAAGTCCACTAAACACTAATTTTGTTCCTAACAGTACTTTACTACGCACAGTTGGTATTACTGATTTAAGATCGGGTACATTACCCGATTCCATACGATCGTAACTTTCGTAAAATGCTTTATGGATTTTTGCTAAAATTTTTTCTAATGATTGTAGATAATTATCCGGATCTTTAATTTCAATTACATCATCTTTAGTTTCTGAACCATTCGTTACTTTTACTTCTTCAGTTTCAGATTTTTTTTCAGCTTCACTTTCTGAACTTTTTGTTTCTGTGCTCCCATCTTTTTCATTATCCGCTGGCTCGTCATTTTCTTTTGGCTTGTCATTTTCTGCTGGCTTGTCATTTTCTGCTGGCTTGTCATTTTCTGTTGACTTTTCATTTTCTGTTGAATTTTCATTTTCAGATTTTTCTGATTTTGTATTTTCTGTTTCACTGGAAGCTGTAATTTTTGATAAATCTATACCATCTTGATTATCGGCCTCGTGCTTGTCTAGCCCTGGTGGAGCATTTATATCACCGGTATGTTGGAAAAAATGGTATGGTTTAACGTGAATTAAATTTGATGCGTATGACCAAACATCCTCACGATCGTCTATGATGCACACCATATTGTCTCCGCATGGAAATAATGCCCTAATTATATAAAAAATTTCGTTAAATACTAGCAGAAAAATTAAAAAAACTTGTCAGCAATAGAGCTCTATTGTTAGGGTCATATTTTCACCTCATTTACAAGCTTCTTATTATTGGATGCTTTTTATTAAATTAGGATTTTAGTCTTTTCTAATGGACTCTAATCTTTTCTAATTTTCTAATGGTTTGGAGGGTTGTAGAGGTACACAAAAAGAACCTTAAAAGTCGCAAAAAAATATGATATTACGTCATAAAATAGGGAGAGGGGACATTCGTTAGTCACTTTTTGAGACTATCTAACATACATAAAAATTTTCTTTTAATTTTGAGTTGCTTTAACTAGATTCCAAACGATATGAGATAGAATAACACTTTAAATAGGGTATTCCACTATTTTTGAAAAAGTACTTCAAAATGTTGATTTTGCTAATAAAAAGGCACCAAAAATTTATTTCGGAAAAATACACACGCTTTCTTGCCAAAAACTTAAATTAAATTTTGAACCTTTTTTAAACTGTCAAAAATCGGTATCACTATATGAAATAACACAAATAAGTTTGACAGATATATTCATAGACATCTGATTATAATATAAATATAAATATTTATCTATGTATATATTATACCCAACTGTCTACACTGATCTAACTGATGGTCTATGACTCATACCGATATGACATCACAGCAGGGCTTACCCACGTTTTAGGTCACGTGATATACAGTTTAAAAATTACGATTTTTTATTTTAATATTTAAAAGAAAAAAGTGTTTTTATGACTCGAAATCGGAATTTTTAAGTATATTTTTACATAAATTTTAACTTTTTTCAAATTTCATGATTTATTTTTGACCAACGATAATACCCTATTAGAAAGGTAATCTTCATAAAAAACTAACAATTTTGTTTAAAAGGTTTTTTCGACACTAAGTTAGCCTACATACAACTGTTCAAACATGTAGCTCAATTTAAAGAGTCCGTGAAGGTACGCAAAAGTTTTAGAAACGTCGAAAAAACGGTTTTATCCCAGGAATCTCCTTCCTTTGGGCTGAAAAGGGCGTGTTATATATATTACTTACTTTAAATTTGCTGTTTTACTCGTTGGATCAAAACATTCATCTCTGGATAAAATTCGATGTGAAAAATATTTGCCATCTTGATCTAAAAACATTGCAATCATATGCGCATAATTTCGTGCACCAAATGTACATATGTGCAACTCGAACAATGACGACATATTCTTTAAAAAATTATGTGTGCCTGGACGTAGTCGTGTATGATACCATGGTGATTTTGGACCGTACAATTGAAAATGATAGACATCTTTAATATTTGCAGGTATATTATCATTCGTTGTATGTATTAATGTTTGATCTAAATCCACCAGAAGTACTAATTTACGATCTCGAAGTAACCGTTCGTTATCCGCTTGACCCAATTTTTGTGCTTGCTGTTAAAACAAAAATATATTTATTAGACCATGTATATGAAATATACATAGTATATTAAGTTTAGTCCCAAGTTTGTAACGCTTAAAAATATTGATGCTATAAAAAAAAATTTGGTTTAGGTGTTCATAGAATCACCTAATTAGTCCATTTCCGTATGTTTGTCTGTCTGTCATCTGTCGTCTGCCCGTCTGTCACCACGATTACTCAAATACGAAAAGAGATATCAAGCTGAAATTTTTATAGTGTGCTTAATACATAAAAAGTGAGGTCGAGTACGTAAATGAGCAACATAGGTCAATTGGTTCTTGGGTCCGTAGGATCCATCTTGTAAACCGTTAGAGAAATAACAAAAGTTTAAATGTAAAAAATGTTCCTTATAAAAAAATAAACAACTTTTGTTTGAAACATTTTCTTGTAAAATCACTGTTTACCCACGAGGGCGCTAATTAGATGCAAATTTGGTAGTATGCAATTTTTGTAACCTTCAAAGTGTAATTTGACTGGATAATATTTTATAGGGTTTTTGGATTGTGAATTTTGACATTTTCCTTCAACTTAACGACTCCAATTAATCGGAATTGAAATGGGAAAACAGAATGAAATTGCAGTAACATTTTAGAGCACCAATATCATTTTCTCATGTTTTATTCAACTTAGCTTTATCTTTCGAAGGGTTTGATTCATTGTACACTAAAATAAAGTGTCAGTTGTTTGCATTAGCCCCAGACAAAATTTCCACCTACCTCCTCACTGACTTTAAGCTCAGGTACCGAATGTACCATCGGCACCGATGCAACCAACGTTCTCATATCTTCTTTTCGTAAATCGGCCCCACATTCTGCGCACATATCTTTCATAACAGTTGGATGCGAACATTCTTTTAACTCAAATAAAGGTCCACTAAAATATGAAAAATATAATAAAAAATTTAATTAAACCTTTTTAAATAATGATTAATAGCGCATTCTATTAATAAAAATAGTCAATTATACCCAGAATGCACGACATCTCCTTCCTGTGCAACAATTCGATGAACTGTACCTGCTTGAGATGCTTTTAATTTCTTTAAATCAGTTTTATTATCCGAAACAACATCATAAAGTAATATAACTCTTCCAATTGATATGGCATTGCCTTCTTTCACTTTCCATTTTATTATTTTTATTGATTTTTCTGTCGGCAGCGTTATGACGATTATTTTTTCGGCCATTTTAAACGGAAATATTTATTTGCCTCCAACACAAAATACTGACCGATGATTGGATTAATTTGTGCGCATGTCTGTTTAATGTTGTTTGATATTAAAAATGTCATTTTTAAATTTGTCAACATAAATATTTATGTGTTTTTTATATTTATTTTTAAGTAACTTTTAAATTGATTATATGTTTTGTGTTTTTTTTAATTAATTAATTATGAGAAATTATATGACGAATTTTAAAAAATAATCCGAGAATGTTTCAATCAACTAGATCTACATCTGAAACATCGAGTCAATCCAGTGGTAATTCACAAGGATTTCGAATAAAAAGGTCTTCGTACACACGAAAAAGTCTTGACGATCCTGAAAGCACTGAAAGTAGCGATAATGAAAACGACTTTGAACGTAAGTAGTTATAATATTTTTGATTAAAAAAAATCTTTACTGAGTTTAACCTAGTGCAAACTATTTCGACAACCGGTTTGACTGGTCATATTTTTCGAAATGTCTCTGAAACATGTGATCGAAATAGTTTGTACCAGATGAAACAGGCGTAGGTTCATCGTACCAGTAAGAAGTAAATATTAGTTATAAATTTTTGTGTATCTGACCCAGCCACTTACTGTGATACTCTAAAACACGCAAAGATAAATTTTAAACAAGTGAAAACGAACACTTGACTGAGTTGTGAACAGTGATGTTTACAAGAAAATATTTCAAACAAAAGTTGTTTATTTTTTTATAAGGAACATTTTTTATATTTAAACATTTGTTCTATCTCTAACGGTTTACAAGATGGGTCCTACGGACCCAAGACCCAATTGACTTACGTTGCTCATTTACGAACTCGACCTCACTTTTTACGACCCTAGCACGCTATAAAAATTTCAGCTTGATATTTCTTTTCGTTTTTGAGTAATCGTGATGACAGACGGACAGGCAACAGACAGGCGGAAATGGACTAATTAGGTGATTCTATGAACACGTAAACCAAAATTTTTTTCGTAGCATCAATATTTTTAAGCGTTACAAACTTGGGACTAAACTTAATATACTAAGCATATTTCATATACATGGTATGAAGAGCCGCGAATTTACAATTTTCTAAGAATCCACTTTTTTTGCAGCTTTTTTAAAGAAATCGTGGGATATTTACAGTGTGTCTCCTTTATACAGATTAGATTATTCGGACATACATCTAAAAAGATGCTCAAAATGGTTACGAGAACAAATTGTAAATTACGTTAGTGAAAAGAAGAAGGATTATGAGTACCTTGTCCAATTTTCCTTGATTAAATCTCTGAAAATTGGAGGTAATAAAAACGATTATGTAAAGGTAAATATGATATTTATATATATATATTAAAATTACTCAAAGAAAATCGGAACCTTTTTTAACCGACTTCAAACAAAACCGGAGGAGGTTATCAATTCCACTATATTTTTTTTTTTATGTTTGTTACCTCAGAACTTTTGACTGGGTGAACCGATTTTGATGATTCTTTATCTGTTTGAAAGTTGGTGCTTCCCGTGTGGTCCCATTTCATTTTGGTGTAGTTCTGATAACGGCATCCATGAGAAAACCATAAAAGTCTTAAATTTTGCATTAAGTATGCATGACAAGAGGACGCATAACTCAATATCAAGCCAACCGATTTCGATGATTCTTTTTTTAGTAACAAATTAGCTAGTGTATTCACTAAAAATCACAAAATAAAAAAAATCGTTCAGAACTCATGGATACCGTTATCAGAACTCGACCAAAATGGAATGGTACCACACGGGAAGCAATAGCTTTCAAATAGATAAAGAATTATCAAAATCGGTTCACCCAGTCAAAAGTTCTGAGGTAACAAACATTAAAAAAAAAAAAATACAGGCGAATTGATAACCTCCTCCTGTTTTGTTTGAAGTCGGTTAAAAATAATGTTTCATTCATTAATATTACAGGTAGAAATTCAATCAAAATCCGCTGATAAAACATCTATATTGTACGAAGGAATATTGTTAGCAACGAGAGAAAGACCACCTAAACTTCATCCTGCATTCACATATTTGCCAACATTAATGGCGCGATGTTCACAGGACTCAGCAAATATTGTTCATGGACTTCTACAAAAATTATTTGATTGTAAAATATGTAAATCTCATTTAACTACGATCGATTTTAAATGGTTGATAGCAATATTTTGTACTGATTTGCGTGTTTCAAAACCTGTGACTATTTCGTATACTAACAGATTCAAGGATGAAAAGAATGCAATAAATCTGGAAATTCCCTTAGACTCTTCAAATAAAATTTGGAATAGGTAATACAATATATTTTTTTTTTTATTTTTTTTATAGCACATACTATATCCACTGAGGAAATGAGAAGAAAGATACTTTTCTTACTTTGTGTGTAATAGTGGCTATCTCAATTTACTTATTAGACATAAAAAAACAAACGATTGCGTAATCAAAACTGTCTTTACATGGTATTTAAACAATAAAAACAATAGGAAATATTCATCTATTTTTTTAATTTTTTTAATTCATTGTTTACACCGTTATAATAAAGTAAAAATATAAATACTGTTTAAAAATGCGGTAATTAAATGTAAAAAAATATTTAAAATACATTATAATTTTGAGATATTTAAACGCAGTTTTTTGGCGCTCTCTGTTGATGACGTATAAGTACGTGATCTGTCAATTGGTGACAGTACAATGTATAATTTACATTTAAAAAAAATGAATTTACAACAAAGAATTCACACTCGTTATTATTAAGTTTTCTAATAAAAAGCCGTAGAATAGTATAATTTAATGAAATACCATATAAAATGTGAGTAATTAATATCATACAGTATGTCAAAAAATGATGTCACGTACGTATAAAAATTTGAATTTCCGTTTTAGAAATTTTTAAATGCCCTCACTGAATTTGTACTTTTATTAATTAACTTTAAGTAATCAAAAAGATGTTAATTACTAAAATAATGGTTTAGTTGAAATGTCCAGTCATTAAAGTTACGGAAGAAAAATATTTGAACCAAATTTAAATTTCATGAATATTCCCTATTGTTTGTTTTCACTTGTTTTCTATCTTTTTTTCAAATCTTTTTTTTTTTTTTTTTTGCAGAGTAAGAGGTGAAAATGGTGAAAATCTTACAGTAACAGCGGAAGAGGTTTTAGAATTTCATAGTTTATTTAATAAAATTATTGAAAAATATTTTGAAATTAATGTAGAAAGATTACATTTTACAAAAATAAAAATGTATAATTTTACAGTATCTTATCCTTTTAAAATTCAAATTAACGATTCACGCTTATTGAAAGAATTGTTACTGTTTCAGGGGGAGGATTCCATCATATTTTATTAATAATTATAATATTATTATTTTAATTCTAATATTGTAGGTCTACGATCAAGCATAGTTTTAGTGAGTCATTTCAGGAAGACTGAAAATCTTCCTCGGTGTTAGCTAGCATCGCTCGCTCAATCATAAACCTATTCCGCGTTTTGAATAAAGCTATCTCAAGTTTGATCTGATTTCAGAAAAGATAGAACCGGTTTTAATCGACAGGTGTTCCAAAAACAGATAATCGATGTGCGAGCATCCACAATAGTAGTGGGGGGGCTAGCTAGTCCACAGATGTAATAGTTTTTTAACAAATGTGAAAATTTCAATAATGTGATGCATGAGTTGCATTCAATTACGTTTTTATTCTGTTTAAAGCCGTTCTGTATAGTTGATTGTTTATAAATAATTCTTTTTAATTTGTTATAATGCGTTCACACTCTCAAATGTGTTTGTGTGTACGAATTTTTGTAAAAATGTTATATTTTACGATTAAATAGATAAATGTTAATAAATAAAATAGATAATTGTTTATAATTTGACACCAAAATATTTGTTAATAAACGATAATTTGATTTATACAAAGTTTTTCTGTTTCTTTTAACGCACTTTTTAGTCATATTTTCCTTAAAAATATATACTTATGCACTGTATCGAAGATTATAGAAATGGATTGCGATTGAAACTTGCTGCAAAACGATTGTTATGTCCTTTTGGAACCAATTTGGTTTTGTGGAGCAGAATCGCCTTTTTGGAGGCTTATAAATCTTCTTTATTGGAACTTGATAACTTCATGGCTATCTACTAAATTGAGAGCTAAGTTGTTTATAACATTATTTAAACATGCACCCATTTTATTTGATCTAGATCTACCAAATAGGTAGAAGCATTCAAAATTTGTGGGGATATCTGCAAATAAAAGACAGTGCAATAGTTACAAGAACCCCCTGTGATATTTTTTTTTTTTTTAATTAATAAAAAAGTTAATCTGAAAATGGATGAAATAATTTTGAGAATGAATTTTGGGTGTTTGTACCTCCCTCGATTGAAAAATTGGAAGTCCAGTCTGAGTACAAAATACAATTTTTGACGATATATTTGTTTCATTTGTATTACGTCAAAAATCAAGTTTTTAACAAATTTTATTTTCAGGCTTTAGTTAAATAAATATTTATTTTTAAACTTTGTCTAGGCTTTAGTTAATACTAACATAGCTTTTAAGCATTTATGCTCCATTTTTCCAAACTGAAAGATACTGGGACCAGGCCGCATGTTAGATAATTATTTCTTTCTTTTATTATTTCTATTTTAAGGGACCAAGGGTTTTCTTTTTTGAGAGCCACAAATAAATACAAAAAAAAAGGGTGATTCATTTTAAGTATTGTTGCAGGCTTTTTTTCTAAATAAAAATAATAAATATTTCTTCATAATTTTTTTGAAACTCAGTCCAGTTAGGAAAAAAATCCTTTTCATTTAAAGGACAAAAACCAAATAAACTAGTGTTATTAGAAACAGATTAAGAAAATTAATGCAAATTTTATGAAAATGTGTTGAGAGAAAAGTACGTGGAAAAATTTTGATATGAGTTTTTTGTATTTTGCGTTGAAATTAATATACTACAATCCCACCATAAATCTTGTGGCGCCCTTGGCAATATTATATACCTGTCTTTCTTTTATTTATGTTATTCAATATATATCCGTCTTTTTCTTGATATTGAACAATAATATACGTCGTATATTCACTGAAAGTGACGTTCAGAGACAGCTGTAGTTGTATTGTGTGTTGTAATTAGATGCTAGATTGTCAATTTCAAGAGTTAAAAATTGAATAAAGAATTACAAAAATTAGTTACTAATAATTAATTAATTGTGTGATTAGTTTTTGATATAAATCAAAAGAAAATGTCGTATGCATATTTGTTTAAATACATTATTATTGGTGATACGGGTATGTTATCGATTTTTTTTATTCTAACTATAGTGTATATACCACAGACTGATAAGTGATTTGAGGTATATATGAATATAAAACTCTGAACAAAAAACATTTCCTGAAAAGGTTACAAAGGTTTATCATTTTGTACAAATTTTTATGAGATTTTTTTTGTATGTTTTATTCGAAATAGTTTATAATTTCAACATAAAAAAAACATATGTTTCAGAGAAAAATCAATACTTACGGGAGAAATAATATTTTTCCATTATTTATTGTGTCTCATCTGAATTTCATGATATTTTCATTGTTTTGAATTTCAAATCTAATTAGTAAATAATGATCTCATGTTTATGCTATTTATTTTCTAATATTGCTCTTTGTTCTTTAATTCAACTGTGACTAATTTGTTTTTTTGTAGAAATAGGGGAACGCTTATCTAATAATTCTAATAATTATAAAATATTTGTATTGTCTAAGGCCATTACTTATATGTTTTTTATTTCAATAATTTATCTTTTCGAAAAATTTTATTATTTTTAAATTCAACAGGTTTGAATTATAAACTTTCCACTGGCCAAATTGTCTTTCTCATGTAAATACCACCCTTTTTGTTAATATCCTCGTACGTAAGAGATTAAAAGTAAATAAATCTAGGCAATCGATCTCCACCCATTTGAGTTTGTGAAGAAATATTGCGGCCGGTTTCCGATTTTATGCGATTTATTTTAAAGATAAATGTCTATGAGTCATTACGCGCGCTGTTTGGCCGACGACATTAATGTTTTATCCGAACATTGAATTAGACCCAGAAAACACAAAAATCGTATTTTGGCGTATGGATTATGCCTTATTTGACCATTTGAAAGATAATCTCCGAAATTATAATCAAACATGGTGGCCAAATTATTGGGTAACCTGGAAATGTCAGTAAATTTCAAATTCTACTGAAAAAGTCAGGGAATTTCATAAAATAAAAGAAAATTCAGGGAAATTTATTAGTTTCATATCAAAGTTCTAAACTAAAATGTTGTTATATAAAACAGGGTTTTCGTCAGTCGACAAATCTAAGATTGCAATTATTAAAGTTAGTCGAATAACAAAAAATTAATTTCATATTCGAATAACAAAAAATGGATAGATATTAATCAATTTGAAGATTTAAGGGGATCCGCGAAGGAAAACTTGGAAAAGGAATTTTTCCAAATAAAAAATGTTTCATGCTCGCTATTCATTTAATTCGCCACACAATACATTTCAAAAGTATAATCCGTAAATAATTTTGTACTTAGGTGTTGGAAAATCATGCCTGTTATTACAATTTACTGACAAACGATTTCAACCTGTACATGATTTAACCATCGGTGTTGAATTCGGTGCACGAATGATTACAATCGATGGCAAACAAATCAAACTACAAATATGGGATACCGCTGGTCAAGAAGCATTTAGATCAATTACACGATCATATTATCGAGGTGCAGCTGGAGCTTTACTTGTTTATGACATCACACGAAGGGAAACTTTTAATCATCTTACAACGTGGCTGGAAGATGCCCGGCAGCATTCAAATTCGAACATGGTTATTATGTTAATCGGTAACAAAAGGTGCGTTTATTCAATTAAAAACTTTTTCAGGTATCCTGCAAATTTTTATAGTCCAATCATCTTAGGAGAGTTTCACCTCGAAATCTGAGGGAATAAGTCTTGTACAAACCTTTATTAAAAAGTCACATATGATCACGTGTTAGTATCCTTAGATATTTGAGGTCAAAGGTCGCAAAAATAAGTTTTTTTTCTTCAAAATATCTCGTTTCTTTTGCCTTAAATCGTATTTACATTTATTATAATAATTGTAGAGGATAAAATTATCTATAAATTTTGCTTGAAACCTTTCTCTATACATTGAATCGTTTTTAAGAGATAGAGGGCGCAGAAGATGGAGCGATCAGCTATATACTTAGTGCAGAGTCAATCGTGAATCCCAGTCTATTATATTTTATGATCCTCTATATACCTATGTCTGGCTTCTTTTCCATGCGTGGCGAGTTATCCTCCTTCAATTATCTTTCAACAAATTTGACAAAATCAAACTGGTTAATCCATTTAGGAGCTACGATACCACAGACAGACAGATAGGCACACACATACATAATTGTAAAACTTATAACATCCCTCTTTTTGGTTCGGGGGTGAAAAACAGCCTTAAATTTCATGCTAGAATAATCTTAAAAATGGGAGAAATTAAAAAAATTATATTGCTAATTGATCTTGAATTTTAAATTACAGTGATTTAGAAAGTAGAAGAGAAGTACAAAAAGAAGAAGGTGAAGCATTCGCTAGAGAACATAGTTTGGTATTTATGGAAACATCAGCAAAAACAGCAGCAAATGTTGAGGAAGCATTTATAAATACTGCCAAAGAAATCTATGAAAAAATTCAAGAGGGTGTATTTGATATAAATAATGAAGCGAACGGTATTAAAATTGGGCCACAACATTCACCAACAAATCCATCACTCCCTGGAGCTGGTGGCCAAGGTGGAGCGCAAGGTGGTGGCTGTTGTTAGGGAGGAAGCCCGTGCCTCTCTTGCCTTTGAGCTGGCTTATTCATCTCTAATTCCAAAAGAGATGAGACACAACAGTTTTGTTCACCAGAAATTATTATTTTTTTTCGTACATTGTTGGTTTTTTTTTAATATCGTAAATGTGTAATTTTTATTCATCGTAAATTAATTTTTTTTAATTTATGTAATTTTTATATTTAAAAAAAAAAGGTTAAGTAAATTATTATATAAGTAAAAATGGGTCTCTCGCTTTAAATTTACATTCTCTTGGTACCAAGTGATTTTTTAAATAAAGTTAAGACGTTGCGTGCTATTCTAATATTGTATATGAATGATACAAAAGCTAGCCGACTTAACGGTCTCATGAAATCAATATGGCACTCAACGTATTAAATATCTAAACAAAAAAATTTAACTTTTATTTATTGGAGTATGATCTATCTGTGGCCACAATATAAATAATTTTTAAGAAAAAAAAAAACAACAACGGGACTACTTCAGTTTAAAAACAAAGATTTTTACTCCAAGTATTAGCGTTAATAAAAAATATTTCATACACTTCCTTTGGTCTTCTATAGGTTACATTGTTTTGATTTTATACAAGAAAGTAATTTTTGATTTTGGTCACAAATCTGTCAAAATGTTGTAACCATAATACTTTCAATTAAAAAACATTTCAAGCGAAACAAATTAGAACGCCTTTGTTGGTAAAAAAATGAACTAAAATATATTTAGCATCTTGGATTTGAATGAAAATTGGAAGTTTACGAATTCGTACGGCGTGCAATATTGTTTTTAACGAAACTTAATGTCAAGATATTACCACTCTGCATTCGACAAGAGAGATTGGCATGAAATACTTAGGTAAATCTCACGACATTAAAGTCAAAATCTATCAACATGACTCTGTAACCTAGAACTCGAGCTGCATAGCGCAACTTCAATGGTTATTTTCGAACATGAGTTTCTTTTAGAAGTATCCAACTCAAAAATTCAAGAAACGTTTAATACAAATCATTGAATTTTGAATTCAGATTGGCTGAAATGAATACGTTCCCTGTGAAAAATAAAGGGACATTCCTTCGAAAATTAAACAATATTAAAACGAAATAAGATAAATTCTTCCGTTAAGAGTTCGCCAACAATTTGAGTACTGGTGTTTTAACAATTACTCCCTGCTCATTAAGACACGATGACTCACTCAAGAGCGTTAAACTAAGTCAATAAGCTATTTTCATCGATTTACTATTGTTTCGGCGAGTTTTCAAAAAATATTCAAGTTAAGAAAATAAATAACGTTTATTAAACATTGCTTTTTGACAAAGATAGAAGATATGTGATATGTCTTTACTTGGAACAGTTTTTTGACATCTGTCAAAAACAAGAAAGAATCGGTCTATTTATCCTACGTATATAGTTCAATTTTTTATTGCCTTGGCGCTATAATCGAATCCTTATTTTGAAAAAGTACCATATTTTTCCTAATTATTCTTCGTCATAAAAGCAAACTATTTTGTAGTCTTACAACCTTACATAAATTTTTTACAACTTAAAAACGATTGTATAACGAAAAATAATAATTATCCAAAAAAAACAAGTGAACAATGCTGTTCTATTGAACTGATTGTTTTTCATTATGGCATATGGGTTGCACGTGGCTCTGGTAACAACCTTTTAATATGATTGGGTGTGTAAACAATATTATCGAATGTATAATAAGTATATATTAAATATTGATAATATTTAAAAAATAATAAAAATTCATTATATATTTACTTTTATGCCTATGGTGAAAAATACAATATTCAGATTAACATAATTCTAATTGAGTCCAAGATTCCATTGTGTGATTGGTTACTATGTCAATCAGTTTAAAAAAAAAATCAAAATGAAGTTTTAATAGCTTGAAGGTCCACACTCATGAATACATCTTTTCGGTTGCATGTAAAAACCATGAAAAACTGTCTGCATAGATTACGGTCGCCTAAGTAAAAGTGATCGAAAATAAAGGTTGCCAATTGTTAAAGGCACAAAATACAAACGCCGAAAAATGTGTAAAAAATGTATTTTGATTAAAAAAACAGATAGACGAAGTAATCAGTCTTATCTTGTACTATATTTAACAACAAATTAAAATAAACAAATCACCCCTTACACAACACTTATATAAAAACAGTTCTATTATATAATATAATTGTAGTTAAACGATTAATAATCGTCGATTATGTGATCTGATTCTATAATTTTTCATAATAAAAACAAATAAAAAATTGCTTCAAACAGATATATTGAAATGTTTTTATTCAGCTTGATGAATATTTTTGATTTTAATTATACTTAATACACTTAGAAAATATAATCGAATCTGTTTGAAAAAATGAATAAAATGTTTTATTTATTAGGATTCTACATTTCTTAATACAGAGTGGCTATGGGCTTGATATAAATCCTCACCAGGTTTTGTGGAAGTCGAAATTTTAGTTCGTGAATAATATTTTTATCTGGTCGGACCTTCGTTCGTGGTAGCCACACTTTTGAAGATGCTGATTTTTAACGTAAAATATATCACAGTCCTGATTACAAGTAATTTTCGATTGATTCAATAAAAAAAAAATCTCTAATTCTTTAAAAACTGATTTCTATAAGATTTTAAAAATTTTAATTAAACCTCAGAAAGGTTTTTAATTTTCGAGTTTTTAATCGCCGAATAAAAAATATTCATCAAGTTTTTTTATTCGTGATACAAAATAATGTGCGAAATATTTTTAAGGCTCTATTTATATTATAATTAATAAATGTCGATGAAAATAACTGTTTGAAGTTACTGAATCTTTTTTTATGTTATAATTTAGTTTCAAAATGAAAAAAAAATAGTGCTAGTCGTTTTACACATTTCAAATAAACAAAAAACTATTAAATGTAAAAATAAATATTACATAATATTGTTTAAACTACATTTTCTTTTCTTGTTATATAAATATAATTATTTTTCTTGTAATTACTTTAATAAACATCAATTTTGAATCAATTGTCGTTTAACATTTGTGTCTTTTGGCAGCCCAAGTAGTTTTTGAGATACGGACTAAAATCGATCAAAATATTGCGATATCTCAGAAAGTCTACATCCAATCATTAAATTCGAGTCAGTTTCTTCTTTTATATGTGTATAGATAGCAGTTACCCACCCGCTTCGTTGGGCAATTGCAATTTTAAATATAAAGACTATTTCGTTATAAACTTCACTTCATTTGTAATCAGTTATTTCCGCTTTCGTGCACAATTTCGTTGATTTTAATTTTTGGTGCGGTATCTTAATTTTTTTTATACAAAATACACCCGCCTTTGTTATTCGCTGATAATGTAACTTTCTTTTTAAAAGTGAAATAATTTTTAAAATCGGGTATGTAGTTTTTCAATTGATTTTTTTTATTTAATGTATCCAAAAAATTTCATCCGCTTTTTTAACACCTTGAGTGGGGGGGGGGGATGTCTGTATAATACATAACCCTAAGTGAAGCTCACTGACTCACTCACTCATGTTTCATGTATACTTACATACAAATTCTAGGCGATTTCTAGACATGTCAGGAAGATAAGGTTTTTTTGCCGTTTTAGACGTGGAATTGCTTGAAACTTACAGGTAAAATCGGAAAACTTCAACTTTTGCATTGCAACTCCTCGAAAAATCGTAAAACAGACCCCAAAATTACACTCTTCTATTCGGAATTTCAACAATCGACCCAAAATAAATTCAAATTATCAGAGTACCACATCGCAATCGCAAAATTCCGTTTTCTAGGCGTATTTCTTTTTGGTTACTATTTTTTAAAGTTTTCTTACAATTTATGTAATGTTATTTTCTGTGACGCGGAGCCAAAGCCAAAGACCGCCACGGGGGTGAAGTGCGAAACTTATCTAGATATCGATTAGTTTCCCGTGACATTTGGCTACCTCCAGCGTCTCCCTTTAGTCCAAAAGACGTGAAAACAATAACTTAGCGGGGATAAATTTCAGTAATTTTGAGAACATATCCATTTTAGATCATTCCGTAACTGAGCAGCTCTTGATTGAGGTAGGGCGTTGAAAATTTGTAATTTAGTATCAAGGAAATGATTTTTGGAGGTAGTAGCTTCTCACTCCCCCCCTGCCGTTTTATGTAGCGACATTCCATGTGTTCAAACAATATGAAGACAAAAGTCGCATTTGAATTACAAACCTCTAACAAAGACTATATCAGTAAAATATAAAAACCTCTAATAAGGGAAAGAAATGTGTGACTACAGGGGTTTTAATTGACACTGACAACTTGCCTCCATTGCCTTTACAGAACGCACTCTATTGTCAAATGTTTATGTTGGCTAAACTGTACTGAAACTGTCATCCTGTCAGTTTGTGAAAGAAAAGAAGTTAAGAACCTGATGTCACTCGTTATTTTACCGTAATTTTTAAAGGCGTAATTTTTATTTGTATTATAGGAATAAAAAGTACCATGGAATCATATGACGTTATCATTAATCAACCGGTTGTCATTGATAATGTAAGTTTAATCAGTTTTAGTCTCTGCGACCAATGTAAAATAATAATTTTCTCCCCATAGGGATCGGGTGTAATTAAGGCTGGTTTTGCAGGGGATCAAATACCAAAATGTAGATTTCCTAATTAGTAAGTAACTTCAAATTGAATATAATTTTATAATTTATATAAAATGTATGTAAAATTACAGCATAGGAAGACCTAAACATGTGCGTGTTATGGCTGGGGCGTTAGAAGGTGATTTATTCGTTGGCCCTAAAGCTGAAGAACACCGTGGTTTACTTTCGTTACGATATCCAATGGAACATGGAATAGTTACCGATTGGAATGATATGGAACGAATATGGAATTACATTTATAGTAAAGATCAATTATCAACATTTGCAGAAGAGCATCCTGTACTTTTAACAGAGGCACCGTTAAATCCACGAAGAAATCGTGAGAAAGCTGCTGAGATATTTTTTGAAACATTTAATGTACCTGCATTGTTTGTGTCGATGCAAGCGGTATTAAGTTTATATGCGACTGGTCGAACGACGGGGGTTGTGTTAGATTCAGGGGATGGTGTCACACATGCTGTTCCGATATTCGAAGGCTTTGCAATGCCACATAGTATCATGCGAGTAGACATTGCCGGTAGAGATGTTACACGCCATCTTAAGTAAGTTTTGGGATTGAATTTTTTTAATTTCTTGATAATACGATCATTTGTCTTTTCTACATGTCCAGTAATTTTAATACACAGGGTTTATTATATTGATTCTAACGATTAACGGTTTATTATTACCTTCCTTAAAATAAATCTGCCTTAATGTATAAGTAACGCTTGTGTTGAATAGCTTCATGCCGTTTTAGTTAGCTTACCAGCTCTACATTTATCAGAAAGTTGAAAACGCAACACTTTCGAAAAAAGTCGTAAAGAGAAAGTTTCAAGGAAGCTACCCACGAAATTTCAAGTATGTATTCATCGTTAAACAAAAAGGGTGATGTCAAATTAAGGAAGAAGAAAGTGAGGCAAATATTTTTGTCTCCAATTTCGATAAAATAATTACATAAGGTAATTTTGGCCCTAAAAAACGATTCATTTGACAAACGGATGTATGTCAAATGAATTAACGGAGGGAAGAACGTACTTGTGGTACTACAAGACAGATATGGTCTGAGTACAATCGCAGGCGTTCCGAAGTTCTCATATCACTTCCAAGGGCCTCTGTTAGCAAATTGTTGCGGCTATCACAGGACACTGGCTGTGCGGCAAGCATGCTAAACGCTTAATCCTGTCACTGCCCAGCTCTTATCATGAGGAGATGGACTTACTTGAGCCAGCCTCTCTTTGACGACCTCTCCGGCCTAAAGTCAGTCGACGTCAAAGCCCTCCTGCTGTTCTTAAACAGCTCCAAATGGTTCATAGAGTAGTGGCCGGGGATGGGCCAACCCATTTACGGTATCACAAGGGGCCGTATGGTCTAAGTGTATCCCACCCCAGGACAGCCACTCTAACCTAACATACTCCTGATTAAATCACAAAAAACCGGTTTCAACTAAAATCATAAATAATCTAAATATAAACTATTTCTTATTCGATTTGAATGAAAATTAATTTTAAGAGAAATAATTAATACTCAAATGGCACGAGTGTCCATGAGGAGATCAAGTTTTTCTGACCATATGTTCCACCTGTTAATGACGTTAATTTTTAATGCGACTTTAATCTGTATGAATGTCTAAAAATGCGAAAAATATGATACATTTTTTAAGTTAATTCTTGTGGTCGCTCTGTAATACCTGGTTAATAAGCTAAAAAAAAAAAAAATACAGCTTCTTTAATCAATTTACAGATTATTACTTCGTAAAGAAGGAATCAATTTTAAGACAACAGCTGAATTTGAAATAGTTCGCACAATTAAAGAGAAGGCATGTTACTTAGCAGCAAATCCACAAAAAGAAGAAACTGTCGATACGGAACAAGTTGTATATACGTTACCAGATGGAAATACATTATCAATTGGTCCAGCAAAATTCCGTGCAGCTGAGGTACTATTCCGACCGGATTTAATTGGTGAAGAATGTGAAGGCTTGCATGAAGTACTTTTATATTCAATACAAAAGTCTGATTTAGATTTACGGAAAGATCTATTTCAAAATATTGTATTATCGGGTGGTTCTACACTTTTTAAGGTAATTGTTTTTTTTTTTTTTAAATTTCTAATCTTTTGTAGTTGATCGAGCTTCATATTCAATGAATTCGTTGCTAGCTCTAAAGCCAGGACCAGGCGTAGTAAGAAGTCATTTTTTAACAGCTGGTAATTTGAAAAGCTGTGTCCAAGCTCATGTATGACATTGTTTTGCGCTTCGGAAATTTGCGTAGCTGCAGATTTCTCTTTCAAGAGTTTCAAAATGTTTTTTAGTCCGACACCCAACGTTACTTATTTAGGACAATGAACATTTCGAGTATTATCTTTTTATTTTAATATCGTTGTTTATAGATATTTATCAGTTGTAAGTTTGTCGCGCAATTGAAAATTTTCTTCTTAACAACCTTAAATGTATGGAAATCTAAAAAATATGATAATTTTGTTTTATTAACGAAAACAAATTTGTTTTACAGGGATTCGGAGATCGACTTTTAGCGGAAATTAGAAAATTGGCACCAAAAGACATTAAAATTAAGGTAACTATTGCATTTTCTTTGTTTATTACTTAATTATACTTTTATTTTTGGAGTTTACTCCTTAAGAATGCAAACCTACCGTGAGCACCTTTCACTTTTTTAGTAATGCGTGTGTATAAGTTATATACTTGATGTGAAACATTTTACGTATAACACAAGCAAAGCATCTATTGTTTGAAACTGACAAAAACCTGACGGACACAGCACATTATACAACACATAGGAACCTCGTACAAATAGATGTGTAGTTGTTACCCACCGATATAGAATTACGACATAGCTACTCAGTCAAGCAACGAACTATATCGCGTGTCTTCCGAGTTTTTTCTGATTGTCATATACAAATTATACTACAAAGTACGTAAAACATAGAGAAAGTATTTATTGTTTGAAACTGAAAATAACCTGACTGACACAGTATACTATATACATACTTGCCACGATCGCCATGAATTGTATCATATAAAAATCACATTTGTTGTAAAAAACATTGATTGTCATAAGACAATCGTTCTTAAGGTGTAAACTCCAGTCATGCATCGGAGCTGACACTGGCACTTTTTTATGTAGATATCTGCACCGCAAGAACGATTATATTCCACATGGATTGGGGGTTCAATTTTAGCTTCATTGGATACATTTAAAAAGATGTGGGTTAGTAAAAAAGAATACGAAGATGAGGGTCATCGAGCAATACATCGAAAAACATTTTAATACGTATTTAATAATAATAATAATAGCGTTATTTATATTTTAATAAAAATATAAAAAAAAAATACACAAAACACTTAACACTGCTATATTTGTATGTAAAAAACAAAAAACCCAGTTTATCATAAAACATTTTTTTTTTTTATTAATTTGAATATTGAATATATTTATAGAGAATATTATTAACTTTAATGATGCTTATTTATATTGTTCTATTTAACCAAATAAAGTTTCAAGAAATTCGGCAACTGTGTTAATATGAAATAATTTATGTTTTTGCTATTCATATAATTAAGATTGTCATAAAAATATACTATTTATAATATATTTTGTTATTTACTTTTTATCGTTATTTACCAGAACAGCTCCCTTAAAGTTAGAGATAAAAATAACTCAAAGATTTCTATAAGCAGTTAAATTATTTTTCATATATATATAAATTTATAATACAAAAAATACTTAAAATTAATGCTTAATTAAGTCTCATGAAATTGAAAGCAAAGACAAAGCCAGTAAGAAACATTTCAAATAGTTGTTGGCCATTATACATTTTAGAATCTACACAGTGCCCATCGATACCAAATACTTTATCTGATGAAATCATTGCGCGTATTGTTTTACCATCGTAGATTACATGAAGACCAAACATTCTAATAGAGAACATGATCATTTTTTGTGATTCAATCATTAAATAACTCCACACAAGTTCTTCTGTGTATTTCCCGACAACTGGCACAACCACTTTTTTATTCACTTTAATTACGAATTCGTGCCCTTTTGGAATGATTTTAATTTGATCGGTACCAACTCTTACTTTAATTGCCTGAAATTACACAAAACATATTAGTTAATAATCCACGAGAACGCACTCTTTTTGTTAAATGATCATTAGACCTATTCATTTTAAAATCACGATTCACTTTTAACGCAGAACGAAAAAAGTCGCAGAGAGGAGGTTTGGTAAATTCGCTTAAAGGAAGCCACTCAATAAGTTTCAAGTATGCATTAATCATTTAACAAAAAGGGTGTTATCCCACAGACTAAAACTTTTATCCTTGAACTATCTTTTTATCTCAAGGAATATAGCTATAAGTTTGAAACCAGTAAATAGAATTAATATGGATTCTTACTAACCAGTTGCAGTGGTTCTTTAACACTGCCTTTTGAAACGAAAACAGTAAGAACAACTTCATTTATACTTGTGTTGAGATATGAAGTCCATTTATTTTTCAATTCATACTTTTGAATATTGCCATTTAACGTTAAAACATGTTCTTTAGAAATAACACAATGTACCAATGCACTTGAAAGTACATGTTGAATATCGAATTTAGAACCAGAGAAGAAAATGTTGGCCAATGAAATATCATCTAAACTCCATGCGCTCATTCGGTTTTGTGGAATTCCTGTGTAAACTTCCTGATAACGTGGTGTATCAATTGTTACATCTAATTCCTTTCGGAAAACGGGATAATCTATTAAAATGTGCATTGGCATCACTTCGTTTGTTTCTTTTTTAGTTTTTCTTTCTGCGTACATTAAATATTTGTGGCGAAAAGCATTAAAATGGTATAAAACCATTTGTACCATTCTGTTTTCGACATCATTGGCAGAAATATTAACCGCATATCTGTTTAAATTTGAATGCGCAATCGCACATTCAACTGGAACAGGAGCTAAGTATTTTCCTTTTATAATTTCTGGTCGACATTCGTTGTAAGTAATTTTGCGTTCTTTTAAGATGCGTTCTTGTTCTTCGCTACGAATACCTAATAATTCGAAGGTAATCACACCTAACTTGTCAACTTCTCCAAGTGATAGGATTAAATTTGAATCAAAACGATCTTCTTTCATAGAGTAACGTAAGTCAATATCAAGTTTACATTCCTTGTTTACTTGATCTTGATGAACGATCTGCCATTTGATTGTACCATTTCGTTGTAATTCAAAAACTGTTACATTAAGGTTCGATTTGTATTTAGCCAGACTAGTGTTTTGAACCGATATTGTGGAACTTTGTACATCAATTTCAAAAGTAAATGCACCTAAGTATCTTTTTGAATTAATTGAATTTCCTCGTACTTCGAATTTAATGTGGTCAAAAGTCTCTAATGGTGTAAAACGAACGCCATAACCGCAACTTCCATAACCATTTGGGAATAATGTTGTTAAGTATAAACGTAAAAATTCAAAAGTGAGATAACCATAACTATTACTTTTGGTTCCTTGTAGACGTGTAATTAAGCCCCCGCGAGATACATCACGATCGCAGTCGAATACTTTTACTTCAACATGATGCCCAAGTGTATTGCTTTCTGTATTATAAACCACAGTCTGAAATTAGAAAACAGTTAAATATGAATCTCATACGAAATTAATAATACTTTCAACCCTCATTTTAAACCCTTAGAGAATGAATTTCCAAAAATCCCGTCTTTATGCACACTTACGTTATTTGAGGAACGTATGTGCAAAATTTCAGGTTCTAGACTCAGCGGTTTTAGCTGTGTGTTGTTCCATCAGCTAGTCAGTTTCTTCTTTTGTATACATCGATATACAGGGAAGAAAAGGGGATATTTAAATTATACTTACACTAGTAGTATAGTCTTCTCCACGAATAACCGATCTACGAACTAAGCTATCTTTATGGGATTGTATAAGTAATTCTTGTGCATTTTCTCCTCTGATAAAAGCAACATTTTCGGTGTGTACTTGTAATCCATTAACAGCACCATTACTTAATTTATTAATTTTAAGAATTACTTCTTTGCCTACATCGCTGTCGTTTTTTCCATTTGAAATACTGATTCCAAACTGGACAAAAATATGTTTATTTTGTTCAATTCCATGCCATAAATCGTTGATTGGATTATAAATATTGAATCTTAGATTATGAAAAGTCAAAGACTTTATTTCAAAATCTATTTTCTTTTCACTGTTATCACCTTTAAAATAAATAGTTAGGATATGTGCCAGTAATTCAGACATTCGAACCGGTACTCCAAAATCGGTTGGCATAATTCGTTCATATAAGTAAGGAATTTCAAGAATTTTACTATGTTTGTTAGTTCCAGTGTTAACTCCCAAATCTAAAGTAGTATCGGAGAACGCATTCAGTGAATCCCCGACGTAAATCATGAAAACTCTACCTTCCCGCCTAACAATGAGTTCATGATAATCTGCTGCGTATCGTTTGGAATTAAAAAGTTTAGATTCATTATCGTCTGGTATAGCAAAATGTAAGGAAAATATTTCTGTATCATAACCAGAAGCACGTGACATTATTCTTGTACGAATATCGACGTGATGTTCAAAGGAATATAAATTATCAACTTTTGCACCAAGCCCAGATTTTTTATCAATGAAGTCATGCACAAAAATACCTACATTTTCATATTTAATAAATGGGCGACGACTCATTCGTAACATAGCACGAGCGATTTCAACAATTTGATTTTCACCATGCAGAAAGTATCGAAGTTGGGTAATTGTTACCAATGTATTGTAATGGAAATTGTAGAAGTGTTCATTTGTTTCGTCACGCATTAACCAATAAAGCTGCATGAATCGATTTAATGTTGGGTTTTCGGTTCGTATATAAATATCATAAGCAACTATTCGTAAACTAACGTCTAATTTACGATCACTAAGAATTGGCCAAATGTATTTAATCATTAAGCTGGAATTTTTTTGAAGTAATGGAGCTACTGCCCATAAAGCTAAAGAACGTAAATTGAATCTAACTTCCATTTCACCGGTTAGGATTGGTGCTAAAGTATAAATTACCGATTCCATTCCAAGATTTCCTAAAGCATGTAGATAAAGCACTTGAATTTTGTAAGATCGGGAATTTATTAATTTTGTCATAAATAATTTTATGAATTTTTCAAGGACGATTGAATTTTCATCAACTCCTAAGTATGTGCGCTTTATTAATGAAGCGTAAGCAAGTACACTAGCAACATGAACACGACTACCTTCTTTATCAAGTTTAAGCATATCTTCAAGTTGTTTTAATAAGTTTTCGTTTGGACAACGCACACGAGCTGGAAAATCACGAAGTGCTCTTACAGCCATTGAATCACTAATCTTTTTTTTACGAATTAAATTAAGGAGCAACATGGCTGAAGGATGTGTTTGAATATTAGGTAATAGCTGAACGAATAAGTCAAACACATTTTGCGATTTTTGTTGTGACGCAGAGCAAGTACGTTCCAATGTATGCAAATCAAAATTTTCTAATATTTCATACAAATTTTGTAAAAGATGGAGCACTTTATAATCGGGTTTTGTTAACGTTAGTTGATTTTCGTGTAGTGAATCTAAAAGTTGCTCTAGCAAAGTTAAAATTTTTGGTACATCATTATTATATTTGGCACGTCCTCCAGTGATGTCAACTATTGATACATTGTGGCATTTTGAAAGCGAATCTTCATATTTAAGTGAACTTAATACCAATTGATTGCTAATTACAAGTGGATTGGTGATTGCATCTTCTTTAACAAACATAAATCGTTGATGTACTTTAAGTGATTTCATTTCAGCGGTTGCTTTAAATTCTGCGAAGACAATATCACCTCGTGCTTCAATCATTTCTACGCGACCTTTGTTATCATTTTTGTTTATTTTATATATCCTATTGGAGTCAACGTCGAAGACATCGGTGTTTAGTTTTGAATTGTAATCATTTCCACACTGTTTTGGATCGACGGTTTTAACAACAGTAACATGGTCTTCACGAGGTAGCACATCGTATGTAACGTTGCATAAACCGTAAATAGTTTGTTCTCTTGAATATTCAATGTGACTTTGTTTTCGGTCAAATGTTGATAATACTTCACTGTTAAACTGGAAGATTGATGCAAGTGATTTTTTAATATTGTAGGACCATTCTTTGTCATTTGATTCGACAATCACAGCCGTTACAAGATTGTTACTGTCGTACTTAATCGCGAATGGTAGTGAAAGTGCTTCAGCTTCTGTTGGTATTGGGACGTAGACATCGGTAGTAACATTTACTCGTACAGGACCATTTTCGAGATCAAATACGATTTTATCCAAACGAACCATTAATGTGTCTTCTTTAGTCTTTTGAATATAAATTTCAGCTTGAAGTCCATATAATGAAGCGTATGATGCTGGTTGATTTGTTTGTACGGTAACATGTGATTCATATTTGAATACAACTTCTTTTCCAATTGTAAAAAGTTCATTTTGTGGTGCGTTCGCTTTACTTAAAGCAACAACGCTCAGAAGCAAAGCTGGTGACAAAAAATATCCTATTTTTAATAAAATTTCAAATTTATTATTAAGTTTAAATAGACTGGCAATAGGTCGGGACATTAGAATTGTTGGGTGTCTTTAAAAAAATTTGTGAGGCAAGGACAAACATACATTATGACGTAGGTACTATTTTAGTTTATAGTATTACAATATATTTAACCTCATGATAACCAGTTCATTTTAGCCACTTAGTTCATTTTTACATCACTTAATAACTTTTGTCCCAAATATGGGATATTCATTTTAATTTTAAATGACGAAAATCAAAAACTATGTTATTTATTTGCCATGTTAACTTTGTTTTTAAACTTTCAAATTATCGGGCAGTTTAATATTTAACTAAAAATTTAAGAAAAACTAAATTTTTTCCATCCGCCAATTGTGATCAACGGTTGTAAATATTTTGTCTCATATATGGGACAAAAGTTATCATGAGGTTAATTATTGAGAAAAAAAATTACATACCAACTATAGGACCCATTGTTGACTAGAACCAGTTTTCACTTCACCAAAAGGAGCTATGGCTAACAATTTTAAATTTATTGAAATGATCAGTCTATGGCAATCAATTTTAAATTTATTGAAATGATCAGTGGGTCAAATCAATTTATCTACGACAGTGGCGTAGCTTCGAGGAGACATTATATCAAGAAGTCTATCGGTGGGGCGGCCTTTTCGCCAGTGTCACGACAGTTCGACGCCTTGATATTTCAACAATTGAAATATGTTAGTAAATATATTCCTATGAAATCACAAATCTAAAAAAAAAATAACTAAATACGTCTAATTTTTTAAGAATGAGCTTTTAATTATAAATAATTTACTGACGAGTGTGGTGGCTCCATATCATTGCTCTCACACGTATGGTGGTTTCTACGCCCCTGATCTACGGGTCAAATAAACATGGATTTTCCCAAGGTCAATGCAGTCTGATAGGATTTTTTATCTTTTCTTAGAATTATTATATTTTCAAAAGAATATTTGCTTGTTTGGATGTTTGTTGCTCTATCATGCCGAAACTAGTTTTGCCGAAGTTAGTTTGGGATAAATATAATTTAGGGCTTGAAAATACATACGCACTACATTTTACTCCAATCGGGGAATGGATAAAGAGAAAATTGTGCTTTTTTGCTCTCTCAAGAAAAGCTTAGAAATATATTTTTTAGCTTTTTAGCGTATAGTGTTGTTATATAGTGACAGGAAAAAGTTCGTCAATTCTTAAATTACTTTTTAACGGTTCAAGATAAAAAGCTGAAGTTTTTACGAGTTCAAGACTATAGTACGATTCTTTTAACGCCAATGCAGCTGCAGCTTACAGCAGAAAACAAAAACAATTGAATTACGATAATCCAAAAATACAACTAGTCCTTATAATTACTATTTAATAAACTCCAGTCATGAATCAGCACCTTTTAAATAATGAAAAATCCGTGAGCTTCAGAGCTCCATTACTAAGGTCATATTATCCCCTCTTTATATACTTCTTATTACTATATGCTTTTTTATTGGAATGTGATAAACCCTTTCCGGATTTTTGAACACATAAAATATTTGATATTTGGTAAAGACGCTGACATCAGTGTGCACTCATTAAACATCTTATTGCACAGACGTGTATATAAAGAAAAAATGAATTAGGTGGGCTTGGGCGATGTCGAGCGGATCAGCTAGTAATAATATAAAAACAATTATTTTTAACAAATTTTTAATAAAAAAAATCATTAAAATCAATAACTAATATTCACATTTACAATCCAACTAATGACAAACAAGGAATAGTAAGTACTGGGCATTTCAAATTATTTTAAAGAATTTTTTCTACACAGTGTCCGGCGATATCGCTATAACGCACTTTGGATGAAATCATTGGACGTATTGTTCTGCCATCGTAGATTACATGAAGACCAAACATTTTAGTAGAGAACATGATCATTTTTGGTGATTCAACCATTAAATAATCCCAAACTGGATCTTCTGTGTGTTTTCCAACAACTGGCACAACCACTTTATTATTTACTTTGATATCGAATTCGTGTCCATCTGGTATGATTTCAATTATATCAGTACCAAGTTTTACTTGAAGTGCCTGAAATTAGACAAAACATATTAGTTAACTGGAATTGAGCACAGAATGTTACAAAAAAATTTAAAGCTCGGACGGGACTACTTCAATGTCCAATATCTTTGAATGAACCAACTTTCACACCCGTTCGAACCTTACTTTTTGGTTAAGGGCAAAGTCAAAACAATAAATTATTGTGCCGCAACTTGTACAATCTTTGTGTTTCAAGAATTATACGAACTATTGAAATGAGTTAATAGACTTGATATAAAAATTCTTACTCACCAGAGGTCGATTACCATTAACGTTTTTAACGAAAACATTATAAGCTTCACCGTCATCCCTACTTGCGTTGAGATATGAAGTCCATTCATTTGTCAAGTCATATTTTTGAATATTGCCCTGAATCGTTAAAACATGTTCTTTAGAAATAACACATTGTGCCAATGGCAATGACATTACAAATTTAACATCCATTTTAGAATCAGGGAAGAAAATATTGGCCAATGAAATATCATGTAAACCCCATGCACTCATTTGGTTTTGTGGTATTCCTGGGTAAACTTCCTGGTAACGTGGTGTATCAATTGTTACATCTAATTCCTTTCGGAATACGGGATAATCTATTAAAATGTGCATTGGCATCACTTCGTTTGTTTCTTTTTTAGTTGTTCTTTCTGCGTACATTAAATATTTGTGGCGAAAAGCATTAAAATGGTATAAAATCATTTGTACCATTCTGTTTTCGACATCATTGGCAGAAATATTAACTGCATATCTGTTTAAATTTGAATGCGCAATCGCACATTCAACTGGAACAGGAGCTAAGTACTTTCCTTTTATAATTTCTGGTTGACATTCGTTGTAAGTAATTTTGCGTTCTTTTAAGATGCGGTCTTGTTCTTCGCTACGAATACCTAATACTTCGAAGGTAATCACACCTAATTTGTCAACTTCTCCAAGTGATAGAATTAAATTTGAATCAAAACGATCTTCTTTCATAGAGTAACGTAAGTTAATATCAAGTTTACGTTCCTTGTTTATTTGGTTGTTAAAAACGATCCACCATTTGATTGTACCACTTCGTTGTAATTCGGAAAAGGTTACATTGAGGTTCGAATTGTACGTAGCAAGGCTAGTGTTTTGAACTGATTTTGTAGCACCATGTAAATCAATTTCATAAGAAAGTGCAGGTAATAAATCTCTTTGTGCAACCATACTTATTTCGAATTCAATATTATCAAAAGTCTTTAAAGGTGTGAAACGAACGCCATAGCCGCAACTTCCATAACCATTTGGGAATAATGTTGATAAGTATAAACGTAAAAATTCTAAATTTATTTCACTAATGATATCATTACTATTATCTTCGGTATCGGTATCTTCGGTATCGATTTCTTGTAGACGTGTAATTAAGCCACCACGAGATACATCACGATCGCAGTCAAATATTTTTACTTCAACATGATGTCCAAGGGTATTGCTTTCTTTATTATAGACTACAGTCTGAAAATAGAAAACATTTAAATATTAATCTCATACGAAAGTAATAATAACTACAATGGATTAATATATCGATAGATAGTTTAAGAGTAGCTTTTAGAGGGGTTTCACATATGAAAAATTATGCCACGGGATTATTTTTAAATTGTTGTCTAGGGGGGTATACAAAAAATTAAAAATCCAAGTCACCGGCAACTAACTGAGTGGCGTTAACGGTGGCTAGATGTAGGCTTTGCAAAGCCTAAAATCTGATGTCAGAACATGAAGTTGCCCATCAAACTCTGTAACTTTTGTGTTTTTTTATTGGTTAGCTACAAACCGACCTATTAGCTGTAATCTATTAAAATGGTCAATCATGGATGCAGGAAAAAAACAGGAAAAAAAAGTTACACTTACATTGGTAGTATAGTCTTCTCCACGAATAACTGATCTACGAATTAAGCTATCTTTATGGGATTGCATAAGTAATTCTTGTGCATTTTCTCCTTTGATAAAAACAACATTTTCGGTGTGTACTTGTAATCCATTAACAGCATCATTACTTAATTTATTAATTTTAATTTTAAATAGATTGCCTGGACCGTTGTCCCTTTTTGAAGCTGAAACACTGAATCCAAACTGGACATTAATATGTTTATTTTGTTCAATTCCATGCCATAAATCGTTGATTGGATTATAAACATTGAATCTAAGATTATTTAAAGTCAATGATTTTATTTCAAAATCAACTTTTATATCTTCGTCTTTTGTATTGTCAATTTTAACATTAATAGTTTCAATTTGTGTCAATAATTCAGACATTCGAATTGGTACTCCAAAATCGGTTGGCATAATTCGTTCGTATAAGAATGGAGTTTCAATATTCATTCTTCCCTTTTCAAAGTTAACTGCTAAATCCTTAATAATGTCGAAGAAAATGCTTGGATTTGGTTTGTTCTCGACGTAAATCATTACAACTCGGCCTCCGCGTCTGACAATGAGTTCAAGATATGATAGAGAATCTCCGGAATTAATTATATTTTCATAGTTTGGTGCAGAAACTCCAAAATGCAAGGAAAACATTTCTATATCAAAACCATAAATACGTGACATAATTCTTGAACGAACATTGACGTGATTTCCTAACGAGTATAAATTTTCAACTTTTCCACCTAGCCCAGATTTCTTATCAATAAAGTCATGTACAAAAATACCTTCATTTTCGTATTTTACGATTGGATGACGACTCATTCGTAAAATGGCACGAGCTATTTCAATTATTTGATTTTCATTATTGGAAACGTATTGAAGTTGGGTAATTGTTACCAATGTATTGTAATGAAAATTGTAGAAACGTTCATTTGTTTCGTCACGCATTAACCAATAAAGCTGCATGAATCGATTTAATGTTGGGTTTTCGGTTCGTATATAAATATCATAAGCAACTATTCGTAAACTAACATCTAATTTACGGTCACTAAGAATTGGCCATATGTATTTCATCATTAAACTCGAATTTTTTTGAAGTAATGGAGCTACTGTCCATAATGCTAAAGAACGTAGATTTCGTCCAACTTCCATTTCACCGGTTAGGATTGGTGCTAAAGTATGAATTATCGTTTCCATTCCAATATTGCCCAGAGCATGTAGATAAAGTACTTGAATTTTGTAATCTTGAGAACTTTGTAATTTTTGCGTGAACAATTTTATTAATTTGTCCAAGACGACTGAATTTTCATCAACTCCTAAGTATGTGCGTTTTATTAATGAAGCGTAAGCAAGTACACTAGCAACATGAACACGACTGCCTTCTTTATCAAGTGTAAGCATGTCTTCAAGTTGGTTTAATAATTTTTCGTTTGGACAACGCACACGAACTGGAAAATCACGAAGTACTCTTACAATCATTGAGTCATCAATCTTTTTTTTACGAATTAAATTTCGAAGTAACACAGCTGAAGAATTTGTTCCAATATTAGGTAAAATCTGGACAAACAATTCGAATGCATTTTGTGATTTTTCTTGTAACACAACGGAAGTATGTTCCAATGTATTAAAATCAAAATTTTCTAATATTTCATACAAATTTTGTAAAAGTTGATGTACTTTATAATCGGGTTTTGTTAACGTTAGTTGATTTTCGTGTAGTGAATTTAAAACTTGATCTAGCAAGGCTACAACTTTTGGTACATCATTATTGTATTTGGCTCGCCCACCAGTGATGTCAACAAGAGCTATTATGGGTTCATCGCGGCATTTTGAATGTGGATTTTCGTATTTTAATGAACGTAATACCAATTGATTGCTAATTACAATTGGATTTATGATGTCAACTTCTTTAACAAACATAAATCGTTGATGTACTTTAAGTGCTTTCATTTCAGCGGTTGCTCTAAATTCTGCCATGACAATATCACCTCGTGCTTCAATCATTTCTACGCGACCTTTGTTTTGATTTTTATTTATTTTATATACGCGATTAGAGTCTATATCCAAGAAGTTTTTGTTTCGTTTTAAGTTATTATTATTTCCACACTGTTTTGGATCGACGGTTTTAACAACAGTAACATGGTCTTCACGAGGTAGCACATCGTATGTAACGTTGCATAAACCGTAAATAGTTTGTTCTCTTGAATATTCAATGTGACTTTGTTTTTGGTCAAATGTTGATAATACTTCACTATTAAACTGGAAGATTGATGCAAGTGATTTTTTAATATTGTAGGACCATTCTTTGTCATTTGATTCAACAATCACAGCGGTTACAAGATGGTTACTGTCGTACTTAATCGCGAATGGTAGTGAAAGTGCTTCAGCTTCTGTTGGTATCGGGACGTAGACATCGGTAGTAACATTTACTCGTACAGGACCATTTTCGAGATCAAATACGATTTTATCCAAACGAACCATTAATGTGTCTTCTTTAGTCTTTTGAATATAAATTTCAGCTTGAAGTCCATATAATGAAGCGTATGATGCTGGTTGATGTGTTTTTACGGTAATATGTGATTCATATTTGAATACAACTTCTTTTCCAGTTATTAAAAGCTCATTTTGTGATGTGTTTGCATTGCTTAAAGCAACTACGCTCAGAAGCAAAGCTGAAAATGAAATGTATATGCTAATTATTTCAAACTTCGAATATATTATTAAGTTTAAATTATCTTGATCCTTATTGTACTACCCAAGTGTACCCAAATACGGAAACATCGTTAACCAGGAGGTTTGGCCTTCATTAGTATTCCTTATTGGCAATGAATGTGTCAGTTTATGAAGTTAACTAATTTTTTTTCTAACGAATCTAATTTTTCACGCCAATTTAATAAAAATTAAATTTTAAATTTTATCGGCGTTATTACAAAATAAATTGAATGCCTTTTGTTCTTTTAATATATCTCGAACACTTTCCTTTTGGAGAATTGAATGGAAGTTTGATAATAAAGAAAATTGTTTTAACCGTAGCTTAAGTACTTAATTGTGTTATATTGAATGCATATAAACTCTTTCATATGAATTCTGGCAGATTTTAACATTATATTTCTGGTAAATTTATTAGGTTGAAGAAAAAGGTTTCAAATAAAATACTTTTGTTATTTTACAAAGCATAGCTTTTTAATTTAAAATCTCCCTCTATTTTTTATCAGTTGTGAATGTGAATTGACCTTAGATGTCACGATCCAAAGGTCCATAAGATGCCTCTCTTCTAAAAAACAACTCAGTTTATCAACCGAATTTCTGTCTGAAGATTTTTCTTCATTCTTTCTTAAGAATCTATTTTGCATTCTTTGATTATAAAACGAAATCATATTAAAATTAGCCACACTAAAGCTCTAACTCAGAATCTCTATAACTCGAACCTCGTTAAGTCGAAAAATAAGATTCACTTCCGCTAAACCTCTAAATACACGCTATTTCAAATTATTAAGACTTTATAACTCGAGTAAAATGTTATTTTCCTGCGAGGTATTGGTAGTATGACGACTCATACAGGGTGTACCACTTTAATCTATTATGGCTAATAGATCGTTTTGTAGTTAATCAATCAAAAAAACTTAAAGAAAAGTTGCAAAGTTTGATGGGGAACATCATGTTCTGACATCAGATTGAACCTAATTCTTCGGGTTGCTTTAATAGTCAATTTAGATCCTTAAAGGTAAAGAGATAGAAAACATTTTAAATTAGAAAGTTGATATTCATTAAAAAAAATTCACATTTTTTATTTAACTCTTTTTTCGAAAATCATTAGCTTTCGGGAAAATATTTCATTATTGCATTTAATCGAAAGAAAACCCGCTAGCTACAGAAAAATGCTTTAGCTAAAATTTGTCCAAGGCTTAATAGAGGACATTTGCCAGTGTCCAGGACTTTGACCTGAAATTCTAGTTTTAAGGTCATTTGGCTAAATTGACTATTAAAGCAACGTAGCCCGGAGAACTAGGTGCCATCCAATATCCCCCATCAAATCCTGAAACTTTTGTTTAAATTATTTTTGATTGGTTAACTACAAAACAAGCTATTAACCATAGCCATCATTAAGATTAAACCGAAAAGATTAAAAATTGATTCGTTAAAAAATGACGTTATACTAATTTTAATATATTTGACTGCAGAAAAGGACGATCTTAACATTGGCATATCTTGATCAATTCTGAAGCAAGAAAGTCAAATAAAAAACGAAAATGTTTACAATTATACAAATTTTATTTTTAGTTGCGTAGTTTTTTTGTAATTTCTAAAAAACTGATTTTTTTAAAACCCCCCAAAAAAGGATTTAAGGCCCTCCTCACTGAGTATAGCCGATTTTTCGGTACGAAATTTTACAAACAAATAAATGATAAACTGTGCAAAATATCAAAGATGCAACACTTTTTTCCTTATAGATATTTAATTTTAGTATTACTATTATTATTGAAATAAAAAAGTACATACCAACTATTATAGGACCCATTGTTGACCACACCAAAAGGCACTATGACAATTAATCAATTTTTCATTTGCCTTTTATAATAAATACATATCTGATATAATTTATTAATAAATAAATGCACTAATTAGTAATTTTTGGTTAATATTTTTAGTAAATTGATAGTGGTGACTTAATGCGAGGTCAAAATAATCTTTTTTTTGTATTATTTATTTCATAAAAGTGATAAAAAAATAAGATAGTCATAATTTTCTTGTTTATTATTTAAAAATTTTTGCATTTAAACGAAATATGAGAAGCAGTTCAATCACCTAGGTCAAATTTTTCCTTCAATAAATACTTCTTGGTATTAGATACTTTTTATTGAAATGGGATTTTTGTTTTTACTAATTTTTGAAAACATGAAATATTTACAAGAAAGAGAACGAGGCTCAGAGCCGGATTAACTCATGTTAGGGACCCTAGACAGTGTAAAATTGAGCAAAACCCTTCAACCACGAAAAAAAAATGTTTGACACTCAGATTACATATCAATTTTTAACCATCTCACTAAGTTTGGAGGACATGTTGAGTTCAATAAAACCTCAAAGCACGATAATCTCTATAAATTCTTCTTGATGAGAACGCGAAAATTGTCACTCTTTTGCCAAGTAACTTTCTAATAGCCAGGTATGGCTTTGCACCATTGAGACTTTAATATTTTGATCGATAAAAAGCATTCCAAGAAAATCTAATACGATCAGGTTGATGGCGTGAAGGAAAGTTAAGCAACGGATTCCTTAGCATGAGGAGAGATGTAATGGATCCTCCTATCGTCGCAATGGCAATTTTTCGTGATTCTGTAGAAGCGTCTGACGTATTTTTTAACTGTTAGTTTATCTGAATCATTGGACTTTTATCGTGATGAAAATTTCGTCAGAGAAAAATTGGTTGTTCTATATCGCTTCTGGTCTCGATAAAACTGTGTAGATTCATATGATTGTCTTAAAATCCATCACTAACAGTAATTTCAGCATCCAGGAGACGAATTACTTTTGTCGCTTCCTTCTGAAATTCTTTAATATTTTTCAAAATTTTTACAATTATATGACAAAAAAAGCTATAAAAATTCGTATAAATTGTTTATTTAAAAAGATTTTTATATATATTTTTTTTTGTATTCTATATATATTATTATCAAGCTATATTATCTCATAATTTAAATTATTTGTTTTTTTGTTAATTACCATCTAAAAAAATTTATTATAACAATAGGGAATATTCATGTATTTTTTTTTATATATTTAATTCATTGTTTACACCGTTATAACAAAGTAAAAAATATAAATACTGCTTAAAAATGTTGTATTTAAGTGTAAAAAAAATATTTAAAATACATTATAATTTTGAGATATTTAAACGCAGTTTTTTGGCGCTCTCTGTTGATGACGAATAAGTACGTGATCTGTCAATTGGTGACAGTTCAAGGTATAATTTATACTTTAAAAAAATGAATTTACAACACAGAATTTACACTCGTTATTATAAATTTTTCTAATAAAAAGCCGTAGAATAGTATAATTTAATGAAATACCATATAAAATGTAAGTAATTAATATTATACAGTATGTCAACAAATTTGACAAGCCCGTACTTTGATGTCACGTCCGTATAAAAATTTGAATTTCCGTTTTAGAAATTTTTAAATGTCCTCACTGAATTTGTACTTTTATTAATTAATTTTAAGTAATTAAAAAGATATTTATTACTAAAATAATGGTTTAGTTGAAATGTCCAGTTATTAAAGTTACGGAAGAAAAATATTTGAACCAAATTTAAATTTCATGAATATTCCCTATTTTTTCTTTTTGTGTATGTAAATAAATAAAAAAAATATTTGCCGCTTTTTAAACAGTAACACCAACTTCGCCTAAAATCTCTGATAAACGTTCTAAATGAATATTTACTGATGATCCCTGCATTTTATCCGAATTACTACGATAAATCAATTGAAAAGCGTTCATATAATCTAGTTCTGAAAATTCTGGTCCTTTTTCCATAACATTCGCTAGAATTTCCTAAAATACATATTTTAATACTTTAATAAATTATTCATACTCGATTATTCCAGATTTATAGGGATAGGTTTTAGAATAGAATCCCTATAATCTGAATTATGTAATCTGATTACCTCTGGTGATAAATAGAAGAGTTCAAAGTAATGACGTGCTTGATCCAAAGCGATCTCACGACTCATTGTTATATTTGTTAACGTTTGTTGTAAGATAAATATATTACGTAACATCATTTCAATACCAGAATCATTGATTTTACTCATAAATTGTGATGAACTTATTAAGATTTTTGAGATTAAATGTCCCAAACCTTCGAAAATGTACTAAAAAAACAAAAAAATTTACTTAAGGATGTTCCAGCATGGTATTTGCAGTTTCTATGTTAAAGCAATGGTACAATTTTTTTTTCGACAGAATTTAACGAAAAATTAAATTTAAGAATTTAATAATGCTTACTATTAATTCCCAAAGTTTCAGAAATTTTGACCGTTTTAAATGGGAAATAATTATGCCAACGTCCCAATTTCGATCAATTTACGTCAAAATTAATATCTCGAAAGTGAAAATTAATTTCTAAATTTTTTTTTTAGAATTTTATTGTATAAACATTTTTTTCTACTTTTTCTTCAATATATAATAATATCATAAAAAATAGTTGGAGAGACCGGACATTTTACATGCTTTAAATGGGACATGACCCTCAAAATCGCGAACTTTGTCTTTAAATATCTCGCGATCTAAACGGTCAAAAATTATGAAATTTTAGGAATTCATAAATAAAGCTATTATAAACCCGAGAAAAAAAATTCGGCCAAATCTGTCGAAAAGTGATTTCATGCTGGTACTACCTTAAACTTTACAATCTCTTTTAGCCTTTCAAATTATGGTTTTCAAGAATTAACAACTCACTATAGAACAACGCCATAGTCGATGAATGCTTCGACGAACTAAATCGTCTGGCACTGAATAACACAGTCAGACTGTTGATTTGGGTAGCGAGCCACTCTGGCGTTCAAGGGAATGATGCAGTGGACTCATTGACACGAGAGGGGTTGTCTCCCCTTTCACCTGAGCCTGTCATTCTCATAGCAAGATGTTACTACGACAAGCCCATCTTGATTATTGGTATTTTGCGCAGAGCATGCGACAGGTTAAACTGTGTTTAACTACAGATAGGCCACTTTGTTGCGCTCGCCTGAAACTTACTAGAGTACAGTTGAGAATGGTAGTGAGACTCTTGACAGAAAACTGTCGATTGAACTACCACTTTCATAACATGGAAATCTTTGATGATCCCACTTGTAGAGTCTAGGTGCCATGGATCCATTTGCGATACCCTCTTATGTATTATTAATATTAGGGTAATCACGAGAGGATTTTAAATGCGGAATGTGGGCTAGGACAAAAATAAATCGAATTCATTTCTCAATTTGGCGAGCAGGTTTCAAAATATGATCTGCATTTCCTTTATAATGTGCCTGGCTAGAAACGATTAATAAAAATAAAATATTAGTTACCTTGCATTTGTGAGGCTGCAAACTTGAATTCATAGCTTCATCCATAGCACTTAAAACACGTGCCAATTGTTGCACTTTTGGATCCGGTTCTTGTGACATGACACGCGTTGACATAATATCATTATTACGTGACCCAAAACCACCATTTGAATCAGGTTTTGACAGCAAATAATGAAAACATTGTACACGCACTTCTAAATGTAACAATAACAAGCTGGTATCAGCTTGTTCATCAAAATCTAAGCTCAATGTATTTAAAAGTTTCACGATACTCTCCACATCGGAATGTTCAATACTTAAATCATCGTAGTCAGTCACTGTTGGTTCGGTTTTTAATTTGTCGTTAAATGTTTTTACAACATCTGAAAACCATTCCTAAAAAAACAAGAGAGCGTAAACTTTTTAGATTACTCTATTCGTATAATGTTGAAAATATGTTTTTTGGGTAGGGGAGAGGGATAATGAATTTAAGAATGAACAAAATAAGGCCTAACCAAGCTTAATTTTCTGATTTTTCGATAACCGTCAATCTACTTACCACATTCGTGCCCTTCTAAAACATTAACGCGAATTTTATTTTTAAATGAAAGGATATTTATTGGTTTAATTTATCGAGGTATTAAAAACGAAAAGTGACCAAAAGCTCGGAATTTAAAAGTACACTCATATGAGGGTGTAGAAAAAAGTCAGTTGGGTCAGAAAGTGTGTTCTTTAAAATTGATTTTATATTTCTGACTATAGTGTTTAGAATTGCCAAAAATATAAAATCAGTTGGTTTTCTAATCTTAGCCTAGAAAAGTTTAAAACGTCGACAACTAAAAAAAGGCGAGGTTAGGTGAAAAAAGTCATATAACAAAAATTATTTAGAAATTTCCAAAGATCCAATTGATTTTTAATCAAATATTTGATGAAAACCACACAATAATCGATAATTTTGTCAGTATCAAATTATCATCAAAATAATTTCCAAAGAGTTTTTGCATCTATAATACTATTGGATAGCCTTACCATGCTCTCTTGAAGCTGTGCAAGACATTTTAAGGATCCCATATCACTGATAATCTCATACGAATTAATACCACCTTCACGCAAATTACTAATTAATATATCAGCCTCCCGAACATTTCGTTGATGTATATCCGCTGGACTTTCCTCATCCGCATGATCAGGTACACTTCCTGCCCCAGCACCAGTTCGTTTACCACGCGATGCTCCTTCAATATGTCGTTGAGCTTTTAAATTAATCCAATTCGGTAATGATTTTAAGAATCGACTAATATCTTCATCATTTAACCAGGCTGCACTACAAATACGCTTATCTTCGGTGTGTGGTTGTACAATTCCTTGATACGCATCACGGCATATATCACGATACGATTGCAAGTCATGTAAAGCTGCTTGAGCGATCCGACTTGCATACGGGGGTAAATTATCCATTAATAATTGCCATTCTCGCATACAATTACCGACAGTAATTGCACTTTGTAATAATGGTTTTGTGACATTTAAATCGGACATTACATCTGGAGAGATGACAATTTTCCAAGCATCGGATGTGCGTACGGCCATATCGATTTCATTTGTGATTTTTTTCTTGATGCGATTTAAGTATACATCCGTGACGTAATCGGAAATAAAACGTTTCAATGTAAGAGTATTTCTGTTTGAAAAAAAAGACCATTAGAGATTCGAATCAACTTTAGACCCAATTTTATTAAATTTGAGACATAGCAAAGTCGTGTACAATACGTACTGCGATGAGGATGATCCCAAAATCTGTTCAATTTCCTTAACAAACTTTATTAATGGAATAAAAATAGCAATTATATGATTTGGATCTGGTGTACAAACAAATTGTTCATCTTTATTTCCCACTTGACCAATAATTGTTTCGCTTAAATAATTGTTAAGAACATTTGATGATGTTTCGAATGTAAATAATGAACCTTTTTTCCTCCTGGGAAGAAAATTTTAAGTTTTAATATGCAAAATAGTTTCAATATTTGATTATAACTTACGGTTGGTTCTTTCGTCGTGAAAAATAACTTGATATTTCTGTTGTATCGGAAAATTCATTTGATTGGATTTGATCTACAGCTATATTTGGTATATCTAAGTAGCTTGTAAGTAATGTTTGAAGCTATAAAATATTTTCTAAAATTAGAATTTACACTTCATTTCAAACACAGATATCTATACCGTATTTAGATCGCTAGGATTATAACACTCCTTATCAAAAATGAATTCATCTGCTTAAAATGGCATCCCTTACCCGGAGACGTCTCGCCTAACTTGAGGCGTCAAGATTCCAAACGAGAAAAATCTATGAATGGATCGAGGAACTAAATCACCTAGTACTGAATTCTACGAGAAATCCTGGGAGGGAAGCTGTGACCTTTCTGCGTGGCGTCTGGCATTTAAAGAATCCTATAGATTCTTGCTCTAGGTGCCTTTTTACTCCCAGAATAGATAGTAGGTATCAATATAAACATCTGTATATTAAGATAGATTACTTACCACTGTTTGTAATTCCAACCAAAATGTAGATTTTTCGTATAATCGTACATCAATACGATGATGTTTAACAGCCCGTGTTAAATGTTTTAACAGACAATCATGACTTTTACTCACATAACGAAATTGTATAAAAATTGTTTCTAGTAATTCTAATAATAAATTATTTTGATTTGTTCCTTGTGCTGCATTCATATCAATGATTTCTTTTGTTGTATGCTTAATTATTGTTTTTAACTCGAATTGAATGTTACTCTTTATTTTCTAGAAATCAATACGAATCTCTTTTAAATTCTTTATCAAATGGGGAAAATTTTAATAGGATACTTACTTCAACAGTCTCGGGAATTTTTTCTAATAATGCTAAACATTCAACTAAAATTGCCATAAAATGATCTGAGTCTGCTTCTGGATCACCTTGTAAATTTTCAATAATTTCATATTGTTTAACATTTTCCGCTCTACAAATAATATTTTTCGTTTTAATAATCTATTTTGCGATTGAACCGCAAGCTTTTCAAGGGTGAATATCACTCTTCCCATACGAAGGATTAAGTTTAATCGGTAAATCAAATGTTACCCCAATCGTCAAAAGAATACGATTTTGTTTTTTTTATTAAAATTATTCTAGAAAATCACAAAAACAATTTTTGTTTCGGAATTTCATACAACTTGGTGTTTAGGGTAATTTTAACCCAAAAAAATTTAAAAATTGTATTTTTTAGCTATTGAGTAGGTAGTTTTTGAGGTATCGCCTAAAATCATGTAAGAAAAGCTTTTATTTCGGAACGATTAGATATACCTTTTATACCAGTTCAAATCTAAAATTTAAACAATGTAAACGGTATTAAAACATTTTCCTGCTTATAATGAGCATAAACTCGATTTAAAAATGATCCTAAGAAAACGTGATTTTTTTGGGAACGTCCTTAAGATTAATTAGAATGAAATAAAATTAATTTATAGCTTACCGATTTTGATCTGAACTATTGCTGACATCTAACAACGTACGTTTTACTTTTGATTCATTTTTACGTCGCGATGAAGCACGTAATTCAGCTTCACGTTGAAATGGTGATGCCAACAGTGCAGGATCACGTCCTGAACCCTGACGACGGAATTGAAAACCTTCTTGACTTGATCGTAAATATAAATGGCGACTGAGTTCTTCGATTAACTTCACATGTAATTGTTTCTTTTTTAATTCTAAGACACCGGCTAATTCACGCAGAGCTTCAACACCCTCTAAAGTGCTTTTACCAAGTGACACTGCATTTACTAATAGTTTTGTGGCATGTAAGTAATGTTTCTTTTGTAAATAGGAATTTAATTGTGCAGGAACTTCGTTCATTTGTTCGCTAGAAACCAATTAAAATAAAAATATTCATGAAATTTTAAATTATTTATTAAATACTAATCGATTTATGATTTTTAGCTCTTAAATATCGAATTAAATTTAGTTCACTATTCGAAAAAAAAAAACAATAATTGTATTTTGTGACAGGGCCGTAAGGAGGGTACATAGCGCCGGTGGCAAGTATTTAGGTTGCGCTTTTTATGTATCGGGATGATAATAAATAAAGTAAATAATACAAACAAAATTGGATTAAAATTGTAATTATTATCAATATATTCGCTGTTCATTAAAAGGTATCAAAAAGTACCATATTGGCAATTTTGATAAAACCAAATATGTAATCCTACTAAATTTGGGTCATTCTTTTTAAATTTGTGATCAAAATTAACTTAGCTCTAATAGATTTTAAGAATTTGGAGACCTGGTCCCGGAATTAAGCACATAAGTGACTGCTAGCGAAAAATTGACATCACAGCTGGAAAGAATGACCCAAAATTATTTGGTTTCAAAAAAAATTCCAATAAGATTGGATCAAATTTGCCTGTGTTATCAAAAAAAATCAAATTTTTTAACTTTATGACGTCATCAGAATCCAAAAAATTTAATTTTGCTCTATCACATCCAAATTTTATCCAATTTTGATAAAGCAAGTATGTAATCCTACTAAATTTGAGTCATTATTTTCAAATTTGTGATTAATATTAACCTAGCTCTAATAGGTTTTAAGAATGTGGAGTCCTGGTCCCGGAATTAACCATATATGTGACAGCTGGCGAAAAACTGACATCACAGTTGAAAAGAATGACCCAAAATTATTTGGTTTCAAAAAAAATTCCAATAAGATTGGATCAAATTTGCCTGTGTTATCAAAAAAAATCAAATTTTTTAACTTTATGACGTCATCAGAATCCAAAAAATTTAATTTTGCTCTATCACATCCAAATTTTATCCAATTTTGATAAAGCAAGTATGTAATCCTACTAAATTTGAGTCATTATTTTCAAATTTGTGATTAATATTAACTTAGCTCTAATAGGTTTTAAGAATGTGGAGTCCTGGTCCCGGAATTAACCATATATGTGACAGCTGGCGAAAAACTGACATCACAGTTGAAAAGAATGACCCATAATTAATGGGATTCAAAAAAAATTCCAATAAAATCTGATAAAATTTGGCTGTGTTATCAAAAAAATTAATTATTATTACATAGATGTAGTTTTTTTCGATTTAAAAAAAGTTTTAGTTTCCTAGACTAAGGTGTTATTTGATTTTATTTTACTTACATCTCCTCGAGTAATTGAAGCATGTGTTTATGTTCAACACCTTCTAACCATAATTTCAAAAGCTCATCTCGACGACATCCTAGTAGCGTTTTACAAGCATGAAGATTTTCTTTAATCGCATGAATTTTCTCCCGTGATGCATTCACTTCCACTGATAAGGTTGTAAATAGTTGCATTACCTAAAATTCATTGTTTAAACTTTACATTAGTTAAAACGATAACCCGAATAATGGATTAAAGATCAAGAATTGGAGCCCTAATGATTAAATTACCAATTTAAACGTAAAATTGATATACCTTCGATAAATCTCCATCGTGAGTCGAAATAAGTTCATCCAATTTCGCATCGCATCGTTTATATTCTGATTCTAGTTTTGAGCGTTCACGATCACGTTGTTCATTGGTTTCACTGGCTGATAGTGTACTAATTACGGACATTAATAGTCCACTCTAACGAAAAATATTAAATTAATTACAAAAAGTGTTCAAAAAGTTTCAATTCGATTATTTTAAAGAAACAAACCGTTTCCTTGGCATGTTTTACGCCCCTTGGTGGTTTCGTTGGAACATTAATTACACTCATTTTAATTTTAGTTTTGTTTTATTCGATATATGTATTCTAAAAAAACATTTAAATAAAATTATATAAGAAAATTGCAATTTTATTTTTAAGAATTTGTTTCATTTCGTGAAACTTCAAGTATTTGACATTTAAATGTCAAATTGTCAACTAATCAATTGTAGTAGGTTTGTGTTGTTCACAAAGATGTTCAGTGTTTTAAAAAAATGGTGGATTTGTTTTTGATTGCATGACAGAGCAATAAGAATATTAGGATCTGACATATGGGAGGGACTAAAAAACATGGCTGACATAAAGTGACAAATTTTAAAAAAACATAGCAATAGATACCCTTTGTGCAATTTTTCAAGAAGAGAATGCAGATTAATATTAATGAAATTTGTGGTTGAGGACAAACTAAACCGAGTAATCGTAATTTTACTGAAGGCGAAAGACTTTTGATAGCCTTTCATGTGATTAAATGTGGAAAAAATCAAGTCGAAAGTGAGGAGGATGTAGTAAGTTTAACGTCATACTGTTTACAAACAACTAATTTAAAAGAAAAACCTCATCTAATCGATATAGATAAATAAATATCTCCTCATTTTTTTATGTCAAAACACATAGTTCGTAGTTCAATTATCCATTATAAACATTGTAATTACTTGATGAGACATAATCTTTTTTTTTTAATGTATGAGCACACTTTTTGACTTGGTAAGATATTTTTTAATTGCAGTGTATTCTGTCATAATTTTAAGACATCAATTTTCTCAAAATTACCAAAATAATTTTCAATTTTCGAGTAATATTTGCCTGCTTGAGCCAAATTATGAAAAATCAGATCTGTATTCGTATTGGAACGATTTTGGCAATTTTTCACACAACACTTTACTCTTCTCGTGCTTTTAAATTGAGGTAAATTCTTTCCAGATGCCATAATTTAATTTTTTTATCAATTATTTATTATTGTTGTAATTATAACTTGCAAAAAGTAATCAACTCCAAACTTTTCAATGATCAACACTAAAAGCTGTAACTTGAAATTAGTTTCTACTTTGACAACCAGGTGTCATGCCTCCTTTTGTCAGATCCCAATAGAACTGTCAGTTTTACATGTAAATGGTATTGGTATAGAAAAAATCGATTGTTAATAAGTATTGGGTCTTTCTAGGCAGAGTAAACTCATACTAAAACATAGTCGGCTTAACCTAAGAAGAATCAACTCTTACTGAAGAATGAACTTTTCCTGTAACATATATAAAAAGTCTGCCAATGCATGAACTGTGTTACCCGCCAAATATATTAGTCTTATGGAACAGACCTAAAATCAATTTGAACTGTTTTCAGAGAAGAGCCAAAAAAAAAAATTGTGAAAAATCGAATTGAGTAAAAAATACTTAAATTATACAAAAATTTTCATACTGAACGGTAATTCGTTACAGACATTTAGGTAAAAAAGGTTCTCTCAAACAAATAACAAACGTAACTTTTAATATAAAACTTTCATGACTCGGTTGTTTTATCAAACGTTTTAATACGTTAAAAATGGAAGTTGAGCCAAAAATTGTTTATGAAAAAAGCGATGGAGAGGTTGGTATTTAATTTGATTTATCAATAATATATCAGATATTTTAATGATGGATTATGTGTTATTCAGATATCATCGGATCCTGAGGCTATTGAATACAATCCATTAGAAAGACCCGTACTTCAACAACCGAAAGAAAATCCCGTCACACAAACGTATAACTCTGACGATGATGAAATATCAAATCAAAGTGAATCAAGTCAATCTGACAGTGATTGTGGCAATCGTCGACAACCAAAGCGTGCCAAATTAAAACCGAAAAATATACGACATGTAAATAAAAGACATAATAAATATAGCGTTTGGAATGCTAGGGCTCAAGAGGATTTACTAACCGAGACGATGAATAGCTGTGATGTAACTAAATTAGATCGAAGCCGTGACGTTGAAACGTATACTTTTCCCAATAGAAGTCTAAAGCGAACATTTAAAGATCGATCAAACGTTCATTTACGACTTGGTAAGCGAGTTTTTACTGAAGAAGAAGAGGCAAAAAGTAGTGCTCCTAGACATTTACTCGATTTGACTGTAACTGTAGATAGTGCAGACGATGAAGTAGCTACAGATATTTCAAATAAGCTTTATGAAGAAAAAGATGATATTTTAAGTAAGCAAATATGTGCCCTTTGAACGAGAGTTTGAATTTCCGATTATTATTCGACTTTTATTGTTTTTTTTTTTTTCATTTTAGAAAATTTGATAGCAACCGCTGGTAAAGCCAAAGCAATTGAATTATTTAATGAAACGAAAAAAATTGAGGCCGATGGTGGAATGTTAATAATGGTAAGCAGTTTTTAGGTTCGAGTTTGTTTCGATTCGTTCGAATAAACTAGCCAAAACATGAACATAGTAACGAAGTACATTCGTACAATATAAAATCTAAATTCTATGATTGGTTGTTTGTCACTACCACGGATCTAGTAATTATAAATATTATAATTTAAGCATACTTTCAGCATTCGCCTGGTTAACAGCCACTAAAAAGTAGGCAAAATGATACCCTGCCTCTTCCCCCTGAGTGAGACTCACCCACTCGGTTATACTCCCTCCCTTTTAAAATATTCCTATATCAATGGTCACTACAAACTGTTAGTGAATTTTAGTATCATCAAATTGATGACATCAACAATAGCGGACACAATACTTACGATCCACGATATTCCAGCCTACCTGCAAGAAATATTTAGTGTGAAACCCAAAAATCAATTGAAGGCGACCGCTAACTGTCAAGTATAATGAGAAATAACTATATAGTTGTGCCCTAGCTCATCATTTTTCAGTTTTTTCAAGCGTTTTTGTTGGCTAAATGTCCTTTTATTTTGCCTGAAACATTTTTACGTAAAATACTATCCTGGTATAAGGATGAATTTTTGTTGACTTCGAGTAAAATATAATTAATAAACGTACAACAGACTTACATTTCGTTAAATATCGATATTTTAATTGCAACGTAACCATCGTCAGTAGCTAAATCTATTCATATACACATTAGAATGTTTGTAATGTGTTATATATGAATAAGTTTAGCTACTGAGGATGGTTGCGTTGCAATCGAAATGTTGATATTTAACGAAAAGTAAGTCTATCGTATATAAAATATTATATTTTCATTTTCCGTATAGAGTTTGGTTCACATTTAAATTTCGTAGTGATCGAAGTCGTGTTCTTACATTTTTTTTAAACTGTTTAGAATCAAAGAAGAAGACGTACACCTGGAGGAGTTTATTTCTTTTTAGTAAAACGTGACGATGATATTACCGAAGAACAAAAAAGAGATATATTTAGAGAAGACAAAGCGAAATTGAATCGAGAAAGGAAGAAAAATCGTAAATCTAAAGCAGGAAATTCATCAAACAAAAGTTGGTTTTCAAAAATTCAACATTCTAAATTTAGTATAAATATTATTTTATTAAACCTAAATGTTTTTTTTTACAGATAAAAATACAGATCAAACTAATTTACCGAATTTATTAACACGAGCTGAAATAGAAATATCAAAAGGAAATCGTACACGAAAGGATAGTGACCATACGGAAAACGTTAGTAATCCACCGCCATCACCCGTAACCGATGGTCGAGAAAATAGTAGTGATGAAATGACGGATCATATTGAATCGTCAACTGTTTTTCCAACGAATAATACCACAGCGACAGCACCACCGCCTTCTTCAGATCGAAATTTACAAGCTTACGATGATGATTTCCTTGAAATTGGATGTTCTGGCGATATGGATTTTTTTTCATAAAATTTTCATTTTTGTATCCAAATATTTAATACTATTTTTAAGAAATAAAATGAAATATTTTTTTTACGGATAGTCAAGCATCTGAAAAAGTAATTATATTGTAAGATAACAAGTTAATAAATTAATTATTATGAATATTGTTAATTTTATTATTATAAATAATTAAAATAATAAAAAATAATTTTATTATTAGTGTATGACTACAAGTTTTTTATTTGATCTCAAAATTTTTCGAACTTCCGTTAATTTTATTTGTATTCATAAAGTAGCCTTCTGTTTCTACAATGAAAAGGCGGACACGTATGCGATTGTACTCAGACCATATCTGTCTTGTAGTATCACATGTACGTTCTTTCGTCCATCTAAGATTGGCCTTTTTCAGGAGTAACTTGCAGTTCGTAAATGGAACTTCCGGGGATTTATTGATGCTTGTGTCCGGCAGCATTGTGCCATTTCTGGCAAGCTCGTCAGCTTCACAATTTCCTGGAATGTCTCTGTGTTCCGGTACCCATATCAGGTTTACATTCATTTGTTCCGCCAGCTCATTTAAGGACATACGGCAGTCTTGTGCTACCTTTGACGATAGATAGACTGAGCTGAAGGATTTTAGAGCCGCTTGGCTGTCGGTGAAGATTGTAATGTCCCTGCACCTAAGGGTGTTCAGTCTTAGACATTCACAAACCTCATGAATAGCCATCACTTCCGCTTGATACACACTACAGTGATCTGGCAGCCGAAATGATAGACGCAGATCAAGATCTTCAGAAAAGATCCCACAACCCACCTTCTTCTCTAACTTAGATCCGTCAGTGTAGAAAATAACGCTCTTTGGCTTAACTATAGGTTCTCCTCCCAATCCTGTCTGGAAGGGATCTTTACTGAGAACCTGTTCCCAAAGTTAGGAGAAGGTAAAACGTAGTCAACAGATTTTGTAAGTGACGTGTTCTCCTTACACGAGTTATTCTCGAAAAACGCGCATTCTTCCTTTACACATGGCCGTTAAAGGAATTTAAATATTATTAATCAAGAATATATATAAAATAATTATGTGGGTGGCCCTTGTTAAATTTCAGTGAATATTGCATTATTTCAAAAGATAGAAATGGACATGTCCCTAAAATACTTCAGAATAAAACGTTATTATTTTATCATATAAATATCATACGATTTGTGGGATGATCGCTTCAATATAATCTGCTGAAATCGTAGTTTTATGTTCTTGTTCAGCTAATTGTGATGCTCGTAAAACCGTTTCGGTGGCCATTAACTTTATTACTTCGTTCACCAATTGTGTTGAGTCTTCATTAATTTTGGTTTTGTTATCTTGAAAATTTAATTTTAGTATTTCCTTTATTGTTTCCTAAAAAATGATAAGTCATTTGAAAAAGTTTAAAAGTTTCCATAGACTTCCAAGTAAATTTTCGTTCGGGTAAGAAAATAATTACATTTTTATACGAAACTGTAATTTCTGATAAAAAATTATTTGTACTATCACTATTATTCCGTTTATTAGAATTGGTAGAACTAGAAGCTTCAGCCATATTAATAACGAAAACGATTAAGGTTAAGATCCGTTAGGTTATATATTCTATGGGTTATTTTAAAATTTTAACCTATCGAACAAATTGACATGTTTTTAATTTAGGGTAGGTAGGAAAAATTGCGCTAATTTAACAGCTACTTTATAATAAAAATCTCCTGATGGTGATTATAAATAAAATATGATTGCTTATCAATATTTTATTTATTGCCGAGTGCAAAGCCGAGTGCATTATTTATTTCCTTAGCCGTTCACGATATCTCGACTTCTGGTTTTGGTTCATTAATTTTGAATAATAGTAATTGAATGCATTCAAAATAACAGCTCGGAAATAAATTAGTAGTTTAACACCAACATAAACTTATAACAGTTATACAGAGTGTTCATTGAAATTTAAAATCTATTACTAAAATTTTTTGCTAGGCTACTTTCATGAAAAAGGACTTTCGCTTCTTTCTTGTGGCTTAGGAAATTTGATGAGAGAAAGGAAGGTTATTTGATGTAGGATTGGAGGAAATAAAAAACAGAGAATATATCGGTAAAATTTACTGTAAAAAATAGCAGGTAGGTAATCTACCAGAAAAGGATAAACAATCAAGGAACGAGGAAGAAGTCGCAACAAAATTACGAATTGAAGGAATTTTTCAGAGTTTTATCTTTAAACTATGTAAAATTATTTGTCGAGTAGATTAATTTTTGATCTGCTATACAGTGTTTTCCTCTCTTTCATAGGACTTGAACTAGAGTAATGTAGATTGTCAAGGGAACGTTAAATTAGATGTGGGAGTGGAGGGAAAATAAGGTAGTAAATAACCTACCAGAAAATGATCGAGTCTCGAAGCTGCCGTTCCTGTGGTTCAATAATATAATTTATAATAAGCAAGGCTCAGGAAGAAGGGAGAGGGAGAGGTGGATCTTGAGGAACTACTCAAAATTTTAGAATTAACAATTTCCCCCAACAGTTTTCATCTAACAAAACTTATAAGCTTAAAAGATGATAGAGTGATTTTAGATTCTGCTATAAAATAGACACTCTGTATGTTTATACTTAAAAAAAATTGCATTCATTTCTCATAACATCATTATAAAAATTGTATAATCATGAATTTAAAATTTATAATTAATTGAAGAGTGAAAGTTTTTAATATGTATCACAATACTGTATGTATACTTAGAGTATAAAGTATAGTATAACAGTTTTTAGTGCTATTTTCTCCGAAATTGTAGACTTATGCACTGAATCGCAGGTAACGAGGTGGGGGAGTGTGTAATATAAATCTTTTCTATGACTCCTAGAACACATTCTATTTGATATCCCTTCCTCTTTTTTTATATATCAAAATCATATTTTAAGCAGCTTTGAAATCCTATTTCTATAAAAAGCATCTAAAAGAAATATTAAATGCGGGGAAAACATGACTTTAGTGATGGAGCTCTGCTACCCACGAGATTTTTTTAATTTCAATAGTGTTCAACTACTTTTTTTGTATTTTTATTTCGTCTAGTGAAAGCATACGTTATTGCAATTACATATATGTTTGAACCTAGACATGAACTTACGGGGTGGATCAAAAAATTTGTTTACAAACAAAGAACGAAAGTTACACATATTCCTGTACATGAATGTTACGGGGAGGTGATGAATCGCCATGGTATTGAATAATACAATGAGAATGATCTGAGTACTGAGTAGCGCTGGCATGTGGAAATGAGGCTGCAATGATGCTTTTATCCCGTTAAAAGATGCTTGATGATATTCAAAATTTGAACTCAAGAGAGCGGATCCAATAAGTCCATCTTTATCAGCTATTTCGTCGAAGGAATGCAACAAATCTTGTTGTTCGTTAACTTTAGTTTAAGTTTATTATTTGCACATTTTCGATTCAATATCATCTTTAAAATTTGGGGTTCTTCCCAACCATTCTATATTTTGGCTTGTATGCAGTTTAGTGATGAAAAAAGCTTCAAGCATGCTACACATATACATATGAAAGCCTCCAAGAAGCTAGGAATGGTATATTTGGGCTCAAATCCTTGGATCAATCTGCTATTGGGAAAGTACCGGAAGAGGAGCTTCAAAATCTTGGATCAATCCGCCGGAAAAGCCGGCGGATTGGAGTAGGAGTTTTGACTCTCTTTATGATGAAGCAACTCCGTCTCATGGTAACATATTGCATTCTGCAGAGCACAGCAAAAAAAACCTTACATTTGTTCTCGAAACGTAAACTTAATGAAGAGCGTTTCTTCTCTACAGAACAATTTTTAGAACCACTTTGTAAAACTATACGTGTTACATACTGATACAAATTTCAAACATCACTGAATTGTAAATGAATTTCCTTCCATCTATCCGGAAATTAAATGTGTAATAATAACAGTAATCTCTAAAAAATAATAATTAATGATTGCACAATATCCCCTTTAAAAAAAATAGTTTCTCGTTAATTATCACCTTGTTTATAAATTACAGTAAAACCTTATTATTTTACAACTTAAAATAAATAAAAAGAAACAAATTCTATAACAAAAAACAAATATTTATTAACTAAATTTTAACATGTAAACGGACTTTTATCTCTCATAGGTCCAGAGGGACCATTAACAAATGTACACATATAAGGGATGAATCTTGAAAAAATTGGATAGCATCCAAATTTTCGATTACCCCATTTACCCTTAAAATGTGCCCAAAAATATTCTGGTTGTGTAGTATTAATAATTTCCACATTCTTCCAAGTTGCCCATGATACACCAAATCCCGTCTCATCGTGTAAATATGGAAATCGGCTATATACGTGATTCCCAGGTGTGGCCCAGAGTCCATGTGATCCATTTGCAGCAAATACAATTGGATGTGAATTATTATAAACTTTCAAAGTCGATGGATACGTTGGTCTTTGGAGTATACCTTTATCATTACGGGAATTTCGGTAGCGAAATACTTTAAATACTTGATCGTAGGTGTAATATGCTCCAACATCATGTGTTGAAATGAACAGTGTGGTTGGATAATTGTTCCCCTCAAAATATAAACTTAAATGTTCCCATTCACCAACATGGTTCCCATATTGTTGTATTCTTCCAGCGCACTCATTTTCGACTATCGGTATTGGTATGGGCATTAATCTTATGTCTAACATACACACGTTTTTACCTTTATTGTATGGATAGAAAAGCCAATAGGTAACACGAAAGTGTAAACTGCATTTTTTTTGGACATTCCTGCATTGCTCGACCACAGCATAAATTGGAATATCATATTTTGATGGATTTATTCCATAGATAAATGAGTTTTTATTCTTTAATAAAAGTTCTAAAAAAAATTAATAAGATAAATTTAAATATTATATAATTCATCTCATTATACTATCTCATATTTAAAAAATGAAAGTATAAAGTTGAGACACTCATCTTGTAACAGGGCAGTTTCTTGTGTGTAAGTAAATTGAAAACACCTGCCATTTTATAGCAACTAAATAAGTATAAATTTAAAATATACCTAATTATGTAACTTTGAAATTTAATTTAGCACGTCCAAACAGGTGTGGATCTAGGACTAAATTTTATAGGTGGCACATCCTTTTATTTCAATCATGAGGTTAACTCATAGCTGCCTGATCAAAAGTCTCTATGGGGATAATGATCCAAATGCAAACAGTTTTTGTTTTTGGGCCAAATTTGGTTCATCGTGCCCATTAAAACTTTTAATTATGATCTCAAATCTGAAAAATCCCACAATGTATGAGCAAATTTGACCGAGATTAAATTTCCATACAATTAGTGTGGGAGCCTTTTCAAAATCAATTCAAATATTTACATACTACTCACATTAAATATCACGATTGAAACAAGAACGTCTTTTTTTGTAGACGGTTTTTTGAAAATATATCAAGGGCATAATAATCACACTAAAATTAAGCACTTTTTTACTTACTCAAACTTTCTTTGGTCGTTAACACAAAATTTTCTTCATTTTTCACTTGTGAATTTTTATCTAAAATAACATTATTCAAAAATTTTGGCACATGTAATGGAAAGAATTCTTCACCCGGTGCAAGCCACACAAGTGGTGCCCAATTTTTCACAATATCTACAAAAAAAAATCCCGTAGATATATTTTCGTAATTTTTCAGTTCTATTCTCTGATCACTTTTTAAAACAATTACCTGATACACAATCATTGCTTGATGATAATTTTAAAATTGAACTTAAAATAATTATTTTATACATTGTAATAAAACCATCTAAAAAAATTTAATCAAATGGAAATGAAAAACAAAAAATATAAAATAATATATTAAAAAAATAATAATTGTAAGAATAATTATTACTCACAGTTAATACCTCCAAAAAAATTATAATCATATATGTGTAGGAGAAATTGTATTAACAATTACATATCAAGCGTAATTTGATATTATTGTTCCAAAATAAATATTAATTTCACTTATTAGATTTGTAGCAATTTGCCAATAAATTTACATTATTGTGTGTATATGTATAGAATTGTTAAAAAACTAAGAACTTATTTGTAATATTGAAAAAAAATTATAATAAAGTGATTTAAATATTCTGTTTGTTGTATATTAGTATCTCTTGTATTTAAGTGAATGTAAATGTAAGGAGTGTTGTACTTGAGAACAATATACAGGGCGTTCTGTTATTGACTGCAGATCGTCATCCTGCAGAATAAGCTCATAACGACGAAGGAAAAAGTTATTTTCCACTTTTGGATCTGAAGCCTACTTTGCGAGATAATTAACAAAATAAATGAATATATATCTTTATCGAATCACAGTTCAATAAAATTTTGAATGAAACCAATAAAACACTACTTAAAGAGAGGATGTGTTTTATCATAGTGGAAGGCGTCTCTAAATGCAAAATTATTACAAAAAAACTCTATTTGGCTACTTATGTTATTATAAAAACTAACCCATTAAAACCTACACTGCTTTTCTTTGTAAATTAAGTGTTGTACGCAACCTATCGTGCGATATCACATACCGTAAGCATTAATTTAGCAAAACGGACCAGTCATCGAAGCATTTGGTAAAAACCGGTCATCAGACATGTAGTTTTCAGGATATTTGCTCTTTTACCTTTTAAAAACTTGAAATTTTCGAATCCGAGGAGAAGATTAGGCCATATGTTGAAAACCACAATTCTAATCAAATCATCAACCAGATTTTCGGTGATTTCTGAATTGGATTGCCTTGAAAGATCCTTGAATTTAAAATTAAAGACAAATATTTTTTTGATTTTTCATATAATCATAAAGGATAACCTTATTGAAACTAGTTGGAAAAAGAAACAAAAGCATATTATAATATTGGTCTATTTCTATATTTTTTTCATATGTATAATAAAATGCTTTAAAAAACATGTTTGATTGATTAATAGTGAAAATAGATAAAATTATCCAATATAGTTTTTTATATTAATTATATTAATCATTATTAAAATGATACAAATATTGGTAATAATAATTAGATGTAATCGATCTTTAATATTATACAGAGTGGGTAATTTTAATTGATAAGTTGAAATTTAAAGCGTAAAAATTTAAAAAAAAAATGCGACCTCAAATGGAGATATCTTTTAGACCACCTTGACCTTCAAGATAATACAAAAGTCCTCCGGTTTAATTTTAAGAATTTGAAGAATATTTTAAATTAGAAATTTGTTCAATGTAAAAAAGCAAATATCTTTTGTTTGGAACACTTTTTCAAGAATCAAAGAGTTACGCCAAAAATTCAATCGGAAAATAGAGAAATTTCTCTATAAGAGAATACGATTTAAAAACGAGTGATTCGATCAAAATATGTTTGTTTTTTATGAGAAACAACTTTCCAATCTAAAGTACTATTTTTTCTTATAGTAACGAGCTCGAGCTTTGTGTTTCAGTTACCAATTTCAATTTTTCAACTTATCTATTAAAATGGTTCATCCATCTAAACGTTTATAGAAATCTTGACAATTTCTCAATACACTTATATTCAAAACCGTCTTTTTCTATATACAAGGTGTTGAATTCTAAGAAAAATAGAATATTATTGTGAATATTGCCAAAACAGCATACGTAATGTTATTATTTTTGCAAAAGTCAGTGGCACTAGAGAATATTTTATCGAAACGGATTGATGATAATTTAATTTATCACCTAAGCCTTAAATAATAATCAATATTCACAAAAATACTCTTTTTCTTTCAAAATTTCAACATCCTGTTTCTAGAAAATAGTCGCCCTATTAGCTCAGTTGGTTAAGGCGTAACCAATTCCATCCGCGGTATGCTTAGGGTAGCGGGTTCGATTCAGGCCGTCGCAACAAAATTAATTAAATTAATAGTTGTGATGGGCTGGTGTAGTGCATGGTATATGCATGAAGGAGGTGCACTCAGCCTCTGAAATTGAGGAGCTGATAAATGAAATTATCAGCGGAAAGGTGGTAAAACACATATGGTATCACAATGGGCTCTATAGCCTAAGTGTGTCCTTCGTGGACAGCCAATATAACCTAACCTAACCATCTAGAAAATATTTGTTTCCTTTCTGTTAGTGTACTAAGAAATTATCATTATTTTAACGTTATTTACTATTTGATGTAGTCCTGCTATTATAATTAAACCACTCTGTAGTTTGGTAGATTTAAAAAAAAATGGAATAGCAGAAATTTAACGAAAAAATTTTAATTGATTTGATTAATTATCTCGGAACAATGACGCTGGGTTAAGAACTATTTTCATTTTCAGTTTTCAAAATGGCAGATTGCATTCTGCTATTCCATTTTTCTATTAAAATCCAAACGGGTCAATTGGTCAATCTATGGCTGACTCTTGTACAATTATGACAACTTGATTATTTTGAATTGATTTGAGTATTAAAATTATTAATTATACAGACTAATATTTAATTATAATTATGTTATTATAATATATATACAATTGATTAATACTTATTAATTAAAAATTACATGGGTATGTATGTACATATTATATAAATATATACAAAAAAAAATTGTTTTTATATATAAATTATCTTTGGTGTAAAACGTAGAAAATATTTATTATACAAAATATTAATTATGTTGAAAAAAAAATGGCACTTATTAATAGATGAGCCAATGGAATTTACGCTAATAATTAAGCCTAGGATCTGGTGTGGTATTTGACAATCATTTAGGAAATTTGAGAGACTATTGTCAACTTGGTGTTTATCAAAAATGATGATTAATCAATTTTTAAATTTTAAGTTTGACGCGATTATTTAAATTTTCATAGAATGTCAAATACTAAATCTGGTTCTAGTCCTATCATGGATATTATTAATTGAGATAATCTTGTTTAAGCAAGTGCAAAAAAAAAGTTAACCTACCTGAACACTGCAGCTAAAGCTATTTTCTTAATTTCTAGCCAAAGTCAAGGGCAATGTACAATGCACATAGACCTGTCTAATAATAGGCCTTTTCATCTATTTGCTTTGTTTCGGACAGTTGTCAAAAAACTATTCAAGCAAGGATAATCTAATCAGCGCTGTTTGACAAAGATAAAATATATATGATATACCTTTACTTAATTGACATCTGTCTGAAACAGAAAAGACATTGTTCTGCAGTGTACAGGGATCTTAATTAAAATTATAACGGTCAAAATTTTTTTATTATCCAGTGGCTGACCTACTAAAATATTTGAAATACACTACATACAAACTTAAGTACAAAAAATACAAAACAAATTACTATAATGAAAATGAGACAGCTTTACGCTGGAGCTAGCCTTTCGATTCCAATATTCCTATTAATCCCTATTGTATAATTAAGGCAATTTTTTTAAAAATTAGTACTTATAAATTTCCTAAGCCGCCTCTAATCTATTTAAATCGGGATCAATAGCAGCGCTTGAATCGATAAGCCAATCACTATTTTTGTTATAGTGGTTATCGAATTTAAATATCAATTTCAAAAATCAATGGTTATCTTTCAAGCTCATTTCTTTTGTCCATATATAATAGAACACAGATCGTTCATAACAGAACAAAAGCGAAACGAAAGTTTAAAGCCACAAAATCGAATGAACATATTGCTTTGAATGTCAAGGAAATTTATTTACCCCATGAACAATTTAAAAAAATCGATAAATTTTGTACATTTTTTCTTTGGGCCATTTTCTATTGAGAACGCCAAGCGTTGGTAAATCAAAGTAAAAAATGCATGGAGATCGTGGCAATCTATTCATTCTGGATACAGGAACGATCCCATATCTAATGACAAGATAACAGTTTTAATGTAACACAAATTAATTAGCGTATTTTATGGTATGATTAATCAATATCTATACATAATTTTCTTTTTTTTATATAAAGAAATTTTTATCCAAAAAGTATGTATATAGAGTATGTATATAATTAATCAATTTACGTAACTTTATTAGAAAGGTTATATTTTCTTTCCAGAAAAAAAGTCCATTTTCTCGAATCAACAAACTTATAAGGGAAGGTAAAATCAAATTTGTTAATTATTTCAACAAAAAGAAAATTGAAACTTATACGATGGCACATTGCATACAAAACAATCTTTTTAATATCAATAAATATATGGCTAAAATATAAGTGCAAAATTTAGCATTAAAAGAAGCCCTGTCCATTGAAGTTTTTTTTTTTATACCATGTATATGAAATATACATAGTATATTAAGTTTAGTCCCAAGTTTGTAACGCTTAAAAATATTGATGCTACGAAAAAAATTTTGGTATAGGTGTTCATAGAATCACCTAATTAGTCCATTTTCGTATGTCTGGCTGTCGTCTGTCATCACGATTATTCAAAAACGAAAAGAGATATCAAGCTGAAATTTTTATAGTGTGCTTAAGACGTAAAAAGTGAGGTCGAGTTTGTAAATGAGCAACACAGGTCCGTAGGACCCATCTTGTAAACCGTTAGAGATAGAACAAATATTTAAATGTAAAAAATGTTCCTTATAAAAAATAAACAACTTTTGTTTGAAACATTTTCTTGTAAACATCACTGTTTACCCACGAGGGCGATAATTAGGTGAAAATTTTGTAGTATGTATTAATATGGGAATATCAGTTATGTGTGTGTGGCTATTTAAGAGTGTTGTAGACAAAACTTATCAAGGTCAATAAAAATCAGTCGACTATGTCCATGACTTTAACTAGAAATTCTAGTTTCAAGGTTATTTGATCTTGATTAACTACAAAACGAGCTATTAGCAATAGCAGATTAAAATGGATCATTCTGTACTTATCATGGATGCAATTTTAGTACAAGAAATTATTGTGCCATTTTAACTATTGACTAGGAAGTTTTGCAGAGGAAAGAAAGAACATAATTCTGCACAGTTCTAGTTGAATTGAGAGACTGGACTTTTTTTTTAAAAATAATTACAATGAACGCTCCCCAGCCATTAGATAATACATCAAGTATGTTTCTTTAACGGTAGTTCTGGACAATATTCAATCATATCACAAGCTGGATTATCTATACTTGATACAAGCGTAATACCCGCTCGTACTGAGGTCGGTATTGGTATATGATAATTATTCGTCGCTGATTTTTCATTAACCGTTGACGAACTTTTCACTTCACGCAATAAATGTACTAATTTACCTAAAGTATTTACACGATGCCAACGTTTATCTTCAATATTATACAATGCACCTAGATCCGTTGTCTTATTCCAACGCGATAAAATATCACTACGTTTTATCAATAAAATTGAATCCGATGTTAATTTTTTATGAAGAACATCCTCACTAATACATTGTACCGGATCAGTAAGGTAGATACCTGTTGAACTCACCCCAAAAATGGTATGATGTTGCCATTCAAGTGCTGTGATATCTTTTTGTAATACTTGTTGATTAATGGTGATGATTGGGATCACATTATGTTCCAACCAATATTTCAACCAATGTGACAACGAAAAATTTCGTTCAGGCCATGTTGGAAAAAATCGTGTATAAATTGAATTACCACCGGTAACTTGTTTAATTCCCGTAATTAGATCCTCATGACTTGGTAACGCCGTACTTTTTGCAATTAAAAAGTGACATAAATCGAGATCTTGATCGGGGTCTTCATATCGCATGTTTGGTATTAGATATTGATTCGCCCATTCAGGAATGATTCGAGGTGGTATTTTATCTAATGCAAGGAGTGCATTCAAAACAGCATTTGTTACACAGCCCGCATGTAACAAGTTAAATTGTTTCGATTGGACATCTTTTTCGTCCCAAAACATAATTGGTGATAATGGTCGTGTATTATCGTAATGATAAATCGAATACGCTAAACTTTGTTCTAAACAATCGTTATATAATAATTGATCCGCGACCAAAGAACATTCGGATCCATTATCTGGAGTTTGTTCCTCGGAATTCGTTTTTGATATGTCGGATAATTCGTAGTAATTTCTAGGTAATGTATTCGTATGACGTATTCCTGTACTGGTACTGGGTAAATTTAACTCAAAATCAGCCTTAACAATTGCCACTGGTGGATGTGAGCTTTCTACTTGGATATTTTGTTCATCTAAATCGATATCAACACTTGATTCAGAATCAGCTTCACATGATGGACCCGGATCAAAATCCATTTCAAGGTAATCCATTTCGGGACTAGATTCTCTAGATCTTTGTCGTAATGGTGGTATTTCAATTCGTGGATAAAAATCCTCTTGATGATCGTCGATAAAAAAACTATCTGGTAAATCAGCTGACCCCCCTTTATATGTATACACACACCCATCATCCGAAATCGATAAACTAGTGTCCTCACTTTCAGTATCGCTTATATCACTTGTCGAACTACAACTACTTGAACTATTTTTTACTTTACAATTATTTTCTTGTGAATTACTAGGTCCTGGTGGAAAATCATTAGCGGTAACTTCTAAACGATCACTTACTTCGATATTATTAAATTTTTTGATAAAATTTCGATCAAAATCAACCGTAACTTTATTTAAACTATATGGTTTAATTAGTTCTAAATTTGTATCGTCATTATTACAATTACCCAAACCCATTTTACTACAAGTTCGCGTACCAAAATTATTATTTAATTTTGTGCATCGATTTTTATCATCTTTTAATATTCGTTTTGGTATGGCACCTCGATGATTCGATGTACCACTGTCCGCTTCTGGTATCGGTTTGCTATTTGCATTGCTGTCAGGTATGTTATTGGATTTTGTGCCGCCTGGTTCAGAACAATTTTGCTGTTCTATGTTATTAATATCGTTCATTTTGCATAGTCTTCTGGAAAAAAATGTATTAAATTGTAACACTTAAGATTAATTTTTATAAACAACATTTTTATGAGTAATAAGTTTACCTATGTAGAAATATTTCATTATAAAAAAAAAATTATAATGACATGTAAAACTGTTACACGGTAATCATTTATAAATATTTATATTGAATAAAAAATATTTTTATTATTTGTTATATTTAATTTATAAACTGTTATTGTAACTTCTTTACTTTACAAGCACAAATGTGTGTAAATTTGACATTTGACATCAAAGGACATTAATTTTAGTTTTCAACTAACATACTTGCCAACTTTGTACAATGTATTTCAAAATAGGGTACGTTCTACTGAAGTGCGAAACGTTTATTACGTTAAAAATAGATAGATATTAATTTTCTTATACATTATTTAAGTGCTGCTTTTGCCACCCGCCACGGATTCCTTGTCTTTAAGTATCACAGGTTGGACACCACCACAGGATGAACCCAAGGTCCAAAAAACCCGCAGACTCGTGTTAACTCGATCCCTTTAAAGGCATGGGCAACTCATGGATCACAAAAAAATGCTGCTTGCCCACGTGAGATCTTGTTTTCAAGAGGGAACTTGTTTTCAAGGTGGTGCTATGTAATTTTAACTCTAAACTATTATTAAATAATATTAAATTTTTATCTATGACTAGTTTTTGAGGTGGTATCATATAGGAATTCATATCATTCCATCCTTATAAATTTCATCCCGATCATTTTGTTGTTGGATTTAAATCAATCATTTTGTTTTTGGATCGTTTTCTCATGGATCTCATCAATCGTTTTGATCTTTGATAATATATCCTCGATACAATACAATAATAACTTAAAAAATCGATACAATAATAACTTAAAATGAGCCTGAGAAAATATTAAGCTTTTCAACGGAAATTCAATCGCAATCGGATTCTTTTCTAATTTTCCTATACGGATGAGAGTAATGTTACAGCATTTTATATTACTAAAAGTCTACAGATCGATTCCTGGTAAATAATGGGATTCCTGGGATATGATGTAACACAAGCTTTACATTAAGTAGCGTTGGTAACTAGTATGGAGGTTATAAAGAAAAAGAACGATCGCTATAGAAAATATTGTCCCCAAAATATGGACAATATTTGAGGCGCTGGGATCGCTAAGTTGTCTCATTAAAAGCGGGCTGTTGTGCGCTAATTTCAAATGATCTATCAACGTTTAATATACGTGTATATAATATCATTCAAAGGAAAAAAAGGCAAATAATGAAATTATTATTAATTATTATTATTATTAACTTCCCGCTAAGAAAATAGGGAAGTTATTGTTTTCACCCCGTTTTGCCAAAATCGAGTTTTCATCAGATCTCGACGTTTTAAGGTGTCAGGAAGCTTCCCTGACTACTTCCGCGGGGGTGTCTGTATGTATGTATGTATGTATGTATGTGTGTGTGTGTGTGTGTGTGTGTGTGTGTGGATGTATGTAAACCTCTCATAACTTTTGAACGGCTTGTCCGATTTGATCGCGGTTGGTGCCATTCGAAAGGACTTGACCAAACTTAGATATTGAGGCTTATTTGGACCGATTCGATAGATTTCGAAAAATCTCAAAAAAACTGCAAAAAAAAAAATTTTTTTTAAGTGGTTTTTTTTAAATAACTTTTAAACGGCTGTATCGATCAATTCCAAAAACTAATCAGCTCTCAACATCAAAAAACCACGTCGATCACCACCAGTCCGGTCAAAATCGGTTGATTCGTTCGTGAGTTATCGTTGACGAAAGAAAACCCAAAAAAGCGTTTTTTCGGAATAACCTCAAAATTTTTTGTTCTATCAATTGAAACTTAAAGAAATTGAAATTTAATCAGATTTTAGTCTAAGATCACATCTAATTACAATAAAATGCGAGTGGATATAACATCAGAATAGATAAAATTTTTTACACGTTATGAGTCAATACTTAGCGGGAAGTTACAGGGATGACCTGCAGGGTCAACCGTTTTCCAAATTTTTTACTAATGAATAAATTATAAATTATCTATTCTACTTTATAAATTTATCTATACTACTTTATAAATTTGAATGGTACTAACTTCATCTACTTGTACTCATAAACAGCTAACTCGCAGATACTACTTATCGACGACAGCGCGGCTGGTGGCTGAAAAATAAACTATAAATTATACAAATTTACAGGGACAGATTCGCTAATGCTTTAGCGCGTAGCGATCGTTCTCCTTCTCTCTAACCTCCATGGTAACTAGTGTTAACTAGTATTATATGAACGGACTCTTTTTTAAACAAATTTTGAATTGTCAAATTGGAAACAACTTGTCAAGCCGCATTGTTATCGATATTTGGGATTGGGATTATCTTTTGATCCCGAAAAATTTAATTTTAACAATAGACATACATAAGACATGACATCAAATTTTCTAGAGATTGATGGTAGCGTTTTAGAGGGTGTAAGTTGGTTTTTAGATTATGCTAATGTTTAAAAACTAATTTTCGCCGGCAGGAAGAAATTTAATATGAGTATCTTGAAATACACAATTTAACATATTCCTTAAAGACTTTTTGGTTCACTTAATTTCTTAGGAGATACTATTACGAAAATTAAGTAAAATTAGACTTAAATTAGCTTTCATACGATTAAATCTCCTAAAATCATAAAGAGTTTTAGAGGGTGTAAGTTGGTTTTTAGATTATGCTAATGTTTAAAAACTAATTTTCGCCGGCAGGAAGAAATTTAATATGAGTATCTTGAAATACACAATTTAACATATTCCTTAAAGGCTTTTTGGTTCACTTAATTTCTTAGGAGATACTATTACGAAAATTAAGTAAAATTAGACTTAAATTAGCTTTCATACGATTAAATCTCCTAAAATCATAAAGAAAATATTTTCATGAATGTTACGACCTTACCTTTCTTTGAAATAATAGTACTTGTAATATTTTTAGGGAGGTCAAATTTTACGAAATGCAATTGCTCTTAGTATCGTATGTAATGTACCCATTAATATATCGAATATTCGAAAAGGAAGATCTACTTCAGGTTTAAGACCTCAACATTTATCAGGTAAAACACTAGATATCTCCAAAAATTTTCCTCAGCCCTAAAATATTTGGTAATTTGTAGGTGTTACTTTAGTAAAAAATATATCAAACGCAAGCGTAAGTAATGCCACAATTGGTTCAGAACAGCTAACATTCACTCCTAGTCAAATAATCGGTGGCAAATATGAAATTGACACAAGAACCGCTGGAAGTGTGGCTCTACTATTACAAGTTGCCTTACCCGTTTGCTATTTTGCATGTGGACCAATTACATTAAGTTTAAAAGGTGGAACAAATTGTGAAATGGCCCCACAAATCGATTTCTTAACAGAAGTATTTCGACCAAATTTAGAAAAATTTGGTGCAACATTTAATTTCGATTTAATTCGTCGTGGTTATTTTCCAAAGGGTGGTGGACATATTTCAGTAACTCTAGAATCAGTGAATTTTTTTAAACCAGTGAATTTATGTGATCAAGGAACTGTTCAAGAAATATTTGGTTGGGCGTTTGTGGCTGGATCATTACCTGTACAGATTGCACATGATATGGCAAATGGTGCAATTCAAAAGTTTAAACAAAAATTTCCTAATTTAAATATTAATATAGAACGATATAAAGAGGATGGCCGGGTAGCGCAGGGTAATTGTTCTGGAATAATGTAAGTAGCCAAAATTGTCATAAAAAAGGAGGGTTTGTAAAATGTAGGAGAAAATCTACGAAACCTTTCAATAGGGAATATTCATGAAATTTAAATTTGGTTCAAATATTTTTCTTCCGTAACTTTAATGACTGGACATTTCAACTAAACCATTATTTTAGTAATTAAAAACTGCATTTAAATATCTCAAAATTATAGTGTATTTTAAATATTTTTTTACACTTAAATACAGCATTTTTAAACAATATTTTTTATTTATTACTTTGTTATAACGGTGTAAACAATGAATTAAAAATATAAAAAAATACATGAATATTCCCTATTCAGGTGATAGAGAAACACGTTTTCTTGTCCATAATGCACTAAATTACAGGAGTTATTTTTATATTCAAATGCACAAAATCTTTACAAATTTGGAGGGCGGAGGTGCCTCTATTTTTTTTCCAATATCGATGACTTGTTCAGATCGCCGACCCTCCCCTTAAAGTCAAAAAGTACAAAAGGGATTCTAAATTCCTTCACCTTCAATGTTTTGAGAGATTCACCTTCAATGTTTTAGAAACTCGTATCTATTCATAAAAATTGAAATAATATGGTTAAATATTATTTATTTTCACAGTTTAGTTTGTACAACAAGTACCGGTTGCGTTTTGGGTGGATCAAGTTTGGGAAATCGAAAAGAATCATCAGAAGTGAGTGGTTTTAAAGCAGCTGACGAAATCCTTGAAGCTTTAAAAGATGGTGGATGCGTTGACAAATACGTACAAGACATGTTAATAATTTTTATGGCATTAGCTAAAGGTAAATCCAAAATTCAAGTTGGCGAAATCACATTGCATACGAAAACAGCGATTTATGTGGCAGAGAAAATGACAAAGGTTGGTTGTTTTTATTTTTCATTCGAAAAAATTTATAATATTTATTGGATTTATTGATTTTATAGGCGAAATTTAATGTGAAAAATATTGGAAATAATACAAACATAATTGAATGCGAAGGAATTGGAAAAGAAAATAGTCAAAAAAATTATTAATTTGATAGTTTGTATTCGTTTATAATAATAAATTTTAAAAGAAAAAAGCATTGAAATCCCTTAAGGCATAACAATTATCAAAGTATTATCCAACAAACACGAATTAGCCGACGATAATGATATTTGTTAGTTATTAAATTATTATCTACAGATTCGAGAAGAGTTTGATCCAAAAAATAATTTAAAGGGGGATTAAATGGTGTTTAAATTCGATGGTAAGTAAAAAGGATCGTCGGGAGCTAAATGAGTCCCAAGTAGTTAACGGGTTAAAGAGTATAAGTGTCAAAAAATGAACACAGCTTATGTGTTTTCACACCCAAAAGCTTTTTTTTACTGACTATACTTCTGGATTCGTAGATTCAGTAAATTTTTTTAGCGGGGATACAGTTTTTATACTTTTTTGTTGCGTACTGACTTTGGGCTTTTTGTTAACTTAAAAAAAACACGGTAATTTTTTGACTGAACGGGATTCTAAGATGTCAATTGAAATAGCTTTGCCATATCACCTTTCGTATACCAATTTAGAAACTAAACGTTCAATCCTCAAATGAACCCGTTTTTTGTACTTTTCGGATCAAAACTACTCAGTAAAAAGGTCAATGCCTTTTGCGCAGGCCTAAACAAGTCATTTTAATTCCACTTGGATCGATTTCGAAACTTATGAATACATTTGATAAAAATATGCTAACCAAAATAAAACAATGTGTAATTTTATCAATAAATATAAAAGAAATTATTCAGTAAATTTATTTGGCATTAAAAAATTATAAGCTTTCATGTGTTACAATGAATCTGTACTTAAAAATATTTAAAAAAAAGTCATCAAAACATTGTAGAACCGATAAATAAAACTATGTACAGAGCTTTCATATTAATTCGATAGAAAATATTGGGGGATTCACAATAGGGGCTCCAATATTAATTTGTACTTTTCCACTTTTTTAGAGTTGGCACATCACTGCTTTTTTCCATTTCGACATTGAATTTATACCGTTAAATTATTTCTATTTATTTTTTTTCTGTATCTTGTGAAATTTGATCATCGGGCATTTGAATCCCGATTGGAGTTTCATCAGAAGCAACATGTTCTTTCTTTTCATTAGCTTGAGCTTTTAATTGTTCTTTTGTTAATAGTGGAACGGGTGCATGTTGATCAGCACCCAAAGATGGCGAGGGGGCGGGTAAAGCTTCCTATAATTTAGATAGTTAAAAATAATTAGTTCTTCACTGCTCCATTTCTAAATATTAATTTGCGAAATTTCGAAATTTGCTTAGTTTTTCAACCCAAAAGAGTAAATTATTTTAAGAGAATGCAACGTTGGACAAAAAAATTTTTTACCTAGGCATGTGGGGTATCGTCGAAAAGAGCTTTTTGAGCAGAGCATGTATACGTATTTTGTTTACTTTTAAGATCATACACAAAGGCGTTAGAGGTTGTCAAAGAATCCAATTTTGATAATTTTTTATGTCTGATTTTCGAAAATACCTAGAACACAGACATACATTAAATATAGACTGACTATTACAAGTAAATGACATTCGTATTACTCGCATGTAAGAGGTCATCACATTGTGGGTGGTTTCTGAATTTTTGGAGATAAAGATATCTCAGGGGCAGTTAGCAGTATAAAATAGAGCAATCACAGATACTCAAATTTACTTTTTAATTCACGAGTATTTACGTATGTACTTCGTTAGGTCGCTACTTTATTGCTTTTAGCTGACTAGTACTAACTGTTATTGACAAAAAAAACTACAAATCACGGAATGGTATCAGCTGCTATAATTATTCATCAAGCTAGTTTAATAAACTTTAGGATATTGTTTTAGTGGTCTATATTTATTTGATACGTCTGTGATCTAGAAATATGGAATTCTGTACTATCATTTTTGAGTGAGAGAGAAGAACATAAAAAAAATATATATATAGCTCTATAATTTCTATATTATAGAACCCACACGGACAAACAGATTTTTGATTGACTGAGCCATTAACGAATAACTTGAATTTCATAAAAAAGATACATAAAATCTAATAAATAACGCCGGCAACACTGGCTATTATTCGTAACAATACGTACAATTGATGAATCTCGGCTGGTACCAGGTTGTGATTTTTCACTTGCACTATACCATGCATCAGCTCTAATACCAGAAATTCTTACTCGAACTTTTAATGGTGCCAAAATTTTACATATAAGAGCTTTGCATGCTGTCGATACTTTTGGATCACGAGGAAATGTTACCTTGTTTGATACTTGCTAAAATCAAAATGTAACAATTAAAATATTTCATAAAAACATGCTCATATACGTCGTGCATTATTTGTCACAGCAGTCATGTTATTGTGTATAATACTTAGACTTCATCAAATTCTTAAGAAAAGAGGGTTTATGATCAAACTACCATAAATACTCAGTTATGTTGACTGCAAACTCAACGATTGTAATACTTACCTTTACCAATTGTGAATAATTTGTATCATCGAATGGTAATCGTCCATAAACCATGGCGTAAAGAACGACACCCATTGACCATACATCAGACATCTGTGGTTGATACGGAATACCTTTTAATATTTCAGGTGATGCGTACGCATAACTACCACAAAACGTTTCACTTAATATAATTGATCCATTTTTTGTTTTTAAATGACCTCGGGCAAAACCAAAATCCGATAATTTTATATTGTAATTTGTATCCATTAACATATTTTCACATTTAATGTCTCTATATGCCGGAAAAAAAACTTACAAAAGTTGTTAAAAAATAAGATACCTCTTACACATTTTTGTGTAGGTTTAAAAAGATCTAAGAATAGATCTATCATCGATGGTGAATAAAAAGATATAGAAGATATTTGTTATTCATTACATTAGTAATAAATAATGTAGCCCGAAAAAAAATTAAATCTTGATTTTAAAATGAAAAGGTCTATTTGATAAAATTGAAGGGCTATATTGACGCTTAATTAAAAAAAATTATATTTTGAAACTACTATATATTTTTAAGCCTAACTTAAAATGCGAAAGAGGGTAATTATTGAAACGAAAAGAATACCTATGGACAACACCTCTTTCATGGCAATATTCAATTGAATCAACTAATTGCCGAAACCATTTACGTGCTCGAATTTCATCAATATGGGAATCTCGCCGTATCATGTCTAATAAACTTCCATTTTCAGCATATTCCATAACAATATATACCCTAAATTTTAAAATATAAAACAACTTTTTGGATTTAAGACTAATTTGTTCTAACTGGTAGTGTGTTATTCTTAGGATTTATATTTTAAGCTCTAACTAGAACAACTTTTATGATTAGGGCTATAGTAAATAGCTTAGCGTAGTAGTTCACTTTTCATGGTCAAGGTTTTTAATTGTATTATTAAAAATTGTTATGGCTGAGTTCAGTCGAACTTAGCTTATTTAATAACGGCCTCCCATAAATAAGGGATGGCGAACCAATGACATGAGACACAATAATTTGGTCTCGCCACCGAACACAAAGTTTATTATGAAGTATTATATTAAGAATTACGAACTCAAAATATCCTACGAAACGAACGCTCGCTCGTTTGTATTGTGGTTACATCGTGGACTGCGAGTTACTCGGCTGTAGATGTCATTGCTCGGTTTAGTAAACCTTCTCAAGAAGGAGAGTTTTTGAAAATTATTCGACGCCACGTCCATGGCCTCGTTAAAAATTACTTTAGAAAAAATGGCACGTTGATATACATAAAAGTTCGCCACCCCTGGCCTATATCGATAATCTATGTTAAATAATTCTGTGGAATTCTGAAACACTCTGCATAAAATGATTTTAATTAACCAAATAAACGAAAAATTGATACCTGTGTGTGGTTTCAATAGCTTGTAAAAATCGTATTAAATTTGGATGTTTTAATCCTTTAACAACTTCAATTTCTCTTGGTAAGAATTTTTTCAAATAATCTGCCGGTGCTGTAAATTTACTTACTATTTTCACAGCCACATTTGAATGATGGCGTTCACTGTATGCTACCTTGAAATTAATAAATTTAAACATAATCTACATTTTAATTAAACCTAGATCAGAAACTGTGTAATAGAACGATTTCCAAACCGACCAAAACTAGAAACATGCGAATCTCGGAAACGGCTGAAACGATTCGCTTCATGTTCATTTACATGAAATCATTTTTAAATAAAATGCTATATTTCAATACTTAAAATTAAAGTGAAATCATAATATCTCATACTGTTCTATTTTTATTTGAAATTAAAAATCTTTAAACCCAATTTGATCACCTTATACGTTGAAATCACTCATGAGATGGCAACATTAAAGAAGAAATAATCTTACCAAATTTTAATATAAAATATCTTCAAAACGAAACGAGGTATCGAAACTTTTTGGCCTTTTGGAAATCGTAATCTTGCCAAAGAAAAAAAGGCCTTAAATCACCTTCACAGTAGCATATGATCCTTGTCCAATATTTTTACCTAACGCATAACCATGTGTCTCTAAAACTGTTGCCTTTTTCACCGGTTTAACTGGATCATGTACTTCTGATACCATTGGATTTGTGGGTACAACAACTGCAGCGTGAACTTGTTGATTTGCATTGTGTAAGCTCTGTGGTCCCGAACTTTGATGTTCTTTATTTGGCATTGTTTTTTGATGCTTAATGCTATGATTATTTAATTATACTATTTTAGCGCAAACATAATTTTTTTTAATATCTATTTTTAATTATTTTTGTCAAAATACACTTCAAATTTTAAAATTGAGAAAGATCATTCAAAACGAACACTTTCCATGGAAGTGTTATTTGCGTTGCAATAGAAACATATTTTTTTAGAACAAAATGCTTTTCTTATTTAATTCAAAATATTTTGATATTTTAGTTTGTCTTTTCATTCTTGATATCGAAACAGTTATAGATTTTGAAAGTAATGTCACAATTTTGTATTATTCAAACGGTTAGTTTTAAACATTTTTAATGGAAATTTGTATAATAATTCACATGATTTAAAGAGTCTGCGGCTTTTAAAAACGTGGCCTACTAGGAAAGCGTTTAAAATTTAGGTAGAAAATTTTCTTTTGTTCATTATCAAAAAATGCTTATATTTTTGCTTTAATGTTAGGTACTATTTTTAGTTATCTTTCGTAATCAGTATCTAATTTAGTGGTGGGTTGAAGAAGAGCCCTAATTTTGAATCATTTTTTTCAACTGTGATGTCAATTTTTCGCTAGCTATCACTTACCTGCTTCATTCCGGGACCAGGACTTCACATTATTGAAACCTATTAGAGCTAAGTTAATTTTAATCACAAATTTGAAAAGAATGGCCCAAATTTAGTAGGATTACATACTTGGTTTATCAAAATTGGATAAAATTTGGATTTTATTGAGCAAAATTAAATTTTTTGGATTCTGATGAAGTCATAAAGTTAAAAAATTCGATTTTTTGATAACACATGCAAATTTGATCCGATCCTATTAGAATTTTTTTTGAAACCCACTAATTTTGGGTCATTCTTTTCAGCTGTGATGTCAATTTTTCCTTAGCTATCACTTATGTGCTTAATTCCGGGACCAGGACTCCACATTCTTGAAAACTATTAGAGCTAAGTTAATTTTAATTACAAATTTGAAAAGAATGGCCCAAATTTAGTAGGATTACATACTTGGTTTATCAAAATTGGATAAAATTAGGATTTTATTGAGCAAAATTAATTTTTTGGATTCTGATGACGTCATAAAGTTAAAAAATTTGATTTTTAGATAACACACGAAAATTTGATCCGATTTTATTGGAATATTTTTTGAAACTCACTAATTTTGGATCATTCTTTTCAGCTGTGATGTCATTTTTTCGCTAGCTAATCTTTATGGCTTCGAATTATAAATAATACTAAACTTAGTGGGTTAGTCGATAAAATAAGAAAATGGCGAGAAATTCAATCAAATCATTTATACTTTAATTAACGTATATTTTTTACATGAATCATAAATATTAATATATCACATTGATTAGTCTTTAAAATTAATTATAAATATTAATATTAGCTATGATACAATTATTAATTCAACTCTTTTACACTCACAGTTATGTGTACTTAATTTCAATAAGAAAAGATATATCCCAAATCCAAACCGTTTTGAAATCAAGTTTTTCGTGAAGTTACTTTTACACGACCAGATATTAATTAGTCCTGGTTTATATGGATTTGCATTAAGCTGAGAAAGTAAAAGAGGACATTAAATTTAAAATACACTTATTAAATTTTTAAAAGTTGAATTCTTATAATTCATCTTATAATTAGAATTTTTTCACATATTTATTTTTTTTAAAATAAATTTACAATGTTCGGTTTAAATCTTTGATGAAATAATTATGAAGTTAAAGTTCAAATTTATCAAAAATTTTGACTGTAATAATATTTATTAATTTTTATTTTTTTGGAGGGCTAGGCCTAGAGTACATATATATTTTATTTACACAATCGATTTTAATAGATTTTAGTCTGAATTAGTTCCAATTCGAATATAAAATGTTCGTTAAATATTGACGATAAAATTATTTCACAATTTTTCAGAATAAATAATCGTTCCATTTGGATTCGTAAATTGGATAAAAGTAGAACCGATTTTAATAGATAGATATTCAGTCAGCCTCGTCAGGAAACAGAAATCGCGTTGTGGATTAGCTAAACCCCGCATTGGCATTGCGGACGATCTCACATAGCTACTACATATCTTTTTTTTTGGAATACCTGTCGATTAAAATCGGTTCTATCATTTCTGAAATTAGTTCAAAATTGAGACAGACAATACAATGGCAATCTAGTTGGAAATCTAAGCCACCCGCTTTGAGAACGCGAAATAGGCTTACGATTGAAGTCGCCGTGCTGACTAGCCTATGAAATTCTCAGCTTTTCTGAAATGACTCACTAAAATTACGCTTGGCCGCAGATCTATTAGGAGAATATATCTGATTGCAATCCATTAGGGTACTATACTCAATAGATCAATAATTTTGAACAATTTCCGTTTGAGCTTGCACTTTACACTGTTTTAATGTATTCACAATTAAACAAGTAATTGAAAATAATTGTCAATTCTTATACATATCACATAAAACTTTCTCCATGGGTGTATTTCCAATTGTACGATGAAAAAATACAGCCTCAACTCGTGATGCTGGTACCAAACGCAACAACGGTAACATCAGTAACAGTCGTCCAAATCGTGCCGGTTGTCCTGGCATTTGTGCTCGACAATGTTGTAGCAACATAACTTGTGCTTGATCTTGTAAATTTTCAATTTGACTGGGATCTTTTAAACCACGTGTTTCTGGAAAGATCACTGAAAAATTTATTCTCGCTTTGTCGCACTAAAATCGGCATAAAAATTAATACTTACCAGCACGAAACAATACAATTGCTTTTAAACATGCAAATTCGGCTGGATCCACTAGAATAGCTTTAAATCTGGATAATATATCGGCAAGTGTACGAACTTCGGTAGCTATTTGACTAGATTTTACACCATTTCCAGAACTTGCCATATGTTCACTAACCGAAAATAGTGGTGAAGATGCTGCGTCTAATGGCATACACCATTGTATCGCATTTAGTAGAAATAATTCACTCCAGGATTCTTCCAAAAGTATCACCTGGAATTCAATTCCTTATTAAAAAAAAAAATTATATCGATTGAACTACAGCCATATTTGTTCGACTATTTTGGTGTCGTATTATATTATAAGTGCTCTATCTTCAAAAATTAAGTAGTAGGAAAAATATATATAGTTTACCTGATCTCGAAATGGTAGACTAGCAAAACTTGGTAAATTTTTTGCCCATTTAACAGCCATAAATAATAAACGGGCGGATGTTTCATAAACAGTTTCATGTGCGGGATTATATAAAGACGGGTGTGGAGCTGGATTATGTGGTTCTGGTCGTACCGGTCCACTACTGGAACTTACTGCACATGGTTGGACTGGTGTTCCACTTGTGCTTGATTCTCGTAACGATGGTGAATGTTCTTCTTCGTTTGTTACGTCAATGCTATCATCTAGAAAGAAAATTTTGAATCAATTTCAGCAAATTTTACGAAACATACGTGCATTTGATGACTGGTCGAATAGTTTTTGAGATGCGGATTAAAATCGATCCAAATATTGCGATATCTCAGAAACTCTGCATCCAATCATTAAATTAACCGGATTTTTAAACTTTTTGGATCAAAATTACCCCATCCACCGAGATTCATCAAATTCCAAGACAAAATTTTTTTTGCGATATTCTCGATTTTCAAAATAATTGCAAAAAATCGAAAAATTTCGATAAAACTCAGTCTGTGTCATTCCGCATAAAAGTTACTACTGACCCAACGAAAAATAATGCCACGTTCTCAAGTTATTTGACTTCCAATTGATAAATATTTGTTGATTTGTTCGATTTTTTAAAAATATCAATCGATTATAGGCAATACACATTACATAGATGTGTGATTTTTGTGTAAAAAAACGGGTCTTTATTTTTTCGTCACGTAACTCTCAAATACAATTTCATTTAGTGATAAATTTTCTAGGATAAACCCGGTTGGTTTTGGACGCCTATTGAACCGATGATATTTTGTTTTTATAAAGGTATAGTTTACAAGCTACAACAGTCAATGTTCGGTTGTAACATGACGGCCGTGGCGACCGTGTAGAATAACTGGATGATTATGGATACCGTTGATGATGATGATTGGGATATAGTTGAGCTTTTAATATATTCAAAAAGTAAAATGGTTGTAGGATTATAAATGAATTAGTCCTTGTTTGGTGTATGTGTGTATGAGTGCCACTAATTAATCATTAGGGAGTTGTCGGTGTTTGAATGTTTGCATTAATTACAGAGGATTTCATATGTCATTTCTATGTAGGTATGTTGGTTGCTGTTGTTGTACGTTCGTTCGGTTCAGTTCAATGATGTTGTGAGCAACGTATACTAACTATACAACATATTTATATAACGGCCAAACAATATGGAAACTTGGATGAAACTAACCAACAACAATAACAATGCTATGGAAAATGAATTTCGAAATGGATATGATGTTGTTATTATGTATAAAATATATTTCTAGTATCCTATGTACAGTCAGAGACGATTAAAAGTTTAGAATTAGTACGAAAAGATAGTGAACAAAAAACAATTAGGCAATAATCAAGAATCGAACCCCGGACCTATTTCTTTGGAGGCGAGCGCATTTTTTTTCCGAATAAGTCCGTTATTTGGCCCAATTTGTTTAATCTGACAAAAAATTTGAAAAATATGATCCAAAATTTATAAAATTAAATCATTGGTTCATTCAGTTAGGTAAATCTACGGATTTTGATGCTAATTTGTAAAAAAATAGGTTTCTTTTCTTTTTTTTAGTAGGAACGATCCACGCGACATTTTGCGCGCGGTTTTTATCTCTACATGGTTTACTTTGGTTTTCTTATAAGTTTTCTTGAATATCTATGCTATTGATCGTATTGAGACGAATAAAAACAAAAGAATTGTTTAGTAAGAATTTCTGCATCGATCTTGCTTACTATCGAACCCCGAACATAGCAAAATAACCTCAAAATCTCATAAAAATCGCAGTAACCTCATACTTTCAATTTTTCTGATAAATTTTCGAAAAAGTCGAAGGAATTGAGTTGCAATTTTGAAAAAGATGTAGCATATGATCATAAAAAGGGTAGTAAATTTAAGCCCGATATCGTCACAGAAAGGCTGACTTAAATCGATTCCAACTCCTCATGGCAATGGCTGGACAATGACAGAGAACATCGACATGAGACATCGCGTATATTATCGAATAAAAAAAGGCTATTAGCACAGCTTGGTTACCTCTACTCAAGCTTCAGCTTAAAGAGCTTTACCAAAAATAAATCACTGACTCAATTTTAAAGAAAATTACTTTAAATTAGAAATCTTTTTATGTTTTCGACCACTTTAACTACAAAGCTAGAAAAACTATATCTATTGTTGTACTAAATTCACTCATATCTGTTGTAATAATAGTAGTAACACCATTGTAACTAACTAACCCGCCCATCATTAAAGGGTTTTATTTCATATTCATATAATATATCATCCTCATTCCAGAATCCAGGTACATCGTTAGTTATTATTTATGTAATAATATTCATAACTGGACATTAGAATATATATTATATTTTGTTTTGTTGTTCGAATTCATTCGAATAGAGAGATTGTCCTTGTATTGCACATAGCACATATAACTAACTTTGTTGAAATAATTTTAATGCGTTTATCATCAAGTGTGGATCCAGAGAGGAGCAATTGGGACCATTGCCTTTTCCAGAAAGTAAGGAAAAGCATAGAAATTCTCCTTATTTGGCGTTTAATATTTTTCGAGATATCTCTTAAACTGTTCCCAAAGGAGGGGTATCGATAAGACTTCATTCCCGCCCCAGAGTAACGAAAAATCAAAATCATGCGATTTGATGTTTTCTTTATCACCATCCTGTGCTCTATAGAATAAAAAACTGTTGTCTCCGATTTGAATAAAATAAATTTTCTGCCGTAATGTTGGCCCAAAAAATACAAAAATTGGGTTCTTTTGACGATTGAACATGTAATTTCTTAGATGTCTCCTGAAATTGTACACGAAGGGTGATATCCTGTGCCAATTTCGACAGTCAATATCTTAAAGTCAATAAATTTCACAAAATGATCAAGATTTTCGTATTTCGTTCAAGTAAACCGAAGGCCCAGTAGTAGAAACAAGCAAACAATAAAATGTTAACGAAACAAATGATAAATGTCCTGTAGAAATTTTGTGAAGTCGCGCTTTCATCCGCCATATTGTGTCCTGCCTACATAGTTTGAATTGGTATATATTTGAATATAATTTATTCATAAAATTTAATGATTTTATTTTATGTTTATACACAAGCTTTAAAAAAACTGAAGATTAAATCTGTTTCGCAATAAAATTAAAGGTTGTAAAATCTTTAGCTCACTTGAATTTTCGATAAGGGCATTAAAAACAAATAAGATATTTTTAAATTATAGCCCAGATATTAGTGTACTTTAGTGTGTAACAAGTACCTGAATCGAAGCCAGGTGGATACAATGAAATTTTGTTTAAAATGTTTTTTTGTTTTATCTCTAAGATAAATAAATCTTTGTCTAGAATCTATGTGCTTTCAAAGTACAGAAAGTAATTAAAGTGTCTAAAGTAAGTGGTGAAGAATATTAAGATTATCTATTAACGTTTACTTTACCATCATTGTCGGTTAATTCATGTTTAGGTGTTGGAGGTTGTGGTAATGTTATTGACGGTGGTCCCAAAAGTCCTGGCGCATATCTAGCTGGTGATAATGCCATTGCTAACGACACTGGTGGCCTAGAAGAATTAAAAAAAATCATTATTAAGTTTCTAATTGACGCCTATATGGACAAACAGTGATGTTTACGAAAAAATGTTTTATAACTAAAAGTTGTTTATTTTTTATAAGGTACATTTTTTATGCTTAAACTTTTGTTCTATCTCTAACGGTTTACAAGATGAGTCCTACGGCCCAAGACCTATGTTGCTCATTTACGAACTCAAACTAACTTTTTACGCTCTGAATACGCCATAAAAATTTCATCGTGCTATCTCTTTTCCTTTTTGAGTTATCTTGTCCACAGACAGACGGGCAGACGGGCATACGGACTGACTACCGCAAATGGACTAATTTGGTGATTTTATGGTGATTTGTTCGTAGCATCAATTTTTTTTATGTATTTCATGTATGTAGGGTATAATAATACAATGTATTCCATATATGGAGATAAAAAGATATAAATTGAACCTCCATCATCAAGTCAGGTTGGCCGAGCGGTCTAAGGCGCCAGATTTAAGCTCTGGTTCCCAAACGGGAGCGTGGGTTCGAACCCCACACCTGACAATTTTTTTTTTTTTCTAAATTAAAAATGTAATTACATCAATTAACAAAAATATTTAGAGTAATTTTCTTTTGAATTTTGTGACCTTATAATATTCAATATTTTTTCATTAGCAACGTATTTTTTTTGTAACAAATTTCCTATTGATTGATTGTTAATTATTAATAAATAATAAAAATAATAATAAATAACTTTTATAATAAAATGTTTGCTAGTTCAGGTGTAAAACAATTTTTACAACAAAATAAAATCGATGAATTGGTATTAGATACTATAAAGTAATTTTATGGTGTACATTGTTCTAACAAAACAACCTTTGATCATTTAAATTATAATATATTATCAATCGTTTACCATTCATGATGTATCATCATATTATACGTTAACGTTATCTATGCTATCGTTATCATAATGCTCTTTGTTTTCTAAATGGTTGCTGATAACAAGTAACGACCTATATACTTTTAATACCCTTTACCTGTACAATGTGTCACAAAAAGTGTATACCTACTATTTTATAAAAAAATAAGGTACACCACTTTTAGATTGAACAAGTGAAAGCAAACAACTGTCTGAGTAAATTGTTGAAATACCATGCATAGACAGTGTTGATTACTCTATAACATTACACAAACATACATGACACACATATACATAACTGATAATCCCATATTAATACATACTATACAATTAACGCCTTATTTTGCGCCCTCGCGGGTAAACAGTGATGTAAACAAAAAATGTTTCAAACAAAAGTTGTTTATTTTTTGATAAGAGATTTTTATATTTAAACTTTTGTTCTATCTCTAACGGTTTACAATACCCAATTGACCTATGTTGCTCATTTACGAACTCTACCTCACTTTTTACGTCCTGAGTAGGCTGTAAAAATTTCAGCTTGATATCTTGTTTCGTTTTTGAGTTATCGTGTCCACAGATGGGCAGACAGACATCCGGGAATACACTAATTAGGTGATTTTATGAACACCTATACCAAACTTTTGTTCGTAGCATCAATATTTTTAAGCGTTACAAACTTGGGACTAAACTTAGTATACCTTGCATATTACATATACGCATGGTATAAAAATAACTTTTTTTTATATTAACATCGGGTCCTCTAGATGTGTGGTTTAGAAAGTAACCAACTTCGTCACTCCTGTTCTATGTTAGTGACACAAATTATACGTAATATGTTCGTGTCTTTATTCTATTTGTAAACGTTTCGCACAACTATATAAGTGATACAAATTACATATTTTTATTATAAAACAAAATTTTTACATTCATTTCAAATTTGTATGTACTTCATATAAGTCCAAGTCCGCCATAGGACATACATGATACTTTTAATAGCTTTAGCTATCTAAACACATTATACTACTTAACGAAAAAAAAAAGATTAGTTTCATAATAAAAATAAGCATACTTTTTCACCAAAAATAGGTGTGATATCATAAAAACAAATTTGGATATAGGCAATTGTTTATAAATCAATTTTTCTGCGGTAACTACAAGCTACCCACATTATTTTTGCAATAGAGCTGTGTTCAGATATTTTTGCAACTCTCAGTAAATAGATACAACAAAATCATTCTTCTGTATGTTAATCATTACTAAAATCAAAAACACATCATCATTATTTAAGCTCTCTACCTGATGATTGGTTACTTTGATGTCTATAAGTGTGTGTATCTATGTGTGTGAATGGGTGTACCCTTTTACAAGTAACGAGAAAAAATTTTCCATTTTATTTTTCACACATTGCTAAATCGATTTTTTCATCTATATAAAAAATATTTTTTATATACTCGAGCTCCGGGTCGACGACTTTCCTAATTCGATTTGTTTCTAAAACTTGTAGTCTTTCGAATAAAAATTCAGAATTTGACATTAAAATTTTAGAAGATAATCTAAATTTTTATAGATTTGTGTTGTAATAAAACACTTTTATCCTTCCTCAAACTAGTTGGGTCGATATTATGACTATATCGCATACAATTTTTATTATTTAATTTATAATAATTGTTAAATTATTATTAATATTTATATAACTGTTACTTTATTAATGATCAATAGGAAACTATTTTTTAAATAAATAGAAATAAATAGAAAATACTAGATAAAAAATGAATATAAATTAATGTGTTTAAATACAAGAAACACTTGCGTAAATATTTTTAATGAAATATCAAAAAGTCTTCAACATGGTTTTAAAAAGAAGTAAATAAAGACTTTATACTATTCTTATTTAAAGAATTTGATCTAATTCTAATGCTGTAATTCAAATAAAATACTTTATTATAAATATTTAACATTTTTTGAAACTTAAATTTTTACCGAAACGAAAGAAATAGAATTTAAGGATGTTCCAGCATGGTATTTGCAGTTTCTATGTTAAAGCAATGGTACAATTTTTTTTTCGACAGAATTTAACGAAAAATTAAATTTAAGAATTTAATAATGCTTACTATTAATTCCCAAAGTTTCAGAAATTTTGACCGTTTAAAATGGGAAATAATTATGCCAACGTCCCAATTTCGATCAATTTACGTCAAAATTAATATCTCGAAAGTGAAAATTAATTTCTAAATTTTTTTTTTAGAATTGTATTGTATAAACATTTTTTTCTACTTTTTCTTCAATATATAATAATATCATAAAAAATAGTTGGAGAGACCGGACATTTTACATGCTTTAAATGGGACATGACCCTCAAAATCGCGAACTTTGTCTTTAAATATCTCGCGATCTAAACGGTCAAAAATTATGAAATTTTAGGAATTCATAAATAAAGCTATTATAAACCCGAGAAAAAAAATTCGGCCAAATCTGTCGAAAAGTGATTTCATGCTGGTACTACCTTAAATAAATTTTAAATTTAATATTCAATTTCAGAAGCTTAATATCGAATGTAGTCAAATATATTAACTCACCCAAATACTCCAACGGCAACAGCTGCTTCACGTAGTGCTCTTTCTTGATCTACAGTCATATCGCGTAATGTTTCTGGACGTATTGTGGCTGTATTACGAGGTTGTCTTTCATTTTGAACGGCTGAAATAAAAAAAGTACAAATAGATTAAAAAATTATATTCTGAAAACACTATCAAAATGTATTTAAAGGTTCTCAGATGTAGACATCAAAGAGATTATCAATATTTTCAATATTTGTTCCAAAAGTCGTTAAAATTTTGTCCTCTTGGTTGAAAAAGAAAGTAAAAGTACGAATTTTTCATTAGCCATATTGATAAGTGGATAAGAATCTTTTCATAAAATAAGGCATTTAATCTATATATATTTTTCTATAGAATAGGGTATTTTACTATTTTTGAAAAAGTACTTCAAAATGTTGATTTTGCTAATAAAAAGCCATCAAAAATTTATTTCGGAAAAATACACACGCTTTCTTGGCAAAAACTTAAATTAAATTTTAAACTGCCAAAAACGCGGGCATCCAATTTGAGGACGTAATATCGGTATCATTTCACGAAATAACAAAAATAAGTTTGACAGATATATTCATAGACATCTGATTATAATAAATATAAATACTTATTATCTATGGGTATATTATACCCAGCTGTATACACTGAACTAATTGATGGTCTGTGGCTCATACCGATATGACATCACAGCTTGTCGCGTTAGTTTAAAAATTACGATTTTTAATTTTAATATTTTAAAAGAAAAATGTGCTTTTATGACTCGAAATCAGAATATTTAAGTATATTTTTATATAAATTTTAACTTTTTTTGAAATTTCATAATTTATTTTTGACTAACGATAATACCCTATTATTTAATTCTCTATTGCCTGATTGAACAAGGTATTAAACTATTAAACGTTAAAAACGTCTATCTAAATGAATTGATTATTTTTAATGATGTGAATGATTAATGATACCATAAATGGTTCGAAGGCCTCTCATATTCAATACGGTACGGTATACTAAATGACATTATAAAAGGTATATATAATTCATAAAACAAAATATAATGTCCAGCAGTGAGTGAACAACAGTATAAAATAAACAAATAAAAAATAAATTTGTAAGTTTATTGTATGATAAATAAACTCTCAAAGGACAAAACCTACTCAAATAAATTACTCAACATAACTTTTCATAACCCCGTATTTAACTTTGCACCACTACTACTACGCTCTGCTACCATATTTAGACGAATCAATTTAGAATGTGATTATATTCTATTCGTGTATATATAATATTTATTTGTATAATCACATTCTAATATAATAATTTTATATGTAGTATACAAAACAAAAACAGAGATAGATAAATGAATAGATGATATTGGGTATAGTAGTATATGGTAGTATACTATAACGTAGTGTTTGGTGCGGATTAAATAGCTTTAAAACGCATTAATCAGTGTCATTTAAATCCGGACTATAACTGTTTGTTACTCTCTGGAGCTAGAGAGTACTACGACTACTCTCTACTCTAACATTGGAACGATAATAAAGAAATGTATAATAGATATAGATATATATAAAAGGGGTTTTGTTTGGTTTTGGTTGTTTATATTGTTGTTTTGGAGTTTGTTCTATTGTTGTATTGTACAGGGTGGATCAAGTTATAACAGTAGTCGTTTCATCAATAGGGCATTCCACTGTTTTTGAAAAGTACTTCAAAATGCTGATTTTGCTAATAAAAAGCCACCAAAAATTTATTTCGAAAAAATACACACGCTTTCTTGCCAAAAACTTAAATTAAATTTTAAACCTTTTTTAAACTGTCAAAAGCGCGGGCATCCAATTTGAGGACGTAATATCGGTATCATTACACGAAATAACACAAATAAGTTTGGCAGATATTTTCATAGACATCTGATTATAATAAATATAAGTATTTATTATCTATGGGTATATTATACCCAGCTGTCTACACTGAACTAACTAAGGTCTATGGCTCATACCGAGGGCTTGTCCGCGTTTTAGGTCACGTGATATACAGTTTAAAAATTACGATTTTTAATTTTAATATTTTAAAAGAAAAATGTGCTTTTATGACTCGAAATCAGAATATTTAAGTATATTTTTACATAAATTTTAACTTTTTTCAAATTTCATAATTTATTTTTGATACCCGGATACACTTATAGACGGATACACTTATAGCGTCCTTTTCTCGAAACCGGGTGAATATTGCCAAAACGATTTCATAACTTTGCACTTGATGCCTCAAGTAGGTATGGGACATTGCAAATTGATAATGTATTTGCAATTAATTCAGATGGTGCTAGATATTTTTTCCTTGAAGCTGGTTGATGGCATATAAAATTTCTATTTTTTGTATAAAGGTCCTCTGGTCATATTCACAAAAATAAACTGTTTTTCTAAAATTTCAACACAATTTGAGCAATTGTTATTATTTTAACGTTGAGCAATTGTTATTATTAACTATCATTTGATGAAGTGCTGTCGTTATAACTTGAACACTCTGTATAAATATTGTTCGATGTGTATTTTGTTTGTCGGCTGGTAGTTGGTAGATAGGATTTTAATTTCGCGTAAAATTACGATTATTTGTTTGTTCTATAGTTGATTTATTGTAAGTAGACGTCTATAACTAATATGACAATATTATATATTTATGATTTACGGAGGACTTGTAACAAAAAAGTTGGCTAAGTAAATCTATATGAGTCTCATAGTTCTGAGTATAGAAATTCAGAATCATTAGCTATCGTTTTTTCAAAATGTTTTAATTAGTCTTCATAATCTTTTTTGGTTTTTCAATATTTTGAAAATTTCTGCTATGTCTAGAATTATAACCAATTTTCATTCTGTATTATTTCATTATTTGTTCAGTCCTATGGAAGTTTTAGTATAAGCAGGTCTAAAAGTCTCTTTAATATTTTCAATAAAAATTTCTAGTGGTATTTTTCTCTCTCACGTTCAACGCTACCCAGATTTTTGCCTTGCAATTAACTTTCTTCGAATGAGGCAACCTAAAGGAGTCAAAGGAAGGCTCTGATTTTTGGTAATTGAATTATTTGATCATGAATTTGTTCAAAGCCGCACTCTCGTTATCTGGTAATCGTGTCCTACTTAGAAGTTTCGGGGTTCTTCTCAAAGGTTCTTGTCAAATTCTTTGACAAATTAATTTTTTTGTTTTCTCATGCAGTTAGTCAGCTCTGATTCAATTAGAGTTTGGAGTTTTTATGTGATCAGCACTTTGAGTATTATATTTTAAAGTTTCTTCTTCTTAAGGTAGTATTATCGGTGATAGACTTTGCATTCAGAATTAAATGAAACTTGGCATAGTTGTCCATTATTATATCATAATTAACCAGTTTTAGGGGCCTTCAGAGAACTGAAAATCTGAACGTCCAGTTTTGTGTAATAAAATAGAATCTGTGATTTCCCACAAGAATCAATGTTAAAATATCTTTAAAATATCTTTTTTTCAGTTCTCTGAAAGCCCATAAAAATTTAACTGGTTAATTATGATATAATAATGGACAACTATGCCAAGTTTCATTAAATTCTGAATGCAAAGTCTATTACCGATAGTACTACCTTAACAGACTTTCTCATATAAGATTTTTTAAGGAAAACCATTCTGTTAAATTTTGTTAGAATGTCATACTATGTCACAAGTAATAATCAACTTCTATATAAATGTGTACAAAAATACTTTAAAATTACTTTCTTTGTCTTTAGTGTGTTATAAAGTGTAGATCTATAGATGTATAAATACAATACTAAAGTTTAATTTAAGATTAACCAATTCATTTATATTTGAAAGGCGACAAAGTGAAAATTGATTGTTGGGTTTTACTTTAATACAATTAAAAGTATCGTACAAAATAAAATTAACAAAATGAAAATATTGATTTTTATTTTAATTTAAGTAAAATATTCATTCTCCTTTTTTTTTTTAAAACTATATTTGCATTAATTTGAATATTCAGTTTCATGCGTTTAAAATTAATGAGTTTGTAATTTTAAAAATTTTATGCTGCTAAACCAACTTTTAGAGTAAATATAATTATAATTAAATTATATTTTTTGGCAAATGGTTCATTTTTTTTCGTAATATTTGTAAGGATTCTAATCAGATTCATTTAATACGTAAATGGTCTCGAAGTAAAAATCTGTACTTCAAACCTGGGTAAGTGAGAACTGGATAAGTGAGAGTAATAGCCAGGACCCGCCATTTTAAGCTCCCAAAACCTCTATTAGCGAGAAACAGTAACCTCTGTAAGAGAGAGTCGTTTTTCTCTCATGGACCTCCGTAAGTGAGACTGCTACTTATCTATACCTCTTTAAGCGACAGTCGAGCTTTATTTATTTATATTATTTAGGAGGCATTTTTACAACATTCGAACTTGCTGTGATTTGTTATTGTTGCGTACCTCTATAAGAGAGAAACGCTACCCTTGTACCTGAATTAGCGAGAAAATCGGGTTAGTGAGAAATTTCTATAAGCGAGAATGAGATTGTGCTCCCTTGAACTCTCGCTTATCCAGGTTTGACTGTATAATGCATTTTTCACAGTGATAAGAAAATCAATAATTATTATTTATTAATAAAAAAAATAAATGAAAAATTGAATTTGATTTCATAAATAAATAAATCTACAGCGGGAAATATTACTATTGTCAGCACATTCACGAAGTCGAAGTCTCATGCTTATATATATTAGTGATAAACTGATAAGAATGAAAAACAGCAGCATAATGGGATACAGATATTGGAGAAAGAAAGCATATTTGTTCGTTCGTTGCACGTCATCATAATAAAAGTGGAGTAGGCGGTTGGTTATTATTTTATATAGCACACACTGGGAGCGGTTATGAAAATTTATTTTTATTGAAAAAGAAAACTTGATAGATATTATGCAACTTGTCATATTCGATTATACTCTCTAAAAAAAGAGGTCAACCTTAGAATCTAACGGAATAAGTTGAATATTTGTACAAACCTTTATTTTGATAGTAAAAAGGTCAAAAGTCATAGTTTGCTACAGAAACTTTTAAAGCCAATATCCATCAACTTCAATAAGAAAGGTTTACCAAGCGGAAAGGATCACACAAGAAATTTATAGGTATACAGAAGGTCATGAAATTTTATAGACTGGATTCCACAATTGACCCTGCACTAAGGTACCAAGAGCTGAGCACTCCATCTTCTGCGCCCTCTATTTAAAAAGTGGTTCAACGTATAAAAAAGGTTTCAGGCGAAATTTGTAGAGAATTTTATCTCCTAGAACGTTTTAGTAAATGTAAATATGATTGAAGGCAAAGAAAACGAGATATTATCAAAAAACTGATTTTTGCTAACTTTGACCTTGAATATCCAAGGACGCTGACACGTGATTTTTGAAATAATATTTGCATTATCAAAATAAAGGTTTGTACAAATATTTAGCTTATTCCGTAAGATTACGAGGTGAAATCCTAAGAAGATTGGACTATAATAAAAATACGATTTTAGAATATATCGGCTGTTTCACCAAAATTAATGCAATATAATATATTTGTAGGCGTGAATAGCCAATGAAAAGAAAATAAAATTGGCTGCTTTTTCCACATCTTCCTTTTAATTGGTCAAGTTAGCAAGACTGATTAAAATTGGTTAAAAATTACGACCTGTAAAATGTAATTAGCTATACACAGCAAATTTGAATGATAATAATTTTTTTCTAGAACTGAAAAAGCTATCATTTGATAGTAAAAGTTTTTTGCTTTCCAAAAAGCTAAATAAAATATTAATTTTTTGAAAAAGAAACCACTTTATTAAATTTTTTATTAATGCTGGCATATAATTGCACAGATTGGGGCGTTAAATTTATTGTCAGAAAGTGTTAATGAGAATAGAAATTATAATTACCCATGTTACGTTTTAAAATTTTAAAATATATTTTACTAACTTGTAATATTTTAAAACTTTTAAAATAATTTGTGTTAAGTTTTAAAGTATTTAATATAATATTTATTAAGATAACATATCTATCTATATATATATAACGTAATTTGTAATTCACTTTGTAATTTATAATTTACTTTGTTAATGTACCTACGAATATGTTGTTATAAAATATTCTATGCGATAGATTTTAATAATAATTTATACATAAATGATTATTTACTTTTAAAATAAACTTAAAATGTAGAACCAGTTCGGATTCTCTTTGGTATAACCTTTTTATTTAAATCAGTGAAGGTGAAAAATAATGAATTGGTTAAACTTTTAGCTAAGCTAACTACTTTAGCGTGTGAATGTATAATTTTGAACGGTGCATCAGGAAGTTATTAGGTTAGTTTTAAAGCTTTTCTTAATGCTACCATCTTGTATATTTATAGCTTATTTACATGGAAACGATTTTTTTAATTTTTACCCGACTGTCAAGGAGTGGCTATGTTTTTCGTTCGGTCTAAAAATATACCGCTTAAGAAAAAACAGGCTAAAGAAAATAATATTTAGATTTAATTTTACTCATTATGTAATTTTTATATCATATCTGTTATAAAATTGCCTATAACTAAAAAGAAAGTAAATTTGTCTAGCCTTTTTTAAGCCACGGGTATCGCACTACGAAATTCGTCACGGGTCGAGATAGTTATATAAAATAGTATAACCTCTACCATAAAAATTTGATTCTGTTTGGTGTTTCAGAATAATTAACAGTCTAATTAAAGTTATGTTGTAGAAAGATTTGTTGATTATTTTTGTCTGGAGTATCCTTAATTATGGAGAGTTCCATTTCTTGTAAGAGGATATCCTGAAAAGGCCAATCTTAGATGGAGGGAAGAACGTACTTGTGGTACTACAAGACAGATATGACCTGAGTACAATCGCAGGCGTTGCGAAGTTCTTATATCACTTTCAATGGTCTCTGTTCGCAAAGTTGTTGCGGCTATTACAGGATACTGGCTGGGTGGCAAGCATGCTGAACGCTTAGGCCTAGCAGTGTATCACGACTACTGCAGGAGCTGTCACAGTGGTGCCGAGGAGGAGACAATGTCTCATCTCTCTGTCACTGCCCAGCTATTGTCATGAGGAGATGGACTTACTTGAGCCAGCCTCTCTTTGACGACCTCTCCGACCTAAAGTCAGTCGACGTCAAAGCTCTCCTGCTGTTCTTAAACAGCTCCAAATGGTTCATGGAGTAGTGGTCGGGGATGGGCCAACCCTTTTACGTTCTCACAACGGACCCTATGGTCTAAGTGAGTCCCACCACAGGACAGCCACTCTAACCTAACCTAACCATCCTTAATTATTTACATTGCTAAATACAATATACTTTATCGTAAAAGACAGGCTTCTAGCAACCACGAAATTTTCATTTAGAGTCCTTTCTAAGTGATTTTGACTTTTTTAACCTTTAGAGTTTGATATAAAACAAAATATTACATATAAAATATTAAAAAAGCTAGGATCACTAGAGAAGGTTAAAAAAAGCCTCTTTTTAAACATTGGGGTACCAAGAAAGAGTTATTAAAACGAAGGTTGAATGAATGAATTTTAATAAAAATTCATAAAGTTAAAATGTTTAAGGAACACTGATCATAAATAATGCAACGCGAGTAAAGTACAAAAGGTTGCTTGCTATACCACCACCTTCATCATGCTTCATGTATGTGGTAATGTTTTTGTTGAGAAGAAAAGTAAATGGCGAAATAGTAAAATGAAAATGGTTTGAAGGAGGAAAATAAATACGTTGATAGTAGGTGTACGTATATAGCAGTCACGGTAGGTAACATAATAGCGACGGTGAAATGGCAATATGATTGGGAGATGGGTGTAGAATACAATTGAGGGTGAATTTTGTATGTAGCAAAGCAGAAGAAAACGAATAAAAGATATGGTTAATGGCAATACTAGGTTATACACTTACTGGATGCTGATTTTTATTATACCGAGTGTTTTAAAAATGTTTAATTTACAATTTAATGGCGTAACTCGATCTTTTTCTTCATGATGCTGAAATGGTATGAGTATTAGCAGGCTTTCTCGCAAGTTTATTTCAAGACAGCTGAATTTCGAATATTTCATGCCGTATCAAGCCAGGACTCGCGTTATGAGCATTTTGTTCAAGCTCGATTTCAAATTGTATATGTGGTTAGAACTTTTTCTACAGTTTAAAAAAAATTTTTTTTTCTTTCAGTCCTTGTAAAATTGTGAGAGGTATAAGCAAAAATAAGATCGTAAATGATAGACTTGTTTTTATTATAATAATTTTTTTCAAATAGTTGCTAAAGTTATTAATTTTGCTTCTAGTGTATGCTTTAATACCAAAACTTAGCCATGATAGTACAGTTGTCAGAATCTTTAAAAGTAATGTAGCATAATTTTAGCATTTAAAGCTAGGGAGCAAGTCTCCGTCGAGGTTTTATCCTTCGTCTATGGTGCATCGATTCAAAAACACAACAAAATATTCTTGTTTGAACTTTTTCCTCCATATCACTCTGTTGTTCTAATGCTAGAGTTCTATAACACTCTATATAAATAATATTACGATAATAATAATTATTATTATAAAACAAATAATATTTAAACTTTGTCATATAAAATTATAAGATCTAACAGAATGGTAAGACTTATAGAACTTTTTACCCTTAAGGTATCTAGCTTTCAATTCATTTTCTTATCTTAGAATATTCTCAATATTCTAAGAAACATGTTAAAATGTATTATGTATAAGATAAATGTACTATTTAACTACAGTGAATTCAATCATAAACGCGGGTGTTTATGTAATACAGTTGAACAAGAGCTTTAAGATTGGGAAAATTGTAAAATATGTATGTAAAATTGTATAACAAGATTCGTAGCTTATATGATCTTTTATTTAATTAGTTTAGCCATTTCTATTTCTGTGGTTCGCGGGGATCCGTAGATATTTAGAAAATGTACATGTAATATTATTACCAATTAGATACCTTCTAGATAAAATGGCTCCTTGTTGTGGGACTCACGGGTAAATTGATTTTAAACTTGGTTTTTTTGTTTGAAAGGTGGTGAGATCGAGCGTATTTGTATGATGATATCTTGTCCACAATCTGAGTTGTAATGGTTGAGCGTAACCAAAGTAATATTTCAATATGGTAACCTTGGATCTAATTGATCTTGACTAAATGAGAAATAAGAATAACTTGGACGTCATCAAGTTCTCAGTTATTATTTAAGAAAATCTGTTCAGTTTGGAGAGATTCTCATGACAGTTTGGAGAGATTCTCATGACAGTTTGGAGAGATTCTTATGACAATCCCCTTTTTCGAAGTTTTAAGCTTTGTTCATCTCTACAGCCACTCCAAATTGGGAAAGAGTGTTGAAAATTTGTAAGTCCAGATATTATCTAAAAGTTCTTTATTTGGATTGTAAATTACTCCGCACCTCTACTCCTTTTTTATATCAAAATATAATGTTTTTTTTGCGTTTTTTTAAAGCTTTTATTTTGTTCTCTTCAGTTTTATTTTCTATCGTGAAATATTGATCGAAAACTTGCGCTCTAACTCCTTAGTAACTTCAATTTTTAACTATTGAATGACTAAATTTTCTTACAGATATGTTTTACATGAAATCCTTTATTACAAGACTAAAATGTCCCACCCTGTATAATGTAGTAAAAATAAAATTGCTTTATATATAAAGACGTTACCGTTACGTTTCATTGTATAATGTCTGTCAATGGATTGATGTAACCTTAAGTTATATAAAAAGGTATTTTATAAAGACGTTTTGTCTAGCTATATGTATAGTTGGTTATATGTTTCTTATTCTTATGTTTGTTCTTGGAGTTACAGAAGATGGGTTTGGGAAGGCATGGAGAGGACATTAAAGAAGACATATACCAACACCATACACAAGAAGATGAACAAACAACAAACAAACGAATACTAAAATAAATGATGTTAATTAACGCTTGAGACTTTTAGGTATGTTATATTATATACTTTCATCGTAAAATATGTATACAGGTATTTTAAGTTCTATAGTAAATCGGTTCTCAATGTATGTACAGGATGAGATATTTCAACGGGACTTCGGAAAGTTTTTCCCGTTTGTTATTTTTTAATCTACATGTAATCGTGATGTGATCTAGTTCGCGGAATATCACTCTTTTGAATGCTAAATGATTAATAGATTCTTGAAATTTCGTAACTGGCTTTATTAATGTTATCAAGTAGTCATAGTGTCCGACAAATTCCTGCTGCGTGTTTTTTGACCGAGATCTTCAATATGACAAATGATTTGAAAACCAAGGCAGATATCGACAAATATTCTCATTTTTCGTTTACATTCCTGAAGTTACAATGAAATTCATCATCAAAGTTGAAAATAAGATAAAAATAATTTTAACCCTTAAACTACCCTGCCCATACATTCCTTATATGGATGGAGACATTTGGTTTTTTTTCTTTTCTATGTCATTGCTAATATATTTACTTTCTATTAAAAACTTTTTTTAAAATTTGTTTTCATTCGTTCCAATTGAAAATTATCAAAAACTTTCAAAATATGTCGTTTTTTGAGGTGTCTACGTAAGAGCAATGCATTTTAAATCGATTTTCAATGATTTTTTTCTGAATAATTTGCATGAATACCTAAACTGAAATTTTAACCACCTATTCTTTTAGCAAAAGACTACCTATAAAAAATTTTGAACCTTTAAATCAAACATTGTTGTCATGCTCATACATCCTTAAGTATCTTTGATGAAATGATCCATCCACATCTAATGATTAAAAGGACTAATCTAAAAAAATTTGTTGTTAAAACAATAAAAGTTTTTTCAGAACGTTTCCTTTTTCAACAATTTTTTCTGATATGTCAATTTTTCGTAAAAATAAATTAGATTCATTGAAAAAAGTGTTCGTTTTAGAGCCTTATTTCGGTTCAAAGAGTATATTTCGATTTTTTACAAGGTGTTCGTACATTTAGTTCTTTTTTTGGGATATCAACAAATATTAAAAGTGTCTAGACGATGGATTAATATCCATAAATGAATTATACAACTTATTTAATTTCAATAACAACTAATCTTATCTTCTTACATCATCACACGGTAGATACATAAATAAATATACCGTATGTATAGGTATAAGTAAGTACTCATACCCATATATTTTATAATCATGATACATCATTTAATTCTCAACATAGAAAATAAAAAGCATACACCCCGTTAGCATAACACGTGTATGTAATGTTCATTGTTGCTTATTTGCATGTTTGTCTTTATGTTGTTCCACTTCCAACCAAACTCTCTCTGCTTGTGCTTGTGCTATTAATCCTTTTGTCCAATGCTTTAACACTGTGTAGTTCGTGTTCGTCTTCATTATAATATATTTTATAATACTTAAACAAGAATTGTAGCGTTATGAATCGAACATATAGCGTTCTAGTTGTTGTTGTTAGAAAATTGTTAGAATAAATGTTGGGAAGTGTTCATCAATATTGTTTGTAGGTGAAGAATAAATCCGTGGTTTGGTGTATTTAAAATATGATGAAGAAAAACTAAACTCAACTTTCATATACTTTTTCTCGGTTATGTTTTATACAGGGGGTCTTTTAAAGATTGAGACAGTACTCTCTCCACGTATTCGAGATAAGCGTCCTCAAAGTTTCACTTTTAAAGTTGATTTTTTTAAACCATTTGAAAACAGAGATGATCTGATCGATGAATCTGGCACCCACTAATGGTAAGACTCGATTAATCTCATAGTTTACTAAAAACTAGCAATTTTTATTAAAAGCAGTTCAAACACAAAAATTGAGGTAAGGTATATAATGTTCATCATTTCCTGATATTCTTTTGATCTAAAAATAAAGTTAAAACGACTCTTAGAGACCCTACTTTCATAAAGCATTCTAAATAAAATTCGATTTTTGCCCCATATTCCTAGATCCTAGTTTTTTGTATTTTTTAAATACGTATTTCGACTACCATGTAGTCATCATCAGTAAGAATTAGCTAGTGATTACTCTTATTAAGAATGTTACTCTTTGCTAATTTGGCGGCGGACTGCAGTAGGAAATTGGGGCAAATCAGCTACAAAAAATTGATCTAGGAAATTGGGGCAAAAATCGAAATTTCGACTTGAAAATATTTTCTTGAACACATTAGTCAACAAATTTACTCTTCATACATACCATTAAAAAGGGATTGGACCAAAACTATAACAGTAAAAATTTTATTGTCAGTCGGGAGACCTATTAACCAGTATTTTTTTAATAATATTTTCTAGTTAAATAAGAAATCATAAGCTAAGAGTCCAACTATATTGCATTTTTTTCCGCTGTGGATCCAGTTATGTGATGTTATAACTTGACAAAATAAAACGGAAAATAAGAATAAAATTATTCGATAAGAAATATATCAAAAATTGAAAATTTTGTTCAATTATTTAGCTCTTGATATTTCGAAAACTAATGCAGATATCGAAAAATTCTTATTTTTCGTCCACATTCATAGAGTTATAACAAAATTCATCATCAATGTTGTAAATAAGGTACAAATAATTTCTAAACTCGCTTAAATAAGGTCTAAACTCGCCTTTGCGCTCGTACTACCTTAAATAAATTTATCTTGCCCTAAAATACATTAAAATCTACACGCCATTCTTCTGTTTCGTTTTAATTTGGATTTTTTTATCGTCGATTTAAGCGACGATCAGAAAAACAATAGTTAAATTGTTATTTTTTGACGTAAATGTGAATGAGAATTATCTGAATAGACTCGGTCAATTTTCTTGAAAAAATACCGGTCAAATATTTTTCAATTTCATAAAAAAAATAATAATTTTAACCATATTTTTTTTTTGCACGAATGACATATTCATTAAATTTATACATTTTTTGATCATTAAATTTATTTAATATTTTAATAATTTCAAAACATGAAAATAAAAATAAAAAAACATATTTTTCACACATATTTAAATCAAATAATAATTTTAATAATAATAATGGGGTAAAGAAGGGTAAAAATGACACAGTCGAGTGTCAATTATAACAATGTTTCATCTAGTGTGGTTAACCATAAACGGGTTAATTGTATGTGAGTGAAGTATCCTGCAGCGTAACGTAGACCATATTATAACATAATTTACATATAATATATGTATGTATGTATGCATGTATGTATGTATTTTGTAATATGTATTATTATTAAAGACTTTGTATAATAATTATAATTACTGTGTTAGAACCATGATCATTTAACAACCATATAATCATTAGTATTACATACAAAAAAGTCTGTTTTAACCAATCATTTATTCATTCTGTTAAAAAACACGTTCTGATCTCTATATTTTATACATATTTATACACAATTGGGTTGTTGGATAAGAAATAATCATTAATTTTTATTATTTTATATCAATTCATTATCATAAACAAGATTGAACTTTGCCAAGAAAAGTTTTTTCAAAAGCTATGTATAAATTAAATATAATCGACTACAAGTTACACTGAATATTTAAAAAAATATAGATAGAAGAAAAATGCACAAAACGATCTTACAAAATTGAACATGACCATAATCAATCATTCAAACCAGCAAAAAAATCAAAGTAAATCTGAGGAAAAAAGTAAGCGCTGCATTTATAATATGTGAAGATACGATAAGAGCATAGTTCCTACCGGGTGTTCCCACGACACCTCTATTTTTTTTAATAAAAAAAAAAACACTTCACAAAATACTCAAAAGCAAACTGGTTCGTATATTGAACTATCTACGCCTGTAAAAGCGCAAACCTTTTTTCTTGACTTTTTACTTTTGAAATATACAAATTCTAAACTCCAATTCTAATTCTAGGAATGCATTGAAAAACATAAAATTTTGATGATTTTTAGTTGTAATATAATTTGCTGCTTTGAAACCACGGGGTACTAGTTAAAAGTGGCAAATTCTAGACAGTTGATTTCTTCTACAATTGTGAGACATGTTTCTGTCAATATAATGCGATGTTATTGGATGTGAATGTCAATAGTTCTGAAATGGATATTTCGTTGCGATTTGCATTAGAGTAGCCAAAACGAAAATTACTCTTGAATTCGAATTTTTTAGCAAAAGAGTTTTGAGTTGAGCCAGGCCGAAGATCTAAATATACTATCCGGGGTAGGCAAACCATATTTGGCACATTGTAAATATATTTTGACATTGACAGAAAAAAACTTGCTGATCCGGTCATTTTAATTTAGCTTGCCCCACTAATAATTCTCCAACGCAGGTTGAAAAAGATCGATACAGAAGTTGCATCTGCCTTCTGGATAATTTTTATGTTAATAGATTTACAGCTCATGTTTTAAAAATGACTTGCCAAAAAACAAAACTTGTAAATTAAATTAAAGCAAAACTTGAATTGTAAAGAATGTTAAAAAAAAGTTAAAAGGATAAAATTCAATTAAGCGATATTTAAGGTAAGATTAAACATACCTTATCTTTTACAATTATAACTTACAAATGATATAACAATTTGAAATTTCTATCTTGAATATTACATTATTCTATTTCTATATAATATATATTCTATATGTTTTCTAAATAGAATTAAACATTTCGAATAAAATAATATACGATATAAACGTGTGTTTTATATGTTGACCTAATAAGTATTCTATATTACATTATATTATTTCAGGCCCTTTTTCTGCTTGTATATTTTTATTTCAATAATTTTTGTATAAAATAATATCTTTTAAAAGATTGTATGTGAGAAAAAAACTACTTAGTCTACTCTCATTTTGCAAGGAATAAATATTTTATTATCGCACGCATTTTCAACCAATCAAATTAGTCAAACTATGGTCAATATTGAAACTAATAACAAGTTACTTAGGTAACTTTTTTAATGTTCTAGTTTTCTCAATAACTCATGACAAATTTTAAATTAGAACAAGTGAAAACAAACAAGTGACTGAGTTAATTGTTGAAATACCATGCATAGTCAGTGTTGATTTCTTTATCACATTACACATACAAACATGTGACACATACATAACTGATAATCAGGTATAGTACATATTATAAAATTTCCGCCTAATTGGCCCCCTCACGGGTAAACAGTGATGTTTACGAAAAAATGTTTCAAACAAAAGTTGTTTAATTTTTGATAAGGAACATTTTATATTTAAACTTTGGTTCTATCTCTAACGGTTTACAAGATGGGTCCTACGTACCCAAGACCCAATTGACCTATGTTGCTCATTTACGAACTTATCCTGCAACTTGACCTCACTTTTTACGTCCTGAGTACGCTGTAAAAATTTCAGCTCGATATCTTTTTTCGTTTTTGAGTTATCGTGTCCACAGACGGACGGACAGACAACCGGAAATGGACTAATTAGGTGATTTTATGAACACCTATGACAAAATTTTTTTCCTAGCATCATTATTTTTAAGCGTTACAAACTTGGGACTAAACTTAATATACTATGTATATTTCATACATGGTATAATAACCTTCAGATTTTAGAGTTTTGTACGATATACGTCTGATAACGCATTATTAACGTACTTCCAACTTGTGCTACGCACTCAACGTGCAGATTCCGCTTGCGTACATTAATAATGCTCTTAATCCACTTGTATCTTAAAGAAATATTTCAGTATTCAAAAAAGATTCAAACTATCAAATTTTTTAAAAATTGAATTTTTTTAATACTTTTGATTTTTGTGTGTTTTGAAATGTTCTCTTGTACATTTTTTTTTCTACAACACAAAACTTCAAGATTTTTATAGAAATGTTTAAATAAGCGCATTAAGCGCATAACTTATTCATAAAAAGTTACAGAAAGGTACTTTAACATAAAATTTTCGACTCAAATAAACTTTCAAAAATATGGTGGAAACGCAAATAAATGTGTATTAAGTAATATGAACTGATATACTATATATGTTATTTGCGCTTCCACCATTTAATTAATTTTTTTTAGGTTCACATGTTTGACAACTTCTAATTGATAACCGATTTGATAGTAGACAGTTGCTTTGTGTTAGCGTTCGGAAGGACTTTCATAATGAATAGACTCTGGCAAGAGCAACGCTTGGAAATAGTTGAAATTTTTTATTTTTATGAATTTTTTTAATAATTTCGCGTAATGGACTTAATTGATTGGCATCTAGTTCGTGCAATATAACTATAAAAGATTAATTTCTATAGGGATATGTAAAATCACTTGTCTAAGTCGATAAACCAGAGGCGGTTGATCACTTTGATCACAATATTCGGCGAGTTATTGGTGAAATACAACAGCAATTGCTGTGAAAACTGTATAAAAATTGAGCATCCCGTTTACAATCTCTACGTGCCAGCCACGGCACCCACCTGACCGAAATTACATTGAAACATTAATGGCATAAAACTGTCTTTCCAATCAAGTCAGTTTCATTAATATCAGAAAAATTTTTTTTTGTTTTATCTGAGTTTAAAGTTGAGAACGCCTAAAAAACACCCATTACAATTGATTAGAAAACTACGAGAATTTATATGTAAGTCCTTAGGGGAGATGTTCGCCCTATTAGCTCAGTTGGTTAAGGCGTAACCAGTTTCGTCCGCGGTAATCTTAGGGTAGCGGGCTCAATTCCCTTCGTCCCAATAAAATTAATTTAATTAATAGTTGTGATGGTCTGGTGTATTGCATGATATATGCATGAAGGAGGTGCACTCAGTCTCTGAAATTGAAGATCTGATAAATGAAATTATCAGCGGAAAGGTGGTAAAATACATATGTGGTATCACAATGGGCTTTATAGCCTAAGTGTGTCCTTCGTGGACAGGCAATATAACCTAACCTTACCTAACGTAGGAAAGATAGTCAGTATATATTTGATGAGTATACATTTGAAAGAGACGTAACTTGAAAAGGAAATAGTTTGATGATTCTGTAGATGAAACATTTAAATTGATCATTTTTCAGGAACTCTGTGTAGCCTACAATACCCCTTAATTCAAAATTCTAAAATAGAAATAATAGCGTACTTTTTCTAAATAAGAGCTACTTAGAAAAACACTGATGTTTTCAAATGAAAAGTCAAAAACTTAAATAAATATTAGAACTGTTGCATCAAACAAATAAAATATACCAGTTGAATAAAATACATGAAACAAGATTTGTACACTAATATGTAAATTTACTCTTTAAATAAAGGTATTTAAAATATGTAATCACGTGGAAAGATAGGACGCGTGTTATCATTAAATAAAACAGTTTATTTTACAAAACAGATAGTTTTGAGTTTGAACTGATGGTAACTACAAATGTAGTTAGTTCAAACATTGAAATAATCATTTACTCTTCTCTAAAAATTGTATTTTATCAAATTATGCATACAAGCATGTATGTATAATGTACACATACATATAATTATATTCCACTTCATTTGCAAAACAAAGGATAAACGTGTGTTGCTTGGTTATTGTATTGTCCCTAAATTTTATATGTTTGTTTGAACTAAGCAAGCGGACGTGTGCTGAAACAAGTTTTAAAAAAGTGTATAAGGAACATAGTCGCACGTTATCGTTCTGATTTGTTTGCGAATTAGGAGGCAAAATAAATAAATTGTAACATAAAAAACGACAATTTTCACCTATCGATCATCGGAAAACTGTGGTCATTTTCACTTACAGGTTCAGGAAGCTAAAACTTTTTCAATCGATTCTGCTTGCCTTTTTTGTCATTTTCGGTTTTTTTATTAAAAAAAAAAAGAGTTGTTAAAGTGAGCTAACAGAAGTTAATGATAATAGAGATAATTTAAAGTAAATTCAAGGAAATTTTATGCTATGTATTAATAAATATCCTGATCAAACCAAATATAATGTTTACATATATTCTCAATATCCAAAGAGCTTAAGAAATAGTGTTCGAATTCGACAATTCAAGTGATAGCCTGCTGACCGATAATTGAAGAGACCTAGACCTTATAAATATCAAACTTTTCCTCTCTTAAAATTTCTGGTATAAGAGATAAATGTTCTAAATTAAATATTAACTGAGGTTTCTCTGTATAAGTTTTGGCGTGTGCAATACAGCACAGTGAAAATTGATCCAAAACTTTAAAGTTCTTCAAAACAAATTAAAATTGAAAGAAAATTATTTTCTAATACTCACCATCTTTATTCATTCCCATTGATAAACATTTTTTGAGACGGCATGCTTGACACTGATTACGATGTGCTTTATCAACAATACAACGACCAGTACCCGCTTGACATCTGAAAAATAGAAATAAATTTTTAGCTTTACACATTTTCTTTTTTTTTTATGTATTTGATAGAGGTATCGGGAAATGTATTATTAAAAACCATAACAAAAATAAATCCGTTAGGTCAGTATTAACACCTTTCAAATCAAACACGTTCGTGACAAAACTAATTCGAAGCTCAAGAAAATTTAATAGAAACGACTAAACTACTAACCAATAAATTAAATCTACAGAAATCAAAATATAATAAAAATATGATTGGTTTTTCATAAAATACTTTCATGACTTTTATGAATAGTCGTCTTTGTTTCTTTTATTAGGGAGAAAGGTATATAACATATAAAGAAGTTAGTCATAAACAAGTGATTATATTAGATATTTCTATGAGACTTCAATCTTATTAGATTTTCATTTGAAACAGCCTCTTCTGTAAAGAGAAGGATAGTGGAAAATTTTTAATTCGGATTTAAATATACTAATTAATAAAATTTATAATATTAGTAAAATAATTTATAATTTTTACTTTATTTAGGAATACAGATTTGGCTGGAAAATGCAAAGTCCATTTTTCGTTGGAAAATTTTTCATTCTCATACGTTACTTCTTGCTCACTGATAACATTTAAAATGTGTTTTTATAGGAGTTCACATCTTTGAGTCAGCAATACTCTTTCGTTTGATAACGGCTTTGACAGTAGACAGTTGCTTTGTGTTTACTTTGGCTTGCTATTCCATAATGAATAGACTCATTCTAGAGCAACGCTTTGCAAATTTTTGAGTTTATTATTTATAATAATCATATATTAATATTGTTGTTATATCACGAGTTAATAGTTGTGATGGGCTGGTGTATTGCATGGTATATGCATGAAGGAGGTGCACTCAGCCTCTGAAATTGAGGAGCTGATAAATGAAATTATCAGCGGAAAGGTGGTAAAACACATATGTATCACAATGGGCTCTATAGCCTAAGTGTGTCCTTCGTAGATAGCCAATATAACCTAACCTATATCACGAAAATAGTTTTAAAATATACACCCAATAACCCTTCATCTACCCGTGAAAGAAAATTTTGATAAAATCAAGCTGTTTAGTCATAATTTTCCATGTCGTGTAGCGTGAACAACACTGTATATCTTTGTATAAAGAGTATACAAATATTTTCTCATATTATTCAGGGTAGATGATCTTCGGTGTACAACAAATTTATTGTCTAATTAGATTTTTTATCTTTGCACAGAAAATCGTGCAGAAATATAGAGCTACTTCCACGAGAAATTGAAAAACAGGGTGAAAAACTAGCGTGGATTGTTTATTAACCATTCTCGTATGCAATTGATAATTTTATAATATCAAACTATTTCTGAAGTTTGTAACATGTTTTTTCGAATCACCTATCTCTGTATATAACAAAAACTTGAAAAATAAGTAATATAACTAAAACCGCTATACATTTATAACTGTATTGTTTGAGAGGGGTTTTAAAAAGAATAGAAGAAATTTTTCCAATATAATATTTTATAACACAACGATATGTTTCATAATAATATATACGACACAGCAGTATAACTCCTGTAACTTTTTCTTTTAAGAGTTGTAATTTTTTTTGCATTGTATGAATCGTTTCTATTACATCTTACATCTTACAACAATTTTAAAACATATAAGATCGTTCAATTTTATGTTCTTTTTGTACTATAGTGTATACACCATTTACGCTGAGTGTAAACAGAACAGAAAGTCTTCTTACACTGTAATATCCTTATCTTGTACTACTTACATTAAGTGTACTTCACAGAATAAAAAAGAACAAAAACTTGGAATGTTTTCTTTTCTAGTAAGTAAAAATATTGTTTACAAAATTCAATCAAAAGTATGACATCCAACAAATAAATAAAAAGTATAAATCTTATATAATCCTAAAACAAAAATAAAAAATATTTTTTATGTAAATTATGGATGGCAAGCAATCGAATCGAGGTAACGTAGGATTTTGAATAATTTTGTCATTTAAAATGTTTTGTTGTGAGTTATTGATATCATCTATATATTTCATCAAAATAGATTATCATTCGAGTTTGCCTCAACTGAAGAAATTATTAGTAAATCATCATAATTTTTAATTAATTGATTTTTGTGAAATTTTTTTTGATTTTATAAATAATAATCGAAAAAACAGAAAACTCGCTAAGTAATGATAGGTAAGTATCTATTTATTGATAATATACATAAAATATAATAAATATTTTACAAAAACCCGACTGTGTTAAATAAAATTTGAAAAGAAACAAAGTCCAGTAGTTTGCATAGCAACTTTTACATTCGGGACCAATTATTAAGAAGCTTTGAAAAAGTTTAGATATTAATGAGTCACGACTGTTAAAGTCATTATATGAACTACTGGACTTGTTTCTGTCTTTTCAAATTTTCATTAACGCAGTCGGGTTTTGATTTTTCAAACTATTTATTTTATTTATTAACTACTTTTTAGTGTATAGTAAAACTTTTTTAACCATTTTTTTTTAAATTTCCAATTAAATTTATAACTTATACATATTTTTGTAATCCTCTTTTAATATTCTTTATTTTGATATTCCATTTTGTCTTTTTTTCAAACACCTAGCAAAGGATTTTTGGGCTTTAAGACGAATATAACGAATATCTTAACTGTCGAAATCCATCTAGTCGTTTGGAATATACGAGGTACCTAATAAAGAAATTAATTATAAACATATACCAACATACATACACACAAGATACGCGCGAACAACATAAATACTCCTTGACAGTCGGGTAAAATAAAACTCTAAACGAGTTTCTTTCGAAATGATGGTTTTACAAAACAGTTACCACGATTCAGAAATACTTTTTTTACGTATCGACCTAATTTTTTATGCAACACGTGTTGAAAATAGCTAAAAATACTTCCCAAATGTCCAAAATTTGTCAAAAAATAAATAATTTTATTTAATGCCATTTTTATATTAATTTTTGACCAAAAGTTTTTTAAATGTTTTTAGAATGATTTGTTGCCTAAATCGTTTTTTGTATCAGCTAGCCATGGCGCCATGCACTTTAGTTATCGTAGAAAAACCAGTTTTATAACTACAAATTGTATCTTCTCATTATCAAGAACACTAAACAGAAATTAACATCTCGAATTTTCTAGCTTATTTTTGTTAGGATAATCTGATCATTTTACCGTCATCTGAAATTTCAGACCATCGCCTAATTCCACAAAATTGATGGCTGGATAAACTATGCATACTCTTGTTAAAATTTTACTGTATGGTAAACAAAAAAATTCCACTTATTAATGAAAATGACCACACTGTATTTAAAGTACTTATCTAGTAATTGTGGCGTGCAGTAACATTCAATCATTCATACACATGCTATTTTTAGCTAGTATTTGCTTGTGCTACCTATAATAAATAAGTTATATTTGAGTAACATGTGTATAAGTAGTATCTATCACAGAGAGTATTGTTGTATTGAGCTTCATAGTCTCATACCATACAACATTTAGCTCATCCATGTACAATCCTTAGGGAATTAACACACACACACGTCCTATCTACCAACAGTGTACAACATGTATATCATCACTATACTGCAGTGGAATCATTTGGTATATTTTATACAGTCTGGATTTATTATCTTGTAGATACATCATATATACAAAATGATTCAGTTAAAAAATCAGGAATCTTAAAAAAATTTAAATATCTTCCCTAGCTCTCCTAAATTAGTTCACAAAATAAAATAAAAGTCATGATCTTCCAGTGAATTTCATATTGTTTTATTTAGTGGCAATAACTAAATACAAAAATATATTTGTTTAATTTTTATTAACCGACTTCAAGAAAGGTTCTCAATTCAACTGTTTTTTTTTTTTTATGTTTGTTACATCCTGTGGGTGAACCAATTTTAATGATTCTTTTTTATTTGAAAGCTGGTGCTTCCCATTTCGTCCCATTTCAATTTGGTTCATTGCTGGCAATGGCATTTATGAGTAAATCATAAAAGTTTTAAATTTGCATTGAGTATGTGCGCGACAAATGAACGATTAACTGAATATCACGCCAAACGATTTCGATGATTCTTTTTTTAGCGACAAAGTAGTGAGTGTACTTTATATTAACTAAAAATCACAAAATAAAAAAAACTTTTAACAAAAAGAAAACCGACTTAAAAAAAAACTATTCCAAAACAAATTAATATGTACTAAAAAGTAAAAAAATAACGATAATATAATGTAGTTACAATTAAAGCAAAATTTTTCCTCCAAAGTATTACTTTTTGTAGCTATAAATGACAAAGATAAATCACCAATCACCATTAAATTACCAATTATCGGTGGAAGTGATTAAAAAGTGGTTTGACAGAAATAAATGAAGATCAAAATTAATTTGCAAACAATGAAAGATTGCAAACGACAAGACGAGCTGCTTAAAACATCTCAGCGTTGGAAAACCAACGCTTTATCATAATGGAATAGAGTTTTCGGAGCGTAAAGGTGAAGAAAAAAAATAATGAGTTTTACACGAAATTCTAACCAAAGGACAAAGGAATTTATTTTATGGGTTTTGTGTTCCATGTCTCACAAATCACCCTGTAAAATTATATTCTATACATATACGTACAGTGAACCATAATTATCCAGTATTGTGTCCGTTTAAAATTATATTAGGGATGATAAATAAAATATCACTTATATCAAAATGAATAAAAAAAAAGTAGATACCAAACGAGATAAGAGAGATAATTCACTTAAACATAATTTTTTTTTTGTAATTTTAATTAGTCAACAACCGTAAAATTCAAATTGTATTATGAAAAAAAAGATATTTTTTTAATCCGGTGTATGAATAATGGGTATACATTCTTCAGTATGGCGTTGGTATGAACAGATTTTTAGAATAGGATTTTTTTCTCGTGTGTAGGATCAATTACAATTGTTTAGTGATAATTCAATTACTTTTGGTGTTTTTTTTTATTGAAAATTGAAGAACATTGTTATTGGAAAACATTGTATATTGTTAATATGGATTTGTTAGCGATTATAAACCATCTGTGCACTTGATTAATACGAAGCAATCAAACGATTAAAAAAAAGTAATTCTCAAGCTCAAAAAAATTGAATATCACTACGATCATTTATCAATTCATAGATAAATATGTAGAGGGTATTCTCTTACTCGATGGATGGCTTCAGAAGGTATTCTTTGGACAACTTTAAGTCGGGGGTGCCTTATATACTTTTGTCCAAAACCCAATATTTAAGGAGTTATATGCACCAGTAAATTTAACCAATAAAGGAGACATTGATGGGTTAAATAGTTTAATTTTTAATTAATTAAAAATTAATATCGATTCTTATTTTTAATCCCCGAACCAAAAAGAGAGGTGCTATAAGTTATGTGATTGTGCTTGTCTATCTGTCTGTGGCGTCGTAGCTCAAAACATATGATTTTTCGAAAGATAATTTAATGAAGAGTGTTTTAAGTTTGAAGTACGAGTTCCGTACCCGAAACAACTAAAAAGGGGTGATAATCTTCAATATCGGCTCCGTTTGGAGTACTCGTAATATTTGTAAGGGGTTTTTAAAATTTTGCCAATTTCACTTGTTCTTATTTAGCACACCATCCAACAGGTTTGGTTTTTATAGTTCATTACCACTTCAATTTCTAACACTCAAAATATGATAAATATCTCTATATATGGATAAAATATGATTAAAGAAACTTTCGCTTCTGAAATAACCAAAAAGTCTCCAATCGATTGTAACAGTGAGTCAATTGCCTATTCGTTAAAAAAAACACTTTCCAAAAACATTTTTCAGCGATTTTGCCCAAAAATCGACATATGTGGTTAGATTAATAATAATAGTATTGCGTTTCTATTTATTAAATAAAATTTTGATTATTTAGCATGTGTTTTGTGTTGATACTTATTACTTTAGAGTGGAATGAAATAGTAGCATGGCACTGCATAGCTATAATGAAACGAACCCTTTAGGTCACTAATTTTCAAATCATATTAATATAATAACCTGTTATCAAATATAACTTTGATATTTATCAGTATAAACTATATATATGCTGGATAAAATCTGTTTTAATACAGGGGTGAATTTGAAATATTATACCTACATTATTTACAATATCAATTTAAACGCATTCAATATATGTTTGAAATCTAGAAGAAAATTAGGATCGAAGTATCAATTTTCTTACATTAAGACAACGAAAATTGTTGTAAATACGTGATGTAACTTTCTTTTTAATCCAAAAATAATTCTATTCTAGTATTATAGGAGTATGGTTTGTATATCTAGTAGGAAAAGGAATACACGAGTATGGAATTTTTGCCCGGGAACATCATAAGAGTCCGGAAATGTGTTTTTCCTGTGAAATGCATACGCTATATTTATGAAATTGTTAAAAAATACTGAAAAACTTCCCTCCACCAATATATCTTTTGATAGCAATACGCCAGTAAACTTGGGTACAAAAATCGTAAAATTTCAAACTCGAAAACTACTTGTATCTCTACCAGTATTCTAATATTGTTTTTAATCATAAATAGCTTCAAATATGATTTGTGATAAAGCATTTACAAACTAAAACAAACTGAATAAACAATTAGAATTTTTGTTTGATTAAACAAACGATTCGAAGTCATTAATAAAAAACAAACTGCTTTTGACCTTCGTATAGCTATTAATTATATTGTCAATATTTTGCTTAAAATTAATGTGCCATAATAATTTATTTATATCTAAATGTTATATGAAGTATTTATGAATCCTCAAAGATATCCAAAGGCCTAATAAGACGATTTTAAAATTATAAATGCAAATTATTCACAAAACTTGATTTTTAACCATTTTCTTTCAGATATAGTACTTGACACAGGCAGCATTTTTTCGCTGATTCATGAAATTTATTTTTATTTGTTTACCTACAGGCAATATCATAAACTGTCCAGGACATATGCTTTAGAATAGATGTTAAGATACTATAGAAGATGAGACATTTCATTAACAAAAAGGCAGTCTCGAGGAAAATCTTGAAAGTGTGCAATAGCCGTAAGTATTTTGCTATATACTTATTTACCTATACGCTTTAAAAAATATATATTTGGGAGTTATGAACTATATTGTATTTTCTAAAAAAGAGTTTCGCATACAAAAATTACCATGAATTTGTGAAAAAAAGGAGATAGAAGAGAGAGCAGGGGAAGTGGAGCTATAGCGCGATAGTCTTTGTTTTTAAAATTCCCCGACGAACACGACATTCATTGACTATTCATCATTCATACATTAATTGTAGTACGAAGACTGCTTATCCCTAGATTGTTGTTCAGTCTTATTTTCAGATTCTAATGATAATTCTAGGTAGATAGAATCACTTAGTTATAAATAAGACCCATAAATTGAGAGCATAAACAAAATTTTAGGATAAAATTCGCCCTGTAGGACTAACCAGTACGATAAATTAAAATAAAATTGACTTTGAGATCGTGAGCTGGAAAAATTGATTCATGTGTTTTCCCTCAAATTTATCTATATTTTTCAATCATATTGGAAAATGTTCAACCTGAACCGATAAAAATCACGTAGATATTTCAACAATCGACACGTATAATTTATTCCAAAATACGTCCCTGAATACACCCACCAAAAAAAAAAAAGATTAAGCCCATGCAGAGGGTTATGTTGATTTTCTCTCTATAATGTAAAGCATATACAATACAGCATACAAATATTATATGAAAGCCCAGGAATATGATCATATGTGAGAGTTATAAAACCCCATACAGAATCAATTAGAACAGTCCTTGGTATAATCCCTCTCAAAGGTCCATCAAGCTTCAGATTCATTCTATATATATACACATACATCTATTGTAACTGTATATATAATCTAGTTAGTAGAATATTGAATATGGAATCTATCTATGTAGGTACCGTTACAATCAAATCACATTCTCTGTCCTTTATTGTTTGAGGTTTTTGGGGGTTGATTGATACTGCTATCTTTGTTTGATGATCAATTTATTTATTCCTGATTGATTTTATATCTCTCATTTTAGTAGGAATTAGATTAACAACCACGTTAAGAAGAAATTTATTTGTGTGTTTGAATCGTTGTAGTTTGGAAGTACACGTTTGAAGAATGTATAATCATTTTCAACATGCAATGGAATTGTAAATGTAGTATTTTGATTGGAAAGCTTTTTGTGTGAAAAAAATATTCCCGGGAAGAGAAGAAGGATTCTCATTTTTTAAAGATGTATGAGCATGACAAAAATTTTTGATTTAAAGGCTAAAAATTTTTTATAGGTATATTTTTACTCAAAAAATATGTCATACAAAAAAATTTTGGGCTACACATGTTTCCCACTGAGGCTCTATGCCCTCTATGATTATGATGGCTTAATGTTTCTTGGGGTTCTATAAACACGTTACAAAAAGTTTCATTAAAATCGGTACTGTTTCCCAACTTTTCCATGCATCCCGGCCTATTAACTGTGTACTATAAATTTCCCTTTTACTAAATTCAGAAAATCTTGAAAATTTGGTTTCGGTTTCAAGATATCGGCTATAATGCTGTACGTTTTGGGACATCATGAGCTAAATTTTATTAGTAGCCGTAAAAATGTTTCTTAAAACTTACCTGTAAATTAATTTACGCCGTACAGATCGTTTAAAAAATCCACTACAACCATTACACGCCAATATCCCATAATGTTTCCCGCTACTGGTATCCCCACATACAACACACACCAATCCTAAAGTTCCTTTTTTCGCTAGTGTTGTACAATTTGAATTGGTTGTTAAACCCCAATGTCCAACACTTGTGGTCGTATTATTTGATGGTGGTGGACTTCGTGTTGCTTGCACTAATGTTTGTGAACCTAAACATAATGCTAACGGATGTGGTGATGTGTTCGGTGAATAATTTCGTTCCACTGGTGATCTTTGTAAAATTCGATCTGAAACCGAAAAGAAAACATGGTAAAATTTATTTCTGCTTTTATAAATCTCTTGTGGCTACAGAAAACTTTGTTGGCATGATAGAATATTAGAAAGTCTTTGCAGAGATACAGGGTGGACCAGATTGGACTTAGTTCTCCGGGTTGCTTTAATCGTCAATTTAGATTCTAAAAGGTAAGAAATTGAAGAACACTTTAAGTTAGAAAGTTGATTAGAAAATCGTTAGTTTTCGGAAGAAATATGACTTAAAAATATGTCATTATTGCATTTAATCGAAAGAAAATACGCTAACAACAAGAACAACAATAACTTTCGTGTTAAAATATTTCCTTTTCAAATCTTGATTTTGATCACCCCTCAATTAAAGTGGTCGTGACTAGATTAACTTTGTTAAAATTAATTCAATCAAAATAACACTAAAAATAAAAATTAAATAAATAAAAAATCCCTTAATGTAAGTTATATTTAATTACATTAAAAATGCCACTCGTATATCAACATTCGAATTTTTTTTCGAACATTAACATATGAAAGACGTTCTATTTTACGTTACATAAAAGCTCACATATGTCAGATTCTGGTAAATAATCTTCTATTAATATTAAATATTCGATATGAAGATAAACATTGTAGCATATATTCATCCCCTAGTACAAAATATTATAGCGTATGGTAAAATATTGTGCCTCGTTGGCAATGTAGCTTCTTAAAATATATGACGACTAATACCAGAAAGCATGCAAGCGAGGAAATGATTATATCAATGTGGTGTTGTTTTCAAGCAAAATATTATGAATTTCGTTTCGAATTTAAGTCAATTTTTGTAGTACAAGTAAAATTTTTTGGTTTTATTATACCAATGTATAAACGAAATATATCAACGGATACTAAGTTAAGCCCTAAGTCTGTAACGCTTAAAAATTTTTGATGATGGGTGTTTCTAAAATCACCTAATTAGTCCATTTCAGGTTGTCCGTCCGCCTATCCATATGTTTGCCTGTGAGCACGATCACTCAAAAACAAAAAGAGATACCAAGTTAAAATTTTTATAGCGTTCTTAGGACGTTCAAATTGAGGTGAGTTCGTAAATTAGAAACATAGGTCTTACTTGTGTTTTAGATTCTATCTAAATCACTACTTATTGGTGGATATTTTGTTATGGCGTATTTTAACGAAAATTGTTGAAGAGATAAAATTTGGAAAGATGTATCTTCATGTATATTGAATCAAATCAACCTGCTGTAAAACGAATCGGTGAAAATGAGCTCGAACTGAGATAAGCATAGAACAAGTAGAAAGTTATTTTCAGTCTGAGCCAATCATAAGCATCTTCTTGAGTGATTGAGCTTTAAACTCCAAATATGATCAAAAGTACATTAGAAGCTGACCCATGATACATTATGATCTTGTACCATGAAACACATATGAATAAAATATAAATATAGTTTTATATATATATCTATATATACCTATTCTTGTTTATTATTTAATTCCCAAAAATTATTATGTAGGAATAATAGTGCTATCAAGACTATTTCGATTGCAATTTTTTATAAAATGACTTTAATCTGATATGTAAATTGTGATTGAAGATACAATACTTTCCCCCGAATTTAATAAATATTCCCTTATAAAATATTCTCGTGTTCAATCTTTAATTAATCCGTGGATCAACTTAGTGTTTAACATTCAATCCTAAGTTAAATCCTGGTTAAAATAAATATACATGACAAATTGATATTTCATATGTTCTATTTATTTAACAAATAGGAATATGTGTATAACCTACGGAAACTTGTATACACAATTTGTGTATAATTAACATATTATATTTAAATTATTTTATTTTTTTTGTATGTATGAAGGGAAATATTTTTAAAAATGTGTTTAAAGTGATATTTTATGCTAATTTAATTATATTTAAATATTTTATTTAATTTCAGTAATAAAAATCATTCTCGCAAATGTTATTTAAATTTTCTAAAAAGGAAAAATTTTAGGTTCAATTTTTAATGAAACACGTTTAAAATTATTTTTAATAGGCTGGATTTTGATAAATGTACACACGATTAATCGAACTAATTCATCAGGACTCGCGTTATAAGCAGTTTGCTCACGCTTGATTTAAAACATAAATTACTTTTTTTTTTTCAAATTGTTTACCTGGTTGAATCTTCTTCTACCTTCATATAAGTTTTTCTGTTTTCGGATTATGAATTTTTTTCAAATATTTTTGTTTTCAAGTCCTTTAGAAATTGTATGAATTTCTCTCGTCACGAAGGAAAAGGTTTAATCAAAAAAATATTAACTTCGTAAATTTTCGGGCCTGTTTGTGTACTTTCGTTTGTTTAATATAAGTCGTATTCAGTAAATTAAAAAAATTTGTGATAGAAATATGGTGAAATTAGTTAAAATGAATTTAATTATTTAAATAATTTCTCTGCTGTAATATTTTCACTCTCAAACATCATTCAATAATCACTTTATCACACTATCTATTTACATAAAATTAGGTGAATATCGTCAGCGAGTGCTGACGGGTTAAGAACTTTCATAAAAATTAAAAGCAAGCAATGTGTAAAATAGGCGCTTACACATGTTTTTAAATGCAAAAAAATAAAGAAAAAATCGAAAAAGTGGCTTGAAAATAGTCTTATTTGTTGATTTGGGTTCAATTTTTATCTTTTAATCATTAAGCTTCAATATGAAATTTCACCGTCATGTAAAAGCGCTTAGAAGAATGTAAGAAACAGTATTTTAATGTAAATGTTATTATTTCTAAATATTTAAATTAAAAAATTAAAAATTAACGTTAAATTTTCTGATTTAGACTTTTACCTTTTGTAAGTTTTTTAAATTTTTCTTGAAATTGTTAAATCTTTGCCATAAATGAAATCGATACATCTACGATATAATCGTTATCATTTTTTAAAGTTTGATTAAATTACAGAACGATTCTTTGTAGATTGTTATAATTATTTCTTTTTGCTCCCTCACATAATAGTCTAAATATTTAAGTTAAAAAATTAAAAATTAACCTTAAATTTGCTGATTTAGACTTTTACCTTTTTTTAAGTTTTTTAAATTTTTCTTGAAATTATCTTTGCCATAAATGAAATCGATACATCTACAATAGAATCGATTTCTTTTTTTAAAGTTTGATTAAATTATAGAACGATTCTTTGTAGATTGTTATAATGATTTTGTTAAGAGTTAGATATTTTTTTTATCCCTAATACATTCTTTTCAACCCTCAAAAGGGTGAAATGACTACATATATATAAATATACATAACAAAGTACATACTTGCAATATTATACAAGCGTTAAATTATAATTGTATTTTTATTAGGGTATCACCTTGTACCAGAAAAAGTTGATTTAGATTTTTATTACTTCTTTCAGCGGAAATTATTGTATTCACCCCGAAAATCAAAATCAATATTTACAAAAAAAAACTTGTTTATGGATGTCTATCGATTAAATTGTGGTTTATATCATCAGTACCGAGAGTCGCAGTTAACTACTTTTTTTTTTGAAATTTAAAGAGATATAATAAATCAAAATTATGCAAAATTACATGGATTACTATGAATATCACTGTTCAATAACGCCGGAAATTGATGATTTTGTGAAAAATTGCCCCAGTTGATTTCAAAAAAATAAATTTTTCAAAAGGTGGAACTCTCATTTTAATAAAACATACTCGTTAAACTGACATGTTTAGTGCGTAGGTCTGACAAAAGGGCTCATGAAATTTGTCGACCAGTGTGCACATTCAGTTTTTACTAATATTGATTTAAGAATTGTGTAAAAATTAGCCGGTTGTTGATCAATTTTCATAGCTTCGTTTTTCCAACATTTTGATGGTGGAGGTCACGCCAAACGGTCCAATATTTTTGTAGGCCACTATTATTATCTCTTATTATATTCATTTATCTTGCATTCACGAAAAAAGCAAATGGTTGTTCGTATTTTTTTTATAGGTCATTTTATTGGCATGTTATCCATTTTCCACATTGAAAACGCCCAAATTTCCAAAGTTTTCGTAAATGTAAATGTTGTAGGTTACAGTGAAATGAAGCCACGAAGTTTTGTAAGAGTGTTATTCACGAAACCATACTCCCGTCTGTACTGTATACTCAAAATTGATTGCTAATTTGACCAAATTGTTTCCCGTCTAGATATTGCTTCCTTAAGATGTTGTCTGATGAATAAATTATTCATCCAATTAGTTATTCTTTAGAAGTGTAGGTATATTGTCTCTGGAAATCTTTATACCAACAAAGTTACCCTTTCGAAGGATATATTGTCTCTGACCTCTAAGGGTCGTATTCACGTCAATTGATTTTGTCGAGGGGTAAAGTGGCAATAGGTACCCATTCAGTTACACAATAAATATACACATATAGTCAAGAGAAATGATGATATTTTCATTAATAGCAAGTGTTATCTGTTCTGTTGGGTTAATGTGCACCCTTCTTTGTGCAATTCATAATAATAATAATAATATGTAACAGAGGGTGTGATCTATACAATTGAGGGTATATTTTTTTTTTTGTCAAATTTTATATTAATAGGTTATTTATTTTGATATTAAGGGTAACAAACAACACCAGATATATAGTGGTTACATCACGTTACAGTGGGTAATTTTTGTAACAGGTTAATGTTTATTAAATGTTTGACATATTTCATTTGTTTATTAATTGATTTTGTTTGCAGATGATATTATTGATTTGGAGAGTTGATTAGAGCATTAGAAAAGGGTTGTAAATGTTGTCAATCGAAACAGAATGTTCAAAACAAAATCCATTAGTATATCAAGTACCTATATTGAATTTAGCAACTTTTTTAGAACAGAAATTTGAAAGGCCTCGCTTAACAACTATTTCCTTGAGAAGTTATAGCCGAGTCTTTTCATTGAGCGAACCCAGGAAATTTTTTATTTTCCCCTAAGGTTAAAATTGAAGAACATAATAATAATAGTTTCATACATTTAGAATGATATTCAAATTAGAAAATAATAAATTGATTTTCATAAATTTTCTGGACATTCAGAATTTGAAAATTTCCGAAGAGGTTAGAGTGGCGTGGGTTTGACGATACCCTTCTAAATTTTTGTCTTTAATGACACCAATATTTCTTCTCCGCGCACTTTTGTTATCGAAATTTTTCTTTCTTTCTATCATTTTCTAATTTGTTTGTCTTTGAATGTTCGAATAAAAAAATTAATATTGTAGATGATTTAAAAAAAATCAAACTTGAATTTCTTGTTTTTTGGAAAGAAGATTTCTAGTTCAGAAGAGTCAAATTTGCTATTTAGCCCGCTGGAGACTATTCTGAACCGATTTTGATGAGGTGATTCGTGCTATTCGAGCAAATTTATATTGATATTTATGACTTTAGGATTAATAATTTAATATTCACTGAATTATTGAGAAATATTCTTTTTAGTTTGTGTAAGCGCAGGGCAGTAATAAAGTTTACTTAAAATGTAAGACTGCTTTTTATTTTAACTAACTTTACTTTGTAACTAAAACAAATTTGGTTTGGTTTGTGCAATTTTGGCATAGATAATGATTTGAAAATTTAGAAAAAGATTCGAAAACTGACCTAGAATAGGCTAAAACTTAGAGTGAGTAGATACTATGTGGCGTACTTTTTTCGAAAAAATAATCACATAAAATCACTAATTAATTTTTTAATTATGGCAAACGCTTAACGAAGATTTCATTTAACTCAAAGCTAAAATAGAGAAAATCTGGGTCTTTTGGCTCTTAAATTTGATCTATTTATTTATTTGATTTTAAAACGATTTGAGCTTTACAAAAGACTGAATAACAGTTATTTTTTTAAAACCGTAATAGAAGTCAATAAATTGGTATTATTAATTTTCCAAAATGTCAAAAAATGAGTGAATTATTTTTTTAATTTTATTTATAAAAATATCAATAGATAAAAATTATGTTTTCTTAACAAAAAAATTTTAGAATCAAAATTTCGTATCTAATTAAAATTTATATATTTTTTGGGAATTATAATAAAATTTCAATAGATACTATCAATTTGGAAATTGATTTTTTACGGCAAAGAATTTTAGTATTTTATGTCTAATTTTATAAAAATAATTCCTCAAAAAATCCAAAATCAAAAATACCTGTTGTAGCACTTTGTAAGCATCCGTCGGCAGAATCTTGTTGACTAAGCGTCGGTTGAACTAATGAAGCCACTTCCATTTTTTTTTATATTTTAATTAATAATTACAAATTAAAAAATAATTTATATTTCAAAATTCACTTTTTTTTTAAGTTTTTCCAAGTTTTTTTTCATTTAAAAAAATCCATTTTCAGAAAGTATTTCCTAAATTTTTATTTGAATTATTTTATAAATATTTTTATTTTTTTTAAAGCATTTTTAGGTCGTTTAAAATATGAATTTTATTAATTTTTTTAATCAATTTAGAATATTTTAATTGTTTATTTAAATATAACTTTTGATTTTATTAATTAAAATTAATTAAAATAAGTTAAAAAAATTTAATTTTGAAAAGTTGAAAATCAATTAGTCCACATATTTTTATTTTATAATTTAACTGATCAAAAACTGAACAATAATTTAATAAATAGGCATAAAAATAATAATTTACTTTAAAAATAAAAAACCAAGATATCAAGTTAATGTTTTGAGCTTTGGAGAGCTTTTAACAACAGATTGTAATAATATTTATTTTGGTAAAGGATTATTACACACCCAGAGACAACAATAATTTGTTTGTTTCCACTTTTAAATGTGAAATACGTACTCACTATATTATTATTATTATGATTATAATGTATGAAGGGAAAAGCCGATCAAAGATCTAAGCGCGCGATCACACATAAGTGGGCGGGTTCAGTGTTTAACTTCTGTCGCATCAGCGTCGTGACGCACGCGCAACATAATAATAAAAGCATAAATGGGTGATATATAGTACAAACATTTTCATATAATATTTTATATGGCGTCTTATCAACCCCCCTTGCGATACGAAATGTTACTATATGATTGCTGGTGCCATGTTAACGCGTTACTGTCGCCTATCATACATACCAAAATATTATATGATTGTAAAATGTGCTTAGACTGTGATTATATTTACTACCTACAGTTGCTGGAATTTTTTTAAAGCATATTTTTATCATAAATGTTTGAAAGGAGCTTTTGTTTTGTCTTGTTTTTTTATTTTGGGAAGACAATTTACCCAAAATAATATCTGGGTGTCTAATGATTCTAGTTGATCATGAAAAATTTTATCAATATCGATTGCAAACATCAATTGAAGTATTTTTCAGATATTTGAATTAATTTATTATGCTGGTAGTCATATTTAATTTCTTTATCTGGATGAAATCTTTCCCATTTATACATACTAATCTGTTACGTTTCGTCATTTTTAGACTTCTTCAGGATATGAAAAATATTGACAACTAAATTTAGTTTATAATTTAAGCCAAGTTTGTGAGAAATCAATTATTCATCATCAACCAACTTTCTGATCTGGTTAATTTCTTTGTAAAAAATAAAACAATAAAATAGTTTTATTTTGAGAGGGTTTTTAGTAGGCAATGTTTTTTATCCAAATATATTTTATGATTTTTTCCATTTTATCAATAGCAAGAAGTCTACATTTTTTCAAATCTCTGTTTTAGGAATAATATGTGGGGATACTGGAGACCCAAAAAAATACTAAAATCCATTTCATATATACGACTAGAGTAGTTTCTCCCAATACCGAACCATTTCAAAATAATGTGTTTATATAGATTTTCGAAGTATATCATTGAAAATAATAATTTTGATTTTTCGATCTTTTTAAAGAGAAGATCCTTAAGAAAATTCAAAAAAATTGAGATAAATTTTTCGCCTCCAATTTCGATAAGACTCAGAAGGTACACCAGGTAGTTTTAATACAAAAATTTCAACAATCATGATTCATTTGATGATTGGATGCGTAGTTACTGAGACATTGTAGATAATTTCATACGGAGAACGTTTTCTAAAATTGTTTTCGGCCAATTTCTTCGAAAATAAAGGATATAATTGTCAAATGAACTGGATTTTGTAATTGTCAAATGAACTTTTGGGTCCTAATTGTTCTATAAAATTCAACAACCTAGGAGAGAGAATAATTTTCCCCAAATTTTTAGTTTACTAACTATGTTACAAAAACTCATGGTGCAAGTAAAATTGTAAAAATCACACAAATTATGTTTTCGATATGAATAAAAAATAAAATTAATATTAACGATAATTAGAGCCCACAAAAAGGGTTTGATATTATAAATTGTATTGAAAAATTGGCAATTATAAGGAAATTTAAAAGAAAGGTATAAATTTCGATGAATCTAACTTATTCCCCTCAATTTCCTTCAAACTTTATTGTTTACCTACATCAAGAGCTTCAATATTTTAAAAGATATAATCATAAAAACTAATTTCCAAAATTTAAGGATATTTTGGTCATTCTTGAAGAAATTGGTTTTTTGAACTTTTTATACCGACAGATCGTTGCAGAATATCGAAATAGCTTTTATATACTCATCTCCAACGTTTCGTCTATCTTTTTAAACTTCCTTAGGGTGTTTAAAATAAAGTCAGTTTTTTCAAATTGAATATTAAAACTCAATTTTTTCGTATATTTAAAATTTATTTTAATATAAAAATATCAAATTTCCATAAATAAATAAATAAATAAAAAAACAGTCACATTCTAAACTATTAAAAATACTTTAGAATTGTTGAAGTGTATTTTATATATATGACTTCGTATAAACATACATATACACACATATATAACAACATATATTCAACCATTGGTTGGCTCTCATGTATTAATCCCATTGGTCTGATGTGATGCCTTTCGATCTCATTGGACAACACCCTTTTGATTCCTGAACAAACGTTTTGTTTTTTTGTTTGTTCTACATACAAAACTTTCCCTCCTCATCCCGTTTGCATCAGGATTATTAAAAAAAAAAAACAAAAAACAAGGATAATAATTTTTAATTGTAAAATCAATTCAAATTATAGTTTTTCGAATAATAAAAATGACTATAAAATTTAATTATATCAAAAATATATAAAATCAATTATTGTATATATTTTGGTGCCTAGATATTATAATAATATGTATTTTTATGTTACTGGATAGACAAATCGATAATAAAATATTTCATTCGTTGTGTTTCAAATATTTTTAACATATAGCAACGACTTAATTCTTTTAAGGTTGGTCGGACAGTAGCCCGCAAGTCGTAATAAAATCTAATTTTTTTAACAGAAATAAAAAATTTTAATCACTAGTAGCTCAGTTGGATAAAGCGTAACCAATTCCGTTCGTATGCCCAGGGTAGCGGGTTCGATTCTCGTCGCCACAACTAAAATTAATTTAATTAATACTTGTGATGGACTGGTGTAGTGCATGGTATATGCACCAAGGAGGTGCATTCAGCCTCTCAAAATAATTTAGGCGCTGATAAATGATGATTCTATAGCCTTATTTTGTCCTTCGTGGACAGTGAATATAACCTAACCTAACATCACTAGTAGTCGGTATTATGTATTTATTTAACTACTAAATAAATATATATTCGTTTTTCATGGCAGACAAAAATTTTCATGAATTATTTACCTTTTTAATTAAGATAGTTACAAAACAGAGATATTTAATTAATAAAAGAAGAAGTTTTTCTTTTTAATCTACAGAAAGTGAAGCAACATCAAAAATAAGCGTTCATTCAACATTTGTTACAACATTTTAAAATTCCAATTTTTTATGATTAATTACATGGAAACCCTTCGCCATTATTATTTTTTTTTTATAAATTTTTTTATGCTTATGAGTTAGCAATTAATAATATATCAAAAATTGAGATTTTTGGATATAATATTGCCCAATTGTACGATCAAGTAATTTTTTTTGCACGAATGGATAAAACTTCGAAATATGCTAACTTTATGATTTTTTTTCTACCCAAAAAAATTTCAAGCTATTAAACATTAAATTTCCTTTTAAATTAAATAGTCAAGTAAAGTTTTGAGACTTCTTGCGAGGCAAAATTTTGAATTATTTCATTTTAAAATTGTGATTTTTCACACACTACCTTAAAAGAACTCACAATAATATTAATTATACAAAAATTAATCGGTGATTGAACTTCCAAAAAGTTTTCATCATGAAGAAAATTTATCACAGATTCTGTTTATGCAAAAAAAACTTTACCTTACGGCATTTTCTCAAAAGAAAACATAAAAAAAAAACTATGGTTTAACTAAAGCTTGAAAATAAAATGTGATGATAGCTTGATTCTTTGACGTAATAAAAATGAAACAAATATATGTTTGTATTTGCCAATAAATAAATAAATCGATATAAAATTCACTGGAAGGATATGACCTTTATTTTATTTTAGAAACTAGAGTGACTTACTTACTTAATTCCTTTAATCCCTAGGGGGACACAGGGCCGCAACAAAGGACCTCCAGCGAACACGATTGCTGGTCATACTCTTGACTTCACTCCAGGTTTTGCCTGTCAATTATGCCTCTTTTTCGACGGTTCCTCTCCAGGTGATGCGAAGTCTTCTCGGTTTTCTCCTTCCTTGTGGATGTCTTCAGGAGGTTTTCTTAGCGTATGGCCAATCCAGCCAAACTTCTTATGCTTGATGACGTCTGCTATGGGTGTTTGATTTGTTTTCTTCTACAGGTTAACATTGGATATCGTATTTGGCAAAAGATGTTTAATATTTTTCTAAGACAGTTGTTAATGAATGCCTGTATTTTGCTAGAGATGGTTTTAGTAACTCTCCATGTTTGGCAACCGTAGAGTAGTACTGACAGAATTGTAATTTTCTAAAATCACAAGAAATTCCTGCTCCGTTTAAACTGCCTGTGAAAGAAGTAAGTTACAGACAATTTGAAGTGTATTTAAACTTAAAGTTGGTGTACAGGGGACCTACGAGAAATACTAAAAAGTAAGTTTGTAATTTAATTTAATGTCAATAAACAGATTTAACTGTAATAAGAAAGCTTTCTATAAAGAAAATTTATAACCTTGCTGCTAGAATGAAATAGGAAATTACAATATATGAAGACAATACAATTTAAAAGAGTATTTAATGAGATTGATTGTCATATTGGTGGTAGCTGTTATACGTGTTGTGTCGTTTTGATCGATTTTGATTGATATCATGTTGTTGTCATCTATACTATAAGAATAAACTGTGGTGTTATATACGTATAATATGGTAATATTTGTAATTTTCACATATTCTATATAACGTCTATAGTATAATATTAAAGTTATATTACATTAAATCTTATCTCTTTTATATATGATAGATGATATAGGATAATAAATAATATTTGAAGTGAAAATTATCTAATCATTTCTACCTCAGTATAAATGTAGATCAAGGGATCAGAAGCTTATATAACGGCGATAATCAAATTTTTATTCATTATAGATTTTACCAAATTTATACAAAGTAATAGAGATCGAAATACACCGTCGTTATAAACTCGAACCTTTGTACGAGCATATATGTGCAATCCCTCTGATGTGCTTTATATAAATGAAAAGCTTTGCTCAATATTGAGAGAAATCATTGATATGAAATTATTATTAGCAAAGTTTCAAATTTAATTATTTCTTTATCAAGATCTGAAATTATCTAAAATTATAAACAACGAAGCTATTATTAGGAAGACTTGTAATCTTGAGATTTTTGCTGAAGATTATTTTTTTTATCTACATAAAAAGGCATCGTTAAACCTTTAGAATATTACTCTTGAAAATTTCAAAAAAACGGAAAATATGTTTTTGAGTTATTCGTTTACTTATGTGTAGTAAATCATGGGGTTTCTTTTTCAGCTTCACGTTTTCAAATTTGTTGTCCTGATAACTCAGTGCCAAGTTTATCGATTTTGTTCTAGTTGGTCTTATTTTGTTCGTCTTGTCTTTCTTCAAGTATTAATTTGTGTGTGTGTTGTTACAGTTCAATTAACATGGATATACATTATCAAAAATTTCATAATAACATTAGCTTTTCTGTAATTCAAAAATTTACGGAGATATTCGGGGTTAAAATTGAGAGCTAAAAATTTATCAAGACTATACAATATCGCAGAATTATCATTTCCAGAGGTTGCCTAAGTAGATATAAGAAGACTTTCAAAATTAGATTTACGTGTGTGGTTTTATATTGTCCAAGCATGAATTATAGTAAAAGAGTGAAAATCGAGATCCTAGATTTATTTATACATTAAATTATACATATTATGTTAGTAAAAATACTTTTTATTTTCTTTTATAAATTTAACTTCTCTTATTAACAAAACAAGCGAAACCCTTATTTTATATTTTAATTTCCCGATTCTTCCACCATTTTACAATTTACAACAAAAACATGTTAGTAGTAAGAACTGAAAACTGGGAAAAAATATTTAAATAAAAATACTTTAACATTAAAGTAGATTTTTGAAAGAAACTAGAGAAAAGTCGACCTTTGAAATTACCTCAAAAAAGCGAAAAATTGAAATTGATAAGTAAGATATGATTATCATACTTTCTCGACAAGTCCTTAAATGAAAAACGGCTTTTCGTAAAATTAAATTGATTTATTCTCGAAATTCTATCCGAAACATGCAATATATTAATGTAACAATTATATTGGTTTTTCTTTCTGCAAAATTTAATCATATTGGGAATCGCTCACTTTTTTACGGTGAATTTTTCTCGTTTAACACAATAAACTTGAATGAATTTTATACAATTTTATATAAATTACAACTTATTATTAAATTTCATTTGTAAACTTAATAAGTAAAGTGTTAAATTTTATAAGATTAAAATCAAATTTAAAAAGAAAATGTCAAATAATATTATTATCGCGTTTGCAGAGCTATATAGAGCTTATCACGCTGCTCAATGCTCACATATATAGAATAATAAATGAATGTAGTATATAGCTCTTAATTCTAAATAGGATCAAAAACAATTGTGTTAATATATTTTAACAATGATGAATAATGTAATCCTATATTCATTCCAAACTGTATATTTGTTAGGCCACTTCTGTTCTCTATGTATGTTAAATCTACTACCATACTCTGGTTTGGTGCCATATAGCTACTACGGAACTAATACGTGATGTGATTTTCAATTGTCATTTATTATAGAAAACACATTTCAACTTTGCCAATGGAAGGTCCATCGAAGAGTTTTTTTTATCATTTACGGTTTAAATCCTATATAAAGATACCAAATTTAATCCCTCTGTCTTCTTAATGTGATTCGATACCAAAACGAAAGTATTCTTGAAAAATCTATATTAATACATCTTCTGTTTAAATTTTAAGACGAATCTTTGTATGGTTTACAATAAATTAATTATTAAGAAGTGAAAAGAAATAATTGACTGAGTTAGTTGTTGAAATACTATGTATAGAGAGTGTTGATTATGCAATCGTTTGATTTTTAAGAGATGTAACTAAAGAAAGACAGCCGCTCTTACACACAAAGTAATAAGAGTATCTTTTTTCTCACTTCCTCAGTGAAAAGTTTTTTATTTTTTTATAAAGAACATTTTTTACATTTAAACTTTTGTTCTATCTCAAACAGTTTACAAAATGGGACCTACTGACCGAAGACTCAGCTCGATATCATTTTTTGTTTTTGAGTTTACCGTGGCGACTTACAGACAGACAGACAACCGCAAATGGAGTTTGATGATTCGATTAACACCTATACCAAAATTTTGTTCATAGCATCAATATTTTTAAACGCTACAAACTTGGGAATAAACTTAGTATACGTAGTTATATACATGGTATAAAAACAGCCCTTAATACATGGAGAAGCCGTAATTAATGTTGGTTTTTAGTCAATAAGTGCTTACCATTTTCATGAAAAACTTTTCTCAATATTCCTCAAGTTTTAAGTTTTATAAGCAGAGCAAAATTAACAACTTTCTCAGATTGATGATTGATTTCTTTTGATATGTACTCAGTCAAAAATTAACGCAAAACTTAAACCATTCTAAGTGTTATTACGATAACATTACATGTGATTCTCATATAATGTTATAGTTATAACACTTCAATAATGGTAAACACGTGGATTTTTTTAGATAAATCTAGTAAAAATGAAAATGATACCAAAAATTAAAATTTTATTTATCAATTAATTTCGTTTTAATACGTCTTTTGTGAAAAATTCATATCGTATCTCTGCACGAATGCCACAAATTATTCCCCACCCCCAACACTTACTAAATCAGACTCTTATTGCGAATTTTACGCCGATAATTTGTCTAAGTCTTATTACTTTCAACTTAATATGTGCGCTACCAGACATCAAACAATGCATAAATATGATTAAGATTAACGCATTTTGCGATATTATGTATAGCATTTAAATTTGATATGATTAGAATATAAATAGTGCTTACACTTTTCCAAAAAGCTCTCTTGCTACTTGATATAAAATGAATTTGCATGTGATATATACTAAAGCACATCAGAATCAGTAGCACTACCAGAATAGATAGATGTATAGCATTATAAAGCATAAACAGACTACTACTTACTAGTACTATATGTGTATACTGTATATAGTAAAATACAACTTTAGAATACTAAACAGTTTTACTGGATGCTGGTATACCTACTAGCATGATGAAAATAAATGGGCAAAATATTTATTCATTCATATTCACTGCTTTTTACAAATATAAAGGTCACTATGTGTTAGTTGTGTAGTAGTTATTGGGTTCATCAAAATCACCCCTTTTTGTATAACATACCTACCTATCTATATATGTTTATTATATTACCAGTTCAGTTACATTATGTTGCAAAAAAGAAGGTTTTATTAAGTACCTAACACAGAGAAATAAGACAAAAAAAACTGCCGATTTGCTTAAAAAATTCAAATGAAGTTTTTACCGGGATTATCTTTATTTGGATGCAAGAAATGACTTATGAAAAGTCAGCCCATTGCAAAATCATGCCCGCAAAAAAATCATTCAAGGTCAAAAAAAATACATTTTTTCAAATATATCATAAACTATTAAGTTTATGGCAGTTCTCAAAATATTTGGCAGTAAACTTAACTAGTACTGGCCAACTGGCGATAATAGTTCTTACTAATTAAAATCAGAAACTCTAATGAGTATATCTGTTAAATAATGCCGGACATTGATGGTTTTATTGAAAAATTGGCACAGTTGATATTAGAAAATTAATTGGCAGAACATAGACGGTGTGGTACTGAAGTTGTGTGAGTGTGACCTCTATAGTCCACACGATTAACTTCTCAGAGGGGAAAAAACATTAAAAAAAAGGTCTTGTTAGCCTTCATAGATTATTCTTCGAACATGTACTGCAGCTTATGCTGGAACGATTATTATCTTCATAGATATATGATGTGTTTTACCCACTTTTCAGATTCTGTTTATTCAGTTTTTTCCAGTTTTTTATTACCATTAAAAAACGGCTACATTAATTCTGCTGAAAAGTTTTTCTTTCAGTTCTTAAATACACGATTACGCGTCGAATAAGCCCAGTCACGTGTTAATGTCATAACTGGTTCGCGAAATAATCGCGGCAAAAGAATCCGAACGAACATACGCACATACGTACACACACACACACACACACACACACACACACACACAGACATCACACTGAAAAGGTTTGGTTCGGATATTGCACTCTGGAAATATGTAAAACTGGAGATTTTCAAAACCGGCTCCATTACATTAACTTGCTTATACTCACCTATGTTTAAATAGATATTTTTTTAACCCAGTAGATGTTGAAAATGGTCATCGTAAAGTTTTATTTAATTCATCCTTTCATCTTTAAATTTTACAAATTTAGTAATTCGTTCTATTGTAACAAAAATTTGCTAAAATTATTGTTAAATTTCATAATACACGTTATTAGCAACAATAGAATTGAATATTGTTATTGTAAAATATTTATGTGTGTATATTTACTGTGTGTCCATCGATAACAGGATAAACAATGAATTTCTTGAAATTCCGATCGGTATGATTTAGAGACAGAAAAGTTTTGTGAAAAGTTGATTTCAGAATAGTCTGTATATATTTTGTAGAAAATCTATCCTGACAAAAATTGTCAAACTTTTGACACTCGAGTAAAACGATTTTCAACAAAATTTTTTGACTAATGGCGATTTTTGATTTTTTCAAAAAAAAGTATGCTTACAAATATTGTGTATTACTAACAAAGCAAAATGGATCTAGTTTGCGACTGTACGACTGCAAAAAAAGTGTTTATCAGCCTGTGTATGTTTGTTCCTTTGCAGCACTCTAGCACTCGATGTTTCAAAAGGTCGGGCGAGGCGAGGTTTTGGTATAACCTTGCTTGCCTCGCTTTTATTATAATGACCTTCGTCTCGCATCGGCCTCGGCCGAGGCAGAATGGTCACTTCCTTCGCCTCGCCTCGAACTCGGCTGAGGTAGAATGTTAACTAGCCTCGCCTTGGCCGAGGTAAAACTTTTACCATCTTTGACTCGATTACGAGGCATCGAGGCGAGGCATCGGTGAAACACTATTCTGATGATTCCTACGTCAATTGATTTATCTTAATTCTACGAGTATCACATGGCAGTAAAAAAATTTCAGAATGGCGACATGTAGTGAAAAAGAAATAAATAAAAGTCGACGAACCATGTCAAGTGAAAAAAAAAACTGAAAAGGAAAAAATCAGTCCAGTAGGTTACATAGATACTTTCAACAGCCGGTATTAAAATTGATATGAGCTCAAATCTTTTTTTGCTTAGTGTAGTTTGTGTTTTTCCCTCTTGATAACTCCATCCATGAACAACACACTGTATTTACTATAGATAGATGCTTCATGCTACCTATAAAAGCTAACCAGATTTGTAAGCTTCCAGCAGCTAGTAGTAGATATCTAATAATTCACGTGTTATGGCACATAGCCTAGCATTTATATACATTATACATGGTATATACGTGTATAGTTGATTTCATGCTGTGATTATAATTATGATATTGATGTTAATATTATTTTTTATTATTTTATGTGCTCATGTCAAAAACAGATACCGTATCTATACAACTTAACTTAAACTTTTTAGAAATATCATTCACGGTTATGTATAGTACCAAGGATCAAAGTTATCTGTATGTAATCAAATCTTGCAAGTCAAATTTGATCCACTTCTCGGTTTTCATGCACATTTAATTTGGATGACAATGATAAGGTTGTGGCGTCTTGATTTTCCCATCGCTTCCACCATATTTGATATATATATACATTATTTTTAGTCTTAAATTAAAAAGTTTTAATAAAATATACTTTTTAAGGGACAAGCTTTTATTGTACTAAAAATGAGAAAATAATTTTATCTATAAGTCAATCATAGCCGGCTATGTGTAAAAGCTTCAAGCGCTTAATATCAAGAATGAATCGAAAAATTATTAGGCATGTGAAGTAGATGAGGCGTTCCGATTCATTTCTGATATTTTAAATTGAGCGCCTCAAGCTTTTACAAATAGTCGGGTATGAGTGAGTCATAGATACAATTATTTTCTACTTTTTAGTACAATAAAAGCTTGTCCCTTAAAAAATATTTTTTATTAAAAGTTTTTTATATAGTTATACTATAAATGCCATTCCTGTCTTGTTTATTTTCTTTTTGTGTGTGTGTGTGTGCACGTGGCAACCTGCAACTATCTCATGCAGGCATACCTTTTTAGGGGCCGTATCACAGAAGAGAGGGGTTATGAGGATTAAATAAACAGTGATTTAGGTAAAATGTGATTCAAACCACAAAACAATCTTAAAAGCAGAATTTTTAACTTAAAAACTTGAAAAGATTTTTATTTATATTTTACTTGAATACAATAAATCACATAAATAATCATTATCTCGATTGTTTGTTTTCTAAGTAAAAGTAACTTTGTCTTCATATACTCGTAGTTGTTACCTTATAGATTGGAATATCTTTCGAGACATAAAGTGATTCAATGTCTAGCATGATATCCAGGGTACAGCACATTACCTTATTGTATTGATTTATTTATTACATTTTCATCTTCAATTATATAATTTTAAAAATTATTAAATAAACAAAATACAAAATATTTTAATACAAATGTTGAATGTGTGGGGAAATAGATTTTGTTTATAATATGTTGACACGCGTTCAAATACTCTTTCAAACGTAGCTGGATGAAGAATATACGATAAACATTTTTTTTATTGAATTAGTAGAAATGACTTCCTTCTGAGCAATATCGTAATCATCAATTATTATAATTACCTTTTGAATTCGAAGTTAAAGGGTGGTTTGTCTTAGGAGAAATAATTGATGTTGGGAGATTATTACGATGAAGTGCGGTACAAAAAAGTTTATATGTAAATTGGTGGAAGCGACGAGAAAAAATGTTTCTAGCTTTTAGTTGACGTTTATGGAAGAAAAGTGACTTAACACTCGACTTGTGTATCTAATAAGTCGATATCCAGAAAGTTTTCGTTTAACTGTCAAAAGGATCCGATTTTTATATTTTGTGGATCAAAATTAGATTAGAAAATATTCATATTCTTTACCCAATTCAAATGGCAAAAAATGTTCTCGATTTTTTGCAATTTTCTTAGCCGGACACAAAAGATTGGTTTTATTTTACCATTTTCTGGTGATTAATTTTTAATATATCACCTAAAATCTAAAAAAAAACTCATATAATGTCAAATGAACTAAATTTGTATATTTTTGGAACACAAAAATTTGATCAATTTTGTCATTGAACGACAAATTTCCGAATTAATTGTACCAATCGCTCTCTGTGGATTTTCGCCTGATATGTCAAGCTCTCGGACCTTTACACATATCTACGATGTTCAAATATTTACGTGCTCAAAACCAGAAGTTCAAATCAAAAAGCATAAAATATATAATGAATAAATAAAATTTATTATATATATAATTTTCTCATGAAACGATCGCCCCCTTATTTATGAAAATAAATGCATTTATTAACTTATAACAAACAATTGCCTTTTTTATAAATTGAAAAATAAATAATAAATATTTAGTCAAAAAAAAAAAAAAAATTATGAATGGTTATGACAGTTACTTTACGCCTATTAATCAAGGCAAACATTGAAGCAATTCGTACCATATAGACAATAAACAAGAACATATCTACAAGGTTTTCAAAAAGTATGATAACAGTCATAAAACACTTTTTCGAGTTTTTCGGCTGCCCCCATACTTTTTAGAAGCTGAACGCTGAAATATTTGTAGGAAGTAGTTATCTGACAATAATGTTAAGATCTCAGCACAGGGATAGCAAAAAATGAATCTTTTATCAGGTCACCCAGCTGATAATTTTTTTTTTAAATATTAAAATATTATTTCAACTTTTTTGGACAATTTTGTAACTCATTGCATTTTTGTTGTTACTTTGCGTGTCGCTGTGTTTGCAAAGCTTTAATTGAAAATAAATTGTGGTCCAGGTCTTCTTCACAAAACGTCAAATTAATAATTCGCAATATTTTCGAAGTTAATGGTAGGCCAGCCATTAAATATTCGCTGTTGATGTACAAACTACTAAAAATCAGTTGTAAAACACACAGTTAAGGCAGGGTGGGTGTCCATTGTCCAGCACTTATTATTGTAGTTTCCAAACGAACAGCTTGCCCAACAAAATGATTTTTTGAATTTATTAATCAATTATCTTTCTATAAGAATAAGCAAAAAAGGATAAGCATCAATTCTAAAGGGAACAGACGGACATCTCACTGACGAACAAACACTTTTTCATGGAATCACTAATATGGTGGAGGGGCTGTGAAATAAAAAATAAAATAAAATCCTTATTAAAAAAATTTTTCCAGTATTGTTTGCATTGCTATCGAATATAAAAATAATTGAAATCAATTCGATTAGATTATTTAAAAAAATTTCAATGGAGTTTTCCCATCTTCCAGGTTTTTTCACAAGAATACAAAATACAGTACAAGAAAAACAACAAAACTAAAATATATATATATATATATATATATATATATACTTTATTATAACTAAACTCCACTAAATGGTATGAGCTCTGATGAAGTTCTATGTGAGTTGTGAGGTCAATTCACAGTATGGTTTTGCCTATTTCACGAGTGGTCGCACAACCCAACACTGTGGGGGTCTCAGTTGGCATTGACAATTCGCAACCAAACAAACAATATATAATATAAATGTAAGTAAAATACGTTCTATATGTATAGAGAACATTGTCGTATATAACGTAAAACCAGAATGTCAATTGAACACTTTTTTACTTGACGTTCAAGAATAATAAAAATCCGGATTTTGAAATTCTGATTTATATCCTTACGTTATCTACATACGTGGGAATACTGCCAAGGTTAGGTTAGGTAAGGTCGCCCTATTAGCTCAGTTGGTTATGGCGTAACCAATTCCTTCCGCGGTATGCTTAGGGTAGCGGGTTCGATTCCCGCCGTGGCAACAAAATTATTTTAATTAATAGTTGTGATGGGCTGGTGTAGTGCATGGTATATGCATGAAAGAGGTGCACTCAGTCTCTGAAATTGAGGACCTCATAAATGAAATTATCAGCAGAAAGGTGGTAAAATACATATATGGTATCACAATGGACTCTATAGCCTAAGTGTGTCCTTCGTGGACAGCCAATTTAACCTAATACTGCCAAACTTGGATATCTCTTTTATTTTGTACATGGAAAAATGTACATGTACATGCTGTGAAAAATCTAGAGAACATGGACAATTGTGCGGGTACAATCAATTTGTGCACACTGTCGCACAGGGGACTATATCTTTCTTTCTTTCAAAAGTCGGAAAACTCAACACTTTTCGTGTTTTGCATTTAAACACGTTGTTTTTTTGGTGTAGTTAGATAACCACTCCATCTCAAACAGGTCACTTAAGTTACCGTAAACTTGCCCCGCCTTTTTTGTAAGCCACAATCTACCTGCTCTTATGGATACATGTTATTATTGTTGTCGCTCTCGAATTATCGTGTCATTCATTTTACGTTTACTGTGTTTGTTAGTGCAATTAAGAAATGATTTTTTATAAGACGAAGTTAATTAATTTAACAATTCTTGTTTATAACTAGAAATTTCTTGTTTTACTAGAAATAAGTGTCCAATTTTCTAACAACCAATGTTACATAGAATTCGAACCAAATAATTTCACGTATCTATGTTTGACGACTGACTATTATCGTCATACTTCCGTAAATCAGATAAATTATAATTCAGTATAATATGGTTTTACTAATTGAAAATCATCGTGGAATCGAAAAATGTTTATTTTCTCATATCACAAACATTTATATCAAAAATGTTAGTAAAATTTTTCAAACTAAACATTTTACTATTTCTTTTCGAATAATTATGCTACATTTCGGTTACTCATTTTTAGAAAGTTTAGCAAGGAATATAATTTGTTCGTTTGTCAAAAATTTCGTCCTCGAAATTTCATCTTCTGGTCATTCATCCTCCGGCCACCATCTTCTAAAATTCATCTAAGATCATTTTTTTTCTTGAGTTACCTATCCTTAAAAATTACTCCTGAAGAAGATCACCAGAACCGGTAGAATGTCTATGGTCAACTCGAAAGTTTGGATATTTCATCCGCCCGTATAATTTCCCCAGATACGTGTATCCTTGACCTCATTAGTGACATTACCAACCCGTAGAACGAACAATTGAGTATTTCAACCAAATGGTTAACACAGTGGGCAAAATCGATGGTTTCCAAATACTCACGATATCACGATTTCATATAACATAACTGTCACATACTGTTCTATTAAACAATGTGCCCAGTACAATAAGCTTGTATTTATCAATAAGAATAATTATAATATTAAATTATGAAAATATGATTTTATTGTACACAATATGGTAACGCCTCTTTTAATTTTTAAATGGTTCAACCTTTTTTTTTATCAAATTACCTAAAGTCATATCGTTAATATTGTTTAAAAAGTCTATGGGAGAAATATTTATTTGAAAATTGTAACATTAAAGGAGGAAATGATTGTGTTTTCAATGTTTAGAGCATACTTTTTTGTGTTTATGAAGCAAAATTATTACACAAAAATTTGAAATAGTTCTTTCGGATTCATTCTATTTTTATTTTCGTAAAAGAGACAACAAATTTTTACGATTTTCTTTTAGTTGACTCTTTATAAAACAGGTTAAAAAAATTGTTTGCTCTCAATTTTATAAAAATAATTTACTAACGTAATTTTGATCCAAAAATTATGAAAGCCATATTTAAACTGAAGTTTGTGAACCATAATCCGTAAGGAATTTTAGTCTATGGGATCGGACCATGTCATACCACTACTTGCTACAAATCTATAATTACTTACGTGACTGTAAAGAAAGGGTATCTATTTGTAAGTACCCAAACGGGTGGTGATTCTATCGTAAGATTCCTCTAGACAAGTCAAATGTTCTACGTTTACAAAAAACAAGACGGCTATTTATCCTATTTCAATGTAGGGCAGAAAAATGAGTGATTTTAGAAACGTTATAGAACAAAAAAGTATTCATTTTTCCAAATAAGTTTATTTAGAAATTCAAAACCAACAAAATTAAAAAAAAAAACATATCGGGTTTTCTTTAATATCATACAAAAGAACCATTCTTGCCGATTAGAAAATCTTGAAGAAAATCCATTGTTTCCGATATAAACCTTTTTCAGTTATGAGGCATATTTCTGGCTCAACGAATAAAACGAATATGTCAACAAACAAAATTGCTATATTTGATCTAAAGAAGTGTCATTGCATCCAGACAAAACAACGATTTGGTGTGGTTTATGGGTCGGTGAAATCATCAGTCCACATTTCTTTAAAAAGGAGGCCGATCATAGCATAACCGATCAATGGCGACCGTTATCGTTCCATGAAAACGGACTTACTGTTTTCTGACATAGAAGCACGTGAACTCCAGAACATTTGGCACCAGCATGCAAAGTACGTGAAAGCATGTCTGTATTACAAGAAAAATTTTGTGAATAGTTAATTTCATGCTGTAGGCCGGTGAGTTGCCTAAATCTTGTGGTATCACATCCCTAGATATTTTCCTTTGGGTCTATGTAGAAAATGAAAAAATTGGAACTGCAGAATGAATCACGTTGACCACAGTTGTATCAGATAACATTTGAAAGATTTGACTATTCATTTCCATAGTAATTATTTATATTTCATGCCTTTTCCAAACTAAGTCGATTTTGAAGATCATCGTCAATTTTTTAGTTTTTCCGGGTATGAAAACGTAAAATCGCACAAAGACCATTTTCCGTTAAATTACCTTTCAAACGAAACCAAAAAAATTAAAATCGGTTCATCCGTTCAGGCGCTACGTTGCCACAGACAGACAAACGCATAGACACACACATAGTGGTGAAACTTATAACACCCTTTTTTTTTTAATTTGGGGGTTGAACATTCTGTTTCTAATTTATTTTCAAAATTATACATTTCTCTGCCCTAGCCTGTTCCTATCCCTTTATTATGACCAAATTTACAACCATTCCGATGCACATATCTAATATTGCATATTAATTATATAATAATTATTGATGTATATAAATACCTATGTGCACTTTATACAATTGCATTTACAAACAATTATATGAATAATATTTAATAATCATACATATATAATATTAATTTAATATAATAATATATGCATGCACATATAATTTTAAATTTATTGTTTACGATTTAAATGGGCATGAAAATGTGACAGTTGGATTGACTGGTCATATTATAGTTTTTTTAAATAATAAATATTATATGTATAATACAATGATCACTCACTTTATATCAAAATCTGTATTGGACATTATTACATTACAAAATACATATTCATATATTTATGACATATGTATGTACAGATATATGTGAATTCAATTTGTTTAGAGGAAAACAATTAAAATTTATAACAATTTTTTGATAAATTATTTGATCCAGGTAGAGTTTTCCCAAGCTTTGGGTATCTTTCTTTGATAGTAAAAAATTAAAAAAACACGATTTTGTAACTAAATGAACTAAAAAGTAGGAAATAATTTCTATAAGTTTTAAGAAAAAAAAATCAGCTACATTTCAACTATTCTAAATATTTATTGGCAGATATTGGTAAAAGTAAAGTCATTATAAAATATCTTAAAAAGTATCCCGCGCTTTTTTACGATAAAATGATTGTTTTCGTTAATATTGAAGATTCTGAATCGTTAATATTGAAGATCCTGATTTGGATAATCAGACAAACTTATAAAATTGTTGTACTATTGTCATCGAGCCTAGATAAGTGGGCGAAGTTTCAATTTTGAAAATCACGTTCAAAGATTCCGTTACATACATATATATACCAATGTAATAGGAAAAACTTTTTGGAGGGGTCGTTCTTGTTTAAACAAAAAATAGTATTTTTTTGAAATACAAATGTTTACAACACATTGATGGTGATACCTCTAAAAATCTGTTGCCACTCCAGCATCGCTTCCAATATCCGAAACGAAAAAAAATTTATGAATATTTTCTTGGTAATATTTTCTTCTAATCTCAAAGTGTCAAAAATAGTCATAATTAGAATTGCACATGTTTTTGTGAAGAAAACTGGTTTTTGGTCAAAAATAGATATAAAAATCACAATATAATATAATTATTTTTGTTATTTTCAACAAGTTGCGCAAATACTTAAGTTAAGAGGTCAAATAGTCTTTTCAGAATCGTCGGATCAGTTTTGTAAAATCACATTTCGAGGAAAACACGTTTAAAGTTTTTAATGTATATTATAAATATACTTACCTATCATTAGTCACCAATTTCTGGATCATATAATAAGCCAATAATTCTTCATAAATTTTTTCCTGTTCTGCAAGTTGCAGATGTATAGCTTTTTAATTTTTTAGAAGCGATTTTTATTGCGTGTGTTAAATAACACGCACGCATCTATTATTCATAGCTTCAGTTAGAATACGAATTTTGCTTTATAATTTTTGGAATGTAAACACACCAAATTATATAAAAAATCAAAAAAAAATTCAATTAGAAATAACTCCTTAAGGCAGAAGATATTTATTCACCCAGGATGCTCATTTTACTTTTAGATTCCTACGCGTAGGTAACTTACCTAATGTTTTGTTGCACAAATTATAGAAACTGAATAGCGAATACTTAATTTTCGAAACAAGAAATAAGCGTCTAAGCTATTTAAACTCAAATTTACCTTATATATGTGATTATTAAACTATAACACATTAATAGACAAATAGACATAGACGCATTATATAATGGTTACAAATTATGACGAATTAGTTTGAACGCATTCAAATTATATTCAAAACATTTCATGTATGAGACACAATGCATTCGATTCAAATAAAAATGCATCGCTAATAATTGAATAATTTAATACGTATAATTTAAATGAACGTAAAATTTCATAAATATAGTACCTGAATGACCGAGCTTTGCTCGTTAAACGACGTTTTCTAAAAAATGAAGCTAGCTAGTTCAATTTATCACCCCCGAAACCCCTTGAAAACTAAATTTCATTAAAATCGTGGGAGCTATTTCAAAAAATGCAACTGAGATTGATCGATTTATCTTCCACGAAATTCCCTGCATACTAGTATGTATAGTATATATGTATAGTTTTTCTTTTGGGGCTTTATCGGCACTTGAAAGAAGCTATTATTTGACAAAATTGAATTATTTATTCAAAAATTTAATTATATTTTATTTCAATAGACTGTTTTTCTGTAGCTCCGCAAGATTTTATTAAAGACCTTATTCTTTTCTCAAATTCTATGATTTAACTCTCATTTTAAAAAGATTATCGTACTGGCTAACGACGAAAACCAGACTCACCGTCTGAAAAGTGAAATGATATTAGTTAACAAATTTGGTGGAAGCATTGAGAATTTTTAGTTTATGTTACAAAGGGATATGTTCAATACACTTATTTGCGCTTCCACCATTATCTATGTGATTTATAATGTTCCATTTTTATCGGAGAGTTAAAATAGAATGACTAACAAAACTGAAATACTCAGTTTAATTATATTAAATTATCTTATATATTTTTCTAGTTTCATTTTAAAGCTTATCGCATTGGCTACTGACCAAAAATAGACTCATGGTCTTAAAATGTACCGCTTAGAAAAAAACAAGTGAGAGAAATAATATTAACATTAATTTTGTTCATTATATAATTTGTATATCATATCTGTAAATAAAAAATGCCTATAAATAAAAAGAAAGTAAATTAATCCCTATATATTATTTCTATATCCACGGGTGCCGCGCACTGCGGAATCCCACACGGGTCGATTATTTTTTCTAAAATATTTTTGAGAAAAAATTCGAAAAGTGTTTCCCGATTTTACTCCATCACATAGTTGATAGTGTAAATCAAAAAAATCTGACTCATCGAAACATCTACTTAATAATAATTTTTTGAAACTTTAAAGAACAAGACAGAGTGTTTTGTTAATATTTATTTATTTACTCCTTATTTGACAATTTCTTAAAAATTTGAATATATTTAATATAATTTTTGAATATCATCAAAAATAAAAGAAAATATGAAAAGAAATAATTTTTTAGTATACATTCATATTACTCATCGACCATAAGCCCATAATGAAGTGAAATTTCCATAATTATTTTTGTCTACCTTTTTGAGGTTTGATAAAGGTTTAACTTTGTGTTAGAACTTATGGAAATCAATTTTTTTTTATTTTTCGTTAAGATTTTTGTAATTCGACGATTAAAAGATATAATCATTGATTGCACAAATGACTGGTAGTTTGCAATCATCCAAAGGATCATAAAATTAAGTTGCCAAACCCTTCGACATTCTTTCTGCATATTTCAACACTCTAAACAGAATTATAATCTCACTTTTCTCTACCACTTAAAACTGCAAACTTATCTTTAAATGGTAGAAAAAAAGAATCATAGAAATTTCGCTTCAAGATAGGCTCATGGTTATTTTGTTATTATCATTTGAATAGATTTTGAATAAATTTCATTTGTTTGTTGTATGATTATGTCCCCCTTTTTTATATATTTTTATTTCATATATTGTAAATAATATTATTATTTTTATGTGTACAAAAATATAAATCTATAAAAGAAAAATATTTTAAAATAAAAAAAGCACTGTATTATATAATATTTATACATGCATATATTATATTGAATACAGGATGAATTATATTCCTGGAAAACTATAATGTATAAAAAAAAAAGTTCAGTAACTAAAACCCCGACGACTATAAAATCACGTTCTAAAACATGATTTCTGCATTAAAGAATAGAAAATTTTAATTATAATTTTGTTGTAGTTGTATGTTATTTTTTATATTAAAATAATTTAAATTGTTATCTAAATAAATTTGAGACCTCACGGTAGCTCCTTTGTAGATTTTCGTATACTTACTTCCGTGATCATTTAAGGTAGTTCCCAATAAATAACGTTTTCTTAGGATCATTTTTTAATTGTGTATATGCATTCTCACTAATGTCCTTCTTAAACCGGTAAATTTAATTCCCGTTACAATTTTTAGATTTGGACTGTTAAAGTTTGCGTTTTTAATATATAAACCCTAAATTGACGTGTTTTTAAAGGTATGCTTTATTATGTAACAAGGTTCATTTTCTTAAGAATAATTTGGAAAACTAATATTCATTAGTTAAAAGTATGACAAGCATTTTCCTATAAAAAGGGCACTCGTTTTTCTATAAAATACATTTAAAGTGGTGAAATGAATGGCATTTGTGTGTTATTCCTTCTATAAGTGATTTTCTCTAAATATTTAGGCATAAATATTTCAAAAACTATGGTACATATTGAAAAATTTTAATTTGCATCTAATTTTCCCAAGTTTTAACAGAATCCACTCCCAAAATTTTATACGTAAGTCTAAAATATTTTCATACATTCAATTTTTGGAAACGTTCTTAAGAATCCACTGAAAAATTATGTCGAAAGCATATGCGTCTATAATTTACTTGGTATATTATAAAAAAATATTTTGGCATTGATGGTTATTCCAGCGAAAATAGTAATTAATAATTATAATTAATAATGGGGGTTTAACCTCCGTTTTTGTGACGCATGCCTAATCACGGGGGCCACCCACATCATTATTTGTTAATCTTTATTTATTCCATTACAAACATATTTACAATTACATTTTTTGATGTGGGTGGAGTCGGTTACTACGTTCTTATGCAAGCGAGGACAATGTGATCAATTCTGCACTCCCATTAGTTATAAATTGTTCACACTGCCGCTGCCTGGATTCGAACCCGCAACCTATGTCTAAATAGTCTAACGTTCTAAAACTAGTAAAATAGTGTTGGATTTTCACAGATGTAACTTAATTGTTAGAAATAGAAAATAAGTTAGAGAGTGAATTAAGGATCTCGAAAAACAAAAAATCACTTCTATATAAAAATCTGATACACATATTTAATATTATAATCCTATCGTTTTAAAAATGAAGACACAAAAGAAGACATTCAAATGTCTCTACACAATATCTAGATATATAATAATAATATGTGTCTGTTTGTCTACGAAATACCGTCTAAGTAGATATAGGTGAAAAGAGAAGAAATATCAAAGTGATTTTAGTTTTGTATGAGCGACCGATGTAAATTTCTACTCTATATATATACATATATATAATTTTATTTTAGAGAAAATATAGAATGGAAAATAAATGGGGGAATGATTGTATTACCCTCCCTTCAGAGAAAAACCTTTAAATCAGTGTGGTAGTATTTAGTCAGTCTGTATCAGTATGTTTCGCTAAATGTATTTTAGCTTTTCATACTCGATCCATTGCTGCAACAATTCAATATATATATATGTTAGGTATAGATGGATTTTTTTATACCGTTTTCTATACCTTGAATGTTAAATGTTACTAAATATTCAAGTGATTGTCAAATTGTTTATTGCTATCCTTAACTAGGGGATAAATCGTCTAGAAGGTTTAATAGGATATACTTCACTTCACTTAGAGGCTTTTTTATTGAACTAAAAACCACTTCACTTTACACGGTAAGAAATGTATGGCGTTTACTACAATGCTGGTATTGTATAGAGACAGATACTATTACCTATGCTAGCATAAGTAATAATAATTCTGAATTGACTCGTCCACCATAACTATAGCTAATGTTACTATTCCCTCAATGGTCAAATCAGTATGACGTTCACACCGATACTGACATAGTGATATCCACATAAAATATCCGTGGATAATTTAATCGATATCGAAATTTAACATATCTTATTCATTAGCATTTCTTGTCTATAAAAATTCTCATAAAATAGATCGGATCAGATCAAATATTTGTCATGAAATTCACTACATTTCCTTAGTGGTTGACTAGAATGAAAATGTCTGCTTATAGTTTTTAGTGATGGCTTCAAAAATCACGTAAAATTATTGGCAGTACCCATATAAAAAAATTAACTACTTATATTTTTGTATACTTAGTGGATTTTCTTACTTTAAGCATCTTATGCAACAATTTTGGACGGCCACCTTCCAAATCCCAAACGTCCAAATACCGAAATCTAGTTCTTTTGATCATGAATTGAAAATTTGCCATATGGGCTTGGAAGACATAAGGAAATGAAAAGTGCCCGGCTAAAACCATTTTTAACTAGTTGTGTATAATGTCAAAAGTAAGAAATTGCACTTCGGAAACGACGATTTGGACATTTTTTTATATTGGATTACGGAAAAAGGTCTACCAAAAATTTTTCATGGTTTTTAGACATTCAAGTTACCAGTAAAAGCAATTGGTACACATGATTTACGTAATTCTAAGTTTTCTTGAAACGTACAATCAAATTCGTAAAAATAATAAAACTATTTTCTTGAAAATAAACGACAAAAATAGCTTTTCTAGAAAATATTTTTTCTCATTACAGAAAGTCATAACTTTGTTATCAAAATAGAATTGTACAGATACACATAAACGATGTATATGTTTTTTAAAATTGTTACTACTAAAAATACAATTTAAATTTTATATCCTAGTTCAAGCAAGTTAAGGAGAAGAAATAAAAAGGAATAGAATTTAAAATAGAATATGGGATGAGGAAGGTTTTTTTTTGAAGATGTGGTGTTTTGTGTGAAATGGTTTTATATGTGTGTCTCATCGTGGCGCAATGGTATATGGTAGACGCTTTAGACATTATCAACGTAATGTTATAAATGGTAGAGCGAAGAGGCAAAGAAGAAAATGGACGACATACGACAAAAAATATATGGATATATATGTGAGACAAAACTTGGAAAGAAAACTAGTAAAGGATACGAATATAGAGAAAATGTATATCGAAAGAAATGGAAAATATTACACTGAAGTTGTATACCTAAATATTTTTAATATGATTTACTTACAAGCGGGTGATTTTAAAATTTATGAAAATTTATCTACAAACATAACAAATTATCGTGGACATCAATTTATCTAATTTGATATCAATCCTATTTAATCTAAGATCAGTATTGGTTTTGATCTAAATTTGATTCGGCACTCTTTAATGTTTTTCTTTCATTTTTTTTTTTTTTTTTTGCCCAAAAAATTGAAAGCAAAACTATTTTCTGTTACAGAAGTACATTAATGTAACTGTTAGTTACATTTTCTGTTGCATGATTTACCGCAATTTCTGCTATATTTCCTTTAGAACTTAACAGCTCACCTTTTGCTGAATTTTTCAAGATACCATTTAATATAGCTTTTTTGGAAAGTGGATAATTCAAAACTTAAAAAAAAAAACTCAAACACTTTTCAATTTAGATATTTCAGAATCATATTCTATAAACAATAAAAAAACTACTTGAAAACTAGAAGAAAATAGAAATTGCGACAGACTGACAAATATAATGGGTACAGGGAAACAGACAGACACACAGACAGACAAACGAACAAACAGACAAAATGTGAATGAGGATTGTTGGTGTGGTGTTGTTACATAACGGTGGCGGCAATCGTAACGTAATAGTAAGGGAGAGTATTGTACCTGGGTTCAAAATTTACATTTAAGGGCCTTTTATAGCCATTTTTGTAAATATAATAATAGGAATAGTTTCTGTTTATCACTTTTATTCCTACAAACTAAGTATTTTTTTTTTGGAAACTTAACTGTCAAAAACTTATAAATAAAAAGCCTAACTGTTAAACAGTTATAAAGTATCTGTGATCCCTAATCCAATGTACCATGAATCACACCATAATGTACCTTGAATCATCCCCATTGATTTTTTTTCTTTAAGAAATTTTCTTGAATATCGTCTTCTTTGAGTATTCAGTAACAGCTACAACTTGACTTTTAAATTGAATCGAATTCCTCAATTTTTTTACTTTGAAACATTATTATATTATTCAAAACCAACAAATGCACTTGCTTAACCATTCTGTTGGTTGCTTGCCTTCTTATAAATAAACTTTATCTTCTTATAGCCTTGCTGTGTCATAAATACCAATATCTATCAAGAACTAGGAATATCTTAATTGTATACAAACAATCCGGGGTGTTTTACATTACCCTATATAATATGTACATACATATTATATAGAAAGAGTGAAATGGCGGCGAGTCCCATCTGTGTGGCGGCCCAGGATTAACCCCAGCACCTCTACTATCTACAATGCTACACAATCATTCCTGTAATAACACAGTAGTCCCAAAACTATACTAACACGACTGAGAAAAGAGAGAAGGAATCGATATTATCGTTATACTATACTAATAGTAGAGAGAGACTATCATAATATTATGGAATTTTGTTGTAAGTACGATGTGTGATTGAAATAGGTTTTTAGGAACGTGTTACTGAGAACCATATAGCCTCACTTAGTGAAAATTTGTATCAAATTTGGTTTGGTAAAGGAAAGTTCTATCTTGCTAAACTGTCGAAATATTCGAATTTTTCGATTTTTGTCTTTTTTGTTTCTCCTGATTCTTGCCTGCGAGAAAGTTATTGCCAACACATTAGGTAAAAAAATCCGGCTGTACAATGATGTATAAAAAGAATCAAAAAAATTTCATTTCATATTGGGCTCGCGATCGATATAGTATAATATGACTTAAACGGATCAATTTCTATAAGTCTGACACTCGGAATTACGATAAGTCCCTCAATTTTCTTTACTACGAACCGTAGTTTCGTCAATCTTTCAAGACACGAAGACAAAATCAATCATAGAATTTTCGAAAAGTTGAATGGATTATTCTTCAACAAAACCCCTTCTCGGTAAATTTAAATTAAAATTGGGTCAAGTCACTTAGGATCTACTTTACCACGAGCTTGCATGCAAAAGCAAACAGGCTTAAAACTTATAAAGCCTCTCTATTCTTGCCAATTATAAGAAAAGAATATGATGAATTTTTCAACAGCTATTCCATTAAATATATAAAACATATAATGTAATATTTAGTAACAAACAACCTATTTGCTATTGAGACTAGGTTTTAGACATAGCTATACATATTTAAATACGTACCCGAAAAGCATATGCAATTATTTCCTATTGGTATTAGTAACTAATAAAACTATTTTGTGAACAACGGTAAATAATATATTGGTATCATTTATAAGGATCAAAAATTATATTAGTTTTAGCAAACTTTCTTAAGTTCAACTTCTAGTGTTGACCCCTGATAGGACTTCGAACAGTCATACAAATATTAATAGATCGTGCCCAAAAAAATGATCGATATTAACTATACAGATATCATTTCTTCAATTTTACTTCGATCGAAATGTATTTGAGTATCCGATCGGTTTTTGCAATCTGAAAGGCCAAATTCGTAAACAAACAAATATGCAGCTGTGGATAGAGCTTAAAATTAAAAATTTTTCAACAAATGTATTAAGTAAAGAGAAAATATTGATAATTTTACGGTTTTAAAAAACTTACTACAATTTATCGTCTAATCATTTATTCTGTAAGCCTAATATTTATACTGATAACATTTCTATTTTACGCTCGATCCACAATATAGCTAGCAATCATCGTCGCACTGATTTCGAATTTCATCTATAAACTTTCGCTAGGACTACGTAGCTCTCATACTTTTAATTTTCCTACAATAATACCGTGCAGAATTTCGCAGCACTGTAACCATGGCTTAAAGCAAGCCAAAGAAATAATATACAATGAGTAATTCACTTTCTTTTTATTTATAGGCAATTTTATTACAGATATGGTATACAAGTTGCATAAAAAAATTAATCTTAATATTATTATATCTAGTCTATTTTTTCCTTATTAGTGATACATTTTAAGACCTTTGGTTTGCTTTTCGTTATAAGCCAACATAATAAGTTTTAAAAAAAAGGGTAAATCATTCTCCTTTTTCTATTTTAAGATAGAAATTTCTGAATATTTGGGTATGTTTTAACGAAATATTAAGTAAATGTAAGGACACCAAATTTTATGTACATTCATTTAAGAAGTGCAATTATAATAGTAAGAACATAATTAATATTTATGAATATAATAAATAATTTTACTCATATATTTTGCCTAAGTGGTATGTTTGTTTTTGTAATTTATGGTTTTGAAAAAGAAACTAGAAACCATAACTTATAAATTTAGGACATAGAATTTATTATATAATGTATAATACGAAATATTTTCAAGCATAATTTTATATTCTTACATTTTCCTATTTATTTTTTATGACACCATCGACAATAAATCGGTTTTTGAAAATATTTTTTTACCTTCCTCATATGTGCAACAAGGTAACTATACAAGGTCAGAAATTTTCGTATCTTTAAAGTTGTTACACTTCCTGTTTTTATCATGTTCAAAAATAAGTTTGTTAAAACGTTTAAAGAAGTTTGCTTCTGATTATTCTCTCTCAAAAATTACCTACATGAAATGAAAAGTTCAGGTAAGAAAAATCTAAAGGAGGTATTATATTAGTTACGTTTAGATTACTATACTTTTACTGTGATTTTACAACAATTTATATGGTAAAAATTTTTAGTAAATTCACAAACTAGGATCGTATTTTTACTTAAAATGTTGTGTGTTACAGTTTCCAAAACTTTTTTGTAAAATTACCATAGAATTTTTTACCAATGTATCATATTGTATAGAATAGGGAAACTTATTTATTGAATTATTCAGAAAAGTTTATAAATAAATAAATTATATCAATAAACATCATTGACAATACCAACTTTAATAATATATTTATTAAATTATTATTGTAAAAAAAAAAATATAAACAATGATAAATTACATTAATATTGACACAATAAAAAACCATTATAAACAATAATAAAAGCATATAAAAATATATGCAAAATACAAAATTACAATAAATTAATTAACATTATTATTAACAAATGAAAAATGTAAATTTAAATCAAAACTTTTATATTATTCTAAATAAAATATAAAGCATAAAAAGAAAAGTTAAAATTTAATTTAAATCCTTTACTTTTTAAAATATTTAACATTAATTAAATTATTTATTCTTGGTTGTACAAGATGTCATACATTTAAATACAGTGAGCTTCAAAAGTTTATCAAAAAGTTTAATGGATTTTCATTGAATTGAACTAATCTTTTATGCTTTTTCAAACATCTAAGGAATTCAAATAAAATTTAAAAAAATGAGTTTTAGCAACAGGATAATTAAGCTTTTCCGTTCAGAATTAAGAAAAGCGCTGATAAAATTCAAAAGGTTGGTCAAATTTTCGTCAATTACAGGTTACACTTAAGAGATGTATATAGACAAAGTAATGCTTTCAACTTATAATCTGTCTATTTTCCATCGAGGATTAATAAATACATTTTTTGAAAGAAATTCTGCCAATTTTTCAATTTTTATGGGGGTCTTTTCGCCGCCAATGTTAATTGAAGAATATTAGATTAAAAGGACAAATAATTTTTGTATAATAGTCTTTATGTATCGTATAGAAAAGTTTCGATCATACTTTACCATTTAAATTTTTGTGAAAAAAAGTTTTCAAAAATGTTAACATTTGTTGACAATCTTACGAAAAATAAGACCCTATGAACTTTTCTTCAATTATACTACCAGTTATGGATTAGATGGAGTGAATATATAGTTTACCGTGAAATTTATTGAGGAATAAATAATAAACTGAAAAAAAGTACTAGCAAGAATAATTTTTCTTAACGCAGCAAGTAAATACTTTGATTTAAGGCAATATTTTCTTGCTATACTTTAACTTATAAGAAGTCAAATACTTATTTTATTGAATTAAGAAGATTCTTTCGCCGCCAATGTTAATTTTTTTTTAAATTCACAATTTACCAATTTAAACCTCAACCCGTTATGATTCAATTATTTACACAACTGACGTCATTTATGTACATCATATTTGAAAAAATTATGCTCGTTATTTTGAAATGATTTTTATGTGTGTGTAATAATATAAGAAGACGAATTGGTATATGTTTGTTGAAAGTTGATAAAGTAATCAACATTAGTGCGGAATCGTGTTATGTGGTTTTACTATTATTTACTATACAATCTAGTAGCGTCTACTATTCAGTATTTACTACATCATATACGAAATAGGTATATAACACTTGCCTATTCAGAGAAATGTCTATGAATTATTCATTAAAACCTATCATCGTAGAGCATTTTGTTAAATTGAAAATTAATTCAACAACATTTTCAATATTATTACAATTGTTTTAGCGAATTAAATATAAAAAATTTTGAATTTGAAAAAACAAACTTTTTATATGAACAGAATTTATTACAAATTTCATAAAACCCTCAACGTAAAAGAACAATCTTTTAAAAAGTTAAAATGATATTAGTTAACAAATTTGGTGGAAGCATTGAGAATTTTTAGTTTATGTTACAAAGGGATATGTTCAATACACTTATTTGCGCTTCCACCATTATCTATGTGATTTATAACGTATCCATTTTTATCGGAGAGTTAAAATAGAATGACTAACAAAACTGAAATACTCAGTTTAATTATATTAAATTATTTTATATATTATTTTTTAGCCTCATTTTAAAGCTTATCGTACTGGATAATGACCAAAAATAAACTCATGGTCTGAAAATGTACCGCTTAAGAAAACACATGCTAGAGTAATAATTTTAAGATTAATTTTGTTCATTATGTAATTTTTACATCATATCTGTAATAAAATTGCCTATAAAAAAGGAAGTAAATTATAACTTATATAATATTTCTTGAAAATTTCGCACGGATCGAGCTAGTGTCGATTTATTCAATTTTTTGAATAATATCATCAAAGGAACATGACTGGTATGCATGAATTCTCTACGTAGGATTTTCAGGGCCAGCTGAAAATGAAAAAAGCATATGAACCATTTTTCGATAAAATAAAATTTATTTTTATTCTTCTTGACCATAAAATACATAAGTTTTGTATAATGTAAGTAATATTTAAATTTTCTCGAATTTATTGACCAAATAAATTGAAATTGAATATTTTTTGTTTATTTATTTCAGTATTATGTAACTCATATCTAATATTGCGTTAACATATTCGAATATTTTAAGATTTTTATAAAATTAGCTTTTGGCAAAAGTAATTGGTTAAGTGACAATCTTTCCCCGAAAATAGAGCCTGATAACAAGCTTAAGTTGCATTTCAGCAGGCGTTGAACAAATAGCTGAATATTAAAAGATGAATTCTCTACATAGGACGTTTTTGCCAGCTGAAAATGACAAAGAATAAGAAACATTTTCCGATAAAATAAAATTTATTTTTATTCTTGGTAATTTTCAACAAACACTGTTCAAATGTTTGAATGAACTGTCTAATAAACAAGTGAAATAAATAATTGACTGAGTTAGTTGTAGAAATACTCTGTACTTGTTTTGTTTTCCAAAATTTTCGAAAGTAATTTCTTAAACTTTTTTTTTGTTTATCGAAAGTCCTTGACAATACCACTAGTTGAAGATATCTAAAAGTTTTCAACTCCCTATCTTCTATAGTTCTGGAGAAAATGGACACCAGAATTTTGTCCCAAATTACGCTTTCCAGATTGAATAGTGATGTTTACGAAAAAATGTTTCAAACAAAAGATGTTTATTATAAGGAACAATTTTTATATTTAATCTTTTGTTCTATCTCTTACGGCTTACAAGATGAGTCCCACGAATTCACGACCCAATTGACCTATGTTGTTCATTTACGAACTCAAACTCACTTTTTACGTCTTGAGCACGCTGTAAATTTCAGCTTGATGCCTATCTGTTTTCGTCTTTGAGTTATCGTGCTGACGGACGGACGGACGGACAAACAAATTGAAATGGACAAATTAAAGTGATTTTATGAAAACCTATATCAAAATTTTGCTCATATCATCAATAGTCCTAAACGTTACAAACTTGGAACTAAAATTACTATACCTTAAAATGTATTTTATATAGGTATACAGAGTATAAAATAGAAAGAAGAAAAAGAAATCTTCTCAAAAAAACAATTGACATCAAAGGGACATGCACACACTAAAAATTTGAAAATGAAAATTTAATCTTCTACGGAGGTGCAAGGTAAAGTTTAAAAAACTATCCCTAATCAAACCGCGTTCGTTTATCTCACAAATATTGCCCAGTCAATAAAATAACATGAAAAACTAAAAAAAATAAAGAAAACTTTTTGTTCCTAATAAAATTTATATAACTTAAATTGTTTGATTTCATTAAATATATTAAATCTGTCATTATTTATAACTTTGATTGTCCTGATTTTATTTTACTGTAAATGTGATTTGATGACACATACAAAAATAAAAAAAATAAATGGAATATCTTTTTTCTCATTTTAATCTTTCGACAATCAGCATTTTATATATATATATATATATATATTGTGAAACGTTTCTGCTTTTCCTTCTTCATCATCCATCGACATCATTGTGTGTTAGATGACATAAATTGGAAATAAATAGTAAAGTAAGTCGTCGTTGGTGTTAAAGTGACAAACGGTGTGAGTGGGTTGTTGTATGTGAGATCGGTATAGTGAAAACACGTAATTTTCCCAAATTTATTGTGTGGTCCAGAAAAAGTCTAAAAACATAATGCAGGATAGATTCTAAATATATTCTGTATATACAACAAAACAGGGCATATTTTTCAAGAAATTTAGGTCCCGAAAAATTCTAGAAACGTAACGCAGAATTTATTCTTAGTATATTCTATATACAGGGTGGACCATTTTAATCTATTACCTATGGCTAATGGCTCTTTTTGTAGTTAACCAAACAAAAACTAACTTTAACTAATGTTGCAGAGTTTAATGGGAGCATTATGTTCTGACCTAGTTCTCCAGGTTTCTTTAATAGTCAATTTAGATCCTGAAAAGTAAAAGATAGAATAACACTTTCAATTCGAAAGTTGATCATCATAAAAAAAATAACATTTTTTATTTAAAACTTTTATTCGAAAATCGTTAGCTAAGACAAAGAATAAATTAGTTTTTGGCATCCGAATACTTCCAAACATACACAATTCCTTTTACAATATAAAAACTTCAATTGAAAATCTTTACTTATTGATATGTATTTTGTCACTCTCTGTCATGTACCTCGGATCAAGCAATGTGTTGTACTACGGACATAAGATCATTGATATTAAGCACTAAAATTTACAATAGTCTTTTGGCATAGATTTAGATTACCTACCAGAATCATTAAAAATACCAGTTGATGCTATTACAAGCAGGGAAGAGTATGTCCGTCCGTAAGTGAAACTTATAAGGTTTTCGATGTTTTAATCACATAATATGTATTATATAATATATAATGTGATATACTTTCAGGCACAATCGGTGAAGATGATTCTAGGTACACTAAAGTGTGATCCATTGTACATAATTATATTCAAAATTCTGGCCGTGGATTTTATTCCATTTTTCTTTATCCACCAGCCAATAAAATAAATTTAAATGAGTCCCAACATACTACAAGTGAAAATTTGAAAATTTTTTTAAAGTCCATCATATAATTTTACAAATTGTTGCTATGCTACCAAAATAACAAGCCATAAAAGTCATTTTTTCTTAAGTCAAATGCAGCCAGAAAGTACGTACTTACGGCAAGGGAATACAGAAAAGACAATTTTTATTGTGATATTTTTAGGTTTAAAAAACACACGAACCTAAATTTTGTTTCCTACTAAAATTTTTTTGTTTATAAAATAATACACCTTCCTCGATTATTTGCAACGTTTTTTCGTAGCCATTCAATATTTAACGTACGTTAACAACGTCGCGTTGATAATATTCGTAACTGTTACATTCTGTTAGCCTTGTGCTTGCTCTCTAGTGAACCTTTATTATTGATTGTATTTGGCTGATTAAATTATTCTTTATATTATTATATATCTATTCTATATAGAATGGAATGAGAGAATACCAACCAAATGCTAATATAAAATGTGTATGAGCGAGTGAGATAGATTTTTTACTAAATCCATTTACTATACTGCTAGGCTAGTAGTAAGTTTAGGATCGGAAGTAGTATTTCATAAATATTTCAGAGTTTATCTAACGATTGGATACGTAGTTCGATGAAATATGGCGAATAATCAGTCGGATATAGGCAATATGTCGGTAACTACTGCAATAATCGTCAAGTAAACTCGATTTTTGAATTTTTTGGAAAAATTAACTTATATATACAGTTTTATCGGAATCAGAAACAAACAATTTTTCTCGATTTTTTTGCAATTATATCTAGAAAAAATCCAAAAAAATCAAAAAAAAATTTTGTGTTCCGGATTTTGCTGAAACTCCGGTTTATAAACTAATTTTGACCCAAAAATATAAAAAATCCGGTTTATTTAACGATTGGATACGTGGTTTATGAAATATGGCCAATAATCAGTCGGATATAGGTAATATGTCGGTAACTATCGGAACTGAGAGGGACTGAGTAACTATCGGGACTATCCAAATATTCGATACGACCTTCTCAACAGCCTCTCAAATTTGCAGCCGTTCTGAAATGACCGTCAAATACTACAACTGGTACTTGACCTAAAGTAAAGTACATATTAAATTGAATTCATTCACATTTCATTCAAGTAATTCACGATGTGTATGTGTCGTTATTCGTTGTCGTATGTTGTAAAAATACTTACAATCTCTACTTAAATAAATTGAATCAAACACGCAATCAAATTGAATTGGGTGGTTAATGTTAATCTAATCTATTTATTATTTTTATTATTATTACTAGTTTTTGTTAGATTAGTTACAATCATTGCATCAATTTCATCCAAATACTTTATTCAATTATTTATATAATAATAAATAATATGGTTCTACAATCTTCTGTCCTTCAAAGTGTGACAAAGAGATCCATTCTTACTATCTTAAAACAACCAATGTTTATCATATTAAACGAGTTTAATAACAAAAAATAACAATTATTGTTTAAAGACAAAGTTTATGAATTTCTAACTTACAAACTTGTTAGTTGGATTGAAGTATCACGGATTCACCTTTCTTGCGTTACAGGGCTAAAATTGTTATTTCTTCGGACACATTCTATTTCTATGCAAAAGATCCGTTCGATAGTTTACACAAAACTCTAAACAAGTATGTAATATAAGTTGCCTATAAGAAAATAATAAAGTAGTTTCAATCAAAAAGAGGCTCTTGCCATTATATTAATTCTTCATTGCTTTATTTTTGTCTCGTAAAAGTTTTAAAATAAAATAACAATTTTATCTTCTATTAAATTATAGTATATACACTACGCTAATAGTGCTATTATAGTTCTTAAAGTAAGAGGGCTAAAATTGTAATTTCTTCAGACACATTCTATTTCTATGCAAAAGATCCGTTCGATAGTTTACACTAAACTCTAAACAAGCATGTAACATAAGTTGCCTATAAAAAATAATAAAGTAGTTTCAATCAAAGAGGCCCTTGCCATTATATTAATTCTTCATTGCTTTATTTTTGTCTCGTAAAAGTTTTAAAATAAAATAACAATTTTATATTCTATTAAATTATAGTATATACACTAAGCAAAAATAAAAAGGCGACACTTCTTATTTCGTTAAAAATACACAATATTTGCAGGTATGTAACTTTTTTATTATAATGGTCTTGAATTTTCGATATCCATGACAACAATTCGGGTTTTAGAGTAAATTGAAGTGGCGTTTCTTCAAGTTTTTCTTGACAGCCCAAAAGAACAAAGCGTACAAAGTGTCATGAGTACAAATATGATGTCTTTTTAACGAAACAAAAAGTGCTGCTATTTTATTTTTTCGGAGTGTATTATATATTATAGGTATTATATAATATATAGCAATCGATTAAACTAAAGAATAACTTTAGTTGCAGATGAAATGTGGTCTGCCACCACGACGATATGGTGGTCGATGTGACACACGAAATGTCCAAAGCAATCACAATAATGTCCGAACCATGTTTTATACCTATTTCGAGTTACATTATATGTTATGTTACAGTATAACATAACCGTATACCTATTATATTGTCTTTATTATCACATCTAGAATATATTTTATTATATGTACATATATATAATATTCTACAAGATGTACAAGTAGACTTCAAGAGACTGGCATAAAATTTCCGAACCATCTGTTACAGTATGGTGAACTGATAATAAAACCAATTTCGTTCAAATACCGTCGAAAACATACCGTCTTTGTGGCTGTATCACTGCTATTTCGAAACCGTGGGAAAAGTATGGTATGATTTTCGTGAAGGTGGATAAAAGAAAAATAAGTCATTTATTTAAATATATTTCATAATTTATTTTAAATAACATTCAAATTTATTTTAATATTACATTAATTTTAACAATACTACCAATAGTAACGACATCTAACAGCAAACTGAAAAAGCTTAATACGGGAGCTTTGTTTGATTGTTTTCAAATAGATTCAAACGATCTTGAGTTCTTTACTGAAAAATTATATAAAACTTTTATATTACAATCTGCAAATTGAAAATTGAATGAGATCTTTGGTGTTTAAATAAACTATGCTTTTGTGTGAAAAAGGTGCTTATGCAAGAATGCAGTAGGCTGTAGACCCTCTAATAAACAATTCAGTTGTTTATTAGAGGTACGTTTACTTATAAAATTTTATAATTAATTAAATACCTGGATAAAAGCAATTCTAGCGAAAGACAAAACCAGAAATTTGGCTATACGCAGATAAATTGCTATATTATTTATAAAATGTCAAATAATTTACTTCGCAACGTACAGGAGGATTTATCAGTACAAAAGGAATGCAATGAACCTGCTGCGTATCAAAATGATTCGATTTTAATAAAAACAGAACCTGATGAAAAACAGACAGATTCTTTCTTTATCAAAGAGGAATATATAGAACTCTTAAAACAGAATGATCCTTTGTTAATCAAAGAGGAATGTATAGATTCTGTTGAAGAACAATCATTTACGGAAGTTATGGTAAAAGATGAAAAATTACATACGGAAGTAATTATTAAAGATGAAAATTATTCATGTAATTTTTGTGATATAAATTTTACAATACAAGCCGACAGTGAAAATATTTTTACATGTTATGTTTGTAACACGAAATTCAAATTCCAAAATGATTTAAAAAGACATCTACGGATTCATCTCCATACATGTAACGATTGCGATAAAACATTCACCGCTAAACATAGTTTGATTCAACATCAACGAGTTCATCTCAAAGAAAAACCATATCAATGTCTTGTTTGTGACCGACAATTTACTCGTAAAGATAGCTTAGATTTGCATAGATTAACTTATAGTGAAAAGCGGCCGTATTCTTGTGATTTATGTGATAAAAAATTTGCCCTAGAAACAAATTTAATTATCCATAAACGAATTCATACTGGTGAAAAACCATATTCATGTGATTTTTGTGATAAAAAATTTAACCAGAGAGCAAATTTAATGACGCATATACGAACTCATACGAATACGGGAAAACGGGCTTATTCATTTAAACCTTGTAATAAAAGATTTCGTGATAAATCTACTTTGATTGAACATCGACGTAAGGACACTACAGAAAAAAAAGATGTTTATTCAAGTGACATGTATGATTTAAGTTTTATTGAACGAAGTTACACCAGCTTTCTTTGATCAAGAACGAAATTCTAAGTAGTTTAAATTCTGGTTTTCTAAAAAATCAGTTTTTATTGTCCATAAATTGATGAACGGTCATGTCCTTGTAACATATTGGTACCATGGAGACTACACGAGTAGATTCTACTCAAACGGGAGAATGGACAAGATTTGTCAACGAAATTGCAAAAGTTATAGCGTCGTTAATGTTTCATTTGCACCGAAGTGCATTATATTTTTTAAATCAAACTCGTGCCTTACATTTGCTCCACTATCCAGTGCAAAAAGACTATTTTTACAAGCATTTGCTGATATGAAGTTGAATCTCATTGTGCAGTCTCCATGATTTGTACGCTAAACGAAGCTTTACTCGCGAAATTGACGTGTTCATATTAATTTGAAAATTTGTAATAAACAATTCCATAGGAACAATTATTAACTACACATCAACGGATTTACTTAGTCATACTAGAGGAAAAATTGGGAACTATATCATTTTGAAACATTTGATAATGAAAACGAAACATTTTTATACTTTTTTTCTACTTAAAGTAGTTGAGTAATGTCATACCGAGAAATCTGCTAGCTTGGATGAGTGGATGCAATATGATGAATGAGAGAGAAGACTGTCAGTGAGTTCCCCTATGTCCTTGTCATAATCATATGCACACATATACTTATTATATGTATTAGACAAGGACACAGGGAAACTTACTGGCAGTCTTTTCTCTCGCTTTTCGTATCGCATCCACTTACAGGCAAGCATTCTCTATCTTCATATCTCTATGGTTTAGTTAGTAGTATTTATAAGAAAGTATACACTATGTTTTATAAAGGAATGTTTCAAAATTAACGCAAGAAGTTGGAATCAGACGTAAATTTTGGGACTTCCTTTATTATTATTATTATTATTATATAAAAGTGATAGGATTTTACTTATTTTGTATAAAAACTTTAATAAGAAAAGAAGAATCTCTGTTAATTTGTTTTATGAAAATGTACAATATGATTTTTCATGAAAATTTAAAACATTTGTTTTTTTTTTTTTTGTTATAAATAAATAAAAACCGTTATACATCTTAAATTTTGTTTTATTTTTTAAATTTTCTATCCTATTTTTTCTTTCAGAACAAAATTATTAATTAATCAATTATTTAGTAAAGGTAAGTATTAAGTTAATTATCTAGTAAATAATAAGTCGAGTAGCTGTGTGGTTAAAGCACTTGCCTGTAAAATCAAGGTACGATGGTTCGTATCCTGGTATGGTTAACATTTTCACTTTTAAATTGAATGAATTTTTCTTGATGTTAAAAATTTTCCACTCTTTTTTTAGTTTAAATTACCTGTATAACCCGCCCTCTTGCTATAAATAACGTCAGTTATACATATGTCATAAATTACTAATCTGTCAGTGGGTGGGAGTTTAAATAATCATAAATATATCTAACTCTATAAAACTTTAATTCCCACCCCCTGACAGAAGAGTGATTTATGACATAAGTAGTAAGGTGGGACAAACATAATTTTTTTTTTTTTGAAATAACATGTTCTCCTGTTACAAAATATTAAAAAATATGTACAAAAATGTTTTATGTTAAAATTTGAAACTTTTTAATAGGAGAACATGTCATATAGTTTATCTCACTCATATTCTCCTATTACAAAATATTAAAATTTGAATTTATAAAATTTAAAAATCGCTTGTTAAGACTAAAATTTGAAATTTTGTAACGGGAGAACATGTTATATATTTTATCCCACTTTTTTATAACATATTCGCCTATTACAAAATATTAAAAAATACTTATTTTGCTTTCTTTTTTGTTGTAGGAAATTTTATAAGATTTTGTAATAGGAGAATATGTTATTTCACAAAAATGAATTAATTATGATAGTCCCACTTTCTTACTTATGTCATAAATCACTCTTCTGTCAGGGGGTGGGAACTAAAATAATATAAAATATACCTCGCTCTCTTACTTATTTGTCGCTTTTGGTTCTAATAAGAATTATCTAAAAAAAAAAATTTATTGAAAAATTGTTATTAAATTAAAATTTAATGAGGATAATGCCAGATTCGAACCAAAGCACTTTTTAACGAGAGGCGACTGTGCTAGCCACTACTCCACCTTTGACATATTATAAGTATCAATAATGTAATACACAACCTTTTTTCAATAAAATTGTTTCCTCAAACTTAGTATTTATTTTTTTTACTTAACTTACCTTTTCATTTAACTTACTCATTACGCATTTCTATTTACTCAAATTTTTTCAATATTTCCTATAAATGAATAATTTTAGTAATATTTTGTTAAAAATGTAGGTTCTGTTTGATATTCCTAAAATCGATGTAAAGGATAAAAGATAAAGGTAGGTATAATATTGAATAATAATAATAATTAAACCAGAAAAATTAATAAAAACAATATTTATTTATATGTATATATATATATTTGTATATACATAATTCAACTAAAATAAATATGAATGGTTATTTTATACAGTATAAAATCATTTTTCGGGATAACGTTTTCATTTTTTCTAAATTTTTATCAAAAAAATATACATTGAATATAGGGACATTTATCAAAAAAACATACATTGAATGTTAAATTTTCATATCACAAATATTTTACATAAAACATCGTGATTTCACTGAACTTTTTCGCTTTTTGACTTAAAAAAGTTCTTATCACGTATCACTTTACATTTTTTCTTATGAATCTGCAATGAATTAAATCTAAGCAATTACCTCAGATATTGACACGCTTAAAATCATTTGACATTTAGTCTATGTAATGTAATGTCAATGAAAGAAAGGCGATGCTCAGTCTATGTAGTTAATAGTCTAAGTGCATAGTGTACTACGGAAGCCTCTATGGTTCATGATCAATTTATGAAATAGTTGCGCTACACTAGCTTTTTTTTTTTTAAATGTGTACTACCCACAAGTATAAAACCAAGTTTCAAAAAGTGCACTTGTGACTTGTGGTTATGGATACAAACCTTGAAAATGTCAGTCAGTGATAACTATTCTTTAGTTATCCACTACCGAAACTGTCTGGAATTAATAATAATTGTATATCCGGATTTAATGATAATATGATAATGTTTATAATTTGTGTTATACAGTTAGTTAAAAATTTTTCTAAGTATTATTTAAAAAATATAATGCTTTAATTAGCCTTTTCCCTAAGAAGATTAAAAAAAGATTCAATAGATGGCAATACTAGGGAGATACATATATTTTGATTTCCTGCCATCTAGCGGATCTTTTTTTAATCTTCTGAGGAAAAAGGCTAATTAAAGCATTATAATAATAATACTAATAAATAATACTAATACAAATTTTTAACTAACTCATAATTCAAATTATAAACATTATCATATTATCATTAAATCCGGATATACAATTATTAATAATTCCAGACAGTTTCGGCAGTTCTTTGGTTTCGGTAATGGCTAATTAAAGAATAGTTATCACCGACTGACATTTTCAAAAAGGTTTGTTTCCATAACCACAAGTCACAAGTGCACTTTTTGAAAGTTTGTTTTATACTTGTGGGTAGTCCACATTTAAAAAAATAAGCTAGTGTAGCGCCACATTTTCATAAATTGATCATGAACCATTCAGGCTTCCGTAGTGTACAAACATGTGTTTTTTAAAATTTTGACAGATTTAAACGTTACAAAAAAGTATTTCAAGGTAAACAATACGAGACTTACAAATTGTTTAAAATGGATTTATCATCAGAAAACGATGATGTACAAATTATAGAGGTATTAGAAAATTACTCTAGTTTTTATATTCATTTTATGATTTTAAAATATATACTCTAGGATTCTCCTAAAAAAAGAAAAACCACTCGTAAAGTCACAACGAAGGTTGCTAAACCAACTGAAAAAAAGGTAACACGTAAACGAAAAGTTATAGAATCAAGCGATGATGACTTGGAAGAAAAGGTTTGTATTCAAACATTAGAAAATTAATCGAGTTTTTATAGTGATTTTATGATTTTAAAATTAGGATTCTCCTAAGAAAAGAAAAACCACTCGTAAAGTTACAACAAAGACTGCTAAACCAACTGAAAAAAAGACAACACGTAAACGAAAAGTTGCAGAATCAGGCGATGATGACTTGGAAGAAAAGGTTTGTATACAAAAATTAAAAGTATTTTAGTTTCTTTTATAAACATTGAAATGTGTTCTAGATCGCTAAACCAACCACTAAAAAGGCGACACTCAAACTAAAAGAACAACAGTGCGATGATTTGGACGACGATAAAATTAAAAAACCTAGATTTGAATATAATAATAAATTTGATAGTAATGGACGACAATGGACCGAAGAACAATGGTTAGCCGAATCGAATCAAATTTCTGTTCCAGTTGCAAGAAATATAATAAAGTTATTTGAGAATGATAATTCGCTACCATTTATAGCACGATATCGAAGAGATTTAACAAATAATATGACTCCAGAAGATTTACGAGCCGTCAAAGAATCATATGAAATATTAATAAATGTTGAGAAAAAAGCTGACAATGTACTCAAATCACTCAAAACTCAAGGAATGTTAGAAAATCGTATTAAATATGCTGTTTTAAATGCTCGAACTATTGATGAAATTGATCATATTGTAAGTTTGGTTTGAAAATATTTTTTGCCATATTGAAGGTCCGTAACGAATAGCTTAACCCGTAAACACTCGCGTCAACCGTTCTTTAACTTTTTTAATAATAACCTCTACATACACTGACGGATCTAAGTTAAAGAAGAAGATGGGCTGTGGGATCTTTTCTGAAGATCTTGATCTGCGTCTATCATTTCGGCTGCCGGATCACTATAGTGTGTATTGAGCGGAAGTGATGGCTATTCACGAGGTTTGTGAATGTTTAAGACTGAAAACTCTTAGGTTCAGGGACATTACAATCTTCACCGACAGCCAAGCGGCTCTAAAATCCTTCAGCTCAGTCTATCTAACGTCAAAGGTAGCACAGGACTGCCGTACGTCCTTAAATGAGCTGGCGGAACGAATGAATGTAGACCTGGTATGGGTACCGGGACATTCCAGGAATTTGTGAAGCCGACGAGCTTGCCAGAAATGGCACGATGCTGCCGGACACAAGCATCAATAAATACCCGGGAGTTCCATTTGCGAACTGCAAGTTACTCCTGAGAGAGGATATTCTGAAAAAGGCCAATCTTAGATGGAGGGAAGAACGTACTTGTGGTACTACAAGACAGATATGGTCTGAGTACAATCGCAGATATGGTCTAAGTGTGTCCCACCCCAGGACAGCCACTCTAAACTAACCTAACCTCTACATAATTTTAATTAATTAATTAAAAATATTTTGATTACGTTTGCTCGTTGAATGATGTTTGTCAGTGAAAATATAACACGATTGCTGACGTGTTAAAAGAGTAATAAACTTCTTCAGTATTTTATGCTGCATAAATTTTGATAAATTTTCTTTTTTTAGTATGCACCGTATAAACCAGGATCGAAAAAAACCCTTGCAGAACGTGCCAAAGAACTTGGTTTAGAAGAAGTTGCTTTAAATTACTTAAACGGTACAAGTTTGCAAGATTTAAATTATGTAGCAAATGAAAAACAGTTAAAATTTGACGATGTTAAAGATGGAATTATTAATATTATTACTCATGTAGTTTCACATGATACGAAATGTTTGGAAAACATACGAAAATGGTGAGTTTCCTAGAAAAAGATTCCTAAAGACCGACTTCCTTAGCTTTTCTTCCAAGCTTCTAAATACCTAGCCTAACATAAAATATTTTGTTTAAAGTCTAAGAATATTCAAAATTGTTAACTAGGCAAGCAGAGGCTCGAGATATTTTTATTCATACAAAAATGAGTAAATCAAAAACGACCAAGGAAAAGTCAAATATAGAACAAAGTGAAAAATTTACGAATTATATGGATTTTAAAATTAATGTAAATTTTATCAAACCACATCAGGTAATCGAAATAACTTTCCTCCAAATTCAAAACAAAATAAATAGAATATAATTGAATTTATTTTAGGTATTAGCTATAAATCGTGGGGAAAAATTAAAAATTTTAAGTGTAAAAGTTCAAATACCGGAGAGAATAACGAAATTATTTTATTCATTTTGTAATTCAAATTGGTTATCGAAAAATACAAATTTTTCCGAAACGAAAATCAGTTGGCTACGAACCAATATTTTAAAGGATGCATTTACGAATGCATTTTCAAAATACCGTAAGTATTTCATAATCTTAAATAAAATACTACGATTGGAAAAAATAGATAAAAACCTTTCACATTTATTGGGATCTGACAAAAGGAGGCATGGCATATGTCAGATCCCAATGTGGTTTACACGAAACCTAGATGACTTACATATTTAATATACAAAGTAGCGCAGAGAAGGGTATGATTTTAAAATCTGTACACTTCTCTGTCTCATTCTGTATATGCCTCTTTAACCTTACTGTCATTGTTAGTAATCTAGATTTAGTATAAACATCTATGACAAGTACTAATACGAAATAATTTTAGTTGAACCATTAATGGTTCGTTTAATTAGGACTGGATTAAAAGCTACAGCTGAAAAAGCTTCGATAACAGCTTTTGAAAATAATTTAAAAGCTATGCTTTTAACACGACCCTATCAAAATAAAATATTGGGTATTGATCCTGGATTCAAGCATGGTTGTAAATATGCGTTAATATCAGAGACAGGCGATGTTATTTCAACTGGAATATTTTATCCAAATTTAAAAGTGGATCTGCGAGATGATTTTAGTGTAAAAAAATTAAAATCATTGTTGGAAGATAATAATTGTTCAACGATTGCCTTAGGGAATGGTTTGTATTATTTGATTAACTCCTTGAACATAATTTTGTGAAGAAGAATTTTTTGCGAAATCTTTTTATAGGTACGGCTTGTCGCGAAACCGAACAATGGATAACCGAATTAAAATCACAAAATATTTTATCAAAAAATATCAAATACACAATTGTCAACGAAAGTGGAGCCAGTATTTATTCGTGTACGGAAGAAGCCTCTAAAGAATTCCCAAACATGGATACGAATATAATAAGTGCTGTATCAATTGCACGTCGTCTCCAAGATCCGTTATCCGAGTTAATCAAAATCGAACCCAAACATTTGGGCGTTGGTATGTATCAACATGACTTAAAAGAGAAAACATTAACAGAATGTTTGGATGAAGTAATCATGGAATGTGTCAGTTTTGTTGGGGTTAATTTGAATACTGCTTCGGTCACCCTGTTACGACGAGTATGCGGTTTAAATCAAACTCGAGCTACAAATATTATAGAGCATCGTCAAAAAATTAGTTATTTTAAAAATCGTCAGCAATTGAAAGATGTGAAAGGAATTGGGGATAAAGTGTTTGAACAGTGTGCTGGATTTTTGAGAGTTGCACCAATTAGTGCGGAACAGGAAAGTAGTTTTTATAAAATGAAAGAAGTGAATCGGTTGGATCGTACTTGGATACATCCTGAATCCTATCATATCGCTGAAAAGTAAGTAAATAGTCATATTTCCTCACAGTAATTCGAAGTTCAAAGAGTAGGAATGTAGATTGGACCTAGTTCTCTGGATTGCTTTCATATTCGTTTCAGATTTAATTGTTTTGAAAATTTTTAGGCTTTTAAAGAAATGTCGATTAAATAATGAAGACATTTTTACCGAAAAATGTATCGAAAAACTTACAGAGATTTTACCGCAAAAAGAAAATTTTGTTAAAGAATTTAACACTACGGATAATGTACTACAATTAATCTTTGATGCTTTAACTAAATCGATAGATCACGATTTACGATTAGATATTGATCAAAAACCATTATTTAAAAATGAATGTATAAAAATAACCGATTTAAAAAAGGGCGATTGTGTTACAGGTAATAATATTTGGATTAAGTGGTTTATAGATGTTCCATATTTTTAATACAAAAATATGTAACGTCTAAGGGCCGCTTAATATCAAGTAATAACTTGATGTAAATGAAATTTTGTTTACAGGTCGAGTTGAAAATGTTACCGATTTTGGTAGTTTTGTGGATATAGGTGTAGGAAGAAATGGTTTGATCCATAATTCAAAATATATGGGAATTTCATTGAATTTAGGTGATCACGTTGAAGTTGAAATTCTGGATGTGGATATTGGGCGGGGAAGAATTGGTTTAGCATTAAAATGCGTATTAAATGGTGCCGTACGATAACGGATTTAATTTTAAGGAGCGAATTTATTTTAATAATGAATGATTATATTTTTTAAATATAATGTTAATTAATTTTTTTTATTAAAAAAAAATCTTTTTTTAATTTGCTGACGTTTTTATTCAAACCATAACATTGGATTCACAGATTATACTTTTTAATTTAAAACAGATCTGCCACTCCCTGTAAAATTTTTACTATTTGCGTTCTCTGAAGGTGCTTTTCTCCAGGTGGCTCTGCACGTTATATTCGTTTAGGGCCATCTATTAGTTTTGATAATAATTTATCCATTTCAATGGTTGTTGGGGAAACAATATTTTATCGTTTTCAGTTCTTTTGCCTCCAATGGTACGTCGCAAACATTCTTAAATATTAAAAAAAGTAATTTACTTAAAATATAATTTTTTATTTACAATTTTTATACAAATCCAAATATTAACAAAAGAATTATAACATTTTAAATTTTAAACCCTAACAATTTTGATCATCAGGCCATCCAACCACTAAATTATTTTTCGGTGTACACGTATTCGGTTCTAACTTACCTAAACACACGGCATATTTAAATTCTTTGGCTTGAAACATTCGATCTGTATCAATAATATTCATACAAAGATTACCCTGTTTACTTTTCACATGTTCATCGCCATGAGTTTGATCCGCTGAATGTCCTAATACTAGATAATCTTTCAGTGTTAAACCGGATTCTCGAAAAATACGACTTCGGGGATACGTTAAATGATGACAATCATGTACACCTCCATAACAGCAAGGACAACAAACAAACGCAGCATTTCTTCGTAAACAGTGCTGTATTACAAGATCCGTTGCAACACCACACGCATGTAACGATACGCCAATATTAAAATCACCGCTAAAGTAATCTAAGTTACATTGTAGAAATTTTACATTTTCTAATTGTAATTTTTCTACTCGATCTTTAGCTCTTGATAAAGATTCTTCTTTGTTTTCTAATAAAATAATTAGACAATTCGGTAATTTCACAGCAAGAAGAATTCCTAAATGTCCACTTCCACTGCAAAAATCCACAATGGTATCCTGTGCTTTTGCAAGTTTTATAACTGATTTAGCTAAATTTTCTAATTGTTCGCATTTTCTATCAGCACGAGAAACCGGTAACGCACCACCATTAGGATTTGCTTCGATTGGAATTGTATTCCAATCGAATTCAATTTCATGTCCAAAAGGTTTCCCTGGTGATTCTATAGATAATTTCGTGGCAATATTTAAAGCTTTATCGATATCATTTTGTTTGGTATAAATACGATTTTGTGGTTTATATCGTTTTGGATCAGCTTTATACAGACTTTCAGATTTAACGAACGGTTTTTCGAAATGTTTCGTACAAATATTTTTGGTTACTTTAAAAATCGAGATCGCTTTTTGAATTTGAGTGTTTTCCGATAGATTTTCATACCATTTATACGTTAATGGAATTTCGGTTGAGAAATTAAATTTATTAAAAATTAGATATAATTGAGGCCATAATATTAAATCGGCTATGGTCATGAATGGTCCTTCAACGAATTTATGTGATATATTTAACTCATTTTTTGGAGTTTGAAAAGTAATAGTTTTATTTTCGTTTTGAGCAATTTTATACATATTATGAATACGAACCGGTTGGCACATATGATTTTCTAATCGAATAATATCTTCTGGAATAATATTATTCAAATTTTGGTCACAAATAAGATAATTTGTTGTGGAAATCATATCAATTTCACAAAATTTCGTCCATATCGATGTTTCATTCGGTGCTTTTAAACATGCACTTTTAAAACCTAATAAATCGATTTCGGATTGTGAATTTTTGATAATTTCACGATTTACAGCACATAAACCTGCGATTATCGTATTTTTTGTATAAATACACGGCATTTCACATAAAACTGATGTTTCCGAAAATTCATAATCATTTATTTCAACACAATGTTTAAAAGTTCTCGAATTCGAATCTTTAATTAAAATTTTTTTAATTTTAACATCTGTTAAATATTTACAGATAAATAACGTTATTAAAGATTCGAGAGGTACTTCGAAAAGGTTATCTCGAAGATGATCGTAATATTTGATATATAGTTCACACATTTTTTTTAAACACTATTCGCCAATTGTCGTTGAACACGCTGTAAAGCACGACGATCTAATGTTTTTCGTCGAATACGAACAAATAAGGTTGAAATTACAGATGCAAAAAACATTAATGCTTCAAAAGTCCAAAAGTTACGTTCATCTAACCATGCTACACGATCACAACTGCGGGTTACTGTTTCACCATTTGCACATTTTAAAACTTCCTTGAAGTGAGTATGAATGCATACACCTATGCTACGGCTAGCAATTTCAAATTCTGTACATGGATGGCAGTCGTTAATTACTTCATATTTCTGTGTGAGCCAACATGTAGAATTATTTTCTACAGCTGGGAAATTTTTATAATGTCTGGGTCCAGTATCTGTCCAATTTGATTCCACTACAAGTACAAGTATGGTTAACCTAAAAAAAAAAGGTAATTAAAAATAAATAAATACAAATTTCGTATAATAAAAATAAAAGAAATGTACTAACGCTCCTAGGAGTGTAATTCCAAGCAGCATACGACTTTTAGGACACGATTCAATCATTATTATTGTTTTTAAAAAAGTGGTTTGAAGTTTAACATACCTTGCGCCTGTAATTTTTCATATGACATCTGGATTTAAAATATTTAACTATTTTGTATGTGACTCATTTTTGCCATCACAAATGTCAACACGTCATTACGCGCTATTTTCAATTTTTGGGAAAATACAAGTTCTAAATAGATTCATGAAATTTAAATTTTGTTCAAATATTTTTCTTCCTTAACGTCCTTAACTTTAATGACTGGACATTTCAACGTAACTATTATTTTAGTAATTAATATCTTTTTAATTACTTAAAATTAATAAAAGTACAAATTCAGTGAGGGCATTTAAAAATTTCTAAAACGGAAATTCAAATTTTTATACGGACGTGACATCATAGTACGGGCTTGTCAAATTTGTTGACATATTGTATGATATTAATTACTTACATTTTATATGATATTTCATTAAATTATACTATTCTACGACTTTTTATTAGAAAACTTAATAATAACGAGTGTAAATTCTGTGTTGTAAATTCTCTTTTTTAAATGTAAATTATACATTGAACTGTCACCAATTGACAGATCACGTATTTATACGTCATCCACAGGGAGCGCCAAAAAACTGCGTTTAAATATCTCAAAATTATAATGTATTTTAAATATTTTTTTTACACTTAAATACAGCATTTTTAAGCAGTATTTATATTTTTTACTTTGTTATATCGGTGTAAACAATGAATTAAAAATTTAAAAAAAATTCATGAATATTCCCTATTGAATGAGAAAATGGATTAACATTAATGAAAAGCTATTTTTAAATGCATATCATTTTATTATTATAGGGTTTCATGCCACTCCAAGCTAGATAACTTTCAAACAATCTCTTTAGAATTACCCGGCCGATTCGCTGGGTAATTTCAACTTTAAAAACAAAGAATATTGCGTTATAGCAAATAATACAGATCAAAATAAATTACAGCTCATTAAATTTGCCTAAACCATCTGTATTTCGGTAATAAATTATTATCGGACGATGCGTGAACGAACTTTTTTGTTTATTTTTACCCATAGAATACGGACCTGAAATAGTGTCGTCCAAATTTTGAAACATTTGTATATATTTCTATAACTTTCCTTATTATACAAATTTCATTTTACAGTTTTTTAATCGAGAAATTTTTTATTTTTATGAAAGGTCATTAATTTTAGGATCAAAAATGATTAAAAACATTACAATTACAATTTTTTTTAAAATTATAGTTTATTTTTACTAGGTTTCATTCCAACCCAACATAAATAATCAACAATTTTGAATCCTAAACCTTCAAACAATGTCTCCGAAGGCGTATTACCTAATGTAATAAAACTTAAACTATCCATATTGTTTTCAGCAAACTTTTTACATAAAGCTTTTGTAACTATCTTTGCGTAGCCTCTACGCTTATAATTTTCATCAGTTTGAAGTATTGCAAGTGATCCATAATCGTTTAGTAAAATCCATGCCATTAATGTCTTATCATTTTGATCAAATATTCCAACTCCATTATTATATTTTATCATATTTTCAATATATTCGATTGGGCGATGGGCTTTAAAAGGCCATACACCGTGAATTTTTTTCGCATGTTCTACTGATAATGGACTGATAAATGTATTATCTGGGATTCTTAAAAAAAAAAGATATTTGAAAATTAGAATCAAAATTAAGTCTTTTTTAGCTCAATTACTCTAAGCAAATTTTTATGACTATAGTATTCGTGTTTTTAGAAATATACTTACTTAATTTCAAACTCTAAAGCTTTTTCTTTAGGAAGCCACCAAAGTGCTGTCGTATCTAAATAATGAAAATGTAGTTTAAGTTCTTTTGCGAGATCAAATGCCACCGACAATTGATGTCTGTAATGTTTAAGTGTACAAATTTCTTCATTCCAATTAATACGTTTTGTTTTACTTAATCCTTTGTAGAGACGTGCGTTTGTTTCGTCTAAAGTGTAGTAGTACACTATAGTTGCATTCCAGCCCTGTAATTTATACGAAAATCGATAAAAAATTTTATATGATTTGCAGTTAATATGTAGGTACAAATAAATTACCGGCTCTCTTGTAATAAAAATCAGAGTTGCATCGTCAAAATTTCCTTCCACACTATAAAATTTGGTATTTGCATTGTACTTTGTCATCCAAGTATGAGCCATCTCAATGTGGTAATAAGCCGAACAATATTTAGGCCAATCTATTAGATATAAATCTCTCAATTCCAAGACTTTATCATTTTCTATTGGTCGTAAAATATCGTCCTTAAATTGATCTTCCATTATGAGTATGTTTTTTATTTTCGATTTTTAAAATTCTAAAAATTAATATCAAACGATCAAATTATTTTTTGGAAAAGGTAAGTACTTATATGTACAGTGTATCGCATTTAAAATGAAGACACCCTCATATTTTCATTATTTATAGGGATATCGATTTGAAAATTTGCCACATTTATGACATTATTCAAAAATATCTGGATGACCGAGCTTTGCTCGGTGTTTTTTTACTTAAAAAGACAAATTTCATAAGAACCGTTTAAAACTCCACATAACTACCAATTTGAATCCCTTGGTACACCAATAGATGTCAGCAACAGTCCTATTTTACATTGTATGTAAGAACCGTTTAAAACTCCACATAACTACCAATTTGAATCCCTTGCTACACCAATAGATGTCAGCAACAGTCCTATTTTACATTGTATGTTTCTATTTTTCATGAAAAGACGGATAAAACGAAATTTCTGATAAATGAAACCTTGTTAGATCGACTTATCGCCCCAAAAAACCCCTACATACTCATTTTCATGAAAATCGTTGGAGCCATTTCCAAGATCGTTGATATATATATATATATATATATATACAAGAATTGCTCGTTTAAATATATAAGATATAAGATATTAAGAACCGGCCCTACTTGTCAATTTGTAGTAGGCTGAGTTTAAAGTTCTAATTTCGGTTAAGTATAAATAACGAAAATATAGGAATGTCTTTATCTTAAATGCGACACACTGTGTAACAGATTTTTGTAATACAATTTAAATTAGTATCCTTTTTTGATTTTATAAGCAATTTAGAATAAAAAAACCCTAATCATGTGCTTAGTCTGAACAAAGCAATTGAGTTGAATAGGCTTGATAGATATAGTCTATTTTTATTAAGTCTATGATTTCTCAATGCATGGCAAATAAGGCCTGTGCCTGTTTGAGGCGCATACTTTGTTAACAAGCAATGCTCTTATGGTTTTTCGAACATTGATTTTCTTAGCAGGTTTATAAAAGATCTTATTAATTAATCATCGCTAACAATCTACATTTATTTTAGACATCTGTGAAATGGGTATACACAGACAAAATAAATTTCTCAATTAAAAGTTTTTATAAACAATTAAAATGTTAAAAATCGTCCACATGATTTATGATTTTGGGTTAAAAAATTAATTATTAAATGGCAAACTTACAAAAAAAATTATATTTATTTACAAATATAATAGCTACCAAGCCAATAAATTTATATTTATTAATTTGTGAATAGAAAGCCTTATTAAAACTTGAAATTACTTCCTAATTGCTTCACTATTAATTGTGCACTGTATATAATTATTCAGTTTCACCGATTGTCAACTCGGGCAAATTCGTTTTAATGAAATCTTTATTGATATTACTCCCATTAATTAATGATTCATATTAAATCATAGACTAAGCAATATAAAACTAGATATTCTATCTAGGTATTATTGGTATTGTTCAAAATAACAATTAAATTCGCGTCGTGCGGGATAATATATATATATATCAGATTCCAAAAAATTTAATTTCGCTCTATCACATCCAAATTTTATCCAATTTTGATGAACCAAGTATGTAATCCTACTAAATTTGGATCATACTTTTTAAACTTGCGATTAAAATCAACCTAGCTCTGATATATTTCAAGAATGTGGAGTCCAAACCCCGAAATTAAGCACATAAGTGATAGCTAGCGAAAAATTGGCATCACAGCTGAAAAGAATCACCCAAAGTTAGTGAGTTTCAAAAAAAATTCCAATAACATCGGATCAAATTTTCCTGTGTTATCAAAAAATCGAATTTTTTTAACTTTATGTCATAAGGATAAAAAAAAATATTTTGCTCTATCACATCCAAATTTTATCCAATTTTGAAAACCAAGTATGTAATCTTACTAAATTTGAGTGATACTTTTCAAACTTGTGATCAAAACTAACCTAGCTCTATTAGGTTTCAAGAATGAAGAGTTCTGATATCGGAGATTAGCACGTAAATAATAGCTAGCGAATGGGCCAAAATTAGTGGGTTTCAAAAAAAATTTCAGTAAGTCGGATCAAATCAAATGTGTTTATTTATTCTTAATGTATAAAAAAATTGTGGGTTTGTTGTTTTTATCGAATTTTTCAACAGGTGTTCTTTTCGTAGCCTAATAAATTATGCACTTAAGATAAAATTTGTTGAGTGCTACTAATCTTTTTATAAATTTTACATACGTATGATGATGCTTCAAAATTCTTTATCAAACTCAATAAGGAAGTTTTATTTATTTGTTCAAAGTTTATTGTTATAGCTATAACAAAGAAAATATTTGGTAAATATCTTTAAAAAAAATTAGAAATATAAAGCACTAAAACTTAGAATTCTATAAATATCTCATTATGCCATCAAAATGTAAATAAATCAAGGAAATCGCGGCCATTAGGGGAGTGGAAAAAATAATGTAGGTATAGATTTTTATTGGATTGGGCGTATCAAACCTTGCACCTAGGTGAGAGAAAAAACAAGAATTTATGGCTTTGAGGGAGGGGTATCAAATCAGAAATTTTTGGATCAGAAATTTCGTAAATTCAACAGTGTTTTGGAATAAATATATACTTTGCTACCCTGATTTTACCCACAACAATCTAAAGAATTGAAATTCGAGTACGTAGAAGTTGAGGGCGTTAGCTACTAAGAAATAAAATCTTAACGAAATTTAAATATCATTACTGCAATTTTAGGAAGAAAATAATAAAAAAAATGTTATTTTATTGTTGACATTATATGATAAATTTTGTTAATAATTGGTTATAAAATAATTAACGTGACGCAACAATAATTATTTTAATACTTTATTATAACTAAATATTTTTAATTGACATTTATATTATGAAAGGCAATTAATAATTTTGTCATTCTAACTAGTTAACTAGTTAGTATTCTTAATTTGACGTAAAAATCAAAATTACCCTTAAAGTGATTAAATTAAAGTTTTTTAGAAAACTTATTTACAAGTTAAGCCCAAAATAGCCTTATTGCTAAAGGTATGTATACTTATCATATAAGCCAATCACCTGGTCGATATCGAGCTCGTTTCGAAAAAAATTGCGAATGGCTAAAAATACTTTTCTAAGGGGTAATTTTGTACGTTATCAGAAAAATCGAATTTTTTAACTTTATGACGTCATCAGAATCATAAATATTTAATTTTGTTCTATCACATTCAAATTTTATCCAATTTTGATAAACCAAGTATGTAATCCTACTAAATTTGGGTCATACTTTTCAAATTTGAGATCAAAATTAACCTAGCTCTAATAGGTTTCAAGAATTTGGAGTCCTCATCCCGGAATTAGGAACATAAATGATAGCTAGCGAAAAACTGACATGGTAGCTGAAAAGGACGACCCAAAATTAGTGAGTTTCAAAAAAAATTCCAATATAATAGGATAAAATTTGCCTTGGTTATCAAAAAAATCGAATTTTTTAACTTTATGACGTCATCAGAATCCAAAAAAATTAATTTTGCTCTATCTCATCCAAAATTTATCTAATTTTGATAAACCAAGTATGTAATCCTACTAAATTTAGGTCACACTTTTCAAATTTGAGATCAAAATTAACCTAGCTCTAATAGGTTTCAAGAATTTCAGAGGCCTGATCCCAGAATTAAGCACATAGTTGATAGCTAACGAAAAATTGACATCGCAGCTGAAAAGAATGACCCAAAATTAGATGAGTTTCAATATACACTCCAATAAGATCGGATCAAATTTGCCTGTGTTATCAAAAAAATTGAATTTTTTAACTTTATGACGTATTCAGAATTCAAAAAATTTAATTTTGTTCTATCACCAAATTATGATATTTATAATATTGTAAATTTATGAGCGCCTTTTACATGATTCTTTACAACTTTTTGTTTTACGTATAAAACATTTACTATTTATTTTGCGCCTCTATTTCTGGTGCGCCGGTGGCTGGTGCCTCCTTTGCCACGTCCTAGTTACGGACTTGGTTTTTAAAGTGAAACTACTACTCTGTATTTAATTTTTTTTACAATTCAGATCCGACAAATGGTGTACCATTCATTATTAGATTTGTACGCCAACATGTTCGACAACATGCCTTTAATTAAAGAATATATCCAAAAATCTTTAATGAATCTATAAATTGTTCATCTAAATTCACGGTACCGCAATAAAATATTATCTTTTTTTTAAAATAAATATTTATTACATCATATAATTAAATCACACCAAAAAAAATTCTTATAAAATTATTATTTACTTTTCTCACGTATTATGATATTTTTTCGTGTTAAATAAATAATTAATTATTATAAACAAGAAAAATATATATTATTATATTTAAAATAATCAATTTATAAACAAAACAAAAAAAAATATATATTTATGTCGTCTTGTGGTTTATTCAATATTTTTTTGGGCGGATTAACTTACAAAAGTAGATTTCATCACAAAATAAAATTTTAAATCGCATGACTAAAATCAATTATTTAAAAATTATTAAATCAAATTGTACCTAATTGTAAAAGAATTAAATAGTTTTAAAAAATATTATGTATTATTTAATTTTTATTTGGTATTTGACCTTTAATAAATAAAAGGTCAAGTACTTCTTGTTTTTGATACTTTTCCGTTGCAAATAAAATGCCATAATAAGGAAAGATTATAAATAACTTATACCTAATCACTGTTAAGAAAATTTATGTGGAGATTGGCACTTCACTTGTCCTCGAGTATATCGGTCAGAGTTGAATGAGATTGTATTCATTAAAATATATGAGAGGCTTCATAATTAATGCTTTTGGAATTAACAGATGAAAATTAATATAAGAGTTAAGCAACTCCTTAATCACTATACTCATGCCGTGTTTACCCGAAATTTATTTTCACTCTCTTTAAGGAAGTTCCTCGGGAAGGACAAAAAATCTTGTTTTCTTAGGAAAGTCTTTAAATCGTGTATATGCATTCGCATTAATGCTCTTTATAAGCAGGTAAATTTTTTAATACCTTTACTGTGTTAAATTTATAAATTTGGGCTGTTAAATTTAATTCAAGTGTACGGTCAAACTACAGACGTTTTTAGCCGACCCAGAGAAATATCTTGTAAGGCTAAGTAGGATACAAAAAAAGTTTCAAACAAAAGTTATTTGATTCAAAGGAACGCATCATCTTGAATTTGACTCTGTACCTCAGAGTCATTTAAGAGACAATTCGGATCCGTATAGCTGGTAAGAGGTAGAAGACCACTTTAAATTAGAAAGTTGTTCGTTATAAGAAAGCTTTATATTATTCATGGGCACATCAAATTAAATTAGAAAAGCCATAATTCATAGGCTTTTTGCCGATATTTTTATAATAATGTAAGTACCAATTAAAAGTGTCGAATTGGGATCAATATGATTTTGAATAACGGAATCCTAAAATTACAACAAATTAATAATAATTATCACTTATTTTGTATTAAAATTTCTAATTTATTAAATGTCATAAAATTGGTATGTACCTGACTTAAAATACTTAGTCCGGAGGTTATGAGATTTCCTTTTACAAAACATGATTAAGTATGTATCCTGAGGTAACTTTTGACAAATGATTGAACAATTAAATTTTCTTTTACAGTTTTCTTTTTGTGATTTACGTTGCCCGAAGTTGGTTTTCCAGATCTTTACATTTAAAACAAAAAAGGTATCGGGTTTAAAATTCTTTATAGACCACTAATTTTTGAAAGAATATTGCCAATATAAACGGTGTTTGAGGAAATAATAAGCATAAGACAAATTTGTATCGGTATTGGTCATTTATGGTTCAAAAATTAAATGCAAGTCGGTTTAGACAAAAATTGTTGCATTAAATCTCCTATTAATATGAGAACCAAAATTTTTACCAAGTAAAGTTGTTCCGCTATCAGTGACGGATTAAGCATTAAACGGAAGAGGCAACTGCCTAGGGTCCCAGGGAAAACGAAAAGTCAAAAGAGAAAAGGAGAAATTTGCAGAAGGACGCCAAGTTGATTTACGAATTTGTATGAGAAGGGTTGCACACAGAGCTAAGTTGATTTATGAAGACTAAAAAGAAAAACAGATTTGTACAGAAAGGCGCCAAGGTGATTTAAGAATACTAAAAAAATGGTGAATGGTTAATTCAGCCTTTTCCGCTAGAACTCTTGTAGCAGAGGCGAAAGGGACTTTCTGTATTTTCTACAAATTTTAAAAGTTCTCACCTTTCTTAATTTTCGTTAAAATGGATATTTACTGCATTTTTTGCTTATTTTGCGGCTACATAATCCATCATATTCGAATATTGATTTTGAGTTCTACTCTCTAATAATCATACACTAAGTGGCATTGTTTACAATAATTTGTAATTTAAGAGCCTATAACCTCCAGACTGCATCTTTAAAAAAAACTCTGATATGATTAAGAAAATGAAGATCTGCAATAAGATGTGTATAGTTTGCGGTTTAAAAGAAGATATATTATCAAAAGAAGAGGGGTGTAAATATTAAATTATAAAATAACTATATAACGACATTATTATGTTCATACCAGTTTTGATATACCAAAAAATTTGTTTTTCATCAGAAATCAAAGATCTTTTATGTGATTTATTATACCAAACATGTGTTCTGATTAATTATTGAGGATTTACATATTGGTTTATTGTCTTCACTTCTGGATAGTGTTAGAAGATAACAATGAGGATTATTTCTACGCTTCTATTTTGTGGTGAGTTATGCGAAATTCAAACAGTATCTATATCACTAGAATAAAAACAGTTAAAATCACGTGTATCAACAGGGTCTATAAAAACCCTAAGAATTCCATAGAATATCTTAAAAGTTCTGGTAATCTCTAGTAGTTATTTACAATACTAGTGGGATAACAGTTTTATTAACGTAAGCCTGAGAAATTTGCACAACGAGTGCCTAGCACGAGTTGGATAGTCGTACAATTGCGTTAATAATGCGTTATCATACGTATATCGTACAAAACTTTATCTGGGAATCTAAAATGTGAAAATAAACGATAGTTATTATTTAAAAGTTGTCATGACTTCTTTGGAAAATAGAAAATTTAAAAAGTTTAACTAACAACAATTTTTAATAGTAACTTGTTGTTAGTTTACATTTTGACAGTAATTTGGAATATGGTAATGATCGTACTAGAGCGGGCGGTAATGAAATATTTTCCCCACGCGTACTGAGTGAGAAAAGTACTTCTTATCTCTCGGGCGTAGATAAAATTTTTTTACGTTTAAATTTTGTTCTACCTATAAAGGTTTACAAGACCCAATTGACATATCTCGCTCATTTATGAACTCAAACTTACTTTTTACGTCCTTTTAAAAAGACGTAACGTTTTAAAGAGAACGTTTTAAAAATTTCAGCTTGATATCTCTTTTCGTTTTTCAGCTATCGTGTTGACGGAAAAACGAAAATGAACTAATTACCTAGATGATTTTATGAACACCTATACCAAAATTTTGTTAATAGCCTTAATATTTCTAAGCGTTACAAACTTGGAACTAAAATTAGTATACCTTGATATATATTTTATATAAAAAGAAATCATTTTTAATATAAAAAATATAAATTATAACTTTGACCTTTAAAAACTTTAAGTTAAATTACCTATCTAGTTATTTTTATTACAGCGTTATAAAGTAATTAATTTATTTGATTGCCGTTATATTAATTTCATAATGTTAAATATTATAATAAAACTTTCAATTTCTTTTGGGGAAGTAATTTAACACTAAGAATGTGGTATTTATCTTAAATGATATTTCCACATTTTACTGCAATTAGATATAAAAGATAAGACAAGAGTTAGGTATACATTTAAATTGAAATAAAAACAAAACCCAAGTTTGTAATGCTTAGAATCACTTGATTAGTGGCATAAAATCACTTGATCCATTCTCGTAATTCAGTCTGCTCGCCCGTCTTTGTGCACGATAACTACAACACGAAAATGGTTATCGAGCTAAAATTTTTTTAGCATGTTCAAGACATAAAAAGTGACTTTGAGTTTCTAAACGACCAATATAGATCAATTAGGCTCTTCAAAAAATCTTCCTTATGTAAAAATAACTTTTGTTTTAAACATTTTTTTTTTATTACATCAATTTTGTTTCAGTTGGATTTTGTTCTCAACGTTTATTTGTTGATTGCCAAGAAAGTCAAGGATACGCACAAAATATACCAGGAAATCAACTTGTATACTCGCCAGGGGGTGGGGGTAGTCAGTCAAGTGAAGTATATAACAGACCACAAATCACTTTCTCAGTTCAACCTACCGTTAATACACAGCAAGAACAAGTCCAGGTAGAGCACAGTCATGATCATAGCCATGGCGATGCTTATGATAATCCAAAAGCTTGGGATATAAGAGATTCTGTGCCTGGTGAGCCAGGACAAGATTATCCAACACATTCTTTTGTACCACCAACTGAATTTAGTTGCGAAAATCGACCAAACGGTAAAAAAATAAATCAGTTTTTCTATGAAAAATAATTAAATCTTTGAATTTATTTTAGGATATTATGCTGATATCGAAACAGGCTGTCAAGCATTTCGAATATGTACAGGAACACCACAACCATTTTCATCGGTACTTTGTCCAAATGGATCATTATTTAATCAAGCAGTGTCGGCTTGTGATTGGTGGAATAATGTGAATTGTAAAGCATCGGAACGATATTATCCATCGAACGCTGTGATTGCACCGACATTATCTGTTTCAGTTATGTTAGAGAATGTACATAATATGATAATGGCACCCGTGTATGGTATTCCACAATACTATGATCATAATCAGAACTCAATCGAACCCCAGTATCCAGATGCTCAAGTTGCAGAAACTGCACAAGCCAATGAGTATTTACCACCCAACCCAACTACACCATTACCGAGTGGATCACCACAGCCTCAAGCTCAACCAAGTATTACACCTCCTCCAGGACAATTTCTTCCACCTAGTGCATCTCCAGCACCCGGTTATTTACCACCAGCGTCTGGATCACCAGCACCTAGTATACCAGCTCCTAGTATACCAGCACCTAGTGCACCAGCCCCTACTCAATTTCTTCAACCAAGTTCATCTCCAGCATCCGAATATTTACCACCAGCGTCTGGATCACCAGCACCTAGTATACCAGCACCTAGTGCGCAAGCACCTGGTCCGACGCCTGGTTCCGTTACTGTATTGGGTTCTTCTTCTACCGCAGGATCACAAGCTTCTTCTACATCAGTAGGGGGTTCGTCTTCATCAAGTTCGTCCTCATCAGGCTCATCATCTTCGGGGACAACAAGCGTAGACGTACAAGAAGCTGAAGAAATTGAATTTCAACCAGTCGATCCAGATGATTCTGCATTAGGAATTGGAGTAGGCGGAGGCGGGGGCGCAGGCTTCGGTGGTGGGTTTGGTTTTCAACCTAATATACAAATCAGTTTCCAAGGAGGAGGGGGCGGAGGAGGAGGCTATAACTATCGTCGACCTTCATCGTCTCGGCCTAGTTCACGTCCTAGTAATTCAGGTTCACGTCCAAATGGTAGTTTTAAAACACCAAGACCTGTATCGCAAATGTCATGGCCACCACGCCCAAGACCACAATCACAGGGACCATCTAGAGGTTATAACTACCCTTCTCCTTCGCAGCCACGGCCTCGACCACCGTCTCCTCCACAAAATAGACCTTCTCAGCAATCACAATCCTCTGGATATAATTATCCACAGCCTACACTGCAAAGACCGCAACCTACCCAACCAAGGCCACAGCCAACACAACCAAGACCACAGCCAACACAACCAAGACCACAGCCAACAGTACAGCAGCCACAACCAAGCCCTAGTGTACAGCCACAACAACCTTCATCAACGTCAGGCTATAATTACCAGCAACCTACACAAACCGGACCAGCTCCACAATCTAGCCCACAACCAACAATCCAACAACCTTCCCCTAGTCCCAGTGTACAACCAACAATTCAACAGCCCTCTCCTAGTCCAAGCGTTCAACCACAACAACCTGCGACATCCACAGGGTATAATTACCAACAACCACAACCCACACAAGCACGCCCACAACCTACACCTCAACAACCAAGTGTCCAGCCAACATTTCAACAACCCTCTCCTAGTCCAAGTGTTCAACCGCAACAACCTTCCTCCACAGGGTATAATTACCAACAACCCCAACCTACACAAGCTCGTCCACAGCCAACACCTCAGCAACCAAGTGTCCAGCCAACGTTTCAACAACCCTCTCCTAGTCCAAGTGTTCAACCACAACAACCTTCTTCCACAGGGTATAATTACCAACAACCCCAACCTACACAAGCTCGTCCACAGCCTACACCTCAGCAACCAAGTGTCCAGCCAACGTTTCAACAACCCTCTCCTAGTCCAAGTGTTCAACCGCAACAACCTTCCTCGACAGGATATAATTATCAACAACCCCAACCTACACAAGCTCGGCCACAGCCTACACCTCAGCAGCCAAGTGTCCAGCCAACGTTTCAACAACCCTCTCCTAGTCCAAGTGTTCAACCACAACAACCTTCCTCCACAGGGTATAATTACCAACAACCCCAACCTACACAAGCTCGTCCACAACCCACACCTCAGCAACCAAGTGTCCAGCCAACGTTTCAACAACCCTCTCCTAGTCCAAGTATTCAACCTCAACAACCTTCCTCCACAGGGTATAATTACCAACAACCCCAACCTACACAAGCTCGTCCACAACCCACACCACAGCAACCAAGTGTCCAGCCAACGTTTCAACAACCCTCTCCTAGTCCAAGTATTCAACCTCAACAACCTTCCTCCACATCCGGTTACAATTACCAACAGCCCTCAGCTCCATCATCACCACAACCTCAAGCACCTCAACCATCTACACCTAGGCCTAGTAGTACTTTCGCACCCAGTAGTACATCAGGACCCAGTAGTACTTCCGGACCCAGTAGTACTTCTGGACCTAGTAGTACTTCTGGACCAGCTGGCTACAATTATCCTAATCCTTCTACATCTTCTACCTCCGTTACTTCCATATATAGTTTTGGTTCCCCAGAACCATTTAAGGTCTCACTAAATACAGGCACCTCCCAATCACCAAATGTGCAAGTTTCGAATGCCGGATACCCATCATCGGGACCACCTGCATCAGGTTCATCTACATTCGCACCTCCACTCTCCTCTGGTCCAACTCGGTTTGATGATTCTGGAAATAATGACATCAGCGGTGGTAGTTTTTCATCGAGTTCATCTGGCTCATCTTCATCATCTTCTGGTTCATCTTCATCTTCGTCCTCGTCTTCATCCTCATCTAGTGGAGCTGTTTCTATAGATATTGTACCATCGTTATCTTTTGACTTTGACTCAGATCAAGGAAAGCAGGAGTATGTAAATGCCGTTGTCGGTGGATTATTTAACGATCAATCATCGACAGATGGCGGTGCAGGAGACAAAGGAGATTATGATCAAGAATTTTTAGACGCCAAATTTGATATTGGTGATATAAATGCTCTGGGAGCGTTAGGATCAGCTGGCTCTCCTACATCAACATTCGAAGGACCATCTTCGTATTTAGCACCACAAGGCTCAATTGAAGGTGATTTTGGTGGTGGAAACAGTTTTCAAGGATATTCACGACGTCGTTCATCGTCACGTTCAAAAGGTGGATCTCGATCTCGATCGTACAGTTATCAATCGTTTTGGTGAACATAGACTATACCTATAGCTTATTTATTTTGTTAATTATGTTTTTATAAAAGGTCATGTTTAGTTACACGCTATCGTTATAAAATAATTATGAAAAAATGATTATTCTATAAACCCTACTAAATGTTAGTCTTTCGCGTTAGATTAAGAAGATATTTTATGACGGTCTGTGACTAAACATGGCTTTTTAAAAAATGTTATTATATTGTGTATATTTGTCTTTTTGTATTGTAAATTTTTAGGATTAAAGAAACAAATTAAAACGATTTTTTACTCATTGTTTTTTTCTTAACCTTAAGACCTTGAATTCAACTTTGACTTCAGAGCCATCTTTAATCATTTTACGCAGACATTAAATTTGACCTAGGTTTTCAAGCTCAATGGAAAAGTCTACTCCATAACTGGTAATCAATAAATGAACACTAAATAAAAAAGTTTTATTGATTAAAAAAGTAACATTTTTTGTTCGAAACATTTTTTTCGCAATCCATACAGTTTAGGCAAAAACGGACTGAAAAGTTTTACCCAAAATTGTATTTTCGTATCAAAATTGTAATTTCGTATAATTGTTTCTGCGAAATTTAGACAATCTTCGAAAAAAATTTTGGCTCGTTTTTAAGATCATTTTTGTTCAAATTGATTGAACAAACGAACAAAAAGCTAGATTTTTGCTATCAATTACTGTCTAAACTATTCGATTTACAACAAAATGTTTGCGTATTTATAAAGAACAACTTTCTAGCGTTCAATTAATGTTTATCAGTTATGAATCAGAGTGAGGTTTTAATTGAACCTGAAAATTTAGATCGAATTCGATACCGGTGTAAGATGTGTGCCTATGAAACAAACATTTTTCTTGTACCAAATGTCTTGAAGATTTTTCCAAAATAATTCTCGCAAACGAACTGTTTTAGATTTTTTCGAATTCAATCAGAGAAATGAATTTTAAAAGTTTATAAAACAAATCCAATGTAAAAGTAGCCAAGCACACGTACAGTAATAATTTATTGGCCCTTTGTTACAATTTACATCTTGTTCCGGTGAGCCAGGGTTCGTAGCAAGCACTACGTAAGCACCTAAAAAGTTCAATATCGTTTTTTAATGATAAAATATCACGAAAATGTGTAAAACGTAATGAAAATATCAACACCTGGAGAAAACAAACTCATTGTTGACATATCCTAGGTAACTCCTTGTTTACAAAAACAAATCAATATGTAAATATTAACACGTTTATTAAAAAAGCATCTCAAAAATATTTAGTTACAATAAATAAACAATTTTTTTTTAAATGTGTTACATCTCATTTGTATGTGTCAACTAATTAGCTAATTTTAAAAAAATAAAGACATTTTCTTTAATTAAGTGTAATCATCATTTTGTTTCTAGGCTTTTTTCATTTAAATATCACGCATAATACGAAAAATGGATCCACGCCGTAAATGGATTCGAGATCGTATTATGGCATATACAAATGTCACCAATGAAGAGGCATTTGATAGAATGATGGCTGAAAATGATAATAAATTAGATAATTTACTATTAGACTTTTTTGATGGTCCTATACGTAATAGTAGCGATTTAGATCGACGTATTTTTATTGTTTATAAAACGTATTATGAGAAAATTGTTGATGTTGAGAAAACTATTCGACAGCTAAGTAAATAACTTCAGTTTCTTTTCTATTATTCTCACGCAAATTTTGTACTACGTTAAGTTATCAATTCCAAAAACGACAGAATGCTATTATCGCCAGTCGGCGCGGCGGGTTGCAATTCGCAATTATCAATCGCAAACTGTAGCATTTTAAACCCTTCTTCAGCAATTTTGCAATTGACCTCAGACCAAAAAGTAGTTTATTTATAAAAATAACAGCAAAATTTTAGAAGTAGATTCCAAAAAAATTAAAGTGTCTGATCTAGTTTTTAATGTTAACAATGTTTTAATGACTACAAAAAATTGAACTTACTTAAATCTTCTTAGAAGGATGTTTTGTGTCAAATTTACTATAGAACTCCATGTCACCAAAAAAAAATTTTGCAACCTTGAAAAAACACAAAAGAAAAATGTTAGGCACAATTCAAATTTTATTATTTTTTGGCTCACCTCAAAAAGAATCATGATTACAAATATTAAAAAAAGAAAAATAAATTTTAAAACACACACAATCAATATGCTGTGTTTTCGATTTAAAACAACATAAAACTCATTTAATTTTTTTAAATAAAAAGACGAAATAAAAAAATTAAAACTATAGTAACGCGAAAATTCATTCAAAGCAGGCGTAGGGGTGACAATAAATAAAAGCGGGAGCGATGGGAATTATAAAAAATCTCCCATTTCTCTCTTTTTAATAATTACTGAGAATTAAATACAACATTTCTCTATTTTATTCTCTTTCTTGACTTCCTTTGGAAATTTCACGTATAAGGAACAATATTTTAGAAAAGACACTTAACGGATTAATTGTTATTCCGTTTAGAAACTTATTTGAATTTGATTCATATTCAGAAAGATGAAATTCATAGCGCTGCCAGCTACTCAACAGATTTATTTAAATTTTCTCATATCAGGAGTGTGAAAAAGAACTTTTTCCACATTTCTTAATACTGATTGACTTCAAATTCTAAGCAAAAGAAATAATTAACTTTGTTAAACAGTCCAAATGAATATTTACAGCTTTTGTGAACAAAATGTTTCGTAAAGATGAAATCAGTTTCTGCAATAATATAATATGAGAAGCCTTATTAAACCGTAGAGTTAGACCTTTTCATTACTTCAGGGAACTTTCTATATATATATTTCTCAACATTTCTTAAGAAATTAACTAATAGAATCCTTATAAATTCATTATCAATACATAAAACATTTACAAATTATAAATAAGGTCTTATTTTCGTTTTCTAAAACTAATTTCTTTTTCTTTTAGTTCGACGACATTTTCCTCCTGGCACCGTATTTGAAAAGCCTAAGAAAGGAGGTGGAAAAAGTAAGTATAATAACAAATTTTTAAACTTTTTCAAAATACATAATCCATTTCTTTAATTTAACAGAAAAGAAAAAAGGTAAATCAATTTTTGAAATATTTAACAAATGATATTTATGGTATGATAATTTATTGACAATTTTTGCTTTTGCTTAGTTTTAATTCAAAGAGATCCAGAAAAAATTTTAGCTTACTTTTTAGATTAGGACAGTTGGCGGATAATTGAATGCAGAAATATTTTCCAGAATACAGAAAACAATTTAAAAAAATTCTAAAGTGACGTATTAGCTGAAAATGAACAAAGCTTTTTCTTCACCCTTACACCAAGGAGAATAACAAGATGTGGTTGAAATAAATTCTACTTTCCCAGCAACTTTTTTCGCTTAAGTGCCCTTGCTTTATATGCTTTTAGTTCTAATTAATCATACATTCGGCAGGCTTGCTTGGGCAAAAAATAGAAAGTTTTTTTATTGTAACTTTGACAATATTTTTACAGAGGTTCCCTTACCGCCTCATACAATCGAAGTAATGGAAGAGTACACTCTAGAAGACGGCGAAGAAGCAATACCAATGGGTAAGAATTGGGATCAAATAGAACTTCCAATATGAATAATTATTACATCAATTTGTTTTATAGAATGGCATCCTCCTGTTGAAAAGAAATCTGGTCAAGATATAATGACCATGTTAGAAGAAGAAGAGGAAGAAGGAGAACTTGAAACTGAAATGGAAGAGGAAGAAATTGAGGAAGAAGAAATTATAGAAGAAAAACCTCGTAAAAAAGGCGGTAGGTTTATAGACTCGAATAAACGATAAAAGCAGTTATTTCCCGTGCGTTGCGTGAGTAATTAATTTCAAAATTCTTAGAAATTGTAAGATAGCTTGGAGGGATGAAAACTTCCAATCTCGAAACAAAGCGGTGAAGAGTGACAAAATAAAATTAATCTTCGTATTTAAAAGGTTTTTTTTTTCTGAAAAGCGTATACTTAGTAAGACTTTATTTCGGAATGACCAGAAAAATAAACGTGTTTATCATTTGCAACCTTCCTGGATCCAAATATCCTGGAAAATATATATATATATTTTTTATACATATTTTAGTGAATTCATCAAATTCACTTTTGTATAGGTAAGAAACAGAAAGCTCCCAAAGCCCAAAAAAACAAATCACCAAGAGTCGAAATAGGTGAGGTTTTTTTTCTTAATAAATGTTCACACATTTCATCGAAAGTCATCTGCATAAAAAAGATTTTATCATTCATTTCATTACAGAGAAAATTCACCTCATATCTAATCATCATCAGCCGTAAAAAGTTTTCCTAATCGTAAATTTTAATTTTATTCTGTTTAGCTGTGGATGGAAAGATTTTTCCACCAGAATATATTTACGTTAAGGTAAGAACATATATTAAGTGTTGCTAAGTATGAAATTTTTCACATTTGAGCGGATCATCCAATAAGTAAAGAGTGACATAGAAAACAGATTTTCAATTCATAAAACCTCTTGTTATTTTCAATTGAGCGATACTTTCAAGGTATCTCCATCTTATTCTGTTCGTACACCAAATCTGATCTTCAACAATTGAACATTGCAGCAAAAATATTCGAACAGTTCCCGGGTGATTTTGTTTGCAACTCGATCCAAATATATTTGCAAATATTTTTGCTTTAACCATCTTAAAATAATTCGTTGTGGACGAAACATTCTATGGAAAGTATAGATTTATAAATTAGCACATTTACGGAATCTTAGAATATAAAATTTCTGATCTGTATTGTCCATGTTAAATACTTTTTTTCTAGAGAATGGTACCAGTTGTTAAACAAATTGAAATGTTTGTTGGTCAATTTGGACCAATCAAAGCAGATACAACTAGCAAAGTAAAACGTTACGTATACGTATTACGTAAAACTACTGAACCGATACCAGTAATGGACACGGATTTTGAGAGTGCAGAAGAAATGAACGATTATTGTATAGCTGGGACTTGCTCAAAACGTGTACTGAACTCAATGTTACAAACAGTTGATAAAGCCATGATTCCAATGGTTGAAAATCAATTTCGTGAACCTGTAATGATACAAGCAGCAGAAATTGATCTGGACGCAATCTTTGATTTTAATAAATCGTCAGTTAGCTTAGCAACAAGTCAATTAGCATTTTCTCGACCTTCAGATTTTCGACGCTTATCATTGATCATCCAAAAGGAAGAATTACAACAAGATCAAGGAAAAGTTGGTATACTGAAAAAGAAAATGTCTGAAGAAATTGATAAAAAATCTAAATTAGTTGTCAGTATTGAAAGTATAGTAGGATCGACGCCTCTAGCACCCGAAACAATAAAGAATCTTCCAACTAAGAATAATTTAATAAAAGATGTTAATAATTTACAAACATCAGTTCAATGGTAAGGACGATTAGAAGTAGGTTAAACCACAAGTTTCTCAAAAATTGATCATAAAGACTTTGTAAAATTTTTAGGACGTTAGAACATATTGAAGGTGATATAAAATTACCACTCCCTTCAAATATTGAAACATTATTAGACGATTCCAAATCTAATCAAGAATATGCACAAATTCCAAAATTAATAACAATATTGGAAGGTGTAGTTACGTCATGGGAACAGCATATGGAAAAAGTTATAATTTCTTACAGCGAAAAGGTAAAATTGATCTAAAAAACTTTGTTTCTTAATTAGAACCAATATTAATTTTATAGGAACCAGAACGTAACGGACCAATAGCAGAATTCGATTTATGGCATGAAAAAGAGGCAACATTCAGTATTATCATCGAACAAATTAAATCACATTTAATTGTTCAAATTTTAGATATTTTAACGATAGCAAACTCACCAAAAATTCAAAGTTTTGAAATTGCTAATAAAGAGTTTTATACGTATTATGAAGATGCACGTGATAATTTCAAAATTCTTATGTCTTTATTGCGCCATTTTAAGGTATGTTTTACCATTAAAAAACCTGCCATTTTTTAGTCTAAAAAAAGGAGGGCTAATAAGTTTGAAAAAATTGGCCGATATGATAATAACGTTCCATTCCATTTTTCACCATCTTTTTATATACTTTTTTATTTTCATTTAGACAGTTGAAAGAAGTAAGGATTTCAAAAAATTAAATGGAGTCATACCAAATATAATGTATGGTTTGGAAATGATTTGGATTCTATCCAATTATTACTCCACCGATGAACATATGCTGCCACTAATGGAACGAATTTGTTGGTGTTTAAAAAATACAACGAAACAGAATATTGAAATGTCCACGTTATTTAAGTAAGGATATATTTTTCCCAAATTTCCGAAAATGTCCTAAACTAGACCCAAGATTTGCCCACTTCAGATATCCTCTGCTTCTGTAATATTCAGTCTGCCTGGCCAAAAAGTCAATCCAGGGCAACGATTTAATTACTGCTAGAGAAAGACATGTTGTTTTGTTTGAAAGACATCCCTGTTGCATCCCTCTCAGTCTTCAGAAGATCTAGAATGCTTGTAGCTGGGTAAAGTCTTGGCTAGACTCATTTTACGATGTCTAAGCTAAAAGGATAAAATTAGAAGTATCAAAATCTTAATAAGGAAATATCAACAATTTTATCAAATACTTCTACTTATTTTCAGTCTAACATTAGATGAAATATGCGAACAAACTAAAAATGCTATGGAAATGTTTCAAACATGGAAATCCTCGTATTTCGAAGTACGTGAAAAAATAGAAAATACAAAAGGTCAACGTTGGGAATTTGATAGACGACGATTATTTGGTGAATCTGATTACTTTGCAAGAGTCTTAGGTGATCTAAATTATGCAGCAAAGGTAAATTAAAATACATAGAAAAAATTTCCTATAATTTTTAATAAAATAACTATTTTTTGTTTCAAGTCTTTAAGTGATTTCGAAGTAATATTCGGACCAGAATTAAAATCAATTGTAATTGATCCAAATCAAATTGATAACGTGCTGTTACGCGTAAAAGGATTAATGTTACCAATAAAAACGGTAGATTTTGATGTATATAATCCAAAATTTTCCGAAAATTGGCAAGCGGTTATGGATTGGTTTAATAAAGAATTAGTAATATTAGAAGCTGAAGCGAAATACTTCATTGATGAAAGCTTTAAAACATTACGATCATCTGAAGAAGCTTTAACAATATTATTGAAATTTAAAAATATTAAAACACGCGACTCAATTAAATCACAATTATTGTCAAAATTTGATTTTATTCTACAACAATTTTTAAAAGAAATTTATAAAGTGCAAGATATTTATCAAGTAAATTTTTTTATTTAATATTTCTAAACACGGATGTAAGAAGACATCGATTTCCGGCAGTGTAATGAATTTTAACAAAGTGTATGAAAAGTTGAAAGTCTACCGAAAAAGGCAAGAAGTGTATTTGTTCTATCTAGATTTGGGTCAACCTAAAAACTTAATGCAAATACCTACATTTATCCAAACATTGAATATTCCCGCTATGACAAGGACATGAGAAATATCCGCAACTGAGTCGTCTTAAAATAAACTCTCACTCCGTAAACGTTGCCAGCTTCCGTCACTTCTGCCTCGATCGATACCTTCTTGCATGCCTTTCTTAAATAATCTAAGGATTCACTATATCTTTAAATACAGAAATTTCACCGATTTATTACTTGCAGAGATATCGCCGAAATCCACCATTATTACGTTATCACCCACCATATGCGGGAGCTATATATTGGGCACGATCCCTTTTAAATATTATCAAACGACCAATGGTACTATTCAAACGAGTGAATGAATTGAAAGGTAGTGTAAAGGATGTTGTTTCACAATACACGGACATGGCAAAAATATTACAAGAATTTGAATTGCAAAATTATAATGCTTGGATTCAAAAGGCCAAACCAATTGTTTTACAATCGTTTCAACAGCATTGCCTTAAAGTTGAATATGATCCAGAAGCTAAAAGTTAGTCAATTTTTTAGTATTTTTCTTACTTCAGCAAAAATTTCTTAATATCTCTTTTTTCAATTATGAACAAGCTTTTGCGCATGATAAGAGAATTAAGGTTTCCGATAGTTGCTTTTAATACTTCATAATGTAGTTTTTTTTCTCAGTCAGGGATCTCGAATATCTTAATGAATAATTTTGGTCACCCGGTTCATACAAAAATTGTATAACCGTAAAAATTAGAAATGATTGTAGTCTTAGCAATGAGATATTTTAAATTTTGATTAAAATATTTAAAAGTAGCAGTAGTTTTCAAATCGATACAACCTGACACCCAAAATTTAATCATTTCAGTACAACCAAAAAAGAAATCAGATGAAGCAACAAAGATTAATGCAGAATCCGTCTCGTTTCTTAAACCGCCGCAAAGGACATCAATTCAAAAGTCATCCTTACAATCTACCACATCATCCATCGGAGGTAAATATGATTGGAAGAATATACTTGGCGCAATTAAAATACAAATGTTTAAGTTTCTTTTTAGTTTAAATTTCTCTTTCCAACATTTCAAAAAGTATTATCTCTAAAATAATTTATTTTTATTCAGTTACACTGAAAAAACAAAGATCTAAATTAACTCAGTCAACTACGAAGTCACTGATACAAATGAAAAGTGATGAGAAGCAAACGGATCGCAGGCTATCAAAATTAAAAATAGCAGGTCCAGTAGCGACACCATTAACTTGGCGAGAAATGATGGGTGGACAAATCTGTTCTGAACGTGCTTTAAAATTTACATTGAATTTTAATCATGAAATATTTTATGTAATTGCTGAAGCAAAATTAATGGAGGAGTTAGGCTATGAAATACCACAAGAAATTCGTGATGCATCTGAAAGAAATTATAAATTGCATCAGGATCTGTACGCCGTCGAACAAATGCTTGATGGTTATACATCGATTATTCAACAATTATCAGTTCCTGAGGTTAGTAAAATTTTTCGATTCAGTGAAATTCTAGTAGATAGCCAAGTATTTTTTTAATTAGGAAGGTAGCAAATATTTGCTAACCGCGAGTTACAACCCAAAATCATTGTTTTTTTTTCAGATTCTTTTAATGAAAGGTCATTTATTAGAAGCAGAAAAATACATCCAACCAGGTATTAGTCGTATCACATGGAATAATCTATCAATAAATGATTACACTTCCAATGCTAATATGATATTAAAAAATATCCATTCAATAATTCATCAAAATTTCCATGTCAGTTGTGATATATGGAAAAGAATTATTAAAATTGTTGAGACTGACATGTTTCGTGTAATGATACCATATGATTCGGATGAACGGCATCCTTGCAAGGTAAGAATTATTAGAGATTGGTGTTTTGCACGACATATTCTGCACCCTGGTCATCAAAAAGATAACACTTTTTGTGGCTTTAGTTGAAATTTTGGCATAATAACGTAATTCTATAGAAATAGGTAGTATCTTAAAATGTTCTCGATTTTATCCATCCCTTTTACCCATACCCATCGCAAACAACAGAAAAATGTATGAAATAACACCCATAACGCATTAACGAATGGTTAAACAGGATAAAACCGCCTGCCAATAAATTTTTAGTGTATTGAACAGTCTTGCCTTTTATTCAAATAAATGGCAGGCTGTAAAAAGTTGTTCGATTTTTTTTACAAACAAATGCTAACCATCTGACAGTCTGTTAGAAATGATTGTCATTTCGAAGCTTCGTAACAATGAATTTAATGGATATAAATAATTCTTTAATCAGACAAGAGGTTTTAATGAGTTAGAAAGCCGAAATTTGATGTCTAAGAACTTTTCAGAGTTGAAAGTTTAACTTTAATGTCTTCCATAAAAAATTTATCTTAATTCTTCTTAATATTAACAATTGTGATGGCTCAAGAAAGCTCTGGGAACTCGTTTTTCCTTCGTAAATAAAGTTGCTTTACTTATGTGCTCTTGTTTCTGGTTCTTAATAAAAACTTTTTCAGAAAGTCTTTAAAATGTAATTTGTTTAACTTTCTTATATTTCATATCCCGATCCAAAATGTTTCTAATCCTAGTGATGCAGAGATTTTCTTAATGGTTGGAATACTTATAACAACAATATGATGAAAACTTATTGAATTTTCCTGTAGGAATATTTCTTTTTACAAGAAATGGATCGTACGGAGAAAATGTGTACAGTTTTAAAATTATACGCTGATGTAACGCCATTATTAAAGAAAATGGAAAATGTTGTATTAGGTACAAGTTGTGGAAGATCACCAAAAATGGAACATTACTATGAATATTGGGAAACACAAATCTATTATGGATTAATTTTAATGACAAGAAATAATTTAAGAAAATTTATCAAAGATTTAAATTCAAAAACACCAATATTTCAAGTGGATGCAGTGTTATCAATACCAGAGATTGCTTTAAGGCCATCACCTACAGAAATTTTAACTGTTACGTTACGTAATGTTAAAAATTTTACAAATAGGTAATGATAAAACGAACTTGTCAAAATTGTAAGTACGGTTATGAGGCTAGTTAATCGAGAAAAAAAATAATGAGGCTAAATTGGGAAGAGCCTCCAGCTACTGAAGATCGACTCTTAAGGAAATTCGACGTCCATTAAAGTAATCTCAATCTAACTGTCATCTCAATTCACCTAGGGATGAAAGTTGTGATCACCATGAAGAATTCTTAGATTGCGGTCAAAACTGCTTAAGGCAGCTTTATGTTTACGAGTCGAGAGCTGAGGACACTGAAAACTGCCAATCGATCGTTCCAATACAATCGGCAATCAATATTACTCCTTGGGCGTCGTGAAATCACATTTCCAAATACAAATCAGCAAGTTTTCGTGCCCTACCTTATACGAGTTTAATTCTAATTTAATAAGAAATATTTAACTTTTTAGATTAAAACAAATACCGCGTTGGGTAGACAAAAGTTGTCTTCAGTGTCCGCCCCAAGAAATACAAGATACACATGATTATTTCTTATATTCATTTTACGAAGATATCATGCAGATAAACGAGTTTAATGAACTTATTAACAAGATACAAGATGTATCGCACAGAATTATATTGAATACGCATCAGTATCTGCAATGGTGAGTATTTAGATCAAGCAATAGAGAGTATCTAGAAATTGAAGACAGACTTCCATGCAACTTGGTGGCAAGATTATTCATTTGAATAGTAGAGGGTCCGTGATTCGATTCCCGACAGGATATGTAGTTAACTCAAAATTACACTCTTTTTTTTAGTTGGAGAAGATACAAAACATTATGGGTATATGATAAGAGCATTGTTTGCGAAAAATTTATAGCAAAACATAAGGCACTCTTTCAATTTGATGAAAAATTTATATTTTACGCAAATATTATTGAAGAGTTAGAACAGCATCCTAAATATGAAGATATCGGTGCAATACGTTTGAATTTAGAACCTTTATTAGAAGGAATTAGTGACGAGGCGATGGAATGGAAACGAATCCTAGGTGAAAAATTGGCAGCCAAAACAAAAGCCAGAATGGATGACTTTGAAAATAAAATTCGTGTAAGTTTTTCTTCTATACAAAATGGTGGACCATTTTAATATATTATGACTGGCATGATGCCCCCCTCCATCAAACTATATAACTTTCAATATGGAGCTATTAATCGTAATAGATTAAAATGGTTCACCCTGTGTATTCAAGGTACATACAAAAAATTATTAGAAAATTCATTTTAGGAATATCATTTAGAATTGAATCAGAAAATCAATGGTCTAGTAGTATTCAAAAGTGTGATGCAATGTATTTCAAATATTAGTAAGGATGTTGTCAGTTCTGAGGTTGCTTACAAGGATTTCCAAGAAACTTATCAATTATTAAAGTGTCACAACGTTCCGGTAATTTTAAAAATTCAATTTTTAGTTCGTCTGAATCAGTGGCGTGAAATTGACGTACTTACCTCACTTCTGTGTCAATTTTCTGATAAGTTTTATCGCTAACAAGCATGGTGCTGTAGGTCCAAAAACGCCTATGAAAATTTGCCCTCGTTATTATCAGGAAATGACACAAAAGTGAGGTGACTACATGATTCTCACTTTGAAAAGAAGAAAGATCGTGAAAATTTATTTCCCATTTTATTTATTCATAGTACGACCTCGAAGATGAAAAAAAATCACACGAATTGGAAGAAAAATGGAACGATTTATATTTATCATCAAAAATGCGAACAAGAACTTTAGAAGCGACAAAAGATCTGTTTTCTTCAATGACTGTGGTTGAAATCAAAGAATTCTTGAAGTTAATTGATACATTTGTCAAGGAATTCACCGAAACAGGTCCACCATCAGTCGGAGACGATTTAGATGCTGGCTTGAAAATGATGGATGTACGTACACCCAAACAAATTGAACAAATTTTATCGAATTTTTGTTAATAAAAATCTTAATTTCCAAAGGATTACTCAAGAAAGTTCGCTGAATTTGAGGATAAACGACAGGATTTAATAAATGCAGAATTACTTTTTGATTTACCAATGGCAGATTACTCCAATTTTAACAAAGTTTACAAGGATTTCCAAGCATTAGAATCGTTATATAAGATATATCGTAGTGTAAAAATATCGATTGATTCGTGGGGTAAAACATTATGGGTGAACTTAAATCCACAAACTTTGGTGGATGGTATGGAGAATTTTATGAAAGAATATCGTAAATTACCAAAGGCTGTACGAACAATACCAACTGGAGTGAATTTGGATATTTATATGAAACAATTCAAAAATATAGTACCGTTAATGGTGTCATTACGTCACGAAGCAATGCGTGAACGGCATTGGAATGAGCTTATGGCTAAAACAGGTAATTTTTTATTTTAGAAAATAATCGATAAATGCAGGTAAGTGGCCTGGTAGTCTAAATTCTTCCTTTTTTCATCTTTGATATCAGAATTTTGAAGCTTATTTAGCGAAAATTATAATTTTTAATGATGTTAAACTTCAGCGAGCAGGACCGTGCGCACGGGGGAGGGAGTATTTTGAGGGTTAACCCAATAAAGAAATTCATTGCCGGACAGGACGTCAAAAATTCACTCTAAACACTCAATATTTGAGATGTGTTTCCAAATTTCTATCAAATGCTTCGAGTTCTGGCAGTTTTACCCTCCTTTTCAACATTGCGTCGCCTCAAAACATACCATGGAACGATTAGCTAAACGGTTCAGCCTCGCTCATTATACATCGCTGTGTAGAGGTCGATGCGAGGTCAGGTTTTGGAAAGGTTTTTTTATAGTGCCTCGAAAAATTAACTTATTGGAAAATAGTGACTGAATATCACATTTTGACATCTAATACAATATTTTCTTACTCGAAGAGTTTTTTTAGTGAGATTTAAAACTGTTTGAAATTTTTTATCTTGTGGCCATAGCCTACTTAACAAATTGAGCAAAAAATTACTGATCTTTAAAAACTAAAATTTTGAAAAAAATTCTAGGTCAAGTATTTGATATGCACCCAGATCGATTTACATTGTCAGATATGTTTGCTATGGAATTGCACAAATCTCAAGAAATTGCTGAAACAATCGTGAACAATGCAATTAAAGAATTGCAAATTGAAAAAGGTGTAAAGGACATAAAAGAAACTTGGGCAAATGTATTTTTTACGGTTTCAAAACATTACAAAGGTAACGAAGATCGTGGATATATTTTATTACCTGTTGATGAAATTTTAACACAACTTGACAATGATTCAATGAGCCTTCAAAGTATGGCAGGCTCACCGTAAGTATGCCAGAAATGTGTTAAAAATTCCCAAAATCTTAAAATCTTTCTTTTACAAGGTTTATTGGGCCATTTTTGGGAACTGTTCAAAAATGGGATAAAAATTTACAATTAATAGGTGATGTCATTGAACAATGGTTCATATTACAAAGAAAATGGATTTACTTGGAGGGTATTTTTGTTGGTGGTGATATACGAACACAATTACCAAAAGAAGCGAAAAAATTTGATGATATTGATTTTAGTTTTCGAAGGGTAAGTTGAAAAACTCATATTTTCGTACCCAAACAACCTTTTTTCTTTTTTAATAGATAATGGTCGATACGGCAAAACGCTTGAATGTATTGGATTGTTGTTTAGTAGAAGGTCGTTTGGATGAATTAATCGGATTGTCATATGGCTTAGAAAAGTGTCAGAAATCGTTGAATGAATATTTAGATTCGAAACGGGAAATATTTCCACGTTTTTATTTCATTTCAACTGATGAATTACTGTCGATTTTAGGTAGTACAGGACCGGGATGTGTACAAGATAACATGATAAAAGTAAGTTTCTCCAGTCCGTCACAAAACGGGCAACAAAAACTATTACCCAAAACTTTGTAAATGTTAATATTTAATTTTCACTTTTCTTCTTAGATGTTTGATAATATTAAATCGCTACGATTAACCAAAGACAATTTAGAACATTTAATAGCAACCGCAATGATATCCGGAGAGGGAGAAGTAATGGAATTTCGAAATCCCGTAATAACTGAAGGTATAATCTACAATTAATATTCTAAAATACAAGTTCCTAAAACCAATTATTTACAGGACGTGTTGAAAATTGGATGAATTGCGTATTACAAGAAATGCGTCGTTCAAATCGTTTCATAACGAAAAAAGGAATCCATAATTTTGGTAGTGTACGTCGTCCACGAACAGATTGGATATTTGATTTTCAAGGAATGATATGTTTGGCATCGAATGCTGTTTGGTGGACAGCTGAAGTTGAAAATGTATTTGAAAAAATTAAAGCGGGCAATAAACGTGCAATGAAAGAATATTTGCAGCAATTAAATAATCAATTAGATGAGCTTGTGATCAAAGTACGTGCTGAATTATCGCCGAATGATCGTTTAAAATTCCGTACAATTGTTACAATTGATGTACATGCTCGGGATATTATTGAAGACTTTGTGCGTGATTCGGTAATGGATGCCACTGAATTTGGATGGGAAAGTCAATTACGATTTTATTGGGTACATGATTTAGATAATTTACGTGTCGTTCAATGTACAGGTAAGTGCATTATATTTCTAAATTCTTCCAAGAACTATTCTAAAAAAGTTAAAAAATTTAAATCTGGGAAAAAAACTCTGGGTATTTCTCGGTAATTTTTCAAATTAATACTTAATTTTTCTAGGAAATTTCGAATATGGATATGAGTACATGGGTTTAAATGGACGTCTAGTGGTAACAGGATTAACAGATCGAATTTACTTAACAATCACACAAGCATTAACAATGCAACTGGGTGGAGCTCCAGCTGGACCCGCAGGTACTGGCAAAACGGAAACGACCAAAGATTTAGCAAAAGCAATGGGTTTATTATGTATAGTTACAAACTGTGGTGAAGGTATGGATTTCACGGCCATTGGACAGAATTTGTCTGGTTTATGTCAATGTGGAGCTTGGGGCTGTTATGATGAGTTTAATCGTATCGAAATTTCGGTGCTATCTGTTATTTCAACGCAGTTGCAAACTATACGAACAGCTTTAATAAATAAGGCAACTCGATTCAATGTATGTGTCAACCAGGATCTCAAACTCTGAGAATTTTATTAATTTTAATCTTGATTTCAGTTTGAGGGTAAAGAAATTGCTTTGGATACAAAAGTTGGAATATTTATAACAATGAATCCTGGCTACGCTGGTCGTACCGAACTTCCCGAATCAGTGAAAGCATTATTTCGGCCGGTCGTGTGTATTGTACCAGATTTGAACATGATTTGTTTAATTTCATTATTTTCTGATGGATTCTTGGAAGCAAAAGTAAGAAATATTTGACCAAATTCAGATTTTGGTCAAATCCCCCCCAGATATCATTTTTTGTTGTTGCGGTTTTAAGTTTAGATTTTTTTCATTATTTTGTAGGTTTTGGCGAAAAAAATGACAGTCTTGTATAAAGTAGCGAAAGAACAATTATCAAAACAATTCCATTACGATTGGGGTTTAAGAGCGCTAACGTCCGTATTACGTATGGCGGGCAAAATGAAACGTGAATCACCGGAATTGTCCGAAATGGTTGTATTAATGAGAGCTTTAAGAGATATGAACTATCCAAAATTTGTATACGATGACGTACCATTATTTTTGGGTTTAATTAAAGATTTATTTCCTGGTATTGACTGTCCAAGACAAATCTATCCAGATTTTAATAAAGCTGTTGAAAATGATTTAAAGAAAAATGGATACATTTTATTACCGCAACAGGTAATACAATTTATCAGCCTTAAATGAAAGATATTAATTTTGAACACAACATGATCCCATCTTTCCTGAAATATTATCCAGATTTATAAAATTTTTCCTATATTTAAATCAATCGTCAATTATTTTCCAATTTAGGTTGACAAAGTTGTACAATTATACGAAACCATGATGACACGTCATTGTACAATGATTGTCGGACCAACCGGGGGTGGAAAAACAGTTGTAATCCAAACACTTTGTAATGCCCAAACTGCGTTAAATTTGCCAACAACATTAAGAATATTAAATCCAAAAGTAAGTTACCAAATTTCCAGTCAGAAATATATTTAACACGATTATTGGGTTTATCTTTCAGGCTTGTTCTGTAATAGAACTATATGGAGTTTTAGATCCAAAAACTCGAGATTGGACAGATGGTCTTCTATCAAATATATTTCGAGATGTTAACAAGCCTAATGAGAATGAGGAACGTATATATATTTTATTCGATGGTGATGTTGATGCGTTATGGATTGAGAATATGAATTCAGTTATGGATGATAATAAACTATTAACTTTGGCCAATGGAGAACGGGTTCGATTACAGCCATGGTCTGCTTTATTATTCGAAGTATGATTTTTTTTTTCGAAGTTTGATTCGAAGTATGGTTTTATAAATTTTTTGATGCAGGTTGGTGATTTAAGTTATGCATCTCCCGCAACAGTATCCCGTGCCGGTATGGTGTATGTTGATCCAAAAAATTTAAATTATCGACCATATTGGCAACGTTGGCTAAACACACGTCCATATAAGCCAGAAAGAAAATTTTTTGATGGATTATATGAAAAATATGTTCCAATATCGTTAGATTATATCACTTTAGGTATATTAGGTGTTCAAATGGTAGCACCATTAAAAACAATTATTCCACAAACCGGTTTAAATATGGTAATTCAACTTTGCAACATGATAAATGGCACTTTTCCACCGAAGGATACTTATCCAGAAAAAGAGGATGAATCGTTGGTAGACAAAGAGGCATGCGAAGCAGTATTTTTACAAGCAGTAATTTGTTCGCTAGGTGCTTCAATTTTGGAAGAATCAAAAGTTACATTTGATGCGTTTGCAAAAAAACAAAGTGGAATGATGGTTGCGCCGCAAGATACACCCGATTCAAAAGCACCAATGAGTAAGTTTCTTGAAAAAACACAGAGTAAAATATGCGCTAATTTCGCTATATATTATTATTTTAGAAAATATTCCAGAAGGTTTTCCAACAATGTATGACTACTATTTAGATCTAGAACAAAGAGTATGGGTTGCATGGGAATGGCTTGTGCCAGAATATATTCATGATAAAACAGTAAATTTTGCCAATGTTCTTGTACCAACTGTAGATACATGTCGAACCACATGGCTCTTAAATTTAATGAATAGTATTCATCGACCCGTTGTGTTAGTGGGAGAAACTGGCACTTCAAAATCGGCGACAATCGATAGTTTTATCAAAAATTTGTTACAAGAAGGAAAAACGGTAAGTTAAAAACATTATCATTTTAAATATTCAAGAACGATTATCCTTTCAACCAAATTTTGCACTCGATTTGAATCATATCTTGTATAAATCACTTAATCCGGATTAACAATTATAACAAGAGTATACAAAGGAGCAAAAACTTTGGTTGTCACTAATTTATTTCTCATCTTAATACTTAATTATTTCAGTTGGTTTTGAATATTAACATGTCATCAAGAACTTCATCATTGGACGTACAAAGAAGTATTGAAGCGAGTGTTGAAAAACGTACAAAAGATGTTTATGGCCCACCAGTTGGAAAAACATTATTAGTATTTATAGACGATATGAACATGCCTCAAGTTGATGAATATGGTACCCAACAGCCAATTGCCTTATTAAAATTATTATTTGAACGTGGAGGTTTATATAATCGAGGCGGTGAATTGAATTGGAAAACGTTAAAAGATATAAGTAATGCACTTTTTTCTGTATTAAATAATATATCCGAACTCCCTTACTTGGACCTTAGGGGCAATTATGATACCTAAAGAAGTGATCGCCCCCACGAAAAGTCTGTAGTCTTCTATGTCGAATGACACACTCGATATTATTTAGCAAAATACCATTATCTTGTTTACAGACATCAGATAATTAATTCCATTCAATTTTATTTCAGGCTATTTTGCAGCTATGGGAAAAGCTGGAGGTGGTCGAAATGAAGTTGATCCTCGATTTATGTCAATGTTTTCGGTGTTCAACATAGTATTCCCTGCAGATGTAACAGTAAAACGGATTTACCTATCACTGTTAAGAGGGCATACAGATAATTTTAGTGATGATGTTAAAGCAACGCTGGATTCGCTTATGCTAATAACTTTGAATTTATATAAAGTACGTGATTTTTCGATTTTTCCAACTAGACTCTTTCTGCATTCATTCCTTTTAATTTTGTTCTTAAATATTTTAGATAATTATTGTCGAATTGCCACCAACTCCAAGCAAATTTCATTACATATTCAACCTCCGTGATTTATCAAGAATCGTGGGTGGAATATGTTTATCAACTCCGCCATATTTCCAATCAAGTAAACAGTTTATTCGATTATGGAGAAATGAGTTTACTCGAGTTATTTCTGATCGATTAATTAACAAACATGTAGGTGTATTTTTTTGACAATATGCTCTTCCCCTACTCTTAATTTTTTTGGTTTGCTTTAGGATCAAGATTTAGTAAATAAACATGTACTCGAACAATTAAAAAAAAATTTTGAAGCAGATGTCGCATATGTGATGCGAGATCCGTTATTATTTGGCGATTATCGAAATGCAACATCAGATGATCCACGATTTTATGAAGACTTACTTGATTATGATGCAATCTTGTTTTTATTCAAAGAAATTCTGGATGAATATAACGATAGACGTACACGGATGGATTTAGTACTGTTCGAAGATGCCTTAGAACATTTGACGCGGATTCATCGAGTACTTCGACAATATAAAGGGCATATGTTGATTGTTGGCGTTGGGGGAAGTGGAAAACAATCCTTAACTCGTTTAGCATCATATCCTGCAGGTATAAACAAAATTAGAAATATTTTTAATGTATTAATTCGACATCAAAAAGGTTTCCTTTTACAGAATGTGAAATGTTCGAAATAATGTTAAGTCGTGGATATAATGAACTAGCATTTCGAGAAGACTTAAAAAGTTTGTTCAATCAGTTGGGTGTCGATGATAAAAAATTAGTTTTCATGTTTACAGCATCACAAGTAGCCGAAGAAGGGTTTTTGGAAATCATTAATAATATACTAACCGTTGGACAAGTACCAGCTTTATTCAGTGATGATGATAAAGATACTATTGTTAATTCGTGTAGAAATGCGTCGAAAGATGCTGGATTTGGAATTACAAAGTAGGAAATAATCTTGTTTTCATAGGCGCTAATGTTACAATTTATAAGATTTAAACGCAAAACATGGTGTTACAGATTTCATTTTTTGAAAAATATTTGTACGGATAAAAATCAAATGCAAAATTGTTTTTTTTGATCTTCGACGATGAGGTTTCTTTCCCCTTTCTTAGTCTGGTGAAACTCCTCTTCGAAAATTTATATACTTAACACCACGATTTTTGTACGTCAAATTCCAAGATAACAGATAATTTCATCCAAAAACTTTTCAATCATACTTCGATTCCGACGTTGACGTTTTTGTTCTTAAGTCAAAACTACTAAAAAAGAATGACGTCTCGTCGACTGTCTTAATCAGTTACAAAATTATCATGTTTAAAATTTATTTTTAATTTTCAGAGAAGCTGTGTGGAAATATTTTATAGCCCGATGTGCAGAGAATTTACATGTTGTGTTATGCATGTCTCCACAAGGAGATATTTTACGAATACGATGTAGAAATTTCCCAGGATTAGTAAATAATACATGTATCGATTGGCAATTTCCATGGCCTCAGCAAGCCCTAAGAGCTGTGGCCAATGTATATCTTTCAGATGTAATAATTTATTAAATATAAATGACACAAAAATTATTTTCATGATGAAAAAACGGCAATAGATTAACACGAATTGGATTTTTCATCAACTTACGTTCTAAAAAAAAAAGCTCACGTGATAGCACGACCTAATAATTGTTAACTCAAAGTCCTTTTTTTATCCTGAAAATAAACTGACTTTCTGAATAATTTTGATTTAAATTTTAAACTGTTGAATAACTTTTCAGAATCCAAAAATTGCTGAAAAATTTCAACAACCTGTGGTAGAACATGTTGTACATGTCCATGAGAGTGTTTCAGAATTTACAGCTGAATTTTTAACAAAATTACGACGTCGAAATTATGTAACACCAAAACTTTATTTGGATTTCATTTTCACATACTTGAGATTATTGGTTGAGAAAAATGAATTCATTGCAGCTCAGGTAAATATGAATTTAATATATTTCGATTGCAGAAATTACTCGGAAAAATTGTGTTATGACATAATTTTTTACCCTAAAATATATATTTTTATCATACAGTGTGCGCGTTTGGAGAGAGGCTTGACAAAAATTGCAGAAGCAAGTATTGAATTAGAAGAGTTAAATGGAAAACTAGCAGAACAAAAGGTTATAGTAGCCGAGCAAACTGCTGCTGTTGAAAGTTTATTAGAAGAAATACGCACTGGTTAGTAAAAATTTAAAAAACGCTAAGCTATATGTCCAGAGTTAAAATAGTAATTCTTTTCAAATCTATTAATTAAATTTTTAGGCACAATGCATGCCGAGAAAAAGAAAGCCTTTGCCTCTGAAAGAAGCGCAGAAATATCTGAAAAAAGTAAAGTAATCAAAAAGGAAGCAGATGAAGCAAATGCAGTTTTAGCAGAAGCTATGCCAGAATTATTAAAGGCACAAGAGGCAGTATCTGCAATAAAAAAAGATGAAATAACACAAATTAGGTACAAATTTCATCGAATTTCTATGGTTACTTTGGTTAACTAAGATTAATTTTGCTTACAGGTCTTATGCAACTCCTCCAGAAGCAGTACAAATAGTTTGTGAATGCATAGTTATTATAAGAGGTCTACCAGATGTTTCCTGGAAATCTGCTAAAGGAATGATGACTGATCCAATGTTTATCAAAACTTTAAAGGAAGGAATTGTTTTTGAGGATATTACAGTAAAACAACAGCAAATGGTGAAGGCACATCTAAAGGTATGCTGCATTTATGGAACAGCGCCTCTGGGTGCATTATTATAACAGCGCCATTTCAAAAAAAATGTATATTATTTAAATTTTGAACATGTGATTTCATTTTTAAGCGCCAAAATTAATAGGGCGAATGCACTCAAATAGCCACTGCAACCCTAATATTCGTGCTATAATCTAATCCTTTCAAAAATCCGAAAAGGTTGAGTTACCTCCACCAAACACGGGGCTCTAGTGCCTAAATATTTTAAATACATACCAGCGTTGTGGAAGAGTATAGAATGCAGAATAATAATTAATAAATCTAAATCCATTCCTTTTTCATTCCTCAGAAATCAAAAAAATTGGATCAAATGGAAAATGTCAGTTCGGCTGGTGTTAAGTTACTGCAGTACGTCAAAGCAGTATTAAATTACTGTGAGGTATATAAAGAAGTAAAACCAAAAAAGGAAAAGGTTGAAGAATTAGAAAAAGAGTTTGACGAAGCTAAAAAAAATTTGGATAAACTAGAGAGAGAAATTGATAAAATTGAAAATCAATTAGATAATTTAAATAAGCGTTATGAAGTGGCAATGGCTAAAATGAAAGAATTACAAGAAGAAACTGAAATTATGATGCGTAGATTAGCTGCAGCTGATAAATTAATAACAGGTTAGTGTCTTAAAAATATCATTCAGGAAACATTTTGAATTCAGAATGCGAATGCGACCAATGTAGTAATTTTACGATTTTGCCATTTGTTAAGGTAGTATGGCAGTCCAAAAACTTAAAAGCAGTCTTCAAACTGCTTAATGAGTTTTACATAGATCTTTTCAAAGTGTTTCAGAATTTTTTAGAATTACTCATTCTTCTAGAATTATATTTCAGAACGCTGCAAGACTAAATTATTGACAGAAAGTATTACCACCATGGCACCCAGGATTCTTTTTAAATTTACCCGAACTTTTATTTAAAAAATTAATTCTTATAAACCGTTGACATATTATTTCATTTTTAAAGGTCTTGGCTCGGAGAGAATTCGTTGGACAGAAGATTTAGAAAAATTGCATGATGAACGTAGCCGATTAGTTGGCGATTGTTTATTAGCCAGCTCATTTTTAGCATATACTGGACCTTTTAGTTACGAGTTTCGTAAAACAATGGTCTATGAAGATTGGTATACTGATATTCGAAACCGTGAAATATCACTTACAGAAAATTTTCGTTTAGAAAAAATGTTAACAACTGATGTTGAAATCAGTCAATGGAATTCAGAACGTTTACCACCGGATGAATTATCCGTACAAAATGGTATATTAACTACACGTGCATCACGATTTCCACTTTGCATAGATCCACAACAGCAAGCATTAAATTGGATTAAAAAACGGGAGGATACAACTTTAAAAATATTATCATTTAACGATGCTGATTATTTAAAATTATTAGATATGGCTATTCGATATGGACATCCTGTTTTATTTCAAGATGTCGATTATATTGATCCTGTTGTTGAGCCCGTTTTGGAGAAAAATATCAAAAGTAAATTGAACGATTTAATAGATTTAAGGCCAGTCAAAGTATTTAACAGTCATTTCTGAAGAAAATTTGAAGGGCTGTTGTTCCGCGCAAGCTTAAAATTGATGAATATTCATTGAGGAAATAATTTTCACCTCATCACAGCAGCCTCTCAAATTTCTATCCGAAAACTGTCAAATACAACGCCTGGATCTAAATATGTGTAAGGAAATTAATATTCATTAATTTTAATCAAAAAATGTTTAGCTGTTGCAGGTCGATCATTTGTGATGCTTGGTGATCAAGAAGTTGACATTGATCCACATTTTCGTATGTACTTAACAACAAAGTTAGCGAATCCACAATTCAATACAGCAATATATGCTAAAGCAACTGTTATCAATTATACTGTAACATTATCGGTACGTATTTTCCGAACCTCGTTTATTAGGCAACAATTACGTCACCTGAAGAACTGATTAATGTAAAAATAAAATTGTTACAGGGCTTAGAAGATCAATTGTTGAGTGTGGTAGTAAGAAATGAAAGATCCGATTTAGAAGAACAACGCGAAACATTAATCAAAGAGACGAGTGAAAATAAAAAGTTATTGCAAATATTAGAAGATTCACTTTTGAGAGAGCTTTCGACATCCACGGGAAATATGTTGGACAACATTGAGCTAATTAATACATTAGACAATACAAAAACAAAAGCAGCTGAGGTAATATGATTTTCTTAAAATTAAACTAAAAACCTGATGAAAATATTCGTGGCCTTAACAGATTTATAGATTTAGACAAATTTTTCTTGAACGAAAATTTCATAGCCAGAGATACCTTGTTCATTCCAGGAAAATTTGTAACGGGGTATTTTACTCCATATAAGAAAACTTAGACAAAAAGTAGTCGGTAAATAAGTATCAGTTTTTTATCTGTTTTTTAAAATGGATTTTCATTGTAGGTATTTGCAAAAATTGAATTAGCATCAGTAACATCAGCCGATATAGATAAACTTCGTGACGGTTACAGACCAGCAGCGAAACGTGGAGCAATATTATTTTTCGTATTATCCGATATGTCCATTGTGAATCCAATGTACGAATATTCATTGGAAGCATATTTACAAGTATTTATATTCTCGTTGCAACGATCTTTACCAAATATAATGCTCCATAAACGTTTAGCTAATATTATCGCAACTCTAACGGAAAATGTGTATGTTTACGGTTGTACAGGTAAAAGAAGTAATATTATCCGAAAAAGTCATTTGGTTGTTTAGGGAGACAGTTTCCTAATAGCTTTTCACTAGACTCCTTCGGATACGAATTTTTTGATTTTATTTTAAGGAACAACTTTTGTTTTAGGTATTTTTGAGCGTTACAAATTATTGTTCTCATTTCAAATAACCATGAAATTGGATTTGACGGAAGGTGTTGTTCAACAAACGCAATTAGATTTCTTTATAAAAGGCAGTGTTACATTAGAAAAGTCAAGAGAAGAAAGTCCAGCTCCGTGGATATCTGTAAGATATATTTGACAATATTGTTTATTTTTAAAACTAGCTATTATCCTCCCGTTTCGCTGGACAGTTCTAGGTCTATTGTTCCTTTTTCTTTCTTCCCAATGTTCAGTAGAATGGCTTGACCTCACTGTGTTACAGCTCCTGCAACAATCGTGTTGCAATGTTAACTTTTCTAAATCTTATGATTTAACAATTTATTAAATTTAGGGTTGGGAGGATGTTATAAAATTACGAACAGATTTTGAACCATTCAAAACAATTGTTGACGATTTACGAAGAGATATTAACGACTGGTCACGATGGTATGATTTAGATGTGCCAGAAGAAGTTGAATGGCCATCAGGATATAGTCGAAAATTAAATTCATTTGAAGGTTTAATGTTGTTACGATGTTTTCGTGTTGATCGAATTTATCGTGGCATTACAAATTATATTATTGAACGGATGGGTGAAACATATGTAACACCACCAGCAATCAGGTAAAATTCATTCCTATATATTTGAGAAATTCGATTTGACGTTTATTTTCATTTTCACTCCGGATGTTCGATATTAAAAGGGACGTTCCGCTGTGGCTCTAGAATGGAAGTACAATACAACCCTCCCAGTTTGACACAACTCCACCCTAATTGACTCCACCCATATTCATAACACAAAATTTGTATTTTAGTTTGGAAAATATTTTTGAACAAAGCACGCCTTTTATGCCAGTTATATTTGTATTAAGTCCTGGATCAGATCCAACAAGTGAACTGATGAAATTGGCAGACCGTCTTGGTACTGGCGGTGCGAGATTTAAATGTTTATCTCTTGGACAAGGGCAGGAACCTGTAAGTATAAGAACTTCTGAGAATCTCAAAAAATAACTTGAATTCATAATGAGTTTGGCTTTTGTAGATTGCTTTAAATTTGCTGGACTCGTCCATCAATCGAGGACAATGGTTAATGTTACAAAATTGCCATTTACTATTAAAATTCATTAAGGTACTAGAGAAACAATTAGAAAAAATTTCTAAGCCCCATCCGGAATTTCGACTGTGGTTAACAACTGATCCGGTTGATAATTTTCCAATTGGTGTTTTACAAAAATCACTCAAAGGTAACAAATTATCAAAAACAAAGCATAACTTGAAATAATTCCACAAAATTTAATTCTCACAGTGGTTACGGAGCCCCCAAATGGATTGAAACTAAATATTAAAAACACATACTTTAAAATGCGACACACTGTTTTGGAAAATTCGCCACATCCAGTGTACAAAAAACTAATATATGTTTTAGCCTTTTTCCATGGCGTAGTTCAGGTTTGTTGCATTTTCAATCTATTACCTTCTAGGAACAGCTGAATAACCTTAAGAATTTTAGGAGCGTCGAAAATACGACAAACTTGGATGGAACATATGCTACGATTTTAACGAATCTGATTTTAATGTATGTGTAATGATATTAGAAACGTATTTAAATAAAGCATATGCAGCTAAAGAAACTCGAGTTCCATGGAATAATTTAAAATACTTAATTGGAGAGGTAAAAATCACCAACTCAAAGGAAATGCCACAAAAAACTCAAAATATAAAAATTGTTCGCATTTTTAAGGTTATGTACGGTGGTCGGGTAATTGATGATTTTGATCGGAGAATTGTTGCATGTTATATGGATGAGTATATGGGCGATTTTCTTTTCGACACATTTCAGCCATTTCATTTTTATAAAGATGCGAATTTTGACTATGTAATCCCAAAAGACGGCGAAAAAGACGATTACATGGGTAAAATAACATTTAATAAAGCACTAAGTTAATTATTTAGACACCCTATATCTACTAAACTATATTTTAAATAAAAATTGTTTAACTAATTGAGACCCTTTTCAAAAGCGGGTCTAATACCCGAATAACTATTTATAATTTGATGGCAATTGAGTATTTTAGTTTAGCGAAATATCATTTAAAAATTAAAATACTTATTTTAGCGGCTATAGAAGAATTACCATTAGTGAATAGTCCCGAAGTATTTGGATTACATGCGAATGCCGAAATCGGTTACTATACACAATCAGCAAAAGAAATGTGGGCAAATTTAGTTGAACTCCAACCACAAACAGGTAAGCGATTAATTTAACTAATCATAATTTCAATAAGCAGAATATAAACTTAATATTTATCAGGACGGTTACCAGTGAAAAAACGTATGTATGGTTTTATTTAAATTGCTCGTAAAGGTAATTTATATGCTGCTCTACGAGGCCTAGTAAATTTGGTTAATTCCTATAAATTGAAACTTTCGCTTTATCGGTTTTAATAGCTTTTGTGTATTTTTTATAGCAGCTTAAATTTATTATTGCCTTTCTGGACTAATTTGGACTAATTTTTAAATTTTTTTAATGCAATTTTGTTTTCTTCCTTACTCAAAGATGCTAAAAGAGAAGTGATATTCATCTTGTATTTAGAAAATGAATTTCGGAGTAAAGAAAAAACCTAATTCGATTCCTAAATCCAACCTTTTCACTTTCAGTATATCTGAGAAGTGACTTAATTGTAATAACAAAATTTTTACTCCCTCCCATTAATATGAGAACAAAAAAATTGCATGTTACAGCTATAGTGCTCTTTTTTATTCAAACTATTACGACGCAGTATTTCTTTTCCTTAGACAAACTTTTTCTTGAATCCTTGCAGGCTTTTCATTAAATATATTAAAGTACAGTTTAATAGAATGATATCCGAATTCTACATCAGGCTGTTTTACGCTTTTATATTTAAATCCAAAAATTTCTTAAACAGCTTATTTGAAGTAATTTAAGACATAGAATCTTCGTACAAGCAAAATAAAATAACTCTAATATTGCGAAAATTATTTCTTTTAGATTTTAGGCGCCTATTAATAATGGCTTTATAGTATAATTTTTTAATGAATTGGGGTCCTGTCCACGATTTTTTTCAATGCAACAAAAAATGAATACAAAATTTTTTAAAGGTTGCGAAATTGTTTATTTTCGTGGACAGATTCCATTCAATTTAAATAAAGCAAAATAATCGTAAAAACAAATTTAAGGTGAGGTTGGTGGTGGTATAACTCGTGACGAATTTATTGATAATGTTGCTGTGGGAATATTAGAAAGAATGCCACCATTGTATGAAATTTGGCGTGTAAAAAAAGCAAATGAGACAAGTATTACACCAACATTTATTGTACTTTGTCAAGAGCTAGAACGATTTAATAATCTTATTGATAAAATGAGAACAACTTTAACTTTATTACGGAAAGCGTTAGCTGGCGAGATTGGTATGGACGCTGTATTAGATAATGTTGCATATTCGTTATTTAATGGACAATTACCAGCATCATGGCGCAAATTATGTCCGGCAACATGTAAAAATTTGGGCGGATGGATTGCGCATTTTCATCGACGTAAAAGTCAATACAATGATTGGGTAATGTTTTTTATTTGGCTGAGATCTTATCAATATATTACCGCCAAGGTTGTTCCCGAATAAAATTTTTCATTATTACACGATTTCTCCCTTTTTTTTTACAGATTTTACAATCAGAGCCAGTGGTAATATGGGTATCTGGATTACATATACCCGAATCATACCTAACTGCGTTAATTCAAATGGCATGCCGGAAAAACTTTTGGCCGTTGGATAAATCCACATTATACTCATATGTAACTGAGTATGTAGATCCAGATGACGTGGATGATCGCCCTCCTGTGGTATGTATATCATTTTAAGCCTTATTCCCACAGCACATACCTCAGGAAATTTAATTTGACGTTTGAAAGTAATGACTCGGATGCTCAACTCTAGGCTTGTACAATTTAAAAACACTGTCCACCCATAATTTTTTTTTATTTTTAGGGATGTTACATGACTGGATTGTACATAGAAGGTGCTCGTTGGGATGTAGAAGCTAAATGTCTAAAAAAATCTCGACCAAAAGTTTTAATCGAAGAAATTCCTGTACTAGCTGTTTTACCAATTGAAACGTATCGTTTAAAATTACAAAATACATTCCGCGCACCAGTGTATACAACATCCTTACGACGGAATGCAATGGGTGTTGGTCTTGTATTCGAAGCTGATTTAGGTACAACGGAAGATATTAGCCATTGGATATTACAAGGTGTATGTCTTGTCATGAACCAAGATTAATCGAATTAATTTTTTTGTTTTGTTTTCTAGTTATAACTTTTGTAATAATTTTTTTAATAATAAATTTATTAATTTTTAATTACCTGTCATTGATTTGAACATAACTGCGGTAAACATAAATTATAAAACGAACTATCCAAAAAATCATTTACAGCAACCCATTTTATCCACCCTCGACTTTGTAAAGTCTTTGAATTCACAGTACCTCCATAATAATGAGGATCCTGTAGATACAAACATTTTGTCAATTAAATATTTTACTGATTTTAATTTTAAAAAGATATAAAGTTACCACAACTAGGAGATAATTTGTAGAATCGCATGAATGAGTTCCCATAATTCCTTTGGATGAACAATCTGTATCACCACCCATCATTAGAGGACTTCCTTTACTTATAAAATGTTCTACCAAACTTGGCACAATAGAATTCAATTCTGAGCCCGAGTTCACATGAATTATTTTACAAGGGACATCGTATAAAGTATCGATAACCATTGAGGCCTATGAAATAAAAATGCTTTATAAATATGAATATTTTCATAGAAGAAATATATGTTAGGCAAACGGTTTCGAAATGACTGTTAAATACTATGTTTGACTATGGATTTTGATTTAGGCAAATAAAAACCGGCCCCTTAATTTTAGCAAGAATTCTCGAGCTGTGCTGTGAATATAAGGTGCCATATATCACAGTGCTGGGTCGGGAGAAAATGAAATAACCACCAGTTTTTCAATTCTTCATTTATTGAATTCTGGGGAATCTTCATTTATTGAATTCTGGGGAACTTATCTTGAGATCAGTAATCGGGAGAAACTACATGATTTCTGAAGTCTACCGATCAAATTTGAACAAGTAGCTTTAAGTATATGTAAATATTTTTGTTACTCTGTAAATATTTTATACTCACTTCAACTGTACCGATCCAATTTCTCGATCCTAAGAACGCATTTGGTTTATCTTCAATTTTAACAAGAGTTTGTTGAATGGCTGGAATATCTGGAACACTTACGTTCTTATTAATTTTGTTAATCCATGAACATAAGGTTTGCAAAGTTCGATATCCACAGCCCCATCCCTAAAAACATTGTTTAATTTATTACAATTGTCTCTCAGAGTTTCAAAACAAATAAACCTGGTCTGATCTCAAGTGATTGATCTCAAGGAAAAAGATTTTAATTAATAATCCAATTAATAACAAACAATTGACTGAGTTAATTGTTGAAATCGTTTGATTTTTGACGTCACGTAAATAAAGAAAGATATCCACTCTTAAATAGCCACACACACATAACTGATATTCCCATATTAATACATACTATAAAATTTGCACCTAATTAGCGCCCTCGTGGGTAAACAGTGATGTTTACAAAAAAATGTTTCAAACAAAAGTTGTTTATTTTTTTATAAGGAACATTTTTTACATTTAAACTTTTGTTCTATCTCTAACAGTTTACAAGATGGGTCCTACGGACCCAAGACCCAATTGGCCTATGTTGCTCATTTACGAACTCGACCTCACTTTTTTCGTCCTGAGTATGCTATAAAAATTTCATCTTGATATCTCTTTTCGTTTTTGAGTTATCGTGTTGACAGACAACCGGAAATGGACTAGTTAGGTGATTCTATGAATACCTATACCAAAATTTTTTTCATAGCACCAATTTTTTTAGGCGTTACAAACTTAGGACTAAACTTAATATACTATGTATATTTCATATATACATAGTATAAAAACTAAAACTCTGAACTCTTGTAAAAAGTTACTTGAAACACCCAGTACATAAAATTTAGTTACCCTATCATCCAGACCGTCACATAAATAATGATAATATAAATAATCTCCTTTAACCAAATTAGTTAATCCATGATTTGAGGGTGCTTCTAGTCCTATATGAACATTTTCCAACAAATTTAAATTTTCTGGCATAGTTATTAGTTTCAGTATGTCAAAAAAACCCTTGCTTGCGTAAACATGCAAAACACGTGAGAAAAGTGAATACAAATAAATGTTTTAAGAACACTGGTACATAGCTTGTCAAATTTGTAATTTCTGCGATTTAAAATAAGATTTTCCGAAATTTTTGCGATTTATTAAATTAAAAATTTACAAAATAACTGACTACGTAAATTAATTTCTTATTCAATCAGAAATTTAATTTACGATTTTTTAAAATCTACACTTTAGGAACAATGATTGAAGGCCACTGGTATATAATTTGTCAGATTTAAATAATATATTTACTGAAACATGGATTGAAATTTCAAAAATGTTACTTGAACTAATTACTTGTTTAAATGGTTGTTCAAGTAATTTATTAAATTCAGAAAATGTAATTTACAAGAATTCTTCTTAAAACATAATTCAAAATTTCGTTAATTGTATCAATATATTATTTTTTTAGGCTTGGAAAACTTTAAATAAATATTGTCATCCCGGTGAAAAAGAAACAGTTAATCGTATATTAACTGTAGCGAAAAAATATTATAAAATTCAAAAATTTATTCAAAAATACAAACGAATAACGATTTCAAATAAACCCATAACAGTTTATTATTTGAATAAATCCAAAAATGGTACAGAAACCAAAACAATTGTACCGGGTATTTATTTGCAATCGTTATGTTTCGGTTTGGAAGATGGTTGTGAGGAATATTTAACGACAATCTGTGATTTAGAACAAAAAATTACGAATAATAAAACATCATTGCTTAGTTATGTACTGAGTCAGGTTGAAAGTCATACAGAACAATTAAATGTTTTATTAAATATTATCGATACAATTGAAAGTCAAGAGTTACATGGATGCCAAATTTTAGGATTATTACATGAATATCTTCAATTAATTGTATATGGTCATCGTAATTTTCTTATAAAGTAAGAGTATATATATTCATCCCGTAAAAAAACCATGGAATTTAGAAAAAATCGCGTTAATTTTAAGATTGGATAAATAGTTTTTGAGATATCGCCTTAAATCGTATACAAAACATAACAGGGGTACACCATAAATAGGTCCCTAGCACCTAGACCAAGAGGTTCTCTGTGCTCTTCTTGAGAACAACCTGTCACCCAAAGGTGAGACGCATCCGAGCTTCATTCTCTTTAACGTCAGAGTGTTCGGTACCCAGATCAGTGTGACTGTGTTATTGAGTGCCAGGAGATTCGGTACCTCGATGCATTTATAGACTATCCTCGGCGTGTGAAGGATCCGTAGAGTGATTAACCTTTCGTGTTACAGATCTGATTAAAAAACCGCCGCATTATGAGAGTGATACTTTGGAGCGATTTCAGACGATGAGTTACCTTCATAAGCATTTATTAACCTAGTCATTAAATGAACCAAATTGTTGTATTAAAAAAAAAAACAAAAAAACAAAACAAAACAAAAATCAGAGACAAATTCTTTTTACGGTAAAATAACCCTTGGCGAGTCTTAATATATTGTTTTTATAGCGAATAGAGAATATAGAACTTTCTAAATTAATATTGATAGTTTATGTTCCATTTTCAGGGTTATTCGAGTTGTAAATAGTCCATTTTACAATCATTTGATTCGGTGGATTTTATTTGGCGAATTAAATGACAAGTATCATGAATTTTTTATTGAAGAACAAAATGATTCCGTAAGTGTGAATTTTTTAATAAAGTCAGATTTTGTCATAAAAATTTATAAAGTCTGTCTTTTAACCATTGAGATTTTTCTCACTATCCATTAAAATGGTCCACCCTGTATACGGTTTCGGTTTTGATTATGGATTGTAGAGGTAAGGATCACAATCTCATATGGCTCTTTATGACTCAAAAGCTATCCACAAAATAGCATTAAATGAAGGGTTTAGAATATGTATGTAATTGTATGTATTGTCCCCTGGATACAGCAAAGCAACATCATCTTAATTTAAAGGTATTTGGGGATCACTGAGTGTACTCCTTACCTCTACCCTCTTTGTTTTAATAAACTCGCCTGTATAACCAGTGTTGAGTATATTAGCGATCAGATGTACTATGCTTAGAATAGAAAAATAACGTGTTCGAATTCCAACAGCGCTAGTTCTATTTGATATTTTTTTAAATATTATAAATTTCATTGATCTTTTAGACAAAAGAAGATAAAATGAAAGATTATAAAATTAATAAGAAATTACTTCCAACATTTATTTCACAAAAAATTGCTATAGAAATATGCCAAATTGGACAAACAGTACATATGATATTAAATGATCCACGAAAATCATTATACGAAAATAAAAATGATCAATATTTTAATTGGAAAAGTAACGTGGAAAAATATTATAAAAAATTGTACGAACTTGAAGGAATTCCCTTTGATGTAAAACAATTTCAGGAGATTGTCGATCCACATTATAAATATGTGACTGAGGTAAGCATCTCTAAAAATTCATTAAAGGAATTCGCACGGAATGATATTTGAAATTTTAAATATTATAGCTTTTGACCTTTTGGTCAGTTTTATAACTAAGTTTTTTCTTACAGCAATTATCGAATTTATTACTTGAAGAAGGAAAACTTTTATTACATTTACAAATAATTCGAGAATATTTACTAATGAGCCGTGGTGATTTTTTCCATGAATTTATACAGTTATCAAAATTGTTGTTAAGAAGAAACAATACAGAAGTTTCTGAACGAGGTAAATTAATTCTTAGAAATGCTGACAATTTTTAAGACTCTTGTCAAGGTCATACCTAAACATTTTTTCGGGAGTCGGAGACATCTCTTTCAGAAGGCATAGAAAATTTTTGTCTTTTGTGACAATAGCCTTTCTGAAATACGGCGCCTATTGAGCTATTATTTTTACAAACATTTTATTTTTCTTGTAGCTTTAAATAAATTATATGAACAAGCATGGTACAGTTCAAATTTATCATCTGAATCTCCACCAGAAGGCATTACTTTATTTTATCAAGCTAAAAATGAAGATGGTAAGTACATATGGTAATAATTTAAAAAGTCCCAATTTGGGACTTTATAAATTAAAACCAACTTATATATGTTGCAGATAAAGTAAAGAATGCGATTCGAATAAAATATTTAGTGTCATGGCCGTTACAAGTATTGTATTATGGTGATATTATTAGCGCTTATGGATATATTTTTAATTTTTTATTACGCATTAAGAATGTTCAAATTAATATTAATCAACTTTGGTTGTACCATGTCAAAAATTTTAAAAATAGTTCGTTGTAAGTAAAGTTTTTAATTTAAATTTACTTTTTATTCGTAGTTTCTCTCGCAGGTAGATATTTAGCTCCGTTAAACAAATATTTAATGGTGGAAATAAAGAAAAATTTAATCAATTGAAAACGTTACATAATCCTTTTTCACTTGATTTTTAGTGTTCCGCCATTAAAGATGAACTATTATAATAGTCTTTGCCATTTGTTTTTCAATGTTAATAAATAGCATATTGCTCTTTTAAAGAAAATAAAAAGTTTCAAATAACTTTTCTTCTCAAATGAATATAGCGCCAGATTCGAAACTCCAAAAGAGGCAAAAATTTTACTCCCTCTAGTCTTCCTCCCTCTGGTCTTTCGTACCACAATCATTACTCTTGTAAATGTGATGGGCACAGTCATATACAAGTCTGTTAACTCTATATAAAATGCATTAGGAACATATGTTCCCGTATTGATGTACGAATTAGTTCCCAAAACTGCTACATAGCAACGCTATCCGTTTTATGACGGAACCCTTTTATCTATGTACCACACGCACTTGGTCCATTTTTCTCCATTTATTTTGAAATTTTGTAAAATGTTTTTATAAAATGTTTTTATAAAAAAAATTATAATATTTATTTTAGGGAGAAAAATTTGTATAAATTACGATATAAATGTGCATATTTACTGGATAATTTACAGTATTATTTACAAGTGGATGTTATTGAAACAAATTATTCCAGTATGATTCAAACAATTAAAAATACCAAAGATTTTCGTACAGTTGTTAAGGCACATGAAGATTTTATAACGGCTGTTTGTAGGGAAGCATTTATTTTTGATCCGGTAAGTTATTTCTTATTGTATAAAATTTTGGTAATTTGAACCTTCCACAATAGGGAATATTCATGTATTTTTTTATATTTTTAATTCATTGTTTACAACGTTATAACAAAGTAAAAAATATAAATACTGCTTAAAAATGCTGTATTTAAGTGTACAAAAATATTTAAAATACATTATAATTTTGAGATATTTAAACGCAGTTTTTTGGCGCTCTCTGTTGATGACGTATAAGTACGTGATCTGTCAATTGGTGACAGTTCAATGTATAATTTACACTTTAAAAAAATGAATTTACAACACAGAATTTACACTCGTTATTATTAAGTTTTCTAATAAAAAGCCGTAGAATGATATAACTCAATGTGATACCATACAAAATGTAAGTAATTAATATCATACAGTACGTCAACAAATTTGAAAAGCCCGTACTATGATGTCACGGCAGTATAAAAATTTGAATTTCCGTTTTAGAAATTTTTAAATGCCCTCACTGAATTTGTACTTTTATTAATCTTATCTTATCTTATATATTTAAACGAGCAATTCTTGTATATATATATATATACTAGCGGCCCCGACGGACGTTGTCCCGTAAAAACGTAACTCCAATTCATGAATACCTATACTACGTTTAGCCTGTCCGCTAAACCCCAATTTAACTCCTATTTATTGGAGTGGCCTGACCTTCGACCTTTGGCCTGACCTTTGATAGTAGAGCTCGCTGCGCTCGCATATGGCTCTAATAAATGCCTATTGACAATACCTGAATACTATTAAAAATACATAGTACACATAGTATACATAATGTGATATGATTTATATGCGCTCCCAAAAAACAGTTGTACTGGACCAAATTGTAAATCTAAACCATTCTCGAATCTCCACGAACACACACAAAAAATTTCATCAAAATCGGTCCAGCCGTCTAGGAGGAGTTCAATTACATACACACACACACAAGAAATATATATATTAAGATATATATATCAACGATCTTGGAAATGGCTCCAACGATTTTCATGAAAATGAGTATGTAGGGGTTTTTTGGGGCGATAAGTCGATCTAGCTAGGTTTCATTTATCAGAAATGTCCTTTTATCCGTCTTTTTATGAAAAATTCATCAGACATCTATTGGTGTATAACGTAGTTAATGAAATACAATGCAAATTATAACATAACAAAAAGGAGGCGTTTGAGTAGTCTAAAGTGAAAAAAATTCATCAGACATCTATTGGTGTATAACGTAGTTAATGAAATACAATGCAAATTATAACATAACAAAAAGGAGGCGTTTGAGTAGTCTAAAGTGAAAAATATGACTCTTGCTGACATCTATTGGCGAATAACCGAGCAAAGCTCGGTCATCCAGATATTTAATTTTAAGTAATTAAAAATTAAAATTACTAAAATAATGGTTTAGTTGAAATTTCCAGTCATTAAAGTTACGGAAGAAAAATATTTGAACCAAATTTAAATTTCATGAATATTTCCTATTAGAGCTTGATTATTAAAATTTATTATAATTTTTTCATTTTTTTTAGACTCAAGAAAAATGCATTGAAACGTGGAAAAATACCGTAAGTAGTATTTAGCTGTCTCATTTTCGTATATTTATACGCCTTTTCTTTTTTAAACATTTTGCTTCTTTGTTTTCGGTACAGATTTTTTTCACATTAAACGTTTTAATCGATACAATCGATCAATTCTGTACGAACGCAAGTATATGGACAAATCCGTTAAATTTATGTCAAAATCAAGAAGTTGATACGTACAATAATAAAATCAATGATTTATTAATATGCTTGTATCGATCATCAGAAGAATTACATTTACAAGGATCGGATAAACAAATCACACGATTGATATCACGAATGGATTTAAAAACATGGTTACACTCTACAACGAATATTTTAAATAATTTATCGTCTAGTTCTAATGATAGTATTATTTCAAATTAGAAAAATTAAGTGAAATGATTAGGCCACCTTTCCAGATTTGATCAAGAGACTTCTGAAATCGTGCAGCTTCTTCCGACTTCAACCACGATATAAAGAAAATTTCTCTGTTGTAAATCAAAGTTAATTAATTTCTCTGTAATTGGTGAAAATAGTTATCAATTCTATGTAGCAACGCGTTCATGGAAAGAATAATTTGTGGACCCAAGAAAGACTATAATATGAATTGCTTAGATTTTTTAGACTTTCTATAAGGCTTGAACAAAAAAAATTTTGCTTGATTGTTGTAAAAGCAATTCAAAATACGATTTGAAATCTAAAAAAATGATAATATTGTATTAAATTTTTATAAATAAAATACGAATAAATTCTTATAAATACGTTTTTATTTTAAAAAGAAAGCAGTTCGTTTTTTTACTTTCATGAACAATACCATATCTGATTATATCCCTAAGGGAAACTAGCCATGTGCCTAAGGGCGTGAGGTTACAAATGGGCGCGCGCGTGAAAGTTTTTAAAAACAGAAACAAATAATTAACTTAAAAGTAATTGTGTAAATAAGTAAGCACTTACTTATGCAATATAATGCCAAGATTCTTGAATTCTAAAGAGATTTAGAGCTTCCGAAGCGCGCTCAGCTTTCTTCATTATTCCTATATCGTCTGATGTAAATTGGGTAGATAGCTGGAGATCTAGCTTTATGATGAGACATTTCTTACGCGGGTGAAAGTGCGGGGCGCAGCTAGTCCTAGTTTGCTTAGGGCACTCTTGATATGTAATCCGCCTCTGGGTAATAATTTGGCTCTACTGACTATAAACATGGTGCAGTTCCACTAAGCAGTCTCAACAATAAATCTCACGACCATTATTTTTCCCGTTCCGCTTGCTTGCGAGCTTTGCAAGTTACAATCATAATCTCAAGTGGAATGAATGATGAAATGCTTTAAGCGTTCACGTACTTACAAATGGCGAGTTTGAAAAAATAAAGCAAAAAGGTTACAATTTGTAAGCCTTTTTTTTAGTGAAACATTTAAATAATTTACGTTTAAATATAATCAAAATGTTTGCTGGAGAAACATAAGTTTCCACTATAATTTCTTTTTGATATGGCGTGAGCAAAAATAAAGAAATCATTAGGGACGTTTTCGAAGCGACCAAACGGCCGTGCTTGTCTTGTGGAACGGCTGATGAAATATTTCGAGCGTTGTGAACTCTTCCGCAGACTTGGTTTATGATTTGAGGTTATGTTTTATATATCTGTCATTTATTATGAACTAGTATTTTCAAAACAACGTGCTTTTTAAAAATCACTTGAAAATGGCTCAAGGAAAGTTGAAAGTTAAAACAAAAGTACCCATGAAAGCAAAAAATAAACAAAAGAATACATCAATTAAACCACGAAACAGTAAGTGGGTTTTTTTTTCTAAACATTCGATATTTAATGTCTGTTTGTCAATGATCAAATTGTTTAACAAGTTGATTCTAATTTTTAGATCGTCCAGTAGCACCCAAAAAACAAAAGCTTCAAGAAGCTCATAAATTAAAAAAGATTGTAACTAAAACAGTTAATAAAGCTGTTGAACAAGAAATTCGTGCTTTAGCTAGTTCTGAAGGAAAACAAAAATTATCAAAGGTTCAAGCTAAAGTCGCAGAATTAAATAAAAAAGCTTAATAAACGAAAAATGTGTGTTGTGTTTATAAAATATTTATTATAAAATTATTATTCCAATTTGTATATAAATAAAACTAACAATAAATGTAACAAGTGAAAACAAACAATTGACTGAGTTAATTGTTGAAATACCATGTATAGTCAGTGTTGATTTCTTTATCACATTACATATACCAACATGTGACACATACATAGCTGATAATCAAGTATAGTACATATTATAAAATTTCCGCCCTAATTGTCGCCCTCACGGGTAAACAGTGATGTTTACGAAAAAATGTTTCAAATTAAAGTTGTTTAATTTTTGATAAGAAACATTTTTCACATTTAAACTTTTATTCTATCTCTAACGGTTTACAAGATGGGTACTACGGACCCATGACCCAATTGACCCATGTTGCTCATTTACGAACTTGACCTCACTTTTTACGTCCTAAGCACGCTGTAAAAATTTCAGCTTGATATCTCTTTTCGTTTTTGAGTAATCGTGACCACAGACGGACGGACGGACGGACAACCGGAAATGGATTAATTAGGTGATTTTATGAACACCTATACCAATTTTTTTTTGTAGCATCAATATTTTTAGGCGTTACAAACTTGGGACTAAACTTATAATACTATGTATATTTCATATATACATGGTATAATACAAACTTGGGACTAAACTTATAATACTATGTATATTTCATATGTACATGGTATAAAAACACAAGTTTTAAAACACTAACGAGTTATTATTTCTAAATTTAAATAAATTAATAAACTCTAAATATTAAGATTCAAAACTCTAGTTATTACTGTTTTTTTTTTGGAAACATATATAAGGGAGGAAGGTGGTGTCAACTTCTTAGCTCCCTACTCGGTTTATAAACCGAAATATCACTTTTTCTCGCGGTTATTAAGGCTATGCGCACCTTTATATATATATTTATGTATATGATCCCGAGGGGGACAACAAATGCTCGCCAACGAACTCGATTCTGTGCCATGGACTTGACTTCTCCCCAGAATTTGCCTTCTTCAGTAATTTCTTGCTCCAGGGTTCTTCGCCAGGCATGACGAGGTCGGCCCACCCTTCTTTTTCCTTGGGGATTCCACTCAAGTGCTTCTTTGGCAATGCTGTTGTTTCGCCTGAGTGTGTGACCAATCCAACCATATTTGCGTTGCTTGATGGTGTGTCCTATTGGAGTTTGGTGACAGGTGTCCAGCAGGTTTTCATTGGAAATCGTGTTGGGCCAATAAATGTTGAGGATGTGTCTGAGACAACTGTTGATAAAGAGTTGCAGTTGTCTGGTGATGCTTTGAGAGACTTTCCAGGTTTGACATCCATACAAAAGAACACTTTTAACATTAGTCTCGAATATTTTCAATTTAGTGTGTCTTCTGAGTTGGTGTGATCTCCAGATGGGTCGAAGTTGCGCAAACGCTGCCTTGGCTTTTCTGATTCTTTGTTCTACATCTTCATCAGTGCCGCCGTTTTCAGAAACAATACTTCCGAGGTGCGTTGTTTATTTTCAACTCTTTGGACGCACCTTTACACTCTCTTTAAATTTAGGTAAGAGGTTCAGAAATTTTTATATGAATTGATTATATGTTAATAAAATGTCTTTTGGTTGCATGGTTCTCCAGCTCTCTTGCCACCCTTTTTTTCTATCCATATTTTCGTGTTTTTAAATACGAACATACAAAAATTTCAATTCAATAAAAAATGCAGGAGCTCTCTGCAGCTCACAAGGTTTTTTTGTGATGGAAAAGGGTAAAATAAATTGATGCAATTCAATAATTAAAAATCAATTTATTTTAAAATTACAATATAATTTTATATACTCTCTTTTTATATATTCATAAAATCAAAAATGTACAATAAGTTTCTAAGTTTTTACAATTATAAATAAATATGGCCAATATGAACGGAATATACGCCTAAATACGGTATTTTATGTAGGAACGTATACCTTTCTTGTTTAAATTGTACTTTATATTTTGTATACATTATTATTTTTACGGTTTTGATACCTAGAAATAAAGAACTCGTTAGTTTTGTGAAAAATTATTGGATACAAATCGATGGAAATTCATATTTAATTGAGTATATACTTACAATAAGTAGGTGCCCATCTTTGTTTTTAAAAACATCAGGATTATTGCCAACTGTAATATCGATAAATCCTTCTTTTCCATTCATTAATTTATGTGTGATTCTAAAAAATAATAAAAGTTTGATTCAATTAGTATCAAAGATGTGCCTTTTAAGGAATATCAATATCCCATCTGCCCCCTCCTTCGTTTCTTAAAACACGCTTTTTCGCGATTTTCAATACCTCCACAGCCTCTTCAAACTGAGTTGTAAACTCATATGTGAGTTGAGTGAACTAGTGTTAAGGATTTGCCTTTTAGGGTATCATCTTCTCATCTCCCTCTCCCCTTTATTTTAACACAAAATCATGTTTTATGCGGTTTTAAGGCTTTGCACAACTACAGAGCTCCTCCGAACTAAGCTAGATTGGAAATTGATATATATAAACTTAAGTTAGTGCAATGAATGTGCTTTTTGAAGTGGCAATTTCCCAACTCCTCTTCGCCCCTTTTATATTCTCGAACCAAAAAGAGGGGTGTTATAAGTTTGGTCGCTGTGTGTCTACCTGTCTGTGGCATTGTAGCTCCTAAACGGATGAACAGATTTTGATTTTTTTTTCGTCTGAAAGGTAATTTAATGGATAGTGTTCTTATCTATGTTTCAAGTACGAGTTTAAGATTCCGTACCTGAAACAACTAAAAAAGAGCCAATAATCTTCAAAATCGGTTCAGTTTGGATAAAACTAGAAGAAAAAAGGTAATTTAATGGCGAGTTTTCTTAACCATGTTTCAAGTGGTAGTTTAGGATTCCGTACCCGAAATATTTATCGAGGGGTTTTTAAAATTTTGTAAATTGCACTTGTATACAACAAAATTATGTTAAGTAGTTTGAAGGCATTTCATGTTTTTGATAACAGAGAAAAATCTCATTTCAATAAAAAGCAGTAATAAACATTAAATGGGGGGGAAGGATGAGTTTAGTGATGGAGCTCTGCTGCTCAGGAGTTTTTTTTCTTTGAAATACTTACGATTTTGTGTTGACAATATTTACAATCATTTTATTCTTCATAGTATTTACAACCATTGTAAGTGTTTCAATTAAACGAGGTATTTCTAATATTAAATCACCCTGTAAATGAAAAGAAAATCATTTAAATTTGTCAAAGTTTTTGAATAATCAAATCCTTACCTTATCATTTTTAAGTTCTTGAGGTATACGTACTAAACAAATATCATCTGATTCATTTGTAACAACAAACTCCAAATAATTTAATGGTAATCGATGTTTTGTTTTAAAGGTTTTTGGATCTAATATATACAAATTCTTTTGGGTTAAAACAAATACACGATCCCTGGATTTATAACCATGTCGATCATATTTTACAACCATAGTTGAATACTCAATTTTTTCTTGAGTTGATAATAATGTTGTTGACATAAACAATGTCCTTTGTGGTCCCATTTCGGGTGATAAACGATTATCTTTAAACCATTCGGGGATACTTTCTGTGTAACTTTTCTTTTTACCTGAAATGAAATAATATTCTATGAACTCTAAGGCAAGATGAGCAGAATGCTATGGAGGTCAATTGTTGAGGAGGCCAAGGTCCATACGGGGTTGTAGTCCCGTTTGGTCAGGTCATTATGTTATACTTGATGAAATTTAAAGGATCTAATTAAGGAATTCATTGCTCAAACCTTTAAATGTTTGCTCAGCAAGCACTTTTAACTCGAATCGATGTTTTTTCTCTGCTGTCAATGCTAAACGATATTTTCTTGCTAAATGATTACGATGATATCGATGAAGATGTTTGGATGCTTCGCGGCACGAGTAAGGACATGGTGGCCAACTTGTATTTAAAACATTTTGTGGTAATGATTTTGCTAATTTCTTCAACCATTGAACTTTCGCTAATTCAACAAATGCCTTGTTATCCTCGTTCGGTTCCCCATTTCGTGTGATAAAACCTTTTATGAATCTGAAATCAAACAGTTTTGTTAGACATTTGATAGAAAAATACAAATTTTCGAATTTTGGATACGTACTTTCGAATAACGAGTACTGCATGTTTCCTTTGTTCGGCCTCCTTTTGGGCTAAAAATCGTCGTATCCATTTTTGCATGATAATCGCGGATGCCTTTTGTTTTAAGTACAATCGCCGTTGGACATATCCTTTCCATACAGATTGAATAATAGATGCAATAACATGTTTCTTCTCTTGGAATGCATCTTCCGTGTCGAATAAAGTTTTTGGGAAACGAATGAATAGTTTAGTTCTGAAAAGATAAAATTAGATTAGAAATGTATTAAATAAAAATCGGATCTGGAGTTTTATTTTTTGTGCTTTTAATAGCACAGTTAATAAGCCGGGATGCATTAGAAACATTTAGGCAACTTAATCTAGTCATAGAGAGGAATAGGACCCCAGCAGTGGGAATATATTTTTGGTCGCTGAATACGAATCCGATGTCAGATTACACGGATCTAAAAAAACTTTTATTATTAATTTCCTAAGTGGCCTACTTACTTTCCCATTCGATATTCATCCTTATTATAACCCAACGAACAAACAATGTGTTGTACACCTTCTTTTGCAGGTCCACGGAAGTTTGGCCATGTCATTGGCGATAAACATTTGTATCGTTGTAAAAATGCTTCATATTTACGTCGATAGGCGAAACCAGCACGACGAACTCGTAAATTTTCCATTAATCCCAAATACTTAACTTGATGGGTTACAATTTTATTATTGAATTGACCTGGATAAAAAAAAATGGACTGTCATAATTTCAGCTTTTAAAATAAACATTAAAGTAAAATTTACTAAAATAAGATGAATGAATCAAATTATAAGTAAGAGTTCCTCTTTCGTCTCGCTGTATCGCATTTTCGGCAAGCCTCTAAGAAATATGACGTCACAATCGCTTCATTTTCTCGAAATTTCAAAGTGGTATATCTCGGCGAAAAATAATTGGATCTGAATGAAATATATATGATCCGATAGCTAGATCTTTATACGAGCTTCTAAGAGCGAGTTATTCGTCGACAAAGCGAAATAGACACTTTTGACTTTAAACTGTCGTATCTCCTCAAATAATGCGACCCTATTTTATACTAACCTGAGCTTTTAAAATCATTTGGTTTAATACAACGTATGTACGAAGGTTCTTTTCCAAGCAATATATCCATTAATTTATTTAAAGAATTTTTAAATTGTGTTATGGCAGTTTCTGGTCGTTTCTTACTGTTTAAATCATCAACCAAAAATACGGCTTTTGTAATGCTGTTCGAGGTTGTGGACATAACTTCACGTAAATCACGGAATAATAAATCATTATTCTTTTCAATGAAACCATGCACTTTATAGGTGACTTCACCTGCATAATGAACAAGTCGAAATTCCTAAAAAACAATTTACTTATTAAAATTTTGTAAAAAAATTGATATTTCCTGAAGACTTGAATTACTGAACTGTGTACATGGAATAAAAATATGCCTACCCCACAGAAATGATAAGTAGTATCTCACTATCAGTCCCGTACGCACGGGGTAGGTTGAGGGCCAAATTTAACCTCTCCCCTCCACGGGCCTGCACTCAATTCATCAAAAGAAAAACATTGATTTGAAATCTTGGCACAGGTCAGTAATTAAAGCTCTTGTATTTTCTAAGTATGTAAAATATTTATACTAACATCACGGCCCATTATTTTTTGGGTTTGGATATCAGATTTTTCATGGCTAATAAAATGGTTATGGTATGTTAAATTTTTTTTCAACTTTTCTAAGAAAGTTCTATCATTTGCATCTCCTGGCCGTAAACATTCTTCATTCAATAAGGATATTATTCCTAGAAAAAATTGACAGAAATTTGTTAGGGTATTTTCATTTCGAAAATCGAGGTGCTTCTCTTCAATTTCCAACCAAAAATAAAAGTTGGTCTTTTTGGGATTTAAATCATACCTTTATGTTTTTCTTCAATTAAATCACAAATGACTTTATTATTAAAATACTCAATAGTTTCCCATTCAATACCTTCCCGGAAATATTCTTCTTGCTCGGATTTCAATGTTAACTCAATAAACAATTGTTGTAACTTTTCATTACAGAAATTTATACAAAATTGTTCAAAACTATTCTTTTGGAAGATTTCAAAACCATATATATCCAAAATTCCCATTACAGTAGTTTTACGTTCGTATTGTGGTTGCAATGAATTATTGATACGATTTACAAGCCATGTGAATAGGCGATCATATACAGCCTTCGCTAAGGCATCACGAGCGAATATTGCCATTTCACGATTTAATGGAGATACAACTGTTTGGCCTTGTGCAATTATTGTACGATGTGTTAGCGCTTGTGCTAAAACTTGTGCATCACATCCCAACAACTGTAACAATAACATTGATCAATTAGTCGATAGTTTCAGGATTCTATAAAAAATATCGAAACAGGATTGAAACGAATTTAACAAATTACCCGGGTGAATTTTTGTAATTGACTTTAAATTAACTTCCCCATACTTGAAATTTGGACCATAGCTCAGAAATGGATAACTATCAAAAGTTGCCAAGTATGAATTTTCAGAAAAATTTCAAAAAAGTTATAAATCTGTATGTGGTTTTATCCTTCATATTAGAGAAATTATTTTATACTTTTTAGTCCCTTATAAAAACATGGCACAATGGCAAATCATCCAAATTTGCACACAATGTGCACACTATTACAGAAATAATGCTTTCTCACTAAATTGTGAAACTCCTGTATATGAAATTAATCCGTGAATCCCTCGGGCACAGTATAAACTAGTTTCTAAGTGTAGCCAGGCGCAGACGGAGACAAGAGACCGATAACATTAACAAGTTTATTATATAATTAAATAAAACATAATCCGTGTATTTACCTTTGCAATGATATCAACTGGTTCTTGTTTTATTATTTGAGCACAACCTTCATGCTCAGTGAATCCAATATTACCCATGTGAAGAATACTTGCAACAATACTAAAAATTTGTTTTTGCTCTTGTTCATTTATTTCAATTGTCGACATAGCTCGTTTTATTTCATTAAAATGTTGTAAATCAGTTGTACGCCCATTGTCCTTTTCCTAAAAAAGAAAAACAAACGTAAAATAAAAGTCGAAAAAGAGAAAGCTCTGGATAACTAATACAGTTAGTAAACTCCTCTGAATCTCAAGATATAACGCTTAAAGGGGAATAAAAGTAGACATCTTAGATATATAGATTTAAATCTCATAGGATCCAATAATAAAGGATCAAGAATTGGGAACGGTAATTGAGTAAGTTCTCTGTCTTTGGAGATTCACAATGACCAATATATTGCCAAACTCTGCTAACAGACAATTTAGCTTGGTAAGAGGTTTCGATTTCTCAGAACATGGTTAGAAAATTGACATATACTTGAAAACAGTTAAGGGGAGCTTATTGGTGATGGGGATTGTGAATTTAAAAAAAAATTAAACTTCTTTAATTAAGAATCGAGATAAAAATTTTTATGGGATTTTTCGAACGAGAATATGCGTAGTTATTTGTTTGTTTTATTCAATTCAGATCGAAGGTATTTAAAGAAGGATCAGGTAAAGAGGGCTTGAGGAGTGGTCAGGTCAAAAAGATTTCAGTGGAAGAAGTTTCAAAGAACAAAGAGGAATATCGGCTGATATTGATATTGTATTGTTGTTTATAAAGTTGGAATAGTTCAGTAAAGAGTACGGGTAATGGCTAGTTTTGAATATAAGTGGAAAAACAAATAGAATACTAACACCATTACTAAGATAAACATATGAACTATAATCACGTTTCAAATGATATTCATTTAGTTCATCTTGAGTTGCACCACTTAATAGCTGATAAAATATATGAAAATTACGTTCGCCAGTCGATTGATGTATAACACGTGACTTTTCCAATAGATAATTTAATATGTTACCGCCAACCGGATCACCAATATAATTAAATTGTATATCCATGTATTTACCAAAACGACTTGAATTATCATTACGTATTGTTTTTGCATTACCAAATACTTCTAATACTGGATTCGATTGTAATAATTTATTTTTTACATTTTCAATATTGTTTTTTTGACTGGTTACGGCTGCTATAAATTGTAAGACAATTTTTGATGCTTCTGTTTTCCCTGAACCGGATTCACCTAAATTTTATAATACAAATTTTATATTATTTTTATTTACTTTTTTTTTTTTGGAATGAAAAATGAATTTCGGTCATTATACCTGATATGAGAATACATTGTTCTCGATTTTCTTCGGTAAGTGATCTATAAGCAGTATCTGCAATCGCATAGCTAGAATAGAAAGGGACTGTTAAATAGGTTTTTAAAGACAATTTCATGATACTATTGAGATTTTGGTGAAGGGTTAATATACAGGGTGAACCATTTTAATCTATTTTGGCTAATAGCTTGTTTTGTAGTTAACCAATAAAAAAATAACTTAAACAAAAGTTTCACAGTTTGATGGGAGACATCAGATTGGACCTAGTTCTCCGGGTTGTTGTAATAGTCAATTTAGATACTTAATGGTAAGAGATAAAATTACTTATTATTTTTAATTCAAATTTCCACTCCATATCCCAACATTTTAATTTTCTTTATTAATGTTAAAGAATGATTTTTATTTTTAAATCCCCATATGCATCATCAAACCATTTACGTTACAAACGTGATTGTGGTTTTGTAATTCTAACTTGTATGGCAAAATAAGCTTATCAATTTTCTGTTATACTTACATATGAGGCGGTGTCTCATAAAGATGTTTATTTTTGTATTCTTTTATAAATTCCGGTGTATAAATTGGTAATTCTTTGTAAGGATTTACAGAAACTAATACTGGTCCAATATAAGTCTAAAAATTAAGAGTAAAATTTATTAATTAATTTCAATCACAAATAGATAAAAATTTTGGTCTTTCGATTAACTATTTTCCATGTAGAAACAGTTGCCTATATTATATTTGATTTAAAAACTTACATAAATTAAATTTTCGTTAAAACGTTTACGTAAGTTATCAACAAATGCTTCTTCACTTTCAAAATCTTCTAACAACACAAAATCTTGCACTCCTACACGATCTCGTTTATGTAATTCACGTTCCATGACGCTCTGTTTATTGTTGTCGTCTGTAACATAAGAAATGAATAAATCTAAAGTGACTTTATTTACAATCAATAACAATCATAAAATTTTATCTAAGTTAAATTATTCGTTATTTTTTTTCATACAAAATTTTGCAAAATTTTACTATCCAATATTACCTCCATATAGAGTGTCTTTACATTGAAATAAAATTAGGTAAGTGCAATTTAACTAGATAAGTGGTAGTAAATTACTAAATTTTTATTTATAGGCAATTTTATTACATATATGATATACAAGTAACATAATGAACAAATTTAAATATTAAAATTATTTTTCTAGCCGGTTTTTTCCTAAGCAGTATTTTTAGATCGTGTGTCTATTTTTCGTCATTAGAAGTCTCGAGATCTCAAGTCTGATAGCAGTCTCAAGATCAATTTTTTAGGACTAGATTAATAATTTCCTTAAGTTAACAATAGAAGTTTGTTGACCTTAATATGGAGGTCATACAAGTTTTTCACACAATATTTTTTATTGTTATCTTATTTTAATTGATTCTTTTGTAAATATTAATTTATGAGTAACACTAGTGATAACAGTGTTAATTAATTCTTAATAAATTATTGGACTGTAATAAATATGTACATAAAATTTGAAAATATTTGTATTGATAATTTTTATTTTTTAATCAAGAGATTTATATTTATATGGATCAATGATTTTTTAAACATTCAATATTTTTAATAATTAATAAAAAAATAATTAGTTGTTGAGATCAAAGAATAATTTTAGCTTTCCGTTTCTTTAAAACTTAATATATTTTTATCAAATTTTTTAACTTTATGACGATAAATAAAGTATGTAATCCTACTAAATTTGGGTCATACTTTTCAAGTTTATGATCAAAATTAACCTAGCTCCCGGTTTCAAGAACCATTAACCAATTGGTTTCAAGAATGTGGAGTCCTAGTCCCGGAATTAAGCACGTATGTGATAGTTAGCGAAAAAATGACATCACAGCTGAAAAGAATGACCCAAAATTAGTGGATTTCAAAAATAACTAAAATAAGATCGGATCAAATTTGCCTGTGTTATCAAAAAAAATCGAATTTTTTAACTTGATGACGTCATCAAAATCCAAAAATTAAATTTTGCTCTATCACATCCAAATTTTATCCAATTTTGATAAACCAAGTATGTAATCTTACTAAACTTGGGTCATAATTTTCAAATTTGTGGTCAAAATTAACCTAGCTCGAATAGGTTTCAAGAATTGGAGTCCTGGTCCCGGAATTAAGCACGTATGTGATGAATGTATGTGAATGACCCAAAATTAGTAGATTTCAAAAAAATTCCAATAAGATCGGTTGAAATCCAAAATCAAAATCTCAAAAATCATTAAATTGTTCGAATTCACCACATTAATCATTAATCAGTAAAAGGTAAGTTATAATTTTTTTATTATGATTTAATAATTATGATTTGATTTAAGACTTTCTATTGAACTAAAATAATATAAAATAAAGTAATAAATTAAAAATATTTATAAGAAAAATGAAATTGAAAGTGCTTTAAATTTAATATGTAATAATAATTAAAAATAATAATAATAAATTATATTAAAAATATATTATTACATAAAAATTGATGATTCCATGATTTATATTATTATTTTTTAATTAAATAAATAATATAAAAACAGTAATAATTATATTTATGTTTGAAATAATTAAGATAAATTATAATCATTTTAGTTGAAACGGTTGAAGTATACAACGGATGTTTAATTTTTTTAATAAATATGAAGTTTTTCGAAGAACTTTACATTTTTTCTTGTGTCTGTTTTATTTTTGTAACTTCCCTTAATCATTGGAGGATTTTATTGTAATTATTACACTGTAATAACAAGCATAAGAGAGGTTTATATCACATACGCCAAGAAATCCAACTTTTTAGTCATGGGCTTAAACCACAAAAGTCGCTGTTCTCGGAGGTAAACGCGACTGGGGAGATCATACTTTAGGCTAGAGGTAAACATATTGTGAATTCATATTTCAGTTAGATGACGTGAGACAATTTGGTCATCGTCTTAACGATTTTATCATATCAAGATATTTTAAAATATGAGTCATATAAAAAAAATGAAATAATATTTTAAGATTTTATCACTGTAAGTTTGAAGGTTTTGTGAAATTGTATGATTTTGTAATTGCTTGTAATTTATGAAATTATTACCTAAAACGTTTTTATGACGGTGAAAATTATTTTTACTTAACTGCAACTTTTTATGTTATACTGATTTAATTTTTTATCTTCAATTACATGTTTGAGGATTCGCTCAGGGACGGCCCTAATAACTCAGTTCTCCAATGTGAAATTTAATAATTCAACTATATGAGTTTCAATAAATAAGTTAGTTAGCTAATAATTAAAAATAGGAAAATTCGTCCTGTTTTTAGCACCTGGTGAATCCAGCGACATTTAATTAACAATAAACAATTTTTATAAATTTGGAAAGATTTAATTTGCGAAAACCTTTTTTTAGTTAAAAACTGATTTATTATTAATTCTTTGAATGTCATTTTAAAGAAAAAGATGAATCTTAATGGAATTTAATCTGAACTTGGTAGAATGTTTTGAATCGACTATATTGGACATTACACTCCGAGTAAAGAAATATAAAAATTTTCAATCTAAAACTGAAATTCGAATTAACAAATTGACGAGTGACGATTGGCGCACTACAATGGGCTTATATCAAAAGATTTATTCAATCATCAATATTATTTTAGCGAATAAATTTTATATTTCATAATGTTTATTTTATAAAACAATGTATATATAGATATTATTATATATTTTTGAATTGAAAATAAACAGACATAATAAATTAATATTTTGTATTTTAAATTTTAATTATAAAAAAAACTTTATTTAGTAATTTTCATTGAAATACCTACAGTAATTTATTATTAATATTTCAATTATTGTATCTTTTTATCAATATTTCTATTTTAACAATAAAAAAAGTTTAATCATGTCTTGCTTCAGATAAATAATTATTTAAAACTAGCTCGACCCGTAAAGAATTTCGCAATGCAGTACTAGTGGCTAAAAATTGGCTAAAGAAATAAATATACAAGTCAGTAATTTGCTTTATTTTAATTTATAGGCAATTTTATTACAGATCTGGTACACGAATTACATAACGAACAAAATTAAATGTTAGTATTATTTCTCTATCTTGTTTTTTCTAAGCGGTACATTTTTAGACCGTGAGTCTATTTTTCATCGATAAGTTTTAAAGTCATGGAATTTGATAAAGGAATAAGAAAGACCTCGCTTGGAGAGGAAAAACATGCTTGAAAATAATATATAATGTAATGCAGTGCGGAACACTCAAGTGACTCCCACATACAAGAGAATAAAAATTAAACTAAAATACAAAATTAAAATCTATTTTAGTGCAGCTGAGACAAAATTAAGTCTTTTAGTTCTATTTAAAAGCATCGGTTGACACATGGCAAAATGATTTCCCCAATACAAATTGATTTTGGTTACGATCAGTTATGAAAAATAAAATAAAGCTGGCTGCATTCATATTACAGCGCTTTTCTTTAAATGTTAGGCAGGATAAGTCGACGCCCATATGAAGTATGTAGAAGATAAGTTTATTAAGCTCAAGGACAAAAATTTTCCAAATCATTTTTTGCCCGTTTTATATGTTTAAAAGTACAAAAACCTATAACTAATCTTAAGTATACAGATAAAATTAGAAATACGAGTACCTTGTTAATAATTCCATTAAATTTAATCAATAATTGTGTAAGTAATTTATTGATTTCAATTGATTACTGATAAATTAAATATTTTAGATTGATAATTTAATAGTAATTGTGTTTGTTGTATAGAAAATTAGGATAACTTTTACAACTTATAACACTTAATTAGAAAATATTTTAAAATGAATTAATATTTTTATTTTTCAATTAAATTTATTTTACTTTCACCCCCGCAATTTGAAGAAGTTGTTTGTGCAGTTTTTATGTGAAATCAATGTTTTCTTTATCAATGGCATTATAAATGAGTCATTCTTCAAATGAAAAGTGTCTTATATAGAGGTAGATGATTCATTGAAGATTCAAATAGACTGTCTCTATTCATTGCCTTGAGGTTTCAAAAATTTCTATTTATTTTTAATTTGCCTACTTCCACAACTGCAAAAACCAATTCCTACTTCTAAATTTTCAACAAGTGGAAGTTTTATTTTACTTTCATTTTTTTAAACTCAATCAACATAAAATCAGACCTGATCAATTCGTTCGTGGTATTGTGACCTACTAAGCGAATGAACCGATTTCTGCCCAAAAATCTACCCAGTCCTTTGAAAAAGATCACTTCTTCTCTAGTTGTTTTCGAGTACGGAACCCTAAAATCGCACATGAAACATAGCTAAACAAACTGTCGATAAAATTACATTTCAAACAAAAATCAAAATAGGTTCATCCATTTAGGAATTACGATTCCGCAGACAGACAAAAAGATACACAGACTCGTTAAATTTATAACACTCCTATTTGTTAGTCGAGGGATAATAAACATGATTAGTGCAGGAGCTGATAGGAGTTCTTCAGTGGCCGCTCGAGGATTTACTCGATATATGGGTCATTTTCTAAGATTTTTAACTCGAAAAATCGATTTTTGATTACTTGCCCAATAACTTTTTCGCAATCCGCATTGTCAGATTTGGCAGACTAAAAAAAACCGATCAAGTAGATCAGATTAAGTTCATTAAATATCGACTCTGTGGGTCAGAATGCACTTTATTATTCTATAAGTATAAATTAAGAATTGTGATTCCCAACTTTCTTGAAGTAAGTTAACCAGAAGTGTTTTTGTTTTATCAAAATAGATTTCTTTAGGTCGCGATGATAAAAGTTGAAGTATAACTTATAACACTTTTACAATTTATAACACTTATATTAATTAGAAATTAAACATAATATGGCGATTAATATTTATTTAAAAAATCAATTATCACTTTTTATTCGTGCAATCGTATAAGAAGAAGTAAGTACAAACGTATCAGTTTTTTTAACTTCATTGTACAAAATTATGGAGGGTAGATATAAGGAAGACCATCTTAGGGTATCAAAAAGCAGCAAATAAGGATTGGTGGACTGAATAATTTATGGATTTTGGATTGTTGTTACATCTAGTTGTTACTGCCCCTCGTGAACTTCCTCTTGTGTAACGATAACGAAAATTTTCGAAACCTCGCATAAATTGAAACCTTAGAATATTGAAATTCTAGAATTAGGATTGTTGTGCAACTCTCCTTGTGTACTTTCCTTCCACGAAGAGATGCCAAAAATTTTCGATACCTGGAATAACTAAGAAATATTATTTTTGACTGAAGCATTCAAGGAAGTCATGTGGTGTTAATAGAAGATTTTTTTTGTGAAATCAGTTTTTTTTTCTTTGTGACATAAAATAAACAAAGAATACTCAAATATCTGCTACACAGGTGATTCACTGAAGATTAAAATGCATATCAAACAAAAAAATTTTGTTATGTTTAATTTAATTATGCAAGGTAGATTTTTTCCACCTGAAATTCTTATTTTTTTATATTTTTTTTGTATCATCAAAGTGACACCAATAGCTCTTATTACATTTACCTAAATTATTGAATATAGTTTCATGGAAATTGATTTCGTTAAGGTGAATCATGTCTTAGTTTTTAAAGCGAATTGATTGCAGACTAATTGTTTGGGTTTTTTAGATTTAAAGACAAAAAATATACTTCTTTCTGCAGTGATTTGTACCTAATAATGCCTATATTTTGGTATAGATCGTAATAAAATGGTACCTAGATATTTTCACCCGATTTTGAATGTAGTAAGATTTGTTAGAAGGAATTAAACATTGGACTCAACCTGTATATTGTACAAACTAAATAGGAACATGTAAAAGATTATTTATAAGAAGAGTATTGACTTATTTCTTTTTATAAATACACTAGCATTTTCCCGAGGTTTCGCTCGCGATAATGAATACATTTCAATTAATTCACTAAATTATCCATTGATTCATTTAGAGAAGCATTGATTCATTTAAGGAATCATTGATTTATTTAGAGAACGTATATACCTAGGCCTCGCTTACCCCCTCCAAATACCATTCGCGGTATACCAAATTTAAAGACAAATCCAACACATGCCATCACTTAACCCATTTTCCCCCCGCTTAGCCCGTCCTCTTAAAAACCTAAACCTAACAAAAGAAATGATTGGTTTCCTATACAAACTTTCATCCTCTATTTCACCTTCCAAGACAAAAAGTACCCCATGTCCTGTTTCAAAGTCCCATCTATGTTTAAACCGGAAATATTCAAAATTAGTTCAGAGATTTAGGCGCGAAAACGTAACAGACAGACAGACAGAAAGAATAACTTTCGCATTTGTAATATTAAATAGAATATACATCGACTAATACCCACTATACAAGCAAGATTGCAATGCAACAAGCAAAAGCAACAACGCCCACATAGATAAAAATAAACAAACATTACCTTTTTAAAATACAACAAATACAAATAATGAAATCAAATATAAAATGGAAAAAAAAACTTATGAAATGACTCAGAATATAGTAGTTAAGTTAGTCTATAACAAATGAAAACATACAATTGGTTGAGTTAATTGTTGAAATATCCTGTATAGAAAAAGTTTAAAAGAGCTTAAAAAATCAACACAATTATGGCGACCTTTCGTCCGTCATTTATTTGATTTCGAAAATTTTGTTTCACCAGACCACTAGTTGAAGCTCCCTGCAAGTTTTTACATCCCTGTCTTTTAAAGTTTTGAAGAAAGTAGATACGAAAGTTTTGTCCTAATTTGCGCCCTCGCGGGTAAACAGTGATGTTTAGAAAAGAAAGTATGTATAAAATTAACCTAGCTCTAATAGATTTCAAGAATGTGGAGTCCCAGTCCCGGAATTAAGCACATTAGTGAGGGCTTGAAAGTTATACAGAAGGTATTAAATACTCTTTAACTGACGCACAATATTTCAGATTTTTGTCAACACTTATATTATTGTATCAAACAAAAGTTGTTTAGTTTTATTACTTTATGCACCCTCCCTCTCCACCTTTAGGAGATTTAAAAGATTCTCAAAATGAAAAAAAGATTCTTTTGAAAATATATTTTTTTAAAGATAATTTTCTGAAGCCAGTGCAAAAGATCTGCAAGATAATACACACAGCAAACAAATTTTTCTTAATAATCATTAAATTCTAGGTTCATTTATCGTACTATTTTTATATTTAAAATTTTTTTCTATATCTAATAGTTTACAAGATGCAAAAATCCAATCGACCTATGTTGCTCATTTACGAACTCAAACTCACTATTTACGTCCTGAGCATAAAAGTTTCAGCTTGAAATCTCTTTTTGTTTTTACCGTGTCGACGGACGGACATTCGAAAATGCACTATTTAGACGATTTTACGAACATCTATACCAAAACTTTGTTCGTACCATCAATATATTTCTAAGTGTTACAAACTTGGGACTAAAATTAGTATACCTTGATATATATTTCATATAATACAGGATATAAGAATATAAGATGATGATTGATATATTTTTTATTTATTCAGTGACCTCTATCATAATTATATTATTGTATTATATTATACACATTTATGAATAATTTTAAATGAATTTTATAATAAATAATTTTATTCATTATTATAAAATCAGTGACTTTATTGTATTTACCTTCATGTATCACAACAAAAACATTATTTTTATATAATTTAAAAAATATTCTTAGTTTGAATTTTATTATTAAGAAAATAAATATTACTTATATTTTCGCAACAAAAAAAAAACTCGTCTGCTTTATTAGATTCTTTTATGTACACATTTGGTATTCTAGGCGCCAATCCACTTTGCGTTGTCGATTCTATGTGTTTTTTTTATTTTTATCTGTTTATTTTTTAAATATTTTTAGTTGAATTTTATCACTCGATTATTTTTAACCCCCGACGCAAACAAGAGGGGTGTAATTAATTTGTGAGTGTCTGCTTGTCTATCTGAATCGATTTTGATTTTTGTTGTTGTTTGGAAGGTAATTTAATGGAGAATAGCCTAGCCATCATTCAAGGAAATCAGTTTAGTTTGGAAAGAACTACAAGAATAAAACTGCATTTGTCGGGGGTAGATTAGACACTTAGACCATAGGGTCCGTTGTGATACCGAAAAGGGTTGGCCCATCCTCGGCCACTACTCCATGAACCATTTGGAGCTGTTTAAAAACAGCAGGGGAGCTTTGACGTCGACGGGCTTTAGGTCTTGTCGGGGGTAAAAATTTACAAAACTTAAATAAGCACATTTGTATTTCCCTTCCTTGGTAGTAATAGGATTATTAGCATGATACCCGACTGCTTTGCTGGGTTTAAAAATAAGGACCATCGCGCTATAACCTTCACCTCCTTTTCTCTTACTTATCCCTCTTCCATAACACTCGAAATAAAGCTAGAGATTGTTTTACACAGGTAAAAGTACATGGAATTTTTTGAATTTTTTTTATAAATGTAAAATAGTCATCATGTACTGGGTGTATATCAGAAACCCTGGTTGGGCAGATGGCCGTAAATTGAATCTCGTTCACACTTTTTCCAGAAATCTTTCATTTATGCTTTACAATGATGTTCATAAATTTATATATCTTATTATATCTTAATAAATTGTAGCCCATGTTTTATTCTGATGTATGAACTATATTATTGTAAAGTTTCATTAAAATCCATTGAGTAGTTTTCGCGTGACAGCATAACAAACAAACAAACTCACTTTTATATTTATAATATATAAGGATAGAATTTGTATATATGAGCACTACACTAAACGATTTTTTAATTAATAACTTAATACAAAAAATTCCGTAAAAAAAATAAAGAAGCATTCGAGGTGGGAAAGCTATCCAATACATCCGGTAAATAGTTGAATAAAAGACATTTTTCTTTAAATTTTCATCAACTATTTTTCAGTACATTCGCTAAAAAGATGAATGTCGTACAGTTAATTTATTTTAATCATAAATTTATATCTTTAATATAAATATTTGTACATGAACACATATTGAAAATTAATGGTATTATTTTAATCTACTTAAGTCATTTCTGTTTTAGATTTATCATTTTTTTTTTTTTTTTTTAAATTTCAAATTCAAATATTAACTGAGAAAAAAGTGATGAATCATTTTAATAAAATATTCAGTGATGACATTTCCATTTATTATTTTTTAACAGTTTGATATAGTTTAGTAGAGCGGCCATGTGGGGCTCGCTCCGGATTTCACATCTCGAACTCAACTTGAGTAGTTGAGTACCTAAGTTTTATTATAGTACTTGGATCTGCTGATTATGAATTTTGAGAGAGAGTTGCCAAAAAAGTGTAGTATCTACTTTTGTTTTAAAAATATAATTTGTTAAATTTTTAAAGTTTATCGTTGAGAAATAACCTAGCTCTAATAGGTTTCAAGAATGTGGGGTCCTGGTCCCAGAATTAAGCACATTAATGGTAGCTAGCGAAAAATTGACATCATAGCTGAAAAGAATGACCCAAAATTAGTGGGTTTCAAAAAAAATTCCAATAAAATCGAATCAAATTTGCCTGCATTATCAAAAAAAAATTTTTTTAACACTATGACGTCAACAAAATCTAAAAATTTAATTTTGATTTATCACATCCAAATTATATCTAATTTTGATAAACCAAGTATATAATCCTACTAAATTTGGGTCATACTTTTCAAATTTGTGATCAAAATTAACCTAGCTCTAATAGTTTTCAAGAATGTGGAGTCCCAGTCCCGGAATTAAGCACATTAGTGATAGCTTGAAAGTTATACAGAAGGTATTAAATACTCTTTAATTGACGCACAATATTTCAGATTTTTGGCAACACTATCGTTTTTGTATCGAAACGCCTTAACAGAAAAGCTTTTCGATTGGATAATAATTAAGATCGCAATCCAGATCAACACTGCGACTGAGCCATCGTACTAAGGTTGTATTCAAGTGTAATTACCCAGAAAATTAAATGTTACATTTAACAAAAAATTTAAAAAACATAAAAATAATTACACTAAAATGAATTACTTCAAATGGTTATATGTTATAACGAAGACGTTGAATTGTTGTTACTAATTATGGCACGAGTATAATGTTAATTTTACAGTTGATAATGAAGTTGTTGTCAGGTCAACAGGAAGAATACATTTAAATAATTTTCTTTCAATTATATTTATTGTCATGAATAATTATGTTTTATAATTGCGTCAAGTTGGAAGGAAGATACAATGGTGTCGTATGGGGATCAGTTTTGTAACTTTATCGTTTAGTCTGGTTAGCTTGTTTTAGGGAAATCACTTCTTAAAGTATGCGTTCATTTATGAGCTCCAATTCGGACTCAAATAAAACATCCTGTGCTTTTTTATACGTAAAATCCACTGGAAAATCTATAGGTAATGATACATTTCTGACAAATCTCGGGGTACCATTACTATCAGATTTGTACTTGGCTAAATCTTAATGATTGTCCGCAATATTCTTCCGTTTGATTATCTATCCGTTTTCCTCATCAGAATAACTCAAAAACGAAAATCGAAAAACGGGTCATAGATCTGTGTATGTAAGTATAGGCGTGAACGCAATACAGAATGCTTTCGATTCGATCGAAACATGAGCAACAGTTAGGGCGCATGACCTGATGTCAGTATCGGTGTCAGGCCCACACTGACTGTTGATATCCACAATACTTCTGGCGAATAGTACTATTTAACGCTGTGAAGTCACTGATGCTACGAATAGCATAAGAGCAATATATATTAAAATGATAAAATAGGTTAAGAATAATAGATTGACGAGCAGTGTGACAACAAACATAGCGTTTACACTTATACTGAAAAGGATTGTTGTTCAAGAATGTGTATTGATAAACGCACCTAAAATCATGGCGGGGAAATTATTATAAATATTTTTGTATCATTAATTGTAAAAGAAAAAACAACTCAAAAATGATTGCTGGTTTGGCTAAACTATTTCCCGTCTCGATACTGCTATACTACCTTAAATACATATTCAGGTGAAATTATTCTTGATTTTTTGCCCCTGAGCCTTTCTTTAATAATAATAAATTGATAATTATGATGCGTGTGTTTATATTAAATAAATGATAATAATCGACACCGATTTATTTATTATATAAAGAACTTGTGCATGAGTCTAATAAGATAAGACATCGGGTAAATAAATAAAACCATTTATGGATAGGTGGAAGTAATGACAATATTATTATATCCGTGTTTATGCATGTATTAAGTATCCGTTTTATTTACAATGTGATGGATCCGGCCGTTAGAGAACAGATCAATAATTTTATGTTAATTATTGTAAAAATATATATATGTTTATAGATGAAATATGTACCCTGTATAAATGAAATATGTACATATCAAGATATACAAATTTTAGTCTAAAGTTGTAACGCTTAGAAATATTGATGATACGAACAAAAATTTGGTGAAGGTGTTTATAAAAGCACTTAATCAGTTCATTTCCGGCTGTTTGTCCGACCACTCATCGATACGATAATTAAAAATCGAAAAAAGATAGTTTGATTTGGAAGTGAGTTTGAGTTCGTAAAGTAAGTAAGTGAGGGCACAAATTAGGACACAACTTTGGAGTCCATTTTCTCCAAAACTAAAAAGGACAGGGAGTTGAAAATTTGCACGTACTTTCAATTGTGAACAACATTCTCGAATAAGGAAAAATAAATTATAGAAAAAACTTTCGTAAACCAAATTATTGGTGGCCGAAAGGCTTCCTTTATGGTTTTGTGTACTTAAACTCTTCTAGATTTCTAAAAAAATAATGCAAATACTTACATTCATCACTTTCTATACAAGGTATTTCAACAATAAATTCAGTCAATTGTTTGTTTTAAATGTATTATTGCCGCATTTCAGACACCTCAAAACATAAAGGTATCATAAAATTTATGATTTCGTTTTCGGATTGAAAACAATAACTTTATACCAGGAAATTAATAAATAAATTACAATGTTTATAACTTAATCAATAGATTTTTTTAATTGAAGCAAAATCTAGTAGACATAATATAAATTTAATGATGTCTTGACCTTTTTATTTATTAAATACTTTTGGAAAATATTTACAATTTTCTTTCAATTATAAACAAAACAATTTTTAATTATTAATCATAGATTTTATTTATCGTGTTTGACACAAATCTTACTTTTATAAAGTTAATGCTTAAGATTTCCGGTATCCATCGATCATCAAGAATTATTACTTTATTTTTTTATGATACTGAAGCTGAGCTAGTTAATCAGGTATGCCTAACTGGCTAAATTATTGCTCTACATCAACTTGTAGATCTTATATCTCTAACCGCTCTACCATAGTCCTTCGACCAAAAGGGAAGTTTTTACGAAAGGTATCCTTTTTCGGAAAAATGCAATATTTCGAAAAATTTTCAAAATGTTTTGCTAAAAAAAAAACTGAAGATTTGTGAACCTACAGTTCACAAATAACTTATAACTTCACTAAATATCAAAATCGAAAAAGAAAAAAAAAGTTATAAACAAATGTAGTCAGTTCAAGAAGCACCAAAGACTCTTCTGATGTTCAAGATCTTTGGGAAATCTAGAAACCTGCACAAAACCTTTTGAAACCACCATTTACGAATGCCATGTTGGTTAAAATATATAAAAACTAATGTTATGTTACCATATATGGGCCTTGCGTGGATCGGAGTAAGTTGACAAAAGTTTTCAAGCATGACGTTATCGTTGACTCAATCATGTGACTCTTTCTTCTTACGACTCTTTTTACTCTGAACCTCGTCTTACTTCGCTTTCCCCTATAAATGTACGAATACCAGCATATCGATAGTTGCATTTAACGAAAGAAAGTTGTATTCATATGATAATTTATTTATGTATTATTTTACATTGCAGCAGAAGTTCTAATTTCGATTATATTTTATGCAGATATCATACCTAGCTAGGTATATTGTTTTAATATATATTAGACCGTGAGCTCATAGCAAAGCTAATTGTTATGAATCGTATCAAATTAAAGTATTGAAAAAGTATTAAAGCAATTTTGATAAACCAAGTATGTAATCCTACTAAATTTGGGCCATCATTTTTAAATTTGTGATCAAAATTAACCTAGCCCTAATTGGTTTCAAGAATTTGAAGTCCTGGTCCCGAAATTAAACTTATAAGTGATAGCTAGCGAGGAATTGACATAACAGCTGAAAAGAATGACTCAAAATTAGTGGGTTTCAAAAAAAATTCCAATCAAATCGGATAAAATTTGTCTGTGTTATCGAAATTTGTCTGTTTGTCAAAAAAATCGAATTTAACTTTATGACGTCATCAGAATCCAATAAATTTAATTTTTCTCTATCACATCCGAATTTAATCCAATTTTGGTAAAGCAAGTATGTAATCCTAATAAATTTGGGTCGTACTTTTCAAATTTATGATCAAAATTAACCTAGCTCTAATAGGTTTCAAGAATATGGAGTCCTGGTCTCGAAATTAAGCACATATGTGATAGCTAGCGAAAAATTGACATCACAGCTGAAAAGAATCACCCAAAATTAGTGGGTTTAAAAAAAAATTCCACTAAGATCGGATCAAATTTGCCTGTGTTATCAAAAAAAATCAAATTTTTTAACTTTATGACGTTATCAAAATCCAAAAAATTTAATTTTTCTCTATCACATCCAAATTTAAACCAAAATCGTTTCTTTATTAGCCCACGGTCTGTATATAAATGCTGTGTATACCTACATATTACATACAATATTGATAAAATAATTATTTTAAACTGCATACATTGTGTATTAAATATACGTGAATTTCACTTCTTGTTTTTCAAGATTTCTCAAACGTATGCATTACAATATTTCAAACCATCGTATACAAAACATATGTACCTATGTATAATTTATATGCTGATCTGTTTGAATGATTTATTTTAAGAGAAAACTTTTAAGATCCTACCCATAAATTACGATTTGGCGTTGATGTATCTTCATTTATTTTGATTTAGATCGATAGAATTATAATATATTTATAGCACGTTTGATAATTCATTTCGCATGCTATATCCATAAGTATGAGAGAGTACACATACATTAAGCAATGTGTATAAGAAAGATAAAATTTGTTTATTTGTTTGTCCTTATTTAAAAACGAAACGAAGTAACGAATTAATGCAATTTTACCTTTAAATTAACTTTGCAACTATTTCCAATAGTTTTTTTTCGATATCTTTAACAATCTCTGAAGCTAGACAAAATATTAAGAACCGGCCCTATTTATCAAATTGTAGTAGGCTTCTGATTTCGATTAAGTATCTTAAAAAATGAGACAGGGTATGACTGTGCAAAATTTTAAATCAATATTCCTATATATATATAACGAATATTCCTAATATGAAGGTGTCTTCATCTTAAATGCGACTCACTGTATAAAACTAAATTATATTTATCTTTTATGATACTCCAAAAATTTGAAAAGCTCAAAACTTCCAAAAATTTTTTACCCAAAATGGGTAACTTTTTATTTTCTTAAAATATAAAATGAAGAAAATTTTTTACTTGGCTGTAGTTAACAGGAAAAGTGTTAAGTACTTACTTATAAATTCAAATTTCAAAGTCACTTCTAATTTATTAAGTTTTTGTGTTGATGAAGATTTTATTTTAAAATCAAGTACAAACTTTTTTGTGTGCATGATGAGTTCCATATAATTATTTCCGTTGAATGTTAATCAAATTTATATTTTTGAATTATTATTCTAAACTTCTAAAGTAATTAAATTAATGCACTTTCCTTGTTTTTCCTCTTTAAAATCACTAATTAAGATCATAACTTAAGTACAAAGATCAAATCACAAACCATCACTATTTTTGTAGTTTAAAACTTTATACATATAACTTGGAAATATATGGAATTTTTATTTATACGGAAATTCGTTAAGTATTGATGGAATTTTTCAATTTTTGAGAAGCTATTAAAAAATTTGCAACGTAATGTCCACGGTCTCAGAGTTATGAAAGATCGAACTCAAAACCTAATTTTTTTATTTATTTTTGCTCACTCGTGAGGCTTATATCAAGGCATATGGAATAAGAAATATTTAAAAATTAGAAGAAATCTTCATAGTTTTTCTAGCTGAACCAATCTTTTAAATCGTTAGAGTTGGAACTGATAGAAGAGATATTTTTAAAAAATATTCCAGATGCCGATTGCCAAAATTTTTGTAGGCTTAGCTCCACTACAACTTCAAAGCTCTACCAGAAGTGGAGGTAAGTGAATATATTTTGACAATATCTTGAAGACTGGTCAAACAAGGTTTTCATAATATTAAATTAAAAATTTAAAGGAACCCTCGCCATAAAATCAGGTTTGATCAATTCATTTGTGGAATCGTAGCTCATAAACGGTTTATCCGATTTTGATTTTTTGTTTGTTTGAAAAGATAATTTGATCGAGAGTGTTCCTAGTTATGTTTCAAGAAAATTTATTTAGTCGTTTGAAGATCATCACCTCTATTCTAGCTATTTCGGGCACGATTGACGCCCATACTGCATTGACTCCGCTAGAACTGTTGCAAATTTAACTATTCCCTCAAAAGCCAAATCAGTATTGCGTTCACAATGACACGGTCATCGTGGTATCCTTAAATTTCTTACCGTGTAAGAGCTACAGAAAGACACACACAGGTACACAGACTTCTTAAACTTATAATAACCTTCTTTTTAGTCGGGGGTTAATAAAATAATGGAAATATTATCTACAAAGTATGATGAACTCTCTTTACAATAAATCGTTTCTACAACAATCGATTGCTATTAGAAGAGTTTATGTATTCGGTGCTGTCTCTTCCCGATACATCATAATATTTACCTTGACAGTGTTCTAAAATTCGAAATGCTTCTCTTATTCATAAAAAAAAAGCTACAAAACTGTTTCTATATAGGGGAGAGTTGGGTATATAGTACCGCCATACCATTTAAAGCGTACCACTTTTTCGCGTACCAAATTTATTCGATCATGTTAATTTTAAACATATGTCATTACGAAATTTTTGGGTTATTTCAGGTACGATTTGGGCAATGATTAGTGGTTTTATTATAGAAAAATAGATTATTTAGTCGAAAACCTAGAAAATGGGATGATTTAAATAGCACGAGCATATAAATATACAATTCTCCTGTACGTATAACGTAGACATACATATTTGGGTAAAAAGTCGATTTTTATTTAGTACAATTAGATTGAAACTTTAAAGCCTTGAAAATCGCTATAATGATAAATTAAAGAAATTTGAATTATTTTATAAAAATTTTTACTTTGAATGCATAGATAGCACAATTTTATCAAATAATTATTTTTAATTATGTTTTAAAAATTTTTTTTAATAATTCAAATTTTTTGCTCACTTTGATAGATAAATTATTATTTGTCGCCAGCCTCGCGACTTTTTTGCTGCAAGTTTCAAGAAAACTAGATCAAATTAAATTTTGCTATTAAGGACGTTCCCAAAAAATCAAGTTTTCTTAGGATCATCTTTAAATCGTGTATATTCTCATTATAGCCCCATTTACGAAGTCACCCAAAAGTTTTGACACTAGATTTTTGTATTCATTCAATCAATAAAGGGTTGTTTGGAGACCTTTAATCTAATTTTGCGTATTCGGGAAATTAACCCTTTTGCAGACATCTTGGAAAATGATTTTTTTTTACGTTTTGGCTCATATTTTGTCTTCTATTGATTCAAATTTCATGATTATGATGTCGTGTCTTGCCTGCGTTTTGTCTTCAAACCCATTTTTCAAAATACACGCTACAATTGATAGAAAAACGTTATTCGTGTTCAAAATCAAAAAAATTTTCGTTTCTTTTTGTAGTTGTTCTTTTGCCTCGGTGTACTACTCTAAGTGTAAGTAATGTATAAACTGTATGCTATTGTACAAAAAAAAACATGAGAACTGTTTCATTGAATCTAATTTAATTGTGTGAAATAGATTTTAATATATGGATTTTTTCATAATTTTTAGAACAACAAATTGAATAAAATTAGGCTAATTAGGTATAAGACATCTTCGCTAAATAATTATATCTAACTAATGTTATAAGATTAAATTTATACCTTTATTACAGCATACTTTACTCCAGTAATTAAGTATAATTTACTGAATAATAAATAAGTATATATAAGTATTACGTATGATTAACTGTATAGTAAAAGTTAAGAAATTAAAATTATTTTGCAGCTAAACCATGTTCATTGTTGCATTTTAAAGTTGAAAAGTAAAATTTAATAAAATAAAACCGGTCAAGTGCGAGTAGCACTCGTACACGACTCGAGGGTTCCGTACCATGGTACAAGATATTATCAAACAAGAACTGAATACGTATGCTCAATCCCAACATGATCGAATTTTTTCTTTTATAGTGGGCATCTAAATTTGAACTGCAATCTGTCAAAATTTCAGCTGTTTATAGCGAACGGGTGAGCGGAGTTGGCGAACGTATGGGCGAGCGGATTCTTAGTAATAGGGTTCCGTTGGTTAAATTCGCTTCATCGTCAAATGAGATGTATTTTTATGATTTTTAGGTAGCTAGTAATTAACCTAAGAGATCCAAAGATAACAAAACCAATTGATTTTTCAATTGAATGGTAAGTTTTTATGATATCGACTGAAGAAATTGGTTCGGAATTCCATCTCTCGAAGATGATTATAGTCGATATTTCAAAAACTGCTTGTCCAATCGTCAAATACATGTGATTTTTGGGTCAAAATTACCTACTCTAGAAAATGTTTTTTATCTGAATTGGCCCGAGTAAATTATGAAAAAATTTTGGATTCGGAATTTGATGAAACTTAGTATGTATATAGAGCAGGCATGGGCAAACGTGGCTTACAGAAGTCCCTCGGACGTCTAACTTAACATACGAGTAAGACAGTGACAACCTAAAATTCGAGTAAGACAGAGAGACAACTTTTTTTTTCTACCAATCTCATTACTATTAGAGAAACTGAGATAGGTAGAAGAGTCGTATACCCGTCTCGCTTTCTCCTCTATGAGCAATGCGGACTTGGATAAAGAGATACACAATTAATTTTATGACACACAATAAAGTTATAACAATGGAGACTTCGGCTTAAAATAACTCGCCCATGCCTAATATAGTTATTTTAAGCAAGTATAGTTTTCGATATATTATCTAAAATGCTTTTCGAAAAGCTTTTATTTCGAAACGAACTGAAGATATGTGGCCAAAAAAAAAGTTAAATGATTGGCAGCTGGAGTATGATACATTGTAACAAAAAAGTGCAATTTAATAATCAACAAAATTAAAAGATTATTGTTAAAAATTTAATTTAAGTATTATTAATAAGTATTCCAATAATTATGTTTATACTGATCGTAACAATATGTATTATATTTTTCTACAAATTTATTTTCATGATATAACTGATAAGATATCCGGATAATACCTATATATTGTACGGATAATGAAAAAAAAATGTCTATTGAATGTATTTTTTTTTTTTAGATAATTCATAATTATGGTGTGATAAGCGTTCAACATAAGTGTTGAAAATATATTAATTTTTTCATTTTATTTTCAAAAACAATTAACATTTTTATTATTGACAAATATAAGATACGGATTATATCGAAAGTTGAGCAATTTTTAATTGGTTTTATAATCACTGTACACTTTTTTTTAAAGTATTCCGTATCTATTGCCAAGACTTAAATGAGCCTGTGCGAAGTTGTATAAATTTTATGTGAAAAACGAACAAAATTTTTAAGTTTCTTCCTTTCATTAAGAAATATTGGCGATTTTTTTAAGGTGATTAAAAACCTAGAATATTGTAAAAAAAGTTTTGGTTTATTTCACGATACATACATATAAAAAAAATGCATGCTTTGTAGTCAAGTAATGAGTTATTTTTGGCTTTACAATACCACGCAACTACAAAAATATCTAATATATTGTGTGCAAGTGATGCTTATAAATTTGATAATATAGATAGCGCTCGTCAATCATCAATGCTGTAACTGTATAGTCGTCTCTGTTCATCAAATGATGGATCTTCTTGGCGACTACATGATTCATTTTATTTTACATTTTTCGAACATAAATAAATAAATAACATAATTTTAATATCGACATTGAATTCCATAAGGTATATACAAATTTTGTAAAAAATAATCATTAAAAAAAAAACTCGATATTAAATAAAAATTACATATTTTTGAATAATTTCATAATCAAAATATTGATAAAAAACATACTCAAATAAGTACGGAAGGTTTAATTTAATGGTATCTATTCGCACTTGACACATTTTTGATTTTTTTTTAATAAACAAAAAAAAATTGTAATTTGTTCAACTGATATCAATACCTACGTGGTTTAAATTACAAATTAAGTCTCCAGTACCTGTTAGCCACATAACAATTAATTATTTATAAAAAAAAAAGGTTTTATCATTTTAATTAAAAGAAAATTGACGTCAATTAGTTTATAATCTTTAAACATTTTTAATTGATTGCAAAGAAAACAAGTGAAAACAAACTACTGACTGAGTTAATTGTTAAAATACCATGTATAGACTGTGTTGATTACACTGCCACATTACGCATACATACGTGCCACACATACATAACTGATATTACCATATAATACATATCTACTACACAATTTGCGACTATTTTGCGCTCTCACGGGTAAACAGTGTCGTTTACGAAAAAATGTTTCAAACAAAAGTTGTTTATTTTTTGATAAGGAACATTTTTTACACTTAAACTTTTATTATATTTCTAACGGTTTACAAGATGGTAACCTAACTCTAATAGATTTCAAGAATGTTGAATACTGGTCCCGGAATTAAGCACATAAGCGATAGTTAGCGGAAAATTGACACCACAGCTGAAAAGAATGACCCAAAATAAGTGGGTTTCAAAAAAAATTCCAATAAGATCAGATCAAATTTGCCGTTGTTATCAAAAAAATCGAATTTTTTAACTTTATGACGTCATCAGAATCCAAAAAATTTAATTTTGCTCTATCATATCCAAATTTTATCCAATTTTGATAAACCAAGTATGTAATCCTATTAAATTTGGGTCATACTTTTCAAATTTGTGATCAAAATTAACCTAGCTCGAATAGGTTTCAAGAATGTGGAGTCATGATCCTGGAATTATGCACATTAGTGATAGCTAGCGAAAAATTGACATCACTACTCAAAAATCCTTAAATTCATTTTCATTAAAAACCCAAATTGAATTTTATTTATAACAATTATTTATAATTACAAATATCGCTTGAAAGTAACAATAAATAAACAATTAATAATAATAAATAAGAATCGTGGAATATAAAATTTATTAAAATATATTTATAAATTTACACATCAAGTATTTATTTTTGTAGTTCAATTAATCACCCGAACCGGAAACTTAGAACATTAAACTAGAAAGAAATACATATTATATATTTAACACAATAAAGACATTTTTATATTTTCCGATCGGAAATTGAAACATTAAGTTAAGTGATCAATTCATTTTTATTGAGATACTTTTTAATTTCTTTTTTTTTTTTTTTTTTTTTTTTTATTAGTATGTTTAATAAATAACAAGCAGTTGTGATAATGCCTTCCAAGATTTTCAATCATGTCTAGACAAAATTCTTAAAAATCTAAATCAGTCTAAGTTTAGCATGATTAAATTTAGATGAATAAATTTGAAATAAAAACAAAACGGTATGAGATATCATGACATTTTTATTTAAAAACTAGCTGATATCTGCCCTCTTCGATGGGAAATTTCTCTAACTTTTGCCCATGATACTCGCATACATTGTAACTTTCTATAGGTCCAATCATTAAATTAACCTGATTTTAATACTTTTTGGATCAAAATTACCTCATCCACTGAGTTTCATCAGAGTCCTTTTTCAAAGAGAGTCCTTAAAAAAATTGCAAAAAATCGAGAAATTTTTGTTATCTCCAATTTCGATTAAACTCAGTATATAAGGTCATTTTGACCCAAAAAGTACAAAAATCGGGTGCATTTGATGACCGGTCAAATAGTTTTTGAGATATGGACTAAAATCGATCCAAATATTGCGATAGCTCAGAAACTATGCATCCAATCATTAAATTAACCCGATTTTTAAACTTTTTGGATCAAAATTATCCCATCCAATCAGTTTCATCAAATTAAACAAAATTTTTTTTGCGTTTTTCTCGATTTTTTCAAAGGGGTACCCCTTAAAAAAATTGCAAAAAATCGAAAAATTTTTATTATCTCCAATTTCGATAAAACTCAGTATATAAGGTAATTTTGACCCAAAAAGTACAAAAATCGGTGGCATTTGATGACTGGTCGAATAGTTTTTGAGATAAGGACTAAAATCGATCCAAATATTGCGATATCTCAGAAATTCTGCATCCAATCATTAAATTCACCAATCGTCAAATAAAAAAGGAAAAAACAAAACAAAATTATTTATTTACAATCACAACAATTAAATTCAGCCAATTTAATTTACGACAAGCCAAAACAAAAAAATGGTAAAAAAATTATGGGTAAAAATCATAAATTTAAAAATTCCAATGTTTAAAAAATACAACAATTAAGATCAATTTAATTATTTGAAACAATAAAAATTTAACAGATTTACAAAAAACAAATTTGTCTATGTGAAAAAATCTAGAAATTCATTAAATTTATTAAAAAAATTAACACATCTTTAAAAATCATTGATTTAATAAATGTTTTTGCAATCACTAATGACAAAAAGTCGTTAAATTTAATTCAAGGTTACACAATTCAATAAATATATAAAAACGCATGTACTTACACTTTTAATAAAATAAATTCACTCATATAAAAGTTTATAAATCCAATTTTAGAAAGATGAATTATTTTAATAATTAAAAATAAACAATAATCACAACACAATTAAAAATTCACATTTATTTATAGAATTATAATTTAGAAAAAAAAATTAATTCCATATATATAAAATATAGAATATTATTATATTAAAATGAAAAGTTTTATTAAACAAACGCGGACAAGTTCCTTAATAAGTAGAATTGTGTGCAAGCAATAACAAACTTAGTAACTAAAAGTGACTTAAGTTTAAGTCAATGTTGTTTATAATAAGCGCGTGGTTTTCTTGAAATATTCACCTTTATATTTAATAATTTTAATACACAACCGCTGTTCATACTTTCTTTATAAAGACTATACGTGTTTTTAAACAACAGCAGATGATATTCTGAAGAGGTAGTTAGTTATGTATGGTCGTTGGAATAGTAGAAAGTAAATTGGGCAGTTTTTGCTTGTATTAAAATTGGGGGTGTAATCAAAAATTTTCCGGGTCACATGAAAGAGAACACCCAACCGAGCTAAGGAGAATTTCATTGTGTAATAAGTTAAATCGTGAAATTGTGAAGCCGGCGAGCTTGCCAGAAATGACAAAATGCTGCCGGACACAAGCATCAATAAATATCCGGGAGTTCCATTTGCGAACTGCAAGTTGCTGCTTAAAGAGGATATCTTAAAAAAAGCCAATCTTAGACGGAGGGAGGAACGTACAAGACAGATATGGTCCGAGTACAATCGTAGGCGTTTCGAAGATCTTATATCACTTCCAAGGGCCTCTGTTCGCAAAGTTGTTGCGGCTATTACAGTACATTGGTTGGGCGGCAGGCATGCTGAACGCCTGAGCCTGGCAGGGTATCACGACTAGTGCAGGAGCTGTCACAGTGGTGAGGAAGAGGAGACAATGCCTTATCTTTTCTCTCACTGTCCAGCTCTTGCCATGTGGTGGACTTACTTGAGCCAGCCTCTATTTAATGACCTCTCTGTCCTAAAGTCCCTCGACATGAAAGCTCTCCTGCTGTTCTTAAACAGCTCCAAATGGTTCATGGAGTAGTGGCCGGGGATGGGCCAACCATTTTTCGGTATCACAACGGACCATATGGTCTAAGTGTGTCCCACCCCCAGGACAGCCACTCTAACCAAACCTAACTTTCTATAAGTACACCTAGACTACATATCTATAAAATCAGAAAAAAGTTGTCTAGTTTACTTGTAGCCATTTATTCACACATATGTGGGTAGTTCCTTGTTCAATATTTTGTCGTCCGTTTAATATCGAATTTTAAAAATAATTGTACCTGTAAAACAATTAATACATAACCAATTCACAAAATATTTAAAAAAAAAAAAGACAATATAATTATTGTTTTAAAAATAGCTATAATAATAGATACTGTTCAAATATTTTAACGAGGATAATTTTTTATCATTAAATAACTCAGCTGTGTAATTAGAGCAGGCGCAAGATAGAGTTGAGTGTGCAAAAATCGAGGAGCGCTTTTTGTCAATTGATTCTTGTTCAGAAAAGCTTATAGATTAATATTCCGGCTGTTGCCAGAAACCCTATTGGGCCAATATATCCCTCCCTAGAATCAGTCGAATGTCTATTTTTTTCCACCAAATAAAGCTACCCAAGTGTTTTGGGAAATTTTACGTCAAAAAGGCTCTATGTGATTTTTTCCTAAAGTTCGCCGTTTTTGAGCTACCAACATTACAGTCTAGGACAGGGCGAAATTATAAAGATTATTTGCTATTTCGACAAGGGAATCATTTAAACAGATTTTTGGTCAGTCAATTTAAACCCCACAATTCTATCCAATAATGGTTAGTAGAAAACATATAATTATGACCTTTTGTAACATCATTATTTTATATTATAGTTATAGGTAGATTTTTTGTCCATTTTCTAATATTTAAACTGTAATTATTGTTGTTAGGGTTGTTATCATATTTTTATTTTGTTATCAATTTACTTTTTAAATTTCAGTAAAAAATTTATGCTATAATATTATTGTTGGCTGGGAAATGATAACATGATTCATACTTTCCACATATTGCAATCGTATTTAATTTTTCATTGGTCAAATTAAATGAACTTGAAAATGCTGAAATGTGCTACCTCATTTTAATGTATCTTAAGTTTTGAAAATGTACCAATAAGGTCCAAATTCGACAAGTAATTTCAGATTCAAATTTTCAAATGTCTTAAAAGACAAACACAGTTTAGAAGTATAGTTATCGGGAGATGAAATAGTAAGAAAAAAGATGCAATTGAGAGCAAATACTTGAAAATATTTTTTTTGTAAATGGCAAGGCCAAAATAAACGCAAGTTTGAATGTTGGCCCGTTTGCGTAGTGTTTGACCAAAGAGTATAAGACAGAGAAAAAGTAATAAAATAACGAAAAATTACGATAATATAATGTAGTTACAATTATTGTTATTTTTGGAGTCGGTGTCATCCAAAAAACTCCAAAAATAATAAGTTGATTTTTTTTGTTAGAAGAACAAGTATAGGCCTGGTTTCTAAGCGTCATATTCACCACACAGCTTGTTTCATATGTGATTCGTTTATGATGTAGTGACTAGACCACATTAATAAAAATGCACTGGGCCGTTGAAAAATTACGTCATATTATTAGAAATTATGATCTGAACAATTACCCAAAGCACAGTTATCATAATTATTGTATATGTAATAACAGTAATGACAAATTATAAAGTTCATCAAAGTACAAAATTTTTTTGCTCTTGGAAAAATAAATAAATAAATTTTCAAAAATATATTAATACAATATAATGATAAAAAAAAAGCGATTTCGATTTAAGACTCTCAACTGCTTATATACACTTCCTTCCACTTCCTTTCATTTGATTAGAGTTAAACGGATATTGTGGCTAACTAAAATATCCATAAAAACTTCTTAAAGCAGAGACGTGTCTACAAGATACGATAAAAATAATTCATCAACCTAGAATTCACTTTTATTTTGATTACAATCACATGGAAATAAAATCTCTTAGGGGGTGTCCTTAAACTACGTTACTTAATTCCAGCCTCCCACAGGTTTCCACATTTGATTAATGATATTGAAGGGGCATTGAATCTCGCCTGCTAATAAGACTCAAGAGACAATTATATTATATGCCTCCAGTTTAAAACCACTACCGTTACAGTATTTCACTAGCTCTGAAAGAGAGCTTTTGTCTAGCTCTGAAAGAGCTGCCACAATAGAAAGGTAAAATATACGAAGATCCACGTTCTCTATTGCTATCAAGCTTTTGCAATGAAAAGACTGGCATACTTGGAGCAGGTGAATCAATTACTTTTTTTTTAAGATCTTCTAAGTTAAGAAATTTTGACTTCAAGTTTGTTTAATATGTTTTAAAAAAAGCTCTAAATCTTTCAAGGGGGCGATTTCTTCTTCAGATAAGCTCTATGGTCTAAATGTGCTTTTTAATATAATCTACCACTGCTTTTTAATCTAACTTAAACTAACAGTAAAATTCCATTTATACCCCAGTTTCAAAAATTATTGTCCTCTCCATAAAGCCGCCCTTACTTTACATCCTTACTATTACGTAATATTCAAGAAAAAACTCCCAATATATAACAATTTCAGCAGTTTTTAATTCTTGGAGAATATGTGAAAGATTATGTGATTATTGCATGAATTATATTAATTTTTTATTAAAAGAGAAAAAAAAATAAACATGTTAAAATTAATTTACTTTATAATAATTATTTTAATTAAATGTTATCATTTAAGTGCGTATAATGTGAATACTGATAGTATTATAATTTATAAAAATGCAGAGCCTACAAAAACAGCAAATGATTCGAATTATTTTGGTTATTCGGTTGTATTTATAAACGATGGGTGAGAAAACAATTTGTAAAATTTGGAATAATGTAAGGAATCTGTTCGACGTACTCTTTGGTCAATACATTCTTGTATTTTCCGATTTAATCGATAGGCGAATATAACAGCTAGTAGTAGGAACATGAGTAAAACCTCTCGAATTTTAAGCAAATTATCTAAAATATCAAGTCATTACTTCTAAAATTCCGTATCAGATAATAAGTTTACCCAGGTATCTAAAATTCAAACGTATTTGTGGCGAAATATATACTTGCTGACCCGTGCTAATTCAACTAACTCCATTAAAGACATGACAAACTTGCAGATCATAGGATGGATCCAATCCCGAGGCGACTGAGATGGACAAAAACTTTCAGATTTGTACATTCAACCTGTGATTGCATTCATCCTGTTAACCGCGAGTTTGCCATGCCTTCAATGGGTCGTCGAGTTGGCGCGAGTCTGCGAGTTTTTGTACCTTTTGATCAACCTGTGGTTGATCAGTGAGTTTGTCTATTCTGCCATCCTTCAATTTTCAAAAGTTCTAATTGCTCAGGGTTCTAATTGTAAAATTTCTACAAGGCTGTACAAGGTTCAAATTGCATAAGTTCAAATTTACAAGTTCAATTTTCCAAAGTTATTCTCTGGTTGGGTACTTTTTAAATGCCTTTTTTTTTTAATTTTTTTGCGCCTAGTCTACAAATAGGTGCACCAAAGGCTTCATCAAAATTCTTCATCAAAAATCCATCAAATAAACGTGGTGCTGTGTATCGTTGTAAATTTAAAAAACCGTGCGAAGAGTTAGATTTAAGAAAATCACCCGGTAAATATCACCAAACGTATTAAAAAGTAAAAAACTGAAATTTATTTTACGAGTATTTCTTTCAGATAAAAATAGAGTATCAACAGATGAAAATTCATGGATCGGAAGTTCTATGGATGTAGATTTGACCACAGGACGAACTGTGGTATGTAAAATAAATTTATTTCAAAAATCCTATTATTTTATCCACGGATATCATCGACAGACTTTTGTTACCAAAATGACTCAGATGATTTTCCAGTATGTCTCTCGTTGTATGATGACAATGCAATGAAACAGATATTTTGTTATGTTAAGGACGTCAAAAGAATACGATCTTAAACTATGTCCATTGAATCATCAGACACCTTATATTTTACTTAAAACTACCGTTGATGTATAATATTTTTTAGATTTGTGGTAGTCGTTGGACAATTATAGATCATAGACTGGATCACCCTAATTTGACAATGGGTGTTTGCTATGTTACCGTAAATAAACTAACTTTACCAATATTACCACTGCATGAAAAAGGTAAGTCATTTTTATGAATATTTGAAACTTTTACGTTCGTTTATCTGTTTGGAAATTTAGCCTTTATCGTCATTTAAAAGTTAAATCAGATTTTAACTGACAAGATACATGAAAAATTGTTCTTGATAAAAATGTATCTGTGAAACTTGAACCCATCAATCTGATATCAATCCCGAAGGAGAAGCTGTGGCTGTGGGCTTTCTGTATGGCGTCTGGCTTCGACAGCTTCATATGCTTAAAATAGAACCTCTTACCTAGCAAACTCTCGCTTTCGAGTGACAGGTTGTTTAAAGGCGAGCACAGAGGAACTCTTGGTCTAAGTTCTAGGGATCCATTTACCGTATCCCTCTTATGTATTATTATTATTATTATTATTATTATTATACCACAATTCAAAAATTTGTGGGAGGATAAAACTTGATTTGACCTAATAATTTTTTTGCAGGGCAATATTATTATACCTTGAACATTACCAAAAGACCTGTGAAGATTATGCAACAAGCTAATGGTCTTGCAGGATTTTCTGCCCATTTTCCTAAAAAGTCTAAGGTATAATGTTAAAAATAAATTGATTAAATAAAAAAATAGGCTATATATTTTTCTTTTTTAGGTTGCCGAGCTATTATTAGGCGCGCCTGGCGTATTTGATCGAAACGGCGCTACTATTTTGTACCAACCAGACAGCAAAACTTTTAAAAATAAAAATAATAAGTTAAATACTGATGTACTTTTTAAAAATGAAATTATTAATTATTTTTACCTTCCACGTAATGCTGATAATTACATAGGTAATAATTAATCAATGTATCCAAAGTGTATAAATATTATATTTTCTCTTTTCAATGTGGAAGAGGGTTCCAAACTCCTGGGTGCTATCCTATAGGATTTTATCTTTTGCCAGCCGACAATAGACATGATTATATAAAATACCAAAACAGTTATAAACCACAAGCCCATGCTGAAATTTTTCGGATGAAATGACTAACTAATTTGACTAGTGAGTTTACAATCATTCAATTATGATGAATGAGATATTATGAATGGTAGAAATTGGAGGCGTATACTTCTCGAAAATAGCCTATTAAATTTCCAGGTGTTTTGAAATAACTATCAAATACCACGCCTAGCCTTGTACACATGAGACTTAACAAACTTTATTATTTATACACATCAATAATCGTTTGCTTTAGCTTCTCAATTTTTACTAACTAATATGATTTAATTTCCAAATAGGGTATCAAGTTTCGTCCGGAAATTTTATAGCCAAATCAGATATATTATATGTAACAAGTGCTCCCCGAACACTGAACTGTACGGGTCAGGTAAATAATTATGGACCAAGAGATAGGACGAAAAAAGATTTATTTATGCTAATCTTCCGGAAGGTTGTAGCCGAGTTACATGGAAAAACTTGAATGGTCGTATAAACGCTGGTTTTTGCGACACTTTTTGAAAACGGTACCTAAATATTTTTTAAATTAACTGTACAGTTTTGACATGTCCAGTAATCCGACATTCACTTCCCTTCTAAAAAATTCACTTGAAAATCTCAATCAGGGCTACCTTCAGATGGTCGTGACTTTGCGGCAGGTTAGCAAAACTTAAATTTTTTTTCGTGCAGGCACTTGATTTATTACGTCTGTCCTCCAATAATTGGAGGCAAACACTTCTCCTTTACTTTAACTATGTTTCTTGATTTATTTAGGTGGGTATAATGAAATTTCCAAATAAGACACCGGATCCAAAAAGTAAAAACCCATATGTAGATGATAAAAAAAAACTATTTTCACACACAATCGATGGAACACAAGTTGGTGAATATTTTGGTGCTAGTCTAGAAGTAACAGATCTAAATAATGATGGATTAGATGATTTAATTGTTGGGTCTCCATTTTATACTAAACATATGGAGGAAGGAAGAGTTTACATCTATTTAGGACGTTCGGTAGCTATAAAACAGGATGACGCTAAATGAACGATTGCAATTCCTTTATTATTAATTACAAATTTTCTTTAAAAATTCATTTTTAATTTTGTTTTTAACACTTGAAGTATTTAATTTCAGTATTTAATCAAGGAGTATACAATCATTTTGCTATGAAACAAAAAGTTTGAAAATAAGCCTAGTCTGTTTTTTAGTTTTTATTTTAAAAAACTCGCAAAAAATAGACTCACGATCTAAAAATTTACCGCTTAGGAAAAAGCAGGTTATAGAAATAATAATAACATTTAATTTTATTCAGTTTGCAATTTGTATAACATATCTGTAATAAAATTGCCTATAAATGAAAAGAAAGAAAATTACTGGTGAAATAATAATAAGATTGAATTTTTTCAGTTTGCATATTTATCACCTATATATTATTTCTCTAACCTGTTTTTAGCCACGAGTACCGCACAGCCCCGGAATTCCGAACTGGTAGAGCTTTTTTCTTAATAATAAAGAATATTAGGAATATAACGTTCATTTTAGGTCATCATATATAAAAATAGCAACAGTCGAATAATTTGATGAAATAATTCTTTTAGAAAAATTTTGGAGATAAAGAATCAACTTACATAGATGGTAATGTTCCTGGCGGTCGATTCGGCACTGCAATATCGTCACTTGGTGATATTGATGGTGATAAATATTCAGGTAATTAAGGCTATACTAATTTATAGTACCTTTTGCAGTACCTCTACTCCAATCAAAGTCTCACTAAAACAATTCAATATATTCCCTATAATCCTAAATCCGTAAAAAGCTTATGCTCTTTGCCTACCTGTTAAATCCACCACTGATTTCGCCTTTCAAGTTTTTTGGGCGTAGACCTGCGGACTTTTAGGTCCATATAAATCTAATAATTTTATGCAGATTTCGTGGTTGGCGCACCATACGAAGATGAATATCGCGGAGCGATTTATATATATAATGGATGTGATAATGAAAAAGGTTTATCCAGCCGAAAACCACAACGAATTCGTGCTATTGAAATAAATTCTATCCTAAAAGGATTTGGTATATCGATGGCTCGGCCCATGGATTTAGACGGCGATAAACATGAAGGTAATAAAAATATTTAATACTTTAGAGGTGTTCATAAAATCACCTAAATAGTCCATTTTCGGTTGTCTATTCGTCCGGTTGTCCGCTTGTCTGTCTGACAAGACGATAACTCAAAAAAGATATCAAACTTAAGTTTTTACAGCGTGCTCAAGACGTACAAGGTGAGGTCGAGTTCGCAAATGAGCAACATAGTTCAATTGGGTCTTGGGTACGTAGGACTTATCTTGTAAACGATTTCGATTTGCGTTAGTGAAATATGCATATTATAGATGTTACACAGAAAATTTTATTTGGTTTAGATTTGGCTGTTGGATCACATTTATCTGGGCACGTTGTTGTCTTAAGATCATGCCCCACAGCAATTTTCGAAGCCAAGTTTGAAACGAATTCAACAACAATAAAAGGCAAAGAAACCAAATTTCGTATCAATGCTTGTATTAAATATACTGGAAAAAATATTCCATATCACACGTGTAAGTTGTTCATTTTTTTTATTAAATTTTCCAAATATTTTCATAGAATTGGATTTCAGCAATACTTCGTTATTTTAAAACTGATACAACTCGAACGACTTGCGAGCAAGATTTACGACCCAAAAATGTTACATTGACAAAAGATGGTCCTAATTGCGAAGAATTTGAATTTTCAGTCGTAAGTAGCAAATAGTTTACCTTTTAAAAATTATAACTAAATCGTCAGATCGTGGGACACCACGGTTTTTTTAAATGATAAATACATACTTGATACTTCGTGAGTGGCTTTAAAAAACTCGCGAAAAATAGACTCACGATCTAAAAATTTACCGCTTAGGAAAAAGCAGGCTATATAAATAATAATAAGATTTAATTTTATTCAGTTTGCAATTTGTATAACATATCTGTAATAAAATTGCCAATAAATGAAAAGAAAGAAAATTACTGTTGAAATAATAATAAGATTTAATTTTATTCAGTTTGCAATTTGTATAACTTATCTGTAATAAAATTGCCTATAAATGAAAAGAAAGAAAATTACTGTTGAAATAATAATAAGATTTAATTTTATTCAGTTTGCAATTTGTATTACATATCTGTAATGTCGGCTTCCTTTTGACGAGTCTAACCAACCTTCTTCTATGATTTTTTTCGAAAAGGCTGCTTATTTGAAAACGCACCACTTTCGAAAAAAGAGTAAGGAATGTTTGGAAGACTCGTCAAAAAGGAAGCCACTCACGAAGTTTCAAGTATGTATTTATCATTTTAAAAAAAACCCGTGGTATCCCACGATCAATATTTTTTTTTTTTTTAGAAAAATGACGCAAATTTTATGAGGCCAATTACCATAGCAATGGCAATTGAATTTATACCACCAAAAATTGAAAAAAGTACCATGTGGATTGGCAATGAAGGAACGGAAGGTATGTTTTTGTAATAAAGAGTTTTCCATTAAGAATGGTCGAACTTAAAACTCAAATGAACACACCTTAAAAAGTATAAAAAATATAACCAGGATTTTTTACAGGTTCAGATAAGTTCACAAATGAATGTTTAGTAATGAATGACCAACTATCAAAATTAAAGGATACAATCGATATGAACTTTGAAGTCCAATGCTCTGGATGCGAATGTGACTTAAATTTAAATGCTACGTTCTTAAGCCATAAGTAAAAACTACAAAACCAATCAAGAGAATTTTATTAAACACAAGTGATATTATTTTTTTATAGTGAAGTTATCGATACTTATACAATTGGTTCAAACCAGCCATTGGCATTAACAATAACAATTACAAATAATGGCGATGCTACAGCATTTTATTCAAAATTATATATTAAATTACCAAATCAAATGGAGATAGCACAGACATCGTGTGAAGGGAATAAAACCTATTTGGAATGTCGATTAAATAATCGATTTGAGACAAACCAAACGGTAATTATAGGTATATTAGTCCAAGCAAATTAGAAATTTGTTATTAGTTGATTTTCGTTAAATTCTGGATACGCACTTGGATTGTATTCGGTGTTAACCGGAATTTGTTTTGTTTATTAACTAAATTTAGACATTTAAAATTTAAATTGTAAAGGAATTATTAAAAAATTCGAGGATATGCGCTCAATATGCGATTTCCGATTTAAATTTAAAACAATTAATTATTATTTTTAGATTGCATTAGTTTTCGACATGGATATAATAAGTTATTTCGATCGATTAAAAACTCCCGAAACAAATTTAACATTTGAAATATCGATAACAACTAAAACTGATGAAAAATATTCCAATCATATTGTTAGTACATTGGAACTAATTAGAGAAGTAGGAATTCAAATTACCGGGTAAGATATTCAAACATTGCAAAGTAAAGAAACTAATTGTTAAATAATTGCGAAAAAATATTGCTGGTTATTAAACTTGATTTAAAACTTGGAATAATTTATTGAAACTTTTTTTCACAGAAAAGCTGAACAAGAAACATATTCGAATACCGAAGAACATAAAATTAATGAAAGCATTAGTTTCGAACATTCTTACGAAGTAAAATTAATATTAAAAATATTATAAAATATATTCTTTGAGGTATATTTAATAGTCAATTTTTTTTAGATTCATAAATTTGGAGTCAGTCCTTTAGAAAATATGTTAATAAATTTATTCGTACCAACCGAATACTCAACACTCAAAGGCAATACATATACAATTGCTGTAATCGATAAAATTCACGGTTATTTTGCTGGCAAAGAAATTTCTTGTCAAGTTCTTAATGGAACAGTTCAAAATGAAACATTATTTTACAACAATTCTAGTTCATTTAATGAATCAGAATTGATTACAAATTCACTTTCAGAAGATCGAACATTCATGTTAAATTGTTTTGAAAATTTGGTTAAATGTTCACAAATTGTATGCCCAATTGAATCTGTAATTTATTCGGATCAAAGAATAAAATTAAATTTAAAAGTGAATTTATCGATACCAATGATTCAAGGTTTGTAAATTTTAATTTGGGTGCCTTTAAAAGTCGAGCTATTGGTAAATGTAATTTTTTTCAACACCTTTTCTAAAGAAACAGTTTTTTCTTACAGATAAGTTAATCGGAATTAAAAAGTTTATCCAATATTCCACAAATGTTTTTGCCAAGATAGAAGATTACACAGAAATAAAATTATTATCTAATGACAGGTTCGATATAAATTTTCTTAAGTTTCTCCTAAATTTTTTTAAAATCGATTTTTCCTGAATACATTTTAGCATGCATACTGCGACAGTAACGACAATATTTAGCCTCGGATTACCAGGCAAAATATCACTCTGGATTATAGTAACAGCTGCAGGGATTGGAATAGTTGCACTTTTATTATTAATTTTCTTACTTTCAAAGGTAACAAACTAACATATGGGCATCCATAAATTAAGTCAGACAAATTTTATGATTTTTGTAGCCCCTCCCCTCATCTTTGTCACAGGCAGTCACTTTTGTGAAACACCCTTTTCCCTGGTATGACATCACATATTTTTCAATTTTATGTTTACTAATAATTGTGTAAAAATTTTTGACCTCTATTACACAATGCCACTTTTTGTTGACCCCCCCTCCCACCTTCCCTTAACGTGTGAAGTTATTATGGGATGGCCCCTTAAACCTAACAAAAAAACTGCAGGAGACCAACTAAGTGTTTAGAGGACAGTTACTTGAACCCGCGTCCAAGTGCCCACATACGCATTTTTAAATCGTATGGGTACCAGTTATTTCCGAAATATCACACAACTGACTGGGAGGTGGTTTTCTCTTTTGTTCATTTTCTTAAAAAATTCGTTAAGTATTACCCGTCACCTAGCTGATTTCTTTCGTTTTGAACTTAGCTTTCATAAAAGTTGATTCAATATTTCTTTTATGTATAGTGTGGATTTTTCCGGCGCGAGAAAAAGAAGCAATTGGAGAATTTAATTCAAGAAGAAAAAAGGGTAAGTAATTTTTAAATTTGGTTATAAGAATTTAAATTTTTATGAAATATTTAAAATTTCAGAGAACTATGATGGAAATTGAAAGCTTTAATTACGAGGAAACTTTTGACGTACCAATAAACTAAATTTTCGAAAGCAAAATGTACCCTATGTTCTTTCCCAGGATTCCATCTATCTCAAAACCGAAAATCATCTAAATTGGTTTTGCGATTTAGACGTGAAAACGTATCAGACAGGCAGAGTTGCTTTCCCATTTATATTATTAGGATTCAACTGTCTTAAGATTCACTAGGTTAATAAAATAGTTGTTAATTATAGATATTTAACAGTTAATCCGGCCCAAATAGAGGATAAAAATAATTTAAATAACACTTAAATATTAATTTAATAATCCAGCAAAGTAATTTATTTTAATATATTTTATATATACAAACTTTTTTTAATTTATTTTTTAAATTAGCATTTACATTTATACCTTGGCAAGTAATAATAATAATTTTCATGTATTTTATAAAAAAAATTAAGAAAAATAAAGACGTAAAATATGAAAACTAATATCTTACACATAATAATAAAGGATATATATTTATTTTTTAATTTTGTTTTGTTCTGGAACAATTTATTTAATATAGTGTTATCTAATTTAATATAATTAATTAAAACATGAAATAATTAATGAATATAATACACTTTTATTTTTTTTGTAAATTATATTTCGTTTTATGTATTTATAGAAAAATATTATGCATGAATTATTATATTTCTTTTATATTGTAGCAAAAATTCTGGTTTATTAAAACTTGTATTTGAAAACATTAACATAAATGGCACATTTTCTTTTAAAAATTAATAACAAAGATACATTTTTGAGCAATTTTATTTATTTATCTTTCTTCAGATTAATAAAATTCTTTCTGCAGCTAACAAATGTTATTGGTGGAGTCTTTTTTTAGAGTGGTTGCAATTTCTCACTGAATTATCGATCAAGGGGCGTTCAGGGCATTTCAGTACGTAATCGGGGCATAACATACAGTTACTAGAGACAGGTAAATTGATCTCATCCTTGAAAGTGCAACAATCAAAGTTGATTAATCCATAGGTTTTACAACATGCTCTACGTTTACAGCGGTTTTTAAAGTGTGTGTCGACTCAGGAAAAAGAAATTTGTGAAAATAAATAAAAATGTTGGTTAGGTACCGCGGAGGGTAGGGTGTCGCAAAATATTTTTAGTTACTAAGGAGCTCGCGTCATGAAAAAGATTGAAAAACACTGCTCTATGCAGTACAAAAGACTGATAAAAAATGTAACTTGCTCTCATCCTTTTCGATTTTCTTGAAGCACCCATGAATTTTTTTGTATGAAATGTTATTTTCTAAGATTTTGCTTATACTCGTTCCACTCTAAAAATGACTCAAATGAAGTTTTTTCACAGTATACAGATCCCTTAACACTGTGACAAATCTTCTCGTAAGCTTACAATTAGAGCGCCCCACACACTAGGCTGTTTGGTTTTGGCCCTTGTATCTATTACAACGTGTGCGGCAGTAAACTTGCTGTTCGAAGTCAGACACGTCTATCCCCTTTGACTTGCTTTTAGTAAATTATTAGAGTTTAATACTTAATAGTTTAGATACTTATTGCAGCCTAATGCGCGAGAAATATTGTAAACTAAAAATTTAAAATCTAAACAAACGACAATAGTTTTTTTTTTTTTAAATATATTTCGTTTCCTGGCATAACATTTTTATAGATTTAATATTTGATTGAACTGCGGATTAAAGTTGCAAAGAAAATTACAAAGTACACGATAAGTAAATGGTACAAAGAAGAATTTTTTTAAATAAAATTTTTTCAATCAAAAAGTTAACGTTAATCAATATAAGTAGGAGAAAAATCTTGTTCGCTAATATCTCATAATTAAAAAATCTTAAGAAAATATTTATGGTGAATGGTGCTTGTCTAAGTGATTGAGCATTTTGAGCATAAATTTTTATTAAGAGTATTTATTTTTAAATGTCTAAAACACAGTCTAGGCACAACGATGAAAGAATATTACGTATTATTGAAGCTCTGGGATAACTCCAATAACGGATCTTTACTCATCAATGTTGTGTCCAAATCAGTGCCGAATTAAGTCAGTGCTGGACCCATAGCAAATATACACCTGTAATAAAAATCGATCAATAAAAAGCATTTTTTAGTCATCGTGAATCTACTGCCGACCCTTTTGTTTATGATGGGCTCTTGACAAAAAATTTTGTATCGTTTACGAGTATTTCACTACTATTTTTAAACAAGTTCACCGCCTGTCTATTTTAACGGCGCCAAAAGCAAAAACTTTTTATACTCTGGATCCACATGGCTTGTAGCATTTTGTACACTTGCTATAAAGCTAATCCGCTACTGGTCCAAACCCTGATCTTAAATAAGACATTGTTCTAGTACATTAAAAAACAAACAAAACTTCGTTTATTTTTTTAATTACATGTTTCAAATACCACTATTTTCTACTTTTATTTATATAAAATATTTTTTTTTTTTACAAAAAGTTTATAGAATTCTTTAAAAAGATTTATACATTAGTATTGGTTTTTACTTTTACAAAGTTACGCTTAAAAAAAACATAGGTCTTGTTTGGCATAAAACGCGCTCACTAAAAAAAGCCTTAGCAAAAAGTAAACGCTCTTTTTATAACCGCCCGTTCTGAAAATTTGGCGATCCATACATTGTCTACCTCCTTGCAATAGAATAGAATGGACAACCACGGTTTTTTGGCGAACAGGCCTATTTTTTAAATATCTGATTCAAGCTCATCTACTTAACTTAAACTTATTTATTTTACTGTAAAAATATGATGAAATTTAATACAAAAAAATGTTTACATACCTAGTACGTCTGCTTCTCCTATCTAGTTTGTGCTTTTTCTTAGTAAATATGACATTTATAGACAAAACAATTGTATGAACGAATAAAAATTTTTTTGGCTTAGACTCCTGTACACAATGGTCTGACTATTCGTTGCGCAGTTTTTTAATGGGATGTTTATCTTTATATTGTAAACTGAGATTACTTCCAGCGTTATGAATTTTAAACCTTTAGAATTGCAAATTATAATCAACGTTGTTTTGTTGAAATCATTCTTCAAATTCAAAACTCCTGGTACTTGAATGATGTGCCATCGAAAGGCAAACAATATATCAATCTTTCAAAAGCTTGAAATAATTGATCATGAGTCTTTGTGTACAAGAATCTTTATATATTCAAAATTGCCTCTCGAATATATTAGACATTGGTCCAAATTCGACGGTAAAATCAAATTAAAATGATATTATAAAGCATGGACGGTTAAATGGTATGTTTGCGAAAATATGATTTTCTTAGGCAAAAATCCTTTTATTACGAACCACAAATTAAATCTATATTTACAAAAAATCTACGTAAATTATTCAAATTAAAAGTACTTTGTATGTAAAAAAACTATTTCTTTCTTATACAAAGATTATTTTACATCCATACTATTAGGGATCTTTTGAAGTAGGGGAGTTTTATTTGATTATTTGAGACTGCACATTAGGCAGTCAAGAACTTTAGGCTATGGCGGCCAAAGCGAGATAATGTCCTGCCTATATTCCACGCGCATCTTGCTCGGTTGATCGTTCGTAGGCTTCTCGATGCTTACTGCTAAGCGCGCGTGAGTCCTAGGGTTTAAAGATAAAATTGTAAAACTTCAACACAAATTTTTACATCATTTTTTGCATTGACACTTACAATTTTCAGTGAATTCTGACATTTTAAAACGTAAATTGACAATCTCACAAATCTTTTGCGGTTTGATTAGTGCCATATTCAAACACTAAAACGTTAATTATAAAAATTACGAAGGAAGTAATTAGTCATGGAAGATTGTATTATTTATGAGAGAAATACAGCTATTAAGAACTATTTAGAAATCAAAGCAGCACCAGGTTTATTCAAATTATTTAAATATGGTATTAAAAAAATTACCTTTGAAATAAAGATTGTTAAGGGGCTATCATGAATATATTAAGAGGTGGGATAGGATTCCTCAAATTTCAGTTTTTATGACATGGGAAAGAAACAATCATCGTTTTGGACTCCTCAAATTCGTTTTGGAAGGGCAGATGGTGTTCAATAATGACTATAACTGCACTGAGGCGTCTGCTTGTATATTGGGTAACAAAGACTAGTGAACAGTTTTCTTCGAGTTTAATCTTCTTTTTTCTGTCTACACGATATCTTCCATATTCCTTTATCAAATTCCATAATCTGACTTCTTCATGTCACAAAATATTCATCGTAATTATAAGATGATCCCTTAATAAATAAATTTTTAAAGTACACCATCATTCATTTAAATGCGTAACTAAATTTCTTTTTAATCTTTAACTTAAAAATTAATATATTATTTTACAAAAAATCGTTTTTTTTTTTGTTTTCAAAATACGTGTAGAAATTCTAAATAATCTAAAAAAGTACAATAAATGTCTTTGGTTCAAAATTCTCTCGTTAATTATACCAATGTTTAAATAAAAAAAATTATGATTTCATATAAAAATTAAAAACACTAATACAGTAGAATCTCGATAAGTTAAAGTCCAAGGGAAACAAAAAATATTTTAAGTTATAGAGGTTTTTAGTTATCAAGGGTCTATGTTATTGAATGCATCAGAAGGATGGGTTCAATAAAATACTGAAAATAAAATACATATGTAATCATATTTATTCACATTACTTACATTACATAAAAATAAAACAACAACTAAAGGTTTAGTCTACTTATAAAAATCTGTGATTTTCTTTTGTTTTAAAAAATTCACTGTTTCTAAATCGATTTGATTTTCAATGACAAATAGAGAGGAGAATACATTATCTTCTATGTTGCTACACTGCTCTATAAATGATCGTACAGTTGTTTTGACACTCTTTCAAAATGACTCATTCACACAATTTTATGTTATAGAGGTTGTGGAAACATTTCTTTTAGTTACTGAGGGCCTAACAGAAATTATTTATTTAAGTTATAGAGGTTGCGTATTTTAAGCTATAGAGGTTTTGGGCTCTGATGGGAAGGGAACGTAGTATTTTTTGAAGTAACTAAGGTTTTTATGTTACCGAGGTTTAACTTATCGAGATTCTACTGTACAAAAAAAAAATTATGCCAAATTTTAGGAATCACAACATAGAAAATGTGTGTTTATTCTAGGAACATCACACAACGAAGTGAAACTTCTTAAATTCTCATATTTTTAAGAGAATTCGAAGATCTACGAAATAAATTATGATAATATTCTAATCTAAGTTTTATATGAATTTTATAAAGTTTATCGAAAAACTTATTTATTTTCGAATTTAGCCTCTTGAAAAAAGTTTCACTTCACAAAATTTTTTTTTTTAATAAGTCGCTGAGAACAATTTTTTGCTGGATCATTAATATTGCAAAAAATCAATGCTAATACTAGGCCTTCAATAAATGCTTCGAAATAAATTTGTTTACGATTTTTATAAAATATGACCTTTTGTTTTATATGAAAGTGAATTTTCATTAATTAGGATTTTTTAACGTTATTTTTTTCTCAAATTACACGCTATTTTACATTTCTGTTACCGGGTGTTTTTGAAATACACAAAAATAATTTTAAGAACTTATAGTATCATCTTAATTTGTTCCTTTAATTATATTTTGTTTCAAATATTGTTTTAGGTAAGAGAGTGAGAGAAAGTGGTCGATTCGATTTAATAAAACTCTTCTCTTGAGGCATTTCATCATCAAAGCCCACTTTTTAGCTTTTTCCGCAATTAATTTTTACTGAATTTTTGCGGCGTTAAAAGTAATTTACACCAGGTCAAGTAAAAAAAATTATCTTTTTTGTTTCTTGAACTAAAATTATCACTTCGTAGAGGAGTGCATACTTTGAAATCAACAAGATAAATATTGGTTTCGATCTTTAACCTCGGTCATATGGCTACGAAAAAATCGGGGAAAAAAATTAGCCCACTTTTACTTTCATTTAAAAAAAATGTGAAAAAGGTCTATTACCCATATCGGTCCATAAAATTTTTGGTATAATTTTAAAAACACCCAGAATTATAAATACATTTATTAAGCACAAATAAAATTTGATGATATACTCGTTGATTTTTTTTCCACATACAACTAAATTAGATGAATACCACACTGCGCAAATTACATAACTTAAACCACTAAATTTTTGTTATATAATTTATTAACACTTTTACGGATCCTATATATATATAATTATATATATTTATATATTATATACTTATTTTTATATATTTATGGTACACATTAATTGTTTTTTTGTTGTAAAACAAAATAATTTATGAATAGTTTTTCTCACATTATTTGTAGTGAATAATTTTTTGTTTATTTTGTTTAAAATAGTCCTTTTTTCTTCTTATCCTTTTTCTCTTTTCCATCTACAGTCCTGCAACAAATATTTCAAACATAAATCAAATCAAAATTGTACAAAAAAACATTAGAAATGTTTGTAATTAAAATTGTATTCACACCTAAATAAATTTTTATATTTCTTTATTTAAAAAGGTCTTTTAAGCCTCTCATGTGCGCAATCTTCGTATGCGGTCTGAAATTTAATAGAAAAAATTTTTTTTATAATTTTGATTATTAATTTTATTATTTGTGTGTTTTTGTTTTTTCTCTAAATTATTATTTTTTATTACATGAATACATGCCGATTGGTGTAAATTTTTATGGTGGGTGAGTGTTCAACAAGCTCTTTATCAAAAATCAAAACAGTAACTTATTTTTTAGAGAAATAATTTTACAGTAAAATTCGTTTATAATGATGGATATTAATCCTTGATTACGAATCAAACCTAGTTGAGGAATAATTCAAAGTAAAGCTTAGTTCACACACGATAAGACAATACAACATTTTCTCCACGCGAACAAAAAAATTCAGTACATCAAAATAAACTTATAGATTTTTCTACGAGGAAAATCTAACAAAAATTTGTTCACCGAGTCTTTCAAAATCTCATATAATTTGCGTTTTCCCAAGAATTGTAAACTTTATAACAAAACACTGGCGTGTTTTGGCCATTTTCTTTATGCGACGAGGGAATGAAAAACGTTCTTGAATAAAAACAAAATTGCTCAAGTAAATTCTAAGAGTTAGAGCAATTCCATAACGCAATCGACAGAATCAGTTGTTTTTAACCAATATAGTCCCTGCTTTAATTAATATCTTTTGATTGTTGCTCCTCTTGCGACGCTAAAAACAACTCCATAAAAGCATTGCTAATTTCAAATATAATTTTCCGTTACAATTTTTTCGTGGATTAATTCATCTATTGATTTTTCCATAAGAACGGAAGAAAAACACAAAACAGGTGTAAATAAGAACGGAACCCTACTTATGTTCAACACTTCTCCGAGAAAAGCTTAATGTCTTACACTTTCAATCGATTAGAATGATCGTAATGTTCGCAAATAAGAAAGAGAGGAAAAGTCAATCTTCCTTTAAAAAAATGTTGATATCATATGCGGAGCACAAATTACTCGCAGGAAAATTTCAGTATGAGAATTTAATATGAAGCCATGGTTTTTCACCGTGAAAAGCATAAGCAAGCTTACAACTATAGAAGAACCATAAATTTAAGGCGCAGATATCAGGGAAAAGCAGTTTTTGTCTATAACCTCACGGGGGAAGCATCAATCAATCAATTTTTAGAAGCCTTATTACAGAATTTTTCCCACCAATTTAAAATTGCCAGACTGTGATATTCTTTAGAATAAGTCAGATGAACATTAGAGGATTGAAGAAGTGCTTTATTTAATTCCGACGAATTGAGACTCATATTTTTACGATTACGTTTTCGATTTATATTTTTTGATTCGGCTATTTTCATTTTTTTCATTATCATCATAAACGAACTTCATTGTAATTGTTAAACACAACGTGAAACATTAACGATACACAAAAAAAAACATTATTTCAAATTCTTAATAATTATAACAGGTGCGCCATCTTTTATGTCGGTATGTCAACATTGAATAACATCAATTCGGTCCTTTGTCTGCCCAACTCAATTGGTTGACAAATGTCAAAGTTATTCAATGTTTACAAATCGACATAAAAGACGGTGCACCCTGTATTTTTCTACGATTTAGCTAACTTGATAAACTTATAAAACAATGACTTCCATGCAGGTTTCGGACTGCTTTTGAAGCCAATTATGTTTTACGAGATATCTTTACATTGCTTTTAAAATAAAAATGTATTCAAACGACAACGTGTATCTTGAATCAATCATGTTACTATCTCTAATTTTTGAACCAATTAATTATATGTGCCCCTTATATTTTGTACAACTTGGGAAAAATGATTAGAACATTTCAAGAAAAAGAAAATTATATAGAAAAATTGTGCAAAAAAAGAATTAAATCCTATTATTAGCAAAGAATGTCTGGTTGTTTTTTCGATTAACTTGAATGAAAATGAATTAGCTCAAAGATCGAAATTCGTGTGAACAGGCAACATATACAACAGAATTGTTACAAACACACTCCATCCATTTTGTTTTTAATTTTAAAATTATAAAAAAAATATTTAAAAAAAAATTATCTACAAAATTGGGAACAAAAAAATCTGCCAATTATGCATTAAAAACAAAAGAGTGAACATGAAATTTGAAGAAAACCTTTCAAAATAAAGAAATTTTTGATTACCTTTGTACCAAACCAAATAAAAATAAAATTAAAAAAACCAAAGCATTATTTTTGTTAACGCTGATTATGCAAAATTAATAAATAAGAGCATTCCATTTTTAAATAAATAGCAAAAAATAAAGTTAGTAAAATTAATTTTATTAAAAATTAATAAAAATAAAGTCATATTAAAAAAAAAAGCAAAAATAAAAGTCACAAAAAAAATTATCAACGTCTATATTTGACCCACTCTTTACTGTTGGCTTCTAATGATTTTCGACGTAGTTCCTCCAACGATACATTATTTTCACGTTCCCAGGATGATTTCTCTAATTCAAATTGCCTTCGTTTCTCTTCTAAATCTTTTGCTTGTTGTTCCAATTGTTTTTTGGTTTGTTCATTTCTTCTGGTTAATTCATTTTCTGAATCTTTTAATTTTTGTTTTTTCTCTTTTACCTTTTTAAAATAAAAATTGAATTAATAAATTATTTACTAAAAAAACGTAAGTCAGTCATATCATCGAGATTTGTGCTAAATCAGAGTCCAGCGAAATGTTAACATCACCGGAACACTTCATCTAAGTCTATGAGATTAACACCAGTTTTCCGATAGAATCACGCACTTTTCATTAAAATTAAGCTAGAATTCAAATTAACACAAATCTAAACTCTTCTTTTCGATGATATTACTGAGCTAACTATAATTTAAAATCTTTACCTTCATCTCGAATACTTGTTCCATTTCTAATTCCATTTTCTTCATTTTAAGATCATGTTCCTTCTTTTCTTCTTCCATTTGTGCGAGTGGATTCCTATTGAAAAATTAATAAATTTTTATTAACTAACATATCCGAAGTAATTTTATAAGCACAACACCGCTCAACAAAATGAACCACTAAAGTGTTTAAAAAAATTTTCTAATGTGATTTCTATAAATTATTTTATGATTACTAATTTTTCTACACTATCCCATTAAATAAGTGACGCATTTTTAAAGATACTTTTTAAGAGTGGCTGTCCTAAGTCTAAATGGTAAGACACATTTAGACTATGGGGTCCGTTGTGATACCGAAAAGAGGGTTGGCTCGTCTCATACTTCCACAAACCATTTGAAGCTGTTTAAGAAACAAGAGTGTTTTGGCGTCATCGGAATTTAGATCGTAAAGGACGTCAAAGAAAGGCTGACTCAGATGAGTCCACCTCCTCATGGTAAGAGCGGAAAAAGATGATTGTTTCCTCCACTGTGACATCTCGAGCAATAATCGTGATGCACTTGTAGGCCCAGCCGTATTCCCTGGAATATCCTTGTGTCCCTGTATCCATATCAGGTTACTTTCATTTGTTCCGTCAGCTCATTTAAGGACATGAGGCAATCCTGTAATATCTTTGATGTTAGGCAGACCTAGAGCTTAAGTATTTTAGCGCTACTTGGCAGTCGGTGAGGATAATAATGTCGCTGAACATTCCAACCACCACTTCCGCTTGATACATACCACACTGATCCAGCAGCCGGAATGACAGCCTTAAATTTGAATTTTCAGAGTAAACCCCACAGCCTACTTTCCTCTCTAACTAAGATCAGTCGGTATAAATCATCCCATTTCTATGATGTGGGCTTAAGCATTAAAAGAGGATAAAATAATTATCAGGGGCAGCTTACGGTAAATGAGCAAATAATTAATAAACTAAATAGTTTTTTGATTAAAAAAAAAACGCTTATAAACAGATTGAAAAAAGGCTTTCAGTCCAAGGGACTGATTTCTAAATAATAATAAAAGCTAGTGCCTCTTCAATAAACTAAAAAACAAAACAAAAAATTAAACTTTAATGTTATCAACTCCTACTATGTCTATACGCGGCAAAGTCGTGGACAAACAACTACTATTGTTCATCGAAATTAAATCTAAAAATATTACAAATAAAAACCAAAAGTATACACACAAAAATAACTGCGAAAAAAATGTGACATAACACGAAGCCATACTGAAGAAAAAATAACGTAATTATAAAATGAAATTGATTCCAAAAAAAAATTAAATAAACATACAACATACCTTAGTAGAACGTTATTTATTTCCTGCATATGGCTTACGTTTTAGCTTTTTTCTTACGTTTTAAACATTTACAACAATAAATTACCAAAGCACTTACCAAAAACTCATAAAACTGCTGATTACTCCTTGAGAGCATAAACTAAGAATGAATATGTCATTTACTAAAACGTTCTACTAAGGTCCACAAACGTTTAAATACAAATTACAATTTTACGTTTATGTGAAATTGAGTAAAAATTATTTGTTCTCCAATCAGATATCAAATAATTGGATATGTATTGTGTAAATTTTTATTTTGAATTGATTTTTCTTGATAATGTAAATTGAAATGAAAATATTACTTACTTATTCGATAAATGGATTGGTTTTCCATCAGCACCAAGACCCGCTAATTTTCTACATCGATAATTTTCATAATGTACATTATTGGTAACATCTTTTAAATCTTGTAAATGTGTTCGTATTACCATATTACGCAATGCAATAAAATCACAGTGTTCTAAATTTTCAACTAAAATGGGAAAACAGAAAATAAAATTAATTAGAATTAATATATTTCTTATATTTTGTGGTTTTGTTCATTTTGAAATAAAAACTACAAAAATTGGGATCATATTGCGATTGTTCGAGTCTTTTGTAACATATCACGCGAAATCCAATTCGAAAGCCGATATTTTTGAGATATTTTCGGCTGAATTACGAGAAATAGTTATCTAGTCGTCAAAAGCTGGTTATGTGTCAAAAAACTATATTAATAAAATTGATTTAAGATATTTATGTTTACCTTCTGCGATACCCCACGGATATTTACGTCCTCGTAGTTTTTTACCATCTACTTCAATAACAGCATTCGAACCTACAACGGCGAATGGCACTTTACTTCGTAATAAACGATTCATTTTACCTTCTTCTTCTTGATCATCCAAAACTTCAGGAAAATCGTATATTTTTATTTTATGTTGTGATATTTCGTTTAGTATCTAAAAATATTGAAAAAAATTAACTCCTGGATATAATTTCAATTTTAAAGATATTTAACAACTTTTGTCTTGAAGATAATTTTTGTTAACAGAGACTTCTCTTTCAGAAGGGTCTGGATGAATTGATGAGGACCTGATGAATGTCCAATTGGGGCAATTTTCAAACAAGAATAAAATTGAATAAAAAATCCAAACATCATTTTGCCTGACTCAACAGAGGAGGGTCATTTCGTTCTTCCAAGTATGTAGTTTTACATTTTTTTATTCAATTATGACCTCAATTTTTATTCAATAGATTCCAAGTTTGATCTCTTTTTTGACTAAGATGGCCGGGTTAAAAATGATAGCTAGTTTCTGAAATAAGTAAATTATAAAGAACTCACTTGTTTTTTAAATAGTTGACATTCATCGGTGGTCATTGTATCCGCTTTGGCAATAACTGGCACAATATTCACTTTATCACATAAACGTTGCATAAACTCTATATCTAATGGTTTAAGACCATGACCAGATGGCTGTATAAAATATAAACAACAATGTACTCGTGTATCTTTGATTTGTTTACGGGTCACACGCGATTCACAATTTAAATATTCTTCATATTTATTTTCAATAAATTCAATAATTGGTACCCAACAATTACTATTATCGACGGCATCACCAAATCCTGGTGTATCCACAACCGTTAATGTTAAATTTACACCATTTTCCTTTAATAATACACGACTAGTTTCAACATTTACGGTCTTTTTTATTCGTTGTGATGGACCTGGAAATTCTGCACCTGGTTCTGATTGATAAATATCCGTTAAGAACATTGAATTGATCAGTGTTGATTTTCCTAAGCCGGATTCACCTAATAAATTAAATAACAGATTAATAATTTTTGTCATTTTACATAAAAAAATTTAATTCCGCCCGAAGATACTTGAGAAAAATATCGTAGATACTTAAAAAAAATTTTTTGGCTGTGGCAAATATTATAAAAATATACGAGGTGGACCAACAAAACTCATGAATTTTACTTACCTACAACCATTAATGTAAATTCAAATCCTCGTTTAACAGCTTTTCTGTACACTTGATTTGGTAAATTTGCAAAACCAACATAGCCATCAATTTCTTTTTGTTTAGGTCGTTCTTTAGTACCTTCTTGAGCAAGTTTTATTTGTTCTTGGGGTGGTTTTGCTGGTGGTTCTGGCGGTGTTTCATTTTTTATCGATACTCGTGATAATTTATTTGTGTCCTATACAAAAATTAGTTATTATTATGTTCTTGAAATTTAAACGTAATTTTGATAAAATTCTGTCTATAGAGTAGCTTTCCGGAGCAAGTAATGAATGTCTCAGATGTCATGCTTGGCACACTCGGCTTCGATGAACATGAGATCTGAGACTTATAGCTTAAAATTACTTTAAAATTTTCAAAATTTGAGCATACAAGTTAACTTCAGATAGAAAATACCAATACGATTTTTTACAGAAAAAGAAAACCGCATAAGTTCACTATCAAAATAGTATAAAAATAAAATTGCGGTTAATTAAAAATGCACTTGATTTGAATAAATATTGATTATATTAAAAGAAAAAGAAAACAAAATTAACTTACAACATTATCAATGGTTGCGGTTTTCTTCATAATTGAATTTTTAACATCAGTTGTTGTATTGGTGGTTGGTGCTGCTGTTGAATTTGTAAAATTACTTGATGGTGATGATTCTGATTTGAAGAATAATTCTCGTTTACTTTGAATCTACAATTAAAAAAATACCATTTATAGCAAATAACACGTTTATTGGTAGAATAGAGGTGAAGATTAATTGGTAAAAGAAACAATTAGTTATTTCTAATTAAGGTTGTCTTGGAACGAAAACGGAGTGGAGTAAGAAAGTTAAAACAAATTTGGTAACCAAGAACTCAAGAAAAAAATTAAACAGTCCAATTTTCTTAGAATTTCACCTCGGAGTCTAACGGAATAAGCTGGATATTAGTACAAATCTTTATTTTGATAGAACAAATGTAGTCTCAAAAGCCATATATGGTCACATGTCAGCGTTCTTAGATATTCCAGGTCAAAAGTGGCAAAAATTAGTTTTTTGAGAATATCTCGTTTCCTTTGCCTTCAATCGTATTTATATTTATTATTAATTTTTATTGCTTACACCTTTATCTCGTGATGAAAGAAATTCTCACAATTTCTGAAGGACTTGTAAATCAAAAAAAAGTAAGTTAACTAGAAGGTTACACTTACCGAAGAGGTAGTTGTTGAATTATTTGTGGAATTAATAACGGTGTCATTTCCATTTGTCTGATTTCCATTCGACATGTTTTGATTGGGTGGTGTACCAGTACTATTTTGATCAATTAATCTCTGTCGGAGAGCCAATCGATCTAAACTTGCCAGCCTAAAATAAAAAAAAAAAAAATTTATCATTAATCAAAATTTATCGGAATAGAAAGACACAAAATTACAATTATTGGAAACAGAAAATTAATTTTAACAATGGACTTTTACGATTATGATTTATAATCGATACTGAAATAAGTTTAATCAATGTAAAATATTTTTTTCGCTTCAAAAAGCCACAAAATTACAATTTAATAAAAACAAGAAAATCAATTTTAACAATTAACTCATATATTAATAGCAATACGCGCGCTATGCGATTGTGATTTAATCGTTCTAATACAACATCAACAACCGATACTCGAATAAAGTTTAATCGGTATCGAACATTTTGGCTTCAATCACATACAAACAATCTTTATAAAAACATCTGTAACAGACATTCTTTTACACTTTTAAACAAAATAAAAACTAAAAAAAAATGGTATTCTCATGAATAGTTTTAAAAGTTTATAGTTGAATCCATTTAAAATGAATAGTCAACCGCAGCCAATTAAAATCAATTATTAATTGATTTATTTCATCAATTAAAAACATATTTTGTGATTATTAATTTTAATGAATTGGCTACGACTGCGATCGTGATGAGTCGACAAAGACAATTGCAGATTTTTGCACATAGGATAAACAAGAATGAATTATTATAATCTTAATAAATTAAAATCAAAGCAGCTTTTGATTTTAAGATATCTAATAAATTTTAAACTCCTTCAGGACTTTTATATTTAAAAAAAAGATATTCCTTTTAAAGGACTTATTTACAAGCAAATACAAGCGGAAGGCATTAGTGTTAAAAATACTTTAGTATAGTGCAAACACTGTAGCAAGTTTAGCTTTCAGGATCTTAAGGTAGTGCGAGCACCAAGGCAATTTTAGATTTAAGGTTGAAATTATTTGTACCTTACTTGCAACTTTGATGATGAATTTTGTTATAACTTCATGAATGTAGACGAAAAATAAGAATAAAATTTTTCGATATCTGCCTTGGTTTTCGAAATATTGAATGCTAAATAATTAAACAAAATTTTCAATTTTCGATATTTTGAAAATTACTCCAGATATCGAAAAACTTTGTTCATACTTTTCGTCTTATATTGGGGAGGAAAAAATTTAAAGAATATTTAGGTTAACATTTTTGATTATGCAAAACACGTTCGAAGTTCAGAAAAGGTTGTGGAATGCCTGGTTTCAAATAAAGTTTTTATTTAAATTTTTATTGAGTTTTTTATTTCAATTTTTAAGGTAGATTTTTTATCAGAATTTTTATCGCTTAAATATATTAAATTTCTGCCATTTGGATTGGTTAGTTATGGTCAATTGCATAATATTTCATTTAAAAATCCATTGTTTTTTTTTAATACAATTATCAAGTGAAAATCTTAAAATAATTAAAATACTTGTTTATCAAATTTCCATTATTTAAATAACTTAATTTACATTCCATAAAAAAATTTCCAAACAATATTTCATATTTTCCATTGCATATTACCATTAAAAAAGTGTAATAAAATTTGAAAATTTTTTTAATATAATTATAATAATTATTTTATTCGGTAAATAAAAATTTATTCACGGTACAGTCATATCTTTTCTCTCTTTTTTATCCTTTTGCAAAGGAATTTAGCTTTACTATTATTATTTGTAACGACCTCCATATACAAGTAATAACATAATATTTAATAAACGTCCCTAAAATCACTGGCCGATTAAATAATGGAACAACTTTTTAGGTTCTGAGGCCGTAAACCTTTTAATTCGGGTGCCAGCTATTATATTCCTGAATATCTACATTTTTTTCTTGTTCTAATAAGAAGTTAAATGAAAAACAAATGTGAAAATCAAATTCTGTGGCATCTGACATCCAACAACAAAGTCCGACACTTTCCGGGAAAACTTTCAAAGTCGGACTACGGAAATGCAGTTTTCTTGAATGTTGGAGTAGATTTTTACATTTGGTTTTGATTTATCTTCTTATTAGAATACGACAAAAAGCAAATATTCCGGGTCCAGAACTTTAATGGCCTTGCTCAGTATTGTCGCATTATGTCCACATTTTCGACTTTTTAGAAATAATTCAAAAAATGTATGTAAGTTTATCCCTACAAGCCTTAGGTTAATATTACTAAGCCAGATTTGACCTTATATGTCAAACAGACACAGATCACTTCATCTATGTCTATCATATTCGAAAATGGGAAAAAATATCTAAAATAAATTTTTCTTAAGAAAAAAACCTTAAAACTTGTCTTTTTGGAATCTACTATCTAGGAAAAACGTTTTGATCAGTGAACGAACCTTTTTCATGATACACAGTGCATAGAGGTCGTATGAGTATTAAAATTCGATTTTTATATTTTAAAAGTAATAAATATTCTAGTTATCTTCATAATAAGTAATTATATTATTATAATAATACGTCATCATCTATGCAGTTAATTAATTAATTGTAATAAGTCTTTTAACAATAAATTTAATAATTGTTATAAAGTAAAACCTTGAAGCATTTTTATTAAACAAAAAAATTTATATTAAAAATTCTATTTTGTATTATTATTATTATAAGATTTATTTCATTTGTTTGTTAATCATGCAATTCTTTTCTATATTTTCCAAAACGATTTGGCAACATTGACAAAATTATCTTAGTAATATTTTGAATTTTATTAGTGATAATTTATTTTAATAAATAGAATTGAAAAATATTATTCTATTCAATTTAACTGATTTGGCGAGGTTGCGAATTTTTTTATTAGAGATTGTTTAAAAGTTTTTCTATCAGTGATTTCAGTTTAGGAATAACGAGTGCCGTTTGTTGTAATTTTCTTTCTAGGAAAATACACGATTGAAAGATGATCCTAAGAAAACGTTTTTTTCTTGAGTTTAAATTAAAAACCATTGAAATGCGTTTCTCTGCTCGTTGACTACAAATGAGAAGTCTCCATTGCGGTCACATGGAATTTATTTCATGAATCATAGTCTAAACAAGATAACTAGGGATTCCAAAATATGGGAAAAGATTAATTTGATGCCTTTTGGATCCCGAAAAGACATCGTACAGAAAATCTATTAATCATTTTTTCGCTTCGTGGTAAACACAAGTAGCTGTAAATATGACTCTTTCTCAATTACACACGTGATTTCAATGAGTCAGCGACGCCAAAGGAATTTTGACAGTTTACGGACAGTGCGGGTAAACTGGAGCGTGTGTGCCAGCCGTTGCAGCCCAAACTATAAAGGCGTAGCAAGCTGCACAGGTGGTCGGAGAAAAATCGAAATTTAATTATTTCTATATGCGCAGGCGTGTAGACCTAAAATCCGGTATATTATAGCATTTGTGTTCTCTAGCCTACACAAGTATACTTTTCCAGTTTGCTTGATAGGTATACCTTAACGTGTGTGGCGGGTCAAGGTCTATTTGAATTATATATATATCTCAAAAAGAAAGAGGCACCGCTCTGTCAGTTGCAGAGATAATGGCATGCAGAGACAGTGAAAAGCTTATACTCAATAAATGGGTTAAATTGAGGCTTGGGCGATTAAACGTACTTATGTATTGTATTTTACATTTATATTGCTGATCGAAACTTGATACTAGAAACAGCCTGAGCTGATAGACACAGATTAGAAATACTTAATATTGCTGACCTGGAAGGAAAATGGCACTGTGTAGTGAGTTGTATCAGTGCCAATCCAAGGGACGAGCAACATTTAGCACGTAACGAAATCATTAGATATATCTCTGTTTGTGGATACAGACTACTAATGCGTGATACCAACTTAATTAATAGAAAAATTTTGAGCCAAACATCGCACAATTTATTAAGCACATATTTTTTGAAGGACGTATTATTGAAAATTGTATTTTGGTATAAATTCCATCAAGTATTAATAAAAAGAGAAGCAAATAACATCTTTCACATATTTTAACGATTTTTTTTTTTGTTAAAGTTCGAAAAGACCTTGTAGACATATTATTTTTATAGTCGTATTTATTTCAGTAAGGTCGTTGCATTATCAAATATTTGTTGTACATCATTTAAAAATATTTTTATACTGTTGAGTACACGCGTGAAGCACTGATTATTTTCAAATTAAGTATTTACGTGTATTTATAGTGTGCAACAATTCATCATATATATTATCTGCGTTTATACATTATTTATGATTTTTGTATAATTGTTTTTATTCAATTAAATGATTTTATCAGTGAAATAATATTAGTTATGAAATTCCCGTTGGGAAATTACAGTTATATAAATTCGTAAATAATTAAGAACTATCATACCCATTCATCCTTATATATTATAAATGTAAAAGTAAGAATGTTTGTTTGTTTGTTACGCTTTCACGCAAAAACTGGCGAATGCATTTGAATGCAACTGTACAGCAATATAGCTCATATATCAGAATAACACATGAGATATTATTTATAAAGATATACTTAAAAGTAAAAAAATCGGATGCATTTGACGACTGGTCGAATAGGTCGGATTAAAATTACCCCATCCACCGAGTTTTATCAAATTCCAAAACAAATTTTTTTTGTTGCGTTTTTCCCGATTTTTTCAAATTAAGTATTTATCCTTTAAAAAAATTGCAAAAAATCGAGAAATTTTTGTTGTCTATTTCGATAAAACTCAGTATATAAGGTAATTTCGACTCAAAAAGTACAAAAATCGGGTGTATTTGATGACTGGTCGAATAGTTTTTGAGATACGGACTACCGTCCAGTCAAAAAGTTTTGGACTAATACTATCATTCAGTGCATTGACTGTGCTATGACTATTATACATATACCATATATTATTTTCACAAGACTGTAGTTACTCACTATTATATATTCTATACGTATACACACACATACTTTGATATATACCTTTACCATTAGTTTTTATATGCTTTCCACAAAAATTATCGCTAAAACGAGTTATTTATTTAAGTTTTTTATCGAAACTATATGGTAAATAATTTTTATTTTTTTTTATATATTTTCTAAATATAGTATTCTACATTATATTAGTTTTTCATAGAGATGGTGGACGTCATTCATTGGTAAATAAATATAATATTTGTAAATTTGTGTATTTTTATACACTTCTCCCATGTACACGTACAAATTGCGTCACTTTTAATTGCTAATATCTCATGTATGGCATGGTAAATCATCTTCTAATTTTAACAGCAAGTGTATTATGAATTAAATATTTTATATTCTGAGTTTTGAGAAATTCTTGGAATATCAGTTTCGTGTAGGTACTACCTTAAACTAACATAAAAAATATTATAATTCAAAGTTAAATTTTACAACTAATTAATCGTTATCTTAAATGAATCATTCTTCAATAATTTTTATGTTAAATATAAATAAATATTTGTTAATTTTTATCAGAATGAAATTTTAGTTTTATAAAAAAAACTATCCACAAAAAAATTTAAAACATAAACAAATGTATATTTTCTTTAATCAACAACAATTATTATCGATTACAACGCAATAATCAATAACAATTATTTATTAATTACCACGCACAAAAAAAAAACTTTAAATAGTAATATAATTTTGGTTTAGGTTTATTATCTTGAAGGTAATTACTAACATTTTAAATTTTTTAAATTAGTCACAAAGTAATTTTTAATGACTAAATAATCATTTTACCAAAGTATAATAGTTTTTAGGTATAATAGATTAAAACGTATGACATACATTCCACAAAATTTATTATAGAATTTTCAAAAAAATATATTTCTTCTTTAAAAAACTTTTAAATAAAAAATACTTTATAGGAACAAGCTTTTATTGTACTAAAAAGTAGAAAATAATCTTAGGAGTCACTCATACATGCCAATTTGTAAAAGCTTGAGGTGCTCAATATCAAATTTGAACTGACAATGGGGCTGGTGAAACTAAATAAAAGCTTGTAAAAATGTAAAATATCTTAGAAATCACCCTCCTAAATTACAAGTTGGATATGCGCATAATTTTTACATAGAAATGATGATAATTCTAGTTACGTTGATATAGAAAAATCAGGTCGAACTTTCGTTTGTTAACGATGTTACGGAACCCTAAAATAAACCAAATGTGTTCAATAGATGAATGATTCATTCAACAAAGATATAAAAAATCATACAATGAAAGTACTATTTAGCTATTAATAGTTTTTGCAATAGAAATGATTGTTTATATAAATTCCGTACCAAATGTGTCAGCAAGTTGGCAAAAACGTAGATTAATATGAGTAAAGTGATCCTAGCCCTTTATTTCCCGAAATGTTTGACCGAAAAATCCATAAAAATTAAGCGAAAATAGTAATTTGTGTATTTAGTAGGAAAAGCATATCGGCTGGATCAGCAACCATAGAATTCCTACGATCCTATAATCCAATGTGGTGAACCGATACGGGAAAATTACTTTTCTCGTCTAAGACGGGAAAATGTATCGTACAAAAATATATACAAAAAAATTTCCTGCAATCAAAACGCTACTTGAAACTGTCTTTGGTGAATGAAAATTGATGTCTGATCGATGTATTGATTTAATTTATATTCTTAGAATATACCTACTAATCTTTAGTTTCTTGGAAACCAAGGAAAAACCTGATTCATTTTAAATACTCATCATAAAATAATATTAGTTAATTAATATTCATGAATTGCAAATGAGTTCACCTTAATTAACAAAATATTTCACTCCAGTAACATACATCAGTGACAAATTCAAAGTAGTGTTGTACTGATTCACTTGATTCAGCAATTGAATTATTTAAATCTTTTTATACTAGGTAAGGCTATTTTACTATGCTTATTAGTAGTAAATCTACCTTGAGCAATTGGTTTGAAGATGCTTTGAGTTTCCGACTCCATCGGAAGTGATTTATCCACCAGATCTATTCCCTTAACTGGGAAAAGTAAGGACACTTTAAATTAGAAATATGTATTTAATTTGTTATAAGGAACAACTTCCTCTATCTTTTTTTAGTCAACAGAACGAATAAAATCTTTCCGATTGAAATCGAAGCTTCAAATTGCTAATAAAAAAATAAAAAACAAGGCTCATATCCTTGATATTATGTCGAAATATTCGCACGAATTGAGATATTTGAAGGGATCAATTTTTAAATCAAAGTTTCTCAATGCACCACTAATTAACAAAGAAATTAAGAGAAATACATTATTATTGCTTTCTCTCGTGGGAGAAACAATGCATAAAAATAAATATACTTTATTTTTAGTGTAAGAAACATTATGAATTAAACATTTGAGAGGAATTTCCGGTGATAACAACACATGTTATGTTCAAAGTTTACTTGAACTTATCTCTTCTCAATGGTTTTTTGACGTACACTGACGATCAAAAGTTAGAAGTGATTTATGGTTAAAATTGTAGTGTGAATTGTAGTTATTTATTTTTATCGCCTAAATTTTTAAAGAATCACGGAATTGCTTGACGATCATAGTTTTTAGGGTTCTGTTGATAAAAAAAATCCTTATAAATTTCATCACAAAACTACAAAACCTAATTTGCAATTTTTGGGAAATGGTATACCCTGTATTTCTTTATTTAATCTGCAAAAGTGGAGTTTAATTATTCTGCTCTAAAATAAAACACAATGGCTAATAACTATGAATTCACTATGAAAATTGAGTCAGTATTTCCTTTTTTTTAACAAAAATGTGTTCAAACTTTTGGCCGACAGTGTACACTTTTCTAAACCAACTTCTGTTTAATATTATTATTAGAAGTTTTTTTTATAAATAAAACAAATATAAAAAAAATTTATAATATTTAACCAAACAAACTTCTGTAATCTAAATAATGATTATAATAAACTTTGGAGGGCCTTAATGTATCATCCATAGGGAATAATGTTTATTTGTTAAATGTTACAAAAATAATGGTGTTAATGAAATACGTCCCAGTGTTTTGAACTCTTTGATCTTGTTTAGCTTAGTGTAGCATATCATGCTATATAAGTCAGAACATTCAACCGTCTGACCGTGGGTTGTATAATATTTTGCTTGATTCCCTAGTCATAAGTACAGTTTTCCCGATCGCTTTTTATTCCGGGAAAATCAACTTTTGTAGCTTGCTAGAGTGTTGTTATAACAATAGCGCCGCAAAAATTCAAGCCCAAAATTCAATCTCTTCGGACTTAATGTGGTCGGAACGACCGTATTATCGGCTAGAGGATAAAAATATAATATTTCTATAATAGTACTTTTGAGTTTTCATTATTATTTTAGTCAAAAGTACTTTTGACCGGTTAATAGTTTTGACTGTAACATATATATTATATAAATCTGTTATGAAGGACTGGATTATTATTAAATTGACCTATTTAATGTAAATAAAGCTCTAATCAAATACATATTTGTATTTTCAAATGCTTGATCGATGTTCCTGGAATTCTCAGGCATTTTGCATTAGTTACCTGTCTGCTCCTACACTATAATATTTAAATTAAAGAAAATAATGCGATTAAGGTTTTTTTTTTTTAAATAATATGATAGATAATTTTATGCGTGATGAATCGATAGTCACGTGCTACGAAGCACATAGCGTAAAGTGTTGTACCTTGGGGACACAATACCCCTTATATCACTTTTCATATTCTTGGAATATATTACATTTTATGAGACAGTAATGGGCTAAGAGTTAGAGCCGAGTTTCGTGATATGTAGTTTTTCCCATGTAGTTGTAATTACGTAAAGGGAGTGGGGGAACCTTCTTCGGTAATGGCGGATAAAACCCTTTTTGCAAGGGTGGAGTATAGTTTACGTCACCTAAGAAGTGAAAATTGAAGTGGGCGGATGACTAGATCTTGTCTAAGGAGTGAAAAAAGAAAATTTAAAAATTATCTTTTTTGTTTTGACATTTCATAAAACAGAGTGAAGGAATACAATGAAAAATACAAAGTTCGGCTCTGTCTCTTTGTCCACAAGTATGTGAAGACAAACTTTACAAACTGACATTTTTTTTATCTAACTTCATAAATAAGTATAACTTCGCCTAAACAAGTATACATTCAAAAATGACTTTAAATTGTGATCCTAGATACAACAATTTCCCATATAATATACGTGTTTCCTTAATTAATCCCCTATTGTATGTATAATCGTTGATCACAATGTGTTGGTTATAATGAGATACAGTATTTATTATAGATATATAATCACTACTAAGGTAGATAAATAAATGAGCAGGTATGGAATTATATAGGTATTAAAATAATAATAAAATAAAACTAAGAGGATATGTATTGAAAACAGTTTAGTAATTAATTTAATGTCATTAACACATGTTTTAATATTGTTGACTAATGAATATCATCATTAAATTTTTTAATTTTTATGATCATTTAGTAGTAAATCATAACAAGCAAATGTTAATTATTTGATTATTTTTATAGTAATTAATAGATTTTAATTTACTCCTCATACATACAAGTAAATTAATTGCAGCGTGATCAGTGGGCGAAATGTGCAATTAAATATTCATATAATAATAAATTTAATTATCCGTCAAGTGTTTGCTTATAATTTATATGTAAATTTACAGGGCAATAATAACAAAAAAACAGAATTTGTTTCACTTTATCGAATTCCACGTTTTTCGAGATTTTGCATTGAAGATTTTGGATATAATATACTCTTTTTCAAATTTTGAGGGTGAATTTTGTTAGAACTTTAGGGAGAATTAGGAGTAAAATTTTTCAATATATACCATGTTTTTGAAATATTGATACCTAAAGATTTAGAGAAAATCACTTGTAGAAGAAATAACACACAAATGCCATTCATTTCATCACTTTAAATATAAATATTATCGAAGATAATAAATGAGAACTTTAGGATATATCGAAATAAATTTCGATTTTCGCCCCAATTTCGTAGATAAGTTTTTGATATTTTATAAATACGTATTTCGACTACCAAGTAGTCATCATCAGTAGTTCTTTGGTGTGCAGTCCGCCACCAAATTAGCAAAGAGAAATGTTCATAATAAGAGTAATCACGACTAGCTAATTTTTACTGATGATGACTATTTGGTAGTCTAAATACGTATTTATAAAATACAAAAAATTGATCTAGGAAATTGGGGCGAAAATCGAAATTTATCCCTTTAAATGTATTTTATGGAAAAACAAATGCCACTTTGTTATAATTTAATTTTCTTTACAGAAAAATATTTGTCATACTTTTACCTCATGACTATAAGTTTTCCAAATTAATCTTAAGAAAATTAACCGTCGATCGATTAACATCGATTAACAGTCTGATTTCATAGATTTGGTTCTTTTTTTCTCTACTCGTAATTAATTACCATTCTGAAGAGTACATGAGTTAATCGAGTACATAGGAAATTTTACATTATACATAGAAAAGCGCCAATAGAAAGTGATCCAAAAATGAATTTTACATAGAAAAGCACCCATAAAAAGTATTTCGAAGAATGAAAAACGCTAGTTTTATGTCAAATGAAGATTTTGAAAGAGAAAAACACAGGCATGAGAATTTTGTGTTTTAAAAGTAAATAAAAATAAATAATTGTTAATCTTATAATTAATTAATTATTACCTTTAAGAAACAATGAAAAATATTTGTGTAACACCTTTTTTTTAAAAACTACAATTTATAAGAAAAATTTAATAAAATTAATTTAGCACATTAAAATTAATTAGTAATTAATTAAACTCTTTTTATTATTATATTACAATTAATTATATAAATTACTTAACAACAATATAGTAATTATTAAGATACTTATGGTGTTCTACTATTACTATTATTAAACTCCGGAAAATAGTAACTACAATTACATCATAAGGAAGTACTATTAACTACAGACTCTTTCTCCACTTATGTTTCAAATAGTGAATAGTTTTTAAAGCAGTATTTTTTTTGCAGTTTTAGTGGTTGTTATTTGCACGTTAACGTGCAAATAGTGTTCTATATATTTTCACGTTAAGAAGTCATTATACAAGATTGAAGACGCAGAAGAGCATAGTAGATCGATGATCATGGAAGCAGAGATTGTGGTTCGAAGTGTACTTTTCTTTATATTGAACATATGGAAGATTTTTTAATTTCCGAATCAAAGAAGAGGTGTTATAAGTTTGACCGCTTTGTGTGTCTTTCTGTCTGTGTCTAACCGGATGAACCAATGTGGATTTTTTTTCTTTAGCTTGAAAGGTATCCGAAACAAATAAAAAATAGGCGATGATCTTCAAAATCCGATCATTTTGGAGAAGGCTCTAAGGAAATAGTAATTTAATGGCGAGTGTTCTTAAATACGTTTCAAAAAATTTATCGTGAGTTTCTTAAATTTTGTAAATTTAACTTGTACACAAATATTGTAAGACTCGATACCTCAGACCGTAGAACCCTGCTTCGAAAAGACAGAGACTGTGCGAGAAAATATGAACTGACGCTAGTAAGTGACCGTAAGTGAAACTTTCCTTGGGTAAATTATGTGGATCGACTGATTCAGTTGATGATAAACCAGTTCAAAAACTGAATGGTAAGCCAAAAAGTGTCATCGAGAGATTCATTATGCTGTTTATTTTGTGAAAAAATTTTCGAAAAAATCAAATGAAACCAAGAAAAATAAGAAAATAAAAAAAGTCGATTTGCTTAAAAAATCCATTTTCCAAGTTTTTCACCGAGATTATCTTTATTTAGATGTAAGAAATAACCTATGAAAATTCCATTGCAATATCACTCTTGATAAAATGGATGGAATTTGATGAAGTTTTACGTTCATTGGCCTTTTCAATTTATTTCATCGAACATTGTACACGTTATCGTGTAAACAGACCTTCGTTAAAAAACTATGAACTTATAATTATTATTATTGAAGTAGAAACGTATGAGTAAAAAAAAATAATATTTTTCATGTGTAAAATATAATTCCTCATCACTTCTATAGAAAAAAAAAACGTATATTAATCAAAAATGCTCTATAAAAACATTAAAAACTCAGCCATATTAACATAGTAGTTGCTTAAATATCCTGTATACTTGTATATGTATAGTGAAATTTTTCGCTTTCGTTACTTTTTGGGACAATATGCTATTAAAATTTCAGCCCATTATATATTTACGTTTTCATTGTAAACGAAGGAACAGAAGACATAACAGAATTGTGTGAAAACTTTTTGTATTCCGATACACTACTTACGAACGTTCCCAAAAAAATTAGTGTATGAAAATATTTGAGACTTGTAGATTCTGTTTGAGCTTGGGAAAATTAGTCGAAAATTAAGAGCAAAATTTTTGATATATATAATAATAATGGGGTTTAACCTCCGTTTGTCTGACATATACGACTATAACAGAGGCCATCCACATCATTATTTGTTAATCTTTATTTGTTTAATTACAAACATATTTACAATTACATTTTGATGTGGGTGGAGTCGGTTACTTCGTTCTTATCCAAGCGACGACAATGTGATCAATTCTGCACTCCCATTAATTATAAATTGTTCACACTGCCGCTGCCTGGATTCGAGCCCGCAACCTAAGTCTAAATGGACAAACAGACAAAGACAAACGCCTTAGACGGCTCGGCCATTTAAGCCGATATATAACATAGTCTTTCACACAAATTCATTTCATCACTTTTTATGTATTTTATGGAAAAACGAGTGTCACTTATTATAATTTTCTTTATAGGAAAATAATTTTCGTGCTTTTAGCTTATGACTAAGTTTTCCAAATTAATGTTAAGAAAATTACTCTTGTTACATAATAAAGTATACTTTTAGAAACACTTCAATATAACAGCTCAAATCTATAAATTTAAACGTCCTTAAAAGAATTCAATTAAAAACAAAGATTTCATGAAAACACATACATATTAAAAAAATTTTTACAATTTTCTTTTCAAACTAATTTTAACACAATTTCACAACATCACCATCACTTTTACGATGGAAGTCAAAAAGAACAAAATGTGCACTCACGCAGTTAGATGATCAGTGTGGTTGGTTTTGTTAAATTAATGGCGAATTATTTAATTCATTAATTAACTTTTATTTAGAACATATTCATACATAAGAAAGAGATGGTAAGTATGAAATTAAATTTACACGGTAACGGGTTAACAAATTCCGTAATTTACACGGTATTTAATTTGTTTAGGAAAATTAAATAATTAAAACCTATCTGCATTATAAGTAGGAGCGTCTATCTGATCACACGATCCTAGGCGTTGAAAATAAAAAACTACCTTTGAGACGGACTCCAATAAGCAAATAGATTCTTAGATTCTTTCGCAGACACCAAATCACGCCGTGTAAAGCTGTAGTAAGATTAGAGGGGAAAAAATGACGGTACTAAAGATTAAGAAAATTTCGTTATTGTCAGTTGTCTTTGCTTGTTATATGTTTTTGTTCCTGGTATTAAAATTATTAGCAAATATAGATAATAAAGAGTACTTTATTTATTAAAGGATTGTTATTTTCCCACAAAAAATGCCACTCATTGTATTTTAGGGTGGAATAGGGAATATTCATGAAATTTAAATTTGGTTCAAATATTTTTCTTCCGTAACTTTATTGGCTGGACATTTCAACTAAACCATTATTTTAGTAATTAATATCTTTTTAATTACTTAAAAATTTCTAAAACGGGAAATTCAAATTTTTAAACGGATGTGACATCATAGTACTGGCTTGTCAAATTTGTTGACATACTGTATGGTATTAATTACTTACATTTTGTATGGTATCACATTGAGTTATATTATTCTATGGCTTTTAATTAGAAAACTTAATGATAACGAGTGTAAATTCTTACTAGAAATTTATTTTTTTAAAGTGTAAATTATACATTTAACTGTCACCAATTGACAGAACACGTACTTATACGCCATCAACAGAGAGCGCCAAAAAACTGCGTTTAAATATCTCAAAATTATACTATATTTTAAATATTTTTTTACACTTAATTACAACATTTTTAAGCAGTATTTATATTTTTTACTTTGTTATAACGGTGTAAGCAATGAATTAAAAATATATAAAAAATACATGAATATTCCCTATTTATTTAAAACAATGGATAGAAGGATCGCCATTATCAAGTTATTGTACGATTAAAAATGCAGATTCGGAGCTGCACCAAGAATCTCTGGTTTACCAGATCAGCACTCTGTTATGTAAGTAGTTGTCTAAGAGTAAACGTGTAAATAGGCATTTGGGTGAAAAACATATTTATAAAAAAACATATTTATAACAATTAATAAACACAATAATACTTCATGCTTGGTCTTAAGGTGAAACTACATCTATACGTATTCGTTGTATGCGTAGTCATGGTAGGGACAATAAAATCAATGCCAGCGCTTCCAGCGAAAAATTTTGGCGATAAAGGACGCTGTTATGACTAATTTGCAATTCTTTACATGTTAATGTTACAGAAAATGTCAAATTAAAATTATTGAAAAACACTAATTTAATTAATCTTAATGCATTAAAAATTGTGAAAATAAGAAATCAAATTGCACAAATATTATTTTTCAAATGTAAATTATCATAATTATTTATTTAAATTTGTAAGACAATAATATTAAATTTTCATTGTAAGTAATAAATGCAATCCATACAATTCTATAATTAAAGTAGTGTATTGTTGCCATGGATGCGCCTACAATAAAACTCACGCACGGTGTGAATACCAAGAACTTGATTAGTATTTTATGGTTTTATAAAAAATAAATCTAGTTCTCTTCATATTTATGATTGATAAATTATGGTTGTTTTACTTTCCCATATCTATTTATAATTGTTAAGAAAGTATTCACAAAAACAATTGATTTTCAATACAATCGTAAACACAGATCAGTTGACAACCTTCAGTTTTTTCGCGGGGCAGGGATTTAATAATGCACCGTCCCTCTCCGACGTTTGAGATAAATTGTTAATAAAAATACTCACAAATATAATAATGGATATAATTTTTTGTTGGAAAATACAGTTTAATAAATTAGTTTTTTTAAATGAGAGACAAGTGACAATCTTTAAGATTTGACATTTTTTACTCTCTAATTTTACAACAGTTTTAAACGGCGTGTTTTAATCTTTACGAACAAGTATATTAGCTCATTGAAGTCCGTCTCAAAGACAGTTTTATATTCAATAGCTAGGATCGCGAACGAGGCCAGAGAAAGCGAAAATCTATGGAAAATAAATCATATGAAACTAAATCATATTAATATTACAACCGCACTAAAATGATTTGAAAACGTTTTTCTTTTGAATTATTAAAAAATATCTGGCGCGAAGTTAAAAAACGGCAACACTGTCTTATAACTTATATTGCTAAATAACTAAATAATTAAATTTTATGCTTCCAAACGTCAAATTTCATTTTCGTTTCTTTGTTTTGTTTTTGAAATTTCTTTTTTAATTACTAAATGATTAAATTTTATGAATTTCCATTTGAAAATTCAAAAGTAATAATTTCACTTACAATATTAATAATTCATTCAAAAATAGTGAGAGTCCGACTTGTTTTACAGAGGTCTTGGGTTCGGAACCCTGGTAAGTAAAATTTTTATTTTTTCTCTACATGTCATGTTACGACTTATTTAAAATAATTTCATTAATTTAAATGCGTGTTAATTTCCCGCATTTTCTTGGGCGTCTCCATTCAAAATTATTCATAAGGTCAGTAGTGTTTCATCATTCATAGTGACAGGTTCGTTACAAGTTTGACATTTGTGTTTCACCTTCATTTGACTTCCAAACGTCAAATTTCATATCGAATTTGTTTCTGAGTAAGTTTTTGCTTTAATTAACAAATTTGCTTTCTAATTTGTGCAATAATTTTTTTGTTTTTTGTAAAATTCTATATTATAAATAATTTACGTTACATTTTGTCCAGATATGTATTACTACAAACCTTTCAACATTTAAAAAAAAAATTATTTTGTTGGAATCACTTGTTTATTTTTTTCAAATTGAAATCATTTTCTGGAATCATTTTTTTGTTTTGAATTATGTTGGCGCCTATACTAATCGAATCAAATCAAATATCGATAAATAAAAATTAGTTTAATCAACCGACACATATAAAGGTCGGCACTAGTTTATTTGTAAAAAATATATTTTTTTTGTTATTGTACAAATATCGTTTTTTGTATAGTTAAAAAAAGAAATCGATACCAGTTAGTTGGTTTTGTATTTTTCGTTTAAATCGATTCCAGTTAGTTTGGAATACTTAGATATAAATTTAGTCATTGAAAATAAATTCAGTTAGTTGAGTTTTTTTTTGAAGATCGAAGGAATTTTAGTGATTCGAAATTTAGTACGAACAATTATATTAAATAAAGTGAATTGGACCACAACCAACATATTAGCGGCCAACTAACGTCAGCCGCCAATTGGTGATTTATCCACAATTCCCCTTTTCCGAATTTACCCCTAAATCACCAATCACTACCGGTGAAAATTAATCAAGGTAAGCCCAAAGAAAATTTATTTGTATAATTGTTTTTTTTTTTATCTGGTTTATTAAATCTTATAATATTTTTCGTTCGTATACAGTCCACACTCGTGGACGTCGCATTTAGGCGCGTTCAAATTATTAAATGATTAAATTTTATGATTTGTTTTGTAAAATTCTATATTATAAATTTGTTTTATATTTTGTTAAAAAAATTTTTTCCATAAAACTTTTAATATTTAAAAAACAAAAAATATTGTGTTGGAATATTTGGTTATTTTTTTCCAATGAAATCATATTTTAGAATTTTTTTTAAAAATAACTACAGGATTTCCATTTGAAAATCAAAAAATAATAATTTCACTTAGAATATTAATTAATTCATTCGAATTAGTGAGATATCTCATTCAAAATTTTTCATAAGGCAAGTACAGTTTTATCACAGATAATGACTGTTTAAATTGTTCCTTCGTACACCAAACCGTGTGGCATAGTGTAGAGCGAGCCCGACTCGTATGGCAGAGGTCTTGGGTACGAAACCCGGGTAAGTATATATTTTATTTTTTCTCTACATATCATGTTACGATTTATTTAAAATAATTTCATTAATTTAAATGCGTGTTTATTTCCCGCATTTTCTTGGCCGTCTCCATTCAAAATTATTCATTAGGTCAGTAGTGTTTTATCATTCAAAGTGAAAGGTTCGTTACAAGTTTGACATTTGTGTTTCACCTTCATTTGACTTCCAAACGTCAAACTTCATTTTCGTATTTGTTTCTGAGTAAGTTTTTACTTTGATTTAATTTCTTTTCTAATTGTACAATTATTTTTTTGTGTTTTGTAAAATTCTATATTATAAATAATTTGTTTTATATTTTGTTCAAATATTTTTTTCCATAAAACTTTTAATGTAATAAAATAATTTAAATAAAAAAAAAAAAAACATTGTGTAGGAATTACTTGGTTATTTTTATCCAACTGAAATCAATTTTTTTAAATTACTACATGATTAAATTTTATGAATTTCCATTTGAAAATTCAAAAATTAATAATTTCACTGACAATATTAATTTCAATCATTCAGAATTAGTGAGATATATCATTCAAAAATTTTCGTAAGGTAAGTACAGTTTTATCACCGATAATCACTGTTTAAACTGTAACATCTATGTGTATAAGACTAAATGTACTTTCAGTGTAATTATTTATGCATAAATATTGTTGTAAATTAAGCAATTTTTAACTTTTTTTGCCCAGATTTATTTTTGGATTTTTTCCTTAATTTTACTTTAAATATCCCTTCATTTATAATTTTAAAGATCATTTTATTTTTAACATATTCTTACGGTTGACGACTTTAAGAATATTTGTAAAATCGGACTGCCCCATATCCTGAGAAGCGACGTTGACTAGCTAAGGTTAGTATGATGTTTCTCAGGAAAGACTCATTCGATTTGCCACATGTGTTATAACCTATGATAAATTGTGTAGTCAAAAACCAAATTTTTTTCGTTATATCTGTCTTCAAGCGAAAGCGCCTCGATAGGGGTCTGTATCAACTCATGATGTTGGTCAGTCTCATCAGCAAAGTGCGCAGTCATCTCAACTTTAAAATGAGTTAAGATATATTTAGACAGATAATGTACGGAAAAAATTATCTTGAAAGGCGACATTGACTAACTTAGGTTAGTCTGATGCATTTCAGAAAAGATTACATCGATTTTTCGCATGTGTTACAGCCTATGACAAATTGGATTAGTTTCATTTTTGGGGTTAGTCCACTTATAACTGGGTTAGTAAATTAACGAATATATTTTTTTTCCCTTTTAAATATATTAATTTAAATTTGTAAAATCGGTGTGCCCCATATACTGAGAAGCGACATTGACTAACTAAGGATAGTCTGATGCTTTTCAAGGAATATTCCGTCGAAATTATTTAGTACTATATTTGTGAGATACATCTATGTGTAAAGTTCAAATGGACCCTCAGTAAATATTTATGCATAAAGATTATTGTAAATTAAGCAATGTGTATGTATTACTTATCTTTTTGAAATAAACGAACTTTTTTTACAGAGATATTTAAATTTTTCTTCTATTTCTTATACTTTAGGAATATCTGTCCTGTGAATTATATTAAGCGACGATGGCGAATTTAGGCTGATACTATTTAGGGATTGTGATTCTTGCGGAATTCTCTTTTTGTATTTGTTAAAATTCTATATTATATGTAATCTGTTTTATATTTTTTCCAGATATTTCTTTTACGCAAAACTTTTATTATTTAAAAAAAAATTATTTAGTTGAAATCACTGGTTTATTTTTTTCCAATTGAAATCACGCATAAAGTAAATAAATAATTGAGTACTTTATCTGTGAGATACATCTATGTGTATAAGACTAATTGGAGTTTCAGTAATTATTTATGCATAAATATTATTGTAAATTAAGCAATTTTTAACCTTTTTTTGTCCAGATATATTTTTGGATTTTTTCACTTTATTTTACTCTAAATATCAGTACATTAATTTAAATTTGTAAAATCGGTCTGCCCTAAATCCTGAGAAGCGACGTTGAGTAACTAAGGTTAGTATGATGTTTCTCAGGAAAAACTCGTTCGATTTGTTACATGTGTTATAACCTATGACAAATTGTGTAGTCAAAAATCAATTTCTTTTCGTTATGTCTGTCTTCAAGCTAAGCGCCTCGATAGGGGATTGTATCAACTCATGATGACTTTCAGCCTCATCCGCAACGTGAGCCGTCATCTCAACTTTAAAATGAGTTAGGTATATATAGACAGATAATGTACGGAAAAAATTATCTTGATTACATGGATTTTTCGCCTGTGTTATAGCCTAAGACAAATTGGATTGGTTTCATTCTGGGGTAAGTCTACTTATAACTAGGTTGATATGGTTAATTCAAATGGACCTTCAGAAATATATATGCATAAAGATTATTGTAAATTAAGCAATTTTTATTTATTCCTTTTCTTTTTGAAATAATTGAACTTTTTTCCAGAGATATTTAAGTTTTTTTTTTATCTCTTTCTGATATTTTAGGAATACCTATCCTGTAATTATATTAAGTGATGTCGAATTAAGGCTGATACTATTTAGGAATTGTGATTTTTTTTTTTTTAATTAGGAAATGCGAGAATGTTATCCAATTTGTCATGTTCCGGTCATGACTAATTGGATAATTATCTATCTTTTTTTTCTGTTTAAATGTATCCGGATGCACATAAACAGAAGGAAAAGATCGTGGATTAGGCCTATAGGGGATACCACGTAAAAAAAACGCGCTGATGAATCCTACCTCAATGGTAGTGTGGAAACGGATACAAAACTCTTTTTTAATGATTTTCTTTTACAGTGGGAATTTTGGGATTCAAATGACACTGTTGACTAAGAAAATATTACAGAATATTCTGTATTTATTAGAAAAAAATTCATTGAAAACTGAAAAGTACGAAGAAAGCGGAATATTGTAGAATGTTATGGAAATTTTGAGGAAGATTGATACCCCTGAAGATTTTACTAAATAGGGAATGGGACTAAATTTTTTTTATCATTTCAGATGAAGAATTCTCACTTTACGAATAGACAAGTGAAAATGTTTACTAGTATGCAAGATATGAACGAATTTCCTAACTAAAGAAAGAGGAAGATACCCCTTAGTGATGCCATACGTGAGTATCGCCACAGAGATTATAGATTATATAAAACTTTGTTTTGCTATTACTTTTGATTTCAATCTTACTAGCTAATTCTTACTGATGACGACTATTTGGTAGTCGAAATACGTATTTGTAAAATACAAAAAACTTGATCTAGAAAATTGGGGCAAAAATCGAAATTTATTTCGAAATATCCTAGAGTTCTCATTTATTATCTTCGATAATATTTATATCTGCAATTTTTGTTAAGAGTTTTTTTTCTTTTAAGTACAAAACGAACTATTTGCCTTAATGGATTAAAAAGTTCCACCCCGTATATAAAACGTTCGTATAATCATAAAGTATAGGTTTTTGCTCAACATGGATCTTGACGTGAATTATATGGGTCTATGATTTTAATTTATCTCATATGCTAGCTGCTATTATTATTTATCATGTAAATTGTTCACGCATTAAAGCATGCTGTTAAATATGAAAGCACGCTTGTTGAATATTAAATTTAGTGTATAAATTATTTATTTTATGAAAAATATATGAATGTTGTAAAAAAAAACAAACAATGTTTAATACCATTAGGCGAAGATACGTGTGTTTATTGTTGTGCTTTGTTTAATAACCGTATTGTTTACATTACAAAGTTTTGTAGTGAGGGTGGAAAAAATAAATCCGTCGTATTATCCAAATTTGTACCTTTATTTAATTTACCGAATTAAATTCGAATGAATCTGTATTGTTAAGGAAATTGTAGTCCAAGCTCCCATAAAGACAGAGGCAAGTACTTATCTAGTCTCACATCCAAGTACTATTGTGGCCAATGTTGGCCAAAAATCATTTTCAAAGCAGAGTTTTTGTCATTCGACACGCTGTGTCAGGCAAAATGCTTTTTTCATTTTTTATTCAACCATATTTGAAATTTTTTTTAAACTTGTCTTTAAAAAAACTATCTCAAAGTTTAATTGTCGTTGAGAAAATATTTTGAAATGCAGTCAAACCTGGATAAGCGAGAGTTCAAGGGAGCATAATTTCATTCTCGCTTATAGAGGTTTCTCACTAACCCGAGTTTCTCGCTTATGCAGGAAGTACATGGGTAGCATTTCTCTCTTATAGTTCCTCCTAAATAATATAAATAAATAAAGCTCGACTGTCGCTTATAGAGGTATAGATAAGTAGCAGTCTCACTTACGGAGGTCCATGAAGGAAAAACGACTCTCTCTTACAGAGGTTTCTGTTTCTCGCTAATAGAGGTTTTGGGAGCTTAAAATGACGGGTCCTGGCTATTACTCTCACTTATAGAGTTTTCTCACATACCCAGGTTTGACTGTATAGCGTTATCATAAATTTGAAATTTATGTTATAATTACCAACATAAAATTTTACGAAAGTTGTTACTGGCGATACCACATGAAGAATTTAGTTTTGTTTAACTACCAAATTAATTTTTTTTTAAATAATTTTTAATATTCTATAATTAAGTTTAATTAAATGAAAATAATTTGCAATAATAATCATTGAACCATATCAAAAAAATACATAACTCTCCCCGCATTTAATAAAATATCAAATATCTGACAGAGCCGCATTCAAACACAAATGATTTTAAACTCAAAGAAGACAACACTAAAAATATGAATTTAAAATTTTAAATAAATACAATAATTTGTTCTATTTTTAGAAGATACGATCATCAACTCAAACAATATTCTTTAGATTCTCCAATCGAATCCAATATTCATTCATATTAATGTTGTTTTATGGTTCCATATTCAAATAAGGGACCCTAAGCTATATTAGTATTTACCTAATGATCACAAAAAATTTTTGAAAATTTCACACTTGATCGTTTTAATTTGTTCCTTGTCTCTGAATAGTTTGTATTTTTAATAAATTTTACAATTGTTTATTTGTAAAGTTGAGTTTGTTTAGTCTGTCTGCACGAATAGTGGATATGTTAAAAACAATTATCGTATGTTTTAATTTTAATTGAACATTAAGTGCATTTATGTTATAATTAAATTTTCAATTGAAGAGTCAAAAATAGATGAAATATTTAAGCCAAAGAAAAAAACAAACATGTATTGCATTGGAATCAAAACTAACATTTACAAGCAATAGGGAATATTCATGAAATTTAAATTTGGTTCAAATATTTTTCTTCCGTAACTTTAATGACTGGACATTTCAACTAAACCATTATTTTAGTAATTAATATCTTTTTAATTACTTAAAATTAATTAATAAAAGAACAAATGCAGTGAGGGCATTTAAAAATTTCTAAAACGGAAATTCAAATTTTTATACGGACGGGACATCATAGTACGTGCTTGTCAAATTTGTTGACATACTGTATGATATACTTACATTTTATATGATATTTTATTAAATTATATTATTCTACGGCTTTTTATTAGAAAACTTAATAATCACGAGTATAAATCGTGTGTTGTAAATTCATTTTTTTAAAGTGTAAATTATACATTGAACTGTCACCAATTGACAAATCATGTACTTATACGTCATCAACAGAGAGCGCTAAAAAACTGCGTTTAAATATCTCAAAATTATACTGTATTTTAAATATTTTTTTACACTTAAATACAGTATTTTTAAGTAGTATTTATATTTTTTACTTTGTTATAACGGTATAAACAATGAATTAAAAATATAAAAAAAATACAATAATATTCCCTATTGGTCACTTTCTAGACAGACTAGACATATTCCTTACTTATTCTAACCAAGAAGTTTAATTATCAAGGCATACTCTAGTTACAGCACTTTTAGATTAGTTCGAAGAAATGTGTATACTTGACTGATAAAAGAGCTAATAATAAACCACATAAAGCATAAAAAATAGCATAAATTCACACGAAATGCTTATAAATTATTTTATCAAGAAATTTTTTTGATTTTTCGTGACGCTAATAACAATGTTGAAAAGTATGCATGATGCAGTACATGGAAGTTATTTGAATATTTTTTTTTATCTGCACTAATTCACTTACATAAAATATGCAAATTTTCTTTAATTAAATATGATAATTCGTAATGTGGGTATTTATAACCATATTGACTACATTGCAAGTTATTATACTTCGTACAGTTGACCCGAATCCTAAATGAATGATCTCCGGATTCGTTTTACAATATTTTCTTGAAAGTTCCGTGAAAATAGCACCCCTAAATGTGAATTTTCATAAAATACTTATTGGATTCGTTGATCCATCATTTGTTCACATATATGTCAAACCAAAATTGTTTAACTTAATTTCCTCCAAATTAAAATTTGACACCAACATCTCCAAATAATGCACAAACGAATTTAATCAACATTTTGTGCAAATTCGCATTTAGGGATGCTATTTTCACAGACTCTTTCTTAAGTGATATTCTGAAGATAAACACCCATCTTTACACGGTAAAAAGTGATGCTTTTAATTCTAAACTAATTTGTTATCGGGTAATTTTTGGAAAATAGACCGTTAGCCTATAATGAAGCGAAAATTCTATGATAAGATTTAATATTTTTTAAGTAAACTTTTTATGAAAAAAATGATTTGATGATGATACAATGATTTACGTGACAAAAAATGAATTAAATTAGGTCTGTTTTAACTTATAATCGAATTGGTTTTCAAAGAAATATTACCTTAACGATTTCAAGAAACATCATCAAGTTAAAACGGAATCGAAAAATAATATCTAACGAATACATTTAAAATGGAAATTGGTTTATATCTTCTTATATCCGTAATAAATGCTACTATCTTTTATTTCTTATTCCCGAAGGATATTTGAGATTATTTTATATTATTTGTTCAATTTAAAATTTAAAAACTTTTTTATAGACTGTAAATTTTACACGAATAAAAAGTTAATTTTCCAGATATTCGAACACCTTAAATAAAAATTTTTGCAAAAAAATTTAACCGACTCCAAAAAAAATGCATAAAAAAGAAAAAAATAATTTAAAGTACCGAACTCGATAGTTTCCTTGTGAGCAATCACGCTTTGGGATCGACGTCAATGAATCGATTTTTAGCTAAGGATATAGTTAACGTTGACTTCAAAGCGTAATTGCTCAGAAGAAAATTATTGATTATAGTCAGTATTTTAAAATTATTTTTTACTTTTTTGTACCTTTTTTTTTTTTTAATTTCCGAACTAAAAAAGGGGTGTTAAAAGTTCGACCGCTATCGCTAAGTCGAACCGAAAACTTTCTCCGTTTTTTTAAAGTCGGCTAAAAATCGCGTGTTTCCAGACAGAAGGCGGTACTTAAACTTTCGGTTAAATGTTAGATGCTACCAAAGAATTAATTCAGCAAATTGGCTGGCAAAATTTTTGCTATTTCAAGAGAAAATTAATTTTTCGCTTTATTAGTCACGTAGAGTCATCGCAAGTTTCCCATCATATTAGTAAAATTTGAAATTGAAATCCGTAGATATTTTAGCATCCTACGGTCTAAATTATCCAATTCCATGTTACCAGAATCACGGATTTAGATTAAAACAACTCAAAGCGAAACAAATTAAAATTGTGTTAACAAACATTTCAATCCGTTAAGCAAATAATTAAATGTATAACACAAATTTACAATGCTTTGCATAATGAATTCCTTTGAATATCGTTCTTTGAAGATTATTTGCAAAAAAAAAAAATGATTCTTTGATGTAATTTTTATTTTTATAAATAAATAATGACTTTTTCATACATAAAATAAAATATGTAGTGTTTAGTAAAATACACGGTGTTCCATTTTGGCTTTAAGGTTCAAATATCATGGAATTTAACTTTTTTTAGAATGGTCACAAGATTATGAACTTTTAAAACTATCTGATTGTTTAATTTTTCAGAAACTATTCTACCAGTAAGCAAATGCATCCGATTTTTGTACTTTTTGGGTCAAAACTACCTTATATACTGAGTTTTATTGAAATTGGAGATTAAAAAATTTTCTCGATTTTTTGCAATTTTTTAAGGGGTACTTACCCTTTGAAAAAATCGAAAAATAATTTTTGTTTTAGAATTTGATAAAACTCGGTGGATGGGGTAATTTTGATCCAAAAATTATAAAAATGAGGCTAATTGATTGATTGGATGCAGAGATTCTGAGATATCGCAATATTTTGATCGATTTTAGTCCGTATCTCAAAAACTATTCGCCCAGTCATCAAATGCACCAGATTTTTATATTTTTTGAGTCAAAATTACCTTATATACCGAGTTATATCGAAATTAGAGATTAAAAGAAATGTCTCGATTTTTTACAATTAAGGGGTATCTCTTCGAAAAAATCGAGAAAATCACAAAACAATATATTTGTTTTTTAATTTGATGAAACTCAGTAGATGGGTTAATTTTGATCCAAAAAGTATAAAAATCAAAAAGACTTTGTTTGTGTAGAATAAGGTCTTCGAGTAGCCAAGTTTTTCTTCCAAAGCTTTCATCAATATTCCTACTATAATAAAAGCGAGCAGCAGAGAAGTAGAGAAGCGAGCAGCTAACGGCCAGTTATATGTATATGTAATAAAAATTGTGTAAATATTGATAAACATACGATACTATACACATAATATTAGATAAACAACATATGAACAATATTGTTGGTAAAACAATTTATTATTTATTGTTTTGTTATAACAAAACATGCAGTACACAATAATTACTGCACTGACTTAAATATTTACTTAAAGAAAGTGCAAAAATAACTTTATACTCATGTATTTTTATTTCATTGTTACATAAAAAATTCAACAATGCAAAGTAACATTTCAAAATATTGAAACGGTGTTAGATTTTATGGTATTTCCGGTTTAAATGGAAAATATTGACTTTTAGCGGGAGCTAAGAGTTATCAAAGGGGTACAATTATAAGCAAATAAATTAGATTTAATTTTCGTTTAATTCATCGTCTTTGCTAGTTTTTTTTTTTTAGACTTGACGAATAAATGTCCAAAATCCATCCTTTTCGTATACTTTTTCCGGCGATATTGCGTAAACCATTATTTGGCTAAAAAAATTCCCGATTTTAATGTAATCGTCTTCCCGAAATATTCCTAAATTTTCTAAAATTTAAAAAATCAAATTCAATAATTAGTTTAATTTTGAAAAAATCGTGTAATCTGTTTTATGTTCTTAAAAAGTTGTTCATTCCTATTTGGATAAAATAAACTTAAAATCGACCAAAGAAATTTGATTACGCTAATTTGTCAATTCAGAAGGCAGTAGGAAAAATAGCGCCTGAAATTATTACGAAAAGATGATATCTCGGACACTAGCTATAAAAATTGGAAAAGCAACTGGAAAAATAGCAAATACTAAAAGCTTGAAAATGTATATTTCCAAAATTTATATTTTTATATATAAAACATCGAGAAAATTGCACAAATTTTAAATTATTTGAGATCATTTAATAATTTGATAGATATTTTCAGAAACAAAATTTTGATTGCAAGTATTTGTATAAAGCTATAGCCAGGTAAACAACAAAGCCAATCAGACAAAAGCTTTTAATAACTTTTTTTGTATGAAAAAATAATATCTTTTATCGTTATCTTTTTATTGTATGAAAAAATCAAAAATTTTAATAAAACATACTTTTTAAGGGACAAGCTTTTATTGTACTAAAAAGTAGAAAATAATTTGTCTATGAGACATTCATGCACGGCTATTTATAAAAGCTGGAGGCGCTTAATTTAAAATATCAAGAATGCTTTAAGCTTTTATTTTCTACTTTTTAGTAGAATAAAAGCGTGTCTAAAGAATGTTTTATTGAAATTTTTGTGGTGGAAGCAATGGGAAATCAATAAAAATGCATAGGCATTCGATTTACATATGCATGCAAAATTTCACCTCAATCGGTTTAAGATATCTGCCTCAAAATTGAGTTGCAAGATTCCACCAGAACTAACATAGTTACATACATACATACATACATAGCAAATTCAATAAAAGCTTGTAACATAAATTTTCAAATAATAAATAATTTATATACATTTTATATTATTTATGAATGAAAATACTTTATAAAGAAAAATTTTGTATAAATCAGACCTAATTTAATATAAATAATATGATTTATACACATTTATCATAAAAAGAGTTAACTTAAATAAAATAAAAAATATTATAATAAGTATGTTAGTCAAACAAGGTGTAAAAGGTAAGATAAATATGTACATAAATACAAAAAATAAATGAAAAATGAAATAATGATAATGTAGTTTTGTTTACCTATATGATCCACCAATGCCCTCTTTTTCTCTGTCACGCAATGTTAAATTACTTCCTGCGTTGAAACTGGATGTATACTTCGGCAATGTAGGAGGAGGTACTGGTCTATGAAATTAATGGAAAAAACAAAAAAAATTCATTCCTCAAGGATTGTGATATCAAAATTTTTTTTAATAGAAATAATGTGTGATTTATTAAAAATAATTTTTTAAGTCCAATATATTTTATCGTATAAGGTTAAGAAACTGTTTTCAACCAGACAAATTCATTCGGAATTAGTTTTTGAAAAAGAATTGTTGAACTGTATTTACAAAAATTTTAACAACAAAAATTCTATTTCTCTTTCTAGTTAAATATTTGTAATCGATGATCAAAAATTATATTATTTTCTTTTAAGTAGTTTTGAAAATATGTTTTTAAAGAAGACAAACAAGCGGTTACCACATGTGAAAAAGGGTAGGTATCAACAAATGGACAATATTATTTGTATAAATTCAATCGTAATTCAGCCCCCAACATAATTTCATATAAAATATTCTTTTGAGGAAACTTTGCAAACCTTGATCTCTCTTGTTGAATTAAATTTAAAGAATGTATTTTAAAGTGAAATTAATATTTGTTTAAATTCAAATTTCTACATCATATCCCAACATTAACTCTTTGAATAGCTTTTTCATATTTTCTGTTAACTGTATTCATAATTTATAGAACCAAATCGCCAATAAGTTAAAATATAAAATAAATGAATGTGTTTAAGTTTAATATTTTCATATAAAACCATAGAGATAATACCATAAAGATGTATAGACACAGGAAACGTAATAAGTGAATTCTTGATGCAGTCAGAGGTAGAACGAAGCGGAAATTGTAGGCGTATATGAGAGGCGCAAACAGCTGTATACGCATACTTTAGCTGTCTGTATCTATCTCTCTATAGCTATACGCGCCTACCTTATATGTCTCTCTCTACTGCGATCAACCGTTTGGCAACGACTTTACAGCTCTATGGCATTATCTCTATGGTTAAAACACCTTAAAAAATTCCCCAAAATTATAATTATTTACAGATTGGTGAGTATGAACAAAAATATATACAATTAAGCATTGTGACATCAATTAGTGTAGTAGACAATTTCTTCTAGAAAATAGGCAAAAACTATGACCATTGTGGAAGCTACTTTCTTTCACATAAGACGCAAGGCTTTAGCGTTTAACTTTCAACTAAATATGGCAACTAATCTAAACTTTTTTTGAAATTTTTTGTATAAGAAAATAATTCTAACGTATTTTAAAGAAATTTTAAACAATAGCAAAAAAGCATATTGTTATAATCAATGTGTAAAGGTAAAAATGTGTACGTCTTTATCTTAAAAATCTGCAAGCTATTTAAAACTGAAATAACAAATAATCTACTCATCTTAGTCAAAAAAAGAAATCAACCTCGGAATCTAACGGAATAAGTTGAATATTTGTACAAACCTTTATTTTGATAGTATCAAAAGTGACATATGGTCGTCATACGTTAGCGTACTTAGATATTCAAGGTCAAAGATAGCAAAAGTCAGTTTTTTAAGAATTTCTCGTTTCCTTTGCCTTCAATCGATTTACATTTATTATAAAAGTTGTTAAGGAAAAAATTCCCTACAAATTTCGTCTGAAACCTTTTCTTATACGTCGAACCGGTTTTGAAATACAGCAGAAGAACGAAACGCTATTTTGGAAGTACTTATGAAATTTGGGTATATTAAGAGCATGACTTGATTACTACACAAACAAAATACCACACCCTTTGCTACAACAATTTTTTAAAGCAAAAAAAAACCATCTCCAATAAAAAAAGTTAACAAAGCCGGAAACGTCAAACAAGCAATGAAAGAAATTTATAGGTATATATAGAAGATCATGAAGTATAATAGACTGGGATCTGCAATTGACCCTGGACTAAGGTACGTATAGCTGAGTGCTCTATCTTCTGCGTCCTCTATTTCAAAACGATTCAATTCAAAAATTTGTAGAGAATTTTATCCCTTACAACTTTTATAATACATTTAAGTACTATTGAAGGCAGAGGAAGCGGGATATGCTCAATAAACTGATTATTGAAACTTTTGAATGTTTAAGGACGCTGGCATGTGAGTAGATGTGACTTTTGAGACAACATTTGTACTATCAATATAAAGCTTTGTACAAGTATTCAACATATTCCGAGGTGAAACCCTAAGATGATTCGACTAAAAGACGATGATGATACAGTCATCACTTATAAGTATAATAATTATAATAATGTAATATAAAGTTTGTGTTGATTCAGCGTAATATAAATATATAAAATCAATAACCTCACATAAAAACATCCAATTATTACAATGCTCTTTGTAAAAATAATATATATAATTTATTTAATTATCATTCATATATTGTAATATTTATTTTAGTTTTAGAAAAAATAAAATTTTATAAATTAATTATTTAAAAATATTTATTTATTTATTATAATTTGCAATTCCACTAATTTTATTTTAAAAAATATGTTAACATGTTTCGGGTTTTATCCCATTGTCGAAACTAATTAAGAAAATACAACAGGTGACAGTATTTATACAAAAAATTTTTTGAATGAAACTTAAAAAACATTATACGTCATATAATGAGAATATTTAAAAATTAAAAACAAATTAGATAACAGCAATAAAATTTTTAACAGAAAACAAAAATATTTAATAGAAGTGTATTCCGACCTTGAGACACACCTCCAATTAAATAAGTCAAAATACGTTAGAATAAATAAAAATATAAATAAAAATATTGATAATAATTTCTCGGAATTATGAAGTTTTGTAAATTTAGAACAATAAGATAAATAAAATCAAAATTTATATTAATGTGAACAATTTTGAAGGGAAACAATCCGTTTGTTCATTTAATAAATTAAGTGGTCCATTTTTGTGTTTATGGATTTCTAATCCTTCCAACACATCAAGCCTATGTCCTTTTTTCGCCATGTGGAGTACCTCAAGATTTGTGTTTGGTTTATGGTTACTTTCTAATAAATGGTTGGCAAAAGCAGAATCTGTATGTTTCAATCTGAAAGATCGCAAGTGTTCAGATTTTCTGAGCTCAAACGATCTTCCAGACTGTCCCACGTAACAAGAAGGGCATTGGGCACATGAAAGTTTATAAACCCCAGATCTATATTTTTTGTCTACTTTGTCCTTATTATTTATAAGGATATTGCCCAACTTTAAAGGAGGTTTAAATGCCACATTGATACCCTGTTTTTTCATTATATCAGAGACCTTTTCAGATGACTCGCCAAAATATGTTATCACCTTAAAATTTTCTTTTGAATCATTTTTAGAACCTGGGATTACCGTGTTTAGGGTTAGAATTTGTTTTCTTTTACGTACCAAGTTATCCACCATGGTCGGATCATAACCATTGTTGGCAGCTATAGCCTTTATGATATTTATTTCATTGAAAAAATTGGCTGTAGATAAAGGCATATTTAAAGCTCTATTTATCATTGATTGATATGCTGCCAATTTTTGGTTTATAGGATGAACCGAACAAGCGTGGATTGTGGTATCGGTAAAAGTAGGTTTTCGGTAGATGTTAAAATTGAGTTTATTATTGACTCTTGTTATATTTACGTCTAAGAAATTTATTTGTTGTTTATTTTCAATTTCCAAGGTAAATTGAATCTTTTCATTAAACGTATTTATTGTATCCAAAAAGGTCTCTAATTGCCTATGAGTACCATCAAAACAAATGATAATATCATCCACATAACGATACCAGAACTTAATGTGTTGAGCGGCTTTATGTGAAGCAAGTATTTTATTTTCCAATGTTTCCATAAATAAGTCAGCTAAAAACGGACTAAGTGGAGATCCCATAGCAAGACCCGAAGTCTGTCTGTAAATTTTATTGTTGAAAGAAAAATAATTTTGTCTCAAAATAATCCTAAGCATATTTGTTAATTCTGAAATTATCAATGGATTGACATGTTGTTGTTCTAATTTTCTTTCAACAATTGAAATACATTCAGATGCCGGTATGTTTCCGAACATATTTGTTATATCAAGTGATGCTAATTTGTAGCCATTATTAAAACTGAATGTATTGAGTCTTCCAATTAAATCCAATGAATCCTTTATTATGTTGTTATTTGGAAATTTTATCAAATTTCTTAGAGTTGTATTCAAAAATTTTGCTGTTTTGTAAGATGGGGAGTCAATGTAGGAGACCACCGGTCTTATTGGTAGTTCTTCTTTATGAATTTTAATGAGTCCATAAAGTGATGGTGGTTTAGGGTTCATTTCAACCAATTTCAACTTTTCCAAATTACTTAAAACAGCGTTCGAATTTTTGATACAACTTTTTATCTCTTGTTGGAATTTATTTGTGGGGTCTTTAGATAATCTTTGAATTTTTTCTTTTTGGAAAAAGTCTCCGACTTTGTTAATATAATCTTGTCTTTTTAACACTACTATGGAATTTCCTTTGTCAGCCTTTGTGATCGTTAAATTATTTTCAACAATTTTCTTATTAATTTCTTTGATTGTGTTGGTGTCAATCGTCTTGTTATAGATTGGGATGTTAGATAAGGTTTTCTTTAATAATTCAACTGTCAATGAGTCCTTGTGATTATTCAGCGCTACTTCGGCATCAACAATTAAATTTTCTACTTGATTTTTGAATTTAATTTGGGGGGTGTATTTAGTACCTTTGTCTAGTAATTCCATTTCTTTCTTATTGAAAACAACATCTGTCAATAAAATTGTTCGTTTTCCAAATGTAAAATTGACTTTCGAGTTATGTTCCTGTGTTGGTCCATTGAATGTACAAAGTTTTTCCAATTTGGGTATCCTAAGAGCACGACTTGATTGATTCCTGCACAAACAAAATAGCACACCCTTTGCTACAACAATTTTTTACAGCCAAAAAAAACCATCTCCAATAAGAAAGGTTAACCAAGCCGGAAACGTCAAACAAGCAATGAAAGAAATTTATAGGTATATATAAATCTGGGATCTACAATTGACCCTGGACTAAGGTACGTATAGCTGAGTGCTCTATCTTCTGCGTCCTTTATTTCAAAACAATTCAATTCAAAAATTTGTAGAGAATTTTATCCTTTACAACTTTTAAAATACATTTAAGTACTATTGAAGGCAGAGGAAACGGGATATGCTCAATAAACTGATTATTGAGACTTTGAGTTTGAATGTCTAAGGACGCTGGCATGCGAGTAGATGTGACTTTCGAGACAACATTTGTACTATCAATATAAAGCTTTGTACAAGTAAGTATTCAACATATTCCGAGGTGAAACCCTAAGATGATTGGACTAAAAGACGATGATGATACAGTCATCACTTATAAGTATAATAATTATAATAATGTAATGTAAAGTTTGTGTTGATTCAGCGTAATATAAATATATAAAATCAATAACCTCACATAAAAACATCCAATTATTACAATGCTCGTTGTACAAAATAATATATATAATTTATTTAATTATCATTCATATATTGTAATATTTACTTTTGATATCTTAGTTTTACCGAATACCGGTGCATACGTGATTTATTAACAAAAAAATATATATTATGGTATCCACCAAGTATAGTCAACACTCCACAAGTGATAAAACAGTTAATTAATTACCACACACAAATTAATTATTAACTTCGTCAATTTTGTATCAAACTAAATAACATACTACTGGTAAGCTTTTCATTAAAAAAAAATTTTTGTGGTTTTTTTTTGTATTTTTTAAGGTTCCCAAAAAAGGTAAGTTCCCAAAAAAAAAAGTGAGTATATAAAAATATTTGAGACTTATATATTTCAAATTTTGAAGGTGTATTTTGTTAGAGCTTGGGAAAACTAGACGAAAATTAGGACTAAAATTTTTCTTTATATACCATAGTATTTGACTATTGATGCCTGAAGATTTAGAGAAAATCACTTATAGAAGAAATAGCACACAAATACCATTCATTTCATTACTTTAAATGTAATTTATGGAAAAACGAGTGTCACTTGTTATAATTTTCTTTCTAGTAAAATATTTGTCATGCTTTTAATTAATTAATAAGTTTTATTTTTTCAAATTAATCTTAAGAAAATGTATCTTTTACATAATAAAGCATATACATGTTAAAACATGAAAATCTTTCCAAATAAATCAAGAAAAAACCTCAAAAAAAATTGAAGCGCTCCGAATTATTGTGAATATTGTATCAGTGATTCCTTAAAAATAATTATTTTAATATAACAATACTTTTCAGTACAATAAAAATCCCTACAAAATTGTTAAAATATAAAAATGTTTTTTACAAGGAAATATATTTTATTACGTAATTCTAGGTACTGATCCCTAAATATTAAATAACCAATAAGCATAAAGTATTAATAAACACATAAATCATCTTTAATCATGATAACATATTCATTTGTTAAGTAAATTTCAGTTAAATGAACTTCTACTAAAACTACGTATGTTTACGTTATATGTTTATTTCATGAATAAATAAACGAATGAAGAAGACATCCAAATAAAAACTGTTAATTAAGGTTGTAGACGTACTAAATTTAGTTAGCTTACAAAACTTCAAATCAAAATCAAATAGTAGCACTAATTTTGTACAATCAATTAAAAAAATCTGCCGTTTATCGATTTTTTTTACATAGTTGTTAAGAATTTATGAGCATGACAACAATGTTTCATTAAATAGCTCAAAATTTATTTATAGTCCGACTTTTGCACACTTTTAAGAAAAAAATCATTGAAAATCGATATAAAATACATGATCTTATAGAGAAATCTCAAAAAACGACATATTTTGAAAGTTTTTGATAATTTTCACTTAGAACGAATGAAAACAAATTTTTAAAAAACTTTTATAGAAAGTAATCATATTAGCAATGAATTAGAAAAGAAAAAAACCTAAGTGTCACCGTCCATATAAGGACTGTACGAGCAGAGAACATTTAAAGTTGAAATTACTTTTTTATTTTCAAATTTGGTGATGAATTTTGTTATAACTTCGTGAATGTAGACGAAAACTAGGAATACAATTTTCCGATATCTGCCTTAGTTTTCGGAATATAGAAAGCTGAATAATTAAAGAAAATTTCCTATTTTCAATATTCTGAAAATTACGCCAGATATCGAAAAATTTTATTCTTACTTCCGTCTTATCGTCCAGTTATAACATATTCATTATCAAAATTGAAACTTATATAAACATTTTATTATATTATTTTATTATATTCTCTTAATAATGAATAATTTTCTATGTAATGATAACAAATTTATAAGGATTAAGTGCGTTATATTTTGCTTAAGTTTGCATTTACGTTCTTACTTTTATTATTAAACTTTTAAAGTTTATAATATTTAATAGAAGCTATTTATTCGAAGCTGTATCTAAAAATGTATACTTTTGTGTTTTCTTACTTTCATAGAACGATAAAACATTTTATCTAAAAATGCTTATATTTTTTCTCCTGAATTTTCGTGTCAAAACAATCTTAAAATTTAAAATTGCCACACTAAATGTATTTTCATTGAATATAATTTGTTATCATTTTAATTACAATAAAAACAATAAATAAAACAATCCCATATTAAAATAAAAGAGAAATTATTATAATTATTTATTTATTGTTTCTAAATAATATCAATTGTTTATAAACAGAACATAGGTAAGTTCACAACCACACTAATGACGATAAAAAATTTGCAATAAGTGAAATTCGCTAGTGAAATTTCAAACATCTGTGTTACCTGTTGTATAAAATTAACTTAGCTAATCATGCATAAGTATTCAATGAATTCTTGTTAAAAAATATAAGTTAAATATAAATAAAATTTAAATTATAACTAGGGACATTAACTTAGGGATATGTGATCGATGCATTCTACTTATTTTGGTTAACCAGTTTTTCATGATCCCAAGACCAAATTGATCTATGTTGCTCATTTACGAACTCAAACTCACTTTTTACGTTCAAAGCCCGCTATAAAAATTTCAGCTTGATATCTCTTTTCGTTTTTGAATTATCGCGACAGACAACCGGAAATGGACTTATTAGGTGATTTTATTTACACTTAGATATACCAAAATGTTGTTCGTAGCATCAATATTTTTAAGCGTTAATAACTTGGGACTAAATTTAGTATACCTTGATACATATTTCATATAAACAGGATATAAATAATTCTTAGCTTTAAGCGATTCTTTCATATCTTACCACATAAATTCATAAAATTTCGGAACTCTCAAAGTTTTTGTTTCTTTTTAACCGACTTCAAACAAAAACGGAGGAGGTTATCAATTCGACTGTATTTTTTTTTAATGTTTGTTACCTCAGAACTTTTGACTGGGTGAACCGATTTTGATGATTCTTTATCTGTGTGAAAGCTGGTGCTTCCCGTGTGGTCCCATTTCATTTTGATCTAGTTCTGATAACGGCATCTATGAGAAAATCATAAAAGTCTTAAATTTGCATTAAGTATGCATAACAAGAGGACGAATAACTCAATATCAAGCCAACCGATTTCGATGATTCTTTTTTTAGTGAAAAATTAGTTATTGTACTTCATATTGACTAAAAATCACAAAATAAAAAAAAACTTTTAACAAAAAGAAAACCGACTTCAAAAGAAAAACTTTTTCAAAACAAATTAATATGCACTAAAAAGTAAAAAAATAACGATTAATAATATAATGTAGTTAAAATTATTGTTACTTTTGGAGTTGGTGTCAGCCAAGGAAACAACTCTGGCAGAACAGTTTGCTACATTAGTTTGGCTGACACCGACTCCAAAAGTAACAATAATTTTAACTACATTATATTTTTAGTGCATATTAATTTGTTTTGGAAAAGTTTTTCTTTTGAAGTCGCTTTTCTTTTTGTTAAAAGTTTTTTTTTATCAATTTTGAAGTGAATTAAAACTTAATATTTTTAAAATAAAAAACCGAATAAAGAATAATCTCCAATAAAAATTTAAACGATCAAAGATTTTTCATTGTACACATTTCAACATCTTGAAAGTATAAAGGCAGTATAAAAAAGCAGGTGTTTTTATTCTGCCTGCAATTTATTTTTTTTTAAAACACGTGCTGATTTTAATGGATTTTACATTAAATTAAATGAAATTAAAACTGGTTATTCAAAAATAATAAGAACTTATCAAAACAAAGTTTCAAGTATTGTGGTATCCGCCAGACATTGTGGTACTTCTTAGAACCATCTACATACTTTGAAGGAACTATAAGGTTGCCTATTTGATCTGAGCTTATATCCGCTCTCAATTTAGGATTAAATTCCATTTTGCCAAACTTTTTCATTCATAACATCAATAATAAAAGAAGTGCTTTCACATTTTTCCTGTCAGAATTAGTATCTTAAACATGAATCACTCTGTATACATTTTAAACATAAACATATTTTATTTAGATCGAAAATTTGGAAAACACTGAAAACATAAAAATATTTTATTTAGATCGATCGATACTAGTCCGATTTAGTGCATACATACCAGGGAGGCAACATAGAAACAGTTAGAAATTTATGATTTGGAACAGTGTTCAATTCAAATAATTATCCTTGAGAAGACTATTTGGAGACGATGATAACCATTTAGATAAATACTAGCTTTCAACCGAAGCTTCGCTCACGATAATCATTCATTTCAATAAATTCACTAAATGATTCATTTAGATCAGAATGACTTTTGATCAGAATGATCCAAAGAACATTTTAGGGAGGGTTAGAAAAAGTTTCACAGAAAGCCATTTTCCTTCTTATATCGCGGAATCCTTTAATTTTTTAGATTTTGATTTATGACATCATGAACCTTTTAATCACCTGCGCCTTGTCACAAAATGTTACATTTCATTGACCTCTTCCCAAACCTTAAGGTGCGAATGCAAAAACAGCATCTTTCTAGCATGCATAGAAGAAAAAAGGTAGTTTTGAGGATGGTTTTCCCATTTCTAGGGAAATTTTTTGAAGTATTCTGTTAATATAAATATTATCGAAGATAATAAATGAGAACTCTAGGATATTTCGAAATAAATTTCGATTTTTGCCCCAATTTCCTAGAACAGTTTTTTGTATTTTATAAATACGTATTTCGACTACCAAGTAGTCATCATCAGTAAGAATTAGCTAGTGATTCCTCTTATTATGAATGTTACTCTTTGCTAATTTGGTGGCGGACTGCACACTGATACTTTCGTGTTCTTACAATGTATACTGTTCACAGTATCTGTCAAATTGTATATCATTGGCGCCAGCCAATCAGCTTCCATCAGCTGACCAGTGCTAGGCCAGTGGGCATGATACTTGTGCGCAAGCCTATTCGAATATTTTTTGACGTTTAGAATAATAAATTACAAACCAAACTTAAATTACAAACTATAAATAAATCATGAAAATAAATAATTATTTATTTTTACAACGTATTAACAATTTTAGAATTCAACCTCGATTTTGCAATTTTTATTAAATCCGAATTTGGAATAGGTCCTTTGTCCAAGTTCATTGTTTCATTACCCAGCTTTTGAATGTAGATGCTTTCATAAGCGTCTAATTCGCAAGGATTGGGTACTGATGTCAGGAGCTTAAGGTTTATTTGTCAATTTTCCTCAATAAAAAATTTAATTCATCCATTTTAAGTTTTATTTTTGCGACAAAAAGGAGCCTATGTCCTTCTTAAAAGTACCATCTATCAGGATACCAAAATTCTTCAAAATTGATTCAGCGATTTAGCCGTGAAAACGTAACAAACAGACAGATCATGAGTTACTTTCGCATTTATAATATTATTGAGTTAGAATATTTATCAGTTACATATACTCACAAAAATATGACTGGCATGTATCCAAAATGATTTTGTTATGTACTGTACATTTCTACCCATGTATGATGAATAAATATTATGTTTGTATGTTTGCTACAATAATCCACCCACAATAAAGGTCTTCAGTCTCACCTATAGCCTTCTGCTTCATGTTCGCCACATAGTACATGGCATAGCACATGCACAATACAATGTGATATGTACATTCAAGCAGCGTATGTGGGCGCTTATATATACGTTTTACCAGTGAATCAAGTCACCCCAATACAATCAAACACCAAACCAACAATCCTTGTCAAACTTGTTTTTTTGGTTTTATCGAGTATTATTGTCCGTAAAATGTATTTTTATTCAAAAGATTCCGTACTGTCGCGGTTTATCGATTGTCTCTTTGTTATATTTTGTCAGCTTAATCATTTTTGCATTAAGATTATTTTTTGTTTATTAATGTAGGCGCCACTTAAATGTTAAATTAAATCTTAAGGTAGTTGTCTTGCAATGGGCATAGTGTCAGAAATCTCTAAATATTTGTATACTTATTAAAGATATTACACCACAAAAATTTGAAATTGATTGACTGTTCTTAAATTAGGTCGAAATAAACTTAATTTAAGTTCGTATCATTAACCGTAGAACATAGGACAGGTTGTATTTTTAACAGGCATCTGTCTAAAACATGTGCTGAAAATATCGAATTGGATTATCGGACCGATTAAAAGCATGGCTTCTTCCAAAACTATCTCATAGAGTATGGATTGGAATTTCCTACGTGACAGTTTTGTTACTAATTCTTTTTATGTGGCTTTAACACTCGACCCGTCTTCGAATGCCATAAGACTAATTATCCTTATTTCAGATCATTAGCTTCTCAATTACTGCTGTTCTGTGGTTTCTTCAAACTCCCTTTCTTATTCCAATTCCCTATATATTATACAATGCCAATAAATAAACTACATACAATTTTCGGAAATAATTTTTTTTTCCCTTTTTGAAATTAGTCAGGGGTGAAGGGGGTCTTGCATCTGAGAGCGGTTGCGTAATTAATGATGGATTCGCGTCTGGTAATCGGAAACTGTCTGGTAATATATATTCTTAGCTAAAAAGGCATAAAAAATAATTTGATAAAAATTGTGTTAAAATTATTTTGCATTTAGTAAGTTTCGCAACTTTTATCGTAACTTTTTCTTGACGTTGCTAGCTCCTATACTATAAACAGATCAATGAAATTGAAGTTTTGTAAACGAAACCATTTTTGATACAAGTTATTTCATAATTCACCGATTGTATTGTACAGCAATTGTATAAATATATTTATGGGCGTTAGGCCCAGGTGTGTTTTTGATAATTAAATAATATATTTATTATTGATATAATTATCTATGGATATCCGTTCTCAGTTTCAAGAGGACACATTTTTTCTCTAGTGACGTCATATACAGATTTTGATTAACTATCGTTAACTTATCGTAGTTATTTCAATTAAAAAACAATTGTTTTTCATAGCCTCGTAAACAATTTTTGGATTGACTTTCTTCTAAATAGAAAGGTATTGTGGATAGATAAGCATTCCTTTTGAGCTAATTTGACTTTAATTTAATTCGATTTTTAGCCAGTCATATTTTATTTTTTAGGGCGTTTACTATGAATAATCGTGTTATAAAAACGGCATTTAATTTTAAAAATAGTATTAAATTTTCAATATAAACCATATATACAAGCCATAAACTAATGTCCATTCATACAATTATCTTATATATTTAACGAGCAATTCTTGTATATATATATATATATATCAAGGATCTTGGAAATGGCTCCAACGATTTTCATGAAAATGAGTATGTAGGGGTTTTTTGGGGCGATAAGTCGATCTAGCTAGGTTTCATTTATCAGAAATGTCGTTTTATCCGTCTTTTCATGAAAAATTCATCAGACATCTATTGGTGTATAACGTAGTTAATGAAATACAATGCAAATTATAACATAACAAAAAGGAGGCGTTTGAGTAGTCTAAAGTGAAAAATATGACTCTTGCTGACATCTATTGGCGAATAACCGAGCAAAGCTCGGTCATCCAGATATTATTAATAAAGTAGTGAATCGTTTCTATGTGAACTGCGTGAAATCAAAATTTGTATTCAATTTGAGTTAGCGTCAAGAAATTGACTTTTGGGGAGTGTCACTTGCTAAACTCCCCCCCCCCCCCATTTTTATATCAAATTATCAGGCTTTTTTTCTTGGTTTTTATCACAATTTCGTACAAATACACTTTCAATCTGTAAATTTATGTTATTTGCAATAAAGAAATAATCAACGTCTAACGGTTTACTCGATATAATTAATACATCCGATTACAATCACTAAGAATAAATAGTATAATAAATATTTATTAATAAAGTAATCAGCAATCAGGTTAAAGACTTTTTAAGTCATCATGACCAACATAACAAACCGCACGGTTTATTTACTATTTCATAACACAGTCACGTGTCTTGATTTTGTTTTCTAATCAAGACACAACCATCAAATAGAAGGAACACACTACTTCCGTTTAGTGCAAGTTCGGTGTAACATTAAATAGATTTTGTTCTAAGAGATAAAAATATTACATATTAAATTTTGTATTTTTGTAGCATAGCTTTACTATTCGAGGAATTTTCTGGAATATCAATCAATATATAATATATCACGGAATTTCTAGTATTTTCGAATAACTAGTTTTTTTTTTTTTTTTTAAATAAAACAAATTTCTTTATAAATCTAAATAAGACTCAAATCTTGAAAAACGTAAATTTGGCGCAACTTTAATTGGATTTTTGTATTATTTTAGTTCAATTTTCATAAAAAAAGGAAAAAAAGAACGAGAGGTGTTGTGAGACACCCGGTATGTCCATTTCGTTATAAATTACATATTACTAGCAGCCTACTCGCTTTGCTGGACAATTTCTCCTTTATAAAACAAAGACTATCGCGTTATAGCCCTCACTTATCGTCCCTTTTGTTCACAATTTTATGGACTTTAATTTTTTAGTGGGGAACTCTAACTTTTTTGAAAATGAAAAGTTTTGCCCATGATACTCGTTGACATTGTAACTTTCTATAGGTCCAATCATTAAATTAACCTTATTTTATACTAACCTTTTATATTAACCTTTTTTGGATCAAAATTACCCCATCCACCGAGTTTCATCAAATTTTTTTCGATTTTCTCGAGTTTTTTCAAAGGGATGGATACCCCTTAAAAAAATTGTAAAAAATCGAGAAATTTTTGTTGTCTCCAATTTCGATAAAACTCAGTATATAAGGTTCATTTGATGACTGGTCCAATAGTTTTTGAGATACGGGCTAAAATCGATCCAAATATTGAAATATCTCAGAAACTCTGCATCCAATCATTAAAGTTTTACTCCACTTTATGCTTTTTGCGCTATCTTTAGTAAAAGTGATAATTTTGTATTTTTTTTCTAATCTATTTAATTTTATGATCATATAAATACAACAACAAAAACAACGGTATAAATAGATTCTGAAATAAAAATCCATTTTCAATATGAGAATGGTGTAGACAGATTATTTAATTAAAAACCTATGCAATTTTCATTAAAATTGATATTAAAATGTTTCACATTTTAAATGGCATATTTTCCTTTATATATTCTTCTTTTCTATTAAAACAAATGAAAAATGATAATTGAAAAAGAAAACACGATCGATACTCGTAGTAAAACATGATTATACTATAATTTATTTTATGTATCTTCTACACAATTTTAATTTAAATAACTAACCCACATTGTTTTATATTTTTATACTCCATATATGAGATATAAATCAAAGTATATTAAGTTTTGTACCAAGTTTCTAACGCTTAGAAATATTGATGCTGCAAACAAAATTTTAGTTAGTACCAAATTAATTCGTCTGTTCGTGAGCATGATAACTCAAAAACGAAAAGAATTATCAAGCTGAAATTTTTATAGCTTGTTCAGGACGTAAAAAGTTCGTAAACGAGCAATATAAGTCAATTGAGTCATGAGTCCGTAGGCAAGAACAAATAAAAAATAAATTCCTTATCTTAAAATAAACAACTTTTGTTAGAAACAAATTTCTTAAAAATTTTTGTTTTCTCGTGAGGTTCCAAATTAGGACAAAACTGGAAAGTTAAAAATTTGTAGGTAGATTCAAAAAGTAAGCCCATTGATTCTTATAATAAACTCACGAGATAGTACTAAGGGTGAATTTTCAAGAGAAAATTGTTTAAAATTCGTTTCAAAGCATGTAGATACCAAAAAATTCCTAAAAAAATTTTCAGGGAATAAATAATTTCCATATTATCCTAAATGATTATTTTTGTTTTTCTTTTTTAACTTTTTTTAAGCACTGATATTCAACAATGTCTAGGGTATTTCAACAATTAACTCAATCAATTATTAATTTTCACTTGTTTAATATAAATTTAAATTTTAAAATATATTATATAACAGAGGTTTTCAAAATGTGCGCGCAATGAATCTCAGAAGAATTTCGTGTTTTCTTTCGAAATGCAATAGTGGCATATTTTTAAGAGAAAGCTAACTTTTTTCGAAAAAATGTTTTAAACAAAAATTTTAAATTTCTTTATGAGGATCAACTTTCTAATTTAAAGTGTTATTCTATATCTTGTCGTTTAGAATTTAAATTGGATATTAAAGCAACTCGAAAATTTACGTCTAATCTGATGTCAGAACATGAGGTTAGAGTAATTTTTTTATTAGTAGGCTACAAAAAGAGATATTTAGGTGTATATATTAAAATGGCCCACCATGTATATGTAGTTTTGTTTTAGCAAAGTTATTTTGTATAGAAATATTGTCAAAAAGGTCTTCTAAATAGTATAAATTCATATCCTATACAATTCTCTTTAATTAAGATTACTAGACAAGCATTTGTCAATAATTAGTTTACGATTGAATGTAACATATTATATATCAAAATTAGTCGAACAGACCATGATGTAAATATTGTGTGCATAATTAAAATGTGAACAACAAAAATAAGTAATAATATCCTATACATGTTAAATATCGACAACTTTCAAAATTGATAGCAACTAACAGAGACCGTGAATTGTCTTAAGGAAAGTTTTACAGCTTTATGTCGTAGAAAAATACATCTTTGGAATTATTTGTGCAAAAATATTTTAAGACACTTTTTGTTAGAAATACCTTAACCTAAAATGTTTTAGAGCCTCCGAAATAAGTAATAAAATAAACTACATTATATAAAATTGATTTTAACTTTGTAACATAGAAAATTTTCATAAAACATTGAACTCATTCCATGGTTTTCATGTTATCACGTCAAAAGTATTCAACTTGTATTTGTATTCAAAACTATTTTAGGGTTGTAAATCGATAAAATGCTATACACAAACACAACACACACATTTAAAACAACTATAAGCAACAAAGTGAACTAATTTGTTGCAACAAGCACACAAAGCACTTGAAACACATACTCAAATTTTATACTGAAATGTTAAACATGCACAACAGCTTGTTTTACATTTACGAGTATACCGAGTGTTTCAGGATGAGTTTTTTAAATAAGCTTCATTTCCACTGGGAAGTCTAGGCAAGTGGCCAGGAACCCACAAACGACGGGGCATGCCCTCAAAAAAATCATTATTTTCCAAATTTGAGGACTACAAATCCTTATATTAGACGTTCAAAATCTGATTTTCGATAACGTTTTGGAAATAAAAATTTAAATAAAAAGTATTTAAAAAAAAAAAAGCTTTAATTGAACTGAAAAGTAGAAAATAATTTTGTAGGAGTCACTTGTATGTATATGACTAATCCTAAAAGCTTGAGGTACTCAATATAAAACATCAACAATGATTCGGAGCACCTCAAGCTTTTACGAATAGTCATGTATGAGTGACTTATACAAAATTATTTTCTACTTTCTAGTACAATAAAAGCTTGTCCTTTAAAAATTATTTTTTATTTAAATTTTTATTTCTTAAACGCTATCAAAAATCAGATGAATCAAGATTTCAAGTCCTCGAATTTGGAAATTCAGAGCTATGAAAGTGATATCTTGAAAACGGTGAATTGCATCGTATATTAACCAGCGAGATCGTTTTCGTCGTACCCAAATTAGTCTAAAGACATGTTTTTACCAAAATCGGAGATAAATAAATTGTATCGAATTTTTGCGATGTTTTTAAGGGGTACGTACCCCTTTGGAAAATTTAAAACTTGAAAAAAGATTTTTTGTTCCTGATTTTAATGAAAATCATTTTCTAGGATTATTTTGACCCAAAAATAACGAAAATCAGTTTCATTTGAACACTAAGCTTAAGGATTTGAAGAAAAATCTTTATTCTGATTCCAATAGCTTTGCCTAGTGAAGACTATTTGCATTACACATGGGATTCCTTCTCGCTCAAGCTTCTTCAAACTTCAAAATCAAGTTTTACAACAACAAAAAACGGCTTCCGTGATCCTTATGTGTCCAACGCCTATAAAAGTTTAATGACAGCCCTATAATTTTTGGCTACTTTGTATAAAAAAAATTCATTGATCAAAACAAATGTGATAAAAATAATATTATCTCAACAAGTAGTTTATTTTTCTCTTTGAAAAAGATATAATCAATACGTAATTATCCCATACCTATGACACAATATGCAAGAAAATGACTCAATAGAGTGGTCCTTACTAAACTCAATGAAAACAGAAAAAAAGCATTTGAAGGGGGAAGAAATATATATAAATATAATTAATGAAGAATAGGGTTATAATATAGGGTTGCTTGTTCACTATACTAGTAAGTCTAGGGACCAAATACTCCAATCAAATTCGATGAAATTTACTGAACTTTTGGTGAGAGCAACCTATGTTAAGTTTTAGCTTTTTACCTGTAGAATAAGTTTTAAGATTTCTTGCAATTTTTTGGGATTTATTTGAAAATTATGCATTTTAGATAAAAAAATAAGTCAGTCCAAAGTTGTCAGACGTAAAATTTTCGTTCGATTTGTGTATATAAACTTTTTCTTATCTTTCATATCTTTTGGAAAATCTATATCAATGTACAATTTTCCGTGTTGCATAAAATTTCGCTAAGCATAAAATTTCCTAACGACCTATATATTTTAATTGTTCCCAATCTTTCGAATTTGCGGAAAACTCGATATTTAAGTTAGACTTACTAGTTAGTTCCGCAGTTTGAGCTATTTTTTCTCTAAAATGCATAGTTTTTGAGTTTAATTTGCAAAGAAAAATGTGGAAAAATTAGAGGTTAAACTAATATTAGATTAATAATACCAGTAAAACTCAAAGCCTAAAATTTTGTATATACAGATAACATTTTTCATCGAATATCATATTAAATAAATATTTAGCTTGTTACGGGATTAGGATTAAAAATTTTCCACGCCTCTTTAAGAAAAGTCTCAGGCTAGAAAAATTTTCGTAGCGAATAAAGTTATCAGCCATTCTAAAATAACTATCAAATACTATGTCTGGTTCTAGACCTATGGTGGAAGATTCAACTGCGATGTTAACAGCGATCATTACATCGAGAAAATAATCAAATTACTTTAATTAACATTGAAAAGATATAAAACAAGGGGTAGTTTAATGTTTCTCACCCTAACTAACCTATGGTACCAAAGCAGTAGGTACTACACACAACATTAAAATTGAGTTAATTTATAAAAAGAAAATATGTTTATAATTAACTTTTATATAAAATATGTTAGTTAGGGTACATTTTTATTTTTCGATAAAATGATAACGAGTAAAGCATATGATAAAAGATTTTTTATGAAAACCAAGTGAAAATAAATAATTGGCTGAGTTAATTGTTGAAGTATCCTATTATAGACAGTGTTGAATATATCAGTTATTGTTTTATTTTCATAAATAAGATAGGTTTAATAACTTTTATATATATATATATATATATATATATTATAATTGTGAAAGTAAGCATGTTTGTTTGTTTATTTGTTTGTTTGTTTGTTACGCTTTCACACTAAAACTAGCGAATGGTTTTTAATGAAACTGTACAGCAATATAGCTGATATATCAGAATAACACATGAGCTATAATTTATAAAGATATATTTTTAAAAAAAATTTAATTTAATTTGACATTTACTATTTTTTAAATTTTTACACAAGTCTTTAATTTATGCTTCAAAATGATGATTATAGATGGAGCAAATTTATGATCATCTTTTTGAACCATAAGGTAAAGAATTCTGTAAAAATTTAAAATAGTAAATGTCACACAAATCATGGCCGACTTTTTTGATATACTCAATGAATTATGACTATTTTACATTTAACAAAATTAACAAGTGAAAACAAACAATTGACTGAGTTAATTGTTGAAATGCCATGCATAGTCAGTGTTGATTTCTTTATCACATCCAATTATGATTCTACATATACAAACATGTGACATACACATAACTAATAAAGTATAGTACATATGTAATTGACATAGGTTTCTGCATTACCGACCGACATTTAGTGATGTTTACGAAAAAATGTTTCAAACAAAAGTTGTTTAATTTTTGATAAGGAACATTTTTTACATTTAAACTTTTGTTCTATCTCTAACGGTTTATAAGATGGGTCCTATGGACCCAAGACCCAATTGACCTATGATGCTCATTTACGAACTTGACCTCACTTTTTACGTCCTGAGTACGCTGTAAAAATTTCAGCTCGATATCTTTTTTCGTTTTTGAGTTATCGTGTCCACAGACGGACGGACGGACGGAAATGGACTAATTAGGTGATTTTATGAACACCTAAGACAAAATTTTTTTCCTAGCATCATTATTTTTAAGCGTTACAAACTTGGGACTAAACTTAATATACTATGTATATTTCATATAAGCATGGTATAAAAACTGTGTATATCAAGAGAGGGTGGAGGCTTTAAAGCAGTGGTTTTTATACCATGTATATATGAAATATACATAGTATATTAAGTTTAGTCCCAAGTTTGTAACGCTTAAAAATAATGATGCTAAGAAAAAAATTTTGTCATAGGTGTTCATAAAATCACCTACTTAGTCCATTTCCGGTTGTCCGTCCGTCTGTGGACACGATAACTCAAAAACGAAAAAAGATATCGAGCTGAAATTTTTACAGCGTACTCAAGACGTAAAAAGTGAGGTCAAGTTCGTAAATGAGCATCATAGGTCAATTGGGTCTTGGGTCCGTAAGACCCATCTTGTAAACCGTTAGAGATAGAACAAAAGTTTAATTGTAAAAAATGTTCCTTATCAAAAATTAAACAACTTTTGTTTGAAACATTTTTTCGTAAACATCACTGTTTACCCGTGAGGGCGCCAATTAGGCGGAGTTTTTATAATATGTACTATACTTGATTATCAGTTATTTATGTGTCACATGTTTGTATGTGTTATGTGATAAAGAAATCAACACTGACTATGCATGATATTTCAACAATTAACTCAGTCAATTGTTTGTTTTCACTTGTTAAAATTTTTTTAAATAATTATAGATAGTGTGAATAATTAAAAATTCATAATTTAATTGAAATTATTTACATACTAGCTAAATCCAGCCACGTTTCACTGTGGCTTTGTCTGATATTAAATATTATTTATAAGGAGGGTAAAACTGTCGTATCTTTGAGGTGACAATATTATTATTAAGGGAATTTGTACCTCAACCATCGACAAGAAAAACACCCAGTGATAACGTCCCCATGATTCGATCCATGTTGTGTTAATATGTTTTCAGCGACTGTGACATGCTGTTAACCTAATTTCGAAAATACCGTAAAATATTATTCGAAATATATTTTTCTATATTTGAAGAAGAAATAAAAAACCTTTTTGTACTAAAAACAATAACAAAAATTAACTGTAATATTTCTTTGTTTTTGATGTCCTTTGTTAACGATGAATTAAAAACACAACGTGTACATATTTATAAATAAAAACTATCAGCACAAAAACAAAGTTGCATTTCTTCACAAAAAAAAAGTATGGTTGGAACTGTCAAGATAACCTCCGTGCACAAGATATATTCGTATTTATAAATTAAGGAATGCATGAGTTTTTCCAGGGTTCGAGGAAATATATCCGATATATATCAATTTCTGAGATATCTCAATATTTGGATCGAGTCCGTATCTCAAAAACTATTCGACCAGTCATCAAATACACCCCATTTTTGTACTTTTTGGGTCAAAATTACCTTATATACTAAGTTTTATCGAAATTGGAGATTAAAAAAATTTCTCGATGTTTGCAATTTTTTAAGGGGTACCCCTTTGAAAAAATCGAGAAAATTTGCTTTGGAATTTGATGAAACTCGGTGGAAGGGGTAATTTTGACTCAAAAAGTACAAAAATCCGGTTAATTTTTGATTGGATGCAGAGTTTCTGAGATATCGCAATATTTGTATCGATTTTAGACCGTATCTCAAAAACTATTCAACCAGTCATCAAATGCACCCGCTTTTTGTACTTTTTGGGTCAAAATTACCTTATATACTGAGTTTTATCGCAGTTGAAGAGAAAAAAAATTTTTCGATTTTTTGCAATTTTTTTAAGGGGTACCAATACAAAAATGGTTTAAAAATTTTATATTAAGTAATTTTTCATCGAAATTGGTGTTATAGATCAAAATTAAGAGATTTCGTCTTTCTTTCTGCTCGTATACTGAAGTATATTGCACATGGAAGTTAAAATACCTGCTTGAATTTACAAAGTAATATTACGTAGGTACATACGCTCATTATTATTATCATTACAGTCTGTGCTCTGTGGTATCGTATGCTTCTTCAGGCTACATTGAAAATACATTAGCGTACGCTTTTGTATGTACTGTGTAGTATGATACCATCTTTTTGTAAGTACTATCCATTCAATAAAATGATATACTCTGACTGTCTTCTATTATATACTTGCCATCAGCTAATACAGCATGTCCAAACGAATTACTATACCTCTGTCTTTTTCATGCTTGTCATAAATACTACAGTCTGGTCAATGAAAACGATCCCTTGGAATTACTGAAAATACCTAGTGGTCAAATTTTCTGAACCTATGGATTCTATTAACCTTTGCCGAATAGGATTACGTTGGTCTAATTTCAAACATAGGCAATAGTAAATGCCTTCGGCGGATTGTATTTGGAAAGATAAAAGTCATTGAAAGAGACGTTTTACGCCAGTAAAATCTTACAAAAAACTGTAAAATGCGATTTAAAGCTGTTTTTGTGGTATGTTATTTAGACCCTTTAAGGGATAGTGAAACTACGTTTTGCAAGCAAAAAGTTATGCTACCTACGTTATCCGTGAATAACTGCAAAATTTTCGAACTTTTTTCATTTTAATTCAAAAACTATGAGCTTTTGAAAGTATATTAAATTTGAAACAATTGAAGCCAACCCACAACTCCGTATGTCTAATAGTTTTTGAGATATGATGCCTGAAAAATTTACATAAATGTTTTCAGAAATGTTCAAATTTTAAATTTTTTGGCTTGTGTTAAACTGTTAGAGATAGAAAAATTTCTAATAAAAAAAAAATAAAAAACTTTTGTTTGATTCAATTTTTGGTAAATTCAATCATTGTTTTCTTATGAAGAAGCAAATTAGGGCAAAACTTTCGCGTTCATTTTCTCCAAAAATATACAAGAAAGAAAGATGAAAATTTGTAGATAGCTTCAACTAATAATTCTTATGAAAAAATTTTGAAAAAAAAAAAGAAAAAATTCAAACTTAAAAAAAGTCAGAAAATTTGGGGCACAGTTTCCTTACAAAAGGTAGTTTCACACTCCCCTTTAAGGAGTTCAAATAACATACCTAAAGAACATCTTTACTAAAATTTGACTGGCGTAGTTTATTATTCTACTAAAAACATAAATACTGCGCATTAAATAAAAAGTAATGCAAACTTTACAACTCCTGTTTATTTAATTATAATGACATAACATTATGACGTCATGTAAGATAATGCCTTTCAGGTAGAAAATAAATTTAATAATACATAATTTTAAATAGGAAAATAAATGATCCATGAAAAATTAATGAAAATGCCACCCCTCTTGTTTATATAAATGTATAATAACACTTCTTAGTTTTATATGATATTTAAGGTTGATCGGACAGTACACTGCAATTTTACAGTATACTGTTCTATATTTTAAAATTAATTATTTTGTCACTTAAACTTTATATTAACATTATTTGTTAAACTTGTCTATTAACAATTTTCATGAATGTACGACCTTAATGTCCGGTCAACCTTAATACAATTAACATCTGTAAAAACGATTTGGAATTTTGATCAAAAAAAAATCTAATACTGCATTCTTTATAATCACGACCGGTTATAATTGAATTACCTAAATGAGGTGATTTTATTGTTTTCTGATAACAACTGATTAGTCACATTACTCAATACCGAGAAAGACTAATAAATAATACTTTATAAGATCTCTATTACATTTTTATTTAAATAGAAACTGAGTCACTGTTACTTTCGATCTCGCTTTCCCTAACGTGATTTGAAAATGATAGTAAACTTCGTGACGTCGTCATTCAAATAATGGCCTTTAATGAAAATTAATAGTCATATTTCAAAGCCTAGTTTTCATACCGAAGAAAATTAATACTTGGAAAACTGCAGCTTTAAAAAAAATACAGCCCATGTTTTTTTGCTGATAAAGTTGTATTCTACAGGTAAAGGAATTTTTAAAATCGGTTAAGTAGAGAACTCAAAAATGAAGATTTGTATACATTTTCATACAAGATTTCATCCCCTATTTCACCCCCTAAAGGGGATGAATTTTGAAAAAATCCTTTCTTAAATGATACCTACAGTATAAGATCAATATTCTCTTGAAATTTCAAACTTCTATCATTAGACTGGGCGTCGATACATTAGTCCGGACATTGCCTTTTCCCCCTCCAGATTATTACCCTTTCTGAAATGCCTGATTTTAAATAATATACAAAAAGAATCAATTTGAAAAAAAAAAATCATCAAAATCGAAGCTGTTATTGAGAACTCTCTAAGAATGACTTTTTTATGCATTCTTTTATGCGACTATTATTCCACGCCACAATTTGCATAGCAAAATGATTTTTTAATATTTTTGTACACTATTATCTTACAAATTAACTACTTTAGGTAATAAAAATATCATTTTATAATTTCATAAAATATTCAAGTCATCCTTACAACAAAAATCCATTTCTAGAATTTGCCAAGTAAGAATATTTCTAATAACTCAGTTCAACATTTTAACTAAAACTAGTGGACTAAGAGCCAGCGCCTGCCAGACACACATTAAAGTATAAAAGCTGAATTTTTTTTTGCGTATTCTCACTGGTGTAGGGACCAATCTTTGGGGGCTACAAACCTTGACTAACGGTTCCTTCGGTAGGTAGCAGGTTATCAGGGGCGCAGTACCCGAGCTCTCTCACGTTAAAGTATAAAAGCTGAAATTCACACAGAGTGTTCAAATGACCATTTTAAGTCAATATTGAAAAAGACAGATCAATCCGAAGGGGCTAACACTCCCCCAGACGTAGTAGAAGGTCAAATGCAAAAATACACAATTATCTACATTTTCTTCAATGATTATGAACTTATTTCACTGCAAGAGTTATTTTATTATTTAAATATGTTCAGTATCACGTACTGAATGTAAAAGCACAAAATCCTTACAAAAAGTGCCTCCATTTTAAGGAAAACCGTTTTAGGCTATATCTCCATAACCGTGCGCTTTAGACCAAAAATGGTAATAACTTTTATTGTAGATAATTAAATTACCTACTTTTTTGTAAACTAATTTTTTTTGTATCACTAACCGTTTATGGCTTATACAACTATGACGATTTACTTATTGAATATTTGACCGATATGTCATCTAATGTTAGTTGGATGGATTGATATGTCTTTTTCAATATTGACTTAAAATGGTCATTTGAACACTCTGTGTGAATTTCAGCTTTTATACTTTAACGTGAGCGAGCTCGGGTACTGCGCCCCTGATTACCTGCTACCTACCGAAGGAACCGTTAGTCAAGGTTTGTAGCCCCCAAAGATTGGTCCCTACACCAGTGAGAATACGCAAAAAAAATTTCAGCTTTTATACTTTAATGTGTGTCTGGCAGGCGCTGGCTCTTACTCTATAGTTCATATAGAAAAGTTTATTGTACCGAAGAACGTGACAATTATGTACTATTGTCACGTACGATCTAAATAGATTCATTATTACTCAATTAAGGCCGGTTTACACTTCTAATTCTTTGACAAAGATCAATTGTAATTTATCGCTAAAAATATCTACAATATTTTTTAAAACCAAAATGAAACCTATTGAAAAATTAACGGTACACTCACACTTTTGCAAATTTTGCAATCAAATACTCTTTAATGAAAAATTTCTTCTTTTCAAAAATCTCGTATAAAGCAAGAGAAAGAATAAACGTCTAAAATTTTGGACATCCAAGCTTTTAACCTGGTTTTAAAGCTTTGAATTTCATCGGATTAAAGGTTACTTAATGACTAGCTGGCCCAGTGAACTTCGTACCGCTTAACAGTCAATAAATGTTTAAAACGACCAACTTGATTATTTACAAATTAATGGCTCCAATTCTTTTTTTATAGAAGATAATTTTTAATAAATATTTCATAGGTTTTGTTTGTCTTAAAATCGTTTCATACTGAAATTAAATTGGGAATACTTCTATTCCTTCAGGAAATATTGCATTAAAAAATCATAACACGCCCCTTTCAGATATAATATCAAGCGACGTAAAACTTTCTAACTTCCTGAATATTACATTTTCTGAGATATCAGATATCCAAGAAAAATATAAATTAAAGTTGCAGCTCGTTGAAAAATCAATGGCACTATCACTTCGTTTCCTTTTCCTTAAATGCATATAATATGAATAGATTCGATTATGGTCTGTCGCATGTTGAAAAATAAAATTTTCAACGTAAAATGCGAGCCTAAACTTTATCTAGTTAAGTTTTTTGGAAATATTCTTGGGCATCGGATATTTAAGAAAACTAAAACACTCTATGTGAAATACGTTTTACAGCTTAAAACCGATTTAAACCCCAAGAAAATGACGAATTGTACAAAAAAAATACTTTAAAAACACTCATTTTGAATGCTAAAAAACCGTTGTTAATTGACTGTAAAAAATAAACAAAAGACCTACACACTCATAATATGTAAATAAAATTTTCAAAACGACATTTATCATAATTTTATGAATCATAAATTACATTTAATCAATAATTTTATTTTTGTAAACATAGATTACCATTGTATTTCATTGTATTTTTTAACAAAAAAAATATATTGGACTTAAAAATATTATTTTTAAAATGAATAATATTACAGTGAAGCGAAAAATGTATTAACAGAAAAAAAAACAAGTTTACAAAATGTTTTCAGGTTAATCGAAAATATAAAAAAAAATAAAACTCAAAAAGCGAACACAAATAATAAGCAAAGAAAGGACAGAATTAAATAAATAAAGTAGAAATGTCTATATAAGGCAAAAATAATATCAAAAAAAGAAAACATGTTTAACTTAATTCAACTGTGAATCAGTTTCAAGACCGTTTTGTTTCGGTAAATAAAAATAAATATGAAAATATTACCTTGACACTGGCTTTTCGGTATTTCTATTCAGTAATGTCGAACTAGAAGTATATAAATAACTATTCGGCGATGTCTTCGAATTGGGTTGTTCGCTTCCACTCATTATTTTTTATTCAAAAAAAATTTTTTTTTCAGTTAAACAAAATTTAATAATTTTTTTCACCACAAAATATAAAAACGACACTTAAAAATAACAAGAACTGTCACTAAAAAAGATGCTGTGGAATAAATATATCACACGAAAAATTGTTGTGTAGTATATGAGTCAATTTTTAATTTTGTTTAGAGCACATTGGAGTAACGTAATGTGAGTCAAATCATTAAACTCACTACTGTCTGTAATAATTATGGCGTCCGCGCCATAGGGTTTTAAGTACAAATCCCTATATTGCACTAGTAATATAAATAGTACGCATGCGTACTTTCATTTAATTTTATTGTATTATTTTTGAAATATTAAATTTAATTTTGTTAATATTATTACAATCAATTCAAGTGTAATTACTTAATTTCAATTAGAGTAAGTTAATTATTTTGAAATCACTGATATTTTTCATTCAATATTTCAAAGATTTTGTATTTGAACTATGTACTTGCGCAAAGCTTTACTTCACGATACGTCCATGGATAAAATACGGATAAAAAAAACGTTTAAAAGCCACACCTTCTAGCCATATGTTAATTTTGTTGAATAAAAAATATACTAACTCATCTTCTGTTAAATATTTACAATTTTACCATTTGTTTACAATAAAACTTTTGTATGAGAAATCTCATTCTCTTTCATTTATTTCATTTCTAGTCCTTTTTATATTTCATTTTATTTATGAGTGATCATAAAATATTTGAAAATCCCGCTTGTTGTAAGTTAGACATCTAACTCCAAAGAAAATTGAAAAAAATAATGGAAAATGTATGATTGTACATTTCCCAGAAGCATAACCTAAATAATTAACCTTTTAAAGCGTGCAAAAACTTTTCTTTTACAGCAAAATGTAATGAAATGATAGATAGGAATAATTGGTTATGAATTTATTTTAAGATGTGAACGATTAATAAGTTGAATGAGTTGAATAAATATAATACGTAAATTTGGGAATTAAAAAATGAAATTATTTCATGGGGACTTTTGAAACTTTCACACAATTTACAAATATATTTTACCTCCATACACATAGTGCAACTTGATATTAATATAGAGGTTTTGTATTTTATGTATAAAATTGAACTATACCAATAAAAAATTGATAGTATTCAATCTGAAATGTTTTAATTTTTATTCTCCAATTAAGGTCGCCTTTTCTGTATTAGATATTCGCAAATCGTTGACTTGACGAAGTGGAGGAACATAGCTTCGTTGTATGTGGGAATTTCAAGAAGTCAGCTAAATTAAAACTTGTATATAGAGGTTACGTGGTATTCGTACAATTATTTTTTTAGTTACAAATATGAGTACTTCACAAAGTAAAAATATACTTTATTTTAACAAGTTATTTTGTTAATAGTTAATTTATTTTACTTAACAGTTATTAATTTGTTTGTTGAATTGTTCAATTAACTAGGTAATACAATTAATAGAAACATATTTAGTTTGATTTATAAAAGTTTTGTGTTAAAACAAAAGTTGAAAGTAACTAAAGTACAAGGTTTTTTATTAAAGCATGGTGATTTAAGTACTGAATACTTTTCTAATTAAAAATACTTTTTACGTTTTGTAAAACATTGTTGTGTTTAATGAAATAAATTAATTACATTAAATATTTTGTTAATTAATTCCATGTTTTTATCAAGGTTGGTATTCTATTTTTCAATATTCTATTATGCAACTCATAATATTTTGGCATGTTTACTACAAACATAAGTTTCTAAATTTTTTTAAATTCATTAAAACTAGATTTACATTTTCTATAAATATGAATTTTAAGATCGAATTTAATAATGTTTATATAAAAAAAAAGTTCAATATTTATTTTTTATGTCATGTGTCATTAAAAGATGATAACAAAACCAATTTAAAATAGATAGCCATGTTTGTAGTTTATACATTTGTCAATAGATGTCGCACAATATCATGTTCTGTTAGTGTTTTGTTTTTATGAACATATAATTCACAGACTTATAAACAATAATACAAGCCTGTAATCAAGACTCGAGACGCATTTCCCATGATTTTTTTTAGACAAATATTCATATTAATAGCTTTGGTTGTGAATAAAAAAGCAAAGAGTATCCACAAATACTCAAAATTGTATTCCCACTATTAAGCTAGAGGGCTAATTTTTTATAATTTGTCACCTATAATCTCTACAATCTACATCCACCTTATGTTGAAGTTCCCTACGAACAAGCTTCTTCCCTACGAACGATAATATCTCCGTTTTTGTAATAGTGTCCCATTTTTGAATGCAAGGGCTAAAAACTTTAACCAAACAACTCCTATATAAAACTCCTCCACAAAAATCCTCGACAAAATCAACCGATTCAACTCGTAATTACAACAAGAGTTACATATGATAATACATTTAAAATAACAAAATAATAAAAAAAAATTTAAGACTGTTACTGGGTTCGAACTAATTCGCTCCGTGCGTGAGTTTCGTTTCCATGGTAACGATACAATACTTTAATTATAGAATTGTATGGATGCATATATAATTGTATGGATTGCATTTAAGACTTACATTGAAAATTTAATATTATTGACTCACAAATTTAAATAAATAATTATGATAATTTACATTTGAAAAATAATATTTGTGCAATTTGATTTCTTATTTTCACAATTTATAATGCATTAAGTTTAATTAATTCGTGTTTTTCAATAATTTTAATTTGACATTTCTATAACATTAACATGTAAAGAACTGCAAATTAGTAATAACAGCCCCCTTTAACGCCAAAATTTTTCACTGGAAGCGCTGGCATCGATTTTATTGTCCCTACCATGACTACGCACACAACGAATACACAAAAATAACAATTCATATTTCCATGAAAAGATTATAATATAACATACATACTGCTTAAATACATGTCATAGTGTGTCAGCATAATGCGCTGTTGCGAGACACTCCAATCACCGATTCTCGAACGTTGAATGAAATCTTAATTCGCCAGATAAGTTCCTGGTTATATTTTTGACATTCAATCCAATAGGCAAATGTTTGCACGTTTTTCTATTTGCCATTTATTTACTTATTTAGTCAAATGATTATTTGACTGAATATTTGTTTTTTCTGTTTCAACAATAGTTTGAAAAGTTTTAAAAAGTTTGGGATGAATAAACAATTGTAAAAATACAAATAATGGTTTTCGTATTCTAATTTTTTTTTTATATCAATGAAATTGATTGAATATTAACCCCAAAAGCACTGAACCGGATTTTTAATGCTATTTTCGGAGTGAATCAATCTAGCGAGAACCATAAAAATGAAAGAATTACTTCTTCTATATAAAATAATATCGAAATGAACCCAATATTGGTACCGAAATGAACCCAAAAGTAGAAACATCGATAATAGGACGAATAATTATTGAGATTTCGTCTAAAGTCGTATGTGAGGTCGATATCTTAGAGTAATTTTAGGGCCGCATCGATCGCGGGGCTCTAAGCACTAGCCCATAGAGACTAATGGAAAGAGTGGATACTTGCCCATCAATTCGACAACTTATCCACACTTTAGAACCGTTAATTTTTATGCGTATCGAAAAATGCTTTGAAAATTTTAAGAATAAAATACCGATCTCACTTCCGGTAAGACAGTTTCAACTAGTCTTAATCGAAATATTTTGTTAAAATCTTCATTTTTCTTCTCTTGATTTTTTTTGTGTGAAGTGTTTTTCTTAAAAAGTCGAAAAACAACGAAACAATGAAGCCGTACTTTTATAATTAGTTTTTACCATTACAAATAAAAAATAGTCAATAAACTGACCTATTCAATTTTCTGTCAAGGAAAAAAAGTTTATCCGACTCGTTTAGTATTATTATTATCAAGTATTTTTGTACATATACTTTTAAATGTATACCCACACAAATTTACGCAGTAAGGTACTCTATTTCGAGGAAATCGATATTATATTATGAAACCTAAGTCCAACCAGACAGTAACGTAGACATCACGTGTTCTATTATTGTTGTTTGTCTATCATTCTGTCTAATAATTTTCCTTAAAATTAATTAATTAAGTGTTATTGTTTGATTGTTTGTCATGTATGTATTCGATAACCATTGCAAACAAAAATTAGTATGAAACACTCATATGACGACCATATATACTTGGTTCATTCAATTCTGGAAATCCTGTGATTGATTTTCTGTTTTTAGAAAATGGTTTTTCTAAACTGCAGTAAATTCAAACTCCATAGTGACGTAAACATATCGCTTTAGTAACGCCATCGCATGGAGAAATGATGAAATAACATGTAGGATGGTAAATAGTTTGTTTCTCAGCTCATTTTCACTGTATTCTAACATAATTTTACATGGAAACAAGCCGAAAAATGTGGCTTTAGCGTACTTTCGATTGGCTCCCAGCCTCAACGGATATCAAGCACCTGTTTCTATTAATTTTTTTTCGATATTTCTAACCATCTCTGAAGCTAGGCAAAATATTAAGAATCGACCCTATTTGTCAATTTATAGTAGGCTGAGTTTAAAATTTTGATTTCGGTTAAGTATCTTAAAAAGTGTGACTCATCACCCTGTATGACTGTGCAAAATTTTAAATCGATATTCCTATAAATAACGACAATATGAAGGTGTCTTCATCTTAAATGCGACCCACTGTATATGTTTTTGGTTTATTTCCTGGAACTTTGAGGTGATAACTTTAATTAAACCTACGCAATTGCTTTCTACTGCGATTTATGACTTCGGGAAGAATATTAATTTAGTGTATGGAAGTGTGAAATTATAAAAAATTGTTGATCGGAACAAAAACATTTTATTGGTATCACTTTTACTTCATAAATTTATTGCTATTGTGTAAAATTCCAAACTATTTATTAATACGTTATCGATCGATAATTTATACGTTTTAAAAAAAACTACTTTCTAATATGTAAAAGTTTCTTCAAATTTTGAAATAGAAACTTTATTTTTGATCCATTTCATCCCACTAGATTAAATGTACATTTAGAATGGTTTTAGAATAAAAATACACCTCTTCCAAATCTCATCTTTAAATCTTATTTCTAAAACGAAGAGCGAAAAAGATGAAGTTAAACTTTTAATTATTTAAAACTTTTGTTCGAACAGAAGGCAGGAAGCAGGTCACGGAAGCTGCCGTCCCCTTGGACCTTGAGTTACCATAACTGCATACTTTATGAAATTTTTGGGCAAAAAATTTATGCATTGCTCCCCTCTAGACTAACGCCATATTATATTAATGTGAACGCTATACCGTATACTGTATTGAGGGAATAGTTATGGCCGAATTAGTAATAGTTATGGTAGACGAGTCAATGCAGTATATAATTTGTACATCATATCTGTAATAAAATTGCCTATAAAAAAAAAGAAAGTAAATTACTCGCTGTAACATATTCTCTAGCATGTTTTTAGCCATGGGTATCGCACTGCAGAATTCCCCACGGGTCGAGCTAGTATAAATATAAAATGAAGACATTTTAGGAGGAACGGTTGTATCTCCAACAACTATACGTGCTTCATTATGAATGTAAGGATTATATAAAATTCACAACACTGTCTGTCTGACTTTTCATTGTGAAAAAATAAATCTGACGGAGTAAAGGATTTATGAGGATTTGTTGTTTAAAAATTTAGAAATGTATGTGAAAAACAATGTAGACTTGGTAATCCTCTGCGGTATTGTTTTTGGCATATTTTATACCATATACTTTATTTTTTTCATTTTGCTAAAAATATGACCTAAATATTTATACCATGTTTATATGAAATATACTAAGATATATTAAGTTTAGTCCCAAGTTTGTAACGCTAAAAAATGTGGATGCTACGAAAAAAATTTTGGTGTAGGTGTTCATAAAATCATCTAATTAGTTCATTTTCATTTGTCTGCCTGTCTGTCCGTCTGTCACCACGATTACTCAAAAACTAAAAGAGATATCAAGCTGAAATTTTTATAGCGTGCTGAAGACGTAAAAAGTGAGGTCAAGTTCGTAAATGAGCAACATAGGTCAATTGGGTCTTGGGTCCGTAGGACTCATTTTGTAAACCGTTAGAGATAAAACAAAAGTTTAAATGTGAAAAATGTTCCTTACAACTTTTGTTTGAAACATTTTTTCGTAAACTTCACTGTTTACCCGTGAGAGCGCAAATTATGCGAAAATTATAGTATTATATGGGTATATCAGTTATATGCATTTGTGTGACATGTATGTATGTGTAATGTGATATGTAATCAACACAGTATATACATGATATTTCAACAATTAACTCAGTCAATTGTTTGTTTTCATTTGTTTCTAATGTTAATAGATCGATTTTGAATACTACATTAAGAGCAAACAATATTCTGTCATTCTCATGACTCGAAGAACATAGTTTAAGATCGTAGTCTTTTTGTAATTTTAACACTGCATATACAGGGTATAAAGTTCAAATTTTAACGAGATAAATATTGAATTCATTTTTACGTTTTCAAGGATTTAGTAGACAGGAAAATTGGTTAAATTTTATCTAGTTTTATTTCCATGACAGTCAGAAAAATTTTAATGACCCAATTTTTGTTTTGCCGGAGAGTATATAATTACCTTTTACAATATTTACAATTTATAATAAATAATTACTATCTCGAATCATAACTTATTGTTTTAGAAATAGGTAAAATAAATTTAATTGATTAAATACATGTGCAAACCTTCAGTAATTCAATATATAATTAGGATTCCGTATAAAAAACATTAAAACCTTTTATTTAATTAGCTAGATTAGCTTCTATTTTTGTTTTGGAATTTGATAAAACTCGATGGATGGGGTAATTTTGATCCAAAAAGTATAACAATCAGGTTAATTTAATGAGTGGATGCAGAGTTTCTGAAATTTGGCAATATTTGGATCGATTTTAATGCAAAGTGGAGTTTCGGAGATATTGCAATATTTGGATCGATTTTAGTCCGTATATCAAAAACTATTCGACCAGTCATCAAATGCACACGATTTTTGTACTTTTTGGGTAAAAATTACCATATATACTGAGTTTTATCGACATTGGAGATGAAAACAATTTCTCGATTTTTTGCAATTTTTTTAAGGGGTAAAGTGACAATTTTTTTGTATTGAGTCAAACCTGGGCGAATTAAATAAGTATGTAATTTTGCAAAATAAATGGATTCATACATTTTGTGTGATATTTGCCATATGTGTACTACCGCCTTTTTATAATGTCTTTAAAAAAATCGAGAAAATCGCAAAAAAAATTTTTGTTTTGGAATTTGATGAAACTCGGTGGATAGGGTTATTTTGATCCAAAAAGTATAAAAATCCGGTTAATTTAATGATTGGACGCAGAGTTTCGGAGATATCGCTATATTTGGATCAATTTTAGCCCGTATCTCAAAAACTATTGGACCAGTCATCAAATGAACCCGAATTTTGTACTTTTTGGGTGTCGATTTTTTGAAATTTTTTTAAGTGCCTAAAAACTAAATGTTATGTTCGATGTTGGTTTGTGTACGGATAATGCTTGGACTAAGAGCTTTAATATCGAATAAAATTTTCTAAAATATTCGGTAATAGGTTTTTATTTACAAATAAAGTTCAAGAATGTCTGTGTAGTAAGTACTGCTTGCTATTCATAGACATAATTTTTTATGTAGGCGAGCGAGCGAGCGACATATTCAAATAATTTTTTTTGGATAGGAGGGTAGGTTTTTTTGGATAGGATAAATTATAAAATTGTTTATAACAATCATAACAATAACAACAACAATATTTTTATATTTTAAATAATACAATTATAACATTAAGGTAGTAGATGGTGCAGTCGAATGCATGCATTACTAATATTTAGATGTCCTCTTTTTTTTTAGTAGATCAGGCAAAAGTTGTCCTACGGAAATATAATTTTTTTAAGTTTTATGTTTTCGACCTTCAGGAACATGAATCTGCTATTTTTTCACTAAATTCATATCCCCACCCCCATAAAAATCCCGAAAAAAACTAAGTATTTTACTACCATGTATACAGGGTGTGTCATTTTAATCTATAATGGCTAATTGCTCGTTTTGTAGTTAACCAATCAAAAAATAACTTTGCAAAATTTGATGGGGGATATCATGTTCTGACATCAGATTGGACATGATTCTTCGAGTTTCTTTAATAGAAAATTTATGCCCTTAACAATAAGAGATAGAATAACACTTTAAATTAGAAAGTTGATTCTCATAAAAAGACGTAACATTTTTCATCTAAACCATTTTTTGGAAAATCGTCAGCTTTTGGAGGAAATCCCACTTAAACATATGTCATTATTGTATTTAATCGAAAGAAATAGTTGGAATTTAAAAAAAAAATCTATTAATATGGATAGGTTTCGACCTGACCACCTTCCACATGAAGAGCGGACACCATGGCCACTACACCATCTACCCGTTTAGATTAGTTTTAATATTTCAAGATAATAGTATTAAAGTAATAAAGATAAATCGAGCGATTATCCTGGTGATCTTGGTCAGGCTACTAGATTAAAATTATTGTATTCCTATCAGACTTTGATACGTGAGAAAATTTTCAAGTTGATCAGACAATAAGCTAATGTCCTGATGTCGATTTCAATGTATCTTGCGTTAAAATTAAAAAATTTGTGAAAATTGATGACAAGATCTGAAATAAAATTAAAATCGATTGAAAAACATAAAATCGATTGAAAAACATGATATGAAAAACATATTATTTTTCTTGATAAACAACTTTTGATATAAAGTCTTTATGACAGTCGCAAGTTATGACGTCATCACGTGTTATTTTGCCCTCTTTCTATTTTTACATTTAAATCCTTCATATTTTCGTATTTTTTGGTGTTATTCAAAATTTAATTTTATACGATGTTCTAGTCGATAACGAACGTCCATTAAGGCAATAAAAAAATTTGGGAAACAGGCCTATTGTAAGTCGTATAATATCCCTAATAACTATAAAAAAATTTAGAATTTTCTGACACAATGCTCTTAGCTTTTAGACAACAGACAAATTCGAATATTCAAAAACTTATATTAATAATAAATCATTTAATAATTAATTATTTTTGCCAATTTTACAAAATGGCAGGCCTATTAGAAGTAGGTTCTTAGATTTTCTTACATTTTTTGTTAGTTACAAGTATGCGTGTTAAAAACAAATCGAATACATCAAAATTGATCAATTTTAATGGAATTTATATTATTAAATTAAGACGATTTTCGTGAATCGACAATATATCAATGACACAAACTACCTTAAAACAATACAAAACAACAGCAACAACACAAAAAAAAGCATTTGCTGGAATACGAACAACGAACAGTAACGCGTATTGACAATCCAATCCAACATTATTATAGGAGATGACCTTGCGCCACATATTAAGTGCTGTTGCTGTTTGTCTTATTACGTCAGCCTAGTATGCTCACAAAACACATTCCCTCCTCGCCGTGGCCGTGTCTGTGTGGCTTTCAAGTTCAAGGCCAACGCTGCTAGGCGGACTGCTTATATTATTATTATTATGATTATTATTATACATATAGTGAAGTTTTTCATATCCCGCACTTCACCGCCGCATCAACATACATACATACATACACTCTCAAATCTCATATATTTAAATATTTTATTATAATAACAACGCAATTTCAATTCGTTAAAGCTCGGGAATTATTTTTGTAACTAGAAATATCTCTTTATAATCAAATAATTACTGTAAAATTTTTTACTAAATTCTCATCTTATAGTTATTATTTGTGTAATTTTCACAATTATTTGAATGAATAACAAATACTAGCAGTTATAAGACGTCGGTATACTCGCAAAATTGCAGCCGATGCTAAACAGAATGTATTTTACACACCCACGGTCGTATCTAGGGAGACAGAAATAGGTACCGGCTCCTCTTTGAACCTGTACTGTTCTTGTATTTAGCCGGTTGATTATCTGTCTATACCTAAATTCAATTCAATTTTTTATTCATTATTTTTTAAATAATTCTTATATTGTACAGAACATGTCATAAAAAGCGGTAAGGGAAAATGAAAGCTAGTCCGCAAATACACTCCTACAAATCCAAATTTGTTATAAACTAATAGGGGAACGTCCAAAACTAGGTAGCCCAATTCCAGCCTCTTTGGAAACCTCCCTCTCTCCACTTATCCTACCGTACCCTTTGCTATGACCCCCACCCCATTGGAAAGTAGTTTTTTTATTATCAGATCAAGAAGGCATTTAGTATTTTCTGAAACACTTGGATATTGTATTTTGGAAATTTATTCAATTGTATGGCAAAAAATTTCCGGAGCTCAATTATATGAGAAACCAATTTTTACCTTATTTTCTTTTGCCTTCCTTCACCCCAGACACGCTCGCTAACTTCGACCGCTGTGGCGCTGTAATTTCCTTTACAGTGTCGGAATGCACAGAATGCTCAGCTGTGCATACGGCATAACAAGTAGCACATGGTCACAGCATAAAAATGTCGTACAACGATGCCGCTTGTACAATTCACTTCTATATTAGTCTAAATATTCGTCGAAAAGTAATCTTTGTTTATTGTTTTTTCGTAAAATAAGCACTACATCCTATTTATTTTTTGAAATTTTCGGGCTTGTTCGTGTACTGTCCTTGGTTTAATATAAGTCGTACTCAGTAAATTAAAAAAACCTTGATAGGTGAAATTAGTTAAAATGAATTTAATTATTTAAATGATTTCTCAAACATCATTAAATCACACGTAATCAAACTATTTTAACCCCCGAATTAAAAAAAGGGAAGTGTTATAAGTTTAATCGCTATGTGTGTGTGTGTCTGTCAGTTTGTCTGTCTGTCTGTCTGTGGCCTCATAGCGCCTAAACGGATGAATCAATTTTGTTTTGTTTGTTCCGTTTGAAAGGTAATTTAATGGATAGTGTTCTTAGCTATGTTTCAAGTGAGATTTTAGGGTTCCGTACCCAAAAAATTTGTCGGAGGGTTTTAAATTTTGTAAATTACACTTGTTAATTAGTTAGTGCATTGAAAAGTAAGTTTATATAAAATTATTTAGAGGTTATGATTTACAAAGTTGAAGAAGAAGTTATGCAGAAGGCGTGAGCAAATCTCTCATCACGCGACTATAGATTATCGAACGATTGACGCGAGTGCTGATGGGTTAAGCAGTTATTTTTATAACTCGCATTTTCCTGCAATATACGCATACAAAATCAATATTCAAATTTAATAAATTAATATTCCAAAAATAATAATATCTCAATCAAAAATTATTATTTATATGTGTGTTATTTATGAAAACAAACTGATAACATAAAATTGTTCATTTCATGTGTGTGTAGTAATTAAATGATATAAAATATTTTTAAGTTGTACAAATCTTTATAATAAGTATATTTCTTCTTTTTTTTTTTAATTTTTTGATAATAATTTAATTTATAAAATAATATATATTATTTTATTATATACTTAAAAACCGATATAATACTGGCTTCGTTAAAAGTTGAATCTTGGCATGTATTATAGTCGTATCGCGGTGCGCACGTGGGTTAGACCGCTACGAGTTGTGGATTCAACTTCGACAGTCTCCAATTGTCTACCGAAACATATACATATGTGTACACATATACTGTATTTTAAAACTATACACAAAAATCACTTTTATTTTCATTTTAAGTTTTTAGTGAGTTGTAAATAAATAAAAAAAACGTAATTTTTTTTTTAAAAAAACTTTAAAAAATTATTATTTTTTTAAAATAATTTTTTTTAATTTTTATTTATTTTTAATATTTTTTTGTTCGTGTTTTATTTTAAAAACTTCTTTTGGTTGTTCTTCCATAGTGTTTAAATTTTTAACATTGTTGTTTTTCGTTTCATTTTTTTGGAACGAAGGTCCTTAGTTCGGATACTTTTCGAAGAGCTTTTTTTTTGTGTTTTTTTGGGGGCGATAATTTTTATAACTTTCATGTTTAAAGTGATTTATTGGAATTTTTTAAAAACATGGATAGTTGGATGCAAGATATGGTAAGATTTAAGTTAAATTTTCTTTTTTTTTTTTTGAAATGTTTCGGAAAATTTTTAGTTGCGGTAGGTTATAAAAAGTGGTGGGATATGTGTGTTTACATATTTGAGTGTGTGAAGAATTTTGTTAATGAAAATCTTTAAACATGTTTTTCATCTATAGATTTATACAAAATTATTTTTAGTAAATTCATATTTATGATTTTTCCTTAAAAAATATATATTTTTGGACATAAATCAGGTATAGATTTATACAAAATTGTTTTCAACAATTTTTTTTATTGCTTTTCCTCAAAAATTTTTCCTACTTTAGTAAGAGACTGGCAAAAATATTTGAAGATAATTCTGATAAATTTAAATTCAATACTTAATCTGGAAAGGATGAATAATGTGCCTGGGAAAATATAGGAATTATCGGATAATACGTCGGAGTAATGGGAGAATCTTTCTAATTAATATTTTGTAATTTACATATTTAATTGACGGTTAATAATTTTGTTTGTTTAATATTTCATAATTTGTTTATTGATTAATTGAAATTAGCACTTTTAATTAATAATTAATTAGGGAACTAAAATATCTTAATAATTTTACAAAGCCAGTTTTGTAACGAATATATTTTGGTGATTTTGTCGAAAATTTGATAAAAGTCGAATCAGTCTAAGGTAGTTGTTTCATTACCGACAAACCTATAAGTTTCTTACTTACAAGGTTGCCACCTCTAGCTCCGGGATGCCGGGAGATAGTGAAATTAATATAATTATGTCTTTGAAAATGACAAGGTTGCCACCGCTAGCTCCTGGATGTCGGGAGATAGTGAAATTAATATAATTGTGTCATTGAAAATGACAAGGTTGCCACCTCTAGCTCCGGGATGTCGGGAAATAGTGAAATTAATATAATGATGTCATTGAAAATTTAAATAAATATCCTTCAAATAATTTGAAAATAAAAGCTGCTCCGAACTATCGAATTTACTTTAATGAAACAATTGGTGAAAATTTCTTTTAGTCTACATCGTATCCATAGAGATAATACCATAGAGCTTCAAAGTTGTTGCCAAACGGTTGATCAAAATACAGAGAGGTAAATAAAATAGGCGGGTATGGCTTCATCTTCATCGCTCTTACAAGCCTACAATTTCTATCTCTTTCTACCTCTTTGACTGCGGTCAAGAATTCACTTATTATGTTTATGTCTATACAGCTCTATGGTGTTATCTCTATGATCGTATCTGACTAAGACTTTCTCGGTATCCATTTAACGCATTAAATGTTTTCAGAGAAATTTTCCTAGAAACTCTCAAATTTTTCATGAAATAAATTAACCCCTTTTACTGTAAAAGATTCCAGTGTACGTAAGGAATCTAATAACCACGTGACCTAGTCTAGAGAAAGAGAGGATTAGTTCAAAAGCTACGTTAAGCTTCGTTGAGTACTTATTTTCTCAAACTTATATTTTTACAATTATGTTTATTATGTCACCCAAAATTAGAATAAAATATCCTAAATAATTCTTTCTTTATCCAACATCCGTTTAAGTGTAGGTGTTTGTTACTAAAATTATCCCAGACAGATAGACAAAAATTTAATTTTAATTTTATATTTTTACCTAATAAATCAATTTCTTAAGGTTGAACGGGCATTTCCAATATAATATTTAATCCCCGACTGAAGCTGACACACTCACTCATGAATACAAATTCTAAGGGGCTTGTAAGATGCATTTTTTGGCTTCAACTGTTTCATTGCAGCCCCCAAATTTCGTGTTTTTGTTCTATACAAAGATCTGATTTTACCATTCGACCTGAAATAAATTCAAATTAAAAGAAAACTTCGAAAACTTTCATTACCCACATCACAACCCTCCGGAAAATTGAAAAAAGACTCGAAAACGAAAAGAGATATCAAGCTGAAATTTTATAGCGTGCTGAGGACGTAAAAACTGAGGTCGAGTTCGAAAATGAGCAACATAGGTTAATTGGGTATTGGGTCCGTAGGACTCATCTTGTAAACCGTTGGAGATCGAATAAAAGTTCAAATGTAAAAAATGTTCCTTATAAAAAAATAAACAACTTTTGTTTGAAACATTTTTTCGTAAACATCACTGTTTGCCCGTGAGAGCGCGTATTATGCGCAAATTGTAGTATTATATGGATATATCAGTTATTTGTGTGTGTAATGTGACCGAGTAATCAACACTGTCTACACATGGTATTTTAACAATTAACTCAGTCAATTGTTTGTTTTCACTTGTTTAATTTATGTAAAATAAAATTTAGAGTGTTCTATAAAATTACAGTGTACTGTCCGATCAACCTTAAACTAATTTTTAATAAGAATTTGATAATATTCGATGGTACCTACACAAAAAATGTAAGGATTCAATTTTTGATCGTGACTAATTTGAGTAGCCTTGAAATATATATAAATATATATACCTAAATATAATTATTAGGCTTTTAGTTTCTTCACGTTTGTTTGTTTTTTTTCCTAAAATATATTTTCAATTTTATTTCGATGAATCATTTATTTCCTTTACCTATATTACCTACCTACCTGACTAAAAACAATATTTTGTGGTTTTTGTGTTTGTTTATATTTCTTGTTTTTATTATTTTTATGTTGTTTTTTCATTTTTATACCATGCATATATGAAATATACATAGTATATTAAGTTTAGTCCCAAGTTTGTAACGCTTAAAAATAATGATGCTAGGAAAAAAATTTGGTCATAGCTGTTTATAAAATCACCTAATTAGTCCATTTCCGGTTGTCCGTCCGTCCGTCCGTCCGTCTGTGGTCACGATAACTCAAAAACGAAAAAAGATATCGAGCTGAAATTTTTACAGCGTACTCAGGACGTAAAAAGTGAGGTCAAGTTCGTAAATGAGCATTATAGGTCAATTCGGTCTTGGGTCCGTAGGACCCATCTTGTAAACCGTTAGAGATAGATCAAAAGTTTAAATGTAAAAAATGTTCCTTATAAAAAAATAAAAAACTTTTGTTTGAAACATTTTTTTGTAAACATCACTGTTTACCCACGAGAGCGTTAATTAGGTGCAAATTTTATAGTATGTATTAATATAAGAATTGTGTGTTGCCTATTTAAAAGTGAATATCTTTTGTTATTTACGTGACGTCAAAAAAACAAACAATTGCGCATCAACACTGTCTATACATTTTTGTATGTGTTATGTGATAAAGAAATCAACACTGACTATGCATGGTATTTCAACAATTAACTCAGTCAATTGTTTCTTTTCACTTGTTTTTTAATGAATTGAATTGCGCACGGTTAGAAGCTTTCTTCGTCTTTATTAAAAAAATATTATATTATTTTTTAGTCCATTCGCTAGGGATCATTTTTGAGCTAATTTACCCTTAAATTCAATTTCAGGTATAAAATAAGAATAATTTGTGTACTTTTATCTTTATCTTTCGTTTATATATTTTAAATTCAAGTCTGTTTCTCTTTATCGAAGGAATTTTTTCGTGATTATTTAAAAAGTGCCTTTAATTGAATTCATACAAAATCAAAATAACAATTTTAATGATCTTTACTTGCGTGTTTTACTCCAGTCCACAAAAATGATGTACGCATCTCTGTGTCACAAAAAATGCACATTTCTGTTTTTCGAGAATGTTTCTCAAGAACTAGTTGAAGCTACCTGTAAATACTCATCTGAAATTGTTATGATCAGTAAAATCCTCATTACAGTCGGGGGACGTCTAAAATTAAAGTTTTCCACAGGATGGGAAAGAGGTCCCCCGACTGTAATGATGATTTTACTTATCATAACCATTTCAAATGACAATATTTTCTTGTTTTCATCCTTTTAAGAGCACGATTTTGTTAGAGAGTCGGGGTTTTAGTTTTTGGACTTTATTTTATTTAAACTATTTGGGGCTATAGTTTTGTGATAAAGTATTACGCCCTTTCATTTGATACCTAACACGGTATCGTTAAATTATAATTTGTTTTTAGTGCGTGAATTGATGTCCTCTAGAGGGCCGCTATATTCAATTTAATGTGATGTAACATAGCCTATAACCAGCGGACGATCAAGACGCTTTTAACGAAACCTCATTTGTCAAATTATGATAAGTAGTTTAGAAACTAGGTGGAAACAGATGAACATATACATACATACCGGTCAAACACATGACCCTCGCCGTTGTATAGTCGGGGTAAAAAAAACTGGTTATTTGGAATTTTTGATGGAAGCGACTGAACTATTTTTAAGACAGCTGCATTATAATGATTTTTGTATGTTTTATGTGTAAATTTTTATTTGGAGGTGATGATTATGTTTAGTTTTATTAGCATGTCTACGTTGATGATGCACGTTATTGTCTGTGAATCAGATTGCACATGTTTTATTGTTCTTTATACCCTGTGTACATGTAATAATAAGTATAATTATGTCGTAGGTATAATTAAATTTAGTCGAATTTATTATTTTCTAACAAGTGAAAACAAACAATTGACTGAGTTAATTGTTGAAATACCATGTATAGACCAGTGTTGATGACTCTATCACATTAACCATACATACATGTCACACATACATAACTGATATTCCCTTAATTACATACTATACAATTTACACATAATTTGCGCCCGTACGGGTAAACAGTGATATTTATAAAAAAATGTTTCAAACAAAAGTTAGTTATTTTTTTATAAGGAATTTTTACGGTTTACAGAATGGGTCCTACGGAATCAAGACCCAATTGACCTATGTTGCTCATTTACGAACTTGACCTCACTTTTTACGTCCTCAGCACGCTATCAAAATTCCAGCTTGATATCTCCTTTCGTTTTTGAGTAATCGTGATGTCAGACAGCCGGAAATGGACTAATTAGGTGATTCTATGAACACCTATACCAAAATTTTGTTCATAGTATCAATATTTTTAAGCGTTACAAACTTGGGACTAAACTTAATATACTATATACATGGTATAAAAATAAATGAAATGCTATAATAAAATTGTACCTCCGGCGAAGGCATAATCTGCATTACTTGGATTAGATAGGAACATAAGGACTTTCTTAAGAAATCACGTTTTCTTAGGATCATCTTTAAATAGTGTATATGCATTCTAATTAATGCCCTTTATGAACAGATAAATTTTTAATACTTGCGGTGTTAAATTAATAGATTTATAGATATAGACAGTGAAAATTGTGAAAATTAACCGGATTTTCGAAAAATAATAGTAACCAGGGCAGCTAGAATATGAATACCTATAACATATCCTTTCAAATCGATAGAGTAAAGGGTATAATCGCAAGGGTATAATTGTAACTTTAACCATTCTTATCTGGAAAACCGCTTTTCTTTATAAATATTTTTTCCACCAATGAATATTTAAGAGAAGTCTTAAAAAAATTATAAAATTTCACGCCAATCAAATAATGATTTCACGCCATTGAAAAATGTGTATAGAAGTGTCTTAAAGATGCGAGTTAGCTTAACGGATTTATGCAACTGTTATTATACTTATCTCAATAAAACGGTAAAGAAGGTCAATTCAACACTGATTAGATAAAAAAAAATTTGGTTTTCTTGTTGGTTTGTCAAATTAATTAAATAATAAATAAAAATAATCAAATAATTATTTGATAAGTTTAAAAAATTTATGAAAATTACTTCATGCACTGAATTAAGGTGTGAATTATGATGGTATTCTGATTTTGATATCGTTGTCAATTTTAATCAATATTTTTAAAATGATTTTTATCCAAATCATAAAAATTTTAACGTTTTTTTCGATTTTATCGATATTTGATTTTTGGAATTTTATCGTTACGTACCAAGAAATTTTTGCTGCCTCTTTTTATATACAAAAACAACAGAAATTAGATAAAATTAATGTTTGGATGCAGTTTTTGAGATATCGTCCAAAAATCCACGCGAAAATAATTTCAAGAGACATCAAAGAAAAAATTCGACAAATCGTCAAATAAACTTTATTTATGTATTTCTTAAATTCACAATTAAAATTATAAAAAAAAAATTTGGTTTCCGATTTCGATTAAAACCAATATTAACAATAATTTTTTTTAGTCTTAGAATATAGGTAAATAGTGATAATGCCGGGTCCGAACCGGGTTTCTTGGCATGAATCCAAGAGAACCGGGATCGATTCCTGGTATATATGTCCTTTTTCCAATTCTTTTTGATTAATGTTAGTTTAATATTTAATTTAACGGGTTTTCTGTCTCGTTAAGAATATTATTTACTATTCAAAAAAAATGTATTCTTATCAAAGTCAATGTAAACAACTTCCATTATGACATTAACTAAATAAAAATTTAAATTTATTATAAAATAAAGTTATTATCTTAAGTTTTTGTTATTAAAAGCAAAAAAAGTTGTATGATCATTTTAATTTCATGATTTAAACACGCTTAAATCATTATTTTTGATATTTAGGCCTTGATTTGATAATACACATCCAAAAATTTGCAGTAATTTTGAAAATGGAACAACCAAAGCACACCCTGACCCCAAAAATTAAACTAACTTGATTTATCTATAAATGGATTCGGAATGAAATATTGTTTCTTGCCGAGAAGTGTTATCACCTTATCTTTAATTTTTCTCATTTTCCAAGGGAATCTTATGTATTATTTCTCCTAGACTTTTTTCCTGTCCAGGCGAGATTTTCCTTAATTCATATCGTGCTTGCTAATGAAGAAAAATAGACTTACGATGCAAAAATTTACCGCTTAGGAAAAACAGGCTAGAAACAGAAATAATATTAAGATTTAATTTTGTTCTTTATATAATTTGTTTATCATATCTGTAATAAAATTGCCTATAATAAAAAGAAATTAGATTAATCACATAGGTATACATTATTTCTCCAATCTGTTTTAACCACCGATACTGCACTGCGGAATTCCGCGCGGATCGAACTAGTCTTAAATATTTTAAGTATTAATTACAAAAATGGTATTCTGAATCCTTATTATAAAATCTCCAAAATTTAAAAAAAGAAAATTGGTCGAAAAACAAAGTTTTTATTGAAATAAAAATAAAAAATAAAAAAAGCATTCACTTTGGAGATTTTTCATTGAATTTTTTACGATTTTCAACGCATTGTCGTAACGTCTTTAACTCATCAACATTACCAACAACAGCATCTTGCAACTGTTGAATGGCTTCCATAAATACACCTGCAGCTTCAGTGTAAGCCGGATCAAACATTCGCCCTTCTGGATTCTCTTTAAATAAATACTCAGCTAAATAATCAATAGGATCATCCGGTTTGATTTTCGCCACTTCTAATAAACCTTTTGTGAGTGTTGGAAATATATATTTGACTAAATAATCACGTAATGGTACACTTTGAACAGCCAGAATTTCAGCTTCCTCTTTTTCCATTTCTAACATCATTTCAGCCCAATTTTCCATTTTTAATAAACGTTCCTTTTCTAGTTTTTCTTTCAATGCTTGTTGTTCTTTCTGTACGCGTTCTTCATCTGCGATACGTTGTAATTCAGCCAAACGTGCCTCCTCTTCTAATTCGGCTTTGCTTGGACCTAAATGTCGATGTTTACCGATAATTTTACAAATTTGTTGGAATACATTCTCCATTTCTGGGCTATTATCTTGCATCACGTCAATTATATCAGGATGAACTTCGGCTTCGTCATAAAAATTTAATACGGTTTCTTCTTCGGTGTTAAGTGCACGAAATTCTTCAAGGCGACGCATCATATGTGTTTCAACGTAATGAGTACCTAGTTAAAAATATAATGTAGATAAAAGATTTACTACGTCATTACGTATGTTTATCCTTGTCTGTTGTGAGATTTGGCATTTTTGGGTGCATCGCAAGCCTCCGCGGATTAAAAACAGTAAAACTTTTTTTATCAAAATTTTTCAAAATGGATTTTTAGCAGGGAATATTCATGAAATTTAAATTTGGTTCAAATATTTTTCTTCCGTAACTTTAATGACTGGACATTTCAACTAAACCATTATTTTAGTTATTAATAAAAGTGCAAATTCAGTGAGGGCATTTAAAAATTTCTAAAACGGAAATTCAAATTTTTATACGGACGTGACATCATAGTACTGGCTTGTCAAATTTGTTGACATACTGTATGATATTAATTACTTACATTTTATATGGTATTTTATTAAATTATACTATTCTACGGCTTTTTATTAGAAAACTTAATAATAACGAGTGTAAATTTTGTTTTGTAAATTCATTTTTTTAAAGTGTAAATTATACATTGAACTTTCAAAAATTGACAGATCACGTACTTATACGTCATCAACAGAGAGCGCCAAAAAGCTGCGTTTAAATATCTCAAAATTATAATGTATTTTAGATATTTTTTACACTTAAATACAGTATTTTTAAGCAGTATTTATATTTTTTACTTTTTTATAACGGTGTAAACAATGAATTAAAATTATTAACAAAAAATACATGAATATTCCCTATTTTTTCCTACTGGTTTTGTTTAGTAAATGGACATTTCTTTTCTTCTTTGCCCCCTTTAGCTATTACATAAGATTTTATGGCCAGTGAATTTATCCTAACTTAGTATAAGATACCAACCTTGCACTTCGGATTCCGGTAAATTCATTACACGTTCGCATAAAAATTCATCGGTTGCCGTTAATGAGATGGCATATTGTGGCATTATTAGTTTATTGACATTTAGTCCTTGGTCCATATCTTCTCCATCTAATTCCTCCTCTTCGTCCCCGTTTAAACCAAATAAATCTTTTGCTTCGTCCACGGTTTTTGGATAACCGTCTAGGACCCAACCTTGATTTAGTAGTTTATTCGTGTACATTTTCTGTTTAATCAACTTTGTAAGAAGTTCTGGGGTTATTTTTCCATTTTTACTTTCATTTTGAATTTCTTCCAATTGAATTCGATAATCTTCGGCTGTAGGCTTTTCATCTTGATCTGTTTCATCAATATCGTCTTCTTCTTCTTCCACATCCTCATCCCCTGCAAATAATCCCACAAATTTTGATTTTTGACAAAAAAACTTGTGTATTTAAAAATTTAAGTTGAAAAAATATGCAGATTTCGAAAAATATATCCTCAAAAATATTTTCTATGTGAAGATGCAGCTTGCTCTTTCTCTCATGGGTTTCACGTGTTGTCTTTGACTCGGATACGCTTTTTAACGAAGTCGGGCAAGATGGAAATTTAACAATCGAGACACAACAAGCATCACATCCACTTTCTGATAACTCGCCCGACTTCTTGCTACTTTCCAAGATATGGAGAAGGCTTAACTATATTAAAAACACTTTGATCTCCTTATACAGAATGTTCGATTTACATCTAGGCATATAAATATCACGAGTATGATAGAATACATGCGTTAAGCAATGCGTCTAAGTGAGAGGTATTATATACATGTGTTAAAGCTTCGATATGCGTTTGGAGTTTCTTAGTTGAATAGATAAACTAAACTACAACAGATATGCCTCGATACAAGTCACTTTTGCAATTTCCTACAACTCTTATAATACCTCTTACTTAGATGCATTGCTTAACGCATGTACCCTGTCATACTCGTGATATTTATATGCCTAAATGTAAATCGAAAATTCTGTATATTCTCAGATTGATCGGATATTAGGATCAATAAACCACATATATTTGTAACCTGTTTGAGAGACAATTTCTTGTGTCTGCCTCATGATCTTACAACTCACCGTCTTTTTCAGCTTCTAAGTTTTCGGCTTCAGCCTTCATTATCGCTTCTTCTAACCACGAAATTGTTTCTTCAATTACTGATTTTACATTCATGTATGTTAAGTGATAATGTTCACAAAGACGTTTTGCAATTCTTGTTTTACCCACGGCTGGTGGGCCATGTATCACTATTTTGATTGGTGCTAATTTTCTTGATTCCTGTAATATGAACAACTTTTATTTGAAACCTTTTTTCATAAATATCACTGTTTACCCGGGAAAACTATTAAAGATAAGCAGTTGAAAATTAGTAGGTAGCTTCAACTTGAGATCTTGTAAAAGAGTCTCGAAAAACGAAAAAAAATTCCTTAAAAAACTTTCGAAAATGTGCTAAACTTTTTTTAATTATTTAAAATAAAGCAAGCATTTCAACAATTAACTCAGTCAATTGTTTGTTTTCACTGGTTATGTACGTAATCGTTTTTATGATATTTGCACATACCTTAAATTCCTGACAAATTGACAGGGCATTCTGCGGTAAACTTAAATCCGTTTGCCATGTAAAATTTAATTCATTTAAAATATAATCGGGTTCAAGTGCTAAATTCACTGTCACACGTTCATAAACCGTTTGAGTAATACTTGGATACAATAGTGCTTCCTCCACTAAAACATAAACAACTTCCCCTGTCCCCATAGTTTTACCAATTGCCTTGACAATCGTACGAAATCGTGATAATTGCTGTTCCACACCCAAAATATATTGTTTGCCAATTTTCGGTAAAGCACGTATAATGGCCACGATAATATTTGCCAAATCTTTAACATGAATTAATGGTATAAAATTTTTACCATTGCCAATTATTGGTAAACGTTCTGGATAATTTAGCCATGCCCATTCAAATAGGAAACTTAGGTCATTTTCTGCTAATCCATATACAATTCCCGCAGCAACAACGATTGTTTTAAATTTATTCGGGAATTCCTTTCCATATTTTACGGTTTTCTTTTCTAAGTTCGTATGGATTTTATAGTTTGGATGAGGTTTACGTTTTCGATAATCATCCTCCTGGAATGGTAAGGACGTATCGTATGGGTTTAACGGTTTTGTAAGGGCCCATGTCATAACTGTTGAAATTAAAATAAATACTCGTAATTCTTGTAAAACTTTAAATTTTTTTGGTGACTCTTCGCTCATTTGTGCTAAACGTTTCTGAAAGTCATCCAAAACCCAATTGGCTACCACAACTTCTTCCGGATCATTGGTTATATCAAATATAACCACGGAACATTTAAATAACTTTGTTAAAAATTCTTCGGTTTGTTCAAATTTCAAAATTTCATGGACATCGTCTAAATGTTTGATTGATTTTTGTTGAACTGTTCCAATTATTTGCCATGTTTTCGCTACTTTATGAAATAGAGTTTCTTTCACAAAAATTTCATCAGATTCGCCTTCTCCCCAGTCTGCTTCTTCTTCCTGAATTTAGGCAAAATATATCAAAATTCGTGAATTAAATGAAAAAATTGCGAAGTGTCTGAAATTACACACATAAAACCGGAACAGAAAATTCAGGTTTTTATATCCTACATATATGGAATATACCATGTGTGTTTGTACCATCTAGGGATATACATATCTGTAGTATGACAGAATACATACGTTTAGTAATGCATCTAAACGAAAGGTATTATATACATGTGTTGTAAGACTACAGATACGATACGACAGATCTTCTGTTGTGTGCAGTGATGATTGATGAACTTACTAGTTATCTGTAACTAAAAAACTCCCACTCTCCAAGCGTCTTCCAACTAATGTTCAATACATGTATATAATACCTCTCGCTTAGATGCATTACTAAACGGATGTATTCTGTCATACTACAGATATGTGTCTGCCTGGATGGTACAAACACACATGGTATATCAAGGTATATTAATTTTAGTCCCAAGTTTGAAACGCTTAGAAATATTGATGATACAATCAAAATTTTGATAAAGGTAGGTGCCCATAGCATGATAACTCAAAAACGAAAAAACTATAGAGCTGAAATTTTTATAGCTTACTCAGGACGTAAAAAGTGAGCTTAAATTCGTAAAAGAGCAACATAAGTCAATTGGGTCTTGGGTCCGTAAGATCCATCTTGTAAACCATTTTAAATGGAAAAAATGTTTAAATGTAAAAAATTTTCCTTGTAAAAAAATCAACAACTTTTGTGCTTTGAAATGTCTATGGTGAACTTCACAATTTTTAATTAATTTTCACATTTAGCTTGTATTACCTCCTCTTGCTCTTCTCTGCTTGATTCTTCTTCATTCATGTTATGAAATTCTTTAAATTTTTCACCGCTTAGAACATTGACTATTTCTTCGTTATTGAATGTATCCAATTGATTGATAAAAATTCGATGAGGAATGTATGGTAATTCATCTTCGGGGATTTCATTGTTTGCGGTTGGTGCGAATAAATCGATTGATTGATTCGATTTTTCGGACATTTTTGTTTTAGTTTTAGCTTTGATAAACAAATAAAAATTGGATTTGTAGTTTTAAAAACAAGATGTTTTATTTATGTTTGAAAGAAAAGTGGTTGAAAATTGTTGGTAGCCATGAAAAAGGGAATTTATTTATTTTATTGATAATTGAGAGTTGCTATCCCAACAACTGGCGATAGTAATAGGGCTTTTCATTTACAAAATGATTCTTTTTTGTTTTGGACTGTTTTCAATCAAGTAAAGACATATCTTATATCTTCCATCTTTGTCAAAAAGCACTGCTTGAAAAAGATAAAATATATTTAACTTTCTTAGGTTGAATAATTTTTTGAAAACTGGCCGAATCAAAAGCAAATCGATGAAAAGGTCTATTCGTATTAATTAAAACAGGAAGTGGATCCGTTTTCAGTAGTTCCAATTTAGACTACCAGGTTACTTACCATTTATCAATAAAGTCCTTCACACTCGTCACTTACTTTGTCCAACTTATTACTATCTGTCCGAAATAATAATGAATCGTAATTGAAATGAAAAGATCTATTACAAAATCTCGTTTTTTGATTCGATTTACCTAATTGGGTAAAATCTTTTAAACTGTTGATAGAATTTCAAATGTAGAAAATCTTTATTTTATTTAAAAACAAACAACTTTTGTCGGAAACATTTTTTATATAAATTCAATAGATTTGGCGCAATTTCAAAACTTTCAAAAATTATAAAATTCTAACAATAATTTTAATCGTTTTATTTATTTATATCATTTTATTTATAAAATAAAAAATGTTAATGAATTAATATGAAAATAAAAGATTGACGCCATCATGAAAAATCATGTGCATCATATGAAACGTGGGGTTAAAGGTTTTAAAACTTTACACGTGAGATTGATAAAATTAAATATATTTAAAAAAGATTAGATATTTAGCATTTCTTAGATTTGTCATAATTTTTGAGATACCGGGTAAGATGGGGTTAATCAAAATAGTTAATTTTCTTGCAGCAAAACTTCGAAAAAGATTTTCAGTGAATAGATTTTTTGTTCTATCTCTAACTGTTTATAAGATTGAAGACCCAATTGACCTTTGTTGCTCATTTACAAATTCAAATTTGATATCTCTTTTCGTTTTCGAGTTATCGTGTCGATGAACAGACGGACGGACAACCGAAAGTAGACTAATTAATTGATTTTATAAACATCTATACCAAAATTTTGGTGCTCGAATCATAAATATTTCTAAGCGTTACAAACTTGGGACTAAAATTAGTATACTTTGATGTATATTTCATAAACTTTTAGTTCAGCTATCAAATGGCTACGAAAAGAGGCTTGACGCCCATTTTACACGTTCGAAAGAGTAGCTGTGTTCGATATGTGTCGTCAAGTTCCCATTGTTCGAACTTTGATTGTCAAATTAACGCCAATTGGACAATTTGATCACACAGATCGAACACAGCTATTTTTCATAAATATTATTCAGTAGCTTAGATATTTAAATAACATAATTTTTGTACATTTATTAGTGCATTTTGATTAACTGCTCTAAGAGCATGACAATTATCAATTTTAAAAGATGCAAATAAATTAATTTATTTATCTTAATGACCTTATTTTGACTTTGGCTTTAGCTTCCTAATTCTTAATCAATGTAAAATAATGTCACATTATTTTTCTAAAATGACACTTTACGTTTATCTCTACACTGCTTGCCTTCCGAAACATTTGAGTTTGGTAAATTTAGGTCTATGGTTGTATGAAAATTAAATTTTTGCTATTAAAAAAAGTAGCTCGATATTGTGGTAGATACAGATTCGGAATAATTTTTTCCGTAAAAAAATCCATATTGATATTTATTTGTTATCTACTCTCAAAATCCCTAAACACTTGTAAAGTATCTAAATCTAAATAAAATCATAAACAAATATTATTCTACAATAATAATATTAAAGAGATAGTTGTTGCAAATCAATTTAAGGTCAACCGTGGCAGATAACTTTTTTTAACGATCATGGCCAAACTATATATTGATAAAAAAAAATTACTGTATTTAAATTATATTTTATTGCATTTTTGATAAGAAAAATATGATTATATAAATGTATATAAAACATATTTGACATAATGATATTTGACATAAATGTATTTTTAACAAAACAAAATTTATTAATACAAAATTCAATCAAATGGCTCACATAGTTTATTTTTTATACACTACATATATTTAATAGAAAGCTAGATTAGGTTAGGTTAGGTAAGAGTGGCTGTCCTGTGTGGGACACACTTAGACCATAGGGTCCGTTGTGAAATCGGTGTATCCGTTTAGAAGCTACGATGCCACAAACACACACATAGCGGTCAAACTTATAACACCCTTCTTTTTGGATCGGGGATTAAAAATACATGTGTATTTTGTCAATAATGCCTCTTTAATTTAAACTTATTGCCTAAACTGTTGAGAACACATAAGCGAAAACCGATAAGTACAAGATTTCCAAGTGACCAAGTGAATTTTTCAGCCAAGTGTTTTATTCTAATACCATAAACAGAATCGATAAAATCAATTAGACTTCAACATTCACTTTTAAAATATTAGAAATAAAGTGTTCTATATGTCGGTCACACGACTGCTTTTCAAATTTTCGACAATAATATTAGAAAATAAACAATTTTAATTAATTGTTTTCAATAATTTTAATTTGACAATTACTATACCATTTATATGTAAACAATTCAAATTTTTAGTCAAAAGAGCTCCCTTTAACGCCATAATTATCCACTGGAAGCGCTGGAGTCGATCTGAATGATTACACACCCAATGAATTGAAAAATATGAATGTAATGTAAATAATCGGATTGGAATGCTTTGAATATAAAAATGTATATTTATTTTGATTGTTAAAAATAATATTATACTATTAAATAAATTTTCTCAAATTTTATCATTTCATATATTTTTACCTAAATGTTTCGTTATCTTATCTTAGAACGCATAAAATTTGAGGTCATATAATAAATGCAAATAATGGAATAATTATACTTTTTTTTTTGCAATTTGTATAAACTTCCTCTCTTCTTAAAATTTGGACAATTATTTTTTTTATTTAATCAATGATTTTGTTAATTAATTTTTATTTTATTCAAAGTATTATATTTAGAAAAACTCAGGCGAAACCACCGACTATGCTGATCCCTCATTTTGCGTGTTTGATACAGATCAATATGTAGATAGCGCCTAATTTTTCAATTTATATTGAGTTTTTTGTTTGATAGTTACAATATCGACTTTTTGAATCTTCGATAATATCGTAAAATTGATTTCACGTAGTAAATCACTTTCAAAACACATAATTTTTTATCAGAAGTTCAATATTTGATGCCCCTCTGCGACGATGCTCTAGCCCAGTGCCTAGTGTGCCTTATTTTGTTATAAATAGTATTAAATTTCCAATATACACCATATATACAAACCGTAGACGTATATGTCTATCCATAAAATTATATTAATAAAGTAATGTGTCATTACCGTGAAAACGCCTCAAATAAGACATGCACGGTGCGAATAGCATAGCCTATAGTAATCTGGGAATCAGCAGGGTGAATAAAATAGATGTTCGAATTTAGAATTAAGATAACATGTATTTATCAACTAATTTTTTTATCTTTTCGTTACAGGTATCCATGATGACTGAAAGTGGAAGTAATAATACGTCTTCGTTAACAGAACAAGGAACTGAGGAGGATACAAAATGTAATACGGTCGCATCGAATATTCCAATACCTCAAATCAAACAAATTAAAGAAGAATTAGATATATCGTTTACAGAATGTACACCATCCGCTTATTCACCGACAACTACCGTTATGCACGAGGTAAAAATTTAAATTTCACGTGGAATACCTTAATAGTAATTATAAAACATAACAGAGGTACCGCAAATGGATCCCTAGTACCTAGACTAAGGAGTTGTCTATACCCTCAATGAGAACCACCTGTCACCCGAAGGTGACAGTCTTCAGATAAGAAATGCTATTTTAGGCAAATATCGAATCCAGAAGCCACGCAGAAAGCCCGCAGCATCAAAACGTTGAGTACTTTACTGATCAAATTTAACAGGGGCGGTATCCTTTTCGATATAAACTAGAAAACTCGGATTTCTAAATTGTTTTAGAGATTTGAAAATGTAAAAAAAATCTTGTTATAATTGAATCCAATCATTGATTTTGATTCAAATTAAGATGAGCATTTCTGTGGACTGCATTATGAATTTTGTTAAAATATAACCCCTACAGAATTCACAATAAAAATATTTAGTTAGATTTATAAAAATTATTATTAATTAGCTATAAACCGGTATCGATCTTCAGTAGCATTGAAACCTTAAAATTAAAGTCAAAATAAAATTAAAATATGTTGTTTTTCATATTTTCAGATCGATTTTGGGCGATATTGTGAACAACGAGATCGATCTCCTTCGAGTCCAGATCGACAGCATTGCTCTTCGACCACGCAACCGATTGAAGAACATTCAAGAGCTGGTCACACTACGGTAAGAAGCATAATATTTATGAATTATGATTGTCATAAATTTCACTTATCTGAGGAAATTTTTTTGAAACCATTCATATATAATACGCTTTTTACGAGTCATATAATTTGGGGGTTTTGTTAACTTGCTTATCTTACATTTTATGCTGCCGAAACTCGTATCGTCAAAACGCAGAAAAAGCTTTCTTTGCTGATAACTAAGTTTATGCTCCAAATGATCGAGCAATAGAATACAACTAAGACTTGATAAAATGTATTTTCCCTTCAAAGGCGAGTAGGTTTTCCAAGCGACTCACATCACAAATTAATATTATCTTTCCTTTTACAGGATGGTATTAAAGAAGAAGATTCACCGCGTAGATTATGTTTGGTATGTGGTGATGTTGCGTCAGGGTTTCATTACGGCGTTGCATCTTGCGAAGCATGCAAAGCTTTCTTTAAACGAACAATACAAGGTATAAATCTTGCATATTTGCTGTCAAAAATTGTATATTAACTGAATTTCTTCGTTTTTGTAGGTAATATTGAATATACTTGCCCGGCTGTTGGTGAATGCGAAATAAATAAACGAAGGCGTAAAGCGTGTCAAGCATGTAGATTTCGTAAATGTTTAAGATGTGGAATGTTAAAAGAAGGTGTAAGATTGGATAGAGTACGAGGTGGGCGCCAAAAATATCGTAGAAATCCAGATTTGTCTTTTCAAATGTTGGTTACAACTGCACAACGGCCACAAATGTTAGAAGGTGAGAATCAACTATTTAAAAAATGTTTAAATTTCCAAATTACTGTTAATACTCACCGGAAATGTGAGATTTTAAAAAGAGTTTGTAATAATTCTGAGTCACATTCAGAACTTTACCACAAAGACAGCTTATCAAATTGGATTCTTAGCATGCTTGTTCCAAAACTGTTATTGAAAACTAAACCTTCATAGCTTTGGTTAGTTTACGTGTCTTAAAGACAGTTTTCCTCCATTATGATATCATATATGTGTTTTACCGCCTTTTCCGCTGATAGTTTCATTTATCAGTTCCTCAATTATTTTGACAGGCTGAGTACATCTCCTTTCTGCATATACCATGCACTACAAGAGCCCATCACAACCATTAATTAATTTTTTGTTGTGACGGTGCGAATTGAACCCGCTACACTAGGAATAAGATGTCCAATATTGGCAGTTAATATCCCAGAGAAAGACGAAATAGAATATCGAATTTTGTTTTTAATACAAATTTTTTTTACAGATATTAAAATGTTAGAAGCATTGAAAAATTGTGAACCAGACATGTTAGAAATAAATGTATCGTTAGAAGTGAGTAAACATAGAACACTATCAATGTTAAGTGATTTATACGACAGAGAATTAGTTGGTATTATCGGTTGGGCAAAACAAATACCAGGATTTACAGATTTATCATTGAATGATGAAATGCGTTTATTACAAAGTACATGGGCTGAAATACTCACATTAACATTAGCCTATAGATCAATGAAATTATTAGCTAGTGGTAAACTACGTTATGCAACTGATTTTACACTAGATGAAAAACAAGCACGCGAATGTGGAGCTCATGAATTATATAATCGGGTAAGAACAATTTATTTTATTTACTTTGTTTAGAGTTTACTTGAGTCAATCGATAACCCGCTAGCTACAGTTTTTTACACCAAGCAGACTTAAACTTATACCCTTTTCATTTTTTACTCGGAGACCCAATAGTTTTAACTATAAATTTTTACTCTTGTTTCTGATAGCGATTAAAATTGAATAAAAACCATTTAAAAACTTTGTTAGCTCAAGAAGACGGCTTATAAAATTTCTCATCTGAACTGTAACAGTAAAAGTATCGACGCATTGGGACATATCAACTCTAGTAATATCCTGCACCAGAGGTGTCGCCTTAAAGATTTTCTTAACTTTGTTTTTTTGTTTCAGTGTTGCCATGTTGTGGAGCGATTGGAACGTTTGTCAATTTGTAAAGAAGAATACTTCCTATTAAAAGCTTTAGTACTTGCAAATTCCGATGTTCGCCTAGACGATTATCATGCTTTGAAAAAATTCAGGGAATCAATATTAGGAGCACTTTCAGATGCTGTAGGAATACTACGGTAAATAAAGAATTTAATTTAAAGTTAAAACGATCAAATAATCACAATTGTATTTTTCTAGACCAAGTGGAGCACTTCTTCAACTCCAACATCTTTTACTCTCGATGCCAGCACTACGTCAAGCTGACTATGCAGTACGCCGTTTTTGGTCAGATATTCACCAACGGAATTTGGTGCCAATGAATAAGTTATTTTTAGAAATGTTGGAATCTTATTCACGGTAGCCTATTATATTTTAGTTATGATTCGATTTTTAAAAAAATATTATGTTTAAGAATTTGTAAATATATTTTGAAAAAGTATATATGTAGGAATTTACATTAAAAAAAAACTATAAAAACATCTGACAACAAAATTGTTTAAAAATTTGAATGTATTTATGCAAAATGACTGATTTTTACAAAAAATATAGTCAATTTACCAAAAAAAATCAATTTATTTGAATCCATATTATACTTTTTCATAAAAATTCCTCTGAAATCCCAATTAGCCCTCCTAAAATTATACCAAATTATTATTCTTATGACAACACTAAGCTACTATTATAGTAAATCACATTATTCAATTCGTGGCTAGAGGGTAGAGATAAGAAAAACGATCTTATATGGTGGAAAACTGTGGTGGCTACCAATAAAACATACTAAAAGAAGTTTTAAACGTTCATATTTTGCACTTCTCTATTATAGAAGTATGCAAAAAAACCTTTAAAAGGTTTTCAAAAACCAACCTCCCTTTCTGTCCGTGCGGTTAGAATTCTTCATCCGAAGTGATAAAAAACTTAAAAAATTAATCATTTTCCCATTATAATCCACAAAGGAATATGTTTATCTGAAATAATACCATAGAGCTGTATACACAAAGCAAAAACAGTAAATGAATTCTTGACCGCAGTGAGAGAAGTAGAAAGAGGCAAAAATTGTAGGCTTATAAAAGAGACGAAGACAGCCATACACGCCTACTTTATCGGTCTCTTTCTATTGCGATCAACACGACTTTCCAGCTCTACTATATTATCTCAATAGATTTATTAAAAGTTTATGCCCTTAATAAAGTTCTTGTCTACTAAAGGAAGAGTAAAACCAGAAAACTCTATAGTGGTAGAACCACTGAATTGGCATCATTGGTATCGGTACGAATAATTTCTCCCATTACGTTAACAAAATTTGTCAATTCTCCCCGTTGAAAATGGTAATAGATGATCTAAGATTATCCCGCTTGAGTTTGGTCTCCATGTGTTTTCTCTATGGGCGGGATTTTTCTATGGGCATTTTTCTTATGGGCGACTACTTTTGAATCAATCTGTATTTTAATTAAATTGATTATAATCGAAATCAAACTATCATACGTAATCATGAACGAGCCCTTTTATAAAATTCTTCTATGTAGATTAAAAACTTCCTTAAATTACCAACATTTAAATAATTCCCCTAAAAATATAGTGTAATTTATTTGTTGATTTATCAAAAATTGACAGTGATTTTATTATAGTAGCTCTAATTCTTTTGACAATCTCTTTACTTTGTCTATCTATGTAGATTTGACTTGACTGTTGAGTACAACAAAGATGGTTGAGTGTTTAGAATTGTAAAGTCAAATAGATACGATATCAAAATATAAATAAATTTTGTACATTACATCATTTTAGTGTAAATACATGTAGTAGTTTGGAATTAACACAAAATAATGAAAATTATTTCATAATATTTCATTCACAAAGTTCATCAATACATTTAAAATATGTGTGATGTTTGTTCAGACTTCCTACAGCTGCTAGTGTCATGTAAGAATAATAATAATTCTTATAAATGAAACCAATTATTTCAATTTGTCAGATGAAATCCATTTATTTTCATATATTTTTCAGACATAATCATATTTTTTTATCCATTGTCTGTTCAATTGAATTTTTTATAAAAGTGAATATTCTGTAACAATTTAATGATTATATGTTTCTTAATGAAATTGTTTTAGATGAGACCCAATTTAGCATAGAAACTGAAGAGCATCCACAGCTCACGAAGTTTGACATCTCAACATTGTTGTTATACGTACAAACATGGCCAGCAAGGTGTGTTAAAATTTTTCCAAACATTTATAAAACAGTACCTTATCCAATTTTCATAGTTGCACATATTTTGATTATTCGTCTTTTTCTTATATTTACGATTTTCGTTTACTGAGTTTTTCTATTTTGATTTGTGATTACTAACAACAGTTATTTATGTTTATGCCAACTATTTTTTAAGTCTCCTAATTTATTTTTAAAATAGGAGGCTTAAAATCAAAAAGACTTTATGTTTAAAATTACGCTCCATTTAATTCATCGGGTTTAAGTAATTTAAAATATTACTGATAAAGAGATTTTAGTGAAAACCTTTCAAAATCCATTTATTCCATCTAGAGAATATTTTTTTTGGAGCATAATTTAGCTAATTTATTTTCTTTTAACCAACAAGCAATGCTTACAGAGCCAGAAGTGAATACTACTTATTTCGTTCACCAAGGCAATGCGTCCGAATTTTCATATTAATTTTATGTTAGGTATATTATATTTGATCCACCTGGTGTAAATTTTGTATTCAGGAGCATAATAATAAAAATAAAACATAAGAGTGGTACCGCAAATGAGTCCTTAGCACCTAGACCAAGGGGCCCCCATGCCCTACTCGAGAACAATCTGCCACCCGAACGTGAGACGTCTTCGGTTAAGAGATGTTATTTTAATCAACTGAAGTAATAGGATTCTGTCAAGGCCAGACGCTATGCAAAAAGCCCTTAGTTTTTTCATTAGGATCTCTCTCAGGATTTACAGATCAAAGGTTTCTTAACTGAACAATCTGAATCTGACACTATTCAGGTTTTTGTAGGTGCAAACAAAATGTATGAGAGTTTCATCGTCCTCCAGTAAGGGTCTACAAGTGGGATCATCATAGATTCACATATTATGAAGGTGATAGTTCAATCGATAGTGCCCTGTCAAGGGTTCCACCACCTTTCTCAACTGTGCTCTAGTAAGTAAGCACAGTCGAATGACTTAGCTGTGGTTATACACAGTTTGGTCTATCGCATACCCTGCGCAAAGTCCCAGTAATCAAGATGAACTAGCCTTTCCTTGATTCGATAAATTACGGAACATTTTACTATTGAAACTTTCTTTTTTAAGAAATTCAAGTATAAGGTAGAAACAAATTGTATTTTTCAACGTGAGCTTCGAGTGAAAAATATAATGAGACACTGACCAATCAAGGGATGGTTATGTCAGTGGTTGATAAAGCATCCTGAAAATTTGATCTATGCACTTTATTGCAAGAGCTGCCACTACGAGAATTTATGGGAACAATGGTATCTCCCTTTCTCTGTTACCGCCCAGCTTTTCCTATGAGATAACTCATTCACTTGAATCACTCATTTTTGACTCTTTCTGATTTACAATCTATTGACGTCAAAACCTCTTTGCAGCTCTTAAATAGTTGCAAAAGGTTTAAATAGGGGTGGTTGGTACTGCCTCTCTGTTATCGCCTAGCTTTTCCTATGAGAAAACTCATTCACTTAAATAATTTATTTTCGACACTTTCTTCTGATTTCCAATCTATTGATTCTTGTTTCTCTAATGTTTATTTCAGACAATGTATGTGTTGTTATCGTGATTTTAAGAATTTAGAACGGTTTAGTTTAATCACACAAGGCATAATATGTCTGTGTGTACATCATTTAAAAAATTTACGTGCAACACTAACTGATAATGGCAAAACAAACACAACAAAAGGTGATGCAGATGAAAAAACTTCAGAACCAGATGAAAAAGATGAATCAATTGATGATTCATCGGAAATTACAAGCTTACAAGATAAAGAGAAATTATTTCATCTGGTATCAAAAATATTTCTAATGAATTTTCCATTGTATGTGGCCAGTAAACATACAGTACAAACTAAATTGGAAGAGGTTACATCAATGGAATTAACAAGTTTAAATGCGTTTTGTGATTTACATGATCAGGAAATTCCAATATATTTATTACGTAATGTTACTTTGTTTTGTAAATCGGGAGGTTTACATGCAATGACATTATGTTTTCAACATTTAATACCAGAAGTATTACCGGTATCTACTGCGCATGCTATCATCGCTATTGGTAATTCGTTTTCTTACTTTAAATTATAAACAGGTCTAGCTGTATAACAACGTTGCCAGGTTGGGAGATTTCCCCCTAAATTTAGTGGATTTTAGACGGCTTGGTGGAAAAATAGGGGAAACCTTTTAATAGGTTTGTTCAGGGTATTTACAAACTTCCTTAAATTTAAGTTGGAAGAACGATTTATGCTCAAAACAGAAATTATAAAAAGATTATTAATAAACTATCAACGCCAAAGTGGGGAAAAAGGGGATGAAAGTTTATATAAAATAATTTTTTGATCCACTTCTTAATCGATTTTAAAGATTCTTTCACTTATAGAATGTTATCAGCTAGTAACATGGGCTATGTTTTATTTTTGCACAGAGACGCGACCGAATGAATGCCTGCTAGTCTGTTTATAATTAACTTGCTGTGAATTTGTTTACAAAGAGATTCTAATTATTTTCGATATTTTTAGTTTGCAATTTAAAATTATGGCTAAATTTCAAAACAACTTTACAATTGCTAGTACCTTTAAGATCGCGGGTACTGAGATATATGTGTCGGTTAGCTGATTCAGAGCTTCGAACTCCGGCAATCAAAAGCATGGCAGGTATGTACAAATATTTTAGATGTTTTTTTATTTCTGAATTACTAATAGACATTCTACGAACCTTTATTTTTACTAAAATTCTAAATTACCATTTTGAGAGTCAGCTAAAAATATTAAATTATTTTCACTACTTTTTGACAACAGGTTGTTGACAAAACGGATGCAACAAGTTGTTTTATATTGTTACCTAGACTTCGAGCGGTAAATTTTAAATAATTACCTATTGTTTCGAAAAAATTTATCAAGTTTGAATATTTTTTATTTTATTTAAGGTCGCTTTTTAACAATTAGGTTATTAGCGACCTCAGAGATTTATATATTATTTAGGTAAATATGAATCATTTCGCTATTATTCTTAAACTATTACTTTCAGTATTTAATATTTCCTGGGAGACAATCATGGTGGGAAAATCTTTTTTGATAAGACCTAGGCTTGATTTCTTAATTGTAGTTTATACGGGGTGGGCCACTTTAATCTCTTAATGCTAATAGTTCGTTTTGTAGTTAACCAATCAAAAAATAACTTAAACAAAAGTTGCAGAGTTTTATGATTTAAATAAAGATTTCAATAATGATTTAAATAAAGGAAATAAATTAAAAAAATAAGAAAATCTGATTGCGTAAAATAAAAATCCACACAAATACCCTTTCTGCTGCAATTTTTTACTAAAACAAATTTTTTATTGGCTTATAGACTTTATGTGGAGTGCAATCAAAGATCCATTAGATATGCCATTGGGTTTGGATAGCGATGGTTTAGATTTAGCGTTTAAATATTTTACATCGAGTACATTAACAATGCGATTAGCTGGTATTGCACAAATTAATAGTCATATTGGATTGTTGGCTGAATTATGTGGGAATAGTGGGGCACATACACATGATATTTCATTATCATCAGATGCAGTGGATTCAGCACCACGCAGCATGGCTGATTGGCTGATAAATAACAATATTATATCTCATATATTTGGTCCAAATTTACATGTTGAAGTAAGTTTTGATGTTTAAATTATATTTTCTCACCTCCGTGCAGAAAGTGTCAACTTTCTGTTGTCGTATAAAACGAAGTTGTCGCTTTCTGCCTCCACCGGGGCCGCCTCGGGCGACAATGAACGTGAGATCTGTGACGTTTTTTACTTTTGCTCCCTACATGTGTTATATACTATTTTAGCCACTAAAGTGTTTTTTATTTGTTCGTTTTTAGCTAATAAAACAAAGCCATATAATTTTAAATTTTCTGGCAATGGAAGGACGAATTACGACTGAATATTTAGATATTATATGGGCGGCAGCACAGTTAAAACATTGTAGTAAACCAGTACATGATTTATTACCAAGTTTAATCAAACATTTATCAGTGGCTGCAGCTTTACATTTATATAATTTATTAACAAAACTAGAAACACGTGAACATACTGAACAGACATTGTATTTAGCATCCGCTTTAATTAAATTTATATGGACACGTAGTGGGGCAAGTTCAGCGGGAGCATCCACATCTGATCCATCACATATTGGCTTTGTATCAAGTTCATCGGCAATTGGATTGCATAAGTGTGCAAGCTCATCAGAAAATAGTGTTAGTATAGACGGAAGTAATTCGGATGAAGAACAGGTAAAATTTTACAATAACATGTAAAATTTTTCACTTACAAGTTTTATCCCATCACATTATATTGTGAAATTTTTCCCTATTATTGTTAATTTTAAGATTTCTCTCACAAAAAATACCGAGAATTTTGAAATATAATACTCTAATTAGTCTAGAATAATTTAAAAATCTTGTTGAAATGTAAAAAACCTTAAGCATTGTGTTTTCGATTTGGATAAAAATCAATATTAAGAGTAATTACCAAAAACATAATACCTTAAAACATGCAGTTTTTGAGATATCTTCTGAAATTCTTGGTATTTTTTTTGACAAGATGTGTTCCAACGAAAATATTTAAGGTGGCTTTATACCAAAATGTTTTCACAGTTAAAATATTATAAAGCCATCTTAAATTCATTTATTTATATTATATTAATTTCAATGTTTTTTTAGGGTGAAACATCGGCACAAAGTGAAAGCCATAAGAGTGGAACAGAAGCTGAAGAAGAAGAGGAAGATGAAGAGGAAGAAGAGGATGAAGATGATGAAATGTTAGAAATTGATCGGGAAGGGCCTACCCCTTGTAAACAAGCTCGTACACAACATGCAACTTTTGAACCAGGTATGTTTCTCTTAAAATCATATTGATTTTTCACGCTCATTCCTTGGTACAGACAATTGCAGCATTTTAAAAATTATGTTAAATTTTAGGAACACCAAGGGAAGATATATCTATTGAAAAGAAGGGAATTTCCGGAACCAAAGGATCGTAAGTATTAATTAAAATTTTTTGTTTTTGATTAAATAATTAAGGCTTGTTAATAATTCAAAAAATATATTTTATTAGTTACATAGTTTTTGAAGGTTAATATAAATTTTTCTATATACAGGTCAATCAAAAAGAAAATACCAATTGCGGATGAAGCAATAGTCCAAACAGAAAATGTGAATGTATTATCAGCAAATTTACCAGAAGGTGTTGAAACAATTGCTTCAAGTAGTTCAGCTGATGAGGAGGAAATTCATCACACGCATATGATGAAAAAGAGACATATGCGACAAAAATCATTAAAATGTAAGCTTTCATTCCCTCACTTTTATAAGATTACTCAAAACTTTTTTTATTGCAGGCAAACGACCAGATGATAGTATTCGTATGCACCGAGATTGTATTGATTTATTACCGGAGGGTGATGAAAGTGATACAGAAACCAAACATTTAAAACGGTTAGCTCGTGTAAAATCACGATCAAGGTTTGTTATTTTTCATAAACTTTCCTTCGTTCATGTATTTTTAATATATTTCTTGTTTTTAGACTGCGACGAGAACCTTTAGTTTCTGTATACGTTGGTGATAGTTCATCAGGAAGTGAAAATGGTAAAGCTTTAATTCGTTCAATTGGACCTCGTGCACCATCTTGTCAACCGTTTATACCAGATTTAGATGTTCCTCGAGATGAGTATGTTTCCTTTTTCTTTTCTTACAAATGAAAACGTCCGTGATTTTTGAGTGAAGAACATAAACATATCTTGTTATTAATTTCGGAGAGTACAAAAATATGTGTCGTTTGTAATTAAATTCAGATTACAAGTAAAATTTTCAAAAGTTTTAAAAACCTCCAACAAATGCCGATATTATTCTTGGACCGCACTCTCCAAATTGGACCGATTTTGAAGATCATTTTTCTTTTTTAGTTATTTCGGATACGAAACTCTAAACTTAGCTAAGAACACTCCATTAAATTACCTTTCAAACAAAATAAAAAAAATCAAAATCGGTTCATCCGTTTAGGAGCTACGATGCCACCGACAGACACACATGGCGTTATAACACTTCTCTTTTTGGTTCTATTATTTGTATTAATTGAAATTTCTTGACTAATATCAAAATTATTACAGGCATTTATTAGAATTATTAAGTGGGGATGAAATTGAAGGTGATGGAGATGGTAGTTATTCATCACGCATGAGCAATAAATCTGAAAAGAACATGGGTGATTTTGATGGTGAAGAATCAGTTTGTGATGAAGAACTTGCGCAGCTAGCTGCACAGGTAATGACTCCCATAAAAAAAACACTTGTCTAACGTCTGTTTTCGTAATTTTATTATTTTTTATAGACTCGAGAACCAGCACAATGTCTAGGTTTGCAAGCGCATGACATAGAAAAATCACCAGCTTGGACAGATCCACGTTTATCAGCAACATTCAAAATTGATAATGTTTGTCAACCAGGAAATACCCTATTATGGGATTTATTACAGGATAATAAAATTGTAAGTTACTCGAGTTACTTTTCTCAAAATATCTATTCATTTTCATTTTATTTCTACAGAATCAATTAGGTGAAGGATTAGCGTTAGAAGCTGAGAAAGCTTTATGTAATTTATTATGTTATAATACAGAACGGATCATTCGAATGAAATTTATTGAGGGTTGTTTGCAAAATCTTGCGAATAATTGGTAAGTAAATGGGTTTTAATTCTTTTTAATTTACTCCTATACGAGAATCAAAAAGTAAACAGCAACATGGTCGGCCTAGGATTCTTTAAATCCTCATAAAGTCTGGCAGTGAATAACACAGTCAGGCGAATGAAGAAGCGAAAAGGAAATGAAGCCTCAGATTCTTTAGCACGAGAGAAGTCGACTCAAACACCCCCTTCACCTGCTCCTTAATTTACCGAATCAAGGAATGGCTATGATAAATCCATCTTGGTTACTGGGACTTTGCATGAGGCATGCGACAGATCAAATTATGTTTAACCACAGCTAGACCATTCGACTGTGCTCACCAGACACTGTCGATTGAACTACCATCTTGTAGAGCTTGTATGGAGGACGATGAAACCTCCTTACATGTTACTTGCACCTGCAGAAATCGGCAGGTCGTCTGGTTTAGAATGTTGTGGTCCGAAACTTTGAATTCATCAATGCTGGGAGAAATCCCGGCAGGTAAACTGTTGGATTTCTGTGTGGCGTCTGGCCCCGGCAGAATCCTATAGCTTCATTTACTTATAATAGCATCTTTTACCCGGAGACATCTCGCCTTCGGGTGATAGATTTTTCCTCAATGAGGACATAGAGGAACCCCTTGGTCTAGGTTCTAGAAATGTATTATTATTATTAACCCCCGGAAAAAATTTAAAAAATTACGATTCTAACAATTTTTTAACAATTAATTTTTAGGTCAGTGGTAATATCATTACGAATATTACCAAAATTATTAGCATCATTTCAACAATTTCGCGGTTTAGACACACATCATGTGACACATTGGGCAGATAAACAACATAATATGATGTCACATTTTTTTAATAATCTCAAAGCATATACAAATTCACGTCGATCTAAATCGGCCAACACTCAACAACAACCTAGTCCTACAAGCAACTTATATACACACCAAATGGAAGTACAAGTTCGTTTACATTTTTTATCTGCCGTATATTCTCCGTTAGGATCACCGAAAACTTTTAAATTAAGTGTGGAACAAGTTGATACATTATGGCAATGTTTGGCACATGATAATGAGTGTAGTGATGAGTTGTTTAGCTGGTTGTTGTCACAAGCGAAAAGTGGAGATCAACATGCACTTGGGTTAGAGGCAATGAAACGATTGTACTTAACCCATTTACCGACACTGTCACCGGAAAGTATCAGTCCAACTTGTTTGGCACTATTTCAACAGCTTTGTAATCTAGCACGAAATAATTCATCGAACATCAGTAATAATACCCAACAACTTGGGGAAGTACTCGGGATGGATTATTTGTGGAAAGTAGCTTTACGTGCGAATAACACAGATGTTAGCATGGCTGCGATACAGTACTTAAATAATTATTATCTAGGACAACGATTACAGCATGAATCAGAATTTGTATCTCAATGTATGATACATTTAGCTACAGCTGTCAAAGACTTAACATTACCGACTCCAAGTGAAGACGCTCCATTATTGCGAATTCAAAGAGCACTACTTCTTTTAAAAACACATTTGGATACATTTCGACGAAAATATGCCTATCATTTACGACGATGGCTTATCGAAGGACAAGGTATTGGATCTCATGGTGCACTAGAGCGTCCTGGTACACCAATACGAATTTTAGTACAATTAGCTGGTATGTCAGAACGTACCCCAATCGATTTGTTAAGTATAAATTATGTAGCAGAATTACGAGCTGAAGCGACATATGTATGGGAATCTATGCATTCCAAAGCAACATCATCATCGTCTCAAACAGAGGGAAGTGGGGTGTTAGGTTCATTATTACATGATGGACCAATTCGTATGATCACCCAAGGACAAGAGTTAACAACAGATTTCGATGAGAAAACGTTACAAGAACTTGGTTTTAAGGATAATCAAATGATTTTTATATCAATTGGAGCAAATCGTTCCGGTCATCGTAAACGAGATTCTGTTGAACCGTTATCCTTACAACAACCTCCACCTAGAGATTCAGTTCCAATGTTGTTACTGCTCAGACCAACTTACTTTGAACAACTTTTCGATCTAATGCACACACTTAGTGGTATGAAAGTTCAAGTGAAAGGGGGCAACGATCAACCGCATACTAAAGCTCAAGTATTATCCAGACGAGTTTGGGATATTCTAACAATGATACCAACAAGTCCTACTTTATTAAAAGGATTCCAACAGTTGGATACACCTTTGGAAAATTTATTAAATCCAACAAGTCCGCAAAAATTAATGTACTCACTTCATATAGCAGAATCTTTAGGATCAAGACGAAATTTAGGTGCAAATAGTACTGAATCTAAAGAAATAACACCATCAACGAGCAAACAAAATTGGAGTAACGTATTTCGACAAAATGGTGGTTTACGCCATCTATTTGATATATTTATGTCAGGCGTGTTACAACGTAGCAGTAACGGGGATGAAAGTGAATGGCTTCAAGATTGTTTAGCAATGCTGTTAAAATTACTCAGTCAACTTGGTGTTCATAATCCAGATATTCAATCAAAATCGAAATCAGATAAATTATTAATACCAACCTTAAACGAAGATATGTTACATTTAATGAATGTTCAAACGACAATGTCACGTTTAATGAGTATTTTGTACGAGGCATCTTTGCCACGGGATCCAAATCATTATAAAACAGGATTTTGGGGTCGATCACAGGTTGTTCATTATGCGATGACGCTGTTGGTATCATGGTTACATTGTTGTGAAGAAGCACGACAGTGTTTCTTTCGAACATCGCAATATGATTCATGGTTGGAGCGATTAGTATTGGATGAACCTGAACCAAATGTGCGACGTGAGGTTTGTGCAGCGCTTTATCGATTATGTTTGGGTACAACATCACAGGATGGCGATACTGGTATAAGTTTAGCTGCTCCTATGTTGAATGCATTACTTGTGTATTTACCAAAAGCTGAAACGATGAGATTGCAAAAACAAGAGATGTTACATCATGATGATGGTAAAGAACCATATGGACCTGCTTGTCGTGATTATTTTTGGTTGATTTGTCGATTAGTTGATGGCCTACCTACAGAAAGTACTAAAGGTATGAAATAATTTCAAACTAAATTCGGTTATTTTTATTAAAATTGTTTTTAATTGTAGATGTCCAAGAAGATAATTCACCAGATCAAGTTGATATAGATGCCTTATGTAAAAAAGTTAGTGAATCCATTATGAAACGTGACTATCTGGAAGAAAGACTTCGTACCGTTGAGGATGATGGACTTATTGGTTTATTGAATTTTATGGCTAATTTGTTAAAACATAAACCACCGTTTCAAGCGAGTAAAGATGGAAAACAATTGTTGATTGAAGTACGTTTAATGAAATCTACCTATCTTTATTTCAAGTAATATAAAAATAATCAAGGAAAGAAAGAGATGGAATTCTTTCATATGTCTATTTTTAATCCGTCAGCCCTCCCGTTATGAGAATTTTGCCCTCACTCGATAAAACATGAATAATTTTTATTTTTCAAATAGTATATGTGGTTGAAACTTTTTCTATTTTCATATAATTTTATCTATTTTCTCATTGCGAGACTTAAGTTGTAAGCCAGAAATTCGGGGCTATTCGTGTACTTTCGTTATTTTACGAATAATCGGCTCTGTACGGTATAATTTGTCATAAATATTACAAGTCAATGATGTATAAATATTTTATTATGTTGCAGGTTTTTGAATATTTATTTGCATTACCAACACCACGCCAACGGCAAGTTCCTAAATGTAAATCTACAGGTGCTCGAGCTGCAGCATATGATTTACTTGTTGAACTTGTGAAAAGTGCTCCTGAAAATTATGAATTATTACACGACAAATTATTAGCACAACATAAACCAGGTAAATTTGTCTTCGAAATATACTAATCTAGAATGTGTTATTTTAAATTGTAAAATTTGTTATAGGTCCGCATTCCCCTTACCCATGGGATTATTGGCCACATGACGATGGTAGATCCGAATCTGGTTACGTTGGATTAACAAATTTAGGTGCAACATGTTATATGGCATCATGTATGCAACATTTGTATATGATGCCACAAGCAAGAGCCTCAATACTGTCAGCAGATTGTACGAATAGTAAACATGAGCCCACGTTACGTGAATTACAACGAATGTTTGCTTACTTATTGGTATGTATCATAAAACTTTTCCCAGTTTCCATATTATTCTAAAATTTCTAGAGCAGCGTTTCTAAAAAGTGTGCGATAACGCCCCCTTGTAGGCACAAGAAGCCTATATATAAATGAAATAGGCTAAGATTGATATAACACGCTTTGGGGACGCTGAAAAGTAATTGATTCTCGAAGTAGGCGGTCTGCTTTAGACCGGAATAATTTGATAGTGTGTTTGCTCCCAAATGAAGGAATTGGATCCCTAAGTCTAAGTTAAAACCGCCTGATTAAGGCCATAATTCTGTTTTTTAATTAAATAGAACCTATGACATTGTACATTGACGTCAATTTTAATACGATTTTTGTGTTTTTTCTTTCTGAAATACTTTTTATCCCAAATTGAATTCGTATCCAAAATATTTGAGTGACTAATTAAAACTTGTATTTATTATCAAGGAAAGTGAACGTAAAGCATATAATCCAAGAAGTTTTTGTAAAGTCTACACAATGGATCATCAACCATTAAATACGGGTGAACAAAAAGATATGGCAGAATTTTTTATTGATCTAGTGAGTAAATTAGAAGAAATGACACCAGAATTAAAAAAAGTAGTGAAAACTTTGTTTTGTGGCATACTAAGTAATAATGTAGTGTCTTTAGACTGTCAGCACGTGAGTCGAACATTAGAAGAATTTTATACAGTGCGTTGTCAAGTTGCTGACATGCGAAATTTATACGAATCTTTGGATGAAGTTACAGTGAAAGATACATTAGAAGGTGATAACATGTATACATGTTCACAGTGTGGGAAAAAAGTACGAGCGGAAAAACGTGCGTGTTTTAAAAAACTTCCACGCATACTGTGTTTTAACACAATGCGATACACGTTCAATATGGTGACAATGTTAAAAGAAAAAGTTAATACTCATTTCTCATTCCCTTTACGATTAAATATGGCCGGTTACGTCGAAAAACAATTAATGCCACAACAATATCAAGAGGAAAAGGAAAAAGATGGTGGTAATACATCGGAGTCGGATACAAAAGAACATTATGAGTACGACTTAATTGGGGTAACTGTTCATACAGGAACCGCTGATGGGGGACATTATTATAGTTTTATTAAAGATCGAAGTTCGAGTGCGCGTGATAAATGGTTATTATTCAACGATGCTGAAGTTAAACCATTCGATCCGAATCAAATTGCGTCTGAATGTTTTGGTGGAGAAATGACAAGTAAAACTTACGACTCAGTCACGGATAAATTCATGGACTTCAGTTTTGAGAAAACAAACAGTGCGTATATGTTATTTTACGAGTACAGTCAAAGAAGTAATTCACCTAGTGAGTGCCCTCCTTCAACTGCTTTGGGCTACACAGGTACTGAAGGTGGAGAAAATTCAACATCTCAAGGTAATTCGTCAGAGACAACGATTGAATTAAATAAGGAATTAGAAGAATGGATTTGGAAAGACAATATGCATTTTATTCAAGATAAAAATATCTTCGAGCACACATATTTTAATTTTATGTGGCAAATGTGTGGTTATATACCACAAACGTTGTTACATCTAAAATCCGATGTAACTCAACAAGCGGCACAATTATCTACGTCATTTTTTATGGAAACATTTATACATGCCAAAGAGAAACCAACTATGGTCCAATGGGTGGAATTAGTAACGAAACAATTTAATGCATGTCAAGAGGCGTGCGAATGGTTTTTAGGACATATGGCAGCGGATACATGGTGGCCTATACAAGTATTAATTAAATGCCCGAATCAAATGGTTCGACAAATGTTTCAAAGACTGTGTATTCATGTGATACAACGACTGAGACAAAGTCATGCTCCACTGTATTTATTAACTGGTAATGATAACTGTGATAAAATTGATAATAATGTGTCGTCACCGGATCCTGAACAAATTGGTAACAAATCGTGTGTCACGAAATTTGTGAAATCGTTGTTATCGTTAATGGAACATGGTGCCAAAGCACATTTAAAACATTTGACTGAATATTTTGGTTTTCTTTATGAGTTTTGTCGAATGGGTGATGAAGAAACGAAATTTTTATTATCTGTACGAGCGATACATTCTATGGTGAACTTTTATTTGGGACATAAAGCACATGATTTTGTAAGTAAAATTAAGTATCATAATTTTTTGTTTACATTTTTGGTCTTTATCTCTTTGGGAAGTGCCTTGATTTTCAAATACAAAATTTAAATAAAAGCTCCTAAATGGAGAATTTGAATCCCTAACCTAGACGAAAAATTTAAAGATTATTCGCAATTTTTTTTTTTTAAATATATCTTTAATTATTTAGGTTGATGAAAGCGATGGCGAGGATGATGAAGAAGTGATTGCTTTACCAACTGATAAATATAAACCAGCTTCATTAGATAAAATGATAGCTTTAATAGCCATGATGGTTGAAAAATCACGCGATTCAAATCAAAGATTGGTTTTATCTACTCAAGATTACGCGGCAATAGCGGGTGGTAAAGTAAGTGTTTTTATAATTTGCTAGAGTAAAAAATTTATTAAGAATGTCTTTAAGATTACAAAATGCAAAACCTCGTATCCGAGAATTAAATAATATCAATTTATAATTTCAGGGTTTCCCATTTTTATATCAACAAATAAAAGATAACATTAATCTACAACAGACCAGAAATTTAATACATTCATTATGTCGTGGTAATGAACGATTAGCTTCATTATTAGTAAATATGCTCGCGCAAGCAATTAGTCGTCATCCAGAGTCATGTCAACCGTTTTTTAAACTATTAACACTTTTAACTGAAAGTAACAACAATAATAATTCAAATAACAGCAACAATACACTAAATTCAGCTAGTGGATCGAGTGGGTTACCATGTTTCACTCAATTAGTACTTCAACGTGTTTGGGAAACAGCAGAATGTTGTCCACATTCAGCACTAGATTGGCTATCGGTGCAGGTTGCTCGTAGTAAATTAGTACATCAATGGGTATTACAAAGTGTGGATCAATGGTTAGAACATTTTCTTATAGGACATTCCAATCAAAGAGTTCGCTCAGGTAATGGCGATGAAATTTTTATTGTCTTTGGATTGTAATCTTAAAATACTGAATGTGTACATATTTATATTACAGCGGCTGCATTTTTAATGGTTTCATTAATTCCAAGCTCCAATTTTCGACAAGGATTTAGAGCACGTGGAACTAGAGGTGAACCAGTATTAACACCGGAGGCGTTGGCCGTCTTACATCAAGTTTATACCACTTTATTAAGACTGTTGGGGCCTGCTAAACATTATACCGATATTCAAACACATGGTACAAACAAATTAACGGCATATTTTGCTCTATTAACGTACTGTGTAATTTCGAGGACAGAAAAGTTAATGGTAAGTTTTCCTTTCCTCCCTTAACTCAAATTTGAATGTTATCGTTAATTTAAATTTATGCCTTTTTTATAGTTTGGACAATATTTTATGCAACTATGGCATTTATTTCATCCAAAATTATCTGAACCATCTGTACCTGCTCATCATAATAAACAAGCATTACTTGCATTTTGGCATCATGTTTGTACCGATTGCCCAGAAAATGTTCAATTAATGTTACATAACGCTCATGTTACCAAAAATATTGCATTTAATTATATTTTGTAAGTATAAATCACATATTTATAAACAAGTGAAATTTATAAAATTTAAATTGACCCCCACTCCTTAGAACCCATAACCCCCACTCTTCTTGAAACATAGCTCTGCCGCACTCAAATCGGTCCATCCGTTTAAGAACTACGGTGCCACAGACTGGCATACATAGCTGTCACACTTATAACACCCCTATTTCACCGATGGTTAATAAAGTGCCCTGTGTCCTTATTGATCTCAACCATTACCCTGGATACAATGATACCTCCTAGTGACGCGATCTATTGGAATCCTTTCAACCCGGAGCTTCTCTTCTGAGACTTCATCCATGATGAAAAAGTCCAGCATATCTCTGTCTTTAGTACGGTCTGACTTATTTAATCTTCGACAATTCTCATAGACAGTCGTTGATTTGAGTTTTGAAATCTTAACGGTCTGAGGTGTTACTTGGCTAGAAAAAACACATATTTATAAATCAAATCTACAAATAAAATCCTCTGTGTTCCTATTGATTGCAACCATTACTTTAGAGACAATGATACGTACTAGTGACGAAATCTATTAGAATTCTGTCGACCCAGAGTTTCATCATATCTCCGTCTCTAGGACAGTCTGACTGTGTTAGAATGCTAATCTGAGGCGTTAATTGGCTATGTTCTTGAAAATTCAAATACAAGTTTCATTTATGTTTTTTTTCCTTTTTCAGAGCCGATCACGACGATCAAGAAGTAGTAATGTTTAATAGAGCCATGTTACCTGCATATTATGGATTGTTACGATTATGTTGTCAACAATCGCATACATTTACACGTCATTTAGCATCACATCAAAATTTACAATGGGCATTTAAAAATATTACCCCACATCCCACTCAATATGCTGGTGTAAGTAAATCTTCTAACGTTTTTTTTTAAATTGAAGAAAAATCAACAACATTCTAATTATATTTTCTTTTCTAGGCGGTAGACGAATTATTTAAGTTAATGGCATTATTTGTGATAAAACATGCGGATGCAACTGAACAAGAATTACGAGAAATTAATACTTTTCGACGTAATACGTTATCCGTTTATTTACAGGTATGCTAAGAATTAAACTTTTATTTTTTTTGATAAAAAATTATATATTTTTTATTTTGTGTATGTTTAGTGTTTAGAAGGACGTACAGGCTGGCCAACATTAATATCAGCATTTCGAATGCTTATTGATACAGATGAAGATCGTCTTTATGTCTTGTATAATGGTGGTCTACAATTATTATTCGAGGTAAGATTATTCAAAGTTAGCATTACGTAATCGGATAATATATCCGTGCCTATAATATTAGATACGGATATACGTGGACATGCAATTCGAGTCACGGATTGAGAATTTTCTCTTGCGTGGTCTCACCCTATGATCCACAGGTTTGCCATGCCTTTAATGGGGTTGAGTTAGCACGAGTCTCCAAATATTTCATCAACTGTCAGCATGCGTGGAAAAACGTAATAATACTTATTGTCATTAAGAGTTGAAATTTTCTAATTAAATTTTCTGTCTATTAAATATTTTCAATTCCTTTCTGGGTCTTATGATCTTCTGCCTTATGATTAATCCGGCCTTGTGAGTTAGCGATCAATATCGATATCTTTCATTCTTCTTAGGAAAGATTGACAGAAATTAGCCGCGAACCTGGTCTATGTTTCTCAATCCTTAAAACATTATTTCTTTCTTTGATTGTAAATTTTTTTTTTTAGTCAATAATCACTCTACATGTGATGTATCATGAAGCAACAGCGTGTAACGTACTCAGTGAATTATTGGAATTATTATCCATTTGTTTGGAGTTGGTACGATGTTTCAGACAAAATCGTTCTTCCACTGATGCTTCAAGTACTAGATCACTATTGTTATCGTGTAAAGATTGGTTGGAAACTTTACGTAAATTAGCAACTTTATTAAATACTTATAATCCACCGGAAATGCGGTCGTTATGTATAGGTATGTTGTTATTTTAATCAAATTTTACAGAATATCTTATATTTACAGAAATAATTTAGCTATCGTGTTAAATGATCTTTGAAGTTAAGTTTAAACCATTTCCTGCATGGTGGAGTAAGTGGACACATTGATGGAAAACCTGAAAATGTCAGGGAATTCCGTGAAATAATAGAAAAGTACGAGAATTTTAACATTTTCGTAGCAAACTTCTAAAAGTATTTTTATAATTTTATTTTTCTTGTCGAATTCTCTTTCAAAGCAATTTAAACGTACTAATTTGATCAGGAATTTTTTGAATTATTCCATTGAATAACATAAAATAGCCAGGGAATTTCATTTTGGAAAAACAGTGGCCACCATGTTCTGTATATATTGCAGAATCTAATGAATTTGTCCATCTCTAGGTAACAATCTTTTTAACAATATTTCCAATATCCTCAATCCCCCCAGCACAAAAAAAAGTCCAGTAGATGTCGTTTATTACCAAAAAGTTAAAAAAAGTCCGATATCGCTTCTCAGTAGTTTTTGTCCATCAAGGCCTATAGGACACTGAGCTCATGGCTTTCAGCTTGATTGAGCTCTAAACTGAAGAAGTTAATAAAATTAGTTCTAACCCTTTTTTTTATTTCCTTGGAATTTCGAAATAAAGGAAACATCTAATATTAAATTATACGAATGTTACAGATTTGTTAAAAGAATTATGTATGATGGCACCAGCTGATGTAATGCAAGTACTAGTACCGTTATTATCACATTGTCATGCAGCATTTCAAGATACACATAATGCCGTACCATTAGGTCCATATTTTCCTAGACGGGGAATGGCACCACAGTTCTCATCGATTAGTAAATCTTCTAGGCCGCTGCGACCAATGGTGCAAATGGCTGTACCACATAATCAATTAGAATTAGCAAAGGTAAGTCGTATTTATGTTTATAATTTTTATTAGAAATATTATGCCCCGGCTTTTGTGTAAAGTTTTTCGTTTGATTCTATTCAAATGAAGGTACGTAATGTGCGTTTTCCATGTCTCAGTCTCACTCTCATATGTTAAGTGGTATAATGTGTTCAGATAGAAAAAGCTATTAAAATTATGTTTTTATTAAACGCTTGTAAAATCGGAGGAAAAGATACTGACAAGGGACAATTTCGTTTACAATTTGGCATAAACCATTTGAGGATACTTACTTGGCTGCTAAAATAGCCACTGTGGGCTCAAATATAAGCATATAAGAACTGCTAATTGTAACCTAATCTAATGATTAGGGTCTTTTGTCTTAAAAAAGAGCCTCTCAAATTCATCTGATCTTTGCTTGTACAACAAAACGGAAACCGGTCGGTTTGGAATCAAAACCATATTTAAGGCTTATTTGAAAGGCTATTTTACCCGGACTTAACGATAGTAAAGTTTATCAAGGATAAGCTCGAGTGATGAAAAAAAATTGTTTAATAAGTTATTTACCTGATTTCGATCGTGTTTTATATAAAAAGGGATTTCAGGAGATCACAAAGGATTGTGATGGGAGAGGTATATATACAGAAAACAGAAAACAAAAACTTTCTAAAAAAATATTTATTAGGTCAGTACATTTTGATTTTTTTTTTTTTTTTTTTTACAAAATTATTTAATAAATAAGTGTGATCAAATATATGAAAATGATTAAAAATAAATTAAATATGGCTTTGTCTTTTTCTGAATATAAAGCACTTTTTAATCGACTTCCAAAAAAAGAGTTTTTCTCTTTTAACATCTTAAGTACACTTGTGCATCTGTTTAAGCGCAACAACTTAAAACGAAATATTATACACGAACTCGATGCTCTTACTCTCATTTTTAACATCAAATTATCAATTGATCGGCCTAAGTTAATATTATCGTGGAATGCTTTTTTTTTTAATTAAATTTTTTTGGATTTTTGATTAAATTTATGTTTAAGTCTACTGAGAAACTGAATCTAAATCTCTTAAATTTAAAACGTGACGAAGGTATCTATTTCTTGATAATTGATAAAAGTTTCTAACAGTAAAAGTGAACAGTAATCAAGTATCTTAGTAGTGAAAATATTTGGTAAAACACGGAATTTCCCCTTACTTTTGTGTTTCCTGTGTACGCGAGATCTTTCTTATTCCTTTATTAAATTCCACGATTTACCCCTCATTTTAAAGCTAGCTAAAAACGAAAAAGAGACTCACGGTCTAAAAATGTGCTGCTTAAGAAAGAAGCAGATTAGAGAAATAATATTAAGATTTAATTTTGTTCATTATGTAGTTTATCATATCTGTAATAAAATTACTTTATTTATATATGATTTCTCTGTTTAGCCTGTTTTTAGCCACGGATCGAGCTAGTTGACAATAAAGCTCAATCAAACTAAATTCTATAGACCTATATTTCGACGATGTGATCTCATTTTCAAGTTTGAATTATTTCACATTATTATTACAATCTAACTTTATCAACATTTTAACGTTAATTTCTCCTCTTTCTCCATTCTCTACCTGTACAGTTGCGCTTATGTAACCATTTTAAGTACATAATAATATTGTGTGTGTCTTGTTTTCTAAATGATATCACGAACATTTGTAATTGCTATGTACAAATATTTATTATATGTAATACTATCTCTATCTTACGACATTATTTTTATCAGTGATTCATGTACACACAAAGGGGTGTCAAGTTAACACACGCAATTATAACAAATAACACGATGATAATATGATAAATATTTTATGTAATTTATGTAATTCCCTAATGGATCCATAAAAAATTCTGTCCAATTTTATTAATTAATTTCCGGTTTTTAAAGTTTTTTAAACTCTCAGCACACAAGTTTTTTCATATTTTCCCGCTCGTAGATATTAATTTAAAAACTATTGAAACGAAGATAGTATTACATATAATATTGAACAAATTGTCAATTTTTTAATACACCCCTCCAAAAAAATTGGAAGAAAATGATAATCATTAATTAAGCGTCATAAATATATCTAAATTTTTTTGGTGTCATTTTTAATATGATGGTGTCAAATTTTCCGATCGTTACGCTAGTGTGACAAAAATTGGAACTATTTATTATAGATTAGGATGTTTATACTAGATATTATAGTGGGTAGAGGTAAGGAGGACAATCTTAGCTAAAAGTCGAAGTGTCTAAAATAATAGTTCTAAAATTGATCAGATTGAACACTTTTCGTGAACACTTTTTATACACAGAGACGATTCTCCTTATCTCTACCCTCCATACTTTATACTATTCGCCCGTTTTTCGAAATAACATGAATTTCTTGAATCGTTTTTGTCTAATCCCTTTTTCTTATAGTTTTTCTCTATATTGTTAGCTCTATTAGTTCTATATTTCAATGAAAACAATAATTAAAACTTTGGAAAACTTTTGAAGCTACAATTTCTTTACTTCCTTTATTTAAAGTTTGTAATTAGTGAGGTTATGTTCAATAAGTCTCTATTAGTCTAAAGTTTTGATTCTTCTAACTTAAATATTGAGAACTACCCTCAAATAGCTTAGTTTATGTGGTCGATTCACGCCAAGATGAGAATTGTTGTTTATAATTCAAACACGTTATTTTTAAATTTGGATTTCATATCCAGTTGATTTTTTATAAATATTTTGAAGTCATATTCAAATAGAAAATACATTTTGTGTTGTGGAGTAAAATGTAGCCCAAACAGCAACCTTGATAACGTGATTATGAACTGTTAATAAATAACCTATAAAAATTAGTTCAATTATTTGTCCACTAGTGGCGTACCACATCAATTGTTGTCGCATATTTTTTTAAATAAATTATTAACACAGTTCACCAAAAAATTACGTAAAAAGTCTTTTAAACATCGTAAATAACAAAAAATAATAACGCAGAACATACAAATATTGTATAAAAATTAACATACGAATTACCGGAATAATTACTACGTATCTCACATTCAGTCATACCTTGATCCGTTGGCACTAATTTCGTTGGATCTAAATGATTTTCTATTAAAATCTCTTGGATTCTATTTAAAAAACGTTTTGATAATGTTGGCTGCCGTGAATAGATCCATGCAAATTCAAAGGTGAATGTTTCGTTTAAATTCTCATTTGAATAACTGGTTACTTCTTCACATGACCAGACTAGTGACCAATTTATATAATCCGTTGCCAGGATTTTATAATTGAACTGGTTTTTACCTGGAAATAGAAAAATCGAATTTAAAATTTAATCACTAATTGGGAACTCTTATAAGCTTATTCCAGTGTTCATCCGTCACTTTTGTGTGTCGTAAGCGAATTAAGGTGGGCTTGTGAAGGCAGTGGTAGGCCTTCTAGCGCAGACAAGAGGAAGACTACATCTGTGTTTTGCTTCGGCGGGTGAGCTAAGTAGTCAGCTCAGTTACTGACCTGTCTCAGTCAGTAGGAGTTTAGATAGTCTCCGATCTCCATCAAAGTCCTCCGAAGCCTACAATGATGGGGTACGTTGGTAGTTCTAGGCTGAAATCTCGATGTTTAGAAATGTGGTTGGTTTGGGTGGGTGTATCCTAATCATGCCTGCTTAAGTGAGATGAAGGCATTATTAATTCGAACGATTTGTTAATTCTGGTACAAGACCCTTATTGTACGAAACAAAAAAGCTCTTAACCGATTTTAATTCTAAAATGTTAATTACTTTAATCTATTCCAAATAATTTTGCAATTTTTTATCATTGATGTTCATCTTAATCCCGAATTTAATTAACGTCAATTATGAGAAGCTTGATATTTATGTATAAAGTTCCTATTTTAAAACTATGGGAACAATGATTAATCTTTTAATGAGTATTATTTGTTTTATTATCTTTGATTGATAACAGTTCGATAAAATTTCTTTCGATGAAATTTACCCTATTAATAGTTAGAAATTATATTAATTAATTAAATTAAGTGTTTTAATCTAATACTTCACTTCTCTGTTGTTGATATGTAAGTTTGATAAAAAATTTTGTTCCCGTGATTTTGCTCACGTGAAATTTTCTATAAAAATTATCTATTTTTTAGAAAATTTTATGCTTTATAAAAAAGCTTCAACTATATTCATACTGATCTGATATCCCTTAAATCCTCTTTTATATTTTATCCCCATCCCTTAACCCCCACTCCATTGAAGGCAATGAATGTCTTGGATACGTGCTACCAATAAGAGCCTCGTAGGTACCTTCACTGACAATTCGCGACTCCAGAATACTGAGCCGAACTCTACTGATTTAAATATGAATTTTACGAATTTCTACTAATTGGAGGACTAATTGACTTATGAACTGCATAGACCTTTTCATCGATTTACTATTGTTTCGGACAGTTGACAAAAAACTATTCAAGTAAAGAAAATAAATATCTTTTATCTTTATGAAACTGTGCTTTTTTTCAAGTTTTCGTTGATCAAGTTATAGACATTTTCTTATTAATTATTATTATAAAAAAATCATCAAATTAATCATGTAAAAATTTTAGTCTCAAACGCCATCTATGAATAGTAATAAGAAGTTTCCAAAAATCAGAATCATTTAGTTACTAGTGTACAGTTTTAATTATCAATACATAGGTGTCGTTTTTTTTGTTGAGTATAGTTCCAAAAAAGATTTTCGGAAAAGGTTTAACTGTTTTCGAGATCGGCTGTGTACTCGAAATTTCGTGCAGAACAGATAAAAGTAGATGTAAAAGTCGATAATTTTGCTATAAAAAGTAGTCTGCCACTGTTTTTATGAACGCCTAAGATCGATTTCAAGTTCCAACAAAGTAACAAACGCGCAAACTTAAGTATTGATGTCTAAATCTTTTAAGTTGTTTTGATAGTTGTGAACAACCTTATTTCTTGATTTTGTTTAGTAAAAACACACGTAATTTTAATGATACTGTGGTAAATCATCACGTAGTAATAATTATAAATTTTTTTTATATGTTCGATTAAATCTCAATTATAAACGTGTCAAACATATTTATGACATTGACGATTGAATCTATTTGTTTATTGTGGTAAGAACTAATTGCATGATTGTTCTACAAATATACAAATACGTACATGTTGGGAACATGCAAAAAGTTGGATTACATAACCATGACAAATTGGAATTGAGCCAGATAGTTTATGGATGCTCCCTAAATTCAAATATATTTTGACATAATCATAAGCTTAGCCAACAAAATACATAGCACGTCTACTCCAAGGGGGCAGCTAGCCTATCTGTGCCCCCCTCCCTCATTGCACTATTAGAATGACACAATGACATAATAAAACTTTACGTGAAACATAACCTTAGATTAAAATTATTTCGAAATTTTAGTATTTTGTTAACTTGTTGTTTCAGACAGGTAGATCAAATTAATCTTTTACGTAATAAAACTGTTGACTTAACAGTGAATCAAAAGGCTATAAAAAAATTTAAAATTAAATGTCATTACAGTTGAGTCATTATTGTTATTATAATATTTAATACAAATGTACTTGAGTTATCTTTGAAGAATTCTTAAAGAATTGATAAAAATATATGATTTAATAATATTTCTTGATTACTGACATCAAACTCATTAATAATAATTAAAATACCATGTAATAGTTAAATTTTTATAATAATCAGATGTTTAGTACAAAGTTTTTAACAGTCATATTAATTACAATGTAATTAAGGGGGATTTTTTTGTACGGAAATAACATTACGACGTTTTGTATTCGATTAATGAATCATTTTTCTGGAATTTTAAAATTTTACAACTTCGTATATCTGTATTCATTTGTCATTTTTTTCCCGAAAATATAGACTTATGCATTGTATCGAAGGTCAGGGAGCAAATACGGGTGTGTTATAAATCTGTATACTGTTTGTAAACCATACCGTTAGCCATTTATATTATACGAAGTAAGAAAAGTTCTTATGGACGTTCTTATGCATAAAACAAAGAGGGATTGTATATGTGTATACATGAACACAGTCGGTTAGACGCATCACTTGAAGTTGTACTCATACAATCACACACAGTAACACATAACCAGTGCACATTCCCTCTTTGTTTTATACATAAGAACGTCCATTAAAATATTTGAGTACTGACCATATTTATTTGAGATAATTAACGTTGCTCCATTATCAATTTGTGTTTTAACTTTTCTGGATACAGTGTTGATACTATTTGAGACTGGATCAACCATTCGTATGGTCATGTCCGCTATTCTTGAACCAGAATTCTTAACATAATTGATTTTAACACAACTGCCATAACTTTCCATTATCATTGGATATTTTGATATTTCATACCAATTACCTAAATACTGAAATATTATTTTAATTTTTTTTATATTTATTTTTATATCAATTGTAATCCTAACTAATATTATAAATGTCTGTTACGCCTAAGCCGCTGAACCAATTTTTATGATTTTGATTTATAGATAGATAAGATAAGACCTTCGGAAAGGACATACAGTTTTGATCGCAGAAATAAAATTTGAAGGGGGTGAAATAGGGATAAATAGAAAAAACATTTCTATTTTTCACTTCTATTCACGCTAGAATAATAAGATTTTTTTCATTCGACGCGTATCAAGTCTAATTAACAAAAACCTCAAAAAATATAAGTTAAACTTAATCTTTTTTCTATATAATTAGAAAACTTTAAAATTAGCATTGTAAACTACTCATCACAATAAATATTGATGCTACGACCAAAATTTTTGTATAGGTGTTCATAAAATCACCTAATTAGTCCATTTTCGGTTTTCTGTCTATCTGTCTATCTAACACGATTACTCAAAAACTAAAAATTCCAAAACTAACTAAAAAGTGAGGTCGAGTTCGTAATTGGGCAACATAGGTCAATTAGATCTTGGGTTCGTAAGACCCATTTTGTAAACCGTTAGAGATAGAACAAAAGTTTAATTGTAAAAAATGTTCCTTATAAAAAAATAAACAACTTTTGTTTGAAACATAACTTTTTATCAGTGAGAGCGCAAATTAGGCGCAAATTATATAGTATGTATTATATGGAAATATCAGTTATGTATGTTTAACATGTATGCATGTGTAATGTTACAGTGTTATCAACGCAGTATTTGCATGATATTTCAACAATTGACTCAGTCAATTGTTTGTTTTCACTTGTTTACCTTAAATTTATTGCATACCAATTAATTTAATTATTTATAAATATACTAAAAACCGCAAGAAAATCGGACGTGATTTTTATATAATACTGATAACAAAAAAAATTGCGTTCGTTATCGGGTAAAGAAAAATTAATTAAATAATAAAACAATTAAATATAACGGTTTTAATGTACCAAAATTGGGCTGGCTCGTATATAGTCATATAAATCTTGTCGAAGATAATAAATGAAAAAAAACTCTAGGATATTTCGAGATAAATTTCGATTTTTGCCCCAATTTCTTAGATCACTTTTTTGTATTTTATAAATACGTATTTCGACTACCAAGTAGTCATAATCAATATGAATTAGCTGATCGTAATTACTCTTGTTATACATGTTACTCGTTGTTAATTTGGTGGCGGATTGCTGTCAATTTTTTATTTTCACTATTGTTTAACAATTTATTACAAGTGAAATTTACAAAATTTAAAAAAGCCCTCGACAAATTTTTCGGGTACGGGACCCTAAACTTGCACTTGAAATATAGCTAAGAACACTCACCATTTAATTACCTTTCAAACGAAACAAAAACAATCAAAATTGGTTCACCCGTTTAGGCGCTGCGATGCCACATACAGACAGACAAACACACACACATAGCGATCAAACCTATAACACCCCTTTTTTAGTTCGGGGGTTAAAAATGTATAAATTGCATTTTTGATTAAAAACCTCATCAAAGCATTTCTTAAATTTTCTTAAAAATATTTGCAAAATTTTGACACACTTTAACAAAGCACTTAATATTCTAGTTTTTATCAGAAAACGACCTAAATAGTTTGTTGTTTAAGGTAATACGCCCCTATATGATAGATAAGCTTTTCAACAATAACAACGTGAAAATTATCTTGAAATATATTAAACGCGTCGCCCCGGTACATTTTAAGTACATTTCTAAACCGATCTTTAAACGTTGATGAATCACAATTTAAAATTTAATAAATTTTTATAATAATTTTAATAACAAACGAGTAGTACTTACAGTTGTCATATTAAAATTATTCATAACTTTTTTCATCGGACATTTTCCACGTGTAACTATCTGTGTTTGTGAACATGTAATCGCTAACATAAAAATAATTATATAATTGATCATTTTCATATATTTTCTCAACAAAAATAAATTTTTTTTATAACAGTCCTCTGATGACTGATTTTAATACCAAATTGAAAATTAATACTTTTTTCACTCATAAATAAATTGGTATTGTTAATCTAATCTTATCTGTTCAAATGTTGTAAACTTTTCAATTTATAATTTAAAAAAAAAATATCTATTATAAAAAATTATCTTTTATTTTTCATTGACGTTTTTATTTCACACTCAACGCAACGCGGTTTGGAAAATTCATAAAATCTCGTAACGGTTTGAAAACCGCTCGGTGAAAAACACTTTTCATGTGGGCATACATTCGATTAGCTGCACTACGGGTCCAGTCAATTGTCGACCACAGACTGATGTGGACGCGTATTTACTTTAGTGGTGGTGTTTAAAAGGGGTCCTTCACATATCGCGTTTTTTCACATTTATTTTAGTTAGAAAAATAAATAAATTTTTATTTTATTTATTTGTAGAGAGACGGTAAATAGGTAAATAACAATATTATGGTATATTTTTTTTAACGTATAGTGAAAACTTTCTGTTTAGTTTATCATGTAAAATGCTTATTTGAAAAGCTTTTGTGGTGGGGATTATATGGGAAAATTATTTAAATTTAATTTTTCAAGGTCTATGAAAGTATTTTAATTGAAGTTTTTTTTTAAATGTCATTTCACACCCGCGTATTAAACCGAGGATTTTCGTTATTTTATTGATTTTTTTTCTTTCAAAATGTACAATTTTTTGTCAATAGAATTCACTGGCGATTTAATTAACAAATGGATTTTAATTTACAAAAACGTTTTTTTAAATCGATTTAAAAACAAAAACAATAAAAAGTAAAAAATTATTTTACAATAGATTATTAATAATTGTTCACAAATATTAATAATAAAATTAATAAAATTATTTTAATTATTTTTTGGTTCATTAAAATAAAAGCTTATTATTACTTAAATAAATATTTATTTATTCCAAATTTCGCTCCCACCATAAATCTATTTTAAAATGTATACTTGAGAAGTTGCATAAATTTTTTTTTTTCTCCAAATTTATATATAAATGAAAGAATAATTTATCTAAAGTATATTGAAGTAATTTTTTTAAAATTAATAAATTCGTTTGTTTATTAATTATTAATAAAAATAGTATATTTTTAAATAAATAAAACGATAATGACGTATTAACCTCCGTTGAGATCGTGAGCCAATCGATTTCTATGGAAATTTGCGTTTTAATATAGTAAAAGCCAGCCGAGAAACAAACCACTTATTATTATTCATGTTATTTTATCATTTCTCCGTGTGATGGCGCTACGAAAGCGAGGTGTTGGCGTCACGCACCCCCTAAGAATATACCAATATTACAATTAAGCATTGTAAATGATTTTTCAGCTTAAACAGAAATTGTAAATATAATCTTAGGATGATGTAGGAAGAATTCGGGGATATTTATGTTTAATTTCCTGGATAATATAATACCTATAATTTCTATTTCAAGTTTAAAAAAAAAAAAAACACGTATGTGATATACATCGGATGTTTATATCCGTCATTAGATACCATTTTTGCATAATATTAAAAAAATTTCTACAAGTTATTTATGATTCATTTGACAAAAATTAATGTCGGTTTTACCAGCAAAATTAAATTTAATTTATTGTTTACAGCACCGTTTTTGTTAAATAATCAATACATACTTTAAAAGGCGTGAGTGGCTTCCTATTGGCGAGTCAACCAAACTTTCTCTTTACGTTTTTTTTTTGCAAGTGGTGCGTTACCAAATGAGCACGATAACACCATATTTAAACGCAGCAGGGAATTTATCGATCGAAATTCTGGATCCTTTTATGAATCGCTTTTAAAATTAAACAGATTTAAGCATTTTTTGAAGGAATTCTAACAATTTATATGATTAACGTCCAGATCAAATTTCCAATAGATTGTTCGAGCTAGCGGCTGGTCTATTACTGCAATAAATTTGATTTTATAAATGTTGATACAATAAAATTCCAAAATTTATTTTCTTTTGGTTAATTGAAATTTTACAATGTATACATTGAAAATAAACTTCTGTTTAAATACTATAAAAGGTCATGAAACTAAACTCTGCCTTGTAAAACATCTCTACACAGAACATTTTTAACATAAAATATTACGAAGCTCCGTAATCGATTTTTAAAGCTGATTTTTATGCTTTTTTGATCATAATTACCCTATCCACCGAGCTTCATCAAATTCCAAATTTCATTTTTTCAAAGGGGATTTTGATAAAACTCAGTATATAAGGTAATTTTGACCCAATAAGTACATAAATCGGGTGCATTTGATGACTGGACGAATAATTTTTGAGATACGGATTAAAATCGATCCAATACTTGCGATATCCCAGAAGAAACTCTGCATCCAATCATTAAATTAACCTGATTTTTATACTTTTTGGATCAAAATTACCCCATCCACCGAGTTTTACCAAATTCCAAAACAAAAATTTATAAGATATTTTGTGAAACCGTTACTATTAGTTGTTTTGTTTCAAATATACCTTCTAAGTTAATTGATTTTGTAAGAAAATCTTTTATATTGGTTCTCCTTTCGAAATCTTAAAATGGGTATTTATAAGTTGCATTTCTATTTGGCAGGGCTTAGTACAGTGACCCTTGATCCAAATAGGTTTTGATAAATTAATAAACATATTACTTTCGTTAGTATGTAAATAAAAAAATACCATTTTATCTTTCAGAGACCCATAAAATGTATTTAAAAAAGTCTAGACTCTAAAAACAAATCTGTTTCATAAACTCCAAGGACATAAAAGAGATATTATTTTACAATACTGTCAACTATACTATTTGATTTATTTATATCACTTTTTATCACCTGGTACGGAAGTCTGCTTAAATATCTTCTAAAAAAATAATATTTTTCTATTACGAACTGTTAAAATTGGTAATGAAATCTGCTATGAGACAAATCAGTAATGACACCTGCTGTATCCCCAAACGTAGTAAAAATAAACAAATGACTGAGTTAATTGTTGAAACACCCTATTCGTTGGATGCGTAGTCATGGTGGGGACAATTAAATCGATGCCAGCGCTTCCAGTGGATAATTTTGACGTTATGAGTAAATTTCAATTGTTTACAATGTAAAATAGTAAATGTCAACTTAAAATTATTAAAAAATAACAAGTAATTAAACTTGTTGCATTAGAAATTGTATAAATATTTTTTAAATGGAATTTAACATAATTACTTATTTAAATTTATTAGAAAATAATATTCAATTTTCAATAAAATACATGAGAGTCGATACAAATTATGATTAAACAAATCGGGGGTGGATATAGTTTTTAGAGGCCACACTGATAACTTTCTAATTTATTAAATTTTTGTATGAATATTGATAAATTATAATAAACTAGCTGAACCGATCACGCGTTGATGTGGCTCAGTTATAATACAACCAAGTATTTTATATGTCATATCGCGAGATCTTCCTTATTCCTTTATCAATTTTAATTTAAAGCTTATAAAATAAAATTGATATTGAAACACATCACCATCTATTGAATACTTACACAAAATATAAATAATATTGTTTGAGGGAAATTTTATGACTCTCACTGCCATCTATTGAAAATTTATAGAACATAGAAGTGAATCCTTTTCTCTATATAAAACATTAAATTCACAATTTGAAAAAATTAACGGTCATTAATCGAGATAAAAATTATCCTATCTTATAAGTTGGACCAAAAGATACATATTTGCAAAATTTATTTGAAATCGGCTGAGTGGTTTCAGAGCTTAAAGTAAACGAGCATCGTGGCATCAGATTTGTATATATAAAAATTGCTATTATTTGTTGCACCCAAAACTTATAATGGGCCGACATTTTTCACGATGCCCCAAGGCGGCACTTAAGGTATATCTGCCCGCAATGTACAACGTCTAACGCACCATAAAAATAGTACTTTAATTCGCAAAAAGGTCTGTTACAAAATACTAATTTTCTAAGCTAGATCACAAGGGTATTATATAACGATATTAGGAGTATTAAAATTAAAATGAATTTTTATTATCGAGAGTCCAATTTTTTAAACCCACTTCTCTATTTAAATAACTTTAAATAAAAAAATTCTTATCATTAACACGAAATTTAGTCATTTAGTTCTAATCAAATAACAGAAAAGAAAAATAAATATCATTAGTCACAGTCACCTGGGATTTATTCGCTATTTAATTATACATTTAAAATTATTGGAATTGTTATTTTTTATTTATTTTGTATGAAATTTGTTTTAAATACTTCATTAAAACGTTTATTTAAGGACTGTCAACTATTATTTAGTGATAAAGTCATTTTCTTTTATATCAATCAAAAGCGGTTCTTTATTATCTAAAAAAATGTAAAACTCATTGAAAAAACAAGTGAAAACAAACTATTTACTGAGTTAATTGTTGAAATGCCTTGTATAGAAAGTGTTGAATGTCAGTGCTTGCATTATTTTTAATAAATTAGAAAAGTTTAAAAATCCAACACAATTATTGCCGCCATTTGTTTTGTTTTCGAAATTTTTCCAAAGTATTTTCTAGAATTGTTTTTCGTTCTTCAAAAATCTCTCACATGACCACTAGTTAAAGCTACCTGCAAATTTTCAATTGCCTACCTTTTATAGTTTTAGAGAAAATCAACACCCAAATTTTATCCTAATTTGCACCCTCAAGAGTAAACGGTGATGTTTACTAAAAAAATGCTTTAAACAAAAGTTGTTTATCTCTATTTATAAAATTCTTTGTACTGGATGACTGACTGACTGACGAATCAACGCACAGAAACTTTGAGAGTGTTTTCTTTGTATGACGTAGGCATCCGATAAGAAAGCATTTTCCGAAATTCTACCTCTAAGCGGGTGAAATAGGGAATGAAAGTTTGTATGAAAATTCGTCATTTTTGAGTACACTACTTAACTGATTTAAAAATTTTTTTACCTATAGAATGCTACATTGTCAGCAAATAAGATGAGCTGCATTTTTTTTAAATAGGGTTCCACACCAAAAAATTAAAACCCATTAAATGGTGAACAAAAGAGAAATTAAGTGAGGGTAAAGGAAGAGAAGAGAACGCTATTATCCAGCCTAAATTTCGCAGAAACATTCATACGAAAAAACAACTTTCTAATTTAAAGTGTTCATCTATCGATTACCAGTTATGGAGTAGAGTGAGCTTTTCATTGAGCTTGAAAACCTAGGTCAAGCTTAATGTCTGCGTAAGATGTGCGCCTATACACCCAACATTTTTGACTTGAATCATTTTTATCGATAAAAGTTATTTTTCGACTTTCATCCTGTATAACTTTGTGCGAGTAGAATCTGTCTACTTTACTCACCAAAAGTTATTAGAATCCATAATTGCAGAATGATTGAAAGATAGATTGAAACATTTTCCATAACAATCTTCCAATGGATTTTAAACTTCTTAATACCAGGCAGAGACCTGTGGAAATTCAACCAAGTATAAAAATATAGAAACTTAATTTAACTTTAGAATTATTTTATAATGCATATTTAAATATAATATCAACATTAAATTAAAATTACGAATGTAATTATCATAAATCATTTATAAACGTCCTTCAAAATGATGTAAGCAATAACCCTAAATAGGTCTTAGCTCCTAAATAGTAATTTTTATGTCATTATTACATAATAAAAACGTGCAAATAGAGCTTATATTAAATAATATTATTTTCAAAATGCGTAGTATGCTTTGTGCCTAGTAAAACTTCCCATGATCTGATCTTAGGACAAAGGGTAGTCTCGATTTACCCAAATATACCACCAATGATGGCATTGGTGGTATTTCACCTTAAATCTAGGAACATTTTACTCAATTCGTAAGCATCCGTTTCAATTAGTGTTTTTTTTTTTGCAGGGTAACGATCCAGAATACGATCGTGCACTTCAACAATTTTATGGGCCATATCATGAATTTATCGATGTCTTATGTCGTGTAGCTGTTAATAACGATTGTTTAAATGAGGTCATGGTTAGTTTAAGTGCAATGGTTGGATTTGAGGCTGTACCACTTCATTCTACATATTTTCCAAAATTATGGTTGGATATTTTACGTTCGCAGGTAAGTTATTTTTATTCTAGACCCGTTCGTACGGGGATTGTTGGGGGATCAAACCTCTTCCATTGAGAATTTCTCGAAAATAAACGAACTTATTGAAAAATAGTGATTGAATATCACATTTGGGCCACATAAAATGTTCTCGTACTCGAAAAAAGAAGTTCTTGTTTTTATTGACTTTATTACCTAACATGATAAACAAAATTGTGAACCCTCTCTTGGATTTTTCGAGATTTTAGCTAATTTATTGAAATTACGACAATGACCAGTGGGCCGATTTGATCCGCTTGAAGTTTGATGAACAATTCTGTATAATTTGAATTATCTATCGTAAAGTCACTCACACTAAATGAATTTATTCCAATAACAAATCCTTTGACCTCAAATATTTTCATTTTTTCTAGCATATTGATAGAAAATATGTTACAATGTTAACATCATGCCAGCATTATTTTGTGGATTACGTCGAAGCTGTTTTGTTGGACGAGCGTGCTGCACTTAGTGTGGATGTAATTTTTGATTTCTTAGTAGCATATTTTCCAAAAGTAAGTATCCTCAAAATGTATGAAAGGGGAAAGAATATGACAATATAAGTTTTATTAATTAATCGTTGATTTTTTTTATAGGTTGCGTCTCATGTATTAACTGAACAAAATTGTAATCTCATTGAAAGTTTAGTGAAATCTTTAGTCCAAACAATTGATGATGTAAATATAAAAACAACGGCATTTCGTTTGGCTGGAGATTTGAGAGCATTATTATTGGTGTATAGTGCTGCTCCACATTTGTTAGTTAATCAAGCGGCCCGATTAGTAGCACCTTTACAAACATTATCTGATAAAATTAGTACTGAATTATCAAGTTTGGATCAACAAGGTAACAATTATTTTTAATTTTTTAAGTTTTCTTTTGATTTTTTAACCCCGAACCAAAAATAAACGTGTATAAGTTTAACTGGTATAAGAGTGTTTATCGGACTTACTTTTTGTGAATTCGATTAACAAAAATAAACATTTTCCAGTAGATTTGTATAGTCCAATATATTTGAAGATATTCTATACAGCTCTCTTCGAATTTATGTTCAACTCGGACTTATGTTTTGTGAATTCGATTAACAAAACTAAACATTCGCCAGTGGATCTGTATAGCTCAACGACATGAAAATAATGGACATGGACTCATTATTTCATCAGAGAATTTTGGCAACATGAATTGATTTTATAAGGCACAACTAAGAAGAGGATGCTAATACCATAAATGCCCCTTAATTAATTTAATTAAGTACCTCCAGTAATTGTTCCATAAAAAAAAATCATAAGCCACGCCTAACCCACTTTTACCAACATACTCTTTACTTTTTGATAGAATATACAGAATTTGACTTAAACTACTCTTCAAATTACTAATTCCCCGTCTATTTTGATAGAATGTATGTAAACAATTAACGCTGTTTGTTTGTTTTTTAATGTTATTTATTTTACAAAATATAGATTTAAATACTTCAACACCCTCAAAAAAACGTAAAAGAAATACAGAAGACACTGCCCAAACATCAGAAAAAATGAATACAACCTCAACAGAAAATTTAGTTGAAATTGGTGAAACATCAACAAGTAAAAATCCCACAGAAAAGCCCGAAAATTCCTCGATAGACAATAGTGAAAGTGATGATATTAATAATAGTAATAACAATTTAGAATCACCAAGTGACAAAGACAGTAACACTGCAACAACAGAGACAACAACAACCGTTGTAACATCACCAAAAAAAGAAACGACAGATGTGAGCACAGCATCAAGTAGTGGAACCAATAGTAATAATACATCACCGTCAACAACCGTCCCATTAATTTCAAATACCACAACCCCATTAATAAATAGTGCATCCTCTACTTCGGGTGGTGGTGTGACATCACCAAATGATGATGTGACATCATCAACACAAACAAACAAAAATAATAATAATAATAGTATGGAAGACTCATCTGATAATACAAGTTTTACATCAGATGATAATAATTCCGGACCTGATCGTAATTTACATAATCGTGTTGTATTTAATTTAAAATTATTACAATCGGTTATTAGTGAACTTGTTGTGTTAATTGAAAAGTGTGAAAATTTGTAACAATCAATTTAATTTATTTAAGTTTTTCATTTTAATTAATCATTCAAAAAAAAACATAATACTCTTCTTTTCTTTTCTTCGAAAATCTTTCAGACGCGGATCTAGGATTCATGAAGAGAAACTACAATTAAATAAAAATATATATTCTCGAAATACAGCTCCTACATTAAATAGTAAGAAAATACAGTTTATCCCGTTAATAAAAATGAATTAAATTTTCTGACAGGCAGGAAGCAGCCAAGTAGATCCCTTTCCACTTATCTCCCGCATAACCGTTCATAGTCCGCAGAGGTTTGTCTACCACGATTGGCTTAATAAATTTTTAGAATTTGTAAGGGTCGTTCTGCCGTAATATCCTGGTGAAATGGCTGTCTACATCCATTAGTATCTATCGAAATAAGGGGGGGAAAGTACATATAAATTAGTGTTCAATGTTTTGTTAGTGAGATTTAACTCGATTATAAGGTCTGTTTTTTCGCAAATAAACCATAAACATCACCCTCTTTATATGTACTTTTCCCCGTATTAAAATCTTTCAAAAATTTTGAAATTTTTATTGACAAAAAACTTTTTTTTTATATTATTTTACGGGTTTGTATCTCGAAAACAAGATATTTTTTTAAACTTTTAATATTTTATTTTAATTATAAATAATCAATTTTTTTGAAATATTTGACTCAAAGTAAAATTACAACGCAGTAGGATATAAATTTTAAAAAAGTTTACAAATATTTTATTTATTCTAACGGTGGTCATAACTTCTCCCTGGATCCGCGCCTGAAATCTTTTTATATATCTCAATAATTAGAAATTTATGTCAATACAATTGAAAAAAAAATGTAAGGAGAGAATGTCTGAGGACAGAGTCGTCTTGAATGTGTAGTTAAGTTTTTAAAGATTTTATTACTTTTCTCCTTTTTTTTGAGTTATAATTTTTTCTTATAATTTAATAATTAATATAATTTAAATTTTATAAATAAAGTGAACTTCGTTTATTTAATTTAATTGAACTTATTTATTTATCTTTTGATAGTTATTTTTTCTTCTAATTATCGGAGTCGAAAAACTCAGGAGAGTTTAATCAATCAAATCTCATCAATTTTTGAACAAAACATTCGTACTATTTGAACTCAAAAGCTCTTATGAACAAATTTATGTCGTTCGATTTCATAAATACAACATTTTGATTCATTAAATTCCCTTTGGAAGCGTGGAATGGTAAGAGATGCTTTCTTGATTATTTTCCTTGATTTAAATTTATATTTTTCTAAAAAATTTAACCATATCTTACTCCATTTATTAGAATAAATTATATTTCTGGACTGTACAAAAAAAAAATATCGTAAATCTGCATAAAAGAGCAAGGAAGATAGGATAGTGTAAAAAAGGGAAGAAAGGTCTAGAGTGACAAAAATGTTATATTGATGTATACATTTTTTTTTATAATTTAAGATGTTTTGTAGCGTGAAATAGCGTAAATACGAAACATTTCAAAAGATTGTAACTGCCTCCCTAATTTCTTTTCGTTAACTGTGTTCTATTTAAAAATTTTAACGTTCATTTAGAATTCGATTATCCGGTTTTTTTAGCATCTCTTTATCACAATAAATAAATACAGTACTCTCACTCAAATCAGACACCTTGATTTTGGAAGAACTACATTCAGTATAAAAAGCCATATTGTTCGTAGTAAATTGCCCGAAAAGTGTAAATATATAATTGAAAATAACATTAAAATTAAATTGTAAAAGAAATTCATCCTTAATATCATGGAAATAAAATTTCATTAATAACCCCCTTATTCTGTGTAAAAAGGATCGCTTATGATTAGCTTGAGAAAACAAGGTAGGATGGTACAATGGAGTCATTTGATATAAAAATTTAAAAATATGCTATTAATTCGGAAGCTCATTTAAAACAGTGAACATGATTTAGTTCTATAAATGTTATGTAAGGAGTTCACAAAAAAAAAAAAAAAAAAATTGTAAAAAATGTTGTAAACTTCTTGTAATGGACGAACATTCTGCATAAAACTTATAATTTATAATATTTCTGTATCACTGCCAAAAGATGCAACAAAACGTCCATAGATTTAATTTATTTTACCCCAAAAATATTTAATAGAAATAAATCAAGTTCAAGCTTACACATTCAAAGATTTGTAATCCTAAAAATGACGAAAACTTTTATCTGAAATGTTTTTGTACCTTTTTTTTATTGAATTACAGTATTATTAAAATTTTTATTTAATTGATTTTCTTTTAACTAAAAACAAATTACAGGTGTTGTTCTTGAATGGATTCTCATTTGTGCTCAATTAAAATGGGAAAAAAAATTTAGAGTATAGAAATTTTTCAAATACTGTCAAAAAAATTGTCTTCGAAAAGTTAAAAAAAACTTTGTTTTATGAATGTCTATTTAAGTTTGAATAATTTCATTCCCAAACTGAAATAGAATTTCTAAAACGAAACTGAAACGAAAAATAATTCAATTGAAATTAACTTTCTGTATTAATAATTTCTACTCATAAAAACAATCAGCAGATCATTTTCTTGCTAGTGCCATTTATATAAATCATATTTTGTTTAAACCATGAATAGGGAAGTTAGTTATTTTTTATTTTTTAATTTTCAATTATCTTGTAACTTCCAAAAAAAAAAAAAAAATCAATGTATTTTATGGTAAATTAAATGTAAGGAAAAAAAGAATATTTTTTATTTAATCGTGAAATATAATTTTATTTTCGTACTTTAGAAATAACTAGCTTCCATTAAATTATATTGTTATAATATTGATTATTCAAAATGAAATTTGCACAAATAGTTAGATATATTATTGAAAATTTCTATTTTTTATTTAAGTCATTCTATTATTGAATAATGACACGCTAGTGAAGATTGCGTCAATGTACACTAATTATTTCAAGAGGAAACTTTTAATTGTCTTTTTATTTGTAACTAGCTGTGAACTACCCGCTTTGCTGGGCAACATTCCCACTTTCACCCCTCCCCCATATCCTTTTCTAGGTTACTATCTATCACCTAACTAAATTTCATCAAAATCCGTTCAGCCGTTTAGGCATGATAGAGCAAAACTCCCAGCAAAAACCATAAAAAAATCACTAACTCAATTCAGTTTTCTGCCTACTTCCTACCCCCTAAGTATGATGACGTGATCATTTTGATCTTATATCCGTTTTTAGGTAACCATCTATTACCTTACTAAATTTCATCAAAATCTGTTCAGCCGTTTAGACGTGAAAGAGCAAAAGTCCCAACAAAAACGACTAAAAATCACTAACTCAATTTAGTTATCTGCCTACTGCCTGCCCCCTAAGAACGATGGCGTGATTATTTATAGCCTATGACCATTTCTAGGTTATCATCTATCACCATACCAAATTTCATCAAAATCCGTTCAGCCGTTTAGGCGTGAAAGAGTAACAGACAGACAGAGTTACTTTCGCATTTATAATATTAGTATGGATGAATAAACTCAAAAACTACTTACCCGATTTTAAAATTATTTCATCAATATAAAACTACATTATCAGCGAGTAACATGAGCTGTATTTTATTTTCAAAAATATTAAAGTTTCCCACGATAAATTGCAAAAATTTAACCCAAAGTGTGTCTCCCCTTATCATGGCTAAACTCAAAAACTACTGGGCTGAAAACACTTTTGTTTTTTTTTTTCGTTAAAGTTATTTTGAATTATTTTTGTCGACGATTAACCATTCTAGAATAAAAAATAGAAATTTTTGATAATTTTTTTATAATGCATTGCGTGTCAGTGTGAAATTAAATAAAATAAGTTTTTCTTTCTTTTGATACATTAATTTGACGTAAGTTTCTAGTTATTATGTGTGAATTCGCCAATCAAATTAATAATAAATAATATATAATAATTATTACACAACCAAAATTTATAATTTTATTTGAAATTTATATGTATATTGAAATAAACAAAAATATCTTTTTTTTAAAACGTGAATAAATTTATAAGTATTAATTTATTAGAAGTGTTTAGTCACATCACATCGTTGTAAAAATATTTTTCCATGCGAATCAATGACAGTCGTCATTTTAAGTCACCCTGGACGTCGAGAAATAAGTTTGCTGGAGAGTCGATTGCGACATTCACTTTTATTTTCCGTATTTCATTTTTCGCGTGTAATAGATTTAAACGTTGTCATGTAACTTATTCACATTTTTTTCAATCTATTTCAAAAACACTTTTTTTTTACGTACAGTGTTGACTTAAGTAGCAATAATTAATGTTTAATCGCTTCAATATTATCTTAAAAAATATTTAAGCAAACAAATTGTTGTGTTTTTTCTTTTGGAATTTTTGCTTGTTCATAGCCAGTAATATTTCTAAATTATATAAACTACAGTCTATGTTTATTCCAAGGGCAAACGCAATAAACTTGCGTTCTTCTTTGTGAAACCTAGTGTGGGAAGTTCATCTTTCACAGTGGTCATTTGGCATTACTATGTCCAAGAGTTCAGTAGAGGCTGGGTTAGTCAGTCTGGAAGAGAGACAGTGCATCTAAGAGAGTGCTGTACAGCTCTTTGCCGACTTTATTAACGTTAATGGTAAATATGATAAATGAAGGTTTCCAATAGTAACTAAAGCAAGGCTAATCGATACATCGGTACATTATTTACACTTAGGTTGATCTTATACCATCTCTTAAACTATTACGGTAAAATGAATGTTGCTCTACCAGGTACAACAGATTTCCTTCATTGTTAAGAAGGATTAAGGAGGTGTTGATGTCTTTTTCCAAAAAATTTAATCTATAACTTTGAAATAATTATTGGCTTGACTGAATATAAATTTGCGATTAAATAAATTTTGTTGCTTGAACAAAACAACTATATTGTGATATTATATATTCAAATTCCTTAAACAAAATTCGATACTACATAATATTTCTAATCGAATTATTTTATTTTAAACAAATCAAAAATTAACAATTAGCTCTATAATTATTATAATTATACTTGATAAAAATTCATTTTAAAACTAAATTCTTAATAATTAAGGAATTTTCTTTGTTAAGTTAAAATTTTTGTATGAGATGTATTAAAAAAAAAAAAACATACTTACCTATACTTGTTTTGAGGATAAAAATTTGAAACTGTTTGAATTATTATATGTAAATAAAACAAAAATGAAAATGTGTTTTGAAATTTTTTGTAATATTTTGTATATTACAACAGTATAACTTTTTTATGTTTGATTATATATACATTTATCTTTAATATATTTTGTTCTTATATCAAATTTTATATCCTTTTTATAAAAACCTCCAAATAGGGTCTTTTCAACCCCGATTTAGGAATTTGGAATCCGTAGAAAGGTCGTTGAAAACCAAATCAAGTACTAACTTTTGTCCACGACTTCGCTCGTGATGATGATTCCTAAAATGATTCATTTAGGGAACCTAACTCACGTATCCGCTCTATATACTACTCACAATATGGACAATGCCAACTTTAAACTAAACATCAGCTTTACTTCCATCCCTTTGGAAAATAACACGGCCTTCGGCCATGAAACTCCCCTTTCCATGGAAACAAATGATTTATGATTTAAAAATAACTCAAAAACTAAAGAGGAACGTTGACATTTCACATGCAGATAAAAGGTAAGAAAAAATACATCATTTTGAAAAAATAAGTGATCTAATAATAATAAAAAACTATTTATCAAAAGGTTCATGAGTTTAGAGTTGATAAAAATTACTAGGATACTATCATAGAAAAATATTTTCGCTGTTGGGGAACAATTTTGACAATTAGGGAGAGGATATTATTAAATTCTCGTATTAAAAATTATTAGTTTTTATTTTTAAGCGGTTAAATACTCTATGCCCATCCATGTTTTCGTCTATTTTTCACAGGTATAATACTATAAAATCATTTTAAATAAAAACAACCATTTTGTGTTGCCACCATTTTGTATAAAAGCGAATAATTTAAAAATAGGAACATGAATATCGCACTTAATAACAGTTTCTTGTATCTGAAATCAAATTAAAAAATCGTAAAATCGTAGATTTCTTAAGAAATAAAAGATAAAACAGAAGGAATTAGTCCAATATTAGCTTCTTATGTTCATGGTTCGTCAAAAGCTGGATCGAATTTTAACCGTTGCTCATAGATAACATATCTTGACGGGTTTATGTTTATGGTGAATGTTTTGAAATAGGAATCAGCAACTTATAAAAAGCCGGGAAGACATTTTAATAATTAATTTTCAATTATAAAAAAGTCATAATTTTAATTTTTTTAATCAAGACTGAATAAAACGTTAGTATTTTCCTACCATGTTTATTTAACTTAACTAATTTTGAAAAATGCTTCAAGGACCTTAACCTAATTAATTATTTTTTTCAGAATTCTTACAAAAATGTACGATACAACGATAGCAGATCGAACTAGGGATTCATATCGAACTTCGACTAACGCCTTGGAGTTAGCAAGTCGTATGATTGATAAACATATTATGATTGATAATGCAGCTCCAACGTTAATTGATTTTACGGGTGTAAGTAACCAATGTGGACCCTCAGCAAGTGGACTTACCGATAATGATTACCCGAATTTAACTGGATTATCGAAAAGTTTTGCTAATATTAATCAATTAAAAATTGTAAATAAAGTTCCTTTACCACCAGAAGTTTTAGAACATTTTGGAAGTATCCTTTTTTATTTTTAAATACAAGTTGAATTGAAGACTCCCTAATACTGTAGGAAATGAAGCATTTGACCCAAGAATTCTCTCCTCGTCAGTAGATTTTTATGGGAGCCGGTGGAAAAGGTTTGTCTGAGTGTACTGAAAAATATCATACAGGTGAGTGCTTGTGCTTTTTTGATTTACGCCCATGGGGCAGGGCAGAAGTTCCCTACTACCGGGCACAAACATTTCCACCGGCTCCCATAAAAATCTACTGATGAGGAGAGAATTCCTCAGTTAGACGGGTTTTTTTGGTTTCATTTCCTCGGTTATAATATTTTTTCCTTAATAAGATGTTCAGATATGCAATGTCATTGTACAATGGGTCTATTCCCCGAAATAAATCGAGCATTTCTTACAATAGACAGTGATATTTACGTTTGGACCTACGAACATGGTTCAGACGTCGCATATTTTGATGGATTAGGCGAAACAATTATAAGTGTGGGTTTAGTGAAACCTAAACCAGGAGTATTTCATCAATTTATCAAATATTTGTTAATTCTTACAACAACCGTTGAAATTGTTGTGTTAGGTGTTACATTCAATCAAGTTTCACACACAAGAGAAACCCAAGACGAAATTAATTTAGTTCCAGAACCAATATTTGTACTACCGACTGATGGTGTACTTGTTACTAAAATTGTTGGAACAGAAAGAGGTCGAATATTTTTAGGTGGACGCGATGGATCACTGTTTGAAATAAATTATCAAGCACAAGGATCGTGGTTTGGGAAACGATGTAAAAAAATAAATCACTCAACAGGAACATTATCGTTTTTGGTACCATCTTTTTTAAATGTTGCATTTACAGAAGAAGATCCTATTTCTGATATAGCTATTGATAATAGTCGACATATTTTGTACGTGCTCACGGAGAAAGGTTCGATTGAGGTGTACGATCTAGGTGATAATGGTGATGGAATGTATAAGATTGTTAAAGTCTCACAAAATGCAATTGTTCAAAGTGCTCTCAATATTGTAAAGTGAGTATCTTATATATCAATTTAATAATAATAATAAAACATAATAAGGGTACTTCAAGTGGGTCCTTTGTACGTAGACCTTGGGGTCCTCTGCGCCCTCCTTTAGCACGTCTTCGGATAAGTCGTTTCGTAGAAATCCCACAGATTTTTCGTCGAGATCTCTCCCAGGATTGATGGATCTAAGGTTTCGTATACAAACATCTGACGCCCTTCAAATTTCTGCAGGTGAAATAACATGCATGTAGGTTTCATCGTCCTCCATGCAGGCTTTACTAGTAGAATCATCAGAGATCCGCATGTTATGAAGGTGATAGTTCAATCGACAGTATCCTGTCTCCCATCACGCTTCTTAAAATTTGAATGACCTAATTTTATTTTTCTTTAAATTTGTCTTAGAACTTTGGATAGTACAAATTTTCGACCAATTATAAGTATATCAGCATTAAATGGCCATGATTCACCATTGTTACATTTAGTAGCGGTTGCCGAAACTGGTGTACGATTTTATTTCACAACAATTAATTTAACATCAACATCAACAAATCAACGTCCCGTTAAATTACAATTAATTCATGTACGTTTACCACCTGGATTTTCGGCGAATGCACCAGCAATACGTCCAAAAAGTGTACATTTAGCAAACTATCGTGAGAATACTTTAATGATGGTGGCTCAACCCACACAAGATCAAAATCATTTATGGTGTTTGAGTAGTGATCCGTTCCCATTCTTGCCAATTTTAATGGAAGCTTACACAATTTTACCGTTGGATGGTCCAGCATGGGCTTTACAAGAGGTAAGAACACTTTCTTTTTTCTAAGTAGTAAATATTATTTTAATTACTTTCTGTCTATTAAAATTTGAGTGTACAAAAATTTTATTTACAGTCAAATATTGATAACTGGAAGTTGCAACCCCGCCAAATGGCAGGCAATAATAATTCGTACTAATTGAAATAGAAAGTGGTCCCGTTTTCAGAAGTTTCATTTACCTCAGTTTATTATTTGATTTTTCAGGATTTAGGTTGTTTGGAAGAAACTTGCTTGTAATGTCCAAAAATATAATACTTCTTTAATTGCTACAATTATTCTTCTCTCTTTCTCTCTAGTCTTTTCACTTTCCAGACTTTGAAAAGCAGCGGTATTTTAATATCTGTAAGAAGCTTCAAAAGTTACTTTCCGTGCTTCAGCAGCGTATTTGATTCTAAGAGCTACCTTTGTTTCAATTTCTTACTGATTTGGATATTAATTATTTCGACAACTTTGTTTAAAACTTGACTTAAATTTTATTTTAATTTAAAATTTTAGGCTGCGTATAACGAAGATTCAACAACAAATTTCCTAATGAAAAAAGATAAACTTTCATTACAAGGTGATCCACCGTTAGTTGTACGTCAACACATCGAACCACCACGAAAATTTATCGTGCTAACAACACAAGGCGCTCATATTGTTATGAAATTACGTCCAGTTGATTTACTACGAGAAATCTTAATGGAAAATAAAGGACCAGATAGTGAATTTGTCAAAGCTTATTTTCAATCGCAAAATGAAGATCAAGCGTGTGCTACATGTTTAATTTTAGCATGCTTAGAAAATATACAAAATATACAAATTTCGGAGTGGGCAACCAGAGCATTTTTCATGTATGGTGGAGAACCGAAAGTATTTAGTACAATGCCACCTTTAGCAGCAAATATTAGTTCTCCATTTGGTAATCCACAAGGTAAATAAAAACGCTAGCGACTTTGCTACTTCCCTCTCTTTCAGGTAATAAGTTGTTTTTTTTTTCTTAGGATTTAATCCAGGTTATGTATCAACGCCCATGGGTCAACAAAGAGGACCAGGTTCAATGTTATCACCAATTAAACCTCAACATATGCAAATGCAACAAGATGTTGGTGGAACACAAATGTCATTTTCTGCAAAACACAATGGTTTATATTTGTATGTTGGACGTATTTTACGAGAATTATGGTGTACTTCATGCTGTCGAAAAGTTGTTGAAGATAATAAACCATATGTAAGTGTTTTTATAACTGAAAGAGACATGGTTATGTGAGTGGCTGTCTTGGGATGGGACACTTAGATCAAAGAATCCGTTGTGATACCTTCTGTTCTAAGATGGGATCCCTATGAAGCGTCCGACGCTAGCTTCCTGTAAAAGTCGCAACAAATTTGCTTATAGAAGCCCTTTGAAGCGATATAAAATCTTTGGAGCCCCTACGATTGTACTCATATCATATCTGTCTTCTAATACCACAAGTGTGTTCCATTCTCCATCTAAGATTAGCTTTTTTTAAGATATCTTCATTCAGGAGCCACCTGCAGCCATCTTGTGCCATTTCTATTAAGCTCGTCGGCTTTACAATTCTCTGGAATGTCTCTGTGTCCCGGTACCAATACCAGGTTTACATTCATTTATTCCGCTAGGCCATTTAAGGACGTTTGTCAGTCCTATGTTACCTTTAAGTAGACATAGAAATTTTAAACTACATAATTAACATAAAATAAATACCACGATACTCGAAATAAAACGAACTCAACTCGAAGTCAATAAAAATTTATCCTTATACATAATTAACGTTTTCAACAAATTTTCTTCAACAGCTTGTAAGTATTGTAACCGGTGAAGATTGTCTATGGCTATTAAATCATTTACGCGCCTTACGCAACTTCCTGGATAAAAATACCTTACTAGCCCTAAACAGTAACATCAGTGCCACAAATCAAACAATGATTATGCAACGTAACATGAACGAAACATTTAACAATACAAGTCAAATGATTCCACAAAATGCAACAACAACACCAGCTCAACGTTTAACTGCCATACAAGATGCACAATTAGAAGAACGACAATCGTTAGATGCCCTCAAAGTATTTGTTGGGCATGCATGTGAAGTACTTGGTTTATGGAAGATATTAACTGAACATCAATTTCATTTAATTGTTGATAATTTATCACGTGAACATCAGAATATGTTGTTTAATTCAACATTCAAAGATATATTTGTGAATGGACAAGAGTTATTGTGTTATTTAATTATTAGTTTAATTAATAGTTATTTAAATGATAATGCATCGATTGATTTAATTAGTCGAAAATTACGTGAAGTCTGTCCGAATTTGTATAAAAATGAAGATGCTGTATGTTCTAAGGTAAGTCTGTTTTATTTCTTCGCTACAAGATTTTATCTGCATCCTTTTATTTGCACCTGCAGAAATCTGCAAGGCTTCATGCTCGGGTCCGAAATCTAGAATAGGGAATATTCATGTATTTTTTTTATATTTTTAATTCATTGTTTACACCGTTATAACAAAGTAAAAAATATAAATACTGTTGCTGTGTAAAAAATGCTGTGTATAAGTGTAAAAAAATATTTAAAATATATTATAATTTTGAGGTATTTAAGGGTTGTTCTCAAAAAGGGCATACAGGACCTCCCGATCTGGGTGCTAGGGACCCATTTGCGGTACCCCTCTTATGTATTGTTATTATTTATTAACACCTAATTATTAAAATTTCCAATTATATAAAAATATATTTTATTTATAGGCTAATGAAATACTTTTACTTTCGAAGAAGAAACAAAATGTCCACGAAAAAGAAGAATTATTATTCTCAGCATTGAATTTATGTAAAGATGTTGCGCCAAATTTAAATTTAGCAGTTGTATGCCAAAAATTTATTGCAAATGAATTCTATCAAGGTGTATTAGATTTATGTGTGACATGTGCACAAAAATCAGATGATCAAAATGTTGGTTTACATTTTTATAAAAGTAATAAACCAGCTCATGATGAAGATGGTTATCAAGCATATACACGACGGTATTTATTATCATTATTATGAATGATTATATAGAGTGGACCATTTTAATCTATTATGGCTAATAGCTCGTTTTGTAGTTAACCAATCAAAAAATAATTTAAACAAAAGTTACAGAGTTTGATGGGGAAGATATCATGTCCTGACCACAGATTCGACCTAGTTCTCCGGGTTGCTCTAATAATCAATTTTGATCCTAAAAAGTAAGAGGTACAATAACACTTTAAATTAAAAAATTGATCCTCATGAGAAACTAATCTTTTTTATTTAAAACGAAAATCGTTAGCTTTTGGAGGAAATGCGACTTACAAATATGGCATTATTGTATTTAATCGAAATAAAATACGCTAGTTTTAGAAACATTTTTTAGACTAAAGTTAATTTTTAAGATCATTTGAAGACCATGGTCGAATGACCTTGAAATTAGAGTCAGTATAAAGTCATGGACACAGGCGAATGTCCTCTATTACCAATGACAACATTTGGCTAAAGCATTTTTCTGTAGCTAGCTTGTTTTCTTTCGATTAAATGCAATAATGAAATATTTTTCCGAAAGGTAGAGATTTTGGATAAAATGATTTAAATAAAAAATGTTAGTTCTTTTATGAGGATCAATTTTCTAATTTAAAGTGTTCTTCTATCTTTTATCTTTTAGAATCTAAATTGACTATTAAATAACCTGGAGAACTAGGTCCAATCTGATGTCAGAACATGATCCCTCCCTTCAACCACACAGTTATTTTTTGATTGGTTCACTATAAAACGAGCTATTAGTCATAATCGATTAAAATGCTCCACCCTGTTGACAAATGCACAGCCCAAACCTACAAAAATAAAAATATTAAATTTTTGAATTCATATTTTTTGTCTTTAGGATGGAATATTATACAGAAGTCACAAACATGTTAGAAATTTTATATGATAATAATGTACAATCTAATGAAAATGTTTCACAATTAGCATCTTCGGAATCGAGTTTTGTGGTAAGTTCGATTGAGAAATATTTATTTATTTATTTATACAAGAGAATGATACGAATTCATGAATTAATCCTTTAGATTCAGGAAGTGATAAACAGTGCCCTTCAATACGATGATGAATTATTACATATAACAATTTACGATTGGATGTTCTCTCATCAAATGTACTCCGAATTAATAACAATTTCTGAGCCAACATTAGAACAATATTTAATTCGAGCGTCACATGATCATCCCGATTCAATACAAGTTTACAATTTATTATGGAAATATTATGAGCATAATAAAAATCATCCAGCGGCCGCTAAAGTTTTAAATGTTTTAGCAACAGAAGGGTAAGTTTGCTCACAATCAATTTAAATATCCTTTGAACGGTATTATCAGATTCGAGCTTAGCAAAAGGAGTTAATTCTTCATTAACTTAAAGCAGTCATTCCCAAAGTGATCTAAATGGACCCCTTGGGTTCGATTCGAAAGTGAAAGGTATCTACGGTAACGAAAATATGAATAGAGGGTCTATGAGAATCGAAACGGGAGTCTACGGTGTTGAAAATAAGAATAGGGAGTCCTGAGAATACTTCATTCTACAAGCATTCAAGAACAGGGTTATTTTTGGGTAAGGACGATGGCAAAAGGGATAGGTGGTGGATGAACGAAAATTAAAGGCTAAAAATTTGTTGACTGAAAAAAAGGAAAAGATACGAGTAAGATTTTTGTAAAGGACGACCCATTAATGGGAAAAGGGCAGGTACAGTTTGTTATGGTTCTCGCGCTGCCTTAATCTACTATTGCGTGGCAGGGGTCTATCTAAATAATAAAACATTGGTATCGCAACTTAAAAATATTATTTTTACTTTTATAGAAAAGGAATTACATTGAAACAACGGATAGAATATTTAGCACATTCTGTAATGTGTATGCGAAGTGATAAAGTTGGATACGCAGCTCCATTAGGAATATTTTTACGTGAATTAGAAGATCGTATACAGATAGCACGTGTACAGCAAAAAATTTTGGATGCAATTAAAAATACATGTAGTACGCATCCAAATGCTGAGGAAGCCATGAAACATCTAGATGAAAAATTATTTGATATCACAGAGGTTGGTCGAATGATATTTGATCGAGAAAAAACTTTATGGTCGTTTAAAAATCACAACAATCATTGTATGTTTTAGTTATACGAAAATTACGCAGAGAAATTCAATTTATGGGAATGTAAATTAGCCATAATACATTGTTCTGGTCACGATGATGCATCTTTAATACAAAATATTTGGATGAATATAATTGTTTCAGAAATACGACAATGTCGCGGTTCGCCCGAGGATAAAATGACACAACTTTTAAATAAGATACAAGCATTGGCACGAGATTATGGTGATTCCGAAAATTGTTTTCAACTAAGTAAGAAACTTTAAATAAAATTTTGTTTAATTGTTATCTAAATTTGGATTCTTTTTTTAGGGGTTATCATTAATTTATTAGAAATGCAATGTTGTAAACTGTCAGGAAATCCATCACAAGTTCCAAATACATTTTTATCGATGAATATACCATTTGTGAAACTATTGGATACATATAAATCGTAAGTATTTGGGAAAATTAAAAGAAATCTAGTCTAAAAATTACAAAAAACAAAAATTCAATAGGGAATATTCATGTATTTTTTTTTATATATTTTTAATTCATTGTTTACACCGTTATAACAAAGTAAAAAATATAAATACTGTTTAAAAATGGCGACTGGCCTCGACAGAATCCTATTGCTTTATCTGATCTGATTTTAATAGCATCTCTTACCTAAATACGTCTCATCTTCGGGTGACTGGTTGTTCTCAAGAAGAGCACAGAGGATCCCCCAGGTGCTCGGGATCGACTTGCGGTACCCCTATTATATTTTATTATTATTCATATTGAAAGTATTTTAATAAATTATTTTAATTTTTAGATTATTAAGAGAACGAATTACAGGAAATATTGGTAATCCATTTCATATGTATGAAGCAGTTGCGTATTTAATTTCTGCTTTTGTACATAATCCAAATATGGTTAGCCAAATGGATCGGTGAGTAATCATCAAATACCAACAAAAATAAAAATTATATTTCAACACTCATCAATAATTATGTTCTTGTATTTTATAGATTGAAAATTGTTACACGCGCAGAAGATATTATTTCAAGTGCCTTATCATCGTTGTATAGTAAACCGCATACCGAACAATTAATTTCACGTTTAAGAAATATACAAGCTCAATTAAGACTTCATTAATTCATTTGTTTTATTTTGTTTATATAGTTATTCCATTGTTCGATACGCAATTGTTTTTTTTTTTAATCAATATATTAAGTACTGTAATATTATTTTATAAGTAAATTATTTTTAAATACAATCAATCATGTTTGTAATTATTACACAGGTCTGCAAAAAAAAAATTTTTTGTCAGCTGCATGAGATATTTTTACTAAATTATATGTTTTAGAATGCGCTCATTTCAGAAATGATGGCCATTTTTTTTCTATCACGTAAGGTTTTTTTGCAAATTCAAACATAAAAAATTGGTAAAAGCACTCGTTTATTAAAAGTTATACAGTAGTCTGCAAGCATAGTGACATTCCATCTTGACGCTCTCCCTGCTCTTCACTGTAAGCTCCCATTTTCAGGAAAATATTCTATGTAATAGTGTAAAAAATGGACCTTCAGGCTTATCTTGCAGCCTTGAGCTTCGTATGCTGCTAGTTGAACAATGGTTTTGTAGTCAGAATCCTTAGTATTTCCTAAAAACTTTCGCACTACATCCTTGAACGATACCCAAGTTTTTTTTTCCTTCTCAATCATACTTTCCACAAAGAGGGTGTCAGTTAAAAGCCTTCTTATGTCGGGGCCAGTGAAAACTCCCTCTTTCAACTTTGCTTCTGACAGTTTCGGAAATTTTGTTCATAGATATTTAAAACAGTCTCCATCCTTTTGCAGTGATTTTACAAATTTTTTCATCAACCCCAATTTGATATGGAGAGGTGGCAACAAAACATTTTCTGGCGGCACCAAAGTAGTAACTGGGTAACTGGGCAAAACTGCGCGCTGAATTTAACTAAGTGCAGTTCTTTGTAACTTTCTACTTATTTAATAAAGTCTGTTGATAAATATAAACACAATCAAATCGACTGCAGCGCTTATCGTACTCGTAGGCATAACAAAGCAATAATACGTACTCACCATGGAGGTTAACCTCCATGGTACTCACCATGAAGGCTATAAAGGTACTCACAAACATGACAGATGGAAATTGAAAATAATGGGTGGTAAAAATTGTTGTGTAGTTAATTGTAAAAATACACAGAGGAACAGCAAATGTATAATGTACAGTTTTCCAGTAGCCGCTTGGAAATTAGAACAACGAAAAAAATGGATTCAAGCTGTTCGAAGGCAAAAGTAAAAAAAAATTAATAAGATAACCTCACTTTTCAATTTTTTTTTTTTTTTTTTGTAATAGTGTTAAAAATAATTTTTTATAGTGCTGACGGATCACCGTGGATTCCAACTCGAAATTCTTATATTTGTAGTGCCCATTTTATCGGTGGAAAAAAATCAGAAGAGCATTTAAGTCCAAATTATGTTCCAACAATATTTCCTGAAATTTATCAAACTAACCAGGTCTTCAAATCTTCTGCAATCTCCCCAACAGTTAAAAGGTATTATTTTTTGCCGGTAACTAAATTTTTAAGTAAAAAGAATTAATTTCCGATGTACTTTGTCCCAGTTCTGATACGGGCTCCCTTGTACTTGTGGCTATTCGCACCGTGCATGAGTTTTATTTTAGGGAGTTAACATAGTAACAACACATTACTTTATTAATATAATTGTATGGATGGACATATAAGTCTAAGGACTGTATATATGTTTTACATCGAAATTTAATACTATTTTCTTAATTGTTTTGTATTTTAATTATAATTTTCAGAAACATACCGCAAAAACAAAAATCTGACCTCGGTAGATGTAGCAGAGTAGCACGAAATAAACGTGCTGAAAGAAGTAGACGCAAGAAACAACTACAACCAGAAGAAATCGCTGAAATAAAACAAGAAAGTAGTCATTTTCAGGAATCAAATTTTCAGTTTATTGAAAACGAAATCATTAAAACTGAACCGTTAGATTTTGAACAGATAAATGAAAATGTAGATATTTCATTTGTTGATGTAAATAATCCAGTATTAGTTAAAGAAGAAGACATCGAAACGGGGAACATAAATGATTGTTTTCCAAATGAAAATAATTTTATGTTTATCAGAAATGAAAACAATGATATTGATCCATTTCATTCAATTGAAGATGTAAATAATTCCAATGTAGATGAAAATACCAAAAAATTACATTCTGAAGTGATAATTAAAGATGAATTAATAGATGATGCAATCGAGCATACCGAGAAAAACTTAGATTTTCGATTAAAACAAGTCCATCATGGAAAAAAATCAAAAGGAAAACGATACGCATGTGATATTTGTAAATTATCATTTTTACATAAAAGTAATTTAATTGAACATAAACGGATTCACACGGGAGAAAAACCTTATTCATGTGATCAATGTAATAAAACATTTACTTGGGAAGTTAGTTTACTTGGACATCAACTTACTCATTCTAAGAAAATTACAAAGAATTCCCGTGTAGACGAACACGAGCCACAGAAAGACCGTACACAAAAATGTCATTGTAAAAACTGTTGCATATCATTTACTAAAAACAACGATTCGATTCAAGTTAAAGAAATTCGTGGAGAAAGAATATATTTATGTATTTGTGATAAAACATTTACTTCGTTAGCATCTTTAAATGCACACAAAAAAATACATAGTACATGGTGCTGTGGCGTTACCAAATAAGGTTGGGTAAAGCCCTTGAGACGGACTATCAACGTTCGTAAGCAGCTATAAAATTTTATTCCTGACAACACTTACCTTATTTTTATAAAAACTTAAATATTAAATAAATAAAAATCGTTATATATTTTAAATTTTGTGTTATTTTTTAAATTTCCTATCCTATTTTTTCTTTCAGAACAAAATTATCAATTAATTAATAATTTAGTAAAGGTAAGTATTAAATTAATTACATGATAAATAATAAGTCGAGTGGCTGTGTGGATATAGCACTTGCCTGTGAAATCAAGGTACGATGGATCGTATCCTGGTATGGCTAACATTTTTACTTTTAAATTAAATGAAGTTTTCTTGATGTTAAAAATTTTCCATTCTTTTTATAATTTAAATTATCTATATATAACCCGCCCTCTTGCTATAAATAACGTCAGTTATACATATGTCATAAATCACTATTCTGTCAGGGGGTAGGAATTTAAATAATCATAAATATATCTTACTCTTTAAAATTTTAATTCAAACCTCCTGACAGAAGAGTGATTTATGACATAAGTAGGAAAGTGGGACTAACATAATTAATTGTTTTTTGTGAAATAACATGTTCTCCTGTTACAAAATATTAAATAATATGCACAAAAATGACTTGTTATGCTAAAATTTGAAACTTTTTAATAGGAGAACATGTCATATAGTATATTCCACTCATATTCTCCTATTACAAAATATTAAATTTTATAATTCTAAAATAAAAATAGAAGCTCGTTGCGACTAAAATTTGAAATTTTGTGATAGGAGAACATGTTTTATATTTTATCCCACTTTTTTTTATAACATATTCGCCTATTACAAAATATTAAAAAATACTTCAGTTGCTTTTTTGTTGTTGTAGATGCTAAAAATTTATTCTTGTTGAATGAAATTTTATAAGATATTGTAATAGGAGAACATATTATTTTACAAAAAAAAAATAAAAATTATTTATGCTAGTCACCTTTCTACTTAAGTCATAAATCAATCTTCTGTCAGGGGTTGGGAATTGAAATAACATAAAATATACCTCGCTCTCTTACTTATTTGTCGCTTTTGGTTCTCCATAACAATTATCTAAAAAAGTGACATTACCTCGGTATAATAACTTAATTAATAAACAATTATACGGGGCAATACTAGACACGAACCGAGGTACTCTGTAGTCTGAGGCGACTAAGCTAGCCACTACTGCACCCTTGACATATTAAACTCATCAATAATGTTATATATAAACCTTTTACTCACCTTTATCTTCGGATTAATTAATTAATCTTTTTTAGTTATTGTTTATGAGTACAAGTAGATGAAGTTAGTACCATTCAAAGTTATAAAGTAGTATAGATAAATTTATAAAGTAGAATAGATAATTTATAATTTATTCATTAGTAATTAATAATAATAATAAATAATAATTTCATTATTTGCTTTTTTTCCTTTGAATGATATTATATACACGTATATTAAACGTTGATAGATCATTTGAAATTAGCGCACAACAGCCCGCTTTTAATGAGACAACTTAGCGATCCCAGCGTCTCACTTATTTTGTCCATATTTTGGGGACAATATTTTTTATAGCGATCGTTCTCCTTCTTTATAACCTCCATGGAACAGACCTAGTGATTTCTAGCTATATTTCATAATAAATAATACACTAAAAATGATTTAGTATTTTGGTAACACTGTATATACTTCAGACAGCTGTGATGAATTGTGTTTTGTGATTATGTGATGGTGTATGTTGTGTATTTTTCTGTGTATTGTGTACACATATACAACATTAAAGTGTATGTGAAATCAAATAATACTGTGCAATCACAAGAAAAAAAAAACATTGAAAAATTTCATTGTATACACGGACACAAGCAAACCAAAAGTTAGTGATGTTTTACTAGTTTTGTTTTTAATAGTTATCCTACAAAATATTCAATAAATAAAATGGTTTAAATCCATTAAAAATAATGGCAAATCGTCGGGCATTATTAGCCACATCAATGGAACCATTATCCAATACATCTGGTGATCCATTACGTGAACTTTTCGAAGCATGTAAAACTGGTGATATTACTCGTGTTAGAAAATTGGTATCATCTCAAACTGTAAATGCACGGGATACGGCTGGAAGGAAGTCAACACCATTGCACTTTGCAGCTGGTAAGCAAGGTCATATTTATCCAATCTTGTTAAGGGCAGTGCCCTTCTAATGATCACAAAAAAAAAATTATAATATTGACTTGATTATTTTTTTATTATTACTTAATAATTATATAACAAATTGTTGTTACTCTCAATTTTATAAAACTTGTATATTTAAATAATTTTTAATCACTAAATTTTGAGAAAGTATCGGAAATTTTATTAAATATATTATTTATTGACTTCTAAAAAATTATTTGCACGAATATTTTTTTAAAAATAATTTATTCTCCTTGAAGAAATGAAAGCTATTATAAATTTATAAAATATGACTATTGTTTTTGAATTTAATTACTCACATTAAATTTTAGAATCACAAAGTTTTTATTTGTATTTTTAAACAAATGAAACTGTTTAAATTATCATATTGTTCATTTAAAATATAATTGAAGGTTCTCAGAAAGTCAGAATTTCATAATTAATTTATTTAGTTTTTATTATAAGATTTAAATTAAGAAATATCATTTGGGATATTTTAGAAATAAAGTATTAATTTAAATTTAACAATAAAAAAACCCAACTGCGTTTTATTAATTAAATGGGTATATATATTTATTGAAGAGTTTCCCATTAAGAGTGTCCGGACTCGTTAAAATTTTTTTAAGTGAAAACTTCAAGGCGTGTTAAACGATATATCTATGTAATAATAATTAAAGCTGTACAATTCACTATTGACTAAGTAATTCTGATATTTGGTAACTTCTCATTCCTGTTCATCGATCAAATATTTATTCAATTTAAGTTTAAAATTAGGCCACTCTTAATGGAAAATATTTTATATCAGTTTTATCAGAAATTGTGATATTCCAATTAAGAAATATTTGGAAAGTCAGTACACAGAAGAAATCATTTTATCTTGGAATTTCTAATTCCGTATTAAGATTATACGAACACTGTCAAATCTCTAGTTAATTGGTAATTTCGTATGAAATGCCTTTTTTATCAATTATCTCAGGGCGTGAAAGGCAGAGGGCTAAATTAAGGGATTAGTGATGACGAAAAATGATACGAAATTCAATTTTTCGAGCGAGAATTATAAATTGGACAAAAAATGGTTAGCATTTCTTTTAATTTTTTCGAGTCTTTAGAGATGTAAGCTACCCCTTGGCCACGCCCTCCTTGGTGTGCCCTCCCTGACGAAAAATTAAGTTTATTTGGTCAAAGGTTTTACCTTCTTAGTCATTAGAAAATAAAGAAAAGCAAGATACTAGAAATTCAGATGGAATCTAAGATAGATAATTTTTATCAATGTTGAATTCATCTCACTTCTTAGTAAGATTATCTGCCAAATTATACTAACAGAGGGGATTGGCATTTTATTTTTTTACATTATGAAAATTGTTTTTCATTAGGGTATGGTAGACGGGATGTAGTTGAATTTTTATTAGCAGCTGGTGCCTCAATTCAAGCTCGTGACGATGGTGGATTACATCCTTTACACAACGCATGCTCATTTGGACATGCGGATGTTGTACGATTACTTTTAGAGGCAGGTGCTAATCCAAATACTCGAGATAATTGGAATTATACACCGCTTCATGAAGCAGCCATTAAGGGAAAAATTGATGTTTGCATCGGTAAGTATTCTTAAATTCCTTCATTTTTCTGATTTATAATCAAATTTAAAATAATTTATAGCATTATTACAACATGGAGCTGATCCAAACATACGAAACACAGAGGGTAAAACCGCTTTGGAGCTGGCCGATCCATCAACACGACCCGTACTCACTGGTGATTATCGGAAAGATGAATTGTTAGAAGCTGCAAGGTCGGGTAATGAAGAACGTCTTTTAACATTATTGAATCCATTGAACGTAAATTGTCATGCAAGCGATGGTCGAAGATCAACACCGTTACATTTAGCTGCTGGTTATAATCGAGGTCGCGTTGTTCAGTTGTTATTACAGCATGGTGCAGATGTTCATGCTAAAGATAAAGGGTAAGTTTTGGCAATTTATTTTTTATATTAGGGAAAAAATCACTAATTCCGGATCGTTTTTTATGTATAAATGTTGCTATAGAATAATTTCTATTGAAAATTGATTTCTTCCACAGTGGTTTGGTTCCATTACATAACGCTTGCTCGTACGGTCACTTTGAAGTAACAGAAATGTTAATCAAACATGGAGCAAATGTTAATGCAAATGATTTATGGGCTTTTACACCGTTACATGAAGCCGCATCAAAGTCACGCATAGAAGTATGTTCGTTGTTATTAAGTGAAGGTGCTGATCCAACACATATTAATTGTCATTCAAAATCGGCGATTGATGTTGCACCTACGAGAGAATTACAAGAACGATTAGCATGTAAGTTTTCAGTTTATTTTACGGAACGATACAGTAGTGACATCTTTCAGTTAATCATTTCACTTTTGATATTCGGACATTAATACAGCGCCAATAATAACAAAAAATCGGGATCCAGACCTTTTCTAAGACTGTGGCCATAATTTACACTTTTTCCTAACAAAACGATTTTTTTTTTAGATGAATATAAAGGACACTGTTTATTAGAAGCATCACGTCAATCAGATCCAGCTAAATTAAAAAAGTGTTTAACAAGTGATTTAGTGAATTTTAAACATCCGTATACAGGTGATACACCATTACATGCTGCGGCTAATTCTCCATTTCCCAAACGAAAACAAATTATCGAAACGTTAATACGTAAGGGGGCATCTTTAAATGAAAAAAATAAAGATTTCCTAACACCGTTGCATATTGCCGTGGATAATTCACATTATGATGTTATGGATATTTTATTACGGCATGGTGCTAAAGTGAATTGTTTAGATGGATTAGGACAAACACCGTTACATCGATGTGTTCGTGAAGATAATATTCAAGCGTGTAGAATATTATTATCGTATAATATTGATACGAGTATTGTGTCGTTACAAGGTTTTACGGCTGCACAAATTGCATCGGAGAATGTATTAAAAATTTTACAAGGTACGTAAAAATTAGTTTTAAATTGTACTTTTATAAATGTACTCATATTTTGGTGGGATCGAAAGTACCCTACGAACTAAACATAAGAATGGTTTTGACAAAATTTCACCTTCTTTCGCCATTATTTGACAATAATGACCTTGGCAACAGCTTTTTAAATTCATTCTGGAAAGAATTTCAAACAGGCTCGTACACAGGAACCATCCAAAGAGGGAGGGGTTTTTTGTTCTCCTCAATAAATGTTCAAAAAAAAATTTTGTTCTCCTCAATAAATGTCAAAATAGCTTTAACAGTCAACTGCTCATTAGAAATTCCTTTCGCACAGGACGGATGTCAAAGACTAAGCCAGACTCTAGACCTATTAAATAATTTTTTGCAATGCTGCTAACACAACTCTAATAAATATATTTGATTTTGTAGATCCACCATCTGGTAGTGCGGATGTGGAATGTCAACTTTTAGAAGCAGCTAAAGGTGGTGATTTAGAACAAGTACAACGTTTATTAGGCACATTTCCACATATTGTAAACTGTCGTGATTTAGATGGTAGACATTCAACACCACTTCATTTTGCCGCTGGATATAATCGAGTTGCTGTTGTTGAGTATCTTTTAGAACATGGTGCTGATGTGCATGCTAAAGATAAAGGGTATGTTATTAAAGCAAACCAAAAAAAAAAAAAAATGTATGTTATTATTCATTTAAATTATATAATTTTAAATTGTAGGGGTTTAGTTCCATTGCATAATGCATGCTCCTATGGTCATTATGAAGTTACTGAGTTATTAGTTAAACATGGGGCTAGTGTGAATGTGGCTGATTTATGGAAATTTACACCGTTACATGAAGCTGCGGCTAAAGGGAAATATGAAATTGTTCGCTTATTATTAAAGGTAATTTTATTTTATCTACTTATTAGTAGATTATTAAATCGCCGACAAATGTTTCGGATACGGAACCCTAATCTCGCACTTTGAACAACTCTCCATTAAATTACTCTTCAAACAAAAACACACATAGCAGGCAAAATTATAATACCCTTCTTTCTTTGGTTCGGGGGTTAAAAAATCATGGTAATAACGAAAAAGAGTTGCATCGTTAAAATTTGGCATCATTTCTTTTAACATCGTAAACTGTCTTTCACTGATTTTAAATAATGTGATTTTAAAAAATAAAACTTATTCGGAAATTTTGTCTTAGCATGGAGCTGATCCAAGTAAAAAGAACAGAGATGGTGCTACACCTTTAGAATTAGTCAGAGAAGGCGATCAAGACGTAGCCGATTTATTACGAGGAAATGCTGCGTTATTAGATGCAGCTAAAAAAGGAAATCTTGCAAGAGTTCAACGATTAGTTACTTCCGACAATATTAATTGTAGAGACGCTCAAGGTCGAAATTCAACTCCATTACATTTAGCAGGTAACTAAAGTTGAATCATTCGAATTGGTTTGCATTTAATTTACGTTAAATTTGTTGTATTTATTATTTCAGCTGGTTACAATAATGTTGAAGTAGCTGAATTCTTGTTAGATCATGGCGCTGATGTGAATGCTCAAGATAAAGGTGGTTTAATTCCTTTACACAATGCATCAAGTTATGGTCATTTGGATATAGCAGCCTTATTAATTAAATTTGATACTGTTGTCAATGCAACAGATAAATGGGGATTTACACCTTTGCATGAAGCTGCTCAAAAAGGACGAACACAACTTTGTGCCCTATTGGTAAGTTTTAAATATTTCATTTTCATTACCATCAAGTTTCTAAAGCGATTTTGCACTGTACTCAGTTAGAATTATTGTATTTCATTTCTTTCAAAGGTGTTCCAAGAGTCCAATAGTTTTTAACTATTGGCGAACTTTGTAGAAAAATTGTGGAGCTTTGAAGCTTTAACTTGACTGAGACATCAACCTCGACTTCTGGGTTGTCAGATTATTATATTAATTGTGTTTTAATAACCCTATCTTGTTCTGAAAAGTTCTCCAGAAATTCTCTAACTGTTCTCGAGTATATTTCATTGTTTTTTCGTTTTCCAATTAAATAATAATTAGATTTGATATTCATTACAGTTAGCACATGGTGCTGATCCTTACCTCAAAAATCAAGAAGGACAAACACCACTTGATTTAGCTTCTGCAGAGGATGTACGATGTTTATTACAAGATGCAATGACGTCACAACAAAGTGTACCTGTAATACCAGCATCAGCACCACCTAGTCGACCACCATCAATAGCTGTATCAACAATAATCCCAAGTTCACCTGTACCCACAACAGAAACGGTTATAATGCCTTCAGGGGCTTCCATGACATTATGTATTCCTATCTCAGCACAAAATCAAGGAATGTCTCCATTACCATACATTGATGGTTGTTCGGATTCTGTTAAAATGGAATCTAGTTCACATGAATGTTCATCGTCGGTAGTGGCTAGTGTTTCTAGTTTCCTAACCAGGTAAATATCTACTTAATTCCACAAGATATTTTATTAACATAATATTTCTGTAAAATAATAACTAAATAATTAATTTTATTTATAGTTTGGGGTTGGAACATTTATTAGATTTATTCGAAAGAGAACAAATTACATTAGATATATTAGCTGAAATGGGTCATGATGATTTGAAACAAGTAGGTGTTACCGCTTACGGATTTAGACATAAATTAATTAAGGGCATGGAACGACTTGTATCAAGTGGTTTAGCTGGTAGTGGATCATCTTGGTCCGTACCGTCGAATCCTGGAACATTATTAGTGGATTTATTAACAGATGATAAGGAATTCTTAGCTGTAGAAGACGAAATGCAAAATACAATACGTGAACATCGTGATAATGGACATTCTGGTGGTATATTCACTAGATATAACGTAGTTAGGGTAAGTTTCGTTTATCTCGGAATTTTATTTGCGCACCTCAAACAAACTGATATTTTAAATTTCATTGTTTAATATATTTCAGATACAAAAAGTTCAAAATCGTAAATTATGGGAACGATATATTCATCGACGACAAGAAGTCTCCGAAGAGAATAATAATCAAAGTAACGAACGTATGCTATTCCATGGATCACCATTTATAAATGCAATCGTTCAAAAAGGTTTTGATGAACGACACGCATATATTGGTGGTATGTTTGGTGCTGGTATTTATTTCGCTGAACATTCCTCAAAAAGTAATCAATATGTATTTGGAATATGTGGTGGTACCGGATGTCCTATGCATAAAGATCGATCTTGTTATATTTGTCATAGGTAAGTTGTTTTTTTAAACTGTGTTTTTTTTGTTCTATTGTAGGCAACTGAGTATTTAGCACAGATTATAGTTTTTAATCTAAAACAGATCTGCAACTCCCTGTAAAATTTTTACTATTTTCGTTCTCTGAAAGTGCCTTTCTCCAGGTGGCTCTACACGTTATATATATATAATTTTTTTAATGTATCACTCACTAATATGAATTTCATTTGTTTTAGGCATTTGTTACTCTGTCGTGTAACATTAGGTAAATCATTCTTACAATTTAGTGCAATGAAAATGGCACATGCACCACCTGGACATCATTCGGTAATGGGACGTCCATCGGCTGGTGGTTTAAATTTCCCCGAATATGTTGTATATAGGGGTGAACAAGCTTATCCTGAATATTTAATTACTTATCAAATAGTTAGACCTGAAGAAACATCTAGTGGTACAGAATCAGAGGTTAGATGAGTTGAAAATAATCATATAATAAATAATAATACGTGTTTAGAAACAATATGGAAAATATTTACATGTTGGACGTTTTGTAATACAACCACTGATGTTTGGAATACTCAGACTACTGTTGTTGCTGTATCGAAATTTGCAGGTTGAGATTATCTAGAAATTTTCTCAAAAAAAAAACTAGAATTTTCTTTTTTCTGTTAATGTACCTACTATCAATGGTGTTGTTTTTTTTAATTTTTGTTGGGGACCAATATATAATATAATTATATAACATTAAACTTTTTAATTCAATTTGTATGGAGTGTTCGTAAATTATTGAAATTATGTAATCTAATATTAATGGATTAGATAAGTGTTTTTCAAAGTGTGGGTCGCAAGTTTTTTTCCATTTTTTTTTTCGAAAATGGTACAGTAGATCGTTTTGAAATTTGGTATTTACGTTTAGTAGGGTGTCGAGCTCACGTGTGAATTTTTTTTATCGAAATCCTAAGTATCTTAAATCTTTAATCTGTCTAGATTAGTTAGTATTTAATCCGGTATACGATAATTTCGAAATACGAAGTTTTGGAAGAAAGATGTTTAGGTATTAAAAATCTTAATTAATTTGATTTTATTATGTAATATTAATAAATTACGAACACTTTGTGTTTAATGAAAAAATGTGAATAATAGGGTATGAATGGAATAAATGAACTCATATAATGTAGGCTTGAAGAAAATATTAAGGTGAAACTTCTTTAGTGCAATTCAGTTTGTTGTAAGACAATAAAATGAAAAAACGACATGTACAAAATAAAGAATAGATTGAGAAAGACAGAGAGATATTGATAGTTAAATAAGTTAATAATAATACATAAGAGGGGTACCGTAAATGGATCCTTAGAGCTTATATCAAGGGATTCTCTGTGCCCTCCTTGTGAACAACCAGCCACCGGAGGTGAGACATCTCCGGAAAAGGGATGCTATTTTATGACGCCTCGCAGAAAGCCCACATCTTCTCCGCCGCGTATCTAAATAAGTCTGATTGAGTGAAAACATTTAGATATATTATTAAAAAGTTTTAAAAACCCCATAGATAAAAGCTATAGTATGGTTATAATTCTTAGGAATTAAATCGAAACTATTGGTCTCCAAAGAAAAATTCTTTAGTATATCTAGTATTCTTCATAGATTATATCTTACGAGAGTTAGTACATTTAAATCGTTGTATTAGAGTCCTAGAACCGCACAAAACTAATACATTGATAAAGAGACAAAATTTTTCTTCTTACAATCTTCTACTTAACATTCTCTGAGACGGTTTTCTGGCACATCCTTTATTTCTAAAAATATTTGAGTAAAAATTCCCTAACCTAGTTGACAGGATGGCGTGATATATTTTATAATTTATATCACGAGGGAATGTTGAGTTTCGTTTTTAATTTTAGGAATAATTTAATTGAAAATGGTGTTGTCCTAACTCTCAATAGAAAATCTTAATCTTTCTCTTTCAACTGTCATTATTAGACTACAGAAATTTCACTTTAAATATCTTGGAAAATACGAAAATTAAATTTATTAAACAAAATTTTTATACTAGATGAATTATTTTCTATCCATTTATTTTGCTATAAATGTGACTGAACGCGATACTTATTTAAAAAGAAAATATCGAGATTAATTTTTGTGATATTTTTAAAACTGAACTATATCCCGACTGAACAATTTATTTTTTAGATTTGCGATTAATTTACCACTTTTTATTTGCCAAAAGTCGGGTAGAAAATGACTAAAAAAAGTTCTTTTTTTTTTAGAAAGTTTGTTTTTCTGTGTTGAGCCATTGTACTACTATGCATTTCAATTATTTATATAGCTCAACGAATTTTATTTATTTGTTTTAGTTTAAAAAAAATGTTTTATTTAGGTTTAATAAAGTTGCGTTACTAGAAAAAAAACGAGGCAATTTTATTTAATTTATCGTTAAATTTTAGTGAATTGTAAATATTAATTTAATTTTTTATCCAAACGTTTTTAATTTATATAAAGGAAGTTTAATTATACAGGGTTGTGACCAAAATTTAACTCGGATTAACTCTGAGAGACAGTTAAAGATTGTTTTAACTAGCTTTGCCGATAAAATTTTACCCAACTTTTAATTTAATGCAGATAATGAAGACTTCTCAATACTTGAGTTAAATATGAATTTATGAAGGGTTAAATTTAATCAGTTGACTCTGGGTTTCGTTTTTAACAGTCCTGTTGTAAGAAGTATTTTTGACTGGTACACTATTGATATTTTTAAAATCATCAATGAAATGGCAGTCAATGAGAAAGTAGTAAATTTCTATTCGGATAAATTTGCTTCAACTCTCTACAGTTTTGTCAGATAGACTCATCCACTTCCCCTAAACTGCCCAAACTTTTGTTATTCTTGGATTTATTATGGCGGATTTGAGATTATAAATTTAAGAGAAGCGATACATTTTTAGACCGTAAATCTATTTTTCGTCATTAACCAGCACGATAAGAAATCATGGAATTTGATAAAGCAATAAGGAAGATATCGCTATGTGACAGAAAAACAGGCTGGGGAAATAAATAATATGATAAGTTTTTCGCATTATTAATATTTTAGCTTCCGAAATAAAAATTATACTAACTTAAATTATTGTCCGGTAAAAAAACAAAATAACTAATTTCCCAATTTTGAATTCTTGATTGACTAAGGGCTAACTCATTGACTGGCTTATATTAAAATCACAGTATTATTAATATTATTTTTTAAATTTATTAATTTTATAAAATTTTTGTTAGTATTATCAAAAAAAGGAATATTTGAAATAAATATTAAAAAAAAAAAAAATTACAACTTCCATTAATATTTAAGAATCACTGCCTAACTAGCACTGATTTATTAAAGTGAAACTTTTTAATAAAAAAGAAACAAATTTAAGGGGTTTCACTTATATTGTGTGATACACAATCTTTTAAACATAAGTAGAACTTAAGAACACTTGATAGAGATCTGGACTTACGCTGTGAGTTGTGAGATAACTTCGCGTAGAAGATTATACAATCTTAGAAATATTAGATAAAATCACATCAATTGTAAAAATCTAAACTAATTCGTAGCCGTTTCATACAATCCGAATTTCAATCCTTAAGTGTTCTAAGTAGAACCATGAAATATGTTTTCGTGTATTAAATTGGGTGAATTGCGCCTTCTTTCTAATTATTTTAAAACAAAAGTGGATTAATCAAATAATTGTACTCAAGTATAATTTTAACATACCAATAAAAATAATGGAATTGGGATTAATAATAATAATTGTAATAGACATTGGGGATTAAAATGTGATTTTTTATTTGAATGTAAATTTTTAAAATTAAATTTGGTTAAGTGCCATATATTAATTTACTTTATTGATTGATACATCGAAGGAGAAATTTTGGGGCATTTTATGTTTTAAATTCTAAAATTTACATTCAATTGAATTCTCAAAATATTTATAATATTCAAAGGAGTATATTAAAATGGTAAAAAAATTAAGAAAACCAGCTTTGTCTAACAATACCAGGCACTTTCTCTTTTCCTTTAACAAATTTTGGACAAGTTTTCCGTTTCGGAAATATGAAGAATTCACGTGAAGTTGTTTTTCAATTCGGTTACATTTGCTGTTCTATGTGATGATTCTATATCGTTAAACAATAACCACCAAAATTTTCCATAAATCTGGTCGTTTTTGACGAATTTTCTCACACAAACCTTTGACAAAAAATGGCAAAGTAGTTATCTTGGAATATTAAAAATTTCAATACTCAAATTATAGCTATTTTGATATACTCCGTTCAGTTTTTTTTAATAGTTCCTATACTATTTATTAATTGTTCTTAGGATCCATGTAGAAATAAAACGGTTTATTATAGTTATAAATTATAAATTAGTTTGTGATTCGATGAAAAATAAATAAACGTTCTCATTAAAAGTAATACTTAAATTTTTAATTGATCAGTTAAGTTAGAAAACTAATGATAAACGGATATGAGATCGTTCTTAGGGACCTTATCGACATGAAACGAAATTTTTCATTACTTCAAAACCGAATGCATTGATTGTGTAAAGATGGTTTATAAAAAAAAAGTAATTTAATCCGTTTCAAGATCATTTTTATTTCATCTTAATTTGATTTTAATGCTAAGAAAGACTATCTAGCGAAGGAAAAAAGAATTATAGGTGTTAGCTCACATAGATATATAACATTTAACGGAAATGTCCTATTTTCTGCCCTTTCTTTGTCCTATTTTCTGATAAACTAGAATACTGAGAATAACCTAACCCTAATTTGAGAAATGATTGGTTCTGATTCCCCATACAAATTTTCATCCCCTATTTCACCCCATGGACTATGTCCTTTACCAAAGTTTCATCTATCTCTAAACCGGAAATCCTTAAACATAAACGGAATAGATAGACAGGCGGAGTTACTTTCACATTTATAATATTAGGATTTTACAATCGTAAGAAGAATTTAATCTATTTCATAAGATTTAGATTGAACTGTTTTTCGTTTTATGCTAAAAATGATATATCCTAGAACGATCACAAATCGACTAATATCAATCCTAAATTAGTTTATGATTTATTGCTAGAACAAAACCAAAAAAACATTTAAATCAACGAGACATTGTCAATAAAATTAAAAAATAAATCAAACATACTATTTAAAGACTTCTCACACAATTAATTTTATGGTCTCATTACATACGCATTGTTGTTGGTAATGAAATAAATCCCTAGGTTGTCGAATACGGTCTAGACTCTAGAGGGATTTAAAAATCAAATCAATAAACAATATTTATTATATTTTTCACATGTGACTGAATTATATTTAGATATTTAAAAAAAAAAAGATGTTTGTAAATAGTTAAATATTTTAATCATTTGAAAGAACTAAAATAAAAAATTAATTATTAATATTTTATTATTATAAATTAATTTAATCGAATAATTTTGATGGAATATCATTTGTAAATGGTTATTATTATATGTTGGTATATTAAAGTGTGTTGGAAAATTTTATAAATATGTTTTTCATTTACTAGCTTTAACCCCAGATTTTATCCCAAGTGAAATAGATCGTAGTTTTAATGAGCCATTTCAGAAAGGTAGAAAATTTCACAGGTGTTAGCAAGCAAGATGTCAAAATTGTAAGCCCTTTTCTCGTTCTCAATAGAGTGTCAATGATGTTTAGTCTGTTTCAAGTTTGTACAAATTCCAGGAAGGGTAAAACCTGTTTTAATTGAAAGTTTAAAAAAAATATATAGTCGATGTAGAATCGTCCACAATGGTAGTGATGTTAGTCAGTCCGCAATCAATTATAATTTTTCTGACTGCGAACGCCTACATTGCTGACGATATGATTTTCAGCCATTCTGAAATCAGCCGGAACTTGTCTTTCAGGGTTCTTGGAATATTGCGCGGCAAGCTTTAAATTGTTGATTGTTTCTTGAGGACAATATTCAAATAAGATAGAACAAAATGTTGGTTGCTCGACACCACGGAGACTACAAGGAGACTCAACTTCATGTAATTCGTTCGTATTTATTTCGTACAATGCAATTCGGTGCTCCTTGTTTAGTCTCCCTGCTCGACACTTAAAAGATTGTAATTTTCAAGATGTAGAGACAGAGACTTTATTGAGAATCGGATAAATGTATTTGCATTTTTTATTCAATTATCTCCTTATTTGAATAGAGTTTTCAAAAAATAACCACCAAATTTTTTTACTTGCCACGTAATAAGATATTTTCCAGGAATCCGGAAAGAAAAGTTGGATGAGTAGAGTATATCATCTACGCTAGATGTTATCGGGATTACAGTGGCATCTATCTAAAGCACAGAATATTAACTCTTATATAAATTAAAAAATAATTTTTATTAACAAAAAATTATAATCACAAAAATCACATTAAATAGGCCAAAAAGTACGTATTTTTACTTTCAAATTTTATGACATTTTTTAGATAGATCTCAATTTCCATAACAAATTATAAATAGCATTTTCGATTTATATAAATAAAATAATGTGGCTAAGATTTACATATTATTTGTCGTTAATTTTTCTCTAACGACGTGGAGGGCGCGGGAGATCCATTTGAATTTGGTGCATTCGCATGTAAATTTTGAACATGTGCACTAAACGATGTTAAATCGGGTATCGTATATCCATCGTGTGTAAGCAGATGATGTTCTTTGAACTCTGTTAAAAATCCCTTTCCCGCACCTTTTGCTGTTGATTTTGCTAGAGAGCTTGGTTTGAAAAATTTCATACTATTTGTAAAATTATATACATTTCCCATTGTGTAAATTGAATCTTCGGTTAATTCACCAGCATCTGGACCATATCTGAAACAAGTTGCATTTTTCATTAAACGATGGTCGAATTCATTTTAGTTTCTCATCATAAATCAATTAAAATTTGTGGTGTATTAAAAGGAAAATAAAATCTTATCACGCCCCTTAATCACACCCTTTGTGAATAAGATCACGCCCCTCGTGAAAATATTTCAAACAAATGACTTAACAAGTGAAAACAAACAAATAACTGAGTTAAAATTGTTTAAATACCATGTAAAGACAGTGTTGATTACGCAATGGTTTTTTTTTTACGTCATGTAAGTAAAGAAAGGTAGCCACTCTTACACATAAAGTTATAAAAGTATCTTTCTTCAAAAGTTATAAAAGTATGTCGTTTCGAAACACAAAATATCTCAAAAGCTTTTAATATATGGAATTGAATTCTGCGGAATAAGAAATATAATTTTGCGAATTTCAAGATTTTAGGTAATTTTTGCTTGCCTAGTAAGGTAAGAAATTAATTTAAACTTTATTTGGAATGGAAAGCAACCCCATGTGGGAATATTTCTGACTAAAGACTTAATGCAAATACAAAAGAAGAGTTTATCAGAATTAGTAAAACTTTTTAAGTTATTTGTTTGAAATATTTTCACAAGAGGCGTTATTATAAACTTTTATTTTTAATTTTTAGGTATAGAAAATATTACAGTTTAATGCGTGATTAAATAGTAAGAAGCTTTTAGTTTCGTATCTAAAAAATTCAGAATTTAAAACATTTGAGGAATTTCGTACCGTAAACTAATATTTAAAACCAAATTCTAGATTCAAAATGTTAAAAATTGTATTCATATATCGATTTTCAAAAACTGAAGATCAAATTCTGAATTTTCTAGAAACAATCTTAGATTTAAGTGTTAATGCAAGTGAAAAAGTTACCATCACCCTTTTTTAAAGCAATAAAATGATATCGATGAAATAAAAACTTACACTTAATTAACAACTATATAGGATATTTTTCCTGTTTTGAATTGGTATTTTTGGAACAAAAAACCTCATCTGGTTTAAGTCCGTATCTATAGAAATACATAAAAATATTTAACTACAGCCCAAAAATTAAAGCTAAGCGTAAATGGAATAAAATTAATTTGTAATTTAGATTAAAAACATAAATGAAGACTAAGTAAGTGACATTTAAGCGAAGCCTAAAAACGGTATTAAAAATGAAACAAGATCCGATGAGATCCATCTTTACGTAGGCGAATTCCTATCGAAGGGAAATAATACTATTTACGCGTTTACTAACTGTTACACAACTAATATTTTGCCTTTTTAAGCATGAATTTTGTTAGCAACCAGGCAACCAGGTTTTGTTGACTCACTTAAGAACTGGGGGTTATTGAGTCCCAGCTGTGTTAACTATTAGCGTGGGGGAGATAAACGCATCATGAAAATGTTTTTTAAACTTGAATTCATTTTCGGTTTCGATTCAATACTTCAAACAAAATTTCATTGTAAATAATTCATCAAATAAAGAATACTAATACAATAGTGAGTGAACTTTAAATATTATACGCTTCCAAAAAGATATCCGCTCGTTCAACCACAAAGTTTCTAGATTTATTGAAAGTTAAAGCTTTTAAATTAAAATACTGGTTTTATACTAAATATAAACTTAGTTTTAAAAGCATTCGACAACTAATAAACTTATTAGTTATGGGTTTGTGAAGAATTAGTCATTGCGGACTTTTTTCCTAATAAATATTTTCAAAAACTTCGAGTAGACCCTTTTCATAGTTTAGAACATGTCCCTTTGCATTATTGATAAATGATTATTAAAAATAAACTTAGTATCTCAAACATGTTAATAATTTTAGTTCCATTTTTAAGCTTCAAAAGTTATTTCAGTTAAAAATAAATTTTTGTATCAAAATTTGAAATTACTTACTTGTGTTCGACAATTTTAACAGTATTATGGGTAATACTCTCGCCTAATATTTTTGACGATTGCTCTAATCCAGAATAAACAGTGGCTAATCCTTCAACAGCTCCAGCAGCAACATTTAATACGCCATCAACTTTCAAATGTGCAGAATCTTCATCCATATTGAATTTAGTTGTTAATAATTTAGTTCCTTGCTTTTGAATATGCGGCGCTAAATAACGTCCAAGTGCCATTGTTGCACTTCCAACTTTTCCAGCTAAAATATATACAAACAAAAATATGTTAAGCAAAGTAATGAAAATGGTTTAAATTAGAACTAATAAAAACGGACCCACTTCCTGTTTTAATTAGTACGAATTATTATCCCCAGTTGACGGGGTTTATCTGATTTGAATTTGATTTATTAGCCTTTAAAAATGGTAAGTACAAGTATTGCCGCCTGGTAGTCTAAATCGGAACTAATGAAAACGGGTCCACTTTCTGTGTTAATAAGTACGAATTATTATCTCCAGTTAGCGGTGTTGCAATTCCTAATTATCACAAATATAAATTTTACGTGAGCTTTTTACACATAACAAATATATCGATGACAAGTATGACAAGTAGACCCTCACGATAGATGGCGTATCGTGAGGGTCGTATATTCAATCGTACAATACTGCGAGCTATGTGTTTTGTCCGATATGTATGTGACGAATGCTAACACTGCTCAGAAAGTGAATGATCCAGGTGGCTCGATTTCTGGAATTATTTGTACTTTTTTTTTAATACATAGAAAATTTAAATGGACTTACCAACAAACCCAGTTACTGATACTGCAGCACCCGTAACATTTTTAGCCGTATTAAGACCTTTTGTTAATTTTGGATTTATCGGAGTAGGTTCTTCAGCTGGCCTAATTTTGGTAAGTAATTTTGGTGTACCATAACTAATTAAAGAACCAGCAGCTTGTGCACCTTTTATAAGTCCTTCACGCATATACCAAGCTCCATTTACAATACCATTGGAAATTGTGTTACTATAAAAGGGATTACGGGGTAATTCACGTCTGGAACGACTTTTAGGAGCAGCTGAATAAGGTATGGGTAATACGGGTATGTCTGCAGAAACAACCCCATGAATAATGTCGTCAAGTAATGATAGAAGAGCTTCGATATCCGCATCTGGTGGAAGAACAATTCCAATAGCACTGCCTGTTGCTGGAGCATTTGTATCGGGAACAATAAGCGCACCAAATTCTGATTTAAAGCATGGTGATACAGCAGGAATTAATGGATAGATCCATTCGTTTATTTCCATAAAACCATCAGGGTCGTTTGGATTCTTTTTCTCACCGACAGCTACGTATATATTTAGTGTTTCTAAATTATTAAATGATACGACGGTACCATCTGGTGAAATAAAATAAACCCGTACATTATCTTGGGCATAAACAAGCGCTAATTCTCTTGTGTCAGTTGCAGTCGGTTCAATTTTTAAATTTTCTAATGCACTAGCTAATTCTGAATAGGTATGTGGTGTTGCAGAACTTGATTCAGACACTGCCTCTTCGTAGCTAGGAGGTGGATCTGCTGGTGTGGCTACTTTCGTAGCCACTGTACCAGATGTTGAAGGTTGTTGCTCTGTTGATGATTGTATTGAAGCTATTCGTTTTATAATTTCGGCACGAGTTCGTTTCATTTTTTGAATCATACCGCAAGCTTCTACCCATGTTTCGTCGGTTTTTTCTGGACATTCTACGTGGATATTTAATACTTTATCGATTATACTTATTCCAAGTTTATACTTCTCCAAAGCCTATTAAAAATAATTTGATTTTTAAACATCTTTTTAAAATAAATCCCATGAATTTTGATCATCAATGTTCTTGAGAGCCATCCCTGGTGGAAAAAATATTTGAAAAAATAATAAGTCTTAACAAGTCTTAGGAAACTCTGAAAAAGTCTTAGAAACTTTAAAAAAGTATTTAGAACTCTGAATAACTCTGAATTAGACTAATCCGAAAACGTTAAGAAAGTCAAAGTTCCTAAGACTTTTTCAGAACTTTCTTCAAATATTTTTTCCACCAGGGATTGCGTGCATAATTTAACAATGAAACTAATTTTTGTAAATCTTGGCCAAACTGAATAAAATATATCACTGGCTTAGATATTAGAGACAGAAGCGATGGAAGAAAGGTAGGTGAAATTCCACATGGCATAAAATTTTTGCTATGCAAAACGTCGGAGACAATTTAGACAACCGAGATTACTATTAAAGTTTTAAGTTTCGAAATTAAATTTACTTAGATTGTAAATATCGCACTATCATGTTCGTTGGGTTATTGAATATAGAAGGTTCATTATTACAGTTACAGTTTTCTGCACGGAATTTCTAATTTGGGGTTCTCGAGAAAAACCCATGCACATATTTCCAAAGTATGAAAAAGAAGCAATAGAAAATTTCTAATTTTATTTCGATACATTGTAGCACCGTTCGCGGGATTTATCTCGTTCATAATGTTAATATTAATTCTTTTTCAGTAATATTGGCAGAGAAAAGAGGAACATTGGCAAATGACAATCCAAGAAATTATCCTATGACAATTTCTCTGGGTGTTAAAGTTATGAACTGCTGAAAAATATTAGTGTTATGGATCACTAAAAAAAATACAATTAATGAAATAAAAAATTTAAATCAGGGCCAAAAAGTTATTAGCATTTTATTTAAAATATAGCATTGATTATATCCCGCCATAATTTAGCATAAATTAATAAGGTTATGGTCACTGACATTTAAACAGCTGGGCAAATTTCAAATTTAATTAAAAAAAAAAAAAAACAAATTGAATAAAAATAAAACGTCTCAAGCTTTCGATAAAAAATTCCTGTATACAAAAATATTGATAATCAAATATTCTTTGTGGTATGATAATAAAAACCACTTGATTTAATCTAAATTATGTAGATTTATAAAATATTGAAAGTGAAACTTTCTAATAATTACCTCATTCTTTCGTTCTTCTTCTTCCAATGTAATGGCACAATCAATACATCTATATGCTTCATCATGATTTGTTTTGATTTCTTTATAAGTTTTAACCCATCCACAATCTTCATCACCATCTGATTTTGATCTAGAGTTTCCCATTATTTTTGTTTAAAAACAATAGATTCAATTAGAACTTATTTTAATATGATTATGTAAGAAAACGAAACAAACATTGCCTATTTTTTGTTATTAAAAACTACGTAATACTTTCATCCAAGTATAAACATGCGATGATTTAGAAAAAAAAAAGGTGATATATTAAAATATTGTACACAAATAAAACTTGTCTCATACTAAATTAAATTACGTATATCTCTCCCACTTAAAAATTTATAATGCATCCAAATCAATTTGTATGTTTTGTTCATTAACTATTCTTCTTTTAATTAATTCACTTGGATTTTTTGGCAAGTTTTTTATTTCGATATGCCGATAATTACGTATTAAAAAAAAGTAAATACAATGAAAGATAATACTACAATAAAAAATAGGTGGCTTTTTAGCTGTTACTTGGAAAAATTTTGGTGTGTAAAAAGTTTTTCAGATAAAAATTATTCGCTTAGTGCATGATTTTCATTTCAAGGAGTTACCATAGTAACGACACATTACTTTATTAATATAATTGTATGTCTGCACACAAGTCTAAGTATTGTATATATGGTTTACATTAAATATTTAATACTATTTTCCAAAAAATTTAAATAAAGCATTCAGGCAGACAATATTTTGTATAATGGCTTTCTCCTTATCTTGAATCATTCTGACACACTTTATTTTGACCAATAAGATTAAGCTTGGCAGTTTATTTCCACGATAAGAGCTTCTTTTCTTTTCACATTCAAACCTGTTTTATTTTGCTATGTTTAAAAAAATCTAAGCGTCGTTCCAAATAAAAGTTGGGGTTTTTTAGATTTCTTATTTTGATTGTACTATTCAACAATCGTAAAACTTTGAACTTTGTATTATCAAAAAAACAGCGTTTACCTTGAAATGTTTTAACATGTTTTTAACTTTCATATTTTTAAGTTATATTTTATAATTCTTAAAAATTAAATAGAGCGTTTAAAAACAAAATAATTTGTTTACAATCAATTAAGAAATATTTCTTAATTGTGAAATAAAACTCTTGCGAAAGAAAAAAACCGGTCTGTGAACTTTTAATGTGAATCTGGATGAAAAAAAAAACGCAAACCTTGATTGTCTTCTGTTTCTGTGATTTTGAATAGCACTTCGAAAGTGTTTAAAAGGCATTTTAAAAACCGTAAACGTATCACAAAATAATCTTTATCACAATATAATGAGTTGTATATTAATTATTAATTATTAATTGTTAAAGTTTATAGTTTCATAGTGTGATATTGAGTACTACTAAGGAAATTTCGTATATTTTAAAAAAAATTAGTTTTTTTTAAGTAGGAAACAAATTTACCATTTCGTCACGGAATATTTTTTTATCATAAATGTTATTATGTTTTAATAAATTGTAAATTATGTTCTTCAGGTATTTTGCTTTCGTTTGTCATTACATATCAATATTGCAAGTTGCATAAATAAAAAATTAAAAATAATATATTTTATATCAACAATATAAGTTGCTCCATAACATAGAAGCTGCTCCTTAACTTATCTCGTTACACCTATTGTGACAATCTGATCTCAGTTTTCTCTGAGAAGAAGGCTTTTTTAACCCCTAATAACATATTTCAGAGAATATTTTGTTTATTTTCCAAAAACCATCGTAACCTTGAAAGTGGAAGTTCTGGAAGTTTCTTTGATTTAGAATTTCATAATCCAAGCTTAGTAAAAATATTATTTTTTGGGTAAATATTCATTATGTTCGTTGCAGTGTAATACTTTTTGAGTTCGAATTTAGCACATTCCTTCTTATTTATTCCGAATGAGACATGCTAACATCTTTCCCATACAAAAACAGCTGTGTAAAAATTATATAATTTTTTTTTTAAACAAAAGCCATAAATCAAATTTACAACAAGTTGTAAAAAAGCAATCCTTTATTTTTAACTTAAATAGCATAAAAGATTCATGCTTAGTATTAAGCTGTAGCTGAAGCTAAATTTGTGTATTGTTGGGATGAATCATCATTTATTTGACCCAATTGTATGATAATTTTTTTAATCAATTACAAAATAAATATTCAATAAACAATAAATAAAACAAAAGAAAATTAATTAATGATGAATGAATGACTCGTAAATGAATTTATATTACTCACTCCATTACATAAATATTTAATATTTGCTAATAATTAGGCAATCTGTTTTACAGTCTTGTAAAAGTTGTTGTATTAGTTTGTGGTCAATAAACTTGTAGGTTAGTTATTTTACACATATTTATATACGTCATCGTTATCGGGTCACCGTAGTGATTTTGCGTTGTATAAAAAACTCTTCAACAGAAAAAATGACACCAACTTTAAGAAAATTTTCACTTTCTTATTTCCCATCCCTATACTTGTGGTATGACTGAACTTTTACAAAGATAATTTCTCATCTTGAAGTTCAAAATTCAAACAAATCAAAGTTCTTCAATTTTATTCTTTTCTAGTAAAAATGAAAATGTATCTCTAAGTTAATTCTATATTTTTCAACTTCTTAAATTTAGTTGATACTGAAATTTTGGTTATATACGTCATCGTTATCGGGTCACCGTAGTGATTTTGCGTTGTATAAAAAACTCTTCAACAGAAAAAATGACACCAACTTTAAGAAAATTTTCACTTTCTTATTTCCCATCCCTATACTTGTGGTATGACTGAACTTTTACAAAGATAATTTCTCATCTTGAAGTTCAAAATTCAAACAAATCAAAGTTCTTCAATTTTATTCTTTTCTAGTAAAAATGAAAATGTATCTCTAAGTTAATTCTATATTTTTCAACTTCTTAAATTTAGTTGATACTGAAATTTTGGTTCGCGAAGTTTGATTGATTAAACGAAAATTTGGTTCATTTTGCTATTGAATGACAAGTTTTTGAGATATAGGGCCATCCATAAATAACGTCCAATTAAATTATCCAATTGTAAATAGGTATTTTTAGATGTTTAGTCCCCCCTGGTGGAAAAAATATTTGAAGAAAGAATAAGAAATTCTGAAAAAGTCTTAGGAACTTTGAATTTCTCAACGTTTTCGGGCTAGTCTAATTCAGAGTTCTTAATACTTTTTTAAAGTTTCTAAGACTTTTTCAGAGTTTCCTAAGACTTATTAAGACTTATTCTTTTCTCAAATATTTTTTCCACCAGGGCCAAGTTTGTAACGCTTAGAAATATTGATGATACGAACACAATTTTGGTATTGGTGTTCATAAAATCACCTAATTAGTCCATTTCCCTTTGTCTGTCCGTCCGTCTATCTGTCAGTGTGGTAACTCATATAGGAAAAGAAATACCGAACTAAAATTTTTACATAAAATATAAATTTCTGTTCGTAAATGAGCAACATAGGTTAAGAAAGTCTTGGGTCCGTACATATCCTGTTGTAAACCGTAAGAGATATAACAAAAGTTTAAGTGTAAAAAATATTCCTTATAAAAAAAAGAAACAACTTTTGTTTGAAACATTTTTTCGTAAAAATCATTGTTTTCCCGTGAGGGTGCAAATTAAAGCAAAACAGATGGATAGTTGGATATTTGCAGATAGCTTTAACTAATAAAATTCAAATTTGTAGGCGCAGCTTCGAAATATTTTCGAAAACACTGATATAGGGCTTTTCATTTACAATATGATAATTTTTTTGTTTCGGACTGTTTTCAATCAAGTAAAAACATATATCTTATATCTTCTATCCTTGTCAAAAAGCGCTGCTTGAAAAAGATAAAATATATTTAACTTTCTTAGGTAGAATAGTTTTTAGATAACTGTCCGAAACAAAAGCAAATCGATGAAAAGGTCTATTCAACATTGACTATCTATATAGGGTATTTAAACAATTAAATCAGTCAATTATTTGTTTTCACTGGTTTTTTAATAACATTGAACAGGAAATTTATAATTTTTTAACCATTGTTTTCTCCAACACATACCTATGTATAATGTAAATAGAACTAGGAACATACTCAGCCTTTAAATTTCTTTCTCATTATAAAAATTAATTTTATTATAAGTTATTGCACAATACAAATAGGTATATATAATAAAAAAGTTATTATATATTTATTGTGATTGGCTGTGAATTTTATAAACTGCTTGCTTGCATAAATAATTTTTAGCATAAACAAAAATAATGAACTAACTAACTTCCTTGAACATTTCCAATAAAAAATTTTTTTGTCGTTTATATGATTTTAAAATTTTCCGTTATATTCAATTTTTTTAGAGTTTTGTGTTGTTATCTCTTGTTTTGTAGTCATTTATAAGAAATTATAAAATTGAATATCTCATAATTTCATGAAATGTGTCATTCCTGGGTTCTTGACGAAAAAAAATTAAGAAATATGATCCTTTGTTACGTAAACATAATTGGTTTATTAAGGACGTTCCCAAAAAAATGAGTGTATGAAAATATTTGAGACTTACGTTATAAATTTTGAGGGTGAATTCTGTTAGAATTTGGGAAAATTAGACGGAAATTAAGAGTAAATTTTCTCGATATATATACCATACCTTTTGAAATATTGATGCTTAAAAATTTAAAGAATATCATTTATTGAAGAAATAACACCCAAATTCCATTCATTTCATCACTTTAAATGTATTTTATCGGAAAACGAGTGCCACTTGTTTTTATAGGAATTTTCTTAATAGGAAAATATTTGTCATTCTTTTAAGTAATGAATATTAGTTTTCTAAATTAATCCAACGAAAATTAGCCTATTAGCATGTACTTTTAAACAAATTTCAATATAGGATTTATGTTTAAAAAACGCAAACTTAAACGTCAACTTTTAAGTACTTCGACCAAGGTGCTTCAAAAAAATCTCCATTTTCAGTCGAGTCACAGTTAATGTCAAATAACTTATTTTTATTTCACTCATTGCTCGATTATTATTTTTATTGGTTAGAATACGACTATGGTATGGTATGGTATGAAGGTTAGCGCACCTAGCCAAATTAATAGACCCTTGTACTCTATCCCCGTTACACTTTTCAGTGGCTATTATAACCAACGGATGTACTGAAACCCAGGATTTGCCTAGCGCTGAGTTTCCTAATTTCTTCTGGTTCGACTATGGCCGGACCAAACCATTTCCTTCGCTGCTGTATGAACGCCGGGCAGTCATAGAGAAAGAATACGACTAGGCAAGATACTTATTATTTTTAAGGCTATTTATGAATGACATATTGAAGCAAATTTAGAGAGGAATATTATGTGGACTGCCAAAGCAAAGGCTATACAATACTCAAGAGAGTGTTTGGCTTTCAGTACAAGGGTCGGAGGAGCAAAGCAGAAACTTCCTGTCTAGAGGGTTATCTGAAATTTCTGGCCTAAATTTTTTTAAATTCTTAGTTATGAAATTTTCAACTGCCCTGACCTGGCTTCCGCCTCGGCACATCCATGACAAAAGGTATTAGGGGTATGTTGACTATATACGATAAGTATATAGAATAAGGGTTTCAATTTTATAGATACGGAATCCTAAACAATAGTAAAAAGTATTAAACACAAATTAGTAAAAAAAATGACTTTAATGAAATTATTATAAATTTTATTATAAGAATAATTTTGTTTAAAGTTTCCTTGTACTCAATATTATTCACTGTGAATCCTAAAACTATAGAAAATTTTAGTTTGTAGTATGTCTTCCTACATTGAACCTGACCCACATTTTACAAATTTTTTTTCAAGGTGTATGTATGCATGTGTGTAATATGTTTTACATGATGGTTATAATTGCCAATTTTTGTAAGAAAACAAATGTAGGTACTACCTATTATTATTCAAATAAATTATTTTTGTAATTTGAATTAAGGTGTTTTTATGTTTTCTTTATCATTAGTACAGGTATTAGAGAATTTTTTCTTGCATTAAATTACAGGAGTTATTTTAATTTTGGGCTCAATTGCTCGTTAATTCCTTCTTTTGCAGGGCCAGCTCTAGCAAGTTTTAGAGATAGGGCGGCATTTTCATGCACTGTTCCGTTTCCTAAACACAATCAAGACTATTCGTAATTCATCAATAAACATTCTATTTGTTAAAAATGAAATAATAAAAAGAGTCAAATACTCATAAAACTCTAAAAAAATTAGAAAATTATTGACATTTTCTTTTCCTTGTTAAGGTGGCAAGTGGCACGATGGTGGAGTAATTTGTTAAAGATCAAATTTTTGTGTGTTGAATTACGGGGGGGGGGGAGTATTTGAAAACAAAGCCCACATGCTACACCAATGGATTGATGATAAACTTAACTTTTTTGTGGGATTTTTTGTCCTATGTATAACAATTTTATTGTAAACCAATGTAATACAGTAAAGGAAGTTACAAAAATCGGCTGATAAAGGAAAATGAAAGAAATCGCTCGCATTTTGCTCAAACCTCATAGAATGGGTTTCTTAAGTGTCAAATATCATTAGTAACGCGTGAGTTAATGGCGCAAATGTTTCTATTTGTTAATAAACAATAAAATGTTAATTCAATGAAACGATCAATGTTTAAGTTCACTTAAAAAATTAGTAATTAGGCAACTTGTAGGACGTAAATGTTAAGTGTTTGTCAAATAATCAAAAACTATTATCCATGTATAACGTATACGTATTTCAAGTTGCCTATTTATTAATTTTGTAAGTCAACTTTAAAATTAATCGTTTCATTGTATTAATACTTTATTGTTTATTAACAAATAGAAACTTTGCACCACTAATTCATACGTTATTAATGATATTTGACATCTAAGAAACACATTTCATGGGGTTTTAGCAAAATGCGAGCTGTTTCTTTCATTTTCCTTTATTTGTAACATCTTTAACTGTACCTACTAATGCCAACATATCCAATTTTAGTAATATAGAATTTCGCGTGTGGAATCATAAAAAACGATTTCGTGGCAAAAACGAAGCAATTTGTTACTAATAAGTTTGGCTAAATTGGCTTATTTTGAGCATACGTGCGAAGTCGCGGGTATAAAAACTATTTTGATATAAATACACATGCTGCACATAACTTAATTTTCATTGTTTTTTCACACACAAAAAAAAACATGTATACACATGTTTTTCGTGGTGAATCCCGTTAATTTGGCATAAATAAACGCATGCTCTCGAATGTTCATACACTTTCGCGTGTATACCCATATAGCTTATGTTTAAAATTGAAATTGAAAAGACTCAAAAATACATTCTTAATTAGTTCGAACTTTTATTGAAGCTGTGAAACATATCATACAACATATATTAATTAAACTGAAATATAACAGTGGTCAATAACCTATATCGATCGAAGAACGATAAATTGTTTAGATCAAAAAATAAAAATGCATATTCGAGATTTATTATTGAATAATTCAAGTGATAATGAAGTTTTATCAACAACAACTATTCTACCAAAAATTACCGAAATTGTTTATGAAAATGTAACAAATATTGTAAATAATGCTACTTTGAATGATTCTTCAACAAATCATGAGCGACGATTAAATGAATTTCATATAATTAAAGCTGTTGTTTTATCAATTGTGATTATAATTATTTTATTTTCTGTTTGTAAAATGGTTTTTGATTTATTTGTGCAATATACGGAAAAAAATGATAAATAAAAATTCAAAAAAAAAAAAATTGTGTGCGAATTTTTAAGTTCTGTTTTTTTGGTGTATCGACCTATAATAATAAATCGGATTTGGGTGAAGAAAGACATATTCTTGTACAAAAATAATAAGTGCATTTATTTTAATTGTTTTTTTTTTTATACTATGTCTTAATTTTTTTGTTTAAATAATGTAAATTAATTATAAGAAATATACGATGATTATGTAAATTAAAATAATTTTTTTTAAAGATAATCATAAGGAAATACAATAAGAAATCAACGGTCCTCATCCTTAAAAAAATTTTTTATAGCCTTAATATTTAAGGATGAATGAGTATGGTAGTGGGGGCACAAATTTAAAAATAGATATTTTCAATTTTGATGATAAATTTATATTATTACTTGACGATATAAGACGAAAAGTAAGAATAAAATTTTTCGATATCTGGCTTAATTTTCAAAATATCGAAAATTGAAAATTTTGTTTAATTATTTAGCTTTCGATATTTCGAAAACCAAGACACATATCGAAAAATTTTATTCTTATTTTTCGTCTACATTCATGAAGTTATAACAAAATTCATCATCAAAGTTGAAACAAAGATAAAAATAATTTCATCCCTTAATCTACCCTGCTCTTACATCCCTTATATGGACGGTGACACTTAGTTTTTTTCTTTTCTAATTCATTGCTAATATGTTTACTTTCTTTTAAAAAGTTTTTTTTAAATTTGTTTTCATTCATTCCAAATGAAAATTATCAAAAACTTCCAAAATAGCGAGCCAATGTATTTTATATCGATTTTTAATGACTTTTTTCTTAAAAATTTGCACGGTTACCTAAGCTGAAATTTTAACCACATATTCTTTGAGCAAGAGACTACCTACAAACAAATTTTGAGCCTTTAAATCAAACATTGTTGTCATGCTCATACATCCTTAAGAAGTTTTAGTATTATAGAATTTTTAGATTTCGTTATTTCTAAATCTACACCCAAAACTTAAAATCGAAGATAGAAAAAAGAAATGAAACTTCGTTAAAATAAGAAAAAATTTGGTGCCAGTTGGTGGACTTAATCTCTTTGTGCTAGCGAGATATTTTAGTTAAAATTGGAAAATTTAAAATTCTATGAGGCAAAAATAAGGTATAGAATAAAGAACCGGGTACTACAATTTTGCGGAGAGGGCTTTCGGGTACATTTGAAAACAAAAAGATTGTTCTCAAAAAAATGAGTGTATGAAAATATTTGATTTACGTTTTAAATTTTGGACGGATGTATTCTGTCAAAACTTGTGAAAATTAGACGAAATCAAGAGTAAAATTTTTCGATATGTATCATAGTTTTTGAAATATTGATGCCTAAAGATTTAGAGAAAATCCTTTGCAGTATTATAGATGAAACAACACGCACTAATTTCATCACTTGAAATGTATTTTTATGGAAAAACGAGTGCAGGTTGTTAGAAAACGAAAACTTTAACAGATCAAATATAAAAATTTAGCACCGTAAAGGGTATTAAAAAATTTCCTTGCTTAAAAAGGGCATTAATGAGAATGTGTTTACACCATTTAAAGATGATTTTAAGAAAACGTGATTTTTTGGGAACGTTCTTAAGAATGCTGAGAGTGCCGAGAATGAAGCGTGCCAGATTAATTAACGAATTCTTCGTCAATTCAAAGATTTCTTGCTAATTTTGCAATGCAGATGCAATTTAATCCTTCTAGCAGAAGACTTTTTATGTGGTAAAAAACTATAATTTTATAATTTTGTACCGTACACTACTCCAGACGCTTAAGATCCATATGAAAGTCTCCAGGATATTATTGATTTTTTTATCCGTTCTTGGTCAAAATATGGCTAAAGCTAAAGAACCCCCAAAAATTTGATCAGATGGTCATACAATTATTAATCAATGATCCCAAAAAACTCAAATATCAATGGCTTTTCTCCGAGACGCCGAGACTTGCAGATGGATTTTATAGACAGAATCTGCAGTTTATAGGTTTTTATTAAACAGAATGTAGTAGCTATATCTACTTGTTACTGAATGCTAAAAATTCTGTGATTTAATAAAAACACAAAAGTAATTAGTTTGTTTTCATTTATAAAATAAAAAAATATTTTGATCTAACAAATGATAGGTAATATGTAAAGAATGTTTGGTCTACAATTTTTGAAATGTTTTTATAAACAACTTTTTTAAAAGCTTCAACTAATGATGGATTGTTTGAAATATTTAGAAAAATCTTTATTAACATAAATTAATTGATTTATTATAACTTGCTTATTTTTTAATGAATTCTTTCACTGAATTTAATGAAGAAAAACATAAAAAATTTAAGTAAACAAAATCGTTAAACAGACTGAATTCTGACCTTGCAAAGTAAAATAAACATTAGCAAAGTCCTTTAAGTTCTTGAAAATGATTATTAAGTTTTCAATCTAATTAACTCTATTTTGAAGTTCTTTGAAAATTATTTTAGTATAACGAGTTTAATTGGTGACACAAATTTAATCCGTATATTCGCTTATGACAACGGGACAGGTGAAACTAAATAAAAGCTTGTAAAAATAAGAAAAAAATTGGTTTCTCAGTATTATCAATATCTAACTAAATCAGTAATAATTGAAATTCTTTACAATGAATTTTTAATGAAAAATTCCTCGTTTTTCTCGATTTAAGAAAAAACGATATATAAAGAAAATAGAAGGTGTTTTGATTCGCACCTTCTATTTTCGCATTGTGCGTGAGTTTTTTTGGAGGCGTTTCCATGGTAACGATATACTACTTTAATTATAGAATTGTATGGATGCATATATAATTGTATGGATTGCAATTATGAGTTACATTGAAAATTTAAAATTATTGTCTCACAAATTTAAATAAATAATTATGATAATTTAATTTTTTGAAAAATAATATTTGTGCAATTTGATTTTTCATTAACATGTAAAGAATTGCAAATTAGTCATAACAGCCTCCTTTATCGCCATTATTTTTCACTGGAGCGCTGGCATCGATTTTATTGTAACTACGCCCACAACGAATAGTATTTTAAAGGTGAGATTTATTTCAGTTAACAAAAAAAGGTAGGATTTATTTTTACTATTTCAAATTCTAAACGCGAATCACATATAATGCAAAAAAAAAAACCGTCTTATAAGATAAAAATCGATAATTAATATTATGAGGATGTTAATTCTTGGTAACAAATTGATGAGGTGGGATTTTATAAAAGATATGAGAAAGAAAACAATGAATCTGAATTTAATAAAATTACAAACAATATACAAGAATTTCACATTCTTTACTAGAACTTTATCATTGTTATAACAATCGTAAAAATTCTTTTTTTTACGTGTTGTATAATCATTAATTTTTATTGTGATTTTATAGAGGAAAATTAATTAATTATCTGGTTATTTAATGGACTACTAGGTACTTGCTGCTATTTTATAATTATTTATTAATATTTTTTCTATATCTGTTTATTGTGTGTTTTAGTTTTGATAAAAAAAAGTTAGTTAAATTGTTTTTTTATTTATTCATGCAGAATTATGCTTCTCAAAAGGTAAGTGGAAATTTTTAGTTAAATTTTTCGTAATTTTAGTCGATATCCCGCCGAAAATATTTGATTTTGTAGCGGTATAGCGGTTATTTAGAACCGCCGAAAAAGAATGACAAGATAATTATCGAGAACGAATGTTCAAAAATGATTAGCTAAATAAATTTAATCTGTAACAAATCTATAAGAAGTTCGATTAATCATCTTGCGATTTCCTTTTCATTCCAAAAAAAAAAATGAATGTAAAAAAATATTTGGGACTTACGTTTCAAATTTTGATGGTTGATTTTGTTAGGACTTGGGAAAATTAGACAAAAATTAAGAGTAAAGTTTTCCGATATATAGATACTATATAGTCTTTGAAATATTGACAGAACTGAAAAAGTATTTCTATTTTTCTTGGAACTCTACGAATATATTCAGCACAAGTAAACAAATAATTGTAAAGTGATTTTATTATTTTAAATTCCAAAAAAATTAAACAAATTAAGGTAGTACTCTCGGTAATAGACTTTGCATTCAGAATTTAATGAAACTTGGCATAGTTGTCCATTATTATATCATAATTAACCAGTTAAATTTTTAGGGGCCTTCAGAGAACTGAAAATCTGAACGTCCAGTTTTGTAAAATAAAATAAAATCTGTGATATCCCATAAGGATCAATGTTAAAATATCTTTTTTTCAGTTCTCTGAAGACCCCTAAAAATTTAACAGGTTAATTATGATATAATAATGGACAACTATGCCAAGTTTCATTAAATTCTGAATGCAAAGTTTATTACCGATAGTACTACCTTAAGTGAAAAAGGAAACGTAAATTTAAACGAAAAATAAATCGATAATTTAATACACACACTGATGTGAATTCAGGAATTCATAAATTTTTTTTTTGTTTAAATAATAAAAAAATTTTCGGAAATGAACCTCATAGCTGTAAAATGTATTTATGATATTATTTTAAGGTAGTACGACCGCCAGAACAAGTTTAGACTTGTGGTTGAAATTATTTGTACCTTATGTTCAGCTTTGATGATGAATTTTGTTTTAACTTCATGAATGTAGACGAAAAATAAGGATACAATTTTTCGATATCTGCCTTGGTTTTCGAAATATCGAAAGCTAAATAACTAAACAAAATGTTTAATTTCCAATATTTTGAAAATTACACCAAATATCGAAAATTTTTATTCTTACTTTTCATTTTATATTGTCAACTTATAACATAATTTTCTATTAAAAAAAATTGTTCTGGCGCTTGTACATTCTTAAGTATACTAATAAAAATTTTACCTTGACATTCTCTGTTCAATCCGAATTCGAAAAATTTAAGTATCTTTTTTAATTTTTAAATATTGATTTGATTGAATTAAAAGAACATTTATTGTATGAAAATTAGAATAATAAATTTTAGACGAAATACGTGCATTGTTAATTAATGAAACTTTTCATCTATTCAGAGAAAAACACTTCAGTTGTAAAAGGTTTTGATATTCTATTTTTAATAGCATTTAAACGAATTTCAAGTACTTTTAAAGCATATGCGATGTGATTATTCATTTAAACGTACTTTACTAAAATAACAAATTGGAAAATTCTCTTTTCCTGATATTAAAATTATATTATCGTTTATTAATTGTAATTAATATACGATAAAAATGAATGTGTTATGAATTTCAAGCTTTTGTGTGTGGGTATCATAATCAATCTCGTAACGAACGGGAGCGCAGCACAGTGGAGTGTTTATATTAAATTTTTGGACAAAAGTCAGAAAAATCAACTCTTTTGTTTTACATTGAAAGTTGTTTTTTGGTGTAGTTAGATAACCACTCCACCACAAAGAAGTCACTTGAGTTACCTCAACTTCGAGCTGATGTAGATTTTTCAGAAAATATGAAAGCTAAGAAAAAGTTTATTTATTCAAATCGATTGGAAATTTTACGTCCTATAAGTTTTGACTGACCAATTTTTTCTCTAAAATGTTTAAATAGTTTTTGAAAATTTGAAAAAAATGCGAACAAACGTGGAAAATCGTTGATCACCATTATTTTCTGTGCATTTGAAAATTTGTATTCTACCTATACAGGTAAAGAAGTAATAACTGGCATAGGTGGGTGCATTTCTGCACCCAATACTTTAGTACATTTCACCTAATTTGATGGGAGTAATTAGGGGCGTGTCTACCGCCGTATCAGCTGTATCAATGATACGGGGCCCTCGAGCTACAGAGAACTCTTACGTATGCAAGCAAAAATTAGTAAAATATTATCCACAATGTCACTTAAGAGGCCATTCATAATTACGTAAGCATTTTAGAAAAACTGAAATCGTCTTCAGGTATATATGATTCAATAAATCAATTTGCCAAAAAAAGGCAAGAAAAGTGTATCTTTAATTTGAATAATAATATAATCAATAAGTATTTATTTTAATTTAATGCAAGCAATTTAGTTTCTTTTGTGAGAAATCTTCACCATTCATTTGGGCCCCCCAAATAATTTTGATACGGGGCTCCTCCAAGGCGAGCTACGCCACTGAGTAATAGTCAAGTAAGACATAAAAACATGCTGCTATTTGTGCACTATTTGCAGCACACAACTGCAAATTCACCTGAGCCCATAATTCAACTAAAAAAATATGGATTTGTTCAGAAATGGTGATTTAGTTAGTATTTGAAAATATTTTATGAACGTAATTATTTTAGCAAAAGTTATGAACTTTAAAAATTGAAACCAATTTACGTTCATATAGAAGAACACTGATCATTTGATGAATCAATCTTTCCAAAATTTTCAAAACATCGGTAGCAATTATTTTCATAAAACAGTAACGAAACTCCTTAATAATCCTTACAAAAAAAGATGCTAAAGATTTTCAGTGAATTAATATCTAAGTTTATATTTAGAATCAAAAAATAAACTACATACAGATCAAATGTTACAAATCTATATTAAATATTTTAATTGGATTTCATTAAATATGTTTTAATGTCATTTACATATCAAATTGTGCATCTACTTGAAGTTGTATTTATTGCTTTAAGATATAATATATATGCAATTTCAATCAAATGTATTTTAAGTATTCATAAAATGTATAATTTTATTAGTAAATTAAAGATTTTATTTAGTAAAGTAAATAATTAATAGTTGAAAGAAGTTTAGTTTTTCGTCGCAAAGGAAACACCTATACGATATTATTTTGTAATAAAAATGTATTTTTTAATTTTCATAAAGCTTGTATCATTTCAACTATTCTCTGATTTGTTTATTAAAAAGTATATTGTTATTATTATTATTAATTTAATTTTAGAATTTAAAAAATAAATATAAACTGATGCACTAAACGAATTAAAAAAAAAATCACTTCCGATATAATTGTGAAAACAATTAAATTAATTGTTCGAGAAACACTATTTTATAAAATCGTAGTTTTTATTTTTAATTTATCGATTTTAATGCGAACGATCAAAAATAAATTGATTTGTTTTTATTTAATAATTGCCTATAATTGAAATTTTGAAATCATTATTTATTTAGTTTAAATATATTCCAAAAATAATGTTGAGTAAATTTCGATTTATTATTGTTTCATTGAAATAAAATGGGTTATTTGATTAATAAATATTTTCATATTTTTACAACAAAAATTAAAAAACAAACCATTAAAGCACGTTCAAATTCTTTTCATTTAATAAAATTTGGAAACAATGATTGAAAAAGTGGAATATTTAACAAACATTCACTTTCTTCTAAAGCCGATTTTTAAATATTTTTTTGTAGCTACTCTCTATTTTAAATAAATAATTTAAATTAAATATGCTGTGCAGCACGTTAAGAATTAATGACTAATTAGAACAACCTTCGATAGCTCAGTTGGTAGAGCGGTGGACTGTAGAGGAATAATCACTATGTCAGTAATCCATAGGTCGCTGGTTCAAATCCAGCTCGAAGGAAACTTTTTTTATAATTATTATTATTTCTATTTTAAATTATTTGCTTTAATTTAAGTAAGCCGTGCAGTTGGTTAAGAATTAATTAATTGATTTAACAACCTTCGATAGCTCAGTTGGTAGAGCGGTGGACTGTAGAGGAATAATCACTATGTCAGTAATCCATAGGTCGCTGGTTCAAATCCAGCTCGAAGGAAACTTTTTTTATAATTATTATTATTTCTATTTTAAATTATTTGCTTTAATTTAAGTAAGCCGTGCAGTTGGTTAAGAATTAATTAATTGATTTAACAACCTTCGATAGCTCAGTTGGTAGAGCGGTGGACTGTAGAGGAATAAACACTATGTCAGTAATCCATAGGTCGCTGGTTCAAATCCGGCTCGAAGGAAACTTATTTCATATTTATTATGATTTCTTTTTAAAAATAACTTTTTTTTAAGTAGGTATGGTCATTATGTTCTATTAATACAAATACATAAACTTGTTGTGTTTTTAATTTAAAAATTGATTCAATATTATATAAATTTATTCGAGGAGAACATAATAAATAATGTTCTTCAACATGTTCTAATACAAATATACAAAATACTACCAGGGTAAAATTGTGAAATATATCGGGAGTAAAAAGAAACAAAACAATTCAATTATATATTTCACAAAATGGATTTCGTACACATGTTGTGTAGTGAAAACCAATCATCTGTTTTAAAATATTGAATGTATTATTTTTACTAATTAATCTATTTATAAGGTACACTTTATTACAATAATAAGCGATCAATATGTTTCAGTCAAACTAATGACGGATCATTGCAATGGGCAAATCGCCAATATAAAAACCAAATAAAAAAAATAATAATAAATATTATTTAAAAAAAAAAAAAACATAAATAATTTAAGAAAATTTACTTCAATATACAGATTAAAATGTAGGTTTTCAGAAAAATTCTCCCTTTATTTTAATGGGTAAATGTGACCCAGAGAAGTCCCTCGGTTTCTTCACTTAAAATAAGAGAGATAACTTTTTTTTTTCTACCTATCTCATTACTATTAGAGAAACTGAGATAGTTAGAAGATTCGTATACCTGTCTCGCTTCCTCCTCTATGAGCAACGAAGGACTTGAATAAAGAGACACACAATAGAGTTTATGACACACAATAAAGTTATAACAATGGTGACTAGGACTTAAAATAACTTGCCCATGACTGGATTAAGGAGCTTGGGCCGACAAAAATTATATTGAAATTAAAAAATAAATGGAAGAAACGACGGTTTTTGACTAAAAATTCAATTTTCTATATTTATTATTTTATTTGTTTTGGATTTTGATTACAAGAACTCCAAAAAGAGTTTGGTTGCCTTTCAATCTCTAGAAACACTGTATGCAGAGGTTGTATGGCATGTATCTCATTTTTTTTATGTATGCATAAACAAAGCAGTATTCATATTCATTCACCCGTTAAATTATTAATAAATTTTGTTTATTTATTTTTTTAAAAATATATTAATAAAAATTTTACGATGAAAATATTGAAAAAGCACGTTTTTGTTACGAAATAATTAAACTGGGTTGAATAAATATAATTTACATATTTATAATCCGTCTATGTTTACCGAGAGAGGGCCGCCAGCCGAACTTTTAACGGACAATAGCAAGAAAATCCGGTCGGAGGAGCTTAAGCAATTTTGCAATAGAAATGGAATTGTAGAAAGGAACCACAGGACCATTAAAAAAATGACCGCGAGAACCGGTGGGCCTATCAGAGACATGGTTTTTTGGTATAATCAATTAGAATCAATTTTTAAATTAAAAATACAACAAAATTTTATGTATTTTTATTAGGAGAACATGATGAACATATCTCATTTAAAAAAAAAATTAAAATAGAAATAATAATAATTATGAAAAAAAAATTCCTTCGAGCCGGATTTGAACCAGCGACCTATGGATTACTGACATAGTGATTATTCCTCTACAGTCCACCGCTCTACCAACTGAGCTATCGAAGGTTATTTTAACAATCAATTAATTCTAAACTTACTGCACGGCATTCTTAAATTAAAGTAAAAAGTTTAAAAAAATAAATAATAATAAAATAAAAGGTTCCTTCGAGCCGGATTTGAACCAGCGACCTATGGATTACTGACATAGTGATTATTCCTCTACAGTCCACCGCTCTACCAACTGAGCTATCGAAGGGTGTTAATATAGTTAATTAATTAATATTTAATCCATTGAAAAACATATTTAAAATAAAATAAATAATTAAAAACCAGAAATAATATTAAATGTAAAAAAAAGTTTCTTCTTCGGGCCGGATTTGAACCAGCGACCTATGGAATACCGACAATTATTCCACTACAATCCACCGCTCTACCAACTGAGCTACCGAAGGTTATTTATATTATTATTAAAAATTAATTCTGCGAAACTACTCAAATAATATGCAGAATTTTGTGTATTTGCATTAGTCACGATGAAAACAATTATACTTATTATTGAATTAATTGAATCATTTACGCTTATTGGGAGTATATAAGCCATTTTTATCCATAATTCTTTAAGTTATTTAGACTGAGGGATGCACCAAAACAAAGGACATAAATACATACATTCAAAAAATATTATCCTTCTGCGGCAACAGTCGAATGAATAAGTAACGATGTGAAATCAATAACACAATGATATAATTTAAAATTAATGAAATGTACATAAATTAAAAAATGATTACTATTTCATCACCTTTTACTTATTTTTATTTCAATTTGTCAGAAGCAATTATTCATTATTACTTTGAAATAAAAAAAAAAAATCTTTCTTGAGATGTGAATTGGCCCATACTTCCTGCATATCCGTTTAGAACAAAAAGAAGTGTATAGCTATTACATATTTCATAATATTTTCCATAAATAATTAAATTTTTCTGTAAATAATCTGTCATGATTTGAAAATTTATAGTAGCAATGTAACAAATTAAAAAATATAAAAGAGTATAAATACAAATAATTACTATTTATTTTAAAATTAACTAATTAATTACATCCGAAAGTAAATGTGTATTTTTAAATGTAAATAAGATTTATTTCTACTAATTTACTGGAAATCTTTTGATATAATAATTTATCTTATTTTAGCAATCTTTCGTTAAAAATTTAGTTCATGACTTTAAATTTATTTTTAAAGTAAATATTTTTCAGTACATATAGACAAAAAAAAATTTCTCAAAGTTCTTCTCATTTTGGATCATATTTATAAAGTTTTTGGTAAAATTTTCCATATCGAATCAAATTTAGGTTAATTATCTAAAATATTGATCTATTTGCACACGGTGACGTCATCAAAATCCAAAAAAATCGATTTTGCTCTATCACACGCAAACTATATTCAATTTTAATAAACCAAGTAAGTAGATCTTTTCATTTTAGATCATATTTGTTAAATTTTTGGTAAAATTTTCTATATTGAATCAAATTTAGCAAAATTATCTAAAAAATCGATTTTTTGTACTCGGTGACGTCATCGAAATAAAAAAAAATCACTCTATTTTTCATATTTTGGATCATATTTAAAATAAAATGGGATTCCGCTATTGTTTTCCTTTATTAAATTATATAAGCCGGTTTGCACATCCTGGATTCCAGTAAATTTAATTCAAATAACCAAATTGCCCTTGAAACAGAGAGCTTTAATCGTAATTTTTTTCGAAACAGCAAAATTTTATTTTATATTATTTTAAACTTTGTTTTAGACGGTCGAATTTTCTATTAAAGTTAATTCTTATTGAACATTTTCTTTTAATATTCGCCCAAAATGTTGACTACTTTGATTCAAAAGAAATCTACTCAGATATGAGTGCTGAAATTATCAAAACAATGTTAGATGAAGTTGAAGAGAAAATGGTTCAACATTTTCATGAAATTTATCAAAGAGGTAAGAGAATTATAAATTTCATAAAATGTTTGTATTTGCTCCATACATGAGTTTTATTTCAGGGAGTTACTATAGTAACGACACACAACTTTATTAATATAATAACTATTGTATGATGGGCATATAAGTCTATGGATTGTATATATGTATAACAGCCCTGTGTAACGCCAAAATTATCCACTGAAAGCGCTCTGGCAATACGAAATTATTATAAGTACTTAAATATTTTTTAGGTGCTGAGATATCTAAAGAGTCACCATCGTGGTTTATGGCAATATCACATGCCATGAAACCAACTGTAAAAAATATTACCAATATTGCACTGATTATGGAAGAAGCCACAAGATATATGGCCGATCAGTAAGTTTTCGGTACATATTTTGACAAATTCAACTCATTATAAGGTACTGGAACCATGTAAGGCCTACATAACTTCAAAACGCCATAAGTTCTTCTTTTTTTTTTAAAAGTGGGCTATTATATGAACCGGGCCATCATTGGTTCCATTACCTTATCAATTTCGAAATAATAATATTCAAAAATTTCTAGGTATAACTTATCACGACATCAAATCCTTTTTGATTTGGCCACAATGAACATAAGTCAAACAAGTATTGGAAGACATTGCCCATTGATCAAGAGTAAGCCGTGCCAGCCAAAAAAATATAGATCTTATTCTGGATATTGTAATAATGTCCTTCAACCTTATTGGGGAATGGCAAATACAGCTTACCATCGTCTTTTACCCCCAGACTACGAGGATGCCATAAGTATTCCACGTGGAGGTGGAGTAACCGATCCGCAATTATTGCCTAGTCCACGAGAAGTTTCGCTTGGTATACATTTAACTAAATTTCCTAGCCGCCATAAACATTTAATGGTGATCAGTGTTATTTGGGGTGAATTTATTTCTCATGACATTTTCCATACTCCCCAAATGAGTGGCATGCAAATAGAACGCTTAAAATGTTGCGGTGTTAATGAAAATGAGTTTCATCCGGAATGTTTTCCCATACGTATACCGAAAAATGATCCAGTTTACGGTAAAAGTACGGACGAGCAATGTCAAGAATATGTACGATCAGCTGTAGCACCACGTGTGGATTGTGCGATGGGTTCCAGAGAACAAATCAATCAAGCTACTCCATTTATTGATGGGTCAATGATTTATGGGACATCTTTAGAGGAAGCAGAACATTTACGGTTGTTTCAAAATGGTCTATTACGAATGGATAATGAATTTAGCGGTTCTATTATGTCGATATTTAATGACAGTAATTTTTGTCGTTCATCCGAAAATTTGGGGTATAATTTTGCATTTTGTAGATTGTTGAATTATAGTAGAATGTTCGAGCAAAGTGATGAGTTTTTTTTATTTTAGTGGATGTTTTCGAGCTGGTGATATTCGAGCAAATGAGCATGTTGGAATCGCAGTTATGTACACATTATGGTTTCGAGAACATAATCGAATTGCCGCAATTTTATCAAATATAAATCCACATTGGACTGATGAAACTTTATTTCAAGAGACTCGAAAAATAATCATTGCTGCCTTGCAACATATCACATACAACGAATTTTTACCCCTTATTTTAGGTGAGGTAAGTTTTTAACAACTTTTAGGAAACCGTTTTTTTGTATAATATTCCACGTGCATTTTTTTTTGTAGGAATACATGAAAAATTATGATTTGTTATTGGAAAATTCAGATTATTCCATGAAATATGATGTTAATATGAATCCTGCAATGAGTAATACGGTTGCCACTGCGGTTTTGCCTTTTTTAATGTCCTTATTACCAAATGTTTTGTCGGTAATTAACCAATCAGGGGAAAAAGTTGGAGAACAATCTTTGCTAGCGTCATTTTATGCACCATTTCCGTTATTTGAATATGGTGGAATGGATCGTGTTTTGCAAGGATTAATACATGATTCAGCAATGAATGCTGATCCATATATTGAGGACGTTTTGATTAATTCATTATTTAAAAATCGAAATTATGAAGGTAAGATTTTGTTACGGATTTTTTCTGGATTAAGTGAAGGCTAAATATTTTGCTAGCAACACCATAGGCAGTCACACATTTAAGCAAAAATTTTAATAAAATTTCACATCGGAAATCAATGGATACGACAGTTTACAGTAGATACAATAAAAGGGAAAAGAGAAAATAATTTATCCCTGAAAGACAAACTTTGAAAATAACTGCAATTCATCTTTTGCAAGGGAATGGTTTGGATATTGCTGCTCAAATAATCCAAAAGGGTCGAGATCATGGCATACCTTCATACACTGAATGGAGAAAATATTGCCATCAACCAGATGTGAAAACATTTAATGATTTAGGGAATTATTTACCAAAAAGTATTGTTAAAATTTTCCAAAAACTATACAAGTGAGTTTCGATATACAGGGTGTCGCAGGAGTAACGGACCCCCTTGTTGCATCAAATAGAAAATAAAATTCGAAGACGAAAAGTCCTCTTCCATTTTTTGATCTGATGCACGATAATCCGATAGTTAGCTATTGACATAACAAGACCGTCTGTTACTCCTGGGACATCTTGTACATACATTTTTTTTTTCTGATAATAAAAATTTGATGTTTTAGAGGTGTTTCTGATATTGATTTATTTCCTGCTGCATTATCTGAAGAACCAATTTCTGGAGGCATATTAGGGCCAACATTTGCATGTTTATTGAGTGGTCAATTTCAACGATTAAAATTGGGTGATCGTCATTGGTACGAAAATAATTTACCACCATCATCATTTAATTTGGATCAGTTGAATGAAATACGGAAGTATACTTTAACGAAAGTCATTTGTCTGAATAGTAATTTTATTCATCGGTTGCAATCGAAAACTTTCATTGGCAAAGATAATTATTTGTAAGTTTAAATAATTTTCATCAAAACTCCAATGTCTAAATCCATCGATTTATCGATTTTAGAAATAACATGCTTCATTGTTCAGATCATTTATCAAACGACATTGATTTTACAAAATGGGAAGAACAAGAACCCGAATTAAATATTGATCGATATTTATTAAATGAAGCCATTAAAGCAGCGAAAGAAGATATTGATAAAATTTTTGATATGGAATTAAAATCATTTCAATCTGCAGCTGATCCACGATCACCGATTGGAGCGGCTTATAGTTTTAATCGTCCTAAAAGTCAATCACAAGTGATTGCAAATTCATCATTTTTTTATCAATTGGCTTCGAAACATTTTGTTTCTTTACAAATGTAAAAATTACAGAAATTTTTAAGCTTTTATTTCACGGTAGCGTATTAAAATTTTTCGTTTCTCAATTGCCAATGATTTGTGCTAGGTATTTTTGAAATGCAAGGATTCTTTATAAAATCAAATCTTATTCAGAGAGCACGGCATAGATTTCAACTTTCAGACTTCAATTCACGGTTCTAAATAGGAAAATGCTGTTTGCTGCGAATGAAAAAGTTGAAAATAAGCAACGGTGTGCACATACCACGCATGTGAGAAACTTAATTATCGCGCTACCTTGAGACAAAATATACATAAGGTGGACCATTTTTTTAAATGGCCCACTCTGTATATTAATAACTCAAATTCTAATAACTGTTCTTTTCAGACAGCAAGATCAAGAGACAAATAATCCCAAAAAAAGACTTGACGAAATAAAAAAATTAATCGCTTTATTGCCAAATATAAACACAGCTGAAATGGCAATAATTGGATCTACAGAAAATTCTGTATGCGATGATATTGAAGGACCTTGTGATCATACTAGCAAATATCGAATGATCACTGGTCGATGTAATAACTTAAAATACCCACAACGAGGACAAGCTTTAAAACCGTTCTTAAGATTACTAGCTCCGGTTTACGATGACGGTATTAGACTCTTAAATCCATTTTGTGAAATGTTCTGAATAATTATTGGTTTCAGGAATTGGAAGTCCTAGGCAAACATCTGTTAATGGATACCCTCTCCCAAGTGCTCGCCTGATATCTTCGACCTTACATTCAGATCGAGTAAATTCGCATTCAAGATACTCTTTAATGTTAATGCAGTTCGCTCAAATATTAGATCACGATTTAACGCATACACCAGTAAACAGGGGTCATTTGGGCCGTGGAATTATAGATTGTTCTCCTTGTAATTCTGCCACAACTGTTCATCCTGATTGTATACCAATCACAATTGCAAGTAACGATACATTTTTTCCAAATTCGGAAAATGGTCGAGAGAAATGTATTCCAGTTACACGATCATTACCCGGACGATTAACTTTGGGATATCGAGAGCAAATGAGTCAAGTAACCGCATACATTGATGCATCGTTTGTTTATGGATCTGATCGATGTGAAGCCGAAATACTACGAACATTTTCGTCCGGATTCTTAAATTCAACTCGAAAGTACAATGGGAAAGATTTGTTACCTGAGATCGATACACATCCAGAATGTCGTTCGAGAAATGGAATTTGTTTTCGTGCGGGGGATGCAAGAGCAAGTGAACAGCCAAGTTTGACATCGTTTCATACGATATTTTTACGTGAACATAATCGTATAGCTGAAACTTTAGCGAAAATTAATTCGCATTGGTCTGATGAACAGTTGTATCAGGAAACTCGTCGAATTTTATCTGCTATGGTGCAACATATTACATTTTCAGAGTTTTTGCCACGTGTACTCGGATGGAATTTTATTAATAAGCATAATCTTAATTTGGAAAATATCCAGTATTTCAAAGGTATGTTTAAAAAATTTTCAAGGACTCCTATAAATAAAATTATAGAAATTGGCCTGCTAAAACAATCGGTTTCTGGATAATTAATTTAAATTTTTTGTTTTAGGGTACGATCCTGAATGTGACGCAACGATTGTAAATGAATTTGCGGCTGCAGCATATCGATTTGGTCATACATTACTAAAACCAGTATTTATGCGAGTGGATCGAAAATATGAAAGAATAGATCCACCAATACGATTACGGCATCATTTTTTTAATCCCGAAATTGTTAATCAAGATGGTATTATTGATGAAATTCTTCGTGGTTTAGTTGTATCACCAATGGAAAAATTTGATCGTTTTGTTACAAGTGAAGTGACAAATCATTTATTTGAAGATTCAAAACCGTTTTCTGGTATGGATTTAGCTGCAATTAATATTCAGCGAGGTATGTCGATAAATCGAATCTAGTATATTAAGCCATTTCATTCCTAAAATATAGGTATCTATTTGTTTTTTAAATACCGGATGCAACCGAATTATTTGATATTCAAACTCTTTATTTTTGTACCTGTCCCAACACTTCGACTCTTTGAATTAAGAGCCTTTGCTAATAATTTTTAGAACGGTTCAGAGTTTAAATTTAAAAGTTTCACAATATCTTAGAAAGTCTCATTAGCAGTCTCTTGCCCTAAGAATCGTAACTGAAAATAACTCTAGAAATGATTAATGGTCCAATATTTCGGACAATCGACTTCCAATTTTTATATTTCCCTAACCATAATTCTAAATAATACATTAATTAGCTAGAGATCATGGTATACCCGGCTACAATCAATATCGACTGTTATGTAATCTAACAAAAGCGACAACATTCGATGAATTAATCGATACAATTAAACCACATTTAATTGAGAAATTAAAAAAAGTTTATCGACACGTGGACGATATTGATTTATTTTCTGGTGGATTATTGGAAACATCTTTAAATGGTGGTATTGTTGGTCCAACATTTGCATGTATCATTGGTAATCAATTTCAACGATTACGGAAATGTGATCGATTTTGGTATGAGAATATTGATCCATTTATACGTTTTACGAAATACCAATTAAATGAAATACGTAAAATGACTTTAGCAAGAATATTATGCAATAACTTGGATCAAGTGGATCAAATACAGAGGCATGTTTTGGATTTACCAGATCAATTTTTGTAAGTATTGCAATGTCCTGACATAAAGCTTCGTGTAGGAAATACTAAGGTTGGGGGATAGATTCAAGGTTTGGCTAGGTTTGGGTAATCCAGCTTTAACACTGACACCCAGAATTGACTGAAAACCAGATACCCAGACTTTGGCTAAGATCTGCTGGGTACCCAAAGTGTAATTCTATGTCTTACCAGTTAGTATCTAAATAGTAAATTGACTATTAATGCAACCCGGAGAACTAGGTCCAATCTGATGCCAGAACATGACGTGTCTCTCATTAAACTCTGCAACTTCCCCCTGCATCACTGAATCATAATACTGTAATATTGCCGTAGATTTTTGAACTAATTTCATTGAATAGTATGGCACACCATTTTACTATTTAATGTCCGAAAAAAAAATGATCGTAATAATAATACATTATTATTATGTTATCATCATAATAATAATCATTTTCATTATATGTACATAATTTTAATTCAATCATTTTTATTATGTACATAATTTTAACTATTACATTTCTATTATGTCCATAATTTTAATTCAATCATTTTTATTATGTACATAATTTTAATTCAATCATTAAATAGTAAAACGGCTTGCCAAGCCATTAAGTAGTAAAACGGCGTGCCACAGATACATTATATTTACCGTAGTAATATTTGAATGTAAATTTAAGATAGAAGTAAGATTGTAGTATTTTTTAAAAAGTAGTATTTTTTTGGTATTTTTTCAATAAATATCTCAATTTCCAACTCTCAATTTCCATTATGTACATAATTTTAATTCAATCATTTTTATTATGCACATAATTTTAATTCTCTATTTCCATTATGTACATAATTTTAATTAAATCATTTTTTTTTTAATCTAATTCAAATAAAATTAACTGATTTATTATTATGTATCATCATAATAATAATACATTTGTATTATGATGATAACATAATAAAAATGTATTATTATTATGTATCATCATAATAATAATGTATTATTATTATGATGATACATAATAATAATACATTTTTATTATGTTATCATTATAATTTTAATTCTCCTCTCTCTTTTCTCATCAATCTCTCTTTTACTAAGATTTATTTTACAAAATATAAAATATAAAATATAAAATTTCTGATTGAAAAAAAATAATTAATTAATTTTTTTCTCGATAAAAATTAGCCTATTAAATAGTAAAATGGCGTGCCATAGAATAGGGTTTTTAAAATGATTTTATTAAAAAAGATTTAGCTACGGTGATTTTGCAAAAATTTTATGATTTTATAGAAATCCAATGATGTCATGTAATTCAATTCCTAAAATGGATTTAATTCATTGGAAAGATCGTCAATCATGCACATTTGATAACTCAATTGAAATGAGTATCGGAACAATTAAAAATGTATCACCGTGTACAAGATGTGCTTGTACTAAGGAAGGAGTAAGTTTATAAAGAGACTAAAGATAATAAAATTGAATTTTTTATTTAATTTTGCAAAACATTAATGTTACAGATGTTATGTAACTCGCAACGTATCCATAATTGTTACAAATTAAATGAAAAATATAATTGGACAACAATTATGAATGATTCAATATGTAAAATTCAATGTGGATTTTTAAATCAATTTTATTGAATATCAACTGTTAATGAGCATATTACTCACTTTTATTTGAATACAGTATGAATCAGTTAATCTGTATCGTTGAACCAATAGAACTATGAATTTTTTGGTAATTAATTAGCAATTACTAATTTTTTGTACTTTTATGTAGTTTCTTATTTGAAGGCAAATATTCTGATTAACAGACAGTGCCGGATTAACCCATGTCGCAGGCCCTAATGTAATTCTCCATGCCATGCTGTCTTAGTAAATCAACTTGGGGCCTCTTTATGTGTGGCCGTTCTCATAAAAATTTGTTTTTTTAGGCTTAGTAAATCAAATAGGCACCCTATTAAAATATTCTTTTCCTCTTTTGACCTTCCCTCACGGTCCCTAGACCAGGCATGGGTAAATATGACTTAATGAAGTCCCTCGGACTAATAATTTAACATGCGAGTAAGGCAGTGACAATATAACCAGTGACAACCTAAAATACGAATAAGACAGAGAGACAAAATTTTTTTTCCTACCTATCTCATTACTATTAGAGAAACTGAGATAGGTAAAAGAGTCGTATACCCGTCTCGCTTCCTCTTTTATGAGCAATGCGGACTTGAATAAAGAGACACACAATAAAGTTTATGACACACAATAAAGTTATAACAATGGTGACTTCGACTTAAAATAACTAGCCCATGCCTGCCCTAGACAGTTGTCTAATCCGCCTAATGGTTAATCCGTCACAGTTAATGCATCATTATTAAACTATAAGTAGATCGAATAATTAGAGCCTGGATTATCTGATTCGTAAAGTATGTGTTCAATATAATTAAATTATTTATTGTAAGTAATGTATATTTATGATATTTTATATTAATAAAAAAAATTTTGAAAATACTATTGAGATTTCTATGTTTTTTCTACTATTCGGAGTGCAATGTTTCAAAAACTCCTCAAATTTATTCAAAAATTTCTCTAAGACCTTTTGACGTAAGTAGCAAAGATTCCTTATACGAATTTTTAGATCGATAAAATGTTGAATGTTTTTCCAAACCCCTTAAAAAGTTTTGAGAGCCTCAGGCATACGTATCTGCCAACATATTTTTGTTCATTATATATTTAACATCTTTTCGAAAAGTATAGGCAACTTTATTATCGATACATCTCTTTTATTTGATTAATTATTATTAAATTATTTTTTGAAAGCACTCTCTGGTTTTACCATTACAATTTTTGGAAAATTGTTGAAATAATTTTTATATAAATATTAAATAATTAATTAAACTTTATTTAAATTATAAAGATATTCATATTATTACTAAGCAAATAGTAGGTACAGGGGTAATCAACCTTTTCATAGAAAAATATCCTTATTATTTTATATTGAACTAAAACTAGGAGTTCATGTGCCACCTTGATACATTTATCAAAACCACCTGTAATAAAAATGCATATATGTGCGTGTACGTAATACATATAAACACACGTCATACAGAATGATCCAAGATCAGGATGAAATTTTATTATAAGAAACGCCTTGATCATTCGAAATTCAAATACTAGCATCTTTTGGTGACCCATTTTCATACTCATGCCTCGTAGGAGGCAGAAAAATATATCAGTTTTAATCAGAATAAAAGAAATTGCGAGGGTTCCGCGTAGTTTACTTATCGAAAAATTCGTTTTCAATTTTTCCAAATCTTATTAGACCATTCGCAGGCTTTATGCCAATATTTTTTTGTGGACTTCATAATATCCACATGCACATATTCGATTTGCAGAAACTTCTAAACGCATAAAAATGCCATATTTATTATACAAAACAATTTAGTAGAAATAGAATTTAAGAAATTTCAAATTTTGTGTTTGAAAAATATAATAATTTGTGAATTTTTAAGAGAAACGAACCATCATATTTAAAGAAAAAAACTTTAAAATAAAAAAATAATTATAAAAAAAGTTTCCTTCGAGCCGGATTTGAACCAGCGACCTATGGATAACTGACATAGTGTTTATTCCTCTACAGTCCACCGCTCTACCAACTGAGCTATCGAAGGTTATTGATTACAGTGATTAATACTTAAACGACTGTACAGCATAATTAAATTAAAACAAATAATTAATTAAAAATAGAAATAAATACTAATTAATTATTGAATCAATATGGTTTTTTACTAAAATAAAATATGTATTTATAATAAACTTGCATGATGAATAAAATTTACAATACTTATTATTGAATTATTCAACCTTTTACTCAAATCAAATAAAAAATCAGTACGTAAAATGTCGCTCTTTTTTGTTGCCGCACACACGTTTTTGCGTGCAGTGGCGTACAGGATAATTCGCACATTTTTTAAAGAAATTTTTTTTTATCAGGTAGGTTTTTTTATATTTTATGTAATTTCACTTAATGTAGAACCAAACAGTTTTTCCTGAGTGCTTTACTTGCCACACCCTGTACGAACTAAACATTCACACTAGGTATTTGGCGCCAGACAGCATCCATTGAATGAGACGAAAGATGAGATGTAGTTATAAAATCGATAAAGTCAGTACACATATAAGCTCTTTTCTGTTTAGTAGTGAGCTTTTGCCTAAATACACAAACATTGTGTTTTCATATAATTATTATTCAACAATTTTTCCATTTATTATTCCTAGTTTTTCTGCCCTTAATCAAGGAATCAGTTATTATGTAGTTGCACACAATATACACAATCGGATATACGCTGTAGTAATGTAAATTGCCTATATATATTTGTGTTAAATAAGTTAAGTGATACTTAGGATATAATATTTATTTTTGGCTGATGTGAAATTAAAAATAAAATATAAATTAATTATAATAATAAATTAATAAATAAAAAAAAATTAATATTTATTAATTATTATAATAATTAAAAATAAATTAATTAAATTATGCTGCTAAATCCAACAAATCATTTATTAACTGTTGCTGCATTCTTAACATTATGTGTTGTCTCATTTGTGCATGTATTTTTATTTCCATTGTATGATGAAAAAATTAATGCCCAAAAATTACCAAAACGTGGATATGTATCGGATTATGAACATATTTTGTGCCAGGATAAAATACCATACATTAATATGAAAACAACGTTACGATTGCAACGTAATCAACGGAAAACTCAACCATGTCCACGGGATGGTATTGTTACGGTCTATCAAGGCGGACGTTTAGGTAATCAAATGTTTGAGTATGCTGGTGTATGGGCTGTAGCACGTCGTACTGGATTAGATCCGTATGTGCCAGGTAATTATTTTTAAACACTCTTTTATTAGCTTCACTTATAAGTAACGAACTAGCCAGTAGCGAATTTACCAATAGATTTAGAAGGCTGGACCTTATGGCGGCAATCATTATTTAATGACACACCCGAAGAAGATGTTATAATGGCTGTGAGTGAAACTTTCCGAGTTATGAGTTTCTCGTCCTGATATATAGACTCGTGTCCGAGTTAGAAAAACGGCAGAAGGTCTACAACGGATTAACGTGAAGTTTTCATTTCTAACCAAAATGAATGAGTTGTTACCCTCGACTCATATAAGGCATTTTCTTGGAAAAATGTATCCTAATGATTTAGAAAGTGATTTAGTTCAAGAGGGGCTCATTAAACCCAGAGGTCTTATACTCTTTGGTCTTGCAATATCTAGTCATAATATAGTCGGATGCTTGCAGTTAGAATGGAATATTTCAAATTTTCTTGAAATTTTCTCGAATTTTGCAATTATTACGAACGGGCCCCTATGTAACCTCGCGTATGTAGGCACATCGTAGGCGATAATCCGTCTCTGACTGCCAGAAGCTAAATGGGTCTCAAGTAGTCAAGGAGTTAAAGCTTTTTTTTTTATCGATTACAGTTCTGGATTAAAGATGTACTTTTTCGTTCTCTACTGACTTGAACCTATTGTTAACTTAAAAAAAAAAAAAAACACGGTAATTTTATGACTGAACGAAAAGATTCTTATATGTCGATTGTAGTTGCACCGTCATATCACTTTTCGTATACCATATTAGAAACTACTATGGATAATCTGTGCAAAAACGCACTATATTTTATCAACTTTAATCCAGTACTCTTCATTTCTAAGTACTATCACAAAGAAAACAAAATTGAATTACGAAATGGTTCCTTAGACATCGAACCAATTATTAAAATAATAAAATTTTTTTTCAGGCTGTATACGACGTCGTTTAGATAAACTATTTGAAAATTTATCGGTGCCTACATTAAATCAAATTTCACATTGTCCAATGCAATGGAACACATTGGTACATTCAGTCGATCAATGGAATTTTACAAATCAAAGTATATTATTACATCGGTATTATGGTAACGCGGAGGTAATTATACCATGGCTACAAGATATTCGACACGAATTTACAATCAAAAAGAATTTAACACAAAGAGCACAAAATATCTTACGTAAAGCTGAATTAAAATTAATAAAAATCAAAAATAATGTGAGTCATATAAACAATGAGGACTCGACGTCAATAACATATATTGGTGTCCATGTACGACGTACAGATTATCGTGCACATTTATGGCGAGCTCGACGGCATCGATTAGTTGGATCAAAATATTTTTTTACAGCAATGAAATATTTTGAAAATAAATATGTATCTGTGATTTTTATTGTAATTAGTGATGATCCCGCCTGGTGTCATAAACATTTAGGTAAACATCGTAACGTTTATATTGTAAGTAAACTAGATAGCACAAATTCACCGGAACAGGATTTTGCTGTAATGGCAGCATGTAATCATTCGATTATCGATTATGGTACGTTTGGTGTATGGGGTGCAATTTTAGCTGGTGGCGAAACTATAGTGCACAATATTACTGGATGGATTTCAACAGAAGTTGGTGAGCTATTACCCACATGGCATTTATTATGAATTTATTATTTTGGGGGGGGGGGAAATCGAACAAAAAATAAAAATAGAAAATCAAACAATAATTAATAGGGGTAACATAATTCTAAAAATAAGATTATGTAATTTTTTTGGTTTCTAATTTTTAAGTGATGGAAAAACTATTTTCATCATGATCCACTATATCGTTTAAAAAGTATTTTCAAATATTTCGCCAAGATTTCGTCAAAGATGTCGCCAAGTGAGGATCGAAAATGTTGAATTAAAAGAAATTCACAAAAAAATTTTTGATTTTGTACACGAATTTTCTATCAATCGAGTACTTTGACATAAATCGGTTTGAAGATAAAACGCAGACAAGTCCAACGACACCAAAATCATTAAATTTTAATAAATAGAACGCAAGATATGGGCCATAAAACGCTAGTCATTTTTCAAGGTGCCGGTGAAGGGGTTAATTTCGCGAATATACAAAATCAGATTTAAGGCCTTATTGAATGAATGAATTAAAAAAATCTAGTGTCATAAACCTTTGAGTCATCCCTCCTCGATTTTCGTAAATGCTGAATGAAAAAACTAACTAGTCTTGCAATGATTTAGATTTTTGTCTCTCAAGGGTAAAAAAAAGCAAAAATATTGATCGCTTCGACGAGCCGTGACATTCGGAGTGAATTGAAGTAGAAAATGTTAAATTTAGTGTGACGAATTCTATGAACAGCCATTTAATGCAAAATTCGTATTTATCAAAAATACATTTGAAAAAAAAGTGACTTGATTTTTGCATTTGAAAAAAAGGTAAACCAACGATGGAAAATCTTTATACTTTTTAAACGATATAGTTTTTTATAATTTTGTCGTTTTCGTAAAGCGTATAAATAAAATGAAATATCATGTATGTAACCAAAATTTCATTTCGTTTGTACGTTTCTATACTATACGATTGACGATAAGAATAAACTCAAAAAATTTTAACAGCATTGTGATAATACTTTTTAAAATAATAATTTATTATATTCCTTCAGAACAATCTTTATAAAAAAACGATGTTGGACCAAAACAAACAATTCTCTCTATACCACAAGTGCCAAACAACATAAACTGTTTGAGAAAATTTCCTAAATTTATTTCCCAATATATTTCGAATTGCAATTTGTTTTTTAGCCAAAATTACTTTATCGCAGTCAGTACACTATCCCGTCAGTACTCGAGCCAACCGTTCGGTAATAAGATTGTAAATTTATCTTCCAAAAACAATCCAAACCCATACTATCTCGATTCAGATCAACCACACTCAACGCAATTAGATTTTCGTTCCTAGGAATTGGGTTAGCGCGGACTAGAGTGGTTTTTGATAGATCGTTTACAATCTACAGTCACAAGAAATAATAAAAATACAATCTTACTGTCACATAAAAGGTATCTTTTTACCACCATATCTTTAGAGGGCGTCCATAAACTACGAGACTAAATTCTAGCCTTTTTAGAACCCCTACCTCCCTCCATGTACCCTACAGTAGCCATTACTATGATTGCCACTTGGGTAGGACGTGGAACCTTCTATACCGAGGTATAAACGCCCGTGGCTGAATTTGTGGTGGCCCCCAAAAAATTTGTGGTGGCTTTTTAAAGGCCCCCAAAAAATATATAACAAATTACGAAGCTTGACTTCAATGAGACCCTCCCCTGACGTAGCTCAGCGTAGCTTTTGAAATAAGCCCCTCCCTTCCTCTCTAACCGTGTCACGTGGTTTATGGATGCATTCTTACGTGAAATAAAAAAACCATTCCGTTTATATTTAAATTACACTTTGAGATCTTCATCCATAAACTGCTACCATCTCGTTTAGTCTCAATCTCATTGCATTATTTACCTACGCTTTTATAAACTGAAATATATTTTATAATTTTTGATAATGGCAGATTTCTTCGCTAGAATTAGTTTGATGATATTACAAACTTAGATAACAGCACTAGACTAAAAAAATACGTCCTTGAAAATAAAGTTTATTTTGTTTAAAATAGAGTTGAGATTTTTTTAAATGAAAAGAAAATTAATTAATTAATTAACACTAGAAAATAAATATCACATATTTTTTCTTGGAAAAACTTAATTACAAAAACGGTATTGTTATAAGACTAAAATTGTTAAAAAATTTCTATACTTGTACATACAAAAAAGAAAAAAACATATTTTTAGATATATCATTTAGAAAAAAAAAATTATACAAAATCACCGTAAATATTCATTTAAAATCTGAGCTCTAGTTTTTCTGATTTAAGGTATTTCTAACGGAGTGAGAGGGAGCTCTCATACGCAGCATTTATTACAATATTTCGTGTAAAACTAATTTTAATCTCGTGTCGTTAGAAATACCTTAATAATTTTGTATCTAAAAAATATTTTTTTAAATAACTGAAGTTAGTTTTAGTAATCTTGAATAAAAAAAACATCCCATAAAGTCCCTATTTATAAGTCGTGTAGATCAGGCATGGGCAAATGTGACTCAGAGAAGTCACTCAGTGACAACCTAACCAGTGTCAACCAATAATACGAGTAAGACAGAGTGACAACATTTTTGTTCTACCTACCTCATTACTATTAGAGAAACTGAGATAGGTAGAAGAGTCGTATACCCGTCTCACAATATAAAGGGACAAACAATAAAGTTTATGGCACACAATAAAGTTATAACGATGGTGATATAGACTTAAAATAACTCGCCCATGCCTGATGTAGATGTCAATGGTTCGGAAAGAAAGTTTTGAGAGCAATGATTCTTGGACTCTATAATTTTTTTGAATTAAATACAAACATAAACCATAGTAATAAAATGTATTATCACAATGAATTATGGATGCAATAAATATTAAAGCAAATATTTTAAAAGTTGTAAAAATATTTTAATATTGATTGTATTCTCACACAAGAAAATCGATAAAAGTGGGATAAAATTTAAATAGTAATTATGAAAGATGGAATATTCGGGCTTATTAACATGTAAAAAAATACTGCCATTTTGAAGTAAATATATGTGTCACTTAATTTTCAACTGATGTCTCACACAACGAAATCGTGTATAGAAAAGATGCGCAAGTTGATTTATTAATAACTTAATAAGATAAATAATGATCGTATACGCAGGTCTGGAAACACAATAGAGAATAGAAATTACTAGAAAGGTCGTAAAGAAACTGTAAAATATTGGAAATTAATACTAAGAAAGACTTTATCCAGAGATAGAAAAAAAGAACTATAGTTTGCAACACCCATAGATACATAATATTTAACGGAAATGTTTGTTTACAATCTTGTAAACCATACACATATACAAAAGTACCTACAACACAATAAAATGTATAATAAAGTAGGTATCTTTTGCCTTTTAATTCAATGAAAAAATCAACTGAGTTGTTTAAATCTTGTAAACCATACGCGCATACCATACACATGTACAAAAAGTACAGCACATTAAAATGTATAATAAAGTAGGTATCTTTTGCCTTTGGATTCAATGAAAAAATCAACTGAGTTGTTTAAGTATGGTTTACAATATTTTTTTTTTTTATTTATCTTCTAATATCTTTGACGAATAAACGTCCTTAACTATAGAGTCTGCCTTGGATTACAGGTGTCTACTCTATAGCGTACAAGTTCGTGAATTCTCTCTAAGCTACACTTTCTGGACTTTTTTTTATGTATACACATATATAACACTAACTATCTCAAAGTGTACATGCTGAGAAAGTGAAGAAAGTGCTCTCTTTAGTAACTATATGCCACTTTTCTATGCAATTTTGAGATGCCTATAATACGATCGAATGTAAGGTAAACATAATTAACAAGTCTTTATTCTTGTATTTTATCCGACTTTTATCGATACGATATATTTCACCTGTAAGTATCTGCATATTTTTAAACTTTGTAAATATAAACTATAAATTTTTATACAAAATACCTAACGACCTCTTTGTAACTGTGATCTAAACTTCAATAGTGAAAGTGGGCTATACGTAATTTTTTGAAAATATTTGATAAAAATGATTTTTTTTTTTTAACTATTTAGGAATTTTTTCAAAATCATCTAACTCTTTTTATTAAATCACAACCTATACCTACCCAAGTGCCCTAATTTATCGATAAATAAAATAATATTTTCGAAAATTTTATTTAAAAACAAAAAAATAAAAAATTATTTTTAAATCATTTTTATCAAAAATTTTGTTTAATAAATATTTATTATTTTTGTTATACAATTTATACAAAATAATTAAAACAAAAAGATATTTTAATTAAACGTTACATAAGGATTAGAATTCCTTTTTAAAAATATTTAAAGAATTTTAAATTTTAACCGTACAAGATTATTAAACCTAAGAAAAAAATTAATATTAATAATTGTGAGATAAATGTATGAAAAATATTAGAATAATTTATATAGGCCAGGCAAAAAGAAGTGCAATCATAAAAATCGTAAAATAGACCATACTGGAAGAACAAATTGTTTCAAGGATAGAAAGTGGGAACATTACCCCCTACAGTTCTGCCTTAACCTTGTATATTCTTGTCTCTAAAGCCTTGTTCTCGAGGCTGAGGACCAGTGTAAATCTCAAGTAATACTTAGCAAGCCACGAGCCTTGAGAATAAATCTCAATCTATTTTAAGGGGTCTCCACCGTGTGACGGCCCCATTTTTAAGCTTTTTTTGGTATTTTATTATTTTAAAATTATATAAAAAAACTTACAAAGTAAAATCTTCATTGGAACAGAAGTTGTACCACTCCGAACTCGACACCCGACTCGAGAAAAACGATGCTTCACGATTTCGACTGATTATCTTATCTGAAACAAAAAAACGAAACAACATTTTAATTTAGAAGTCCAAATGCATCGAATGATCTAGAATCAGGTAAAAATATTGAAAATTAAATTTTTGGCAGACTGCTTAGAAAAAATTTCAAATGTTATTATTTTTTTTATGTTTTTGTTAGGAAACAAATAGAAATACTCGAAAATTTTGATGTTTCTAGTTCATTTCGTGCGTTTACATGTGTGCCGAGTCTACCTTATAAATTTCAAGTGAATCGGTTGATCCGTTCTCGAGTTATGGTGGAGGAAAATGTAAAAACAATGCGTTTTCAGATTCAAAATCTTATCTGAACTTACTCACATCAGCTTCTTTTACGTTCATATGTTTACGTAAAAAAAAAAAAATCGATTTTGAAAAACCCATCACACGGAGAGACCCCCTTAAATTCAAATCCATTTTAAAACGAGGAAATTATTTTAATAATTTCAGATTGATAATTTTCAATTATATTTTCATTTAATATTACTTATTCTTGGAAAAAAATTATTGAAAATTAGAGTTATATATTTTTGTACAAAATACAATGTTAAATTTTTCTATTTTTTTTTTTTTTTTTTTGTATAATTTAAGGGAATTTTATTTCAGAAAAAAACCAAAGACTTAACAAATATTAGCGAAAAATTATAACTTTTTTAAACATGATAATCTAGATAATTTACAACTATTTTTATTAGCCTAAACAAAAACTGAACAATTACTATTTTTTATGAAATTTATGTGAGAAAAAACGATAAAAAAAACTATCGAAAATTTAAAAAAATCATAAATAAACCTTGCAATGATTTCTATTCAAAGAAAATGGCCCATAAGTATTTAAAAAAATAAAATAACAATGAATAAATGTAAATTTTAAAATAAATTAAGATAAATTAAAAGAAATTAAAAACCACTTTCACTATTGCTTTAATCCTTTACTCTTTTCTATGTGCCAAATTCGCATAAAATGTCTGTAATTATGTACGTGTGACCTGATATATATAAATATAAATATAATATATAAAATATATTTAACAAAAACAAAAATAAATAAATAAAAATATTACTATTATATGTCTATTTTATATCAAAATTTCTACTGTGATAATTTTTTGAAAAAAAAAAAAAAAAATACATGAATAATTTTCTGGGCATCTTCTTTAAAAACTAATCTACATAAATTAAATAGGATAATGTATAGAAAGTATATAAACAGTGTATTTCAAAATGTATTTTTTGGAATTATTGAGAAAATCATTAATTACGCCAACCATTTAATATGACTTTTAAAAGCATGTTTAAATCTATAAAAAAATGATAATGGGATATGAAATGGCTAAACCAATAAAATAATGGGCTATTTTTTATTATCCAGTTCATTCACACTTTTATTTAAACAGTATTGTTGTAAATTATTATGGGGTCTTAATAGATTATTTCATCGATTTGCTATTGTTACGAAAAATTGTCAAAAAACTATTCAACTAAAGAAAATCTTATATATTTTATCTTCCCATGCCATCACATTTTTTTAATTGTACTCATTTTAATTCTTGAACAATCTTTTCATCAGTTTCAAAAATTATTAATCAATGATTAAAGAAACTTGGTGAAACTGAACTTAAATTTTAAAATTTAATATTTTGTGGAATACCTGTTTATATAAAACTTGTTTATAATAACAATTTAATATAATCAATAATAAAGTGCTGATTATAATGGGTGAGGCTTGCATGTTTGTTATTGAGAATTGAAAAATGGTCGAAAATAGAGTGCATTTTTCAATTGTGTTGTTGACAAAAAAAAAAATCATCAATCTTTGTATTTTATTTCAATTCTTTATCATAAATAATATTGAATAAGTTAATTAAAATGAATCAAATATACAAAAGAATTCACAGATTACAAACGTTATTTAGGCACAGTGTGCTATGCTCGTGAGGTAGAAATGTTAAAATACAAAAGCCTATGTATAAAATATATACATACATTCTTTTGGCGTTTTCGCTTCTCTTTTGAAAAGTTTTTTTAAATTATTATTAACTAAAATTAAATTAAAAATAAAAACAGTTTAAATAAAAACTTATATTCAACAACTCAATTATTTCAGGAAAAAACAAAATAAGCCACATTGTAATACGAGCTATCAAAAAAGGTCAACTCGTGCTAACTCAATTCGTATTTAGCCGAACTAAATTGGGTCGATCTGATTTTTTTAAATACAGATTGAACTTTTTTCTGTCAACAAGTAGCTATTAAAGAATCTTTTCTTCACGTAATTGGGATATAAGAAATAAATGACATAGAGAAATCGCTCATTATAATAAATGGTACGATCATTGAATAAAGAAGAGCGTTCAATGGTTACGGCTAATATATATGGAGTCTGATTGTAAGGCTAACTTGAGCCAGAATACTTAAGCTACCAGAGCTTTATGAAACTTAATGGATAAACTTAAAAAGTACTCGACCGATTTTAAAAATTATTTCACCAATATAAAACTACATAATCAGCTAGTAATATGAGCTGTATTTTATTTATTTTTTAATTAGGATTCCGCACCAAAATTTAAAACCTTTGAAATTGAGAAAGGAGGCATACGTGAGGGCAATTAAGAAATGAAGGCTATAACGCAGTAGTCTTTGTTTTTAAAGTTGAAATTTCCCAGTGAAATGCTCGAGTAACTGCTAGTTTATGAATAAAGTTGAAAAAAATTAGACTTTGTATATTGGAGAAAAAATAGTTAATTCACACCACACAAGATTTAAGCAACGAATGATATGCGAATATTAATATATTACTCACTAAAATCTATGAAATTATAATTGAACTATAGACTTTTCAATCAATAATCATAATTTTTTCATACAATTTATTTCATGATCTTGTGATGGCTTGCCGCCCATCGATTTGACTTTTCGAAAAGCAAATAGGTTTACAAAAGCTTTTTTCGGACAAAGTTAGGCTTAATCAGATTCCAAACATTAACCGTAACGTGCATATTATATAATTTAATAAATAAAAAAGTTTTAACTTAAGTACAGAGTGTAACATAAAAAGTGTGCCAAGCTTTAATGGTAACAGAATATAACAAAAAATGTCCCAAAACGTGATGGTAGAAATAAATGCTTTGTAGAATTGCGATGTATAATCTACTCGAAAAATTTGACACATCCTTTTCTGACACACCCTGTACATTTATGTATATATATACCTACGATATTATATGTTTATGTGTAATAAATAAATGAAAATCATTTTTGTTTTTATTTGCATTTCATTTGACAAGTTTATTCCACAGATATTCCTGGAAGTTTAGTACCAAGTTTATAACGCTTAGAAATATTGATGCTACAAACAAAATTTTGGTATAGATATTTATAAAATCACCTAATTAGTCCATTTTCATTTGTCCATCTATCCGTCTACCAGCACGGTAACTCAAAAACGAAAACAGATATCGAGATGAAAATTTTTATAGCGTGCTTAGAACATAAAAAGTGAGCTTGGATTTGTAAATGAGCAACATAGGTCAATTGAGTCTTGAATCCGTAGGATCCATCTTATAAACCCCAAGAAAGAGAACAAAAGTTTATATTCAAAATGTTTAAATGCTAAAAATATTCCCTATGAAAAAATGAACAACTTTTATTTTTAGACATTTTTTCGTAGATATCTTTGTTTTCCTGCGAGGGTCCAAACTATGGCAAAACTATCGTTTCAAAGTATGCAGATTCCAAAATATATAAAAAAATTTCTACAAAAATTTTCGAGGAAAAAATAACCACTTCTTTTAATTAAAAATATACAAGCACTGTCTATGTAAAGTACTTCAACACTTAACTCAGTCAATTGTTGTTTATTTTCACTTGTTAAATTTAATAAATAAATATTTTTAGTAAAAATCGAGAAAAAATGCATATTGTTGTGTTTTTTCAGATGACTAAGCATAAGATTTTATAAAAATATGTAAATTTTTTACTCTAGTTGCCCGTTTATAATGAAATAATAATAGTCAGCGTAAAAATTACTAAGAAAATTGTAGGCTTTAATTTTAAAAAGGATATCACAATGAAAATCATGGGTCGATATGTATTCGATTAACAAATTTCACAATAGTTGATTAATGAATTTTCTCTGCAGTGCTATTTGAAAAAATTTATGTTACACGGCTACACCCACGGACATGCTCGAACCCCGACAAAGTTTCTAATTTAAAGATTCTTTTTACGTATTACCAGTTATGAATTAGAGTGAGCTTTTGATTGAGCCTAAATTCTAGGTTTAATTTAACAACCACTTAAGATGCGCGCCTTTGAACCTAATTATTTTTGATTGAAGCCTTTTTTTCGAAAGAGATTATAAAAAAAAATTTCTAGATTTTATTAAATCTAATCAATTCCGATATAATAACATTTTTTGTGTAAACGTTCAGGTTACTCCACTATTAAGGAAGCAAATAAAGATTTATTAAATGAAAGAAACACCAAAATATTGTATTACTACAATAAGACAGTTTTATATCAAAAACATTTTCACAAAATGTAAAGCAAATTATTTACATTTCCGTATTTTAATTATTCCAGTCTTCCGTAGTTTTAAACTAAAAATTTGTTTGCATTATATGCACATTTCAAACATATGTTCAAAATGTTTTGACAAAAAATTATATTCAAAATAATAACAAACTCGAATTGACTATAAAAACTCGAGACTGAATGGTTAATAGTATCATTTACAAATTAACAATTATCAAATTAACAAATTATTTATTTCATTGGTGCTGGTAAGTTCTACATTTAATCCCAAAGATTTCTTTGAGATTAACGTGAACCAAATAGGATTAAAGCGATCTGCTGCTTACGCTTGCACAAAGTAAATACTATTTTGTGCAACCCTAAACGGATCACTTCAACCCTATTTAAATCCTTTTAAACTCAAAAGAAGTTAGATAAAGAATTATATATTTTTATTTCCAGAAAACAAGATGGCAGCGTATAAATTAATTTTATTTATATGTTTGTGTACAAACTCAAGAGTATTCAGTGCACCATCAGTATCTGAAGCGGAAACCAATGGACTTAATAGTGCTGAGTTTTTCAAACGAAGTCCTCGTGAATCGCAATCTATTGATGGTGAAAAGAGTCGTGATTTAATTATACGCTTACAAACACTTTTAACTCTACTACAACTGAGACCATCACAAAGCTTAGGAGGAGTATCACCAGGTCAAAATGTTCAATCACAACCACAAGGCGAATTAGTTATTAAGCTTCCATTAGCTACACCTTCTTGCTACGCACAACACTTTATCCAAAATCCAGAACTTATTGTTCTATTCCATCGTGTAGTAGAAATCTGCGGTGGTGATCCAAATTTACTATTAGTTGGCTTAGATCAAGCATCACAAAATGTCAATAATGGTGGACTCTTAGGAGGTTTAGGTGGATTGTTAGGAGGTGGAAATGGTGGTGGTTTATTAGGAGGTTTAGGAGGTCTTTTGGGTGGAGGACAAGGTGGAGGCCAAGGTGGTTTACTTGGCGGTTTGGGTGGCTTATTAGGAAGTGGTTCACAAGGAGGTTTACTTGGAGGTCTAGGTGGATTATTAGGATCTGGTAACCAAGGCGGTTTACTCGGTGGACTCGGGGGATTATTAGGTGGAAATCCTTCAGGAGGATTACTTGGCGGTCTTGGTGGACTATTAGGCGGTAACCGAGGCCAATATGGAAATGGAGGATTACTTGGTGGTCTTGGTGGATTATTAGGAGGACAATCAGGTCAAGGTGGTTTACTTCCTGGTCTTGGCGGATTATTAGGAGGGCAATCAGGTCAAGGTGGTTTACTTCCTGGTCTTGGCGGATTATTAGGAGGACAATCAGGTCAAAGTGGTTTACTTCCTGGTCTTGGAGGATTACTTGGTGGTAACGGAAAACAGAGCGGACAATCAGGTTCGTATTCCAGAGGCGAAAGTGAAACGTATAGTAATGAAGAAGATTGTGATGAAGAAAATTTAGCATCAGATAACGTTGGTAATGGTCTATTAAGTGGTGTACTTGGTGGTGGATCAGAAGGGGGTCTTCTAGGTGGGGTTCTTGGCGGTGGCCAATCAGGTGGTGGTCTTTTAAGTGGTGTTCTCGGTGGCGGCAGTGGAGGACAATCTAGTGGATTGCTTGGTGGTGTTTTAGGAGGCGGAGGTGGCGGTTTAGTTAGCGGTCTAACTGGAGGTTTAACTAGTGGCATAACCAGTGGAATAGTCAATGGAGTTGCTGGTGGTGTAATTAATAGCGTTGAAAGTACAGTTAATAATCTTCCTATTGTAGGCAACTTGTTACGAAGTAAGTATTAAAAAACTGGCGTGAATTTCATACAATCTCTATAAGTTACGCGTAGAAGAATACAGTTGGATACAAGCTTAAAAGACTATTTTATTCTCTTATAACAACCCAAAAGTTGGTTCTATCGATTTTCACGCCCTCTAAAATTCCAATTTTAGTTGAGCAAAACGTATAACTGAATTAATTTTAGGACATGCGAATGAAGCTGCATCTAAAGAAATGGAAAATACAGCAACCAATACTGAATACACAATCGATTCAATGGAAATGCAAACAATGCGTCCAAAAATGATGAATCAACAAAATGAAATGTCACACAAAGTTCTAACAAATATGATCCAACGGAATGAACAACAACGGCAAGATGAAATGCACATGATGATGAATCAAGATATGCAAACGAATCAAGAAATGAAAACACAAGATATGCAAAATTACGATATGAATGGATTCACAGACGAGAACACATTAGGTAAGCTGTTTGGATTATGTGACGCAAATACACATGTCTGTACCCTTGGTACTGACCAAAAAACCACAAATGCATGCGATTGTAACAAATATTGTGAATGTTTATCAAATTTCAAAAAATTTTCAGACAAACAAAAACCAAAACGTAAATATCGTCGCAGGAAATATAAAATTGTCGATGCACCAAAAGATTTAGACATTGAAACACAGATACAAACCAACACAGATGATCTATTTGAAACAGCACCATCACAATATGTAAAAACAATTGATAATAATGGATTCAGAAATAATGGATTTAATGCTAAACAACAATTTGAAAGTAATGAAAAACAACGTCAAATTGATGAATACTTTTATTAATTTTATTTAATTAATAGCTATTTAAAATAATTATTTATTATATATTTATTTATAATTTATTTATTTAATATTTTAAATTTATATTATTTGTTTATTTAAAATATTAATAATTATTCATTTAAAAAATATTATTTTATGAAAATATATTATTTTTGATTTACTAAATATTTTGTTTCTTTAATTATAATTTATTGTACCTGAATAATAACAAACCGTGATGGATATGATCTTTGGAGATGAAACCAATAACTTTCTGAATCAGTAACTATTTTTATACCATGTATATATGAAATATACATAGTATATTAAGTTTAGTCCCAAGTTTGAAACGCTTAAAAATAATGATGCTAGGAAAAAAATTTTGTCATAGGGGTTCATAAAATCACCTAATTAGTCCATTTCCGGTTGTCCGTCCGTCCGTCTGTGGACACGATAACTCAAAAACGAAAAAAGATATCGAGCTGAAATTTTTACAGGACGTAAAAAGTGAGGTCAAGTTCATAAATGAGCATCATAGGTCAATTGGGTCTTGGGTCGGTAGGACCCATCTTGTAAACCGTTAGAGATAGAACAAAAGTTTAAATATAAAAAATATTCCTTATCAAAAATTAAACAACTTTTGTTTGAAACATTTTTTCGTAAACATTACTGTTTACCCGTGAGGGCGCTAATTAGGCGGAATTTTATAATATGTACTATACTTGATTATCAGTTATGTATGTGTCACATGTTTGTATGTGTTATGTGATAAAGAAATCAACACTGTCTATACATGGTATTTCAACAATTAACTCAGTCAATTGTTTGTTTTCACTTGTTTATTACTGATTTCTGAATCAGTACTTACTAATCAGCTTAGTTATATTCAAAATTACGACGTCCAAAATATATCGGGATCGGCTTTAACGATTTTGATGAAAATTCTTATACTGATAATATTGAACGTAAGAGTAAAGACAAAATGGGGGAAAGTCGCCATAATCTTGTCAAATCACTTTAAAGAGTCTGTACATTTAATTGATTAACTTTTTAATTTATTCAAATGATAGAGTATCAAGTTAAAGTATTGATTTCTCTCTACGTTCCGAGCAAAACAGGATACTAAATTACTCTCCTAAATGATACTGGGGTATTTTGCATAAGGAACTGATTAACCACCAAAATGGCAATTTTGTTGATAATAAATAAAGTAAATAATACAGAGTGATACAAACAAAATTTGATTAAAATTGTAATTATTATTAATATATTCGCTGTTCATTAAAAGGTATCAAAAAGTACCACATTGGCAATTTTAATAAACTAAGTATGTAATCCTACTAAATTTGGGTCATACTTTTCAAATTTGTTATCAAAATACAAGTGATAGCTAGTGAAAAACTGACATCACAGCTGAAAAGAATGACCCAAACTTAGTCGGTTTCAAAAAAATTATAATAAGATCGGATCAAATTTGCCAGTGTTATCAAAAAATCAAATTTTTTAACTTTATGACGTCGTCAGAATCCAAAAAATTTAATTTTGCTCTATCACATCCAAATTTTATCCAACTTTGGTAAACCAAGTATGTAATCCTACTAAATTTGGGTCATACTTTTCAAATTTGTGATCAAAATTAACCTAGCTCTCATAGGTTTCCAGAAAGTGGAGTCTTGGTCCCGGAATTAAGCATACAAGTGATAGCTAGCGAAAAACTAATATCACAGCTGAAAAGAATGCCCTAAAATTAGTGGGTTTCAAAAAAAATTCCAATAAAATCGGATCAAATTTGGCTGTGTTATCAAAAAAATCAAATTTTTTAACTTTATGACGTCATCAGAATCCAAAAAATTTAATTTTGCTCTATCACATCCAAATTTTATCCAATTTTGATAAACCAAGTATGTAATCCTACTAAATTTGGGTCATACTTTTCAAATTTGTGATCAAAATTAACGTAGCTCTAATAGGTTTCCAGAAAGTGGAGTCTTTGTCCCGGAATTAAGCATACAAGTGATAGCTAGCGAAGAACTAATATCACAGCTGAAAAGAATGCCCTAAAATTAGTGGGTTTCAAAAAAAATTCCAATAAGATCGGATCAAATTTGCCAGTGTCATCAAAAAAATCAAATTTTTTAACTTTATAAATTTATGTAAATTAATGAGCGATTTTTACATGATTCTTTACTAACTTTTTGTTTTACGTATAAAACATACCTTTTATTTTGCGTCTCTATTTCTTATACGCTGGTGGCGGATGCCTCCTTTGCCACGCACTAGTTACGGACCTGACTGATTTGACCAGAGTGGTATGGCTTCGATACTGCTATACTACCTTAATAAAAATAAAACAACAAAATTTGAAATTGCGGTGTTGACATAATTTTTTTATTTATGTGAAAATATACATGTAAACATTAAAATGTAAATAATATCACAATAAAATTACAATATTCTGTGGTATGGTCTCGTAAATCGTACTACATTAAAATATATTGGGTGGGCAATTAACATGAAAAACGCGTATTATTTCAATATTCAGGAAGAATATAATTGTTTATCTAAATATATTTATTTTTAATAAATGCATGGTTTTGAATATCTTTAACAAAATGGCTAAGTTTAGAGTAATGACAAGTGAAATTTACAACATTTTAAAAACTCCCGACAAATACAGCTTTTCCCTTGTAGCTCTCTCAAAACTGAGCCGATTTTCTTGAAACATAGCTAAGAACACTCTCCATTATATTACCTGTTAAAAACAAATCAAAATCGGTTCTTCTGGCAAAGACATATCTTCAACATATTGCAATGTTGTCAAACGTAATACAATTACATTAAATTTCAAACAATTTGTGATAATTTTTGTTAATTATCTCAAAAACTAAAAACAGGAATGTTTTGTAAATAGGTACAGTTATTTATAAGCCTTTAATATAAACTGTGCTAGTTTTTTGTGAAGCTGTTATGTCTGAATCTCGAGTTATGGATAAACGTGTAAACAGGAATGACTTCATGTTTTCGCTAGAATTTCCTGTTTCGTCATTAAATAGCATTTTCTTCATAACAACGGCAATTGGCATTTTCTTGGTTACGACATGTACATCGACTAAGAACTAATCCGAACTAACATAAACTGATATAATAAAACGAAGGAACTAGGGAATGGTATCCTAAGGGGAAGGTGGAGATTTTTTTTAAAAGAATGGTAATCGTAATTGGGAAAATCGTGATATTTTAATAAAATGGTAACTTTTTCTTTAAAATTATTCAAACGTGATTAATTATTTAATTGGAAAACCAAATAAACATTTTCCAATAATTGTGCTTGAAATTCCAAGAAACAGAAAAATTGGAAACTACTTATAAATCGAATTTTAACAATTTGTTCCTAATTGTTTACGTCTCTCCCATGCTAATTGCATTGACCATATACTTAAAGGACGCATATAACCAATTGAACGATAAAATTTAGTTAAATAAACTGCTTCAGGTGTCTCATATGCCATTCCAAAATCTTCTGTCATTGATTTAAACAAACCACCAGCGGTTTGCCATGCTTCTTTGAGCATTCCCTAAATATAATTATTCACCAGTTAGTATAATTTTATAATGGAGAAACGAGATATATTTTACCTCAAATATCATTGTAGATGCTAAACTATACGTGACCCCAGTCCAGCATTCTTCACTTTGAAGTGAAGTGCAGTTAACACCACCTTCTGGTAAATAACCATTCACAGCTCCCATATTACCATCACCAAATTTTAAAACATTATTTTTGTAAATTGTTTTTAATGCTAATTTTACTTTTTCCTCTGGAAATACCTAAACAATATCAAGCGAAAATATTTAACTTTACAACCAATCTCTCCGAATAAAGAATTAGAGAAATAACATCTTTTTAATTTTAATTTTGTTCGGAAGTTTACTAATAATTACTAAGAATATATTATAACATAATTTTACATGGAAACAAGCCGAAAAATGTGAATTTAGCGTGATTTCGATTGGCTCCTAGCCTCAATTGATATCAAGATATCACAACCAATCACACGTCATAAATTAGTTTTTTTTAAAAGTTAATAAAAACTTAGCCAGGAAGGAAGTATCACAAAAGATGTGAAATAATTATCGAATGTTAAATTTTCAATGATCAAAAAAGTAAAAACTGAAAAAGTGTATGTTGTTATACAAAATCGAAAAATAATTAAAAATTACACCAAATTTTTCAAACCCCCATTATATTTGGATGAACAACTTGTAAAAACTATGTAAGTAGCTTGGGTCTCCATTTCATAGAACAAGATTCAATAACATTTTAAGCCATCTTCGAAACTATAAAAACAAACAATACTTACGTTATAGTTGTATCCACTGCATCGCGTCATCCAATGACCACACAATTGATCCGCCATTATACTATCATTCATTTTACTGTCGGTATCGAATAAATAATAAGTACCATTCCATAATTTCTTATCGAATGAAATTAACGCACGTTTGAATAGATTACTATATCGATCAAAATCGGTTGTATTTTCTAAAATTTTTGACATTTGCGTCATTGCAAATAATGCTCCTAACCATAATCCACCGCAATATGAACTAGCCCCTAAAAGGTACAATAAAATTAATTCCTGATCATTATAAAATCGCATATATAAAATCTATATTGTATTCAATTAATCAATAATAGGGAATATTCATGAAATTTAAATTTGGTTTAAATATTTTTCTTCCTTTCTTTAATGACTGGACATTTCAACTAAACCATTATTTTAGTAATGAATATCTTTTTAATTACTTAAAATTAATTAATAAAAGTACAAATTCAGTGAGGGCATTTAAAAATTTCTAAAACGGAAATTCAAATTTTTATACGGACGTGACATCAAAGTACGGGCTTGTCAAATTTGTTGACATACTGTATGATATTAATTACTTACATTTTATATGGTATTTCATTAAATTATGAATGAAATGATGAAATTATCAGATATATAACATATTAACATACCCTTCATAATCCATAAATCATATGTTTGATCCGGTGTTCCATTATTTTCAATCAAACCATCACCATCAGTATCCCAAACTATGGAACGTTCCATTACAGTTCGACATGCATCGTACATATATTTTAGATAATCTTTATCGCCAACTTTAATATTATAATCACGAAATACAGTTAAAACAAATTTGGAATTTAAATCACGCCATTCACTTACGTCATGCACTGGGTAGCCATTTATTAAAGTAAATGGACATTCATCTGAAAATTATTCATAGAACGCTATAATTTTTTTTCGCCGAAAGAATTTTTAATGAAACACAATTTAATACCTGGATCTCCCGAATCATGAGGAACACTATTTTTAGCTTTACGTTCGACAAGATGTCCATCATATAATGCACGGTATTTTTGTGGAAGTTCAACGTATACATAATCATGAAAATCATGTTGGATCACCGACTGTAGTTCTGGCCACAGCATAGCTAATGCAATTGATGCGTAAAAATGTACGTCGTATGTGTTATACATTCGATATTCATGACCTTCCAAATAAGCAAATCTACCATATTTCAATCTAAAATAATTTCAAGGTATTTTTATTTTGAAAATTTATTTCTAGATTAGTTAAGAGTTTTTTAAGGAAGCCTGGTTTGCATGCGCGCCCTTTTGATCGATATTGGATAGGAAACGTCAAAATTATGCATAAAGGTTCGCCACCTCTGCCCAAATGTAATTTTTATTTTACAAAATAAATTTACAAGATAGAACAACAAATTTTCATACCATGTATATGAAATAAACAAAGTATATTAAGTTTAGTCTAGTCCCAAGTTTGTAACGTTTAAAAATATTGATGCTATGAAAAAAATTTTGGTTTAGGTGTTCATAGAATCACCTAATTAGTTCATTTCCGTATGTCCGTATATCTGTCTGTCTGTCGTCCGTCCGTCTGTCATCACGATTACTCAAAAACGAAAAGAGATTTCAAGCTGAAATTTTTATAGTGTGCTTAAGACGTAAAAAGTGAGGTCGAGTTCGTAAATGAGCAACATAGGTCAATTAGGTCTTGGGTCCGTAGGATCCATCTTGTAAACCGTTAGAGATAGAACAAATGTTTAAATGTAAAAAATGTTCCTTATAAAAAAATAAACAACTTTTGTTTGAAACATTTTCTTGTAAACATCACTGTTTACCCACGAGGGCGCTAATTAGATGAAAATTTTGTAGTATGAATTCATATGGAAATATCAGTTATGTGTGTGTGGCTATTTAAGAGTGGAAATCTTTCTTTATTTACATGACGTCAAAAAACAAACGATTGAGTCATCAAAACTGTCTATACATGGTATTTCACCAATTATCTCAGTCAATTGTTTGTTTTCACTTGTTAAAATTTTAAATACCTTGGATCGCCTGGCAATTTATTTTCAATTTCATTTGGAGTTAATTTAAGCCATACTGTTCCACCATCGGAAACATAATATAATTCATTAAAAATGGCACTTTTATACCATTCTGGTAATTCACTATAAAAAAAATTTAGATAATTATATTACCACTTATTTTCTTCCCATCCTATACAATTAGGTACTTACAGATCATCTAATACTGAACTTTGCCACTTAAATATTTCTTGTGCCCAGTTTTTATAATTTAATAATGCGTAATTTGAAATCTCTTTAGGACAATCCCAAAAATTCGTATAATATTTATCATACAACTGTGATAACATTGACCCAAAATATACTTCAGGCAAATGCCAAACCAATGACATTTCGATATCTTGTTTAGTTTTAGGTGAAACGTGTGTTTGACATGCAATACCGATTCCAACATCCTCAAAATCACTTGTATAATCTTTTTGCATGCAATCCGTTTTTGTAAATTGTCCGTTTTTTGATAAGTCTAACCAGACATTTTCACCCGTACCAGATGGATTAAAATTTTTACATTTTGTAATATTTATATTTTCAGATTTTTTCGCAGCTAATGCGTAAGTGCATTCCATATTGTGGATTTCATGTTTTAGGGTTAATCCATCTATCTCGCTGGTGTCAAACGAAGATGTAGTGCATTCTCCTGCAATTTTTTTTTTTGAATTTATAAAATATTCGGAATTTCGAAATGTATTGACAGTTTGAGTATGATTTATGGACCGAAATATGTTATACAAGGTGAACCAATCAAAAAAGTTTCGAGTTTGATGGGGGATATCATGTTCTGACATTAGATTGGACCTAGTTTTCTAGGTTGCTTTAATAGTCAATTTGATCTTAAATAGATAACACTTTTATTTAGAAAGTTGATCCACATAAAAAACTAACATTTTCTAAAGAAAAGAGGGAGATATTTAAAAGTGACGTCATTTTAGAATATCGCCATAGAGGTTATCTTGAATGCTTAAAACTTCTTCGCTTTTTTATCAATTTTAATTTGTTATGGTATCAAGTCAATTATTACACAGAAAGAATTCGCATCTCCTGCGAGTTGCTCAGTTTATTTACGTATTTCCTGCGAGACAAATATTTTATGAATGATGTTGTACATAAAGTACATACATTATAATTAATAAACGAAGGTCGAAAACATTTATTTATTATCGGCATTTCTTCAAACTGACTAATTAATAAATGCCAGAGAGCCAATATGAAATAATAACTAATTATTATATATCATTAGTCAATTATTTTATGTAATATAATAAGAATGTATTTCTATCGAAGGTTATTTCACAGTACGTTATAAAAATTTAGTCTTGGCTTTCTTTAATATATAGTGTGATCATCGAAGGAGACAAGAAAACCAAAACAAATTTTTAAATTTTACAGCAGTTATTCAGTATCAAGCTATTCATGGGCGTACACAATTTTTTACTCAAGAGGGACAAAACAATTTTTCACCTAAAAGCAGTAAACCAGAAATTTTCGGTCTAGAACTTGGCCTCTAACCAGCCCCCCCCCCCCACATAAGCACCTGAATCGATTTTTAAAACCCCCCTCTCCCCAAAATGCTTACGTAATTAATTAATTACCCCTAGGGACCCATTTTTGGTACTCCTCTTTTGTATTATTATTATCATTATTATTATTAGTCAAAAAATATCTATGATAAGTCCACGCCCAAGTGGAGGAGAAGCTTCCCCGGACTTGAGCCACACCTCGAGATGCTCCTGGTGCTGTTAAATCTTTAATATTACCAATCTAAATCAAGAAATGATAGAATGTGTAAAATTTAAATAAATAAAATGAACATACCAGAATCATGAATATTTTCTACGCCATTCTTAAATGTAAAGCTAATCGTCACTATTCTGTCTTCATCACAAGTATTTTCAACTGTCCATACAAATACGGCACATGGTAAGGAACTATCCTAAAATACAAACATCAATAAATTAGTAAAATTATGGATAATTTTTAGAATAATATTGGTAAGGAGATTATTTTATGTTAATTTAAATTAAAAATTAATATATGGATTCACAAAAGAAGAATGAATAAAAGTCATGAATTTTATTGGTCAATTAATCATTATACTGGGTGCTCAGAATAATTGCAATCGAAAATACAATGATTACTTTAATTATAGTATAATAAAATTATATATCTGCAAATTATGGTTAATATGTAGGGGATATTCTCAGGACACTTCACTTAAGTTTCCCTTTTATGTTTAAAAAAATGCCACCATTTTGATTATTAATAGAAGTCAATTATCTCGGCAAATATTAATTTTACAGTTCTTAGCGCCTTTCTACTATCATTTAGATGTAAGAAAATTAGAATCCTCAAGACATACTGGCTGCGTTTTACCTATAGAGCCCTTTTTAGGTCACTTTCAGACGTCTTGTAAGGCAAAGAAAATTAGAATCCTTAAGGCTATGCTGGCTGCGTTTTTCCTTTAGAGCCCTTTTGAGCTCACTTTCAGACATCTTGTAAGGCAAAATTGCTTACTCTAATTACTCACAAACATTCACGAGAGCTCTCATCAGCAATACATAGCCAACTGGAAAATAAATGAATAGCCGAAATTTCGTGCGTCGATGATAACTGGGAGTTCACGAGCGCTGTGTCAAAAGCGCTGAGGCAAAACGTAACCAATAAAATTCGTTTATAATTACATAAAAAGGAAATGTAAAACCAGCTAAATTAAGTGATTGTGAACATTAATAAAAAGCAAATGAAATAAGCGTTATGAGTGTGAACATTGATGCATGATTATGAGTACAAAACCCTATCTCGAATTCGTCTTTAGCGCCTATATAATTTAGTGCGAAACAAAATATAATAATTTAAATAATAGGAAGAGAGCGCTGTTGTTATGTTGACCCTCAGAGCTAATAATAAAACAATAAACTAGTCTCGTTGTAACAGTGTAGGATATTTTTCGTTTTTGAGCTATCGTGTTGAAAGACAGACGGACAGACAATCGAAAATGGACTAATTAGGTGATTTTATGAACACCTATACCAAAATTTTGTTCGTAGCGTCAATAAGAGTTTTTAAGCGTTACAAACTTGGGACTAAACTTAGTATACTTTGATATATTGCGTATAAACATGGTATAAATATGTCTCATCTGGTTATCAGAAGAGTGAAGGTCCATCTTATACCGTCCCCTGTACTATATTAAATTGTCGAGCTTATCAACACATAAGCTTATTAAGTAATCTTATCTTTATATTATTTGTAATTAGCTCAAAAAAATGATAATAGAATTATAAAGTCGCAAATTAGTGATATTTGTTAATTATAATGATCTAAAGGAAAATTTTGTAAAATAATGACAAATACTTCGCTTGTTAGTTTAAAAAAAAGCAATTTGAAAAACAATGCCATAAAATGCACTCCTAGCTTTTAAATTTTTGTTTTACATTACTTTATAATTTTTTGGGATAACAGGTGAAATTTGGTGGCATAACAATTTAATTCCATACTCTGTTAAATTGTATTCAGTCCACGCACGTGGATACAATCCTACATAGTTACATTTGGATCCATCAATTAATGATTTCCAAGATTGTAGAACGTTTTTTGGTGCTCTAAAAATATAATAGGGTATTATCGTTAGTCAAAAATAAATCATGAAATTTGAAAAAAGTTAAAATTTATGTAAAATATATTTAAATATTCTGATTTCGAGTCATAAAAGCACATTTTTCTTTTAAAATATTAAAATTAAAAACGTAATTTTTAAACTTTATATCACGTGACCTAAAACGCGGGTAAGCCTTGCTGTGATGTCATAGCGGTATGAGTCATAGACTATCAATTAGTTCAGTGTACATAGCTGGGTATAATATATACATAGATAAGTATTTATATTTATATTATAATCAGATGTCTATGAATATATCTGTCAAACTTATTTGTGTTATTTCGTATAGTGATACCCATATACGTCATCAAATTGGATGCCCGCGTTTTTGACAGTTTAAAAAAGGTTTAAAATTTAAGTTTTTGGCACAAAAGCGTGTGTATTTTTCCGAAATAAATTGTTGATAGATTTTTGTTAGCAAAATTAACATTTTGAAGTACTTTTTCAAAAATGGTGGAATACCCTATTTTAAGCACCCTTTTACTTATCAATATCAAAAACAATACTTCAAAATCAAAATTACTTACTCATAGGTCGATAACAGACTTTGAAAAATTGTTTTCTTATCCGCATCTTTTATGGTAACGATAAATTGATCCGCGTAGACAGTGTTATATTCATAAATTCCAGGTTTTAATTGGAATCGACAGAATTCACCACGATATCCACGACCAATGGATCCACTTCCTAATCCACCAATAGGTACACCTAAACAAATATTACGAATTACTAATAATTTTAAGCATATTAAACATTTGGAAATTACCATAAATTTGTTTTCCATTTTCAGTATACAAAAAATCCATTATCGGTTTTCTACCTTTTCGATATAATTTCCAATAATAGTATAAATACCTACAAGTAAAAAAAAATTAAGAACTCCATTCCATTCAAAAAATTGTATTAATAAAGCAAAAAAATAATTACCTAAAAATTACCGGTAATATTGACCATAATTGGTGCCATTTGGGTTTAGCATTTTGCGATCGTTTTTCTGGATATGTGTGACTTAAACTCACTTTAAAACCATAAAATGGAATTTTCATAAATTCCATAGTCTTTCAATTTATTATTAAAATTATTTTAAACATAAATTATTATAAATGTTGTTTACATTGACCCTTCTAGGTTAGTTTCCATTATTCGTATGTTCAAATTCAAGTGTACACATTATTACAGCCAGAGAACATAATCGGTAAAATACAGCAAAACCTCTTGAAAGCAGTTTAGAATTTAGATAAAAACAATTTTATTTTTCCCAATTATTATAATTAATATGTTAGTATGGAATAAGTAATTCTATTAATTATTTTTTAATAAAGTCATACAAATAGTTTATAAATTACGAATTTTTAATTAGGTTATAACTTTTAACAAAGAAATATAGTACAGTTGCTTTATTGTAAAAAATTACAATTTCGGTCTCATGGAAATTCAAATGTAATTTAACAGCGGTTGACATTTAGCTTGTATGATTAATTATGAATCATTGTTTTTCAAAAATTTTTCGAGAGTGTGTTGCAAGGTTGTCATCTCTCTAGATTTGTTCGGGAAGGATTCAGAATAAAAAAATATTTCATTTATTTAATTTCTGTGACGTTCCAATTATTGTGCTCAAAACATGTAAAGGCTGCATTCAGGCTAACCCAATGCCTTTCAGAATAGGGAATATTCATGAAATTTAAATTTGGTTCAAATATTTTTCTTCCTTAACTTTAATGACTGGACATTTCAACTAAACCATTATTTTAGTAATATATATCTTTTTAATTACTTAAAATTAATTAATAAAAGTACAAATTCAGTGAGGGCATTTAAAAATTTCTAAAACGGAAATTCAAATTTTTATACGGACGTGACATCAAAGTACGTGCTTGTCAAATTTGTTGACATACTGTATGATATTAATTACTTACATTTTATATGGTATTTCATTAAATTATACTATTCTACGGTTTTTTATTAGAAAACTTAATAATAACGAGTGTAAATTCTGTGTTGTAAATTCATATTTTTAAAGTGTAAATTATACATTGAACTGTCAAAAAGTGACAGATCACGTACTTATACGTCATCAACAGAGAGCGCCAAAAAACTGCGTTTAAATATCTCAAAATTATACTGTATTTTAAATATTTTTTTACACTTAAATACAGCATTTTTAAGCAGTATTTATACTTTTTACTTTGTTATAACGGTGTAAACAATGAATTAAAAATATTAAAAAAATATTATCTATTCGATAAGGGTGCATTCAGATTAACTAAATTAGCGTGTGATTAATTCGTAGCCATAATAGTTTGTAACTAGAATGAAATAACTCAAAAAAGGATTTTTTTGAGATTTACTCGAATTCTCAACTTCTTTGACACTTGAACAAGTATTTTCGAAAATATGAACAAAAAGGAGCAATTTTTTGTCATTCAATCAAAAGTTTATAAGCCACATGAGATACAGATTTTCTTCTAAAATAGATTTAAGTACCCGCACTAAATTGGTTGTTGAATCATAAATTCAACAAAGAAAAATTCAACGAAGCTAAAAAACATTAATTAAAGAGAATTGAAAAAAATACACTCGAACCAGGACTCGAACCCGAACTTCTTGGATTCTTGTCAAGCGCCCTACCAATTAAGCTATTCGTGTCTAGAACTCGAATAGCCTAATTGGTACGGCGTTTGACATGAATCCAAGAAGTCCGGGTTCGAGTGTATTTTTTTCAATTCTCTTTAATTAAAATTACTAGACAAGATATTTGTCAATATTTAGTTTACGCCTGTATGTAGCATATTACATCAAAAATAATCGAATAGACCATTATGTCAATATCGTATGCATATTTATAAGTAAATAACAACAATTAGCAATAATACTAAAAAACATTTGTACGATTTTTGTCATTTTATACACGCACTTTTAATAAAAAAAACAGGTGTTAATTAAAAAAAAATGTTAAGCATACATACCTAAGACCTGTTACCTCATTCCAAAATTTTCCAACAATTTATGTTATTGTAACAAAAATTTATAAAACACAAAAATAATAATTTATTTTTATATAGCTATTATTAAAATAATTTGCTGATAAAAATCGCAAACACATTCATACAAAGTAAACACAATATCGAGTTCATATCACAGATAGAGGAGTATAAATAAAAAGTTTATATAAGCTTAAAAAATTAAATTTAAAAAATAATAAACATATTTTTGAAGCGTATAATAAAAAAAATGAATAAATCTTTCTTTAAATTTTAAAATTTAATTGATTTTTAAAACAATTTATGTTATCGATTATATACTTACAAATTCTTTGAATATACAGTGTGTCCCCGGATAGAGGTAACTATACTTGTAAATTTTCTTATTTTGCATTTTAAGAAAAAAAGTCATTCTTTATAAGAAGTAATGTATAGGGTAGCCAAAAATTTGGTATCACTATTTTTTTGGGTAAACTACCCTTTGTTTTTAAAAGTTGACAAAATGTTACTAAAAAAAGTTACTCGAAATTAACAATTATGACTCTATATAAAATATCAAGAAGATCTTTCTAACTTTGACAATTCCATTCTTTTGAATGTTTATCCGAGAAAATAAATTTTCTTTTTAATTTTCTAAACTAGTCCTCAAAAAATTACCTGCTCGGATAGTACATGTTAATTGATTTATTATTATTTTATTTCTTACGTTTTTTTATAATTAGAGCTTTTGTTCAAATAAAAAATGATGCTATAATTAAAGTACACGGATGTTCTTGATATTTTTTATAGAGTCATAATTTTTAATTGCGAGTAACTTTTTTTAGTAACATTTCGCCAACTTATAAAAAAGAAGGGTAGTTTACCAAAAATAAAAATAATGATACCAAATTTTTGGCCCTGTACATTATTAAGAAGTTTTAAATGTACCTACATATACTTTTCAGAATAAGCAAAACTTCTTATAAAGAATGACTTCTTTCTTAAAATGCAAAATAAGGAAATTTACAAGTATAGTTACCTCTATCCGGGGACACACTGTATGTTATATGATATCATAAAATCATATTTAACAAAAACAACCACTTATTTTACAAAAGCTTGCCATTTCCATTTTATAAATTATAAGAGCTCTGTAGGTAATCTCCTGATTGGAATTTATCACACGCTTAATGGAATCGAAACTTACCCCCAATATATAAAAAAGGACAACAGTCAAAAATGTCAATGTTATGATGTTTAGTAAAATCTTCGCCAAAAAATAAGATAGGCGCCTGTTTTTCAACTACCGTATTGTTACTTGGTTGAATCAACTTTCTTTTTGTTCCCTTTCTTTTAACTCGTAGTGTCTGCTTGTCCGGCGAAAAATTTGGCATCGATTTTTAACCCTTTTTTCGTGATCCAATCGAGCTGAAACTTTGCAAGAAAACTCGTGGCAACGATGAAATCTTTGTATTTTTTCGAAATTTTAACGATAAGAAAGGGAGTATAATATAGACTCGGTTTTTATTATAAATATTATCAAAGATATTAATAAATGAGAACTCTAGGATATTTCGAAATAAATTTCGAATTTTGCTCCAATTTTCTAGATCAATTTTTTGTATTTTATAAATAAGTATTTCGACTACCAAGTAGTCATCATCAGTATGAATTAGCTAATCGTAATTTCTCTTACTGTGTATGTAACTCGTTGCTAATTTGGTGGCGGCTTGCAGTCCGAATAATTGTGGGGTTTCCAGATTTTTCCTCCGAAACTTTATAGAACATTGTGCATAACTACAGCTGAGCCATTTGACTGTGTTCGGGTGAAACCCACTGGAATACAATTGAAAATCGTGATGGGACTCTTGAGAGGATACTATCGTTTGAACTACTACTTTCTTTTCTCATAACTTGGGAATTTCGAATGATCCCATTTGTAGGGAAAATGTGTTAAGGGCGATAAATATCTCATATATTATTTTCATTTGCAGAAACTTGTAGGGATTCAGGTTCGAAACCTTGGACCTACCAATCCTAGGAACAATTTCGGTGGTGAAGCTGGAAGCTTTCATAAAATACCATCTGCATCTTCTTAAAATACCACTTCTTAACAGAATACGTTTCGTTTTTAAGTATTGTGTTTTCAAAGACAGCTAAGAGAACCATGTGGGCTAGGTGCTATAGACTCCTTTGAAGTATTCCTTTTATTAGTTATTTATGGAAACCCCATTATTTTTTTGTATAGGATAAATCATATGATTTAACAATGGAGGGTAGAGGTAAGAAGGACCATCTTTAATAGGGATCAAAGTAAAAAAATGTTCAGCTGAAAACATCAAGTTTTAAAATTAACCAGAATGACGCTTGCAAAAGGTATTTGACGTGGGCTTCTCTATCAACTTGTTTAAAACGATTTTATTACTTTGAGCACTTCTTTTAAAACTTCTTTTGCTACAACAACGCCAACCTTATTTGCTGCTTTTCGATGGACACTTTTTGATACAGTAAAATAATTCTCCTAATCTCTACCTTCCATAGATTTAACGAAATAAAAAACAAAAGAAAAACATAATTTTATATTTTATATTCAAAAATTGACAATATAACATTTGCTTACACCAGTAAATATGTCCCATTTTTTTCGGCATTAAAAACTAAATGAAAAACAAATTGAACATACACAATTTTACAGAATACACATTTTTTCCACTTTCTTGCGTCGCTAATATTATGAATACAATTTTTTTTTTACATACATAATAATTAAATAAAAAATAATAGAAAAAGACTTGAATAAATTCTGTAATGCCATATTATATAATGAAATATTTAAATAAAACCAGAATTAAGGCACCAGGGTTTTTTTATTTATAGAAAATAATACATGGAAAAAATGGTATATATATAAAATTTACTTTTTCATTAAAATATTGGCTCCACCATCGGTAGTTATATGAGATGAACTGATTTTTTAGTTTTTTTTTAATCTATAAACAAAATTAAAGAAAAAAAATCAAATTAAATTTTCAATAATTCAATCATCATAAATTTAATACAATAATATTTTTGTGATTGTATCAATTATCGATATCATTCAAAATATTTATGTATTCTGAATGGCAGTATTAATTGATTCGATTATTTTACCCCAAGAAAATTTTCTTACATTATATTAAAAATCGAAATAATGTAAATAAATTAGATGGGGATAATTTTGTTAGAATAGGGAATATTCATGTATTTTTTTTTATATTTTTAATTCATTGTTTACACCGTTATAACAAAGTAAAAAATATAAATACTGCTTAAAAATGCTGTATTTAAGTGTACAAAAATATTTAAAATACATTATAATTTTGAGATATTTAAACGCAGTTTTTTGGCGCTCTCTGTTGATGACGTATAAATACGTGATCTGTCAATTGGTGACAGTTCAATGTATAATTTACACTTTAAAAAAATTAATTTATAACAAAAAATTTACACTCGTTATCATTAAATTTTCTAATAAAAAGTCGTAGAATAATAGAAATTAATGTAATATTATACCAAATGTAAGTAATTAATGCCATTCAGTATTTCAACAAATTTGACAAGTCCGTACTATGATGTCACGTCCATATAAAAATTTGAATGTCCGTTTTAGAAATTTTTAAATGCCCTCACTGAATTTGTACTTTTATTAATTAATTTTAAGTAATGTAAAAGATATTAATTACTAAAATAATGGTTTAGTTGAAATGTCTAGTCATTAAAGTTACGGAAGAAAAATATTTGAACCAAATTTAAATTTCATGAATATTTCCTATTTTCACACCACTTACGATTAAATTTTCGTTCAACACTAATCACTCACCAAAGTGGTCCCACAAGTATCAACTTGATTAAAGCCACACTGAAGTTTAAGTTATTTCTATCGGAGTGAGAATGCGATATCTTACGAGAGAAAATCTAGTACTCTAAATAGTAGTTGTACTTGTGCAGTAAATCTGTAAATGCTACAACGAACTCTCATATCGCTCGTCTGTGTACACGATAATAACAGCAAATGGCCAGAGAACAGAAGTAACTGTACAACGTTGCCGCTTGTACTATTTACTTCTAGATTAATAGCCTAAATATTTATACCAGCTAACAGAAACGGTTAATGATTCTATAATTTCTTTCATTAATTTAGGTCTTTGAAACTGCCCCTCTGCAGCATTTTCGTGTACAACTATTTTTAGTCCCATGCCGTTAGAAATACCTGAACGATATTAAAAGATAGAATTTTGGGCCTAATATATTAAATTTGATTTTTGTATTTTTCCTTTATAGAATTAATGTATTAATCCGAAAATAACTCAGTTTTTAATAACGTTCCATCAATCATATTCCCTGATAATTTCCGATTTAGGCAGTTTATGTCCACATTGCTTACATTTCCGAAAAATCTCATGTTACTCACTTGGGGTGAAATAATGGAATTTTAAACGGTGTTCAAAACGAAAAAAAATTTGAATTAAGTAAACTTGTGTGACTAAATATTTTTTGGTTTAAAGTCGAATAGAAGAATTAAAAATACCGAAATATAATGAGTCTTTTAATGGGACTACTAGTTTCTCAAATCTGAAATCTTTTCAATCTCTCGTTTTTCAAACTCTTTTCGTTGCCAAATAACTTTCCGCTAAAATATTTTAAACTAAAATTGGCTCGTTCCGACTACGATTTAATGTAAAATCGAGCGATATATAGCGAACAAATTCATTTTAAAAACTAAAACGCATTTTCCAAAGATAGATAGATAGATATGTCGGTTATAAAAATAAAGAAGCGAATATTTTTTTCCAAAATCAAAATAATAATCAAACTATAGCACATTTTGTTAAACATAAAACTATAAATCGTTATTTTTAAGCTTTTTTTTTTTATAATAGGTCTACGGCCAGGTGAATTATTTGAAAGACATTTCAGAACAGCTGGAAATTAAAGCTGCTGGTCAAGGTTCAAAACCACTTTTTCCTCTACAAAAATTTTTTATGTCCAGGATTTCTTTTTCTAAGGGCCTGGAAAATTTTTAATTACACAGCCGCGCAATTGAAAAGTTTTCAGGGTCCCTTGAGAAATTCCTGGCTATAAATTTTTCAAATAAGAAAAAGATCTAAAATTTCAAACTGTTTCGAAATAACAGTCAAATCCAAACGCCTGACGTTAGGCTTATAATTTTTATTTAATTTTTTTTGTATCAAAAGGCACTAAATATTTAAAATTTCAACTTCACAGTTCACTAGGTTGTTTGTACTTAGAGAAACTCATAAAGCCATGATTAATACTGATTGTGCCTCTATATTCGTGTCGATTCCATTCCTATGTTTGTTTTTGTTCCGACTGATCTTAAGGAATTTAAATATTCCTAGCCGTGTATATATTTTGGTTTTTTTTTTTCATCAAAATACATATTTTTTTTTTAAATAAAATGATAAAAATAAAATAAAAATAATTACACTCTTTAGTCACTGGATGCATCAGAATCGGATTCTTCTTCAGCATTTTGTAACCATTCAACAAATTGTTTCATTTGATCGAGGAACATCATTTTTCCCTTAACAGAATAATCTTGCTTATACCATTTCAATATTACTTGTTCTGACACAACATCAGCTGAAAATTTTAAAAATTTGTTTTAAAAGGATCCTATATTTCGTATTTCTACGTTAACGCATTTACGGACAGAGTTTTGTGGAAATGAAAAAAAACGATTTTGTACCAATTATGATGACATCCAAAATATTGGTGATTTTGAATGGCAGTATTAATTGACAGATTATTATTCCCCAAGAAAATTTCGTACATGATACCAAAAATTGCAATAACGAAAAAGAATTACTTGGGAGTGAACTTTTTTTTTGCACCAACTTGATTAGAAATAATGGGATGGTCCAGTGCCTATTCCAACCAAGTCATCTTCGAATAACAAAAATTTTTCGATATGAAACGGAATAATGTTTGGAGACGCAACTAAAATATCAAGATATCGAAGAAATTTTCGGTTGTATTAGTTACTGGCTCACCCAGTATAATGTGAATGCCCTTTAATTACGAAGTTCTCCCATTTAAAATAAAAATAAAATACTTACTCTTATAAAACAAGAGGATTATTTTCTGGAAAGTGCGCATAAAAACCATATTCGAATAACAAAAATCTTGCACTTTAAGGACAAGACTTAATTCAGATCGGGCTTGCGTTGTAAACGCAGAAAATAGACTAGTATAGGCCTTTAAATGCCTTAGTGCCTGATCAGCAACTAATTCCTCTTTTTTGTTCCATTCGGCCATACTCATAACCGTACTCCAAACAATGCATACAACTTCATGCTCAGATATGTTTTCTCTCGTTGCGAATTCTTTAACTTCCGCAATAGTTTCTTTCATCGGTTTGTTGTCATTTAAGCTATCTAATAAAAGTTGTTGTAATTGTTTTTTGGCCAATTGTTGATGTTGATCATCATATAATTTTAAAATTTCCTCTAAGCCCGATTCAACGAACGCATTTCGGAAATATATTTGACTTTGTTTATTGTCCGGTACAAACGATAATAAATGTGATTCAATGTTTGATTTTTTTATTGCAGAATGTAAACTAGCCAGTCCTTTCTCCTGTCGCCACCATTTAAAAATATCGATAATAAAATCTAACGCTAAATTATCCTTTATCAAATGTGGATTATTTAACGCTAATACAACGTTAAATGGTATCGCACCATTGTAAATCCATAAAGATATCATCAAAGAGAGTTTGCGCCTATCTTCGGCAGAAAAGTATTTTATAAAAAGTAGTATCTTCTTAATTTCATCTTGGAAGATTTTTTCTAAGTATTTGTATCGTCTCATCAGTTTTATGAATATTTGTTCCCAATTCTTCATTACCTCCATATCAATCTCGTTTGGTGCACTGAAAATGCATGCGTCTGTTTTAAATGGACCGTCGCCATCTTGAGCGATAGATCCACCGGGTACCAATAATCCACCTGCGATGAGAATGTCAAATAAGACTTCTCCATATCTTCTATAATCAATCTTTCCGCCAGCTGTATCCAAAAATTTTGAAATTGCTTCAGGATCGTTTGCACATTTATCAAGTCCAGAAATTATTGCATCTCGAAAACCAGTAGGGTCGTATTTCTCCTTTTCATCTACGAAAACATTTATCAACCTTTAGAAAAATTTATAAATTTTTTAATTATACTCAAATTCAATGTCGAATACACCCAAACTTTCTATTCATACAAAATGGACTTTCAAATCTGGCTTTCGGTTATAGTTTGAGCAAACTTTTATTAGTCGATTTTCATTAAATTCTGAAACGATCAATTTCTCAACGTAAAGTTGTAGGCTTTTAACTTTTCATAGGATTTTCGAGACCCATACTCTTCATTTCTAATAGAGCGTCAATGAGTGTGAGAGAATCCATAGACATTGAGCAATGTGTATAAGAAGGAAAGAAATAAATGAATAGATAATAATAATAGTCTAATTTTATTACTCGGTAGTTTTTGAGGCCACTGAACTCGAATATCACAACGAAGAAGGCACTCGAGGTATCTGGTGTCCAGGGCGGGCGAAAGGGGTGCGTCCCGAGATGAAATACGTTACATATTCTCCCTGCCCTGGGCACCAGGTACCTCGGGGGCCATTTTTGTGGTGATATTCGATTTATACGGCCACAAAAACATTCGAGGAACAAAATTATATTCATTTCCATCGATATTTAGTTTCCAGTTTTTCATTTCTCTCCCATCACTTTTGTTCATAAAGTTTGTAGACGCCCTCACGAACTAAATTCTTAAATTCAATTACAAAAACTTCCTGATTCACGATTTTTTTGACGTAAAGATATATCAAATTGAAATTTGCTTCTAATATCTTATCATCGGAATTAATTATAAGGGCATAAGGGTTATATTTTAAAACATCACCGGTATAGAACGTTACGAAATTAGTCAAAAATTAACGGAAAACTATGGCTTGACGGTGATGAATTATTGCAGATTTAAACTAGACAAGAATATCCAAAAATATCAATATTTTGACCAAATACTTTATCAAAATTATCAACATATGTCTTAAAGGCATTATGGTAAATAGATCATTACCAAATTTTCATTTTCAGGCTCAGGCTATGTCGAAAAATAACCAAGATACTAAATTTTTGCTATCATGAAATTCTTCCCATTAGAAAATTGCACAGGTGGTATAAGGATGCCGAATGCATACTACCCTTCAAAAATAGTGGATTGCAAGGAGTATTTATTATACTGATTCTCTATTTCGAACAGAAAAATGCGAAAACTTTCATTGAACTTCGAGTACAACCTAAGCTTGTCTATCTATACGAGCATATTTGTTAAAAACAAAAACATTTTTTAATCCAGTATGGTTCTACTTAATTGAACAAAATTGTACATGTACAAAACAACAAGTCTAGAAAATACTGATTCAACTATTATGCACAAAAAAATCCTATATTTCCCTTTTAAAATTGTTAATTTTTCCTGGAAAAGTCGATAAATAAATTTGTAATTAAGTAAAAACCCATAATTTTTCCAAATGAATCATAATTAAATTAACAGATTTCAATGCTATTTCCTAGACGTTAAAAACACGATTTTTGCAATGTAATTAAAAAAATGTGACTTACACATGATCTAGACAAAATGAAAATTGCTTACCTCTTTTTCTGGTCTTAATTCGTTGACCGGATAGAACTGGTTTTTCTGCCTTTTGACTCATACAAAAATTTCTAAAACAAATCAATAAGGGTACAAATTTTATAATTTGAATGGCCATGAGATTGAAAAGAGGACAATGCTAAATCTAATCAGGTCAATGGCATTGTACGTACAATAAAATTATATGCAAACAAAAAATCGACATAAAATTCAATAAATAATACAAAAAACAGCTATAAATCGATTCATAATTAGTAAATATCTTGAATAAATAGTATATAAATTGAGTTAAGTCGCATGAACCGCATTTTTATTACAGACATCTAAACACTTTTTTTAAAGCACATTTGATTACTATTATATGAATCTATTATTCGAAAAAAAAAAATGAAAGAACTTATAATAATTATAAAAATAATTAACACTCACGTTTTTACTGTTTGTGAAAAACTGTTAGAAAACAAAACTTATCTAATTTTGGATTTGTTTAGAATTCGCACGATCCGTGCCGGAATTTCTTGCAATCAGAAGTGAGCAAATAATGGCGAAGACGGACAACCGTGTGGGACGTGTAAAAAAACCTGTTAAAAGGCGCAAAACTCAAAATTGGTTTAAAGTTAAACGAAGTTTTCGCATTTAACACTTGAATTTAAGAGTCAATCTATAAAAAATATAATTTAGAACAAGTACAATTTAATCTAGAACACAATGGAAAGACGTAATTGCGTAAAATATATAAATGTGTTTCTAAAATAATTCATTTGTTTTTAGAAACTTTATAAAATGTATGACTTACTACATGGCGCCACCATATTTCCTTTTTGGTAATAGTTTAGGAGATGAAGGCGCATGAGTTATGAAATATTTATTTTGACTGATTTCTATAAATTACTTTTACAATTATTTTAAAAATTATAAATTTTTCTTCTTGTTGCGTAAATTAATATCATTTCCTAACATGAGTTTGTGTATCTAACCCAAAAATTGAAAAAAAATTGATGATTAATTTAGAGCTGTTTGTGTTGATCATGTACTACTTTTGAATTGATTTTAACTATAAAAGTTTCACTTACATCATTCCCATGGGGAAACAAAACTACGAATATCAAATTTGAGTACACTCCATCTCGGCAAAGGAATGGAGAGAGCCGGAGCAGATAGCAGAATGAACAATAGGTGACTGATGGTTAATTTGATCGGCTTTTTATTAATGACAATTTCCCCTATCAAGCCTTATGAGGAAAGAATATTGATTGAAATGTTCTGAGTATCCTCTTGTTAACAATAAAATTTTGCTGTACTTGGATTTAATGCAAACTAGATTCTTTTTTCGACCAGTTTATTTTTCTGTATTTAAATCCAGGCAATTTGTCACTTGTAGTTTTATGTGCCCCTCTCTCCTAGCCTAATGTACATTTGTCGAATCTCGCAAGTGTGATGTCTTGTATTTTATTTGTCATGTTTAAATTTCCTTTTTTCAATAATATCCACACTCCACAAATGATTCATTATGACTAAACATGTTCGTAATAAAAATTTTTCCGGGATAGTTGTCTTTGTTTCATATTCTTTTAAATCCCTTTCATGAACAATAGAGCCGTTTGTAAAACAAATTAAGACATTTCTGTTTTATTTTAGAATTTCTCAAAGCAATGTCGAAAAAATAGTAAAAGAAGTAGGTTGAAGTCCTATAAACAAAATTTATTAATAAATATAAAAATGTCAAATTTTTCATTCATTGAACGAACCTTTTTTATCTTTTCAAGATAAAAATAATTTAGAATTTGTATTAGCTGTAAAAAAAAAACATCCATTTAAATTAAAAAAAAAAATAAAAAACCCTCGTTTTGTTAAACTTAAGATCTAAAGAAAAATGTTCGATAATTAGAGAATTATATTCAAGTCTTCGGTAGTATAGTGGTCAGTATCCCCGCCTGTCACGCGGGAGACCGGGGTTCGATTCCCCGCCGGAGAGAAATTTTTTTTAAATCGACTTTAATAACCATTAAATCAAAAATCTCATTTTATAGGAAGGCTAGTTGACCTGCACATTTTTTAACCGTGGGTGGGTCTATTCTTCGTAATTAGCCAAGCTTTATAAAGAGTGGTAAATTATTATGGAATTTTATAAAGAAATAACGGCGATTCCGCGAACCAACAGAAAAACAGACTAGAGAAATAATAAAAAGAATATAAATTTTCTTGAGAGCGTGAATTTTGACGCATCCCTCTTCTCTGTATTAATTTATTTAACTGCGTTACCTGCAATATTAAAAGTGTGACAAGGAAAAACAAATTTATATTCTAGTAAAAAAATTATATTTAAATATTTCTTTTAATACATAAATTATTATTGAGTAACTGACAAATAAAGGAGAATAACATATTTTAAAATTGTAGTCCATAATTTTCTGTATGAAACGAAATGCATTTTTTGAATCCATATTTCAATCAACATCTTTTTTCTTTAAAAATATCGTTGGTTAAAATAATGTCTTAGCCTAACATGAAAATTTTTTCATGCTTTGATTTTATGTACGATGGTCCTTCCTGTATTTTAGTTGCATAAAAAAAGAATATCTCACGAAATTAACCAAATTTCTGATATTCACTTAACAAAAATCACCGAGGAGGTAAAATAAAAAATTTAACCCTAAAATAAAGAAGACCTTTTTTACCACATTTAAGGGATTGTTGCTCCAACTTTATAGGTTGGCGAAAAATTTAGGAAAATAATAAAAATATTCTGGGCCTCTGATTTTAACTACAAAATCTGCATTTTTGGGTTCGATTCATCTTTGTAAATTATTTTTACCTGTATTTGACCCAAATTTTTCGAATATAATTATGAGACTTCAAAAACAATCAGGGAATTTTTGTTATAATGTACATATAAGTTAATATTCCCTCGACAAATGCGGCTTTCCAAACTGAACCGATTTTCTTGAAACATAGCTAAGAACACTTAAGAATCGGTTCATCTGTTTAGGATCTACGATGCCACAGATAGTCTAACACACATCCACAAAGCGGCCAAACTTATAAATTCCTCTTTTTGAGTAAAAAATAAACCAAATTTCTTACTCAGAGCCTTTTCTTTTTTTTTTTTTTTTAAATATTATATAGGGAAGAACAGAGAAATGTGTGATTTTAAAAACAGGAACACACATGCATACATACCGGTCAAACACATAACCCTCGGTGTCGTCAGATTAAAAATTAAAGAATTTTTGTTTTACAGCGTTTAAAAAACCGCACATTCCTCTGCCCCAAACTGAATAATAAATATCCAAAGCTTCCCTAATTTTTTATAGAATGTGTTCGTAAAAATATCAAGAAATTTACTAACTATCTGAATCATTTTTATCGATCACAACTAAATTCAAATAATTATTAAATTCCCCGATTAGGTCAGAATTTTGTAATGCGATTGTTGCAATTTCATCATGAATACTCGATATACTTTTTAAATTATTACGAAATATTTGTGCCCCATTATTCTTTGACATAGCATTCTTCTTTGGTCGTAATAAATCTAATCGTAGGCAATCAATTGTACTTCTTAATGTATCTTCGGTTAATGGTTTAAGAACATTTAATCGTTCGATAAAATGATCTAATGTTTTTTCGTATGTATCGACATCTTTATCCAGAATCATCATTTGTAGATAAACCGTTTGTGCCATTTTATACCAATCAGCTAAATTATCAGCTAAATTTGCAACAGCTGGAGCACATTCACGTTCAAGTAAGGCTCGTATTCGTCGTCCGGTTTCTTCGACTTTAATACGCTCTAATACATGGAATTGTTCATCGTTATATGATAACGAACGTGTTACTCGATCACGTAATAAGTGTTGCCATGATTCACGTAATCGATCGACTAGAGTTTTAGCTCTAGCAGCTGCTCTAGTTTGGGCTGGACATCGGAAACCTCGTGTAACGCTTTCCCATTCACGTTTTAAACAATCTTCTCGTACATTTCGTTGATGTAATAACTGTATTGCTGGTATCAACCCTAGAATAAGAAATTTAATCAAATTAACAATATTCTATTCAATTTAGTGAATATTCAATCTTCAATCCTATTGTTACAACTATTATAAGTTAACTAATGAAATTCAAAAGAAGGCTTAAGAATGTCTCGAAAATACGTCGATTAATTTTCTGTACTAAATTTCTACGTATTATAGAATTTTTAAAATATGAAATTAATGTAAAAATTTATTTGGGGAAATTATTACTTATTTATGTATTGAATTATGTACCCGTGAACCTAATCTTTATTTAAATAAGTGAAGTCTTATTTTTATTATTTAACGAAATTATTTATGATATATTCTTTAGATAATTAGTCGGTCATAGGAATATTAAAGATATATATTCCTTCATCCAAGGCTAATTAGTTAAAAATATTATATTTGTAATTAATTTCTAAATTGTATTTAAAAAAAATATTTTTTTTTCTTTAGGGTAAAAGATTTTACTTTAAATAGAAAGATTTGTTGCTCGGACCAATCTACAACACACGCAGAATTCGTTATCCATTTAACTTTTCCCGCAATTGAGAGTGCGAACAGCCGCAGCACATCAAAAGTAGGCACATTGCTTCCCCCCTGAGTGGTACACCCCCTCGTCTAAAGTAGCACTTTATACTACATCCCTACTATAATTACTAGATCCGTGATTAAAACCATATCCTGTAAAAACATTATTTCAAAACAGTAAATTACATTTCTTGAATTACCTGTCATAAAATCCTTACTAATCGATTCTAACTCCGACGGCCATGTAAGTTTATTTGCATGCCTATCTAAAATATTAGCTAACTCAGATGTATCCGAATGATTGGAAAACTTTTTCAATTTTTCCGTACAAACTTGATTATTATGTACCGCAGCTGAAATACTTTGAACACAATTCGTAACCTCTTTCAAACGTTCACATTTTTTATACAATTTATCCAATTCATTATAAACTAAATTCGTAAAATTCGTTACACATGAATACGTTAAACTGCTACATTGTGATAATTTTTCAATTCGACGCTTACAAACGTGTCCGACACTACAAGCAACTTTCGCTTGACTTGCATCATTCTCAACAGACACTAGATTTGGGAAAACTGGAAAATTTGGTACATCTGTTTCGTTAATCAACGAAACGTTATTATTTTCTTTGCTAAATAACATAATTGGTTCATCGATATTCGTATTTGGATAGCCACGTCCTGGGGTTGAATCATCGACGATATTTAATAATAAAGTATTTTTTAGTAAAAGAATTTGATTTCCTGGATTTACATCCGATTGTTCGGTGATATGTGCTTGAAGTTGTTCATAAGTATCGTTTGGATGTAAGAAAATTTTTATAAGATTGGCCCGATTAACATTAAAAATGTTTAACGCTTTACGAGATAACGTATTTGTGACTTCAGTGAAAAATCGTTCAAAGCTCCAAATTCGTTCAGGATCCACTTCTAATAATCCAGCCAATAATGGTGTAATAACTTTTCGTAGCCCGATACTAAGTTGACAATGTTCGGGTAATTCACGACACCATTCAATTGGACCATTTTCAACAGTTTGTGTACCAGATATTACGCCCGATGCCTTTTTTGTTGTAATATAAAACATTGTTTCTTTATTTCGACGACCTCCATACGGTCGAAATGGTAGATTACCGGTGGCTACATGATATAAGGTCACACCAATTGACCATAAATCTACGGTAGCTCCGAAAGTTTTTCCAGGAAGTTTACGTAAGACAGCACGTTCATACATATCTGGATGAAGATACTCTTCTGTACCATATAAAGATACAAATTGTTGATCTTCTTGAAGTTCTCGAGCCGCTCCGAAATCGGTGAGTTTGTAAACAGTTGTACCATCGTCACAAATAAATTTCATAATGTTCCCCGGTTTAAGATCACGATGCACTAAATTATTATCACGAAGATGTTTAATTCCAGCTGTTAAATGTTCTAGAACGAGTAAAAATTCTTTTTCTTGTAATCCATATGTATTTTCAGGGTCATCCAATATATTAAATAAACTACCACCGGTACAAAGTTCCATGACAATCACTTTACCACGACCCTCTTGTTCTTCTTCGATTGCTAATAATTTAACAATATTCTCATGTTTCACTTTTTTCAATACCTCAAATTCTCTCATTTGAACATCTTGTGGACGCATATGACTTAATTGATTGAATGTTTTTACGGCTACAGGTTCTCCATTGTTTTTGTTAACACCTTGAAAAACGGCTCCAGTCGCACCTTTCCCCAAAACGCTTGTTGTACACCAAACATAATTAGTAGATCCTCGTAGAAACGACATTGTTAAGTAATGTTAATTGACTTGATGTAAATAATTGTTAATTAAGTTTGTTTATCTAAATTTATTTAAATAGTGATTTTTTTTGGCATATTGTATTATTATCACAGATCACAATTAATATTATTTTTTTTTCATAAAAAAACCATCATATCTGTTTGTTTTAAAAACATTGAATTGTGTTAAAAAAATGACATTTATTTATTTTGACGTAATAATCAAGGTTTTCCCCGTTTTCAATTGCAGATGGCGCCACTGTCTCACCGTCATGTCATGTCATGTCTAAACTGTGAAAATAATGTTTTTGGGATTCCTTCTGCTGATTTTATGATTACAACTGATGATATAATTTTTAATTTTTGTAACAAGAATTTTCTTTTTTATCTGTATTTACTTTATGCAAATTAAATATTTTTAAATTCAAAAATTATTTTTAGCTTCTTGCATTTCAAATAATTTTTTTTTGAGTAATACTATTTTAACGCCATCTAACAATAATCATCTGAAGTAACTTGACATAATCATGTTGCTCGTAAATATTCTGTGTTACTCTGTGTCTGTAGCATAGAGATAATTCCATAGAAATACAAAATCGCCTTCAAACGGTTGAAAGATCAGCAGATAAGTAAGCTTATTGATAACTGGGAGTTGCAATATGGTAATAATAATTCGTACTAATTAAAACAGAAAATTGAGCCGTTTTCATTAGTTCCAATTTAAACAATCAGATGGCAATACTTGCAGTTACCATTTTTTCAAGGCCAATCAAAATATTCAAATAAGATAAATATCGCCAACTGGGGATAATAATTAAAACAAAAAAACAGCAATTTACAATACCAGATTATTTACCATTTATCAATAGCTGTAAAGAGAAGATAAAACCCTGCAATTTCTACCTCTCTCACCGTAGTCAAGAATTCCCTTATTACGTTTCTAATGTCAATATTCGCTCCGTGCGTGAGTTTCGTTTCCATGACAACGATACACTACTTTAATTATAGAATTGTATGGATGCATATATAATTGTATGGATTGCATTGAAAACTTACATTGAAAATTTAATATTATTGTCTCACAAATTTAAATAAATAATTATGATAATTTACATTTGAAAAATAATATTTTTAAGTTTAATTAATTAGTGTTTTTCAATCATTTTAATTTGACAGTTTCTATAACATTAACATGTAAAGAATTGCAAATTAGTCATAACAGCCTCCTTTATCACCAAAATTTTTCACTGGAAGCGCTGGCATCGATTTTATTATCCCTACCATGACTACGCACACAACGAATAGCTCTATAGTATTGTCTTTATGGTCTGTAGCCTGTTTAATGTTTATTTATGGTTTATTTGACAGTCACAGTATTTTGAAGAGGGTTTGATTCGGGATCGTGTTTGATTCGTAAACTGATGAACCACATAATATTTTATAATAATTATCGTATAGTAATTAGAAATAAATTATAGTTTTGTACAATATATAGTTTTATTTATTCATTATCTACGAAACTATTTAAAAAATTGATGGAAAATAAACATTCCATATATATATAAATTAAAGATGGGATGATCTTAGTTCAAATAAAAATTAATGAAACATTGTTATTTCTAGAAGTTGATCTAGTACCTGCAATTGGTAGTTACAGGTTATATAATTTTAATAGGTGACGATTGAGGGAATTTTAGTATCGATCAGGGAAAATATTCTATGTCTCTAGAATTGAATTTTGCAGACCTGATTCTTCATCGATATCACAGAATGTATACATTCTGCATCAATTTCAACAAAAAACTTCCGAAAATGATCGGAACTCTATTTATATCTCTTATTTGAAGCGACGTCAAATTCTCTCCGGGCATTCATTTTTAATCATATGCCAAAAAAAATTTACGAGTAGATAAAATTTTAATTCATTTTAATAAAAATGATAGCAAAGGCCATAAGTGCAGATGATTCAGACCAAATTTTACACTGAAAAAAAAAAGTATTGATAAAACCGTCTTATCAAACATGAAACATTTCATATTAAAAATAAACATGAAATTATTGCATGTAATCATTAGGGTCAATTATATCCTATTTATTGTTATCATTTATAAAAGCATTTTTTACACTAGACATGTAAACATATTTCCATGTTTTGATAAGAATAAAATTCAGATAATCGAATCATTCCAATACGCTCATCACACTTGCATACAATTTAAAACCCGATTCCTTTTATTTACATCATCATGTGATTTTATCAGTCATCACATTGTTTTGACATCGTAATTTTATTATTTCACAACGTTGTAAAAAAAAGTTTATTTTTCCTGATTAATCCAAAATATTTCTTGTATGTGGAAATTCAACTTAAATGGATCCAATTCCACCCGCTTCGTTAAGTACAGAACATACAAGTATATGGACGGGATGGCGAACATTACGAGATCGTGAAGTTGTACGTGAAGCCGCTTCAAAAGGTTCACATATATCGTTAGCTCATGAATTTATAGCTACACGAAAACAATGGGAATTACCCGAAGCGGAAAAATGGTTCAATGCTCAAGTAAGATTTTTTAATATGATGTGTTTTTACGTTTATTTTTATATACAAATATTTGGTCCTAGGTTCGATACTGGGCACTGGAATTACTTAATATGCGACAAGTTTTTAAGGCGACACATATTTTAACAAATATAGGATTAGATCCTTGTGTTGAATTTACTGAAACACTTTTAGAGACAAAAGATAAAGATTTACGTGATTTTCTTGCAACGCATTTGATTAAAATAAAAAAATTGGATACAAATATACAAGATCATTGGATACTTTTACGTTTAGTACAAAATAATTCGGATGATATTCAAAATATTGAAAATCTTAAAGAAAATTATAAAAATTTTACATTAAAAGATATTTTAAATTTTGAAAATGGTTGGAAAACTAAAGTTGCTACTTCCTTATTCTTTTCTTTATATGGTAAGTTTTGATTTATTTGGGTTACATAATATTGCGTACACATATTTTTGATGTTATCTCTTGGTATTTGAACCGAAAAATTTAAGATGCTCTCAAGGGTCAAGGTCCATTATTATCATTTTTGAACATTTAATTACCGTCTTATATTTTTGGTTTGTTTTAAATTACTTTAGACAATGAGTTTTATCCAAATACCAAACAAAATTTTAAAGACCTATTCGATTTTACCAATATCTGATTTTTGGAATTTTTACAAAAGGGTAGAAAGACGACACCAAAAAACACAAAAATTCAGTTCATTCGACGACTAGATGTGCAATTTTCGAGAGAAAGCTGAAAATCTCTCCAAAATTTTGGGTTTCATATGTAGGATTCTTGACCATGTCATCAAAAATACTCGACCAATCGTTAAATCAACCGAATATTTGTACTTTTTGTGTCAAAATTATGCTCTATGGGATTTTAATCTAAGATGTCAGCGCCACAAGTAAAAAATACTGTGGTAGTTGACCTTTAATAAATACTGTGGTAGATTTTTGTGAAGCTGTCATTTCTGGATCTCGAGTTATGAACCTTAAATTAGTGTGTTTAGCTTCGTTTCCCTTTATTATTATTATTTATTTATGTCCTATGATCCCGAGGGGGACGTAGGGCCTCAACAAATGCTCGCCAACGAACTCGATTCTGCGCCATGGACTTGACTGCTCTCCAGGATTTGCCTTCTTCAGTAATTTCTTGCTCCAGGGTTCTTCGCCAGGTATGACGAGGTTGGCCCACCCTTCTTTTTCCTTGGGGGTTCCACTCAAGTGCTTCTTTGGCAATGCTGTTGTTTCGCCTGAGTGTGTGACCAATCCAACCATATTTGCGTTGCTTGATGGTGTGTCTTGCTGGAGTTTGGTGACAGGTGTCCAGCAGGTTTTCATTGGAATTCGTGTTGGGCCAATAAATGTTGAGGATGTGTCTGAGACAACTGTTGATAAAGACTTGCAGTTGTCTGGTGATGCTTTGCGAGACTTTCCAGGTTTGACATCCATACAAAAGAACACTTTTAACATTAGTCTCGAATATTTTCAATTTAGTGTGTCTTCTGAGTTGGTGTGATCTCCAGATGGATCGAAGTTGCGCAAACGCTGCCTTGGCCTTCCCTTCCCTTCCCTTTATTACAATGTAATAAACCGCCTTAAACTAGTTAACATCGTTTTTCACGAAAACCAAAAACAGGAATGACTTCATATTTTGACTAGGCTTCCTTATTATATTTAAAATTGGTTGTCAAGTATCTTTTTCTATTTCAGACAATTCAGTATTACCATTTTTGGAATCGAATGAATCATGGCGATATTTATTAATTCACAATGAAATTACAGTATTACACGATTGGATCCACAAAACATTTGCTATCGATTTCAATAATTACTTGTTCAATTCAAGTAATTTAGATTTTTTAACAACTTTACATAATTTATTTTCAAAATGGAAAATTACCACTGAAATGATATCAGAAATTGAAACATTAGCTGTATCAAATTTTACCAAAGAATATATATTAGATCAATTAAGTTGTTATGGCATTTTTATGGAAAAATCTATAACTAGTGTACTATCATCATTATCTAAAGTCGAAAAAATATCGAAAGTTGATGAAATTTTAAATTTGGAGACTTCAACATTATCAATTGAACAATTTATTAAAATGTTTATCGAATTTTGTACGAAAAATGATTTATATCACGTTATTGTTCAATATTTAAATGATTACGAGTTTTCCGATGCATTTTTAGAGGATTTAAACTCGAAAGATGTAGAATTATGGTTAAGTATTCGCGATATGATGAAAAATACACATAATACAGCATTTATTAATAATTGTATAATTAAAGCATGCGTAATTTTAAGTACAAATGGTTTAGAAAATTTTTTACTCGAAAATATCGAAATATTCTTAGCAATTATTTTATTCGATAATAAAATATCTTTAAAACAAATTTTATTATCCGAAACATCGGAAATTGTTATAAACGGTGATTATATCTTTGAAAATATTAATCGAATAAAGATATTTAAACGATTTCCAGTTATTGAAAATGTTATTCGAAAATTCGAACTAAAACATTATAAACAAGATATAACACTTTATCAATTATTAACGAATTATCTACAAATCGATTTTTCTCAAGTGTTTTATTTTCGGTATAAAAACAATGAACTTTTACCGAATTTTTCATCGGAACGTTTAATCCAACGTTACGGACATCGTGAGAAATTAACGTTTACCTATTATTTAAAACAGGGACGTCCTTGTATCGCTAGCAAAGTATTTATAATCGATAATATTAAAAAATATGGGAAGTTAACGAATAAAATTAAGTATATTGGGGCGAATTTAGCACATTCCATTGCAGTACAAAATTTCTTGGATCGTGAAATTTCTAGTGCTTGCGTTTCATTTGTGGAACTTATTGGTGTTAGTTCGGAATTAATGCGAGTACATTTAAATATTGCAAACTTGTTATCGAATTCAAATTCATTTACGGATGTTATTGAACTTTTTAATAATTTATCACAAAATAAGCAAAAAGTTTTGGATTTATTGGAGCAAGAAGTGATAAAAAATAATTTAACACTTCAAGTGAGTCAGGAAACAATTACAATAATTTTAACATCATGGGAAGTTGCAATTAAATTTGCGAAACTTCACAATTTAAAATATCCCGAATCATTTTTAAATCATTGTCGTAAAGAGGATTTATGGTTGGAGTTTTTAATTTATGCACAATATCATTCGTATCCAAGTGAACAAATTTTAAAATTATCACAAAAATTTACGAATAAAATTATGGCGGAGCATTTAAGTCATGCTATTGCATTTGATTTAAAAATCACAGCGGAAATTTTTAATGAACGTCGTAGAACTCTTGAAACTTTAAAATTATCGCCAAACGATAGTTTAATTCCTAATGGGAATTTGGTGAAGGAAACGAAAGAAATTGTGGGGAATAATGGTAGTGAAATGGGGGAGGAAGTGTATTGTGATTATTATGTGGAAAATTTGGATTTTATTCAAGTATTGTGTCGATGTCATAAAACAAAAATTCCATTAAATGCGTTAATTAATGCTGCGAAAGAATATAATAATCCTAATTTTGTTATTTTTGCTACATTTTATCAGGTGAGTTGTTGAACAGCAGCCTTTGTGATTTTTTCTAATTTTTACCCGACTACGCCATAAGGATGGTTATGTTTTTCGTGCGTATATATGTATGTATATTTATTTAGCACGCTCTGTAGCCTAAACGGCTTGATGGATTTTAACTTGAGAGGTGTTGTTAGTTTCGTCTTAATTGTGGGAGTGGGCCTGGTTATATCAAATACCTCCTCCCTTCCTCCTTACTGAGAATCCTTCACATAAATTTGAACTAACAATTTACAGAATTAACAATATTCTTGTCTTTTTTCCAACAAAATAACAAATTTTGATGAAGACTCTTGCGCTCAACTTTGTGAACCATATTTTTAAATTTTTCACGATGATTTCCGTAACATCTGGGTCGATAAAGTTAAAATTAGGTGAAAAATCACTCGAAGCACTCGGTATTTGCAATGAAGATTCGTTTCTAAATGTCTACCAAATGTTTCGCGGTCTGGTAGTTTTACCTGTGACAACAACGGCAAATGAACGCTCCTTTTCCACTTTGCATCGTCTCAAAACATACCTTAAGGCTTATATCGACATATCGACAAATCGAGATAAATAACTAATTTATATAAACTAGTCGTGTTTTTATATTTCAGCCAGAAAATTTGATTTATTGTTGGCTTATTTGGATTTGCATTTCAACTGAATCCCAAGAGTTAATATCACAAATAACAATGGAAAACATTACGCCACAATTAGTTGCAAGTATTTTACAGAAAGCAGTACAAAAAGATTTTTTGGCAACTTTAGCTGAAAGTTTTTTAATATTTTTGCCGGTAAGTTTTTTTAAATCCTTACGCAAGTTTTGATATATTGTCCTGAGTCCTGTTAAGAGTCCTACCACCTTTCTCAACTGTGCTCTAGTGAGTTTTAAGCGAGCACAGTCGAATACTAGTAGTACAGAAATAATAATGTCCATTTTTTTTTTATTGTTTCAAAGGAAAATCCGTTATGTTCGTTAACAACATTTTTAAATCAATACTCCAATAAAATGATGGAGAAAACCGAATGCGTTAAATCGTTAAAATTGTTTAAAACCGTTATAAAATTCATGAAATACAATAACGACAACAAAACAAACGTAACTGAAACACCTTTATCGTTTCTAACAAGTCGATCATGGCTATCAGAAATGGCGGTGAAATTAGTTCTCTATACATTTGTTTACTGTTTAAATTCTCAACATAGTCAAGAATTATTCTTGGAATTGTTAATAAATGAGAATTTTACTGAAGATTTACTTACAATTGCTCCTGATTTTTATCATACAAAATTATTGCTCAATTTATTAACGGATATTGATATAACGATTAATATGGAGGCGATTATGAAAGTCAATCAAAGTGATTCGGATAAAGAAAGTGAATTGCAAAGGTGTGTGAATAAGTTAATTGAAATGCAAGATTTTGAAACTGCTTTGCAGTTATGTAAATTGGAATTTTTATCCATTGATAATGTAATGATTGAAAAATGGAAACATGCATTTATTCATAATGTTAATAATGATGTACAGGAATTTTGGAAAAACTGTGAAAATTCATTGCGACAATCAAAGGTTAGTAATTTTAAGTATAAATTTTAATAAAGAAAGTAGCCCCCAAACCTGTGCACAGGAATCATCCAAAGCGGGGTTCAAACTTTTGTTCTTGAAGTTAGGTCATAAAGTCAATAAAACACAGTAGCACAGGACTGCCGTACGTCCTTAAATGAGCTGGCGGAACAAATGAATGTAAACCTGGTATGGGTACCGGAACACAGGGATATTCCAGGAAATGGCACAATGTTGCCGGACACAAGCATCAATAAATACCCGGGAGTTCCATTTGCGAACTGCAAGTTACTCCTGAAGAGGATATCCTGAAAAAGGCCAATCTTAGATGGAGGGAAAAACGTACTTGTGGTGCTACAAGACAGTTATGGTCTGAGTACAATCGCAGGCGTTCCGAAGTTCTCATATCACTTCCAAGGGCCTCTGTTCGCAAAGTTGTTACGGCTATCACAGGACACTGGCTGGGCGGCAGGCATGCTGAACGCTTAGGCCTGGCAGTGTATCATGACTACTGCAGAAGCTGTCTCAGTGGTGACGAGGAGGAGACAATCTCTCATCTTCTCTGCCACTGCCCAGCTCTTGTCATGAGGAGATGGACTTACTTGAGCTAGTCTTTCTTTGACGACCTCTCCGACCTAAAGTCAGTCGACGTCAAAGCCCTCCTGCTGTTCTTGAACAGCTCCAAATGGTTCATGGAGTAGTGGCCTGGGATGGGCTAACCCATTTACGTTATCACAACGGACCCTATGGTCTAAGTGTTTCCATCCCCAGGACAGCCACTCTCACCTAACTTAGGTCATAAAGTCAATAAAACAAAGAAACAATTTTTTCGAATAAGAGAACGAGAATAGTTTTGAATAGTCTTTTTTTGTGTATGTTGAATAGTTTGCAAAGAATTCATGTAAAATATTTTTTAAATTGTTTTTGATATTTTGCAGGTTAATGGTTTATTAGCTGCAAAGTTCTTTATAAATATGGCAGATCAAATTCAGGATCCATTACACAAATACATTGTTTTAACATTAGCATTCGAATGGTTAAAAGAATGGGATTGTCACAACGTAGAAATCCAAAATGTGGAATTAGAAAAATGGTGGCTGTACATTAATATCGATAACTGGGGTGATTATCCAACAGAATTTAGTGAAGAGCCATGTTTGAAGATCGTATCATCGGAAATACGTCGTCAATCGAAAATTTCCACGTTAACAGTTTCACGAGCGCTAACCACGAAAAAACAACGTGATAACTTCGAAAATTTAATTGCGAAACTATTAGATAACGGTCATATTGTTCAAGCTACTCGCTTAGAGCATATGTTTGGTTATAAAACACAATATTTAGCTTTAATCGAAACATGTATGAAATTAGCTGAAAATGAGCTTAGTGCCAATAATTTAGGGGCAGAGTATCTTTCATTAATGGAAGGTTTTATAAATCGAAGTCGAAGACGTACGCTAAGTACGGCTTGTTTATCAACTAGTGCCTCATCAACTGAAATGACTGTGTACGTTGGATCTCCTGGTGCGGATTCTAAACCATGTTCCGATACTCAAACAATTTTGGAACGTCTTACACAACAAGTTGAACGTGGGAAATGTTTAGCTGGTCGTGTTTTATGTTGTAGTCGAATTTCACAGGCAACATCCCGACCTTACGCACGTATTTTATCAAATTACGATGCTCAAGCCTTACTTAAGTTAACCTTAACCGGGGATTTTGACAATAAACTTGAATTAGCCAACGATATTATGATCTATCATAATTGGAATAAACATCAAATTTGTGAATTTTTATGTGGCGAATTAATATCGTCAATCAGTAAATACGTGTTCAAGGAATCGGTTATTATCGAACCGATACATTTATGGGGATATCCACTGGAAGGAACAATGCATGTTGTGTTGGAACTCTGTCCAGAACCGTCGATTTTAGGTACATCATTGTTAGTACATGCAACCGCTCCATTATCGTCCACAAATCGTAGTGCCTTATGTTTAGCTGGTGAATTATTAATACGTGCACATGATTGTTTTACAACTGATTGTAATATGGAAGGAATTTCAAAAGTCTTGTTAAAAACACGTACTTTGGTTAACCAGTTAACAATATTACAAGCATGGGCAAGTATTGTTCGTTTATTAACCGGTTTAGGTCGATACGCTGAAATGGATTACGTATTCCAAATTTTACAAGAGAACGAACAGTTTGAATGGTTGCTAGGACAAGGTACAGCTCGAGCTGTGGGATTACGTGGTGCTACTATGGATTATTTACGAAGATGTTGTCCAGGACGACGAGAATTATTACGACTTGTTGCACTTCGATGGGGTTTACATGATTCAGCAGCTGAATTATGGGAAAATGAGGCAAAAGAATTGATAAATAATGTTGTGAATGTTGCAAAACTTGAAATGCAAAATTTAGGGAAAGTTCCAGGACCGTGTGGTTTAATTGAAATTAGCTCTTCGGATGAAGCGACAAAAAAGGTTCTAGAAAATGCGAAAACATGTTTGATTCATGCTGTTCAACATCATTTACTTTCCGATCGATATAATGCCGCCCAAAAAAGTACAAAAACCGCAGAGATGGTTGCCTTACAATTAGGTTTAATGGCGTCATCGAACACCGATCGAACGTTGTGTATTTTGTTGTTGAGTGAAGCTCAGTACACGTACGTGATAGCTAATGTACTTAATTTTTGTGAAGCGAAAATTTTAAGTACAATCTACGATTATCAAACGGATTGGGCGCAAGTTTTATATAATCATTGTGTGATTGATAATAATTTTGAAAAATATTTACCACAATTTCTTTCCAATTATCAAATGACTGATGTCTTAGCCAAAGATGTTGTACGCCGTTATTTATCTGACCAAAAATCATCTTCCGCGAATAATATTCCATTAGGTTTGAAAGCGATATTGGATGCTGTACACTCGCCAGCAACACGATATCGTTTAGCTAGTGAGTTAGGTTTAAAAGATGTTTTACAAAATTTATTAGATAGTGCGGTTACGCCATATTTAAAAGATACTGTTTGGAAAACTGGATGTCCAGCACCAAACACATAAACTATTTGTTGCATTTTGTATATTTCAAAGAGAAGTCTAACAGTCTACACTTCTATGTCTAGGGAGCCCAGCTAAATGTCGAAAGAGAATAAAAAAAACTTTAAAACAAAAAGTAAACCGACTTCAAGAGGAAAACTTTTCCAAAACAAATTAAAATGCACTAAAAAGTAAAAAAATAACGATAATTTAATGTAGTTAATATTATTGTTATTATTGGGTTGAGTTGGGTTGGGTAGGGTTGGGTTGGGTTGGGTTGGGTTGAGATTAAGTTAACTCAAGTGACCTCTCTGAGTTAAGTTTTCTGACTTCTGTAAGCGAGCGTGTAAAGTAATATCTTTTCCGTCTTGAATTCTCTTTGGAATATATCTGTTAATTTTTATCCAAGATTTGAATAATAATATTATACATTAATTTAAGACCTGATTTTTTAAATAAATAAAAATTATATTCATTATTATTAATTAATTTTATATTAAAGGTTGATGTTACTAATATTTTTATTAATTATTAATTAAAAATAAATATTATTGCAATAATAAAACAATCGATTGTTAAATAATTTTAAACTGTGATATATCAAATGAAATCAAATAAATTTTTATTCATTATTTTATTGTAGTTTTTCTTATTAACCGCTTCATCACATGAAAATTGTATTGTCATAAAAAAACGCGACCTATTCGAAATTATTTTTAAAATCTCAGATCCGCGGAAAAAAGCCAATAATCATTTACCTACTCTACAGATCAACTTATGTTTGAGTTATATTTACTTAAATGTTATACAAGTTGTCTAACAAATAAAATTGTAATATTCTGCTAGCTAATAATCAGGAACTGGTAATAATTAGATATTTATTTTATTACCTTATACGTCATTCGAAATTAATTTTCAGTTATTAAATTTTTGAATATTAACATAAATATATTAATTTATTTATATTTTAAGTAGAATTATGAAAATGATCAGCTGGATGATCTAATGGAACGTTCATTGTTTTACTACCGCGGATCCGCATCATTTTCATAATTATAGTTAAAATTTAAATAAGTTAATATATTTATGTTAATATTCAAAAATTAATAACTGAAAAGTAATTTCGTATAACGTATAAGGCAATAAAATAAATATCTAATTATTACGAGCTTCTGATTATTAGCTAGCGGAATATTACAATTTTATTTGTTAGGCAACTTGTACAACATTTAAGTAAAACTCAAACATAAGTTGATCTGTGGAGTTGGTTAATGTTTTTTGGCTTTTATACCATTTTTTATTATCTTTGGTGAGTAACGAACTCAGTAGTGGTTTTAGAGGAGGTGGTATATCTAGGCACCCACACAAAGACTCAGCCTAATATTGATAAATTATTTGATGTGCATTTGTTAGTGTTTGTAATGGATTTTTGCAATATAACTTGATCTATCTCAACATCGAAGACCTCGCAAAAAGTACACAGCCCAGGGCATCACGTTAACGCCAGTACTTTAACACCAGCCCAGGGCTAACTTCGGCACTGAATGCTCGCCTTTTATTTAACTAGCGTCTTTCTGATAAGGTATAGAAACATGCAAAGAGTGCAGTGCTACCGTTGTGATACTTCATTCAATTCGTCAGTTTTCGTAAAAAGTGTTAAATTTATTTTGTCACTACTTTACGTAAAATATATGCAATGTACTCAACTTACTTTCAGTTAGCGTAAGGGTCTTCTTAATAGCAAAAAAAAAAAAAAAAAATTAATTACATAGTACAAGTCATTATCCTCTATAAACATTTCATTAATTAAAAGTTTGTTCTTGTAAGCATTGTTTCGAATTATTCATTTCGTTAGTCTGACATTTTGATGAGATGTATAATCAACAACTCCTGAACTAAGTAGAAGAAGGTGTAGTACCTGGAATCAAAATTATGAGTTTCTGAAAACATTTCATTGAAATATCACATTGGTAATTGTCTCAGTTTATAGCATTATTAATCCTTAACATTATATATGGTTTTAGATTTTCGTACAACATCATATGTACCTTGCTTCACACCCTTATTTACCTAGAATCATCCCCACCGATTATACCTTAAGGCGATCTCTTAAACATGTAATCGTTACAGTTCACTTTAGGGAACAGTATCAAAGAATGTATGCGAGTGTTGAATCATTGAAAACCCTAAATGTTTCTTTTACGGACAGCCACTGCTTTGAGAGTTCGGCTACTGCTTCAACTGGTATTTAATTGCTCTGGAAACTTATTTTTCCCTCAAATAATTCACTTATTTAATAAACCATAAAAAACAAGAAGATAATAGTATTTAACCCATGCATCAATTCAATTTACCAAGGTACCATGTTGTTATATTCAAAGTACATTACTTTGCGTATTTTGAATCTTTACCTATTCAATAATAACTTACTCACCAATAACAAACGTTTTAATTTAATTAGAAGAATACAAATTTTTTTTTAGTTTATTCGAAAAAAAAACTACATTGACAATCAGTCTTCAGCCTATCCGTATTCTTATAAAATAGCCTGATTTCAATACAAACACTGTTCAGTTAATATTAATATCTTTATAGAAATACAGAATGATTCAAGGTACATTGTATTCTAGATAGTACTACATTTTACCCTAATATGTTGAATATAATAGTATTTTATATTACAAAAAAATTAATTCTAAATAGACAGATCCAAGTAGTAAAGTTAGTAATAGTAGAAGTAGAAGTAGATGTACTACGTTCATAATAATTGTTATATAAAAAGGAATGATTATAGTAAGCATTCTATTTGTAAGAGTTAAAGTATTGTGTATATTCATTGTGTTATTACAACTCAAACACGTACGGAGACGGAATACGGTTTATATGTAATAAAATGTGTACCAAATAAAAATTATATATTAACAGAGAGTCTCTTTAAAAGGTCTGCACAACGCTGGCCGGATTACGCCTACCTGAGGTCTCCGACGGGGAACTTTTTTGCCAAAAATTAGTCTGCTTTGTTCCGTTCCACTTTTCTTCTATTTCTCCACTTTTCCTTTTTTTAATCTTCGTAAATCTATCTGCTACTCTTGCCAAGTGGATAATTCGCTACTGGCTCTACCAAATATAGTAATGCTCAAAATAGCATTTCGAGTTTGGAGATAAGTTACAAAAAATGATTTCAAAATTTCAACTTTAAGATCGTCTTGCTCCCTAACGAAGCATTTTTATATCAAGTTAAGCTTACCTAAATGGAATTATTTTGAGTTGTACTATTATATGTGATGGAGCTTAAGAAAATTGATAAAAATCGAAAAAATGAATACACAGGCACATGCACACGTGCGTATACACAAACATCAAGCTAAAAGTGGTGTTAATTCATTGTCTTGACCATGAAGCGTAAAGATACTTCTCTATACTAGGAAGTTAATAAGTGCCCCTTTCTCGTTCTCTTGAACGTTGCGGAGATCAAAATAAGGTACTCTCCCCAATTAATTATAATTAGAATTAAAGAGACATAAGTACAAATTTTTCTGTATAGTTTGTACATTTTGTTGTAGTTCAAAGAAAGTGAAAAGCTACAAAAGTTAAAGCTTTTAAAAATATTTGACTTTTTAAAAACTCTTTTTTTGTGCCTTATTAACCTGCGATGGTATAATAAGGCCCCAATAATAATAAAAGTGCAAAAATTGAAAAAAAATTGATTCTAGAATAAAACGAGGGCTTACGTTATTATATGAATAAAACAAAAAAAGCTTACCGTTTTAAGAACTAAAAGTTGTAAAACTACACAGTAACCTGTAGTTTCAAGAAATTCTCGTTCGTCACTGACAAGATGGCGGCACGAACGACTTCGGACCAATAGCGTAACGTTTATACCGGCTTAGCGTATGTGTACGTAAAGAGTGAAGTGTGATGACATTGTTTTACCGAGAGAAATTTCAAATGGGGAACACAGAGGTATGATAATCTGTTATATTAAGGATGTATGAGCATGGTGGTGGGGGCACAAATTTAAAAATAGATATTTTCAATTTTGATGATAAATTTATATTATTACTTGACGATATAAGACGAAAAGTAAGAATAAAATTTTTCGATATCTGGCTTAATTTTCAAAATATCGAAAATTGAAAATTTTGTTTAATTATTTAGCTTTCGATATTTCGAAAACCAAGACACATATCGAAAAATTTTATTCTTATTTTTCGTCTACATTCATGAAGTTATAACAAAATTCATCATCAAAGTTGAAAATAAGATAAAAATAATTTCAACCCTTAATCTACCCTGCTCTTACATCCCTTATATGGACGGTGACACTTAGTTTTTTTCTTTTCTAATTCATTGCTAATATGTTTATTTTCTATTAAAAAGTTTTTTTTAAAATTTGTTTTCATTCATTCCAAATGAAAATTATCAAAAACTTCCAAAATATGTCGTTTTTTAAGATTCCTCCATAAGAGCCAATGTATTTTATATCGATTTTTAATGACTTTTTTCTTAAAAATTTGCACGGATACCTAAGCTGAAATTTTAACCACATATTCTTTGAGTAAAAGACTACCTACAAACAAATTTTGAGCCTTTAAATCAAACATTGTTGTCATGCTCATACATCCTTAATTAATCACAAATTGTAATAATTATTAGAGTTCATACAGTAAGTATTTATATACATACAATATACAATATCATTAATGATTTGTAATGTATAAGTTAGAAACATCATCAATTATTCGAAATAGACGGTTTGGTGTTGGTGTATGTATGAATGTATGTATGTATGTTGGTTTAAAATTGATGACGTTGTGAATTGGCATTCAGCATTGAGTTACTAGTTAGATTGATTGATGGAGTTCTATATGTATTCTATTCGAGGTGTTTATCTATTACTACTAACAGATAATAATAATAAGTAATATACAAATGAATATACTACCCATAAACTTTATTACTTCCATAGCTCCACAGTCTGACATATTATACATATAGATTTATATTAAAATAACTTCTAAATATTTATAGATATAATATTACAAAATACTTTTAATATTTACATAATTATTTTCAAATTAATTACATTTACCTAGTCAGGAAGATTAAAGGGTTTTTTCGTGATGATTAAGCATCAAGATAATATTTCCTAAGTGGGATTCACTTTGACGAGATGCCCAACTTTTTATTTTACGAAAAATTTCGGAAACATTTTAATCGCACACACTAGCCTAACTTTGACGGATATCCTGTTTCTGTTATTCTAATAGGAAGATAATTGACTAATAAATGCAAAATTACCCGTTGCTCGGTAATTTGGAAATAGTAATTTAAGTTATTTTTTACCAGCTTTTATTTAGTTTCACCTGTCCGTTGTTATACCATGTATATATGAAATATACATAGTATATTAAGTTTAGTCCCAAGTTTGTAACGCTTAAAAATAATGATGTTAGGAAAAAAATTTTGTCATAGGTGTTCATAAAATCACCTAATTAGTCCATTTCCGGTTGTCCGTCCGTCCGTCCGTCTGTGGACACGATAACTCAAAAACGAAAAAAGATATCGAGCTGAAATTTTTACAGCGTACTCAAGACGTAAAAAGTGAGGTCAAGTTCGTAAATGAGCATCATAGGTCAATTGGGTCTTGGGTCCGTAGGACCCATCTTGTAAACCGTTAGAGACAGAACAAAAGTTTAAATGTAAAAAATGTTCCTTATCAAAAATTAAACAACTTTTGTTTGAAACTTTTTTTCCTAAACATCACTGTTTACCCGTGAGGGCGCTAATTAGGCGGAAATTTTATAATATGTACTATACTTGATTATCAGTTATGTATGTGTCACATGTTTGTATGTGTAATGTAATGTAATAAAGAAATCAACACTGACTATGCATGGTATTTCAACAATTAACTCAGTCAACTGTTTGTTTTCACTTGTTTTTAATCAAATCTACCGAGTTAATTTTGATACCAGTATCTGATTAGGCTGAAATTTTGCATTTACATATATGTAAATGATCAGCCACAAAAAAATATTTTATATCAGAATTTCTTATTTTAAATTTTTTTCCAGTTAAATTTTCAACTATGTGTGTATAGGTATGTTGTGAATAATGTTTTTTAGTAATTTGGTAAAGAAAACAATTTATTTTTGAATGTAAAATGTTAAATTTTCTTTTTAGTACAAATAATATTACTAAACATAAACCTACAGTAAATACATATATATACATGTATGGCTTTTATTTTTGCACATATGATGTGTTTTAAGTTTGTTTTATACGACCAAAACTTTTCCATTTTCATTCACACTTCCATGAAGTTTGATTTATTTTCATAATCCCATCTGCAGGAGATGTATTTAACGGGAATAAATTAATAGTTAAATGAAAGAAATTAATGCGAAATGAATAATATAAAACAAAAATTGGTCATGCCAAAATTTTCAAGGTAAAAAAAATAAATCTTTCTTATTTTTATAAGCTTAATAATTGTATGAGGAATAGATTGAGACATAGAAATTGTTCCTGAGAATTATTATTGATAAAATTGTGAGAGCGTATACATCTGATTTACCTTAGATTCACGATTTTCGCTTCCAGAAGGCCTATCTTTATGTTTGTATACATAAAACTTTAAAATTACACCTTTACGATATTTTTTATTATTTACACAATTTATAAATTTTTAAAACCTTCCAGAAAAAATTATCTGCATGATGGACAAGGGAAAGGGATTTGATGGTAAAAAGAAGGTTTTTTCTGTACCCACAGAATTAACTTATTGAGTAATAGTGACTGAATATCAAATTTTGATAGAATAAAATCAATGTTTTCTTACTCGAAAAAAGTGTTTCTTGATTTTATTGTCTTTATGGCCAAATATGATGATTAAAAGTTTGAACTCTCCATTGGATGATTTCTTTACACAAACCTGGATAAAATCGGTTCAAAATCCTTTGAGTGGTTTAGAAGGAGCTAGTGAATTAATTTCTTGTATATTCTGTAACGACTATAGATGTTAAGACTGTGTGAAATAAACTTTATCGTAATATGTTTTTACATTTATTTAAACAAATTCTCCTCATATCTACTTACAATTGAATATTTATTGATCACATGTATTTATAAATAACATATCTACATATAGGTAGGTACAATGTATGTACATAGTTATGTAATATGTAAAATACGATAGAATTTAAATTGACAGATATCATTTATCTCAGTATCGTTATTCGTTAAATATCTGTTTTATATAGAAGTATAACCAAGTATATTAATTCCAAACTGTTTTCCACATACAGAGTATCCTTTAAATAAATTACATGACGTCGAAAAGAAACGCGAGATTGCATTAAATTGAAGCACGGAAAATGGGAATTAAATGAAGAATTCGCCTGGAAGGCGTCATTGGAGGTTTCATTCTGATTTTTTGGATTGAATTGAATATATCTCCGTAAATATGAATTTTCCGTGTAAAATGACTAATTTAGGGTCATTATTTTCAGTTGTGATGCCAGTTTTTCGCTAGCTATCACTAATGTGCTTAATTCCGGGACCAGGACTCCATATTCTTGAAACCAATTAAAGCTAGGTTAATTTTGATCACAAGTTTGAAAAGTATGACCCAAATTTAGTAGGATTACATACTTGGTTTATCAAAATTGGATAAAATTTGGATGTGATAGAGCAAAATTAAAATTTTTGGATTTTGATGACGTCATTAAGTTTAAAAATTCCAATTTTTTTATGACATAGGCAAATTTGATCCGATCTTATTGGAATTTTTTTTGAAATCCACTAATTTTCGGTCATTCTTTTCAGCTGTGATACCAGTTTTCCGCTAGCTTCCACTTATGTGCTTAATTTCGGGACCAGGACTCCACTTTCTGGAAACCTATTAGAGCTAAGTTAATTTTGATCACAAATTTGAAAAGTGTGACCCAAATTCAGTAGGACTACATACTTGGTTTATCAAAATTGGATAAAATTTGAGGCTGATAGAGCAAAATTAAAATTTTTGGATTCTGATGACGTCATAAAGTTAAAAAATTATTCTCTAAAAGTAAAAAAAGCAGTAGTGTTTGAACTTTTATTAAACCATACTGTATCTACATATACTTTTTGTATATACTTTTTTTCATACCAATATTCAATGTATATAGTTAGTAAATATATTATATACTTGTAAAGCTCACGATATTAAAACAATATGTAGTATATACGAATTATAAAATGCGCATACCTTCAACTCATTGTATATAAATTCGAATAACTTGTATATATTTTTTTTTTGTATTTATTGTTAGGTAGCTGTAGATTTTCGATATTGATACAAATTCTCTAAATACAATATGATTGAAAATTAAATGGCAACAATTTCTGTACACTTTGCAATTTTGAGCGGCAGATAATGGTATGAAAATTGCAATCATTTCGATAATTTATTTCAAGAACGCATTTCGGATATTTCTTTTTTTATTATAGAACTTAGAAAGGGATGAAGTATGTTTTGCATTTGAGAGAGATAGCTCCAATTTTGATGATTTAAAAAAAAAGATTCTTTTTGTATATTATTTAAAATTAGAAACATTTCAGAGGGGGGGGGGGAGATACAAACTTTCATCCGCTATTTCACCCTTTTCACAGATAAATTTCGAAAAATCCTTTCTTAAATGACACTTACAGTATAAAATCAATATATTTTCGAAATTTCAAACTTCTATCATTAGCGATTTAGGGTGGGCGTTGATATACCAGTCGGGACAATGCCTGGTTTCTTCTTCAAATAATTCCCCCTCTCTGAAAGGTTTCTGATTTTAAGCAATAAATAAAAATAGACATTAAAAAAAAACGTTAAAATCGGAGCTGTTGAGGACTTCCAAAGAATATCTATTTTATGTATTCTTCTATGCGACTAAAATGTTTTTGTTTTTTCTAAACCTATTAAAATCTGGTCGCAACTTTTTCTTTCATAAACATCGCAGTAATTCATAATAAATTACTATTTGATCATAATCAAAGAAAGTGCAATGATTAATTCTTTGTTAGTGAAAAAATTCATGCTGGAGTAAGTTTGAATGTAAAATTTTCATGGAATTAAATATAATTGTACCATATTGTACAATCGAGATAGAAATATATACAATTTACAGATAATTACATTCTAGTATATAGATACAGATATATATATATATAGGAGCCACACAGTGGCGGATTTAGAGATTTGCCGCCCGTAGGCTATTCAATTTTTGCCGCCTCTAAATTTTGATATCTTAGTTCACAATCATATCAATTATCTATCAATAAAATTGCAACTTTATGATTTGTGCTCCATTATCCTCATTACATCAACTTTTCCCGTATGGTTAGTATCATCGAGAACTATGGTACCGTGTTAGATCCTTGATTATTTTTACAGCAAAGAATTATCAAAAAACAATATTTTATGCAAAAAATATCTCAAACATGTACCAATTTTAAAGTAAGTTAAGGTATGTGTTAAAACTATACAATACTTATGTAATAGGAATAAAGCTTACACAAAAAATCTAGATTTGGCGAACGTTGATAAATATTTATTATTACACTTACAGTTACAAAACAACACAATAAATATATCCTTTCTTAATTATTTGTTAGTATTATAATTCAAGTCAAATTATAAAAGCATTACAATACTATTTTGCGACACTTTGAATTCGCAAAATCATTTATTATATCGTCGTACGAAATCTTGTTTATTAGCTCTGACTCTATGCACAAGAGAGCTAAAGCGTTTAGCTTTTCTTGACTTAAAGTCGATCGGAGGTAGTCTATAAGATATCGAACTAGTTTTTTATTTAATAAAAATTAGTCAGTATTTTTTACACATAAAGAAATAACTTTCTGGAATAGAATTTGACAATTTGCAAACTTGCTGCAGCAATCATGATTAGACCATCGATATTGTATCAAGATTGAATTGTGTAAGGAGATCTCATAATTATTAGGTACACGGAGAAAAAATTATAGTAATTATCAGTGAAGAAAATATGTAAAAATAACTAAATTTCGACTATAATATGGAATCGCTATTGCGATATTCTAAAAATTCATGATCATTACATTATAATCAAAAGCGTTTAGCAATTGTTTATGCAGAGATTTTGAGATATTTATTATTTAGCACTGTATATAGGACTATATTTCGGTTTTTGTTGAATATTTTAATTCCTCTATAATTTTTGAAATTCGTATTTTGTGTGTGTATTATAATTTTTTCTAAATTTTGTCAATCGAAATAAAAAATTTATGAACTAAATTTGCCGCCCCTTAAAATTTGCCGCCCTAGGCTCCAGCCTACTCAGCCTGCTGGTAAATCCGCCACTGGAGCCACAAGAGTTCAAGATTAACGATGTGAACGTCGCTAAACGGCGATATTAACGGCACGTCACTCACTATATTATAAAGTAACCGCGTCATTACAGTGATTCAAAAACAACGTTTTTATAAAGAAAATCGGTTATTGTTAAATTTGACTCTTGAATTGAGACAAAAAGCGTGCTATGATTGGCTCATAGGACGCCTTGTTCAGTTTGGTTGTTCCAACAATTTCTTAAAATTGTTTTTTTCCATTGAAAAAACAATTTCATAGATAGGAATAGGCAAAATTGACCTGGTAGATTTAAAATTTCGCTAGGATAAGGTAAGGATTTAATATAGGAACACAATTTCAGATATAAACCTTTTATTACACGCTTTTATTTAACTTGCAATGTATGTTAGTTCGAGTGGAATCTTGCAACTGAATTTTGAAGCAGATATCTTCAACTGATTGATCTGAAAATTTGTATACACGTTTAGTTTAGATGACAATGCATTTTTATGGTATGATCTGATTTTCTCATCGCTTCCACCATATTTGATATGCATACGTTTGTTAGTTTTGAATTAAAAATTTAAATAAAAACTTACTTTTTAAAGGACAAGCTTTTATTGTAGGTACTAAAAAGTAGAAAATAAATTTTTCTATGAGTCACTCTTTTTAAAAGCTTGAGGCGCTTCGAATCATCCTTGATATTTAAAATTGAAAGCTCATAGAAATAATTATTTAGTACTTTTTATTATAAAAAAACTTGTCCATCTTTAAAAAGTATTATAATTTTTTTAGATTGTCCTTCTTTTAAAATTTATTTTTTAATTTAATTTTCTTATATCGTGATGTTAAAGAGAAGGACGAAACTGGTTATAATTTTTCTTCACTGTGAAAGAGACATTTTTTGTTTTTAACCTGATTGAAAGATCCGATCGTTGAAAAACCAGATTAGAAAAGCATTTTATTCGAAACAACCTGTTTATTTCTCTTGCCGCAGCGAACCATTTTTTCTATTAGATTAAAAGTAGCTTATATATTATGAGAAAAGCCGATGAAAAAAGCTTGCCGATGAAAAGATACTTCAATTAGCAGTAATTTTTCTAACAAAGTTATAAAATTTCTTGTTTATAGTGAATTATTATTATAAATTTAACATTACTTGTAACACATTACAAACTGGTTTAATTTAATGTAGTAACTATACTTACATTGCATATCCACTACTTACAAAGACCATTGTTTAAGTACTGTACAATAAAATTTATTATATTCATTGTTACAGATGTTGGCAGGTTTTTGTATAGTATGGAATTCATGTAATTTGTACTATATATATATATATATAGTAAGTAAGTGAGCTATATGTTTATATAGTATTTGGCATTACATTTAGTATTTATCTGGTATCGACCTCCAGCTCCATTTATAAATACAGAGTCTGACTGAAAGCATTGACATTCAAAAACTAAGCAATGAAAACGGATTTAATAAAAATTTCAAAGTTAAAGTTGAAGTTGACTAGAGGAATCAAAATCAGATCATGTTTCTTCTTAATTTAATGATTGGATGCAGAGTTTCTAAGATATTGCAATATTTGGATCGATTTTAGTCCGTATCTCAAAAACTATTCGACCAGGCAACAAATGCACCTCATTTTTGTACTTTTTGGGTCAAAATTACCTTATATACAGAGTTTTTGAAAAAATCAAGAAAATCGGAAAAAAAAATTTTTGTTTTGGAATTTGATGAAACTCGGTGGATGGGGTAATTTTGATCCAAATAGTATAAAAATCAGGTTAATTTAATGGTTGAACCTATAGAAAGTTACAATGTCAGCGAGTATCATGGGCAAAACTATATTTTCAAAAAAGTTCCCGCCAAAAAATTAAAATTCATGAAATTGTGAACAAAATTGAGGATAAGTGAGGGCTTTAACGTGATAGTCTGTGTTTTGAAAGGAGAAATTTCCCAGCAAAGTGAGCGGGTATCTGCTAGTAGTTATATATTATAAGAATATAAACAAATCATAAGTATAAACACCATCTATGAATAGTAGTCAGAAGTTATCAAAGATCAGAATCACTTAGTTAATTGTTAATAATATAGCTTTAATTCTTATTTCATAGGTGTCGTTTTTTCAATTGAAAAAAGTTCTACTTTCTAGGTTACAGTGATATATCTTTAGCTATATTCATAGCATGATGATGCCGTAGCATTGCTGACGCGAATCCATAAGATTTTACCCTACCAAAAATCGTCTGACGCGCTTATAGAAGTTTTCCCTTCAAAAATCTCCTACATTTCTCTGTTGTCTTTCTGAATAAAACTATTTAGAAGAACACACATAGATTTAGAAAGATTAGAATACGTTGGTCTGGCACATCTTGTTTATAAAACATTGAATATATAATAAACAAACACCAACATAAGTACATAGATATCGGTGTATATAATAAGTATGTACGTAATAAATGAATATCTTAGTATATAATGTTTATATACTAAAACTTATTCGGGTTTTACATCATATTATCATCCTTTAGATTATATATTTACATTATATATATTTATTATCTTTGTTTAAGGTATTATTTATTAAATACACTTTACATTGTCTATTCGTTTAATATCATGATGTTCATGTTTTGGGGGATGATCATATTGCATTCCTATGTTATATTATGTAAGTATCTAAAATGTTTAATTTAAAACTTTACTACTCTTTACGATACACGCCAATCAAATGATTCTAATGAAAATTTATAATGGAAACTTTAAATGGAAAATGTATTTAATTGGATCGTGCGGCAAATGAATTGAATGTTTCTTTTTCATCTATGTTGAGTATCTTTTTATAACACCAACAAAACAAAAGTAAGATAAGTTCTTGTAATCAATCAGAAAATTCAAATAGAAATTTCAACATTTCTTTGCATTTCATGGTCAGGACAATGTATTAACACCACTTTTATAAGTGATGAGCAAAATTAGACTTGGTTTTGCAGTCTTGGTCTTTGTCTTGTAAATTTTTCAAGACGAAGATCAAGACCAATATAATATCTTCTTTGACAAGATCAATACCCAAACTCTATCTATATGGACTAAAAACAAGACCAAGACCCAACTTTGCAAGACCAAGACTTATTTTCCAAATTTATTGTTGAAAATAATTAAGAACCCCCCTAGAGAATTTTTCAATATGCTTTTTTTTATTATACCTGAGTAAATTTTTTTTTCGCAAGTAAAACCAGAGACATAAAGAAAAAATAATAACTAATCTGCTAACTTTTAGTATAACACAGTTTGGGTGACAGATTTTGATTCTCTTTTCTCATCATTTTATATAAATAAAATATATGTAGATTAATTGATTAATTTTGTAATCATTATTAAAAATGAGACTCCAAAATTTCTGACATAATAACAATAAGAGTCAGTTAAAACTTTAAACGTTCAAAACAAGGTTGATGCAAGATAAAAAACAAAACCTGATTTACCAAGATCAAGACTGAGATTATTTTTGCAAGACCAAGGCCAAGACTCAACTCTGCAAGATCAAGATTCGATTCTGACGGACGAAATGTTTGGACCGGCGAAAAGTATTCCGATTATCGAGAGTCTACTGTATTTGATTATGGATTTTCCAGGAAATCTATCGTTGTATTATAATCTGATATTTGAAGAAAATGTTCCTGCTCTGAGTCATTTTAGAAGTGTTTTGATAAACAGATACTTCTATAGATTTAGGATCAGTGTAAACAGGGCAAGTTTTTCTTGCATTGCATATTAGATTGAATTGAAGATTAATTTGGTTGCATTCGTTAGGAAACTTTAGTTAAAAGAAAATGGTCTGGATTACTTGTACGTAAAGTGCTTAAATTACCTCTAACATATACTCACGCACGAATTACATAAATTCATGCATTTTTTGTGACATTGAGTATATATTATATTAAAGAACAATTCGATTTTGCCAATAACAAGAAACAATAAATAAATTATTGATGTCTGAGTGTCAATTAATGTTAACACAACTCATGTACATCATTATTATATTTACAAAGATAAAAAAAAAACGTCAAGTTTTTAACATAATATAAAATAAAAAGTGAACATTATTACATTCTTTTAAAGACATTAAAATGATATGACAAGAACCATATTAGTAATTATCGACGTCTAATAATCAACTAAAATAATGTTTCTCATTAAGAACGATAGATTTAATATAAATATTATCGAAGATAATAAATGAGAACTCTAGGATATGTCGAAATAATATTCGATTTTTGCCCCAATTTCCTAGATCAGTTTTTTGTATTTTTAAAATACGTATTTTCGCCTGCACGCCTGTGTGCAGTCCGCCACCAAATTAGCAAAGAGTAACATTCACTAGCTAATTCTTACTGATGATGACTACTTGGTAGTCGAAAATACGTATTTTAAAAATACAAAAAACTGATCTAGGAAATTGGGGCAAAAATCGAAATTTATAACGATAGATTTGTTGAATAAAATGTTGTAAATAAAAGAAATAATCTCCGGTTCGCTCGTGTGGCTTACGAAAACAGTGTAATTATCCTATGCTTTTGCAACTACCTATCTTTGATTCACTCACCAGACTTTTTTCCTCGTATTTCATAGAAGTTGTACAATCACTTCTGCTTAGTGAAGGAATTTCATTAACAGGGATAATAAGTCTTAATTCCATTCTGTCATTACTTTGTTAATATGGAAAACGTAGGTAATCATATGTATTAAATATTTTTATTAAAAGTAAGTATGAAATTTTTTTTTTCATTCTTGACTATTAGATCAGTTGGTTAAGGCGTAAACAATTCCGTCTGCGGTATGCTTAGGGTAGTGGGTTCGATTCCCGCCGTCGCGGGAATCATTAATAGTTGTGATGGGCTGGTGTAGTACATGGTATATGCATGAAGGAGGTGTACTCAGCCTCTGTAATTGAGGAGCTGATAAATGAAATTATCAGCTGAAAAGTGGTAAAACACATATATGGTATCACTAAGTGTGTCCTTCGTGGACAGCCAATATAACCTAACCTAATCTGCGTCTCCGTTTAGCAGCGATTCCCATTTTGCTGCGTATAATTTATCATGTAAATTGCAGTGAAAATTTATATTATCTCATACAAAAGATGTTTAAGTTTAAAATTCTATCACTCTTAATGGAAAACCTTTAATATAATAATAATCGTATATTATATTTATAATAGGTATTACCTATCAATAATAGTTTATGAGCTCGATATTTTTTTTGTCTTAATTACATCAATTTTGTCGTCTGCTATATTAAAATAAATTATAAAGTAATGTACTTAGATTACTTACTTGAAAAATAGAAAAAAACCGGTTAACTATATTACACATATTAATGGATATCTCTATAAGTTATTATTCGTACTATTTAAAAAAAAAAGTGAAAAAGTGAATTATCTAACAAAAAAGGATAATTGGAAAAAAAATTTTTGTTTTGGAATTTAATGAAACTCGGTGGATAGGGTAATTTTGATCCAAAAAGTATAAAAATCAGGTTAATTTATCGATTGGATGCAGAGTTTCTGAAATATCGCAATATTTGGGACGATTTTAGTCCGTATTTCAAAAACTATTAGACCAGTTACCAAATGCACCCGATTTTTGTACTTTTTGGGCCGAAATTACCTTATATACAGAGTTTTATCGAAATTGAAGATGAAAAAAATTTCTCGATTTTTTGCAATTTTTTTTAAGGGGTACGTACCCATTTGTAAAAATCGAGAAAATCGGCAAAAAAAAATTTTGTTTTGGAATTTGATGAAAGTCAGTGGATGGGGTAATTTTGATCCAAAAAGTATAAAATCAGGTTAATTTAAAGATTGGATGCAGAATTTCTCAGATATCGAAATATTTTGATCAATTTTAGTCCGTATGTCAAAAACTATTCGACCAGTCATCAAGGCACCCGATTTTTGTACTTTTTGAGTCAAAATTACCTGATTGAAAACTTCATTTTCAAAAAAGTTCCCTACAAAAAAATTAAAATCCATAAAATTGTGAACAAAAGGTAGGATAAGTGAGGGCTATAACGTGATAGTCTTCTGCTTTTTAAAGGAGAAATTGCCCAGCAAAGCGGGAGGGTATCTGCTAGTAATATATAACATAGCTGAATAGCTTCTTATAGAATAGTATTTCTATGCTACTAAGGAAAATTTTTTTGCAAATTTTAAGTTGGAAAGTTCCCTTAAAAATGTTTTTATTTGCATAACTCAGTAATTCATTCATACGTAAAGTAATTATTATTTTAAAATAATATAATATAATATAAAATAAAAAAAATAAAAAAGTGTACTTATAGAGATCAATGTAAACATTCATAATAATTAATGGTTGACTTCATGCTTGATACGTGATACGTTAGTGATGTACCGAATCCCCCAAAAATATAGATCCCCGGATACAGATACAGATAAATCAATGCCAAGATCTGCGGATACATATCTTTGTTTTAGAACTGCAAATTTCGTTGGTGCGTGCATAAACTAATTCAGATAGAAATTTAAAAAAAAAAAAATATATATTACTGTCCATATTTAAACTTTTACAAATTTTTATGGTGTGTTAAAAGTTCCTTAATTATAAGTTGGTATTGTTATACCATGTATATATGAAATATACATAGTATATTAAGTTTAGTCCAAAGTTTGTAACGCTTAAAAATAATGATGCTAAGAAAAAACTTTTGTCATAGGTGTTCATAAAATTACCTAATAAGTCCATTTCCGGTTGTCCGTCCGTCCGTCCGTCTGTGGACACGATAACTCAAAAACGAAAAAAGATATCGAGCTGAAATTTTTACAGCGTACTCAGGACGTAAAAAGTGAGGTCAAGTTCGTAAATGAGCATCATAGGTCAATTGGGTCTTGGGTCCGTAGGATCCATCTTGTAAACCGTTAGAGATAGAACAAAAGTTTAAATGTAAAAAATGTTCCTTATCAATTAAGGTATTTCCAGCATGGTATTTGCAGTTTCTATGTTAAAGCAATGGTACAATTTTTTTTTCGACAGAATTTAACGAAAAATTAAATTTAAGAATTTAATAATGCTTACTATTAATTCCCAAAGTTTCAGAAATTTTGGCCGTTTAAAATGGGAAATAATTATGCCAACGTCCCAATTTCGATCAATTTACGTCAAAATTAATATCTCGAAAGTGATAATTAATTTCTAAATTTTTTTTTTAGAATTTTATTGTATAAACATTTTTTTCTACTTTTTCTTCAATATATAATAATATCATAAAAAATAGATGGAGAGACCGGACATTTTACATGCTTTAAATGGGACATGACCCTCAAAATCGCGAACTTTGTCTTTAAATATCTCGCGATCTAAACGGTCAAAAATTATGAAATTTTAGGAATTCATAAATAAAGCTATTATAAACCCGAGAAAAAAAATTCGGCCAAATCTGTCGAAAAGTGATTTCATGCTGGTACTACCTTAAACAACTTTTGTCTGAAACATTTTTTCGTAAACATCACTGTTTACCCGTGAGGGCGCCAATTATGCGGAAATTTTATAATATCTACTATACTTGACTATCAGTTATGTATGTGTCACATGTTTGTATGTGTAATGTGATAAAAAAATCAACACTGGCTATGCATGGTATTTCAACAATTAACTCCGTCAATTGTTTGTTTTCATTTTTTTGTGAATTTAGTTTCCAATTTTTTTATATTGGCTATAAAAAAAGTACAAAGGATCCGTAGGATCTGCTTAAAAACTAACAAATACAAGAAGGATTACAGATCTCTAATTTATAGTGAATATTCGCGGGTACGGTTGCGAAAATCCGGCACATCACTACTACGTGCACTATACTGCACTAACTATACTAGCTATTGGCTAAAGAAAAATACAAAGAATCCGTATAAGATCCTTTAAAAAACAAACGGATACGGGTTCATTTATTTATGGCAGATATCCACGGATACAGATACGTACATCTGGCACATCACTAGTACGTACACTATATTACACTAATAACTCATATAAAGAGCATTAACCTATGAATTATTATTATTATTGAACACTAATATTTTATGAACTAATATAATACTAATTAATAATATAATATAATATACATATATTAATGCATTATTTTACAGGGTGGCCCACATACGTACAGACAGAAGAAAACTAATAACTAGCCCCCTGTCCTTTTTATTTTGGAGTAGAAACTTATTTGCCGTCAATATTGTAGAAAAAGTTAAATTTAACGCCCCTTGTAATACCAATTACTTGACTTCAAACTTCACTTCAATTGATATACGTCAAATATGCATCTAAATCTAAGCACATATTAGTTAGTTATTACCCATATATGGATTAGTTTTATTAGGAAAACCAGTAACTATACATCGAATTTACATAAAAATCTTTCTTTGTAGTGTTTGTTTCTGCGATCTCATTAAGGAGATACAATATGTTTCACTTATAATTTTGAAAATGCCTCGCCATATTGAAATAGTGTTGAAAATATTGAAAATTTTCTATTTATAATAATTAATCCACAGATCATTTTTTCTATAAAATTAATATTTACAGAAATATTTATTTATAATAATTGATTTTATGAATTTGTATAACATTTGAAAAATGTTTTTCGAAGTTTCGGTAATTGATCCCAGTGCCATTGCTACCTCTTGCATAGGAAGCAAACTTTTTAACTTACAATTAAATCCCTGTACCATATAATGCCCCATGTTATATCAATTACTTCACGTCAAATTTCACTTCAATTGATATACGTCAAATATGTATCTAAATCTAAGCACATATATAAGTAAGTTATTATCCACATAAGGATTAGTTTTATTAAGAAGTAAAATTTGTTAAATAAATGTGGATAACATTAACATAACCTCGATTGCGAACTATATTCTCGTCGAAAACAGTGTTAGCTACAGAAGAGAAAGAATAACATAGGAAAATTGATGAAGCAGCTAATGTTAAAAAAAAAATGACTGAGTGACTTATTGAAAACATCAGCAACGAGTAGAATGGAAAAACGAGGTAGTAGTAGTTAAAAATTCAATGGGTAAAATTTGATAGATTTTTTCTTGCTATAATTTGAGAAATGAGTGATTCTGTTGCCCCGGGGACTTTTCAGCTATACTTTTGGCCCTGTTTTCATCATTTGGTGCGATTCATAAGAATCATACTCACATGAACAATCTTCTTTTAATAGATTGTATGATAAATTAATAATCACCTATATGCTATAATAATGAACTTAGTTATAAGTTTTAATAAATGACTCATTACACATTTATTATAATAAATATTATAATATATTTGAAGTATTTAAATAAGATCACCATCAGCCAATGATTTAACTACTAACAAACTGACTATAAGACTTAACTAACTAAGGCTAAGACTAGAACTTAAGACTGAACTGATGTTTAATTTAAGAGGTAGTAGAGGTACTTAAAACTTGTGTCTGTACCTAATGATTGAAAGTAATTTTCAATATTTACACAATCCATTTAATATTAATAATATTCATTTATTATTTTATTTATATACATTAAATTCATTTTAGTATATGCAGCATAACAAGCGTGGTGAAAGCGTGGTAGGCACCGTTTTAGAAAACATAAATTTATAAGATTCTAGAAGCTACCCTCACGGTTTTGCTAGCCATGCTAAAAACTATAAAAACTATAGCAACGGACAAGAAGTCCTGGGATATATGTCTTCCTATTATTCTCACCATGACAAGTCATGTATCGTAATCCGAATGCCCTTATTTTCTTTAAAACTTAAGGTGTTTAAAATTTGGTAAAATGTGGTAATAGAGGTATTAATAATTTTCGAGGTACCACCTGAAATCAGTGAGAAATTACATTATACAATGAGTTTTATTGATTTTCACATAACATCACAGCCAAATTTTATCAAATTTTAATGAAATTTATTTGAAATCCAATTTTTGTCAATCTTTTCATATATTATGTTAGGTTCACGCTACCATAAACCTTTATTATAAATATTGGGACCAGGAGCCCATATTCTTCAAACCTGTGATACCTATGCTAAATTTGGTCACAAATTTAAAAAGTATGACCCAAATTTATTAGGATTACATACTTTGTTTATCCAAATCGGATATAATTTGGATGTGATAGAGCAAAATTAATTTTTTTGGATTTTGATGACGTCATTAAGTTAAAAAAATCGATTTTTTGGATAACACAGCCAAATTTTAACCAATTCGAATGGAATTTTTTTTGAAACCCACTATTTTTGGGGTAATCTTTTCATATATTATGTTAGATTTACGCTACCGTTAATCTTTATTATAAATATGGGGACCAGAATCCCACATTTTTGAAACATGTGAAAGCTATGCTAAATTTGGTCACAAATTTGAAAAGTATAACCCAAATTTAGTAGGATTACATACTTGGTTTATCAAAATTGGATAAAATTTGGATGTGATAGAGCAAAATTAATTTTTTTTGGATTTTGATGACGTCAAGTTAAAATAATTGATTTTTTTGATAACATTGAAAATTTTTGTTTTTCTCTAAAAATACAGAATGTTTTATTTCCAGTTTAAAAGTAGAAAACCTGAATTTCAAAGATAAATTATTAAAAATTCTGTATATTATGCCTAATTTTGAGTTATCGTAATCTGTATGCACAGTTATCATCAGCTGTACCCGTGTGAATCATATATAAATATAGTAAATAGCTTAATACTAATTAAGTATATTAAATGTTATTTTTTCGGTTCATAAACTTAAATCAGATTAATTAGGAATTTAATTTTTATACATATATCTTTTAAATCATCATTATCTTCGCTTATAAAATATAATAATTGATTATATCGTTTATAATCACTGTAAAAATTATTAAAAGTCATTATCGAAGTGCTGTGAATAATATGGTTCATAATTGTTATATACAATTGTACCGTTAGTATAGTTAAAAGATTTTCAATTTATATTTATCACTAGTAAAAAAAATTTTTCCAATTATTAAAAGTATTCATATTGAAATTGTCCGTAGGACCCATCTTGTAAACCGTTAGAGATAGAACAAAAGTTTAAAAGTAGAAAATGCTCCTTATCAAAAAATAAACATTTTGCTTGAAACATTTTTTCGTAAACATCACTGTTTACTCGTGAGGGCGCCAATTAGGCGGAAATTTTATAGTATGTACCATACTTGAATATCAGTTATGTATGTCAGTATGTGTCACATGTATGTATGTGTTATGTGATAAAGAAATCAACACTGACTATACATGGTATTTCAACAATTAATTCAGTCAATTCTTTGTTTTCACTTGTTATTAATGACTTTTATAAGCAAATAAATGTCTTAATACCCCTTACGGTGTTAAATTTATAGCTTTGCTGTTAAAGTTTGCGTTTTTAACATATGCAAGTCTTATATTGAAGTGTTTTTAAAGGTTTATTAGGAAACAAGGCTAATTTTCATAAGATTAATTTGGAAAACTAACATTCAATGGTTAAAACCATGACAAATATTTTCCTCTAAAGAAATTATAACAAGCGGTTCTCGTTTTTCTATCAAATACATTTAAAGTGACGAAATGAATGGCATTTGTGTGTTTTTTCTTCTATGAGTGGATTTTCTCTAAATTTTTAAGCATTAATATTTCAAAAACTATGGTATATATCGAAAAGTTTTACTCTTTCCAATTTTCCCTTTCTTCTAAAGTTCTAACATAATCCACCCTCTGAAAATTTGAAACGAATGAAGGTCTTTTAATAATTTAGTTCTTTAGAGGTCTTCAATAATTTAGCACTTTTGAGACAAAACTTTGTCTCAAATATAAGTACTTTAACAGTTCATGTCTGTTGACAATCACATAGAATATTTTAGAATTTCGTACCGATAAATTTAACTCCATGAATACAAAAAATTTTTCTTTCATTTTTGAAAAAGCAAATCTTTGATAGATTTTTATGAAATATCTTTTATATAGATTTTTATTATGCAATTTTTGCAGTAGCATGTTTAATGTAATTTAATTTCAGAAAACTACTGAACCATATTAATATAAATAAAACAGACTTGATTAATAATAATATTTTTTTAATATTAATAATTGTATACGTATCGAAATATAATATTTTATTTATAAATAATCAATAACTTGTTATGAAATATAAATCTAATTAAATACAACATATTAATTAAATCAAATTATATTATAAAATTAACAAATAATTATAGACATAACTTGATGTTGCTAAAATATTTTTATGTTGTTATTTATAAATATAATTGCAGATTTGATTGATTATTCTCTCAGCGAAAAATGTGATTTGTTTAATCCGAATTTGGTATAAAGCGAAAAAATTTATGTGTTTGTGCATGTGAATACAGCTGTGACTATTTTGAGTTGAATGAATTCCCACTCCAGATTTCTTATATAAATATTATATAATTAATTTTTGTTTTTAATGGGCTTTTTTCTTGATGAAATCATTTCATATAGCGCTTACATCATAAGATCTTTATGAATTCTTGCGATTTTAAAATGTTTGACAAATATGAATATTTATTTACTCAATTATTAATAAACGAATCATAAAAACCAACCGATTTCAATAATTTCAATGAAAAGAAATCGTTTCACATATAACATAATAATGTATATTTTTTTTCGTTGTATGTATCTGACAAGTTAAGTAAATAAAATAAGTATCTTTACGAAAGAAGATGAAATTTTATAATATTTGTATCTTAAAGTAAAATACATTTTACTTCCATATAATTATCCACGATCCCCACTCGCGGTTTTGGTGAACGATAAATTCATACATAACGTGAAAATTTTTTCGTACAACATTGGTTTTTATAGAGAATCACCTAAATATATCTGGCGAGGGAAGATTGAAAATCAATCAACTTAACATAATTCAAGAAAATGTGCAGTAAATATGTCAGAAAATATCTCTTTTAAAATTATTTTCTCGTTTGCTTTTTCAGCGGGATCAGAAAAATGGTAGTTTTTAAGAAAACATACATATTGGAAAAAATCGGAGAGTAGGAAGTTGTTTAAGGAAATCGGAATTAAAAGGATTTAAAAAAATAGACGGTTCTAGAGCTAAAAGAAACGAAAACAATGACTAATTAAAATCAAATCCGTTCAAAACTTTATGAGAAAACACGGTTTTATCTCGAAAATAACGTGTTTTTCAACTTAAAAATTCTCGACTTGTATGATTCGCAGGAAGTCCTTCTGATCTCAAATTTTAGTTTTTATTGGTATCTATTTGAATTACAAAATAATGTAACTTTTCCGCACAATTTGTGAAAATACTAGTTAATAGTTGTATGTATGTAATATTGTAAAATGGAAATAAAAACGACTTTTTGCTGAGGTTTGTTGACAAAACTGAAACTGTAATGGCCAATCTATTGTCAGTCTACAAAAAGTTAGAAAAAAGTTGCGTTTTAGTTTTTTTCGACACGAGTTTCCGTTTTGTTTTTGTTTGCCCGTTTATTGATTATAAAGTTTGTAAATTACCGTTTTTCTTTGCGTTTTCACAGTTTCATAATGCTTCTACAACATTAATTATTATTCAGAGGCTTTGAGGCAACTCTTAACGAAGAAAACCCCGCTATTTTTAAATTGCTTTAGGAAGTTTCGTTACCGATCACATACGGCCTTTTCAACCGTGTATATTATCAAGTTCAAACTTGGTTAGGACATGATTTGGAACCCCAGATATGGGGTTGGGCAATGCGAAATGATTTTCTGGAGCCTATCATGACAATTTTACCACCTGCTCCAGAAGATTTGCTAAATACAATTTTCTGCAACTGTAAAAGTGGTTGTGGTTCGCGATGCGGATGCAGGAAAGCGGGCTTGCAATGCTCTTTAGCTTGTGGCCAATGTAATGGGCAAGCTTGTCTCAATGCTCTACCATATCAGAGCGACATTAACGAAGATGGAACCTTTGATCCCGAAATCATGGAAGAACTTGAGACAAATGTCGTTGAAGACGATAATGAAGACCAGTTTGAAATTTACCAGCAGCCAGAAGACGACGATGAAGAGGAAGAAGATGTTTAAAATTATAAATTGTAGTTTTTGTACCCTTTATTCCATTTTTTTACTTTCAATAAAAAAAAATTTATTCAATGATATGTTTTAATAAAAAGATTAATTCATAATTTATTTGTTTTTTTTTTCATCATGTAAGAAGTTATTAATATTAATTAGGTTAAAATTCAAATATAATTCTTATATTTTCATTAACAATTCTGTAATTACATGGACAGGTAAGTGTTGTTAAATAAATTAATACTGAATAAAAAGTGGATAAGTTAGGAAAAAAATGATAAAATATAATATAATAGTTAATAAAAATTGACAAATATTTATAATCATTGATTTATTGATAGTTCATCAACCCGGTTGACCTGAAGTGATGCGGTGACCGCGCGCTCTCCGCCCTCTATCTCGAAAACGGTTCACCGTATAAAAAATTTTTTTGAACAAAATTTGTAGAGAATTTTGTATTCTACAATATTGATAATAAATACAAATAGCAAAAAACCCATAGGAAATGAGATATTTCCAAAAAAAGCGCAAAAAACCGATTTTTGTGACCTTTGACCTTGAAATTTAATAGTTGCTTACACCCTACCATATGTAGGTTTTGAGACAACTTTAAGGGTGTCAATATACAACTATTTACAGACTTACAGCTGGGTATCTCGAATTCCGAGATTCTTACCTAATTTAAGCTTAAATGACTGGACTAACAATGGTTGAAGCGGACAGAACAAATTTGACTGTAATGAATTTTTCAGGAATGAAATTTCGAATTATATTTCTGTTCATGGAGGTGCTATGAGTTTTGTGCATCATTGATATTTTTTGTTTTTTTTTTCATTTTAAGTATACAATATATTTTGTGTATAGGTAAAATCATATTCTCGAGTTGTAATGTTGCGCGGACCGGACGGGTTGGGCCCGCTAATGTTTGATTATTTATTATTTAAATATCATTTAGTACGTTCTTTTTTATTTTATTTTATTTTTTTGTTTATTATTGGTTTGTGTTTTATGATGTGAGATGGTACTCTATACTATAGAGTACTATGGTGTCTGATTCTAAGAAATATTATTAAATTTTATATATTTATTAATTTTCAATATATATTTCACATATATTGATGAGGTGTTACAGTGTCATCCATAATAAAGGCAGTTTTAACAAGTTTATAAAAACAACTTATGAAAATATGAAAACTAAATCTTAACAAAATATCAAAAAAAAATTTAATAAAAAATACTTTTTAAGGGACAAGTTTTTATTGTACTAAAAAGTAGAAAATAATTTTATCTCTGATACAATCATTTTATGAGGATAAACTAATTTAAAATGTTATTCTATCTCGTAGCTTCGAGGATCTTCTAAATTGATTTTTAAAGCAAACAGGAGAACTATATGTCCAATCTGATGTCAGAACATGATGCCCCCAACAAACTCTGCAACTTACTTTCAAGTTATTTTTTGATTGGTTAACTACAAAACGGGCGATTAGCTATTTTGGCCCATGTAACTCCATACTAAATTCTGTTTTGCTAGAAAAAGATATAAACAAATTTTTGATGGCTTCAATCTTAGTTGTCTTCATAGTTACTCGAAAATAACTTTTCTCTGCTGTTTGTTTCATGAATGAGCTTTTATTAAGGTGATTGTAAACCTACAATATTGTATAAAAAATTTTTGGTTTCTTGCACGGTACTTACATATAAACCAAATACATGCTTTGACGTCAAGTAATCTGTTATTTTTAGCTTTAAAATACCACGCAACTACAAAAATATATAATATATATTGTGGGCAAATGATGCTTATGAATTTGATAATATAGATATCGCTCTTCAATCATCAATACTCTAACTATAGTCGTCTCGGTTCATCAAATGATATAACTTCGATGAACTCATAATTAAATTAAAATTTTGTTTTTATATCATCGACAACCTTATATTTTTATGATATTATTATAAATTACAAGATTGTCTAAATATTTTAGATAGTTTTTTGTCACACTCTCTAGATTTTTTGATATAGATATATCCAATTGGAAAGGTTAACCTATATGATTCATCATTTTTTCAGCCAACTGAACGATAAAATAATAATAAAAAGCCCGATGACATAGGAATTTTTTGTTATTTTTGGAAACTTTGTTAATAAAAAAATATATTTATAAAGTTTTATTGAAATCCCTAGTATTATTCAATCCTTGCATGTATACTTCAAGCAAAAAAGTGTTCTCTTTTGTTCGGATGACACTGTACCTATATATGTTTTATGTATATTAAATTATTTACTTTTTAATATACAAATTACGCTCATTAAAGATATTACATTGTTTGAACATTAAAAATTATATCTTATTAATTATATATAATGTTATTTGTACCTTTTTTTTTATAAATATGCCGACAATCATAGACATAATAGATAGGTACATATTTCTTAATATATATTACTTATATATAGATAGATTATAGATTTAGTTTGATGGTAGATATATCTATATCTATGCATATTAATTATGGGTGCCTAAAGCCATATCATTCATATTGCTCCAAGTGTTAACTATATCCATGGTAATACTAGGCTGAAGCGATATCGAAAGTGACTAAATGCGAAGGAACTAGAAATCTAGAGATTTCTTCTAAAACTTTTTCCTAAATAAAGAATGTTTATATATGTTTAACTCTGTAAGCTCAGTAAATTAGATTTTGAAGATTAGATTAGAAAGTTGAAATGAATCGTTCAGAAAAAACTATACTGTAAGAACTGTCCATTGGTTTTACGGGAAAATTATGCTCAATTTGCATCATTGTGCAAAAGATCACGGAAATTGTAAGTATACGAAGTAAGGCAAGACGTGTGTATCATCGTAGCGTGTGTTCAGCAGCACTTTCGAAAAAACTCGTAAAGAGAAGTTTAGTAGACTAGCCAAAACGAAGCCACTCACAAATTTTCAAGAATGTAGCTATTTAATCATTTATTCAAGCACCCTGTCTGTCTCACGGTCTAAAGTCTTTATAATTAATGCATGAACTTGAAGGTATCACAGTACCTACTATTTAATTGAAAGAGAAATATGAATTAATTTTAAGTGTGATAGCGGCTTTCTTCATCAAAACAAGCCTTAATTTTTTATTTTAACATGTAAGTACCTATTTAACAAAATAATTTTAAGTATGCGCATAAATAAATAATTAACTTAATTTTTGGTATAACGCCAAAACAATTTTCTAAATCAACAATTTACATATTTAAGGTGTAAAATATTATTTATCTAACTAGAAGCTGCTGCCATTATGATATTTTCTTATCTTAAAATCATCATATTTAAGAAAATATACTTGCCAAACTTCAAGATATAATAAGAATGTAATAAAACATTTTATAAATTTTCTTCAAGTAATTAGAAACAAATCGCTTTGATATCGTCTTTAAGGGCTAGAATAATAAATTTCTGATTTGGTAAATTATTATTAAGTATTTATTGTAGATACTGATTTTATTCTTGCAACTTTGCTTATGGTAAATAATTTTGTTCATTATGTAATTTGTATATCATATTTGTAATAAAATTGCCTATAAATAAAAAGAAAGTAAATTTATTTATTAAATGGATGTATTTTAGTGAAACTTCAAAATATTAATAATAATTATTGATTATAAATAAATTTTTTGCACGGGAACGGATAGACAAATCAATAATTGATAATCTGAAAATATTCTGACCATTAACGAATATTAATTTCTATTCTTTTTGAATCTATGTCTGGTATACCTAAATAACAAAGAGTAATTATTACCCCTTCTAGAGCAAAATATTTGAAAACGTTTTATTTTCTTGTGACACATTATAGAACCGAACTTGGCAGGAGTGGTGCTATTTGAAAAAAGAATTATGTAGAAGCATAAATCTTTAAAAGTAGAAATATTAAAAAGTACAAATCTTTGAGAGTAAAATATTTTTTGGGGTAGAAAAATATTAAAGCATGTTTATTGTTAAATATTATTATTTAGGAGTACAATTTAATTATTGTATAATTCTTAAAAAGTCGAAACATATTGAAATAGCAATACTTTAACGTAGAATTATTTAAAAGTATTTTTATTTTATTGACTTTTTTCTAAGTGATAAACACATTCAGTCCTGATTTTTTTCATAAACAAACATAATCCAACAAGTTTAAATTACGTAATTAAATTGAATAATTTAATCAAATTTATACAAACAAAAATCGCATTGATTGTAATTACATACAAAACAAAATAAAGGAATACATACAATTATTTTATTTAAAAAAAAAAATAAATACATATATCTACATAATTAAAAATGGCGTACAAAAATATAATATTTTAATATTTATATAAATAATTAATAACTTGGTCTAATAACAACAGAGAACAGAGAGAACATTAAAAAAATAATAATATATAAAAAAAAATTAAAATTAAATAAAAAATATAATAAATTTACAAGTACTATGAAAAACATTAAATGTATGATATGAAAACACACACAAAAAAAAAGTTATAAAAATATATTAAAAAAATAATAAAATAATATTACAATAAAATAATTATAAATTTGGTTGGATACATATTATAATTATGTACCGCCCAATATCATGATTGGTGCAACATGTGTATAAAATCAAGTGGGGGGATATAAAATATCTCTTTAGAGATATCTCTGTATGTGTTGTGTATAGAGATATCTATATGTATACTTAAAAACATATACTAAAATAATATACTTTAATGTGTGTATGTATATTTTTATAATAATGATAGAGACTCGATGAAGTATGCGCATGGTTAACACTTATCGTGTACACAAACTGAATGAGACGGGTTCAAGCCTTCGTATGGTCAACATCATATTATATTATAAACGTTGAGTTTTTTTTATTATTATTAAAGAAGTATCGTTTTTAATTTTGTGAATTTTATTACTTAAATTTTAATGTGCGCATCTTCATCTGTGTTTTAAAAAAACAGTTTTATCTTTGGTGGTTTTTTTTGTGTTTTTTTATATATTTTTTTTGTGACTTGTTTGTGTACGATTTTTTTTATTGAATGTTATGAATATTTTAAAAAATATTTGTGTTTAGTTCAGTTTTGGTTTTTTTTTTATTTTATTTTGTTTTTCCCGTTTTTTAAGTTTTTAGTAAGGGTGCTCCATTTTTTGGGCATTCTTGCTAATAAATAAAGACAATCAAAATTCGCGTCAAAAATCGAGATCCGGTTCCGGTATACGCTATGGAGATGGAATCACACGAACGAGATAGTGATATTGGTGATGACAGTCCAGTGGTAAGTTGGAATATTTATTTTTGTTTTTTTTTTGTAAAGAAAACGTGCCAATTGGTATGGTTTAGGGTTAGGCTATTTACTTTAAGTTTTTAATATAAATAAAAAAGAGATAGATTGTTTCTTAGAATTAAACAGGTAATTTTGGAAATGTTATGACAGGTAAATTTTTAAGTATTGTGGAATTAACTGAGATTAAAAGGAGAAAAAAAATTATTTACAACTGTTAATAAATTTTTATCATAGGGTGAAATGGTCAAACCTTTTTTCTTCGACAAAATTTGTTAGTTTTAATTTTTATTACAAGCCTATTAAAAAGATAGAAAGTTTATTTTTTTCGTCTGTACATTTCGTGAAGTTTATAAAATTATAATTTTGAGAAAGGAGTCTTTATTTGTGTACGTAATTTATGAAGTTTGTTTAAACTTGTCAAAATCTGTACTTAGTTGTAAATTTTTTAGCGCGCGTTAACAAATAAACTCAATAAAATAGGTATTTTTGTTTACCGTGTTTTTTAAATACACAAAAAAATATTGTCTTGCAAATTTATCAGCTGCGTTTGACAATTTTGCAACTTTAACGCACGGGGTGGAATTAAATATTATGTAATTTTCGCTCTAGGGTATTGGAAGCTTGATTTCTACAGTTTTTTTTTATTGTACCGATGTGCGAAAATTTACAATTTTCTTTTTGCACCTATGCTAATTTCCCAGATTTTAAATTACACTGTTTTCGTCGTTTTGTTTTGTGAAAACTTTTGTTTATTGATCAAATATTTCTTTTAACCGATTTCTGTAAATGTTTACTTTTTGCATTTTCTTCGATGTGAAATTTTTTTTGAAATTGTGCTTCCTCGATCGATTCAATTTTTTATTTGAAATGATTAGCAATCGTTATATTATGTAAGACTTGATGAAATGTTGGAAGCGCAAGGAAGAATATAAGATATCAACTTCTGTATGGTATATTTTAATTTGCTTGACTTCCTTGCGTTTCCACCATAATAGATAATATGATAGTTTTTAACATTCGTCGCATATTCGATGTTTTGTTAACTCCGACGTTTATTAAAAATTTATCAATTTCACTTGTTGTTCAATAAAATAATCAAGTTTTAAAAGTTGTTTTGGACAATTTATGAAATTTTGAAAACATTTTTATATTTTGAATCTGACCATTCAATCTAACAAAAAAATTAAAATTTTTTAGTACCATAAATTATTTTTATCGTTTGTATTTCAAAACATATGTTTTATAATAGTTAAATGATAGAAATTTTCTATAAATTTTTCGAATAATAAAAAATGAATGACATTTGAAAACTTTTTGCCGCCTTGTTCAAACTGAACATCAACCAAAAGTGTCACTCATGATAAAATTGTTAAAAATAATAATTACTTCAATTGCTTCTTCTGTTTTTTTCTATTTTTATGAGGTATTCCTAATTACTTTACGAAATTCCATGATTCCTCTCTCATTTAAAAACTTATTGTAATGGCTAAAAATAGACTCACGGTTTCAAAAATGTACCGCTTAGGAAAAAAGCAGGAATTATAGAAATAATATTATGATTTAATTCTGTTCATCATGTCTGTAATAAAATTTCCTACAAATAAAAAGAAAGTAAATTACACACACACTGTAGGTCGATTGTAAGAATTCGCTACTTATGTAGTTTCGATTTGCTGTCGAACAAGTATCATTTTGTGTAATTTATAAACTATGTCTTGTGCCTACGGCAAATCTAAAGACAGATTTATGTATTTCATGTTTCTCGTTATTATTTTATTGGCAGCTTTATATAAATTTATCGCCTGCAGTTTTCACGACTGGACCATTTTTGAGTTATAATATCAAATAAGCATTAATTGACCGTGGGTCGTGAAAAATTTGATACAATAGACTGCCAGTAGTATTATCTTGAATAGGATCTCTAAATAGAAATGGTGTTCAAGATCTCTTCAAGATCCTTGGTACTATGTTCATGTAATTTGAATATAAGAGTGTGTCTCTAAGCATAAAATCAGATTTGTGGAAATCAGCTTTCTATTACGGGCGAGCTTTTTTTTGGTCTGTGTATTTTGGCTTTGTGAATTTCAGGATTTTTAGCGTTAAGAGAGAGTGAGACAGACAAAATTTCAAGTACAGCACTGTTAAAGTAGATAATTAACTAGCCAAGCATATACGGGTAGTATAGGACAATTAATTTCTTTTAATATTAACAAAAAGAGCAAAAGGTGTACTTTTAGCTATAATTTATGTAATTTTAATTTGAAATTATTTTTAAATTAAAAAAAAATCTATCTGCGTGAATGGGTTTTTACCGGATATCGGGCACCGATCGGTGCCAGCTACTTTTTTGCCATGCACCCATCCGCCGCGCGATAAGGAACATAATTCCAAAAAGCTTTCAATCACGATTTTTTGTACCAATACCGAAGGGTTTACAAACCTGTATGCTTGTATCTGGACTTGCGGGGGCCTGACAGAAAACCGATTAAAATGCGTTTTTTTATTCGAGTTGATTTAAGCTGGGGAGGTAATTAGTGGTTTGAAAACTATCAGTTGTCTATCGTGATTTTGAAAGACATAATGATATGATGAAAAATGTGGCGGATTAGCCACGTAGCAAAAGTAGCAAAAAAAAAAAAGCCTCGTAGCAAGAGTAGCAAAAAATAGTGGAAACGCTGAGAATAGTATAATGATTTTTTAGCACAATTATACTATAATTTCACTTGTAAATTAATTTATAAGTTTAATAATACTAACTTTTAATTTAAAAAAATATTAATAAAAAAGAATTAATGCTTTCTAATGTGACATTAATAATTGTTTTTTATTATTAAGTTACAATTATAAAATTTAATGCCGTTTATATCTGACTTAAAGTGAGGCATATATAATTTTACTTTCATTCAGATAAATGCTTTTTATTTCTTAGAAAAGATTTATTAAAACCAAGTCATAGTGAATATGACCTTGAGATAACAGATTAACAAATTTTATTGGATATTATTTTCAAGTTTTGAAGAAATTTCAATTTCGTACTGAAATAGCAAATATTCGTAATTTTTTTTTATAAGTCTTGATTTCCTTGGAAAACAGTGACGTTTTTGACATATCTGTAATAAAATAGTGACTCGTTGAATAGTGACGGGTGGCCTAAGTTATATCAAATGGTGGATAACGATAAAATAATGATAATTTCTAATATAAATATAGCTGAATAAGGATCCTTTTCTGAAATTTTATAAGAAAATAATATTTTGTGAATGAGAGCTGAAGATCCTGTAAAAATATGGGTATGCTATCAATTCGCGTGCCGAGATGAAATTTCTTGAACCACTAAGTTCATGACTCGACACATACTTCATTAGAAGTTCTTCTCAGGACACGAAAAACAACTTTCTTTCAGACAATTATATATAATTTTATATAGAAAAATATAAGTATATTTTAATTCTTCTAAATATTCTTAGAAAAAAAAAATTATGGTTTAGTTTTAACAAAAAATAAAAATAAAAAAAAAAAAATTCAAAAACATATTGAAACAAATTTATAAAATTTAACACGTATTTTTTAATTAAAAATTTATTTATATATAAATTTATTATTATTAACATAATAATTTTTTAGTAATCCGTACCAAAAAAGTATTGCATATCTTTTGTATCTTGTATTTAATTTGTAAACGTTTTCAACCGTCTCGTCTTTTTTCTACAATTGAAATTTTCCCGCGAGAGTCCAAATTAGGGAAAACTAAAGTTTTCATTTTCTCGAAAACTATAAAAGATAGAGAATTGAAAATTTGTAGATAACTTCAAATAGTAAGACTGTTGATTCTAATTTCATATACTTATCAAAGAAGGTCAACAGCGCCGGCTCTAGTCTCAAATCAAGGTAGAGTGAGATCTTCTTTCGGCTCCTTTTTTTTTTCAAAAACTAACTTGTATTTCAATAATCAACCCTTAAAATGCGATTTGGTTTTTCGAATTTGGCATTTTGGCGCTTCTTGCAAACTGGGGTCTGCAGGGCCCGCTCGACTTGCTCCACCTTTGGCACGACTCCGGAAGCATTTCAAAGCCTACCGATTTCATATTCTAGTATTTCAAGAACTAACTCAGCCAATTATTATCACTACACGGAATCCTTACATAGCCTGATACTTGATATATACACACTTAGCCGATGTTTTATATATTTTTTTTATCAAATTTAATGAATATTGCGCATACAAAAATTATATTTTTTATTTTAGTGTTTTTTCGGTGTGTATGTGTGTATGCATTGTATATTAATTATAAAATAATAATTTTATTAAAGTCTCTTATCAGAAATTGACGTGTTTTACTGCCAAGTTAAAATTTTAATTTTTTTTATATAGGTATATTATTGATAACACCAAAAACCTACACATACAAAATATTGCTTGTGTGCCATTGTATAATAAGTTTTTTTTTTTTATTTTTTAAATAAACTTTTTTAAATTTTAATTAAATTCATAATTTTTGTTGTTGTTGAAAAAAAATTTAAATAACATTAATTTTCCATAAATTTGTTTAATTACAGCTTTTTTTTTATCGCTGTATACGTGATAGGTTAAATTGCAATTTTTACACCTACAAATAATTTTTTTCATTAAAATATTTAAGTTTCACACGGAGTTAAAATTGAATCACTATAAAAAAAATTTTTCTAGACAAACGTAAACGCCTTTACTTCGTATAGCAAGTAAAATTTTTTGAATCGTGTGAATCGTATGATTTGAATCGTATGATTACAATACTTAATTCAAGAAAGTAAGCAGTTGATTGCTGAATATTTGAAGTAAACTACTGAAATTGCTTAAATTTTTTTTACGATCATATTTTCTTGCAAGTAGTACTTTTTTTTTAAACTGAGTTACCTCAATCCCTTTCAAGTTCTTCTGAAGTCAATGCTACTTTCTGGCCTCGAGGAAAACTATTGAAAGAAGAATTTGTTCTAAAATTGGCAGCTAATTTTAAATCAAATCAAATCAAATTTAAAACATAAATTTGTTACTTATTTTTCTTTGAAAAGTTTATGCGTTATGTGACCTGACTCTAACAACATCCCGTGATGATGTATCAGAAATTTAATCGCCATCTGAAGATAAGGTTTGAGTAAACCATGTCCATTTCAATTTGTGTTATTGTAAATTAATTTTTAAAACATGCTTGACTTGCATTTTATCGCTCAAGCAACTCACCTACACGAACTTTGAATTATGTCTAATAAATGCCACTGTACTTGCTGGAGTTAAAGAAGACTAATCTGATTAGATTTGGTTGATAGTCCCTTGATTGGCTAGGTGAAAATCATCTGGTCAGTTTAAAAGCCATTTTCAACCAGAAAAACCAGGCCAGAATTAAGCTTATTAATCCTAGTGAGCCTTTCCGATAGCTGGTGCAAAAAAATGAAAAGTTCAATACCAAACTAGGATTACCTCACAGGGATAAAAAATGATGCATGCGAAGCCCCAAGCCTGCAAGAAGATGTTTGAAAATGCCTGTTAGAAGAGCCTGTTGAAGAAACCGCTTAGGTAAATGGCTAGCAATAAACATGTTATTTCACGCGGCGAGGGGTGTCTAGCTTAGCCAACTATAAGGCAGTCGCGACGCATATCTGACAAAAAAATGCTTAGTAGGATAGGTATTTCCAAGATATTAATTACGGCAGTGATACATGGCTGCCTCCCTTTACTGGAGAAAAAACTGAATAATTAAAACAAAATTGCTATATTAAAAAAAATAAATAAATAAATCATATATAAAATTAAGCCAAATTTCAACACAAGTATTATTCTTTTTTTTTAAACATTAATTATTCCTTAAAATAAATTCTTTCATTAATAATTTAAATATAAAATATAATCAACAACAACAAAAACAAAAACTGAAAAGAATCATTAACGAGAGAAGACAATCTTTTGAAACTAAAAATTATTTAGGTTAAAATATACACTAATTCATAAAAAAAATAGTATATAATTAGCGTTCATTATAGTGGGTGGACGCCACTGTTTATATGAATTAAGAAGTATATTTAAAAAAAAAAAACTAATATACTTAAGGTAGTTAATTCGTGCAGACTTATTTTTGTTATAGAGCTGGCAATGATACGAAACAGTTTTGGCGATGAGACAACTTAGGTATGTGTTGTACACACACATTAACAGTGTTATACAAAAGTTAGTCGGCACGACGTACGTTCTATGCTGTATTATTTTATGCTAAGGGAGGCGTCACGGTTCGTTTTAAATTCTTCGAAAACCAAAACACGCGGCGGCTTTAAGGCCCTCATTGCAACAAGCACTGACATTCAATACTTGTATATAGGGTATTTTAACAATTAACTCAATCGACTGTTTGTTTTCACTTGTTTTAACATTATTTTAGTTAAAGAATGTTACTTTAACCAAATACATTGCTTCACTAGCGAGATTCACCACAATCTTCGGCCGGAACCGATGCCGAAAGTTTAAATGCTTTAAGAAACTTGGTTCAAAATTGGCTGCAATAATATAAATGATTTTAAAATTCTAATATTGAAGGTTTATGTTGGTTTTATAATATAGAAAGGTAATTTTGGAGTTGATCTAGAGATGATAGAAGAATTACCTAACAATTTGTCGAAACAACTATCTTTTGCGAAACCTTCGGCTTCGACCGAGAGCCTAATATTTCGCCGAAGGTGTTTTTTTTTTTTACCACAAAGGTGGTCGAAGCCGAACTATCCTAATGTCAGTACAATAAAAAAAGAAATATCCGAAATTCAGCCATCTCTTAAAATAAGTCTGACTCTGGTATTATTAATTTCGGTTGTCTGAAGTGAACCACCTTAAATATCCCAAGAATATAAAAAAATTTGTTGAAACAGATGAAAGAAAGGTATATTACGTGTTTTGGTCTTTAAAAATATGGCACAATATGCCAAAAAATATATCTGTTTTATTTTTTTAATTTGTAATATATTTATACTCTTTTTGATTAATTAATAATCCGTCAACGAAATGTACTCTGTTCGTAATTTACTTTGGTAACTAAATACATTTTTATATCATTAACAAAAATTTGAAGAAAAAAAGATTGCTTTTATATTGAATGTTAGATCATGAGCCAACTTACATAAATAAAGTTTAGGATTGAATTAAATTAGAACTGCTTTGCTAGTTTAAAATTTCCATTTGAATAAAACTGAAACAAACGAAAAAGTTACACAGAATTTGGGACACGAACCCGGATCCTCTACATATCCGATCTAGGACGTAACCAACTCAATGACACTCGTGCTCTATGTGAGTGGCTCAAATTATATTTAACCTGTTCGTATCTTTATTTTAGAGATACCAGAAACATAATATTAACAAGTCAAATCTAACAAAGTTGGCATTAGGTAAGGATTTGTAACGAGTGGTAGTTGTCTACCCGTTTTCCGCGAAATAAGATTTTTTATGTTATTGGAGCAAAACTACAATGCAATTAGCAATGGAAGAAGTTAAGACTTCTTCAGTCTTTGCTGCCTATAGTAAGTTCTTACGCTGTCAACTTTGCAACAACATATACTTTTGCTGTCAACTTTGAAAAAGGAAATTATGCTTATCAGCTCGGATTATATCGGCTAGTATTCAATGATACTTAAGAACGATAAGCTTACCTGTTTTAAGCTTGCGTATAGGGCAAAATAAGTATTTTTTACAGCTTGTATATATAAATTTGGAATAACGATTTTCATGAAATTTTGTATGTAGTTGGTTTCGGGGGGCGAAAATTCGATCTAGCTTGGTTTCCTTTTTTAGAAAACGCCGTTTTATCAAGGAAACTTTCATCTCGGAAACGTCTTCAACGATTTTCATGAATTTTAGTATGTAGTGGGTTTCGAGGGTGATACATCGATCTAGCCACGATTTACCAAAAAAAGAAATAACGAGCAAAGCTCGGTCAACCAAGTGCTTATAAAATAATCAACCAATCATATAATACGAATCAAACACCAATAAAAAAATTGGCAATGAAAAACGTATACCTTTGTGTCAGCTGTTATTTTTCTCTAAAAAAATCCTAGTAAACCTACTGTTCTAACGAAAATCGACAGTAACACCGCTTAATTTCATTCAGTATTCGCTCCGTGCGTGAGTTTCGTTTCCATGGTAACGATACACTACTTTAATTAGAGAATTGTATGGATGCAAACATAATTTTATGGATTGCATTTATGACTTACTGTGAAAATTTAATATTATTGTCTCACAAATTTAAATAAATAATTATGATAATTTACATTTAAAAAATAATATTTGTGCAATTTGATTTCTTATTTTCACAATTTTTAATGCATTAAGTTTAATTAATTCGTGTTTTTCAATAATTTTAATTTGACATTCACTATAACATTAACATGTAAAGAATTGCAAATTAGTCATAACAGCCTCCTTTAACGCCAAAATTTGTCACTGGAAGCGCTGGCATCGATTTTATTGTCCCTACCATGACTACGCACACAACGAATAGACATATTTTAATTAATCGTGTACAATCTATTGATGAAACCTAGTTCATAGAAGCAATATGCATTACAATATGCAAGTATACATATTAAAGTATATCATATACGTTTAGTTCATGCTTTCGTAGCATCAAGCAGCAGCATATTATAAGCGCACAGTAAATGTAAAAAAGATCCAAGTAAAACTTACTGTTTTCTCGAAAATCGACAATGACGCCACTTTATTCCATTCAGTATAAAACATTTTGATTAATCGTGTACAATCTATTGATGAATCCTAGTTCATAGAACCAATATGCATCACAATATGCAAGTATACATATTAAAGTATATCATATACGTTTAGTTTATACTTTCGTAGCATTAAGCAGCAGCATATTATAAGCGCACACCGTATTATTATTATTATTATTATGATTATAACATATACTATAATATAACATTGAATTGAATAAATATATATGATATTCTGATTGGTCCATGAATACTTGATACAGGCCCCGCCTGTTTAATCGCACGGTTCTATATAAGTATTATATTATATCGTTGTGTTATGTTGGGTATATTTACAAGCCAACCTTCTTTGTTCACTTTATTATTATTATTTTTTACTTTTTTTTATTGCTTATATTTCTGTATTATTATAATATCTTAGGTAATTATTAATTGTTTTTATTATTCAAGAAATGAAAATGGTTTTTCATTATTAAATTTTAAACCTAAAATGAATTAAATATTCATGAAAGCTTTTGTTAATAAATTTGGACCCCGCAATATTTGATAGGAAAATGACTTTCGGTGAAATCTTTTCAAACCATCCCCAAAATGTTCTTCAAATCGTTCTGATCAAAAGCTATATAACTGTAATGTTTGTGCAGCTTTGAAAGACCGTAGCTCGAGAGCTTTTGAATCGGAATGAATCAGAATGAATCAAAGATCCCGAAAAAATCGGGAAAAAGTTTTTGTTACCGATTTCGATAAGACTCTGTATATAAGGTAATTTTAACCCAAAAAATATAAAAATCGGGTTTATGCATCGATTGGATGCATAGTTTCTGAGAAAATCGCTCTTTATGTCCAATTTTGGATTATATCTCAAAAGCCATGTGTCCAATCATTAAATAAACCATTAAAATTTTTGGATTTTTTGGGTCAAAATTAGCTTATATAATGAATTTCATCGAAATCAAAGGCAAAAAATGTTTTCCATTTTTTGCAATTTTTTGAAGGGGTAAAAAAGCCCTGGGGAAAAAATCGAAAAAATCGCGAAAAAGTTTTTGTTACCGATTTCGATAAAACTCTGTTTATAAGGTTATTTTAATACAAAAATCGGGTTTATGTATCAATTAGATTCATAGTTTCTGAGAAAATGGATCTTCGTGTCCAATTTAGGATTATATCTCAAGGCCACGCATCCGTCATTAGGTAAATAAAAATATAAAAATACGAAATCATTTGAAATATATTTTTAAAATAATTATAAACATATTGCAAAAATATGTGTGGAATATTCCGGAAAAAACAAATACCCATTCTCATATTTAAATAATTTATATTTCTTAAAAGGAGGATAATTTATTGTAGAATAAAATATACACACAAACACATACATTATTCGGCCTTTTAAAATAGCCTTAACTAAATAAAAATTTCATAGCAAACAATACAATTATTTTATGTTTTATAAAAACACTTACACAAGTTTTAGTATTACACTTGTAGCCACATTTTGAAGTAAAAAAAAAATTTACGATAACGGTAATATTATAAAATTTCAATAGTCTTTAAAAATCACCCCCTGATGTTTTGGGTAAATTTTTAAAGATTAATTTTCAAGTTTTTAAATATTTTATTACCCACCCTAAAATATTGCAATATGTATGAGAGAAGGTATGAGAGATGATTGGGAGGTTAAATTTTGTAAGTGATTTTGTGTATGAACTAAAAGTTGATTTTTATTTAAATATTATTATAATAAAAATTTTAAATTACGATTTTTACTCCAATTTCTCTTATAGTGACACTCAGACTTCTGTAGCGAGTAAGACAGTGATACCCTAACCAGTGACAAACAAAAATACGAGTAAGACAGAGAGACAACATTTTTTTTCTATCTATCTCATTTCTATTAGAGAAACTGAAATAGGTATAAGAGTCACATACCCGTCTCGCTTCCTCCTTGATGAGCAATGCGGACTTACATAAAGAGACACACACTAAAGTTTATGGCATACAATAAAGTTATAAAAATGGTAGCTTTGACCTAAAATAACTCGCCCATGCCTGTGTTAGAGTTCTATTAAACCAAAAGTGGCACTACGAGGGAGATATATAAGTATGTGCACACATATCTACACTCTCTATTGCTCAGTGCCACTTTGGTTTGATAGTTGCTTAAACTGGTTGCTAATTTGGTGACAGTCTGCACTCTGTCATGGTGTGTGCACAATTTATACTTTCCCAAGTATCCAACCAATTGGGACGCTGGTCAATCAACTTCGATCAGATGGTTAGTGGTTGACTAATGAGCGTAATCTTTATAGGCCAATGATATATTTTGGGTTGTGGCTTTTAATCGACAAAAAAGAGGTTAAATTTAAAATTTAAGGCAAAGTGGCTACCATTTATCAAGAATTTATACTTGAAGGAATCTTTTCAAGAACGTTACGTGGCGCCTAACTCGGAATCTGGACTCATTTTTCGTTCAATATTACAGATAAACAAATTTAAAAAAATTTTTTTTCCAATTTTGATAGTGAATTATGTAAAACTTGATGATATAAGAAAAATAAAAATTTACTTTAATTATTCAGCCTTCAATATTTCGAAAATCAAGGTAAATATCGAAAAATTTTACTCGTTATTTTTCCTCTACATTCATGAAGATGTAATAAAATTTATCATCAAAGTTTAAAATAAGATTTAAGTAATTTCAACCCTAAAACTAGCCTGCTCGTATACCCTTATTTGAAAGGAGACACTTGGTTTTTTTTTGTTTTTTATGTCATTGCTAATATATTTACTTTTTATTAAAAAGTATTATTCTTTCCGAGTGAAAATTATCAAAAACTTTCAAAATATGTCGTTTTTGATATTTATCCATAAGAACAGCGTATTTTATATCTATTTTTCAATTATTTATTTCTTAAAAATTTACATGAATAACTAAGCTGAAAATTAAACCACATATTCTCTGAGTCTACCTCTAACAAAAATTTTGAAACTTACAATCGATTATAGTTGTCATGCTCATACATCCTTAATTTCTATTTCATATAATTTCATTTCTATGGAAATCAAATATTCCCCATATGATAAAACAACACCATATAAATATTAAAATTCCCTAGTTTTACATAATATTTGAGTACCTTATGCTATGCATATACTAAGGTAAAACTCATAGACAGATAAATCTTGTAAACATATATGTATATATTTTATTTTACACAAAAGCTCAACAAATACACATCATACATGTAAACACCTATAGTAGATATATGTTTGTTGAATAATATATAAATATGTTGTTGATTACTGTTGAGTGGTATACATTATACATATACACTATATGTTTTTATATAAGATAGGCTATAGTATAAGGTCTTTGTGTTATATATCTATACAGGCCTTTTATACATCATCATCGTATAGTTATAGTAATTTAGCTCTAAATAGTTTTAGGTAAGTACCTACTAACAGTTATATAAATACTGTGTGATTCATTGGAATTGGTTCAAGCATACTAGAGATCAATATAATTTTATAAATACATTTTTGATTAACATAGTTTCCAAAAATCACAAAAAATTCCTAGATCATCGGACTTTTTTCTTATTATTTTATCGTTCTAAGTTGGCTGAAAAAATGATGAATCATATAGGTTATTCTTTTCAATTGGATATTTCTATGTCAAAAAATCTAAATAGTGTGATAAAAAACTATCTAAAATATTTAAACAATCTTGTAGTTTATAATAATACCATAAAAATATAAGGTTGTCGATGATATAAAAACAAAATTTCAATTTAATTATGAGTTCATCGAAGATCCATTATTTGATGAACAGAGACGACTAAAATTAGAGTATTGATGATTGAAGAGCGATATGAAGAGTTATTTTACTTGCGCTTCCACCATATATTGACTCAAATGTGTCTAATTTTAACTTTGAACTGGATAGGAATTAAAATTCAATATTTTGATTCATGTTGGTACCGAATTTAAGAAAATTGAAATCGAATTATCGATATTTCGTGAAATATAGTCATAAGATATTTTGAATGTTTTTTAATTACATTTTTAAAATAGATTTTCTTTATATATAATTTTTATAAGTCAACAAAAATTCATTCTTATAATCATCTTAGTGTTAATTATAATGCTAGTATGTAACAAAATGAATCACCTGATCTATAACATGTCTAAATATATTTACCTATAGGATGACTGTGTTATAGATTGTCGCGTGTTAAGTATGTGATACCTGACTAATTTTATTATTTTCTAACTGTCTATCTTGTCAAATTCACCTAAATATGTTGCATATTTTATTTTTTTATTTTATATAATATTTAATTTTTATTTATGATATAAAACATCACGTGGATCGGATTATAGCGCCACAAAAAAAGAAAAAAAAAGAAATAATTATAGTAAATATATTTTTTTTTTTTTTATAAAAATAAAAAATGTCATTTATTGAGAAAAGTCATACGATTTGTCTTATGATACTTTTTCTTAACTGATACATAAATATTTAAAAAAAAGTATTTTCGTGAAAAGTGGAGTAGCTTTCCTCGTCTTTTTGTATATTTCGATATTTGAGATCTATTTTTAAATGGTATATTTACATCATTGCAAATTTGATTTATCTGAAAAAATAAATTTTGATTGACAAACTAATTTGTCCTACCTACACAGAGAACCTAGAAAAAATTAGGAAAGGAAAAAACTGATCTCTAAAATTTCTAAAGACTTACCCGTTGAATAATAGTTGTAACCCGTCATTTTTGTAACGAAAAACAAAAAAAGGAATTAAAACTTTGATTTAAGTGTAATAATAATTTGTGGATTTGAGCCTAGAATCTATAAAAAAAATGATAAATTTTTGAATGAATGAATGGTAATGATATCTGATATTTAGGATTTGAAAAATGCATGAAAGGTAAAGTGGATCAACAAAGCATTCATATTATTATCTTATAAATTATTTCTCTAGCTTATTTTTTCCTGTTCACGTGAGATTTACCGCTCATTTTGAAGCATTTCAGGCTGACTAAAAATGACTCAAAGTTTAAAAATGTATCACTTGTCTCTAACCACGGGTATCGTACTGCAGAATTTTGGTCGGATCGAGCTAGTTATTTTATAATACCGACATTTTTCAACTGGAACGCGATAAATTAATAAACGGGCTTCGATAATAATTGAAGGAATCAGTACAATTATTCGCGATTACTGTAAAAAAGTTACCTTTGAGTAAATTATCAATTAACTGTTTGAAAACTGCCGTCGGATTCGGTGATCGTTCGAGAGTATTTTTTTCATCATGATTTTTTAGAGAAATTTTCTTCATGTTTCATTGTGATTCAAAAATTATTTTAGAACAGCAGTGTTTTAGAAAATTAGAAATTTAAACAAAATATAATTAGATTTTGATATCTTCTTTTAAAGTTGTGATCAATTCTTTGACGAGAAATATCTCAAAATTGATTCAATTTAACCTTGGGAGATAGTCGTTAACACTAAATTTTTATCCACTAAAAAAAAAAGGTTTTAAAAAATAAATTTTACAGCAAATGATTGATTAATAAACACACCAATCTTTTTCTTTGTTTTAGAAGATTTAGAAAACAAATTTTTCACATTCTAAGAAATTTTATTGCTGCCAGAAATTGCCATAAACAAATCTAATGAGTCATGATGATAGTATAAAGGGTTGAAAAAAGTAATTACCTATTTGATACCCTAAATATTGTCTATATTTAAGGTTTTTACTGTAGTTAAAAAAAAAACCTAAAATCAATTATTTAAAAAAGACCAATCTTATTACACACATAATATAACATGGTGGTATCTTTAAATGGTTCATTTCTAAGATGAATTGAAATAACATACACTCAGACACTTATAGATAAAGTACTTAAACTTTAGGTGGTGTATCTGTATATATATGTGAACAAAAACATTTTTACGACTAATTAAATTTTGGGTAAGTTTAATTTCCCGTCGCTCGTAAAAATGGACCAAAATAAAAACACAATACAAAAAGAACAAAAAAAATAACAACACTTAATTCATTTTGATGAAGACGAGAAAGATATTATTATTGCCAAAAACACAAAAATGATTGAACAGAGTTTATTTGCAATGAGTTGAACTGTGTATCTGTTTTTTCCTGTCCACCAGAGATCTTCCTTATTCTTTTATCAAATTCGACGATTTACTCCTCATTTTTAAGCTTACGTGCTGACTAATAACGAAAAATGGACTCACGATCTAAAAATGTAACGCTTAAGAAAAAAACAGGCTAAAGAAATAATAATAAGATTTAATTTTGTTCATTATGTAATTTGTGTATCATATCTGTTATAAAATTGCCTATAAATAAAAATAAAGTAAATTACTATTGATATTTTATTCCATATTTTATTCGTTCAGACTGTTTGTAGCCACGGGTACCGCATTGCGGAATTCCTCATAATTGAGAATACCTGCCTTTCTTTAATTTTTAATCATTTTCATCAAAAACTACCCACGAAAAACTAGCCGTGAATCTGAATTTGACAGAACATAAACAGAAAATAAAACTTCAATCCATGGTAACTTAACTCCAATTAAATCAATTTTCTGCAGATCTTTTTTCAGTTGATTTTCTTTTTCGGTGATCCTTTTTCGATATGGTTCCTCATTAAAAAATAATATAGTTAATTTTTGAAGATCAGAAGAAATATTAGCGTAATATTCTCTTTTCAAAAACTGTTATTAATTTTCGTTAAACGTTTATCAAATTATCTAATTGCTGCTGACTGCTTATTTTTTTGCGCTGTATTTTACTTGGTTTATAACAAGCTTTATCCAAAAGTGGGCCAAAGTTTCCTTTTTGTTGATTAGCCTCTCCAAGGTATGCACAACATGGGTTTTTGATAAACATGTCTGGGAAGTTTTAGTCAAATCAAATTTTTCTTCTTACCAATAACTTATTATGGTAAATTGGAAAATACTAGCGTTTATTCAATCCAATTTTAAGTACAGTGTTTTGTATAACGTCATGGAAAACATCTATAGTTTACGCCACGTGAACTACTTAAAAAGCACTATCTCGTGCATTTTAGGACAAAAAGCTTAACCCGATTTTAAGATACTCTATTTAAGATAATACATATTTTATGATAACTTGAAAAGAACACGAAATGTTTGATAATTTCGTTCGCAAATAAACAGGTTACGATGAACAGTCAATACCTTAAAATTATGCCACACAACTCATCATCATAATAACATCATGATGATGGTTGATGGTTTATCTTGGTCTTCAGACTCTAAAAATCTATAATTTGTTCAACCAAATTTCTGATTGGTTCTGATATTTCTTCTCTTCATAATAATATTTGTGTCTGTTCTTTTTTTTTCTGGTCATTTGTTTTTTTTTTTTTTTTCGTTTTTGTTAACCCGTTCACGTTCGTTTGTTCGTCTACTTGTACAAATATTATACAAGTTCCATAATAGGAGAGAGTGTAGTACCATCGATCAAAATGTACATATAAAAGTTTTGGAGAGCCATTTTTTTATCCTCGAACTAAAAAAAAGGGGTTTTGTAAGTTTGACCTCCATATGTGTGTGCCTGTCTGCGTGTCTGTCTGTCTGTGTCATCGTAGCGCCTAAACGAATTAACCGATTTTAATTTTGGTTTCGTTTGAAAGGTAATTTAACGGAGAGTGTTAGCTATGTTGTATTGGTATAGTACTTTGTTTGATTCAAGTTACATGACGATGTACTTATCCTATCTTAAAATCATCCTAACCAAATACAGATCAATAAGCAGTTATTTAGATATAATGTGTCCTAAAAACTCAAAACACAATAGTGAATTGGACAGTAAAAGAAAAATTTGTACTTTCGAACACTAAAAATTATGATATCTATTGTGTTCTTGAAAGCAAGTGCACATAGATAATCATTTTTTAGGTTGCTTGCCTTCTGGTAAATAACGTTTGTCTTCTTATAGTTGATATCTCATAGATAATATTACCTTTATAGAAGCTTTATAGTGATTTAAGATACATTGTATATAGAGTAGGTACTACACACTACCCTAAAAATAATTCTGCCGAATTTATATTTATTTCACTTGTTCACATATATTTATATTTGTTATTTCTATTTATCTTATATATAGTTATATTTATTTATCTTATATTATCTTATATTGCTGATTGGTATATATTTACCTTTTGGCCATATTATAATTTAATATTATTTTATATTTCTTTAGTGGTTGAAATATCATTTTTTTTATTTCAATTTTTTAGAAATATAAATAATGAAATTATTTTTATGTATTTTTAAATATAATAGGATAATGTACCATGGAACACATTTTAATGCTCCTAGAACCATCCGCATAATCACTTTGACAATCAGTCGTCAGCCTACTTGTACTCTCATTTCAATGTAAGTCAAAATTATTAAATAATTTTGATTTGAGAATGAATTTTTAATAATTTTGATAAGAAAATAAAATTTAATTAGGAAATTTTTGATATTTTTTGAAGACCTTGCTCAATAGATTGACCCCGAGGATTAATATAAAGAAACACTATTATTAAAGGATACTTTTACTTGTGTTTATAATTTGTTTTAGCCTTGATTTTTCAATTCAATGTAAACATTCAATTAATAATTTAAATTTTTATCAATTATCTCCAATATAAAAATATATTGTATTGAATTAATATTTTTATATTTCAAAAACAAATCGATAAAAATCAATATTATTAATTTTCAATTTACTTATTATACTTTTTATTATCTGATTTATATATTTTATATACTGAATATCTTAACATAGTGAAGTAGTATCAAATTTAAGGTACTTCGATACGAAAATATTGGATTTTTTAAAAAAAACTTGAAAAATATTGATATGTTCAACACTTGAAGAATCATTTAAATGTGAAGAATCACCCATTTTTACATGATGTAAGAAAAAAGGCCTTCAGTTTTTCATACCCTAATATGATTTATTCAAATGAAAATGTTCTGTTTAGATAAAACTTCCATTAACACTTTTGGTGAATTCGAATACCACTTCGGTAAATTGAGAGTTCCTAAGATTGTATGTTCCTAAAATATGGCAAAAATTACATCATACAAATCGGCAAAATCATTTTGGAACTTGGAAGAAAGAAATTGGATCCACCATCGATGAAAATTACCTGGCAGTTAAGCAAAATTGTCATAGAAAATTTCATTAAAAAAGAGAAGACTTGCAAATTAAGTCGAAGTAACCATTAATCTCTTTTTTTTCTTTAGTTCTCTCTCGTTTGTATTTTGATAAAGGTTATATTTGATAAAAAATTCACCCAAGTATGAAAGTAACGTCGAGGAGAATTGTACAGCGCTGGTATGTGATATATTAGAGTTTTCATTTTCGAGCACACCTATGATATCAATGTTTCTTATCATTTCTTTCATTGTGATGGTTATTCAATAATACATAATTTATAACGGAAATGAAAATAGTTCCTACCAGGTATCCCACGACACCTCTTGTTCATTTATTAATAAATTTCTTTTGTATTGAAAATGTTTTAAAATAAGCAGTATCCTTTTATGCCAATCGATTTACCTTAATATTCACAATTCATTATAAAAAAGATTCAATTAAATTGAAATTGATTTCAAAAATTATTATATACATATTTAATTTACATATTTATTATAAAATATAACTGTGCACTGCTTGTGCAGTCAATGATTCAAGTTAAAGCAACTCAACTCACTATAAACAGAACATCAATGTATATGTATATAGGTATAGATAGATATTCAAATCTATAAATATTTTTTAAACTTATTAATTTATAATTGAAATAAATGATTATTTTTTCACACCTTATTGAAATCATATTTATGTATCAACTTTAACTTGAACCAAGTGTTTGTTATGCTATTATAGATCAGGAGATTTTAATAGAAAAAATGAAAGATCAGAATAGAATTTATCCTTTAGAGTTATAGAAATTGAGACAGTTCTTTATACAGAATGCGAGTTTTATTCGGTTTTAGGTATTCAGAGAAGGGGCTGATGGAAGATAGTGGAAAATTGATATTAGAACGTTATTTTAAGAAATAAGTTTTGCTAAAAACATTTTTCAATAAAATTAATAAATTTAACGAAAATCGAATGCGAGAAATGATACTTTTGCATACACTCATTCGAAAAATATCTTAATTAAAAATTGTTTTTTCTTTTCTTAAAAATGCAATTTTCCTGTATATTTATTATTTATGAACATGAGCTGTTTCGTAATTCAGCCTCTTTATGTAACATCTTCAATCTCATAAAATTTCGCATTTTACATTATAAAAATGATGTGTACTTTGAGTCTTGAAAAGGGCAAACTATATTCTAGTATTCAATTTAGTTTTTTTGGTTAAAATTGCCTGATCTATAATGTGTTCAGTTTGTAAGATAGGTAGCTATTATAAAAAAAAATTAAAATTATTGTTATTACCTTGGTGAGATTGTAATAATATTTTATTGCTAATATTATTGAATTGTATTCGATATTCGATAATACAGATTAATAATTTTATAGCAAATTGGAAGCTGTTATATATATATATATATATATAACATGTGAAAATACGATGTTAATATATAAATTGTATTAAAAATACTGCCTAATAAAATGATTTTGTATTTTAAAAATATGATAATATATAAAAAATATTCTGAAAAATATAATATATAAGAACGTAGTTAGGCTGAAGACTGGTTGTTAATGTGGTTTTAAATTCGATTAAACAAAAAAATTTGTTGAAAAAACAAAATAGGACTCTTTTGACTGTCTGTTTACAAGTAGACGGTTATTGTATATTGTTTAATTTAATTATTTATTAGTTATTGGTGAATAAAATGTTAAATCATATTCCAGTTTTAAGAATAACGTTAAATTTCGATGGGGCAAAGCTTTAAATAGTGATGTATGTTATAAGTTGACTTTATATGATTTGTTTTCGAACAAGAAAATTAATAATAAAAAATATTGCGTGAATTTGATGAAAAACTCGATTATGATTTCTCGAATTTTCGATTTCTTTCTGAATCTAAAAGTATTGCCTTACAAAGAGAAGGGATTGTCATTGTATAAAAATTAAGGTGCGACTAACAGAAGGTTTAATAGAAAAAAGAATTTTTTAATAAGTATGCAATTGTAATTATTATTATTATTATTACATATTTTAAGATTTTTATGTATAATTTTTTTCACTGATTTTTTAATTAGATATAAAAATTTGCATGCACACACACATACAATTTGATTGCTTTATTTTACAATTAATACCTTGTATTTTTTCTTTAATTCAATTCTACAATTATTTAATTTTTTTTTATTTAAATACATATAAATCGCTTGGACAGAGAGTATCTAAATATCTGTAGGTAAAATAGTATAAATTTCTAAGTAAGTATTTGTTTAAAAACAGTTTTAAATTTTAATTTTTAGGTGAAAAAATTTGTTTCACTCCAAAAATTGTGATATTAATAATTCTAAAATTGTATTAATGATAAAAGTGATTTTAGCGCACTTGAAATTTAATGCTGATAATTCATTTGTTGCATAATTTCTACATCTGGTTGAAATGAGACATACTCGAATAAATCTAAAGAAGCTCAGAAATTCAGGAAAAATATTTCTCATTTAAATATGAAAAGGTTATTGGAATTATCGCTTTTTGTTGGATACAGAATTCTTTGCTCTAGAAAAACCTTTTCTATCGCGAAAACTTTGGAATGAGGAAAATGCTACAAAAATTCTTCTAAGGAATTTTCCGATAGGAATTTATATATTCGATAATTCAATTGAAAAAGGCGTAAAACGTGTACCGCACTTTTGGAAAAATACGACTGTGAAAATAATACCGAGGGAGCTCTAGGAAAAAACTCTAAGAAGCTACATCCGAAAATAGTAATAAATACAGGAGCTGTAATTCAATAGGCAAAACTTTGTAGCATATTTTCAGTTTTCAGAAATTTGAAACCTTTGCGAAAAATAGAATTCGCAAAATTACTCTGGGGGTTAAATCGGATTGTAAATGGAGTTCTTCTATTTCTAAACACAATCTAGAACCTTTTCTTATCAAGCACAAAATGCGAATGCTTAGTCCGTCTTTTGGGTAGCAATTCATTACACTTTAAATCCCCAAACTCTTAATTCATTCATAATCTGTGCTCAACTGTGTCCTTTGCCCGAACTGTAGTGCATTTTGGTTACATTTCACATCCAAGGATGACGAACCTTACATTGCCAAAAATGTTTTTAATTTTTTACCGATTATCGTCTTATCATGAATGGAACAATTAGCTTTCGAAACACCTAGTAAAAAATACGATTTAATAAATAATGCAAAAAGAAAAAAAAAACACAAGTAGGTACTAAAATTAAATCTTAATGATATCATGGAAAAATATATTTATCAGACAAAGATAACCTGTGAAAAAAAAGGAGGAAAGGAAAAAAAAGGTATTAAAAGAAAAGTGTAGGTAATCACAATTATAATAACCACATCATAGATTAGAATTATATATAATTGTAATTCTCATGTATTTAAAAACTAAAAAAACTGCGTGCAGCTAATTATTTTAAGAAAAAAATATTATAATTTTATATATTTATATTAAAAATCTATATCTACACATAATTTATTTATATTTATTATTTTTATAAATTTTTTTTCTTATATATTTTTTTTTATTCCGTGAATATTTTGACGAAACAATTTTTATATAGGTAACCGAATTTTTGACTTAGGTACCGATATTTGTTCTAAAATATTTATATATTCGCACGAGAAGTTTTTGTAAATAATTTTATAAATAAATATTTGTTATACTTTACCACCAAAATAAAAGAGTTTTTATTTTAAAAAAAAATTATTTCAAAAAAAATTATTTCAGAGACTGCTTGATATTGATAAGACAGAATAGTTGCAAGAGAGTTCTCAATGTTTTTCAAAATGTAACCCTAAAAAATTGGTTATTCATATAATTTACTCGGGTTTTCACAAATCAAATTCTACTTTCAAAGAAGTTTACTCGTATTAAACTCAATTCTACAATGGCATCACAAAAATCTAAAGGTGAAATATTTGTGTAACGGTTGTTATGGAAATTATTAGGCAAGCTGCCGGCATTTTTGCAGTTTTTACTAACAGTTTTCGAGAATTCTCCCGCGCTTGATTTCAAATTACCGTCATACTGCCAGTCTGCGGTGTCTGATTCTATTTTTTCCATAAAAGTACATGTTGTAACCAGAAAATTGAACTTGAGTTTATTCGATTTCACTTTCAACCCCACCTTTCTCCGAAATCTCTCTAAAGTTTCGTCTGCCACTATTTTTTTAGGTTTATAAAAAATGGATGCTTTATTTAGGAGTTTATATTTAGCTATTTTAAAGTAATATTTGTGAGTAGTAACATTAAGAGTAGAATTCTTTGTATTATGTATGCCAAATAAATAATTTTATTAATCAGTGGTCTGTCTGACTTCTGGCCACATACACTCCGGTTTGTAAAAGCAGACAATTTCAAGTATTTTATTACTCAAAATATTTGTTTTAATTTATATAAAATATAATATATATTTTTTAATATTATATGTCTAGATATTATATAATCATTAATTGCAATACATACAATTAATTAATAAAAATGTATTATAAATTAATTTTAATATAAATTTTTGGTTAATACCAAATAATTTATTGATTTATTATAATTGGATTGGATTATTATTTATAATATGACATCTTTTTTAAATAATTTCATTGAAAATGCGATGTTCTATGTTGACGTTAGAGTGGAAAAATGTAAAAATGGTAAAAATACAATTCATGGCCATCTGTTTTGATATACTCAATGAATTATGACTATTTTACATAAAAAACTGAAAACTGTACATATATTTTAACTGTGTAAAACAATCCCTATCCTTATTTCGTGTGCTATGATTGAGGGAATAGTAAGAGCAAGAAATTCGAAGGCTATAACACGGTGATCTTTACCAGTCTTTACTTTTTGTAGCCCTGTAAAGCAAACGGGTATCAAGCTAGTATTAGATATTTGCTAAATAGTTACATAATATTGTTTTGTAATGAAAATGAAGAAAATGATTATAAGTTTCTGATGGTTTTTCAACTGGTTTTCTCGTTAAAATTAATAAAATTATATGATTGTTGATCATATTACTGTCGTTTAAAGTCACTTACGTATTTTTTCGAAGTATAAATGTTGTTTAATTTGGATTTTGTAATAATAAATAATTTTACGTAAATACTTAATAATAATTATTTTACATATATATATTTTTTTTATCAAAAAATAATATTTCATTTAAGGTAATTAAGGCTAATTAGCTATACTTTATTTTAATATTTAAAAATTAATAAAAACCAATTATAGATAACAAATTATTAATTTTATTATAGGCATTTAATAAATAATAAAAATGAAAAAAATTCATACTTAACGTTGTTGTTTGGTGTAAAGCGAAAAATTTTAATTTCATGTAAGTTAAATGTTTTAAAAAAAAAATTATTGTTTAATTATAAAATTTTTGTAGTGTTAAGAAAAACGTTTCTTTTTTTCTATAAACACTTTTTTTTAAGCCTAAAAGTCCTAAGTCACACAGAGTTTCCTCTCTACGCGAGTTTAATTCAAAAATACCAACGCTTTCACTAAATGTATATTAACATTTAATATATGGGACAATTTAATAAAAATATAAACCTTTTGTGAATGTTTACCACATAAATCGTTCTAAAATCACAATTAAAGTACTGTAATTTTGTTAAACCTTAAGAAAATGTTATTTTAATCGGTAACTGCTGCGATTGAGTTTTCTTGGTATCATAAAACTTTTCGATTATGATTTAGTACATATCTAGACTAGCTCATTTGGCCGATTTTTGATTTAGAGGCTGAATCATCATTAGAGGCTGAATTATCCAACAAACAGAATCTTAAGATAAAGTGAATGATTTTTATAATTTTGTGATATGCTTTAAATGAGCATAAGGTGTTGGGCAAAGGACCATCGTGTAAAACGATGTCAGATTGATGAACACTATTCAATCCAAAAAAGTCCTATTACAAAATCGGGCTTTTTTGTGTTCTTCTACCCTAGAAAAGTTGAAAGTTTTCAAAGCTTAAGAGCGTTTTCTTAGGAAAATTTTAAGTCGAAAGTGCCTTTTATAGTTTTGTCCAAAATATATTTTGTTAATTAAAAATTTTTCTACGTACATTACTAGAGGGATTATTTTCGGCCTGGTTAAGAATAGCTTATTTCTGTACGGGACGTTCTATATTAGTTTTAGAAAAATTCCATCGCTGATATTCCCACACTAACGCTCTTGCATTTCCGTCACAATATCCGAAAATAAAGTGAATATCGACATATTCTTGACTTTACTACCAGATTAATTTACTTCTAAGTTTACTTCTCATGGCTATTATCTTTGGAAACATAATAGTACACATAACTCCTTAACTTTTGGGTTTTCGACAAAAGTATTTGAGGAACTGTCGACTTAAAATTGTCTAAAGAATACGCTCCTAAGTTATGTCCATCGAGTCAAAGACACTGAGAATATTTTGAGGCCAACTAACCGTCTGCCAAACCTAGGAAAAATTTCTAGTTACGCTAGCAAATATACCGTGTGTACAGTTTCGGATTTACCAACTTTTCTTAATAATTAATTTATGGTATTATATATATATTTTAAAAATAAATAATATCCAATTTTTATTTAAATATTTTATTTACTAACGATATATTTATTATTATTTTTCTGAAAAATATAAAAAACCTTATGTACATATTAAATATATATTTTTATTTGATATGTTGATTTAACATGTGTGTGGTCCATTGAAAGGGTTCTGTTTCCTCCTGCCGTTGTACCGCTGACTGTCGCCCGTGCCTTTATATATACATATATACTACATACAATAATATTTAGGGTGGTGTGTTGAGTCACAAAAAAAAAAACAGTAATCAAACATTATACGATGTCGTTTCAAGATCTTAACAACTAATCTAACACACACCAAAATCATATATATCCATCCATCCGTCTCTTTGATTATATAAGATCAAGAGATGCCTTTTTATTACTAATAATAACATGGGTTTTTTCTTAGGTTCTTACCTCTCTATTAATAAATAAATGGGTACATTCCTTTAGCACCTTTTAATGTCATTTCTAATCGTAGTTTAAATTATTACATTTCAATTAATTTTTAATTTCTTTTGCTTTTTTGTGTTAGCTTCTATGGAATAAGACTTTTTTTTGGATACACCTCTTCTTGTTGAAACTGGATTAGATGAATTTTATAGATTTTTTCAACCTTGTTTTCAAACCCTTCAGATTTCTGAAACTAAGAGAATATGTCTCATCACGAGACTGAAAGTGTAAGCAAAAAAAATTTACATTCGGGATTTTTCGAATTTTTTTTTTTTAAACTTATATTTTAACCTCTTGAGAGTGGTTGCTCTCAAGCAATTACTTCATAGGCATCTACCTCAGTTCAATAAGGAAAGAAAAGTAAATCACCTACAAAAATAAAAAATAAAAATAAATAGTAAAAATAAAAATAATATATAAAAATCAGTTCTTTCCATTTTAATAAAATAAAATAAAAATTAAATTAAATATAAGAAATAATAATAATTAAAAGTTGAAAGCATGCATAACATTTAAATCAAATTATCAAATTCATATTCCCATAACGACTTAATTATAAATAATAACTAATAACATAAAAAAAAAAAAAAAAATACATACAATATTATGAACCTAAGACTGAGTTTTTAATAATCTAATTAAAGAAAATAAAAAATTATGTTTTGTGTTATTCATTTACTTTTTTAAATAAAATATAATTTACATTAAAAATTATTATTATTATTTTTTTAATATTTTTAAATTACATTTACCCTTATCTGTACAGAGTGTACCAATGGAAAAGTTACAAGCTTCTATTGTGAAAAGTAAAGCTATGTTCTATGTGACAATCGCAGTTAACCTTTCTTGATAATATTTAAGGTAGAATCTCCATAAAATCGCAATAGATTTCTTCAATTTTTTTCTTTCACATAGGAAAAAAATTTAGAAGAAGAATTTTTTTTCCTTAAATTCAAGAATTCCTAAAATAATGCAGGAACTTTTTTGAAGCGCTGCACCCAGTATTTATATAATCATAAAGGTAGGTATTATATACGAATATGACTTGATATATAAAAACGATAGTAACCAACACTAATTATTATTTAAAGTTGACGCTAATCAACCAATAAATAATAAAAAAATTATTATTATTATTATATTTTTTATATTCTTAACAATTGTAATAATATATATTTATATAAATATTACCGTCAAAAAAACAACCAACAAAAATATTAAAAATATAAAATCGTTGTTTGAAATTTAATATCATAAAGCGAATCGAATATATCGCGAATAATGAATGGAATGTTAATATTTTAGGTTATTTTTTCGATGTAAGAAAGTATATAATTTATAGTACAGGGTGTTAGCTAAATAATTGGGAGTAATTGAGAAACAATAACCTATATAAGAGAAAGATGAAAAAATTTGCAAAAAATCGAGACATTTTTTTCATTTCCAATTTCGATAAAACTCAGTATATAAGGTAATTTTGAACCAAAAAGTACAAAAATTGGGTGCATTTGATGACTGGTATAGTAGTTTTTGAGATACGGATTAAAATCGATCCAATTATTGCAATATGTCAGAAACTCTGCATCCAATCATTAAATTAACCTGATTTTTATACTTTTTGGATCAAAACTACCCCATCTACCGAGTTTCATCAAATCCAAAACAAAATTTTTTGTTTACGTTTTTCTCTATTTTTTCAAAGGGATAACCCTTTAAAAAAATTGCAAAAAATCGAGAAATTTTTGTGTCTCCAATTTTGATAAAACTCAGTATATAAGGTAATTTTAACCAAATTTTATGATTTTATTCGAAATGGCGTGCGTAGTAAATATATAATATAAAGGTTTATGGAGTTTTGATTTTATCAAATTAAATGTGATAACTCGATTTAGGTATTTAATAATGAAGAACGAATTCGTAAAGGCGGCATTTTACAAAATGTGTAACAAATGTCGCGCGTTGGTTTATGATTTTTTTTTATATTACAACCGTTGTATGTTTAGCTCACAAATCATATTGTGTGTATTTACAGAATGTTTCATAACATTGTACCTTAAAGAGTTAAAGAGTTCGAAGATTACTGCGATGATTATAATAGTCGCAAATATTAATAGTCGCTTTTCATTTTTGCAATCCTTATCTATTTTAAGGTGTTACACAGGAACAAAAGTAGTATTTACTTAAACCTTAAAAATATATAGAATGAAGAAAACAAATTTTCTCACTCCAAGAAAATATTTCTCTTAGAATTGATGTTCCTAGTTTCAGAAAAATCATTCTCTTTATATCCATTATATGGATAAATAATAGTTTAAAAAAACTAAAAAAACACGCTTTTATAGCAAATCGAACTAAAAACTTAAAAATAATTTTAATAACAAAGAGTTTATATTACCGTAGCAGAAGGTTATACAATCAATCATAATTAATTACTTAAAAATAAAAATATAATAAAATCTAAGATAGAATAAAATAGAACTTAAAAAAGGATAATACTAACTGTAGTTGTTCAAAAAAACATTACCTCTTACTATTTACAGAAAAATATACACTTTCTTTTCTGGACAACCGCACAAAAATGAACACGAATTGCTATTTTGAACAAACCCTATGAGATTCAAGAAAAGAACAAAATCAACAATTTTAAATTGGAAATCGAATCAGTCTCACGTTGGGTGCTAATTTTGAACTGAAATACTTATTTTTTATGTTTTTAACCAAATCATCCAGGAATTACTATTCTCTTAATCATTCTGTATATTTAAGTATTTAAACCTCTGGTATTTCAAAAGTTTTTTCTTATGTTTTTGATATAATTTTTTTTAAATGCAAATCAATGTTTTGTATAAAATAGTTTTCATTGTTTTGGTAAACATGTGTGGGTTTGATACAATAATTATTTTAAATAATCGATTAAAAAAGGCCTTCAATTACAAAATGGTTTTATTGCTATTATTATACCTATTACACTCACCAAGAACAAATATTGTTTCTTGAATTTTATAAAATGCGTTACATCATTTTGAATTATTTAAATTTTAAAAGAATTTTTTTTTATTAATTCCGTTTTAATTCAATCTTTTTATTATTTTCAGTAAATTTCGACTAAATTATATAAATTTTTTTGAGGAAAAACTAGGGAAAGTTGTTAATGGCTTTGGGAATCGACATGCATTTTTTTTTTGTTTTCCTAGCGTATATTTTGTGTCCCGTTTCTTCTCTTTACAACTTACCTAACTAAATAAAAATATATTTTTTTTATTAATTTATTAGTGATATTTTATTTTAAGAGATACGATATATACGAGATATATATATTGTACAATTCAATTGTCTTCATAATATCTATGACAGATCGTTGACTAAATTAATGACTTTATTGTTCATATTGTCAAAGAAATCAATAAAATAATACATCAATATTATTATAGTTTACATATTAAGTATATTTGATATTATAATTTATCATTATATTCTATTTTTTATTTAATTTATATTTATTTATTTATTTTTATTATTTATTAAATTGATGATGTTGAAAAATATATTGATTTTTTAAAATTATTATTTTTCAATAAGAACAAAATATATTTACTGTTTATTAATATTTTTTTTTTAAATAAAAATAATATTGATTAGTTATCGATCATTTTTGTAGATATTAATTGGTGATTGTAAACTTTCTTTTATTTAGCAAATAACAATTTATAACATTAAAATTGTAGATGAACATTTTTTTAATCAATATGTTTAGAAAAAAATCTAGGGTAACCTAATTAAAAACAGTAATCGATTACATTTTTCGAAAACAAAAGCATTTTGACAACCAGTCTTCAGCCTACCTGTATTCTGATAAAATACCCTCATTTCAATACAAATTAAGTTAATTGGCAATATTTGAATAGTAGAAATTATATTACTAAGAATAATTCTCAAGTTAAATCTTTGTGAATAAATATTTTTAAATAAGTTCTACTGGCATTAAATAAGGTTTACTGTAAAAATAATAATTTAAAATTAAATCGTAGATATTTAATTCGTAAAATATGTATTTTATTTATTTATATGATCATTGCTGTAGTGTACAAGACAGCAATTTTTATTAAAAAAATTTATGGTCTCTGTTGACAATTTAATTATAATTTTTAATGTTCAATGTTTCGAATGTAATTAGTTTTATAATATCTTGTCTTTTTGTTTATAGTATGTGTAATAGATTTTATAGTTTTGTGTAATGGTCTCTTCAAATATATGCATATACAGGGAGTCTATAAAATAACTACGGAAACCAAACTAAATAATGAGAAAGCCAGAACAAAAAAAAAATTCTAAATTTATTTAAGCTTAGGTTAGGTTATATTGGCTCTGCACAAAGGACACACTTAGGCTATAGAGCCCATTGTAATATCATATATGTGTTTTACCACCTTTCCGCTGATAATTTCATTTATCAGCTCCTCGATTTCAGAAGCTGAGTGCACCTCCTTCATGCATATACCATGCACTACACCAGACCATCACTTCTATTAATTAAATTCATCTTGTTGCGACGGCGGAAATCGAACCCGCTATCTTAAGCATACCGCGGACGGAATTGGTTATGCCTTAACCAACTGAGCTATTAGGGCGATGAATTTACTTAAGTTGAAAATTGTTTATATAAAGAACAGTTTATCTGTAAGCCAAGGCGGTTTTATATTGACCAAAAAACAAGTATTTTTGATTTGTAACTAGCTCTCTTGGAAAATTTCAGAGAAGTTCACATATCTTATTTCTTTTCCTTGATGTTTTCTCAATCGATTCTCCAATTTTGATTTAAGAGTCTATATTTGAGTCCCATCTGATTATGTGTAACCTACTTTTTGTTAAAGTAAAGATGTTATTAATGACATAATAACAATAGTAAGCTGTACAATATATAAAAACTAGCAGCACTTAATACAAGTTTAATATTAATTTAGTGTACAATATGAGTAAGTTATCTGTACATTTTAGTGTAAGTGCTAATTTGTCGATGTGGTAGGTCTCTACTACTTACTTAGTTGCTCATTGACTGACTAACAGACAAACAGACAGACTCATAAAACAAGCAAAACGATTAGTACAATATATATTTTTTATATAATATATAATATTATATTATATTTATTTTTTAAAATGTATACAAATAATATAAATATACAAACTATATATTAACAAATATAACAATATATCAGAGAATGAGTGGTCTGAAACATTGAATAAGTTATATGGAAAATAAGAAATTAAAAATTTTTTTTATTTTCATTTGTATCATTTAAGGTATTTTGATATCGTAAAAATGAAAATGATAGAAAAAAATCGATCAAAATATTGCGATATCTCAGAAACTATGCATCCAATCATTAAATTAACCTGATTTTTATACTTTTTGGATCAAAATTACCCCATCCACCGAGTTTCGTCAAATTCCAAAACAAAATTTTTTTTGCAATTTTCTCGCTTTTTTAAAACCCCTTAAAAATATTGAAAAAATCGATAAATTTTTTTAACCTCCATTTTCGATAAAATTCAGTATCTAAGGTTATTTTGAAAAGTACAAAAATCGGTGAATAACGATTAATCGTGTTTTTTTAACACTGTTAATAACCTTGTGAGCCATTGATACATTCAATAATAAAGCAATTTAAATAAAATTATAGTTCACACTAAATAAAAATTCATATCTCTTAAATCAATGAACCCTAAAGTTAAATTATTATAAAAACAATACAAGAAAGATATCCGTTCATCGATTACATATAGTTACAAGAATAATTAAATATGTAAAAATATTTGAATAGTTTTACAGCTATAACACATTATTTTTAATAAATTAAATATGTAAAATAATTATATTTAAAATAATTTTACAAATAAAACTGTATATATATATTTTTATGATTAAATTCATCGATAATGTCAATAATTTATTAATTCTTTTATATAAAGTATTCTTGTTGGGAGGCCATGCCATCGGATTATTAACGTACTATATGTAACAAAAGTAGGTATCTAAACAACAAGTTAAAAAAACCCCGACAAATTTTTCGATTATGGAATCTTAAACTCGCATTTGAAACATATCTAAGAACATTCTCCATTAAATTGCCTATTTCCTCAAACCCTTTTCTGAACTGAGCCGTTTTATACGATCACTGTCAATTTTTAGTTTTTTCGGTTACGGAACCCTAAACTTGCACTTGAAACATAGATAAGAACACTCTCCAATAAATTACCTTTCAAACAAAACCAAAAAAATCAAAATCGGTTAATCGTTTTAGGCGCTACGATGCCACAGACAGGCAGACACACACACACATAGGTGTCAAACTTATAACACCCCCCTTTTTTTAGTTCGGGGGTTAATAAAAGTCAAAATCTTATGAGAAAACATATATACAAGTCCTGCAAATCGGACACTACATTGCTAAAGATTGATGATGATTAATCGGTTAGATCTTTACATTCATATTCGTTGCGATAGGGACAATAAAATCGATGCCAGCGCTTACAGTGAAAAATTTTGGGGATAAAGGAGGCTGTTATGACTAATTTGCAGTTCTTTATATGTTAATATTATAGAAAATGTCAAATTAAAATTATTGAAAAACACAAATAAATTAAACTTAATGCATTAAAAATTGTGAAAATAAGAAATTAAATTACACAAATATTATTTTTCAAATGTAAATTATTATAATTATTTATTTAAATTTGTGAGACAATAATATTAAATTTTCAATGTAAGTCATAAATGCAATCTATACAATTATATATCCATCCATACAATTCTATAATTAAAGTAGTGTATCTTTCCATGGAAACGCCTCCTATAAAACTCACACACGGTGCGAATATGAAATCAAAATATAATCATATAATTTTTGGTACATTCTGTAATAAATACTTTAATATTATTATTGAAATCAACTTTCTATAAGTATTATATTAAATATTAATAATAATAATTGTATATTAAACATGAATTAATAATTATTATAAATAAATAATTATTAATTCATATCTAAACCAGCTGGTGTTAACAATTTAAATAGTTTATATCTATTAATTATTAATTTATTATTTATAATCATAAACTGAGTATATTTTTTTATATTTATTTATTAATAAATAAAAAAATAATAATAATAATACATGCTTAAGTAATATTGGTAACTATTAAATTGATATTATTTATTCATTCAGATATAAATAGAAAAATTAATTATTATTATAATTGAATATACTTTGATATTATTAATAATGTTTAGAAAATTGTTATCCGCCATATTGAGATTTCATTGTGGATTCTATCCTTGATCATTGTTACCTAGGTTTAACAAGCTGTTCCTGTAAGTGAGACTCTAATCGTCCACGTATTTAACTTTCTAGGCGATGAAAATAACTGCCTAAAACACCTCAATATTAATTTTTGTATTTCAACAAATATGTTTACTGTGTAGCTTAGAGGTTAAATACTCGCTTTCCATGTAAGAGGTACTGAGATCAAAACCCGGTACGGGAGGAAATTTTTTTTTTGTATGTTATATAAATTCATATAATCAATTATCTTAAATATTTCTGTAAATTAGTTTCATTTAAGAAATCAGTTTCTTGATGTTAATAACAGAGAAATTGCTATTTAGCTTGATTTGATCTGGGAGAATTTTGTCAGTCAGTATTTTAATTTTTAATAGCATATTTTCTTGTATTTTAATTCAAATTCTTTTTTTCTGTTTCAGGTGAGTTTCTAAAATATTTTTTCTAAAAACTTCAAAACTAAATTGGGTAAGGTAAATAATATATATAAAAAAAAATCAATTTTATTCGATTTTGTAAATATTGATTTAATTTTTTGAGTTTATTGAATTCAGTTTGTATTTATTTATTTACAAAAATTTTGTCATATTTTTGTACCTCTATTTTTTTTTACAATGAAATTATTGACATTTTAAAAAATTGTGAATTAATAAGTTAATATTGATGCATGTGTTTCAATATTCAATCAATTTCTGTTTTAAAAATAAGTCAAAAATTGCATATACAGTGTTTTTAACAAAAGTGTTTCAAACTTTTATACAGGTTGATGTTCTTATTCGGGTTTCCACGCGAAATATTTGTGCAGAAAGCTTGAGCAAATCTTCCAAAAAGTCACTTACGACCTAATTGAAATCGATGCAATGAATGTAAATTCAAAGTCTTTTATCTGAGCATTGATTTTCATTTTAATCCAAACTAATTATTTATCTTTTTTCAGTACCAACATTATTTATAGAATTAAAAGCTTGTTTTTAAAAATAATTTTCTAATAACGAATCAGTTGACTCATATAACCTGTTCTATACTTAGTTATAGTTAAATGAATTATTAATCATATTATATGATAACACTTATCCTATACTAATAACTACCTGAGACAGGTATTTAGTTTAAGTATTTATATAACGACATACTTGTATATATCTATTTCATTCTATTTCATTAAATTTATTAAAATACATGCATATGGTTAAATATGATTATAATATGAAGAAAAAACGAAAATCCTGTTGAAAAATCAATTGTACACATGTTAACTGACTCTAAGAATCATCAAATCGCTCGACGCGTGTTTGGTCTTTAATGTGCCACATAAGAACACAAATACATTATTTTTCACAATATGCGGTCTGGTGGTTGTGTTATTGAATTTTCATTACTGCCATATCTTCAATAGTACTCGCAAGGTTAAGGCAAATGTCATATTTAGGTCGCTATATTGAATTTTCATTTCTGCCATACCTTCAGTAGCACTCGCAAGGTTAAGACAAATTGATTGACGTAAAAATTTGTGCCACATAGGAACAGACATGGACTGATAAACACATTTCCACTCCTTTGCGTTGCTTAGTGGGGTAAAAAACTACTATTTTCTTTACTTTTTAACAAAAATGATCATGTTACTTGCATCACTATGGCTCTACTGTGCCCATATATAAACTTAAATGGCTTGATGTAAAGTTTGTATTAAAAATAAAATGATTTGCCTCAGTTTTTCTTGTATTTTTAATCATGGTACAGTTTTTGAAGCATTGAACAGAGTATATTCAAGATTTATATGATTAGTATTGATTCATTACATATTACTGATAATAGATAATGTAAATACATCATGTATTTATATTATAGTAATATAGTTGTACCTGTACTAAGGTAACAGGTAAAATAAGAATTATTATTTGAAAATTCTTTTACAAACTGACTCGATTTGTATTTACTTTTAATTTTAATATTTTTATTTTTCAAAAGGGGTTGTTCAATGATCTTTTTTCTCTTCTTCTTCTTGAACAAATTAACAGAGTTTTTATTTGATATTTTAGTAGAGGCTAATTACTAGGTGTAGGTCCAGGCGTAGTATTTGACAGTCATTTCAGAACTGTTGAAAACTTAAAGATTCATAAGAACAGGTGTATTCATTTAAAGTAATAAACGTTTTGAATTTTACTTTAAAAAGAATTAAAGAAAAAAATCAATACTTATTGGAACTATGTATACGCGTTCAGCGGATGGGGGCTAGACAATAAAAAAATACGACAGGCACTTTTTTTATATTTTATTATCTTGAAATATTAATAGTATTCTCAACGAGGCCATGGTATTGTGATAACGGTGCTCACTACTCATGCAGGAGGTTATCAGAACAAAACACATTCATGTCAGATAGATTTTATCAAAATTCTACTTTATAAAATAACTTTTGGTTCTGTTCTTTGGTTACTTCTGATTACTGTACACAGATGGTTTTTAGCATAAAATTTCAAAAACATCCTTTCTTTTGATTACTATGAACATTCTGAGCTTTGATAATTTGTCGATAAAATTAAAAAGATACTCATCCACAGAATAATTTCATATATAAATACTTAGAAAATACATATTTTATAAATACCTTCATTGTACTTGTTATTCAATAATACATAATTTATAGCGAAAAGAACATATTTCCTACCGAATGTCTCACACCACAGCTCGTTGTATTTTTGTGTGTCTATTTTAGAGAATTTTTACGGCGATAGGCAATGGACTTCTCGCTCGTATCTCGAAAGTGTCAGACAAAATGATTTTTTCTATTTTAATCAAATAAAAAAAATGGCATGCCGGAAAGAAAAGTACCCGGCTATGAAAATTTACGTACAGGAAAAAATTTTTAAGCTAACTTTGATAACAAATACTACGTTTGGCCTTAAAAACATAACTGTGTCGAGAATATTATTACGGTTTAAGTAAATTTCAAAACATTCTTTAAAATTTCTAAAAATTGATAAAATTATTGAATTATACCCAATAAATGTTAATAAAAAAAAAATTTATTTTAACATCAAATAGAATTTAACCGCTTTTTTGATAAAAAAAAAACAACATATTTACAATAATATTATATAAAAATGTATTGCTTTGCTTGTAATATTAAAAAAAAAAGAAGAAAAAATTACACCGAAATTTATGACTATTTGGAAACTAATAAATAAAATAAAAATTTATTTTCTTTGAATAAAACTTTCATATGAATTGTATTAAATTACCTTCAATAAAATATTAAAAATTTCAATTTTTAAATAAATATTATTTTGTTTCTGTACGATATTGAATATTTTTTGTTTGTTTGTCGAATGACCTGTCTTCTGTCGTATTTACCTTATCTTTGGTTTACTTACTTACAGGTCCATGTAGTATACAGGTGATTTATTTTTATTGATCAATATCATTACGTTTACGGAAGAATTATAAAGAGTTTTTACGAGTGAAATAACGGCGAGCATAGTCATACTCGGATCAATATGTGGTGTTTAAGAGATTTAAGTTAAGGGAACGTTTTTTTATATAAAAATCTTTTTTTGTTAAAGTTCGCACAGATGTGTTTTTAATTTTGATGTCTTGTAGATCATTTTGTATTATTTAAATATCGTGATAGCATTATTAATTCAAGAAGTAAAGTGTATGTTTCTGAGCTTCTCCATAAGTTGTTACCTACAAATCATAAAGATGTGTTTCACCTACGCTACACCATCGTTGGGTTTCAATGTAAAGAATTAATCAAAATAAAATGAATCGAAAATGAATTATATTACAAAGTAGCACAAAAGTAATGCACCTATTTTACACATTTCCACTAAATGAAATTTAAGGTATTTCTGACGACATATGGATCAAAAATTGTGCAAAAATGATATTAATTCATTATTATTATTGACGATTGAAGAGAGATATCTTTATTATCAAATTTATAAGAAGCACTTGCACACAATATATTATTGTAGTTGCGTAAAGCTAAAAATAACACATTATTTGACTACGAAGCATGTATTTGGTTAATTTGTATGTACCGTGCAATCAACCAAAACTTTTTTACAATACTGTAGATTTACAATCACCTTAAGCGTGTTATCGTAGTTGAATTTTAAATCACCAGTTGTTGCATGGCAAAATGATTTTTTTTTTTCAATATTTATATCTATAATCTGTATGATGAATATTTTTATATAAAATATTAATAAATCAATAAATTGATCAGATACATTGATTTTATAAAACTGATCTAAATAATATTTTGTTAATAAAAAATAAAAAATAAAAATTATTATTATATATTGATAAATAGATATGTTTAGATTACACCCTCCTGTGTTGATCAGTTGTGGTTTGATTGCATGCTGTGTTCCCACGACATGTTTAATAAAAAACTCATCAGTTCATATATACTTACCTATGTATAATATAATAATATCTATAATACCTATACTATTATAATAATATTATATTATATGCTTATAATATAATATGTCGTTGAAATAGAATATTGTCAAAGCAAAATTATTAAAATGATTCTAGTAAAATAAAAAAAAAATTTTAATAAAATATACTTTTTAAGGAACAAGCTTTTATTGTACTAAAAAGTAGAAAATAATTTTATTTATAAGTCATTCATTCCCAACTATTTGTAAAAGCATGAGGGGCTTAATATAAAAAATGAATCGGAACGTCTCACCTACCCCACATGCCTAATTATTTTTCGATTCATTCTTGATATTAAGCGCCTCGAACTTTTACAAATAGTCGGGTATAAGTGGCTCACAGATAAAATTATTTTCTACTTTTAAGTACAATAAAAGCTTGTCTCTTAAAAAGTATTTTTTATTAAAATTTTTTATTTAAGACTTGTAAATTTAAGAATGTAAATATATCAAATATGGTGGAAGCGATGGGAAAATCAGGATGTCAAAACCTTACCATGCATTGATATCCAAACTAAATGTGCATGCAAAAATGTTAGCTCAATCAAAAACCGGGAAGTGGATCAAATTTGACTACAGACAGACAACGGGACAGGTGAAACTAAATAAAAGCTTTGAATCATAAATTTATTGATTTTGAAGTTTTATTTGTAAATGTCACATGCAAATGAAAAATGGATTCATGACAAATTATGGAAAGAAGTTGATGTTTTTGCTCGGTAACTCGGTTGTTTATTTATAATCAATTATATAAATTATTTTACCAATTTATATAAATATTTTTCGTAGGTTAATTTCTCGGAAAAATTACTTAGACTCGGAAAGATTATTTAGCCATTCATTAAATTAAAACCGGATATAACAATTCTAAAAAAAAACCATTTAATATATTTCAAATATAAAACTTTAAAACAACACTCAGAGCCAACAAGATGCGGTTCTTCACAAATTAATAAAGAAATAAAATAACAAAAAAAAAAAAAGTTTAATGTTTTTGTCGCGTAATTTAGTAGCTATTTGAAATGATATAAAATTTTTATATGATATGATGCTACAACAAGCCTAATAAGAGATAGATAGAGATATAAACTCTAATGTCATAAAATCCTGTTGTTATACATTTTTATAAAAGGGTCCCGACCCGACACTCTATATCCATAAAATTCTTATTTAATTCCATATAAAAGAAAAAGTATTGTGCCTTGAATCACAATTTATATCAATGTACACTTTGTATTTCTTTGACAATTTGAAGAAATAATATTTAATGCATAATGTACCATGAATCACACTCTAATTTACCTTGGATCGCGTTAATTTATTGTAAATACCGTGATAGAAAACACTACAAGTTTCTCTAATTTGCACCCACTATTCCTAGCGTTCAGTACTAGCTATCACTTCTTCTTATTATTATATGAACCCCATTTATGCTATCCTTGAAAAGTGAACCAAATGTTACATGACGGCATACCTTTTCAAATTTTACCTTCTCAACAATTTATGTAAGATTTAAAACCGAATTCTGGCAAGAAGTTCATGCGAATAAGCAAAGATTTAGGAAGAATGTGATTTTATATACAAAACATTATAGACAAATTTTTGTTTTTGTACTAAAAATAGATATTTTTATTTTACTTGAAAACAACTGCATATGTACAACTCTCTTATTGGTTGGTTATTGTCAAGCAAAGTAAATTAATTTTATTTTATGTATTTGCAAAGACAGCTTTATTTTTTCGAGAACTTGGGTCCTAGGATCAATGAAATCTCCCTCTCTCCCCCTCCAAGGTACAAAACTTTACCATACTATTAAAAACTCATATAAGACATTTAAAATATAGTTAATTCAAAGCTAACCTAAACCTATAACGGAATTATTTCTGTTAAAATAAAAAATATGTTATTTTATAATTTTTTATGTTATTTATTTTAAGATTAATTTCTTAGCAATCATATTATTAAAGATTGTATATATATATGTGTGTTGCTTATAAATTTGTTATAATATGTTGTTATTATAATGGTGTGACTTGGAAAACATTTTCAGAACTTATAAACTTACAAAATATGATATGAATCTTAAAACATCTGTATGCATAGTCAATCCGTTAACTTAAGGAATGAGAGCCTCTCTATTTGTCCTCATTTTATATTCTTGTATTCACAGTTGATCCTCAATTTAGAGAAGAGATAAGATTCCTGCCATTAAGCAACTCTATAATCGTATATCTTAGTAGGAAGCCTCTTGAGAATTTTTTCGACCGTCAAATGTGATAAACTGTCGTAGAACAAACTCAAGGAACATTTGTATGAGATCTTCATTTTAATTGCTATCTATATGTATAAAAAGTAATCCCTATTTCTTCTGGTCATCGAATCACGCGTGTACGGATGGAATTAATTTTGTTGTTGTTGTGTTAATTATTGCCAGGAGAAAAATTGAATGAAAGTAAAAAATAAGAAAGTTAAGCGGAAAATTAGAAAATTTAAGAAAAAATATTAAATGCAATAAATGGTGGAAACGCATATAAATAAAGTATTATATTTTCTTATAATGCACTTATTTATTTATTTGCGCTTCCATCATTTTTATCTAGAATTGTGTACAAGTATTTGAATAGTATTGAGGTATTATTTATTATTATTCAGGTATTGTGAAGAGGTATTTTTAAGAGCTATGTGCGAGCTCCACTACCAAATGCTTCAGTTAGGCCGACAGCCGAAGGCCTGTCCAAGTGATAGTAATAACATTTGTGTTTAGCGGGTGGGCTAAGCAGATGGGCTTAGCGGACTTAACGGACGAGCTAAGCATGGCATTACTTTTAATAAATTGGAGCTGCAGGTTAATGACGATTAATAAGAGCTGATCAATAGTAACAATTAAATAAATTGTAGGAGAAACGAATGTAGGAACATGTAGTCAAAATATTTTGTAAGACATTATTAATTGGTAGGATCGACTGTTAAAGGTATCTTAGGTTCTCGTGGATTTTTTTTTCGAATTAAATGCATATTTATTCATAAAGCTTGAATCATTTTCTACCGTTAGAGGCTCTGATGTTTAATGAAGAATCATTGATAGACTCCGCGACTTTCTTTAAGTAAAGCAGTCGAATACGGGTGTAATGAGTTAGATTTCAAGTACAAAAGGAAAAAGGACAGTGATTAAGCTCATAATCCTTTCTCATCACATAAGGGACGGCTATGAATACGAATTTTAATTTTCAAATGAACAAGGAAAATGAGTGAACCAACGACAGGTTCTTTTCAATTATCGTTCTTCACTTAAAACGAAGTATGTGTGTTTCAAATATTTTGTAAGTTAATGGTATGTTAAATATTTCAATTTCTTGGTAACCATAATAGAATTAATATAATTAAAATTATAAAAATTCTTTACATATTTTTTTAACAGTTTATTGAATACGTTTTGTTTTCTTTATCAGTTATAAATTTTAATCATATGTTTCAAGTTTTTTTTTTGTTCTTTACATTTAAGTCCGTAGGTAAAAAACAATGCTCTCTACTAATACAGTAGAATCTCGATAACTTAAACCTCGGTAACATAAAAACCTCTGTTACTTCAAAAAATACTATGTTCCCTTCCCATCAGAGCCCAAAACCTCTATAACTTAAAAGACGCAACCTCTATAACTTAAATAAATAATCTCTGTATAGGCCCTCAGTAACTACATAGAAACATGTACATACCTCTATATTAACTACGGTACATAGAAACATGTACATACCTCTATATTAACTACGGTACATAGAAACATGTACATACCTCTATATTAACTACGGTACATAGAAACATGTACATACCTCTATATTAACCTTTACCTAACATAGACACTTGATAACTTAAAACCTCTATAACTTAAAATATTTTGTGTTTCCCTTGGACTTTAACTTATCGAGATTCTATTGTATTAACAATTTTTTGTCGATAAAAAAGAATACCGCCTAAAACTTTAACGACATAAATAACAAACGGGAAATCTAAGAATTAAATTAAAAAACTACTTTAATCGATTTTGATAATGGTTTAACAAATAGAAAAATTGCAAAGAAACCATTTTTTTAGAGTTAACATCTCTGTATTCTTGGCATTCCAGTTTTACTCATGCTTATCGAATTAACTTAAAACAAAATAAAATATTATTTGCTTATATGGAACGTGATTTAGTATACAAAAAAATTAGTTATTTTGCAAATAAATTTTCTATTGTATTATTAATTTTTTCTTAAAATATAATTTTTAATTAATATAGAAAACAGAAATTAATTGTTTTCAATTTGATATTATTCATGTTAGAAATAAAATTAATTTCTTTTATTAAACAATTTTTTGGCGATTTTTTTTTGAAGGTTTTTTTTGGGTGTAAAAATAGATGAAATTTTAACAAAAATTGTATTTGTTTTCAATAGAAGAGTAACCTAATTCTTTTGATACTCGCTGGCATTGTAATTTTCTTTAGATCCAATTACTAAATTAATCTGATTTCTACACTTTTTGGATCAAAATTACCCAATCCACTGAGTTTCATCAAATTCCAAAACAAAAATTTTGTTTGCAATTTTCTCGATTTTTCAAAAGGGGTACCCCTTAAAAAAATTGCAAAAAATCGAGAAATTTTGTTTATTTCCAATTTCGATAAAACTCAGTATATGAGGTAATTTGGACCCCAAAAGTACAAAAATCGGGTGAATTTGATGCCTGGTCGAATATTTTTTGAGATACGGAGTAAAATCGAACCAAATATTGCGATATCTCGGAAACTGTGAATAGTAACTTTTGGCATACTAAGCCATTTTCAACCTATTAAACTACTTTGAAAATTGTTTTTACACTTAATCAAATCACATTTGTTAAATAAAACAGAGAAAGAAAAGTAATTTTGGAAAATATAAATATTTCGAGTGTATCCATTTATTTAATTCAGCAGTAAAAAAAAATCAAACCATATCGATCACCTTCTACTTATTTTTCTGCATAACATATCCTGTCCCATGTTTCGTTTCATTTTACACATATTATATTTTTTAAATTTACCATTTTATTATAACTTATTGTTTCATTATAATGTCGAAATAAAATATAATTAATGATATTTTCAGTGTTTGTGCAAATCAACTTAAATCATATTAAAAAAAACAATAGAATTATTATTAATTGTGTCAAAATTAAGTGGGCACAATAATAATGATAATTATTATTATTAAATGTTCCCCCTCAAAAAAGTCATGTCACACAGTCACACTATATTTTTTAATTCATAATATTCAGTAAGTTTTTTATTTTAATTTTAATTTATTTATTGATATTTTAATAATAAACCATTGTAATATAAGTCATCAGAAAAAAATCATTGAAAGTTCTGAATCCCCATTCATCAAACAGTTTTTTTGGAAACATTTTACTTTTAGGTAAAAGTGCATTCGTCGAACGCTATCGGATTTTATTTTGATTCTGGGAGTAAAGAAAAGTCTGGATTAGAGTCATTATTTAAACTTCTTGATAATGATTTCAACTTTTGTCAAAGTGATGGAAATCAAATGAGAAAAATTTGTAAAATGAAAATATTGGAATTAATTCCATAAGAAAATTGGAATATCTTAACTTGAGACTCAATTAAAGGGTAAGAATTGTCATACAAATTTCAAAGATTTTCTAGAAAATGAACAGGAAGTTTTCAAACTTAACAATTTTCTTGTTAGTTTAAGATAATTATTCTATACAAATTAGTTTGGTTTGGTTTTAGTAATAATAATAATGGGGGTTTAACTTCCGTTTCTCTGAGATATATGCAGAGGCCACCCACATCATTATTTGTGAATCTTTTAAACTACATTCATATATACAATTTCATTCATGATGCTAATAATGTCCTAAGTTCTTGAAACTTGCTGACTACTTTCAGTTTTTGGGCAGTAAAATGCTTGTTTAAAATGTTGGATGTAATAATTTTTCATTATTACTGAAAATTAGTACAAGTTTAAGGAAGTTGAAACTCAAGTACAAATACAAAATGTTGGGTGGCATTAACGGCCTCTTATTCTAATTAAATTGAGTACCAATTAAAATTGACCAACTGGCAAATATAACCAACAATCAAATTAAAGCATCTCCATCAGCTATGGGGGCTTACCCATGGAGATCATTTTCTCCAAAATTTTCAACTTGTTGCAAAAAATTCCGATAAAATATTTTATTCTTTCAAGCTTTCTTCTTATTTTATTCCGTGGTGATGATGATGGGTTCTAGAAGACGTTGGAGACTATTTGATTCCATAGTTGCACATCTTGCACATGGCTGTAGCTTTGCTTAAAAACAAAACATAACAAAAACTGGAAGAATTGCCATTGGAAAAATCGGTTATACAGTCAAGCAGTCAATATAGCAGTCATAAGAAGGCTTATATCATATAAAAACAGCACTGGTCTATGCTGGAATGACTAGACCATTAAAAGAGTAGTCTATTATTTAGTACAGTTCATTCATATATTGAAACAGCATAGCTGTAAGTTACTATGATCTCGTTATATCTCTTTGTTAGTTCAACGCCTGCTGAAAGCCGATTTGAGGCTGTTATCGTCCTAATAGATATCTATTTCGGTTTATATGACTATAAAATGACTTATGAATTTTTCGGAAGCCTTTTTTCTGTCATTTCCTCTCTGCAAAATAGTCAATCATTTTCAAGCAAGGCATTTACCTATTATAGTAAACTCTTGTATAAGATGTTTATAGAATTTGTCTTTTCTTTTATAATATTTATTCTAAGGTATGCACTTTATTATAATAATTAAGTAGCTTTTTGTATTCAAAATTTATTATTTATTGTCTTTTTTACTTCATTGCTTCGTTTCTCTATATTTCTTGTGTATTACTAAGCTATACACACCATCAAATGATACTTAAGTTTTATTAGTTCGAAAAGAATTTAAATTGAATGAATAATAGTCTGTTTTCTTAAACTTTTTTTTTTTCGTTTTTTTGAGGAGTGTTAGATATTATTTGTGTATTTTAGGTACGACATTATAATAATTAATTTATGTTATTAGGATGTTGTAGCGATAGGAAGTTTTATGTAGTGAAAAGGATTCTCAATTAGTGTTTTTATCGTCTTTAAGAAAATTTGACTCTTCATTTCTTTTTCTTCTAGGATAATATATATGTTGAAATCACAATAATTTTAAACTTTGATTAAAAAAGTTTAATTTTTGTTTACAAGTGTAACATTTTTCTTTTAAAAGGCTGTCAATCCTATCAATCCAAAAGTGACCAGAAAATATTTGTGCCACATTCAATTTTAGGAAAAATGAGATTTAAAAAACTGCTGATTTTGGTTTAGTTCTAAGTTGTTATATAAAGGTCTGTAAGTAGCGTTGCCAAACTAATTTTGGGGGATATCCCGAAATTATATGGTGTCTTGCAAAAAGGTGTTTTGGAACGCCAATTGACATTATTAATGCAGACCTTGTGTGTTTTATGGGGATGGTCTATTTCAATATTGCATAAAAAAAAAGAATTCTTTATTTATTTTGTAGTACTTGAAAAAGATACAATAAAGTATTGAAACGTTTTGTAAAGTAAATAAACGTTAATAATTTAAAGATTGCCTAAATACGTGCGAAAAATAATTCATTATATAAGACAATTGCTTCCAAGAAACAAAATAATTAAGTCTATATAACGGATATTTGTCTCCAGTGTATGCAATTTGTTAAATCGGGGACGAATGGAAAACACAGCGATTTTATGTTTTCTTTGTTCAGTTTGCCAGATAAAATTAAAGATTGTCGTCAATATTGATGAAAATTTTGTTAAACTTCTAAGGTGGTCATGAAAAAACTAATGAAAAATCGACTCACAAAAACTACTGATCTATTTGTGATTTCCCGAATTGACAATTATATAAAAACAAAATTTTGATGATTGCCTGTGGTCTTTGTTCGGACATGATCCATCTAAATTGATTTAAGCTGAATATGAAGTCTAGTTTACCAGATTCTTAAAAGTGATTTTCAATGATCAGATAAAAAGAATATAAGCATGATTCTTGTTTTTATCTTATGAAATCGTGATCTGTGTGGTAGAATTCATACTTGATCGATAATAATGTTAGGTAAATGTTTATTTATAAAATAATAAATTTGTAATAAATAAAACAGTAGGTGGGGAGTAAATATATTTTTTTAATATATTTTTATTTTATTTTGTTTTACATTATTTTATCTATTTTTTTTTTTTATTTCTATAAAAAGTGAGTGCATTGATTTATCATGGCGCCCCCCTGGTTGTGACACATACTGGCTTATAATTTACAATTTTGAAGAAAAAAAAATTTTTAATATTGTCACCAGATTATTTATATTACAAATGAAAGAAAAAATATATTAAAAATTAATGTGAATAAAATTAAATTTATTAAACTAAAACAAAATATTTATATACCTGTTCTTTTTAGCTAGGTGTAATACTCTAAGTGTAAGTAAACATTGATAGATATTATTTCACTGCACTTTCAGAACTCTTTTCCTAATTATACCTGCAATATTGTGCTAAAAAGAACGGAATATTTGTTTATTAAATTGAAACTAATATCGGTTTTTGTTTTGGAAACAGTTTTATGGAAATTAATCCCAATTTTTTTAAATTTATTTTCTGATATTATACTAGGTGTTCTTTAATTGATAGCAGAACTGTTTACTTTCTAAATAAGCTTATAAAGAAAAACGAAAAAGTTCTTTAAAAAATTTCGATTTGAGGTCAAATTTCCGAGATAATTAACAAAATTAATTATTTAATTTTTCGAATGACACAGCACTTAGAAATAAAAGAATGTCTTTATCGTTGCTTTTAATTATACAGGATTGATCACGATATACGACACGGAAAATTATGGCTAAACGGCTTGATTTTAACAAAATTTTCTTTCGAGGATAGACGGAAGGCAATTGAAGGGTGCATTTTAAAATGATTTTCGTAATATACTGAGTGATCGGAAACACGACAAAATAAAAGTGTTTTCCATGAAGGTTTACTTCACTTTTACTTCACGATTTTCGAAATATTCTGTATTTCTGAAATTATAGTAGCAATTTTAGCATATAATTTCTAAAAACGTATATCAATTTTTCAATCCTAATTTAACTTGGAGTCTATGTATAAATTAATTTTAGAATGAGTTAATATAAATTAATTTTAGAACTAAAAAAAGTATTATATAAATACATTTTTTTAATAAATAATTTTATTATTTATTAATAATTTACGTATTCGCATTGCGTGTTTACCATTCAATAATATCAAGAAAAAAAAAACTTTGTTGTCTTGTAGTCTTGTAATTTCATATTTTTTTATTTTTTTTTAAATTAAAATAATTATTTTGATGTCTAAGTAAAACCTATAATCATCGTCTGTGTTCTTAAACTTCCGTTTATATCATATAAATATAAAATATAAAGTACATTGGACTCGAAAAAAACAACTAATTTGAAACACTCACATCACGTCTATGTATAGGCTTGAAATAAAATTAATCTGCTGAGCATATAAATATATTTCATTTTTAAGTAGCCATTACAATAATTCAAAAGAACATGGTCAACTCAAATATTTCAATTTCCATTAAAATATTTCTAAAAATTGGTCTCAAAAAATGATAGGTCTCTAAGTATCCTTTTCATTTCATCTGATGTCCTTGACCATCACTTTAATACTGATTTAAGAATGAGTCTTAAAAGTTTAAAGTGTTTATCTGTGCGTCTCTGAGTTTCTCAGTGGCTTCGTAGCCCTTAAACGGTCTGACTTGATTGAGAATATTTAATAGCTTAGTTTCCAAAAATCGGTTTACAAGAAAAAATTGCATTTGTCGGGTGTTTTTTAATTTTTGTAAATTTCACAAATTTCAAAGAAATCTTTTTCAATATCATAGTACAAGAAAAATTAGACATTTCTTTACATGAATTATGAAATGTGTAATTTCTCAACGAAAAGTTGTACCTAAATATCGAATAAAAAATGAAATTTTAGAAAGATATAAGCATATTGTAGGTTTTATTAAGTGCTAATTTGCTTGGTCTATAACCTATGGTTTTAATCAAAATCTGTACATGGATGTAAATAAAATTTGATTGCATGTGAAATATTTTCAATAAAAAAAAAATCGATGTTTGAATTAATAAAAATAATTAAATTGAACTTACTTTTAAAAAAAACAAAAAACAAATTTTTAGTTATTAGTTAACACGGAGCAGAGAGTACACAGTTCATTGACAAAATAATAATTTTTGGCCTCACTTTCTTGTTTGAGAATATATTATTCCGTTTAAAAACAATTAGCAATGGTTTTTTGGTATTTTAATTAAATGTTGTTTTATTTTGACAGTTTTGGCAACATTACAGGCATTAATTTCTTATTTTATATATTATAACGGTATAAATGCGTTAGAAAATATATTATTATATTATATACATAGAACACATTCTGGCATTAAAATATATGTATAATGGATATTAACAACAATTTTATTATTATGAGAGTGGTTAATAAATTTCACAATTAGGAATTTTATTAACAAGTGAAATTTACTTTTTGGAAACTTTGCTATAAAATATGTTCTCAATCGAGTCGGTTCGATCGTTTGAGGGCTACGATGCCACTGAGAAACACACAGACGCATAGATAAAGACTTTAAATTTATAATACTCTTTCTTAAATTAATATCAAAGTGATGATCAAGGACATCAGATGAAAAGGATACTAAGAGAGCTATCATTTTTTGGGGACAAATTTTTGGAAATATTTTAATTGAAATTGAAATATTTGAGTTGACTTTGTTGTTTTGAATTATTGTTTTGAATTAACTAATTATTTTACCATTTCACTTTTCGAAATGAATTGAGCCAGGTTTATTTGACCATTCATTTCCATAGTTATTATTTATATGTTAAAATTATATGTCATGCCTTTCCTAAACTGAATCGATTTTGAAGATCATCGCCAATTTTTTAGTTTTTTCGGGTACGGAACCCTAAGCAGGTAGTTGTAGCTAAGAAAACTCTCCGTTAAATTACTTTTCAAATTAAACCAAAAAAATTTAAATCGGTTCATCCGCCACAGACACAGACACACACACATAGTGGTCAAACTTATGACACCCCTTTTTTTTAGTTCGGGGGTTATAAATAAAATTTAGTGATGTTTTTTTAATCGAGAGTGCTGATTGATTAAGATCAATGCAAAACATCTAAACTTACATTCATTAAAACGAAAAATATCATTTGATTCAAAAAATTTGCAAAGTTTATTTTAAAAATAATTTCGAACTTTACATTTTTTTTTCTTCTTTTTTCCTTCATTTGATATATTCATATGTTTATTTACATCTTTTGAGAAAGAGATGAAAAAAAAAAGAAATACAAACACACATACAAACAGTACCAAACCATTACTCATAATTTAATTTAAATCATTTTGAAAACAGTAATCGCCGGTGTAGAACACATTTTTGATATACAAAGCCAATATTATATGAATGTTAGTATAGTAGTAGTATGCGACTTTTATAATTAATATAACCTAAAAATACCATACGCACACACATAGACAGAAGTGCGGGGGGCGCAACAGAACCCCCACAGTTGTTCCGTTCATGTCAAAGCAGTTTAAAGACTATTTTATTTTATTTTATATATTTATATATATATTTTTTTTTATATATTTGTGTGTACATATTATAATGGGTATATTTATTAATTATGTATTTATGTCTGTTACGTCATTATGGTATGGTACATTCAATGGGATTGATAAAACCAGCAAGAAACTCAAACAAAAAGACACCTTGATAAAAAAAAATTCAAGATAGTTTTTTACTGAGATTGTTTTAGACTGAGAGATGGTGATAGATTTAATTCCCTAGGAAAAAGTCGATAGTAGGTAAAACAAACAAGAAGTGTCGTGGGACACCCGATAGGAACTATATTCCTTTCATACCATGGTAAATTATAAATGTAGCGCTTATTTCTTTTTATTTCCAAGATATTTTTCTGAAAATTTAAAGTATTAATTCTAGAAGTGAAGTACTTGTTTGATTCTTTAATGAATTTAATTTTATTGCTACTTTTAGTTTTAACTGTATGAAATAATTGTAGTATCTAAAACAAAGCATAATCCTTATTTAGTAGTCAACCCAATATCGACATACATTACGTTTGGTTTGATCAGGATGTTTATTATGATATAACATAGAAATTGCATTGTACTTACTTTAAATTATCTCTGTTAGCTTTAACTTCTGATTACTTTCACAATTCAATTTTTTTAAATGATAAAACATAAAATTTTGATAAAAAATACAAATTGACAGTTCAAAATTCATGGCATTCTGAATCGATTGAAAAAGTGTTAGTGTCTTAGGTAATCTAGTTGTCGGTTTTTTGTGTCTGTTGAAGTTTTTTTGGTTTTAACTCCCAACCAGCAAACAAATATCGAGCGATAGGGAGCATAGTTTCATAAAGCGTAAAAAAATGATGTTTCGGAATTGGTATATAGAGTACCTTATTTAGATCCAAGAAAAGGTAGTTATCGACTCAAATTCTGTCCAAAAAGCGTTTATTTCGGAGCAATTCTGGAAGAGTTTCTGATGATATTAAATGAACTTTATGTGGTGAATTTTGAATAATTTTCTATGAAAATTTCTCTAAAAATCTGTTTTTATCAAAATCGAAGGCAAAGACTATTATTTTAAGGATTTCCATTCTAGCCACGAACTAAATTTGAAGGAACTGCACTATTAAATGTGTTCAATCATTGTCGTTAACTTGTCGATGCTTTTCTTTTTTCGATGGATATCAACTTCAAAACAGGGAAAATATTTTTCACACTAAATTATCAATGTTGATTAATGATGTTGAAATATTATTTAAAGTTTGTTTTTTTTTTTTTACTGAAATGTATAGGGTTGAACTGTGTTTTTTTTAAAAAAGGGGTTCATATTAGTTAATATTATTTTCTTAATGTTAAATTGTTTGTCCAACCCTAATGATTGATATTGGTGGAATTTTTCATTTATCGAATTTAACAGACATTTTGTAATTATTTATCGTTGTAAAATAATTCCTGATGTGAGGTTTTTCCTAACAAGATAAACACGAATATATCGAAAATATTCTTTAAAGTCATTAAGGGGGTTTGTTATATTTGATATTTTTTGTTTTAATTTCAAATGAAATTTGTTTGGCTAAAATTTTTTTAGTTATATGGTTTTGACAGACGTAATTTAGAGAGAACAAGTAGGTATTTACGATATGATCTTTTGCTGGTGGCAACTGAAACTTTTCATTGGTATTTTTTAAGTAATTGATAATTTTATACTCGTAGCGCTGGTTTATTTGAAAATTGGAGAATTAGAAGTAGAAAATTGGATTTTTTTTTACAATTGGATGAAAAGTTTCGGATGTATTCATTGAAATTCCTTCGGATATCGCCGATCGAATAGGATTTTAATTGATATCTTAGAAATTTTGTGTCTAATCCTCGATTTTTTTACAATTTTCTTAAGAGGCGGGACACTTCTTTGAAATAAATTGGAAAATCACTAGAAATTTTTGTTTTCAGAATTCGATAAAACTGTGTAAAAGATCAGATTAAACCGACGAAAAAAGAAAAATGGCAGTATTAGAAATATGACCTAAAATACCGTCCAAAAGTATTTATTTCAAAGTGATTTTAGACGTACCTCGAAAAACACTCATTTAACACGGTGCCATCTATGAGTATCATTTTGAACCACACATTTTCGGTAAAAAGATATTTCTGTAAAAATGGTACACTTAAAAAACGATAAAAATGCAATTCATGGCCATTTGTTTTGATGTACTCAATAAATTTTGACTATTTTACATTTCATAAAAAAAAATTGAAAAGTGTACATATATTTTACCTGTGTTAAAAACAATTCCTGTTTCGAGTGTTATGGAAGAGAGCTGAGCGAGAGAAAAGGAGTTGAAGGCTATAATAACACGGTGGTCTTTACCAGTTCTTGTTTTTAAGCCCAGCGAAGCAGACGGGTATCAAGATAATTAATAATAAAATCAATAAAACGATATAATCATATATTAATGCCGTGAATACTCTATAATTATCGACTGATCAATAAAATCATAATAAAATATAGATGATATTATAATATAATAATGTTTTATTCTTAGAACGCAATGATTCTTGGAAATTAATCTGTGCATCCAACGAGAATTAAATGAATAATTATAATACATACACAATAAACGAGAAGAAAGAAAAAAAAGTTAATTTTTATTTGTATACCTATCTATACATATATAATATTATTATTATGATATATATTCCTTTATACAAAACTGAACTTTTTATTTGTAGGGAGTTTAAAAGTTAATGTCGAGGTATATTATAGACTTCAAGCAAAGTTTTAATTTTAGCATTTAATAATATTATATTGATGAGAGTGTAGTACCAGAGATCAAAATTTCCATTCATGTGTTTTTAAAAGCTAAATTTTTTTTAAAATATCACAACTCTGTTTATAGATATCACTGTTATTCCTCGAAAACAGCTTTCGTTTAAACAAGATGAAAATGTATCTTGGATCATTTTCCGCAATTATATTCTGAAGGCGAAATCTCTTCAGAATGTAACCTTTACCGGGGGCCATATAATGTGAGAGGATGTAAGTTACACTTTTACATACATCATCTTCGCTCAACGTACAGTAATAGCTTCAACTCAAATTTCTATGGACTCGGAGAGAATGAGACTTTTGATTGCCACTAAAATATAGTGCGTCCTTATTATCATATATCAATGGCAGAGTATGTTGTTGGATTCAAGGTACACGGTAAGATATTTCTTGTGGATATCACTATGTCAATACCGATGTGAACACCATAATGATTCGACCATTAAGAGGATAATATCTTTAGCAATAGTTATGGCAGACGAATCAATGCGTCAGGCTCATGCTGGTTGGCGATATCACAATACTTCCGGGGGATAGCACTATTCAATTCTGTAATATTACTTATGCTAACATAGATACAATAGTATTTGGCTCTATACCATATCAGCATTGAAGTAAATGTCATACATTTGTTTGAGTCTCATAGAAAGCAAACATTTGTCGAAAAATGGAATAGAACAAGGAAAATTGTATTCAAGGTACTATTCATTACCCTATATGTATATAAAATGATGATGATTTTATTTCTTTGATCCTACAAAAACATACACGGCCATTTTTGCTAAGCATCTGCAACAACGCCGGTGGCGCCGCATACGATAAAACGTTATATCAACTTTTATTTTGCAAAAATTATTACCATTTCTTTATTATTATTGTATCTTTATATGTACGTATTGGTTTACATATGTAATTTTTACTCGTGTTTTGGGTCTAGTCTTTGCATAATTTCATTTGTTTTTAGGTTATTTCCTGCCTTTTTAGTATACCTTGATATATATTTCATATTTACAGAGTATACAAAATGAAAAGTCTTTATTCTTCTTAATTCGCATTTCAATATAAAAGTATGTTTTTTTTATAAGGTTTATTTTTTCTTTTTAATCGTACATATATAAAACAACATTCACTATTTTTTTCTGTGTCTTTGACAAAACACAGTTGTCATTAGTAATGCTAGAAACATTTAATTTTAATTTAAAACAAAACTTTATTGGTGTATGAGTTATATTTTTTCGTCACTGGTGTGATGAAACAGATGTGCTCTACATTTTTAATAAATCACCTTCTTTTTTTTCTTCAGAAACATATTCGTACGTACGTGTAGTATAAATTATAAAGAGATTCGTTTTTGGTGGAATGTTCACATAGATTTGCTACATAGATTTTTAATGTATGTTAAAACATATAATGTATAAGGTATATCGGAGCAGTGTTATCAAAGCGGTTATATTAGGAAAATACTAGCGATTTTATACATACAATGTTTTAGAAAACTTAAAAAGAAAATAGACGTAAATTCACCAACCTGTTTTGCTATGTGCGTTCATAGGGAAACAGTAGGCAAATTTTAAACAATTTTAAGGTGATTGTAAGCCTACAGTATTGTAAAAAAGTTTTTTTTTATTGCACGGTACATACATATAAACCAAATACATGCTTTTTGGTAAAGTAATGAGTTATTTTTAGCTTAACAATATCACGCAACTACAAAAATATATAATATATTGTGTGCAAGTGATGCTTATAAATTTGATAGTATAGATATCGCTCTTCAATCATCAATACTCTAACTATAGTCGTCTCTGTTCATTAAAATGATGGATCTTCGATGAACTCATAATTAAATTAAAATTTTGTTTTTATATCATCGACAACCTTATATTTTTATGGTATTATTAGAAACTACAAGATTTTCTAAATATTTTAGATAGTTTTTATCACACTATCTAGATTTTTTGATATAGAAATATCCAATTGAAAAGGATAACCTATTTGATTCATCATTTTTATGATTCAACAAAACAAGGTTTTCAAGTATTTCTAATTATGGAAAACAATTGAAAATCAGTGCTTACCATATCGATTTCAATTCGAGAAATCTTACTAGGATAGAAGTTGCACCAATTTTTTGTGTGGATCTTGCGGTATCCATTCCCATTCTTTCAAGTGAATACAATTTCATACCCGCAAATTTTACATAAAAAAATCAGTTCGTTTTTTACTGTTTCGAAAAATGGACAAATAATTTTTCGAAAAATTAAAATCACGCAGAACTATTTCCAATTTTCCTACATTCTAGGTAAAACAAATGTACATATTAAGCTTCTTTCGAGATAAATGTGATAAAAAAGCTGATCTTCGACACTGTGGCCCTCACGATTTTACGGTTAATGGTACCTACCAAATACGAAAACACTTCCTACTAGTACTACTAGAAATTTTATAACAAGGCAGCTTTGATCATACAAATGCGTCACATACATTTTCAAGTAAATCAAATTTGAAATTATAACAAATTTGAATACATATCTTTGAAATTAATTAAAATTAAAAAAAAAAACTATTTTTTTTAAATTTTATTTCATCAAATTGACCTATATTATTATTTTTAATTTAAGTCTTATAAAAATTTAGGTATCACATCGTATCATCATTATTTTGGCAGCTACTTTAATTATTAATTTATATTATTTTTATTTCATGTGACCACCCAACGATGACTTGCAAGTGTGTGTTTTTCTTTTACGAAATTACAAGAAAAAAAAATTTATTAAATGTAGTGTCATTTTTTTTTTTTTTACTAAAAGGTATTTTAATATTTTTATTATTCAAGGTAAATTTAAAATTTGAGTAATTTTTTTAATGAAGAGTTTTTAATATGGATGACTTGAGAAAACATTTTCGCCAGTTGTGACATATATATGTGAGTACATTTGTACTGAAAATGTTTTTAAATGATTTAAAATGAATTGTGACCAATATTTGTCACTTAAAATAAAAATAAAATTATTGTTATAAAAATAAAAACACACTTTTATTGAAATGTCGATAAAATAGTACAAAATAATGATTAAATACAATGTAAACGTACCGATTTTGATGAATTTTTGTGTATTTATTCAAGTGGATTCCTGATGGTTTAGATATCAGTCCACTAGAACTGTTTTTAAGGCGTCTGCAATAAAAAAAAAATTAATTTCATTAAATGGTGGGAGCGCATATAAATCATATATACCTTATATTACAAAAATACTTTACTAATTTTAATAGTATTGGAGAATTATTTATTCTTAAAATTACATTATTATTACAACTTACTATGTACTACGTATTTTTAATAGTATTGAGGTATTATTTATTATTATTCAGGTATTGTGATTAGGTATTTATGAGATCTATGTGCTAGCGCAGAGAACTTTACTGCCGAAGGCGCCAGCCAGATCAAAGATTGAAGGTCAAGCCGTGGCCTGTCCAATATATAGGAGTCAAATTTAGGTTTAGCGGGATGGGATGGAAGTTAGCGGGATTGATTTAGTGGAATATGTTTAGCGGCATGAGTTGAAGGGGATAGGTTTAGCGGGTAGGCTAAGTAGAGTATTGGTATTAATGAATTGGAGTTACGTTTCCACAAGACAATGGTTGTCGGGTCCGCTTGTAGTTTTATAAATTATACGCAACGTAAATGGCTCTTGCTGAATAAGTTATTACACTATATTTCAGTTTTAAACATAGTTGCTGCTAAATTGGATAGCCTGAATTGTTTTTCAAGTATATGTAGGAAAAATTTGTTGCTATTGGCTATTTCTGGACGCTCAGACTAGTGAATACCTGTAAAAGAAATGTGCTAGATTTTCAATGTTTTAATCACATTTATTTTATGAAGCAGTTCCCTAGAGTGAATTGTAACGATTCCATGATGAAGAGAACGCCATCAGGTACAATTGGTGGGAGTGATTCTAGGTACATTGTAGTGTGAACCATGGTACATGATGTTCACACATCATTGTGATATTTGTATGGCTTTGAAAAGACATACAAATTAAAATTTTGATTCTAGGTACTTCACCTTCCACTAAATGCTAACGAGGGCCCACGAAAAAGTTATTAGAGTATCCAATTGGTATAAGTATCTCAAGTAATGGTCCTATATGTGTAAAGAACATTTATTTAATAAAATATACTGATTAGTAATTCAAAAATCATCTTTATATTTTTTAAAGACCTACACAATAGAATACAAACAGACTTTTATATAAAGAGTTAAAGACTTTTTAATATGATAAAAAAGTACAATATTATTTATGTGGTGTTGTATATTTTGACGCGTCACGCGGTGTCTGCCACAGTGAACAACATGTAGTGTGTATGTTGTTGTATACAAACGACGCGTGTTCTAGCACATACTAGCACACACATTCATAACATATTCCAACCAACACTTAGTGTGTAGAACTTATAGATGATGAAGATGATTCAAGAGGATTTATTTTATATGGATGTTTTTAAAAAAAATAAATTTAACTTTTACTATAATCGTTGGTTTATATTCTTTTTGTACTATGGTGTATATACTTTTAAAATTAATTTTAGGTAGAAAAGGATATTATTATTACACTATAATAGCATTTTTCTTTTTCTTGTAACACTTAGTGTACTAATACACTAAGCAAAAAAGAACAAAGTGATTATTTGTAATAAATTTTGATATCTAAACTAAAAGAATTCCTGTGTTGATTGTCAGGGCCGTAACGAAGGTACATAGCGCATACGGTGGCAAGTATTGAGATAACGTCTCAAATATATCGGGATCGGATGTAACAATTTTGATGAAAATTCGTATACTGATAGTATTTAACATAAGAGTAAAAGCAAAATTGTACAAAATTGTACGTATCATCCGAAACAAAAAATTTTTATTTTGCTCTATTATATCCAAATTTTATCCAATTTTGATAAACCAAGTATGTTATCCTACTAAATTTGGGCCATACTTTTCAAATTTGTGATCAAAATTAACCTAGCTCTTATAGGTTTCAAGAATGTGGGGTCTTTGTCCCGAAATTAAGCAAATAAGTGATACCTAGCAAAAAACCGGCATCAATGCTGAAAAGAATGACCCAAAATTAGTGGGTTTCAAAAAAAATTCCAATAAGATCGGATCAAATTTGCCTATGTTATCAAAAAATCGAATTTTTTAACTTAATGACGTCATCAAAATCCAAAAAAATTAATTTTGCCTTATCACATCCAAATTTTATCAAATTTTGATAAACCAAGTATGTAATCCTACTAAATTTGGGTCATACTTTTCAATTTTGTGATCAAAATTAACCTAGCTCTAATAGGTTTTAAGAATGTGGAGACCTGGTCCCGAAATTAGGCAAATAATTGATAGCTAGCTAAAAACTGACATTACAGCTGAACAGAATGACCCAAAATTGGTGGGTTTCAAAAAAAATTTCAATAAGATCGGATCCAATTTGCCGGTTTTATCAAAAAAATAAATTTTTTTAACTTAATGACGTCACCAAAATCCAAAAAAATTATATTTGCTCAATCCCAACCAAATTTTATCCAATTTTTATAAAGCAAGTATGTAATCCTACTAAATTTGGGTCATACTTTTCAAATTTGTGATCAAAATTAACCTAGCTCTAATAGGTTTCAAGAATGTGGTGTACAGATACTAATCTATGCAACATAGAATGAAAGAACAACAACCAATAGGTTCTTAAGGTAGTTCCTCCGCGACCGTCCAGTCAAAAAGTTTTGGACTAATACTATCATTCAGTGCATTATCTGTGCTATGACTATTATACATATACCATATATTATTTTCAAAAGACTGTAGTTACTCACAATTATATATTCTATACGTATACACACACATACTTTGATATCTATCTTTACCATTAGTTTTTATATGCTTTCCACAAAAATTATCGCTAAAACGAGTTATTTATTTAAGTTTTTTATCGAAACTATATGGTAAATAATTTTTATTTTTATTTATATATTTTCTAAATATAGTATTCTACATTATATTAGTTTTTCATAGAGATGGTGGACGTCATTCATTGGTAAATAAATATAATATTTGTAAATTTGTGTATTTTTATACACTTCTCCCATGTACACGTACAAATTGCGTCACTTTTAATTGCTAATATCTCATGTATGGCATGGTAAATCATCTTCTAATTTTAACAGCAAGTGTATTATGAATTAAATATTTTATATTCTGAGTTTTGAGAAATTCTTGGAATATCACTTTCGTGTAGGTACTACCTTAACACCAGAATAAGCAAAGAACGCATATAAACATAGCATCATGGAGTCATTCCATTAAAAAGAACATCAAAAAAATTTGTATTTGATAATTTAGTGGTTACATTTTATGAATGACAAATTTTTATTATAATATCATTATAGTATACATTATACATATATATACATATAATACATGATTGTACATAATTTATATTATTTTTTATTTTTTGAATATATTAAAATATTTATAAATAATATGTTTGTTCATATTTAATATACAAGTTATACAAATTTTAATATATTATAGTTTATTTTTAATATCAAGTTGATATTAACACTGAAAATAATGGGTTGCCCATTATAAATGATAGAAGTTTAAACATAAATTAAACAACTTGTGTTTGAGATAGCACAGTTTTTATTTTTTTATTTAAAAGAGTATTTTATAATTATTTGTCAATTTTTCTACAGTTGGACCGCTTAGATTCGGTTTGGTATGACCGATTTCATTGTTTTATGCTTATTTTTAAGGATTGTCGATCAAATTTTGCGTTTCTAGTATTGATTGAACGAAAATTTCATACCCCAACGCTAGAATCATTTTGACGAATTAAGTTTCACTCTTAATGGGAAACTTGTTATTTATATTTATTTGTTACAAATTGTAGAATTACATCAAGTTATCATCTCAGCTTGAAGTACAGACTTAAAAATTTTTACGTGTCAGAAATCGCAAGCAGAGTGCTTTAGAAGTCATTACAAAGCTATCCTAGAAACAAACGGTCTGATAGTGGTGCAGTCGCACTATTGATATAATTATTAGCGAAAAATAAGTATGGAATTTATAGTAATTTCAGTTTTACGTTTCTATGAAAATGGAAACGAACGTTTAATTCGTCACCACTCATGTTAACCGTTTAGTACTCTTTAGTCGAATGATGAGAGATTTACTCACGGGTTCTGCAAATACGTCAAATATTTTGCACATGGGAGCAAATGTTAGAGCCGAGAAATATTCACTATATTTATAGAAACTAATTTTACTATATTTCTTTCACAAATTTTTAATTTACTGAGTTCGACTTATATTAAACTAACGAAATTGCACGGTTAGGACCAGAAATTTCAACCACATACACTATTTGAAAAAGTTATTTTATGTTTTAAATCTTAAAAGACCATTTAGCAGAAATAAAAGAAATTGAATAATATGTCTTCATTACGTGATTATTTATTTCAATTCTTGTCACATATCGGAGTGAACAAGCAAAAATGTTTTGTTAATTTAATTATTTTTGTTTTTTTAAATAAAATATGTAAATAATTTAATATAAATGAATGTGGGTCGAAATAATTGTAAAAATTGAAAATAAATATTGTTGAAAACATGTTATTAAATTGATAAATACGTAATCATTAATAATTGTAAAATATTTTGTTTTTATTTTAAATATTATTTTGTATGAATATTTAAATTAATAATTTTAAACACTTTGATCGTTTCATCAAAATATAAATAATTATAATTTATTCATTTCTGGATTTTACCTTCAAACACCTACAAAATATTTAAGGAAATGACTTCTGGAATTAAGTAGAAGATGAAATCTGAGCAAAGAACTTTTTTTTATTACCTACAAGAGTTAAGGTTTTTTATTCAAATAGAATTTTTGCAATTTTCATAAGGCTTTTTTAATCATTTTGTAATATGTTTATCATATCTGTAATAAAATTGCCTATACATGAAATAAAGTAACTTTCTTTTTTTTTCTGTTTTTAACCACGGGTCCGCACAGCGGAATTTCGCACGGTTCTAGCTAGTTTTCTTTATTCAATAACCTATTTGTTTCATATTTATTTAGACACTATTTGTGTGTTCAAAGAGTTTGGTAATCAAAAGGTTTAAAAATAATACAAGAAGTTTGATATTAAATCAGTTGTTGGTAATTTTAAAAGTGCATCAATATACTGATTGTATGCCATATCATTAGCCATTTGTATTATATGAATATACAAAACAAAGAGGGCTTTCTTTATGTATATACATGAACCGAGTCGGTCAGACTCATCACTTGAAGTTGTACACATACGATACCAATCCCACACAACAACACATAATCATAACCAATCATAACACCAAGTACACATTCCTTCTTTGTTTTATGCATAAGAACGTCTAAAACAGCTTTATATATGGCTAACAAGATAGTTTACAAGCGGTATATTAACAACTTTAAAACTATTCTTCACAGGTATAGAGCTACAAAACTAAAAATTAAAATTAAATAATATAATTTTTATAATATATTTTATTTAATTTATATGTGAGGTGTTTAACGTGTTTGTTTGTGGGGAGTCCGCGCACACACATAACACATAACATTGCGTTTGAGTCATACATTTTAAACTTGTGTATAACATTAATCTACAATGAACATCATGACACCAAACACATGACATGTCATCAAACATTAAATCCTCTCTAATCATACTTATTTATTTATTAAAATATATATTTATACCGTATGTTTATATAAAAATTACCAATAACACTTGTCGACACATCATATTTTATACCTGAAAAAAGAGTATACTTTTCACAGAAAGCCATTTTTCTAGTCATATACTAAAACTAAAATATATTCTATGATCGCACGAAGAAAACAACTCGTTAAAATTTCTGTTGGCCTTGAGCTCAAAATTTTGTGGCCTTTAGTTTTTGATCAGAATGATCCAAAGAACATTTTAGGGTGCGTTAGAAAAATTTTCACAGAAAGCCCTTTTTCTATCTGATCTTGTGGGGTCCCTTATTTTAACTTTCCTGACCATATAGCTATCACAAAATATTTTTCTAATTTACTGAATACGACTTATATTAAACTCCGATGAAAGTACACCAGCATGCCAGAAAATTTATGAACTTAAGCTGTCGATAGGTTGAAAAATCCATAATTCGAAAGTAGATAAAATTGTATGAAGTTAGGAAAATTTCCAACTACTTGAAAAATAAAAGTTATTTATATTTTAAATCGAGCGTGAGCAAAATGCTGCAAATTATAGTTTCGTGGATATCCTCATCTTTCAATGCCCTTGCCATATTAATGTTCCCACTCACTTGGTGTTTTTGAATTTAGGCAAAATTCAACGAACTCTTGGTATATAATATTTAATCATAATTACTAATAAAATCTTTTCCACTTTTTCAAGTAATGAATATTAATTTGAATTCTTTATATTTATAAAAATTATTATTTTTTAAATTTTTCACAAAAATTTCGTGTCTTGATTGTGGAACCCACACAAATTTTTTCATCTATCACCAATCATTATTTAAATAAAATGATATTTTTTTTGTAAATTTTACAAATACGTATTCTTTTTTAATTAAATATTTGTTTTTATTTTCGTACGGTATCATTTTCTCGGAAGATATATCAACATCGTCGTCATTAAAAAGAAAAAAAAAAAAATTAGGAGAATATCCTTTGTATAATTTGTTTAATAATTTATTTTTTTAATGATTAATTGGTTTTTTTGATTGATTCAGAAAATAAAAGGTTTTTTTTTTTTTTATTTTAGTTTTTGTTGATTTTGAAATGAATATATTTTATAGTAAATTAATTTTTACATAAATTTATTTGTGTTAATTAATTTTAAAAACGTTTGACCCTGGATAAAAGAAAATTCTTAATTAGTGGCTGAAATATTTCAATATTTTATTTTTGTGCATTTAAACCTCTACACTGGCAAAAAATCGCTAACGTTGTCCTGTATAAAAATTCTTTCTCGATTTGGGAATTTTTCATAGGATTCTACAATTGGTTCCTCTACAAGTGCTTAATATTAGAAAAAATCCAATAAATGATCATATTCACTAATTATAATGTTAATATTTATGGAATTAATTCTTTGCATTTTAAAAACGATGATTTTATATAGAAAATAATTATACTAATAGGTTATGTACCAGTAAGAATGCTTTCAATAAAAATTATAAAATAAATAAATCATAAAAAAGTTACTTACATCAACGCCATTTTCATTTATTTAACTTTGCAAATTGCTCATCAGCGGAGTGTTGATGGGTTAATTCATTTGATGGACAGTTTTCTATATTGGGAGCCCAATAAATAATCATTTTCTGGGAAAAATTATTCTCCTTCCAACGAATTGAGGCTAGTTGTGTATAATGATAGAAAATTTAAAAGACATCTCAGATCCCAATTAACTTTGAATGGTTTGCACATTTCGAGGTATCAATAATCGTTATACATTACTCAATACTTTAAGGACCCATATAATGTCAAAATTAAATATATTGTAATTGACTTTAATGGAAGTAATTTTTATGTTAACTTCTAAGTAAAATCGATGACGTAATCGAACCCAAAATAAATGATACAATTCAAATTCATAGAAATGTTACATGTGCCCATATTATATACATAAACATGCCGACAAGACCATAACATCCATGAATGTGTAAAAAATTAACCATATAAAATCTGTATAGTAAAGTGTACCTGCTGATTTTTGATACTTCTGCTAAGATTTTGCTAGAGGTCTATTATATAAAATCACTCATACGGATGGATAACATTAATAACATACAAAGCCTAGCTTCTTTTGTGGATGTTTAAGTCACAACCACCACAGAGAAAACGTTATAGTGTATTGTGAATTTTGAATGAATGGAGGGTTTATTGCCGGGGTTGGTTTTGTGTACTTTTTATTCTTTTTATTCTAAGAACTTATAATATTAAAAATATAAATTGTTATCAACTTGTGACCGGCAGGCGCCAGATTTCAGTTCTATAAATTTCAATTTTAAAATGTCCTTTTTTTTTGTTTGGTTGTTGTTCGATTATATTTTTATTTATTTGATTCTATTTTATTTCATATCTTTTATTATTGCTTTTATTTAGAGATTCACTTCACAAATTTGTAAGTTTTTTTGTATAAACTACAAGGTGAGATAGTTTAAAAGGTTCATAATTACAAATGTTACCCTCAAATATTTAGATAAAAATCGTAAGCGCCAGTTGGTTATGGTGATTAAACCATAGATTATTAAAAAAACAAAGATTTTGATTTTGAGATTGTAAAGAAGGAAAAAACCATAATTACTTATAATTTTTCCTTGCCATACTTATCCAAATGCCATTTGGCTTGATTTCCCCACAAGAAATCACCACCTTCTGCTTCATATTAAGCTTCATTTAATAAATTTTAATCAGTAAAATTAGCTTATTTCTTTAAAGCTTTAAAACTTATTTTCTCTCAAATATAATAATGTTGTTACTTGGATCACTATGATTCTACCGTCTTCAGTTGTTATAGAAACTTTTAATAATTTTTAGTATACAAGACAATTTTAGCAAGAAAAATTTCGTATACAGACTCTGTGATAGAGGTAAGCAATTATTGTGATTTTTACCAATTTATCATGAGAACAACGAACTTTCAGTTCAAATATCAATTTGGATGGATAAACTAGTATTCCATTTAGAGCGAAGTACTCTATTTTAAGTTCACCTAGCGTGTTGCAGATTTTAAACGTAAATGCAGAGAACGGTAGAATATTCCTCGAATCGTGAAACTTATCGCTAGCACGTCGTGTAATTGTATTTAACTGGTTAATGGTGGAATCATTTTAGAGAATACTTATTTAAGAAAAATGCAAGATCAAGATAAAGTACAAATCCTTAAAAATGAAGCTTATTGATGTTAATGAAATTCAATTACTTTGATGAGACGACAGAAAAATTTCATTTCAAAACAGAACTTGAGTTAAGATAAAAACGTTATTCCTGTTTCTTGATAAGAGACCCATAGTTAATTTTGTTGAATATTCATCGAAAGATAAAACTTACTAAATTCGAGCCCGAATTTGAGCTCCGATTTAAATGTTATTTCATTTTCTTTATCGAATATGACCATGTTTCTTTACAAAACTATTAAAATATTCCACCCTATATTTTAATAAAGTGTTCCTCTATCAAATTTATAATTACTAATGTTCTTATATGTATATTAACGACATTTTTAAAATAGTTTCAAGGTTTCTTGAATGTTTTTTTAATATTTATTTTAGAAGGAATCGTCTAGGCGGTATATTTTATTAATCACTAATTTCTTTTATTTTTTTTTAAATTATCGTTTTGATGTAAACAACCCATCGGAAACAATAGATTTTTGATTATTTATATGTATTTGGAAATATAGATATATAGGTAGCGTGAAGGTTTTGTTTGATTCAGAAAATAAATTAATAAATTTTAATTTATTTGTGTATTCTGCAACAGCTAATTAAATATTGCAACATTTTAATTTCATATACAATGAATGTGGAATGGAATATAAGATTATTAATTATTAATAAATTAATTATATATGGGATGAATCATCTAATTGGATTCTTTGATTATATTAAATTGATGTTTTTTTGCCCGTGAAATATATTTTGCTGTGAGGTAGCCATGTAAAAGAGTGTTTCTCAACCATCGGCCGTGGAGATTTTTTACCTATCTTGGGAAATCAATTGTCTAAAAAATAAAAATACTAAAAAATTTTTGTTCGTACATGGTATGAAATGTATGGCGTTTACTACAATGCTGGTATGGAATAGAGACAGATACTATAGTATCTATGTTTACGTAAGTAATATTACAGTATTGAATAGGGCTATCCACCAGAATAATTGTGATATCGCTAACCAGTATGGGCCTTACACCGCGATACAAAGATTACGGCGTTATAGCCTTCATTTTTCTTCACCCTCAATTATCACCACCGTTAAAAATTCTATGGGTTTTAATTTTTTGGTGAAGAACCTTTTTTTCGTTTGAAATACAATATAGTCCATGTTACTCACTGATAATGTAGCTTTCTATAGATGAAGAATTTTCAAAAATGAAGGGTTTTTGAACAAACTTCCGACTCTATCGACTTTTGTGTTGGTTGCAATTTTCTTTAGAAATTTTATGAAACTTGTTACATGGTGGTATAATAAGATGTAGGTAACCACGTAAATGCGAGATATTTTGTACAAAAATATGTTACCGCTTAAATGGGAGAGGCGCATTTTCACAGCTTTTCACTGCGGCAAATTTTTACTGCTTTTTCACTACGATTTTCATCGATTTTCTTGGGGAATAATAAATATTGTACAACTTGGGTGAAACTTAAATGGTTTGAGTATTTTTGTTTCAGTACAATCCGTATCCACACTTGATAATAATGGCTAACAAGTTATGGTTTAAAATCAGAAGACCTTGATACAAGATTCTTCTTAATATTACATCTATACAAAATATTTCGCATTAAAAGGTTAAAAAAAGAGCACTCAGAACGCGAAAAAAGTACAGTGAAACTACCTTTTTGATTATAACATTTTTTAATTTTTTTAAATTGTGCAAAAATTTTATGTTTGAAATGAAATATGACTTTCAATTAATTGTCGACTAAGCATAGAAATCGAAATTAAAAACTTTCACAAATAAAAATAATCAATTTTTTATTAATATTTTTTCAAAAATCATAAAATTATTGAGTAATTGATAAATTTATTAATGCGAAATAAACATATAAGCCATTGGCAAATAACAACATGATGTTGCCTCAACAACAATTAAATATTTATGATTATTTACAATTTTTTAATTTAATTCTATTGTTTATATCAATCATTATTCATTATATATTTATTTTGAATTATTTTATATTTCTCATAAATTATAAAAGGAATTAAAATCAGCAATAAAATTCGTTACTTAATTTCACTAAATATGTATATTTATTAGTATGCATATAGAAAATTGAAAATAAATCTTAAAATGACTAATTCATAACTATTAACTTTCATTATAAAATTTATAATTTTTTGATTAACTATCATTAATAGGTACAAAGTGTACCGTAATCAAACGGTTTATGTAATATTATTTAAACAATAACGCCAAAGCATTAAAAAAATCTTTCTCTTAAACTTCTCTTGTTTTATTTGTTGGAAATGCAAAGCTTGAGGATAAAATCGAAGTTGGCCATCATTTCGCAATTCAGTTTTTTAAACTTGGTTGAAACCCGATTGCTTTGAGCTCGATTTTTCAATTCTTTCGTACATCTCCTGTTCTCCCTTACGAAACGAGTTTATTGTAAACTATTATTCATAGATAAATTGATTTTTATTCACAAGAAAATCAATGGTTTGGACTCCAAGAGTAATGCCAAGAGTATTTTTAAGCAATAAATTTCTATAGATACCTAATAATTTGTATAGATAGGCAAGGAAGCCAGCCATAGATTCAAAGTATATTTATGTAAAAATAGATAAAAAATGAAAAAATTTATGAACATAAATCCAAAGAGGACAGCCTAGAGTGAATAGTCCATGAATATGTAGGGCATAATAATCTACATTATTCAAAGACCCAGCACTACCGTTGCCTTTAATTTGATCCCCTCCCCCCGGATGTAACGTAGCTTCTTTTATTATCAAGTCAAGAGAACATTTTGTATTTTCTGAAAAACTGGCATTACGGCATTGTAAGAATATAGCGTGCCCAATGTTCTAAATCAAATATCAATAAACCGCAACTTAAACTAAAAATTATTTTCACTGTACAAAAAAAATTTTTCAAAAAAATTTCGTAATTTGACTTCTAATCCAGCGTAGCCTCATCATTTTTTGACAGGGTCACGTAGTTTATGGCTGTTTCCTTATGTTATAACATATGTGCATGTTAAAAATATTTTTGAGTTTGTGACCACTCTACACAATTCTCTCTGGAAAAATCCTTGAAATATAAATATTTAAACAAAAAAATCATTTATAAAAAAACTTGATAACTACAAAATTTAAGTATTTAAGGGTGTAACACTTTAAAAAATATCAAAAACTACCCCTAAATATAATTATTATTGTGATAGGTCAAGCAAGCTATTAAAGAAAAGAATTTTAATAGCTTTATATAAATCACAATATATCTTATTGATTAAAACAAAATGTATAAAATTCATTAAAGATATTGTTAAAAATGTTTTAAAATTTTTGCAAGGAAAATATTTATTTCATGTTTTGTGTAATTCATTGTCGACTATGACTATACTGTGTGTAAGTAAAAAGGGAAATAATCCTTAAAAATGCTTACATATGTTTATGTATTTTGAAATTATTGCCTCCTGTAATAAAATTTCTGTTGAAAAAGGATAAAGACTTTTAAAAAATTTATTCAAAACCTTTCTGTACCTAGTCTGCAAGTGAATAAATGTTTTGAAAACTGGTGTGTTTTACTCATGAGACCTCTATTTAAAGGAATATAAAATAGGAAGAATTGAATACTGAGTTATGGCGAAATTAACTAATAATCTAGATATATATGTTCACTATTGTTGTAAACTACTATGGTTTCTTAATATCCGTCTAATTAGTCAATGCCGGTCGGGACGCAGTTTAAGCCAAAGGTTGTTATAGATACGGCAAAATTATTTTCCCTATAATAGTGCGAAGCTTTCTGAGGGATGCGAATTTTTAGCCCATGCATGATGTAAGTAGATATATATGGTAAAATTATTTTCCCTATTTTGAGTTATTCGTCCTCTTGTCGTGCATACTTAATGCAAATTTAAGACTTTTATGATTTTCTCATGGATGTCGTTATCAGAACTCAATCAAAATGAAATGGGACCACACGGGAAGCACTATCTTTCAAATAGATCAAGAATCATCAAAATCGGTTCACCCAGTCAAAAGTTCTGAGGTAACAAACATAGAAAAAAAAAATACAGTCGAATTGATAACCTCCTTCTTTTTTGTTTGAAGTCGGTTAAAAATTAATATCAATTTTGAAATTTTCCGCAATATCTTGTACATTGAAGTAAATAATACACATGTTTAGATTAAAGTGAGCCTTTTTTTCAAAATTATTAGGCCTCATGCAATAAAATTTCATAAAGATAAATAATTTATTTCAAAAAAAAGTCATACAGTACACAAAAACTACACTCAACCAAGTATATTATTCAATAATTATTCTAAAAAATCTTAAACAATATTTGAACTGTTCAACTGTAATATATTAGTAATATATATTTAAATACTTAATTCTTCTAATTTTGAAAAAATCTTAGTATTTTGTGTGGTGTTAAGGGTACAGTTAAAACAAAAAAAATATTTTTATTTTATTTTATTAATTTACCCTCTCAGAAATACAAATACAAAAAAATTATATATATTTTTATATTATACATATATTTTAATATGCCGGATGTGTGATGAAGAAGCTATTTCAACTACTTATGTTTATAGGTTTATATAAGTATATATTCACAATAATTATGAAATGAAACCCCTAAGGATATCAATCTTCTTAAATTAATTTTGATTTTGATTACTGATTCAAAGTTGAAAAAACTGTGATAATTAGTGTTACAAATATTATTTGTCCTTGTCTTAAGTTTGATGCTCATTAATTTACTTTGTATGTCATAATATAGTAGAGTTTCCACAATTAGTTCTCCATAAAAACCGGAGAAATTTTGGAAAAACTCATTAAAAAGGAATCAGTGGCGTAGCTCACCTTGGATAGGCCCTGTACCAAAATTAGTTGGGGGCTCCAAATGAAGCTTTGGGCCCCCTTCGGTTTTAAAATAAGTTCTTTTATAATAGGATCATAATTAGGTTTACATCTCTCCAGACTGTAATTTTACTATTGATTTTACTTTGCAATAAAGTATCGATGGTATTTTCTTGTAACCAATTATTATAAGATAGGGATGCGTTAATATGCTGCTGTGAGTTTTTATGGTCCAATATACATGGCGTAAAATTAGCCCGGGGGCCCCGTATCATTGATACCGTTGATACGGTGGTATCTGGAATGAGTGTATTTAAGCGATACTGTACATACAGCAATAAACACGTGTAATTGTGATGCTATGATGTTTTTAGATTCATAACAATAAATCATATTAGGTGTGTATATACAAACAAACAATATCATTTTTGAGTGATTGGTAGAAAGTGGTTTGGAAATTACGGGCAGAACAAAAATGTACCGATTACTGGACATTTCCGATGATCGAGTGTTGCAATTATCGAGACTCTACTGCCGAAATCTTGCTGTTTATTTGTTTATTAAAGCTTTGGGATGTAGAAGGATATTTTTCCATACACCTAAAAAAAACGGAGCTGGTATGTACAGAATTGATGCTAGTGTGTATGAATACAAGCCGCCGTCGTTGATGGTCCTGCTGCGAGCCTATCTTGGCAGGCCCTACCTCCTGTGTTTACTGTTTATTCTCAAGTGGTCTTGCCTCAAGTCACAAGTCGATGTTAAACTTCAAATGCCCTTGTACTTCGGGTAATTTCATAGTAAAGTCAAGACTTACAAATTTTAATTGTTTTGTCAGCATTGAGTTTAATATTACAATCCGGTGGAAAACTTTAAATGAGAGTTATTTTCATAAAATCGACTTCATTTAGCAGAAGTTGAATAAAAAAATTAACCCATCTTCAGAATGTACCCAAGTTTTGAAACTAAAAATCTTAGGATACAAGCAAAGTTCTTTTCGGTAATTGCAAAGTTTGTCATTCAAACTTCAATTTTACTAATTAGATAAAGAGGATATCTTCAATATTTTTTTATAAGCTGGTTAAATTAGAATTAGATAAACCGGAATGATAAAAAGGGAATCAAAATCGAAAAGTAAAAAATATATTTGACTTGCAAACAGTCGTTAATTAATTATATAAAAACATAAATATGACGTCAAAAGGCAGTATTTTAAAACTGATCTAAACTTATCACAATATTTGTGACATATGTAAGATGGAAAATATTTAAAGTATGCCTTTGAAACTATAGTTACTCTTTTAAATCCCTGCTCTACAATAATTAAAGAAATTAATATTATTAAACAGCTGTACTTTTATGCAAAAATAAAATGTGCCTACATCTGAGAAACAAAAAATTTCAATGTGTTCCAAATACATAAGGAGAGGATGATGATGATAAAAAGGGCTGTTTAATATTTAAAATACCATTGAATGAGCCAGCCACATGTTTTTATCTGGGTACCAACAAAAAAAAAAAAAAATTATATTGACTTGAATATATTATAATATTATTTTTATATTTTTGTTTATAAGATGAAGAAAAAAAAAATTGAATTCATATTATCTAAATAACCCTGACCTACCCTTAAATATACGATTTGTTAATGCTTTTTTTCTATGCCTTTTTCTTGTGATGGAGGCATCATATTTGGAATTATATTAATGTCTTCTTAAACATATTGTACTATAAAAAGATATTTTTTATACCATGCATATACCTATGTAATATGCAAGGTATACTAAGTTTAGTCCTAAGTTTGTAACGCTTAAAAATTTGGTATAGGTGTGCATAAAATCACCTAATTAATCCATTTCCGGTTTTCTGTCTGTCTGTCTGTCGTCTGTCCGTCTGTCATCACGATTACGCAAAAACGAGAAAATATATCAAGCTGAAATTTTTACAGCGTACTCAGGACGTAAAAAGTGAAGTCGAGTTCGTAATTGAGCAACAAAGGGTATTGGGTATTAATTGGGTATTGGGTCCGTAGGACCCATCTTGTAAACCGTTAGACATAGAACAAAAGTTTAAATGCAAAAAATATTCCTTATAAAAAAATAAACAACTTTTATTTGAAACACTTTTTCGGAAACTTCATTATTTAGCCGTGAAGGCGCAAATTAGGCGTAAATTTTATAGTATGTTATTTTATGATGGGAATATTAGTTATGTATGTGTGACATGTATGTATGTGTAATGTGATAGAGTAATCAACACTGCCTATACATGGTATTTCAACAATTAACTCAGTCAATTGTTTGTTTTCACTTGTTTTTTAAAGAGAATGTAAAGAAAATACACATATACCAAGAGTCGAATCTGGGTCTCCTGGATTCATATCAAGCGCATTAACTAACTGAGTCACATTTTCACAAATCCACGAATTTTTGTTTGATTTTCTTTGTCAACTTTAACCTTATTGATTGTTTATATATATTTATTAAATTTTTGTATACAAATTTAAACGTCAAAGTCTTTCGATTATTATTGATGACTTTAATGATAAAATAGCGTAAACTTATAACAAATAACTTTTCGAATTAAGGACTGTCTCAAAAAAATGAAAATATTTGAGACTTGAGACTTGCTTCAAATTTATAGTGTGAATTCTTTGAGACTTTGGGAAAATTAGACGAAAATTAAGAGTAAAAATTTTCGATGAATACCACAGTTTTTGAAATATTGATTCCAAAAGACTTAGAGAAAATCATTTACAGAAGAAATACTTATTTTCTTAACACAAATGCTATTCATTTCATCACTTTAAATGTATTTTATGGAAAAACGAGTGAAGCTTCTTATAATTTTCTGCTTGTTATAATGCTTTTAACTAATGAATCTTAGTTTTCCAAACTAATTAGCCTTGTTACATAATAAAAGCATACCCTTAAAAAGTGATTTTTTGGGGCCGTCCTTATTCTTAATTTAAAAAGTACACATGTATTAGAACTTGAACCCAGGTCTCTAGGATTCCTAGTTCTCTATTCCGTTCCTGAAATTTTTGAAATTTACGTGTTAGTAGAAAATACTTTGTTTGCTTGGAATTTGGAAATAATTTCCATTTCAGTACACTAAAAGCATTAACCTTCTGTAACGTAGGTCCTTTTTACCTAATTAAGAATCCTTGCAGACTTGTTGGATAAAAATTAAAACAGTTTTCAATTAAAATCTTACTTTCAAATGATCAAAAATAATTTGTTTATATGTATAAATAAATATATATATATATATATTTTAAACATATATTTATTATAATTTATTTTTTATTAATCATTTTTGATGTTTGTTTTGTGAATATTATAATAATTTTAATATTGTGTTAGTTTTAATATTTTTTTTTTTGAAAAGAATATTGTAGGCGTTAGGACCGCCGCCCTTCCTGTCTGGCTGGCTAACTAATATACACATATTATATTCGTATATATATGTATTTAAATTGTATAAAAACATATGACAAATCTATATACATACTGTGTGTATTTATACCATGAGCCCATAATAAAGCCAAATGTCAAAATTACTTTTTGAAAGTTGATGAGGTTTAAAGGATGTCAAAGGAGAAGCGAAATATCCATAAAGCAAAGTAGGCAATTGTGAAAGTAATTTTGCAAAAAATTAAAATCCGTCGATATTGACATTTGTACAGTTATTCAAATGTATGACAGCTTAATTCATATAATTTATGTAGAAAGAAAAAATTTTAATGCAAATAAAAAGCATGCCTTGGAATTCTCAATAGTCAAAGAATATGCAAAAGGCACAAACGGATACGGAAGAGAAAGCTCACAGCAGTTGAATCTGCCGAGGATATTACTTCTTCATTACCTGGTCGGAAATGAACAGAGTTTAGTATATCTAGTAATTATAGACAGACTTGAGCTTGAACTTAAAATAGGCTAGAATTGTGCAGCAATTTTTACAGTAAATTTTCTCTTTTGAGCAATTTGATCAATCTGAACACTGAAGAAGCTCAGAATAGAGCAATTATGTTAGTAACAATGTATTCTGGTGATTTAGATAAGAACTTTTTTGATTACTGTTCTTAATTAACAAAGATAGTTCGAGCTGGACAACTGCTTCGAACAACTAACATGATTTTATAGGTTCTTAGAAATATATTTAGTTCTTAGGTAGACTAACAACGCTATTGAGAAAACTGGGCTTTTAAAGTAGCCCTGAGTCAGCTGACCTGAGCTCGGCAATTTGTTTGAGGATAATCAACTTTCCCACACTTAACAATGTCCATAGTCCTATAATTTGAACATTTTAAATTTGAGTCCGTACAAAGGCGCATTTTACCAGACTGCGCCAGAAGGAGGGTTAAGTTTTCGACTGAACGTATTTATTTCTTTGGCATGGATTTTAGTTTGGAAGTGATACTGGTTAAATCAAAATTATAAAAATTTAAATGGTCAATTAGTGTCATATTATAATTACCTTCAAAAATATTTTCTTTTTCGAAATAAGGAAAATTGGAAAAACTGTTTTCAATAAATTATCCGCATTTCACGAGTACAAACTTGTTTGTTACCAAATCGACTTTTATCAATTTTTAAAAAGACAGATAAAAAGAATTCTAGAAGTTTTGATCTATTATGAGCTCACGGTCGATATACAACAGCCCTTAATGCAGAAAAACACATTTGTAGTGTTTATAAATGTAGTATTGCTTGCACATAATAATGTGTATTATGAAGAAGTGTACCCCCGCTTTCTTGAAGTTTGTTTCTTAAATAATATTACCAACATAACAAATTGTCACAAATGTTATTTATTCATATTGTATTATTTTTTTTTAAGTCATTCTAAAGTTTAGTTCATACAAGTTTATTTAATCGCTTACTTCGTTCTTAATCATCATCTTCTTACAGACGTCCACTTCTCTAAGCCTCTACTGGTATTTTGGTCCGTATCTCAAAAACTATTCGACCAGTGATCAAATGTACCCGATTTTTGTACTTTTTGGGTCAAAATTTCCTTATATACTGAGTTTTATTCGATTTTTTGCATTTTTTTTAAGGGGTAAAAAAATCGAAAAAAAAAAGAAAAAGAATTTTAGTTTTGGAATTTGATGAAACTTGGTGGGTGGGGTAATTTTGATCCAAAAAGTATAAAAATCGGATTAGTTGAATGATTGGATGCATAGTTTCTGAGATATCGCAATATTTGGATCGATTTTAGTCCTTATTGTGAGTGGACCACGACAAGGGTTAATTGTGGACGACCACTACAAGGGTTAATTGTTCAAGGACTACTTAACTCACTATTTAAAAACACTTCAACATATAATTTTGTCAAAAGTGGATCATGTAAATGAAACATTAATTTATAATATGATCAGACAATAATATAAAATGGTTTTAAAACGACCACCCTTGTGTTTGAACTTGAAGAGAGATACTTCCAATATAGTTAAAAATCTTTTTTCCATAATATTTTAAAAGAATAAGAAATAATCATAATCATAATAATATTGTCTCCTTCAGTCAGATACACATATTATTCGTATTTTTTCTGAATAAGTTTATTGTTTTTAATATTATTTTGTTATGATTGAAACCAGATTTTGATGGGACAATTCTTTTCAAAACTATAAATATATTATAATATAATAATATTTAAGATTAAAGATTATATTTCAATATAATATATATTTTTTGTAGGGATTAACAAACACTCACAAGAAGTAGAGGAAAAAGATTCAAGATCTAAGATATTTATTTTCATTCATTTCTTATTTACTATAATTTTTTTTCAATTGGGATTTTATTTTGTACCTCTATGCACAGGCAGAGCTTGAATTTTTTATTTCATGGTGGAAAAAGTATGGGTTTCTTTTGATTCTCAATTGAAATCGAATCTAACTAATCGAATCAATCACACAAAAAACTCAAAATTCTTGTTTTTTTGATTACTGGGATAGTACTTTTCGAAATTCCCTCTTAAATTGCTTTGAGATAGAATTCGAGTATACAATTTTAAGCGTGATTTTAGAAATTACTAGTCTTGTGATATTTTTTGGTTTTATGGAAAAGAAAAATTTTGTTTTAGAATTTGGTAAAGCTTTTAAGGATGCATGAGTGTCTTTAAAAATTGTTATACCTTGACGATAGAAGACAAAAGTAAGAATATAAATTTTCGATATTTGGCGTAATTTTAAAAATATTGAAAATTGAAAAATATCTTCAACTATTCAGCTTTCGATATTTCGTAAACCAAGGCACATATTTAAAAATTTTATGCTTATTTCTCGTCTACATTCATGTAGTTTACTCTACCCTTTCAGAAAAATGATGGTTACTTTAAATACCCTGCTCGTACATCCCTTATTTCGATGTCATTGCTAATATGCTTAGTTTCTATTGAAAACTTTTAAAATATGTCTTTTTGAACGATTTTTTTCTTAAAAATTTGCATGGACACTTAATTTGAAATTATTACATACACCCTTAAAGATTTAACGAATGGTTTCCGAGACATTGCTTAAAATCCTTTACGAAAAATTATAAAAATTAAATTTTGGCTTAGAAGTTATTTTAGAGCGACAAAATTCATCATACACTTTTCAAAGAAATATAATTTCAAAAGATTGCATCTTGTCAGATTGAATATCCGTATTTCTTTATATGCAAGTCAAGTGAATATCGTACACCAGATTTTATTTAACTGATATTATTAATTCAATTTATATAATGTTGGGTGTAAAAAAATTTATTAATATTTTTTTAATAATGGGTTTTTATTAAATTTATTAAAATTAGTTGCGCCCACTAAGTTGTTGACAACTTTAATTATTGTTATTAAAAGCAATACGCATATGGTTTTGCGGTTAGTTTTTTTGTTGTTGTTATTTCTTGTGGATGTTTGATTATAGAAACTTTAGCGCGAACCTTTCTTTCATAAATATGGTATCAAACAAATCATTACCTCTATATATGCGTACCATTGTGATTATAACATGCTCTATGTAATCATAGGCTAATTTTATATTCCAATCCCACATTCCACTTGTGTTTGGATATGTTTTTAATCTTGCCGAAATGCTGAATTTATTATTTGTTTTAATATGATTTTTATCGTTGCATGAAAGCTATTAAATCTTGAGGTGAATCAGTCCAGGGAATGTAGGAATTACTAAGGGCGTAATTAAGATTTGTGATTGCTAATCGAGGCGAGAGTAGAATGTTTCAAGTATTCTATCGAATTTTTCTTCAGTTTGTCTCTTTTCGATGCTAGAGCTAAGAATTTTCTTGAAAAAAGTGTATTTTTTTTGCGCTTAAAATTGTTAGGTACTGGTCAGATATTGTGTTTATTGAAACAATAAAGTTTACGGGAAAAATTAAATCATTACTTTCCAAAACGGATTTGCTGTTTTGTGATTAGTATATTTTATGAGAATAAATTCTATGTTTCTTCTTCGAATATTTCGAAATTTCTCACTATCTCATTATCGCCTTATTTTGTTTGTTCGGAACAAACATCCTTTCTGAAGTTTCGGTTCAGTCAAGTCCAAACTAATCTTGGCATAGATAAGACAGTTAGAATCGATTATAACGATATGGAAGCGAGCAAAATATTTGTTATAACCGACAGTCATAATAAGCAATATGTACATTTTTGTATTAAAGTAAAAGAATAAAGTGCAATTAGTCTCTATAATTGATTTATGCAAAAACAGCATTGGAATGCATGTATTTAACCGAGGTAGAACCGCATTTAACACGTGATATTGTGTTTTTAATATCATGATAATGAATCATATTAGATGTATATTCAAACAAACAATATCATTATTGAGCGATGACAGATTTTCTCACGCATTCTGCACATGCGTTAAATATATTTCGCGTTAAATAATTTTTAATATACTGAGTACATGTAGGCTATGTACCAATAAGAATGCTTTCAATAAAAATTATAATAGAAATAAATCATAGAAAATGTTACTTACAACAACGTCATCTGCATTTATTATTTAAACCGTACAAAGTCGAATATCCGTTAACTAACGAGTACACGAAAAAATTCGAAAATTTCCGAAGATAAACTTATTTGCTTACATCTTCAATCTCGAGATGAAAGAAATTCTCACAACTTCTGAATTTCTGATAACGGGAATGCTGACAGGCTAGCAATACGTAGACACTTGCTGTCTAAATTATTCTTCTCCATATTTATGTTATTAATTCTGGCATAATTTTTATTGTCTTGCGAATAACACTTCCCTGGTTGGACGACAGGAATGCTGAACGCCTGGGCCTGGCGGTGTACCACGACAACTGCAGGAGCTGTCACAATGTCTTACCTTCTCTCTCACTGCCTAGCTCTTGCCTTGAGATGATGGACTTACTTGAGCCATCCTCTCTTTGTCGACCTCTCCGTCCTAAAGTCCGTCGACCTCAAAGCTCTCCTGCTGTTCTTAAACAGCTTCAAATGGTTCATGGAGCAGTGGTCCAAGTGTGTCCCACCCCAGGACATCCACTCTAATCTAACCAAACCTAACTTTCAGCTTACCTTTTTTCAAGATTGGGTCGACGGGAAAAGCTGATAAAATGCTACAAAAGTTTCCCACTTTAAAATATTCGTTCTGAAGAAGTACTTTGTATATAATAAATTTAATATATTCATCAGACGTCTTAACATTTTATAATATATTATATTTTATGGATTAATTTGATAAAACAAAATTTATATCTAAGTATTTTAATAATATATTTTATTAAGGTTTCTTAGGTAGAATGAGTTTCGTTTTTTTTTTCTTACTTCTTTAATTATTTAATATTAAAACATAAAATAACAAATGTATGTATACATTAATAAGACTTCTCTTCCTTGAAATACATATATAAAATAAAACCACCCTTATATTTAATTTCTTCATATATTATTATCATAAGTATATATTCATTTAAATGAAATAAACACCGATTACCTCTTCTTCTTGTAATTATATGAACCTCTTAACTAACCAGCTTTATTAATTTATGAGACAACTTTTTAATACAAAATAAAACTAACTGCAAACGTAAAAAAAGCTGACATTTGTACCAAGAAATACAAGTGGATTTTACAAAATTTATAAAATTTTCAATTTTTTCAATCGAGTCGGTTTCACCATTTATTGTATTAGTAGTCTACGATGCCACTGAGAAACACCCAGACGCACAGATAAACACTTTAATAACATATACTCCTTCTTAAATCAATATCAAAGTGATGGTCAAGGACATCAGATGAGATGAAAAGGATACTTAAAGAGCTATCATTTTTTTGACAACTTTTTGGAAATATTTTAATTGAAATTGAAATATTTGAGTTGACTTTGTTCTTTTGAATTATTGTTTTAAATTACCTAATTATTTTACCATTTCACTTTTCGAAATGCATTGAACTAGGTTTATTTGACCATTCATTTCCATATTAATTATTTATATGTTATGCCTTTTCCAAACTGAATCGATTTTGAAGATCATCGCCAATTTCTAGTTTTTTCGGGTACGGAAACCTAAGCTCGCACTTGAAATATAGCTAAGAACACTCTCCGTTAAACTACCTTTCAAAGGAAACCAAAAATTAACATCAGTTTATCCATTCAGGCACTACGATGCTTGATTTGTGTTGAGTTTGCTCGAGTTGACTTTTTTGATAGCCTCCATTAGAAGAGTGACATTTATTCACTCTTATATGAACTAAATGAACCAAACACTCACTATCTGAGTCATTCCGTCTGAGACTTCACCAAGTCAATGTATACAGTTCCTGACAAAGGCCTCATTGATTATGTCAATAAGCATTGAAAAAGGTAAAAAGAAAACTGTTAAATGCCAGAAACTTTCCCTTCCATCAAATTTCACTCAATCTTTCCCAGCTCAACCGTATATAGCTTTCAAAAATTGAAATTTTCTTGAAAAAGTCCATTTTTCAAAAATTATTTTTTTGTTTCAAAGTAGAACATAAACTTTAGGACCTCTTAAAAACCTACCTTCTTTTTTTTTGAAGTTAGTTTAAAATAAATTCTAATTCACCATAAAGCAGGGTATTAATTATATTTAAATTTTCTTATTAAAAATCAATTCGTGTATTCGATGTAAGTAAATATTAAAAATAATGATATTTGATATCTTGATTATGACATAAGGTAGTGATTTCTTTTAGACCACGAATACGATTTTATTCCTAAGTGTTGAATCATCATATTAATAAGTCATTTTTTTATAGACTGAGGAAAACAAAATGAAAAGTAGGTATTTATTCAATTTTATATCTTGTTGTTAGCATATCATGTTTACGACACGCTTTTGTTAGATTAAAAAGCAAAAATAAGTATTTCCTAAGCGGTAAACAGTAAATATTGAATAAGTAACTCAATTTCCCGAACATTTTAAACTTCAGCACTTCAAGTTATAGGTGATTAAGGGAAATAATTTTATTTTAACAAGCTTTTATTACCTTGGTGTTCATCTCTGTATCTACTTGTCGGGTTCTTTGAACGAGATTTTCACCCACTTAAAATCGTCGGATTGTCTTGAAACTTCGCACACTTCAAGATTATCTAAAGCAGGTTATTCGGGATTAACCATTAACTCTAAAGTCTAAGATGGTGGAAGCGCAGATAATCACATTCCAATATATTAATAAATAATAGTTCCAAAAAACGAAAAAAACTCGTTTTTGTAACATGTTATACGACTTGAATTGTATAACAGACCTAGAACAACAATCTCATATTCTGTTTCGTAGCATTTATCGCAGTTTTGTAACACCTCTAATAAAATAAATATATAATTTTAACGTAATTTTAACAGATAAACTATTCATTCCTTTATAATTATTAGATATTTAAACAATTTTAAATAAACGCATATTATCATTAACTGTACAATTTTTTTTATTTCAAAGTTTTAGAGTTAAAAAATATTAATTTTAACTCTGTTTGAAAGTTTACCTTTTACTTAAAAGAAACAATAGAATAAATTATAATCATACAAAAAAATATATATTAAAAAAAATAGAGAAATATTGATGTTTTATTTGATATTTTAAAAAGTAAATACTACACACAATATAAGGTGTTTTTTTAAAGGAATAACAAAAAAAAATGTAGATATCTTTATATCTAACCGGAAAAATATTATATTCAATTTTTTTTTTAGATACTATTTATAGTGATTTTGAAAAAAAAAAATTATTCTTTACGAAAGGATTTTATTTAAAAAAATATTAATTCAATCAGTTTCATCACAACATACGTTTTATTTACGTTTCTTGGATGCATGTCGTCTGATATTAGTCTGCAACGCCTATAAAGTTGTAATGCAGGACTTTCAAAGTATGAACTAATATTTGAACTAATATGAAACATGAAAAAATATTTTTTGTTTCCAATTTTAATCAAAATCAGTTTTTAATGTCATTTCTATTAAAAATAACAAAGATCACTTTTACTTATCCGGTAGACTAAAGGATTTCAGAATATTGAATTTTCAATTTGTCAGATTTGTAATCTCAGAGCTATGATAGTGATATTTTGAAAACCTAAATTTGGATTGTATTTTAACCACTGGCATAATTATTCTTGAACCATGTTTTTATCATAATCGGAGAGAAATAAGGTTCGACAATGAGACGAAGGGTGAAGATTTCTCACAAAAGAAACAAAATTGCTTGCATTAAATTAAAATAAATATTTATTGATTATAAGTTATCACTTCCTCCTAGAAATTGAGCTACCCAAACAATTCAAATTAAATATACACTTTTCTTGCCTTTTTTCGGCAAATTTATTTATTGAATCATATCACGATTTCAATTTTTCTAAAATGCTTACGTAATTAATGAATGGCCTCTTAAGTAACATTGTGGATAACATTTTACTAAGTTTTCCTTGCATACGTAAGGAGTCTCTGTAGCTCGGGGGCCCCGTATCATTGATACGGCTGATACGGCGGTAGCTACGCCCATGCCAACCATACAAAATTCAAAGTTTATCAGATTTTATTGAACATAACACATTGCATATTGAATACAATGATTTAACACATTCTTTTTTTAAGCAAACACATTATAAATATGACTGATAGTAGAAGTAATTTTAATTCTATAGGTATACAACGTATATAAGTAAGTTATGTGCATTTATCCATTTCTAAAGTTAGGTTGTTATAATTAGTATATATTTATTTTAATAAAAGGTTTAGTTCAAATCTATTACCAACTAATTAAAATGAATATCTAATATCTATATGTGCCTAATAGAATCTCATAACAGTCTATTTAAATAATAAAAAATGGAAACGGTCATGTATGAATAAAGATGAATACATAAAGATTTCGTAAACAAATAAGAACTTCAATTGTAATAGTAAGACTTGATTAAATCGAAAACATTTTAAAGTACCCAACAATCCTAAAGTATTAATTTCGAAAGAAAAATGGATATTTCAGAGTGGAGCATAGAAAGCAAGTGCTTTCTTATCGGGAAAGATTTGCGCTTTATTCATTGCAATTCATTTCTGAAAGTTGAAAACATTGTGGACGCTATAACAACGTGTATGATTGTTTTGTGTCAACGTACGAGTCAAGACTCGAGACACAAAACTCGAGAAACAATCGTACGTTGGACAGAATAAGCTTCGAAATCACCGACTAGGTACTTTGTACAAAACCATTATAACCGAGTATGCATTGCTCTAACGTCTTTCTATTTTTCTTTTTATTTGTAGACAATTTCATTACAGATAAGATATGCAAATTACATACTGAACAAAATTATATCTAAATATTATTTCTCTAGCATGTTTTTTCCTAAGTGGTACATTTTTAGACCATGAGTCTATTTTTCGTCATTATCCAGCACGACAAGCTTTAAATTGAGGGTTTAATAACGAAATTTGATACAAAAAAATACAAAATCTCATGTTGGTAACTAAACAAAAAGTGTTTTGAGATAAGGAATGGGAAAAAATAACACTTGACTCTTTACCCTGTATAAGCTTGAAGATATAGCCTTTATTTTGTTTTAGTAGGCTTTGACGGTCATGTTAATGCACTAGGAATTGTGAAAGTGTATCCATTCTGTCATACTAATTTCATTTTTACTACCCAAGGAAAATATACTGCTCCACGTTCGTTTCACTTATCTTATTTCAGATATTATATTCACAAATTTAGTACAGGAATGTAACTATTGCAATCCAAGTATCTACTATTTTTGTATGGTTCGAATTATTTTTGATACGGAATTCGATATTTGTTATTAAATGTATGCTTTGCTCATGGTATTTATTTACAGTACCTTTATATGTGTGCATTGTATGGTACCTGTAAAGGTGTCAACAACATTTGAGAATTACGGCGCCGATTTAGTTTCAAAAAAAAAAAGTATATATATATTGAATAAAATATAAATATTTACCCAAAAAAATAGATTTTTTCGTAAGAAAAGAATGTGTTAATGTCAATATTAATTTTTCGTGAGTTATGTAATAATGTTTACTTAAGTATAATGTTTCTTTAGATGCGTTTCATCTATGATATTGGTTTTTTATTCGCTCCGTGCGTGAGTTTCGTTTCCATGGTAACGATACACTACTCTAATTATAGAATTGTATGGATGCGTATATAATTGTATGGATTGCATTTAAGACTTACATTTAAAATTTAATATTCTTGTTTCACAAATTTAAATAAATAATTATGATAATTTACATTTGAAAAATAATATTTGTTCAATTTGATTTCTTATTTTCACAATTTTTAATGCATTAAGTTTAATTAATTCGTTTTTTTCAATAATTTTAATTTGACATTTTTATAACATTAACATGTAAAGAATTGCAAATTAGTCATAACAGCCCCCTTTAACTCCAAAATTTTTCACTTAAAGCGCTGGCATCGATTTTATTGTCCCTACCATGACTACGCACACAACGAATAGATTTTTTTGTAAAATTATCAAAAAAACATTTTTATTTGGTCAATGAAATGTTATAGCCTTTTCTTATATACATTTCTTAAAATTTCTATATTTCAGACTATCGGCAGTTCTTTTTTCGCGTTTTTTATGTTGAAAGCAATACTTTTCCAAGATATTCTAGTAAGATGAAACCTATACCACGGTTTCATCTTACTAGAATATCTTGGAAAAGTGGAGAAAAAATCGAAAAAATTGAATTATACTGAGTATTATTCTAATAACGAAAGTACACGAACAAGCCTGAAAGATAATATTTTTTCCTTACACTTTTACTCTCGTGATGAGAGAATTTCTCACAATTTCTGAGAAGGAAAAAATTTCAATCACATATTCCATTTGACAAAATAATAATTATATTTGTTTTAAATCTAGTGTGAGCAAAATTAAGCTAATTTAAAAAAAAAAATAAGAATAATTAATAAGCACAATAAGTGAATTATATAATAAAATAAATTAAATAAAAAATAAATAAATAAGTATTAAAAAAATATAAAATTTAAATCAGGACAATTAGTACAATGATACATACATACGTACTTCCTGAATTATTATTACTTCTTACTCGTACTTTTAAATGAATTGCATATTATTATATATTATTTGAATCCAATTATATTATAGAATTATAAACATATTAAAATAATTTAATCTATAATATCATATATTATATTTATTATATTTATATGAATGCATTTATGTACTGAGAAACCGTATAAATTATTTCTTTTTTTTTTTTAATAAATAATATAATGTATTTATTATTGTAACGCAAAAAAGTTGATTTAAAAAAACTAACTAACAAACAAATATAATATCAGTACTTATTACATTATTCTAAGATAAAAAACCTGTTGAAAAATCAAGAACATATAATTTCTTTGTATCACATCAAATACAGGGTGGACCATTTTAATCTATTATGAATAATAGTTTGTTTTGTAACAAACCCATCAAAAAATAACTTAAACAAAAGCTACAGAGTTTGTTAGGGGAACATCATGTTTAACAAAATTCGAATTTTTTTACTTTATGCCGTCATCATAATCCAAAAAATTTAATTTTGCTCTATCACATCCAAATTTTATCCAATTTCGATTAACCAAGTTTGTAATCCTACTAAATTTGGGTCATACTTTTCAAATTTGTGATCAAAATTAACCTAGCTCAAATAGGTTTCAAAAATGTGGAGTCTTGGTCCCGGAATTAAGCTCATAAGTGATAGCTAGGGAAAAATTGACATCACAGCTGAGAAGAAGAACCCAAAATTAGTGGGTTTCAAAAAAAATTGCAATAAGATCGGTTCAAATTTGCCTGTGTTCTCAAAAAATTAGAATTTTTTAACTTTATGACGTCATCAGAATCCAAAAAATTTAATTTTGCTCTATCACATCCAAATTTTATCCAATTTCGATTAACCAAGTATGTAATCTTACTAAATTTGGGTCATACTTTTCAAATTTATGATCAAAATTAACCTTACTACTGTTTTTGTAGTGCAAAAACAGATGGTACTGGACATAGGATATTCAATGAGTTTATGTAGTCTTATTGATTGCATTTGATTTCATTACATATATCCATTTCCTTCGTTTTTCTATTGAATAATAATAAAATATAATTATGGAAATGGAATTAGCTTTAGGAAGAGTTGACTATCAAACTTAATTTGCCATGTGGGATGGCATTATTGACGTACAATGTCTGTCAACCTTTCCTTGCTGTGAGACATTAATAGAATCGAATAATGTCTCATTTTATATTGATACTTACAAGAAATGATTTTAATGAAATTCGTATATTCAATCTTCATTTATTGCGATTCTTATAAAACAGATTGTGGGTTTGAAAAGTTTATCAAAAATTATTAAAATAGCAAAAATCATTAAAATCCAGACAGATTCTGGAGTATCTCATTCTATGATTTCGTAAAAATAAACATAATTTGTTTGGAACTTATGCAAAAAACTTTATCCATATATATATTTTTACATAACACCGGAAATGAAACACATTATCATAGCGCTCTGCCAATTATTTTGATTTTTTTTATTTATTTTAATAAAAAACAAGTCAAAACAAACAAAATGTTTACGAAAAAATGTTTCAAACAAAAGTTGTTGTTTATCTATCTCTTACAGTTTTCAAGACCCAATTGATCTACGGTGCTGATTTACGAACTAAGCTTTATTTTTTACATCCTGAGTATGCTATAAAATTTCAACTCCATACCTGTTTTCGTTTTTGAGTTATCATGCTGACAGACAGATAAATTTTGTTCGTATCATCAATATTTCTAAGCGTTACAAACATGGAACTAAATTTAATATATCTTGATATATATTTCATAAAAGTAATTACATGGTTGAGAGTTTGAGTGATTTGATTTCGTTGCCCGTACGTACGAGATTTCGTTGCTCGCATGTGAGTTCTTTGCCCGTATGGTGCGATGATCGTACAGGATGTAATTAATGAATAAATAGATATAAAAAATCATATAACAAACTTAGCTTTTTGCTCTTTTCCCTCAAGTTCTTTAAACAAGGTCTGTAAAACGGTCTACACCGTACAGCTCGAAATAAGTCGTTTTAGCTGAGCTTGGCGGTCCTGGCCTTACGACAAGAACATCAACTTTATCGTTACTTCTGGTGGAGGTAAAAATATTTCTAAGCGTTACAAACTTGGGACTAAATTTAATATACCTTGATAAATATTTTATGTATAAATAGTATAACGACGATTTTTTTAAATATTCATGACAGATATCAAAAAAATTTTGTTTATTCTCAATTTTTTTTTAAAAACATCAAAAGATATATTCACTTAAATATTTATGAAGGAACCCCAAATTATAATAAATACACCGCATGACGTCACTTCCGACCTACCCTAATATGCTTAACGGGTGGCACGTGACTAGAAGACTTTAGAAATATAATTTTATTTTGTTTTGTTTTTATATAATTCTCTAATTAATTCTAATTTTTGGTATTTTTTCCCTCTTGTTTCAGTCGCATAATGAAGAGGAACTAAGTGATCCAGAAGGTGATCTACACGAGGATATTGATAGTAGCGATGAAGCAATACGAAGTCGTTTATCACAGAATAATATAAATTTAGATCATCATCCAGATGTCTTAGCTAAACTTAAAATGCAAGTACGCGACCTTAAGGTATGGAGCGATATGGTACGGTATTATAAAATATATGTAAATCTTTTTTTTTTTTTATAATTTTTTTTTTTAATGTTAAGGTTATTCGTATCTAGTTGATTTTTTAATATCAAAAATTACTCGGTGGAGTCGAATATATTTTCAAATTCTTGATATATCGAGGCTTCATTCTTTAAGTGGTCGACTAACCTTAACATACTGTCAGTGATCAAACAGAGATCTTTTTTTTTGTCAATTACTATCGAACCTCAAGAAGTTGAATTTTTCTTCCGAACCAAGCTTTTCGAAACAATATTTCGGAAAGCTTGTAACAATTGTCCTATAATATTATCTTAAAATACTATATGTTAGATTAAGGTATTTCTATCGGAGTCTAAATTAGAAGTTGCATTAGTGCCAAAAATCTATCAACGCTACAGTTTCTGGGTTAGAACGAATGTTCGTCAAAAAGTTATATTAGTTTATTGTTTTTTTGTAAACTTAACGTTCAATGACATTGTATTTAGGCTCAAAACACAACTAATTTGTTTATTTGCATATAAACTTGTCCAAAGATTAGGCTCGTTAGCTATGCTCATTGAGTAACCAAACACCCTGTATCTAGAGTGCAAAGTAACTAAACATGTTCAAAAATGTTTTCGAAATATTATGGGTTTTATCCTTTACGTGTTAAATTAATATCGATAACTTTGAAAATGTATAGCAGTTAACAGAGACGGTCAAAACTTCTACAATTTTCGAAGGTCGTTGAAAAATCTGCACAATTTCACCTACTTTAAGTCTTAGGTTGTTAGAAATACCTTAATATAATTCACGCAAATAATCTTGAAGACTCTGTAATCGAGAAAATTATTAAAAAAATTTTATTTGTATTATTTCAACTTTATTTATAGGAACGTGAAGAATTAGAACAATTACATAAATCAATGGTAAATCATACAAATGGGGGCGGACTATCATCTGTTATGGGTCCGGGCGGTGGTGGAGGCGGAGGCGGTGGTAACCCATTGTTAACACCAGGCGGCGGTGGTTTATCAATGGCATTTCCATTTCCGCATCCTGCTGCTGCTTTCCTTCCGCCGTTAGCACCGCCTCCGGCACCGCCGTCCTCTGGTGGCAGTAGTCACTCCTCAGAGGGTAGTGCTTCCAGTCAACACACGTGGTCATTTGAAGAGCAATTCAAACAGGTGCGTCAGGTATGTTCGTTTCTGTTTTTTTTTTTTAAATTTTTTATTTTGTATTTCTTTTCTAAACAATTTTTCTTCTTACGTAATTATTTTTGTTCATAGTGACAATTCGAATTCATTTCGAATATTGATAATTCATTTCGATTTGATACGTTTTATAGATTTATAAAGACAACCAAAGTGGTAGCAACTTCAAAGGCTTTTCGTAAATTATTAGGTTTTGTAGAAATTAATTGCAATCGTTTGTAGAATTTGAGTCTATGAGCCTGTTTATCTTTTATATTGTTGCTCCAAAATAACTGATTTTTAAATTTTGGATATTTTTTTTGGCATTTTTTCTCGAAAAACTTTGTTAATTTATTTGGGATTACTTTGTCATATTTTAATACAATTACCTCCATATAGGATATAAACTTTATTTACGACTAAATCCAACCTTCAGACAAACAACTATCAAGGTGAGACCATAAAGTGTTCCACGTCTTTCACACTGAAAAAAAGAACTTTTAACAATAAGTCACTGAACTAATATAAAGTAACCATATTTATATTTAAAAAAAAAATTAAATAGACAACATATAAGAACGCAACACTGTATTAATAAAACTAATAAAATTTAATAACAAAATTCAATTTTTTACGACCATAAAAGTTATAAATTATATCAAAAAAAAAATAATAATAATTTTTTTTAAAGCCCTCTACATTCTCGACTCGACGCGACTGATACATTTAAATAATATTTAATAAATAAATAACACTTCTTTCTGTCATAATAAATAGTACTGCGGCCATACGAATTCTAGAATTTTGTTCCGAATATCGAATACTGTAATGCATCCAAGTTTTCTATATCCATATTCTTTGGAAAAAAAAATTTTAAACGCAATAGTTAATAATCAAGATCTACAATAGAAACAAATAAATCTCTATAAATTATAAATGCGAAAGTAAGCAAGTGTGTTTGTTTGTTTGTTACGCTTTCACGCTTAAACTAGCGAATGGTTTTTAATGAAACTGTACAGCAATATAGCTGATACATCAGAATAACACATGAGCTATAATTTATAAAGATAGATTTAAAAAAATAAATAATAAAATACAAAAATAAAAAAATTTAATTTAATTTGACATTTGAAATTACCATAAATTACAGATTTTCTGTAAAAATAGTCAATGTAAAATATTTCAAGGCCACCTTCTCTGATATACTCAGTGAATAATTACTATTATACATTTTAAATAATAAAATAATATATTTTACCTGTGCAAAACAATCCCCACCATTATTTTCGAGTGTTATAGAAAGGGGATAAGCGAGAGCAATCTTTACTTTTAAACCCAGCGAAGCGGGTGGATATCACTCTAGTTATTACATAAGTTAACAAATTTGGAAGTTATTTAAAACGATTTCAATCATTTCGTTCCGTGATAAAATAAATCTTATCACGGAAGAGCCTTGATCTTTATTTGTATTTCTTTATTCGAAAATAATTTTGAAACATGTCCATGAAGAATCGTATTTGTTTAAACAAATTTGTTATTAAAAATTATTTAAACCACGTTTGGTAAAGTTCCCTTCAAAAGTTATTATAATCGAAATTGGGGTTAGAGTTCGAATACTTGGATGTAGACCTGGCCATCGTACTAAAAGTTTTGTGTTTGTTTGGTGTTTTACACACGCGAATAAACTTTCAAATAAATCCGCCCCATAGTAACAAAATTTGAACGAATTATTAAAAATACAGTTTTCGTAGTTTTTGATGGTTGCATCTTCTTTTTTTTTGGAGAAATTATGTGCTATAAAAATCACAAATAAATATTCGTTATTATTGTTGGTCTGTTAATTTATGAATATTGTTAATACGAGCAAGAAACCCTGTTGAAAAAATGACTGAATCAAACAGCTATCGCCAATGATATAGGTATCTTCCCACTTTGGTAAAAAAGATAAATTTTAAAACTGTAATGCATTGCGTATCGAACACTCAAGTTAATTATATAAATGATGTTTGATGGTGTATAATTTAATGTCGAACTGTATTATTAATAATAATCTGGCAACAAACTAATAAAATTCGTCAATAATTCATTGAGTTTTTTTTGTTGAAAATAACAAATTATTATTACTAAACACATCAATTTCATTATTTCATTTTTTTTTGTACTTTGCAACAATGTTTCAATGGAAAATTATAATAATTATTAAAAAATATATATTTTATTACATATATTTTATAATATTTAATATATTATATATGTAATAGGCTGGCCCATAATTCACGAACGGTTTAAAATGTTAAATATTTTTTTTACTTTTTTCTAATTTATATATCGGCTTTTTATGATACACTAAAGTAAATTACATGGTAGAGAGTTTATTTTACATTAGATGATGCGAATTCGTAGCCGATGTGATTTGATTTCGTAGCACTATGTATGAGATTTCGTTGCCCGTATGGTGCGATACCCGTACAGTATGTAAATAATGAATAAATAGATATACAAAACCAAATAACAAACTAAGCTTTCTGCCCTTTTCCCTCAAGTTCTTTAAACAAGGTCTGTAAAACTGTCTACACCGTACAGCTTGAAATAAGTCGTTTTAGCTGAGCTTGGCGGTCCTGGCCTTAACTCGAAACGTAGAATGCGTGATAAAATTGAATATATTGACATGTTTTATAAGACAAAAACATCAACATTTATCGTTACTTCTCGTGGAGGTAAAATAATCATTGTAAGAATCGTTTTTTCTTATCAAATACTCATAATTTGCTATTTTGATATACTATTTTAATTTTTATCGCTTATGTAAAATAAAAAAAGAAGGTAGAACAATAAATGTCCGACCTGTTTTCATATAATCAAACATAACTGACTTTGAATGAAATAAAATGTCACACTACAATTTCTAAAATTGATTTTCATTACATAAACGCTTTTTTATTTTATTTCAATATTTCTTTTTTCTGTTGATAATCATTAATCATTTCTAAAAATCATTAATTCTTATAAAACATTCTAACGTATATTTTTATGTTGACATATTATTCTAAATTCTTTGTTATTGACACATCGTGCCTCGAAACATTTCTCCATTTCCAAGAAATACAAAAAAACTAAATAATTAAAAATAGCCGCCATTTAATATTTCAAACAAAATCGAATCTGATTGGCTTATCGAATCAAATTACCTAGGTACTCTCATGGTAATTTTAGAAAAAAATAAATAATTATAGGAATAAAAATGGACGATTTTGATGGCCTAATAATCTATTAAATTGTTATAACTACTCATTTTCTGTAATAAAAATTGTCTGTCGTATATAAGTTAATGTTCTTCTAAACGTCAAACGATATAGGCTAGGTTGCTTTTTTTTTTAAAGACTATATGATTATTTAAATACAATGTTATATCGCACTTAAAATTATCATAATTGTGTTTATAACCGGTTTTAGGGCTCTTTTATTTTCATATTTTGTTGTAATAATAATAAGAAAAAAATATTTTTAATTATGATTTTTTAAACCATGTATATATGAAATATACATAGTATATTAAGTTTAGTCCCAAGTTTGTAACGCTTAAAAATATTGATGCTACGAAAAAAATTTTGATATAGCTGTTCATAAAATCACCTAATTAGTCCATTTCCGGTTGTCTATCTGTCTGTCTGTCTGTCTGTCCGTCTATCATCGCGATTACTCAAAAACGAAAAGAGAGAAATCAAGCTGAAATTTTTATAGCGTGCTTAGGACGTAAAAAGTGAGGTCAAGTTTGTAATGAGCAAAATAGATCAATTGGGTCTTGGGTTCGTAGAACCGTTAGAGATTGAATAAAAGTTTAAATGTAAAACATATTCCTTATAAAAAAATTATCAACTTTTGTTTGAAACATTTTTTCGTAAACATCACGGTTTACCCGTGAGAGCGCAAATTGTATAGTATGTATTAAATGGAAATATCAGTTATATATGTGTGACATGTATGTATGTGTAATGTGCCAGAGTAATAAACATGGTATTTCAACAACTAACTCAGTCAATTGTTTGTTTTCACTTGTTTTTTTTTTATATATCACAATGTTTTTATAAGTAATTAAGAGGTATAAAATAGAAAATACGATCAAAAAAACTTAAGCAAAAAAAATGATCATTAATTATTATGTTTTTTGAATAAATTAATTTATTTAGAAAAAAAATTTCATCGCAGCTGTGACTTTATCATAGTTGTAAAGGTGTCTTCTTCAGTTGTGACATTTTTTTTCTGTTTAGCTGTGTTGTTATAAGAAGGAAACATAAAATTGGCAAACGTTTTTGAATTAATAATATAAATTTAGAGAAAACGAAAAGTGTTTATCTTTTTTAAATTTAATTTTTTTTTTTGTTATGTATGCTAAAGCTTTGTTTTTACTTATTGATTCGTTAAATTTTTTGTTTTCGCATTCCTTTGTCATGTTGTATTGTATTTTTGATAGTATAAAGATTATGTTTTAATGCAGCTTGTTTGCGAGTTTAATTAGATCAACGTGAATATTAATGTGATTTCTTTACCTCTATTAAATTTTAGTAGAGCGTGACAACTATCTACGTTACATCTTTCGTTACATGCTTAAAGATGCGCAGAATGTTATAGCGCATTGATGACTCTTGCGTCTCTATCATTGACATTAGATTACATAGACTGAGTGTCAAACGATTTTAAGCGTGCCACATCTGAGGTAATTGCTTAGGTCAAATCCATTGTAGATTCGTAAGAAAAAATGTAAAGTGATACGTGATAAGTATTTTTTTTGTCAAAAAGCGAAAAAATTTAATGAAATCGCGATATTTTATGTAAAACGTTTTGTGATATGGAAACTAGACATTCAATGTATGCTTTTTTGATAAATATCCCTAGCTGTATGTATTTTTTTGATAAATGTTCCTAGCTGACCCAAGCAATTACCTCAATTGTTGGCACGCTTCTCACTGTACGGAAAGCTGGTTGATGCTTAGTCTTTGTGTAACTATAAAGTCAATGGTCTCTATAGAGAAGGCAATATTGGATATTTATTTGAAAATAGAGTTCCATCTTCATTCCGCCCTTTAACATATTCTTATCAAATTTTCCATTATTTTTATCAAATTTTTTAGTTATTTTTTAATCAAAATAGCCAAATAGAAGTATGACAGATAATCAATAAAAAACTATACCAATACAATGATCAGATACCTCTCAAAAATTTCTCCAGGAATAATATCTATCCGTTTATTACTATCATTAACTATGAATTTTGAATTTGAAATTTATTTAAGTTCAACGAAAAACCATTAGAAAGACAGCAGTTATTTACCGAATTAATTGCTCTGTTAACAAGGTTGACTAAAATTGACTCAGACTCTAATACGAAAAATCGTTGGAATGCCATCTATATAAAGAAAAACATCTAATATAACACCCATCTATGATGATAAGATGGTAAATCATTAATAAAGAATTGAAACAGCAGTGGACCTAAGATACTTCCTTGGGGTATACCCTTCTCTGAAATTCAGTTATACTCAAAAACACAATTAAACGAATTTTATAAATTATCACATACATAAAATTACTTTTTCGAAAAATTCATTAAAATCAATTAACATCGAAGAGAATCTGTGAGAATTTTTGCACATTTTCAAATCTGTATAAAAATAAAATTTCTTAAAAACGAAATAAATTAATGTATGTCATAAAAATTCTAACGAAATAATTAAGTGAACACAAATAATTATCAACAAGAAGGGATCTAATTATTTATTGTACACAATATTATATATAGACATATCGAAAACAACCCTTATACATAGAATTATTATTCGATAAGGGTGGTGTTTATATATTTGATTGAGATATTTATCCCTCATTGTCGATTATAAGGGTGTTATTTATTTATTATTATATTTTGGTAACAAATATTATTTTGGTTTATTTAATAAGATCAATTTTTTTGGAGGGTTTCTCTTAATATTTTTGGTAATCGATATATAGTCTTTGTGGGATATAAATTGAATTTGACAGTAGCAAATAATTCTGTGTACATTAATTTTAATCAAAATATAGTTAACCCTATTAATAAATTTGTTTTTTTTTCTTTTTGCTGGTCGGTTCTGTAACATTAATTGTATTTGGCAGATTTTTTTAATAACAGTATATGCATAGTAGTTTTACAATTACAATTTTAACATAGTTTTTATAATGGGTTTTGTGTCAGTTATTTTTAGGCGTGCTAATTGCTTGGTTGTGTTTAACGAATTTTAAATTTTTTCTCTTGTGATACATGATTTTTTTTTGTATCAATAAAATTACGTTTTATTATGCCGAGTCAATTAGTTACACGTTTTGTGTTATTAAAAAAAAAAATTGATATATGATTTCCGTTTCGACTTCAGTTCCCGGAAACTTTTTTTTCTGGATAATAATAACAATATTTTCCGAAAAAAGGAAACAATGTATCCACTTTATGTCTTGTGGAAGCGCAGCTTGTATATGGAAGAAAAAGATATCTGCTGGAGACGTATTTTACTAAAGGTAAAGAAAACTATAGGATTTTGAAAAATAAGCGCTACATTTATAATGTACGAAGGTACGAAAGGAACATAGCTTCTACCGGGTGTCCAACGACACCTCTCCTTCTCAACTATGTGTTTTGGGATTTATTCTGTTAACTGATAGTCATAGCCATCAGGATTTATTAAATTTAATAATTTACTATTTAACTATTTATGCATTGCTAATTTATTGAATGCTCGTCATAAATAATATTTTTGATTATATTGATTGGCAACCAAAAAAACATTTTATTAAAAACACTTCATTAAATTTACAATAAATAAATTGTATTTTATATTTAATACAAATATAATATTAAAAATATGTTATACTAGCTTGATACCCGCCCGCTTCACTGGGCATAAATGTAAAAGCCATCGCTTTATAGCCTCCATCTTTCTTGATATCACTTATTACTCTATCATTACACTGGAAGGATTGTTTTACTAAAATATATGCACAGTTTTCAGTTTTTTTAAATGTAAAATAGTCATAATTCATTGAGTATATCAGAAAAGAAGGCCATGAATTGTTTGACACTTACTATTTAAAATTTTACAAAAATTTTGAATTTATAGTTCAAAATGGTGATCATACATGGAACAGTAAAGTGTCAGATTAAATATAATTTTGTAATTTATTTTTTAAACATATCTTTATAAATTATGCCACATGTGTTATTTTCATATATGATCTATATTGTTGTACAGTTTCATTCAAATCCATTCGGTAGCCTTTGCGTAAAAGCGTAATAAACAAACAAACATCCTAACTTGCACATATATAATATATAGAGATTATTAAATTAATTTACAATCTACAATAATATATAAGTATTGTATTAATGGTATAAGAACACATGTTTTTAACATTTAATAAACAATTGTTTAAAGGGGAATACTTTAAAATATAATGACATTCTATAAATATATAAAATAATATATTTGAAATGTACAAAAATTTTGTGTTTGCTATTTTATGGCATATACAGGATGCTACAAATATTATTTGTTACTGTCGTATATAAAGAATTTAAATATAATTGTCATTAAGTACTAGAGAGGAGAATACAGTAGAATCTCGAAAACTCGAATTTTCAGCGAAATATTTAGAACTTCGATTAAACGAGGAGGAGTTTTTTTTTTATTGTTATGAACCCAGAAAATTCCAAAAGATTCTTCATTATACATACACATTTTAGTAACTTTAACTTACGGAGTCTGATTCTTTAAATTCGGGTGCAAAATGCTCAATAAGGGAAACAATATTTTGTTTGAGTCACAGAGGCAAAATAATTAGAAATATCGAGTATTTGGGTGTTCAGCCGAAGGAAATGGTAATTTTGTTCGTTTTATCGAGGATTTGGACTATGAGGTTCGAGTTATCGAAATTCTAATGTATATAGAAGTCCGATTCTTAAGACTCGAGAGAAAATGGAGGTGATACTTGGTGGGGCCCCTCGACTGTCCTCTATGTATATATATTATTTCTCTAACCTATTTTTCCTGCCACGCGAGATCTTATTCCGTTATCAAATTCCATGATTAACCCCTCATTTTCAAGCTTATTGTATTTTCAAGCTATGCTTTGGCTAATGACTCGTTCTAAAGATGTATTGCTTAGGAAAAGAAAGGCTTCATTTGTGTATGTAATTTGTATATCATATCTGTAATAAAATTGTTTAAAAATAAAAAGAAAGTAAATGCCTCACTTATTTGTTATTTCTCTAGCCTCTTCTTAGCTACGGGTCTCCCACTGTGGAATTCCGTACGGGTCGAGCTAATTCGATCTTATTTCAGTTTAAAACAACCTATACACTTGGCGTTTTATCTATATCGTAAGTTAGTAAGTTAGTTTTTAAAACTTATCGCCCACCAATTATGTTACATACTGTATATAGATATATAATTTTCATATATGAAAATTTTATTAATATTTTATATATTTAAGAAATGAATATAAGTAAGAATGTATATCAATAAAAATTAAAAATAAGAAACAAATTTTAACGACCAATTTTATTATTTAAAAATAGCAAATACAATCAAAATTCTAAATTTAAACAGATGTTTGGTTCTTAGTTCAGTTAGTTAAGTTTGGGTAATATACAAATCTTTTTTTTTTCTTTTTTGATGTAAAGATTGAGGAATGGATGGAGCACACAGTCGTATAAGTTTTTTTCGGTTATTATAATAATAAGACTTTATATTACTTTTTTTTTTCTTCGTTGTTGTGCAATGCATGTGGTAAAAAAGTATTAAATGTATCAAAAATAAAACTTATTATTATTTATTCTGTGAATATAAAAGTAATACAAGTGGATTAATAAATAATTGAATCAATCTGGAATGAGTTTTTCCATATAAGTGAAATTTATTCCTTGTAAACCGAATTTTGGAAACTTTGTTCTTAATCAAGTTCGGCCTGTTAGAAGCTACGATGTCGCTGAGAAACACACAGACGCACAGATAAACACTTTAAACTTATAACACTCCTTCTTAAATCAATGTCAAAGTGATGGTCAAGGATATCAGTTGAGATGAAAAGGATACTTCGAGTGCTATCATTTTTTGGAACAAATTTTTGAAAATATTCTAATTGAAATTGAAATATTAAAGTTGAGTTTGTTCATTTGAATTATTGTTTTGAAAGACTTAATTATATTATTTCACTTTTCAAAATGAATTGAGCCAGGTTTATTTGAACATTCATTTCACTAGTAATTATTTATATGTTAAAATTATACGTGATGCCTTTTCCAAACTGATTCGATTTTGAATATCATTGCCAATTTTTTAGTTTTTTCGAGAACGGAACTCTAACCTTGCACTTGAAACATAGCTAAGAACACTCTCTGTTAAATTACCTTTCAAATGAAACCAACAAAATTAAAATTGGTTTATCCGTTTAGGCGCTAAGATGCCACAGACAGACAAACACACAGACACACACACGTATAGCAGTCAAACTTATTACACCTTTTTTTTTTTAAATCGGGGGTTAAAAATGAAAATTTGCGATCTTTTTTAATTTCTTTTCATTCAAACTTACTAAATATTTTGTGCTAATGAGTGTACATTTACTTATATTGAAAATGTGGACATTATTCTTATTAATATAATAAAATTATGCTTAATAAAGTTGACTTTTACGTTCGTTGTTATTATATTATTTAAGCTCTGTCTAACGAAGAAAGAAACACACATTTTTTTTGGTGTATACATTTAATTATTATTCTTTCGTATATGATTTATTTGAATTTTTTATTACACTCAAAAATATTATTTATAATGAATTTTATATGTGTAGGTACATATTTTTAATAAGTTATCGCAAACCATGGTAATTTTATTTTTGCACAAGTTTTTGTTGTGCGATATACAAAAAATCAGTTTTTTATATTTATTACTAATTATTCTTACACAACAAGGATCATTTTTAATTAAAATTTAAAAAAAAACATGATTTTAAACTCATAATTCCGCAAAGATATGAAAAAAAAAATTAATTGAATTACAAATACTACCTACATTCAATATTTAATAAAATTCCCGATATAAAGTGAAACCCTTAAAAATAAAAGCAAACATCGATTTCAATCCTTAATACTGCACATGGAGAGACGACATCATTCTCTTCAAACTGGGATACTTTTCCCTGGAAATCTCTCCTTCCTAGACTTTCTTGAATCATTACTTAGAACAACTTTCGATTAAATCACCTTTCAAACAGAAGAAGCTAAATCAAAATCTGATTTCTGATTTCCAATTTTTATGGAAAATGTATATCTTTTAATTTTTTTAATTCAAACGAAATCTATAAAATAAAAATAAATTTATCAAAATAAACAAAAATATAATTTTTTTTTATTATAAAATAATAAAAAATAATCGGTACATTACAAAGAACAAAAGAAAATGACGTAATCTCTTCCGTTCGAAATGAAATATTTTCTAAATAAAATTGATGATTAGAAACGTACGGTTCTATTTTATTAATAATATTAATATTATTATTATTTATACCTAGTGTTTCATAAAAACTGCTTTTCTACTAATCGATAGAAGATAAATCGTATATATGTAAGTTCATTTCCGTTTGCCCGTCTGTCTATCGGTCCGTCTGTTCATAAACACAATAACTTTAAAAACGAAAAGAGATATCAATCTGAAATTTTCATAGCGTACTTAGGACGTAAAAAGTGAGGTCGAGTTTGTACATGAGCAATATAGATCAATTGAGCCCTGCGTCCGAGGGACCCCTGTTGTAAACCGTTAGAGATAGAAAAAATGTTTAAATGTAAATAATGTTCCTTATAAAAGAATAAACAATTTTTGTTTAAAACATTTTTTCGTTAACATCACTATTTATCCGTGAGAGTGCATATTAGGTTAAAACAAATACAATATATATCTTAATATATATATTTCTTGTGAGCGTGTGTATGTAATTGAACTCCTCCTAGACGGCTGGACCGATTTTGATGAAATTTTTTGTGTGTGTTCGTGGAGATTCGAGAATGGTTTAGATTTACAATTTGGTCCAGTACAACTGTTTTTGAGGGCTCCGTACCAAAAAAATGAAATTTCATTAAATGGTGGGAGCGCATATAAATCATATCACATTATGAATACTATGTGTACTATGTATTTTTAATAGTATTCAGGTATTGTCAATAGGCATTTATTAGAGCCATATGCGAGCGCAGCGAGCTCTACTATCAAAGGTCAGGCCAAAGGTCGAAGGTCAGGCCACTCCAATAAATAGGAGTTAAATTGGGGTTTAGCGGGATGGGTTTAGCGGACAGGCTAAACGTAGTATAGGTATTCATGAATTGGAGTTACGTTTTTACGGGACAACGTCCGTCGGGGCCGCTAGTATACATGTATTATTGTATTGTAAGTGTTTGTTTATTACTATGTTCACTGAGGAAATGAAAAGAAAGATACTCTTATTACTTTGTGTGTAAGAGTGACTATCTTTCTTTACTTACAGGGCGTAAAAAACAAACGATTACGATTACTTGAACGATTAACTCAGTCAATTGTTTGTTTTCACTTGTTGATTTTGTATTTTATATTAAGCATAAGATAAAAATAATAAAAATGTCGATTATGGATGTTTATATGTACACTATGTATATTTAATATAAACATTGGACATGTATATCACATCGTTTAACACAATATATAATATTATTTTTGTATTTCAATAGATCTGATGTTAGTTCTGAGTTAGATGAGAGAATATATAGATAGGATGCAATTACATAAAGAAAAGATAATAAATGATTAAAATCAATAAGATAAACAAATAAAATCATCATCAGAGTACTTAGAAATAAAAAGAAAAATAAGCCGATTTATATATATGTAGTAAAATATTATTATTATTATCTTATAGTTATATATGTTGAACACGGGAAATGAGTGTATATTATAACGTTTTAAGATGGATACGAAAAGAACAAAGTGTTTTTGTATCATTTGTAAATTATATTTATTCATTTATTATACCTTCTTATGGATGGAATTAATTATATCCCTTCGCGTCAATCGTTCGTTATGATTCCGTTTCAGTGGCATCTTCAATTTCGCTGGAAGATCGCTACAAGGTCTCTCACCACCGTTTTATGGCATAATAAGGGCGAAATATAAACTAGGCTTGGCAGTTTCTGAATCTAGTGTTCTCATTAGTAAATTATTTTAGTCTGTATATCTGTCAGATAGACAGACATACAACCATGAATAACTACTTTACTTATGACTGATGTTAAAATGATGTTTTTAAATTAAATAATGATGAATTTCTTTTGCTTTTAACTGTCTTTGACAGTAAATGATAATTATTATTATCACTTAAGTGTAAAATGAAGTTCGCAGACCTTCATATGAATTAAGTATACATATACAATGCATTTTATATTAATAATAATATACAGAGTGTTTATTTTAAAAGCACCATTCACATCTTTTATTTAAAACAATAACAAAAGAATAAAAAATTTCATGACCATTCTAATTTAGAACAAGATTCTGTGTTGATAAAATTGTTAAATTTAAAAAGAAACAAGTGAAAACAAACAATTGACTGAGTTAATTGTTGAAATACCATGTATAGTCAGTGTTGATTTTTTATCACATTACATATACCAACATGTGACACATACATAACTGATAATCAAGTATAGTTCATATTATAAAATTTCCGCCCTAATTGTCACCCTCACGGGTAAACAGTGATGTTTACGAAAAAATGTTTCAAACTAAAGTTGTTTAATTTTTGATAAGGAACATTTTTTACATTTAAACTTTTGTTCTATCTCTAACGGTTTACAAGATGGGTCCTACGGACCCAAGTCCCAATTGACCCATGATGCTCATTTACGAACTTGACCTCACTTTTTACGTCCTGAGTACGCTGTAAAAATTTTAGCTCAATATCTTTTTTCGTTTTTGAGTTATCGTGTCCACAGGCGGATACACAAACAAATAATGCAATCTTATAAGTGACGTATATGTTTGAAATAAACAATGTTGTTGCTATGCAAATAATTGATACTATGTGTTATATATATATAACATATCAATTATGTTCTGAACTAATTTGCGCTGTCACGGGTAAACAATAATCTTTACAAAAAAATATTTCAAACAAAAGTTGTTTAATTTTTTGTAAGGAACATTTTTTACATTTAAACTTTTATTCTATCTCTAACGGTTTACAAGATGGGTACTACGGACCCATGACCCAATTGACCCATGTTGCTCATTTACGAACTTGACCTCACTTTTTACGTCCTGAGCACGCTGTAAAAATTTCAGCTTGATATCTCTTTTCGTTTTTGAGTAATCGTGACCACAGACGGACGGACGGACGGACGGACGGACAGCCGGAAATGGATTAATTAGGTGATTTTATGAACACCTATACCAATTTTTTTTTTGTAGCATCAATATTTTTAGGCGTTACAAACTTGGGACTAAACTTATAATACTATGCATATTTCATATATACATGGTATAACAAGCGAATAACACCTCGCTATGATAAAAACTGTCTGTTTTCTTCTAAAATATTAAACTCACAGAAACAAGGTCAATAGAAGAAATAATAACCATAACAATTGATGATTCTTGAGCATTGGACCAATATTTCAAACCCAGAATGGTCTAGTCTTCTATTAACATCCTTTCTTGAGTATCAGACTTCGCCCATGCTTAGTTTTCGGTCCTTGCATAGCCACGGTATGATGCAGTATATTAAAACAGCAAAAAAGAAGAGAATTAACAAGAAACTTGGCTCATTTTCCTTGTTCAATGTTCGGGCAAAGGTTGTCAAATCAAGATTTTGTTTTTGGATTCGAGAGCTGGCAAAGTTTCCCAGATCTGGTAATTTTATAATTAATATTGTTAAAAGGTTATAAAAAATAATAAAAAAAAATTTCTTAAAAACATTTTATTATCAACAATTTTCGTACTTTTTTCGGTAATACACGCTATAATCAACGCAGTAAACCTGTTTTCAATCAGTTTCAAGTTTTTTCGTAACGTTAGCTTAGCTCTTTTACCGAAAGCATTAATGACTCTTACAGAAATAAAATTTTAATAAAATTAATGTAATTTCTCATAAAAATCAACCAAAAATCGTTTTTAGACATAATAAATATAACGACTTCACGTATAATATTTAAATGATCCCTTTATCGTTTTCAAAACATAACATGGTTAAGTAATATTATTCGTGGCATATTGAAATTGAAGCAGATGTTTCTTAGAATTAATTCCGCACGCTTGTATTTCGTATAAACAAAAAACATAATATATAAAAATAAAAATAAAGACTAATATAAAAGTAATGCTTAATAATAATTTAAAAACTTAATATATATCCCTCATTCGTTCGATTCCAAAAATATACACATTTTTGGAAATATCTTCTAGACGGTTCGTTTATATAAATATATAATGACATTGCTTGATTGAAATAATGACACACCCTATTTTTAAATATCATGCAAAAGTATTTATAAGAGAGATGAAAGTATATGCTGTTTAAAGTTTTCTTTAAAAGCAACCCCTTAAATTGTTAAACTTTCTGGATTTTATTATTTACATGAAATTGTAAATTCTTTTTAAATTAAATAAATATAATATGAAACTTTTATTTTTAGTATTACAATTTAGTTTTTTGGGTTTTATTTTTAAATTTTAATCTCAGACAATTTTAATGTTTATACCATGTATATAAGTTATATCAAGGTATATTAAGTTTAGTCCAAAGTTTGTAATGCTGCAAAATATTGATGCTACCAACAAAACTTTGATACAGGTGTTCATAAAATCACCTAATTAGTCCGTTTTCGGTTATATGTCCGTCTGTCCGTCTATCAACACGATAACTCAAAAACGAAAAGAGATATCAACTTTAAATTTACAGCGTGCTTACTACGTAAAAAGTTTGGTTGAGTTCGTAAATGAGCAACATAGGTCAATTAAGACTGTTATACATATTTTTTAAGTTAGTAGACTAACATCTATTCTAATCCAGAAAAACTATCTAGAAAATTTTTGATTTCGGAAATGTCGGTCTGAATACCCTTCCATCGAGGATTTTTGCATTTAGGAAGTTTTAAAATTAAAAACTGGCATTTTTATGGATATTCGAGCTGGGTGAATTCATAATTGTGTTTTTTAATAATTTGTTATTCAATAGTTATTCAAATTTTTTATATAAAAATATTTTTTAAGGACTTTTATAAGTTTAAGTTTTTTTTTGTTAAAAAAGTGGAATCATCGATTATAATAATAATAATAATGATAATAATAACATTAATAGAACAACAGGAGGGAAAAAAATTATTTACATGCATGCATCATGTTGGTTTAAAGCCAACCACGTTGGACACATATTATTTTATGTACAAAGTGTTCAAAATATTATATTATATTAACGTTGCTAAAAAATCATTTTTTTAATAAAATGTATTTCAATTGTTTTTATAGTTTTCACTATGTATAGCCTGTTTGAAACACTAAATAGCCGTTTAAAAAAACGCTTTCCAAAGTTTATATAAAATAATATTTACTGAATTACATTTCGCTACACTGCAATATTTATTCGAATTAATAAAACTTGATTGGTTGCTAAAAAGTAAAGCATAAATAGTATATCCAAATATACATACATCTGTATAACATTCTATGCCTATAAAGTGACATTTAAAAAGATTCCAATAAAAATTGGTAGATTGTCGAATTACTAACGAAGTTAATAAAAAATGGTGTTGGCGCAGTGAACAATATATTTTACAATATAACACATATACTAATAACATTGTTATCTGCGTTTCCACCATTTACACCATTTGACTTATCATTTTCATGATGGAATTTTTGGTTAAACCAATGATAAAAATTGTTACATAATACACATTGTTTATTGTAAACTTTGTATAGATAATATCATAATATGATGTTTATTAGTGTCCCATTATAAGTGTATGTAATATGTTAATTTCTTAAAAATATTTTATTTTATTCTTTTATTCATATTATTATTATTATTATTATTTGTTATTATATTATTATTATTTGTGTAACATTATGAACAATTATAATTTAAATGTATTCTGCAGATGTCCACCAAACTTTAAAAGTTTAAAAGCTATCCACTATATTTAGGTAATGCATATACATATATACATACCATGTAAAAACATTTCATTCTTTAATATTTTAAATACAGTCAAAATCGGTAATAACGACAATGAAGGAACCAATATATTTCGTCGTTGTAGTCGATAGTCTTTGTAAAGATATGTGCATTTTTGTAGTATAATTGCTATAACCGATATGCAAGTTATGCTAGGTTAGGTTACAGTGACTGGGGTTTTGGGATGGGACACACTAAGACCATAGGCTCCGTTGTGATACCGAAAACGGTTGGCCTACCCCATTGAGAACCGCATCAGTGCTTTGAATATGAGTTCATAAGGTCATAAATATAGTTTTTAAGGTTCAAAATAGTATTAAGATGGTATTTTGTTTAATATTAGAAACTGTGTTCATGTAAAAAGAGTGTGTTTTTACCTTTTTTAAATTTTGGGGCAAAGATATAACAGTCAAAAATATTTGATTTTGTTTTCTGGTTGAAATTTGCTAAACGGTAGAAGACAAAATGAGGCTTAGAAGGATGAACGATTGTAATGTGATTTGTTTTAAAAGACGACCTTGTTTACCGAAACAGGCGGGTTACAGCTAGTATCGAATGATAATATTATAAGAGAATAAATAAATAAAAATAATAATACCAAATGTAAATGTAATTTAATAAAAATTTATTCATAAAAAAATACAATTAATTACAAGACTATACATAAATATACCATCACTTTGTGTACCGGTGTATAGTTGGAACCACACACCGGTTAAATAGTGTGGGTGTCATTATATTATAATATGCGTCAATTATATTATTATATGTTAGGCGCAACGAACGACAATGGTCATTGAGAAAAAGAAACAGACCACAATGCGTTTTGAGCCAGCTCTTGGTTTTTTATTGATAGCTCATGTTAGAAGTATGATCCAAGTATTATTTTTCTTAAACTAAAAATTTTATATGTAGTCCCGAAAACAACTCAATCAAGTGCTATTTGTGAAATTTTTTCCTGAGAAATCCCAGCATTAACGGGACAGTTCAAGATAAATATTAATTTTAAATTTTAATTAATTATTTGGATTGAAATTATCACATATCATAATTGAGAATACATTTTTCACAAGCACGGGAGATTTGCTTAGGTAGACAATGGTTCTGTTTCTCTTTCACTTATGTGAAATTTGTTTATTTTTCTTAGAATTTAGAAAGTCTTACCAATATATGAATTTTTAAAAATCACAAATTTTGGAAAAGTTTATCAAAGTTTCCATTTCATGTAAGTAAGTGAAACAGAAATAACAAATAACCACTCACTTTATTGGGAAAATCGTGTAACAACCGCGGGCTTTAAATATATCAATAACAGGATTTCAACAGGTATTGACTGGATATTAAGAAGCCTTAGTTATTCACAACAATAATCTTCAAAATGATTTGCATAGTAAAAAATTCTCGACTCTTCTAATGATCTAGACATTCCATGAACTATCTGCTGTTCTTTCCTTTAAAGATTTAAGCCTGATTTCGTCGTGGAAATAATGTTTGAATATATGTCAAGCGATTAAAACACTATGTTAGATGATAATGTGGGACAAAAAGACTATACCGATTTCCGTCAAGGTAGAACCATTTTTGTAGTCGAGTGCTAGGATTTCCCCAAATCAAAACTATGGCCGACCTTGACAACTTTCCCATAAAGTGTTAATCACAATAATTTATAAAATCATGTTCTCATATTTAATATACCATTGATATTAATAATTATATTAATATACAACCATTTTTTACACATTTGTCATACGGTAAATCACATTCATACCGTCGTCTGATTCAATTCAAGTCGTTAACCTTAATTTTTTTTTTAAATAATATGTATAAATAGTTTAGTCTTTTGTAGGTGACATTTTATAGACATTTTTAATATACATTTCTTTTCAAAGTGAACAAAATATAATATGATTTATTTTGCGACTGTAAATACAGTGGATTTTCATTTGTTCGATTTAAAAAAAGTCGTTTTTAATAGATCTTTGGGATCAAGGATATTATTCTAAGCTTTTATAATACTTAAGCTATTCGATTTTATTTTCAACTTGTTAGCACTCGCGTCAACCGTCTGGGTAATCTTTAGTCGCTTGATGAGAAATTTACTCACGCGTTCTGCTCATGTATCAAATTTTTATGTATAAAACTTCATAAAAATACATTTTTTTTATTAACAAAGTTTCCAAAAATCACAAAAAATTCCTAGGTCATGGGGCTTTTTATTATTATTTTATCGTTCAAAGTTGGCTGAAAAAATGATGAATCGTATAGGTTTATCTTTTCAATTGGATATTTTCTATATCAAAAAATCTAGAGGGTGATAAAAAACTATCTAAAATATTTAGACAATCTTGTAGTATCATAATACCATAAAAATATAAGGTTGTCGATGATATAAAAACAAAATTTTAATTTAATTTTGAGTTTATCGAAGATTCATTATGGGATGAACAGAGACGGCTGTAGTTTGAGTATTGATGATTGAAGAGCGATATCTATACTATCAAATTTATAAAATAATTTCACTAATAAAACTATGCAACTTCTCCAAATTTTTGTCTTGAAATCCGCTTTTAAACAATGTTTAAAAGGTATTTCAATAAATGAATAATATCATTTTAAGATAGAAGGTCAGACAGTTAAAAAAAAAAACTTTCATTAATTTGTTTTATTTAAAAAATATATATATATATAATATTGTTTAAATAATAATTAAAATGTTTTACGTATATAAGATATTATTTTTTTTAAAGTTCTTAATTGCATTTTTTTCTTAATAAATCAATATTGATTTTTAATTAAACGGATTTAAGTATCGATCTTTTTTTAAAATATATGTCTATTTCTGTTATTTAATAATAAGATCAAATATTGAAATAATATTTTTTAATATTAAAGAAATATATTCACTTATCTTTGTGTGGTATTGAATGTAGATAAGTTTATACACACTTAGGAACTCCATTCATCCGGAGAGACGAAGTTTTTTTAGTATTTTTATCTTAGTTATTTGTATATGTATACTTATCTACCGTCTCTCTTGGAGGAATCTGGTTGTTGGCGTTTACGAAGTATATATATATATATATATATATATATATATATATATATATATATATATATATATATATATATATATATACGCTTTTTGAATTATTTAAATATAATTTTTATATTTTTTTTTACCATTGAGTGTTAATTTTTATTATTAAAAATAAATAAATAAATGGTTTCACAATATGGTATATTAAAATTTAATTTGGGAATTTTTATCTTGTAAATTGTTAATTAATAAAGAATATTTCACCATTAAAGATTTCACCAATAATTTTTTAATATGAAAAATAATATTTATAAATCTGAAACTTTATTTTCTCACATATACCGCAAAAATTTTCATTAAAAAGATAATTAAGGATATAAAAGCGTGTATGATCAGGTAATTTCAGGTAAACAAATAAAAAATATGTATTTTTTTTCAATTTTGATAGTAAATTATGTTATAACTCGACGATATAAGACTAAAAGTATGGGTAAAATGTTTTAAATTTTCTTTAGTTATTAAGCTCTCGATATTTCGAAAACCAACGCAGATATCAAAAAAAAATATTCTGATTTTTCGTCTAAATTCATAAAGTTATAACAAAATTCATCTTCAAAGTTGAAAATATGATTAAAATAATTTCAACCCTATATTTACCCTGCTCGTACCTCCTTTATATGGATGGAGACACTTGGTTTTTTTCTTTTCTATGTCATACTTTTTATTGAACAGTTTTTTTTTTCATTTGTTCCAAGTGAAAATTATCAAAAACTTTCAAAATATGTCGTTTTTTGAGATTTTTCCATAAGAGTAATTATTTTATATCGATTTTCAATGATTTTTTTCTAAGCTGTAATTTTAACCACATATTCTTTGAGTAAAAATCTACCTTTATGTCATACATCATACATCTTTAAAGGTAGAATTTATTTAAGATTTATTGAAAACCTCTAAAATTGTTAGAATTGTATTTCAAAACCAATCAACAAAATATGTCTCTTTTCCATGAATTATGAGTGCCTTACATAGTGCGCCTCTTATCATGCGCCATCGATTGTAGCCCTCGGGTATAAGAGGGATAAAATCATCGATTGTATCGATTATCCCTCGTAGTGTGTGGCTAAGAAGTTGTACCACGAATTTTCCAATCTGTAAAATCTTAAGTAAATCATATATTTTACTAAGATCAAGTGTTTTGTACATATTATTTCAGTTAACTTTAAACAGTTTTTGTAAATGAAGTATTATTTCATAAATTCAATCGATTTTTCATCGCTTCAACATTTGTGCCATCAAAAATTATTCGAATTTTTTGTAATACATCACAATTATTAAAAATAAACTCAGACAACAACAAAAATGCTTGTTTTTTGGGGTAATTTGTCAGTTTTTTTGAAGAAAGAATTATTTGTTTCCAAGTAATTTATTCAAATGTTTGGCGTAATGAAATAAACGAACATTTATTATTATGAAAATAATATAATCTGTTCTTTTTGTGCCCTGGTGTGATTAGAAAAGAATAGTCTTATTACTTACACTGCAATAAGATTATCTTTTTTCGCTTACACTTAACGTATTTACTACATCGAGCCAAAAAGAACATACAGAACGTTCTGCATATTTATAAATTTACTGGAGTGATACCCATACGCTTCGCGGGCTTTAAAAGTAAAGATTGATAAAGATTGCTCCCGCTTATCCCCCTTTCTATATCACTCAAAATAATGGAAAGGATTGTTTTACACAGGTAAAATAAATGTATGGTTTTCTATTTTTTAAATGTATAATAGTAATTATTCATTGAGTATTTCAGAGAAGCTGGCCGTGAAATATTTCATATTGACTATTTTTTTCAGAAATCTGTAATTTATGGTAATGTCAAATGACTACTTTTACAGAAATCTGTAATTTATGGTAATATCAAATTAAATTAATTTTTTTATATTTATTATTAATATATCTTTATAAATTATATATCATGTGTTATTCTGAAGTATGAGCTATATTTTCTGTAAAGTTTCATTAAAAACCATTCGCTAGTTTTAGCGTGAAAGCGTAACAAACAAACAAACAAACATGCTTACTTTCGCATTTATAATATATAGAAATAAATTCACTTCAATACATTTTATGAGAGATATACAACAGTTATTAATTATAATGGTACTAAACATATAATGGGCGGGAATATTCAAACTATCATAATCATTCAACTGTTTCAAATTAATTTTATTATTATTATTATTATTATTATTAATAAGTATTTTTTTTTAAATTACTCTCAAAGTTTAGTACAATTTAGAAAAAAGAAATATTTTCTATTCAATAGGATAAAATTAATAATGATCAATGTTTTCGTCGAGTTATTAAATTTTCTTAACGCTAAAGATATGTTCTTAATTTTTAAATTAATTTGAAATTTTCGTTGAAAAATTTTTGTTTGTTTGCTCAGCGTCATTGCACTCATTTATATTTAATAAAAAAAACAGCTGTGATTAGTTTTTTTAGGATGCTCTAGTCATTTAATACACGCCCAATCGTAAGAATTCTGAAAAATTTTTAAGATACCTTTAAAAATGACGCTTCTAAAGATCGATTTTAGTCTGTATCTCAAAAACTATTCAACCAGTCATCAAATGCAGCCGATTTTTGTAATTTTTGTGTCAAAATTACCTTATAAACTGAGTTTTATCGAAATTGGAGATAAAAAAATTTCTCGATTTTTTGCAATTTTTTAAGGGGTAAAAATCGAAAATCTTTGAAAAAATCGAAAAAAAAATTTGATGAAACTCAGTAAATAGGGTAAATTTGATCAAAAAAGTATAAAAATCAGGTTAACAACATTTAAATATCATCTTTCTATTTAATTTTAATATAATTTAGTTTTATAATTCCACAATGTGATTTTAATATACCAGATAGAAATTTAATTGCTTTACAAGCACATATTCAGCCTAAGTTAAAGCGAAGGATCGAACTCTAGTCCTTCCTATTCAGAGCCGGATGTTCTAACCAGTGGACTAGGAAATTAATAGTACGAGCATAATTATTAGTATTTTTTGTGTTGAACATTAAAATAAACATCTTACATGACCATACTCTAAGTAAAAAGAATTATATTCTAAGACTGGGACGAGCATTTGAATAAGTCTATTTTACAGTTAAAGTAAAATAAAACAATTCAAATAGTAGCCAACACATAAATTATTACATAAATTCTTGAGATCTTTCATTTTTTTTTTGTTAATAGCCACGACAAAACGTTTAAACATTATTCAAGTATTTCGTTCACGTTTTGATACATTTTTATACACCTATTCTGATGTTTTTTATAATATTTTTGTAAGAAGAATGATTAATAAAAGATAATAATGATACAGAAAATATAATAATTTTTGTTATGCTAACTATTATTATTATTAATATTAATATTTTTATTCATAATAATATTATTCATGCATAAAATTATAAAATAAAAGATTTAAACACAATAAATAATACTGATGACCTTTTTTTTTTACTTTACTTTACTTTACTTTACATTACTTCTCTCAAATAAAATATTTCCACATTTTTATTTTTGTATATCAAAAGAAAAACAAGTAACAATCTGTGATGTCACTTTGACAGATTATTATGTGTCCGCCATTTTTATTATAACCTATTCAAATGTAAATGATGATAATGTTTTTATAATAATTTATTTTTATTTATAAATTGTATATCAAGATATTATATATGTTTTATATTAAAAAAATATATCTTTTAAAACATGCTTTAACTTGGTATTATTAACTGCTGTATTTCCTGGAAGTATTATCGTATACAACTCATTCGAAAGCTCAAAGTTCCATCTGTGAAGCTTTTGCCTTCATTTTTCTATAGAATTTTTCTTGTCCAATTTCTGCTTTTAAAAAAGTACTTAGATCCCAAGCCAGTTATTAACTGTCAAAGTAATATTGACACTTTTGATTTTAACCCACCAACAAGCGCATCAACCGTTCGGTAATTTTTAATCGCGTGATGAAAGATTTGCTCACGCGTTCTGCACATGCTTCAAATATTTCGCACGTTAAGAATTCCTTTAATCTATACATATAAGAAAGGAAGCTGACTGATCAATACACACGCGCCTTAAATGACGTAAGTGAGCACTAAGAAGGGATTTTTGGAAGTTCGTCTCCTAAAGGATTAAAAAAGTTAGTAACATATTTGTCATGTCACTAAGGTTATTTTAACTTCATGTGTTTAATTATTCTTCTCACAGGCGGTACTTGAGGAATGCTTCTTTATAAATTGAAAGTCTGAAACTATATTTTATCGTTATACGAAATATTTAAAATAATGATTATACACTCATATACTTAAAGTACTAATCAGCGAGTGCTGACGGGTTAGAAAATGCCTTCTTTTGTGTTTCGGACAGATGTCAATCAAGTAACACCTATCACATATCTTCTATATTTGTAAAAAAAACGCTGATTGTTAAAGTTAAAATATTGATATGATTTTCATTAGTTAAATAGATTTTGGACAACTGTCCGAAAAAAAAGCAAATCGATGAAGGTGTCCATTTTTTAATAGGAAACGCTAAATCTGAAATTCATAGCTGCCTTGAAATCGATCTTTCTCGTGGCGCTGTAAGCTCTAATACTATAATTCAAATTTAATGCATGAAATATATGAAAATTTTCCATATTATTAAAAAAGCTCAATGAAAATAAAAAATAACAATTTATATATGCAAAACCAAATCTAAGCCTCCCTAATTCAATAAATATTAGGTTATATAATCTCCCCTAATAAATAAATACATACCGAGCATGAAATAAAAAAATTTTTATGTGAAATTCAAACCAATCGTAATGAACATAAATTCTGTGTTTTATTCATGGCGACCTTTCATTATTTACATTATATATATATATATATAAAATTGCACACACCCTATAATATCCTAATAAAATAAGGGATGTTTCATAACACATTATTCCCCTTATAAAAACATAAGTTTGTTCTTTTTTACTTTGATGTAGTACAAACAGTGTAAATAGAAAAAAAATAGTGATATTATCAGTATGATAAGACTATCTTTTACTTGTTACACTTAGTGTAAAAAGTGTATAAACTAGGGTACAAAAAGACCTTGTTACTTATTATAATTTTCTATTTATAAATGTTAAATAAAATCCCCTTTTTGTGTGAAATTGTTTTAATTTCAAGTTTACTCTAAAATCACCTCAAAATGTATCAGATAAAATAATTCTGTTTCAAAAATGAAGAGAAACTGTCGAAAATATAATTATGTAACATTTGGGGTTAATTTTAGTTAATAATAAATATATTTATTTGAAATAAGTATGCACAACGCGCGGCGCATGAATATTTAAGATTGACATGAATTTATTTTATAAAAATTCAGTTTTTTTCAAGATGTTAAATGTCAAGTTTTATAAAAAAAATTATATTAATTCTTTAATTAATTGAATAAATGTATATTAAAGTAAGAAAATAGGATTGCGGAAAAGGGTACTTCCTTATTTCGTAGGAATACTTGAAAACAAACACTGATTGACGCCAAAAAGGAAAGCAAATGATGAAAATACCAAATATTTTGTCATATCTTTTCATTATCAGTAATTAATAATTTAATAGTTTTCAAGATCTTACCCTAACGTTTTATTTCATTGTAAAAAACTGATTGTGAAAAACTGAAAAATAGAAGAACAAATTTTTGATACATAGATTGAAATTTTTTCGAGATATTCATCGACAAATACGATTTTAGGCGATATCTCGGAAACTAATCGTCAAAGGACTTGATTTTTGTATTTTTTGGGTCAAAATTAACTTAGAATATTATTTTTATTTACTTGTAGAACAAATGTTTAGTTTTTGAAATTTGATAAAACTTGATATATTAAATTATTTTGACCTTGAAAATTAAAGTATTTGGTTATTTAAACGATTGGGTAAAGAATTTGAGAGATATCGTTTACATTCTGTATGAAAAGTTTTTGTTTCATAGCGAATCTGATGATATTTCGAAAAATTATCATCTTTTCGTCAAATAAGCTGTTTTTTTGGATCTTAATTTTTCTGAATTATCTATAGACTCAAAAATCTGATTGTTTTTGCAGTTTAACTACAAGTTTCTGTAATCTATTGAAGAAATTGTTACAAACTGCTCGTTATATTATACATAGTAAAAAAAAGTTACTGAATTGAAGTAAGCACATTTGATTGGCTGTTGATGTTATCATAATAAGTAATGATTTCTTGTATCAACGACCCAAAATACTTAATTCAAGAAAATAAGTATTTGACTACTAAAAAATTAAATTAAATCAAGCAAATATCTTCTTGAATCAAACCACTTTTTTTAGTTAAAAAATCAATTCTTTGTCAATGTAATTAATATTCAACTAATTAAACCATTTTCAATAATTAAGGATGTATGAGCATGGTAGTGGGGGCACAAATTTAAAAATAGATATTTTCAATTTTGATGATAAATTTATATTATTACTTGACGATATAAGACGAAAAGTAAGAATAAAATTTTTCGATATCTGGCTTAATTTTCAAAATATCGAAAATTGAAAATTTTGTTTAATTATTTAGCTTTCGATATTTCGAAAACCAAGACACATATTGAAAAATTTTATTATTATTTTTCGTCTACATTCATGAAGTTATAACAAAATTCATCTTCAAAGTTGAAAATAAGATAAAAATAATTTCAACCCTTAATCTACCCTGCTCTTACATCCCTTATATGGACGGTGGCACTTAGTTTTTTTCTTTTCTAATTCATTGCTAATATGTTTACTTTCTATTAAAAAGTTTTTTTAAATTTGTTTTCATTCATTCCAAATGAAAATTATCAAAAACTTCCAAAATATGTCGTTTTTTGAGATTCCTCCATTAGAGCCAATGTATTTTATATCGATTTTTAATGACTTTTTTCTTAAAAATTTGCACGGATACCTAAGCTGAAATTTTAACCACATATTCTTTGAGTAAAAGACTACCTACAAACAAATTTTGAGCCTTTAAATCAAACATTGTTGTCATGCTCATACATCCTTAAAGAGAATTGAAAAAAATACACTCGAACTAGGACTCGAACCCGGACTTCTTGGATTCATGTCAAGCGCCCTACCAATTAGGCTATTCGAGTTCTTTTTCAATAGTTATTAATCATTTACACTGAAACTGAAATATGGGGATAAAAATATTTATAACAAAATGATTTTCAACCGTTTATACACAGAAAATAAAATATATTATTTGATAATAAGCAGATAATTTTTCTAGGTGAGTTTACGAATATTTTTTGATGTCATTATTATCGTTTTGTAGAACAGTAGTTTTAATAAATAGTTGATTGTGAGAATATTAAACATCTGTCTACGTACGTATATGTTCGATCTAAATGAATAAGGGATGAGATGATGAACCGTATGTAAAGCAATCAATCTGAACGAGAGAATATATAGTATATAGTTTAGTTGGGATGAATCGGGATATAGTTTGGTCATTTCCTGTATTTATATTATATGTGTGTTCCTAAATTCATTTTATCAAATGTGTTAAAACTTACTATGTATAGTCCAATCAAACGTAACGAGTATTTTCTGAACATAAAGATGTATGTTGTAATTTTTAAAAGGATTATCAGGAACTGTACACTTACAGCATCAGACAAATTGTATACTACCTATGTGTTTTTAAATCATTTTCCTTAGCAGCAGTACAATAATAACACTATAAGCATCTGATACTAACTTTCTTATACACATTGCTTAATGTATATGTAGTCTCGCACAACGATTTATGTACTAAGCGAAATGATTCAAAAATAACATACGTATTTGAATCAATTTTCGATGATATATTAATATTTCGATGTTTGTATCTTATATAAGGTGTTTTGCAATTGATTTCAGAACTCTCGATTTCCTAAATAAGCTTATAAATGCTTAAAAAATTATTTACCAAATTTTGATCCGATAATTTCCGAAATAATTAACCAAATCAATTAGTAAATTTATCCAATGGCAAAGCACTTATAAAATATAAGGACAATTAAAATTTTACACACAAAGTATGACGGAAGACATCTTTTAGCACAAGTCTCTTCAAGCAAAGTAAAATACCATAGTTATTCACAAAAATATTGGTCCAATATATAAAGGACTTGTCTAAAAAAATTGCCTACCCTTTTCTAGTTATTCCAGTGCTGTTTTTTTTTTTTGAATTTTAGTCAGCTTTTGATTGTTGTGTTGAAAGCTTGAAGTTATCGTTATTTTCACAAAAGAGACGATCAAATTCTAGCTACTAAGGAATTCGAAATAAAAATAATAAAAAAATATTCTTTCTGGGTTAAAATCGTCAAAAATATGGTTTGAGATTTTTGCTGTGTTTTGAATTATTTATGGAATTTTGATAATGTACGCTTAACGCTTGAAATCGAAAACTTTGGTCGTGTATTGGAACACATAGTAAAAAATCTGAATAATGCAATGATACCACCAACTGATTGTTTAGACAATTTCTTTTAGAACATATTGTGATTTATATTAAATGAAAATATACTTGGTATCTTTGAATGGACTAAAGATAGATATTTCTTCTATAATATATGTGTCTGTAAAGTTTATAGGTAGTAAATTTATTACATTCAATTATACCCAAATCGTTATTTCAATCATTAATAAAAAGTAATCATTTTTATTTTTACTGTTTTACGTAGATATATTTCTCCAATATTTTTAACGATAATTTAATTTGATATATGAACCTTGATATCTTTTGCTTCATAAAATGCACATTTATGGTTTGTTTCGAATTTCTATTTATTTCGTTTTCATAAAATCAGTAAAAAAAATTCAGTTTCAGGAAAATGGTTTCTAAAAAAGATTAACATATTATCTTTATAAAAATACTAGCTGTGAACTACCCGCTTTGCTGGGCAACATCCCCACTTGCACCCCTCCCTCCACATTTCCTTGCGTGGGATAACAGTTTTGTAATGTACACGTCATGCTCTTTTATTTGATACCCCACTTAGGTATATTTGTAAATATTCGATAATTCCTTCCCACTTTCTCGCTACACCTTTCTACCCTCCGAAGGTTAAAAGTAGATAAAAACAATAGATCTTTGAAGCTGGTTGTATATCGTGTCAATATTTCAGCTTAATCGATGCACACCTTTTTTAGTTTTTGAAGCATATCCCTTTCAACCCCTATTTCAACCCCTTACTCTACTATAATATGGATGTACTATACATAAAAACCTTCCTCTTGAATCACTCTATCTATAAAAACCGCATCAAAATCCGTTGCGTAGTTTCAAAGATTTAATCGTACATAGCACAGAAAAAGCGACTTTATTTTATACTATGTAGTGATTTTAAATATTCCTTGGCACATTTTAGACAAATTTTTTTCTGCAAAAAAAATATTTTTACTTTATAAAAATTAACCGATCAAATTCCGTCATTAAATTTTCTCCTTCCTCCCAAAGCTGTCAGTATTTCTTTTAAATGTAAATAGAACTTATATAAAAAATAAGATCACAAATGCGTACATATTTTTTACAAAAATGTTTATTAAACACCTAGTTTCAGGAGAATTGTTTAAAACAAAAATAACAGCTTTTCTTTATAAAAATATCTATAGGTATTTTAAATATTCCTTGGCACATTTTAGACAAATTTTTTTTCTATACAAAAAAAATATTTTTACTTTACGTCCTCCCAAAACGTTCAGTGTTTCTTTTACCCTCAAACGTTAATAGAATCTATATAAACCGTTAAAATTACTAATTGCATCTCTTTTTCGCGAGGCATCATCTCATTTCAAAAATAAGATCACAAACGCATACATATTTGTTACAAAAGGGGTTATCAAACATCTTTGAAATTAAAAGAAGCATTACAAAATTTTCATTTTTAAAAATTTCAAAAAAAAAAAATCAATCTCCATCGATAAGCGTAGAATTGAATAAATTGATATTGTGACGAAAATAATGGTATTTTGTGCCTGATCATGGTCAAATTAAATTTACCATTAAATGAATTACTTTTTAAAAAATTAATTCCTTAAAAAATAACAGTGAAACACACCTTCGCATTTTACATGTGAAATTCATGCAAAATCATTGTGCATTACGCAAGATTTATGAATCTAATCACAAAAATCAAATAAATTAATCATTTAGATATAATTTTTTAATAATTTTAATATTGATAACTCATTATTATATCCAAATTTTAATTACCCGTATCCTACGCCACCACCTTAAAAATAATACTAAGATTTAAAAAATACAACTTGCTCTTTCTTTGTTTAAAATTTATTTATTTTTTTACTATAGGTCTAGAGTCAGGTGTAGAATTAATCAGTTATTTTCAGAATGACTTGATTTTTATTTTCGCTTTTGAGGAATCGCGTTGACAGACAAACGAAAATAGATGAATTAGATTTTATTCGAATCATTAGTATTTCTAAGCGTTATAAACTTGGGACTATACACCTTGATATTTACTTCATATTATACTTCACTGTTTTACATTGGCTCTATATTTATGATGGAAATATTTTAAAATTGCGTGTAAAATGTTTAATAATAATACTTCTTAAATAATATCTGAAATAGTTGTATTTTTTTTTTTCAAATTTTAATTTATATTGCGATAATAAAATATTCGAAGTATTGTTGCATTTTTGCTGTTTTTTAATTGTGAACAATTAATGGTAAATTAATTTTTGTGTTTTCATTTAAATTTTTATAGAATTTTATAATAAATATTTGACATTCATTTATTATTATTACTTTTTATTAAAATAGGAAATTTTATCTCCGGAATTCTTTTCGCTTGGTAAAGTTTTAAAATAAAGTGAATAAAAATGTTTTGTTAAATTTTCTTGATTTACCTATAGAACCTCATCGAAACTACTATGCATGAGATCAGTAGAAAGTCAGGTCGATACATTTTTTGATAGCATGTGAGGGACTTTAAACCACACACATTCACAAATACATAAGTTCATTCATATAATAATTATTATAAATCAATAGTTAGCTAATCATTCGACACAATCAACCATCTGCGATTTTATAAAATATACACACACAAAAAATAATAATAACATTTGTAAGGGCTTTTATTTTTTAACTACAATTATTTAAGTAATAAAAAATATTATTGAAGAATTTATTGTTGATATGGAAATATAAACAATATATCAAAAAACATTTTGAGATTATTTGATGATTTAATAATATATTTTCTATACATTAAGGTTGATTGGACAAGTACACTGAACAATTTTACAGTGCACTCTAAGTTATTTAAAAAGAAAATATCTGGATGACCATTTATTATATTGGTTATTCGCCAATAGATGTCAGCAAGAGTCATATTTTTCACTTTAGACTACTCAAACGCCTCCTTTTTGTTATGTTATAATTTGCATTGTATTTCATTAACTACGTTATACACCAATAGATGTCTGATGAATTTTTTTCACTTTAGACTACTCAAACGCCTCCTTTTTGTTATGTTATAATTTGCATTGTATTTCATTAACTACGTTATACACCAATAGATTTCTGATGAATTTTTCATGAAAAGACGGATAAAAGGACATTTCTGATAAATGAAACCTAGCTAGATCGACTTATCGCCCCAAAAAACCCCTACATACTCATTTTCATGAAAATCGTTGGAGCCATTTCCAAGATCGTTGATATATATATATATATATATATATATATATATATATATATATATATATATATATATATATATATATACAAGAATTGCTCGTTTAAATATATAAGATTAACAAGAATTTAATCTGTAAATTAATTATGTAAATTTAGATGGCATCTAACATCACTAGTAATCGAGTTTATGTAATTGTTTAATTAATAAAATTCATAAATAATCTTCTTTTGACTCTGTCTTTCTAATATTTACAAAACTCATCGTAGGACTAGTTTTTTTTTAATTTTAACGTAATGTATGAGATTTCATTTATAAAATCAGAAGTTTTTCTACTATTTCATCTATAGAAAATAAAGGAAAATTATCGAAAATGCATGTGGTCATTCATCATTTACTTATTATTTATACCATGTTAAAATTTCAGCTTTTAATGATAAATTACATGAAAATCTTTCATCAAATTTTTCTCCAATAAATGATTTTGTTTGTATATCTTAGGAATTAATAATATATAAAAAATTCAGATTGGTATCTATACATTGCCTTAATGTCCGATCAACCTTAAAAGAAAAACGGATGTTAATAATATTAAATGGTGTGTATAATTTAAACTTTATAATATACAAGATATATCTTATAAGCATCTTTATTATTTACGAGAAAACATACACGTTGAAAAATTAACAAAACACTATTCATTAAATTTTTTATTATGAATAAAGACTAAAATTGTATACAAGGGATAATGTTTAAGTAATAATTAGGATCCAAAAAACATTAAAGTTAAGGCCACTTGACGATTAGTCTAGTGTTTTTCGATATATCTCTCCGAAATATTAGGTTTTTGAGCAGGATTTTAGACTATATATCAAACACTACACGACAGATACTCAGAAATAGCTGAAAATATTCGATATAATAATGAAGTAAGATTCATAACTATCCTACCTAAGTTAAATATTTTTCCTAAAAATAATATTCCAATGGCACTATTGGGTGAGAATTAGAAGAATTCTTAGAATTTTCTGAGAATTCGTCCAAAATCGCAGACAGCTGACGATATCCAAAACCGAGTGATAATCTCCCTCCTATTCCTTAGAAATTTTTTTTGGGACAATCAGTGGTCTGAGAACCTTCAACAACATAATATAAATTAGAATATAAAGTTACAATATTACATTATTTTGTAGGTATTTAGAAGTTAAAGTAAAACTTATGTATTTTAATAAACATTATAGTTATGTTAGTTTTTTTTTTTTATAGTTAATACTTTTACACAATGTTGGAGGTCTTTGAAGAAACATAGTTTTTATTACTTTTATAATACATAATAATATAATTTTATATAAATACTTAAACATAAAAATGTTATATATGTCATTCTTATATGACTTGTTTAATTCGAGAAAATTGTGTTTTAATTAAATGTTAAACTACATTTTTATTAACTGTTAAACCATTAGATTCGATAAACAAAGTAATAGTATTTCGAGAAAAAATGTTCCATCGTGCTTTTATTTAAGAAGAAATGCAAGAATTGAATAATACTAGGGATTTCTATAAAACTTTATAAATACATTTTATGATTAACAAAGTTTCCTAAAATCACAAAAAATTCCTAGATCACCGGGCTTTTTATTTTTATTTTATCGTTCAAAGTTAGCTGAAAAAATGATGAATCATATAGGCTATCATTTTCAATTGGATATTTCTATATCAAAAAATCTAGAGAGTGTGAAAAAAAATCTTCAGTATTGTAAAAAAACTTTTAGTTTATTGCATGATATAAATCAAATACATGCTTTGTAGTCAAGTAATGAGATCTTTTTTAGCTTTACAATACAAAGCAATTACAAATGATGCTTATAAATTTGATAATATAGATATCGCTCTTCAATCATCAATACTCTACTATACTATAATCGTCTCTGTTGATCAAATGATGGATCTTCGATGAACTCATAGTTAAATTAAAATTTTGTTTTGATATCATCGACAACTTTATATTTTTATGGTATTTTTATAAACTACAAGATTGTCTAAATATTTTAGATAGTTTTTTATCACACTCTGTAGATTTTTTGATATAGAATTATCCAATTGAAAAAGATAACCAATATTCATTTTTTCAGCCAACTTTGAACGATATAATAATAATAAAAAGCCCTATGACTTAGGAATTTTTTGTGATTTTAAGAAACTTTGTTAATCAAAAAATGTATTTATAAAGTTTTATTGAAATCCCCAGTTTTATTCAATCCTTGCATATCTCTTTAATGTGAGATCATCCTTAAGGACATATTTTCTTGCAACTTGTATTTTTTTTATGCCTTGAAATTAAAATTTGATATATGACATTAGATCGATTATATGTTAATTGAGTTTATCTGATTTCAGTGATAACGCTCATTAGTTACTGGTTTTTTGTTTTTGGACAAACAAAAGAATTTTTGAAATAACTATGAAAATTGCTATGATTTATAAACAATACAATAATTTGAATGCTTGTTCGATCCAATAAATGCTTCATGTAAATTCTTGATAATATTTTTTTTATATAATATTTTTAAAATATATAAAATTGATTTATGTCAAAGTAAGATAATCTGGTACAAGGTTGAATTACAATTAAATAAACGTATAATAATAATAATTTTTTTTTATATAACATATTATATTATTAATAACAATAAATATTTTTTCTAACTATTAATATCTACATCATAATAAGTCTTAATAATAATAAAAATAATATTATATAAAATATGTTTTTAAAATGTCACATATTTATTATTAAATGTATTTAAAGAAAAATTAATCAAAATTTTATTGTAATACATGTTTTTAGTTTTAATCTTTTATTGTTACCTCTGTCTGTAAAGCTGTTTTTCCTGGCAGAAAAATAATTTTACTTTTTATATTCTACTTAACAGTTTTTCTTTTTAAATAATTCTACGTGAAGTATTACTATTTCAATATATTTCTAATTTCCAAGGATGATTCTGTACTTAAATTATACTCCTAAAGAATACTTCTTTATGGTGGAGAACTTTATCTTTTTTGAAAATGAAGTTTTGCCCATGACACTCGCTGACATTGTAACTTTCTATAGGTTCAATCATTAAATTAACCTGATTTTTATACTTTTTGGATCAAAATTACCCCATCCATCGAGTTTCTTTAAATTCCAAAAAGAATTTTTTTTTTCGTTTTTCTCGATTTTTTCAAAAGGGTACGTACCCCTTAAAAAATTACAAAAAATCGAGAAATTTGTTAAAAGTTTTATTTAAAAGTAGCTTAATTTTAGTTGGAAAATCGTAGTAAAATAAAGAGAATAATTTTTTATATTGAAAGTTTTATACCATTTTTTGACTACTTACATTGATGTAGAGTTGAAGAATTTTATCAAACCAAATTGACTTTAAAATTTCTACCTACATATGGATGTAATTTGGATATTTCACACCATATTTTCTTCCTAATAAAATGTATAATTTTTGTAGTTGTTGCTATTTTTTTATTATTATAAATTATTTTTCTATGAATATACTTGAATACATTGTTTATATTTGACCATGGAAATTAAATTATTTATTAATAATTTTTTTATATCTTTTTATTAATAAATTTATTAAAAATCTTCTTAAGTTTGAGGGCATTATTTTTCAATAAGAGTCGGGGTTATTTTTATACTCAAGCATGATGCAATTAATTAATATAAAATGTTATTGAGATTTAATTGAAATCTTTTCAAAAGATTTTCCTTATATACATATATAACACACCTCCTACGCGAGATATTAAATTAATTTCAAAATGGCTATAAAATATCTACATACCTATTTGCTGGAAGTAGAAATACATTTAAAAAATTTAGAAGACATAGTAAGAAAATATCAAAATCAAATCTTATCAAATATGAAGGTATAGTCCGAAGAATTTTGTTATAACTTCATGAATGTAGATAAAAAACAAGTGAAAACAAACAATTGACTGAGTTAATTGTTGAAATACCATGTATAGACAGTGTTGATTACTCTGTCACATTACACATACATACATGTCACACAAATATATCTGATATTCCCATTTAATACATACTATACAATTTGAGCATAATTTGCGCTATATGTATAGTATAAATACATACTATACAATTTGCGGTTCCTATGGTAGCTCCCTGAAATAAAACTCATGCACGGAGCAAATAGTATTCCTAACAGCTGAACAAAAGTGTCAAAGAATTATTACAAACTTATCTGATTTTCGTCTAGATTATCGATTAAGCATTTAGTTTACGCTTAGTTTATTTCTTATAAAAAAAATAACAGCTATGAGTGAACCGCCTGGTACGATTTAAGCTCCGGTATTCAATAGGTTACAATCTCTTTATTACCAAAACTTATTTTATACTTAATTAATTAGAATGAATGACTCAGTAAATTAATATCAGTTTTTAGCAAACCACCCGGTACGATTTAAGCACCAGTATTCAATATACTACTCTCCCCTATAATCAAAACTTCTTTTATACGTAATTAATTAGATTGAATCACCCAGTAAATTAATATGCAAAACACATGTTAGCGATATGTGTTTTTACGTTATTCTGTATAAATGTTATTTCAAACATATTTTTATATTAAAATTGAATAAATCTTAAATCTAAGTATGTAAAAGAAATGAACTTCCGGTGTGAGAAAAAAGATATACATTTACATACACCACATACACAAACACACGTTCGTCTGTGTGTAAATGAAATTATATCTCGCTACAAAATTTTAAAAAGTAATAAATCACATTCGTTTCTCAACTAAAAACTTATTGATATATCATTAAAAGTTTCCCCTCGTTCACTAAAAATAGCATTAACGTTTGTCTATAAACGAAGCGCATATCATTATTATTATTATTATTGTTATTTTTAAAGCTAAAATCACTTTAGAATGTTGCTTGCTCCTTTGATAATTATTATTGATAACAAAAAGTGTTATGTAATACGATAACGTTACAATTATTGAATTTTTGTTTTGTCTGTGCGAGTGTTGATGTCAAAATAATTGTCACATTTCTATGTCGTTAATTTTAATTATTTTTACTTTTTGTGACGTACGATGTCAAATTTATTGTTTAATTGGATTTCATTAATCTTATTTTCTTTATTTTTGTTATGTAAAATTAATCTTAAATTTGTGAAAGATTCAATTGATTATAATATGATTTCTAGTTTATTAATGCTCATTCTGGTCCTCAAAAACTCAAAATGTTTTCTGACTAAGATTTGCAAATTCAATTTTTTTTTTTTTTTTTTGTACTTATGTAATACATTTTCAGTTTGTTCACTCTGTATTATACACCGAGTAATATCTATATATATTATAAATGCGAAAGTAAGCATGTTTGTTTGTTTGTTTGTTATGCTTTCATGCGAAACTAGCGAATGATTTTTAATGAAACTGTACAACAATATAGCTGATATATCAGAATAACACATGAGATATTATTTATAAAGATATATTAATAAAAAATAAAAAATAAATAAATTTAGTTTAATTTGACATTACCATAAATTACAGATTTCTGTAAAAATAGTCAATATATAATATTTCACCATCTTTTCTGATATACTCAATGAATAATTACGACTATTATACATTTAAAAAAATAGAAAACCATACATATATTTTACCTGGGTAAAACAATCCTTACCATTACTTCGAGCGTTATAGAAAGGGGATAAGCGAGAGCAATATTTATAAATCTTTACTTTTAAACCCAGCGAAGCGGGTGGGTATCACTCTAGTTAAAAATAAAACAAAAATTTGATAAATGTATTTTTGTATCATAGAAACAAATAATAAAGTTGAAGTTAATGCATATATTTTTTTTTAAAAGTTATCATATAATGTGTTACCTATGATGTACTTTATTGATAAATGTTATGCATAAAATGTATCCATATTCTGAAAGATTCTGTGATGCCTGTCTGTGAAAATGACTGAATATTTTAACCTTTTATATATAAGAAAAAAAAAATAGTGTAAAGTGTTGTACCTTGCAGGAGTCTTTAGTATCTTGAAATATATCTAAAATATAGCAACTATATATCTGAAGTCAATGTTTATTTAGTAGATTAGAAATCAAATTTTTGTACTGGGTGTTATATCATTATTTACTGTTTCTTCTGCTATATTTCAGTTTTTAACAAAAAGTAAAATGTTGATGAGATAAAGTTTGAATAAATGCACTATGGGTCTTGAATCCAAGCAACGTACTGTAACAGGTACTTAAGGATGTATGAGAATGACAACCATAGGTATCCATGCGCTTTTTTTAGATAAAAATCATTGAAAATCGATATAAAATACATTGATCTTTAGGAAAAATCTCAAAAAAGACATATTTTGAAAGTTTTTGATAATTTTCACTGGTAACGAATGAAAATAAATTTAAAAAAAATAGTTTTTTTAGAACATTTTAGCAATGACATGAGCAGGGTAGAAGATCCTTAAATATAATATTTTGTTCAAAAACAGCAGTTGAAGCTATGAATAAACGCTCAGGCAAGATTATTCTTTAATATCGTGTAGGTTTTTTAATGTTTAAAAACCTACCTTCTATGTCGCTGTTCTTTAGAGTGAACTGTAAATAAGGGACTACAACTTGGATTGCTTTTTAAAGCAAATGAATGTAAATTGTGATTCAAGGTACAACTTTCTCTCCGATCTATGGTAAATAAAAATAGTATATAAATAAAATATATGTATAAATGGTTGTTTATATTCCACCTTCTCTTCTCGAAACGTTTTTGTTTTAAATGTTTTATAATTATATGCCGGCATTTACTTTGATTGGAGACACCTTAATGAGTCGTTTTACTTGAATATAATATATATATATATAATATACATATTTATATATTATTCATTAATTATATTATTTACTTGTTTCAATTTGTTATGAGTATTTGTGCAAAAATATTCATTAATTAATTAGCTAAGTTTCATTTTAATATTCACGGTTTTAAAAATGTTAAAAGTTATGCAGAACTTGGGAAAAAAATGTTTAGAATCAAATTTTTTTTAATAGACGAATGTTGTTTTATTCTCTTGTGCAATGAGCTAAAAATACTGGCCATTATAGTCTATTTCATTAAAAATAATATTTAAAAAATCAATCTTTCTGTTTTACCATGACGAAGAGAAAATCTTTCATAAAAACCCTTCAAAAAGGTGATCATATACCGTTTTGTATCTTCTTTTCATGAAACTCATTTTCAAAGGTATTTGGAGTTTTAAAAAAATCCAATTTTCAACGAAAATCCCATTGAAAAACGGATCCGCGTTTTGTATTTCAAAATATGGCCGTATTGTATCTTCGAATTCCTAAATCTTGAATTTCGATAGAGTGCGGAATATATGTCTCGAAAACTACATTTCAGATATACGTTTAAGTTTTGTGTAAGGTCCAATACACGACCGAAGTCTACTCCTTAAGTGTTGTATAGTGTGTTATGTCCGTCAGATTTTTGTCAGATTAAAACAATCGATGCTTTGTCTGTTATGTAGTATAATTTATGTATGGAAACTCGTACGAAGACGTACGATGTAGTTCGTTGCTTGCCTGAGTACCTATGTAGTCATTCTGTATCGGTGAGTAATAATTACGCCGTGTGCTATGTCCATGAGATTATTGTCAGTTTCAAACAATAGATGCTTTGTTGACAGCACATAAGGAATCAAATTATACACCCATTATTAAAAAGTGAAATGTACTTCATATTTGTTTCATACCGAGCTCCTTATATCGAATTGAATCGAATCTTAAGAAGTAATATTTGTTCATAAATATTGCAATTTTTCAATAAGAATAAGAACAAATTTGAACAAATTTAAGTAAATTTTATACCTTCGATTTCAATGAAACTCATTTTATTACGTGCTTAGGACAAAAAAGTAACGAAAATTCCATAAAAAACAGGAATCAGAGATTTTAAATTGTACAATATATTCTTATATGATATCCTTGAATTCCCGGGTTTCGAATTTGTAGGCAGCTTGATGCGCCTATACATCGAAAACTATATGCCAGTGATCGAAAAACCTTAAATTAACTAAAAAAAAATTTGTTGATCATATAAATTTTTCACCTGTTATAACGTTACTAAATAACTTTCATGTAGGTAAATAAAATATATTTATTAGTGCCATGAAGAATTACTGTTATTATAGGTTACATTTTTTCAAAGATTTATCATTTTTAATTTCAAATATAAAAATGTTTTTAGTACAATAATAATGCCCTTTTATAATCGTTGAAAATCATAAAAAAGGACAATTGATCGTACACAAGTAATACAATTTTTATGATTCCAGAAAGAATTAAAAATGAATATATAATACGAATAATAATTTTTAAATTTTTATAGATTGGATTATTTAAATAAATGTAGTATTTGATTTTTAAATCCTTGATGAATATAAATAATTTTAATTTAATTTTTATATTTTATTTCTTGGATTCAAATCACATCAGGTAAAAATATTCGTATATAATATACAGTGTGTTCAAAGAACAGTGGTGATGTTCGATATGATGCCCACTATTTTCTTTCCCTTGTGTTGGTTACAGTGATTTTTTTAATTATATTACAAAATATTAGATTGACTGAAATATATAATTCATTAATTATTATTTAAAAACGTTTCGAAATTTAATTATTTCTTCATCAGTTTCTAAATAAAATTAAACGAAGATTAAACAATTCAATAATTTTGTAACATAAGTTTGTTCCCACCTAATTTTGAAGGAAGTGTTGTTAAATTTTTTAAAGGAAAAAGTTAGTAACAAATAACATCTCAATTCTTAAGAAGACAATTAAAATTTTTTTTATTTACTTCATTTCATCTTGTGTGAAATAAACTACAGCATTCCCGTTTTTCATCCCCAATTATTCGATAAATCTTTTCAAATCTGTATTTTGTTATTTAATCCTACAAATGAAGTGGAAATTCAAGTTTTGACGCTACTGTAGGACAAAAACCAAAAAAAAAAAAATAAAAATAGAAATTTTAATTACAATAAAAATTACCAAAACGTTCAATTTATCTCTTTTACATGTTGGTAGAAAAAAAAACTGTAATTTTTTCCTTTTAAGTATCCTTCTTGATTTACCACTTACATAAATTTATTATATTAACTAAATGAAACCCATTGAAAAATCAACAGTATAATTTATACTTTTAACATATATCATGGAATTCAATTTGTTAAATGTTATGGTGAAATTTCGGCTGATAATGCAAGACTTCGCATCCAGTGGATTTGTTATCGAAGAAAAATAGGGCTTTGGAGGAGCGGAAACATAAAACTTGAAATATTTTGTTAATCATATTAAAAGAATAATATTTATCATAATCAAAGTTGTAGAAAATGCATTTTTCTAAGAATTATCATCATTCTTTTTTTCACTATTTTTTAACTATTAATATAAAATTAAGATATTTGCTATAAGGAAAATTGTAGAAAATAAATTTTACTAGAATTTAAAATATAATAAATTTTATATTGCTCAAGACAATCGGGAATATTCATGAAATTTTTTTTCGCAGTAATGAAATTAATATTTAAATCGGCCAAGAAATATTAATGATATCAGTTAGCATTTTAAACTACTAACTAGGCAATTGTACGTAGTATTTGTCGCCCTTTACTATACTTGCCATAAAAACTCCATACTAAATTCTGCTTTGATAGAAAGAGATACAAACGAATCTTCGATGACTCTTATCTTGGGAACTTTTATAGTTATTCGAAAAACAATTTTTTGTTTGTTACATGAATGAGCTTTTATTAAACCAGAAAAATAAATAAAAATTCTCGATTGAACAGAAAACAGAAGACATCGGATATTGAACAAAATCAATAAAAATATAAAAATGATATGATAACAAAAGATGAAGTTAGTTTTTGCTAAATATTAACTGGATTTAACACAGTAGGTGTTCCTCTTTATCTTTACTCAAATGTTAAGGGGGCATTACTAATAAAAAGGGCTCCTTATTTCTTCATACACATTTTGAACGAATCATATGCATTTAATGCACATATAACTTCTATTTTTTTTTTTTACCTGTTACATTTTGATTTCTAACTTTAAAATCTTTATTATTAAATTTTTATCATTAAATATTTATGTTTAGTATTGTAAGTACGTACTGTGTGGTAGTTTAGTTAGAGCCATTCGGGTACATCGGGCCGGACCGTACCATTATTTAAAATAATACACACTTGGTACACAAGTTTCTAAATTATTGTTGTTATAAACCAATTTTTAAGAAGAGTGTTGTTCATTTTATTTGAATTAAGTTTTTTTTTTTTTGGTTTGAAGTTATATGTGGTAATAATTGACTGTGATTTTAGTGTTTAAAAGTGACTTGTAGAAATTTATATTAAAATGAAGGAAGATATCTTATATCACGCTCAAGTACAAGAGGTAAGCGATTTTATGGATACTTATAGCTTACCATTCCAAAGTTTCAGGAAGTTGGGAGAGAAGTGGGATATTCGGGAGATAGTGAAGTTAATCTGTACTATATATTTTTGATCTTTTGCAACTGTCGAATTTACTTGAATAAGAAAAAAATAAAACAAAAATCTCTGGAGATATTTATGTTGATATCAGGATTCGGGAGAAACTACAATGATTTTTCGTTTATATAAAATGGAAAAATGTAAAGAAATATCGTTTTGTTTAAGTTTAATCGAGATTTCTATTCTTAGTTATGAATCTGACTGATATGAATTCTTACTTCAAATTTAGAAAAATTCGATGAAATCAATCATACGCGAAGAAAATAAAGATTTAAATATCTTTTTTTCGCCTTGATTTTATTTCAAATGGAAAATCGTATATTTCGTCTTGATTCGGGACAATTTTGCTTCAAAATTATTATTTATTTGCGACAAGTGTTATTAGTTTTTAAGGGTTTTCGATGCATTCAATTATTACTCTAAATTTATTCAGAAAAGCGTTTCGTGCTTTAAAGAATAATTCCAGGGAACTTTTCAAGTTGAGAATAAATATAGTGCCAAGAAATAAATGAATATACCAAGCAGATATATAATGAAAATATAGGCTTATGTGTCGTTTAATAAAAGGAAGACACACGTTTTATTAGTCCTAGAAAACCTAAACTGAAAAATTTGCAGGTTTAAAGTATTCTTTTTAAAAATAAATTATGGTTCCTTTTACCATGTAATTGGAATTAATATTTCAAATCCAAACTTATTTAAAAGATCAGAAAGTAATTTGATTTATTTAATATTTTTCTTAAAAAGGAACCTTTTTTGCAATCGGCATCCTCATAAAGTCAATACTTATGAATTCCGAGAAGTTTTTGACCTCCAATGAGATATTTACAGTTAATTATGGTAGAAATTGAAAACAAATTTCTTTATATCATAGAAAAGTTGACGTTGATTGAAGATTTCCTATGAATTTTATCCTTTATGGTGGAATTTATTCTCAATTTGCCACCAAATGACAAATTTTAGAAAGAATGAAAAAAGAACGAGATGTAACATGAGACCCCCGGTAGGAACTATGTTCCTTTCGTACCTTCGTACATAAAAAATGTAACGCTTCCTTTTCTATTAACAGGAAATTGAAAATTTAAGATATTAACTTTAGAAGTCAAATACTTGTTATTTTCTATAAAGAATTTAATTTTAAAGCTACTTTAACTTTTTACTGTATGAATTAATTGTAATATTAGTTTAAAAAGGACATACTTCTGATTTTGTAGCCAAAACAATATACGTGCGAACATTATAATTGATTTGATCAGGATATTTATTATGACGTGACAAAAAATTTCCCTGTCCGAAAGTTAGGTTTCTAAGAAATTATTGCAAGAAAATTATGACGGAACTTAAGCCAGAAAACTCTTTTTAATTACAAATAAACATAAATAATAATGATGACAATTATATATCCTACAGGAATAAAATCTAATCTACTCTGATATAAATGTTCACATCTATATATTATTATATCATTTGTAAAAAGAAGTCATAATGATGTTAAATTATACTAAATCTATGAACCGTATAAAATAATCCGGGATTACTTATTTATTTAATATATTATTATATTTATTTATTTGAAAAAAGAGATTCTCCAACAATTATATATACCTACAATATATTCCTGGTTTTCCGAAATTATTCCAGTTGGATTGTGTTGACCGTATGTATGTTATGTGTGTGTGCATTCACAAAAACTGACCATTACTTTTCAATCATTTCTAATATAATATGTATTTTAATATTATAGGTTATGTAATATAGGCATTAGAAACATATCGTACTTACAGGAGGTTTCAGGGAAGTTATCCAATACTTATTAACAATGATCTTATATTGGGACTTCGTATCCTAACAACCCTTTTTGAATTTACGAAGATAAATTAAAGATAAAAAAGATAAAGGGTAAAAAATAAAGTAAGGGAATTTCCATTAAAAATCTATCGAAATTTCGAGGGAAAGCGGTTTTTTATAAAAAGAATACAAAATAAATGTTAAAGAAGCATAAAAATTAGCCAAAAGGTGGCAATCTTATCGAAATCGCATTAGTCGTTTACGAAATTTGCGCAAATATAGAGACAGATGTTTAATTCAGTCTAGTCTAAATGAAAAAGAAAATTTGAATTTCCCGGCTAGAAACTTGCTGAAACTACCTGGGACCTACAAATACTACTACAAACTAGTTGGGATCTGGGTGAGAACCTGTTGGGAAACCTTATATTGGGCTTGACCTATTGGGGCATGGGTCGGAGGCTTTTGGGAATACCCAATGTAAAAATAAATAACTCTGCATTGAGCTTACCCAGTTGGGGTATGGATGGGCACCCGATAATAACACAATAAAGATATAAGTGCTTGCTATTGAGCTTGGACAGTTCGAATCCGCAAGGGAACCCAACAGGTTACATGTCCCAATCGGGAGCACACGAAAATTTCTAGCTGTTATAATCTATTTTTTCAAAGTTTACTTGGGAAAATCTAAAAAGCCAGGAACAATATTTTGGCATAAACACAAACTTAGTCAATAAAGTCTTTGGTAATTCAAGAAGAGTGGCTTCCCTGACCTGCTCTTCTGCGGTATGTCCAATGCCACATGGGTATTAAAACTTTTTATTCTGGTACACTTAATATAATCTATTGAACCGTTTTCAATCTGTGTATAAATAGTGGTGTTATTGGACGGTTAAAACTGATTGATTTTTCTTTCGATATTACTATTACACTTTTATCTTTTATCTATTTGTAAAAGGGTGTTTTATTTATGTGTTATTACGTGGACATTACGTGTTCTGTTAATACATCATTTATCTATTTTATTTCATAAAGAGTTCGAGTTTTATTAAAAAAAAGGGGTTGTTGTGAAAATTTGTGTCGCATTCAAGTGTGTGTTACAAGTTTATTAGTGTTAAAATGAATTCAATCGATTGATTAAATGAATTGTAGGAAATACATATTATGCCAGATTATATGGAAGCTTTTTCCTATTCTATTATTTAGTTTTTATACCATGCGTATATATGGCACGCCATTTTACTATTTAATGTCCGAAAAAAAATGATCGTAATAATAATACATTATTATTATGTTATCATCATAATAATAATCATTTTCATTATGTACATAATTTTAATTCAATCATTTTTATTATGTACATAATTTTAATTCAATCATTTTTATTATGTACATAATTTTAATTCATATTAAATAGTAAAACGGCGTGCGATATATTTCCATTATGTACATAATTTTAATTCAATCATTTTTATTATGTACATAATTTTAATTCTCTATTTCCATTATGTACATAATTTTAATTCAATCATTTTTATTATGTACATAATTTTAATTCTCTATTTCCATTATGTACATAATTTTAATTCAATAATTTTTTTTTAATCTAATTCAAATAAAATTAACTGATTTATTATTATGTATCATCATAATAATAATACATTTTTATTATGATGATAACATAATAAAAATGTATTATTATTATGTATCATAATAATAATAATACATTATTATTATGATGATACATAATAAAAATACATTTTTATTATGTTATCATCATAATTTTAATTCTCATCTCTCTTTTCTCATCTTATCTTATATCAATCTCTCTTTTACTAAGATTTATTTTACAAAATATAAAATATAAAATATAAAATTTCTGATTGAAAAAAAATAATTAATTAATTTTTTTCTCGATAAAAATTTGCCTATTAAATAGTAAAATGGCGTGCCATACGTATATGTAATATTCAAGGTATACTAAGTTTAGTCCCAAGTTTGTTACGCTTAAAAATATTGATGTTACGAACAACATTTGGTATAGGTGTTCATAAAATCACCAAATTAGTCCATTTCCGCTTGTCCGTCCGCCCGTCCTTCTGTGGACACGATAACTCAAAAACGAACAAATATATCAAGCTGAAATTTTAACAGCGTACTCAGGACGTAAAAAGTGACGTCGAGTTCGTAAATGAGCAACATAGGTCAATTGAGTCTTGGATTCGTAGGATCCATCTTGTAAACCGTTAGAAATAGAACAAAAGATTAAATGTACAAAATGTTCTTAAACAAATTTTCATAACGATACACTTTTTCTTGTAATTTAAAATTCATTTATTCTAAGGTGTAAATTCTTTGTGTAATATACGATTCATTTATTAAATGGTTGATGTGTTTTCGAAATTCAAAATTGTTAATTTTAAATTCAAAACTTAATAAAATATTATTGTGTCATACAATACGTGATAGTTATTTTTTAAATAGTTGTTAATCAATAAATTACAAAAATTCTTTTAACAACAGAAAAATCATAAAAAAATATGCATTAATAATTTTTTTTTATTGGTAATTATTTTAATAATGAAAGAAAATAAATGAAAAAAAATTTTCCACATAATTTTATTTACTAAAATATTATAGTCCAGTCATTTTGAAATAAAAACTTTTCATTTTATTTTGTTTAGATGTCAGATTTAATTGTGACTATATTTTCACGATACTTCGAGTGCAAGAGGCAAGGACCCGTAATAAATTACTCTACAATCTTTATAACTCTTAAGATTATGAAAAATGATAAAAATTTCAGTTTAACAGTGCTTTGTCTACAAATTTTCAGTAAGGGATTATTTTCTGTAGAATCAAATTTGGATTACTTTTGGTTGAAAGACTTCGTGATTACCTTCTTTTTCAATTAACTTTTCACCCATTTCAATTCCAAATGACCTGAATAGTTTAATTTAAAAAAAATCGAAATAACTGGACTATAAATTGTTTATTATTTATAATGCAATGAAATAAAAAATAAAAAAGGATTAATGCTAATATGACTTATGTGATTTGCGGTTATAAATTCAATTAAAAATCTTAATTATAGTGTTTTCACAATGAAATGTTTTTTAGTGAATCATTTCTATATTTATTTTAAGTCAATTAATTTGTTTACGTCTATATAATAGTAAGTAGTTGTGTACTAGTGTGCAAAGTTTAGTCTTTTATATGATAGACATGCTAGTAGTTTACTCAAGTTTCTGTTTTCGGTTTTAAATTTTACATATAAATATAATAAAGATTATTCACTATTTTCAAAATTTTGAAGTATAAAATAAAACTATATGTATCTACAACTACAGTTTGTAAGAACTGAGAAATTTACCTAAATTTGAAATAAATAATCAAAAAATCTGTTTATCTATTGAATCCCGAAGGATTTATGTTGATATTTAACAATTTCTGGAGTCTCCCGATCAAATCTGGAGACGTGGCAACTCATTTTACAACACGAACCCATCAAAATGATCAAGACTATCCTTTTTTGATTTAAAAATAACTTCTTTGTTCTGTTCTTGGACTGAGAAAAAATTTCTTGAATCAAAATATACATTCTTGTAGAACAGGAATCTTTGCTGATGTTTTATCAAATTTTCTCAAAACTTTAAACATATAGATGTCATGTGATATTTTTAACTTGCATTGAATACAATATAAATTTTATATTACATATAAATTAATTTTATAATAAATAATATAATAATAATACTATGTAATTACTTTTGTAAAATATGTAAAAGATTGTCATTGAAATTATTGGCTTAAATATTTATGATTGAATATTTTATTATTGACACATAAATATATCTGTTTGTGATATTTGTCCTCAATATTCATATAAAATTTTTTATTTTAATATAAACGGTGAATCTATAGTCAATAACTCTCTACCCATGTATTCAAATTTAATTCTATGTTTCTTTCTAAATTCGATATGCAATTATTTCGGGATGAACATAAAATTTTGGTCTGACCTTTAAGTATCATACCCTTAGATCATATATTTTAAATGATGTTTTGTTTTAAAAAGATGTTCTGAAATACAATGTAACGATGAAATATAAAATTGACATTTAATAAAAATATATTTAAATATAAATCGTATATAAAATTAATTACATATTAAAAATAGTTTAGCCAACATAATAAAAACAAAACTCACAAAAAAAACCAATCTTGATTACAAATATTAATATTATATTTAATTTCTAGGAAATATATTTCATATTACAGAGTGGGCAGAGAAATGTGCGATTAATAATTTGTTGTAAAACAAGAACCTATCGATTTTACCAAAATCATTTTTTGCTATCTTAAAATACATAAAAAAGCATTTTATAAAATTACATAAATTACATTAAGAAAAATATCGGAAGAGATAGAAACTGTATCAAAAGAACCAATCATCAACAGATAAAATACTGAAAAATCGGAGAATTTCCAAGAAGTGGTTCCAATCCATCGGAATGTTATGAATAGCTTCGGCCGCCTAGAAGAATGTTTACACCCATAAATGGACGTTATCTTACTGGAGTATTTGATCTCAGTTATATTTAGTTATTTTCTAAAATCCTTTTTATGTAATTTTACACTTTAAGAAACGTTCCAAAATGAGTGTATGAAAGTATCTGAGACTTACGTTTTGGAGAAAATCACTTATAGAAGAAATAACCCACAAATGCCATTTATAATTCATCACTTTAAATGTATTTTTATGGAAAAACGAGTACCGTTTGCTATAATTTTCTTTATAGGAAAATATTTGTCATGCCTTTACCAATGAATATTAATTTTCCAGATTAATCTTAAGAAAATTAGCCTTACTATCTAATAAAGCATACCTTTAAAAACACTTCAATATAGGAGTTATATATTTCATTTACATCGTTTTCAAAATCGTACATTTCTCTACCCAACCTGTATTTTTTTACGATTTAAATATTTAATTTAAATTAAGATTCTATTTTTTATAATCGTATGTGTCAGTTTTGAGAAGAGATGAAGAGAGTTAGTGAAGTTCGAACCGAGTCGGATGGGTCCTTTATCTTATTTGATTATATTAATATTGTTTTAAAAAGTTGTATATTATATTCTGTATTTTTTAAATTATGATTAAATAGTTTTTGAGGGTATCAAAGTGTGTAGATATTAATATTTAGAGGTATCTACCTGGCCTATAAATTATGTGATTTGAAATATATTTCTTTTTGATACAATGTATTTTTATTATTATTAAATTTAAAGTGTACAATCTATGGCACGAGTTATGAATTGTATATACATCTTTGTATGAATTGAAAAGGGGAGTTAGTTTTTAAAATTTTATTGAAATGGTTTCCGTTTTATGTCTTTTTTTGATTTAAAAGGAAAACGCGACACTTTTTTGCTTTTGTTAAAACCACACAATATTAGCAATGCTTGTAAGTTTATTAATCTTGGTCTTTTTGGGCTCTACCAAGGCTCATTTTAAGGATAAAGAACTTAGTTTTATGATGAACTACTTAAATATACAATAAGAATCTAGTGGTTGTTATGGTGATCGGAAATTTAAATCTATTTGTAAAATTTTGACGGTCGTATGACTGTCCTATTGACTAATTGACGTCATTAAGGATTTTCCCTATCTGGGTATTTTAATAATTAACTCAGTCGACTGTTTCTATTCACTTATTCTCTATATCATGACGTTATCTGAATTCGATCATTGATGAATAATAAATAAATGTTTGCGAATGTAGTAAAGCTCAAAATTAGAGGGAAAATATTGGTATAATTGTATCGAATTCAAAAAAAAAAAAAAATGATAAAATATCCATTTAAAAATAAGTAAACTATATTATTATAATATTATAAAATATTATTATAAATTTGTTAATTAAAATTTTCATCCATAATTCACTAAATTGTTCAAGGCATATCACATATATCAAATATGTTTATGTCTAGATACACGTTTTAAAAAAAATATGGTGTTAAAAAAACCATCATAATGTACAAATACTAGGATTACCAGATATTATTACATATATTCTTCAAAAACTAAGTATAATTTAATCATTTATTATGAATTATCAAAACTCGTTTTCTGTATTTTTCGCTATTAGAAAAAAATTTCCGCTTCTAAATTATTATAATTAAAAGTATTTAATACACATGCGAAATTAGAAATAAGTTTAACAAGATTAATTGTAAAGATAAGACACAAGGACAATGCTTGATTTTTTATTACTCTTGCAAATTTTTCACCAAAAATATGGGGTATATTTTGGAATGCATGTGTCTCTGATTAATCTTCCCTCCTTAAATTAACATTTCTTTATTGTTTCTTTAATAACTAACTAATCTCAAGGTTGTTCAAACGAAATAGCTCCAAAAACCGTTAGGATACGTAGAAAGGTAAATTTTTATCTGCATAAACTGAAAAATAAAATTTGGATTTTCACAAAACTTACCGAATTTGATAAACGTTGCCTAAACGTCAGATGAACATTAATTTATGAAAACATTAAATAAATTGATCCGGCCATCCTATTTTTGATTAATCAAATGAAATGTCTACAACAATTTTATTACTGTTATAAAAATATCTAAATTGTTATATTTTATTTTAATAATATTAAAATAATAAACCCTCATTTAATATTTTTAATAGTTATTTATTAATATTAATAAAAACTTTGTAGTTACTTTGTTGCTAATCAGATTTTATTAAAAATTAATTAATTAAAACCATATAATTTGAAGAAATATTAATGACAATGGTGGTAGAACCATAATGATCCAAGTATTATCTTTCTTAAAATAAAAATTTTCGCATACGGGCACCTTAAAACGTAGTTTTCTATCTTAGTGCCATTTTCCATCATTTTCTTCAAGAAATCTCAACCCCACACTTCAAGAAGAGTTGATTTTTTAATGTGAACAATCGAATATATATTTTTTTAAATATATTTAAATGTTACTTGGATCACTATGATTCTACGGTTCTCAAATAAACATTATTTGTATAATTAATAATAATTATCCTAGCCTAGTGAATATCATAAAGTTTGTTTCAAGGTTAATTATTGACGTTCTTAATTAAACTATATTTAGTTTTTATTAATTAAAATTATACAAAATTTAATTGATATTCGTTTTTAATTATGTTGATTTGATTATATATAAAATAATTATTAATTATTTTTAATTTTGAACACGTAATATTTTTTAGCAAATTAATAAAAAAAAAACTTTCTGGCATTCTGGCAAAATGATGAAACTTGTTGTTTAATGGTTAAGTTTACAATCTGAAAAGATTATTTTGATTTATCTCTAGAATCGCTTTGAAAAAGCTTTTTGTAAGGAAGTGTAGGGTAAGATATCCAAAAAATTTTGGTAAAAATTATCTTATATATCAAGTTTTGTCCAATTTTCAATTTAGATACGATTTTCGAACGAGAAAATAACAAACAAAAAATTTGTATGTGTTCGATTTGAATAAAAATAATATTCTAGGGTTAGTTTTTGAGAATAGGACACCGAATTCTAAGACCAATACCTCAAAGCATTTTCAAATATTACAAAGATTGTGTTAAATTTTTTGCCTTCGATTTGGTTCGAAAAGGCCCCTGGAGTAATTTTGACCTATTAAAGTTTTTTTTAAGTCGAATTCACTTGACGATTGAACATGCAGTTTATGAGGTATAGCTCAAAATTGTAGACAAAGACAAACTAAGAAAATGTTTCTTTTTCATCGACTTACATTCAGACAAAAAGAAAGGTATTAGTCACTGTTACTTGTATGAAAAGATTTCAACCCCAAGAAAATATATCTTTCTCCATTCATAAAAACTAGTTTTTACATCATTCAAAATTTATAAGCTAACAGTTTTGTTCCAACGATTATTATTAATAAATAATTATCTACACAGCATCCGCATATATGCATATATATATATATGTATTTTTTTATGCAATTATTTTTAATCTGTACAAAATATGTAAAATAAATACTATTAACAATAGCCAAGTATAAAAATAAAAATATGTGTTGTTATTATTTATTAAAATATTACATACAAATATTATAAAAACTTAATATACAGAAGAGAATTATTGAAAATCATAAAAGCGTTAAAAAATTTCAATAACAGAATTATAATAATAATTGTATCGCCTCTGTTTTGTATTGTGTACATATATGTATAAACAATATGTGCATAACAATAGATTATATTGCATAATAAACAAAAGTTGTAGGGCATATGATACTTTGAAACTAGACCAACAAAATGATGGCCAATAGATATTAACTATTTTATTCGTTGAAAAAAAGTATTGGAAAAGTAAATTCCATCACTTGATATATATGACTCTCTCAGTTCCGAGTCCTAAAATAATTTAACTCCGAACTAAAAAAAGAGGTGTTAAAAGTTTGACCACTATGTGTGTATGTCTGTGTGTTTGTCTGTCTGTGGCATCGTAGCGCCTAAACGGGTGAACGAATTTTACTTTTTTTGGTTCCATTTGAAAGGTAATTTAACAGAGATTGATTCAAGTGCGAGGTTAAAGTTTCGTACTCGAAAAAACTTTAAAATTGGCGATGATCTTAAAAATTGATTTAGTTTGGAAAAGGCATGACATAACTTTAACATACAAATAATTACTATGGAAATGAGTGGTCAAATAAACCTGGCTCCATTCATTTCGAAAAGTGAAATGGTAAAATAATTTCCATTAATATATTTCCAAAAATTGGTAGCTCTCTAAGTATCCCTTTCATCTCATCTGATGTCCTTGGCTCTATCACTTTGATATTGATTTAAGAAAAAGCTTTATAAGTTTAAAGTTTTTACCTGTGCGTCCGTGTGTTTCTCAGTGGCATCGTAGCCCTTAAACGGTCGAACCGACTCGATTGACAACATTTTATAGCAATTTTCAAAAATCAGTTTACAAGGAATAAATCGCATTTGTGGGTTTTTTTTTTAATTTTGTAAATTTCATATTTTTACGTTAAGAACTCGTATACCAATTCTAGGCTTTCAAAGACTACATACAATTTTTTATTTCAATTTTTGAAGTGAATACAAATAACTTTCTATCAGAAAGATAAAATATATTGCATATGCATCATACCATTATATGATAGGATTAGGAATAAAAATTTATATAAGGCGTTGAAGCATTAACATTTTTATATAAAAAATAATAATAATATTTGTAATTACCAGTTGTTGGGAAGGAAGATACAATAAATAAATAGTTGGGGTTGATATTTGTTCGTTGGTTAATGTACTCAATCAACCCTATAACATCTCTATCATATGTCAAGGGTCACCTGGTGGTTTTATCACTATAGGTGTTATAATAATGTATGTGATCACTTGACTATGTAATCTGTTGTTATATGGGTAGTAAATTAGCTTTGATGTTTTATTTTGAAAAAATATAAAATAACAATATTTAATAAATATTCTTTTAGCTTCTTTTGTAATGAAAAACATTTCAAGTTGAGAATCACTAAGTTATTGAAAATATTTTACTTTTCTCACAAAAAATATACCTAGTGTACAATCTACCTTGAATCATTTTAAGATTACTCGGAAATTATTGTTAAAAACTGAACAGCATTTTTATTGAAATGAGAGTATTTTATGAGAATGCAGAAAGGCTGAAGACTGATAGTCATTGTGGTTTTGAACAATACTTTGATGACACAGTCTCTCAAATTTTGCACCCATTCTGAAATGATGTTTATTTTTCTGCAAAAAAATTGGATAACTTAATTAATTAAAATAATAAAAGTTTACCTTTTTAAAAAATTAAAAAAATATTTTTTTTTTTTAATTAAAAAATTATTAAATATTAAATATATTAAAAGTAGAAATGAATCTCGTCTCTAACTTATAAAATTTATAATAAATTAGAATTAGAATTTTTTTTTATACATACGTAGAGTCAAAAACATCTGAGAAGAATATTGCCGTAAGCATCATTTATTTAAAAAAATAAAATATATATACTCGAAAAAAAATTTTAAATATTTTTTTTGTTTAATAATTAAAACAATACGGCACATCCATATAGATAGAATTGCCTTATATATCCGATGTCCATAAAATTTAAATTACACCGTATTTTGTAACCAAATAACGACGAGTATCAATATCGTTATCTACCAATATGAGCTTCGATTGGATGATTATAGATACACCAATGTTGCTACCATGGAATAAAGTATCGCCATAAACATCACCATCTGAATTAATCTTGATTTCGTTAACAAAGCTTAACTCTCCGTTCTTCTATGTGATACAACTGTCCGAAATCTAAAGAAACGGATTACAACTTCACCATTTATTAAAGTGGCATGTTGTCGCATCATTTATCGGGGATCATTTATCGGCTTATATTCTCTAATTCGTAAAATTGGACTAGATTTGTCATTGGGGTGTCTTATCGTAAAAACCCACTAACTTTGAAGCGTCTACAACTTACCAGTTCATTATTCACTTCTAGCCCACTTAAGAAATTTTGTTCCAAAATTGATCTATTTGATTTTCAATTAAACATGACTTAAAACCTTACTAATCTCATTAGATATAGATCACTCAAGAGCAGCTTGCCAAATAATTATTTGGCAAGCTGCTCCTGAATGAGGAATTCTTAAGAAAGGTCAAACTTAGATGAAGGGATTCAAAATAGATATGTCCCGAGTACAATGGTAGACGTACCCAAGTTCTTATCTCAGTTCAAAGGATCTGTATAAGTTGATGCAGCTTTTATGGGACCTTAGACCTGCCAATGTATCACGATTATTTGTGACTGCGAGCTGTCACAGTGGAAAGAGGCAGAAACGATGTCTCATCTTCTCTGTCACTTGATTCAGCTTTTCTTTGGTGACTTCTTCGACCTTAAAATCGTTGATTTCAAAACTGCAGTAGCTCCAAATAATTCATGGAATAGTGGCCGGTGTTCAGCCAACCATTTTTACGGTATCATAACGGATTCTCGTGTGTCCCACCTCATAACAGCTACTGTAACCCTGATCTAACCCAAAACCTCTAAGCATTGTTTAATTGGCTGCAGTCTCACAGTTAAAATACACAATTATTTGAACACTTCTATAAAATAGTGATCTAAACTATAAATGTATTATTATTTTTATTATTTATAAAAGGTGAGGGTTTTTAATTTGCTTGATGTCAACAATGGCCATGATAAATTATTTTTTAGTGTAGGTTGTGTTTGGTTTAGTGCATGTGTACAAGAGAGCTCTCTTCATCAAAAAATTATACTTAATCTAAACCGATTAGTCAACTCTTTTTTATATGAATATTGTACTTCAATTATAGTAAAACTGCATTAATACACCACAATCGATCATTACCAAAGTATACAGCCTTACTACAAAACAAAGAAGGGATATGTATCGATGAGGTCTCATTTCTGCCTCAGATTTAATGTTTTCTTTTTATGTTCTGAAAAGAAACTGTGCCATTAATGAAAGAAGATATTTTTAAAAAAAACAAGTGAAAACAAACAATTGACTGAGTTAATTGTTGAAATACCATGCATAGTCAGTGTTGATTTCTTTATCACATAACACATACATACATGTGACACATACAATAACTGATATTCAAGTATGGTACATACTATAAAATTTCCGCCTAATTGGCGCTCTCACGGATAAACAGTGATGTTTACGAAAAAATGTTTCAAACAAAAGTTGTTTACTTTTTGATAAGGACCATTTTTTACATTTCAACTGTTGTTCTATCTCTAACGGTTTGCAAGATGGGTCGTACGGATCCAAGACCCAATTGACCTATGATGCTCATTTACGAACTCGACCTCACTTTTTACGTCCTGAGTACGCTGTAAAAATTTCAGCTCGATATCTTTTTTCGTTTTTGAGTTATCCTGTCCACAGATGGACGGACGGACGGACGGACAGCCGGAAATGGACTAGTAAGGTGATTCTATGAACATCTATAGCAAAATTTTGTGCGTAGCATCAATATTTTTAAGCGTTACAAACTTGGGACTAAACTTAGTATACCTTGCGTATTACATATATGCATGGTATAAAAACTGCAATTAATATTACTAGTATAGGACGACAAACTTTAGCTCAACTGTTTTTTTTGCTCAAAATGTTAAATTTTCAGAAACATTTCAAGCAATGTAATTTTTTAAAATATTGTATTGCTATTAAGTTTCATATAAACCTGTCTCACACGAAACTCAAAGACAACATGGAGAAATACGACTTTTTCATTTTGTTTTTTACTATCGAAAATGTTTCTCAAATAAATATCGTCTCCTATTGCTTATTGCCGAAGACATTAAACATTAAACACCATAACATTTTAAAATTAAAAATAAAATTTAAAATCGAAAAGGCTTTCACATTTCTTACACTAAAAGTGATAAAAAGTGCTTTAAATCGCAAAATTTTAAACTTCGTAATTCTGATATTAAATGGTGGAAGCGAAAATAAGTTAAAAATAGTGTTATATTTGATATACAGTTATTTGTTCCTTGCGCCAACACCTAAAAATCTTACTTGGTTGAAGTCATCGATAAAACTTCTCAGTACCTTAAATGTATGGTAAAGTTTTTTTCATAACTATAGATGAATTAAAAGCTTTGAATGAAGTAGTTTCACTGTAATACTGCCTGAAGTGATTAAAAATGTATAATTGCTTATGTTAAACACCATTTAATATATATAAACACAATAAGTTCTACATGTTCATTTTTTATTTTTTTATATATATATTTTTTTTTCAAACTATATAAAACTTTGATGAATTATTTTAATGAAGAATTTATTTTTTTATTATTATAATTTATTATAAATTCTTTTTATGAATTTTTTTTTTTACAAAACTAAAATTTAATATTAAATAATTGTCTGACTTAAAATAATAGAACTTTTTACTTTTCTAAGAAAATCAAGAATCCTACGGTTATAAAATCAAAGATAATTTTCCAGTAGCTTGGAACTGAAGCTACGACTCTTTCAGAGCACTTTTTAATGAACAAGAGTGACAAACTTTTTAATGAAGACGACCATAACATAAGTTTCTTTAAGTGTAACATAATAGACATAAAATAATTCAATTTATTTGCCTTTTTTTCCATTTCCGCACAAATGTCGAATAAAATTAAACAATTTATTTGATATTGGAACAAAAAATAAAACATGAAATGAATTATTGAAAATTAAAAGAAATAATAAAATATTAAATAAGTGTTTTTTTGTGATTAATTGTTTTGTGACATCTTTCTATCAACACAGTAAGAAAACAATAGACAAGAAACAAGTTATTGTTATTGTTTTAAAAATATATCTATTTAACAATTTACACCGAACTTAGTATAGAAGTTAACTACCTGTAATAAAAAACATTTTAAACTTACTACCGGTATAATTGTTATTTTCATTGGACACATAAAGATGATAAACTTTACAAAAACGTAATAATTTATGAGTTTAGAAGTGCATTAGATCATTTCGAAGCCAGAAGAAACTTGAAAATCTTGTCTAGGCGACACTCACATTAATTGTTAAAATCCGTAAAAAAAAAAACTGCTATAACATACTTTGATAATTCTTGTGCTTACTTCGAAAAATAACCATTTAACGATTGTTTTTTCCAAACTTAACTGAAATAGAAATAAAGTTAATTTTTTTTCTATAAAAATATCATATATAGTCCAACTTCTTTTCAGTCGTAATTTTATCCAAATCTATTTATTTCGGTCTTTTTTTCCGAGGCTATTTTTCCAATTTGCACTTTTTTCGACTGTGTAGTCAAGACTATTGGTATTTTATATTGGTACTGGTCGACACAGCCCGCAACAAGAAAAAATTGTGAAAATTCAAGGCTTGAAGCTCAATCTGACTGGTATATCTTCACTGTATATCAATGTTAGGTGTAAGAGTACCTCTCCTCTAGGGCTTCAAAAACTCATTAAATCAATCGGAAAAAGTTTGTCAAAAAAAAAAAACAGCCTAAGTCGAACTAAAGTGAAATTTCACTCACTTTATATTGAAATGAAATTTATATAAAATTATAAATAATTATAATTTTAATTATAAAATTATAAATAATTGAATTTGATCATGCTCTATAATTTTATAATTATCCATTAGAATTTGAGAAGTGTCTAAAGTTTCCAATGTGATGTCGTCACGTTCTTTTTATCGATTGATTCCGAATTTTTTTTTATCTACGCATCAAAATTTTTAGAGGTCAAATGGTATATTTGTGTAATAATGAATAGCATAAAGATACAAATTAAGAGACATCGGGCTAACAACCTTTTAACAACATTAACTTGGATCAACTTGGTATGGACGCCTGGATTAAATTTTTGCAAGAACGAAAATTAAATAAATAAAAAATTCAAAATAAACTTCAAGTGATTAGTCCCATTTTTGTTAAATACATTGATGGACCAATTTTACCCATACACAAACACGAATTAACAATTTATACAACAAAACTTGAGTGAAAAAATAAATAAAAATAAAATACACACATACATAATAAAAGATAGATGGCTGTAGTAGACAGATTAGTTAACCAGGATTATTAATGACTATGTTTAACCTTTGAAACCTCATATAACAATAGGTTCTATGTTATTTTACACCATATTACATACCATTTACAACACAACAATATAATGTTGTTGTATATGGTGCTATAGTAGAGAGTGGACCCAATATAATGTAATATCTTTTGTATATATATTATATGAAAGTGTAATAATGTGATGTTTGTTAATTCACGATGATGTAGAAAAAAGAGTAATATCAGATGTAAAACTAAGAAGTGTCTCATGCTCTCATCTACATGGTCAGCTCTAGAATCGCATACGCATGCTTATTTTTTTATTTTTGTAGTGCGAGATCTTGTACACTCTGTATAAAGGAATGAAGAAGCCGAGGGAAGAGTCCTTCTTGTGTTTGAGCAGTTTATATACAGTGTGTTTGATAATACATGGTTGTTACAGCCATTAGTAATTTTCAAAATATCTAAAATTGAAAATTTTGTTTAATATGTAGCTTTTGATATTTCAAAAACTAAGGCAGATATCGAGAAATTTATAGATAAAAATGTATATGAAATATACCAAGGTATACTAATTTTAGTCCCAAGTTTGTAACGTTTAAAAATATTGATGCTATGAACAAAATTTTGGTATAGGTGTTCATAAAATCACCTAATTAGTATATTTCCGTTTGTCTGTCTGTTTGTCGTCTGTCGTCTGTCCATCTGTCATCACGATGACTCAAAAACGAAAAGAAATATCAACCTGAAATTTTTATAGTGTGCTGAGGACGTAGAAAGTGAGGTCGAGTTCGTAAATGAGGTCTTGGGTTCTTAGGATCCATCTTGTAAACCGTTAGAGATAGAAAAAATGTTTAAATGTAAACAATGTTCCTTATAAAAAAATAAACAACTTTTGTATGAAACATTTTTTCGTAAACATCTCTGTTTACCCGTGAGAGCGTATATTATGCGCAAATTGTAGCATTATATGGGTATATCAGTTATATGCGTGTGACATATATGTATGTGTAATGTGACAGAGTATTCTACACTGTCTATACATGGTATTTCAATAATTAACTCAGACAATTGTTTGTTTTCACTTGTTGTTTTTTTTCGTCTACAAAATTCATCATCAAAGTTGAAAATAAGATACAAATAATTTCAACTACAAATCTAAACTTGCCTGGCGCTGGTACTACCTTAATAAATTTTTTCTTCAAATAAACGGATTAAATTAAATTTTTTTCCCTTAAAAATGAAACTGTATAATCTAGTAATCGTATAGGCGTGCCTAGGTTCTTTATTAATAGTTATTTTTTAATTTCCAAAAAAAAATATGTTGTTTATAATTTTTTTTTCTTTAGATTAATTATATTAAACGGAACTTTGTTTTTGGTTTTTTTGTCTTTAAAAATCATTCTAAAAATGTATTTATCAAATTAATAATGTAAACCAGAGTTAAAAATTATTAGATAGGTTTTTTTTTTTTGTTTTTTTACTAATGACCATAAAAAATTATTAAAATGTATTTTTTGATAATTAATTATCATTTTTAATATATTTTATTCTATAAATATGTTGAATTATTATTACAGTATTTTAAAACACTTAAACAAAAATAAAGTAATGATTTTTTAGTGGTTAAATTATAATATTTGATATATCAGTTATAATCATTTTTGAATTTGTATTTTAACAGTAGTTAAAACCATCTGGCTTAAATTCATAATCTTTTACTAGATTTAATAAAATATTGCCAGATTATACAGAATGTTTCGTAATAACCGCTTTCGGAAAATATAATGAATTTTATCACCTGCTTTCATTTTCAAAATATTCCAGATTTTTATAAAATTAAATTTTTACCGACTTACCGACCGAACTCCTTCATGTATGATACTTTTAATAACTTTTGCCTTCTCAACACATTAAACTACATACCACGTAGGGGAGAGACTGTACACTACAATGGAATAACTCACATATTTTTAACCTCCGAACTAAAAAAAGAGGTGTTATAAGTTTGATCGCTACGTGTTTTGCTGTGTCTGTCTGTCTGTCTATCTGTGGCATCGTAACGCCTAAACAGAAGAATCATTTTTGATTTTTTTTGTTTCGATAATTTAATGAGGAGTGTTCTAAGCTATGTTTCAAGTGCAAGTTTAGGGTTCCATAAAAACTAAAAAATTGGCGATAATCTTCAAAACTGTCTCAGTATGGAAAAGGCTTTAAAGAAAAAGGTGATTTAATCGAGAGTGTTCTTAGATATTGTTCAAATGCGAGTTTGGGGTTTCCTACCCAATTTCGTCTTTAAAGATGGGCAAATGAAACAAATTAACATTGAGAACTATTGATTGATATAGGAATGCTCTAAAAAGTTGATATTTTTAACATCATCTAATGATAATGAAACACTGAAATACAGCTAACGAGAGTTAATTAACGATATTGACTTTTAGCTTGCGTGTTTCAACATTATTCTTCATAATATCATTAATATCAGATACTTAACGCGAGCATTTATCAAAATTATTATATATTTTTTTCCACAAAAGGTATTTTAATAGTTTTTAATAGAAAAAACAACAACAAAATATTTTTGATAATTTTATAATTATTTTAATAATTTTTTTTCAAGTAAAAATAATTTTTATATAATAAACTAAAATAATCATAAAAAAAAAGTTTAATAAAAATAAAGTGAATGAAAGTTAATTTTTATTAAGTTTATTATTAATAACAAATAATAATATTTATACGTAACCCAATTCAATCAATTTTTGACAGATTATAATGATTAATAATCTTTAACAGATATAAGATACATAAAAAAAATTTCTTTATTTTAAACGAGACAGGAAAAACCTGTTGAAAAAACAAATCTGTTTCTATTAGCCAGAGCTTATTACAATTGAGTGGAAAAATTTTGTGTATTTTCGTTTCTCAAAATTAGGGCATTTTGAGTTTGAAAGCACCTAGAATTTAAAACTCATTCAATACTAGATCTATGGATCTCCTGATTTTAAATTACAATTTAAACGTATCCAATAGGATGCTGGATTAAAACAAGATTCCCCGAGGCAAGTTTCGAGGCACTTCGGAGAACAAATTTCAAAAAAATGAAATCATTTTTTATGTTCAGAAACATTCAGTCAAACTATTGAAATATTATTTTTTTCGAGCATAGCTACATGAATTTGCGAATGATTCTTCATTTGATTTTTGAATTTGCGAATGATTCTTCACACTTTATATTATAATTTTATCCCGACACTTTTGTTCCTGGATATACAGTTTTTTTTTCTTCAAATTTTAATTTTTTTGGCATATAACACAAAATAGCCTGTCGAAAATTATGTTAAAAAAAACCTAGTCCAATCACCTTTATTCTTGCTTTGTACCTCGAAGAAAGAGAGGATTTTGGACAGAGGGTATTCTCGATGATTACATATTTGATTTAAAAATTTGAGAGCTAGCTAATGTTATATCAGAAAATTTTTTTCAATGTGTAATAAAAGTTCAATTAACGAGTTTAATTTATTATAATTATTATTATTAAATTCCAATTTTGATTATTTGATTTTTAAATTAATATCTTTTATACATTCGATAATTTTATTTTTATAATTATAAATTACTAGCGGCCCCGACGGACGTTGTCCCGTAAAAACGTAACTCCAATTCATGAATACCTATACTACGTTTAGCCTGTCCGCTAAACCCCAATTTAACTCCTATTTATTGGAGTGGCCTGGCCTTCGACCTTTGGCCTGACCTTTGATAGTAGAGCTCGCTGCGCTCGCATATGGCTCTAATAAATGCCTATTGACAATACCTGAATACTATTAAAAATACATAGTACACATAGTATACATAATGTGATATGATTTATATGCGCTCCCACCATTTAATGAAATTTCATTTTTTGGTACGGATCCCTCAAAAACAGTTGTACTGGACCAAATTGTAAATCTAAACCATCCTCGAATCCCCTTGAACTCACACAAAAAATTTCATCAAAATCGGTCCAGCCGTCTAGGAGGAGTTCAGTCACATACACACACACACAAGAAATATATATATTAAGATTATCAAATAAGATATAATTGAGTTTAATAATATCGAAAAAATTCTGTTTGCCGATAAAAGTGGAAGAAACTCTACTCAAAATTTCTAAAACATTCTTTAACATTTGACGAGCAAAACAATATTCTTATATCGAAGAGATTTTCATTCATTTTTAACCCCCGAACTAAAAAAATGGGGTGTTATAAGTTTGACCGCTATGTGTGTGTGTGTGTCCGTGTGTTTGTCTGTCTGTGGCATCGTAGTGCCAGAACGGATGAAACAATTTTTATTTTTTTTGGTTTAATTTAAAAGGTAATTTAACGGAAAGTGTTTCTAGCTATGTTTCAAACGCGAGCTTAGATTTCCGTACCCGAAAAAACTAAAAAATTGGCGATGATCTTCAAAATCAATTCAGTTTGGAAAAGGCATGACGTATAAATAGCTACTATGGAAATGAATGGTCAAATAGACCTGGTTCAATTCATTTCGAAAAATGAAATGGTAAATTAATAAGATTATTTAAAACAATAATTCAAAAGAACAAAATCAACTCAAATATTTCAATTAAAATATTTCCAAAAATTTGCCCCATAAAATGATAGCTCTCTAAGTATCCTTTTCATCTCATCTGATGTCTTTGACCATCACTTTGATATTGATTTAAGAAGGAGTGTTTTAAGTTTAAAGTGTTTATCTGGGTGTCTGTATGTTTCTCAGTGGCATCGTAGCCCTTGAATGGTCGAACCAACTCGATTGAGAACATTTTATAGTAAAGTTTCCAAAAATCAGTTTACAAGGAATAAATCGCATTTGTCGGGGGTTTGTCATTTCAGAAATTATCGAAAAGAAATAAAAGCCTTCTAATTATAATTATTTAGTCTACCCATTTAATAATATAATTTTAAACTTATTAATTATATAAAATGTTAAATGATAAAATAATATTTTTTTAAAATAATAATTTACATACAATAAAATATATTATTTTTAAACTTGTACACATTTAGTAGTTAAGTTGTATCTAAATTAATAACAGTCGGTAATAATAATATTGGTATTATTATGATTATTATTAATATTTTGATATACGGGTGATATTTAATGTTTTATAGATAATAATTCTTTTTTTTTTAATAAAATGTTTTTATTGTTTATTTTACTTGTTTATTGTGTACAATTTTTATTTAAATATTTATTATACAAACACGCAAATTAACTTAAAAATAATATAAAAAAAATTATATTTCTGTTGCTATTTGAATAAAATATACTAAGAGCCTGTACACGTTCCAAAGTTTTATTATGGCCTTCATTTTTTTCATCTATAAGTCAGCGCCATTTTAACCTTCTAAAACTTATAAGTGAGAAACAGAAACCTAGGTATTAGAGAAAACAGTTTTCTCCTATTGAATCTCTATAACCAAGCCTGCTACATTTCTGTATCTCATTAAGTGACAATCTCATTCTTCTACCTCGTATAAGCGAGAAACTTGCTTTGGGGGAAAAACCTTCATAAGCATAAAAGAGATTGTGGTCCCTTGAACTTTCGTTTATCCAGGGTCGACGCGAAATTATAGGCAGCAAATAGAGGTTTGATGAATTACGCTATATTTTTATAATATTATTGTTCTTTAAGGATATGTTGGATTTTTATGGAACAAAGGCGATAATCGAAAAAATTATGTACAAAATCTGGACTGAACGGTACAAGACGTTCTTTAAACAATGCAACTTAAAACAGGACAGTTCCCAAAGCCATACTTCTTCTATTATCGCTAGAATTTCATCTCTCCATCAGTACAAAGGTAATATAAAAGCCAACAGTTTGTACATAATAGGAACTGTCTTGATAAGTTGCGATCTCAACGAACTAAGAAAGTATGGCAGCTATGCCTGCGCGTGGTAGAGACTCAATTAAGCTTTTTAAAATTTATAATAGTGAAAGCGGTGGGAAATCAATGATGTTAATATATTTACTTTTCAGTTCTACTAAACTGACTTTCAGCGGGTTGACTATTTTGTGTTTTGAATTTTTTTTCGTAACATAATACTTTGATGATTTTTTAGGCTTGGCTCTTAGAATACAATTGTATTTAATGACATTTTGTACACCTATACATTGACACCATCAAACAAAGTAACAATACCAATTCTATTAGTTGGTAATGATTATAGACATACAAGGTGCTTAAAAAGTAAGCTTGAATACTAGAGAAGACATGAGATAATTCATAAAAGTTATTGAATTTTGATGAAAAAAGGCTGGTGAGTCATGATTGCCATTTGATTAGATTAAAGACTTTGCATAATCCCTGTGGAAACCTGGCTCCACTTAAATTATCGGAAAATGTTCTCCTTTGTATCAAAATGTCTCTCAAGCATTCAGGAGTGTGACATAAAGCCAAAAATTTTAGTTTCTGACAATTAAAAGCATGAATATTTGAATAAGACGTGCATTTATGACCAACAAGGCGTGGAAACGTAAAACAAATTGTTCGCTATTTTATTTACATGAAATATTCCTTCTCCGATGATACGTCAAGAAATTGTACCTTTTTAATTCAAAATTTGCATATTTTATTGACTATTGAAAAAGTAAAAGACTCTTGAAACCTTAAAACTGAAACCGATATCAAGATTTATCAGGCTCTTGTATTATTTCGAACCATGTTAACTTGAGACAAATTTCAAAAATAGTTAGCTTTAAATAAAAACACAATTTTTGTAAAACCTTGTATAGGTAGGTATAATTGAAGAATACAATACAATAAAGTAACGAGTTAACCAGTCGTGATATCTAATTTATATAATATGTGAATTTTTATAAAATTGTAAACGAAATGCGGGTTTGATAACTAAGTTTTTACGTGTTACTATACAAATAATATAAAAATATAAATAAAAAAAATTTAAATAAAATATATAAATAAATTATTTATTTTTAATGAAAAAAAATAAATAATTATTTTTTTATCATTAGTAATGTTTTTATTTTTAATTTTAATTACTTTTAATATAATTTTTTTTTTTTGTTAGAATTAAAACTGTAAAAATAATGTATATTAAAGGCAAATATAAAGTTCCGAGATCGTTCCATGCAGCTTTAAACCTCGATGGAGTACGTATTATGTCTTGAATCTAAAGCTAGAATATTACTACGTACTTAAGCTGTTTGTTTCTGCTATTTTTAGCTTTTTCAATACCCCGAAACTACAAAAATATTTAATATATATTGTGTGCAAGTGCTGCTTATAAATCTGATAATATATATATCGCTCTTCAATCATTAATACTGTAACTATATTCGTCTCAGTTCATGAAATGATGAATCTTCAATTAACTCATAATTAAATAAAAAATTTTGTTTTATATCATCGACAACCTTATTTTTTTATGGTATTATTATAAACTACAAGATTTTCTAAATATTTTAGTTAGTTTTTTATCACACTCTCTAGATTTTTTGATATAGAAATATCCAATTGAAAATGATAACCTATTTGATTCATCATTTTTTCAGCCAACTTTGAACGATAAAATAATAATAAAAACTGAATTAGGAATTTTTAGTGATATTTGGAATCTTTGTTAATCAAAAAATGTATTTATAAAGTTTTATTGAAATCTCGGGTATTATTCAATCCTTGCATATCTCCTTAAAAGTACAAATCTTTAAAAGTAGATATGTTTTAATAAATCCACTTTTAAAGATTTATAAATTTTTGAGAGTAGAATTATTATGAAGTAAAAAACTATTGAAGCAGGTTTTTTTCTTAAGTAATATTATTTAAGAGTATAATTTAACTAAAATGTACCTTATTCGTACAAAGTAGAAAGAACTATTTTAATGTAAAACTGTGCCGTAATAAAATACAAAATAGAATACGTTTTCTGATATTTTTTTAATTTCAATTATACATTTAAATAGATAAAATTAATTTTGTTATTATCAAAACACTTCCCATACGAATTACATTATTTTTTTTCCGTATTTTTTATAAAATAATTATATAATAAAATTCCGTAAAACGATTATATTATTCGTGTAATAAAAATGCAAAAAAAAACAAAAACGATTACAATTGTTTATAATGTGTTTTTAATTTTTTTTTTTATCTATTAAAACTAATAAAAAATAAATATAAATAATTATTCGAATGCTATCATAAAATAATGGTAAAAACAGAAACACATAAAGAGACAATAACATTCATAGAAGGGCGGATCTAGAAAATTTTCAGGATGGGAGTGTTAATTTGTAATTGATTCTCATGACCTTGCTATTTCTCGTGCTTACTGACATAAGACTTTTTGAGTTTATTTGAGAAAACTAGTACAAACTTGTTTGTCGATAACACAGAAATTAATCGTACAATCGTGTAAGGGATCTTAGTTGAATATATTTTTCAAAATATATTCTGAAGATCTCTCTAAAACAATTTTTCGGGATCCGCATGTTACTAAATAAAATTTCTAAGACATCTATATTAATGCAATAATAGCTCAACTAAAAACAGGCCACGAAAATTATATATAAGTGATACTTTACTTTGTTTTTGTTTAGAGGCAATTTTAATACAGATTTGATATACAAATTACATAATGAACAAAATTAAATCTTAATCTTATTTTTTCTTTAGTCTGTTTTTTACTAAGCGGTACATTTTTAGATTCTGAGTCTATTTTTCGACAGTATTCAACACGATAAGCTTTAAAATGAGGAGTAAAATCATGGAATTTGGCAAAGGAAGATATCGCTTGGGCAGGTAAAACAGGCTAGCGTAAAAATATATAAAATTTAATTTTGTTCATTATGTAATTTTTATATCATATCTGTATGTAATTTGCATATCATATTATGAATTTTTGCAATCTGTCCCTTAAAACGTGACAGATTTAAAATTGTTAACCGTTGCTGCTGAATACTTCCCAACTCAAACATTTCTGATAACAAGACCAATATTTCATATAAAATTTATCAAAAAATCCAAATATTTTTTTTTTTAACAGAATCAATCATATCTCGTATATATTTTATAAATAACAAACCCCAAACAAAATTAACCTAGTAGATCAATACCCCTCCGGTCAATACGTATCTATATTCTATAATAAAACAAGAGAGAAATTAATTTTGATCATTAATTTTGTTTAAAAAAAATCATTAATGAACTATAACTGAGTGCCAATCAAACAACTGTCTTGAATAAAAAATCGAACCATATAACTTTTAAAAAACTCTTAACTTTATGGTATGTAGTATTTTTTATATATTCTTTATCTAAAGATAACCACTTACTGGTTGATTTGTTAAATCAAAAAAGGGTATACTAGTTCGACCCGAATCGACTTCCGCCGTTGCCAAAAACAGACTTGAGAAATAGTATTATCAAAAGTAATTTATTTTCAGCCTGTTTTTTTTTTTCAAGCAGTACGTTTTTAGATCGTGAGTCGGTGTTTCGTCTATAACCAGCTCGATAAGCTTGAAATGGAGCTATAAATTATGGAAATTGGTAAAGAAATAAAGAAGATGTCGCGTGGACAGGAAAAAAAATGCTAGAGAACTGATATAAAAATATAAGGATGAATTTTTGATGACTTAGAGTTGAGACATGGTTATTGAAATAAATAAAAAAATATAAATAAAAAACATACAACAGATTTATGTTTCACTAAATATCAATATTGCGATTGCAACGTACCCATCGTCAGTAGCTACAGATCTCCACAATATTAGATGGAAAAATAGCTTTCTGTAAAACTTTTTCAAACCACTCCCAAAATGTTCTTCTGTTCGTTCCGATCAAAAATCCTCGGGGCCACAAAACTTTTTAAAGAGTGGTTTTCGAACAACGGGCGAATATATTCGCAGCTTTGATCGCCCGTAGCTTGAAAAAAAGTCGTTAGAAATTTTTGTGACCGGGAGAACTTTTGATCAGAATGATCTAAAGAACATTTTAAAATGTATTAGAAATATTTTCACAGAAAACCATCAAAAAAAAAAAAAATACATCTTTTTAGTATATTATTTGCGTTATTATAATAACCTGATTTGATGACAAATCCTTAGAATTTGCTAGCCAATATATGGATGGTTATCTTTAATATTTTTTTTATCTGAACTTCTCTCAGTGATTATATTCTTTCTTCATTTGGTTTGTTTAAGAGAGGAGGCGGGGTTCATCATGTAGATCAATCAAGTCTTAAGTTGTGAGCTGTTAACGAGAACTTGACGATCGAGACAGTTTTTATAAAATGCATTTAATATATAAATGTGTGTATAAGTGAATGTGATAAGGGATAGAGAAAGAGTAAAGTGGTGATGAAGAAAGAGTATGTATATACATATAAAGAAATCATTTGATGATGATCACCATCTCTTGGTGTAATATTCTATACTCTACTCTACTACATAGTTCTTGTTCATCTCCCCCAACTTTCCCCTATATAATATATAATCGTTAGCAATCAATTTACTTATATTATATGAATATATATGCTTGTTAAATACTATATTGACTGAAAATCAAATTAATCTTCACTATAAACGTTCAGTCAACATTAATATCGTTTTTATATTTTTCCAGAGGTGGTTTTTGATGTTTTATTTTTTTTGCCGTTGTTGTTGTTTTTTTTTTTTGTAATATCGTTTATTGAACAATTTTTGTAGACACTTTTTTAAATGGATTTGTTTTGATAAATTGTTTATCTTTTTAAATGATTGTTTGTTCACTGTAATTAAACTGACGTATTAAAGTATCTTTTTGAAATGTTGAATATGCAATATGACTGAATAAAATTTGGAATATTTTGAAGTCCTAAATCATTAAAACTCCTAAAATCAAATCTTAAATTAACAACAAATCTGATGTTAAATATATCAAAATATTAACTTATCTTCTAATAAGAGTAAAACGCTTTCCAGAGAAAAAAAAAGCTTTCCAGAGTTTTCCCCAAATCACTAATACGACTCAACATAAGTAGGAGTGACATTCATGAGGGCATTGTTATATGATATCTTTCATGCTCGGGGTCTAAGGGCTATTAAACCATGAAATCATTTACTCATTTTCAGTAAATTGAGGATTTTTTTCTCAAAGTAATTAATTGTATATTTTCATAAGCATTCAGTCATTTTAATCTCATTTAAAAACAAATTAAAGCCTGACCTGTTGTCATTTCAAAGAACTACATTTTCGTTTAGGTTACTTGTTAAATATTATATGAGGTTTGATTAACTAGCCATGGCATGGCGCCTATTAATGAATGAGAATCAACCTGAAAACAAAGTTAATATTTCATTTTTTTTCCTTGGCGCGTTTTTTTGAATCCACAAAGTTCAAAATATATCCCTTTCATACATTCTGGAGGTATTTTTATATCCGCTATTCTGACATGGTTTTCTACGTTTTCCCAATATGTCTTATACTAAATGTAAATTTAAAAGAATAAAAATTACAATCTTGTAGTAAATTACTATGGTTTTTTAATCTCTAACTATTTATTCAACGCCTACTGAAACATCGGTTGTCTCGTTACAAAATGATTATTCCAGTACTAAGCGCAATAGATTCCTTTGATTTTTCTAAATGTTAAAATCCGAAATATCTCTATTCGCACCGTGCGTGAGTTTTTTTGGAGGCGTTTCCATGACAACGATACACTACTTTAATTATAGAATTGTATGGATGCATATATAATTGTATGGGTTGCATTTATGACTTACATTGAAAATTTAACATTATTGTCTCACAAATTTAAATAAATAATTATGATTATTTATAATATTTGTGCAATTTGATTTCTTATTTTCACAATTTTTAATGCATTAAGTTTAATTAATTAGTGTTTTTCAATCATTTTAATTTGACATTTACTATAACATTAACATGTAAAGAATTGCAAATTAGTCATAAGAGCGTCCTTCACGCCAAAATTTTTCACTGGAATCGCTAGTATCGATTTTATTGTCCCTACCATGACTACGCACACAACGAATAAATATTTGACTTCCAGAGATCTGATGATTTAAATTCTATTTGGCGATTTGGTTTAAACATCTTATGAAAATTTAATTTTCAGTAAATGATAGTTGATTAAAATTTGCTTGTAAATTGAATTTCAAGTAACAAACTATATATTAAACGATTAGAGCCTAATTGTATTTTATTACAAAAACCGATCAATCCCACATTGATTTAAGTGTTACAATATATCGTTTCAAAAAATTTTTAACTACGCATTGTATTTTTTTTAATACAAAAAAATTGTTTTATTTATTTCACCCAATAAAAAAATATCAAAAAAAATCGCATGATATATTAAAATATGGCTCTAAGCAAAACATTCTACATTTTTATACAAAACAATAATAATTACGTATTTATTCTTAATTCTTCTTCTTTTATGCAAATTTATTAAAAATATATAAAAAAATAATAATAATTTCACATTTCTTTTCCAGTTATATGAAATAAATGATGACCCCAAGCGAAAAGAATTCCTGGACGATTTATTTTCGTATATGCAAAAACGCGGTAAGTTGAATATATTTCTGTTTTTTAATTTTTAATTTTTAATTTTTTTTTTTTGGTTCAAATAAAATTTTTTTGTGTATTTCGGAAGCACGAAATGCACTTTTTTTTTCTTTTTTTCGATAAATATATCAGACATAAAAAAATACACCAAAGGATTGTTATTTACCACATAAAAATTGCGTGTTTTGTAATTTGTTTTAGAATTTGAAATTGGTACAATTGGGCTAAAAAATAGTCACGATTTTTTCTTTACTTTTAAATATTTTATAAATATATACGAAATTAAATGTTTTTTGATAAATGGTTTGTGCTAATTATAGGGTTGTTAGGATTGGAAAAAATTAGGTTATAGCTATGTTTATATTTTTTTTCCAAATTTATTGTAATTAAAAAAGTAGCTAAATTTATTTGTTTTATCTCATAGGTAGTTTTACATTGACCTCTAGATCAAATTTGCTCAAATCCAAAGACTTTTTTCAAAAAAAATTTTAGAAACTTTGCTATAAAATGTTCTCAATCGAATCGGTTTGATCGTTTAGGGGCTACGATGCCATTTAGAAACACACAGACGTACAGATAAACACTTTAAACTTATAAAACTTCTTCTTAAATCAATATCAAAGTGATAGTCAAGAACATTAGATGAGATGAAAAGAATACTTAAAGAGCTATCATATTTTTGGACCAATTTTTGGAAATATTTCAATTAAAATTGAAATATTTGAGTTAACTTTGTTCTGTTGAATTATTGTTTTAAATTACCTAATTATTTTACCATATCACTTTTCGAAATGAATTGAACCAGGTTTATTTGACCATTCATTTCTTTACTAACTATTTATACGTCATGCCTTTTCCAAACTGAATCGATTTTGAAGACAATCGCCAATTTTTTAGTTTTTTCGGGTACGGAAACCTGAGCTCGCACATAGCTAAGAACATTTTCCGTTAAATTACCTTTCAAATGAAACCAAAAAAATTGAAATCGGTTCATCCGTTCAGGCGCTAAGATGCCACAGACAGACGAAAACACAGATAGATACACACTTATAACATCCCTTTTTTAGTTCGGAGGTTAAAAATAGAATGGATGGATTTTTTATTTAATTTTTAATTTTGTTCAAATCTTTAGCACCGAAATTTAAAAAGGAAATTTTAAACAGACTTAAGTATATTATTTTTTAAAAACTAATAAAAAATCAAAAAATAATAAATTGCATTAACTGAAAGGAACTTTGCATTTAATTTCGACTAATAAAATTAATTTTTTTTTTCTATTTTAATAATAGTAATTTTTTTATAAGCCTCCGAAAAAAAAAGTTCCCTGCGTAGATATTATTAAATAAAACTACCCTATAATTAAATTACAAAAAAATATAGTTGCTAAGTCATCATTATATGACTTGCAGTATTAATAAATTTTTTTTTCCTTCATATTTATTAAATTTCTTTCGGTGTTTAAACGGTAGCCTGACATTTTGATAATAGGCCCTTATTATATTAGTGTTTTATTTATTTTATTTTGTTTAATAATTGGTAACAGATACAATGTTATTATTAAACATAATAAAGTAGGTCTTTTTGGACTATAATTTAGATATCAAAACAGGTAACATGATTATTAAATATTGACTGTGATTTTATTTTGTTTTAAATAGGCTTTTAATTTGATTTAGTTATAAAATTATTGATTTTTTTTTGTTTGTAATACAGCTGGCTACCGACTTTATCTACTTAAGTTTGCGTGGGTAGATTCTTTTTGTTCTTTGGAGCGTTAATGTTGCTGAAAAATTGAACTTAATTCAGTATTGGAAACTACGAAAATTGTTGACATCTTAAAAAATACACGACCCAATCTTTAAATGGACTTTTGGTTTTTATTTTTATGGGTTAAAATTGGTTATGATTATAATTTTTATTCAAATCGGGGGTAAAAGAAATTTTCCGAATCGAAAAAGTTTTGTATATCAGAAATTGATAAAACTGGTTAAATAGGACAATTTGGTCTCAAAAAAATACAAAAATTTGTTTTATTTAACGATTGGGTGAATAATATTTTAGATAATTGCCTAAACTCTAATACGCAAAACTTTCATTTCGATAAAATTTTGGAAATATTTCGATAAATATTCATTTAATTGTCAAATTAGTTAAAATTTTATATTGTCTGGGTCTTAATTAACGTTTTTTTTAAACACAAAATACATAAATTTGATTGATCTTGAGATAAAACGAAAACTTTCCGAGGTACCAACTGGGAAAAAGTTCCCCAAGATCCCTCGTATACGATTTTAGTTAATGTCTCGGAAATGATTCATCCAATCGTCAAATGCATCTAATTTGTGTCCAAAGTACTCTAGAAAATAAGTTTATTATCCAAGTCAATACATAGATAATTTTGACTCAAAAAGTGCAAAAAAACGAGTTCTTTTAACGATGGGACTAAGAATATTTGAAGTATTGCGGTAAGTCTCATGTGGAAAGCTTTCATTTAATTGCGATTCTGGATATATTTTGATAAATAATCATATATTCGTCAAATAAGCTAAATTTTTAATCTTATTAGTTTTAAAATAATCCAAAAACTTGGATTTTATAAATGTCTATTGTTAATAATCTTCTATTTTATATTTAAAACATTTTTCATTCTATGAACGGTACACAAAATTACATAATAAAAATGTCAAATAATAAATAACATTTTAATATGATGCACAAATAATAATAATTATTGTTTTTAGAACAATAATAAAAAAGACAATTAACGTTTTAAGAGAAATCCATCAAAAAACTATATCCTTATAATAAATAGGCATTTATTTAAATCGTTAAATAAATTAGTAAATAATAATTATTACTTATTTAACAATACTGAGACTCAACTTAAAACTGAACGAAAATACACTAAAAATGATACAAAAAGTCATATAAAATTTTATAATTAGATCGTTTAATGAACATTAAAAACTTCTTTTTTTTTTAAATGCACCAAAAATGTTTTGTATTTATTTTAAAGGAAGAATTCTTACAGGCGGGCGGTTAATTTTCAATAATAGTTAAAGTTTTTATGTTCGATTTTTATGTGAACTGTGTGTGCATTGAACTGATTACAAAAACGATTTGTACGTGTAACTGGCAATATCTTTTTCTTAAGAATATTTTAATATCTTAATAAGCTTTTATGTTAATTTTAATTTCCCAACAAGAAAATGGTCCAATTCATCTTCAAATGGAATTCAAACTGTTTATTAGATATTTTTAACCCCCGAACTTAAAAAAAAAAAAAAGGGTTTTATAAGTTTGACTGCTATGTGTGTGTGTATGTCTGCTTGTCTGTCTGTGGCATCGTAGCGCCTAAACGGATGAATTGATTTTTATTTTTTTGTTTTTGTTTGAAAGGTAAATTAATGAAAAGTTTTCTTAGCTATTTTTTATTTGTTTAAAGTATGAATTTAGAGTTTCGTACAAGAAAAAGCTAAAAAATTGACGATGACCTTCCAAATCGGCTCAGTTTGGAAAAGGGTTTTTAAGGAAATCGGCAATTTAATGGAAAGTGTTTTTAGATATGTTTCAAATGCGAGTTTAGGGTTCCGTATGCGTAATAAAATTCACAGAAATGCTCATCTTAATTTTAATAAGATCTGTAATGTTTGAATTTTCCCCAAAAAAGAAACTCTAGACAAAAAACATTAAACTTACAATTTACTCACAGTTTATTCCTTGTCACAGGGCAAAAAGTTGGTCTGCGCACAAAAAATTTACTGATGGCATACCTGTTGAGACTCTTACATATGTGTTCTTTATGTCGAGCCATGTTTTTTGGCCGTAGCCCTGCATCCCGGTTGGATTTCGCTATCCTTCGAGTATTCGATAACTTCTCGCACATGCTTGAAATTTGAAATTTTTGGGGTTACTGTTAGTTAATCGTAAACAGTTTTTGAAACAAAATTTATAGAAAATATTTCACTAGTTTTTTTTCGATCTAATAATTTTCACCAGAAAAAGTTTTCGTTTTAATTTTTTACCAGATGAAGAATCCAATTCAAATCAGGATGAGTTGTGAAAATTGTCATCATTTATTTCATATCGATTTCCTTTTTGATTTGCGATAATTTGAATGAAAATCAAAGTATATCGAAAATCTATTCTAGAAAAATTACAAATTATTTTATAATATTTTAATAATAAATAAAATTAAAAGCAGGTCAATTGTATGTTAAATTCTATAATTAAAATACATATATTTTGATATCAATATCGAAAAACAATTAATATATATATATATATATATAATTATTGTTGAGCGGAAATAGTTATTAATAAATTCGTAATACATAAAATATAATAATAATATTCTAAATTAATTAAACCATAAATAACGGATGTGTTATTGGTGGGAGGTAAAATTTTATTTCAATATTAAATGTAGGACAAATATTTAATTGAAATATATTTTAAATGCATTTTATTTTTTTTATATAAACAAAAATTATTTCCTGAAAAAATTAATTTTCTGAAAAATACAGAACCTAAAACATAAATGGCTAATATTCATACAATTTCTAACCCCCGACTTACAAAAAAAGGATGCTACTAGTTTAACATGTCTGTGTATTTGTTTATCTGTCTGTGGCATCGTAGCTTCTATACGTTCTTCAGCGTCTTCACTAGGCATGAGCGAGTTATTTTAAGTCGAAGTCACCATTGTTATAACTTTATTGGGTGCCATAAACTTTATTGTATGTCTCCTTATCCAAGTCCGTATTGCTCATAAAGCAGGAAACGAGATAGGTAGAAAAAAAGTGTTTTCTCTCTGTCTCACTCGTATTTTTGCTTGTCACTGGTTAGATTGTCACTACCTTACTCGTACTTTAGATACAGAAGTATGAGTGTCTTCTCTAAGTCACGTTGGTCCATGATTGCTCTACACCGTTAGTTAACGCAGTTAATTCCAGATGCAAAACATAAACTACCCTATCTTGGTTCATCAAGAAAAGCCAGCTCGCGTTCCGTGTAATAAACAGATGAGAATTTAGCTCACGCCTTCAAAAAAATACTCATAACGCGAGTGCTGACGGGTTAAGTTGATTCTAATGCTCATAAGTCAAGTCTCACATAATAATTTAAAAGTGATAAAAATTTTATTATATCAACCTTGACAGACCGAACAATAATATATTTTCTATTCATCAAAATTTAAATATATTTTAGACCAATCAAATTATACAACACATTTCAGTGTCTATAATGACATTTCATAAAATCTTCTTTTTTTTTTCTAAACTCATATTTCATAATAATTATATCGGAGTCAATCCGGACAGTATTAAAGTCATCCATATTTTTAATAACTTATGACTTTATTGTTCAAAATATAAAAAAAAAAAAGTTTATGAGTTTAAGAAGAAAAAAAAAATTAGAAAGTAGGATCAGGAATTTATTGATATGTATGTAGCATTGAAATTAAAAGAGATAATTTATGATTTTTGGGAAAGAATTAAAAATATATGTTCAATAACTACCCCTGCTGAGTTTACAATTTTGTATTGAACAGTAATATCAATTTCGCGGAAGTTTTACCTTTTTTTTATATGGGTGTACAATCCTACTTTGATGTAATTGTTCGGATTAGAATATTGTACATGAGGTAGCAGGATTAAGAATTAGTAAATTTGTACAAGATATGAAGAAGAATTTACAAAAAATAATTACTTTGAAAAATAATTTTAAAAATTTGTAAATAAAGTAAATTTTATTCTGAAATATAATTGTTTAAAGAATTTTTTATTTAGAATGATTAAATCGAAAACGATTATTATTTCTAGAAAAACTTTTTAATCAAAGTGCCTCAAGCTTTTACAGTCATGTATGACCCATAAGAAAACTTATTTTTTACTTTTTAGTACAATAAAATCTTGTTCCTAAAAAAGTATTTTTATTTATTTAATTATTTTGAAAATAAAAAAACGTTTAAGAGTGAAAATATAACATATGGTGGAAGCAATGGGAAATAAAGTCATACGTATTTGAAACCTACGAGAAAATAAAGTACATATGCCCTGATTTTCCCATTACTTCCATCATATATAAAAATAAACGTGCATTGTACGATTTAATTTGAAGCAAATCATTTACGACATATTAGAATTTCTAGTAAAATTTAACATTTAACGAATATTTTCGGTGTTTGGTCCTCGAAATGCATTAAAGAAAGCATTAATAATTTTTTTTTATGTAACAATAAAATTTCTACTTGACGAGAATCTTTTGTTTCATTTAAAAATAGTAAGAGCTGTAAAATGTAAAAATAAACAAATTAAAAAAAAAGTGCTTTGATCTATTTAACAATTTTTTTTTTGTTCAATATAAGATAATAATCTACAAACATAAATATATATTCGAATTAAGTATTTTTAACTGATTTCCATAGAATTTTTTAAGGGTATACGAACACCGTACGATAAGAAAATTATACATGCCATAATTTTTTAAAAAAAAATTACTGATACCATTGACAAAAGATGTTCTTGAAATGGTAATAAATATTTTTAATTTATCATATTTTTAATTATCGCTGATATTATTGATTGCAAAATATCTACCTATTGAGCTCATTATTTTTTCAGATCCACTAGGCATTCGGAAATTTTTTTTAAATTAAAGATTTTCTAAAAATTATCGCTTTAAAATATTCTATGCATTGAGGGTCAGTGTTTTTCTGTGACGAAGTTGATTCTGAAAATCTATCGTTTTTACATCTCAAAGCTGCCTCTTTAAGGAAGCGTTCGAGTACCACGTGGAAATTAAGAATTTTTTATTTTTAAACTATAAACAATGAAAATAATGGTAAAAGCAGTTAAATTTGAGTGAGTGGCCGCACTGCCTTAAACTTGTAAAAAAAAATGCAAACTTGTAAAAACCATTGCTGATAAATTATGATTTATTTTATTTTTATAAGTAAATTATTTTTTGAATCAGTTCCAACAACAGATCACAAGAGGTAAACTAAAAAAAAAATATATTAATTTTTATACGCAAATAACATTTATAGGAATAAAATATAATAAAACAAGCAAAAAAATGGAAATATTAATTAAAAAAGATCACAGAACCAACAATTTATAAATATATGTAAAACTTAGTTACTTTTTTTTATTTACAAAAAAATTTTCGTTGTAAATCCTTTGCTATTTTAATGTTTAATAATTATTTTTAATATATCTTTCGTTAAATTTTTTTGTTTTTTTAATTTTTTGTGCTCTTATTTTTTTAGTATGTTTTTATCAGGAAATACAATTTTTGTTTAAAAAATAATAAAAATAATTTAAAAATGTGTTTATAATATTTCCAATATTAAATTCATTTTAATATATTAAATTAACACAACATTTTTTTAAACAGGATTTAATAAAAATTTGTATATATAACCCAAGAGTTGAACCCGTGTCTTTAGGATTCATGCCAAGCACCTTTACCATATATATGCTCTACACATAGTATGCAATTTTTCAAAGCAACTAATTTTGTTTTTTTAATAGTCAACCCTATTATTACATAATTATTTTTCTACTAAAATCAAAAACTTTTTAAGCATTTTTTAATAAAATTTGTGTAATAAAGTCTTATTTGTATTAGTCTTTGATTATGGGGCCTTAATTTGAATTAATATTAAATAAAATGCAAATTAAATTAAATTTTTGATTAGCTATTATTTATAATAAAATACTTATAAATAAATTTATAATTTTAAAATTAAATGAATATTATTATATTATAATACATTTACAATAATTACAAATATAATAAAAAATATATCGTTTTGTTGAGGAGTTTTTAAGTAAAAAACGTGCTAGAAAACATCAATAATTTTAAATTTGATTTAAAATATAGGTTGTATTTAAATAATTTACAATCAATTCTAAGAATTGTAAGTAAAGTGAGTAACGACTTTACTGTAATATTATTAATATAATACCTCTATATAAAGTAAATTTTAACTTACTACTTCTTATATTATTATTTAATATAATGTTTTTGCTACATAATATATTGTATTATTTCATATTTTATTCACTTATATACAGACAATGGGGGCAAGGAAGTGTGCGATTTTGAAAATGTTATAAGAACAATTTTTCACATTTGACACAGGTCTGCAAAAAATATGTTTATTAGAGTGCTGAATCCAAAACTAATGTCCACTTTTTTCTATCCAATCAGATTTTTTTTTGCAAAACTCATTTAAGAAAACTAAACATCGAAAATTCGATTAATTGAACGATTTCGTACTTTGACTAGCTCCTGCATTGATAATATTTGAAATATTTGCTTTTGTTCTTGATGCTTTCATCTTCGGTTTCCTGCATGGGTACTCTACAAATATAATGAAGTATCGTTAATTTGCTGGGATTATGATCAACTAACAATTTACAATAGTGCGACGTTCCCTCTTAAGTCAACATCTCTTTTATTATTCCCCTGAATTTCTTGAAAATTCGAATTTTCAAATGAGTTTCGCAAGAAAGTCTGGTGGGATATGCCTTGATAGATGTTTTTTAATATTTTACTCAGTATCAGTGAGATTTATCAAAACAATATTGAAGCGCTAAAAAAGAAAATCCAACAAGAAATGAATTAAATCCCACTGGCATTTCTACGACATGAGGTGAATAAATGCGTGACTCATCAGCAAAATGTTTACGCCTATAAATGGATAGAAATTGATGAGATTTCTTTTTATATGGATTTTAAAAATCGAACACTTCTCTGTCTCAACCTGTATAAGAATTTTATCTATAAAATTGTAATTTAGTCAAGTTTGTTAACTGTAAGTACAGAGAACTTTATTGAGATTGCATTTACTATTTTGTATGCAAGAATAAAAATAGTTTTATGTTATACTATACAAAGTTCTAATAGTTGCTCAATTTTTTCTTAAACATCCACTGTTCAATGTTGTTTGCATGAAAGCAAACAACCCAGTGTTCAAAGTAGGAACACCCAGTAGGAACTATGTTCCTTTATCTCCATTATGTTTAACTAACTGATAACTCACAAATCATTTTTTTAAATGAAAAAACATAAATTTTGGATAAAATATACAAATTGATAGTTTGTAAAATGATTTTGAATATTCTCAAAATTCATGGCAAGCTGAATCGATTAAAAAAGTTTTAGTTTCGTAGGTAACTTACATATCAGATTTTGGGGTATGTAGCATTTTTTTTTGAGGTCTTTCCTCCCAACCAGCAAACAAATCATAGCGTGCGATAAGGAACATGTACCTTTTATGATATAAAAATAACTTTTTAAAAAAATAAGACAATTAATTTTTCAACGAGCTTTTCTCTTCAATATGGTATATAAAATATGAGTATATAATTGCATGTTCAATAGCACAGTTTATAAATATATATATATAATATAATCACGCACTTAAAAATATTAATCTTTTTAGAAGCTTGTCTGAGATCAAAATTTTAAATCTTTGTATAAAATACATTTTAGGTATATTTTATGATAAATTATATTTTTTGGCAAAATACTCGACATTGAAAATTATAATTTGGTCAGATTGTATCAGTAGTGAATATGTCACCTGCAAATAATTACAGTTTATACATTTATTTACAACTGCCAGACAATCTCATTAGCAAAATTATTATTCAAAATAAATGTTTCTTTCACTGTGTTTCACTGTAATAGAATTCTGCTCCGAGATTAACAAGTTCTTTCTTCATTACAGTTTCTAACTATACTAAAATTCGTAGCGAACATTCCTTTTAGAATCCGAAGGAACGGACTATATAAAGGTTCCATAATAATGCTTACTTAATTCAATTATGCGTATTTTTAACATTGAAAAAAATAAAATAATTGTAGATCAATTAGCGGTTACATGACGTGGCACGATTTTCATTCCCACCTGTCTTTTTCTTGTTTAAAACAAAGGTGTTATGTAAAATAATTTATTATAATTTAATCATACGTCAATAGACTCGATCTGTCGAGCATTGACATTTGGATTTTATAATTATTGTGATACCATACGCATGACTATTGCATGAATTATTATTACTGGTACTTAAGCTGACATGGTTTTCAAAAGTTCAGATATTTCTTTTTATAAGCTAGGCAGTCAGTTATTTTTTCTTTCCTTTTATTATCTGGGCAGGGATGAAGTACGTCTTGGATCTGAAATCGACTGCATTATTATTAAAATTACATTCTTTAATTTTATTCGGAATCAAATTAAAATTACACAGCCACACTGAAATCATTATTTTTAAATCATTGAAACGGTAAAATTGTCAGGAAATAATTTTTACTAAAAGTTTAACTTTTGCTTAAAATAACTATTGTATTAAACTCAAAAAAATTTAAAATTGAACATTTGCAAACCGATTTATTAATTTAAGAATTGTTTTTTTTAAATGATAAATTTTAGACCCTCAAAACAATCGTACAATAATATTTCCAATGCCATATTACTTATTATTTTATTTCGTGATGCAAATTATATTTTTTTTGTTTTGTTTACCCAAAAAAAAATAATATTTTTGTACGAAAAAAAAAAAAAATCTAATATAATAATTTGTATTTTTGTGGCCGGATATAATTTATAATAAGTTAATAATAATAAGTTTTTAAGACGTATTTATTCCACAAAAAACAACAAAAAAAGTAACTTTTTTTTTATAAATTTTTATATATTTATAGATTAGGTAATATGGGCACTGTGGTTTTTGATTTATCGATAACAGGCTTGAATATGAAATTTTCCTCTGAAGGTGAATGATCAGTACACCTGCTTTTATTAGAATAAAATGGAAAATTTCGTGACTTCATCGCGGTTAACATATCAAAACATTTATTCATTAGTCAAAACAGTTACGTTTTTCCGGCTGTGTCAAATTTAACAATATTGCGAGATATTTTAATTCTAGGGCATACTTAATCACCAAAAAGAAAGTTATCACTTAGAAAATCGCGCATATCATGACAAAAGTACCCAGTGGCGGATTAAGTATTTTGCCGCCCTAGGCCCTGTCTGATTAGCCGCCCTTTTTAAAAGATGAAATTTTATCATCCCTTACATCACTTACAAGTTTTCCTGATCTTGTCAGAAAATTCGATATTTTTGGAATTTTATTCAGTAAAGTTTCTTGTTTTGACGATTTTTCTGCTTTCCTTTTACGATATTCTGCACCGCTCAGTCTTTTTCGATAATCACTCATTGCTAATAAAAAAATTAAATTCAGAGAACCTCGACAACTTCGTTAAAAAAATGGATAACTCAAAGTAATAATTGAATTTTTCAATGGTAAGAAACACAATAATAATATTATGAGACTTTTACACTTGCACGGCTTTCGTAAAACTAAAAAAATTTATGCGTCTTGTATACAGCGCGACGCTTAGTTTTATACGTAAAACAAAGCAGAGTCAAATCACTGTCATTACATGCCACGCGCAGCGCCCTTGTTTTCTGTAAATATATATTATATATGTAACGTTCTCACTGTGTTACCCAAACTCAATGTGAGTGCAATACTTTATCAGTATTGCACTCACAAATAAAAAAGTTAATCAGAAAATTAATTCCATTCTATTTCATAGAAATTTATTTTTAAATTTATATAAAAAAAATTCGAATAGATCCTTAAAATGTATTGTCGTTACATCATATCAGATTTAAAATTTTGACATTCTGAAAAATTTGCCGCCCCCCAAATTGTGCCGCCCTAGGCCCGGGCCTAGGCGGTAATCCATCACTGAAAGTACCAAGTATTACATTATTACAAACATGATTAACCGAGAACTAATTAGATCTCAATTTCAAAATTGATTAAGATAAAAAAATTCCTAAATAACATTAGATAAATTCCATATATCCCTTCTAAAAGTTATCCTCACGTTACAGCAAGTAACTTACCGCTGCAGAACTAGGCAACGGTGCCACTAAGAAGGGGGAGTTAAGCGTAGCTAACCCTTCCCCTAAAACATGTCATTAATTTCATATCTAAGTTATAATTCCGAATCTATTAATCGAATTTCGTAAGTCTAGCCCATCCGAATGATGAAGTTTCGAATTTTTTTTTACCTACCCCGTCCCTCCTGACCAACAGGCTAGTGACTTCCTTGACAGTTGACAAAAGGTAAAGAAAACATAGATATCAGTACTATCTCTTTAAATCAGAAAGAATTCATTCGGAATACACTGACCCAAATCACCTAGTCTAATATATATACATAAGTAGTCTCGATTTAAGAAAATAATCTGCAACAGTCTTGTTGAATAATATGTACATATTAGCCTTAAGGTAGCTATCAAACAATACAACAAAATAACACCTAAATAAGTAATATTGTTATTTTTACGTGCATTTACTTAAGTCTGTTTTGCTTTACTTAGGTTAAGTAAAGTTAAAAGTTAGTTAGTATTTTATTTTATTTTATTATTATCGATGGCGATGGCGCAGCATAGAAATGTGTACGTGTGTGTGTAATTCATTTAACCACATGTTATCTTTATGTACAAACTGTCTTCATCAAAATAATTGGAAACATGCAATCAAATTTACAATATTTAATATTTATTTAATTTGTAATATTTATTCATATTTTCGAGCGACAATTAGTGGTGGGTAAGATCATGATTCGAAGGTATCGATTTTGATCTTGGTTCTGTAGCAAGACTCTTTACTGTACAGTTAAAGATGTTACAAATAAAGGAAAGCTCGCATTTTGCTAAAACCTCATGGAATGTGTTTCCAATGTGTCAAATATCATTTGTAACGCATGAGTAAGAGGCGCAAATGTTTTTATTTGTTAATAAACAATAAATGGAACAGTTAATGTTAAAGTTGACTTACAAAATTAATAAATAGGCAACTTGAATTACGTATACGTTATACATGTATAATAGTTTTCGATTATTTGACAAACACTTGACATTTACGTCATAAAAGTTGCCTAATTTCTAATTATTTAAGTGAACTTTAACATTGATTGTTTCATAGAATTGAAAATTTATTGTTTATTAACAAATGAAGCATTTGCGCCACTAACTAATGTGTTACTAATGATATTTGAAACCTAAGAAACACATGAGGTTTAAGCAAAATGCGAGCGACACTTTGGGTTAACTTGTTGATTTATGATGTTTTCCGTTTTATTTGCATTATAATATTTTGACATTGATCTGTGTAAAAAGTAATTAAATTGAAAATTTATGAAATTTGAGTATGATAAAATTATCATTATTTAGCCAAGAATTTCTTTCTAATATTAAAATTCATACCAATTAATTTAGAAAATAAATTAAATTATTTTCTATGATATTTAATTTAACAAATTAATAAATTTAATATAATTATAAGAAAATATTTACTTAAAATAAAAATAGAATAATGAATGGAGTTTCTAGTTTGGATATTTTAGCCAAAAATTTATTCTACATCGAAAATTTAAACATTTGACTAATAAAAGCGCCAAAAAGATAATTATTCAAGAGAAAATATATCTTCACGTAAATCTTAAGTGTATTTCGCCGATTATTTTTTATAAAATAAATTAATTAAAAATACCGATTTCTATGAAGTTGGTGTAAATAATTTTTTTTATATTACTAAAACTAATAAGTGCAAGAAACTTACTGATTTGTACAAAAACTTAAAATATGTACAGTGTGATTTAGTGAATATTTCTCGTAGCTCTAATTAACTTTATGATATAAAATTATTGTCTTGTTTACGTCTATGAAATTAATAAATTTTATCATTCGTTAGTTTTAGTAAAATCGAAATATTGTCTATTTTTCTATTTAACTACCATGCTACACTTGTCTATTTTAAAAGCCTTCAGAACTGAATTTTTCTGAGTCTGAAGTAGCTGTAGACAGTAGTGCACCAAACTAAATTGAATCACCTGGTATTTATTTGTATTTTTTACAATGTAGTAAACATATATAATATTACGTGACATTTACCAGTTTACGGCTCGTCTAATCGAAATAACACAAATAATATAATATTATTTATTAAATATTATTTTATTATATATTTTAGTGATTGACCTGTCGACATTGTTTTTTTTTATATATTTAAACACATTGTTGCAGTTTTTACCCATACCTAATATAAAATTATATTTATTTTAATATAAATTCAGGTGTACGCAAAAAATAATTTTATTTTTTTGTATAATTACGATTAAATACAGGTTGGACTACAAAAAATGGTACGATTTAAAGGAACTTTTAAATAGTTGAACATTATAAATTGACAATAATTTATAATGTGGTCTATATAAATGTTGTAGAGATCATTACACGGTTATCTGTGAAATAGCATACCAGATAAAAATCCAATGCAGTGAGGCATTTTTCTAATACTCAATTTCTTCTTTGAATTCAAGAAATCCCAAAGTAGAAACTTAACCGATTTTAAATCCATGATTTAAGCGGTCAATATTATAGCTTAGTTTCTCTGAATATTTTTAAAGGACCCCCAATATTAGGTAGGAAAATGGCTTTCTGAGAAAATGTTCTTTGGATTATTCTAATCAAAAGCTATCACGGCCTCTCAGCCATTTGCCTATCTAATAATGCGGGATCCTTTATTCTATTTCATGAAGTTAAAACCTTTTTTACTTTTAAGGATGTATGAGCATGACAACAATGTTTGATTTAAAGGCTCAAAATTTGTTTGTAGGTAGTCTTTTACTCAAAGAATATGTGGTTAAAATTTCAGCTTAGGTATCCGTGCAAATTTTTAAGAAAAAAGTCATTAAAAATCGATATAAAATACATTGGCTCTTATGGAGGAATCTCAAAAAACGACATATTTTGGAAGTTTTTGATAATTTTCATTTGGAATGAATGAAAACAAATTTAAAAAAAACTTTTTAATAGAAAGTAAACATATTAGCAATGAATTAGAAAAGAAAAAAACTGTCACCGTCCATATAAGGGATGTAAGAGCAGGGTAGATTAAGGGTTGAAATTATTTTTATCTTATTTTCAACTTTGATGATGAATTTTGTTATAACTTCATGAATGTAGACGAAAAATAAGAATAAAATTTTTCGATATGTGTCTTGGTTTTCGAAATATCGAAAGCTAAATAATTAAACAAAATTTTCAATTTTCGATATTTTGAAAATTAAGCCAGATATCGAAAAATTTTATTCTTACTTTTCGTCTTATATCGTCAAGTAATAATATAAATTTATCATCAAAATTGAAAATATCTATTTTTAAATTTGTGCCCCCACTACCATGCTCATACATCCTTAATATCTTGTTCAACCGTGAATAATTTTTAAGAAGTAAAAAAAATATAAAAAAATGAAATAATATTTAAAAAGTTGAACGTTTCGATGCTTTAACTATACCTTTTTCAGCAACTTTATTTAAATTTAATCATTAATAAAATTGTGTAATGACTGTATTTGATGCAACAAATTTAAAAATAATGAATATTATATATTATTAATTGAATATTATATAATAATTAATTTCAAGTGATAGGTAATTCATTTTGGAAGTGTAATAACTTGATATTAAAAATTATACATTATTAATTGAAGATTACATAATTATTATTTATTCGTAATAAATATATTTCAAGTGATCATTCATTTTTGAATTCAATTACAAAAAATTGAATACAATAAAAAAAAATGGTGAATAAATAATAATTTTTAACACAAAAATAATTTTTTTGTAATTCGTAATATTATAATAAAACAAAAAATAATATTTATTATTATTTATTAGTAATTGATGATTCATGCTATATTTTTATTATAACAATAATTATTATTATAATAATAAAACAAAACCTTGAAAAAAAAAACATAATATATTTCAAACTTTTATTTGAATATAGAGTCAATTCAGAGGCATAAACTAATTGTTTCTTAATTAATTCATCACTTATACAGTTTTTTAGATGTATATTGTGTGGTGAATCATTTAGAAATAATCTGATTGTAGTTCTGAATTGACTTTATTTTGAATGTAGGTATAATTTTATATTCAAAAGCATTTAAAATAAAAAATAAAAATAAATATAATCATTTATCTACCTTAATTTGTGTTCAATGTTCACTTTTAATGATTTAACAAAAATGTGTCATTTTTATTTGACTTTTATTTGAATTTTTTACATAAAACAATTATTATCTACCTACAGTATGTTACAAAAATGTAGTACTTTAATGATAGGATGAAGAGTTTCCGAGATATTGCAATATTTGCCTTATATACTAAGATTTATCTAAATTGTTAAGGGATCCCTTTGTAAAAATCGAAAAAACTGAAAAAAAAATTTTGGTTCGGAATTTGATGAAACTTGGCGGAGTGGGTAATGTTGACCCAAAAAGTATAAAAATTAGGTTAGTTTAATGATTGGAATTGGATGAATTGGATTTTTGCCCGTAGCTCAAAAACTATTCGACCAGTAAGCAAAAGCACCCGATTTTTGAACTTTTTGGATCAAATTTACCTTATATACTGAGTTGTATCGGAATTGTGGATAACTCACGTTTCTAAATACCGAATGGAACCTATAATTTTCTGTCCGACTGTAATTATTATAATATACATCGGTAATAAAATAATGTGATAGAACACACATTCAGTTTAAAAAAAAAAAAAAAAAGACAGCCAAGACTGACTAACACTAGCTAGACTCTATGTATGTACATAAACGTTATAAAATAATATTTACCTCCTACAGCTCAAAAACCGTGCCGCATCCAACTGGCAGCTCAAAAACTGACAACACATGTCAAATCACACATTTAGAGTTCTGATGAAATTAGTCAATGATAAAAATATATAATTTATTATGTATTTAAAAAAAAAGAAGTTTAATTTAATAAAAAGAAATAGACTATATTAGAATTATATAAATTTAAATATTGGCTTCTTTATTTTTTATGAGACCATCGGAAATCGAATAGTAATTTATCATCAAATTGCGTATTTGAAAAAAATTTGTTTGAATTAAGAAATTTATAAAACTGTGTTGGATATTTTACGAAACATGGCACAATTATCCTGCATTGTAATTTCAATCATTTTTTCAATGCAAGATATGTTTTGAATGAATCCTTAAAGAAGAATTTGATCCCCAAAAAATCCAAATTCTCAAACAAATCGGACCAAGAACCGAATTGATTAGAAGGACTATTATTATACAGTGGAAATATTTGGCACTTAAAGTCGTAGTAAATTTTTTTATTAAGGAGGATCCTTCACCAGTAATAGAAAAAAATAAATTAGTAGAAAATGATCCAATTTTTTAGTATGTTGTAGTTAACGATACATATTATTAAATCAAAAAAAAATTTGGGTATCTTATCGATCAATTAAGAGAGTAATTAATTAATTAAAAATACACTAAATAACATAGCATGATATGAGGATGGTTATGTTATTTAATGTATTTTTAATTAAGAATTATTCTCTTAAGTGATCGATAAGATACCCAAATTTCTCTTTGATTTAATAATATGTATCGTTAACTACAACATACTAAAAATTAGGATCATTTTCTACTAATTTATTTTTTTCTATTATTGGTAAGGGATCCTCCTTAAAATATATATTTTACTTATTTCTCCTGTGAAACTAGTTGGGATAATTTCAGTTTATATTTGTTCAAAAATTCAATTCCTTGGAAATGGCAATTACTTGAGACTTTTTACGGCTTAACTTGCTAAGAATCTTATATATTATTCCTCTATTATTCCTTTACCAAATTCTATGATTTTCGTCCATTCTAAAGCCAATTGTTATGGTTAATGACGAAAATTAGACCCACGGTCTAAAATTATACCGCTTGGGAAAAGCAGGCTAGAGAAATGATATTAAGATTAATTTTGTTCATTATGTAATTTGTATATCATATCTGTAACAAAATTGCCATATAAATAAAAAGAATGTGAATTACTTACTAAATATTTGTTCTCGAACGTGTTTTAAGCCATGAATTCCGCAGGGGTCGAGCTGGTTATTTTGCATTTCCTGAATGATTACCAAAAATTGAACTTGAAGTGTGAGACAATGGAAACTGACTTTTCATTCGTGATTCCATAATGTTCTTATTTTAATCTGAATAAGATTTCCTTTACATAAAATAAGTTCAACCTCTTATCACGTCAAGCGCTGCTGTCTTTAAAACACTGTTACCAACATATTTTGTGAAATATACAAGTAAAAATAATATAATACGACCGTAATGAATATAATATTATTTTAAGGTTAGTATAATATTTTGTAAGTTGGTTTCGTAAGTTTTTTTTTTGAATGTTGACATATGTGAAAAACTATTAATTACACAAATCAAAATAAAATATTTACAAAAATAGATTATTAGAGATGAGGTGGCATCTAGCATCAAACATCATTTATCTGATCTATCTTGTACTCAGCAGCGTAGACACGTAGTCACAATCAAAATACGACATTATTAAGTTGTCTTATTCATTATTAGTCATTCATAATAACATAATATTTTGTAAACTTAAGCAGATTTCTCTGACTTGAAGCCCCTTATGGAAGTCAGTTCTTCGGAAGTTCTTTTGACAATATTGGTCTTGTTTCATTTCTCATAACCAAATAATGAAGATGGCAGTTTTTCTAAATTTATAAAAATCTAAAACTAAATCTTTAAAAAAACAAAAGAACACGCTTTTATTGTAACATGAACTATTAAGAACAAATATTAAAATATTAAAAAAGAATCGAGAAGTGTCGTGGGCACCCGGTAGGAACTATATTCCTTTCGTACCATGATACATTATGGATGTAGGACTTACTTTTTTAATTTAAAGGTATTTTTCTGAAAATTTAAGGTCCTAATTTTAGAAGTCAAATACATGTTTGATTCTTTATAGAATTTAATTTTATAGCTACTTCTTGTTTTTACTGTATGAAATAATTGTAGTATTAGTTTAAAAAAGGCATACTTGTTATTTAGTAGTCAACCCAATATGTGAGTACATTACGTTTGGTTTGATTAGGATATTTATTATGACATAGCATAAAAATTGCATTGTATATACTTATCTGCTCCCATCTATTAAATGTTTTATTTCCCGTCGCCTCCACCAAATATCAAATGTATTAGAAATCCGCTATTATTTCAAATGGAAATGGTACTAGAATATCGTGGAAGTTGATGAAAAATCAAAGCTGCAATTAATTACCAAATTACAGTTAAAGAACAAACATGGAATTATGTTTGCTGCGATATTGTTGTAATTTGCAAAGCTCTTACACAGATTAAAATCATTTTTCAATATGCAAAGTGTCGACAACACCAAGGTCACCAACATCAGTCATAATAATTTATTTATAAATCAAAAACTTAAGTCTGGTAGCTTTTTATTGAAATGCAAAGTTGAAACGAACAATAACAGAATTCCAGAAATAATTACTTAGCTAATAATAAAATGATTATCATTTGAAATATATTTTTAAATGCATTGTTAAAATATAAATATATATTGAAAATTTAATATAAAAGAAAATAGAACTTTTTGCAAACAAATAAATAAGTAATGCAAATATAATAAGTAAATTATATAGAGTGTTCATATTTTAAGTATGAGTATCATTCAATGTATTCTTAAAATCTATTGAAACCGGATACAAAAAAAACTAAAATCTTTACGTAATTCTCATAAAATTTTGCATGCAAATATCCACCGCTTTGAGGATTCTTTTAGCAGGTACATGAGGAAAAAAATGAATCAACGTAGACTGGGATAAGAATAACCAAAATTGGGTATGATTGTTAGATTTATTGAGACCCGATCAGCTCAGAATGCCTAATCAAGACTTGTGTTATCTTTGGCAAATACTTTGGAAAAAATTAATACAATCAAAATTGGAACCGAGGCTTGGCTCTGTAGATTTCGATGATCCAGCTGTGGCTGGGCTACAGGACTAAAAAAACTGAGTCTGAAAAAAAACCGGTTTCACTCAAGCTTGATTCATTATTCGATATTTGAAATAAGTGCTGTCGTGGGACAACCGGAAGGAACTATATTCCTTTCATACCTTGGTACATTATAAATGTAGAGCTTACTTTTTTTATTTACAAGATATTTGTTTGAAAATTTAAGGTATTAATTTTAGAAGTCAAATAGTTGTTTAATTATTTAATTTTATACCTACTTTTAGTTTTTACTGTGTGAACATAAAATTTCATCAAAAAATACAAGTTGACAGTTATAGAAATATTTTTGCATTTTCTCAAAATTCATGGCAACCTGAATCGATTAAAAAAGTTTTAGTTTTCTAGGTAACCTGGCCATGAGGAGATGGACTTACTTAAGCCAGCCTCTCTTTGACGATCTCTCCGACCTAAAGCTCGTCGACGTCAAAGCTCTCCTGCTGTTCTTAAACAGCTCCAAATTGTTCATGAAGTAGTGGTCGGGGATGGGCCAACCTTTTTTCGGTATCACAACGGACCCTATGGTCTAAGTGTGCCCCACTCCAGGACAGCCACTCTAACCAAACCTAACCTAGGTAACCTAGATGTCGGTTTTTCCCTTATAGACTCAATTTTATGTGATTTGATGTAATATTAACTTTCAAAAAACACTCCTTATATAATAAATTTAATAGTAATAATAATATTGGCAGCCATTTTAAAGTAAAGTATATATATATTCATATTCATATTAAAATATTTGTTGAGGTAATTTTGGTATTACAAATATTACACACACACACACACACACACACATTTATAGATTCATGTAAGTAATATTATTTGAAAGTCGTTACACTTGTAATAACTGTAAAATGTTTTATAAATATAATTTTATGAATTTGAATACAATGACATTTGTTGAGTGAAAGAGCCTTAATATATATAAATGTTAGTCTCAGTGCCTATCATCAGCATACCTGATTGTCATTGATAAATACACTTCTTGGATTGGTGGCTGAATTATACTTAGCCTAATAAATTGTTTTTGATTTACGAAATATCTAGTAACTGGATTGTTCTTTATCGTATGATTCGACAAACCGGAATAATAGGCGCTAATCCTGATGTGGAATTGCCCATATTATCCATAAAAATGTAAAACCAGACTTGATATCATTACCAAATTTGAAAGTGAAATTAAAAATGATTAAAAAACGAAGAAGTTATAAGCAATCAAAGATTGCATTCAAAAATTGCCCATCTCCTTTTAGTAAAACAAAGTTTTATATGTAATCTCTATGGCGATACCTACGTATGACATCATTAGTGTATCTTCCTCTTTGTTTAATTAGGAATTTTAAACGTTTATATCTTGCATAAATAAATATTTTTTAAAACCAACTTCACTTTTCTATTCATGAAGTGAGAATTCTTCATCAAAAATTTAGTCCGATCCCCTATTTTTTGGTCAGCCGTTTGTTCGTTATTCTATTCGGAAGATAATTAATTATCCCGTCAGCACTCCCGTTATGAGCATTTTGCTCCCTCTCAATCGATTTATGAATTTTTCAGACTTTTTCATTCTATCTACAGTTTTTTTTAAATATATTTTTTTTAAGCCATTTAGAAATTGGGAAAATTTCTCTCATCACGAGAGTAAAAATGTAAACAAAAATCATATTTCTCCCGGAAATTTTCAGTAGTTCACTTTTTTCTATGAAAATGTGAACTGATGGGCACCAAGACTATATATGTTATTTATATTAAAATTAAATATTTAAAATTATTATAAAATAAAAAAAAGAGTAGGTCTTGTTTTGTTCACTAATAATAATCACATAAATAATTATTATAATAATTATTAATTATATTCAATGTATATTATAATATGGCGGAAGATATTGATATTGATATCCGGTTTGAGAAGAATGAATGCATCATCACCATTTCTCTAATTCATAGATTCAATTGTAAAGAAACTACAGATTTTAAAGAATATGAACTGTAAAATAGTATAAACGTAATATTATAAACGTGAAAACAATATAAAATAATTTTGCTTCCCTGCGCCAACACCATTTATATACAACATTATCTACAAGAAAATTATAGTGGGAAATAGTAATAAATTTCACGTATACCTCCGAGAATTGTGTACAAACTATGCTAGCGTAATCGATATTATCGGTGCAGCATTAATTGACGTCTAGAATAATATGTAAGCATCGAAAACCGATAAGAATAAACCAGATGGGTGTCCATAGGTTTCCGTAGATTACATTTTTCTAGAAGGAAATTAATACAAGTGGCATCTCCGACAAAATTAAGTATAAAATGAGAAACAAAATTTTCGATATGACGGTCGAGTGGTGTAATAAAATTATCGCCAATAATATTAATTTCTACATAAGAATGGAGTGAGACTTGACAGCAAACAGTTGAAACATGAATAGACTCACACCCGAGCAACGCTTGTAAATTGTTCAAATTTCTTTATGAATTTTACGTAATGGATCGAGTTATTGGAAAAATACGACCACACTTGCTTCGCCCGCATGACCAAAGTCGTATTCAAACATTAATTATCCCTTCCAATAAAGCTAGTTACAAAAAAAATGCATATCAAGCAATTATATTTCGTAATGACAGTTTCAAACAACGATATTAGATCTATAAAATTTCTATTAATAATAATAAATATTATTTCAACCTTGCCTAATTAAGGTTTTTGATTAATGAAAGTTTATATTTACTATTATTAAAAGACTCGTATTGTTTAATAAATTCTCCAAACTCCACAAAATAAAATAAAAAAATCAACACCTCTAATTAGCAGTTTAACAATTATTATTTCAACATAGAAATTTTATTAAAGTTATTTCAATATTAGACGTCATTAATTAACAGTTAAAATATCTCTATTAACAAATTAATTATATATTGATAAATAAATTTAAAAAAAAATTTATTATTAAAAAAATATATAGTATCTTAGTTTTTATAACAAGACATACAATGTAAGTACTACGCCTTTAAAATCAATACTTAATAATTTTAAAACTTCAATTTATACAGTGTGATTTGTATTATATGATATGTTACAAATACTTCACAGGGTGATTCAAAAAAAGAAATATAATTCTAATAACCATAGGCCCTGCAATTCTTAATTTTCTCCTGTTCAGCATATAAGTACACGCCGCATATAACTACAATTCGTCCGTATGACCCGAAATCCTCGCTTCTTTGACTTCTAGAAATAATAGAAAGAATTACATAAATGACGAATAGATATAAATCCGGTAACTTCGGTACCGAAAGTTAAAAAAAGCTTTTTGATCTCCCGTCAATTCCCGAAACCTAACGTGATTTATTTCTGTACAGTATTTATGTAATTCACTTCGAATATTTATGCAGAGTTAGTGTCCAGCAAGAGTTAGTATCCAGGGATGAGATAGATCCAAGAGGTATGACATTCATATTCTCACCTGTACTCACTTGTACCGCGCAAAATTGACGCCATGATGCTTAATTTTACTTTTACTTATAGGAGCATTATTTTCAACATGATTCCTGGTGGAGTCACTTCATCCGAAAAATTTCGGCATGGGCTTGTAGACTACTAGTTTAACTTAATATTTATGAATTTTTATATTATAAACTTTGATATATTTTATTCAAGGCTATTCATTTGATTTGTTATTCAGAAAATTTAATATCTCAAGGCTTCACCGCTATATTAAAATGTCATATACTTACTCATGTGACAGATCCAGTTATTGTTCTCCTTCGATTTTCTTGTAACATCCGGTGTATTAGACTGTTATTATTATATTGTTGTTTTATTAATATTATGATTATTATTTAACACATCTTTAATTTAAAGTTATTATTATAACAACTAACAACAAGGTAAGGTACATACAGTAAGGTAAGGTAATGTAAGGTAATATAAGTAAGGTAAGGTGTGTTGTGTTGTTTTTATTTTATATGTATAAAAAGGAGTGGTCATATATCACGGAATATATGAATGATTTGATCATGAATTTTTTATTATGAAAAAATGTTTAGAATTTGTTAATCAACCAAAAAAAAAAATTTAATTTTTATACTTTTTTTTTAATGATTAATTTGCAAATATTAAAAATTGTATATTAATTGATATTACCTCTATGCATTAAATACAAAAATCAGGTCGCTTCTACATTTCAGCGACGCTTCTTCATTTGAGTTACATCCCGGTGTAATTTCAATCGATATCTCAGAAACTTCCCGTTCAATCCTAAAATTAAAAAAAAAAATGTCTTTAACCCTTGTTAATTCCATCGGTGAATGTCCGTATTTCAATGAACTCTTGTATATAGAGGTAGTATGTGCCATTTATACCAAATTTGTTAGCTATATAAGATTAACATCACAAATAATTAATAATGTCAATAAAAATGTATTTAACTTGATATTAATTGAATGTAAATAACTTTTTAAAAAATTTTGAAGACATGTCCTTAATGTCTAATTAAATGATTGTCAGTCAAAATTGAAGAGTTCAATTAACAGTTAATAACACGAAGGTATATATTAGACCGTAAGCTCATGAGAAAACAAAATTTCCATAATTTTATTGTATGGTTTTTTAAGGATCGATTTAGGTAAGACTGGTACTAAGGAAAATTTTAATCGTTGCTCGGATGTCGAATATTATTATTAATTGAAAAAATCTGGGAATTCATAGAATATAAGTGCTTATTACAAAATTGTTAATTTGACGGATGTATGCTCAGATTTTGTCCGCGAGTAATCTTAGGCCTTACCTTCCCATACCAAGACAACTTGCATATGCAATTTCATTCAATAACAGAAGTGATGAACTGGCTACGACCTAGACTGATTATCAAGAGGATCAGAGTTCGATTCACGGCTTCTATGTTTCTTTCTATTTGTTTAAATGCACATACAAACGTATGTTAAGCCATTGTATAGTGTACAGGTATGTAATATGGTATAATGTGCTAATATAGCAAAAGCTATTAAAAATATCATGTTAGACGGACAAAACTTTGAAATAAATTTACGTTTAGTTTCATAATAAAAAAGTAATATACTTACAATTCAATCATCTATATAAAACCAATAGCTCATTTTCCTTTTAAAGGAAATTAGTTAAAAATTTGTTGGTACAAAAAAAAATCAAATATTTGATAGTCAATAAAAATAATATTTTTTTGAAAGATTTCTAATATTTATTTATCTAAAAGATATATCGAATACATAAAACTTGTTGAAATAATTATCATTTATAAATAATTATAATGAAACTATATAAACATATGTTATTACTTCCTTGTGCACATTCAAGGAAGTATTGCAGGGGATCACTACACGAATAGAAAAGTGAAGTTGGTTTTTAAAAATCTTTGCTAGTATGCAAAATATAAACGTTTAAAATCCCTAACTAAACAAAGAGGATGCAATCTTTGAATGCAATCTTTGATTGCTTATAACTTTTTCGTTTTTTAATCAATTTTAATTTCTCCTTCAAATTTTGTCATGGAATCAAGTATAGTTTTACATTTTTATGGGTAATATGGCCAATTCGACATCAAAATTATCCCCTCAAGGACGAATTTTCAATTTGCCAACATTAATCAATTGTTTAGTTTATATAATTTTTTTGTTTGTTTAATACCTACTACATTTTTGAACACTTTAAATATCAGAGTCTTTTGATTATAAAGTACAAACTTTATAGTGCTCACCATTGCATCATAAAAATTATTAATAATCGAAAGACTCCAGTTTATAGTTTAAAAAATTTAGTACACAAATAAAAAGATAAGTTATTATGTTATAATGAACATTTCTGAATCCATTTTCACAGGTTTCGACATGACGTTTTTATATATAACTCATAAAATATTAGCAAAAAAACAAAGAAATTTAGAATTTCGGAATGTTGTAATATCTAGTTATAGTGTAGTTCCATTTGTGTACCTAATTGCGAGTACGATAAATAAAGTTTTTGATTTTCTAATTTTAATAGAAATTTAGTCAATTTTAATAATTTCTAAAGCGTACAAGAAAGTCTTTTGGTGCGATCACATCAGATATTATTAAAAATAAAAAGAAAACTATATATAGATATATAAATATAATAAATATTTATTAAAAAATTCAGTTATGATATTTCCTAGAAATCAGTTAAAACTGATATCACGCGATTGTGGGAGAGGTATCTATATCTATCAATAATAATATTATTATTAACAAACAATATTAGGTATTATTAACTATTAACTGTATATAAAAACCTTACCTGTAAAATAATAGATACAATATATACCTATTTTATTACATATTCATTAAATTAATTTTATATACAAGTTGATCTATTCAAGAGAGAGAATTTTAAGCATCATTACAGTGGCCTGATCATGGATTAATTTATTTTTTTAACTGTATAAGTAATTTTTGAGATTAACATTGATTTCAAATACATCCCATTTCAAAGTTTTAACGCGCCAGTACTCGCGTGAACCGTTCGGTAATCTTCCGGCACATACTTAAGATATTTCGGGTTAATTATTCTTTAACTTTGTAAATCGTAACACATAATTATATCAGGTATATATGAAGTATATCAAAGTATATTAAGTATAATTCCAAGTTTGTAACGCTTGAAAATATTGATGATACGAACCAAATTTTTGTATAGGTGTTCATTAAATCCCCTAATTAGTCTATTTCCAGTTGTCTGCCTGTCTGTCCGTCTGTTAACACGATAACTCAAAAACGAAAAGAGATATCCAGCTGAAATTTTAAAGCGTGCTCAGGACGTAAAAAGTGAGGTCGAGTTCGTAAATGAGCAACATAGTTCAATTGGGTCTTGCGTCTGTAGGACCCATCTTGTAAACCATTAGAGATAGAACAAAAGTTTAATTGTAAAAAATGTTTCTTATAAAAAAATCAACAACTTTTGATGAAACAATTTTTTGGAAACATCTCATCTTAACATTATAGTGTTAAAAAGAACCGCCCCCTTGAGAATTGATAAATTTTTTGCCCGTCATTTATAAAAACGATATTCACTATAAAAGTTGGAACTTTTTGTATGGGTTAAATATAAAAGTTGACTAAAACTGATATGTAAAGATGTAACATAAAAATCTGACCAGGAAAGATTATTAAATTTTATAATTTTGAATAATTTCTGGTGACCTACAAATTTTAATATTTATAGCAGCAAAATTAAAAATTAAGTGCACTTAAATATGGATTTTATGACTTGATTCTAATTGATCACTGTGTATAAGATATTTCAATAAAAACAATAATAGTGATACCTATACAATTTTATAATTCACAGAGAGAATAGGATACATTGTCACGCATTACTAGCGGCCGATACAAAATACAAAAATATGGATTATTAAATATGAACAATTTTCAGAGTATTGTATATAAAATTATTAGTTTTTTTTTTTAAACTTATTTTTCTTAGATATTATTAAACTGAATATTATATTGTTTATATTTCAAATATGGAGTAAATTAATGTTAACTGCGTTATAATTTTATATACAGGATGTTCTGTAGTCCTTGAGATGTGAAATAAACTGAGAAGTCGGTGTATGTACACCATTAAGAGTTTGGTTTTATTGATAGGGATATTTCTTTGATTTTTTTAAACTAAAGTGTGAAGACATCGTGAGAAACTTATCATTTAATAAATCTAAGAGACCGATTTACATCAATTCAGCCTAGATAGCTTTAAGAAAGTTTCATAGGTATTCGAATAGAAGAAGGTCAAAGATATTTTATTCAAACTTGGGCATAAAAGTACTCTTAAAGTTTGGGCATGGAAGAAAAAGGACACCCTATAAAAATATTTCATCAGCACATATTATTATTTTAATTTTTCAATTTTGAGTTAATATTTTTGAAAAAATATAATATAATTGGATTTGTTTGTACACAATATATGAATTATTTTATTCACGATTCTGGTATTTTGTAAATCATTTTGTAATTTTAGAAACAATTTTAAACACATTTTATTTTATTTTTAGTATAAAAATGAAAGAATATAATTTACGATTATTTTTCGTTGCAAGAAAATGCATTTTCCTTTAACCTAATAAAATTTTTAATCATATTAGATCAATAAATGCGTCCTAAAGGAAGCTTTTTTTGCTCATTTTGAGTTAGAAAACACATCCTTGAAATAATGCCGTACAATTTTTCAACATCCTATATGTACCGTAAATTTGCCCTATTTTTTATTCAGAGGAAAGGGAAATGGAATGGAATAAAATACAGAACATAAAATTTTTTTTTACGCACATATATTTATTATTTATTTAAATATCATTAAAAAATAAAAAATAAAATAAAAATGAATTGATAAAACAAATGTTTAAAATAAAATGAACACACCTTAAAACAATAACTCAATTCAATATCATCACCTCAATATATACAGAGTGTTTCCTTTTTTAGGTTTAAAAAACACAAAAAGGTCTCAATTTTTGTCGTTTCTTCAATCAATAATTCAAACTTGCTCGTATAATTTGAACTATCTTTCATAAAATATAACGATTTGTTTGAAGGGACAATTTGTAAGAAGGGTCATGAAACCAATAAATTTTTCAAAAAACGCACTGTACACAAGACACATCATATTATTTTGTTATAAAAATTTTTTTTCCGCCATAATATTCCGATGTATATAGGTAAATCGATTGACACTTTCACAAATAATTATTCTAATATTTATTAATAACTTTACTCTAAACATTAATATTAAAAAAATTTCAAATAATAAAATATTAGGGGTTTTCATTTAAAACGAGAGAACTTTAAACGTAAACTACTGCAATTGCGTGATAAATGATATCAGCCAAATATACTTCGAGTTTCGTGATATCATGTGCGCTTCGTATCATGATGTTTGATCGATTATCTTTTAAATTATCGTATACAACACCATCGATAATATCGAGCTGAACTCTCTACTAACTGGATAACAACAATCTTCATTAGGTTGGCTCAATTACATATGGACTAGATATGATCAGATATGCAATCATAATAACCTAATACTCTATTTAAAGCATACGCAAAGAAATATTCTTTTAATTCATGGATTCGTTTTATTTACACGATTATAGATTCCAACTAAGTACAATTTTATTTTCCATCAATAAAATACATGACTTTAAACTAAAATCAATCTCTCTCATAGAAGTAATGATTTTATTTATTTAACTTCAGTGCTTTGGTATCAATGAATTCATATTTTAAATTCAATCCCATTCTATTGCAAATATAAATATTAAGCTGTACTTGTTCCAATCGTTAGGCAATTTTATTAAATTATTTTTACTTTATTTCAATATAAAACGGCCCACTTTGGGATACGATTGTCATTTTTTTTTCAGGGCATGTAAAAGGTGTTTGGTTGAAAGTTCTATCAATTGAAATGGGAAACCTCATATATATTATAAATGTCGCCTTCAAATTAATAATGATTGAACACAAATAACTTATAAGTATTACACATGTATTATTTTATAAATATCTAGATCTACATAATAAAAGAGCGCTAATATTTAATTAATAATAATAACTGAAAATTAAAATACGTGCCTGATGATCGTTACAACATATATTCTCAACAATTCAATGTATTTATTATTAATATATATTTATTTATTTATTTATTATATTTGAAAATAATAATTATTAATATTAATAATCTTTATAATTCACAAGTATTCCTATTCTATTGTTGTTGTTTTTTTATTTTTTTATTTTAATATATTATATTTATTATTAATATTGTATGAATATTTTATTTAATAAGTTTGTGACAGGAAGGTTATTGTATTCGGATCGAAAATTTAATAATTTAAATATTTAAATCAATTGATAAAATTATTAATTTAATAAATTGTTCTAATCACCGGACTTTTTATTATTATTTTATCGTTCAAAGTTTGCTAAAAAAATAATGAATCATATAGGATATTATTTTCAATTGGATATTTCTATATCAAAAAATCTAGAGAGTGTGATAAAAAAACTATCTAAAATATTTAGACAATCTTGTAGTTTATAATAATACCATAAAAATATAAAGTTGTCGATGATATAAAAACATAATTATAATTTAATTATGAGTTCATCGAAGATAAATCATTTGATGAACAGAGACGACTATAGTTAGAGTATTGATGATTGAAGAGCGATATCTATATTATCAAATTTATAAGCTTCACTTGTACACATTATATTATATATTTTTGTAGTTGCGTGGTATTGTAAAGCTAAAAATAACACATTATTTGGCTGATCGCATAAGATCATATCCACGACGGTTTTTTTTTTTTTTCATATTCAAAGAAAAATGTAAAATACCTTTATTTATGTCAGCTGTCATGTTAATTAAATAAATTGCTTTTTTTTCTAATAATGGTTTGCACTTGCTGTGGACAGTGGCTTCTTTGAATTAATAATAATACGCAAATAAAAATCGATTAATTATCAATTATAGAAAACTATCAAAGGTGAAAGGAATCAAATATAGAAAAAAGACATTTTACGATAATCGATTTATGTGGAACTTATACCATCTTAAGAGGTCAATTTAATGATTTTGCCTAATGTCAAGATTATTAATTATGCATAGAAATCACGTTAGTGTTTGTAACGAAAGTATATAGTTTATTTTTTTAAACTTTGGACAGTGTGTATGGATCACACATAAATTGTTTATTATGATTAAAACATAGTTAATAAATACTCGAATTTCTAAATAAATTTTTGATTTATATATACATATTTACTAAAAACAAAATTTAATCAATCAAAAATTATTTACTTGTGTCAAATACTTGCCAAATTTTATTTTTATCATCATTTTATGACAAGGTTATTTTATACTTTTGTGAAAATTCTCATAAAATAAGTGTGAAAATATTTCCTAATCAGAACACGATAAAAAAATTGGATAAATTATAAACAAATGTACTTCAAAAATCTATTGTTCTTTAAAAATAGTTACTAAAATATGTATAAATAAATAAAAATATATTTTTATATTGGTATAATAACAAAACGGTATAAGATATCAATATGTTTTTTTTTTGCGGATGTTAACAAGATTTCCGTGTGGGCTCTTTAAGGAGATGCAAGGATTGAATAATACTATGGATTTCAACAAAACTTTATAAATAGATTTTTTTGATTAACAAAGTTTCCAAAAATCACAAACAAGTCCTAGGTCATTGGGCTTTTTATTATTGTTTTATCGTTCAAAGTTGGCAGAAAAAATGATGAATCATATAGGTTATCTTTTTCAATTGGATATTTCTTTATCAAAAAATCTAGAGAGTGTGATAAAAACTATCTAAAATATTAAGTCAATCTTGTAGTTTATAATAATACCATAAAAATATAAGGTTGTCGATGATATAAAAACAAAAATTTTAATTTAATTATGAGTTCAACAAAGATTCATCATTTGATTAACAGAGACGACTATAGTTAGAGTATTGATGATTGTAGAACGATATTTATTATATCCAATTTATAAGCCTCACTTGCACACAATATATTATATATTTTTGTAGTTGCGTGGTATTGTAAAACGAAAAATAACTCATTACTTGACTACAAAGCATGTATTTGGAATATATGTATGTACCGTGCAATAAACCAAAACTTTTTTAGAATACTGTAGGTTTAAAAAAGAAATCATATTGATATCTCATACCGTTTTGTTTTTATTTCAAATTAAAAAAAATATAAACCCAATTTATTAAAAATCTTCCAAAACAAAAGCTTCTTCGTTAATACAATAATAATTTGCATATGGAGATTATAAAAAAGAAAAAGAACAAATTTATTGAACGCAATAAATAAATATGCAAGTACCTACGCACACATTGTACACTCAGAGCAGAACACAACAGAGAAGCAGAAATCATTAATCGTATTCATATTTATTATAAAATTTTACAATTTATTTATAAGATAATTTATATTATTCCTCTCCATTCATTGAACGCGAGAACGAACAACAACGCTTACTTACTGCGTGTGCTTGCTGATTTTTTAAAAATATTTTTAATGCTACAAATCCAGTTCTTCCATTTCGTTTCAATTCATATATTCATATACCACCTTTATAATAATTAAAGACCATTTGAGTGTGTTAAAAAATAAATATATATATATTTATTCATTTGTAGGTACATTTATACATTTTATATCTGAATGGTCTGTATGTCTGTTCATATAAATCATTTTCTTCAATGTTCTCTATTCAAGTGTATATCAAATTTTAACGAGATATGCAAGGATTGAATAATACTAGGGATTTCAATAAAACTTTATAAATATATTTTTTGATTAACAAAGTTACCATAGTTACAAAAAAATTCCTAAGTCATCGGGCTCGGAAAATGTCAAAAGAAATCAAAAAATCGAACAGAATTAAAAACACAATTATTAAATTAGCGTTCTGTACACGCACTGCACTGAGTACGAATTTGAATAAGTGAATAAATTTAGAACAAAAATCAAAATTAATATAAACAAGTGAAAACAAACAATTGACTGAGTTAATTGTTGAAATGCCATGCATAGTCAGTGTTGATTTCTTTATCACATTACACATACATGTATACATGTGACACATACATAAATGATAATCAAGTATAGTACATATTATAAAATTTCCGCCTAATTGGCGCCCTCACGGGTAAACAGTGATGTTTACGAAAGCAGCATCATTATTTTTAAGCGTTACAAACTTGGGACTAAACTTAATATACTATGTATATTTCATATATGCATGGTATAAATATTCATTAATTATACTGTAAATATTTATTAAATTAATTCTTTGTATATTTAAAATGACGATTTTATAGAGAAAATAAATATACTTATGTATTGTATACCAGTAAGAATACTTTCAATAAAAATTATAATATAAATAAATCATTAAAAACTAACTTTCAACCATTTTTATCTGAATTTAATTAAACTTGTTATTAAAATTAATTAATAAAATTAACAAATATTTTCACAATTATTATTACTAAACTTATTAAATATGATATTTTTGCTTACATCTTTAGTCTCGAGATGAGACCATTATATACCATTTGAAAAATTAAAGTTATTATTCTTTTAAATCGAACGTGATCAAATGATACAGTCTTCAATGCCAGAGGGTTGCATATGGTTAGTTGATTTTTCAACAGGTAATTTTTTTGAATTATATTATTTATTTATATGCATATGTATTATATACGTTTTTTAATAAATAATATAATAATATTATAAAATATATATGTATGATGGAGCATATTGGTCCGATCTCCCACAGTTCATGTAATTGTCTTTCGATGGCCGATTAGTCGGCTTGTCAACACTTAGTTTATGGCTTACAATATAGTACAAATACACAATTTTTATTAATCGGATAAAGTGTATTTAATGAATGTAAAAATTTTCGAATATACATCTATTTTTCACATATTTCCTAATAAATAACAATTTTCAATCCGATTATGTAATACAAATTAAGTGGCAAACCCTTTAATATCAGATTGATGATCTGATTTTAGTGGAAAACTAATCCAACTTTTTTTTCTATTTCAGGTGAGTTTCCAAACTTTTTTTCCATATTTCTAACTTCAAACGTATTGGTAAGAAAATAATTTTAATATTTTTCAAATATCTTTTCTTTTTTGTCCGAATTTTTGCTCAAAACAAGGATTGATAGACAAATTCAAATTAATAAGCTTTCTGTTCTTTGGTCTTATCTAAAACCAACACTACTCAGAATATGACTCTAAAAGTAGATACTTTTAAGAAAAATTCTTTTTGTATCTCGAACCGAGCGTGCAAATAATTCAAGATTTTATTATTGAAATGAAAACCATCTCGATGAAAACGCAATTTTTAAACAACGAAACGAAATATTTCCCCAAACTTCAACTATGTATATGTACTCAGTATATGCCGCTGTATCTAAATACTGTATTCAACTTTTATTAAATTAGTAATTCAATATATAATTTTTATTTCATACTTTTCCAAAAAAGATTTATTATAGTTTTTTTTTTTTTCATAATATTTTTGTTATGTTTTTTCTATGAACAAAAAAAAAATTGACTCAAAGGCGTTGGTGTTCAATTACTTACTCACGAAAGCAAAATTAATTAGAATTTGTGTTATTTATTATATAACAGATTTTTTATTATTTGTGATTTTATTATGGTCTATAAATAAAGTCCAGTATCATCATCATCGATTAACTATAACCACTGGTTAATTATTGTTTGAACTTGTCAATCAAATCTATAATCAAATAATTAGAGTTAACATATGATGATGAAACTGGACTTAAGTTTAATAATTGTTTTTTTTTTTTTTTTTTTTAAATAAAATTTTTATTGCTATTAAAAAAAACGTTACCGGATGTTTCATAGTTTTTTTTTGTTTGTTTGATATTAAAAGTTTTAAAATAAAACACCGCAATATAATTAGTTCATATATTAAATCAAATTAATGTGATTTAATGAATTTAAAAATGATTTAAGACTTCCGAATCAAGTCTGTATATACACCTAAACGAATGCTGCTGACTGTGATTTTTAAATAAAGCGTATAACTAGAATTTAAATAAGATGGGTGTTAGTGACTTTCGTGTCATATATTTTTCTTTTTGGATAAATAAAGAAAATTAAAATTTGATTTAATTTTAGTTTTATCTGATATTTATATCTTAGGACTACGAACTCATTACATATTTATTTATTTTATCATTTTTTTGGAAGTATGTTTCATTTTGTAATAATATACTTTATTGAGAAAAGTAGCCAGAAAATAATTTGGGAATATGAATTTGACACCATTCAATCAGGTAAATCGAATGAATCTTGACGCCACTTATATCTAGTAGTCTAATTTTAAATATAATAAAAGTTTATAAATATTTCGAGTTATAAGTTTATATTTAAAATATAATTTGATTTAACAATGTTTATAATTAATTGAGTATAATTATTAGAATACATAAATATGATTTTAAATTTAAAATGACATGTCGGTAATGTCGGTATTTATAATGTAATAGGTGGTATTTTATATTAATATTGAACATGTCAATAATAGGTATATTACATAGTTGTAGACCATGAGCCCATAATGAATTGAAATTTTCGTGATTCTTTTAATCTGCCTTTTTGAGAATTGATTAAAAAAAAAAGATAGTAAAAACAAAAATTGAGGTTTTCAAGGTCAAATTTATATTCCTTTTTCCGAAATTATTGAAATTTTTCTCATTTTTTGATAAATCATCGAAATACAAAGATGGATTATCTTTTTCCCCATGAATTCGACACTCGAACATGACTCGAACTACGGTTTAAATTTCAATATACTTGATTACCAACTTGAACCTTTATAAATTCTCAAATAGGCAGAAAAAAAAGAATCATGTACCGGAAAATAATGCGTCTACTTAGTTGTTGATGTTCTTCCAATTCCAATTTTCTTGAGTCAACGATACCAAATCAAAAAAAAAAAAAGAATTTGCCAGCCTAAAATTTTTCTTGATACAGGAAAATATTTACTTGTTATCATGTACAGAGCATATTACAAGTAGTTTTTTTTTAATCAGTGTAGAACTTTCGCTTCATTATAGGCTCACGGTCCAATAGAGATGGTCATCTTTGATAATATGTATAATAATAATATATGAATATGGATATTATATTATTTAAAATATAATAATAATTTATTAACAGAATATATTAATAATAACCATATTTATTAGATAATTGACATTTTGTATTTAATATTATTTATATATCATAATATTATTTTTGATTTTATGAAATGATAATTATTCAAAATGTGTGTATATGTACGCACAGAAGACATAAAAATATTTCCAATATAATATATTTATATACATTGTATTAGCTTCGAAGAATGACCTAAAAAGGGTATCAGTTTTTTAATTTAACACATTCCAATGCTGATTTTACAAGTACTCATTTTATTTATAATGAATTTCACCACACAATCCAGTATCAAAACAAATTCAGCAATAGGAACAACCCAAGTTTTTATTGAATCTCAATTATTGAGACTCTACTGTAATTCTAAATTATATAGCATAAAATTTAAACTAATTTAACATTTTTGTCTATCAAATAAATCAGTTTGATAAATATGGTGGGAGCGCAAGTAAATATATATTACTATGTAAGAGTGGATATATTGTATAATTTAAATGCACTCCCACCATTTATTTATCAAAATTCTGGAAAATTTTTATTCAAGATAAAACTATAATTTAAACAATATTGTCAGGAGATAAACACGTTAAATAACTTCTAATAATTCTGGACCAATTTTGTGGCGGGGCTGTGAATATTATGTGCGCAATAGAGTTCTGTAAAACATTATTTTACCTAAATGAAAAAATTTAGAATTATCTAGAAGGATTATAAAGGAAAGTGTATTATTTAGTTACTAATTTTATCATAAATTTTTCCTTTTTCCAATAATTATTGGGAAATTATAAATTTTATGTTTGATCATCTCTAACAAGTACTGAGCATTTTATGTTTTTATCCCCCGAACTAAAAAAAAAGGGATTTTATAAGTTTAACCGCTATGTGTGGGTGTCTGTGTGTCTATCTGTGACATCGTAGCGCCTAAACGGATGAACCGATTTTGATTTATTTGGTTTCATTTGAAAGGTAATTTAACGGAGAGTGTTCTTAGCTATGTTACAAAAAAATTTGGTCGAGGGTTTTTTAAATTTTGTAAATTCCACTTGTAACTGTTACAGTTAACGTTAATAACATGGAAATAACATGGTAATGTGTTTTAATTGAAAACGTTTGTCAATTCTTCAGCCATACATTTTTCATTTGTGTTTATAGTGTTTATATCCATTGGTAAAAAAAAACATTGTTTACAACAATCATAATACAATAATACAACAACATTGTTCATATTATAAAAAATACATTTTTAATTTATAATTTATAAAAATATCTCTCTTCTTTCTCACTCAACTTTATCTCTATAATATTTATAAATATTTTTAAAAGATCGGTGACATATTTATATCCTCACGTTATTTATTACAATATACCAATATACATGTATGATATATGTGTAAACACTGACTCTCTGACTATAATATGATGTCCAATATCCATCCATATAACCAAAATAATATAATAATATTTTTTTAATTTTATTATATTGGTACTAATTTTATATTATATGTGTGTGTTGTTGTTGTTGTTGTTGTTCATTATTCGATTTGTGAAGTGATGTTAGGCGTTATTTTACTAATTGAACATATCACACATTATATATTATGTTATTTACATATATACAGAGGGATACATAAGTAGATATACAGTAAAGTAGATATTAGTTTCATTGGTATTGAAAATTATGAATATAAAACGATAAATACGTATTTGACCCAAAAAATAGATAAGGATCGTTTAAACTATCGATAAAAGATGAAAAACTAAAACAAAACCGATAAATGTTGTCAGGATTTTCACATATTTTAAGGCAAAAGTCTATTTATATCAAATTCTGCACCCTTTTTTGAATCCTTAAATACCGCGATCCGTTTTCGTGCTCACTTGTGAAGAAGCCACGCCATGTTTCAGATTAGTTTAAAAAAATTATCAGCTAAGAAACGAAGTATACCATTTATAGTGTACGAACAAGAAGTCATATACAAGGTGTTCCATAATTGACTATAGAACTTTCTAAATAAACTTATAAAGACTAACGAAAAAGCTCTCTACCAAATTTCTATCTGAGACCTATTTTCCGAGATAATTAATAAAATCAATTAATAAAATTTAAAAATTTAAGCTTGATAATATGATAACTAAATGCAACGATAAAGACATGCTTTTATTTCTAAGTTCTCTGTAATTGGATAAATTTATTAATTATCTAGGAAATAAGGCCTCAGATTTGGTAAATAACTTTCTTGTTCGTCTTTATAAGCTTATTTAGAAAGTTAAAAGATCTGCAGCCAATCATTGAACACCTTGTATACACAAAAGTTATTGATCTGATTTCTACGGGTCGTACCATCGACTTAATATTTCTTAACAGCTTTAAAGCACAATTTTTTATAAAATGAATATTGCTGTAGGTGTAAAAAAGCTCAATTAATTTTAAATAAATAAAATTCCTATAAATCAGTAATAAATATTTGAATATGTCATTTACAATTCGATTTTAAAAATTAATTTGAAATGAAACACAAAACTCTAAATACAAAAAAAGTATATTATAAATAAATAAAAAAAAGTTCATAATAAAATGAATTATTATAAAAGATATTTTTTAAAATCGCCTAAAGGATAATTTGAAAAAACAAAATAAAAAAAAACTATTTATATGATGATTGTAGTAGAAAGCAAACGTTCGCAGCTAGCTAGGCTTTAGAGCGAGCCTGGTTAGTATATTTATTTGGTCTCTGTTATAATAACACCTTCACATAAAATATATCTATCTATACAGGCATACGAATTCGGAAAACCTGTTGAGATCTGAATGGTATTCATTTTTTTGAATAAAACGTACTTTATTTTTTTGAGAAATAATCAAACCATTTTTATCTAAGAATATTTCAGAAACTTCAAAATCTTTAGGTTTTAAAACACTAAAAAAAGTGAAGAAACTAAAAGAAACAAGGATCAGAATCAACTTAGCAAATAAATCTCTGTCCTTTAGCACAAGAGCTAGATCAACGTTTTCAAAAATTTATATTTTTTGAATTTCCTAAATCTTTTTTTCTGAACTATGTTTCTTATCGCACATTATCGTTCTGATTTGTTTGCTGTTTGAGAGGTAAAAGCAAAAAAAGACACCAAAAAGTGACCCTTTTCACGTAGGTTACCTAGGAATCTACAACTTTTCCAAGCGATTCAGTTTTTTTCAGAAATAATTTAAAATAAATACAAGGAAATTTTATGTTGAGACATAATAAATATCCTGAACTAAACACGTATTGGGTTGACTACTAAATGAGAAGTATATCTTTTTTAAACTAATATCACAATTGATTAAAATATACAACAGTAAAAAGTAAAAATAGCTATAAAATTAAATTCCTTAAAGAATAAAACAAGTATTTTATTTCTAAACTTATTTTAATAACTTGTAAATAAAAAAGTAAGCACTAGATTTATAATGTACGAAAATACGAAAGGAACATAGTTCCTACTGAGTGTTCCGCGACACCTCTCGTTCTTTTTTAAATAGTATTATATATATCTCGTACGGTGTTCGTGATATAGTCTAGATCTTGAACTATAAATGTTTCCTCGAATATTGAACAGAGGATATTTAAGAAAACTATACATTAGATATTCTCAACAAGGTTTAATTGGTACATCTCTTTAGTTTTATTATAATATTCTTTATGATAATATGCACTGTCCGTGCACTGCAGTCCATACGTTTGTGAAGTTCAGACTCTTCAGGATAGATAGAGAACCAATTTTCAATGTTGTTTATTATATTAAAATCGACATTTATTCCACCCAAACAACTTATAAGAACAAATAAATATATTTTATAATTGAACAAATTATTATTGTTATTATTATTATTATTATTGTAATTATCGTTTGCCCATTTACACTTCATTTTATTATTGTTACATTTTTCATATTATTGTACAGGATGTGAGGGGAGAGAAGTGTGCGATTTTGAAAGCACTTGAAAATAAAAACCAATGAATTAGCCAGGTTTATTTGACCATTTATCTACATAGTAATTATTTATATGTTAAAATTATGTCATGCCTTTTTCAAACTGAATCGATTTTGAAAACCATCGCCAATTTTGTTTTTGTTTTTTTTTTGGGGTATGTAACCCTAAGATCACACTTGTAACATAGCTAAGAACACGCTCCGTTAAATTGCCTTTCAAAAGGAACCAAAAAAATTAAAATTGGTTTATATGTTTAGGCGCTACGATGCCACAGACAGATACACTCATAACGGTAAAATAACACCCCTTTTTGTTAGTTCAAGGGTTAAAAATAGAAAATCATATTAAATAAAATTAACTACTTATATAAATTATTTAAAAAAAGAATTGCAGTATAAAAAAAAATAAAAGATAATAAAAAATAAAGTAAGAAATAAAAAATAAAAATATAATATATAATATAATATATATAAGCGTTGATATAAATAAATTAAGTTGAAAATATAACAAACAAGATGTTCATGAGTGACAGACGCCATGACTGATTACCAGTCACGTGATCAGCTGACAAATAAAAATATATCAGTTTTTAAAAAGAGAGTCATTCGTTTTAATATCATTTCACATTTTATAAATAAACTTTTACTCAAATATTATTATTATTAAAATACAAAATAATATATGTATGTATAATCACATTCATATGTAGAACTTGATGATGATACTAGTCGGAACTAACTATGCAAACAACCGGTGAGCTGATTTTTTTTTACAATCCCATCATTGGGCTTTCAAGCTTTGGTTAATTAAAAAAAAATATCCAATTTCAATGGTATTTATTTTATGTTAATATAAAGTGAATTTCAAACGTTTTCGTCAAGAAAAATCTTACTAAACTCCATTTTTGTTTAGTAATTTTAAAGTTTCACTTTTTTTTTGTATACTCATCTTCCATTAGAGTCTCTGAAAAATAACGTATGTACCTTTTAATACACTTCAGACAAACATCATCAAACTCGATACGCAAAATGGAAATAATAAACAGACGACAAATGCATAAATTTAGCGTTCCGTAGCATTATACTTTCATAAATGGTTAAAGTTACTTTACCATTTTACAACCTTTTATTTAGTTTCACATGTCCCGTTGTCTGTCTGTAACCAAATCTTGCAAGTCAAATTTGATCCACTTCCCGGTTTCCGATTGAGTTGAAATTTTGCAAGCACATTAAGTTTGGATGATAATGCATGGTAAGGTGGTGGCGTCCTGATTTTCCCATCGCTTCCACCATATTTGATATATACATTTTTTTAGTCTTAAATTAAAAATTTTAACAAAAAAATAATTTTTAAGGGACAAGCTTTTATTGTACCAAAAACTAGAAAATAATTTTATCTATGAGTCAATCATACCCGACTATTTGTAAAAGCTTAAGGCGCTTAATATCTAGAATGAATCGAAAAATAATTAGGCATGTGGAGTAGATGAGTGACTCATACGCGATAAAATTATTTTTTACTTTTAAGTACAATGAAAGTTTGTCCCTTAAAAATTATTTAAGTATTTGATCATTTTAATAATCGATTTATTTCCAACCAATGATGCCGGGAGAGTTAAAATCTTACGCCAACGAGAGACGTGTCGATATTCGAAACAACAAGAGACAAGAGACATCGTTTTGCGGAAACACTATTTCCAACATTATTTAACACTGTCTAACCGGTACAATTATTTCGTTTAATGTTTGACGGAAGTTTATATCAAATTACCAAGCAATAAATTGACTTGTCTACATAATTTGTATTGATATTAATTCTATTAATTCTTCTATATTATAAAATACAGTTGGCTTTTAAATTTTCGATTAAATATTTTAATTCAACTTGATAAAATTATTTATGTGCACAACAAATGTTTTTAATTATCTAAAAATATACCACAAGAAGAAACATCATGTTAATAAAATTAATTACAATTGAAACATACTGTACTTGCTAAAAATAATATACCTACAGGAGTAATCAAAATTATTTTTACATTTAAACGAAATATATTCCAAAACATTTCGTTAAACAAGTGAAATTTACAAAATTTATAAAACCCCCGACAAATGCGACTGATTCCTTGTAAACCGATTTTTAGAAACTTAGCTATAAAATGTTCTGAATCAAGACGGTTCGACCGTTTAGCGGCTACGATGCCACTAAGAAACACACAGACGCACAGATTTGAACTTATTAACACTTTAAACTTATAACACTCCTTCTTAAATCAATATAAAAGTGATGGTCATGGACATCAGTTGAAATGAAAAGGATACTTAGAGAGCTATCATTTTTTGGGACAAATTTTTCGAAATATTTCAATTGAAATGGAAATATTTGAGTTGAGTTTGTTCTTTTGAATTATTGTTTTGAATTACTTAATTATTTTACCATTTCACTTTTCAAAATGAATTGAGCCAGGTTTATTTGACCATATTTCCAAAGTAATTATTTATATGTTAAAATTATAAGTCAATTTTTTGCTGAAGAACAATCTCCGTTAAATTACCTTTCAGATGAAATAAAAAAAATTAAAATCGGTTCATCCGTTCACAAACACATAGCGGTCAAACTTACAACACCCCATTTTTTTAGTTCAGGGGTTAAAAAGAGTGGATCATTTTGAATAGAAATACAATTTTCAATCACCCTGTTTATATTAAAATAAATGAATCTAATTTCAAAACACACAAATAAAAAAAAATAAAATAAGCTAAAAAAAAAAAATAAAAATTAAATAAATAATTTTTGGCTACAACATTCATAGTGATCAAATGTATCAAAGATGTATAAATTAATGATCCATTTTGTATAAAATAAATATATTAAAATAAAATGATATAAAAATAATATATAAATTAATAATTTGTTTTTTAATTTAATTAACCATTTATTTTATTTTATTTAATATTTATAATATGATCATGATGATGATATAAATTCTTAAAGAAGAGACTATTAGTGTCACTAAATATTTTATTTTGTGTTTTTCTAGATTTAAAAATAATTTTATTTTTGGTTTTTTTTTTATATTAAAGAGTATATTTATCAAATTTAATGTTGATGAAAGAAAATTAATGTAATTTATTTTTATAAATATATAATGTCGCAGTTTTTTAAATTAATTTAATTCTTTATTGATTTAATTTTTTTTTTTTATATTATGGATGTTTAATTTGGATCAAATTTGTAAATTAAATATTAGTAAAATATTTTTGAAGTGGAACTTCATTTTCGATGAAAAACACGCAAAACGTTTCAAAAATCCATGTGTGGGTTGAGAAAAAGTTTAAAAATGCCTAAAAGGTCAGAAAATCAAAATACACCTCCGATTTTTATGGGATTCGGCGCAAATTGTTCGTATGAGAGTGTAGAAAAAAATCAGTTAGGTCAAAAAGTGTGGTTTTCAAATTTACCAGCGTTGGCGCGCTTACAAGTTGGTAATAGTAACACAAATTCGTGATGATACTGACAAAATTAACGATTATTGATGGATTTTGAACAAATATTTGATTCAAAACTAATTGGATTTTATATTTTTAGACATTTTTTAATAATTTTTGTTAAATTAATTTTTTTATCTAATCTCTCCATTTTCGAGATGTCGACGTTTTAAAACTTTTTTAGACTTAAATTTTGTTATCAACAAGTTTGACGATTATCAAGTGGTTTTGATCAAATATTTGATTAAGAAACCAACTGATTTCATATTTTTGAGTTTTTCACCACAAGTCGCAGCATTGCCATTGAGATTCGAAGCATTTTTTTCACTTCGGAATGAAGTGCAAACGTTCGAGTATCGATCATCCTATTGTAATTGAATAAGTGACAGGAACATTTTTATACTTAGCCATATTGGCTTAAAATCACCATTAATTTTTCCAATACTTACTTTTTTATAATAATTTGGAAATATTGATGGGATTTCACACCATTTTCATTTTCCCCTCCCTGTATTTATTAAAATTTTTGTTTTCTTTCGAATTAAACGAAAAAATAATAATAAAATGTTCGGTGAAATGAAACACATTGAACTTAACATCAAAATTAAAATCACTTAAAATCTACATTTTTCATAAACATGCATAAAATTATTATTATTTATTTGTAAATGAAATCGTTTGAGCATGCCTTTATAATAAATATAAAATATAAAATTAATATTTATTAAATAAAAACCAATAATAATTGTATGTAGACATATTTATCTGTCAAAATAAATTCATTTTTATTTTATTTACATAAAAAATTAACGCTAATTGTTTTAAAAATACAAGTTCTTTTGAAGAAAAAAAAAATTTATATCACTCTAAATAAATTTTTTTTTTAATATTTAAAAAAACATTTCTAGTTTCAATAAATTTGTTGACATATAGTCTTCATCTTTTAACGTAAATATTGAACTATGAACAAGAAAAAGTTTCCAATTGGTTCACACCAAAAAATTCTTGAGCAATGTTACAAGGAATTTTGCAACATTAAATTCATATCAAATTTTTTTTAAACTCTGCACAGTTTGTTTGGCTGTTGATATTCTCATATTAAGGTAGTACTAGCGGTAATAGACTTTGCATGCAAAATTTCATGAAACTTGGCATAGTTGTCCATTATTATATCATCATTAACCAGTTAAATTTTTAGGGGCCTTCAGAAAACTGAAAAATGGATATTTTAAAGATATTTTAACATTGATCCTTATGGGAAATCACAGATTTTTTTTATTTCACAAAACTGGACTTTCAGATTTTCAGTTCTCTGATGGCCCCTAAAAATTTTACTGGTTAATTATGATATAATAATGGATAACTATGTCAAGTTTCATTAAATTCTGAATGAAAAGTCTATTACCGATAGTACTACCTTAAGTAAATATTTCTTGAAATATTTCTGAAATATATACTTGTTATCATTGTTTAGATTTAAGTTTTACGAATTAGTTGGATAATTTTGTATGTGTGTATCGGTACATTTAAATCAATGAAAAAATATATAAATATACTTTTTTTTCTTAAATAAACAATAATTTCTTTTAGGATGAATATGCTAGTTTAAATATTGCGGTGTTTTATTTTTTGTTAAAAATTATTATTTGACAAGACAAAAGAAATAAAAAATATTAAATGATTTCTAAGAAAATCAATCAAATGATTTAAAAAACTATCAAATTATTCGAATATATTTTGTATTGAATTTTTCATAAACAAATCATTCGTGAATCATGTCAAAAATTCAAAAAAATATTTATTACAAGTTTAGGCAAAAAATTGTATCTTGAATCATTCTGTAGTTTTTAGTAGTCATTCTTATTTACTGGACAATATTTGTATCTCAACACGGCTATATTATCTGATTGCAAGTAGGCTAAAGGCTGGTTGTCAATGTGGTTTTTTTCGAATAAACTAAAACTCGAAACATTTTTAATTATTCTGTTTTGTCTATTTACAAGGTGACTGTTCTTGGTAACTAAATTGTTATACCATATTCCAGTCTTTTAAAAATAACGTTTAATTTTGAGGAGGTAAAGCTTCAAATACCCAACGTGGCGTACTTTGAATCAAATAACATAATGTACCATTGATGATATGGTAATATATATGCATCAAATTTTACAATTATATTCTTTCCGAATATAGGTAAAAGCGAAGAATAAGTGACCTATTGAAGTTGTTGGTGGACCCCCAGGGTTATGGGTTCTTTTAAAAGAATTAATTAAAATTATTTTGAACTTTTGAGTCCACATGTTAATATAGCGTTATATAAGCCATCTATTTTTCTTAAATCGACTTATAAAGACGTTCCATCAACACTAACACTGCTCAAAAAATAATTAAAACGATTTTATTACACACATCCTATTACAAAAAAAAAAATGTAAATATATATTAATTTAATATTTTTATAACCATTTTTATTACATATTGAATTAATTAGTTTCTTTTAAAGTTTTATCTTGAATACAAACTTTTTTTTTGTAAATTTTAAACTCGAAACAAAAAAACAGAATTATAATAATATTCTTTTCTTAAATTTTTATGAGTCGATTTTTAATTTAAACATATAACATACATAAATCATTATTTTTTTTTTGTAACATATACATGGATTTTAAAGTATGTGTTTGCAAGATCAATAACTTTTAATTGAAAAAAAAAACAAATTTTTTATGTAGAACGCGAGATTGTACGAATATTAACTATGTCGGATGACAAAAGGATTTGTGTAATTTGAATAATTGGATAAGAATTTTTTTAACGGCCAATAAAAATCATATAACTAATATCAAATTTAATTTAAATTAGAATATTAACAAAAAAATATAAGTTTATAGTAACCTATAAAAGTTTGGAAGATATTAGAGTTCTGGTACCGATATTTGGCACAAAGAGGAATGTTATCTAAAAAATAACATCAAAAATGAAAATTTTGACTAAAAACTAGTGGATTTCAAAAAAATTCCATTCAGATCGGATAAAATTTGGATATATTATTTAAAAAATCGGTTTTTTGAACTTTATGACGTCATTAAAATCCAAAAATTTGAAATTTGCTCTATTATATCCAAATGATATCCTATTTTAATAAATCAAGCATGGAGTCATACTACATTTGGGTCATACTTTTCAAATTTGTGGTCAAATTTAACCTATTTATAAAATTTTTGAAGATATTGGAGTCTTGGTACCGATATTTCGCACAAAAAAGAATGTTACCTAAAAAACAACATAAAAAATGAAAAGTTTGACCAAAAATTAGTGGATTTCAAAAAAAATTCCATTCAGATCGGATAAAATTTGGGTATATTATTAAAAAAAAATCAATTTTCTGAACTTAATGACGTCATCAAAATCAAAAAATTTGAATTTTGCTCTATCACATCCAAATTATATCTAATTTTAATAAATCAAGTATGGAATTATACTAAATTTGGGTCATACTTTTCAAATTTTTGGTCAAATTTGTCCTACCTATAAAAGTTTTAAAGAAAGTGGGATCCGGGTACCAATATTTCAAGCAAAGAGGGAATGTAAACTAAAAAATAACATCAAAAATGAAAAGTTTGGCTCAAAATTAGTGGGTTCCAAAAAATATTCCATTCAGATCGGGTAAAATTTGGGTGTATTAAATAATTAAATTAAATTAATAAAACCCAATAAATCATAAATTTAATTGCTTATTTGATTAAAATTGCACAAAAAATTACATAAATACTTTAAATAAACATAATTGTTTAGTATAGAAAGTTAAATGCACGTTGTCAGCAACTTTGTATTGGTACCATTAAGGAAACATGGTGTAAAAATTAATTTAAAATATTTTATAGCGTATAATAATTTGAATTTATATAATTTTATTAATTATTTCATTTTGCATTAATTAATTACACTAATTTCTAAAAAGAAATAAAAAATTTTGAATTCTATAGATGTAAGAGCAAACTCTTACAGGCTCTAGTAGTCGCACAATAAATTTAAATATGATTATTGTTATTACAGATAGAACATCAAACAAATAATTTGAATGTTGAAAATTTTTAGAGCCATAAATTTTATAATTTCATAATATGTGATAAGTCACTAACGTAAGCACGACGGTCGATGCAACAGTGATATGAAAACAGTTTCTGTTTTATTTTATAAAATTTTCATACATATAAAATATGTATACCAATATCGCATTCATAAATATAGAGTGGCCCAATAAGGACGCTGATTTTAAATTTAGTTGAAAAGTGGTTCAATTTTGAACAAATATTATAAACTTGCAAAGATCTTTCTAAAAAGTTTTAATTGAATCCGGTAACACATACAATTTATTTATAAATACTGGATCATTTCTCTGTTTGGGCACAATTTTCCGGGCAATCAAAAGAGTTTTTCTTTTGTATGCCATTGCTAAAATGTCTAGTAAAAAAATTTTTTAAATTTGTTTTCATTCGTTCCAAGTGAAAATTAACAAAAACATTCAAAATATGTACGTTTTTTTGAGATTTCTCCCTAAGAGTAATGTATTTTATATCGATTTTCAATGAATGTTTTCTTAAAAATTTGCATGCATGCCTAAGCTGAAATTTTAAAATCATATTCTTTGAGTAAATGTCTACTAATGAAATTATTTTGAGCCTTTAAATCAAATATTGTTGACATGCTTATACATTCTTCGCTGCACCTTCATTAACAAAATATCTAATTTCCCTCAAATTCTTTTCAAATTACCTTAGATCTAACTATTTTCAGGGGTCATCCTATAGAAACAAAAATAATGAAAAACGTTTTGTATGTTGACATTAAAATAGTTTTTAGACAAATAAAAGATCATATTTTATATCTTGATTAAAAACTTGTAATTTATGAGCATCTATTTAAAATTTAATATTTATGAGAAATTGTAATAACGTTATACATAACGTACACGACGTTATATTAAAAATAGTCCGACTGTTACACAATTAATAAAACACCTTTTAATAAATTTATTAAAACTATTAAATGTCTAACTTAGAAAAATGGGTCTCTTACTTAGAAGGAAAGGAATTCAATTCAACTAGCTCCACCCGTGCAGAATTCTAGGCTATTCATTAAATTCATTCAGGTTGTGCGAAATAATATTATAAGTGATAATTTACTTTCTTTTTATTTATAGGCAATTTTATTACAGATATTATATACAAATTACATAATGATCAAATTTTTTCCTGAGCGTTACATTTGTAGACCGTTAGTCTCTTTTTTGGTTACTAGCCAGAACGATAAGCTTTAAAATGAGGGATAAATCATGGAAATGGATAAAAGACTGTGATACAATTTTCAATAAAAATTTTATCCATTTAACTATTTGACTCCAATAAAATTCAATTCACAAATTCAATTTTGTCGTTTTAAACACTTTTTTTGTTGTTGTTGTTGTAATAAAAGAAAAATGAATGAGTTTTTTAAAGACATATGTGTGACCAGGCACAGGCCAACTAATTATAAATTGTAAATATTAAGGCTAAATATTCGTAATTTAGTCTTATAATACATTGTATAAATGTTACTGTAAAGATACAAAATCGATAAAATTATTCATTAAATATCATCTACACCGATCATGCTAAACTAAATATATATATTCCCGTCACACAGTAGAGCCAAAGGCCAAAAATGCGGAAGAATTCAAAAGTTTTACGGTAGGGCTTTTTTATCACTAAATTTGCTACAGGGATACTCTAAGAAATGAAAACCGTTCACAGTAACATCCTGTACCCCGATTCTCTTCTTTACTTTCAGTTGAAATGTGGCCTTTGCCCAAGCACACAATATTGTAGATACAAAGCGAAAAGTCTAATTTTGGCCGTATTCGGCCACATTGTAATCATCTCCATTTCAATTTGCAATCGTATTGTCGACTTTCGTTAGAATATATCAGATACATGAAACTGTATTTTTGTGAGGTCATCGGTACGATTGCAGTAAATTTTAGTCCGCGGGACAGACCCCTTTTTACTAAATGATCAATACATACTTAAAACTTCGTGAGCTCTCTACGACTGTTTTCGAAAGTTCTGCGTTCTCAAATGAGCATTTGTAACGTCATACTCAAGCTATCGGTCTGAAAAAACTCAGCAGGGAATTTGTCAGACACTATGACCACTTGATATATAAAATAGATGCTTAAATGTTCAGAGATCACTGAGCTTGTTTACTTAGCGCTGTATCCGTCAATCACAGTCATTAACAAAGTACCATTACTGAAATGTGGCCTATAAACGAAACAAAATGATGTAATGATGATTTTTTATCAGCCACTTACCGATTTCATACTTTTACAGTAACATATATATAATTCATATTACATACAGACATTCACATATGTGTGTATGACCTGTCATAATTGAGATTTGTATCCGAGAGATCAATCATCAGTTGATTTGGCAAAGAGTTGGAAAACTTCTGTATGGTATGTAACTTGTGTTGTGTGTATAAACGGTAAATTATATTTATTTCTTTTCTTAAATATCTTTTTATAACTAGTATTATTATTATTATTAATATTACAGTTATTCTCAAACAATGGTTCTATGGCTTGTTTTTTTATTTATATGAGATTTCTTTCTTTGATGGAATTTATGTAAAAATTTGTATTTTATTTAAAAAAAATGTTTCAAACCACAATTATTTTACGTAATTTTATTGTTCTTGTAAATAGTTCTAATAAGTTATGTACTCAGCACCACGGTAAGAAATTTTTTGCCGACGTAATACTGTATGATTTCGATGATTTTGATTTGCTGATAAAATTTTAAACATAGATGATTGTACTATTTAGTGTATCGGAACATGAGCAACAGTAAGAGAATTCTTATTTTATTGATTTAGTTATGCACTCGGTTTTATTGCGAATGCCATTTGTTTTCGATCGTTCTAAAACTAAATTTTCGCATAAATTACCTTACAAACTATATATAATTCATAATATAATAATAATATAATACAAAAATATGAATAATGTCATTAAACAAAGATAAATATAACATATACCGGGTGTTTTAGTAAAGTGCAAATAGACAAAGTATAAATTTATTCAATGTTAAAGAAAATAACGGCAAGCAGTTAATATGGCATTTGTAAACAGGGTTCAAACTTCAAAAAAAATATCAGTGGTCCATTAAAAGAGTAGCCTATTGTTTAGTTCAGTTAGACTATTTTGTTGTAAATTAGAGTCGATTATCCTTAGCACACTATGAATTTCTTTCTGTATCACCGAAGATTTTTTTAATGATCCCATCCAGTATATTGCAATTAGAGACTCCTCCCACTATGATATAGCTCACTCTCTGTTTAAGTAGTGTTTTATTGGATGGATTTGATTTTGAGGAATGTATTTTTTATTAATCGATTATAATAAGAGTACGATAATTATCTCGTAAATTAGGCCTCAGATCCAAATTTTGGTAAAAACCATTTTCTTCTTTTTTTTCTCAGCTTTTTCAGGAAGCAAAAGTTCTGCAGTCAATAATAGAACATCCTGTATATAGTTGTACAGATAGTAATGAAATTTTAAAGAAAACATAATACTCTTTCTTTCTACATATGTGTGACACTTAATTTATAAATATAATACATGCATACGTACATTAATACATAAGTACATATAGACCAGTTCCTAGGTCAAAAAACTGAGCCGGGACTCTGATCTGGATGCCATTCGCATTAACTGTTTGAATCCCTCAAATTTGACCTTTTTAACTTCCTTAATATTATTGGATGGACTTAAAATGAAAGGAGAAACAATAGACTAGCAATTTAAAACTACCGACTAATTTTTGAGAACATGGAAACATATGTTTTACCCTTAATTTGAACCCTCACAGGAAAACCTAAATATTTACTAAAAATTGTTTAAAACAAAAGTGGTTTATTTTAAAATAAGGAACATTTTTTTAATTTTTGAATTTTTGTTCTATCTATTACGGTTTTCACTTTGAGTCCTACGAAAGCTATTGGAGTGGCTTAGAAATTTAGGGATTTGAACAATTGATACGAGTGGCACATAGATCAGTTTCCCGGTTCGTTTTTCTATCTAAAACACTTGTCTAATACATACATAAATCTTTAATATTCAATTTTATTATAATATCTTCTATACTACCTCTATACAACATACATATAATATAATATTATTGTTAATTTTCTTGTTTAAGTTGGCAAACATGTTTAAGATGCGCAGCGCACACTTCTATCATCAACTTTAATACTGTCTTTAAAAAACTTACTTGACTTTAGCCTAGCTAGAGTCATAAACATTAACATTATACTATATTACATACATTATGTTATTATTACTATATAATATTGTACATTATACATGATGTATATATTAAATATTATAGCGTGACAAATATTACAAATTGCTTAGAATTAAGCAAAGCCTACTCTAAGTATTTTCCACAGATTTTACACTTTTATATGGAAAAGTTTATATTTTACATACAACGCTTCTGTAACACAGTCATTGCCTATGCTTTTTAATTAAAATTATCTACTGTAGTGGTGGTGACGCCACTGATCCACTATTCAAATAAATTATATCGATCATTTTAATAATCGATCTTGTTTACTGATTTATATCTATTTTTATATAAAAAATAACAGATTATGCAATTTGTATTGTCGGCTTCACCATATTTTGGTCCTAGCGAACCGGATCTGGATCATATTTTATCCATAACGCGGATCTGAACCGGTTATTGATCTTGTTATTTCAGTTTTAATTATTTTTCTTAATTATTATTCGATAATTTATGTTAAATTAGTTTTATTAAAATTGAAATATTAATAATAGTAACAAGTGTTTCAATTTTTGTTAAAAAATTATTGAATTATCAACTTGCTTGTACAAATCTGTTTGGGTGTTATTTAGAATTTAAATCACTGAAACTTGTAATCGTTTATTCCACATTCCAGGTGTTAGAGATACATATTGAAATATTATACAGCGTGTTTACTTTGTATATATATTTTTTTTCTCATAATTTATAAATTATAATAACTTATAAATTGAAATTCCACAAAGCTGAATTGTTTTATTGTATTAAAAATTAATTTATTCGCTGCTTAATTTTGATAATTTAATTCGCATCTGTAAACTTGTAATTAATTCAAACTCATAAAATTTTTGTGAAACACATTGTATATTTCAATAATATTATTTTTTGTTACATTTAATTCGTTTCAAAATGACTCGTGAACAATCACTTAAACGTGAGTTAAGCCAATATGAAGGCTTAAAACAAATGTACTTTTTACAAATTCAACGTATTCATGGTTATACCAAATTATTGAATGACCAATCTGTTTTAAAAACTTTTTTGGCTGAATATACCACTGTCAACGAGATAATGTCTGAAATTAAGGATGTTGTTATGAAAATAAATGACATTAATTTACAATTAGATGAAGCATATGAAGTAAATTATCAAACTATTAGTAGCAGCCAACAATTGGTTGGTCACATAAACGCCGCTTATAATGAAGTCAAGCCTCAAACCTCTGTACCTACAACATCTTCTAATATGACACCTGTTCTACCTAAAATTGTATTACCAACATTTGATGGTAGTAAAAAACATTGGCCTGTTTTTTGGGAAACCTTTCAAAGTTTGATTGACAATAATAGATCTTTGGATGATAATTCGAAAGTAAACTATCTACTTTCAGCATTGCGGGGACATGCATTAGAAATGTGTACGGGCATTATCCCCACCGCTGCCAATTATCAAATAATTAAAGATTTATTAAAGGAACGCTTTGAAGACAAACGACTTTTAATGGACACTTATCTATCACAGTTATTAAATTTTAAACAATCTAAATTGGAATCCGCTGCGCATTTAAATTCATTTTTAGAAGTTTTCGATACTTCGGTTACTGCTTTGAAGAATTTAAAAATGGATGATTTGCTTGATTATGTTTTAGTTTTTATCGCACTTTCCAAATTAGATTGTGAAACTAGAAAGTTTTTTGAAATGTCTTTAAAGGGAAACACACTTCCAACTTATTCTGGTTTCATCTCTTTCATTAAAGGCCATATTAGAACGCTATGCAATTCTTCCTCGTCTGATGCCTATAAAGTTAAAACTCAAACTCCAAGTGCAAAAACAATTTCAATTAATCCTCAAAAATCAGCTAAAAGCACACACAGCTTTGTAGCCAAAAAGGAGGATATTTTTAAATGCCCCGCATGCACTCAACGTGTGTCACATAGCATATATCGCTGCAGTCAATTTAGAAAATTGTCCCCACAGGAAAGATACAAAATCGTTATGGACAAATCATTATGTTTAAATTGTTTATCCGATAAACATAAAATTAACGTTTGTAAATCTGAAAACTTATGCTCTGTCTGCAAGTCAAAACATCACACGATGCTTCATTTTGACAATACAAAGTCATTCAATTCGAAAACTAGTGAAGATAATTCATCTATTGATGTATTAAATGTTGACGAAAAATCAAAAACAAATACCAATGTTACTGCTTGCTCTGCAGTTCGAAATATAGTAGTAACTAAAACTGTATTATTATCTACCGCAATAGTGAATGTACGAGATAAATTTGGAAATATTCATAAATTGAGGTTTTTATTGGATTCTGCATCTCAAAGTAATTTCATTACCTCCGAATGTTGTCAAGTTCTAAATTTACCAATAGTAAAAGTTTTTACATCCGTTATAGGTATTGGATCGCATACGAAATCAGTTAGAGGTCAAACCAATATATTGGTATCGTCTAGATTTGACCCTACTAAATGTTATCCATTAGAATGTTTAGTTATAGATAAAATCACCAACCAGCTTCCTTCAACAAACATCGACATTACGTCCTTTGAACATTTGAAGGATTTATGTTTGGCTGATGAGACTTTCCATGTTCCTTCAACTATACATGGAATAATGGGTGCATCCATGTTTGCACAATTATTAGGAACAGCTAAAGTTATTGGCCCTTCGCTCAGTCCTATAGCTGTTCATACCCCCTTGGGATACGTGGTAATGGGTGAAGTACCTACATGTTCTGACACAACTACGACTCAAAACTTCTATGCTATTACCACTCCGGTCGAATCGTTAGTAAAACGGTTCTGGGAACTAGAAGAAGTTCCAGAATCCTCTAGTCCAAATCCTGAAGATATGGAATGTGAAAAAATATTCACTTCAACCATAACTAGAGAATCTTCCGGGCGGTATACCGTGTGTCTGCCTTTTAAGGAAAATCCTCAAAGACTAGGAGATTCATATAATATGGCACGAAAACGCTTTTTTAATCTGGAGAAACGGTTCCAAACTGAACCTTCGTTAAAAGAAACCTATTCGTCGGTCATTCATGATTATATTCAACAAAATCACATGACATTGGTTCCTTTAAATGATGTGACTTCTCCAAATTATTTTATTCCACATCATTGTGTGCGCAAAGTTGACAGTCTTACTACTCCACTCAGAGTAGTGTTTGATTCAAGTGCGAAGTCCAGTACATCAGTTTCCTTGAATGAGTTATTGCATACGGGTCCCAAGCTTCAATCAGATCTGCAACAAATATTATTGAATTTTCGATTATACTCGATTGCAATGACTGCAGACATTAAACAAATGTATCGCCAAATAAATATTTGCAAAGAGCATCGTAAGTTCCAGTTAATATTGTGGCGTGACTCTCCTGAACTCCCTTTATCGGTTTATTCGCTGAATACCGTTTCTTTTGGAGTAAAGCCAAGTCCATATTTAGCTATTAGAACAGTTCAACAATTAGCCAAGGACGAGGCGGCAAATTATCCTTTAGCGTCTGCGGTTGCAACTCGTGATTTTTATGTTGATGATTTGGTATGCAGCGTTGCAGATATTAAGAGTGCAGTCACTCTTCATAAACAAATGGTGGAGTTATTCTTGGCTGGGGGTTTTCCACTAGTTAAATGGTGTTCCAACTCTCCCGAGTTACTTCATCATATTCCAGAGAACCTTCGTTCGTCTCAGTCTATAACTTTTGATACGGAATCCTTAAAAATTTTGGGATTAAATTGGAATCCTAGAGCAGATATGTTCTCGTTTAATACGGATATTTCGACAGGAAAATGCTCGAAGCGAAATATTCTGTCTGCAGTTGCGAGAATGTTTGATCCTTTGGGTTTTGTATCACCCGTCGTTCTATTTGCAAAAAATTTAATAAAGGAACTGTGGAAACGCAAACTTAATTGGGATGATGAAGCTCCATTACCTATCCAAAATAGTTGGAAGAAATTTATTGATGAACTGCATTTATTGGAACAATTTAATGTGCCTCGCCATCTGCAAATTAATTTGAAAAGCCAAATCGTATTAATTGGTTTCGCAGATGCAAGTGAAACGGCCTATGGCGCTTGTATTTATTTTCGCACTATAAATGATGAAAAGGTAAATATCAGCTTAGTTTGCTCAAAGTCCAAGGTTTCCCCTCTGAAAACAGTGTCAATACCACGATTGGAACTTTGTGCCGCGCTTTTACTTGCAAAATTAATTTCTTTTGTAGTAAAAACTTATAACGATCGTCACAGTATTTCAAAAATTTTCGCCTTTTCCGATTCAACCGTTGTATTGAATTGGATTCACTCGTCTCCACATTTGCGTAAAACATTTGTTGCAAATCGAGTTTCTAAAATACAATCATATTTAGATTCCAAATTTTGGTACCACATTCCTGGAGTCGAAAATCCTGCAGATTGTATTTCTCGGGGTTTATTGCCAGCTGCTTTCATAAATCACAAATCTTGGTTAACAGGCCCTTCATGGTTAATAAATCCTATTGAAACTTGGCCTTTAGAATTTATTCCCGATATTGAAGAATATACTGATGAAAATTCAATATCTCTACATGTGTCTCGAAATCTCCCTACTGGAATAAATGAACTTATACTCAGGCATTCTTCTTGGTCTAGGTTGTTGCATTCGATGATCTATATCCTGCGTTTTCTAAAACTTATTCCAAGGAGAAATGAGTTCACTATTGAAGATTTGGAGGCTGCAGAGAGCTATTTAATTCAAGTAATTCAGAATAAACATTTTTCTAACGAAATAAAGGCTATTGAAAATGGCGATAATTGTTCCAAATCACTTATAACGCTTCGTCCATTTTTAAATAATAAAATTTTACGCGTTGGAGGACGCTTAACAAATGCTTCAATTGGGTTTGATGCACAACACCCTATATTATTACCAAAAAGGGACCATTTTACGAATCTTCTTATTGATTACACTCATGAGCAAAACTTACATACTGGTCCTAACCTGCTATTATCAATTCTTAGACAAAAGTATTGGATACTTTCTGCTCGTCAAATTGTTAGACAACGAGTACACTCATGTAATCGTTGTTTTAAACTGAAACCAAAACCAGTTTTTCCGCTTATGGCAGATTTACCGGCACCTCGAGTGACTCAAAGTAAAAGCTTTGAGCATTCTGGTGTTGATTTTGCTGGCCCCTTCACCATAACATTAAGTAGGCACAGAGGAGTTAGAAGCCAAAAGGCCTATTTGTGTTTATTCGTATGTTTGACAACTAAAGCATTACATCTAGAACTCGCTTCAGATTTGTCAACGGACACTTTTATTGCCGCATTAAAAAGGTTCCTTGCTCGAAGAGGAACCATTTCAGTTTTATACTCTGACCGAGGTACAAACTTTGTAGGTGCTCATTCGTATCTCAAAGAAGTATATAAACTTATAGAATCATCTGACTACAATGATGCGCTGAAAAGGGAGCTACTTAAAAGAAAAATTAAGTGGCAATTTAACCCAGCTCGTAGCCCGCACTTCGGCGGTATTTGGGAGAGTGCGGTAAAATGTGTAAAGCAACATTTATACAGGGTAATAGGCACACAGGTGCTTACTTACGAGGAGCTAGCAACCGTTTTAACACAAATAGAAGCCTTACTTAATTCAAGGCCTCTGTACGTACTTAGTTCGGATCCTACTGATCCCACAGCTTTGACACCAGCCCATTTTTTGAATCAGGCGCCCCTATCATCGATCCCAAGTACCATGGTCACTGATGAACCAATAAATTTAGTCCATCGCAAACATCTATTGGATGCTATTGTACGATCCTATTGGAAGCGATGGCACAGGGAATATTTGTCGGGGCTCCAAATCCGTCAAAAATGGAACAGTTCTGTGAACCCAGTTAAAATAGGGAATGTAGTCATCATATTAGAAGATAATACTCCCCCTCTTCATTGGCCGTTGGGTGTCATAGAGGAAGTGTTTGAGGGAACCGATGGCATTGTAAGAGTGGCCAAGGTACGCACTAAATTAGGCGTGTATACACGACCTGTTGTCCGCCTTTGTCCGCTGCCAACTCAATAGAGTCAAACTTTAATTGTAAATTAAATAATTTTCCGTCGTTTTGTCCGTTGAAATTATATATATATATTTTTTTTTTTTTTACTCATTCTCATTTAGATAATTTGATTCAATATAGGAATTTAGCTTTAATTTTTACTTAAGTGTCGTGGCGTTTTCATTATTCCTATAGTAACGATTTAAAAGGCCTGATCCTTTAAAGGCTGGGGGAATGGTGACGCCACTGATCCACTATTCAAATAAATTATATCGATCATTTTAATAATCGATCTTGTTTACTGATTTATATCTATTTTTATATAAAAAATAACAGATTATGCAATTTGTATAAGCAAGTTCGAGAGACTCAGATTTTGACCTCCATGAGGACAAGATAGATAGTTTTTTTGCGCTGCTTGAGAACACACCCGTCGTTGTGAACTCAAAATTTTCTAATTTTCTATTTAATAAGTTCCGTATATGTGTATAAAATTTAAAGAATTTAAGTAAAAATACTTTAAGTGATAAGTGCTCCCATTCATATTTTTTAACCGTCATCACTCCTTAAAATTATCCTATATTTCCCTAATTTTATGGAGGCGGTTAATTATTGAAGCCACGTGGAGAAAATAAACCGGTAAGTGTTTTTACATCCTGATATTTTTTTATTTTGTGCACATTGTGTGGAACTGTTGCTCCCGCTGCACAGTCCACTTGCTCAGCAATTGCGAAGTCGAATTTAATCAACTTATTGCTTGGAGATTGTCGGCTTCACCAAGTGGCATCCAATGAATCGAGTAATAATTTTTGGAGCTCAATGATAAAACAAGTTGGAGTTGCATATCTATATTATAATTAGTTGTCTATGGTCTAATTATGTCTCCTTCTTGATCCGATTTTCCACGTTATAATGTTCGTCCTTGCATATAATATGAAGTTGATTCACTTACTCGAGATGTTCATCTTGTATTATGTGTGATGTGAATAAGATGATGTTGCTCCCTTAAATGACAGTTGAGTTGACTTCAACTGACAAACAGACTTAACCTCACATTACATTATATTTTTTTGTGGTATTATTATTATTATTATTATTATTATCGTTTTCATTTTATTTTGAAATCAATTAATAATACTAACCGCATACATCACCACCATGTTACAACTTTTCAAAACCGCTTTAATAATAATATTATTACGTTATTACTTTTATTTATTTTTTTTATTCGTTTATTGTATTCGATTTTTAATTTTATGCCTTTTTTAAAGGTTCTACATGCCAAAATACCAGAAATATTACATAAAATATATTCCGATAAACCTGGAGTAATTTAAGGTTAAAAAACTGGCAAAATATTGTTACACAGGAATTTAAAAAAATCAGCTAAACCATGCATAAGCTAGAAACAGAAAACATTCTTATTTTTTAGATATATTTTTAATTTGTATCAGAATAAATAAATGTTTCGTTAGAGTTTCGCATGATCAATAAAAATATAGGCACAAACAAGTACATGTTGTATAAATTTTGATCCAAAAGTTCAGATTCCACATCTTGTATAATAGTAAAAAATAGAAACAGCAAAATAATTTATTTGAAGAACTAAGACAGTTAGTTATATTCGTAATTATCAAATAACAAATAATAATTAATCATCTTTTTTCTTCTGTTATTCAAATAAAATAACTTCATTCATAGATTTTTGTAAAAACATAATTCTATTTTTAATAAATATTATTTAGATATTGTCAAAGACTACAAAGACATGTCTAGAGCTCTTATGAATTTCAAATTATATCGGTACGGTAAAATCATAGTGATCCAAGTATCATTTTCTTAAAATGAAAATTTTGGTATGTAAGCATGAAAAAGGCGTAATTCTGCCGTATTACAGTCATTCAAATGCCATTTTTCATCATTTTCCCCGAGAAATCCAAACCTTTCGACGAATAGAAGATAATTTTAATGTCGAAGTAGCCATATTGCCTATAAAAAAATTTGAAAGTGAAATAAAAATTGATGAAAAACCGAAGAAGTTATCGACGATCATCGTAACAAGCGGCGTTCTCTTTCACGGAGATCAGAAAGTTTTCGATCGCCTTCGCAAGTTTCAATTTTATGGATATTCTGATTTTGTTATTGAATTAGGAATATACTTGAATTTTTACATTTTTTACTGAATTATTTTTTTAATGGTTTATCTAAAAAGTGAATTTATGTTGAAATGAAATAATAATCACCGTAGTTATATAAGTTGCAAGGTAATTAAGCCACCCAATGATTTCAAAAGGTGATCTTAAAATCTGATCAAAAAAGTTTTTATACCAAAAATATTTTACAAAATAAGTGTCTTTTAAATTTATGATTCACACAAAATTAACTAGACATGCCTTCTTTCACTTAAAATACGTATACAAATTTTTTCAAATTTATTAATAGAGCAATAAAATATTTAGGACTTGTCAATATGATATATCTTCTCTCTTTTTTGTCCTTGTTTTTTTTTTTATTATACACTCATAAATTTGTAAGTTATGCGCGTATTGGCATAACAGGAATATCAAAATTTAATATTATTTTATAATGGTCTCAGAAAATTTCACTTTTATGATGTATAAAATGATTTTCTGAACATCTGTTTTCTAGTCATCGTTTTTTGTCTCATTGTCATAAAGAATTTTTCTGAAATAATTGCCATAAAATGGTCATTGTCAAATGAAATAAATGTATTTTAGAGCAGGCATGGGCAAACGTGGCTTAGAGAAGTCCCTCATGCTGCTTCTGTATCTAAATTATGAGTAAGACAGTGGCAACCAAAAATCTATTATTATATCTATATCTATTATATCTCAACTATAATAGTTTCTCTTACTATAAGAGAAACTGAGATAGGTAGAAGAGTCGTATACCCGTCTCGCTTCCACATCTATTAGCTATGCGGGCTTAGATAAAGAGACACACAAGTTTATGGCACACAATAAAGTTATAACAATGGCGACTTCGACTTAAAATAACTCACCCATGCCTGTTTTAGACATGCCTGAAATTTCTATGTTCCTTGACATGTGCGCGTACTCAGATTTGGGTCCAATGGGTGATAAAGAGAGCACACCAGGAGTTTTTTTTGTCTAAAATGTTAATTCAACAGTATTTTAGCATAAATTCATTCTTAGTCAACAAACTCTATGATCAACAAATTCCTCGTCCAAAGGGAGCAGAATTCGTGAGCAATCCCCTTTGATTTTCTCATTAAACTCGCCATAAGATGCGATTTTGCAAGCACGTTTTGAATAGCTAGGAGCCTCTTTTAAAAATTACAATAAATTTTTCAAATAACAAAACAAAAAGAATTTTATAATTACCATTATTTTTATAAATTTTATTCAATTTTACTAATTCTTCTTATCAATAATAATGGAGGTGTAATTTTTATAATATAATAAATAAAATACCAATTATATATTTAAAAAAAATAATTTATAATTAAAATAATTACAATTTGTAACAAATGAAAAAAGAATTTTCTAATGAAAAACTATTTTTACAAAAAAATTCATAAATTAAAATAATTAAATAAAATTAAATAAAAAATGTTTTTTTCATTCTTTTATTACTTATTACATAAATATTAAAATCAAGGTTTTTTTATTTATTTTATGTACAGAATGGGACAGAGAAATGTGTGATTTTAAAAACGTTGGAAACGCGAAAAACTCATCATTTTTTTACCATTTGAAAATACATTTTTATTCAATTGTATTTTAACTAATTAAGTAAAAAATCAGTCGAGTAACTTGCGACATGTAAGTTTTCCTAAAAAAAAAGTATCATTAGAGTTATTTTTTGAGCTCGGCTACACTTCAAAGAAAATATTTCTTGGGGATGTTCTATTTTTCATGTCTTTAAATATTTTCAGTTGTTTAAAATATAATTTATAATTCACCTAAAAATACAATTTATGTAATTTTCTTAAATGTATTTTAATATGGTAATAAAATAATTATAAAAAATTGTTTTTATTTTACATTAAAATCGCACACTTCTATGCCCCATTCTGTGTTTATTAAAATTTTTGTTTTTTATCTAATCAATCATAATGAATTTAAATATACACAAAATGGTGTTTTTTTATAGTAATGCGCAGGTGCGAGCTTATATTTTATTGAAATTTAATTAATTTTACCTTCATTTTTATTAAAATAATCACGTTTTTTTTATAAATTATATGTAATAAGTTTTTAAAAAATATTTCTTACAGTCCCACCGGGTGGATAGTTTCTTTCGGCACGACAGCTGGAAAAGTTTTCGACCGATTATTTTAAAACGGCTGTTTTTTGGATATATTGAACTTAGAAGTAGGAATGAAGTAGTAATAACTGAATTATTATAATAATATCTGGTCCCATACTGGCAAAATTAGCTGGCAAGTGGATTTCACAAAAATTGTCTTAGAATGACTTTCTTCTCGAATAAACAGTCAATATAACCGTCTTCGTCTCCACGCATACTTCATTTCTAGTCATAGGTGCAATAAGAAAAAAAAATTCAAAATCCATCTCTGGTCTTGAAGGCAACTTTTTCTTGCCGTTCAGGTTGTTTTTATCATAAATCAAATTTCCATGCTCTTCCACCAATTGGATGGTTTTTTTTCTGTTCATTATGCTCTCACTGATTTCATCTTTTATAAAAGAATTAACTTTGGCTAGCTTTTAGATAACCACGGACTTTAAAATTAACCGAAGTTCTGTAAGTTCTGTGTATATTTATTTCATTATTTAAAAAAACTTTTAATTATATTTTTTTCCAATAAAAATATTTATATACATATTATATTGAAACATGTGTTCTTTTCAACATATTTCATATATTTAAGATGGATTTTAATGACTAATTCAAAAAATCTATTAAATTTATATTATAAATATAATTTAACACTCAAAAAAATAAAATACTAACATTTATTCCAAAATTTATTTTGTATTACTGAAGGTTGGATTTTTATGCAAATTTAACTATTTAAATTTTAAAAATTTTTGTCTTTTCAATATGGAAGGTAATAATATATTTGAAATTGATTTAACTGTATAGAAATATTTCTCCTATATTTTTCGTAACGCTTCCATATATTATCAGATCAGCTTGGTAAAATTCTGTCTAAGAAAAACCGTGTAATCTTCAAGAATCTGATATGGTTTTCATCAAATACATTTCTAAAAAAAATGATTAATATGACCATCCCTATTAATAACATAATATATCAAGAATCGTGCCCGGGCTTAATATCCCAAGAATAATTCCGAGCTTAATACCTACATTAGAAGATTTTATTTTTATTTAGCATATTTTTTTAACATTCTGAATGTTGTTGGGATCATACAAAAAAAAAGGGAAAATTCCGTTATTTTTGACATTCTAACAAGTCGATAAATAAAAAATAAATGCCAAAAAAGTTTTCTCCGACACCAATCTATAAACCTGAAAATTGTAATTACAGGTCGGACTTTTGCATGTGTTTATTTCGTGCCACAACTGAAAATTTAACTGGCTCCATACATACAAAAAAAAAACGAAATTTCTCATGCTTAGTATCTTCAAAACTTAACTTTAAAAAAATTTACATTCATCTAATAGTTTTCTTTGTTTTGATTGTGTACAAAATGATTGTAATATCTATTTTCATTTCCATTCGCTTTGAATCTGTTTACATTATTTCAAACATAAATATATCAATTTTACTTACTTATTTCAAATTCAGTCATTCCAATAATCAAGATACATCGAATTTTAATAGAATTTTTCACATTCTAAATCGTAATTATTCCAAAAATAGGACCCATACTACCTAATTAGATAAAAAAATCAAAGAAAATAACACAAAGATATACATTATTTTCCGAGGGTAATTAATTATAGTCATTCTCGCACTATAAAAAGACTTAATAATACACACTACTGCATCAAAATATATAACATATATTCTTATGCGTTCAAAAAAAAAAAATTCATCGTGTGCTATGGCACTGTTCAAATATTCAGAGTTATATCGGTGTGTGGGCCGTCGGATCAAAGTAAGATATCCCCCAATAACTTATTCCAAATTCAAAACAACGCAATGCATAGTTTTTATTATTTATACAAAATGATCATAATAGAATGGTAACATTTATACATTCTTTTTATTTGAACGATGTATTTTGTTATGTTTTATAGATTCAATCGTTTAAAATCACTCGGTGTTTTATGCTTGTGTGAGCCTTACGCATTCATGTACTTTATTTTAATGTATTTGATCGGTCCCATTACACGATTTTACAACATTACTTTGTATATCTAATAATAATAATAATAGTAATTATAGGTCACGTGGTTTTTTTATTTCTCGATAGAAAATAATAGTTTTCATCCTAAAAACATAAACTTCGATATTTCTTTTCGTTTTTGAATTATCATGATGACAGACGGACAGACAGACAGAGAGACAGACAAACGGAAATGGTCTAATTAAGTGATTTTATGAACACCTATACCAAAATTTTGTTCGTAGCATCAATATTTTTAAGCGTTACAAAGTTGGTATAACAACTAAACTTAGTATACCTTGATATATATTACATATATACATGGTATATAAACATCAATAATAATCGAAAGGCTTTGACGTTTAAATTTGTATACAAGCATAAATAATAAACTTTGAATTATCCTGAAGAAAAATGGTTAATAAATGATACGTTTTCTTAGAAATATAGAAAAAACTATGAAAATATTAAATTACGAATATATTAATTAAATTTATAAAACATAAACAAATCAAAACAATGTTATTTCCACTCTTCTCTACTTGTTTTTTAATCACAAACAAGAAATATCAATCAACACAATCATTTAAAATATTTTTCTTCTTGAATGAAGAAAATTATCATAATAAATTTGATGTAAAGTAAATTATACATAAATACATATATTATTAATATTTAAGTAAAAAACAGTGACATATGGTTAAGTAATTGGAATACAAAATTATTTGAATATTTAATGTTAAGGTGATTGTAAACCTACAGTATTGTAAAAAAAGTTTTAGTATATTGCACGGTACATACATATAAACCAAATACAGGCTTTATAGACAAATAATGTGTTATTTTTAGCTTAACAATACCACACAACTACAAAAATATATAATATATTGTGTGGAAAATTTGTTTATAAATTTGATAATATAGATATCGCTATTCAATCATCAATACTCTAACTATAGACGTCTCTGTTCATCAAATGATGGATCTTCGATGAACTCATAGTTAAATTAAAATTTTATTTTTATATCAACGGCAACCTTATATTATTATAAACTACAAGATTGTCTAAATATTTTAGATAGTTTTTTATCACACTCTCTAGATTTTTTGATATAGAAATATCTAATTGAACAGGATAACCTATATGATTCATCATTTTTTTTCAGCCAACTTTGAACGATAAAATAATAATAAAAAGCCCGATGATCTAAGAATTTTTTGTGATTTTGGGAAACTTTGTTAATCAAAAAATGTATTTATAAAGTTTTATGGAAATCCCTGGTATTAGTCAATTATTCCTGCTCCGGTTAAAATAAAACGCAGGTGCGGGGCTGAGTATAGAAATATTTTTGTAGGGAGTTTATCAATTGATGTAAGTAGCGTGTAGAGTCTCGACTCATCGAGGTTTCTGACTGTTCTATGAAAATTAATAATAATAAATAAATAAGTTTTTTTGTAAAATTATTAATATTTTAACAATATTTATAACAAAAATATATATATATATATATATATATATTTATAATGATGAATCATATTGTACCATATTTGATGCCAGACGAATCTTTCTTACGCGATTATTTGTGATACTTAAAAATAATATGTTTCTTTTTCGATACACACATTCCGACAAACATTATACGGTCATAAAAACTTTTGCAAGAAAGTGTTAGTCGAAATGTGCATTACGACCATAACTTACGGCCACCGTATGACATTTATGTTTATAAACTTCTTATGAGTCTACAAAAAAAAAAATGAATTTGCTTGCTATGTTGCTAGTATTATGGTGTGATGTATTCTATTCGTTTTTTATTTTGTTAATAACATTATGATTATTGATTATTATTATATGTTATTAGTTGTTACAAGATGCAAAAAACTCGTTGAAAATATGATTCACTTTTATTTCTTCTAAACATACTTTTTGTTCACTTGGTACTATTACTACAAACGATAAGAAATGCATGGCGTTTATTACAATGCTGGTATGATATAGAGACAGATACTATAGTATCTTTGTTACAATAAGTAATATTACAGTTTTGAAAAGGAATATCCACCACACGTATTGTGGATATCGCCAAGCAGTATGGACCCGACGCCCATATTGCATTGACTCATCCGCCATAACTATTGCTAATGTTATTATTCCCTCAATATAGTACACAGTATGGCGTTCACACCGATACTGACATAGTGATATTGACAGCCCTGTCTTGATAAGACTTGACAGTTAAAATCTTGTTGGGGACTCGGTTGTCAACCATTCGGATCAATGTCAGATGCATCATAAATTTGATTTGACATCCGCGATAATTCGGTTCATCGTAGTTTTTATGCAGCACGAAGTTAATTCTAGGCTTCCAATTTTATCACCATCCTTAATAGACCTGAATTAAAAAAGTTTCACTGCTGTACAGTGCCGTAAAGTCTAAAAAAGCTGGCTGTCCAACTCCGAAAAATTTCTCCCATAATTCAGTAAGTTATTTATGTCGCAAATTGTACGACCTTGTTGTGACTCTCGTCTTAACTTATGGCCCCAATAACATCAAAAAAAGCAATAGCTCTTTCATGCGCCTATTACAAAATGCAACGTTGAAACGTTGAAATGAAAACAAGTTAATGGATGCATTTTTCATTTAATTTCGCGTTACTGACGTTATAAACAACCTTCACTACACATGTTGGTATCGAAGGACGTCAATTTAAATGCACGTTTAGAAAAAACTCAATTTAACCCATTTCTATATCAGATATATGTTCGCTTAAATCAACGATCGTTTCGTTTATTTCCTAAGATAGTTTGTACTCTTATTTGCGTATAACTCGTAAACAGTCGAAGATAAACAAAATACTCCTTAAATTTTGGTTTATAAAATACTGGAAGATACCGATCAGAGCATATTCAATATATTTTTACACAAATATAAATGTTTTTTGATATATTTGATTATATATCAAAATAATTTATATATATTATATATATTATTTGAAATATATATATTGTGACTAAAAAGTATATAAAATATTTAATATATATTTTTTTTAAATAGTTCATTATATGTGCAATTTACCTTTAAAGGATTCCGCAGAAACCTCACTTTCATCCTCCCTAATAAATTAAATCGAATTCTTTGAATTTTGGATATTTATTGGAGTAAATGACCTTTTAAACAAAAGTAATATAAAAATCGGATGCGAATGGTACCAGAGTTTAAAGTTCTGGTTTTAATAAGCACATAATATATAAGCTCTTCACTTCCTTCATCAAAATTAGATTATTTTAGATTTTTTGTTGAATCTTAGACAATCTTTGACACTGTGGCTAGTTTGACCTACCGCAGACGGAATTGGCTACGCCTTGACCAACTGATCTAATATTGCGAAGATGATCCTAAGAAAACAAGATTTTTTGGTAACGTCCTTAACATATATGATTTTACATCGATGAATACAAAATTTTCGTTGAATATTTCTTCAATTTGCAAGGCTCATAAAGGCAACAATGTGTATGCCTTTAAATAGCCGCTAACAACTATTAAAAACAGTACCTATATATGAATGAAATAAAATCTTTTATATATTTTATTCTTAAAATTCTACGATTATTATAATAACCGCCATTATAATTTTTTCTTTCGTATATATATACAGATGATAAGTTAATGATAATAATATGGCTACAACTTAACTACTTTACTTTCAGTTAAGTTGCGCTCCATACACCCATCAATACTAATTTAATAATACCCATGAGATATGAATGGATATGTATTCCATAACGTAATAATAAATATCTACCACTAAAAATATATTAAATCCATATAATTTACTTCGGCCATAATAAAATTATTATCAGTTTTATTTTTAATGATTTTTTGTTTTTGGCTTTAATTTTTTTATCATGGAATATAGAACCGCATAATAAAACTTTGCCAAATATTAAAAAAAAAAAAAAAACGAAACTTAAGAACGTCCTTAACTACGTGTCCGAAAAGTTGTCTGTTGGGGGGTGAATACGAGTAGATAGTGTAAGTTTTTGGTATCTTTATGCAATTCTTAAAAAATTAACTGCTAAGACTAGAAGCTCTGCTTCAAAATCAGTTTCAGTTTTTCTGAAACTTTTATTTTACTCCAGCTCTTACTTGTCACAAATTCCTTAAGCCCTTTATTTTAAATTCTTTTTTTTTTTTAAATCCCAGGAGAAAATAGAAAAAAAATTCAATATCCTTTATAAAATTTCAGACATCGCCAGTTCGAAATCTATCTTAAATTTTTTTAGATATGATTTAAAATGTGTCAGCTTCATTCAACTGATTCATTCAACCCATGAGAAAATGCCAACCTTGATAGGGATCTCCTATAATTGACGGACAAAGAATCTTGAATTTAGTGCTTCCCAAGGAGACAACATCTACTCAAAATTTTATTTCATTCCATAAGAAGTAGTGGGTTTACGGACATGCTACCTTAAGCATAACTCCATAAGAAAAGTGCTATATCCATATTTCTATTATAGAGGAGAATAGATCTAAAATTGAACAAAAAAAGAAAGATAAATTAGTAATTTAACGCAAACAAAGTCACTGAATGGGACGATATGTTTAAAAATAAATTCAAAACAAATAATAATAATAAAAACACAACACAAAATGTTTTAAAACATGAATTAAAAAGACATATTTTGAATGACAAAATAAGATTAAATTTGATGTGCATTTTAAATTCAAAGAACTTTGATCATATGCCATCAGTTAATATATATAATAATATTAAGTTTAGAAGAGTATAACGCGACATTAATATGAATAAAAAAACAAGTAAAAACAAACAATTGACTGAGTTACTTATTGAAATACTATGTATAGACAATGTTGATTACTCTGTCACATTGCACATACATACATGTCACAACTAATATACCCATATAATACATACTATACAATTTGCTCATAATTTGGGCTCTCACGGGTAAACAGTGATGTTTACGAAAAAAAGTTTCAAACAAAAGTTGTTTATTTTTTTATAAGAAACAATTTTTATATTTAAACTTTTGTTCTATCTCTAACGGTTTACAAAATCGATCCTACGGACCCAATACAGAATTGACCTATGTTATTCATTTACGAGCTCGACCTCACTTTTTACATCCTAAGCACGCTATAAAACTTTCAGCTTGATATCTCTTTTCGTTTTTGAGTAATCGTGATAACAGACAGACAGACGACAGACAAATAGACAGACAAGCGGAAATGGACTAATTAGGTGATTTTATGAACACTTATACCAAAATTTTGTTCATAGCATCAATATTTTTAAGTGTTACAAACTTGGGACTAAACTTAGTATACCTTGGTATATTACATATATACATGGTATAAAAATAAAAAACATATACTTACCACAATAATATTACTTTTAGAGATGGCTGCTATAGTAGTGTACACAACACACATCAACGTTACCACATCGTAAATTTCACATACTTGAATTATTTTAACTAATTTTATTTTGTCTGACATGAGTTACAATTACAATTTTCAATTAAGTATGCATAAAACTTGAATATGTGTTGTTTTTCTTGAAAATTAATACATTTTGTAATGGTTTGTTTACAAATTAAAATCATACTCTCCATAATATATGTACACTTGTGTCATAAAGTTTGGAAACATTGGAATCATAACAATGTCTATTGGTTCACCAATAAAAATAATCATGGAATCAAGAATTTATTTATTATACAATAACTGAAGCATGAAAATGCATGAATTTAACAAGTTTTTCCTCAAAGAACCAATATAAAATTTGCTCATACTAAAACTTTTCTCCAAAACGTTGGAGATTGATTGAGATGAATGAAAAACCACCGAGAAATGTGTCGGGTACGGAATCCTAAACTCACACTTGAAACGTATCTAAGAACACTCTTCTACTAACTGATTCGATTTTGAGGATCATCGCTTATTTTTTATTTGTTTCGAGTATGGAACCCTAAATTCATACTTGAAATATAGCTAAGAACACGCTCCATTAAATTACCTTTCAAACGAAACAACAAAAATTCAAATCGGTTCATCCGTTTATGCACCACAATACCACAGACAGGCAGACAGACACACATGGTGGTCAAACTTATAACAACACTTTTTTTTTATTCGGGTTATAAAAAATTGGTTCTAAACAAGAATTGTATTGTACTTAAAAGTAGAAAATAATTTATCTTTTGAATCACTCATACATAACTACATATAAAATCTGGACGCGATTAATTAAAAATATCAATAATGATTCGGAACGCCTCAAGCTTTTACATTGTCATCCGATTTACAAATAGATTGTCAACAATTTGTCATTCTTTATTTGTAATTTTCTTTATACTAAAATTTGATTTTCTTTTTTTTGTTACAGGTACACCAATAAATCGTTTACCAATAATGGCAAAATCAGTATTAGACTTATATGAATTATATAATTTAGTAATTGCACGTGGTGGACTTGTGGATGTTATTAATAAGAAATTATGGCAAGAAATTATCAAAGGTTTACATTTACCATCGTCAATAACATCAGCTGCTTTTACACTTCGCACACAGTAAGTACACAATTTTCAAGTTTTAAAAACTTAAAATCCTAGAATAGAAAATTTTGCAAACTAATTCAAACTTTAAAAAAGTGTAGCTGAATTATGTGAAACACTATCATAAAAAAATTAAGAAAATGCAATTTTTTTTACTTTATAATTCACTTTTCTGTACGAGTAAAATTTCTTAAGTTTTTGAGTACATATTTTTTAATTTTAGGACTAAAAAAATAATTCATTTATTTGCGCTTCCACCAAATATGAAATATGATATTATATTATATGATATTTCATTATACATATTAGTGTTAGCCTATCTTTTACAGCCACAGAAAACATTAAAAAACTAGGAAACTCCAAAATATTCCTACAATCGTTACCATTTTTTAGGTTTAATTGTCATTTTTCTCATAATAAAAGTTTTTTAGGGCTTTTGAAAAAAAAAATTTAATCGACCTTTAAGTTAAAGTCGATTTACATATTTCTCGGTTAGTATGATACCAGGTTTAAAGGTATTATGCTAAATTCCCCAACAATATTGTATTTTCCTAGAATTTCATATAAAAATCATAATTTCCAACTCACACTGTTAGAAATGGGTGAAAAGTAAGCCATATGATTTTGCTAGCTATAGTAAACAAAATTATTCTAAATTTAATAAGTTGTTGAGATCGATTTACATATTTTTCGGTTAGCATGATACCAGATTTAAAGTTATTTGGCTAGATTCCCCAAAAATATTGTATTTTTCTAGAATTTCATAAAAAAAATCGTAATTTCCAACTCACACTGTTAGAAATTGGTGAAAAATAAGCTATATGATTTTGCTGGCTAGAGTAAATAAAAATATCATAAATTTAACACACAAAAACACTTAATTTTAATAAAATAATCAATTTACATGTTGAAGTATTCTCGAAAACACTTTGAACGCAAGTGAAAATATTGCTTAAAAATTGCTATGAACTACACTTAAGTATGTTGTATTTATACATTAAAATCAACACTTTAGTCAGTCACTCAGTGGCTTAGTTGGTTAAAGCGTTAGTGTTTTCAACTCAAAGGTAGTATGTTCAAATCTCGACTCAGTTAATACACATATTAAATATACAGTATCCCAGCTCTGCACTGCTTAGTTCATATCAGTGACAGCGTTCATTTAATTACTGTAAGACTAACGTTACAAGCCGCTATGTTTCCAATGTTCAATAAATACATTGGTTAACACGAAGTTTGTAATACAATAAAATTTTTTTTTTAATTTTCATTTCAAATCTTTTATATCCTAGTAAAAAATTAATATTTTTCTCTAAATATATTAATACGATTCATTATAAATAATAACAAAAGAATAGACGAATATTATGGTTATTAAAAATATTAAAATTTTTGTTGATGATCTAAAAAAGGCATTATTATTATAACGAAAAGAAAAAAACGATTTTATTTTTTATATATTTTGACCGCCCATATTAAGTAAATGAATTTTTTTTATATTTTTTATTTTGAAATAAACATTAAATCGGCACTAGTCGCTCAAATGAAGAATCAAAGAACTGTCCAGTCTTGATTTATTGGTTTTTTTTTTAGACGAGCATTAAAATCTTGTAAGATTAAATAAAAGTTTTTATTAATATACAGATGAGGACTCAGATATATTCAATTTTATTAAATTAGCGGTTTTATGATCGAATTAATCGCTATGTCCAAAGAAGTCAGCAAAGAAGATACCAACCCATTTTTTTGCCTTTTTAGAACGTTCCCAAAAATGTTTTCTTAGGATCATCTTTAAATCTTGTATAATAATTCTTATTATGCACTCGTTTTTCCACAAAATGCATTTAAAGTGATGAAATGAATGGTATTTTTTGTGTTATTTCTTCTATAAGTGATTTTCTCTCAATCTTTAAGCATCAATATTTTAAAAACTATGGTATATATCGAAAAATTTTACTCTTAATTTTCGTCGAATTTTTTCAAGTTCTAACAGAATCCACCCTCAAAATTGAAAACAAGCCTCAAATATTTCCATACACTCATTTTTTTTTTGGAACGTCCTTAAAAGGACGAAAAATTTTTTGAAAGAAAAGCTTTTTACGTTATCCAAAATGAAAAGCTTTGATAAATCGTTTATTATAGAAATTTGACAAGTTAAATACGTGAAATGTAACCAGAAAACGCTTAAAAGTTTTCTTAAATTAAGCCTATTTTTTCATGAATATATTTTCGAATACGAACGAGTTATTTTATTAATTCACGACTTGTTGTTAGCGAGATCCATCAAAGCGAATTCGACATGAAAATCATGATTAAGAAACATATTTATAACAAAAAATTTATAAAAAACTAATAAATTTTAATTCTCTCACTTTAATTTTAAACATTAAAAAAAAAGTATTAAAAAAAGTCACCCTTCAAACATATTTATGAAATGATTGATTACACTCAAAATTATAAAAATCCATCTCTTCTTTATTTTTATTTTATAGAATTTTCAAACATTTAATTAACTTTTCATTACATAAACTTTTAAAATGGTTTTATTATTATATTTAAAATAATTTTCATTACAAATGTTTAAAAAAAAAGTATTATATTCATTATAAAGATTTTTAAAGATATACTTATATAAAAGTTAATAGATCTAGAATCAGACGTAGAATTCTACAGTTATTTCAGAACGGTTAGAATTTTTATTTGAATATCTTACTCGATGAATATTCATCAATTTTAAGCTTGTCGCACAGTTTTAGTATTCGAAAAAGAAAAGTCTCTTCTACTCTCAAAGATTTAATAATACTTTTAATTATTTCCGCTTTTAAATAATTTCACTTACAAAGACAATTTACTCTTGTCAAATTCAATTCTGCAATCTACTGTGCCCAAAAAATAAGGTGGCATTGTATTTATTTTGAAAATTCTTAATTTATTCTTCCAAATCAATTTCATCTCCTTCAAAGTAATCCCCTCCCGATGCAATGCACTTATGCCAACGGATTTTCCAACCTTCGAAACACCGGTTGTAGTCACTTTCCGGGATTGCCTTCAGTTCCGTCTTCCTTGCGGCTCGAATCTCCTCTATCGTATCAAAACGGTGTCCCCGGAGTGATTTTTTGAGCTTGCTGAGCAGCCTGAAGTCGCACGACACCAGATCAATGAATACGGTGGTTGTGGAACGATATGGGTTGAATTTTTGGACGAAATGATCACGAATTATGAGTGCAGTATGGGATGGTGCATTATCGTGGTGTAAAAACCATGAATTGTCTTTCCACAATTTCGACCTTTTAAGGCGCAAAGCGTTACGCAAATGACGTAAAACGTTCAAATAATATTCCTTGTTGACTGTTTGCTCGGGCGGAAGGAATTTATAATGCACAACAAACGCGCGCAGTTTAAATTCAAATGTCACCTTTTGGACACAGTATGTATATTGGAATAGAAATATTTTGAAAAAATAGTGTTATTTAAGAAGAAAAATTGTGCAGTGGTAGAATAAAATAATAGAATTATTTGATGCCCAAACATGCCATTCTCAAATAACTCTTAAATACTATACACGGCCCTAGACGGTATAAATTCAAAAAAACGAACATAAAAATATGATTTCTTTGAAACTATTAAAAATAATTTTTGTTGTTGTTAAATATATCGTAACGTATTGAATACCATCCGAAAATAATAGCGTTAAAATGATATATAAACGTTTTTAAGTTGTAATAATATTATGTTAAGAATATCTATCATAAAAAAAAATTTTTTGATTTTATGATTGAAATTTATCTCATAACGAATAAATGTGGTGTTTATATAATTTGGTATTTAATAACTTGGTTTGGTTATTTCGTCATTTTTTGGTCAGATACATACACCACAAAAATTCACTTTTTACGAGTTTACAATTCTGATTTTGGTTAAGTATCTTAAAAAACCAAGTATGTATTCCTACTAAATTTGTTTCATACTTTTCAAATTTTTTGATCAAAATTATCCTAACTCTAATAGGTTTCAAGAATGAGGAGTGCTGGTTCCGGAACTAAGCACATAAGTGATAGCTAGCGAAAAATGAACATCACAGCTGAAAAGATTCACCCAAAATTAATGGGTTTCAAAAAAAATTCCAAAAAGATCGGATCAAATTTGCCTGTGTTATCAAAAAAATCGAATTACTAACCCCGGGAGATGAAACCCAGGCAACTGGCGATAATAATTCGTACTATAATTAAAACAGATAGTGAATTCTTTTTCAATAGTTCTAATTTAGACTACTAGGTGACTTACAATTTATCAATATTCATAAAAAAATTTTGATGAAATCCAAATGTTATAATGTTAGGTAATTTTTGAACGATTAGTGACCGGATGACCACACTAGAGAATTATTTTTCTACATATACATTAAATAATATATATTCGGTAAATCAATCTTATAAAAATACAATTCAATAATTATGTCAAAGAGGAAGAGGAAATGATTTTATATATATATATATATATAAATGTTTTTATAAAAACAAAACAAAAAGTTACAAATAACATATTTTAATAATCATTTTTCATATTCGAACATCTCAGCCAGCGTCTGATGTTGTTTTTTTGAATTAAAAATATTATATATAGAGTGGCTCCTCTTTTTAATACATAATAAAAATGACTCAAATATATTTAAAAATCATGCAATGGCAGTGTTCATTGGAAAAACACTGCAAATATATGCATTCCATCTTCTATTCCCGTTTTGCATCGGGTTTTTTGTCTAGGATCAAATTTTAACTTTTGTTGAGGAATTTATATATTTAAAATTCATTTAAAAACATTTTTTTCTTTTCTTGATGAACAAATTTCCGGATCCAAATAGGTATTTGCTAAAATTCGTTTCAAAGCTTCTTCATTCTAAAAAACATATCGATAAAGTAACCTTCTTTTTCGTTTTTTATTTCCCTTAAATAGCTAGAAGAAAAAAGAATATAACAGCTTTGTTTTTCCCAATTGCTACCTTTCTATTCTATTCCAAAGTCAGTCGGCCATAATTACAAGTGGAAAAATTGTATTGAACAACCCGGTATTAAACTCCTTGGAAATTTAAAGGGCAAAATGTAACATTCCTTTCTTTTATTGTCTCGATACTTTTCTATATAAAATATTAGTTCAATTTAGTTAATCCAATCCGGTGACCTGGCAGTAAAGGGAGGGGGAGTATTTCTCCAAAAATGATCCGAGTTTAAGGGGAAGAATATCTCATCCTTTTGGATCTGTAGAAAGTTTCACCTACCTAGGTCTTATTTCTTTTTGCAGATATATGAAATACTTGTTCCCATATGAATATGAAAAACGTCGTTTAAGCACACCAGCCGAATTACAAGCTGCAATCGATGGAAACCGACATGGCAGACGTAGCAGTTATGGTTCATACAATGAAATGGTTCATCCACCTAGGTCCTTAAACTTTTTACAAAAAAAAAAAAAATGCATGGGAAAATATTATTTTTCAATATTTTAAACATTTTGAAAGGGATATTCTTATCCTATCGATAATGGGATAGTTGCAACCCCTCCAATAGTACCAATTTATACTACTAGATGGCAATACTTGTACTTACCATTTAAAAGCCAATAAAAATATTAAAATTCAAATCAGATATACCCCGCCATCTGGCGATAATAATTCGTACTAAATAAAACAACTAGAGGGTCCGTTTTCAGTAGTTCAAATTTAGACTACCAGGTTACTTACCATGTATCAATATGAAAAATTTGATATTATAAATTTGCAGTTAGTTCTGTGCATAAGCGGGGACACCCTTTACTTATTATAAACTCATGTAATAACGATATGGCGACATACTAAACTTTTTTTGTTGTTGAGTAGAATAAATTCACATTAATATCATCAGATTGACAATGATGTGTGTCTTAATTTAGATGATGTCTACGAATCATTTATTTAAATGTGATCTGCTGTCACTGTCACGTATCAAGTCACAACAGACGCCCGCCTTCACTCTTAACTCTTTACTTTTATAAGCAAAACATATTGTGTGCGTCCGTCAAGCTTTTTAATATAAAACATATTCGAGAATTAAGGTTGATTGGACAATTATTATAGGTAATGCTTATTTTCTTCGTTTTTTTGGAATTAACATGCTTTGAAACAAATTTTTAAACAAAAATTTTCCCTCGATAAAATAAATATACGAATTCCTTTCACTCGCTTAATGTTATCGGTTGGGTTTAGTATAAAATTACAATCAATAGACTACCTATTTGAAGCTACCTACAAATTTTCAACTCTCTATCTTTTATAGTCTTGAAGATAATGGGAATACAAATTTCGCTCTAATTTGCGCTCTTACGGAAAATGATATTTAGGTACTATAAAATGTTTCATACAAAAGTAGTTTTTAAAAAAAATGGAAAAAATATTGATTTATTAATTAGGAATCGAAGTACATTTGCTTCTTTTAAAAAGATAAAATTTAATCCTAATTCTGTAGAACCCTATCTTATAAATTTTTTACAATGAGTTTTTGAAGTTAACAATAATGTTAAAAGCTTTAATTAAGCTTTATTAATATATTTGAGAATTTATTATTCATATTTATAAAACATTTTTTTCAATATTAAAACAAAAAAAAAGTAAAAAAATAAATTGAACTCGTAAAAATTATAATGAAGTGTTACTAAACAATCTTTTTTAATTACAATATGTCTGGGATATATTCACAACTCAAACATAATTCATTTTTTTAAAACATAAATTTTTTAAAGTCATTACATACATTTATATTTTGACATTTCAAAAATGTAAGAAAGATACAATCGTTTTCATTATTATATGAAAATTATAATTTTCTTGGTTTAAATTAGCGGGTTTCTATCGTCCGTTTAGCAAGCTTGAGAATCTAAAGTCAGCAATCCGGATCTATAGCTATTTTCAGTTTGAAAATGAGCAGAATTATTAACAGATTATATTAATTGTTTTTGAGAACGTCAAGGTAGAATATTGGTAAGGGCTAGACTATAAAAACAGGATTAAAATAAAATACAAGAATGCAATTTATAAGAAAAAGAAGATAAATTTCCCAATGTCATTCTCTTTTCGTTATATATTAAATTGATTGTGCAAAATCATGTGATGTTAAAAATGTTTTCTTTTTCTTTTTTCAGATATATGAAATATTTGTACCCATATGAATGTGAAAAACGTCGTTTAAGCACACCAGCCGAATTACAAGCTGCAATAGATGGAAACCGACGTGAAGGCAGACGTAGCAGTTATGGTACATACAATGAAATGGTGCAACGTAGTCCAATACCTACATCACAGATGTCACCGTTATCGTTAGTTACACAACAGCAAACAATGATGTCACGTATGACGGGTGGTTTACCAAATGGTGCACATCATCCTAGTCATCCACCACCATTAGGTCAACCACCTCTCGGTGGTCCCATTCCTGGTCTAGCACCATCCGAATTCGAAGCACGTATGGTTGAATATGTGAAATTATTGAATAAGGAATTACGAAATACAGCATCACCGACCGCTGCCCGACATGGATCATCGTCCCCACCAAATAATACAACATCACCAATAAATCCATTAGAAATGTCACGATTAACATTATGGAATTTATATAATAATAATCCAACAGCACCTCCACCAATATTAAACCCACCACCGGTATTAGAACCACAACGGGAAGCATTAAATTTAGCTGATGTAAATAATAGTCCGCAAAATAATTCATTATCCACACCGATAACAGCAATGAAACGTGAACCGGAGCATGAAGAACAACCACCAGCTAAACGACATTTACAAGATGACGATATGAGTCCACCAAATTCACCAGCACCATCAGAACTATCACCGTCACAGCCACAGACACCCACAACACATATTGGTGGGCTTAGTACAAATATTAAAATCACTAACAGAGGTAATTATTAAACTTTTTATTTTAACTTTCAACTTTGCATGTTCCAAAAAGTTCCATCAGCGTTAAAATCACGCGAATATTTAAAAAAAATCGACAGTTACTTCAATTACAAATCAGCTCAATTTATTTGGCTGAAATTGGCGTCTCTGATTTCCTACCAATGAATAAGAATGATAATCATATTCAGAGTTCGTCTTTCGGAAATTTGGCTTGGTGAGAGCGTACTAGCTCTTATTATCAAACAAGGACTACCAAGGACAGAGCGAAAGCTAAATAAAAGCATATGATGTCAAGATTGATACCAAAGCAATAACATGAACTTAGATCTGCTCAAACATATTGCAAACTAAATTCGGAACTTCTTCTGGTGCCTCATATTGTTCTTACCCGGAAAATAATTGCCTCTCAAAGCAAATCAAAGCGAAACGTGAAACCCCAAGCCAATTTCTCCTGCTTATCGTTCCTCATTCGAAATACTTCCTGAGAATTTGGGAAACTTTGCCAGTTGAATACTATGTTTTCAACATTAAAATCGATAAGCTAATGCTCACCGCAAAATATTATCTAAGGCAATTGGCAGTAGTAAACTCTGACACCCGATACTACCATACTACCTTAACACTGAATAAAACATGATTGCACAGTGCTCTGCCGAACAATCAAAGAACTAACGCATAGTCAATTGAAACGTTGCTCACGTTGCTCGATATGCATTTGTTATACCATGTGTTTAAAATCTCAAAATATAGATGGAACTACGTCTTCAAAACCATCATCTCGTTCCAAATAATTAAAATTCATTTTATTTTTTCGTTTAATTTTCAGGTGATGCACGAAACGGTGATAACTCATTAGTTGTAAGTATGGAATTAAATGGTGTTATGTATCAAGGTGTATTATTTGCTCAACAATTGCAAAGTGGAAATCGTAATGCCAGGATCTCAACGTGAATAAATTAAAAATAAATTATTTTTATCCCATATAAAACATATATATTATAAAATCTTCATTCGTTTATTAAAAAAAAAACCACCGCCAAAACAAAAAAAAGGTGCAAAACTGTATACAAGTAGCATAATTGAAGAAACTGCATAATTTTATTTATATATATATTTTTTTTAAACCAAAAACTTTTTTATACAATGGCAAAATTGTATTTTTAACAATAATGACCTCTTTCATAGTCTTGGTTAAATGTCGAGCGGGACATCTATGTGATAAAACTTTTCAATAATTGACAGATATGATATAGATGTCTCAGATGTTGGTGCCTATCAGAGAATATATCGGTAAAATTTACTGATATAGTCTCTGGTACCTATAAATCAGGTCTGACCTCTTGTAGATTTTACGTCTAACTAAGATTGTGAGAGATTTTTTATTTTTTAAGTTTATTTAATTATGCTATTTTTTTTAAAAAGAAATTCAATTGTGAAGCATAAAGCATTTACATATCTCCTTTTCGCATGAACATATTACCGCCAAAACTTATTCTTGGTGGTCCGAATCGGTCTAGTCAAAGAGTAGCACGTCTATATTCTTTGATCTAGTATATTAGTAAGAGGGTCGGCAATAAAAACGCGTATGTTATCGTTTTTAAAGATCATTTTTTACATAAATTTAGATTGAGTACCGGGATGATTTCTCAACAGCTTTCGTAACATTTAATATCAAAAATTTGTTCTGTACGACCAAAGAAATAAATTGTTTGCATTTTATTTTAAATTTTGAACTTGTCTGGTGTTGATTCTAACACTTATCTTGTATTCAGCAGATTCGTGACCTGTGCTTCAAAGCTCAGTTGTAATGAACTGAAAAAATATCCATCTTTATGGCTGCCATTATCGACCACATACCATTATTATTGCCGATTCTTACCATAAATGTTTTTTTTATATTTTATGTATTTTTTTAAATTATTTGCAATGTTTGCAAGAACAAAAATATTTTTTGCTCTTAATTTTTAAGGCCAGTTTAATGACCTATTTAAAATACAAAATCAAAAGATAATAATAATGTAAATAAAAAATATTGCAGTATTCGTCTATAATTTTTTTAGGATGCGTAAAAAAAAACTTTATTTTAAATTTCTAAAAGACTGTTATATTTAGGTTATGTTTGAATAATTGTCAAATTATTGTTTTATTTTGATAATCCAAAAAAAAAAACTATTAAATATTTTTGTTTTATTTATTAGTTATTTTAGATGTATTTATGAGTGTAGCAATATTAGCTGTTAGGATTAAGAATAATCAAATCAATATTCATAAAAATTAAAATATTGAAGACTATTATTAATTATTAAAATTAAAAAAAAAAAAAAAACTTTGCTGTATATTTATAATGCCATAACTGTAATTAAAAATACTTGTAGTATAGACATTAATGTGCAAAGTATCATTCAGGAAAGCTTAAACGTCGGAAATATGTCTACTTAATCCAATTTTTTAGTAAAACTTCTTTACGCTTACTTAAATCGAAATGTGTGTCGTTTCAATTGCGAAAGAAGTTTTACTTGAACAATTCGTGTGATCCAAAGGACACTATCCTTTTTTTTTTAATTTGTAATATGAGTCACAAATATAATTAATTTTACTGTTCTAAAATTATACAAAATGTAATGAAAAAACATTTGTATATTTTGTTCCAAAATTTTCTGTATGGAAAAAATAATTATAAATGAATTACATTTCAATAAAAAAAAATTATTTTGTGTTCATTATTACAAACCCGAACATTTCGTATTTAAAATAAATTGAAAAATGTTTTGTATACAAGCTCAGGGAGAAACGAAAAACATTTGAATAAATGGTTTTACTTAATATTTCAGATTAATACAGAGTGTAAATTTATAACGAGAACGATCTTATGGTTTAAAAAAAATTCATTTTTATATACTAGAGAGTACCGAGATTGTTGGTAATCCGTGACCCAGGCACCCGTTAACAATAAACTTCATTGTTTCATAATAAAAATAATCGCTCATGGACGCCGCATTCCAATTCTTTGCAAAATTCTAGGGCGTCGACTCATGGTCGAAAAATAATAAAAATACATTCGGGTACTATATGATTTTTTGAACTCGATTTTCTTTTGTTAATTAATACATTTTCGAGATTATATTGGTATCAATCGACGGCGCGTCTTCGAAAATGCCAGAGTGTTTTGTGAAAATTTCGATTTTATTAATATTAACGAAGTAATCATTAAAAATACTGGGCAATTAGATAGTTAAAATTGCAGTTGCGAAGAAGTTATTGCAGTCTTTGACAGTTATGACTTCGCAACCTCGTTTTGATGAACACATTGCCAAGTCAAGGATATCATGGATATTTCAAAATTCCTATGTAGATCGTTTTCTTTATATATCCATACCCTGTGCAGATTAATTTATTAAGTAAGATTAGTTAGTAAAGCATAACCAAATTGTTGAAAATGTCATACCAACTCTTTTAAGGTTATAATCGTTTTTTATTATTTACCCAGTCGAACTACTTAATTTACTAATTAATCTTATGCTTAATATCAGAGGTCTAGAGCCAATAGTAGATTCTGCAGTCATTTCAGAACAGCTGGAAATTTGAGAGGAGGTTGCCAAGATCGTATGTAAAAACCAGTAGGGTGGAAAATTTCACGAAGAGACCTGCTTATTAATATTCATCGAAGAGAATATCAAATAAAGCGATTATAGAATAACAAAATGAAAAATTATTTTGTCCGATTCTCATCGCAACGGAACGAACATCGTCTTTTGCCTTGAAAAATTTTACAGGTGTGAGACTGGGGGCACCTAGTTTTGCGAATTTCGATTTTTTCATTTTTCTATTCAATTATCTTTTTATTTGAAAATCGTTCGCAATAAATATTCATCGTTTTTAAGCTTGTCGCGCAGTAAAATAATTTAAGAAGTCCTCTGCTATGCTTGCAAGACACGGCTTTGGCTTTGAGTTATAAGTCACGACGAACAGATCCTCAAATTTCCAGTCATCCTAAAATGAGTGTCAAAAATCACACCAGGCTCTAAAAAAATGTTTTAATATATAACCAGAATAAATAATATTGGATTTAAAAACAAATATTCCCTATCATATAGTGTTTTAGTTCCTTAGCATATCTTTAAAAATTAAAACAATCTCTCAATTCCTTAATTCTATAAGATTTTAGTTAGGAGACGTTCTAGAATAAAAAAATAGTTCTATCTATCATGAATGTATATTTAATAAAATTAAAAAAAAGCTGTTTACTATCTCTATTATATTTGACCTATACCTATGTGTGATTTTTTTCTCTTCAAAGTTATTCAAAAAATCCAAAAAAAATAAACTTTTATTCTTTTCATGCATTAATTTTATTCAAATCTTCGTTTCTATATTTTTTTTTCTTTGAATAACTTTGTTTATAATTTTTATTCAATAAAATATTTTTATTTTGATTCAATATGTAAATAATTCTTATAAAAAAAGTGAAAAATAAAACTATTATGCAATATAATTTTGTTTTTTTAATTGTTTTTCTACCCTAATTTATGGTTCAAAGATGGTCGCAAAGGATGGACGTGCAGTATTGACTGTATCCGGATATAATATAAGCAGAGTAGCCGTGAGAATTTTTCTTATCCGATGTATCTATTACTATCCTTATCCGAGCCGAATACAGTGAGAATTAAAGCTCTCGTTTTTGGAAGTCGGTATTTACAACAAAAATTGCAGTAAGTGGAATTTTTTCTTCCGTTTTCCTTTCAATTTTAACAATAGAGATGAAATTGTTCTGGATTTTGTGAATATAAAAAATAGCCAGTAAGAATAAGACGTCTGAGGCACGTAGTTTGGAAGAAAAGTCGATTTTTAGTACAGGTAGGTGTTGTTCGAAATAAAAGAAACGTAGTAATTATTTTCTATAAAATGTTTTTTGACTTTTCAAGTCATAACTTACTAACTATACTAAATTCCTTTGAATTAATATTGATTTCAATTATAAACAATTTATAAAATTTAGAAAAGTTCACAAAAAATAAAGGATACAAAACAGTTAACTAAATCTAAACAAATATAAATTTAAAAAAATTCAACTAGCAGAGCGTAGTTTCGATCTACGGACCTCTGGGTTATGGGCCCAGCACGCTTCCACTGCGCCACTCTGCTCCTTAATCGGCAATCCTTATAAAAGAACTATAAAAATACACACTATACAAAGTATTATAGAAAATGTAAAATCATGATATAAAACAAAATTGTAAAATAAATAAATAATAGAAAAAACTTCTTTCTTAAATTGTAAATTAGCAACGAATATATTTTAAATAAATTTGCAGATTTTCCTGAAATCTATGCACTGGATAACAGGAATTGTACGAAGAAGAAAAACGAAGAGTCATAGAAAAAGCAATTAAACAAAATAATGTATAGTGGTGACATTTTCTTCTTATTTTATTTATTTATTCCTAATTTTGATTATGCTCCTGAGTTTATAGCATTCGAAAACCATCAAAGTTATAAGGGCATCATGCTGTGTTAAAAGTATAAAATAGTTCAACTTTCAACCACCAGGCGCCATCATGCAACCCGAATATTAAATTCAAAAACATGAATTTTTTGTATTCAAAGAATAAAATTTTTATTATATTATTTTGAAATGTTATGCATACCAAAGTATGTATGATTGATGCTTCCACTTTTTTGCATAAATGATTTTTTGTATTTAAGCAAAAAAATTCTACGAAATCTTTCTATTCCCAGTTTCCTTCCATTGCTATATTGTGAAGATTCAAGAATTCAAGAACAGTTTTTTGCAACATTTGCAAGCTTCGAAAGGCTTATAAAGTATTAGGATATCAGAAATGTTAAACTATTATCAAATCAATAATGAAATTAGTACATAAAATAACCAATAGATAGATATAGATGATAGATGATAGATGATAGATAACACTACTATGAATAATTTTAAGATACGCTAGCTCTATAATTTTAAAATATTCACAAAAATAATAAATATATTTCCCGTTCAAGTTATATTGGAACCAATTTCATTCATTTCTTTCTTCTTAATTTTTATCCGAAACCTTTAAGTTGTTCTTCAAAAGGTAAAACAGGTATTAGGAGATCATGGCTACTTTTCCAAATTAATAGCCATTGTAACCTTAGTTCTCCATAATTTCAAACATCTTCTATAGCCAACAAGTGACAATCGAATGCGTAACAAGTTACAATACGTGACAAGATTGACACATGTTATTGGTGTTTATTAAATCTATCAACATTTGAATGATTCTCTTGATTCAGGAAGGTAATCTAAGTACTAGGAAACTTTGGTAGGTTTAAATTCTCTTCGCTTTCTCTGAGAGAGGTAATGGAAAATTGAATAGAATTTCATCTAAAATAAGTCTTGGAGGTAAGTTAATCAAGATAGAAAAAATAAGGCAAGAGAGAATTTTTTGTATTGATATTTTAAGAAAATAAAGACAAAAGCCCGTCAAGAGTCCGTTCTTTATCCATGCAAACGACAAGTTAGTTTTATAACAGAAAAAAAAACAAATGAAAAACTGTAGCTACCACCATTTGTTATCATAAATAAAACAATTGAAGAAGATTGCATGTCATGTTTTACACACAAGTTAAACACCTCTTTCCACCTGTTGCAAAGTACAGATAACTATATTATATTATATCTATAGGTTTGAAACTTGGGTTAACAGGTGGGTGAAAATGTGTATATAAATAGCTTGTTGAATATACTATTCGGTAAACGTTTGAATGAAAATATATTTTCATCTCACTTTATCGAATACAAAACAAACTTAAATTAAATAAAGAGCCTTTTATCTACAGTGTTTTCTTACTATATAGGGTGTCGCTGAAAGGTCTGTACAACGTTCTATCAGGTAAGGTGCAGCTTAAAATCATCCGATTTAGCTATACTTTACATCGTACAAACTTGCTCCGTTTTTATACCCTTCTTTGAGCTAAGAACAAAATTAGTGTTTCATACTTCAAAAATAAAATCCATTTATTGAAAACTATAGGCAATATTCTTACAAAAATGATAAAACTTGTGTATTGATATTCACTATATTTATTATTGAATATTTTTAAATATACATTAACTTTTTGTACCTTCTCTATTGCGTTATAAAAGTTAAAATTTTAAAGTCGATTTACTAAAAATTATAATTGAAATCAATTCTGTGAATTTCAATGTGAAGGGGGGGGGTGTAATCCACATTCTTTCATTCTACGTCAATGAATTTTTGTTAATCAGAGTTTTATTGTCCGAAACAAGAAGATTAAAGAAAATCACGTATTCCGCTTTTAATTTATTGGCGAGCACGAATGCAATTTTTAACTTTTCGCTTTATTGCTATCTATAGACTTTTAATGTATTACATTCTGTATATCATGCACATTATTTTGTGTATGTATATATACAGACACATTCAACAGGGCTTTTACTCTGTTTGTTGGGAAAAGCATGTTGAAATATGGGAGCATCCTTGTTCACAGTTGCGTTACGGCTTCCTTCAATGGTAGTTTATATAAATAATTCGTCAATGATAGTAACGAGAGCGTCGTCAAAAGTGTTATCAATATATTAGTTTGTTTTTTTTTTCGGTGTTGTAGTAGTGATAAGTTTTTATTTTTTTTTTGTATAGATAAATTATTTTTCATATAATTTTTCATTTGAGGAAAAACTTCATTTTTTTAATTGCAAAGGTGAGAATATAAAATTTATTTAAAAAGTTTGTTATAAAAAAGTTCATGTTTATGTAATTTAACTTTGAATTAATTTTATTTAACTTGAATCGAGCTCATTATAAAATGAGTACAGGCAATTGTATTTACATTGTAATTATGTTTTTACATAAACGTTTTAGCATGTGTTTACTTAATTTGAAACATGCAATAAAAATAGTTATTTGTAGTGGTCTAGAGATTCAAGGACATTTTTCAATTGATTTTCTTTATTGCCGTATAATGATCTTGCGAAACCTTTTTTTTAAAACTGAATTTGAAATGAAATCGATTTTTTATTAACTTTACAATAATTTTATAGCATTTTTTGAATAGTTTTTGAAAAATAATTTTCACTCCGGATATAAAAAAAAACTAATTGGGAGTGGATATGACTTTTGGAAACTAGATCAATAATTTTCCGATTAATATGATCATTTTTAATTAAATAATCATAAAATTTCGGAAAGTATTAGGCAAGAATTATCATACATTGTCGATAGAATAAATTGATAACTTTGCATATTATATCTATCTTAATATTTGCTTATTTTCTTGAAATTCTTCTTTCCATTCTTCTTTCGATTGGCGAACACATACATTTAAACAAGTCTAACATAAATATTTTCGTTACGCATTTGAGTGAAAATTAATGAGGCTAATTAAAAACAATGCGTATATAATATTAAAACATTGTAAAATTGTATAATTTCGTTATATGTTCATTTAATTTGCTTTACAAATTCATTCGTGTTCTTTACATTAGATGAGATACGAATTGTGACGTCAACACGAATCGTAGAATAGAAACCAGTCGTTAGAGTACAGGAGATAAAATTTAACATTTTTAATGTTACAAATACAAATAATTATCGCGGGAATCGAGCGAAGAACTCTCAAAAATTTGTTTTTATATTCCATTTTCTTAAGGACGTTTCCAAAAATCACGTTTTCTTGGGATCATCTTGAAGTCATGTGTATGTTAAAGTTTGCGTTTTTAACATATAAGTCCTATATTGAAGTATCTTTAAAGGTATATGTTTTATTTATGTAACAAGGCTAATTTTTTAAAGATTAATTTGGAATTCATTAGTTAAAAGCGTGACAAAGCTTTTCCAATAAAGAAAATTCTAACAATTCTAACTCGTTTTTCCATAAAATACATTTAAAGTGATGAAATGAAATGGAATTTGTGTGTTATTTCTTCTCTTTATCTTTAGGCATCAATATTTCAAAAACTATGGTATATATCGAAAAATATTACTCAAAATTTTCGTCTAATTTTCCCAAGTTCTAGCACCTTCAAAATATAATAAGAAAGTCTCAAATATTTGCATACACTCATCTTTTTTTTGGTCACGTCCTTAAACAAGGCAGTTTTAACAAATATGGTGGGAGCGCATATAAATACATAGTATTAAGTGAGAGTGGATATATCATATAACTTAATTGCGTTCCCACCATATTTTTGCTGTAGATTGTTCTGACAGAATCCACTCTCAAAGTTTGAAAAACGAAAGTCTCGAATTTTTTCAGACTCAATTTTTTGAGAACGTCCTTAGGATAAACAAACTAAAGAGTTTATGTATATCAAAATAATGAAGTCAAAAAGGCATTTAAAATATATTTTAAAACAAGTGAAAACAAACAATTGACTGTATTAATTGTTGAAATACCATGCATAGTCAGTGTTGATTTCTTTATCACATAACACATACAAACATGTGACACATACATAACTGATAATCAAGTATAGTACATATTATAAAATTTCCGGCTAATTGGCGCCCTCACGGGTAAACAGTGATGTTTACGAAAAAATGTTTCAAACAAAAGTTGTTTAATTTTTGATAAGGAACATTTTTTACATTTAAATTTTTGTTGTATCTCTAACGGTTTACAAAATGACCCAAGACCCAATTGACCTATAATGCTCATTTACGAACTTGACCTCACTTTTTACGTCCTGAGTACGCTGTAAAAATTTCAGCTCGATATCTTTTTTCGTTTTTGCGTTATCGTGTCCATAGACGGACGGACGGACGGACGGACAACCGGAAATGGACTAATTAGGTGATTTTATGAACACCTATGACAAAATTTTTTTCCTAGCATCATTATTTTTAAGCGTTACAAACTTTGGACTAAACTTAATATACTATGTATATTTCATATATACATGGTATAACTAGAAATATTATAATCTTTGGGATGAAATTCCTACCAATTTTAATTAAAAAATGTGTGATATAATTCGCAGGTTTGTTTTAAAGAATGAGAGCTATACCATATAATTTTCGACTTTCTGGATAAAAACAGTAATTTTTTATCAGAAAGTTAATAATAGTAATTTAACACGGATATAAAGCTCCAGGGTACAGCTTAATAATGGATATTATTGAAAAAGTAAACAAACGTTATCTGTGATTGTAGAACGACTCAAACAAATTTAGTCTTATTTTCCCCAAAAATATAGACTTGTATATTTCTTTTTAATTTTAGCGCCTTTTCCACGGGCTTGATGCCAAGAATGTGTCTTTGAGCTGTCATCTACCCAAATTCCTTTTTTACTTTTGACCGCTATATGTATGTCTGTCTGTCTTTCTATCTGGAGCATCGGAGCTCTTAAACGGATGAACCGATTTTGATGTTTTTTGTTTTGTTTGAAAGACAATTTAATGAAGAGTGCTCTAAGCTATGTTGCAAGTGAAATTTTAGGGTAACCGTACCCGAAACATTTATCGGAGGTTTTTTAAATTTTGTAAAAACTTGTTTCTTTTATAATAAAAAGCATCTAACAATAAAAAAAATATTAAATGCGGGGAAAATGTAACCTTAATGATGAAACTCTGTTATTCACGAATTTTTTTTTTCTTTATCCTATATTGTAAAATAATTTAAAATATAAAACTATAAAGTTATAACACAAAACAATCATCTTCAATACACAAAAGGATGTCTCCAGAGAGTCCATGAAATAGCATTTCATATAATAATTACAAGCCACAATGTAATTCCTATACTTATTATTGTAAATCCACATCGTAAATTATAAATTAATTGTTTCATAAGTGCTCACTGGTGTTCACACATAATATTATGGATAATATAATATTACAGTAGAGTCTCGATAATCAGAACACTTGGTAATTGGAAACTTCCAGTAATCGGAACACTTTTTATTCGCCCATACTTTCCATACCACTTTCTACTATTCACTCAAAAATGACATAGTTGGTTTGTGACTCTGCAACTTATTTTTAAGTTATTTTTTGATTGGTTATTACAAAACGAGATATTTAGGTGTATAAATAAAAATAGCAACACAATAACATTGCTTTATTTTATTAATAATGAATTTCTCTAAACAATCTTTGTAATCAGAACACTCCAAATTTTTATCGAGTCCTTATTCTCGAGACTCTACTGTAATTTTAACATTTATGTTACTTTTACCACCTATAAAATGTCCTTAGAGATACTTTACCTGTTTTCCTGTAAATAATGAATCGTTTTGTAAAATTTATGGTGCTTTTTGTATTAATAATGAGCTTTATTGTATACTGGCCATTATAGCCGTGCTTCGCCTGCGTGTATTATCAGGCTATCAAAACTAAATTGGAAAAAGTTTTATGTAAATCATATTATATACAAAATTTCAGCACTAATAAACTTAGGCTTAGTAGTAATAAGCCTAATAATGTCTATCAAACTAATATGTACAATATGGATTTCTGGAATAAATAAACTAACTTTAATAAGTGCTTTTCTCTGCTTTAGTCGATCAAGTGTGATCCTCGTTTATCTTTCCCTAAACGTGGTACATATTTAATAAGAATATGTCGTTGAGAACACATAACTCAACGTAAGATTGAGATATATAAAAAAAAAAATTTTGTATCCCTATCACCTATTCTAATGACAAAAAAAAAGGAAAAAATTAACCCTCTGTTTCTCTTTTTATTTCCACTTTGTTCACCGTCGAAAATAAAGAGACCATTTCCTTGTGAAGTTTACGGGAAAGTGGGATGTCAAATGATTCTCTCCCAACGGAAAATAGGAATAGAAAATAACTGTAGTACGAATTCTGTTAAATTGGTAATTTTTCTGGTAATAAACAAGATAATTTACCTATGAGAGGAATTATATGAAAATTTAATAAGTTGATAGTGAGTGTATTCGATTGAATCTTGTTAAAACTACTACGAATTAATCCAATTAATAATACGAATTTATTATATTTCAAATGTTAATTCAACGGAAAGCCTTTAAAAGTTACTGGAAATAATCTTTAAAATCAAAACATATACAATGTGTCAATCTAAATTGGTCTTATCTATAATATGAACGCAAGTTTGCAAATTTAAAAATTTATTTAATCAAGAAGTAAATTTATGTAAAAAATTCGAAACTAATTCGAAACTCTCGAAAACGTTGCCCTTGTGCCATTCACAATACAGACACTTTCTTAACACGTTCGCAGATGCTGGAGAAATGGACCAACATGACCTAGAAGCTTTCATGGTGAAAAACGTCCCCGATGAGACCAACATATTTTTTATTGTGACCCACTAGACCACAATGTGACTGGCCTAATGAGACATATGTTCAAAAATATGCCTGACAGCGAACGCGTTAAATAAAAACACTCTGTATTTACTATAATATGAGTATTTTCATTTTAATGAAGGATTATCATTAAATTTTGAGAAGCTATACAACGATTAAAACTAATAAATTTAATGATATTGAATCAATAATTAATAACTATTTAATATCTCATTTCAATGAATTTATTGACATTATTATGTATACTCCAGGAAATCTACGAAACATAACATAATCCATGCTATGCCGCAGAAAATAATATAATCCTTTTCGAAGAATTTAAGCCCCGAATCGTTTCTCTTGGCCATCTTAATACTGGGGCTTTAAAAAAATACCATTTTTTTCGAAAATTTCTATAAAATATAAATTTTTTAAAATTTTATTTTAACACGGCAGAGGTAAGACATTTTGTGTTAATTACAAATAATTATAATAAAAATTGAACCTTTCATAGCTTAAGTCATTCGATAGCTTTTTTAATTTTTTCGTTTACCTTTTTTTTTTGAAGTTTGCCTTGTTTATGTTGCATCAGCTGAGAAAATGCAAAAACCACTATTGTTCTAAGATTTCTTCTTCTCTCTTGCCAAATTTTTTACCTCTCGCAAAACTTGAATAGCGAGTAAAACGAATATGCCTCTGTACTGGGGTAAAACAGTATCAATATAAAGTCATACCTAAAATTAACGGTGTAGGTCTGTTGACTTATTCGACACTTAAGACCCAGGCCCATGTTGTCAGATTGGAGACCAAAAGCTCATGTTGTCAGATTGAAAATTGTTCGCACTATTTCAGAGGTTGTCTATATATTTTATTTTGAAGACCTTGAACAAAATGTGTTCAATTTCATTGGTTTAATTTTGTCATATCTATGCAATAGTTTATTTTGAAGATCCTGTACAAAATGTGTTCAATTTCATTGGTTTAATTTTGTTATATCTATGCAATTATGAAGTTCATAAATTTATATAATTATTGAAGTCTGGTTTAATGTGATTTCATTCATTATTACCTGTAGCAATTTTATCAATTAATTTGGTTTTTTACACATGTATTATTTTTATTAATATGTGATCTACTGTAGATCAAAACTGCCTAAACTGATTTTAACAACTGCCATATCGTTAGAATCTTGATGACAGTCCAGGGGGGATGGTGAATAGTTTATGTTACAAAATAGCTAATACGGCGACCGTCAGTCCCAAAATATTCGAAATGATAAAAAATTTTCTTGGCTTGTCCTTACATAATCATATTGTCTTAGATTTTCCTATTAAAATACTCTTCTTAGGGTAATTATTGAAATGGAACAGACTGTCTTAGTGTCTGAAATTTGAAATTATCGATTTCGAGGGCGAGTTAAGGTCCTTAAGTTTTGGATCAAATTTTGAACTAGATTTTCGTACTATGGGACTCCCTCTACCTAAAACACAAGAATTTTTCTCAAATTGAACACAATAATTTTCTAAATTTTCTTCGAATTTTTTTAAGGAATACCCACAATTTGAAAAAATTTTAAAATATTTTAAATTAATTATGACCCTAAAAATACGAAAATCGGATTGAAATAGACATTTGACATGTAGTTTTTGAGGTAAACTCTCCTGGACTCTCTGAGTTTGAAAATTATTACTATAAAATATACATAAAGAACATGAACCTTTGTTAAACCAATCTATTTCTAACTTGATCGATTTTTTTCTTAATGGAATATTCGAATAATCTTATGAAAGAAAAATATTAAAATTGATGATAAGGAAATGAATTAGTTATAGAATACTTGATTTATTCATCTTTTTTCTATATCATCTATATATACTCCCTTAGGCATTACTGATTTGTGACGTTATTCCCTTTTTTTTCGATATAATTTTTTTTTTCATTATATTTGAATAAATTTTTAAAGATGTTTCCGAAATTTTTTTCCCACTATTTGATTATTCATATTCATATTACAGAATACAATTTTTATTATTGTCAGTCATAGACAAGGACAATGTGCATTTATTTATGTTGTAGGGGTAAATAAATTCAGGAAAATTATGTATTAACTTCCCAGAGAAAGTTAATGTAATGGGGTCGATTTTGAAAATCTCCAGTTTTACATATTTCCGCGGTATCAAGGCCGCAATATCCGAATCAAACCTTTTCAATGTAATGTGTGTGTGTGTGTGTGTGTGTGTGTGTGTGTGTGTGTGTGTGTGTGCGTATGTGCGTATGTTGACATTAACATGTGACTTGGCTTTTCGACGCGTAATCGCGTATTTAAGAACTGATAGATAGTTTTCAGCAGAATTAGTTGAGCCGTTTTTTAATGGTAATAAAAAAAGTGGAAAAAACTGAATAAACAGAATCTGAAAAGTGGATAAAACACATCATTTATCTATGGAGATAATGATCGTTCCAGCATAAGCTGCAGTACATGTTCAAAGAATAATCTATGAAGGCTAACAAGACCTTTTTTTAAAATGTTTTTCTCCCTCTGAGAAGTTAGTCGTGTGGACTACAGGGGTCGCACTCACACGACTTCACTACCACACCGACTATGTACTGCCATTTTATCTACTGGACTATTTACTGACTGTCTTGGTAGATAGAAAGTAAATTTGGTTGATACTGAAGAAGAATTAGAAATCCGATTCATATGGTTTTCGTTTATCAAAAGGCATATTTTCCAGAAATAGAGAACCCTATCAGTAATAGTACAATTAAACTGAATTCCCAAAAAGAAAAAAATTAATGCATCTTTGAAATTTTCCACAGTTGTTTATTAAGTTGTATTAACTTCATACAAAAAAATCGACCTCTCAGAGGCGCGCCTAACTCCCTTTTTTGGGGAGTAGTTGGGGGGTTTCAATGAGTTTTTTTATAAATTACACAAAAATTATATATTAAAGAAAAAAAAGTTCAAAAAAAAAGTTCTAGCTGAAGTATTTGTGCACATTTTAATCTCTTTTTTTTTCGATTTTCTACCATCAGAATTGACTGAGATATGCCAAATTTTTGCTCATTAATTTAAGGGAAAAAGTATCCATCTTGTAAACCGTTAGAGATAGAACAAAAGTTTAAATCTAAAAGTTATTCCTTATAAAAAAAATGAACAAATTTTGTTCGCGTCAAACTTTGTGGTGTCCATTTTCTCCAAAACTATGAAAAAAAGTTGAAAATTTTCAGAATAACTTCAACTTGTGACTATGTGGTTATGGGGAAAAACAAAAAAAAAATCCTGAAAGACAGGAGGTTCAAAGTGTATCCCTTTGAACCACCTTTCCAACACGCATGGTGTTTCGTAACAACGTAACAACCTTATTTGAGAGCAAATGACACTTTTTCAAACAGTTTTCTTATGGTATGACGTTTAAATTTTCCAGGTGTGTTACAATTTTACACGTTGAAAGTATTGATTAATCTGACAATTATATTTTTATTATAAAACAAATATTCATAACTGAAGTCGAATTCATTCACTAACGATTCCACGTCAGAGTATAAAGTTTCATATAATAAAAAAAACTGTTAACAAAAAGAAAACCGACTTCAAAAGAAAAACTTTTCCAAAAGAAATTAAAATGCACTAAAAAGTAAAAAAGTAACGATAATTTAATTATTGTTATTTTTGGAGTCGGTGTTAGCCGAAGAAACAACTCTGAAAGAACAGTTTGCTACATTAGCTTGACTGACACCGACTCCAAAAATAACAATAATTTTAACTACATTAAATTATCGTTATTTTTTTTACTTTTTAGTGCATTTTAATTTCTTTTGGAAAAGTTTTTCTTTTGAAGTCGGTCTTCTTTTTGTTAAAAGTTTTTTTTTTTTTTGCGATTTTCAGTGAATATGAAGTACATTAACTAATTTTTCACTAAAAAAAGAATCATCGAAATCGGTTGGCGTGATATTGAGTTATTCGTCCTCTTGTGCATACTTAATGCACTTAATGCACAGTTTAAGACTTTTATGGTTTTCTCATGGATGCCGTTGTCAGAACTAGACCAAAATGAAATGGGACCACAAGGGAAGCATCACCTTTCACACAAATAAAAAATCGGTTTACCCAGTCGAAAGTTCTGAGGTAACAAACATTAAAAAAAAAAAAAAATACAGTCGAATTGATAACCTCCACCTTTTTTGTTTGAAATCGGTTAAAAAGTTCCGTACCATATTCAATATACAATGTTTTCATATATCCTTAAGTGCGCCCAAATAAATTTTGGATTACTCCCTCTGGAAGTAAGAAAACCTAGCTTACCAATGGACTGTGTAACTTGTGGCTAAAAATATTCCCCCTTCTTGGCATCAAAATAAGAGTGCTAAACAACTGTGGAAAATTTCAAAGATGCATTAATTTTTTCTTTTTAGATATTATAGTTTAATTGTACTATAAAGATACTTAAGTTTTGTAAAAAAGACAACTCGTAGCGTTAGTGTCGGGTTTTGTTTTGACAATTTGTAAATATAGAGAAAAGTTTGTTTTGTTAGAAAACTCCAATTAACTAAACTCACTTCTCTAAGGTGAAATGATAACAAATGTAAATTGAAATTAGAGTACAGAAAGTTCTTACATAGTTTAAGGAGTCTCTCTCGTTATTTTAGACGAAAAAATGACGTTTTTTGTATTGTTTGTTTTTTGGGAAAACTTTTTATTTACGAAAAAAAAAACTACATAATATTTATAAAATTTTGTTAGTAACAAAGTATGCATATGTTTTTGTGAAAGAAAACGAGTTTTTTGGTTCAAAATTGATATGAAAAATGGCAATAAAACAAAAATAATTTTTTTAATATCACAGGCAAGTTTGCTCCGATTTTATTGGAATTTTTTTTTGAAACAAACTAATTTTGGGTAATTCTTTTCCGCTGTGATGTTAATTTTTTGCTAGTTATCACTCATGTGCTTAATTCTGGGATCAGGACTCCACATTCTAGAAACCTATTAGAGCTAGGTTAATTTTGATCACAAATTTGAAAAGTATGACCCAAATTTAGTAGGATTACATACTTGGTTAATCAAAATTAGATAAAATTTGAATGTGATAGAACAAAATTAAATTTTTTGGATTCTGATGACGTCATAAAGTTAAAAAATTCGATTTTTTTAATAACACAGGCAAATTTGATCCAATCTTATTGGAATTTCAATTGAAACCCATTAATTTTGGGTCATTCTTTTCAGCTGTGATGTCAGTTTTTTGCTAGCTATCACTCATGTGTTTAATTCAGGGACCAGGACTCCAAATTCTAGAGACCAATTAGAGCTAGGTTAATTTTGATCACAAATTTGGAAAGTTTGACCCAAATTTAGTAGGATTACATACTTGGTTTATCAAAATTGGATAAAATTTGGATGTGATAGAGCAAAATTAAATTTTTTTTATTCTGATTACGTCATAAAGTTAAAAAATTCGACTTTTTTTATAACACAGGCAAATTTGATCCGATCTTATTGGAATTTTTTTTGAAACCCACTAATTTTGGGTCATTCTTTTCAGCTGTGATGTCAGTTTTTTGCTAGCTATCACTCGTATGCTTAATTCCGGGAACAGGACTCCGAACTCTGGAAACCTATTAGAGCTAGGTTAATTTTGATTACAAATTTGAAAAGTATGACCCAAATTTAGTAGGGTTACATAATTTGTTTATCAAAATTGCCAATAATGGTACATTTTGAAACCTTTTAATGAAGAGCGAAAATATTTATAATTACAATTTTAATCCAATTTTGTTTGTATCACTCTTTATTATTTACTTTATTTATTATCAACAAAATTTCGATTTTGGAGGTTAATCAGTTCTTTTTGAAAAATACCCCAGTATCATTTAGGAGAGTAATGAGTTCCTTGTTTTGCTCGGCAACGTAGAGAGAAATCAATACTTTAATTAAACGGCGCTATGTACCCTCATTACGGCCCTGGAAATGATAACCATTTATGTGAATGACGTTCACATGAGAGCCTCATTGAATTTTTCTAAATAGCGACTGGTCTAAAACTCTAAGTTGAGCAAAGAGAATTTTATAATATTGTCAACATAAATTAATCTTTTACAAAAGTTTAGATTGTTGCATGGAAACGCCCTAAAAATATATAAAATATGATAGTACCTAAACTTTATTTGAAAATAATATATATGCAAACAAATTAATGTGTAGGTAAGCCAAAAAGCTTTTGATGTGATATTCTATACGTAAATCACTAAAATTATGTTCAAAATTATTTAAGAAGTTGTGTAGAATTTGATGGTTTCTTAACATTTATGTAGTTAGTTGATATGTACGTAGTCTATTGTTTAGTAGCAGGCACGATGGGTATTATACGGAAGCCTGAATGGCTCACTGTCAGTTTATGAGAAAGTGGCGCTACACTAGCTTATTTTTTAAAATGTGTACTACCCACAACTATAAACAACTTTTAAAAAGTCACTAGTTCACTTTCAACAAGTGCACTTATGACTTGTGGCATTATGGAAACGAAACTTTTTGAAGATGTCAGGAATTATTAATTATTATATGTTACAATTTTGAAGGAAAAGAAATTTTTAAAAAAATAAATTAGCATATTTCGATTTATCAAATTAAAAATAATAATAAATTTCAATTAAAAATACAAAAACCGAAATAATTAAACCACACATCCAAAAAAATAAGGGCGAATAAATATTTTCAACAGTTAAAAAATTCTGTGTTAAAAATCTTTCCATATTACTTTTTGCAATATAAATCCCATTGCTGTTCATAAATGCATCGTCAAACCATTTATCAAATAGGCCATAATCAAACATTTCAAAAAGACGTTCATTAAACCAATACCTGTAAGGAGTTTCGTGTTGTAAAAACCAGACATACGTTCGAGGTATGAAATTAATGTCATGGGTTACCCGTAAATTGTAATAAGTGTTAAATAAAACATGTCGACATTCAAAAATTAAATCAAATAATAATATAGTCTTTTCACCCATAACGACACTTTTTTCAAGTAATGTTGATTGTAAAGCAATACACGAATCTGGATACAATTCCGAACTATTCTTCACTTTCTGATAAAGTAATGTTGCTTCCATTACAGATGTATCTTTTACAAATGCAAATGTATAATTATTGCGGATTAAATCATCAATATAATTCGGATCTTTTTGAAGTCCATTTAATAAGATATCAAATAGCTTGGTTTTATACGCAGTATTAACGATTAAAAGTAACGCAAACCAGAAAAATATAACAAAACGAACCAGAATTGTATGAAATTTATACGTTATCCAAAAACTTTGAGGTTGATCCAAAATTGTTTTGACCAGACTCATCCAAATATACCAAAACGTACAATTATTATTTCTATAAAATAATTTCTCAAATCCATAAATAATAAGAGCAATTAAAAGACCAGAAAATCCACATAAGAACCATAAATTATCATTAAATGGTAATAATATTGTCCAAATTGAGCCAAAACGTAATTTTTTTGTTGTAGCAAAAATCGCTATATAATTTTCATTGGAAAATGATCCAATATAATCAATATGGTCTAAACGTTCTGGTGTTAATGAAATCGCTCCAATTGCCATATCAATTTTCTTTTCTTTCACTAAATTTAATAATGATGTCCATTTTCTGTCCGAAATCATTTTGAAATGCCTTTCATCAATTAATTTAAATTTAAAATTAAAAATTTTACTTAATATAAATAATGCACGGCCTTCAATACTGTGTTCGTTTCGACAAATTTGATTTTGTTCACAATAAAAATATGGTTTTACAGTGTTATAACCAATGCGTAACGTGTGCCCATTAAAATTTTGAAATGTATTTTCTTTAGGCAATGAGTCAAAATCCGTTATTTCTTGAAGCTGACCCGTTTGATTTCCACAATAAAAACAAACGTAATATGCCAAATCGTAAAATAAAACATAAACCATGGACGCTTTTTCAACACCACTTTGTGTCCAAAAAGTTGTATTCAATATTTTTTGTTCGTATACACTTCCGGAATAATTTTGTAGGATTTTATCACTAATTTCTATATTTTTATCAAGAATTTTTTTATCAAATATTAAAAATATCACAATATCTAAGTAACACGTCGAATTGTGTCTTTTGAAATATCTTTGAAATTTCCATGGATCTTCAAACACAACCAAGTGTACATACTTTCGCTGAATTGAGTGAGCAAAATGGACCTTTTTTCTTGCATTTTGATTATGTATTATTTGTCCATTTATAAATAATGTTGGTTCCCAATGTGCATCGATATCGGATAAAGTTTCATTGTTCATATGGAAAAAAAACGTATTTTCCGAATATTTTTCTATTAATTGTTTAATATGTTTTGTACCTTCTAAAGTATTTTTAATATATTCGATACGACATTCAATATAATTTAATAAGTAGATAACAATCACTAGCCATAACTTGCGAAATATTTTAGAAAACATTTCTCGTTTTAGTTGTTACAAAGTTTTATCACTAAATAAATTTATTGCGTGGTTTTTCTATTTTGCATTTTTTATAAGCATGCAATAATTTTTTATTTCTCATAATGTAAATAATACAAAACGATATTTTTTATTTGTTACGCGATATCGTCGTTGATAATTATAAACCTATATCTATGAATCTAGAAAAGGATTCATAGAGACAAGCTTTGTTTTCCGGGTGGTCTCAAAAAAAGAGCAAGGACGAGGTTAAGAGATGAAATTTTTGCTGGCTGTCAGTGGCGGATTTAAGAAAAATGGTCCAGTGGACAAAATCTATCAAGGGGCCTGATATTTTTAGGTCTAAATTAATGCACTTGGTGCCTCTTTCTGATTTCATTTTTCGAGATACCAGTGGAACCAAGTGGAACGGCTCCTTTGAGTCAAAAAAATTAAGTAATAAAAATTTGAAAGAAATATGTTTGAAAGCCTTTAATATACTGGAATCTAATGAATCATAATTAATAATTATAATAACAACTTTCAATTAAAAATACTAAAAATGAAACAATTAAACCACACATCCAAAAAAATAAAGGCGAATAAATATTTTCAATAGTTAAAAAATTCTGTGTTGAAAATCCTTCCATATTACTTTTTGTAATATCAATTCCATGACTGTTCATAAATGCATCCTTGTGCCATTTATCAATTAGGCCGTAATCAAACATTTCTGAAAGACGATCATTAAACGAATATCTGTAAGGTGTTTGATATTGTAAATACCAAACATAAGTTCGAGGAATGAAGTTATTGTCATGGGTTACCCGTAAATTGTAATAACTGTTAAACAAAACATGCCGACATTCAAAAATTAAATCAAATAACAAAATAGTCTGTTCACCCATAACAACAATTTTACCATGTAATGTTGACTGTAACGCAATACAAGTATTTTGATAAAATTTCTTTTCCTTGGAAACTTCCGTACGTAGCAATGTTGCTTGCATTACAGATGTATCTTTTATAAATGCAAATGTGTAATTATTACGAATTAACTCATCAATATAATTCGGATCTGTTTGGAAACCGTTCAACATTATATTAAATAGCTCTGTTTTATACGCTGTATTTACAATTAAAATTAACGCAAACCAGAAAAATATAACAAAACGAACCAGACTTGTATGAAATTCATACACAATCCAAAAACTTTGACTTTGATCCAAAACTGTTTTCATCAGACTCATCCAAACATACCAAAACGTACAATTATTATTTCTACAAAATAATTTCTCAAATCCATAAATAATAAGAGCAATTAAAAGACCAGAAAAACCATATAAGAACCATAAATTATTGTTAAATGGTAATAATATTGTCCAAATTGAGCCAAAACGTAATTTTTTTGTTGTAGCAAAAATCGCTATATAATTTTCATTGGAAAATAATCCAACATAATCAACGTGCTGATTTAAACGTTCCGGTGTTAGTGAAATCGCACCAATTGCCATATCAATTTGGTCTCGACTCACTAAACTTAGTAATGATGGCCATCGATGATTTCGCGAAGATACATGAAATTCATCAATTAATTTAAATTTAAAATTTAAAATTTTACTTAATAAAAATAATGCACGGCCTTCAATACTGTGTTCGTTTTGACAAGTTTGATTTTGTTCACAATAAAAAAATGGTTTAACCGTGTTATAACCAATGTGTAATGTATGCCCATTGAAATTTCGAAACATATTTTCTTTAGGCAATGAGTCCAAATTCGTTATTTCTTGAAGCTGACCCGTTTGGTTTCCACAATAAAAACAAACGTAATATGCAGAATCGTTATATAAAACATAAACCATGGACGCTTTTTCAACACCACTTTGTGTCCAAATAGTTTTATTTAATATTTTTTGTTCGTATGTACTTCCCGTATACTTTTTTAAGATTTTAACACTATTTTCTATATTTTTAAGCAGAATTTTTTTATCAAATAATAAAAATATCACGATGTCTAAGTAACATGTATTTCTGCCTTGCCTGTCTTCTTTGAAATATCTTTGAAAGTGCCATTGATTTTGAAACACAACTACGTGGACATACTGTTGACGTGGGTGAGAAAAATGTACCTTTTTTCTAAGACTATTACCATGTATTATTTGTCCACTTGTAAATAATTTTGGATCCCAATGCTCGTCGATCGTAGATATAGTTTTATCGTCCATATGGAAATAGAACGTATATTCCGAATATTTTTGTAATAACGTTGGGAAATACTTTGTACTTTCAAAAGTAGTTTTTCTATATTTAACTTTACATTCAATACTTTTTAATAAGTAAATAATTATTATTAGCCATAACTCACGAAATATTTTCGCAAGCATTCCTGTTTTAGTTGTTCTAAAGCTTTTCACAAACTAAATAAATATTTTATTTGATTTTTTTTTTTTCATTCCATTAACATGCAATGATTTTTTTATTTTTCATGTTAATAATATAAAACACTTTTTTTTATTAATTATTTACGGCGTATTATTGAAATTAAAAGCTTTTAGACTTTTTAAAATTAATTAATATTTACGAGTATCTGCCAATAAGTTAGTTTGGAGTTTTACAATTGACATCTATGGGCTGTTTCAATGACTGTCATAATATAAATAATTTTCTAATTTGTATTTTATTTCACCTTTTTTCTCATTTGAAAGGTAATTTAACGGAGAGTGTTCTTGGCTATGTTTCAAGTGCGAACCTAGCTTTCCGTACTCGAAAAAACTAAAAAAAAATGGCGACGATTTCCATAATCGATTCAGTTTGGAAAAGGCATGATATATAAATAATTACTATAGAAATGAATGGTCAAATAAACCTGGTTCAATTCATTTCGAAAAGTGATATGGTAAAATAATTTGTAAATAAATAGGTAATTTAAATCAATAATTCAAAAGAACAAAGTCAACTCAAATATTTCAATTTCTTTTAAAATATTTCCAAAAATTTGTCCCAATAAATAATAGCTCTCTAAGTATACTTTTCATCTCATCTGATGTCCTTGGATCATCACTTTGATATTAATTTAAGAAGGAGTGTTATAAGTTTAAAGTGTTTATCTGTGCGTCTGTGTGTTTCTCAGTGGTATCGTAGCCCCTTAACGGTCGAACCGATTCGATTGAGAACATTTTATAGCAAAGTTTGCAAAAATCGGTTTACAAGGAATAAATCGTATTTGTCGGGAGTTTTTTAAATTTTATAAATTTCACTTGTTTTCATTTGTATTAACATGCAAGCTAGGGTAGATGTAATAATGTTTACATTTTTATTAACATTTGCTTTTTCATATTGAAAATGCACTTACGTCATATTATTTTGATAAAAAATATGATAAGTTAATTTTCAGTCATGAACTCAATAAATAAATCAATAATATCATTTCGGTTATAGTTTCATATCGATGGAAGAATACAAGTATTATGAATAATTTTTAGTCTTAACAGTGAAATATTTATAGTTTAAAAAGAGGGATTTTAAAGTTTTCACGTACACTACATTCTGGTAACATCGATGCCAGAGCTTCTGTGGGTATAGAAAATTTTACTCAAGATATAGAACATTTTCTACTACTTTTGACCAATCCATTTTGGGTGGTTTACTGGTTTTAAACTCATCTGACCGTTCCGTTTTATGCTTTATACGATTAAAGTAATTTTCGAACTCTTTTGAGTTTTTAGCTTACTTTTTTGGAAATTAAAGTAGGTGCATCAAATTTTACGTCAAATGAGTAAAAAATATTTTCAATAACGTCGCTTCTCCTTTGAAACAATTGTGATTATTTATTATTTGCCCATAAATTTTTTTATCAAATAATACAAATATCTCTATACCTAAGTAGTACGTCGAATTGTGTCCTCTGAAATATCTTTGAATATTCCATGGATCTTCAAACACAAATACGTGCATATACCTACTTTTGCTGAATTGAGTGAGCTAAATGAACTTTTTTCATTTATTTTTATTATTTATTATTTGTCCATGAATTTTTTTATCAAATAATAAAAATATTTTAATATCTAAGAAACACGTCGAATTGTGTTTTCTGATTATCTTTGGAAATTCCATGTCCATCTTCAAACACAACTACGTGTACATACTTTCGTTGAATTGAGTGAGCAAAATGAGCCTTTTTTCTTAAATTTTGTTTATTTATTATTTGTCCATGAATCTTTTGTCAAATAATAAAAATATCTTAATATCTAAGATGCACGTCGAATTGTACCTTCTGAAATATCTTTGGAAATTCCATGTATCTTCAAACACAACTACGTGTACATACTTTCGCTGAATTGAGTGAGCAAAATGTCCCCTGCATACTAATCGTGTAACAACGTCATCTACTGAAACCTATCTTAAAAGTTTCAGTGTCGGTAAAGCAGTTTGTTGTTACCAGTTTAAAAAAATAATAGTATGACTACTCGACAATAGATGGCAGTAAGAGTGTGATTTTCAGTTTGTTTCAGTTTTTCCTGAAAGCACGGATAAAACGATATTTTCTATAAATGAAACCAAGCGATTTTTCGCCCCAAAAAAAACCTGCATAATAATTTTCATGAAAATTGTTGGAGCCGTTTCCGAGATTGCTGATATATATATCTATAAGAATTGCTCGTTTAAATATAAAATATAAGATGAGTGACAAGGTTGTTTGGAGTTTGTACAAGAGGGATTCTTGGAGGAAGTTTTAAAACAACAAGTGTAGGATTGTAAGCATAAAATATTTTGTTTCATATATGTTGAAAAAAAATTTTTCCGATACATTTGCAATTTGAGTTCAAGACATTTTTTTAATAATTCACTTTTGTACCATTTTACTAATATATAATTAATTCTTTTCCCAGTAATATATAAATAATTTCATTTCCCATTGAAGGGTTGATTGATACCTGTCTAAATTGCGGAATATACTTAAATATAACGAATCGCAATTAATGATCATAGTAACAAGTTTCAAATAAAAGTACCAAAAACGAAATAATTAATCCACACATCCAAAAAAATAATGGCGAATAAATATCTTCAATCGTTAATTTATTTGTTGAAAATCCTTCCATATTACTTTTTGTAATATCAATTCCATTGCTGTTCATAAATGCATCCTTGTGCCATTTATCAATTAGGCCGTATTCAAACATCTCTGAAAGACGATCTTGAAACGAATATCTGTAAGGTGTTTGGTATTGTAAATACCAAACATACGTTTTAGTAGCGTAGCTAATATCTTTTGTTACCCGTAAAGCGTTAAATAAATCATGTCGGCATTCAAAAATGAAATCAAATAACAAAATAGTCTGTTCACCCATAACGGTAGTTTTATCATGTAATGTTGATTGTAAAGCAATACAAGTATTTTGATAAAATTGCAAACCAAAAAACAATTCCGGCACTCCAGAATCAAAATATGATTTACTCGAAAGAACATCTTGCAATATATCTGAATCTTTTATGCCTGCAAATGTGTAATCACTATCGTATAACTCATCAATATAATTCGGATCTCTTTGGAATCCATTTAACATTATATTGAATAATTGTGTTTTATACGCAGTATTTACAATTAAAATGAACGCAAACCAGAAAAATATAACAAAACGAACCAGATTTGTATGGAATTCATACTCAATCCAAAAACTTTCACCTTGATCCAAAACTGTTTTCATCAGACTCATCCAAACATACCAAAACGTACAATTATTATTTCTATAAAATATTTTCTCAAATCCATAAATAATAAGAGCAATTAAAAAAACAGAGAATGCAAATAAAAACCATAAATTATCGTTAAATGGTAACAATATTGTCCAAATTGAGCCAAAGCGTAATTTTTTTGTTGTAGCAAAAATCGCTATATAATTTTCAATGGAAAATGATCCAACATAATCAACGTGCTTATTTAAACGTTCCTGTGTTAATGAAAGAGCTCCGATTCCCATGTCAATTTTGTTTCGAGTCACATTATCAAATACTAAATCCCATCGACCAGTTTCATCCTTTACTTTGGATTGATAAACTAATTTAAATTTAAAATTTAAAATTCCACTTAATAAATATAATGCCCGGCCTTCAATACTGTGCTTGTTTTGACAAGTTTTATTTTGTTCACAATAAAAAAATGGTTTAACCGTGTTATAACCAATGTGTAATGTATGCCCATTGAAATTTTGAAATGTATTTTCTTTAGACAATGAGTCCAAATCCGTTATTTCTTGTAGCTGCCCTGTTTGGTTTCCACAATAGAAACAAACGTAATATGCAGCATTGTTATATAAAACATAAACCATGGACGCCTTTTCAACGCCACTTTGTGCCCAAAAAGTTTTGTTCAATATATTTCGTTCATATGTACTTCCAGAATAATTTTGTCGGATTTTATCGCTAATATCAATATTTTGATCCAAGATTTTTTTATCAAATAATAGAAATATCACGATGTCTAAGTAACATGTATTTTTGTCTTCTTCGTCCCTGTCTTCTTTGAAATAGTTTTGGAAATTCCATTGATTTTGAAACACAACTACGTGCACATATTTTTGTCGTGGCTGAGAAAATTTGATCATTTTACCTCTTAATGGACAACGTATTATTTGTCCACTTGTAAATAATTTTGGATCCCAATGATCGTCGATCGTAGATAAAGCTTCATCGTCCATATGGAAATAGAACGTATATTTCGAATATTTTTTTGATAACGGTTGGAAATAGTTTATACTTTCAAAAGTAGTATTTTTATATTTACTTTTTATATCAACTTTACATTCAGTATTATTTAATTCGATAATTATTATTAGCCATAACATACGATATATTTTCGCAAGCATTCCTTTTTTTAGTTGTTCTAAAGCTTTTCACAAACTAAATAAATATTTTTCGTCGATTTTTGTTTTCATTGCATTAACATGCAATGCAGTGGCGTAGCGTGCCTTGTCGGGGCCCCGTATAAAAATTTTTTTGGAGGCCCTTATATGAAGGTAAAGATTTTTCACAAAAGAAAAAAAATATTGTGAGAAGTAATATTTATTTATCACATAATTTACCCATTTTACAAATAAAAATCGAATTTTAAATATTCACTCTCCTTGCCTTTTTATCGGCAAACTGATTTATTAAATCATTTATGGCTGATGATGATTTTAGTTTTTCTAAAGTTTCTGCCTCTATGGACAATAGTGAGATGTCTGACAGCCGTTCTTGTCCCATCGAAGTTCTTAAGTAATTTTTTATTAGTTTTAATTTTGAAAAACTTGTTTCTGCCGTTGTGGTTGTAACTGGAAGGGTCAAGAATAAAAAGCATGCTGTGATTACCTCGGGAAAACTGGATGCAAGACTATTGAATTTTACTAGCAATAATTCAATGAGTTCTTTAATGGAATAAATTTTTTTAATTTCAGAATTTAAGCATGTTTTTAGAGCCTTTAAATTGGTCACAAAGATTAAGTGAGATCTCTTTACTGTATTTAGCAGACAGTTTTCCGGAAGCGTTTAATATCTCTTCGCTTGAAGAAGATAGGAGTTTCTCCGGTTGTAATATTTCGAATATACTACTCAGGTTGCAAAGGCTCTGAAATCTTTCTTTAGTTTGAGAAATTAATATATCTAAACAGCAATAGTATACATTGACTTTGAAATAGGATTCCGGGTCGGAAATTCTCTCATCTTGTGATAACTCATCAAAAAAACGCTTCGTTATCTTTCGCCTACTGTTTTTAAAAACAGTTGTTACCCCCCACTTTTTTGCTAAATCTTTGGATTCATTTAGCAAACTATTAAATATTAGATTATTAAATTATTATAATTAAATTAGATTATTAAATTATTATAGAATTTTGTCATTTGTAAAATAAAATAAATTAGAAAGTTTTTATTCTTTTTCCTTACACACTTTGGGGGCCCCCGTGGCCCGGGGGCCCCGTATAATTGATACGGCAAATACGGCGGTAGCTACGCCCCTGATGCAATGATTTTTTATTTTTCATGTGAATCATATCAAACACTTTTATTAATTATTTTCGATGTATTATTCAGATTAAAAAATTTGATAAGTTAAGTTTTGTTCGTAGACTATCCAGTAGTAAATAATTTTGGATTATAACGTGAAACAAAAATGTATTTTCCGGATATTCTTATTTACTAACTTTTTGATATGTATTGTATCAATTTTTGGATAATATTCTAATAAAATCTATTCTAGTAAAATTAGAATACACACGTGCTAAAATTGTTGAAAAGTTTTATCATTAACTAAATTAATTTTCGCGTGATTTTTCTATTTTTATTAACATGCAGTTTAGGGTAGACTAGGAGGTTGTCCTGGAGTGAGACACACTTAGACCATATTAACATGTAATAATGTCTACATTTTTATTAACATTTCCTTTTCCTGGTACAGTAAAAGATTATAAAAAGTGGCTAATTAAGGAAAATGAAATATCCCGCTCGCTATAGCCTGTAGGAATGTGTTTCTCCGGTTTCAAATGTCATTAATAAGCCATGTGTTAGACAGCTAGACCCGCAAATGTTTCTATTTGTAAATCAATAATTATCTGTTTCTTAGTGAAAGAGCATATACGAAGTTGATTTTAAATTTATATATAGGCAATTTGTATTACTTATATGTTATACACAACCCTAGTAGCTCAGTTGCCCAAAATGTTCTTCGGATCGTTCTGATCAAAAGCACTCACGGCCACAAAATTTTTGAATGGGTACATTTTAGGGGCAGTTTGAAAAAGTTTCACAGAAAGCCATTTTTCTATCATATACTATAACTATATCTGTTGGCCGTAGCTTAAAAACTACCTTTTAAAAACTTTTGTATACATTTTGCCGGCCGATTGAGTAAGTTTCATAGAAAGCATTTATCTATTTTATCGTGCGGGATCCTTTGCAGTTGTTTGTGTGTATAAAGTATGTGCATAGAGACAATGTCTTAGTATTGTTCACTGTTGTCACAAATAGTACACGAATATAAGAACAAGTATTTATGGAGTTGACTCTAATGAGTGAATTACCTTAGATTAGGAAGAGATATGCACTATCAATGTTGCATGGCTTTATCATAAATGTATCATTTATCACTTGACATCAAGGACAAACTATATATCTATTTCTTTTCTTACGTAAAAGGAAACTTTTACGTTACGTATTTTACACATTTATAGAAAAACCATTAAAAAGTTGATGACTATACTGAATATGCGGTTCGCATCACACACAGAGTATTTTCAATTGACGATGGAAACAGATTGGTGACAGATTTTACTCATACCTAAGAATTCAGTGCTGGATTTACACTAGGGTCAGTCGGGGCTAGTGCCCAGGGCGGCAAATTTTCTAGGGCGGCAAAATTTTGAAAGTGAGAAAACATTTTCTATACAATATATAATTAACTAATTCTTTTAAATAAAGATTTTATCTTTCAAGAAATATAATTTATGCATTATGAATCAAATTAAAATTTTGTATATTATAATATATTAAATTTAAGTGAAAACTATTAAAATAAAATTAATTTATTTCCATAAAGGATTGATTGATTGATGAGAGCTTTAGTTTGTGGAAATCCATATTAAAACTTGTAAATAATTAGAAACTAATTAATATTTATTTTGCAAAATCCACTTTAATTAAAAATAATTGTGACAATTGTTTCGATTTTTACATCATATTCATACAAATGTGTTTTTTTATTTCCATAAAGGTTTGAACAAATAAAATTTGATGCTTTTTTTTTCTGAAATTGATAAATTAATATAGTTTTTTTTGAAGAATTAAAAAAATTTTTTTTTCTCATATTTATTGAGAACTCTAGACATAATGCTATTGGAATGAATGGAAACAAATTAAAAAAAAAAATCTCCGTCCATGTAAGACCTGCAGGGTAGATATAGGGTTGAAATTATTTTTATCTGATTTTCAACTTTGATGATGAATTTTGTTATAACTTCATGAATGTAGACGAAAAATAAGAATAAAATTTTCCTTGGTTTTCGAAGTATCGAAAGCTGAATAATTAATCAAAATTTTCAATTTTCGATATTTCGAAAATTACGCCAGATATCGAAAAATTTATTCTTTCTTTTCGTCTTAAATCGTCAAGTTATAATATAATTTATCATCAAAATTGAAAATATATATTTTTTAAATTTGTAACCCTACTACCGTGCTTAAAATAAATTCTGAATACTCCGTTTTCATAATTTTTTGTAAATTTTTATTTAATAATTTTGTTTTGATTTGTTAAATAATAATTTAACTGTAATTTCTAATCAAAAGCGAATATTTCAGGTGTATCAGATCGTTTTAAGAACAAGCCCGAAACTTTTTTTATTTACTGTAGACCTCACATGTTGCCAAGAATTTATAAATTATAAATTTATTTCGTTATAAATTTTTATAAGCAATAATTCAATATAGTGAAATCTTCAAGTAACTTAAATAGAAAGTATATCAAATCAGGTTTCGAATAATGATTCCGAAGAAAAATCTTTTAGGGTACAAAAATAATTATTTCTTCCAATGAATTATATTTTACTAGAGTGATACCCACCCGCTTTGTTGGATTTAAAAGTAAAGATTGATAAGATTGCTCTCGCTTATCCCCTTTCTATAACACTCGAAATAATGGTAAGGATTGTTTTATACAGGTAAAATATATGTATGATTTTCTATTTTTTTAAATGTATAATAGTAATTATTCATTGAGTATATCAGAGAAGATGGCCGTGAAATATTTAATATTGACTATTTTTACAGAAATCTGTAATTTACGGTAATGTCAAATGACTACTTTTACAGAAATCTGTAATTTATGGTAATGTCAAATTAAATTAATTTAATATATTTTTATTTTTATTAATATCTCTTTATAAATTATAGCTATATCGCTGTACAGTTTAATTAAAAACCATTCATTAGTTTTATCGTGAAAGCGTAAACAAACAAACAAACAAACAGACATGCTTACTTTGAAAATGAAAAATAGTTTCAAGTCATTTGCATGAAAATTGACGGAGTTATAATGAAAACAAAGTTTTTCGTATCTTTCTTTTCATGTTTTATTCAGTACAAAAACTGATGAATTTACCACGGGGACTAAAATTAATTCTTGTCACTTTCCAATTAACTTTCTTTAGATACTAGCAGTATTCACAACAAAGTTTTAGAAGTTTCGGATATATATTTTTTGACATTCGCAATTTAAATACAAAATAATATCTTTATCGTTAATTAACTCGAAAAAAAATAATTAATTTTCTCACATTTATACATACAATATACGATGGTTAAAATTTATTATAGTTGACAAATGAATGTTGATTATAGAAAAACTTGTTTTTTGTGGCCATTATTGGTCAAATCTGTTGTGATAAATAATATCTGTTTTAATCAAGATTCATCTCTATATATTATAAATGCCAAAGTAAGCATGTTTGTTTGCTTTTTACGCTTTCACGCTAAAACTAGCGAATGGTTTTTAATGAAACTGTACAGCAATATAGCTCATACATCAGAATAACACATGAGATATAATTTATAAAGATATATTAATTAAAAAAAATTTAAAAATTAAATTATCATAAATTACAGATTTCTGTACAAGTAGTCATTTGACATTACCATAAATTACAGATTTCTGTAAAATTGTCAATATAAAATATTTCACGGCCATCTTTTCTGATATACTCAATGAATAATTACGACTATTGTACATTTAAAAAAATAGAAAACCATACAAATATTTTACCTGTGTAAAACAATCCTTACCATTATTTCGAGTGTTATAGAAATGGGATAAGCGAGAGCAATCTTTATCAATCTTTACTTCTAAACCCACCGAAGCGAGTGGGTATCACTCTAGTACTAAATAATTTTTTTTTTGTTTGATGCTAAATACATATACAACAAATAATATGACTTAATAAGGCAATTAGCTCGAATTAATAATATCAAAAGTGAATAAATAATTAATTTGATAAAAAAAAATTTATTGCTTTACTGAAAATGAATTGATAGATATTTTAAGGTGATTGTAAACCTACAGTATTGCAAAAAAGTTTTGATTTATTAATACATACAAATAAACCAAATGCATGTTTTGTAGTCAAGTAATGAGTTATTTTTGGTTTTACAACTATAAAAATCACTACATAGTATAAAACAAAGTCGCTTTTTCTGTTCCTATGTCCCTATGTCCCTTTGTACGCTTAAATCTTTGAAACTACGCAACGGATTTTGATGCGGTTTTTTTAATAGATAGAGTGATTCAAGAGGAAGGTTTTTATGTATAATACATCCATATTATAGTAGAGTAAGGGGTTAAAATAGGGGTTGAAAGGGATATGCTTCAAAAAATAAAAAAGTTGTGCATAGATTAAGCTCAAATATTGACACGATATACAACCAGCTTCAAAGATCTATTGTTTTTATCTAATTTTAACCTTTGGAGGGTAGGAAGGTGTAGCGAGAAAGTGGGAAGGAATTATCGAATATTTACAAATACATATACCTAAGTGAGGTATCAAATAAAAGAGCATGACGTGTACATTACAAAACTGTTATCCCAGGCAAGGAAATGTGGAGGGAGGGGTGCAAGTGGGGATGTTGCCCAGCAAAGCGGGTAGTTCACAGCTAGTATATAATATATTGTGTGCAAGTGATGCTTATAAATTTGATAATATAGATATCGCTATTCAATCATCAATACTCTAACTATAGTCGTCTCTGTTCATCAAATGATGGATCTTCGATGAACTCATAATTAAATTAAAATTTTGTTTTTTTATCATCGACAACCTTATAATTTTATGGTATTTTTATAAACTATACAAGATTGTCTAAATATTTTAGATAGTTTTTTATCACACTCTCTAGATTTTTTGATATAGAAATATCCAATTGAAAAGGATAACCAATATTCATTTTTTCAGCCAACTTTGAACGATAAAATAATAGTAAAAAGCCCGGTAACCTAAGAATTTTTTATGATTTTTGGAAACTTTGTTAATCAAAAAATGTATTTATAACGTTTTATTGAAATCGTTAGTATTATTCAATCCTTGCATATCTCCTTAAGGAAAGACATATCCCAGATTCAGCTGTCTTAAAAATCACTTTCGAAAACGTTGCCAGTTCTCATATATATATATATATATATATATATATATAATATATATATATATATATATATATATATATATATATATATATATATATATATATATATAATAGCTCGACCCGTGTGGAATTACGTTTCCATATTTCCGCTTCAAGTCCCGTAACCCGTGGCTACGCTGTACCCGTGGCTAAAAGTTAAAATTAATATTAGGAGAAAATTTCTAGAGTGTTAGGAGAGCATCTGTAAAAACTAACATTTTTTTTAAATTTATGATCTTTTTTCGTTCAAATTATTTTGTCCAGAGTGTTTTTTCCTAAGCGGTATATTTTTAGACTGTGATTATACTTTTTGTCTAACCTAAACATAATAAGCTTGAAAATGAGGGGTGGATTATGGAATTTGATAAAGAGATAAGGAAGATAAGGGTAAGACAGAAAAAGACTTGCTAGAGTAATATAAAATAAATTTTTATATTTCTATAAATTTTACAGATTGAATTTATTGGTACATAAATAACGTATACATACTTGTTGGTTGATAATATCATCTCATATATTTATTTATTATTCTGTAGATTTAGGTTAGGTTAGGTTATATTGGCTGTCCACGAAGGACACACTTAGGCAATAGAGTCCTTTGTGATACCATATATGTGTTTTACCACCTTTCCGCTGATAATTTCATTTATCAGATCCTCAATTTCAGAGGTTGAGTGCACCTTCTTCATGCATATACCATGCACTACACCAGCCCATCAAAACTATTAATCAAATTAATTTTGTTGCAACGGCGGGAATCGAACCCGCTACCCTAAGCATACCGCGGACGGAATTGGTTACGCTTTAACCAACTAACCTTTCAAAAGTGCTCAAAACTTTCCAGTAATTCACAAAATATTGAAAAATTTTATGTCTTGTCCAGTCAATACAAACCGAAAAATATCCACTTGATAAACTGTACGAAATCAGTAAAGGTTATGCTTAAAAGTCATCCATATCGAGGAGATCACTCTTGCCACACTGATCCACAGGAGAGAGAACGCCTTACGTATAAGGGGAGTTTGAAAGAAACTTTTAAGAACCTCTATATGGAGGTAGGGGGGGGGGCAAAAATCTCCAAAATCCTCCTTATGTAATCAACGAATCAACTCCATAATATAGAAATTTATAAGTATGATTTCAGCAACTTTGTGTATTGGTACCATTTAGGAAACTTGATATTGTAAAATATTGAATAAAATTGATCTTATCAAACAATAAAATGACTGTCAGTTTTCTAAAATAATGTAGAAATATATCGTATTTCTAACAGCTGAATAAAAATATTATAATTAAATTATCTGATTTGTTTGCCAAGTTTCAAAATTAAGGTAGTACCTACACGAAAGTGATATTTCAAGAATTTCTCAAAACTCAGAATATAAAATATTTAATTCATAATACACATGCTGTTAAAATTAGAAGATGATTTACCATGCCATACATGAGATATTAGCAATTAAAAGTGACGCAATTTGTACGTGTACATGGGAGAAGCGTATAAAAATACACAAATTTAAAAATATTATATTTATTTATCAATGAATGACGTTCACCATCTCTATGAAAAACTAATATAATGTAGAATACTATATTTAGAAAATATATTAAAAAAAATAAAAATTATTTACCATATAGTTTCGATAAAAAACTTAAATAAATAACTCGTTTTAGGGATGTTTTTTTGTGGAAAGGATATAGAAACTAATGGTAAAGGTATATATCATAGTGTGTGTGTGTATACGTATAGGAGATAAATTAGTGTGTAACTACAGTCTTGTGAAAATAATATATGGTATACGGGGTGTTCCAAACCACCCGTCCAGGCTGATTATTCTGAATAGTTTTCAAAAAAAATTGAAACGAAAAAACACGTATCAAATATTTTTTGAAACTCTATCTAACCATATCAAAAACACCCTCCACCCTCAACCCCTGTTAGGGGTAGGGGGTGTAACTTGAAAAAATCAAATGGAAACCCCTATTTTTTTCTGCAGATTTGGATTCTTCAGAAGAAAAGACAAACATTTTGTCTAAGAAATTTTTCCCGATTTTTGGTAGATCACGCTACAATCGACAAAAATCGTTCTATGCCAAATCTAAAAGAACGATTTTTGTCGATTGTAGCGCGATCTACCGAAAATCGGGAAAAATTTCTTAGACAAAATGTTTGTCTTTTCTTCTGAAGAATCCAAATCTGCAGAAAAAAATAGGGGTTTCCATTTGATTTTTTCAAGTTACACCCCCTACCCCTAACAGGGGTTGAGGGTGGAGGGTGTTTTTGGTATGGTTAGATAGAGTTTCAAAAAATATTTGATACGTGTTTTTTCGTTTCAATTTTTTTTAAAAACTATTCAGAATAATCAGCCTGGACGGGTGGTTTGGAACACCCAGTATGTATAATAGTCATAGCACAGTTAATGCACTGAATGATAGTATTAGTCCAAAACTTTTTGACTGGACTGTCGCGGAGGAACTACCTTAAAGAATCTTGTTTCTGAGGCACCTAATATATATAAATACATACTTATATATATTTAATATTTGTAATCAAAATGTGTAGATATATTATTGGAAATGTACCTAGAATTTATATATATTTTCCTTCAAAAAGGAAAATTGAAAAATAAAAAAAAATGTTTTTATTAACCTTTATGATTGTGTCTTAGAAAATCTTTAATATAATTCCTTAAATAAATCCTTATATCCACGTACATATTCTCTGCCCTGTCTCTCTCACACACACAAATTGTAAGTTAAAGTATAAATGGGTGCTTCATCCTATTTTGAGCTTAGCAATTATTAAAAAATAATTGACGGAGATAGATAACAGAAATTGTCTGTTTATTCGTCAGAACTAGAAACAGTCTAAACAACCTGGCGAGGCACAATAAAGTCAATATTACCTGGATCCTCGGACACTCTGGTTGGAACGGTAATGAGAGAGCAGACAAGCTGGTCAAACTGGGAACCACCATGGCTCCCACTCAAGAAAAGCTTGCAAGGATGCCATACCAAGAAGGTCTTAACAGATTCGGAGATAATCTGAAAAACCAACAATTAAAGGCATGGACCAGCTACGAGGGAGGGCGAATCGCCAAAAGCCTGTTGGGTGAAGGAAACTCGCTCGGTAACAGAGCCGAGGAGATCTTGAAACTAAACAGAGCTGATATAAGAGTCATCGTAGAGTTACTCACAGGGCATGATAACCTGAACAAGTTCCAACATCATATTGGAAAAAGACAATCCCCCGCGTGTGACAGATGCGGAGAAAACTCAGAAGAAACATCGATCCACTTTCTCTGTTACTGCCCAGCGCTCATACAGCAGCGAAGGAAATGGTTTGGTCCGGCCATAGTCGAACCAGAAGAAATTAGGAAACTCAGCGCTAGGCTGATCCTGGGTTTCAGTACATCAGTTGGTTATAATAGCCACTGGAAATCGTAGCAGGGATAGAGTACAAGGGTCTATTTGGCTAGGTGCTCTGAACCATTGCTTCGAGGCGCGATGCTCGAGCATGGCCCGCTAACCTCCATACCATACTATACCATTCGTCAGAAATTATTTACCGTGCAGCAGCCCCGTAGCAACCCAAAGACCAGAAAGGGGCTTTCCTCCCCCACGCGTTCGCTTTGCTCCACACACGTTTGAAGAGAGCCCACGGAATTTATATTTTTTATATTTTAGCGGTTTAAAAAAATCCCTTCGAATGTTATAGAAGGGTAATAAGAGAGATCAAGAGCGGGCGGGTATGAAGCTAGTGTTTGTATAAAAAAACATTTACGCATATACTATAAATCAAAATTTATATTATAATTACATTATCTGATGTATGACTGACTGATGAATGAAAATTATAATATTTAATATATAAAATGAAATTATAATTTAATTTTTTAATATAATTATATATTTCAATAATAATTTTTATATAATATAGGTCTGGAGCCAGATGTAGTATTTGACAGTTGTTGAAAAACGGATCGAAATTTGAGAGACAACAATTCTGTGTCTAACATTTTTTCTTCATAGTCAGAAATTCAGAGGGCCTCAAAATATTTTTTTGCGTGGTAGGGAACCATCTATAAACTACTTTTTGTATACAGGTGTATTTTACAGAATGGGCAAGGCACTCATATTAATAATTCAATGTAATATTTTTCCCGTGATCCAATTTAAGCTGAAACTTTGCAGGCAAACTCATGGCGACGGCTAAATTGATCTAATAAATTTTCGTTTAAAAACATTTATTATAATACGGGAGAATTTAGAAAAGGGGTATAATAAAAACTTGGTTTTTATGGGTTAGTTAATTAATGGATGGTCCCTAATCTAAAAAATTTGGGAAATATTGACGACACAATATTAATTTTTCCTGACATAGAACAAAGCAGTGTCTATCGTTCAACATCACAAAAAGTCGACCTACGGGCGTTTCATTCCTCTCATCGAGAAGTTTTCCGGTTATGGAAAACTTCGAAGAGGAAAAGACTTAAAAATATTCTTTCAATATTTTCTGTTGTTTTTATTCTGAAATGAGTTTAATACTAAGTTTGGTCGTATAATATAAATTTTTTGTTAAAGTAATAATTAATTAAACAAAAAATTATTTAAAATCTTAAAGAGTTTATTATTTTGCTGTAATACAATGATTGATATGTTGAGTTCCAGTGCCTCCCATTCTGCCTCATGTCTAATTTCGTATAAAAATATTTTATAATTATATTTGTTTTGTGCTGACATACTGACAGCACCAAAAAATAAAAATTTTATTGTAGTCCAGCCAAATAACCAATTGTTAGTTTATTTTCTATGGAAATTGTTTAAAGTTCATTGACTATTTATGACAAACGCAAATTCCGCCGATTACCATGTAGGATTAACGGGACACTTCTTCCAGAAAAGTAAAAACGAAAAATCACACAAATTACTGAAATAACATCAGAAAAGTCGTTTTAACCACATCGTAAAATAATTGGTATTGACCATAATTTTTCATACAGGTTGTGCCGTTTTAGTCTATACACCTACATACCTCGTTTTTTTTCGAAAAATGTTATCTTTCGGGGGAAATACGACTTAGAAAATAATGTCATTATTGTATTGAACCGAAAGAAAATACGCTTAAAGTTTATCGGTAATTGTAAGTTTATTCGATTAAATGAAATAATGACATATTTCTAGCTTTTTTACCACAATTAACTTTCTAATTTAAAGTGTTATTCTATCTTTTACCGTTTAGGATCTAAATTGGTTACTAAAGAAACCCGAAAAACTAGGTCCAATCTGATGTCAAAGCATGATGTCCCCCTACAAACTCTGCAACTTTTGTTTAAGTTATTTTTTTATTTTTTAACTATAGCCTACCCTGTATATTGATTCTAAATATTTTCGAAATACGTAATAAACTTTGATTGATGCTTCTGAGTATTCTAGAATATTTTTCATATTCTAGTGTAAACTATTATTTTTACATAAAAAATACCTATCTACCTACAACTGTGCAATAATATATCAAATTACAAGTAAAAAGCACTGGTGATTTAATTATGACTGCTTTTTTTTTTTAATAAACGACTCCACTGCATTTACGACAGTGAATCTAAAATAAAAATTAATTATTTTTATATATGTATAGTATAACATAAAAGCGACTAATTGTATTTTTAATAAAAGTAAATTTCGCAAAGAATTGTATTTATATGGAACTGTCATCAATTTAGTTTCGGAATTGACTGATTGATTGATTTTTGTTGAAGAATCCGAGCCATCTAATGGTTGGTAAATTGATAATATACAATACAAGTTTTAAATTCGCAACGTGATGTACCTTAAATCAAACAACATAATGCACAATTGATATATGGTATGGTATGGTATGTATTAAATTTTACAATAATATTCTTGATTTTATAGCTTGCCAAGTACGTTTTGGCGACGTATAGATGAGAAAAATAAGTCTTATTCACTAAGACGGTTGGAGTAATGGATGCTTGTATGCTTGGAATAGAAACGTCTAGATTGTTTCTATCACATACATTTTACGACCGGGTGAATAATTTTTTAGATATCACCTAAAATCCTGCACGAACAGCATGTATTTCGGTGCTATTCTGTAAAAACCTCGAAAAATATCCATTTTACCTACAAATGAGCTGAATTTTACAATTATTCAGTGCCTTTTATTCCCTGAATAGCTTCTTGACAAGAAAATTTGATTGAATTTTCGAATATATCGTTTCGGATTGTCAAAGTGTTAAAATCAAAATTACTACTATACATAAATATTTTTATCTAAATCGTGGGGGAAAAATTAGTCCGCGTTTAACTTTTTTTAAGAGAGGTAGAAGCTCTTAAACTTTCTACTTTCATATATATATACTGCATCGAACAAGTTATAACAGCAGGAATTTAACAAATGGTAGATAAAGTTAAAGTAATTATAATTTCTTAATGCACTTTCCAAAACATCTACTTAGACAAGTTGAAAATTTAACAGTTGGAGCGAAAAAGTAGCGATAGAGATATGCCTGTGCAATTACCTAGTTAATTAGTCCTAATTTTTAAGCAGCTTTTTTGGCAACGTTGTATCTAGAAAAATATGTTTTCACGCCCACAATTGTTGTGAGAAATTGCCACCATTTCTATAACACCCTATATTAAAATAATAATATTGTTTTATAAATAGAATATAATTTCCTATTGAAACCAATAACTATTTCAAATGGATTCTACTTACCACCTACAATAATTTACTAGGCATTGCATGGTCTACTGAGTCATGTCAAAGAAAATTAAGCCTTTGGAACATTTGTCAAACACACAAATAGGTTTAAAATGTTTACAGCCTTTCAACCTTTCAAACACAATTCATAGGTTGTTCCAATCAAATTTATACGCATAAAGCCCCGTTTGCATCCTCAATCGATTGAGCTAAATTTTGAGCATATGTTGAGTTTGAATGACAATCCAATAGTTAGCTAAGTGACGTCATTTTGAAAAAAATATGGTGGACCACCTAATATAGCCGACTAGTTATTTTTTATGCACTCCTATGAAGGGTTTGCTCAGAAGAATACAAATAACAATTGTAAATCGGATGGCAATGGAATCATGTTCTGGAACAATGTTCTGGAATCACCAGGAAATCTATATGTAAAAGCAAGTTTAAGCACATTAGCGTCAGTTTTGCCCGATACAGATGAGTACAGGTGAGAATATGAATGCCTCCCCACTGTACCTGCATATATGTACAGAATGAAGCGAATTACATTTTTTAACTTCCGGTACCAAAGTTACCGGATTTTTTTCTATACGGAATTTATGTAATTCGCTTCGAATAGTTATGATGAGTTAGTATCCAGCAACGCCGTACATATTTGCTGGTTTAGGAGAAAGACACCAATGGGTGTGACATTCATATTCTCATCTGGACTCCCCTGTACCGCGCAAAACTGACATCCTGGTGTTAAAACTTCCTTTTATATATAGAAGCATCGAATATGGTGGAAGCGATGGGAAAATCAAGACGCCACTTACCGAGCTTTTAGTAATAGTCACGCACTTTGTGCTTTAAAATTCAGAAACTCTCTTAAACAAATGCTTAAAATTTTTAACGCCATCAGCACTCTGTAGATTGATTTAAGAGCTTTATGTAGCTCCAATAAGTGACATAAATCCTATTTTAATCTAAATGTGAGTGTGTGTGTGTGTGTGTGTGTGTGTGTGTACGTAGCTTAGGTATTACATAAAGGTTTAAAGTAAATATTTAGGTATTGATAATTGATTTATTAGGTGAATATTTACTATTCAATATAATATAAACTAACTCCCCAGGATATAAAGTGTATTTGTGTGGTAGGTATGTACAGAGTGTTTCATAATTGCACGGTATTATATTAGGTGCGTGTTCATAGCTCAAAATAAGTTCATATATATGTCCAAAAATAATTTATTACCAAAATACACAAGATTAAAGTTTTTTCCTTCCAAAATCAGATGTTAATCAAGTGCGAAATTAAGCAGCCGTGGTTTAAGAAGCTTTAAAAGAATCATTGAATATCGGTACTTGTAAATTATCAATTTTAAAAGTGCTTCGTGTAAATATCCTACCAGAGCAGCACATCACGAAATACCTTACTTGCACATCACGATTATCGCACGAGCTGTCACAGTATGTAGGAGGGCGAGTAAGTGATATCTCATCTTCCCTGTAACTGTCCAGCCATAAGGAGATAGACTCACCTGAGTTAACCTTTCTTCGATGACCTCTACGTCCTGAAGTCCGTTTACGTTAAATCACTTTTGCTGTTGTACACCTCCAAATGGTTCATGGAGTAGTAGCCGGGATGTGTCAACTCATTTTTTCTGGACTCACAACGAACCGTATGGTTTAAGTGTGTCCCATCGCAGAACAGCCACTTTAACCAAACCTAACCTACCTTATGAGGTAGAGAAAAGTGCGACTTTTCACACAAAGAATTTTATTTAATGCCTGGCAATTTTGAAACATCTTATACACATTAAAGATTGAAATCATATAACCAGAAATATTAATGTTGAATTTATTCATCTGCGATGATAGAAATGAGAGAACGTGTAGTTGAGAAAATTAATGAAAACTTTACAATTCTAAATAATGTCGTTTAGTAAATTAATCAATTAATTGATAGAAATTGATTACCCCGCAAAACAAAACCAAGCTATTATGATATTGCTTGGGTAATATCCCTAGCTCAAAAAGATATGGGTCGGAATTTCTAGGGTAATTTTGATCCAAAAAGTTAAAAAATGGGGTTCATTCAGTGATTGATCTAGTAATTTCGGAGAAAAACTAGTAATCTCGCATCGATTTCCACGTCTCGAAAACTACTACCGTAAAATCTACTATGAACGTAGGATTAATATTATTAAAATATAATATTTAATCAATTTTTTCTGTTCAAGGATGTAGTCTCATGTGATTACGAGAAAAACTTTCTAACAAAAAGAAAAGAAAGAATAAATTGGTCAAAAAACTTTTAGGTGACAAAAAAAAGACAGGTTAAAACTTAACGATATAAAGTGTACAGAAATAAAATATTCTGAACTCGAACGAACAATTAGTTGAATTATTAAAGTTTTATGTACAGAATGCATCAAAAGAGTGGGTTAAGAAAATCTAATGCACATTATTACATTACCGGGACCTTCAAATTGGTATTTGTGTGGAGACATTTTGAATGGTTCTCATATTAGTGATAAAATTTTTACCTTTTTAGCTCAAAAAATACCGAATAAAGCTCGGTCATCCAGGTGCTAAACCTTTTATGCGATCTTTCCATTTCTGTCAATTTTTGCAAGAACTCAATTCAAGTCTTTCTGAATTGAACAAGTTATTGAATAGTTATCGACTAATAAACGATGGTAATAGAAAAAAATCGAAAATTTGGCGAAAACGGTGGCGAAATTTTTTAGTCATTTGATACTCAATTTTTATCACTTTTAATAATAATTCTATCATTACTACTCATTTTTAAGGAAGGTAAGATATTTTAAATTCTTTACATCACTCAATCGTTTATTTCTTCATCGAAGTTTTATCCTCTTTAGAAAATGGACCTAAGGTGGTAGAATACTATTATTATTGTTGATATGAAAGTACACGCATACTTACAGGCTGATTTTTAAAAAGTTACCACCCTAATATTTCGAAAAACGGGATAGAAAATGAAGAAACGAAAAACACGGCTTATTTTTAAAAGCATTTTTAAATATTTTTTTTTTAAACGGGGATGCGTTCATAGTCAAACAGGACTCAATTTTTGTTTTCTTTTTAAACTTCGGAAATGTAGGTTGTTCAAAAGGATATGAGACTTTTCGAGAGAGAGGGGGGGAGTAGATTTGTGTGACTGTACCATGTGTTTTTTAACTTGATATTTAAAAAAAAGAAATCAAATATAAAAACTTGTTTCAAATAAAAGTTTGATAATTTCAAAAGAAATCGATTAAAATATCTGTTATTTAAGTTTTACCATGGAGATCTATAAAAGAAACCGAATAATGTATTTTCATTCACCCTTAAAAATTGGGCTGATCCGCGTTTTTGCGTGTAATGTTTATTTAATACGTTTTGGAAATGGAAATGTTTATTTAATATGTGGATGGAAATATTATATAAAATCATCCAGTATAGGACATATAAAACTTCAATCCCCTAATGGCTTGAAAATAATAAAGATAACATCTTTACGTTAAAACATTCACTTCTATGAAGGGGAAAAAATAATGATCATATAATATAAACTTCATTTTTCATTTCATAAACAACATTTAGACTTCGAAGAATAACACAATTCCACTTATATTAAATTAAAAATCTGAACTGTCGTTTTATTTCGTTTTCACAAAACAAAAAAACTGAATGCATTCAATATTAAATAAACAGATTTGAAAGAAGCTCATCAGCAGCGAAGCTTTATCGCTAAGGTCATTAGGCCACCCTCTTAAATAATAAAATAGGAATTTAGAGATCGGGTAATCAATGCTATCACAATAAAATATTTTCGATTTTTAACCCTGTTCCCTAGGGATAGGGCGTTGAGAACACCAAAAGGAAACTAACTCAACTCTCCAGCTAAATTTGGAGATGTTGTCAATTAAATCAAAGCTTAAAAAATCTTTAATAGCCATGATATTTTCACACAATAAATTTGAACGGGGACTGGATATGTTTAGCTAATATGATTCATCACACAAATCCCCATAATGTACCCTCTTAATGTACCCCATTAAGCAATTTACAGTTTACAATCTTATTAACGATACAGTCTCATATGAGGAATTCTTTTAATTTAAATGAAAAAAGAATTAATATTTGTTAGACATGAAATTAAAAATCATACTGCAATGTAGGTAAAAACTTTACTAGTATTACTTCGCTCAATACTTACCAGATGTTTATTATAATTCTTTAAAAAATTATTCTCCATAAAGGCACAAACCCTTTCAATGCTTGTACTTGTAGGTATTTTATTTCCCATGCATATCTACACGTTTCCATATTATTTAATAACAAGGGATTATAAATGGATTAAATAAAATATGAAAAACCCATATTAAATTTTATAGCAAGCGTATATAAAGCTCTATTTGTTGTATAATTTTATTTATACTTTTTTTTATATTATTATTTGGAAATATTAAACATATTAATAAACCAATAAAATACCTCGAAGAAAATTCTAGTCGGACTTGAGTAGGAAAATTTTGATGAGCAGATATTCCAATGAGAGTCATGTCAGTTCGTGGAAAAATACACGAAATTTGGAATTCTATGGTTTACAAAGGTATTTATATAGTTTAAGTAGAGCTACTAAATTTGTGTAGAGCTACGCATTAAAAAATATCTTAGATAGCCAAATGTAATCCATTATGTAAAAATTTCATTAAGGATGTATCAGCACGGTAGTGGGGCACAAATTTAAAAAATATATATTTTAAATTTTGATGATAATTTATATTATAACTTGGCGATATAAGACGAAAAGTAAGAATTGGATTTTTCGATCGAAAATGAAAAATTTTGTTTAATTATTCACCTTTCGATATTTCGAAAACCAAGCCACATATCGAAAATTTTTTTTCTGATTTTTCGTCTACATTCATGCAGTTATAACAAAATTCATTATCAAAGTTGAAAATAAGATAAAAATAATTTTAACCCTAAATCTACCCTGCTCTTACATCCCTTATCGATGGAGATACTTTGAGTTTTTTTAAATCTGTTTTCATTCATTCCAAGTGAAAATTATCAAAAACTTTTAAAATATGTCGTTTTTTGATATTCCTTCATAAGAGCCAATGTATTTTATATCGATTTTCAATGATTTTTATACCATGTATATATGAAATATACATAGTATATTAAGTTTAGTCCCAAGTTTGTAACGCTTAAAAATAATGATGCTAGGAAAAAAATTTTGTCATAGGTGTTCATAAAATCACCTAATTAGTCCATTTCCGGTTGTCTGTCCGTCCGCCTGTGGACACGATAACTCAAAAATGAAAAAAGATATCGAGCTGAAATTTTTACAGCGTACCCAGGACGTAAAAAGTGAGGTCAAGTTCGTAAATGAGCATCATAGGTCAATTGGGTCTTGGGTACGTAGGACCCATCTTGAAAAGCGTTAGAGATAGAACAAAAGTTTAAGAGTAAAAAATGTTCCTTATCAAAAACTAAACAACTTTTGTTTGAAACATTTTTTCGTAAACATCACTGTTTACCCGTGAGGATGCCAATTAGGCGGAAATTTTATAATATGTACTATACTTGATTATCAGTTATGTATGTGTCACATGTTTGTATGTGTAATGTGATAAAGAAATCAACACTGACTATGCATGGTATTTCAACAATTAACTCAGTCAATTGTTTGTTTTCACTTGTTTTATTAATACATTTGCATGCATATCTATGCTGAAATTTTAACCACATATTCTTTGAGTAAAATTCTACCTATTAAAAAAATTTGATCCCTTAAATCAAACATTATTGTCATTCTCATACATCCTTAAACATTTTAAAAGTACAGCTAAAATTTGGAGAGAGCTTTTTAAATTTGTACGAATATACATATTCTTTTTTACATACTCAATACCCGTTATCGTCCACTTTACAAAATACATATTATAAATATAGAGAGCTATAAACCCATAATAATATAATTTTATTAATCCGATAAATATTAACAATAAATACCTAATAAATTAATACCTAAAAAGGTAAAAAAGAGTCAACAAATTAATTTACTATATTGGGTTTTAATGTAAAATAATTGATGAAAATCATGGTCTTTGATGTGTGCTTTTTGTGTGCTGTTTTATGTAGAAAAGTTATTAATGTTATTTGAAAATTGTATAAATGTTATATTTTTTAATCTATGTATGTATTTGAAAGGAACAAAGTTAATAGTTTCACATTTCGATTGATTCAAATGTGGTAATTAAATGGAAATGTATTTAATTCTAGTCGAGCTTTTTCGTGTAATATGACTTTCAGGAAAAACATAAACATTAAATGATTTTCTCGTTTCATAAAAGTATTTCATGAAGAGAGAATCACAATTTATTTCGATAAAAAAATCTATTAAAATAAAGTTATATACAATTTTTTTTCAATTCTCTTTATTTAAGATTATTAGACAAAATATTTGTCAATTTTTAGTTTACGCTATATGTATCATATTAAAAATCATCAATTATAATCGGGAGACCATGATGTAAATAAATATCGTATACATGATTAAAAGTAAACAAAAACAACAAGTAATTTTATAAAGTTCCTTTTGTAAGAGTAAAAAGTATATGTTAATCAAAACATGGTGAAAACTATGGGAAGAAAACAGCAATTAATTTATTCCACTCAAAAAAGAGCACTAGGCATGAAAAAGTGCACTGATTACTAAATTACTAGATCCAATAATCATACTTAGAATATAAAAGTTAAACGAAGTTCGTAAAAGAAGTGCTTATTAATCACTTTACTTATAGAGTTTATAGAATGATTTTGTCGTGTTTCATAATAAATGGAATTAGTGACAACAACCTATTATTAACGCTAAAAACATATCTACAAAATTTCGATTCGAGGGTTATCTTTAAACTTATTGGTATTATTCACTTTTCCTCTAAATTCTTCTTGTAATTTTTTAATTCGCTGGATCCTTTTTTGTGACCAACAGAGTCAATTTTTCAATAAATTCGCTTCAATTTGGAGGCCAGTTAAGAAGAAACCACGATTTTAGTACCAGTATACAATAAACTTCTTTCCCCGAATAAGTAATAAATAAGTAATCATTAAAAACGATAGATTTTATCAAATGATAAGTATTTGAAATCTTCAAAGAGAACAAACGATATGGTAAAATGTATGTAAACCTAATTTTGTGTGTATTCTTAAGAGAAATCATATTGAAAATTGTAACAATTGTTGCTCTACCGAGAATGTATAACAAATATACATATTTTATTTACCAAAATATCGTGTATTTTATGTGCATAAGTAAACATACAATAATAGTCTACACTTTCAAAATCCGAATTCCAGATAAACAGAAGTATTTTAGACGGTAACGGTTTTGCAAAACACAGGTAATTTTTGATAAAACTTTTATAAATACATTTTTTGATTATCCAAGTTGCCAAAAATCACAAAAAACTCCTAGGTCATCGAGCTTTTTATTATTATTTTATCGTTCAAAGTTGGCTGAAAAAGTGATGAATCATAGAGGTTTATCCTTTTCAATTGGATATTTCTATATCAAAAAATTTAGAGAGTGTGATAAAAAACTATCTAAAATATTTCGACAATTTTGTAGTTTATAATCATACCATAAAAATATAAGGTTGCCGATGATATAAAAACATAATTATAATTTAATTATGAGTTCACCGAAGATCCTTCATTTGATGAACAGATACGACTATAGTTAGAGTATTGATGATTGAAGAGTGATATGTATATTATCATTTTTATAAGCAACACTTACACACAAAATATATTTCATATTTTTGTAGTTGCGTGGTATTGTAAAGCTAAAAATAACACATTATTTGAATACAAAACATACATTTGGTTCATATGTATGTACCGTGAAATAATCCAAAACTTTTTGACAATACTGTAGGGAAACAATCACCTCAAGCTTAGTTGTGATTGATTATTTACTTTAAAGTTATGTAAGTTGAAAGAGTTGATCAACACGTCTGTTTCTCGCTGGGAAGCTTGAAGTCTCTTAAAAGTAAGTGCAATTTTACTGTCACGGGCTCCTTGCTTATTAAGATGACATATTTTATAAATGATCGAAATTTCTAGGATTGACGGTATAGAACCTAATAAATAAAATCGATTTTGAATTCAATATAATAATAGTAATAATAATAACATATATATTTGATGTGAACAAATACATCTGACTGAAAATAAAGTAAAGGAATAATAAATATAATAATAATAGCTACTGATCATCAATGATTCATTTTAAATGCTATTCTATTCTATTCGAGGTATTCGAGCAAAATATTGTAGAGGTACCAACCGAATATAATGTTATTAAATAAAGTATGTAAATACATATATTTACTTTTATCTTATATACAACATTATTTAAATTCACATGTATTGGATTTAGGGAAGGCAACGATATATCGATATTTTAAAATATCGATATTCTTGAAAAAATGTTACATTTAAAAAAAAACTTTTTAAGGGACAATTTTTATTGCACTAAAAAGTAGGAAATAATTTTATCTATGAGTCACTCATACCCGACTAATTGTAAAAGGTTGAGGTGTTCAATTTAATATAAAAAAAAGGAATCGGAACTCTTTATCTACTCCACATGTCTAATTATTTTTTGATTCATTCTTGATAGTAAGAAAAAAAAGTTATTTATGTTTTAAATCGAGCGTCAAAATGCTCATAACACGAGTGATGACGGGTTAACGTTATCTACCATTTGATGAAGTCCTATTTTTATATCTTGGTCTACCCTATATCATTGAGGAAAAAGTGTTCCCAAATGACAAAAAAGTTAATTTATCAGATGCTGAGATTCATGAATCGAATGTATGTATATAACTAGTTTTGTAGACTAGAAAATCACTGGCTAGAAATTTTCAATATGTAAAGATATAATTTTAAAGTTACAGATATAATCAAATTTCAATAAAACACCATGAAGAAAGTCACAGACCGAATGATATTAAATTGAATTTTTATTTAATAACTAACACTAAGCTCTGAGCTTGTGTAAGAAAAATAAAATCAATTGTTTCTTACTTCATACTGTTCAACCATTCAATATTTGCTAATAACATTATTTATTGATCAGATCAAGTCGCCTCCTAAGTATATATTGGGAGCTAGATATGTGTACATATACTTGTGCCATCTTATATTAATCATATTTGATAATCTCATTGAATATCCGATGTTCAAGAATATGTTACTTGCTAAGCGGACTTATTCTAGTCGTAGTAATAAGTCGTTATATATAGTTTACGATAGTATCTCCGTTTTCTGTAATAGTAGTCCCAAACAAATCCTCTATAGTCGACAAATTCAACCTAACAAACTCCTAATTCAAGATAACAAAAATGACATAGATTAAAAAACATTAAATATGTTGTTGACTGTTGCTGGATTCGAACTAAGTAATCACTAAAATAAAAAGGAATGACCATAATATAACATACAAATACAAATTTTCAATATTGCGTTCATGTAGGAGTCTTGACTGTGCTCGGCTGAAACTTACTAGAACGCAGCTGAGAAGGGTGGTGGCACTCTTGACAGAACACGTTGTCGATTGAACTACCACTTTTATAGCTTCTAGATCTCTGACGATTATACTTAATAATAAATAATAAATTTATTTGTCTTAAGATATACAATCTTATACAAAGGATCTGTCAGTCATTCTCTTCAGACAGGCATATTTATATTGAAACAAACAAAACACATATTGTTTGCACCTGCAGAAAGCTACAGGGTGTCAGGTGTAGTATGTTTGTTTCCGAAAACTAGAATTCGTCGATTCTGTGCCTGTGGATTTTCTAAACGGTATCTGCCATCCAAAATACCTTTTAAATAAGCTTAAAATAACATCTCTTACACAGAAATGTCTTGTTTTCGGGTTATAGTTTGTTATCAAGAAGGGCACAAGAAACCTATTGCTATAGGCACCAAGGACTCATTTGCGGTGCCCCTCTTTTGTATTATTAATAATATCATGCGTGCATAAACAGCTTTTGAGCATGCAAAAAGCTTCTGAGCAGTTAGACCTAGAGAAAGAAGCTGTTCATGTGAGTGGCACTTTTTTGGTCCCCTCTACAACTCGAATGAGCATTATGAGATTTCGAATGAGCATCTTACTATGAGAAGATTAACTCAAATTGTTCAGTCGTATTTTGATGACCTCTCAAATTCGAAGTGCTTTGACCTCTAAATGCTGTTAATGTTGTTTAACAGCTTCAAATGGTTCATAGTAGTGGTTGGGAATGAGCTAGATCTTATGGTTTAAGTGAGTCCCAGTTTCCAGGGAATACTGTCGAAAACTTACCACAAATGTATAGTATCGTTGACTTTTTAACAGGTTTCCGATCTTATCCGCTAATAATAATAATAATAATAATAATAATAATAATAATAATAATAATAATAATAATAATAATAATAATAATAATAAAAATAATTGTTTTACGTAAGAAGAAATATTAAGGTGTGTTATCCAATACAATTTCTACCGTGTCGTATTCTTTCTAGTTCATTAATTTCCAATATTACAAATTATTTATTGAATAATTGAAGCACTAAAATTGCTATTTTAGTAAATATCTTCTTTTTTTTAATTGAATTTTGTTTTTTACAAAACGGAGAGGTTGATTCGAACTTTTCGATTTTGTTATTTCGTTCAATCGTATATCCTAACATAAAAAGTGTTTATCCATACGTTTCATTATATTAACTTTTTTCTTATTTCTGTGAAAGAAATCTTACTTAAAATTAAAACAAATATATTGAAAATGACTGATGACACCAAACATTCAATACGGCAGTCATAAAAAAGCAAGGTTTAAAGCTTAAAATAAAGAGTGGGTATTTTTACTAGACTGTTCATTTACACATTCGAACAGTTTTGTTATAAATTACTATGGTTTCGTAACATTCATCTGTTTATTCAACTTCTGCTGAAATCGAACAGTTGTCGCATGTCGAACTGATTTTTCTAATATCATATCCACTTTTTTTTTACTATATACACTCATTCACATTGAGTTATATTTCAATTTAAAAGCTCATCGTCACAATAATATATACACTCAAGCTCTATTGGAGCTTTATACGTTTATTATATATATAAAGCATACAATTTTATGGTGTAAAAACGAACACGTCATTAGAAATTTTCAACCATAATGCTTATAATTTTAATTAAAAACCTAATCTTACTAGAGCGTACATGCATAGAGCTTTATAGAATGTATTTATAAATACAAAAGCTTTATTAGAGCTTTAATACACAAATGCATTTTATAATATTTTAAAATTATATTTGTCATTGAAAATTATATTAACCACTGCTGCGTAAAATTTTAGTTTAAAAGCTTATCTTATTATGTATTGAATTTCTATAACAACAAAAGCTCCATTGGAATATTGCAATATTGTAATCTAATAGAACCTCTTTCGTTATTGAAACAAAGCTTTTGTGGTCCATAGAATAATCGACACTGATGAATAAGACCCTGAAAAATGTGTCCAATAATTTCCTAAGCAAATTATTGCAGTTATACAAAATTTCAGTGCGACTTTTATGGACCAAGATGTTCAACTCCCAAGCAAAATAGATACTTCTGAATTTAGAATTTTGTCACTGCTTTCTCTTAATCTCTTGCATTATGTTTTGCAAATCACTTGAAAAACTTAATTTTTTCATATTTTCATAATTTTAGGTACAAAAATTAACAATTCAAACACAATACACAAAAAGATCGAAGGGGAACTTTTTCAAGTTCATTTTCAAGACAAATAAACAAACTTTGGAATGGTCTCCACAAAGTTGAAAAGCAATTTTTAAAATTTTTCTACGCTTTTACATTTTTGCCACTTCAACTCACAGTACAAAGCTGCTATGCTCAAGTTTTCTCTTGAGCATAATATAGATAACGGCTTTTTTATAAAATGGCGGTCATGTGAAAAAGGCCTAAAATATGGGAAAATTTTTGGGTTTTTTGACGAAAAACAGAAAGTTTTCGTTGATTAAGACGTTGTTTAAAAACGAAAAATGGGAGAGTGATAAAAACTTTTACAAAACAATATACCAGGGATTAATGAAAGGCATTTTAAGTTTCCAAAGGGATTTTAAATCCAGAAGTGTCAATTTTGCTTGGAAAGCTTTTTATATTTCATTTTTAAGGGGTTTTAACAAACAAATTTAATGGAAAAATAATTTTTTTAAATTTTAGTTTCTTTTATACTTATGAAATTTAAGGATAACATTCTTCACCCTTCCAACCTCTTTGTTCAATTCGACAAGGTGACAAATTTTTGACAAATGTATTCCAAAACAAGAAAATAACATCCATCTGATTGAAATTAAGGTAAAATTTAGTGTAAAAATACAGTTGATGGAGGTATTTAACTTCGGTTCCTTGAAATAGAGATAAAATTTGAAGAATGAGACATTCGATTATAATGCTAGGAAGTTGATTGATCAAAATTCAATAAAATAAAATCGTTTGGTTAAAAAGAATTTTTTGCTGTCTTACAAGCTCTTATTATATTCAAGTACCTGTGTTCGATAGTACTTTAAATAGGTATCATCATAACAATAGACAGATACAGTATGTATATCATGTCATTGGGCATTGTTCCAATATGTTTCAGAAGACTTTCGCTGTGTATTAATAAGAACTGAATACATACAAAAGTTCTTGGACTCAAAAAAAATATCTTTAAAAGACCTTGAATTTGACTCCCACATCCAAGGTCATCTTAATGTGAATTCGATGATTCGATCAAATTTCTGCTTGTTATCTATTTCGTTTTTGAGTTATCCTGTTGTCAGACAGACGGACGGACGGACAGACCACCGAAAATGGATTATTTCGGTGATTTTACATCAGTACCAATATTTTGTTTGTGGCATTAATATTTTTAAGCGATACAAACTTGGGACTAAACTTAGTATACCTTGGTATATATTACATATACATTTTAAACATGGTAGAACAATTTAGTGAAAAACTAAGAACTTTGTACGATTATTGTTTTGTCATCTTATGTACGACTTATAGGGTAAAGTTGAATCGGCATCAAGCACATATCCTTATGATAGAAAACACAACCTATTTAACCTATTATTATGCTCTTCCATAATACATATGAATGTTATCAACACCATGTTATGAAGAAATAAATGACGTCGACACTAGACTGTTTTCAAGTAACTCGAAATTCTATATGTGGAATCAGATACAATATACGAATATGCTTTGTTAGATATATACATATAAAATAGTAGATGTGTACACTTTCGAACTGCAGGAAACAGAAGGTATTTTTATAAAATAGGATGTGGTTTATTATTGCCCTACCTAAGTGCAGATTCAGGGAAGAATGAATCAATGAATCACCCCGGGTGATCAAAGCATATGGATTCTCCAAGTGGGTAATTATAGTCCTAAAAAATACAAAATAGGAGTTCATTTAACCATTAGATGAGTATTTTTTTTGATATCTCTAGAATCTTTTTAATTTTGTTCTTCATGGTTTTAAGGCGAAATCTGAAAAACTATTTGCCTAATCGTTATAAATAATACCTTATGTCATCTTTCACCAAATTCTGAAACGATTTTTTGTTGTATATTTATCGATTTCTTCGTTTCCAATTTTTATAAATTGTCGAAGCCGAGGCTATTTTCTTACACACGTCAGGGCATCCAACATTCTGGTCGTGGGTTGTACTAGTTTCTTGTATCTCCTAGTCGAAAGTACGGTTTAATAACTATGTTTAAATAACGGATAATGTTTGTAATACAAAAACGGGTCTCTTAAACGATCGTACAAGTGGTTTCTCAAAAATGACTCAACAACCCTAGGTAAAAAGTATTGCTCTCCATGTCTATATACAATACTAAAACATACAACCTGTAAATAAATTTTCTGAAACAGTTTCAACGTTAACAACGTTTTCTATTTCACAACAAACATAAAACACAAGACAATATAAAATAACACCTTACGGGTATTACAAAATACTCAGCTATGTATCTTCTTATATGCTTACAGAATTCAATATTATTAATGGTTTACTTGACTGTACCTTCTCATAGAATTTTCTAGATTATGTTACACTTACGTAACAACAAAATTTATAATAATAATAATAACATTCAAACTATAACACTTTTAAAATTTCCTAATATTTCTATTTGTAACAAAAACAAAGAGTTTGAAACATTGATTTCCATAAGTAATGATTTTGCATTTCTAAAAACGTATACCAATCATAAAACATCAAGGCTCTTCAAATTTTTCGAGAGCTTGTTGGCAAGGTTGGACCTACAAGAGTACGAAGAACATATGAATTAAATGAGTTGATTTTCCCATCGCTTCCATCATATTTAATATAGATACTTTTTTTAGTTTTAAATTTTTTTTTAAAAGACAAGCTTTAATTGTGTTAAAACATAGAAAATAATTATTTCTATAATTCACTCACAAACTTGATATTACAAAATAATCGCCTCAAGCTTTTTCCCATAGAAATAAATATTTTCTTCTTTTTAGTAAAATAAAAACCTTGTCCTGTTTTATTTAAATTATTTTGCAATTTTTAGTCTTCTTATGGATTTACTTGAGTTTGCCGGATAATTAATTGTTTTCCAAGCTTTTGAGAGAAAATTTTATGATCATTTGGGTGGGTGAAAAAAGTTCTAGACACGACCTTTTACTTCAGCCTCTCCATCCTGAAATGCTACAGCTGACACTGACCCATGATTAGGGCCTTAGAATGTACATAAATTATAAGACTCACTATACCTATTTAAATATTTAACAAGCAGTTTAATAAAATTAAGACGCTGCAAGAAAGTATGAACAATTTAATTATTGAAAATTTATTTCAGTTTATAGTTTACTAGAGTAATACCCACCCGCTTCGCTAGGTAAAAGTAAATATTGATAAAGATTGCTCTCGCTTATCCCCATTCTATAACACTCAAAATAATGGTATGGATTGTTTTTAAGAATTTTGTTTCACAGGTAAAATATATGTATGGTTTTTTATATTTTTAAATCTATAATAGTAATTATTCATTGAGTATATCAGAAAAGATGGCTGTGAAATATTTTATATTAACTATCTTTACAGAAATCTGTAATTTATGGTAATGTCAAATGACTACTATTACAGAAATCTGTAATTTATGGTAATGTCAAATTAAATTATTTTTTTATTTTTTATAAATGTATCTTTAGAAATTATATCTCATGTGTTATTCTGAAGTATGAGCTATATTGCTGTACAGTTTCATTAAAAACCATTCGCTAGTTTTAGCGTGAAAGCGTAACAAACAAACAAACAAACAAACATGCTTACTTTCGCATTTATAATATATAGAGATAATACATTGTTTAAAACTTCTTGAGGTATTGTTGAGGATATTTCCTACAAGAGTAATTTCATAAAGAGTACTTTCCTAGAAGAGAAATTGCAATTTTCTGAAATAAACAGCATTATTCATTTTCTTTAGAATTTCTAACTAATATTATATAGACTGGTTGTGAAAGGTATGTATCAAATGGTATTTTTTTTAAATCGAATAACGAAAGACATTCACTAACAATCGATACAGTAAGATATTTGTAAATAAAATCGTTTCGTAGTAATTTAATATTTTTGAAAACTTGAATACAATTGAAAGTCGAATAACTCGAATATGTGTCATTATTATTTTTCTTTTTACAATAAGTAAATTTTATATATTTATATAATGTTTGAAGTGAAAATTCCTTTAGATGCTTGGGCACTTTTGGGATGAGGAAAATAGCACCGAGCTCGTGTGACCGCCACGCAGAAAGTCAAAACAATCTACCTGAAAAAAAACCCGCGTTCCAAACCCAATCCAGTAAGCAGATTTTTCTTGTTATTTATAATAGTTAATTTATGCCCACGTTAATAATTTTCATTAACAAAATTTTCAAAATCCAGCCATCTTAAAGTCAACTTTCTCGAGACCTTATCATCTCTTATATCATTGATAATAAATAAAATTATGTAACCTCTTGCAAGACGGAAATACCTCGATAAAAAGATAAAATTACTTGTATTTATTTTGCGAATGGATTAAAACTAACATTGTGGATTCCTGATAATTCTTATTGAATTAAAATTAAGATTATTTTATTACTGATAAATTCTTAATTCGATATTAATATTATTATCAAACTGTAAGTTTACTTAGTTGCACCATTTCATCAGACAATTAGTAACAAGCGGTAGTAGGAACGACTCTTAGACGATAGACCAATAATTTTCTGATGGTATAAATTATTCATTTGTGCTATACCAGTAACGTATGAAATTCAGACAAAAGTACTACAAAAGTTTCAATTTCTCACATTAACCCGCCAGCACTCGCGTTAAGATTTATTGCTCTCGCTCGATTTAAAACATAAATAACTTAGGAAACAAGATATATGCGTGCAGAAGGTCGCGCTGATCGTTCCGGAACCGGAAAACTTCTTTTCTGTATTTTTTACAATGAGAGAAACCTACTAAAAAATTGAGCCTTCATCCAAAATTTTCTGAATTTATTATCAAAACCCGGTAGATGTACTCAACTAAACAGCATCACAATAGCACGTATTTAATGCTGTGTGAGTCCCTGATTATCGAGACTCTACTGTAAATCATCGAATTGTGTAATAAATGTAAATTTTTTATCGAATTTCAGGACGATCACAATAGTTTCTCATTCAGAAAATTGAAAATATGATTTAATTTTGACAAATCCTACTTAAGAATGATAAGCTAAAATAATGAGTCATTTTATACAATTAATTGACTTTTAATCCTTAAATTTTATTTATAGAAATTTTGCCACCAAATTTTATAAATTACTTTATATTTAAGCTTTTAAAGAAAACGAAAAAAAAGTATTTTGCTTACCCTGGATTAATTTTTCTCCGAGATTAGGAAATAAGTATGGAATGTCATTACCGCATTTCGTCATATCTTACCTATTTTGATAAAAAGCCAATCAATAAAGGAAACATTATACTAATAGTTCATAGATTTGAGGCTCGAAACTTCGAAAATCAGCATTGAAAGTAAATTAATTAGATATTAAATCGTTTATTTAATGTGTAATGTAATGCAAATGACGACTGCAAAGTATGGTTTTTATGAGGCAGGCCTCGGTCCTCGTCAATCTTAGGGCCCCTGTGAACTTACCCAAAGTAGACAGTCCAGTATGTTGGAAAATACAGGACCATGAATTAAATCATTTACATTAATGAATTGTTTTGAAATAATTGAAATTTAATACTATTAAATACGTGATATATATTTAATTAATTATATTATATGTAATTATAGATTTATAAGCTATATAATTAGCTTTACGCTTAATATATTAAAGTACATTTTGATTACCGATTACCGTTATTTACTTTGGATTATGAGGGAAGGTGTGTTACATAGAGATAAAATTTACATTCATATGTTTTTTAAAGCCATGTAGAAAGAAAACTGTGTCTGCAGTGGTCATGCGATCTAAATCGTCTTTAAAACGTTCGGCTACTTTCAGGAAGGTTGCGGGTTCGACTCCAGGCAGCGGCAGTAAGATCAATAATAATTAATGGGGTGGTAATCATAAAAATAATGATGTGGGTGGCCTGAAGGTGTAAAAATAATAATTGGTTTTATGCATGGCGCATATGCCTATTCGGTTAATGGCGATGAATATTGACGGTTCATCGTCATTAGATAAGAGTTAGCATTTACATATGATATGAACTAAAAAACGTAAAATGCAAATTAATAAAGTGATTTTAATTAATTTTTGAATGCAGTTTGAAATTCTACAATATTTAATTTTTTTTTTTTTTTTAATTAATTAAATATACAGAACGTTTCAGAAATTGTGGTGTGGGTAATATCTCATTTAGGTATTTCTATCAGAATGAGAGAAAACGTGATTCTTAGAGAGAGAAAAATTATAGTTTCCGACAAATGAGATTTATTCTTTGTAAATCGATTTTTGGAAACTTAAGCTATAAAATGTTCTCAATCAAGTCGGTTCGACCGTTTAGTTGCAACCATGCCACTGAGTAACACACAGACGCACAGATAAACACTTTAAACTTATAACACTCCTTCTAAACTCATTATCAAAGTGATAGTCAAGGACATCAGATGAAATGAAAAGGATACTTAGAGAGCTATCATTTTTTGGGACAAATATTGGGAAATATTTTAATTGAAATTGAAATATTTGAGTTGAGTTTGTTATTTTGAATTATTGTTTTACCTAATTATTTTACCATTTCACTTTTCAAAATGAATTGAGCCCGGTTTATTTAACCATTCATTTCCATAGTAATTATTTATATGTTAAAATTATACGTCATGTCTTTTCCAAACTGAATTGATTTTGAAGATCATCGCCAATTTTTTAAGATTTTCGAGTACGAAAATCTAAGCTCGCACTTGAAACATAGATAAGAACACTCTTCGTTAAATTACCTTTCAAATGAAATCAAAAAAATTAAAATCGGTTCATTCGTTTAGGCGCTACTATGCCACAGACAGACACACACACATACCGGTTTTTTTTTAGTTTTTGGGTTACAAATGTCTTCTAAATAGTATGCATTCTTTACGTGTTAAATATCGACATTGTTCACTCTGTAAAATGGATGTTTGTATGTGGTTTTATCTCATCATGTATTAATATAATTCATAATATTCTGCTTTCTCATTTTACGAATTCATCCTATATATAATAACAGGTACAATGATGATGGGGTTACCATGGTAATCTAGTTTTGCACGTAGTAGTATTGTTTCCAGGAATATTAATTAACATTATTATGAAAAGTGGTAGATGTAATGAAATTTGAATGTGGCAAGATCAAAAATAACTTATTATATAATTTGTAATATCTACTGCAAAATCAATATTAGTTGTATTGTATTGCCTTACAGCTGTTTTAGGCAAATTTTGGAAAACAGACAAAGTTTATACTGATTTAATATAAAATGTAGGCACGGATTAAGGATTTCGTCCAGAGGGTTGTTTTGGTATATGGCTTTATTTGCTTTCAACAAAACTCATTCTTAACAGCTTGAAAAATTAAAAAAATGAAAAAAAGTTTCAACAAAACTCATTCTTAACAGCTTGAAAAATTAAAAAAATGAAAAAAAGACTATTAAGTATAAAAACATTTACCTATTTTGGAGTTAAATTATATAAAACAAGTGAAAACAAACAATTGACTGAATTAATGGTTGAAATACCATGTATAGACAGTGTTGATTACTCTGGCACATTATACATACATATTATAACTGATATTCCCATATAATACATACTATACAATTTGCGCTCTCACGGATAAACAGTGTTGTTTACGAAAAAATGTTTCAAACAAAAGTTGTTTATTTTTTTTATAAATAATATTTTTTACATTTGAACTTTTATTCTATGTCTAACGGCTTACAAGATTGGTAACGGTTTAACCCCTTTATTGTTACTCGGGGGATAAAAACAATCTACTGTCCAATTTCGAATATAAAAATTAATTCTCTAGCAGAGCATGGTTTCGATCCACGGACCTCTGGGTTATGGGCCCAGCACGCTTCCACTGCGCCACTCTGCTATATAAACGATTGAACTATTTTGTTTTACGGCTCAACCATATAGTAAAAACAACGGAATTTTGAATTTTTCTAAAAATTTTTTATATCATTAAATAATTTTTTCTTGTGGCAATTAAAATTTGTAAATTTTTTAAAAGAACGAAATAACCTTCACTAATTAATATTTAATAATTCAATAAAATCAATAATATTTGCCTTCTAAAAATATTTTAACTTTCAATTAATCCTACGTCCAAAAACACATGAAATTGCGTAATAACACCCGTAGAAACCTGATCAATAATTGAAATCATGTGGAATTATTCTGTTATATATAAGTTCAGCTTTTCTTACTTCTGTACGACCATTTTACTGATAGCAATCGTGAAATTTCTATATCCGGAGTTTAAAAAGATTAAAGAGACTTCAAAACGAAACGATATGTATTGAACATCGATTTTCGGAGCAAAAACATTTAATTTTTTATCAAGAAATTAAAAATAGGTAAATTTTGTTATTAAATTTTAAGTCAATAACCTTGGATTTCATAAAACAATAAGCAGTTATTGTTTAGACAAAAATGAATATTAAGACCTCAAATAAATTTCTTCGTATGTACAGTTTGATTATTATATCTTAAAATAAATTTCTAAATGGATGAACCGATTTTTTTATTTAAAATGTAATTTGATTGAAAGCGTTCCTAGCTATGCCTGTCCATCCGTAAGAACATTACCTCTTTTCTAGTTGCTATTGGGTGCTAAATCATAAACTAGCACTTCAATCGATTAATCTATTTAGGAGCTAAAATGCCACAGACAGACTCACAGATACACAGATATATAGACTAATAGCCAAAATTAATAACCCCCTGGTTTTAGTTGGCCTTTAGTTCTAAAAAAAATGACAAAATATTAAAAACAGCAAAAATAAATATTCCCAAAAAAATACTTAACCCAGACGCGACGAATAGTTACGTTTTTGATCAATTTGATCTATATCTCGTGGACACTTTGATATATGATTAGAAATTTTGAGATCATCTGTATAAATAGGATCTAAGTAATACTTTTTTTTTCATTAATTTTTAATTAAGTGCGTAAAAGAACCTTGTAATTAAACATTTTTCTTAAAATTTTTGTTTATACATCGGTCCAAGTAACGGTATTATATTAATTCTATTATGTTCAAGGTATCAAATCTATAGAAAAATAAAATACAATTAATTAATTAACTAAAATTTTAAAAAACAAAAAAGAAATGAAACTGAATGTAAAAAAATTTTGAATTATGGTTCTATTGGTATACCAATCTTTACTGGCGTGTAGGCAGCCTTAAATATTGCATAATCTACGATTGGTACATTTATCTGTTGAAATCGATAAATATGACGGTAGAAAAATAGAAAATTTTAACTCACAAAACGTGATAAAAAGAAAACTTTTACAACTTTTTCACAGTCAAATTATTTAATTTTTAGTTGGCCTTTTAGAAAATTGATAATAGTTGGATAAATCTAGAACTTAGATAAATTTTGCAAATGGCTAAATTTTTTAAATATGTTTCTTTTGTAGTAAAAACTACAAGCTGTTTTTTTAACAAAATGCTTCAAACAAAAAAGTTTTAATTTCAAAGATCTAATACTGGTGAATTCAGTTCAATTAAAACTTTCCTCTAATTCATAACTGTCAAACATTAGTCAAACACTTTAAATTAAGAAGTTGTTCTTTATAAAAAAGCAAACATTTTTGTGTAAATCGAATAGTTTAGACAGTAATTAATAGCAAAAATATTTCAATAACAACTTTCTAATTTAAAGTGTTCATCTATCTATAACCGGGTATGGGATAGAAAAGTGAGCTTTTCATTGAGCCTGAAAACCCTGGGTCAAGTTTAATGTTTGCGTAATATGTGCGCCTACACACCCAATATTTTTCGCTTCAAGCATATGTCGAGTTAAAAAAGCACGCTGTATCGTGGATACACAAACCTTTTTAATTGTTGTTTTATAAATATATTAATTAACACAAAAATTTTATCAACCAGAAACAACATTTTCCATTGGTTTTTTTGGGTGTATGTATTTGTAGTATTTATACAACAGAACTACAAGCATTTTATCAAATAATAGATTGATACCCGCCCGCTTCACTGAACTTAAAAGTAAAAACCACCGCTTTATAGCCTCCACCCTCTCTTGATATACACATTTTTCAATTTTGTTAAATGTAAAATAGTCATAATTCATTGAATATATCAGAATAGTTGGCCATGATTTGTTTGACATTTACTATTTTAAATTTTTACAGAATTTTTTAATTTATGGTTCAAAATGATGATCATAGATTTGCCCTATCTATAATCGTCATTTCGAACCATAAATTAAAGATTTCAGTAAAAATTTAAAAAATGATAAATGTCAAATTAAATTTTTTTTTTTTAAATATATCTTTATAGGTTATAGTTCATGTGTTATTCTGATATATGAGCTATATTGCTGTACAGTTTCATTAAAAATCATTCGCTAGTTTTAGCGTGAAAGCGAATCAAACAGACAAACAAACAAACAAACAAACATGCTTACTTTCACATTTATAATTTATAGGGAATGGGATAGGGATAGGAATAAACTTTTGTTGTCCATAATATATAATACCTACATTTGTTTGTTGTATAAAAGTCAGTCGTATTCGTATCATTCGTTACTGGTTTTGTTTTGTTTTCTACCGAATGGTACACGGTAAGAAATGCTTTTCCGATATCATTATGTAAGTATGGGCGTGAATGCAATGATGTATAGTTTCGAAGATTTTGAATTGCAATAAACTTTTAAAATTAAATGTATCGGAAAATGAGTAACAGTTTGGGCACGCATAAGCCAATATCAGTATGGGTGTCAGACCCATACTGACTGGCGATATCCACAATACTTCTGGCGAATAGTATTATTAAACTATTCGATCAGCCATCAAATGCACCCGATTTTTGTACTTTTTGGGTCAAAATTACCTTATATACAGAGTTTTATCGAAATTGGTGATAAAAAAAATTTCTCGATTTTTTGCAATTTATTTAACCCCTTTGAAAAAATCGAGAAATTCGCAAAAATAATTTTTGTTTGGGAATTTTGATAAAAAAAATTTCTCGATTTTTTGCAATTTATTTAACCCCTTTGAAAAAATCGAGAAATTCGCAAAAATAATTTTTGTTTGGGAATTTGATGAAACTCGGTGGGTGGGGTAATTTTGACTCAAAAATTATAAAAATCAGGTTAGTTTAATGATTGTATGCAAAGTTTCTGAGATATCGCAATATTTGGATCGATTTTAGTCCGTATCTCAAAAACTATTCAACCAGTCATCAAATACACCCGATATTTGAACTTTTTGGGTCAAAATTATCTTATATACTGAGTTTTATCGAAATCGGAGATTAAAAACATTTTTCGGTCTTTTGCAATTTTTTTAAGGGGTACCCCCTTGAAAAAATCGAAAAAATATTTTTGTGCTAGAATTTAATGAAAATCGATGAATTAGGTAAAAATTTTTTAAGGGTTTTCTAAAAGTGTTTTCGTTTTAAATTCGTGACTCGTTTTTCTTGACCACCTTATAAAACAACATTTATTTGATGATAATTTTATATAAAAGCTAAATATTCATTCATCATTCATTGAATACATTTTATTATTTGTATACAGGATTTTACATCAAAGAACGAACACCAAACCAACTTAAATACATCGCGTAATGTATATGACCATTTAGAAGCTTAATCATAAATTTTACAAGCTTTTATTTAGTTTCACCTACGTCCGTCCCGTTGTCTGTCTGTAATCAATTCTTGCAAGTCAAATTTGATCCACTTCCTGATTTCCGATTGAGCTAAAATTTTGCGTGCACATTTAGTTTGCATGACAATACATGGTAAGGTTGAGGCGTCATGATTTTCTCATCGTTTCTACCATATATGATAATTATACATTTTTTTGAGCCTTAAATTAAAATTTTTAACAAAAAATACTTTTTAAGAGACAAGCTTTTATTGTACCAAAAAGTAGAAAATAATTTTTTTTCTATGAATTACTCATACCCGACTTTTTTTAAAAGCTTGAGGCGCTTAATATTGAAAATGAATCGAAAAATAATTAGGTATGTGGCAATTTAACATTGATGTATTTGTACTGAGTTTAAAAAAAAAACAAAATTATTGAGATATAATAACGTAAAGTTAATCCATTTTATTGTTGAACAGAAACGACTATATATATAGCTTTGGTGGTTGAAGAGAGTTATTTATATTTTCAAAATTGTAAACAACAATTGGTACACAATATATTGTATGATAAATAGTTGTGTGGTAAGTTTTTTAACTTCCCGCTTGAAAATAGTTAAGTTATTGTTTTCACCCCGTTTTGCCAAAATCGAGTTTTCATCAGATCTCGACGTTTTAAGGTGTCAGGAAGCTTCCCTGACTACTTCCGCGAGGGTGTCTGTATGGCTGTATGTATGAGTGAGTGTGTGTGTGTGTGTGTGTGTGTGTGTGTGTGTGTGGATGTATGTAAACTTCTCATAACTTGAACGGCTTGTCCGATTTGATCGCGGTTGGTGCCATTCGAAAGGGCTTGACCAAACTTAGATTTGGACCGATTCGAACCGATAGATTTCGAGAAATCTCAAAAAACCTGCAAAAAACAATTTTTTTTAAGTGGTTTTTTTTTAATAACTTTTAAACGGCTGTATCGATCAATTCCAAAAACTAATCAGCTCTCAACATCAAAAAACCACGTCGATCACCACCAGTCCGGTCAAAATCGGTTGATTCGTTCGTGAGTTATCGTTGACGAAAGAAAACCCAAAAAAGCGTTTTTTCGGAATAACATTTCAAAATTTTTTGTTCTATCAATTGAAACTTAAAGATTCTTCATGAAACTTCAAAAACTACGTCGAATGTCACCAATAAAATGTGAGTGGATATTACATCAGAATAGATAAAATTTTTTACACGTTATGAGTCAATACTTAGCGGGAAGTTACAGGGATGATCTGCAGGGTCAACCGTTTTCCAAATTTTGTTTTTTTTTAAATTTCAGTTTTCGATATGAATACCATACTTTCCTGTTAGGCAGTTGATAAATATTAACAAATGATTCTATACTTTCTATACGATCGCATAAATTTTATTCTATTTTATTCATGTCCATCTCTTTCAATTTTTTTTGTACTTCTGCTTCACTTCTTCATTTTACAGTTTCGTACTGTTTTCTGTGTTAGTTTCCATATAATTTCTTTGCATGACAACTTCTTTTGTTGCATAATATCCCGAGGATAGAATAGATAATGATAACGATATGTGCCTTTTTTACTAATTTATTAGGCATAGAATTTGTGGATAAAATAGAAAAAAAGGCAATACCATAATTTAAAGACTTCCTCCAAGTTAACTTTTTTCTAATTATTAAAATATTTGTCTACCAAATTGGAATATTTCGATACATTCGAAAAAAAATTATTTAGCAGAGCGTGGTTTCGATCCACGGACCTGTGGGTTATGGGCCCAGCACGCTTCCACTGCGCCACTCTGCTCTATACACAACTGAAATATTTTCTACTAACGGTTCAATTATATAGAAAAAACAACGAAATTTGGAAAAAAAATTAGGATGCACAATCTCCATACGGCTAGAGGAAAGTATTAATAGTGAGTAAATTTCCGCATTATAAGTGGATGATTTTTTTTGTAGACCAAGTAACTTTTCATTTCATAATTGATAAACTATTCTAGTGACAAGAAAATTTGTAAATCACTGCAGTTTAATCATGCACTTCAAAGGCCCTTGAACGTTTTCGTACTTGAAGAATTTAAGTCGATAAGATTATTAAATTTTTGAGTACAAGACTCTTGATTATCTTCATTCCGATAAAAAATTGTTGTTGTTACAAAATTGAAGTGATCTGACTCATAAAAAAGCGATTCAAATAACTGAAAACTCGGAAAAGCAATCGGTAATTTGAAAAAGACTTATATGACCTTGATTCACAGGAAATTTTGATTTTTTTGTTAATGAACCCCATTCAATCAATCCTGCGCTATAGAGCATAAACTGAGTTTGACTAGGCGTTGAATTAATAGAAAGGTATTAATAAAATATTTACAGCATAATAAAAAATTGCGTACTTTTTTAATGATCTAGTCATTTTATTGCCCACTGCTGTTTGTTTTTTAAGATCTACACCTGCTTATGACTGCCATATTGATCATGCTTGACGTCAATAATCATTTTACCAATATACGAATTGAAAAGTTTTAAATAAAAAATTTGCTTCCTAAATTTGAATGCCACTGATGTATGTTTTTACATAAGATTTTCTATGTTTCAATCACAGAAATTCCTGTGATTGTTCCCTGTGCTGTTCCCTATTGATTGAACTATAACGATTATATGTTGAAGAAAGCTTTTTCAGGTATAATGGGTGGAATGATTCTAGGTACATTATAATGTGATCCATGGTACACTATGATATTTTACCATGGTTCACACGTCTTTTTCCATCGTGCACAAGTTTCCATTGATACTTGGCCAAGGACTACTATAAATAGAGACAATTTCACTTGAGATATTTTAGAGCATGCCTGCGTAAAAAACTTATAAATATAAATTTTGTTTCTGGGTACTACACCTTCCCCTATTATTAAAAATCAATTTGTTTGATTTTACCTATAACTGTATTTAGCCTCTTCAAACTAAGTCAATTCAAACCAATTAATAAAATACTTGAAGAGGGAAGGAAATAGGCAATCATTTAGATTAAAAAAAGTATAACAATTCATAATAAGTAATTAGGAGTAATTTGTTCTGTAAATGTATATACATAATACAAATAGGTTTGGAGTCGGGTGATGTATTTGATCCCGTTAAAATTTTTATATGTCGGATAAAGTTGGGTAATGCGATCCGTGCTCTGTATTTACTCGAGAAATTTGAGTGAATTTATCAAATTTGTACTGAAACGAAAACGAATTTGACTTGAAGACGGTTGTATACACATTTTTCAATGGCGTGAAATTATTATTTGATAGGCGTGAAACCTTATAAGTTTTTTAAGACTCCTCTTAAACATTCGTTGGGTAAAAAAAATGTTTATAAAGAAGAGCGGTTTTCCAGCTAAGAATGGTAAAAGTTACAATTGAATTTCAAGCACTGCGATTATACTCCTTACTCTATCGATTTGAAATTTGGATATGTTATAGGTGCTCAGATTCGATCTGCCCTGGTTATTTTTCGAAAATCCTGTTAATTTTCACAATTTTCATTATTCACATGTGTTTCCATTTTTGTCAAAAAAAAAATTTTGATTCCAATTATAATTCATAAAATCCCCTGCTCTGCAAACTTTCGTAGACAAAAAAAGCATAGTTATACACATCCTTGAAAATATGCTCTCAAACTTTCAACAATTCTGGATTGACTACCAAGTTCTATACTTGATCCTTGACCTAATTTCAGATGCATTAGTAATTTATTGATGTATGGTTGAATAAATTTTGATTCGTCGACGTCATTCATATGACGTATTTAGTTCCTACAACGCAACGTATCGTTTCGTTTCACATCTATCGTGCCTATAATATTTTGAGTCTTTCTAGCATGCTGCTGTTGGTATTATTCGAACTCAGAATATAGAAAATAAACAGGTACTAATATAAAATATTGAATAAGTTGAAAAGAGATGGCAATAAGTTGGTAATGTATTATAATAATGCTCATAAGAGAGTACCTATTAATACCGATTAGAATGGTTCTTTACTGTTGAATCTGCATTTGCCAGTGGTTTTCAAACAAATTTGTAAAATGTATCGCCTAAATAATACGTAATTTTAGATAAAAGGTTTGATTTTTTGTATATGAAGTTAGTCTAAGTCAAAATCAATTCTAAAAATTTTAGGAAGAGTTGAATTTTAGTTGAAAATTTAACATTGACCTTTTGGGAAAACAGTAGATGGATGATATGTTTTCATAGATTTTTCCAAAACTAGTTACTGGAAATTAAAAAAAAAAAATTATTTACCCAGTCTTTCTTGACTGGGTTCATAGTGGTCGGGTTACTATATTTAGCCACGGTGGGTGCCCGATCAAATTTATACACTGGGGTTAACGATATTTTGCCGGGTTGGTTGCCTGGTTGGGTCAATAGTACTCAGGGTAGTGCGTTCAGCTGTTGTTGTTGCCTGTTCGGGCTCACGTACTCGGGTTCACTTTATATACCCGGTCAGTGGCCCCAGTTGGGCCAAGATATTCGGGCTAGCGATACTAGTTACCTTGCAGGGTTTGCATAAGTTGGGGCAGTATAATCGGCCCCGATCTGTCACCTTTCCTGGCTCCTGTCATCGGACCTTCTTTTCATTCTATGATCGGGCCCTGGTTGCAAGTCGGGCAGTAATCGGGCACTTTCTACCAGGGAAATTAAAGTTAAAACCTTAATAAATTATTAATCCCCCAACTAAAAAAAGGCTGTTATAAGTTTGACCGTTATGTATGTGTCTGTCTGTCTGTTTGGAAAAGGCTTTACGGAAAAAGGTAATTTCATGGAAAGTGTTCTTAGATATGTTTCAAGTGCCAGCTTAGGGTTCCGTAACCGAAAAATTTGTCGAAGGTTTTTTAAATTTAGTAAATTTCAATTTTATTATTTGTCAAAAAAAATTTTGTTATTTTATTTATTAGAATATCCAGAATGCATTTTACGGTACAAGATTATTTCTATGGTGTTAAAAATACATTTTGTTAAAAAACACTGATATTTAATATAATATCAAATGATTTCGATTAAAAATTATTGACTTGGCCAGAAACAAAAAAAAAAGATTTTTGTGACAATATGACTGAAATTTTAATTGAAAAATCTAACTGTTTACCCAATTTTGAAGGTCACTTTAAAATACAATATAATGAAATTATTAATTTTCTGTTTATTGTAAACTTTAGAATAATTATGTAGTATTTTCATTTTACCTGGAATTATGCTGTTTTAACGAGTATTTTACTCTAATAATTCTTCTATAAGCTTCGAGAAAGATCTATAATAAACTATTTTAAACATTGCTGAGTTTATATTTTGAGGAAATTGTAAACTTTCTTAATGGTAACGTAACCTTGCTGATTTTTAAGTTCTCTATACATAAATAAATTCCAGACCAGAATTTTTTATTTAAACGCAGCTTTAGACCAGTGTAAGCAATTATAAAATCTTTAGAAATATTTTATTCGAAAAATTTTTTTCTAAATTATATTTCCTCTCTAAAATATATAGAGATAAATTATTAATTACCAACTTATTACCATCTCTTTTCAACTTATTCAATATTTTATATTAGTACCTGTTTATTTTCTATTTTCTGAGTTCGAATAATACCAACAGCAGTATGCTAAAAAGACTCAAAATATTATAGTCACGATAGATGTGAAACGAAACGATACGTTGTAGGAACTAAATACGTCATATGAATGACGTCGACGAATCAAAATTTGTTCAACCATACATCAATAAATTACTAATGCATCTGAAATTAGGTCAAGGACCAAGTATAGAACTTGGTAGTCAATCCAGAATTGTTGATTGATTCAGAAGTTCTCTGGAAATATATTCAGCGTTAGTGAAAAACTCATAATAAAAATGTCCATCGATTCTTTGAATTTTATATCTAGATGTCAATTACTAATAGACAAGCAGAAATTGATTTTTTTTTTTTAATATCTAGTAATTTCAAAAGGAAATTGTTATTTCCAGATATAAAAAAAAAATAACATGAAAATAGGAAAAAAATTTCAACTCATTGTCAATTTTTCAATATTTTTATTTCCTTTAATTTTTTAGTCATAAATGAAAAATTGATTGTTAAATGCAAAAAATAATAAAGTTTTTACTTTAACAGCACGACCTTCATCAATTCATTGTATATTGATTCGAATATTTTTGCATCACATTTACCAGGTGCACCAGAACAAATGGGCAATAATCAGGCGGGGTGGGGGTGGTTGTTATAGTACATCAAATGAAAAGATTTTACAATTTCAACATTTCTGATTTTGGTATGAAAAGCATGTGTCCCGAAACGCTGTCAACTGTCAATATCAACAAACTATAATTTTTTTGCATACTAGCTTACACAATTCATTTTTAAAATTTTGCCTTATGAATAATCTGCCTCTGGATTCAAATAGCCAAAACTTCAAATAGCAAAGATGTTTTTTATAAAAATAACAACAACCTTTGTTGGAAACTATTTGTTTTTTGGAGCCCTTCAGCTCCAAAGAGGATAGTTTCTCGACACATGTTTGCTATAGCAAAATATTGTTTTCATCACATCCTAAATATTTGACCATTCATTCTGCTACACTCAGTATAGCTCCATGCCGCGCTTGTAGTATCGAATACGGAATAAAGCACTAAAAATTGAAAAGGAAGAAATATCATACGATCGACAGTCTAATAAATTTTTGTTAATTGCCTTTTTTTTTCATAATTTTTTTGAAATAGCTAATAAAAAAATGAGCCGACGGAATGAGGTTACCACTTTTAGGTGTAGCTAAAAATTTGAATTTACTAAAAATTATAATTTCTTCACTTTTGTAATTGTACGAGGATATATCGAAAATGTTCGATTTTCAAGGATGGTAAAGAAATTATGACACGATTGAATACACACGATTTGAATATACACGACTTAAAGATGATCCTAAGAAAACGTGATTTTTTGGGAACGTCCTTAATTTATTTAGAAATTTTTTTTATTTTAACGTTATTTACCATTTGATAAAATAACTTGTACCACGCCGCTATAACTTGGACCACGCTGTACACTAATTAAAAATAATTACATCAAAATCATCAAAATTACATTAATTTTAAATAAACAATTTCGATATTGATACATTAATCTTAATCTTTAATAAAAACATTAATTTTTTTTTTATTTTACAGATAAATATTTTTTACCGCAAACATTTCTGTATGGTGCAATAAAATGGATTTAAAAAAACCAATAAGAATAAAATAAAAATTTAAAAAAAAAAACTAAAAAATCAATAAATAATATTTTATTATTGTGTAATTAATAAATTAATTAATTATTATTGCACAAATATGGAATTAAATATAGTGTAACAATTAATTTAAAAAAAATTAATATGTTATTGACATTGTTATAATTAAAATTTAAAAAAAAGTTATAAAAATAAATAAAATATAATTATTATCAGATAAAAAATCATTTATAAAATAATGTGATTTAATTAAAATGAAACATCAATATCAGTGAATTATTTATAATTAAAATAATTATTGTTTAATAAAAAAATATATATATAATTATTATTATTTTCGTATTATGTAGAGAATAATTATTGAAATTAAATTTTGTTGTGTGGTGTGTGTTGGTTGTTGGGTTGCTGGGGGTTGTGCATGGTTGGGTCGAGGGGTAGTGATGGGCTGTACACCAAGTGTATTATTAGATCATAATAAACATTGTGATAGTACTAGTTTTGATCAGTCCATCTCTACAGTTGGTGGCAAATCACCACGTCCAAGTATTGATATACCAACAATTATATTCACGAAGAAACCTACAACAGGTGAGTGGAATTAAAGCAGAAAAATATGACCCATAATGATGCCCCTAAGAAAAAAATTATAGCTAAAGTCAAGATATAAATTTCGATTTTTGTCTCAAATCCTTAAATCCAGAATGCAATCAGAATGCAAAAAATTTAATTTTGCTCTATCACATTCAAATTTTATCCAATTTTGATAAACCAAGAATGTAATCCTACTAAATTTGGGTCATACTTTTCAAATTTCTGATCAAACTTAACCGAACTCTAATAGTTTTCATTAATGTGGAGCCCTGGCTTCGGAATTAAGCAAGCACATGAGTGATAGCTAACGAAAAATTGGTGGGTTTCAAAAAAAATTCCAATAAAATCGGATCAAATTTGCCTGTGTTATCAAAAAAATCAAATTTTTGAATTTTATGACGTCATCAGAATCAAAATAAATTTAATTTTGCTCTATCACATTCAAATTTTATCCAATTTTGATAAACCAAGTATGTAATCCTACTAAATTTGGGTCATGCTTTTCAAAGATCAAAATTAACCTAGCTCTAATAAACAAAAATGTGGAGTCCTGGTCCCGGAATTAAGCACATAAGTGATAGCTAGCGAAAAATTGGCATCACATCTGAAAATAGTGACAAAAAATTAGTGGGTATCAAAAAAAATTCCAATAAGATCGGATCATATTTGCCTGTATTATCAAAAAAATCATATTTTTTAACTTTATGCAACGTTTATTCGTGGTTTCTGCCGGATTAAAATTTGTAAAAAATTTTGAAAATTTGTTAATCCGGGTTTCAGTTAAACGCATTATCTAACATGAATTAAGGAACACACGTTAAATTTTTGCTAAGCAACCAATGAAATTTCTAGTAAAGTTTAGGAAAAACCAAAATTCTAATTACAAAGGTATTTGTCAACACATACAAAAAAAAATATAATAAACCACAAAGTACATTTCAGGAAAAAATCACAACATGGAAAAAACACCAGATAAACGTGATAATCGTATAACACAAGCAAAAAATTTGGAAAAATCATTATTCTTACATACATCTAGTATTGATACAATTATCAAATTATTATATTGTCCTGAACAACGGATTATCAATGATGCATTAATCGCATTAAATCGTTATGCAATTAATTCCACTGACAATTTAAATGAACTATATGATATGGGTATTATACAAGCATTGTTACATATTATTGATGGTTCAACAATGGCACAAATCAATAATTTACGTTTTACAATGAAATTATTATCGATGCTAATACAATTACCTCATATTTTAAATGAACTTATGCATAATATGACTTTAGGTAAAGAATTAAACGTTTATTATTACTTTCTCTAGGAAAAAGGTAGTTTTCGGAAAAATATGTTGATGAAAATATTTACGATCACGGATGTTAGTCAAATTTCTTCACCTTCAAAAAAAGATGAGACTCCCATAGTAAAAATTTTGAAAGTTAAATTAAAATTGATTAAAAAAACGAAGAAGTTATAAACATTCAAAGATTCATAACCGTCTCCTTCTTGGATCCAAAATTAAAGCTTTTAGTACAAGGTTCTAGGTGATACCTCAATAACTTATCTCTCAATAATTAATTGAATTCGATTTTTGTACTTTTAGGGTCTAAGTTGCCTTATATACATAATTTCATGAAATTGTGGAATACAAGTTCTGTGAAATGGTTCCAAAATGACAGCTTTTGATATAAGGTTCTAGACGATATCTCAAGAACTCTCTGTCAATCGTTAATTAAATTCGATTTTTGTACTTGAAGGGTCTATATTACCTTATATACCTAATTTCATTAAATTCTGGAACAAAAGTTCTGTCAAATGGCTCCAAAATAAAAGTCTTATTATACAAAGTTCTAGATAATATCTCCCAATCGCTAATTGAACTCGATTTTCGAACTTTAAGGGTATTAATTATCTCATATACCAAATTTCATCAAATTCTGGAACAAAAGTTTTGTGAATGAATTGCTTTTTTCTAAAAGGATACGTTCCCATTATGAAAATTGCAAGAAATCGGGAAACGCAGCAGAAACTTCTCATTCGAATACAATCTCATCTAGATTTTCGTGTCTTTTGATAATTTTGATTAAATGAAACCCATTTCGAAAATTACAAGAAATCGGAGTTTTTTAGTGTATGATCGAATATTTTTGACAACAGGATGAGTAGATTCCGAGATATCGCCTAAAATACGAAAGAAAATATCCCGGAGTAAAATGAGGCACATTTTCAAGTCTCTTTCAAAAATGACAATTCATTATCTTTGTCTTCTTCTTTAGTTAATAAAACAGTTCTATTTTTATCATCGTTCACGGATGAAATTTTACACGAATATGCTGCTGTCACACTCGCATACTTAACACTCAACACAAATGTCGCAATGGAAGTCTATAAAATTGGTTTATTAGAAATATCATGGAATCATGTAGTGATTGGCACCGATTTAGATATACTTAATGCATCGCTACAAATCATCAACAATTTTCTAGACGTTACAAATGTCATTGATAAGCTATTTAGTTTTAACAATTTCAAATTCGAAGTTATCTATAATTTGTTTGCCAATAGTTATATACAAATTCAAGAAAATTCATTAAAATTAATGTTGAAAATTGTTACGTTAGCGAATTGCTCCGATTTATACGATTATATAATACATACAGAATTTTTTAATGCGCTATTTCAAATATTGGAGAATAATTCGAATGATAAATTACATGGATTGGCTTTGGATATTATGGGGAAAGTTTTATTATTTGAAGATACAGTAATCCATTTTTTGGAACGAGAATATTGTCCACGATTTTTAACTTATGCGGAACAGTTACCAGTAAATAAAGAAAATAGTCAATTATTAATAAAATTATGTGAAATTATTACCAAAATCGGAAATGTGGAATATGGAAGGCATGAGCTTTATGTATTATGTGTGGATAAATTTTTGTTAACTCTTTTAAGATATAAAACGTCCGAAGTAGATATCAATTTAAAAGCATGCCAGGTACAAAAGTCTTTATAAAATAGACCAAGATAAAAAATCATTCATTTTTATCTCACGCTCGATTTAATTTAATTTAAATGGCATACGATGTTGAAACTTTTTCTATATCACGATACTAAAGATATAAGCAAATAAATATTACTTTTTTCTGCCTGTTCGTGTACTTTTTATTAATTTATTTATATTATAATTTTTATTGAAAGCATTCTTACTCGTAGATTAATTTTTATTGATAGCATTCTTGCTTAGATAAAAACTTAAAAGAACCACATTTGGCAACTTCTACAACTTCAACCTAGTATCTATTCTTTACAATTTAGAATTTTTCGCAAATTTTATATTTCCCTAAAGATGCCTTAAAAAAGCATTAAACAAATTTTTCCCCGAAAATACATGTTATATATTTTTTTAAATAATTTTCTTATATTAAGGCAATACATGCAATGGTTAAACATCCGAAAGCAGTGAAATTATTTGCCGTCGATTCATGTGTTGCATCAATTGTTGGATTATTACAAACACCATTAATTTGGTCACCCAATCGACAGTATCCAATTGAAGCTTTAACATATATAATCTGGTCCCAATCGTCTGTAGCAGAATATTTAACAACACCAGCAATTTTTGAAACAATATTAAAAACTTTAACCATAAATTGGGAAGTAATACCAACTGAAGTGTTTTTAAAATATATTTATCTATGTCAACCGTTTATATTACTAAAGAGTTGGTATACATGTATCTTAAAAACACGTTTACTGGACACCTTGTACGTACATTTAAATAATAATTCTTCCGATGAAATAAAGACAGCCGTTTTAAATGTTTTAATGGGATTTATGTGTGAAAATAGTTCGATTGAATGGTGTTTGAAATCAGAATGTTATTTAAAGCTCATCGATTGCTTAAAATCAAATAATTATCCATTAGTTTACGCTAGTATTGATTTCATTAATCAATTATGTAAAACCCGAAGGATGAATTATTTATTTATCAAATCCCAACTTCTTCCAGTATTACAAGCGCGTTCAAATAAATTCGCACACTATCCAGAATGGCGACGTACTTTGGAAAATTTATATAATTCACATTTACCATCGAAATTTCATTATTTGGGACGTTTAGAGGTAACGGATATCACAAAAGAACAATTTTACGTAGCTAAACGACCAATGAAAGAGCTTCCAGTATTGGAAGACTTATTAAAACAGTTGCAATCACCATTGGATATTATTTATACGGCATCATTTACATACCGTTCTCCACCGGTTCAATTATTAAATGAATTATTAGGTGATCATGAAGATGTCGAAACAATGGTTGAAGATTATAGAATTATTCAACAAAATTTATCAAATCAACATAAATTTACAAAATGTCGATATCCTTTAGCAACGAAAAGTGATTGTTCATTAGTAGTTGATGAAAACGAAGATGAAATTGAAGTTACATCTTTACAACCCCAAGCGTCAGGCAGAAAAAGGCCAGGATCTAAAAAAGGAAGTACAAGTGGTTCAGTTAAAGATGTAAAAATATACCAAAGACAACGACTACTAGCTGATGAAGTTTTAATTCAATTAGCGAAAGCTGATCAAAAATCTCGTAAAGAAAAGATAATCGATACATCATCTGATACATCATTCGAAGAGATTTGTCCACGCTTAATGTCATGGATTGGTTGTTTACCTCCCGATCCAAGTTTACCCGAATATTTCGAGGAAATTTCTGAATTATTCAATTCGATTTCTTATAACAAAAGTGGTGTATCACCGTTTGATAAACTCATCAAACGAATTAGATATTTGGCGAAATATGTTCAAAGCCACACATGTGGACCCGCACACGATGATATCTATTTAAGGGAATCCGTGCAATTGGAACACTTGAATCGAATTAAATACAAATATGGATCGAATTTTATACCAATTGGTTTAGTGAAAATTGGTAGTTATTTGGAACGAACAATGTTGTTTAAAGTATTAGCTGATCGTTTACAAATACCAGCTACAATGGTACGTGGACGATTTGGTAAGGCATGGAATGAGGTACCATTGTTTGGAGAAGTGCCATCAGAAGACAATGATGTTGATTTAAATGAGGATAATAATGATGATATCAAAGTAAATGAATACGAAGGACCTTTGACATATTACGTTGTTGATTTAATCAAATATCCTGGAAAATTGTATCCTGTAGGTACACAAGATGCTAAAAATTATTGTACAGTTACAAATTATTAGTTCTTAAAAAGTTTAAAGAATAAAAATGTTCTAAGAAGAAATTTTTAATTTTTTTTTTTTTATATTTACATAAAAAAGACTTTATGATTTTTTGCAAAGAGTGCGGGTAAAAGGACTCATCAGTCTTTGCTTTTGACAATGATAATTCGATGTCTTCTTCAATGAAATACAAATACAGGGCTATTAAATAATAACAATTATACAGTATGGTCCAAGTTATCAGAGCATTTAAATAATGTCAATTTCACATAGGCTATGGCTTTTACATTTGAGTAGACCAAAAGACGTAAGACAAGCAAGTCAGCGAAAAATTTTGTTATATAAAAAAATTTAGATTTGTTATAGTGTTATAAAAAAACGAATTTTTTAACTTTATGACGTCATCAGAATCCAAAAATGTTTATTTTGCTCTATCACATCCAAATTTCATCCAATTTTGGTAAACCAAGTATGTAATCCTACAAAATTTGGGCCATTATTTTCAAATTTGTGATCAAAATTAACCTAGCTCTAATAGTTTTCATGAATGCTGTCCTGGTGTCGGATTTAAGCAAATTAATGATAGCTGGCGTGAATCTGACATCACAGCTGAAAAGAATGGCATAAAATTAGTGGATTTCAAAAAAAATTCCAGTAAGATCCGATCAAATTTGCCTGTGTTATCAAAAAAATCGAATTTTTTAACTTGATGACGTCATTAGAATTCAAAAAAATTAATTTTGCTCTATCACATCCAAATTTTATCCAATTTTGATAAACCAAGTATGTAATCCTACTAAATTTGGGTCATACTTTTCAAATTTGTGATCAAAATTAACCTAGCTCTAATAGGTTTCAAGAATGTGGTGTCCTGGTCACGGAATTAAGCAAATAACTGATAGATAAATATTTCACTAATCTGCAGGACTACACTATAAAATAAATTTGTCATTCCGTATAAATAATTGTGTATATTATTTTATCAAAGATAAATAATAATAATAAAATATATTCTATATTCCATTATATAAATTGCAACAACATCAGTTGTTTATCCAATGTGTTGATGGTTGGCTACTAATATCATGGTTTTGTGATTTAGATGGAAAATACGAGTATTTATCGAACAACCACAATATTAGAAATTGCAATTAAGCTTTGGAGTATACAAGAGAGCTAGTTAAACGACCTGATCACTATTATTGCAATAATATATACTTACATTTTAAATATACAGAGTGTTTGGGAAGTTATAATATAAAAGCTAGCTTGTAGAAACGTCACGAAAAATTATCTTTATGATGGGGAGTTTTTGGATATTCCTATTGTTTTTCCTAAGCAGTACATTTTCAGACCATCAGCCTATTTTTCGTCATTAGCCAACACTATAAGCTTTAAAATGAGGTGTAAATCATAACACTTTCCAAAACATGACCAAATAACGTTCCATTTTATGATGAAAAATGTTCCATATAGAATCAAATCTCAATCTGATTTCCAATCTCATTTGAAAATCTGATATTATCGATATTTTACCCAATATGTAAAAGCTATAAGGCTTCATGTGCAAAAAAGAAAGATATCTAAGATAAAGTCCCGACAGACTAGTTTTTCGTTTTCAAAATTTAAAATACCGTTCGGATTTGGAACGGGACCTTTAAGGCAACTTCGCCCGACATTTAAAAACATATCCAAGCCTCAGAAAAAAATTTTCTAAAACTGAAGCAAGTTATCATCAGTTTTATCATGTCGAATAACGTAAATGACCCTGTATTTCGAAAAAAAAAATGTAAATGTCATTTTATTAAATTTTCGAATTTTTTTTCTATGAATGTTCATAAATGTAATAACGAAGTGAAAAAATATTCCTCTGATGTTTAGCTCCGGGCTCTGTTTAATTACAAAATCTAGTAAAAAAAAAAAATCAAATAAAATGTGAAATATTAAATTTTTTGAATATTTTATATTTAAATATTATATATGTATAATATTTAAACTATAAGCTTTATGAACTTTATACAGGCTGTTTTCTAAATATAAGTACCTACGTAAATTTTTAGAGATGATTGGAAAACTTTCGATCTATAATGATATTTGGAAAGCCGTTTTGTTTCAAACATGCACCGCGATGAAACGTTTGATAAATATACACCCACGGAAAAGCTTTTTTAATCTACCAGAAATGCTGAAAATTATTTTCATCATTCTATGTTTAAGTTATTCAACAGCTAGGATCACCAGTTTAATCATTTTCCCTTTTCATTTGTCTTTTGTGGAAGTGGATTTTCGGAGTTTTTTAAAATTCATTTTTCTTGTATCAGTTTCTTTGCTGGAATGCAAAAACCATTTCATAGTTAATGAAGAAAAATAGTTAATGTAGTTCGTACAACTTTTGGGCAGAACTTTCATAAGCACTCTGTATATACAAACAATACTAAAAACCTATTTAATTATTCAACAACAATCGAAGATAATATTAAAATATAAATGGAAAATAATAATTATACTTTAATTACAAAAACATAATCAGATATGATAGTTTTAAAATTTAAATAGAGTAAATCCCTCTGTAAATAATAAATTTATTAAAAATAAATTTTTTTATTTTTTTATTGGCTATAGTTGTGGAAAATGATATTTTTAAAACTTTATACATTCATAATACGGATAAATTTAAAAGATACGATTTCGCGGATGAAATTATAAGCTAGTATTTTATTTAAAGATGGCTCCAGAAGCTGAGTCTACACTATCCTGAAAAAATAAAAGGTATACACATAGTGAACGGTCATAAATTCGACCGCTAACGTAGTGCTTTTGAACTAATCTCCTATCCCTTTTTGACCCCTCGCAAGACGTGATTTATGGACGGTCCCTAACCTAATCGTTTAATTTTTCGCTGTTTAGTTCGCTTAATACTCTACCGCTAGAAAGTTTGGCGTATTCATAGGTAGCCCACATGCGTACACATTTGTTATAGTGTTCGCCCATATCCATTCACTTTATCTAGAAACATTAACGAAAATTACTATAATTTAATTTTTATTTTTTCTAGGCACACACAATTACCAACTTGCTGCGGACTTAAACAAAGAACCTAAAAAACGTGCCAATTCATGTAAGTATATAAAATATATGCATAGTTTAAGAGTCTATATAAGTCTCAGATAATCATACGTGCAACGTTTAATGAACTGGCTGGGTGATGCTTAGACCATTCGTACAATAGGGTGTTGACCTTTGAAACATGAAATATCTGACATTAGAAATTGTAGATCAAATAGCATGTAAGTATTTAAAATATTATTTGTTAACGCAAGTAAGCTTCCATGGCATTTGGATTAGCAAAAAACTTTGTTTTTAAAACAAGCATATATATTATTGAGACATTGATTCATAGGAGACCTACAACTATATTTTTAGAATCTCTGGTCACCAAAAATTGATTGACTTGCCCAGTGTCTCTCAAAGAAATTTCAAGGTTTGTATTTGAGTACCTACTGTTCCAACTTTTTGTCACTAGACTCTTCCATTGAATGTCAGAAACACCAACAATTTGCTTACCTACACCATAATGACAGTTTGTGCGTTTCTGTAACAGATGGCAGAAAGCGAAACTAAATTTAACTGACCAGGCTGGACAACTACTTAGACGTTCGATTCAAGTCATTTGTCTATAGCTGTTTGATTGAATAACTGAATATATTCATGCTGCTAGTTGAACGGCTTTTAGTAAAAAGGCTAGGCTGTTAATTGAACGGCTAAAGGTACTTCGACAAATACATTCCAGGTTTTTGGAAAGCCATATTTTATGTAACTATAACAAATTTTTCCATAAAATTCTAGTAATCGGATCAAATCAAGTAATTGGAACATCCTTGATTTTTATTGAGTCTCGATCGAGATTCTACTGTACTTTCAATACTCTTATTAAACACTAAAACCACATAAAATAAAAGTTACATATGTAATATCGTTTATAGTACATGCATTTTTTTACATTTATTTATTTCACCCATTGAAATGAACGGCATAAGATAGGGAAAGGTACAAATGTTTATTCAAACCATGGTAAAGAAGAATCTTGGATCTCAGGCTAATAACTTTGTGATTTGTAGCAAATTATTGAATTCATCCAAAGACATTTTAAAGTGACAAATTCACGATCATTATATTCATAAAACCAGAGGCGGTTTAGGTCCTATAACCGGCGTCTGAATGTTTCCCGACCAGATAAGGAAGAAGTAATGTCTTAGACAAATTCATATGCTGCGACCTTTCACTTTTGTATCCTTTTTGGGTGGGTCCATTTCGTATTTTCTGACTATTGAGAGTTCCAAGGCTTGCTGTTCATTTTTATGAAAATTTTCTATTTCTGCAAAATTTATACGAATTAGACCCATCATACATTTGAATATCAGTACAAATGTCAATATCAACGAACTGTAATTTTTTGTATACTTACTTTCACAATTAATTTTATGTTTGTTAAAAAGTTCCAAACATGCGCTTCTTTGTAACCTTGAACCTGTAGACACGTGCCTAGTTTGACACGAAGATGTCATAAGTTCACATTCATAGCGAATTAAGTAAAGTAGAAATAGTGAATAGAATTTTTAGTATTTTAAATCGATATTAAACTCTAGTCATGCACGATGACGAATACTAAGCAACGAACATAAATAAGTATCAAACCGTATATTACATCGCAAAATGAATATAATTCATTAATTTTGCGATGTTATATACAGGGTGAGCCATTTTACCTACCTAAATATCTCGTTTTATATTTATAACCAATCAAAAACTAACTTTAACAAAAGTTGTAGAGGAGTTTGATAGGGGCCTTCATGTTCTGACATCAGATTCGACCTAGTTCTTCGGGCTTAAATTAACGTTGACCCTCATAAAAAACGAACAATTTTTGTTTAAAACATTTTTTGGGAAAACGTTAGCTTTCGAGGGAAATGTGACTTAAAATATGTCATTATTGCATTTAATCGAATTCGATTTTCGAGGTGAAACCAATAATTTTTATACTAGAAAATCAATAAAATATCTGAACAGTATTAATATAAAACTTTCAAACCAATTTGAAAGACAATTTGTTGACAAAATTGAATTCATATAAATTTCATATATTGTAAACGGATACACTTTGGACAGTTGAATAGGGTTTCATTCAGTTTTCTCTCTATATTTATTTTATTTATGAATATTAGTATTACCGACTGTGAAATATGATGATGTCATCACCTAAACCGTAAAACTGCAAATTATAAATTATTTTGATATATGCATGTAGAGAGATATACATTAAATACAAAAAAAAAAAAAAAACATTGGCTGCTGTAACATATATGCGTTGCGTTGTAGGAAAATAAGATTTTGATAAATAATCATTTGGCTAGGTAAAAACTTAAACATATAAATTGGTACAGTATCCTAATGTACAGCAACATAGTAATATCGAACCCTAGATCACAATCAACACTTGACCAGCCTTTTAGTACCTCGCAGAAAATTTGGCTATACGTAGGTATATGACAAAATGTAAAATAAAATGTTAAAGTTGCTGCAACGTGTTGGAAATTTGATAATCGCAAAAGAAAAATTAAAAAAAAAAAAAACATTATCTCCAAATAGCATGAAAGCTGTACATTAATTACGATAAGTGCTGTTTTTCGTGTTATAGAGGTATAAAAGCTCAAAGGCGCGAGTCACTAAATTTGATCAAGATAACCATTAGATCGAAAAAATTTGATATCACTATAAAGGGCATTAAATAACAAAAAGATTTCTTTTCGTTACTGTAAAATGATAGCTTCCAAATGAGGCAAATAACGGGAAAAATAAGTTAAATCAAGAAAAATGTTTTTTATATAAGAAAAATTATATTTATAAAAAGTTTGGGTGCCAAAATTTGCTTGGCGTTAAAATAATTTAAGAATAAGTGGGAATAAACAATTGACTAAGATAAGTATTAAAATACCCTGTATAGACAATTTTAAATATCAAGGCATGCATTATTTTCAAAATAAGAAAAGTTTTAAAAACTAAAACATTTATAGCGTCCTTCTGGCTTCCATTTGTATTCGTTTTTTCTAGAAAACTTTTAATTGTTTTTCAAAAATATCAATAAAACTCACTATTTGAAGCTACCTATAAATTTTCAACCCTCTATCTTTTATAGTTTTCGAAAAAAAGGACACCATAATTATGCTCTAATTTGCTCCCACACGGGAAAATAATAATATTAAAAAAAGGTTTCAAACAAAAGTTTTTTTTTTTTATAAGGGACATGTTTTACATGTAAACTTTTGTTCTATCTTTTACGGTTTACAAGATGAGTCCTACGGACCCTAATTGACATATGTTGATAATTTACAAACTCACTTTTTATGTCCTAAGCACGCTATAAAAATTTCAGCGCCATATCAGTAATTATGAACACCTTTACCAAAATTTTGTTTTTAGCATCAATATTTCTAAGCATTATAAACTTGGGACTAAAATTAGTATACGTTAATAGACATATATTTCATACAGGGTATAAATATTGGGAAAATGTATTGAAAAAGAACTTTGAAAAATTTGGGAAATATTAATCAGGGTGCGAAAATCACATATTAAATTGTGTCTATTATAAATGTGGCTAGGCAATTGCGATGCAACCATGATTTTATTTTACCTGCAATATTTACAAATCGTGAACACATGCCACTTTTTATTATTAAAAGAAATAGTGTATCCAACTTGCCTTGAATTAAAAAGAAGTGAAAGCCTTTGATGAATTAAACTACACTGATCTTACATATATACTACAGAATGTATCATTTCATATTTATATTATATAATACCACAATCTTCATTCTGTCACTGATTTGCAAGTGTTAAAGAAGTTAGTCAAGGCAACTCAGTATCTTCAAAATTGATATGACAACCAAAGATACCTTTTGGATTGTGTTTTGGATTGATTATTAATACTTGGTCTAAATCACATGTTAAAAATTACGTAACAGAGAACCTTAACGTACACTTTGCATGTAAACAAAAAGCGACATTATTGAATAAATATCAGTATCGGTTACACCGCTATGTCTCGCGTATGCAATAATATTTATTTGAGGACTAAAAACACTTACAAAAAAAAAAATATCGATTCATTTTTTTTATTTCATTCTACATTTTTGTTAAAGATACTGTAATAAGCAGTGTGTTTTAGAAATACCGCATACCAGGAGCAAAACGCAATAAAGGATTAAATTCTAAGCAAAATGTTCTTTTACCGTTTTTAAATCCGACATACCATAATATAACTTTAATTTTGAGATAATTCCGATTAATATTAGTCAAAACTATATTTAAGGATTTAACAAGTGATACTTACAAAATTTTAAAAACCCCCTGCTAATGCGATTTATTCCTTGTAAACCGATTTTTGGATACTTAGCTATAAAATGTTCTCAATCAAGTCGGTTCGACCGTTTAGGGGCTACGATGCCACTGAGAAACACACAGACGCACGATTAAACACTTTATGCTTATAACACTCCTTCTTAAATCAATTTCAAAGTGATGATCAAGGAAATTAGATGAAATTCAAAGGATACTTAGAAAGCTATCATTTTTTGGGACAAATTTTTTGAAATATTTTAATTGAAATTGAAATATTTGAGTTGAGTTTGTTCTTTTGAATTATTGTTTTGAATTACCTTATTATTTTACTATTTCACTTTTGGAAATGAATTGAGCCAGGTTTATTTGACCATTCATTTCCATAGTAATTATTTATATGTTAAAATTATATGTCATACTTTTCCAAACTGAATCGATTTTCAAGATCATCGCCACATTTTTTTTAGTTTTTTCGGATACGGAAACCTAAGCTCGCATTTAAAACATAGCTAAGAATACTCTCCGTTAAATTACCTTTCTAATGAAACAGACAAAATTAAAATCCGTTCATCCGTTCAGGCGCTACGAAGCCACAGACAGACAAACACAAAGACACACACACACATAGCGGTCAAACTTATAACACCCTATTTTTAGTTCGGGGGTTAAATAGTACACGTATATGTTTATGGGCATGTTTGTTAGACTTTTATTGTAACAGACCTACCTCCCTGAAGGACCCTGTATTACACGTTTTAAATTTAACATTTAAAAAATAAAATACAAGATATTATAAAAGTTATATGTGTTCATGTTGTTTAGATTAATATCGCACAACACAAGAAATACAACACAAAATTATTGAGTATTATTACTCACATGGTCCAATTTCATAAATCAAATTAATAAAAAGAATTTAGTTTTCAATATTTATATTTTATAATATTATACATTTATTATTATTATTGATTGACCTTAATTTTGTTTCTAAATTCATTTTTATTCAATTCATTATTGATTGCTACATTCAACAATTATAGGATGTTTGTTTTATATATGTACCAGTACCGAGGAACTTACTAGAGATGTGAGGGAATATCAAAAGAAAATATTTTAAGACCAAAAATGTAGGGAACAGTAGACATAATCGTACCATTTAAGGAGATATGCAAGAATTGGATAATATTAGGGATTTCAATAAAACTTTATAAATACATTTTTTGATTAACAAAGTTTCCAAAAATCACAAAAAATTTCTAAGTCATCTGGCTCTTTATTATTATTTTATTGTTCAAAGTTGGCTGAGAAAATGATGAATCATAAAGGACTCTAGAGAGTGTGATAAAAAACTATCGAAAATATTTAGAAAATTTTGTAGTTTATAATAAAACCATAAGAATATAAGGTTGTCGATGATATAAAAACAAAATTTTAATTTAATTATGAGTTCATCGAAGATCCATTATTTGATGAAGAGAGACGACTATAGTTAGAGTATTGATGATTGAAGAGCTATATCTATATTTATCACTTGCACTTAATTATTATATATTTTTGTATGTGTGATATTGTAAAGCTATGAGCATTATCTCTTTTCTTTTTTCTTAGGTCAAAATAACCTTATAAATTGTTTTTTTGAATTCGAAGACAACTATTAGTATATAGTAAGTTATATATGAATCACCTGTATATAAATAATAGCATAATGTTTAGCTGTATTTGTATTTAAAAACAAGCGATCGCTGTAGGTAAGTATTTAATATCAAGCGAAAATATTATTTTATATGTGGGCGATTTAAGATTTAACCTTAAATTTGGATTTGTATATTAATTTTTAACAATATTTTTAGGATTTTACTTACTTAGCCTTAAGGTAGTATAGCAGTATCGAGGGTCATAGTCATAGTTTAAAAAAAAGACATATTTTCTTTAGTTAACAGAAAAAAATTAGATTTTCGCCTTTCCGGTCTGAAAGTTTCAACTTTCGTCCTACTGTGTTACTATCCCCTCAATGATCAAATCAGTATGGAGCTCACATCGATACTCACATAATGATATTCACAAAATTCGGTTATATGTGTATTTTTTTCAATTCTTTTTTAATAAAAAATAAATTTCTATTTCAATTTAAATTATGTAATTTTCATATTATTTATAAACATGTGTTGTTATATTTTTGTGGCTTGTACATTTTCCACTTTTCTTTTCACAGACCCTTTATACAGGAAATGTTTTAGTGGTAGTTTAGAAAATTTATTTAAATATAGTTTTCTGATATATCACGTTACCAAAATTATATACAATATACATAATAATATGCTTATTTATAAATGTACAACATGTTCCAGGATAAATTTTACTTATTTATTTTATAAACTTCACTGTGCCCCGGATATAATTTTTATAAAAAATCACAAAAAATTCCTAGACCATCGGGTTTTTGATTATTATTTTATCGTTCAAAGTTGGCTGAAAAAATGATGAATCATGTAGGTAATCCTATTCAATTGGATATTTCTACATCAAAGAATCTAGCGAGTGTGATAAAAAAACTATCTAAAATAATTAGACAATCTTGTAGTTTATAATAATACCATAAATATATAAGGTTGTCGATGATATAAAAATAAAATTTAAATTTAATTATGAGTTCATCGAAGATCCATCATTTGATTAACAGATACGACTATAGTTATAGTATTGATGATGGAAGAGCGATATCTATATTATCAAATTTATAAGCATCACTTGCACACAATATACTATATATTTTTGTAGTTGCGTGGTATTTTAAAGCTTAGCATACATTTAGTTTATATGTATGTACTGTGCAATAAACCAAAACTTTTTTTACAATACTGTAGGTTTACAATCACCTTAAAATTAACATTCGTACCATTTCTAGATCATTTTGTACCAATTTATGAATATAGATAACATTGATAAAATTATATAGAGGATACTAACTAAGTATATATGATGCCTTGCTTATTGACTATAACAATAAATATTACGTTGCCATGCGAACATAATGACGCAAACATTATTCATGAACGTAAACAGATCTGTCAAATATGATATAGAATTCTAACATATTCTATTATATATGACTGAACTACTACTCTATTATAGATACATGTAGGTATATATGTTGCAGTTGAATTGTCGAATCGATTGTTTTACAAAGCAATTATGCATTTCAGCTGTGGATTTTCATTTAACATTTAGCATGTTTGAGTTGGGTTGGGTTGAGTTGGGTTGGGTTGGGTTTAACATTAACATTTAACAAAACTATTTTCCAAGACTATTTTAGACGTATTGCAAACTGGCTTATCTGCAGTCACAATAAACGCTTGCTGTAGGACGACCATGATAAAATAATAAAAAGATTACAGTCGTGAGATCCCCGTTAGGAACGAAGTTCCTTATAAAATCCTTACAAAAACAAATTTAAACGTTAAGGAGGATCCCTCACCAGTAATAGAAAAATATAAATTAGTAGAAAATGATCCAAATTTTTAGTATGTTGTAGTTAACGATACTTCAATCGTTATTCAATCAAAAAAAAAAATTTGGGTATCTTATCGATCAATTAAGAGAGTAATTAATTAATTAAAAATACACTAAATAACATGATATGGATGATTATGTTATTTAGTGTATTTTTAATTAATTAATTACTCTCTTAATTGATCCATAAGATACCAAAATTTTTTTTTATTTAATAATATGTATCGTTAACTACAACATACTAAAAATTTGGATCATTTTCTACTAATTTATTTTTTTCTATTACTAGTGATGGATCCTCCTTAAATAAATACTTTTTATTAACATACAATTTTAGTAACTTACTTTTGTAAATCTGTATTGTACATATAATCTGTTTTTGATTGTTTAGCTAAATAAATTTTTATTGATTGATAGCTAACATAATATTAAAGAATTTTGACACATAATTATAGTACATGAATTTTGTCATTTTTGTACTATTTACATCCAAAACTAGTTATGCATATGCATATACATAGTCACTTAACTAGTTTTGGATGTAAATAGTGAAAAATTGACAAAATTCCTGTACTATAATAAATAAAAATAATATAAAGTTGATGAACGTTGGTTAGTTGTCACCCAAAGCATATGCCACACAGTTACGTGATGAATTTTGCCAGTTTGCACATCAATGGTTAAGGAATTTCTTTAAAAAAAAAAAATTAATTAATAATTACTGTTACAAACAAATATATTGAGGTCTAAACAAATGAAAAGCTAATGATAATAGGAACAATAGGAAACAAAATTGATAGGTATTTTTTAGCTTACAAAACCTAATGATTTGGCAATCTTTCTGCGACATATATATACCTAAGTATTGTGTACATTGTATAAACAATATGGTATCAAGAGTTCGCCTAAGAATAAATATCTCGGGATTTCCCCAGAAACTATTTCTAGTTTGATTTTATGTCTCGATTGGCAACCATTAGATGTGAGCATTTCGTAAACAAATACTTGGTATTTACCAAGGTTCGATTGGATACAATAGTGTCAATAGTTCGAACAAAAATACCTCGTATTTCCCCAGAAACTATTTCTAGTCAGATCTTATTTCCCCGATTAAAGATTGATTATAACGTACGTGTATCTTGATAAAAGAAAAAGTAAGTATCTGGAGATAAAAGCTATACGTTATCAAAATCTAAAAAATTTAATTTTGCTCTTTCACACCCAAGTTATATCTAAATTTTGCAAGCTAAAATATATAATTGTACAAAACTTTGGTCATACTTTTTAAATTTGGGCTCAAATTTAACCTACCCTGCAGCAGTTGTGAAGACAGTGAAGTTCTGGTACAGTTATTTCGCATAATGATGAATGGTACCGAAAAAATAATATCATAGTTCAAAACTATGACCCAAATTTATGAGTTTCAAATAAAATATCATTCAAATAGGATAAAATTTGAGTGTATTATGACAAAAATCGATTTTTTTAAATTTATGACGTCATCAAAATCAAATAAATTGAATTTTGCTGTATCACATCCAAATTATACCCGATTTTGACAAACAAAATATACAATTCAACTAAAATTGGACCATAGTTTTCAAATTTGTGCTGAAATTAAACCTACCACTAGTAGTTTTCAAAATAGTGGATAACAGCATAGATGAAAATCTACCTAGCTATTCGAAGACCATCACTTCTTTACTAGTTGTTGACGAATAGATATAGAAAGTAGAAATAGAAAGAAGTAATGATCTTCCAACAGCTAAGATTTTTTTCCTTGAATCATAGCTTATACGATATTATAATAGTTTGTTTAGGAGATACGATGCCACAGACGATTTTGTGTCAGATGTTTATTTAAATTTCTAGTTTAATATTAAAACAGATGTTTGTCGAGTCGGAATTCAATTCTTTTAGTTTTCTAAATATTTTGCATCAATATAGAACGAGTTCCCATTAAATATATGTATTAAATGAAGCTTCCATATTATATTTAACATGCTCTTTGTTTTATATCAATTACATTACACTATATAATTGTATAAAGGTTAAATTCAATTATATATTAAGTTATATTATATTATTTATTATAAATACTTACAAGCGATTTTATTAAATCATATTATAAGCGATTTCATTAAATAATAGTTGGTGTAATAATATCAGTTGGCGTGATAAACTGAAAATCATCGATTTGGGATTAATTTTTGAATAAGTTGGCTTTCAAATATAAAGCTTAATTTGTTCATAAAGATTGCTCAGTGTTCTTAATCATACATTGAAAAAAAAATTCGTAATATCAACCGGTATGAGGTTATCTCAACCTCATCGCGAGATCAAATATGGCGAATGTTGCCACGAATATGATACAACTATCGTACGGGGTTGAGTGGTGAAGTTGACACAAACGCATGAGTTGTTTATATGAAAGTAATATACTATCTAACAAATTTCAAATATTGTTGTTTTGAAATTCAACATAGTTTTTTGATTGGTTCTACCTGCACTTATAAATGTTATAACAAAGAACTTATGTGATTGTCACAACCACATCAGCAGGTTTATTAGGCAATTTTAAAAAAATTAGATTTCTTCGAGTCGGATTTAAACCATCGACATATGTATTGCTATTGATATCAACACTTTTCAGTTTTAATCAACTTTTACTGAAAAGACCAGTATCAGAAGAATCAACTCTTTACCCAGGAAGAGTCAACTCTTTCTGGAGGCTCAACTTTTCCTGTAACGTATATATCCATGCGATAAACTCCTATAAACTATATAATTTCTTAAACTGAATAAAAAAGATATTTATATATAATTTGAAAACTATAAAACGACTATACAGTGGCGGTATCCAATATGTTAAAATGTACCCGAATAAAATATTATTACCAACTAATATTAATATTATTATGTTTACAATTAAATTTTTGATGATAATAAAATACTAATCATGTAAAAAATCAATAAAATTAATTAAAAAGTAAAGTATAGATATATTATAGATAAATACATGTACATATTATGATAAACTTGACCTAGATACATGTTTTAAATGCAAAAATTTTTATGAAAAAATTATTATTTATACGTGTAAGTACTATGACAATCAAAACTCATGTCTATTATTCTTAAAACTGACGAAAAAATTTGATATGATCCACCTCACAAGCGTTAAACAGAGTATCCGTAAGGCTGCTAAACTTGGGGAGTACAATTTTTTTAGATCAGTGTTTCCAAAGTATGGGTCGTAACACCCTGGGGTACGTAAAGCTTCTATAAGAGGCTCACGGAGGATCGCAAAGAAATCAGTCAAAATAACTAACGTCATATAGATATTTTGTCTTTGCTTGGGTTTTAGTACTTTCACTAGTAATGCTTTCACACAGCGGTAAAGTTAACATTTTTAGAAATTTATCCATTTTCAATAATAACAACATGCCACTTGTTCAATTACGCTCGTCAAACAATTGCGGATAGCTAACATAATCGAGTCAGTCGCGTTTTTCCGGTGTGCCCTCCAGACACTCGCTACTTTGCACGCTGGGTGTAAAAATAAACAAGTTGATATATGCTTGAAACTCGATAAATAAATTTAATTGAGGAAAATGCTTTAAACGAAAAATGTTAGTTTCAAAGGCACACATCTAATACCGGCATTGAATTCGAAGTTTTTAGGTTCAATTAATACCTCACTTTGATTCCTAACCTGATAAACATTAGATGAAAGCTTTAAATTAGAAAGTTGTTCTTTATAAATACGCAAACATTTTCTGTTTGAGACATTTTTTTGTTAACCGAATAGTTTGGACAGAAATTGAAAGCAAATTTCTAGCTTTTTGTGTGTATGCGCATTCAATTTGAATTTTGAACAAAAAGTGGTCTTTATAGAAGTTTATCGAGCCGGTAACGGCAAAACCACCAAGTAATACTCATACATATATGATTTTTTTAGAGAATATATTAACATAAAATTTGCAACTTTCGTAAACGTAATCGCTATCAGATGTTAGGCTTTCCAAAATATAACCGTCTTAACATTTTCTCTTTGAGAGACTATGAAACCCTCAGTTTTGACCATGATTGTATAAATTTTATAATATATTACTTATTTATTGAACACAATTTTAAAAAAAAAAACCGGATAAAAGATTAGACTTTATCGATTTTTAATTTTATCTCTACAACATAAACTAATAAAAAAATATTATAGTTTATAAAAATAATATAATTTTACTTCATTAAATTATAGACCACAAGAAGCAACAACGTATTTGCATACTTCATAATCAGGAAAAACTTTTTTATTTAAGTTTTATATGTTCATACAACAACAAAAATATGAAAGGAAAAATGGTTAACCTATATTGGATAACAAATTAAAGTTTAAAACACTATTTTTAACACGTGGAGTAAAAAGTGCACAACATTTTATGAAAACAATGTAAAACTTGGAAAAAAGAGGATTATCTAGAAAGGTAGGGACGAAATTAGAGCTGAAAAGGCCCTAAATTTGAGGGTCCCCATTCAAAAATCACTTCTTATAATAATGTCGTGATAAGTAAAAATAACAATATTTTGTCGATCAAAATTTTTAATTCCCATCTTTTATTAACTTGTAGAAACAGTCATGATACTCACAATATACTCAAAAACCGTGAAACTCGAAAAATAAGTTTAATCAAGGAAAATGCTTGAAGCGGAGGACGTTAATTTCATCTTATACGGGCATTGAATTAAGTTTTCCGGTTCAATTAAAACCTCTCTCTAGTTCATAACTGACAAACATTAGACGAACACTTTAAATTAGACAATTGTTCTTTATAAAAGCGCAAGCATTTTTTGATTGAAACATTTTTTTGTAAACCGAATAGTTTAGACGGTAATTGATAAAAAAAATACCTTACAAATCCAACCCTCGAAGAAACTATATTTCATAGTTTTTGCTCGTTTCTTCATTCAATTTAAACAAAACTGGTCTTTATAAAAAAAAACAGCTTTTTCAGACAGTGTCTAGCTTCCGCAGAATAGAATTCCGATAGATTTGATTTCGAATATGACCACAAGAATCTTAAAATTGGGAAAAATCTGCCACAGCACCTGATAAAACCACTTTAAATTTTTTCAAAGAATCGAATAACATTTACATTTCAAAGATACATTATTTAAGATTTCGAAATCAAAAAGGATATTTCCCGATTGTGGTCAAATTCAAAATCACCATGTCAAAACGTATAGGAAAAATTACTTTTAAAAAAATTAAATTTACTTCCATCCTATGATTTATCTTCGCTATTTTCGTGGTCAGTTCTTGATGGTGAGATTAATGACGAACCCAAGAATATATAATTTTAATAAAAATAGTATAAAATATTTTAATAGATATAGAATTCAGTAGCCAGCGTTATCATAATAAAAATAATAAGCAACTCGCATATATTCACAATTTATAATAATCATATTTATTATCAGTTTAATACTAATAAGACGCAGTAAATAATCAAATTACAGTTGAGTTCAAATTACATTCATCAGATATTTACATGCTTCACACAGCTATTGATTTGCATGGATATTGGGTTTTATTTTCAACTATTCATTTTTTTTATTTATTTAATCTGTTTATTACGCTTTGGCAAAGCTTCTAAAATTTCATTATTTTACAGAGAATTTGTACAATTTTCTTTTTTTAAATTTGCTGTTTTCCTTCCTTTGCCTTGTTGATATTTTTAAGAGTCGTAGAGTTTCTTTATTGATCATTTGATCATTGACTCATAAAATATAGAACCTTTTGTTGAGCAAATACCGTGAAAAATCAATCAAATGAAAACTTGCCTATATAGTAGTTTACAGTAGAGGGTGGGAGGGTATGAAACCTACAACATTTTTATTTACGAAAACTTTGGAAATTGGGGCCTCAGCATAATAAAATAGTCGTTAAACTAACGTAGGTCTGAGAAAACCAATTATATGATAATGATGCACTTTTACGTTGGGGAGAATTTTTTCAAATAGGATCGAGCAAAAAATTTCTTTCCGAAAATCCTCCATGCTCCATGATGGATTTTATTGGGTCTATCAGTACACCTAAATTGTTAAGAACAAACATTTTTCATTTAAGCAAGGAATTGAATAATACTAAGGATTTCAATAAAACTTTATAAATACATTTTTTGATTAACAAAGTTTTCAAATATCACAAAAATTTGCTAGGTCATCAGGCTTTTTATTATTATTTTATCGTTCAAAGTTGGCTGAACATATGATAAATGATGAATCATATAGGTTATCATTTTCAATTGCATATTTTTATATCAAAAATCTAGAGAGTGTGATGAAAATCTATCTAAAATATTTAGACAATCTTGTAGTTTATAATAAATAATACCATTTGATGAACAGAGACGACTATAGTTAGAGTATTGATGATTGAAGAGCGATATCTATATTATCAAATTTATAAGCAGCACTTGCACACAATATATTACATATTTTTGTAGTTGCGTGGTATTTTAAACCTAAAAATAACAAATTATTTGACTACAAAGTTTATATTATATGTATGTACCATGCAATAAACCTAAACTTTTTTTACAATACTGTGGGTTTACAATCACCTTAAAGGACTAAAACTATGTATACTAGTGTATTTAGATGAATAAAATTATCAGAAAACGACTGTATTTATTTCATATCTATATATGTTATAACGTAATCGGATGTAAGCGCATTTGATACGTAAAAATAGCAAAGCTTCACTCAATCCATAAACACTCAAAAAGTATAATACTAATGATACAATGATACTGGATGTTTTTTAAGCCATGTGGTATCACATTCAAATAATAAGTGGTGTAACAGGTTTTCTTGACAGTACACAAAGATGTTATCACTTATTATTTTTTTTTATACCTCATGTTTGTCTTTCTTTAAGCAAGATTACCACCACGGCACTTCAATAAGACTCCAAATTGGCTTATAAAGTAAACATGTGGTATAATTTTCAATATGTATGTTTTTTTCTACACTCACTAATAATTATAATAAAAACTTAATATACAATACGTACTTAGTCTATGATAAATTGGCGCCTAACTTTTGATTTTTAAAATAATTGCAATTTGATTTCCAATTCAAAACAAACAGAAAGAAAATTTGCTTAGAATGAGAAAAATGATTTGATCTGTAATAGACCTTTGTTCTGATGTCGATTTTTATATATCTTATGTTAAAATTTGAAAATGTACGAGAATAGGTGACAAGTTCTGAAATCAAAATTAAAATCGATTGATAAACATAAAAGATATTGATAATTGGGAGTTACAACTCGCCAATTTAGTTTCATCTGTCCCGTTGTCTGTCTGTAATCAAATCTTACAAGTCAAATTTGATTCACTTCCCGGTTTCCGATTGAGCTGAAATTTTGCATGCACATTTAGTTTGCATGACAATACATGGTAAGGTTGTGCCGCCCTGATTTTCCATTCGCTTCCACTATATTTGATATATATACATTTTTTTTAGTCTTAAATTTTATTAAAAAAATACTTTTTAAGGGACAAGCTATTTATTGTACTAAAAAGTAGAAAATAATTTTATCAGTCATACCCGAATATTTGTAAAAACTTAAGGCGCTTAATATCAAGAATAAATCGAAAAATAATTAGGTATGTGGAGTATATGAGGCGTTCCGATTCTTTCTTGATATTATTAATTGTTTGCCTCAAGCTTTTACGAATAGTCGGGTATGAGTGACTCAAAAATAAAATTATTTTCTTCTTTTTAGTACAATAAAAGCTTGTGCCTTAAAAATTATTTTTATTAAAATTTTTTCTTGGGAGTAATTAAAATGTCAAAACTACATAAATTGAGATAAACCAGAGGTTTAAGATTAAAATAGTTGTGTTCATTTTCGATGACGATTCATTCCAATCTTTTCTCCACTACTTAAGTAAATTGTTACGTATACACACAGATATTACTTATTACATTAAAAACCAATCTTATTCACTTGATAAAGTATATTTGTGTTGAATAAATGTATTATATTAATATACATATACTAACAATATACGGGGTTTTCCATTGGGAGTGATATAACTTTAAATTCAAACAACTTATGTTAGTAATATCATAAAACGATTTTTATTTTTTTATTTGAAAGAGTGTGTATAACAATTTTTGTGATATAAAATGTTGCCAAAGGATAATACAGCTAAACTGAGGAGTGTGATTTAATTAACATGCAATGTTGAACATCACTTTCAAATTATTGAACTTTTTTAAAATCAAAATGAGTGTTCAGTTCAAGCTACTTATCGTGTACTATATGTTTTTCATTGACTCATACCGTTAATATGAATTCGTTATACATCGTTTTCTAAGAAATGTTAAATCAACCGATTCAGTAAACAATTAGACAACTCTCGAAAGCTATCGTTACGTCAAGTTTGATGGAGTACCCTTAAAATGGTATCGAACCTAATGCATACGATCGAGCAAGCGAAATATTGTTTTTTTCGCATATTTGGCTGGTATCATACATAGATAGGTCCCTGGCCAGAAAAATGGGTCGGTAAATTTTAAACCGTCACGAAAAAGGACCGAGAATTCCTTTGCTTAATAGTTTACAGACCAAGCCAATAATCAGGTACTTTGTGTCTGCAATTTACTGCAGAAATTTGTTTTTGTGGGAATATATGCAGGGATATGCAGGGTGCCAACTTCAGCCACCATCTTAGAAAACACGTTTTATCAAATATCTCGTGAATTGTGCTTCGTACGACAAAAATAGCAGAGATTATTTTTTATAGATCATAACTTTTTTTATAGCTTTTATTTCTATAGAATGCATTGATTTTTATTTATAGCGCTCCAAACTTTTTTTTACATTAAAGTATCATCACTTTGGAGCGCTATAAATAAAAAACTATGCATTATACAGAAAAAAGTTTCAAATAAAAGTTATAAAAAATGCTATTATCTACAAAAATGATTCCGACTATTTTTATGGGACGATGCACAGTTCACGAGACATTTGATAAAACGTGTTTACCTAGATGGCGGAAATCAGTATGGCACTTTCCAAGATGTTACGTCGGGATACCCCTGAACATATTCCAACAAGAAAAAATATTTGCTTGTAAATTGCATTATGAATCAACTTTTTTGGGGTAGGCGCCATTTATCAGTTTTATTTCAGTTTTGCATCTCCATTTACGAAACAAAATTTCAAGAAGCGTAAATACAAAGTGGAAATTATATCATGCTTAATGGAAAACCCTTCATCTGTATCTGTGTTGGATAAAATAACATTAAAATATCTTATTATTAAATGCGACGTATAGTTTAACTTAGTTTGTGTGATCTATTTGTTTTGTATAATATAGCCTTCATTTCACCTGGTCGGCGCGCGGTGTGTTGTCACTAGGACCGATCCACGATCTCTGTTGTTGATCGCATACAGCCAACAACAAAACCAATCGCGTACTCTACTTTTTGTTATTAATAAAAACTTGATTTAATAAAAAAAAAATAAAAAATCGTGTAAAAAAATATTCAATCAACAATCAATAAATATATGAAATAAACTTCTCTAATAATTATTTTTTTTCTGGTTTTATTAATAAATATATTTTTTATTTATTTAATATTTATTTTTTTAATTCAGTTCTTGTGTGTTGTGTTTTTATCTCTAAAAAAAAAAAGTGAATTTTGTTGTTGATTTTTATTTAAGTGAAAGTTTTATATTTTTTAAGTGAATTTTGTTACTTTTTTAAAATTATTTTTTACGGGGTAAAGGATTGTTTTTTTTTTTTTTTTTATTCGATACTTATTTTGGATTATTGGAAATGTTTTTATTTACGTTTTTTGACGAAAAACTACAAATTTTTTCATGATGATTAAGTTGTATTAATATTTTTAGTAATTGGAGGCAAAATTAGGAAAAAAAAAACAGAATCTCATCCATATTTTTAGGATGAAAAATGTATTATGATGAAAAAAATATTTAAAATTAAATTTTCTATAAAATTCGGTACACATTTGGGAGAGAGAAAATCGCAAAAAGACAGTAAGGCATTAGAAACTTCGAATTGTTTTTTTTTTTTCAAAAATGAATATTATCAAATTGGATTTATACACTTTTAATTTTTAATAAATGCAAAACGGTAAGAGATATCAATAATATGTCTTATTGTGAATGAAAACTTTTTCGCGGAACACAAATACAATTTTCTTTTGTAAAAAAAATGTTCCATTTGCTCTCCCGCAATACAAAACCACACCAAACTATTAATTTTGTGAGTGGAAACACGATAAATGAACTGTGTTTTTAACTACAAGGCGCCAATTTTGCTTATCCACGCGTGCTTCATCGATTTTTTCATCAAATAATGAATTTGCTTGAATACGGAAATTTTGTAGATTTAAAAGTGCTCCTCTACAATAAGCCTACAAGTTCATGATTCAGATCAACATCCACAAATAAAATTTCGTATATTTGAAAATGAAACAAGTCTGATTTCTACCCCGACGGTTTATTTACTTTGATGAAATCATTTTAAGTAAAAAAACCATGATTAAATATTGATATCTCATACCGATTTGTTTTTATTCCAATTTAAAAATTTATAATTCCCATTCGTCCTTTATATCATAGCCACACCGTAACCAAACGCTCTTAATCACTGAGCTTTGGGTAAAAGTACCTAGAGGAGGCATTTTCGACTTCAAAAAATTCATTAAGGAATTAGAGCTAAAAAAAAGTTTGACATTCGAAGAGACACCTAATATGTATGTGACCCTCCTTAGTTATACAACTCATTTCTCTTCCAAGCTCCAAAAAAAATTTCGAAAACAAATTCATAAAAATTTATGTTTTGTGACATTAAAAATTCTTTTACAAAATTAAACAAATATTTTTATAATTTTATTTATTTTTTATTCTTTTTGGGGTAAATAATATTTTTTTAAAAATATTTGTACTGGATTGAAAATACTTTCATTCTTTTTTGAATAAATATTTTAGTTTTATGTAGAAAAAAAATTATCGTGCATAAAAGGACCGTGAGCTTATAATAAACAAAGTTTTAATTTAATAATGAGTTTTATTAACAAAGTTTTAATTTAATTATGAGTTCATCGAAGATACATCATTTCATGTACAGAGACGACCATACTTAGAGTATTGATGATTCAAGAGCGCTATCTATATTATCAAATTTATAAGCATCACTTGTACACAATATATTATATATTTTTGTAGTTGCGTGTTATTGTAAATCTAAAAATAGCACATTATTTGACTGCAAAGTATGTATTTGGTTTATATGTATGTACCGTGCAATAAACCAAAACTTTTTTACAATACTGTAAGAAAACAATCACCATTATACTAAAATGGTATTTCTAAAAATAAAAATATTTATAATAATTGGAATTTTATCATTCTGATAATAATAAATAATGCAAACGAAACATTTACGAAGAAAAATTTATTCGAAATTCGAGGCTACGGTTGAAATTCCAATTTTCTTTATTATCACACATTACTTTATAAATCATGATAATAGCGTATTCTACTATTTTTGAAAAAGTACTTCAAAATGTTGATTTTGCTAATAAAAAGCCACCAAAAATTTATTTCGGAAAAATACACACGCTTTCTTGGCAAAAACTTAAATTAAATTAACGTAATATCGGTATCATTATACGAAATAACACAAATAAGTTTGACAGATATATTCATAGACATCTGATTATAATAAATATAAATACTGATTATTTATGGATATATTATACACAGCTGTCTATACTGAACTAACTGATGGTCTATGGCTCATACCGATATGACATCACAGCAGGGCCTGTCCGCTTTTTAGGTCACTTGATATACAGTTTAAAAATTACTATTTTTAATTTTAGAATTATAAAAGCAAAATATGCTTTTATGACCAGAATATTTAAGTATATTTTTACATAAATTTAAACTCTTTTCAAATTTCATAATTTATTTTTGACTAACGATAATACTCTATTTCTTTTTATTATCAACTGACGGTCTATAATTAAAAAATATTTTTCGTAGAATGTATGTAGGTATTATCGGTATAGAATGTATAGGAATGTCGTTCTAAATATTTTTACGTTACATTTATTTCAATTATGGAATAATAATCATGTTAATTAAATTTAAAAATGTTTGTAATTTTAATGAACAAGGTTTTTTTAAAGGATTTTTTGTTTCGATGAAAACTTTTTATTTTAATTTTCCATATAATTAAAATATTTTTTATAGCCATTCTTTTGAAAAACTATGAACATTATTATGAACTTTTTTTTTTTAGTATGCGCTAAATCTATCTATTAATGGGAATTTCGAAAACTTTCTGGGTCGTTACGATGCCGTTGCCGTTGCCGTTAAAATTGCAAAATTAAAAGTGGTGCATAATAAGCTTCCAAAAAGGGTTCTTTTACCTCTATGGTTGATCATATTCGATAATCTATTGAAAATTTTTAAACAAGCTCTCTAATTTGGCTCAAACAGCACTGTTATTTCAATTATCCACAATGACTGTCCATAGAGATCTCTTCTTTTTGACAGTGGCAACTACACTTTTGCTTATAAGTCGATTCCATGGTAACTACGTACTGTTTTTTGTTATCTACAGCTACCTTAAATTCCAGACTTACTCGTATTCTTCTAGAAACGTCCTTCACAGTTACTCACGATATCAGACTCGTTAGAATATTTTCAGTTTGATGAAAATATAGAAAGAAAATATTTGAAAAACAAAATAGAAAAATTCGGATATCTCATTGTAGCTCTATCCGAAAATAGAAAATACCAAATAACATTGTAACTGTGGATGAGATATTTCAAAGTGATCTATATCGACTCCTTGGGTCGATTCAAGTGCGAAAGGAGTCTACCGTAGTAAAATTAAGAATAGGGGGTCTATGGGAGTAAATCATTCTACAAACAAACTGACATTGTGTAATTGAGGTTCGTTCAGATCCAGCTAAAAAAACTATTGGTTTAAGACGCCGACAAACGGGGCAGATAATGAAAGTAGACTTAGAAAAAAAGGAAAGTTTGTGGGTAAGTTTTTTGTAAAGACTGACCTATAATCGAGAAAAGATTGGAGGCTAGATTCACGGTCCACGCTGTGTTAGTCCGGCATTGCGTGGCTGGGCGTTTATCTTAATAATAAAAAACTGGCTAATGGACTACGAAACAAACAAAAACTTTGGGAACTAGTGCTTTAGACCGACCGTATTTTTTCACCTATGTAGGTAATAATTCTATATAAACAAAATTGTATAATGGAATCCTCATTTTTTACAATTTCCTTATTCATTATTTCATAATAATATATTTTGTATAAATAATGAAGTAGTATTATTTTGTATTCAAAACTAATGAAATATGAGATATTTCTAATTAAAAAATTCAAATTGAATTCAGTTTCCTGGATTCAATTTCGTCTTCTAGAAATCTTACGAAAACAATTCAGCTAATTAAATATTATTTTAGAGGCATATTTTCATACAATTATTCTTACATCCTCCTTTTAATAATACATATCATCATAATTTTAGTATAATAAAATCCAGCAGTCGAAAATTCTTGGAAATTGAAAGATATACAAAAGCACGATATGAGTATGTAAATCCCACGCTATTTTTACTATACCGGATGATTTATAAAAGTTTCCACTCTTGTGTTTATAAAACGGAATGGAAAATTGATAAGCGCGAACATTTGCATTTTTATACCATGTATATATGAAATATACATAGTATATTAAGTTTCGTCCCAAGCTTGTAACGCTTAAAAATATTGATGCTACGAAAAAAATTTTGGTATAGGTGTTCATAGAATCACCTAATTAATCCATTTCCGGTTGTCCGTCCGTCCGTCCGTCCGTCTGTGGACACGATAACTCAAAAACGAAAAAATATATCGAGCTGAAATTTTTACAGCGTACTCAGGACGTAAAAAGTGAGGTCAAGTTCGTAAATGAGCATCATAGGTCAATTGGGTCTTGGGTCCGTAGGACCCATCTTGTAAACCGTTAGAGATAGAACAAAAGTTTAAATGTAAAAAATGTTCCTTATAAAAAAATAAAAAACTTTTGGTTGAAACGTTTTTTTTGTAAACAGCACTGTTTACCCACGAGGGCGTTAATTAGGTGCAAATTTTATAGTATGTAGGTATTATATAGGAATATCAGTTGTGTGTGTAGCTATTTAAAAGTGAATGTCTTTTGTTATTTACGTGACGTCAAAAAAACAAACGATTGCGCATCAACACTATGTATTATAGTACCTATGTATTAATATGGGATTATCAGTTATATATGTGTGACATGTATGTTTGTGTAATGTGACAGAGTAATCAACACTGTCTATACATGGTGTTTCAACAATTAACTCAGTCAATTGTTTGTTTTCACTTGTTTACTTTAGTATTTACTTGTTTAATGTGGGAATGTTTTGATGGTCAAACATATTAGTTCAGTTGGTTGAGGCGTAACCAATTCCGTCCGCGATATGCTTAGGGTAGCGGATTCGATTCCCACCGTCGCAACAAAATTAATTTAATTAACAGTTGTGATGGGCTGGTGTAGTGCATGTTATATGCATGAAGGAGGTACACTCAGCCTCTGAAATTGAGGAGCTGATAAATGAAATTATCAGCGGAAAGGTGGCAAAACACATATATGGTATCACAATGGGCTCTATAGCCTAAGTGTGTCCTTCGTGGACAGCCAATATAACCTAACCTAACCTAACCATTATTAGTAATGCATGTGTTTTCCTTCCCCTTAAAAATGAGTACATATGTTTTGTCCAAAGAGTGAAAACTTTTTAAAAAATCACCTGCATACAGAGCAATTCTAACATCACGTTTTGTAATTTTTAGTAAACATCTGAATCAAAAAAACTAAAAAAATTATTAATCTGATCGAAAAACGCCATGCGAAGAAAAAAAATCAAAATATTCAATCAAATTATTTGTATAATTGAATAATTTATAAATATTTGTTTGGTAATATTTGATAAAATTATTGAAAATTGCGTAATATATTAATTATTTTTTTTTTTTTGTACAACAAGTTTTAAAAAATAAAATATGAACTTTGTTTAATAACCTGTTCATATTTGTATAAACGAAACATTAATAGCCTCGAATTTTAATTGACAAATTTAAATAAACATTTTAAACAAAAACTTTTGAATCAAAATCTCGATTGCGTTGAATAAAAACTGAAAAGAAAAATAAGCAAGTCCAGTAGATTACCTAGTTACTTTAACAGTCGAAGTTCATGTTTATTTGGAAGATTTGAGTCGGGCTACATTTTTAATGTGTCCCGCCTGCTAAAGTCGCTATGTAAACTACTGTACTTGTTTTTTTCTTTCCAGTTTTTAACACAGAACGGCTTTTTGATTCAAATCAAATACCTATTCAATGACACTCCACTTAAAGTATTCAATGATACTCCTCCTTCTGGCGCTATCGGGTAATTTTTATAGTTTTGATATAGACAGTGTCACTCTTACAATTAAAGTGAATTTAACAACACCTCTCAAGATAAAATAAACCAAGCCGCTTAGGTAATAGAGCATGCCAAAAAATTGTACATACATTCTGGCGAAGTCCAGTAATAATTGTGTACTCCTCTTTTAAGAGTATGTATACTTACACGCACCGGCACACAATTTCGTCCAGAAACAAATATCAAAATAAAAAATTGACGTTATTTCAGATCTGAATTTCCGCACAAAATGACCTGATCTTGACTGTAAAGTTCAAAATACGTTATTGTCACTTTTTGAATTGTACCGCAAATTTTTTTTCACTCAATTCAAACGAATTTATTTTTTTGTTTTTAAAAATTATTTTTCATGAAGGCCGATGTTATCTTATTGGCTTGTTTTTGGTAATTAGAAAAGGCATTTTCCAGCGATGTCATTCGCACGTTTTACTTTAAACTGCTATATCCCCTGGAACAATGATCGCACACAAAACTACCGGGCATAAATTTAAAAAGCTTTTATGTAGCTCTTATCTTCGTTTGTCAATGATTACCTCAAAAATAACTTTTTTTTCTTGTACCATTTCCGTTTTAAAAAACAACAATAAATTATTCATTATCGATACCGGAATTTTGGCCAATCATAAAAATTCCATATTTAAAGCTCGACACAAAAGTTTACAATTTGTGCAACATTTTGCAACATTAAGAAAAATTTTAGAAAAATCGATTTGTAAAATTGTTTGATTCAGAACAACAGCATCTTCTATAGTTTTTATTACATAAATAAATAAATATTAAATAAATATATAATTTTAAAATTTCTTGCACGTGTAGATGCTATAAAATGTAATATTAAAAAATTCAATCGAATCTATTTAAAATCAATTAAGATTAAAACAAACTTATTATTGTCACTAATTATATTAATTAATTAATAATTAATCAATTAAATGGGAAAAAAAATACGTACTACTTATAGATTATGTATAAGGTTTTGTTTATGGAATGTTTTTAATTAATTTAAAATGAAAAGCAGTCACTCCCAAAGTGGTTTATATCGATCTCCAGAAGTCAATTCCGAGAGACGTAAGATAAGAAAAAAAAAGTATGGGATCGCGGAGAAGTAAACGGTGATTGACGAGATGGCTATAGGTTAGTTAAAGCATAAGCAATTGGTAAGCGGGGATTGGAAATTGCAAAACCCCGAAAAAAAAGTTACCGCTGAGCAAAATAGACCATAGTTGCTTCAAAAAAGAATTATCCACTGCTGTAGACGTTAAACACATTCTATTCGTAAACTGGTATAATGCAATAAATTGCAATGCAACTGCAACTCTTGTACGACTGTTGCGTTGACCATCCTTCAGAAGTTTTTACTTAATTGTGACCCCGGAAGGATCAACAATCATAGACCCCTTATATGACTACAAACTTCGACCTCTTGCAGGCTCTTGTCTTTTATCTGTGACCTGTGACAGCAGTGACGAATTAAAGGTGTTTATCAACTTTGCGTCGTTTCAGAGATACCTTGATTGACAATATTGACAATGTCTGAAGGTCAGTAAATAGTTGAGCCTTGCATATATATATATATATATATATATATATATATATATATATATATATATATATATATATATATATATATATATATATGTATATATATATATATATATATATATATATATATATCACGGTGTAGAGGTCGATGAGCATAGAATTTTGGAAAAGTTTTTTTCTAACTTGTAACCTGAAAAATAGTGACTGAATATCTCATTTTAACATAACAAATTGTTCTCTTACTTAAAAAGAGAGTTTCTTGTTTTTATTGAAGCTGTATAATATGAAGCTTTGTCCTCTTGAGCTACAATATTTCATGAAGAAGTGTTCGGGGTACAAGTTTTGAGACTATATTACAAAAATTTATTTTGTCGTAAAGGAAAAAAAATACAATTTTGTGACAATTTTTATAATACTTTTTACTAAAAAAATATTATTTTTTCAAGATGAAATCATTATATATTTATTTTATTCATACCTGTGGCAATTTATACATATAAAATTTAATTGAAAATAATCATAAATTTTTGTATATATATAAACATTATTTTTATGAATGGATGGATACGAGGGGAGTACGAAGGGATTACGAGGAAATTAGATGAAAATATGATACGGGGATTAAATTGAAATTAGCGGTCATCCACCAAACAGAGATTAAAATGTTTCATGTGACCTCCACGGTACCTCTATACAAATGAAAATCTATACTAATATTATAAATTGGAATGTCAGTTTTTTTGTTTATTTATTTGTTATTTTGCGATAAAATAAAGCAACGCAACGTGTTTATTTTGTTATCAGGAATGTCTGTTATAAAAAAAAAACTTTTAACAAAAAGAAAACCGAAGATAGTGAGAAAAACGATAATATAATGTAGTTAAAATTATTGTTATTTTTGGAGTCGGTGTCAGCCAAGCTAATGTAGCAAACTGTTCTGTCAGAGTTGTTTCCTTGGCTGACACCGACTCCAAAAATAACAATAATTTTAACTACATTATATTATCGTTATTAGTTTACTTTTTAGTGCATATTAATTTGTTTTGGAAAAATTTTTATTTTGAAGTCGGTTTTCTTTTTGTTAAAAGTTTTTTTTATTTTGTGATTTTTAGTGAATCTAAAATACACTTACTAATTTGTCACTAAAAAAGAATCATCGAAATCGGTTGGCGTGTTATTGAGTTATTCGCCCTCTTGTCGTGCATACTTAATGCAAGTTTAAGACTTTTATGGTTTTCTCATAGATGCCGTTGTCAGAACTGGACCAAAATAAAATGGGACCACACGGAAAGTACCATCTTTCAAATAGATAAAGAATCATCAAAATCGGTTCACCCAGTCAAAAGTTCTGAGGTAACAAACATAAAAAAAAAATAAATACAGACGAATTGATAACCTCCTCCGTTTTTGTTTGAAGTCGGTTAAAAATAGGTGTATTTCTGACAGCAAGTGCTTTAACCAAGAAAATTATCTTAATTTTTTACATGTTGAATCATTTTGATCAAATTTTTTATTAACAAACTTCGCTATTCTGGCTGATAGCAGAAAGGATGGAAAGTGTCAACTTTCGTCCCGCTGTGCTAAGTAAAGTTGTTGCTTTCCATCTCCGTCGAGCACAAAAATAATATACACATCACGGGCGCAGATCAAGAATATCTCATATCTCTTGTTTGTCATCCCTGGAAGCTTTTGATTTTTTTATATTTCTTGGAGACCAGATATAAATTTTATCTACCAGATGTTTCAGTATGCTTTTCACTAACGTAAAAAGATGATAAAAATACATAATCAAAGCAAAAATTATAAAACACTCTTTTTTTAAACTAAATAACTAATCTAAAAAATTAATAAACAGCATTAAAAATAATTTTATTGGCTGTATCCCAACTTTAATCTTATTATCGATGAAGTTAATTATTAAATTTTTTTTAAATAAATATTACATAAATCCAACATTTAAACACACATAACCAGAAAAAAAAATCTTATACAAAGTTCACCGTCATTAATCAATTTATCTTCTAAAAAAAAAAAAATACGTCATGACATCAAATGTGATGAATGCGTATGTCATTGTAAAAAAAAACCGAATATTTTTATATTAATAAAACTAAAATGTTTACATTAAAGTATATAAGATGAGACACAGAAGTGTGCGATTTTGAAAACTTTAAAAAGAAATTCAATCAATTTTTCCAACTTATATACAACTTTAAATTTATTGAATGAAAGTACTGAAGCAAATCACTTTTGATTTTTTGCATATTTTATTGTGTGTTTTTAAGCGAATATTATATTAATTAATATTGTTAATTTTATACCCTGTGTATAGGAAATATATATGAAGGTATACTAATTTTAGTCCCTAGTTTGTAACGCTTAGAAATATTGTTGATACGTATAAAAATTTGGTATAGGTGTTTATATAAGATCATCATATTAGAGTCGATTTCTGTTTGTCCACGATAACACGATAACTTTAAAAACACAAAGACATATCGAGCTGAAATTTTATAGTGTGCTCTTGGATGATAAAAGTGACTTTGAGTTCGTAAATGAGTAACGTAGGTCAATTGGATTTTGGGTCCGTAGGACCTATTTTGTAATCGACTGTTTAACTGTGTGGTCGTAAATTAGAACAAAGTTTTGATGTCCATTTTCTCCAAAACTATGAAAGGTAGGGCGTTGAAAAGTTAAAGGCAGCTTCAAATAGTGTTCTGGTGAAACATTCTCGAAAAACGAAAATAATTCTAGAAAATACTTTAGTAAATTTTGTCAAAGTTCGAGGAATCATTGTGTGAAAGTTTGAGGAAACTGTTAGCATTGGAAATAGGGTAAGGCGTGTGTATACGCCATTAGATTCATTTTAATAGACTTTACAAGCTTTTATTTTGTTTCACCTGTCCCGTTGTCTGTTTGTAATCAAATCTTGCAAGTCAAATTTGATCCACTTCCCGGTTTCCGATTGAGTTGAAATTTTGAATGCACATTTAGTTTAGATGACAATGTTTTGGTAAGGTTGTGGCTTCCTGATTTGATAAATATTCTGATCAGTTTTAAGCAATAAAGTACTCTATTATGAAAAATGTGTTATTTTTTTCAATCTCTGAGGGAATTCGCTTAGCTAATGCAGCTCCTACGCTATGAGTTTTTTAAAAATTTGAATTTAGAAACTCAATTTGGATCATCCGTTATTATACCTTCAGAATCATTTAAAATGTATTTGAAAATGTCGTCGCACCCAATATCTATGACGCTATAAATATATACTTTCAAACGTCATTGTGTTTCTTAAAATATCAAGGTATATATAAAATAAATAAAATTTTGAAGTATAATTTATTGTAGTAAAACAATTAACTTATTGTACCTTCTTAACAGTATATAAGTAAGTTGACGCGTGCAGACTTCGCCCTCTTTTACCTTGAACTACCTTTAAAATTTTATTTATTTATTCTTTTTTTTTTGTATGTATACGAACATTCACAAAATTGCTTAGAAAATTTGCAAACTTTAAATAAATATAAAATATTTCCCTTGAAATACTTATTTTAAGGCCCGGCCTAGCTTAACATTTCAATATTTAAATATCTTTGATTAATATTTCTAATATTTCAATTAAAAGTCTTTTCAATGGCCTTTGGTTCAGTTTAAAAGTTGGCCTTCAATGCGCACTCATTTTTATGATTAGATTCAGTTAAGGCCAATGTATCCATATACGTTTATGTGTCTGTAAGCTCTCTAGCGATCAATTTAAGTCTTTTTGAATAAAATTTGATATCAAGAAGTATTTGAAAGGTCAAATTCGATAATGAGAAAAATCCACAATTAAACAGGAGAAGGGTGGATGTTGCGTAAAGTACAAAATTTTGTTGAATTTATACAAAATAAAAAATATTTTTGTATTTTTTGATCAGTTTTAAGCAAAAAAGTACTCCTGTGATTTTTTCTCTAGGCGCTTCGTCTTCGAAATAACTAACGTCTTCGAAACGAAAATGAGGTGATTTTCTGAACACCTATGTCAAAATTTTGTTCTTATCATCAATATTTTTAAGCATTAGGTTAGGACTAAAATGAGTATCTTAATATTTCATATATATAGGGTATAAAAATTGGCTTAAAATGGTTTTAAATTCATGTGTCCTTCACGTACTTCATCCCTTCCTAATTTTAAAAGAAATATTTAAAATCTGAATTAAAACTAACTTTTTCGTCACACTACCAGCTGTTATATACCATTAATTTGAACTCAAATTATAAAATTTAAAACAAACAAATGTTAAATTTTCTGAACTACATATAAATTTTTCAAATTCCGTTTAATTTTCTATGTGTAATAAATGAATGATGCGTTAGATGACGTTTTTAAAATAATTGTTTTCAGCTGAGACAATTGAAATAAATATTATGATTATATTCAACATAATATTTTATTTTTAGGGTAATCATAGAAAATCATAGTCTAAGCTCCCATAATAGTAGCACATGTGTCATATAAAACATCTACAAATAAAAACGTTAATGTATAGTAAAACATATAGTCTAGTCGACAAGTTCAAATTGGTGAAATATAGAAATACTGGTCGTAAAAATACGTGTAATAGCTCGTTGGATTTAGAATGATGTCTAGAAAAATGTGCTAGAAGCGTTTGCAGGAGCAACAAACAACTTAACTGTGAGGTTTTCGAGGAAAAAGTTAGTCTGCCCCATACAAAGTTTTTTTTTAAAAATTTACTATTTTTTATTATTCTGTTTTTTATAGGACAGGCCAGTTTTTCTGAAAACTGAACGTTATTCTCTTAATTAATTAGTTTTTCGGCTTATCATTTTTGTAACATATTTTACTATCATTTAAATCTAAGCTTATCATCATTTTCATTTTTTCCCCTATTTAGTTTAAAGAGTTTCACGACGTATTTATTACTGCTATGGAAGCTTCGACTATTTGCAAATAGACTTCGACCACTTCCAATATGAAAATAATAAATTTATTATGACCACTTAAAACTATTTTTCATTGTGTCATAAAAATGGTATAAAACTTTTATGTAGTTTTAATTAATTTTTGATAGGAAATTCTTGCTTTCATCTGGAAAATCTTTATATTTTTTTTATGTTTAGCTTACTGAAGTCACGTTTTTGACACGCTGTAACTCAAAGATAATGGATTCCTTAAAATTCGAGCTGTTAGATGGGGAATTGCAAATTGATAAATATTAGTAAAATTGAAAATATCTATCATAAGCAAAATCTTTGGGTGGAATATTTAAGAAATTATTGATCTGAAATCTGAAATATGAAGGGTCATACTTATCACGGCTTATATAAATTTTAAGGATGCATGAAAATAAATTTTTAAAAATGATTATTTTTTTGTTTTATTAAAATCTCTCATTATTCCTGGATCGGTTTTCTCAAAAACTGCAGCCAATAAACCAGAGAAAATGGAAGAGAATTAGAAAATTATTTTAAAATAAAGAATGGTGATTGTAAGAATTCTAATATTTAGATAACTAACATAATAACAATAATATAAATTTAAATAAATTAAAATTATTTATTTATAGAAAATTAGATTTACGTAATAATTCTATTTTTTTAATTTATAATAAGTGAACCAATTTGGGTTATTTTCATATTGTGATGATAAATTGTATACACTGTGTTTACTGTAAAAAAACCTGTATCACTTAAGAAGATATGCAAGGATTGAATAATACTAGAGATTTCAATAAAACTTTATAAATACATTTTTTGATTAACAAAGTCTCCAAAAATCACAAAAACTTCCTAAGTCATCAGGCTTTTTATTATTATTTTATCGTTCAAAGTTGACTGAAAAAATGATGAATCATATAGGTTTTCCTTTTCAATTGAATATTCCTATATCAAAGACTCTAGAGAGTGTGATAAAAAACTATCTAAAATATTAAGACAATCTTGGAGTTTATAATAATACCATAAAAATATAAGGTTGCCGATGAAAAAAAAAAACAAAATTTTAATTTAAGTTCATCGAAGATTCATCATATGATGAACAGAGACGACTATAGTTAGAGTATTGATGATTGAAGAGCAATATTTATATTTTCAAATTTATAAGCATCACTTGCACACAATATATTATATATTTTTGTAGTTGCTTGCTATTATAAAGCTATAAATAAACACATTACTTGACTACAAAGCATGTAATTGGTTTATATGTATGTACCGTGCAATAAACCAAATTTTTTTTACAATAATGTAGATTTACAATCATCTTAAATTCACATAATCTCTTTTTTTACACAATTTTATTTCTATATCGAGGTAAAACCGAAATAATAGCATAAAAATCGATTTACCATATTATTTTGTTCTGATTGAAACCTGTTGAAAATTTAGCGATTAAATGTGTCTATGATGATACCATTTGAATCTTATTTTCTAATCGAACACTCCGGTATAATTTATTTCATAAATTATTATCAACATTCACAATTTTATCAAAATAAATGTTCAAAAACTTGATGAAACAAAAATAATTAATATTTTGTTTATTTTTATTCAGAAGATCTATCGTAAAAGTATATTTTTAAATAAAAAAAAAAATATCTCAAACAATAAAAATTCATAGCTCTAAGATATTTATTTTTATTGTGCAACTTATAATATAATCATTTTATTGCATATTAATATTTACAGCGTGATCAAAAAGTCTTTGTCTATTCAGAAAGAATTCGATTATCATCTTTTCAAGACATGATTTACATCTACTCATAGGAAAATTTTCACAATTTGGAGATAGAGTGGTCTTGGGGGTCCAAATTTACGTATTTTATAAACATACAACGAAGTCTTCTCTCTTGGTAAAGGTAGAATGTCCACAAACCCCCTTTTTTACGTAATGAAATCAAATTTTGAGTAAATGCTAATAATAACCGCCACCTTGAGAAGTGCTATATTCAAAAGGTTTTGTCTGTCAAAAAAAGAAAATTCCTTATTGAAATTAGAAATTATTGCGTGGGTTATAAATGTACCAGACACATTTTAAATCATGCCTTTCCTTTTCTACAAATATTTTAAAGTAGTACCAGCAACTTATTAAGGTAGTACCAGCGCCAAGGCAAGTTTAGACTTGGAGTTAAAATTATTTGTACCTTATTTTCAACTTTGATGATGAATTTTGTTATAGCTTCATGAATGTAGACTATAAATAGGAATAAAATTATTCGATATCTGCCTTGGTTTTCGAAATATCGAAAACTAAATAATTAAACAAAATTTTCAATTCTCGATATTTTGAAAATTACTCCAGATATCGAAACTTTTGAGATATCTACAAAGAAATCTCGTCAATGTTCAAAATCTTATATATTTAAACGAACAATTCTTGTATATATGTATCAACGATCTCGGAAATGATTGAAACAAAATTTTCATGAAAATGAGTGTGCAGGAGTTTTATGGGTTGAAAAGTCCATCTACTTAGGTTTTATTTTTAAAAAAACGTCGTTTTATCCGTGTTTTCAGGAAAAACTGAAACATACACTGCAAAATATGATTGTTTCTGACATCTATTGGTGTATATCGTAATTAACGAAATAAAGTACATTAGCGGGACATTCAAATTGACATTTTCATGGAGACATTTTAAACGGTTCTTATATTAGTGATAAATTTGTGTCTTTTTGAGTTAAAATACCGAGCAATGCTCAATGATCATCCAGGTACTGATAACATTACGTTTGAGTTCCCGGATTAGGGTTACTTAAGTATTGAAATGATAAATGAAATAGTTATATGTGGATAGTACTGAAAAAGATGAAAAACATGGCGTTATAACACATAATTCACCATCAAAATTGAGAATATATATTTTTTTTTACTTTGTGTCCTCATCTTTCATAATTTATTAAGGTTTATACTTTAATTTAAATAGTTTTTTTTTTTTTTTAATTTTCTATCGACTAGTTTTGAAGAAATCTATGAAAACATATCATCCATCTACCGTTTTTCCGTAAGACCAATGTTAACTATGCATAATTTGGAAGTCATTTATTTATTTTAATAATCGAGCAACCCCCCGTAAAATTTTAAGAATTGGTTTATACTTAATCCAACTTTTTATAAAAAAAAAAAATCAAGCGTTTTATCCGAAATGGATTAACATGAAACACTCGCTATATTCAGTTTGATTGTGTATAAAAAGTTTTACAAAAAAAAAAAATGTATCTAACAATTAAAAAGAAGTAAGTCTCTTTACATTTATATATTACAGAAAAGTCGGTCACTGTAACAACCTTGCAAAAAAAAAAAAAAAATACTGAAATATGATATATTTTGGTATGCTCTCTTAGTACAATCATAATAATAATTAATTATCATACATTAAATAATTATGTAAATATAATTACAATCATTATTATATGAGTTTATAAATGTACAGTGTCATTCAAAAAGTAGAAACATTTATTAAGAAAATCACTAATGACGTCAAGTAGTCTTAAGCAGTATTGTAAAAAAAGGTTTGGTTTACATGCACGAGACATGTACAAAAATCAAATACATGAAAACGGTTAGAAATCGAAAAATTTGCACTATAAGTCGGATTCGAATGCGTTTGAAATTAACCGTAAATATACTACAATTCACAATTCGGTTAATAGAAATTCCAAACTTGTAACTCGGAGGTTTTAGTGGTCGTTGAATACGAATATCACGTCAGAATTGGTCTCCGAGATACCTGGTGCTCAGGGTAAATAATATCCCCGTCGTCTACTCGAGTTTTCGGGAAATTCGTTATATAATGGCCCAAACTCGATACTCGGGGGTTTTTGGGGTGGCTGAGCACGAATATAACAAAATCGGTCACCACGTACCTTGGTGATCAATTTTGTTGCGATATTTGACCTAAGCGACCCCAAAAACTACCGAATAACGACTTTAGACCGATTATATAGCGAATTTCCCGCAAACTCCAGGAGACGACTTCGATACTATTTACCCTGGGTATCAGGTGCCTCGGAGACAAATTTTGGCGCGACATACGTGATCAGCGACCCAAAAACTCTCAAGTTACAAGTTTGGAATCATTTTCATCTCTTTCAACCGAATTATGAATTTAGTATATTTACGGTTAATTTAAAATACATATTTTTTATGCAAATTCAATGACCACCATGACCACTTGATAACATTAATAATTATTAAAACGAAGCCACTCACGAAGTTTCAAGTATGTATTAATCATTTTACATATCACGCTTTCTATCACACGGTCTAACAGTTATTCCTATCTAAGCTTGTTCGAATATAATTTTATTCGAATAAAAATATCAGTTTCATTCATGACGGTAAAAACAGTTTCCATAGAATATCCATAAACGGGCATTTATAGAGACAATTAAAGTTTTTTTTTTAATTACTGTCTGATTTAATAAAAAAAAGACCTCCATGTATAGGGTTCCATCCCTTGGGTTCAGTTAGCCTAATTTATATGTCAAGTTGTCTTACATCAAAAAGAAAAATTGGAATAAATTTTTTAATTATTTTCTTATACTTTTGTGTTAGGATTTTCAAATACCTATTCAAAGAGCCACAATGGACCAATAATACAGCCTATGTATATATGTTTGATCCTTTGGGGCGCTCTAGAGACCAAACACGTGATCTAGTGACACTTACGTAAGTCGATTTCTATATGCCATGGGTGTTCAATGATGGGTATGGGTATGGGTGTGGAGGTTAGCGGACCATGCTCGAGCATCGGGCCTCGAAGCAATGGTTCAGAGCACCTAGCCAAATAGACCCTTGTACTCTATCCCCGCTACGCTTTTCAGTGGCTATTATAACCAACTGATGTACTGAAACCCAGGATTTGCCTAGCGCTGAGTTTCCTAATTTCTTCTGGTTCGACTATGGCCGGACCAAACCATTTCCTTCGCTGCTGTATGAGCGCCGGGCAGTAACAGAGAAAGTGGATCGATGTTTCTTCTGAATTTTCTCCGCATCTGTCACACGCGGGAGATTGTCTTTTTCCAATCTGATGTTGAAACTTGTTCAGGTTATCATGCCCTGTGAGTAACTCTACGATGACTCTAATATCAGCTCTGTTTCGTTTAAAGATCTCCTCGGCTCTGTTACCGAGCGAGTTTCCTTCACCCAACAGGTTTTTGGGGATCACCCTCCCTCGTAGCTGGTCCATGCCTTTAATTGTTGGTTTTTCAGATTTCTCCTAATCTGTTAAGACCTTCTTGGTATGGCATCCTGGCAAGCTTTTCTTGAGTGGGAGCCATGGTGGTTCCCAGTTTGGCCAGCTTGTCTGCTCTCTCTTTACCGTTTAAACCAGAGTGTCCGGGGATCCAGGTAATATTGACTGAGGTGTTCAATGATAGTTCACCGACATTCATTTTTTTCTTTTTCGAAATATGGTGTCTGGTGTTCGCCATATTGAATTTTTATGCCATAACTTCAATGACCTCGCAAGATTATGTCTAATCGATTGACTTATCAATCATCAAAATCTAGTGGTCTCTAGTGTGCCACATGGGAACACACATACGTATTTATACAGACTGATAAACACAATATCATTCCTTTGCGTTGTGCAGTCGGATAAAAAATCGGAAATAATACTTTGAGCGAAATTAGCCGTAAAGTACGGAGGACATATGAGTATTTCTAACGGAATTTTTTATTTTGAAACAGAAGGTTTTTTTTTTGAACACATACTGATTTAATCTATTTTGCCGGTGGCAAAATTTTATATATCGACCTCCGTTTAAAGCGACATTATTATTTTAGTGTATATTATATAGCTGTAAAATAAAGGTTGCCCCCCTGCCTCCCAATCATTAACGTTTTTATTAAAATATATGTTATATTTACATGCATTGTGGGTGGAAAACTAGGGGGGTATTAATTTTGTATAGCCTTGAATGTGATAAATTATTATAATCTGTTTAACTTTTACCCGCAAACGTGTCCAGGCGCGTATCTCGGATTCTCTATGGTAATTAGAGTTTCAATAATCATGTTTCAATAAACTCACCACTGCGATTATAGGGAAAATTTCACTTTCCGGAAATATTGCATGCATTTGTAAAAAGGATGGCAATGCATTTTATGGTAGTATAAATTTGATTTTCCCATCGCTTCCACCATTTTCGATGGATATACATTTCATTTTAAATTAAACAAGTGAAAACAACCAATTGACTGAGTTAATTGTTGAAATACCATGCATAAATAGTGTCAATCACATTGCACAAACATATACAATTTGTATAAGGCATATTATACAATTTACGCCTAATTTGCGCCCTCACGGGTAGTGAGGTAGTTTTAGTGATGTTCACGAAAAAATGTTTCAAACAAAAGTTGTTTATTTTTTGATAAGGAACATTTTTTACATTTTAACTTTTATTCTTTCTCTAACGGTTTACAAGATGGGTCCTACGGACCCATAGGTCAAGATCCAATTGACCTATGTTGCTCATTTCGAACTCGACCTCACTTTTTACGTCCTGAGTACGCTGTAAAAATTTCAGCTTGATATCTCATTTCGAACTCGACCTCACTTTTTACGTCCTGAGTACGCTGTAAAAATTTCAGCTTGATATATTTTTTCGTTTTTGAGTTATCGTGCCCACAGACGGACGGGCGGACAACCGGAAATAGACTAATTAGGTGATTTAATGAACACCGATACCAAAATTTTGTTCGTAGCATCAATATTTTTAAGCGTTACAAACTTGGGACTAAACTTAGTATACCTTGCATATTACATATATGCATGGTATAAAATTTCAAAATTTACTCTTTGGGGACAAACTTTTTATGAACCAGACAATATAAGATAATTTTTCTTATGAATCACGCATACATGACTATTTGTAACAGCTAGTGGCGCTCCGAATTATCTTCGATATTTTAAATTTAGCGCGTCCAGCTTTTACAAGTAGTCATGTATGAACGACTCAAAAGATAACTAATTTGTAGACTAATTTTATAAGAAATGATTTCAAACTGTTTAAAAATAGCATGAACAAATTTGAAATCACATCAGGTGAAATTTCACTTTAAGGTTTCAAAAAACGAACTGAATTCAGAACTATATCCAACATTTTAGTGTACAGGTGCTTTTCGTTATGGAACGAATTGCACTATTTTACATGGAGGAAAGTTTAGTAAAGCATCACTCATTCAACATTTTATAGTTTAATAGTTTAAAAATAGCTTTTATAACATTATTTTATTAAAATGTTATGTTGTACTGGGTGTTTCAGATAAAATAGTCAATATTCGAGGAAATCTTTATATGTTTTTTAAAGATTTATGTCGAATTTGTTTCACTATCGAAAAAATGTTTATGGTACTTTTATTAGAATTTTTTTTTAATTTATAAAAATAGAAGTTTTTACTTTTTAATCTATAGAAGATGGAACAAATATTATTGAAAATGAATGTACGTTCGTTAAATATTTGTTATTCACAACAAATTCAAATTCCAATTCGTTTATTCGTACGAGTAAGCAATTTATAACATAATAAAAATTCAGATTTTTATCTATATACATTATCTTAATGATCAATCTCACGATTTACGGCAAATTATTTGAAAATCTTTGAGAGATAGAGGCAAAACTTTTAGTTGCAACAATATTTCTCATTAAAATACCAACTCATCTTCAAAATATTTTTTCCACAAACCAAAGATTGAGCATAAACACCAAACGTTGTGCAAACGTTTCTGATTCATGTAGTTCCGAATAGCGGTCTTTAACAAACGGGGAGAGATAGAACAAACCAACAAAAAACCATTTTTTTGAAAATAAGACAGATTCGGTACAAACCTAACAAAAGTTCTAAAACCTTTAGAAAAGGTCTGTAGCGCCCAATTGCACCGTTTCCTATTATCTCCTTGAATATTGACCGTTTATTCTGATACACCTGGTAAATAAATGATACCATCTATAATATAAAATATTTGTAACTAATGTAAAAGTTTCAAACAAAAGTTTTTAAAACAGAAAATGTCACAACAGTTTTACAAATTCACTACTGTGACTGAATGAATGTGTTACATTGGATGTATATGTATATGAAGAAACTTATGGTATGAATAAATAACACTATAAATAATAAAGGACTATCTAGAATTTATAGTCTGTAGGCCTAATCCTCAAAAAAAACTTACTGATTACATCACTGTTGCGATCTTGTATATGCGTTCTTCCTCACTTTCAAACTGAAAGATAACCGTTTTATTTGGTAAATTGACTTCTTGAAGTTTTTTCATTTGTTTTTCGATAAAATTTCTATTAAAATAGCAAAAAAATGATCTTTCAATTTGTGATTTGTGGATAGAATCCAAAAAATTTCGAGCCTTGTATAAAAAAACGCATTACTATCTAGATTTTTTTATGCAATCAATACCAAATCAATAAGTTTTTGGGGCGTGGGCCTACGGACTACTAGCTACATGGCGTCGTGGCAACTAAAAGTAAAACGATAATGATAAACCTATCGCGGTTTATTTGTAAAAGAGAACTTTCCGTGTTTATCAACATACAATCCATTGGGGATAACTTATTCCTACTCGTCTATAAATAACATGTTTATAAAAAAAAGAAAACCATCAGAAGTAATTACTTTTACTTTTCGGTATTTTTAAGAGAAAAATAAATAAATTCTTCCATTGCCTGCGTCAATAATGAAATCAAATCATTCCAAACATGGTGGAAGCGCGGTGAAAAATAAATAAATTAAGAAATGTTCGAAGAAAACTAAATTGATTTTTCTTCTTTAAACCAAACAGTTTGATTGAAAAATATTTTTACAATCGTTTTAGTACACGAGGCGGTATAAGTTAAATCTTCACTCAGATGAATTGATTTTTTGATGAAATTTCATTGATTTCACACTCCTATCATAGTTTTTATATCGAAAAGTGTTCATGACTATTTTTAATTAATTTAATTTTAATCAATTTATTCCATGAACGGCTTTTTCCAGGTAAGCGTTTACCATTATTTTCGTAATTAAATAATCTTTCTTCTGATTCCAATTTCGATTGGTTAAGTCAATATAATAAGTAACTACACCGATCTGTCAACCAATTGAAATTGTTATCAAAAGAAAGATAATATAATTACGAAAATAATAGTATAGGCTTGTCTGACCAAACAGTTCATGGAAAAAAATGATTAAAATTAATTTAATTAACAAGTGAAAACAAACAGTTGACTGAGTTAATTGTTGAAATACCATACATAGACAATGTTGATTACTCTATCACATTACACATACACACATGTCACACATTCATAACTGATATTCCCATATAATAGGTACATGCTATACAATTTACGTCTAATTTTCGCCCTCACGAGTAAATAGTGATGTTTTATTTTTTTATAAGGAACATTTTTTACATTTAAACTTTTGCTCTATGTTAAACGGTTTACAAGATGGGTCCTACGGACCCAAGACCCAATTGACCTATGTTACTCATTTACGAATTTTAGCTTGATATCTGTTTTCGTTTTTGAGTTATCGTGTCCACACGCGGATGAACGGACGGCCAACCGAAAATGGACTAATTAGGTGATTTTATGAACACCTATACCAAAATTTTGTGCTCTGCATCAATATTTTTAAGTGTTACAAACTTGGGACTAAATTAAGTATACTACATATCCTAATTACCTTGCATACTTATATGATAGGAGTGTTTAAAAATCAATAAAATTTCATAAAAAATATGTCCCATCCGGTTATCAGATGGGTAAAGATTGGTCTTTTACCGTTTCTTTAGACCATTTTAATTTAACATAGATATTATTAGACAAGCTTGTGCAAATTTCATACCAAAAACATTTGGATTTATTTGTAATTTGATTTGAATGTTGAAAATTAAATTTTATTAAAATATAATATTTCATAAATAATATGGTTTTGTGAGCTAACAAATGAAATATTATTTTGATTTTGGTAAAATTTTATTTTAATTTTCCATCATGTAGATCATATAACACAAACAAAAACAAATTTTCAAATGAAATCAATATATTATAAAATTTAATTTTATTAAAATAGAAATTCAATGAAATCCTTACCATAAAATCAGGTCTGATTGATTTGTTTGTGGTATCGTAGCTCCTAAATGGAAAAACCAATTTTGATTTTTTTTTTTTTTGAAAGGTAATTTGATCGAGAGTGTTTCTTAGCTAAGTCTCAAGAAAAATCTACTCAATTGTTTTAAGATTCTTGCTTCTTTTCTACACAGATACTCAGACCCATTAAACTTATAATACCCGTCTTTATAGTCGACGGTTAAAAAAACCTAAAAAAATAAAATAATATGAGTGCTTCGTGGAAATTTAATCGCAATACAATAAGAAAAAGTGGCACAAAATTCCTATTTTATCTACGGCCGTGAGTAAAAAGTACTTTTCTCACTCAGTATATGCGTGGAAAAATTATAGTTCATTACCTCGCTTGTATCGTAATGAATTCGAATTAGAACACTCCGAAATGTATGTCAAAGTGTTAACTAATATTTTAATTTTTAACCGACTTCAAACAAAAACAGTGGAGGTTATCAATTCGATTGTATTTTTTTTTTATGTTTGTTACCTCATAACTTTTAACTGGGTGAACCGATTTTGATGATTTTTTATCTGTTTGAAAGCTGATGTTTCCCGTGTGGTCCCATTTCATTATGATGCAGTTCTGACAACGGCATCCGTAAAAAAATCATAAAAGTCTTAAATTTGCATTAAGTATGCATGACAAAAAGACGAATAACTTAATATCTCGCCAACCGATTTCGATTATTCTTTTTTTAGTGATAAATTAGTTAGTGTACTTCTGATTCACTAAAAATCAATAAATAAATAAACTTTTAACAAAAAGAAAACCGACTTCAAAAGAGAAAGTTTTACAAAATAAATTAAAATGCACTAAAAAGTAAAAAATAACGATAATTTAATGTAGTTAAAATTATTGTTACTTTTGGAGTCGGTGTCAGCCAAGGAAACAACTCTGACACAACAGTTTGGTACATTAGTTTGGCTGACACCGACTCCAAAAATAACAATAATGTTAACCACATTATATTTTCGTTATTTTTTACTTTTTAGTGCATATTAATTTATTTTGAAAAAGTTTTTCTTTTGAAGTCGGTTTTCTTTTTGTTTAAAGTTTTTTTATCTATTTTTCTCAAGTCTTGACAAATTTTAAATAGTAATGTAATAAAATTATCCTTTATTAGATAGAGTTTTACTGTGACCCACCTTTCCTTATAATGAAAATAATCTGGAAAAATAAAGAGAAAATGTCATAAGTATGGAAAAATAAATAAACTTCCCAGTTTATTGACATAATTATTTTTTTTGGGTTTTTAAATAGCACACAGACTGACTGATTGTAGAAGAGCCATGGTTTGAACTAACAAACTTCGCCTTTCATTATTATATAATATATTTTATTATTACATATCATATTTTGATGATATCATCAAGTTCCATGTATTTCCCACAGGAATATTTTCATACCGATAATAGTTAGTACCCACCTCATACAGAGATCGCGCTTCATCATACTTTTTTTTTTCTTCAAAATACCGTAGCGAAAATCATTAGTGGTTATTGATTCATAAACTAATAAATATAAAGTATTTTCGAGTGAACATATAGTGTTTTTTATTTATTTGAAAGCGTATTTCACCCCATCTAATGTAGTGTGCCTACAGAATGTACCATTTTATTCTATTATGGCTTATATAGCTCGTTTTGTAATTAAACCATTCAAAAAAGTTCTCTAGGTTACTCTAATAGTCAATTTAGATTCTGAAAGATAAAAAATAGAATAACACTTTAAAATAGAGCGAGCAAAGTATGATGTCGATTTCGTTGATATGTTGATCGAAGCGTATTAACGACTGAAGCGTATTGAGTCGTTTCGAGTCGCTCGAGTTTTTAATTTTTTTTAATAACTTTTTATTATGCTGGAAAGTTATTCTTGTGGACCTCAAGGGCCTTCTCAGTACCAGTGAAAAATGTCAACTCATAAATTTAGCGATACGCCAAAACAAAACTTTTTTAAACTGAACCCAGAAGAATGAAATTAATTCAGGCATAAACGAGTATATACTTGTTTTTTAAATATCACAAAGACTTTGTGAATTTTATATTTATATTTTTTCATTGTGTCGTGCTTTTTTTTTTGGAAACCGTGTATAGATAGAGATAAGTATAGGTACGCGTACGAACATATCAGTCGTAGGTAAATTAATCGAATTTCAAAAAATTGACAACTGAAAATTATCGATGCTAGAACTACGTCGATTGAGAGAATCCTAACAGTTACAGAGTGGAACTGATTTAGTTTGTCATCGGTTTCCAGAATAATTAGTGATAGAAAAACTTTTTTGCAACTATTTACAGACTAGTTTGCAACCAGAACTTATGTCCTGTAATATTAATTTCTAAGGTTTTTTTTTTAAATACGACTCATTTGCAATCCAAAGTTACGATAGTGTCAGTCACGTTTTTGCCATTTTTCAATAAGTTGTTTTATGTAATTTGGCCCGAGATACGATTTAAAATCATAATTCCTGCATCGAGGAAGATATTCGAAGTTTAAAAACACTCTCGAACGCGACTTCTTTTTTCATGTAGTGTCAGTCGCACTTGCATTTTGTTAAATGAATCATATAACATAAAATTTTATGAGCAATTGAGCACATTTACTACAGAGGGATAAATGCAAAATCAATCATGAAACTTCTAAAACTGAAACCATTAGCATAATAGTATTCATAATATGAAAAAGCATGTTTTATTACATTAAAAAGTGGATAGTAATTTTAATTATAATGTAAAATTCAAAACGTAGGATTGTCGATCTCTATCAAATAAGCTAATTTAAAAAATGAAGATAGGGAGCACCCCACGCTTTTAATTTTACGCTACAATAAATGCGATAAATTTTTATGATTTGTAGATGTGTTTACTCTCCACACGTTATACATACATAATATATAAGCATTATTATTTATATTCAAATAGGTGTATGACAAATAGGAGAGACGTTGCTTTTTTATTTTTCAATTTTTTATATTTTGTCGTTGGGATAAAAATTACGATTGCCTTGGTTTTATATATCACCTATATGTTATCATATATTACAGTCTACAGTCATTCTTCTCTCTTAATGTTTATTGAACGAATTTAACCTACAGGATAAAATTATTTTTGAGTTCAAATTGCATTATTTCGTAAAGAAAGATAGCCGTATAATAGTCAAAGTTAGTATCATCTACATTAAAAAAATGATACTAATTGTAAGACAAGTGTAATTAACGAAATTTAAAAAAAAAAAAACCCCGTCAAATGCGATTTGTTCCTTGTAAACCGATTTTTGGAAACTTAGCTATAAAATGTTCTCAACCAAGTCGGTTCAACCGTTTAAGGGCTACAATACCACTGAGAAACACACGGACGCACAGATAAACACTTCAAAGTGATAGCCAAGGACATCAGATGAGATGAAAAGGATACTTAGAGAGCTATCATTTTTTGGGACAAATTTTTGGAAATACATATTTTAATTGAAATTGAAATAATATTTGAGTTGAGTTTGTTCTTTTGAATTATTGTTTTGAATTACCTAATTATTTTACCATTTCACTTTTCAAAATGAATTGAGCCAGATTTATTTAACCATTCATTTCCATAGTAATTATTTATATTTTAAAATTATATGTCATGCATTTCCAAACTGGATCAATTTTGAAGATCAACGCGAATTTTTTAGTTTTGTCGGGTACGGAACACTAATTTCGCACTTGAAACATAGCTAAGAACACTTTCAATCAATTTACCATTCAAAAAATCAAAATCGATTCATCCGGTTAGAAACTGCGATGCCACAAACAAATCAATCAGACCTGATTTAATATCGGGAATTTCTTTCAATTTAAAGTATTTGAATAAATATAAAAACTAAGGAAAGTGCCTCCTATATACCTCCCTCTAAATAGGTCAACGAATTAGAGTAAGCAGCGTATAAAAAATACGGGAACATTTTCATTAAAACAAAAATAAAGATTTAAGTCTTCTTCAGAAAAAACATAATCTAATATTTGTAATTACTTCAATAAAAGAAATTTATGTCACAAAATAAAAAAAATAAAAATTATATCTAAAACTTTTTCTTTTGATCTTTGAAAAACAAAATATGAAAAAATAAAAACATTTCCATCATCCATTTAGTCCAGTTGGTATAGGCACTGACATTCCTATTTTGAAGATTTTAGAATTCGCGTTGAAATCCCTTCAAAAAAAAACATTTATAGCATTCTCCGATAATTCTTCATCGAGTATCGCTACGACTTTAACAATTATGTTATCGATAAAATATTCAAAACTGAAATAAAGCTTCGTCTGGATTTTTACATATTTTAAGACGAGGCAGACTGCTTAAAGGTATATGTAGATCAACTGCCTATGAACCCAAGACCCAATTGACCTATTATGCTTATTTACGAACTCGTCCTCACTTTTAATGTCATGAACACGCTATAAAAATTTCAACTTAATATCTCTTTTCGTTTTTGAGTTATCGTGATTATTTGGTTATTTGTAACACCTATACCAAAATTTTTTTTGGTAGCATCAATATTTTCACGCGTTACAAACTTGGGACTAAATTTAATATACCTTGTATATATTTCATATACATGGTATAAAAACAACATAGCTTATGGCAACACCCGGCGGTTAACGAAATCATTCCTAATAATAACTATGTATTTCCGAATTTCAGCAAAAGTATCATATTCTAATTTACTTCAGAATGACAGTGCCCATATTATCTAGCATAGACCCTTATATAAAACAAAAAATATAATTTTTTAATCAATTTTATTAGGAGCTATGTGAGCCTACGATGATAGGTTGTAAGTACCTGCAGGAAAAACAGTTATAACATCAAATGTGGAATATTATTTGACAAATAAACTTTTCTAATTAATTATATTTTATAAAAATAAAAGTTTTTCTTTTTTTGATTATTTAAAAAAAAAAGAAATGTTTGTGAAAAACGTAATAAAATATAATAATATAGTTAAGAACAAATAAAAAGTTTACTTGAAGTGTTGTTGAAATTTTTTCAAATAGTTGAGGACATATATGTAGGCAATTTGTTTGTATATAACATGAGGTAGAAATGATTGTTTTGGTTGGTGAAGAAGGCGCGAGCAGTAGTAACCCTAGTGATGGTACAGTTAGAGTACAAGATGAAAAAGTGGAGTTAGTTAATGGTAAGAAATTATTTTTTAATATTAGTTCTAATATTCGATATTTAAGGCTTTTTGCTAGACACAATTTTCGAAAATTTCTTCGAAATTATTTATATTGTATATGACAGGACTTTACACAAATTTTTTGAGAAATTAGAGTTTTGGATATTAGAGTTTTCATAAATAGAAGTGTTGAAAAGAGATTGGATGCAGAGTTTCTGAGATATCGCAATATTTGGATTGATTTTACTCCGTATCTCAAAAACTATTCGACCAGTCATCAAATGCACCCGATTTTTGTACTTTTTGGGTCAAAAGATCCTTATATACTGAGTTTTATCGAAATTGTAGATTAAAAAAAATTTCTCGATTTTTTGCAATTTTTATTAAGGGGTAAAAAATCGAGAAAAATGCAAAAAAAAATTTTGTGTTGGTATTTGATGAAACTCGGTGGATGGGGTAGTTTTGATCAAAAAAGTATATAAATCAGGTTAATTTAATGATTGGATGAAGATTTTCTGAGATATCACAATATTTGGATCGATTTTAGTTCGTATCTCAAAAACTATTCGACCAGTCATCCGATTTTTGTACTTTTTCAATATCAAAAAATTATTCTCTACTTTAAATATTTTTTTACACTTAATTACAGCATTTTTAAACAGTATTAATATATTTTACTATGTTTTAACGGTGTAAACAACGAATTGAAAATATATTTAAAAAAAACATGAATTAAGAAATTTGCTGAAAATACTTGGAACACTAAACCGTAAATACAAGAGAAATAAAAAAGGACATTTTCATTTGCACTTCTTATATAGTTAGATATCTCCTTCTTCAATTTAATAAAACAATTTTATCTATTTTTGCACAATATTTGTTTGTAACATGTTCATTTCAATGAAAATCACATCTTTTTATCCCGTTTTTTTATTGTATTTTTCTAAAAATAAAATATGTTTTTCACGTATTATTCCTTTTTTTTTATATACAGTCAAACCTGAGTAAGTGAGAACTGGATTAGAGAAAAAACTCTATAAGTGAGAGTAATAGCCATGACACGTCATTTTAAGCTTCGAAAACTTCTTAGCGAGAAACAGAAACCTCTGTAAGAGAGAGTCTTTTTTCCCTCATGGACCTCCGTAAGTGAGACTGTTACTTATCTATACCTCTATAAGCGACAGCCGAGCTTTATTTATTTATATTATTTAAGAGGAACTATATATATATTAAAGAGAAATGCTACCCATGTACCTGCGTTAGCGAGAAACTCGGGTTAATGAGAAACCTCTATAAGCGAGAATGAGATTGTGCTCCCTTGAACTCTCGCTTATCCAGGTTTGACTGTATATATAAATACCTCTTTTATTAAACTTAAATAAAGCGTTGTTCGTACATTTACTTCTTCAATCTTCTTATTTACTAAATGAATTGTAAAGTTTCAATCTCTGATGATGATGATAAAAAAAGGAAAAAAAAAAAGTTTTAATATCTGTATATTTTTTTGTCATATTATTAATATTTTTTTCATTGGTTTTTGTACAATTGTCAAAGAATTTTCTTTTTTCGAATGTTTTATTTCTTTATGAGATGAGAAAAAAGGAAAGGAATGTGCGATTTTGAAAACGTTATAAAAATAAATCTCATCAATTTTTCTACATATCTAAACTACAAAAAAAAAAATAAAAAAAAAAAAAAAATAAACGTTTAAGGTAGTAGGAGCGCCAACGGAAGTTTAGACTTGTGGTTGAAATTATTTTTGCCTTATTTTCAACTTTGATGATGAATTTTGTTATAACTTCATGAATGTAGACGAAAAATAAGAATAAAATTTTTCAATATCTGGATTCGTTTTCGAAAACTCGAAAGTTAAATAACTAAACAAACTTTTCAATTTTCGATAATTTGAAAATTACTCTACATATAGAAACTTTTGAGATATCCACAAAGAAATCTCGTCAATGTTCGAAATCTTATATATTTAAACGAACAATTCTTGTATATATGTATCAACGATCTCGAAAATGGTTCAAACAAAATTTTCATGAAAATGAGTATGCAGGGGTTTTTTGGGTTGAAAAGTCAATCTAGTTAGGTTTCATTTTGAAAAAACGTCGTTTTATCCGTGTTTTCAGGAAAAACTGAAACATACACTGCAAAATATGACTGTTTCTGACATCTATTGGTGTATATCGTAGTTAACGAAATAAAGTACATTAGCGGGACATTCAAATTGACATTTTCATGGACACATTTTAAACGGTTCTTATATTAGTGATAAATTCGTGTCTTTTTAACTCAAAAATACCGAGCAATGCTCAATGATCATCCAGGTACTAATAACATTACGTTTGAGTTCCCAGATTAGGGTTTCTTAAGTATTGGCATGATGAATGAATTAATTATATGAGGATAGTACTGAGAGGATGAAAAGCGTGGCGTTGTTGACTATTTCTAATATAAAATCAAGTAACACAAAACAACACTAGAAAAAAAATCAGTTTGTATTTTTATAAACCGCAAACAAAACAAAAAAAAAAAAAAACAAGGAAACAAATAATTTTTAATTACAAACAGAATCTGTTGAATATTTATCCTCCGGGACAATAAATTAATTATCTGAATAAAATATACAAATAAAATGTAATTACTAGTTGACATGTGTTGTTTTTTTTTACCGACACTTGATGCTACCGTCGCGCACATCTAGTTCCTAAAAATATATATATATATATATATATATATATATATATATATACTGTATATATATATACAGTGTATATATATATACAGTGTGTCGCATTTAAGATGAAGACACCCTTATATATTCGTTATTTATAAGAATATCGATTGGAAATTTTCGATAGTCATACAGGGATATGGAGGGATGACTATTTTTAAGATACTTAACCGAAATCTGAACTTTAAACTCAGAATATACTACAAATTTACGAATAGGGCCGATTCTTTATGTTTTGAAGGAAAATAATAGTGTTTATTTGTTTTCAGGTGGTGCACCAACAACAATACGACTTACCAGTCAAGGTCGACCATCTTTAGCACTTACTCCTGAAGAGGAACCACTTGATTGTGGGGTAAGTTTCAACATCCTTATAACAGAACAATAAGATTACATGCTGTAAGTAAAATACATATAGATATTGTCTCCTATATCTTAGTATGAGAGCTGGCACAGTTTTCGAAAGTAAATTTTTATATGGCTGCGACTTTCGGATATTTCTTTTCTCATTGAACTTAAAAATCGTATCGTATTTACATTACTGTAAAAGTTGTAGAGGATAAGATGAATAATTAAGAAAAAACCCGTACATTAGACTGGGATTCACGGTTGGTTCTGTCTATTATACGGTTTTTTCCTTAATTATTTATTAAATACTATTTAAATAATTACGTTAAGCTGAGCGCTCCACCTTCTGTGTTCTCAATTTCAAAAACGATTCAACGTATAGGTAAAGGATAATTTCATATAAAATTTGTAGCACATTTTATCCTCTACAACTTTTGTAATAAATGTTAATATGATTGAAGACAAAAGAAACGAGATATTTACAAAAAAAACTGATTTTCGCTACCTTTGACCTTGAATATCTGAGGATGCGCACGCGTGACGATATGTGACTTTTGATACAACATTTGTACTAACAAAATAAAGGATTGTACAAAAATTCAACTTATTCCGAGATTGACCACTTTTTTTGATTTAGATGATCGGGTTTTACCTAATTTCAAGAAGAAAAAAAGTATCAAAAATTTCAATTCTTAAAAATAAACTTTTTTTGACGTTCCCAGCTCTTATACCACTTCTCTATATCGTATCGTACGTGATTCATCTTCATTGATATTAATTACAATGTACAATAGGCACCTTATTAGGGCCTATTTGTATGTAGCAATAATAGCACATAATTTATCTTGCCGCTACTTGCTTATAATGTACAGAGTTATTCATGCGACATGAAAGATTAAGGCTCAACTACTTGGTTTAAAAATAATTTTGTTTCTGGAATTGATGAAAGCTTATTGGCTGTACATTTAAAAATTATTTTCGTAATATATAGGATGTCCGAAAAACACGAAACGTATAAAAGTTGTATTTTTTTAAATGAATCATTCTGTATATTATTTTATTTTCAAGTTCTAAGACATATAGTTCAGTAAAATAATACATTGTGGTATGCAAAAGGTCGGGTAGTTTTGATTTTTTCCTATGTTGTTAGTGTTAGGCCCATGGCTTAAAATCCAAGTTTTCGACCTCGGGGTGCCAAGGCGCGCCGCGGGGCGCACCACTTTTTAATGAAATATCGAAAATTTGACCATTCCTAAGTGAAATCTCGCGAACGGTTTATTTTACAGAAAATATTATTTTAATAAATTAAAGGGTAATAAATTTGTGACAGTTTAAGCCCAACACCAGGTTTGTAGCGTAAATAATGGCTGAAATACAAACCTTCAAAATAAACCAATTTTTCAAAGATTTGTGAAAATCGTGATTTTTTAAAAATATTTCCACAATATAATTGTTTAAATCAAACGCCGTATAAATTAATTGTGTATGTTAGTTTATTTGCTATAAAAGAATAAAAGAAAGTATTAATAAAATTATGAAAGAAAGAATGAAAAGTGTGTTTGTAGGAGTTATATATTAACATTTTTTTATCAATGAATGTCCTATTTAGTTAAAACAATACAGTACACTTTGGAAGTATTTGTTACAAATAACGATAACAGTATCTATTTAAAGTTTTCGCATTTTTGATGGGCCAGGATGGAAATGCTCAAGCTCTGCCTGATGCTCCTTGTTCTCTTCATCCAGTGGAAAATTTAACTCTCCTATATCTTCATGTTTAGAGTTATTTATTGACGCCAGCATGTCGTCTTCGTCTTCAAAGCTCCCTTCAAACGGATTTATTTCCGAAACGTTTTCGCAAGATTCTCCTAGAGAACAGGTGCATAGAGAAGAACATATAAGACCAGCTTTACGGCAACCACATGAGTTCTTGCACGCTTTCTTACAATTGCAAGATATCATTTTAAGAAGAGATTCAGGAGCTGCATCTCTGTCCATTTTGAGGGGAGAGAGCCCAAATCTGGTAGATACCCAGCCCCATTCAAGAGGGTTTTTCTCTTGACCTAGCCACTTCTGTATCTTAAAAATGATACTTTTAAGCAATAACCATGCACGAACATTCAGATCATTTTAAACAACAAATCTGACAATAACATGACAATAGAATTAATTTGTTTTTACTAAACTACTAACACTCAGCTGATCAATTAATAATGCAGGTTTACCAACCTATATCATTGATCCCAATTATTTTAGTTAATTTATTTTGAAGATCTATAATTCAGCCATTATTTACGCTACAAACCTGGTGTTGGGCTTAAACTGTCACAAATTTATTACCCTTTAATTTATTAAAATAATATTTTCTCTAAAATAAACCGTTCGCGAGATTTCACTTAGGAATGGTCAAATTTTCGACATTTCATTAAAAAGTGGTGCGCCCCGCGGCGCGCCTTGGCACCCCGAGGTCGAAAACTTGGATTTTAAGTCATGGGCTCAACACTAACAACATATCCAAAAATCAAAACTACCCGACCTTTTGCACAGCAACCCCATATTTTCATACATATTTACTGGATTAATAGAAGTACGATACGAAAATAAAAGTGAATTTGATTGAGTTTTACCTTATTTACACTTCACTTTTTTCGAAATATCCAGTATGAAAATATACATCCAATAAGCCTCCATGTATCCCAGAAACAAAATTTGCTTAAATTCAAGCATTGAATCTTTAATCTTTCGTGTCGAATAACGTGAATTACCCTGTATAATATCGTTTTATGGTGTGGTTATCTTTAAGAGCACACGTGATATCCATCGATAATGTGGATTAGTATTTGATTGATGATACACTATGTACTCTATAAAAGATAAAGTGGAATCTAAATGTAGAAACAAAATTATTTTAATAAAGTTTCTGAGGAATTTCTGCCACAATTGAGTCATCTTCGAATTGCACTTCAAAATTTAAAAATTGTAATACTTTTTGAGCTGTCGTACCGAAAAACTTGAGATGAGTTATCGACAGCTCCAGAATTAAAGAAATATTCACAAATATAATTACGAGACAGACTCAAACTAGGTTTCACTCATTCTAAAAACGGCCATAAACTGCTTAAAACTGCCATATTTACTGCTTAGGGTCATTAGTGATTTTTCCAGCATTAAAGAAATTTTTGTACGCCAATCTATGATAAGGTCCTCTGATAAAAATCTATGATAAGGTCCTCTGAATCTATTCCATATTGAAAATAATACACCGTATATTTAAGAAATCCAAGCAACAGACTTAAACGAGATAATCAAGTCTCTATGAGTATGATATAATACTGTTAGTTAGTAATAGTAAATAATGATTATTTAAATAGTTTGAAATTATATGCATAAAAATAATTTAAATATAAATATAGTAAAAACAACTATTTAGCTACATTCGTTTAAATAATTTTTTTTTTTTGCTAAATAGCGGTGAAATGTTTTATTTTTCCTATAAGATGTCATTTATACTGTCCTGCCTCTTATACCGTGTGTGTTTGTATCATCTAGGCATATACATATCTGTAGTATGACAGAATACATCCGTTTAGTAATGCATCTAAGCGAGAGGTATTATTAACATGTATTGAACATTAGTTGGAAGACGCTTAGAGAGTGGGAGTTTTTTAGTTGCAGATAACTAGTAAGTTCATCAAGACTCCCACTCTCTGCATGCATACAACAGAAGATCTATCGTATCGTATCTGTAGTCTTACAACACTTGTATATACATAATACCTCTCGCTTAGATGCATTACTAAACGGGTGTATTCTGTCATACTACAGATATGTATATGCCTAGATGGTACAAACACACATGGTATACTGCCTAAACGTTATAAATATATAATTTAATTTTTGTTCAGTTAAGTCAATTATATACGGGGTGGATCAGAAACGCGGCTATTTAAGAGATCTATAGTCTTTCTTCATCGTACCTGAGAGAAGTATTTTTATCTGGATGGACTTCAGTGATACTCGGGTTAAATTTCCAAATTTAAGATTTCTTCTCCCTAAGGTCGATACATCCTCTTATTTCAGGTGTGGCTGTCACGTTAGAGACCCAAGCAGAAAGTTCTTTTAAGACCAGAAAATTTTTTTCAGAGTTTCACTCTTTTCTAATTACGTGTAGCACGGGCAGATTGCTGCGACTATTTTCATTTTATCATCTCGAGGTAAATACAATCTTTTCTGTTTTGCCGGTTTCACAACTTCGTATACTTATAAAAATTTAATTTTTTAAGTAAAAAGGTACGACATTTTCTGAAGAAGTATTCTGAAGATTTGTTATATTTTTCTCCCAAAGAACTTCCTATAAGGTCCTATCAGAAACCCCGATATATAATAGTTTTCTCAGACTAATGTACGTTTTGAAAATTTTTCGATGTAAAATCGTGGGAAATATTACAGTATCCACCAGAATAGAGCTATCCGCCAGTAGTATTGTGGGTATCGCCAATATAGTATTGGCATGACGCCCATACTGCATTGACTCGTCCGTCATAACTATTGCTAATGTTTACTATTCCCTCAATACAGTACACAGTATGGCGTTCACACCGATACCGTCATAGTGATATCCACAATAAATTTCTTACCGTGCACTTATTGTCCAAGTACAAGTACATGAAGCCTAAAATTCCATAAATTTCTAGAATAACAACTCAAATTTTGTTCAATATTCTTTGCCAGAGGATATCAATGACCCATAGCATTATTACAACTCTACCACTCTGTATTTTATTTATAAATGAGTCTCATACATAGAGAGTTACTTAAGGTAATTAAATTTTAAGCGCGAACACTTTAGTTGGAAACTTGGCATGTTAATTTATATTGCAGACATCTTACCAACTTTACCATACATAGTTATAAAATATCTACACCACTGAAGAGTAAGCAGTTAGATTAATAATATTTTATCCAAACATGTACAATTCGTCTTAAAATACGTTTTATCCTCTGTTTGATATCCGACATCATCTTCCTAGTCAATATATTCTGAAAACTTGGAAGAAAGATAACTAAATAAGAAAATCTAAGCACTAAAGAGCTTGGTTTTTTGAAACCCACTTATTGTGGGTCATTCTTTTCAGCTGTGATGTTAATTTTTCACTAGCTATTACACATTCTTGAAAGCTAATAGAGCTAGGTAAATTTTGATCACAAATTGGAAAAGTATGACCCAAATTTAGTAGGATTATATACTTGGTTTAACAAAATAGGATAAAATTTGGATGTGATAGAGCAAAATTAAATTTTTTTGATTCTAATGACGTCATAAAGTTAAAAAATTCGATTTTTTGATAACACAGGCAAATTTGATCCGATCGCATTGGAATTTTTTTTGAAACCCACTAATTTTGGATCATTCTTTTCAGCTGTGATGTCAATTTTTTGCTAGCTAATACTTATGTGCTAAATTCCTTGACCAGGGCTGCACATTGTTGAAACTTATTAGAGATAGGTTAATTTTGATCACAAATATGAAAAATATGGTCCAAACTTAGTAGGATTACATACTTGGTTTATCAAAATTGGGTAAAATTTGGATGTGATAGAGCTAATTTAAATTTTTTGGATTCTAAAGACGTAAAGTAAAATTTCTAATTAATTTCTTTTGTTGTTCTGAATCTTTGCCACCATATTTCTCGAAAACGAAGCCAATAATGGTATACTAATGATTTTTAATGGCACTTTTCCGTATTTTGGGCAAAAGGATTCTCGGCTAAAATTTTTTTGCATATAAAAAATATATATATATACACGTCAGTTTTACAACAGGTTTTTCTTCTGTTTTGTATAAAGATAGTTATTTACTGAAATTATATTACATTTGATGTATGATAATTTATGAAAAATTGTTAATTAATTGTTTACAAACACTAATATTTTTTCTAAAACTAATTTAAATTGTTAATTAATTGTTTATTTTTATTTTTTATTTTATATATTCCACAATAACAAACAACAAATCAGCCATAGTTAATTTTAATGTTTGAAATATAAAATTAACAAGTGAAAACAAACAATTGACTGAGTTAATTGTTGAAATACCATGTATAGACAGTGTTAATTACTCTCATTACACACATTACACACACATACATGTTGATGCGCACTCGTTTGTTTTTTTGACGTCACGTAAATAACAAAAGATATTCACTTTTAAATACACACACACACACGCAACTGATATTCCTATATTAATACATACTATAAAATTTACACCTAATTAACGCCCTCGTGGGTAAACAGTGATGTTTACGAAAAAATGTTTCAAACAAAAGTTTTGATAAGGAACATTTTTTACATTTAAACTTTTGTTCTATCTCTAACGGTTTAAAAGATGGGTCCTACGGACCCAAGACCCAATTGACCCATGAATCTCATTTACGAACTTGACCTCACTTTTTACGTCCTGAGTACGCTGTAAAAATTTCAGCTCGATATCTTTTTTCGTTTTTGAGTTATCGTGTCCACAGACGGACGGACGGACGGACAACCGGAAATGGACTAATTAGGTGATTTTATGAACACCTATGACAAAATTTTTTTCCTAGCATCAATATTTTTAAGCGTTACAAACTTTGGACTAAACTTAATATACTATGTATATTTCATATATACATGGTATAAAAGTGACACACATGCTTTGTTTTAAAAAAAAAGAGTTACAAATTTATTTATTTATTTCCAAAATTCTGAATTGTAAATTATTTTTGTGGTTTATTTATAATGGGTAAAGTCTGCCGCGGATTCGAAGTCGAAACATTTAGTTAAAATTGTTTAAAAAATGTAATTCTGTCATCAAATTGGATTGTATTTTTGCTTCCTACGACGGGTCCAAATAGACCTATAAAGTGATTATCAACCATATCAGAAATCCTTTAATATTCTTCTAAGAGATTCTTCTAAACAATTGCCCAAAATAAATCAAAAATAAATTTTTTTCGAGGAATTGTTTAGTTTATTATAATACATCAATAGAAATTAGTTCTATAGCATAAATAAACATACCTATAAATCCTAAATCAGATTTCATAACAATATTTCATCGTAAATCAGATTTCGTAATAAAATCGAATCGTAATTAGTCCTACTTTCAAATTATTCATAAAATTTAACATATTAAAATTTCAAAATTATACAATTTCATAATTAATTTATTTTAATATCAAAATCAATCAATTAATTAATTAAAAAAGTATATAAATTTTTTAATAATGTCATAAAAACAACACTTTATATATTATAATATTATATGATAAATTAATTATGTTGTCTACATAGACGATATTAAATTTTGTATTATGTAATATAAAATGTTTTAAAACTTCAATGTTGAAGTTATTAAAATATTATAATATATAATATATTCATTCATTGAGTGTAGAACAGAATCTGAGTGAGAGATTTATGAAGAACTGAATCACAACTTATATAAAATTATGAAAATTAAAATATTTTTTATCTTGTAACAAGTGAAATTTACAAAATTTAAAAAACCCCCGACAAATGCGATTTATGTCTTGTAAACCGATTTCTGGAAACTTAGCTATAAAATGTCCTCAATCGAGTCGGTTCGACCGTTTAGGAGCTACGATGCCACTGAGAATCACACAGACACACCGCTAAACACTTTAAACTTATAACAGTCTTTCTTAAATCATTATCAAAGTGATGGCCAAGGACATCAATAGATGAAAAGGATACTTAGAGAGCTATCATTTTTTGGGACAAATTTTTGGAAATATTTTAATTGAAATTGAAATATTTGAGTTGACTTTGTTCTTTTGAATTATTGTTTTGAATTACCTAATTATTTTATCAATTCACTTTTCAAAATGAATTGAGCCAGGTTTATTAGATCATTCATTTCCATAGTAATTATTTATATGTTAAAATTATATGTCATGCCTTTTTCCAAACTGAATCGATTTTGAAGATCATCGCCAATTTTTTAGTTTTTTTTTTTCGGGTGCAGAACCTTAAGCACGCACTTGAAACATAGCTAAGAACACTTTCCGTGAAATTAACTTTCAAATGAAACCAAAAAAACTAAAATCGGTTCATCCGTTTAGGCACTACAATGCCACAGACAACGAAATACATTTTTGCTGGTTCAGAGGTGAGACACCTAGGAGTGTGACATTCATTTCTCATCTGTATACATCTCTACCGTGCAAAAGTGACGTCATGGTGCTTAAACTCACTTTTACATATAGGAGCATCTTTTTAACATGGTTCCTGGTGGATCATTTCACCCAAAAAATTTAGCATGGACTTGTAATTCATATAAGACTCGAGTGCGCATATAAGAGGACACCCAATATGTATAGATGATAAAAATTAAAAAATTAGCACCATAAATATCGCACCATTTTCAGTAAATAATTATGATTTTTTTGTTTAAACACATTTTTAAGATTCTCACGGTATTTTTTTTAACGACATGTGCAGCAATAACAGCAGCGTTGGTATAAAAATATTTTATTAAAGTAGGTTATTAACTACAATTGTTCGCCTCTTTTTTTAGCATTATTCTTATTTATAATAATAATAATAATACAGGTACATAGTCCAAGCAAATAAGACATTTAGTAAGTTAAATTCTGAAACGAGCAGTTTCTTAACATAAAGTCGTAGCTTGTATTTTTTATGTTTTTGTTGTTTATATATCTTAAATATCGAATACGAAAATGAAATTACTGATAGAAAATACTTAGCCCGTCAGTACTCGCGTCAAACGTTCGGCAATTACAAGTCACATGATGAGAGATTTGCTCAAGCGTTCTGCACATGCCTCAAATATTTTATATAAATGTATTTTTTAAGGCACTAGCTAATTAAAAATAGTTTGATGATTGAATAGTTTGAAAATCAATACATTTACTAGTTTGCTTGGACTAATAAATATAATATTTAATGTTAAAGATTTATTAATAAGTTTTTATTATATATACTTAAAAAAATATTACAACTTTTATAAATAATAAATTACTAATTATATCATTCATTACATGCATAATAAAATGTAATTTTTAAACTATAATGTAATTACTTTAATACAGGACGACCCCTCCGCCAAAAGTTAACAAGTCCGATGAAATAAAAATTTAAATGTCCTTAAGTCATTATAAAAAATTAAGTATGAATAAAAACCGTGATTTGAGGTGCATGGCGAGAAAATAAAATTACGATTATCACTTACAAAATTTTGATCAGTTGATATTATCGATTAGACTACTATAACTAATTTTGTGTTTTTCTTCTTTTCTAGAAAATCGAACGTAAATATGGATTGTTACTACCGCCAAATCAAAGTTCACCTAAAGTATGTATTTTTTTTCTATTAAAATTTAAAATTTTATTTTAAAAATCGTTTAATTTGTTTTAAATAGATTTTATCAATATTTCCTCGCGAGGATCAAGTATCAGCAACTATATCAAAAGCAGCTGAAAAACTTGATTTTGAGGTGATTCCATGCTCAACATTTGAGAAAGCAACTGAAGAGTGTTTATCAAAAACGTATGATCTAGTGATCATTGACGCTAGAACTACGAGGCATAATGATGTGGAAACAATGTGCAGGTAAATATTATAATTGTTTCAGAAAAACTATTTCTGACTTTTTCAGGAATGATAAAAAATACTGAATTTTTTGCTAGGAACATTTTTTCGAAATTAATTGCCAAATTTTCTAAAGTCTAAAGTATAGATGATATAAATTTTTGGTCTCATTTATAACCAAGTTAAAACTCAACTGCAATTCATATTCGAATTTTCTCTGCGGATAATTAGAAATAGTTAATCTGAAACTTTCTACATTTATTTACAAAAAAAATTATAATTTTCGCTGATATTAAAGTTTTTTCAATTTAGATCGGTAAGAAATGCAAAAGGCAATCAACATACAGTTCTAGTGGCTGTCGTTAGACGAAGGTAGGTAAGCTTTTATATGCAGTAAATATTGCCACAAAATTGAGAACTAAAAAATATCACAATACTCACATTATAGATACAACAATACAACTTAGATGTTTGATGAATATCTCAAATTATTTGGCAATTCCCTGCATTAAAAACATTTAATCAAGATCATTTTCTATTATCTAATATTGAGGAAAATTTGTTTTAGTACACTAGAAAAAGATGAAGTGGCGGTAGCTCAACTCTTAGAAGCTGGTCTTAATAGGGTAAAATTCTATACAAATATATTATTAGTTCCAAAATTAGTGGGCAAATTTTCAAAATTTATCATATTAAATAAGGTCACAATTCGTTTTTAATGAAATTTAAGTTTTTAGATAATTTTGATCCATAAATTACGAAAATCCACTTAAAATTTGATTGGAATTATGATTTTAAAAAAATTAGGTATACTTGCCTGAAGCTTGTTTGAAGTATTAGCTATACTTGTCGAATTATTCCCCCGAAATGATAAAAAAAATTTTATCATTGTAAGAAAGTGGTAGCGGAAAGATTAAAATTATACCTTATTGACAATATTGTAGCATGGTAACAGCTTTAGGACAAATTTTTTAAATCATGCCTTCGTTTCTAAGCAATATAAATTACTAGTAGAAATATCAATAGTAATTTACTTTCTTTTTATTTATAGGCAACTTTTATAACAGATATGATATACAAATTACATAACGAACAAAATTAGACCGAAAGTCTATTTTTCGTCGCGTCGTTAGCCAGTAAAATAAGCTTTAAAGTGAGGGATAAATCATGAAATTTGACGGTGGCTGTAATTTCTAGATGATAAATTTTATAATTAAAGAATATAATTTTAATTTGCCAGACCGAAATTTGGTTGCTTTACTAAAGTACATTCCACGTTAATTAATGCAACCGCTCTCAGATTAAAGACACTCTTAATCCCTACCTAAGTTCAATATGGAAAGAAATTCAACAAATTAAAAGACACTCTCAAACTCGTTGCCAGCTCTTATACTATATTTTCTTTGGAGTTTGGCAAGTTAACTAAATTCGAGAATTTGTCCACTAAATCTAGAATCCAACCATGATACTCTAATTAAACATTTCTACTTTTTTTGTTAGTGTATTATTGAAACTACCAATCTAACATTATGGACAAATGAATTGCTACAATTAAAAGTCAGCGAAGTTCGACCATACGCTCAATTCACTACATCCCAAGCATTATACGCTGCATTGTATAAATCACGTGATGTCGTTTATATTACGGATAATGTATCACGTATTCAATACATGAATCGCTCCGGTGAAAAAGTAACAATGTATCGTCAAGATGAATTAATTGGAAAATCATTTGAATTTTTAATCAATACTGAATCGCTGGCGAATTTTCAACAAATGCATAATAATCTATCGAAAAATCGTGAATGGGAAGGTTCGTTAGTGATAAAACGTAAAAATTTAGATTCAATTACATTGTACACGAAAACAACGGCAATATGTTGTACAGGACGAACTCCAACGCATTATGTGATTATCCAGGATGCTGGTAATTTGCCTACGGAATGGCCTGTTTTAAATACTCCAGTTGTAATTCCAGGTAAGATTTTCACACCTTGTTTCCAAAAAGACAATTAAGATAAACCATCTTTTCCAAACAGGTACAGAACGACCACGAGGCAGTGTAAATTCCATACGACGTGGTTCCTTCGATGTCCGTTCCGTGGGAAGTGATGGAATTCGACGTTCCAGTATAGCAAAATTAAATGCGTTACCACTAGAAGCACCAATCACAAAAGCTATAACAATCTTAACGAATTTACAAGAACAAATACAAAGTCCATACGTGCAAATGATCGATAAAGTTATCGATTTAATCAAAACCAACGAATTGTATTCACCACAAATGAAAGATGATCATCGATTACGGAACGATGATCCGGTAACAAGTGATTTAATTGGTGCGTTATTATCCCAAGGACCTTCACAAATCTTATCTTCACGCCGAAGTAGTAATGATTCTACTGCACATCGTCCATCAAATCGACAAAATACAACACGACATCGTGCCCCAGCTGCTATTCGAGAATTATTAGAAACATCCTTACTTTGGGAATTCGATATATTTCGATTAGAGGAGTTAACATTCAAACGACCCCTTGTACATTTAGGAATGAATTTAATGTGCCATTTTGATATACCCGGTACCTTAAATTGTGACGAGAAAACCTTACAAAATTGGTTACATGTAATCGAATCGAATTATCGATCGAGTAATTCATATCATAATTCCACGCATGCAGCAGATGTTTTACAAGCGACAGCAGGTTATTTAGAAAAGGAACGTTTAAAATCAATTTTAGATCCATTGGATGAAGCAACAACTTTAATTGCCGCAGCAGCCCATGACGTCGATCATCCAGGGAAATCAAGTGCATTTTTATGTAATTCCGATAATCCGTTAGCGATTTTGTACAATGATTTGACAGTGTTAGAAAATCATCATGCGGCTTTTACATTTAAGCTTACTTTAGGCGATGAACGTGTTAATATATTTAAGAATTTAGATAAGGATCAATATAAGGTTGTACGACATAATGTGATTGATATGATATTAGCAACAGAAATGACGAAACATTTTGAACATTTGGCGAAATTTGTTAATGTTTTTTGTTCAAGATCTGTTCAACGAGATGATTTTTATATAACGGCAAATGAGGTAAAATTATTTTTCTTAATTCACATTAACATTTTAATCGATATTCGAAAAAACCGATCCTACTAAAATACAAAAAATATTGGACTCGAAGGGTGACATTTTTTAGATACCTTGATAATGAGTCAAAGGTAACTTTTCGTGGTACCTAAAACAAGTGCGCAATTTGTATATATGCTTGCACCGGAATGATCCAAGGGAGGAAGAGTTCAAGCTTTTGTTCATTACTTATGTTAGACCATAAAATCAATAAAAACATGTAAAAGAACATTTTATTATGTCAAAATGTAATATTCGGTCACTTTTTTCAATAAGTTAATTCTGCTAGGAACAGAAAAGACTTTTCCAAAATTCTATACGCATCGCGATATATGTGGAGCGAGGCTAAACCGTTTAACTGATTTGCAGACATTGTCGATATAAACTGCGTTTTGAGACGACGCAAAGTTGAAATGAAGAGTTCAAACGTCGCTGTTGCCACAGACAAAACTATTCGAACGCAAAGCATTTTGTAGACATTTGGAAACGTATCTTCATTGCAAATATCCAATGCTTCGAGTGAATTTTTGACGTCCTATCCGACTATAAGTTTATCAGCAACCTAATACTCATATTTTCGTTTCCAATAATTCCAATGCGTGTTTTTTTACACAAAAAGCAATGAATAACCGTAATCTATAGCCGCACGATTCCAAAAGTCAATTAACTTCAACTGGAACATGATTTCAGTGCCATGAAAAATTATACGCGAATACCGCGAGTAGAACTATAGATGATGAAAAAGGTGTAAAAATTTAAAAGAAAAGTGCGTCAATTTGACGACGAAGTATGAATTTCTAGTCAGTTTTACTTTAACGAAATGACGAGTAAGGAAAATTTTATAGTTCAAGCTTGCTCTTGAATCATAGCTAAGAACACTTTCGATCAAATTACCTTTCAAAAAATCAAAATTGGTTCATCTGTTAGGAGATACGATGCCACAGACAGACACACAGATATACAGATGCGATAAGTTTATAAGGCCCCTCTTTATTAGTCGGAGACTAAAAATTCTAATTCTAATAATTATCAATTTTTTCCCTCAGAGTGAAAATGAAATGTCACCTATAAATTTACCAGAAAATATAACATTAGTGAAACGTATGTTAATAAAATGTGCGGATGTATCAAATCCAACACGTCCAATGCGTATATGTGTGGAATGGGCACGCCGTATTGCTGAAGAATATTTTACACAAACCGATGAAGAGAAACAAGCAAATTTACCAGTTGTAATGCCAATGTTTGATCGTCAAACATGTTCAATACCAAAATCACAAATCGGTTTTGTTGATTATATTATTAATGATATGATGGAAGCTTGGGATGGTACGTAAACACACAAACCCTTGTCCTATTCCCTGCCTTTCTTTTGCTATTACTCCCCCAATCTAACCCAGCGTAATAATACACTAATGGATTGCTAATCATCACCGCAGACTTTATTGATCTTTAGCTAGCCCCAAATTTATGTAAAACTCGACGTAATAATCCTTCGGAAACTGGTAGGGGGGTTTTTAACTTGCAAGATTTGATTACAAACAACGGGCAGGTGAAATCAATAAAGGCTTGTAACTTGTAATATATAGGCAAAACTATTGTTTGATTTGTAATGACCATTGCCTAAGCGTAAAATAACAATGATTTAAAAATGACAGATAGCAACTCGATATAATGAATATCCTAAGTTTTCCTAAATAATAATACCAGATTCCCAAAATAGTATAAAAACTTTCATAATATTTTGTAGATTGATTTGTTTATTTTTTTTTATTTTTCAGCATTTATTGATATGCCCGAAATTATAACATACATGAGACAAAATTATGTATATTGGAAAGAATACGACGAACAAGGCCTAACGACTTTAGGTGATATTAAAAAACTACAACAAACCCCACAAATGTCACCTATAGCGCGTTAATTTTATTTTCTAATAATATTTGTATTTATGTAATATATTTAATGTTAAATATGCCAGAATGCTCTCATCAAAGGTGTTACTCAAATATGGCAAAAAGACGCCATCATTGAAATTTTAATGAAACTTTGAATCACTTATACAAATTTTCAGAAAAAAAGTAACGTTTTTTTTGGTTAGTCATCCTGAATAGAGCTTTTTAAAACGTCGTCGAAATGTAGGAAAAATATTTTACTTCAACTTTTTTGTATTTGTAAAATATAGGAAATCATTGAGATAATTATTATTAATAGTAAAATAATTTAATTTTTTTTCTATTTATTTTAAAAGAATATTTATTTATTTTACTCTTGTCTACTTCTATAATAAGTGTTTGTCAACTTTCGTCCCGTTGTGCAAAACGAAATTGCCGCTTTCTGCCTCCGTCGGAGAGAAAAGTAGTATCCATCACAGGAGCAATTAAAGAATGTCTCGGATCTCATGTTGACAATAAACATGAGATCCGAGGCATTCTTTATTTTTGCTCCCTAGATGTAAAATTAACCATTAAAAGATTGAAAAACACTGCAATAGAGATCCGATCGAAAGATAGATCTCAAGAAGGTGTCTGTATGCAGGCCCATGCTCAGAAATTATCCAAGGGAAAGGTTCAAACTTTTGTTCATCATAAAGTCAATAAAAACAATAAAACTTGAGTAATTTTTTTAAAATAAGTTAATACTGCGAATTTCAGAAAAAAACTTTTCCAAAACTTTGTGCCCATCAATCTCTACACTGCGATGCATATTAAGAGAGGCTAAGCCGTTTAACCGATTTCAGAAATTGTCGTATTCATCGCAGATACTGATATTGCAGGACTATGAACATTTTTCTAAACTCTGTTCCATTGTTTCCTCTTCTTTCAGCCAGTTCGATACTCTTACTGAGATCCAGTTTTTTGTGAAAGGAATTCTCAATGGGAAGGAATTTGACCCCCAAAACCTCTCCCTTGCGCACGGGACTGTCTGTATGTATTTATATGTACTCATATCTACACTCTCTCTATTTCTCTCAGTGCTTCCACTTTTATTCTTAATTTCATGAATTCAAAATAAATTATTATAACAAATTGTAATTAATTATCTCAATTTTTATTGAACTGATGCATCAATCAATATACATTATATATCTGAAATACTAATTAGTTACTTATTTGCATAGACGCAACTAGGAAGAGACAATTATTCTCGAAACAGTGGCGGATTAAAATCAGGTGCTGACAAAAGGCTAACTATATATATTTCTCTTGCACAGTTCCCTAGTATCTGCCAAACTGGACCTTGATCTAATGAGCCTGATGATAAATCTACCACTGTTCGTAAACAGATCTACATTTTTAAATTTTCACTTCAGCTTTCAGAAGGTTTCAGTAAATTTACTTAAAGGTTTTGGTTTATATCTTCCAAATACATTACCGACTAAGATTTTTGATAACTTCGTTTAATTCACTCAAAGATGTCAAGACTATAATCCACGATATATCTTTAATAATTTAAAAATAATGGTGTTTGTTTCCCTACAGTATTACATATAAACCAAATACATGCTTTGTAGTCAAATAACGTGTTATTTTTAGCTTTACAATACCACGCAACTACAAAAATATATAATATATTGTGTGCAAGTGCTGCTTATAAATTTGATAATATAGATATCTCTCTTCAATCATCAATACTCTAACTATAGTCGTCTCTGTTCATCAAATGATGGATCTTCGATGAACTCATAATTAAATTAAAATTTTGTTTTCATATCATCATCAACCTTATATTACGATGGTATTATAAACTACAAGATTGTCTAAATATTTTAGATAGTTTTTTATCACACTCTCTATATTTTTTGATATAGAAATATCCAATTGAAAAGGATAACCTATATGATTCATCATTTTTACATCCAACTATGAACGATAAAATAATAACAAAAAGCCCGATGACCTAGAAATTTTTTGTGATTTTTGGAAACTTTGTTAATCAAAAAATGTATTTATAAAGTTTTATTGAATACTAGTATTATTCAATCCTTGCATATCTCCTTAACAAAAAAAACATTGTGACTAATTTGAAGACATCGGGAAATTGAAGAACCTAGAAATGATGGGCCCTTTTAAAGGTTTAGTCTAGTTTCGTCTATGCTTATTTAATGTACACATGTTTGCTTTCTATATGATGTAATATATCGCATATTTATTAAGTATTAAATGAAAGAAAACCAATGGTATAAAATATAAAGAAATTGTGAGATAAAAAATATAAAAAACCTATAGGTACCCCATCTTATGATTGTTTTTAATTAAATATTAAGTATAATAATATAAATATATTATTTGTAAATTAATAAATTAATTTATAATTTAATTATTAATATAATTGTGCAGGTCACATATAATTAATATTATTATTATATATATATAATACGAAATATAATATAATAAAAAAAAATTGTATAACAATAAATGTTTTTAAGAGCCGTGTAATAATTATTATATTTTTTTTAAATTAAACCATTTTTTAAACACCTTTTAGTTCCGTCGGGAGCATAAATATCCATCCCAGCTTATGGTCGAAGACCGGGAAAATTAAGAATTATTTTGCTGACGTAGGAAGAAATGGATTTCATAAATACAACAATACTTATAGACTTAGGCGCGAAATTAACCAAAAAATGTATGGGAAGTTCAGATCCAGATGTGGATTGCATCTTCTTTCTTTTGCAACCTCCTGATACGCACATGTAAATATCCCAAAGGATATAATAATAAGGACCACGTGATTGCGTTGAAAGATTGACCTTTTGGTCTGACAGTGGGCAAATTAGGATTGTTTTTGTTCGCGAAGTTAATTTTTCGAATACAACGGTAGGTACTTAGAAAGAGGCACAAATAGACCAAATAAATGTATGGGAAATCCTGATTCAAATGTGGACTTCTTCTTCTTCCTTGTGCACTCTCCTGATACTCAGATGTAATTATCCTAAGGGTAAGGTAATAAGGACTACATGATAAGACCAAAACAACCATGCATGATATGTGGCTCAATAAGAACGTCGAATTGTATTTTGAAATTGTCTGAATATGTAATTCATTTCATTACAAATTTCATCAAAATATTATTTCAAATTTTGGCAACATTTCAATTTAATTTAAAATATTTTTCAACTTGTATTACGATTATAAATCCGTAATAAACAAATTTTAAGTAATATTTACAATAAAACGATGCGAAAAACTCGTTGAAAAACCAATCATAGACTTTTCTTTCACTTTGCACTGAAAATATAGACGACCAACGCACATCTGACGAAAAAATATCACATCGATATAACCCAATTGAACTTAGAACAGAACCCTCCAGGAAAGTAATGCAGAGGACGGCCTTGAGAAACTTGGAAACGGTCCTTGGAGAAGAGGATGTAAAGTACTGGTAGTTTCGGTCAGAAATTAAAGCTCACTTGCTGAGGACAGAGTTAGAAAACGGAACTTAATGACGACCTTTCGTGTCCCACCTAAATAATCTAAGGAATAAAGTCTAAAATTTAAAAAAACGGTTCCAAATTCGATGATTTTTCGCAGAGATACACCTGTTTGAAATTTAGGTAAAATTTTGAGTAAAAATTTGGTTCCTTCCAAATTATGAATTAAATTTTATTTTAGATAAATTTATTCTACGCTTGAACGAGAAAATACATCCAATGAAAAGAAGCAAAATTAATGAATCGAATTTTTCTTCATATCTAGAATTTTCCGTAAAGTTTTTTTCCTTCCACTTGTACGCTTCCAATCCTTATAAGGACAATTATCGCATACGTATTACTAATACCCATATGAATAGGTACATTGTAAATATAATTAGATAGGTGTAGTAAGTGTATAAAAATAGGCACCCACGCTTTTACTGAAACAAACTAAATATTAAAATAATTCAATGCATTCAAAAATACACTACAAGTCTATTCACACAATGTTTTTATGATAATAATCATTTAATGTTTCTCTCACGCGAATGTATTCATTGATTTAAAAGACGAAAAAAGAAGTTTAAATTTGATCCATAAATATTTTCATTTTTCTAATAACAATCTAGAAACTACAAATTGATCCAACTTTAATATAAACTAAGCATGAAACTTTTTACAAAATTTATGTCATATTGTGTACGCTTTTTGCATAAATTTTACGTATCCGATCCGGTTACTACGGGAGTTTTGAATAATGATATCTCCAGAAAAAAATAACTAAGAAAACATAAAACATGCTCCAAGTAAAGTCAAGGATGAAGCACAAAGATTTAGGTTTTAGTTTGCGTAAAAAAACACTTATTAAGAGGAAGAGAGATAAGTAATAGAGATGAAATAGTTGGTAAAAGAGATGAAAGGGTAAGTAGTAAATACGATAGGATAAGAAGTAGAAATTAGAAGTTTGAAGGGTAAGTAATGAAAATGGAATGATCAATATAGTCAAAATATTAAAAACAAATTATTTTAACGTTAACATGTGAATGAATTGAATGAAAAACATAATATAAATAATTTTCTATTTTAAAATGTATTTCAAATATGAAAAACTTAATAAACACTTCAAAAGATTACTGTTAATCTCGAAATAGATGAACATATCAATTTGTATGTTTTACCTACAAAGTATCTAAAAAAGCAACATCAATCCTTCGTCTGCGGAGGGATGATAATGACTAACCATAATATAAAACTGGGTTATCAAAAAAATCAATTTTTTGAACTTTCAGACGTCATCTAATTTTGGTCTATTCCAGTATCCAATGTATGGTTATATCCGGTTTCGTTAAACCAAGAAAGATTCCTAAACTTTCGTCAAATTTAACATTACTGTAAAAGGAGTAAAAAATTTGGGGACTTCATTCCGTCATCTAGTTAGTGTATGGATTAATTTTATCAAAAAAACTAACGTCAAAAATGTAAACTTTGACCCAAAATTGATGTTTAAAAAAAAAATCATTCAAATCGGATAAAATTTGGTCAAGATGCAAACAAATTGATTTATTTTTTACCTTAATCAGAAAAATTTAATTTTTTTCGATCACACCCAAATTTTACATATTTTTTGATTCTCCAATAACGTAATCCGACTAAATTTTGATCAAATTTCTGGTCCAATTTAACATATCTTTTGTAAGATTCAAGAATGTGGATTTCTGGCCTCGCCTCTCTCTCTTGAAGGATTTCTAGTAGCAAAAAATATATCCAAAAATTAGTGGACTTTAACAACAAATTTCATTATGGTCAAAAAAATTTTGGAACTTTTTGCTTTTGGACTTAAACCATATCTTTAAACTGTCGGAAATACCAAATTTAAAATTTTTTACAATATTCCGTTTTTCTCCAATAAAAACTGTAGGTTTGTACCAAATTATTGTGATAATTAGTCGTAAAATTCAATAAGATAATTTTATTATCATTATTATTTCAATTATCTATCATAACAATCTAATAATTTTCTTCGATTCATCGTTTACAACTATAACGTTCATATAATTACGTGCTTTGGATAAATCATCATTCTAAATTTGGATTTGCCACGTCATATTATATGAGATCGCCGCGTCGGTGTTAGTGTATTTAACAAATATTTTTACCTATATATAAAAAGACAGTAATTTTCACAATTCATTAGTAACAGATTTACATCTGAAACGAAATCGAAAAATATTAAAACGAAAATAGACTTTTTAAAACAAAGTAAGTTTTTATACGATATCACTTTTTTTGTTAACTAACCGATTTATTGGTTATTCATAATTAATTAACATAAATTAACTAATTTTCATCAATTTTTTAATTAATCGATTAATTTGTTTTTTAAAATTAATTTTTTCATCCATTTTCTGGATAATAATTAAATATACAAAATAATTTTTTCTAAAATCGTTATATGTTAGAAAAGCTTGCTCTTTAAAAATTATTTTCTGACTTATCTACTGAAATTTTGTAATGAATTGTAAGACTAATTGCTAACTTTCATGTTCACAAAACCTAAATTATTTTTGCATTATAATTTATGTACCTATTCTTAAAGTTGCTTCCGACACCATTTCAATTCCGTTGCTTCCGTTTTCAATTTAAGCGTTGCATTTTTAAAACTTTGCAGAGTGAAAAGCCAAATATTCTTTTAAACCGTGTAAAATCTGCCAAATTTTTCATGAAATTAATAGATCAAATAGCTATTTCACAAAGTTTTTAAAATCATCGGAATCTATTTCTCCGATTTCCGAAAGGAAGGACTTACAAATGTAAACAAACAATTGACTGAGTTAATTATTGAAAGCTCACTTTGATCATTATTAATTATTTTAAGTTTTTCCAACACGAATCTTTTCTAGCCCTAATTTTAAATTTTAATTTTATTCCAGATGTCTCTTGTACCATTATTTTTCCGCGACTGGTGGGATGACTTAGAAACCACACGTCCAACCTCCCGACTATTGGATCAAAACTTTGGTATGGGAATCAATCGTGATGATTTATTATCTTCAATAGCCGTTCCATCTCGTTCATTATTACGCGCCAACAGTGGATACTATCGTCCATGGGGTAGTTTATTAAATCGACAAAACTCCAGTTCAACAATTAATGTCGATAAAGAGAAATTTGAAGTTACCTTAGATGTACAACAATTCACACCAAATGAAATAACCGTTAAAGTAACAAATGAAACAAACACAATTGTTGTGGAAGGAAAACATGAAGAGAAACAAGATGAACATGGTTATATTTCACGGCATTTCGTTAGACGTTATGTAATACCTCAAGGACATGACTTGAATGGAGTTGTGTCAAGCTTATCTTCTGATGGTGTTTTAATAGTAACCGTACCAAAGAAATCTTTACCAATTGCCCAAGGTGAACGTGTTATACCAATTAAACAAGTTGCGGCAAAAAATGATAACCAAATGAAAATTGACGAACCAAATTAATGTAACCACTATTTTTTTGAGATAATTTTATATTTATGACGAAATAAATTATTATTTTTTATATGAAAATTCTTTTATTCTTTTTATTTATTTATTTTTTAAATAATGGCAGTAAAAGAATCCTATTTTTCATTTTTCTACTTCAAAATATTTCAACTTAACAAATCAAATCGATTTTCTATTCAAAAATCATACATATATGTAATGTGAATTGCCTAAGCCGATTAATATTTGAACAACTGATTCAATTTTTCATATATTTTTCTTAATAATAATTTAATAATAAAAGATACAATTATTGAATACTAGATAAATAAATAAAAAGGTAAATAAAAATATCCTACAATAAAATGAAATGAAATCGAAAATCAGTGCGAATGAAGAACAGAAAAATAAAAAAGGAAATGAAATACTGAATTATTTGATAAATTCGATTTTCTAATGTAAGTTGATTATAAGCAATACACATTACATAGATGTAAGATTTTTATATAAAAAATGAGATTGAATACCTATACACAATTTTCTAAAGAATCGAATTATCAGGAAGATATATCGATTTTCAAACATTTAGCTAACAATATGACAAAACTAAATTTTTTTTTAAATGAGCCAAAGCCAAAGTATATGCAACTTTTATCACAGATCTGAAAAAGAATTGAGGGTGTAGGAAATAAAACCATTTTTTTTTTAAGAAAATAAATAATTTATTGTAAAAAACAAATATTGGGCTAGATTTTAACTTAAAGACTAGGAACAACAGTATCACATATCAGTCTTAAAAAAAAAATTAAATCAACAAAATTTAGAAAAATAACCAAAAAAGGAATTAATTAAATTTTGAAGAAATCTAATCAACTTCTTCGATTGTTGGACCTCCTGATTGTTGCTGGCCACCAAATCCACCATACTGTTGACCACAACTAGCTCCACCAGGGAATCCACCCGCACCAGGTGGCATTTGTGGACCACCGGCTCCAGCTCCTCCATGTAATTTTGTCATGATTGGACTACAAGTTTTCGTTAGTTCTTTCATGCGATATTCAATTTCTGATTTCTCAGCCAAACGATTGTTGTCCAACCATTGTAACGCATTCTCGCATTCTGATTGGATCTTCTCTTTATCGTTTGAATCCAATTTGTCGCCAGAATCTTCTACGGCTTGTTTCAAACTGAAGATGTAACCTTCTAGTTGATTTCTTGCTGCAATTACTTCACGTTGACGTTCATCCTCTTCTTTGTACTTCTCAGCTTCGGCCAACATTCGATCGATATCTTTCTGAGACAATCGACCCTTGTCGTTTTTGATGGTGATGTTCTTTGAATTGCCACTGCTACTATCCTTGGCCGATACATTCAATATACCATTGGCATCCAAGTCAAATGTTACTTCAATTTTGGGTACACCTCGTGGAGCTGGTGGGATTCCAGTTAAATCGAATGTTCCCAACAAGTTGTTATCCTTGGTCATCGCCCGTTCACCTTCAAACACTTGAATGGTGACAGCTGGTTGATTATCTGAGTATGTAGTGAAGGTTTGTGTTTGTTTGCATGGAATACGGGCATTACGTTCAATGATCTTTGTCATTACACCACCAGCTGTTTCAATACCCAACGATAATGGTGTTACATCGACTAAGAGCACATCTTGAATCTTTGAATCGGTTGATCCTGTTAGAATTGCAGCTTGAACCGCAGCACCATAAGCTACTGCTTCATCTGGATTGATTGATAAGTTCAGTGACTTGCCGCAGAAGTAATTTTGGAGTAATGATTGTATTTTTGGAATTCTTGTTGATCCACCAACCAAGACCACGTCATGAATTGCTCCCTTGTCCAATTTGGCATCAGCCAAAGCCTTCTCAACTGGTTGTAATGTGCCACGGAATAAATCTGAGCACAATTCTTCGAAACGAGCTCTTGATATTTTTGTGTAGTAATCAATGCCTTCATACAAAGCATCAATTTCAATGGTTGCCTCCGTACTCGATGATAACGTACGTTTGGCTCGTTCCGCTGCTGTTCTTAAACGTCGTAGTGCTCGTGGATTACTGCGTAAATCTTTTTTGTATTTTCGTTTGAATTCATCGGCTAAATGGTTAACTAGCCGATTGTCGAAGTCTTCACCACCCAAATGTGTGTCACCAGCTGTGGATCGTACTTCAAACAAGGAACCTTCGTCAATTGTTAAGATGGATACATCAAAGGTTCCACCACCCAAATCGAATATTAGCACATTTCGTTCGCCTTTCAAGTTCTTGTCCAATCCATATGCTAACGCAGCCGCTGTTGGTTCGTTAATAATTCGTAGCACATTCAATCCAGCTATCGCTCCCGCATCTTTAGTAGCTTGACGTTGTGAATCGTTGAAGTATGCTGGCACTGTGATTACAGCATCTCGAACATCTTGTCCTAAATATGCTTCTGCTGTTTGTTTCATTTTTGTAAGGACCATTGAACTGATTTCTTCTGGTGCAAAACGTTTCACTTCTCCTTTGAATTCTACTTGTATTTTTGGTTTGCCACAATCGTTGATCACTTTGAATGGCCAATGTTTCATATCTGCTTGTATTTTTTGATCATCGAATTTTCGACCAATTAAACGTTTTGCATCGAATACGGTGTTTTGTGGATTCATTGCTACTTGATTTTTCGCCGCATCGCCGATTAATCGTTCTGTATCACTGAATGCCACATATGAAGGTGTTGTTCGATTCCCTTGGTCATTCGCAATTATTTCCACTTTTCCTTGTTGCCATACACCAACACAGGAGTATGTTGTTCCCAAATCAATACCAATTGCAGGTGCCATTGTTATTTTTCTTCTTTTCAACAATACTTCGCTTTACAACAATTAAAATATTCACTTCGTTTAATAAAATATAAGTCGCTTTGTATATAGTCGTTTAGTTATAACAATTGCTTGTTATATCTGATTGCTTCGTGTATTCGTATTATTCTGTTGTTCATCGCGTCACACACTCGCTTATATACTATTCTCGCACTTCTTCTAGAACAGTCTAGAGCATTCTACTGTATTCTATGTAGTAAGTAGTTCAAATGTACGTTGATGCGCTAGACCATAATCAATGCGCTTCATTGTATTTGTGTACTAAAAATATAAAGTCATTAAACAGAGAACATACTAGAATGTTCCATTACATTCACAATATTATTGTTGCTTCTTTGTTCAACACATAGCCAATAATATTTGTTTGACTCTTTTTATGGAAAAATAACGTACGATATTTTATATTTACTAGAATATATCAGATATATGGAAATGTTAAAAAAAGTTCAATGTATTGGTGTATTACAATTTGTAAACAAAGAAGAAACATAAACATCATTTTCTCAAAGTTTCTATGCACTTTATTTCTACTAAAATGCATTTTCGTAATATTTAAACTGCATGTTCGACCTTGTTTATTTTTTCGACGATTATATTGTTTTAGAATGAGAATATTCTAGAATTATGAATATTAGTAATGATATTATGTTTTCAATTTTGCTTTTATTACGCAATTGGCATACCGTGATAAAATGATTCTATACTTTTTCGATGTATCTCATAAAAAAGTCAAGGGTATTTTTTAATTTAGATTAATTTTAAAATATAGGTCAAAATGTTTCTATTCAAGGTGTAAGCTTTTGCGAAATAATTGTATTCTAGACAATTCCGCTTAACTTTATTAAAAGTAAACGGTTAAAATTGTATCATACTTTTTCTTAGTATAGGGTTGAATAATTACAAAAGATAAATGTTAAAAATATAAATGAAAAAATTACAGACAATTTGTAGACAAGTCTTTTGAAATGAGAAATCTAACTGGATCTCAAACATTCAAAACGATTTGGAGAAGTTTTGATCGTATCTTATTTCAAATAAATTTAAAAAACACTTAATGAGAGAGCCACGAAAACCACGAATATATTTAAAAAAAATTCAAATGTTAAGATCTAAATTGACTTTAAATAAGCAAATTTTATGCGGTAGGTGTAATCCATTGGCAAATTTTTAAGTGGGGCAAAACAAAATTTATTTTAATAAACCTTTCATATTCATACCATTGACCAGAGAATATATCTTTTACTGATATAGTCTATGCCATTGACCAACCCAAATCACAGCTGAATCATAAAATGAGTGGGATCAAACATTTTATATAAAATAAAAATTATAAGACATTTCTATCTTTTGGTCTTGGTAATTGTTTTGGTCGAGTTTGAGCTTTGAATACGGCCCAAAAAAACTTTTATCTAAATATCTGAAAACATTTTAGGCAGTCCACTTTAACATTTAATGTTTCGAGGTAATAAAAAAGAATTTCGATTACTTTGTAAAAGAGTATTTTCATGGAAAAATATGTAATTAAAAATTACATTAGAGGTTTCTATCATATTCATTGAAAAAAAAAAAAAAAAAAAAAAAAAACATAGAAACGTCGAGAAAATGATATTTATGTTTCTTACTTTGTTTACAAATTGTAATACACCAATACATTGAACTCTTTTTAACAATTTCATATATCTAGCATATTCTAGTAAATACAAAATATCGTACGTTATTTTTCAATAACATGAATCAAACATATATTAATGACTATGTGTTGAACAAAGAAGCAACAATAATATTGTGAATGTAATGGAAAATTCTAGTATGTTCTCTGTTCAATGACTGTATATTTTTAGTACACAAATACAATGAAGCGCATTGATTATGGTCTAGCGCATCAACATACATTTGTATTGATATGTGTGCTATAGAATTACAGAGAATACAGTAGAACGCTCTAGACTGTTCTAGAAGAAGTACGAGAATTGTATATAAGCGAGTGTGTGACGCGATCAACAACAGAATAATACGAATACACGAAGCAATCAGATATAACAAGCAATTGTTATAACTAAACGACTATATACAAAGCGACTTATATTTTATTAAACGAAGTGAATATTTTAATTGTTGTAAAGCGAAGTATTGTTGAAAAGAAGAAAAATAAAAATGGCACCTGCAATTGGTATTGATTTGGGAACAACATACTCCTGTGTTGGTGTATGGCAACAAGGAAAAGTGGAAATAATTGCGAATGACCAAGGGAATCGAACAACACCTTCATATGTGGCATTCAGTGATACAGAACGATTAATCGGCGATGCGGCGAAAAATCAAGTAGCAATGAATCCACAAAACACCGTATTCGATGCAAAACGTTTAATTGGTCGAAAATTCGATGATCAAAAAATACAAGCAGATATGAAACATTGGCCATTCAAAGTGATCAACGATTGTGGCAAACCAAAAATACAAGTAGAATTCAAAGGAGAAGTGAAACGTTTTGCACCAGAAGAAATCAGTTCAATGGTCCTTACAAAAATGAAACAAACAGCTGAAGCATATTTAGGACAAGATGTTCGAGATGCTGTAATCACAGTGCCAGCATACTTCAACGATTCACAACGTCAAGCTACTAAAGATGCGGGAGCGATAGCTGGATTGAATGTGCTACGAATTATTAACGAACCAACAGCGGCTGCGTTAGCATATGGATTGGACAAGAACTTGAAAGGCGAACGAAATGTGCTAATATTCGATTTGGGTGGTGGAACCTTTGATGTATCCATCTTAACAATTGACGAAGGTTCCTTGTTTGAAGTACGATCCACAGCTGGTGACACACATTTGGGTGGTGAAGACTTCGACAATCGGCTAGTTAACCATTTAGCCGATGAATTCAAACGAAAATACAAAAAAGATTTACGCAGTAATCCACGAGCACTACGACGTTTAAGAACAGCAGCGGAACGAGCCAAACGTACGTTATCATCGAGTACGGAGGCAACCATTGAAATTGATGCTTTGTATGAAGGCATTGATTACTACACAAAAATATCAAGAGCTCGTTTCGAAGAATTGTGCTCAGATTTATTCCGTGGCACATTACAACCAGTTGAGAAGGCTTTGGCTGATGCCAAATTGGACAAGGGAGCAATTCATGACGTGGTCTTGGTTGGTGGATCAACAAGAATTCCAAAAATACAATCATTACTCCAAAATTACTTCTGCGGCAAGTCACTGAACTTATCAATCAATCCAGATGAAGCAGTAGCTTATGGTGCTGCGGTTCAAGCTGCAATTCTAACAGGATCAACCGATTCAAAGATTCAAGATGTGCTCTTAGTCGATGTAACACCATTATCGTTGGGTATAGAAACAGCTGGTGGTGTAATGACAAAGATCATCGAACGTAATGCCCGTATTCCATGCAAACAAACACAAACTTTCACAACATACTCAGATAATCAACCAGCTGTCACCATTCAAGTGTTTGAAGGTGAACGGGCGATGACCAAGGATAACAACTTGTTGGGAACATTCGATTTAACTGGAATCCCACCAGCCCCACGAGGTGTACCCAAAATTGAAGTAACATTTGACTTGGATGCCAATGGTATATTGAATGTATCGGCCAAGGATAGTAGCAGTGGCAATTCAAAGAATATCACCATCAAAAACGACAAAGGTCGATTGTCCCAGAAAGACATCGATCGAATGTTGGCCGAAGCTGAGAAGTACAAAGAAGAGGATGAACGTCAACGTGAAGTAATTGCAGCAAGAAATCAACTAGAAGGTTACATCTTCAGTTTGAAACAAGCCGTAGAAGATTCTGGCGACAAATTGGATTCAAGCGATAAAGAGAAGATCCAATCAGAATGCGAAAATGCGTTACAATGGTTGGACAACAATCGTTTGGCTGAGAAATCAGAAATTGAATATCGCATGAAAGAACTAACGAAAACTTGTAGTCCAATCATGACAAAATTACATGGAGGAGCTGGAGCCGGTGGTCCACAAATGCCACCTGGTGCGGATGGATTCCCTGGTGGAGCTAGTTGTGGTCAACAGTATGGTGGATTTGGTGGCCAGCAACAATCAGGAGGTCCAACGATCGAAGAAGTTGATTAGGTTTCTTCAAAATTTAGTTAAATTTATCATCATTGTTCATTGATTTTAATCATTTTCGTTATCTCATTTTAAGTCACCGTACCTCTCTAAAAAAGTATTAATAATTTTAAGGCTGTAAATATTGATATTTTTGTTATTGTAATGAAAATTGGGCTAGATTGTTAAGTTATTCTTTTCACATTGAAAAATAAAATTATTTATTTTTTAAATTAAATCTTGTGTTTTCTTTTTGTTACAATTTTTTTATTTTCAGCAAACTATGAGACGACTTTTGTATACAGATATGATAAATCAGTTGCCTAACAATCATCTAAAGAAAACTTTTAAGCAAATTTGTGACGCGACTTTTGTACACAGATATGATAAATCAGTTGCCTAACAATCATCTAAAGAAAACTTTTCACAAATAATGTAACAAAACATATTTTTACTATATTGAACTAAGTTTAAAAATTACTTCACAAAATTAAAAATACACAATATTTGCAGGCAAGTAACTTTTTGGCCCTTGGTCCTTTTGGGCTCTACCAGGGCTCATTTTTAGAGCCAACAAGTGAACTTGAAGATAGGCTACAGTAATTTACTCCAGGATTCCAGGTTTAGTCACAGTAATTTTAAATCTCATTATGGCTGAAATCGTTGAAGCGCTTGACAATAAGCAGTCAGACATAGGACCTGACCTATCTTTCGTAGCAAATTCGGAACAGGAATGATTGAGCTTTTACCATGAAGAATGAAGGAATTAAATAAAAAACCAGATTTTTTTAGAAATATTTTTTGAATATATTTGGTTCCAAATACTATGTCTCTATAATACAAATATCAATATGAATGTAATAAACATTTATCTAAAGCCATATGAATTTTTATTTTTATTTATTTTTTTATATTAAATTTCAGTATAACAAATAGGCCATAATAATGACTTGAATTGGTAAAATATTCAAATATATATATAAATACATACAATTATTAATAATCAATCAATCAATATATTAAATTATACAATATTTAAATCTTTTTGTTCTTTTTAAAAATATAAAATAGAAAGAAATATATTTTTAATAATTAAAGAAAAAAATGGTAACAAAATATCATTTTATGTTTAGTTTTTTAATTTATTTAAACTAATAAATTGGGTGTTGATGGCAATGGCAATATTTGCTGTGTAATGATCATTGCATATATTGCCAAAAATATTTTGAAACGACACATATTCGATAGTATGAAAAGTAATTTTCATTTAGTTACACACCATCGGAAACGAAAAAAATTGTTTGTGTCGGAATTTGATAAAATTAATTTTACAGGATATATTTCACCAAAAGTCCATGAATGGTTGTAGGTATACTTAATGTCTGAAATCGCTTTAAGATATAACTCTGGTGTCGATTTCAGTCGATATCTCTCGCACAACTCGTTCAAGGATTTTAGTAATTTTTGGAAAAAGCGAAAAAAACACAAAATTATTTTGTGTAAAAAATGTATATTTAGCCCATAGCCAATGGGTATATTTAGCCCAAACATACAAAAATCGGATTTAATGGATGACTGATGTAGTTTTTGAGAAAACGGTTGAAATTTTACACCAAAAGCGATTTATCGGGGCGATTTCAGTGTCCAATGAACTGAGGCTTTGTTTTTTTTATCCAAATTATGCTATTAATTAAAAAAAACTGGCATAAATCCCTGAATTTTCAAGGATTATAAGTGTAGAAATATTGGTTAGATTTAATAAATTCTCAAATCTAATTTTGTTTGATTAATTATACGTCAATATAAACAAAACCAGGACTGCGTTTATCTGAGGAGATCGCTGAGTTAACTTATCAGCCCTTGTATCGGCACCTCATATATGATAATCCATTTTTTTCTATCAGATACATGAGGTGCCAGTACTCTATTTCAAATCAATATGGTTCACTTCGGCTGGACGGAGCCAATGAAAATTAATTTTAGTTTAAAGAATAAATTAAAATACTAAACTTTTCGATTCGATTTAAATATTTATAATTTAAATAAAAATTTATTTAATTTTTTTTTTATAATAAATGTGGTGTAATTTGTTATTAAATATTTTTTTTAGTAATATATTTATGTATAAAAGCTTTTTAAATTACTAAATAATATATTAAATTTCAGTCTTTGTACGATAACTATTTTTATATTTATTTTTTACTTTTTAGGTAGTTTAAATGAATACAATTTTTTTTAATTTCTTTTTTTTAGTAAAGATGGCAACAACATTGTTTTTTATTACGAACGACGAATATCTTCATTTGATGAATTTTGATGAGATGATTATAGTTCCTTGCTTGTTTTTGAGGTTAGGAAGACATTTTGAAGTTGTTTTCATTTTGGTTTTAAGTTATATAGTTTTCACAATTCCTTTATTTAAAAAAGTAATTCCATTTTGAAAGACGCGAGCGTTTCTTGAATTTTTCCTGGGTATAGGTGTAGGGTTGTGTTCCTGTTCGTTTTCCTAATTTTTGTATTACATTATAAAATTCCTTTTGGCACTGTTTTGTTTTAAAAGAGTTTCAAAAATCAATTCACTGTTATAAGTTATTAGTAATTGTAGTATCAAAAATTTAAGTTTTATTAGTCGATGTATGTGATATATTAATGGGGTCCAAGGCGTTCTGGTAGAAATAAAAATTTTTGAATGAGGCACCCTATCTAAAAAATTGTTAAAGGCGACCACCTGAATATTTTATATGAATAATAATGTATTTTTATTAGTTAAAAAACCTCAACGTGCGTTGCATATAAGGTTGTCATGAAAGTAGAAGGGGGTCTCATGTAGTTCAACAAAGTAACATTATGACGTAAATTCTGACAGCACTGAAATGTTTATGTTGACATTTGTGATAATTTTTGTTCTAAAAAGCTAAAAACAGGAATGTTTTGTAAATGGGTACAGTTATTTATAATAAGCGCAGATCCAGGGAATTTTATTATAGGGGTGCATAAAATATGAACCAGGATATTTTTAGGAATTGACTAATTTTTATTCTTACTGTTTTGAAGAGGGATGTTGCCCCAATTGCTTGGATATAACGCCGATTCGAACGCTCTGGCGTTCAATTGAAAATTTTGAGTATCATATGATGCAGTATTTCTTCTAGGCCATAGTCCGTATCAGCTTTAAGGGCTAACTTCGTTACTAACAAAATTCTCTTTGAATTACGACCACTTATCAAGTTTATTTTAACTAAAAATACATTAGTATTCATGGAGAAATTATAAGGTAGATGATAAAAATCAGGGCACAATTTCTGGACCTTCCATTAATTTTTGATTCGTTTTATGGTCATGAATACAAACACTTAAATTTTATTTATTTATAAAAGTGTAAAATTTGAATTATCATTATTATAAATATTAAAAAGTTAACTGTATTATTAGTTTTGCAGTAGAGTCCCAAATTTTTTAGTTTTTTTCCATGTGCGTTTATGCATCATACAAATATGTGTATATAAAAATTTTTTTGAGAATATTCTGGACTCTACTGTGTTTTTGTAAATATGTATTTTTTGTTTTCAAAAAACGCCTACGATGATAAAAACTACATACCATTGAATTATTATTACAAAAAATTTTCTATTGAATAATTTTTATGTTACGTAACATTAATATTTTTTTTATATAACATAATTTTAAATGTTACATTTTGTATATTTTTGATTTTTTTAAAAATATTATATAAAACGATCTAGGAAATATAAATCGGGCGATTTTAACAGAAAAATGGAATGGTAGAATACAGTCTGCCCTTTCTAAAACTCAAAATAGAAATTATTTCCAATGCGAAATTTTATGCAATCGTAGGTGCTACATAAACACAGGGGGCTTAGCAATATCTTGTGTTATCTGTTTTTCTGGTTGTAAACAGAGAGAGAATATTCGGAGAAATATTTCGAACAAAAATTGTTTGTTACTTTATAACGAATAACATTGCAACATAGGTTGGTTTTCTTCTATCTCTTACAAGTTACGAACATATACACGACCTATTTCTTAACCTCCAGCGGTTGGTAACACCTACGAACGCATACAATTTCACATTTCGCATTAGGATCTATCACTAGTTTAAGTATGCAAAAGGACAGATTGAATTCTGCAATTCAATTTTTTCTGTTAAAGTCACTAGATCTATTAGAAATATATCTTTGTAATTCGAAATATTTATGTGCAAAATTTTTCGGAATTTTATTTTCTCGGATCGTGATTTTTAAATTATTATTGTGTAAACATTCTTAACATTTTCAGCCATCAAATGACTTGTAGGAGACAGTTAGGTGAATCTCAAAACTGCAGTAAAGTCTTAGATTATTTAAGGAGAAACCTTCCAAAAATTTTGCACGTATTTATTTAAAATTACTCGTTTCCACAAGATACTATCAATAGATCCATCTAAATATCGATCTATTAAACAAAAAAACATTTACAATTACACAACAATTGCTCTAAAAACTTTCTCATTCTCTACAAAAAAAAAAATTGTCTATGTACAAGAAAAAAAGTTCTCGTTCAGAAAACTTTGTAAATTTTCTGCCGTCAAAAAATAAATTACAAAACAAATTTCAACAATTAAAATTGTTACGATCGTCGACCAGTACGTTCGCGACTAGTTTCACGATGCAGTGATGTTCGAGTGCGCGTGGGAGATCCTGATGAAACGCGTGTTTTACGTGATCGTTTAAATTTCGCCATATCTTCGCCAAATACATCGCCCGTACGTAATGCTGATATTAAATCGTCGAATTCACCTTTTGCATCGGTCTTATCATGGTTACCGTTGGTTGTACCATTGATGCTACCATTTTGTAATCCTAAGGATTTTGATACGGATGATAGGATACCTTCTCGACTACTTTTACGTTCCATCGTACGTTTTTTCAATTCGGCCTCTTGCTTGGCACGTTTCTCTTCTTCTTCTTGACGTTTACGCATATTTTCATTGTCTTGATGAGCATCAGCAAATGCTGTTAAGAATGCATCGAAGATACCGAAAAACTCATCGGGCTGAATGGCTGTTGGATCTTCCCCAAATAAGCGGACAGCACGATCAAATCGGGTCTAAAAAAATAAATAAGAGATTTTTTAATTCATTGTAAAAATAATTTAAAATGTGAACAGTCAGATTTAAAATAACCTTAACCCCAAAAAATAACGGGGCCGTATTTCCTGGGAAGAGGCATGGACAATTACGCCGAAGCCACTCTTCAATAGCTTCATCTTCCTGAACGATGAAGCGAAACACAGAACTTCGTCAAAGGGCTTTTGGAGTTATTGACACATACAAAACGAATAAAATTTTACCTTCATATCTGTGAATTGATCATCCAATTCTGCTAAACGGCATGTGGCTGTTGCTTGAAACTCGCGCATAACAGGCACAAAACGATCAGCAGGATTTGGTGGTGTCATATGAGCACGATGATATTCAATTTCACGGCCGACTTCTTTCAAACCAGCGCGCAATTGTCGTACATCTTTTTCAAGCTCACCCAATGACACTTTAGCTGCATCTCTTACATGAGTTAGTTCTTCATCCAATTTCAATATATCCTTAAACTATTGAAAAATAAAAAAATTAATTTCCAAAAGATTACATGAGAAGCTTTTTAAATTACCTTCTTTTCTAATATTTGCACCAGATAATGTAACAAAGTGGTTCCTTTTGCTGCACTCGATTTTGTATCAGCTAAACGATTCAAAGATGCTAAACGGAAACCAGTTGCATTGCCACGAGCACCACGATTCATGTAGTTTCCTAACGCAAGAACTAATTCAAGTAAGCGACGTAATCGTCTTGATCTTGCTACTTCACGAGACGCTTCCATAACACTGTTGATACGCGGTGTAACTTCGTTTAGCGCTAAATTAAAACGTTTCTTATAGTGTAAGCTGCGCAAGCGTTGTTCGTAGTGAGGAATTCTATAACAAAAGCACATCAAATATTAAAATATGAGTTTTGGAAGGTCAATTCGACTTTATCTTAAAAACTTACTTGGATATTTCGTAAAGAAAACGATCTGCCCGTGCTAAGGAATCAATTTCGTCACTATGTTCTTCTAAAAGTGCTGCTTCTTCTGTGCTTGGTGTAAATTTTAATAATTGTTCAACCATATCGATTGGTAATTGTTCTTTACTGTCCATACTTAATATTACTCTGAAAAGAGAACAATAACTGTAATATTACTCTGAAAAGAGAACAATAATTTTACTGTGGTGCTGTCTTGCAGGTACGAGTTTGAAAAAAGCATCTGGCCAATCTAATTTGAGCCGCCTTGGCCAGTTATAAGAGCTTCAGCCACAAAAAACATACCTACGTTAGAAACCTTTAAGCTTTTGGTAATTTTGGATTAGGAATATCCACTTACTTTGAAATATCTTCATCAGACATTTTTAATTTGGACAATAAAATTGTACAATTTTGAGCACGTCGTCCATCGATAACCGACAATACTTTGGTACGATTTTTACCAATTTGTCGTAAATCCTCAATAGAACCATCGTTAACAACACCATTCTTTTGATATGCACAAAACAATCGATCAATACATTCCAATTCCATGGCATTATACAATTTAGAATCATCTAATTCATTCCAAATTGTTCCATTTAATTTGGTCTCCGGTAACTTGGACCAATTAAATGATTTTAATGGATTCGATGGTTGTGGTACATTACGTTTTGTTTCCATTCGTATTGGCGGTGCATTCGGTGGTGGTGCTACGGGCGGTGTTGATAATGGTAGTGGTGGTGGTCCTGGAGCGGGAGGAGGTGGAGGTGCTGCCATGATTGGAGGAGGTGGTGGGGGTAAGAAGTCAGATGCTTTGAAATCTTTATCCGTTCCATTGGATATATTTAGTCCCATCACTTTGGCATCGTCTGGTATACTACCAGAACTGACTAATTGTTCGAGCCGAAGTCTTTCGCACCGTTCGTTGTTCACCATACGATCTAATTCAGCGGTTTTATATTCGAGCTCACTGACTCGTTGTCGTGTTTCGATATGTGAGGCTGTTTCTTTTTCTAAACGTTCCTTAAATCGTGCTAAACTTGATTCGGCGTCCTCTTTTTCTTGTGTTCGCAAATCTAATTCTTGTTCTTTTTTCGCGAGACGATTTGATATTTCTGTATTTTCGTGTTCAAGTTCTTCAGCTTTTTTTCGAGCTGCCACTAATTCTTCTTCTTTTGCTAATCTGAAAGATAAATTTAATTTTTTTAATTTAGTGGAAACCAATATCGATTAAATGTGTTGGACTTTTCAAAATAAATGATCTTAATTTAGGGCTGAATCGAAAAACAAACTGGAAAATTATTGGAAATACTTACAAATGTACAATTTCCTTAACATTAATTTCAATTGGGGCAACATCTGGATTTTTCACGCTATTTGTCTCAGCTTCCGTGGATTGTAAAACAATTTGTTGAACAATTCGATCAAACAATAACCAATGTTGAGGATGTGATCCATAATCCACTACAAAAAGACAATTTATTAGCAAAATCGTAAAATTTGGGGATTTTTCCTTTAAATACTTACATGGTAATAACAGACAATGTTCCAATAAGGAGAGTAAATGTGGATAAGCAGCTGTATGACTTAGCTTTCGACGTACAATATCAAACATAGCTGACGCACTTTTCGTATCAATATGCTCCTGTTCAAAACGTCTGGCTAATTCCTTTTCGTCCTCATTTCGAACCATTTCAAAGAAATCCAAATGCCGATTTAACATTTCATTCTCATGACCACGTAATTTATCGATTATAGGTTGAATGCCTAACATTAAAAATTCGTACCTCAAATGTAACCTACGGAGAACAGAAAAGTTATAGAAAAGGAAAGATTTCGGTGAATTATGTGCGAAATTTACCTGAATTCTAAATTTTCCTGACAAAGACCATAATTTAACACAGCATTTACGAATGACATAATTGCCGTTTTTAAATTAACTTCGTCACGATAAACACCAGTCGAACGATCTAAGTCGTTTATAATTCCTTGAAATCGTGTTCGTTCGAATGCAAATTGTTGATAATGTTGCATTGCATCGAGAATTTTTCGATGTCCGCCTGGAACTAAACATACAGCACCTAATATTTCGAGAACGGCAACTTTTGTTTTGATATTTTCCGAGCTTAACGATTGTGATATTACATTTATTCCTGTGGGATGAGCTAACACGTGGGCTCGACCATGCTAAAGATTACAAAATGTACATCAGAAAATTTGAATCAATGCAAAATTTTAGGGAAAACTTACCGAGTTATTCATGAGTGCTTTTATGCATCCAATTAAACTTGTATGCAATGAGCTTTGAGCCGCTGCATATGGTAACGCTTTTAAACAATCCAGTAACGCCACAAGTCCTCCCAGCTCGATAAACCGTAGCACAAAACTATGCGTAGATGTACGTAACGCTGTTTTTAAGCCATCAACTTGTTTTGTTTGCGACTTAATCGTTTCGTCATTATCATCGCCGGTAAAATCTTCAGGCCAATCCAAAAATTCTTTGAGCTTTTGTGTATAGTGTTCGGGTGCATGCTCTTGATTTTGTTCAGCACCACTTTCTACACCTAATTTTCTTGAGCAGTATATTTGCCATTTTTTATGTGATGGCAAACTAAGCATAGCCGCTTTGTTGGGCGCACTGAGATCAAGTTCTTCCACCAATTCCGCGAATCGAGCATCCAATTCAGCTTGAGGTGGCATTGGTTGTGTTGGAGTGAGTGCTTGTAATGTGCCCGTTGCTTCCACAACACAGTACGTAATCTCTGGTGGTTCGTCATTCTGAAAGAATTCAAAAAGTTTATAAATAAATTTTATTACGATTCTCCTGTTAATCATTTTGGAATTTGCCTAATTGTGCACAGTGACTATAAGTTAGAAAAAATTTGTTTTACCTGTAAACAACCACACCACCCAGAACGTGGCCTAGCATGGGCTGGCATCGTGGGGCAGGTTAATCGGGGTAGAGCCTCACGTACTCGATCCCACCCTGCCCCTGGTCGAAGACCCTGTAATTAAAAAAATAAATAATTTTAGTAAAAAACAAAAACAATAATTATTTTAAAAGTTTTCTTATAACAAATACATTTCAGTTAATGATTTCTTTCACTTTCAAACGCCATTTTGACCATGAAAGTATATATCATATTTAAACTTGATTCTATATTATTTTTACAAAATTTTTTGATTAGTCATTCCGTTTATGCAGATTTCTTTAATTAAAATATGTTTATTTGTTATTATTAATATTTCTATTTGTTGCTTTTTGTTATGTGTTTGTAATGAAAGTGAATTTCATAAAATAATAAATAACTTTTATTGATTTTTATTTTTATTGGTATGTTAAATATTTATTGACAATTTGCCTAAAATAAAACATTAACGATTCATAAATATGCAAACAAACACAATTTGTTATCATTTTTGTAATAAGCAATTTTCTTTATCGCAACTTACATGTTAATCATGTGATAGTGATTGCATATACTGAAAATCAAACCAATTAATTTGACAGGTTATTGTTAACGATTTTGTGTTAAGTTTTTATACAACCATCATAAAAAAAAACACATTTGAAGATGGGTTTTGGTTTGCCAAACCTTAAACCTGATTAAATTTTCAATAATAATCCGTTTATAGTGTTACTATGATTCAAAAAATACGAAAATTAGATTGGAATGGACACCTAATGAGTAGTTTTTGAGATATATGATCTTAAAGCCTCTAGAATTCGAGATTATCAAATTCGAATACATGATTGGTTGATATCTTGAAAAATGTTAATTTGATTAGAATTTCAAAAAAATTTTATTGAAATCGAAGATCACATAATTTTTTCGAATTATTTTAAAAGGCTACGGGGCCTGTGAAAAATTGCGAAAGTCGGAAAATTTTTATAGTCCTACATTTTCAATAAAAATTAGTTTATAAGAAAATTATGACCCAAGAAACACAAAAATCGAGTTTAAATGGACACATGATGAGTAATTTTTGAGGTATCTAAATCGAGATTTTCGGATTTGAAGTCATGATTGATCTTGCAAAATATCGGTTTGATTAAAATTTTAACAAGAATCAAAGCCAGACTAATTTAATTTAACAGAAGCAATAAATTTTTAAAATATTTAAAATTTTGATAATAAACCGCGCCTCTTATGAATATTAAAATCAAATTTTACATAAAAACGTGAGAACTATATAATTTTATTAATTTATAATTAAATTTGTTTCTATAGCCAGCTGATGTAGCAAGCTACATTTCTAAAAAAAAATTAATAAAAATAAAATAAAATTAAAAAAAATTTATTAAAAATCATTTCATTTAATTTATGCATTGATTGAAATGAAATCAACTTTCAATCAAATTATATTTCATACATTAAAAATTAAGAATAGAATTTAAACTAATTTTTTTTGATTATGATAACAACATGTGAAAAGGTGTTATTATTTTTAATAAAAACATATTTTTTGTTTTGTTTTGTATTGTATTTTGATTTGCATACATGCAAAATGTCAGATTGTGAATTATAATATAAATATTAATAATAAATAATAATAATAATAAAAATGATTTGTTTTTAAAAATGATTTAAAAATAAACCTTATGAATCACACTTTCATTTTTCGTTATTATTTTTAGCTATTTGTTTAGCTTAACATTAAAGAAAAGCGATAAATGAAGTGATGTATTTGAGCTACCAACAACGTCACGAAAAAATTTATTTCAAGACTGCTGGATTTTAAATATTTTTATACCTTGTATACCTATATAAAATATATATCAAGGTATACTAATTTTAGTCGCAAGTTTGTAGCACTTATAAATATAGATGATACGAACAAAATTTTGGCATGGTTGTTCATAAAATCACCTTATTAGTCCATTTCCGTCTATACGCTCCATCTTGTAAGCTGTTAGAGGTAGAACAAAAGTTTAAATATAAAAAATGTTTCTTATAAAAAAATAAGCGACTTTTGTTTGAAACATTTTTTCGTAAATAAGACCGTTTACTCGTGAGGGTGCAAATTAGGACACAATTTTGGTTTCCATTTTCTACAAAACTTTAAAAGATAAGCAGTTTAAAATTTGTAGATAGCTTCAAATAGTAGTCTTGTGAATGATTTTTGAAAAACGAAAAATAATTCTTGAAAATTCTTTCGAAATATTCGAAAACCAAGAAAAATACCGACCAAAAAGCCTCCATAATTCTAATTTATTAAAAATAATGCAAGCATTGACATTTAAAACTTTCTATTCAGGGTATTCCAGCAATTAACTCAGTCGATTGTTTTTTTTTCACTAGTTTTTATTATAATTGTTCAATGACTATTATTCTTAAAGTTAAAAATTTTTTTTCTATTAATTTTTAAAAATTGAAAGTTTAAACAAAATTTTGTTTTAAGTTAAATGAGTCGTGTGACCTTAACGATACTCCCAGACCAGCCCTTCATTTTTCAAAACCACGATATTTTTAATACATTTTGTTTGCTGACATTATAACTGATTAATGAGTGTTTTGTTGAAAGAGAAACCATTAAAAAAACACTAATTTTTTAAAACTTTACTTATTATGATGAAGGTCTGTTAAAAAGTTGTACAGAATGTAAAAGAATTTTGGGTCAAATATATAAAATTTGTTTGAATTTATCTTGAGATTTGTTTCACAAAAATAAGATAAAAAAGTTGTATAAACATTGTCAAAGATTTTCAGTTTTTGATATTTACAATGATTACAGGCGCGGATCCAGTCCTCAAAAAGGTGATAGGCACGGCACAGCTACCCGAAAATCACCCAAATGCGAGTCAGAGTAAGAAGAACTCGCTCATTATAGTATACAACAACACGAACACTAGTAAATTAATAAACCTGTAAAATGTTAGTTAGTTCACTCACAAAAATTACAAAAGTAAATGTATGTTTATTTGCACATCGCAATGTCACATTTAGACTCTAAACTACTGAACCAATTTTGATGAAATTTTTACAACTTCGAATAATAACAATAAATTAAACAAGCTTTCGCGAAAGCGTTGATAATGTCATCGATATCCAGATCTTGAGGAGAGCTAGTCTAAATAATCTTTCCTGCTCCATTAAGGCACGCAATCAAGATTTAACACCGCGATATGTAGAAAACGATCTCTCTGCAGTAGCTATGCTGGAGGGAAGAGTTGTCAGTATTTGCAAGAACATTTTTATATTTCTTACCCGACTTCTCCTTTTTTCCCAGTGAAAAATTTCATGAAAATCCAGAGTTTTCATAATAAATTTTTGTAATTATGTGTTTATCAGTTAAATATAAACATTTCGGCTCACATTAATCTACTCTCAAGAAATTTTAGCAAAAAAAAAAAAAGATGAAATAACTTAAAAAAAATACTGAACTTTTTTCCCTATGAAAATTCCATCGAAATCGGATATTTTTTTTTTATTTCTATGAAAGGAATTTCAAAAATGATACCTTGTTTTTCGTTTCCGAATAACTTTTAGTATTAACACATTCATGAAACACACTGTACTTTTTTCAAAGACGTTAATTGATAGCTAAATTAAAAGAAAGTAAATCTCTTCTCGACTGTTCATGATGGTGATGGCTTCTTTCTATCTGACTAATATAATAATTACTTATGAGATTGTTAATGCTTTTGTAACTCCAAAAGTGAATTTATCAAATTTAATTATTTTCAAAAGTAAGTAAAATTTTCTTTAACAAAATAATATCCATTATCTGTTATTTCTATCTTCTCTCTTCTTGCAAGTGCTTACAAAAACATTATTTCGTGATAATATAATAAAATAATAAATATTATTAGTTGATAAATTAGAAATTTTACATAGGTAGAGTGAATTTAATCGGTAAATAAGATAATAATTCGACAGTCGGTAAATATGATGATAATTTGATTTGATACTTTTTAGCGAATTACCGAAAGAAATGAAGCTATTGCTTTTGTATTGATGGTGGAATTATCGAAAAATTTCTTCAAATGTTCATCGATCCTACCTGCTAAATGTCAAAAATGATCATCGTTAAAATTTATATATATATGTATGTGCATATAACTATATACGTTTACGTTCCTGTAAAGTACGATTTGAATAAAATTTGGTGCCAAGAAGGGTTTTGTTATTTGAAAGGTCAAGTATGTTAATGAGAAAAATCGACACATAAACAAAGAGTGCGGGGCTCCATAAAGAACAAAATTTTGATTAGGTAAAGTCTCAAATACGCAAAGTATACTGTACCTTGAATCTAAATACCATTGGTAACAAAATATACCATTAGATAATCGAAGTGTAAATTGGGGAAAGAAGTTAAATTCATCCAGAGTCATTACTATTCCAGATTCGGGCACCATACAACAAGCCTCATGGTTGATTTATGGCTTTTTGGCTGGCCATAGCCTTGTTGCTGTCGGTTTTATAAAAAAAAATGAGTGTTGTTGTGTTTGGATCCAGATAACACCGTAGATACATTTTTCGACCTGTATTGTTTTTATTAAAAAACAATACAGGTCCTCTTTAAAGCGGGTGTTATGAATTTCTATGTTATTAAACAAGAGCTTATTTATTAATGTGCTTTTTTTTTTGGAAAATAATAATGGATCAAGATAACACCGTAAAAAAATACATTTTTCGATTAAATAAAGACAGACCTTTTTTTTAATTAAAAAACAATACAGGCCCTTTTTAAAGCGGTTGTTATCAATTTCGATGTTAGTAAACAAGAGCTTATTTATTGATGTGCTTTTTTTTTTGGAAAATAATAAACATAATTATTTGATAATACTTTTTAAGTATAATTAAAATTAGCACTCCGATGTCAAGGCTAATTCATTAAAAGTTTATCATTTTATCTTTCAAATGTTTCATACAAAATTCTGTGCCTCTAAACATATTTTAGTTCATTTTAAAATCTTGTAAGAATGACTTCAAAAATTTCTTTTATTCTATTTTCCTTGGCAATTGTTGGTATCGCTAAAGGTAAGTGTTACGAACAAAAATAATTTGTATAGGAATAAAATTTCACTCTTAATTGATATCGTAAAGTTTAGAAACAATGTGTGTTCCACTGAGAGTACTCAATAAAAATAAATCAGGGGTGTTCCAATAACTGAATTTGTTCCGGTTACGGGAATTGTATGGAAAAAATCAATATTATTATAATATTAGATATATATATATATATATATATATATATATATATACAAACAATATCATTTTTGAGTGATTGTAAAGAGCGGTGTAAAGAGTGTAGGCGAGCGAAAAATATTCTGATTACAGGACGTTTCTGAATATTTGAAGTGTTCCGATTATCGAGCCTCTACTGTACTAGAATGATGAGATAGACTTAAAAATCAAAACTTGACCCGCTGAATGTAGGAATCGCCGCGGATCCAATTAAAATATTGATTGTTATGATTTTGTTTTTGTAGGTGTTCCAGCTGAAAATGAGAAAAAGATTGCAGCACCAACATTTGAATTAATTCAACCAAAAGATAATAAGACTATTAAAATTGATGATAACAAGGTTCCAAATGGAGAAGAGGAACGTATTCTACTTGGATATCCGGCACCAAAGGATTATTTTCCATTTGTTGTTTCTTTACAAATACCACTTAAAAATGGTAAAATTTTGTCATATAAAAATAGAGTACGTCGAGATGGTACACTCTAATGCGTGGGCAGACCCAGTTTTTGGCAAGTCCACGTCCAGGGGAGAGTGCCTGAAATATATGGGTTTTCCAACAAGTTTACCATCTTGGCATGCGCTGTAAGACTTAAAGACTTAAAATCGTAAATAATTATTTTTCAATTATTTTTAGGTGGTATGCACAAGTTTTGTGGTGGATCAATAATAAATGATCGATTAATTTTAACAGCTGCTCATTGTTTTGATCCATTGCCGTCTACAATTGTTTACGTTAAAGCTGGAAGCACAAACGCATTTGACCCAAAAGGACAAACTCGTGAAGTGGCTCGAATTATCAAACATCCTTGCTATAAGTAAATTTTTCCAGATTAATTTTTGCAAATTTTAACTACCTACTTTATAAGGCTTAGGCTAAAAATTTGTCTAAATAATTTTTCTTTTGTCACAGTCAAACAAATGTTTACGGAATTCCAGCTCTACATGATATTGCAATATTAGTATTAAGCGAACGGCTTCAAATTTCACCATCGGTTCAAACAATTTCATTAGCAACTGATTTACATGATGTTGAAGAGCATAAAAGGGGAGATGTACTTGGATGGGGTGCCACTCATTCAACAGATCATACTCAGTCATCGAAGGAACTTCTTTTCATGATTATTAATGTGATATCTTTAGAGAAATGCGCACAATATTTTAAAGTACATTCCAATGTTTTGTGTGTATCCAATGGTGACAATTCCGATTCTGGCCCTTGCGTTGGAGATTCTGGTGGTCCATTTGTTCAGGTAATATACCATAAAATTTAACCATTGTGATGAGCAATAATTTTATAATTTATTAAATCTATCAAATTTTTGATTACAAAAATATTCACAGTAATTGACATTATAGTACATAGACTGAGCATCACCTATCTTACCGTACAGTGCGAGGTGTGCCTACATCTGAGGTAATTGCTTGGGTCAGCTAGGGACATTTATCAAAAGAATATAGGGACATTTATCAAAAAAACTTACATTGAATGTCAAATTTTCAAATCACAAAATGTTTTACTTAAAATATTGTGATTTCACTGAACTTTTTCACTTTTTGACTTAAAAAATGACAAGTGTAACAACGACAAGACAAGTATAACAAGGACAAGTATAACAACACTTTGTTTTGACATTTCTACACCGCCGCCATGATGGATTTGACCTAAGCAATTACCTCAAATGTTGGCACGTTTAAAATCGTTTGACGCTCAGTCTATGTAATTTATTGGTCTAGACCTAGAATACTTCTTGATAGTGTAAACTATCAACAGATAGAGAATTCATTTAAGATTCAATTTGCGGTACATTAAAAAAAAATTTTTTAATTTTAATTTTTCGAAGTAAAAATGATTGAGAATTATCGACGTAGCACTTGTCAATAATAATTTTTTGTCTTTTTAGAAAGTAGGAGGTAAGCATATATTAGCTGGATTAACATCGTATGGATCAAAAACATGTGGAAAAATTCCAACTGTTTACACCAGAGTTAGCAAATATCTATCCTTTATTCGAGATGTCTTCACTGATAATTTAATTATTCCAGTTTGTGCATAAAACAAAATGGTATAAAAAAAGTAGCAAGCAACAACAGAAAAAGTTGAGTTCAAGATGGCTAGATTTGGATATTACTTTTTTTTTGGAAATTTGGAAAAAAATTCAATCGTATAAAGAATCTAAAAATGCTTACATTTATGTATGTCGTTAGTGATCTTGATTTATAATAAACATCTGTGATATAACATAAATTTATTTGATTATATTTCAGATTTTATTTAATTTATTTTTAGACATTAAAATTAAATTTATAAAAACGAAACATTTAAAATCACACAACCATTTATTTTTTCTCTTAATTGATTGTAATTTTAGACAAAGCAAAGCAATTTTTTTTTATTACAGTTAATGTATGGTTTTTTTTTGGGTAATTATTATCCATATTCTTTTTTTAAATATAGTAATAACACTAATTTTTTCTTTTTGGGTAATCATTATTTTTTAAAGATGACACAGTTTACTAACGGTATATACTTGTTCTATTTTTGGAAGTATAAATAAAGAAAAATCCTTCACCTTTTAAAAAAAATTAGCAGTAAATTACCTTCAAACCAGAAAGGTGTTTCAATTTTGTTTTCCTATTTTTCATTATTCATAGTTGATATAAATATCGATCAGACTCAAGTGAATAAAGGAAAAGCAAACAAAATTTTGTTTTGCGAAGAAAACGTGAATGAAATTAATCGATATATCCGAGAATTGTAGTTAGAAGGAATTCTAACATCTAAATCGAAGAAATGGGCCATTTTATGGAATAGATTTCGGTATACTAAATAAATACCGGTATATTAAATAATCTTTTATGAAATTTGCATTGATCTAATTTTCCCAAGGTTTTATTGCTGATAAAGAGTTTAATTATAAAAAATAATATGCATTTAATTTTTTAATTCTACTTAGATGTACAATTTTATTAATTAAAATCTCTGATTACGTTTTCAAATTAACAAACAAACTTAATTGATTGATTTGTCTTTTCAAACAATAGGTCATTATTTTCCAATAACAATTTATGGCAATAAAATTGGTTTTTTGAAACAATAAATCAATAGATTTATAAAATAGTAGGTATTGTATCTTTTGAAATCGACGGTCAAAAGTGATAAAGGTAAAATGGATAAATAAATGTATAACATTAACATTACAAGTATATCTTTGTGTGTTATATTATCTGCGCTTCCACCATTTAATTTTTAACTTCCTAGTTAAGTAAATTCTTTTAATCGGTCCAAAAGTCCCAATCGAAATTTTGTTCAAGACAATGCCTCAAACACCACTTTTAGATGAAATCTTTGTGCACAAGAAACCTCTTTCTCAGTGCCAGATTAAAAGATTTTATCTCTAAATTATGATATAGGCAATTATAGATAAATATTTTCATCATCTGTAAGTAAACCATTTATTTCGAACGATTTCGATAATATTTTATATCGTATAACGTGTTATCACAAAACCATAAGAGATAGAAAGTTAAATATATTAGGTTTTGGAAGATTACAACATCTACTGTGGGTATGAAATTTAAGTTCCAAGTTCTAACACAAATAAGTTATCTATTTATATGAAAGTAAAACTATAATAAATCGCATCTATTTGATTGTAATAATATCACAACAGTATAATTACTATGGATATTTATAACATATTAAACTTGAAATTACTAACATTATAAACAAAAAAACACATATTTCACAATTTTATTATAAATGAAAACTAAAATGTTACTTTTTGTATTATTATTATTATTAATAATAATAAGCCTACAATGACTGTAAGATAATTGTAAAAATTTATGACCCTAATAACATACAAAGTTGGAATAAATTACAAATCAAAACAGGCAGTTTTTATTATTATTTTTTATAAATATATCAACACTTTCTTTAAGTGTTTTACAATCATTTTATATAGTGTATAAGATAAACGAATCTTCCGTTTAGTGCAATGTATAAAAAAAAGCCTTAAGGCATCTTATTTTGTATAATTTTATATTAAATAGTGAATAATTTATTGTTATACATATTTCGTTTTCAATATTCAAATATAGTTTGTCTGAATAATAAAGTTCATTACAAAATAGCGTTAACCAGACATAAACATTACATCTTCTGAAAAAGAAAAATTGTTCCACTGATGAAGCTGCAGAAGTTACCTGCTTAGGTATACATAAGAGCCAGAAAATTGATAAGAATGATACAGACGAGAGATGAAAATAAAAAAAAGATTCAACGAATAGTTCACTTAACTTTCGTGTTACTGTATTAGATTCCCCCAAGACTATACGAGACGAAATCGAGATTAATTTTTACGTCTTGCCTAACTTTATCTCCTTAGAAGTTCTAATTCAGCCGGGGCAAAAAAAGCCTCGTGTGATTGGCCAATTTAATACTACGATGTGTCCGCTAAGAAAACAAATAAAGATTGTAGATACCAATTTGTACACAGATGAAAAAATTAGAATTTGGAAGAAACTTTCTACCAGTAGTGTAGGGTTTTAATTCTAAAAAACAAAATATTTTTGCAGAAAAAATATTACCAAAACACCTTAAATGGAAGTGTGAAAGAAAGCTTATTTTTTAACATAAGGCCTGCCACAATTGGATTTTTCTAGTAAAGACATAATTCATAAAATAAAAAATTATCTGAGAAATGGGCCCATTTTGGGGAAGACCAACACAATTTCTCTTCTCAGTATAAGGCAATATAATTTATATAATCTGTGCCCTTTTATAGCTCTTAAGTTAACAGAAAAAAAATCCAAGATGTTTTTTCGAAGTTTCTGACAAACTTATTGTATGCTCAAAAGACACAGATCTAGAAATTAATGATGATGGAGCCGTAAGTATTATGGATTCTGGATGAAATTATCTATAATGAGGCTATTTCTTAGATAAGTAAACACAACTAAAATTTTGAAGATTGCAGAGACTATATCTCATGTATACATTTCTGAATTGTATGATGTATAGAACAGTTTCAATAAGATAAACTATATTCATAATATTTTATTTTAATAATAATAATATAATAATAAATATATTATTAACAAATTAAATTACTTAGCGCCTTTAGGTGTAAAAAGATAAGTCATCAATCAAAGTAAAAAAATATATATAACATTAGTTTAGATTTTAGATTGTTAGATTTAATTATTGTGGTACTAAAATTTTAAACACTTGACTGATCACATAGATGAAATTATATGAATTAAATTTATTTATTAATATAAAAAAAAAATTATGAACTTTATATTTATGTAGTATAGGGAGTTTCCGTTCTATGGAGAAAATGTATATAACATTTTTGTATAATAAATATTAAGTACTTTTTTTATCAGTAGAAAATTATTCGCCTTAGGCTACCTGTTAAGAAGAAAATCATCATTATGGAAAATTATTACTTTTTTATATAGAATGAAATAGCCGTGATGAGTATGATCCTTTATACGACATATTAATAGCTTCCTGATTTAATCAAATATTTTATTTATTAATGAATCATAGTAAATTTAATTTCTCTGATAAATATTAGTACCTGAATGACCTAGCTTTGCTCGGTATTTTTGAGTTAAAAAGAAATAAATTTTATCACTTATATAAGAACCGTTTAAAATGACTCCACACATATATCAATTTAAATGTCCCGCTAATGTACTTTATTTCGTTAACTACAATAAACACCAATAGATGTCAGAAAGAATCGTATTTTGCAATTTGTTTCAGTTTTTTTCTGAAAGCACGGATAAAACGAAATTTTCTAAAAATGAAACCTAACTAAATTGATTTTTCGCCACAAAAATCCACTGTAAACTCAATTTTATGCAAATCGTTGGAGCCACTTCAGAGATTGTTGATATATAAGTGATTTCGAATTAATTAGCGATCGTGGGGCCTTTGCCCACAGTGTTTTTGGAGAAAAATAATCCTGTTACTAGCTAGATAGAGAAAAAAAATGGGTATAGACATCCATTTATCTCGATTACCCAAACTTCCCTATCCAATTTTCCATTTATATTGTAATATTTTTATACAGATTACAGCATAATTTGGTACTGATTCGAAAATAATATCGTGGTTCAATATAGATGACATTACGGAACTTAATTCCAATTTATTATTAACTTTTAAGCTTTTTGATCTGTAAAAAAGATGGGAGATTACCGGAGAGTAACTACCGGAGTAGGTACACTAAGCAATGTGGAATTGCCAGGAGAAAAAACGAATAATACTGTATATTTAACACACCTTGTAACAGCAATCAATTTAAAGAAAGCAACAGTTTCTTTTATTTTTTACAATCGTAAAATAAAAGTGAATAAAGAAATTAAAAAAAAAATAAAAGCATATATATTGAAATTTTTTTGCAATGATATCATTTTATTTCTTCTTTTCTATACTGATGATGTGAAGATATAGTTGTCATATAAACACAAGTAAGTGATTACTGATTTAATTTTGTAATTTACTTTCATTTAAATGATATTTAATTTATCTGTTTTTACACAAATGGAAAACAAAAAATATCATGTGTACACCACATGACTTCCTTGCACGTTTATAAATTAGTTAAAACAAGTGAAACAAGTGAAATTTACAAAATTTAAAAAACTCCCCGACAAATGCGATTTATTCCTTGTAAACTAATTTTTGGAAACTTAGCTAGAAAATGTTCTCAATCAAGTTGGTTCGACTGTTTTGGAGCTACGATGTCACTGAGAAACACACAGACGCACAGGTAAACACTTTTAACTTATAACACTCCTTCTTTAATCAATATCAAAGTGATGGTCAAGGACATCAGATGAGATGAAAAGGATACTTAGAGAGCTATCATTTTTTGGGACAAATTTTTGGAAATATTTTAATTGATTTTGTTCGTTTGAATTACCTAATTATTTTACCATTTCACTTTTCAAAATGAATTGAGCCAGGTTTATTTGATCATTCATTTCCATAGTAATTATTTATATGTTAAAATTATATGTCATGCCTTTTCCAAACTGAATCGATTTTGAAGATCATCACCAATTGTTTAGTTTCTTCGAGTACAAAACTCTAAGCTCGCACATGAAACATAGCTAAGAACACTCTACCGTTAAATTTCCTTGTTTCTAGCATATACTATATCCACTGAGAAAGTGAAAGAAAATATATTCGTATTATATTTTGTTTGTTAGAGTGGCTATCTTCGTTTACTTACATGACGATTGCGAATCAATCTATACATGGTATTTTAACAATTAACTCAATCAATTGTTTGTTTTCACTTGTTTTTTTCTTATTTTATAGGATTGACGTATATCAACGTTCTTAACATGAAACTTTTTTCTCGATTATTTCCAATAATCCCATTACTAAGTACAAGGAAGTAAATAATAATAAGATATGCCAATTTCACGATTTTGTGTGAAATGTGTTGTTTCTTTTATTCTGTAGGCGACAATTTGATGGATGTAGAGTTAAGATGAAGATCTATTAAATGTTTTTATTTAAATGTCTTTTTGTAATATGTCAATAAAGAAATAAAGAAATCTTTTTTGTGTTAAAATAATCTTGTTATTATATTCTCTTCTTTTTTTGAAACTTCATATATTTTCGAAATTGAAGATTAAATTTGAAAGGTTCAAACTTATTACCATGTATTTTATTAATTCTAATCATGAAAATTACGATTGTGTTTCGATTTTGTGGGTTTTTTCTCCTCAAAATTTTTATTCTTTAATTGAATGACATAATCTATGCTTTTTCTTCTGGTTCTCTTTTAGTTTTTCAATTTTGATTTTTTTTTTTTTTAAAGTTGTTTAACCACTGGATGAATTTTTTGTTTTTCTAATTTAGTTCACAGGTCGTCGTCCGTTGTGATTAATTTTGATCACAAATTTGAAAAGAATGACCCAAATTTAGTAGGATTACATACTTGGTTTATCAAAATTGGATAAAATTTGGATGTGATCAAGCAAAATTAAATATTTTGGATTCTGATGACGTCATAAAGTTAAAAAATTAGATTTTTGATAACACAGGCAAATTTGATATGATTTTATTGGAATTTTTTTTGAAACCCACTAATTTTGGGTCATTCTTTTCAGTTGTGATGTCAATTTTTCGCTAGCTATCACTTATGTGCTTATTCCGCGATCAGGACCAATTTTTCTTTTGTTCGTACGATAAATGTATATTCATTAAGAATTTGTGGCGGAGAATAACCTTCTGTTTGTATTTTTTTTCAGTATCATTAAAATATTCTCACGCAAAATCATCAATTAATAATCAATCATAAAACAATAAAAATAGTTATTATAAAAATGCATTATAAAAAGAGAGAATAAAATACGGAACTGCGATTTACAAAAAAATACTGCAAATATTATCATGAAAAAATAGTATTAAAAGAAAAACATCATTTTTTTTAATCAAAATATTAAAAATATCTTTTAATTAATCACACTTTTTTTTTCTTGGGTAATTAATTTTTGTTGTATATTGCAGGTAAGTTAAATTTTTATACACGGAAATATCTAAATAGTCTAGGGTCAGACGTATTATTTCAGACCGGCTGAAAGTTTGAGAGATTGTTGTCAAATACTCCGTCTGATTATTAGTATTTTATTAATTATTATAAGAAGAAATTTTCTTTGTATTAATAGAAATTTTTATTGTTATGAAATATTTTTTTAATTTATAATAATTTGAAGTTAAGTGTGATATGTTTTTTCAAGTATGATGCTTAATTAAAGTGTACATGAAGTATTAATTATGAAGTATTCATTACTTTTATAAGTTAAGAAAATTCCATATGTAAAAAGTTACTTAAAAAGGTACATACAAATGTTTTCAATATGAAATAAATGTTTCATATTAGGTATTACCAAAATTATCCAATGGTTAACTCAAAAATTTAGGATTTAGCAAAAATAGATTGATTTTCGAAAACATATTTCAATTCAATGGTTAACTCAAAAAGTTTCAAAGGATTTAGCAAAAATAGATTGATTTTCGAAAACATATCCCCAAATTATTGGATTTTAATAAATATTTCATTTGTTAATAATCGTAATAAAAATTATACGAGATGATTCGAATTTCTTTATTCTTTTGTTTCTTCCCCATAAAGAATCATCCCCTAGCTATAATACATAATACATTTCGATAGTTCGTAGCTAGATATCTTATCCGATTTTGATAAAAATCAATATCCACACTTTTTTTGGTCTAAAAAGATGAAAAATTGTTGATTTGAGTATCAATTACTCAAAAAATGCCCATAAAAGATTCATAATACTTCCATCAAAAATTTCTTGAATCGTACAATTTATTAACTTCCCACTATAGGAAGTTATTGTAATGGATCCGATTTTCGAAATCTAAATTTTCAACATATCTTTACTCTTCATGGTTAGGAGAAGGCTTCAACACTAATTTGGAGAGGAAGTATGTGCGTGTGTGTGTCTGTGTGTGTACGTACGTAAGTCCTTCGACTTCGTTGAAGTGTCGAGATGCGTATTAAAAGCAATATGATCCGAAAAGAATTTCATAACATTCGTTCGAGTCGGTCAATTTTCTTATTTTTTAAAATTTTTTATAACTTTTTATTATACTTGGAAGTTATTTGTGTGGACCTCAAGGGTCGCACCAGACTCTCCACGGCTTGTTAGTGTAATAATTCATTGTATTCATGTTTTGTAAACGATAGTTTGAAATATTAATACAATGAATTCAGATTGAAAACATTTTTGTTTCTTTGAGTGGTACAAATTGTAGGTGTATATTTAATATATTTTTATTATTATTTATTATTCATAATTATTAGGTTTTATTATAAGCTAGATCTTTGTACAAAGAAATATATATTCAATCAAATTTCACTATCAATATATGTACTTACAAAAGTTTGATGCACTTAATCATGAGTTAAGCAATCGATATTTTTTTCTTCCCACTTTCCCCATTATGCATTACAGTACTGAGTACATGATGCTTTAAAGTATATAATTAATTTATTATATTTTTATATTTATTTTCTAATTGTGTAATTAGAATATTAATTACTTTAGTAATTAATAACAATTTAATTTTGTTTATAGAATATTTTTTTCTTTCATTTCCTTATTAAATAATAATCTATAACCAAAATTGTCTAAACGATTAAAAAATGTACGTTTTTATATAACTGTTTTATGTCTGGAAAGTAATTGAGGGGTAAGAAGCCTTCATTAGATAATTATATTAAAAATTGTTGATAAACTACGTATGTAATCCTACTAAATTTGGGTCATACTTTTCAAATTTGTGATCAAAATTCACTTAGCTCTAATAGGTTTCAAGAATGTGCAGTCCTGTTCCTAAAATTAAGCACATAAGTGATAGCTAGCAAAAATTAACATCACAGCTGAAAAGAAGGGAGAAAAATTACTCGGTTCAAAAAAAATTATAATAACATCGGATCAAATTTGCATGTGCTATCGAAAAACTCGAATTTTTAACTTTATGACGTCATCGGAATCCAAAAAATTTAATTTTGCTCTATCACATTCAAATTTTATCCAATTTTAATAAACTAAGTATGTATTCCTACTAAATTTGAGTCATACTTTTCAAATTTGATATCAAAATTAACCTAGCTCTAATAGGTTTCAAAAATTTGAAGTCCGAAATGAAGCACATAGTTAGCGAAAAATTGACATCACAGCTGAATAAATTGGCCCAAAATTAGTGGGTTTAAAAAAAAATTACAATAAAATCGGATCAAGTTTGCCTGTGTTAACAAAAAAAAAAAAGAATTTTTTAACTTTATGACTTCATGTAAGTTAATGAATTCCCAAAAATATATCTGTTCACTTCAAAGTTTAGTTAAATGTAAAAAGCAAACAGTATTTTGTGAATCCACTGTATTTTCCAAATTCATTTTTGGCTCCTTTAATCCCCAGTGACCTTAAAAAGAGGCTAAGAAAATATTTTTGGCCTATTTGAGATATATTTTGCCTATCAGGAATTTATGTGCCTCAATTTCGAAACATTGAATCCTTATAAAAGAATACTGTTTGGGTTATTTTAGAAAAATTTCTCTAATTTTATGCAAATCTAAGCCAAAATGACCAAATTTGTGTAAGGTTTGGTCGTGTAGCTTTGTGTGAAATTTTTTCACAAGTTCGATTGAAATCCATTTTGAATTACAATTCGATTCGAAAATTATTCACAATTGTTACTAACTGATTTAATTATAAGCTGCATCGCCTGGATAAGTTATTTTAGCTTAGTTATCGGTTAACTTTTAGCTGTCTATTCAGAAAAACAAACTTCTTTAACGGTTCTTAATGCTTGCTGTTCTATAAACATTAATTATTATGTAAATAATTATAATTATTTCCATTTAAAATAAAAATTCTTTAACAATTTATTATATAAATAAAAAAAGGCGTTGTTGCAGCGGTGTACTTAACATTTTTCCCTTCATAAATATCTTTATTTACACTTTTAAAAAATTACAATTACTTGTAAAAACATAGAAAAAATATGCAGGAAAGTGTCTTTGTACAATGAATTAACATCAGCTATCAACGTGATTTAATTACAATAAATTTTCTTATGTCGCTGTTCTGTCATTTTATAAATCAATGGTATTATCTATTATTTATTAATTAATAAAGGGTTTTCCATTAAGAGTGGCATAATTAATAGACTATTCTCTGGATTGCCACTATGATGTGGTTACTACTCTCATCAATTGTCAGCATCTCTACAAAAACCTTTTCTTGTTTTTTCCGATAATTTTCATTCACGTTTGCTTTGAAATATAACGATTAAACACTTTTTTCTTCCTAAAACTGATTTCTATTTATGTCAGTATGTACAATACTGAAAGTAATATTTAACTAAAATTTAAAACAGATTCGAAAAACAGAGTCGAAAATCTGGTATACATAGACTTTTGCTTAACAATCTGCCTCGGCTTAAAATATGAAAAAATCCAGACACCATTTTTCAGTTTAGTTTCAGTTTAGCATCTTTTATCGATAGGATAAACGGTGACAATCGTTAAAATCGATATTTTTTGAAGTCAAAGTGAATGTGGAAAATCGACAGGCGTGGATCTAGAATAAAAGTATTGGTGGAGTTACAAACTGGAGATACGGTTTTTTTTAACCTTCGTAAATCTGCCTGAGGGTTTCTTTGTGGGAGCCCTTTGACCGAGAATTTGGCTACTCCTTTTTTATTTTTAAATGCCTTTCAAAGTGAGTATTCTAAAATTTATAATCTATGCAGTAGAGGAATAGTAGAATTTTAGTTTTCGATCACGTCTCTAAGTAAAGCCGCAAGTTACATTTGATTGTTATCATAAAATTCTCTCTCAAACACAAGGAAAAAATACTTAATTATGATATCTCACACAGAAGTTGTTTAATTTAAGATGAAAATTATATCATTCTTGATGGAAAACCTTTTATAATATAGAAATTAATAATTAATTTTTCATTAAATATTTAATCTAATTATGAATTTTTTACAGAAATAAAAATATTTATTAAATACTATAGATATATACAAAAAATACTTTCTCTTAAGGTATAACTTCTTCTATTGAGAAGAAGTTTATTGATTAGTAATTTTTAAAGAGTTAAGTTAATTAGCACACAAAACATGGTAGGCATAATAATAAAGAATTATTTTTTAAATATATATCGGAAGATATTTTTATTTTTTATTTTTTAATTATCACATAAAAAAAAAAATTATTTTCACTTTATTTATTGGCGTCTGTTTGTTTAAATGTCTGAAATTTTTTTTGAAACCCACAAATTTTGGATTCTTTTCAGCAGTGATATCAATTCTTAGCTAGCTATCACTTATGTGCTTAATTTCGGGATCAGGACTGCTCATCTTTGAAATCGATTAGAGCTAGGTTAATTTTGATCACAAATTTGAAAAGTATGACCCAAATTTAGTAGGATTACATACTTCGTTTATCAAAATTTGATAAAATTGGCATGCGATAGAGCAAAATAAAATTTTTGGATTTTGATGACGTCATAAAGTTAAAAAATTTGATTTTTTGGATAACACAGGCAAATTTGATCCGATTCTATTGGAATTTTTTTTGAAATCCACTAATTTTGGGTCATTCTTTTCAGCTGTGATGTGAATTTTTCGATAGCTAGCACTTATGTGCTTAATTCCGGGACCAGTACTGCACATTCTTGAATCCCATTAGAGCTAGGTTAATTTTGATCACAAATTTGAAAACTATGACCCAAATTTAGTAGAATTACATACTTGGTTTATGAAAATTAGATAACATTTGGAATTGATAGAGCAAAATGCATGATCTCAATTTCAAAAGATGCATAATAATCGTATATTGTGTATTGATGTATTATATAACGATAAAAACGGATATTCCAAAAATAGAACTTCCTGAAAATCTAAATTTATAAATTTTCCATAAAAAGAATGCGGTATTATGAGAAAGTTATAAATATTACTACATATTCTTTTTTCATTTACCAATATCATTGATAAGAATCATATTTTTATATTTGCGGAATTCTTATACTTTCTTTTTGCTAGTACATTTAAAAAAAAATTCGCAATAATATATTTATGCTGTGTATTCATGCATTTAAAATTTTAAAATACAGGGTGGACACCATTTTAATCTATTATGGCTGATAGGTAGTTTTGTAGTTAACCAATCAAAAAAATAACTTAAAGAAAAGTGGAGCTTGATGGGAGTATAAGAAGTTGCTCATCATATGAGCATATATTAGCAACCACTTGATTGACGTCATGAAGTCCACTTTCTGAGGATAAATGATTGTTAGGGTAGCCAAAGTATATACCAAATAGTAACCGTGAATCTCATGGATCTTGTTAAAGAACAAAAAGAAATAACAATCACCAGGTCGTTACAGAAAACATCATGTTCTGACATCTGACAGATAGAATGACACTTTATTAGAAATTTAACCCTCATATAAAAAAAATATTTTTTATTTATATCATTTTATCGAAAATCGTAAGCTTTCATTTATCATCAAGTTGCATTTCCTCCGAAAGTTAACGATTTTGGAAAAAATGTTTTTAATAAAAAATGTTAGTTTTTTTATGAAGATCAACTTTTCAATTTAAACTGTTCTTTTATCTTTTACCTTTTGGGATCTAAATTGACTATTAAAGCGAACCGAAGAACTCATATCAGAATTAGATGTCCTCCATCAAACTCAGCAACATTAGTTTAAGTTATTTTTTGATTGATCAACTACAAAACGGACTATAAGCCATAATAGATTAAAATGTTACACCCTGTATAAATCAGCTAGGTAGGCTTCTAGCTATAATGTGTTATATGCAGCTATTAATTAAAATAATTTGAGTCACATATTAGCAAGCACGTGAGAGACACTTTTTTTTGTTATATTTTTCTTTTGTTGTAATACCGCGCTCTATTAGTCATAAATAATAAGTTTTATTTCATTTAAATCTTGTATTTTTAATCTTTGAATATATATTATGGAGGCATTATTTTGAAATTATATTTTGAAGGCATTTAGGAGTGGATATATTACTTGACTTTAATTACTCGAGTTTAATTCTGGAGGTATATGATACTGGAATTTTACAAACCCTAACACACGCTTTTCAACGCGCATATTAAGTCTAACATATTTCACTTTTGAACAAGTGAAAACAAACAATTGACTGAGTTAATTGTTGAAATACCATGTATAGACAGTGTTGATGACGCAAACGTTTGTTTTTTGACGTCAGGTAAGTAAAGAAAGATATCCACTCTTAGATAGCCACACATTCGTTACTGATATTCCCACATAATACATACTATAAAATTTGCAATTGATTTACGCCCTCGTGGGTAAACAGTGATGTTTAGAAAAAATTGTTTCAAACAAAAGTTGTTTTTTTTTTATAAGGAAAATTTTTTTACATTTAAATTTTTGCTCTATCTCTAACAGTTTCCAAGGAGGGTCCCACGGACCAAAGATCCCATTGACCTATGTTGCTCATTAACGAACTCGACCTCACTTCTAAGCACGCTTTAAAAATTTTAACTTGATATCTCTTCTCCTTTTTTAGTTATCGTCCATACGGACAGACAGACGGGCTGACAACCGGAAATAGTCTAATTAGGTGATTTTATGAACACCTATACCAAAATTTTGTTCGTAGCATCGATATTTTTAAGCATTACAAACTTGGAACTAAACTTAGTATACCTTAGTTACCCATTCAATTAAAAAGAAAGGTCTTTAATAAAATTTTTGATTTATTCAAGCAACGTGATTCTAGCTAGCTAGAAAACAAAAAACCGCTACCACGTGTTTTGCAACAACAAATAAAAACTTGAAACGTCAGTTTAAAAAATTTGCACAAAATTACAGTTTTATGAATAAATTTTTTCCACCCACATTTTTTCTGAGTACACATAACTTAAAACTGTTAATTTTTTTTTTGCATAATTTTCCATATGAAGTTATTAATTATTAATTTTGTTTAGCAAATAAATCAGGGTTACACGTGAACTGGAAACTAGTTTGGTTACATATTTAAACATGATAATTAATAATAAATACATGAATATTATTAATATCTTAGGGAAAAAACAAAAGTTTACTTACACCTTCCGATCACGCGTTATCAATCACTGGAAAAATGTGACATACATATATCGTAATTATATTATTATTATCAGGTGATTTTTTCCCATGGTTAATATATTTTGCTAAAATATATTTTCTTTGTTTTTGATTTTCATAAAATTTTATAAAATTCAAAAAACAGTGATAATAATTTTTCTTTAAAATTGCATAAAATTTCGGTTACGCTTTGGGTTTACCCTCGATTTTTATCAATTACCTAATGGGCGATTCCATGAAAAGCTGTACCATAAATGAAAAAAAAAAATTACTGTACTGTTAAAAGTACTTTTAGCTTCCAATATCTTAAGTATCTAAATCATATTTTTTGTTCATAAATGTTAAGTTTTCATTAAAATTTTATTATTTATAACTTGATACCCACCCGTTTCAAGTTAAAACCATCGTGTTATATTCTTCACCATAATTGCTCTCAATTTGCCCCCGTTTTCACCCCCTTATGGATAGAATTTCGAAAAATTATTTCTTATCGGATGCCTACATCATACAAAGAACAAACCCTGCAAATTTCAGGTCTCTACGATCAGCGGTTGAGGCGTTGATTAAGTTTGGCAATATTCCCAGCGGAACAACAGCAACAGCATTTTTCGACGTTTTAAGGTGATTGCTCATTTCTATAGCCCAGCTGAATTATGTGTTTCTATCTGAGGCATTGTAGCTCCTAAAAGGATGAACCGATTTTGATTTGACTTTTTTTTGTTAGAAAGGTGACTTGATTGGGTGTGTTCTTAGATATGTTTCGAGAAAATCTGTTCAGATTCGAGAGATTCCCAGAGAAAAATAGCATTTATCGACGTGTTAAGAGGCTTTCTCATCTTTAGATCCCCTAGAAATTAAGATAGAGCTTTCGAAATGTGCATGCAAATTCAAATAGTATCTAACAAGTACCTATTGAACATATCAATTACCCCACACCTCCATCCTCTTCTTATAACAAGAGTTATTTCAATTTTCGTAATATACACTTGTTTGTGAAAGTTTAGAATGATATAGCAAAGATTAATTTTCCAGACTTAATTATTTTTTGTCATTATCAAAAAGAAAGATATTGTTAAAATTATCGATTATATTCCGATTAACTCTTTTAAAAGCTATAATTTTTATAGTAGGTAGGTGTTATAATTCTGTTTGCAAACCAAGCGTAGCCAGGTCATATAATAACTAAGACATTATAATTACTTAGATTGCAATCTCACAGATCTTACATCAATAAAATAAAAAATAAATTAATAATATAAAATAAATAATGCAATCACAGTACTTTTTATAAAATAAATAAATAAATATTGTGAATAATTGATTTTATGCTGAAATGTCATTACTCATTATACAATTGAAGTTATTTATTTAATTAATCAAAAAGCAAAGTCAATATAAATAAGAAAGAAATTCTTTACATCTTGCAAAGAATAATAATAAAAAAATACATGACAAATGTTATTCATTTCCTTGTTTAATCTAGTTATAGTTATTTCTACATACTTAATTAATATACACACAATACACCTTATTTATAGACAATGTGGTCTGGAAAAACTGGCCACTTCAATGTACGATTAACGTTAAATGACATTAACGTGCCACCGAAATTAAAATATAGTATTACTATCAAACACGGCCACGCGTTGCTGAGGTTCTTGTTATATTGTACTAAATTGTAGTAAACTATTCAAAGAGAACAGTAATTATAGCTTATATGAAACGTTTGTATTTTTAACATAGCGCCATCTATTGAATTCTTACTCAATCCAGTCAACAGATATCGCCATGTGTTTGGAATCGTGGAATCGTTTGGAGCTAACAGATAATTGTGACTGTCAAATAATAGACACATAATTTTCAATAAAATAATATTGCGACTATAAATTGAGATGTAAGCTATCCTACCTTTCAAGTTGGATCAAATTGCACACTGTTTGCAAATCAAATTTAAAATCGGTTCTGTAGTTTAGGAGTCCATAGCGGACAAACAACGTTACACGTAATTTATATATATATAGATTTTTTAGTTCAATCTAGGTTTATTCCACCGTCACGTGACTATTCAACTAGTCAACTAGGCAATTTGTATGACGTAAATGTTATAAAATGGTCTAAAAATATCGTAAACTAAAATGTTGTCTGTACTACCGTCTAGGAACATAATTCATATTCATATGGTAAACTTTCTTCATGAATCGCCGATTGGTTGATGATTTCTTACCTGAAATTGAAAAAAATTAAAAATTAATATTCAAAGTGTCAATTTTTGTACTAAAAAAGAATGCATTAGATGTATTTAAGGATTGCATATTTAAGTTGGGGGAATGGCATCCTAGTAAAAGCTACTTTATCAATGAGTAACATGGTCTATTTTTTATTCTTTTTAAATTAGCTAGTCTTTATTTTTTAAAGTTGAAATTTCTCAGCGAAGCGAGTTAATAACTTTTAGTTTTCTAGTGAATATGTTATTTGTAAAGCTTTAAGGTAGGTTGATTACAAAAAATCTTCGTTAAGAGCATGATTATGAACATGATTCAATGTTATAAAATGATATTAAGGGCTATAGTTTCAAACAAAATTTTCAATCAATCGTGTTTCTCACAGTAACTCTTATTCAAAAATGTAAAACATTTATCGATTTTAAAATTTCTTTTTAAATAATTATAAAACTAAATGAAGCTAATTCATATACCGTCATTCAGTTAATGATGATTTCAGATTAAATTTAATTATAAAATTATATTAAATTGCACATATGTATTGTATCTTAAATAAATATCTACTTCCCATATCATAACGTTAGTATCATAAAAAAGATATTTGCCTTGATAATGAGAAAACCTAATGAATTGTACAAAGAGATAAATCATCTAAATTACCTATATTTCTTCTAAAACATATTTAATTTCATGGTAAATAATTGATGCAGAAATACAAATCAATTTATTTTTACAGTTATAGAGGTATGTTTTTTTTTGTAATGCTCAGATTTTATCACGCATAATTATTATTTCTATAGGTACTAATTTAAGATTCTTTGTACATCTGGAAGAAAATTATGCTACGGTCAAGTTCGATTTTATATTCATTTAAAAATGGATTAAAATTCGAAATTAGAGAAACTTTTATGATCATTAAAGTTTCAAAACCTTGTACATATAAACTCAAATATTTCAGTGACGAAAAAAAATCAAGATGCAGACATGAGAAAACTTTAAAGTGGGTTAAATAATTTGTGATATTATACAAAAATCGGGCAGAGTCATAGCGGCGACTAATTTTTTATTTTATTGCTCATTTTCCATCAATTTTTGCAACTAGTCTATCACGTATTTATTCCCTGGAAAATCGTCTGCACTGAAATATCTTACTTTGTGGTGCCCTTTCTACGTCAATTCATTTTTCCCACTACACATATTATTTAGTTTTTTCTTTAAGTTTGACGAACTTGGGTTCTCACTGCATCCTAACTACTTATCCCCGGCTTGGCAAATCCGTTGGCACACACCTTTTAATTTTTATCTCCATCTTTGACACTAACATTTAGAATATTGTAAATAGGTTTTGAGATTAACAGAACAAAAATTTGTGGCAGAAGACTTGATTTTAACGCTTATTTATGTAGTGATTTCTACATCAGATTATTTGCAAAGGGTGTAGCCCCTATTTGAATCCTCAATTGAACACACTTCAAGATTTTGTCTCACTATTGCAAAGAAAATTTTCGGTACGAATTACAATATCGCCAACTCTCCTCTAAATATTACCTTTGATTAGATCGCTTTAACTTTTTGATTAAAAATAATAAATTGTTGAATCACGAATTAAATTAAAAATTAATGTTTTATTGCTTAATTTGCTAAACTTTATGTCATTTACTAGTTTGCTATTAAAATTTCAGGTCAAGCTTAATTATAATTAATTTCTAATTTCCTTATTTTTCAATTTATGCCATATTAGTTATTTATAATTTTAATGATCTATTTAATTTGACATTGTCTTCATTTTATTATTGATTGGCAGAATAATAAATAATAAATTTTTATAAATATAATTATAATTAAGACAATTAGATCGAACAAATTGCTAATAATTTGCAATATTAAAACTTCAAAGTCAATGAATTGAGAATGAAACGATTATTATCTTGATTTTTTTTCTTGTTTGTGGTAAACTATGGTGGAAGCGACAGAAAAGGGCATATCATTAATATTTAAACATGTGAGGAGGCGTTGAGGTCAATGTACGGATCCCGGAACAAATCATGATTTGTTGGTGGGAACCACAAGATTTTTATTTAAGCTTATAAGTTAGTCATAAGTGGTGAAAATTGCTTATTTTTAACACCCGAACTAGAAAAAAGTGTTTAAGTTTGACCGCTATTTATGTGTGTCTGTCTGTGGCATCGTAGCATGTAAACGGAAGAACCGATTTTAATTTTTCGGGTTTCGTTTGAAAGATAATTTAATGGAGAGTGTTTTCAGCTAGATTTTAAGTGCGAGGTTAAGATTCCGTTTCCGAAAAAATTGGCGATGATGTTCAAAATAGGATCAATTTGGAAAATGCTTTAAGTAAAACGGTAATTTAATGGATAGTTTTCATAGATATGTTTCAAGTGCAAGTTTAGGGTTCCGTACCCAAAAAATTTGTCAGGGGTTTTTAAATTTTGTGAATTTCACTCGTAAAATCATTTTAAGATAATTTTCCAAAATTATTTTTCATGTTCCCTTATCAATATAAATATATTTTGAGAGTTCTGATATTGAGATGTTACCAGGTTTTTTTCTGGATAAAAATCTAGAGTTTGTGTTAATAATTTGTTGCCAATTTAACAGAAATTGTTTTTTTCCAGACTTGTTTATAAAAGGTGGAAAAATATGGCATTTATTTCATGTTGTACTCAAAATTATACAAAATATTTCAGATATGCATTATTTTAAAATTGCATCTTCTTTAATTTATTATCATTGCTGTCGTAGAGTAAACTGTGTATTTAATACTAATAGCTTCAGAGTTCACATCACTAAATACTAAAACAGCAAACAATAATAAATGATGGCGCTCCTTTAAAAGTTTATTAGACCGAGAAATGACTTATAAAAGTGTATATTTATTATTTATTTATAATATATTAACAACAACGTCTTTAATAGATGTGTTATTACTTTACAGTCTAGGGACAAGTGTAGTATTTGACATTTATTTTAGTTGATGGAAAATTAAGAAACTGTTGTCACTTGTTGGTAAAAGAGTAACGTTACGAATAGTTTGATTTAAGCCCGTCAGCCATTCGTTAATAATTAGTCACGTGATGAGAGATTTGCTCACGCGTTCTGCACATGCGCGAAATATTTCGCGAGATAATTAGAAATAGTTTGATTTTGTGATTATTGAATGATTTTTGAGAGTGAAAATATCAGAGCAGAGAAATAATCTGAATAATTAAATTTATTTCGAGTTATTTAACCATATTTTTATCAGATTTTTTTTTAATTTACTGAGTACGACTTATATGAAACTAACGAAAGTACACGAATAGTACCGAAATTTTCCGAAGTTATTATTTTTTTCCTTACACCTTTACAGCTCTTGTGATAAGAGAAATTCTCACTATTTCTGAAGGACTTAAATATATTTTAAAAATTCATAATTCAAAAATAGATACAATTATATGAAGATCGAAAATGCTTCAACCACATAGAAGAAAATTGAACAAAAAATGTAAAAAGTATTTTGTCTGACTTTCGAAGAAAATTGCACATTGTTCGGTATCTTAAAAATTGAAAGTATCAAGGTATCGGACAATAGAGAAGGTGACATACTATTTTATTGTGTGTCGAACAAAAACGATTTTTGAATTTTTTATCCAACTCTTATTTGGATATCGTCGTCAATATGTACATCAATTTTACCAGGCCGCACAATTAAAAGCACTCCAGAAGGAGAATTCCTAAGTTATAAAAATTTTCGCAGAAGAAAAGCTGTTTTGAGCAAGACTTTGAAAACAACCTCTAAAATTTCCAGTTGAGCTAAAATGATCAAATGCTACGTCTGGCCCAGGACCAAATTATTTTATAAGTATAAAATAATGAAAGTGAATTTTTTTTTGTAATATTTATTTAAATTCTGTGTTGAATTGAACTATTATCTTATATTTTTTATTGTGTATAATGAGTCTTTTTTTTAAAGTCATCACGATTTTTAACTATACAATTGTTTGATGTTCTTTAGTTTTTTAAATAAATGTACTTAACTTAAACAAAGCTTATACTTAATAAGATGGTGATCTTTTATTTGTCTCTCTGTATGTTGCTATTCGATTATATAAAGTACAATTGTTTTCAGTTCAAGGTTGAATTTGTACGAAATTTTTAATGTTATTTAAACAATTAATGATTTTTTTATACAAATGAAATTGGATGAATACAGAATAGAGAGAATTCTATGGTTGCCGCACATTGTTAGAAATTCTGATAAGAAGGTCATACCGGTCTGCGTTGGAAGCATGCCATACATGGATCGTACACTGTCAGAAATTTTCATAGGAATTCTGATCAAAAATAAATATGTAATGTTCCTCGCAAAATTTTCATTTGATTTTTCTGATAGTAAAAACCACCCTTTCTCTGGCCAAAAACTCTTCCCGAAGCGGTATTTGACATTTTTAAAAGTGATTAAACTGCGTTGGAAGCATGCCATACATGGATCGTACACTGTCAGAAATTCTCATAGGAATTCTGATCAAAAATAAATATGTAATGTTCCTCGCAAAATTTTCATTTGATTTTTCTGATAGTAAAAAGCACCCTTTCTCTGGCCAAAAACTCTTCCCGAAGCGGTATTTGACATTTTTAAAAGTGATTAAACATTGGTTGAAATTGTTCTCCCGTAGAAGATATTACAATTAAAACATTTCAATTCTGTTTCTACAATGTTTAATTATTCCAACAACAACTTTATTCCGAAAGAACTCCTATTAAGGAAAAAATACAACTCATAATAAAGTAATGTTCAAAAGCTTTGCTTTCGAGATATAATCCTTGATTGAATATAATTTATATTCTGAAATAAATATATTCTGAAACTTGAAAATTCACTATCTTTGACTGAATATTTTCAAAATGTTTCTTAAGCTCAAAATTTGTACCCAGCAAACTTCGAAATAATTATTTTCTAGAAAAAGTCTGATTAATTATGAATAACAAAACAGTTACCTTGAGACGTTTATTTTTTAGTTGAAATTTGTATGATTGACAGTTTTAATAAGAAATAATTTTCTCTTGATAAATTTCCAAAGGATATTTACTTTTGTCATCATACAAAACATTTCATTAGAAAATGTCATGCAAGGAAAAAAAAACTCGAACTAAATTCTTTGAAAAACACACCTATCAGATAATTTTCTACATAAAAAAAATGATCAGCATTATGTAGGTATAACATGATGGACCGTCAGCTAATAATAGTTTAAATAGTTCTAGAAACTTACTTCTGTCATGGAGTTGATTATTATAAAAGGTAGTCATTGTGTCCAAGAAGTTCACTGCTGCGTTTATTCAAAACGGTAACTCAAAAATGACGCCATCATTCTCATATGAAAACGCAGCTTTTTCGAAAAAAAAAAAATCGTAGAGGAAAGTTAGATATACTCGTCAAAATGAAGCTATTCACGAAGTTTCAAGTATGTATTCATCATTTACGAAAAAATCGTGGTGTCCCATGGTCTAAATGGTAATATATTCATTATAACCGATATAGATATGAGTTGGTTCAAACTAAAGTTAATAAGACTCAAAATAAAGTTTTTAAGCTTCAAAATAGTATTGTGATACTGTAAAAGTTTATAGATGTAACAAAAGTATATATGTAAACGCGTTGGTCGTTATACCCGATATGAAGACTTTTAATTCCTACGAATATAACCGATATGTCGTTAAATCGTCATTATAAACGATTTAGACTTAATTACTGTTTAATATAATAAGCATTAGTTTAGAACAAAATTTGTTGTTGACAAAGTATTGTTAGCATCCAGTCTAATAGGTAGGTATATCATTACATTTCATAAAATTATCTACAGTCATAATTTTAATTGTAAATTATTAGCTGTGGTTTTATTGATTTTACAGTACATAAACCAATTATGGATCCATAAAAAATTCTTTTTCTATGCACATTTATTTATTTAGGTACATAAAAAAAACCACAAAATCAACAAGAATTTAAGTAAAAAAAATTATATAAATAATGATATTGATTTGATGAAAGAAATTGATTTTAAAATATCTATTCTTTCTGCTATAGTGTACTACACTAAGGAAAATATAACGCTATTATATTGTGATAAGACTATCTTTTTCTATTAACACTGCGTGTAAAGAATGTGTACACTATGGTACAAAAAGAACAATCTTAATAGTTGATCTATTATTATTATTATTGATTATTATTATTATAGTATCTAATAAACATAGATCGATTTTGTGTAATCAAAAATGGAATAAAATTATGCTTTAAGGGCGTATAATTATATTTCCTGGTATAGGTTTTTGAATTGGAAATTATCATCGGTAATTGTTCTTCAGATTCCGTATCTCCAAATAAATTTGAAGATAAAGATAAATTGAAAAGTTTAAAAATAAATTGTTTATCTTATATAGTTATTAAGGAGATTGTAACACAACAGTATTGTAAAAAAAGTTTTGGTTTATTGCACGGTACATACATATAAACCAATTACGTGTTTTGTAGTCAAATAATGTGTTATTTTTAGCTTTACAATTACCACGCAACTACAAAAATATATAATTTATTGTGTGCAAGTGATGCTTATAAATTTGATAATATAAATATCGCTCTTCAATCATCACAACTCTAACTATAATCGTATCTGTTCATCAAATGATGGATTTTCGATGAACTCATAATTAAATTTAAATTTTGTTTTTATATCATCGACAACCTTATATTTTTATGGTATTATTATAAGCTACAAGATTGTCTAAATATTTTAGATAGTTTTTTATCACACACTCTAGATTTTTTGATATGGAAATATCTAATTGAAAAAGATAACCTATATGATTCATAATTTTCTCAGCCAACTTTGAACGATAAAATAATAATAAAAAGCCCGATGACCTAGGAATATTTGTGATTTTTGGCAACTTGTTTTAATCAAAAAATGTATTTATAAAGTTTTATTGAAATCCCTAGTATTATTCAATCCTTGCATACCTCCTTAAAGGAAAATATTATTCTTGATAGAAATCTAAAATTTTAATAACCTTCGAACCCTTGTATCTCATATAACATTTACCATCCACTTAACTAATTTAACATGAATTTTGTAGATGTAATTTTTTTTCCATACCAACAAAAAATTGAACCGTTTAAATATTTACTTCGGTTAATTTTTTTTTTGTTATTTATTTATTCTAAAAGTAGTGAACTAATTTAAATAGTTCATTTTTCTTCCTTGTTGTTTAAAGAAAAAAAAAAAAGCTTTTTACGTGTTTAAAAATAAAGTAATTATATATAATTATTGTAATTAATTTATTATTCAAAGGTTACTAACTACAGGATGTTTCAGGGTGTAAAAAAGTGAAATAAACAATGATGAATCAAATAATCCAGTCAAAATAAACATTTGACTTAGGAAAAATTCGCATAGAGCTGAAAATTGCCAGAGACGTTAAATACATCATTATAAATGAAATATCAAAAATCCCCTTCGATCCTACTTCTGCAAAAAATTTTATTCAAGGTCAAAAGTATAAAATGAAGGTTTTTTCCATTTTTCTCGAAAACAGTAAGTATTATCGTAAAAATAGGTCGGACAAAAGTTGTAGATCATACAATTCTCTACAAAAATGGTCCAGTCACTTTTTCTTTTACGACTCACCATTCGTGAGATATCGCGGTTTTAATCATTAGAAAATTCATATTTTACATAATATGCACTAAAATGCAGCTTGTATACGTCACCGGACGTTCAATATAAATGAAAATAATAATTCATTAGAAAAAATGCTCAATGGTCATGCTTACGCGAGAGCTGTTCGAGCTCATACCTTGCTACATCTTACTTTAGCAACAATAATATCCAAAGAGCTTGTTCTCGATAGTGAGATGGATGAAAACCTTACAAATACAATTGAACTTATAATAAATAAAACTATTTCCTATAATGATATTGAACAAGGCGATGAAATAGCTGAAGCATTACTTTATCAGTTTAATGAAAAACTACAGGAGCACGGAGAACGAGGACCTACAGCAAAACTATGGATACAATATTTTCATATGGTGTCTATTGCAAAGGAATTTATAAGAGCTGAACGTATGGGTGATTGGCGAGCTCATTTGAATTGCGTTAAAGAAATGCTTCCTTATCTTCATGCGTCAGGACATTTTAATTATGCCAAATCTGCGCATTTATATCTACAAGATATGATGCAATTAGAGAACTTGATGGATCCTAGTGTTTATCATAGGTTTATTGAAGGATTTTTCACTATTAGACGTTCTAATAAATTAAATTGTGGAACTTCGACGGATATGGTGATTGAACAATCAATGATGAAGTATATGAAAACAGATGGAGGTGTTGCTCGAGGGAGAAGTACGCAAGAAAGTGTCATTAGTAAATGGGTTTATGGCATGCATACGATGAATACTGTGTGTGAAGGATTGGAATAACTGGTTGCGATACTACATCAGCCATTTTTAAAAGAGGTAAAACATCAGTATTTAAATTGTTTGAAAAACGTAATGATTTAATTCATTGCGCAGAAGTATTCACAAAGATTGACTCTTCTCCACACGACATCGTTACAAATGGAATTCGTTTTCTTCTTGCAATGTATGGTGCTCCAAAAAAAATTGATTCCATAGACAAATATAGATATTTGAAGTTTGTAAAATCTGCATGGAACAATAAAACAGTACAGTTGTCTTGTCTGCCTCCAACATCTGCTTCTGCCTTTCAACACTTGTATCGTGTGTATTATCAAGTTCAAGTGTGGCTAGGCAATGAGCTGGACCCAGAAGAATGGGGTTGGAAATTAACAGACAACTATTTGGAGCCAATTCAAACTTTACTCCCGCCTGCTCCAGAAAAACTACTTAATACTATTTTTTGTAAATGCAAGACGGATTGTAGTAAGAATTGTGGCTGTCAAAAAGTAGGATTATTTTGTTCGCCAGTATGCATCAATTGTCAGGGTCAGACTTGCTCCAATATTGAAACAAATACAACAGATAAAGATATTTATGATATTAATGAAGAGACAATTGATGCATCCCTTTTCTTAGAACAGCGAACAGAAATTCTCCAAGAAGAAGAGAATGAAGACGAAGAAATAATTGTTGAAGTAGAAATAGACAATTATCTTATATAATGATGACATGTAGAAAAACACAACCTATTCCACTTTAATCATTAGCAATATTACTATTCTTTCAATTAATAGGATACGATCTGATCAAACTTTCTTTATTACAATACATCGTGGAGTATACCTACTGGGGAAACCACGTTAAAAAAAATGCGCCAAGTACATTACCTCATAGGTGGTGCGGAAATGTGTGCTATTATGTAAAATATGAATTTTCTAATGATTAAAACCGCGATATCTCACGAATGGTGAGTCGTAAAAGAAAAAGTGACTGGACCATTTTTGTAGAGAATTGTATGATCTACAACTTTTGTCCGATCTATTTTTACGATAATACTTACTGTTTTCGAGAAAAATGGAAAAAACCTTCATTTTATACTTTTGACCTTGAATAAAATTTTTTGCAGAAGTAGGATCGAAGGGGATTTTTGATATTTCATTTATAATGATGTATTTAACGTCTCTGGCAATTTTCAGCTCTATGCGAATTTTTCCTAAGTTATGACTTATTTTTTTTTTATTTTGACTGGATTAAAAGTTCAAAATGAGAACAATGAAGACATATTTTTCAATAATTAATATCTCTTGTCATAAAAAAAAAATAGAAATATTTAAATGAAATCATTATTCCTATTCATTTTCTCTGTGACGAAATTGTCACATATTTGTAGTGTTATAACATCAATAATTTTACAGAAAACAATCGTAAAGATTCAAGGATTTCTTTTAAAAAAGGGTTTTTCATTTAAAATGATATACTACAGATTATATATAAGCTAGTTATTCTTGTCCATAATGCACTAAATTACAGGAGTTATTTTATTATTTAAATAGGTTCAGTATCACGTACTGAATGTAAATGCACAAAATTCTTACAAAGTTTTCAAAAATCACCAAAAAAACCTAGGTCATCGGGCTTTTTATGATTATTTTATCGTTCAAAGTTGGCTGAAAAAATGATGAATCATATGGGTTATCCTTTTCAATTGGATGTTTCTATATCAAAAAAACTAGAGAGTGTGATAAAAAACTATCAAAATATTAAGACAATCTTGTAGTTTATAATAATACCATAAAAATATAAGGTTGTCGATGATATAAAAACAAAATTCTAATTTAACTATGAGTTCATCCAAAATCCATCATTTGATGAACAGAGACGACTATAGTTAGAGTATTGATGATTGAAGAGCGATATTTATATTATCAAATTTATAAGCATCACTTGCACACAATATATAATATATTTTTGTAGTTGCCTGGTATTGTAAAACTAAAAATAAGCATGTATTTGGTTTATATGTATGTACCGTGCAATAAAACAAAACTTTGCTGTTTAAACAAAAATTTAGAATTTACTGTAAAATTGCAGTGTATTGTCGGATCAACCTTAATTACAAATTCACTTGTTTTAAAATTGCAAAGTACTTCACTTTCATACGATAGATAAAGAAATAAGATCCTTGATATGATTTTTTCAGCACAGCATGCAAAGAATTTCAAATGTTTAAATTTAAAACAAACTAAAAATACCTATGTTTTATGCAATAATAAAAGAGTTTTTAAATATTGAAACCCACCTTTTTGTGTAATAATTGAGAAAGAAACGTGCCTGTTTTGTACACAAGACCATGTTGGAATGAAGAAATTATTTTTATTTTTTATAAATCCAAACCGTAAAATATAAGAATGCATGAAACATTTGTTAAAGAAACACCTTAATTCTGCTGTAGCTTTAAATAATTTTTTTAGTCGTCATTTTTATGTACAGAGTGTTTATTAAAAATTGAATATAAACTACTGATACACCAGTATTTATACTTCGAAAAATGATTCGGGACTCTGATCTGGACGTTATTCACATCAATTGTTAGAATTACTCCGATAAATCACATTTACTTACGGACAGAAAAGTGAAGTTGGATTTTGAAAATCTGAAGAAGTACGCAAAATATGAACGTTTAAAACTCCTAGTTAAACAAAGAGGAAGATATTAAGATAACAATTTTTCATTGAGATAACATTTAAAACTCTGCTTGACAAGAAAGAGATGGGCAACAATCTTTGAATGCTTGTAACTTCTTCGATTTTTAAATAATTTCATCTTTCAAATTTTGTTATGGTACCAAGTCTATTCTTATATTTTTATGGGTAAAGTGGAAAATTCGATATCAATCATCTACCTAATTGAATCTTGAAACTTTTAATACGATGCAAAGCTGAATCAAAACTGATAAATGGATTCAGATCGTAGTCAATAGAATTGATAAGAGTATAATTAGGACCAGAGCTCCGATTCATTTTTCGAGATACGGACCTGTCTAAATGCTAGATTCTATTCTTTTATTCATTAAATATGACAGAGCTGAAAAAATCCTATCTATTTCAAAAAATGGAAATCGAATTTTTCGATATGATAGCCAATTGGAAACTTTGTAAGTCTTTTTTAGACATCACTCTATATAGAAATCAAAAACTGAGTACGTATATCGCGATACCTTCCAAAATAAAATTATTAATCAAACCATTAAATAAATTTATCAATCAATCAATAAATATAATTATTAATAAAGAAATTTAAAAAATTCTTTTATTAATTTATTTATACTTTACAAAAATGACTTTGCATAAAAAAAAAAAAAATTTTATTTGACCGAATTCCACAATTTTTAGTCGATAAAAAAAAAGTTAATAATAAATTTTTTTTATTATTTATTAAACAAAAATGCATAAAAATATTACTTATTACAGTAGAATCTCGATAACTTAAACCTCGGTAACATAAAAACCTCTGTTACTTCAAAAAATACTATGTTCCCTTCCCATCAGAGCCCAAAACCTCTATAACTTAAAATACGCAACCTCTATAACTTAGATAAATAATCTCTGTATAGGCCCTCAGTAACTACATAGAAACATGTACATACCTCTATATTAACTAGGGTACATAGAAACATGTACATACCTCTATATTAACCTTTACCTAACATAGACACTTGATAACTTAAAACCTCTATAACTTAAAATATTTTGTGTTTCCCTTGGACTTTAACTTATCGAGATTCTACTGTATTATGAAAAAATAATTCCTTTTTACACAAAATTCGAAATCATAAAATAATATTTTGTAATTATAAAAATTTTGCGCAAGCAAAGTGCCTGCTTGCGTACTAAAAATTTTTTAAATATTTTTTTTTTTTTATATTTTAAATTATAATTCAAATTATTTTGATGACCTAATAAAATTCATATCATGCAGCAGCAATCCAGGAGGTGTTACTAAATTTGGATAAATTATTCTTTTGTATGGAAATATAGATGATTGACACGGAATATTCCATGATATAATCTATAAATTAAGCAAAAATTTTTTAAACCTTCGTCATAAAACAAATGAAAGTACTACTATTGTGACCCTGGAATAAAGTAAAACCAAGATCATTGAATTTTTTGTAGCTGTCGAAGAAGAAATCAGTTTGTCTACAATTTAGATAAAAATCATTTTCAAAAGTAATTTTGACCCAAAATTATAAAAATTGAGTGATATCTCAGAGAAATATCTTCAGTTGAATCACTTCAGAAACATGTTGTTCGCAACATCGCAAAATCAACCCATGAACCCCAGAATCGTTCGGGGAAAAACTTTTTCATATACAATTCAAGGCAGTATCTCAAAAATCTCTCACTCAATCGTTAAAGGGTCAAAATTACCTCAAAGATATCAGCTTTCATTAAATTCCATAAGATAAATTTTTCTGTGATTTTCTGAAATTTTTCCAAAACATTTTTTTCTCCGATTAGAATAAAAAGTATTTTTCTAGAGTAATTTTGTTCCAAAACAAGGAAGAATCGTGTCTGTTTGACAATTGGGAGTGTAGAATTTGAGGTGTTGACGAAAATCGTTTACGAAGTGTGGAATTCTAGGGCAAGTAAACAGAAGGTCCAAGTGTAAGTACACAAAGAAACAAATAATAGAAAAGAAAGTATAAAATTATTAATTAATTCTGTAAAGTTCATATTGCCCCCTTAAACAATTTTTCTGGATCCGTACTTGCCTTAAAACTACAATAATATATTAACAAATAAATGAATTTAATTTTTCAATTTGTTAATTATAGATATTTTAACAGGTTAAACTCGTGATTTTAACATAAAATAAACACTTTTTTTAATATAAAAATAATTATTTTTAATTTTAATTTTTTTTTTTCACTATTTATCTAAATAATTTTCAAGATATTTAAAAAAAAAAAAAAAAACATTAGATTTTGTAATTTTTTGTTAGAAGTAGCTGCTGCAGTTGATATGTATGTGAAACAAATTATTAAGTACTACTTAAGTCTAATTATTAAAGCAGTACGATCACTACACTTATAACTCGAAGGAAGTTGAAAGTGGGGATAATGAAATATTCTTTCTCTTTAATAATGGAATTAAAACCCTTAGAAAAGCTTGCAGGTTCATAGTAAAATTACTGAAATTGGTATGCTTTAGCTATTTATTTGTTACAGTCCACTTCGTAAGATATAATTGGACAGAAGCAAACCTACTTTATTTAGAGGGACCCTTCTCCTAAAAACTTCTTTACATCCTTCACTTCTGGATTTGGGTACTTTTCTTCTTCATTTTTTTAGCGGAATATTAAAATTCGTTTACCATTCTTCAGACTCTAAATCTTACATGCTTAATATAGTCATTATGACAATATTTTTTGTACATCTTGTCAAAATTTGTGAGACCCGGAAAAATTACCTTATTTCTTTCGAGCATCAGGACCTTATTTAACATATTTTTTCACTTGCACACGTTATCCTTAATTCATTAAATATAATGAGTATGGTTAAATGTAATGACAGTTTCGAAGAATGGAAAACAAACTTTTCGATATGTTAATCACGTGAAAACGTCGAATATTTTCTCTCATTCTAATTAAAACTGATCTACTTTTTCAGTTCTTTTTGAAGCAAAAATGAGCATTGTAATCATCTTATGGTCTAATAGGTAATAAAAGAGGATTTTTAGAGTATTAAGAGGTGTACAATTTCTGTCTAGCGTCCTTTTAAGCATATAAAATGACTTATTCGTAATTAAACTTGAACGTTCAGCGGTCGTTGAGTTGTTAGGGCTTTTTTAGGACAGGGCCTGGTAGCGGAACCCTTCTATCTACCTTAGAGTCAACACTGACAAGTCATAAATATAATTCTTCATTCACATCAAAAAATGTTCAGAAAACTTCTTTTTGACTAAAAAGAACGTGATCGTACTCCTTTAATAAAATAATTAATAAGTAATTTCTGTTTATTATTAATTTCAAGCACATATAACCGCTATAATATTAATAATAATGCACTTCGATATTATTTTATCACAAAGTTATTTTATGAAAGTTGCCTTTATTTTTTTTATTTTTTTTCCCTTGCTTTTTTGTAATGTTAAGTACTTCTACTCATTCTGTTGCATTCATTCAATTTTTATAATGGCTTTTGTGGCTGTAAATGGTTTCTATTTTAATTCTTATATTTTATGTATTTTGTTTGATATTTACTTTGAGAGAGTGTTTTTAAACTTGAGAAAGTTCAATTTTTAACATTTAAACAAATTATAATAAAAATTGAAAATGTTATCTTTTAATATCGTATTTAAAAATGGGGTCATGAATTGAGGTCTATGTAGGGGAAGAGTTTTTAAACCTATCATGGAAATTTATTACGTTCATCGAGGAAATGTGTTATAAATATTTTCTTGAACATTTTTTTAGTACTTTGAATGCCCTTACTTTTAAAATTTGTTTTATGAGCTACTCACACTGAACCCCCTTTAAAATTTTTTTCTATTTTTTTCAAAGGGTACCCCATAAGAAAATTACAAAAAATCGAAACAAATTTTTCAGTCCTATTTCGACAAAACTCATTACAAAAGGTAATTTTGACTCAAAAAATTCAAAAATCGGTTTCGTTTGACGATTGGAAGAATAATTTCAGAGATAAATCGATAATCTAATCAAGTTTGACCCAAAAAATTCAAAAATCGGATTCGTTTGACGATTGGAAGAACAATTTCAGAGATAAATCAATAATCTGATCAATTTCAGTCGAATTAATCTAAATAATCCAAAGAAACTAATATCTTGTTGATTTTGTGTTGGCATTATCCCGGAAAAATTACAAAAACCCTGAAAAAACATTAAAAAAAAAACCCAAGGTTGGACTTTTTCCCCATCTGTCTATCATTAAATTATTTATCATTTACGAGCTATTCTATGATTGATATAATTACTTAATTGTGGGTGAAATTTTATTGATATAAATGCATTTTAAATTTCAAATGTTGCTTTTATTTTTTAATTTTTGGATAACATCTGTCATAGTTTTGTAAAATTAAAAATCCATCTGCTTTATCATATTATAAATTTGATGTTTCTCAATACGTTTTTGATAAAAATCTAATTATATTTTTATCATGTTGAAAGTTAATCAACTAGTACACAACCCACCCGGTGATTTGATTCCTGAGGGGATCATGAATATAAGTTTTTGAAAATAAAAATAATAATTGACGTTCTGAATTTGTAAGTTTTTACTTTCATATAAGTTGTGACTCATTTCATAATCAATTTTACGATTTGAACAGTTATAACGTTTTGTTTTAGAAATTTAAAAAAAAAAAAACTTTTATTTTGGAAATATTGAAACTCAGCCTAATAAAAAATAAAGCATCTTCAAATTGGCAACTTTTGAGTAGAAAAATATTATAACTGATATTCCCATATAATACATACTATACAATTTGCGCATAGTTTGCGCTCTCACGGGTATAAAGTAAACAGTGAGTTTACGAAAAAATGTTTCAAACAAAAGTTGTTTATTTTTTTAAAAGAAACAATTTTTACATTTAAACTTTTATTCTATCTCTAATGGTTTACAAAATAAGGCCTTCGGATCCAAGACCCAATTGATCTATGTTGCTCATTTACGAACTTGACCTCACTTTTTACGCCCTAAGTACACTATAAAAATTTCAGCTTGATATATCTTTTCGTTTTTGAGTAATCGTTTCGACGGACAGACAAACAACCAGAAATGGACTGGTGGTTTTATGAACACCTATACCAAAATTTAGTTCATAGTATCAATATTTTTAAGCATTACAAACTTGGGACTAAACTTAGTATACCTTGGTATATTTCATATTCGCTCCGTGCGTGAGTTTCGTTTCCATGGGAACGATATACTATTTTAATTTTAGAATTGTATGGATTGCATTTAAGATTTACATTGAAAATTTAATATTTTTGTCTCACAAATTTAAATAAATAATTATGATAATTTATATTTGAAAAATAATATTTGTGCAATTTGATTTCTTATTTTCACAATTTTTAATGCATTGAGTTTAATTAATTCGTGTTTTTCAATAATTTAAATTTGACATTTCTATAACATTAACATGTAAAGAACTGCAAATTAGTCATAACAGCTCCCTTTAACGCCAAAATTTTTCACTGGAAGCGCTGGCATCGATTTTATTGTCCCTACCATGACTACGCACACAACGAATACATATAAAAATTGCAGATCCTTTTAAACACAAAACGCAACAACTTTGCAATATTTTGTTGACGTTTTATTTTAAATCGCTCTTAACATTTCAGTTGGTACTTGATTCCAAAATATTTTTGGATTCTCAAACTAAACTTTCAGAATATTCTAGAAATTACATAATAAATTTATTAAAAATAGTTTATTTTAAACGTAATAATGCGTGAACAAATGAAACTATTATAAAAATTAATTACAAAATTAATTTTAATTATTCAAATAATTATTGTGCAATTTATTTACAATTATTAATATTATTATTTATAAATGAAAAATAATTTTGTGTTTATTATTTTAATTTTTCTATAAATTCATTTTTTATTATTAATAATTAAAAATTATTGTTGCAATTTAAATTAATAATAATAATAATAAAACTAAAAGTGATGTTTCAAGAGAAGTCATAATAATTTTATGTTATTTTTTTTTATTAATTTATTTCAATTTTAATTTTGGGTTGTTGCAATTGCAATATATTTTTAATTTATTTATTATTTCTAATTTGTGGATAATATTTCATTCAAGTGTCAGTCTGGGGCACTGACTACTTGTAGTCATAAGCCGGGAGCCAGGGGACTGTTCACTCATTTTAGAATCACTGGAAATTTGAGAGATTATTTTGTCATACAAAATTCTCCATAGACGGGAATTAACAGAAAAAGGAAACCATTGAATGAAAAAATCAGGTTGGCTGTATACGCCAGTTTTCGTCGTTTATTGTCGATATAGCCGATCTCAGATAGCAAGCCAATATATTAAATCTCTTATTTATCGACTTACATCACTTATGTACCAACAGATGGCGTTAATGCGAGAACTCCTGTTCATGAAATAACTCCTATTATAAACGATAACATAGACGTTAAATATACAAAAATCATGTCTTCTGTCTGACATCTTAAGAAATTGCGATTTTCAAGATGTCGAATCACAACGCCCTGCTTTGTTGACTGTTGGACATTTTTATTCAATGATCTTCTTATTTGAATACCACTGGCTATGAAATTTTCGTATTTTAATAAGTGCTAGGTTCGTTGACAGCAACCTCTCAAATGTCCAGACGTTCTGTAATGATTGTCAAATACTACATTTGATCCAAGACCTTATAAATACTATACTTTTTAATTTCAACATGTAATAAATTTCTATTTATGAGGATAATAAAATTGTATTTTTAATTTTTTTGTATCCAATTTTATTAATTAAAAACTTCTGGTGTTTATTTATTTGTTTTTAATTGTTTTAAGGGTTCCGTTTCATTAAAACGATCAAACATAAGGGAAATCATTTTTTAAATTGGTTCTGACATTCACTTATCAAAAAATGGCTGTATATTGCTTTCGAATTTCCGGACTATAAAAGATTGTCAATACATCCTTATTTTGACCTAATTTTTATGAATCTTGGGCCATAACTACCTTATTTTCTTATTTGTTAACAAAGTTTTTAATTTTGCTAAAAAAATAAAATAAATTTTTTTGAACAGCAGAGAATTTACAAAAAATTAACTGGAAATTGAAGAGCATGTATTTCAAAAGATTCAGTGCTTTTTCTATCCGTTAATTTTTTTAATCGATAACTATCAAGTGCTTTAAGAATTACCACTTGACAGAAACAAGTACTACCAGACTATTGACTTTCTGACTGTTTAAGAGATTTAGAAATAGTGGATTATCCGTGGTTGAACTGCATTGTCTGCAATTTCAGAAAAAAATAGCTGATTCAAACAAATAAATTCTAATTTGTAGACATTTTTATATCAGGATTTTTTCACAACAATATTGAATTACATCCCATAAAACAAGGGGAAATTACTTATAAATTTCTATTAAAAAAAATAAAGAATTTATCTTTTCTATCTCACACCATACAGGATTCAGTTCATTTAAAATAGTAACTTCTACAACAGAAAACTTGACGGGTTCTTGTTTTTATCTACGGGTCCTTGAAAATCAATAGTAATAATAATAAAGGGATGATAGTTTTTCTTTTATAAAAAAAAGAGGGCGAATAAATATACCCTCTTTTTTGTTGCTAAGGGTAAAAGAATATTATATGTAATTTAATAGATTACCCCGAAAACCGAGAAAGCTCAAGCTGTGTAAATTCGACAGTTTTCACATTGTTCGAATCATTCGAAACTATGATTAATAATAAATCACGAATCAAATAAATAAATAAAGAAAAATTTTTCCCAAAATGGTCGTAAAATTGATAGCCATTTAGACAGTCCATAAACACTTAAGCATTCAGTCTGTCCTCTTTAATTTGCTGGGCGCTACAATATCGACATTTTTTCTATGTTATAATAGTAATATTGTGTAGTTTTTTACAGAAAATATATATTTTTTGGTAAGTTGAATAAACTTATTTCTAATTGTATACCAGTCAAGAAAAAGTAAAATTTTCTTTTTAGTTCATATAATTTAAAAATTAATTAAAAATTTACATCTCAAAAAACTTAATCGTGCATTTAAATATCAGGAAATTATAAAAATTAATTAAAACTATTAATTTCATTTTATAATTATTTATTTCTAAAATTAAAAAGAAGAGTTAAATATTAATTATTATTAAAAATTATATTTACATGCGATACAGAAGTATTAATTTTACCTAGCGCTATCACTTACTTTTAATGAAAATTTTATAAAAATTATAGGTATATATTTTAATTTAATTAATCAAATGATGTATCATTTTGTTAATTATTTTTGAATAAAATGAAATTGAAAATTATTAATAATAAATTCAGGTTAGCAGCATCATAATATATGGAAGTGAGAGTAATTATTACAACTTGTATTTTTATTTTTTTATTTTATTTATATTTATTTATGGTTTTTTAAATTATAAAACTCAGCAGTTAATTAGCTTCCGAATATATGTTTGTAGAATTTATTGGTTTGTTTCTTTTATTAGAGAGAGATTATTTATTAGGTTTTTTTTATTGATAGGTTATTATTATTAGATTTATACCACAGAACTATAAAAATTTGACACACATTTTGAGAAAACTATGATTTTGATTTGAGCTTCTTATAGTAAGTACGACGTCATCAAAATTTAAAAAATTTAATTTTACACTATCACATCCAAATTTTATCCATTTTTTTATAAATGAAATATGGAATACTACTATATTTTGGTCATAGTTTTCAAATTTGTGGTCAAAATTAACCTAGCTCTAATAGGTTTCAAGAATGTGCAGTCCTGGTCCTGGAATGAACCACATAAGTGTTAGCTAGTGAAAAATTGACATCACAGCTGAAAAGAATGACCCAAAATTAGTGGGTTTTAAAAAAAATTTCAATAAGATCGGATCAAATTTGCCTGTGATATCAAAAAAATCAAACTTTTTAACTTTATGACGTCATCAAATTCCAAAAAATTTAATTTTGCTCTATCACATCCAAATTTTATCCAATTTTCATAAACGAAGTATGTAATCCTACTAAATTTGGGTCATCCTTTTCAAATTTGTGGTCAAAATTCACCTAGCTCTAATAGTTTTCAAGAATGTTGAGTACTAGTCCCAGAATTAGACACATAAGTAGTAGCTAGCGAAAAACTAACATCATAGATGAAAAGAATGACCCAAAATTAGTGGGTTTTACAAAGAATTCCAATAAAATTGATTCAAATTTGCCTGTGTGATCAAAAAAATTTTTTTTTTCAGTCGCATATGTAAAAATTTCCGAAAAAAAAGACATTATCCTTACATGGACGCACTAGAGTATTATTTTCAAATAAATTAAAACCATAAATGGATATAAATTATATTGATTTAAATATAATAGTTTAATTAATTTTAAAAACAATTACAACATTGCCTTTTTTGATTTAACTGAAGAAGAAGTCTACCTTGAAAATAAAAAATTAAAAAAATTTTCATATTAATTATTAAAAATTATTACTTTAAGTGCAAGGTGCCGAGGATAACTTCAATTTGATTTAATATCAAAAAAATACTTTGATTACCTCAAAAGTTAATAAAATGACGTAAAAAAAATTGATAATTTAGTAATTGACACACTTTGAGAAGGTGATAAAGATGGAGCTTTATTGGTATGTGTTAAGCAAAAACAAAGAAAGTAAATACAGAATTTTGTCAATAAATGGTATCAAAAATCAAGCGGATCATTAAGCAGGGTCGTTTGTTTTGTTATAAAAACTAATTTGATCCTGCGAGTCAAAATTAATTATACCATGTATATATGAAATACTAGCTGTTACCCGCCCGCTTTGCTGGGCAACATCCCCACTTGCACCCCTCCCTCCACATTTCCTTGCGTTGGATAACAGTTTTGTAATGTACACGTCATGCTCTTTTATTTGATATCCCACTTAAGTATATTTGTAAATATTCGATAATTCCTTCCCACTTTCTCGCTACACCTTTCTACCCTCCGAAGGTTAAAAAAATCTTCTAAATGTAATTTAAAACATTCTGACCAAGTTTTGAACTATTAAAAGCCATAATTGAAAAATATGAATTTTTTATTCATGAACACCCCCGCAACCCCCCTTGTGGGTAGAATTTCGTAAAATCCGTTCTTAGCTGACCTCTACTTGGCAAAAGGAATATTCCTGCCAAATTTCAAGACTCTAGGTCTTATAGTTCCAGAGATATCGTGATGAGTGACTATCTATCTATATCTATAGAAAGTCTCCTATATATATAAGATACATAGTATATTAAGTTTAGTCCCAAGTTTTTATACCATGTATATATGAAATATACATAGCATATTAAGTTTAGTCCCAAGTTTGTAACGCTTAAAAATAATGATGCTAGGAAAAAAATTTTGTCATAGCTGTTCATAAAATCACCTAATTAGTCCATTTCCGGTTGTCCGTCCGTCCGTCTGTGGACACGATAACTCAAAAACGAAAAAAGATATCGAGCTGTAAATTTTTACAGCGTACTCAGGACGTAAAAAGTGAGGTCAAGTTCGTAAATGAGCATCATAGGTCAATTGGGTCTTGGGTCCGTAAGACCCATCTTGTAAACCGTTAGAGATAGAACAAAAGTTAAAATGTTCCTTATCAAAAATTAAACAACTTTTGTTTGAAACATTTTTTCGTAAACATCACTGTTTACCCGTGAGGGCGCCAATTAGGCGGAAATTTTATAATATGTACTATACTTGATTATCAGTTATGTATGTGTCACATGTATGTATGTGTTATGTGATAAAGAAATCAACACTGACTATGCATGGTATTTCAACAATTAACTCAGTCAATTGTTTGCTTTCACTTGTTTTTTATTGTTTTTAATCCTTGAACTAAATAAGTTCAAGTTAATTGTCTGAAAAAATAAAGAATATGCCTTCAAATAATAAACGTATGGTCGCGACAATAAATTTGAAAAAATTACAATTAAAATATTTCATAAAAATTTCGGTTTTTAAAGAATTTCACTTTCTTATGAAATTTTAAGATAAATTAAAAAGGAAATAATGACTTTTTTAGTAAAAATAATTGATAAAAATTAATATAACATTTAAAAATTGATTTTTTAAATATTTTTTTGGAATTTTTTTTAAAAATAATTATTTTTCTTATATTTTTAAAGTCATCAATTTATCATAAATTCATTTGTTAATCATTAAAATTAATTATAGGTATTTTTAAATACAATATAATTATTTTGAAAGTAAAAATATCTACTAATAATGATCTGTTTAATATTATTGATTTAATATACTTAGAAAAATACTGTTCATACTACAGGCAAATTCATTTATTTCATGAACCAAACAAAAATGACAGCTTGACAACGTTCTAAAACACTTTCAGAAATTTTAAAATCCCTTGAAAATAATCCTATTAAGAAAACATTTTTGATATGTTTCCATAATTTATTATTTTTTGGAATTTTTTTTAAATAATTATTTCTATTACTTTTTGTTTTTGTTTACTTTTAATCATGTATACGATATTTATTTACATCATGGTCTCGCGATTATAATTGATATTTTTAATATGATACATACAGCGTAAACTAAATATTGACAAATATCTTGTCTAGTAATCTTAATTAAAGAGAATTTAAAAAAAATATATTTCTATATTTTTGAGTGCATTAATTTATCAAGAATGCATTTGTTATCTATCATTAAAATTAATTGTATTTTTTTTTAAATAAAAATTAGTTTGAAAGTAAAAATAAATTAATAATGATCTGGTAATATTATTATTTGGTTGGTACTTACACTTAAAATAAAAATATTGAAAAATAATTTATTTAAATGTTCATTAAAAACAAGTTAACAATTATTATGTAAACAATTCAATAAAAAATAAATAAATATTTATTTAACAAGCCATTGACAGGTGTAATAAATTATTATTTATTTCTGTAAAACATGTAATTCTATTATTTATTAATTTTTTTTTTAAAGAAAATAATGATAAATTAATACATGTGGTTCGTTTTAAAGTAGTACAAAACACGTACGGTTTCTAGGAAATCCGAATTGTTTATACTGGGTGTCCGACTTAAATTGCCCTGTTTTATAAAACATCCCATTTTAATAAGTACTAGATGAGAGTTTAACTGTGTCAATTAATTTTTAAAATGTTATATCAAGTTAAATTTTATTTTGCGTGTTGAAAATCAAAGAATTTAAATTCTGGAATATAAAGTAGCAACGAATAGGGTATTCCCCTATTTTTGAAAAAGTACTTCAAAATGTTGATTTTGCTAATAAAAAGCCACCAAAAATTTATTTCGGAAAAATAAACACGCTTTCCAAAAACTTAAATTAAATTTTAAACCTTTTTTAAACTGTCAAAAACGCGGGCATCCAATTTGATGACGTAATATGGGTATCACCATATGAAATAACACATAATTTATGCATATATTATACCCAACTGTCTACACTGAACTAATTGATGGTCTATGACTTATACCGATATGACATCACAGCAGGGCTTACCTGCGTTTTAGGTCACGTGATATACAGTTTAAAAATTACGATTTTTAATTTATGAGTCGAAATCAGAATATTTATGTATATTTTTACATAAATTTTATTATTTATTTTTGACTAACGATAATACCCTATTCTAAGAAACATTTAACTATGCGACGGTTTGCTAACTTAAGAATCCGCAGGCTTGCATTTTTCATATTATTTTCTTCAATTTTTTTCGGCTTTCAGAGAGAGCACTTATGCGTTGATAAGAGTAAAATATAAGACTTCGAAGATTTCGTAAATTAGATTTTAATTATGCTATCGATGTTATAATGCATTATGTGTGCGTAATTTTTTGATTACCATGACAGAAAAAAATTATGTAAAATTTGATTAATTCTTTTATGACAAATTTTTTACTAAAAATTATGTAAAAAATTTAAAAAATGGATTTTTATAAATTTAATTAAAAAATTTACGTGAAAAAACAATTATTTATCTTTCACTTTTTTATCTAATATAAAGAAATTATTTATTTATTATTTAAAAATTATTATAACAATATATTCAAGTTTCTAAGTAGGTTTAGAGGTTTTTTTTTGTTATTTAGAAATAAAATTATGTAAAACAAATTAATAATCGGATTAAATAACATAAAAATAACCTTTTGAACTGATTATTGAATATTGGAAAACTTATAAAAGAAATGTTTGTAATTAATTAATTATTATATCATTAGTATGACTTATGTAATTACAGTTGTTTTTAATCGGATGTGACCTCTGATTTACAGTTATTCAATAACTAATTATTCTAAAATATTTTTATAAAATTCATACTTTTTATTGAAGAAACATTTAAACATGTAGACTCATCAAATCTACCAATAAAATTTTAAACATGTTATTTTGTGAAAAATGATTTTAAAACAAGTTAAAACAAACAATTGACTGAGTTAATTGATGAAATATCATGTATAGACAGTGTTGATTACACTGTCACATTACACATACATACATGTCACACATGCATAACTGATGTTCCCATATAATACATACTATACAATTTGCGCCTAATTAGCATCTTCACGGGTATACGGGTCTTCACGGGTAATGTTTACGAAAATGTGTTTCAAACAAAAGTTGGTTATTTTTTGTACATTTTTTACATTTAAACTTTTGTTCTATCTATATAACGGTGTACAAGATGAGTCTTACGGACGCAAGACCTAAGTGACCTATGTTGCTCATTTACGAACTCGACCTCAATTTTTACGTCCTTAGAGGACGCCATTTTGCCAACATGGCGACGGGAGCGACAAAGGTACGAGGTAGCAAAGTAGAAATTTGAAAAGATCACCTCAACTCCTATAAAATCACCCATTTTTAAAACTCCCGAAAAACTTTCCAGGTAACCCCTTCTCTTTGAACTAAATGACTATATTATGAAGAAAATTTATATTATGAAATAAATGGGTTACAGAAAAATTTAGTTAATTTCACTGAATTTTCTTTAAAATGAAATCGATACGAGAACAACACTTATAGAGAGTACAAATATTTTATTAAAGTTATCAATTATACAAAAAGCGATCAATACAAGCATAATATACTTATTTTACCCATAGTTATCAATTATACAGAAAGTAATTCTTTTGTAACACAATATTCCCTTGAGTTATCAAACTATGAACAGGAATGTATTAAAAAAATTGATTACATAATTGATGTATTAACTACAATGCCACCTATATTTTATAAAAAAATTACCTTGATAAAAATTTATTATTAATAAATATGCATTATTATGTAAAACAAAAATATTTTAAATTACACAAAAAATAGAATCGAATTCAAAAAATACACTAAAAAGTATACCTGCAATTATATTACAACATACATTTAACTCAACAAATACATTTTAAGGTCAAATCGTTCATACTAAACTCTAAAGAGTTCATTTCTCTCTTTTTTACAAATAAAATTTAGATAAAAGTTTTTATTGCTAATTTTCTTTGATTTGAATTGTATTTCTTTTAAATCATATTTTGAAGTCGGTTAAATATATAATGCCATTACATGAAAATGGCCTTCGAAACAAGGAAAAGTGATACAAATTCGTCGAAGTTCTAATATCTTTGTTAAAAAAAATAATCCTTGGCATTTTTTTTACTTTCTGGGAAAAATTTATCATGTTTTTATTCACGTTCAAAGAAACTTTTTCTTTGAAAGAAGTAGACATTGTTATTATTACAGATTCATATTTCTAGGAAGAATAATTTATGAAAGTAATTATAATTTTCCTTTGAGGAAACCTTTGTATTTTTTAAAAACTAGGGCAATTTTATATTACTCAATTCTCTCCAAGGAAAATTTTTTGCCCTACTTAAAGTATATATTGGTCTTCACAGACGAATACAAATTCCAAGGCCTTAGTCAGAGGAAAATAACATTCTGAAAAAACATTAGATGCATATCCCCATATACCTAAATTAATCTTAGAAACTTTTGGAAAAAGTTTTCCAAGTTTGGATTTCCAGATTTAGATGTTTTTCTGTATGAAAAATCAGGCGTATCAGTCAGTGATTCAAAACAGGTTTGTTTCTATATTAGCCCTTTATCATATTCCAAATACAATTAATGATTTCTATTCCAATGCAGTGATTTTTGGTCTTCAGCAAATTAAAGGATTCTTTAAAACTTCAAGAAAAGTTTCCAAGTTCAAAAAATTTGGTCCGAAGGGCAAAGAAGTTTGTGAAAATTATATGGCATAAACAGATTGACCGGAAAATGACCGGATTTTGGAAAACAATTCAAATCTTCCTCCAGAGGTGGAAGGTTGGTGTTTTTGCCGCAACCTAAATCTATTAGCAGAAATATCTTACCGTATTAATTTTATCCAAAATACTTGTAACTTGTTCTTTCGTCGACATTTTAATATGTTGAAAATCGCACATTATTCAAACAAACAAAATTTCCGGTTTCAGTACAAAAAACAATTCAGAACCAAAAAAAAACTAACTTCAATAAACTACATGTTTGTATCAACAAAAACACTTTTATTGCATCCCGTGTACACTATTTTTATACAAACAAACCAAAACAAACAAGAACTTCTATTGTTAAAAAAAACAGTTTTAAGTATTGTTGCAAAGTACAAGTTTTATATTGTTGTAAAATGAATTGTTTGTGATAAGAACACAACACGCTATATTTTATAAAAAGTGAACGTCACTATTGTAAGTTTATCACACTACTTGTAACTACATATTAATAATTCTTTCACCTGGTGCTTGCAAGCTGCTGGTCTAACTGATACCGGTGTTTTGTGATCAAGAGGTGGACTACATGTGTTTAGGTTTATTACACCGTTTTACTAAACAAGAAAGTAAACACCATGGAGATATACAATAAATAAATAAAAAAAACAAATAGAGATATTTGCAACGCTCGCTCCGCTCCTAAAAATACGATGGATTGCCCTTCTCCAATCAATAACTACAAAGGTATTTTTTACATTACAATTCACCTGTTACTCGTATCAGATATAGTTGAAATGCAGAACGTGTGTATGCAAGCAAGATCTTTGGTTTTTGATAGTTAGAATTTACAAGCTGTTTGATTAGATGTTTTGGATGATTGATTGTACTAAAATGGCTAAGGGATGATTGCTGTTTGAAGGGATGAGCCATTCAAAAGGAAGTGAGTTTGCAACATAACGATTCTGCCAACAGTCGTTACTTTCGGAGGTATCAATTAATAATTTATTTACATGTCAGGCGAATTGAGTTATAAAATTCTAGACGATAATTTCAAAGGCATATTCTCGATCCCTCTTAAAAGAGAAAAAGTTTCAAGGGGTTGTTTTTGTAGTAAAATTTGTCTTTACTATACAGGGTATTTACTATACTCGAAAAATAACTTTTATCGACAAAAATGCATCAAACTAAAAATGTTGGATTTGTAGGTAGTCTCAATCCGTTTGACTAAAAATGACGTCATTTAATTCTCTTGAAAAACTTTATATTGACGTAGAGACCCTTGAGTAAAAATCAGACTGGCACATACGTACCTTGAGAGAATTTTAATAAGAATTGCGTCAAAAAAAAAAATAGTTGGACACAGGGTTTTCAAAATTTTAATATAACTAATGAATCATCCATCCGTTGAAGTCAACGCGCGTTAGTTTTTACGCTCATGTGTCTACGGGCTTATACCTACTTTTAATAACACGTTTCATTTCATAAATTAAGTACATAATACATTATTAAAAATTATTCCATTCAAATGTCCATTTGTGATTATGGAACGAGAGCTGGCAGCATTTTCGAAAGTAGATTTTAAGAAGGCTGAACTTTAGATATTACTTTCCTTATTGAATCAGGTAGAAAGGAAGAATACGCCTTGCACCGAAAGTGGTTACATTAACAAACGCAGACGGTGCTTTATTAGAGCACCCGAATTTCTGTCTGGCAAATAAAAATTACATTTTCGAATTACAAAACTAAATCATATTAATATGACTTGTACACTTGCGTGTACAACGGCAAAATTGTCCTAAAATGCAGGTTTTTCGGGTATGCGCACTAAGAAAACGCAGTAAACACAACCTTTCTCAGATGCCTCCTCTAAGTTACTTCATTCGTATCCAATTTCAATAAGTAAAATATCTAAAATATAGCTATCTTAAAACCAACTTTCCTGTGAAGTTGCCAGTTCTTAAACCATTATTGAACCTTTGCCGGCTGTTTAATAAAACTACAAGATAAATTTATTATTTTATTTATTCCATAAAACTGCAGTTTCTTTACACGGACAGGTGAAACCATTCAAAATACAAAAAAAAAAACAATACAATAGATATACAAATGTGTTTAAATGTAAGAAGTCTTGGTTATTTAGTAGATAATATCTATTTATCTAGAGCCAGGCGTAGTATCTGTAAGTCGTTTCAGAACGGCTGAAATTTTTTACGATCGTGTAAGATTTCTTTACGAAAGTTGATGAATATTCGAAGTACGAAGTTCAAATAAGAAAGTAATTAACCAAAATACAATTCATTGCAAGTAAAACAGCATAATGAGCATAATGCATTTTCTATTCTATTATCATCTCATATGAAAATCGACTTCAATTTTAACCTTGTAGAACAATTAAACATTGTCCAAGTTTCCTGGAAGTGAAGTCTTCATTTATGAATTTTTGCGGCCGTTCATAAATGACTGAAAAATACTACATCTGGCTAGAAATTATTTTGAATTACAACATAAAAAACATATTTATACTGCAGTTTTTAGATCAATTACTATAAATTCGAAAAAATTCACATTTATATCGTTGATCTCATTATGAATTCCAAACAAAAACATATTTATATCCCAGATTAGATCAATTAGGAATTCGATAATAAAAAACATGTTTATACACCTAATCTGATTACGAATTCGAAAAAAGTAACATATTTATATCTTAGACTAGATCAATTACTATGATTTCGAAAACAAGAAATATATTTATACTTAGCCTAGACTAGATCAATTATTATGAATTCAAAAAATACAAAACTTATTTATACCCTAGAAAAATCATGAACTCGAAAAAAAAGTATTTGTATCCTAAACCTATTGGTTACCTAGAAATAGTTTCATGAATTCGAAGAAAAAAACATATTCATACCCTAGAATAAATACATTATGAATTCGAAAAAAAAACAACATATGTAGACCCAAGATCTCAAAATGAATTCGAAACAAAAATATATTTATACCACAGACTAGATTAATTATTATGAATTCGAAAAACAAAACATTGATATCATAGAAATATTACCATGAATCCGAAAAAGAACATATTTGTATCCTAAATCTATTAGTACCTTAGAAATATCATGATATAGAAAAAAAAACATATTTATATCCTAGACTAGAATTATTAAGAATTCGAAATAAAAAACAGCATTTGTGCAGTTTAAAATTTGACTGACTATGAACTCGTTTTCTTTAACTTGTATCCTGTGGCAAATCCGATGATATATACTTTGTTTTCGGAATGATTCTACAGGCAAATCGAAAAATACTCATTTAGTCAATCAAATTTTAAATTGTTCTTTTATAAACCCATAAAAAAACGTTTCAAAAGCTTACAAATAAATTTCTTGAAAGTTATTCATCGTTTTGAGAAGAAAAAAAATTTCTCAAACGTTGATTGATTGCTACAAGATTATACTTCCGCCGTTCAAAGCCACTCATAAACATCGTTTCCAATTCTTCACGGGTAAAACCATCTCCGTTTCTAAAATCAATATCTTCCAGAGTTTGAGCGAATCCAAAATTTGCGTCTTCAACAGGACATGTTCCTTTTCCTTTTATGCATATTGGAATATGAGGAAACTCTTGTCCCGGTAATGATGATTTTTCTAAACGAATTTTGTGATACCAATCGACACCAAAATCATAATTATAAAGCATTTTATCTCCATTTGTATACAGAACTTGATTTAATGTTATTTTCGAGCAATCGCGAATATCTAATTCTTCCAACCCTATATCGCAATATCCTGTTATGTCCTGGTACATAATCTCATATCTTCCTTTTGAGAAACTATAAAGATGATTATGTTCCCAACCCATAGCTAATTGTATAGCCATGTGTAACTTATGAAGATATATCGTACTTGGAACGATCAGACGTCGCCAGATAGCTGGTTTACTGTCCATTAGTATGATTTTTATTTGGTACAAATTGTTCCCTTGATATGATGTTGACATTATTTGTACAGGTTTGTCAAAATTGTTCAAAAAAAGTTTTCACGTATTTGTTCGTGGAACGTTTCAGCTTTAAGCAGATGTTAAATTTATTTTAATATTTTAAAAAAGTTAATCTTTTCGATTTTGGAAAATTAACTATATTTTTAACATTTAAAATTTTATTCAATGACACAAACTCACTGTTTGGAGAAGCCTGCTTTCAACAAAATGGTGTCCGACGTCCGTTCGGTTCCTTCAATGTATGCTTTTAATTATAGAAGCTAGATGGCTCTACGACAGACAGAATTAATCATAGAATATTCTACAGAATTAATAGAGAATATTCATGAAATTTAAATTTGGTTTAAATATTATTCTTCCTTAAATGACTGGACATTTCAAGTAAACCATTATTTTAGTAATTCAAATCTTTTCAATTACTTAAAAATAATTAATAAAAGTACAAAATTCAGTGAGGGCATTTAAAAATTTCTAACACGGAAATTGAAAATTTTTATACGGACGTGACATCAAAGTACGGGCTTGTCAAATTTGTTGACATACAGTATGATAATAATTACTTACATTTTATATAATATTTCATTAAATTAGACTATTCTACGACTTTTTATTAGAAATCTTAATAATAATGTGTGTAAATTCTGTGTTGTAAGTTCATTTTTTTAAAGTGTAAATTATACATTGAACTGTCAAAATTTGACAGTTCACGTACTTATACGTCATCAACAGAGAGCGCCAAAAAACTGCGTTTAAATATCTCAAAATTATAATGTATTTTAAATATTTTTTTACACTTATATACAGCATTTTTAAACAGTATTTATATTTTTTACTTTGTTATAACGGTGTAAACTATGAATAAAAATATAAAAAAAAATTCATGAATATTCCCTATACGGTATGTTCTTGCGCAACACGTATACATACTCTATGATACTTTTTCATTCATACCATATTTCACCATATTGAAAATTACTTCATCTATCCATAAAACATGTCAGTAAAATTATTTTCTGTACCATGAGTGGCTCTTACATCAGATTCTAGGGGAGATGTAGGATAATATTCCATTTTTCTGCCAAATAAGTTTGGTATCTATGATAGTAAAAGCCATAGTCAATTAGAAATTTACAATCAGGCTGTTGTACATGATCAAACCGAGAAGAATCATAATACTGGCATTTAGAGTATCTTAAAGAAAGATATAAATAATCACATAGGGGTGCCAGTAAGCACTACCGTCAGCTAGACTCAGTCAGTCAATGAGTAAATCATTTTTTATGAGCTTTCGATAATTAAACGCTGAAAAATGAATAATATTTCATTACTCTCCCTGTCATATGTTTTTGTTTTTTAATCAGATTTAATTTTAAAACAAGAAAAATTAAGTACTGATATTCAACGCTGTCTTAGGGTATATCAACATATATTGGGTGTTTCAACAATTAACTTGGTCAATTGTTTATTTTCACGCTTATTTCTATTAAAATTGGTATAAAAACGTATTTGACCTGACTAGATCGTTTAACATTATTAAAAACATAAAATAAATATTAATAAGACATTATAACACAGTTGTAACAATTATTTTTATTAAAATGACATATATTATTAAAAATATTCTGTTTATAACGACATTCATCAATCATAAATCAAATTAGAATTGTTATTGTAATAATAATATTAAAAATAATTATTTTATTTTTAATAAACAGTTAATTTATTGTTATTTGAAGACTTTTGATAAATAAATTATGAATATGTATATTGAATATTTAAAAAACGATATTTTTTTTATGAAGACGACGAGACGATGGTGTTGAAGGAAAACCCGTGGAATAATTGAATAACCAATACTACTTTGTTTTTCATTAAAATTTATTTCGTTTTTTCATTGCGAACAGAAGAAATTTTGAAGATTCAAAAATGTGTGTGCAGTCTTTCTAAGAAAAATTCGAAATTATGTAAGCTGAAGCCATTATTATCTTGAATGAAGTGTAAATTAATAATGGATATAATATCACCCAAGCACATTTGAGTAATATTACGCGAGAAGAGTGAGGATAATTTTAAAGTCATATTTTGACTAACAGATAATGGAACACTTGGCTATGAACAACAGTTGTTCAAAACCAAAATTCCATTCGCCCTCATCTCTATCATCATCTTCCTCAGCACTATCATTATCTTCCACTTCCATTTCATTTTCACTATCATCTTGATTTCTATTGAAAACTTCTTCATCATTTTCATCATTCGGGTGTCTTTCATCTTCACCTTCAACCTGGCCAAAAATTACATTGAAATATCTATGATTCAAAGATATACGAGCACCACATGGTACTCTAGTAAGATAAGAGTACTCTATATATATTGCTACTCTATACAGCTCTAGACACTCTAAATAGATAGAGTACCGTATAAATATAATAGTTATATTTGGAAAAATTTTAGCATGAATTTTTTTATAGCATTAGCTTTTACTATTTTGCTAGTAATTCAAACTTAGAAATTAATAACTGACCTCATAATCCATTAATGGGTGCGTTTGGCAGAAAAAAGCGCTTGAGAGCTCTTACTAGCGCTGAAAAACAAACTGTACAGTTTTCGGCCAGGACATGTTTGCTATTTTCCATCTCTTCTTCATCATTCACAACATAATTTTTTAATATGAATAATTTACAAACATATATTTAAATTAGGTTAGGTTCCCCGGTTAAAGCTAACTTAGCGTCCTAGAGGAATGTAGCTATTTACTATTTGACAGCGCTTACCGCTTAACAATCGCCATTTTGCTTACAAGCGCTTCCTAGCGCTTTTTTCTGCTAAACGGACCCATTACCTCTATGTTCATTAAGAAGGATACTTAGCATAGACTATAAATTTACATAGACTGAGCGTCAAACGATTTTAAGCGTGCCACAATCTGAGGTAATTGCTTAGGTCAAATCCATCATATCCAAGATGTAGAAATTTCAAAACAAATTTTTGTTGTATAACTTGTCATTGTAGATTTGTAAGAAAAAAAATGTAAAGTTAGTTGGCGGCGACATGCTTATGCAGTTGGTGTTAATTAGTACGTTTAAAAGGAATTAAATTTGTGTTGAGTATCTATCATGGGCATAGCGAATATTCAACGAAATGATTTATAATAACATATACTTAATATTATTTTATAAACTGGAACACACATCATTTGTACATTACCCGCTAGTTTTTATTGTATACGGGTAATAGAAAATTTATTTATTTATTTTTCCATAATTACTCCACATTATTATAAATAATTTTGTAACAATTTTGAATAATAATTAAAAAAAAAAAATTAGCTTATCGATATACTTACACGGGTAATGAATATTGTATACTTATATTTTAAAAAAAAAGTTGTTATAATGCCTGGGATTCTTTGGAAAAGTTTCAGAACTATCTAAAAGATTCTGTCATGTGCATATATTTTCTCCACCCACCAGTAGGAATTCAGCAAGGCCTATCACACAATGAAAAACATTTTGCACACTTATCAAGAAAACATTAACTTTCATCCCGCTGTGCTAAACGTAGTTATCTCTTTCCACCTCCACCGAGCAGAAAAATAGTATACACACCACGGGAACAAGTAAAAAATCTCAGATCTCATGTTTGCCACGGTCGCCTTTGCCTCAGTGCGACAGTGAAGAAGAGATCTGAGACAGTGAACATGAGATCTGAGACATTCTTTTCTTTTGCTCTCTAAATTAGTAATATTGGATGGCGGGACAAAAGTTGACACTTTGCGCGCGGAGGGAAGAAATAGTATTGTCACTTTGCGCCCGAAGGAAGAAGTAAAGAATGTCTCAGGTCTTATGTTCATTGTCAGCCTCCGCTTCGCCTCGGGTGACAATGTGCATGAGGTCTGAGACATTCTTCACTTGCTCCCGTGGTGTGTATACTATTTCTCTCCCGTTTTCTCAAAAACACGTGGCATTGTTTTTATTGCAATTGTATTTTAAATATATTTTTATTACTTACGTATTGCAATAAATATGTTAATTAATGGAAAAATAATATGCAACAAATTCCATCCATGTGCACTTAAAATATTTATTTTACACAAATTTCCGATAAATTACAAAAATATTTTTGAAAAGAAAACGTACAATAAATTGTTTATTTATTTTAATTATCAATTATGTTGCAAATAATTTCATAAATTTATGTATAGGATGTTTTTTTTTTTATAAAAGTACTAGACTGACATACACCCGCTTCGCTGGGTTTAAAAGTAAAGTATTTTTAAATCTATTAGTACAAGATCCGAATTAAGGTCGACCTTCACCTATCTGCTTACCGAATGAAAGTTATTTTTTATGAAATGTAAAATATTTACAAATATCCCTGTTGTGGGTTGCCTTAAAAAATATAGTCCAGACAACTTTTAATAAAAATATCAAAACTGGGAAAGCTTGTAAACATTATTTTTTGACTGATTTTGTGGACAATCATATAGCACCGTATTTGCAATAAAATTATCTTTATTTATATATGCGAGTCAATGAATTAACAGATGAACGTAATTACTATTCACAACCTGTATAAATGCGATTATAGTGAACGAAAAAAGGCAGACAACATAGCTGCTGCATATTCTTTATGGCTTTTACTTTCGAGTAGATCAAAATTCGTAAGATTTGCAAGTCAGTGAAAAATTTCTAAAAATTTTACTCTTGATATTTTCACTAAAAGTAGTCTGGACCACATTTTTTTAGGCAACCCATTGCAGGGATATTTGTTAACATTTTATATTTCATAAAAAATAACTTTCATCCGGTAAACAGATGGGTGAAGGTCGATCCTAATTGGGATCTTAGACTATATAATACTAATTATTCATTGAGTATATCATAAAAGATGGCCGTGGAATATTTTATCTTGAATGTTTTTACAGAAATCTGTAATTTAAGGTAATGTCAAATGACTACTTTTACAGAAATCTGTAATTAATGGTAATGTCAAATTAAATTAATTTTTAAATTTTTTTAATTAATATATTTTTATAAATTATATCTCATGTGTTATTCTGAAGTATGAACTATATTGCTGTACAGTTTCATTACGAATAATTGGATAGTTTTAGCGTGAAAGCGTAACAAACAAACCGTAGAAATACCGTAGAAAAACTTTTGCCTAAAACCAATTTTTTCATATGTTAACGCGGCGAAAAATGCATTTCCATTCATTCTAGTAAAATTTTACGACAAAGTATAACCCTTTAATAAATAATTCGATCAAATATATTATTAAAATTGTTTACCAGCAACCTAAATAATATTATATTATTAAAAAATTTCATAATTTAATATAATAATTTATACACTCATTTTAATATTATTATTATTATTAAAATTATCAAATAATACTAATCAATTTTTTAATAATAATTAAATATATTATTTAATATTTAAAATGACATAATCATATATTTATTTATTATTATTAATAATTATTTTATTATAGCATAGAAATACTTCACTACTGATATTTCACTACTATTGTTTTATAATATTTTAAATTAAATAATAATAATAAAAAAAAAATATTCACATAAAACTGTTTTTAATATAATAATAATTAATAATTCATATCACAATTTATCGTGAATATTAATTAAAATATTGAAAATTTTGTTAAAAATAATTTATCATCACATACATTGAACTGAATTTGAAACAGAGTCTTTCAGAAACAAAAAATATTGATTGATATTTTCGAATCCATTTTTTGATGTTTTTTTCAATAATTTTAAGTGATTTTTTTGAAAACTATTATTCTGATCAATTTTTAAACTAGATTTTCATTTTACTTGGGTCAAAATTAGTCTAAAAAATCATTTTTATCAAATTTGGAAATTCGAAATTTTTCTCGAATTTTTGTAATTTTTTTAAGGGAAAATTGAAAAAATCGAACAAAATTTTATCTTTCCAAATTTGATAAAAATGATTTTCTAAACTCATTTTGACTCAAGGAAAACGAAAATATGGTTAAAAAATTGATCAGAATCACAGTTTTCAAAATAATCAGTAAAAATGATTGAAAAACCATCACAAAATGGATTCGAAAATATCAATCAATGTTTTTTGTCTCTGATTTTAATGAAAATCATTTTCTAAATTAATTTTGAACCAAAAAATAAAAAAATCTAGTTAAAAAATTGATCAGAATTACAGTTTTCAAAAATAATTGCCCTATAACAATAAAATATTGGGCTGGTAAAAAATTTATGAAAATTATTGATAAAAATTGATCATTTAAAGTGATTATTTTGAAAACTATGATTCTGATCAATTTTTTAACTAGATTTTCGTTTTCCTTGGGTGAAAATGAGTTTAGAAAATCATTTTCATCAAATTTGGAAAGATAAAATTTTGTTCGATTTTTTCAAAAAAAATTGTAAAAATTCGAGAAATATTTTTTTTTTCCAAATTTGATAAAAATGATTTTTTAGACTGATTTTGACCCAAGGAAAACGAAAATCTAGTTAAAAAATTGATCAGAATCATAGTTTTCAAAATAGTCACTAAAGAGTCATGCATGGAATCCGAGCGAAGCCGTGGGAAAAAGCTAATATTACATAAAGTGAGTACGGCGGTTTACGACCATACGACCTTTAATAAAAATATTTTTCATACATTGTCAATAATGTAATCTTTGTATTACATAATAGTAAGTAACATGGTTCGTGGTATTATCGAATTAATACATAAAAATATTTTTTAACAAATTAATATAACTGTTTTTAAAGAAACGTGATATGTAGATACAGTTTTTCCATTGTATTTTCTTTTTATTATTATTTATTATATAATGAAAAATATCTTGATTAAACTTTTATAATAATTTATACATTATATTTTATTTCATTTAATTCATGATCGAAAAAAATTGGGTTAAAAATTTAATAATAAATAATAATATAACGTTTTATTGTTATAATACGTTATTTATGCTACCGATTTTTATTTATAATAATTAAATAAATAAACGTAAAGATTTTATGTAAATTATTTGACCCAAATTGTTCAATTTGATAAGAAACAAAGTTTACCTTTCGAGGGAAAATCATCAATGACGTCAAGTATAGCCTTATCATTACAGCTTTAAAGTAGCCTTAAATCATATTAAAGCAACAGTGGTCCTTGTATTGACTAGACCAAATGCAGTCATTTCTAAAGTATCTATATTGATCCCTTGGGGTCTATTCGAAGGCAGAAAGGGTTGATATTGCGAAAATAAGAAGAAGGGGTTCTATAAGAATATATCATTGTACAAGCATACATGCACTGCGTACTTAATAGTAAAGTGCTGGGTTGGGTTGAGTGTTGGGTTGGGTTGAGTGTTGGGTGCAGAATGTAGTAAAAACAAACAATTGACTGAGTTAATTGTTGAAATACCATGCATAGTCAGTGTTGATTTCTTTATCACATAACACATACATACATGTGACACATACATAACTGATATTCAAGTATAGTACATACTATAAAATGTCCGCCTAATTGGCGTCCTCACGGGTGAACAGTGATGTTTATGAAAAAATGTTTCAAACAAAAGTTGTTTAATTTTTGATAAGGAACATTTTTTACATTTAAACTTTTGTTCTATCTCTAACGGTTTACTAGATGGGTCCTTCGGACCCTAGACCCAATTGACCTATGATGCTCATTTACGAACTCACTTTTTACGTCCTGAGTACACTATAAAAATTTCAGCTCGATATCTTTTTTCGTTTTTGAGTTATCGTGTCCACAGACCTATAGCAAAATTTTGTTGGTAGCATCAATATTTTTAAGCAAATTTGGGACTAAACTTAGTATACCTTGCATATTACATATATGCATGGTATAAAAACCATCATGAAATACATCCGAGCTGCGTACGTGCTTGTCTTTCTCGTTGTTAGATACGGAATCCTAACAATTATGCATATTATTAATATGCATAACGGCAATAATAATTAATTAATTAATTGTCACATATATTTTAATTCTAAATAATAAATTTTGTTTAAATAGTGTTGTCTTTTACCATAAATTTTAATTCATAATAAAATACATATTTCTTTACATATTAAAATTACATAATTATTGACACAATTGCTGGCTATAATTTTTAATGGCGTCATTACTAGTGTTTTGTAGAGTTGGGATTATCTTAATGTTTAAATAATAAATATATTTTTATAGAAAACTGGATAATTTAATATTTATTTATTACGGAAATATTAATCTAGCATCGATCAGCACATAAGAGTTGAAAAAAGATTTTCATTTCGTTTCCCCAAAGAACTATCATTCAATAATATCGAATGTGGACAGATAAGTTAGAAGAAATTATAGAAAGAAAAATAATTTTCACCATTAGAGAGAGATTAATTATTATACGTTCCTGTCCAAAATATTTGAAAACCTTTCGGTTTTTATACCATGTATATATGAAATATACATAGTATATTAAGTTTAGTCCCAAGTTTGTAACGCTTAGAAAATAACCACCTAATTAGTCCATTTCTGGTTGTCCGTCCGTCCGTCCGTCTGTGGACACGATAACTCAAAAACGAAAAAAGATTTCGAGTTGAAATTTTTACAGCGTACTCAGGACGTAAAAAGTGAGGTCAAGTTCGTAAATGAGCATCATAGGTCAATTGGGTCTTGGGTCCGTAGGACCCATCTTGTAAACCGTTAGAGATAGAACAAAAGTTTAAATGTAAAAAATGTTCCTTTTCAAAAATTAAACAACTTTTGTTTGAAACATTTTTTCATAAACATCACTGTACACCCGTGATTCCGCCAATTAGGCGGAAATTTTATTATATGCACTATACTTGATTATCAGTTATGTATGTGTCACATGTTTGTATGTGTAATGTGATAAAGAAATCAACACTGACTATGCATGGTATTTCAACAATTAACTCTGTCAATTGTTTGTTTTCACTTGTTTGTGATAGATTGTTCTATGAAAGTGACATTATATAAGTCTTAAGATAAGGTATAAGGTATAAGTCTTTAAGAATAGGTATAATTATTTTGAGGTAGAAAAATGTTAAAACAGAATTTTTGTTCAGAAGTATTATTTAGGAGTATATTTTCATTAAAGTATAATTTTTTAAAAGTAATACTTATATTGAAATAGAAATACTTTAACGTACAATTATTTAAAAATAGTTTTATTTTAGAAGGAAAATTGTGCAGTAGAAATATTTTGACGTAGAAAAATAAAAAGTAGAATTCTATTGAATATCCATCCAAAATTAGTTTAAAGTTTTTCAAATTCGTATGCCAATTTTTGCTAGATCATAATATTTTAGAGTTGAGATTATATTTAATATTAAAATAATAAATTTTTATAAACAGAAAACTGGATAAATTTTATAATAAATTTGTTGAATACGGAAATATTAAACATAAAATTACGTTTGTCTTCCGTATATGCATAAATTATGTTTAATATTTTATTATTTTTCACAGATAAAACTAGGTTAAATTCATTTAATTCAATTTATTTTTATATTTAATAATATTTATTTTATTTATAAAATTCAATTGGTAAAAATAAATAAAATAAATTATAATAAAAATTGCAGTTTTTATTTAAAAGACTGATAAGTGTGGGAATAGTCGAGTTTAATTTTTTTTAATTTCAAAATTAGATATAAATTATTCAATCAATAATTATAAAAAAATCGCAGATGTCGATTTTGATTTTTTTTGAATGGCCAATTTAGTTTTATAAAATAAAAAAACTTTTAACAAAAAGAAAACTGACTTCAAAAGATAAATTTTTCCAAAATAAATTAATAAGCACTAAAAAGTAAAAAATAACGATAATATAATGTAGTTAAAATTATTGTTATTTTTGGAGTCGGTGTCAGCCAAGCTAATGTAGCAAATTGTTCTGTCAGAGTTGTTTTCTTGGCTGACACCGACTCCAAAAATAACAATAATTTTAACTACATTATATTATCGTTATTTTTTACTTTTTAGTGCTTATTAATTTATTTTGGAAAAATTTATTTTTTGAAGTCGGTTTTTCTTTTAGTTAAAAGTTTTTTATTTTTATTTTGTGATTTTTAGTGAATCTGAAGTGCACTAACTAATTTATCACTAAAAAAAGAATCATCGAAATCGGTTTACGTGATATTGAGTTTTTCGTCCTTGTCGTGCATACTTAATGCAAATTTAAGACTTTTATGATTTTCTCATGGACGCCGTTATCAGAACTCGACCAAAATGAAATGGGACCACCCAGTCGAAAGTTCTGAGGTAACAAACATAAAAAAAAAGAAAAAAAATACAGTCGAATTGATAACCTCCTCTGTTTTTGTTTGAAGTCGGTTAATAAAGACCAAGTACCTCTGAGTAAAGGTTCGAAGAAAAGCTGCAGAACATATATTGTCGTCAATTTGTATCCAAACTATAGAAAATCTAAAAAAGGATTTTATCGAAAATTGAACGGAGCAAAAATAAGTTCTCTTTTGGTAGCTTTAGCAACGTGGCAAAGAGATCTATACTTAAAAGAGGAAAAATTAATTGACAAGTGTTCTACGAGACAAAGAAGTTTGGGAGCTATTAGTAAAAATCATAAATTCAAATCGATGAACGGTGATTACCCAATACAACAATTTTTTGCTAATACTCAAGGTGACACTAATAAGAATTATATTTCATCCTTATTTTGGAATAGATATCTATAAGCGAGGAAGGTCATAATAAACATGCTTTTTGTTTAAGGCATATAAGATTATAATTCAAAATTTCTTCGATTTCAATTAAAATACTTAAATGGTATTGCGTTGTATTTATTCTTTATAATTACAATCAATTAATTCCACTAATTTAATGGGCATAAAAAGAAAATTGTTTTCAAAAAAATTTTTTGATGATATGTTTTGAATTTTGTATAGGTAATAAACATAATATCATTATCTAATCAATTTCAAGGTCATCGTTATTATAAAATCGAGAAACATTTTTTGAAAAAAACTTTTAATAAGTGCATTAAATAATATAATAACATCAAAATATGTGAAATTACACAATATTAAAATTTTTATGCGATAACTAAAAAAAAAATGATATTTAATAATTGTTATTTAAATGGAAAAATAATTTATTGCGCTCATAGTTTTAATAAACATTTACCTACATCGTGGAACAAAACAAACAATTTACAAGTTCAAAATAAATAAAAATTTAAAAAACTCAAGAAAATTTATTCCTACTATCTCCACCAAATTTAATAAATTCAAATTCTTTCGTATTTTAAAATTATTTATAGATAATTGCACATATTTTCACAGTTTCAGTCGAAAATTTTAAGAAATCCTAGAATAGGAAATGACACAAGCAAAATGGTGGATAACCTCGCGAGAATTTTGAACGTTTCCAAGGTGGAAGCAACATGCTTAGTTATCCAATATTTCGTACCTTATTAAACAAATCTACTGTTCATTTCTGTAAAAGCAGCTCTTTAATTTACACCTTATTTCTGATTGGAAGATTCGGGTCTTAAGTAAACTGGAGACTGTCCTGACTGTCGTAATTTATAAGTCGATTTATCTGGTTTATTGGACAATAAATCGGCTAACGAATTTCATTACTAATGGGTTAACTGTCTCTGGTTGAATCTAATCCAAGTGTTTTGTGTCGAAGATCGTAAGGCAGTAGACTCTGGGGGCATTCAACAATATTGGCTGTAATTTTCAATGTGAGTTTTTGTACTTTGATCTTAACCCATATCAAAATACATCATAAATTATTCTCTGAAAGAAATCGTTTATTTAAAAAAAATTATGGCTTTTTAAGTTTTATTACCCACAAAAAAATATAGTCATAAATATTTTTTGATCACATTTACTCATTTTTAATAAGACTTAATCTTAAATCGATTAACAGAAATTTGATTTTTATTAATTTTCAAAATATGATTATGGTAATAAAAATTCTTTTAAAAAAGTGATAAAATTCACTTGATAAAGATGACGATTAAGATAATGCAGTAAAAAAATATTAAATTATTATCTTAATTTAAATATTTTATATCTAAATTTGATTTAAACTATGTTAAATGTTTTGTTAATTTTTCAAATAATTAACATTATTTTATAATAATTTGTTTTTATTATTTCATAATAACAATATTAAATAATTAGAAATGAAATTAATTAAAATGTTTTTGATATTATTTCTAAAGAATATACCTACAGTGGGGTGCAAAATTAGATATACAATTATAAAGAGTGTTAGTTTCTTTGTTATTATTAGTTGTTGATTTTTAATCGATCTTGATTTAAGGAGGTTCATTAACTATTTATTATAATTTATCATTAAATTTTTCGATAAAGTTACCTTTTATCCGTCATGCTATAGAAAATGTCCAGTTCGGTGAAATGTTTTTTAGAACCATCAGGGCTAATTCAAGAAATTCGTTATTTAATGAATCATAAAAATTTTTAAAATATAAATTCATTGCTGGAGGAAATATTTAAAAATCTATCGTAACGTTCTGTGGGCAGAAAATATCCCGTGGATGCTTGATCATTGTAAAAAAAAAAGTCGTAGCAAGAAAATATGTTCTTAACAAGCAAGTAAATATTTTCTTGTATTAAGCAGGCAAGCAAATACTTATTTTTTCTAAGTATTAAGATCGTTGACTCAATAAATATTTACTTGTTATAAGTGCACCAAAGTCAAATAAACGTGTTTAATTCAATCCAGTAATTTTTGTCACTGTGAAGAATATTTTAATGAAGACAAAAGTGCAATAGTCTAACGCCAAATACATTTTGAATGCTTTTTTTTTGGCAAGTGATGTCTAGAAATAATTAGAAAGAATTTAAAAAGCAGAACAATTAATATAAAAATGTAATAATTTTTATTATTAAATGCAATGACTTATCTATTTCAGTAACAAATTAAAAATTAATCAAATTCATTCAACCGGAAGTGTCATCGGAATCGCTTGAGTAATTAACTATGTCACTGGGTATATTATACTGACTGACTGATGCAAACTGACTGACTGATAATACTTTAGTACGTTTTTATACGTTCAATAAATTTTATATACTTTGTTAAAAAAGAAAATATACTTGCAAGCTAAGATATCGAGTTATTGATAAGAGAGAAAGAATAACCTATGCGTGCCGGGCAATTTTCTACCATCAATTTAGATAAAAAATTACATTTTTGCAAAGTGGTTAAATATAAATAATAAACGAGTCCAAAAATTGGATAAGGTAAGTCTTTAATATTTGATAAGATCAATTTCATGCAATATTTTCAATAAATTATAAAAGTTATTTTAATTTTTTTTAAATTTAGTACCGTGTTTTCTAAATGGTACCAATACATAGTTGCAGAAAGCTTACATTTAAACATCTATTGATAACTGGGAGTTGAAACACCGCGATAATATTTCGTACTAATTAAAACAAGAAGTAGGTCCGTTTTAAACAGTCCCAAATTAGATTACCAGGTGGCAATACTTACCAATAAAAATATTCAAATTCAAATGAAATAAACCCCGCCAACTGGCGATAATTATCAATAATAGATATACAAATTATGCCCTTTTTATTAAATAATCGATTAAATTTATGATTCTATATCAACTTTATTTTATTATGAACAGAAAAAAGTTGGATTTTGGAGATCAATGAGTTCCTTATTTATAATTACAGAGCACAAATTAAGTGTACTTGGTGATTCGAATTCTCTGTTCGCCAGTATATTTGACTGACTGCAATAAGAATGTAGCTAAGTTACTTATTGTTTTAAGTAAAAAATAATAAAAACAATACAATATATGGTTTAAGTATAAATTTGTTGCTGTATTCAGCTATTGTTTTTTGTTTACAAGACTTAAGTATAAATTCATGTAGCTGTATATTGTTAAAATGTTATGTAATACAATGCAAAAACAATTTTATATTAAATATCGAACCTAGTAAATTTTATTCAAAAATTGGTTTTCGCAGAAAAAGGTAAGATTTTCAATGGATTTTTTGAAACTACAATTATTTTGTTCTATTATTGACTAATATGCTAGCTTCGGCGTTGATTAATGCAAAATGTGGGATCAAAAGAAATCTACGCTATATTTTACTACTGCACAGTTTTCCTACTAAAATAAAAGTACTTTTAAAAAATTTAACTTTTAAATATTTCTACTGTAATATATTTCTATATATTTTAAGAATTATATGCTTTAATAAAATTCCAACTTATAAATAGTAATATTTAAAAAAAAAACCTTCATTATATTTTTACTTTAAAATAATTGTACTCTCAAAAATTATTTTTCCTATGGCAAATTTTTTTCCAAATAAATGGGAAAAAACTGATCCTAAAACTACTCAGTAAGGAGGTACAAAAATTTTGGGAAGAGTCATTTGCATTGAAGACATGTGTGTTCCCTGCTGGCCTCATATGCGTCCATATCGAACATATCTTCTTCGAGAAAATAAGTTGAACTCTAATTTGGATACAGAAAAGCTTTCCAGTTTTGTTAAAAATTTAAAAAAAAAAACCCTGATACAAAATCAAGTCTGATCGATTCTTTTATGGCATCGTATAACTTCCAAACGGATGAACCGATTTGGTTTTTAGTTTTTTTGAAAAGTAATTTGATAGAGAGTGTTCTTAGCTATGTTTTCAAGAAAATCGGGTACGGAACCCTTAACTCGACTTGAAACATAGCTAAGAACACTCGAACAAATTATCTTTCAAACAAACAAATAATCAAAATCGATTCATCCGTTTGGAAGATACGATGCCACAGACAGGCACATAGATATATACAGACAAAATTAAACTTATAACACAAATAATTCTCTCTATACATGTTCTCCTAATATAAATTCAAGGACTTTTGACTTTTTTCACCGTTTTTCTGCGAAATTTTTTGTTTGTTGGTTTTAGCCACGGGTACAGGGTCTCCACGGGTTACGGTAACTACGGGGCAGAATTACGCACGGGTCGAACTAGTTTATATTAATATCAAATCATATTTCAATTTAAATCGAAAACAATTTGGAATTCCCCATAACCACAAAGACATTCATTCGATGGGTAATTTTATAAACAAATAAAATCAATTATATTTATTACCCGTAAGTTGACCCACTAATATTTATAATTGTTTACAATATTTAAAATAAAAAATATAATTGATTATGTATTCAGTCCGCAAGTGTCCTCGACAATGCCATTCCATCCGTTTTGCTTTATAGTCCATTTGTCTAACAGTTCTAATGAATTAATTTTTTAAAGTTAACCTGCTGAAGAGTGCCTACTTATAGCGTGATGTCATGTAGGCGACGAAGTAATGGAAGTTTTACTACCGGTAAATATAAAAAAATAAAATAAATTACCTAACAAATCATGTTTGACACAATAACGTTCAATGCATATTAAAATCCGATGGTAATTTTTGATTTTTTTAAAATGTAAGATTGTTTAATTTTATATATAGTGAAGCAGCTTGTTTTTATGCAAGAAATTTTGGGAATTTTCGAGCTACTTTTCGCTCTTTGATGTCCGCCCAGCCAAATAAACATTGGACTATCTATGGATAAATGTATTTTTCCCACTAAGCGACCAATTTTAAAACTGGGATTTTCTTGAAAGTACTTGGCTACTTGCATTTAAAAGAATATTAAAAAATTTAGAGACTAATCTAATTTTAGTCTCCATTTAAAGAAAAAACGTGATCATGTTTATCACATGTTTGTTCAAGACCCAATTGACCCATGTTGCTCATTTACGAACTCGACCTCACTTTTTACGTCCTGAGCACGCTTCAAAAATTTCAGCTTGATATCTCTTTTCGTTTTTGAGTTATCGGGTTGACAGACAGACAGACGGATACACAACCGTAAATGGACTAATTAGGTGATTCTATGAACACATATACCAAAATTTTATTCGTAGTATCAATATTTTTGAGCGTTAATATATATATATACTATGTATATTTCATATATACATGGTATAAAAATCTGTGGTTTTCGCGAAATTTTAAAAAAAAGTTTTGAGAAAAAAGCGATTACAGTTTGATACTTGTACATATTATAAATGCGAAAGTAAGCACGTTTGTTTGTTTGTTTATTTGTTTGTTTGTTACTCTTTCACGCTAAAACTAGCGAATGGTTTTTAATGAAACTGTACAGCAATATAGCTCATATTACAGAATAACACATGAGATATAATTTATAAAAATATATTCATAAAAAAAAAAAAAAATTAAAAATTAATTTAATTTAACATTACCATAAATTACAGATTTCTGTAAAAATAGTTAATATAAAATATTTCACGGCCATCTTTTCTGATATATTCAATGAATAAGTACGATTATTATACATTTAAAAAAAAAGAAAACCATACATATATTTGACCTGTGTAAAACAATCCTTACCATTATTTCGAGTGTTATAGAAAGGGAATAAGCGAGAGCAATCTTTATCAATCTTTACTTTTAAACTCAGCGAAGCGGGTGGTTATCACTCTAGTAAATCATAAATTAAGCTACTTAACTATAAATTAAAAGTTATTGTTTTAAAAAGGTAATTTATGTATCCGTTTTCTGTTCAATTGAAAAAAAAACTGGCTATTTAAAAGTATAGTTGTTGTTGAATAATGATGCATCAATAAAGATGCCCTACCCAAATTGAAATCATAGAAATTTATTAGTTTATTTTGGAAGGAAATGGAATCTAGTGTAATACGTTTATTTGTTTTTTATGTTTTTTAATTTTATTTAAAAATTCATTAATATTTTATTATTCAAGGTTTTTAGGTTGCAATTTGAATTCATCTTTGTATTTTAAATTAAGGTTATTGATGAAATAAATGATTTTTTTTAAATATATTTTTTTAATACAATTAAAGGAAATCATCTCATCGTGTTTCCATTCTATTTGCATAAAATTAAGAAGAAAGAATAAATTTGAATATTTTATTGCATCTTGCTAAAAGTTTTGTAAAATAAATTTTTACGAATAGTTCCGATTGACAGGTCCGTAACTAGGGCGTGGCAAAGACACACGCCACCGGCGCAAAAATTAATTTCTTGGATTCTGATGACGTTATGAAGTTAAAAAATCCTTTATTTTTGATAACACAAGTAAATTTGATCCGATCTTATTGTTATTTCTTTTGAAACCCACTAATTTTGGGTATGTGCTTAATTCTGGGACCAGGACTCCACATTTTTAAAAACCCATTAGGCTAGGTTAATTTTGATTACAAATTTGAAAAGGGTGACCCAAATTTAGTAGGATCACATACTTGGTTTATCAAAATTGCATAAAATTTGAATGTGTTAGAGTAAAATTAAATTTTTTGGATTCTGATGACGTCATGAAGTTAAAAAATTCGATTTTTTTGATAATACAGGCAAATTTGGTCCGATCTTAATGGAATTTTTTTTGAAACCCACTAATTTTAGGCCATTCTTTTCAGCTGTGATGTTAGTTTTTGGCTAGCTATCTCTTATGTGCTTCATTCCGGGACCAGGACTCCACATTCTTGAAACGTATTAAAGCTAGGTAAATATGATTAGTCTGATCTAAGCTACTTTTCTCACATTTTGTTCAGTAAAATGAATCGTCTGGTTCAGACGTTTGTTTACATTTACCCATGAGAATTATATCTGATGTCATAACTTATTAATATTTACAAATAATATAATCGCATGTTTTATTAAATGTAAATTTCTTTCGTATTTATATATTATACTTCAAATAATATTTTGTATTGTCTAATAATAATTATGTTTCCTAAAAAAATAATATTAAATAATCCAACCATATAAATTAATTTCAATATAATAAATAAGTAATATTTTTTAAATAATTTCAATAATAAATATAATAAAAAAAATCGCATCATCGAACTTTCATTTTCAAAATATGAATTCCGGTTTATAATTAATATTTCAGTCATATACACAAAATAAAAATATTAAAATAATCATCTTTAATAAAATAATTATATATTATTGTTATCAATTATTATTATTTTAATAAAATTTAATTTTTATCAATATTATGTTATAGATAACTACATTGAATGTTCTATGTGCTATTTACTCTCATATCTGAAAAACTGCAAAGCCAAAAGGAATTAAAATTATATATAATCTTTATGTGCTTCCGAGAAAGAGAATTTTTCGGGAGAAAATATGTTACATTCGAAAGAAGAATCTGTCTGAACTCTCAAACTTTTGGAATCAAATTACGCAAACAGAAAAACAGAAAGATACTCTTTTGAAAATCTTTCAAAGTTCGTTCTTTTTAGTTTAAGAATAATAGTGACAATTTACCAACACAAAAAATTTTCCATGGAAAACTTCTTTTATATAAGTTGAAGCCTACCATCTTCTTACCTGAAAGAGAAAAATTCAAAATTAATATTTGTTTTTCAATTTTTATTTAATATTTAATTATCAGGAGAAATAGTTATTAGCGAGTTATTCAACGATTAAGACATTTTTTTTTGTATTTTTCGAAAACTTTTTTTGCGTTTAAATTGCACTGTTTCAAAAATATTATATCCGAAACTGTTAGAACTTTTTAAGCATATTGCCAGTACCTAAATAAAGTCAATTTCAAATCAGCATTAATTTCAGTTCTCGTGGTAAATTCATCAGTTTTTGTACTGAATAAAACATAAAAAGAAAGGACTGGAGAAACTTTGTTTTCATTATAACTCCGTCAATTTTCATGCAAATGACTTTCATTTTCAATTTCATGGTTTTTTATGGTAGTTTAAAAAGTCTATGATATACTTTCTTCAAAGAACATCAAATTTTTCAGTTATTGGACGTTAAATACTCCGAATTTCAATCGCCAATAACATAACTCAGAAAGTATTGACTTTTCGAAATATGCTTAAATGACTTTTTTGGGTTAGAATTCATTCTTCTATCGATTCCCGTAAGCAAAGGGATGGCTCTCGCCTCCTGGGCAAGATGGCACGAAGATCGCACGAATTTTTGTTTTTTACTTCTTTAAGTAAGCTTTAAACAACGCAGTGGAACAGATTTTTTTAAAAGATTCATTGACTAGCCATGGATTCCAAGGTATAACTCTTAGTCGCTGAAAAAAACTGCAATTTTTCAACAGGCTATTTTTCCATCGCCTATATTCGATGAGTAGTTACACAATAAAAATTATTCATCGATATTTTTTTATGTTTATTATATTCAATACACCAAATCGATTGTTTATTCGTCATTAATGCATAAAAAACTTTCTTCATTAATAATCATCATTAATTATTATCGATTTTGTGTGAGTTAATAACGTACCGCATTCATCCGAAAACGTACCGCATTCATGTTAAATTATTTTAATTATTACTTTGAAAAAATTGATGATATACATTATTTTATAAAAGTTGTTTACGGCCATTCAAGAAAGAAATGCGTTAAGTTTATTAATGAATATTTTGCAAACAATATTTTTAGCTTTTGGTTTGACTCTGGTTATTAGCTCGGTTGGTTAAGGCGTAACCAACTCCGTCCGCGGTATGCTTAGGGTAGCGGGTTTGATTCCCGCCGTTGCAACAACATTAATTTAATTAATAGTTCTGATGGTCTGGTGTAGAGTATGGTATATGCATGAAAGAGGTGCACTCAACCTCTGAAATTGAAGAGCTGATAAATGAAATTATCAGCGGAAAGGTGGTAAAACACATATATGGTATCACAATGGGCTCTATAGCCTAAATGTGCCCGATCGTGGACAGCTAATATAACCTAACCTAACCTTGGCTCTGGTTGATTTTTCACCCTAGAAGTAGTATAATTATTTTCTTTTGTCCGGATACAAAGAACGTTTTTTCAATGTTTATCGAATTGGAAAATTTTTTGCCTTGTTTCATTCATTTCAGAGTTTTTTTATGGACTGGTTCTTGTTAAAAAGTTTGAAACTCCTCCATGCAACTTATTTAAAAAGACTTTCTAATCCTTATCAAACCTACTGCCACCATTTTGTCCATTTCAATTATACAAGCGATAATTTTGTTTTTTAAATTACATATTTTAATGAAACTTTGCTGATAATCACAATTGACTATAAATGGTAAAACAATGTTTTTAATTTCAAAGGAAAGAAATTTTTTACTAACTTTTTTTATCAATTTTTATTATAATTGAAAAATTCTGTTACAATATCAACAAAAAAAGAAGTAAAAATACCAACAAATTTTAGCTAATTTCTACTTCAGAGAAAATAAAGCAATTGATTTTGTATCGATGATAGATTATGCAAAAATTTCTTGAAATGAAATCGATCCTACCTAGATTTAAGTTCAATCAGCTAAACATTATATTTCGAAGCTGATTTTGGTTTAACAAAGCCAATGTTCACTTAGATCAGTATTGAACACAATTTTTGAAATTTTTCAATTCATGTTATCAAAACTATTAAATTTTTATAAAACATAAAACAGCAAAACGGCATTATTAAAAATCAGAGAGTTTCGGATTATTGGAATGTTCGAATTTCTGGACTGCATAGAATAATTTATAATAAATATCATCACAAAAATAATCTTTTTTGATAATTTTTTTTTATAGAATTCAATTACCGAAAAGTGAGATTGTATTATATTGTAAGATATTTTTGATGGTTTGTATTCCAGTTTTTCCACAATTATAATTTTCAGTAAATATCTTTCAAATAATTCAAAATAAAAGCTGTTCAGAATTGTTCAATTTACCTGGATATGAAACAAAATAATCAAAAATTATTTTCATTTACTAAACTATGGGTGATTTTTGTTGATATCGGGAGTCGGAGTGTAAACAGCACGATTCTGGAGCCTTCTGATCAGATCTGGAAAGGTGGCACCCCTAAATATATACTCAACGAGTTTCTGTTAATTATAATAATATACCTCCAAGTAATACTTTAATTTATAACTACCTAGTTCTTTAGATGAAATTCGCTTAGTTTACGCAGCACCTACATAACAATATATTTTATTTATTGTTAAAATTACTTTGTTGAGTAAAAAAGAATTTGATTTGTGTTTAATTGTAAGTGAAGAACTTCATAAGATTACTTATATTTAATTCAAAATAAGTACAGTAATTAGCATATAACCTACATTTTCCTTCTCTGCATAATGATTAGCTAGTTAAATATTGCAATTACAAATTATTTGTTATTTTTGTAAAAAAAACGTATTTATTTCTAACAAAAAATATTATTCGTTTTTTAATCAACTGGTTAAAGATATATTATTAAAGTAATAAAAACATTTTCAATATTAATTGACTTTCGACCAAAAAATAATTAGGTCAAAATATTACTCGAATGTGATTTTCACTGACAATACTTTTAGAACCAAAGTTTTAAAATATTTTTCGCATTTTTTTTTACAAAAAAAAAAATTGCAAAATAATTAATTTGGTTAGTTTCGATATACAGTGTGGGACCTTTTAATATATTATGGTTAATAGCTAGTTTTCTAGTTAACCAATCAAAAAAATAACAAAACGAAAGTTGCAGAGTTTGATAGGGGAAATTATGTTCTGACTTCAGATTGAATCTAGTTCTTCGGGTTGCTTTAGTAGTCAATTTAGTCCCTAAAAGGTTAGATATAGAATAATACCTACTTTAAATTAGAAAGTTGATCCTCATTTTACAAAAAAATATTTTTTCTTAAAAATTTTTTTGAAATACGTTAGCTTTCAGAAGAAATGCGACTTAAATCTATGCTTCAGGTTCAATCACATATGGACTAGACATGCTAGATATGCGATCATAATAACCAAATCCTCTATTTAAAGCAAACGCAAAGAAATTTTCTTTTAATTTATCGGTTAGCTTTATTCACACGATTATATATTCCAAGTAAGTACAATTTTTTTTCCATCAAAATAAAATACATGACTTTAACCTAAAATCAATCTCCTTAATAGAAGTAATGATTTTGTTTATTTAACTGCAGTGATTTTGTATCAATGAATTCATATTTTAAATTCAATAACCTTTCTATTGTAAATACAAATATTTAGCTGTACTTGTTCCAATCGTTAGGCAATTCTTTGAAGGTATTTTTACTTTATTTCAATATGAAACGGTCAACTTCGAGATGAAGTTGTCATTATATTAATTTTTTTCTGTGTAGGTATTTTACATTGAAGTTACTATTACTCATATTGGATATATTTATAATGCTTCAACTGTACATATTAATAATCAACATACTTATACAAATCAACAATACCAATGTCACTAAAATATCTATTTAAGTTAAATAATTTAGGTTTTATGATTAATTAAAAATATCTACCATAAAAATATTTAAGAAAAAAAATTAATAATATTCATATAAAAAAGTACAAAAAAAATACGACCCTGAATAATTTCCTAACAAATATCATATCCTAATAAATATTATTTTGAGTAATTAAAAATATAAAAGTAATTAGAAATTAATATTTATTAAAAAAAAATTGTCTTATATTTCAATTATTTAAATTTTTTTGGCTTTGTATATATTAATTGATTGTAATGGATAAATGGAACCATGCCGGAATTTTTTATTGATTAATTTTGGGCCTTGAAAAAATAAATTTAATAATTTTTTTCAATAATATTTTTTTATATTACACTAGTTGTCCACAATTTGCATAGCCGGAGTCTTTACTTTCAAGGAACTTGGAAAATTTCATATGAAAAAAACATTTTCTACGACGCTGAACTTGTGGCATGACACTTTTCAAGAAGTAGAACATAAGTTGAACTTAGTCTTAAGGTAGTACAATCAATAATAGACTTTGCATTCAGAATTTAATGGAACTTGGCATAGTTGTCCATTATTATATCATAATTAACCAGTTAAATTTTTAGAGGCCTTCAGAGAACTGAAAATCTGAACGTCCAGTTTTGTGAAATAAAATAAAATCTGTCATTTCCCATAAGGATCAATGTTAAAATATCTTTTTTTCAGTTCTTTGAAGACCCCTAAAAATTTAACTGGTTAATTATGATATAATAATGGACAACTATGCCAAGTTTCATTAAATTCTGAATGCAAAGTCTATTACCGATAGTACTTCCTTAATATAAAGTTCACTGAACTACAGAAACATCATATTTTTTCAAAAATCTATATTTTATAGCAAAATAAAATTGCCTATAAAATCAGATAAATTGTATACATTTCCAAGACGTAGCAGAACGGTGTAAATTACTCATATAATTAAAATTTCAACACATCTTGTTTTCTTTCTAAAAGATATTTTATGAAAGATAATTCGTGATTTTATATATTTTCATGGTAAAAACTTAACAAGTTACTTGATAATCGTTCAAATTTTTATTTCTATTTCTAAAAAATAAAACTATTAAAATGTTGAAAATAATAATTTTTAAAGAATCTCTTCTGAAGTATTAAATTTTTTGTACACGATATAATCGAACTATTCGTAGAGTATATACAGAGTGTCTAACCGTCGTTGCAGATTTTTTAATAAACAGATCACTCAGGTAATAGGAGGGATTATTTTGCATAGAAGCCTTAAGACAAATAGCCTGTTTCAGGAAAGGACAACAAATAGAGGTCTCAAATACCAGGTTGAAATGTATAGCAGGTTTCGCACAGTTTTCTGTCTTTTGTGAAATTTAATAGTATTTTGATTGATGAAATGCTTCAACAAAACCAAACTCCAGAGAAACCATCTAGGTTAAAGACAAAAAAATAGTTACCAAGAGAAGAACAAAGAATATTTTTCCGAAACTTCAAGCCGGAAAAATGGAGTTTTGACATAGTTTCTAAAACTTGATATGAGCTCATGGTTTGAGACAAAGGTTTATTTTACTTTTTCCATAAAAATTCACTCTTTAAGAGGGTCAAATTGGTGATGAAAGTTTATATGAAGCTCAGTAATTTTGGTGGTGAAAAGTTCGATTTTAGTCCGAATATCAAAAACTATTCGACTAGTCATCAAATGCACACGATTTTTGTACTTTTTGGGTCAAAATTACCTTATATACCCAGTTTTATCGAAATTGGATATAAAAAAAATTTTTCGATTTTTTGCAATTTTTTTAAAGGGTACGTACTCTTTTGAAAAAATCGAGAAAAACCCAAAAAAAAATTTTGTTTTGGAATTTGATGAAACTCGGTGAATGGGGTAATTTTGATCCAAAAAGTATAAAAATCCGTTTAATTTAATGATTGGATACAGAGTTTCTGAAATATCGCAATATTCCGATAGATATTAGTTCGTATCTCAAAAACTATTCGACCAGTATATCGACCAAATAATGAATAAAATATAAATACTTTACCTTCAAATAAAAGGTACTTTTCGACATGATAATTCTTCATGTGTGGCCACACAGGACGTTCTGTAGGTTGAATGATTTACCTTATAGCTCTTACAACAATTATTACAATTGTTTTTAAAAAACAATAAAAAACAAACCCATCTCCACATCCATCGAGTTATCGTAAAAGTCAATAAATAATAATTTGTTGGTACATAGTTTGAAATAATAATTATTGTTATTATAATTTTATTTTATGAAGAAATAACAGTAATTTAATATTTCATAAAAAAAAAAATAAAAAAATAAATAAAATATACTACATAAAAACGAAAACAATTTAGCACTTTGTGGTGGTAGAGATAGTAAAGCAAAAAATTGCAGAAGTATTGCCTATAGTAGACGTTTTATAATAAACAAAGGTGAATATGACCCTAAGGACTCCATTGGCGCGTCCAATAACGTCAAGCGTTAACCGCGAAAACCAAACGAAGTCATATAGATGCTACAAAAATCGGCTAATAAAGGAAAATGAAAGAAAACCGCTCGCATTTTGCTAAAACCTCAAGGAATGTGTTTACGATCAATATTAAAGTTCACTTAAAAAATTAGCAATTAAGCAACTTGTTTGACGTAAATGTTAAGTGTTTGTCAAATAACCCAAAAACTATTATACATATATAACGTATACGTAATTCAAGTTGCCTATTTATTAATTTAGTCAGTCAACTTTAACATTAACTGTACCATTCATTTAGAAATTTATTGTTTATTAACAAATAGAAACATTTGCGCCACTAACTCATGCGCTACTTATGATATTTGATACTTAAGAAACACATTCCATGAGGTTTTAGCAAAATGCGAGCGGTTGCTTTCATTTTCCTTTATTTGTAACATCTTTAACTGTACTAATAGCTTCTGATTGGTTTCCATTACTTTACGCTTGGCGTTTGTCTTGTCAATGGCGATCAATCACACACATTATCAATGAGAAGCTATTTTAGTTACCGTTGATGCTCATGATCGTCTTTGTCCATCATCTGAGTCTCAAAGCTTCGATCAGTGAAAATCGAAAATGGTGTATTCGTGGCTGCAACTTCAACATCATTCAATCGATAAAGGCATGCATTTCGAATTTAAAAGGTCTACAAAAAAAGAACTACTTATTTTATACAGCACATAGCGTAAAGACATATTTATAAAAATAAATCATTTGATTTTCGAGGTAAATAGAATAAATTTTCTGTCATGAAATAAATAATATGTGATCGCGTATATGAGCTAACCATAGCATGAATATCACGTGCATGAGTGCACATTTTTTTTATTTGTTTGGAAAAAATTACTAAAATTATATATGGCAGCTTCGAATATAATTTGTTTAAATACATTTTATTAAATCTCTGGCGAACTTACTTCTTGTAACAAAAAAACACTGTAATAGGTTGGCTGATAAGTCCCCGGTCTGACACATAAATGGCGTCGCTAGTATTAAATGCATATTATTTTTATATAGTACCAACCTTCAAATGATTCGTGTCAAAATTTGACGTCTGTAAGTCAATTAGTTTGTGAGATAGAGCGTCTTTTGTGAAGCAACTTTTGTTATTGTGAAAAAAATGGAAAAAAAGGAATTTCGTGTTTTGATAAAATACTGTTTTCTGAAGGGAAAAAATGCAGTGGAAGCAAAAACTTGGCTTGATAATGAGTTTCCGGACTCTGTATTTTTTCCCTTCAGAAAACAGTATTTTATCAAAACACGAAATTCCATTTTTTCCATTTTTTTCACAATAACAAAAGTTGCTTCACAAAAGACGCTCTATCTCACAAACTAATTGACTTACAGACGTCAAATTTTGACACGAATCATTTGAAGGTTGGTACTATATAAAAATAATATGCATTTAATACTAGCGACGCCATTTATGTGTCAGACCGGGGACTTATCAGTGTTAATTGAAATAAGATAATTTCAGTGTAAATTACTACTAGAATTCCATTTTTTATCGTAGTTTAATCGTGACAATCGGAGATAAATAGATATAGTATTTTATTCCATATAAGTACAGAGTGATTGGAAATTATAACATCCGGAGATTAAAGAAAAAGAAGATTATTTTGGGATATAGTACTTAGGTGTCTCAAAACAACCATTTCTTGATTATTATTATTGAAATCGATATTTTTAAAATAAACAAAGTTGTAAAAAATAAAATTTAGTACTATTTATATATCCTCTTACTAGTCTTCTCTAAGTTTAATGTTACTTACATTATAAGAACTTCAATTTTATTAATTTTGATCTAGAAACCCTGTCGTGTTATACAAAATCAGCAAAAAAGTTACTCCCCATATCTAGCTGTTCTTCTATAAAGCGATAGTTTAGGAGACATGAATGCTGGAGAAGCGAAAGTTCAAAGAACCACCATCTCTTTTTCGTTTATGAAGATTTCTCGCGGAACCAAGTTTCTTTATTATACAGGTAAACGCGTGGTTTTCCTTACTTATAGAAGTTTTAGACCAAATCCAAATTAGTTAGTTCCACAAAATTGAAAAATTGGTCATCAAGAGCATATGTTAAATACGCTGGACTGTCGCTTATAGAGGTACAGGCAAGTATCCGTCTCACTTATAGAGATTCCCAAAGGGAAAAGGAGAAAATATAATTATTCTATTATAGAGATAATAATAGAGGTATTAGAGGAGAGAAAAAGTTTTGCTGTTTCTCAGATATACAGGTTTTAGAGGGTAAAAATGATACGATCTGGAAATTGCTCTTCCTTGACGAGTTTTATTGCTTATCCAGATATAAATCTCCCTCGTTTGATTGTATCTCTACCAAAATGGATTGATTGATTGTAATGCTGGTATGGTATAGAGACAGATAGGTACTATAGTATCTATGTTAGCATAAGTAATATCACAGCACTAAATAGGGTTATCCACCAGAAGTATTGTGAGTATCGCCCACCGGTATAGGCCTGACGCCCATAGATACTGCCCCCAATGACTCGTCCTCCATAACTATTGCTACTGTTACTATTCCCTCAAAAGGTCACAGTATGGCGTGCACACCGATACTGATATAGTGATATTCAAAAAAAAGTTCTTACCATGATATAACAAGCAAAAAACGAATGTTTCGATAGTCTTATTATTATCTAATAATGTATTCATAGACAAATTTTTTTACATATTTCTGCATATCCTGGTGATAAAAAGTCACTTTTAAAAGTACATACCTAAGAAGTATAAGTATATAAAACGATATAGTTGTCGCAAATGTTAAAGTCTATACCAATAAAGCTTATAAAATTATTATACATAATGCCATAAAATCCATGAAATCTGGCACATGTCCAAATGTAGGCGGTGTATTACGTGTTTAGTTAACATAATGCAGTATATACTATATGAAGGTACAAGTACCTTTGTAACCCGTAAAAATGTTTCCAAGTTAACAAGTTGTATACTCTTTTAAAATGAATTGAGTCTATTTACACGGCAGCGAAGGGAAACGAATTAGTTGTATTTAGCCCAATTTGATTCACATAGTTATCAATCAACAAGCTTTAGGGCAGTTTAAAATGTGCATCCTCGACCAAATACTCAAGTTTCTCCCTTTTGTGTTCATATAAGCAATAGTTTTATAATCAATTTTCACTATCAATTTTTGCTTAAACTGATTCAGATACACAGAATTCTAGCTTGAAAATCATAAGATATTTGCCTGCCCAAGCCCATGAAAGTTCCATCAATTCCTGGCTCTGTTAGAATTTCACTCTTACGTTAGTCAAAAAGAGATTCATCTTTCATATGCAGTGCTCATGTTCTACTATTGGTGCCACTCTTTCAATCACCTTCAATCTCACATTTGGGCACACAAAAAAGTAATTATATCGAAACCTCATCTCGTAGTTCCAGAAAAAAATTTTTCTAATCGTAGGAGAAAAGATGGAATCTAATTATTACACGAATCCGAATTTCTCCCACAATTTCCAAGATATTTTTTAGAACCCCTGGACGGGGAGAATTCACAATCGCAAAGAGTAATTTTCTTTGACAGAGCCATTTTGCAAGCAGTAAAAATGACAGATCGATGCCCTGTAACTTTCCCGAATATTCTAGCTTAGTACATTTCTTTTGCTTAATTTTTACTTCTAGTCTTTAGAATAAGTGATACTTTCTAATTACTAGTTTAGTTAGTCGTTAAACCATGTCATGCAGAATCTTTTTCGGAGACTTTACTGTTAGGCTTTTTCGAAGACTCAGCGTATGCTTATTTTAAAGATGCAAAAAACAATTTTAGTTGAATTTTCATTATTCTTCATGCATACCTTAGAAGTAGAGTCGTCCTTCAAATTATGAAGTTAGAAGTTTAAACCACAGTGCCAATTTTTTCCCCACCAAGAAATGCACCCATTTCTTGCCGAGGAAAAAATTCTTTTAAAGTAAACCGCAGTTAATTATTATCGATTAATCTTTATAGATTACTGCGTATAATTATACACAACTTAGCATGTCGCTTGCATTCCGCCAGATTCTATTCCCAACAATTTTTTAGATTAGATATATTTTTACGGCTACTGACCGATAAAAATATTTATAGATACAAAAGTATCCGATGAGTTAATAATATAGGAGAAAGCATTCGATTTTAAGGTAGATTGAAAATATGTTGTTATATTATTGGAGAAGTCTCTATACACACAAGACTTGATCGAATATACGAGTCGGTTTACAAAAGTTGATGATCGGTTCATTATTTATGTGATGCTATATAGCCGCGTATAGGTGGTATCTTCAAGCGATATTTATTTTACGCTAACAGAATATTAAAAAAACAGAAAACCGAACATGTATATTATATTTGTGTATAGGTTATTACTTAATTTAACACATGCTGATAAAATTTATGTTATACACCTACCGCCTACAAATTAGTTTGAATAATTTTTTAGGGTCTTGTACCAAGAAAATTACATTTCGTTACCTTTTATACGATAAGCCATTCAAAAAGGTATTCTTCGATAATGATGTAACTCAAACTCACCTATTTGCATTTAGGTTAAAAAAAACAACTGAACCGTTAATATGTTGGATTGTTTCATACTTGATCAATTAGTTGTAACATAAAATTTAACCAATTTAGTGGAACTTTATTTGTTAAGTTTACGATTCAATGAACTTTTTGTTTAATTTTATTGTGTAAATATAACCGAATTACAAGAATAGCAAATATAGGATACGCAAGGAGAAATTTAATAACAATTCCCGTTTTTCTATTCAATCCAATAAATTTTACAAAATACTAATAAAAAATTGTTTGTTACTGTAGCAAGTACTTGTAAGCTTGGTTTTTGAATTTTTCGGGTGAAATGGCTCACCAGGAAACATGTTGAAAAAGATGCTGCTAAATGTAAAAGTAAGTTTAAGCATGGTACAGGTGAGTTCAAGTGAAAATATGGAAGCCACACCTCATGGTAAGCATTCGAAACAAATTACATGAATGAAGTGCCGTACAGAAATAAATCCGGTACCGAAGTTACTGGAAGTTAAAAAAAAAACTTTTATCTTCCGTCAACTTCCGAAGCCCCACATGTTTATTTCTGTACTGCATTTACGTTATTCGCTTCGAAAACTTACGCAGAATTTGTATCCAACAACGCAGTACATATTTTCAAGTGCAGAGGTGCAATACCAAAGAGTGTGGCTTCCATATTTTCACCAGAATTCACCTGTACTGCGCAAATTTTGTATATAGGAGCATATTTTTCATCCTGCTGGGTCATTTTACCCGAAAAATTTCAACATGGGCTTGTGGTCTATTCTCGCAGAAAATAATTTTGAGTAAAATCAATGACAATAGTTATTGTTTTCATTTTTGGCCCATTTTTTGTAAAGGGTAAATTTTACATATTGTAATCAAACTTCCCCACCAGAGAATTATAACCAAGTAAATTAAATAAATTCGCATCTCTATATCTTCAGTGGATTTCGTAAAACCCTTTATCCATACACGAAGTGAGTCTTTTTTTTAGTCATTTATAAACTTAATATTAAATTTCCAAAACCTATTAAACAAATATGAATGGAATTCCTATTTATAAATCTGTAAATATGATTGCAATTAAAAATAATTACTAAAAAAGTAATAATCGTTTTTATGGATATTTTTAGACACATTTAAAATAGAAGAAACAAAAAAACCATTTAAGAAAAAAATGTCGTTAATGAAAAAAACTAAACAACGATTAGATTGTCTCATTTGTCATTAGCACAAATGTTTTTATGAAATTTTATCGCTTTGTTTGTGTTTTTTTTTTTAAATTTCATCATCTATGTCCAAAAAAATATGTTATCTTAATTGGAGTCACCACCTGAGGTCTAGTCAAGACCGAAGGCGACTAAACTACTAGTTAAAATTGTTAATGAATGCGAATATTATTATATGCGGTTTTATCGATTATATTAAGTATCCTACTGTGAATTTTATTGTCAAAACGAGACCCATTAAAAAATTTTTTAAAAGTCACAATTTATTTGTATAAATAAAGCAAATATTTATGAATCTAGGTAGCTGAATTTTAAGGTTAAACGGCCACTAAAAATGCATCGTTCAAATATTTTAAAAGTTTGATAATCGTAGTCTCAAACCAGAATGACCCAGAATTTGGCTTGTGCCCCTCTAATCAACAAATTTCTAGGAAATTATTTGTAATGTGTCCTCCAGTGAGGATGTTGTGTGCTTATAGGTTAACATGAAATTCGGAGTGCTGAAGACGCGGCTGAAGCGACTATAGTTGCATGAGTTGAGTAGTGTGACTAGGGTCAACACGACTCTATAAGCACATACCAAAGATCTTATAAGAACATGCCAAGCAACTGCAGTCGCTTTGTAACCAAGCGATTTAAGACAAAGCGACATAGTCCTGTTTCACGTCAGTTGTCGTATAGGAATTCCACATTTAGTTGATTTAGCTGCAGCGAGCTTTTCTATGTAATAGTTACTCAATAAAGTGACATATATATGGTGTGTGATGTCATTATGGCATAATATACTTGAACTATGATTTCTAGTGCATTTTTTACTTAAAAGACAAATAAATTAATTATTTTATATAAATGTTTAAGTTTTTACAAACAATTCGCTCAAGCATAAACCATAAATTATTATTACAAAATAATATTACAGTTAAATAATTCTAAAAAAAAAGAATAATAATTAAAATAAACTTAAAAAAAATAAAAATAAAAATGTAAAGATGTATGAGACAAAATATTATTTAATTCATTCTAAATATTCATTTAATCTTTTTTCTTAGGTTTTAATTATAAAAAATATGTAAAGGGTTTTCTATTAAATGTGTCTGAACTTTAAATTTAAATTGAATAAGTTTTATATGAGATCTCTTTTTTTTTTTTGAAGAGAAAAACTACTAGCCTAGCTGTACAAGGTTTCAAGAATTTGGAGGCCTGGTCACGGAAATAAGCAGATAAGTGATAGCTAGCGAAAAACTGAAATAACAGCTGAAAAGAATGATCTAAAATTAGTGGGTTTCAAAAAAAATTCCAACAAGATCGGATCAAATATGCCTGTGTTATCACAAAAATGGAATTTTTGAACTTTATGACGTCATCAGAATCAAATAATTTAACTTTTCTCTATCACATCCAAATTTTATCCAATTTTGATGAAACAAGTATGCAATCCTACTAAATTTGGGCCATATTTTTGAAATTTGTGATTAAAATTAACCTATCTCTAATAGGTTTCAAAAATTTGGAGTCCTGGTCCCGGAATGAAGCACATAAGTGATAGCTAGCGAAAAAGTAATTTCACAGATGAAAAGAATTACCCAAAATTAGAGGGTTTCAAAAAAAATTCCAATAAGATCGGATCAAATATGCCTGTATTATCACAAAAATCGAATTTTTGAACTTTATGATGTCATCAGAATCCAAAAATTTAACTTTTCTCTATCACATCCAAATTTTATCCAATTTTGATAAACCAAGTATGTAATCCTACTAAATTTGGGTCATACTTTTCAAATTTATGATCAAAATTAACCTAGCTCTAATAGGTTTCAAGAATTTGGAGTCCTGGTCCCGTAATGAAGCACATAAGTGATAGCTAGAGAAAATGTGATTTCACCGCTGAAAAGAACGACCCAAAGTTAATGAATTTCAAAACAAATTCCAATAAGATCGGCTAAAATTTGGGACATACATAAATTTGGTATTAACTCATTAAGTTTAAAGTTTAGACACGCTTAATGGAAAACCTATTTAAAAATAACAAATTATTGCAAAGTTTTTAAGGAAAATCATCTTACCGTTTTTAATAATTGTTTGCTTTTGTCTTACTGTACTTAATTTAGGTTTTTTGTTTTGTTTAGTAGACGTGACTGACTGACTGACTAGATTGACGTAAGTATAGATGTTTATTTAAATCAACCAACCTAAAACAAAGAAGAAAAAATTATGTTTTAAACAATGTTTGAAAAGATATTCTTGTTTACATTTACAGTAATCAAGAATATTATATAATGATATTATGTAATTGTATAGATAAATGTAGATTAAATTATTTCGAAGCAATGGTACAGTATAGAAAATTAAAAATACGTTTTCAGCAACTTTGTATTGGTACGATTTAGGAAACGAGGTACAATTAAAAAAAAATCAAGGCAGTCTTTATAATTAATTAAAAACATTGCATAAAATTAAACTTATCAAAAAATAAAAAGATAATCTTTTATATATAAAAATCTCCTGTCAACAATGTTCTTTTACGCTCAGCTTCGAAACCATTCAATCGATTTTAATTCAATTTTGTATACAGTGTGTTCATTTCAAAAGTATTCGCCCTTAATAACTCTTGACCTGATGTGATTATCGTTTTTTATTAAAAACACGTCCATGAAGATATCGCTCAAAGTTCAATAATGGTACCTAAAAAATTTTAGGTTTCATCCTTTCAACCCTAAACAATCCAACTTCGAAACTTCAAATGGCACCACTACCTGGTTATACATAATTTGAAAAAGCATAAAATTTTCTATTCAGTCGTGATAAAAAAATGAAATCTTGAGAAAGACTACGCAGAAGACGGAAGATATCTACCCTTAAGGACATATGCAAGGATTGAATAATACTAGGGATTTCAATAAAACTTTATAAAAACACTTTTATGATTCACAAAGTTTCCAAAAATCACAAAAATTTCCTTGGTCATCGGGCTTTTTATTATTATTTTATCGTTCAAAGTTGACTAAAAAAATGATGAATCATATCGGTTATCCTGTTCAATTGGATATTTCTATATCAAAAAATCTAGAGAGTGTGATAAAAAACTATCTAAAATATTAAGACAATCTTGTAGTTTATAATAATACCATCAAAATATAAGGTTGTCGATGATATAAAAACAAAATTTTAATTTAATTATGAGTTCATCGAAAATTCATCATTTAATGAGCAGAGACGACTATAGTTAGAGTATTGATGATTGAAGAGCGATATCTATATTATCAAATTTATAAACATCACTTGCACACAATATATTATATATTTTAAAGGCAGCGCGAAAAATTTACGCAGTTGTACGCAACAGGCAATTCTCTTCTATGTATTATTTGCAAAATAGGAATGACTAGGAATATTATCTCGAATCTTTCTTTCAAGGATCTCTAGTCACAAACCCATTTTCATCACCAGGAGTTAGTTATATATTTTGATACTTCGAGCATTACTTATAGCACATATTTCAACGACCTATGCATAAAAATGATATACGATAAAAATATATTAATAATAATAATAACAATAATTTATTTTAAATAAAAAAAAGGTTTTTCTATATTTGTATGATTGTCACGTTATCATGGATGGATAAAATGAAAGGGCGAGGTCATATTTGTTTACAATATATTTAAATACGGTTACAGACGTTTTAATGTTCTGTTCTGTTCGTTAATAATATATTATGATAATGAAATCATTATATGTGTGTTTTGTACTCAATATGTGTATACAGTCTGAGTAAGTCTGAGCAAGCAAGCAATGTTTATCATTAAATCACATACTCATAATTACAGTGGCGCATTTAAGCTGGGGATATACAAACGTCAAATTGTACTCATATTAGTTACAACAGATGTTAATTTAAGCGTATGCCTCCCAACCGGAGCTGTGTTAAACCTTTTCGCGGTCTTGGGCAAATAAGGATCACGGGCAAGATCATATATATATCAAGAGACAAAACAAGAACATATATATGTGAAACTTCCACGCAGAGCTATAAGGACCCGTGACTGAATTTACGGCGCCTATCTGGCCGAATTCTAGTCATCGGTCGTTGCGTACGTTGTACTGCGCATCATTGAAATTGAAATTGTGTTCAATCACTTTCAATTGATTGAAAACAAAAGACAAGAATGCGCAGTACAAAGCATGCAAAGACCGAGGTCAAGACCTCGCCCAGATAGGCACCGTTTTTCCTGATACCCTCTCCACTTGAGTTTCACGTCCTTAAAGTAAAGTATTAAGTTCGCCTATGATAAGTTTTTTTTACTTAAGGATGTATGACAACAATGTTTGATTTAAAGGCTCAAAACGCACAAACTACGCCACTGACCATTTTAAATTATTCCATAAAGTGTTTTTTTTCTTTTCGTTAAAATCGTTTCACGACTTCTTATATGATTTCTCTTCCAGGTTGTATAATTGCCAAAACATTTGCAATAATTTGCTACCACCGCCTCAAAATGACATCATTTGATTGGCATATTTTAAATTTGCACACCATTTTATATTCATACAAGATAGGTTCTCAACCACGGCACGTCTTTTTGTGAACAGGATTAACAATAATTGATTCGAAAGGTGCAATTTTTTTGGCGTTCACACAAGACTTTAATTTTAAATATTTATAGATTAAGATTACAAACCGTTATTCAAGTTCTTTTTAACCTACAATTTCCCCTTAATCTTATTTCTTCAATATGGCCAACCGGGACGTTTCGGGCCGTTTTTAATAATAAAACATGAAGCTACAATAAAAGATAATGCACGATCGATGTCTGAAAGAATTACTATTTAAAAAAATAATAATATTTATTTTAAATAAAATAAATATTATTTAAAAACGATTAAAATAATGTTTTTTTTCAAAATAAACAAAATGGAAACAATATTGTTATATTTATTACAAAATGATGTTTTGTATTCAAACGATTCAAATTTAATAACAACAAAGTTGTAAGCATTTTGTAGGTATACACACAGGCAAAAAAACAGGTTCATATATCAAAACTTTGGGGACATTTCGGACAAAAAGTTTTAAATTTACATTTTTGTGACTTATGTTCCTAATTCCGGGACCAGTCCTCCACATTCTTAAAACCTATTAGAGCTAGATTAATTTTGGTCACAAATTTGAAAAGTATGACCCAAGTTTAGTAGGATAACATACTTGGATTTTCAAAACTGGATAAAATTTGGATGTGATAAAGCAAAATTAAATTTTTTGAATTCTGATGACGTCATTAAGTTCAAAAATTAGATTTTTTTGATAACACATTTAAATTTGATCTTATTGGAATTTTTTTTGAAACCCACTAATTTTGGGTCATTCTTATCAGCCGTGATGTTAATTTTTCGCTAGCTATCACTTATGTGCCTAATTCCGGGAACAGGCCTCCACATTCTTGAAAACTATTAGAGGTAGGTTAATTTTGATCACAAATTTGAAAATTTTGACCCAAATTTAGTAGGATTGCATACTTGCTTTAGCAAAATTGGATACAATTTTGGATGTAATAAGCAAAATTAAATTTTATGCTATCATCTTTCGGGATAGGTACTGGACTACCATTGAAGTTTTGCTTTATCGAAAACTTTAAAGAATTTATAAAAAAAGAAGTCGATTCATATAAATTTTAAATAAATCCAAAAAAATAAGTTTTTATGGCGTTATTATATGAATTAAGTTGAACGAACGCATTTTAATTACGTGGGCGAACGACCAAGATGTGATTATATACACACAATATGTAACCGGCTGGCTGCAGCGCGCTTAATATGTGACGGCTGACGACGCGATGCATTCAATTCTTTGCTGCGATATATACAAACTATAAGGCTAGAGGGTCTTTTGGTCTTGTTAACGAAAAAAATAAATATAATATATAATAAATCTTCAAGTTGAAGCAAATATGAATTGTTTAAGGGATCAAAAGGTCAAAAAGTTTGAATACACATTCGTAGAAAATGGTTTTAAATTGTTTTGTACGTATTTTATTTTTTACTTTTCACGTTAAAGTCTGAATTAAGCCTATAAGAAATGGCAGATCTTATACCACTTTTTTTTTCCAAAACTTGGAATTTGTCGATATATACGTCTTTCAAAATCTCGCTAAATTGTAGTGATTTTGCAATGGATGTACGAACTCTGCTAGTTATGCCTTTTTTCCTATTTTTAGCAAAGTGAAATCAAAACCCACTTGTTCTTTTTCTTGGCCGACCAATCACCAGTTGACCTCGTATTCAGTTATACTGAACCCTTAATAAATTTGGACATGTTCACCCACATTAAATTTCATTCTTTTTTTTTTTTTTTTTATAACACGACAAGTAGTTTTTGACTTATGATGCAGTAAACCGGCTTATCTTTTACAACTTCTTAAGTGGGTATATATGTTACAACGGATCCATCATCAGTTGTGCTCCATTAACAATCGTATACAAACTTAAGCCACTAAAGTAATCCGTTGTTGGGGTAACAATAGAACTAGTACCAAGCGTAATATTTGACAGCCATTTTAAAATAGCTGGAAATTTGAGAAGATGATAATAAATATTCTGCCTCGCATAATGGAACACACGCTTATCAACCTAGGATCATCCTCACTGATTGTATCTGAATAAGATCATAGAATGTATGTGATTGAAATATTGAAAACCCTACACTTTGAGAGTCCAGCAACAGCTACAATTGGTATTTTAATGATTCTGGATGAATGAGTTTTACTTGGTAATCCATAAAAAACAAGAGTATATAATTGTAAAATTTAATGCATACATATTACCATATATTCAATGGTATATTATGTTGTTAGATTCAAGGTACATTAGTTATAGTTATATGCAACTTTATCTCCTCAAAATTGAACGTTATGTTTAAAACTGGAATATGGTATAATAAGAGTATCACCAATAACCAATCATTTACTTTGCGATTGACACAACGACAATCAGTCTTCAGCCTTTTTTTTCACCCACGTCACCCACTAGTGACGTCATACGTGGTATCGCCATAGTGAGTACATATGAAACTTTGTTTTGCTAAAAAGAGATGAGCAATCTTTGAATGCAATCTTTCATTGCTTATAACTTCTTCGTTCTTTAATCAATTTTCATTTCACTTTCAAATTTTGGCATGGCATCAAGTCTAGTTTTACATTTGTATGGGTAATATAGACATTTCGACATCAGAAGAATCCCTTATTGAAGATTTTCCAGGTGCTTTGAAAGAAAACTTTCCAGCTACGAAGAAACTCGAGCTTGACACTAGCCACTTAATTTTCTAACCGTTCTGAAATAATGACCAAGCCTGGCCTAAAATCTACAAAAGTAATCCGTTGCAGTAATAAATGCATATATATTTATAATCTTGAATATCCACAAACAACAATTTAACACCATTAAGGTAAAATATTATATTATTAACAATGGAATATTCTTTTTTATTATTAAAATAAAAAACCTGACTTTTCTATATTTAAAGTATGAGTCATAATGAAGTGACTGAGTTGAGTTACCAAGTTGAGGTCTGTACAGACGAATGACTCTCTTCTTCTTGAGTCTTATACTTACTACGATGATGAATAATCACGATCTCTTAATGTTATTTTATTTCACTTTGAAGAAGAAGTTATTTATAGATACGAATATATGTCACATCATATCTTGGATATATGTATGAAATAAAGAATGGGGTGAATCGAATCAGTGGAGTAACTAGAAACAGTGAAATATCTGGCAATAAAACTTCGAAAAAGTTTTTCAGTGATTTAAAATATAAATGTATCTATTTCTATAAGTATTCTTACGCGGAAATATTTATAGAAAATCTTTTTCCAAGTTTTATTGCTGATTATTCTAAAGCATCCATGGGCAAAAGTGGCTTAAAGAAGCCACCCAGACTTCTGTATCTAACATACGAGTAAGACAGTGATACCCTAACCAGTGTCAACCAATAATAACGAGGAAGACAGAGAAACATTACTACTAGAGAAACTGAGATAAGTAGAAGAGTCGTATACCCGTCTCGCTTCCTCCTCAATGAGCAATACGGACTTGCACGCAAGAGACAAACAATAAACTTTATGGCACGCAATAAACTTATAACAATGGTGGCTTTGACTTACAATAACTCGCCCACGCCTGTTCTATAGTTTCTCTTCAACTCACGTTATCGGTGTTTGTAATTGAACTCCTCCAAAACGGCTAAACCGATTTTGATGAAATTTGTATGTGTGTTCAAGTAGATGCAAGGATGATTTGGATTCACAATTCGGTTCACTAGAAATTATTTTCGAGTGTTCCGCACCAAGAAAATTAAAACCCACGAATTAAATGGTGGAAACGCATATAAATTATTATATTACATTACATCTGACTATTCAAATGTATTTATTTGCGCTCCCACCATATTTATCAAGAACTATGAACAGCTATTTGAATAATATTGAGGCATTATTTAGTATTATTCAGGTATTGTGAAGCTCCATTACCGTAGGCTTCAGCCAGGTCGAAGGCCAGTTATTTCAAAGTTTTAAGTTTCCACTTCTTTCGAAAGTCCCCATGGCTAACTATCTTTTTTTTACTGTATGGGTAAAATGATCAAACTATGTCCATTAATTTATGGTAAATTTTGAAATTTCAAGGCGTCGGGCTGAGTATATCACGCCTTGCCGAGTATTGAACAAGAATCGACAGTGTCGGATAGCCAAAATATTTCTTATTAGAGCATGAAAAAGGTCGGATATTAATCAATTTTTGCGGGGCAATTAAAAGTTTGTCTAACCTAGAACTTAAAAGACGAACCTTTCTCAATACCGGCGCTTTCTCAAAATTGTTAGACTATCTGGTGATGCTTCCCGAGTTCCATTTTTACTCGAGTGATTCAAGTGCAAACAAATTTACACTACCTTTATACCTAATTGCTTTTTACAGATTTCAGATTTCATAATCATACATATTTTAAAAGTGCATTTTGATTAAATTGATGCGTAGGTTCAGCTTGATGGTATAACTTGCCAGAGCAACATTTTTCAATTTAATTCACTTCTTCACAGACCAATAAACAATATAATAATTCTTCTCTCTGATATGATTCTAATAAACTAGTTATAATATATTATGTTCCCATGGTACAAGAAAAACGCTACTTAGGCAGCATTCAACTTTGGAGCAGTGACTCTGTGAAGAAGACAAATAATGTTGCAATCACATATAATATATAGGTAATATAATAAAAATTCATGGGCACGCTTGACTCGTTTGTTCGTTGTTTATACTCTCTGGTGCAACAACGAACGGCGACTCAGTCTATTATTTATTAAACTCTATTTTTTTAAGAATAGTATATTAATCATTTGAATTTATTTTTGAATATGTCGCGTTCATTGTACATGCTTTAGAAGCCATAACATACTCATATAATACCGGTGACCGAATATAAAAGGTTCATATTATGGTATTGTAGTTCAATTTAAAGTTAAATATGTACAAAGTGGTTGACATTGAAGGGCCATATTTAGACTTTAATCCATAGTTATTATTTAAAAAAAAATTACACATTGTAAGTGAAGGTGGTCTAAAATGATCCTCTATTTAATTTTACTATTCAACATATTTGCAACGTCGAAATATTTTCGAGTTCTTTATTTAAATGTTACAATATTGGTATATAAATTTCTTTTCATCTGTTCAAATTTTTAGAACTATTCAATATTTTTCAAAATGTATCGTTTTGACCGACCTTGTAAGGATAGTGGGTAAAATGATCACGTTGCATTTTTTTTATCAAACAGTTCACATAAAATATTAACTGTTCTTTTACATTGCATCAACGATTAGTATGAAAACAAAAATCACTGGTAGGTAAATTCATCTAAATTAACACATTCAAAATACGTTACATGATGGGGAATCATTTTATCTATTATAATTTTACACATAAAATAGGGATCATTTTAGCTTATATAAAGGGGATCATTTTACCCGTAACGACATATTTGAATTTTGTCATAAAAATTGACCTTAAAATTTCTTAATCGCCTATAAAAATGTGTTAAAAAAATATTATTAAAGGTCAACAAAAGCCAAGAGTAAAAACAGCCAGCCGGCAAAAACTAATACAAAAAAAGAAATTTTACTTTTTTTTTTAAGTAAAATTAATATTTTTGCTACGAAACACAAATTAGCTTATACATCACCATAAGTCTTTGTTGAACGATTAATTTGATCGCGCGGAAATCATATATCGATAAATATACTAGATGGCTTTAATGGTTTACTTAAAACAACGAGGGATTATTTTACCCGGAGGGATCATTATAGACCACTTTTCCCTACATATAGTCCATTTGGGTAAGGGGCTTGCACACACAGCGGAATTGCACACGGGTCGAGATAGTAAAAATTTGAAATATTTTTGGAAAACTAGGGAAATTAAAAAATATTATGCACTTTGAAGTACAGTCTTTAGAGACCTTTTGGTGATATTTTCAAAACACATATATTATTATTAATAAAATCTATAATAAATATTATAAAAAAGGAGATTTGTTTAACTATATAACTATTTCTAATATATTCAAAATATTTTAACGATTAGGTATCGGAAAAAAAGAGAGTCTATAAAATCTATTAATCTCTTACAAAAGCCTATTACACATTATAATGGTTTTGTTGATACTTATTTGAGACATATTTTATATTTAAAATATAAATAATTTTTTATTTATATAAAAATAGAAGTAATATCATTTTTCAATTCAGACTTTGTATTATTTTTGTAGTATTATGACATGACGTTTGTAACTAATGTCTCTATATATTTTTTTTTTTTTGTAATTTAATATTTTCATAAAGTCATTTTATGTTTATTAATTTGAAGATTTACTATGAATATCTATGACGTATTTTTACTGTAACCGCATATGAGTTACTGTTAGTTCATTTAACTTGGTATAATATTACAGTTAAACTTCTTTTATTAGAAAATGCTTAGTTTAGTAAGAATCAGAAATGAACAATAATACTTTGAATGATTTGGAAAGTTGGAATTTGAATGTTTTGAGCCATTAAATTTTAATAATGTTAAAAATAACTTAATACTTTTTGAATCAAGTTTAGAATTTGTGATGGGAAAATTTGATTTTCGAAAATCAAAAAAAATATTTTTTTAAATAAGAATACATAAGTAATAGCTTCAAGAAAAGTAATTCAAACGAAAAGAAATCAGAAGCTTCCATGTAGCCTCACAGAGCTGAAAAAAAATTTGAACTACAGCTTTTTAATCCCACGGTACCGTACGAAATAAAATTAGTTTCATAATTGTTTTTACTTGATTTTTTTTTTTTTTTAAATCAGCACCCACAAGTTATTATTATTTAATAAGCTATTTAAAAAATTTTGAAAAAAATGTTTGTGGTCAATTAGTTTTTTTTACTGAATGTTCGATGTATTTTGTCGAAGAAATTTCTCAAAATTAAATTAATACATATATGATGGACTTACTTATTATACAATGTATATGAAATATACCAAGGTATATTAAGTTTAGTCCCAAGTTTGTACCGCTTAAAAATATTGATGCTATGAACAAAGTTTTGGTACAGTAATCAAAACTGTCTATACATGGCATTTTAACAGTTAACTCAAACAAAATAGTCAATTGTTTGTTTTCACTTGAACTAGATTTTAAATTTAAGACTTAAAAATATTGCTGACGGTAGTCAAATGTATATCTTCCCTGCACCTCCACCATTTAAATATCGTTTCGTATTTTCGAATTTTATAATATCATGGAACAAAATATGTTTGTATTAACAATACATTTTAAAACCATTTAAAATAGAAAAACACTTTCAGGTTTCCCCACTGCCGGGTTAATAAAATAAACAAAAAATCAGGAAAATGAAAGTTATTTTTATTTTTCGCTATACAATTACCTGAAACTTGTTGTACATTAAACCAAGATAGTTAAATGTGTTTACACACGAATTTTGTCTACCTGTGACAACCAAATATTTTTGATTGTAATAACAATTATGTAATTACTAATCTGTTGTTATTAACCCAAATTTTTATACTTTTGTTAAATTATTTTACCAAAAATTTCAAAATTTCTGTGGTATTTCAAATTTTATGTTAATTTGTCAAATATTTACAAAATATTAAAAAATAATCCATATAAAAAAACGCAGATGAAAATTTTTTAAATTTTACATATACACACCAAATATTTTTCAAGTATTATCTTGATACAATGACATTGAAAAAAAAACTGATTCAATTTTGGTAAGTAGGACAAGCCGCATCCGTTAATCCAAATTAAGTTGATCTTTAAAAAATGCTTATTGTTCCGACTTTTAGGAGGGAAAAAGTGAAAAACATGGGCAAAAACTACAATAAAAGGATCTTTCAACCGTTGCTTTCCTAATGGGATCCCATACTCAAAGTTTCTTAATATTTTACACACAAAAAATTAAAAAATAATTCCACAATTACCTGAATTTTAAATCCATTCATCTTAAATAATCCAAAACTTTGTTCCTCGTTTTCAGATAAAAACACACATAAAGTTTCACATTTAAAATTTAATAAATTTTTCAACACATTAAAAATTGAGCTTTTAAAAAAGCCTAAAACAGCTTATTAATATTAAACATCACATATTTCAATCAACAACGTAATAAAAATAAATCAATACTCTGGCCTGCATTTAATACATTGGACCACACACTTTAAAAAGCACTGAAAATAATTTTATTGAAATTAACTTATTAAAAAAACATATTTTTAACTTTAAAAACCCGGCAAACAAATTTTTTTTTAATATATCAACAATATACACAGTAGTTCACAGATTGACGGATTACGACATACTACGATGTAGGAAGTTTGATATTGTTATCAGTGTAACAACACCACACATATAATTTTCCTCAATAAATTAATTCACAAATAAAAAGATTTATTCAATTCTAATTGGAATGCAGAATTCTGCCATATTATTAATCTCTTTAAAGACCTGGACAATAATTTCTTTTAATCAAAAACATACACAGTAGTTCGAAGATTGAAAGATTACGATTTACTTTATATATCAAGTATTGCAAATACAAAATTATGGATATCTTCCGAATGTGTCCAATTTTATTTTGAATCAACTGTCTTTATTTTTGTAAGGTAAGGCGGAATGATCACGGTCTAGTTGACGGATCTATCAATATTTAGGGTAAATGTATAATATCCCTATTTATATTCTGCAAATAGTACATGCGTGTAAGTCAATATGAATATTTAACACGAAATAAAATCTTAAAAATAATCATATTCCTACAAAATATCTAAGGTCACAGAACAACGCGAGGAAATCTTATATCCCCATCAAAGACAACGGTCGTATTCTTTTAGATATCAAGAACAAACCCTGCTAAATTTTCTTTGTGGGCTGAGTTTTTTCGCAACAGCATGTATCAATCAGTTGAGCAGACAAATATCAAAAATTGATGTTTGTACTCCACTATTTTTTCGTTTTGAGAAGTTTGACTGTTTCAAAAACTTATAATTTCTTCAAGTTTTTTTCTAACGCAAGCATGAAAATTAGGTGAGCAAGATGGCTCCTTGTTATGCTAACACAAAAATGCACTCACAAATGCAATTTATTAACCCGAATTCGCACAACTTTATCTTCTTAATTCACAAAACATTACACAGTAATTCACAGAATTGGAGCAAATTAGATACAATAGGATTAGAAGTTCCGTTATCAAGTAACAATTGATGCGCGCACAACGAAACAAATTTTAATTCCCAACAATACAAAACACACAAATCAAACAATTATGACTTAAGACGTACAGATGTAAGTAAGTTCCGTTATATTTTATCAGTTAAGTATATTATATGTCACTGAAATGACTCTTAAGTCAGAGATGCGCGCCGACGACATGCTGCACTGAGTATTATCTCACGTGAAATAAAATATCTTTTAAACACAGATGATGGATATTTTTTTTGAGATTTAATATCTCAGTGAATATTATTGTTGTCAACGCACTGCACTCTGGCTGAGTCGAGTCCTGACCCTGGTCGACTTTCAGCAACAACTAAATCGTATTTTGTATATAAAATAAAGGGACGTCCGTCGTCGTTGTCGGATGCATTGAATGTGTAGTAGTTTTAACGTAATGCCGTCTCCGACGAGACAAGAGACAGCATCTCTTGTGTGTTGAGTATGTCGATCTTTGTCGACGTATACATGGTATACAAGAGCCACGTTCAACTATTAACTATTTCGTTTTGAACAATACCTACTCTCTGAAGAGAGTATTCTGTATTATTATATACATCCCTTGTTCGTAGTGGTATATGCTATTTTACCTAGGTGTTTTTTTGTTTAGTTAGGGGTTGGTAATGTGATATATGAATGTTTTATTTAGTATTTGAGGGTTGAAATATACTTTGTTCACCTTTTGTGGCCGACTACTTGTCGTATTAGTAGGATTTAAAGTAGTTACATCAGGACATTGCTGAAAGTAATCACGAGGTCCAGTTATATTTTATCACTGGAGAAATTTCCCCGTTAACAAGAAAAATTGTTCTTCTCCGATTCTTTTTACCAACAATGTAATAAAATCTTAGAAGTCAATTTTAACCTACTTCTATTTTGCACTCGTATAAAGGTCTGATGATATCAAGGTCTCAACTCAGAAGTGCGGGCCCAGAGGTTGCTAGAAACATAAAATTGGTTACCAGGCAAAGCGAACAATAAAATCTCTGTCAGGGTTATATTATAGTGGATTTCAAAGAATTTTTATTTATTACTCAAACATAGTTTTTCTGAAGCTCCAATTACAGCGTTTATTGTATGATCGAAAAATTGAATGTTATGCTATAATGCGTTTTGGTCATGAAAGCTAACTGTTTTTTGCTAAGGATCAAAAATCGAAGTTTATCGAAAAAATATTATTGATATTTTTCAAAATATTGATATGAAGTATAAATATTTACCTTTGTAAGCGGTTTTTCTCGTAATAGACCAGTTTCTAATTAAAAATGAGTCGGGACATTGATTGGACCCCATGCACATGAACGAATTGGTCATTTATGTTTTGCATACACACAATACTGCATGAAATATGTAATGTCCCAAAACTGATTTCCGGAATTTTAAAATAAAAAATACTTTTTGAATGAATATAATTTTTCAAAAACAGTGACAGACCCCGTTAATACTGCCTTTATGAAAAAAAAAATCAAAAAAAAAAAAAATAATAATAATAATATCTCTACAAGTCCGTTAAATCATAGTGAATTTTTTCTGAGAAAAAGTAATGAAATCACACCCTAATTGTGCGAATTTTATTTCGTTGAAATTGATCCCCCTTAAAAAAAAGATCAATAGGTACTTATACTGACTGAGTGCCATCTTAAATGGTTTAAAATTAGGGGTTCAAAAAAGAAAGATAAAAATCTTGTACACTCGACCAAACATGCAATTGTGCGGTTTGTAATGAGAAAAATTATGTATTAAGACAAAAAAAAAAACCTACCCCATTTTCATTTCGTTTTTACATAACCCTGACATTTGTGAATGACACAAGCAAGTGAGAGAGACCCTACGTCTGGCTGATGCTTATTGAGCCAGGGCACGGTTTCATTGCGTTTAAGGGTGGCACGCCCTAATAGCGGAATAGATATATTTATATATGTGTACAGAATGCGATGAGATATAGTCAAGTCCTGTGTATATTTATACAGGATGTTACAAGAATTTTGTCTAAATATTTCAAGGTTAAGGTATAAGTTAGCTTTAATCTAAAAAAAAGAGTGAGCTATTTTTATTACTAGACAGTTTATTCATACATTTAAACATTATTGTTGTAAGTTACTATGGTTTTCCAATACCCATCTATTTATTCAATGCCTTTGTCAAGACCTTTCTGTTTTGTATTGATATAAATGGTGAATAAAGAAAAAAGTTTTGTAATCATTATATTTCGAAGTAAACTTTTCAAGAAGGAAAATTGCCGAAGTAGGTTAGAAACTCTTATTAGAAATTTAGAAATTCTAAGTAATTTAAGCAATGTCGAGGAATAGGAGAGGACGATTGTTTTGAAATTGATTCGTATTTGCGTAGACGATAAAGTTGTGTTCATGTCTCTTTCTCTTGCCTAAGTAGTTTTTAACATTGAACTTTGTAAGCGAGTGAATGTCACGATATTCTTGTTACATCCAATAAATATTTAAAATATTGTACGCTTGCTTATTACCACAATATCATATTTGATATCCTTTTCTAATGCATTCGAGGAAGGATATCAAATGTTAACTATGCAGATGCTAGAAAACTATACACACACACACGCTTTAAAAGCTATATGATATTTATACATATAATGTCGAACAAAAAGCTTGAACGCACACAAATATCATAGCATATTTAGTTTTGACTCGTGCAGTAATAATAATGAATACAATTTGTAGAAGAAAGACAGAATTATGAGCTGAAATAGGAAATCTCTTTTAATTGGATTTATAAACAAAAGGTAGGTAAAAGTTTTGTGAAAATATTCCGACTATTTAGAAAATTATTTGCAATGGTATTTTTCTGAAATAACATAAATTTTAGGAGGAATGTAGACATATTTACCAAACTTTCAACTTTTTCAATTTTCAACATATATTTTTCTACTCGCTAGAAGGGGTGCTTACACTTTGTAGCGCCTGTACGCCGAAACTATTTAATTTATAAAAAAATTGGTCTGGACATAAAATGTAGGAAATTTTTTTAAATTTTATATTTTTATTTTGTCCTCGTAAAATGACTCGGAAATTAGATATCGTCAAAAAACTGCTTTTCGACGTCATTTTTCCAATATAGCAGCACAGGCTGCAAGGATACGAGATAAATTCTATAAAATCACTCATTTTCAAAACTCTCGGAAAACTGTCGATGTAACCCCCTTTTTTTAACCAAATGATTAGAGTATTAGTATAGAAATTTAAATGTATGTTTTCAGCAACTCTGTATTGGTACTATTTAGGAAACACGGGACAATTAAAAAAAGAATCAAGATAACATCTATAATTAATTAAAGATATTAAATGAAATTGATCTTATGAAATAGTGAAATGATCGTACTTTGATGAAATCGTAGAAACGTTTAGAAAAATGTTTGATGAAAAGTTTCCATGATGTTCAAGTAATTAAATCAATTTAACTTGACTATAAATTACAATACGTATTTTAAATTTTCATAAGACATGCTAATGTCAAACAAACTATATAAAAACAGTTTAACTTTAAAAAAGGATAACAAAACAGACAAGCAAAACAGGATTATTAAAAGGATTAAAATTTTATACAACAAAAAATAGATGAAATTTAATAAATTTTTTAATTATTAATGCAATTAAAGTCTGTTACACGTATCTATCTATTTTCAATGGAAAAACTATCTCGTATATGTTGTTACTATATAGAAAATTGTGATGATTATACAGATTTTTCATTATCCTTTGTGTCTATAATTTTATGGTTACTTAGCAACCGGATAAAAATACTTAAAAAGATTACCGTACAAATGGGAGTATGTATGTATCGGATTATCAAGATTAACTTTTATTTTTTATATAATATATAGCATCCGCTGCAGCAGAGATGGTCAGGATTAGATGGTTTGATTTTACTCCATATCTCAAAAACTATTCGACCAGTCATCAAATGCACCCGATTTTTGTACTTTTTGGGTCAAAGTTACCTTATAAACTGAGTTTTATCGAAATTGGCGATAAAAAAAATTTTCGATTTTTTTCAATTTTTTTAAGGAACCCCTTTGAAAAAAATCAAGAAAAACGCAAAAAAATGTTTGTTCTCGAATTTGTTGAAACTTGGTGGATGGGGTAATTTTGATCCAAAAAGTATAAAAATCGGGTTAATTTAATGATTGCACTTATAGGAAGTTACAATGTCAGAGAGTATCATGGGCAACTTCATTTACAAAAAAGTTAGTTTCCCACCAAAAATTTAAAATCCATATAGTCGGGAACAAAAGGGAGGATAAATGAGAGCTATAACGTGATAGTCTTTGTTTTTAAAGGCAAAATTGCCCAGCAAAGCGAGCGGGTATCTGCTAGTTTAATTATAATTGCTGAAAAAACTCTAAATATCCCGATCATTTTTTAATTGCACATTCAGTGCGGTAATTATATGCAGCCGTTCAAAAGTTGTATGTCGCAAAACTAGTATTCAATTACAACAATAAACCATTCATGTATTGGAAAATAATATATCTCTTTTAATGATTTTTCCTATTGTATTTTCCTTTCCATTAAATCCATATGGAGAAGGGATGGATAGTTCTCGTTAGCGTGTTTTAATTTTCCAGACATGCAATTTATTGTGTTGTGGTATTTTCACGGTAGGTATTTATTTGTTACCAAGTTTTAGTATGCATTTTTTATTAGTCATAAATATTTAAGTCTGGATGTAATAAATCAGGTTGTGACGGTGGAGAATTTTCTGCGAAATATTTGTAAATTGTCATAAAAAAATTTTCAAATATTTCAACATCATGTGTGATGACATAAAGACCAAATTGTAGTTGATTTCTGGACAATTCGAGTTTGAAGATCACTTTAAAGAAGAAGTATTGTCGAGATCAAAGTATGGCTTAAAATAGCGCTTTTATCAAAATGAATTTTTGACCAAAGTAATAAATGACAGCAGCGTATGTGAGTTTAAATTTCAATTCTATGCAATAAAAGAGTTTCAAATTCTAAAAATGCACTGTTTCATGTGATTTCTAGAAACTTGTAATTTTAGCGTTAAACAAGTGAAAACAAACAATTGACTGAGTTAATTGTTGAAATACCATGCATAGTCAGTGTTGATTTCTTTATCACATTACACATACAAACATGTGACACATACATAAGTGATAATCAAGTATAGTACATATTATAAAATTTCCGCCTAATTGGCGCCCTCACGGGTAAACAGTGATGTTTACGAAAAAATGTTTCAAACAAAAGTTGTTTAATTTTAGATAAGGAACATTTTTTATATTTAAACTTTTGTTCTATTTCTAATGGTTTACAAGATGGGTCTTACGTACCCAAGACCCAATTGACCTATGATGCTCATTTACGATCTTGACCTCACTTTTTACGTCCTGAGTACGCTGTAAAAATTCAGCTCGATATCTTTTTTCGTTTTTGAGTTATCGTGTCCACAGACGGACGTACGGACGGACGGACAGCCGGAAATGGACTAATTAGGTGATATTATGAACACCTATGACAAAATTTTTTTCCTAGCATCATTAGTTTTAAGCGTTACAAACTTGGGACTAAACTTAATATACTATGTATATTTCATATATACATGGTATAAAAATGTGTTTGCAAGCCAGGCAAACTTGCAAAAAGTTCCATTTCTAAATATAATATTTACAATCGATAGATGAATATTTAAAAAATGTATAGGTTTATACACTTTTATACTGTACGAATGTTTTTCCCCTTCTAAGAAGCGAATTTTATTTCCATTCGTTACCTTTCTCAACCATGACTTATATATTTGATGGATATATTATCTTTCGACGCATATCAATAAAAAGATGTTTATCAATTTTAAAAATTCATAAGTTTCTACATGTCTATCTAGAAAGGTAGTTGGAGGATAAAAAGTAAGGGATGCAGGTATATTTTTTTTTATATATAATTCATTCCCATCACAAAAAGGTGATAAAAATTGTCAAGTTGATTTCAATTTGTATATTTTTTTCCCAAATAATAACTGAGCGAGGAAGAATCAAGAATCATTGAGGGCTGGTTTGTCGAAAATTGATGTTTTTGGTGGATTGAAGTTCATTTCCTGAACTTTTGCAATTATCCTCTGTCCTCACTCCCTGTGGCTATTCCTTGAATACAAATAAATTATGTCCAATTCTTTTGAAAGGTTATCCCTTATTCTTTTTGTAAGCAGCAGAGTAATTTTTGAAAAGTGAAGAACATACTCAAAAAATTGATAGAAGAATGGTATCGATTCTAGGAACGTTTCGAACTTCTCTAGGGAGCACAAAAGACGAAGAAATCTTAGGGTAATAAACAAATATCTGGCAAATAAAATTGCAAATTTTAGATATTCTGCAATTAACAATCCTCAGCTGGCTTTTGACGGTGATATCCTCCGTAATATGCTTGGATTCACCGTATTTTTACAAAGTTTAAGAAGTTTTTCATCTATATTTTAATTCATTTAACCGAGTGTTTCCAAGCGTGCAAAAACATACACGTTGAACTTAATTATTCTATTTCAAGAGGCTATGAATCATATCCTATAATAACTCCTTGTGGTATGATTAAACACCACCTTTCTTTACCCCACTGTAAGTGTTAAACAAAACTAATCTCTTACGGTTTTGATACATCCATCAAATTTGCTAACAAACAAAAAAAAAATAAAGGGAACGAAGACATGTAATTTTCTTTATGGCGCCAATCAAAGACATGTCAATCTCCAAAAATTGTGTATTTCTTAGAATTCTACTAAGAGGGTTGTATTATTTTTCTTTTATTAAATGTAATCCGATGTTATATGGAACCCCTTCATATAAATATTTGTTTCTAAATACTTTTATTTTTTGAAGGGTTGCTGGGTTGCTGCGGGGGTTCCGAAAACAGTAGTGAATATATTCGCGTGTTTTTATTTAATCAATATTTGTATATTAATTAGTTGTTTTTTTCTAGCACTTTAACAAATACAAAGTGGTTAACACAAAAGGTACACGCTAGATAAAGCGTTTGAAAGATTTTAATAGTCTGCAAGATTTTAAGAGAATTTTGCTACATTATATTTTCCAAAACTAAATTATAAAAATTCCTTTAATTAATATTTTTTTCTCACAGGAATGTACTCAAATAATAATGTTTATTTTTCAATATATTATTTCATTTCAGCAACGTTTCGGCAAAATTTAACCTTCCTCAGACATCATAATAATATTAGAAATTATTTGTTCACATTCCTTTGGGAATAATATTAATTAATCAATCATGGATGTTAAACTGTAATACGGATTTCCTAATTTTTTCGCTTTTTTCTCTAAACCTAAGTGGTCAAATAGAATTTCGAGCACAAATTATTGAACATTAATGAAGATATCTAATATTCTTAAAAAATTATTACTTTTAACTCGAAAAATTTTTGTAATTTTAGTCAATAAAGCAAAACTCTGAAGATTATGAACATATTGACAGTTTAAAAAAATTTGCGGTTTTATTGAATGTTTTTGGTATCTATACATAATCAGGATACAAGCGGACTATAAAATTTATCTGTACCGGAAATAACTACAGGGGTTTTTCAAACGGAGAAATTGTGTGAATACCAATATAATGTTATCGTTGTGAAATTATCAGTTCTAAAATTTATGTTGTGATAACATTGCAAACCATGTTTATTGACTAGTTAAAATAAGTAAGTACAAAAATTACTCGAATAATCATTCTTTTTTCACTCCAACCCGTATTTAGATCACGTTTTGTTTTTATATCCATGCTTTCGCCGTAAACTGAACCTTTTAGTGCATATTAGGCAAAAGAAATTATACGATTTGTGCCATTTATTCGATTTAGGAAATCCGGCCGTTTCAACTTCATTTGCCTTTAAAATATCATTATTTAGTTTTAGTAAATGGGCTGGGAGACATTGACAGGTTTGATTAGACTATTTTTTCCTACTGAAAGAGATTAGAGTAATTAGCAAACAAAAATTAGAAATCACCAGGTGGCCAACATATCTACCCATAATTTTCATCCTAATATAAAGGAATCTTAACAGTTTTATATTTGCTTCTTAATTTATCAATTAATTGGCTGATAGAGTACTCAAAATAAGTGGAAACCGGTCTGCAAGTTCCCAACAACTTGAAAAAGATGTAAAAATTAGTTTCATAAAAAGCAGGATTTTTGCCTATGAGTAAGACTTGGTCGTTAAAATCGTTTACTTATTTTTGTGAAAATTATCCTAATTTAATCAAAATTTTTAGTACCTACTTCTCGAAAGCATGAGTGAGCAAATAGTCGAGTGAAATCTTCTTCTTGTATACTATTAAGATAATGTAACAAGTAGTATTTGAAGGCGCAAGAATTTCTCAAAATTATCGAAATTCTTAAAACGAATAACACTATTTTCGAAATATTTTTGAATATTCTAAGGATGGGTTGAATATTTTCCTGTTTGTAAGCTATTCTTGTCAGCTTGTAGGGCAAATTTCCGCATGTGGATCATTTTTCATATGAGTTGAACATACCCTCAAAACTGAATAATGTTCCAACATTTTTATAATAAACTGAGTCATGCAAATAATGTTCATGCGAGTAATAAGTATTATGGAAAAAAAATAGAATTAATAATTTTGTTCTAATTATTTTTATACTCATTTCGATTTTATAAATATAAATGGCGAATCAAATGACTCATTATTATTAAAGTGCAATACGTAATGTGTTGTTGTAGCTTATTGTGCGTGTGTTTTATATATTAATAATAATTATTATAATTATTATTATATTCGTAATATATTTTTATTTACTTAATATGTAACGGATATTATTAATTTTATTTATAAATTAATGGGTAATCAAAATTTGGACATATTTAGATATTTGTGCCATATTTATTACTCTCATCTATGGAAAAGTATCTCAAAGTGTTTTGGAGTTATTCCTGTATCAAGTTTCTAGTTGGGGAAATCATTAATGAAGTCGATATTTCATCCTAAATTCCAAAATTTTTTAAAGTAGAAATATAAACTTTGCATGAGCATTTTTTGACTAGTTAATAATTTTATACTCTTCTATTTTTCATTTTTCATTTTGAAACTACTGAACCGTTGGTTTGCAATTAAACAACCAAGTTTCTGAGATATTGTGAGACACCCGAACAATCGTCGAATGGAATATTCTTAAGTGGTACATTCATAGCCTTTGAAAACATCGAGAAAATGACATTTATGTTTCAGAATTTGATGAAACTTGATATGTAGACGAATTTTAATCCAATAAATTAAAAAGTGGAGCTCATTTAAAGATTGAGTGAAGAGTTTTTGATACATCGCATAAAATCGTGTACGAAAAGCTTTAATTTCGGAACAGTTCTGGAGATATCTCGAAAAATACACATATAATCATTAAATCAGAAAATGATAAAATCCATGAACAAGAAAATCTAATACGACAACTTTCTTAATCAGCAAGTTAGTATTTGGTTTTGTCTATAAAAGTCCCTTTCATTGCGATTTGTTTTTTGTTTATTTTAAGATTTTTATTCAGTATTTTAATTATTGCATGAAAAAACACGTATTTTTCAATTTTTATGCGATTCATTAAATTTTACAATTATTAAAAAATCAAAATAATATTTATATTTTCAAAACAAAAAATTATTTAATCACATAAAATAATACATAAAATATTGATTATGGTAAAGAAATTTCAAGGTATTTTTTTGATAATAATACAGTAAAGCCTCATTAACTCAAAATCGACTTATAATATCTTTAGTAATTGAACTGTAGCGTACACTAAATCAGAAAAAGAGAAAATTTGAGCTAGGTATCTCTCGTTCATGAAAACAAAACTAGGAGTTTAAACGTAATTAAATGAAAATTTGGTTTAAAAAATACTTTTTTGATAGATTCAAAAGGCTTAAATTTCTTGAATACCCCATCAATTTCCATACATGTTTTCATTTATTCATTGGAGACTTCGAGTTTTGAGTTATCAGGTTTTACTGTAGTATTCTTGTTTTTGTAGAATTTGTGAATTATATAATTTCATATATGTGTATTTTTCATGGCCATTAGAAAATTTATGTTATATATATTTTTGAAAATTTTATATCACATTTTCAAAATGTCATAAATTGGGTTTCTACTACAAAACAAAATTTTGATCAGTTTGATTTTACGGCTTTTGAAAAAAGAATGGATTTCAATATTAAACTTTTAGAGGAAGTTTCAATTTCATTAAATTAAAAACAAAGCCTTGTACTTTTAATTTAAAGTAAAGAAAAAGTAATTCTGGAAAATTGGCCAGTATTTAAATGTTTCTGCAAACCCAACCCAGAAATTTTTTAACAATATTAAATGTATCAAAAATATTGAATTCTTGGATGTGGGAAATAATTGAAATTCTTTACAAAGATTTTTTTTGGATAAAATGAAGGAGGCGTTTTATAAATATAATAAGCAAATATATTTTGGTACTGAATATTCTAGCCAAAATAATGGATCAAATTTCATAAATTATTATTACTTCTCGTTCGATATAAAATTTATTTTTAAAATATAATAATAATAATTCTTTATTTTTATTATTTTTATTATGTATACAACCGGATGCAAATTTGATAAACTTTTGTTATGTAAATCATATATGTAATCTTGACAATGTTTTAGAGATTGTCGACATTAAGAGAGGGGTGACATTGCTCCTGTTCTGTTCAACTGATATCAGAAATATCACACATTTAAAACGGAATACGTGTACTATTTTAAAAATCACTATTTTGATTGACGACTATTACGTTTATCACTATAATAGGTTGGCTGATAAGTCCCCGGTCTGACACATAAATGGCGTCGCTAGTATTAAATGCATATTATTTTTATATAGTACCAACCTTCAAATGATTCGTGTCAAAATTTGACGTCTGTAAGTCAATTAGTTTGTGAGATAGAGCGTCTTTTGTGAAGCAACTTTTGTTATTGTGAAAAAAATGGAAAAAAAGGAATTTCGTGTTTTGATAAAATACTGTTTTCTGAAGGGAAAAAATACAGTGGAAGCAAAAACTTGGCTTGATAATGAGTTTCCGGACTCTGTATTTTTTCCCTTCAGAAAACAGTATTTTATCAAAACACGAAATTCCATTTTTTCCATTTTTTTCACAATAACAAAAGTTGCTTCACAAAAGACGCTCTATCTCACAAACTAATTGACTTACAGACGTCCAATTTTGACACGAATCATTTGAAGGTTGGTACTATATAAAAATAATATGCATTTAATACTAGCGACGCCATCTATGTGTCAGACCGGGGACTTATCAGCCAACCGTTATAGCCCGTAGCTCGAAAAGTATTCATTAAAAATATTGTGGATGTGAGAGAGTTTTGATCAGAACGATCCGAAGAACATTTTTGGGACGGTTTAAAAAAGTTTCACAGAAAGCCATTTCCCTATCTAATATTGCCGGGTCCTTTGCAGTCAATATGATAGAAGCCTGAGGAAATTATTAATGACGTCAATCAGTCAATAACGCAGTCATAAGCACGCTTAAATTCTATATACTATAGTATAGTTTACTCTTGTTGTAAATTACTATGGTTTCTTAATATGTATCTGTTTATTTAAGGTCTGGATGGAAAAATTTTAAGAAATAAAAATACGAATGCGATTGACGATCAATGATGTTTCTCAAAATTGGCTTTCTACGATTTAAATGCCATATTTGGCTAAGTTTGATCGAAAGTAATACCATCCGTTATAATAAAATTTCCCATATGTATACTTAAATAAAAATGATATTATTTTATGCACGAAATAAGGAAATGCCACAATTATAAAATGACGTCAAACTAAATGAATAAAAAAATCCTATGCATCTAATTTTAAAGTATATGAACCAGCTGCATAATGTTAGCTTTTAAAAAAAATAATAAATATTATAAAGATTGTATATTTTTATATACACATGCAAGTTTACATACTAAATATATATTTTAAAAGTCAAAAGCTCTTTTTTATGATACTAAAAAGAAAAAAAAAATTTATTTTAATTATGACGATTATAATAAAATCTGATGCCAACAACCATAACACATAATATTTTATATGACAAATATATTTATTATTTCAGTCAAAAAGTTATTTTAATTTTATTATCATGTTTTTTATTTCTTTGGGTTTTTTACTATGTGTACCCAATAAAAAAATAATATGAGTTTTCTAAGAGATATATTTCCTATTGCGTACCGGTGCTTAAAACGTTCCCAAAAAAAAATGAGTGTATAAAAATATTTGAGACTTACGATTCAAATTTTAAAGTTGGAGCAAAATTCTTCGATATATACCATAGTTTTTGAAATATTGATGCCTAAAGATTTGGAGAAAACCATTTTTAGAAGAAATAACAACAAACAAATGCCATTCATTTCATCGATTGAACTGAATTTTATCAAAAAACGAGTGCCGCTTGTTATAATTTTCTTTATAGGAAAATATTTGTCATGCTTTGAACTAATGAATATTAGTTTTTCAAATTATTCTTAAGAAAATCAGCCTTGTTGCATAATAAAGCATACCTTTAAAACCCACTTCAATATGGGATGTTAAAAACCCAAACGTTAATAGCTCAAATCTATAAATTTAACACCGTAAGGGGTAATAAAAAATTTCTCTGATTATAAATGGCATTAAATAGAATGCATATACGGGATTTAAAAATGACCCTAAGAAAGATAACGTGTTTTTTGAGAACGACCTCAAATTATAGAGCACGATTTTCTCATAACTGGTAGTTTTAATGCAAAATATGGCCATCAATACATAAACTAAATATTAAATCAATAATCTAGACAAAAAAATTATAGTTTTGTATACCAATTAAATAAAGATAAAGATGTCAATAAACTAAGCTGTTAGGAAAGAAAGAAACGATATTTTTCCAAACGTTTCTACATTTTTATAAATTGCATTTTACTATTTGATAAAATCGATTTCATACAATATTTTAACTAATTTCAAAGCTTTTCTTGTTTTTATTGTTAACTATACCATGTAGTCATAGGTATTCTAAATCGTAGAAATTCCGAGTTGGTGATACATACATTTATATTTCTATACTAATTTGAAAGTCAATTTAGGCTAATTTTTGGAATGTTAAAGAAATGAGAATCAAAATCTACAATCATAATAATAGTTGCCACCCATAATAATTTACTCATTCAAATGACAAAATTTTGTAATAAATACGAATTTGTTTTGAGATTAACAAAGAGATAATTTTAATTGGTGCACATTGTAAATAAGGCATTTACATCAATAAATATTTAGATACATTTCTATAATTATATCCGAAAATCTAAACAACTTTTTTTTTAAATTCTAATTTTTGTTTTCGATTCATATGTAAATTTTTTGTAATTTAGAACACGTGTCAGTTTTTTATTTATTTCATGTTGATTACTTAATATAGATTAGATTAAATTCGATGCCTGTAAAAGATTACAGTCGAATTTTTACGAAACGAATAACTTTGGCATATAAGAGTGACATCGAATAACAGAAACTGCAGTTCCTGTTATTATACGACTCGAATTAAAGATGCTTTGTTTTCAATTTGTTGAGATTTGATCAAAGTTATTTGAGCTATTGTGCTGTAAAATTTATGTTTTTATTTTGGGGAAAATTAATTTGAATCAATGTTTTAAAGTTGATCCGCCATCATGAAGTCAGGTTGGCCGAGCGGTCTAAGGCGCCAGATTTAAGCTCTGGTTCCCAAACGGGAGCGTGGGTTCGAACCCCACACCTGACAGTGTCTTTTTTATTAACTTTTTTTTTTAAATTTAATTAAACACACCCCAATTTTATGTAATCCCTCGCAATATTTATTAACAAATTCAAGACATTTCTTTTGTGGACGCATATAACGCCTAGAGACGAAAAAAATACGCCCCCAAGCTTAATCAGGAATGACCTCCCTTATTGTACAGAGGTCTTCGACATATTGAAGGTCGACTATGTATTTGAATTGACAAACAAAACTCGAGTGAAGGTATATGTATGTATTAACTAATTTATGATACAGATAAAAATGTCGTGTTCTTATAATAAGACATTTTTGTACACCCACAAAAGTATTTAAAAATAATTTGTCTTTATGAATGTAAATATTATAAGTATTTAAATACCCCACCCAAATGAAATAACTGCCGCTCCTGATGTTATAATAGAAGAAAAGAGGTCATAATCAGGTATTGTGTTTACATAAACAATTTCAACAAATTTAATTTAAATAACCAAAATTATTTTCTTTCTCTAGATACTACTTATTATTGAGACTTCACTCAATTTGATGGAGATACGATTTGGTGTATTTCAAATGAGTTGGACACTTTGGTATTACAAGAAATTTGTAAAATATAACAATCTTTCTCTAGCACAATTTAGAGGTGGCTGTAGAAATGAGCAAAATTTGTGAAAGGTTCGAAAAAAGCTGTATCTTCTTAAGGATTCTCCAGCAAAAATGCTGAAATGAATTGTTCTGCATAGTAAAACAAACTCTACATATTGAAATTTATTCCTATTGAACTGAAGGGGTCCGCTGGAAATCCCCAAATGTAGCGGAGAAAAAGATATGTCCAGGAATTTTGGAACTATGTTCCTTATCTCATGTTATTGTTGTGATTTGTTTACTGTTTGAGAGGTAAAAACCAAAAAAAAAAAGTGTAACAAATTAAACGACACACAAAAACTGACCATTTTCACGTAGGTCATCTAGGAACCTAAAACTTTTTCAAGGGATTCAGCTTGCCATGAATTTTGAAAATATGCAATAATATTTTTATAATTTGTCAATTTGTATTTTTGGTCAAAATTGTATGTTTTCTTATTCAAAAAAATGAGTTATTACAAGAATAGGGTTTAACCTCCAGTGCTCAGATATACGTCTTTATCAGAGGCCACCCACTGATCATTATTTTTAATCTTTATTTATTAAACTACATTCGATTACAATTAAAATGAGTTGTGGAAGTGAGTTATCAGAAGTTAATGATAATAGAGATAATTTTAAGTACGTGCAAGGAAATTTTATGTTATGTCATAATAAATAACCGGATCAAATTAAACGTAGGTAATTTACGCACATATTGGATTGACTACCAAATCAGAACTACGCCTTTTTTAAACTAATATTACAATTAATTCGAACTTTTGACTTCTAAACTTAACACATTAAATTTTCAGAAAAATATCATGTATAATATAAGAAGGTACGGAAGGAGCATAATTTCTACCGAGTGTCCCACGATACCTCTCGTTCTTTTGTTTTCTTATATGTATGCTTACTTCTTTCCGGTGAGTTTTCTTGGAAAAGGGATTGTGTTCCTGCTATAAAGCATACTTATGCCTCTTAAGTCACTTAACTTGTACTTACGTACCTACGTATGGTATTTTCATCCAGATCGAATTATTGTCTTGGTTCAGTTTATACGAAATACACTCTAAGTTCAATGTACACTCTCACGTTTTTTCTGTACATCGTTTTCAAATTTATTAGACATTTTAGATAAACAAAATAAAATCAATTGTAATTCTTTCTTCTTTATTTTTACATCTATCTTTGTGAATCTTTGATGATGTTCAAACCCGTGTCTTGTGTTGTCTTTACTCCTTGACATATGCCACATGCCACATGGATTTGTAGTTTTTTTTATATTTTGTAAAGCAATTTTCTACTAATTAACTCGAATTGCTTGTCGAAATATCTCTACAATGACATTAATTTATTTACATTTTTAATTTACAAGAATTTAATTGATTTTTTGATAAGAAGGTTTTGTTTTCAGCTCGAAAATCAATATCAGAAATTGTATTTTATGTTTTAACACATATTCAAATAAATATGGATTTATGACAGTCTTTGGTGGTTTAAAATGCCATCAGTTCGTCAAAAAATCAAAAAATGGGCGATGGTATAGAAAATTTTTCCAAAAGGCGGTAGTTCAATATACTTTTTTTGTCATCAGTCAACCAGGCTTGATTGACCAATGGTTGGTCAATCGTCCAACCATTTTACCAAAATTTCATAAATCACTTACCGCTGTTAGAGGAGTGAGATGGGTATTTTTGTCGTCATGATGTTACAAGGATTTTGTTTTCATGGCGTTTTCAGAGAATGAAATTTACGAACCACTGAGGGTTAAATACGTAAACATAAAGCATTACGTGGTTTATTGAATTTGATAGCAGTGGATTTCAATAAAAGTAGAAGCATTTAAAATAATTCACCTTTGAAAGTAGATTTATTTTGGAGTAGAAGAATATTAAAGTAGATCTTTTGAAAAACATTAAAATTTAATTTTTCTAAATAGAAATATTTATAAGTAGTTTTATCAGTGGACGAAAATTATGGAAAAGAAAAGAGCGACATCGAACATTGAAGACAATTATTATTTTTTAAAAATATTTTTGTATAAATAAACTATACAACATATGATAATAACTCGCGCGCGATTAATTTCTGCACGCAACACACATATTCATCTAAAAATAATAATTATTAATAGTCAATAAAATTTTAATGATTATGAAGTATTGATTGACAGTTTGCATTCATTTATACACAATATACGGATATAGTTCATTAAAAAAAATATTATTTTAAATATTTATATTAATATTTAAAAATAAATCTTTGTGTTTTTTCAACCGCCATAGTTCAAGTCCTGTACATAATATTAAGACTCATATATGCTAATTGTAGTCTCGGGGAGACTATTGATTGGTAATTTAAAAAAAAAGAGGTTTAACCTCCGTTCCTCAGACATACACCTTTAACAGAGGCCACCCACATCAATATTTTTAATCTTTAATTATTTAAACTACACCCGAAAACTTACAATTAAATTTTTATGATCTGGTGGAAGTCGGTTAGAGTGAAGCCTGGTTCGGGTGGAGTAGGTTATTTCGTTCTTATCCAAGCGAAGATAGTGTGATCAATTTACCACCCCAATAATTATAATTGATCAGACTGCTGCTGCCTGGATTCGAATACGCAGCCTCCTAGTCTAAGAGGTCGAACAGTTAAAGACGATTGTGCCATTACTCGTTCGGCCACTTTAGCTTTTTTTCATTCATGTTTGCACGAAAACAGCAAAATATCGTTATTAACTAAAGCAGGCTCAAATATTTGATCGAGAAACCAAAAATTTCCTAATATTATAAACCAATGGCCTAGCCGAGTCAAATATTACTAGTACCTATTCAGATTTTAAGGGCAGAAAAAAAATATAAAAACAATGTTTATTTTAGTTTTCGAATTGATTTCAAAACACCATTAAAATGGATCAAAAAGTACAAATGTATGAAACAAACATTAACAAATCCTAATAAATTTACAAAAACTTTTACAGTCCTGATTTTGGCATACGAGGCAAAATGAACTTTTTTTAGATGGTGAAAATGAAGGTAGGAATAGGAAATACTGTCAATTTAGTAGGATAAGTGTAGATACCATTAAAATGTTGGTTAATTTGTATAATTGTCCTTAATCCTGTGAATATAAATTTGCATAAATAAATACGAACACTTACGCATAAACAAAAAGCAAATCAAAATACATGGGTAAGTACTTAAAAAAAAGTATATAAAAAGTTAAAGGTGAATAAAAATAAATCTGTCAGTTCTCATACATATAAAATTTAATTGCGTTGTGTTTATGTTTTTATTTTTGTGTATTTATTTTTTTTAAATTCACTTTTTACCAATAAAAGGTAGAATATCTTTTCTACCCACACTTTCGCTAAACGAAGAATATTTTATTTATAATCTTTAATCGTGTACATATATATTTATATGATAAAGTATATTTGTACAGAGTCATTCAGAATGATTAAAGGTGTAACGCTTTCATTAGCAACGTCAAAATTGCATAGCAATTATAATTAACGTAATTATTTAAAAAAAAAAAATTATCTTTAAATCATTAAGAAAGAAAATATTCAAAATCCAGGCATCATAAAATCAACTTTTCGTAACGTTGTTATAGTCTCCTACCATTTATAATAAGGTTAGGTTATATTGGGTGTCCACGAAGGACACACTTAGGCTATAGAGCCCATTGTGATACTATATATGTGTCTTACCACCTTTCCGCAGATAATTTCATTTATCAGCTCCTCAATTTCAGAGGATGAGTGCACCTCTCCTTCTTGCATATACCATGCACTACACCAGCCCATCACAACTATTAACGAAATTAATTTTGTTGCGACGACGGGAATCGAGCCCGCTACATTAAGCATATCGCGGACAGAATTGGTTACGCCTTAACCAACTGAGCTAATAGGACGACATTTATAATGATAAAATTGAAGAATTATTTAGTCACTCATATAATGGTTAAAAATTATGAATATTCCTATACACTCTCGATTTTTATTTAAAAAAAAAAAAAAAAAACCGCTATATATTATAAATCGTGGATCATTTAGTGGCTTTAGTCATGCAACAACAACTACAAAATACATACAAAAATAAAGCTACGAAATATTTTAAGTTGTATATGTATATGCTAAAGTTATTTTTAACTTTCGATTCATTTTTTGTCTTATTTGCAAAAAAAAAAAAAAACATTATCAGTTGGTAAGAAGTGGTTCAAAATTCAATGAGTTATGATATAAGCATAATACCCCCTCCCTATCTAGCATTTCTTCAGTCGATAAGTAGTTCACCAACTTGTTGTTCGCACGGAAAATTAATCAGATTTTCGAGGAAATGGATTATTTAAGGTAAAAATTACTTTATATGCCACGTTTTGTCAAATTCCAAAACAAAAATTTTTTAATACTTTCTAGATTTTCAAAGGGGCGTTCTTAAGAAAATTACTAGGAATTGAACAAATTTTTTTATTTTCCATTTGGGTAAAAACAATGTTCTAAAGTAATTTTGAAACGTAGTTTCTGAGATATCAAATAAAACTGTATATGAGGGCTGATATTTCGGACTAACATCTTCAGTCAATACCTCAAAAAACTTCGAGAATCACTTAGAAAAAAGTTTCCGTACAGTATTTTTGCTGATATCTTAAAAACCACTCTCCTAGTTATAAAATGAATTTCGAATTTCCGATTTTCGTATTTTTTGGATTAAAATGACCTTATATACCAAGTTTTATCAAATTCAGAAACAAAGTTTTTTTTTAAAGAGCCCTTAAAAAAATATCCCCACCCTTAAAAATCGAGAAATTTTTTTGTTTCCGATTGAGGTAAAAATCATCTTTTAGAGAAATTTTTACCTCAAAAATGTAATAATCGGGTTCATTGAACAATTGGAAGTATTATTTCTAAGATTTCGTCTAAAATAAGGGCCATATAACCCCGGGAACAATTTCAGTTAAAATCTCAAAAACAAATAACTGATTCACACCATAGCGTAACAATTTAGGTTAGGTAAGGTTAGATTGGCTGTCCTGGGGTGGGACACACTTAGACCATAGGGTTTGTTGTGATACCGAAAAAGGTTTGGCCCATCACCGGTCACTACTCCATGATCCATTTAGAGCTATTTAAGAACAGCAAGACGTCGACGGACTGTATGTCGGAGAGGTCGTCAAAGAGAGGCTGGCTCAAGTAAGTCCATCTTCTCATGTAACATTTGTAACAAGTTACAGTTTTGTACATTGTTCGAACAAAATCTTTTGTTTTGAAGTTCGTATGATGTAACCCATCGAATTTTAAACAACACTGTATACACACGGACGTACATCATATTAAATTCATTAAATAATTGAAAACATAAGTTAATTTATCGCAAAAACATTTGGTCATAGTTTAACACTTATAAAACTGAACAAAATAAAAGAAATAATATGCTTGAGCCACATATGAAGAGTAATTACAAAAATATGCGTGTTTGCAATTTTTTAAAGTACACTAATGTACAAAAAAAATCTACCCATCAAATTCTTATATAATAATATGTAGAGCATAATGTAACCCTTGTTATACTTTACATCTGTCATGATTTCATAATACCATGGTACACACATCTATTATTAAAAAAAAAGGGTATTTAAGTTTAAGGGTAGCAGCGATGATGTTGAATGATGGGGTTGTCAATATTGTGAACTTCCTGATAGGAAATATTATTGTATTGGTCCAGAAAAACGACATAAAGTAGTTATCATAAGGAAGAGTAGCCATAATCATATTCCTTAACTTTGCCAGTGCATCAATTTGATTTACTCTCTTTTAAATTTTTTACCAAATTATTATTGATTTGTTTTATCTCTATTCCCTATATATTATAAATGTAAAGTAAGGATGTTTGTTTGTTTGTTTATGTTTGTTACCCTTTCACGCAAAAACTAACGAATGGATTTGAATGAAGCTGTACAACAATATAGCTCATACATCTGAATAACACATGAGCTATAATTTATAAAGATATATTTTTTAATAAAATTAAAAAACTAAATTTAATTTGTCATTTACAAATAGTAAATTTAAAAATTCATGGCCATCTTTTCTGATATCTAAAAATTTTAAACAGTTCATATGTTTTACCTGAGTAAAAAAATCCCGACCATTATTTCGAGTGTTATGGAAGAGATATAAGTGAAAGCAAAGGAGGTGAAGGCTATAACGCGGAGGTCTTTACCAATCTGTACTTTCAAACCCAGCGAAGCGGGTGAGTATCAAGCTAATTTGAATAATAAGCTAAGTTGAAAAATCTGAAAAATTCATAATTCGAAAATAGGTAAAATTATGCGAAGATAGATAAAGTTTCAACCACATATACCATTTGAAAAATAAAAGTAATTTATGTTTTAAATCGAGCGTGAACTAGCTCCAGTACTGACGGGTTAAACAGGAACTCAATGGTCTGCCCTGTAAGGGCTATACTCGCAACAGTTTGATATTTGTTGATTCTCTTCTCTGCGATAATTACAATTTTCGTAAATAATATCTTTATTTTCATTTTGTTTTACTAATACTTGAATGGTTTCGGAAATTTGATATAATCGATGGAAATAATAATTATTATCACACCGCATTTGTACATCACCCACCCGTCGTCTGTTTACCTTTTATCACCCACTCGAAGTTCATGGGTTGGGTAATTTTTGTTTAAATGTTAATTTTAGTCAGATAATATTAATGAAGTTTTGAAAGGGTTTCCTTGTATTTATATGAATACAAAATGCATTATTTAATAAGACCGTTTTGTATATTTTAGGATTTTCTTGGAATTGCATCATTTTACCTACTGGGAACAACCAAATTAGAGCAAAACTTTGGTATACTTTTTCTGCAAAACTATAAAAGATAGAGAGATGAAAATTTGTGGGTAGCTTCAACCTGGTGATCCTTATGAAACATAAAAAAAATAGTTTTCAAGAAATTGCATTAAAAATTTCTGAAAAATACAAATAGTGGACGCAAGGTCATCGTAAATATGTTGGTTTTTCAACTTTTTTAGTTTGACACTGATATTCAACATTATCTATACAGAGTATTTTAACAATTAAAGCAGTTAACTGTTTATTTTCACTTGATTTAGTTTTAAAAAAATTTGATAATTCAAAATGCTATGATATAACTATGGTGGTAGCGATGTTAGGAATGTATAAAGAATGGAAGTTATGAGAAATTGAATTGATTTTTTCTTTAAAAAAAATAAGGAAAAAAAAGCCTTTCAGGCAAAATGAGAATCATAATCGAGGCATGTTGGCTGCGGGCAAGTATAAATTCTCTGAGAATACACACTCTGACAACTAAGAAACTTTCCATGAATATAAGAAAATACTATGGATGTTAGAAATTATAAAAAAATGGTTAACTATACAATCGATTTTTTTTTCGGAGAGGGAAAAGGACAAATTTCAGTTTTTTGAATGTCACATCATAGATTACCATACGGGACGTTAATAAAAAAACTGTAGCTATTTGAAAAAATTTGGAGAAAAACTTTAAATCCAAACGACGTGAATTAGATTATTCTCTGCTTTAAAAACTTTTACAAAAAAAAAATTCGTTCGAAAAATAAAATAGTTCAATATTTTAAGCCAGAAAAGTCAGAATATATATTACTTTAAAAACAAGGTATTTTTAAACAACCGATTACCATTCGGTATTCAATAAAGGCATTAAATTAAAAAGCATTACAAAGTACCTGTCAGTAAATTTAGAAACCAAAAATGTTTCCATATTTTCGCTAAAATTACATCATTTATCTCTAGACACACATTAACATAAATCAATTTTAACGCTGAACCCTTTGTTAACACCAAGTAAAGTAGGCAATATTGACCTAATTACACATAGAAAATTGATACAAAGAAAAACTAATAAAACATTTTTTCCGTACTTACCTTTGTTTGAAAAACTTTAGTTTCGTCGATGATGCCAAATTTTTGACAAAAAATTTCACAAATGAGTATTTTTTTTGCTTATCACTTAACACAAAATAAACGATAAAAATAGAAACCACTTCACTTTCAAACACATGAAAAAAAATGCACTTTTCCAACAAAACAAAATCAATAATTCAAAACAATTTTGTTCGATGTATAAAAAAATTTTCACTCAGACAAACAATTTTCTTTCGCCTATTTTATTATTAAACTAGTTGGAAAAACAACACATGTATAGGAATTTTCTCTTTAAATCAATAAATTGTTTAAATATTCATGCATCGTTGCATTTTCATACATAACCTTAACAAACAAATTTTCCATTTGAAAAATTTGCACACGTTTTCTAAATGAAAATTTAAAAAAAAGTGTTCTTTTTACAATTTAATTTTTTGAATATTTTTTGTATATATGTATGTTTTGGTATCCTCGCCCTGGAATATTTTCCACTGAACTGAAAATATTGAATGAAATCGTTAACATTACGTACGTTTGTGTCGAATGAGAAAACTGCGACGGACGTCGAATGTCGACAAACGTCGTCGCTACACACACACACACCATGGATGGACGTCGTGTTGCGTTAGTTGCCCTTTGAGTTCGTTCAACTAGGTAGGATTATGTACATACATATATATATGCATTTCAATATATACCCAACAATACTGTATGATTTATTTTGTTTAGGGAGTTTGTAAACTATTTAAGGAAGAGTTGTTTCAATAAATTAATTATCCTGAAAGAGAAATTGTGCCTTAGATCAGTTATGTATAAATATCGCCCTATGATTATCTTAAAGTAGATTTCCGACAAACTAATATTTCTATGTTTCAATATGCAGGGAATATTCCGAGAATAAATGACAACGTCCTTTGTACTTTAGGAAATCGTCTAGGAAGAAATTTTTCTTCTTTAAAGCCTCTCCAGTGATTGAGTCAAGGAACCCCAAAAAAACGTCTTCGACAATTTCGATTGATAATCTAAAGTCTGCAACAATTTGAAAGAAAATAGACCATGGCTGCTAACTTAAACTTGCAATTGCGCAGGTAATTGACATCGACAGAGTACTCCAGCCAAGTGCTCATTAAATGATTCCGGATTTTTTAGACTAAATTTTTGGGAAAAGAGGTGTTTTAATCACTTCAGATGAAGAATTCTCACTGGGCGGGCATAAAAGTTGATTTATGAAAATTTTTAGTAGTGTGCAACATATGAACCTTTAAAATTCCTAATTAGACAAAGAGAAAGATATAGTTTAGTGACGTCATTGCACGGTATCACTATAGAAATTACATATAAAACTTTGTTTTGCTAAAAGAAGATAAGCAACAATCTTTCAATGCTTATAGCTTATTCGTTTTTTAATCAATTTTAATTTCAGTTTCAAATTTTGTTATAGTATCAAGTCTAGTTTCACATTTTCATGGGAAATATTCGAGGATTATTTCGCTTTAATCAATCAATTTCAACATAAGATTTAATTCGATGCGATATTTAATCACTGTTTATCCTAATCAGTATCTATCCAATAATTGGATACATTTTTTTACCATTCATATTTTAGAAACTCTCTGTACTGGTGTAGAGTACAGAATTATATGAAAAAGGATTATTTTTATCACTATGTAAATTTTTATATACTTGGTAATATACGTTACATAAAATCCCTTTATATCGTTGAATAGATTTCGAAAACGAATGAAAATACTTTACGCAGGTGTAAATTCAATTTTTTTGTTATTTTGATGACGTCACTAAGATAAAAATATCCAATTATACTTGAAAACCGACTATATTTTTCTTAAAATTGAATTTCTTTAGTTAATAGGCTTTAGGCTTTTAAAAATTCATTTTATCTTCATAAATTGTTAGTATAATATCTTATAAACCTACAAAATTTCCAAAAATTAACCAAGAAATGAAACATTTTTCCAATGGGCTAGAAACTAGTATAAGGATTAATAGTAGGAAAAATTTTCACCCAAAACTAGTGGATTTCCAAAAAGTCTCAATCAAATCCCATATAATTTATCCAAGTTAAAAAAATTTATTTTATATACTTAATGACGTCATAAAAATCCAAAAAAATGATTTTTTTCTGCCCGATTCAAATTTTATTCAATTTGAATGTACCAAGAATGTACTACAACTAAATTTGGGTCATATTTGTCAAATTTTTGGTTAAATCTAACATATTATGAATCGGTGTCAAGAACTAGGGGATGAGATCTCTATTCTTTGCTTTACTGGAGTTGGTGCGCGTTTGCGGGATTTTGTTTCCAACAAGTGCAGCAAAGTTGAACAAATTCAATATCCCTGTAATCCTTTTTACTTTTGAACAAAAATAGAAATAAGAATGTATATTCAAGTCGCTTGAAGTTTTATACAAAATTATGAAAACAATTGATGATAATTAATAAATGTCAAAATAATATTTTATAAAATTATTTTGTGTTAAAAAGGACAGGAAACTAATTTCTAACTATGTCATCTAAAAATTGTATAAAAGTGTATGCCAGATTAAAACCAGAAACAAAGAAGAAAAATATAGTAGTGAGTAAAATTATTTCAGTTTGATTCGGACAAAGTTTTTAAGATTATAAATTATTCTATTTGTTTTCTCTTCAGAATTATTCTATTTACAAAGCTTCGGGAATACCAGGAATTGTATTTGAATTGCCTGAATGTGGAAATGATTCACGTTGTGGCCATAAATTTCGTTTCCATGAGGTTTTGGAAGAAAATATTGAACAAGCAAAAGTTTTTGAAACTGTTGTTCAACCAGTGATTGATAAGTAAATTTTTTTCTAAATATTTTAAGCCTTTTAGTTAGTTGCTGTTTGTCCTACTTCGAGGTAGGGAAGTGCCAATTGAGAAGCGTACACAATTTAGGAAGTACCTCGATTGCGGTTTTATATATCGGCGAATTACCGTAGAAAAAAGATCGAGCACTTTCTAGAATGTAAAAACTTCACGAACATATTAAAATTTCTAATTTACGAATTTCCCATTTCTCTAGTGTTTTGGATGGTTACAACGGTACAATATTGGCTTACGGCCAGGTAAATTCAATTTTTTGTTATGGGCTATGAAATTCCAATTATTGGCCATTAAATTTTCAGACAGGCAGTGGGAAAACATTCACAATGACTGGATCAACGGAAGAATATGAAACTCGTGGTGTAATTCCACGAAGTATTCAATATATTTTCGAGATCATTCGACAATCTCCAAATACTTTATACAGTGTATATATTTCATATTTAGAAATTTATAATGAATTTGGCTATGATTTATTGGATCAAAAAACTGCTTCAAAATTGGATGATTTACAGTAAGAAAGTTAATTCGCGCCGTATTATTCTGGGTTTTTAATAATTATTCTTGGATCCTTTTTAGAAAAGTATCTGCATTAGAGGATAATAATGGTAATATGCATTTACGTAATTTAAGTGTTTTACCAGTCACTGCAGAAACGGAAGCATTAAGGTTTTTATTTCTGGGAGATACCAACAGGTGAGGTATGTTAAGGCAAGCACGATAAATTTAACAATTTTTACGAGCAAAAATATTTTGAGCATACGTTTTCGACAACAAAATTTTCCAGAATACATCATACTTAGAAATATCAAAATCGTTCTTGAACAGAAAATTTATTTTAACTTTTTTTACAAAACAGAACCATTGCCGAAACTCCAATGAATCCATTTTCCACACGCTCACATTGCATTTTTACCATACATATTGGAATCAGAAAACCCGATTCACAAACTATTCGCCGAGGAAAATTACACTTGGTTGACCTTGCTGGGTTTGTATAACTTAAGATAATATTTTATTTCGATATTTATTTAAACCTTGTTATAGATCGGAACGCCTTGCAAAATCAAGTCCATCAGAAATGAAAACAATTAACGAAGCCAAACATATCAATTTATCCCTACATTATTTGGAACAAGTTATTGTAGCATTATCTGAATCGAAACGCCAGCATATTCCTTATCGAAATTCGTTACTAACTTCCGTGTTAAGAGATTCGCTTGGAGGAAATTGTCTTACTAGTATGATTGCTACTTTGTCACTGAAATCAAGCAATTTTCTGGTATGTAAGCCATAATATTTTTAAAAAAAGGATTTTTCAATCGAATTTGACTTCTTGAAGGAAACAATTTCTACTTGTCGATTTGCTGAAAGAGTTGCATTGATTAATAACGAATTGAAAGTGAATGAGGAATCTGATCCACAAATAGAAGTAGCTGTACTCAAATCAGAAGTGGAATCACTTAAACGTCAACTAACAATGTACACTAAAACTGAAGTGCGTATTTTAAAAGAAAACTTCCTCGAAGACTGTTAACCAGTCAGTATGATTTTCAAATTTTCCTAGTATCACAAATGTTTCTTTATAGGTTACAAAAAAATTAATTGAAACCCAAGAACAAAAATGTAAAGAGGCTGTCCAAAAATACGTGCAAGGTTTAACAATCGATTTAGACATCGAACCGAATCTCCAATTCTATAAATATTGCTTTCAATTGATGAAAAACATGATTCTGAGTAGTAATTTACAACGGAAAATGGTTTCTTCTAAGAATAAGAAAGAAAATGGTCATACAATTTCTCCTGCCACGAATGTTGAAAGTATGGAAGAGTGGCAACAGTTGCTGAAACAACGAGATTCAGAAATTTGTATCCTTTAATTCACCACTTCCAGAAAGCCAAAACACATTTCTTTGGGAAACTATTTCTTCCTTTCGAGGGGATGATATATAAATGAAAAGCCTTTCTTTCAATTTCTAGAAAACCTACAATTTTCTTTAATGTCTTCCTCAGCAATACTAATAAATTTACTACGAAAAGAGAAGGAAAAAAATAACATGTTAAAATTTACAACTGTAGCTACGGAACCAAATATTATCCTGTCAGCAACCAACGCCATGATTCCCACATTATGGTGTACTTCACCAAAATCAAGAGGAGATAGTGAAATGAGTTCTCCACGCAACTCTGTCGATCTTCAATTCCAGCAATTAAATGAAAAGGAAAAAGCTGCCTACAAGTTATTTATGAATGATTCAGAAAGTGGTCGAGAAATGCTCCATTATCGGGGAGTACTTAAGGACAAATTGGCAGCGGCTCGAAAACTTGCAGGAGATATTGAATTGATTAAATCTAAAATTAGTGAGTTTAATTTTATTAATCTTTGGTTGATTGAAAGTTCTTCTCATCAATTGCTCTCATAAAGACTGTTGGGTTTCTTGTAAAGATTAATTTCTTGTATTTAGCCAGTTCGTATTTTTTGATTTTCCCAATTATACGAAAAAGGAATCAGAAAAAAATTAAAACTTACATAGAAAAAAGATTCGACTTTGATTTAATAAAAAAAAATAAGGTCTCTTGAAAACCATCAATTTTAGCCAAATAAAAGCTTCGAGTTTCGAAATTGTAATCGAGCAATTAAATGGATTCGACTAAACGAATCTGATTTCCAAACTACCAGAAAAAAAGTTAAAATTGTCTCAAAATTTAATCCGAAATATTTTTTAGTTACAATCCAAAGGGAATTGCAATCAGTATCGGATTCTCAAAACTCATTAAAAATGCTTGTTCATTTGAAGCAACGGTTAACTGAACAACGTGCCTTGTATAAATCGAAAATCGAGATGCTGCGCAAGCTAAAAAGTGAAACAGATCACCTAAAAGAAGAATTAAAAACAGCTCGAATCCAACATTTCCATCGTTTCAAAGAATGGTATAAAATCGAAACATTACAAAAGATTCCATGTCGTGAGAAAAGTTCTGATCAATATCAAAGTTCAGACCAATATAAACCTCCGGATCAATATAAACCTCCAATACATCCAACATCACCAAAACCTCCAAAATCTCTTAGAAAAGAAGCTCCAAGTATTTTCTCCAAAGATAGTTCTGTACTCAATATTGAGGAGCATTTGAGTCAAACTCCAACTACAACGCATAGTGCTCAATTATTAACCGAACCTGCATTGGGTAATAAAAGATATGTTTGGGATGAATTCGTAAAATCAGAACCGATTTATAATGAACCAGAAGAAGATGAAACTACATCCTCATTTGTGTACGATGAAGGGGAACCTTCTGAACAACAAACAGATAAAACTAAAAAATCCCCAAGAATTTTGATTAAAGAATGCGATACAATGACTGATGTTCATTCGGATATTTTATCAACGGCAACGATTTGTGATCGCGATGAAATTGTTGACGAAGAGCAACCGAACAATGGTTTTGAAGTGATTTATAAAAATCCAAATTTAGAAAAAAATAGTAAAAATTGGGATGATTTTGTAAAAAGTTTGCCACTGACTGGTGATGAAGAGGTGGATGCAGAAATTATTAATTTTTATAAGGGTAGTTTTGGTATAAAATAATTTGTTGTTTTTTGTGTATTCATTTTTTTTCTAATAAAAAATGTCTTTTTTGAATCGATAAAAACCATCATTTTACAGAACAAGTGATACCACCTCAAGTCTGTCCTAGATTCGCCCATAACCTGTTCTTCCTCATCGTCAAATTCCTCATCGATATCACGGCAAGTAATCTTCCAATTCTAAAATGGACAGCAATTCTTAAATGGAATCATATGAATTTTTGAGACTAAGGTGATTTAAAAATTGAGTCAAAATGTTTTTTTGGATTTTGTCCTTTTTCAAGGATGCAATGCCAATAAACACACGTATGCATGAAGTTATACATATCTGTATATGTATTTGCCTATACACACATAAACATATTTTATACAAATAAGTGCATTTTCCAACTTTAATTTAGCTATAACATGAAATCCTGTCATTTTCATGACTTGTGCCCACGAAAACTTTTCTTTAGAATGACTTAAACTATCATTTCCCAAAATTTGAAAAAGTTTGACCAAAATGCAGAATACATCTAATTTGTGGGAAGTCTTTTGAAAAACCTCCGACAAATTTTTCGGGTACGGAACGCTATACTCACAGTTGAAACATACAATACATGTATATTTTCCAAACTGAACCTGATTATCAGATGGGTTTAGGTCGACCTAATTCCTTCGTCTGTTAATAAACTACAATAGTTTTTGTGTTACCATAATAAAGGAAATGTAGAGAAAAAAGAAATCCATTTTTTTGTTAAACAATATATAAAATTTATTATAAATTTGAATATAATTTACAAAAACAGTTTAAATACATTAATTATAATTATTTTAATAATCAGGGCATTTAATTAGAAATGCATCAACATCATTTTTTTGAAATTTGTCGCCAGCAACAATTGTTTCAATTACACTTAACGTACTGTTATCAACTAACAGTAAATAATTCTGTAACATATGTTTAGTTTCAACGGGTAATTGAATTACTTTTAATATATTTCCTGGTAATTTTATTGTACGGGAATAATCATTAAATTGTTTAAATCCTTCAATTCCTGTTAAAAAATAAAAAAAATTATTACTCAATTTTATTAAATAATACCTACTCAGTATGAGGTGTTATTTAATTGAATTTTTGAACAAAAGAATTATTAAAATTATGGTTATTGAGAAATAATAATAATAATCGATAATCGTGACTTTATTGAATTAGATTTGTAGTAAAAAAAAGAGAAGTGTTGGAGTATTTTATGTGTAGGTAAAAACAGGTGTATACTTTGACATTCAATTTCTTTCCACTTCAGTTTTTTGTTCTATTTATTTTATTTCTTAATTGTTTTTTCAAAAAATTCAATAATAAGTGGCAAAAAAAGAAAACATATTGAGTTTTTGAGTTGACGAAACTTTGAAAGATACAAAAATCGAGTTTAACTTCACAATTATATGAATTGTTTTCGTGGTTTCGCCTGAAATCGAATCGAAATAAAACATTCTTGTATGGGATATCGAATGATATCTCAGAAAATCTCACTTAATTTTCAAAATAACCCGATTTTTGTATTTTTGGGTGTGAATTACCCCTAGGAAAATTGCAAAAAAATTCGAAGAAAAAAATCTTTATTTCCACTTATGATAAAATTCAGTTTATAGAGTAATTTTATTGTATACAGGGTGTTCAAGAATAATTAATACTATAGATAAAAGTTTATTCTATAAGTATGAGTCCTAATCTCAACCGCAATTTTTAAGAATATCTCTCATGTTTGCAGGCATTTTTATGTTTCCTTAAAGTACGTATTCGGGGACGCAAAATAAACATAAAGGTTTCTATTGACAGGAGTCTTATTCTAAAGCGTTATATACAAGTTTTCTTTTTATTTCTGTGACCTTTTTGAGAATTGGTACTACGTTTATAGGAACATGCTTATGTTGTGCTCCTGAATACGTTCCTTAACTTCATAAAATAATCATTAGAATACAAAAATATATCTATGATGAAACTACTTAAGAATTAGTTAAAATGGATTGTAATATTAACATAGATAATAAAAGGTATTTCTAGGACAGAATAGGTGCGTTTTCCTATTTTATTATTTTTAAATGATTGATTATTGTGCAGTGAAAGTTTATTTTTGTTCAAAATAAAAATATTTTTAATATTAAATATTAAAAATAATAATTGCGCCATTTTAATTAATAATAAAAATTGTTTTAAGCGCCTCTAAACATTTTTAAAAATTGCATATTGTGAAAATTATTTAAATTTTATTATTTTTAAGATCATTGGTGAGGTAAATTTTGAAATTTCGATTTGATAGTACCCAATCGAAAAAATAGTAAAATTTTTTAAACGGAAGTGCCTTAATAAAGAAACCAAACTCGAAAAACTTCTTTTCAGTGATTGCTATTCTGACTTTTACTAAAATATCTCTTCAACTGTGAAATCTTAACAAATTTTTAAAAAATAATATGGCATTCGTTTATCATTTTGAAATCTTTCTTGAGGTATCAGGAATGAGTTATCGGAATGATTATTTTCAATTAAATTGTTGTGCGAAGAAAAATGAATTCTGTTTTTATTTGATTACCTACCTTTGTATCTAAATATTTGAATTTGTTTTTGATCTTCTAAAAACAATAAAAATGTGTCTCCATTTTCTTCACCAAAATTCATTACATTCAATTGGGATGGTTTATATGTGGCCACTTTTTGGAATAATTTACCATCCAAGTTATTTTCATAAATCTAAAAAATATAAAAATATTTGTTAGGGTTTACAACAAGAGGGGCTAAAGTTACAAAATTACTTTGGCGTGTAACTTGGCAGCCTTACCTTTATGAAATCTAATTGGCCTCTAATTTGAGTTTGTTCTTCGACTGGAACTGCTATGAATGTTTTCTCAACATTCGTATTACGATTTACGTTAATCGGAATAATATCATTATAATCTGGTAAATTATCCAATTGAACTGATGATAATGTAAAATTATCAGATGGTCTGTTATCTGATTTATCAGATGTTCGATATTTTAATTCTTTTAAGCTGTACACATTTTCTCCATCAGTTACTGATAATCCAATACCAACATTATTTGGAATAAATGATAAATTATCTAAAACAATATACAAAATTGTAGTGAGCTACACTCAAATTATTTTAATTCGGCAGAATTTTGGGCAATAGATTCATTTCCAATATATGTTACTTTAGTTTCATTAAAAAATGTAGACGTAGAAATGATTATTTCAAATGACATTTCCTATATATGGTTGAATGTGATTATAAATTTTGTTCGGTTTTGACTAAATTATTAATTATAGCTACACGCACGTGTTATTAACCAATTAATTATATGCATTAATCATTATAATACATATTTTTAAAATAAATGAATGAATATTTTAAAAAATTACCAAATTACCAAATTCAATATTATAATTTATTATATTTACCAGACAGAAAACCTGCCAAAAAATCAATAGTACACTTTTTTCATCCAATACATAATGAAGATGTACAGAATACAATTAAAACTAAGCAAAAAAATTCCATTTTCAGATATTTTTAATTGTTTAATTAATTTGTCTTTATATTTAAAATTGCAGTAGAGTTTCTGAGATATCGCAATGTTTGTATCGATTTTAGTCCGTATCTCAAAAACTATTCGACCAGTCAGCAAATGCACCCGATTTTTGTACTTTTTGGGTCAAAATTACCTTTTATACTGAGTTTTATCGAAATTGGAAATCAAAAATAATTTTCGAATTTTTGTAATTTTTTTACCCCTTTGAAAAAATCGAGAAATCGGGAAAAAAAAATTTAGTTTTGGAATTTGATGAAACTTGGTGGATGGGATAATTTTGATCCAAAAAGTATAAAAATCGGGTTGGTTTAATGATTGGATGCATAGTTTCTGAGATATCGCAATATTTGGATCGATTTTAGTCCGTATCTCAAAAACTATTCGTGCAGGCAACAAATGCACCCGATTTTTTAATTTTTGGGTCAAAATTACCTTATAAACTGAGTTTTATCGAAATTGGAGATTTAAAAAAATTTTCGATTTTTTGCAATTTTTTTAAGGGGTACCCCTTTGAAAAAATCGAGAAAATCGGAAAAAAATTTTTGTTCTGGAATTTGATGAAACTCGGTGGATGGGGTAATTATGATTCAAAAAGTATAAAAATCGGGTTAATTTAATTATTGGACCTATTATAATATTAAATTATAATGTCAGCGAGTATCAAAGGCAAAACTTCATTTTCAAAAGAGTTCCCCACCGAAAAATTAAAATCTATAAAATTGTGAACAAAAGGGAGAATACGTGAGGGCTATAACGTGATAATCTGTTTGAAATAGGAGAAATTGCCCAGCAAAGCGGGCGGGTATCTGCTAGTAATTCTTTTATTTTTTTAATGCAAGAGAGGACATGGTACACTGGACATTCAACGAAATTATATTGTATTTGATAACATGTGGTATTAAAAATACGTAAACCTATTATTTATATAAAATTTTTTTATGAAATTGATAATTAACCATGAAATTTAATAATAAATTGTAAATTTTGTTAATGAGCTCAATTTTATTATTACACATCTTTAACACTTTTTACCGCAGTGTATTCTAAACGAAGCATCAGCCAATTTTGTTCAAAATAAATTGTCTGAAATAAAAAGTCAATTTGCGAAAGCTAGTTAGATTTAAATACCCAAAAAATCTGAAATATAAAATCAATTTGCGAAAGTGAAATCTTCTGTATTTCTGGTGAGGCTATTATACAAAACTATATAGGCTATGTTCAATCTAGTTACTTCAAGGCAAAGGAATAGTTAATTGCGCCCACGTACCTACCAGCAAAACGCGGAAATACAAAAGATACTCCCGATTTTGACTGTACAGTCCAAATGCCAGTATCTAAGATCATGGAGGAAAGATATCCACGGGTTATGTGAAAATAAAGAGAATAAAGGAACGAAACATATTATTATTTATGGCTACTTATTATTTTCGCATGACCAATTGTTTGGGTTATCTTTAGACAGGTCTTTAAATCAAACGAATTAAAAAATGTGAAGTAATTTTGCGCTCGGGCGAATATTACACAAGATTTACGTCTCCAAAGTTTTTAAAATTGTGAAATGATCAAGAAAAGAGAATCCTAAAAAGTACTACATTCCTCTATAACGCAGAATTGTATAAGAATCATATTTTCTACTCAGTATCTTTTTTAAATTTGAAAAACCACAAGTCGGCACGCCAAGTTTTAAGGGCAACAAATTCCAAATGATAATTTTTTATATTTGTTTGTCAGCTTCAATTGACTATGATTATAAATAATATGATCATATTATTTCATATGTACTGGTGGTCAAATCCAATGACATATACTATACCCAAAAATAAATATAAATTATAGAGTTGGTACCTCGATTAAATTTCCATTGGCGTGAAGCTAGACCCGATGATGACTTGACCATATTATTATTTGATGATCGTCTCCGTTTCTGTAAACCAATGTCCTTCATATTAAATTCATAAACCATATTTTTATGTAAACCATAAAATATAAACTCATTATCATTTAAATATGATTTTGGTTGTAGCATTGTAACATTTTCTAAACGATATTTATGGATCCAATTAAAACTATCTTCAATTAACCATAAATTTGTCCCGAAATGTTGACATTCCATAATTGTTCGTGCATAATCGTGTTCAGTGTATGAACGTGAAATGAAATAATTTTTGGATTTATATGGCATATGAAGCCATTGTTGGATTGGACTTATGTTGATTGTTTGTAGTTCAGTGAAATGTTTGAAAGTTGGAGACCATTGGTAAATCGTGGACATACATGTTTGAGCGTAACTGACCAAGAGGTAGTGTTTGGAATTGATCTGGAAAATAAATCAATTTTAAGTGAATCTGAAGCTGTGGTTCATTGGATACAGTGAAGCCTCGGTAAAAAAAATTTACATAAATCGAATTTTGTGACTTTTTTGTGAATATACCTGAAAAGAAAAGTATCAGGCGAGAAACAAAGTGTACCAGGATAACGGACCACAATAAAAATTTCCTCTTTTCACAACAAAACATATAATTTTATTTCTGGTGCTGTTTAAAAAAGATTTAAATAAATAAAATGAGAAAATAATTTTACCTCAAAATGGTGAATACTTTCCACAATTCGATTATCATCGATTACTTGTGCAATATCGAAATATTCGAACATATACACTTGTTTATTTACACATTGTTGTAAATATTCCATATTATCACATGTTTGTTGATAATTTCGCTGAAAAATAAGAAGAAAAGTTATTTATGGTGTCTATTTAAGAAAGAATAAAAATCATTTTCCAACGCTTTTAAAATTCACAGCTTCTACAGTTTTTTTAGAGGCTCCCCTGTAGAAGCCTTTTCTCTCCTGTTCTACTACGATGGATTTTCTCTCCTATTGTGACAAAAAAAGTTATTTATGGTGTTCATATAAGAATAAAAATCATTTTCTAACGCTTTTACAATTCACGGCTTCTACAATTTTTTGGAGGCTCCCCTGTAGAAGCCTTTTCTCTCCTATTCTACTACGATGGATTTTCTCTTCTATTGTGACAAAAAAAGTTATTTATGGTGTTCATATAAGAATAAAAATCATTTTCCAACGCTTTTACAATTCACGGCTTCTACAATTTTTTACAGGGTCCCCTGTAAAAGCCTTTTCTCCCCTATTCTACTAGGATGGATTTTCTCTCCTATTGTGACAAAAAAAAGTTATTTATGGTGTCCATATAAGAATAAAAATCATTTTCCAACGCTTTTTCAATTCACGGCTTCTACAATTTTTTGTAGAGGCTCCCCTGTAGAAGCCTTTTCTCTCCTATTCGACTAGGATGGACTTTCTCTCCTATTGTGTCAAAAAAAGTTGTTTATGGTGTCCATATAATAATAAAAATCATTTTCCAACGCTTTTACAATTCACGGCTTCTACAATTTTTTACAGGGTCCCCTGTAAAAGCCTTTTCTCCCCTATTCTACTAGGATGGATTTTCTCTCCTATTGTGACAAAAAAAAGTTATTTATGGTGTTCATATAAGAATAAAAATCATTTTCTAACGCTTTTACAATTCACGGCTTCTACAATTTTTTGGAGGCTCCCCTGTAGAAGCCTTTTCTCTCCTATTCTACTACGATGGATTTTCTCTTCTATTGTGACAAAAAAAGTTATTTATGGTGTTCATATAAGAATAAAAATCATTTTCCAACGCTTTTACAATTCACGGCTTCTACAATTTTTTACAGGGTCCCCTGTAAAAGCCTTTTCTCCCCTATTCTACTAGGATGGATTTTCTCTCCTATTGTGACAAAAAAAAGTTATTTATGGTGTCCATATAAGAATAAAAATCATTTTCCAACGCTTTTTCAATTCACGGCTTCTACAATTTTTTGTAGAGGCTCCCCTGTAGAAGCCTTTTCTCTCCTATTCGACTAGGATGGACTTTCTCTCCTATTGTGTCAAAAAAAGTTGTTTATGGTGTCCATATAAGAATAAAAATCATTTTCCAACGCTTTTACAATTCACGGCTTCTACAATTTTTTAGAGGCTCCCCTGTAGAAGCCTTTTCTCTCCTATTTTACTAAGATGGATTTTCTCTCCTATTGTGACAAAAAGTATACATTTTTTAATTAAGTTTAAACTTACATAATAATCAATTTCGAATTGTCGACGTTGGCCTAATACTGCATTTTTAGCATCAACATATTTGCGTAAATCAAAATTCGAAATACCTCCATTACCCAAAACACGATCATGAAACGTTATATTACCATTCACAATCCAATTACCAGTGATTAATTGATTATCATTTAATCGAACACCTTTCGTTTCTAATTTTTCTAAATCGATTCCGATTATATAGTCAGTTAACAAAGTTTCACGTAATTTCACTTTATCTTCGAAAATATACACAGCTTTCAATTCTTGATCGGTGTCAGTTGTTACGATTTCATCGAGATTAATACCATTTTGATTTATTGGATTAAGGACGAATAGACCTTCGGTTATTTCAATTGGTGCATGGAATATTGTTTCGGTTTCAATAATTTGTTTTTCGATGGTATTCTGAAATGAATTCTTCTAAATTTTCATTTGTATTAACTAAAATATTACAACAAATGAACGAACCTTTACGGTGTTTTCATATTCTTCCTGTAAATTTACTCCATTAACAAAACTTCCAACGGGAATATTTTCTTGTCCCACAACTTCAATTTGTAAAAATTCCAATGTGGCTTTAATTTCTTGTGGTTCATGTAATGTAATTAACGTATCCATATCCAAATTATTCAAATACCAAACAGAGAGGTCCTTTTCGATTATCAAATTTTCAAATACTCGATAACCTAATATAGAATTTATTAAAAATAATTCTATAAAAAGGATTTTCGGGATAAATACCTGGAATATGATTTGTGGATCGAAAATCAATCGTATTTGTTTTCCAGTCTGTCATATTAATTCCATATAAATAGATTGTATCGAAATTATTTCGAATTTTTATCGAATTTTCTACGACTACGTCATTTAGAAAAGTTACAGGAGTTATTAAATGATTGTCTTTGTTTAAGACGATTATGTTGTCCATTAATTTTGAAACACTCGGTATTTCATTGTATTGGTGTAAGATTACTAAATTATTTTCGAAGTTCACCTATCGAAAAAGAATAACAGATATAATCATCAGTTGGGTAATTTTGTAAACTTCAATCGCCAAGTTTAAAGTTTCTAAGACTTCGGCAATAGAATCGTTTTTCTCGGCCAGTTTCCATAGCTTTCAAATTATAACTAACCTTATTTAAAAATTTAAAAGTACCAGAAATTTCCATATGTGAACCTTTCGTAACCATTTTCTTCAAAAAACTTGGTAAATGTTTATCGTTCACATTATTTGCCACATCCAAATTTTTAATTTGAGATGGTTCCAAAAATTCAACATCCCCTAAAAATTAACGCCAAAATTTAATCAAATCACATCCAAAATGTTTCAGAATTTCTAACCATTTATAATAATATTTCCAAATTCATCTTCACTAAAATATTTTTCGACATCGTTAAGTTGTAATTTACTTAGATTTCCATTTAACGTCAAATCGTTATCGATGACAACATCACCGGATATTTTTAAAGGCCCACTAAATATTTGACTATTATTTGTTTTTAGAATTATATCCGAAATTTTGATATCGTTAATTTGATCCGTTTCAATATTTTCAAGTACATGAAAACCATTTTCAAATGTTTTGGGGCCAGTTATGTAAATGTTTTGCTCGGATTTATGGATTAAATCGCTTATTAACACTTGGAAATTTTCGCCATTCCAATTTTCTATTATCAAATTTTCGACTTGAAGATCATCCTGGAAAAGTAGGTAATCAAAAAATAATAATACATGGATTAACATAATTAAGGTAACTTCGAAATGTTAAAAAAAGGTAAATTGGGCAAAAGCAATTACCAGTCAAAATTCACAATGCGAAGAATTTGAAATCAAAATTTTCTTACCAAAAATATAACATTTGGAATATTAGTGTTTACTTTATTAATATAAATCGCATTGTTAATCGCATCCTTAAAATTGTATCCATTCACAACATTCGTTTGAATACTACCATTAACGAAAATTTCTGGAAAAAATTTTCGAATTAAAAACTAATTTCTTCGAAAAATATTCCAATCTTACCTCGAACTGTAATCAAACCCTTCTTTAAATCGTTTTTATACTCATTCAACTCATCAAAAAGTTTCTTTAATTCGACAATCGGAATATTATTAACATTCTCCAATTCAACGTTACGAACATTCGCCGTACGGTATTTATTTTTGGATTGATTCATTTCAACGACCAAATTCCTAGGGTTCCAATTCGATTTGGCTGATATTAAATTTCCGTCCACAATAATGTTTTCGGCATCTAAATTGTTTATGGTAGAATTTTCGGAGAAAAATTCTTTAAATTCTTGATAACTAATTCCATTTATACTATCCATAATTTCTAGCTCAACAGTCAAAAAATCATCGACATCGGAATGTAATTCATCGAAAATAATTTCGGATATTACATATTGATCACCGAATGTTTTAATGGATTGTTCATTCAATTCAGTAATATTTACGGAATCGAATAATCCGGAAAGTTCGAGATTTTCGATTGTGACAATTCCATTCAACATGTTCTGAACAATTTTATCGTTATCAGTTTGTTTATTTATAATTTTTGAGATATTTTGTTGATTGAATATATTCGATGTAATTTCTAAGTTTTCGAGAACTGTTATTGGTTTTTTAAACGTTTTTATTGAATTTATTTTCGGATTTAATTCGTCCTAAAATATTAATTTTTTTAACTCAACTGAACAAATAAACTTGGAATGCTTACCTTATAAACAATATCACCCAAAAATTCCTTCCACGTAGAATTATTCACAGTCTCTTGAATTATTATTTCTCCTTCAACTTTTAATCTTCGAAATATTACATTCGACCTAATATCCTTCGTTTGGTTTAGTGTAGGATTTGGTAAAAATTTGGGTAAATTACTCCCACTAATTTCTCCATCTACCTGTTTCAATAAAAAATAAATTTCGTGGTAAAAATCGAGAAGCTTCGAGTATTTCTTGGAATTAGCGTCAAGGTCAACTTAAAATAATATAGGTGCGTGATATTTTTACCTGAAATGTTTCAGTTACTTCCAAATTCTCAAATGTAAAATCATTTACAAATGCTTCATTCGATTGGAGCGAAATTAAAGTGTCCAAATCCACGTCATCAACTTTATTTTGAACACTTGCACTAAACGTTGAAATTGTGTTCAAAAAATTTTTTTTAGCTAGGAAAAAAAGTCATAAATCTATTAATTTGAAAGTATATCGAGAAATATTATGGAAAGCCCACCTTTAATTGTCGAAAATGAACTACCAGAAGCAAAAACAAATTCACGCTCAAAATTTTTCCCATTTAAGAATTTCATTGTTATATTCGATTTTGTAAAAATATTCTAAAAATTATGAGCAAAGCATAAAACATACACGTATTACAAGTTGCCTATATTTAGCAAAACTTACTCCCAGTACAGTGATTGAATTGTTAAATCGTTTTGGTTGATTCCGTAAAACAATCCTGGATAATAAATCGTCCAAATTGATCCCATTCACTTTAAATGTATTCACAGCACCTGCTACGTGTAACGTATTACAGAAAACTTGTCCATTTTCTGGTATATTACTGGATTGTTGAAAATGTTCTACTAAACTTTTTGGAACTGTTGCGTTATTTAACAAATTTGTTAATACATCTTCAGAAATGTTTAAGGTGTTAACAGTTAATTTTCCTTTACAAATAAAAACGTTATTTTTAATTGGCTATTTATAAATAACGTAAAGTTTTTTAGCTTTCTTAAAAGTTACCATCTCTCTTGTCACTTACGAAAGTGCTTACCTTGAAAAAATATATCCTTTTGTAACACATCACGCTTAAAAACAATATCATTAACATTTACGTTGCCATCTTGAGGTAAAATAACGTTTTTGCCAACTGTTACGTTGTTAGTAAATATAAGATTACCATCAATTACAATGTCTTCTCCTGTCCTATAGGCAATCGACTCAGCATGTAAGTTATTGACTTTGATGAAATGTAGATTATCGACAGTAAGATTCGTTAATGTTTTTTGGCCCTTGATTAAGTCTAATTTTTGATCTTTTCTGAAATATCATATAAACAATTTTATTAATAATTTTAGCCTCTCGAAGTTTAACAAGAGATTTCTAAAAAAGTTCTTTCTATTCTAAGATACTTCAAAGACACAGTCGTGTTATATATTTCAGAAACATTATAGAATTCCTACCTTATTGTGTTGTTCAAAATTTCATGTAACGAATGTCCGTTAATATGTTCCACTATTAAATTCCCAATTTTTAAATTACCATTCACTTCTAAACCTTTCGTAAACTCTAACGATTTATTCGATAATAATTCGGAATCGTTTTTTCGTACCATATGCATTTGTTTTAAATTTTGGATATGGGCTTTAATATCCTTAATTTCGTTTAAGACTGAATTTAAATGAAATTTCGATGCAATTTTCTCGGGTAAAATTTTTTGATTTGAACTGTCTGGTGCATCTTGAGTTTTTTTGGATTGATTTACTCGCTTTTCTAATTCTTTTATGAATTTTTGTTGCTCATTATACAATTCCTAAAACAATAAAAAATTTTGAAGGAGGTCTTTTTAAAGGAGGATACCATTTTTAAGAACCACGTCTTCTTAGGATCTTTAAATCTTCCATCCTCAAGGTTTGAAACGTAAGTCTCAAATATTTTCATACATTCATTTTTTTCTTCGGAACGTTCTTAAACGATGTTTCACCAAATGGTTGCACTTCACTAAGAAGGATAAAGTATTTGGAAATTCTAAAGGTTTATCTTGTGTAAAACACTTACCGTAATATTATTTTTCATTTCCATAAATTTTTTTATATCATCCTCAATAGGATTTGGCACTGGATTTAGTTTAGCTTCCAAACAAAATAATTCCGAATTACTTCCCACAGCACGTGGAACGAGTACTTTCGTAACATTCAATCGATTAAATTCCAAACTAACCGCACCCCAAATACCGATATCCGTATCTTCATCAATTAAACAAGACAATCCATATTCAGTGACTCCATAATATACGCATGCGATTTCCTCGTGCTTCTTAAATATTCCATTATGGTAATACAACATTTCCACAGTATTCGATTCCCACGATCCATAATCAATGGAATGTTCAATTAAAAATAACACATCATCACGATATGTAGAAACTTTTATGGGTACGATATTAATGATTACTCCAAAATTTATTCCATCATCCATATCGATTTTAATCACTTCATCGTGTGCGGTTATTTCGTAAAGATTTAAAGCATAGCCACCCGCAAATAAATAATTGCGATTATTTATTTTAAAACTGGCGATTGATTGTAGTCTTGAAATTGTTATATTTTGGAAGAATTCAAATGATTCGTATTGTGTTAATTTGTAAATGGAAATTGTTTCTTGTGCTTTATGTTGGAGTGTTAAATACGTATTTTCGTTGAGGAGGTTAAACGTAAATTTTTCTGTATTCATTGAGAGTGGAATATGTTGAGTGATCCTACAAATTAAAAACGAAATTCATTTTCGGAACTTTTCGGAATCCTTTAAATAAATACATCTTATTTTTCATTAGACCGATTGGCGCTTGATTTTTACACAATGAATAAATTTTCAATTTCACAGTACTGAAATTTGACAAACAAACATTTCCAAGTTTATTTATAAAACACTGAAATATGGACTTACCAATAATCATTTGGATCATCGAAGCTAAACTTAAAAACATCTAAAGAATTCTTATACTTCGAATAAATTGAATTTTCTTTATTTAAAATAATCAAATTTCTTATTTGATTTCGTTTAATGATTTCAATTTCAACCGCTTCTTTACTCAATTTCCATACCCATAAAGGTGCCTAAAATATTATTTGATTCAGCCATAAAATTAGCTTACATACTGAAAAATTGCATACCAAATAGTCGTTATTTCTAAATTGAAACCACTCAATTTGATAATTATTGTTTTCATACGTTAAACAGGCTGTTATTAATTCCATTTGTCGTGTTTCTGGATTCCATTTTAATGTGTTTGTTAAACTTTTTGGAACTTTTTCAGTTACTAAAAATATATTATTTTTAAGGTATGCAACTTGTTTTACACATTTGTAGTATTTTTAACTATATCTCATTTGTGATGCAAATGTTTGACCAAAAGATTAATTATTTGCAAAGATACAAAAATCTGAATCCCTTTCGAATTAGATGACAGAATTTTGGACTACCGAACAGAGAATTTTTTTCAGAATATCACTCCTTGTAAACGCTTTTTGCCGATATCTTAAAAATTACTCCTCCAACCATCAAATATATCCCATTATTATAATTCTTATGTCATAATTACTCCAGAAAAAACAAATTTGTTTCGAAATTTGATGCAATCTGGTAAATAGGATCCGAGATATCACTACTCGTATACAATTTAATGTATCTTTCTCTTTCTCTTTACTAGTTTTGAGTCGAGATATTACATTCTAGCTACGATCTACCCGACTTTATTATGTATTATGACCAGGAGCTTCACGTTATTTGTTATTTGTTTAAAATACCCGATTTCTTACTTTTGGGAGGGGGAATTGACTTAATTCGGCCCCTCTCTGAATCCGTACATGATCTTATTGAATTTTTTTTAATACCGAATAAAATTATTAAATAATTGTTACTTACTTATTGTTATTGTATTAAGTATAGTTCCATTTGCCGAAAATACAATAACTGTAAATCCAAAGTTAGTCAAACCAATAGCATATTGTTTTACCCCAATTTTAAAGCTATGCCATTTGATAATATTATGCACATATTGAAACGTTTCATCTAATACCAATTTTGTAACTTGAATTTCTAGAGTTAGAAAATTACTATCAAAACACAATTTAAACCCAAATAATTATGATATTATTACCTTCACGATTTTGATGTTCTAAATGAGCTGAATGCCAATATGGTGTGCTCGATTTTAATAAATTCTCAGTAATTGAATCTAAACGATTATTTATATCAGTTTTAAATTCGTCACTTAATTCACATAAAATTCTTAGAACTTGGATTAAAATTATTATTATTTGAATTCTCATTTTATGGCATTTAAAACCGAATTAATTTCAAATTTTGTGACAAATAATTATTAATTTACTGTTTTTATTTTAAAAATAAAAATATGTTGATTTCAATTCAAACTACAGAATAGTATTTACATTTTATAATTCAATCAAGTTCAAGCTCGTTTAAAAAATGTTTGTTATTTTTTAATGAATATGAGTTGATTTTTAAACAATTTTATAAGACAAGGTCAAATTTTTGGCGTCTATGAAATGTCTCTTCCATGTGGAACAACTTTTAATTGGATCATTTTTTCCGAGATCAAAGAAATTTTCAACTGAATTGTTTAAAATGGAAAATCTATATCCCTTATAGAATTTCTCAGTATTCAAGACACTTGAAAATTTTTTGATTAAACCCCCGAAAACTTCATGTGTTTGTTGTGTAGTCAACTAGGCAATTTGTATTACTTAAATGTAAAAAAATGTTCTAAAAATTTCGTACAAGCGTCAAAAACCAAAGTTTTTTTTATGTTTTCTTTTTGGAAAGTGCTGTAAGATAATGGGTTTTGCATAAACAGAATCTGTAATAAATTTTCTTCTCGATGAAAACTTTTTTAAACCTCAATCACCGATTAATTTTCGTACAATTAACATTATTGTGAGTTCTTCTATAAGGCACTGTGTTAAAAATCACAATTTTAAAATGAAATTATTCAAAAATTTGCCTCCCAAGGGGCTCCAGATTAGATCAATTGACAAAATCACCCTGTAAGTATTTAGGAACAAATTATGATACTCAGTATTTTAAAAATATTTATTATATAATAAAAAATAAATAAAATACAAATATTTACAAAATATTTTTTTAAATGCCTCAAAATATCAAATGAAAAAGTGCCCTAATAATCTCAAATTTATAATTTAACGAACTTACTTTGGTTAAAAAATGAACTTTTCGACTTTCGCTTAATATCTTCTAAATGAATTTTACGAATGCTGACAGGTAATTTCATTCCTTGAGAGGGCGTCGAATTCATATACTTGGAATTATTCTCAAGATTCTCTTGCCTGGGGAGACTTTGAGAAACACTCACAGTAATAAATTTTTGATTACAGACAATCTCTTTTGGATTCATTTAGAAGATATTTTCGTAAAATGTAAAAATAAACCAACAGATCTACTATTACGCCTTCTTGGTAAATAATTTAGGAGTAATAACTGAATTTCCAAAACCGTCAACCTTCCAAACAACATTTAGTTTTGAACTTGAAAGCTTGATTTTCGTTCGGGGTCTATGGCTAGAATTTTCAGCTTCGATTAAGATTCAGCATCCTTTTTATTTCTTCTAAACTTGATAATTAAATTTAAAAAAGACATTTAAAAAATGGCTGAAATGAACTATGATGGTGCAATGGCGATAAGGAGATTTCCAGCCACTTTGGCTCTTTTTTTTACATCATTAAAATAAAACAATAAAACCACCCTCTCAACAGGAAATTATTTTGTAGATTGAAAAATTTCTAATCCTACTCTGTATAAAAATCTACAAAACAGTTATTAATAGCAAAATTAAAACATATTATTATGGCCCAACAGGAACAAATCGTGCAGGATCGCCTACTTTCGGTGCAAATCGTATATTGACTTTAGTTCGATCATCATCCCCTACTTCCAAAAATGAATTCCAATCCAATAAGAAGTATAAGCCATTTCGACGTGGTTGTGGAATTGGAGCTTCAGCAATACTAGATGTGGAATTTGTATCTGTCATGCCAGGAAATGAAGCAGCTAAATCAGAGGCCGATGCTGTATTTGAGGACGCGTTATTTTGGCGTTTGAATTTCTCGTTTGCTTGTAGCAAATTTTGTAAATCTTCAACAGTCACCGGATTTAAAAAATCTGGTTCCTGTTCGCTTAACTGTTTAATGTCTTTTGATGTCGAATTATTAATACTGTCGGATAATTTTTGAATGTTTTTCAAATCAAGCGCATCCAAATCGGCTTGAGAAATTTGAGTACCATTTAATTTCTCCAATTGTTTAATTGTGGCTAATAAAAGTTCTAATTTTTGTAATTCCTCCTTAGATGCTTCCTCTGTTGGATTCGAAATATGTTGCTTAACTTTTTGACCAGCTTTTTTGCGTTGCATTAAACCAATATCCTCCAACACGTCTTTCATACCTTCTGGTAGAAGATCTTCATCAATTTCTGGAAGTGATTGCAGTTCTTGATGTTTTGTAGGATTAGGCTTAGGTTTTTCCTCATTTTTTATCGATTTTTGATCACGATGATTTTCCCCTACTAATCCAAATTTTGATAAAAATTGTTGCATATCTTGACGAGATGGGGCTGAATCAGGTAATGGTTTAAAATTAACATAACTTTCTTTGGTTACCATTGGTTTTGATGGCTCTGGATCGGAAAAATCATCGGCAAATCTTACAGCCTTATTGCCATTATCATTTGGGTTTGGTATTAAACCGAATGTCATTAGGAGTTCTTTCATTTCAGGATCTAATCCTTCAGCTCCAGCAGACCAATCTGGTTTCGTTGTAGTTGTGGTACTCGGTGCTGGGAATAATCCAATTGATGCCAGGATATCTTTAACGTTTTCCCGCATTGGTGGTGGAGTTGAAGGTTTTTTCTTCAATCGTGTTTCAACGTACGAACTACTATATTTTCCATTAGGGTTTTTCTTGGTTTCCGATTGACTTAAATCAATATTATCAATAATTTCCTTAAAATTATTTGAAAAACCAAAATCTGGGGCTTCATTTCCATTTGTTTCCGGTACAGCTACATTGGAATCAATTTCATCCTTGAAGTGAACAAAATCAAAATTATCGTCCACTGGTGATTTTTTAGTCGTAGCTTCTTTAAAGTAAACAAAATCAAATTCAGTAGTTTTTGAAGGTGTTGGCGTTACTTTGAAGACGCGTTCGGTTGTGGTCGTCGTAACTGGTATTTGAGGATATGGGCGGCGTCGTTTGTGAACTTGAGCCGGAATTTTAATTACTTCATCTTCAACAATACCTAAACACAACAGAAGTTAGAAAAATATTCTGAAAGCGATTTCAGTTTTGAGTCTTACCTGGTTTATATTGGGGATGTTTCTCCTCTTTTCGCTTGCTCTTTTCATTCAATTTTGGAGCTTCCATAATTTTTAGAGCACTTTCTGGTGCTCGTGTTGTAAATGGCTCTGGTTTCATATCCTCGGGATATCGATGATTTGGATATCGAATTGATCCACGCTGAATATACGGACGTTTTGTCGTAGTAAATTCAATCGGTTCGTTGGTTGTCGTAAAACTGATAATCGGCTTAGGGATGTTTTCATACATTTTAGTAATTTTAGTGGGTAAAACAATTTCAGGTAATTTGGTCGTAGTTGTAAATTCAGTTTGACTTTCCATTATTTCCGAAATATTTTGAGTAATATGAACTTTCTCCGTTGTAGTTCCCTGAACACCGGTTTCAGAATTCATTTTAATTTGAACATCGCTAATATCTTCTTCGATTAAATCATCGCGAGGAGATGAAGTTGTAGTGGTTGTTCGGAAAGTTGGTAATCGTGTTCGAATTGGTCGAAGGGTCGATAAATTTGGATCACTACTATTTGCCACAATATGTACCACTGGTGCTTTTGTATACAATTCTTGGATATTGCTATAATTTTGAGGATTATATGGCATTACATACATAATAGCACGCTGATCCCGATTTGCTTCCTCAGTGGTTTTGTTTTGCTTTAGAAGTTGCTCGTCAGTTTTAGTGATGTTATCGAGTAAGACCATTATTTCTTCACGTGATAATCGTGGTAAATTTGGATCTAGTGCTAATATTCGTTGTACTTCAGCGATTGTGTTGTTGATGTCGATTTTATGTTCTTGATAAACTTCTATTAATTTTTCTGTAGTAGTCTCAGCATTGTTTTGGACTGTGGTTGTTTCATTTGACGATACCGAATTTATGGCAAAAATTAGTAGGAGTGCATAGGAAAGTAGATGTTGTTTTTGCCTTCCCTGGAACAATAAAAAAATTTTTTATTAACAAACTTTCATTGTATTCTCAAATTGATGCTATATAAAAAATGATGTCTAGTTTCGTCGTGTTTTTTTTTATCTAAACAAAGCGGTAAGTTTTTGATTCTAAAGTCCTGGGATCGAGTACTGGTTTACATTATTCATTTTTCTAAATGTATTTTTCGAAAACAAGTGTCAAAATTACACATCTGCGGCTTCATCAAGAAATCAATACTTTCACTTAACAAATTTTCTATTTTGTTTTTTAGTTTTATAAATAAACAAATATTTTTGATTTATGAAAAATTAATAATTAATCAATTTATTGAAATCAATGTTTACCGCTTCTTCAAAGAGTCTCAACAACTTTCTGTTTTCATTTATATTAAATCAGAGAAAATATTCTTATTAGACAAATATAGATAAAAATTTCTTAAAAAAATACAAACAACAATCGTCATGTCAGTGCAATATTAACAATTATTCTTGTTAACTTTCTGATAGAAATTTATTGTTTTCATATCGAAAATCAAAATCAAAAAGTGTATATTATCTTTAGGTTTTAAGATTATTTTAAAGGTTGGAAATTAGAGCATACTTAATTTTATTTTTCTTTTTTGATAAGAGTTGGAGTCGGACGATCTTTATATTTTGACAGTAAGGGGTGTCCTGTTTGGGGGTTTAAGGATTTATTTAGAAGCAGTGCAGATATTGCTCTAACTTTTCACAGTAAAAGAAGTACTAATTGCGAAAATATTTTCTGAACAAGGTAGGAATTAAATAACTCCTTGATTCAAGAATGAATTCTCGAAATCTTGAATTAAATATTGAGACCTATGATTCAAGAAATATTTACTTGTTATATGAACATCAACAGCTATAACTAAAAACTTTTATGTCAACCCAATAGTTTAATTACTTTATTGAGAAAACAGATCGAATTTTTCTAGAAATGTTATCAGAGCGAAATTCTAGCGAGTAAAGTTATTGTTCTAAAGTTTTAAGATCATATCCACCATGAGGTCATGTTCTTGTATAAATCTTTCAATTGAAAAGAAAGTAAATTTATTATTACAAAGTTTTTATTTACAATAAATAACAACAATATTTTTTTAAATAATTTTTTTAATATTCTCGAATGTATTAAATAATTTTCTAAAACGGATATATGGGATTTATTAATAAATATATTGTCGTTGTATATACCTGTACATGTATCCACATGATTTAATAAATGCTAGATACTTTCATAAAAATTAACTATTACTTCGTTCATAGTTCAATTATACAAGTACTATTACAATTATATTATTTATTTATAATTACTAAATAGACTACGGATTTTTATGTTTTAAGGTAAAGTAATTGCAAAATATTGTATACAGTATCCTGTAATGATAACATTTGCATATTACAAACATGGATAACTTAAAATTCTCTCAGCTCCGAACAGAAAATGTTAACTTTCTGCCCACTGTGCAAAACAAAGTTACCGCTTTCAGCCTCCGTCGAGGCGAAAATAGTATACAATGTCTCAGATCTCATGTTTGTCACCTAAATTTTTTTATACTAAATTTTAATGGTAAGGTATACGACCACGGTTTCTTAGTTCTCTCTCCTATATTGATTTAAAATTAAGGAATATACAATTTCTTTCCGTGACATGTGTGCCTTATTATTTAGTCACGTTTTCGTTCCCATAAATTAATACTCATTGGTGATTAAAAAAAAGAATGTTTCCTAAAACAAACAAACGTTAACCACGTATTCAAATTCAATTCTATATTTAATGATGTCTCGTAATTATAAATATTGGCATGCGAAATATAAATCCGATCTTTATGCATGAAAAACTTTTTATTTTTTTACAATCTAAAAGTTGAATGTTCTTTTGATTGAATAGTTTTTTTTAATAAATTTTTATTAGAGCCAAGGTATTTTATATATTTGTATTTTGTCTTAATTAATTACCGGCAATATAACAAGAAAAAATATTGATTGTTTATATATGTATAAGTAAAAGGTTTAATTGCATATATATGAATATTAAAAAAAAATTATTTATAATTTATTTATATATTTTAATCTTACAATTTTCTTGATTAAAGGGTCAAAAAAACGCAGGTAATCGAGTAAAATTTAAACCTGTCTATTTACATTTTTTCAAAAGTTAAAAAGTATACAAAAATTTGAAAATTTTAATGTCAAATTTTAAAATATCATTTGAAAACTAATTCCTAATGCAGAAGAGGAACACTTCTGTCACTTTTCTTGAATTTTATTCGAGAGAGGCTTAATTATAAGATCAAAAATATTTAACAAGGATCTTTCGCTATTTAGGTAAAGTCTAAAAATACTTTTAATACATTTGTTTCCCTTTCTTTGAATTCTTCTTCAAATTCATTCTTTAAATTCTTATCCAAACTTTTTAAACACACTGTACCTATTTATATAATGAACTAAATTAATATTTGTTAGTATAATTATCAGTAGTACCTTATGTTAAGTATTGATACAAAATTATAATATTCATAAATAAAATACCCTTGCCTTGACATACAAAAATTTAAATTTATTTAAATATATTTACTATAGATATATATAATGCACTAAATTAAATTTATACTCAATCAAGTGAAAAGATAAATATTGAATTTTATTTATTTCAATAATAGAAATTTCTATTTAAAGCTTTTGTTTACAAGTTTTATTTAAAATCAAATATTAAACCAAGCTGAAACACATTATCAGTATATCTCAAAATATTTCCTATTATTTCACAAACTGGTAACCTTGTGCGAAATTTTCTGAAACCTTACATAATAATGATCGACAAAGTTGTTGCGGCTATCGCAAAGTTGTTGCGGCTAGCACAGGACACTGGCTGGGTGGCAAGCATGCTGAACGCTTAGGCCTGGCAGTGTATCACGACTACTGCAGGAACTGTCACAGTGATGACGAGGAGGAGACAATGCCTCATCTTCTCTGTCACTGCCCAGCTCTTGTCATGAGGAGATGGACTTACTTGAGCCAGCCTCTCTTTGACGACCTCTCCGACCTAAAGTCAGTCGACGTCAAAGCCCTCCTACTGTTCTTAAACAGCTCCAAATCGTTCATGGAGTAGTGGAGTCACAACGGACCCTATGGTCTAAGTGTGTCCCACCCCAGGACAGCCACTCTAACCTAACCTAATATAATAATGGATATAATTTCCGATCAAGCGTATAAGATCATAAATTTTATAATACGATTTTAATATTTCAGTTTGATTCCGTTAAAGATTATGAATTGTCGTGTATAGCAGATACTTGACACTTCGCACGATTCATTTCAATTAAGCGGACGTTATCGTAAAATCATCGCTATACTTTATCTATCTCCTTATTACCTACCACACGGAATTGTATATCGGGAGCTTAGTTTACAAAGGCGATGTCCGCTTAAAAAGAGACTTAACAGAGTATTTGTTATACCTTATACAAGACCAGCGATATTTATTAAAGTAATTATGCACGTTGCCTCGTGTATAGCCAACGAACAGGATTTTAATAAATATCCCAAAGATTACTCACCCAATGGTTAAATGAACTCGATTTTTGTATTTTTTGGGTAAAATTTATCTTGTGTAGGAAGTTTTATGAAATCTTGAAGCAAAAATTGTTTGCGATTTTCTCGATTTATTAAAAGGGACACCCTTATTTTAACCCAAAGCAATTTCTTCAATCGATACCTCATATACTTGTCGTCCGATCGCAAAATAGACCATATTTCTAGAAATTTTTGTCTCCGATTTGCTTAAAAATCATTTCTAGATTAATTTTGACACAAAAACTACAAAAATTGTGTTCGTTCAACGATTGGTCGATTAGTTTCTGAGATATCAACTAAAATCGTATGGATCATATCCCGAAGCAAATTTATCATCACTGAACAAGGGGTTAGAATATGGGGAATATAGGGGCTTTGGGGTTAGAATATGGATTTTGGGATTTACGTTACATTGATTTCAAAAAACAATCCAATAAGTATCTATATACGTCATAATAATTTGTTCGTGACCTTTCTTCTATTTAAGTTACCAAATTAAAATATAATTAAGTCATTTAAATGTTGACCACACATACATACCAAGTGTAAAAACATTAATTACAAACTTTCAATTATTTTGTTTTTAAAAGGAATATTTAGTTAAATTAAAAGTTTTTGGAATTTCATTTAAATATATTGTAAATGGTATTTTGAAATCCGGTTATTGTGCATATTACTTGACTTGGCTTAACTTGGCTACACACATAAATAATATTTAAATTTTTATTTTTGTAAAAGAAAGTGGTGTAAGATGTTTTAAATTTACTGATCGAAAATTAATGTTTTCACCTCGAAAATTGAAACAAAAACTTGTTTAGTTCTTTTTCTGTGACCTTCTAGGCAACAACCCATCATCTAGAAGCAGAAAGGGCCGAGTGTTACTATACGCACATGTAGCTATACAATTCAAAAATACTTATTAACAGCTTTCTTGCCGTGGCACCTCTCAAGACGCATGACTCTTAAATTTCTAACCCGAACCTTGCATGTGCAATTGGCTAAGTTCCCCAAACTGTAAATGATGACTCAAATAGTCCAATATCCGTCTTAAATTCATTTTTTGTCAATTTAGCGGATCCACAGCTAGATCGTAGCCCCTTCATGATTTGGAACATCATAGGTTATTTTGGTAGGACATATAGGAGACTTTGTGGGAAGCGTAGATTTCGAGAGCGAAATTCCACGTTTGGCTTCAAGTAGAAATGTCTCGCTACACAGATCAACCTGAGTATCCAGTAACAGGTTACATATTTCTTCGAAGCATGCATAGAAAATCCCCAACTAGAATCTCGAAGCCTCAAACGATCATGGTGCAATCTGCTTTCAGCGAAAATACTGATAAGTCTGCTATAACTTTTAGTATTATAATTTACAAATATTGGATACTCATAATATAACAGCACCTGCGTCCTATTACTAAATCACTCGATAAAATTTTATTCTTAAACAGAAAGTCATTGGTTTGATATTTAAAAATTTCAGCTCTCGTGGTTTGTTAATTCTTTTTTACAAAAAATATAATTTTTACTAATAACTTTAAAAAGTGCTAATGAATATTTATAATTAATTTCATACGTATTTTTTTTTTGTATACTTGTTGAATCATAAATTCGAAGAAAAAACAAATAATAGACCGGATCAATAATTAGGTCACAAAAAGGCTAAGAATCAATGAACCACATATCATGAAAATTCAATCCCTGACTATTACATTGACCAAGTTTCATTATGGATTTGAGAGGGAGTTTCTAAAAACATCTATTTTTTTATCAATCAGTTTCAATTTATTAGTTTCTGTCCATGATTTTGAATGGAAATACTGACATAACAGAGAATAATTATTAAACTTTTTACTAGTAGACGAAGTCATATAGCAAAATTCGTGATTGCGCAAAAAATTGCAAAATAAAAACTAATTATTAAGAATTTTTATAAAAAAAATTAAAAATTTAATTGTACTTCAATTAACTTTTAGAATTACGTAGTACTAAGAAACAAACATCTTTGTTGTTGTGGTCAGAAATTATTGTGGAAGGAAATATCCTTCAGCAAAATATTATACAATTATTGTGAAAAAAAAATTTTAAATATCAATTTATGATATTTAATAAAATGTGTATGAAATAATAAAATATACAAAGTGCTTAGCTAAGTAGACTACTTATGAAAAACTTTTTTATTATAAGGTTTACGAAAAAAATATATTCTTTATTAAAAGCTCAAGTTTTCAAAAATATTAACACTCAGCTATTCACTTTTGACATCGAGAATATACAGGATGTCTACAAATTGAGAAATTTCGATACAGTTCAAGAAATCACTCCCGAGATATGTAGGAGTATATTTAAACAATTTTGTAAAAGAACAATTGTATCGAACATGAAGGTGGATAAGTTGAGATAAAAACGCTGATTTTAAAGTTCAAATTTCGGTTAAGTATCTTAAAAAATGTGACTCATCACTTTAGGTTAGGTTAGCTTATATTGGCTGTCCACGAAGGACACACTTAGGCTATAAAGCCCATTGTGATACCATATATGTGTTTTACCACCTATCCGCTGATAATTTCATTTATCAGCTCCTAAATTTCAGAGGGTGAGTGCACCTCTTTCATGCATATACCATGCACTACAACAACCCATCACAACTATTAATTAGATTAATTTTTTTGCGATGGCGGGAATCGAACCCGCATACCGCGGACGGGATTGGTTACGCCTTACCCCATCACCCTATGACTGTGCAAAATTTCAAATCGATATTCCCATAAATAACGAAAATATGAGGGTGTCTTTATCTTAAATGCAACAAACGATATATTAATAATGGTTCTCAATTTTAGTCTACATATTACGGAATGTAATTAAAATAGTACAGAATTGAAGATTCATAATACCTACATAAAATAAATACAATGCACAATTGAAATGAAAATAAATGAAAAAAAAAGAATATGAATTCTAAAAAAAGAAAATTCTATCTATATTTAAATATCATACGCAGGTATATACCTATATACCTAAATATCATATACAAATATACCTATAATTTAATTTAACCTACTGATTCCAATTGCAATTACCGTTAAATAATAATTATGATTGACTCTGTGTCTAAGTTATGATTAATAAATAAATAAATATTAATATGTAAACATATTAAATTCATTCAATTGTCATTAAATAATAATATTATTGTTAACGAGATAAAAAACTCGTTGAAAAATCGACATCATCGAGTTGCGTTTTTTAAACAGTTTTTTGCACAAATTGCAGTTTTACTTCTGATTTATGCATTCCAATATTTAAAAAACCCTCGACAAATTTTTCGGGTACGGAACCCTAAACTCGCACTTGAAACATAGCAAAGAACATTCTAACGAAAGAAAAAAATCTAAATCAGTTCATCCGTTTAGGCGCTACGATGCCATAGACAGACAGATAGGCAAAATAGACTCACACACATAGCGGTCAAACCTATAACTCCCCTTTTTTTCGAGAGTTAAAAAGAAGAAAACTCATTGAAAAGTCATCAACACTATTTAATTGTTCAAGAGTTGACCCTGTGTACCGAGTATACTCTCCTCGAAAGTTTTTGGATCATTTACAGCTTTTAAAATCTATAAAAGAGCACGGAATTTTATCAATTCTGAGAGTGAACTCAAGTTCTGAATATCCATTCGAAACCTTTCGCATTTCTCTGTCGAATGTATATATAATTTTTCGTATTCTCATACGAGTTTTATTAACAGAGTTACGCCAAAGCAAATTGAACACTGTCGAAATTAAACTTGTTTTAAATGTTTAAGTATATATATAAAAACTCGAAGAACTCGAGTCTAGAGTATGAATATATATTATTTCTCTCATTGTTTTGGAAATTATTACTGCTACCTTTTATAATACTACATTATAACCATTTTTTGTAGGAAATATCTACATAAAATTTCAACTTCCTAGTTCTTCTTAATATATGAGAAAACATGCGATAGAGAATAGTCAAGAAAATCATATTCATGTTTTTTTTTTAATATTTATAGATATTTATGTCTTTGAAAGTCTTTTTACGATGAACATATTAAGATAATTTTATAGTCTTTTCATAATAGTGCCTATAGTGCTAAAAAATGTTTGAGAAATGAATTTTTTCTGCTTGATAAAATCACAAATATCGCCTATAAATTATATTCAAATAAACCTGCATATAAAACAGCCTACTTTTCAACAACAACAAAACAATGTATTGTAATTAAAAAACGCTGTAATTAATTAAATATTTATGTCTTGGAAAGTCTTTCAATGGACACAATTAGATAATTGCATATTATCAATATCTAGCATTCATGTCACGCAGTAAATATGTATATAATAAAATTAATTTTTATTATTTGCAATATGTTGTTTCAAATTGAACCGCCATCATCAAGTCAGGTTGGCCGAGCGGTCTAAGGCGCCAGATTTAAGCTCTGGTTCCCAAACGGGAGCGTGGGTTCGAACCCCACACCTGACAAATCTTTTATTTTTTTATTCTGTGAAATTATTTTCATCAGATATTAATTTTAGTCAATATAAAAGATAAGATTGAATTACGAAATTAAATATTTTTTTTATTATTAATTTATTTGATTTTTGTTTGACTAAAATTGGCTAAAGGTTTTGGCTTATGTCTACCATAGACTTACAAATTCAAACAATACGTCTAGAGAGATACAACTTAAAAAGGACATCTAGTCTAGTCCAAAATTTAATCTTGAAAATAATTCGATTCTTGGTGAGGTTAGAGAAAGAGGGATGATTGATTTCGTTGCTATATCATATAGAAATATTTCAGATAGTTTGGTATTGGGAAATTTGAGCCATAACACTTTTTTATGCCTTTATCCCTGTTTTTGTAAACATTTTGATAAAAAATAAATTTTCTGTTTTTTTAAATAATGTCAAATTTTTTTATTCGAACATTTTATTTATTTTGTGATTCTTCAAATTGGTTGTTCGACTACGATTTCTTTTCTAATCAAATTCGACTCAATATTTTTAATTTTGGTAAATTTGTTTAATTGGTTTGATAGATTTTTATTTGGGTCCAAATTACCTTATAAACTGAGTTTTATCAAATTCCGAAATATAAAATATTTTGCGAATTTTTTCGATTTTTTGTAATTGTTTTTAGGGGTACTCCTTTGAAAAAATCGAAAATTCGAAAAATGTTTTATATTTCGGAATTTGGTAAAACTCAGTTTATAAGGTAATTTGGACCGAAATAATCCAAAAATCGTACTTATTTAGCGATCGAGCTGATAGTTTCTGAGAAAATCGATATCTCGGATCGATTTTTCCTATTATCTCGAAAAATACTCTTCAAAATACTAAATGAATTCGATTTTTGGGGTTAAAATTACCTTATAACGTGAGTTTTACCCAAATCGAAGGAGAAAATTTTTTTCGATTTTTTGTAATTTTTTTAAGGGGTTTTAAAAAAATCGAAAAATTCGAAAAATGTTTTATATTTCGAAATTTGATGAAAATCATTTTATAAGGTAATTTGGACCCAAATAATCCAAAAATCGTACTTATTTAGCGATCGAGCTGATAGTTTCTGAGAAAATCGATATCTCGGATCGATTTTTGCCGTTATCTCGAAAAATATTCTTCCAAATATTAAATGATGATTTTTGGATTATTTGGGTTCAAATTACCTTATAAACTGAGTTTTATTAAATTCCGAAAAATAAATTTTTTTTCGAATTTTTCGATTTCTTCAAAGGGGTACCCCTTAAAAAAATTTAAAAAAATCGAAAAAAATTTTCTCCTTCCGATTTGGGTAAAATTCATGTTATAAGGTAATTTTAGCCCAAAAAATTCAAAAGTCGAGTTCATTTAGTATTTGGAAGAATGTTTTTCGAGATAACGGCAAAAATCGATTCGAAATATCGAATTTCTCAGAAACTATTAGCTCGATCGCCAAATGAGTCCGATTTTTGAATTATTTGATTCCAAATTACTTTATGATGATCTAAAATGACATCAGAAAATATACACACGCTTTCTACTAGTAACCACGAGAAAAAAAAAACGGGATTAATCCCACACACATTACTTAAGAAAAAATTAGTACTGTTATACGAAAAGAATATTAATTATTATTTATATTAATTCTCTAATATGATCTGTCCACAAAAATTTATGCACTTATGAGAAACAAATTATTGTGCAACCAAAATAACTAACTGTACATAACAAATTATTTTGATGTGATAATTTCGTAATATTAGCCAATGGTGATTAAAGTATTATGGGTTAATTGGTCACAACAACAAAAAACATGATAATCATAAGGTCTAGTCAAAAATGTTAAAATTAATGAAAAAAGAAAAAATTTTTAAATTACTTCTAACTTAAATTATTAAAGCTACCAAATCAGTTAATCGCCTTAAAGTGATCTAAGGTACTTACTTATTGCCTAAATCTAAATTGCATTATACACTTGTGGATTTACCCGCAAAAATTATGCATTGGTATAAGAAATTATATTCATTTTGGGATTGAATAGCTAACCGCTAATCATGAGAAAAAAGGAATCGCAATTTTAAGAAAATATTTTCTGGTACCTTTTTCTAGAGACAAGATAAAAAATAAATAAATCCAAAAATCGAAAACATTCGACTCATATCAAAGAATAATCAATTCGCCCGATTTTTATTAATATAAAACCGTTGAAAATTGAAAAAGCAGTTTTGGTAAATGATTTATGGTGTCCGCATTTTCCCGCTTTTGAAGTGTTTGAAAACTATATCACTTTTTACTAGAGTGAAGAAAAATTTCCCAGGTTTCCACTTTGCTAACTTATGGGAAAGTTTGTTTTTCATTTTTCGAACTAGCCACGATTTTGATAGCTCTGTTAATTATACCATACAATATACAATTGGGTACAGGCGTAAAAGGGGCCACAGGTGGTAAAAGCGTTAAAACATGGCCATTTTCTACTTTTTTTTAAAGGTAGCCTGAAAGTGTTTTTCCAATGAAGACGGTATAATTAAAGGCCTATTAAATGGAAAAATCGAGTTTTCGAGTCGAAAATAAAATCAAATCTTACCATTGTTATTACATCAAAAATCAACAATTAGCCAATCTACGCGTCTATAAATTCACTTATTCAAAAAACGCTTTTATTTTCACTGAACTTAATTCAAAAAATAAAAATTCACACTAAACACAAAATTATGCACTTGGCACACGTTCTTTGCATCCACGACGGTAATAAATCAATTCGCCACAAACAGTTAAAGGTGAGGTAACTAAAAGAATATCTTCTTCTAGGAGTGAACTATAGCAGTCAATGCAACAGTGAATGATTCTTGTAAGAAGATTGTTAGACATATGATTTGAAATATTTTTACTGTCACCTTAGCTTCAACATTATAACTAAGAAGTAGTAGGGTAATGTCTTGTACCTCGAGTCATTACTCATTTCTTCCTTGGATCGTAATTGTACCATTTAGTTACAAAGAGCATGCGCATCACTCTTCGTTTTTTTTAAGTCAAATGTCAGAGAATTGATTTGTCTATGCGGTCCCGAACAAAAATTTATTTAGTCAAATATTATTTTAAAAATCAAAACGTACAATTTTTGCAACCGGTTTCACAAATAGAACTTGTCTCCTAAATGGTACTCCAGTATTATTCATAAGGAACTCATTAATCTAAAAAATCAATTTCTCATTAATGTAAAAAGTCAAAATATTATAGCTACCTCATTTGATTTGGCCGAATTGATCATCAGGTTTCACTGATATATTTAAATTCTCAAAAATTTCGATTAAATTTAAAAAATGACTTTTAACATAAATATTTTAAGATAAATTTTTGATCTGAGGTACTACACTCTCCCATAATAAGAAAGACCACCATTCTCAACGTGCTTGAATGTGGTTTCCTCACTACGTACGTAGTTTAGCCGACGGGCTTCACCTGGCCCACTTTCCATTACAACTTCTTCAGTCATATATGAGTAAGTATATATTGTATATATGTATCTATGTTTGATTTACTGATATTATCGATACTTCGATCAAATGTTGATTGTTTTTATTTATTTTATTATTAATTATTGATTTTTCTAAATATCCGTAGATGAAAATCAAGCACAGCTTAGATAATGCTCTGTATATATCTACCCTTAATCAAAGTAGAGCAAGATCGTCTTTCGTAGCTTTTTTTTTTCCCAAAAATTAACTTGTATTTCAATAATCAACACTTAAAATGCGAAATTGTTTTTCGTATTTGGCATTTTGGCGCCCCTTGCAACCTAGGACCTGGATTGTCCGCCCATCCATCGTAATTCTTTTAGTTTGTCTTTTGCTTCATTGGCGTTGAGAAAACAACAGTTTTTATACCATGTATATATGAAATATACATAGTATTATAAGTTTAGTCCCAAGTTTGTAACGCCTAAAAATATTGATGCTACAAAAAAAAAATTGGTATAGGTGTTCAAAAAATCACCTAATTAATCCATTTCCGATTGTCCGTCCGTCCGTCCGTCCGTCCGTCCGTCCGGCCGTCCGTCTGTGGTCACGATTACTCAAAAACGAAAAGAGATATCAAGCTGAAATTTTTACAGCGTGCTTAGGACGTAAAAAGTGAGGTTAAGTTCGTAAATGAGCAACATGGGTCAATTGGGTCATGGGTCCGTAGTACCCATCTTGTAAACCGTTAGAGATAGAATAAAAGTTTAAATGTAAAAAATGTTCCTTACAAAAAAATAAACAATTTTTGTTTGAAACATTTTTTTGTAAACATCACTGTTTACCCACGAGGGCGTTAATTAGGTACAAATTTTATAGTATGTATTAATATAGGAATATCAAAGTGAATATCTTTTGTTATTTACATGACGTCAAAAAAAACAAACGATTGCGCATCAACACTTGCGCATTATATGAGAATATCAGTTAAATATGTCAGATATGTATGTATGTGAAATGTGACAGAGTTATCAACACTGCCTATACATGGTATTTCAACAATTAACTCAGTCAATTGTTTGTTTTCACTTGTTTTATATAGGTTATATAGGTACAAAGGCAAAATTTACTTTTACGTTCTGCTTACTGCTGCTTCCCAGTTGGACATTATAAGCCCATCGAATCATCATCAATCAATTCACTGAATGGCAAATAGGCAATATGCAAGCCGTCGCCAAAGAGAGGGGCAGTTAAACGCAGTTATTCCCTGTCCCATCTAATAAGAGTTTTAGTTTTAGGAGCTAGAAACTCTAAGTCTCCACAAGCAATCAGGATATTTCCTTAAATTTGTTTTCCTTATAACTCATATTTTGCATGTTTCAGCTTACCCCCCTCCCTCCGGCTCATTGTCTCGATGGCGCTTCAAGCAGACAGAAATATTTTTAAGTTTTTTATTTACCTATAAATTTTACGTTTTTTGACATGTAACGTCACAAAGATTTTGGCCCTCCGTGCCCCTTCTTGTCACATTTCGTTAACACCATCCCCTAACCTTAACGTGTAACGCAATCTATGGATGGCCCTAGTAAACTATCCAAAAATGTAGGAACTAAAGTGATTCCTCCAGAGACACTATCCATAGACCTTGCATCGCATTGCCGCAAAACTCTCATCGAAACTATTTTGTAGGAATGTAGCTCAAAAATACCGACCTATTTTCCGGGAAAAGGGCGCTGGTCTATTTACCTACTGTTTTTAAAACAAAGTGTATAATTAAATGTAAACAAATGGAGGTAAATTATTGTAATTAACAATAAATTATTACATAACGCATAAATTTAGGTGTTTATTCGATGTGAAAAAAAAATGACAATTACAACAATACGCAATATAGGTACTTATTATTTGTACGCAATACATATATTGTTTAGAGTTAGAAGGTGTAAGTATTAAAAATAGCAATTAAGGTTTATGAACTGTTAATAAAAAAATTATTAATTATTCTTATAAAAATAAAAAATGTACGGATTACTGATTAAAAAACTTTCCAATATGAAAAAGATTGGAACTATTTTTTATTGAGTGTTTTTTTAGAACATAAAATCAGCATGGATTTTTATGTTTTCTTCATAGTATTTCTGGCTAATATGGTTACTTGCCATTCGTTAAATGAGTAAATGGTTTATATTTTTGTTTTCTGGGAATTGAGTACCCCATAAATAATGTAATTTTCTTTAAAAAAATTTGCTAAAAAACAAAAAAATATGGATTATTTTGCCATTAGACAAATAGTTTTTAGGATATTAAATGAAATCGATCCGAGAAACCGAACTTCATAGTGAGGTTTTGGATATTTTCTAAAAAATTATGCCTCCTATCGTCAAATGTACTCGATTTATGAATGTTTTGCTCATAAATACCTTATGTACTGAGTTTTGTCGAAATTGGCAACAAAAATTTTGTTTCAAAGGAGATTTTAGATACTATCTCAAAAACTATGCATCCAATCGTCAAAATAACTTGATTTTTGTCTTGTTTGGGTAAAAATTTCCCTCTAAAATCGAGTTTTGCCCAATTCCGGAACAGAAAATATCAAATTCCGGAACAATTAAAAAGTATTGGTCTAATGGTGAAATGAATCCAATGTTCTTAATTTGTAGGTTCCTGAATTGTTTGCAATTTTTACAAGTTTGCCGATTACCTAAATCACATAAGAACAGATAGATGCAAGCAAAAACCACAAAAATTCATCCTAATTGGTCTTTTAACGAACAGTTTTTGACGTAAAGTCTAAAATTCTGTATTAAAACATCTTTTTGTTATTTAATTACCAATTATATTAATATTTAACTTAGTATACACAGAATACTTTAACAAACCAACTTTATTTCTTGTTTAAATTATTTTGTTTTGTATGTATTATGTATATATGTATTTTTATTTCATGGTGGAATAATTTTGAAATGAAATGTTTTCATTTAATAAAAAAATTATGTAAAATTTTACTTTTCAAATAAAAATTACAATTTTTATTTTATTATTATTCATATTAGGTATGCGGCCCACTTATGTACGTACAGGTACAATTATTTATTGGCATTACATTACTTAAAAATAAGTTTAAGTACGTTCGTTCAACTTCTTCTAACTTTACTTCAATTCCAATTCGCTCTAATTAACAAGTTTGCTTTTATCAAGATTTATTCTAATGTACAATTTATGTAAATAGAAATAGGTATTGAAATCAAAATTTACTCAATAAATCCGAAATACAAAAGCCGCACATGTGGAACAATTTAAAGTAGTTGGCTTCCCTCCGGTTCTTAATGTTTTTAGGGTGCTGAAATCGAATTTAAACTTTCATGCTAAAATATCAGATTGATCATCAAGGAGGAAGTACACCAACTGAAACCTTGATGCAAAATTATAATCTATCTCTCTCCTATGTGGACTCTTATACCTCTATGATGATCTTATATTTGATCTTCCAAGGTCTTTGGTTAACCTTTTGATCGAAAATTTTAACTTTCTAGATATCCATAAGAATTCAATATTGATAGTCCATTCATCTTTTCAAACTTCAGTGTTCTGGGTATTAACAGTAAAAAAAACGATACCTTATCCTAAAGTAATTGGATCCAATATTGAAAAATTATGCTTTTATAACAAGTCAGGTTGGCCGAGCGGTCTAAGGCGCCAGATTTAAGCTCTGGTTCCCAAACGGGAGCGTGGGTTCGAACCCCACACCTGACAAAATTTTAGAATTCGAAGGATGTGTTTTTTTTTGTTCGTCAGCAATAGGGTATGGAGTTCCACAAAGTAAAGCTCTCTACAATTAACTAAATACAATTAATCAATTTCAAGAAGTTGGCTTCCCTGCGCTTTTTAAAGTTTTTAGGGTGCTGAAATCGAATTTAAACTTTCATGCTAAAATTTCAGATTGACCTTCAAGGAGGAAGTACACCAACTGAAACCTTGATGCAAAATTATAATCTATCTCTCTCCTTTGTGGACTCTTTATATGATGATCTTATATTTGGTCCTCCAAAGTCTTTGGATTCAGGTTAACCTTTTGATCGAAAATTGTAACTTTCTAGATATCCATAAGAATTTAATATTGATAGTCCATTCATCTTTTCAAACTTCAATGTTCTGGGTATTGACAGTAAAAAAAACGATACCTTATCCTAAAGTAATTGGATCCAATATTGAAAAATTATTTTATTCAACAAGTCAGGTTGGCCGAGCGGTCTAAGGCGCCAGATTTAAGCTCTGGTTCCCAAACGGGAGCGTGGGTTCGAACCCCACACCTGACAAAACTTTTGAATACGAAGGATGTGTTTTTTTTTTGTTCGTCAGTAATAGCGGATCGAACTAAATTTTTTTAATCACTTCAGATGAAGTATTTCCCACTTCACGAATAGAAAAGTGAAGTTGATTTTTAAAAATCTTTAATAGTATGCAAGATACGAACGTTTAGATTTCTTTCGTCATACGTAAGTATCGCCATAGAGACTACATATAAAACTTTGTTTTGCTAAAAGGGAATGGGCAACCTTTGAATGCAATCTTTGATAGCTTATAAATTCGTTTTTAATTTCAAGTCTAGCTATACATTTTTATGGGTAATATGGCCAATTAATACCAAATTAATATCATAGAATACAAGAACAATTGAGTCCACGATGAAGGTAGTTTGGCAGTAAGGCTTATTTTCTTGAGAATTTGATGAAATTAAAATACAGTGTAATCTATTAGTATTTAATTTGTCAAAAAGAAAAACAATGAAAATGTGGAACGAGATATTTATTATTAAAAAAATGTTTAATAAAGCAAAGAAAATAAAAATGAAAATTTGATTTTTAATCAGTTTTTATATTTTCTTCTATAATTAACAAAGAATTTCATTTACATAAATTTCTTGATATTCTGTTAACACATTTTCTACCAGTTTTTCTTCTTTAACTGCGTCAGTGAAAATTTCTTCTTTGATTATCAATTCTGTATGCAATTATATTTCAATTTCTTTCTTGGTTTTCAATTCTCTATGCACTTTTTCTTCAGTTTCTATATTTTCTCCTTAAATTGACAAAGAATGATATAAATAAACATGATATTCTCTCAGTTTTTCTTCTTTGACTGTGTCAGTGACAATTTCTTCTTTGATTATCAATTCTGTATGCAATTACTTTTCAATTTCTTCCTTGATTTTCAATTCTCTTTTTCTTCAGTTTCTATATTTTCTTCTTTAATTAACAAAGGATTATATACATAAATTTCATGATGTTCAGTTGGCAAATTTTCTACCAGTTTTTCTTCTTTAACTGCGTCAGCGACCATTTCTTCTTTGATTATCAATTCTGTATGAAATTCTTTTTCAATTTCTTCCTTGATATCCAATTCTCTATTCAATTTTTGTTCAATTTTTATATTTTCTTCTTTAATTAACAAAGGATTATATACATCAATTTCTTGATTTTCTGTTGACACATTTTCTATCAGTTTTTCTTCTTTAACTGTAACTAATTCGATATGTAATGGTTCTGAAGAGTTAGATACAGATGGGTTAGAACACTTTATTGGAGAGGTTTGTTTCGTACGTGATTTGATTCCAGTCTGAGTAGTTGTACTTCGCCGTTTGGTTGTATTGTATACCTGGGCTGTTTTTTCAATTATTTTTTGTTGTTGATCATCGAGTGGATCTGAAAAATTAATTTTTTTCTGATAGAAATATTAAATTAAATAAACGAATTGCTCAAAGTGAAGTGAATTAGTTTGTAAAATACAGGAGTACCTAAACTTAAAATCGTTACAATAATTTAAACTGAATCAATCAAAGACACGTCTAATTTTTTTTTTAGAAAAACGTCTTTGCATGAATACATCAAAATATAGTTAATGAACTCTTTTTTCAACATATTGCTTAGTCCAAAGTGTAAATTCTGAGATTTATTAACGTAAATTACCTTCTTCTTGATTTGGAACTTTGTCGGTTTGTTGAAATACAACTGCTCTTATGAATTCGTCACAATCATTTAACAATGAGAATTTTTGCCTTTTTGCAGCAACTGGTCGACAGATATTAGCAGAACTATTGGATCTTGTAAGTTGGCAGTCAAACTTTGTGGGTAAACAGCCTGGTCTCATCCTTATTCGAGATACAGCACCCATTGTAGTATATTCTACATAATTTTCCATGTCATTTTGAAGCTGAAATTTGATTTAAATCAAGCAATTAGTTATTTAGAAGTACAACAACAACAACAACAAACAAACAACCAATTTGCCAATTTATTTTGGTCTCTTAACCAAAATTAACATCTTCAACGATTTGATATTTGTATTTATAGTTTATCAGAACTTACATCAAAGTGATCTTCACAAAAATAACTGGTACTTGTTGTTGACAATGATGTTGGACATCTTCTAGCAAGAGTTAACCACTTTCTCCTTATTTTTGCACTTTTTGGAACGTATATGAAAAGTTTTTGTGGCGTATTGATTGAAGTATTTTTACACATAGGCACTACACAGCATTTGTAAAACGACGTATTCATTTTTTTTGGCTTTAATTAAACTTATTCGTAAGAAACTCAGTCAAGATCACATTACTTTGACAGAACGCTAATTGTTTATCATGTTATTGTTTATAATCTCCATGATTTACATTACATCTTAATTGACAGGAATGGTAGTCACAGACTTGATTAAATATAGACTGATAAAATAAATGAATCAATCAGTTCCGATAAAATTGTTATTTTTCACTCAAACTATTTCCATTCATTTGGGAATCGTTTGGGAGGATTTGGGAATATAATTTTAGAATTTAGGAATTATTAGTTTTCCTGTAATTAATGTTAGCAGGTAGGAAATTAAATCCACTTAATTTTTATGTTATTCGAAAGGAAATCATTTGGGAATTACGATAAACATGGTTACAGAGATTGGGAATGTATAATTATTTAATTACACTTATTTTTTAGTTGATTTATAGGTTATGTTAATTAACCGTATACCTGAACCATTAATTGTTATATAGCAGTATGGCGCCAATATTCAAATATTATTGAAAAATTTTGTTTTTTTAACTTATTTAAATGTTAAGTTTTATTTTGCATTAAAACTGTTCTTATTCAATTGAGAATCGTTTGGGAAGATTTAGAAATATAACTTTATTATTTAGGACTGATTAGTTTTCATTTAATTAATTAGTTTTTCAAAGTGTAGGTATACTTAGCAGATAAAAAATTAAATTTTCACCATTTTTAAGTTATTTGATAATAATTTACCCGGAGACTAATCTAATTTATTTGGGAATAGCCATACACACCAATACTTGTTTCTTGTTGTATATCGCCTCAGTGAACAGCTGCAGATATCTTATACTGGTTACAAGAGAATTAACTGATTGGACTAATTTTCGAATTCCCCAGTTTTAGTAAAAGGAAAACTATGGAAAATGGATAGGTCTTTATGGAAGATCTCAAAACTAGCTTGCTAAATGAGAAATGAAAAAAATAAATAAAAACTATATTAATTTATTTGAACAATTAGTTTTATTCGTCATCTAAAAGAAACGTTTATATCTAACATAACGATTCAAGACTAAAAGAGAAGCAACAATTAAAAGACTAATTATCGCAACATGCAGATAGTATTTCCTGTAAGTAAAGAAAAATTTGTTAATTTTTTATTATGAGTATATCAACAAAAGGACCCCTTACAATTCTTATGCCTTTCGGCAAACTGTCTGAAATCGTACGCTACGTAGCTCATGAAAACTAAAACAACAGTTTCGATTGCTACAAAGTTCAAGGGCTTTGAGATTTTTAACCAAGAATTCGAGAAAGAATTCGAGTAAACTAGATAGGTGAACAATTTCCAAATTTTTTTGGCTTAATGAACATGGGATATTTCCTCCTCTTTTCAAGAACTAACATTTCACAAACTTCCAAAAATTTTATTCGGAAGACGAAAGTTATTTTCCATACGTTTGATGCGAAGTCCTTTTAAAAAAACATTTCCTATGTAAGTAAATTCTGTCAAACTGGCATAGCTATAATAAAGTCATAGGTAAGTACTTCAATTAGCTAAATTTGTAAAGTTTATTTTAACTTTTGTATGGTAATGCAGGAGCTTACAATTACTGATAGCCACGTCGGCTAAGCAGAGAGAATTGCTATCATTACAATAATGACCGTGATCAGAACATACTATGCAAATACAACGCGTATTTTTTGATAGGCTTTTGTCCACTCAGAATAAATCGGTTGAATAAAAGTTTCAAATAATAAATCATAAAATGTAGATAACAAAATACAAAGTTAATTTTAATAAAATTTAAGGATCATTAATATTTTTAGATAATAATTTTCACAAAACTATGCATCCGGTCACGTGACAGCAAACACAACTCAGATGTACTTTCATGGTACTACGTCACATCATATGAAAGACTATGTAAGCTTACAAATACAAACACATATAACTTGCAAATTCTTGTAAAGATTCATATACATAAATGAATGCATGTCATGAATTGATATCATACAGGACGCCATTTCATCTACACTGGTTTAGGACTAAATTTGAATTGGTTTTTTAAAATGCAAAATACATAATGTAAATAGTTTTTTTTTTTTTTTTAATAATACTTTCTTGGTGTAAATCAGATGCTAATGTAACATATAAACCATTTTTTTAAATTTAGGACAAAAGCCAAATAACCAATGCTAATAATAATCATGCAATAATTATATAGAAGTACATCAAAGTAACATCTTACATTTTTAAATTAAACATTCGTTTGTTAAACGTTTCTTCTGAAAAGTTTTTATCTTTTAACAGATATCGTATTATGCCATCTCTTTGCATTTTCAATTGATCCGAAATTATACATCCAGAATAATCTACCTGTAAATTTTACATAAAATTGATGCAATTATATTTTAAATTATCTGTTTCGATTTTATACTCACCGAGAACTTATCAATATCCTCTGGTTTCAATATTGCATGTAAAGATTTAAAATTATCATTTTTAAATGTCCATTCATTTAATGTGAACGGTGCAAGCTTCATATTTGAATAAAATACTCTACGATATAATTTAAATAAACTAAAACAATATATTTACTTTTGAGAAATGAAAAACGGGTTGATTTGTTATTTTAAAATGATGTAAATGCTAATAATAATTCTTAGTTTTGAGGGTTGATTTTGTATTCGAGAACAAAACTCGCCTGGAAACTGAATAGTTTTTAATAATCGACTTAAAAAAAAACTTGAATTTTAATTACTTACTTTAATCTCTGATTACTTATTTTCAATAAAACACTTAAAAATATTGCTGGAATCAAGTGTAGTGTTACAAAATAAAACCAATACATATATTTATTTGGCGTAGAGACACAAAACGGATACCATAATAGTTGATTCGGTGGATTTTTTAATATTATACTCGAACCGATATTAGTAAACAATCTATTACTCAGATTTACAAAATCACTGGTTGATGAGTTAATTACTAAGCTACAAAAATAATATTATAAGTAATGTTTCGTTTGGTAGGTACTTGTAGAGTACTTGTTTTGTTCCGTTGAATCGAAATTTCGACGTTACCCAGACGGTTAATTTTGGTCCAATTTTTATAATAAGATTCTTGCAACATTGCAAGGTATAATTTTTTGCTTGAATCTAGCAAATTATTCGTTTTAGTAGAAAAGTTACTAGAAAATTCTATTTTCAAATACCATTGATGATTTCATATCCATGGGTGTATAAAAAAAAAGGAGGGAAGAGATTAACATTTATTCTCAGATGAATATTTTGCAAGTTTCAAACAAAAAGTCCAATTTTTTGGGATTGATAATCTTGGAATTTTAATTTAGCAGCTCAAAAAATATAAAGGTACCTAAAGTTGTGTTGAGCACCTCGACCGATACGCTTACTGTCAGCAGCTACCTACTTTGGGAAAACATAAGGAACGTTTTATGGTACTTCTCAGTGAATTTATAGTTACAGATATTAAATTTTTACCATTTATTACGATCAGTTTGTTCTAAAGCCTTATACCATGCTGATGTTATCATTCCTTTTATTGCAATGTCAACAGGCATCCAATCTACCTTCGTATCATCATTTGCATAAACTGCATGAATTACGCCAGTCATAATTCCTGTAATTAGACCCATTGGTCCATTGTAGTTATCAATCCATCCCGGCATTGGTTCTTTTTCCGAACCAACCACTAAGGCAAAATATAATTATTTTATTCAAAAAAAAGTCTTTCAGTTATAAAATAAATTAAAAATTTTTACTGTTATATCAAATTTGAATTAAGTTTAAATGGAAACTTAAATAATTTTCTGGTTAGCCTTCTGGGAAATGAGGGTATAATATTCTCGTTTTGAGCGCTTCTCGAATGAGGACTGTTCAATTATTATTGAGAAAATCATTTTACCATGTGATAGCTTAAATTAGAACTACGATAAAAGCCTTGAAGTGTATCTGGGTTTCAGTAGGCGTTGGATAAAAGATATATATAGAAACCGTAGTAATTTAAAACAATGATGTTCAAATATATAAAAAAACTATATAATTAACAAGTGAAAATTACAAAATTTAAAAAACCCCCGACAAATCTTTCGGGTACGTTTAATTATGTTTTAATTGCTAAACTCGCAATTGAAACATAACAAATAATAGTCTTCATTAAATTACCTTTTTTCTTAAAGCCTTTTCCAAACTGAGCCGATTTTGGAGATCATCACTAATTTTTTAGTTTTTTCGGGTACGGAACCCTCAACTCGCACTTGAAACATAGCTAAGAACACTCTCCATTAAATTGCCTTTCAAACGACAAAAAAATCAAAATCGGTTCATCCGCTTAGGAGCTAAGATGCCACAGACAGACAGACAGACAGACAAACAGACAGACAGACAGACAGACAGACACACATAGCGGTCAAACTTATAACACCCCTTTTTTTTAGTTCGGGGGTTAAAAAAGTCCACTCTTTTAATGGTCTAATTATTCCGAAGACCACTATTATTTTCTATAAAGATTAAAGCTTGCTTTTGATTGCTTCACGTCATTAGTGGTAGACTTGACGTCATTAAGGTTGTCATTTTGACAACTAAGGCTTTATGCCATTAAGGTGGATGATAATCAGAATACCAAGTAAATTCGCTCGTTTTTGCTACAATCAGATTGTTTTTTACAACCAAAAACCCATAACATTAAAAAATCTCAAATGAAATAATAACATAAAAATTTACCGACTGATGGACGAAAAATAACTGTTGATACATCTTCACAACTTTCGAAAAGAAGTTCTTCAGCAAGATTTTTGGAAAAGGTATACGTGTTCGGATATTTATTTAAAATTCTAAAATTAAACGAATTAATTAAATTCATATATAATGCTCAATTCGTGACTCCAAGATATCATAATTTTTGCAGTTGTAAATAGGAATTTTTTTTCGGACATTAAATAGTAAAATGGCGTGCCATACAGCAACAGTCACAAAAATTTTTCTTGAAAATTTATAATCATATGTAACTATTGGATTTTTTATGTTTTTTTTTTTTTTTTTTTTTTTTTTTGTTATCTTGAACGTTTCCTATTTTATTTTTTGATATCTTTGTATTGTTTTAAATACGAGTTGGTTAGGCTGAGTTTGTCGACTATAGAGTAATTGGTTGGGTTCTGAAGTTCTTAGTGCTTGCGTTCAAAAATGATACTATTACAGAAAACGGACATATTATCGTAAACTATATACAAAAGTTAAAGTTAGAATTTTACATGCATATATTTAAATAAAAAAGATATGCGATGCGCGCGTGTGTATTCCGCGATTTCGCTAGGACTAGAATTAAGTGATATGTTACCATTCTCTCCAATTGCCATTACATTGTTATCTATAGTACTTTGGAGTCGCGAATTTGAGCAAACTTTACAAGTAACATACTTTTCTTCAAGAAAATTGAGCACATTTTCATCCATAATTTCAGCTGCTTTAATCATAGTTTTCCAATCCGTTGTCGCCTTATAAACCTTTTCTTCGATTGTGTCCACGCCTTTATCGACATTACAATAAGTGGTTGATGTATATAGAAAAACCTAACCACAGAAAAAGAACTTTATAATTCGCTATCAAAGAAGTAGTCAATACGGTGTGTTGCCACAATATTATCTTGTGGCTGCTTACTATGACATGTAAAATTTAGCATTATGTACATATATTATATAATATAGGTATTACTTGGAACTAAGGATAGCTAAGTTAGTAGAAGCGTGGCTATATAATTGGTTATTTTAGTGATTACTCAGTTCGAATCCAGCAGCAGTGTAATCAGTCACATGCGGAAAAAAAAACTATGGTTAAAAATATGGCCGCTTTATAATTGTACTGTTTCCTGCTTTAGTCAATATATACTAAAATATACTTTAAAAAAAATAAAAATTCGTGTAATAATAGCTACGTCCAGACGAAGTTAGCCATACTGAGGCGAAAGATAGTAAATGCACCTGATGCATCTTAAAGAAAAAATTGGATAATCTTGGGCGTTTTCCGAAATATACATCAGTATACTGGCCATTAGTAATGACGTCATGAATTGCCATATTGTGCTGGTGATAAAATTGTGACAAATAACTATTTAGCCGGCTGTGTAAGCATAGATTAGATTGTGTGAAATAATAATAAAATAATAATTGTAAATTATGTTTCAACAACATATTGCCGTAATAGCCAACACTTCCATTCTTATAAATAGACTTCAGTTAAAATTTGGCACTGACTGAAGTGAAGCCAATGTTACTGAAGGTTCAATATAGGTGTTTATTATAATTGTTTACCTTTAAATTTTGCATTTGTTTAAGTATTTTTAACATTTCTCTAGTTCCTCGTGTATTAATTAAAATAGCATCCTTCAAAGAATCATCAAATCGAACAGATGCTGCCACATGGAATACAATGTTTATTTCATGAATTATAAATTCTAAATCAGAATCAGATAAACCATATTCTAGTTTGCTGATATCTCCTTTAATTACTTTTACTTTTGATAATGATTCCGGATATTCTTCTTTTAATCTGTTAAATAACTAAAAGAAAGGGGAAATGAATACGTATATAAGTGCAAGAAGAAGTGGAACAAGTCAGGTAAAAACAAATTTTCAGTAAAATGAGTGATTAAACATTCCTCAGGCTTACGCTTTATCACAAATCTGTTATTCCTAATAAGCATCAGTATATTTTTCCAACATATCCTTACTATTCATAGGAATATCATGAAAACTTACAGGTATATTAAACATTTTATTTAATCTTTCTTCATCCGTATAATTTTTCTTCGAACGCAGTAATAAATAAATGCCCTTAATTTTTGGACATGAACGAAGTAATTTTTCAATTAAAACTTTGCCCATAAAGCCAGTACCGCCCGTAACCAGAATGTTTTGATCAGCATAAAATTCACAAATTGATGGTGCATTATTTGATAACTGTGATAAAGTTACTTTATCCACAAACATTTTCTTCGTTGGCTTAACGATATTATCTTCAACAATGTAATTGTTATTATAAAACATTTTGGAACACCCGCAACCACAGTCATATATGTATACACCTGATAACTTATCAGAATCAGTCCATGTTCTACAATGTCAATGTTTTTTATATGCCAAACGCAAGCATTCTTATTTGGCTTTGCAAATATTATTATTGTGTTCTTTTTTCATGTCATTGTAGAGTTGTTAATAATAATGTTCGATTTCCTTCGGAAATTCGCTAAAAACATTTAATAAAAGGTCAATTAAAAAAAAGACGTGGTGATGATTATTTAGAAATGAATTTATGTATAATTTTTTTTTTTAATGTAAATTAATTAATAAATTTATTCAATTAAATGACGAAGATCAAGTATTGTGTGATGTGAATATAAAATCAGAATTAACAATAGCTGAAAATATTTTCGATGCACTCAATATGAATGCAACATTGTAATCCAATTTTAAAAAAACGAATAAATTTTATTAAAAAAATAAACTTTTATTTTCTATTTATGGGACATACGCGGGATAAGGATTTCGGAGGAAGTAAAACTAAGATGAGTAACCGCACCCTAGCAGTTTCGAGAATGCCGTAAAGATGCCGTAATTATTCGTTATTATTATAATTTGGCAACCAAATTATAACCAAATTATAACGGTAAATATACGGCATTGCGTAAAAGCCGAATAATTACGGTATCTTTACGGCATTCTATCTATACGGCAGCTATCGTACTCTCCCCAGGATGAGTAACCGCACCCTAGTTTCGAGAATGCCGTAAAGATACCGTAATTATTCGGCTTTTACGCAATGCCGTATATTTACCGTTATAATTTGGTTATAATTTGGTTGCCAAATTATAATAATAACGAATAATTACGGCATCTTTGCGGCACTCTCGAAACTAGGGTGCGGTTACTCATCCTGGGGAGAGTACGATAGCTGCCGTATAGATAGAATGCCGTAAAGATACCGTAATTATTCGGCTTTTACGCAATGCCGTATATTTACCGTTATAATTTGGTTATAATTTGGTTGCCAAATTATAATAATAACGAATAAATACGGCATCTTTACGGCATTCTCGAAACTGCTAGGGTGCGGTTACTCATCTTAGTTTTACTTCCTCCGAAATCCTTATCCCGCGTATGTCCCATAAATAGAAAATAAAAGTTTATTTTTTTAATAAAATTTATTCGTTTTTTTAAAATTGGATTACAATGTTGCATTCATATTGAGTGCATCGAAAATATTTTCAGCTATTGTTAATTCTGATTTTATATTCACATCACACAATACTTGATCTTCGTCATTTAATTGAATAAATTTATTAATTAATTTACATTAAAAAAAAAAATTATACATAAATTCATTTCTAAATAATCATCACCACGTCTTTTTTTTAATTGACCTTTTATTAAATGTTTTTAGCGAATTTCCGAAGGAAATCGAACATTATTATTAACAACTCTACAATGACATGAAAAAAGAACACAATAATAATATTTGCAAAGCCAAATAAGAATGCTTGCGTTTGGCATATAAAAAACATTGACATTGTAGAACATGGACTGATTCTGATAAGTTATCAGGTGTATACATATATGACTGTGGTTGCGGGTGTTCCAAAATGTTTTATAATAACAATTACATTGTTGAAGATAATATCGTTAAGCCAACGAAGAAAATGTTTGTGGATAAAGTAACTTTATCACAGTTATCAAATAATGCACCATCAATTTGTGAATTTTATGCTGATCAAAACATTCTGGTTACGGGCGGTACTGGCTTTATGGGCAAAGTTTTAATTGAAAAATTACTTCGTTCATGTCCAAAAATTAAGGGCATTTATTTATTACTGCGTTCGAAGAAAAATTATACGGATGAAGAAAGATTAAATAAAATGTTTAATATACCTGTAAGTTTTCATGATATTCCTATGAATAGTAAGGATATGTTGGAAAAATATACTGATGCTTATTAGGAATAACAGATTTGTGATAAAGCGTAAGCCTGAGGAATGTTTAATCACTCATTTTACTGAAAATTTGTTTTTACCTGACTTGTTCCACTTCTTCTTGCACTTATATACGTATTCATTTCCCCTTTCTTTTAGTTATTTAACAGATTAAAAGAAGAATATCCGGAATCATTATCAAAAGTAAAAGTAATTAAAGGAGATATCAGCAAACTAGAATATGGTTTATCTGATTCTGATTTAGAATTTATAATTCATGAAATAAACATTGTATTCCATGTGGCAGCATCTGTTCGATTTGATGATTCTTTGAAGGATGCTATTTTAATTAATACACGAGGAACTAGAGAAATGTTAAAAATACTTAAACAAATGCAAAATTTAAAGGTAAACAATTATAATAAACACCTATATTGAACCTTCAGTAACATTGGCTTCACTTCAGTCAGTGCCAAATTTTAACTGAAGTCTATTTATAAGAATGGAAGTGTTGGCTATTACGGCAATATGTTGTTGAAACATAATTTACAATTATTATTTTATTATTATTTCACACAATCTAATCTATGCTTACACAGCCGGCTAAATAGTTATTTGTCACAATTTTATCACCAGCACAATATGGCAATTCATGACGTCATTACTAATGGCCAGTATACTGATGTATATTTCGGAAAACGCCCAAGATTATCCAATTTTTTCTTTAAGATGCATCAGGTGCATTTACTATCTTTCGCCTCAGTATGGCTAACTTCGTCTGGACGTAGCTATTATTACACGAATTTTTATTTTTTTCAAAGTATACACCGTAAAGCAAATAGTTGGTGGCGCTGCTATAGGCTATAGCACAAATGTAAGTTTTAAAAGAAAGTAATAAGAGTAAGATAAAGATCTAAGCAAGTTGTTAGAGTGGATAGAGAAGCTCACAACAATCACTTTCTGCTACACAAGCGCCATTCTGCTCAATTTTAGAACTGTTATTTTCTGTTTTCAGCTAGACACTTTTACTTTGACCCGTATTTATAAATGTCCTTTTTACCTCTACCCTCCATAATATGACTGATTACTTTTTTGATCGAGAATTATAAAGTTGTTTTCTGTAATTAGGTTTTCCTGTATACGTCAACCACTTATTGTAACATCGATAAAGACGTGGATGCAATCGAAGAAAAAGTTTATAAGGAGACAACGGATTGGAAAACTATGATTAGAGCAGCCGAAAATATGGATGAAACGGTGCTCAATTTTCTTGAACAGAAGTATGTTACTTCTCAAGTTAACTCAAATTTAGCATTATTTATGAATTTAAATAATTCTTGTAATTTTAGAATTTTAAATAAATATCCGAACACGTATACTTTTACCAAAAATCTTGCTGAAAAACTTCTCTTTGAAAGTTGTGATGATATACCAACAGTTATTTTTCGTCCTACAGTCGGTAAATTTTTAAGTTATTATTTTAATTTTTAACATTTTTATAGACTTTTGACAATTGATTTTATTACTCCAAATGCTTCTGAAGATGTTTTTAATAATAAAATAATTATATTTTGCCTAAGTGGTTGGTTCGGATAAAGAACCAATGCCTGGATGGATTGATAACTACAATGGGCCAATGGGTCTAATTACAGGAGTTCAGACTGGCTTACTTCATATAGTTTTAATAGACGGTAATAAGGAGGTAAATTGGGTGCCTGTTGACATAGCAATAAAAGGAATGATAACATCAGCATGGTATAAGGCATTAGAACAAACTGATCGTAATAAATGGTAATATTTTAGAGCATGTATGCTATAGATTGTCATAATAATTGTTGAGTACGTTAGCGACTCATTCGAGATGCACGGGATAACTTTATCAATTACAAAACTTCTTATGTTTTGAATAATTTTATGTTCTAAGACTTCTATCTGAGGATAAATGTTATAGGAAGTTTAGTATTATAGTATAGTATAAAATTTGTAAATACCTTTATCCCATACAAAATGGTATCGCTTTCTCCTCGGTACACCTCATGTGAATGACATCATTGTAAAAGTATTTAAAAATAAAATTTTCCGGTGACTTTTCTTCCCAAGCGAATCTTTTGCCAGATTGAAGCAAAAATAAAAGTATAAAGTCAATGCCATTTTTCGACTTGATAATCTTGAAATTTCGATTGAACGACAAAAAAACAAAAAACTGCCAAAAAATAACAGTCACTAAATAACTATACATATACAGGCCGTTCTGTTATTGACTGCAGATCGTCGACCTACAGAATAAGCTCATAAAGACGAAGGAAAAAGTTATGTACCAATTTTGGATCTGAGGCCTAGTTTGCGAGATAATTAACAAAATAAATTAATATAATATTAATAAAAAATAAATAACTTTATCGAATCCCAGTTCAATAAAATTTTGAAGGCTGGTATTGTATTATTACATAAACTGAGAAATAATAATAATAATAAGAGAAGAAGAATAAGTAGAGTGTGGTAAATAGTACATAGATACAACCATTCCCGCTACTATATTATATCATATGCATACAATAAACAAAAACTGATGATGAGATTTAGTCAACTATTTAAACAAATACAAACAATATTATGCATTTTTTTGAGTGTTTTTCATATAGGACCACCTCCTACCTGCCTTCAATATTTTATTGAACTGTGATTCGATAAAGTTATTTACTTTTTATTAATATTATATTAATTTATTTTGTTAATTATTTCGCAAACTAGGCCTCAGATACAAAATTGGTAAATAAATTTTTCCTTCCTCTTTATGAGCTTATTCTGTAGGCCAACGATCTGCAGTCAATAACAAAACGCCCTGTATAACGAAACATTACTAATACTATAATTTAATCTTTGTAGCTTAGTAATTAACTCATCAACTAGTGATTTTATAAAATTCAATAATAGCGTAATGAGTGATCTTGGTGTCAAAATATTAAACAAAAATCCACCGAATCAACTACTATGGTACCCATTTTTTTTTCAAACGACAAATAAATATTTATATTGGTTTTATTTTGTAACACTGCACTTGATTCCTGCAATATTTTTAAATGTTTTATTGAAAATAAGTAATCAGAGATTAAAGTAAGTAAAAAGAGTATATTTTAATTAAAAAATTAAAAATAATTAATAACTTTGCTGCAATCGTAAAAAAAAAGTTTTTTGGCGAAGCCGGTAGGAATGCCACATTCAACAAAAAAAATCATAACAGATAGATGATTCACCAAGGACCCTGATCTTGAAAGTTAGTTAAAGGTATACTCTATTTCGTTAAAGTTAAATGATAGAAGAAAACTTTAAATTAGAAAGGTGGTCATTAGATAATAAACTAACATTTTTTGTTAAAAATATTTTTACCAAATTGTATGTAAAAATTTGACTATACATCAAATGTTTTGGAATTTTTAGCTCAGTTTGTTCGTGATGTAGGGTTTTTGGGATGCTCTTAAACAACTAGAAATAGAACTCAAAATTTAAAATTCGGAATCAAAATTTAATTGTTTAAGTAGATTATAACATTCACCTTCTGTGGAATCTATTAATACAGCGAAAAATCATTCAAACCAACAATATTCGTGTTTTTATTAGAAACACATTTCTAATTTAAAGTTTCTTTGCTTTACCTGTAACCTGTAACTTCAAAGTCAAAACCCAATCCAAGTGATGCCTTCATCTTGAACAAATGCTGCGCTCACCTTCATCTTGAACAAATTTTACATGAAATAACATTTTTCTGTAGCTAACTATAGTGTTGGAAGAAAAACGTCATCAGATAGTGGCAGAGGAATTCTGGAACATACTGTAGACAACGTTAACGCAATTAATAAAAATACGACTGTGACATTCCTATTAAACAAATTCCACATTAAGTTCTGTTCTTGAAAACAAAACAAACTTTCAAAACCGAGAAATATTATTAGCATATCATTATTAAATAAACAATTCAAACCGTTTTTTAATTTTCAAAAGTAAACATTATTTTAGTTTATTTAAATTATATCGCCGAGTATTTTATTCAAATATGAAGCTTGCACCGTTCACATTAAATGAATGGACATTTAAAAATGATAATTTTAAATCTTTACATGCAATATTGAAACCAGAGGATATTGATAAGTTCTCGGTGAGTATAAATTATAAAATCACAACAGATAATTTAAAATATCAATTTTATGTTAAATTTACAGGTAGATTATTCTGGATTAACAGTTTCTGAACGATTTGAAACGAAAAGAGAAGGCACAATACGGTATCTGTTAAAAGATAAGAACTTTTCAAAAGAAACATTTAATAAACGAATGTTTAATTTTAAAATGTAAGATAATACATTATTTTGATGTACTTGTATACAGGGTGTTCTGTTATTAACTGCAGATCGTCAGCCTACAGAATACTACTCATAAAGACGAACAAAAAAGTTATTTACCAAATTTCGATATGAGCCCTGATTCGGAAATTGTGGCAATTGAAAAAATAGAAAGATTTATGAATTCACAAACCTATCAAATTCAATAAATTAGTAGGTGTCACTTTCTGCAGTTAATAACAGAACGCCCTGTGTAAGTCTACCATATGCAATTCTTCCATGACGCATTGACTATGCTCAGAAAATACACTTGGAGTGACGGCCGCGGCGTTCACTTTAAAAGGCGAGCTATATGATCGTAGTATTTTATGATCACGGCCATTGTATTGTAATGATTGGTTCCTGCCAACAATCACTTCTAAGAGTAATTGTTGGTTCCTGTATTACCATAGGAAAATAGAATTACCTTTATAAATTTAGCAAACTAAGCAATACTCGCATGTTAACTCGAAAATTAACTATCTAAGTGTATTGAAATTTGACTTACTTATGGTTGTATAATAGCTATGCCAGTTTTCCAGAATTTACTTACATAGGAAATATTTTTTGTACAATAGTTGAATCATAATGGTCTTGATTTAAGTCACTATGTCATGTAAAGATTGTGAATGAGTATAAAATGTAAAAGGACCCCACATATTTCGTCTGTCTTATATACTTTTTGAAAAATTGAAAATGTTAGTTCTTGAAGTGTATAGAGCAAAAGTCTCTATGGCCATAAAGTAAAAAAAAAGATACTTTGTCATGGGGACTGTTGACAGAAGTGAAATTTTAAAACTTTGGAAGAACTGTGTGTGTGTGTGTTTTTTTTTTTTTTTTTTAATTAACTATAGTATAGATAATTAAAATTTCATAATTTGCAAATTGGAATTATTAACGTATGTATAATAAACTATTATAAATAACAATAAAAAGCAACAACACATAGTGTTTTCAAGCGGTGACTCATCTTAGAACTAAGTGTACTCAATGTTGCTTAACTTCACTGATTGGGCGAGAATCGTTGTTTTCAATGTGGTATGGTGAAGGTAACGGTGGCGATTTGGTGACGATGACACGAGTTCCATGATTTTTATTCACATAAAAAGTGCTCAACGTGCCAAAAGATTTTTTCACTTCAAAAATTTGAAACTTGTTTACCTACCTATAGTTTACCTATAGTTTTTCTCGATTTCTCGATTCTCCATTGTACGGGGTCCTTTGTTGATACACACATAATAAAAAATTAACAAATTGTTCTTTACTTACAGAAAATACTATCTGCATGTTGCTGTAATTATTCTTTTAATTATTGGTTCTCTTTTCGTCTTAAATCGTTATGTTGGAAAATTTATGAATAAACGTTATATTTAGATAAAGAATTCAATTTTTATGCGAGAAGTGGGCATGGTTCTGGTATAACGTTAAATAATTTTTTGTGGTGGTGTTTTGTGGTAGTTGTTGAGCGAAGCGGACGAGTAGCTGTTAGTCTTTTGTATAATTAACACAAATTGTTAAAAATATATTATAAATTTAAAAATTGATTTCAATTCCAAAATAATTACTTCCGGTATAAATTATTTTGCATTTCGACATTTTCCACTTTGATTTCCATGTAAATGTCTCATGTAAATTATTATCAAATAACGTAAAAATGGTGGCTTGAAAAACTTATTAATTACATGAAAACTAATCAGTCCTAAATAATAAAATTATATTCCTAAATCTTCCCAAACGTTTTCCAATTGAATAAGAATAGTTTTAAGGCAAAATAAAACTTAACATTTACATAAATTAAAAAATAAATTTTTCAGTAATATTTGAATATTGGCGCCATACTGCTATATAACAATTAATGGTTCAGGTATATGGTTAATTAACATAACTTATAAATCAACTAAAAAATAAGTGTAATTAAATAATTATACATTCCCAAACTCTGAGACCATGTTTATCGTAATTCCCAAATGATTTCCCTTCGAATAACATAAAAATTAAGTGGATTTAATTTCCTACCTGCTTAAACTAGACGCTGAAAAAAGAATCATTAATTACAGGAAAACTACCAATTCCTAAATTCTAAAATTATATTCCCAAATCCTCCCAAACGATTCCCAAATGAATTGAAATAGTTTGAGTGAAAAATAACAATTTTATCTGCTAAGTATACGGAACTGAATAAATCACTCTTGTTTTGGCGAAAGTGTACTAATCTCTATATAACTAGATAGAGGATCTGTATAAAATAAAATAAATAAGTGTTTAATATTGAAGCATTCCCAGCGTTCCAGAATAAGTAGCTGAGAACTAAATGAAACCATTGTACGAACACTTGCACTGTTTCATTTTTTTTACTTATATTCACTCATTTGGAGGAATATCCCGTCTCAAAAACCTAACCCGTCTAATGAATGGCTGGCTTGTAGATTGATAGTTCGGTGATAAAGACTTTTATTTCCTCTACACTTGGTTAAAATATCCGACATTTTCAAGATAATCAGTTTATAGTTGTTGGCAAATAAAACCAAAAATTTTTGTCTAGCGAATACCAAATAAACCCATATCCACGATGTCATATAAAAATTTTGAATTTAATGTGGGGATAAAAACCATTACTGGAAAATAGGAGTGCTGGAAAGGGGTAAAATTAAAATTTTTGACTAACCAAGTAGATGGTTCATTTGCAGTGGTGGCCCCCGCTTGGACAGGGGCCCCAAAAAATGGAAAATTTTGAAAACACAATCGAAAATTTGAAAAAAAAAAAACACATGAAAAAAAAAAAACACATAAAAAAAAGAAAAAATCCATGTCAACAATATCGATCATTCATTGTCCCCAAACGATTTGAAATTAGTTTAAATCTGTATTTCCCGCGTATAGTTGGCGCTTCGGTCGCTCGTATTTGTGTCTTCGTCTGAACAGCGTTTCCAAATGTTGAATGCCTCATCAGGCTATTCCTTACAATACCGATAGCTAATAGTACAGGGGAGAGATCGTTCAGCGCATTAAAACGCGTCAAAAATTATTTACGCTCATCGATGTGTCAAGAAAAAGTTAGTGATTTAGTCTTACTGTTTATCGAAAAAGACAAGCTTGAAAAACTTGACTTTGATGATGTCATTCATCAATTTGCGACTGAGAAAAGTAGAAAAAAGTTGTAATTTAGATAATAAATTATAAGTTAACTGTAAAATATATTGATTATGCAAAATTAACTAGTTATTCATTATTTTGAAATATCGGGGGGGGGGGAGGTATTTTACAATGAGGGCCCCAAAAACCTGAGGTTGCTTGGGGCCCCATCAGAGGTAAATCCGGCACTGTTCATTTGGTACTCGATAATACCTATAGTTTGGAGGTCAAACACTAAAATTATATTAATTTTTTTGATAGTCAAGTTTTGATGTAACAATTTAAAAAGAAAAAAAAAACTAAAACTATTCATGTCTGTGATTTTACTTAAAGTTTATGGATTTAACCTCCTCTATTATTTATACAGTAAATTTGTTACATAAGTCCCTCATGACCATGCTTGTTTGTAAGTCGCTCATGACCATGCTGTTTATGCGACTATTAAATAAATTAAAATAAAAAAATTAGTTATATTGCAAAACATTTTAGTACTATTACAATAATTCTGTTTTCATTTTAGTACTATTTATTAAATTACCAAATTGTGATATATGGCATTTTTATAAAAGTACGTTTCACTGTTTTATTTACCATACTTACTGCATAAGACGAATATCATTTCCTAGACAAATTTATAAAATGCATTCAACATTGAGATGTTAAATAATATCAATAAAAAACAATAATAAATTTTTATATGAAAAACTTTCTAATTATTCGGTATGGTACTCATCATCTACGTTATTTATTTATTATGTAATCTACAAACAACAATATTGACAATTCAATTAATGGTATAAGATCTGCGAATTAAAACAGTTATTTAACGCTTAATCTGGGTTTGATTCACGTCGAAAACGAATTCCATTGCGTATACAAACGCATATTAGTTCGATAGCGATAAGCACATACGTAAAAATATTAGATAGATACCCAGGATTCGCATACGTTTTTAGATTGAAAATCGAAAATAGAAAATCGATGTAGGAAAATAGTATTTCGGAGCAATTCTGAACAAATCTTGAAAAATAATCATCCAACCGCCAAAGGAGCTCGAATGACAAGCTTTTGAGATATTGATTGAAGAAATAGTCCCGGGATATATCCAATCAAGCAAGTTTTTATAACATATCGCAGAAACAACAAGTTTAAAAGGCAAAAGGATACGATTTTAGTATTCTCTAGGTCAAAATTACTTAAGAATATGCAAATTTCCACACCATTTTCCAACACATTCCATTCCAGTTACGAGCTAAGAAACTGTATTATTGTTAGGGACTGCAAATAGACAACATTATTGGTCTTTCGGAGGAGATAATTGCCTGAATTATCCCTTTCTGGATTTTCACTTGAACTGAGAACAAAAATGGACAGTACAATATAGAGCATGAAACTGCAATTTGAAAATAATTTAGGTATGTAATGAAATAAATCATATTTAAAGAATAACAAAATCTTTTATTTTTATAAATTAATATAATAAGAGATTGGCAGTAAAACAAATTTATTAGGTAACATAAACTCATCTTACAAAAGAAAATATTTTTAAAAAAAAATCTTACTTTTTATTAGAATGAATGAGAATAAAAGAATAGATGAAGTGAAAGTATTATTTAATAGAAAATGTTTATTAACATGAATTAGTATGAACTAAATCTTACAAATAATTATATAAAATTTTTGCTATCTTTATAGATTTCTTTTAAGGTAGTAAGTATAGCAGTATGAAAACGGGAAAATTTAATCAAATCAGCAATCATTTTTTAATTGTTTTCTTACAATAGGGCTTTTCATTTACAAAATGATTATTTTTTGTTTCGGACTGCCAAAAAGCGCGGCTTGACCCGTGCCAAAAAGCGCTGCTTGAAAAAGATAAAATAGATTTAACTTTCTTAGGTTGAAAAGTTTTTTGACAACTGTTCGAAACAAAAGCAAATCGATGAAAAGGTCAATTAATGATACAAAAAAAGACAGAATTAATTAAACAAACAGTAACTATTGAAGCAGCTGATTTGCGTCAATACGATCATGCGCATTGAATAGCATGCTCTGGTATTGTGTTTCTCTGTCAGCTGTTTGAATATTGTATTGTTGTTTCCTTCTTCGTTGTGCCTATCTAACAAAATGTATGATCTAAGGGATAATCTGTATGGTCTGAAATAAATTTAGGTGTTTAATATTCCATTTACTCATTTGGAGGCGGTAGTTTATACTTCTTATTTTGCAGTTTATAGTTTGTTCTTTTGTTTGTAATAAACCCAAAAAATACTGGGCCGTTTAAAAAAATTATATTTTACCTTTAGAAAGCTACCTATATTATCAGCGAATAAAATGGGTCGTATTTTATTTTCAAAAAAACTTAGAATTTCGCACTAAAAATTTAAACTTTTGAAGTTGTGAACAAAATTGGGAATACGTAAGATCAAGGAAAGTGTTTGGGAAACTGCTAGTATGGAGATGTAATTTAAAAAAAAAAAACACACACATTATTTTTATAAAAAAATCATTGTTTTATTTTTTATTAAAAAAAAATTTACTAAAAATTACTGGAAAAAAACAAATTTTGTCATTTATAAATAAAATAATATTATGTAAAATAATATAATATATTCGTACAATTCGGGTATTTCGAGGAAGCATTTTCTACAATACATTTATGTTTTTATAAGTCAGATTCAAAAAAAGGCAAGCTAAATGGCGATAGATATATATAATCTGAACTATTATTCCATTTTCAATGTTATTTTTAAATAACCGCCATTTTGGTGTTTTGTATTTGTACTAGAATGCATATATGTAATATACTCCTATATGGGCAGTTGGTACGGGAAAGAATGTCCAAACATTACGGTGCCGACAATATTTGTTTTCTCTCTCGTTCGAGACATTTTATCTATACTGCGCATGCTTGAGAATTCTCTAAAATATGTATTACATGCGCAGAGCTGACAAATGCGATCGGAAGAGTGAGAGAACGATACACTATCTGTTTCACTTAGTCCGAACGCCTTCCACTTATAGGAACTGACCATATATGTTTACGTATTACATATATGCTAGAATGTCATGTATTGTGGACTAGTGACATATGAATCATTTAGGTTAACAAAAATGACGAATATCCATTGATATAGGGTGCTCCATTTAATCTTAATTACCGAAACTTTTGATAAAATTCCGACACATTTCCACACTTAATTCTTGAATGGCATCAGTTTCTGGTCATCCTATGATTTGAGGGTCATTAGCGTAGATTTTGCCTTCAAATACCACCAAAGAAAAAAATCAACAGAAGTTAAATTACAAGGCCTAGGCGATCAATTAATGCTTTATGAGAGATTATTCGATTGCCAAATCGTTCAAATAAACTAAATGGCAGTCCATTCAAAAGTAAGATCGAAAATGGAACAATTTTATTATGTGGGCGTCAAAATTATTAGGTCAGGACAGGTTCTGTAATCTTTTTCGAAAAATTCGATAATAAATTTATTTGTAGTTTTAGTATAAGATACCTATTTACAAAATTTAAAAACATCCCCCATGTGATATTTGTGAGCAGATGTTTCCATTTTCACGAAAAGATTTTAATGAGCTTCTAACTTAGAATTTCTTCATTATTTGCTTAAGTTGGAGCTAGCAAAAACTTTGGCAGTTTAAGGTAGATTTTGCGACCAATGAAAAAAGAATCGTAATCATATGGCTACCATTTTCTAGGAATTTTAAGCACTTTCTAATGTTTTTCAGAGATTTAAAAAAATGTGAATCTTTCTTTTTAAATTAAGAGCTGTCTTTTTAAATTTCATGAGCTGTCTGCTTTTATTTTTACTGTAGCGGTATTTGTAAATAAGTATCTAATTTGGATTGGAATTTTTCGAAACAGACTACATATTTATAGATTTTTCAGGCGAAGATTTTTTATGATTCAGCGAATTAATTATTTTCCATGTTCAAAATCTCCAAAACAAAAAAAAAAATATTTATATTCGATTACAAAATTAAAAAAATTTATAAACCCACTTGAATTTTAATATGAGAGCCACAACCGAACATGGGAAACTCCGCTCGATAACACATAACCTCAATTTACATTTAATTTTATACTTGCTCTGATGCCAAAAGGGATTTGAAAGAGTAAAAAAGATCGTTTTCAGTGATTATTTATATTTTCCCCGACTATATTCAATCAAATTCTACTTTTAATGTTTTAAGAGATCTTTTAGTTGATAGTCTAATGATTTCTATTGATTTGAACTAGCAGGAAAACCTTCTTAGGCACAGCAAAATGTATTAATAAAAAATAAGGCTTCAGTGTTATCAAAAAAGACTCGAAAATGCTCAGCTGATGAATTTGTTTCAAAAAATTAAAAATAAATTACCTGAATTTACTAGTTACTAAGGCACGAGGTATATTTTTTAAGTACAAAAATTATTCGGGAAGTTTATAATATATTATGCAATAAATTAGAATTTTTTTGTTCGAAAAATATAAGCGAAAACTATTTGTGACCATATTTATCTTACAAAACTACTGTTATAAATAATTAGAAACATAGTCGTTATTTTTGTTATCAGTTCTGGTTTTTGTTTTTAGCTTGTTAAAAAAAAATAATAGAATTCGATTGAATATATTTACATTTGATAGATCTAGGACCAAGCGCAGTATTTGACAGTCATTTCAGAATTATTTTTTACTTTCCATAAGAGCTCTTGTAATGGGTGCGAAAAGTCAAATCGAAATTTTCAACATATCTTTACGTTTCACAGTCAGGGCAATTTTTCGTCTTGTTCATTAATTGGTTGATAGTGTATACTGAAAAATGCTTCCACATGAAGATTTTGTTTTAAAAAGTTGCTAGACACGATTTTGACAAATTTTTAGCCATCCTGAAATTAATGTCAAGTGCTACACCTAGATCTAGACCTAAGAGAAATTTCGAAGTGTTTTAGTACGAATTTTGTTTAATGTGCAAATTTTGTCTTTTTTTAATTACTTTGTACAAAACTACTTCAGGCACTTTTAATTTAGTTTAAAAAAAAATTGAGACAATTCGGAAAAGTCTCTTTAGAATCAAAATTCTATCACAAACAGATTCAATATTTAAAAAAAAAACACTGGGATTTTTCTTTTTCGTTTTTTCCTATACAAAATAAAACATCGATTCGAATTATATTCGAATTTTGTTCTTTTTAAATGGACGGATTCATCCGTTGTTTGTTTTTTTTTTTTACAATTAATTGTACAATATTAATTGCGATTAAAATGTACAATTAATTTTTATATAAAATAAATTCGTTCTTATAAATTAATATGTACAAAAAATTAATATAAATATGGCTATATTAGATTCTATCAGAATATAATTAGCTCGAATTTTTCGGAATAGTGAATTTTAAAGATGGAGGTTTTAATTTTCCACGGCACTATTTGAATTATTAAAATTATGTGATATAAAGCTTGTTGGAAATTCTGTTTTGGAGCGTATTTTGCCATTCTTAATTTTAATTTTATCGACAAAGGATCGAAGGTTCTTCAGTAAGTTTCGAAATACAGCGAGTGTGAACTCTTGTATTCCAATATGCAGTGGGAGAGTTGTTCAGAAAGTTTTGTGATATTCTCTTAGTCAGAGGTAACGAACTTTTATGTTTTAACGAGCCATTTTTTCTATAAAGAAATGTTTAACGAGGCCATAGGCGGGTCGTCAAATAATTATCACTTCAATCTCTCCCTTGAAACGGTTTACTATGCCGAGCAATGACATTTGCAGTCGAGTAACTTGTGTCAACGAAATTGATCATTATACTAGGCGTAAACAAACTATTTCAGTTTCTGAAATGTTATCTGAATAACGATACAAGGAGCAAACAATGTTGGATCGACTTTAGGCGATATTCAATGAAACCTTCGCCTAGTACAAAATAGAATTCGATGTTTGTGTCTTGATAACTGGCTTTACGAATTGATTGATCAGCATTCCCAAAAATTAAAAATAATAGCATTCTGATAGAAAACTATATAAAAACTTTAATCGTTTCATAAAGTTTCATGATCGTAAAGGAGGAGCCTTCTTTGAAGGCGGAAATTCAATTAAATCTTTACGATCATGAAAATATTTATTCGATCTATAAATCTAAATGTCACTTTACAATAAAAAAAACTGCCAAAAAGTATTTCCATTCTTTCAAGGGATAAGTTGAACAATTTTTGAAAAAATAATACCTTATCGCCCATAAAGGAACACAATTTGAATCATTTTTTTGTTTCTAAATTTACGGGATTAATCACAATTTCGTTATACACAGCATTTAATCTCCAAATATATTGAATAGGGGTAGTCCAAAAAACGGAGGATATTGAATTTTCCCCCAACTAAATTAGTGACTTGAACTTTTGTAACGAAATACAGGGCCGTCTTAAGCATATTAAGTGCCGTTTTTTTCTTCGTAAATCAACGTGGCGTCATTCCCCTATTGTAAATGTAGCTTTCTGAGGTCAAGATCTTCGGGTCTAAGCCCAAATTCACCTTTGGTACTACTTCTTCCAATATATTAAAAGATTACATCCTGTAATTCTTAAATAATCTTACAAACTATTCGTATAAGTGGATGTCAGTCTATTTAAATTAGTAAATTTTCAAAATATTTTTTTATGGCAAGAAAAATATATAAAATTCTATGGGGGGGGGGGGATACACTTATAAAAAATATTGTCATATATTGTTACGAATTTTCTAGAATTCGTAAACTACTATTTTTACATTTTATTAGTGTTTTTTTGTTAAAGAAAATTGGTTGTTATTTACTTATAGTAGAATTCGAGGAAAATTACCCCCTCCTTGGATGATTCAACAATAGACTATTTTTTCAATCGATCTTTCGTGTATGATTTACCATGAATACTTAAGCTAAAAGTTTATTCCCGGTAATTCCTTGTTTATGGATGCCCATAAAATACATACTTAAATAGGACGATGAGGAATACAGCCTAACATGACACTGGGCGTTTTTCCTAGTAAATGTGACCTTATATTGCAATAAGTTGGCGAACTGCACTGTGAGGAAAGGTCTAAAAATGGTTGACCCTAGTGTGACGTATTTTATAGACAATCCGTAAACGTAAATCACCTAGAATCAAAAACTTTCTACCTAAAGTAAATACAACCTTTAAAACGATCTACATTCATCCAATTTTCTCACAATCAATTATCACAATCACAAAAGTTCCATTTTATTGTTCGTAAAATAAATATTAAATTAAAAAAAAAGTTTTTCGTCTTTCACACATAATTTTCACCAGCTCTCGGGGTTGATGAATTCACTACACTAATCGGTGATTTAATTTCATTATTCTTCCCCTTTTTATTCTTCTTACCACTGACATTATTCAAATAATTGGCCGTTGAATGATGGTAATGTGGATCCCCTGGTACAGTTGACGATGATCCCGATGGTGTACCCACTGTTGATTCATTGGTGGATGTTATATCGTTACAGTTGTTGTTCTGGGATATGAACGAGGACATCTCCATGACATTTTGATTCTATGGAACCACACGGCATCATCATCAGGTAATTACTATAGGTAGATATGTTATTCAGGAGTTAGAAAATAAAATACATTGCTTGTTATGTGTGTTAAAAGCAGATGTTACCAACCAAACAAACAAAAACAACTTTTTAAACCCTCACATAGAAAAAAACCAACACAAACTTCACAAATTTACTTCCTCGAATACTAGGTTAGACTAGCTTAGAGTGGTTGTACTGGGATGGATCATACTTAGACCAAAAGGTCCGTTGTGATACCGAACAAGGATTTGCCCATTCCCGCCCACTACTCCATGAACCATTTAGAGCTGTTTAAGAACAGCAGGAGTGCTTTGGCGTCAACAGGCTTAAGGCCGGATAGATCGTCAAAGAAACGCGGGCTCAAGTGAGTCCATCTCTTCATGGCAAGAGCTGGACAGTGCTGCAATAATCGTGATACACTGTCAGGCCCAGGTGTTCGTGGTGCCTGCCCAGTGTCCTGTAATAGCCGCAATAAATTTGTTTATAGAGGCACTTTAAAGCGATATAAGATCTTCGGAAAGCCTACGATTGTACTTAGATCATATTTGTGTGTTCTTCCTTCCATCTAAGATTGACCTTTTTAAGATACCCTCAATCTTGAGCAGCTTGTCGTACTACCTTCTAGCATGCTCGTCGTACTACCTTTGAGGTTTTGTAAACCAAGCTAAAGGAATTTAGGGCTAGATGCCCGACTGTTTTGGTAATTCACGGCGTATCAGGGCCTATTGGCTAGTTCAACAATGTTGTAAAATTTCGAATATATTGTAAACAAAGTAGAAAGATGACACTCCCGTTTTGGATAAAATCAATTTCTAAGGCAAATTTGACTCGAAAGTTACGAAGTTTCGAAATTTTACTGGGAAATATTTCGTTAATTTTAGACTATATTCGAGAAAGCAAGTTTTGAGAAACACAATTATACCACAAGACAATTTTTTTTTTTTAAATAAGAAAATACTTAGTTGAAAATATAAGACGTACAATTTGAAAAGCAAAGCTGGCACAGACAGTGAGATAGAGATAGGATGATCAGAGGAGGACCCTTCTCACCTTGTCCTCATCTGCTGTTGCATTCGCCAATGGATTTGGTGTGATTGTTAATTTCGGACCAGGTGGTGGACAACCATTATGCATTGCACGCCGTGATTTTGAATAATCTTTTGATTCAGCTTGAATATGATGACTTCCATCGTTTGAATTACGCTTATCTTCAATATCCCCTGGAAAAAATAAACTTTAAAATAAGATACATACAAGAAAAATTGAACTCTCATAGCCTCAATTATAGCAAATTTATACTTTCGTAAGAACATTTCAGGGGAATTATAGAACTTGGTTTCCTTTTTGTAGGAAAACTAGGTTTTACTTACCTTGACCAGTAATATTTTGAGCTTTTTTCTGTCGATACCGCTTACAAACAACAAGCGCTAATATTGCTCCGGTTAAAAGTGCAATTCCACCCACAGCTGCTCCAATAATGACATATAATTGTAATTTACTTGACTTGCTACCTATCGTGGCACCTGTTGTAGTTTCGTCTCGCGTTAACGATGTTTCCGTAACAGGAATTACGGTTTGTTGCGTTAATATCACACTAAAATCACTGCCAGCTCCTGCATTGAAACTTTGTAATTTAAATTCGTAAATTTTACCAGGTACTAAATGACTGATAATACACGATCGAGCTGATGCATTATCAACGGTTTCTTTGATATAATCGTTTGCAATCGTTAAATCACGATAATTGATGTAGAAGCCTTCTATCGATACATTGCCTTCATTGTGGAGCTAAAAATGATAAAAATATATTAGCGAAAATTTCCACAAAAATTTGTTTCAAGTGACTTACATCCCAATAAATTCGAATTGCAGTTTCATTAATAGCTTCAGTTCGGGTTAATACTGGCGTTGGTAACGGGTTTCGACCAGTAAACGAGGAACGTTGTAAATGAAATTTCGCTGAATTTGGACCTAATTTATTATCGTCATTTGTGTAAACAGCAGCAATTCGAAATTTATAAATTGAATCCGTATACAAATTATCCACTTCGTATGTGTTTACATTTGGACCAATATCTGCATTTACCGTATCCCATTTGGAGGATTTTTCTTGTAATTGTGCCATACGCTCAGGATCATTAGAACTCACTTCCCGATATTGAATTTTAAATAATCGTATCCCTAATCCATCATTTTGTGGCACATTCCATCGAACCATCACCGATGTATCGGATAATCGTGTAATATTTGGCTTGGATGGTGGAATCATTTTCATATTTTTCTCTTTTCGTCGATTTTTATTCTTACCTCGATGAATTTTACCGTTTGAATGATTTTTTCGACTATTTGCTGGTGGTCCAGGTGTTTGACTCCGCGTATCTGACTCTAGATAAGCATCTCCACCAGTTTTTGGTTTCGGGTACACCGTTAAGAGGGATATACTAAATGCATTACCAGCAATATTCGAGGCGAAACATTGGATCGTACCAGCATGGCGTTTTTCTACCGGGTTTATGTAAATTTTATTACCAATTGCTTCGATATTGCTATCGTTTAGAACGCTACGACCATTATTTACCCACTGAATCGTAGGTTCGGGGATTCCTTTTACTGTGCATTCTAATTCGAGACTATCACCTTCGGTTGAATTCTCAGAATTTGGTCCAGATATAATGACCGGCATTTCATGGACCATTAAGGTAGCGTGGTGCGTCAAGGATGGCATAACACCGTTATCAACTTCACAAGCATACGTTGCTTGATCCTGCCTAGTTATGTGAGCTAATTTCAGACCAACTGGCGTTACTTCAATACGATTTCGTGGTATTGGAACACCATCAGATCTTCGCCATCGAATTGTCGGTGGTGGCGTCCCTATTGCCGAACATTCTAAAGTCACATTCTCACCTAGAATATATCAAAATAATTAGAATCTCATAAACAAAGAAATTATTCAATTTCACTTACCCAAAAGTACCGTATAATTTTTGGGAGGCATTCGTAAAAATTTGGGCGCTTCTTTTAGCTTATGTGGTCCAACATTTAAGTAAATTTTGTAAGGTGCATCCGTTGTTATTCCAGTAATCCAATTTTCTGCTTGACAAAAATATTCACCAGAGTTTTTTGACGTCACATTCTGTATAACAAGCGCTCCTGAAGGAGTTTGTATATCTTTTAATTCGTAACCATCACTTCGAAAATATTGTATGGAAGCTGGAGGATTACTTGGTGGCGGAGGGCAATAAAGCGTAATTGTATTGCCCGCCGTTACGTTTATTGTTTGATTTGGAATTTTTGGGAATTTCCCCAATTCGGCAATTGTTAACATGGCTGGTGTTGATGCAATCGCTTGGGCTCCATACCAAGCTACACATTGATAACCGCCCATTTTCGATTTGTTATCAACCTAAAATAAAAAAAAAAAATTGAATACCTCTTTCTCCGAGAACTTTCTCTTTGAAATACTAACCTTAAACCGCAACGACGTGCTATTTCCACGATTTTCATATCGTTTATGATCGATAACATATGCCACAGACAATGTATGCGGCCATTTTGGTAAATGTAACCACTCAAATCGATCGGGTTTTAAACTCATCGTACAATCAAAAGTAACCCGATCTTCCATTGGTACGGCAATGGGTTCGGGATTACTAACGACTTGTAACGAGACATCTGCGATTACAAAATAATTACATAATATTAGAATTTCAATTATTAAAAATCGCATCCAATTCGATGTTGTAGATTGATAATGGTGCATGGATTCATCGGTTCCCATGATTTTGGTTTGATTCTATTGTGTTGCATTCCTGAAACAAGAGAGAAAACCAAATTTAGAAAAAACGAAAAAACGATGGAAATTTTCGAAATCGAAGACTAAGTGAGTGATATTTTTATCGTAGGTCTGATTAAATTTTAAACTAAAAACGACTCCGCAACATTAGATTGGAAAATGGCTTTCTGTTAAACTTTTTCTAATCCACCCTAAAATGTTCTTGGGATCAATCTGATCAAAAGCTCTCAAGGGCACACGAATTTTTAAAGAGTAATTTTGGAGCTACAGATGATCAAAGCTATACATAATTTATATTTTTAGTACTTATATGACTAGGAAAATGGCATTCAGTGAAAATTTTTCAAATCACCCCCGAAATGTTCTTCGGATAGTTATATAGCTCGTAGCTCGAAAACTACTCGTCAAAAATTTTTGTGGCCATGAAAGCTTTTGATCAGTACGTTCCAAAAAACATTTTAGGATAGGTTAGAAAAATTTTCACAGAAAGCTACTTCTTATTGCGGGGTCCTTTCTTAAATTCACAGACAAAAAATTGTTCTCGGTTTATTTCAAAATGGAGTTGTATCTTGAAAACTATGAGCCTGATTAAATTTTTAACTTTTGGGGTCAAATTAGCCTAAGACATATATTTTTGTTGAAATTGAAGACAGAAAATAGATTTTTCCCAAATTTTTTTTGGTGGTTTCAAACCACCAAGGTGAGGTATCTTTGAAAAAATCGAGAGACACAAAAATTTTTTGTTTCGGAATTCGAGGAAAGGTGATTTATGGTGTAATTTTAACCCAAACAAGGAAAAAATCGAATTCATTAAAAAAATTCCAAAAACCGAGTTTTTTTTTTCTGCAATTTACTGTAGAAATTTTTTTCGTCTTGGAACATATTAAGGGGTATCCTCCGAGTGTAAATCCAAATTGGCGGGACGCATAGGCGTGAGCTTCAGCCGCCATGTTGGAAAACACGTTTTGTCAAATATCTCGTGAAAAAATTTTAAAATTGGTTTGAATCAAAATTTTGGCATTGTGGATTCTCCAAGCATTTGAATGCATTAAATACCCTAAATAAAATTTCAAAACATAAATAAATAAACAGTTAATTGATAATAATAGACCACTAAAAATTATTTTAAATAATAATTACATGTAAATTTATGCCTATTGAATACAATTTAAAACTAATAAATATTCATTAAAAACGAAACATTATTCTATATTTGAATTTTTAATTAAATACAAAGAAACATCCAATATTATTCAAAAAACGGAAAAGGATATTGTAACTTATTTAACCCCTCAATATATATTAAATATTATATAAATAATACATCCCTTAATAAATATATGAATTTTAACCCCCTAGAAAAATAAAAACACTTATTAATTCTACCTAAAGAGTTTCCTGTATATCATATTTGTTATTAAAATGTATTGTCAAACTGTATAAATAATGATTTTTTTAAATAATAGATCATTGAAATTTTGTAAAATGATTAAAAAATCGACCACACACATGAAAGTCAGTTTTTAAATTGAGCGAAATATTTTAAGAGGGAAATTAAATCTCCTAGCTCTAATAGGTTCCAAGAGTGTAGAGACCTGGTCCCGGAATTAAGCACATAAGTGATAGATAGCGGAAAACTGGTATCGCAGCTGAAAAGAATGACCTAAAATTAGTGGGTTTCAAAAAAAAATTCCAGTCAAATCGGATCAAATTTGCCTGTGTTATCAAAAAATTGAATTTTTTTAACTTTGTGACGTCATCAGAATCACAAAATTTAATTTTGCTCTATCACATCCAAATTTTATCCAATTTTGATAAACCAAGTATGTAATCCTGCTAAATTTGGGTCATAATTTTCAAATTTGTGATTAAAATTAACCTAGCACTTATAGGTTTCAAGAATGTGGAGCCCTGGTCCCGGAATTAAGCACATAAGTGATAGCTAGCGAAAAACTGACATCGCAGCTGAAAAGAATGACCCAAAATTAATGGGTTTCAAAAAAATTCCAGTAAAATCGGATCAAATTTGCCTGTGTTATCAAAAAATTGAATTTTTTTAACTTTGTGACGTCATCAGAATCCAAAAAATTTAATTTTGCTCTATCACATCCCAATTTTATCCAATTTTGATAAACCAAGTATGTAATCCTACAAAATTTGGGTCATAATTTTCAAATTTGTGATCAAAATTAACCTAGCTCTTATAGGTTTCAAGAATGTGGAGCCCTGGTCCCGGAATTAAGCACATAAGTGATAGCTAGCGAAAAACTGACATCGCAGCTGAAAAGAATGACCCAAAATTAATGGGTTTCAAAAAAATTCCAGTAAAATCGGATCAAATTTGCCTGTGTTATCAAAAAATTGAATTTTTTTAACTTTGTGACGTCATCAGAATCACAAAATTTAATTTTGCTCTATCACATCCAAATTTTATCCAATTTTGATAAACCAAGTATGTAATCCTGCTAAATTTGGGTCATAATTTTCAAATTTGTGATCAAAATTAACCTAGCACTTATAGGTTTCAAGAATGTGGAGCCCTGGTCCCGGAATTAAGCACATAAGTGATAGCTAGCGAAAAGCTGACATCGCAGCTAAAAAGGATGAACCAAAATTAGTGTGTTTAAAAAAAATTCCAGTCAAATCGGATCAAATTTGCCTGTGTTATCAAAAAATCGAATTTTTTTAACTTTGTGACGTCATCAGAATCCAAAAAATTTAATTTTGCTCTATCATATCCAAATTTTATCCAATTTTGATAAATCAAGTATGTAATCCTACTAAATTTGGGTCATAATTTTCAAATTTGTGATCAAAATAAACCTAGCACTTATAGGTTTCAAGAATGTGGAGTCCTGGTCCCGGAATTAAGCACATAAGTGATAGCTATCGAAAAACTGACATCGCAGCTGAAAAGAATGACCCAAAATTAGTGGGTTTCAAAAAAAATTCCAGTAAAATCGGATCAAATTTGCCTGTGTTATCAAAAAATTGAATTTTTTTAACTTTGTGACGGCATCAGAATCCAAAAAATTTAATTTTGCTCTATCACATCCAAATTTTAACCAATTTTGATAAACCAAGTATGTAATCGTACTAAATTTGGGCCACACTTTTCAAATTTGTGAAAATTAACGTAGCTCTAATAGGTTTCGAGAATAAGGAGTCCTTAACATTAAAAAAAATTATTAGAAAAAACTATATTAGATTTATTCCAAAAAACTATAGATAGGTTAAAAAAAAATGCATAATTCGAAAATAGATAAAATTATATGAAGCATAAGTTTGATAATTTAATCTGCGGTTTTCGAGAAACCTTTTTATAACAATAAATTTTATTTTTCTACTACTCAACAAAAATATATTCAAAAAAAAAAACTTCAAAATAAACATATAATATTATTTTTATTTAGCAGATTTTACTTGCTTATTTTAAAAACAAAATTATATTTATATTTATTAAATAATATGTGTTTTTTGTAACTAAATACTTTATAATTTTATTAATATATAATATCGTATTCGTTCGCAGTTCGCTGTTGGTCGAAGAGCCAGAGTAGCCCGCAGACATTACGGTATTTTAAATCAACCCTATATTTTCGTCAATTATTCTCCTATGCCTATTTATGAATTCAGTCCCGTTAGAAAAATGTAAAACTTCGACCACAATCAACGATGTAGTAATTGTACTAGGGTTGCCACGTCCAAGTTCTGGGAAGTCTGACGATATATATGTTTATATCGGAAGCTGAGAGAAATTACACGCATTCTGGAGTATCCCGAAATTTGGAGAGGTGGCAACTTGGAGAGGTGGCAACCCTAAGCCGTACTTAATGCAACAAGGTAAGATTATTTTTACTAGCAACATGTATAAATTTCAGTATTTTTAAAATATTTTGATCTTGGAGCCGGTGTAGCGTTTAGCCAATATTATTTTGCTCTAGCAGGGTCAAAACTTGAGTTGAAGAGGCCCCGGGAGAAGGAAGAGTGTGCCCTCATTTTAAAATTACTTGTGATAATAATATACTATAAATGACGGTTAAAAATTACAGTATTATGTATGATTATCCCTGAGGAAACATTGGGCATTTTCCCTGAGGAAATTGCCCGAGTTGATCCATTGTTGTTCCGACCCTGTGCACTAGTCTACTGTCCACTGGCTCTTAGACCATAATGTTTGCTCTCTCAAAAAATAAATAATAACATAATAAAAATATGAGATTTTAATCAAACTGTGAGTATATGTAGGTACATTGCCAGTGAGTGAAGTGTGTTATGTCTTGTTGAAATTCTTTGTACCTTTGTGCATATACGCTCAGTCTCTCTCTATCTCTATCTCTCTCTCGGCTGCAGTCTTTTGGTTCGTTATTCATTTGATTCGTTGATTAACTTGTCCAATGTTGACAACTTAACAGATTGTTTAAAATATTAAAAAAAAATTTTTTAAGCATAAAATTATATAGGGTGATTGTGTTAACTTCCCTCATAACGCGAGCATAATCCACTTAAGGAGACATGCAAGGATTGAATATTACTAGGGATTTCAATAAAACTTTATAAATACATTTTTTGATTAACAAAGTTTCCAAAAATCACAAAAAATTCCTAGGTCATCGCGCTTTTTATCATTATGTTATCGTTCAAAGTTGGCTGAAAAAATGAAGAATCATATAGGTTATCCTTTTCAATTGGATATTTCTATATCAAAAAATCTAGAGAGTGTGATAAAAAACTATCTAAAATATTTAGACAATCTTGTAGTTTATAATAATACCATAAAAATATAAGGTTGCTGATGATATAAAAACAAAATTTTAATTAAATTATGAGTTCATCAAAGATCCATCATTTGATGAATACAGACGACTATAGTTAGAGTATTGATGATTAAAGAGCGATATCTATATTATCAAATTTATATGCCACACTTGCACACAATATATTATATATTTTTGTAGTTGCGTGGTATTGTAAAGCTTAAAGTAACCCATTACTTGACTACAAAACATGTATTTGTTTTATATGTATGTACCGTGTAATAAACCAAAACTTTTTTACAATACTGTAGGAAAATAATCACCTTAATAAACCTTAAATTATGAAGAATTTTTGGGTAAGAAGAAAACGGTTCTTGATTGTCTTGCTAAACAGATAAATTTATAAATATGCAGCTGTGTATATTGAGTATATAGATGGATACAATGTCTTAGTATTGTACACTGTTGTCACAAATAGTACACAAATATGAGAGCATGATTTTATGGATTTGACTATAACGGTTAAACTCCCTTAATTAATACAGGATATAATAATTATGTCTAGAAAAACTTATACAGTTGTAAAAAAAAAAACAGTATTTTTTATTTTGATTTGATTGATTAGATTCAAAATGATGATGATTATATTGATTTAAATTAAATAAATGTAAATTTGTATGCATATCACGTTACAATGTCATAATAATAATAACTAATTGCGTATTTAGAAGACGTTCGCTTCGATCTATACCTAAGTATTCACTAATACTTTTTAAATTCAATTCAAATAACATCATTTACGATTTGATTTTTAATTTATTCTTTATATACAAGTGGAAATTATATCTAAGTAATTCACATTTGACTTCCATTAAATAAATACAAATTATTTTTTTACAATTATTTTTTTACCATTTTAAAAAAAGGAATTTCAGACAAGTGAAGTACAACAATTTACAAAATTAAAAAACCCCCCAACAAATACGATTTATTCCTTGTAAACCGATTTTTGGAAACTTAGTTATAAAATGTTCTCAATCAAGTCGGTTCGACCGTTTAGGGGCTACGATGCCACTGAGAAACACACAGACGCACACACAGATAAACACTTTAAACTTATAACACTTCTTCTTAAATCAATATCAAAGTGATGGTCAATGACATCAGATGAGATGAAAAGGATATTTAGAGAGCTATCATTTTTTGGGACAAATTTTTGGAAATATTTTAATGAAAATTGAAATATTTGAGTGGACTTTGTTCTTTTGAATTATTGTTTTAAATTACCTAATTATTTTACCATTTCACTTTTCGAAATGAATTGAGCCAGGTTTATTTGACCATTCATTTCCATAGTAATTATTATTTATATGTTAAAATTATATGTTATAATCGCCAATTTTTTAGTTTTTTCGGGTACGGAACCCTAAGCTCGCACTTGAAACATTGTCCCTAAAAATTACCTTTCAAATGATACCAAAAATATTAAAATCACACACACAGCGGTCAAAATACAGCAAAAATATGGTGGAAGCGCAATTAAGTCACATGATATATCCAATCTCACTAAATACTATACATTTATTTGCGCTCCCACCATATTTGTTAAAACTACCTTGTTTAAGGATGTGACAAAAAAAAAATGAGTGTGTGAAAATATTTGAAACTTTTGTATCATTTTTTGAAAGTGAATTCTTTTAGAACTTGGGAAAATTAGACGAAAATGAAGTGTAAAACTTTTTGATGCATACCATAAGTTTTGGAATATTGATACCAAAAAATGTTAAAATTATATGTCATCATAATCGCCAATTTTTTTCGCCGTTTTCGTAATTAAACGCTTTTCTGCTCTACCCTAAATAAAAGTTAAAGTTAAACTAAATTGCAATTAAGGATAAAAATCCTGGTAGTATTAACTGAATTTTTTTGAATTGTGAATACAAACTTGCAATGTAACAGATTTCTCTCCACAATTAAAATAATTGACAGAAATTGTGAAGCTGTTGCGTAACCATAATTTCAAAAATTTAATTTGACATCAAAGTATGTAAACCCTAATGTTTTCATAACACAAATCTGTCATCATGTTCTGGCCTAAATATTTATGGAAGTAATTATTAATTATGTCCTTTTAAAACATCTAATTAAAATCAGTAACTCCTTTAAAAACATGATTTAAAAAGCAATTTATAATTAAAATAAATATATTTAAAAAAATGTTGAGTTTTGCCTGTGCATAGATTTCATAAATATTTCATGCTAAATAAAGATTATTCCATAAAAATAATATGAAATGAAACGCATAGAATGAAAATCAATTTTCATATACCTTAATCGGAAAAGTAACATATTTCAAAATTTAATTACTCGGGATTGAATATTTGGATTGATTGATTAATTAATTATTGATTTATTTGATTTCGCTTTTTATTATCGAGATCTTTAACGACTACTATTGAGGTATTTAACGTCTATGACGTTTTGGGTTAGGAACTGTATTTGCCTCTATTATATAAAATTTTCTAAATTTTGCTTGTCCATAAAATGTTCTCTTTTCTTTAAAATAGACTTAAAAAATTCAAATAAAAATTGTTTAGATATATTTTTTTTAAAGTGATTTTATCAAAAGCTAAATTCTTTGATAAAACGTGCTTAAGTTCTCCTTAAGTTTTAGAAGAGTTTGACTTAAAGTAAGCTATAATAGTTACTCCAAGCAAATAAGACATTTGGTTACTTAAATACTGAAATGAGCAGTTTCTTAACGTAAAGTTGCACGTTTTTAATTTAAAAAAAAAGGATTTTCTGGACTCAAATCCAGATTTCATCCAAAAAGATTTTGCAATTGTTTTACTAAAATACGAATAAAAATGTCTAAAAACGATCAAAGTTGCCCACAATTTTAGCAAAAACATATAACCACTAAGCAGTAATAAGGGTTTAAAAATCTGTGTTATATAGGTTTTACTGGCATTTTGCGGTTAAAATAATAATTAAATTACATATTGTTATCATTTTCGTTTTATTTGAATTTCATTTTTTTGCTAGTAATTTTAGATAAATAAGTCAAAGTCCTGAAAAATCAGTGAAAATCAGTATCCAAGTATAATAATTTGGTAGATGCTGTGAGAGTACAGGTCCCGAAAATGGTTAACAAAAACAGATTTTAATGTTGAAAAAACTGGTTTCAAAATTCAAAGAAAATTCACCAATAACCAATTTCCAATTTGCTTGGACTATTATCAAGCTGCAGAAGAAGTTATAATAGTTTAGTATATTGAACAGAGAGTTAAGAGTTTTATAATTTTTTTTTTTTTATTTATATTTTAAACCAGTACAGATTCAGTTCGCATTCAGTTTGTTTTGGTTCTTTGTTTGTTGCTAAGGTGGTATTTAGTTGGTTTTACATTTCATCTTTGTCCAACTTATATGTATCGTGGTGCTTCGGTTTAGGTATCTAACGTATTCGATAATATATTTTATTATAAATAAATTTATATATTAAAAGAATGCATTTTAAAATAGCTATATTATGCGCTCAGTTCAACTTAACATGTGCAGGTTGTCTTAGTCTTGGGTGCTATTATGTTTGAAAGTTGTAACTCCTGGTGAAGAAAAGGGGATTTAATTACGCTGTCCAGAATAGTGTGCCATTTCTATTATGATTGAACAACTTTAAAGCTGAGTTTCGAAACTGAAGGCAAATGCAAATGAAGACTCTAGTTTCGAAATCTGAAGGCAAATGCAATCTTGTGTTGAGTCTACGCCAAAATGGACTAAGTACATGAAAAGTTGCTCTTGGAAAGTTATCCAAGAAAATGGATAAACAAAATAATTATTTTGTTACTAGCCATTTCCCGGAGGCTAAATGATCGGTTGTATCTAGAATCCTAAGTTTCCAGTGATGAGTTTCCAAATTTTATTTGGGTGAGGTTTTAATTTTATATCCTTCAAACTTTTTGGGATAACCGATTGAGTGCTATCTACAATATACAGATTGTGTTCATTGCGGAACAAATTCTTTTGTTATTAGGCATTTCTAGGGGGGCGATGTGATCGATTGTATCTAGAAATCGTATGTTTCTAGTGAAATATAAACTTTCTTTTGGTAGAGCTTGAGTCTTAGAATCATTAAACTTTGATAAAATCTGTTATTTTTTAAAATTAAGTAATCTCTGATGACTGGCCTAAACATCTCATTCGCTGAAAACTTTTTGATCCTACCACAAAAAAGAATGAATGATCTGTCATTACTTGGTCAACAAAAGGCGCAAAAAGACACTTATTTCTAAGTTACGACCGAAAGAAGGAAATGGAAGCGTACCATAACTGAAATGCTTGAGGGATATTTTGCCCGTTCTTTACAGTATGTAGTGAAAAGTCACGGGGAAAATGTGTTACATCTTTTTTCTTGCTTTATACAATCTTTCCTTGAGATGGCAGAAGATAGGAATGCTATAAGATTCATATACTTCCCACTATTAGTCGAATCTATGAGAAAATTTCTAAGAAAGTATTTATATAACAAAGTTGTACTGATTATAACTCAAATAAAAATATTTAAAAAAAATAAATAAAAAATAAAATAAAATATAAATACAGAAAAAAAACACAAAGAAATTCATACGTATAGAGGCAAGAGCAACAAAACAGCAGAGCAATGGTATGTAATGGCTTGGCTATTGAAAAATACCATTCCATGGGTTGATAGTTTACGATTCGCGACATTTGTTTTACAATGCCTGTTTATTGAACATAATATTACATTATATACAATACATTATGTATATCTTTACCAAATGGTTCACATTCATTATCCACCTCCTTGATTTAATGTACTTGGGAAAACTTAACATATGGGACAAAATAACTTAAGACTTAAGATATGAATATTATCAGACGGGTTCTGGTGGTCGGAGCCCTAAATATAGGAAAGGATGTTTGTGAAAATATTATAAAACATTGCTGAAAAATATTTGTCGAGTTGATTTAATATACAGGAAATGAAAAGGCATCAATGATTGCAAAGATCGAATATATGATGGAGATAAAGATCGTTCCAGCATAAGCTGCAGTACTTGTTCGAAGAATAATCTATGAAGGCTAACAAGAACTTTTTTTAAATATCTTTACACCCTTTGGGAAGTTAGTCGTGTGGACTACAGGGATCGCACCCACACGACTTCAGTACATCAACTATGTACTGCCAATTTTTAAAGATATGGACAGTTTTTGGCTTTTATCTTCACTTTTCCCTCAGTTAGTTAGCAGACAGGCGAACATGTGTTTAATTTCGAAGAGAATGTATGTACATTGAATATCCTTAAATATTTTTTACAATTACTTTTATATTTTGCAGTATGGCCTGCTTTTCTGAACCACTTAGTTCGAAATCAATAACCGTGCAACCAAGAACGACGAAGTCTCTTAAGAGAGTAGCAATAGGTTGATTGTATGCGGGTTAAACGATGTACCATAATCAGTATCGTATCCAAACTTAAATTTATCATCAATCGTGATAAATCCAAGTAAATTCCCCATACTTGCTACCCTAAAAAAAGCCCTAAAGTTAATATCCATCCTTCCTCTTAGCTAACTGTATAGAATTTTAACATTTTAGAATTGTATGTCTATGCCAAAAAAAATTTTCTTGACGGTGTTTTGTAACGACAGAAAATAATAAATAGGCTTTATCAGTTAAACTATTCAAGTTAAATATCCCCTCATAGTAATAATTGAAGACTACGCGTATGTTGTATAACAATAGAGACCTAAGTTATGTTGCCGTTGTATTCGTAACGCGGCTTACTTTTACTTTTACCCTAAACGACAACTTAAAACACGACATTGACAATTTAATCAGAGTAGCCTACTACCTGTGGCTCGTTGTTCGTTGGTTAGCTGGTTTGCAGGAGGCTACACAACATCCAGCAGCTTAGATAGATATAGACGACCACGATGACTTATCTTCGCGGAATGAAGAATCTTTTTATCATCTCACATATACATGGTGATTTTTATATCCCGTTATATATACGAAATATTATTTCCATTTGTCCGTCAGTCTGTCTACACGATATCTCAAAAACAAAAGGAGATATCGGGTTGAAATTTTTATAGCATGCTCCCTACATAAAAAGTGAGTTTAAATTTGTAAATGAGTAACATATCTCAATTGAGTCTTGGGTTTGTTGAACCAATTTTGTAAACCGTAAGAGATAGAACAAAAGTTTAAATGTAAAAAGTGTTCCTTATGAAAAATAAACAACTTATGGCTGAAAATTTTTTTCGTAAATATCCCATTTATCCCGTGAAGGAGCTATAGGAAAAATTTTGGTGTCCATTTTTTTTTATTAAAAAATAAGAATCCCCACAAAAATTGTTATTTTGAAAATTTCTTGGTTAAAAATTTTCTTGGTGGAAACCTGAAAATACCTGAAATCAAATGCTAGAAGTTGGGATCTAGAGAATAAAATTTTCAAACAAAAATTGATATTTTTGAAGTGAAAAATCAGAAAATGATTCAAAAAATAGGTAGTTTCATTTAAAAAAAACAAAGTTGACCATTGGTTTGGGTTTGACCGGAGGGGCGTCCCTGGGAAATAAAACATTTTGTTTTTTCATCTTGATTATAAGGATACCCCGATTTTACCTTTTTTTGATATTTCAACAATATTTTGTCGCGAAATGATCTGGAAACTTTTAAATCACTCTATACTACACAACTCACATGCATACAGAAAATAAAATCGACCAAAAAATCCCTGACAACAACTTAAAGCATACACTGTTTTACAAGCTGTTTTAAATACACAGCTTATGGAAGAAAAAGATCTCGTTTTTGGTTTTTGGGTGTGTTTTATTTGGGTGCTATAAAACATTGTGTAGTCACACTAAAAACACTTTAAAAGTTTAAATCTTTATTGAAGGTTTTTTTTTTGGTTTTGAAACAAAATAATTTCTAAATTGTTGAATGAATTTCTAAAAAAAATATCAATCGCGTAGGGGAGAAATTGATAGCTCATTGCTAAATTCCAGCAGATAATAGATTTTCTCAAACGTCAGGATTGAAATAATTTTCTTTTTTTAACTTGCATTTAGTAATTTTTCGATTTTATTTGAATATCTCTCCTGGTCAAAAAGTTGTATCCCAGTTATTTTTCCACAAGATGATCCACATTCGTAGATCCTAGAGAAATTACAAAGATCATCTATTTCAAATTTTGACTGAATCATTTTCATCATTTTGCTCTAATGGTAATAAAAATATGGACTTACATAGACAAAATGATTCAACTACGGCCTTAAAAAAAAGGGTTATCTACAGTTTGAAGTCTTTTCTATAAAAACTTATCTCTTTTGAACAGTGATATAACGTACAGGAAATCTTAAATCCTTTCTCAGTTTTCGTGTCAAACAAACGTAACGGTTTATTTTTGTTTGAATTGTCATGGTTCGATAAATATTGCGATTCATCTCTTCAATTCCATTTTTTTTCCTCTTTATGATACAGCGAAGAATTACCGAGCGAATTTTTTTTCATCAAAAGTAATTTAATATAAAATATTTTATTATTATTTATAATAAAGTTGACATTTTTTTCAAGACGAGGTAAAAACGTTAAGTTCCATAACACGAGAAAGGATTTTTATGCTATTGACTTTATTCGTACAATAATCTCACGTGAATACAATGGATATTGAAGAAGTAAATTGAACATTGTTAAAGATTAGAGTTTCTGATCGAGAATTCTAAATTAGTCGTGACGAGAAAAAAACTCAATGTCTCGAGAACTCGAGTAATCAATTCCGTGAGCTTGATAACTAAAAAACTAGCATATGATACATAGATAATAGATAATTTCAAAACTCAAATTATAGTTCAACTGAAGTTTCCGACATTGTCGTAACTCGACAATGAGTTTTACAAGAAGACAATGGATTCTTTTAACATTCTTCAGCCATGAAATCCATTTTTTCTGTGTAAAAATCCAGTCTCTAACTTCGTATATGTACAGTAACATAAAATACGGTCACAATATTATAAAACAAGTTGCTAGAGCAAAGCAACTAAATAAATTATTATTATTATTATAAGTTATGATGTCATAAATGATTTATTTATTGAAATCATTATTAATTTATAATATTTCTTATATAATATTTTTATTACAATCAAAAACTAACTACGATTCGTTGTTAAGCGAAGCGTCCATCTGGATTTATTTGTTTATATTTGTGGACAAAGCAATTGAACAAAATTATTAGCAGAGAATGATTAAAAAATAAATTTCGATTTTTGCCCCAACTTCCTAGATCAATTTTTTGTATTATATAAATACGTTTTCAACTATCAAGTAGTCATTATCAGTATGAATTAGCTAATCGTATTGTGTTACTCGGTGCTAATTTGGTGGCGGACTGCACATTGATATTTTCGTATACCTACAATTTATACTGTTCTACGTACTAATACTTGTAGCATTCTATAGGTGAAAGAATTTTTAAAATCGGTTAAGTAGTGAATTCAAAAATGATGGATTATATATATTTTCATACAAACTTTCATCCCCTATTTCACCCTTTTAGGGGATGAATTTCATAAAATCACTTTCTTAAGTGGCACCTACAGTATAAAATCAGTATCTTCTCGAAATTCCAAACTTCTATCATTAGCGATTCAGGCTGGGCGTCGATATATCAGTCGCGGCATTGCCTATTCCCCCTCCAGATTATTTCGCCCATCTGAAATGTTTCTGATTTTAAATACAATACAAAAATCATCAAAATCAGAGCTGTCATTGAGGATTTCCTAAGAATGGCTATTTAATGTATTTCTTTATCCGACTGTTTTTAGAAAAAGCATTTTATAAATAAATAAAATAAAAAAGGGCGTTAATTAAATTATAAAATGTATCACCGCAACTCGTATCATCATATCAATGTTATTTAATTTCCTCTAACGATTTAATAATAATTTTATTTCTCAATGTGATAAATGAAAGGAAATCATTCATTATTTTCGCTTGCATTTATTATTAAAGTTGCAAAATAAAAAAAATTAATATTATTTTTTGTTCGTTTTGTAAATATTAAAAATGTATATGTGTATGCATGTATGTATGTGTGTGGAACTTTGAAGAGATTTCTTGAAGATACACACTCTATCTTGGTTCAAATTTCAAATAAAAACATTTCTTCCGATATGTATTAACAATGTTGGTGTGGTTATTTTGTATTTACTATTTATATTTGTGGTTAAATAAACACAATTATATTTTGAGATTCCGTTACAAAAAGTATAGATTATTACAAGATAATGTTGCAATATTCGTCAAGTTTTAAGATTATTGTAAAACTAACCAAGGTACTTGAAAAAGGCGTTGAGTTTTTTGCCAGAATATAATTCGTTATGCTACCATCGCATCCGTAGGAATAATTGGGGTATCTTCAACCACATTAAGGATGTATGTTTTCAACATTAAAAATTGTTTTGCAATAATATATTAAAACACTTTAGAGTCGTGCGCCATGAATCATGACGCAATCTGTTATGACAATTCATAGTATACCAAAGAGTTTATGCAATTAGAGAACGCCAGGGCCAAAAACTTGCGATATGATGAATGAGAGAGAAGACTACCAGTGAGTTCCCCTGTAGCCTTGTCTAATGTATTTGTCATTGGCTGCATATTGTTTACATTATTGCTATTAATAAAAATCGATTTATGGAATATTATTTAATACATTAAAAGGGCACTTTCATCTACCAATATTTCAATTATTTAGTATAAACTGCGGCCACATATTGGAGAATATGCAAATATAAAACATATATATTAAATACTTTTTCATTTTTTAGAAAAAAGAATACAAAACTGTATAGAACCTCTTTGTACAAAACAAATATAATAGCAGACACAAAATCTCTATGCATCATATGATTTTGGTATATGACTATGACAGGGACACAGGGGAACTCACTGAAAGTCTTCTCTCTCATTCATCATATCGCGTCCACTTAAAGGCTAGCAGATACCTCGCGTTCTCTATGTATATAAACTTTTTGGATTCAAAACCATTCATGAAAGATGTTATATTACCTTGCAATAATTTGAACTTCAACATTAAATTTTTAATTAAATAAACGATTAAAAAACGGTTTTCATAGCTTAGATAACATTTTTTGGGCTATAACTAACTTTTAGGACAGAAAAATTTTTTTTAGAAGTGTCTATTTTCCATTTAGACGAATTCTTGCATTTCTTCGTATTAGCATACACTTAACGACCCCGTTTATGTTCTCTGTCATTCAGTGCCATAAAATTCAATTGCAATTGATTGTGAATGAACCGTTGAATGTCGTCAACTATGAAGTATGTTTGCTGCATGTGGAATATGATTAAAAATTCTCTTGTGCTTCTTGGATATAATAATAAGTTAATAAATAATATTATGAAGAAAAATCAATATTAGTTTTTTGATGTAACATAAAATTTTTTATAAAATAATATTTATCTTTATAATATTCATTGAAATGACAAATATTTTATTCCAGGGGTGTATTTCATGAGAAAACGATTTGGAGCGTATTTCATGGGGAGACCCGTCCCCATGAAAAACACGGCTATAAATTAGATCAAACTCTAGTACAATAAAATTATTTCAACATTATGTATTTTTATCTAGAATTTAAATATAAAACAACTATCGATAAAAACGTGTGAACCATTGTATGTGAAATGTTCCCATGATACCATGTCATAATGTACCTTGAATCAACCGCTCCCGGTTGTACTGACGGCGCTTTTTTCAACATGTTTTCTTTACAATTCACTCTAGGAAATACCCTCATACAATTTGTGCGATTGAAATTTACCCTACACGTTTCAGCGTCCACAGCTTCAATTGGTATTTTTTATGACTAGAATGATACTTCCTTTTCTCATTTTCGCTTATCTATGCTTAGCTAAACCTATTAAAAACAGGAAAACAAAAAATTGACTGAGTTAATTCTTGAAATACCATGTACAGACAGTGTTGTTGACGCAATCCTTTGTTTTTTTACGTTTCGTAAGTAAAGATATCCACTCTTAGATAGCCACACACTCATAACTAATATTCCCATATAATACATACTATAAAATTTGCACCTAATTTGCACCCTCGTGGGTAAACATACTCCATTTTTCGTCCAATTTAAAACAATTTTATCATGACTTTTGTACTATAATGAAAGTATACCCCCCTTGATCATAAATGCTTCTACGCCACTGTAGAGAATATACGAAGTACAGGGTATAATGTGAAAATAAAATAATCTTTATATTATTCATTTATCGATAATCAATAAATTTGAAAGCGGTAAACTATAATCAATAAAAATTTAAACTGTTTGCTTATCAACAAAATAAAGTTTCCTTTATAATTTCGGATGATTGCAGCTGGTTATAAAGTTTGACAATCGAATTCATCAATTCAATATTTATTTTAAAGTTGTTTTTCATTCAAATATGGGCCAAAAACAATTTTTGTGTTCAGCGGGAATTGGATGAAGGAATTAAGTATAGACATAAAATTGGCAAAATAACAACTTTGAGAAGCAAATTACAAATCAAGTTGAAAGATAATATAATTTAATAACTTTTTATGTGTAGGTTAAATTAAAATTATTAAAATCGTGACCTTGGTTTATGGTATTTGGGTTGAAGGAGAACTTCGTGAAGTGCATCCACACAACAGTGCAACCAGCACAAGTGTACTCACATTTTAATAACAATAATAAAAACATGATATTGTGGTTATGATCCTTAGAGATCAGATAAATAACTTTCTGGGTAGGTAAATTATTACATTCATTAAGAAGTGCGATTCCGGAGAGAAACAGCTAGCGGAAATCCTCTTCCAAAATGCTTGAATCCTGGAATTTATTCAGTTTATGTATCCGAAACTTCTAGATCGTTTTCCAGTGTAATGATTGCTTGCGGTAATTAAAGGACCCAAAAAACATAAACATTCAATTCGTTTTCAATATAATTCCTGGTGGAAATAACCTTAGAAAATTTTTAGAATGGGCTTGTAGGCTCTTTTGCAGACACCTCCAAACGTAAGGATATAATTTTTGATTTCGATTTTCGAGGTGAAAACAACAAAGTTCCTATCAGAAAGTTTAAAAAAATGCACACAGAATAACGAAGATATGGCTCACAACATTATATCTATTCTCTGATGTGTGTACTTCAAGACCTGGTGCTGTGGGCATACTCTGAAGATGATGATGGTGTTTTTATTAAAGCAGACAATCCATTATCTCTTACTTTGTGCAACTCATACAACCTAACAGCACAATAACCGAACCGAACCCGTACATCAAAGGTTATTTAAATTTACAATATAATCATCATCGAAATTCTAAAAATTTCATTTGTAGACAGGTCTTTTAACCCGAAAAATGGGTCAACAATTGCTAGAGTTCATTCAAAAAACTACGCTCACCTACTCCGATGGTTCTTTTTTACTTCGAAAATAACATCGATGTGATTTTTTTTCGCTATCCAATTTGTCCTCTAGGCTCTATTATATAAACAAATACGACATTTCCCTCAAAATTTGGAAACAAATTTTTGCAGTTCAAACGTCAAAATTTGATCACATTTGTAATCAAATTAGTTTAATATGAAATGTATAAAATTTTCAGAATCGATATATATTTTATGATTAAATATAGCTTTGAAATAATAAATAATGGTGAATATTTATAAAAGTAAATATTTACTCAAGATAATTTTCTCATTTGAGATAATCGAATCAATTGTGTAGGTATAATTCCGACCGATCAATAAAATTCGTAGAAGTTTGTATGTAATCAAAAATATGTTTAGAAAAAAATATTATCTTTAAGAAATTATCAAACAGTTTATTTTAGGATAGTTCCCTTAAAGGAACTCCATAATATTTGGTAGAAAAGGTTGAAATCAAAATTTCATGGGCAGATCAAAAATTTTAACGAAGATCTTAGAATAAAGATAAGAAGTTTTGAGATATTTTTGATAACACAATCAAATTTTAGCCGACATGAATGGAATTTTTTTTGAAACCACTAATTTTGGCTCAGACTTTCTATTTTGATGTTAGTTTTTTGCGCTCATTCACTCTTGTATCAAATGTGGGGACCAGGATCCATCATTCTTGAAATTTATGAAAGATTATATTACACTTGCCCACAAATTTTAAAAGTATGACCCAAATTTAGTTGGATTACATACTTGGTTTATTCAAACAGGATAAAACTTTAACGTGATAGAGTAAAATAAAATTTTTGGATTTCGATGACGTCATTATGTCCAATAAATCGATTTTTCATAACACAGACAAATTTGATACGACATGAATGGATTTTTTTTTGAAACCCACTAATTTTGGGCAAAGATTTCTAAATTAGTTTTTTGCTACCATTCATCGTTGTACTAAATGTGGAAACCAGGATCCAGCATTCTTGAATTCTATTAAAGATATGTAAAATTTGACCACAAATTTAGTTGGATTTTTTACTTGATTTATCAAAATTGGATATAATTTGGATATGATAGAGCAAAATTAAATTTTTTTGGTTTTTATGACGTCATTAAGTCCTAAAATCTATTTTTTCGAAGTATTCGAAGTAATTTATATGTAATCTAGATTCGTATTGTAGATTTTTGTCATTTTCGTCATTTCAGTCGATTCTCTAACCATTTAAGCTACCATAACAATATATTCTGTTATAAATGCAAATTTTTTTCGAAAAAAAAAAATGGAAACAATAAAAGCATAGCAAAAATATAATCACAATACTACCAACTTTAAATAATAAAAACTTCAATACCAGTTTTTTTTTCCATAATATTATTTTATTAAAAACGCAATAATATAATATTTACAGAAAATGAATTATTAAAAGAAATATAGAAAAAAAATTGATATGGAACTACTGTATTACCCAACCAGCATAAGTTATATTGGTAATATAATGTAATAAGTATTACCAACTTAACTTTTCGATGTAAAAAAAAAATGTTCTTGTTTTTAAAAAGATCTTTGTTTAACCATCTTTTATTATTATTTATATTATTAATATATTAGGTTTATTTATTTTTATATTAAAAAAATCATACAATGTGTCTTGAAAAGCGTATCCAATAACGTACAAAAAAAAAATTGTAAAAATCACCCATAGTCATTAATGAATTAAAGTCATTATTTTGTATCATTTTGTAGGGTTGAAAGTGATGAAGCAAATCGAAAATCAAAGTGAAATTGTCATAGGGTATGTAGTTTTTGAAACACATGATCTTTAAGCATATAAAATACAAAATTTGCGAAATCGAAGAAAAGATAAGGATTGCCAATCTTTACAAGAAGATTTCTGTTAATTTTGGATTCCGATTATTCCGTAAGACGAATTATTATTCAAATCGAAAGTTTCCAGATAGATTTTCATTACTTTCAGATATTTACTACCTTATAACACGAAGAAATCGAAGACATTTAGAATAATTAAATAGTTGATTTTTTGGGAATGTGGATAAAATATCTGAACCTATTGGTAATCGTTGCACTATGACGATCGAGTTTTTCGTTTTATTTATTTATTTTTGTTGTTGTTGTTGTTGCTAGAATGGTCACATATTTATCGATGACGATGAGGCAATTCTTTTGTTGTAAAAATTTATAATATTTCAAGGTTAAATATTGGTAGTTTTAGATTTCTATTCTGTTTTTTTTTTTTAAATTAAAATACTTTTAAGTCTTCCATTCATTCAAGAAAGAATGGTATTTAATATATGCAATAAATCTGCCATTTGTCGATATAGGTTCTATCTAAACCTTATTTTATTTTTATTTTTGAAATATTATTTTTATTTTTGGAAATTGATTTAAAATTTTAGTAGAAAATTTAATTAAAAAGCTAATATGATATGGCACGCCATTTTACTATTTAATAGGCTAATTTTTATCGAGAAAAAAATTAATTGATTATTTTTTTTCAATCAGAAATTTTATATTTTATATTTTATATTTTGTAAAATAAATCTTAGTAAAAGAGAGGTTGTTATAAGATAAGATGAGAAAAGAGAGATGAGAATTAAAATTATGATGATAACATAATAAAAATGTATTATTATTATGTATCATCATAATAATAATGTATTATTATTATGATGATACATAATAATAATACATTTTTATTATGTTATCATCATAATAAAAATGTATTATTATTATGATGATACATAATAATAAATCAGTTAATTTTATTTGAATTAGATTAAAAAAAATGATTGTATTAAAATTATGTACATAATGGAAATAGAGAATTAAAATTATGTACATAATAAAAATGATTGAATTAAAATTATGTACATAATGGAAATAGAGAATTAAAATTATGTACATAATAAAAATGATTGAATTAAAATTATGTACATAATGGAAATATATGGCACGCCGTTTTACTATTTAATATGAATTAAAATTATGTACATAATAAAAATGATTGAATTAAAATTATGTACATAATAAAAATGATTGAATTAAAATTATGTACATAATGAAAATGATTATTATTATGATGATAACATAATAATAATGTATTATTATTACGATCATTTTTTTTCGGACATTAAATAGTAAAATGGCGTGCCATAATATGACAAAGATGTCTGAAAAAAACTTATTAAATTGGCTTCTTGAGCAATTTTCTCATAACTTATAAGTCGCAATTATAGACCAATTGAGCAAAAATCAAATTTACATTACATTTTTTTGTTGTCCTTTCCAACGGTGGTTGTGGTAGGCTTGGTAGAGTGTTGGACTTCTAATCCATAGGTTTAGGGTTCAAAGCTCATGCAAGTCAGTCACTTTCATTTGCTCAAACAATACACAACGTGATCTGGAAGTGGTTATCTGAGGAACGCATTACTATGGGCACTGATGGAACAGTTCCGATTCGTCTCGACGGTAGTACAAGTACGCTAAGAATAACCCGGATCAGATCATTCTGTGGCAAGATTGAACAGCTGAATTGAAGAACAATTGACGAGCCGTTTAAGCGACTGTCTGATGATGATAACCATCACATACAGTTTTTTTCTAATTTTTTGCAAAGGGTGTATCTTTTGATAAAAGATGTATCTTTAACTTAATTTTATTATCAACAACACAAAGTTTGATTTTGGAGATCAATGAGTTTTTTTATGTATGATAGCGAGGTACCATTTACGAAACAAGGATTTTTTAATGCCCTCCCACTGACTAAAAATTCGTCATCAAGTTATAAAAATAATAATGGAAGTAATGTTTTTTTTTTTTGCAATAATAATTACAATTTCGAAGATTTAATTACCAATTTTTTGCCGTGCATGTTGTATATTTCTGCTACACAATTTGATCGATATTCATCTCGCATGTGTGTGTACCTAAGTATTAAATAATGTCTTTTGTATTCTGGCACATAATAATACTCGTCGTATATATTGTAATCAACAAAACATAAAACGGACACCAGTTAAAAACCAGACCAAAACAATGTAACAATACCTTGTTTGAAATGAATTATAAATCGGATGTTATATAGACGTTCATAGAATTATTAAATAAGTTTTGCAGCAACAAACTTCTTAACTGCATCTCATCATTGTGTGGTGGTTTGTGTGGTGCATGGTGCTGTTGCATACATACGAATCCACACATCGACATACAGATATCCACATCATCATAATACTTCCACATTATTCGCACACAACGATATGTGAAACGAACCAAAACTGAATATCGATCATCTCAATTGTTTTGCAACATTAAACGCCACACTATTTAATATATTTTGTTTGTTTTAATACTAGGGTTGTCGGAAGAAATTTATGGTGTTTATTACAATGCTGGTATGGTTTAGAAACAGATACTGTAGTATCTATGTCAGTATAAGAAGGCTATCCGCCAGAAGTGTTGTAATATCGCCAAACAATATGGGTATGACACCTATACAGCATTGACTCGTCCGCCATAACCACTGCTAATGTTACTATTCCCTCAATGGTCAAATCGGTCAGGCGTTCACAGCGATACTGACATTGTGATATCCATAAAAATTTCTAACTGGGTATATCGAATAGAAAGACCACATATTTAAATTTATGTGTAAATTCGGTACCTAATTAAGTTAAGTGGATTGTCCAAAAATCGATGCTTTTCAGTGGTCTCCATGACTACTTGGAAATTTGCCGTATCTAGAATGATGGGGAGAAAACAAGGAGGTAAAATCAGCCCAGATCTATTCAATTGAATTGACTAAATACAGTATAAATATTAATGGAAGGGTTTTGTCAAACTTAAGGTTGCCAGATGGTTTTTCAATTATTTCCAATTCACTCAAAAATATTTCAATTATACTAAATCAATTAAAGGACCATCTAGAAGCTGCTGAGTTCACCACAAACTATTCAAAATTAAAAATTATCACCAATCCAATGGTTCCAATGTCTGTAGAAAACAGTTCTATCGATTATGCAGAAGACTACGTGTACTTAGGTCAAATTGTATCTTTTAAAGATCGCTATAACAAAAAAATCCAACGTCGCTACGTCAAAGCTTGGCAGAAATACTGGTCTCTAAAAAAGCCCTCAGATAATTGATACATCCATAACTCCAGTTTTAACGTATGGATGTTAATTTTGGACTCTAACAGACATGATTAGTAATAAACTTGATATCTGCTAGAGAAGAATGGAACACAAATTCGCTCAACAAAGTTTATTGCTAAAAAACTAAAGTGGACCTGGAGAGGACACATTTTACGATCAAAAGGTGGTCGATGGATAAAGCGCATTATATTCTGGGCACCAAGAATGAACAGTAGAAATTGTGAGAGACAACGTAAGAGATGGTCGAAGAAGTTTAGAAACTTTGGTGAAAATACATGGACGAGAATTACTACTGACAAACAAGCGTGGAGAAACACAATAGACATTCTACCCTTCTTGTGATTACAAAATTGGTATAATTGTGCGTCAGCTTCGCATTTTCCTACAATTATTCTTATTTCTTTACTTTTGCATTTGTGAAAGACGAGGCCTTATTACGACTCGTATCAACAGAGGTAACGTTTATTACTTTGTAAGTATGAATTTGAAGTATCACTTTTACAGGCAACCCTAGTTTACTTTGTTAAAACATAAAAATATGTGCTAAATAATTGTTTTAATTTTGTGCAACAATTCTTCTTTAGTCTGATGAGAGAATATAATTCTTTTGTTATATATAATATGACCTGAAAATTAATTATTTCGATTCGATGCGAGGCTTCATTGAATTTTTGTTATTGTCCGATCTGTCTGGCTTTATAAATAATATGATAATTTTAAAATTTTGTGTTCCATTTTGATCACATGTTTATTGCACAGTAGGTACAATCACCTTATCACTGGATACAATTCCAATAATAATTAAAATCATGATGGTATTTTAAATTGAATTTAGGTTAGATTTTATCTAAAACTTGATTTCATTTCTATAACACGAATCGATATTTCATTTTATTTATAAACAATTGTGTACAAAAAAAGAAATATGTTGTCTGGTTAGAAACGAATACATTCATCATATCGTGGTATTTGATTTCGATTTGAAACAATTGTAAAATATTTTTTAAATTAATTTATAATTAGCATTCATTATTCGAATATGTGGATTTATTTGTTATGCAGAAAATTTTGTATTTCATATTCGAGTTTCCAGCTTTGTACAGAAAAACTTGGATTTGGAATCAAAACTTTTACAAGCTTTTATTTAGTTTCACCTGTCCCGTTGTCTGTCTGTAATCAAATCTTCCAAGTCAAATTTGATCCACTTCCCGGTTTCCGATTGAACTGAAATTTTGCATACACATTAAGTTTGGATGACAATGCATGGTAAGGTTGTGGGGTCTTGATTTTCCCATCGCTTCCACCATATTTGATGTATATACTTTTTTTTTAGTCTTAAATTAAAAATTTTAATAAAAAATACTTTTTAAGGGATAAGCTTTAATTGTACCAAAAAGTAAATAGTAATTTTAGCTATGAGTCACTCATACCCGACTATTTGTAAAAGCTTGAGGCGCTTTATATCAAAAATGAGTTGAAAAATAATTAGGTATGTGGAGTTGATGAGGCGTTCCGATTCATTTTTGATATTTTAAATTGAGCGCTTCAAGCTTTTACAATTAGTCGAGTATGACTGACTCATAGATAAAATTATATTCCACTTTTTAGTACAATAAAAGCTTGTCCATTAAAAAGTATTTTTTATTAAAATTTTTTGTCCATTCATGGTACATTTTTTCATAGAATCATTTTTAAGATGATTTTCAAAAAAAAATTGATAGAATCTTTTTATAGCCTTTCCAAAGTGCTCTTTACGTTGTTCCAACTTTTATATTCTAGAAGTTTTGACTTTAAAGTATCTTCGTTAAAAAGCTTCTTTCGGCAATTAGTAAAATCATTTCGAAAACGACAAAAAATATATATTCTTTTCGGCAATTAATACAACAACCTGACCCTTTTATAAAAATTTTTAATCTCGTTGTCAAATTTAATCCGGTATGATAGACAGTTGACAGACATTTATTATTCGAATTATTTTTCATACACATCGGTATATAAATCTGATCTGGTTTTTTGAATTTTATGTGCAAAATATTGAATTCATTGAAAATTCTTTGAACGCACACACAAAAAAAACACATTCAACAACATATATATTTAAGCCCAAGGACAGGAAATGAAGATTTATATATATAACAGCCATAATATTTTATTCGGACCAATAAGAAAAAGACATTTACACAACGTATAATTATCCCTCTGTCATTGAAAAACAATTGTATGTACATACAGAATTTTTGATTCAAAATACACAAAAAAAATTCTTTTATGTCTGTCAAAAAATGTACAAGATGATCTAGGGAATATAGGGGAAAGTAGCCATAATCGTACTCCTTAGCTTAAGAGAACAGGAGCATCGTTTGTTCGTATATACAATTAGCTCAGCTGAACGAAAGTGTCGCTCGGCGTATGGAATTCGCTTGTTTATTATTGAACAGGATCCTGATATAAAACCCTTGGGACAAATTCAGGGAAGAAATTTTTGATATATTTTTAGGAAAAAAGGATAATAATATGTCTCCCAGATAAGAAAAAATAATAAACTTCACAATTTTGGTTTAATTGATGACCTTAAGGACGTTCCCAAGAAATCACGTTTTCTTAGGATCATTTCTAAATCGTGTATATACATTCTCATTAATAAATTTGAGCTTTTATAAAGGTATGTCTTACTATGTAAAAAGGCTAATTTTTTTAAGATTAATTGGAAAAAGTAATTTTTATTAGTTAAAAGTATCACAAATATTTTCCTATAAAGAAAATTATAAGAAGCGGTACTCGTTTTTCCATAAAATACATTTAAAGTGATGAAATGAATGGCATTCGTGTGTTATTTTTTCTATAATCCGGCTAGAAATTACTTGATGATTATTCATGGTATACATCTGGAACTCAATGGATACCAATGAGGCATGTCTAATAAGGAAATCTTTATAAGGGCCTGATCAGAGCTCAATCGGAAAATCATAAGCAATAATAAAATAATTTATAGTCAATTTCTTCAAAATGGGTTTTGTGTGGGAACTAAATAGGAAGTACCAACGTGAAAACAGGAAATTGTTGTTATTTTTTCCCATTTTGGTTTTGTGTGGGATCTAGGTGGGAAATTCCATGAAAATAGTAAATTATTGTCAATTCCAACGTGAAAATAAGTAATTGTGGACAGTTTTTCACATTTGAGTTTTGTGTGCAAAATAAATGGGAAATTTTTGTCATTTTTTCTCAATTGCGTTTTGTGTGGGATCTATATAGAGCAAAAATAAGAAATAATAGTGATTTTTTCTTAATTGGGTTTTGTGAGGGATCTAATTAGGAAACCCCTACGTCATTGTGAAGTAAGCACATTTTGAAAGTTATGATCGAAATGTGCATCACTTTGCCTGAAGGATTCTGTACATATTACAGACAGTAATAATCTAAAAAGACTTTAATAATGATTGGGTGTTTCTTATGTAACGATAAAGCCAATATAAACACCGAAGATATTTGCTGACGTTTTTTTTTTATTAATGTAAGTTTGATTATTTTACAAAACACCATACCAATCATTTTATCAGGTCCCCATTGATAGGACACAACTTAATGTTTAAAAAATATTGGTTAAAACGTTTAGTGAATATCAAAATCAACATACAACAGTTTGGTGAATGTAATTTTTGTTATTACTGCAGACTGTTTAAGTTTAAAACGGTTTTTAACGCCGAATTTTTGGGTTAACTAGTTTGAGATGTCTGCATTCCATTTTTTCACATTTATTTCTGATTTTGTCGAATGCCTTTATTTTCATTGTCACTTTAAAATCATGAAACAATTATTTTGTCTTTATGAAAAATTTAAAAACAAACCAAAAATATTTTTGATTGTGAAAAAATTACAAAGATATCTCAAATTAACACTCAGCTACCTTAAAATATAAATAAAAAAACTGTTACATTGTTTAAGTTATTTTTTGATTGATTAACAACAAAAACAACAAAATAGATTAAAATGGTCTACTCTGTAAATTCGAACTGTATTGTTATAAATTACTATGGTTTTTTAGTATATTTCTATTTATTTGACGCTTGTTGAAACCCAGTTTGAGCTTGTTATTATAGTTGTATTCTAAGCTACGAATTGTTGCAAGAGAAAAGGATTTTCCCAATAGCATCTAGAGGTGAACACAAGTCTGTCCATTATCGCACAAATTCCTTAAATCATAATTATTTCCGAAGCCACATGTACATTATACAAATTAAAAAGGATAAATTCATTGATAAAATTGACAATTATATTAATAAATATTAAACTAATCGAAATCTTATCATATTGATACCATATTGATATCTCTCTTCATGTCAATACTGGAATAAATATTTTCACATTTCTATATTATCAATTGAATTTCTTTGCTGACAGTAAAAAGTAAACAAACGATTCTCCCACAGATCAATCAATTTTTTAAAAACGGTTAATATAAATTAAATTATTATATTTAAGAAAAAAAAATGGTTACTAGCAGCTTCACAATAAATGTTGGATAAAATATTTATTGCTATTATTATTATTTATATTCATTATTTTATAACTGGGAAAAATAAAATTAACAAGCCTATAAAAGTACAAGCAGCAGAAAAAATTGTAAAAAAAAACTTGCTATAATAAAGTTTTATTATACAGCAACTGTTACATACATATTTCAATCATTTTTTTAATTCGTGGGATGTGGACAGAGTTTAACTTCTCAAATCAAAATCTAGCTAACTCTTTCTGCAATTTTAATGAAGATGATTTTACATCAAAAGTTGCCACAGGTGGTCTGTGGCAATTTATTTGTTCGAGGACATTGTCTTTGACTTTTCGCAAGTTTGGAGGGGTTATCTTGGCTTAACTTGGCGGGTGTAAACATTTAGGTGCCCCAGCGTTACAAGCTTGTCGATATAGACGCAACTCTTAAGAAATCCAATGACGTATTCTTGGTTGAACGCTACGATGATACACATGCATTACTCTACCTTCAACGCTTACAGTTTCCTCGCAGTTTTGCTTAATGATTCGAATTGTTCGCTCACTAGGGCTGTTAAATTGGCCATAATCTTCCCGTAAAAGTCAATGTACATAAAACTAGAAAAAGTACTTGATAAATATGGGATAGTTATTTCACTTAAATTTATAATCGATTCGAAAAAGTTCGATCAGTTTTGAAACATTATCGAAACTTTAAACGGCGTCAAGATCCAATTTGCATAGAAACGGGATTGAAAACTTTCGAAGTAGGCTATAAATGTTTTTAGAGGAATTCTAACAGTTGATATAAGCGGGAAGTTCCGATCCATTTCATATCAAGCGGCTTTCAAGTGCAACTCAGCAACGAACCAGTCACTATTTATAAACACTTCAAATTGTTGCAATATTAATCTCTTTTTGCCATATATTTTTTCAAGAATGTGTGAGATTTGATTTGAGCACTTATGATGGTGATTAGTTAAAGGTAAATGATACTCAGGCATTCTTGTTTCTGTAAGATTATTAAAAACTTCTTAAGTAATGTATTATTGCCATTAGCTATATAAAAAAATAGTAATAATATACGTATTTTTTTTATATAGTTCATTTTTTATATGAATGCATATTTCGCCATGAACGCAGGATACTTCTTGGATTTATTTGTGGTACCTGTGTTATTATTACTATTATTTCGAAATGAAACATCAAAAACATGCTATGTTAAAAGAATATTTACAAACACATCAGGCTTTTTTTCTTAAATTGTGCATAGTAAATACTTATTTGATTAACTTAGAAGAGTTACATGAACTTTTCATGAGTGATTTTTTTTTTTTACATTTTATATTTTTATTCTTTTAATATTCTTACTTTTTAGTCTGCTTCTTTATAACTTTGGGAACTTTCATGCTCCGGAATATTGCCAATCGTATGCTATTTTGGCCAACATCTCAAAACCTACATCTCGTACGTCAAATCGGCCTCGCTTTTGAATGTTTTTTTGGTCAAAATTACACTAAGAAATGATTTTGTTCCAAATCGGAAACAAAGCGTAAATCGATTTTTGCAATTTTCTTAAAGACTACCTTCCCCTTTTAAAAAAAATCGAAAAATTATAAAACAAAATTTTGTTTGATTTGATGACACTTAGGTTATATTGGCTGTCCACGAAGGACACACTTAGACTATAGAGCCCATTGTAATACCATATATGTGTTTTACCACCTTTCCGCTGATAATTTCATTTACCAGCTCCTCAATTTCAGAAGCTGTGTGCACCTCCTTCATGCATATACCATGCACTACACCAGCCCATCACAACTATTAATTAAATTAATTTTGTTGCGACGGCGGGAATAGAACCCGCTACCCTAAGCATACCGCGGACGGAATTGGTTACGCCTTAACCAGCTGAGCTAATAGAGCGACTATTTTGGTTAGAATAACCACAAATTTCCTAAATTTTTGTCAAAGTTTTCAGCAGGTATAGTACTCTTTGGAAAACATCAAACAATTATCAAACTTTTGTATTCGTAAAATTGGGCCTTTTTGTGGCAAAAATTCGATAATAAGAGCATGTTGGATGAAAGCGTTTGATTCTGTATATATTCCCTTCATTTAAAATATTCTCAATAAGTATTTCAATAAAAAATGAACTAGGTATAATTTTTTTTATTAAGAAAAAATATAGTCAAGATTAAAGCAACCCATTAACATATTTGCTAATAAATCATATGATTTGTTAATGTAGACTCACAGACACATCCATGACGATGAAAATCATTACTTGTTCATCTTCGTCTCATACAAAACTGCAGTAATATAAATTATCGTTTAAAATTTATGAATAAAGTTATTATTATAAAATACATAACTCTTTCGCATGAGAAATTATCTTCATTTTCTTTCTACTTAATTTTGTTTTCAACTTCTATTCGCGTTTTTGCGAAAGAAACTGATAAATAGAAGTTATTGTAATCGATCCGAGGAAAAATATATGAAATACCTCCTCCCCTCTCTCAAATTTATCGAGTTTTACGTTTCAGTACGTAGATTTCGAAAATGTCTGTTTCATGTCTGTTGTACGTCGTACACAAAAGTTTTCCGCGATTTTCTCCAAAACTTTGCAGAAAGTATTCAAGTCGTATAAAGCTTCGATCTATTGGTCTATAGTGACTAATTTCATACCAACCTTATTTGAGAATTTTATAGGGCGTAAGTTTAATTTTATCCAAAAGTTTTTTACGAAATACGAATGTTGCCAATTAGAGAAGAACTTTGAAAAGTAGGTTCATTGCTTCGAAATTATCTGACCAATCCAAAATTTTGATCAAAAATAAAAATCCGAAAATATATAAAACAAAAGTCAAAACTTGAAAAAATTTAGCTCGGCCCAGCAATTTTATCCAAAGAAGAGACCATGCAAAAACGGAATAAAAGTTGGAGTGTAATCGTTTGTAGTGTTTTTATTTGTTGCTTTCAAGTTCATGATCCATAAGACATATAAATGCAATTAACAGTAATTAATAAAAGTATTCATAATAAATTAAAAAAGAAGGAAAAATTTATTTTATTACTTTAATTATTAAATAAATTTGTAATTATTTTAATGTTTTTAAAATGCCTTTTTTTTTATTGGTATAATCTTGTAAAATGATTGTACATAAAAGGTGATTTTTCATTTGAGAGAGTAATTAAAATACGATACTTAAACAAATGGATCATTAATAAAATTGATTGTTTGGATAATAAAGAACTGCAGAAGAAAGCATCTTGTTGATGAACTGTCCGAGAAAAGTTAATTACGTAAGGTTTTATCGATTCGAGTAGCTAAAAACGCGTTCCTCAAGCGTTTTGGCGCTCGTACTATCTTTTTTATCTCTATCTCAAATTTTTTTTTCTATCTACTCTATTTATCTCAAATATTTTTTCGGTCTAAGAAAAGGGCTTGAATTGGTCCAAATTGGGACCATTGAATTAAGGCATTAATTATCTCGTGTTTTAAACTATCAAAATTTCTGAAACTTTGAGATTGAATGGTAAATCTTATTCTTAGTGAAAAATTCGTTAAAATCTGTCGAAAAGTGAGTTTCACTGTAGTTCAAGGAAAGGAACTACCTTTGATTTGATTTAAAATAAACTCTGGAGCACAATACCGGATACATTTTAAGGAAGGCGCGCTTTTAAAATAAAATTCCTCTTTTCGCATTACTAATTTACATCCCTCGCTAGGAAAGTAATCCTTCGTTCTGCTCACGGAGCAATAATGATTTACATAAGGGATTCAAAACTTCCCACGGCATTTGTTACACTCCCAATTAAAATTATTGCTGTTAATTTTTGAAGGTTTGCATTTTACACACTTAAAACAATATCCAAAAACAAGACTTCTCAGAAGTGATAGAATAATTAACAAACGATAAAAAAAATACTGATTCATCATCATTTTTTGTAGGCCTCTCAAGAACTTGATGATTATACAGAAGTTACAAAAAGGATTAAGATTGTTTTTTTTTTCTTGGATAAAATAAAAACTGATCCAACACTGTTAAAAACTCTCACAAAAAAACAAAAAAAAAAAAAAAACTTAACTACTCTCGATACAATAAATTTATATCAAAATCAATCTCCCTCCTCCCGTGGGGATTTAGAGTGAATCTCTCATGTTGTGTTGTCGAGAGCTGTTGGAATTCTTAAGTACATCATCTCATAAAATGTTTACGTATACAAATTGTGTATTTTAATGTTTATCATATACATGGTTTGTGAAATCGATGAATGGATGACATCTGATGTTCGGGGGCTGTTGAAGCAAATGACATCTTTTTTGGAATAAGGGCAAACTCAAATAAGAAAGCAATAATTTGAACCTTTCAATTTTATTCGATTCTTCAGTAGCATTGGGGTAGCTTATTTAGTAGATCTTTGCGGATTTTGTTGATAAAAGTCGGATAAGATTCAAGTTCTGCAACAGTTCTGTTGTCTTCCAGAGTTTTTGGTTGTTTATTAAGCAGATCGATATTTGTTAAATCAGGGATTAATTTCATCAATTTGGAAGAGGTGACCAAGGGGAAAACTTGCTTTTTTGACGTACTTTCTGCACTTGTAAAGCCACTTGATTTAAGGCGTTGAAAATATATGATTCCTTATGGATATGTCAATTTCCCAGATTCCCGACCTTTTTATTAAAATGAAACATCATGGCTTTTAGCGATTTTTAAATAGCACAATGCAAAGAAAAGCATCGTTAATACAGCAAACAAAGTCGCTTCCGTCTGTCTGCCCCTAATCCCTATATATGCTTAGATCTTTAAAACTACCCAACGGATTTTGATGCAGTTTTTTCCAATAGATACAGTTATTCAAGAGGAAAGTTTTTATGTATAATACATGCAAATATATTAGAGTAAGGTGTTGAAAGGGATGTGCTTCAAAAACTTAGAAAGTTGCACATCGATTAAGCTCCAATATTGACAAGATATACAACCAGCTTCAAAGAATGTTTTTATCTATTTTTAACCTTCGGGTGGTGGAAAGGTGGAACGAGAAAGTGGGGATGAATAATCCTAATATTTTCAAATATTCCCAAGTGGGGTGTATCAAATAAAAGAGCATGGAGTATACAATACAAAACTGTAACTCCTACACAAAGGGGGAGGGGGTGAAAGTGGGGATTTTGCCCAGAAAAGCGGGTAGTTCACAGATAGTTTATAATAAGAAAGATAGAATAAGGGCCTATTGAGGGGAATATATGACTTTAGTGATTTGGTTCTGCTGCTCATGATTTACAAATGGACCTTATTACCAAGACATGGACAATCCATAAATACACAATGTGTACATTCTAAAATTATTATGATTTTTATACCCTTTATAAAAATGTTTGATAAATATGAAGGGGCTCAGCAGCTTTTTGAGTTTGTAGAGATAGAATGAATACCTTACTTCAGCTTCGTTTTTATTAATATTATAAATATATAATATCTAAAATCATTATTATCTGTCAAATTCTGTTGCCTGTAGTGTAGTGTAGTGTATGCTTGTTGGTGCTTGGTTATTTTACAAACAATTAAATGAGTAGTCACATTTGACTTAAGACTTGTTATTCACCACAGTCGATTCGATATCAAAAAACTTGTATAACCGACATATTGAGATCTTTACTACTTTATGGTATGCATGTTGTTATTTTGGATGTATATAAATACAGGATGATCAAATAAGAGTTATTCATTTTTAAATAGGGGATAATCCTGATGTCTAATTGACCATATTACCTATAAAAATGTAAAACTAGATACCATGACAAAATTTGAAAGTGTAATTAAATTTGATTAAAAAACGGATAATTTAGAAGCATTCAAAGGTAGCCCATCTCTTTTCAACAAAACAAAGCTTTATATTTAATCTCTATGGCGATACCCACGTATGACGTTATTAGTGGGACGTCACTATATTTTTTGAAAATAGCATTGCTGTTTCCGCGAAATTTTTATTTTATCAATACAAATGTCATGGCCCAATATCTAAAATTAAAAAAAAAAAAACCATATTGATATCTCATACTGTTTTGTTTTTATTTCAATTTAAATGTGTATAATCCCAATTTGATCATCCTGTATATGATCGTCTATATAATTCAAATATACAAGAAGGTACGAAATAATTTTTCCTATCTCATTTTAATCTGTAATAATATTTGCCATTGAAGAAAAACTGAAGAATTCCTCAAAATATCTTTGTCCTCAATTACAAATGCTGCTTTTGTGATCTATTGTTCTCTATTTTGTAATCATTTGATAGTAGGGGTTCACCTTATAAGTTGATTGCACTTTCTTGACACTTACCCAAACTATACGCCGATTTTGAACGATCTAGTTCAATTTTTAGAAGCTGTGGAGACGTTCAAATGTAAAAAAAAAGAAGACTGACTCAATTATACCGCTCCTAAACGTAAAAGTACAGGTGGCCGGTGGATAACCTGGTATGATATTGTTTAAACTAATTTTTTGTTAAGAATTAAATGATATTGATGGAATCGCTTCGGAAAAAAGTTCTTAAAATCTTTTTCTCTAAACCTTCCAGTTTTCGAAAAAAATCGAAAATGAAATTTTTCGAACTTTTCTGTTAATTTGATTTTATTTCGGGTCGATTGGTGAAAATTGCATCTTTCTAGCATGTATAAGAACAGTTATTTTTGGATGGTTTTTCGCAAGGTCTCTTAACAATTAACAACCAAGCACTTAAAATGAAATCAGGTTAAAAACTGATTTTTTCATACGTTTAGGGAAGAAAATCGTTAAAATCATTCATGTTTTGATAATTTTGCCTACAGCTATATGATAAAATTATTCATGCTCAATTACGGATTTTAGCGGGCCTAGGTGTCTTTCGATGGCGATTTCATGTAACAATTTTCATATAACGAAGAAAAACTAGGAGGCACATTTTTTAGATCCACTTTGAACACATCCCCAATAAAAAAATTTTTTACAACTTAACATTATTTTTATTGAACAACATCACCATGGCATGTTATCTCTTAGAGAGATACATTCTACGTGGTATATTTTTAAAATAGAGAAAGAAATTTAAAATCCTACAAAATATTTTTGTTGTATTTTTATTTTTTTTGGGTCAGGTACAAATTTTAAATATTTTTAAGTCATTTTCATTAAGAGCAACAACGTATCAAACAGCTTTTAAATCGTTTCGATTGTCTGTATATTTTTTTTGTTAAAATTTTTAACCTGTCATCATTGAAATAGATAATACTTTATCAATTAATTTTGACTGATTTGAAAACAAAAAAGTTTTGAAATGTTGAAATTTTGGTTTTTTTTTCAGCTTTGTGGTATTCATAAAACGAAGATAAGAATTCTTCTATTGGCGGTTCTTTATTCTGATAATTATTATAATATTTCAAGGTGAAACTTATCTGATTGCTATACGACGATTGATAATAATCGCAAATTAAGCTGAATTGGTTTTTAGCAGCACAAAAGTTTATATTTTGGTAAAAAAATCAAGATTTATCGTTTCGTTTTGGAAAGCGGAAATCATTTTCTTCCATATGTTTTAGAAATTTAAAAGGCGCAAGACAGAAAACGAAGAAAAAAATGGGTTTTACTGGTTTCTATTTTGCAATGCCACTGCAATGCCACGTTGTCGAGTTACTGATTAATACGAAAAACTAAGATTTTCGATTTTCTCATTTAGGCGCCAGTTTTCTTACTTCAAGCTTTCGCAAACTTTGAGCTACTGAAAAATTATGAATCGGCAGCTAACAATACTTTCTCTTGTCTTCCAAACAAAGACTCATATTAGGGGACAATTGATACAGAACTAAAAGAAAATGATTGGCAATAATTTTGAATGTCCACCCTGCATAGTAGGTACAAAAAGCTAAAAGATGGCTCATCTTTCTAACTGGTAAGAGATAAAAGAAGATTTATCTAAAAATGCTATTTTTAATAAAATAATAAAAGACTTTTGGTCGAAACGAGTTATTTTGGAAAAAATCGAATACAAAAAATTTATTTTTAATCAAAATAACGTAAATTTAGAGCGTTATTTTGAGGGTACGGATAAAAAAGATAAAGGGCAAAACATTCTTGAGTAAACTGACTTCACGAATGAACTACCTTACAAAAATTTTCTTTTTTTTTGAGTACGGGAAATGCTAATTATTTCTTGTCAATTATTTTTGGCAGCCTAGATAACACAAGTAGTTTTTTTATATGTATCGAAATAACAATTATTTATAGTTCTAAAATCGAACACTTTTTCATCGGTGGGTGTCCCCGTATTCATCCGTTACCAAAAATAATTTGAACACATTATATGTCAAATGATATTTACAACTCATAGAAAATTAGGTCAATTATTTTTAAAAGTATCTAATTAAATTTCATAATTTATTTATAGATTTTGTGTATGTACAAAATATGTTTAAATTACAGTTAAACCTCTTCCTACGCGAAGACTATCAATGAATTTTTTGCACTGTAGTGAACTTTCTTACAAATACCGTCGAGTATCAATAATTGGAACTCAATAAAAATCAGGGATGTTTCAATTACTGCGATTACTTGGAAAAATTTATTATAAATAAAATAAAGCAGAAAGCTCGTGTTATTGTGATGCTATTGTGTTTTTAAAATCATAATAATGAATCATGTCAGATGTTTATATAAACAAACAGTATCATTTTGAGTGATTAAAAGAGAACTCTACTGTAGTTACTTACTGTAGGTAGAAGTAAAGCTTCCAACAGATAGGGTTGGGTATGGGTATGGGTATGGAGGTTAGCGGGCCATGCTCGAGCATCGGGCCTCGATGCAATGGTTCAGAGCACCTAGCCAAATAGACCCTTGTACTCTATCCCCGCTACGCTTTTCAGTGGCTATTATAACCAGCTGATGTACTGAAACCCAGGATTTTCCTAGCGCTGAGTTTCCTAATTTCTTCTGGTTCGACTATGGCCGGACCAAACCATTTCCTTCGCTGCTTTATGAGCGCCGGGCAGTAACAGAGAAAGTAGATCGATGTTTCTTCTGAATTTTCTCCGCATCTGTCACACGCGGGAGATTGTCTTTTTCCAATCTGATGTTGGAACTTGTTCAGGTTATCATGCCCTGTGAGTAACTCTACGATGACTCTAATATCAGCTATGGTTAGTTTCAAGATCTCCTCGGCTCTGTTACCGAGCGAGTTTCCTTCACCCAACAGGCTTTTAACAGATAGGGTTATTATAATATAAATTTTTGTGTTGTGTATATTTCTCCTAAATCGTACCTGCTTTATCTGATAAAGTAAATATTTCTTAGAATTCATTAGATTGCTAAGATACCAATAATCTTATATAGAATACCTAAACGCTAATAATATTACACGCTAATAAAAATTTCACACAATCTGTCGCGCTAGAGGCAATCAGGCGTTGCTATTTAAACTCAAGAGATCTCAAAACAAAACAAAAAAAAAGCAACACATTAAGAACAGATTTCTAGTTAAGTAATAAAAATGTACTATAAGAGCTCTAACTATACGCTTCATACTTAAACTATGCGCATTTACACAAGTTTTCAACAAATAATATAAAAAGAAGTGATTTTAATTTCATCTAATCACGATACGTCGATCATCTCGTCCATCGTCGTTCGTCGTATAGAATGGAATCCGGTACTAAATGGTTGTGTATAGTAAATCTTTTTACGCTTGCAATAAACTTTTCTATATAAAATGTGTATTAAAAACATTGAATCTGTTCACTTTACTATTTATATTTATATTATATTATATATGACTTAAGTAATATATGTAGATTGCAAATAACAAGATTTACTATCATCAGTTGTTTGACTTAACTTATATTACTTTAAGTAATATAATAATGAGTTAAGTTATTTTATCTAATGTTCAATTATATTAGTGACAGCATCGTAAATTGAAATATTTTATAATTTTTAACGTTTTATGGTTTTTACTATGGGATTTATAGTTTATAAAATGAGAACCTTTAAAAATAAGTATCATTCCTATTAGGTAGGACTTAAAATTGGGTTCATGATAACTAGCCAGGTTCCTAGTCAGAAAAATGCATCGAAATTCACATACATAGCGTTAGGATTTGACTACGCTCCTTTTCGCACGCGAATATGCAAAAAATATTTTTATAATTTGCCAAATTTTGATTTAAAAAATGAGTTGTGAAATTGAGATAATAGAAACTACAACCGAGATAATTTAAAATACAAGTAAATTTTATGTTATGTCATAATAAATATCCTGATCAAAGAAAGTGTAATGCACGCACACATTGGGTTGACTACTAAATGTCTTCTTTAAACTAATATTACAATTAATTCATAAACAAAAAAGGAAAAATAGCTTTAAATTTGAATTCTTCTAAAATAAATACCTTAAATTTCCAGAAAAATACCTTGTAAATGTAAAAAAGTAAGCGCTACATTTGTAATGTGTAAAATAGTTCTTACCGAGTGGAACCTCTCATACTTTTTTACATATTTTGGGACGAGACAGAGTGTTAGGCGAAAGTCTATGTATATAAAATTCTAGACCCTTTTTCGAATCCGTTTTGAGTTGAATAATTAATTCATATACGATTTATCTAGCCCTTTCGATTTTGAATTGACCTAAATGGACTTTTTGATACATTATGGAATCATAGTCTATTAGAAATTAAATAGTTGATAAAAACACAGTTTCCTTTCTATCATGTCAAATTTTCCGGTTTGTAAGGTCCGATCCGAAACTAGTTTATGAGCTCCAATGCCACAGACAGATAATCGTGACAAATTTGTAATATCATATTATTAAATTATTGGATCAATGCGAATCCGAACCCAACGTAACCCCCAAATGATTAATGTTAACGCACTTTACTAATTTATTTAAAAAAAAAAAGAACTTTTTTTCTAAAGCAGTCGCTATAATTCATTTGTGTATTTTTAGCCCAAGTAAATTAGACATTTGTTTCCTTAAATTTTGAAACAAGTACTTTCTAAACGTAAACTTCGAAAATTTTCGGATCTGATCGTGTACTTTCGTCAGTTTAATATAATTCGTAGTCAGTAAATTAAAAAAACTCATGATAGAAATATGGTGAAATTAAAATGAATTTAATTATTTAGATTATTTCTTTGATCAAATGTAGAAGGCTATGATTTACAAAGTTAAAAAATACTTAACGTGAGAAATATCTGACGCATGTACAGAACACGTAAAGAAATATCTCAGAGTATCGAACGGTTGACGAGAGTGCTGACGGGTAAAGATACAATAATAACCAATAGCTAATTTGCTCGGACTAACATTGACTAACATCCATCAAAAACATTTTAAATACCGTTTAATATTCGAACTAATGAGAACGTTGTCTTGCTTTTAATAAAGTAAAGCAACATTTTTGAAGACCCTGATTGCATGCTTAATTATCAAATCAATCAACTCGTTATTAATTTTTTTTTCTTTTCACTAATAGCTTTTCTAGATGATAGACAAATGGATAATATGTTCTACCTATGAAATGAAAATAGAGTAATTTTACGATTAATCCTATATTGTTTACTAACCTAGTAACATTTTACCGAAGAAAAAAAATGTTTTTGTTGGATCAAATCCAAAGAATTGACGCGCCATGTCACATTATTTTATACGTTTGTCAAATGTGAGAAAAATATTTAAATTAGTTTGACAAATGGTTGGAAAATTTTTAAGAGAATTTCCAAAGGATTTGGAGCTATTGCTTCTTGAAAAATTAAAAATAAGTTATAAGTTTGATCGCTATGTGTGTGTGTGTCTGTGTGCTTGCCTGTCTGTGGTATCGTAGCACCTAAACGGATGAACCGATTTTAATTTTGGTTTAATTTGAAAGGTAATTTAACAGAGAGTGTTCTTAGCTATGTTTTAAGTGCGAGCTTATAGTTCCATTCTCGAAAAAACTAAAAAATTTTCAATGATCTTAAAAAGCGATTCAGTTTGGAAAAGGCATGACGTATAATTTCAACATATAAATAATTACTATGGAAATGAATGGTCAAATAAACCTGGCTCAATTCATTTTGAAAAGTGAAATGGTAAAATAATTAGGTTATGCAAAACAATAATTCAAAAGAACAAAGTCAACTCAAATATTTCAATTTCAATTTAAAATATTTCCAAAAATTTGTCCAAAAAAATGATAGCTCTCTAAGTATCCTTTTCATCTCATCTGATGTCCTTGACCATCACTTTGATATTGATTTAAGAAGGAGTGTTATAAGTTTAAAGTGTTTTTCTGTGCGTTTGTGTTTCTCAGTGACATCGTCGCTCTTAAACGGTCGAACCGCTTTGATTGAGAACATTTGATAGCTAAGTTTCCAAAAATCGTTTTACAAGGAATAAACCGCATTTGTCGAGGGTTTTTTAAATTTTGGAAATTTTACTTCTTTTTTAAATGTCTGAGGGAATTTGCTTAATTAATGCAGCTTTTGCGTTACGATTTTTTGTTGATAATATGTTTATGTAGAACAAGTAAAAGTTTTTGTTTGACTTTTTCTAATAGAGATGGAGAAGTAAGCTGAGATACTGCGTATTTATTTATATGAATATTTATTATTTATTTATCAACAATTTATTTATTGTACATAAAATTACTGACTTCTAGAGCTTAATTAACGTATTTAATTGTGTGTAAACGTATCGAAAGACATCTTATTGAGTAGCTAGCTGTGGCTGTTGACTTCTTAAAGGTTACCAAGGTGTATAAGATGTATTAGCTATTAGATTACCTGAATGTAACTGAATAATAAATACTTAACTTAACTTTAAGGTCTGAATACAAAGTTAATCTGTAAGTATATAAACAATAATAATTGAATTGATTTGTAGAGAACGGATTGGGTATCATCTTTAGATCTTTCTTGTGTACTTACGTTTAAAATTAATGAAAAATAAGTGATATATAGAAAGTGTTTAATTTCTGTGCTTATCTTCCATAAATTAGAAGAATTTAAAAAACCAACAAAATTTTTGCGGCCCTTCGACCGCCATTTATTAGGGTCTTCGAAATTTTTCGAAAGTATTTTTTAGAAATTTTTATGCTTTTTGAGAATGTTTTATTAGACTATTAGTTGTAGCTACCTGTAACTTTTCAACTCCAATTTTTTATAGTTTTGGAGAAAATTAACACTAAAGTTTTGCCCTAATTTGTGCCCTCAGGGGATGTTAGCTAGGTGATTTTATGAATACTTATCATTAATATTTCTAAGCGGGAATAATATTTCTAACTTGGGACTAAAATAAGTACACGAGTATTTATAAAAGCGGAAGATACTCAGTTTAAACGGAGTACCTCAAGCTTTTACAAAGTCATGTATGTGAGACTCAAAGAAATAATCAGTTTCTACATATGCAAGCAGAATTTCAGCGTAATTGAAAATCGGGTAATGGGATAAATTTAATTTTCAAAATTTGATTACAAAAATCGGGATTGATTAAACTAAATAAAAAGTTAATAAAAATGGTGGAAGCGCAAGGAATACTATCTCTAATATAGACTTAATGTACATTTTTCTTCTTCTCTGCGCTTACACCTTTCTCCAAATTTATCTTTAGAAACTTATCACTTATCTAATTTTTACAAACTAAAACATGTTTATCCGATCTTTTCAAAACTAAATTAATAATAGAAAATAGTTAAAATATTTACATATATAATATTACATAAAAACGTATTATATTTTTAAAATTATGATATATTGTAATTTGATATTAAATAAAATCACTTTTTATAATACACAATATTATACATATAATATAAATATAATCATTTCTATCATTGAAGCGAGAAAATATTTATTATAAGAATAGGTATTCCATTAAGAATGTCCGAGCTTTAAACTTTAATTAAAAAAGTTGTTTTGCTGTTAATAAAATGCATCAAAAATTATCATTTTGGTAACCGGTTTCATAAATGTAACTAGTAAGAAAACAATATTACCTTCGGAAATTTTCAGACTTGTTCGTGTACTTTCGTGAGTTTAATATAATATATACTAAATCGTACTCAGTAAATTGAACAAAAATTGTGAGAACTATGGTGAAACTAGTGTGATAACAGTATTATTAACGTACGCCTGCGAAATATGCTCAAGTGCGTAGCATGGGTTGGACAATCGCAGAAGTACGTTAATAATGCGTTATCATACGTATATATAAAATAATTATAAGATAAAATTTGGACACTCTTAATAGAAAACACTTTAAGTGGTTTATTTCAAAACATTTTATATTATTGGCTACAAGTGTGATGAATGTTTGCTCATTTAGAAAATTTTTAATATATTTAGTTTATACGGCTACTGCCTTTTTATTTTGTATTGATTGATTTGAGGAAGAATATATTAGGTATTAACCGCAGATTGTTATTGATTACATTCATTGTTACGACACGTGTTTAAGTTTTATAGATTAATATCATTCAATGGATTCAGTGTTTAACGTTTAATGAATATTCAACTTTGATCTAACATTATTCAATGGAACATTATTCAATGTATGAATTCAATGGAACTTCGATAACTCCAACCTCGCTAAGTTTTACTCCTCAGTAAGTCGAAAAAAACATGCTATTCCCTTCTGCAAAACCCCCAATTACGCCTTATCTCGAATTATTTAGACTTTGGTACTTGAACAAAATGTTATTTCTCTGCGACGTATTGATAGTGCACATTAACTCGAATTAAAAGAAGCAGGCTCCGTAGGTCGTAGTTAGTAAAATTTAATGACGTCATAGTTAATGAAATATAATCACGGCTTTCTAATTCGAAATTTTAGCAATTAAATGCTCTGTATCACGTACTACTTCTTAAGTCGATAACTTATTCGAAATAGTTTAATCATGTTTAACCGAAATTGTCAACCATCTTTTTTGAATTTCTAAATATAATTTTTACAGAATTGGACTAAGGATACGCCGCTTTGTTGATGGTCGAATAAAAGTCGATACAATGTGAGAGCATTAACTCGTATTTGAATAACAAAATCAATTTTAAGATAATGGGGCAATTAAAATTTTGCCGGACCCAGAACTTAAAATTTCCGACTTTAATGATGTCCTTGCCCACTATTATTCGACTACCAAAAGAATACGTATTAAATGTTTGAATTACTGCAAATAACTCTAAAAAAAGTTACGGCTAGCTATGATTGAATTGGAGAAATTTGATTAAAATGTATTATTTCGCGGAAAAATAATTTGGCTGACAGTCATTTATGCCTCTATTTGATACTGAACCCTAACAATTTGCACATAAATATGCACTCAAAGTGCAACATGTTACACTCTAGACAACAAACATGCTACTAACTGTTTCTTGAAACTTCAACTTCAAAACATATATGAAATGTTTGCGCTAAAAAATAAATAAAAATAAAACAACTACACACATTTTACAAACATTACAATAACAAGGCTCTAATTTATTTATAAATTATGCAAATAAAAAAAATGTAAAATATTTCAAAACAAGCCTTACCACAAAAATTCTCACATCTAGGCAGGCTATGTAGTAGTCGTAGTGGTTGTAATGTGTAATTATTATTATATGTTCTTCTAGCTGAGGCTGTTGGCTGCGCTGAAGCGCGTTCGTCCGTTGCTTAACGAGCACAACGATATTTATTATTTATAATCCTATAAAGGTAGAATAGTCAAGTCAATAAAGCTGTTTTGATTATGTAAGTTTCAAGTAGTCCAGGCGATTGACCTTTCCCCGTATGTAATGAAATGGAATATCAATTTTTTAATAAGAGAAACAGTTTTTAATATAGACAAGTCCTTATCTCGAGAAATGAATCAGGACTTTGATCTGGATGTTACTCGCATAGCTAGAATCCTCGCTCCCAAAAGTCACAATTGCTTTGAAAAATAAGGATTAAAATTGTTTTTTCTTTCATTTAAGTTAACTTAAAAAACAATTCGAAAAGACTTCTACTCAATGGTAGGTCTCGCCCTAAAATATTTAAAAATCTTTTTATCGATGGAATAAATAACCTCAAGATCCAATTTACGTAACAAAAATCGTTAAATCATTATAATTCGAAGTGAGTCCGATTAAGAATTTTTGAAGTAGGTTATAAAAGCGTCCAGGGACTCAACCCATTGTCCGGACAAAAGATCGACCTAATACCTTACTGAAAAATTGCAATTTTCCAAAAAATTCGTTGGTTTTAATGATTTTCGGCTCAGATGTTTGTATTATACGAAATGGTACTTTTAATTTACATAAAGTTACACAAATTTTAAGAAAACGAAATTTAGTTTATACGGAAAAAGGTCCATAACTAGGACTAAGGCTGCTTTATTACGATATCAAAAAGAAAAGTGGCCGAAAATATTTAATAGAAAATTTTTTAAGTCTAAAGATAACTCTAACTTTGGAAGATTAAGTTCTTGGCGCTTTGAGAAAATCACTAATAATATATAACAAACAAAAGAAAAGAAAAACAACAATGGTCTATGAAATGGCTAGACGATTAAGAGAGTGAACTATTTTTATAAGACTGTTCATTCTTCCATCGGAACAATGTTGTTGTAAATTACTATGATTTTTTAATATTCAACTACTTATTCAACGCCTGTCACATCGAAGTCCTATTTCAAGGATTGAAGCTACTTTTAGAAACAAATAGTGTTTTTTTACCTTTGTTGACTACAGTAGTCCCAATCTACACACACACACACACAGAAGTTCCACTGCGCTTCAGCTCTTCAGTGCTTGTTTTTATTTGTCGTCACACACACTAGGCGCCAGCTATGTATTTTTCTACTCTAACCGGTGTAAAATAATTCTTGTACTACTGCAAGTTGTCCTCCATGTCCCATAACGATGTATGCTCGTTTAGTGGATAGTAATATTATTATTATATTTATGATAAAATTGTTATAATAATAATTTTTTCAAGGCTATTTCACTTAATTTGTACACCGGTTTTGTGATATTTTATGTGATTAGAATGTGACTGACAGCCTATTTTGTGTTTTAGTAGCTCCTACACACCATTTTGTTACGTCACACATGGCACGAACCTAGCCGGATCAAACAACAGCACTCTGAAAATGAAAAAAATAAGAAAAATTAGTTTTATTTTTAAATTTATTTTTTAATTGATTATTTAGCTATTTTAGTAATTTTTATGTGGTAGAAACTGTTTTAGGTACAAGGTGGTTTGTAATATTGTTCCATTATGGGTTAAAAAATAATTTTGTACCATAAATACTTTGAATAATAAGAAATCTTTTGGGATTTGACAATGGACAAGGAAACATTTCCATTAGGAATAAGATTTAAAAGAATTATTGCTTTGTACTTGGGAAACGTCCAGTACCTGATTAAGCCAGCATGAGACCTGTAGCAAATTCAATTGGACGGGTCCCTATGCGGTTTTTTTTTGTCTACGTAACCGAGGAGAAGAGACCCTTTATCAAAAAATTTAACTGCTTCCTTCCTCTTTTCTTCCCTCTCCGTGCGGGGCATCCAAATTGCTGCGTGACAGTACATTAGCAAAAAACATGAATTTAGCTCACACATGCTTCAACGAATTTGAGTCAACTAAGTATGGGAATTGAACCTCTTGTTTGAAAGAAAAGTTTTATTTTGGAGATAAATGAATTCCGATTTTATGAACGTATAAATACATCAATACTCAAATATTATTTTTAACTTCAAAAGTTTCAAAATACCCTTACGTTTCATACTTAGACAAGGAACTAACACCAATTTGGAGAAAAAGTATGCCTGTGTGTCTGTGTGTGTGTACGTACGTATGCCCGTAGACATTTTTTTCGGCGTCTATAGCGTGCGAACAAAAACTGATATTGACTTCGTTGGGGCGTCGATCGAAGTATCTTTACGGCAATATGATCCGAAAAGAATTTCATAATATTCGGTCATGTCGTTTTGAGTCGGTCGACTTTTTATTTTTTTTAAATACCTATAACTATTTATTATGTTGAGAAGTTATTCGTGTAGATCTCAAGGGTCTCACCAGACTAACGGCTTGTTTAAAATTAAATCAATTTGATTCACTGGCTCTTTAAACTGAAGTGGTACGATTAAGGCTACTATGCCGTACATTTCTACTCTCCCGTTAAATGAGAAATATAAGATAACGTTTTTCTAAGCCACTTTGCATATAGTGTTAAATATATCCATTATAATTATAATTTATGAGATATATTGAAATGAATTCCTTTTAAAAATAATTTCTATAATAAATATAATCTTATTTTATTTGATTTAACGATTATTATTGATATTTGAAATTTAATCGACACTTCTTAAAGTATGCATATAATATACCAACAATTATTTAATGTAACTACAAGTTTTATTAATATTAATAAAAAAAAACGAATTATATTTTTAATTTATTTAAAATGTCGTCTAACTATTAAAATGTTTTTAAAAAAAGATATTTTTTTATAATAATAAATACCTTTGGACAAAGTGTCCATTAAAAGCAAGAGACGTGTATTCACAGTAGTATGTTTTAGACTGGATGGTATGGGTGCTATCAATGTGAGATGACTTCAGAGGATATTATTGGGAAAGCTAATTAGTCATAATTGAATGATAAAAGTTCCAACAGAAAATTGAGATTTGAACCTTGTTTCCAAGTGTCAAATTTATGAAAATCTGGTTTTTGTTCCCTTTTCTGGTATCTTTATCGACTAAACGAGTAGTTTCAGAATCGCTCCCAAGTAAACCGTTTTATACAAAATTTTAAGGCGATATTTCGAAAATCATTCACCCAATCGTAAATGAACTAGATTTTGTATTTTTTGGGTAAAAATTACCCCATATACTTCATTTCCTCAAATTCTAGAAGGGAAATTTTTTTCAGGATAAAAATCATCTAGAGCAATTTTTACCCAAAAAATACAAAAATGGGGGTCATTTGATGATCAAATGTGTAGTTTCCTAAAATAATATACGAAGAATGGTATCTCGGAGCAATTTCAGTCGATAAAACAGAAACTTTATAGCCAAATGATCTCTTTTCCATGTAAACCAATGGGCCAATATGAATAGGCAATGAAACTATTAGGCACCTAAAATCCGCTCTTTAAAATCGGTTGTATCTTCTAAGGATCACCAAATTGACTTCAATAAAACTACCATAGCACCTAGTCTATGTTATAAAGCCAGACCATTTAAAAATACATATAAAAACAGGTAAAAAGAATTTAAGTAATATTTAAATGACTTTATGACTTTTGGACGAGAGATAGAAATTAATTTTTTATATATAAATTACATTTGTGGATTAAAAATTATTATTTTTAATGTAAATACTAGTTTAAGTAGTTTTCTTTAGGCTCATGATGAGAATTAAAATCACCATATGCCATGAGAACATTTTTAATTATGCGGTAAATTTTAATACATTTTAATGATTATAAATAATCAGCTACCCACCCAACAAGCAGCGTATACAATTTCGTTAAAATTAGATAAAATATTGCACATAATAAAAGTTGTAACTTTATATTAAGAAATGATGAAAGCACACTAGTTAACAAAATCCCTTTTTTACAGTGTAAATCCTTTTTTACACTGTAAAAAAATATTTAACAGCAAGGAGTCTGTTCTTGGTACAAAAATATTTTCTTAACAAAATAGCAAGTAAAACTACTCAAATGAAACTTGTTACTTGTGAGATCTCTGGAGCTTTAATCAATTTTTAAAACAGAGTAAGTGAGATTTTTATCACGTTTTCATAGGATCATCTTTAAATCGTATATATGCATTTTTATGCCCTAGACACGCTATAAATATCATATCAGCTTATTATCTCCTTTCATTTTTGAGTTATCGTGATCACAGACGGACAGACAAACAACCGGAAATGGACTAACTAGGCGTTTTTATGAACAACTATAAATACCAAAATTTTGTTGGTAGCATTAATATTTTTAAGCGTTACAAACTTGGGACTAAACCTAGTATACCTTGATATATTTCATATATACATGGTATAAAAATCAGTTTGTATAAAAAACAGCTTAAAAATATATAAATGTTCCCATTAATTCGGCTATTTGTAAGGAGCAAACAACATGTTTCTGTGCTGTTGGTTTTTTTTTCGAAAAATTTTTATATAAAGATTGTAATCTTTTACAAAATAAAAATCCACCCCCTTCTGTAAATGTGAAGTCTCAAACCGGACTTGAAATATCCAACAATAATAATATGTGATAACAATCTTTATATATTTTTTTTAATTTTACCTTTTTAGATTATAAACTTTTTATGATATATATATAAAGCGGGATAGTTTCTTTTAAAAAACTCGGCCCTTTTTTTTAAGTTATTCTCCTTAAATTTCTTGTGTATATTTAATGGGGTCAACCGTCCGTTACATAAGAGACGATGAAGGACGGTAAAATTTCTTTACAAACAAAACTAACTCACTAATTTTTATGATTTTTATTATTTCCACTTTTATTACATGAGGAAATGGGCTATGGCTGACCATGTAATAAAAGGGTCTTTCTTAAATTGGTTTAAAAGTCAGATTTTTTTTAATGATTAATTTCTGTGAATTAAGTTCATTCAAACACAATTTTAGTTTATCTTAGTTGAAGAGTCTCAATGAAATTTTTATTTCTTATCTTCTTTGAAAAATCAGTCAAGTTTCAATCAAGCTAAGAGTTACCAGAGCTCGATTCGACGTAAAAAGAGGGGTGTTATAAGTTTAACCGCCATGGATATGTCTGTCTGTGGCACCCTCTTAAACCGATTTCAATTCGATTGCTTTTTTTATTGGAAAGCAAGTTTTTCAGCAAGGGTTCTTAGACATGTCTTATCATAATCGGTTCAACCCTCCACATCAAAAGAGGGGTGTTTTAAGTTTAGCGTGCTTATCTGTGTTTGTCTGTGGCCCCTAAACCGATGAACCGATTTAATCGAAAGTGTTTTAGAGATAAATTTCAAAAAAATCGGTTTAGTTTAAGAGAGTTGCAAGGAAAAAACCACATTTATCGGACGTTTTTTTAATTTTATAAATGCCACTTATATGACGGCTAAATTTCGGATATTATTTCATTATTTCGGTATGGATGAAGTACGCCTTATAACTGAGAGCAATGGCATTAACTAACATTGGATGCGCGCTGGTAAAGCAACCGATTTTCTGTGCAGCAAATTAAAATTTCATTCATTAAAAACAATAATAAATAACAATAAAATTACAGACCCATTAAAATGGTTTGAAAAATATAAAAATGAATTTTTGTTGAGTTCGAATTGAGACATAGTTATTGAAATACATACCACGATACTAGAAATTAAATTGAAGATTGAAAAAATAGACTATGATAAAAAATGACTATGAATCGAATTTTAAAAATAGAATTTCTTGAAGAAATAACACAAGGATATCGTTTTAATAATGTGATTTTTCTAATAAAGTTTCTAAAATCTTTCAGTTTCAAAGAAGATTTTGGTACGAACAAGATTTTTACAAAGTTAAAATAAGTATAACAATAATTATCATCACCTTTTGACAGACTTGGAGTCAGACAAGGTATTTTATTGTTCGAAATAAATAAGTGTTTGACACTGACGCCTATCGAGTATTATTAATGATCTGTTAACAAAATTTTTTAAATTGTTTAAAAATAAAAAATTTTGATCGAAAAAAAAAATTGGATCTTGAACATTGTTAAAGCTCATTAATTATAAATTCTGTACCATTTTAAATCGATGTGTGTATTCAAGGGTTGTCAAAAAAATAGAACAATTTATACATCATTTGGACTAAAATAATTAATAACTTTTTAGGTAAATTGTTTAAAATTTGAAATAGAACGAATTTTGAAAAGTTGAAATATAAATCCGTACATCGGTCGGTTCCGCAGTAGGCTCGAATACTACTGTCTCTAAAGACATTAATGCCATTGAATAGTCGCCGAAATAACTGTTGTACGCTTTTCTAGAATGCAGCGGAATTCAGCCTAATGTTTAAGGCGGAGCCCCATTTAAGGAATAGAAATCTAATAATTTTTTTTAGGCAAATTCCATCTTTAATTGGATTGTTCTTCCAAAATTTTGTTGAATTATTATGATTACGATTAAGACACTTTTGACTTTTTGGGGATAGATATATACGTTGTTGTTTTTCGACATGGCTTGAAAGTTTTGTGGCTCTACCAAAAACTCCAAGGATAGTGACCAATTTTGTGGTTATTTCATTTGTTGGAATATTGTAAAATTTAATTTTTAGCGATATCTGGTGGGAGTTTTTCTTTAAAAATGTCGGGAAGTTCTGTTAAAAAGTACGATTGAGGCGTACTTTTGCTCCTTGCGTATGTAATAGACATCGCACTCAAGTTGCTCATGGCTTTTTCGAGTGCGAGATTAGTTTGTGCAAGATTTATTTATGAATTTTCTCACAAAAAATTTGGCAAAAAAGCAGTTAAGATTTCCATCAACTATTCCTTAAAAAAGTCTTTTCTTCAGGTCACTGTCCACTTAGATAAAAAATTCGTTGGAATGTAAATATATAAATACAAACAATAGCTTATAAATTATATATTTTATATCGTTCTAATTCTAAATAACATTTCTACGTCCCCTTCACCTTTTGAATGGTCATCATCCTCAGATAGACCAAGTGATTATTATTGTCTGACATCAATGACAGACTCTAAAGGTATAAATTGTGATATGTAATTAAGGACACCATAACAAATAATAATATACCTTTAACGATGGTTTAACACTTTTCAACACACGTATACCAGATTGATGATGGACAGACCTGATGCAATGGATTCAAGCAAACAAACAGACCTTTCATGATGCGATGGCAGGCTTGATTCCTCTCCTCCTACCAAACACATTTTACGTGAGATAAATGAATGGTTAATACATAATATTCATGATATGATGGTGAAGCAGTTAGTTAACTTTGTGTTCATCGAAAATGAAACATCGTTAACATTCCACAATCATTAATTTACCTTCTTTTTTTTTTCTGATGTTCTCTTGATGTTATTAATTTTAATCCAATCTAAATAATTGTTATTAAAGAGAGATTGGAAGAATATAGACTTCAGTTTTATTAATAACTTTTTAACGATATGATTATTTTAAAAAATAGATAAAATTTTAATGGCAACTTCGATATTTTTTAGTGAACTTTTTTTGCTCCAAACGCGATAAGTAGCACATAAAAATTATAAAAAGATTAACTAATCCAATAAGATCGGATCAAATTTGATTGTGTTATCAAAAAAATCGAATTTTTTAACTTTATGATGTCATCAGAATCTAATAAATTTAATTTTGCACTATCACATCCAAATATTATACAATTTTGATAAACCAAGTATGTAATTCTACTAAATTTGGGTCATATTTTTCAAATTTGTGATCAAAATTAACCTTGCTCCAATAGATTTCAAGCATTTGGAGTTTTGATGTCGAAATTAAGCACATAAGTGATAGCTAGCGAAAAACTGAAATTACAGCTCAAAAGAATGACCCAAAAATGGTGAATTTCAAAAAAAGTTTTAATAAAATCGGATCAAATTTGCCCATGTTACCAAAAAAGTCGAATTTTTAAACTTTATGACGTCATCAGAATCCAAAAAATTTAATCTTGCACTATCACATCCAAATTTTATCTAATTTTGATAAACCAAGTGTGTAATTCTACTAAATTTGGACCATACTTTTCAAATTTGTGACCAAAATTAACCTAGGTTTATTAGGTTTCAAGAATGTGGAAGCTTGGTCTTGGAATTAAGCACATCAGTGATAACTAGCGAAAAACTGACATCACAGCTGAAAAAAATGACCCAAAACTAGTGGATGTCAAAATAAATTCCAATAAGATCGTATCAAATTTGCCTGTGTTATCAAAAAAATTTTTTAACTTTATGACGTCATTAGAATTCAAAAAAATTTTAATTTTGCTCTATCACGAATTTACTCTATCGAATGAGTCTTTTCATTACAAAATGGCAAACTAAATTACGACAAAGCAACTGTTTGCTGTCAAATTTATTATCAAAGAAAAGAGTGTTTCCAATTTAAAGCACCTCTAAAAAACACACTTGACATGTGAACCAGGCATTATATTTATGATATACACATATTATGTACACAGTTATTAAAAAGTGATAATAAAAATAATGTTAATGACATATTCTAATGTTTACTAAAATGTTTATTTCTATATTTATTTTTTATTTAAATAATTATTTATTTATTTATTTATTTATTTATATCTACAGCTAACAGCCAGCCAGCATAGTATGTGCAGTGAGTGCATGGATGAGAAAATATGCAAAATATTTACACAAAATAGGTACAGAATAATAAATTATTTAAATATAATTATTATTATCTTGTTATTGTAAATGAAAGATAATTTGTAGGAGATAGAGGCGACGATGAGCTTTTTTTAAATATTTAATTTTAAAACAAATGCAGCCAACAACAATCGTGTAGGTAAAGAAAGAATGATTAACTTTGCTTGATATTATGTAATGAATAAATTGTTGATCTTGTGCCAAAATAATATTCCAACAAAAAATAATGCATTTTTTAATATTATTTATTTACTTCTGGTCTGTATGTGAAGGTTGACTTTTTTATTTTGATCTCTTTTTCACTGATGAAGATGACCGTTGGAAGTAAGACCAATATTGCTTAATTGATCGGTATTTTTAAAGATTTAAGCATACATCTACCGATCGGTTGATCGGTAGATCAATATGTATAGTATGCTTAGATCTTTAAAAATACGTAACGGATTTAGATGAAATTTTGGAGAGTTTTTACGTATAATACATGCATAATATATTAGAGTAAGAGGTTTAAAAGGATTTGATTTAAAAAGTTGTGCAACGATTAAGCTCAAATTGACACGATAAACAACCAGCTTCAAGGATTATCTATTATTAATTTATAACTTTCTGGGGGTGGAAAGGTGAGCGAGAAAGTATGATGTGTATGATGTGTACATTACAAAACTATAACCTCTACGCAAGAGGATATACGGCGAGATCTGAAAATGGGAATGTTGCTAAGAAAAACGGGTAGTTCACAGCTAGTTTTCATTTAATTTAAGGCTTTATTATTGACTTCAAGTGCGTTATTTTTGACTTGAAAATAATTTTATTCAAATTTCTATGCTTAAAATTTTCAACTTTTCCAATACTGTCTATACGCTCTTACATTAATTCACGCCCCAAAAATTAATATACGCCCCTAAATTAAATACATAGGAGTAGTTAAAAAATATCACTTTTTAGACAAAATTTTCTGTATTTTATAAAACATAAACGCAATAAAATGATTCTCTTATTCAAACATCTTCATCAGAATATAAGGAACTAGGTCCGTATAAGGAATTTTTTTTTAGTTTTAAACAAAATGAACTGAATATTATTTTCTGAGTAAGTTAATGAATAAGTCATTATCACTGATAGGCAATTTAAAATTCGGTTCACGTAAATTTTTTTCGTTGTCATAGTCAACCAAATCAAAGAAATAATTCTACGGAAAAAAGTCACATGCATTGGGTTCAGATTTTTGTATAAAGAACCCAAAATTTTAGTCGTATCCTTAAAAGGGTGTGAAAACATTAACTCCCTAATTGCATCAATTAAAATCTGACTGTCTCTGATAAAAATTTCTTTTCTAATAGTGATCTAATTTGTTTCCTCCAACTCTTGTGTGGCTAAATTTGGTTATATTCGAAAGTTCTGAGTTTATTTTATAGTATTAGAAAAATCATTAAGAGAAGTGTCAGTGTTTCGAAACAAAAGCATTCTATATTTTATTCACCTAGGATATATTTTTGCAGTTTATTCACCTTTCAAAAGTATGGAATGCAAGGTCATTTATTCATTTGTATTTATTAATAAATGAGTAGTAGTGTCAATTTGACTGCATTAAAACAAAAAACAAAAAAAATAGCTAACAATATTTATTATAAAAGGCGTTTTTATTTAAATAATAATATCTACACATTAGGTATTTATTATTTAAGTTTTCTATTTAAACACATTTAAATAGAAACAAATGGTAACAAACTATCAAGTACAGAAAGCCCTTCAAACAAGTATTTAACTTTAAAATCAATAAACAGAACAAATAGTTTAAATACACTGAGTATACAGAATGTATATTTACACAATCTATCTACAGTTTAAAAAAAATATATTTTTTCAAGTCTTTTAGAAGTTTTGACAATTTCTCTCATGACGAGAAAAAAGGTGTAAGCAAAACAATATTAACTTTTCGGAAATTTTCGGGCTTGTTCATGTACTTCCGTCAGTTAGTAACATAAGTCGTCCTCGGTTAATTAAAAAAACTTGTGACTTGTCACCAAACTATTTTTAATTAGCCCCCGAATTAATAAAAAGGGATGTTACAAGTTTGACCGCTTTGTGTGTATGTCTGTTTGGCTGTGGCATCGTAGAGCCTATACGTATGAACCGTTTTTGATTTTTTTGTTTTGTTTGAAAGGTAATTTAATGGAGAGTGTTCTAAGATATGTTTCACTTGTTAGCTAGTGCATTAAAAAATAAATTTATACAGCATTATTTAGAGGTTATTGTTACTAAAGATTACCGATCGTTTGACGTGAGTTCTGACGGGTTAAGGTAGTTCCAGCATGAAATCACTTTTCGACAGATTTGGCCGAATTTTTTTTCTCGGGTTTATAATAGCTTTATTTATGAATTCCTAAAATTTCATAATTTTTGGCCGTTTAGATCGCGAGATATTTAAAGACAAAGTTCGCGATTTTGAGGGTCATGTCCCATTTAAAGCATGTAAAATGTCCGGTCTCTCCAACTATTTTTTATGATATTATTATATATTGAAGAAAAAGTAGAAAAAAATGTTTATACAATAAAATTCTAAAAAAAAATTTAGAAATTAATTTTCACTTTCGAGATATTAATTTTGACGTAAATTGATCGAAATTGGGACGTTGGCATAATTATTTCCCATTTTAAACGGTCAAAATTTCTGAAACTTTGGGAATTAATAGTAAGCATTATTAAATTCTTAAATTTAATTTTTCGTTAAATTATGTCGAAAAAAATTTTAACCATAGCTTTAGCATAGAAACTGCAGATACCATGCTGGAAATACCTTAAACACTCAGTACGCTGTATCAAACTTTGTCATTAAATTATCTAGAATTTTGCTGCATTTCCTGTTTTTGAACAACAGTGGGACACTCTTCATTATTATAAGCAACTGAGTTAAGTTGAGTTATTAAATGTATGGTATTGAGCTATTGAAAAATATTCCCATAATGAAATCTAGATTATAAATCCATAACAATAATAATAATAATAATAATAATAATATAACCTATAATGTAATTTAAATTTAAATATTTTGAAATAAAATTGCCCCGCCTATCTGATATAACCCATAACATTTACTACAAGTTAAATACCATTATACCATACATTAATACAATAATGTACCATTTGGTCATTAAAAACTTGTCACTATTAATAATTACTGCAAAAAAAAAAATAGGTGGAAGCGCCGATAAAAAGTATGAGCAACTAACTTTTCAACGTTAACAACGTGATGAAAAAGTTGCTTTTCACGAAAAGGTTTTATTTTGGATATTTAGTTTCATATTAAATCTAGGTAAAGATAGAGGGAAGCACGTGTGATATTTAAGAGTGAAACAAGCTGCGAAAAAATTGTAATTTTTAAAATCATTTTTAAAGTCCGTCGACGTCAAAGCTCTCCTGCTGTTCTTAAACAGCTCCAAATGGTTCATGGAGTAGTGGCCGGGGATGGGCAAACCCTTTTTCGGTATCACAACGGACCCCATAGTCTAAGTGTGTCCCACCTCAGAACAGCCACTCTAACCTTACCTAACCTAAAATAATTTTAAGTCAATTAACAAAAAATTCAATTTCTTTTAGTATAACCGTTGCTAAAACCGCACAAGATATCTAAATTCACTATCATAACACTATCCATTAAATTATCTTTCAAACTAAATACGATGCCACAGACAGACAAACAGACATACAGCCACATCCACAAACAACCATACACACAAACGCGCGTGCACACCCACACGGCGGTGAAACTGATAACATCCCTCTTTATGCGTCGGGGGTATAATAAAAAATATCTTACATATAATACGATATACGTTTACATAGTACGTATAACAGACAAGGCATCGATTGTTTGAAACTGACAACAACCTGATGGACACCAACACTCTATACAACACTTAGTTAACTCATGTTAGTCTTTAATAAAATATTCTAAATGCATATAGTATATTCTAAATGCATGCTAAATGAAATAGCATAGGAAAATTTTTTTTGGTTAAGCCTTTTTCTTTCGAAGTTTTTTGAGAAATGCGTCGCCTAGCTTCGAGTTTTTCCGTCACACTTACTCCTAGAAATTATTAGATGATTCGAAGAAAGCCCACGAGATGTAGGTTTATTTTTTAGACCAGTTTGTACATTTTCTACATAATTTATATACCTTAAGAGTATTTTTAAAACCATAATCTATCCACCTATGTGGTTCTCACAAATGTTTTTACTTCTTGGCTTATAATAAATAACTTACATGTGTGTGCAAGCAAGTTGACTGAGTGAGTACGCGCGCTATACTTTACTTAACTTAACTTAACTCATATAACGACTCTTGAAATTTCTATACAATATTATTACAACGAAAGAGTGTTTTTGTATTATCACCATCTTTGTTTTTCAAATACACACACTTTTGAAAATACGAAAAAAAAAAATAGCTACACACATTTGTTTAAATAATGCATATAAATTTTTTCTTTTTGAAATTAAAGTTTCTTTTTTATTCAAATGCAGAACAAACACAGTACGATACTTGCGTTCAGCACACCACTGCGCGTCTAAATATTGTAAAGTGCTTATTAAGTCTATGAGATAGCGGGACATGCAAGCATAAATCGTATCAGGCGGCTCTATCATATAACTGAGATGGCTTTTATGCGAGATCTGACGAAAAATTGAAGTGTTATATGACAGTTAAGTGCCAAAAAATTGAGGCGTTCAATTTCAATTCAAATATTTCCAAAAATTTGTCCTAAAAAATGATAGCACTCGAATTATCCTTTCCATCTCATCTGATATTCTTGACTATCACTTTGATATTGATTTAAGAAGGAATGTTATAAGTTTAAAGTGTTTATCTGTGCGTCTGTGTGTTCTCAGTGACATCGTAGCCCCTAAACGGTCGAACCAACTCGATTGAGAACATTTTATAGCCGAGTCAAGGAGTCTTTTGTGTATATGTAAATCAGACTGAAGTTAAGGAATACGATTAAAGCTTCTCTCCATTATCTTTTGATTGTTCTAGAGAAGTTATTGAGCCTAAAATCATGAAGATTCGAGGGGAAAACCACGGTAGTCAATTTGCTAGATTTTAAACTAGCTCTGCCATTCTGTAAGACGGGAGTTTTATATCTAAATATGATACCCAAGAACAAAAGAAAAACAATGTTTAGATTTGTAGGTATTCCAGAAAAGGAATTTCAGATATTTGGATGACCTGGAATAGTTTAAAAGAAAATATTCAGAGATCATATGTCACCACATCCTCAACTATATATAGGAAAGGAAAATTTGAATACCCTTTCAAACAATACGGTGGTACCGCATTTCTAAATAATTTAAGATAGTTCAATCGAGAAAGACTTTTCATAGAAATTCAATAAAATTGAAAGATTAATAAAAGTATTCTGTATTTTATATAAAATAGGGATATTTGGCACCTTTCATGAGATATTAGAAATCAAAATGTGCGTAATTAACATGCTGGAGCTTTGAAAAACACCGAGTATTCGAAAAATAAATACCTTTCTACATATCGTGAAATGGATCTAGCCATTTTTTTTAAAAGCAGTTTAATATGACGAATTTTTTTGGTACTAAGAAACTACTTTGTGTATATTCACACCATGTTTTAGTATTAGTATTGTACACTAATGTCATAAATAGTGCACGGATATAAGAAAATGTTTTTTGAGTACTTGGCTATAACAAGTGAACATCCTTAAGTCCGTCACTATTGCGTTGATTGCAAAAGTCTGTTTTCGTTAGTGTATATGATGCTACGTAAAGCATATGGAATGTCATGTGTTATCTTATACTGTTTCTTATAAAAAAAGAAATGTTTTACATACTTTAGCTAAGTAGATTTTACTTTACTTTTATTAATAAGCTATAAACAAAATTTAGTCAAATATTTAAAAAAAAATAATAATAATAACAGTGGTCTTTGAACTAATGTGTTGTTGACAATTGTTTACTTAATGTTGAATGAGACTTACGATTCAAATTTTGAGGGTGAACTCACTAAAACTTGGGAAAATTGGACAAAAATTAATGACCATAGTTTTTTGGAATATTGATGCCTAAAGATTTAGTGAAAATCACTAAATAACTAGAAGAAATAACACACAAATGACATTCGTTTCATCACTTTAAATGTATTTTATGGAAAAACGAGTAACGTTTGTTATGATTTTCTTTATAGAAAACTATTTGTGATGCTTTTAACTAATGAATATTAGTTTTCCAAATTAATTAAAAAAAAATAAGTCTTGTTAATTAATGAAGCATACCTTTAAAATCACTTCAATATAGGATTTATATGTCAAAAACGCAAACTTTAACAGCTCAAATCTATAAATTTAACACCGTAAGGGATATTAATGAGAATCCATATATACATGATCCTGAGATGATCCTAAGGAAACTTATTTTTGGGAAACGTCTTTAAGGTGGCCACCTCTCCTGATTTGCTCGACAGCCACCAAACGTCGTGTAGTTTCTTCCGTCTCCCGATATCAACATAAATCCCCTACAGTTCAGTAAATAGAGATTTTTTTGAAATTATTTTCACTATTTCCCAACTTTATGGTTTGATTTCTGGCTTCCTAAAACTTTGAGACGATGATCCTAGCTGCACTACAAAATGGTTTGAAACTTTCACAAATTTCCAATTGATTTGAAGAAGATGATTCTCGAAAAAAATAACCAAAGAGAAATATCAGAGAATAACTAAAGGTAAATCCATAGAGATAATACAATAAAGCAGCAAAGTTGTTGCCATACGGTTGATCACAGTAGAGAGAGAACGACTAAGTAGGCGCGTATAGTTATAGAGAGACAGATAAAGTAGGCGCGTATACCTGTCTTCGTCTCTCTTATACGCATACAGTTTCTGTCTCTTTTTACCTCTCTCACTGCTGTCAATAATTCACTTATTGCGTTTCCTATGTCTATACGGCTCTACGTTATTATTTCTATGCCAGGCATGGGCAAACGTGCCTCGGACTCCTAACAGAAGTCCCTCGGACTCTTTACTTAACATACGAGTAAGACAGTGACAATCTAACCATACGAGTAAGACAGAGAGGCAACATTTGTTCTATCTATTTCATTACTATTAGAGAAATTGAGATAGGTAGAAGAGTCGTATACCCGTCTCGCTTCCTCCTCTATGAGCAATGCGGACTTGGATAAAGCGACACACAATAAAGTTTATGACACACAATAAAGTGGTGACTTTGACTTAAAATAACTCGCCCATGCCTGCTCTATGGGAAGGGCACAATTCCCTTCTCAGAATCATTCCTCAGATTAAATTTAAGTAAGCAATAAGTCTACATCTCACGCAATAAAACTACGCATTTTAACCAAATTCCAAAATTATCATCTTTAAACAAATATTTAAATATTTTTATATTGAGGAACACAGTTAATGTTTTCTGTTTTTTTTCGTAATGCAGAAATGCCAACTATTTAAAATAAAAAACAAAAGAGTAGTAGATATAAGCCACCTTTTACCGTAAGTAGAAATTCATGAATATCCACATTCCCTTGGGCGCCAAGATAACTTTGCGGCGTCATATATATTATAATGTTTATGTATATAGTTTAGCATACGCTCTATGTACGTGTATGTACATTCACAAAGTTACTTGTTTGTAACTTTGCAAACGCTGCTTACTTTAAAACTTGTGACAAAAATATCACACTTATGTAGATTGGTCAAAAGGACGTTAATTGCATGCATACGTGAACATATTACGTTTTGAATGCAATGAAACTGTTTTATATGTTATGTGATTCGAATCCAATAATAATTGTATTTACAACTCGTATATATACACCATGACACAAGAGTTTGGAACCAGTCTTGTATCTTTTTTACTCGACTACGCGACGCAAAGAAGTGGTAATGTGTTTATCAGTCTATATATGTATGTGTGTTATATGTATTGTCTAAACCTTGCGAGGGTGACTGAAGGTATGGCAGTAATGAAAATTCCATAACCTTGTGAGGATTATTGAACTCATGGCTAACTAAAAGTTTAAAATACAAAAATTAATTTAAGAAATCAAAAAACCCGACTGCGATAAATACAAACTGAAAGAAGAAAAGTCAGTTTACATTGAGACTTAAACAGTCGGGACACACTAAACAAATTCAAATCTTCCCAGTAATGAGTTTCGACTGTTAAAACCTCTAGATTTATTTAGTTAGGATTTACTAAACTCGAGCTTTTTTCAATTTCTATGCTATATTATTTTATCGTATTTTTTTACTTCAAATCCTCGAGCAGAATATTTGGTTTAATGGAAGTTATTTTGCTGATTAAGCTAACGGTTTTTTTAACAAATCTCCGAAGATACTCTGACCAGGTTATTTTAAGTAGAACAGTATACTACACTAGAATTTGATTAAAATTGCAGTGGAAAGTAAGTTTACTTGGTGGCGTTACGCTGATCCTAGTTTTGTGCAAATTCCAATATCTTTTAACCTCATTATATTGAAGCATTTTTCCGAGCGTTGAACAGTGATTTCATCATTTGAAAAATTCATTTTTCTGACTTCAACGGAATAGTTTTCTGTTATAACTCCGCCGTCGAAAGTTATGCTTTCGGTAGCTTCTCTTGTATGTGTTTACTATGGGAGAGTTGTAACTCCCCTGTAGTGTGTCACGCTTAAGGATTTCACGTATCGCCCTAGCTTTATTTTCCTTACAGTTACACTAAAGCCTTCTTCAAGTGAAATACTCTCAAAATTTTCTCTCTATTTATCAGAAGTAAAGAATTGAATACTGAGTGAATACTTTTGAAGAGCTTTGTATTTGAATGATATACGATTTTTGATGAATTCTTGAAGTGTGAAATGTTGTGTGAGAATTCATAGACAAGCAGACCATACCGTGTATGTCTCAAAGCACCAAGTCAAATAAACGACACTCGTTCATGTGTGTGTCACAAAATAGAGGAAAGTAGCCATAATTGTACTCCTTTAATTGAGTCAGTGCATATAGAATACATACATGGTTCACTTTTGCTGAATTGCTTTATAATTATTCATGTTATCAAGTGGTCATAGTGTCCGATAAATTTCTTGCTGCGTTTTTTTTTTTGACCGAAAGCATAAATATGACGTTATCATGCTCATTGGAAAACGCAACACTTTCGAAAAAAGTCATAGCGAGAATTTTGATAAATGCAAAAGGAAGCCACTTACGAAGTTTCAAGCATGTATTAATCAATTAACTAAGCACCTTTTCTGCCCCATGGTCTAAAATCTATAATCAATTAATAGAAATATTTTCGCTGTTTATTAAATGGAGCAAAAATTACCATTTTGTGCAATCGGTTTCGTAAATGGTAAATCAGTTTTATACATTTAAGGAATTCATTGATCTACAAAATTAATATTTTTCTAATGGACATATATGAGCAAAAACGATCAATTATGAGAATCGAAATCAGCCCGTAGAAATTAAGCATTGGTACCCAATAGGCTACTTTCCCTTATTACACCGTATGATGATGATCTCACGTAACAAAAATATGATGGCATCGTGACAATTTTCATACTGTTTAACCGTGTTTCTTCTCTTACAGAGTTATTTACTTCATTTCCTTATGTTTTTCTATTTTAAAAATAAAGTTTTTAATTCATAAAAAAGGTGATCATCACAAACAGTTTCATATGACATTTAAAAGAACAAACGATATGTACGGCGCATTCCTTCTTGTTAATAAATTTCCTTTCTATAAAATTTATGGGAATGGTTGTTTGTAATAATAAAGTAAAAAAAAAAAACAAAATAAAGTGTCCAAGACATTTTTTTAACGGTGTGATCTCACACACGAATATAGTTATTTTTAATTTATTATGTTATTTGTAATTCTTCGTTTTTGGTGGAGGTACGTTTCGAATTGGAGTATACTTGCATAGGTGAGTAAAATATTGCATCTGCAGTTCCACCAAAGTAGATCTATTTCACTTTCACTTTCTCAATTTATAGTACACTAGCAGATACCCGCCCGCTTTGTTGGGAATTTTCTCCTTTTACCTCCTTTTTGTTCACAATTTTATGGATTTTAATTTTTTGGTGGGGACATTGTCACTTTCTATAGGTCTAATCATTAAATTAACCTGATTTTTATACTTTTTGGATCAAAATTACCCCATCCACCAAGTTTTATAAAATTTCAAAACAAAAATTTTTTTGCGTTTTTCTCGAATTTTTCAAAGGGGTACCCCTTAAAAAAAATGCAAAAATCGAGTAATTTTTTGTATCTCCAATTTCGATAAAACTCAGTATATAAGGTTATTTTGACCCAAAAAGTACAAAAATCGGGTGCATTTGATGACTGATCGAATAGTTTATGAGAAACGGACTAAATTCGATCCAAATATTGCGATATCTCAGAAACTCTGTATCCAACCATTAAATTAATCTGATTTTTATACTTTTTGGATCAAAATTACCCCTATCCACCGAGTTTCATCAAATTCTAAAACAAAAATTTTTTTTTTGGGTTCTCGATTTTTTCAAATAGCTTTGGCTTTTTGCCGTTTTGCATACTCATCACCGCGAGGAGTTTACATCCGATCGTATATGTTGGCATTTTTTATTTTGTGTTGATTACGTTGAATGTAATGTAAACATGACAGTTTTATCAAAATAATTATAACAAATTATTTCAACAAATTATAATTGTATATACCTGTTTACATATTTCTATAATGTGCACTTAGTTATACCTTGTTGCATAGTTGACGACATATTTACCTTCTGGAATTAAAGAAATCTAATTTAAGACGTTCAAGAATGTTATAGAGACTAATTATTAAATCGCAAAAGAAATGCAAGTGGTAAAATTTTTATTACAATGGAAATATAATAAACATAATATTCTAAAAAAAATGGATGTCCCCATTTTCTGGATCGGAGCTACACCCAACTTTGTGTCGGTTAAAAAAGTAAATAGCGAGTTAATTTATCATAAATTTCCAAATTGTTTCCTGTATGAGTTAATGTGACGAATAGTTCACACAAAAAGTATTATGAATTAAAAAGTATTTATAAATTTATATACAACATATCACTTGTGAGAGTTGCTATAATAATTGCAAAATTTCGAATATTCTTTGATACAACTTCTAAATATTTTGAACTTCTAAAAATCGATTATTGACATGAAACCATTTTTAAAAAATTAAAAAATTAAAATATATATGTTTACATTAAAATTATAGGGCCTTAAATAATTTGCCATCGAAATGATCTACTAAAAAGGCCCATTCAAAAATTTACGTGAACTATTCGTCACATTAATTCATACAGTAAAAAGTAAAAGTAGCTAATTCAAATTTTTTTCATTAATAATAATTTATAAATTTATATACAACATGTTGCTTGCGAGAGTTACTAAAATAATTGCCAAATTACGAATTTTTTGACCCGATCTTTTACGAATCGGTTATTTACATGAAAGAATTTTTTAACAAAAATACCATGATAGAATGACTTAAATTTTAAAAAAAATATCACTTTGATATCGTTCACCGTTTTGTTTTACTGAAATTTTAGAATGTATAACTCTTATCTGATCATCCTTTAATCATTATCATCAAGAAGTCTAAGTCCACAATCAAAATTTGGCATGTCTCATGGTTCTTAGTATAAAATGTGGCTCTTATTATAAATTGTTTTATAATATTTCAAAAATGTTTTAAAAGTTCGTATTTATGTGACCTTTGAAATGTAATTAAAAACAAAAATAATAAATTTTATGAAGTATATTTTAAAACTAATGTACTTTTTTTTGCTGTTTTTAAATCCTAATAAGGTAAGAAATCACAAACTATACTCCAAGCAAATGAGACTTGAATTCTGAAACGAACAGTCTCGACGTAAAGCTGTAGGTTAAAACAGACTTTTGGGACCCGTACGCTAAAGACATATTTTTGTCAGTTTTTTTTGAGGATGAGATACTTTCTTTTTCTACTCTCTTAAATACCATTTTTAGCAACCACTCAGAGAACTAAGTCCAATCTGATGTCCCCCACCAAACTTTAAGCTGCAATAAGGGCTTAAAAAACTTTATTGAGGGTTTTAGTGGTTATAATAATACTTGTTCTACATATTTGAATCATTTTCTTTTCATAATTTCATTTTTGTATTCGTTATTTAAGATATAATCATCAAAATCCAAACAGATCAGCGAAATATTAGTTTCAGAATTTTGAAGAAAATACACTTATAACTAATGGCTGATTTGCTTGGACTAATAAGTACATGATGTTGTAAGTCAAAGACCTAAACATATGAGAAGTGTACCTTTATTGGATAAGAAACATACCAATAATATTATTATGATCATCTATATGAAGTGGAAAACCTGTTGAAAAATTAACGAGTCTTTTTTTTAATCATCGAAAAAATAAAAAGAAGTCTTACGGTACTATACATATATCGTTATTTTCGAACAAGTAAGTTAGGATTTAGTGGCTGTTCGAAATTGAGACACTCTTAGTGCAAATGAAGCTTTTTTATTCACAGCCATTGCTCCATGAATCATTTGGAAACGTAAACTTTGAAAATGTAAAACCTTGATTCGTAAACTGTGATTTTCTCAAGATAGAGAAGATGAACTCTACCCCAAAAGTGTCTTTTTTTCATCCTTTTAACCTGCGGCTTGATGTTTTCCTCCATTAATGTTCTCCATTTAAGGACATTCCAAAAAAATCACGTTTTCTTAGAATCAACTTTAATTGATGCTTTTAAACCGTTTAAAGATCGAAAATTTTCTTTTTCCTCCATTTCTTTTATTCTTTTTTACCTCATTAAACATTGATTTTCAAGAAATTTTAAATATTTTTCCTTATCATACCTTGCAATTTAGATCGGTACTAAACTTTGTTCCTTTTCGAGGGCAAAGAGTGCATTGTACATCGAACATTAAAGACAATTATTGTACGTTTAAATAATATCTGTTCAAATACATACCACGTTCAGTTAAATAATAATTAATGACCGACATGGAATAAGAGTTATTATGACCAAGATGCTAATTGAGAAATTCAACAATTCAAATGTACAAAAAAAAAACAAAAAGTTAAGTATTTATATTTAGAGAGATGCAAAGATTTTAGAACAAATTAAATAATTTATTTTAACGAAATATTGTTAATTTTTATTTATAACTTATTTTTAACAAGATTATGTAAATTGATCTGCAACCTAGATCTTTGACATTGATTTTTGATGGGGAGCTCATTAACCTCACATCAGCACTCCGTAGAGATTACTTAAATGTAAGAATCAGGCATAATAATTACTTTGGGGTGGGGGGGGGGAGTGTTCCTTGGATTAAGGATATGAATAATATCAGATGTACCTAAAACTATGGCAAGAGAATAGTAGAGTAGATTGGTATAGAGGATAAAATTTTAAAAAGAAAGTTCCTCTGTAGTTTTTGGATCCTATTTACCTTTTTTAAGTACTATCGTTATTTGTATAGTAACAAAATTGTAGAAAATAAAATTTACTACATTTTATCCTTTAAAATTGATTTTATCCTCGTAAAATTGATCACAATGTCGTCGCTTGGATAAGAAGGAAGTAAGCCGACTTCACCAACATCATACAAATTTAAATGTACATTGGATGTAGTTTAAAATAAAATTAAAAAATAATAAATGATGTGGGTGGCCCTTGTTATAGAAATATATCTGAAAAAAATGGATTTTAAACCCCATTATTATTATTATATTAATATCATAGGGCGAGTGCTGACTGGTGTGCTGACGAGTAATCTTAGTTTTTTTTGTTTTTTAAAGGTGTTATTTAATCACAAACGCATTTAATGTGAAATCTGTATTCACTGCGAACCAGACTTTATAAATTATTACAAAAAAATTCACTAAAACCCATGTCTTTAACACTTTAAAATGAATGTAAATTACGAAAAATTATATCCTTAATCAAAAAATTTATCGTTGTTAGACACCAATCAAGACAATCTAAATATATATTTTATTTATTTTAAACCATAAACAATAATTTTTTTTTCTAAAACTATCAAGTTTTTCAAAGGTATAATTAAAATAATTTACCCCCTGTGAACTTCATCATCAACATAAACTCAAGTCAAAATAGATTATTGATTGGAATCAAAGATAAAAAGTAAATATTCAAACTGAGGAAAAAAAAATTAATAAATATTCTGTGAAAAAAAAAATTAATTTTGTCTTAAGAAAAAAAATGTAAATATTTCACCTTTTTTGTTTTAATGAAACATGCAATAAACAATAATTGAAAATTTGTTATAAAATAAATAATTAAAACGTTTTTACATAAATTGTTAATTTATTTCAATTAATTTTTATTAAAAATGTAAATAACAAGTGAAAACAAACAATTGACTGAATTAATTGTTGAAATACCATGCATAGTCAGTGTTGATTTCTTTATCACTTATCACATACATACATGTGACACATACATAACTGATATTCAAGTATGGTACATACTATAAAATTTCCGCCTAATTGGTGCCCTCACGGGTAAACAGGGATGTTTACGAAAAAATGTTTCAAGCAAATGTTGTTTATTTTTTGATAAGGGACATTTTTTACATTTAAACTTTTGTTCTATCTCTAACGGTTTACAAGATGGATCCTACGGACCCAAGACCCAATTGACCTATGATGCTCATTTACGAACTCGACCTCAGTTTTTACGTCCTGAGTACGCTGTAAAAATTTTAGCTCGATATCTTTTTTCGTTTTTGAGTTATCGTATCCACAGACGGACGGACGGACCGACGGACAACCGGAAATGGAATAATTAGGTGATTTTATGAACACCTATGACAAAATTTTTTTCCTAGCATCAATATTTTTAAGCGTTACAAACTTGGAACTAAACTTAATATACTATGTATATTTCATATATACATGGTATAAAAATGTTAGTAGAAAATACCTAATCTTGCATGCAAATACTTGAAGTATAAACAGAAAGAATGTTTTTTAAAGTTTAAACCAGTTTTTCGAATTATTAATATTTCTGTGCGTTAACATTTTGAAGAAGTTTTCAATGCAGTATTCTAGGAATTCACGAATTAACAAGCGAAAGTTCTAAAGCAGAAACTATTCAAAGTTCTTCAATTCGTAGTTTTTCACAAATTGTTTTCTGAAAATGAATTAAACAGACATAAATTTTTGCTCAATTGTCATATTTTTTACACTAAAATTATCAATAAGAAAAACAAAATTGAATAAAATAGAAGTCGAAGATATAAAAAAAAAAAATGTTACTTTGATCCCAAAATGTTTGATGAGAATCTCTCATATGTCCTTTAGAGTGCTTTTTTTTAGTTCGTCCATGGACGTTTCGCCGTTTCTAAAACACTGATATCCGTGGCTATCAACCAGTTTTTCAAGCTGATATCTGTGTATTCTTTTCCTTAGCCAATATTGGCTGCGGTCAATTTTATACCTTGAAGAAAAACTGCTACCGAACTTGTATCATGTCCTTGAATATAGCGTAGCCAACTTAACTAGAAATAGGCTACAACTTGACTGGAAAACTTTTTTATTATAAGGTTTGCGAATAAAATGTATTCTTTAAAAAATCTCTGCTCTCGAAAATATTAATATTCAGCTATTCCTTTTTGACATCGGATGTACAGAGAGCCCCACAAATTGAAAAAGTTCCAGTAGAAATGTAGAAACGTAGACCATTTAGAACAGATATTATCGAAAACGATTTAAGAAATTACTCCCGAGATATGTAGGAGGGTATTGAAAAAATTTTGTGAAAGATCAATTACATGTATGGTAACGCGAAGGTGGATGTTGAGGCAAAAAAAAACTGTTTAGGAATGAATTATTATTTGCTGATTTGACGAAATAAAATAATTAATAGCTATAAATTTGTAAAAAACTGAAAGATTACATTTAATGCGTCACCATATAAAACGTTTTAATTTTAAGCTTGAAGAAGCTATTTATACGACCTCTAAAATGAAATCAACCAAATACTATAGACCATACAATAGAAATAAAAAAAATCAATTTATCAAACCGTTGTTAACATAAATTAAAAATAATATAAAATAAATAACAAAAACTTTTAATGTTAGCAGCAGCCTTAACACACAAAAACCCTTTAATTTTTTGATTATAAATGGCGTCAATAATATGATGCCTCTGTATACTGTATAGTAGTGTAATAATAATACCTGATTAAATAAACAAAGAATAACAATTTATTTCTCATCATCTTTATCTAATTACCTTCTACGAATCCAAAATGTAATATATTAAATATTGTGTTATCGAATATAACGATAATAGGAATGTACAATGTTTATGAGCGGTTTATAGACGTTCACAAATTTTATTTTCTGTTCCGATAATGTTTAAACGTTCCACGGTGGAGTATTTATTGCAAATATCCGGACAAAATACAATGAAAATAATTATACCTATTATTTTTACAAATCTACTACTCTACAGCAAAAATATGGTGGAAGCGCAATTAAGTTATGTAACATATCCAGTCTCACTAAATACTATGTATTTATTTGCGCTCCCACCATATTTGTTAAAACTGCCTTCTTTAAGAACGTGACACAACGTGAACGTGAAAAAAATGAGTGTATGAAAATATTTGAGATTTTCGTATCATATTTTGAGGGTGAATTATGTTAGAATTTGAAGAGTAAAATTTTTTGATGTATACCATAAGTTTCGGAATATTGAGGCCTTAAAAGTTACAGAAAATCACTTATAGAAGAAATAGCACATAAATACCAATTTATTTCATCACTTTAAAAGTATTTTAAGTAAAAATGTCATAATTTTGAAGTACCGCTTGTTATTATTTCTTTAGAGTTCAAATATTTGAACGTCTATAGTCTACTTCAAATGATAATAAGAAGATATCTTCTTATTTTATTTTCTCGTTGAACCAATCAAACAGTTAAAAGGGCTTACATAGTGATTCGTCCGCGCGTAACATATTCAATCATCTCTTATAGATGCATTTTTAATAAAGGTTGAATTATTTTGCTTCGTAATATTATGTTGAGAACTGTCAACTTTGTTGAATTAATTCTCTGAGGATTCTGAGACTTTTAGTAGAGTGTCCCTTCACAGTAAATCTTTTATCCATTGGATGTAACGTTTTGAAATACCAAATTATGTACATATATTTTTAACATTTATCCATACCACGTGCCAAAAATTTATTGCTGCAAATAACTTCTGATCTTGGATGAACACGTTAAATTAATCGATCATATCATCTACACATTAATATTCCTACATTTTGGAAAATTTACTTTAATTTTTTATTTTGGAAAATATGCAGTGTGTCGCATTTAAGATGAAGACACCCTCATATTTTCGGTATTTATAGGAATACCGAATTGAAGCCTTGCACAGTCGTACCGGGCGATGGGTCAGATTTTATAAGATACTAAACCGAATCTGAACTTTAAATACAGCAAAATTTTCCCTAGCGTCAGAGATGGTTAGAGATATCAACAAAAAAAAATAATAATAATATTTGACAAAGTTTCTTAGAATATTTTTTTATATCCATATACCGATTTTCATGACATAATTCGCAATTAGAATTTTTTCAAGCTGTTTTACACTCAAAATTTTTACATTCCATAGTTATAAAGTTAAAAAATAAACTCTTGCACCCCGGAATCAATCCTTGGGAATGGCTAAATTAGACTAAGCGTGGGCAGATACACCCAGTAAGTTGATAAAATTGGGTTAGGTTTACGTTTGAAGACTATGACAATTTTCATATAGCGAGCAAAAAAAGACAAAAAATAACTTACAAAATGATTGTAAGAAACTAGAGAACATCTTAAGAATGGTGGGAAAACCTATTCAAGAGAACAGTTTCGATTCGTCTTTCAAATGCGAAAACCGTACGTTATCTATAAAACCTGTAATTTCACAAAACTTAGGGGCATAGAGTATAAAATTTTATTTATACAATTCTCATCCAAGGTAAATTAGTTATTTTAATGATGTGTTATGTGTAATTGAAACCAATCACGCCATATGGCGCTTTTGATATTCTTTGATTAAATAATATAGAAAAAAAATTTTAACGAAAAGAGAAAAACAGCGCGCGTTGTTGTTATACACTCATCGTAGGTAATTGTTTACATCTTGAAAAGTAAACGAATCATGTTCTTTTTTTTGTTTGTAGAAGAAAGAAAAGAAGCAACACAATTTTTTTAATAATCATTTCTTTCAACAAAGAATCATCGTTTTCGAAATATACTTTTCAAAATGATATTACACTTAATTGAATAAACGTTGTGCAAAATAACGATCTTCATGGTTATGTAAAATCACATATTTCACCAAAAAAAAAAAAAATCAAAGATAATTTAAGGGATCTTGTAGTTTATAATACCTATTAAAGTATTTCGATACCAAAATGAAAGTCTTAGAAAAAAGCCGAAATTTTATGTGTCAATTAATGAATAGTTAATATGTCTTCTGTATAAATTTCAAGTCGATTCTCTGTACGGTTTACGATAAATTAATTATTAAAAACATCCCTTTTCATATAGTGGTATATGGAGAAGCCCTAATAAATGTTGCTTTTTTAGTCAATTCTTTGCTGTCAATTTGGTTATCAAACAAAAGAGTGTTACTAACTTAAAGACGTGAAAAACCCCTTTGAAGCGGAAATTGTAATTTCATTTTATTCGATTTCTATCTAAATTTAACACAATTTATAAGGATCTTTTTTCTAGAGACTTTTAAAACGTGGGCATATGTAATTCCTAGTTGCAAAATCACTCATAAATGATACTCATAGTAAATCGGAGAGAAATTGTTTATCTTTATTTTAATTTAAAGTTGTGAACCACTGAAAAAACGCTCCCTACAAATATCTTGGCTCATATATTGGGAAAGAAAAATCATATGTCTATGAAACGCACACCAAATAGAAGGAGAAGAAATTACAAGCATAACAGTTTTCATCAGGAGTGACTCGCGAATAGGGACATTTTTTTCCTTTTAAACAACAAAAGCTCGTAAAATGTAAAAACAGTATGAAATCTAAAAAAATATATTTGCTAAACAAACGTCTGCCACACCCTGTATATGCAATAATATATTATTAGTTTAAAGTTAATTACAACAGTATTAAAAGAAGTATAAATTCAACCATATATCAATTTATAAGCCATAAATAAAAATTTAACGACAGACGTTAAATAACGAATATCAAAAACGTTAATAAAAAAAAAAAAATTTAACTGTATGTACAGTGTTCACTTTGATCGACTTAGGATACGTTGGCCTTTATGCATTAAAAGATCTCATGTTGCTTGTTTGAGCTCGAAGTTAATGGCCATTTCACACAATCATAAGTAAGTCCAATGTATACTTGGCAGCATTCGTATTGAAGTGAGAGTATTTTATGAGAATTCAGATAGGCTAAAGAATGATTGTCAATGTTGTTTTGTTTTCAAATAAACTAAAAATCAAAATTATTTTGTTTAATTCTACAAAAATTGTGTTTCTTCAGACTGCCTATTTACAAGCTAACCATTGGATAATAATTAAATAATTGGTTTATGATGAGTAAGTTATACTATATTCCAGTTTTAAACATAACGTTAAAGTTTAAGGTAAAGTGGCATACCTTGAATCTAATAACATAATGTACCATTGATATATGTTATTAAGAACGCACTCAATTTTAACAATTACTTTCTTGTTTTTAATGGGTTACCTAGCTATCGAATCATTAAGAATAGCAGTTGAAACTGTCGGAAATGATTAAAAGCGGAAAGATTTTAAGGATAATTTTTTCCAAAAAGCTTCGTTGAATGGTTTTTAGAAACTGCAACTCTATACGTGTGAAGCAAGCCTTAATTAAACAATACTTTTACCAACAAAACAGAGATCTTACAATTTGGTTTTTTATTTGATTTATAAAATTTAATTTCATGAATTTATGAATCCTATCATTTGACTAATAAAGAATAATAAATTTTTTTTTTTAAATTATTTATTTCTCTCAAAGTTTAGTAGTATGTAGGGTCATTCACTTTAAAATAGTTCAAATAATAAATTCAAAATAAAAAAATTATTTTTAAATAAATAGTTTTAAATCATTTTATAATATTTATTAGTTGATAGAAGGTTACCTTGATTGTGAGTACTTTAATTGATTTTTACCTTGACAATCAGTAAAAAATTCTAAACTGAATAAATTTTTTTTAAATTCCTTTTTTACTCCGATGTCCGATAAAAATTAAAAAATTGTTTTAACGAATGACAAGAGCTTTGCCTTGTTTAGTATGTTCTTTCATATAAAGTTCTTTGAGTCCTTGTTTGTATAGAGCTTTACACGTACAAGAGTTGAAGCTTCTTTTTCCGTTTCGTTTTCAGGATTTTGATTCATTTTCATACAAGCGTAAAATCAAAAACTTACATTTAATGAAATAGACTTCAAAATTTTTATTTTCTTTATTTTTGATTTCAAAATCTCAATAGAATTCTGTCCGTTACAAAAACTAGAGTCTTAAAGATCAAAAATTAAAAGATTAATTTAAAACGGCATAGTTGTATCAAATACAATCGATAATTTTAAACAATTTAATGTGGATTCCGATCGATTTTTAAATGAACACTTTAGCTTTGATTTTGATCTTAGTGGATTCAAAAAAAAAAAGTATAAGCATATACACTATATACTCTTTGAATACTTGTTTTACAAGGTCACTATGTACCTGTGATCGTAACGATTATTATCGTGCAGTTAACTTTTTATAATATAACTCTTAACTGCTCAATATTATTATGTACTTAAAATTAAAAATGATATTCAAGTTTGAATCAATCCTATCACTACAACGGTTTCATAAACTCTAAAATTCGAGAAAAAAAAATTATGCGGTTACATATCGACCCTATGGATTCAGCTCAATTTTTTTCCATATGTCTTATACGTTAAAGTATTTGAGACCTCAAAATCATATAAAAATATTTGACGGTTATATGAGAACTTTTCGAGATATATCCAGAATATCTTGCTCCAAAAAAACTACTTTGAGTGCATGTGTTTTACTATACGAGGTGTTCTATAATTGACTGCAGGCTTCTTCACTACCTGAATAAGCTAAAAAGCTCTTTACCAAATTTGGATCTGAGGCGAGATGATTAATTCGATTAAATTAATAAAAATTTAAAATTTTCATGAAATAACAGACCAATTAAAAAGAAGATATATATTATCATAGTTTGGAGGAGTGACCTATACACAAAATCAAAAAATCAAGACAAAAAAACTGTATTTGGCAAAACTGGATCATTTGCTGTCTACTTCGTTCGTTTTTCTATTTTTCGCCACTGTACTTCAACACATTCTCGAACACTTAATTTTTACGGAGTCCTAATTAAAAAAAACATTTTTTTTAAAGTCGTGAATAAATAAATATATCCACATGACGGTCCAATCTCATAACTTAGTTTTGTTTTTTTTCTTTAAACATGTTGTAGGTACATTCAAATATTTTGTACTTTGTGATGATTATCTGATATAATGTGGATGTAGAAGGTAATCATCCAAAAATACCTTACTTTATATAACACTATGGAAGAGTTTACGATTATTATAATTTTGTAATTATTTAATTTAACAAAATTGTTTAGCGATAATGCAGATTACATTTTTTTATTATAGAATCTTTTTTTTTTGCATATTGAAGAATTTTGCCATAGGTTAATAATGTACAAATTTTTATAGCTTTTTGGTGTAAAAAATTAGAATTTATAAAAATTTTGTGGCATTTTAATGTCCGTCAATTTTAATCAAATTATTTCTTGACACAAAAGTCAATTCCATTTATATTGAAAATATTTTTCTTTGTTTTACTTTTTTTATTTTTAAGTTTGAGCTTCTAAAAACAGCCCTTTATTAAGAAGACTCATCACCCTGGTGAGTAGAAAAAAAATGAATACTTTTCGTTTAAATTTAAAAATATATATAATAGTTCGAAATATACAGTATTCTTTATATCTGTCGCGATATTCGTGTTCAGCTAACCCAAAAACCCCCGTAAAACGAGTTTGGCCCGTTTATAAATCGAATTTCTCGAAAACTTCAGAAAACGACAGGGAATCGTTTACCCTTGGCACCAGGTACCTCTGAGACTAACTCTGTCAATGTTCGTGTTCAGAGACCCCAAAAACCCCTGTGAAACAAGTTTGAAATAATTTTCATCACTATTAACCGAATTGTGAATTTAATATTTATGGTCAATTTAAAATGCAAATATAAAATGCATATTCGAATGCAGAAAACCGAAAAAATTCGACTTACTTCGAACTTTGATTATTTTTAGTTCTTTGCTTCTTCGTCGATTTTGAAAAACGCTGAGAAAAACGCATTTAAAGAAAAAGAAACCCGATGATTTTCTACACATATACAATATGTATTTACGACTAACTCAAAGACATATACTTTGTCTTTTTTCTGAAATTTTATGGTAATATTCTAAAGATTTAAGGTTCCTATGAGGTAAAAAAAATCAATTTCAAAAAAAAAACTCAAGTTGATAAGTTCTTTTAAGAAAGTGAAAGCAGTGATTTTCCCAAGTTCATTTTCCAGGAGTAAACTTATGGGTGATCATAATGGTAATTTTGATAATGAATAGTAAAAATAATTGAATACTATTTGTAATTATTTTCCTTACTTTGACCAATACATACTTTCCACTTTAATTAAACAAAATCATATTTTAATTGAATCAAAAAATCAATTAAATACGTTTTCTTTTAATTAAATTACATTTTATATACTTATTAATATAAATATTATATTATTCGTGTCATGCATTCTTTACAAAGGCGTGAATTTAATCAAAGCTAAAAATATTACAAAAAAACATTTTATAAATATATATATAAATTACAACAATTTGTCGAAATATTGATTAAAACTTATAATTTATTGGTATATAATAAATTTTAAAATTATTATTTAAAATACATACATATATCTCTACTTCTCCATATACAGTGATTCGAGTCCAAGTCACTACATTTTATGGAAGGGTATCTATTAATTTCCAAGGTCTTCGCTATATCTTTTTGTATATAAAAGCGAAGAATATTGTGTGTAGGGTGGACCCTGATCATACCCATAACTTAACGTCTTGTATAATAAAAATTATTTTATTCTATAGAATGTTTTCAATAAATTTGTTTCGAAAATTTAAGCTGCATCATTTGTGAAATGTCTGTTCTTAGGAATTCAATAGAATTGAAATAAAATATTAATAAAAAAATATTCGATAAATTATAAGGAAAAGGAAATGTTTCACCGTCTGTGGAATGAGATAATAACAAGCAAAATGTGCATAAACAAAATGCTCGGTCTATGCCGAGTATAAAAAAAATACTTTTCTATATATTTCGAAACAACGTAAAATATCTCATTCCTTGGGGAACATTGAGTTTTTATTTTATGATTCCTTGGGGAACGTATTATTTTTCGAAATATCACAAATATTCTCTGTTAAAATCAAAAATTGTTCATGACAAACCTGAGCTGTAATATGCATAAGTTATCAATTTTAAGTGTCTCGTTAGAATATTAACAACTTCCTGATGTAGAAATTTGCATATTGCTCGTCATAATTACGATAAATGATTTTCATCGCTTAAAATACTAACCTGAAACAAAAGAAAAAGTATATTAATAATACATTAATATGAAAATTATGACGAACAAAATCGGTAGATATCGTGTACGTATTAGGGAATAACAAAAAGTTTAAAAAGTAAAATGTTTTTTAAAAGTCCTATTGATCCGAAAGACTATCGACCTGATGATGTATGAGGAACGGGCACCCTAACCACAATACCATATCTCATTGAGAGTACTTGAATACTAAAAATATTTTTAAAAAATTTACTTTGCAAATTTTTATGATCGGTTTCAAAAAATTAAGCAAATCCATAAACTCTTATTTATTATATATTAATGTATTTTCTAAATTTCACGGTTTTAATTAAATCATGAAAGATGGAAACAAAATATCATTATTAAAATAATTATGTACAGCTCAATTTTCCGTATACGCACTGTATATCTAATATTCTGTTTAATAATAATAATAAATCATATAAAATATTATTAAAAATAGATTTTATATGTTAGATAATATAAAATATTTTATAGGTATGTAATGTATTGTGATATGATATGTGATATGATAATAATTATAAGATATTTTATTAGATCTCATCTATAAGATATTATTTAATAATTTAATTATAATAATTAGATATTTTATCATAACACATATACTTACATTATATGTACATAAATAATTATAACCATAGGGCAAGTAATACTAGAATATTTAAGTTTTTACTATCATTTAATATATCATTACATGGAATATACGAAGTTCTGTGGCATCTTACATCTCTGGGAGACTTTCTCATTTAAGGAGATATATAAGGTTTAAATAATACTAAGGATTTCAATAAAACTTTATAAATGCATTTTTTGATCAACAAAGTTTCCAAAAATCACAAAAAATTCCTTGATCATCGGGCTTTTTATTATTATTTTATCGTTCAAAGTTGGCTGAAAAAATGATCAATCATATTGGTTATCCTCTTCAATTGGATATTTCTATATCAAAAAATCTAGAGAGTGTTGTAAAAAACTACTTAAAATATTTAGACAATCTTGTAGTTTATAATAATACCATAAAAATATAAGGTTGTCGATGATATAAAAACAATATTTAATTATGAGTTCATCGAAGATCCATCATTTGAAGAACAGAGACGACTATAGTTAGAGATATTATATATATCTCTATAGTTAGATATATTATCAAATTTATAAGCAGCACTTGCACACAATATATTATATATTTTTGTAGTTACGTGGTATTGTAAAGCTAAACTCATTATTTGAATACAAAGCATGTATTTGGTTAATATGTATGTAGTACCTTGTAATGAATCTAAGAAAGACAAATGTATTATTAATATTTCAACAGGTTTTCTACCTTATATGTTCATGATAATAACCTTTTATAGATATATTGTGCACAGGTAAAGGTTTTTTTTTTTTTATAAATATAATTGTATTGTAAGGTACTTAACACTTAACAATTATCATTTTTAATTACAATGTGTATGTTTTATGTGCATAATTTTTTATGCATTTAATTAATTATGTAAATAATTATTTAATAAGTTGATGTCTGTCTACACTGTCTACACTTCTGTTTTTTTTTTTAATTGATTGTACTTATATGGTGATTTTATTAATTTTATATAATATTTTCCGGGTATAGGGAAATCTAATAGTTTATCCATTTTAAAAATATACGTCATTAAATCAAATAAAATTTTCCGGTTTTGTGAAAATATTACCTTTTATATTCATTTGTATTTATTTTTAACTTATAGCAGTATTTTTAAAGTTTATGTTGTGTGATCCAAGTATTCTTTTTGCAAATTTGGGGTAATATTGGTCTAAAAATTTAATTTTCAAAAATATTGAAGAGAGACAATTTTCCAGATTTTTTAAATTTTTTAAGCTCTTTCGAAACATATCAAAAAAAAGTTCGTAGTTTTTAAGATAAAGTCTATATTCAGATCCATCATTTCTGATTCGAAAACGTAAATGTAAAATATGTCGAAAATTACTGTTTTGATCAAATTTCACAGTTGATTTTCGTTCTTATGGGATCAAATCGATCTAAAAACATAAATATTTTCAAGAATATAAGAGAGATAGAAATTTTCCCGCATTTTTCGAATTTTTTAAAAGAAAACTTTGAAAAAACTGTCAAAAAATCGAAAAAGTTATTAAACCATCAAATTATCAGTGAAACAATCAGTAAAATTACCATCAAATCATCGAAAGTAATTTGGACCAAAAAAACAAATACAAAAAGCTAGTCCAAATTATCGGTTGATTAGAAGTTTTCAACATAAAGACTGTAAGAGTCTCGTTGAATCCACCGTTTCGAATTCGAAAAGGTAAATTGACTTTTAAGTTGATTTTCGTTGTTTTTGGGTCATATTGCTCTAAAGCAAGATTTTTTTAATAAACTTTTCCTAATTTTTAACCCCTTTGAAAAATGTCAAATCATTGAAAAATTTATTTCAGCATCAAATTTAGTAAAATTCATTTTCTAAGACAATTTGTACCCAATAATTACAAAAATCTAGTACAAATTGCAGATAAGTGTGTAGTTTTCAAGACAAAGTTTTCCACACTTTTCGAATTTGAAGGCGTGTTGTATAAGTTTATCCACAAAAGGCAGTAAAAATATTCCTTTACCAAAATCAATTTTTTTCTACAAATTCGAACACTTAAAAATTTACATTATCTTGTAAATAGATCTTCTCCTAGACCTTATAGAATTATAAATCGTTATGTAAATAATTCTCATGTAAAAGTAATTATATGAACTCGTGTTTGTTTCGTACGCTCTCGCTTGCTTAGCTAAACTAACTAAGCTACATAAAACCATGTACTTGATCCATGTTCAGTTCCATGTACTGTGTGGGTTGACAATCAATAAAGTTGTGTAAACTTGTAAATAACTATTAGTAACATGAGTTTACAATAGATATACCATCAACATGACTAATAAATGATATTGTAAACTGATATATTATTGAATGTTTAAAATAAAATATATGTTTATAATATTGGTATTCCATTAAGAGTGTCCGAACTTTTAAATTTTTTATATATCAGATATCATAACACTGTACGAAATACTCGTTGCAAAAAGCTGAAATTGTGAAGCCAGTGAGCTTGCTAGAAATGGCACAATGTGTCGGACACAAGCCTCAATAAATATCCGGGAGTTTCATTTGCGAACTGCAAGTTACTCCTGAAAGAGGATATCCTGAAAAAGGCAATTTTAGATGGAGGGAAGAACGTACTTGTGGTACTACAAGACAGATATGGTCTGAGTACAATCGCAGGCGTTCCGAAGTTCTCATATCACTTCCAAGGGCCTCTGTCCGCAAAGTTGTTGCGGCTATCACAGGACACTGGCTGGGCGGCAAGCAGGTGAGGAAAAGGAGGCAAGGTCTCATCTTCTCTGTCACTGCCCAGCTCTTGCCATGAGAAGATGGTCTTACTTGAGCCAGCCTCTCTTTGACGACCACTCCGACCTAAAGTCTGTCGACGTCAAAGCACCCCTGCTGTTCTTAAACAGCTCCAAATGGTTCATGGAGTAGTGGCCGGGGATGGGCCAACTCTTTTTCGGTATCACAACGGACCCTATGATGTAAGTGTGTCCCACCCCAGGACAGCCACTCTAACCTAATCTAAGAACACACAGTTTGCATTGAAAGTTGTTTTTTGGTGGAGTTAGATAACCACTACATCACAAGCATTTTACTGGAGTTACCTCAATCTCACCCCTCGCATGTTTTTTATGCCACAATCTACCTGCTCTCACGGATGGATGTTATTATTGTTGTCGCTCTCGATTTACCGTGTCATTTAATTTACGTTTACTGTGTTTGGTAGTGCAATTAAGTAAATATTTTTATATTAAAGACGAAGGTTTGTGCTTTATTTATTAGTATTTAATGTTAATGTTTCTATTAATATAATTAAATATTTGTGGTTCATATTTGCTGTTAAGAAAGGTAATTATTTTCATTAAATTTATCATACTCAAAGCTTTTAAGCTTTATGTGTCAGGTTTTGTCCAGCAAAATTTTGGTAACATGTTTAAGTTGTTGTTATATAAAGATGCTGTCAATGGAAAACCTTTCATATTTATGATTATATTTTTATATATTTGATTGAAATAAAAATCTAAGTATTTATTATTAATCTATGATTTATTTTTGAAATGAGTCCATTTTGTGTAGGTTGAACTTGTATGTATGGCTTGAGTGTTTGTTATTTGTATTATTTTTTATTCTATTTTTTTAATTTACATTATTAATTCGATTGAAAGAAGTATTTAGGTGATATATAAATTATGTAATCGGATCAGAATTTTGGAATGTCATTTAGTGAACGAAAATTTTGTGTGTTGACCTTTTCGATCAACGTTCTCTTTGCCAAACAATCAATCGATCATATAAATAATCAAATATTTTTATTATGAAACAACTATTAGAAACCTATTAGAGCTAGGTTAATTTTGATCACAAATTTGAAAAGTATGACCCAAATCAAGTAGGATAACATACTTCATTTATCAAAATTGGATAAAATTTGGATGTGATAAAGCTACATTAAATTTTTTTGATTTTGATGACGTCATAAAGTTAAAAAATTCGAATTTTTTAATAACACAAGCAAAATTGATCCGATCTTGTTGGAATTTTTTTTGAAACCCACTAATTTTGGGTCATTCTTTTCAGCTGTGATGTCAGTTTTTCGCTAGGTATGACTTATGTGCTTCATTCCGGGACCAGGACTCCACATTCTTGAAACCTATTGGAGCTAGGTTAATTTTGATTACAAATTTGAAAAGTATGACCCAAATTAAGTCGGATTTCATACTTGGTTTATCAAAATTGGATAAAATTTGGATGTGATAGGGCAACATTAATTTTTTTGGATTCTGATGACGTCATAAAGTTAAAAAAATTGATTTTTTTGATAACATAGGCAAATTTTATCCGAACTTTTTGGAATTTTTTTAGAAACCCACTAATTTTGGTTCATTCTTTTCAGCTGTGATGCCAGTTTTTCGCTAGCTATCACTTTAGTTTAAAGTATTTAGTTTAAATTTAAAGGTGTACTTTTTAGAAGTTAATCAACAATATTGTATCCTCCACGAACACAAAGTACATTAAATAAAACGTGATTTAGTTTTATGATATTAATAACTTTTTATCATAAATGAACAGATGGTCTCTATATAACTTGACTTATTTCCAAACCAATTTTTTAATTGATCAATTTAAAACAATACTTATCTAAACTTCTAAAAAAAAAATAGAAGCCCACACAAACTTTCTTAATTATACTTGAAAAATATTATCTTCTATTCATTCATAGTTTTCATACGTAATATATTTCATTCAAAGAAATAAAAATATATAATTTGCTATTAGAAATAATAAAAAAACCACTTAACTTTGAAAATCATAAAACATTTTTTTTTAATCGTCAAATAATATTTACATAACTGCAGTACAGCAGCATACAGCAAGCATGTGTTCTAATATTATTTATAAAAGGTATAATATAGTAAATTTTAATGACACTCTTACAAGGTGTACCGAAATCTGCAGTGTTTTCTTCGAACAATAAAGAGATAAAGTGAAGAATTGAAACTCATATTTTACTACTGATATTGGCACCAAATCAAAAAGCTTATCTTCACAAAATAATTAGTTGCGATTTTTATCTCATCATCATGGCGTTAAATTGAATGTATCTTTGAAATAATCTCAAGTCTTCGAACTGTGTTTAATCATCGTACAAATACTGGGTTTTTTTAATAAATCTTCTAAATTTAACCAATATGTAAAATTTGACAAAAAATTTGTAGTATATTACTGTAATTTACTAGAATTACATACTTGGTTAATCAAAACTGAATTAAATTTGCCTCTGACAAATCGAAATCAATTTTTTTAGATTTTGATGTCGTCATCGGCTTAGTAGTTAGTTAAATCCAACATGTAAAATTTTTCGGAATATTTGTAAAATCTGACCCCAATTTAAGAGCATTCCATACTTGGTTTATCAAAATTGGATAAAATTTACATGTGATAGACCAAAATTATTTTTCTGGAACACACAATAGAGCGCAAAAAATTGGTTTTTTTGATAAGTTTATCTAATTAAATTCAATTTGTAAATTTTACTAAAAATTTGCAAAATACACTATTTATAAAAAAACTTTCTTGCTCAAATCATTTTCCATTCATCAAAGGGGATCTTAAAACTACTTTAATAGATTGAGATTGGGTTACAAAATATGTTGAATAAATCTAAGGATATTAAGAAACCTTAGTAATTTACAACAAAACTGTTAAACTTTATAAATGAGCTATCCAATAAAAAATAGCCCACTTTTATAATAGTCAAGCCATTTCATGTTGTTGTTTCAAGACCACTGCTGTTTCTTTTAAGATTTATGCCTGCTACTGGCTACCCTATTGACTACTTGATTCGCTACAGAAAAAAGTTCTGAAGCATGTTAAGATCTGTAAATTATGCAAGTTTTTCAGATAATAAGTAAATTAACGTTAGTAATTTTTAGTAAACATTTTTTTTTTTTACTAATGAAAAAAAAAATTACTATCATTTATATTAATTTTATTTCACAATAACTTTGAATTTTTAAACAATCTTTCTAAAAAATTTAACTGTGACTTTTTAACATGTTTAAGAACAATTTTCCAAAATTTAAGATTTGTGTCTTTTTTCTGTAGAGCCCCAACAACCTTAAACACTCAGTATGATTTTATTTATAAAAGGTATATAGTAAATTTTAACGATAAAATTATGAAATCATTACGTATTATATTAGATACTCAAAAAAAAAAAACATGCTCACCTACGCAAATTTTGATTAGCTTGTGCGCGGCACAAGTTGTGTGTTGTTTAGCTGGTTTTAGTTAGTTAGCTTAGCACAGTGCTTGCTTCATTCATTCATAAAAATGACAACACACTTGTACAAACATTTAAATCAATTTCAATTGCCGCTGGAAGCATTTTGACCCAGAATTATTTATTATTCAATTATAATTTGAATATATATATGTGTTTATTTATTTTCTACAAAAATTTATGTAGCGGAACGTTGTATTGAACGTTGGTTGTTATCAATATGGGGAAATCAAGGTTGAAATACATTAATCAACAGTGATTTTAATAAATGTAGCTTGAAGCTTAGACTGGCGCCATTATAATACCGTTATATGGTGTTTGTTTCAGTCAGCTTTGTTTTAATCAAGTGTTAAATGTTTAAATACGGCGATTAACTGATCATATATGGGTACTCAATCTCACAATGCAATTCCTGCACGAAAACGGTATATGGTTGTTTAATCTTTCTTCTCAGATAGAATCCGTGAAATCTTGAAGAATGGGCGAAGTCATACTTTCTGAATAAAAAATGATAGTCAGTTATGGAGGCCGTTGGCAGAAGTGAAAACTTAAAAACTTTGGGTATAAAAAACTATCATAAATAGTACAAATTAAAATTTGACTGATGTGGATTTCGAATGCATTTTTCAATGGCAATTCAGCAGCATTATACCACTGATCCACCAGAAGAGTTTAGGTTCAACTTTTTATCGTTCAGTGCTTTTTCAAAACCCCAAAAGTGTCCAAGGTATTAAAAGATGTTTCCAATTCAAATCGCACTAGATTCATTAATGAGCTTTAAACGAGACAATGCGTGAAATTTTCTCTATAAAAAACACAAGGAAGTATGGCGAACCGGGAAACACACTTGGATGACGCATAATCTCACAAGAAATTTTGCAAGCTTTCTTCTTTTTTTTCTGATGAAAAAACTGTAAAGGCGAGTATGATCGCCACCTATTTACGGAGCTTATACAGTTTACACTAAAACTGTTTCTTCATTAAACTGAGTTGAAGAATTTCCTTTATTGGAATCGACAATTTTTTTTTAGTGCTTTAAATTATTGAGAATAAATTATTTTGATTTCTAAAGGCTCTGAAAATGGATGGTAATCCTTGGTAAAGCGGAGGCTTTAACTTATTTTTCATCTAAACCATTTTTAGAATACCTCCGAGAGACGCATTTCCTCCGAAAGCTGGGTGTTTCGGACCTCTATTCGTTATTATATCGCCTCAAGTATATCTTTAGGAAAATTTTTCTCAAAACACTGGCTGGACCAAAGACAAATGAAAGAAAGCAAATTATTTTTAGTTAATAACTAGGCGAAACTTCAGTTACATTACGGGCTCTGAATATCAAGCTCTAATCTCAGATTATGGCTTCTTTAAAAATGTTCGACCTAGTACAATCTTTTAGGAGTTTTTTTGAAGTATTATTTTAAAATTGACTTCATTTATGTGGTTTAAGGGCCTAGATTCAATAAAACTCATATTGTATACGCTTGTTATTTGTCTTCGCTGGAGCAGCACTTCGTTGCACGTGAATTAATAATTTTTGTGGCGCATGCTATCGCGTTCGTGTGTTTATTACATCTGTGTGGGTTTTTTAATAATGTAATTCGAGAATTCTTCTGCTCTCTGTAAATATGTATAGAATAGAGTACCTATATATCTCTTAAGATGATATACAGCTGTATGATGCAGTCAACAGCAGAAGAAGTGTATTACGTACTTATACTTACTCTCCTCCAAATCAAATTACGTAGGCGACGACCCAACAACCAGGAGATATGAGAAGTTGATTTTAAAATAGAAATAAAATTATTTTGTTTTTGAAAAAATGTATATCATAAAACTTCATCACATATAGGTAGAGTTTATTTTCAAAGAATGAAAGTTGTTGAAATTTTTTGAGTGGGGGGTTTACTTTTTTAGTAGGTGATGGTTATTTTCAAGGATATTTTGACGTCATTTTCAAATTTTTGCAATAAATCGTTATTTATGTTGCTGATATTTATGCATTTTTTTATATTCGGAATCTTAAAGAATACGAATGAAAACAGAAAATGGCCAATGACTTCCTTTTAAGACAAGTCTCTTAGTAGTAGTTGGTTAAAGCGTAACCATTTCGGTACACGGTATGTCTAGGGTAGCAAAATCGATTCCCGCCGTTAAAACAAATAATTAAGTTAATCAATGGTTGTGATGGGCTGGTGTAGTGGTTGGTATATAAGCATGACGGAGGTATAATCAGCTTCTAAAAATAATTGAGGAGCTGATAAATGAAATTATTAGCGAAAAAGGTGCTAAAACACATATATGGAAAGACAATAAGCCCTATGTTCTAAGTGTGTCTCTCTTGGGCTACCAATATAACCTAACCTAACATAATCTGGACAAGTTTCTGGCGCGAGAAATGGATCGGTCCAATAATATGGACGTCACTCGCATCAATTGTCAAAATTACTAAAACAAACATTTCGAGCATACTTCGATAATTTCCATTCACGTTGACTTCCAAATATAACGATTTAACTGACACCATTTACTGTATTTTTCGGCGTATAGGATTAAAACCGTTACCAACTATTTATTCGGCGTGCCTTATAATTAAGAGAAAAGTAGATAAAAACCCAAATTTATCACGTCTATCTTTCAAACGGAGACATTTAGCATCATCGAGGCACGTACTCTTTATTTACGATGAATGAAATTTTACTTTTACAATAATTTGACCACAAAATAATCGACACATCCAAATATGGATTTCCTTAAATAAAAAATAAGTTTCTATGTAATTAAAGTAATTGAAAATAATTGACCATGTAATAATTTTTAATAACAAATAAATAAACAATTAACCTACGCAAAATTTCTTTGTACCAGTGTTTTAGCCGACTCCGCTTGAGAGTAACATTATATCTCATTGTAAAAATCTGATATTAGTGTTCCAACAACCGCAAGAGTTTACCAACAAAAATTTATTTATAAACAATAATACGAAAAAAAGTCTGGGACCACGAGTAATATCATTTCGGACTTAAAATGAATGGCTGACGTCGAGAATTTCTCTTTCAGGGACTTGGAAAATAGTCTTATTGCGACGTGAGACAAATTTTGATGAATATTCTTTCTTGATCATTAAAATATTCATGAAACCCTTTAGAAAGATCGTTCAGGACCCTTAAAAGAGAAGCTTATAATATCAGTGTTCGGCGAGGAATACTCCTAGCAACAAGTTCCAATAAAATTTATATAAAAAAGGTTACATTAAAAGTAACCATTTTTGTTCTTTTTATTTCATTTTTTAACATTGTAATAAATATTAAGTTTACAACACTGCTAAAATATATTTTCTGTTGTTTTGTTGGTATTACAAACTCAAGTAGCCAAGTTACAAAAAAAAAATATATGTTGGCTTTTATGTTTTATTTGCTTTATTTTTTATTTGTAAAGTCGTTTTTCTTCAACCTTTTTTACTACGTTTAAAAAAATAAAATTTATGTCTCAATTACATTATTATGTGTTATACTATACAGTTTAAGACTTGTAAATATTTACAATACCTACACATGTTTGCAAAAGTTTTTGGATTTGGGTTCTTTATGAGTTTTTAAATTATTGTTCAAATGCTTTACAAAAATTGCTTTGATATATGATGATACAAGAGCTACTGGTAAAGATGTCGAATTATATTTTTAATTCATTATTTACACCGTTATAACAAAGTAAAAAATATAAATACTGTTTAAAAATGCTGTAATTAGGTGTAAAAAAAATATTTAAAATAGACAATAATTTTGAGATGTTTAAGCGCTGTCCTTTTGGCGCACTCTGTTGATAACGTATAAATATGTGGCCAGTCAATTGGTGACAGTTCAATTTACTGTTAACTACAGGTGTAATACTCACATATGTAGTAATTATAGTATATATCCATGGTAATACCATACAAAATATTAGTAATTAATAACATACAGTGTGTCAACAAGTCTGGCAAGCCACATACAATGACACATACAATTTTCGTAGCCTTTTCGAGAATGAGCATACTTTATCCCTACCTAATTTCAATAAGAAAAGAAATATCTGAAATCGAACCATATTTCTCTCGAAGAGTCTCTCAAAAAATACCAACAAAAAATTTCATTGCAATAAATGATTTAGAAATAATAATTTTCAAGATCGTATTTTGGTAAATATAGATAAACTGTAATTTAAAACTTCAGTGTTATTTGTCATTTTTAGTTAATTAAACACGAGTAATTTAGTCTTTATGCAGACAAAATTTGTCCCTGAGATAAAATCATACAATAATATATTAAAATTATTTGAGCTCTGAATTTGCAAATTATATCAAAATACGTGTAAAAACTTTTAAGTATTAAAAAAATTCCAAACTGTCAAAATAATCACAGAAAACTTGTTCGAAACGAGCAAAAAATTCATTATTTAATTAAAAAATAAAAAATCATTTTTGACACATGAGAAAATATCACAAAGACGGGCCTTTATAGTATTCGTCAAATAAATTATTTAGGATCTGCAAAATGCTTTTAATAAAGAGTGATAATAATAAAGGATGTTTAAGAAGTCTAGAAATATCCAGAACAAACAGGTCTTTGAATGTTGATTCGAGAGTGAAAAAAACGGCTATCAATGGTGTTGATCGAAAGTTACGTTAACATGTAACCCATGGTACATTATGGTATTGTATCATAGATCACATTATAGCAATAGAAGAATAGTAAATTAAGGGTCAGGTCAAAAAAATTATTTGAATTTACTAAAGCTGATAATTTGAGGATTGGTTATAGTAGTTGTGTACACACACATACTGCGGTCAATCAAGCGAACGACAGAACAGGGGTCAGATATATGGTATCGAAACGGTTAAGTTTTACGTGATACTAAAATGAATTTACTAAAGCTGAAAATTGTTACACAGATTGTATATTGCATATAAATAACAGTTATGACAGTCAGTCAGTTAAACGTTAGAACAGGGCTGGTCAGTCAACCCTTATTTATGAACAATAAATAAATGTATTTGTATAAATGTAAATTTTGATTCAAGGTACAATATTCTTCTTTATTCATTTTAATTTGCAAACACTATATAATTATTACTCATAATTCGAAATACCTTTTCTGGTGCCCAATGACTTTTTGTATATTAAAAAAAAAATGACTGACTTGTTTGACTATAATATTTTGTTTCAAAAAAGCATAACAAAATGTTATTTATTAAATTTGCATAAAAACTTCTTTTATAGTTCGCTGACTGTGGTTTTATAATTTTTTTATTTATTAAATTTAATAAAAATAAAAATATCCTCTAAATTATTTATTAATCATACAGTTTAATAAATAATTAAATATGAGTCATCATCATATAAGCACAAAATATTAAAATTTATAATGTTAAATTATTAAAAAGGTGGGGTCAGTTGTTCATTTTAATAAACAATCATAAAACCTAATCACTAAGTTAGTTACGTTTTTTTTTTACTTGTACCTCTATATACTATAAGATTTTCCTACTTAAGGTGATTGTTTCCCTACGGTATTGTCAAAAAGTTTTGGTTTATTACATGATACATACATATAAACGAAATACATGCTTTGTAGTCAAATAATGTGTTATTTTTAGCTTTACAATACTATGCAACTACAAAAATGTATAATATATTGTGTGCAGGTAATTCTTCTAATTTGATAATATAGATATCGCTCTTCAATAATCAATACTCTAACTATAGTCGTCTCTGTTCATCAAATGATGAATCTTCAATGAACTAATAATTAAATTACAATTTTGTTTTTATATGATCGACAACCTTTTATTTTTATGGTATTATTATAAACTACAAGATTGTCTAAATATTTTAGATAATTTTCTATAACACTCTCTAGATTTTTTGATATAAAAATATCCAACTGAAAAGGATAACCAATATGATAACCAGCGACATTGTCTACGTTTTGTATAGCGCCTAATCTAACAGGAATGTGTCTAATGACTTCCAAGTTTTAATATTTTCTCCTAAAATATATAGGCGGGAGCGCGTATGCATGTATACAGAGGTCGTGTGGTATTCGTATCAGATTTTTATTTTTTATTAATATAATATATCAGTATAGATTTGAAACCAGTTTATATTTTATGGAATTTTAATATTACTTATTATGGTATGAAAACATTTTATATATTTCCGGTTCAATTTCATTTTATATTGTATTTGTATAAATACAATTGTCTTTATTGTTTGTATGTTTGTTTTTGTATATATGGTCGTACATTTTCTGTCCTAATTCATGTTTTAATTTAGTTTGTAATTGTGTAAGATAATGTTAATGTTAAAGTTAATACATTTAGATCTAAGGCCCAGCGTACATAATCCTAGACTGGAAAAAGTCCGAGAAAATCTTTAATCGCACAAATAAGAATATAATTTAATAAAAAAACAAGTGAAAACAAACAATTGACTGAGTTAATTGTTGAAATACCATGCATAGACAGTGTTGATTACTCTATCACATAATACATACATACATGTCACACATAAATAACTGAAATTCCCATATGGCTATATTTGCGCCTTCACCGGTAAACAGTGATTTGAGTGACCGGTAAACACCGGTAAACAGTGACGGTAAACGAAAAAATGTTTCAAACCAAAGTTGAATATTTTTTTTATAAGGAGTATTTTTTATATTTAAACTTTTGTTCTATCTCTAACGGTTTACAAGATGGGTCCTATATGGACCCAAGACCCAATTGACCTTTGTTGCTCATTTACGAACTCGACCTCACTTTTTACGTCCTAAGCCTGCTATAAAAATTTCAACTCGATATCTTTTTTCGTTTTTGAGTTATCATGTTGACAGACTGACGGACAGATAACCGGAAATGAACTAATAAGGTGATTCTATGAACACCTATACCAAAATTTTGTTCATAGTATCAATATTTTTAAGCGTTACAAACTTGGAACTTAACTTAGTATACCTTGGTAATTTTCATATATGCATGGTATAAAAATGATGAGATTTCATTTTACTATGTGTTTTCAAAATCGCACAGTTCTCTGTCCCTCCCTTATTTTTTATAATAAGAGAATATCCATTACTTTGCTAGCTTATCTATTAAAATTTTGGAACCACATATTTTCAATAAATTTTAAAAACTTTATTGGAATTTAATAGCCTGACAAATACCAATGAATATAATATTTCATCATATCTTTTTAAATAAAAATTTATTGAAAATCTTAATTGATAAGTCATCAACTATTTCAATTTTTAAAATTAAAATGGTGATCTCAGTAGTTTATCTCTTCTGTCTGATTGAATAAATTTTTTTTTTATATTTATATTATAATTAATTAAAAAATATACGTTGAAAAATATTAATAAAAAACAAATAATCCTATGAATAATTTATTTAAATAAATTTATTACTTATTATTGTTGTTCACATTTAATTATGCACACAATATTTACATCATGGTCTTTCGACTAATTTTGATATATAATATGTTACATTCAATCGTAAACTAATTATTGACAAATGTCTTGTCTAGCAATCTTAATTAAAGAGAATTGAAAAAAATACACTCGAACCAGGACTCGAACCCGGACTTCTTGGATTCATGTCAAGCGCCCTACCAATTAGGCTATTCGAGTTCTAGACACGAATGCAATTTTTTCAACTCAATGAATTTTTTACTTTGTTTATCCACCTTATTTATTATTATTACTTATTATTGTTGTTCACATTTAATTATGCACACAATATTTACATCATGGTCTTTCGACTAATTTTGATATATAATATGTTACATTCAATCGTAAACTAATTATTGACAAATGTCTTGTCTAGCAATCTTAATTAAAGAGAATTGAAAAAAATACACTCGAACCAGGACTCGAACCCGGACTTCTTGGATTCATGTCAAGCGCCCTACCAATTAGGCTATTCGAGTTCTAGACACGAATGCAATTTTTTCAACTCAATGAATTTTTTACTTTGTTTATCCACCTTATTTATTATTATTACTTATTATTGTTGTTCACATTTAATTATGCACACAATATTTACATCATGGTCTTTCGACTAATTTTGATATATAATATGTTACATTCAATCGTAAACTAATTATTGACAAATGTCTTGTCTAGCAATCTTAATTAAAGAGAATTGAAAAAAATACACTCGAACCAGGACTCGAACCCGGACTTCTTGGATTCATGTCAAGCGCCCTACCAATTAGGCTATTCGAGTTCTAGACACGAATGCAATTTTTTCAACTCAATGAATTTTTTACTTTGTTTATCCACCTTATTTATTATTATTACTTATTATTGTTGTTCACATTTAATTATGCACACAATATTTACATCATGGTCTTTCGACTAATTTTGATATATAATATGTTACATTCAATCGTAAACTAATTATTGACAAATGTCTTGTCTAGCAATCTTAATTAAAGAGAATTGAAAAAAATACACTCGAACCAGGACTCGAACCCGGACTTCTTGGATTCATGTCAAGCGCCCTACCAATTAGGCTATTCGAGTTCTAGACACGAATGCAATTTTTTCAACTCAATGAATTTTTTACTTTGTTTATCCACCTTATTTATTATTATTACTTATTATTGTTGTTCACATTTAATTATGCACACAATATTTACATCATGGTCTTTCGACTAATTTTGATATATAATATGTTACATTCAATCGTAAACTAATTATTGACAAATGTCTTGTCTAGCAATCTTAATTAAAGAGAATTGAAAAAAATACACTCGAACCAGGACTCGAACCCGGACTTCTTGGATTCATGTCAAGCGCCCTACCAATTAGGCTATTCGAGTTCTAGACACGAATGCAATTTTTTCAACTCAATGAATTTTTTACTTTGTTTATCCACCTTATTTATTATTATTACTTATTATTGTTGTTCACATTTATTGTATTTTTTTCAATTCTCTTTAATTAAGATTGCTAGACAAGACATTTGTCAATAATTAGTTTACGATTGAATGTAACATATTATATATCAAAATTAGTCGAAAGACCATGATGTAAATATTGTGTGCATAATTAAATGTGAACAACAATAATAAGTAATAATAATAAATAAGGTGGATAAACAAAGTAAAAAATTCATTGAGTTGAAAAAATTGCATTCGTGTCTAGAACTCGAATAGCCTAATTGGTAGGGCGCTTGACATGAATCCAAGAAGTCCGGGTTCGAGTCCTGGTTCGAGTGTATTTTTTTCAATTCTCTTTAATTAAGATTGCTAGACAAGACATTTGTCAATAATTAGTTTACGATTGAATGTAACATATTATATATCAAAATTAGTCGAAAGACCATGATGTAAATATTGTGTGCATAATTAAATGTGAACAACAATAATAAGTAATAATAATAAATAAGGTGGATAAACAAAGTAAAAAATTCATTGAGTTGAAAAAATTGCATTCGTGTCTAGAACTCGAATAGCCTAATTGGTAGGGCGCTTGACATGAATCCAAGAAGTCCGGGTTCGAGTCCTGGTTCGAGTGTATTTTTTTCAATTCTCTTTAATTAAGATTGCTAGACAAGACATTTGTCAATAATTAGTTTACGATTGAATGTAACATATTATATATCAAAATTAGTCGAAAGACCATGATGTAAATATTGTGTGCATAATTAAATGTGAACAACAATAATAAGTAATAATAATAAATAAGGTGGATAAACAAAGTAAAAAATTCATTGAGTTGAAAAAATTGCATTCGTGTCTAGAACTCGAATAGCCTAATTGGTAGGGCGCTTGACATGAATCCAAGAAGTCCGGGTTCGAGTCCTGGTTCGAGTGTATTTTTTTCAATTCTCTTTAATTAAATAAATTTAGGTAAAAAATGAATTTAAAAATTATTTAAATGAAATAAATATAAAAAAGATATTTTTTACACCCACAGGTGAAAAAATCAATTGCAGATTTTAAGATTGATCTTGAGGAGTGTTGCAATCATAAATTCAAAGATTAGAAACGCAATCTGTTGCTTGAAATTCATTCAAAATATAATATTTACTTAAAAAAGTCACGCAATTTTTGCGTGCAAGTATTATTATATCGTGAACTTTCGAACAAGCCAACACGATAAAAAAGTTCGTGTATCAATTTATCATCGATATATAGAGAGTGACTAAATCATCGAGATGAGAGTGACTAAATGTCCAAAGTCGAACTCGAAATCTTATTCGGTATTCAAGTGCGAGCTTAGAGTTCCATACTCGAAAAAACTAAAAAATTGGCGAGTATCTTCAAAATCTATTCAGTTTGGAAAAGGCATAACGTATAATTTCAACACATAAATAACTATGGAAATGAATGGTCAAATAAACCTGGCTCAATTAATTTTGAAAAGTGAAATAGTAAAATAATTAGGTAATTCAAAACAATAATTCAAAAGAACAAACTCAACTCTCAATTAAAATATTAACTCTCAATATTTCAATTTCAATTAAAATATTTCCAAAAATTTGTCCCAAAAAATGATAGCTCTCTAAGTATTATCCTTTTCATCTCATCTGATGTCCTTAACCATCACTTTGATATTGATTTAAGAAGGAGTATTATAAGTTGAAAGTGTTTAATTGTACGTCTGTGTGTTTCTCAGTGGCATCTTAGCCCCTAAATGGTCGAATCGACTTGATTGAGAACATTTTATATAGCTAAGTTTCCAAAAATCGGTTTACAAGGAATAAATCGCATTTGTCGGGCGTTTTTAAGTTTTGTAAATTTCACTTGTATATAGTTTCATTTATGTTAAAAAAAGTAAATTTCACTTTAAAATCAAAAATCAGAAACCCACGAGACAAATTCCTTTCTAAACTACAAAAAAAAAAAAACAAAAAAAAACAAAAAAAAACAAAACAGATCTTCATAAATCTCAAAATTTACGATATTTCCAATCCATATATTATTATTAGTCTTTAAAGTTGTTTTTATTTTAATCATAATAAAATCAAAATAAATCCACGCAAGTTGTACTGACACTATTAAAAATAATAAAATAAAACATATATATTTTTGAATACGATTAGAGAAAAGAAACAAACGCGTGCTGATCGTATGCCATCCGCCCGCTTGTTTTTTTTTTTTTCGTTCGATTAATTACATCATACATCCTGTTATTAAAATCAAATTTTTATATATTTTATTGTATTGAACAACGATTTTTTTTTAAGTAATATGGCGCCATTTGTCGCTGTGTTGATAGAATTCTGTATTCATATGGTAATTTCATTTTTTATAAGTAATTTTTTTTTAAAATATTAGTTTTATTAAAGCAAAATTTATTTGATTAAACTCATAAAATACTTGAAATCTTCGATTAAAAAATTTATTTTAGGACAAATTATTAAAATATCGCGACAATCTAATTTTATGGATATAATATTTTATTAATGTTTGCTAAAAATATTATTTAATTTTTCCTTGATATACTGTTTTACTAATATTTTGCTAAGTGTTTCCACATTTTTATAAAATTATGATCATTTTATTTTTAAATTGAATCATGTTCCCTAAATGGTACCAATACATAATTTCTGAAAACATACATTTCAAATTCTATACCAATCATAGTAATTATGTTTATTTAAATTTTGTGCCATTTTCATAAAAAAAGAAATAAATTTATGTATTAATAAAATTTTAATAAAAAATATTTTTTAAGAAACAAGCTTTTACTTTGCTAAAAAGTAGAAAATAGTTTTATCTATGAGTCACTCATACCCGACTATTAGTAAAAGCTTGAGGAGCTCCAATTTAAAATATCAAACATGAATCGAAACGCCTCATCTACTCCACATGCCTAATTATTTTTCGATTCATATTCTTGATATTCAGCGCCTCAAGCTTTTACCAATAGTCGGATATGAGTGACTCATAGATAAAATTATTTTCTATTTTTTAGTACAGTAAAAGCTTGTCCCTTATAAAGTATTTTTTATTAAAATTTTTAATTTAAGACTAAAAAAATGTACATATATATCAAATATGGTGGAAGCATGCATGCAAAATAAATATGCTTGCAAAATTTCAGCTCAATCGAAAACCGGGAAGTGTATCAAATTTGACTTGCTAGATTTGATTACAGACAGACAACGGGACAGGTGAAACTAAATAAAAGCTTGTAAATAGACAGAGCGGTCTTGATTTGAAAGACATTCTTTAAAATTTTTCAAATTTTAACATATTTATATTTGAAATTTAATAATTCCAATAAATTGTCATATCGATATTAAAAATATTTGTTATTACATACAATAAATGCATTTTATAGAAAGGTAAATATTAAATAATAATATAATAAATGTCTGACATGACCTTACGGGATAGAATTAAATAAAATTATCGAATTTTACTAGTTATAGTAATACATGCAACAAGCAAATTTATATAAATGACATGTTTATGAAGTTTGTCGGAATGTTGTATGAACATTTTATATTTCTTTTAATATGTTTAAATAAATGTTTTACTCATGTTTGATAAATATTTTTTATATTATATTTTGTAATTTTATTAATTAGGCAGTAAAACCTCTTTATTTATAACTTTATTATTAAATTAATTATGAATATTAATCATTTATTAAAACAAGCTAATATTCCTTCGAATTACTTCTTAGCTCACAACTTTAAATTGATATAAAAACAAAGAAAAATAATTTAATATTAATGAAATTGGCTTTATTGGAAAGATAATTATATGCCATTAATGATTGTTTATGATTTCGGTTATATTGGCGAACAAAATCGTTATTTTGATAAAAAAAAAACAATTTACAAATATTGTCCTACTTGACGTGATTCTATTGGTTATGAAAGAGCAATCAAAAACCAACTGTCTGCTTCCAAATCGCATGAATTAATGCGATTCACATGATTAATAAAGGTTATGATACGTGTAAATTGTTTGCGCTTCTGACTACGGATACAAAGTACCTTAGTTCGAATCAAAAGCGGGGTTTCTGGTAAATTTAAAAAAAATTCATAAACATAAACACCAACTATACAAAATTTTTTTTTCATAATTTTAAAAAAACCAACCCAATTGCATTGCAATTTTAACGCTAATCTAAGTCAGCTATAGACCAATTGAGCAAAAATCAAATTTACATTATATTTTTTTGTTGCCATTTCCAACGGTGGTTGTGGTAGGCTTGGTAGAGTCTTGGACTTCTAATCCATAGGTTTAGGGTTCAAAGCTCATGCAAGTCGGTCACTTTCAATTGTTCAATCAATACCGAACGTGATCTGAAAGTGGTTATCTGAGGAACGCATTACTAAGAGCACTGATAGCAAAGTTCCGATTCGTCTCGACGGTAGTACAAGTACGCTAAGAATAACCCGGATTAGATCATTCTGTGGCCAGATCGAACAGCTGAATTGTAGAACAATTGACGTGCCGTTTAAGCGACTGTCTGATGGTGATAACCTCACCATCACATACAGTTTTTTTTAATTTTTTTGTTCAAAATAAGTCTATATTTAATAAACTGCTCCGTAAATAATAAGAGCAGTTCATAATCTTATAGTGGCAAGTTGAGAACAATCCCTCTTTAAGCTTACTCGAGTTGTTGAAAGTACTAAAGACTTGATAATGATAAAAATTCTTAGATATGATATAATCTCAAATATTTTTAAGTAGAATAATTTTTACTGTATAAATATGTTTATAGCTTTTAGTCAATAGCCGATTTAAGTGTATAGGTACTTAAATTAATAAATAAGCTAATACTTATAAGTATTACTTATCAAACTTGTTAATGTACATTTGACTTAAATTCCAACAAAAAAATTTTATCCACGCGAGAAAGAAATAGCCTCACATTCAACAATTTTTTTTTTCTTTATTGGTATTATTGTCAAAAAGGTATTTTTTAACAATTTTTATCAATATTATTATTTATAAAAAGGAATTTATACGCCCAATGTGACTTAAGTCACATATTTACACAGACTGAAATGCTATAATAAACAAACGATCGATTGATCCTATAAAATAATGTTGAAGATTAAAAAACGAAAAATATTTGCATATGTAGAAAAAAAATATAAAAAAATTCTTTATAATTTCGATTCTCTTCAAAGCCGGTTATTTTTTTTTTTTTTTTGTTAAGACACTTTGCGCATTTACTACTTAAGTATGTCTTAAGTGGAATTTTAGACGATTTTAATATCCGATAAATATATATGGGACAGTGTTGTACCTTTATATTTTTGCAAGATGGCACAGAATTTCATCCAAATAGAATTATACCACCATTGGCAAGCTTGGTTTTTGTTCTAGTGGTAAATGCGCCATTCAGCGTTGGCGTACGAACTTTTTGAACGTGTTATTAACACTTTTGACTCTAAACTACTTGTATCTTTTGGAATAGTTATTGCACAGAAGTCATCCGGGTTAATTAACAGAAGTATAAAAATCAGGTTAATTTAATGATTGGATGCAGAATTTCTGAGATATCACAATATTTTGATCCATTTTAGACCTCAATAACTATTCGACCAATCATCAAATGTAGCCGATTTTTGCAGCCAAAACTCGGTGGATGGGGTAACTTTGATCCAAAAAGTGTAAAAATCAGGATAATTTAATGATTGAACCTATAGGAAGTTACAATATCAGCGAGTATCATAGGCAAAACTTCATTTTAAAAAAAGTTCGAGTTCCACGCCAAAAAATTAAAATCCATAAAATTGTGAACAAAATAAAGGATAAGTGGGGGCTATAACGTGATAATCTTTCTTTTTAAAGGAGAAATTACCCAGCAATGCGGGTGGGTATCTGCTAGTTTTTGAAAGAAAAATTGATGTTTGCAGAAAATGAAAATCGATCGAAAAAGGTACTTTGACCCCCCCCCTCCAAGGTACAACATATGATCCTCTATGTGAAATAGTGTGATATGAGTGTAATGTAATCAGGTTTATTATTAATCTTACTTATCGTAATAAATTTTATGTCATATTAGAAATATTTTATTGAGTCGTATAATGTTTTATCTTCTGGTACGGCCTGGCGGCCAGTGAAGATACATACACTAGATAATGTCATCATTTCTTGCAGAATATTAGCAAATAAAATAATTTATATTGCTTATTAAAGCAGCTAAAATACACGGAGTGTCAGGGATAGGTTGGATTTTGAAAACGCTGTAAAACAAATACTTCGAAAATATGGATTTAGGAAAATTACATAAATTTTATTTTTAACTAAAAGTTCGACTAAATAATTTGTTAATCTGAAAAGAAGAGTATCAGGAGAGAAAAACTTTACCACGATAACCGACCAACAACGTTTGAAGCAATGAAAGATCGAAACTGATGTCGGCTGTAAGAATGTGAATTTGAAATACAATTTATAATACAATTTAAATTAAGGTCAAAAAATAATTTAGCAAAATTGATGGATTTTAGTATTACAGCCTTTTCAAAATTGCACACTTTTCTGTCCCACTCTGTATATACTTAGAATGAAAATGTTTTTTTCTGAGAGAGATAAAAGGGTCTGCAAACTATAATCTTGACATTAAATCAAAAAGTAGTAAATCTCTTCATATTTTTTGGATCTAATCGCATGACTGTGTCTAATCGCATGATGCTGTGTTTTTAGATATCCTGATTCTTAGATATTACAAAACGTTACATGCTTCTGCTTATCTGCTTCTTGTAGTGCTGTTAAAAATATAAAACTCTTTATGCATTGTATGTACCTAAGTTTTTTAACCCTAGAATGGGAACGTTTCCCAGTTCATTTGTAAAAATCAATCTCCATACAGTTTAGTTTCCAAGCAAAATTTAGTACAGTACAATCTCACAAATCCGGCACTTTTAAAAATTAGAGGATGTCGGATTATTGGAATGTTCGGTTTACTGGATTGTATAGTAAAATTGAGAGTGCCGGAATATTGGATGTTTCGGTCTATTAGTTATACTGTGCTGTATTTTTAATCTAAAGTCTTCCATTTTTTCGAAGATAATGAACTTTGCAACGGATCAAGGGCTCAAGTAATATTGTCGACAGTAATTTAGGTTGATCAGACATTTAGGCAATGTATACATAAGAATCTGGATTTACAAGTTTTCCAACTTCCTAATTTCTGTAAAATTTTTATTTTCACACAGTTCAGTTTACATTATTACTATTCGCACCGTGCGTCAGTTTTATTGGAGGCGTTTCCATGGTAACGATACACTACTTAAATTATAGAATTGTATGGATGCACATATAATTGTATGGATTGCATTTATATGTGCAATCTTACTTACTTACATTGAAAATTTAATATTATTGTCTCACAAATTTAAATAAATAATTATCATAATTTACATTTGAAAAATAATATTTGTGCAATTTGATTTCTTATTTTCACAATTTTTAATGCATTAAGTTCAATTAATTAGTGTTTTTCAATAATTTTAATTTGACATTTTCTATACCATTAACATGTAAAGAATTGCAAATAAGTCATAACAGCCTTCTTTATCGCCAAAATTTTTCACTGGAAGCGCTGGCATTAATTGTCCCTACCATTACTACGCACACAACGAATACGCTCTTAAAAAACCTCTTATTTCGTAAGCTTAACATATGGCTTAGACCTTTTAAAAATATATAAAAATTCCACCTGACTAAAACCAGATAAGAGAAAGTCCATTAAATTCAAATAACAAAAAATAGAAAATTAATCATTAATCTTACACGACAACCCTATCATACTAACCAGAAAAAAAAACTAGATCATTAATACACACCAAAATACATTTTTTTAGGTGAAAAAATCTTGTTAAAACCCCTCCCTTCCTCCGTGCCAGAACCACTTTAGGTACTACACATTAAACAATGGTCCATTTACAATTATCTACTTTTTTTTTTGTTACTGTATACCCAAATTATAGTTTTTTTGTCTTTTTAAAGGGAGAAAAATAACACAAAAACTGAATCCGTTCATTTTTTTAAATAAAGTCCAATCTCATTGAATTGGTTCTACCTTTTTAAAACAATTTTATGTATCTAATTATAAAGAACACAACACACGGATAACGTAAGGAGAACGTTAAGTATAATAATGCCCGCTGTTACTAAGTCACAGCATGCTATCCTTACACAACAATTTAGATATGGTTTTGAAAGTTTTATTTTTAATTTGTTCACATAAAGTTATGATTTTCACCCCGAAATTGAGACTTAAATCTCGTTAAATTAGCGGGATAGAAGGATCTCAAGTAAAATGGAAATATTAACCACATAAGCAATTATAAAAAGTAAGTTTAATTTCAATTTCACACCTCTGATCAAAGTTCTGGGTAAGTTTCAAAAAAATTAAAAAATCTCTCGAAATTACCGGTAGCAAAAGATCTTGTTGTAGTCAAATCCATGAAAATATGCTCTATACTCGTGTTTTATATGTGACAGTGTACAATACTAAGACATAGTATCTATACAGGGTGTACCATTTAAATCTATTATCGCAAAAAGCTCGTTTTTTAGTTGACCATTCAAAAAATAACTTAATGGACGTCATGTTCTGAGATCAAATTGGACCTAGTTTTCCGGATTGCTTTAGTAGTCGATTTAAATCCTAAAAGTCATTTCACGATTGAAGACACTGCCTTGAGAAGCTCAACTGTTTCAAGATCTTCTCGAAAATATCATGGGTTACTACTCTATTATAATTAACCATCGTTCATAATTCATTATTTTAAATAACAATTAAGAAGTTGAATTTTCGCCTGGACTAAAAATTATTTAATTATTTCGATATCTTTCGTAAATTTCTATAAACAAATACCTGAATCAATGGTTAAAACAAGTGAAAACAAACAATTGACTGAGTTAATTGTTGAAATACCATGTATAGTCAGTGTTGATTGCTTTATCACATTACACATACAAACATGTGACACATACATAACTGATAATCAAGTATAGTACATATTATAAAATTTCCGCCTAATTGGCGCCCTCACGGGTAAACAGTGATGTTTACGAAAAAATGTTTCAAACAAAAGGTGTTTAATTTTTGATAAGGAACATTTTTTACATTTAAACTTTTGTTCTATCTTTAACGGTTTATAAGATGGGTCCTACGGACCCAAGACTCAATTGACCTATGTTGCTCATTTACGAACTTGACCTCACTTTTTACGTCCTGAGTACGCTGTAAAAATTTCAGCTCGATATATTTTTTCGTTTTTGAGTTATCGTGTCCACAGACGGACGGACGGACGGACGGACAACCGGAAATGCACTAATTAGGTGATTTTATAAACACCTATGACAAAATTTTTTTCCTAGCATCATTATTTTTAAGCGTTACAAACTTGGGACTAAACTTAATATACTATGTATATTTCATATATACATGGTATAATATATTTCATATATACATGGTATAAAAATGTGACCAAATTTCTTAGTAAGACAACCATACTCCTTAAAACCAATTTCTGTAACTTCATGTAGAGTAAACTTCAATGATATATTCAATTTCAAGCAGAGAACAAAAATTTAGAAAATCTTGCGTAGAATGATATTATCAGACAAAATTTTGGTTGGCTTCGGAAGATCATACCCAACACGGCTTGCTTTTTTTGTTTAGAGTCCAACTTTATTTTTTACGTGGTGTGTTAAATATATGTTTAATAATTACTATTATGAATGTGAGTGATATTATTACTCGATATTATTGACAGGAAGTTGAATCCAAAAAAAAAAATGGTATATAATTTGAAAAAGAAAAAAAATCGAAAAATGTATGTTTTTTTATTTCTAATTTTTTCAAGAGCAATGGGGCTCGTTTTGTTCCAATTTTGGAAGTTTGGAACATTTATTATTCGGCTGAAACCTTAATAAATCCTGACAATTAGTTCAATCATGTAGAAGAGTGATTAAAGAAACAAGAGAAAACACAAAATTGGGAAATTATCTATTATTAATATTTATCATAAACAAAAATTGTTTCTTAAAAAAAATTTGATCATTCTATTGGTAAAATTAATCATATTTACCTACATAGGGTAAAACAGAATGTTAAGAATTTATCGCCTACTTACTCAGCAAAATGGAAATATTTGTAAAGAGCAAAGAGTTAAAAATCTAACTAATACGAGATCATTTTCCAAAAATATTAAATTATAAGATACCGTTTTTCAACCTTGCACGAATAAAGTTAAAAAAAACGATAAAAAAGAAGCAAATATATTGATTTTTATAAACGTAGAATTCATAACAAAAAAATAAAAATCTGAAAATTTATAAGAATTATAGACATCCTCTCATGAATCATATTTGAATTTAAAAAATCTATAGGTTATAGAGTATTGTTAAATAAAATAATGTATAATTTCATTGACGAAGAATCATAATCTTTCTTGAAGACCTAAAATTAGGTTTGATACACGTTTTCAGATACCATCATGATCAATCTCACCACTTGTTTACCTATTATTTATACAGTGTGTCAATTTATATAGCCTCATAACTGATTTAAAACATATCTTTATGCGTCGATTATTTTCGGCATTAAAGTATAATTACTTCAATCTAGTATTTCAATCCACTTATTGTTATAATCATTTGTAAAATTTTGGTCGTACTGGGAGTCCTATCCGACAATTTTCTTATTGCAGAATCTTCTTTGCAGTGATGCAACGGCTTTTTCACCTGTATCTTATTGTTTGCAGAGTTTTTGGATAGATCCATAAAAATAAAATAAAAATCGTCATTTAATATTTCTTTTCAAGAGTATATTCCGGCAGAAACTTTTATTATTCCGAGCCAAGCGTAGAGTTTTCCTTATGTGATCCTTCTCAGGTTTGGTAAGAGGTTCCAGACTATGGACTGAGCAAAACAACGTCGCTGCGGATTTCAGATTAGATGAAGCACAAAAACAGATTACACCGAACAGCAAAAAATAGTTAGCCACGGATTGCAATTTCACCGCGCTTGCATTTTCATGGGATTAACAACTGCCAAGAAAAATAGACAAGGGAGTCTACGAGTAACCAAAGTTTCAAACCCGCTGATATAGTTAAAAATGTTACGCCGTACCATTCATTCTTCTATTGCAGAATAAAGCAATACGAATAGGATATATTCATGAATTATTTATTTTTTAATCCCCGAAAGTATATTATAAGTTTGACCGCTATATGTGTCTGTCTGTGGCATCTTAGAGCATAAAGGGATGAATTGATTTGGATTTTTTGTTTCGTTTGAAAGGTAATTTAATGGGGAGTGTTCTCAGCTATGTTCCAAGTGCGAGTTTAGGATTCCGTACCCAGAAAAAATAGGCGATGATCCTCAAAATCGGTCCAGTTTAGAGAAGGCTTTATAGAAAAATTTAATTTAATAGAGAGTGTTCTTGTTCTCAGATACGTTTGAAGTGCGAGTTAAGCAAAATATAATTTAGCATGAGGTTCTTATGACAAACAGAGTATATCACGTAAAATACTATGCCCGATCTCTCTGTCCAATATCTGTTTAATTATTAATTTAAAATGTTCATCCGTCTTTCTTGGCCAAGTTTAATTTTAATTTCTTCTTTTTTTTTTACATCTTTTATGATATTTCCATATTTATTGTTAAGGAATTCGAAAAAAAAAAAGTCATTGATATTCCCTATTCTCAAAACTTCATTGACGATTGGCATCCCGGTACAGATTCATTGTATAGATTTAAATAAGAATTAAAAATAAAAAAACTTTAGCTTATATTGAGTGGAGAGTCGAGTTAAAAAGATGGTTGTTGTTATAAGCCGGCGTGGATAATAGGATTTATTATTATAAGGAATAAAAATATGATGAGTGAGCAAGCGACGCGTTCAATATAATACGAGTATACCTTACCTTACCTTTATACCTTCAGAGCTCTTTTTAAAAACAATAATTGGTACCTTTACTCATACAAGTATAAAAATTCTTACTTGGTTTTTTTTTTTGTATTTCTTTTTAGTGGTTTTTAAATTATACGTTGTTCTAATTAGTATTGGAGTTCTTCTCATTTATATATGTGATACCTACAAACAATACTGATCATAGGCTCCTTGAAGAGTGTGGACAACCAACACAAATATATACAGAATTAAGGCCCTTAAGGCTTTTTGAAATTTACAAGTAATTTTTACTGTTTGTCACTTTTAAAAGAATTTGAAAAGCCATGGGAAACTTATTTTATTGCTTATAAGTGCATGTGACTTCACATGCACTTTTTTGAACTTAAGGATGTTCCTTCGCTGCAATAATGTCCAAAATCTTGGATTATATGCACGATAAGAGTATATGAGCTTGTAGTAAAATGAAGTATAATTTTTGTCTAATACTGTACTCACAATACTCAGTTTGGGATTAGTTGTTTACAACCACAATATAGGCGCGGAAAAGAAGAACTGAAGTTCGAAAATTTGAACAGTTAGACGGATTTGAATACGATCTTCTGCATTCGATTCGTTGGAGCCTCAGGAAATTTTGTGACCTAAATTTATTTATTAGAAATTAAAAATATGCAATTGGCATAAATAATATGCATTTTATAATTGCATTTTAAATTGATCGTAAATATACTAAATTCACAATTGGATTAAAAGCAATGAAAATGTTTTCAAACCTGTTACTCGGGGGTTTTTGGGGACAGAATTGTCTCCGAGGTTAGCCGAGTACCTGGTACCTGGTGTCAGATTCTGTTGCGATATTCGGGCTCAGCGATCCGGAAAACCTGTCTGTTTGTCTGTCTGTGGCATCGTAGCGACTAAACGGCTGAAACGATTTTGATTTTTTTTTCGTTTGAATTTAATGGAGAGTGTTGTCAGCTATGTTCCAATTTCGAGTTCCGTACTCGGAAAAACTAAAAAATTCTCGATGATCTTCATGATCGGTTCAGTTTAAAGAACGCTTTAAGGGAAAAGGTTATTTAAACGAGAATGTTCTTAGGTATGTTTCAAGTGCGAGTTAAGGATTCCGTAACCGAAAATTTTGTCGGGGTTTTTTTAAATTTCACTAGTAATCGCAATTATCTCATAAATGACAACTTTTGGAATACCTTGTATTCACCAAAAAAAATCAAAATACGTAATATAGCAGATAAAAATCTTGTTTAATTAAAATTACTACAATAATATAATTTTTTGAAGAACTACCTTACTGCTATAGCACGGTCCGGTCAGGCTAGCACTCTCTGATGAAACACTACCATCTATTTATAAATTAAAAATATATTATTGTAATACACCATTCTTGTTATAATCGTTAAGTAACTTACAAAGACCTCTCATCTCACCATAGTTAAGTTTACGATAGCGTTAATAATAATAATTTGATTGGTCAAAGATTATTATAGTACTTTTATACAATGATGGGTCAATCAACACAGCCTTCTTCAATAATACCATGGTTGAGCATCGTGATCTGTTGTTTATTTCCACATCATAATATTTAGTACAGGCGCTGGCAGGAGTTCTGTGAACGTTCAAAGTTCAACTCGAGATACAGGTCATTTATTATGTTTTTTGACTCGTACCTTACATTGTTGGTTGTTTAAAACTCACCCACTGGGTCAGTTTTACCCGCACATTATAAAAATCGGTTTTACAAGTCAAAAAAACATAGGAAGTTACTGATATCTCTTTTGAGTTCATAGAATCCCTGCCAGCGCCTGGAGTATTTAATATAAAATTAGGCATGTTGAGTCAGTAATTGTAACAAGTTCATCTTTGACTTCCCTAGATATCAGAACATTTTAAAAAATAAGAGCAACCTATACAACACTTTAAGCTGTTTGTACTTAATTTTATAATTAGGTATTAGGTACTTAGTAAGCCTACAATCTCTGTTACTACTTTATATAAAGGAATTAACCGAAATCTGACATCAGTAGGTATCAAATTCTACGAAATTTGAGTTAATTTTTGATTGAATATTATTTGAATCAAATTTTATTATTTTTTCTAAAAAGAAGTGAAAATAAACAATTGACTGAGTTAATTGTTGAAATACCATATATAGGCAGAGTTGATTACGCAATTGTTAAAATTAAAGAAAGATAGCCACTCTTAGAAAGCCACATGTACACTCACATCACACACACATAGCTGATATTCAAATTTAATACATACTATATAATTTGCGCCCTCACGTGTAAACAGTGATGTTTACGAAAAAATGTTTCAAACAAAAGTTGTTTATTTTTATATAAGGAAAATTTTTTATATTCAAACTTTTGTTCTATCTGTAACGGTTTATCACCTGCTTCTGTATCTAATTTCAATAAATGTAAACAGTAAAAAAATTAGTAGAATGAAGTATACGCATTTAATTGACTGTAGATGTTCTTATAGCAATTTAATATTTCTTGAGTGGACAATTTCAATACTTAATTCCAAAAAATGAATATTTGACTGCTTAGGAATTTTCTTGAACCAAGAAAATATTTACTTGCGACCATACTTTCTTGAAACTAGTTCTTTTTTTACAAAAATTGAATAGAAACCAAAAAGAACTAATAAAATTTATTTAAATTTACAAAACATGCAACAAATATAACGCCCCAAGTCTTTTTTTCGAAATACACAAAAAGTAAATTCCGTAGGTACACTTCTGCACTTTCCCTCCGCCAAACAATATTGTTAAATCTTCTAGTGACGACAATGTTGTAAAACCAATATTATAAATTATATTATTGAAAGATATGATGGTTTATGTTATGGACTTGACGAAGAAATTGATGAGAGTCTGAAAAAAAAAATTACAGTTGCCTTGTTGGTTTGTTGTTCGTTACATTGCTTTTGAATGTGTTTTGTATATGCACATAATTTACAAAAAAAAAATGTGCATACAACAAATTTACCTGACGGACTGACAGACATCAGTATATACAGACAGATGAACTAAGAGGCAAAAGAATACACAAAAAGTTATATTGTTCGGACCATGGCACATTCCCTTAACAACAAATTATTATTTACAAGTCAGAGCCTTATACAATATATATTTTTTTATAAATATATTTATTACCTGTAAATATGTAATGAAATACTGTATGGTTCACATTAATGTATCATCTATGCTGAAGCACGTAATTTGTTGTAAAATATGCTGTACAACGGTAAGAAATTTATGGCGTTTATTACAATGCTGATATGGTATAAAGATCGATCTTGTGGTATCTATGTTAGCAGCATAAGTAATATTACAGTATAGGGCTATCCACCAGAAGTATTGTCATATCGCCAACGAATATGAGCCTGATGCTCATAATGTATTGACTGCTCGACCGCCAAAACTATTGCTAATGTTACTATGCCCTCAAGACAGATATGGTCTGAGTACAATCGCAGGCGTTCCGATGTTCTTATATCACTTCCAAGGGCCTCTGTTCGCAAAGTTGTTGCGGCTATGGCAGGACACTGGCTGGGCGGCAAGCATGCTGAACACTTAGGCCTGGCAGTGTATCACGACTACTGCAGGAGCTGTCACAGTGGTGACGAGAAGGAGACAATGTCTCATCATCTCTGTCACTGCCCAGCTCTTGTAATGAGGAGATGGACTTACTTGAGCCAGCCTCTCTTTGACGACCTCTCCGACCTAAAGTCAGTCGACGTCAAAGCCCTCCTACTGTTCTTAAACAGCTCCAAATGGTTCATAAAGTAGTGGCCGGACAGAACAGCTACTCTAACCTAGCCTAACCTAACCTACTATGCCCTCAATACAGTACACAGTGAAACTGACATAGCGATATCTTCCAAAAATTTCTTGCCGTGTGGTGTATAAGATATTGATTGGTGATATGGTAAGTATTTTCTAGATTGATAGGACCTCAGAAATTCAAAATTTCACTATAAAAGCTGAAATAATATGAAGAATACAGTAGAATAAAGAATTTTCAGAAGAAATTTTCTCTAGCAAGAAAGTTCTTTTAAAAGAAAATTTGTAGTTTTCTACTACTAACTACTAACAGTTAGTCACTTTTCATTACAAGAAAAATCGTGCAAAGAAGAAAACTGACCCCGAAAAATTCAGTGTACAACTCGCTACACAATGTAAAAATGTAAATATTTTTCCTTTAAGTGATAAGGGTGACAATGACCGATTAATTCCAAATTTCTCGCTATTTCAAAGCACCCATTTTCTGACCCAACTACTCTGCAATTCAAATTCAAATCTCATAAACCATTCATCAATCCAAGTTTTAAATTGTTGGAATTATTGCTTCGAGAGATAACATGTGCTTTTTTTTTAAATTATGTGATTCATTCACAAATTATGTGAATATTCATCAGCCCTCTCAAGAATCAACATTCGAAAAGCTATAAAACATTCAAACTAATTTTGTATGAAAAAAAGTTTTGTCTCTGCACCAGTTCAATAAATATGGTGGAAGTGCCAATAAATGTCTAGTACATAGTTAGAATTGATATGTTACATAAGTTAATTGCGCTTCCACCATTTTATTTACTAGATTCACTGTTGAATGTTTATTTCGTTAGTAAGTCAATATCTTGAAAATATGAATGCTATTTATTCCAAAAATTGAAATTTTTGGTATTTTTATACTCAAAAAAAGAGTTAAGGCAAAAATTTCCGTACACGAATGACTAAAAAACGGTAGCTTTTAATATGAGCCATAATGTTAACGTTAAAATATGTTTAAATTGAACATGAAACATAACACAAAGCACCTGTGCTGTGTACAGCTCAGTTTGCAATGTGCATATCAAAGTATCTCTCTCTTAATTCGTTTATATACGATACAGGCGAATTGGCTTAAAATAATTCGATATAAACCTTGCAAGAACTATATATATAATATCAGATATAATATAATTTATATCATAAAGGTCAAATATCACTAATTATAAAGTATCAAAGCAAATACGGAATGGAAAAAATGATGTATTTATTGAATAATGTATTCAGAGAGCCCTTTAAGCAAAATGGCACCATGTCAAAAACATGTCAATCTTGTCAACCATCTCAAACACTCTGAATGCTTTGTCATTTTTAACAAACCGTGAAAATTGTAAAAGGAGTTTTAAATTTATTATAGGGATACAGACAGCGCCAGGTGTCATAAATTTTAGATAATATTTTATTAAGTATTTAAAATTAATTTTAAAACCCTTATTTAGTACTTTTGATATTTTCAGAAAAAATTTACATGCATTTTTTTATGTATTCAAAACTGTTGAAAGATTAAAGACCTAGGTATTCTTCACCTAGTCTCGTTTGCCGGCTAGAGCGAAAATCATGAAGGTTTTTCTTAAAGATATATTAAAAAAAAAAAAACAAACAATTGACTGAGTAAATTGTTGAAATATCCTGTATAGAAAGTGATGAATGTCAGTATTATTTTTAATAAATATAAAAACCAACATAATTATGGCGAGTTTTCAGCAGCCATTTATTTTGGTTTTCGAAAATTTTCAAAATATTTCCTAGTTTTTTTTGTTTCCATAAATATTTTACAATACTATTAATTAAGCTACCTGTAAATTTCCAACTCCGTATCTTTTATAGTTTTGGAGAAAATGGACACCAGAGTTTTTGTACTTTTTGGGTCAAAATTACCTTATATACTGAGTTTTATCGAAATTGGACATAAAAAAATTTCTCGATTTTTTTAAAGGATACCCCTTTGAAAAAATCGAGGAAAAAGCAAAAAACAATTTTCATTGTAATTTGAAGAAACTCAGGGGATGGGGTACTTTTGATTCAAAAAGTATAAAAATCAAGTTAATTTAATGATTAGATGCAGAGTCTCTGAGATATCGTCATATTTTGATCGATTTTAGTCCGTATTTCAAAAACTATTCGATCAGGCATCAAATGCACCCAATTTTGGTACTTTTTGGGTCACAATTACCTTATATACTGAGTTTTATCGAAATTGGAGATTAAAAAGAATGTCTCGATTTTTTGCAATTTTCTTAAGGGGTACCCCTTTGAAAAAATCGAGAAAACCGCAAAAAAATTTTTGTAGTGGAATTTGATGAAACTATTTTATTTTAATAATATATCTAGCATTTAAACTTAAAATAAAAAATTGACATTTTAAAAATTAATTAATTAAAATATAAAGTAAATATATATCTCGTATCGACATTATTATAAATTTTTAATTGTATTTATTATTATGCTATTATATATAATAAAATAAAATTGAAATTATATTTAAAAAAAAAAAAAAAAAAAAAAAAAAAACATTTTAAACTTTTAAAATGTCAGTTTTAATTTTATAAAAATAACAAATAAATAAATACAACACATAAAATGTCTTCTGGCGCCATCCATTTTTGTAATATATTTTTTTTTTTAATATAAATAATTTTAATTAAAATTTTCCCATAAATGGTGTATAAAGTATAAAATATATATTTTTTATTTGAAACTTTATTACGTAGGTTTAGAAGCGTAGTTGATTGCGATATTATTTCAAAATAGTCTTAAATTGGTTGTAATTCTATAGTTTTAATTGCTTGATTAAATATCCTAGATATATTGAGTTCTACGCAAATTATCAAGATAATTTATATTGATTTTTATTCAAATTAAATTCAAAGTGTTGTGATTTTTATGATTTTAACTTGATTCACTATTTTGCGATTTGTGCCACAAAATAAAAATTCAAAAAAATAAAAATTTATCAATATTAAAGTTTTTGCATTCTGTAGAATTTATGGACTGAAAAGTCACGAAAATTCAGTTCATTTGAAACCAGAAAAATTCTGTACATTCTATCAAATTGTCAAAAGGACATAGGAAAAAAATTTACGAGATTTGCCTTGGTTTTCGAAATATCGAGAGTTGAATAATTATTAAGTTAAATCATAATTCACTATCAAAATTGAAAATAAATATTTTTTAAATTTGTTTACAAACAAGTTAAAACAAACAATTGACTGAGTTAATTGTTGAAATACCATGTATAGACAGTGTTGATTACTCTGTCACATTACACATACATACATGTCACACATATATAACTGATATACCCATATAATACAAGCTATACAATTTGCGCTCTCACGGGTAAACAGTAATGTTTACGAAAAAACGTTTCAAACAAAACTTGTTTATTTTTTTATAAAGAACATTTTTTACATTTAAACTCTTGTTTTATCTCTAATGGTTTACAAGATGGGTCCTACGGACTCAAGACCTAAGTAATTGACCTATGTTGCTCCTTTACGAACTCAACCTCAATTTTTACGTCTTCAGCACGCTTTAAAAATTTCAGCTTGATATTTCTTATCGTTTTTGAGTAATCGTGATGACAGACGGGCAGACAAACAGACAACCGGAAATGGACTAATTAGGTGATTCTATGAACACCTATACCAAAATTTTTTTCGTATCATCAATATTTTTAAGCGGTACAAACTTGGGACTAAACTTGGTATAAAAAGGTTTGCAGGTATTTCTTTGTAAACTGAACGATTTACAAGAGATTCCAGTAATATCTCAAAAAAAATAAACATTTAAAGTGATTTATCAAAGTATGTATCGGTTTTTTTTTTCTGAGCCTCTCACACCCAGTAAAAATTCATTCAACCAAAAAATAATTACTGTATTTATTATCATTCTCATTGATTGATATATTAATTACAAAGAAAAAAAGAACAAAATCCACAAAAATGTGGAATGCATTTAATTTAAAATCGCAGTTCCAAAAAAAAAAAAACATACAATAAAATTTTATTTCCAAAACATCATCTTGATGATCATGATGAGATGAATTATTGACGATGATTATGGAATTCACATCCGTTTCCTTAATTAAAAGTAAATTGCGTGTATTGGGTTGAATGTTTTTACCAACACAAAAGTTTTTGGTTGCATGAAAGTTTAAAAAAAAATATGAGTGCATACATAATTGTAAAGAATATCCAATGTTCGATGTATTTTTTTATATCTAAAAAATTTTAATGCACTAAAAAGTAGAAAATAATTTTATCTATGAGTCACTCATACTCAACTATTTGTAAAAGCTTGGGGCGCTCAATTTAAAATATCCAAAAATGGATCGAAACGCCTCATCTACTCATGGATCCAAGCGCCTCAAGCTTTTAAAAATAGTTGGGTATGTGTTTCTCATAGATAAAATTATTTTCTACTTTTTAATAACAATAAAATCTTGTCCCTTAGAAAATATTTTTTATTAAAATTTTTAATTTTAGACTAAACAAAATGTATATATATCAAATATAGTGGAAGCGATGGGAAAATCAGGACGCCACAATCTTACCATGCATTTTCATTCAAACTGTACACGCAAAATTTCAGCTCAATCGGAAACCGGAAAAAAGGATCAAATTTGACTTGCAAGATATGATTACACACAGACAACGGGACATGCGAAACTAAATAAAAGCTTGTAAAAATGTACAACTCACGATCATCATTTGGCGAAGATAGAACTTTTGATGTTAAATAGACCAGTGCCGAAGCATTCAAAGATAGTAGAAAATGAAAAAAAAATTACAGTAGGATGAAACCCATTAGAAAAGCAGGGGAATATGATCAAAATGAGAGGAAACATAAATTACGGTCGATCCGAGTTCGGGAAGTGGGAGGGGGGGAGCTTTTAAGGGTAAAAAATGGTTTATCTTGATTTCTGGCAAAACTACAAGTCCTATGGAAAAAAGTTAAATGGCAAAGTTGTAGGCAATAAAAAGATCTACAACTTTTGTATTTGCAATTTTTTCACATAACCTCAAAATTTAGGTGAAAAATTCAAAAAACTAAGTTTTTGGTTTTTTATTTATATCTTTTTCAAAAAAATTTTTTTTTCTTCGAAATTTTGTGAAAACTTACCTTATTATGTCCCAAATACACTGTAATTTATTTGATTAAAAATATTTATTTTTTCGCTTCATTTTAACTTAATATCAAAAAAGCACCCTAATTTTCAATCGAAAATTCTGACGTCAAAATATCAGCTTTTTTCAAAAAGTTTGGGGGCTTTTTGTTCCTTGAAATATCTACTTTCTGATGGTGTAAAAAAAAAATATACATTACTATAGGAAATATTCTTAGAAAATGCAAAAAATTGAAAAAACAAATTCGAAAATTTTTTAAAAATCATTATGTACAATTTTGAGGTATTTATTAAAATTTACACTTTAATTACTCAAAAAACGTAAGATTTCATGTTTTATTGATAAACGAAAAAATTGCAAATTAAAATATACTTCTATAATTAACAAACAAAAAAGTTAATAAAGTTAATATTTAATAAGACATCTACAATATTTTGAAAAAGTTTTAGAATCTTCTTTAAATAATATTTGTAGATGCCTATTTATTGCTGTTTCAAGATAATTGCCGGAAAAGGAAAGAAAAGTATCGTTAATTCTATATTAGACGCGAAAAATTTGTCAAATTTGGCCAATGTTTTTTACAAAAAAGATGAAAGTAAAGAAAATATAAAAAAAATGGATTACAATTAATCCATATTAATCCAATAAATCTATTTGTAAATGTAAAAAAGAAAAAATAACACTGAATCAATTAAGGTTTCAAAAATATCAATTGGCAAAAATTAAATCATTCTTCATTTTGGCAAACCTCCCACCCACAGAAGGAGCAGCAGAACAACATTATTACAGAGCATATTATCAGCTTCAAACTTGGTTGGGTAACGAATTGACAGCAACAGATTGGGGCTGGAAGCAACATCAGCGTGGCATTATGCCCAAATTTACAGAAAAGGATTTAATTCCGGAAGTATTGCTCAAAACTATTTGCTGCAGCTGTGAAACTGGATGTAACAGTTTAAAATGTGGCTGCCGAAAACATGGTTTAAAATGCACAAATTTATGCACTAATTGTCATGGTTCTGAAAATTGCTCCAATATGAAGAAAGAATCTACGAGGAAGTAAATGATTCAGAGGAAATTATGGATGAAGAACCAATGCAGACTGGAAATAACATTGGAGACGAAGATGATTTTCTTGAAGATTTCGACGATCAACTAGAGTTGGAAAGACTTGTCGAATCTGACGATGAAGAAATGCCTCCAACGAGACAAAAACTAATGAATAACTGATTAGAATTTCAGATAAGGTATTTATAAATAACAAATTTAACGTTTTTAAAAAAAAATTTAATGAATAACGTAATCAGAATTAAGTTTCTAAATTCAATAGAACGATTTACATCTGTATTTATTTTGTATGAGATTTTCTATGACATGAATGTAATTCGAGTAAAATAAATAAACTTTTTAAATAAAAAAAATGGCAGCAATCACATTTTTTGATGAAATTGTACATAGTAATTAAAAAAAAATTTTCGAATTTGTTTTTTCAATTTTTTGCATTTTCTAAGAATATTTCCTATAGTAATGTATATTTTTTTTTACACCATCAGAAAGTAGATATTTCAAGGAACAAAAAGCCCCCAAACTTTTTGAAAAAAGCTGATATTTTGACGTCAGAATTTTCGATTGAAAATTAGGGTGCTTTTTAGATATTAAGTTAAAATGAAGCGAAAAAATAAATATTTTTAATCAAATAAATTACAGTGTATTTGGGGCATAATAAGGTAAGTTTTCACAAAATTTCGTAGAAAAAAAAATTTTTTTGAAAAAGATATAAATAAAAAACCAAAAACTTAGTTTTTTGAATTTTTCACCTAAATTTTGAGGTTATGTGAAAAAATTGCAAATACAAAAGTTGTAGATCTTTTTATTGCCTACAACTTTGCCATTTAACTTTTTTCCATAGGACTTGTAGTTTTGCCGGAAATCAAGATAAACCATTTTTTACCCTTAAAAGCTCACCCCCTCCCACTTCCCGAACTCGGATCGACCGTAATTTATGTTTCCTCTCATTTTGATCATATTCCCCTGCTTTTCTAATGGGTTGCATCCTACTGTAATTTTTTTTGGTTTCAAAAATTATCTACTCTGGTCTAAAAAGTATCATCGATTTTTCAACAAGTTTACCATGTCGTACATTCATAAAGATTGTATTTCATTTGTAATTATCATTGTTTTTTTTCTTTCGAGTGGTACAGATGTGATGGGTTGTTTTTTTTTTAACTTGCTTTGCTTTGATTAATGATTAAAACATGTTTTTCTCAAATATTTTTTGATATTCTATCTTTGTCATATGAATATTACTTACGTTGGCATTGAAAAGAAATGTGAATATAGGATTGGCAAGTACTTATATTTTTTTCGATTTGTGTATAAACAGTAAAATAAACGTAAGAGATTGGGAAATAATCAGATTATCAAAGCAAACTGCAACAAAATCGATTAAATTTTTATATTGTACATTAATATAATCCCAAGTTCGATCAAATTTTCGGAACAAAGAAGAAATTCGGTTTTTTCACTATCAATAATTAGATCATAAACATTTCGCTGAAACGAATTAAATGATTGATTCTATATGTGACTGACACTACATTTGACCTAATTTCGCGTCAAATAATCAATACTATTATTTTAACGGTTTTAGTATAGTATTATGGTTGATGCTACATTTATCCCTCTGTAACGTGACTGACACTACATGCAAAAGAAAGTCTCGTTCGAGAGTGTTTTTAAACTTTGAATATCTTCCTCTATGCAGAGTTTACGATTTTAAATTGTATCTGGAGCCAAATTATATAAAACAAATTAATGGAAAATGGTAAAATAAAGAATCTTATTATTTTACCATTAAATTTCTTAAAAAAATAAATCGTGATTGATGCTACAGAAGAAAACGTGACTGACACTACCGTCAGTTTGGATTGCAATATAATTGTATTTTGAGTTGTATTTTAAAAGAAACTTTAGATATTAATATTACAGGACACAAGATAGTAACTTCAAAACCATTTTAAATATATAAAAATGTACTAAAATGCTATTTTTGAGTACAATTAATAAGAATTAAAAAGTCACAAATAAAATTGAAAAGAATTGGAATTTTAAAATAAATAATGAAATTTTAATTAAAACTTAAATATTATTTAAGTACTTATGATACTGAAAGATCAAAGAACTACAGGTTGGCATACTTTTCATGGAATCACCCTTATAAAGAATTTTAGGTAGTCTTTTAAAATTTGTTCAATTACTAGATTTGCGAAATTCAAGAACATTTGTTTCTACATCTCGAAATAAAATAATAATGATAATATAAATTACTTTTTACATCAAAAAAATAAACTTTAAGAGCCAAAAAAAAAAAATAAATAATCGTTCCATCCAAAAATTTTGTGTTATTATTATTAATACAATTTTGCACACCTGCATTTCTTTTTTTTTATTTACAATTATTCCGTTTAGGTGTTAGTTATTGAAAGGACATATGTATGTGTACCTTCAAGGTAGCCCCATCTATTTATATAACACCCATAGAAATATTCTTTAGAAAAAAAATAATAGATATTTAAATATCCATAACAAAAATTTTTAGCAAAATCAATTTTATTTTTCAATTTAATTTTCTAATTATCGATCTTTTTCAATATATATAAATAAAATTCTTTTATAATTAAATAAATAAGCCAAGCGTGAAGTCAATGTTTATGTTTAAAATAATTGGCGATTTTTAAAATATCGGCGTAGATATAGTCGATTCAAAAAATTAAACAAAATCTATGGAGACTAATTGCTATACCATATATATATCATGGTATACTAAGTTTAGTCCTAAGTTTGTAACGCTTAAAAATATTGATGTTACGAACAAAATTTTCGTATAGATGTTCATAAAATCACCAAATTAGGCCATTTCCGTCTGTCTATCTACCCGTCTGTTGATACGATAACTCAAAAACTAAAGGAGATATCAAGCTGAAATTTCGACAACGTACCTACTCAGGATAAAAAAAGTGAAGTAGAGTTCTGTTTGTGACATCGTAGCGCCTAAGCCGATGAATCGATTTTAATTTGTTTAGTTTCATTTGAAAGGTAATTTAACGAAGAGTGTTCTTAGCTACAATTTTTATCTCCAAGGAAATATGATATTGCATCCAACTTCGACACATGTTAATAAGAATCACGATTGAACGTGATTTTAATTAAAATAACTGGTAATAGAGAAAACTTTTGAATTGTTTAAAAAATATATTGTGTATTGTTATCATAGATCTTGGAGAGGTCTTTGTATTCTATAAGGTGGAGGAAATAATAATTCAGATAGGGTAAAATTGATTAGGGTATAATTTATTGATTTTTAATAATAAAAACAAGGCAGTAAGTGTTGCGTTAAGCTATGTACAAACTTGCATCAGTCCAAGAACGCGCACCCTAGAAAAACATCTATAAATGGAATATCACTATGTCAGTATCAGTAACATTATAACATTAGCAATAGTTATGGCAGACGAATCAATGCAGTATGGATGTCAGGCATATACTGGTTGGCGATAACCACAATACTTTTGGTGGATAGCTCTATTCAATACTGTAATATTACTTATGCTAACATGGATACTATAGTATCTGTCTCTATACCATACTAGCATTGCAGTAAACGCTATACATTTCTTACCTTGAATATTTATCGCGAGCAAGATTGTACAAACAAATTTGATGACAATGATTTAACCACAATTACCCCAATTCTAATATTTATAGAGAAATGTTTACGATATTAATTGTCAACGGCACGATATTAATTTTAGAACTTCCCGGTTAATCATGGCTTTTTTAAACGTTCCTATTTATTATTATTTCTGCCTATAATCTGCGTTATTGATTACAAATTACAAAATTACAAAAATATTGAGTAATTTTCAGATGTAGACTCATTCCTAACCAAAAGCATTTCATTAAACTTTGAAAAATAAGTCAAACTCAACTTTGTATACAAGTATGTATAAGGCCTACAGTTAGTTTCGACTCTTAAATCACAGTTTAAGACTTGTTTAAATAATTAAAATATTTCTTGTTTAGTTCTAGGAATAAATATGTCACTAAATCAAACAGTGTGGAATTCTCATTAAATAAGAGAATTTGCTAAAAAGACATATCGTTGTCTAATGTTAGAATTCTGAGCTACAACGAAAAATTATCAACGCCAGTTCTACGCCTGAACCTTTAAGAAAAAGTTTCTTATTTTTTAAAAACCCTTCGCATAAAACAGATATTGTTCAAGGTATTACAATTCGATAAGAAATATTAAATGCAAATAATATAATAAAATTTTGGTGGAAGCGCATATAAAAGGTAAATTGTATTACGAAGGGATATGTCTTATGAACTAACATGCGCCTCCACCAATATCTAAATTCTTACAATATTCAGGAAAAACCTAATAATCTTTAAATAACGAAAAAATTTCGTAACAACAATATTCCAAATTATTTTCAACGAAATTGTAAAATGTAAAAATAATATTTTATGCCCAAAAATCGACTTCATTAACGGAGTAAATCTTTTTAAACTTTTGTCATTTGAAAAGCTTCCAAAACTTGGAATGTCAGAATTTTATGGGACATATTTCGTATATTCGAAAGTTCATTCAAACTTTTACGAAATTTATGTTTTTAATTTTGAGTGCCCAGGTAATTAAAACTTAAATTATCAGGTATTATTTAAAAGTAAATTATTCAATCAAAAATATGAAAATAATTAATTGACCTAAAAATACCTTAAGCACAGGTATTCAAAACAAATTATACGGAAATTGTATCAAAAGTTATCACATCCCTCCAAAAAAAAAGAAGCACTTTCCGGTTAAACGGTTTCCGGTTAAATTCAACAATTGGTTAAACAAATTCAAAAATTTACAGGTGTTTAACTCACAAACAATTAAATTTTTTTATTCAGAAATTAAAACTAAACTCAAATTTTCTAAATAAAAATCTAAGGTCACATATATTTTTTATTTGAGTTTATATTAAAAATGATTGATTAACTAAATAATAAATCAATTAAATTGATCTGATTTCTTCAAAACAACAGAAAATTGATTATAAAAACAACTTAACCTTACCTTTAATAAAAATAAACAACACTACAATCTTTCAATACCAAGAAATTCTTCACTTAAAAATCACAACAAATCAATAATAATAATAATTCAGTTACAAAACTTACACACTGGTCACACGCATAAAATTTCAAAACAAATCACACAAATTAAATTGTATAATGTCACACAAAAAAAAAATTGATCACAAATTATTTTGTTATAAACAAAAATTGAAACAAAAACACAAATCCTTTTTCAGAGAGTTCTCGGTTGAAACACTTCTTGTATTAAGTGAGTGAAAGATGCAACTAAAAACTAAATATTGTTATTCACTCGAAGCGTCTTTTACTATATATTTTAAAACAAGATTTGTGAGTTTGGAATTTGTACATTAGTTAGATAAGGAGTCACAATTTTATACTTTACCTTTTGAATATATGTATGTTATAGTCAGTTGAAGCGAGATGGAACAAAGTTTCCGAAACAGATCTTTACATGGTAGCGTTAATAATCAACAGCTCACGTTGCCAAAAACACATTAGGAAAACCTCAACCGACTCAGTGGTCGAGCGGTCTAAGACGTTAGTCTTTGACCGTTTCGCTACTGACTGGGAGGTTGCGGGTTCGAGACCAGGCAGCGGCAATGTGAACAATTATAATTAATGGGGGCGGTAGAATTGACCACATTATCGTCGCTTGGTTAAGAACGAAGTAATCGATTCCACCCACATCATAAATTGTAATTGTATATATACGCATATAATGATGTGGGTGGCCTCTGTTATAGGCATATGTCACAGAAACGAAGGTTAATTATTATTTTTATTATTATTACATTAGGAAAATCTTCAATTGAATCAAATTCGAATAAAATCGATCTCAGAAAAATTAACCAAAAATTACTTGCCGATACATTAAGAACCAATCAATCAAGAATGAATTTTCACCTTTGGGGAAATAGAAAATAAACTTACCCCGTAATAAATCCAATTTCCTGGACATTTTAAATTTGTGACTCCTACAAAAATGTGTATATCTGACTCCATAAAAATACTTAGTTCATTAAAATTTACTTTCTGCTTTTAAATTCAAATTTAGAGCACATCGCTTCCACGATAATTCTTATTGCGTAACTTATATATATTTGTTGCTTAAAGTGTTTTAAGAGTTAATTTTCACAGACATTTATTTGGGAGATATTTCGTGAATTGTTCCACAAATAAATTGATTACGATTCTGTTAGTTTTAAAGTTCAACTTTTCTTAAATTATAGAGAGCTTTATCCAAAATTATTCCAAACTCAGCAGTAGACCAAGTAGGGTCAGGAGGGAGGTACCTTTCACCCAATAATTATATTTATGGCTAGAAGCGCAACAAAATTTTCTACTTATTTCATCGAAATTCATATAATATGATGGTAAATTTCCTCCAAATTTAATTTAAAATTTGGCAAGAAATATGCTTGTATGTTTCCAAGATTTGCATTAAAATTTTTAAGTTTTCCAGCGATTTTCCTGCAGTGCGCTTCCACGGATTGTATGAAGAAAGTATCGAACATTCAAGTAAAAGACTTACATAGTTTCGTTAGAATTTCCAATTATTTCTCAAACCCAAATACGAAGTTTTTTTTTAATACGAAGCGATATTTATTGATAAATTTTCCAGATAAAAACATCTTAACAAATGCAAGATGAAAATATTATGCTAGCGTACGAACAGACACGGTGTTTTATTTTTTTTTTAAACTTTATGTTTGATAATAGGCGTCTACTTAACTTACTTTCTTAAGCCAGACTATGTATAAGTTGCTTTTTCTTACTTTATCATAATGGTATAACGTTGTCTCTGTTTAGTTTATACGGACAGGTTGTCGTCTTTTTCCTTAGTAAATCTTTTAATTCTAAGCATCTAGCGGTTTTGCTATGAATCATCAACATCAATTAAATCGTCTACACATAAATATACGGGTTACCTTTACATGTATTACTCGGATTACTGCGATTTAGGCAACTGTATTTACATATATGTTGGCTGTATAACATAGATGTGTTTGGAATCAAGAAGTTCTTGTAGCAATTCCTGTAAATTCAACAATCGTATACGGGAAGACCTTATGTTGGAAGCTATAAGCAAACAAATCTCGATTTTCATTAAAATATGATAAACATGATTTTCATTAAAGGCCCTCGCCAAAATCGGGAAAAAACAGACGGCAAAAAATTTCTGTAATAGTGTTCTTTTTTTGAACGCAAGGGCTAAAAACTTCAGAACCCAACCAAATCCTCTATATTCGAAAAACTCAAGCCAACCAACTCATAATTACAAGAATACTCCGAGTCTAGTATAAAATTTTCGGTCTATTTTCTCCGGATCTATTCCGATAAGGTTGTATTCCGGAATGGCGTAAATCTAATCCAATTTTCAACGACTTTATCGTTATTTTTGGAGTCTAATAACGTTAAAAAATGATTTTTTATTAAAATCGAAAACAAGAAATAGTTTTCGGGGTACCCTTTTGTAAAAATCGCAAAAATCGACAAAAAAATTTTTTATCGGTTGTATTATAAATCATTTCTCGATGTTTTTACTAGCCTGGATTATAGTTTTCGAGATATTACTTGCCAAGTCACTATAATTGGAAATCAAACGTAATTTTGATCCGATATTTTTTTGTCTGTATTTCAACCAACAACTTTATGGCTCGAGGAATGGTTTTTTTTATTTTTTTCATTGCTATATCCCTTACTTGACCGAAAATTGACGGCCTCTACTTGATATCAATAAAACAATTTTTCAAAATATGTACTTCTGTTTCATCCTTCTTGAAATCCAATTTTCCTGATCAAATACAAAAAAAAACTTATTTCTTGGGTATAAAAATTAAAAAAGAATAAAAATTGCTATTAAATTGAAATGAATCTACAAATTTTTATTAAATCCTTAAACTGATTTTCTTTGATTTCTCATATAATTATAAAAATACACAGTTGATAAGAAGAGATTTGAGATATTTTTTTAAAATAAGTAACAGAGTTTTTTTTCGGGAAAGTCAATCCTCATTTTAAAATGAAAATTTGGAGAAAAGTTTTAAAAGAAAAACTTTAGAAGCAAAAAGCACAAATTAAAAAATTTGAATAAATTGGAAGACATAACACAACATTTAGAGAAGTGTTTTTTTAATAATATTTTCTTAAAATCATTTTCACTATAAATATTATTCTTAATAAAATTTTTTTTAATTTATTTAATATATTTTTCATCATTTGGCACAAAGAAAATTTCGAGAAAATTGTATTCTATTTATGTATATTAAACCGTTCTTTGTTTTTAACTCGCTATCTAAAATATATATTTTGAGCTAACAGCAAATAGAGAAAAAACGGTAATTTCAGAAAAAATCTACATGATATAATTTTTTTTTTAGATTCTTGTCTACAAAATAAGAAAATTTTCAATGCTTTATTTTCTATATATTTTTTGTTTGGAAAATGTAAAATATGTTGAACGTTTTTAAAATTGATACACATGTGTCACGTGCTTAGAGACTACCCTGGAAAATTTACTAAATTTGGACCTCTTTTTTCACCCAACCCAACGAATAAAAATCGATTTCTGAATCTTAAACAGTACAAAATACCAGTTCAATAAAATGCTGAAGACATTGAAAAACAAATACCTTGAAATTGATCCCCGATTATCCAATCAGTGCCGGATTCGGAGAATGTGGAAATTAGACAGCGCCGTTTTGCCTTTTCATTAAAATTTCCCTTTCCTCCCTACTTGGTTTTTTACTCTTCTTAAATCAACTCGGCGCTTTCTCTTACAAATTAGTCATTTTTGTCTTTTGACTTTTCCCCGGGGCCCCTAGCCAATTCGGGGTCAGTTGCCTACTCCACCTAATGGGTAACACATCACTCTATCCAATCCAAACACAAATAAACAACTTTCGTTGGAGGAAACAGTAAACACTACTGTCCGGCGTTGTGAATTAGAGAAATACAATACTCGGGTTGGGGGTCTTACGATCTTGAATTGATTCGTACCCTTGACTACAGTTCGTTTTCTGGAAAGAAATGCAAAAAAATATTAACAAGTGTGCAAAAAAAATACGGGAAAGGCTTCAGATTACGATGGTAGTTCATTGCGAAAGATTTGTAGAATTATGTCTGGATTCTCGTAGAATCCAGACATAATTACGGGTCAGTCTCCTTGACTAGATGAACCAACTTCAGCAAGAAAAGCTTTGGAAGTTATAACGGTTGGGAAATTTAAGTATAATGTTTTTTTAAGCTTAATTTTTCGTAAGATTTAACAGTTTTCTTGCTAATTTTAACAACTTTTCATCATCTTTTAATTTTCAGCAAAAAATGGGAATATGAAATACTCACCTCGACTAACAATCCCTAGAACTTAGCACACGCTGATCCGAACATATTATCCTAAAGGTGGCTTAATTCAAAATACCCAATAAAATGTCGCCTAAATACTAAACGAAGATGACAGAACTCTTCCTTAATTTGTTCTCTAGAAATTGGTTCTTATTTCAGTATTTTAACCAATGAAAAATTTTTCTATTCTTTTAAAATTATTCGATTTGATTGAAAAATCATCATTCGAGTTTGATGCCTGAAGATGGATTTCAAATTTTATCAAAACGTATTGTTCACTCAAAATCACGTGACACAGCGTGCTTGAAAACGAAAAATATTAAGAGAAAAAAAATCATAAACAAAAAAAATAATAAAGCATTTTTTTTATTTTTCAAGAAAAATCTTCAAATTTGCAAAAAGAAAAATTTCTGATATCTTCCAATATTATTTTTTTTACATAATTATCATGAAAAAAAAATGTAACGGAAAATTACATTTATTTATTTTTTTTTTTTCAGTTTTTTTTTTTGTATTATTTTTATTTTTTAAATATATATATAATTTTTTTTTTTTTTTTTTTTTGTATTTTTTCATTTAAATATTTTATGTTAAATTTTTTTTAAACTCTTTTCTCTTAATAATAATTAATTAATAATTACTTAGCTAAATAAATATAATAATATTATTAACTATTTTTTTAAATAATTAATTTACGATTTTCTTTCTATACAAAATAAAAGGAGAACAAACAGAAAAATATTGATAATTATCGGTCTAGGATAAGGCGTAGTATTTGACAGTTATTTTAAAACAGCTGGCTAACAAGTGACAAAAATTTTCATAGCTGGGGATTCTTTCAGGGGAGATTGGAAATTTCTTAATTGAGCGGAACGTCCATTGAAAGAGAAGAAAGAAAATTTTCGTAGAAAAAAGGTTGTTATACAACAGGCTCTTAAATTTTCGATTCGCTTTGAAAAAACTATCAAAAACAACACCTGACCCTAAACTCATTAATAAAACATCTAATTATTTTAATTTTTTTAAATATATAATATACAATAATTAATATATATATATATAGTTTTTATTTTTTATATTTTTTTTGTAAAATAAATCATTTCAAGAAATATGTATATTTTTTCATTTTTCAAAAATTTTCATTTTTTTTACAATTAATAAAAACACTAATAAGAAAATTGTTTTAAAGTTTTTTTTTTCTTTTTTTTATGGTATAGAGTATTATTTCTAACCATCAGGCATACACTGGTATTGCTTTAAGAGTTTTTTTTTTTTTTATATATAATTTAATATATATATTAAATATTTTAGAATGGTCGTATGATTAATTAATTTTTTTAAATATTAATTAATCTATTTTTTTAAATTTATAATATAAATTTATATGTATTGTGTTTTTTTTGTTTTTTAAAAATAAATTAAATAAGAATTAAACTTATTAATATTTATTTTCTTTTAATTTACAGGTCTTTTTTATAGAACGGGCCACGTTAAAGTCACAGATGGGAGAGGGAATTACTTTGCTCCAAAAATCTTGCGTGTGATTTTTGTAAATTCAGTACATGAACTTTTTCCTTTTTTATTAGTATTAGTTCAAAAGTTATGTAACAAACACTGGTGGTGTTTTCTAATTAACAGAAGCAAGAAAATGTCATCTAAGTACACAAACACATCGAGGAATAAAAACACTACCTCTAATGGTTCGATGATGGTTACAAAAATTCAGTTCCGGTATAGTAGACGACCCAAGACATCAGCGGAAAACAAATGAAATCCACTAAGTCTTTCAAGGATTCGCTTCCACACTTACCATCTTCCGCATTTGTTAGCGTTTTGGAGTTTGGTGTTATGGTGCAGCTTAGGCTCGGAGATATTTTTGACTCTAAATCTTTAGTTGTGCCATGACGTTCAGAAGGTACTAACAAAGAGCTTACCGATTTAGAAATTTGATTTAAGCCGGAAAATCACAACACTCCAGTTCTACTTTTATAACTCTTGGGTAAGATTTACAAGGGACAAATTATGCTTCAGTGAATATTTAGAAACTGTGTTTTGGAAATAACTTTGAAAGACTACGGTCCAAATTAATTCTTTCTCTCCTTGGTCAGTATTTTAGCCTCTTTCACTTTCTTAAGTAGGTATAAAATCTGATAGAGGCAAAAATAATAACAGTACCTCGCCATATGTTTTTTTTAGACAGTTGTGGATATAGTCTCATACTATTTACAACAAATTTTATACATAACTGAGAGAGCAAAAAGGCTAATTTTGTTGTTCGTTTCAAAATGAATACGAGAATAAGTCAGCGCTCCTTTTAGGAATGAACAGCAAAACAAAATTACATATAACTTCATGCGGCTCCCGTTTGAAAAAAGATCCTGTATATATAGGCGTAAGTTTTTTACACCTTGTAAAATTGCACTGTTCCTTGGACTTGAGTACTTGTGAAAATTTTTTATTTTGAATCATTTTTGGATAAAAGGCGATTCTTTATCCTTCTGGAGACGATTAACTAAATAGTAGAATCAAAGTAGAACGGATTGTAGCTGAGAATTAGTCAGAATTTACTTTGAAACCAGTTAAATTCGCCCACTTTTCATATATTAATTGAAAAATTTCAGGAGGGACAAAAGAAAAGGTTAAATCCCTTTTCTGCTACATGAAAACAGATCTGTATATTTATAACATTCTGAAAAATACCATTTTGATAATTGCTTTCAAAAAGATCTGGTTTGCTAGCATATTTTCTCATTGAACACTTTTTCTGTAAATTTCGCAAGATGCCAGTCCTTTTATTACAAATTTTATGTCTACTTCGTAGGTAGAAAATTCAATTTCCAATATCCAAAAATTGATTCAAAATTTAAAAAAATAGCACAAATTACAAATCAATATAATTAACTAAAAATATATTTTGGTAACTATATCTCTTTATTTTTAATTTTTTTGTTCGAATTTTGGTAAAAATTATAAAAACAAACATAGCTCAGAGAAAAATTTGAGAGAAAAATAAAGTTTGAAATTTTTTTGTTTATACTTTAGCATATTAAATATTTTTTCCTTAAATATATACACAACATCTAATGATTGTATTTTTTTTTTCCTTTTTTCATAGGAAGAACAATTACTCAATTTTTTTTCTAAATTTTTATCACGGGATTTTTAGAAAAAATATATTTTTATCTCTCACAATTATTCCATTTTAAATTTGCAAAAGAGATATTTACGAAAATTAGAATATAGCTTTAAAGCTAGAAAGTATGGTGGGGGTGGGGAAATTATAAATGGAAGCGTTTAGGTACTCGAGAAAAATTGCTAGAGTACCGAGAAATTTACAGTCAATGTTTTTTTAGTGATAATATTTGGAAAGAAATATATTTTTCCTTACTTCTAAACAAATTTGGTTTCATCATTTTACTTTAAAAATGTTTCACAACTAAAGAGAAATATCACTAGAAAATTTTTTTTTTTTTGGTCTGAAATAAAATTAAATTTTGGATTTGATCCCTCAAATTTTTGTGTGAATGAAACATTTTTTCAGTATCACACGCATTAATTACAAAAATTCACTCATTTCTCCAAAAAATACTTCTTTTCTAAATATTTTTATATATAAAACACACTAACTAAAAGATTGCTTTTCAGTTTTTTTTTAGGATATAGTTTATATTTGTTCCACGTTTGCTCCATATTTATTTCTTTTTACTCCATAAAAATTATAGGAGAAAATATTCTAAATTTTTTGGTGCTTTAATAAGGTTTGTTGTTATAAGAGAATAGTTTGATCAGTTGATAAATTTTTTCTAGTTTGAATTCAATGTTTTTTAATTCACAGATAAATTCCAAAATGTATTTCAATCCAAAAATCGTACCGGAAATGCTCAAACTATCCAAAAACGATTTACTGGTGTTTGTAGCTCAAATAAAGGAATTAGAAAATTTGTCATCACTTCAGTAAAATCGGTTAAAAAAAACCGCAACTCGGATGGTTACCTTATACTTCGGCTATCTTCGTAGATACGTTGTGTTTTCAATCATGGAGGTTATAAAGATTTTCAATGACAGATTACAGATAAATAAAATGTGACTTTATATGATACGAAATCAACAATTTTTTTTCGTCGAGTATTGGAAAATTATGAAATTATTAACCGCGAATTAAAAAACAGAATTTATTTTGAAAGATTTTTCCCTTTTTTTCACTAAAAATTTATGACTATTTTTTGTATAATTTTTTAATTTTAATAATATTATTGCTCAGCTAAAATTTTTTATATTAATATCTCTTATTTCTTTCATGTATCTACCATCTTTTCTATAAAGAGAGAGACGACACGTCTGTTGTATGTTTGTATTGATATATTTTTCTTTTAAATATTATATAGAATTCAATTTTACTAAATTTTGGTCGAAAATTTTCGTTACTTTTTCTTTAAAAATAAATAAATACACTAAATTATATTATAAATATAAATATAGTTATAGAAGTATTCTATTCAAAAATAATCTGTTTCGAGCATGTGCAAGACTTGTTTTCAACATTTTCCTCAAACGAATTGTTGCAAACTACCATAGCTTGAACTAACGATCAATAGAAGCCAAAACCCTAAGAGAAGAAAAGTGCTACCTTACGATGAAAAACGGGCAATCCCCTCATGGTTGGGTTAGGTTACAGTGACTGTCCTAGACTGAAACATACTTTGATCAGACGGTCTGTTATGATACCCAATAATAAAGCGGCTCTTTCCCACCCACTACTCTATGAACCATTTGGAGTTGTTCTAAGAACAGAAAGAATGTTTTGACATAAGGGATTACAAATTGGAGGCGTCGCCAAAAAAATAACTAGCCCGAATGAGCCAATCTTCTCATTGCAAGAGTTGCACAATAACATAGAAGATGAGAGATCGTTTCTTCTTCCTCCTTATCTTGGCTGCGACTAAAATAGTCATGATGTACCGGAAGATCCATTATCAGTTCCATTTTTCTCACTTGCCAGTGTTTTGCAACAATATTACTACAAATAGAGGCCCTTTTCTGAACATAAGATCTTCAAAACGCCTTCGATTGTACTCATCTAACTCGTATTTCCGTGTCTATTGTTCGTACGCATGTTCCGAAGTATCAATTCCACTGTTGTGTTTCCGACATAGAGATCTATATAGAGTATGCGAGATAAAAGTGAGAGTGTCCGCTGGTAAGACATAGAACTCGGCGTATCTACCGTATGATTTCCCGTACGGTGGATTGGCAGTGTTCTCTCTCTTACATGTGGACACTCTAACCAATGGCTAGCATAGGCACTCGCGCACTCTAATCTTATAATATCTCCGATGGTTTTCGAGGAAGAATCCCTTCGCTGAAAAATCAAACTGAGTATTTTTGAAAATAGAATAAATAACTAGAATTTGTAACTAAAATATTCTGGAACATCTCTTTTCTATTTTAAAAAAGAAACAAAAATTAAATATAATATTAATGGCGTATCACAGCATCATTGCTTTTACACAGCGCATGACATGACTTACAATATGTGTATTTAAACAATTTAAGCACATATTTATTTTTTATTTTTTTTTATCTTTATTTAATCTATTCGTTTTTGTTTGTTTTCTGTCCCAGTCGAATACAAAAGATACAATAGTTTAATTTTTTTTTGTTTGCTTTTTTTTAAAAATTTTTTAATAATCAATTTTTTAAAATAAATAAATTTTTCTTTAAATATTAATTAATAGTCATAGGGTAAAAATTAAAATTAATGATAATTAATATAATAGTCTATATATGTATATATGCAACACCAAAATCAAGAGGGAGGAGAAAATGAGGGGAGGGATGGGGTTGGAGAATATTGACGATAATAATAATTAATAAATTAAAACAAAATATGTTTACAAAAAATAAAAACAACCATCTTGGTTTTTAAATTAAAAGTACATTACATAAATTTGATCTTTTCTAGAAGATAGCTTCGAGTAGAAACCAAATCAAATCCATGGATCAACTTAAAAAGAGTTGATGATCTTCTAACGTCTGAACAAGGACCCCGATAATTGCATTGTCTCGGGGCCCCGATATGGTTCATCAGGCTCTGCATATTCATTTTAATGGATTACTCAAAACTCAAGAGGCGAATATTAGGGTTCCGTATCTTAAATTCTAGGAAGATCAAGATTTGTGATGTACTTTTAACCAAGAAACAAATAACTAACATATTATTCTTTTTAAAAAAATAAACATAAAAAAATTGAACTAAAAAAGACGACACAAAAAAACAATAATTAAATGCTAAGAAAATTTCTTACGTGATTAAATTTCCTTAGCACACTTTTCCTTCCACTATAAAAAAATTTATGTGATAAAAACTCTAACAAATATTTACAAAGGTTTGTTTTCATAGACTCTCCATTTTTTTTAAATAATATTATTAACAAAATTTTTAAATATATTAGCGTTTTTATCTTTGATATCTTACTAGCTAGGAAAATTAATTATTATGCATTTTATGTTTGCTTGCTTGGGCCGATTAATAATAATAATTGGGTAAGTGGGTTTTATTTCCGATTTTTCTTGTTTTGTACTAAGGACGTATAATTAATTGTATTTGAGTAAATAACGTAAGTTTTAGTTTTATCCCCTCGATTTAAACAATATGGAATTTAACGATATAACTTCAATTTTCTATCTTCCCATTCCCCCTCTCCTCTTTTCACAGAATATCTTCACCGATGGTCCAAAACTTGAGAAAATGTTAACTAGCCATCCCTGAACAACATCCCAAAGTTTTATTGACTTTTTCTATCTGAAACCTGTTGACTGAACTAATATTAAAATGGTAAATTAAAAAAAAACCTTCAATCTTTCGGTTTCTGAAATAGGGTATTCCACTATTTTTGAAAAAGTACTTCAAAATGTTGATTTTGCTAATAAAAAGCCACCAAAAATTTATTTCGGAAAAATAAACACGCTTTCTTGCTAAAAACTTAAATTAAATTTTAAACCTTTTTTAAACTGTCAAAAACGCGGGCATCCAATTTGATGACGTAATATGGGTATCACTATACGAAATAACACAAATAAGTTTGACAGATATATTCATAGACATCTGATTATAATAAATATAAATACTTATTATCTATGTATATATTATATCCAGCTGTCTACACTGAACTATCTGATGGTCTATGACTCATACCGCTATGATATCACAGCAGGGCTTACCCGTGTTTTAGGTCACGTGATACACAGTTTAAAAATTACGATTTTTAATTTTAATATTATAAAAGAAAAATATGCTTTTATGACTCGAAATCAGAATATTTAAGTATATTTTTACATTAATTTTAACTTTTTTCAAATTTCATGATTTATTTTTAACTAACGATAATACCCTATTGTACAGAGATGCTAATAGTACTTTTCGTCCCTAGGTAAAGGGTCAAAAATATTTGTTTAAATCGAGAGATTATGCACCAAGATTGGAAGAGAAATATGTAGTTAAATCGCAGATTAAAAAAAAAACTATAATGAAATAATTAGAATAAAGAAATTGTTAACCTATTCATGATAACGAGTTTAATAATATTTTTTTTTTATAAAAAACATTTGAACGAATTTTTAAAAACGAGTTTTTCTATATGCGACGAAATATTTTTATACAAATATATAGAACACATTGGAGGTTTTTCTTTGTAAAAATTACGAGATAATAAATTGTTTTTTTTGTTAAAGTTTCTACGTTTTTATTTCCCCTAATTAACTAACGAAGTATTTTCAATTACGTCCACTAGTAGAAAGGTTTTTTTTTTAAACTTAAAATCGAAATAACGAATTGGTTTTAGATTTTCATAAACCGTATTCTGAGCTGTGAAGGAGTAAATTTTGGCACAATAATCACTCTTACATACCTGGAGCGATTTCTTGGAATCACATTTTTTTTTTAGAATATAAAAATTCTTTTGGCACAAGTGATCGGTTTGTAGTTTCCACATTCGAGAATAATATTTATGAAAATTGTTTGTACCATTTTATGCTAAATCAAACATTGGATTCTCTCAGATTTTAATGGCTTGATTTTCTAACTAGATTGCTTAATTTAGACGATCAACGCCCGGTTTTAAGACTCTTAGAATTGAGTACAAAGTTAAAATTGTAGGTTTTTTGAAAATTTGATAAGGTCAAGTCAAATATAACCTTTTTTTTTATTTGAATTCAAAAAAGTATTTAACATGTCAGAAAACATACTTTTTGGAGCGTTAAAATTCTTAAACCTGCTGTATCCTCTTATCGAACTCAATAACACAGAGAATAATTATTTCTTGTAAGCAAGCTCCGAGAAAATTTGAGATAACCTACTTGAAACGGCTCTTATATTGATTGATTTAACGTAGAATGGCACCTTAACCTTTTTTTGGGAAGTGTTAACATATTTTCTTAAAACTATTAAAAAAACTCCGATTTATAAATTTTTTTAAAACCTAAACAATTAAAATTATCTGTGACTAAGAATTTGATCATCAGAATTTCTATTATACTTTTGTACCCCCCAATCACCATTTTTCCTAGCTGATGTTAATTTCGCCGCCATTTTACTATCAATATTATTATTATTATTATTATTTACATGTTTACTACGTTTACTTTGGTGTAAATTGTTACCATTGGTGTGTTCAGTATCGGTTACGTTTAATTTTCGTTTGGTACGTAACATTCGTGGTCGAAAACGTTGCTGTTGCTGTTGTTCGCGAACAATTTCCGGTGATGAACGTAATGAATGATTATCTTCGTTTTCGTCGATGTTTTCATCGTCGTTTTCTTCGTCTTCATCATCGTTGTAACCACGTTTTCGACTTCGACGGAGTGTCGTATGATGATGGTACGTTTCATTATTGCTATTGCGAAGTGTTGATATGCCTGCTAAATTTAATAAAGCGTCTGCACCTTCTTCGATACGACGTTGCTCCTCTAAATCGATACTTGAATAATTTAGACGGGAATGCACACTGAAAATTAAAAGAAACAATAATTTCAGGATTCATCTAAAAATTTGTTATATTTTTGTTGAAATACCCCATAAAAACCTGAATTAAAGAATTTACCTGTCATCATCACTTTCAAAAGCTTCATCTGGAGATGGCGCTCTAGGTGATGCTGATCGAAGTCCGCCATCATGTTCATCCCGATCTTCTTGCTTAATAATCATCGTATGATGTGTGGTACCATTATTATTTGTAGTTGCCGAACTATACGTATGATCCTCGCTAGGTGACCTCGTAATCACTTGTACCATTTCAGTAGGTATTTGCTGTTGATCCCTTAACCTAACGCTACCATTATGCTCTGGTATAATCATTTTCGAGCCATGTTTCAAATATAAAATAGCTGTGGCCGCATGTACATCATCTAAACTCGATTCAGCATCTTCGTCGTCTTCAGACTGCTGAAGATGCTGTTCTTGTTTAACTTGTGGTTCCACTTTCACATCTTGTTTAACTGCTTCAGATGCCGCTAAACGACGTGATAAATATGGGAATAGTTCAGGATTTGGAAGACGTGTAGAAGTTTTTGTATTATCGATCATTTGTTGGACAAATGGGCTAGATGTACGACTTGTTGTCGAACGGAAGGTTGCCGGATCCAAAGTGGAATACGGATGGAAGGGCGATCGTGTCAATGCTTGTAATAGATTTGGACGATATTGTTGGTCCACCATCCATAATGATCCTTTTCCAAGATTCTAAAAAACAAAATGTCTCCTTGTTATTTTCTAATTTCTAAAATATCGAGTTATTGTTGCAAATAGTATGGTAGTCGAAATAACAGATTCATAATTTTTTACTGTTCGGGAATTTTGACATGTTTCGACTAAAATAAACAATTTTTAACTGTTTGAAAATATCTATTGGACCATCATACTTTGAGATACTCCATCTAGTAATTAAAATATGAATTAATTTTTTGACATTGTCCTTGTAGGGAGCGTTCTTATGTTTGTTATTTTGTTTCTATGGTATCAAAATTTATTTCTAAAATAAAGTATTCGAAAGCACACTTGACAAGAGGCAAAATATAATTACTATTCACCCGCCAGGAGTCACGCAGATAGTTTCTGTCACTGTGACGGTGAGATCTTAACTTTAAAGTTCAATATTAGTCGAAAATCATTAAAAATATTGAAAGTATTTTCGTAAATCATTTAAAATATTGAAAGTATCAAGATTTTACTTATTTAAAATCTAATTTTTTTTAAATTTGAACTTACCGGTGATTTTTCGACCTTTTGAAAACATTTATTCAACGATAAATTATGCCGTACACTATTTTTCCAGCCAGTCGGTGCATTCTTAAAATATGGAAAATGATCCAATATCCATGCGTAAATATCTTTGACAGGAAGCGCTTTCTGTGGACTATCTTCAATAGCCATAAATATTAAACAGGAAAATGAATAAGGCGGTTTACTAAAAGTATGGATCATTGGATCATAACGTACATTATGTGGATGTTTGTTGGATTTGGAGGGGGTTGTTGAAGTAGAATTATTAGTGTTATTGTTATTATTATTATTAGTAATATTATTATTATTGTTATTGTTATAAGAATAAGGAACAGGTGAATTTAAAGAACTACTCGATGAATCCGTGGGTTCTGATACTGACGATTCATCCATATAATCACTGGTTGGACTTTGATCCACGCTATAATTTGTTTGCTGTGATTGTGGCGTACTCGCAGGACTTCCACGAATTATCATTTCACTAGGTAAAGAATTTGCGGTTGCAACTTGTTGCATTTCATCTGCTTCCGCTTTGACACAATTTAAATTCATACCTTGAAAAAAAAATAAAAGCGAACGTTTAGAAATATTGGATCGTTCTAAAAGATAATGAGGAAATTATGGATGGAGAATCTACACAACGAATTTGAAAATTGTAAAATAGCGTGGAGAGCTTACCTTTTAATAAATTATTATCTTGTAGCCATGTAAGACTGGTTAAGTCATCGTCTTGATCTTGATGACCTGGTGATAATTTTTGTTTCTTTTCTGGTGTGGAAGTAATCGTTGTTGTACTTTGTTGCTGTTGTGTTGTATTTAATTGTAATCGTACAAGTTTAAATGGAGGCACAGCCGTTTGTAATGCAAGAGCCAATTCACGTGGCTCTAATCCTAAAGGTGATCCAACTCTTTCTGGTGACATATTATTCTGAAACTAAGAGAAAATTGAAATTAATTATCATACACAATTTAAGCACAATTTTTTAAAAACAGTTTAGATTAAATTTGTTTGATATTCATGATTATGGCCATCCTTAGACGGACCTAGACCTTTCGATAAATTATGTTTTATTTGTTAATAATTTGGATAAAAACATTGTTCTAAGGTAACTTTTGCCCAGAGAAAATTACGCTATTGTAAACTGTCAAACTTATAGTTTTCAAAATTTCTGTGACACAGCCCTAAAATCGATTAATTTGGGTATCGATGATTCGATATCTTAAACTCAGTAAGGTTATCGTTAAAATGGACCTTAATGGATCAAAATTATTAATTTTGAGAAAACCAATGATTTAAGGTAATTTGAACCCAGCGAAAATGATGCTGTTGGTTAAAATATTGCCAAGTTTATAGTTTTTAAAATTTTTGTGTCACAAATTCGTTTTTTTTTTAGACCCTTACATTTCATAGATTTAACGTTAAAATAGACCTAATAACTTAAAATAGACCAATTAACGGATAACAATTACCTCAGAAAATGACGTCAAAATCGTCAAAATTGAAAACCAAAAGTTTTCCTCATTTTTTCGATACCCTTTAAAGTTAAAATGCACCTCATTTTCGACTCCGGTGTTATCGAGAAAATTGCCATTTCCCCGTCATAAATACTCTCGTATAGAAAATTTAAATACGTATATTGAACATTATAAACGAGTTAGAAAATAAATATAGAAAAACTAGTACGAATTTTTCAAAAGAAGCCAAATTTTGCTTGAGTTTGTTGAGGAAATATTTAATTTTGAATTAAATTTCATAATTTACCACATGTTAAAGCATTTTAAAAATAATTTGAAAAAGAACGAAACTCTTTGTTTTAAAAACTCGCTTCAAGTTCGAGACAAGGTAAAATTACTGAGTATAAACAATTTTAGAATAAAATGGGTTCAGTCACTCGAAAGACTTTTTTCTTAAATAAAAAAATTAAAATTACCCGGTGTATATTTAAAAATATACACCGGGTAATCAAATTCTAATTAACGAAAATTTCAAAAGTACTTCAAAATATGTAAAACAAAACAATTTCAAAATGATGACATCATATTTCATAAACAAAACACATTGTTGAGCCAAACTGCCAAACAAAAACTAATCGACAAAAGTCTTTGAACTTTAATCACCAAAAAAATTCCAAACACAATGACTTAACATTTTTTCCCCGCATGTAAAAATTTTTGGATAAACCAAATTATTTGAAACCGAAAAACACTCATACCTGCTGAATATGCCTCAATTTATCCACAAACATGGAAAAATTTTGAAAAACCATTTAAGCTCACAATTGAATTTTTTTCACGACACACTTTTTTTTTTAAAGAAAATTCATGTTATTTAGAAAAAAACTCACTTTTTGTTTGGGAAAAATTGTCAACAAATCTCTCAAGATACACAACACTCATAATTGCAAGAAAAATTTTTTTCACAGTTTATGTGTGACACACTAAAATAATTCTTAACTCATAACAAATAAAGATAGATGTAAATCGATTTCGTATTCTTTTTCCAAAAAAAAAATCACATCTCTCTGTCTATTAAGAAACGCACTGGTGTCACCAGTTTGGAGTGAGTAAAAGCGTCCCCGCAAAAATAAAATAATACAAAATGCATTTTAAAAAATGTATCAAGTTCTCTTTTCTTAATAACTGCCTACATTGTATGAGTTTTTTTGCATGTTAAGTAAGATAGATATATTTAGTAGAACTGAACTAGAGAAAGATAATGGTATACTTATTGTATGGATAAATAATAATAGAAAAAAAGAATAAATGAAATATTAAAATTGTATATCTATCTGTGTTCGGTGTTGTCTTCGACGTCATTGTTGACTCAAGATAAATATAATGAGGTTTCAATAAACAAAGATAAAATGATTATATTTTCGTTTCCTTTTTATAACTAGCCATCATGATGCATCGCTTTTTTTCATAGTTGTGTGGTCGGGTATCATCATCATAGTACAGTATCATACAGCAGCGGTATAGTGGAATAAATAGAAGTGTCCACATTGGAAAAATTTCGCTATACCTTTTGAGAATGTATCTTTGATCACGTCAGAATCAACATACTAAAAGTTATGAACTTTTGCGTAATTTTCCAGACATTCTTTTTTCCAGTCCTGGGACGTTTTCGCCAGATATTTCTTAAAAATCGAAAGAACCGAAAAAAATGTTCTAAAATGTGTTTTCAACGATAAAAAATGTACCTAACGACACATAAATTCCGTGAAAAACTCATGAGCAACAGAGCTCTCTCACTTAAGCCATATTTCCCATTCATTAGATGCTTCTTATATTTTAATATTTTATACTGTAATGGAATTTTTGCCTTTTCATATCTTTTATAAAAGAATATTTATATAAAATGGCTGGAAGGGGGATGGATTGTCGAGCGTACCAAAAGGAACTTCCTTAAAAATCGAAAAGCTATTATTTTTCGATATATAAATGGAGAAAAGAGTGCTGAGAGATTTAAATTGTCAAAAGCCACTTTCATGACACTAATACAAACTACATATCCAGGTTTTCAATCCCCTATCTTAATTTGGAGAAACAGAAAAGGCATGAAAAAACTCAAAAACCGCGAAAATTCATATTATTTTGACATAAAAAAGAAAAAAAATGGGAAAAAAAGTTGACACCCCCAAGAGATTCGACACTAATCCAATTTACACACCAAATTTGAATCGTCTAGCTTTATTAGAGGGGTTGCGGAGATGAGAAAAATTTTGGAAAGCATAATTAAATATATTTTTCGATATACAGACGCTAATATATGTTATACTTATCACCCAAATATAAATATGATATTATGACGTAAATGTATTGCGATTCCTTTTAGACGAAGACGGAGATTATATACGCAAGAGACGCTGTAGTAGTATTTATTCGACGCGTATGGTAGGTATATACAATTATTATGTATATATTATATATATATATATATTTATATAGTTTGAAAAAGGCTGTCACCATAGAAACCTACAGATACATTCACCAAAAAGATGAGCGTCATAGTTGGTTGCTAAGCAACGCGCGCAATAATATCACTTCTCTTGTGATTTAACCCATTCTCTCTCTCCTACCCTATATATATTCTCACTGAGTCAGCCTGTCTGTCGGTTAAGAGTGTACGAGTGTACCCCTGTAAAATATTTATACCAGATGTTAACTGAATAGTATTTACTAATTATTTTTTAAATATTGAAAATAAAAGTTTCGTTAAAATTCCCAAATTCCAGGATTTATTAGAATATCAGTTTCATGAGTGATCTCATTTTGATGATAAATTTTGTTAGACATTTAGTTTTGGAACTATTTAAGTTTAAAAATTACAAAAAATGACACTTGCTATAATTTTCTCCACAGGTAAAAATCTTGGGACTGTTTTAATATTTCGAAAAGAGTGTTAACTTCCACGATTTACTTCTCAGTTTAAAGCTATCGTGCTGTCGAATGATGTCACATTGACTTATTTCTAAAATTTTGTTCAGTATGTAATTTGTATATCATATCTGTAATAAAATTGCCAATACACAATAAAAAGAAAGTAAATTACTGTTGATATTTTGCATCACTTATATATTATTTTTCTAGAATGTTTTTAACCACGGGTACAGCACCACGGGTCAACTAGTTGTGGATTTATTTCACTATCTTCCTACTTTCCAGTTTCATAATTTGCACAGAACTTGGAAGTGGCAACCTTGATCAAACTCTATAACGCAATCATTTTAGAAATTAATTATCACGTGTGATATATTGCCGCGTAGGAATTTTAAAGAGTTATAAAATTAGGTCGTTTACTATCTTTGACACCTGGTATATACGTGATTCCTGTTCATCACAATAAATATGTGTTTTTAGACCTACTCAAATATGCCAGCTATGCCGGTATCCGTGTGCGTCGTTCGTCTGTCCATTTCTCATATAATAGGAGACGGCTGACGGCGCATCACCACACAGTTAAAACTGTTTACGTCAGGTATTAGGCATGGGACAAAATTGGAACAGTATCAAGATCCATTATCAAAATTATCTTATTACACAAAGCGCCAAATTCACTTAATCTTCAATTATTGAACAAAAATAACGTAAATAAAAAAAAATAAAAATAAGTTCCGGACAAGTTTTTTTTTCTATCGTTAATTCCGTACCAATTTTTGTTTGTTTGGGATTTAATGTTCCTTTCCTATAGGGTAAAGTGGTCAATAGTGACTCACATATTTTTCGAAGTGTATTACTCAGCTCTTAATGAAAATTCACCAGAAAATTCCGAAAATTCGGGAGATGAATCAGAAAGTCGTGAGTTAGATATTTTGGATAACCAACTTTCAATAATTAAAATTATAAACAAATACCCTTCTAATAATTTAAAAGAAAAAATACTCCGAACTATCAAATTTACTTGCATAAGAAACAAAGAAAATTGCTTTATTTACGAAACTATTTATGTTTATATCGAAAGTTGGGAGAAACTACACTATTTCTGGAGATTCCCTATCAAATCCTGAGTGATGGCAACCTTATACTTGATTATTTTGCCCATAACTTTAAAAATCTAAGTCTTCTGGAAAAAAATTGGTATAAAAATCTTGACTATGTAAAGCTATATTATATTTCATTACAGCTATTTATAAATGTGATTTATTGTGTTATCCCCAGGGAACTGTTTCAATTATATGAAAACGAATAAATATTTTATATTTCAATCTACTATACGTAGACTATACCTATTCTGAACAAAACGAAATTTTATTCGAAATCAGTTTTTCAATCATTCCATGTGCATTCATAACGATGGTAAAACCATAGTGATCCAAATATTAATTTTTCTTAAAATAAACATTTTGGCAAGTGAACACGAAAAAAAACTAACTCATCCAAATGCCATTTGGCATCATTTTCCCCCCGGAACTACCAAATTTATGCCTCATGAAGAACTAATTTTTTAATGTGTAATAATCAATATTATTTTCTTTTTAAAATAAATTTAATTTAGTACAAGAACAAATGAAACGGCTTACAAAAAATTAAAAAAAACTATTGACGTTGATGGGTTTCGAACTGACGACCTTCGGCATGAGTAGCAAGTACTCTAAGCACAAGACCATGTTTTCACTAATAATACTGTTAATATTTCAAGAGACTATACTATAAAAAAAAGTGTAGGCCAAGTGTAAAAAATTATTAATCTTTATTTTTTCAAAAATCAATAATTTCCTTGCAACTTAAAAAGAAATTTTCTTTATGTTCTCATACATATAAATATGTTACTTGGATCACTATGGTTTTACCGTCCTCCCGATATAGATTTCTAAAATGATATGGTAATCAATCAAATTTTTTAAACAAATTTCACTGTACTCACATAATGTACCAAACCACATCATCATCAGATATGCATAAAACATTTTAATATTGAGTGTCAAGTCAAAGCAGGTGTGCAAAAACAAAAACTTATCTTATCTTTTGACTGACGACTAATATTTCCATATCCATATACTTGAACAAGTTTTGTGGATCAATGTTTTATTCAAATTAGTGTTGGATTGAATACCTCTCAAATAATACCTGAGATACAATTTTTAAATTTAACGTTTTATTAAATTTAATGTTATTATACTACGTATATATGAAATATATCAAGGTATATTAAATTTAGTCCCAAGTTTGTAACGCTTGCTACGAACAATTTTGGTATAGGTGTTCATAAAATTACCTAATTAGGTCTGTCTGTCTGTCGACACGATAACTCAAAAACGAAAAGAGATATCATGCTGAAATTTGTATAGCGTGCTTAGGACGTAAGTTTGGTTTATTAATACCTAGGAAATACTGGAATTCCTTTTTTTTCGAAAAAAAAATTTATATTTCATATCCGCTATGATATAGTGTTTAAGCTTTGGCCAATGACCCACAATAAAATTTATCAACCTAGAATTCGGGAAATATAATATCAAATTTCACTTTTCTTACGAATTTTGCTAAATCGAATGCGAAAATAAGTCAAAACTTTTACGAAACGAAAATAATTCAAAACCTTTTTACAATTTCACAGTTGATAGGGCTTTTTATTGCCCTATCTTGCCAACTCAAAGTTCCAGGAAGTCGGAAGATAAACCAGAAAATCGAGAGATTAAACTCTGGATAATTTAAGTAGATATCGGAAATCGGGACGATTTCTGAAATCTCCCGATAAAATCTGGAAAAGTGGCACCAATCACGAGCGATAATAAATATCGCTGTAGTCTTACAGAAGCTTCATGCGATTGATTTCTTTGAAAAATCCAATCAAATGAATCAATTCCCATGTTGTTGCTCAAATCAAATCGTAATTACCAATTTCACAGTTAAAATTTGTATATAAAAAAAATCATTTGTTATTTTGGAAAGCGCAAATACCGTTTGTTTTTTTGTATACAAACAACTGCTAAAAAAAATTGCACACTTTACAAAAAAAATTAAAATTAATTGTGAAATTCTTTTTTATTTATTTATTGTGTATAAAATTTATGTATCGCGATTAAAAATGAGAACGAATTTATTATTTATTTATTTTTTATACCTTAAAGGTAAATTATAATTATGCATCTTGTGCTCCGCCAATCTACTTCGCTACCCAAGTCCCCACTTTCATCATTCATAGACAAATGTAGTTCGAATTTATTATAATAAATGATGAATTTGTGATTTTATTAGGGTTTTGTATCAAAAAAACCACTCTCGAACATTATGGAAAACATCGATTTTTGGCCGTGATGAAACACCGCTTAAAACGACGAAATTTTTGGAAAAATTTAAAGAAAACTTTTTCATCTAAATTTGGTTTTTTTATTGTTAGTATATCTTTATAAATTATAGCTTATGTGTAAGTCTGATGTATGAGCTATATTATTATACAGTTGCATTCAAATCCATTCAGTAGTTTTTGTGTGAAAGCGTAACAGACATCCTTACTTTCACATTTATAATATACTAGCTGGGAACTACCCGCTTTGCTGGGCAACATCCCCACTTGCACCCCTCCCTCCACATTTCCTTGCGTTGGATAACAGTTTTGTAATGTACACGTCATGCTCTTTTATTTGATACCCCATTTAGGTATATTTGTAAATATTCGATATTTCCTTCCCACTTTTTCGCTACACCTTTCTACCCTCCGAAGGTTAAAAAAATTTTTAAATGTAATTTAAAACATTCTGACCAAGTTTTGAACTATTAAAAGCCATAATTGAAAAATATGAATTTTTTATTCATGAACACCCCCGCAACCCCCCTTGTGGGTGGAATTTCGTAAAATCCGTTCTTAGCTGACCTCTACTTGGCAAAAGGAATATTCCTGCCAAATTTCAAGTCTCTAGGTCTTATAGTTCCAGAGATATCGTGATGAGTGACTATCTATATCTATAGAAAGTCTCCTATATATTTATAGATAGAGATTTATCAAACCAAGGTAAACTGTTGAAAGCAAAATGTTAGCGAGATCGCGCTCATTTTACGCCGAACCATTACCCGTGATACTTTTGTTCCAAGAAGTATGATTTCAATAATGAGATTTTAGGACTACGTTCTTATTGATTGCTTCTACTTAATTCATCACTTAATCGATAATTGATTTAAATAAATTTATTATTGAATTTTTATTTGACCGTATTAATTGTATGATGATCTATAATGATCTATAAATATATAATGTCATAGCAAAAAGGTTATTTTATTGTAAATCTTTATGCGTAATAATATATGGCATGTATAGGATGATCAAAAAATGTTTCAGGCAGCAAGAAAGACGCCAAAATACAGAATACAACAAATTTATTTTGGGAACGTTTATAAAGACCACCTTGTATTTTAACAAAAATGTCATGTTAAAATAAGTAAAAAAATATTTTTTGCTAACAAAGACAAATTTCTTTCTAAAGAATTTTTGTATAAAGTCAGTGACTTATCAAGATTAGTCTCCTTTTTTCTGTAGGTTATTTTTTTGTAGCCAGTAGCGTGTTTTTGCAATATACACACTTGACTGATCACATTTTTTTAGCTCGATATCAAAACCATATGTTTAACACGAAATTATTTATTTAAGCATTTTTTTTAAACCCTTCAACACTATTAAAACTTTAATAACTCAATCGAAATATTAATTTTCGAAAAAAAGGTGACAGTTCAAAGTATACACTATTGTTCGCAATTTTGAAAATCGAGTAACCAGAATATAAACGGAGAACATTGAAGGAAAAAGACTCCGGCTAAGCTAATTTAGGCTAGTCGAGCATACAGAATAGCCGGAACGCCGAAATGTGAATTATTCAGAATAAAATCAACTTGAATTCGTTCTGTTCAATCCGTTTTTATAAACTAATTTTCAAACACGAATAGATCCAAATATGAAAATAAGGAGACTGAAGAATTGAGACAAAGTAAATTCAAACGAAGAATCTAGATTGAGTTCGTTGTTAGTCTACAAAATTTTACGTCATGTAAGCAAAGAAACATGCATAACTGATATTTCCATATAATACATACTACACAATTTGCGCTCTCACGGGTAACAGCAAACAGCTATGTTTACGAAAAAATGTTTCAAACAAAAGTTGTTAATTTTTTTTATATTTAAAATTTTGTTCTATCTCTAACGGTTTACAAAATGGATCCTACGGACCCAAGATCCAATTGACCTATGTTGCTCATTTACGAACTCAACGTCACTTTTTACGCTCTGAACACGCTATAAAAATTTCAGCTTTATATATATTTTTGTTTTTGAGTTATCGTGTTTAAGGACGGACAACCGGAAAGGGACTGTTCAGGTGAATGAACACGTATACCAAAATTTTGTTCGTAACATCAATATTTTTAAGCGTTACAATCTTGGGACTAAACTCATTATACCTTGATATATTTCATATATATATATGGTATAAAAACGCAAACTTTAAAAGCTCAAATCAAAAAATTTAACGCCGAAAGGGGTATTTACCTGCTTATAAAAGGCATTAATGAGAATGCATAAATACTATTTAAAGATTATCCTAAGCCTAAGACAACATAATTTTTGCGGAACGTCCTTAAAGAGTTAGAAATCAAACAGAAAACAGATTATTCAATATATATTTAAAACTGTTTCTATGTCAGTTTAAATAGGTTAAAAAATTTACAATGTAGGCCAATCCAAAGAATGTTTATCGGAACATTTGTAGGTACTTGTTGGTACCAGGTTAAATGATAAAAATCGTGAGCTATTATAAAGAAATGTCTGATTGTCTGTGAGTGAAAGTATTTATTACCCTGACATTTGGTCTACTTCTTTAATATATATTTATTAACGACCTTGGCCATGTGAATATATAATATTATAACTATTACTGTTCTCATCTGCATAAAATTTTATTTTATTATTTAATAATGTTTAATATGTAATATATAAATAAATTATATAATAACCGTAAATTTCGAACAACATTGTAGTTAAATGTAAGTACATAATTTATGTTAAACATGGATAAACATAATACAGTATTGTATTATTAAAATTAATTTCTTCACTTTATTAAAGATTTTTCCACGTGTGTTGCTATCAGCTATTTTTATAATAAATAATTATTGTTTTTTAATTATTGGTTATGGTTACTGCGCAATACCGTGTTTTTTTTTTGTTCTTCGTTGATAAATACAAATTGAGGAAGATTTCCTACCTCCATATATAGACCAATAAAGTATCTCTACAATATAGACCAATAAAGTACGCCTTACAAAAATTACAAAAATCGAAATTTTTTTATCTCCAATTTCGATAAAACTCAGTTTATAAGGTAATTTTGACTCAATAAATACAAAAATCGGGTTTATTTGATGACTGGTTCAATACTTTTTGAGATACGGGCTAAAATCGATCTAAATATTGCAAGATCTCAGAAACTCGGCATCCAATCATTAAATTAACCTGATTTTTATACTTTTGGAATCAAAATTACCCCATCCACCGAGTTTTATCAAATTCGGAAACAAAAATTTTTTTTTTGCGATTTTCTCGATTTTTTCAAAGGGGTACCCTTTAAAAAAAATTGCAAAAAATCGAGAAATTTTTACTATTTCCAATTTCAATAAAACTCAGTATATAAGGAAATTTTGACCCAAAAATTACAAAAATCGGGTGCATTTGATGACTGGTCGAATAATTTTTGAGATACTGGACTAAAATCGATCCAAATATTGCGATATCTGAGAAACTATGCATCCAATCTTTAAATTAATTTATTTATTTATTTATTTTTAATTAATTTGTGATTTCCAACACTTTCCAACAATTTAAAAAGTGTTAAAGTATTATCATCTATTTCGAAATCATAATAGGCAGACATTTTTGATAAAAATGCAATGAACTAAAAACAAAGATAAAAACTCATTAGCAACTGCATTGAAGCGATATAACCAATATGCTAATCAATAATTATCACGTGTTGAATGTAAAAATGACCTTATAAATTTTTGAAAAAAGAAAACTACTGCATATGCACGCTTCAGCCATAAATAAAATGGAGACATTATCCCTATTCAAATATTTAAATATATGAATGTTATTTAATTGTAACTTTTTTTGATATAAAACTAGCATGACGTCACAAAGTTGTATGTATTATTCAAAAAATATAATTATTAATAATTTTTGTTTTGATCACTCATAAAAATAATGATTATTAATTTCTGTTCATAAAAAAATGTAGGACAGTATTAAACGGTGCAGCTCGATGTTTATAAGATTTCTAATTTGGGTCAAATTTTTTCTTCAATGTTATATAATAAAATTTAAGAAATATAACTAAAATTTAGTAGAATTTCACAATTAATTCATTAAAATTGAATAAAATTTGCGTGAGAGAAAAATCTCAAGAATTTGAAACCTATCTATAAATTTTCAGAAATTTCAATTAATTAGCTATTTTTTTAATTTACATAAGCTATCTTTTTAATGGCTTTTATAAGCAAGTTAATTTTTTAATATCTTTAACGGTGCTGAAATTTTAGATTTGAGTAGTTTAAGTTTGCGTTTTTAAAATCCTATTTTGAAGTGTTTCAAAGGTATGCTTTATTATGTAACAAGACCAATTTTCTTATTTGGATTAATTTGGAAAACTAATTTGGTTAAAAGCATGACAAATATTTTTCTATAAAGAAAATTATAACAAACGACACTCGTTTTTCCATAAAATACATTTAAAGTGATGAAATGAATGGTATTTCTGTGTCATTTCTTCTAGAAGTGATTTTCTATAAATCTTTTAGCATCAATAATTCAAAAACTATGGTATATATATCGAAAAATTTTATTTACTCTTAATTTTCTCAAGTTCTAACAGAATCCTTCCTGAAAATTTGAAACGAAGGTCTCAAATAATTTCGTACTTAATAATTTCATCACTTAGCGAGGAATGTTCTTAAGGACACATTTGCTTCGTCAAACTAAAAATGAATACCTCGTTTTATTTATAACAAAAAACATAATTTCATGTAATTAAATGCTTAATGACACAAAATTAATAACAATTTTTAATAAGAAATAACTTCTTTTTTTTTTTTAAATATAATTAACTTGCATGTAATATTAAAATATATACATAAAATTAAATTAATATTAATTAATATTTTGTAAACATGCGTTTAGTAATTAATATAACAAATAAGAAATACTACTTAAATAATCTTATCAATTTTTATTATATTTGATTATATTAGATTTGTTATTTTCTAATCATGTTTTTATATGACATAATCGTATTTCTAAGTACGTTTAAACTTAATAATATACAGAATGTTCGATTTACATTTAGGCATATAAATATCGTGTGTATAACAGAATACATGCGATAAGCAATACAACTTAATGGGAGGTATTATATTCATGTGTTGAAGCTTCGATATGCGTTGAGATAGTTGTAAGACGCTTGGAGAGTGGGAGTTTCTTAGTTGAATAGAATTCAGACATGGTCAAACGTAACCTAACCAGCGACAATAAAAAAATACGAGTAAGGGAATGGAGCAACATTTTTTTTCTGCCTATCTCATTACTTTTAGAGAAACTGAGATAGGTAGAAGACTCGTATACCCGTCTTGCTTCCTCCTCTATGAGCAATGCGGAATTGGGTAAAGAGATACACAATAAAGTCTATGGCACACAATAAAGTTATAACAATGGTGACTTCGACTTAAAATAACTTACCCATGCCTGGAATAGGTATAACAGATAAGCCACGATACAAGTTACTTTTGCAAATTTCATATAACACCTATAATACCTCTTACTTAACGCATGTACTCTGTCATACTCGTGATATTTATATGCCTAGATGTAAATCGAACTAGTGGTATAATGTTTATTAATAAGTGTGTACTGCTTATGTGTGTATGACTTAAGTAAGTTATTTGTTTTTAACCTTGAAAAAAGGTTATTATTAATTAAATCATTATAAAAATGTAGGTAAAGATTATGTTAGTTAGATTTCAATGACATCTATTTTGGAAAATGATTATGTCAATAACGTGTGTTCAATTCATGAAGTGATAAGTGTAAAGTTTTTATCAGAGATAACGATTTATATTTGGTTTCATAATTTAAGGGTGTAAGAGCAGGGTAGCAATTTTGATGGCGAATAATGTAGTATCCTAACGATATAAGATGAAAAGTAAGAATACATTTTTTCCATATCCGGCGTTATTTTCAAAATATGGAAAATTGAAAAATGGTGAGTACTCGTATCGAGAAGTACACTTCAAGTACCACCTCTACATTCTCGGTGTTCGCCCGATTTTGTGTTAGTTCGTGGGGGTGTGAAGGAAGCTTACCCTTTCAAATAAGTACCGTTTATTGATGGAAAAACCGAAATCATTTATCTATCGATGAATTCTTTACGATTTCCAGGCGAGAAAAGTATTAAACGATGAAATATTCTGCGACCAAGCAAATTCAAAGAGTTCTTTGAGAATATTTTGAAGATTCACACATAAATAATGCGAAATAGTAATAATTATTTCACTGCTGTGGATAAGGGATAAAATATCCTTTTCATTAAATTTTGAAACCTTTAGAGAAAATATATGAGTAAACTATTAAAATTGAAAGACATGAATTTGACAGTAATTTCCAAATTAAGGGTGAGTAAAATAAATCGTCCAGGTAAACCTATTCAAAGAACCCAAGTATAAGCTTCTATATCGAATTAGTATTCAAAATTCGTACTCTGATTTTAAATTTACATCCCTCTCTAAATAATTATACCAGAGTTAATTTAATTTGTAAATAACACAACATTTTGTAAAGCATTGTTAAACATGGATAATGTACTAAACATGTTATATAGTATGCGGTTATCCTATTAAATAAAATATATTATTCATTGGGCTAGAATCGAAAGTAGAATTTGACAAGTCGTTTCAAATCGCTGGAAATTTGAAAGGCAGTTGTCAAAATCGTGTGTAAAAACTTTTAAAAGTTCGAAAATTTTCATAGCTGGGAACTAATATTATAAATGTGAAAGTAACTCTGTATGTCTATTTGTTATGTTTTCATTCCTAAAACTAATTTGATGACTTACGGTATGGAAACTCGTTTTTTGTCGCGAAATTAAAATTTGAAGAATGTTAAATAGAGAATAAAAGTTTGTATATTCGCTTCGTGTGTGAGTTTCGTTTCCATGACAACGATACACTACTTTAATTATAGAATTGTATAGATGCATATATAATTGTGTGGATTGCATTGAAAACTTACATTTAAAATTTAATATTCTTGTTTCACAAATTTAAATAAATAATTATGATAATTTACATTTGAAAAATAATATTTGTACAATTTGATTTCTTATTTTCACAATTTTTAATGCATTAAGTTTAATTAATTAGTGTTTTTCAATCATTTTAATTTGACAGTTTCTATATCATTAACATGTAAAGAATTGCAAATTAGTCATAACAGCCAACTTTATCTCAAAAATTTTTCACTTAAAGCGCTGGCATCGATTTTATTATCCCTACCATGACTACGCACACAACGAATAGGTAATAACATATAAATGTCAAATAGTTTCGTTTAGTATTCATAGGTGACACTACATGTATTGGTTCATAGCTTTGATAATAATTTCAGTGAATATTCATAGATGTCGTATAAAGGTAAGTTTATTAATAAAGAAGAATGAGTCTTATATCTTGGTTTGAGTTCGGAATTTATGGAAGTTTCCTTTTTCACAATATGCTTTGTTTTGTTCGACTGCCATTTATGGTTAACGAACCCGTTGGCAAGAACCTACGATAATTACAAACTTTCCACTATTTGGTTTTGTGAGTTGCGAGGCCAATAAATTCGAAAAACTTGAGACTGTCAAATTTTACCCCTGATCCTAGACTTATTAGCAAAGAGAAGTAAGCGGGGTTTCACGTATTTATACACAACATCAAATATACAAAATTATTACGTAGACATTAAATTACGAGGGGGAAGGGATTAGTAAGGAAAAATTATAATTATTAATATAGTATATACCATGAAAATAAATTTTTTTCTAATGGTTATCGTAATAATTAGACGAATTTTTCAAATAAATGGCGCCAAATAAAAATATTTTGTTTAGTCTTGAATAAAAACTATTATTCACGTGTACAAGATAAATAAAAAAGGGCCTAATTAAAATGACCTTGAAGATTTGTAAAATGCTTTAAGGTCAAATATAAATTGCATGTTTCATTGCATGCACAGGTACATCTTAGTCGTTCATGGGTTGTATTGATTTTGAATTTGTAAGAATTTGATATAATTTATCTGGAATTTTAATCTAACATTGTACAGTAGGACTTCTTTAAAGTGTACAAATATTTTTCATTCGATGTAGTTCGTGGTTAAATGGTTGCTAAGAATGCTCAGTTTGTTAAAAAAAAATAAGAATCCTAGAGGAACAATACGACTCTGTTCAGTAGAGAACCTAGTTCAAAAAAGTCGTTCTGTAGTCATATTTCTGGATTGTATCAAAGTTTTAATATTTGATTCCAAAGTAACTGTACCAAAGATGTTAATGGTTCTAGAACATAGTTTTGAACACTAATTTTTTATATTTGAGCTTTTGGGAACTGAAATAATTTATCAAAATTAGAACAAAAATGGAGGGAGCATGTTTGACAAGCTTGTAATTTATTATTTTCACCAATGTTTTGGCAAATAAACTTTATATATACAAGTCGGCGCCAAGTGTGCAACCACCATAAAAATCTTACATTTTACTAATTAAAATACGAAATAATTGAGAAATACGATGAACGTAATTTCATCTCTTGTGACTCATAAATAGAACTTTGACACAGTTGAAGAAATTCATGACTACCATTTCAAAATTTATTAGCAAATTAAATAATTTTAACAAAAACATATTTTTTACCATATATAGATAAATTAATAAAATTTTTATTTTTAATCTTTAAATCAAATAAATCGAATCATAATGGCAGACAGACAAATAGATAACAGACATTGGGCTATAAATAATAAAAATTCGTCATGCAGAAGCTGCGTAGACTAAGCGAATGTTCCATCTTAAGAATAAATTAAAAAATAACTAATTTGAACTGAGATGATTCTAAATTGTTGGAGATTTATTTCGTCAAAAGTTCGTCGAAATCTAACAGAAGTGCTGTTCGATATTCCTGAAGTATTGGAGACTTTTGTAAGCGTTTTTCTTCACTAATAGATTTTTAATAAATGTATACAATTTTTAACTGAAAATTTTTTCTTCGAGTAAGAAAAGATCATAGAAGAATCGAAGCATCTCGCGTAAAAGTTTTTGAGACATAAATTCTCGTTGGAAAACGTCCTAAATAAGGAAACATCAAAATCTTCCTTATAGAAATTTAGACGCCATTTGCGATCTATTAGGTAAAACCTCTGATAATTTGAAGAAAGTTTTGTTACATTTCATTATCGGAACCAAACCAATAACTCATACTTCGTGAGTAGGAAATTCGATAAAAATATATAAAAATTATTAAGTAATAGATGTTTTAAGAATGAATTCAAGGTCTTTTTGGTTGATTTATTCGATTTTTTTTTAAATTTTGAGTGTATGTGCTATTTTTTGTGTAAGAAGTTTAAAATAATGATTTTCTTTCTCTAATGTCACAATAATCAATTATAAAAACTAAATAATCACTGCACAACTACGCAACTTTATAGTTGCGTGGTTGGGACTATTTTTAATATATTTTAGAATAGTTTTACCTAATTTCAAGGTTAGTGTTCTACTTTTTTTTTTTTAATTTATGGAGAGCTTTATAGGAAATGTAGATTTTTATTGCAATAAAAGTACATTTTTATTATGGCTATAAACAGGCTATAATAAAATAGTTTCCAATTATGTAAAGGATGTGTTTTTAGAGGTTCACATCTATGAGTTGGCAACACTTAGTTGTAAAGACACTTACTTTGTGTCTAGTTTGCCACTTCATAATAAATAGACTCACGTCAGAGCAATGATTTTTTTTTATTAATTCCACGTAATGAACTTGTAAATTGGCCTTCAAGATCTGGCGATCAAACACCTTTTTTTCTTCGGGGATAAATGTAAAGCCCTATATTCTAAGTCTTATCCTATCTAATCAATCACTCTAACATTCGCCCCAATTTCTAAGATTTTGTAACGGATACATTTTTCTGTAACCTGTCAATTATGCAAGTGATTAAATGGTATGTAAGGCCTGTCATTTTGTGGCATGTCACATATTAATGAAGCTGTGTCGTTGTATTTACCATAAACATGCCCCTTTCACCTGAGTCTATCATTCCCATAGCAAAATGCTCTGAAATTTACAGAATCAAAGAATGGCTACGACAAGCCCATCTTGATTAATGGGACTTTGCGCAGGGCATGCGACAGACCAAACTGTGTATAACCACAGCTAGGCCATTCGACTGCACTCGCTTGAAACTTTCTAGAGTACAATTGAGAAGGATGGTTGGGCTCTTGACAGGACACTGTCGATTGAACTATCACTTTTGAAATACGGAGATCGCTAATGATCCCACTTGTAGAGCCTGTATGGAGGATCACGAAACCTCTATACATGTTATTTGCACCTTCAGGAATCTGCAGGGCGTTAGATTCAGAATTTTCGGATCCGAAACCTTGGATTCATCTATCCTGGGAGAGATCTCGACGCAGAAGTTGTGAGCTTTCTGTGTAGCGTCTGGCTTCGACAGAATCCTTTAGCTTCAAATGATTTTAATATCGCTTCCCACCCGAAGATGCCTTGTTCCCGAGTGGCAGGTCGTTTTCAAGGAGGACACAGAAGACTCTTGGTCTAGGTGCTAGGGACCCACTTGCAGTACCCCTCTTTTGTCTTATTACCATAGCAACATTATTTGTATAAATTATTAATCTGATTAATAAATTCACACTTTGAAAAATTTTTTATTATTTCGGAGTTTCAAGATTTATTTCAAGAGAAGATTCATCCAGCATATAACTAACAGTTATTCACTAAAAAATTATTCACTTAATAAATCATATTTACAAATATTTTCAAAGAAATGCATTTTTAAAGTATCGTAACCTCCTTTTTCCTCTTTTATCCAGACCTGATATTAAATAACAATGGCGAATTCTTCTTTATCTTTGAACAAAACATTTTTGTTTGTCAACCCTGAATTTTACCAACTGAACAAATAAATATTTTTATCACTAAACCAAATAATAAAATCTTTTCGCATTTTTCCTTCAAGGAAAACAAATAATTTGACGTAATTTGATGCGTACATCTAAGGTCATTACAAACATTTTCGATCTAATAATGAAAATACTCCACTCATGGCACTTTTAATAGGGACACAGAATTGTGAATTAAAATTGAAAACCATTATCCTATTCTGTCTGTACAGATTGTACCGCATACCAGTCGATTTGATAACAGTTTGTGGTTTTTTTTTTTTTTAAATAAAATTCGATAAGATTAACACAGAACCTCTCAGGAATTGAAAAATAATCTTATACTTATTTATAGTAGCCTCCAGTAGTAAAGTTCGATAATTTCATGATTATCTATGGAATAAAATCGGTTAAGTGTAATTTAAGGATTCCGTTGTGAATTATTTTAAACAAATTGATCGCTTTATTTGAAAATATCCAACGATGATTCAGCTTGAAGATTGTTAGATAAGATTTACGAATTTAAAGAATATTTAACGCACGAAATATTTGACACATGGGCAGAACTCGTGAACAAATCTCTCATGACGCGACTAAAGATAAACGAACGGTTGACGCGAGTGCTGGCAGGTTAAAGATAGTGGGCTACACGAAAAAACGCGACTAGACCATAATTTGATTTGACTAGTCCAAATTATAGATTATAATCTTGGGTTCACAAAAACACGAAAATTTAAGCACAGCGTTGGGAGTTTTTAATTTGGCATTTTTGAACTCTGGAGCTTATATGAACAAGTGTCCGACTTCTTACGCCTTGAAAAGGAAAGTTTTATCAACGAAATTCAGTTAAATTTACAACTTTTAATTGAAAATCTGTCTTTTTGTATCAGAATTTGCGTTTATTTTTGGTACGGTTTCCTTTTAAACGCCTGTATTTGGAATTTTTCGAAATATATTACTAAATTGAAACATACAATCAAAAGAATCGAAATATATTACTAATAAACGGATTAAATAAGAAATAGCCAAATGAATATAAAATTTCGTAATGTCACAGCTATGCAAGAAATTTAAACAGCAAATGAAACGAATTTTTCTTTAATTGCCCGACGATTACATTTTAACTAAATAAAAATTTTATCAGAAGAAAAATAATGGTAATAAGAGTAATGTGACCTTTAATTCAAGTGTAATTAAAATATTATATTGCTGATTTTTAAATAGCAAGCAAAATGGATACGTAATTATTTTTATTTCAATTGGCCTCTAACAAGTTTTTAATTTTTTGTACTAATTAAAGATTTTCAATACAAATCGATTATCTAAGAGAGGTACAAGATGAGTTATTTTTTCAAAATTATAATTATTTGATTGAATTAAGATTTGTAAGAGATAAAAAAAGTTTTCTTAGAAGCGAGAATAACCAGTTGTTAAAACGCACGTGATTTTCCAAGAAAGAATCGTGTGATTAAAATATTGTTTTCAAGGTTACTGAAAATGGAATATTTAGGTAATGATACTTCTAAGATTTTTGAAGCGATACTTCGGTCTCAACGCAAAAAAATTCTATCAAAGTTTTAAGGAAAAATATTTCTAAGGAATTGGAGAAAGTATGGTTCGAATTTTAAAACAACTATGTAATTATATAGAGAGTTCGAAGTAAAAATAGTCGGAAGTTCTTGACAACCTACTAATCGTTTGGAATAACCTTAAATCAAACAACAAGTTTTCTTTTAAATATTCCACTTGGTTAAAGATTCGATACTCCGGCTTGGATGAAATTATAACACGATGGTATTTAAAACTAGGCCAGTCATAGTTTGCAAACTTAGCCCAATATCTTCCCTGCTTCAGACAATATTTGATCAGTAGTTATTTACTATATGGGCTGGCGTTATCCAAATTACTTATCAGAATCTCAAACAAGGAAGCTGAGAAATCTCAAACAAGGGAGCTTCATTTGTTTATGAGCTATGATTGTCATAAATTTCACTTGAAAAGTGACTTAGACTTAGAGTTAGACTTATAAAGAGTTTTTTATTGTTCTGATTTTTTCTTTTCCACAATTAGGCTTTTACCCGGCGAACTATGAATGTTCATTCGTGAGCCTAGCTTAGATGACATCATCTGGAATGTATTTTTAGTGGGTTTGACTCCCACATTATTAGAATTGGGAGTTAAATTATCTTTCTAGATTTACACCTATCCAAACACACACAAAAAACGAGTCAACGACGTGATGTCGAACTAGGAATGCATTGGAGTTGCGATACAGCCGATTGAGATTTTTCATATACAGTTGAAGACTTAAACTGTACATTTATATCGACAAATTACCCATTATCAATCTACTTGCGAAATCACCCTGTAAAAGAGTAACGCATGGGAGGGGGTATTAAAATAAGAAGATATCAATGTCATTAAGGATGTTACTAATGAGTTTAAAATGATTCGGGAAAAAAAGAAAAAAATCAATAATTCAAAATAATTTCTCAACTACCAATAATGCGATAACCTCAATTATAATTTATTATCCCCCGTCATCCCCCTTAATGTTGTTTTGTGGTGTACAATAATTTTTTCGCTGAAAATACATAAATTTACTCATTTTTTCCTCATAATAATCACCATACACAAAAGATATAAAAAGGAAAAAAAAATAATGATCCTTTTATGTATATAAATAATAATCATTTCACATACAAAAGCTAATGAGAGAAAGCGAAAAAGGTTTTTTTTTTGTGTGTACGCGTTCGTTTAAAATGTTCCTGTTCCTAGTGCAGGTTCAAGTGCTGTACCTTGGTGGCAATGTACCTTCATATTCTATGTATGATACATCAACTGTATGAAAGAATATTTAGTGTGCAGGAATAATGATACCACTTGGTGCGAGAGTTGTCAATGTTTTCGAAAGTTTATTTAAGCTTAAATAGAGAGTGAAATAAGTTTTGCATTTTTCAGCTTTTCAAGAATGCGCACTAGTAAACGCAACTGTCTTAGGTGCCAAGCGTATTTCATTCCAAACTTATTTCAATTAAAAAAGAAATATATAAAATCCAGCCCACTTAACCCGCCAACACTCGCGTCAACTGTTTAGTCACGTGATTAGAGCTTTGTGTAAGTGTTCTACACGCGTCATCTATTAGTCACTATTACACAGCAAAATGCTCATAGCGCAAGTGCTGACGAGTTAAAATAAACGTTTTCGTGACGATGGCTCTTATACAACCAATAGAAGAGACACATTTTAAGAAACATATTGTTATGAACTGCTTTCCAAGGTACAGCATTATCTCATATCTATACTATTTACACCGTTGATGACTGATATAAACGCAGGGAATGCGTTTTTCTCCGCCCTCGATATACTCTATTCGATGGCTCCTGACACACATCCATTAGTAAAATTATTATTATTAATAATTAACATTATTTTAGTTCGGGAACGAATGAAACCATATTATAAAATATATATTTATCAATTTATAAAAGTATAGAGTGTTTAATGTAAGTTAAGACACTTCATAGGTTAATTTTTAGATAAAAACATTCCATGACATTTTAATGACATTTTAAATGTCAAAGGGTGTAAACAGCAGCCACCATCATTATTGGACAACAGTGGAATGTCTTTCTTGTAAGTGTAAGACATTCAGTTTTAATCACTGCTCATCTAACATACTCGCTTGTTAGGAATAGTACATGGTAAGAAATACATGTCGTTTACTACAAAGCTGGTATGGTATAAAGACAGATACATATAGTATTTATGTTAGCATAAGTAGTATTACAGTATTGAATAAAGCTATCCACCAGAAGTATTGTGGGTATTGCCAACTAGTATGATCCTGACGCTCATACTGAATTGGTTCGCTCGCCATCACTAATATTTCTTTTCCCTCAATACACCGATACTATGACTTATTCATCCTATGGCTTAGCTCAACAAGCAAAACGATTATCTGTTTAGACTTAGCTGCTTAGTAATCTGTTTTCGGGCTGTCTAATGCGAAATCTCTAAAAGTTTGCTGTATATTAAGACAATCTTTCATAAATTTTTCAGAGATTTCATATTAAAGATTTCTCGTTAAGAAGAAAATGGATACCGTTAGGAAAGATAGGCAAAAAGCTTTTGGCATTTGTTTCTCTTGAGCTTTAAGGGCAATTGTGTCGAATTTCCGGCTATTACGAATATAGTAACAAAATAACCAATACGAATTTCGAATGAACATTTTCGTAAATGTTTACCAATTTCCTGGGTAACTCAGTTTCGTAATTCTTCTGTACCTACTGTAACCTATATTTATCCTGCTGATTACATGATTTCCTCCTTTCATTACTCGTGTGCTGATAACATTATTATTTGTTGAATAATGTCATTTTAAAGGTACGTACACGTATTGATTCTATATTATGCACCACAAAATTCATTTAAAAAGGTCAAAGTGCAACTAAAATGAACACACAGCTTACATAAGGTAAACTATTTATAGTCTTTGAAAAGGTAAACCCTTTTAAGGTAAATCACATAAGATAATAGTGATTCTATTATTACAGTGATGCTTCAAATGTTTTGATAACAACATATTCTAGACATCTGAGTTTTCGATATTATTAACGGATGATCCAGGAATATATGTTGAATATAAAAATGATATTTAAAAAGCAAACTCAGTCTTTTACACGGCGATTTCCGCCAAATGTTGACACTTTCAAGTGCATATCCAAAGAAGGGTAATCGATGTAATTGTCCCTCCAAAAAAAACAGAATAGTGAACTCTTTAAATTAATTAGCAAATAACTTCACAACTTTTTCGATGACTAGATTACTATTTTCGAAATTTTCCAAATATTTCTAGAGTCGGTCCAAAATGAAGACTTTACGAGCAGGCTTTTACGCGATATAAATCAAAAACTACTCACCCAATCGTTAAGTGGATCCGATTTCCGAACTCTTTTCTCTCCAATTTGGATAAAAATGTTTTTTTAGGATAATTTTGATCCAAAAATCGTGCCCATGTGTCGATTAGAAGTGTAGTTTCTGAGAATGTTCATGGAAGGTTCATATTTCCATCCTCAAACAATTTCTACGGTTCGCGCATGTACTATTATTGAGTTAAAACTTATGAACCGATACTTTATAAAGAGGGTAGATCTTTTCAAAACCGAATCCCCAAGATTGGAGTGTACATTTCTTCATTTCTCTCCCATTTATGCATAGAAATAATACCACAGAGCTGCAAAGTCGCCACCAAACGGTTGATCACAGTAAACAGAGACAGATAAAGTATTGGCAAGTATGGCTGCCTTTGTCCTCGCTTAGGCGCCTACAATTTCTGTCTCTTTCTACCTCTCTCACTGCGGTCAAGAATTCACTTATTGCGTTTTGTATACCTATACAGCTCTATCGTATTATTTCTATGGTTTTTATGTCATATTATGCTTAATGTTTTTTCCCCCGAAGTTTTCCGATTTCCGAAGTGTACAATAGATTAAGGCCAAAACTGAACTGAATGGAAGCTACAAACACTTTCTAACCTTGTGAAGTTCATTTTCATTTCTGTATTTTCAGTATACGCACTGTATAAAAACGTAATAGATATGACAGAAAAAAATAAATAAATACCTTGTTATGCGTGACTGAATATTATAACAAACTGTATGAACGCAAATAGTATTATCTATCTTTCTTGTACATCTGTTAAAACTCTCATCTATCCCATTCTATTTTCAATCCTAATATTATCATCCTGATGATATGTTCGGTCGGTATCAAGGCTATTCTATTAATTTTTGTGAACTTTTTTTTTTCATGTTCACTTCATAAAAATTTGTGTTTGTTTATTTTTGTTTGCTACTGTGTACAGTGTTATTGTTCTTGTCATTGTCACTTGTTAATAGATTATAGACAGGGTGTCAAGGGCAAATTGGAGGGGCAAATATTCGTAGAATACACTCTGATTAACAATGTATTCATTTGTATAAGAATTTTTTTATATTATAGGCAAAGCTTAGGCTTGGAACCATATTTTTTTTTAAAGTTATTTCTTTCACACGTTGTACAATTGATGAAGATAAACATATTTGGAATAAAAGAGTTAAATAAAATTAGTTTTCAAAATTTAATTAAGTATGTTGTTCCAGGATGCTAACATACAAATAAAAATGTATAAGCCGGAAACTTAAGAGGTCAGACTAATAACTTCTTGATTAAGAAAATTATTAAACCTTCAAACGTTATTTGTCAAAATTTAATAAGATTTTGAGGTCTCAACATGCTTTTCGACAAAGCACCGATCTAAACAATGCAAAAATTTGGTAAAATTGTATGAATTGACGTTCAAATTGCGGCCACATCAACCTTATTATCCAGATTAACCTTCTAATTCGGATAGATTCTCTAAGAATAGAGTCAATAAAACTTCTTTCGAGATCTAATGATTTAAATATGATCAATTTTTGATTCGTTTGGTTCCGTATTTTAATTTTCGTTTTTGTAACTAAGATACTAATGCCGAAAATTTAGTTTGACTATTAGTTTTAACTTTATAAAAAAAAAATGTTTGTAATGTGTTATTTGAATAAATTTAGCTACTAACGATGCTTGGGCTGCAATCGAAATATCGATATTTAACAAAATGTAAGTCTGTTGTATGATTTTTAATTGTATTTTTTTAAATAAAATTTCTTAGTTATTTAACGTGATCGAGTATTTTCTACGATATAGCCCACGTAGCTATTTTCAGTGGTTTTTCGATAAACACATACCAAACACGAGACCTTTCAAATCTAATATTTCAATTTCATTGAATTCTTAACTTGACCCAACAATCTCAATACTCAATTCAAAAAAAATAAATATTTAACTGCTTGAATCTTGATTCAAGAAAAGACTCACTTGCTATCATCTTAAGAACTTTTTTTCTTGCAACTAGTACTTTTTATTACAGTGAATATAATATAAATTGCTACCTTAAGGTAGTACCAGCATGAAATCACTTTTCGACAGATTTGGCCGAATTTTTTTTCTCGGGTTTATAATAGCTTTATTTATGAATTCCTAAAATTTCATAATTTTTGACCGTTTAGATCGCGAGATATTTAAAGACAAAGTTCGCGATTTTGAGGGTCATGTCCCATTTAAAGCATGTAAAATGTCCGGTCTCTCCAACTATTTTTTATAATATTATTATATATTGAAGAAAAAGTAGAAAAAAATGTTTATACAATTAAATTCTAAAAAAAAATTTAGAAATTAATTTTCACTTTCGAGATATTAATTTTGACGTAAATTGATCGAAATTGGGACGTTGGCATCATTATTTCCCATTTTAAACGGTCAAAATTTCTGAATCTTTGGGAATTAATAGTAAGCATTATTAAATTCTTAAATTTAATTTTTCGTTAAATTCTGTCGAAAAAAAAATTGTACCATTGCTTTAACATAGAAACTGCAAATACCATGCTGGTAATACCTTAAGTACATATTATATTATATTTTATGATAATAATTATGAATAATTATTATATGAAAGACCGGAAATATATGATAATATGTATTCACTGTTTTTAATTTAGGTAGGTACACAGTACAAACATTTAGTGAATTTTTTTTTATTACAAATACGGTAATGCACATTCAAAAAATAATAATATTTCCGGTTATGTAAATATATATAAAAAAAAAGATTCAACAATTTTTTATGTATATTATAATTTTGTTCTTTTTACCTTGGTACATTAAGTGTAAGCAGAAAAAGACAACGATATAGCAATATTATAATATCATCTTAATGTAAAGAGTGTATACACTAGAGTACAAACAGAACGCATTGTGGTAGAGGCTTTTTGTAGTGACTAATTAACTTAGTAAATCCCTTCCACGTCACTGTTTGTTGTTAACCGGTGTTAATGTCTGCAAATTATGAATATTACTATTTATGCATGTATTGTTAAAAAAGTAAATTTAGACCATGACGCATAGGGTTCGAATATTATTTATAAATGATACTAATTTTTTTTGCATTTCATTTTAAAATAATCCCTTAAAAAAATTGCAAAAAATCGAAATTTTTTTTTATCTCCAATTTCGAAAAAATTTTGTTCCAATAAGTACAAAAATCGGGTTCATTTGATGACTGGTCGAATAGTTTTTGAAAGGGATTTCGATTTTTTCAAACCCTAGACAGGAGTCATTTTTTTTTGTTAGATATCGTTATTCGTAATCACCTTATAGAAATTTTAAACTTTGTCAAGTTCTACAAATATCAGTAAGTTATTTAATTTCGCTTCTATGCAAATTTTCATATATGAAAAAAAAACGGCACGACCTTGACAACAGTTTTTCAAATTTCAACCCGTTTCTAGAAAGATTATCAAATACCACACATGATCCTAGACTTTTAATAAAACTCATAAAATATGTGATATATAGAGTTTCATAAATCCATCACATACATTATTCATATTCAACATATGCAAAATTTTATACCACTAGTTCGATTTACATCTAGGTATATAACTATACGAGTATGACAAAGTACATTCGTTAAGCAATGCATCTAAGTAAGAGGTATTATAGATATCATATGAAATTGAAAAAGTGACTTGTATCATGACTTCGATGTCTTTTAAGCTAAACAACAATTCGTCGGTTGTGTTCATGCAGAGATAGCGAGTCAAGACATGTATATAATACCTCTCACTTATTATATATTTATATGCCTAGATGTAAATTAAACTAGTGGTATACCCAACACATACACATAAATAAAATAAATGCATTTAAAAATATGTAAATTTTATTCATGAATTCATTTCTAGTAAGGAGTAATTAATTCTTCATATCTTAATAATCTAAAATTACAAACATTTAATAAAAAACTTTTAAAATAGAATAAAAATATTAATAATAATAATAGTCTTATACTAATACAAAGTAATGAAATAATAATACAAGTAATACCTAATAATTAATACACCCCATAAATTTTATCAATCGAAAAAAGTAGGTACAAGTAGTCAAGTGTTTGTGAGAATATTCAATGAATATACAAATGGTTATGTAGGTAAATCTAGACAAATATTATAAGTTGGTTTTTAACACGCTTTTATTATGGATTAAGAGCCAGGCCAAGAAAAATTCGTTAAAGTAACTAAAGCTGAAAATTTGAGGATTGGTTATAGTAGTTATGTACACACACATACATGCGATCATTCAAGCGAACGATAGAACAGGTGTCGAAAAATGCTATCGAAACGGTGCAGTTTTACGTGGTACTAAAATGAATTTACTAAAGCTGTAAGTTGTTATACAAATTGTATATTGCATATAAATAACAGTTATGATTGTCAGTCAGGTAGGTATTAGAACCGGACTGTTCAGTCAGCCCATATTTACGAACAATAAATACATCAGATTCATTTATGATTTCTGTGGTATTTAAATGAATTTAGTTAAGCTGAAAATTGTTATAAAGTTTGTATATTGCTGTATAACTTTAAAATCATATTTAAACGAAACTAATAAAATCGTATAGACTAATTAATACAGCGAAAATGAGTAAGGGTTCTGATCTGGATGAATAATCGTAGTAATCGCACAGATCAAAGATTTGATCTATTTTTCAGAACATGGACTGATTTAGTATATTTTTACAGCATGTTAAAATTGTACCTTATGCAATAATGACAACGGAATCATGCAAATCCTAAGACACACGACAATTTAAAAATAAGTCAAGTGGTATTAGTTAGATGTAACAGAGTAGTTAGATGGTGACGTAGGTATAATAACATCATCAGCCACCAAAGTGTTTAACTGTGCATGACTATCAACGAAATTCTGATTGCATCATTAAATATGATAGTTACAAATATAAATACGAATTTTTGTTTAACTACATTATATATTATTTTCAAACATTATAATTAAACTGTTATGATTTTAAGGGGGGACTCTACTTTATAGCACAAAAAACCAGCTTTGCTCTACTTAATGGCACAAAAAAGCTTTGCTTTTTGAAATTACTAGACCGTTAAAAGAGTGGATAGTTCATTCATACATTTGAGAAGTATTGCTGTAAATTACTAGGGTTTTTTTAAAATATAAGTCTATTTATTCAACGCCTACTGAAATCCAGTTTAAGCCTATTATCGTAGTTTTATATATTCTAATAAAATGATTTTCCCAATAACAAATAAAAATTAAGAACCAGAAATTATTTGATTTAAAAAAAAAAGTATTAGTACCCAAAACTCAAGAAAATTCAATTCAATTTACGAAGAAACAAATATTTTATAAGTTTAAAGAAGTTTCCTAATAGTTTCTGAGATAATTCGATTTTTTCTAACGATTTTAGTGAATATATCAGAAACTATTATTCTTAACGTCAAATAAACTAGATTTTTTTAATTTTTTCGGTCAAAATTAACTTTTATAGTAAGTTTTATCAAAATTGGATTCCAAAATACCAAAAAAATTGTTCGCCGATTTTTGTAATTTTTTTGAAAAACTCGGAAAAATCGATGTACAATTTTTCTAAAGCTCATGGTATAAGATAATATTAACTCAAGAAATACGAAAATCCACGCCATTTAATGATTGGACGAATAATTTCCGCAAAATTGCTGAAAAACACGTGGGTAGTAATATCCCCGAACGATTTCAGGCGAAAACTCGAAAACTATTCGTCTAACGAATTATATTTTAGGGTTTTTAGACACCAAAAATTTCGAATTTCTTAGTACCTTTTAAAGCATATCTATATCAAAAAAAGTCCCAAAAATCAAGTATCGATTACATCGTAAAAATCATAAAAAATTTGCGATTTAAATAAAAATCGGGGGCTCGTGCCCCCGGTGTTACGATTTTATAATCCGGATTACAAATAAGCATGATTTTTTCCCATTTTTCCGTGTGCTCACTCTGTATTATATAACAACTTAAACCCGTGACAACTTTACATGCTATATGAACGTGAAATTTTCTTTAGCAGTGTAATCTAATTTTTTAATCTATCAATTTATAATCTTCATACAGTAGTGTCTCCCCTTAACATTACATATTTTTTAAGCATTATAATTAAACTGTTGTTTAAACATTATATTATTCTTCGTCATAGAGAGACAGCCACATAAACGTATGGTACACCCCTCGACTCTCCTATACAACAAAACTTTTCAATATAAAATAAATTACAAATTTTTTACATAAGAATTAGCCTTGACATACATAGAAATTTTTTTTAAATATAGTTCCAATTCGTATCAGCCAAAAGTTTTTCATGTGTTTTTCAAAGATTAAACAAATCAAAAAATGGGAGTATAAAATTTAGTTAAATTTACTCAATCACGCACATTTAAAAGCTAATTAAACAGGAAAAGATAATTTTTTTAAATTAGTAATTGACTATGGTGTTACGTTAATTCAAACCACTCAGTAATTTCTGATTTGGAAAACCACAACAAAAAATAAGGCACCCTCTGGTACCCTGTCTGTACCCGTAGCTAAAAACAACAAATTTAGTAGAAAAGTGGTGAAAAACAAAATCAAACGTTCTTAAATTAGTATTAAGAGAACATGTTTTAAAAATCGTTTCATTTAAAATATCTTTACAGCTACTATTTTACTTTTACCGGAAACCCTCACTTAAAGCGGTTGATGTATTAAAATATACCGGAAACTCACTTGAAGCGATTTGTTGTTAAAATCAAAAATAATCTTTAAAAAATAAACGATTTTGATAAAAATCAGATATTGATGTGTAATTTTGTAGCATTTTATACAGTATGGTACTTTAATTATAGCCACTCGGTTGTATATTAGTTGTTTTTTTTTAAACAATGACTATTATAAATATTTATTATGCACAAAAAAGACAAATATTTGTTAAATAAAACATACATAAATGGTTTCTATAAAAAAAAATGGCGACTATTAAATTAGTGGTTATGTAAAACCCAAAAAATACAATAAAACCTAATATTTTCTATTCACTGTTGCGGTCGGAAATAAAACGTACACAAGTTAAAGATTATTAATATTTCAAAAAAATAATAGTTTTTGTAGAAAAAATATTTCAACATAATTATTATTACAAAAAAATATAAATTATAAATTTTAGCATGAATTTTTTTTTTGTCTTATGTACAAAGTGTTCCAGAAAATGTTAAAATCAAAGCATAATGAAATTTCAATAAAATTTTTTAACATTTAAATTTATGGTTCTTGAATATTCGAACTAAAGTTTTAGAATGATTGAGAGACGTTTTATAAGGTTGAATTTTACGTTAAAATTATTTTGTACTATTTAGTCTACATGGTAATAAAGTGGATTTTCTTTATTAAAACCACGTAGCTCACACTAACCAAATATATGACTTCCCTGCACCTCCAATATTTGGATATATATCAGCTAAATATGCCAGAATAATTTTCCCATAATCTATCACAGCTGATGAACAGATACGTAGATTTTCAAAATTTTTCTCTAGAGCACTTGTGAATTAGTAAGAAAGATATATATCGAAAAATTTCACTCTTAATTTTCGTCTAATTTTTCCAAGTTCTAACAGAATTCACTCTCAAAATATGAAACGTAAGTCTTTTTGGACATCTGTATAAAATTTTGTGTAATACTAACTTAGGCAATTTACATTAAAGCGATGCAAACTGTCTTGCCTAAAAACTTGAGAAAAATGAAATTAAAACAAAATGAAATTAGTCAATCATTTCCTCTCTCCTCTTCATTCACATTGACTTACCACAACACCCTTAAACAATTCACAAAAATATTTTTGTAAAAAGAAAGCATGTCTAAAGAGTGTTTCAAGTCAATTCTAAATATAGCTTTAAGTAATAAAATTTCAACGATTTGGAATTCCTGTGAAATGTCCCGTGTTAAAAAAAATTCTATTTTAAAATAAATGGGAAATAATTTAATTCGAAGACCTTTTCAAACAAAAATAAATTTTTGACCTTAAATAATTAAATCCCCCCTCTCTGTCCAACAGAAAACTTTCTTCCGAAGCACAAAAAAAAAAAATAAATTTACTCGTTAGTCAATCGTTTCAAACTGCATTTATTTTAATAAACAATTTTATTCGTTCTAAAATTTAAAATTTAAATCAATTGAAACACAAAAAAACAAAATGTTTAATGCATTTACGTAAATCAAATTTTTTATAATGCCATGCGCATATAAATTATTGAAATGATTAACAATATCGATTTTTTTTGTCTTTAAAATTAAATTGATTTTTTTTAATATAGATCAAAATAAATAAATAAAAAAAACTTTATAAAAAAACCCGTAAATACTAGATAAAAATTTCGAGGAAAAAACAAATTAATATTATCCGTGGAATATTTAAATACTTATCCGTGGAAAAATTTCCAAAAATCCCCCTTCCATTTTGTATAATCCACCAACAATACAATTTCAATTGTTGTAAAAAAAAATATTGTTTATTTATAAACAAATCGTAAAAAAAATTTCCTACTTGTTACATAACAATTTATGTTAATTAATAGGAAGAAAAATGTCATGATATTCCTAATTAATACATAAATTACGTCATTATTAAACATTTATTTGAAACAAATCGCAAATCAAGTTTCCGATATTTTATTTTTTTGTATATATACACAACAAAAATTTTAAAACAACGTGGTTTTCAGCCATTAAAATTTATTCGAATACAAACATGGTATGTTAGAAAATAAAGACCATATATAAATTAAAATTTGAAAATGAAAATTAAATTAAAATTTGCCATAAATTTAGCAATAATTATTGTGTATCGTAAAAAAATTTGTTTCCAATCGAATACGTGGCGTCATCAATTAATTCACTTAATTAAATATAAACAAATTTTTTTTTTAATCCAAATAATAATTGACAAATTGATTTATTAATTTCGAATGTCATTCGAAGAATATTTATCGATTGTAATTAATAATCGAATGATTATAATCACGTTTTTTTTAGTAAATATGGGTCAAGTTTCAGCCATTTGTATACTATATAAGATCTAAATCACTTATATAGAGGTATGAACTGGTTAAATTTATAAAAATATTCTAAATAACAACTCGTCATTTCGAGGTAAATAAATAGTTTAGATAATTACGAAAACAATTTACAAATTTATATAATTTTATTTGTTTACCTTATATTTAATATCCAATAAAAATCGGCTAGCCGAATTCACAGCACACCATTATTTTTCAACACCCAAACATATGATGCTATTTTGATGCACTCTAGTGTGAAAATTTATAAACTCATCAATCAACATGTATTCAACACGCGCGTTATTTAAAATGTACACATAAATCATATGTATTTAGCAATAACAGTATAATGAAGTTAGTGAAATAGCCATTTTATTAATTTTTCGCTTTTAACTTTTTTTTTTTTGTAGTTTTGTGACCTTTAAAAAAAGAACTTAGAATTCTCTAATCAGTTTAGATTAATATAAAATATGTTTTTTTGATCAAAGGTCAAGTTTATTACGAATTATTCTTTTATGATTTTATTTGTTTTGTACAGCTTATTGGATAAATATTAAAAATTGCGCATGTTTTTTTTATTCAATTCAAATTCTATTTATCATTCTACCATATTAATTTGAAGTTGGTGTCGTATTTAACTTTTAATTGCGCCAAGTTTAAATTTATTTTATTTCAATAAACTGCGATCTACTTCTTTGACTGATTTCCAAAATCTTAGCTATTTCTTCTTCATTAAGAAAAGTTTGGTCAATTACTTTTTTAGCGCAAAACTACCATCATTTTGGATACTTTTTCTGGAATTGTTAAAAAGCTTTACATATTGCACCAATCAATAATTTTATACTTTTCTTTCTCAAAAAGGATCATATTTACCGGTGAAATTCATTCCATTGCCAGTCGACGTCATAGCCCGAATATATGCAGAAAAATATAATAAAACTTGTTGTCATACACCAATAATAAAATTATTTTGTATTATTTTTTAATTATTTATTATATTATTTATATGATCTCCCACCATTTAATGAAATTTAATATTTTGGTGTGGAATCCTCAAAAACAGTTGTAGTGGACCGAATGGTGAATCTAAACCATCATCGCATCCACTTGAACACATACAAAAAGTGTCATCAAAATCGGTCCATTCGTTTCGGAGGAGTTTGGGAGCTAACATCTACACACAATAAATATATATATATTGGAATAAAATCAACTTCGCGGTTGATATTCTTTAACATCCGGGTGGCTGTAGAATTTGCTACTCTGTATACGCGGCAAATCGGAAAAACTGCGCGTGTGGGAAACCAAATACTGGACTTTAATTTCAAATATAAAGCAGGAGACTTTTATAAAAGCCACTGTTGAAATAAAAAACATTCAAATTTTAAAAATAAAATATTTTATTTAAAAATATATACAACCCATTTTTAACATAACTTTTTTGTAGGCGACATTATGATATTTTATACAAAATTTTAAGGCAGGAATGGAATTATGTTCTTTTTTTTTTAGTATAAAATTTATTTTATATTATTTATTTAAAAATATAAAAAAAATAAATCGATCAGAAAAAAAAAACATTGTAACAATAATATAAAATAGATCTTTTAAGTTTTTTTTTTAATTCTTCCAGAAAAAAAAACATGGGAAGAAAATTAGGATTTTTAGGCGCCTATTATATAAAACTATATAACATTATAAATTATATAAAAAATAATAACAAATAACAGAAAAAAATTTATCAAAAATATCCTAATGTCCACATTCTTTTCATTCGCAACATTCATTTCATATTGTATTGTGTGGATAGGATCGACAGATGGCTCTACTGTATATAATAAGTAGAGCCATCTGTGTTTTGATTAGAAAAATGTCTTTTTTAAAAGAACGATAAATAATTTTTATGAAAAATTATTTTTTAATTTATTCGTATTCTAAAACTAGATCTTCAGCTTGTAAATTATCGTTGACTTTGACTAGAATTTTCTTAACTTTACCAGCGACTGGACTTTGTACAATTGTTTCCATTTTCATTGCGGATAATACAACAACGGGGGTACCTTTATCAACTGTATCGCCTACTTTAACGCGAACTTCAAGTACTGTTCCAGGCATTGGTGCACCTAAATGTTTTTCGTTGCCTTTTTCGGCACGTGGATGTACTTCAACGGTTTTCTTTGCTGAAGCATCTCGTACGTAAATTGTTCGTAATTGTCCGTTTAATTCAAAGAATACCTGTAAATAAAAAAAATCGTAATTTGAATATTTCTGTGATAATTTTTTCATTTTATAATAAGAATATGACAAAAATTTTAACGAAACCTTACCTTTCTATCTCCCTCTTTAGTAGTTTCGTCCGCTGTGGCAAGATGTCGTACAACAAGACTCTTTCCCTTTTCAATTTCAATATTAAATTCCTCACCAATTTTAGGACCAACCAAAAATATTCTAGTTTCTAAATCCTTAACAGGTCCAAATCTCTCCCTGAATCCTAAGTAATCCTTTGTAACTTGTGGGTAGAGGGCAGCGGACATAACATCGTAATCACTAATCGATCTATTCGTATCGGTTTGTAAGGATGTCTTCAATGCATCAAAATCTAATGGTGGTAAACTTGCTCCAGGTCTACCTTCCATTCTTGGCATATTCTTTAATACTTTACTACGGAATGGTTCGGGGAAACCACCAACAGGTTGTCCAATATGACCTTGTAAGAATTCGACGACTGATTTCGGGAACGATAATTCTTCGGCACGTTCTTCACATTCTTCACGTGTTAGTTTATTTTGTACTAAGAATTGTGCTAAATCACCAACCACCTTTGATGATGGTGTGACTTTAATAATATCACCCAAAATTTGATTTGCATCGATGTATGCTTTTTTAACTTGTTCGAATTGTTCGCCCAAACCTAAGGAGTATGCTTGGAATTGGAGATTGGTATATTGACCACCGGGGATTTCATTCAAATAGACATCGGCATTTCCAGATTTCAAAAACGCGGTACATTCAAATGGTGCGTATAATCCTCTGGAAGAATAAAGTTTATAATTTAGTCCACCAAATTCTCTAGAAGAGATTGCAGCAGATCTTACCTAACTTGTTGCCAGTATGCAGAATACGCTGAGACATCATTCAAATCAATGTGAGAATCATGTTCAGTGCCTTCAAGTGCGGCGACAACTGCACCCATACTTGGTTGACTTGTTAATCCAGACATGGAGTCAACAGCTACGTCCACAACATCGGCTCCAGATTCAACACAAAATAGGGTTGATGCAACGCCATTACCGGATGTATCATGGGTGTGAATATGGATTGGAACATCGTCTGGTAATTGAGCGCGAAGAGCTGATACTAATAATCTAAAAAATCAAAATAAAAAATTGTAAGTATACCTTCTCTCTTCTCCGATACGATCTTGGCTCAAAAAAATTGCAAAAACTATTACAAACCTGGCAGATTGTGGTTTCAAAAGACCAGACATATCTTTAATAGCCAAAACATGAGCACCAGCTTTCACTAGCTCATCAGCTAATTTTGTATAATAATCTAAAGTATATTTCGTTTTCTTTGGATTTGCAACGTCTCCAGAATATGAAATAGCTGCTTCAACAACTCCACCAGCTTTGTTGACGGCATCCATACCAACAACCAAATTTGGTACATAATTCAACGAATCGAAAACACGGAAAACGTCCATTCCAGCTTTTACAGCTAAATCACAGAATTTATAGACAACATTGTCTGGGTAATTTGTATAACCGACAGCATTTGCACCACGCAACAACATTTGGAATGGAATGTTTGGAATTAATTCACGCATTTTTTCTAAACGTTCCCATGGACATTCGTGTAAGAAACGTAAGGAGACATCGAATGTTGCACCACCCCAATTTTCCAATGAATATAATTGACTGAATTTTTGGGCGACAAATGGCGAAATCTAAAACACAAATTTGAATTAAAATCTTACTTTCTTTGCTCCTAAGTTCAGTTGAATTAAAACATACTTTGAGGAGATCATGAGTTCGAACACGTGTCGCTAATAACGATTGATGAGCATCTCGGAATGTAGTATCCATAAACAAGGCACCTTTATGTGCGCGTACAGCTTTGGCAAAAGCTTTTGGTCCTTCTTTTTTAAGAATATCTCTGAAACCTTTTGGTGGGGGAGCTATAACACAATAACGAATCCAAATTAGAATACAGCTCTGGATAAAATGTCTTAAGTGGAAAATTAGTGCATGCTGGAGTAAGGATGTTAGTGCCTAGGATTTAGGATCGAATTGGTTTTGCATTATGAGTTTTGTATGAAGCTATAAATATGAAAATTCAAAAAGAAAAATTTCATAAAAAAATAAAATAATTACGTAATGTGTATGAATCCTCTTCGTCGGTACGAGCGCCTTCATCTGTGCGAAATACAAAGTTGAAACATGCTTATAAGTAACAATTAGAATGAAAGAAAAAATTAACACTGGTCGACAAAAATTTAACTTTTGCCTATTTGATGCGGGATTTGATTTCGTAGATAGAGTAACATCTGCGCAGAATCCGAATTTAATCTCAAAATTTTAATATTAATTCAAGTTTTCAAAAAAAATAAAAAAATAAAAGAAAATACATGTATGTTTTTCCGAAAACTTGAATTAATATTGAAATTCCAATCCAGAGAAAGAGTTTCAATTCAGGCTTATCACATGAAAATATATACGAGTTGATAGCTCGCATACTTTTCGAAAATTTGAGATAATACAGAGCAACCCATTTTAATTAAAGGGTCCAAATTTCTTCTAAAATATTTAAACTACAAAAACATGCTTCGTACAAAAATTATTCAGATTGAAGTGGAACAACATGTTCTGATATCAAATTGGACCTTGTTCTCCGAGGTCTTTTATTAGTTAACTTAAATCCTAAACGATAAAAGATGACGATTCTTTGACTAGAATATGATGTTCCACTTTAATTTAAATAACTTTTGTAGGAACATTTTTTTGTAGGTTAAGTATTTTCGATTTGGGTCCATCGATTAAAATGGATTTCCCTGTTTGGTAATTTTAAGGTCGAAATTGTCTTCAAATGATAATTGTCGCATCAAATGGGAAAAAATTGTGTCAACCAATTAAAAATGATTATTAACCAAAAAAAATAAATAAATATTATCAAACAAAAATTAAGAAAAAAAAACCAAAAAAACAAGTTGAAAGTGCAAATTTTGTTGATATAATAGGCCCTTCCATTTCTACATCTATTGATTTTTGAATGTACCCATCTCCTACATGTCAAGATAACTTTATTTGGTAGATCAATAAACTCATTGTTAAGGGGTTCAAGAATTACGTAAGCAGAGCAAAAACAAAAAGTTGCTTACATAAAACTTAAACGACCCTTTATATGTGCTCTAGTGTCCAAATTCGCTTATTCGTCTTTCAAATAAAGTTAATCCGACGTGAAAAAATTAGGTAAAATTTGTAAATGCCATGAAAATGATTAAACTAAACCCATCAACTACGATAGGAAAAAGAAGAAATTTCTACGAACAAAAACCACTTCCACCAGAAATTTTGAAAAATAATCGTGCAATGATTCTCTAATGCCAATTTTCTAAGAAAAAAATGTTTGTTTATGCAAAATGATTTTATAGTCCAAATATTTTCGATATTTATTTTTATGTTGCTCTAAAATTTGTATATGTAACATGTTTCGCCAATTTTCCAAAATACGACGCCAGTTTTATTTCTGTAAAAATTTTTTTATTCAGATTTTGTAAATGTCCGTTAATATTCCTGGAGGAGCCCATTATAATAAATAATAATGTTACCAATTAATTGGCCGTTTAAAGTGCCAGAAAACACATAAAAGAAACGCTGGAATATCAACAATCTTGTACAAAATGTACTAAATACAATTTACTCACTCAAAATTTTGATTTCTGGAACCACTGGAACAATTTCTTCCGGTAAGAGTTTAGTAGCTAATGGAGTTTGTGGTCCATTAACTAATACTTCAGCCATATATGTTAATAATTTTTGTGCACGATTTTTGGTTGGTTGAAATACGAATAATTGAGGATTTTCATCGATAAAGTATGTGTCAACAGCTCCGTTTAAGAATTTCTGATTTTCTAATACATTTAATAGGAATGGAATGTTTGTTTTAACACCACGAATACGGAATTCCCGTAATGAACGATTCATTTTTGCACAGGCTGATGGTAAATCTTTAGCACTGGCAATTACTTTTACCAATAACGAGTCATAATGTGGCGTGATCACAGCTCCGGCATATGCTGAGGCACTATCCAAACGGATACCCATACCTTCACCAGTACGGAATACCTCAATACGGCCAGAATCAGGTTGGAAACCTTTGGCTGGATCTTCAGTCGTTACACGACATTGAATGGCAAAGCCCTACAACAAAGATTATTCAAATGAAGATCAAGTGATGTTGAATAAGAATTATAGTCTTACAAGTGCAAAACGTCAAGACTTTTGCAAGAGTACAAGTGCACTAATCACGGAAACTTACATTAGCATGGATTTTATCTTGAGTTAATCCTAATTCTGGTAAAGTTAATCCTTCAGCGACACGAATTTGAGATTGTACTAAATCAACTCCTGTAATTTCTTCAGTAATGGTGTGTTCGACTTGTAATCTGTAAAATATAACCATTTTAGTAGGTGCTCCTATTTCTTCCCAAAGGTAAGAATGTCCGTGTTTGGCTAGGTAATAAAAATATACCCTGCCAACAAAGTCATTTTACCTGGCATTGACTTCAATAAAGTAGAATTTCTTCGCTGCTGGTTCGTACAAGAATTCAACAGTACCGGCATTTTCATATCCTACATGTTTTGCAATTTGCAATGCACATTTGAACATAGCATCACGAACTTTTGGATCTAAATGTGGAGCAGGTGCCATTTCCACAACTTTTTGATGACGACGTTGTACAGAACAATCTCTTTCGAATAAGTGTACAACATTTCCAGCGTGATCACCAAGTAATTGTACTTCAATGTGTCGAGGACGTTCAATAAATCGTTCGATAAACATTGAACCATCACCAAAAGCAGCCTTGGCTTCTGCTGATGCTCTTTCAAAGTTTTCCACGACTTCATCCATTTTTTTGACCACTCTCATACCACGACCACCACCTCCGTATGCAGCTTTGAAAATTACTGGTAATCCATGAACTTCACAAAACTCTTTCGCTTCTGCGGCAGTTGTTACTGGTCCGTCTGTTCCAGGTACAATTGGAATTTCTACAAAAATAAAACATAGATTAGATGATTCATACCGAGAGCAAAGTTTTTGAGCACTTACTGGCAGCAATAGCAGCTTGTCGAGCAGCTACTTTGTCACCCATTTGTCGGACAGTGTCTGGTGAGGGTCCAATAAACCGTAATCCAGCATCCACAACAGCCTGTGCAAAATCGGCACGTTCTGACAAGAAACCATAACCAGGATGGATCGCATCGACTCCATTATTTTTGGCAATTTCAATAATTTCAGGTATATTTAAGTAGGCTTGGACGGGTGGCAATCCTTTACCAATTAAATATGATTCATCTGCCTTTTGTCTATGAATCAAAAGTTTATCTTCATTCGAGTAGATTGCCACAGATTTAATACCCAATTCGTTACATGCTCGGAATATACGGATAGCAATTTCACCACGATTTGCTGCTAATACTTTACGAATTGGTTTATATTCGACATTTTTCGATTTTGGAAGATGCGTTGCATATGTGCGTGAATATAATTTTAAATTGTTTCGTATTAATGATTTTGTTTGAGAATTTATCATACGGACAACCATTTTGGCGGTGTTTTGTTTTTCCTTAGTGGCTTAAAATATATGTTTTGGTTGTCGAGTGAATCTTATCTTCTAAGATGAGAAATGTTATCTGTAAAAAAAAAAAAACGATGTTAACCTTTAAATGTTCTTTGGATCATACCGTGAGAATCTAGGGCGTGGGGGAGTCGTCATGACGATGCAAACATTTATTATTTACTTCCTCATTTAGCGAGTGAATATTTTCTCGAAGCTTAAGCCAATTGGTAGAAAAGAAATTGATTACTTTAAAATGAAATAGAATTTATATCTCTCTTACGATAGACAGTACTTCTTATAAAAACATTTTTCATAGATTTTCACTTTTATCTTTTAAAATCACATGTGATTTTTTCGAAGGTATAATTAGGATGTCCTTGGGGTCTATTTTTGCAATATGTCCAAATTACTGCGTCTCTAAACGCACTATTAATTTACATATTTGAATTACATAAATTAAAAATAGATATCCCATTCAAAATTAAAAGATACCTACTTTTTTTTAAACAATATATGTGGCATATATATTTGAAATTTTTGGCATCCAAACCTATTATGTGACTTCGATGTGATATGTACTACTATATATAATGTACTTAAGTATATAATACATATTATTGTCCAAATATTATTTTTAGATTAATAAATTTTGTTTACTACAATTTAAAACGTGTTTCCCCAAAAGAAAACAACACTTAATAAAAACGTAATCGTCTTTAAAGTTGTATAATTTTATTAACTTTAGTTATGACGTTGTGAAATTTTATTTTCGTTTGATAAAAATACATTTTTACACGTGGAGAACAAATTTTAGAGATTTTGGTTACGCTGTTTTAAAACACAATCCCGCATTCCCGCATTCCTTGGTTTTTCTTTTGTTATAAACATTTTTTAAGCACAAAATATAGGAATGTTATTTGTTCGGCGCGTGTTCATGGTAGGTTTCCAGTCCTTATGTCCATCCATAAAATTATATTAATAGAGTAGTGTATCGAACCATAGAAACGCCTCCAATAAAACTCATGCACGATGCAAATAATTTTAAGCCCTTTCTTATTTGAAAGCTAGTTTGATTGTTTGGCATTTAGCTACGTTTAAAGAGAATCTGATCCATTCTTAATAGCTCGTTAATTAAATAATCTCGTAATTTTGCGTTAATTAAAAAAAAAAAGAAATTTATATCAAAAACTCAAACGGAATTCATGACATGATTTTATGGAATCTATATAAAGTAATTTCTGAAAAAATTAAAGCAATGTTTACGTTGGGTTTGAAACAAGTTAAAAACAAAAATGATCGCAAAATTTAGAACGATAATTTTAAAGCCAAAAGTAGTATGAAGTTTAAATTTTAGACCGTACTTAAGTGTACTTTATATATTTAAAATCTAATTCTATGAAGGCAAAGAGCCAATTTTTAGACAATTTTAAATAATGAAAAAACTATTCACATCTTTTCATGTACATCTGCACATACGAATTAAACTACGAGTTAATTTTACAAATGAAAATCGTAAATAAAATTTATTTTTAATTAATACTTTCACCTACGATTATCTACTAAGTCAATCCAAATTGAGAATGCAATCTCCAAATTTGATTTAGGTCAACAGGGATTTAATTTTCAAAGAATTTTTTTCATTTCAAGTAATGAAATCGTGTGTTTCGAAAAGTATCAAGATTAATTTTGGTGCCCGCGCCAAGCACGTATAGATAGGTACTGGATTTCATTTAGAGAAGGGATATTTTTTTCCAAAAAAGTCGCTCGATGTAAATTTGATTTTTGCAAAGTAGTAAGTCTTGACGCTCAATTTCTGAATCGTTCCATTAAATTTTGTTCTTATTTTTATTAGTTATTTTGAGTGTAAAGCAAAATCAAAGCGTTTTTATTAAAAAAATTGATGGATAAAACTGCTTCGATCATCATACACAAAGGGAGAGCAACCCCTCCCCCCTTCCAGAATGTACGCACCCTTGTGGCACGGCCTTTACAAAATATGAAAACTATTTTATCATACGCTTCATCATATTATCATACGCTTATCTTGTACACATAAAATAAGTATTTTAGCAATAATAAAGATAGTAAATTAAAAACAATTTTGTAAATTCCAAACATACACCTACTTCAGAAATTACTAATTCGTTGTTGGTTGACAATTTACTTTCATAATTTGAGCAAAAAAGAAAATTTACTTGCTAATTTTTAACCTTCGTAGAATCGATAATATCTATCGGAAATAATAGATAATCATATCGAATTAAAATTGTCGAATTCACTAAAATGTGTTTGTTTAATGCCTAATTCAAATAATGAATCTGTTTTTTAATTATTCTTATATGAAGATAATTTGACAGCGAATTTTAACATTTCTATCGTGATATTAATTAGCACCTAATAGTAAAAGATCAATTAAATATTTGAATTATTAATAATTTTTTATTAATATTTTTTTTTTTTTGTAAATTTTATAAAAATTAATGTGAAACTAAAATAAATATGTATGTTTTTATGTTTTAATAAAACATACAATAAGTTAAGTTTAAATAAACAATGGAATTGCTTACGTCGAAGTCAGACCTCTTTAGTACAAAGTACAATTTTATACATAATTACATTTTATTATATTAATAATTATAATGTCATTTAATGCGCTGTCGCGTTCGCATATCAAAATTCCATATTTACAAATCATATTTATTAATTTTTTTAAAAATATTTTTAAATAAATTATTTCAATAAATAAGTTTTGATTAAAACTGACATGTTTGTAGGTATATTCAGTTAATTCAAAAAAATTTTCTTTTAAATAGACCCTTAGTTCATAATAAAACGAAATTTATATAATTCTTTTGTCTACCGTTGGCACAATGCTGCCGGACACAAGCATCAATAAATATCCGGAAGTTCCATTTGCGAACTCCAAGTTGCTCCTCAAAGAGGATATCTTAAAAAGGGCCAATCTTAGATGGAAGGAGGAACGTACTTGTGGTACTACAAGACAGATATGGTCTGAGTACAATCGCAGGCGTTCCGAAGATCTTATATCACTTCCAAGAACCTCTGTTCGCAAAGTTGTTGCGACTATTACAGGACTCCGGTTGGGCGGCAGGCATGCTGAAAGCCTGGGCCTGGCAGTGTATCACGACTACTACAGGAGTTGTCTCAGTGGTGAGGAGGAGAAGACAATGCCTCATCTTCTCTGTCACTGCCCGGCTCTTGTCATGAGGAGATGGACTTACTTGAGCCAACCTCTCTTTGACGATCTCTCCGACCTGGAGTCCGTCGACGTCAAAACTCTCCTGCTGTTCTTAAACAGCTTCAAATGGTTCATGGAGTAGTGGCCGAGGATGGGCCAAGCCTTTTTCGGTATCACAACGGACCCTATGGTCTAAGTGTGTTCCACCCCAGGACGGCCGCTCTAATCTAACCTAGCTTTTGTCTACCGTTTCGGTAATGTAGGAGAGAATTTTGAAACTGATAAAGGTTTATGATAAATAGACCGTTCAGTTTTCAATACACACAGGGTATACGACATTAACACAGCATATTTTTCAAGATCAAACTACTGGGGTATACGCCGTATGCCGTCATATTGCTTTGCTAATGAATTTCTTTTAACAAATATGGCTGACCAAAAAAACCAGATTTGTATAAATTTGATACTTAAGTCACGATTAAAATAACGTTTTCCTTTATTACCAAACTAAAAATTTGGTGGAGGTTCTGAGAAGTTCCAGTACTATTGGATAAAAAAGGCTTGCAGTTAAATGTATCGTGTTAGCTTTCAAGCTTTATGAAATAATTTGTTGAGAGTCACTGATTTATATTTATCTCACATAAATAGATGTTTATATGAATAACTAACTCTTGATTCCTTAAACAATAAATATTATTTATAATCGTAAATAATAAATTGCGTATTTATAATTTAATTTATATAATATATAAATTAATAATAGAATTTATTAGAATTAGAATATTTAATGAGTGCATGGCCGTAGTATTAGGAGAAATATCTACTGAGATTTGACAAGCCTAAATAAAGCTCGGTTGTTTTGAATTATTCTTTTTTTTTTTTTTTTTTTTACCATAGAAATGTTTTTGTTAATAAGGAAGCTAAATAATTTACTTAGGATTAAGTTATTTATTTTATTGTCCGTTAAATATTAGGAAATTGATTATAAATTATAAAGCATTTCAATTTGAGGCTTACTGACTAGATTTCAAAGGTCCTCATGGTTTTTCCTACATGCTCCTTTTTATTATATAGGATTAGTTTTATCTATAAAATTATTAATTTGATAAAAATATTAGTTTTTCCTGTCAATGAAAATATATTACGTGGTAATTAACTTATATGTGTAATTAATCTAATTATATCCGTTATATAATTGATTATGGCTAATGGATCTTCACCACCGGTAAGGATTGTTTTACACAGCTAAAATATATGTATGGTTTTCTATTTTTTAAAATGTATAATAGTCATAATTATTCATTGAATATATCAGAAAAGATGGCCTTGAAATATTTTATATTGAATATTTTTACAGAAATCTGTAATTTATGGTAATGTCTAATGACTGCTTTTACAGAAATCTGTAATTAATTTTAAATTTGTTTTTATTTTTATTAATATATCTTTATAAATTATATCTCATGTGTTATTCTGAAGTATGAGCTATATTGCTGTACAGTTTCATTAAAAACCATTCGCTAGTTTTAGCGTGAAAGCGTAACAAACAAACAAACAATTACTTTCGCATTTATTATATATAAAGATAGAGATAATCCAAGTAAAATAAATATCTATTTTGTTTATCCAATTTTTTTCTTTTTCAAATATAAATAAATTTTATATTCTTGAATAGAAAAATATGTTTTGTTATCGTAAAAATAATAAAAACTATTCAAATTAGTTTAAATAAATAAAATATAAAGATTTTTTATAAAGATTTAGTATTTTGATTTTAAATAATAAGTATTTTGTTTACAATATAGTTGTTTAAAGTAGCGTATCCAATATATCCACAACAGGAGATTCTACCTTGGAAATGATTACATCAAGCTTCCCCTGACTTAATTGTACACCCAATCCCGAGGAAGTTACATACTTGATTATCGGCTAATGAGTATGCCTCAATTCCAGGAAATGTAAATGGTTATATTTATGAGTCTAATCTTATCCGATTTCAAACTTGTTAAATGAAATTCCATTAATTTTCAAGATAATCGGACTTATAGTTTAATATTTGTAATAGGGCTTAATACACCAAATGCCTGTTGGTGTTGGCGCAGGTGTTTAAGTATAGTTTTGCTTTGGTGTTTAAGTATCTTTTAACATTTTCTATTTTTTCGTTACGGAATTTGCAATAAAATGACTTATTGTTTATCTTTAACTCTGATGATAAGCAAGAGCTAAGAGTATCTTTCAAAATAAATATATGTTTTTAAGTCTTTATAAATAGTAAACCACTTATGTAATTTTTATTTATAAATTCTTATCACGAACATAGATTGCTAAAAGCGGTTTAGATCTTCTAAGTTCAATAGACTCAGAAGCGTAACCATACAAGGGTTTTCCCTCGCGAATAAACACATTAAAAATTTTGTTAGTTCTTTGTGTAAAGAGAGCCAGAATTCAAACAGATACCTTTTCAACAGTAAAGTTAACATAATCAAACCAAAGTGGGTCTGCGAAAGAGATATATACGTATGTGCACTCATATCTACACTCTCTTTTGCTCAGTGCCACTTTGTTTTGATAGAACTATAACACCATTATTATGGAAACTTTATCTAGGACTGTCTTTTCATACTAATATAACAATTTTATCGGAATGTTAATTCAAAGTCTAGAAAATTACAACATTGGATCATGATTGACAACTTAGATTAAAAAATATCGTTGATTTATAAAATACTATAAAATCCTTTAAAATTAATAATTTTAAACAAAGTCCATATTGATAAAACTATAATTATTAATATATTGTTTATATTAAGTCTACAGTTTTGACTTAATTTACGTAAAATTCCAAAAAAAATATGTTATCAATAATAAATAATAATATTTTACTTCAATCTAGATTACAGATTTATTTTTAACATAAGGAGTAATAAATTTTATTAATTTTACATTTATTATTTGTTATTCAAACCTGTGTTGTCAACTTTTGCCAAAATTTGATTTATATCGCTTGGAAAAAATTAATTAATTTCAATTCCAAAAAATTTTGATAAAATCTGTGTTTTAATTTAATATTAACAAGTAGCTTGTAAGTTGAAATATCCCCATCAAAATTACTCCACCACCGAGTTTCATCAAATTCCAACAAAAATTTTTTTTGCGTTTTTCTCGATTTTTTCAAAGGGAGTACCCCTTAAAAAAATTGCAAAAAAATCGAGAAATTTTTTTATCTCTAATTTCGATAAAACTCAGTATATAAGGTAATTTTGACCCAAAAAGTACAAAAAACGGGTGCGTTTGATGACTGGTCGAGTAGTTTTTGAGATACGCACTAAAATCGATCCAAATATTGCGAAATCTCAAAAATTCTGCATCCAATCATTAAATTAACCTAATTTTTATATTTTCTGTATACATGGTTGCCTATAAAATACTTGCGACACGAAATCAGATAACAACGATAAAAATTTATGTAATTTAATATAAAAAAAAAATATATTTAACTAAAATTAAATTATATAGAAATAAATTAATTATCAAAATAAGAAAAAAATTTGTCGCAGTTTTAAATTTTATTTAAATACTTTAAAAGGCCATTGATCTTGCAGTTATTATTATTAATTTATATAAATATTCAATTTAAATTGAAAATGCTAGTCATTATCAGGACCGGACTATATGATGATCGAAATTTCTCATTGCCCAGTGTTAACGAAAATTGATCCAGAACGGCAGAAAAATTCTAATTAGAAAATTTAACTTAAAGTTTTCGAGATATCCTCTCTTCAAATTTCCTTTTTTGGGTATAATTTAATTTGAAATGTTTGTTAGATTTTTTTAGAGGATTTTATCCACAAAAGTTTCCAAAAACGGGCCAAAATTTCCCTCAGAAGAAACAAAAATAAAACAAGAAAAATTTAAAAAGCCCTTGACACATCTAAAAGTACCTAAACTGCAGGATACTGTTTTTCATTTTAAAACTTTAATTTTTATAAAATTGTCCCGATTAAAAGGGATTAAAGTAAAAAACAATGACAAACAGTTTGAAAAGAATTAAAATAACAACATTATGGTGGAAGCGCGGAAAATCAATTAAATATGTTTAATATAATCTTTGAACATTTGAATAATGAAACACTGAAAATCAATCACTCTTTTTTGCCGGAAGGGAGTAATTAAATTTGGTTCTAAATCCAAACCTGACAATTAAATAATATTTAAGTGCCAAATCAAAAAAAAAAAAAAATTCATAAACATAAACAAAACAACAGTGATTATACACATTATGACGTCATGCAACCTAAACATGAATAAAATAAAGTCAAGGTAATCATAATTTTTTTTTTTCAAAATGATTATTTGTCAAGTTTACCTACCTCTCTCTAAGTAATACAAAATTTGATTTATTGATTTATTTATATTTTGATTGATAAATCAAAAACATATTTTTTATTAGTTATTAAATTTTTTCGACTTAAAATGTTGTGTTAGAAATGTTAAATAGAAATTGACTTGTTTTGCAAAAAAAAAATTTAATTAAATAATATTCTTAAATTAATAAGTTTTGTTTTTTTAATTTGTAAAATAAATTACATTTAATTAAAATTAATTAAATCATTAAATTGTATTTGTTGTGTAAAAAAAAAAAAACAATTAGTTTAATTCTTTTCTTGTTAAACGATTTCTATTTTATAACATATCCGTAAATATTGAATCAAGGTTCATATTTATACGAACTTTCGAATCCTTCTTAGACTTATCCAAATTCTTCGATATAAAACAGCTAAAAGAATGATTCCTGATATCAATAATTTGTAATTCAATAATTTAATGACTAATTCAAAACATGTCCAGAATTAGGAGATTAAAGAATGAATTAAATTGTGAATGGAAGGAAATAAGGATTTTAAGGACATGATGAACCTTTATAGCTTTTTTTATCCTAATCAAAAAGTCATCCGTAAAGACTAGAAACGAAATAAATTAACCTCCATAGATAATTTCTGCACGTGAAAAAATCAATTCCTGATTATTTAATCACCAATAAAAATTTATTTCACGTTTTAAACAAGTTACCTTGAACTTGTTCCGTTCATTAATAAAACTGTATGTGATTTATATATTTAGACAAGTAATCACGAATTAAGTAATATTTACATAATAATATTCTTACTTGTGATTTGTTGCTAAAAATAAAAATCATAAACTTTAGAGTTATATAGATTGAGTGTCAAACGATTTTAAGCGTACCAACATCTGAGGTAATTGTTTAGGTCCAACCATTGTAGATTCGTAAGAAAAAATGTAAAGTGATACGTGATAAGTATTTTTTTTAAGACAAAAAGCGAAAAAATTCAGTGAAATCACGATGTTTTATGTAAAACATTTTGATATATCAAAATTTGACATTCAATGTATGTGTTTTTGATAAATGTCCTTATATTCTTTTGATAAATGCATTTTTTTTAATAAATGTCCCTAGCTGACCTAAGCAATTACTTCAGATGTTGGCACGCTTCTCACTGTACAGAAAGATAGGCGACGCTTAGTCTATATAAAACTATAAAGTCAATGATATAAAATTACATAATGTTTAACCGTTAATATTTGCATAAATTGATTAGCAAAGAAAAAAAAAACTAAATATGATTTTTGAATTTAATTTTGCATGAAATAAACTATTGAATTTATTAATTTATGTTGATGGGAAGACGTATAAACATTATTATGTAATATCCACTTATTTTTATATGATATCGGAAGTAATTATTATTAGAAAATTATTTTGTAAATACAATTTAAGATAGTACGGTCGCCAAGGTAAGTTTAGACTTGTGATTGAAATTATTTGGAGAAAACAATGAAAACATATCATCTATCTACCGTTTTCCCATAAAACCAATGTAAAAATGCCTACTTTTGAATTTATTTAAATAATCGGGCAACCACTCCCCATCCCCTTTAATCAGAATTGATTTAGACTAAGTCCAACTTCATATAAACAAAAATCAAGCCTCGCAGATCAATTCTGTCGCGATATTCGTGTGATAGTGACTCCAAAAACCTTCGAGTATCGAGTTTGGATCGATTATATAACAAATACCGATTACCCAGAATATCAAGTACCTCGGAGATCAATTCCGACGCGATATTCATGTTATAAATCAATTTAGGTCACAAAATTTGCTGCCGCTCTGTATTTGCCGCTGCCGCAAATGTATTTTTTTTCATTTAATGTTTTTAATTAAAACAAATTCCATTAGATTACCATACCCTGTAGATTATCATTATTAAAAAATTAATTAATGATGATTGTTATATAATTATTTCTACGTTTATTTTGCAATTGTATGCATGTTTGTGGTTTGTGTGTTTGTTTGTTTATTGTATTGAATGGAAATTTTATTTTTCCAATAATTTTACAATAAATGCTATTTAATTTAAACAAATACCTCCGATACAGTAGTTATTACTAATGATATTCAATTGAAAACATATTACCTTTTAGTTAGTTACACTGCTATTCATCGATAATTATTAACGATTGTTCTATTAGTATTAGTATTAGATGTATAGTGTGAGCCAGGAAAAAGAATTAAATTTATAGAAATTATGGGTAATTTTCCAGTATCAACATCATGAAAATGGTATTGAAATGTCTACAGTCCAGAAACTTATACAGACAAGTAAAATTTACAAAATTTAAAAAACATCCGACGAATGCAATTTACTCCTTATAAACCGATTTTTGGAAACTTATAAAATGTTCTCAATCAAGTCGGTTCGACCGTTTAGGGGCTACGATGCCACTGAGAAACACACAAACGCACAGATAAACAGATAAACACTTTAAACTTAAAACAATCCTTCTTAAATCAATATCAAAGTGATGGTCAAGGACACCAGATGAGATGAAAAGGATACTTAGAGAGCTATCATTTTTTGGGACAAATTTTTGGAAATATTTTAATTGAAATTGAAATATTTGAGTTGAGTTTGTTCTTTTGAATTATTGTTTTGAATTACCTAATTATTTTATCATTTCACTTTTCAAAATGAATTGAGACAGATTTATTTGACCATTCATTTCCATAGTAATTATTTATATGTTAAAATTATATGTCATGTCTTCTCCAAACTGAATCGATTTTGAAGATCATCGCCAATTTTTTTATTTTTTCGGATACAAAACTCTAATCTCGTACATGAAACATAGCTAAGAACACTCTTCGTTAAATTATCTTTCAAATGGAACCAAAAGAATTAAAATCGGTTCATCCATTTAGGCGCTACGATGCCACAGACAGACAAACACGCAGACACACACATAGCGGTCAAACTTATAACACCCCTTTTTTTAGCTCGCTGGTTAAAAATAGTTTAAAACGCTTAATAGCTTAAATATGAAACTATATACCTAATAAGTAATTATCGACGAAGTTCTAAAACTTTTCCTGACTCATCCTGTTATTTATTACCAAGGGATGTAATATATGTATATAAGTTTTTTTCCATTTATTATAGTAATATTTATCATTACAACCCTTTACGCGTCACGATAGTATCTTGTGATAATAGTTCACATAAATTTAAGAAAGAAAAAAACGTTTTTCTGATAAAACGTGAAAGATAATTTTTTCAAACATATTCGAAATTCTTCGAAGAGTTGAATAATCATATTTTTATGTTGAATCATAATTCAAGGAAAACTCTTAATACATGAACATATAAGATGAAGGAAAATATCATTATTATTTTATAACAATAAAATTTACGGAAAATTTATTATTGAATAGAAAAGTTGACATAATAATCTTAACGATGTATCAAATCAAATTAAAATAAATGATTATATTCGTTTGATAAAAGAAAATTGATAAGTCATTTTCCATACATTTTCATATGTATTTTAAATCTAAAACAGTGTATATCAAACGTTATTTGACTAAGAAAAAATAAATGTAGGCTCAAGCACTCATTATTAAGATTTACATTCGAAAATAATGCAGACACTTTTTAACTTCCGGTAAAAAAGTAGTTATAATAATTATAGTCAAACCTGGGTAAGTGAGAACTGAATAAGTGAGAAAACTCTATAAGTGAGATTAATAGCCAGGACCCGTCATTTTAAGCTTCCAAAACCTCTATTAGCGAGAAACAGAAACCTCTGTAAGAGAGAGTCGTTTTTTCCTTCATGGACCTCCGTAAGCGAGACTGCTACTTATCTAAGCAACAGTGGAGCTTTTAATTATTTATATTATTTAGGAGGAATATTTACTACATTCTTACTTGCTGTGAATTTTTATTGCTGCGTATCTCTATGAAAGAGAAACGCTACCCATGTACTTGTATTAGCGAGAAACTCGGGTTAGTGAGAAACAGCTCTATAAGCGAGAATGAGATTGTGCTCCCTCGAACTCTCGCTTATCCAGGTTTGACTGTATTTAATTCAGTTTTTCCTATTCATTGTAATTTTGATTCAGTAGGAGCACAAATTAATCCAAAACTAATATATTTATGAAAAATTGGACCAATACAACGCTTTCACATAGTAAGAAACGATTTGAAAGAAATACTTTGTCGTCAAATTGAAATATTCACTTCGTACTGAATGTGCTAGCTTTAATTTGCTCAATTTTGAGTATTTTTAACTTTCTCTTTTCTAGTTTTCTCGTCCTTAGAATGTTTCTTTTATAGCTTCCTCTTTCTTAGGATTTTCTTGATTTAGTTATACCTAACGAACAGTGTTGAAATTTGAACTCTTGAGCGATATTCTGACCAGATATCGATTTTATCTGATATTGAATATTTATTTTGTAAAAACATTTTTTATTTAATTACCAAATCAAACATATATAATTAAATTGGATTATTAAAAAAATCAAACATTAAAATATTTTTAATTAATCGATATCTCCGTAATAAAAATAACGTTGATAAGCAAATTCCTAACTAAACAGGTTGACCGATAGAAATTTGTTTTTATAAACTGTTAAATAACATAAAATTTTAAAAACATCTCTTTAACTTAAAAATCAAATATCAAAATATCATAAAAATTTTCAATTAAATTTTAATTAATCATAGTTTTTCCAGTTTTTTATTAGAATAAATTCTCTTAAACTAATTTTCGGAGGAAAATATGTAACCACAATGTCGAATTTTTATCGTGACCAATTCGTTTTCATTTGAATGAGTTTCTGATTGAGCTCTTTCTTAAGAACTTAAAGGAAATTAACTTCTAAGAATAAAAATAAAATGCATATAATTATTTAGACAATTTGTATACATTTTACTGGTATTTCCTGCGCTTCCACCATAAATATTATTTTAATATAATAATATATTATATTATGATATACGAGCTGGGCATCGATGAAGTACGTCTGGCACCTGCAAGCGTTTGCGTTAACTGCACCTACTAATACGTGCATTTCTCAAAAAGGGTACGAAAATTGTCGATTTTTAAAACAATTTTTCTTCAATTTTTATGTCCTAATTTTTATTAAGCAATATGTATAAATTTGCTTTAAGGAAATTCCAAAAGAACCACGTTTTCTTAGGATCATGTTTAAATCGTGTATATGCATTCTCGCTTGAAGTTAAAAGTTAACCAATATCAGGGTCGTTTTAGAGAAGGGTTTTTCTGAAGGTCATCTTCTTTGTATTCAACGATTTATAGATATTCAGAGTATCCTTTTTGTCCCTCTATAACTGACCATTGATCAATTAAAACAAAAAAAACACGTGATTCAATTTTAGGTTGATATTTTTAAAACTGTTATCAGATGATAAGTTCAAAGTATGATTTCAAAATATGTAGGTGTGTTTTCCTTATCAGCGAAGCTAGCGTATATAGAAAGAGAAAACAATAACAACAGACTATATGATGAGTGTTGTTTGAATTTGGAATTATAAACTTTGATCAACTTATGATCGATCAATTGATTTTACCTTTCCGATAAAGCTATTTCTAGGAACGTAATTTTATTTTAATCTTTAGATCTAAAAATAAATATTGATTAATTAGTGATACATAGTTCAACATTAGGTCTTTCACGATTCCTCGACCTTTGCTCATCATTGTTAACCAGTACCATTTCGCAATTTTGATAAACCAAGTATGGTTTCCTACTAAATTTGGGTTATACTTTTCAAATTTGTGATCTAAATTAACCTGGCTCTAACAGGTTTCAAGTATGTGGAGTCCTGGTCCCGGAATTAAGCACATTAGAGATAGCTAGCGAAAAATTGACATCACAGCTAAAAAGAATGACCCAAAATTAGTGGGTTTCAAAAAAAATTCCAATAAAATCGGATGAAATTTGCCTGTGTTATCAAAAAAATCGAATTTTTTAACTTTGTGACGTCATAAAAATCCAAAAAATTTAATTTTACTCTATCACCGCCAAGTTTTATCCAATTTGGATAAACCAAGTGTGTAATCCTACTAAATTTGGGTCAAACTTTTCAAATTTGTGCTCAAAATTAACCTAGCTTTAATAGATTTCAAGTATGTGGACTCCTGGTCGCGAAATTAAGCATATTAGTGATAGCTAGCGAATAATTGACATCACAACTGAAAAGAATGACCCAAAATTAGTGAGTTTGCAAAAAAAAAAACTCCAATAAGATTGGCCTTACCAAACATAAAAATAACACACATAAAAAAAAAATAATAATAATACAGTCGAATTGAGAACCTTCTGCTTTTTTTGAAGTATGTTAAAAAAATTTATTGTTACAGTACTTGGAATGACCTTCCAAATGTCAAAGTGAACAGAAAATATTTTATGATAGCAGTTCATTGAGAAGATGTGAATTTTTTTGAAACACTTGGAGGTCAAACATTTATTTTTGTTATCGATATAAAAAAATGATTTTTTTTCAAGTCTTCTGTTAATCATTCGATTTATATTTTATTGACATTAAAAAAAAACTATTTTGATAACATTTTATTAATCACAAAATTATTATTTATTTTGTAATCAGTTTCATAGTTGCATGTTTCATAAAAATGTTTTTCAAATACACAAATCTGTCATTTATAACTTTTAAAAGTACATTTTTCAAAGTGACCCTAATTTTTCCATTTTATTTTTTACAAGGTTCATTCAATAAAATTATTGTAAAAATGAAAATATTAAATTTAATGAGATAGTAAATTATTTTTGGAATAAATAAAATTCAAAAATATCACGAGTAAAACTAGTTTTAATGATCTAACCGATTTCCGGATTACGGATATACCCGATAATGTTATTTTTCATACAAGATTAAAAGAGCTTCAAAATTTGAGAGGTAGTTTTCCAGAAATTCAACATTTTGATTCTTAAATTTCAAAGGCGGCCTTTGAAAGGATGTTGTCGAAGTACCGCCTAACAAAGTTTTTCTCTACTAAAATTTACATTGCTCGGGGCTCTTTTAGAGAAAACTCCCAAAAGAATTGAAGTATTTGACGATGAAAACGACGTCAAATACTGCGCCTGGTCTAAGTGATTTTCGTCTTTTTGAAGTACTGTTTGGGCAGACTGAATTAGAAAAGATATAACTTTCCTATTCGCTAAAAAGAAGTTTCCTTACTCGTCAGGTGAATGACTCTTAAAGCCATAAATTAACTTATTATTCCATAAAATCATGTGATATCACTTTCAAATAAAGCCATGAACATAAAAACCAGTATAAAAAAATTATTTTTTTTAATAAAATAAAAATAAATTATATTAAAAAATTTGCATAATAGGTATATATTGTTAAGTCCTGCATTGTAATTATCCTAGTTTTAACTTAAAAAATTACATATTAATAATCACTTATATAATGTCAATGAATATTCGATGTGCTATATTCGGTATATCAAAATAAACATCTGACATCTTAAAAAGAAGACCTTGAAAGTTGAAATTTGTCCATGGGCTATTTTAGGAAAATGACTCATTAACCCTTCTCAGTTCTTAATATCTTCTACACTCAAAATATTTGAATGCATATCAATATTAAGTTATCAATTTGTCCAGTTTTTACATTCCATAATATTTGTGAGTAAAATGGAAAATAAAATCCAAAATAATGAAAATATTAAAAAGGGATTTTGTCATGAAAATCAGCATATGGGTATAAAATAATATTCTTAACAACTTTTTCCACTAATTTTTTTCGACATCTTTAACCACCTCTGACGCTAGGCATAATATTAAGAACTGGTCTTATTTGCCATATTGTTGAAATCGATATTCCTATCAATAACGAAAATATGATGGTGTCTTCATCTTAAATGTGACACTGTATATTGGTGAGAGAAACAAAATATCCGAAGAACTACATTTACACAAATTTTTGGGCTTCTTGTAAAAAAAAATTCAGAAAATGTACATCCACTAGTTTAATATATAAAAGCAGATTGCTCTTTTTGTGTATCATTTTTTCTTCAACAGATAATTTTTCCTCTTAAAAACATAATTCTTGATACTTTTTAAATAATTTGATTTAATTATTTTATCATTTTTACTAAATAATAATAACACAAAACTAGAATTTGATGTCAAGGGCATTTCTAAGTTATTAAAAATCAATTATTGTTACGTATATCCAATTTTTTTTTACAAAGTCATGAAATAATAACGCATTATTATCACACGAAAATTTTCATGGCTGAATTTTATGGTCTATAATATTAAAGTGAAACACCTACTTTACTAATACATGTAATTTTAAGAAAATTTATACTTTTCACGTATCAGTTTACATATTTTCTTACGAATCTACAACGGTTGGACCTAAGCAATTACCTCAGATGTTGGTACGCTTAAAATCGTTTGACACTCAGTCTATATAACTCTTACGTCTATGACTGAATTCTAATACTTTTTTTTTTCAAATAAAATTGCATTTCATTGTTTGTCCATGTTTTTTGTGGTTTAGTATTTATCAAATATAATATTTGGTAATACTTTCAAATTCACAGTTAAATTATCTTCTTATTTGTTACAAAAACAGGGTCAAATGCAAGGTCTAATTTACAAAAAGAATACATTTTATTTTCTTAATTAGCGTTTAGCTTCGTTTCACGACAGGTGTAAACAGTCAAAAAAATAACTCCAAAAATATTAAATTGTTATGGAAGTTTCAAAATAGATTAAAGGGTCTGTTCAAATTATCGGCTTTTTTACAAGATATTACAGGGTATTCATTTTGATGAGAGCGCAAGTCAATGCACTAAACAAATCCGTTTATTACAAAATTGCGTGTAATCAGCGCTTTCGCTAAAATGATTTATCAAAATGAAAAAAAAAATTCCTTATATTATAAATATTTAACTTTGGTACAGGATCCTAAACTACCAGCATAAACACACACACCTCGTAATTTACCGGTATTTTGGCATGATAAACAAAAATAAAATTCCTAAACATCTTACAACGGTAATTTTATTTGAAAATTTAATTAGCAAATAATTAAATTATTCTTAGTTAAAATAAATTATGCTAATTAGATCAAAAAATTGAAAAAGACAATTTTAAATTTAAGATAATTGTATTATTTATTTAAAGCCATTGAAATTACTATCAAATCTTAAATCTGAATGATCACGGCACCTGGTGGAGATGACACAATCTATGATCACGCATAGGAATCACGAGAATTTTATGCGAAAATTTCCAGTACACTTTAATCGCTTTAAATGGATAAATGATTCTAAAAATTGTTCTTAAAGTATTCAAAATCAACTTTAATAAATCTGAATCTTTCTTAACAGTGTTCGTTCTACCTTAAATACTTATTTTGATAACGAAATAAAATATTATTAATTATCATAAAAACAATTTACGTATTTAGACCCAAATAAAATTATTATAGTACAATTTATATAAAGATGTTTAGAGGTCATTTTGTAAACTAATTATTAATTTTTAATTATTGAAAATAAATATTTTTTAATTTAATAATTATTACATAATACGTTTAAATAATAAAATGTTTATGTATCAAAAAATTAATAAATTATTATTATTATTATTAATTCATGACTAGTCGAATTTGTTTTTCTTTTAAATAATTTATGTTAAATAATGCCCCCACTATTTTTTTTCCGTATACAATAAGACTTTAAATTATGCAAAACTTTCATTTCGAAAAAAAAAAACATCCAAAATTTGTAATATCCTTGTATCCAAAACCCTGAGGGATAGGTATTTTTTAAAAATATCGGACCTTATTCGGTCAACAATGCGGCATTTTTTTTATTGTCAATCAATTTCGAATAATGTTGAAAAAAAAAGAAAGTGGTACTTACGATTTATGAATAAAGAAAATGATGAAAAAACTAAATAAAATTCACAAAAACTTTTTAAAAATTTAAGTTGAATAAAAAAACAGCATGTCCCTACTTATTTAATTGTTAAAACAAACACCGACAACCTGAGCTGTTGGCACTTTAGGTACTGTCAGATTTAGTTGAATATCGTGTCGGTTTTTCCTACTCCAATCCGATTTTATGTTTTTATCGTCGTTCAAAATGTGAAAGAAAATATTGTTGTCTCAAGTTTTGTATATGTATGTTTAAACAGTAGGCGCGATCATCGTGTACACGGTAATCATATCGTATCGCGCGGTAAATCCATACGCTCGCCACGTTCTATATAGATACCTCTTTTTGTGTGTATACCAAAACGATGAAGAGGGGCTTACAAAAAAATTTTTTGATAGTATTGTCGTGTGAAGCGTGCGTTCTGGTGGTTATTTACACACAATTTAGTGGTCTTATGTACAGGTTGAACGCACGAAATGATCATGCGTTAGTTGATATTTTATATTAGGTGAAAATTATGCATGAAAAGATCAATAAAAAAAAATGTGAGCTGTCACAGGACGCCTGGTAGATGTGAAACATCGACATTATTTTGTAAAAGTAATATGCAGAAAAGAACAGATTGTGATAGGAACTAAATATGTCATAATGATAAAATAAAATATTACGATTTTTTTTTCAGATAACGATGACTATTTATTAGATAAACATTTATTTTCATTAAATACAAAAATTTACGAATTTATTTCAAATCGTGACTACTTAAGTCGTTTAATCAGTGACTTCGGTAATAGTTATATTCGATGTTGCCTCTGAGGACAGTATTACTGTGACAATTGGTCGATGGTAACTAAAGTATGTTACAAAAGTATTGGACATAACATTATCAAGATATCTAATAAATACAGCATCTATTGTACACACTACTGCCTGTCTACACACTACTGCATATAGACTGTATACATATACCATCGTATAGCTACTACTACTGTCTACACACTACTGCATATAGACTGTATTTCTTGTATCAACCATATTACTGTTCTGTATGTTTTAGATATTTAATAAAAAAATTTGCTAAACCAATTTTCTAAGACACTCCATATAACTTACTTTTTTTCCACTTTATTGATTTTACAAAATATATTCATGATCCATCGATGATATACCATTGCTAGACAAGTGTATATGGTAGTGACGTAGGCAAAGGTCCAAAGTTTAAAGGTCATGTATATATATATAAATAAAATTCTATAATCTTTCTCCATATTATATTGATATTCATTGAAAAAAATTGTTCTATGTTGTAGCTTAATTTAATCGACTCAAAATATGCAAATTAGCTACTATTCACTTACAGTTTTTATAGGCAATGTCTATCACATTATTGAAAAGTTTATTGCATATAAAAACTTAAGAAAAGAAATTTCATCTAGAATTGGCGAACGAAATTACCTAGAGATGGCTCTGGTGTGAAAGTGAATGCAATATGGCCGATATAGAGGATTTTCGTTCAAGTTGTCAAAATTAATTTTTGCATTTTTTTTTGTTTATTTGTTTTTTTAACATGGAGAAAGCCCTGGATATTAATATTGGTGATATATTTTATCTACTTGGTGGATCAAGAAGGCCGTTAATGGAAGGAGAGGCGCTTTCTCGTTCCAAAAACTTGTTTTTCTGTGGTATCCAATCGAAGCAAAATAATTGTTTATTAATCAAATCTTCATGTTTGCAAACGTCGAACATCACCGAGAAACCTCATGAGATCTAAATCAAAGTGTTTGTAGCCAATGACAACAAAAAAATCGAATGCTATTGTTTTTGCAAAGCGGGCGCGGGAAGCAAGTGCAAGCATGTTTTTGCGACATTGCGCGACAACTGACGCCTGTAGATCTTGTTTTCGCACACTGGGGAACACCACAACGTTTTTCATTTTTGATAATTTCCATCTCAACAACAAAAACATTCAGCACTTGTGTAGCTGTCAAAACTCAAAATCCTCTATAATAGTTTCACTAATCCTCGCTGCGCGGCGCCACCGTATCTTGCGATCGCGAATACCTGCGCTTGAAACTTTTCAATTATTCTTAAAGACGATAAGCTTTATTTTTTCCAAATGATTATTAGTATGGAAATTTTCTTTAACTTTTTCAAAATAAATCGTAAAAATAACTATTTTGAATTATTCTTGCTTTTCATTATAAAATTACGATTCACTTTTGTTTCATACACAATGATTGATATATATATTAGCACTGCAGGCTTCAAGGGCCCATGGCTTCAATTTTTTTATGAATTGTCTTCTATTTTTTCCTATTCATTGCCTCTTCTTTCCAGTTCTTAATTCCGATCTGTTGGAGATCCTCAATCGTGGCTACAATAAAACTTCATTTCGGCCGCCCACTTTTTAGTTTCCTGCCCTCTGCTTCGGTAATAATTTTTTTCGGAATTATTTTATCCGACGTCCGACAAATGTGCCCCAGCCATCCTACACGCCGTGCTTTGATAACATTAACAATGTTGGGGTCCCTATACATTGCATAAACTTACTCATTTGTCCTTCTTCTCCAAAGCCCAAATTGATCTTTTACACTTTCATAAATTTTTCTTAAGACTTTCTTCTTCCAAATCAGTAGTTTATTAGCCACTATCGTGTTCATAGCCCACGTTTCCGACCCATAAAGTACCGTCGGCCTAATCATTGTTTTGTAAATCCGGGCCTTCACTGATCTTGATACCACTGAAGGCCCGGATTTACAATGATTGATAACCAATTAAAAATAAATGAAAACATCTCCTATCAAACTTATTACTTTCTATACAAAAAAACAAAGACTGGTCTTTCGCTTAAGACATGATGAAAAGCCCTATTGTACAAGACTTGCATGCACAAGTCAAACTGATCACTTACTTCTAGTCCGAGCACCAGCGGAACACATGCGTGCACCACATAATATTTGACATTTGTATTTATATCTTACATTATGATCATTTCTGTGAGCACTTAGGCACAACAATGTATTTAGTTATTTTAGTAATCACTTAGTTCGAATCCAGCAACAGTCATATAATTTTTAAAAAATTTATAAGAATATTAAGGAATAAAAACATTCTTTTGCAAGAAGCTTTTTTAAGGATGTTATAAAATTACGAGGTTTTTTCTTCATATCATCAATAATTATTTCTAAATTATTGCAATATTTATTATACAACTCAATCCCTTTGTACCTAGGACCATCTCTTACGATTTTCAATTTTGCAAAAGGGAGTTTCTTCTTGTTTGCATTTCGAGTAACATGGCCTGTATTTTTATTTTCTTTCTCTTTGAGGCATACTTTATTTTGATTTAGAAATTTAACAATATCAAAAATATAATATGCATACAGTGTTAGAAAATTAAATGTGATTGTCAAGTTTGCAGTTGGGAGGGATTCTTTTAAGGAGCAAGAAAAAAGATCATTTGTCGAAAATATTTATTTCAAATATTTTGATTTTCTGTTTACGTACATATAGGTAATATTAAAATGAATTTTAAATTAAAAACAAAATTATCAACTGTATGATGATAAAAGCTTCTCGCTTACGCCTGTCCCTTTTAGTTTTGTTGAGCTTATTTAATATGTTAATTTGAATTTTAGTGAAATAAAGACGCAAGTTCTTTATTTAATATTGTATTTAATGAACACATGTAATTACATAACTTTGTATTCTCAAGTTGAACAGAACATTTGATTGATTAATAATAATTGTATCAGAAAATAATATTTCATATCATGACTAAGAAACTAACAACACTATATATCCTCCATATTAGGTTATCGTTCATACACACTTATTATATATATGGGTGCTTTCTAAAGTTTACACAACAGTGCACACAAATACACTGAGCAAACTGTGCACACTGTGCAGAGCGAGTAATGGTTGAGTTTATTATTTCTAACAGGTTTATTAATTCTTCATTTCTAATAAATTTATTGGACTACCTTTATGATATTTGAAAATGTTTTTCCTTCATTATGAATCCGTTTATGTCTAACTAAACCACTTTGCCGAGTAAATGTTTTATTACAAATACCACATGAAAATGGTTTTAATCCGCTATGAATACGTTTATGAGCCACTAAATACCTTTGCCGAGTAAATGTTTTATTACAAATATCACATGAAAATGGTTTTATTCCGCTATGAGTAAGTTTGTGGGCCACTAAATAACTTTGCCGAGTAAATGTTTTATTACAAATATCACATATTTTTTCTTCGCTATGAATATATTTATGTGAAACTAAATTATGTCGAAGAGTAAATGTTTTATTACAAATATCACATGAAAATGGTTTTATTCCGCTATGAATACGTTTATGGGCCACTAAACTACTTTGCCGAGTAAATGTTTTATTACAAATATCACATGAAAATGGTTTTATTCCGCTATGAATAAGTTTATGGGCCACAAAACTACTTTGCCGAGTAAATGTTTTATTACAAATATCGCATGAAAATAGTTTTTTTTCGCTATGAATACGTTTATGTATCACTAAACTACTTTGCCGAGTAAATGTTTTATTACAAACATCACATGAAAATGGTTTTTCTCCGCTATGAATACGTTTATGTATCACTAAACTACTTTGCCGAGTAAATGTTTTATTACAAATATCACATGTAAATGATTTTTCTTCTAAAATAGGTTCATCTTTAATAATCAGTTCTGTATGTAATTCTTTTTCAAGTTTAATATTTTCGTAATTAATTGTGCACAATTGTTTATCGTTTTCAATTTCAACAAATTCTTTTTTTACACTTATAACACTATCAATATCACTGCTACTTTCTTCTGGTATTTCATTTTTAAATCGTCCAACTTCCATTGTAATTTTGTCATCTAATGTTTCATTTTTAATAATTAATTCTGTATGTAACTTATTTTCTTCTTTGATTAAAAAATGATTATTTTTATTATCAAATGAATTATTTGCCATTTTGTTAAGCTTTCTTTGTCACAAACAAGTTACTCATATTGCCATTGCGTCCGTCAAGCGGCATCAACCGACTTCAATTGGGATCTGACAAAAGGAGGCATGACACCTGGTTGTCAAAGTAGAAACTAGTTTCAAGTTACAGCTTTTAGTGTTGAGCATTGAAAAGTTTGTAGTTGATTACCTTTTGCAAGTTATAATTACAACAATAATAAATAATTGATAAAAATTAAATTATGGCGTCTTGAAAGTATTTACTTCAATTTAAAAGCATGAGAAGAGTAAAGTGTTGTGTGAAAAATTGCCAAAGTCGTTCCAATACGAATACAGGTCTGAGTTTTCATAATTTGCCTCAAGCAGGCAAATATTACATGCAAGTTGAAAATTATTTTGGTAATTTTGAGAAAATTGATGTCTTAAAATTATGGCAGAAAACACTGCAATTAAAAAATATCTTACCAAGTCAAAAAACGTGCTCACTTCATTTAAAAAAAAAATTATTATGTCTTATCAAGTAAGTACAATGTTTATAATGTATTATTTAACTAATATGTTTAAATCTAAAGAGATTACCGTGTTTTGACATCAAGAATACTTGAAGAGATATTTATTTATCTATATCGATTTGATGAGAATTTTCTTTTAAATTAGTTGTTTGTAAACAGTATGACGTTAAACTGAGCACATTCTCCTTACTTTTGACTTGATTTTTTCCACATTTAATCACTAGACCTGCTTTCAATAGTATTTCACCTTCAGTCAAATTACGATTACTCGGTTTTGTTTGCCCCCAACAACAAATTTCATTAATATTAATCATTCTCTTCTTGAAAAATTGCACAAAGGATATGTATTGCTATGTTATTTTTAAAATTTGTCACTTTATGTCAGCCATGTTGTTTTAACCCCGCCCATATGTCAGATCCCAATAGTAAATGAAAATTGCCCCAAACACATTCAATTTATCGAATCTACGGAACCCTAATAAATAAATAAATATAATAATTTCGTAAATCAGCATTTTCATGACATAACCAAATATATTTTATTAAAACTTAATTTTAAAGTATGTATAAAAGTTCTGTTTTAAAAGATTCAAACGAAATTAATTTGCAATTATCTTTTTTTCTTTTAGAAAGCAAAAATGTTACTAAATTCAATTTCGAAAATAAGTTCGAAAATTCTTATAACAACACAACAATTGGAAAAAAGATGTATACACAATACGGAAAATTTAAATCAAATAATAAAGTTAACTCGTTTACGAGTTGTTGATAATAGTGAAATTGGAAAACGAGCTATGGCCGAAGGAAAACCACCCCGATGTATTCATGTTTACAACAAAGTCGGAGTAGGATATATAGGTTTGTTTTTAAATCTTTTCAATATTCTTGTAAACGTTTTCTAATCGAATATGTTTTCTAGGTGATAAAGTATTAGTTGCGATCAAAGGACAAAAGAAAAAAGGTATTTTAGTAGGTTTAAAACAAAATCAAAAACCAAAAGTGCCGAAATTTGATAGTAACAATATTGTTTTAATTGACGATAATGGAACACCGTTGGGAACGAGGATTCATGTACCAATACCCACGATACTTCGAACTATTCTTAAAGAGAAAACACAAGCTAAAGGTGCTGATTATACTAAACTGTTAGCGATTTCAACACGATTTGTTTAGAATTATTTTATTTGTTAATCTTGTAAATAAAGTTAATTTATATCTGTTAGTTAATAAATTGGAATTTAATTTCATATTCATATCCGTTAGGTTACATTCTATGTTCATAACCCGAAATTCCTTCGATATCAACTTCACAGTTTTTACAATTTTTTAATTAATGACCCTATTTGAGTGATTAGAAATAATGCAGAAAATGAACCATCAAAAGAATCGCTCAAGTAATTTTGACTTGAATCCAATTTTTATACCATGCATATATGTAATATGCAAGGTATACTAAGTTTAGTCCCAAGTTTGTAACGCTTTAAAATATTGATGCTTCCAACAAAATTTTGGTATAGGTGTTCATAAAATCACCTAATTAGTCCATTTCCGGTTGTCCGTCCGTCTGTCTGTGGACACAATAATTCAAAAACGAAAAAAGATATCAATCTTAAATTTTTACAGCGTACTCAGGACGTAAAAAGTGAGGTCAAGTTCGTAAATGAGCAACATAGGTATATCTGACGACTAGTTGAGTATTTTATCAAGTGTCACCTGAAATTCTATATGCAGATTTAAATTTTTAGAAATCCGGGCGTATTTCAAGAGCCACTGATAACAACAAAAATTTTAGATTTCTCGGTAACTTTTTAAATGCACCTACCACCAATAAAACCCCAAAAATCAGGTCTAATATTAATCTCCACTTTTTCTTCTTTTTTTTTATATAGTCTGTCCCCAGATAGAGGTAACTATACTTGTAAATTTACTTATTTTGCATTTTAAGATAAAAAGTCATTCTTTATAAGAAGTTTTGCTCATTATGGAAAGTATGTAGGTAAGTTTATAAGTTGGCGAAATGTTACTCGCAATTAAAAATTACGATTCTACAAAATATCAAGAAGATCCGTGTACTTTAATTATAGCATCATTTTTTATTTGAACAAAAGCTGAAATTATAAAAAAACGTAAGAAAGAAAATAATAATAAATCAATTAACATGTACTATCCGAGTAATTTTTTGTGGACTAGTTTAGAAAATTTATTTTTTCGGATAAACATTCAATAAGAATGGAATTGTCAAAGTTGGAAAGATCTTCTGGATATTTTGAATAGTCATAATAGTTTATTTCGAGTAACTTTTTTTAGTAACATTTTGTCAACTTTTAAAAACGAAGGGTAATTTACCCCAAAAAAAAATAGTGATACCATATTTTTGGCTACCCTATAAATTAGTTAGAAGTTTTAAATATACCTACATACTTTTCATATTAAGCAAAACTTCTTATAAAGAATGACTTTTTTCTTAAAATGCAAAATAAGAAAATTTACCTCTATCCGGGGACACACTGTATATAGAATCTGTCTCAAGATCATTGACTTTGGGTAAGGCAATGAATTTGTTAATTATGGTGAAATTAATCACATCTGAAAATTTTTATTTTGTTTGATGATTTTTTAAAGAAAACAAAGATTAATTTTTAAAATTTTTTATTTTTTTATCTTAAATTACATAAAAAAACGAAAACCTTTTTATAAAACAAGTGTTTCTTGTTTCACTTTACGGCCTCGTGCTTTTATTTGTGCTGCAATACGATCTAAATCACGACGACCTTGTTGGGTAAGTTTACGACCACCATCTGGAGCTTTTTCAATGAGTTTCAATTGTTCTAATGATTGTAAAGCTTTACGGGCTACACTACCGGATGATCGGCAGAAATGGCTTGGGTGTGTTCCGTTACGTTTACGTCCACCGAAAATTTTGGTCACTGATCCAACACCAAGTGGAGAACGGATATACACATGACGTACCAAAGCAGCACAACGAACGTAATACCAATCGGGATCGTATGGGGCTAATTCCTTGAATTTACCAGTTTTGACAAGGTCTACCCATTCTGGTACACGCATTTTACCAGTTCTGTATCAAAAAACAAAAACTTAGATAAATGAATTTGGGAAAATAAGATTTGGACTTACTTTTTTAAGTGAGCGGCAAAAGCCTTCACAAATTTGTGTTGATCGACGTCTTTTAATGTTACTGAAGGCATCTGAAACAAGAAATTATAACCAAACTTTAATTTTAACACATTTACAACACTTTCAAAATTTTATTATCTACGAATACACTAATTTCTAAAATATTCGAATTAATTTTGGATAAATCTACCTTAATTTATTTTCTAATTATTATAAATTATTAAATAAATATTTAATAATTATTGAAAAATTATAAACACATGTGCTACCTTTCAGTATATTCAGCCGGAAAAGACCATTAAATGTAAACTTCACAAATGTGGTTATAGTTCCGACTACTGTGCTGCCATCTGAAATGCAGTTTAATTTTTGGTGGGAGATTTATGTAATTTGTATTTTTGTTTACACTTTGAAAAATATTTGGGCCTTTTTGAATAATATTTTTTATTATTTAGTTTCAAATTAAATTCTCAAGCAGCTATAGGTACCGAAAAATTAATACAAAAAATAAAAACTAGCTAATTATACAAAAAATTTGAAAAAACTTTTTTGAAATATTCTGAAATATACTCTTGGAAAATAAATGGCTGGGAAGAGTCTTTTTTAATATAATAAAATTGCCCGGTGTTGAATATTCAGTCTTAAAAACTTTATTTAATATTTGGATGCAGAGTTTCTGAAATATCGTAATATTTGGATCGATTTTAGTCCATATCTCAAAAACTATTCGACCAGTCATCAAATGTACCCGATTTTTGTATTTTTTGGGTCAAAATTACCTTATATACTAAGTTTTATCGAAATTGGAGACAACAAAAATTTTTCGATTTTTTGCAATTTTTCTAAGGGGTACCCCTTTGAAAAAATGCAGAAAAACGGAAAAAAAATTTTGTTTTGGAATTTGATGAAACTCGGTATATGGGGCAATTTTGATCCAAAAAGTATAAAAATCCGGTTAATTTAATGATTGGATGCAGAGTTACTGAGATATCGCAATATTTGGATCAATTTTAGTCCATATCTTAAAAACTACTCGACCAGTCGTCAAATGTACCTGATTTTTGTACTTTTGGGGTCAAAATTACCTTATATACTGAGTTTTATCGAAATTGGAAATAAAAACAATTTCTCGATTTTTTGCAATTTTTTTAAGAGGTACCCCTTTTTTTCTATTTACTTTTTTTTTTTACTTTTATTTCTATTGTAGGGGTACAATGAGGTACCCCTTTGAAAAAAACGAGAAAATCGTTAAAAAAAATTTTATGCAATTTGACGAAACTCAGTGGATGGGGTAATTTTGATCCAAAAAGTATAAAAATCAGATTAATTTAATGATTGGAACTATAGAAAGTTACAATGTCAGAGAGTATCATGAGCAAAACTTCATTTTCAAAATGGATAGAGTTCCCCACCAAAAAATTAAAATCCATAAAATTATGATTATGATCTTCTATTTGTCAAACCGTTTACTATTTGACGCTGGGAATTCTGGGGAAAGGATTATCAAAATAAATAAACATATTTTCCTCAAAATAATATTTGGATTTTTATTTCCTAGAAAAAATTGGTTATAATCGGTTATAACTTAATCAAACAAAAAAAATTAATCATATAGATTTAAAAAAAAAAAAATTGTATTTTTTGTAGTATTTCACTGTTTTTTTATTGATTAAAAAAATGAATCCTAAAATATTTTGAATAAAATAAAATGAATAATAATATTAATAATTAATAAAAATATTGGATGATATCTATATATTTGTGTTGACAAAAAAACTAAGGAAAATTCTTCTTACTAGGTGAAAAAAAATTATATAATATAAATGGGTGGATCATTTTAATCGATAAGTTGAAAAATCTTATAGAATATCTAAAGTACGAAACAATTTGGATTCAAATCGGGCATTGGTTGGATACGTCGAGTTTGAATTTGACCTTCAAGATCATCGTAATCATCACGGACTCGTTAATGACAAGAGATAGAAGAAAAATTTTTTTGTAAAAAAAGAAACGTCTTTTATTTGAAACATTTTCCTTTACAAAATTTTTCAACTTATCGATTAAAATGGTCCATCGTGTATAATTATGTAAAAAGGACATAAGAAGATAAATGGAAAAGGCGGGTTTCAATTATGGATGAAGATTATGCGAAATATGGGGATGATATTACTAATTAATATAATTACAATATATACAATTTGGTATACGAAAGAGCAAAAATAAAACATTTTTGGGAAAACAAATTTTTTTTTTTCATCTTTAACAAATCTTTTTCAGAATAAATTTTTTTTGGGTGAATTTTGAAACACTTTGTAGAAAATTTTATATTTTATTTAAAAAAAAATCCTGTTGAAATATCTACTTAGGAGACATACCAGGTGTTCTAAAACTATCGCATTAATAATTTACATCCTAGCAATTTACAAAGTATTTCTTTCAAAAGACACCAAAATATTTGACAGAGATTTCAGATGAAAAGTTTGTTATTCCCTATTCTGTTACTCTTTCGTAAACCAACAAAACTGTATTAATGTCGGGAAAACAAAATTTTCTATCTTTATAAATTAATTTTTAGAAAAATTACATAAATTTTGGTGACTTTTGACACACGTTGTACATGTACAAAATGTAAAACCCTGTATTAATTATCAATTATTAGGAAAATATAAAAATTTGTTGCACTTCTATTAACCCTTTAGAACGATTACTAGTGTGAAAATTTCTCATGCTTATTTTAAATCTTTTTTTTTTTTTTAATTTCAAATGGAATGTCCACTTGAAAATTTTTTTACCTTTCCAGGATAGTTAATACAAATTTAAAGTGACATTATCTATCCAGAACAGTTATAAAAGGAAGTAAATTTAATATACTATTCTTTCGTATGAATTAATATACTTTTACACGTAAACATATTGTAAACAAAATTTGAAATTTCGTTTTTAGCACTTGCGCAATAGCACGAGATACTCTCTCATCATAAGACGACCAATTTCTATACTTTAATCAAGCCTATGAATGAGACCCCCCTCCCAAACCTTCCAGAAGACCTACACCACTTCATATTATAAAACATAATTTTATCTACAGAATGTTTCAAAAATACACACAGCCGCAGCGTATTCCGCACATTTTTTTATTTTTATTTCCATGAATAATAATAATAAATCAATCTTATTAATAAATGTAACATATATTTCTTTTTTAAATGTATGTAATATTTCTTGATTTAAAATGATTTCTTCTTCATACAATGATAACATACTTTTTAAAAACATGGTACTTAAAAAATATATATATATATATTTATGATTTTTATTATTTTTGTATATATACAGATCCTGTGTTTTTAAATTATTTATTTTTTTTTTAAACATAATTAATTAATAAAAGACGTATTGTTTTTTTTATTTTGTTGATTTTTAAATTGGTTTTTAGAATTTTGATTAATTAATTAAAGAGGGGTGATTATTTGTTAATATTCGTTCAAAGAAATAATTTTATTGCTTATTAATAACTCGTCAAAAATAATCAAGTTTACGGCAGTCCGTTTTTAAATAAATATGTAATAATAATCGCATCGGACATTTCAGTGTTTTCTATTGAGAGGCATTCGAGCATTATCGGAACATTGCAGGCAATTTTTTTTTTTAAACTGGATGTTAAATGCTCATTGAATTTGACGCTAGGTCCAACGAAAAAAAGACAAATTTGTACGGGAAAGGAAAAACAATAGGGAGAAAAGACAAATTTTTATGAAAAGGGCCCCACACGAGGGGATGATTTACGAAGACTAAAAAAAACGGCGTCGTCTGATTTTTGTTTTCCGACAAGAATTGCATTGCCTAATGACTTTGACATGATTATTCCGATCCTGTTATACAGTTTATTGGGCCTTTGTCCTAAAATTTTTTAATTGCTTTAAAATACGTTCGTTATCGAGCAAAAACATGGTGTGAAATCAATTTTTGGATAACAATAACTACGAAAATATGAAGGATTTAAATTTACAAATAGAAAAAAAGGAAAATAACACTTGGTGGCGTCAGAAACTGCAATTGCCATAGAGACTACATATCAAAACTGGTTTTGGAAACTGAATTCTAATTTTACAAAGAAATTTTCGAAATATCATAATAACCTTGCTATATTTTGGAATAAAATCATCTAAAATATGCGATAATTGAAAAATATTTTTCTATAAGCCCTGTTTTTCAAATAAATTCCGAATTGTGGAGTTTTAAAAGCGTATTCACTTTTGGCAGTTAAATAAATTATTGATTTACAATACTGTAAATTATTTGTTTCATATTCTGTTAAAATAGGAACATTTATCCGGAAAAAAAATTATACAGATCAATTTTAAAATAACTGAAAATTACAACTTTGTGTCCCCAATAAATATAATTAATCAAAACTCTAAAAAATTTGTTATGTTCAAAAACATTCCAAAGAATTTCTCGTTTTATTGTTTTTCATTCTAGCAATTTTATTTTATTTGTTTTTAGGTCAAAGTAAATTATTTTATCACACATTTTGGAAAGATTTGTGTGGGAAAAATTAGTTCATTTTCTCATTAAAAAAAACATGCATACAAGTCAAAAATGCAAACCTACAAACTAAACATTTTTTTTTGATATTTTTTTACATAATTTTTTTCTTTTTGTAAATATTCTTTTTCTTTTTTTTTTAATTTAACGAAAAAAACAAACAATTTGGAGAAAATTCATGCATACATAAATGGTTTTCTCCATAAATAGAACAAACTTTTTCGTAACATAGGTTTAAAAAACAACTTTTTCGTTTTAAAATATTTTTTCCAAACTTAAAAATATTGCTTAACTAATTTTTTTTAACACTCAGTCTTTAATTCAAAATAAAAGTCTAAATTCTACTTCCATATTTTGTTCGAAAATAGATTTCGATTGTGTGTCGATTTTATGCAAAATTACAAGTATTACAAATTTTGAAGTATTAGAGGGAAAAGGATTAATTTTGACCTCAAAAAGGAGATCAAGAATTGTTTCTTTGGAATAGAAGCTCAATATTGTTTTGTATTGAAAAAAAAATTATAATTTGGCGTAAAAAGAATCTATGTTTGGTTTTTTACTATTTGCGTCATTTTCAATTTAAGCTATGACCTAAATCAAAATTAGAGGCAGCGTAGAATCGAGGTAAAGACGTCACATTCTAAAGGAGTTAAGGACATAAACACACGTCTCAACTTTGCTGCCAACACAGTAACCCTCTCTTAAGGCAGTCTGCCCAGAGAGCTATAGCGCAAATAAAATAAATCATACGTCATAATTGAGCGGGTTTTTTAAATAGTTAAAAAATATAAATTTTTTTTAAATAGTGGACAAGATACATTATGAAAATTAATTTTCATACAAAATCACACTTGTTTTATAAATCAAAAATAATCCACATTGACCCTTTCGCTGTACTTGCCAATATTTGCCAAGTTTGGACTAAACATGGTGCAGTAAGTCTGGTTTTAATATTATTAGGTAGGGTTGATAATGAACGCCAGTTTTTAGATGATTCCTTGATTCATTTCGATTTAAAAAAATTAAAATCGACAACAACTTCGACGAATCCATACGACTAGTCCACAATAAATCAAATTTTATATAAAAAAAATCTTTAAAACATTTTTGTAGAAACAAAAAAAATTTTCAGAGATTTAGTATTAAATAAGAAAATTAATTGCTATTTATTTTACGACGCAGGATCCATTTGCTTTACTTTCATAATCTTAACTTGTCTGTATATGTGCAGTGACCTATAGCGCAATAAATGAATCATACGTCATAATTGAGCGGGGTTATTTAAAATAATTAAATTTTCAATAATTTAAATGGTGGATAAGTCACATTATGAAAAACAATCTTCATACAAAATCACACTTGTTTTATAATCGAGAATAATCCACTTTGACCCGAAAAACGAAAACAAATTAATCAAATAAATAAATAAAAAAAAAAAGAAAACGAAACTCAATTGTTTTTTTTAACGAACATATCGACAATATTCGATTTTATTAATAAATTTTAATAAACTATAAACATAAACTATTTTATTATTTTATTTATAAATTGTTTACAAATTAAAAAAAAAAAAAAATAAAGAAAGGATGAAAATTATCATGATTACATTAGGGGATAGGAAAGGAGAACGAGGGAGCATTCATTTACTTTTCTTCATAGTTTTTTTTTTTCACTTTTCCATTACGTACAAATTCTTTGGAGTTACAAAAACGAGTTTATTTTGCTTAGTAATTAAGTTTTAGGATAAATTAAGGCAATTAATTATTTTTTTTAAACAAAAAACTTCATTTTGAAAATTGTCAGGCACTTGAATATCTCAGTTGTAATAATTAAATATTATTTTTTTTTGATTTTTTAAATTTATAAATATAAAATCAGTTATCAGGAAGGTTGCTTATTATTGTTCAATGAAGCGGCTGTTGCGGCGGAGGGTAAGGTATTTGTATTTGTAAAGGGAGTGCACGTTGTTGTTGGTATAACAACAGCAGTGGTAGCAGAATGATTTGGAGATGTGTCAATTGATTTGCGCACTGTTTGTGGTATAACTGTTAAGGATTTTGGGATTTTTGGAAGAATCATAACATGTTTTTTCTGTTCGGTAGTAGGAGGGTTATTTGGATTGGAAGTATCAATTTGTGTTAAATTCGGTGGTGATGATTGAAGCGTAACACTTTCATTTAAATTTTGAACACTTGATTTTAATTGGTCTAAAACACTTTTCGTATTATTATTATTGTTATTTGGTCCTAAATTATCCTTTGGTGTAATTTGTGCCGTTAAATTCGGTGATCGTTGCCGTAAAACTGATACCGTATTTAAAACACCCGATGTTGTATTTGTTTGACCACCACTCGAAACAATTTTTTTAGGGATGGGTCGTAAATCAATTCCTTCACGTTGTTTAATCGCACACATACGATTATAATCGCTAATCGATAAATGATATGCTTTACCACCGGACATTACTTGTACTAAACCTGGGGGTCGTTTTATATCACCCCCAATTGATTTTTGTGTTAAAGCACCTGACGTAATTGTTGCTGCTACTTTATTCTGTGTTAAGGGTATAAGTGTCGGTCGTTGGATTTGTTTATGTACACGATTTGCCATAAATGGCCGACGATTAGGCGCCGTTACGTTGGTTGGAAAACGAAGTATCGTACTTTGCGATCTTGAGACCGTTGGTGCACTGGAGGGTTGTTGTAGTTGAATTAAACCGGGTGGTACACTTGGAGGTCGTTGTTGACGAAGTATATTTACAGGTGATACAAAATTGGGGGGCATATAACTATTTCCGAGAAGTGGTGTACTTGTTTTTGGAATTTGGGGTTTAATTGTCGTCGAATTATTCCCAATCCCAGTGATTATACCACTCTGACTGATGGTCTGTTTCCGTGGAAGCGTACTTGGAGGGGTATTAAATGGTAACATTGCTAAGGGTTGCATGTTAGTAGCCCCATGTGATGGTATATTATCGTATGCCCGTAAACGATTTTGTACGCTTTCACAATAATTTGTCGCATGGTGACTGGCGTTTGGAGTTAAAATTAAGTCACCATTTCGAAAATATTTTTCTAAAAGTATCAAATGCCGTAGAAAACTGCTATGGTTGCCATACGGTTTTTGTAATTCTTGCCATAAACGTTTAGTATCGTGATCATATTGGATCGTCATCGCGCACTTTTCCCAACCTTCAGGAGTACGTTCCTTCACGTTGCCAAATTCCACGGAACCTTGTAACGATAGATCATCTTCGCCGGGGAATAATTGCCGAACGGAGATTGATGGATTCGTTTCCAAGCGTTCCACAACTTTTTGATTCGAGCCAGACAAAGCCGAAGATGGTGCGAACTTTTTTGGTGGATTATTATCCTTATTTGACACTTTATGTAATTCTACAATATATTTAGAATCTTTAGGTAAACGCCGTAGAAATATTGCTTTTTGAGGCACTTCTTTATTTGTACGTTGAGCTTCTGGTACATCATTTTCTGTATCTAATTTTGGTGAATTGGACCGCGATTTTTGTCGATTTTCATCTGTTGAAGGCACTCGTTGCGACTGTGTTGAATTATCTGTTGTGTTTTCTGGTCGTGATGGAGGATCTGTTTCCATTAATTCGGGTTGAACTATTTCTTCAGGTAATGCAGAAGAGGTACCCCCACTTGATTCATTTGTTGTTATTGCAGTTAATGGTGGGGGGTCATTGCTAGTTTCTTGAGATTGTGGTGGTTGTTCGGAAGAGATACTGTGTTTAGTGCTTAACGTTTTTGATAGTTTTTTCCTGTTTTTCTTCCCTGCTTGTTTATTGATATCTCTATCAAGTTTTGGAACTGTGAAAGATGTTGTGTCATCGGTTTCTGGGTCATCTATCAGTTCACCATCGTGGAAGTGTAATAATCTGTAAAAAACGAAAAACATTTTAGTTTTAATTCGCTCTAGTTTGTTTAGGATAATTCTGAGCCAAGCAGAGCTAAATACTTTAGCTCTGCTTTTTAGACTTTCCAGATAATTGTGGGAGTCGACGAGCTTGCCGGAAATGGCACAAGGCTGCCGGACACATAACGGACCCTTTGGTCTAAGTGTGCCCCACCCCAGGACAGCCACTCTAACCTAACCTAGGTTTATTCTAGAAAAAGTATAAGTCTCCTTAAAAAAATGTATCTCATTACATATTTTTTACCTTTTCTCGTAACTTTCAAAAAATGAAATTGTATGTGATCGAGCATTATCCGGCGGTTTCAACAACAATGACGCCCAATAATTACATAATTTACAAACAACACTACATCCACTATTCATATTTTTATTATCATCACCTCCAGCACCATCTGTGGAAGTACTCGCACTGGCCGTGGCTAAACGTATGGGCAATTTATGTTGTTCAAATGCTTCATTGAGTGTTTCCGCTTCAGGGAAACCAATTGAATGGGCATGATTACGTGGCAAACGTCTTTTACACATTGCACATGCCATTAAACGTTCTAGCGCTTCGAAATGTGTTTCGCATACTGGTATCGAATGTAAACCTTGTGTTGGATCCAAATCAAATTGGACCTAAAAGAAGAAAAAAAAATATTCAAATTATTAATCGCCATTTTAAGACAGCTCTTAAATAATCTTAAAATTTAACTCACACTTTGTTGAATATTCCGTTTCATCTTCAATATCCATTTTCTTCGCACACTATGCGTTGCATCCTGCTGGCAACCAAGCGCATGACATATCCGTGGTCCAACATTTGTTGGTCCAGCCGAATTACTACGTTTAAATTGCTGCTTACTGTAGGACGGAACATTCGCCTTACGATCGACATGTCGATAACAAGCGTCACACAAACATGAATCGGGTGTTAAATGTTTTTCAACTAAAACAAAAATTCAAAAGTTATTAGAAATAATTTCCAAAAAATTTTCGATGTCAATTTATTTACTTTCTAAAATTTTTCGTTGTCTTTCTGAGCTTTTCATTTGAGCTATATGACATGGTGTATCGAATAATCCAAAACGACCAAAGCAATAACAACATTCGTCACGACATAATCGTTGTGGGTGAATACTAAATGAACTGGCTTTCTCTGGTATGACAAGTGTTTTAGCTTTACCAGAGCTACCAGAAGCTTCTTCCCCATCACCAGCCCCACCTTCATCTGACATATGTTCACTGCTACCATCTATTTTGAAAAATATATATTAAATATGGAAAGCAAAATTTTTTTGTACAAAATTTAGCGTTTATTTAAAAATTCATGCAATTGTTTTGTAAAGCGAATTATTTTGAAAAGTTTTTTTTAATTGACCTCTGCCATATTTCAATTACCGTTAGTAAGTTTTGAGCTATGTAAAATTATTTTTGAAAATGTTACGGAAATACGAAATCGAGATGTACATATCCACTACATAATCTACCTCTGATTATGAAGTGGAAATTGAAACGATGGAAATCTAGAGTGAATAATGACTGCATATGCAAGAGTGTAACATCTCAAGCTATCCACGCTTCGAAGCTTTAAGAGTGGCCTTCGAATATTGCTTACGGAATTTCCTGACTTTTATATGCTTTTTAGAAAAAATCCGTAGATTTTTTTCTAAGTATTATAATCTAAAATTATTCTATTTGAAAAATGCAGAAATTTCTATTTTCGTCGTATTCTGATAAATTTTCCTTGATCGATATTAAAATTCCCGGACTTTCACAGCCTCTCAGAATTATCTGACACTTCCAAGCCAATCATCATCTCGGAGTATTTTTGATTACATTCCTTAACCTAATTTTCGGTATCAAATTTTTCCTAATCAGGTATTATGGGTAGAAATTTCAATATAATGTTGTCACAAAAGTCTAGGTTTAATAGACGTAAAAAAATATTCAAGGTTTATCATATTTTCAAAAATAATTTTACAAATTTAATATAAAAAAACCAGCGCCTGAATTTTCTTAAATTTTGCTATTAATTTTATTAATGAATTAATTATTATTGGAATGCCCAAAACCCTTAACAAATTACCAGTGTTAGAGCGATTAGAAGGATAATGTGATTTTCGATTCGCACCAGCTGTATCTGATGATTGTGCTCCGGTACTCCAAGCAGCATTATTGACCTGCAAAAAAAAATTATCACTTATAATCCAAGATTGCTTTGATTTTTAGGTAAAAAAAATTATAGTTGGTTAGAATTTTTTTTGACACGTTTTTTTTTTTTTTTTGTAAAATTTATCAAAAAACTATCGATATTTTTATGAATTTAACGAAACATACCCAACTGCGTAAACGTTGTTTAATTCGACTGGCAGCTTTTATTTGAGGCTTAAACATTTCTAGTTTTTCAGAATTTTAAGTCAAAATTTTTATTTTCAACAATTGATGCTCAATTTTGTTTATTATACAATCGTTAAAATTGAAAATGAAAAGTGTAAATTTTCATTCAGGGAATGGCAACCTAGTAAAACAAATTTTACTTCCTTTTCTTAAGAAGAAATGGAAAAATCACGAATTCGATCTATTACGTGTCCCGTCAAAAACGGATGGATATTAATTTTTCGAATCAATAAAAAAAACTTGTGATTTTTATTTCTGTTAAATGCCGTTTAAATAAATAGTTCTGTAGCTGATATATTAAATTTAAATCTCGAATACTAACACACGTGCCTTTTTAAGAATGACGTAACAAAAATTTAAAAAAATTGATTTAATAGTTAAATAAATAAATAAACATACCTCTTTCATAACTTTGTAGTAAGTATTATTATCCATATCAGGAGAGCTACCAGCACCCTCCAAATCTCCACCATTCGAAGTATAATTCTTCGATTTACTCTTCTGAAACGTCATCTTTAAATGTCCACGTCCCTTTTTCTTTTCTGGTGAACGATTTATCTTAATAACAGTCTTTAATGTTCCCGTATATGAACTATCTGTTGTTCCTTGAGCCGTATTCCGATTAAGTATTCTTTTACTTTTCGCCGCAACTTTAGCTTCAGCGGCAGCTTTCAAACTTTGTAATCCAAGCGCGTTCAGTATACTTTCTTTAATGACTTGGTTCTCTGGTGTTTCAATTATTAAATTTGTGTGAGCAGTAATTAATATATTTTCTAATGAATTCTTCGACGGTTCGACGGATTTTGAGGTGACATCTACCGTGTTCAGATCGAGTGATTTTAAGACCGAATCGTTTATAATCACTGTGGGTGTTGGTTCCATTGGAACGTCTATGGATTTTAATATGTTTTCAATTGTATTTTCTTTCAGTTCATCGGTTAGTTTACTATCGTTTTCCATGAAATCGTCATCGGAGATTTTATCTACCATATTTTCTAGGACTTTTAACGTTTCGTCCTTGATTGCTTGGTCATCATCGTCATCGGCTAAAGGATCTTTTTCTGGTGAAAGTGAAATATCTTCACTACTTAGCTCTAGTTTTAATACAAAATCTGAAGTATTCTCAATGGAATTATTAAAATTAATTGAATTATCACTTATATCTAAAATGTCATTATCATTATCTATCGTTTTTTCCTCTTTCGTATCAGTTTTCTCTTCGGAGGATAACGGTTTTGTACTGACAGTCTTATTATTATCATCAACTATTTCTATATCAGTGCTATTATCATCTACTTTCAACTCTTCAATTTTCTCATCTTTCAGGTTTTTCTGACAATCATCACGTGGTGATTTTTTCCATGCAACATCCGTAGCAGTGTCTTGAACATCATTAAAATTTTTCGCCATTTTATTTAAAATTATCACTTTTTCGGGAATACATTCTTCAACATCGATCAATTTATCTTTGATCTCAATTTTACTATTATTATTTTCACTGTCAATATTATCGGTTTGCATATCTTCGGGCATTGAAGTTTCCAATACAACAGCCGTAGGAAGTTCTTCATTTTTAATTTCGGTTGGAGTTTCTGGTTCCTTTTTATCATCTAACGGTTTTAATGGATCAATATCCAATTGAATATCTGGAACACCATTTTCAATCGCAGATACTGTGCTTTCACAATAACTACTCTCTGATTCAGACCAATATCCAGAATTCTTTGATACTTCACTACCTTCTCGAGAATCTGAGTGTATACGACGCTTTTTCTTATGTTCGAGTTCCGTCCCATCAAGTAATTGTGAATCTTTTAGTTTTCTGTGTTTCCCGTTACGTAGAATTCGTGCTGGGGAATCGGAACGCGTACTATATGGACTTCGTTTTCCCATGCGTAATAATTCAACGCCAGTAGAACGAGCTAGTCGAGCCAGTCGAGTTCCACCACGTTTTGAACGAGGACTTCCACTTCGTGGTACGGTTGTACTTAATAATTGTGTAGTGAAGTCCGGTTGTAAAACAGTGTTTAAGCGTTTGGTATCGTTTAAACTGAAATTCGCGGCCTTTTCAATACTATGCCGCCGACGTTTCTTTATTTCAACAGTCTTTTCTAGGTTGGCAGCAGTTACAACTAAACCTAATTGATTTATTACATTTTGAGCATCTGAATCTAATTCGGTATCTTTTGCTATTTGTTCTTCCATTTTTTGTCGTTTAGCTGACTCTTGTCGTTTTTTAGCTGCAGTTTGACCAAGGATATTTTTCTTGACTATTTTACGACCTTTTTTAGTTGGGGTCGTTACCGTTACTGATGGCGTTGTTGCCGTCAATGCCGGTGGCGTTGTTGTAGTCGTTGCTGGGGGCGTTGTTGTCTCCGTTGCTGGTGACGCTGTTTGATTTTCCGTTGATTTCTCATTTTCAGGTTTTTGTGAAGGAGCAGCTTTCTCAGGTTCAGATTTTTTCTCACTCTCTTTTTTCTCGTCATCTTCGTTATCGGATGCTGCCGAAACTTTGGCTATCATTTCATTAATAACTTGATCCAAATTTTCTAAATGTTTTTCAACAATGGTTGGTGAAAATTCACCAAGTTTTTTACCCCAATTAGTTAATTTTGTTTGTTTTTTCTTTACAACTTTCGTAGGTGTAACAGGTTTATTTTCATCGGAGCTGGTTGTAGTTGTCTCTTTTTTATTTAATTTGGTCGTATTTTTTATACCATTTTTCATTAATGTGGTTTTCTTTTCAGGATTTTCTTCAAATTCGATATTTGCTGCAGTTGTTATTCGCTTTGCAATTGGTTTACGCCTAACAACTTTACTTTTTGCTTTTAAGTCTGTTTTTAACTTATTTTTGATGCCAACATTACGTTTTGGCGGTGGCAATCGACGTCCACCACGTTTTGGAGTAGCTTTTGCTGCACCAGCTGTGTCTGTTGAAGAAGCAGTTTGTGTTTCTGGTTTTTTAGTTTGTAAGTCATCTTTTGCTTTAGCTCCCTTTTTTGTATCTGTTTTATCTTCATTTGACTGTGTTGATGCCTCGGAATCATTTTCTGTAAGATTTGCTTCTGTAGACGATGTTTCGGTTTGAGACGTTGCTGGCATTGTTGTGTTGGCGCTTGTATTTGTTAGTGGAGAATTATTTTCACGTAATGGAACAGGGGATACTCCACTATTTTGTCTCTTGTTAGTGATACCACTTCCAGCAGGCGCTTTTTTGTCGCGTGCCGCCATCTGTATTTTTCAATGTGGACCAGTTACTCATTGAAAATGGAACCTAATGTTTAGAGGGAAATATTTTCATTTAGTATAAAATATAAGTCACTTCAAAATATATATAATTTTCGCTGGGTTGGAAATTTGTCAAAATATCTGTTTAAGTTAAGAAAACCCAAATAGTTTTTCGATTTGATTTTGCTAGCAATTGATTCTTCAATTCGAAAAAGGTAACAGTTACAAGTATGGCAAAAATTCGAAATTTCATGAAAATTAATGATTTTTTACGCTTCGTTCGTGAAAGGGGAAAGGGTTCATTGAAGCTTGCAAGAACCGACCAAAAATTTTGTCGGGATTTTATAGAAAAAGATGTTTTGGAAAAATATCTAGTTCTGCATAAACGACGTAGATTTTTAGCTTTCTAATTAAATCTTTAAAATTGTGTTTATAAAATATGTATTTAAAAAAATTTAACAATATGATTTTTAATTTCATTTTGTTTTCCTCGAGAAAATTGTGCTATCGTCTGAATTTTCCCGCTGAATTGGGTGATTTCTATGATGATTGAGAAAATTTTGAGAAGCTTTGACGTTAGATTATGTTGTTTTCAGAAAACTCGCTACTGTTTGAAAATTTAGAAGTTGCAAATTTTCACATATGTAGTGTTTGTACAAAAAGTATCGGGAAAATTGTAGGGTGAATTATATATTTTTTTGGTTCGATGTTTTTTTAGAATAACTTTTTAACTAAGGCAAGTTTATCAATTTTTTACTTTCTTTGTTTACAGGGATATTAGTCAATTGATCGCCTTGCACGTGACACAATCATATATTTTATACCTAAGCATATCATGTTATTTTGACAATTTTTCCATTGGACATTTCAAATTGGAAAATTATGAGGGTCCGTAGATATTAAAATTGGAATCAAACCCCAATTTGATCCTCCTTTTTTAGCAGGATTTGAAGGAACACTATATGTGAACAACCCTGCACAATCCCAAGAGCTATCTGAAAAACTCCTATTTTTGTGAAAATGTGAACAAACAGGAAGCCGGCGCACTTTTAGTGTCACTTTACAAAATAAACTCCTGAGATTTCAACTGTAACGAATTTTCTCAAGAACAGTTAACAATTAACTCAATTATCTTGGATAATGTTGTTACAATCCACCCTCTAAATTAATGAGCATAAAATCGAAAAATTTTCTAAATATTTATCATATTCCAAATATTGACAAAATTGGTAACCTTTGATATTGATTTTATTAATTGATAAACTAAGAAAACATATTATTTGATGTTAAATATATAAAAGCAAGTGTAAAATTATAAAACTGTCTTAGAAAAAACGTGAAAATCTAAAGAAAACGGAGGGGATGAAAACGTGAAAATAGGTTACATCATATTTAACTAAAATGTAATTAAATTACATTAAAAAGAAAATATGTTGAATCATTGTAACACAATTGTTTAAAATGCAATTTGCATATATTGAAAATGGAAACAAAAAAAATTGTCACACAAACGACCGACATTTTGCAAAATGTAAATACACATTTTTATATTATATATGAGTTATATATTGTATATAAATGGTTTGTGTATATGCTAAAGGGTCCCCATGGGGCGCAGTACCGGCTGACAGTTGTTATATGTGTATCGTCATGTCTCTACAACGGTGGTTCCTCGACATGATAATACCAACAACACAATCTTACAAGTCCTAATGTTTCTACATAAACTCACTATATATAAAATATTATAAAAATCATATAAAAAAAATTGAAATTGTAGGTTAATTTGACATTTCCAATATTAAAATAAAAAAAAAGCTTTCTTAAAAATATAAATAAAATAAAAAAAACAATTGACAAACGATTTAAAAAAACAAATGAAGAAAAAAACAGTTGAAAATCGTTTATATGTAGATATATATATATAAAACAAAAGCAAATGACCTGTTATATGTTTGAAGAAACAAAATATAATTTCCTTTTAGAATTCAGATCACTTCCATTTAGACTTGACAACTAAAAAACTTAAATTACTTGTTGCACTATAAATAATATAAAACAATTGCACATATTTATTAATACACGAGGGTATTTGACACACAATTTACACGAAAATTTTTTAATCACAGGGGTGAAAAATACTTAAAGTGAAATTAACATAAAACAATATATATATATACATATTATATGTAATATAAAGGGTAATATATATGTATGGTATATCTCTTACCTTCCCTATGTTGTGTGTAGTTCAGTATATAATATGTTGAGTTAAAACGCCATCTAGACTATGCCTTTAATAATAAATATGCGTCGTCGTATAATTTCATTTACCAATACGCTGGAGCAAAAGCACGTAGATGCTAGATTATTTTATTTTATAATGGTATTCGTGTATCTTCGTCAACAAAATCGTCCGAACAGTTGAATATACAATAAACCGAATCATTCTGACCCCAGCGGAAACGCCTAGACTAGACAACATACAGAGTATATTTTGTTATAATATATATACATATACACACTTTTATTATATGCGGGAAAAACTGCAAAAGAATCTTAACTCACTTCATTATACACATATTATATTAATAATATATATTTGGTTTCGTTGAAGCTAATTAAATTTGAATGATTTTTCACAAGATAATTAGCCATGTTTTTTTTTTTTAAAGTTTGTTTCCGGATATGAAATTTTCTTTTATTTATATATGTTTTAAAAACTTTTTATATGTATTTATTATATGAGTTGGCGATTTTAGTTTCAATTATTACCGATAGGATGAATATACATAGATAAAGTAACGCCGTTTATTCATTTGTTTTGTTATATAACAAACTATAAAAACACATTTTTAATATTATATATTAAGGGTATATTAAGTTTAGTCTATACTTTTTATACTCTGCATGTATCTATATCCGAATATATTTAGCTCAGTCTAAAGTTTTTATACCCTGCATATACATATATCTATAATGCATTATGCGAGTATTTTAAATTTAGTTTTAAAGTTTGTAATGATTAAAAATATTTATCGTTGAGACAAAATTTGGCAAAGATTAGTAGTTAGTCAATTTTCATCATTCCTAATGACACTCCCCCCTTCATTATAGGAAATTATACGTCTGGTGGGTGAATCACTATTTAATTTTTGGATGAAAATGATTTTTTAGAGTAAGTTGGGCATTTGGAACCAGAAAAAAATTCAAATTGGTCTTTTCGAATGAAAAATGGTGTATGAGGGGTGATATCTTGAAACAAGTTCTTCAGTCCAAACTACGCAAAATCAACTAAGATTTCCGCAAATAACGAGGTAATTAAAATTAGAAAAAACATAAGAAATATATAAAAAATCTGATATATCGAGATATATTAGAATCATTTCAAAATTGGAGTTTTTCGTATAGGGATTTCGGTGACATTTCAAAAATTGTTTTTCCAATCGTTTTGTAAATTTGGGGTCTAAACTCAAAAGGTATCGATTAAGAAAATTACAAAAAATCGAAAAAACTTTTTTTATTTTCGATTTGGATAAAAAATTTATTCTAGAAGTATTTTAACCTAGAAAATATAAATGTATCTGTTCTTTTGACGATTGTTCGAGTTATTTCTGAGAATTAGATTAAATCTTCTACAAGAAGTGCTATCCCGGGGCAATTTTTCTAGTTGATATCTCATTTTCATCATCTATTATACGATCTTAGGATAGGTTTTTGAAAATTTTTCAAAAGATGCGTATATATTTATATAATAAAATAAAAATGTGCTTTGAATTTCATGTATTGAAGGCTTACAGCTTAAACTATTGAATGATCTCGTATATACAGTGACATTGGATTTCATATGCACAGTTATTAATAATAACTGTATAAGCTCATATATTAAATGTTATGTATATATTTATAATAGTTAAAGCTAATTAAAATGCATGAATTTTTCAAGTCATGTTTCTTCCAACATTGTTTCCGGATATGAAATTTTCTTTAATACATATTTTAAACTTTTTAATGTATATTTATTATATGTGTTAGCGATTTTAGTTTCAATTACCACCGATAGGAGGAATATACACAAAGAATATAACGCCGTTTAGTCATTTGTTATTTTTTTGACATTTTTCAAAACTTTTTTTTATAGCGTTCTTAATCATTTTAGTATAAATTCTTACCGATAGAGGCAATAACGTTTTCTTGAAGTATTTTTCATGCGCATGGCTAACTATAACGTTCACAGACGTATTTTTTCAAGATATGTGTATAAAGGGATAATTTTTTTTATACTGTGTCTAGGTATATCAAATTTAAATAAGTAATTATATTAAATTACATTTAAAAAATATTATTTATGCAATTTCGTTTCTTATTTTCACAATTTCTAATGCAATAAGTTTCATTAATTGCTATTTTTCAATAATTTTAATTTGTCATTTACTATACCATTTACATGTATTGTAAATTTTATAAGATAATATCGCTGCGATCGATTTAGCTGTCCCTCCATCTACCAAGCTCCCATAAAATATGCTATAGTTAAAGCTATGTACTAAAGCTCTCTACACGATAGCTAATAATCTCTCTTGCTCTACATAGACCGTTTAACAGATCTATATTTACAGCAGTTTAGTAGAGAAAACGTGCGAATGTAGTCTTTTAATCTAGTTAGCTACACGGTAAGATATATATGGCGTTTAATACAATGACGATATGATATAGAAACAGATACTATAGTCTATAGACGATACTATTCGTTGTGTGCGTAGTCATGGTAGGGACAATAAAATCGATGCCAGTGCTTCCAGTGAAAAATTTTGGCGATAAAGAAGGCTGTTATGACTAATTTGCAGTTCTTTACATGTTAATGTTATAGAAAATGTCAAATTAAAATTATTGAAAAACACTCATTAATTAAACTTAATTAATGCATTAAAAATTGTGAAAATAAGAAATCAAATTGCACAAATATTATTTTTCAAATATAAATTATCATAATTATTTATTTAAATTTTTGAAACAATAATATTAAATTTTCAATGTAAGTTATAAATGCCATCTATACAATTATAATATATGTATCCATACAATTCTATAATTAAAGTAGTGTATCGTTACCATAGAAACGCCTCCTATAAAACTCACGCACGGTGCGAATAGTATAACAGATACTTTGTTGTATTTTCTATACATTCGAAGATATTTCGACATACTTTGATTTTATTGCATATTTATCATTGCTTATAAAATTCCTCATAATTTCCCAACGAAAAATCGTACATCTATGAAACGCACATCAAATTTAAGGGGACAAATTAAATTCTCTATGAAGTATAACAGATTTGATAAAAAACATGGAAAGAATTCGATATAACTTTTTTTCCTTGAATTTCAGATAGCCAATGGTAATATTTCAAGCCTCAGAATAAATTGGAAAGGCGCATCTTCAAGTTTACTTTTGTACCCTTCAAATGAGCCGTGTTTAATTCCAAAAGGATCAAGGACAATAAGGGTACATGCCTGGAATCACTGCGTAAGTTTTATTTAGTGAATATTAGGTATCTTTATCTTTAATATTTTTTTCGTTGAAAATAATTAAAAACCATGATTTTTGAAAATAATTAGCCATTCTTTACTAAATATGTTTTAAAATTTGTTATATGTGTATTTATCATAAGTGATGGCAATTTTAGTTCGTATTACCACCGATAGGAGGAACATACACCAAGAATATAACGCCGTTTAGTCATTTGTTTTATTTTTGACATATAAAAACTTTCTTGTATATTTTTCAAAACTTTTTTTTATAGCGTTCTTAAATCATTTTAGTATAAATTCTTACCGATAGAGCCATTAACGTTTTCTTGAAGTATTTTTCATGCGCATGACTAACTATATAACGTTAACACAGGTATTTTTTCATGATGTGTGGATGTATAAGGGGATATATATTTTTTTTTTGTACTATGTTTAGGTATATCAGAAATAATATTATAAATTCGAAGTATATTATGATTATAGCATATGCATTCACTTCGCTTCGTTCGGTGTTTGTACACAATGTCCTTGATGCCTTCCTGCTATATAGCTTGGTGTTGTATATTTATATATCTTATAATACGTTTGTTTGTATATTTGTTTTTTTTTTTTCTTTCGTGTTATTTATTTTGAAACGATATTTTAAACGTCTTGTTCATCTTATTATGGACATATTTGTGGTGGTACATGGAACACGGTACACGGTACTGTGTAGGTTTTTATAATACTTATTCTTCTGTTCTCGACTCGTGTGTAGAAGTTTTTGAGTTGCGTATATTACTTTATATTCTAATATGTTGCTTTGTATGTGTATTTTTTTTTCAGCAACCTTGCATTTTCTGTACTTAAGTCATAATATTATTTTATTATAAAAATATATAAAAATTCTTTTGTTTGAATGTTTTACAATATAATTTGTATATAATAAGTATTTTTTTATTGTAAAAAATGTATTTTCATGTGGAGATTTCAACAGATTTTCGTTTTTTTTGTCACCTATTTTGATATCGATATTTAAACATAGTTGGATATCTTTCCAAAATTTGAATTGGGGTATATTTAGGAGAGTAATGAAGAAAAGTAATACAACATACATATCAGGATACGTATCAGATATTTGTCGTTTAGTCGTAAAATCAATCAGATGGAAATTTAAAGTATTTAGGATTGTTTGATGGAATTATTATAAGTTTTTCGTATACGATTTTAGGTGATATCTCAAAAATTACTCTCCTAATCGTAAAATAAACACAATTTTTGTACTTTTCGGGTCAAAATTACTCTATATGAGTTTTATCAAATTCCGAAGCAAAGTTTGTTTGTTGTGATAAGAAAATTTCAAAAATTAAAAATTTTTTCTTGGGCTCGATTTGGCTTAAAATTATTTTTAGAGTAATTTTGACCTATAAAATATGATACTCTGATACTGAAAAATCGGGTCCGTTTAAATTTTGGACGTATATTTTTTGAAATATTGACGAAAATCGTATACGAAGGGTGATATTTAACGAAAGTTTTAGTCGATATCTAAGAAACTTGTCATTCAATTAAAAAATCCATGGGATTTTCGTATCTATGAATTATTTAGGGTTATAACATGCATATGAAATATATTAAGGTATACTAAGTTTAGTCCCAAGTTTGTAACGCTTGAAAATATTGATGCTATGAACAAAATTTTGGTATGGGTGTTTATAAAATCACCTAATTAGTCCATTTCCGGTTGTTTGTCTGTCTGTCTTTCGTCTATTTGTCTGTCATCACGATTACTCAAAAACGAAAAGAGATATCAAGCTAAAATTTTTATAGCTAGCTAAGAACGTAAAAAGTGAGGTCGAGTTTGTAAATGAGCAACATAGGTTTATTGAGTCTAGGATTTGTAGGACCCATTTCGTAAACCGTTAGAGATAGAACAAAATTATATGTAAAAAATGTTTCTGATAAAAAATTAAACAACTTTTGTTTGAACATTTTTTCGTAAACATTACTGTTTACCCGTGAGAGCGCAAGTTATGCGGAAATTGTATAGCATGTATTATATGGGAATATCAGTTATGTATGTATGTGTAATGTGACAGAGTAATAAACAGCGTCTATACATGGTATTTCAACAATTAACTTAGTCAATTGTTTGTTTTCACTTGTTTAAGCTCGATCCATTAGGTTTATTGCGTCTAACGATATCATGAGGTATTTTCGAAATTATAATATCCCATTACTTCTCTTTTATATAGGTAAGTTGAGCATAATATGGTCCATACCTTATAGCTCATAAAAGTTCCGGCGTTCACACAAAATTATTTCGGAGAAAAATAAATCTACGTATGGAAATGTAATTATAAAGAGAATGTGATTGTATATAATTATTAAAATCTATATATACATTGGTTTTTGTGGGTTAGTTTATTATATGTATTGTAAATGTTGCAAATTTATAAAATGAAAGTAGGTACGATATATTTTATAGTGACTCAGCAAGCAATTATATGTATAGTCAGTATCAGTTCATTTCGTAGCTCCAACTAACAAGAGATAAGCTTGCATTATTAATATGATATGTAGCTAAAACATATTATACCTACCTCTAAGTATTAGGTACTTCTTTACATAGTAATAACAGTTCTTTACAAGTATGTAATCAAATCTTGCAAATCAAATTTGATTCATTTCCCGGTTTCCGATTGAGCTGAAATTTTGCATGCACATTTAGTATGGATGACAATGCATGGTAAGGTTATGGCATCCTGATTTTCCCATTGCTAGCACCATATTTGATTTATATACATTTTTTTAGTCTTAAATTAAAAATTTTAACTTGTCACCTTACTAATTTTCCCCATTAAAAATATTTCCAACTAGCTTGATACCCGCCCGCTTCACTGGGATTATAAGTAACAAACACCGCTTTATAGACTCCAGCTCTATAAGATCACACTTATCTCCCTTCCATAACACTCGAAGGGATTGTTTCACACAGCTATAATATACGCACAGTTTTCAATTTTTTAAAGTGTATGTGTCATAATTCATTGAGTATATCAGAAATACGCACAGTTTTCAATTTTTTAAGTGTAAAATAGTCATAATTCATTGAGTATATTAGAAAAGGCGGCCATGCATTTATTTAATTTAAATTTCACAGAAATCTTCTGGTTCTAAATGATGATTGTAGATGGAGAAGCGAAATGTCAGATTAAATTAAACTTTTTAAATATATCTTTATAAATTATAGCTAATGTGTTGTTCTGATGTATGAGCTATATAGTTCTACAGTTTTATTCAAATCCATTCGGTAGTTTTTGCACGAAAGCGTAACAAACAAACAAACAAACATTTATAGGGAATCATATAAAATATATAGGGGTAGCAATTGGTTCGGATTGGTTAGAATGATTTAAAGAAAATTAAAGAAAAAAATAGCCGAATTATTGTATCTCTCAAATACAATTATTATAAAACAAAGTCGCTTGCTCTGTCCCTATGTCCGTCCCTATGTCCCTTTGTATGCTTAAGTCTTTGAAACTAGGCAACGAATTTTGATGCGGTTTTTTTTAATAGATGATTCAAGATTCAAGGTGATTCAAGAGGAAGGTTTTTATGTATAATACATCCATATTATAGTAGAGTAAGGGGTTGAAATAGGGGTTGAAAGGGATATGCTTCAAAAACTAAAAAAGTTGTGCATCGATTAAGCTCAAATATTGACACGATATACAACCAGCTTCAAAGATCTATTGTTTTTATCTACTTTTAACCGTCGGAGGGTAGAAAGGTGTAGCGAAAAAGTGGGAAGGAATTATCGAATATTTACAAATATACCTAAGTGGGGTATCAAATAAAAGAGCATGACGTGTACATTACAAAACTGTTATCCCACGCAAGGAAATGTGGAGGGAGGGGTGCAAGTGGGGATGTTGCCCAGCAAAGCGGATAGTTCACAGCTAGTATAATAATATAATCCTGATATAATATAATATATCAGGATTGATTATTGACTAGACAATTTTTTGCATCACCAATTCACCGCTACAGCTCAAGGACTTTAATAAATATAGCAAACCAGGATGTGATTATGCATATAAATAATTAAAAATATACAAAAATTAAAAAAGAAATCTAAAAATAGAATTAGGTATTAGGTAGTAAATTTTTTTTAAACCAAATATTTATTGTATTTAAATAAAATGAGAAAGTTTTAGTATATATTATAATGCATAAAAATATTATCAAAGAATAAAGAAAAAGTTAGTTAATCTTTTTGTATTATTACTACTCTAACTAAAACTAATAAATGCAATTCAACATTTAGAAACACACAATAATATAACATCATAAGTTGTAGAATATTGTTAGTGGATGGATACCTTAGGAAAGAAGTTAACCTGAGATGATATTTCTTTTAGTGATTGTATCTAACTATACTATGCAGACTTAGAGTATAGAATAGTTAGTATACACCTAAATAATAAATGTATACTTAGGTAAAATATAAATTTAAATATCTAGGTATCAGAAAGAATACTGTTATATGTAAAAAAGAGGTATCTACTACCATTGACTGAATCTGAATATTATAATAATATCTAAACAAGCTTATCTTTATAATATGTTTAGTTATACTTGGAGTTAAAACTATGATGGCTATAGCCAAGTAAAAATATTTATAAAACAAGTGAAAACAAACAATTGACTGAGTTAATTGTTGAAATACCATGTATAGGTAGTGTTGATTACTCTATCATATTACACATATACCTATACATGTCACATATACAATTTACGCCTAGTTTGCGCCCTCACGGGTAAACAGTGGTGTTTACGAAAAAATGTTTCAAGCAAAAGTTTATAAGGTACATTTTTTACATTTAAACTTTTGTTCTATCTCTAACGGCTTACAAGATAGGTCCTACGAAGCGAAGACCCAATTGACCTATGTTGCTAATTTACGAACTTGACCTCACTTTTTACGTCCTAAGCTCGCTATAAAAATTTCAGATTGATATCTCTTTTCGTTTTTGAGTAATCGTGATGACAGACGGACAGACAGACGACAAACAGACGACAGACAGACGACAGACAGACGAAAGACAGACGACAGACAGACGACAGACAGACGACAGACAGACGACAGACAGACGACAGACAGACGACAGACAGACGACAGACAGACGACAGACAGACGACAGACAGACGACAGACAGACGACAGACAGACGACAGACAGACGACAGACAGACAACAGACAGACGACAGACAGGCGACAGACAGACGACAAACAGACGACAGACAGACGACAGACAGATGACAGACAGACGACAGGCAGACAGACAAACGGAAATGGACTAATTTGTGAGTTTATGAACACCTATACCAAAATTTCTTTCGTAGCATCAATATTTTTAAGCGTTACAAACTTGGGACTAAACTGAATATACCTTGATATATTTCATATACATGGTATATGATACTGAAAATAATTTGTTTGCTGAAAGGCTAATATAAAATTATTATACATTTTGTTGTATAAGTAACAAATATACTTTCATTTCATTCTAAATTTGCAATATTTGCATAGTTTACTAATAAATGGGTGGATGTGTTTCTATTCTGAATAAATAAGTAGAAGACACGAACAGGCTACATCTAATTTGAATCCAGAGTCACATGGGTCATGAATCTAGGTGGCAAATTGATCGAAAGGTTAAAATATTTGTGTGTATATATGAATTTGATTTTAGACATGACGAAAAATGATGAACATGTTGAAAGAATTTTATACTTTTGAATTTCACAAACGTATTCTCAATCAAACGTATATTTAGCGAATTTCCGAAGGAAATGGAGCTATTGATTTTGTACTGATGATGGAATTTTGTAAAGTTTAATTGATTCGAATTTATAATTTTACTAAATATAAGTTCTTTTGAAGTATCGAATCAGTCAAATTAAACTGTGTTCTTTAAAAACTCTTCAATAGTACTTTCTAAGTAAATTTCTCCAATAATGGGTAATTTATTGCCTGTTTAGACTGATTGGACCAACAGTATTTTTAGGACACTGCTCTTGAGGCAAGAATGCCTCTTCAAGTGTAAAGTAACTATTTGCCATTTGTTAGCTGATTATTTTATTAAGTATTAAAATTGGTGGAAGCGCAAGTTAGCGCTTTAAACATATCCATCTGTCTACAGTAAAAATAGATATTAAAGATATTGGAGGGTTCAATTATTATGGTCTTTATAAACATCAGACGTTTTAAGCAATATATTGAATTTTCATACAGAGTGTCTTTTTTAAAGGGACATATGACGAGACATTAAACTTAGGCTTACAAGCTTAATGAAGAGTTCACTCTAATCCATAATTAGTATTCGATAGGTGAACACTTTAAATTAGAAAGTAATTATTCATTTAAACATTTTTACTTCGAAAAATTTTTCCACAGTACAGTTTAGACAAAAATGGACTGAAAAGTTTTACCCAAACCGTTTTTTCGTATTAAAATTGTTTCAGCGAAATCTAGACATTCTTCGAAAAAAATTTTTCAATAAAAGCATTATAATTTTTTTACTTTTAAAGACCATTTTTGTTTAAATTGAATGAACAAATAAAATACTTCTAAACAAATCGTGTTGAAATCGTTAACAATTTAGTATAATCAGCACCTTTAGCTTGCGTTTTCTCTTTTAGAATAGTTCGAAGGACCGTGGGTATTGTTACATGAATCCTCGTTCTTAACGGTGTTCCATTATTGTCAATTAAAACAATATTGTTACTATCAAATTTCGGCACTTTTGGTTTTTGATTCTTTTTTAAACCTACTAAAATACCTTTTTTTCTTTTGTCCAGTGATCGCAACTAATGCTAGAAAACATATTCGATTAGAAAACGTTTACAAGAATATTGAAAAGATTAAAAACAAACCTATATATCCTACTCCGACTTTGTTGTAAACATGAATACATCGGGGTGGTTTTCCTTCTGCCATAGCTCGTTTTCCAATTTCACTTTTATCAACAACTCGTAATCGAGTTAACTTTATTATTTGATTTAAATTTTGCGTATGGTGTGTGTTCTTTTTTCGAATTGTTGTGTTGTTTTAAGAATTTTCGAACATAGTTTCGATGATTTTACCTATGGTTTATGGTTTTTTTGCTTGTTAAAGTACCACCTATAGTTTCTTGGAGTAGATAATTGAAATTTTGTAATATGTGATCGACTCTGATAGATGTATTCCTGTCATGACAATACATTTTCTACTCTATTCTTTTTAACACCAATATTTTGATATCGTAAATGTAGACATTAATAAAAGTATATATTATTAATACAGATATAATAAATGTATTGTATTTTATATATACACAATATTGAATACTCTTTATGAAATGAAATAATAAAATTATTACAAATGAACGTCTATGGTCCATACGTCTCGAGGTCTTATGGTCTTGGTTGATCTGAACTTAACTCGTTTTTATTATTACATATATTATATTTTATATAAGATGCAAAATAAACTATATACATATATTGATCATATTATATTATATTATTGTTTGGTATATATCAACTCTTAAAATATTATTTTATAAAAGTTAAAAGTTAAAAAAGTTACTGCTGTTATACTTTAACTCTTAGTTAAACTTATTACTCTCTGTTGTTACAGACATAACAATATTTTAGTAATATATGTGGCTTGATAACGGTATACGAGTAGAGAGGTACTAAAAAGATTTATACTTGGTGTTCGATTCATTTAATAATATGTTTAAAAACGATATAGTATACAAATATTTAAGAGTATGATGATATATTTTACGTTGTTTTAAAACAATAGATATACAGTAGCTAATGGAATAAACTATTTAAACACCCTATATATGCGGTACGGTAATACTGTTTAAATCGCTTAGAACCAGTTATAATGAAGAAATTAAAATACATATACTTAAAAATAAAAAAATAAGTTTTATCGATTCAAATGTTTGAAGCAAAAACCTAGGTTTTCAAGAACAATGGAAAGCTCAGTCTACTCCATAATTGATTGATGAACCCGTTAAATTTGGAAGTTTTTATTGATTACAAGAGTAACAATTTTTGTACCATACAGTTTAGGCAAAAAGGATTTTTTACCTTTGTGTTATTCCTGAAATATCCAGGTATTCAAGATGGACATTGGCATTTTAGGGATTCTAGCGAAATGAAATGATCCAAGTTGAATTTGGAGGATGAACTCTGATCGATCGGTATGAAATTTACTAGGATTAATCGATATGGAATTTTTATTTTATCTTGGATATATGACGTAGTAGCTGTGAACTACCCGCTTTGCTGGGCAACATTCCCACTTTCACCCCTCCCCCCATATTCCATATCCTTTTCTAGGTTACTATCTATCACCTAACTAAATTTCATCAAAATCCGTTCAGCCGTTTAGGCATGATAGAGCAAAACTCCCAGCAAAAACCATAAAAAAATCACTAACTCAATTCAGTTTTCCGCCTACTTCCTACCCCCTAAGTACGATGACGTGATCATTTTGATCTTATATCCGTTTTTAGGTAACCATCTATTACCTTACTAAATTTCATCAAAATCTGTTCAGCCGTTTAGACGTGAAAGAGCAAAAGTCCCAACAAAAACGACTAAAAATCACTAACTCAATTTAGTTATCTGCCTACTGCCTACCCCCTAAGAACGATGGCGTGATTATTTATAGCCTATGACCATTTCTAGGTTATCATCTATCACCATACCAAATTTCATCAAAATCCGTTCAGCCGTTTAGGCGTGAAAGAGTAACAGACAGACAGACAGAGTTACTTTCGCATTTATAATATTAGTATGGATAATAACACTTTATTTATTATTACATTATATTTAGTCTAAAGTTTGTAATGTTTAGAAATATTGATAATAGAAACAAATTATTGATAATAGAAACAAATTGGTGATCTGGATTGTTCATCATATTTCTTAAAGTTAATTGTAACTATGATAGCTAAAGTTTTCATTTCAGATTATTACCAAAGTATTGCAAAACCCAGTTTTCTTTACCATGGTTGAATTATAAATTATTTTTCTACGACATTTGTTGAATAAAATATTTTTTAGAATATCATATACGTTTAACCTTTTTATCAAACCGTATATAAACAATTATATATTTCAAGTATAAATAAATTATTTGTGTGTAACTAAGTTCTTGGAAAATTTTTATTGAATGAGTCACCAATATTTTATAAACTAATTCATCAAAATTCTTAAAAGAATACAACACATACATATTATTGATATTAGTTATTGACATGATAAATGTTGTGCAATACTATTCAATTATATATTGAATTCGAATATTTTTCTAACATAGCAATAGTTATGGCGGACGAGTCAATGCTGTATGTGTGTCATACCCAACTGGTTGGCGATATCATAATACTCCTGGTGGATAGCCCTATTCAATACTGTAATATTTCTTATGCGAACACTATATACCATACTTTCTATCACTATACCATACCAGCATTGTAGTAAACGCCATACATTTCTTACGGAGTAGTAAATTCGTACTAATCAAGTTCAATTTTTACTCTATTTTATAATTGTTTCAGCACATATTTAAAGAGACCCTATGCTTTATATAACTTTTGGATTAAAGCATCAAAAACGGACTAATTTTTGGCTCAACCATGTTTATGACATACAAAAGTCCGTACGGAATTTTCTTTGTTTTTTCAAACAAACCTTAGAGAACACCGAGAATTACATTAAAATTGAATTGAAAAAAAACAGAAGATGGAATATTTGAATAACTTTTCCATTCTTTTTTTATCAAACTACGATAAAGTAGTCCTGATTAATAACCCATAAGCACTTAAGTCAAATTTTAAAGATTTTTTTTGCCTGCTTTTGAGGATTGATAAAAACAGTAAAAAAGAAAATTTTAGTTTTAAGCGTGATTCAAATATTTTGACGATATATTTAATATGTCATAAGTGTTCGAAGAAAGTTATTGACAGTACACAATCTGGAAATAAACTACAGGGAAATATCAAAAAGATTAATCAGTTGTAAAAAAACGTTTCTTAATATTTTCAAAAGTTTCAAAATTCCTGCCATTTTTTAACATATTATGTTAGACCAGGGCTTCTTAAACTTTTGTAATTCACGACCCCATTTATGATTGCCAGTTTCTTGACGACCCCATACAAATATAAAAGAAAAATAAATTAATATTTTTTGATGATTTATTTATTAGGTAACAATATACATATATGTATGAAAATATATAAGTTTAGAATTCGTTTTGAAACATTCAAAAATCTAAAATTAAAAATTGCACAAAAAATTATAAAATTGTATTTATTATAGTTTCAAAAATAAAAGTGGATTCTGACCTTCTTAATTCTCTGAAATATATTCAAGTACATGCATGGTAAGTATTAAATTAAAGTTAAAAATTTAATGAGATGGATGTGCCTGTTTTTTATTGCATAACAAATCAAATCTTGGTGGAATGTTTGAAACTGCTGGACGTAAAACCTCTTCAACATTTTTTATCGCTGAACGATATTGGGATTTAATATGTGTTAAAGCTGTTTCTTCAGCATTAATACCTAGAAATTTTGTTGATAATTATTTCTCGGGATTATTTCGGCTTTTAGAGATTGACAAAAATAAATTTATATTTTTTATTAATTCCAATAACATTTCATAATTCATAGTAAATGTTATTCAAGTTATTATAATACTCTTAATAGAAATGCAGGTACAAACAATCTTTCCGAACTAGAAGATTTTATGATATATTTATCTACGATAATTGTTATTTTATCTTTATAACAATAATTTTACAAGTTAAAAAACATTTTCTGTTAAATTGTATTCTTACCTCTCGCGACCCCAGAATTTTGCTACGCGACCCCAAATGGGGTCGCGACCCATAGTTTAAGAAGCCCTGTGTTAGACAATAACTATCTTTTAACTTAAATAGTTGAAAACACAAAAATTGAGAAACTCGATTTCTTAAGATATCGAGCTCGAACCACTAATTAAAACACTAATTTTCTTTATTGCCAAAGATTTCTTTGTGTATTCTTAAAAAGCAAACAAAAATATCACAGATATTTTACTTTATAAAGATGACTTATTCTGTTACTGCATAAAATACTAGAATGATTTAGAAAATGATTTCTAAAGGGTATTTTTTTAGAGGTTAACATCTTTGAGTTAGCGATAATCTTTTGTTAGTTAACCGCTTCGATAACAGCTGTTATGCTATTTTTGCTATAGTATATCGTCATAATTTTCGTATATATTAAGTAATTATGACATATTTTACTTAAATTTTGTATTCGCCATGACTTTATACAACATGAATAATAATCTAAAACATATTATATATATAATATGATGATAAACCTTCAAACTGAACTAAATGTTTATAATTAGAATGTATTATTTTTTTTTATTTCATCGTATCGCAATCATACAACATTGTTTATTTTTAGATGGGAAAAATATTTTCTTGTGAACACAATTAATTGTCATGACATGCTAGTTAAATGGTTACTTGGTTAGTTGTAGTTCAAAAATAGTATATCTAACTCAATAAGAAAACCTATGCATGAAATAATATACTACAGTTTTAGAATATTATAGGAAAAACATAGATATTAATCTTTAAGAGACGGTGAAAAGTCGATCTTTCATCCATCTGATAACCAGATGAGACATATTTTGTATGCAATTTTATTGATTTATAAACAGGATATCATAGTTTTTCTATCGCAAAGTGTTCATGGCTATTTTCAATTAAATTAATTTCAATAAATTTTTTCCATGAATGGTTTTCTGAAGGCAAGTCTATACCATTATTCAAAAAAGTCTCTAAAATATAGTTGCTGGGATACCATTCTCTAGAATTCAAATAGATTAATAGTGAATTTAAATTTAGAAAACGTTATAGCTATAAATATTTTATAAAGTTTAAAAAAAATTCAATATGAAATTTTTTGTGTTACTCATACAACTAGGTAGTGACTTAGTGAGTGTCAAAATCTTGGTGGAAGCGCAAATAAACGAATTAGTAAGAAATGGATATTTGACTATCATCACAAATAATTAAAAGATATTTATAAAGGAATTCTTCTATTCTATTCACTAATATTTGTGATGTCATAAACTTAATGTACTGAAGGTTTTCAGAGAGAGCTAAGTTAAGCTTCACTATCTATGGTATATGGATAGCCCAACAAAAAAATTAATTGTATTGGCTTAAAACTCTCTTTTGATCAACTCTAATATTTAATAAGTTGTTATTTCGTCTCATCTTCAGTCAATCCAAACTTTAAATTAAAAAAAATCCATTATTGTTTTGTCAGATTATGGCAATGAGGTTTTTAACCCATAATTGATATGGGTTATGGCTACATTTTTCAAAGTGGCTGTTAATATTGTAGGTATAAAACAAGCATTGCTTTTTGTTTTATTTGGAACAAAACAGAATAAACATAATTCTAAGGTAGCTGAACAACACTGAAGCTAATGAGACATAAGCGCTTTTTAAGTGCAGAGTCTCGAAAATTTTTGAATGGCGTTCCCAACTTAAAATTGAGTAAAATACGTTTGTTTTGTAAAAAGAACACAAATGCAAAAAACTTTTTTTTGACACATGAAATAACAGACTTATGTTTCAAATTTTCCTAAACACAGTTAAGTGTAAAATTTTTCGATATATACCATAGTTGTTAAAATATATATGCCGAAAGATTTAACGAAAATCACTTATAGAAGAAATAATACTCAAATATCCTTCATTTTATCACTTTTATGGAAAAACGAGTGTCGCTTGTTACAATTTTTTTTATAGAAAAATATTTGTCATGTTTTTAACTAATAAATAATAGTTTATTAATCTAAAGAAAATTAGCCTTGTTACATAATACAGCATACCTTTTAAAACACTTCAATATAGAATTTATATGTTAAAAACGCAAACAGCTCAAATCTATAAAAGGGCGTAAATGAGAATGCATATACAAGATTCTAAGATGACCCTACGAAAACGTGGTGTTTTGAGAACGCCTGTAAGTGCGTATAAAGCAATACCAAAAGGATTACAAATTCTACAAACTGCTTCGGTCGAGATTTGAACTTGTTGGCATCTAGTTTAAAAACTTTTCGACCATTTGACTAGTTTTTAAATAATTTTCTATTTATAATACGTTAGAATTTTATAGGTTAGTTAATTGTCAGGGGCGTAGCTACCGTGGTATCAGCCATATCAATGATACGGAGCTCTGGGCTACAGAGGCCCCTAACGTGTGTAATATTTCATTTGAATTTCTTGGCTAGTTCAATTTCTAGTGATAGCTTATAATCAATAAATATTCATTTCAATTTAATGCAATCATTTTTGTTTCTTTTGTGAGAAATCTTTATCCTTCATTGGGGCCCCCAACTAATTTTGATATAAGGTCCCTCCAAGGCCAACTACGCCACTGTTAATGGCGATTAATTATTTTAAAAGAAAGAGCAATTTTCATCTATTACAACATGCAAATAAAATATATTTTCTAAATTTTATTTAATGTGCATTAAGTTAAATAAGTATACCTACAATAATAATATGAAAAATATAATTATAAATAGGTATTTGTTGTAATAAGGAAAAGAAAAAAAAATTTCACTTAAAAATGTGAAACTCTAAACTAATATTATACGCATATAAAAATCTTATAGTTTAGCTACACAACTTAGTTAACTGCTACTTGCTATCATCAAGTAGCTATAATACACATACGTTATATCTGATTACTATAGGTATACACATAGATGTGTACACTTAAGGTAGAATAGCTAAAACAATGTGCACCTACAAATTTTATACCTTTATGGTCGAGGGATGACAAAGGATAAGTTTAATGATGCTGTAAAAGTAACGAAAAATTGAATACCCATATGTATTCGTTACTAAAATAATCTTAACCGCTACAATCGTCTCGTTACGTTACTCGTTACTTTTGTAAAATATTACCCAGTAAAACTTCAATTGGTAAGTTTTAATTATTATTTCAACTGTATAAGTTAAGATGAATATATTCTATAAATTCGTGAGAAACATTTCAGTACTCGGTACTAGATGGCGTATCCGTTACTCAGTATTCGATACATACGTTTGATGTAACATTCTAAAGTATAATATCGATATATCAAAATTAATTTTATAAAACACGTAGATAATAATAATACAATTTTGTTTTTGATCATTCGAACATTGTGGCACTAATCAGGCCATTATAATATTGCCAAACTTCGAAAAAAACATACTCATAATTATTACAAGTTTATTGAAATATTTGAATACATAATACTAATAAATTATCAATTTGTCCAGATTTCATATTCTATAGTCTTCGATATCGATGCTTTTTTGCGAATACTACACTAGCTTTACTCTACTATATCGATATATCGGAACATCTAATATCGATAATAAAATATCAATATTTCTATAAATATTAATTTATGAAACTATCTATTGTCATTTTCATTCTTTCAGTACTTTATCTGTTGATGGTTGGTTATCTTGGTATAGTTTATCACCCTTCTGTTATCCTTCTTTTTTAGGTAAACTCACAAGAAAATCGAACGAATTTATAGTTTACTTAATAATTCACTTTATTCAAAAATACAATTAATAATTATTTATTTACTTAATCTAAGTCAATTTATGTCAGTTTCTTAAGGACGTTCCTCGCTAAGTGATACAACTATTAAAGGTGAAATTATTTGAAGCTTTCGTTTCGAATTTTCATGGTGAATTCTATTATAACTTGGGAAATTATACGAAAATTAAGATTTTACGTTTATTTCGATATTATACCATAGTTTGAAAATCACTTACAGAAGAAATAACATACAAATACATACAATTTCATCACTTTTCTTTATAGGAAAATATTTTCCATGCTTTTAACTAATTAATAGTATTTTTCCAAATTAATCTTAAGAAAATTATCCTTTAGGATTTATATGTTTAAAATGCAAACTTTAAATGCTCAAATCTATAAAGTTTACCACAGTAAGAGATATTAAAAAATTTACGTGCTTATAAAGGACAGTAAAGAGAATGGTCACTCGATTTAAAGATGATTCCAAGAAAACGTGATTTTTTGGCCCTTTCCGAAGGACTTCCTTATTTTAAGACGGAAAATATGGAAAATTTTATGTGTTTCTGATTTACAGTGTTTTTAAAATCGCACACTTCTATAGTCTACATTCTGTATGTTATGGATCCTTCTAGTTACACAAGGATATGGTTATATTGCCGGATATCGGTGGAAAATGTGATTTATACACAAAAATTTGCATAGCCAAACAGTACATTTAGCAATCTAGAATTTAGTACATGTATACTATGAGTATACTACAATGCTATATGCTACACAAGCATTAATAGTGTTAACTATATAGATACCACTAATAATAAAGTAAGTATTATTATTGTATAAAACAATCAGAGCAGAAGAGGGGAAATTGTATTTTAATATTCTATTGTTCATGTTATATTGTTTCACATTTTTAGTGTGTTACTTTTTATTCTTTTAAATGAAATTTTTACTATTTTTATATTATTTTTGGTTTAATTATTATCATTACCATTTTAGATTTAGTAAATGTGTTAACTGTTTTAAACACCTAATTATAGAATTTAATTTGGAACAAATCATTCGAAGTTTATATTCGGGTATGATCGGGTGTGGTTCGTTCGTTGGAAATTTATACTTTTCTCATGAAATTATTATATTTTTTGTAGGAAAATGTTTAATATACAAAATTGAAATTTACATACATAAAGTTTTTTAAAGCCATTAAAAATTGTTTCTCCTTATTCAAATGTTAAATAGCTACCTATGATATCATGGAACTCATGGAATAACTTACCCACCATAACGCACCTAGGATTACCGCCACTAATTTTACTGACGGTACACTTTTCTCTTACAAGCGGTGGTTCTAATAACTCCGGATGAATTAGACCGTTAAACCCATAAAAATAAATGTAAAATTTAGATCGTTCATATTCTAATATATCATCTATCAATATTTCATCGAAGTTCAACCATTAAAGTTTCAATTACATTGTGTATTTGAAACTTTGACCCTCAAAATTAATGTTATACTTAAATTTGGAACTTTATACATAACCAATGATTGATTATGAGTTGAAAACGATAAACTAGTATATCCTTTCAAGTAGAGGTCAGAAAGAAATTGTTCTCAAACTATTCTAAAAGTGATCCAATTTCATTTTCCTATGTTTGCAACTATGTAAATTACTATGTTAGTTTGAAACATTCCATTTACGATATGAATTGTTTAACTAACGCTCAACAACGCTTGTTATACAGAAATAACAATTCTATATGTAAGTAACTGTGTATCGAATTTTTCGGGAAGATTATTGCCCATTTAATCGTCCTACTGAGCGATCAATTCGCATCACTATGCAAAAGTTCGAAGAAATGCAAGCACTGGAACGTGAGTCCAGCCAAGAATACGCTATTGGATTTTCTTAAGAGTTGAGTCTATTCGCTCCGTGCGTGAAATTTCGTTTCCATGACAACGATACACTACTTTAATTATAGAATTCTATGGATGCATATATAATTGTATGGATTGCATTGAAAACTTACATTTAAAATTTAATATTCTTGTTTCACAAATTTAAATAAATAATTATGATAATTTACATTTGAAAAATAATATTTGTACAATTTGATTTATTATTTTCACAATTTTTAATGCATTAAGTTTAATTAATTAGTGTTTTTCAATCATTTTAATTTGACAGTTTCTATATCATTAACATGTAAAGAATTGCAAATTAGTCATAACAGCCCCCTTTATCTCCAAAATTTTTCACTTAAAGCGCTGGCATCGATTTTATTATCCCTACCATGACTACGCATACAACGAATACCAACAAACCTGCATCGCCAAAGCACCAACAATTTGAGATTTAACATTATCTTGGAAAAGGAAAAATGTCAAATGTATTCAAAAACTTATCCATGCGACTTTTACTCGAGCTTAACCGGTTTTTTAAGTTTCAAGTGAACAATAAACTATTCATCATTTTTATTTAAGCTTCTTATTATTATTCTAAGCTTCCTGAGAAAAGTGCATATTGAAATATCACAAAAATTCATTGATTTTGAATGCAATAAATGTAATTTATATATTTTTCTGATAAAAGGGTTGAAATCAAAATATAATTTTACACATTATAGTATCAAATTATTTAATATATCAATCAACACATCATAGTCACTAAAATATTCTCATACCCTAATTATAGTTTCAAATTTCAAAATTTTAATACCAAATAAATGTTTCAATTATATATACTAAATTGATTTTTATTGAAAAGTTTTTTCTGTGGTTTATATGTGAGAATAGTGATTATATTTTATAGATTTTTGTGTGTTAAAAACATACTGTTATAATATACTAGAGTGATACCCACCCGCTTCGCTGGGTTTAAAAGTAAAGATTGATAAAGATAATTGCTCTCGCTTATCCCCTTGATATAACACTCGAATTAATGATAAGGATTGTTTTAGTAAAGTAAAATATATGTATAGTTTTCTAGTTTTTTAAATGTATAATAGTAATTATTCATTGAGTATATCAGAAAAGATGGCCGTGAAATATTTTATACTGACTATTTTTACAGAAATCTGTAATTTATGGTAATGTCAAATGACTACTTTTACAGAAATCTGTAATTTATGGTAATGTCAAATTAAATTAATTTTAAATTTTTTTTAAATTTATTTATTAATATATCTTTATAAATTATATCTCATGTGTTATTCTGATATATCAGCTATATTGCTGTACAGTTTCATTAAAAATCATTAGCTAGTTTTAGCATGAAAGCGTAACAAACAAACAAACAAACAAGCATGCTGACTTTCGCATTTATAATATATACAGATTTCCTATACTGCATAATATAATATGAAAAAAGCACTTACCTGGCTTCATATTTTCATAACTTAATGGTGCTTTGAACTATTTATATGTTCGATATAATTTTAAAATAAATCACTGCAAATAATGTAAAAAATCTAACATCATTAACATATCATTATCATATGAATTCCTTGTCCAGCCAAATATCAAAATTATAAGACTAATTAGACTTATGTTAGTAGTTATGTGATATTGGTCCAAGAGCTCGCTGCAAAAAACCTGGCCTATCGAGTTACCGGATGAAGTATTTTTTAAATGATACTACTCACTGTAACTATTAAAAAAATCATTTAGTGCCAGGGCAAATATGGTGCATAACCTTGCTATATTTTTTCTAAGGTACATTTTTTGGACATAAACTGTACCAATCGAGTAACCGCTTGAAACTAATTTTAAAATATAGTTTCGAGTGAGTAGAAAATAATTATGAACAACTGCCTCGGTCAATCTGGTGCTAACCCCATGGCACGACACATTTTTTAATTTTTTTTTTTGTTGTGTTACCGTACCTATCGAGTAACCGCTTCAAACTGTAATTAAATTGAAGTTTAAACATTTCTTATTAAGAAAATATATTAGTGCCGCTTCTATTTTAGTGACAAATGCCCGGCACGATACTTTATATTCCTTCAAGTCCCATACTATTGCTCATATAATCTATAACAGATACATTGGGGAATAAATGAATAAACATCTAATGGATAACAATTACAGTAATTTTTAAGTGATTTTTTTTTATTTATTCGAGTATTTTATAAAGTATCAACATAAAATACAATGAAAGTTCTCTCATATACATATTTTACTATAAAATTAATTAAAAAACTTAAATATCTAAAAATATACATTGAACTATATATATAGAATTATTATTAAATGTCATCATGATCATCATCATCACTATCGTCATGATCATTGTCACTACGGCCATGATCATCGTCACTTTTATCATAATTATCATCATGGTCACCTTTATTTTCATGATTATCATCGTTATTATCGTCATGGTCACTGTCATTTTTTTTGTTGTAATCATCATTATCATAAGAATCATCATCACAATTACCAATTTCATTAAGCTCTACGTCATCAAGTTCTACCATAACAATGTCTTCAACTAAGAGAGGTGTTGGATCACCTTCGAACCAAAGCGGTTCAATTTTATTGTCATTTACTGTCCATCCGCATTGTTCTGGTGAGAAATTGATGCAGTTAGCTTCAGTAGCATTCTGCCACATTGAAGTTACATAGATAGTTCGTAAAATTTTTTGTTTCAGTGACTTCCAACATGGTGGAAGTTGAGTTGAATCAAATTTTTTTACATTTTTCATAAAATATTCTGCTACAGACGTTGACGTAAATCGATTTTGAAACATTAATAATCTCGCATTATTTACATTGTTACAACTTATTCCATAAATTTTACAAGTATATTCTTGCAATATTTCCATACTTCTTAAATTATCAATTTCGTCTATATTCGCGCTCAATGTTCGCATCAAGTTTGGACAGCTTTTGACAAGTTTTGATATTTAAGTTTTATAATTAATTTTATAGTAAAATATATGAGAGAACTTTCATTGTATTTTATGTTGATACTTGATGTTTATTCATTTATTCCCCAATGTATCTGTTATAGATTATATGAGCAATAGTATGGGACTTGAAGGAATATAAAGTATCGTGCCGGGCATTTGTCACTAAAATAGAAGTGGCACTAATATATTTTTTTAATAAGAAATGTTTAAACTTCAATTTAATTACAGTTTGAAGCGGTTACTCGATAGGTACGGTCCCACAACAAAAAAAAATTAAAAAATGTGTCGTGCCATGGGGTTAGCACCAAATTGACCGAGGCAGTTGTTCATAATTATTTTCTACTCACTCGAAACTACATTTTAAAATCAGTTTCAAGCGGTTACTCGATTGGTACAGTTTATGTCCAAAAAATGTACCTTAGAAAAAATATAGCAAGGTTATGCACCATATTTGCCCTGGCACTAAATGATTTTTTTAATAGTTACAGTGAGTAGTATCATTTAAAAAATACTTCATCCGGTAACTCGATAGGCCAGGTTTTTTGCAGCGAGCTCTTGCTCCATATGTATATGTATATGTTTAGATAAAAATGATTCTAAGATGCTCGAAGAGAAGGATTTTTCTTTAGAAATTGATATTTCCTATCCTTAAGGTAGTACGAGCACGAACGCGATGTTAGGAGTTAGGGTTGAAATTATTTGTACTTTATTTTCAACTTTGACAATGAATTTTGTTATAACTTTATGAATATAGACGAAAAATGAGAATACAATTTTTCGATATCTGGCTATCGATATTTGGAAAATTATTCTAGATATTGAATAAGTTTATTCGTACTTTTCGTTTTATATTATCAAGCTATAACATAATTCACCAACAAAACTTGAAATATATATGTTTTTAATTTTCTTTCGACTTGTTTTGGAGAAATCTATGAAAATATGTCATCCATCTATCGTTTTATCAAAAAACCAGTTTTAAATACGATTACTTTTGAAGTCATTTATAAGTTGAAGATTTTTCACCGTATGACTGTTGAAGTTTTGAAGATTGTTTCAAAAACTTATTTTGTCTTCAAAATACCACTTGCGATATTAATCTAAACAGCAGCTAAGCAGTTTTTCGTTTGACTGTTGTTGAAGTGAATCATTACTGTTCTACAAAATTCTAATCTACGCCTTGAAATTTATTGGGATATCATGACCCCTACTTAAATTATAAAAGTTTTTGAATCAATACGAAGAAAAGGTAAGATTAATTCGAAGGGTATTAATTTTCCATTTGCAATTTCCTGTAGAGCGTATATAACATGATTCGCCGATACTAATGAGATATTAGCTAATAAAGAATGTACAGATATTTCTATTATAACCTGGGATCCGTTTCCCTGCGCCTCCACCAAAAAAAAATTTATGGGAACATTACTAATGACTTCAAGAATTCATATACCAAGCTTAAATCTTACAAAAACAGTAGTAACATTAAGAGAGTGGTCTATTTTTTACTGAACAGTTCTTTTATACATTTGAACAGTATTGCTGTAAGTTACTATGGTTTTTTAATATAAGTTATTCAACGCGTGCTGATACCCAGTTTAAGCTTGTTTTCGTATTTATATGTAAACCGACTGACAGCTGTTACATGGTGAAATAATTTTTCCAGCTCACTTGATGAATTAACTTGAAAATATCCTACAGGATTTAAAGATATAAGGAATTAAAACCAAAAATAATTTCAATTTCTTAGCGATTGTTTATTAAGTTTCAATTAAGTATATAATAATAAGTTTTATTTTTTGCAATTTTTTTTTTGTATTTACAATTTTTTCTCCTTTAGTTTGATTGAGATTTTTATTTTTTAATTGAAGGGGAAATTTTTTTTTTTTTGTTTATAATAAGTTAAGGTTAAATTGTATTTGAATTTTTTTACAAAAAAATTATAGGAAGCTTTCTCAAAATGTACACTTAAGCTCTAGAATCAAATCGTAAATTTCTTTAGTGTACATGTTCAAAAAGCTTTTGACAATTCAAAGTTCTTATAATCTTTTTGAGTGTTAAAAACTATGTTGACTATTTTGAGAATATCTTTTTTTTGTTTCACTAAAAAAATTAGAGTTTTTTTTTATCTTGCTTAATATTTACGTAGAGGAGGTTGGATGTGATAATGGAATGATTTTTGGGGGATTCATGGGTTTTTTTTGCACTAAATATTATTACTTTATACAAATAACAAAAAAAAAAAAATTATAATAATATAAAAAAATTAAGTTTATTGCACGTTCACAAATTCTTTAAGTATAGTTTTTTTTTATTTATAGTTTTTTTTTTCTTCCATTTTTTAAGTAAAATAATTTTCTTTTTAAGTACAGCATATTTTTAAAATGGTTTTTAGAAAATAAATTTTCATGATTTTACAAAATTGATATTTTGAAATAATATTTTGTTTGAATGAAGTGCGTCAGTACTTTTTTCTGTTTTGTTGGTGGTCTAAAGGAGTTATCAAAATCCTGAAATCAATTTCATAAAAAGCAAACTGATTCATGTTTTCAAGATATAATCTCTTTATTGAGCAAAGTGATTTATCAGACACTACTAATTCGACATTTTCTATCGATTCAGTTCAATTTTCCTGTAATGTTTGCTTCTCAATAATTCTGCATTTAAAAATTTGTCATACTATGCCAATGGTATTAATTAAAAATTGATAAACATTTTCTCTTGTGGCTTTATGTGCCATTTTGATTATTTTATCAGATTTCGTGACTTTTTTGATTTACAGGAGGAAAATAAATTCAGTTTTATACACAAAAATAAAGTTACAAGAGTTACAGATATATGGAATAAGATTCAGTGTTCTTCATAGATATTAATAAAGATTCTGTCAAATCATTTAGAGTCATTCATATTTCTCAATTTTTGTATTTCTCAAGTTTACCCAATTTTCAAATATCTTCTTTCAAATATCTGGAGTCAGCCTCACACATAGTTTTAAATAGCTTAGCTTAAGTTTTAACGGAAATTAGCTTTTTCAAGGGAAAACGAAAATTTTACGATATTTTCGCACGATATTAAGCCCTAAATTTTGATCATGACTTATGGTCTAAGGTTTTCTTACAAAAATAAAATTTTAACTACAACGTACTTTTTGTCTTTTCTCACCAAAAATTGATAGTTTAATTTCAGTATATTGATTCTCCAAATGAATTATCAGTTTTTACACAATAGTCCTTCTACACATTTTCTTAAAATTTCAAAAACGCACATTTATTGGGAGTATATTTACCGTGCTACAAAAAAACAGGTAGTTTTCTATCTTTCGATTATTGTTTAGTTTTATCATAACAAATCAAACATATTTTGGTTTTTAACGCGCGGTCGTATAAAATTCGAAGAAAACGTCATACCAGTTTGAAAAACATAGCTCCGAGAAAAAGCGTTAAAAATTTTTTACAAAGAGCCACATTTGAATAACAACGTATTCTTGTATATAGCTAAAAGAATTTTCTACTTCGAATTTAATCATAAAATTCTATAATAGTTTTTCAATGATACTAAGGAGCAATTTTCATGTAAAAAAATTGATTTTTTGAAAATTTTCAATCTAAGACTGTGAGAAAGTGAGAAAGTCTTTTTTAGTTAGAGATATTTTAATATGTAGAGCCTCTTAATTTAATTTTAGATGCCATCTTATTAAGAAAATTAAGAATATTGATGTTAAAGTCCATTAATTTAGTTTCAGCTTATTGTATTTCATCTCAAATTCAATATATCCTAGAGTTTTATTTCAACTGAATCAAACATATAATTCTGAAGTAATATAAATATATTAGAAATTTGCACATTTTGTCCATCATTTTGCACGAAAACTATCAGTCAGTTTCTTTTGGTCATCTTAAGGTAGTACCAGCATGAAATCACTTTTCGACAGATTTGGCCGAATTTTTTTTCTCGGGTTTATAATAGCTTTATTTATGAATTCCTAAAATTTCATAATTTTTGACCGTTTAGATCGCGTGATATTTAAAGACAAAGTTCGCGATTTTGAGGTTCATGTCCCATTTAAAGCATGTAAAATGTCCGGTCTCTCCAACTATTTTTTATGATATTATTATATTTTGAAGAAAAAGTAGAAAAAAATGTTTATACAATACAATTCTAAAAAAAAAATTTAGAAATTAATTTTCACTTTCGAGATATTAATTTTGACGTAAATTGATCGAAATTGGGACGTTGGCATAATTATTTCCCATTTTAAACGGTCAAAATTTCTGAAACTTTGGGAATTAATAGTAAGCATTATTAAATTCTTAAATTTAATTTTTCGTTAAATTCTGTCGAAAAAAAAATTGTACCATTGCTTTAACATAGAAACTGCAAATACCATGCTGGAACATCCTTAATCACAAGGTACAGGCATAAAACTTTTATACAAGCATAATTCGATCAAAACGAACAAACATGAAAATTTGGCATGAACATGACTTAAAAAGGGCGAATATAAAAGTTTTACAACCGATTTCTTATCATGATACCAACAAAATAAGCTGAAAAATCCTTTAAACACTAAAATCATGAACAAAATCAATTCTCACTACTCTAGTTGCATAGGTCAAATCCATCGTGTTGACGATTCAGCAATGATAATGCTAATTTTGCAGCCCTGACCAAGAAGCCGGACGAGGCCCAAGCAAGTGGCAACCCTAATATATCCTCCTTAAAAAGAACAAAAACCTTCATTGTGTATTAAGTCACATAACACATAATCAAAGAAAATTTTTAAAGTAAGATGGATCGTGATGCGGTTTTCGCATAAAGGTTCTGGAAGTTCTTTTTCGACCCTTAGCACGAGTGGTTGCTCATGTTAAATCCATCGTGGTGACGATTCAGCAATCATAATGCTATTTTTTCTTTTTCGACTCTGACCACGAGGTGGCCTGGAATGCTTTCTAAGCCCCTCACTACCGGGCGAGGCCCAAGCAGATGGCAACCCTAATATATCCTGCTCAAAAAGAACAAAAACCCTCATTGTATATTAAGTCACATAACACATAATCTATACATATTTATAATACGTATATAAGTGAACTTAACATAAGTAAAAAGTACTAAAGTCATATTATTTTATTATGTATGTTATGTTATATTCTAAAAATAGATCGTTTTTATGTGTATGTAGTATGTATAGTAAAACTGACTTAAGTGTGTTTTTATATGTATTATGCATGTAATATATATGTATATGACTTAAGTATAGTTCTGTATATATGTATATGTAATATTTCACTATACTATAGCTGAGCTGTGTTTGTGCTGTAATATAGTGACTTGAATTGTGATTGTATTTTTACTACATGACAAGCAGTTAAAAAGTCATTCCAACAACGTATTGCATATTATATATTGGCTAACTTAACTACATACTTATTACTTTACAGTAAGTTAATATTGTTTTGTATGTTAAGTAAAAATTACTTAGTTAGCCATCGAACATACATATTTAAATCAGATTTTGATATCCTGTTTTTATCATGATTTTCATTTAAAATATCAAATAATTCGAAGCTTATGCGACCATAAAATTTTACAGGTTTTAAATCAGGGATATCAAATTCTTTGTTATCTAGATGAACCCAATTTCCTGAACCAAAACTAATTGAAAGTCCTATTTTAAGAATGTAGTGTTAAAATTTTCTATTTTGACAATGATTTTACGGAGAGTTCCAATTCTGAAGTATTAAGAAAGAGTCAAAGATGCATTATTTGTATCTTAAGGCAGAAGATATTAAATTCTTTGTTATTTAGAATGCAAATATCCAATTTTCCGAAACCAATCTAATTAAAAGCCCTATTTTTGGAGCGTAGTGTTTATATCCTTAAAAATTTTCTATTTTGGCAAGGTTTTTACGGAAAGTTACAATTCTCAAATATTAAGAAGGTCCAAGATCCATTATTTGTATCTTAAGACATAAGACAAGAAAGTATAATGTATAAAGGCTGTATCTTTTAAGCCACAAATCGAGATTATTCATGTCGAAAATCCAATTAGGCTGTGATGTAATGACGAATCTGATTTTTTCATAATTGTCTCGGTGGCAGTTAAATTTTCTATCAAAACTAACTGAAATGAGATAAACTTTACGAATGAACTATGTGGATGGACAGAACATTAATAGAATACTTCGAAAATACAGAAACTTCCTAGATTTTTTTAGAAAATCTCATCTTTATTTCGAAATATTTGGAAATTTCATAATGACGAATTTGTGTATCTAATTCCAGCACTATTGACTCGGAAGCAGTCAAAACTTTTTCAAAACTAACGAAAATGAAATGAAATTTACGAATGAACTGTTAAGATAGATAGGGCATTTATAGAATATTTGCAAAACACAAGAAACTGCTAGATTTTTTTAGAAAATCAGATCTTTATTTCGAAATGTTTGGAAATTTTAATTCGACTGTCAGATAATGACGAAGTTGTATGTCTAATTCATTCACTATTGAATCGGAGGCAGTTAAACTTTTTTCAAAACTAACAAAAATGAGATTAAACTTACGAGAAGAGACGCTTTATAGAAAACACAGGTAATTCCTAGATCGTAAAATCAATATTATACAATTTATATATCAGTTGAAATATCGAAATATACCCACAAGTTTAAATGTTTGCAACGATTAGAAATATTTGTCGTAGAAAACACACACACATGTTTTGAGTAAAAAGATAATTATATTAAAAACCGCATTTTAATAATTTGGATTAAACGTTCTTCAAAGGATATACGTAACGCCTTATGAGAGAAGTAATTTCAGTACAAATGGTATCCCAACTACAACTCTTCCCAACTCTTTCCACCAAAAATTTAAGTTGAATCTAAAAATAATTGAATTTTGAATATAAAAATAATTTTCTCGAATTCGGATATTTAAAATTTTATAAAATCATGAAATTATATTTTCTGAAAACCAATGCAAAACATTCATCTATACTTACTTGATTGCGAGGAATTTTCATATTTTTTTAAATTTATATTCAACCTATATATAATAATAATTTAATATATAAGTTCATATATATATAGTTGATCATAAAGTTTGTATACTTAATAATTATTACAATTATTATATAATATAGTCAAAAGTAATATATCGCCATAATTAATATAGTGTTTTTTTTTTTTAATTTTATTTAAAAGTTGGTAATACTTACAATTATTAATTAGTAAAATTTATTTTTCTTAAATTAATTTTTACAGAAAGAGTTTTGTTTTTTTAATATACACAATTTTTTTTTTTTTTGAAATATTTACAAAATTTTTTGGGGAGAGAAAATGTTAAACGTTATTTTTTATTAATATTTTTTCATTTTTTAAATAGGAACAATTTTGTTATACATTTTTTTTCTTAATAAATTGTAAAATTTTTTAGTTAAAATAACGTCTAATATTTCTTTTAAATATAAATTTTTTAATTTTTATTTTTTTTAAAATAATTATTTATCTAAATAATTTGTATTTTTTATTTCGATGCTGTGAGATTTTTTAATTTTTTTATTTACATAATTATGTGGATTTAGGTCTTTTTTTAAGTAGATAATTAGGAAAAAAAATGAGTCGTTGATTATTTTGAGATAATTTTTTTTCGGTATTGTGAACAAATTTTTTTTAGCCCTTCTTTGAATTTAAAATAGGCCTTGTTTTTGAGTATTGATTTTATTTGATTGGGTTTTTCTCATCAGTAGTAACTTTTTGTTTTTAATTTTTCAGTCATAATAAAAATTCTTGTTGAGAATTAATAATCATTTCAATTTGAGCATATATTCAAAAACTTGATTAATAGCTTTGTAAAACATTATTTAAGATTAAGCAGCGCTTTCGTATTTTTAAATATCTTATGATCTTTAAGCTCTCAGTACGTTTTGCTTTTCAATAAATAATAGTTATTTTTGCGTAACAATACATAGGATACGTCGTAAAAGTTTAATTTTGCAACACAGTTTGACTGAAAAAGATTTTTTTTTGGTAATATTTTTGATAAACAATTTCTTGAGCTTTAATAATTTTTTTTATACGTTTAAATCTTTTAATTTAGATAACTTTTCAATATTTTTGGATTTCGAATTAAACCTTGCGTGGAAAATAAAAAACCGATGCTTATTTTACGGAAAACTATACTAAATTACTATCAATGAATAAAATTTTGAATAAAGATGATCAGAAATCTTCTATAGATTAGAAACTGTGCTATAAATATCAGACGAACACTTTTCATATTAATTAATAATATCTGGATGACCGAGGGATAATCTGGATTTTTGCTCGGTATTCTTAAAAAGACACAAATTTTATCACTAATAGAAGACCGTTTTAAATGTCTCCACACAAATACCAATTTGAATCATTAACTACGATATACACCAATAGATGTCAGGAAGAGTTATAATTTGCATTGTATTTCATTAACTACATACTCATTTTCATGAAAATCGTTGGAGCCATTTCCAAGATCGTTGATATATATATATATATATATATATATATATATATATATATATCAACGATCTTGGAAATGGCTCCAACGATTTTCATGAAAATGAGTTTGTAGTTAATGAAATACAATGCAAATTATAACTCTTCCTGACATCTATTGGTGTATATCGTAGTTAATGATTCAAATTGGTATTTGTGTGGAGACATTTAAAACGGTCTTCTATTAGTGATAAAATTTGTGTCTTTTTAAGAATACCGAGCAAAGATCCAGATTATCCCTCGGTCATCCAGATATTATTAATTAATATGAAAAGTGAGTGTTAATTTTCGAATTAACGGCGCTATTTACGAGAAATAGCATGAAAACTACTTACATCACATCTTATTCCACATTTTTTGTCCATTCAAACCAGAAATATGTTTAAATCAATCGATTTTCGAAAGAAAGAAATACGTTCTGGCTTTTAGAAAAGCGTGTTTGAACATACGGAATATATATACATATATATATATATATATATATATATATATATATATATATATATATATATATATATATATATATATATATATATATATATATATATTTAAACATATTTCTGGTTTGAATGGACAAAAAATGTGGAATAAGATGTGATGTAAGTAGTTTTCATGCTATTTCTCGTAAATAGCGCCGTTAATTCGAAAATACCTTATAGTGCCGTTATTTCGAAAATATCTTCTTGGAGACTTTAAAGCGTTTTTTGGTACCGCGCAATTGATAATAAATAAAGGTAATTTTAAGTTGTTTTTAACAAAATCTGTAGAAAAGTTATTAAGATATGATTTAAAATGGGCCAGTTTTAGTCAATTGTTACATGTAATCCATATATCGTTTTTAATCGACGGCTAAAAATATTTGAATTTAAACATTTCTGAAGTTGAAACAAGTGAAACTGAACGATTGACTGAGTTAATTGTTGAAATAATATGTATAGACAGTAATAAATACCATGTATAGACATGTATCGTTAATTTTTTTACGTCATGTCATTAAAGAAAGATGACCACTTTTAGATAGCCACACATTGCTGATATTCCCATATAATAAATACTATATAATTTGCGCTTTCAAGTGTAAACAGTGATGCTTACGAAAAAATATTTCAAAAGAAAGTCAATTTTTTTATAAGGAACATTTTTATATTTAAACATTTGTTTTATCTCTAACGGTTTAGATGAGTCTTATGGACTCAATACGAACTCAACCCACCCCATTTTTAACGTCCTGAACATGCTAATTTTAGCTTGATATTTTTTTCGTTTTTGAGTTATCTTGTTGACAGATAGACGAACAGATAACCAAAAATAGACTAATTAAACCAAAATTTTGTTCGTAGCATCAATATTTTTAAGCGTTACAAATTTGGGACTAAACTTAGTAGTATACCTTGATATATTTAATATATACATAGTATAAAAATTGCTTTACGGATATTTTATTATTTAGTTTTATTTTTGTATTACTGACGTAGAAATTTGAAGAATATTGATTTCCTTCTTAAATTTATATCCAAAGTACAAATTCTAAGTGTAATTAAAAGTAGATATTAATATTCAATTAAAAAATTGAGTTGGTGTCTAAGTAATGACGACATTGACGTAAATAATATCTTTCAGAATCTTTATACAAAATTTTCACATATATTATATATATATGAAGAATATAATATATAAAAAATACATTTTGTATTGGCATGAGGATGACCTTGAGATGAAATAAATTTTTTATCTATATTTTCTGTTATTAATTTGTTTTGAGATAACATATGACTATAATAATATTGTATGTATATGTAAATTGTAAGCTGATATTAAAATAAAAATGTACATATATTTTAATATCATATTTTCAACAAAAATTTTTGTTTTTAAAAAGATGCGCAAAATATGTATATAAGTATATACTTATATATTTAATTATAATATTATTCAAAAATATTGAAAAGATACTTAAATTTTAAGTAAATCACGTGTTCTTAAAGTGTGTAGATTTAAAAAACGTCAGAATTTGGTTATTACGAATGATTTAGAATATAATTTTTTTCCATTATTATAAAATATTAAATAAAATTAAACTGAAGTTTTTCCTGGACTATCTCCTTTCTGATTTATTATACTATTCAAGATATTGAAAAGTTTTCGAAATACGTCTTGACTTTTATTCCATGACTTTAGACTAGTTATACATAGACTAAGCATCGTCTATCTTTCCGTACAGTGAGAAACGTGTCCACATCTGAGGTAATTGCTTAAGTCAGCTAGGGATATTTAAAAAAAATCTATTTATCAAGAAGAATATAGGGACATTTATCGAAAAAATATACCATTGAATGTTAAATTTTCATATCACGAAATGTTTTACATAAAATGTAGTGATTTCACTGAACTTTTTCGCTTTTAGACTTAAAAAAAGACTTATCCCGTATCACTTTACATTTTTTCTTACGAATCTACAATGGATTTTACCTAAGCAATAACCTCAGATGTTGGCACGCTTTCAATCGTTTGACACTCTATGTAACTATAACGTCAATGCTTTTATTGCTACAAGGATATAACACTCACAGTAAGAAAAATTACTGGATTGAAGTAAGCAAGTTTATTTGAGTTTTGATGTTATTATAAAAAGCAAAAATATCTTGAGTCAACGATCTTAATGCTTAATTCAAGAAAATCAATATGTGACTGTCAGAAGTTAGAGTAACTATTTTCTTGAATTTTTTGTTGCTTAAATTAATACTGTTTATAGTGTGGCTTAAAAGTCAACGCATATTTCTTTTGAAGCACATGAAATTTTAATACTTTTCGTGATAAATTCAAGTCAATCCATGCAAATTTTCATCAATTTCTTTTAATTTTTCACCGCAAATTTACTCTTATACCAACTTTGTGATCAAAATTTCTTGTAAAAACAAGTGAAAAGTTCTTATCAAACACTATTTCTCTGAGGAAATGTTACTTTTAAAAATAACTTAAGTTCATAGAATAACCAGATTCTGAGATACAATTTTCCTGTTTACCAAAAATTATTACGTAAGAGATATAAATTTCTCAGTTTAATTTCCTTAAAACTTTTTTTCTATTAAATTCCAAAAATTAAAATTCTATGTAGTACCCAAATTCGCTTTATTTTTCCAAAATTTTTTAGAAAAAATATTTACAAATTAGTAATATAAAATTAAGTTAAAAAAATAATTTACAATACTGTTTTATTTTCATTTTCTTTGCAAAAAATGTACAAAAAATTAGGAAGATATCAAAGTCAGGAATTTTACAGTTTAGTATGAAGATTTTTACTTTGAAAGCCGTTTCAATACTAAGTAAGTACTTTTCTCAAATTGATTTGGCAATAAGAGCGAGTTTCCGCTGGTAGTCGATAGGTAATCGTTATAAAACTCTATCAATGTGAGAAAAAATTTTTTTGTAAGCAAGTTGTTCTTAATAATCAAAATTCTTACATTTTTATAATACTCAAAATCCCCAGGAGAAAGTACGGTCACATAAGTTCTAATTTTTTTGATAAGACTCTTAATAGAGAGTTGATAGTTTTCCAACAGGATATTACCAAACGATTTTTCTTATAAAAGGACAAACAAATCAATTCAATTTTAAGCTTTTTCGCTACACATAGAAGAGTTTTTCTCCGTTCTTCCAGAATCGGCCTATTATTTAAATCTGTAAAATTCCTAACCAGGGAAAAAAAAACTTGCACCATTTAAAAAGTAAAAGGAAAAACTAAAATCACAATATTTTTTCTTAACAATACTAAAATTACAAAGTGTCCCTCTATAAAGTCTCACCTTTAATCGCTGCAGCCGCAATCATTTGAGCTTGTTGACAGAACATATTTGCCGCCGATGAGGATGATAGCTCATGCTCTGAACTAGATCCTGCTGACGATGAGCCAGATGGTGGCCCACCAGTGATGCCACCCCCTAAAGTTGACGTAGTACTACTTGTCGACGATGCTCGACCTCCATTATCGTTAGTACCTGAATTTGTCGCATTTGTTGCTGTCGATGGTGACTGTTGTTGATGGTGATGATGTAACTGTTGTAAATCCATCGGATGATGATGACCCGGTGTTCCAAAATTATGATGGTAATTTGCATTTGCATCACCATAATGATTTACCATATTCGCTAACGAACGCACTTGCAACAGCAAGCCATGATTTAAAAGTTTAGCTTGATGTTCTTGCGCTTTAGCACGTAAACATGCAATTGAATTATTCCTAAAAACTTCTGGATCGTCGTTGGAATGTAAATTATACGTATTGCCGCTAGATGATGTTGTATTCGGTCCATAACTACCGTTTGGATCGTTTGGATGGTGTGGTGAATGATTTGGACTTTGATTTGGATTCCCACCACCTCCAACATTATTGCCGCCATGTTTGTTTTGTTGTTTTGGTTGGGATGGATGTGATGATTGATTTGATGGTGTGCTGTTTTGTTGGTGTGGATTATTCGATCTGGATGATTGTTGTTTATCACTTTTTTCGCTGTTCGTATCGGTTCGTGTTTCATCGTGATCACTGCTACATGTATCATCTTTTAAATGTTCAGCAGCTTCTAACGATTTTCTATGCATTCCTGAAAAATAAATTTATTGAACATAGATTAGTGATTTGTTTTAACGGAATCAAAAACGTATTCATAATATAACGTTATAAAACGTATATTGGATCAAATGCAGTGTCAGTCACAAATGGACTCACGCTAACGTTATTTTCCCGGAATTAGCATGTAGTTCCGTAAAAAGTTTGTAAACTGACTATATCTTGTAAAAACAATTTTTCTCCGCATCATTAAATCGTAAATTGTATAATTTTCTCATTATTATAAAAAAAGAAATCTATTTAAAAATTCAAAACTAACTTAAATAATGCATTCATTATTCTATAATATTGACCCAAAAAAAAACCCTTATTTGAGAGTTTTTCAAAGTGAATTATGTAAATCACTTCACTCAATGTTTAAGGCATTAACTAAACATAAGCATAGCATAAAAACGAATGATGGGATATTAAAAAACATGTAAATGAAATATGCGCTTGTTAGAAAAACTGCATTACAGTGTGTCTCAAAACAAATGGATACTAGGTTTTAATATTTGAAAATCATGATTCCAACGTTCTTAATACTTCATTCAAGAAAATAAGTATTTGTCTGATATGATATGATAATTTTCTTGAACTGTGGAAATAATTACTAACTACCTTTTACGAACATCTTGTGTTCTTGCTACTAAATTTGAAGAAAATCACCTTTTTATTACTTATTCATTCTGTTTATATTGGTGGGAGCGCAGAGCACGACGTTAGGTATATTAATTTTTAACAAAATTACATTTATCCGGTCCTTCCACCAAAATTGAAAATATAACATAAATATCATTACAGTTATTTTAAAATGAAATTCTTTGGAAAATTAAAAATAAATCATTGCTAAATCTAATAGGAAAACTACAAGTGACGTCAAGCAGTCAATATGGCAGTCATAAGCAGGCTTGAATATTCAAAGAACCACCCAATTAAAAGAAAGAACTAGTTTTTAGCTCCCGAACTAAAAAAGGGGTGTTATAAGTTTGACCGCTATCTGAGTGTGTCTGTGTGTGTGTCTGTCTGTGGCATCGTACTGCCTAAACGGATAAACCGATTTTGACTTTTTGTATTTTGTTTGAAAGGTAATTTTACGGGTAGTGTTCTTAGCTATGTTTCAAGTACGAGTTTAAAGTTTCGTACCCGAAAAATACTAAAAAATTGGCGACGATCTTCCAAATGTTTTAAGTCAATTTAATGGAAAGTGTTTTATATATGTTTCAAGTGTAAGTTTCATGTGATTTTGTAAATTTCACTTGTTAGTAGACAGTTTATTCATACATTTAAAAAAATATTGTTATAAATTACTATAGTATGCTAAATATCCATCTATTTATTCAACACGAGCTAAAATCCAGTTTTAGCCTGATATTGTAGTTCTAATTTAAGGCACAGACTAGGTTATCATATTTTTCCAATACCGGATTTTATTTTTAAAACCTGTTCAGTGATATCACAATATTCATTTTCAAACGGCGTTGTCTTAAACATCTATATAAACTTTTTTTTTGAATTGGTTGTTCTATATATTTAAGTAGTAAGCAGTTTCAAAGATTGGTACGTTTGCTTTGAGACACCTTGTAAATAGGTAAATAAGTTTTTCCTTTAGCATGAAAAATGATTATGATTACTAAATGGAAATATAGGTCGTTATTATATTTTTTAATGTATTATAATATTGTTTGCATAATAAATATTTTTTTGAAAAAATTTAAATTATAGAGAAAAGAAGGCTTTAATAATGTTCCTCTAATACCTATCCCCAAGTAGTTCTAGTTTATTTCTACTCGAGATTTTTTGTGTATTTAATATTAAAATTTGTTTTTTTGATATTAATAAATGCATTTTTTCTTATTATCAAAGCATGTTACTATTACATTTCTCTATTTGAGTAAGGAATGACGCGAAAATATAAGTTAAATTAGAAAATTAAAATGAGACTTGGAATCATGTCTTTCGGAGTAGTATGAAATTACGAGATATAGTGACTTTGAATTGAAACTCCTTTGCGCCGTTACATGTTTTCAAAAAAAAACAAAAACTTGCGGAATAGGAGTTAATGAGGAATTATTTTATGATTCAGTATATTGATAATGCATCAAAAAAACTTTGAATGCGTTTTCCGCGAAATGTGGTTTAAAAAAACGATTCTCATGATTCTGAACATACTATTTGACGTATCATCTTAAATTTTTGTGAAAAAATAGGTAGAACCAGTTCCCAAATTTTTCAAATAAACTTTTATTGTCAGTTTTATATTAATTTTGACCAAATACCCGTTATTTCACAAAAGCCTGCATGTGCAATTTTGTCTACGTTTTTTATAAACTATGATGCATTTTGATAATTTTTTTGTTTTTGTTTCTGATCTCTAAAAGTGAACCAATTGGAAACCGGTAACCGATTTTTAGAACTATCGATTCACGATCAAATCTGGAAGACTTAGCAGTTGCTGCATTTATTTGGTACCCAATTCTATTCCATTTAAGTAGTTATATGTACTTAAATGGAATTTAAGTGAGTATTTGAGTATTTTTGACCCCCGAACTAAAAAAAATGAGGTGTTACAAGTTTGACCGCTATTTTTGTGTGTCTCTCTGTCTGTGGCATCGTAGCGCCTAAACGGATGAACCGATTTTGATTTATTTGGTTTTGTTTGAAAGGTAATTTAATGGCGAGTGTTCTTAGCTATGTTTCAATTTAGGGTTGCTTACTCGAAAAAACTAAAAATTGGCGATAATTTTCCAAATCGGCTCAGTTTGGAAAAGGCTTTAAAGAAAAAAGCAATTTAAGGGAGAGTGTCCTTACATATGTTTCAAATGTGAGTTTAGGGTTCCGTACTCGAAAAATTTGTCGGGGTTTTTTTTAAATTTTGTAAATTTCACTTGTTATTAAACTTAAAAACAAGTGAAATCGTAGATTCCTAGGTTATATTAAAATCTAATCTCATTCTAGACTTAATCGAAGCTTATTGTAGAAATTGTTAGTATATATATTTTTTTTATTTACAAGTGAGGGTTTTTTAGTAAGAGGGTTAGTAGATGTTTTATATATATATAGTATAAAATTTATTTCAAATTATACTTATGTGTATTTTAATTTCCTTACCCATCAGTGGACATACCTAAAAGCCATGGGGCGACGCTTTCATTTTCTTTTGCACTCTTCAATATTGTTTCCGGTAATGGTAATGAATGTCGTACCATTGCACCATATAAACCATATTCAGCCATTATTGTACTACGTCCCCAACATTTTTCAGTCTTACGCCATTTTGCACGTCGATTTTGAAACCATACCTATAAACAAAAAATCAATTCTTTATAGTATGTTTTTATTAAAATTATCTATAACATAATAATTTTTGGAGAATTTTTAGCGAGCTTAATCAATTAAATGAACTTTAGGAAAAATAAATTTTTATGTCAATAACTTAAATAAGTAAGTTAGCTTTAAATTTCTTATCTGAAATGCATTGAAAAATATCTAATCAATTTTAATTTCACTAGATGAGGGCTAGTTAATTGACTTATTAAAGTTTTCATATTAGAAAGGCTTACTTAATAAATAGGGCTTTTGAAGTTATCTTAATCAATTAAATATTTTTTTTCATAATTAATCAAAGTTGATTTGAATATATCTATTTAATAAATCTATAAAAAATGTTTTGAGCATTGAATGATTTAAACAATATGTAAATACTATATAGTCATTAATATATAGTCATAAAAATATTCGGTAAATCGTCTAAACATTCAAATTAGTATAAATTGAATGATTTTAAAAGGGGTAAAATCGAAAAAAAACTTATTATTTCTGATTTGGATAAAACTTAGTATATAAGGTAATTTTGACCCAAAAAATTCAAAAATCGTATTCATTTGATGATTGGAAGCATAGTTTTTGAAAGATCACCCATTTTTCTCATATTTTGGCTCGATATCTCCGAAACTAGTTGCCCTACCGTTATATAAATACGATTTTTGTAAATTATTGGTCAAAATTACCCTATAAACTGAGTTTTATCGAAATTGGAGACAATAAAATTTTTCCGATTTTTTTAAAGGGACCCCCCTTAAAAAGATTCCAAAAAATCGAAAAAAATTATTGTTTCTGATTTGGATAAAACAAAGTATATAAGGTAATTTTGACCCAAAAAATTCAAAAATCGTATTCATTTAATGATTGGAAGCATAGTTTTAGAAATATCACCCATTTTGTCATATTTTGGCTCGATATCTCCGAAACTAGTTGCCTAACCGTTATAAAAATACGATTTTTGTAAATTATGGGTCAAAATTACCCTATAAACTGAGTTTTATCGAAATTGTATCGAATTTTTAATGATTGGAAGCATAGTTTTAGAAATACCACCCATTATCTTATTTTTTGGGCTTGGTATCATGGAAACTAGTTGTCTAACCGTTAAATGAATACGATTTTTGTACTTTTTGGGTCGAAATTACCTTCTAAACTGAGTTTTATCGAAATTGGAGATAAAAAATATTCCCGATTTTCTCGTTTTTTTTAACTATAGTTATATTATCAACGAATCAAGGTATCTCTATATAATAGATAGTGTTTTGTTTAGTTCATTCTAATGATGAGACACATAGGAATGAATACAGCAGCAATGGATGGTTAGTAGCTTAGCTTAAACTAGTTTGTTACTAGCAATATGGTGACACTATATCAGCTATCTCACTTATACATATGATAAGCTATATATGTTAAGTATAGTCTGTATGTTGTGTCATCATATGATCAACTATGATATGTTGTTCGTCATCATATAATAATGCTATGTGTTGAATATATACACGTATACGTAGCATATCGTAACTGTTCGTAGCACTGTTTTGTGTTGTGTTCATCACACGTAGCAGATACATATATGCATACATTCATACGTTTTAAATTTAATTTCTCTCTTGTTAGCATGTTACTACTGTCTTGTATGGGGTGATTGGATAAAAATGTTGATAATAAAGTGAACTGTTGAATTTATTTCCATTAATGGAAAACCTTTGTAGCAATATATAATAGGGTATTCCACTATTTTTGAAAAAGTACTTCAAAATGTTGATTTTGCTAATAAAAAGCCACCAAAAATTTATTTCGGAAAAATACACACGCTTTCTTGCCAAAAACTAAAATTAAATTTTAAACCTTTTTTAAACTGTCAAAAACGCGGGCATCCAATTTGATGACGTAATATGGGTATCATTATACGAAATAACACAAATAACTTTGACATATATATTCATAGACATCTGATTATAATAAATATTAATACTTATTATCTATGTATATATTATACCCAGCTGTTCACACTGAACTAACTGATGGTCTATGACTCATACCGCTATGACATCATAGCATGGCTCACCCGCGTTTTAGGTCACGTGATATACAGTTTAAAAATTACGATTTTTAATTTTAATATTTTAAAAGAAAAATGTGCTTTTATGACTCGAAATCAGAATATCTAAGTATATTTTTACATAAATTTTAACTTTTTTCAAATTTCATTATTTATTTTTGACTTACGATAATACCCTATTGTATACGAGATAGTATTGTCACCAAAAAGTTGATTTTTAGATGGCTGAGTTTTGGGTGTTTCCTTTCTTATTGAAATTATGTAGGCATGAAATATCTTTTTGCCTTGTTTTCAAAATTTTGTTATTTCCTCAATTACCATTCGAGCCAAAATATTGTGTGAAATCGGTTTTTTTTTTTGTGAAATTCTAAAATAATTAGTGGAAACAAACAATTGACTGAGTTAATTCTTGAAATACCATGTATAGACAGTACACATACATACATGTCACACATACATCGTGTTGACAGACAGACGGACAGACGTACAGACAATTTTTTTTTCGTAGCATCAATATTTTTAAGCGTTACAAACTTGGGACTAAACTTAGTATACCTTGCATATTGCATATATGCATGGTATAAAAATGATTGAATTACTCCTTTTTCTGTCGAAAGGGTTTGGGGAAAACCTCTTTTTAAAAAAATGGTGGAAGCGACAGGAAGTCATATATAAATAGAACGGTGACAGAAAAATATACGAACTTCATAGAATACTGTCGAATTTTTCGAAACTTTTTTCACGTAGTAATTTTTTATAACTTTATGCAGTCTAAATCGTTTATAACGATATTGAAGGAATCAACAGCTATACTTATATATAGCTGTAGTTCTCTATAAGCGATAGTCGTTATAAGCGATATGTGCAGTTTTATAATTAAAGAGAATGCATGTGTATAAGTACACTATTCGGTCATTCTTGCTGACTATTTTCAATGAAAATTGATCGCTATAACCGATATATGAGTTAATAAGGTACAAAATAAAATTTTTAATGCTCAAAATAAAGTTTACAGGGTTTAAAATAGTATTACTTTAATGTTTTGTTTAACAGAAACATTATGAAAATTAAGAAAATGTTTTTACATGCGTTGGTCATTATAAACGATATATTGGCTCATAATCTCAACGAATATTTGTTACTAATCAATATGTTGTTACAGCCGATGTTTTTATAGCGGATACATTCACATTTATGTATTAAATAAGGATTAAGCTTTCATTTTCAGTCATTATAACAAATTTGATTGAATTTAAAGGAAAAATTATGGCTGTATTATGTCTTCAAAGATTTAAAATCACTCACTACATGCTACAATATTAGTCTGTTGTAATGGTAGGTAGGTATATGTTGCATAAAGATATTATGTTCTGTATTAGCTTAGCTGTGTAAATGTTGGGTATCGTTGTATACCAACAAATATAAATATTACTTTGAGACTTTTATGTTAAGTAAGGATAGAGTTGTTTTATTCTAATTTTTTTTTGCACCTCTATGTACAAATAATATATGTCGTGTCCATGACTTTGTCACGTGATTTATAATATTATTGTTTAGGATTTTTCCCAATAGAGTTGAAAATTCCTTTTTTAGAAAAATCACGAGATAATAGTTTTAACGATACAAGCATTATTAAGGTATACTTATGAAATTTGCGTTATAACGCATATATCGAACGAAACTTTATCTACGTCTTTCTAAAATGTGAAAATTTGTCATGAGTCATTAAGAAAACTAGTACATTGAAAATGATACTATAGTAACTTTTTATTAGTTTAGATTTTGATAGTGACTTAGCAAATTTGATTAGTTGAAAATATGTGTGGTAATAAAAATGAATGTTGAAATAATTTGTTTGGGGACCGTGAAAGATTAAATTCGAAAAAATTAATTGGTCAAAGATTTTAAAAAACAGAAGAAAGAAGCTTCTTACATAGGCTATCGGGGCTTTTTTTTAGCTTATTGAATTTACGAGAGCTTCAGAAAAAATATTTTTGTATATATTCACACGGGGTAAGAATGATTACGTTTTAATACGTGACAAATGTATAATTGGTTGAAACGTCGGGAAATTGAGTTAATAAAATTTAAGGGATACAATTTTTTTTAAAAACAAACTATTTTGTTTATTAAAATTAACAAAAAAGGAAATTTTCATGAAATAACAAGCTCCAAATAGATTAAAATCGGAAGCGTTTAGGATTAAAATATTCAGAAAATTGATTTTTCTTAAAGATGGATTAAAATATTCAGAAAATTAGATATTTAATATTATTTAAGTAAAGTAAATTTGGAAATTTGAAAAGCATAGTGTTTCAATATTTGGGGCTCAATAAAAAGCAGGGCTGTTACAATTACTGGAGCTATTTTTCAATAATTGTATTTATTTATTTAAGCTAGATATTATTAAAATATGTATTTAAGCTAGACTATATACACAGCTTTAAACATCGTGTTTTTAGAATCAAAACGTTTATACAAAAAAACAATATCATTTTTGAGTGATTAAAAGAGAGCTGTCGAAAGAGCGAGCCGACGCAATGTGTTCCTAGCAATGGAAATTTTCGATTATCTAGACTACTAAATTATTGGAAAACCTTTCTTAATTATCAAGGACAAATCTACATTTACACACATTTTTATCGAATGTTTCGAGAAAAGATGATCAAATTTGTCTTCGATTTTTGAACTTTATATATATATACATATATATATATATATACCTATACTTTGAAACAAAACATTCAAAATTCTTAAATATACTTTCTTACTGTTTGTTACTAACTAACTGGATACATTAAAGAGGATGCCCTAACTGATTTCAGCAACAGTTATGTTACCTTTACCAATAATGTATACAAATCATTTTTGATATTTGATACAGACCATCTGGCGTTCATTCAAGCATATATTATTCAATAATGATTGCAAAATTAATCGACAAATTTTGGTATCTGTAAAATATATCTTTTGAAAAATAAGTTGATATTTTCAAAATTGAAAATGTATGGTTGCAAAATTAATACACAAATTTTTGTAATCTAAAGGGATGATACAATACAGTTTATTCAGTCGATACCTCAGAAACTTGCTGTTTAATCGAAAATTGCATCAGGTTTTCGTATTTTTGCTAGTTACTAGCTCATTTGATGATTAGATGCTTATTTTTCGAAATATTTGCCTTTATAAATACTGCAAATTTAGACGATATCTCACAAACTTGTCCCTCATTCGATAAATTAACCAAATTTTCGTGTTTTTTTCGAGGGTCTTTTGTAAGGTGACAACGTAATAAACTGATAGGCAAGATCTATCCTAAAGATTTCGGGGATCTCTGCTTAATAATTCATGTATATAATATTTTGTTAAATAAGATAGTTCTTTTTTCCGCTCTGAAAGGCCATAGGTTTGTTTTAATCTGAAACATAGAGCCAACAGCTCAGAGTTATATTTAACTTGTCAATATTACTTATTATATCCGAATTAAAATGAATGTAATTTGTCCGTCGATAGATTTGCCCCTTTACTTATTATTATTAACATTGGAAATAACTAAACAACCCCCATTCTTCTATTCGTAACCAGTAAATTCTCAAAATACCAGTGAAATTTTCATTAACTATTGTACATATATTAGTTTATATAGAAGTTTTCATATAAATTGAACCGATTTTATTCAATTATTTTTCAATGCATATGTGTTTATGAGTTTCAATTGTATAATTCATTGTATTGTAAACAAATCTGATAATTCACTTTTCACCAACTTTCTAACCCACATCTTAATTTTGCTTTTATTCATTCTACTCAGAATTCACCTAGGGATTCCGTCGATTCAATGTCAAAGGCAAAACACAAATCAAAAACACAAAAATTAAATTTGAATCTTGGTGGAGTCGATGGGACGAATAAGAGAGAGTAAAGATGTATATATTGGGGCTTTTGAAAAAAATAACTTTCTAATTTAAAATGTTCGTCTAATCTTATTCTTTAAAAGCTAAAATATTTCGAAATATTTTAATTCTCACAATATTCTTTAATTCTCCCTAGATTTTATTTTGGAATATATCTTGAAAAATGAAATAGATATAGAAAAATTAATAGGTACATTTCAGAGACCAATACTTTTAACGAACTATAGGTCGAGACTAGTTTAAGACCATATCGTTTGAGGCAAAACCTTTGTTTGTTTGTAAATAAACAAAATTCAGAAAGAGTTGGGTTTAAATTTTTCATTTCATTTCCGTTTCTTGTGAATATTAACTGTAGTATAGTTTAAAAAAACGTGTAGACTGCTATATACGTAGACTCTTTATGACAACAGACGTACAACTGTACATAATACTTATACGTCGTATGTTTACATATACAAATTATATACACACAGTTGCATATTTATAAATAGTTATTATTTTTCAAAAAGACGAACAAAAAGTACGATATTATTGAGTTATTTTTGCATAGAAAAAATTTCAAGATTTGAAATGTATCAGTTTTAGTCGACCATGTAAAAAGTTTCAACTTTGACAACGAATAAAGAGCCCATTGGTGATAACATATATGTGTTTTACCACCTTTCCGCTGATAATTTCATTTATCAGTTCCTCAATTTCAGAGGCTGTATGCACCTCCTTCATGCATATACCATGCACTACACCAGTCCATCACAAGAATTAATGAAATTAATATTGTTGCGACGGAGGGATTCGAACTCGCTATCCTAAGCATACCGCGGACTGAATTGGTTACGCCCTACCCAACTAATAGGGCGACCAGTTAGCATCACATCTACTTCCAATTTTATTACATTCTGTAAACAAGTAGGTTTACGAACATTCTATCTTAGATGTTTATTTTTCGACATATTTGCCGAATTGCTTCGAAATAAAATCATCTAGCCTTTATAAATACTGCAAATTTATACGATATCTCACAAACTTGTCCCTCATTCGATAAATTAACCAAATTTTCGTGTTTTTTTCGAGTAAACCAAGGGTCTTTTGTAAGGTCACAACGTAATAAACTGATAGGCAAGATCTATCCTAAAGATTTCGGGAATCTGTGCTTAATAATTCATGTATATAATATTTTGTTAAATAAGATAGTTCTTTTTTCCGCTCTGAAAGGCCATAGGTTTGTTTTAATCTGAGACATACAGCCAACAGCTCATAGCTATATTTGACTTGTCAATATTACTTATTATAAGTTCAATTTATCTAAAATATACCATAAAATATATATCACATAAGCCTATTTAGTACTTAATATTATCACACTCAATATTAATGTCTATACCATAAGCTTTGGTAAATTACTTGAGTCCATATAAAGCAAGCAGATAGATTGTGTGATAAACCTTCCTATATGATCTGAGAAACAATGCTGATAGAACCAACAATAAACCTTAAGGCTATTTTCATTCAATAATTACTAATTTCAACAACACATTGAATGTAATTATTCAATTTAACAAACACTTAAACATCTCTAATTTAGGTACTATTATTATTATGATTATTATGATTATTATTCGTGATAGAAATGGAGAGATTCTAACTAACGACAAACTTTAACCAAACTACTAAAACCATTAGTACCAACACACAAAGTGTACTTAATTATACTATCTATGAATACTGAAAATTTATTATGATTAAGGTTAATTTAATTTTGTGAAAATTCATTTTAGCAAAATTTCAATTTATATTATGATTATTCAGGTAATTTTCTTTTGAAAATTTTCTCATACAAGTAGATTTGGGAAAATGGGAATGTGTTTTACGTATAAAGTAAATTACTGAAATTATTTGCAATAAGAAAAAATTTGTAATTTTATTATGAGCCTAAGATAGCACAGTCAAAGGAAACACAGGACTGCCGTACGTTCTTAAACGAGCTGGCGGAACAAATGGATGTAAACCTGGTATGCATTCCAGGAAATTGTTAAGCCGACGAGCTTGCCAGAAATGGCACAATGCTGGCGGACACAAGTATCAATAAATATCCGAGAGTTCCATTTGCGAACTGCAAGTTGCTCCTCAAAGAGGATTTCTTAAAAAAGGCCAATCTTAGAAGGAGGGAGTACAATCGTAGGCGTTCCGATGATCTTATATCACTTTCAAGGGAATCTGTTTGCAAAGTTGTTGCGGCTATTACCGGACACTGATTGGGTGGCAGGCATACTGAACGCCTGAGCCTGGAAGTGTATCACGACTACTGCAGGAGCTGTCACAGTGGTCAGAAGGAGGATACTATTTCTCATCTTCTCTATCACTGTCCAGCTCTTGCCATGATGAGATAGACTTACTTGAACCAGCCTCTCTTTGACGACTTCTCCGACCTAAAGTCCGTTGACGACAAAGCATTCCTGCTGTTCTTAAACAGCTCCAAATGATTAATGAAGCAGTGACTAGGGATGGGCTAACCCTTTTTCGGTATCACAACGGACTATGTGATCTAAGTGTTTCCCACCCCAAGACAGCCGCTCTAACCTAGCCTATCCTAACCCATGAGGCTAAGGGGATTTTCTCAATTAGAATTATATTTATTAACATGAATCTTTTTGGGTGTTATTGTAGAAAATTTTTTATTCAAACTAGAAAAGACCCTTTTTATATCGAATATATTTTTATGTGTTTATAAACCTATATGTGTTTAAAGAACGTTGATGGATACGAGACCTCGAATTTGACTAAAGAGAAGGCTCCTTAATAAGGAAATTAAGCAATCTTTTACTGTGTAATTTTAGAATATGCAATTATGTATGAATAAAATGAAAAAAAAATAAGACACTATCGATTTAGACTTAAAAGAAAACTGTTCAGTTCGTATTAAAATATAAAAACCTAAGTTTGAGTGACTTTTCTACGTCACCCCAAGGGGTTGAAACATTCTCTCAAGGAATAAAAGAAATAGCAAGACATCGAAAATGCAGGTATATGTTTGATTAATTCCTGTAAAAAAATTTCGATAGAGGTCCTAAATTCGAAAATCATCGAAGAGTATTATATATTGTATATAGAAATATACTGTATACTACAATAACGGTTATTAAAATGGGTAATTTCGAAAAATAAAAATAATATTTGAAAAAAAAAATTATGATAATCATTTCCGGTTATGCATGTTTATTTTATTATTATTATAATTTTTATTTTACAAAAAATAATTATCATTATCATTTATTTATTAAACATTGTACCACTAGATGTCAGAAGTTTCCGGTGTACGCTCACACTTCAGCAAGCTACCATACCACGATAATAGCCTAGCACTGTCTGTGCTTGGATAATATGTCGTATCAGCATTTTGTTTTTTACAAGTTAGAAGGTGTTTTTTGTAATTTTTTTGTACACTTCGAATGATAAATAATTATCTTGTTTTAAAGCGAATTATTATTAATGCTGACAAGATAATTGAGATATTATTATAATAAATTTATTAATTATTATCTATCTCACTTTTTATTTTTTTTTTGTATATATACAGTTAAATTCGGTTATAACGACACAAAGAAAACAGCATGGTATATGAAATAAGTTTACTATTAAAGTAATGAGCTGTATTTTTTTATTATACAGTTTATTCATTCTTTGAAACATTATTAATGTAAATTACTATGGTTTTCATCTATATTATCCATTTATTGAGACACAGTTAAAGTCCGTTATCGTAATTCTATTTTAAGACACCTGTAATCGCGTGGCAAAACGATTTAGATCCTCCTTCGGGGAAAAATGAAAGCCCGGTGATTAAAAGACGGACTCGAACAAGCTTTGGTGTTCCAGCTTGTTTTTGACAACCGGATTTTCGTTTTTCTTCGAAGAAGCTTAACTTAATTTAGAGAGCACAATCTAGAGAATTTAAATGCCTTTCATTAAAATTATTCTCCTTTGAAGAAAAATGAAAGGACGGCTATTAAAAAGGGAACTCGAACAAGCTTTGATTTTCCAGTTCATCTTCTGACCGAACTATTACTTTTCTTTGAAGAAGCTTAATTTTTTGTGAGAGTCATTAAATTGTTTCTTACAGAAAAAATTCTAGACAATTTAAAGGTACACGTATCGCTATACGAATTAAAACTTTTTTCTTTAAGGTAATACTATCGGTAATAGACTTTGCATTCAGAATTTCACTGAAATTAATGCAAATTCTGAATTTGCATTAATGAAACTTGGCATAGTTGTCCATTATTATATCATAATTAACCTGTTAAATTTTTAAGGGCCTTCAGAGAACTGAAAATCTGATTTGTGAAATAAAATAAAATCTGTGATTTCCTTTAAGGATCACTGTTAAAATATCTTTTTTTCACATCTCTGAAGGACCCTAAAAATTTAACTGGTTAATTATGATATAATAATGGACAACTATGCCAAGTTTCATTAAATTCTGAATGCAAAATCTATTACCGATAGTATTACGTTAGATTAAAAGTGCCAGAAAATATAAAGCAGAGTTTTCAAAAGATAGAATAAGATTTGATATTCTATATAAAGAGTACATATCGCTTCTAACGATTATCGTATCTTTAACGTCGGTATAGCTGATTTTGACTCTATATAATTATTTATTATCTTTCTTCACAGGATTAGTAAATATATTTCGTATATGCATCCATCTTTGTTTATAACGGAATGTTTTTCATTTGTATGATGCGTGGTTGTATGATACATAAAACGTAGCTCTGTTACCAACAAATATAAATGAAACTCGTTGTGCATGTGTGTGTGTAGTATTTCTTTAGTTCGATGAACTACATGTAGATGGGACTACATGGATTATTAGTGTTTTTTTTTTTGGGATGTTGAATATGGTATAATTTTTCGTTCAACGATTTTAGTATATTTTACTTGCAGTTTTTATATTTTATAATATAAAACGGAGAAGTACAGCAAAATTTTATTTTCTTTTTTATGGAAAACTTAATTATTTTTTCATGGAATTTTTAAATTTTTTGGAAAATATTAAGTATTTTTATATGAATTTATTCTTCTAAACTGAGTAGGATACAAAATCTGGCACATTCATACAATATATTTAACCCGAAAATGCAACGGGATCTGGGAAGTATGCTTTATACAGTGATTTCAAAACATAAACATCTTTGAATATACCCTTATTTCAAGACTTTTGAAACTAAATGTCTTTTTTATTAGATTATTTGTTGGAGAGCTTTTTTTATTTACTAATATTTCTAAGCATTAGCAGAAAATGAGTATTTTAAGTTTGACGGAGTTTTCCTTTTACATCTGTTCGTAATGCCGTGGGTTCATAATATTTGAAAGGATCGTATTCTAAAATTGAAAGACCAACAGTTTTCTAGTTATTTTAAAGATCATGTTTTTGGTGGAAGCGCAGGTAAGAATATTCATGAATATGTCTGTAAAGAATACATTTTTTATACGTTAGTTTTTTAACGTGATTCTTAATATTTAGCATAGAAATTGGCCAAGAAATGCTACTTTTTAATAAGTACTTGTTTTTATTAAATTATATACGGTGATATGCGTGACATTCCAAATTTTAAGGTTTCCCTTAAAGTCATAAGGCGTACATTAAATCTGTTGAGACAAATCTAACACAAAACCTAATTAAGTAAAATTAGCATTATTTCCTACCTATTCTTAGTCAGGAAAAACTTGAGACCAATAATTTTATCATTATCTTTACGAAGATGTATTTGTTACACCTCATAAGAAACGTACAATCCCGGGGACCCCCAATATATTAATCAAATTTCTAAAAAAATTATAATGAAAAAATCATTTAATATAACAAATTGTCCTATAAACTACGATTATCGTTTAATAAACTTAAAAACCAATCAATTAAATTATTCTCCCACAAAAGACGAAAATAACGACAAAACTATAAAATACAATAAATATCTATTCGATAACCTCGAAATAAATCTCAATTACATTAAGAATCAGTTACAACGTTTAATAAAATTGAATTTTTACGACATAACATACAAAAAAAAGCCATTTTCAATGACTGCCCTTTTTTTTGTATGTATACTCAAAATAAATTTTTCTAAATAAATTCAATATACAATGACTTCTGATCAATTTCAACATTTGTTATAAACAGTAATGCATTTAGTTTATTTTGTGGAAAAGAAAAAGAAAAGAAAAGTTCATTGAAATCATCCCCTTCGCAAGGAAAATCATCCACTCTCTCTCAAGTCAATTGAATTTTCTTCGATTGTACTAAGTTGAATAAGATTTACTGGTATTATACTATAAACGCCCACAATGTAAGTTAGTTCATGTGTCACAAATCACTATAGTAATTTTGTTGGACTTCAAGGGGGTCAAGGGTGGTTTTGGGAATGGATTTAGTGGTGTAGATAACGATAAGATAAGATAGATCGAATTGTTAGATTTGTGTATATGTATGTGGTCTTCAAATTCACTTAACGTAATTATTGTGATACATTTCATCATCTATAATAAATATTTTTGTTCAATTTCAAAATGATTTTATTTGATAATTTAACCTTTTCTAACAAATTGGTTTCTTTTTAGAAATTTACCAAAAGTTTTTCAAATGAGAATTATTTTCCTTTCTAGTTAAAACTTCTCTGAATTCTTGTGGTATTTTTTCTAAATATACCAATTTTAGCTATAATATGCTAGATTCAATGAGCCATAACTTAGTAAGCATTGCTTGTAGTAACTAATTGATTTTATTCATAGTCATTTAAAACATTTGCATCAATGATTTTTATGTCTTAATTCGTTTCTATAAGGAATATTAATTAATTGTTTTTATAATTTGGAAAATAAAATGCAATTTGTTAGATGGAATGTTTAAGATTTATGAAAGCATTAAGGATGTACGCGCACCAACACAATTTAAAAAAAAAAGCTTGTTTTTTTGTTTATATGAAGTTGAACTAAGTCTAAATCAATTCTGAAAATTTTAGAGGGGATTGATCTATTATTTAAATAAATAAATGACTTCAAAAGAAGGCATATTTAATATTGGTTTTATGATAAAACGGGTTTTATACAATCCAATTTCTTTGTCAATCTATACAATTTAGCATGGGTTTGTAATCTATATTACTTTGACTTTTATAAGAAGTTAAAACAGCATTAATTCCTACCCATTCCCTATTTAATTTTTTATGCATACGATTTACAAAATAAAACAATTAAATTAAATTATTTAAACTAAAGAATTAAAATCAATTTTAATTAAATTAAAAACATTTTATATATTTTATATATATAATTTATAAATAAAATCATTATCATTTCATTTATCAAAAATTACAACAGATCACGTGACTAAATCAGATCATCAACGCACACACAAACACAACATAAAATATGATAATTTAATTATATATATATGAAAAAGTGAAAAATCATAATAATTTTATGTATATTTAATATTTTTATTAAATCTATTCCACTACAGAACTTGCCTAAAAAAAAGGCCCTTGAAAATCTAAACACGATTCGACCCATCTCACCCATAAATGTTTGACTGAACATTGAAAATAACAAATTATTCAAATGTTATTTTTTTTTTTTTGGTTATTAAATTAAATAATGTATTTATTATATTAAATATAACACACTATTACTGGTGTGTTCATCATCAAATCTTTTGTGTTAATATTGTGATATATTAGTGTTATGTGCAAATAAGAGGGTAGAATATCTCGATATTTTGTATCTTTCTAGACTGTAGAGAGATATCGGGTGTTTCAATTGAATTTGTACTAGTAGAAAAGTTTATACAATCAAAAATGAAAAATCCCGAACTGAATTCTTATATTAAAACATATACAAATGCATCGGCAACAACGATATCGGTTATAATGGCATAATGGCTATAGCGACTAATATTCGTTGGAATTATACGTCAATATATCGGCTATAATGACCAACGGATGTACATTTGTACTTTTTTTACATGTACTTATATATTTGTAACTTTATTAAGTTTATTTTGAGCCTTATTTACCCACATATTGATTATAGCGACCAATTGTTACTGAAATTAGTCGGTTATAACGACAAACATATACAGGCTGTCTTTTTTAAGTTGATATATGCTTAAAACTCGATATATCAAGTTAATCGAAGAAAATGGTTTAAAAGAAAAATGTTAGTTTCAAAGGCACAAATCTTATACCGGCATCGAATTCGATTTTTGTCCATTTGTTTATTCTATTTTAGCAAAAATGGTATTTATAGAAAAATATATCACTTTTATTGGATTTTTTAGAAATTTTTTTCGAACAGTGCCTAGATTTCACAGAAACAAATATACTAAATAACAATTTTGATAAGAAAACGAAAATTGGGTAAAACTTTCAGTCCGTTTTTGTCTTAACTGTACGGTTTGCGGAAAAATGTTCCGAACAAAAAATTTTTCTTTTTTAATCAACAACAACTTTGTAATTAAAAGTGTTTACCTATCGATTATCAGTTATGGAGTAGAGTGAGCTTTTCATTGAGCTTGAAAACATAACCACCCAACATTTTTTGCTTGAAGCATTTTTATCCATTAAATTTATTCCTCGAGTTTCAAGCATATGTCAACTGAAAAAAACACCCTGTTACTCAGACATTCACTTTAAAATAAAAATGGGCATATCCTTTATAACGACTATTGGTTATAACGACTAAAATTGTTGACCCTTTTAATGTTTTTACGACCGATTTAGTCGGTATTTTACAAATTTGCCATAACCAAAGCTTGAAATTTGTTAGATAGGTGTGATTAAATGGCATTTTTAATTTCTCAAACTTCATACCTGTTCTGTAAGAATTGCAGAAGACTGGTAGACAGATAAATTAAAAAGGTGGTCAATAAAAGAAGCTTTTAAAATGTATTCGCTGTTTAAACAGTAAACACTCTATATAATCATTTTGTATCTGTGTAATTTTAAAAGGGTGTAAGTTTTTGTTCACAAAAAACGGTTAAATGTATATTATTTGATTAAGACAAATTGTTTGTTGATAGTTTATGAATTAGAAATAATTTGTTAATGTAATTTATAAAAACAAAGTTCATGGGAGAGCTATTATCTATGAAGATAGAACAGCGTTGTTCATGGGAGCTATATATGTTTTAATTATGAAAATTCATTTAGAATAAATATATAAAACACTAAGTAGAAAGTCAAGTCACGAAATATGCTTGGATTTAATGTTCCCTTTGTTTTCTTTTCCAAGAAATGATCATTTTCAAGATTTGACATACAGAGTGATCATTTGATTTTCCAAAATATGAGTGCTCGAAAATTAAATCGGAGATTTTCAGAAGATATTGAACGATGGAAGAAAGCGTCATTTTATTATCTTGTATTTAAGTTTACTTTAATTATTGTAACGGTTGGGAATATTGATAATAGAAACAAAATTGTCACATGGAGTTGCTTTAATAAAAATTTTTTAATTGATTTGCGGAATTCGTCTTATAATGTAATACTAGGTATATTATAAGCAGCCGAATAGCTTTTTCGATTTGAAAAATTTGATGAATTATTTTATCTGACTTCAAGTTAGTGAGTTGAATTTTTCCTAGGGTGTAAAGGGGATGAAATTTGACTTCGAATTTCACAAACAATTCTCTTATTAATGGAATATAGTTGACAAGATTAAATATATTTTCTTCTAAGGAAATTTAAGTTAATTCTGGTTCACCCGATATTATCGTATAGTACAGTAGTAACTAATTGATTTTATTCTAAGTAGTAATTTAAAACATTTGCATCAATGATTTTTATGGCTTAATTCGTTTCTATAAGGAATATTAATTAATTGTTTTTATAATTTGGAAAATTAAATGCATTTTCTTAGATGGAATGTTCAAGATATATGAAAGCATTAAGAATGTACGCGCACCAAGACAATTTTAAATAGCTTGATTTTTTGTTTATATGAAGTTGAATTAAGTCTAAATCAATTCTGAAAATTTTAGAGGGGATTGATCTATTATTTAAATAAAAAAATGACTTCAAAAGTAGGCATATTTAATATATGTTTTATGATAAAACGGTAGATGGATATGTTTTCATAGATTTCTCCAAAATTAGTCAGTAGAAATTAAAAAAAGGAAGTTATAACAAATATTCATCATTAAAGTTGAAAATAAGGTACAAATAATTTTAATCCTAAATCTAAAATTTAGTTGATGATAAGTACTACTTGCTGCGGAAATTCAATATGTGAACTCTCAAGCCCATTCAAATAACTTCTATATTACTTCTATATTTTTGAGATTTGAGATATCAATTCCAATAGTAAAATGACTGATATTTTCCAATTAAACCCCCCAGCACCAGAAAGAGGTTGGTTCTTATTTCTTACGCAGCTTTCTATCTCAATTGAGGCAGTAAAGTTTTTATAAATATTATTGACTATCGATTTTTGTTGTTTTTAGATTTTAAAGGCTAGTTTAATCTGACTCTTAAATTACAGAAATTATCTTTGGCAATTTCCTGATGTCTCTGCTAATTAATTTTATATTTTTATTGAATATTCCAAGATGTTAGCTTATTAACCATATGACGTCGATATACCAATACTATGATTAAACCAAATTAGATACTACAATTTTATACATAGTATAACCAACCATTTTTTTTTTTTAACTGAGTCATTCAATTTAAGTATTGTATATTCTTTTTTTATTTAATTAAAATTACCAACACCAGAAAATAAATAACTAACACAGTTTAATTATAATGGCTGCCAACATGTCATCTCAATGTCCATAATTTAGTACCATGTATGGAAAGAGTACTGTACCTTGGATCACCAAATTTGTTTATTCAATGATCACAATACTTAATTCAAGAAAATAAGAATTTAAATGTTGAAAATTTTCTTGGACCAAGAAAATATCTCTTTGCTACCATATTAAGAATATATTTTCTTGCTACTAGTATTTTTAACCCCCGAACTAAAAAAAGAGGTGTTATAAGTTTGATCGCTATGTGTGTGTGTCTGTGTGTTTGCCTGTCTGTGGCATCGTTGCGCCTGAACGGATGACCCGGTTTTAATTTTTTTGATTTCATTTGAAAGGTTATTTAACGTAGAGTGTGTTTGGCTATGTTTTAAGTGCAAGCTTAGAGTTCCTTTATCGAAAAATCTAAAAAATTGGCGATGATTTTCAAAATCAGTTTGGAAAAGGTATGATTTGTCCCAAAAAATGATAGTCCTCTAATTATACTTTTCATTTCATCTGATGTCCTCGATCATCACTTTGATAATGATTTAACAAGGAGTGTTATAAGTATAAAGTGTTTATCTTTGCGCCTGTGTGTTTCTCAGTGGCATCGTAGCCCCTAAACGGTCGAACCACCTTGATTGAGAACAAGTTTTCGAAAATCGGTTAACAAGGAATAAATCGCATTTGTCGGGGGTTTTTTTTAAATTTTTGTAAATTTCACTTGTTTGAATTTTAATATAACTATTTACTTTCACTTGTTAGAAAAAGTTGCATATTTATTGTAATAGAAGAAAAAAGCATAAGGCTGACGAAAGGGTTGCCCCCCCCCCTTTTGTGAAGCTTTCTTCTTAGTTACAGTCTACCAAGGCATGATAGTTTACCCTATACAAAATTAACTTAGATTCTAATTTTTTATGTGTGTAAGAGTTTAAGAGTTAAACAAATAAATAATTTTTTTAAATATTTACCGGACCAATTTTTTCCAAGGGTGTTTGTGACGGTGTATAAGTAAGTAGATAAGGGCTATGTGTGTAAACACTCAAAGTTACTAATCATTTCGTTTTGTAAATAGTTTTTAAAGGAACTTGTTTTTATTTTTTATGTAAATAAATATTATATAATGTGTACAGTACAAATGAATTAATCTAGTGGTTTAAATTTGAGATATTTCATTCTAGGACAAAAATATTTAATTCCATTTTCTTTAAATTTTTTACTCCCAAATTAAAAAAGGGGGTGTTATAAGTTTGACCGCTACGTGTGTGTGTGTGTGTGTGTGTGTGTGTGTGTGTGTGTGTGTGTGTGTGTGTGTGTGTGTGTGTGTGTGTGTGTGTGTGTGTGTGTGTGTGTGTGTGTGTGTGTGTGTGTTTGTCTGTCTGTGGCACATGTTTCATGAGCGAGCGTTGTGTTTTGTACCCGAAAAAACAAAAAAATTGGCGATGATCTTCAAAATCGATTCAGTTTGGAAAAGACATGACGAATAATTTTAACATATGAATAATTAGTATGAAAAGGAATGGTCAAATAAGCCTGGCTCAATTCATTTTGAAAAGTGAAATGATAAAATAATTAGGTAATTCAAAACAATGATTCAAAAAAACAAAGTCAACTGAAATATTTCAATTTCAATTTAAATATTTCCAAAAATTTGTCCCAAAAAATGATAGCTTTCTAAATATCCTTTTCATCTCATCTGATATCCTTGACCATCACTTTGATATTGATTTAAGAAGGAGTATTATAAGTTTAAAGTTTTTATCTGTGCGTCTGTGTGTTTCTCACTGGCATCGTAGTCCTTAAACGGTCGAACCGACTTGATTGAGAAAATTTTATAGCTAAGTTTCCTAAAATCGATTTAGTACAATAAAAGCTTGTCCCTTAAAAAGTATTTTTTATTAAAATTTCTTCTTAAGATATACACATATTAAAAGAACAGTTACATTTCCCTAGGTTATGATGCATCCATAATTAATGCCTTATTATATTTTTAAATATTAATTATGTATCAAATAATCTATAAATATATAGGAGACTTTCTATAGATATAGATAGTCACTCATCACGATATCTCTGGAACTATAAGACCTAGAGACTTGAAATTTGGCAGCAATATTCCTTTGGCCAAGTAGAGGTCAGCTAAGAACGGATTTTACGAAATTCCACCCACAAGGGGGGTTGCGGGGGTGTTCATGAATAAAAAATTCATATTTTTCAATTATGGCTTTTAATAGTTCAAAACTTGGTCAGAATGTTTTAAATTACATTTAGAAATTTTTTTAACCTTCGGAGGGTAGAAAGGTGTAGCGAGAAAGTGGGAAGGAAATATCGAATATTTACAAATATACCTAAGTGGGGTATCAAATAAAAGAGCATGACGTGTACATTACAAAACTGTTATCCAACGCAAGGAAATGTAGAGGGAGGGGTGCAAGTGGGGATGTTGCCCAGCAAAGCGGGTAGTTTCCAGCTAGTATAATATAAAGTGCATTATTATATAATTATTAATATTATATGATCATCATATTTATTACATAATTATTTAATATTTATAACCACAAAAGTATTTATATGTATTACATTTTATCGAAAATAATTGGACGTTGTTCTAAACGTACGCTTAACATCAACGAACGCTTCATTTATTTCTTTGATAAAATACCAGAATAAAAAAAATATCCATGTATCTATTTATCTCATTCCATGCAACTATAAAATGATATATATTTGTTTCATTTTATTTAGAATGTATAAGGGTTGAATAATATTTTTTAATGTAAACTTATTTAGAAGGAAAATTTGTTATTTTTTTTTATTTAGTTAAATAGTGATAAAATAAACACCCCCACTGTGAATTTAACACGTGTTTTGTGGACACGTGCAGTGGCCGGGTTTGTCTATCCATGTGATTGTTATGTCTGGAAATTTGTTTTGAAAAAAAAAAGGAAAAATAATTCATGATGAAATTTTGATGAATATTCAGTAAGAACTAATTACTTATTTAATAAATTTTTGATAGAAATTAAGAGTACAGCAGAGTCTTGATAATCGGGACTCAATAGAAATTACTGGATTGCTTCGATTACTGGGATTGCATGGAAAAAGTTATAAGAAAACAGAACCAGTTAAGGTCCACTGAACTTCAAAACTCCATGAATTGTCTTAATTTTTTTAAAAATCGCTATGAGTTAAATAATTACTCATTCCGTGGCAATACACATTATATAAACTTGCCATATTTAAATGGTTCTAGAACTGGAAAAAAACTAATTTTTAACTAAGTGGTGATGGACAATTTTAGGAATATAGTTGCCAGAGAAAGCCCTCACTCATTCACTTTGTTATGTCAATGAAAACTAAAACACAACGTTAAAATGACGGCGTATTTGTGTATGGGTGGAATTGTTTCTGTGATATGCATACCCTTAAAATATGAAATGAATTATCCATTGAACACATATTTTTTGATGGGGTATCAAAAGGCTACCGCGCCTTCACTGGTTCCATAATATTACATAAGATAAAACGTTGCAAAAACAGCATTGGAATGTATGGATTTAAGCGAGACTGTACACACACCTTCAGGTGTGTTTGTGATGCTATTCTGATTTTAGAATCAACACAATAAATAATATTAGATGTATATACAAACAAACAATGTAAGTTTTGTTTGACTGGGAGGGAAAACGACTTCGTTTGTTGTCGAAGTTTTTTTTTTACATTTTCTCAATTTGGCATATTTTAATATTAATTTCAATCAATCAAAGTAAGATAATCAGAAAGAGAAAGAATATTTTCATGTTAATATAATTTCGAAAGGTAGACACAAAAGTCTTGTTTCATAAAGAAAAGAATCCATTTCTGATTATTTTGATGCTCTTAATAAACTTTGAAATATTTTTTTTGACAGAGAGTTGTATTCTTCTCAATTCTGTTCCAAAAAAATTGTAGAAACACTTGACAGTGCTGTTTGGTCTATTCATTCTCCTATTATCTAATAAATTTTTAATGACTGCCAAGTTATTTTCAGACAAACAAGACAGCTTGTTGTAAAGTTATAACCACTTCGTCTATATATATCGTCTTCATAAGCTTGTTAACTTTCTGATTGATAAACAGAAAGAAATTGTGTTCACCGTGAAAATCGAAATAAAATATGTTGTGATATTGCTATAAAATGATTATGGAAAAGTTATGAAAGATTCACAACTGAAGCAAAATTGATCAATGGTTCTGGATTTTTATATACTTTAGAATGAGTCACACTTCACGGGAAGTGTGCCATTAAATGTATCGAAACATGGGCAACAGTTAAGGCACATACTGACTGATGATAGCCACAATACTTCTGGCGAATACTACTATTTAACACTGTAATGCCTCTGATACTACTAATGGCATACTTGCAATATTTATTAAAATGACAAAATAGGTTAAGAATAAGAGAGTGACGATCAGTGTGACAACAAACGTAGCATTTACGCCTATACTGAAATGATCGTAGTTCAATAATACGTATTGATAAATGCGCCAAAAATCATAGCGGGAAAAACAAGAAGCATTGCGATATCTGCAATGAAGTATAAGACTCAAGACCATACTGTCGAGTTGAACTTACTATTTACTAATGTTAGTGGCGGCAAAGTTTTTACACCATACAGTATTGTAAATAACTTATATATTGTGATAGTTTTTGAGTAACTGTCCATATACCATACCAGCATTGCAATAAACGCCATGTATTTCTTACCGTGTATTAATTACAAATCCTATGCATGTCAAAGTCTCCGACCTTTTCCGAATCGACTTTTAATTTAATTTCAAAAACTATAATTTAATCTTTATTTCGAAGAAAACGTTAATGAAACTTAGAGTAGGCGAGAAATATATTTTGGAGATTGATGCGAATGGCGTCCAGATATAAATATCCAAACCTTTTTTCAAACTGGGAACTAGGTCAGAAACTTGACATCGACCCACCAAAAGTCATACCCATGACCGTTTCGTTTTAATGATGATTATTGCATTATTAAATTCGAATGAATGTTATCCGTGTCTAGAAAACAGAAGCAACTATTGTTTTCTACAACTTTTACACACAGAGCTCGCTCGCACACAAATAAATACACAAAATGTTTTTCAAAAATCATGATGACTTAACAAGAATCGAAAGAAAGAAAAATAAAAAAAAAATTATAAATAAAATTTGAAATGTTTAAAAAATTATATTTATTTAAGAATTAAATGCCCTATCGAACATAATTATTGGTACTTATGAACTTATCAATTCTTTTTTTGAATTTTACGTGTCTTTATCATAGACCGTTTTTTTTTATTTGTTAATCAAAAGATTTTTACATCCATAATTCATCAAATAAACATTTTTGATTATTTCAACCCAATTCATTAAATCCATCCATTAATAACGTTCAAAATTATTAACTTTTACAGGTACTTCCGTACAGGTATTCGTTGTGTGCGTAGCCATGGTAGGGACAATAAAATCGATGCCAGCGCTTCCAGTGAAAAATTTTGGAGATAAAGGACGCTGTTATGACTAATTTGCAGTTCTTTACATGTTAATGTTATAGAAAATGATAAATTAAAATTATTGAAAAACTTAATTAAACTTAATGGCATTAAAAATTGTGAAAATAAGAAATCAAATTGCACAAATATTTTTCAAATGTAAATTATCATTATTATTTATTTAAATTTGTGAGGCAATAATATTAAATTTTCAATGTAAATCATAAATGCAATGCATACAATTATATATGCATCCATACAATTCTATAATTAAAAGAGTGTATCGTAATCATGGAAACGCCTCCAATAAAACTCACACACGGTGTGAATAGCGGTAATTATACAATCAAAACTAAAATCGAAGTTTCGATCACCAATTCTATTCCAATAATATATTGTTGCATGTAGATGACTTTTGGTTTAAAAAATATATTCTTCTTCAAAGCCACTTCAAAACATTCTTCTTAAAGTGTGTGAAGATATCTTTTCTTCTAGTAACGTTGAATGGCTTCTATATAGATGAGAATCCGTTCTATTGTTAATAAAGTGTTAAAAAAAAGTACATATAGTTTATCTAATATATTGAAAAGATAGGAAAAATGGAGGTCGATCTATTAAATCTGTAACCGAAGCAATGCTTAACTTGGTTTAGGAACTTCAAAGAGCGTAATGCATGTATGTTCGATGATATACCTTTTATATTAAAATTTTTGTACTTATAAGAGTCAAAAACCTGCTTTTTGAAATGGACTTATTAGGTGACTTCATGAAAATCTATACCAAAATTTTGTTCGCATCGTTAATATTTCTAAGCTTTACAAACTTAGATTTAATATTCCGATTTCGAAGCTACGATACTAGATACAGGTATATAAAAAGCAATCGTGTCAAACTTTTAACCCTTCCTTGTATTATCGGGGGTTAATATAAAATAATTTTGATTATTTTGGTACAATATGATTTATTTTTTCCCAAATTAATACTAAATTAGAGATTGTGTGCGTACGTCAAGCACGTAAAAAGATCATGGGAGACTATCATTATATCAACTTCAAATCATTAATAAAGAAACCGTTATGAGTATGACTCTAATAGATCAGATCATCAATAGAAGATTATTGTTCATTGATAAATTTATGGTAAAATTCATAAAACTAAAACTGATTCTTATAATATTTTCTATTTTGTTTGTATAGCTAACAAGTTCAGATAATCCAATTCTTTGATAATCCAATTTGAATATTCAAGGGAATATTCAAATCATAAATATCTTTGTCGTAGTCTCACAAATATTTCATCCAGAAAAAGTAATCGATCCCAGTGAAATTACCATTATTCTCTTCAATCAAGAAACTTAAGGATTTACCTATTTTAATACTTAAGCTGGTGCCAGGGCTTCCAATCGATAATTTTGGCGTTAAAAATGGATTTATGAAAAATTTCTTTAAATGTTCATCGATCCTACCTAATATATGTCAAAAATGACCATCGTTCGTCAAAGCCAAGAGGGTTACACAAAGTACAAAAATTGAATTTTTTTTAAATAAAAAATGTTTTTGTATTTTTTGATCACTTTTAAGCAAAAAAAAAGTACTCTATTGATTTTTTCTCCATAGAAATTGTGTAAATAAGGGATCTGGTTTTGCATAAAAAATATTTTTTTAATGTAAATTAACATAGCTTTCTTCTTATCTGTTTGATAAGACTTCTTAAACTTCAAGCAAGGAGAGAAGAATTAAATTGTCTATTTTCGGGATGAAAAACATATAACTGTCAAAAAACATATTACAAAATAAATATCCTACGGCCACAAAGTAAACGTTTACATTATTACATAAAAATAATTATTGTAATAGTATACATAAAATTTTTTGTAAACTCAGCAGGGTTTCTAAAAAATAAATAAAAAGAACCTTACTCGGCTGATATTCCCAAGTATATGTGTATAATGTTTATATAATAAATTTAAGCGTGTGCCATCAATAGTTTTCCCTTATTTGATACATTTTTAGCACCCTCTTAACAATACAAAAAATGAGGAATCGATCCCTAAAGGTCAGTTCACTAGTGTATATAATAACATTTAAAAATAATTATTCATTATAGTATCGACAAATAATAATAATGTGAATCAGTTTTATATATCCTGTAATTATTGTGGGAATGTTTTATTTATTTATTTAAATGAATTGTTGTAAAGGAAATTCTGGATGATAGTATTGTTCGAAAATTCTCTATTTAATATCAAAACAAGTGAAATTTACAAAATTTAAAAAATCCCCCGACAAATGCAATTTATTCCTTGTACACCGATTTATGGAAACTTTGCTATAAAATTTTCTCAATCGGGTCGGTTCGACCGTTTAGGAGCTACGATGCCACTGAGAACCACACACAGACGCACAGATAAACACTTTAAACTTATAACACTCCTTCTTAAATCATTATCAAAGTGATGGTCAAGGACATCAGATGAGATGAAAAGGATACTTAGAGAGCTATCATTTTTTGGGACAAATTTTTGGAAATAATTTAATTGAAATTGAAATATTTGCGTTTAGTTTGTTCTTTTGAATTATTGTTTTAAATTACCTAATTATTTTACCATTTTCATTTTTCGAAATGAATTGAACCAGGTTTATTTGACCATTCATTTCCACAGTAATTATTTATGCACTTGAAGCATAGCTAAGAAAACTCTCCGTTAAATTAACTTTTAAATGAAAACTTTCAAGACCAAAAAAATTAAAATAGGTTCATCCGTTCAGGTTCTACGATGCCACAGACAGACACACACAAAGACACATGCCGTCTTATAACTTATAACCATTTTTTAGTTCGGGGGATAAAAAGTAAGCATATTTAACCTTGGTCTTATGGGAAAACGGAAGGTGATGGGATGATATATTTTTATAGATTCCTCCAAAATTAGTCGGTGGAAATTAAAAAAAAATTGTTTAATTAAATTTAAAACCTTAATAAATTATTGAATGCAAGAAAAAACCGATAAATAAAATATCAAAAATTGAAAATTTTGTTCAATTAATTAGCTTCGATATTTCGAAAAACAAGGCAGATATCGAAAAAATTTTATTCTTATTTTCCTTTTACATTCAACCACAAGTCTAAACTTTTCTTGACTCTCGTATTACCTTAATTCATATAAGTATTTGACTAGGTATTTAAAAATTTAGTGAACGAAATGCTTTCCTTAATAATGTCCTTAAATGAATAAATTAAAAGAAAATGACTTGAAATAGGATATATCATATTATAAAAAAATATAAAAATTCCATCACGTTTTTTCAAACATCAGATTTTTATAAATCTAATAACGATCTCTAATATAATAAAATAAAATATTTAATTCGTATTTAATTTAAATTTATTAACTTAATGTAATGTGCTAAAATGAATTCATTATATACATTTTCATATGTGTAAAATAAAGATAGAAATATATAAAATTACATACATTCTTTATAAAAAGTCCTTTATTAATAAAATAAAAATAAAATATGAAGCTGTTTATTAGAATTACACACATATTTATCATGACGATTAACGTTTGATAAATAGTCTAAACCGATTATAATGACATCGGTTTTCACAACGAGAAATGGAAAGACATTGAATGATTTCTTATATAAAACACGCATATGAATGTATCCCTAACAACATCGTATAGAATGACCTACCGGCTATGGCGTCCAATATTCATAGAAATTATTAAACGAGATATCGGTTAAAACGTCCATTGTAAGTTCAATCCTACTTTTTTTTTTCAGTCAAACAAAACAACATCATTTTGACACTTAATAATTTTCTTTTAGGCCTTATTTACTCAAATATCGGTTATTACGACAAATTATTGTTCGGCTAAAACTTACATATATACATATTGCTTATAACGACTATCCAAAAGAAACTTTGCGAAAATTTCGTTTTCAAGCACATGCATAATTATTTTTCGATTCATTCTTGATATTAAGAGCTTCAAGCTTTTATAAATAGTCGGGTATGAGTTACTCACAGATAAAATTATTTTCTACTTTTTAGTACAATAAAATTTTGTCCCTTAAAACATATTTTTTATTAAAATTTTTAATTTAGGACTAAAAAAAGGTATATATATCAAATATGGTGGAAGCGATGGGAAAATCAGGACGCCACAACCTTACCATGCATTGTCATCCAAACTAAATGAGCATACAAAATTTCAACTCAATCGGAAACCGGGAAGTGGATTAAATTTGACTTGCAAAATTTGATTACAGACAGACAACGAGACAGGCGAAACTAAATAAAAGCTTTTAAAAATGCGAATCCGGTGTAAAATTTGATTTTCTACAAAAAGTTTTATATAAAATTTCTTGATATTTTGCTTAGTTTGCGAGATATTTGGAAAAAACCAAGCCGGGTGCTATTTCACCCCTATCTTCATTTTCTACTCTCTCATTTATTAGCACTCCGCGGGATTATTTTCCTTGAATAAAGCCATTGAACAATTCCTGAAATTAAAACCCGTGAACGCCGCAGTTCCTTTCTATATGATATAATTAACAGCCTCTGTTTCCATAAACAATTAATGACTTAAATGTTCTTTTTCTAGAAGCAATAAACAGCGTTACAATAATTATACCCTGTATATATGAAATATATATAAAAAATTGAAATATATCAGTTTCTCAGAACTTTTTAATATATAACTGATTGGGTATATAATTAGCTTTTAAAATTTTTAGTATAGAGAAATTTCGACAAGGCAAGAAAAATCGTGACTCAAGAAAAACAGAATCTTACTCTTAAAATTTAAAAGAAGACTTTGGGTGAAGCTGCATGTTGCACTATCGTCATTTCAATTCAATATATTATTATTATTCATCAATTCATTGTATTGAATACAATAGGCAGATTATCTATTTTATAATCTAAGTGGGTTTGAGTCTAAAGGGGGTGGAATGAGATTCGAATAGATAATTTGAAAATACCACAAGAGAAATGATGGTATACGAACGTAGCCCTGTATTGTGCTGAGGCTTTGACTTGCTTTATTATCACATAAATATTGTTAATAATTTATTTGTGATATTAATTTAATAAATCTTTTAATTTCAATTTAATTTCATTATCTATTATTATATAGGGTGTTTTAAAATTGGACGTCACTATTTAAGGTGCGTGTTCTAAAGCTCAAAATAAGCAAAAAAGTTCATATTAACATATATTCGAAAATTATTTGTTGCTGAGTTACAGCAGGTTAAAGATGTTTATTTAACAATATTCAAGACTTTGTTCAAAAAAGCTGTCGTTTTGTAGAATGAAGCAATCTGCATGATGAATTCTTGCTTCGTAGCAACTTGGAGTGCAGCATTGGGAAGATTCTTGAGAGCTATTGTAATTATATAGATTCTATTTCTACAATTTCATACGATGTCTATACGGTCCTCAATAAATATTGCAATCCACGAAAAGGGCGAGGTTAGGCGAGAAAAATTGATTATTAATGTTCAAAATATCCACTTAGTTTTGAACCAAATATTTACGAACTTGTAAGTTTGCGCCCTCATTTAAGCAATTTGAGCCCATTTAAACAGTTTTCGCCTAGTCTTATAAAAATCGGATGTGTACTTTTAAATTTTGGGCTTTTAATCATATTTCGATTTTAATACTACGATTAATTGTACTGTACTGAAACTAAAAGTGTATGAATTTATCTAAGCTAAACTTAAAGTTTATAATTTTGTTTTTCAAAGTTTGACTGAAAGTCTCGTAACCGATGACGTACAAGTTGATAAATGGAATGAAAATTTCTATAAATGCTCATATTGATTATAGAAATAAAAAATATTGAGTATTTAAGCACGTTGACATGCAATGTTGTACGAATAACTGAGAATATGAAGCAAAAACCAAATGAGAAAACTATATTTGTAACGCAAATAAATCTATCTTTGTCTAAATACTAATAATAATAATAATTGGAGCTTATAACTCAGTTAATATATCATTCAATGCTGTTGCAGTATGTATTTAGTGCAAGAGCTAACTGACTAAAAGCTCGGTTTGTAGAAAACGATATCGAAGTAAAGTCTCGTTTGTAAGTATAGAAATTTTAATGTACTTTTTATTTTAACTCTATATTGGTACCATTTGGAAAACATGCACTGAAAAAAAACTTGTGTTTTAGTGTCTTAAGTCCACCGCTGTACCACTAAGCAACCGATGGTTGTTACGTATGTATAAAAATATGTTATAAATTTTAAAAATGATCAATAAGTTTACTTTCAAACTCTCTGTAAACTAGTTACAACAATCTTCATGTAGTTGACTCAATCGCACATGGACTAGACATGACAGGTATGTGTTCGTAATAAACAAATCCTATATTTAAAGAAAACGTAAAGATATGTTCTTTTGATTGGTCTATTCGCTTTATTTACAAGATTATATATTCCAACTAAGTACAATTTCATTTTACATCAATAAAATGCATGACTTTAAATTAAAATCAATATCTTTCATAGAAGTAATGATTTTGTTTATTTTACTTCAGTGATTTTGTATCAATGAATTCATATTTTAAAATCTATTCCATTCTATTGTAAATACAAATATTTAGTTGTACTTGTTCCAATCATTATGAAATTGTTTGAAAGTATTTTTACTTTATTTCAATCATCAACCATCAGTTATTCAGCATCAGGTAGTAATACACTATTTTCCCTTACAATTTCGGACCAAGCTCCTAGACTACATAGCATAGCATAACATCGCATACCATATATATAGTAAAAGCTACTAAACAATTAACTATTATTATTACCTCAAACAATTAAATATTTCAATTCGTAAATATAATCTAATATATTATTGTCTTTGTTTAACCAACAGTTATTTAGTGAGTGTACAATATGGCACTATTTTAACACACATGAAGCTACTAGCTCCTGTGTGTATGTGTGTGTATGCTTATTGTATTGTGCGCCCATACTATAAGCTCTCTAAAACATTGGCATTCCATACATTTGTTAAATATTATTGAGTGTATATCAACACGCTTTACAGTTAAATTGTGCTAAAATGTTAGTTTTAAGGAGATATGCAAGGATTGAATAATAATAGGGATTTCAATAAAACTGTAAATACATTTTTTGATTAACAAAGTTTCTAAAAATCACAAAAAATTCCTAGGTCATCGGACTTTTTATTACTATTTTACCGTTCAAAGTTGGCTGAAAAAATGATGAATCATATAGGTTATCCTTTTCAATTGGATATTTCTATATCAAAAAATCTAGAGAGTGTGATAAAAAACTATCAAGAATATTTAAACAATCTTGAAGTTTATAATAATAACATAAAAATATAAGGTTGTCAATGATATAAAAACAAAATTTCAATTTTATTATGAGTACATCGAAGATCCATCATTTGATGAACAGAGACGACTATGGTTAGAGATGATTGACGAGCGATATCTATATTATCAAATTTATAAGCAGCACTTGAACACAATATATTATATATTTTTGTAGTTGGGTGGTATTGTAAAGCTAAAAATAACTCATTATTTGACTACAAAACATGTGTTTGAGAAAAATTGCACAAAACTTGAATAAAAAACTGTAAATAAATATACATAATTTGATGTTTCGTGTAGAAATTTACGTGTAAGTTTTCACAAACTCTGTATTGGTACCATTTAGGAAACATGGTAAAATTTATTACCTATTTCGTTTCTGAAATAATTCGCGAATAAATAAGAGAGATTTAATCCAGTAGGTAATTCAATGGGCAGAACAGGTCTTCAACCAAATGTCCCAAGTTACTCGAAACAGTTTTACTGTTTTGGCTGCCATCTACAGTCCTCTGTTGTAAAACAATACAACAGAAATTGAACTAACAGTTAATATACAAATAATTCCTCATTGTAGTATTTATTAAATAAAGATAATACAATATATTTATATATGATTATCTCACTTTAATAAGTTTAGAGTTGATATTGTTATGGTGTACATATATGAATGAATTTATGGGATACCTTTTACTATTAAATATAGTTGGGTATGTAGTCAGAATTAGTCAATTAAAATTTAACACGTATGCAGGCTTCCATACATGAAGCTCCATTTAGCTAGAGCTCCAGCTATATGACTCAGTAGCAGTATTAAAATATATATATACACAGATATAGCTCCCATGCACAATAATTTGGTACGTGAAAATGACTTGTTTTTGAGGAATATAATGTGTAATAGCTTTTCTCATCTATATCCAAACCGCTATTGTCATTATAGTTTAGTTTAGAATAATATAAGGATCGTGTGCCCAAAATACAGGCGAAAGATTCGTTTAATCTGGAAGATTAATAATATAGTCGGATAAAGGAATACATAATAGCCGTTCTTAGGGAGTCCTCCGATTTTGATGATTTACAAAAAAGGATTCTTTTTGTATATTATTTAAAATCAGAAGCATTTCAGATCGGGGAATAATCTGGAGGGGGAATAGGCAATGTCGCGATATATATCGACGCTCAGCCTAAATCGCTTATGATAGAAGTTTGGAATTTCGAGAAGATATTGATTTTATGCTGTAGGTGTCTAGTAAGAAAGGATTTTTCGAAATTCCTACCAATTTCAATCAATTTTTACTTAAAATATCAAAAATAAATCGGAACGCCTCATCTACTCCACATGCCTAATTATTTTTCGATTCATTCTTGATATTAAGAGCCTCAAGCTTTTACAAATAATCGGGTATGAGTGACTCATAGATAAAATTATTTCCTACTTTTTAGTACAATAAAAGCTCGTCCCTCAAAAAGTTTTTTTTATTAAAATTTGTAATTTTAGACTTAAAAAAAAGTATATATAACAAATATGGTGGAAGCGATGGGAAAGTCAGGACGCCACAACCTTACCATGCATTGTCATCCAAACTAAATGTTCATGCAACATTTCAGGTCAATCGGAAATCGGGAAGTGGATCAAATTTGACTTGCAATATTTTATTACAGGCAGACAACGGGACAGGTGAAACTAAATAAAAGCTTGTAATAATTTATAATCATTCTGTATTTTAAACATATGGATGTAATAAAATGGTCTCGTACTATTGTTAATAACCAAACATTCAAACACCTAACTGAACTTACAGTAGTCTAACTGTAAAGCTCTATCTACAAAGCATCTACAGAGAGCTTTACAGAGAAGCTGACATAGCTTATTGTGTATAAGTAAAATTACAATTTAAAGTGAATATTTCAAATATTTTGTATGATGAGTATAATAATAATCATATAATATGACTTTACTACTAAACACTAAATTTTATATGAGCAAAAGGTTCTAACTATACAAAAATATATAGGTGAGAAAAAGAAAAACTATATGAGACTTGGTACGGTATAGTCTGTTATATTTGAATTCCAACAGGAATATCGTTTTGTGTACAACTACGATGATCGTTAGAATATATTTCATATGTTTAGAGTTTGTTGTGGAGAAGATATCAATGGACTGAGGATGAGTTAACGATTAGTCATTTAGTCAATTTTGGTTTCAGTCAAATGATTCAGAGGCAACAGAATTGAAAACGGATTAGTTAAACAAGTTATTATACCATGTATCTATGAATTATATCAAGGTATATTAAGTTTAGTCTCAAGTTTGTAACACCTAAAAATATTGATGCTACGAACCAAAATTTTGGCATAGATATTCATAAAAGCACCTAATTTGTCCATTTTCGATTGTCTGTGTTGTTCTTTATTAAAAAATTAACAACTTTTGTTTAAAACATTTTTTCGTAAGCATCACTGTTTACCCACGAGGGTGCAAGTTAGCCTCGATACATTATATAGTATGAATACAGGTGCCTTTTGTTTATATTTTAAATTTATACATTGCATATACTATGTATGTGTTTGTTTGCTACTATATCCACTGAGGAAGGGAGAGGAAACATACTCTTATTACTTTGGGCTATTGGCTATCTTTCTGGCTATCTTTCTGTGCTATATGATGTAAAAAACAAACAATTGCGTAATCAACAATGTCTTAACATGGTATTTCATCAATTAACTCAGTCAATTGTTTGTTTTCACTTGTATTTATAGCTAGAATCAGTAAGAGTTGCATTTAATATAAACGTTAACACGATGTCTGCATGGTTGAAACTGAGATGAAAGGGCTTCATATTCCAGCAGGGTTACTTAAAATGAACGGGGCAGTTAATACAATCAAATTTTTGAGGTATATTTACCAAGAAAATTGCCAGGCGTAATTTTTATCCCTGCTTAATCCCAGGAGAATATTGACATAGTTTTCAGCAAAAAGTCGATAATCTCTTTTCTGTTTGCATACCGCGTATGGAGTTAGTTACGCTCTAATCTACTGAGCTACTAGGGTTGACTAGTTTTTGCCCTTGTTTTATATATATGTTTTTAAAAGTTTGGTCTCAATTACTTCTGGAATTTGAGACGAGACCAGAGTTAGAAAAAAAAATTGCAGAATAACGTAACTTGTTTCTTAGACTGATTTGGAAAATCAAACCGTTATTACATAGGATACATTAAAAGAACATTTTGTCTTATTGAAAGAAAATCAACCCTTAAAATCTCACAGTAATAAATAAAGTATTTGAAATGATTATTATTTTATCTATAATACAATATAAAGAGATGATGCGATGTTAATCTGCTTCTCAAATAAAGGGTACGAGTTTAGGGTTGGTGTGACGTACTGCTAACACAATATTAACCACTATCGTATCTAGTATTTATCGTTTTTTTTGGAAGTCACTGGTATATAATCTATACTACATTTTATATATGTTTCATGTGGCCATAAAAATCTAGGCACATAGCTCAGAAGAAACAGGTAATTAAATGTACGATTTCAACAATTTTGTATTGGTAACATTTAGGAGCCATATGTCGCTGGTTCAAATCCGACTAGAGGAAATTTAATAAACCTGCTCATGTGGTTGTGACAATCACACCAGTATTTTTTTCTAATATTCATCAGTGGTATGATCAATCTAAAGAAGATTGTTTAAATCTTTGTTTAATTCAAAACAACAATATTTGAAATTTGTTAGAGATTATATTATTTTCATACAAACAACTCATGCGTTTGTGTCAACTTCACCACTCAACCACGTATGGTAGTTGTATCATATTCGAGGCCCCATTCACCATATTTGATCTCGCGATGAGGCTGAGTCTACCTCATATCGGTTGATATAAAGAATTTTTTGTGTACGTACCAGAGACCCATTTTTAAGGACCATAAAAGTCAACTACAAATTTTATTTGTAGACCAATAATTTATAGATTAAACTCTCTATCTCTGTTCGTGATAAAACTATTTATATGGACTTTAATAACATATACATACGTATTATTTAATTAAGTTAAGGGGGTGTATTATTATTTATAATATGTTGTATTTAAGGGGGGTTGGTTCATGATGAATTCACATATGTGTGTAGAGGGATCTAACTACATGTTTGAATGTAACAACAAGTACTTAAATTTAATATATATTTTAGTAAATAGATCCTCCGTAGTTTGAATGGATTGTAACCTGTTTTATATTAGGTATGAGTCCTGAAAATATTTTTGAATAAAAGGTCTCTTGATATAAAATTTATGATACGAAAGTTTGAAATGTTTTCGAAAGTTTATTTTAAGATGGTTCAATTTTGGAAGTTTCATTCCGTGCTTATTGAATTTACTTGAGAGATTATTAGTTATCTTGCACTTGATAGAAGTGGCATTAACTAAATAATATTTGGCGCGGTATTTGGCGCAAGGATAAAGTCGTCAAAAGCAATGAATAAGCTAGCCAGAACGTTCTCAAAAAATCACGTTTTTTTAGATCATCTACAAATCGTATATATGCATGCATTCTAATTAATGCTCTTTATAAGCAGGAAATTTTTTTAAGACTCCTTACAGGGTTAAATTTATTGATTTGAGCTGTTTAAGTTTGCTTTATTTAAACATATAAAGCCTATATTGAAATGCTTTTAAAGGAATGCTTTATTAAGTAAGAAGGCTTATTTTCTTAAGATAAATTTGAAAAACTAACTATCATTAGTTAAAAGCATGACAAATATTTTCCAATCAAGAAAATTATAGCAAGCGACACTCGTTTTTCCATAAAATACATTTAAAGTGATGAAATGAATGACATTTGTGTGTTATTTCTTCTATAAGTGAATTTCTATAAATCTTTAGGCATCAATATTTCAAAAACTATGGTTTATGTTGATTTTTACTCCTAGTTTTCGTCTAGTTTTCAGAAGTTTTAATTGAATCCACTCTCAAAATTTAAAACGAAACTCTCAAATATTTTCATACACTCAATTTATTAGAAACTTCCTTAAAATGTACTTGCTGCTATCGAAATCAAAAATAGAAACTTTAAAAACTGAATTGGGATATTTCAAATTAAAAAAAATTGAGGAATTATCTTAAGTAGTTCCAAACAGAGTAAAATCGAATTAAAAAATTCTATAAAGAGATATTGATAAATGAATACTTTTTTTTTTATTAGGGGAGTAAAGAATTGATATCTGTTTTAAATGAAAAATAGATTACAATTTAAAAAGCACTTTTAAACCCGTCTTACTTCGAAAAAAAAGAAAAATATACCCATTTATAAACATGAAAATCAAACCACATATATACAATAATGATACAAAAGAAAAATAAATAATTCGATAGTAAATATCTTTTGAAATCCTTTAGAACATTCGAAATAAAAGAGTGAGTGAATGTATGTAGTTGAATTTTCCCTTTTTAGAAAAGATGCCGAAATTAATTATAAGCAATTATAACGGTTCAATGATAATAATCATCATATTAGTATGTTTTATCCTCGAATTTCGAACATATATAGAAATGTATTTAAAATAGAAAACATCTAATAACTTCCATTTTCAATCTCAATACTTATGTTCGAACTTAGTGTTGCCAGAAGAATTTCGAGAAGCAACAATATTTGTTTTAAAAGTTAATACATACAATAAACAACGAAAATGGGAAAAATGATTTTTCTTCTAATTAAACAAATTATAATAATTCACATTCACAAATATTTCAAAAACTTTAAAAGATTTATGCATTATTAGTGGAAGAATTTATAAAAATAATGTCATTTTTGACTTTATTCAGTCCAAAAATTTGACAAATCTATCTTTTGATATAATGCAAAGACTCCTGTAATAAAAAATAACTTTTACCAAAAAGAAAACCGACTTTAAAAGAAAAACTTTTCCAAAACAAATTAATATGCACTAATAAGTAAAAAAATAACGATAATATAATGTAGTTAAAATTATTGTTATGCAAATTTAAGACCTTTATGGTTTTCTCATGGATGCCGTTGTCAGAACTGGACCAAAATGAAATAGGACCACACGGAATGCACCAGCTTTCAAATAAATAAATCACCAAAATCGGTTCGGTCAGTCGAAAGTTCTGATGTTACAAAAATACAGTCGAACTGATAACCTCCTCCTTTTTTGTTTGAAGTCGATTAAAAAGGGCTTGTTCTCCAATATATTTATTTATTTATTTAAAATTATCAAATGAAAACACATCGAGTAGGGATATAATATAGTATAATCAAACTACTTTGTCAATTTACTCAAAATCTAAATTGAAAATTATATATATTAATGTATTAACAAACATATATTATTTAGAGGGTGTTGTGTAAACATATAAACAAGTGTTCCTTTGGGATATCAATCTTTATATTCCATATACCTTATATTATATGTGTACAAGATCTACCTACCTAGTGTTCGACCCTTAAAAAACTAATGTGTAAAATTTTGAGAAGAAAATCCCTTTAGATTTGAAATGAATTACAAATTTAAAAACATACACACTTGCATATGAAATTACATTTATATTTGATTTAATTAAATGCCTTTTTTTGAACAAAAAATTGATCAATAGAGAACAAAATTTTAATCATTTTTCAAAATCATTGGGTGTCCCATTTTGATATTCCCAGCCCTATTTTCATAAAGCAAGATCAGAAAACTATTTTTAGACAAAAGATTTTAAATTTGTAGTTGAATTAAGGTATTTCGATATCAAAAAAATAAAAATGATACAAAAAAATTGAAATTTTATTGATAAATTAATCATCCTTTTATAAGTCTTTTGTGAAAAATTTATATCGATTCTCTGAACGGTTTAGGAGAAATTAACGATCAAAGTCAGTTTTTTTTTAACCAAAAAAGGGCACATTTCTCAGACGCCGTACAGAGAATCGAAAATAATTTCTTACAAAAGACGTATAAAAAGGTTCAACTGTTTAAGGTATTTCGATGCCGTAAATTGAAAATCATACCTATGATTAGAAATTTTATTTTTCAATTAATCATCTTTTATGAAAACGTCTTTTATGAAAACTTCATATCGATTCTCTGTACGGTTTAGAAAAAATTAACCAAAAAAAGTTTTTCATTTTTATGTAAACTTCTTAATTTTGATATGATTTCAAAGCTTAAAACTTGAGGAATATTGATAAAAGTTGAGGAATATTGACTAAAAAATCAACATTTATTACGATTTCTTCATATACCACCATGTAAAAAGGGATGTTTTAAATAATTAATTTCCCGTAAACCGTACAGAGAATCGACTTGAAATTTACACTGAAGGCGTATTAAATACTCATTAATTGAGACAGAAAATTTCAGTTTTTTAGTAAAATTTTCGTTTTGGTATCGAAACTCCTTAAACTGACACCATACGAGAGTTCAATACCGATTAAAAAAAGTACTAATTGTAACAAAATAAGTTATTTCTTCTTGGTTCAATAACATATTTACTTTCTTGAATTAAGGAAATAGTCTAAAAAGATATTTCCTTGTTATAAGAACATCAACAGTCAAGTAAAATAATTTATTTCAATCCAGTAATATTTTTTACTGTGAAGCTTACCAAAATAAATAAATTATTTCATTATTTCAAATGATCATATTTATTAACACTAAAATTACAGCAGTTAGTTCCACTTTTTTATTTGAATTCGAAAGGGTTGAAAAAAAATTATTGCTACGTCATTACAATAACATATATAGCGGAACAAATACAAAATATTATTAAGCATATAAAAATATTTTTATTTGATGAAAAATACGTTAAAAAAAGTACTTGAAAATCGTTCACTAATTAATAAATACAAAAGGATTCGCCGAAATAAATTTCGAATATATCTTCATCTTGTGTGATGTTTCAAGTATGCATATTTGGAAAATCATTAAACATCAAATATTATTCAAAGTGTTTTTTTTCTCACTTATAGTACTTGTGAGGGGTTGATTTTTTTTTTCGTCATACATGCCAAATAAAAAAAGATATGAGTAATTTTCACATAAAAATGATGTGTTTTTCTGATCATCATCAATATTGTATACGTTTTTTTTTTTGGGGACTTAAAAAAATGTAAATTGCTCCTATATCTCAAGGGATGTGTTTTTTACGAGGAAATGGGTGGTAATCATTTGTTGACTCATACTTCTCTTTATTTTCTGGCAGATCCAATTTTTGATTTATATAGAAAATTGTACAATCGCAAAAATCTATAAATTGATAAATTTAAAAACAAAATATGGGATTTATATTAAAAACAAAATTTATCCTGACGGATTTATCTCTTTCAAAAAAAAAAAAGAAAAACGCTTGAAAAAGCGTTTCCAAAAAAATGAGTGTATAAAGATATTGAAGCCATAGCTTTCAAATTTCGAGTTTGAGGAGAAATTTTTTTCGATATATACCATAGTTTTTGAAATATTGATGCCAAAAGCTTTAGAAAAAATCACTTATAGAAGAAATAACATATAAATGCCATTCATTTCATCACGTATTTTATGGAAAAACGAGTCCCGATAATTTTTTGTCATGGAAAATATTTGTCATGCTTTTTACTAATAAATATTAGTGTTACAAATTAATCTTGAAAAAATTAACCTTGTTAAATAATAAAGCATACCTTTAAAAAAACTTCAATATGGAATTTGCATGTTAAAAACGCAAACTTTACCAGCTCAAATCTAAAAATTTGACACCGTAAGAGGTATTAAAAAATTAACCTGCTCATAAAAGGCATTAATGGGAATGAATGTACACGATTTAAAGAAGCCCATAAGAAAACGTGATTTTTTGGGAACGTACTTAAGCCGCTTTTTTTTGAATGGATTTGCAGGTTACAATTGGGGCCTCACAAATATCAAGAACACAGTATAAAATTAATTACTTTGTAATTGCACTAAAATTTTAGCTGCTTGAGACCGTTCTATATGCTTTAATATCGCAAAGATTCGTTTCAGAATTTTGTTTAGTTGGATTATGATTGCGAAACTATTAAAGTGTGGGCTTAGATGAATAACTCTTTAAGATATAGAAATTTAAAATATAGATAAAAAAAAAACACTTAAAATTAAAGAGATTTGAAACAAAAAAACACATATATTACGAGTCGAACCCTAGCCTCTTTGCTTCATGCCAACCTTTATCAACTGGGCCCTTATAACTTATTACGTGCTTCTAGTCACATTGCGTATTTTTATCAACGAATTTCTTTCTGTTTTGTTAGACGACATTAACAGATACATTTATTACTTATGTTAGTTTTCTAAATTTTGTATACACATTTAAACGTCTAAGTCTTTCGATTATTATTGGGTTTTTTTTCGAAAAAATTGACGTTTAAATTTGTATACAAAATTTAGTATGCAAATATAAATAATAAACTCAAAATTGTTTTCATGGTCTCATTATAGAAGCATCATTTAAACACTCATAAATTAAGATCACAAATTTTAACTAACTCAAGGACATTTCTTATTTGAATTGAATAAAATAAATTTAACAAGGCCATCTTTCGCAGTTCCATTATATACTAAAAACAAAACAAAAAAAAAAGAGGTGTGAAAAAACAGTCCACCATTTTCTCAAAACAAAACTGTTTTAAACAAAAGATACAATAAAATATGAAATACAATAGTATGAAGTTGTATACAAGTTGTAATAAAATACTGCCAATTTGACCACATAACACAAACAAATGCCAACATAAAAAAAATAAAAATAATATGATTTTTTATTATTATAAAATACTTGTGTTTGAAATCCTAAGCAAACACCACAAACATAAACATTTCAATTCACCACAACTCGAAGAAGGAAATGTTCATACAATCACAAGACGACATAAGTATTTAAAAAAAAAAAATAACGAAGAAAAAAAAGGATTTGTGTGTGTAATAGTGTGAAGTTGGCGTTGGATGTATGGACAAATCAAGCAACGTATTTATTGTTGTGATATGTTTGCTTACGGGATATACTTACAGGAGAATTACGGTCAGTTATGTAGATATTTGGTTTTTTTTATCTATAACATTCCTTCGATAGAATGGCGAGTATTGTTGTGAATATTTGTTTTTTTTTTTAAACATTATTTGCATTCTTTTTCTAGAAATGATTATACAATTATGTGTGTTTGTTTGAGCTTATTATTTTACGAAATCGAAAACTTGTTGAAAACGGTTTATTTTCATTGGATCATAATTGAGTACCATTTTAGGTTTTAACTGACCATTTTATCAGCTTTTATTTCAACAGCAATCGTAAGCCAAAAGCATGGCATACTCTGAGAGTTCGTGGTTTTCCTTTTTCGAAATTACTCCTTTTGGAATAGCAAATGCTGCCATATTTATAAATTGTTTGTCCAATTAGTTTAATGGTAATCTACAAGATTTATTTTCCTTCTTAACTGCATTTTTGCCCATCATTCTTCTTACTTTTTGTATCTTAAAAGATCTTTGAGAAAAAGAGTATCAACATCAAAAACATGATATTAGCAAAACCACCTCTTTCAATTCGGCTTTCAGGCATTTTGCAAGTACTAGTTTGAAAATTTCAACCAAACCTTGTCTAGATATGTTACTTCAGAGGGGCTTACCAAATGAGGAGCTTCTAAGGCATGCGTGTAAAAGGCAGAGCCTCTGATTCTCCTTTCAGAAGTAGTAAAAGAAGAAACTCAATACATGTTGTCTAACCTAATGTAATGTGATCTTTCGATAATTTACCCGATTAAAATCGTAAATTAGTAATTTTGGAATCTTGAGCGTTGGGATAACTTTTATTGCTGTCACGTGTTCGATATTCTTAAACTACTAGGCTGAGTTGGTAATTTGTGAAAAGAGCTTCTGCTAAAGAATCATGGTCATGGCGTAGATTGATTAAGATATAGGTTGAGTTAAAATAATTTTGGTTAGAAACATTATTGACTAGTTTAGCTATAGCAAATTTTGTTTCCGATGAATATATGATTGATTTCGGATTGGTTCAAGACCCAAAAGTCCTGATTTATTCAGCCCTTAAAATTATCACGTGTTGGGTTTCAAACCAAAGTTTTGTTTAGTTTTAAAATTTAAATCAAATACATAAAACAAAAAGATTTTTCCCAATAATTTTCCATCCCTTTAACAAATACACAAACACTAATAAATATAAATAATTTATAACAGTTTTTTCACATTAAGTAATAAATATAAACGACTGACTGACTGTATGTGTTTTGCATCCCTTATAGATTTACACTTACACACCACACGGATACAAAAGGGGTTTATTACTGATGGTTGTAAATGACATAAATTGTAACATTTTACAACAAAACAACCCCTAAATTAATTATCAAACATGTTCCAAGTGAATAAATAATATAACCACTATACATACATGTTACACTTACAAACTTACAAACTGCAAAAGTTCTATTAATCGTGATGGGTAAAACCTTTTCAAGTCCGACCCAAAAATATTTCGATTATACACACATTGAATTCATGGATTAATCCCTATATATTATAAATGTGAAAGTAAGGGTGTTTGTTTGTTTGTTTGTTTGTTACGCTTTCACGCCAAAACTATCGAATGGATTTGAATGAAACTCTACAAAAATATAGCTCATACATCTTAATAACACATCAGCTATAATTTATAAGGATATATTTAAAAAAAAAAAAGAAATTTATTCTGACATTTTACTGCTCCATCTATGATCACCGTTTTGAAACATAAATTAAAGATTTCTGTAAATATCGAAAATAGTAAATGTCAAACAATTCATGGTCATCTTTACTGAAATACTCAATAAATTATACACTTAAAAAAATTGAAAACTGTGCATATATTTTAGTTGTGTAAAACATTCCCTTCGAGAGTTATAGACGGGGAATAGGTGAGATCAAGAGAGGTGGAGGTTATAAAGCGGTGGTTTTTACTTTTGAGCTCATATCTTGGCAATTATCTTTAGTTTGATAATCGATTTGACAGCAGACAACAGCTATTATTTTAGTTTGGTTTGCCATTTCATGAATAGACTTACGAGAGAGCTACGATTGCAAATTGTTTGTTTACCAAAATAATGATTCTGTTCGGCCACATGACCGTGATCATTTTCAAATGTTAATGGCATAAAATTAAAAATATTTTTCTTTCTTTTAAGGTATTTTAATTTGAGATATGCAAGAACAAAGTTTTGAAAAGGAGTCAGCATTATAGTCATCTCAAAACGTAAAGATAGAAAAAAACTCAAATTTCGATTTTCAGGACGAACATAATAACTTTCTATTCTAGACAGTTCAAAATACCAATTCACTTTCACTGGTACTATAAGGATAATTTGTGTGTATAAGTTTTACATTATATATATGTCTACATGTTCCCGAGGGACAATGGTCATTATTGGTATTATTACTTGGTTAATATTTCTTTTTTTAATTTTATTAAATTAAATCATGTATTTAATAATATAAAAATCCCCTTCATAGTAATATTTGTTTTTCGATTTGATTAATTGTTTTTATTTTTTGTTAAGAAAAAAGGTTTGGAATGCCAAGCGAATTGCATAATATCTGATTATTTACATATCTTCCTATAAAATTTACATTTTTGAAGAAATAAAATTTAGATTTTGACCGGTATATCATGTCACTGAGAAAAAAATTACAAATGTGATACTTTCACATCTTTCAAAAAATTCCTGTTTTTCTCGTCTCAAAAAAGCCCTGCTTTAATTAGTGTTTCTTAAGCATAAAAATCTTGCAGATTTGTATTCAAGGCAGACAATTTCTTGGAAAAAATAAAATCTTGAAGTCGAAGTCAACATCATGCCCAGTCGTAAGTTTATGCTCGAAATTTCGTGGTCAAACGTAGAAATTTCAAATTCGTGCCGAGAGATTGTCTTTAGAGACAATCAAATCAATAAAAATCGAATAGTTTTTCAAAATACATTTTGTTGTTGTTGAAAATACAAGGTCATTCTTAAGTTTTTAATATCATACGGATTTTGCTCGGCTATAATCTTGTCAAAAAGTTTTGGATTGTATGTATGCATAGTAAGAGTATATGAGTTTGTAGTGAAATGAGGTATAATTTTAGTTTAATACTATAGCAGTGGAGAATACACAGACACAATACTCAGTGTGTTATCAGTTGTTTACAATACACTTCTACTATAGTTGTTTCTGTTACAACTATAATACTTTACTATGTAGTTATCTTGCACACATAATTCTTTCCACAACCCCTGCACTAAAAAAATATTGTCTAAATGTGTGATTAATTTTAATTTTTCATTGAAAGTATTTTCAATTTTTTGACTTATTTTAAACATTCTAATAGTTATCAGTTTTTCATAAAGTTGGTGATATTTCTACTAAGCAAAAAAATGATAAATTATATTTTCCCACGCTTCTCTCGTGATGTACGTGTAACTTATCTCGCTTTAATCGCTATTATCTTATAAACTGAATGGAAAATCGCCTTCAAATTGCTGTGTATTGTGCATTTAATTACTTACTTTCAAAGTTTTTTAAATATCTTAATATATTACAATAACGAAGCAACTACCATAAAGTTGCATTTTGAAATATGATTGGCTGTTGCGGAATCCTAAATCAATTAAATTGTTAAATTTTCTTCTCACATTTTTTCGATACAATACAATTGAAAAATTAATTTACATTCGAACTGAACGATCTAACAACAATACGATAATACACACACAAAAAAAGACGCTTGTTAATAATATAAAACTGTTTCCATCAATTTTCCTCTCCCAATTCCCAATTTTGACTGTTACACGTATAATACAGCATTTTGTATTGAATTGTTATGTCTGTCACCGATAGATTTTTCATCTAAATATGTTCATATGTGTTGTAAAAAAAAAGTAGGTTTATGTTTACAAAGTGTCTCAAGACAAATATACCTAATTTTCAGAAATTTAGAACTTATTGAATATTCAATTGAATCCACAAATCTCTGGGAATTATGCTTTGATACAGATGGGCGGATAAATAAAGTATCATCAAAACTGAAGGCGATAATCATAGTTTTCTTCGGCATATTTCCAGAGGATAGATGATCAAAGATTAGAGTTTGTTTGTATTGAAGTCTTCTTTTTAGATAATTCATCAAAAAATAGCTAAAATTATAGAGCAGTTTTTAGGTTTTGCATGAAAGTAATTCTCATCGGAGTTGAATCGGAGTTGAAAGTGGAAAATGTTATAAAAATCATTGATTATCCGCAGTTGAGAAAGAATTTAGACTTATCTTATTTTCATATTTTAACAAAAATTGGTATTTCATAATATTCGATAAAGCCTAGAATTCCCATTAAATTTTCTGGGATCCTGGAATTACGTTTTATTAGAATACAGTAAAACTTGCATATAATTCATTAGTCCGCAATACTTTTTAGCAGAGCAGAAAATAGATTTAGTTCCACTTCGCATAAGTTTTGTCTCAAACCTTTCCATAAGGTTTTTGTGCAGTGTTCTAAACCTTAAAGTAATAAGTAAGGTTCTCACCTCTCCACACTTGTTCGGAATACTCCAGAAACTGTGTAAATTCTTCCGAATCCCCCTTATCAATATAAATCCTAAAAACTTTAGTAAATAAAGACATTTTTTTGATATTTTTTTTAATGTAAATTTTTGATTATGGGAAAATTGCGTACACAAAACCTCAAAGGTATCGTCCCTCAGAAATTGTGAAAATTTTTCTAATTACGGCAGTTAAAGTGTAAGGAAAAAAATATTAAATTTGGAAATTTTTCGTTCCTGAAAAAATCTCTCATCAAGCGACCAATGATTAACGAATGGTTGACGGAATAAGGAAAACTGGCTCATGGCTTTCATACCAAAATCTGTATGCAATAAATGACTGGGCTCTGTCAAAATTTCATTATTTCTAGAACTTTCTGTACCTAAATCCGTATGAGAAACGTTTTTCAAACCGTATAAAGCGGAATAGTAGTGATCGCGCTCGCGACAGGCTCTGCTATATATACAGTGTTATAATATGTATTTTGTGATAAAATTGCACAGAACTGAAAATGACAGCCTTAAACGTTCTTTTATAAGTTATAATTGAATAATGATTATGTTAGCGCCTCCAGGGGTCCAAACATTCACTGCTGATCAACTGTCGGCTACATTCACAACACTAACATTGTGACTGTGATTCAATTCACTTCACACTATTATTATGTGTGTGTGTGTGTGATCATCTCATCTACACCCACATATAATAGTTTTATCTCACTTACTCTTATGGATATCAACATCATTAAATAATAATTCTAATTCTATAAATGTTATTTCAAACTAGTTATTTTTTTTACGTCTATGATCAAAAATTTAGTGGAGTAGCTGTGAATACTGTCGAGTTACACGTGTTTCAAGTCGAAAGATAAGCAATAAACTGGATATCTGCTAGAGAAGAATGGAACGCTGTATTCTCAATATTACCCGGAGAGATAAAATAATAAATAAGGAGATACGTTCAAAGACACAAATTCGCTCAGCAAAGTTTATTGCTAAAAGCTAAAGTGGATCTGGACAGGAATAGTAGAATTTGTGGGAGACAACATGGTCGAGAATTGGTACTGACAAACAAGCGAGGAGAAACGCATTAGACATTCTGCCCTTATTGTGATTACATTCACATTTGTGAAAGAAAAGGCCGTTGCTCATTAATTATGATCAAGGCTGAGATGATACCAGAGCTCGAGGCAACGTTATCGAGAGTTTTTTAAGGTATAATATGCATTATAGTTTCTTAAAACACCTTGCTGTACATGTACACAATTTGTAACAACGGACAGACGTGTAACTGTACAAAATACTTATACATTCTGGTTAACGTTTTTAAGATATGATTTAAAATGACCCAGTTTTAGTCAACTGGTACATTTAACCCGTAATTATCCAGGGAATGGTTATTCTTAAGACAGATTTATACATATTTTTGATTGACGTGAAGTCATTCTTTGATTGACATGAAATTGCTTAAGAATCCTCATGATAATTGTTAAAAAATTATAAAGAAAAGCGGTTTTCCAGATAATAATGGATAAAGAACAATTTTGGAACACTGCACCTGGATGTGCACAATGAAAATTGGAAAAATTAAGATGATTTTCGAAAAATATAAGTACCTAGGGCAGGTAGAATATGAATACCTGTAACATATCCAAATCGATAGAGTAAAGGGTATAATCGCAGTGCTTGAAATTCAATTGTAACTTTCCATTCTTATCTGGAAAACTACTTTTCCTTATGGATTTTTCTGTCTTGGATATGAGAGTCAACTAACGCCTACTGCTTGCTGATTGATATTGCTTTATTTACTTTTATTAACTAAACCTTCTTATCAATTACAGCCTCAATAAAAAGCCACTTTTTTTACCTGTATGGCTTTAATTTCCTTACTTGCTTAAGCCAAAATACTGCACTGCTCTTGGACAATTAGTATCAAATAATCCATAAAAACTATTCCAGATTGAGGAGCGTTGCTACTAGAAAACTTCATCCTGTATGTAGACGAAGTGTGGCGTTCATTTTCAATTTTTTTTTCTTTCATGTGTTTTAATTTTATTTAGTTGGTAATCATAATTTTGTTGTTGGGTGATGATGAGTATATGAACGGTTGTTTTTCATATTTTTTAATTTAAACTTTTGTTTTTTCGAAATTGTTTTTGTCTGTGGAAAATTACATTTAGACGTTTTTTTAATTATAGTAACAGGAAAAGTTCATTGACTGTTTTTAAAAAGTGAAGTTGTTGACATAACATGTCGAAGATTTAATTGACAGTTTCTCAAATTGCAATCGATTGTAAAATTGTTTCAAAAGCGGAATGTTAAATTGTTTTCGAAACTATGAAATTTTGTTTCCTCGTTTTTGGACAGAAATTTTGTACTAAAAAATATACAAGAAATATGCCATTCAAGCGTACGTCAGTATATTTAGGGAATATTTAGATTAAACAGGACCCAAAAATAAATAATAAAAATGCCCTTCGCTTGTCTATAAGATGAGCATGTTTAGATATTTATTCAGTATCGTTCCGACATAAACGCTTTTCGACCCGGTTTTGGGTCATACCTTTAAAATTATCCACCCAATTATTAAATAGATCAGATATTTGTACTTTATTGGTTAAAAATACCCTATAAACCAAGTTTTATCCAAATAAAATAATTACAAAAAATCCTGAAATTTGTTTTGTATCTGATTTGGATCAGTCATTTTCTAGAGTAATTTTGATCTAAAAAATACCAAAAATTGGGTGATTTTGGTGATAGAACGACCAGTTTTCTATCAGATTTTCGTACCTTTGTTCATTCATCTATTAGATCAATATTTTTCGAGATATTTGAGGAATATTTCCAAAACGAATTGTTTTCTTACTGAACTTTATGCAATATCTCAAAAACTACTCACCAAATTGTTAAATTAACAACATTTTTGTATTTTTTGGATCAAAATTACTTTATATACAAAGTTTCATCAAATTTAAAAAAAAATCTATCCTTAAAAAACTCTTAAGAAAATTGGAAAATTTTTAAAAAATCCGATTTTGATAAAAATGATTTCGTAGAGTAATTTTAATCAGAAAAATACCAAAATTGGATCTCTTTGGAAAATGGAAAAGTAGTATTTGAGTTATCGATAAAAATTTCATACAAAGGATTAAATTAAGCTGATTTTCTTGCTTTTTCCAAGTAAACAAAAAGGATCAGTATCATAAGTCAATCAAAGGAGCTAAGAATTAAGACCATGAAAAGTAAGTTAATATTTTCCTCTTGTAAATATTTTCTAAATTACGCCAGTGAAATACTAAAATAATTTGTTTTTTTCTTTAAATGATTAAGCAACAAAATAACTAAGTGCCCTAAAGGAGTTTTTTTTGTAATTTGTAATTTTTTTTTAAAACGATATAATAAAATAAGTGACTCTTATTCCAATATTTATATTATTATTATTTCATCAATATAATATAATACAAAACTTTCTATTCTATATATTTTCTAACAAAAAGTTTTCGATGTATAATACAAAACTTTTCGAAGTTATTAAATAAAATAATGAAGTTAGGTACCTACTACACTATACAATATAACAATTTTCTAAGGAAATATAGATATAGATATATATATTTTCAAACTATTATTATTAAATTTTCACATTTTCAAAATAAGTTTTAAAAGATAACTTTATAGTTTTCACGTGGCTGGATCGAAAGGAAGATATACTTTATTTACCCACCTCTTTCTGCTTCGTAACGATGGTGGTGTAATTCTCCACGTAGATACCGGTTTTAAAAGAGTAGATACATGTAGATACTAATAAAATTTATATATACTGTCTATATGAGGTATTTAATATGGTTTATACCGAAGAATTAATACAGAGATTCTAAATTCGAAAACATTTATTCAGGAGAAGTTATAGAAAAATCAAACTCATACTGCCCCAAAACTAGATCATTAATAGATTAGGCTATTTTTTTATTAGACAGTTTATTTATACATTTGAACAGTATTATAGTAAATTACTATCGTTTTTGATTATCTAACTATTTATTCAAAACCTGGTGATACCCAATTCAAGCCTGTTATCTAGTTCTGATTAAGCCACTGGTTTCCATACGGAATAATGATTTTCCGAATAGTTAAAATTTTTGTGTTACAAGACAAGAATATTCACTTTTTAACCGACTTCAAACATAAAAGGATGAGGTTATCAATTCGACGTTTTTTTTTATGTGTGTTACCTCAGAACTTTTGACTAGGTGAACCGTTTTCGATGATTCTTTATCTATTTGAAAGCTGGTGCTTCCCGTGTTGTACTATTTCATTTTGGTCCAGTTCTGACAACGACATCCATGAGAAAACCATAAAAGTCGTGCATTAAGTATGCATGGCAAGAGGACGAATAACTCAATATCACGCCAACCGATTTCGATGATTCTTTTTTTTAGTGACAAATTAGTTAGTGTACCTCAGATTCACTAAAAATCACAAAATAAAAAAACATTTGATAAAAGAAAACCGACTTTAAAAAGTAAAAAAATTACGATAATATAATGTAGTTAAAATTATTGTTATTTTTGGGGTCGGTGTCAGTCAAGCTAATGTAGCAAACTGTTCTGTGAGACACCTTTACACCAAAACTTTACTAATATTTGTAACCATGTTTTATTTAAAATCTAAGCGTTATAATGCAAAACACTTAAACTAAAGTTCTTAAAAATCGATCTAAATATTATTTAGCCAGTGATATAAGTGGAAATCATCCCAGAAATAATTCATAAGGCCCAGGATAGCACATCCAGGAAAAACGTCATTATCAAAGTATAGATACTCATAGTGTGGAACATAACTGTTTGTTGGAGAACTTCTGGTATAAATAATAATAAATTTTACTATGTCTATAGTTGAATGTTTGTGCGGAACTTAATTGCATCACATCATAGTATACAGATAGATATATATAGATAGACTTGGCAGTAGATATACATAGATGGTATAGTAGAAGTAGCGGAAAATCAAATAATTGGAATTAGGGAAATATAAATGTTATAAGATTATAATTATAATTATATTATGAAATATTATTCTATTTCTATATTATACAATATAGTTATTATATTCAATATTCAATTTTATTTATTCCGTTAACAAAATTTTCTGAATATTTCACTATAAGTACTGTATGTAAAAGGTGTTACACAATTCACGTTATATTTTAATTTTATGTCATTTATTCTGATAAGGTGTGGAGAATGAAAAAAAACAAACATGGCGTGATAACAGACAGCGTAGAAGTTTTGAAAAAGGTAAGGCTAAACCCAAAAACAACATGTTTTTAGAGTAGAAGAAATAAATATATGAAAATAAATGTTCAAAATTGTGAAAAGATAAATTCAAGGAAGGGTTATTATTATTGGTTAGCGCGATTATAGAATTAGCTGCTTTGAGATTTGGACTTTAGAATTGTTTGACGAAGTCTGATTCACTCAAGTTTTGAGGATGAAAATTGAAAACGAAATTTGATCATATTTATGTTAAATGATCTCGGAAAATTTCGAATATGGGATGATAATCCTGATATCGAATTGGTTGATAAGAATGTAAAACTGTACTTGATACCATGACAAAATTTGAAAGTGAAATTAACATTGATTAAAGAAGTTATAAGCAATCAAAGATTGTATTCAAAGGATTTCATTTCCTTTAAGCTAAACAAAGTTTTATATGTGATCTCTATGGCGATCCCACGTATGGCGTCACTAGTGGATATCTAGTGACACTTTTTATTTAATTTGGAATTTTAAACGTCCATATCTTGCATATTAGTAATGGTTTTTATAAACCCACTTCACTTTTCTGCACCCCCAAGTGATAACACAAATTTAGTCCGCTTTCCCTAATGTAGAAAATGTAAGTTTCGCCAAAATATTGTTACTTGACTTTTAATTACCATACTTAATTCAAGAAAATCAGTATTCGTTTTTTTTTGCTGTGGTAAATTACTAGAACATGCTGTAAAAATATGGTAAATACCAATTTGTGTTTCTCTCATCCCACCATGGATACATACCAAACCTAGAACTAACTGGTAGATAGTTAGGTTCGTTTCAAGAGTTTGATGTTCTAGAATTTATATACAGTATTTAGTAACATAATATAATCAAGTAATTATTAATTTTAGTATTACTGACTTTGTATACCGAATAACAGCATTCAACATACCACCATTGAGTTCGCTCATTCTTCTTCTATCTCGAATCAACTCTCATTCCTATAATTTTACATCATATTCTAAATTCCCTGAACATGGAAACATTCAGGTTGTAATCTTTCGAACTATTATATTTTTTTCTACGAAATATTTGTATAATCGTGTGTATCGCTCAAAGAAATAGGCTCGTAGTCAATTAATCAAGAAAACTTTACAAAATGACGTCTCGCCAATCTTATCTGGGCAATGAAATCATGTGATTTATTAATAAAACAATGAAATCGACGTTTTAAGCGTTTTAGCATCGGTATAAATTCGAGAACGCTACCTACCTCTCATTCTTGCATATTTACCATTTTCTTTGAAAATAAAACACCACCCTAGAGCTAAGGTAATAAAGTACGAAAGTCTTTATTATAGTGTTTAATTCGTTAAAAATAGTAAATATTGTTTTTTACACTCGTTAAAGTGTATAGTCATTTCGAAAAGATGCAATCCGTTTATAAATACTGTATTCACGTCAATCCCTAACAAAATCGAATATCAGTATTTGTAAGTTTGTGTTTTGGTAACCAATTCGAATAAACGTGTTCATTTTAACTGGAAGAGAAATGGTAGAATTTTAAAATACTTCAGCTAGCCACGGTTCAATCGTTGTTTAATCAATTTGTATTTCTCGAACTCCAAACTTCAGAGCATCCCTTTTTTAGAACAATGGACAAAAACAAACTATTAATTGAAAGGGAAGGAAATAATTTTCCCTTAAATCCTTTGATCACAAACACTCAAATTATTTTGATCTTACTATTTTTTTTCTTCGAAAGTACCGCTTTTCATCTTTGATTAATCACAAAAAATAAATCTAAGCCCTTTTACCAAATTTTCTACTAACAATGTTAATTACATATCGTGTTTTATTCCTAAGCACAAACAAATAAACACGAAAAAATATTTTTTTTGCTCTTTGTTAAAAGAAACGTTGGGTGTTGAAAAAATAAAATTTGCATATAAAAGTGTTTTTCAAATTTGCATATTTTCTTCAACTAAGTATCCTGCGACCATGTTGATGGTGTTATTACGATATTAGAATAACAAACCTGATTTGTGTTTACGATGATGAAAATTCACTAACGTGTTAAAACAACTTAGTTTAACGCCTAAATATAACGCCTATTTTTCTTACATACATACATCATTAACATATTACACTTTTAATGTAGAAGGTGATTTATTCGAGTTGATAAATAGTATTTTATTGTATCTTTGCCAAAGAAATAAGTTTTTGTGTTGTTTCTTTCACGTTTCTTAACTAAATTGTGAATTTCCATTCTTTTGCTTTGATAGGTATGACTTAAGCTGAAATTTTTGCCTCGATTTTTTTGTAATCGCTATTCATGATTTATTTAGATAAAGCCATTTCGATTCGTAAGCGATTCGAATTGATCAATCAACCTCGAATGATACAGATTGAACTCTGAAAATATTTTAGCTTGGCTCCATTTTTTTGTAAATTCAATACAGTTTAATTAAAATGTAATTCTAATAGCTACAAAGAATAGTTGCGCATTCTGTTACCCGATGTACCGAGAAAAAGACAAAATTAGTTTGCTTTTGGTCTTGGATATAGGTCTTCGGTTCATAGGACCCATCTTGTAAACCGTTAGAGATAGACCAAAAATTGTGGACATTTCATTGGAAGCTTTTTAATTTTTTTCGTTGAGATTTTCTTACTCACATTAAAACTTCAAAGAAGTAAATTTCAAAGGTGATCCAGAAATCAGATAGTGTTGATAAATTGTTGGAATTGAAAAGAATTACGGATTACTTTACCAACAAATAGTTATCCAACCCACAGTTATATGGACGGGAAGGACATGAAATTAAATTTTAGGACTATCGTAGCTCCCAGGTATGTGCCCTTTAACATTTCTTTTTAACCCCCGAACTAAAAAAAGAGGGTGTTATAAGTTTGATCACTATGTGTGTGTGAGCTGTGGCATCGTGCGCCTAAGCGGATGAACCGATTTTGATTTTTTTTTCGTATGATAGAAAATTTAATGAAGTGTGTTCGTAGCTAGGTTTCAATGCTTCAGCTTAGGGTTCCGTATCCGAAAAAACTAAAACATTAGCGAGGATCTTCAAAATCAGTTCAGTTTGCAAAAAGCTGTAAAGATAAAGGCTATTTAATAGAGAGTGTTCTTAGATATGTTTCAAGAGCGAGTTTTGGGTTCCGTACCAGAAAAATGTGTCGGGAGTTTTTTAAATTTTGTAAACTTCACGTGTTACGTACTGATATTGAGCACATTGCCCAATTCTGAATCCATTTTGACTTGTTTAAAAGCCTAGAAGGTCACAAAGAAAGATATATGAGGCCCGCATTAGCTACATATCAATCACATTACATCTAAACGCCATAAAAAAAAAAAAAAATTAAAAAATGGTTGACGTTTCATCATTGTTGATAATATTTAAGTGATTTATGCTTAAATTTGTAAAACCCATACAACAAAAATAATAATAATAAATGCATTATAACACTCCATAATTTTTCCAACCATCGTTCAACCATAGGTACTTCTCTTGATATAGTACTTAAGATAACATGTAGATGGCATTACTATTGCATATAAATATATGCAAATGATTATGTACTTAATGCAACTAAAACACCCATATCATAATAAAGGAGGTGTTGGAAAACAATACATACTTTAAAGAAAATTATTATTTATCGTTAGATAATAATTATGGTTCCTATGTTTAATAATTGTTGAATGAAGATCTTAAATACATCATCATACGATAGGGGTGACATCTGTGTTCATTGGTTGGATTTAGAAAATGTAATTAAAAAAAGGATGATCGTCTAATTTGAACTTTATAAATACTCTAAATACTCTCTCTTCTTGTTGAAATGTTGTCATGGGAATCGACCAGCCCAACGAAATGACAAGCCATTTGTATAATGAGAAAAAGTTATTATAAAAAAAATGCACCTATTATGGAATCTGTGAAGCTCTTTCGAGGATCCTATTTACTTGGGAAACCCACCTTCAATTTGATATACGTTTCATATAAGCATATGATTTTTCGTTGTCGAAAAATATTGATCCTACGAACAAAATTTCTGTATACATGTTCATAAAATGTCTGTCCTTCTATCCATCTTTCAACACGATAACTCAAAAACGAAAAGAGATATCAAGGTGAAATTTTTAAAAGCACAGGACGTAAAAAGTGAGGTTGAATTCGTAAATGAGCAAAATCAAGTCAATTAAATTTTGGGTGCGCAAGTCTCATCTTGTAAACCGTTAGAGATAGAAAAAAAGTTTAATTGTTCCTTATGAAAAAATAAACAAATTTTGTTCGAAGAATTTACTCGTTAACATCATTGTTTTACCCGTGACGGCGTAAATTAGGTTCGAACATTATATAGTCTGTATTATATGGGAATATAAGTTACGTGTGTATGACACCACAGCCGTTGCTATATATACACGACTGTGGCTATCTAAGAGAGACTATTTTTGTTACTTACATGAGGTAAAAAACATACGATTGTGTAATCAACACTGTCTATACATGATATTCTCCATCCTCTGCTGAGAAACTGCTAGAAAAATGCATTGAAGCTTTCGTAATGTATCTTTATAGGAGAATATTACGCATATCTTGGATCGAAAGAGAACGAAACACCGAAGTTCTCAATAGAATCTAGAAAACGCTAATGCTAACGAACAAAGAGCGCAAACTAAGGTATATTGGACATATAATGAGAGGAGATATGAAATACTTCGGTTGATCATCGAAGAAAAGATTAAGGGGAAAAGGTGCATTGGGAGAAGGCAGAATTTCTGACCTAAGGACCTACGCCGGTGGCTCAGTAAAACAGCAACGACTAAGTATTGCCAGTTGGATCGCACACCTTCAAAGGCAGACATCGTAATGTGAAGAATAAATGGTTTTTCCAACAATTAACTCAGTCAATTGTTTGTTTTAACTTGTTTTAAATAAAAGATCTCGAAAATTTTATCTCATTCTAGTAAAGACTGATATATACGTTCTGAAATGTTATAATTTTAAACAAAGTAATTAATTATATTTGTAAGATTAAAATTTGAATATAATCACAATTGAAAGATTAAATATGATTAAAGCTATATCAATAGTATCGATATAATAATATACCTACCTATAATGCAGGTGTGTCTATGAATATAATATTGGTATCTATGGTTATAGTTTGCCTATTCGAATGAGAAAATAAGGAAATTAAATTTCCTATTTAACTATGATGATGCACAAGCACATCATTCCAAACATTAAAGCATTAAATTAGTGCATCCATAATATATTTAATGCTCTACGCTTTTGCTTTAAAATTATAATAATCCAGTTTGATGTTATTTTCTCTATCAACTGTTTGATAAACGATAATCAATTTATCAGATAGGTTTAGTAAAGTCCGATTTCTTCTTGAATAAGTTAAATCGTAGATTAAATATAAGAATATAATTTTGATCTTCGTTAATTTTGTCATACATTTTGGAATGGTGCAATTTAACGTTGAAAATAACGATATAATTATACATGCAATTTTTAATAATTTTCCTATTTCATTTTATTTACCAACAAGCCGTGGTTAGAGTCTGATGCAACCCTTGAGTCGATGGTAAAAAATAAATTGCCGTCGAAAACCTTAAAATATTTTTAGCGATAGAATACAAAATTGTCGACCAATCGTAAAATGGACACAGTTTTTAAATTTTTTGGCCAAAATTACTGTGTACACTGAGTTTTATCGAATTCGGAAACAAAAATTTTTTTGTGATATTTTTCGAGAGTACCTTAGTTAATTTAAAATCAAAAAATACATAAATTAAGTTCATTTGATGATTGGATATACAATTTTCGGATATTTCCCAAAATTCCATTTTCACATCCAAAATTAGTTTGAAAATGAACAACGGAAATAGATGATGAAGTTAAACTTATAAAAGAATAATTAGATATTATTTCAGTCTTTTTAATGGAGACTTTTTAATAAAATTTTTCTATTTTAAAACGATATATTCACGTTTATAATCTTGATATATTTTTAAAAGAAGATGATTCCTGAAAAATGATTAGGTAAAGATATTATAGGTACAGCTTAGGCTAGGAATATGAGTTTTTTTAATAATACTTTGTAAAACTTCACGATTGAAAAAACTTATTCTGTCTCTGATCTTAAGTAGATATTATCTTAAACGAGAGAAAAATTGAAAATAATATATAAAATTTTCTAGTGTAAAATCGGACTTCAATTTTACTTTATCTGTGTATAGACAGACTCTCTACTGATTTCAATAAATGATTATAGATGGCTGTTACGTAGTTAGAATATTCAAATCCAATAACCTGAATACACCAGACATGTATATTATACATACAGAGCAAGCATGTTATTATCAAATCAATAATGTATTGATAGCTTATCAATTCTATTAAATAATATTACCTTCAATATTCAAACATAGCAGTAGTTAGTATATATAAACACGTTAGATGTGACTACCGTTATAAGACTAGATGTGTTTATTATTATTGATATTGGTTTTATCATAAAATACCCGGTGTCAATTGGTATATTTGTTACAATTGAAGCTACACTTTATTTTAAGGATTTATTTTTTTTTTTGTAAAATTCAAAAACTAGCCCTCTTGAGAATTATTTGATGGTATACAATTTTATTGAAGACAAGGTAATCAAAGCTCCAATTGCAACGTTCGTGGTTTTTCTACAAATATAATCGTCATAAAATTATGGAGAGAAAGTTATGAAAGGTATGTAGGTTGAAATTTAAGGGTAGTATCCAGTCGGAGCATTCCCCGAATCTATGTTGACTGGTTTCGGTATGATGTACCTATGGAATCTCGTATAATTCACAAACCTTTATGCCTTTGAATGTAGAAATTTCGGATTAATAACTGTTGTAGCATTATGTTGTACCTAAATATTCTTGGATATTTCCTTGTCCCAATCCTTTTTGATTTTTATACCATGTATATATGAAATATACATAGTATTTAAGTTTAGTCCCAAGTTTGTAACGCTTAAAAATAATGATGCTAGGAAAAAAATTTTGTCATAGGTGTTCATAAAACCACCTAATTAGTCCATTTCCGGTTGTCCGTCCGTCCGTCTGTGGATACGATAACTCAAAAACGAAAAAAGATATCGAGCTGAAATTTTTACAGCGTACTCAGGACGTAAAAAGTGAGGTCAAGTTCGTAAATGAGCATCATAGGTCAATTGGGTCTTGGCTCCGTAGGACCCATCTTGTAAACCGTTAGAGATAGAACAAAAGTTTAAATGTAAAAAATGTTTCTTATCAAAAATTAAACAACTTTTGTTTGAAACATTTTTTCGTAAACATCACTTACCCGTGAGGGCGCCAATTAGGCGGAAATTTTATAATATGTACTATACTTGAATATCAGTTATGTATGTGTCACATGTTTGTATGTGTAATGTGATAAAGAAATCAACACTGACTATGCATGGTATTTCAACAATTAACTCAGTCAATTGTTTGTTTTCACTTGTTTTTGAATCTCTTTTGGCTAGTTTATAAGCGTGAAAAAATCAAGCTTCAGTTTTTAGGCAAAGTAATATAAAGCTATAAAATTTTTAGAGGTTTACCAAAGACATCATGGCGACAATATATGTAAAAACTACTGTTATATATCAATAAACTTGAATGATTTAAATAAAACAGGTCCTAAGCTCCTACCATGTGGAACACCTTAACTTTAAAACTACCCTTAAACACGCTGTATTCCGACTTCTATACATAAATTTAAAATGAAAACTTGTTGGTTTTAAAATAAGACTTAGACATAACCATATAAAGTCATATACACATACATACAAGAAACTTTTCCTCCATTTTCACTCCCATTCTTCTATATAAATACACACATACGCACATACATGTATGTAATGCTGGTTGCATATATTAACAAGGTAAGGGTTGAATATGTGGTAAGCAAGTCTTCACGTTTGGTACTTTAATGCACTCTCTATACATGCATCCATGCATCATGCATCAACAACCAGTGTTGAAGAAGGTGGATATTATGTCTGTATTTATAGTACTAAGAGAGACGGATAAACGGATAGACTTATATGTGTGTATAGAAAATATAGTAATATACACTTAATAAATATACCCTTTAGTTTAGAGAGTTGTATAGTTTAATACTATAGAGAACCTGGGTATAGAATAGAAGGCTTCTATGTGTATACGTATGCTGCTGATTGGCTGAGTGGTAGTCCCTCCCATCATGGTAATGGCTGCTGCGCTCGTTTTCTGTATAGGTATTAAATGGGATATATGGATGGATGGTGTATGGTGTTGTTCGCTCTTTTTTTTTTTAGATAGGTTATAATAAAACTTTTTAAATAATATAACCTTCGATAATAATAACGATCCTATATAGGGTGATTGATTACGGGACTTTCTATTGCTTCGAGAAATGACAAGTAATGATTTAATTGCAGGTAGGCTGAAAACTGGATGTCAACATGGTTCTGTTTTTGAATAAACTAAAAATAAAATTATAACGTTTATCCATTTCTAAGGTGAACATTGCATATTATTTTGTAAATCATACTCGAAATTTTTAGTTAATCATTGGTGAGTTTGTTGTTATACTATATTCCAGTTATAACAAGTCGTTAAATTTGGAGGAGGTTAAGTTTCAATTACGTAACTTCATGTACCTTGGATCGAGTAATATAATATACCATTAGTACATGATAATCTATGTACACTATAAAATTTAGAATTATATTCTTGTTTTTAAGCGTTATCATTAATTATAGAAATGTATGTGAAAAGTGTCCATTTCATCCCCCAGCCACTAAATATAACAGTAGAAGCTGTTGGTAGACACTCAGAGTAATGAATGAATGCCAAAAAAACATTTAAGATTTTGTATGTACCTAGGATCCTAGGGAATTCTCGGTACATTATGGTTTGAACCATGGTACATTAGGATGTTTTACTATGGTTCACACATCATATACCATGGTTCACACGTTTTTTTTTCGTTTATCAATAGCTTTCTAATATTTGAATTATGCGAGATACGTAGATAGTAAAATTGATTCACGGATGCTTAAAATAGATAGATCAGTTGGAAATGTATGTTAATTATTATATTTTCAATAAAGTTTCAGTAGCAGGATGGAATCACACTGTACGTAGTAATATCATATAGTCTAAAGTTTACTTAATGCTGCACCAGGAGTCAGAGTCTCTTGTATATGTATAAGTATACTCGTATTGAGTGAATGAAGAATGACTACGTATTGAATGCACCCCTGTTATTCAGGTGTGTACATACACTTTTTTAAGTAGGGTAGGTCCTATAATGTTTTTGTTTTCGATTTAGAAATAAAAAGGAAATCCCCTCCATAGTGTTTTAGTTGTGCTTGTTAACGTCACCATGTATGATTTCTTGTTTTTAGTTTTGTGGTTCTGTAAGAGTTAAACACCTTTTTTTTTTCTTGAAGGTGGTGTCTAGTTTCACTGTGTATATACGCAGTGTTCCAGTTTAAGTGTTTAAGTTTTGGTTTACGTAAGGAGTCAATTTCTTGAGTTACAAAGTCTCAAGAAGAGCTGCGCTCGGAGAAATTGAAACGTGTACACAAAACTTAAGAAACTTAGTCTTCTTCCTAAAATCATCTACAAGTCTATGGAATATTTGGATCGATTTCAATTGGCAAATGGAGTATTTATGGAGATATCTCTACAATCGCTTCGAAATTAGAGCTTTTCGCCCAGAACTTTAACTGATAACTCAAAAACAATTCATCTAATCGTCAAATGAACCCGAATTTTGTAGTTTTAGTATATTTGAGATCTAAGAAAATTACAAAAATTTTGAAAATTGTTTTTTCCTTCGATTTCTAGGTAGACGTTTAGGTAAAAATGCTTTGAGTAGTACAACCTACAGAAACGTTCAATAACTAAAGGGAAAGAGTGCTGTCATGAGCTTTCTTAAAATGCAAAATAAATGAACTAAGATAGTTGGATAGTCAGCACGATCATAGATTCGACTTTCATGAAACGTTCAGTACATTTTACTCAAAAAAATAAAATATTTTTATTTTCAAATATAAAATAAAACTATTTTATTAAATAGAATTTTCTTCTTATATTCTATAAACAGTTTTAGTAACACTTATATGACAAAACATATAACCAAAACACATGTTCTTATATAAAGTATAAAAATATACTTATAGTGTTTATTTTTCATAAATAAACTTTTTATTTTATTAGAACAGTCTTTTATTTTTTTCTCAAAATTTAAGTTGGTATTATCTATTTAACGATAATTTCACTAAATATAAGCAGTGAAAAGTCGATTACCATAATGGCAAACAATCATATAACACTTCAAATTTCTTTCGCTTTCATATTTATTGTAGCCCGTGCATAAATCCTTGGCTAACTCGAATTTTTGGTGAGATGATGACTGAAATAATTCGGTATTAGTTGAAGATAAACAAGTAATTGATTTCGAAACAATCATTGGATGATGTATCGACAAAATTCAAAACCACTGTTCTAAACAATTTTTTTCATTCTAGCTATTACTGGAATACACTATTTCTCATTTTAAATCTCAAGTTAATATTCTATAACGAAGAATAACTACTCTAGTGACAGCTTCCCGAACTAATAAAATAGTAACGAAAGTAAATAAAATACATTAAATTCTTTAATTAAAACGAAAATTTATTAGTTTTAGTTTTCGGTAAGTCAATATTTATTCTTCCTCTTCGCCAACAAGAAAAACGATGTCTAGACATTAATAATTAGTCAAATAAGTATGTTTTAACAAATATTTCATTACATCTTTTATTTTATCACAAATTAACTTTCTTAATACTTCATTAAATTAGAGTATATTTTATGCGCCATAAAAACCTTATGATTACATAAAATTTTATATCGAAATGAAAATTAATTATTAATTACAAATAGAAACACAATTTACAATGAATCGACTATAGATATATATTTTATATATCTATAGCTCATTCAATGCAAATTGACTTTTAAATGATTAAAAAAATAATTTTGAACTTACTTGAATTCGATCTTCGGGTAAATCTGTTTTCAATGATAACATTTCACGTGCATATACATCTGGATAGTGTGCATCTTTAAACGCCTTCTCCAATTCCTCCAATTGATATGAGGTGAATATCGTCCTGCCGCATAAGTAAAAGAAAAAGCAGAAGGGTAGTTAGCGGCCTCAATTAATTTTATTATACTAATTATGCAAAAGCCCTTTTTTTTTTTGTTTCGAATCGAAAAAAAAAAATATTGTGTGCGTTTTGAATAAATCGTACTAATAAAATTTAGTTTTTAACATTGTAAGGCTATTGTGGTAGTAATTGGTAACCATCGGTAACCACCACAGAGGCAAACATGTTGATTTTTCTAATGTCACCGTAAATTATTTGGAGTATTATTTGCAACAAGTCTAAAATTTGTGAATGTACGTCTTTTATATTCTGGTAACGGTGTTCAGAAGGCTTTTAGAAAAATAAATTTCTGTATTGTAAGTTTCAATTTATTGAAATTAACTTCATTGAAATTAACATCAACTTTAAAGCTTTGAAACATCTTAGACCCTGGAAACTATTGACGAACACCTTAAAAAAATTAACAGATTTTTTGACAATATTTTTTTGGCTTGTTGCAAATAAAATTCTTAAAAATGTACACTATTTTTATGGTTACGAAAACAATCGAAATGAAGTACTCACCTATGGCGTCTTTTTTTTTTCTTCTTTTTACTAAAACCAAGACCATCAACCGTAAAATCTTTCCCTGAATCTAATTGATTTACACCTGAAACAAATTAGAAATACATATATTATTATTAATAAATGCGTTGATAAATTTTAATCAAATTGGAAAATGGAAAATTAGCAATTTAATATTTTAAAATAAATTGGAAAATCTATCATGATGGTAGTATGTACTTGTGTGCGTATAATAAATTACCAACGATTGATTGAATTCACTTTCCGTTTCCTTCAATCGTTTTTCTTCAACCCCTCCTCAGACATCATATAATCTGTTATAAGTTAAAAAACGTTAGATATTGTGTATCGCTTACAATGATCGATGATGCTAGATTTCTTATCTTGTTTTAGAAATATATTCATCGTCAAACCTTCAAGGTACGGTTTCCATACTTTATGCATAGAAATTAAACCATTCGAATGTTTCAAGATGTATGAGCATGACAATAATATTTAATTTAAGGACTCAAAATACTTTTTAGATAGATTTTTACTCAAAGAATATGTGGTTAAAATAACACCTAAGGTATCCGTACAAATTTTTAAAATACATTGCTCTTATAGAGAAATCTCTATAAGAAAAAGGCATATTTTGAAAGTTTTTGATAATTTTCACTGGAAAAACAATGTATACATATAAGGGATGTACGGGATCAGATTCTTTTTTGCAAAGAATCCCATTTACAGTCATCGAACAGTTACAAAAACTTAAACTATGGATTAATTTTGAAAAATAAGTCGCCCAATAATTTACGAAAATTAGAATCAATTTCGCTAGAATAGTTTGCAACCAGTAAATTAAAGGCTTCTATAACTCTAAACCCATGGATTTAGTACCAAAGTAACTGATTGATGGCCCTTTTTAGTCCTTTAAATCTATACTAATTTTATATAAAACTGGATCGAAAAAGATTGAATACGTAGTTAAAACTTTCCTGCGCTCCCACCATTAAATATTTGATGGAAGGACTTTGCGGGCCTTTCCCTTAGCCAAAGCTGCAAATCTACCTACCACCATTTGTAGTTAGAAAACTTGTGGGTGCTTAATTTTGAGAAAAACGCTTTCTAAAATTATGGTTTATGTACCAAAAAGTAATAATCAGATAATCACTTTAGAATCGACCTTTATACGTGAGTTTTTAATAACACAGAAAATGAATTCTTTAGGGCAATATAAAATTGAATAATTTTCAAAAGATGATCGCTTTTTTAATCACCAAATGGGGTGGTTGAAACTGGTATGGTGCGATGAGTTTGAGAGAGTAGAGTAGATATATATGTGTTGTGTGATCAGGATGTGGAGTAGATAAGAGGCCAATCACCAATATTGGATGGCGTATTGTAGGTATGTAGATATACTGTTTGAAAGCTGTAATACAAATTGCTTATATATTCGATTGAATAATTGAATTTGAATGCAGAAGCTTATTGGGGAATTGAAATTGCTAGTTTAAGTATTGAAATCTCATATTCAATTCAGAAGGATATGTATAGGAGAGAGTGTCGTAGCTTGGATTGATAACATTTGATAAAACAGTTATTATCGATCAAAATTTAAACATTAAGGGCGTTCCCAAAAAAATCACGCTTTTTTAGAATCATTTTTAATCGTGCATGCATTCGTATAAATGCTCTTTATAAGTACGCAAATTTTTAACACCCCTTTTGGTGCCAAATTTATAGATTTGAGCTATTAGTAAAGTTTTCAGTTTTTAACATATAAATCCTATATTGAAGTGTTTTTAAAGGTTTGATTTATTATGTAACAAGATAAATTTGGAAACATTTTCCCGTAAAGAAAATTATCACAAGCAGCACTCGCTTTTCCTTAAAATACATTTAAAGTAATGAAATGAATAACATTTGTGTTAAGAAAATAAGTATTTCTTCCATAAGTGAAATGATACTACCTTAAAAGAAAACTTTTTATTTAACATGAAAACAAATGCACATAGATAATCATCTTGTTAGTTGCTTACCTTCTGGTAAGTAAACTTTGGTCTTCATATAATTGCTGTTTCATACAAAATATCTTTTAAAGAATAGTGGATGATTCAAGGTACAATACCTTGCCCTATATACACAAAATGATTATAATCGGTTCTCATGAGCCTGCCTGTCTGTTCGCCTGTCCGTCTGTCAGTTTGACTGTCATTTGTTTCATTCAATAGCATGAATGTTCAATGTTTGTCAATAACATATTTGTCAGTTGTGAATGTCAGACATATATAACGGGCATATTATTGAGAACTAATTCGTAATTTGCTCTACATCAATAAACATTATTTGAAAAATTTAATTATTTCATTTTATCGATTTTTTTAAATTTATGCTTTTTACTTTCTCATTTCGAAACAAAGAGTTTAGAAAAATCGAATGGCAAATGGAAAAAGGAAAAAAGACTATTTTAAGCGAATCAAAGAAGTATTTCTTCGGTATTATTCCATGAGTAACAAAAAAGAAGAATTTGAAGAAAAATAAAACTGCTGATTTAAGTGAAAACTTAAGGAATAATTATGTTTTGAAAATTGAAATTATTAACATACCAGCTTTACCCGGCCATGTTTTGCACTTTCGCTGTGGCTTTGGCTGATATTAATTAGTAGAGGAGTAAATAAAAAATAGAGACACATTTGACATTTATGTGACACCATCCTTGACTCAATTTATTTTTGAATATTCGTTCCCTTGAGAACTTCGGAGAGAAAAGTATAAACACTTTAAGTATACAAACAGTGAATTGTTAACGTTTTAAGTCAAACCATCGACTTTGATTCGAGTTTTGCGGTCATAAACATACGAAAACAAAATTTTTATATGTAAGACGTACAATGGGTATATAAAACTATTATAAATAATAAAAAGGCAACACCACACAATGAAATCGATGTTTTTTTAATAACGCAATAGAATCGTAATTTTATGAATCTCATTTTCACGACTTTCCCCGTCCTAATTTTATTGAAAGTGTAAGAAAAATGTTCTACTATTCTGTTTTTGGATTTTCCAAGAAAATTGATGGATTCCACTACCTAGTAAGGCGTTCCCTATTTTATTTGATCCTGGAATATCAACAAATTCACTTGTATAGTTATTTACATGCATAAACGAAACGGAATTAATCTAAGATTAAATTTTGAAGAAACAAACAAAGAAATATGAAAACCATTTCTTTTTAAATTATTAGTATGATAAAAGGCAGTTTAGGGATTATGAATTTCAGCATAGTAAAATAACTCAACCAAAGCTGATTATAAACTTAAAAGCAATGCTATCTTGATACTTTTGAAAAGGGTTCATTTAGTAAAATGTGGTTTGTTTATGGTCATCCCTATGCGAAAGATGATTTTTTTTCCCTCAAATATTGGTTTTAAACCAAAAAGGATGCAGGACTAAATTTTCAGTTAATAAATGTTTTGTATATTTTATGAGAAGTAATTTGCCAAACGCATTCTCTTCTGTTGGAAAGTGTTTCGTGTCCTTTTACTCTGAATTCATCCCCTCGTACGGAAAAACACCATACTAAAAGTAGGTAGTAATTACCGCTGTGAATTTATTTTCAACATTAAAATATGCACGCAGTAGTGTGACGGTGGGGGGAAAAGGGGTTGTAAAATTCCATTGCTAATGTCGGTATGACCATCATAGCTAATGTTTTAATACATTAACATAATTTTGTTAAAATGTTTAAATAATTTTAGGTTAGATTATTGTTGCTAATTTTATAATAATGAGTTTCGGAAAATTTTGGTGAATAATACTATGTTTTATAGCGTGACTTTGATTTATTGATTCTAACTAGAGGGCTTTAGCCCTTTTGTACCTACTGTGTAAGAATATATTCCTATAGTGATAGCTAGAAGATAATTCCATGGTTCCAAGACAATTTTTTAGGCAGTCCAATACTTATTTCGTTGATCTAAGAATTGATATCGTTGACTCAAATCAAAAGCCGCAAGTAAACGATTGGACGTTTTCGATTATCGAGACTCTAATGTATTTAATTTTTCGTACTTATAGTATTCCATTCGGATAATTTTATAACTAATAATGCTCCTAAAAATTTTTATGGATAATACAAATAAAAATTAAAAAATATTTTTATAATTAAAATTTACAAAAAAAAAAAAAAAAAAAAAAAAAAAAAAATGAAATTTAAAAAAATTACAAATTTTTCATTTTATTCCCCCGGTGAAAATATATAAATTTGAAACTAATTGAAAATAAAAATTAAATTTATAAAGCTATTAAGTAACAAAATTTTGCATATTATAAATTAATGTCCATTTAAAAAACATTTAATTTGTAAGTTTAAGAAGAAACCTTTTAAAAGTAAACTTGCGGGCAAGAAAACTGATACAAAAAGAAGATTAAATCTTCATGTGTCCATGGTATTATGGTATGCCCATTAGTATCTTGAGTTTATCTGGAAAACAAAACCGTGAAGAATAGTATTTGAACTACATATTAAAAAATAATTCAAAAATTTTCTAGAATCATTACCATTATGAAGGAATTCATTTTATATTTAGATCTGAATTGGCAGTAAAAAAATGTTCGTATTTCATCATAGAAAAGCTTTTCTGAATTTTTATTTGGCTAGAACGAGAAAAGGTTTATTTCTGATCTTTAAACATAAGAAAATTCACACAAAATTTAGTAAAATGAAATTCTATCCAAGTCAGAGAAACGGAGGTTAAACCCCATTATTATTATAAGTCTTTAATGAGTACAACCTTTTTGGAAAGTTTTTAAAACCCATTCTAAAATTTTTGCACATATTTAAACTGACTCAATTTCTTTGTTCACGAGTATATAAATATTTATTAAAGATACAAAATTTACATTATGTATTTAAAACCGGAACAGGATAGGGACCAAAAATATGAGTGGAAACCTACCTAATAACAACACATATACACCGTTCGTTGTTATATTAGGTAATCACAGGTAGAGGCAAATAAAAATACCACCGTCTCTTTCCGCCAGCTACGAAAACACCCCCATAAAGTAATATAAATACAAACTCGGTTAATGGATTCCAATGGTATGGGACTATGATGGTATAAATAATAATATCCATCTAATTTTTATAGTAGCTGTTAACCCACTGACTCGACATGGAATTGGTTTGTAGAGTGGAGTTAAATTATTATATTTTACTCAAACCCAGGGCATTATGTCTTTTTCCTGACCTCCCCCAAATAAAACATTAAATATTAAATAGAATTTTCATTTTTTTTTATGGTATGTCGCGTTAACTTGTTAACGATAATATTATTTAAAATTTTGTTTTGGTAAATATAGCGGTTTTCAGATGAAATGAACTAAAAATTCGGAAAATTTATTGAGAATGTTTTTCCCAGAAACTTCAGTTATGTAATTGGAATTTGTTTCTATTGTTAGTCACATCATTCGTTGAGTAAGAACCCCGCCTTAGGGAAAATTATATCGTCAAGACAGTTATTTAGGTACAAATATTGTTAAATCGATTATTTCGTTTTTAAATTTTCTTACCTAATTTCCGGGTGTATTTTCAGTGTATTTGAAGAATATACAAGGTCAGAAGATTCGAAAGCTTAAAATACGCCATTTTACGAGTATAAGCGTTCGAAACAATTTTTTATTAGTATATTAATCCGATCTCCATATCAAATTTTAACACAATAGAAAATTCAACTCTTCCCAAAGTAGTTTTTTTTAACAGAATACTTATGTTTGAAAAGGGTCTATTTGTTACTTCTAAACGGATTTATCGATTTTCTCTCTGTGTCTTTATGAACTAAATTTACGCTTCGTTGCAATCGATAGTTGCTAGGTATAAAGTTTGAAGATCAATCATTCATTTTTCCTCGAATCGAAGATCAAATGATCAACATTTCTCTATTGATAATTTTGATTCCCAAAAGTACTATATTTCACTGCGTTTCCACCATAAATATAAGTTATTTTGACGTGAACCTTTTTTCTTTTACCTTTACCACGTTTTGATTTGAAGTAGGTCTTGGATAGAAACTTTATAAGACTACCCCAAAGCTATAAGAATTTTAATTTAGTACGATCAAGTGGGTATATAGTCCAAATTCATGGTTTGGTTCAGAAAATTAATCGAAATCTCGAAATTGAAAAGATTCTCAGTCAAAATTGACGATTACTAACCGTTTTCATTAGACATTTCTATATCTCCAAATCAAAACTAAAATAAAATCTGGGATTGGTCACTTATACTCAAGACCAGATTAACCATGATGCAGAGCAGGCAACTGCCTAGGAGAGGAAAGACAAATTTTTATGTAAAATACTTCAAGCTGATTTACGAAGACTAAAAAGAAGGATCAACGCCGTCCGATTTTCATAACACGACCAGAATTGCATGGCCGGGAGACTATGAAATGAGACCCCAGCCTTAGTAAATATAATATTAAAATATCTTACCATGAAATATCCCAAGAAAAAGACTACAGAAAATACTTTTCAGAATAAACACATTATGATTATATAATTTTATATAATCCTTAATAAATTAACTTTATATTGTAGATAAATACGTAAAAAAAAGTAAAGTGAATCAAGATGGCTGACGTTATATATAATTTTATATTTATATTGTATATGTATGTATTGTATGTATGTATATATGTATAAGAACAAGCCATTTAGGGTATTTATAAAAATCCCTCGGGATATTCTTTAATATATATCATTATACCAAGTATATACATTCCTTAACAAGGAGTAAAATATGATATAAAGATATTTATTTATCTCAGTGTAAGTTAGTGTGTGGCATGTAAGCACATTTTATTATTAATCATATTGTATATTATATTATATTATATGTTTAATCTAATGTATATTATAAATACAGGATGTTTACTGAAAAAGTAAAACGTATAGTAGAGCCTCGATAATTGTGTCACTCAATAATCGAAAACGTACGTCCAGTTCCAGACCGCTCTTTACCAATCACAGACAAATGATATTGTTTGTTTGTATAGACATCTTAAGGTAGTATGAGCGCCAAGGCTTAAGGTAGTAGGAAGAAGGTCTTAACAGATTAGGAGATAATCTGAAAAACCTACAATTAAAGGCATGGACCAGCTACGAGGGAGGGCGAATCGCCAAAAGCCTGTTGGATGAAGGAAACTCGCTCGGTAACAGAGCCGAGGAGATCTTGAAACTAAACAGAGCTGATATTAGAGTCATCGTAGAGTTACTCACAGGGCATGATAACCTGAACAAGTTCCAACATCAAATTGGAAAAAGACAATCTCCCGCGTGTGACAGATGCGGAGAAAATTCAGAAGAAACATCGATCCACTTTCTCTGTTACTGTCCGGCGCTCATACAGCAGCGAAGGAAATGGTTTGGTCCGGCCATAGTCGAACCAGAAGAAATTAGGAAACTCAGCGCTAGGCAAATCCTAGGTTTCAGTACATCAGTTGGTTATAATAGCCACTGAAAAGCGTAGCGGGGATAGAGTACAAGGGTCTATTTGGCTAGGTGCTCTGAACCATTGCTTCGAGCATGGCCCGCTAACCTCCATACCCATACCCATACTCATGAGCGCCAAGGCAGGTTTTGACTTATGAAATTATTTGTACCTTATTTTAAACTTAAGATAATGAGTTTTGTTATAACTTCATGAATGTAGACGAAAAATATGAATATAATTTTCCGATATTTTCCTTCGTTTTCGAAATAACGAAAGCTAAATAACAGAAGACATGTTTAATTTACCCAAAAGACATATTAAATACTCATTAATTGGCACACAAAATTTCAGTTTTTGGTAACACTTTCGTTTTGATATTGAAACGCTTTTATATCTAAAAGAGCTAATCTGATAGGATATTCGTTGTCGAAAATGAAAAACAGAGTATGGTGGGACAAAATGAATTGAGTTGACTAAGTTGGGCTACAACCTCTAAAGAAAAAAAAACATTTTGTAAGTTCACATTTTCACTTATTAGTTTTAATCCCAAGAAAAACAATCAAACATGAATATAATCTCAAAATTTTTTGGGAATTGGCTATTTCATCACCAAAAACGAATTTAATTGACATAGCAAATTAAAAAAAGAATACTTTTTTCTTGTGAAAAATTTTGAATTAAAGTTGCAATTTACAGCTTGAAAACGTTTATTTTAGCCATTAAAGAGACATTAGAAGTTTTGAGATGCGAGCTATTACGATTCGAAAACATCCAATAACATTTCCTCACTAATTCGAAAAAAAACCAAAATCGGCTTATCCACAATTGAATGGCTATTTTTGATCGACCATTACCTTTGGATGTTAGTAGTCGATTTAATTAAATATATTTAATAATTATTTGTTATTCCTGACTTACTCAAATTTGCATACCGTATATAAAATGGGAGTTTACCTTCATCTAGGAATACATAAGAGGTAGCTCGAAGCTTATAGCTTAGTATAAAAGTAAAAACAATAATAAAATAACCACTTAGATGTAAATAATAAAATGTTATTAATGCATGTAATATAAATAAAACACTACCTATATGCTACTAAATAATTTAGCATACCATCATGATATAAGTATAAGTACTATGAGCTGTTATTAATCCAGGAGCTAAGTGTTTTTCTGCATGTATTCCAAGAAGCAGATCTTCAAAATATTAATCGTTTACTAGACTTATTGCGTTTGTACGTATCAATAAATCATGGCGATGTACTAAAACGAAATTACAGATTATAAAGAATGATTTTATGAATATTCTCGCTGCCGAGAAAGAAGTTCATGAGAAAATGATTCAACAGGTCATTGTACCTTAAAAATAGAAATTTTCCGGAATTTTTCCTCCATTTAAGTGGTAACAAAACTTCTTCAAGATATAACATCTTCTTGAACAATCTTGTATTTCATACACTTACATGCGCTCCCACCAATATCAATTTTTTTAATTCGCTTGTTGGAAACTCAGTAAAAGTCGACTGTTTTTAATTTAGACTTTTATATTTAAGGAGATATGCAAGGATTGAATAATAGTAGGGATTTCAATAAAACTTTATAAATACATTTTTTGATTAATAAAGTTTTCAAAAATCACCAAAAATTCCTAGGTCATCGGGCTTTTTATTATTATTTTATCGTTTAAAGTTGGCTGACAAAATGATGAATAATATAGGTTATCCTTTTCAATTGGATATTTCTATATCAAAAAAATCTAGAGAGTGTGATAAAAAACTATTTAAACAATCTTGTTATTTATAATAATACCATAAAAATAGAAGGTTCTCAATGATTTAAAAACCAAATTTTAATTTAATTATGAGTTCATCGAAGATCCATCATTTGATGAACAGAAACGACTATCGTAAGAGTATTGATTATTGAAGAGGGATATCTATATTATCAAATTTATAAGCATCACTTGCACACAATATATTATATATTTTTGTAGTTGTGTGGTATTGTAAAGCCAAAAATTACTCATTACTTCACTAAAAAGCATGTATTTGGTTTATATGTATGTATCGTACAATAAACCAAAACTTTTTTTACAATACTGGTTTGCAATCATCTTATGTGATACTTTACCAAGTGTTAGTAAAGAAAATGATATTTTTTTAGGTTGATAGCTACTGTACTATATGTAGTGTTGTAATAATAATAGGTTTAAATATGTACATATATTTTAAAATTATATTCCAAATATAACAGTTTTTCCATCTCAAACAATTATAGTTAAAAATAATAATTGCACTTTAAGAACACATATACATATATAACAAACACCACCCACATTACAATATTATTACAGTTATAATATAACTGTAAACAATTGTATTTGTATACTTAAAAATATACTTAATATATATGATTTTTTTTGTTTTCAATGAATATATGTATTATTTTATACTACAGTCATTGGTACTTCCATAATTGATAATTGTAGATGGAAGTTATCCAATTAGTACACAGTAGCACATTGATTGACAACTACTAAATTGCTGGTTGTTCGTTTACTTGCCATACGCTGACTGCTAATCGATGATAAGAAAAAATATTAAAAATGTATCAGTAAACTATTCTATCGTTTTTGATTCCGATAAAGTACAATTTTTAGCATAAATTTAAGGATGTATGAGCATAACGATCAACTAAGTAGATAACTTAATGAATGTGGACGAAAAATAATCATAATATTTTTAGATATCTGCCTTTTGGAAATATCGAATAATCAAAGAAAATTTTCAATTGTATTTTTACTTTTACGTTTACCTCCTTCAATTTATGCTAAAAATTCTACTAAAATGCTTCTTTTTTTGTGAAAATGATAAAAAACTTTCAAAATTTGTCGTATTTTGGTAGTTTACGTGGATTTTCGAAAATTTAAATCTTTAAAATACGAATGGTTATCTACCCGGAAATTTTAAACACACATTCTTTGAATTAAAGTCAACCTATAATGGGTCTTATAGGGTTTTTAAGGGTATATTTGCTATCAGTTACTGTCTAAACTATTCGTTTTACAAAAAAATGTTTGCATTTTTATAAAGAACAACTTTCTAATTTAAAGTATTCGTACAATGTTTGCCGGTTATGAATTAGAGGGAGGTTTTCATTGAACCTGAAAACTTAGATGGAAGTCAATACTCGTAAGCCTTCACGCATATGTCAAGTTGAAAAAGACACTCTGTACATTTTAAGCTAAATTCACACCATACGTTAAATTTAATGCTCATTTTCGAGGGCAAAACAGACATCAGACGAGTTATATGAACTCAGCTTTAGAAATTACATTCATTTTTTTAATGATATATGCATTTTATAGGAAAACTTTATTACCACGGAAGTCAATATATGGATGCACTGTAACGTTCTAAGCAATTTAAATAAAATGAGTGAAAAATTCTATTTTACATAAATCTGATTCTCTTTTTCGCTTTTATGCACTGTAAAAAAGTATCTCCTATTTGCAAAAATATGTTCACATGGTAGCAAGTAAATACTTACTTGGATCAAGAATATTTTTAAGCAGTCAATTACTTCTTTTATTGAATTAAGTATTGAGATCGTTGACTCAAGAAATATTTACTTGTTAGAAGAATAAAATCTTAGCGTGTCTACCTCAATCCAGTAACTGTGATTTTAAAAATAATTTTATTTCGGGGTTGTAAAATAACACCTAAGTCTAAGATACTCTTACTAGCACAAAAATACGACATACGTTATCAATGAATCGAATCAAATCGATTTCATCAACAGCACATATTTTTTATTTCTTGCAAAAAAAATTATGATTAAACCGATATGCTTATTTAAAAAACAAGCAAAAAAATTTCACTATTACACGATTACACATCGTAAAATTATCCACATATCACGATAATTTCGAACTAGGGGTGTAAAAAAAACGATATACTATAAAACTAGGAATAAGATATATAAATTCTCTAAGGGCTACTCAAATTCAAAACGTATCAAGGGATTTGTTGTGTATTAACAATAAGTTATATATATATGTACTTGGTATTGTGTATAAACGGGTAAGTAATATTGGTAAATACATTACAAGTTGTAAACATACATACAGACATGATCGTTACAGTCATGTAATTTTCTGAAAAACTAAGTAATCAATCGATTATATATTTAATAATATAACCTCTTTAACATATGGTTATATTTTTATTATTAAGGGTAGGACTCTAAGTATTGTAATATATTAATTGAATTTTTAAATACTTTTTATCAAATACTTATCTAATTATTCATATTTTAGTTTATACATTTTAGATAATTCTGATTCGTATTCAGAAATTTAATTAATTAAAAACCACCGACTCAATACCATTAAATCTTTTGGGCTCTTCAAGATAAAATAGCAACGATTTTACTAGTAGCTAAAAAATTTTGATTCTCTGGCCTAAAACCCGCAGAGAAACTCTGTTCATATTAAATTCAATATTAGAGAGAGTGGTTTATGATTAACCAGTAATCAAAACAAAAAATTGAAGTTTCATGTGACGAAAAAAGAGAAAAATATTGACGTAAACAAATAGTTTTAATTTTGATTAAGCTGTTTGGAATTTGGAAGGGTTTACTACAATGCTGGTATGATACAGAGACAGATACTATAGTATTTATGTTAGCATAAGTAATGTTGAATAGGGCTATCCGCCAGAAGTATTGTATTATCGCCAAGTAGTATAGGCCTGACACTTAAACTTATCCATTGACTTATTCGCCATAACTATTGCTAATTTTACTATTCCCTCAATGGTCAAATCAGTATGGCGTTCACAGTGATACTGACATAATGATAGCTATAAAAATATTCCTACACGTTTTTTTTTTTTTCAATTTCGTATAATATATTGAAGTTTCCTAATTCGTACCAATACAAAGTTACTGAAAAACAGAGAAAATGAGTACGATTTATCAAACTCGCTGCTAAGCATGATATATTTTAGTAAACTATAATAATATTAATAATAATTGATTAGATTTTTTGCTCGGGAACGTAGACAAATCAATAGTTTTTCCCTTAATTTAAAAGCGAAATCATGAAAATCAAAAATTAAAGCTCAGTGCTCATTTCAAATAGAAAACCACTAGGTAACCATTAGGACAAATAAAAAATTAAATATACCTGCTGTGAGAAATTTACTATAGAAATCAATTAATTTGGTGAGTCCTTCGTTAAAAATTATCTTTTCCGAAGAAAAATGAAAGTTCGGTTGACAAAAAACAAGCTGAAATACTATAACTGAACAGCTTTCAACATAAACACGATATTTAAACAACTAATTATTATATTCACTTTTATATTGTATATTTTTAATTAATTTCTAAATGTTCTAAATTAAAAGATTTATTTGAACTGTTCTTTCGATAAACAGATTACCAGATGGTATTTAAACATTTCTCGAATATCATACATATATGAATATTTTTCAAAAGGTGTAATATTTACTTTAACTCCTTATATCTAATAAATCCTTGTTGAATTGTAAAACTAATATTTATTTATCCTATTTTGAAGGAAAAATACATATATAAAATAATATAAACATCTGTCAACAAACCGCCTTCAAAAAAAAAATTGTAACAGTATCATTACTTTTATTATATCAATGAATAAGTCCTTTTCATCAAAATTACAATACGAACTTTTTGTTGTTGAAAATTATAAGTTTGAAAGTATTATTATTTAATATTGTAACATGTTAAGGGTTAATTGTATAAGTATGTAAAGGGTTAAAGAATTTTTTTTGTATTCGGGTAGGTATATAACAACTGTATAATTATATCAATTCGATACGATTGAACCAATTACATTGCAAAAAGGTGTTAAATATAGGCGTTTTGTTCAAAAAAATTTGATGAATACAACAAAGTTTGAGATATTTTGACAGTTTTTGAGTGTACTTTTTCAAAAAGAATCCTTTTTGTGTTATAAATTTGCCATTTTGTAAAAAGGTTGACAATCCTTTTATTGGGATTTTAACGCCTCTAATTTTCAAATGATTTTTAGCAAACATAGAGATAATCATGAATTCTGTCAGAAAATTTTTGATATGTTTTAATGAGTTTCAATCTAAATATTTCACACATGAAAGTAGTTAACCAATCAAAGAATAACTTAAAGAAAAGTTGCACAGTTTGATGGAAGACATCAGATTGTACCTAGATCTCCGGGTTGCTTTAATAGTCAATCTAGACCCTAAAAGGTAACAGATAGAATAACACTTTAACTTAGAAAGTTTATCCTCATAAAAATAAACTAAAAATTTTTTCGAAAATTGTTAGCTTTCGGAGGAAATGCCACTAAAAAATATGTCATTATTGCATTTAATCGAAAAATAACACGCTAGCTACAGAAAAATGCTTTAGCCAAAATTTTCCAAGGTTTATAGCGGGAATTCATCTGTGTCCATGACTTGATTATTAAAGCATCCCGAAGAACTAAGCCCAATATAATGTCAGAACATGATGCTCCCCATTAAGTTCTATAACTTTTGATGTAGTTATTTTTTGATTATTTAACAACAAAACAAGCTATTAGCCGTAATATATTAAAATGGTCCTATCTTAATATATATATTTCTTGTGTGCGTGTGTATGTGACTGAACTCCTCCTAGACGGCTGGACCGATTTCGATGAAATTTTTTTTGGGTGAGTTCAAGGGGATTGGAGAATGGTTTAGATTTACCATTCGGTCCACTACAACTGTTTTTAAGGGTTCCACACCAAAAAAGTTAAATCTCATTAAATGGTGGGAGCGCATATAAATCATATCACATTATATTACAACTTACTATGTGTACTATGTATTTTTTATTGTCAATAGGCATTTATTAGAGCCATATGCGAGCGCAGCGAGCTCCACTGCCGAAGGCCAGGCCAAAGGTCGAAGCTCAGGCCGGTCCAATAAATGGGAGTTAAATTGGGGTTTAGCGGGATGAGTGTAGCAGACAGGCTAAACGTAGTATAGGTATTAATGAATTGTAGCTACGTTTCCACAGGACAACGTCTGTTGGGTCCGCTAGTCTCTATATAAAATTAAGCTAAGTTTTAGTATAATTGTTATTTGATCCGAAATTTATTGATTTGGACTTTAAAGATCTTAGCCAATACAGCTTGATTAATAATAGTCGTACTATTAGTAATTCATAATTTGCATAAATCAGACAGCGTTTTACTAGAAACAAAAACTCTAATCAACTTTAAATACAAAGGAAAGGTCTTCTTCACAAAAAATTTCCAGACGCTAAAAATTATTGCTTTTATCAGCATACATGAAATAATTTATTATATCTACGTTGGAGTAGCTTTAAATAACTAACAAAAAAAATAAATAAAAGAAAAACCAATGAATTTTCTTTCTTCTAAAAACGTAGAAAGCAGTGTGGTATAAGAGCTGGTATCCGTACCGTGCATCTCTGATACTTAGAGCTATCATTTTTTGGGACAAATTTTGGGAAATACTTGAAATTGAAATATTAGAAGTTGAGTTTGTTCTTTTGAATTATTGTTTTGAATTACCTAATTATTTTACCACTTTACTTTTCAAAATGAATTGAGCCAGGTTTTATTTATATATTAAAATTTTATGTCATACCTTTTCCAAACTGAATCGATTTTAAAGATCATCGCCAATTTTTTAGTTTTTTTGGGTACAAAACTCTCACATGAAACATAGGTTAGAACACTCTACGTTAAATTACCTTTCAAATGAATTCAGAAAAAATTAAAATCGGTTCATTCGGTTTAGGCGCTACGATGCCACACACAGACACAACACATAGCGATAAAATTTATAACACCCCTTTTTTTAGTTCGGAGATTAAAAAATAAACGAAACCGTATTCAGATAAAAGACAAGAGTAAGTTCAACAAAGTAAGAATTATTTGAAATTTAACCATTTTAAGATAAATTTTCGAAGACGTTGCCAGTTCTCGTAACAGTACATGATGCGAACAAGAGATAGAAAGAAGTATAAAATATTATAATTTAATTTTCTTAGTAAGTTTTGCTTTCATATCAAGTCATATATTTTTTAAGATGGTCGAATGAACAATATCTATATGAAAAATATTTAAAAAGATTTACTTTTTTCTTTTTTTCCACAATGTTTCTTCTCAAACAAAGACTAAAAATCTTCGTGTATTTACAGCATGTATGAGGAAAGAATATTCCTTATTTCCAGTACAATCGGGATAAAAAATCAAAAAGTGAGGAAATCGCTGAGTGGTGATTCTCTGAACAATTTTTTCACGTGAAAATTTCAAAACTTTGCAGTTCAATCGTAAAACCAATCAGATTATTTTTATCCCCCGAACTTAAGAAAGGGGTGTTATAAGTTTTACCGTTATGTGTGTTTGTCTGTCTGTGGCATCGTAGCGCTTACACAAATGAACCGATTATAATTTTTTTGGTTTCACATACCTGAAAAAGCCAAAAAATTGGCGATGATCTTCAAAATTAATTCAGTTTGAAAAAGCCATGACATATAATTTTAATATATAAATAATTACTATGGAAATGAATGGTCAAATAAACCTGACTCAATTCATTTCGAAAAGTGAAATGGTAAAATAATTAGGTAATTTAAAACAATAATTCAAACGAACAAAGTCAACTCAAATATTTCAATTTCAATTATAATATTTTCAAAAATTTGTCCCAAAAAAATGATAGCTCTCTAAGTATCCTTTTCATCCCATCTGATGTCCTGGACCATCACTTTGATATTGATTTAAGAAGGAGTATTGTATGTTTAAAGTGTTTATATGTGCATCTGTGTGTTTCTCAGTGGCATCGTAGCCCCTAAACGGTCGAACCGGCTTGATTGAGAACATTTTATAGCTATATTTCCAAAAATCGGCTTACAAAATATCGCATTTGTCGGGGGTTTTTTAATTTTGTTTTCACTTGTTCATTTTACACTTTTTCCAACAATTTTTTTTGAAACATTCTGTACATGATTAAACAAAGATAGAATGATTGATATTAAATAAAGATAGAAATAATATATTATATTTATTATATTAGATGTGATCATCAGATATAAATCTTAATGTTAGAATAAAATATAGAATTGTATTTTCTATTTATTATAATAATTCAAGCAGTATAGCAGCATCAACATCAGCACCCAATTGAATTACAATTTTACAATTTGATTACAATTTTTGGCCACCCATTGAGTGAGTGAATTTTCCAGATTTTCTCTCTACAATAATACGATATGATGATGGTTATAGATATTTATATATTCAGTTTTATATGTATGTATGTATATATATGCCGGGAAATGGTTTTATCATCTGAATTAAATATATCGAATTATTATTTTATTGTACAGATTAAAATATTATGATATTATGTCATATAATATGTACAAACTGGATTATTTTAATCTATTATGGCTAATAAAACATTTTGTACTTAACCAATTAACAAGTGAAATTTACAAAATTTAAAAAACCTCCAACAAATTTTATTCCTTGTAAACCGATTTTTTTTGGAAACTTAGCTATAAATTGTTCTCAATCAAGTTGTTTCGACCGTTTAGGAGCAAAGACGCCACTGAGAAACACACAGACGCACAGATAAATACTTTAAATTTATATCACACCTTTTTAAATCAATATCAAAGTGATGGTCAAGGACATCAGATGAGATAAAGGATATTTAGAGAGTTATCATTTTTTGGGACAAATTTTGGAAATTATTTAATTAAAGTATTTGAATTGACTTTGTTCTTTTGAATTACCTAATTTTTTTACCATTTCACTTTTCGAAATGAATTGAGCCAAGTTTATTTGACCATTTACTTCCATAGTAATTATTTATAAATTAAAATTATATGTAATGTCTTTCCAAACTGAATCGATTTTGAAGATCATCGCAAATTTTTTAGTTTTTTCGGGTACGGAAACCTAAGCTGTGCACTATGATTCAAGTACGAGTTTAAAGCTACGTACGGCGATGATCTTCACAATCGCTTCAGTTTGGAAAACGGTAATTTAATGGAGAGTCTTCATAGATATGTTTCAAGTGCGAATTTAGGGTTTCGTAACCGAAAAAATTGTCTTGGGTTTTTTAAAATTTGGTAAATTTCACTTATAATTACTAAAAAATGAAAATAAGAAGAAATTTGCTTACTTTACTCACGCGCAGCTAACGTCAGTTAATAACGCAACCGCTCTAAGGTGCAAGATATATATACTTTAACCCCACCAAAAATTTCATTAAGAACTAACTATCTAAAATTCAGACACCTTAAAAGAAACGTTTCTAGCGCTCTCACTACCAGTTTGAACAAATTCTTATAACATAATCCCATAAAATCTTGTTTCATACAATAATACCTAAAATACAACCACTAAAAATATGATTATATATTTGAAAATAAATTTTCATTGTCTCTCACAAGCAGTATACTATAAAAGAGATGGAAATATTACTATTTATATGTATTTATGGGATCAAAATAAAGAAGGAAAACTTAATATATATATATATATATATATATATATATATATATATATATATATATAAACTATAATAAAGATATTACAAGCATAAATGTGTTTGGAAAATGGTTTGTGAATAACATATATAACATGTTCACATATAAAAAGGGAGGAATTTGGGGGGAATTGGAGGGTGTTATGGTGTTTTTTCTTTTATATTCTTCGGATCGTTAATCACAATGATTGGTTATTTATGACCATACATTTTACATAAATAAATATTAAAATATATATCAAAATAATTAAATATTATATGTTGTTAAATAATTTTCGGATGTTTATTTTTATAGTATCCTGCTGAAGGAAAACGATTTTCTGATTAAATTAAAATGTACTTTTGATCAATTATCAATTTAGTGGTCTAATATATGGATCATAAAAATTATAGCTGGTTTAGTAATGTAATATATTAAGATTTAATTTAATTTTAGGATGTTTTTGGTGTAGTTATTTGTAATAAATTCTTATTTAGAATAAATCGAAACTCATGGTTATTTTTCTTCGAAATGTATTATAATGTTATTAATTTAAATATACTGGCAGTCCGAGTAAGACTGAGGTCTAGTTTTATTTTTTTTAGCTATTTATATACTTAGGAACAATTATATGTTAATTTCGCATTCAAAAAATGATAAATTTTGAAAATAAAGCAAAGCTTAGCTAAAAAAGGTATATAGTTTAATGAAGAGAGATTTAACTGAATTTTTTTGCATGCGCGTGTACTTAGTTAACTGCTGGGGGCTAATGAACAGAAATAATTTTCAACATGAAAAATTGCCCAATTTTCTCAATTCAAAATATTTTTATACCCTGTATATATGCAATATATTTTAAGGTAAACTAAGTTTAGTCACAAGTTTGTAACGCTAAAAAATATTGATGCTATGAGCAAAATTTTGGTGTAGGTGTTTATAAAATCACCTAAAGAGTACATTTATGGTTGTCTATTTGCCCGTCTGTCTGTCTGTCAACACGAAAACTCAAAACGAAAAGAGATATCAGGCTTTCTAATGTCCTCAGGACATAAAAAGTGAGGCTAAGTTCGTAAATGAGCAACTGAGGACAATCGGGACTTGTAAACCGATAGAGATAGAACAAAAGTTTACATATAAAAAATATTCCTTATAAAAAAATAAACAACTTCTGTTTGAAACATTTTTTCGTAAATGTCACTGCTTACCCTTGCGGATGCAAATTAGGACAAAACTTTGGTGTCCATTTTCTCCAAACTATAAAAGGTAGACAGTTAAAAATTTTCAGGTAGCTTTAAAAATGGTCTTGTTAAATATTCTCGTAAAAATCCTTTCCGAAAATTTTCGACGACCAAATGAATGGAAACCGAAAGAACGCCATAATTGTTTTTTAAACCCTTCTAATTTTTAGGAAAATAATGCAAGCACTGACATTCAACACTTTCTATACATGGTATTTCAACTACTAACTCAATCAATTATTAGTTTTCACGTGTTGAAATATTAGTTTTAATAATAATAGCCAGTTTTGTATAAAATCGCAAACCTAAGTAAAAATAATTTTAACCTTTAAATGGCATTATAAAAAAACAAAAACGAAAATTTGTAGAAAGAGAAACAAAAGATATTAGGAAATTAGTCATTGAGATCACTATCACAAAGTATTTCAAGTACTAAGTAGACATCTTCAACATATTATCTTAAGTGATCAAAAAAAAAAAAAAAAAAATTCTAAAACTCCTAAACATCCGGTGTGTCGAAGTAATAAAAATACAAATTGTTTAAGGAAAATATTCAAACAATAACTCTAAAAATTATTGAAGATTTTTTGAATTAAACTACTCATATTTTTTTTGATTCAAAACTTAAAAGCCCAATTTAAACTACACTGACATTATATAAAAAAATTATTTAATAAAAATCTCATATTACACAAAATATTGTTTTAAAAGTTTTTTAATTGAATTTTTGGATAAAAAGATTTTTTTTTTTGGTGTTGCCAACAAGGCAAGAATGAGAGGTCTCATTCAAGACACATCAACACCTGAGTATTGTTTAAGTATGACATCTTTATGGTTTTTTGAGTAAATAAAAAAATTTGTTGTTTTAATAATAATAAATAAATAATATTTTTATTTAATTTGTTTTTAAATTTAAGTATTTTATTTTTAATAACGCCTTGGAAATGAATTAAATTTGTTTTATTTATTTATTTTTTTTTTTGAATAAAATGTTTTCAAAAAATAATTGAACTTATGTTTTTAAGAAATTTTTGTTATTTTATTTATTTATTTATTTATTTTTTTTTTTTTTTTTGAGTACCTTGCTAAAGATGTTCTCCTGCATTAGAAGAGCTATCATCGTCTCATCGTCACAAAATTTGCTCGGTTTTTACCATTCTAATTGATATGACTATAACAGTACATATAGCTATATCACTTAGAATTGTAAAACCTGTGCAAGTTTTGTGACGCAGAAATGCAGTATAAAAATGTTATTTTCGTTTGTGTATTGCTTATTTTTTTTGGTAAAAGTCCTGCATTGATTGAGCTCAAAGCTTTTTACAAGATATACAACCTGCTTCGAGGATGCTTTTTATCTATATCTAACTCTAAGGTAGTGAGAAAGTGGGGGGTGGAAATGGGGATGAAATTTTGTACATGGAAATTTGAAATTGTGTCTTGTTACTAAGTTTTTTTTTAACTTCATGTGGTTTATAATATTTACAAAAGAGAATTTTAATAATTCTTCTCACAAGCAGTATGTTAGGAATGCTTCTTTATAAAGAGAAAATCTAAAACTATATTTTATCGTTGAAAGAAATATTTGAAACAATTGTTATAAAGTTAAATATGTAAATTTCAAACTGGAAGAAATTAGCAAATCATTGAAAATAGAAACTTAAATTTTTTTTATTTATTTGATGATTACATGACGAATTACAAAACAATTTCCCCGACGGGGGGGGGGGTATGGATAGGGAAAGGCAGAAAATGGAGATGAATGATCAAATGTTTTCAAATATACCCTGGTCTAGTACGAAACAAATGGGCCTGATGTGTACATTAAAGAACTGTGAGTTACATCAGTTTAGCCGTTTTAAAGTTGTGAACTCTTTTTTGTTCTGGGTTTTATCAAATTCCATAAAATTTACTAGATAGATTTCCATACAACCATGTCTTCTGGTCTGGATAGTATTTTTCATCGTTGTCAGAACAAGATAAGCACCTAAAGGGTAATTAACTTTTTTTTAGTAAACAGTAAACATACTGACCGATAACATCATCGAACACATCACTAAATTTCAAATAAAAAACTGCATTAGAATATTGTACGAGGAAAAATAATAAACAGAACGGGCCCGTAGAAAGTAGGTGGCTAAAAAAACTAAATAGTATGAGTAATTTTCAAGGGGGGTTGTTTTATTTATATAGTTAGAAACCCCGCTCCTTAACTACACAAAAACAAATGATAGGGTAGTTAAAAATATATAAAATTATAATATTATTATACAACACACAAAATGCAAATTATCACCATCTATAGCAACTTATAAATGCAATTAGATGTTACTAAATAGAAGAGCTAAAAAAATAAAAGTATAAACACGAATTTTTCCTCGATGAGTCATCAAACAGTGGAGGTTTATATGTATAATATATATGATGATTTATTAAGAAATAATCTAGTTGTGACTTTGAACGAATTGTGTATTATAGAGACATAAACAAATATTATAGAATTATTATTATTATTTGAAACGCATGCGTAAAACAATAGTTTTAATATAATATGTAAAGGCTCTGCCCCTTTTTACCATCTCATTCGTAACGTGACGTACGGTGAGTGTGTGTACAACGTTTCATCACTACACAACACACGGGACTTTAACTGTGTGCTGTTTGATATTTTATAATAGTTAGAGAAATTGGTGTTAAAAAGAGAGAGAAATTTAAACTATGCTGATGTGTTTTGTGTTTTATTTCTCACTCTTATATTTGGATCAATAACATTCGTATTTAGTAGTATACGTACTATTGTGTGTTGTAGACATACAGAGAGAGAGAGATGATAAAAATGAGGAGTAATGTTCGAGAGAGAGAGAGAGAGAAATGGATTATTACGTATGTTGGTTGTTAGTTTTGGTAGAACGTTGTTTTGTGTATGCTCCTGTATTATAGAGAGAACAAAATAATTGTATTTTCCTTCTTTTTAGTGTGGAAAAACGTGGAAAATGTTTATGTATATGGTTTTGTGTTTATTATATACAGACTGAGTACTGAAATGAGTTTTCCCGTCTAATATAGTTTCAAATAATTTCTGAAAAAAATTGCAACCGTTTGGCTTTGTGAAATTTCTGAAATAAAGTAAAAATCCTGAACTATACCACATTGAATATTAAAATCGTAAATCGACATTCCCTGCCATTCTTTGTTCTCTTGAGGTCAAAAAGCACAAGAAGTGTCTACCAAACTTCACAACGTATAAACTAAAACTGCGGTAAGCACAACATAGAACCAAGGTGTTACCTGTCCTTTTTTGGCATTAATAATTTTCTAGGAACATTCGAAGTTGAACAATATTGAACTTAAACTAAATCTAGAATATTGAAGAAATAGCTAGTTGTACAAATATTATTCATTTTATTATTTTCTGTCTTTTTTTACAGGATTTGGAGAAGCAGTTTCAAATACGCAGATTGCAATAAACTGTGGACATGAAAACATTATCAGTATGAAATATAAAGCTCAGCTTAAAATATGGTTTGTCCCTTAGCTTTAGACGTAAATTTGGACTTGATTTTGATTTTATTTTCTTTTCTAAGGTCAACCAGAAAACACTCAGATGCTGATATCATAGTCTTGAAAAGTACAAAAAAACCATGCCTTGATAGAGTACCGTATTAGATGCGTAGTAAAAGTAGCACATTTTACTGGTCTCTCTGAATGAGCTTCAAATGCTTTTGATGAGGATAGAGACTAAAGAAGACTTAAAACACGGATCTGTTGATTGAATTTGCAACAGAGATCCTTCACTGCCTTAATTCGGGATGCATGATTAAAGACGGACTTTGTCCTCAAATATGTTCTAGAACTGAAAGATGGCTTTCGAAACTATACAAAATGTAAAATGCCAGCTGGAATACGCTGTAGCACCCACTATCAAATAGTATAGTGATAAGACCTAGAATAAATTTCTATGTAGGTAGACGAACAATATATGTATGTGTAATAGACTCCCAGTGAGCTATGTATATTATTACCAAGTTAGCTGTGTTCTTTTATAAGTTAGCTACCAATATAATATTATGGTTGGCACAGTCAGTCAGAGAGAGCTATATAGTAGCTGTATACAGAGAGATATTACGGGAACGACAGCTTACTATACTAACAGCGAATATATATATCCACCTGGGGTATATGCAATTTAAATACAAAATAATTTTATGTGCAGAAAATGTATTGTGTGTCTAGAAAGTTGTAGTGCCAAAAATGATTTCCATGATAAAATTTTCCGCTTATCTTTTGCGTAAAGCACGATAATGTATGGCGATTAAAACTCTTTTAATTGATCTCATATTATAATTTGGGAAGCCCCCTTCTTTTTCTTTCAAAATTGGTTAAGTGAACGTGAAATCTTGCACTGTCAAATATTTTGGGTTTCTCCATATTCATAGTTTTTAGGAACTGTATAACCCTTTAATGGAATACGTAATTATTGTAATGGAGAGCACACTTTAGATTTGTTTATAAGGCTTAGTACAGAGTGCGTAAAAGGACAAGCTTCTTTGAACGAAAACATTGTGTGCTTCTATGCATTTTCAGGAAATCACACTTGAAAACAGCTTAAGATCTTTTCTACTGAGCCCCTAAAAAATCCATAAAATTTAGCTGATTTGCTAAGGAATTTGTACTGTGATCTCTCAAACCTCCAAAAATACTGGCAAATACTATAAAGTTTTTATTTAGAGAAACATAGCTGCATTATTATTTCCTCATTCATCAAAAATTTACTTTCAATTGCACTTGACAAGAGAAGAGTCAATAGCACGATTTCGTGGGTATCCGAGGAAGTTGTATAAAATGGTTGCACACATGTCCGCAGTTTTGTTGGCCTGAATAGAAGTTTTTTTGAAGGCAATATGAAGAAAGGTTAGAGAAGGGGGTCGTGTACCTCATTAGAACGAATTTCTTCGTCCAACCCTAATATGAAATGCTGAGCTTTGCCCATCATAGTCTTCAAAATTATGTGACCCGTCTTAGCTTGCTATAAATTTTCAGTAATTGTAAATTTGTTGATACACCCAATAACAAAAGCTGTATATATGTATATTCTGGAGGTAGATAAATAGAAGGTAATCCCTCTACCTATTTCCTTCCTTCCTTCCAAAGTTAACCAAGTATGTATAGACAGTGTTTAACTTCTACAAGGTATATAATTCCCGGTTTTATGATTATTATACATTTATATGTAGTCCGTATTCGTAGTTCCAACCGTTATGGATGAAAACTGGGTATTTTTGATGAAAATCATCCAAGTTTACGATACTGTGTACTGTTATTATTTTCATAATTAGATCTTCTTGGTATGGAACCAAACGTTGTATTTGGCACTCATTTCATAAAAGGATATTTCCAATGCATTTGTCTAGGGCGTGCCTAAGAACTATTTGTTCCCCGAAAATTTTCATAATCGAATAAGTTTTTCTCCTGGCTTGAAAATATTTTAATTTTGCGCCACGAAAAAAGAAATTAAGGAGACTATTTGACAGATTTCTGGACCATCTTAGATTATTTGATGGTATTTGTAGAGTCCATAAAAAATGGGCACTTAAAAATTGTTTTCTTTTTATAAAGGTATTTATAAAATAGGAAAGATACCCATCCAGTAAAATTTGTGGTGTCACAAAAATTATGGTTTATATTTACTAGAGTTCGTCATTGCGATTAGCCTGTAATTGGCTGAACTCTCTATTTATTAACTTGGTATTTCGTTAAAACGACAGCCAATCGAGACCGTTTTAAATCATTTAGATGCTAAAAAATAATATTCTTTTCGGTCTTTTAATAAATAAAAAAATTAGCGAAATCAAAAATTTGTGCAAGAGATTTCTTCAAGTTCTAAAACGACTGTCAAATACCAAGTCTGACACTAGACTTTACAAATTTATGATATTATTATTATTATTTTCATAATTAGATCTTGTGTTTGGAAGTATAATAATATGGAAAATTATTATTATTTTAACGTTTTAATTGGTAATTTGAACTCTTGAATGGTTTTACTGTAGGAGGGAGAGGGTAATTTGGTAGTGTTTTGAAACAATCCAGTAAAAAAAATTTCAAAATATTCATTTTCATAGCTTAATTAACGTTTTCTCTACGAATTCTATATAAGCCAATAGTTAATCATGAAAAGCTTTTGGAGGAATTTGTAGATAAGTAGTAAAGATATAACAATTTGTAAATTAATTGTTTAAATACTTTGTATATTGACTTTGGTTTTTACTATACTTTTCCCAAATTTAAGGTGATAGTAAACCTACAGTATTGTAAAAAAGTTTTGGTTTATTGCACGGTACATACATTTAAACCAAATACATGCTTTGCAGACAAGTAATGAGCTATTTTTGGTTTTACAATACCACGCAACTACAAAAATATATAATATATTGTGTGCAAATGAGGTTTATAAATTCGATAATATAGATATCGCTCTTCGATCATCAGATCATCAATACTCTAACTATAGTCGTCTCTGTTCATCAAATGATGGATCTTCGATGAATCCAAATTTAAATTAAAATTTTGTTTTTATATCATCAACAACCTTATACTTTTATGGTATTATGATAAACTACAAGATTGTCTAAATATTTTAGATAGATTTTTATTACACTCGATATTATCTTTCGAACTATGGTTCTAGAAATTAAAGCTTCAATTGTTCGAATTGGATATGTAATATGAATTCAACAGAATTTGTCTTGTAAAACCCATATTTTAAGAAGTTGTAGAAAAAGTCTTCTAAGATAATCTGGCAAAAATGTTTGAAAGTTGATATAACTTCCTTTTTCCCAGACAAGGTACAACTTAAACATTCTTTGGTCAAAATTATCAACTGTTCAAAATTCGGATGTAAAATTTTTCGTAATTTAGATTTTTCTTTACGTATATGTGCTCATATTTCGTTTTCCTTTGTGATAGCTTTATTTGTATTACCAAGGTAATTTGCAACAATATATATATAAAGACCATCATCCCCAAAAAAGATAAAACAAAACTCGAAAAAAACAAAAGAATTTCCTTTCCTTTTAAACATGAAAAACTTTTCGGTTGTTGATTTTCAAACAACATTTCCTTTTTGTAAACACCTTTTTTGTCGTCAAAAGCAAACATAATTTGAAATTTCAAAAGATATACAAAATAATTTAGAACACATAATGTACATACATACTAAAATAAAATTGGGTGGATGAAAAGCGAGCCCCCCTTGTACACCCCACCCATTTTAAATGATAAAATGACGCCACCACCATATTTTACCCGTGTATATGTATATTTTTTTTTTTTTTTTTGCCAATTATAAAAAAAATATTGTACTCATTCAAAAATTTCATCAGCATTGAACTGAAATAATTACTAATTCAAAATATAATACATGTAAAAAAAAATTGTTGAAAAAAAAACCTTTTTTCCATTCAAAAAAAAAAAAAGGAAATAAGTCAAGCATGCAGTGAGTTCAAGCATTAAAAGGCTCGGACGTAAAATTTTGTTTAATGTTCGCACTTGAATAGTCTAAGAGTGCGCTTTAAAGAAAACTGTCGCTTCAAACTTGGAGCAATCTTTTGTTATAATAAACGGAAACTTTTCAGACGTGTTACACCTCAATTCTTTGGAGCACTCCTTTGGCGAGGTCACTCAGTGTTATCAGGAACCCTGCCTAAAGAGCCTGCCTCAGTTTTAGTAGAAATACCCCAGTTTTAGTCGAAACACATAATTATCAGACACTAAATAGCATATATTGCCTGATAATCCTTTAAATGAAATAGGAAAAATCAATTTTTAGAGGAAAAAACATTTTTGAACAAATAACTCTCAGAGGAAAATCAATACTCTTTGAGATAATGGAATCAAAATTTGACGATGGTAAAACAATAGTGATCCAAGTAATATTTTTCTTAAAGATGTTGGTATGTGGGAACGTAAGAAAAATTAAGTTAAATACTAAGAAGAAGTACAAATTGTTAATTTCCTTAAAAATTTAAAAATACATTTTCATTTTTTTCTCACCAATATAAAAATGTAACTTGGCTCACATTGGCTCTACCGTTTCTAATTGAAGAAGGTGTAACGAAAGATATTCTTTGCGTTTCGTTTATACATTCATGTCAGTCAGATGAAAATATGTCTAAAATATGGAAAAATTTATTTTTGTTTTAGGAACGAAAAATATGAGAGTGGTAAACATTTTTAAGAAACAATGTGCACGGATTTAAAAGCAGGCAGTTTGAGTTTCAAATCATATGAAAAAAATTTCAGTGCGATGATTATTCCGGATAATACAGCAATTTTAAATCCAGAAGTGTCAATTTTTCTTAAAAGGCAAATATCTTAGTAGAGATAACATTTTCAACCTTCCGTGTAAAGCGACAAGGAGTGAAAATTTTTGAGCAATATATTCCAAAATTAGAAAGTATTTTTTGCAAATGAGCTATTGAAGTTCCAAATTCGATAATTTTTCACGGAGATACAGCTGTTTGAAATTTAGTTAAAAATTGTGTAAAAATTTTGCTCCTATAATAAATTGGCGCAATATATTTCATAGAAGAAGAATGGAAACTAAGTGAAATCATTTAGTTTTATTTTAGCTACGGAACTTTAAAAAATACAGGTAAAGAAGAGGGGCAAAGAGTGGGGTAAATATTGTATGTACGAAAAAAAAAAATGTGTATATATAGTTATTGAGGTATCATCGGAATGTGAATACGACTGAATAAGAATTAACTTGTTAAAGCTCAAAATGAACGGTTTGGTACGTAGTTAATAGCAAATAGAATGGGATGGTAGAGGTGGGAGGGAGGGTACAACACGTAGCTATGTTATATACTGTTTTTCGTAGCACTACGAGTATACACAGTATTTATAATATATATATATATACAGTATACACATATGATGGCCATGAGTTAACGGAGGAAAGTTTCAATGATACAATTTTGTCGTTGCCAAAGTGGTATGGATCTGAAAAGAGGCGTGGGTGGGGGAGGGGGTGCTAACGATGAATCACATAGATACAAGAGTAATACTAATATGCATATCATGGTAGTAAATTTTATACATAGTACTTCGTTTGGATAGTAACATGTGTACTTTATATGTCTAGGCATACAAATTGGCTAGACTACAGCATTGGATTTTTCCCGTGGTCTTGAAAAAGTTGTAAAAGATGATTTTTAACCTCCAAACTAAAAAAAAGGGTTGTTATAAGTTTGACCACTATATGTGTCTGTCTGTCAAAACGGATGAACCGATTTTGATTTTTTTTTTTGGCTTTGTTTGAAAGGTATTTTCATGGAGAGTGTTCATAACTATGTTTCAACTGCATCTGTATCCGAAAAAACTAAAAATTGGCAGTGATCTTTCAAAGCGTTCAGTTTGGAAAAGGTTTTAAGGAAAAAGGCAATTTAATGGAGAGTGTCCTTGGAAATGTTTCAAAAGCCAGCTTAGGGTTCCGTTGCCGAAAAATTTGTCGGGAATTTTGACTGAGCTTGAAGTGGAACACACTTCCAAGTTGGATTAAGAAGCTTTGAAATAAATTTTGATAATAATATTCTTCCTTTCGAAGTGAATAAATGAAGAAAGATTGTAAAATTTGATGAAAATATTGGAGACTGGATTTTAGCAAGCGTTGAACAAGCTGATGGATATGAACAAACCATAGTAATTTACAACAAAACTGTTTAAATGAATAAATGAACTGTTTAATTAAAAACAGCCCACTCTTTAATGGTTTAGACAAGCCATCGACCACTGTATTTTTTTTAGATTTAAGCCTGATTATGACAGCCATATTGTCTGATTAACATAATTTAAGTGCTTTTTCAATTGTAGTGAATAGGAGACTGTAACTCATACTGCATTGAAATAGTTTGATTTTTTACCACACAAGCGCTACAATCTACTAAGCTGAATCAAATTAAAGACATCAGTGTGGTGTAATCGACCTTCCTAATTAAATAAACTATAATATTTACCCTACAATTAAATATAAATAAATACAATTTGTTAATTGTAAATGACGCGATAACAAAAAAATACAAAATACACAAAAACAGGCGTGTCCCACGTTTTATAAAATGATACAAAACAAAAATATCAGAGAGAGTACATCCTTGTCTAACACATTTCAATTGAGAAAAAAAAGATAATTTAAATTAATAACAAACAACAAATAATATAGAAAAAGAGAGCGAAAAAATGAAAAGATGATGGAAAATTATATTATTTATTTAAGAAGAATTTTTCTTTCCAGCAAGAGAGCGTTCGTTCGGTACGGTGGTGGTACGTATATAATATTATTATGTAAAGCTGATTTTCTTTTGTTACAAAAGTTGTATGTGTGTGTGTATTTTCTCGAGAAAAACTAGGGGGAAAATGAAGAAAAAAACAAACTTTAAATATAGCCTTCAGAAATCAGACCAAAACTTTTCTAATTATAAAAATGTTACCTTGTTTTCCGGAGAATGGTGGATAGAGGCGTTACGTACGTCTGCGACTGGCTTTTTATTTGTTCGACTGCAGATTCAAATCGCCAAAATTAACAACACAAGTGGTATCGTAAGAATTGAAGTCAAAGTCTGGTGCCTATAGAATTGGTGAACAAATAACCAATACAAAATTTTCTTGGCCTACCTCCTCATGGTATTTACCTTTTTTCACTGAGCAAGCAAGATTCAGAAAATACATACTTTTATATACATTTAGCATCAAATTTAGCTGAAAAATGAGCAAAACTTCCATATTTTTAAACTGGGAGGAGATTGCTGAAAGATCGGCCAAATTTTCAAACCAAGGCGAGAATGGTCGTGAATGGACATCGTGAGTGACAATATTAACCCTTCGTTTTAATTTAGGTACGTTTTTCGGATTTTGCAAAGGCCAATTAACCTTGGATAAGACTTGAACAAAATTGACATCTCAGTATTAGCGTTATTAGAATTGGTAATAATTTGAGTAAGCATGGCAAATCAAGACATGAGTCATTTCATGAGATTTAATTTGTATGAGGTTTAAGCAAGGATTGGAATACTAAAGCTGGGATTAGTAAAGATTTCTCATCTTCGAAACTATAATCAACAAGCTCTGCTTTTCCAATTTAGACATCATGTTTTTTACATTTGACCAAAAACCTACTCGTCACCCATTTACGCTAGCATACATATCTTGTACATTTATGTTTAGTTGATCTGGATCAAATCTGCTCGAGTTGGAGTGGCTTTTGGCTCTTTTTTTTACAATTTTACTAGTAAGTTTACAATATGATGATATTTTTTATTTCAGTTTTCGAGATAAATACATTAACTTTCTATCGAAAAGTAGTAATGGAGAAAAAAATGACAGATTTAAAAGAGTGTAAACACCCTTTTGAAAAAAAACCTCGGTTGAGTTTTCTAATTAAGTTGTCACCAAACAAAACTTTTTATTTTTATTTTTTTTTAGAAAAATAAAGAAAAAAACTATAGTTAATATTGTATACAAATAACGCCCTTAAATACTTATTTTTTTGAACAATGTTTTGTGTTAGGAAAAATTTAAATTTAATTTGATTTCTACTTGCTACCGTTTTGTTCTGTTTTTACGGCTATATTTATTCGAGTGGAAAATCTTTTCAAAACTATAAAAAACAATCTATTTTAAAGGACGAACACATCTTTGGAAGGGAGTTTTTGTAGAAAATTTAAACTTCATTCGAGTTTTAACATCATTCGGGACGAAATTTTATAAATAAGCTGTGTTCTGTATTCCAAATTTCAAATTAATCGAAGACAATGTTTTAATGTTCAGATTATTGGATCCTGGATACGGGGTATTATTTTAGTAAAGGCAAATCATTTTGTTTTTGATTTCAGAATCCCAATAGAAAATAGGGCTTTCGAGATAAATACTTTGTATTTATAATTATACGGGATTTGTGGCTAACGAAACAAAAAATAACTTAAACGAAAGTTGCATAGTTTAATGTTCTGACATCAGATTAGTTCTAATTCTCCGGGTTGCTTTTATAGTCAAGATCCAAAAATGTAAGAGAGAGAATAACACTTTAAATTAGAAAGTCGATCCTCATAAGAAAATAAATATTTGCTCAAAAATCGTTAGCTTTCGGAAAAATATGTCATTATTGCATTTAAGCGAAAGAAATATATATTCGCTCTTCTGATATTCGCCTGTGTCTATCACTTTGACCGGAAACTCTAGTTTCAAGGTCATTTTGATCTTGATCTTCAAATGATTTTGAAAATACCTAAGTTTAAATGTTATTAACACAGACGAACGAACTTTATTGTTCCTGATTACTTTTGCCTAAAAATCAAGCGTATTTGCTTTCGATTGAATTCTATATTCACGTGTGTTTTTCTATTTCTTAACTGTAAGGATCTAAATTGGTTGCTAAAGAAACCTGAAGAACTAGATTCAACCTGATGTCATTATGTCTCCCATCAAACTCTACAACTTTTGTTTAAGTTATTTTAGATTGATTAACAACAAAACGAACTATATAAGCCATAAATGGTTCACCCTATATAAATCATGGATAAATTTTTCTTATCAACAGAGTCTCAAGATTTCATTTCTTGTTTGTAGAAGTTTTCGCAAATGTCTTTAGCAATAATACTTATTCATGGAATTTTTTTACCTATTCCAGGTGCACTTTATATATTTTCCCAATTTTCCCAATATTTTTGGTAAAAAGTCATAGCACTGAATACTTGTTAAGGCCGTGGTTTCTTCCCATACTAACGAAAAAGAGAAACTTTATAGAACATGGGTATTATAATATACTTTTAAATGGTTCGGTAAACATCAAAGGATAATATTAATAATGTTTCCTGTAACAAGGATAGAACAAAGATATATGATGAGCATTGATGATGAGCATTGATGATGACGATAATAACATTGTCATCAGAAATTTAAGGGACACACATACATATATAGACATATAAATGCTACTACTACGCTTTGCTACCAAGTTGAAACTGTTAAAAGTGCATAAGAGAGATATGATATCCATTTTTTAGTCACATATCCTACGAAAATCTAGAATTATGTATTGTATAGAGGGTAAACGGGGCGAGGTTAGGGTTTGTTATATGTGCGTTTTGTAACCTCTAGAATACTATTTGAATGTCTGAATTTTTTCAGGCAAATAAGCTAATTCGTGAAGGGTTTTCTTAATCAGGAATATCGTAGATATTCCTAATGAAAACCCGTTTTTGCGAGGATTTTTAAAACTTTGTACAATAGCACAGCCCCTCCAAATTAGGTTAAGGAGTTGTTTTTATTTCAAAGTAATATAGAAGTTCGCGGTTTTTAAGTCCTTGCTTGTTTTTACAGTTTTTCCAAAATCATCTAGAATATTAAAAATTCGTATATACGCAGTGACGGATTAACGCTTGCTGCCGCCCTAGGCCCCGTTCGATGCGCCGCCCTTTTTGATAAAATAAATTTCATTAATTTTGATCCAGTTTTTTATTTTAAAGTAACTTAATTTTTAATGAAATATAATTTTTTAAATATTACTGATAAACAAGACAGATAAATATATATATATACTAGCGGCCCCGACGGACGTTGTCCCGTAAAAACGTAACTCCAATTCATGAATACCTATACTACGTTTAGCCTGTCCGCTAAACCCATCCCGCTAAACCCCAATTTAACTCCTATTTATTGGAGTGGCCTGACCTTCGACCTTTGGCCTGATCTTTGATAGTAGAGCTCGCTGCGCTCGCATATGGCTCTAATAAATGCCTATTGACAATACCTGAATACTATTAAAACACATAGTATACATAATGTGATATGATTTATATGCGCTCCCACCATTTAATGAAATTTCATTTTTTTGGTACGGAGCCCTCAAAAACAGTTGTACTGGACCAAATTGTAAATCTAAACCATTCTCGAATCTCCACGAACACACACAAAAAATTTCATCAAAATCGGTCCAGCCGTCTAGGAGGAGTTCAATTACATACACACGCACACAAGAAATATATATATTAAGATATATTGACAACGTATATATGAAATATATATATATACGTTGAGCTAATGTCAAACGAAGTTCCTTCCAGGTGACCCCCTTCACTTAAAGATTAGCACCTAACAAGGAAAAATTTGACCTTAGTAGTGGAGCTTTGGTGCTCATGAGTTTTTTTCTTTATATGTGTAGAATGCCGCGAAAAGATATGATAGAAGAGTGTTTCTATATCGCAAAAGGTATCAAGATTATGATTACTTTTCGTGTTGGTTACTTTAGCGTTTTTTTTTAAACTGAAAAACGGGATTGCTATATAATGCCGTTTTAAAATTACAGGATTCCGCATGAAAAATGTGTTCTTGTTAGAGAGTTTTGTAAACGACAGACGGATAATTTCTAATAACCAAGCAAGCGTTTCGGAGCACAATTTTGTTTGTAAATGATTTGAATATATTAAATTATATTATTTATCACCAGTTATTAAACTTAATTTACATTTTTGAGTAGGTTCGTTTGGCATTTCTATAGAGAAACCTTTTCTTTTTGGTTCGTAATTGGGTAGAACTTTAAATTGATCCCTGAGCTCGATATCTTAAGTAGTTTTGGCGTGAGAAGTATGTAAAATATGACAAATACAACAAATTTTACTTTAAGTTTCATAACATTTTTTAGTAAGTGCGACCATTAAATTTATATTTTTGACATTTCTAGAAGATAAAAACCTTTTCATTTTGGATCGTAATTGGATACAACTTTAAATTGATCAGTGAACTCGATATCTTCAGTTGTTATGGCGTGAGAAGTATACCTATGTAGAATTTGAGGAATACAAACGCTTCTAACCCAATTTCATGAGTGAGACTTCCATCTCAATTCTATTTTATATTTCATAAAAACATATTTTTGAAAACTTGCATTAATTTCGTGACATATTTTAATGTGAAACTAGGATTAAAAGTGGTAAACAATTGTTCCAGAATTGATATAATAGAATTCTATCAAGAAGGACAATTGATTGCGTGGCTTTTGCTCATACTTCACAGTATTTTCATATTCCTTATGAAGTTAGTGGGTACATTAACGCCGCTGTGGCACATCGGAAGTAATTTGATATCATTATCTATATATCTATACAACTGTTGTAAATATGAATCAGTTGTTCTATATCCGTTTTTCTATCTGGCGCCTTTTATAAAACCGTATATTTAAAAAGGACCATATGATATATATCACATCGTATATGTGGGTAAAGTGGCGTTAATTTATGTCAAATTTGATACACAGTAGTTTTACAAAATGTATCATATTTTGTTTTGATTATTAATAGAAATATGTCATAATTTTTTTTAAACGTTTTTTTGGTGTTGTGGTTTTATGATTGATTCAAAAAGGTGTTGAAATCTTTTTTGGATTGTTTCGTAAATGTTTTATTTCCGACAAATTACATGCCTTTAAAATATCAATTTCAATAGTTTCAGTAACAAGAAATGTTAAACACTGAAATAATTTTATTATTAATTATTTCTGGAATTATCGTGAATGCACTTTTGTGGTAACCATGGCCTGATTTTTCCATCACTTCCATCATCGCGTGGTCAAGGTCGAAAAAGCAAAAATTATCATTATGATTGCGTCACCACGATGGGATTGGTCTAAGCAACTAGAGTAGTGAGTACTTATAGGACTTTTCAGCTTATTTTGTTTGTTATGACGCTATGAAGTCATTTGTTAAACTTGTAAATTCTATTTAAGTCACTAACGTGCAGAATTTCCATATTTGTTCTTTTTGTTCGAGTCTTTTTCTCGAGTGTTCAATTCCATTTGTATGCTTGTGTAAAATTCTTATGCCTGATTCTTATGATTAAATGTTGATAGATACTTAAGGATTAATGCCAAAACAAACAAACTCGACAAATAATTCTCGAGCAAAACGATGGACAAAATGTGCAAATTTCTAATATATTTATGTTACTTCATACTTTATTTTTGATGTAGCTGAAATAAATTAAATATGATGAAATTGAACTTTTTTGAATTTTCATAACACTACCTTCATAATGTGCCAGGCGAGAAACCTGACCAAGGTGGCAACCCATAGTCAAAAACCATAATACTAGGCATTTTCAAAATATTGCCTAAAAAAATGAAAATTCACGAGGTAATTTTAAATAATGATATTAGTAGTAATTGAAAATAAATCTCGATTTCAAAATTACATACTAATTTCTTTTCTCTAACAAAAATAATACTTCTACACACTTAATTGATATATATTAAACATCATTCAAACACTTAAACGTAAATAATATTACAAACACTATGAATTGAATGTAATTAATACTTTTATATAGAAATTCCTTTTCCAAAAAAAGAAATAAAGATGTCTTACTATATTATATAAATATGTGTGGTGGCAATGTTAATTGAGGCACTAAAAATAGTTTTTATTCTATTATTTCTATAGAAAATATATATATAAATATCAGCTCATAGATATATATAATAAATACTGATTTCTACAACACAAAATAATGCTTCCTTCTTCTATAACTATAAAGTACAAAAACTATTTTGATTCAATTAAATGATATATCATATTACATATATCAAAATAATATATTATATCGTTTATTTTACCGGGTGATTCAAGTTTTTACAGCAGAATCAAATGTTAGATAACGTTAAGGAAATATGCAAGGATTGAATAATACTAGAGATTTCAATAAAACTTTATAAATACATTTTTTGATGAATAAAGTTTCCAAAAATCACAAAAAATTCCTAGGTCATCGGGCTTTTTATTATTATTTTATCGTTCAAAGTTGGCTAGAAAATGATGAATCATATAGGTTATCCGTTTCAATTGGATATTTCTATATCAAAAAATCTAGAGAGTGTGATAAAAAAACGATCGAAATTATTAAGACAATTTTGTAGTTAATAATATACCATAAAAATATAAGGTTGCCGATGATATCAAACCAAATTTTACTTTCATTATTAGTTCATCGAAGATTCATCACTTGGTGAACAGAGTTGACTATATTTAGAATATTGATGATTGAAGAGCGATATCTATATAGTCAAATTTATAAGCATCACTTGCATACAATATAATATATATTTTTGTAGTTGCGTGGTATTGTAAAGCTAAGAATAACTCATTAGTTGACTACAAAGCTTGTATTTGGTTTATATGTATGTATCGTGCAATAAACCAAAACTTTTTTACAATACTATACGAATTAATTTTTTTTCTAGATTTCTAGGCACTGCGAAAAGATCACTCAATTAGAAATTATTTCTTGTCAATCTCAAATGATTACTTCTGATTTTTAAATTGTATATTCCCGATTCGGAGTTGAAAAGAAGTACTATTACAAAAAAAATAATGATATTTAAACATACGCTCAAAAATCAACATCACAAGATTTTAACCTTTGAAAGGTTTAAAAACCATTCATTTAGAAACAAATCAAGTTCAAAAAATACTTCAGTAAATCGATAAAAATTATTTTCAGTTGATTTGAAACAGGCATTACTTGATATTTCATCAAAGAAGTACCTTTATTCAATATTAAAAATGTTCTTTCAAATGAATAACTATTTTCGACTAGAAACGAAATCATATCTCCATTATATTGTGAAAAGAAAAAAATTATTCCCCAAAAAGAAAAAAAACAGACAACCCACATTAGAACACCTATTTTTGACAAGGTTTTTGTAATTAAAGTGTAAAAAAAAAGTTATGGATCGAAAAAAATTTCTTTTCGCTTTTCTTAAATTTCTTTGAAAGTTTCCACACCAAACATGTACAGGCCAGAATTTTAGGGTTCCGTACAAAAAGAAAAACCTACAGAATGTTATTACAGACTCGTCTGTTCGTCTGGCTGGCTGTATCTCATAAGCTGCAATAGTTGGAAAGCTTAAATTTTAACTGAGTGTATATTACGAATGCCGCTAAAAGGCAGGGAGAATTCTAAGATGGCCGCCATGTAAATTAAACCGCTATTCATTAAACCATTCTAGTCTAACTTGCACTTACCTTATTATATTATATTTTTCTAAGACGTCGAAGAACCTAAAAATACCGGAAAGCTGATTTTTGTCACCAATTTTAAATTTTTCTATTTCGTTCGTTGAAGTAGCATCGGAAATCGAATGTGAAAATAGTTAATCTTTAGAATTCGACAAAATTGACAAAAATGTGTGCAGAAAGAAAACTTTTTGGAAATTACCCAGAAACAGTTTTACTGATCTTTTTAAATATATATGGAGCACGGTTTGCTTGCTATCATAACTTATCGCTCCGTGCGTGAGTTTTATTGGAGGCGTTTCCATGGTAACGATGCACTACTTTAATTATAGAATTGTATGGATGTATATATAATTGTATGGATTGCATTTATGACTTACATTGAAAATTTAATATTGTTGTCTCACAAATTTAAATAAATAATTATGATAATTTACATTTGAAAAATAATATTTGTTCAATTTGATTTCTTATTTTCACAATTTTTAATGCATTAAGTTTAATTAATTAGTGTTTTTCAATAATTTTAATTTGACATTTTCTATAACATTAACATATAAAGAATTACAAATTAGTCATAAAAGCCTCCTTTAACGCCAAAATTTTTCACTGGAAGCGCTGGCATCGATTTTATTGTCCCTACCATGACTACGCACACAACCGATAGAATACTCTCGAATTCATTAAAATTCGAACCCTCTACCATTCTAGCTATACACTCACTAATAAAACTTCAAAAATAATTTATTCAAATAAAATTTTTCTTTCCAAAAGATTAAATTTAATATCTTTATAAAGATATACAGATACGTACATACTTCACTTCATACACATAAGATGATAATTATCTTAAAAATATCACAAACAAATTCAAAAAACCATCTTTTCTTTTTTTAAATATCGTATAATATACCGTCCCTAGCTTCCATATATTATTTGACTTCATACGATAAATAAGGATAATATTTACAAATTATTACTTCAAAACAAAATAAGTAGAAAATTTCTTTACCAAAAAATTGTGGAGAGATGCACACAGGACGTTTCTTTTTTTAGTGTGTGTGTATATAAAAGAAAAATTATCTTATGGTCGAATGATTACATAAATACTTTTCATATGAGTTGGAAAACTCGTTGAAAATCAAAGGTTTAGTTTTCAGCATGTTTAAATATATGTGTTATTGAAAAATTATTAGTAAGAGCGTAGACCTATTTAAATTTTAATGCCCGATAATAACTTTTTAACTTTTTAATCGTTACGTTATAGCATTAAAAAATGTACTGATAAGATTGCCAAAGCTGCGCAGTTGGAATTGGGGCTATGAAAGGAGTAGAACAAACTTAAAAATTTACAAACTCTCGAATCAAAAAGATCGGTGTTATAAGTTTGACTGCTATGTAAGTCTGTCTGTCTGTCTGTGGAATCGTAGCATGAAAAGGATGAACCGATTTTGATTTTTTTTTGGTTTGAAAGAAATTCAATGGAGAGTGTTCTTAGTTATGTTTAAAGTGTTATTTTAGGGTTTCGTACACGAATCACCTTAAAAAAAGGCGGTGACCTTCTGGAGAAGGAATGTAAGGGTTTTTAACGCAGTCGTCTTCAACAACCCTCAACTTTCAGGTCATCCTTGCCGAATGAAATCGTATGAACTATATTAACACATAGAATGCTCTAAGCAAACATTGATATTAAAGACCCATAGTAATTTTCAACAATACTGTTCAATGCTTGAATGAACTAACTTCTAAAAAAAGCCCACTCTTTTAAGGGGATTGTAAACCTACAGTATTATAAAAATGGGTTATTTTTGGAATTACAATACCAAGCAACTGCAAAAATATATAATATATAGTGTGCAAGTGATGCTTACAAATTTGATAATATAGATATCGCTCTTCAATCATCAATACTCTGACTACAGTCGTCTCTGTTCGTCATTAAATGATGGATCTTCGAACTTTCCATAATTAAATTAAAATTTATTTTTTATATTAGCGGAAACAGTATATTTTTATGGTATTATAATAAACTACAAGATATTATACTACCATTTTCTAGGCATCTTTTGGTTACAGCGGACATTCAGGAAAATTTCACATATATGAGAGAGATGCATACACGAACAAGGATCCCAAACACTGTCTGTTTTTATAACATAATAATAATAATAATAATAATAAATATCTTATAATTATGTATATTTTTATAACAGGCCATTAGCATGACTTAATCGAGTGAAAAAATATAATGGGCCAAGTCGTCTGTCGTTTATATATATATATACTATACCTACTACCATACAACCTCTATGTGTATGTATGAAAGAAAGAAAGAGGAGCATTAGAGTGAAACAGGAAAGGAAAATACATGAAATATATATTATGTTTCGTAAAATTGCATTTTCTTTACGGATAAATACCAATAGTACAATTTTTCCACTATATGTAATATGTTAAAGTGAAATAGTTATTATTATATTTAAATAAAACCAGTTTTTGGGTACTTAAACTGTGTGGTCAAGAAAAACGGTCTCACGAGTACCGTTATCATTTGTCAAATTCGAACAAAATCTTGTTTGAAAAGAGTGATTAAATTTGAGTTTCCTAGCGCGAAAGATAACAATACAAAAAGAAATCCAATACACACTCCTTATCATATCTCCAATGCTTACAGTTTCCACGAAGTTTTGTACAATGATACGAATTGTACGCTCACTAAGACGATTAAATCCGTTACAATCTTTTTGTAAAAGTCTATGCAATGTTCTTACAGAAATACAAAATTTGACGTTCAAAATAAGCGAAAGTATGCTCAGAATTCTAATTTACGGGATTGCTAACAGGAATTTTTAATTTAAGAGGGATATGAGATAAACATTATTGTTGAAATATCCATAAATTGTTTTGAAAAAGCCCAATTTTAATTTTTTTTCCCGATTGCTCTAACACGTACTTTTTCGCCCAACCCATTATCTCTAAGAAAAATCTTATTTGGACCTCAGGACCATTTTGCAGAAGAGATTAATTCCATTATCTTTGATCTAATTTGAAAAACAGTTAAAATATTGCCTTTTCAACAGAAAATCTGACTTGGATACAACATGGCTTGTAGGATCATAACCTAGTAAAAAAGATTCAAAGATTTTTAAATCGAAAGTCATTATCGCCATCTAGAAGAAAATTCAAAACGAGAGGTGCACAAACTTATGTTTCAATAGTCCAAAAATCCAAAATTTAAACATTTTAAGAATTATGATTTTTGAGAGGATAATCTTTTCAGACCATGTTGTATTTAACAAGCTATAGTATACTATATCATTTTGGGATGTATATAAACAATTTATTTTAAATATTCATGTTTGCTCGTTCGGGTGTTTCTTTTCTTTTCGGGTCTACGGTACTCCCTAAAATAAATTATTTTCGTCTCAACCAAAATATAAAACTTTGATCGAACCGACGGACAGACAAAAGTCACATGAATGTTATTCATTAATAAATATTCAGTACACGATTTCGACAGACAAAATGTCTAATCCTGAAAGTAGCAAATATATTTTGAAATTATTCGTAGCCAGTCGTTGAAAATTTTTGTAGTGATAGGTAGAAAATCATAGAAATTGAGTAAGGGACCCGTTAAGTTATCATCATTTAGGAAATAGGTTTGCTTATAACTTTAAACTGCCGAATAAATATTTTATTCTACCCGAATTTGTTGCGGCTCATTGCAGCGGATAAAAATTTACTTCGAACAAGTAATTCTAAAATACCAAAGATCTTCCCGGGTTTCAAAAGTTTGATATTTCTGCAGTGTGGTTTATCGAAAGCCCTCGCAAGACGCCATGATTAACACACCTGGAGAAACTAGAATTATAGAACCGAGTCTGACTCTTCAACAACTTAATTTGGCCTATTTAACCCCTGACCAATAAAGAGTGGTGTTTTGGGTTTAACGTGTATGTGTAACTGTGTACCTGTGTATCTGTGTGTCTGTCTGTGCAATGAAATAATACTCTTAGCTATGTTTCTAGTGCGAGTTTAGGGCTTTGTAAAAGAAACAACTAGAACAAAGGCGATGATCTTTAAACGGCAGAGTAGATTTTTCTAAACACAGCTAAGAACACTCTCGATTGAATTGCTTTTCAAATAAACAACAAATTAAATCATCGCTTCATCCGTTTAGGAGTTACGATGTCAAAACACGAATCGATCAGACTTGATTTTTATGTCAAGCGTGTCTTTAAATTTAATATTATTTACAAATCGATTTCGTACTTTGGTAAAAAAAACAAACTTCGGACTTTCACCAACTTCGTACTTTGATAATACAACATATCCATGGGCACTAAAAAACAAAACAGCATCAACAAAGAACTTCATATTACTACTTATGTTGCAACATGTTTTTTTGTATCGAAGTAGCTGGCGTAGTAAGGATTGTCTATCCCCCTCCCCATTTCATTTACACCACTTCTTCGAATTCGACTCTATAACTGGTTGGTGTAATGACAAAGAAAATAAAAAGAAAAATGAGCCATCTCTATATGTAAAGAAAGAAAACATTCAGCTCATAGACTGTTGTTTTTTTTTATACGTATTCTGTTTCTTTATTATTTATATTCATCTTCCCCGTTGCTCCCACCTTACGTTGAGTGTGTTATTGCCCTCAGTCAAACCCTAATCTAAATGATAATTCTAAATCTAGAGCCAGGCCAAGTATTTGATAGTCATTTCAGAACTGTTGGAAATTTGATAGGCTGTTGTTAAATTTAGATTGTAAACATCAGATTCAGATAAAACTTTGGTAACCATTTTATCCAAAACTAAAAAAGATAGGAAGTTGAAACTTTGAAGTTAACTAGTTTTTTAATCTATTATTATACTATACAGGATATTTCAACAATTTACTCCATCAATTGTTTGTTTTTGCTTTCAATTCACTCAGTCAATTGTTTGTATTATTATTTTTATTTTTATTTCTTAGAATATTACCTTTTGCAGTGTTAGCGAAGGAAAAACTGTTTGGCAATCATAACTGATATTGCTAGAAAGACTTGAAAATGAGTTTGAAATAAGCGATTTTTGGGGGGTGTGCGCTAATATACGCAGTAAACCGCTAAAACGCTGCCCGGCATACTTTATTTCAATACGAAATAATTAAAAATCCAATAATCTTAACATCAACGTTTACGTGACCTTCCTAGTTTTTGTACTAATAGGACTATCAAATTCGTTGCTTGGCTCTGGACCTATACTAATGATCATCCCTTAAATAATAACAACTGTGGAAAAATGATGAAAATTATCAATAATAAAAATGTATTTATTGACGTAATAATTTTGTTTTTCTTTCATTTTTCTCGTATTTTCTTTTTGAAAACAGTTTTTTTTTTACTTTTAAAGAGACAAAGAATGTTAGATGATAGCTTATTTCTTTAATATAAAAATAAAAATATTGTATATCGTGAAAATTGGTCTTTATGTACAAAGAAACGGAAAATATAGGAGAAAAATCTACTATATCTATTATTGTGGAAAAAATTTATAAAATAGCTTTATAAAATTAAATAAAAAAGAGGCAAAAAGTAAGACTTGTATAAACAAGACATCAATTTCGATATTTCTTAGAAAATGTCTCAGCTCATGGTTCTGTTATCGAAAAATTATTGACTTGATATAGAAAACTTTGAGTTTAAATTTTAATTGAAGTATCTACAGTATAAAGCAGTTGTAATGACGAAAATCAAAAGTTTGATCTGAATTGATATATAAACACATACATGATTGTATCGGCTATAACGACCTCCATTATAATAACAGCATATCAGTTATATTAATTAGAATTATAAGCAAATATATTGGCTATAATGACCAACGCATGTAAAGCACACTCTTGTTATTTCAATTAAGCAAAATGCCATGGAAATAATATTTTGAACTTTATAAACTATATTTTGGGCTTTATTTATTCATATATCGGTTATAACGAGCAATTGTCATGGAAATTTTCCAGCAATAAATATCAAAAATGTTCATATATAAGTATTTTTACTTTAATATAAAAATGTTTAATAATTTATACTGATTATCGGTTATAACGACGAAATTTGTTGACACATTGTTACCGTTATAAATGTACGAAGAAGTTACATCTCAAAAACCATTAACTGAAGAATATATTGAATATTATTGAGGTTTAAAACTGTTAAATATTGTTAACCAAATGTGGATATTTTTTTTGGATATCATTGGTATTGGATTTTAATCTAGGATATTTTTTACATGTTTCGTCTATAAAAATGTTTTTGGGATGTTTCTTACAATTCATTGAAAAGCCATAATTTAAAGATAGACTGCGATTGAAATTTCCAAAGTAAAGAAGTAAATGTTTTGATACCATGATTGAGCTGAATCTTTTTGATTCAACTTTTCTCCAAAAAAAAAAAATCACAATAATCTTTGAAATCTTTAATCTTAATAATTAATAATTTAATAATCAATTTAAGAAAAAAACGCCATCAGATAATTTCAAAACTCAAAAAAAAAAATAATGAAATTAAATGCGCTAAATTTTAATTTAATAATTAATATATAAGTAGTAAAAGCCCTATATAAAACCGAAGAATATTTAGGTTTTATAATAATTATGTAATACAACAATTATAGAAAATATTTACATTGTACAAAGTTGAGGAAGAGAGAGTATTACCTTATTATTATCACACCTTATCCTACAGGATAGAAGTGTAGAATGGGATGTTTGTGTGTGATGAATATACGTAGCGTAAGTTAGTTCATTTATCCTTATCATAGTCATCATATCGTTCAAAATGAAGTGAGAGAATTGTCTAATTACTTTAAAGCCTTAGGACACAATTAAATATACTACTTCATACCCTCATATTTTTAAGGGATGTAGGTAGGTATGCGTTTTACAAAATTATATTTTTTGGGATAGAATCACGATATGAATAAATATAGGTATGCCATTTCGTATTATTTGATTACAACACAAAGCGTCGATAGAGTAGCATTATATGAAGTACATACAACCAAAGCTTCCAGAAGTTGCATGTTTATATATAATTTTTATAATTTTTTTTAAATCGAAAGTTTGCTAAAAATCATTAATTTTTATGTAATTTTAAAAATAGACATTAAAAACGCCAGTGACATCAACACATCCCTTTAGCAACCATGCAGAATCATAAATGGTTTGTCCCTCAACTTCCTTTCACTACTTTATATATGTTATTTTCCATAGAAACAAGCCAAAAAAAAAGAATTCAGCGTATCACAAAGTCACAACCAATAACAAGTTGTTTTTTTGGCTGGTATATTTAAGAGGCATATTTTTCATTGACACGGCCCCACTAGAAATCGATTATTGCCTTAAATAATATTGATGGTTTATGTACAACTCTACCGGCGTTAATGGGTCCACCACCGGAAATTTTGTGCTACATTCCCAATTCAAATATAGCATATTTTGACAGAATTTTGGTAATTTCGAATGAACAAAATCTACATATCATAAAATTAAGTCGTTTAAAAGTCTTCACAACGAGTAGCTAGCCCAACGAATATTATTTGATTAAGATTAAAAGGCCTGTAACAGGCTCTAAAAATTATTGTGAATATATGTCACAAACAATAATTATATCAAAATGCGTAAAAATAAATGTGAACATGCTACTCGTAAGAGGTTATGTCAAAATTCAATATTTTAAACATAGCTATTCGTATTTGTATCATGGTATGAAATATCATTTGAAGTCCTCGTACAGCGATAAGAAGATTTACTTTTAAATATACGGTTGTCGAAACGATTCTATGTTGTTCTAACGTTAGCGCTTACACTTTCTCATATATACACATAAAATATACCGTTCTCTAGGTGTGTGCATGAGAGAATAAGATAATAAATATAGGTGTCTCACTTATACAAATAAGAGACACACACACGAGAGTTGGGTAGAAGACGTTTTCTAAATTGCTAACTTTGCAAATTAATTCGTTAAAACTTAATTACATTGTTGACAAATGAACATAAACGATTTGGTATGTGTCTATATATACACCGTGTTTTTGATAAGGGTTTGGGGAAAAAGGAGTGGTAGGTGGATGTTGAAGAAGGTCGAATGTGTTTTTGTATACCTTTAAGGTTTTGTGTTAGGGTTCCGTATGATTTCTCATGGTAACAAAAAATTAGTAACATATTTATATTGCGTTTCCTTTATTTAGGCTTAATTAAAACTTGCAATTTCCTTCAATACGATTCTTTTTGGGGCTATATTGAAGTTTTTGTAAAAAAATTCCATTATAAATGTTTCCGTTATCCAGGCTCTTGTATGACAGTTAATTTTCAGATTGGCTTCAATAAATCTTGCAATATCTTTCACAATGTCTATCTCTGTTTCATTGAGGTTTTTAGGAAATGCATCCATCTATTCCCAATACAGTGACATAAAAATGAGAGGTCTCTTTTCTCAATTTTATACATCTAAGTACTACTTTTATACATAAGTACTATTCTAAAATTTCTGTTCTAGAATTATCTAGAATCTATTATCTGTTCTAAAATTATCTAAAATGTTACAAGCATAGATCCACAGTTTTTCATGGAAAATTTGTTGGAAATATTTTCAATATCGAGCCTCTCTATTAATCCAGGAATGAAGATGCAATTAATAAATTATAACGCCCTATCATTTTCATAGTTTGATTATATTGAAGTGTTTTCTCAGGTTTTTTACTAACAAGTGCAAATTTGAAGGAAATTTTGTTATCTCGAAAGAATTATGTGTTCAGATTTAAAGGGAATCTATTTTGAATCAAATAGTTTAGTATTAATTTGATAAACAATCATATGACTTTTTGTAAACTAAGATTCCGTCGGTGATTTAAGGGAGTACGAGTGCCAAGGCAAGTTCAGAGTGGTTGAAATTATTTGTATCTTATTTTCAACTTTGATGATAAATTTTGTAATAACTTCATGAATGTAGACGGAAAATTTGAATTTGAATTTTCGATGTTTTGAGAAATCTATGAAAAAGATCCATCTACTTTCCCATAACACCAATGCTAAATATGCCTACTTTTGAAGTCATTTATTTGTTTATATAATCGTGCAACCCTTAGGCCTACTTCATATAAAAAAAAATGAAGCCTTTTCACCATAATTGCCCTGGCTCGTACATTCATAAATGAGAATATTGCACACTTTGTAACTCTACGGAATCCTAATTGTGCTTTTCTTTTGATCGATTTTTCACACAGTTTACATAAATGTAAAATGTGTACGCACATATCTACTGATGAGTGTGAAATCGGGTGGAGTTTTTTTTCATGGAGTGTTTAATATGTATATACACACCCAAAATACAAGCTAACTTTCCTCATTTTCTTTAACGCCTTTTAAGTTTATTTTCTTCTATTTTTTGTGTATAGGTAGAAGGTAATATAACGACTCGATTTAACTCGAAAAGTATACTTTCATTTCAAATTTGTTAAAACTTAAATAAAAGAATATTTATTTTCTTTCAAAATGTTTATACTATAATTCAAAATGTATATCTACAGTCTTGTAAAAAAGTTTTGGTTTATTGCATGGTACATACATATAAACCAAATACATGCTTTGTAGTCAAGTAATGAGTTATTTTGAGCTTTACAATACTACGCAACTACAAAAATATATAATATATTGTGTGCAAGTGAGGCTTATAAATTTGATAATATAAATATCGCTCTTCAATCATGAATACTCTAACTATAGTCGTTCATCAAATGATGAATCTTTGATGAACTCATTTATATCTTCGACAACCTTATATTTTTGTGGTATTATGATAAACTACAAGATTGTCTAAATATTTTAGATAGTTTTTTATCACACTCTCTAAATTTTTTGATATAGAAATATCCAATTGAAAAGGATAACATATATGATTCATCATTTTTTCAGCCAACTTTGACCGATAAAATAATAATAAAAAGCCGATAACATAGGAATATTTTGTGATTTTATGGAAACTTTGTTAATTAAAAAGGTATTTATAAAGTTTTATTTAAATCCCTAGTGTTATTCAATCTTTGCATATCTCCTAAAATGAATACATATCGTGGCTGAAATTTTTGAAAAACTGGTCGATAAAATCTGGACTATTAGAAAGTCTTTTTCATTTCTCCAAACATTAATTTATTTTGATTAAGGAAGCTTCACTTTATTTTTGCTAATGAAAGAATAAAAATTCGAAGCGTTATTAATTTAAAACAAATTAAAGAGAATGAAACCTTTTTTTTTTTTGCGAATTAAACTGTCAATTGAATTTGTGAACAAAATCCAAAAAAAAAAAATCGACATACATTTCCGGTTTTATTACAAAAACAAAACAAAAATATACACAAAATAAGGTTGGTAATTTGATAACGTTTTGCAATCGAATATATTATCAATAAATTCTTTTGTTATTTAAGTTTACCAATCAAATAATTATTTGCAAAAAAAAAAAATATTGAATTATATCGAAGATGAAATTCTTTTCTTTTTCAAGTAAGATGACGTTTGCGAATTTAGATTTAAGGTAAATAATGGTATATAATATACCGAATAGGGGAAATAATTATTTGGGTAATTTAATACTGTTTTTCTTGACTGCGGTATTCTATTATTAAAATATATTTTAAAGGTATAACCATATCCGCCTTTTTCTTACGCAGAGATAATTTGTAATTAATATGACTCTATAAATTGTGGGTTTTTATTATTAAAAAAAAATCTGGTTAGAAAATTTTCTTAAAATGTTTTTAATGAGATGTTAGAGACTATATGGTGGTATCAAATTTCAAGACAAAAATCTGCGTAAGCTTTTCCTCGTCGTCATTTTTTATCCGAGGAAAAAAATTGTTTTTATATCAAAGTAGATTCGACCCTTTTCGTTTATGAATGAAGATTAAGAAATGTTTGATAATGACATCAAAGATTCTGTTATTTTGTCCGTAATCAGGACCTTCTATTAATACCCCCTCCCCCAAACCACCAAGCGAAGTAAAAGATGCATTTCTTAAGTTGACCTAAAGACTTCTGATTATTCAAAATGTGGACTTGCACCTTCAAATAATCATCCACGAATTCGATGATTCTTGATTCTATTAATCTATTTACTTACTTCCAACGGGATGGTGGAGCATAAATAGTACAAATTCAAAAAGTTACATTCAAATTACACATCGTTATTTTTACTTTATCATCAATTTGTGTCCTTGCGCCGAATAACAATTTTTTAACTGGTTTTGCAGAAATATGCTTGCTGTTCGCGCAATACAGAAAGTTTTTTTAGATGGTTTTGCAATTGAAACTTATTCCTATTCGGGTGATAAATTTTTTCTTGTTTTGAAAAATTTTTCTCCCCCGATCGTGAAAGGAAAACGATTTGTTTGTATTTTGTTTACAATGGTATTTCAACTATCAAGTAGTTATCTTCAGTATTCACCAAAAAATCACAACTGCTAATTACGTAAATTTAAAGCAATTGAATGAATAATTCTTTTTAAACTTTGATAATTCTTGAAATAATAAGCCAATGGTTCTGATTAAGGCCTATATTTTCTATTTACCCATTTTTTTGATGATACGCGAGCTCATATATATATTATAAATCCTTTAAGCGTATATGAAGTGGTATTAAGATTTACACACAAAGTACCGAAGTAGCAAAAAGCAAAGCCAATTAAAACATTCGTTACATTAAATAATTTAATTAGTTTCTCTTTTGAAAAAAATTAAATGTAAAAAAAAAAACGTTCTCACATATTCCATCCTTGTCTAGCAAAGATACATCATTTCTAGAAACGAGAGAAAGTTCTTCTTAAAAAGCATATATAAAGGATTAGTTTTTGTGCCTTGTCGATATAATGTATCATAAATCATCTTTCAGATCCTGGAAAAATATTGCTTTCCATTGATCTCCAAGGAGAAAAAATGAATCAAAAACCCAAAAAAATTTGGTATATGTAGAAATTTAAGTAAACGATTTCAGTACATCTGTATTGGTACTATTTAGGAAACATAGTACAAATATAAAAAAAAGAAGTTATATTTTACTTCGCAGAAGGCAAGTAACCAAGAGAATGATGATTGTCTTAGCGCTTTTATACCATGTATATATGAAATATACATAGTATTATAAGTTTAGTCCCAAGTTTGTAACGCCTAAAAATATTGATGCTACAAAAAAAAAATTGGTATAGGTGTTCATAAAATCACCTAATTAATCCATTTCCGGTTGTCCGTCCGTCCGTCCGTCCGTCTGTGGTCACGATTACTCAAAAACGAAAAGAGATATCAAGCTGAAATTTTTACAGCGTGCTTAGGACGTAAAAAGTGAGGTCAAGTTCGTAAATGAGCAACATGGGTCAATTGGGTCATGGGTCCGTAGTACCCATCTTGTAAACCGTTAGAGATAGAATAAAAGTTTAAATGTAAAAAATGTTCCTTACAAAAAAATAAACAACTTTTGTTTGAAACATTTTTTTGTAAACATCACTGTTTATCCACGAGGGCGTTAATTAGGTACAAATTTTATAGTATGTATTACTATAGGAATATCAAAGTGGATATCTTTTGTTATTTACATGACGTCAAAAAAAAACAAACGATTGCGCATCAACACTTGCGCATTATATGAGAATATCAGTTAAATATGTCAGATATGTATGTATGTGAAATGTGACAGAGTTATCAACACTGCCTATACATGGTATTTCAACAATTAACTCAGTCAATTGTTTGTTTTCACTTGTTTTTCAAGTAAAATAGAACTATTTATTGTGCTTTGTGTTTTAAATTAAAAATTTCCTAGATTATTGCACATCGGTGAACATTTCATTGTGGCATATTTCATTTTACAAACAATTTTACAAGCTTTTATTTAGTTTCACCTGTCGTGTTGTCTGTCGGTAATCAAATGTTTATTGTAAGTTAAATTTGATTCACTTCACGGTTTCTCATTGAGCTGAAATTTTGCATGCACATTTAGTTTGGATGACAATGCATGGTAAGGTTGTGGCGTCCTGATTTTCCTATCGCTTCCACTATATTTGATATATATACATTTTTTTAGTCTTTAATTAAAAATTTGATACTAAAAAATAGGAAATAATTTTATCTATGAGTCACTCATACCCGACTATTTGTAAAAGCTTGAGGCGATTGATAATTAAGCATGTGGAGTAGATGAGGCGTTCTGATTCATTTTTGATCATTTAAATTGAGCGCCTCAAGCTTTTACAAATAGTCGGGTATGAGTGACTGAAGAATAAAATTATTTTGTACCTTTTAGTACAGTAAAATATTGTCCCTTAAAAAGACTTTTTTATTAAATATTTTTTGAATGTATATTGTGATCCCTGGCACGACCCTCTCCCATACACACATTTATTAATAATATATGAGAGATATGTTTTTCAGGAGTATTTTCTAGGTTCATATAACATACCTCCCTAAAAAAAATACTCGTCAAATATATACACTTCTAATATACATGTGTACTACCATGATCCCCCCTTTTACTCCCCCCACCCCCCTGTGTTTTAAGTATGTCTTCCATAATACAACCATAATATTCTTCAAGTACTTATTTGTCTCGTTACGTCATATGTTCATACGTACGTACGGTCGCGTCGAATATTTACCTTGACTGGTAAAAATACTATGTGGTAATGGTTTTTATTACATATGTGAATTGTGTGTAATATATATACGCTATCTTTGTTTAACTCTCTAATAATGTAAATATATTTATTTCATTTTTAAAATACTGGATGGTAATTTGTTTTTTCCCCATATTTACCTTATATTATAGTATGATGACTTTTGAATGTGTGTGTTTTGGTGTGTATGTGTGTTTTATTTTTTTTAGGGTGGTATTATTATTTAGTGGATTTGTTGCCTGGTAATGAGCGCCACAAGCAGATTAAATAATAACTAGTTATGGAAATCTATAAAGTTATAGCAAGTAAGGTAATGCTTTTGATCATTTCTGCTCTAGAAAATTATAAATATATCCAGAATTTGTTGAGGTGAAATATTTAAGGTGATTTTAAACCTGCAGTATTGTAAAAAAAGTTTAGGTTTATTGCACGGTACATGCCATATAAACCAAATATATGCATAAAGTAATGAGTTCTTTTTAGCTTTACAATACCTCGCAACTACAAAAGTTTATCATATATTGTGTGCAAGTTATGGTTATAAATTTGACAATATAGATATCACTCTTCAATGAACAATACTCTAACTATAGTTGTCTCTGTTTATCAAAAGATGGATCTTCGATGATGTCATAATCAAATAAAAATTTTGTTTTTATATCATCGGAAACTATATACTATAAACTACAAGATTGTCTAAATATTTTAGATAGTTTTTTATCACACTCTCTAGATTTTTTGATATTGAAATATCCAATTGAAAAGGATAACATATATGATTCATCATTTTTTCCCTAGAAATCCTTAGTATGATTCAATCCATGCATATCTCCTTAAATTCTAAAATTTTTTTAAAAAGCGAATTCCTTTCGACATTATTGTTTAAATACAAATTGAGTTTCGAACACTTTTCGTCCGCCCGTTTCATACCTCGCTACAAATAATTTAAAAATGATATTGTTTGTTTGTATATACATTTTATATGATTCATTGCTATGATTCTGATGACATAATGGCATCCCAATATTACACGTGTCTAATCCTGCGTGTAAAATCTCGCAGGATTTCACAAATTCCATTTCTGTTTTTGCAATTTACATTCCTTTTCTGTTCTGTACAATAAGTTTTGGAAAGAATCGTGTCTAAGATGATTGGTTGATTAGCTAGCTTTTTCTTGTTTGTCCTAAGAAATCTGACATTTACTTCCTAATAAAAAAGACGAAATTGTTTAGTAGCTACCTTGAGGGCTACAAAAATTCAACAGGGAAAACCTGTATTGCCTTGTAGGCGTAAAAACAAGTTTTCCCAAAATTACTAATTCTTATTGGCGTACTAAATACTCAACTATAGTGCCGTTGACGATGAAAGAACGCCGAACTTAGTGGTTCAGTGACCTAGATGTTCATAGTCGAAAAGTAAATTGATTTTAAATTATTCTAGATAACTGTATTTGGCATTCTTTTTATATTGGATAATTAATAGCTCGATAATTGAATAATTATTTTCATTAAATGTGGGACATCATAGGATCTGGGCCATCATTGGCTCCAATATCTTATTCTTCAATAATGGTTGCAAGATATAAACACTGAAGCAAATCAAAACGAATTGAAGCTGAACTTGATATTTTTGTCGAAAAACTACATAAAATTTATCACGACTATCACAATCTTTCCTTTATTTCTTAAGTATCGAAAAAAATTGACCAAAAACTATTGGTTTTAAATATATTAGGAATTCTACGTAATCCTATTTTGCAGGGCATTTAAACAATACAGTTATTATATCTTTTGTTTTTAATTATAAATTATATAATTAATTTTACAGAATAATAGTTATTTAGGTATAATTAAATTCAGAAAAAAAAATGTACATAATTACAAATTACATATTAAATTACTTGTTATCTCATTATTGTAGCAAAAAAAAATATTACCACCATAACAAAAAAAAAATGCATTCATATACCTAACAAGGTATGGAAAGTCTGTTGAGCCTGGAAGAACATGATAATTAATTTCATACAAATGAACTGACTGGTGTAAAGTTAATAATTACATCAACTGGCAACTTACAATAAAAAATAAAAACTGTAGATATTATCTTATTTACATAAATACAACGCGTCTACCTTATTGTTTACATATCAGATAATTTTCCATTGTTCATTGTACGGAATAATATGTGAACATCCAGGAAAAAAAACCCTGCAGGTTAATAATAAAAAAAAATTAGGTTTATTTTGTGCAAACAAAACAATTTTTTTTTTGTATTAATTTTTGAATCGTGTAAATGATGCTTTAAAATGTATATTGAAATATCAACACATCGACATAATTACGATACTCTAGTATGAGACTCGTGTATGTTTTTTTTTCATGATATCTTTGTTATTCTTATTCGAGTTTATTCTAAATGTGTTTCGAATATATAGAGCTCTATATTCAATGTACTAGAATTTATATTTAGAATAGATCGGCCATTTTTGTCAATTTCATGAAAACTTCATCAATATTTCTAAGCGTTACAAATATGAGACTTAAATTAGTATACCTTGATATATATTTCATACAGGTATTCGTTGTGTGCGTAGTCATGGTAGGGACAATCAAATCGATGCCAGCGCTTTAATTGAAAAATTTTGGAGTTAAAAGGGGCTGTTATGACTAATTTGCAATTCTTTACATGTTAATGTAATAGAAATGTCAAATTAAAATTATTGAAAAACACGAATTAATTAAACTTAATGCATTAAAAATTGTGAAAATAAGAAATCAAATTGAACAAATATTATTTTTCAAATGTAAATTATCATAATTATTTATTTAAATTTGTGAGACAATAATAATAAATTTTAAACGTAAGTCTTAAATGCAATCCATACAATTATATATGCATCCATACAATTCTATAATTAAAGTAGTGTATCGTTACCATGGAAACGAAACTCACGCACGGAGCGAATAGTAATGCTTGAAAAGGTTCTATTACTTTGACAAGATTGTCTTTTTAAGTCGTACGAGTTCCGAAACCGATTGATCGATGTTCGATTATTTTAATACTTTTAGTATTAGTTGAAATAGTTTTTAGCTGTATATGAACATGGATTAATTAGATTTTCTGTTTAAAGAATACGTTTTTTAATAAGTTTTTCTTATCTATTGTAGAGATTACTAAATAACCCTATCTGCTTGCATCAATATACGAGATACATTGAAGCGCTTTCATTTTTTATATCATTAATTTCACTTATATAATGTAATTTTTTGCCCCAAAATTTAATTCTGCCAATCTTAAAATAAAATTCTTCTACTCGGATGAAAAATAAAAATTAAAGTTTTTCTTTGTCATAATTAAATAATTAACGCTGTTAAATTGACATATAAAAGAAAACCATTTTCACGTAAAAATGATAATTAAGTTCATTTAAAAATATCTAAAAAAAAAACTGTCTAGATTTTTTTTGCCATTATTCGTTTTTTCTTCTTCAAACTAATAAAAAAAAAATTATATAATTTTTAATTAAAAAATCCGTTTAATAAAAATTTTTCTATATAAAAAGTAGTACAAAAATTAGTACTTAAAACATACTCTGAAATAGGTAGTTAAAATTAAAACCACCATCGCTTTATCCCAGGAGGAGTGTGATCCCATGTGTTTAAAATTTTCTTGAATGTTAAATGTTCAGTGTTGTGTCCAATTATTATATCAAAAATAGTTTAAATATTTATCATATCGAGATATCGGGAAAAGTGAACAGTTATATAGGCAGCTTTTCTGATACCCAAAATGGCTCTAAGGCTAATTTCTCTGAGGAGAACGATTTAACTTAAAGGGAAAGTTAAAGCATATCTATCGAGAGAAGGGAATGTCAAAGCAGATCTCAAATAACGATTCACCACACAGATTCAGAATGCAATCATAATGTTCGTTTCATTTTGAGTCGATAAATCTATAGTCCGTTAATTATCATTCACGATTTCATTATTTATATAAAACCTGAAAGTGCAGCTGAATAAGCGGTGTATGGATATCAGATTTTGGTCGCATTTTTTCCGAAAGCTGACGATTTTCGAAAAATTGGTTTGGCTGAATTAGTGTTTTTATGAGTATCAACTTCCTAATTTGAAGTTTTATTCTATCTCTTATCCTTTAGGGTCTAAATTCGCTATTAAAGAAACCCAAAGAACTAAGTCCAACATGATGTACCCCATCAAACTCAGTAGCTTTTTGTTATACCATGTATATGAAATATACATGGTATATTAAGTTTAGTCCCAAGTTTGTAACGCTTAAAAATATTGAAGCTACGAAAAAAATTTTGGTTTAGGTGTTCATAGAATCACCTAATTAGTCCATTTCCGGTTGTCTGTCTGTCTGTCGTCTGTCCGTCTGTCATCACGATTACTCAAAAACGAAAAGAGATATCAACCTGAAATTTTTATAGTATGCTTAAGACGTAAAAAGTGAGGTCGAGTTCGTAAATGAGCAACATAGGTCAATTGGGTCTTGGATCCGTAGGGCCCATCTTGTAAACCGTTAGAGATAGAACAAATGTTTAAATGTAAAAAAATAAACAACTTTTGTTTGAAACATTTTCTTGTAAACATTACTGTTTACCCACGAGGGCGCTAATTAGGTGAAAATTTTGTAGTATGCATTAATATGGGAATATCAGTTATGTGTGTTTGGAATATCAGCTATTTAAGAGTGGAAATCTTTTTTTATTAACGTGACGTCAAAAAACAAACGATTGCGTCATCAAAACTGTCTATACATGGTATTTCAACAATTAACTCAGTCAATTGTTTGTTTCACTTGTTTTTAAATTATTTTTTGATTGGTTTGTACCTTTAATGTAAATAAAAGAACAAAAGAAAGGTACCTTGGAGTTTTCAACGAGCTTTCCATCTAATAAACTATTAAAGATGGGAATACAACATGTCATAAAAATTTTGAAATGACGATGTCTACGTTATCTTGATATGCACCTCCGTTCGCTTTAGTAATGTTTAACAACTGTTGGTGATGTATAATATAAAAGTAATAATAAATATGGTTTAACATGGTCATGAAAAATTTATATTCAATTCGACACGGGATAAAAAAAAAATCTACAGCGATGATGTCGCAAGAAATAATAATTTTCACACAGTTTAAATTTACGTTTGCCGTTCGTTTTGTAGTAAAATACGATAAATATATATAAAAAAAAATGGCATCGTTTCTGTGAGGTTATTATTAACAAATAAAATATTTAATATTCTGTAAAATTGAAAAATTTTTATATTTCAGGTGAAAATTATTTATTATTAAATTTTTATTTATGTCTGGCAGGTTTTTAGTATATTTTTATTAGGTCGACTTTTATAAGTATAACTAACAATTTATGAATAAAAACTTTTGTAGGTACAGTAAAAAAAATTACTGGATTAAGAACGGATTTTGTGGGTGGATTCTGATAAAACATAGGAAAATACGATTCCATTGTTTTTAAAAATATTGATGCCTAAAGATTTAGAGAAAATCACTTATAGAAGAAATTAACACTCAAATGCTGTTCATTTCATTACTTTAAATGCCTGTTATGGAAAAACGAGTGCCGCTAGCTATAATTTTTTCTTTATAGGAAAATATTTGTCATGCTTTTAACTAATTAATATTATATTTCCAAATTAATTTTTAGAAAATTAGCTTTGATACATAACAAAGCATACCTTTAAAAAAACTTTAATATAAGATTTAGGTATATGTTAAAATCGCAAACTTGAATGTGTAATCCACTAAATTCAAGATATCTACCTACTTAATTCAAGAAAATAATTAATTGAACGCGTAAAAAATTTTTGAACCAAGAAAATATTAATCTCATACCATGTTAAGAACATATTTTCTTCCAATTAGTACCCAGTTTTTTTTTTTTGCGGCAAAATGTAAAATTCGAAGAAATTTTGATTTACCAAATGCAAGTTTTTTGTTTAATATTTATTTTAAGAATAGAATTATTTTAGGAATAAAAACAAAAGCTTTATTTAACAGGTTATTAACAAATAGCACAAATAAACAAATGGTTTTTTAGACAACTACTTCTCTTTCTCAGCGAAATTTCTAAAATTTAATCGTATTTTAGAGGTGAATACGAATCTAAGCTTAAGTTTCATTTCATTAAATTTGGGAGTGTTTAGATTAAATTTTTTTAAGATTATTTTAAAAATTCAAAATGACCTTGATATTCGAGCCAAAAATATATTTACTAATTCTTTTGTTTATAAAAAAATATTCCCCTTCTAAACAATTATTTAAAAAATATTTTGAATATTAAAATAAAGACGACGTTTAAACATAACATAGAAAAGTTAGTACCTACCTAAAGAACAAACTAGAGCCAAAAAACTTACATACATTCATTCACATTAAAACTATAAGAGCTTAAATATATTCGTTTAATAACAGACCGTGTAATATGATTTAAGGATCAGGATGAAAATAACTTATGAATTATACAGTAGAACCTATGGATAAATCAAACATTGTGTCCCTACAAGTGAAATTTACAAAATTTAAAAAAACCTTCGACAAATGCGATTTATTCCTTGTAAACCGATTTTTGGAAGCCATAAAATGGTCTAAATCAAGGCGGTTCGACCGTTTAGGGACTACGATGCCATTGAGAAACACACAGACGCACAGATAAACACTTTAAACTAATAATTCTCCTTTTTAAATCAATATCAAAGTGCTGGTCAAGGACATCAGATGAGATGAAAAGGATACTTAGAGATCTATCATTTTTTGGGACAAATTTTTTGAAATATTTTAATTGAAATTGAAATATTTGAGTTGATTTTGTTATTTTGAATTATTATTTTGAAATACCTAATTATTTTACCATTTCACTTTTCAAAATGAAATGAGCCCGATTTATTTGACCATTCATTTCCATAGTAATTATTGTTAAAACCATACGTCATGCCTTTTCCAAACTGAATCGATTTTAACAGACAAACACACATAGCGCTCAAATTTATAACACCCCTTTTTTTTAATTCATGGGTTAAAAAATGAAATAAGTTAAGTGTCCAATTCCCAACAAGAAAAGAAATATATCTTTAACTTTAATTATTTCATTTGTCGATTATTAATTTGAACGATCACCAGCCAGCTACCGAGAAGATTTCATTTTATTCCCCTTAATATCTAATAAGTAAACATTATTTAAATAAAAATATTAAAATATTATTATTATTACTTTCGTCTCGAAATTAAATCTGATCGAGGTTCAACTGTATTTATATGTTTACATTCTATTTTCAAAACGTTTGAATACAAATCTTTTGCTCTTTTTGGAGTAGTAATAGTTACTCATAAATTTTAATATACATTGAGTACACATAGTAATAACATGTCCCAGAAATTTTAAATCCTGTAGAATAGAAAAATTTATAAGGACATTATTTTTAATAAAATTTATTTTTATATACCATTTGAAAATAAATATATTGTTTTTAGTTTAAAATTATGGGACATAAATTTAAATTTAAACTATTTTTCTAAACAAATTTAATATAATTCAATTACGTTTTCTAACTTTATACGCTGTATTCATTTTCCTAAAAAAGCGTTGATAATATAGATTTCTTTAAGCATTCACACTTTTCTATAAAAAAATGCAAGCTACATTTATTGCTTCTTACGCGAAAGCGAGGCGAGCATTGATCCACTTAGCCGTAAACGACCAAGTATTTTCATCTCAATGTACGTTTTATACAAAGGAAAACATTTCAGGTTTTTCTACATTTCAGGTTTTAGCATAATATAAAATATTAAGGAGGTAACGCTTAAAACGTACCATCTTATACTTTGAATCAAAACGATATCTAGTGTCCAGTGGTACAACTTGAACAAATGTTTTTCCAGGTTTCAATAACCTACTTTCTATGATTTTGTTAGTACGAATGGATTGATCTTATGTAAATTAGGGTATGATCCATGGTACCTTATGTCTTGTATGCTTTTCTTTGCGCAAGCCACTTTCGTGACTGTAGAGCAGTCTTTCCATGTAACGAAAGCAAATATTCTGAACTCGATCAGCCTGTACCCACTCCAAATACAAATTATCTATCATACAATGATGATCGATCCTCAAATAGTATGATAGCAAATTATAATGTTAATATCTAAACACAAATAATGATATAATCAAATTACTAGATAATGTTTACATTATTATATAACGATTATTAAATTACAAGTTCCGTTATCAATGTCCGTTTATAGTTAGGTTATAGAGCTGATACATTATCAGTAGATGGTAGATATTATCATCATCATCACTACTAGTTACCTACCCGGCTTTAGAGAGGCTTTATCTCTTCATAATCATAAACACTACTAGTATTATCATCAGGTACTATCAGAGAGATTGCTACTGAATATTGTGAGATAATATACTATTTTATATAATCTGTATACGAAATGAAGATATTTTCAATGTAGACCAATCTTTTGAGAGCGAATTTTCGTTCATACTTTCCTCGATTTTTGCCTGCGCGATTTAGGAGATTCTTAGTTTTTGGATACTTTCCCTTTCGAATAAAACAAACCGATTGTGAAGTTGTTTCTAAAGAAAGATAATTTTGGATGTGATGATAACTTTCAGTTCTCGCTTCTCAACCCCTTCAAATTTAGTTAAAGAGTTGTAAATTGAGAAGAAGGTGTTTTTTTGGGAGTTTCAAATTTTTTTTTCCACCGCTGCCAATTGTATATTAAATCTCTATATTTTTCTGCGATTTTTATACAGTTTTTTTTCCAAAAAAAAGAGCCTCTCAACTCTTCTCTTATCATAGTTTACGTGAAAAAAATTCACCACTTAAATTGATTTTGAATAATCAATCCAATTTCATCAGGTAAGTGATAGGTCTTTTTTAACTTGACTTAGATTAGATTTGGAGAAGGTTATAAAATAAAAGGTAGTAAAATCGAAGAGGTGATATGTTTTGTGTAAGGATAACTTATTTTCGCACTATTTAAAGAGCCATTTTAGTTCATAATCGATAAAAAAATGAAAGATAGTACATATTGGGTAATACTTTAAGCAACAAACTTGTTCTATGGAAAGTGAATACAGTGATCACTTGGTAAATTGAGGAAGTTCCCAAAAAACGAGTGTATGAAAATATTTGAATTATTATTATTATTAATTTTTTTTGAATATAGCATCGAAATATGAAGTATTTCGTGGTTTGGTGATAATTTATTGATAAATACCACTTATATGCATATTAAATTATCGTTGTAGATATTGTACATGATAAACCAAATAGGTAATCTATTTATCTATCTGCCCAATGCCAATGAGAGTGTAACATTGGATATATCGAATATACCTAGAATGTTGAATTACAAACATCGCATTTCCTCGCATCCATATTTGCTTTTCTAACTTATTCAAGTTTTATTCAAGCTGTTGATAGAAAAAATTAAAAAATTTATTGCTATTTTCAATATTTGGAATAAGGAATTAAGGAAATGTTTTAAAAGTTTATAGTCAAATACAAATCGCGATGAAAATTTCATGGTCATTTTTTTTAACCGAATCCGAAAATATAGGTAGAAATGTAGAGAAATTTTAAAAAATTACCACTGAGGATAGTATGTAAAAAAAAGCTCCCAGGAAGCCTTGAAAATTTAAAACTACTTTCAAGCTTGCTTTAAGTTGGTAAATATTCTGGGCAATATTCAAATAAGTAGATAATTTAAAGAATCTAAAAATAAATTTGTCTTACAAAATGCTTCTTTTAACGTCGGGCAATATCTTGTTTTTCATTTACCTTCTTTTTCATATTGCCCTGAATCTTTTATCGGGACCATCGATAATCGAGACAGCGTCCAGTAGACAGTCTCGCTTAAAAACATACATTCCCTATGTATTTACCACAGTATTATTTGAGTTTTTTAGGATAAAGTAATGGCTTTTCCCTATTGAATTCATTCATTGATCTATCGTCTAGCCATACCTTTAACGGGCTCCAGTAGGCACAAGTGTGGGGATTTTTTAACTTTTTGGTTAACCCTGTGATTATGTTCATTCACTGATTCTTAGAAAATCTGCGAAAAGCTCAAAAAACTTACGAACTTGTGTTAACGTGAAACTCACGATAAACACACGATAGTGTCCGTATAACCTCCCCCTTTTTTTATTTTTTTGCCTTTCTTATTTGTTTTTATAAGCTAGTAGACCGTTTCCTTGCATAAAATTCACTTTTCCTCTCTCATGGCAGGGAGAGTATACTTTACCTAGCTTTAGTTAAGTATGACTAGTAAATGTTGATCAAATTTCAACACTTTTCAGTTTTAACTTTTACTGAAAAAAAACCAGTTACAGTTGGCTTTAACTAAAAAGAGTCAACTTTTACAGGAGGATCAACTTTTCCTGTAACATATCCACTAATTGATTATGAATTTATCTATAATTGTTAGCACCACTGATTAAATAACGTTGATTCCCATTGACTAGGTATATATCCCGTATTGCTGTAGTAAATACTCCGGTAATATCAGAGAAGCATCATCGCCAGAGTGTGTGCAGCAGCATACACCTCGTACAAACATGAGATAATGCAGGCAAACGCCACATACCACACCAGAGTTGTAGTAAATGACTTGTATAATCAATAATTGAGTTAGGCTAATGTCGACGTTGTCGACTCCATGCATAGAACGGGGCGGATAGGGAACACGGGAACGAGGTGTTTATGTTGTATATAGTACGTACATCTCGTATCCCGTATCTCTATTCTCTCCTATCGTCATCAATGTGTATGTGTACCATACTCTGCATCGGTGTGTTTATACCTATGATGATTAACCACCATATGTTTCCTGTTTTTCACAGCTGGAACAAGTTATGTAAGTAGAATTTTCCATACTCGATGTGTGGAAAGGAATTTTTCTAAATGGTTTACGCTAATTGATTTACGAGACACTTGATTAATTAGTTTGATAATTGGTCATATAAATTGACAGAGATATTTTCGAAGTATAGATTGTTGATTAAACCTTTTGGTAACTAACAATTTAACTTAGAATTGATCTATTAGTAAGGAGAAAGAATGTCCAAATTGTTTTCGTGCAAAATTACTAGAAAAAACAGATAGATTTCAGAATATACAAAACTGAAAAGATATTCAAACGATTGTTTTATAGTTAAAATATAAAAAAAATTTCTACTTGAAACATTTTTCATACTTTATGACAGAAATATTCGACGACATTCCGTTTTACAAGCTTTTATTTAACTTCAATTGTATGTATATATGCAGGACGGCCTTGGAACTTTGCAAGTTAAATTTGACCTTATTCCCGGTTTTCGATTGGGTTTAAATTTTGCATGCATTTGTAAATCGGATAACAATGCATTTTTGACAAGTGTAAACTGATTTTCCCATTACTTCCGTCGTATTTGATAAACATTTAGTTTTAAGGATGTACGACCGCCAGGACAATTTTGGATAAAAGTTTTGATTCTTTTTATAGGAAGTTGGACTAAGTCTAAATAAAATTTGACAATTTTAGGGACGGTTGTTCGATTATTTAAATAAATAAATGACCTTATTTTCTACTTTTAAGTAGTTTGCCCTCAAACACAGAATATTGAGACTTTTGTAGATTGTACTTGCATTTTTGAGATTGTTCAAGTGCTGGATTTAGAGTTGCGTGGCTGGAAGGATTCATCTATTTAGTCTAAGAATGTGATTCAAATATTTGAATTTATACAAATTACAGTAAAGTCTCAGTAATTCGTAAACTTGATAATCTAAAACGTGAAGTTATCCGTAAACTTTTCGACTGTCGTTTCTACACAACTCCCTATGTCTGTGAGATTACAATCACTTCAATATGATATATTTATGCAAGAACTTTTCTACGCAATCCCAGCAGGTAATTCGAAAAAATCCACTGTTCTTAGAAACAGTAAATTTTTAGTTTATAATAGTAAAGTTAAATAAGCCTTGCTCCAAAGTTTTTGGAACATCCTGTAATTTTTTTTTTTTTGAGAATTATTGTCTTTAAGTGTGAACTAATCTTAAAAAGTGTAATTAAAAAATTGAAATGTAAAAATAATTTTATTAAATAAACAAAAATAAATTCGAATACAATAAAAGGAAACTGTCAAAAACAACACCTCAAGCAAGAAACAAAAAAACATATACAAACACTATCGAAAATACTTCACACTGAATCACATTATATGTCATCATGATGACGTCTCTAAATGACAGTCATCTTCGTCTTAAACAGCCAAGTTCCAGAAGAGAAGAAAACAAAAAATTATTTATTTCGAAATACAACAACAGCATAGAAATTGCAATGTACGTGTATTTATGTTTTGGCATATGTTCATTTTTGTACAAAAGTGTACACACTATTTAACAAGGTGTAAGTGGAAAAAGATAATCTTATTTCTCTATGATAAGACTTCTTCTTTTTTGTTCACACTGGGTGTAACACACCGTGCCAAAAAGAACAAGCTATATGTGTGTATGTCTTACACTTCGAAAACAAAAGAAACGCGTTGTATGTGTATGTATGTACGTATGTATGTTAATGCTTGCTACGTTTTCTATTATTTGTTTCAAATGTCTTTTTTTCTCACTTCGAACACAGCATGAGATTTTATGTTTTTTGTATGTTTTTTATAAGTTTTTTTTTTGAACATTTCTTTTTGTTTTCTTGTTTGCTATTCCTTTTTTTTGTTTTGTTTTAGAAGAAATCGAATATGGCGACTTATTGTAAAATAATAGGGAATGTTTTTGTTTTTATTTGTGTTCTGTTTATTTTGTATATATAGGGTGTTTATTTTTGAATTTAACATAATCAAATGTCTCAAAAAAATCAAGTTTTATGGTCTTAGGTTGTTGTACCCAAAGACGGAAAGAGGGCGTCGTACCAGGTCTTTGAATTTACTCATGAATTTTACAATCAGGTAAGTGTAACTCAGTTCCCTTTGCCAACTGCAAGTTGCTTCTCAAAGAGGATATCGTAAAAAAGGCCAATATTAGATGAAGGAAGGAACATACTTGTGGTACTACAAGACAGATATGGTCTGAGTACAATCGTAGGTGATACGAAGATCTTATATCACTTCCAAGGGCCTCTATTTGCAAAGTTGTTGCGGCTATAACAGGACACTGGTTGGGCGACAGGGATGCCGAACGCTTGGGCCTGGCGGTTTATCACGACTACTGCAGCAGCTGCCACAGTGGTGAGGAGGAAGAGACAATGTCTCATCTTCTCTGTCACTACCCAGCTCTTGCCATGAAGAGATAGACTAACTTGAGCCAGCGTCTCTTTGACGACCTCTCTGACCTAAAGTCGACATCAAAGCACTCTTGCTGTTCTTAAACAGCTCCAAATGGTTCATGGAGTAGTGGCCAGGGATGGGCCAACCCTTTTTCGGTATCAGAACGGACCCTATGCACTAAGTGTGTCCCGCCCCAGGACAGCCACTCTAACCTAACCTAGCCTAAGGGCAACTCAGATACATGAGTGATAAAACGTGGGAATGTAATAATTTACTCAAATAGTTATTATATCCTCAAATATGAAAGCTCATGCTTTTCGAGGAGTGCCGTCAAATCAAAGTATGTCAGGAAAAATATGGAGTTTGGGAGGATAGCAGAGATCATGCCATAGATAATGGAGGATTTCTATAGAAAAAGGGTTGAAATGGCCGAATCCAGATAATTGGGTCAAAAGCATAAGAAAACATTAGGACTAGTATCTTAAGAAACTGTCCTGACAGGAAACTTTACAAGGAATAAAGTGCGATAGATAAGCTATTGTAACCTTGTTCAAATCTGATGTCTCTTTTCTAAGTGGGATCAAAAAATCAGCCATATGCCGCATTGCAAACAACATTAACATAGCTAAACGCCTTATTCTTTATCCTACAGTGAGAGTCAGAATAACACTTTAAATTTATTCTTTTCAGCAATCGAATATAACTTCCGAACAAACTCCCCTTTAAATTCCCAAATAACAAGAAATATTTTACAAGAATAACAAAATGTATGCCACCTGAAAGTAGTCAAATTTCTGTGAATTTTTCTGAAGACAGGTACTTTTGCCAATCATGAAAATTGTTGAATATACAACTAAGAATTTTCGTATTAAAAAACACAACATACCAGTTAGGCACGAACCTGGTCCACTCGCCGAACTGAATGCATTTTTCAGTTGTGAAAAACCTGTAAAAAAAAAATTATAATTTGTTATTATCACAAAACTATCTTTTTAATACAATCAATAGAGATAAATTAAGACCATATACAGAGATAAACACATAATTACAACACCACTTATCTCATAAAATGTCCACTTCCCAAAACATAATAAGATAATCACTATTAAAAATATTTAGTGCCCTATTGTTCAATTATTAATGTCCAATTTCTTTTCATTTTTTCCTGCTATTCAAGAATTTATGTCTTGAAAGAACATACACACATATATTCTATTTTTGTGGTCAAAATATTATTTCTTCTTCATAAAACTGATCCGATTACCAATTTCTTTTGTCCAAAGTTAATACCTCAATAATGCCCATACATATGTAATATCCTTATTTCGTTCTATTCAATAGCAAATTGTTCAATTTAACATGTTATGCCTTTTTTTTATTTGATGATCAATTTTCAATAAATGGTCCATAATCATCTCCAAGATAAAAGAGATATTCTTTTTTTTTTGTGGTAAAAGAAATCAGTTAACGATATGGCAATTTTTAAATGAAAGATTGTTATCAAAATCTGGTTTTCTTTAACGACAGCATTTGACTTTGAGGAATTAAATAAAGAGTCAAAAAACTATTAGTAAAGAAATATTTCTTGTTCTCGAAAAAAACATATTTTTCGATTAACAAATGGTAATGGCGTTATAACTCTAGAAATGCACAAAATGAATTTTAAAATGCATGTAAGAGGAATGAATTTTTGATTGGAGCCAAATGTAGTACATCAGTTAAAAAAAAGTATTCGAAATGCACGTTATTGTATCTAACTCGTTTTGGAGAATCCTTTTGTTTAATTTCGAGGTAAAAAATTGCCATTTTAAAGGACAGGTGGTTAGTGAAAGAATTCTTAACGAGTCTTTTGCTGGGCCACGAAATCCTTTAATGTTTTTAAACAATTAATTTTGTGTACTTTCTTTAAATATCCAAGTCCAAGAATATCATTTACTTAAGGATGTACGATCGCCAGGTTAATCTTGGATAAAAGGCTTGATTTTTTATATGGAGGTGGTCTAAATCGTTTCTGAAAATTTTAGAGGGGAGATAATTAAGGATGTATGAGCACGGTAGTAGGGACAAAAATTTAAAAAAATATATATTTTCAATTTTGATGCTGAATTATGTTATAACTTGACAATCTAAGACGAAAAGTAAGAATAATAATAATTTGGCGATATCTGGAGTCATTTCCAAAATATCGAAAATTGACAATTTTGTTTAATTATTTACCTTTCGATTTTTCGAAAACTAAGGCAGATATCGAAAAATTGTATTCTTTTTTTTTTCGTCTAAATTCATGAATTTATAACAGAATTCATTATCAAAGATAAAAATAAGGTACAAATAATTTCAACTACAAGTCTAAACTTGCCATGGCGATCGTACTACCTTAACGAATACAAAGTTGAGATTTGATCAACATCCTTTCTCAATAACGTTTTATACATATTATTCAAATTGAAAGAGAATATTTTACCCAAAATATTTTGAGTTACAACAGTTAAAAAAATGACAATACAACTTACATCGAAGACAAGATAAACATACATTTTTGAATCTTTTCAACAATAATAATACCTACATACATTTTATCCTATTGTGTGTGCCCAACAATTGTAGGCCACTTAATTCTTCTTCAATTTATTGTACCAAAAGTGGCATTAAAATATTCATTCCTCTCTTGTACAGCAGTACAAAACCACAATAAAAGGACAACAAAAATTCTCATATTATTGTCAGAAAAATTGATCCAATTTCAATAGAATTACACAAAAAAAATTGTTTTTGATATAATAATTTTTTAAATTGTATTGACAATTTAAAGATATTACTTTGTGGAATAATACAATTAAATTTATGATGTAATTGGAGACTTTTAATTCGATTATGTAAGATGAAAAAAATAGATTCTTTTTTGAGAAGGTGTCAATTACGGTCCGGATATTAATGACCCCTCATATATCAATTTGAATCTATAATTGACCTGGTAGATAAATATTATATAAAAATTATTGTATATAAAATACTCGTATATTCTGTTATAAATATTTACGCATTTCATCTTCTAAGCAGCCCTGATAAAAACTATTTGCACCATCCAACAGATAACTTGACGATCTTGCCTAACTAAAGTTTTCTTTTAAATCCTACTTTCGAAGTATTCCTTCGGTCTTGCAAATTACTAATTTTGTTGCATTTTTGGAGTTGTACTTAGAAATTTATAAGCATAACTCGTACTATTAGAGAAAATTTGCTGCTCTTTAGAGTAAGTGCTGTTTGATTCCAAAATGTCAAATGATATATTTTTAATTCTGAATCGTTGAATTTTTGCCTTTATATTACAAAGCTCAAATATGAGAAGAACAAATCTTAGAAAATTGGTGCAATTGCTGATTATATCTTTATATATTAGTTAAGAAATCAGTACCTGGATGACCGAGCTTTGCTCGTTATTATTACTTTTTTTTTTTTGGTAAATGGTGTTTTTTGGAAATTTTTACCCCTTTGCATACTGAATTTCATGAAAATCGTTGGAGCCGTTTTTAAGATCAAAGTTTCCGAGATAAAACGACGATTTTTAAAAATGATACCTAGCTAGATCGATTTTTCGCACCAAAAACCCTCTGCATACTAAATTTCAAGAAATTCGTTATAGGCGTTTCCAAGATTCCACACAGCAGCCCCGTTTCCATGCTCCTACGACTGAATTCCACATATTTTCTCGTATAAAAGCATGGAAAGTTTAATACCACAGACTCCTTAAAGTCTTTGAAAAAGAACCCTATGAATATTCGAAAAACAGCAGGAAAATCTAGATACTAACTTACTCACCCAAATCTAAACCTTTCTTGAAGTGGACAATCATGTCCAGGCTAAATTTCCAGTGAAATTATCACTCTACGTGCATTCACGGAGAATAGGAGATAGTTAGATTGCGCAAAACTGAATCTCTTAATATTTAGCTTTTTTAACTTTTGCAATGATTTGCTTTCAATATCGGGGGTATGAAAGTCAGTTTGAAGAATTTGAATAAAGCTTTCCAATTACTCTTCAGTGTGACACACGAAAGTAATATATGATGGTATAAAGAAACTAAACCAAGGTTGTTAGGGTTTATATATTTTTTTAAAGAAAAGGTAACCAGGTAATAAAGGCCGGAAGAGTATAGTAGTATGTGGTTATTTTTTTTTCATCTTTTCTTTTCTCTGTTTTGTGTACTACTATAATACAAAGATCATTCACCATGGTAGTACATACGCCCTCCCACTAGTTAGCACCACTGTTGTGTAGGTAGTTGTTGACAACAGATTCTTGTATAACCTTACACATGTGTGAGGTGTGACCCTTTGACACTTACTACGTTTTGAATAACAACAAAAAAAAAAACCACCACACAGATGAGTGGCAGCACCTTCGTTCGTATAACGTCTTTGAATAAATATAATCTTATCGAAAAAGAGATCTCTTTTGTATCTGTCAATCGTATACTTAAGAATTAATGGTAAAAAAAAAGTAGTTTGATGATTTTTTTTATAATAAATACAAGGTCATTGAGTTGGAACTTTTGAATTATGACAGACTGAATGGCGCCTGTTGATAAATTCTCTAAAACAGCGTTTTTGGCCAGTTTTGCTCTGCGAATTATCGCATCATAACTCGAAACTTTTGACCAAGAATTGACATCAGTAGGTCACAGTGATCATAAGGAGAACTTGGCATCCATAGCCTCAGTAGTATTGAAATTATGCTATTAGCATGATTCTAATTAATGGGAGATCATAATCGACAGCTACTGTAAGAAATGCAGAAAGAAAAAAAATGGTAGATGTGCTATTTCAATACCTAACTCTGGATTAGCAATTTTAATAGATTCTCACGATATTTATAAGCTAATTAAGCCTGTCAGTCTTGCCTTGCCGTAGCCTTTCTCAGTTTCAACCCTTCATGAATTTCAAACTTCCAAGCATCACTGAGTTCTGCTTTAGCACAAAACAACTATAATCGTAGTAGTTAAAGCTTGCGTCTACTCTTATGTATAGACCTAGCACTTCTATTCTAAGAACCATACTTTTTACTCAGTTTTGCCTTGTCGCAGCCTTGCTCAGTTTCAACTCATTATGAATTTCAAACTTTCAAGCATCACTGAGTTCTGCATTAGCACAAAACAACTATAATCGCTGTAGTTAAAGCTTGCGTCTACTCTTATGTACAGACCTGGCACTTCTCTACTAAGATCCATACTTTTTTCTAATCACAGAGTGAATGTTTTTAAGTGTCAATTTTGTAATTGAATCCAGACAAAATCCATTTCGTAATCCTTCTCTTATTTTATGAAATACACTTCGGGGGAATTATTTTAATTCTCGAAATACAGAATACCGATTCATAACGACAAAGTAGTTTTGTGAGAATGGCATTGTATAAGACGGGTTTTAAGATAACTCTCAATTTACACAACTTAATTAAACATAATTTTCACACTTATTAGTAAGAGACTAATTTTTTACCAAATATATTTTCTTTATTTAAATGATTATACAATTTTTTAATTAAAATTTGGTGAATAGGAACCATAGGAAATAATTTCTTTTTCTAAGTTTTAATATTAAATTGTCAAATTAAATAATAACCTTAAAAGAAATAACAAAAAAAATATTATATTCTTATCCAAAAATAATAACAAAAGGTTACGCTTGATGAATACATAAACAAAAATAAAGTTTAAAAACCAATTAAAATATTTTGTACATACCTCGGTAATTATTTTGTTACTATGTGAAAAATGTTACAAGTAAATTAATTAAATAAAACCGTTTTTAAAACTCTTACCGTTCGTTCGTATTTGGTTTGGCCGTAGTTGTAGCGTTTCTAGCACAAGCAAGGAGATTAACAGCAGAAGGTAGGTATACATAGAGACATTTATTTTAATATGAAACAAATATAATTGTGTCTTGTCTAGAGGTTATTGTTATGTTTCTATAATTTTAATTAAACTCATTTCATCCAGACACATTCCAAACTGTATAAAACTCTCTCTTCCCCCCTTTTATCCCTCATCCCTTCCTTCTAGAGTGTGTCCTATTCTAAAATTTAAATGAAAGATTTTACGAACTACTAAAGCATTAGCTATTAAGACGTAAATCTTTTATACAATTATTTTGTTTTTTCTCTTCTTTCAAAAAATAAATTTAATTTTAATTATGAATAGAAAATTTTTTATTGTAATGAAAAAAGAATGATTAGACTGAGATTTTAAAAAGCAGTTTCCGAATTCCAGTCATTGTTTCATACAGTTTTTGGGATACAGCGAAATTGTTATAGATATGGTTTGAAGATAGTTCGACAGCGCAAGAAGATTGCAATACTAAGACGTCACTAACGTCTCATATTGCGTGCGATAACTTTCGATGTTGCTCGAATCTCTAGTTACAATGGAACAAATTTGAACTAGTTATTAATAATTCCATTAAAAAGGTAAGTAAGTTTTTGTAGCTTAATTCGAACACATCTAGAATTTTGTGTTAAGACAGAAGAGACAGTCTTGTTTTGAAGAAACTTTCAATTTCTTATTCTAGCATTTTTTGTGGGTCTGAATCGTTTGGAAATGGCAAACTTGTGAATCAAATTTAATAAATATGAATTTGAATTAGATGATCACAGTTGAATTTTGTTATCAAAGGTTGTTGGTTCGAGTACTACTGTTAGATGGAATAATTATTTAACAAGGCCTTTCAATCATAAATTTCACTCCGAATTTATATTTTATTTTATCTTGATTGCAAAAATATCTCCAGAAATAAAATTACAATATGCACTACGAAAATAAGATTTTAGGAGCGCTGTGCAAAAGTGTAATAAATTTGAAGAGATGCAGTCATTTTTTTCACATATCGCTTACTGAGAACTGAATCTCAATTTGACATTCGATTCAGATACAAAAACTCCAAAAACAGCATTAGAAAAATGCCAAACATCGATTCTGAGATGATTTTAATTTCTATCATTTTTATATATTTTCTATGGCTCCAAAAGTTTCTTCCATGTTTTTTGCAATCGAGCCACAACTTTAACAAAAGCTGTCAAAAAAGTTGTATCATAAAACGTCAAAATTATAAAATATATGCATTTTCGAGATGTTTTTTCTCGCAAATATTAAAATTATTATCTTCGTTTTTATCATTTAATAATTTGACGAAGATCTCCCCAATGAAGAAAGTATTACCAACCTATTAAAATCTAATTTAATTACGAAACAATTGTTTAAGAAAATAATTGGAAAATTTTATATTAGACAAAAAAAAGAAAAGAAAAAGAAGTGAATAAATAAGAAATAGAATAACGAAGAAGGATAGAATTAAGAAAATGCAAGTAAATAAATAAAGAAAAGTATTTTTCACAATCATTGTATTAAGTTATAATTGTTGACTGTTTTATTCATTTAACTTCCAAGAAATTATGTATTACCTCGACAGAGTTACCCTCACACGAGTTACTATTCTTTATATTCGGTCTAGAACCAAACGTGGTATTTGACAGTCATAGAACGGTTCAAACTTGTGAGACTGTTGTTATGGTTGTGCCTAAAATCTTTACGTTAAGTTACGACAATGTTCGTAAGCCGAGAAATTTTCTCAAAAATTATTTTTTAATTTTTTTTTTGCATTTTTTGCAGGTGGCAGTTCGAGGTGTCACCTAGAAAATTCTAATTTTGAAGAGAAAGACACCATTGATTTTGTTTAGAATAAATGAGTACCAAAATGCCTTTCACTTTTTCAGAATGCGTGTGAATAACTTGTATACTTGTGTGATGTACACAAAGCATCTATTGTTTGAAACTGACAATAACCTGACGGACGCAGTACACTATACAACGCTTAAGAAGTAAACTTCAGTCATTTTTAATTCAATTATCTTCTAATTGAAATACAGACCTAAATAAATTCACTCTATTAGTGAAAGACTTTCGAGGCTACCTGGAAGAAAAATCGTTGGCTATGAAAATTTTCTTACAAAAAATCTTCCTCGGCTCAGTCTGGAAAAGAGACTTTCAAAATTCTTACTTATTTTGAAATACTGTGAATTACTACGTCTAATCCTAGTACTATTTCTAAGAGGTTTACTGGAAAAAAAGTGGGTTCAGTGAAAAAGAGTTTGAGGAGTAGAATTTTATCCAAATATATAAATGACAGACAGACAATGTAGTTGACTGGAACGTGTTGGTGTAGCGTGTCGACCCTGTTTTTGTTAGAAGGTGGTTTGAGAGCAGAGCGTGTTGTATATAAAGTCATTGTGGACATATTTAATTCGATGTAAGCGTATAAGACTTGTATTTGTTGACACCATAGATATTGAAACAATATTACAGATAGTTGACATGATAAAACAACAATCTCTATTTAAAGAAAGCTTCCTAAATTAAGGATTATAAAATCGTCTTGTATTAGAAGTCCAAAAAAAAAAAGATCGCCATCTGCCCAGATAAGAAATTTTCGTTGATTTCGAAGCATTTTTGTTTTGATTTGTGTTAAACGACAAAACGACTTCCTAATATATGATCTGTCTAGTCTTCAAAGCAATCAGACATGATACAATTCCGTGTACTCTGTGAAACCTTTTCAAATCATCCCCAATCTGTTCTTCAGATTGTTCTGATCAAAATTTCTCACGACCACGAAACTTTTTCACCAGTAGTTTTCGAGCTACGGGCGATTAAAGCTACACATATATTATATTTGTAGTAAGACTAAGAAAATGACTTTCATTGAAACCTTTTCAAACCACCAAGTTTCACAGAAAGCCATTTTCCTATCTAATATTGGCAGGTCCTTTCTACTTGAAAAGAATTACCGGGAATCCAATATCTTGAAAATGACTTCCAGGCATGTGTTCAATCCGAGAGTATTTATATCGTCAGCAAATTGATCTTCACTCGCAGATACCTGCACCTAAATGAGTATATCTCTTGGAAAAAATAGTACTCATGAGAATAATACATACAGTAATGAACAAGTGCGTTTAAAAAAGAGCTTGCAAATGAAAAGCTAACACATGACTTTGATACACAGCTCCCACTTTAAAGAAATTAAACCATTACATTGTAGTTTTCCTATCTATAGTTTTCTTTAATACTCTATAGTTTTTATATAAACAATAAAATTCAAATATACATGTCTTCGTCTAACACCCATATTAAGATGATATCATTACTAACTCCTCCATGAAAATCTTCTATCTTCTAGCCCGTCTATTCGCCTCGTCCGTCTATATGTCTATCTGCCTGTGTGTCTGTCTGGTGTGAGTGTTTATTAGAGAACAGTTTAATTAAGAAGTAAGCTAAAGGTATATATATATATATAGTAAAATACTTTACATTTTTTCGCTAATAGAGTGAAGATGAAATCGTTAATAACGACCAAGTTGACTACAATTAGTTAATTTCAAGTGTCATTATTAAGAATAAGAAAATTCCTTTTTACACATTCAAAATATATTTATTAGAGAGAATGAAGTTTATGTTTTTTTTTTCTCGTATCTTAAATGAAAATTTTCCTATATTTTTTTTTATATTTATATTAATATTCAAGAGCTAAATGAAAATGTTTTTCTGTTTTTAATATGACGACTAATTAACTTCATATCTCTGACTCTTTTTTTTTGTTACTTTTAATTATGTAATTAAATTATATAATGATATCTTCTATTTCTGTCTTTTTTTTGACACTGGATGTATTTAATTAGTTAATCGTGTATGAATTTATACCTAATTTAACTTAAAAAGAAAACGATAAAATTAGAAAAGTAACATCGATCTCGAAAATAGCTTTGAAATTTCTGTTCAATTAATTTTTATGAGATTTCGACAACCTGGATAGTGGCTTCCACAAATCGGACCCCAATACACTGTTTAATCGATATCTTGAAAAATTATTTTTTGATGCTATAACTCATGTCTGACCAAAATAATTGATTTCGAAAATTGCATCAAAATCATTGTTTGATTAACGGTTTGTGAGATATGTGTGACTTGGTTCCCACAGTGCTGGATCTGATACGCTATTTGGTCGATATCTTGGAAAATATTCTTCGGACATCTTTTTAATAGTTGCATTTTGAAAATCGGTCTCGATTTTTCGTTATTTGACCCATTATTTTGACCCAAATCGTACGAAAAATGCTTTAAAACTTCAGTCTTAATTAACGGTTTAAGAGATTTGGACACCCATTACTTTGGATCCGAATCATTATTTGACCAGTATCTGGAATAATATCATTCGAGGATAAAAATAAATCAGGCTTTACCCAGAGATTCAAAATAAATATGTAATTCTTATGGGATTGTAGGGAATTAAATCGAACTTAAAGCGTTTTTCTTTTGAAAGTTGCGTCTTTTAGTATTTATAATTCAGTTTATTGAAAATAACCAGTCAATAACAACGTCCTATATCTGTCTATAACTACATAGCGAAGCTGCGGGTATACGCAAGTTAATAATATAGCTATCAATATTTAGCCGGTAATATCAATTTCGGCAATACCAATTACAATAATTAAACAAGAAAATAATATTGTAATTTTAACAGTGTGTGTGTATTATTTGATTCAGTGAGAGAGAGTATGGTATCATAACAACCACTATAACTAACCCTCCCCTAACACTCACAATTCTACCACCACCTTTCGTTTATACAACCCCCTGAAAAACTATATACTATATATGCATGTATAAACCATTTTAACATACCCCTTTTTTGTTGTTTAAAATATCATCGCGTCATTTCGACTTGTATCCGACCAAAAACATCCCTTTAAAACATTGGTACAGCAAAAAGAAAAACTCTAATCATTACAACACCCGTTTACATTAAACATGATGCATTTTCTGGTGTTTTTTCGTCTTTAAAATCCGACTATATGTACTAGTTTTTTGGAATTATTAAGGTAGTTCTTTCGTAAACTATTTTCGTATAAGAATTTCATGATATTGAAATATGATTTGTTTAAGAGGGGACTCTCCATAAATTACGCCAAACAAACGGCATTATTTTTGGCTGCTCTTTCTTAAATCAAGAAAGCATACTTTTTTTTACCAAACATTATTTTCACAACATTTATGTGCCATCAAAAGGTGAATAAAATTTTCTGATTATAAAGACAGCAAAAAAGAAAAACAAGTTAAGATAAACAATTTTCTTACATATTAAATAATATCAACATAAAAATATGTGGAAAAATTCTTAATTTAAGTGGCGCTAGTGTTGAAGTAATTAAGTTTACTGCAAGATAGCTTATTGTAAAACTTATACACATGTATACAAGCTTATATGTAAATCTATAGCTAGAACTCAACAAGAGCATTACACACCCCTTTTACAACTCAACTTTTTCTCATATTTTATGTGAAAAAGTGTAGTATGTACAAATATACAGGATGATTCAAGTTATAACAGCCGGTTTTTTTTTATTAAGGTAAGCCTACAGTATTGTAATAAAGTTTTGGTTTATTGCACGGTACATACATATAAACCAAATACATGCTTTGTAGTCAAGTAATGAGTTATTTTTAGCTTTACAATAACACGCAACCACAAAAATATATAATATATTGTGTGCAAGAGCTGTTTATAAATTTGATAATATAGATATCGCTCTTCAACCATCAATACTCTAACTATAGTCGTCTCTGTTCATCAAATGATGGATCTTCGATGAACTCATATTTAAATTAAAATTTTGTTTTTATATCATCGACAACCTTATATTTTGATGGTATTGTTATAAACTATAAGATTGTCTAAATATTTTAGATAGTTTTTTATCACACTCTCTAGATTTTATGATTTTAGAAATATCAAATTGAAAATGATAACCTATACGATTCATCATTTTTTCAGCCAACTTTGAACGATAAAATAATAATAAAAAGCTACCATTTTATGAAATCCTGCTATAACATAGAACTATTTGAACGCTGTATATACAGAGTATTTAAAGAATTAGAAATATGTTTACTGTGCCAAATAAATATTTATCGGAATATTTTAATAGTGACACAATCAATAACTAAGGTAATATCTACCTGCTTAATAGAAATTAAGCAGCAATTAAATTTGTTGGAAGTGAAGGAAAGCATAAAATAATGTGTAAGTTTGTTTTTGATTAGTAAAAAAAATTCCAAGCTTCCATAAGCATCCTGTATTGAAAAAAAGGAATTTCAAGAAGAAAAAAAAATCATACATACTACTTAAAATAAACAAGGACAGTGATACTCATACTAATCTTTATCTTTTTTTATTAGCTTTTATTTCTTCCATTTTTTTCCTCTATGTTGTTGTGAAAACTCTTTTATCTTATACAATGTAAAAAAATATTTCATATATCTTCAGAGGTGTATTAAGAAAAGAAATATGTTCATGAAATTTTATTTCTTGATAAAAAATTATTGTTTTGGAATTTGATGAAACTCGGTGAACGGGATAATTTTGATCCAAAAAGTGCAAAAATCCGGTTAATTAAATGATTGGATGCAGAGTTTCTGAGATATCGCAACATTTGGATCGATTTTAGTCCGTATCTGAAGAACTATTCGACCAGTAATCAAATGAACCCGATTTTCGGACTTTTTGGGTCAAAATTACCTTATATACTGAGTTTTATCGAAAGTGGAGGTATCAAAAATTTCTCGATTTTTTCAATTTATAAATAACTTTGATTACTCGAAGATTTTTTTGCCGAACTCTAAAAAATTAAATTAAATTCAAACAGAAATTAAATAAATACAACAACGTTAATGTTTTATCATATACTATACCATCATACATTGTAGAATAGAATTTATAAGCGTATATATGAGATACGATATAGAACAGTGCTAGAATTACTAGAATTACCTAGAATATTCTATCTATTATTCTCTCTATACAATTGTATAGAAATTGTATAAATGTTGTGTATATATAACATGTAGATGGGAACATATTTAGAAATTTGTTGACAGAATAATAGTGTTATACAATTGTCTAAATTGTATGGAGGAATGAGGTATCAAATAAGCATTACCTATGACGTCTACTGTGCATGAATGTATGTAAATGAGTGCATTTATTGACAAAGTGGTTAATAAACACGATCCAACCCTATTTATAGCGAATAAGAACATGATGAGGCATAATGTACCTGGAATTATATAAAGATATTGCTAATTACTATTGACACTGTGGATTTGTTTTCGAATAAACTACAAATAAATTCCAAGAAAGGAAAGAATCGCTACTCTTCTGATTGTTTATTTAGAAGCTAAAGATGGCATATTGCGTAATAAATCAAACTTAACATAAATCATTGGTTATTGGTGAGTCAGTGGTTATATACCATATTCCAGTTTTAAAAGTGTCATTACACTTTGAGGAGGTAAAGTTTTGAATACGCCAAGTGATATTGCATCTTTAAAATCTGAATGTTCCCATGTTTAAAAGAATTGCAAATTGGAGAATACAAGTCTTGATGAACTTAGTAATTTTACTCATTTGTGCAAACCTAGAGCTCCAATGGACCACGCAATATTAGATAGGAAAATGGATGTTTATGAAACTTTTTCTAACTCATTTTAAATGTTGAATGATTCTGATCAAAAGCTCTCATGGCCTCAAAACTTTTTGACGAGTTTTCTAGCTACGGGCGATCAAAGCTACACATACATTGTAGTTATAAAGCTCGTACCTCGAAAACTAAAACCTAGTTAAAAAGTTTTGTGGGCTTGAAGGTTTTTGATCAGAAATATCTGAAGAACATTTTGGGGCGGTTTGAAAAGTTTCATAGGAAGCTCTTTTCCTATCTAATAATGCTGGGTCCTTTTACGAAAACAATCTCCTTAAAATTTTCTAGTAACAAAAGCCGATGCCGTTTTACAAAACTAGAAAATCAATTCGCACGTTTCTGTATTTCTGTGTAAACATAAACAATTACATTACGTATGCAAATTTATCATATACTGTAATCGTTTGTACATGCACACACACACACCGCCTTGCACACATACACTCCAACTCCAATTCCATTCAAATTCGTATACAGTCATACAAAAACCGAAATTATGTGAGTGGAGTAGTATTATATTTGTATTTCAAAAACCACATTTTATACACCGAAAATCTAACTTTATATTACACCAGTTTTGTTTAGTTACTACTATACATAACCTAATATATGTACCAGTCATTGTATGCATTATGACGTCATCAGCGCATGCGTACCACTTAGTATAAACAAAAACATCATATTATATAATATGTATTTTAACAATTCAATATAATACTAGAAATAAACTAAAGCAAAGTTGTATGCATATTCCTAGCTTTCCAAAATATTGTATTCTATTCGCCCCGAAAATTTTGAAGAGTTTACATACATCTAAATGGATCTCTTATATCTAGATTATAAGAGAATTATTTTTCGATTCCTGGGTACTCTGTGATGTTCAAACGCAGTCCATTTGGCGCTCTCTGTGAGCTGTCATTTGGTGACAGTTCAATGTACTGTTTACTACAGGTGTAATACCCACGTATGTAGTAATTATAATATATATTCATGGTAATACCATACAAAATATAAGTATTTAATACCATATAGTATGTTAACAAGTCTGACAAGATACATACATACGCCACGTCCGTTTTTAATTTCTCTCACTTAATTTGTACTTTCATTAACTAATTTAAAGTAAGTAAAAAGATATTAATTACTAATATATTGGTTTTTTTCAAATGTTCATCCAATACAGTTACGAGAAAAAAAATATTTGATCCAAATTTAAATTTCATGAATATTCCCTATATTAATTGGAAATTTTTTGTCTTAAAAGTGAACGTTATTTGTTTCAAACGAATATTTAATTAAAAAATATGTTAAAGATATATTTTACCGCGAAAAAATTTGAAAAGTTTTCAAGTATGCGTATTGAACATTCTGGATTTCATTTTATTTCGGTCAGGTGAATGCCTTTTAATTCTACATATCTGCTTTCGTACCTCCTTGGACGTATTGATATTGATTTCCAGATTTCGACGCAAGAAGAATTAATAAGACGTCCACCTTAAGATTTTTTCATATCCTGTGATCTCGCTTACAATATATTTAATTAGAAAATTACTAATCCGATTTCTTAAGGTTCTATTTACCATTGCCTGCTTAAACAAATATATATGTTTTATATTATATAATAATATGCTTGTAAAATATGGTTTTACATAATAATGTAAAAGTTTTTGGTGTAAACATAATATAATAACATTGTTTTAAGTTGGTTTAAACATAGTCAATGTTTCTACATAAAATGTATATGTATACTACACTAGTAGCTGCTAAGTCTTTGAATTATTAGGAGAAATATTTGAATTTAATATGTGTAATTGTATAAATTCTTTACAACTAAATTATGAGATTACATTTGTAGTGAGGTTTGTTTGTATATGAGCTGTCTGGAAAATTCTGTTTACATAAAATAGAAATATAGGAATGTAAAGAGGAAGATTGTCTACCAACAACAAAAAATTGTGGAGGATTTTGGATAATAAATTTAATGTTAAACTAGGACATGGTTTTATTTGACAAATTCATAGAAATGCATACTTCAAGATCTAAGTAACGAAAAAATTGAACTATGTTAAAAATTAGGACTACAGTATGTTTCATGCATTCTTAAACTAGCGATATTAAAAAATGAGAATACATCGTGTGTAACGGACAGAAATATAGATTAGTCATAGGCGAAAGAAGAGGAAAACTAGAGGTGATTGTAAACCTACCTGGTATTGTAACAAAGTTTTGGTTTATTGCACGGTACATACATATAAACCAAATACATGATTTGTAGTCAAGTACTGAATTATTTTAAGCTTTGCAATACCAAGAAACTACAAAAATATATAATTTATTGTGTGCAAGAGCTGTTTATAAATTTGATAATATAGATATCGCTATTCAACCATCAATACTCTAACTATAGTCGTCTCTGTTCATCAAATGATGGATCTTCGTTGAATTCATAATTAAATTAAAATTTTGTTTTTATATCATCGACAATCTTATATTTTTGTGGCATTATTATAAAGTACAAGATTGTCTAAATATTTTAGATAGTTTTTTATCACACTCTCTAGATTTTTTGATATAGAAATATTAAATTGAAAAGGATAACCTATATGATTCATAATTTTTTTAGCCAACTTTAAACGATAAAATAATAATATAAAGCCCAATGACCTAGGAATTTTTTGCAATTTCTTGAAACTTTGTGAATCAAAAAATGTATTTATAAAGTTTTATTGAAATCCTTAGTATTATTCAATCCTTGTATATCTCCTTAACAGCGTTGTTAAAAAAGTATCTGCGAATCACATGAATTCATAATGTTTAAAACAATTAACAATTAAATAAGACTAACGCTTAATTTATAACCTAATACCTGTTTACATACCTTTCTAGATACAAAACCGCTAAGTAAATAAATTAAGTAAATAATAAATTATTAACTTTAAAATAATAATAATAATCATATATTAATTACATAAAATAAACATAGGATTAACCACATCATACAATAAGAGTGAGATAATAACACTTTATCAGGTAGGATAAACAAGGTAAACAATATGTATACATACAACATGTTTGTTACATTGTATTGTTTTAAATTATGTAATAACATATATGTATAATACATATACAAGCTTTTAAAATAGTAAGTAACATAAGGAATTCTCATTAAAGTTCTCTGTTGTTTTACACACATGCATACATGTGTTGATGATGATGACGACACAATAGTATCAGGGAGTGGGGATAAGAGTGGGAGGTATGTTTTATATGTGTACATGATCTATTGAATGTCCGTTGTTTTGACATTATTCACATTTAAGGAGATATGCAAGTATTGAATAATATTAGAGATTTCAATAAAACTTTAAAAAAATACATTTTTTGATTAACAAAGTTTCCAAAAATCCCACAAAAAGTTCCTTGGTCATCGGGCTTTTTATTATTAATTTATCGTTCAAAGTTGACTGAAAAAATGATGAATCATACAGGTTATTCTTTTCAATTGGATATTTCTATATCAAAAAATCTAGAGAGTGTGATAAAAAACTATCTAAAATATTAAGACAACCTTGTAGTTTATAGTAATATCATAAAAATATAAGGTTGTCGATGATATAAAAACAAAAATTTTAATTTAATTATGAATTAATCGAAGATCCATCATTTGATGAACAGAGACGACTATAGTTAGAGTATTGATGATTGAAGAGTGATATCTGTAGTATCAAATTTATAAGCCTCACTTGCACACAATATATTTTTGTAGTTGCGCGGGATTGTAAAGCCAAAAATAACTCATTACTTGACTTCAAAGCATGTATTTGGTTGATATATATCTACCGTGCAATAAACCAAAATTTTGTTACAATACTAGGTAGGTTTACAATCACTTTAAATAGAATTGATTTTTCAACAAGTTTCGTATCTCATTTTACTATAATAGTTACACATTAACTGTTTTATGGGTATAACAACAGTTTGATAATATCGCTTTTTCTTCTCCTCGTTCCATGATGGTGTTTTGTGTTATTTGTGCTACTTGGATGCAGTATTTGTGTGTTGTATGCAACATAACAAAATAATAAGTTACTAGAAGAGTGAAACATCTTTCTCTTTATTGAGTTGGCAGCGTTCAGTGAGCGAAAGAGCACTAGGCAGAGGTTTATTATTACAAGTAAATTGTTTTAAAATACCATATTTTATGATATTATAATATTGTAAATCTTATTTGTATATGCATTTATTTCGGGAACAGTCGGAGGGGGAGGTAGATGTGACTTTGTATGTACTACTTACACCAAATGTTTATAATCATGTGAATTAGAAAATTATTCGACGAGGAATAACATAGTTTGATCTTAAGAATGCCACATGTTCTTAATTGTAAAAGAAAGAAAACAATTATTTTATTGTGGAAATGCGAATTTGGTGGAAAGGGATTCTCTTTAGAATTTCAAACTTTACTTCCCCTGATATGATGAAAGGAGCTAAAACTTGGAAGGATTGAGTGGATATTTTCTGCCCAACAAGGAAAACGATAATTTTGACTTATCCAAGCTTTGAGAGAAGACAAAAAACTTATTGGGAAATTCACATAAAGTCTGTCTCAGTCTGAATAAATACACTATTTGTTAACTTTTTGGGCTTTACTTAAAATTATTACCTTTATTGAAGTATTAGAATATATAACACTATTAAATTATCATTTTGTCCAGTTTTTCTATGCCAATAGTGTTATATATTCAAATATTTCAATAAACTTGTAATAATTATGAGTGTGGACCAAAATAATGAAAAAATGTGAATTTTGTCATGAAAATCGATACATGAGTATCAATTTGTTGTAGGCTGAGTTTAAACTTCTGATTTCACTCAAGTATCTTACAAAATGTTCCTATAAAAAACGAATATATGAGAGTGTCTTCATCAAAAATGCGACACACTGTATATAGTTTTGGAAGGTACGTTTTTTTTGGGTACTTTTTTCCAAATAACAAATAGATTAATTAACAATTAAAAATTTCTTAAATTCTAGACATAAATACCTCACTTAACTTTTTTACAAAAACTCGTAGGTACTTAAATGAATCTATCAAATAAATATTGATATAGGTGTGAAGACCTGTCTGTAATCAAGAACAGTTCTTCCTTTTTATTCGGAATTACCAGAAAAAAAAAGATCTATATTAAAATACCAAAAAAATTAATATATCTTTCAAAAAAAATTATAATAATCTGTTCTTTTTATTTGGTGGTTTAAAGTGTCAAGAAGTACTCAGATTCTTTTGAATTCAGATATTTAGTATGAATGAATTGTAAAAAGTCTTTCAAAAAAGGGAATTCTATTGAGCGCGTGTGGACTTCTTGTGTGTAGTCTGGTTAAAAAAAAATAAATTGTGTGAAATCCATTGAATGAAAAAAGTCCAGGTAGATTTTTTTTGTTTATTTGATTATAATTAGACATGTTTTTATGTTTTTTTGAAGAGTTTAAGCCTTCAAATATATTTTGAAGAATATTTGTGGTTATAATATTAGCTTCTACTTTGTTTACTTTTAATTATTGAATATTGCAACGTCATAACAACCTCTTGGGAAAGGCTTGTTCAGGTTCCACATTGCAAGCAATATGTTTTCACACAGTCTACCTTTGCTCCCGGTATTGTTTGTAACAATCATTTGCAAGATGTCTTTAGAGGAGTTTAATTTTCCATATTTAACCTTGTCATTCTTTGGAGAAACATTCTATTATCGCTGTAGGCATAACCTCCAGAGATAATTCTTGGTAAGCTTCGACAGATTTTTCTGCTCGAATGGCTCCATATGTGTAATACTACTGATATATTTGATTGCATTGAGACTTGATTATAACAGTTACTTGTATGGCTTGTAAATCCTTATTCCTCATTGAAATCGTTAACGACATCTAGACCCGAATTAACTGCTTTCGTAACATTTTGAGTCTCGGACAAAACCTAATCTCTACCTTTCATAATGTAAAGAGTCAAATACTAGCCCAAGTAAAAATAACTCTATAAAAAATGTTTCTTGAATGTATGTGTTTTTCCACTTTCCTTTTTAAAAGAATTATGGAGAAATGAAGTATGAAAATATCAAAAGAAATTATGTTAAAAATAATAATTTTCCATTCAATATTAATTTCTATCCATACAACATACACCCGGTGAGAGAACCCAATGAAAACAACATTATTAAACGTTATTACATGTCTTGTAAGTAATGAAGAAAAAAAACACATATTTATTCATGTGTATTAGTCAGTGACGGGTCAACAAGGCGGGAGACTAGTTAACCCCCCTTCTTCTTACAAAATAGAAATTGTTACACTTATGTTTGTTAAAAATCACATCTAGCTGAACATTTTTTCGAGTAAAATTAGAGAGATAAAATCGATTTACACAAACAACGAGTTTTTCTGCCTTTTTTACGTAGATTTATATCAACAAGAATCAGGAGTAAAGAAGCGAACTTTTAGCAAAATTACTTCTTAAAAAGCTCCACTCCCCTCTTTGTTCCCCTGCCTTTTTTAAAATGTTATCCCGTTCTGGCACCGCTACTGGTGTTAGTATAGTTCACTCATATGTGTAAAAAAACACCAAGCTGTATGAGTTGATGTTGATTGAATTTACTTTCCTGTGCTTGGTAATCGTGGTGTTATACATATACACTCATCTGATGGTTTTAACACAAATGGGAAGTGGATTTATGTTGAAGAATCAAGCTAATTTGCAATGTACAAGGTTCAACACCTCTAGAGACCCAGCAGTCATCAACGGAACGGTGTAATACATATACATACATACATTCATACACGACGAGTATAGTATGCAGCGAGCAAATCCCAGTATCAGCCAAATACTATGTTTGTACGACAAATGTGCAACCTATCAACTTTTCTCGATGAAAAAAAAGTCGGAAATACATTTCAGGACGTTCTACCGAATGCTTATATAATAAAAAGAAAACTCAGTACATGGAACTAATTAAGCAACGGAAGAGTAATTTCGGATGATATTTTAACCGAAAACTGACCTGATTAGGAAGCCATTGTGTTGCATCTTCTAAATGAACAGTTATTTGCCCGAAATGATACAAAAACCAAAGTTGAGAATTGGAGAAATGAAAATCTGACTGTTAAAACATGTTATTAGAAAATAAATAAAGCTGTAAGCTATTCGATATAAGCAACGAAAAGGAAGTTCTCATATTCATATAAACAAAATATGCATTTTGAGAAAAATTGGCTTCAGATTCATGTTCCAAAAATTTTCTACTTTTACTTGACAAAATATATTTTTTAATCTCCAACAAAACGAGATTAGTGGATTAAATCAACGCAATTATTTACATGTCCTTGGTATCGTATCTTTCAGAGTTATGTTTTTTAAACTAGCAAGGAAATATTTCTTAGATTAATGTGATGATGAAATCTTTTGACACGTTTTTGTATTTTCAGTTTTTGTATCCTACTAAATTTAAAGCATCAAATGGTGGAAGCGCAAGGAAATATATTATATATATCTGTTTGTAGTATAATTGAATATTCCCTGCGTTTCCTCCATAATTATATCATTGTAATTGGATACAAACTGTTTATAATTTTAATAAACTGCATTTAATTGGTGATATTTATTGGAAAAAATTATTAAAAATAAAATAAAGCATTGCAAAAAAAAAAAAAACACTGGAATGTATTTATTTAAGTCAGACTGTATAAAAAGTATTAAAAGAATATACAAACAAACAATATCATTTATGAGTGATTGGTAGAGAGCATTGTGCAACGTGAGGGAGGATGAAAATAGTTTCACTTTCATAATATTTCCGATTATCGAGTGTTTCGATTATCGTAAATCTACAGTATGAACCCCCACGGTAATTAGATAATTACAAGTTTTGCTAACTCTAGAAGTTTATTGATTTGTGCTAGAAAAGACTTCGGACACAATAAAGGTAGTTTTGATCATATTTATCAAAAGTTCTTATGGACTCAACCTCCAAAAACCTTTGTCTTGCGACCCCTTCACGTAGGCATAGCCTTTGAAGGACCGTAGCTCGAAAGGGAAAGATTTTCGAGGGTTGATGAGTCCATAACAAATTTGATCAAAACTACAATAATCGGTAGTATTCAAAAAGTTTTAACCGAACCCAAAAATTAATGTACTGTATCCGGGGGCCTTTCAGGAAAAGCTATATATATTCGTAGAATGTGACACATAGCTTTTGGTCCAGATAAATAAATATAAAAAAGAATATTATTTTTATACTTACATAAACTGTGCGTTACTTATTAGCGCATTTGTTTTAAATAGGTAGGTATAGTGTTGTAGATATCATATAGGGTTCAATTTAATATGCTAAGGACGACTGTATTGTAATATGCAGTAATATGCATGCATATGTGTATATTTTTATGCAATCTTCTACTAATGTTTTAATATGCATATAGCTTACATATTATAATGTATTATTACTGGTATTAGAGATCTGATTGTATCATTCATTTTATACTTTTAAATTCGAGTGAAATATACAGATATCCTACTTAAAATAATGCTTAGAAACAAGTCAAAATTTCAATAGCACATAGAGAATTTTGAATTTTATTTGCTTTTGAATATCTATGAAAATTTTTTTTTAATTGTGGAAGCGCAAGGAAATAATACATTGTTTAACTATCAAAATAGAAATTCAAGCATACCATTCTCGGCCCTTCCACAAAATCATCAATTCCTTTCTTTTAATGTACAACGTCGAAATATTTTCGAGTTCTTTGTTAAAATGTTACAATATTGGTATGCAATTTTTTTTTGATCTGTTTAAATTTTTAGAACTATTCAATATTCCTTAAAGGAGATCGTTTTGATTGACCTTGTAAAGACAGTAGATACAGTTTTTATCAAACATTTTTCATAAAATATTAACTATTCTTTTACATTGCATCAACGATTAGTATGAAAACAAAAATCACTGGTAAATTCATCTAAATCAACACATTCAAGACCCGTTACATGATGGGGGATCATTTTATCTCTTTAATTTTACATACAAAATAGGGATCATTTTAACCCATATAAAGGAGATCATTTTACCCGTAACGACATATTTGAATTTCAGCATAATCACTGATCTCATTATATTAATAAAAGTCAACAAAAGTCAAGAGTAAAAACAGTCAGTTGGAAAAAACTAATACAAAAAAAGAAATTTTGCGTTGAAATTTGTCTTACCATAAAACATAGGCAGTAAAATTAATATTTTTGCTACGAAATACAAATAAGCTTATACACCACCATAACCACAGGTCTTTGTTGAACGATTAATTTGATCGCGCGAAAACTATCTATTGATAAATATCCTTGAAGGCTTTAACTGTTTACTTAAAATAACGAGGGATCATTTTACCCTGAGGGATCATTATAGACCGCTTTCATCTATATTGGTTTTACACAAAAATCAATATTTTAAATTTTCAATCATCTATCGCAAAGTAATTTTCCAATTAAAAGCCTAAAATTGATTCCATCTATATTAGTTCAATGTTCATTTATTTTTTTTGCATATTCACGTTCAGAGTGTTAATTGTCTATTGTTACGGGGTGTTTGTATGTAAAATAAAAAAAAAAACTACTACACTACACTTCGACTCACATATGAATTTAGGAAGTGTAAATGAAGCCACCACCAGAGAGAATAAATAATAATACAAACACCATACGATATACCTACAGGATGAAGTGTTGTACTAGTAAGATGCAAGAGAAGTGCGGGGGGGGTTCAATGTCATATATATATATAGTGTTATATAGAGAAGAGATGGGCTTTGTATTTTAAAATTCTCCCCCAATTTATCTCAAACTTATTAAACTTGGAAGGTTTATATGTTGTTGTATTGCAGTTATTCGGTGTGTATCTTTTAATAATGTTTATATACTTTTTACTTAATATTGAGTGACGTCAGTCTTACCTTATTGATAAGGTTGTGAAGCCTGCACAAACTTGTGATTAAAAATCAACCAGACTTTAGTGACTAGGGTATAGATTATTTTGCATGTTTAGAAGTCGAAAAATATAGAAATTCTACTCATTTGGTGATTAGAAGAGGATTTTTCTAGATCAATCACAAATGCAGTCGATAAGAAAACATGATTTTTGTTTTTGTTGAGGAGGTACGAGCGCTAAGGTAATTTTGGATAAATGGCTTGAGATTTTTTTATATGAAGTTGGACTAAGTTTAAGCTCAAAGTTACCCGATTATTTAAATAAATAAATAACTCCAAAAGTCACATTTAACATTAGTTTTATGGGAAAACGGTAGATGGATGATATAAATTATTGAAAACGAAAAAAACAACCGTTGTGCTCGACTAATTAAGGATGTATGACCTCGGTAGTGGGCATACAAATTTAAAAAAAATATACATTTTCAATTTTGATGATGAATTAAGTTATAACTCGACAATATAAGATAAAAAGTAAGAATAAAATGTTTCAATATCTATTATCTGTTATTACGAACTAATCGAAATAGTTATAATATGATAAGAGAAGTATTTTCTATATACATTTTCAAAGAATACAATCTGTTCTTTGTCGTTAATATACTGACGACAGTATACAAGTAAATTTTATACGTTTCTAAATACCCTAAATAATCTTTAAGCAAGTTAAATATGTAACTTGGCTTTGGTGAAAAACATGCATCTGTTAAGTGGAAGTAAAACAACTCACTTGTCAGGAATAAAAATTCGTTTTGGTTATTATTAAATTTGTATAATTTTCAATTAATTCTAACAGTTACTCGACAAAAGTATTCGGGAAAAATTAACGGTTCTAGAAATACAATGTTTAGCATTTGTTTTCAAATAGTTATCAAGTCCGATATTGACTTTTGTATGTTTAAGTTAGTACGAGTTGAAACTTGTGGTTGAAATTATTTGTACCTTATTTTCAACTTTGATGACGAATTTTGTTATAGCTTCATAAATGTAGACGAAAAACAAGTGAAAACAGACAATTGACTGAGTTAATTGTTAAACTATCATGCATAGTCAGCGTTGATTTCTTTATCACATAACACATACAAACATGAGACACATACATAACTGATATTCAAGTGCATAATATAAAATTTTCGCCTAATTGGCCCCCTCACGGGTAAACAGTGATGCTTACGAAAAAATGTTTCAAGCAAAAGTTGTTTATTTTTTTATAAGAAACATTTTTTATATTTAAACTACAGACCCAAGATCCAATTGATCTATGATGCTCATTTACGAACTCGACCTCACTCTTTACGTCCTGAGAACGCTATAAAAATTTCAGCTCGATATCTTTTTTCGTTTTTTATTTATCGTGTCCACAGACGGACGGACGAACGAACAACCGGAAATGGACTAATTAGGTGATTCTATGAAAACCTATAGCAAAATTTTGTTCGTAGCATCAATATTTTTAAGCGTTGCAAACTTGGGACTAAACTTAGTATACCTTGCATATTACATATATGCATGGTATAACAATAATCAATACGGTCAATCGACTTTTTCTGGTAAAAGTATTATTATATTCTTAACTAGCTGGGAACTACCCGCTTTGCTGGGCAACATCCCCACTTGCACCCCTCCCTCCACATTTCCTTGCGTTGGATAACAGTTTTGTAATGTACACGTCATGCTCTTTTATTTGATACCCCACTTAGGTATATTTGTAAATATTCGATATTTCCTTCCCACTTTCTCGCTACACCTTTCTACCCTCCGAAGGTTAAAAAATTTCTAAATGTAATTTAAAACATTCTGACCAAGTTTTGAACTATTAAAAGCGATAATTGAAAAATATGAATTTTTTATTCATGAACACCCCCGCAACCCCCCCTTGTGGGTGGAATCCGTTTCGTAAAATCCGTTCTTAGCTGACCTCTACTTGGCAAAAGAAATATTCCTGCCAAATTTCAAATCTCTAGGTCTTATAGTTCCAGAGATATCGTGATGAGTGACTATCTATATCTATAGAAAGTCTCCTATATATTTATAGATAAGTATAGGTACACTTGTTATACTTCTGATATTCTTAATTATTTTTGATAGAAAAACCTTAAACGATCCCAACTGTCTTCTGGAAATCATATATATTGATATACAATATGAAGGATAATTTCAGTTCCTAAAAACTAACTCCAGTAGCAATGACAGTTTGTATAACGCTACCCATACATTAGTGATCAAGTTATCATTAATGGTAAGCTCTCATAATAAGGATTACAAGAATCACTAATATTTTATTAAAAGAAAAAAAACTGTACAAAATAGAAAAAACATTAACGAAATAGAAAAAGATACACAATTGAAAAAATAAATGTTGTAAATAAAGATATCAGTAAATGTATCGTTGCAAAAATCTGATGTAAAAATGCATTCAAGTAGTTATTTATGCATCATTGTTAATAATTATTATGTAACCGGAAAATCAGAATGTACACGGAGACAAATTTAAAGTCTTTCAATAATTATTTTCATCAAAATGACGAAATTGAGCTTAGCAATTTTTGTTCTGTGCGTATTGTAGAACTCTTGTAATAGGCAAAATAAGTTAACGAGTAAATTTGAAGCAGAGATGCATATTTTCAACGCTTCCCTCATAAACATAATAATAATTATAATGGGGTTTAACATCCGTTTCTCAGTCCATGTCTATAACAGAGGCCACCCACATCATAATTTTCTAATCTGTATTTATTTCTTAAACTACATCTGAATATACTATTAATTTTATGATGTGGGTCGAGTCGGTTACTTCGTTCTTATCCAAGCGACGAAAGTGTGATCAATTTACTGCCTGGGTTCGAATCCGCAACCTCCCAGCCAGTAGTTATAGCAAATTAAGACGCCTTAACAAGCTCGGCTACTAGCCGGTTATGAATCAATGTACCTGTTTCCGTTCATGAAAGTATAGTTTTTTTAAGAAAGATGATTTTGTGACAGTAAAATGTAAATCTGAGTTTTAAAATTTTTTAAAATCTTATCTCTAAAATTATTACAAGTACAATATCGCAGCTTACACACCTACGTATGTATGAATTTTTCTCCGAGTAGTTTTTAAGTTGCTAATTTATACTATTTTTATTTTTTTGCAATCCATTAAAGTCATTAGAAAAATTGTAGTAAATATTTCCTGTTTTATAAAATGAAGATGTAATAATGATTTTAAAAAAATCAATGTTTAAAGAATGCGGTCAGTAAAATTGGGATAAAGCTTTTTTATTTCGATTTTTGAACAGAATCGGCGAAATAAAAACCATCTTTAAAATATTCAAAGCTTTTTGCGTGAATAAAAGGAATTTTTAAATTTGGTATAAATTAAAAATAATTTTTTTAAAGCCATCACGGTTTTATTAATTAAAATATATTATTATTATGCACAGAAAATTGTTATTCAAATTTTCGAGTATGAATTAATTATTGAAAATTTTTAATTGAATAATTTATAAACCGAAATATAAAATTTTACTTAATTAATAAATATACACTCGATATACCCGATGTTTCAAAATTTTTATAGTCAATCAATTTAACTTGTTAAAATTAAATTCGAAATGAATGCTATTTTTTTACTTTAATTATCAATAATTTTGTCTATTTATATTCGATTTTAATTGACTTATTCTTAGCTCATATCATGAGAAAGAATCTAAAAGAATTAGAGGATTTCGAATTTCTTTAGGTCAAACGTTACTGCGTGCTTAAAATTTATTTTATACGTTAAAGTTTATATTTTAATAAAAACTCATGTTCTTTGTTTTATTAAAATACATTTTTTCCCAGGCATAAATCAGTTTTAAATAGTTCCATCTAAAGTTATACAATTGATATTGTAAATCTCAAATGTTTAAACACACTTTTATGATACCCGGTAATAAAAATCTATAACAAATATTAAATTACCAATAATAATATAATATAAACATAAAATAATTATTTCATTATTATTATTAAAATTACAGTTTATTAATTATGAAAAATATTTAATTAACAAATATATACACGAAAATCAAATAACTAGGAGGCTCTCTGCTCTCCCACTCTATGTTGCTATATAAAATATATTGTGTTTATCATGAAAATATTTTAATAGGTACTCATTCACTATATTTTGTGTGCCTACCTAATATTTATATACGGCGTGCGAAGAAATCTCGTGGAAAAGTCAGTAGACTTAGCCTGGTTTTAATTCTTTATGCCTTCTCGAGGAAAATGCGCTAAAAATCTATTTCACGAACTTTTACAAAACTTTTAAAAAAAACACGGTTCCTATATGTTATCCCATAGGAATCGTGCATTTATCCGGGATAAAAATCAGCCTATGTCTTTTTCTGATCGTTTTATTACCACTTCCTATACAAAAAATTATGTCAATTCTTTGCTCTATGAAAAATTAAGACAAATCTACCCCACTAGACTTATGTATTTGACTGGGAGAAAAAGAGCCTATGTCTGCTGCTCCAGACAATAATCCATCTCTGTTACAAATTTCATCCAAATTCACCGATCCAAACTTTCAAGATTTTAATATATATCAGATATCAGATTCTAAAACGTTTTCACGGCTATAATTTGATTGATTTCTTCTAACAGACATTACAGTTTCCAACTTTTTTCGAAAGTGAACAGAGGAAGCACAAAGCGAACACTTAACATAGCGCACAAGATATTCAACGAAATTAAATATATAATATTTATATATAAAATTAAATAAATTTCATTTTGATTCAGGTGAAATGAGGTTCTAGGTAGGCATTATTACCAGTAACTACCCCATATACCGAAATCTAGAGAGCGAAAATATAGCTCTTTTGCTATATTTTCCATCGACCGACACTGAGCTGTTCAATGATAAAGAGAGATACAGATAAAATGAAAAATATTTTATATATTTTAAATAGGACACTAATTAATTTCACTATTTTTTTTATATAAATACCGTTTGTGTTCATTTTTAATTAACTGGTCGTTATTTGCTTTCAAAAATGTAAAATACTGGAAAATTATTTGAAAATGACCTTGAAAACGTAAAAGATGACGTCATTTAAACGTTTTTCGCTTGTTTAAAATATTATTCTTTAGCAAAAATTTAATTGAAAGTTTTTCTTGAAAAAAAAGCCTTTGTATAAATTGTCGATTATATTCAAAAAATAAAACAGGAATATGAATAATTTCCTGATGGAATAATGGATAAGTAGTTTTAAAAAATCATAAGCAGAAAATTTACAATTACTGTCGAAGAATTCGAAATTCGGTGAAAAATTGACAAAATTTATTAAATTAAGTAGATTCACGCGATGAATGGTATTTTAAAATGTTTACACACAAAATATCGGCTCTAGGATTTCTTCACCTATTCCTAAAATCGTTGCCAGCTAACAAAATCCGCAGAGATATGTTTTGAATAGTTTTAATGGTTTTAAAAGGATTTTGGAATTTGGTGGTAGCCACAAATTCAATCTTATTGTTACCTTTAGTAACCTTTCTTACTTAAGTAAAACTGAGAAATTTAATCTTTTTATTTCAATGAATGTTTTACAGAATCTTATAGAGCCTGTTGGAGGAATTCAAAACTTCCGTAAATTTTTTCGAAATCTAAAAAATTTGGATTTGAATCAATTTAATTTTGAAGTTAAATGACTTGAACAAAAATAAATACCATAACTGTACAAAATATATAGTCATGGGGAATAATTCCCGTCGCGTCATGTCGATTCACTCAGAGTTTTACATTATATACACATTTTTTGCATGTATTACAATGAAAAATATTTCAACACACTCTCCGACGGAAAAGGATTTCTTGTTTTTTTGATTAAAAAACCTACTTAATGAATTAATTATTTAGGCCAAATATATCGAATTACACTTTTTATTTTTACACTTTTAAAGGTGTTTAAATAATCTTTTTAGGTAATTCATGTCTTATTTTTTTATCGAAAAAAGTCGAGGATTTAATTCCTTTAATCAAGAAAAAAGATCGATTTTTTTAAACAATTTATAACGCATGCAATTTGGAGATTAATAATTATTTTTTAATCAAAAAAAGTAAATTTTATAATTATAGTTTGTTAAAGACCTTTTAAACGATTTAAAAATTAAGTTTATTCAAATTCAATTCCTGAATATCATAAGACACATAAATAAATAAATTTTGGACATAAGACACTCCAAACTCCATTAATTATGAACTTTCGGGGCACTAGATTAATTACTGATTATTTTAGATAATAAATTTATTTTTTTGCAATCAGTAAGAGAGATTTATTTTTTTTTACATAATATTTCTCCTAACTATCTGAATTCTATGAGTATTTATCGGTTTCCAAATTTCTATACCATAAGCCCAAGGTATTTTTCAATAATTATTAAAAAATAATCTGAGTTTAGTAAAAGCAATCAATATTGATTATAACCTATGAAGAATGAAAGATTTTGTAGATAATGATCGGGTGGAAACAAAATTGCTTTGGATATGCTTGATCTAAACACACTCTGCTGAATTTACAAGAGCCTTTTTTTCTTTATTTGCCTTTTCTATAAATATTAAAGATTCCAAATTTTTCTATTACTTACATAGAAGAACCCCTCAAATCTTTATACGTGACTCTGAAACGTAATATCGGCTTTTTTATTATCGAAACGAAAATATCTTCATAGCCATTTTTCCCAGAGTCAGGGGTTTTCTTTCAGGATTTAATAATAATTTAAAAATGTAGTGGGCCCAACTAAAATGTGTTTTATTTTTGGGCGAAATGACACCAATTTTAAGATTTCCAAAATATCAACATGCCTACATTTATTAACAAATTTCAAGACTACAAAAAATGTACTAACCAGTCGCACCTGGGGGAGGTTGTCCGGCAGCAACTGCCGCAGCAGCCGCTGCTTGATGATGATGTAAACCAGCTTGATGCATATGTGGTAAGAATGCTGCAGCGACGGCCGCTTGTGCATTAAAATATGCCATACGTGATGCAGCCATACTGGCCATATGATGATGACTAAATGCGGCCACTGTATCAGCGGATGGTGGTTGATGGCTAAATGTTGTTGCCGCTGATGATGTGTTAATACCACTAGGACTGTTTGCGGCCGATGTTGATGAGCCATCATTATTTGTACTTGAATTTGCACTACCAGAACCTGGAAATCAAATTTCCAGGTTTAGTATTTTATTGGAAAAGTTGCTTATTTTATTAATTATAAGTATTAGCTAATTTTTTGCATATATGCCATTATAATATTGAATTTCAATCAGATTGTAAACTAACTATATTCTAAATTTTACTTCCAAAAACAGGTCAAAACCACTCCAACTTGAGTTAGCGCTAGTTTAATTTTGTAACCAGTTTTCAATTTCTGGCCGAAAATAAAGTACTACGTTGGCATATACATTTTGACAGAAATCAAGTAAGGCAAATGATAGTTGCCCCCTTATTAAAAATCTTGTAAACATTATCTTGCCCATTTTTATAGTATTAAAGTTTTTGGGAATACTAAAATAATATCTCAATTATCTCGATAGCTTAGCTTTGCCAGAAAAATAAACCAAACATGCTTTTGAAAAAGTGGTGGGCTTTAAGAAAAGGCCCAGTTATCAAAATCTTCCTATAGGGGCTTTGAAAATCTATAAACAGAGACTTTTTTCTTAGTTTCATAAGGCTACTTGTGAGACCTCCTATTTCTAGGGCCCAGTGGGAAACTGCTCCTTAAAATCTGCCACTATTTTAAAACATAGTCTTGAAAATAATTTAAGGCATAAGAATAATTTTAACAATTGGTACTTATAGTCTAAATTAAGTAGAGATTCATCCCCTCGTGGCCAAATTTGTTCGTAAGCGCTGGGAAATATTAAAAATATGATCCAAGCTTTGTACGACCTACAAATTATCAAGAGTAAAACTTAAAAGAAAGTGTAGCTTTTGAAAATTTAAGGTCTTTTTGCTAAAAATATTTTTAGGCTTTTTTTATTTGAAAATTGAAAGTAAAATGATCAATAAATCATTTCTTATTTTCCAGGTCGTAAAAAATTTAGACCCAAATTTTTAAAATAAAATACCCAAATATTGGTTAAATTTTTTAAGAAAACAAGCAATTTTTTTTTAATGTCAAAACGCTAAGATATAATTATTTGCAAGTAAAGGCGCTAAGAAGTGGTTAGTTAGGAAATTAACGAATACTATCATGCAAAAATTATCCAGAATGACTTATTTAACTCGAGTGGAAAATTTTGATTTCTTTAATCTAAGAAATTTGTAGCTGCTTAGAAATTACTTGGGGAAGAACATGCTTAGGTTTGGGAAAGACATGTTTATCTAAGAGAGAATTGTTTATCTTCTTAAACAGAATAATTCCGGTTGGAAGTTATATTATCAGAATGACTAATCCCTTTGATTCGACGGGATCTACATTCATTGCTTTTTCTTTCATGAACTGTGAATTAATCGTTGTTCACGGATTTTAATTAGGTTGTTTAGTGTCAAATACCACAAAAATGATTATTTTCTGCCATTATATTTTCCCAAAAAAATAAAAATTCATAGATTTTTGAGGAATTGTTTGCAAAAATAACGCTTCATTCGTGACACCGTCGCTTTTGATAAAGATTTTTGTAATTCTAGTAACAAACTCTAGATTAATTTGAAAGACAAGTTCATTTCTACATAAATTAGGTGAATTTTTTTTTCTGGCAAAACATGAAAAAAAACTATAAAATAATGACTTACCACAATGTCCACTACCCGGTGTAACCGCAGAAACACCCGCCGTTGGACTTCGATGTTGTGATGTATTTCCCGTCGGTGAATTATTATTTTCACCCGTGCTATTCGACGTTGGACCTAAACCCAATAATTCTTGTATAGCAAACGGTGAACGTTGATGGGTCATTGCTGATGTGGCACCACGATTATTTAAAAAATTATCTATATTATAACTAGATTTTTTTAAACTTGGCGGCGCTGTGAATATATTTTTATGAAAACTGTTTATATTTTCCGATATCACACTTTCAATATTCATTTTGAATCGATTTCAATTTTTCCAAAAAAATCCCAAAAAAAAATGTTTCAATTTCGTTGTGGTTTTTTTTCCTTATAACGTCATTTTCAAAAAATATAAAAACAAGGCCATTTTTTATTAGTTGGGGGGTTAAATTTCGCTGTAGTTAATATTTTTAGACCGAGTTATAAATCGTTGTCAAACATCACTTCACCAAGAAAAACCGTATAACTTTCACACTAAGTTTTTTTTGCACAATCACAGAAGAGAAAAATCCAGGAATAATTTTCCAGTTTATTAATTTAAAAAAACAAAAAAAGAAAATTTATGTTCTCATTTGAAAAACTTAAAAAACAAGCATGAAAAACTTTTGCACCAAAAATTCGCTCGCGTGTGTGTATTTGTTAGCCCGTATGTTTAAAGACTAAAACTTGATTCTCTAAAAACAAGTTTCTTGATTGAGGAAAACATACATACTCATGTAATTACTGATGGAAAAAGTAAAACCAACCCTCTGAAAAATAATGGCCATCCCATAGCGCATATTGGTGGCGTTTACATGATTTTTTCACACCCCCCTTATACAATTATTATTATAATATTCATAATAATACCCCTACTAATAAACAAAAACCTTACCAACAACCCCTCCACTAAATTCGGGAGCACTAAATTAGGTTCCTCATATAGGTGTGGCTTCAATATATATGGTATTATGAAATCACGTGTTTAGCAATTGATTGGTTTAAATCGTTAAACGTATTTATGTTTAGTTAGATTTAAGGGTGATTTTTGTTTAACATTAAGGTGGAGCTTATATAGTTAAGGTGGTTGTGTGTGATGATCACGCGCTCTGAATGAAAATCATGAAAAATATGGGTGCCTTATGGTGTTTTGTGTCATTGATGCTTTTGTCGTGTATGCACTGGTAATGTTTCTTTGCATAATACACTCTTACTCTCCGCTTGATGATGCTGTTCGCTTCTATGAATTTATTGTTTTTACATTATAATGCGTTTCTTCATGTATGTATGTATGTATATGTGAGTTGTTTTTTTAACGCTAGTTGATGTTTTCACCGCTATGCACCGTTATTTGTCGCTGTGGTTCGTTATCGTATGCGTTTTATATTAGATGTTTATTTACAGTTGTTACAGAAGTTTTTTTTCTTACTTGAAAATTTGAATGGAAATGTTTTTCTTCAAAGAATTTATAATGTTTTTTTGACAAAATTCTAGGGCAAATAATAAAAAAACTTTTAACAAAAAGAAAACTGACTTTAAAAGAAAAACTTTTCCAAGATAAATTAATATGCACTAAAAAGTAAAAAATAACGATAATATAATGTAGTTTAAATTATTGTTTTTTTTTTTGGAGTCGGTGTCAGCCAAGGAAACAACTTTAACAACAGAACAGTTTGCTACATTAGCTTGGCTGACACCGACTCCAAAAATAACAATAATTTTAACTACATTATATTATCGTTATTTTTTACTTTTTAGTGCATATTAATTTATTTTGGAAAAGTTTTTCTTTTGAAGTCGGTTTTCTTTTTGTTAAAAGGTTTTTTATTTTGTGATTTTTAGTGAATCTGAAGTAAACTAACTAATTCGTCACAAAAAAAAGAATCATCGAAATCGGTTGGCTTGATATTGAGTTATTCGTCCTCTTGTCGTGTATACTTGCTGCAAATCTAAGACTTTTATGATTTTTTCATGGATGACGTTGTCAGAACTGGACCAAAATAAAATGGGACCACACGGGAAACACCAGCTTTCAAATAGATAAAGAATTATCAAAATCGGTTTACTCATTCAAAAGTTCTGAGGTAACAAACATAAAAAAAATACAGTCGAATTGATAACCTCCTCCGTTTTTGTTTGAAGTCGGTTAAAAATACTAGGGGCTTTTTACTTTTCTGTTGGTTTTTTATTTTTTATTTTTCTTAAGGTAAATAACTCATGTCAAAATTTATTCTTTTAGAAAATAAATTCAGTATAGAAATTTAACAAGATAAAAAAGCCTTTTGCAGCTTAGTAGTAAAAAATTAATATATGTTTATTGAAATCTTGAATTCTTGCTTCTTCGTTTCGGAAAAAGATGTAATTTTTAAGAATGCTTCTATGTCCAAGCGACCAGGAATTGAAAATATCTCATATTTTTTCTTATTAAAAAACCATTGCACAATCATTATTTTCACTAACTGATCCATAACCAAAAGAAAGCATGTTTGATAACTTTTATGGTGGAAGCGCAGTGCAATTTTGACTTTTAAGCGAAAACATAAAAATATCCTATTTAATGTAATACAATTCCCATTCTTTTAGTTCTGAAACTCAGATATTTAACTCCTAAACCTGATTTATATTTCCGTAAATGCTCAAACCTGATATTCCTTAACAATTCTACAATTAATTGAAAATTTGATGTTTTAATTATGATTTTAATTTCCCCAAATAAAAAATATGTTCAGTTTGATATTTTTCTTGATCGGTTTTTTTTCTTGTTAAATTGAACCGCTGGTTGAAAATTTTGCTGATTTCTAAATTCAAAAATTTTAGTGTAATCAAGCTATTTTCAAAAAATACTATTTTTAAAACTAGAACTATATTTTTTATATTTGAAGGACTCTTTATGTTGAAAACCAATATTCTATCTAGGTTTTTTTTAATAATCCCCGAAGAGATATAATAATTTCATATAATTAAATCAAAAGTCAATTTTCCAGTTCAGGAATTAAAAAAACACATAAATCATAGTTTCCACAAAGTATTTCATAATATGAACAAATTTTTAAAATTATTTCACGATAATTTTTTTTCTAAATTTAATTCTAAAAATTAACGACCCGACTAGAAATTTTCACGTGCTCCCATTTGGGACCCAGCTTGGTTGCCCAATTGGGACCCCAAATTGGGCTGTAACGCAGAAACTTATTTGGGGCCCGGTGGGGCTATCCCAATTGGTTCCCAATTGGGCAGTCCCTATACGTTCCCGAATGTGCAAGCCCTATGGATTCCCAATCGAATAATCCCGGTCTGTTCCCGCTTAATTTACCTTATTGTAAATCATTTGCCCCTTGTTAATCAATACAATCATGATGTAGCCTATAGCTTCAAATTAAAAATAAACTGGAAATTACCAAGCAAATTTTTTTATTTATAAATTTATAAAAATACAATAGATTCAGTCAATAGAATGATCATTTTTTTAAACGAAGAAGACGATGGCCATCCCAATCTCGAGCACCTTGTATCACTGCTGTCATTGCCTTCAAAATTTCTTTATCGTCTAGTGGGTTTTCGGGACTGGAAGCTAGTTTTTTAATAAAGACATCTATAATAATTTAAAAAAAAAAATTATTAATGTAAGAACTATTTTTTTTAATAATTACAATATAACTTGTGATCGAAATTTTTACCTTGTATACTTGAATAAAAACTTCTGGTCCGTAGAAGTCCAAGTTCACATTTTACATAACCTCACTTTCAATTACACTCAAAAGTTCGTTACACATATGTCAAAATAATATAATTCAATTAAACGTAAATGCACTTAAAAAATTTTATGATATAGTATGATGCTGAATTTTTATAAATTAAAATAACAAAAAAAAACTATAAAAAATCACTTATTTTCGATTCATACTCGATTACTCGATCGTTTGTTAATCACAGTGTTTTTATTATGACAAATAAAAAACTTCTCGTAGCGCCATCTGTTGAAATGTTTTAAATAAATAAAACGCGGAAAATTCAAAAATGAAGAACTAATACTTTTGATTCAAATAGAAGGGAAATAGCAATAACAGAATAATATTAAGAGAAAAAAATAGATTATGTAAAAAACGAAAAGTTTATAAATACTCAAAGTACAGAGTTAAAAGTGAAGTAAAGCGTTTTGAATTAAAACTTTTTTAGGGAAATTATTTTTTTCTAAATTTATAACTATTTACTTACTATAAAAAAATAACTTAAACAAAAAAAATTAATTGAAAAATTATGATTGTTTTTAATAAAGTAGGAAATTTTTTAAATCAATTAACTGTACTAAGATTAAGAACATATATATTTGCTTTATTCAAAGCAATCAAATTTTTCAAAATCCGGTAAAAATAGAGTAAAGATTATTTAATTTTTACATCGGGCTATCCCAACGTGTTCCCAACCAGGTCCCACTCAAACAATTAAACCGTTGTGTTTATCATTTAATTTAATTTGGGCTTTCCCAATAGGTTACCAAATAGGCCCCAGTTGGGAAAAACTATTTAAAATCGCCTATTTTTACATTGGGCTATCCCAAAAGGTTCCCAATTGGATCCCAATTGGGATAGACCTATTTTAATTTAATTTGGGCTTTCCCAATAAGTTCCCAAATAGGCCCCAGTTGGGAAAAACTATTATAAAATCGCCTATTTTTACATTGGGCTATCCCAAAAGGTTCCCAATCGGATCCCAATTGGGATAGACCTATTGGGACATGCCCCAACAAATCCCAAGCGGGCCCCAATATAAGTACTGGGACAATTTCTAGTCGGGGATTTTATTGGATAATTTTAAAATCGAAAACAATCGAACATATGGATATTTTCTAAACATTTTCGGGTACTTATAAAGATCAGAATGGTTTTCAATTATTTAAATACGTATTTTCTAAAATTGGTGCTGTCTGTGGCATCGTAGCACCTGAACAGATGAACCGATTTTAATTTTTTTTTGGTTTCATTTGAAAGGTAATTTAACAAAGAGTGTACTTAGCTATGTTTCAAGTGCAAGCTTAGGTTTCCGAATCCGAAAAAAATAAAAAATTTACGATGATCTTCAAAATCAATTCAGTTTGGAAAAGGCATGACATATAAATAATTACTATGGAAATGAATGGTCAAATAAACTTGGTTCAATTCATTTTGAAAAGTGAAATTGTAAAATAATTAAGTAATTCAAACCAATAATTCAAAAGAACAAAATCAACTCAATTATTTCAATTTCAATTAAAATATTTCCAAAAATTTTTCCCACAAAATGATAGCTCTTTAAGTATCCTTTTGATCTCATCTGATATCCTTGACCATCACTTCGATATTGATTTAAAAAAAACAGTCTGATCTGTGCGTCTGTGTGTTTCGCAGTGGAATCGTAGCCCCTTAACGGTCGAACCGACTCGATTCAGAACATTTTATAGCAAAGTTTGTAAAAATCGGTTTACAAGGAATAAATCGCATGTGTTGGGAGTTTTTTAAATTTGGTTACATTTCACTTGTGTTAATAACGAATTCAAATAACTTTAAATTGTACTGTATAAGCAAACTAATCATCCTATATTACAATAATGACTTAATATTTATATTAAAAATTACAAAAAAACCTATTCGTATTGTATTTTTTACGCCTATAAATGCAATAGAAAAACAAACACACATTAAAATGCGTATATGATGAGAATATTATAGTTATATAAAATCTAACACCTAATATATTACAATATATAAAGATACAATATAATATCTATACATATGAAGTAACATTTTACGTAGAACAAATAATATAAAAAGGGAAATCCATGTAGATAAAATAAAAAAAAAAACGTCATACGACGCCGGTTCGAGTCAAGAATTTTTCTTTTTTTTTTTTTATCTCTACCATATACAATAATATATATACAATAATTCATTCAACATATTTATATATGTGTGTGGAAAATGCCGGAAAACTATTTATCTGTGTATGTGTATCATATTGGTGTGAAAAAATATGATGTTTTTGCTCTTTATATGCGTTTCGTAAAGTTTTTCCTTCAATTCTATTTTTTCGTAAAATATTTTGGTTAAAAAATCAATTGATATATTGTAAAAATTTTTCGTAAATAAATTTATGAAATTAAAGAAATCCTTGTAGATCGTAGGCTCACAATTAAATTAATAATTCTTTTTCCTGTCTTTTGAAAGCTTGGTAATAGTAGAAATGCATAAGCCTGGAGAACAATTTCCCACAAATAATGTTTTCATGTGATATATTTAAGAAATAAGTTATTTAAACGACTCAAATTTTCATCAAAAATTACCATTCCAAAAAAAAAAAAAAAACAATTTCTCGGTTTTCGCAAATGAATGCGAAGAATTTTAAGGAAAAATCAAATAGCTCTTTTACATGGTAGTACAAAATGTATTATCTCGTGATTCGTTAAGTATATAACCTCACTGTATCGTATAATCACTTTATATATCTGGTTAAAAAAATATTCGGACTAAAAATACTTTTTAAGAGACAAGCTTTTATAGCAATAAAAAGTAGCAAATAATTTTACCTACGAGTCACTCATACCCGACTATTTTTAAAAGCTTTAGGCGCTAAATTTAAAATATCAAAAATAATTCTGAACGCCCCATCTACTTCCACTCGCTTATTAGTTTTCGATTCATTTTTAATATTAAGCCTCTCAAACTTTTACAAATCGTCGGGTATGAGTGACTCATAGATAAAATTATTTTCTACTATTTATTATTTTTTTCAAATATGGTGGAAGCGAGGGGAAAATCAGGACACCACAACCTTACCATGCATTGTCATCCAAAATAAATGTGCATGCAAAATTTCAGGGCAATCGGAAGCCGGGAAATGTATCAAATTTGACTTTCAAGATTTAATTACAGACAGACAACGGGACAGGTGAAATTAAATAAAAGCTTGTAAAAAATAACAGAAATATCACAAAAGTAGATGTTTAACGGCTTACCTACATATCTTTTAAGAAAAGAAATTAGAAAGTTAGAAAATTGTTATTTTTTGGAGAAGCGATGTGCAGGTTTTTCTTACGCAGTTCAATTTGACTGAATGGATTTCAATTTCTATTCTGAATAATATAACTGAGAAAATTTGAAGGAAAATAATAGTAAATAAATTTTTTCTCAAACAAGATATTTTAAAGAAAAAGTAGGCAAAATTATAATGCGATAAAAATATACTTTCAACGCTGTCTATTTCTGACAAAATCAGAACAAAAAAACATCAAGGAATGTTAATTCTGAAGCATTTAGCTGAAGCTTGTACACCTTTTTAAACGGCTATACTTCCACTAATTCTTTTTATAAATGTATAAACAATATGTATAAAATATATTTAGCATAAAATTCTTAGTTCAGCTGATGCAGAAAAAAATATTTTTGTTATATAAAAAAAAAATGTCTACAAAACACTAGATAGTTTTGGAAAACACTGGTTAAATGCCTCCTAGTTCTTCAGTCATGAATCTACTATATAAATTTATACTGCTACGTAGTATGCTGCTACGTTGTACACATGGCTTAAAAAGTCCTTAATAATTCCTTCAAGAAAATATCAAAATAGAGATTTTTGAAAGATATACTTTCATTCAAAGGTTCAGCAATTCATTTCCACCTTTTTACGTTATGTTTACTTCTAACATTGTAAACTTTTAATTTTCTGCAACTTCTTTATGCCTTGAAACATCGAATCCTCTGACCCGAGAAAGATATTAAGAATTTGATGAAAGCGAATGGAAACTCTTAAAATTTAATAATTTCGAGTAAAAAAGTAGTTGCTTAGCCGGATTTAAATGATTTTCTAATCGATGTCAAAAATGTATTTCATTTGCGTTCAACACCTTACTCGCAAATAATATTTCACAAATTTAAAAACTCATGGATTGGCTAGACCCTAACATTGATTTTATAGATATTCCAATGCTTACGTTGCCTAAAAACCTTCCCTGAAATATTTAACAACTCTTTGAGTGTCTTTTAGACTTTTATCCAGTTCATGAATAAATAAAAACTCCATGAATAACTAGAAATTATTTGGCATTTTCTTGAAAATATGCATTAGAAGTTTATTAAAATAGAGATTATTTATGTCAAAATATAAAAAAATTATTTGGGGTCGGAAATGTATGGTTACTCGAAATTGATTAAAATCCTTAGCTTGATTAAAATTATCAAGATTGTTTTGAATTTAGTCATTAAAAAAAAAAAATATTTACTTAATTATAATAAAGCCTCCAATTTGGTTATTTCTGATATTAATCTTTCTGTAAGAAAGTATACGAAAAAAAAAAATTCTATGTGATCTTAAAAATCGTATTTCGAAATAAATACGGAATCCTAAAATACCATATAATTTCCACATACAACAGAAATGACGCAAAATTATTAATAAAATAATTATTTATAAAAAAAAAAATAATAATAATAATAAAATACAAATGGGAAAAAAATTGTTTAACAACAACAAAAAAAAAGGGAAAAATCCTTCTACATATAATAAATAAGTGTAACGTGTTAACTAACTTTACAAATTTCTACCACCCCGAGCTACCCCCAAACTACGATTATTAAAATGGGAATAAAGGAGGTAGTAAATACATTTATTATGTAAAGGCTATATAATTATGAATTTTTTTTTGTCGCTGCAGTATAAGCTTGAATTCGTTACCAAGTTATAAGGAGGTATAAATTTTTATGCATATAATTTAACTAGACTATAGATATGATGGGGGCTTTATAGCTTGAGGGCCAGGCACCATATCATTCATAAATTTTCAGATCTGGAGATGCATCTTTTAAAGATACTGGCAACTGGGAAACAAGCTTAAAATTAGTTCGTCTTTTTTGAGAACGATATTCAAATAATTTTACGAGATTTAATTTTACTTTTTAATTTATAGAAATTGCAGCAATATTACCAAAAATGTGCATTTGGTCTAAGAGACAGTATAAGGTCGATTTTCACCCCTCTGATAACCCGATCAGACATTTTTTTAATGGAATTTTAATGATTTTTAAACACTCCTATCATAGTTTTTCTATCGAGAAGTGTTCTTGGCTACTGTTAATTATATTAGTTTTAATCAGGCAAGCCTATATCATTATTATGGTAATTAAATTATTTTGGATTAGCAAACAGATCGGTGTATATTGACTTACCTGTGCATATGGTATGTACAGAACTACGCCGATTGGCTAATCAATCAATATTGGTATCAGTAGAAAGCTAATTTAATAACAAAAATAATGGTGTAGACTTTCCTGAAAAAAATCGTTCATGAAAAAAAATTGATTAAAATTAATTTAAATAAAAATAGCCATAAACACTTTTCGATAGAAGTGTTTAAAAATCAATAGAATTTCATAAAAAATATGTCTCATCTGGTTATCAGATAGGTGAAGATCGACCTTATACCGTTTCTTGTACTAACTCAACATTTCCTGTTCAGAATCATGTTTAAAATCCAATTTTTATTGATCTTGATATAAAAATCATTCGCCGGGATTTTTTTCAAAAATCATTTGCATGAGCAATTAAAAACATTCTGTTTTTTTATCTACACCAATATTTCAGATCGTTGACTCAAGAAATATTTACTTGTTATAAGAACTTCGAAAAATCAAGAAAAAGTACTTCAATCCAGTAATTTGTTTACTGTTTATACACAAATATTATAACCTGGCCCTAAAGCTAATGGGGGCTATGCTTGTTTATGTTGTTATGACGTAAGGGGGTTGATTACTTGATGTGGGTGATTTATAACACCTTGAACTGTTGTTGTTGTTGTTTATGTTAAGCTTGACAACATATAATACTTAAGTAGGTGTATATTATAGCAACAAACATCCATACCATTGCACCATTGCACCCCGCTCCCCCCCCCCCCATAACCACTGGTAAGAAGCACCACCAAGCACCAAACACCCAGTCAGTAATGCATTACAATTTTTAATCATGTAAATTTGTTCTATAGACTTCTATACACTTAGAAAATCTACATATAATAAACATTTTTTTTTCTATGTAAAACAACATAATGTTGTAAATTATGTTATATATGCAATGTTCAAGTTATTTTATGACCAGAGACCATCAAACATTTTCAACGATGCTCATTTAAGGTGTTTGTTTCCCTACAGTATTGTAAACAAGTTATGGTTTATTGCACAATTAATGAGTTATTTTTGGCTTTACAATACCATACAACTACAAAAATATATAATATATTGTGTGCTGCTTATGAATTTGATAATATAGATATCTCTCTTTAATCATCAATACTCTATTGTCGTCTCTGTTCATGAAATGATTTTTATGGTATTATTATAATAAACTACACGATTGTCTAAATATTGTGGATAGTTTTTTATCACACTCTTTAGATTTTTTGATGTAGAAATTATCCAATTTAAAAGGATAATCTATATGATTCATCAATTTTTCAGCCAACTTTGAACGATAAAATAATAATAAAAAGGCCGATGACCTAGGAATTTTTTTTTGATTTTGGAAACTTTGTTAATCAAAAAATGTATTTATAAAGTTTTATTGAAATCCCCAGTATTATTCAATCATTGCATATCTCCTTAAAAGTACAACACACATTGTTCTATGCCAATCACTCGACAAATGGAAACGATTTTGGAAACGATGTTTTGCCTCTAGTTCGACGTTAATAAAAAAAAAATAGTTATGTTTTTGTATCAGAATTTGAGATTGAAAGTTTGAGAACGTCTGTATATAATAAACAATAATATTTAATATTGTAGTTTGAGGTTTTTGAGTTAATGGTGGGCGTTATATAATAGTAGTGTTGTTCCTATATATATAATAATATAGCTCTGAGAATGTGGAAAAAAGGGGTAAATATAATTTATCCAGGTAGTAGGTACATAAATACATAAATATAATCTCAAGCTCATAATAACTCAATGTAATTCAGAAAACTAAACACAGTATGGTTTACGAAAATAGTAACCTAGTACAAAAATTTGTCAATATTTTAAAATTTGTACAATTTTCAGAAATTTTTATAATTTTTTTTTCTAGCAAAATGATTTTAATAAACTGGAATACTTAATTAATAAACAGGAGGCTATATTTGTTTCCAATATACCTAAACTAATTAATAATATATCTTAAGATTCAATTTATTAATTATCTTTTGAGAAATAAATTTTACCAAAAAACTATAAGCAGATGACTAAAATTTATTCACTTTATCATGAACAGTCGAAAACATGCTTGAATTCTAGAAAAAAGTTCAATTTACATTCTAAGTTAAAATTATTTTCTAAAATTACTGAAAAAAATATAATTAGCTATTAAAATATAAATAGATAAAAAACTGCGCCTTATTTTTCGGGAAATTTTCAATACAGATTATGTACAGATCTTGCAGAAAATTCTTGTGAAAATTTGTATTTTGAAACATACAAATCTTAATTCTATGATAATATTCATAAAATATGCAGCAAATAAGAAGCTTTTTTCGTTTTATCTTTACTAGATTTTATTTCGAAGTTTCCATTACTTCATTCTTAAGAGGAATATTTTTGATTAAATGAATTTACATCTTCTAGAATAATTTTTTGCGCTGGTTATTTCTTCTCAAGATAGAATGTCCGTAAACACATTATTTTACAGAAAAATAATTTTAACTAGGTGTTAAGAATAACCTAGGCTTCTTGAGAATTGTTAAATTCAAAACATTTTTACCCGTCAATTTAAATAGATATTCGATCTGAAAGCTGGAACTTTTTACATGGGGTAAATAAACCAAATGATTAAGACTGGTAAATTTTTAATCATATCTTAAAAACTTTTTTCAGATATTTGTTCAAAACCAACCTAATATTTCCTTCATTTATGGCGAATTTTTTCATATAACTTATATATGTATAGATACAATGTCTTAGTATTTTACACTGTTGTCGAAAATAGTTATATCTGCACGGATATAAGTGCATGTTTTTATGGACTTCTCGAATGGTGAGTTTATTTCTTTAATTTGATTTGCAGGTTTCAATATTTCAAAAACTAAGCTAAAGATTTCTGAATACCTTTTGATACCTCTAAAAAGAATTGACCATAAAACAATGAGATCCATATATCTCAATTTTTCATAATCGAAAGGGAGTCTTTCACCAAAACAAGACTCTTTTACCGAGGGACACTTTTTACAAACCATTTTGTAAGTACAAGAATTTTCAACATAAAAACTTCCAAAGTACTTTCTAAAGTTCATACTATAGGTGTAGGTAAATAAAACTTAACATTCCTTCACCTCCTGCACTGACTTCTACTGCAGCATGTGTTTTGCAGTGTGTCGATATAAAATAATAGTTTGGGTTTTAAAAGGTGCAATAGTGATGTAATGTATAAATAAACCATCTAAGCTTGCACCTAAGGTACCATCTAGGTGTGCACATGTAGTTATACATGAACCTTAGCTATATACAGGGCGTTCTGTTATTCATTGCAGATCGTTATCCTGCAGAATAAACTCATAAAGACGAAGGAAAAAGTTATTTTCCACTTTTGGATATGAGGCCTACTTTGCGAGATAATTAACAAAATAAATTAATATATCTTTAGCGAACACAGTTCAATAACATTTTGAATGAAACCAATAAAACACTACTTAAAGAGAGGATGTGTTTTATCATAGTGGAAGGCGTCTCTAAATACAAAATTATTACAAAAAAACTCTATTTGGCTACTTTTGTTATTATAAAAACTAACCCATTAAAACGTACACTACGTTTCTTGGTAAATTAAGTGTTGTACGCAACTAATCGTGCGAATATCACATACATTAGGCATATATTTGGCAAGACGGACAATTGTCCGTTTTGATAAAAATATGCTGAGATACACACACACCGTGACAAACCAAAGTACGTATGTTGTGTGTTGAAGTTGTAAGTGATACAATGATTAAAATTTTGTGTTCTGTATTACACAATTTATTCCCCCTGCCCCGTACCTATATTAATATATATTTTGATACCTCCCACATCTAACTGGCTATTGGTGATTTATATTTTTGTTTTCTTTATAAATAATAACAACAAAATATTTTTTTTAGTATTCACTACCCAATTAAATCAATTATTGTTTTATGATAGTCTCCTCTAAGCGACACCTACTAATTTAATGAATTTGATAGGTTTGTGAATTCATAAATCTTTCTATTTTCCAATAGGCACATCTCCCGAATCTGGCCTCATATCGAAATTTGGTAAAGAGCTTTTTTGTTCGTCTTTATGAGCTTATTCTGCAGGATAACGATCTGCAGTCAATAACAGAACGCCCTGTATATATTGTTGTTAGATGAAAAGTTGCTATGAAGATTATTATGAATTATGATGAAGGTGAAAACTAGGATTGGAAGTGGAGAAGAAATTTCACACAACTAATGAATATTTCATTTGTATGTATATAAAGTATACGAGAGTACTTTTTTTAAGTGTACCGTGTTGTAGGATTTATATTCATGAGCGTAGCTTTATAGAGGGAGTATTAGGTATAAGAATTTAAATAAAAAATATTTTTTTGGGAACAAGCTTTTAATGCACTCAAAATTAGAAAATAGTATTTTTTTAAGCTACTAGTCATTCATGATTTCAAATATGGTGGAAGCTTCCCATAGCTTCCACATAGCTCAAAATACGGGTATATTATAAATCGGATTATACGCACTATAAAAATGTATTATCATCCAATTTACATATAAAATTTCAGCTCAATCGGAAACAGGAAAGTAGACGAAATTTAACTTACAAATTTTGATTATAAACAGCGGACAGGAAAAACTAAATAAAAGCTTGTGTCTATTTCAAAACGTACCTTAATTTTTATCAAAATTTGAACAAATAATTTCGGATTGCGCCCAAAAGTTTGGAGCGAAACATTTTGGAGTAAATTTTTCATTAATATCTACGAAAATGACTAGAAATTCATGCATTATTTTAAATTAATTATTAAAGTTATTTTGATTTTTTTAATAATTGTACCATGTTTCCTAAATGGTACCAATACAAAGTAATAATAAACTGTGTATTTATGTGTATAATATTGAAGTACCATTTAGGAGACGGATGAGTGCCATTTATGAAATTTGTTGGCAAAATGGTACTCTTTGATACATTTTAATGAACAGCAAACATTATTTAATTGATTATAAATAAAAGTGCTCGGAAACTATAGACAAATGTATAATCTATCACTCGATAAAAAAAAGTACATATTTTGATGAGCTGGCTTTTTCAAGTAAAGCAATTCGATTATGGCTTCTCTACCCTGTTTATAGAACAAAAAATTCCCCTTATAAGAACTTTTATGGTTTGAAAACTGTGAACCAATTCCGTTCGGGGTATGCCAAGGGTAGCGGATTCGATGCCCGCCGTTACAACACAAATTAATTTAATAATATGCATTAAAGAGATACAACCGGCCTTTGAAAATAATTGAGGAGCTGATAAATGAAATTATCAGCGAAAAAGGTGGTAAAACACATAATACAATGGCCTTTTTAGCCTAAGCGTGGACAGACAATATAACCTAAGTTAAATACTAAAGGTATGTATATACTTTTTCAGCTGAGACATACCTTTTAGGAATTTGTGTTGGCTTAAGCCTCTCTATCAAAACGTCCTTTTATCCGATTTTTATGGAGCTATCCAAAGATGTTATATATACTACTTATAAATGCATCATAATATTACTGAACAATTATATGGAATAGTTATTAAAGTTAACCGAATACATATAAATTTGTTCATACTATTAAAATTATATACGTGAATGCTTATTAAACATTAACAAATAATATGTTTTGCTAATTAATAGATATTTTATGGGCAGTTTTAGAATCATACAGTTAATCAAAATTGATTCCGATAATAAATTGACATGTATTATTTTTTTTACTATTAATTTATTTATTCATTAGTTTCCCGTTGCTAAAATGATGTTTTGATATCTAAATCTGGGCATAAAACTTCAAAGAAAATATAAGTTAGAAGATATTGATCCAATTTTTGTTTTCATGAAAGTATAATATGGTTTTTTTACAGTTTTCTTCATGGTTTCTAATCAAACTTTACAGTGATGAAAGTATAATTTATGAGAAAGAGGCGGCAGTATTAAATTGCCGAAAATAACATTTATTGTATTGATAAGAATTAGAATATTCTATAACGTTTCTACTTTTGTAGAAATCTTTTCATCTTTCGAACATAACTGACAACACTCAAATCAAACGAATAATTAAGAATTACAAATATAATAATAAATACAAATCTACCCTCCCAAAAAATAAAACTCATCAGACTTGTTAATTTCTCTCAACCTCCACCATAAACAAAACTCTTAACAGCGTTCAAAAAAAAATAAATAAAAAAGCGTTCTTTGTAAATTATCAAATTTAAATAAAAAATATTTTTTTAATTTTTATTTAAGAAGAGAGTAGATTTGCTTTTTTACTGATTCTATTGACAAAAAATAAAAATAAAACAAGACTTGGTAGATATGACCTTTTGGAATTATACTTATGACTTTCTGATTATGAAAAGTGTACTAACTGATAAGAGTAGAAAAATTTATTTTCTTGTTACCTATAATTCAATCGCGTTCCAGAAAATTTTTTGGGCACAATGAACTTTACATGAGTAGGTATTTTTAAGTGAATAATGACTTCGATTTACTTTGGTGTATTTTTCAAACCCGAAAATTAAGTTTATTTTATGATCGAAAAATTTTAGTCGATATTTGAGAAATCACTCATCTAATTACCAAGAGGACTTGATTTTTGTATTTTTAGATCAAAATTACTCTGGGTAATGCCCGGCTCTTGTCATGAGGAGATAGACTTACTTGAGCCAGCCTCTCTTTGACGACCTCTCCGACCTGGAGTCCGCCACCGTCAAAGCTCTCCTGCTGTTATTAAACAGCTCCAATTGGTTCATAGAGTAGTGGCCAGGAATGGGTGTAAGTGTTTCCCACCCCAGGACAGCCACTCTAACCTACTCTAGATAATTTTTTTTTTTAATTCCTAATTTTCTATTATCAGTTCTTAAAAGAACTATAAATAGATCTAGTGACTAAAAGGTTAACTTGAACGGTAATCTACCCACTGGTGATCACCTTAATATGCTTAAACTAAGTATATGAATAGCCTTAATCTAGTGATAATGTTAAATAAAACTAAATTTTAAATCTAGCACATTTTGTCTGTTTAGTCTGTTCACAATGACTGTTAAAACCTAAATTTTAAATCTAGCACGTTTTGTCTCTTTAGTCTGTTCACACTGTCACACTTGTCCAAGAGTTTGATCACTTCAGAGTTTGGATGCTGCTCATTTCTTCACGCACTGTGGTCACTTCGAGACTTCGGTGAATATCGTCATTACGTACATACCACGGGGAATCACTAATTGTTCGCAACACTTTTGATTGAAATCTTTGCAGGATTTCGATATTTCTATTGCTAGCACATCCCCATAGCTGAATGCCATAGGTCCACACAGGTTTAAGTATTGTTTTATACTCTTTAACACTCATAATAATTATTAACACTCAAGATAATGAATTTTATTCAAAAAAAAAGAAAATTATTATCCGGAATAACCGAAAAAATCATAACAAAAAATGTGTTTAGGAATTTGTTGAAACTAATTTTGAACCAAAAAATACAAACAAACGAATTCATTTGACGATTGACTGAATGGTTTTTTAAATATCAATTCAAACCCTGCCCGAAAGGCTTTTTTTCGGCGATTCTGGAGAAATGCTCATTTTATCGTTAAGATTTTTGGGTCTTTTTTCTAAATTTCATGAAAATTACAAATTTAGTAAGTAAACTTCTCTAAAATTCTATTTTTTCTATTTTTATAAATGCTTTATAGTTTTATAGACACGTAAAATTAACGAATTTCTGTGTAAAAACAATAACATCACCCCGAAAAGTTTCATTAAAAAAAAATATATATGAAAATAAATAAAAAACCGAATCCTTAGAATAAATTTAAATATCTACACAAAAAATAGAGAAATATTAAAGAAAAATTTGTATATGATAAAATTATATGATGATTATTTTATATAAAAGTAAGCAATTTTATTTAATATTTAATATTTACATAAATATTTATTAAAATTATGGATTATTATTATTATATTTATTTATTTGATAAATATCTCATTCCAAATGTCTTAAAATGTGTATGACTTTAATGTAAACCAGATTTATTTATATTTTCAAGATGAAAGGGACTTATTTAAATTAATATTTTAAATACTTTTGTATAAGTATTTTATTTATAATAACTAACCATCCCCTTCTTCAGGTATCTAGAATGGTTCACCGTGTCGGTCACCAGAGAATCAAATGCATTTTTGACATTTTCGATTTTTAAAATAACAGGATTTTACATAGACTAACACAGCTATGAATTTTTTACGAAGCCCAACGTAGCGCATAATATTCTTACTATATCAAACAAACTTTGAAACTCTAAGTAACAAAAATTTGCTAAAAATAAATTCTTAATACCTATATTTGATTTTTGGTATTGAATTTTACATTACAATTAAAATTATTTTTTACTTATTAGTCCGTATGTTTTAAAGCGTGATTCCTTAATTTTTTTAACTTTATTTCATATTTAAGACTAAATAAACTCACAAGGTGATCTCTATCATTCGAATATCTATTTTAAATTTATTTCCATAAAATTTCCGGAAAACCGATACCGAATTACTTTATTATCATCTATGTATAGTTCATCTTCATAATTTCACCAAAATTTGAAATTTTTATAGCGTGCTAAGGACGTAAAAAGTGAGGTCGAGTTCGTAAATGAGCAACATAAGTCAATTGGGTCTTGGGTCCGTAGGACCCATCTTGTAAACCTTTAGAGATAGAACAAATGTTTAAATGTAAGAAATGTTCCTTATAAAAAAAACAACAACTTTTGTTTGAAACATTTTCTTGTAAACATCACTGTTTACCTACGAGGGCGCTAGTTAGCTGCAAATTTTATAGTATGTATTAATATGGGAATATCAGTTATGTGTGTGTGGCTATTTAAGAGTGGATATCTTTCTTTATTTACATGACGTAAAAAGACAAACGATTGCGTCATCAACACTGTCTATACATGATATTTCAACAATTAATTGTTCGTTTTCACTTGTTTTCTAAATAATTGCTAATATGTTTTCTTTCTATTAACAGTTTTTTTTTAATTGTTTTCATTCGATCCAAGTGAAAATTATCAAAAACTTTCAAAATATGTCGTTTTTTATGTGATTATATATCGATTTTCAATGATTTTTTTCTTTAAAAGTAGGATCGGTATCTAAGCTGAAATTTTAACCACATATTCATTGAGTAAAAGTCTTTCTATAAAAAATTTTGAGCCTTTAAATCAAAGATTGATACATCCTTAAAAAAAAAACTTTTATCGACATCGGAAGTAAGTTTTGAGTTGATGAAGCTATGAAACTCCTTAGAGAAATCATTGCTATGTAAATAAACATTAAAGAAGCATGTTATAATAACTTTATATTTCAAAGCTATGTAAGTAAAATATAATGATTATTACAAAATAAAATAAATAATTATTTTACAATTTTCCTTTACTTTTCCTACAACTCTACCTTTAGTCTGTTGTAGTAGATTAACATATTTTCTTCATTCGCTCATACTAATCTCTTATATTCTCAATTCATTCAATAAGAGATATTCAAATGGAAAAATAAGACATAAGATGAAAATGTGATGAGTTGTGGTTTATTATCATTTATACAAGACATAAGTAAAGAAAATTTGTATCAATTTTATTGGTCATCCGATGTAGGACGTCCCATTATCATTGCATCAAAACTGTATCATATTTCAAGCTTTAAAATTTTCCGTGTTACTTGAAGAAACTAACTTCTGAATCATTCTTTTTTTAACCGACTTCAAACAAAAAAGGAGGAGGTTATCAATTCGTCTGTATTTTGTTTTTTCTTATGTTTGTTACCGCAGACCTTCCGACTGGGTGAACTGATTTTAATAATTCTTTATCTAGTTGAAAACTGGTGCTTCCCGTGTAGTCCCATTTCATTTTGGTCTAGTTCTGACAACGTCATCCATGAGAAAACCATAAAAGTCTTAAATTTGCATTAAGTATGCACGACAAGAGGACGAATAACTCAATATCACGCCAACCGATTTCGATGATTCTTGTTTTAGTGAAAAATTAGTTAGTGTACTTCAGATTCACTAAAAATCACAAAATAAAAAAACTTTAACAAAAGAAAACCGTCTTTAAAAGAAAAACTTTTCCAAAACAAAATAATATGCACTAAAAAGTAAAAAAATAAGGATAATATAATGTAGTTAAAATTATTGTTGTTTTTGGTTCAGTTTTTTTAAAAGGTATGCTTTATTATGTACTAAGACTTATTTTCGTAAGATTAATTTGGAAAACTAATATTCATTAGTTAAAAGCATGACAAATATTTTCTTTTACAGAAAACTATAATAGACGGCAAATCTTTAGACATTTGGAAATATGTGGTAAATATCATCTCTTTATTTTCGTCTAACTTTGCTAAGTGCTAACAGAATCCAGCCTGAAAATTTGAAATGGCAGTATCAAATATTTTCAAGCACTTATTTTTTTTGGAAACGTCGTTAAAAGAAGTAGTGAAATAAATAAAAGGATTAAAGAACAGAAAAATGTAAGCAATTTGAATTCCAGTAGCAAATTTTTTATCGGTTTCTTGTTGCTCTACCATCACAAAAGTCTTGACATGTTTATTCCCGAGGAAAGTTTTACAAAGGAAAATAAGTATAAATTGGTGTCCCTTTCAAACTATTTGTGTATCCTCAAATTTTATTAAACTCTTCATAGGTATATTATGACGACAGACGAATGAAATTTCAAAGAAGAGAGGTAACAAGTTCGCCTTGTAAATACCATAATTGAATTCCTTTATATGCTAATTTGATAAAAGTATACACCCCTAATGGAAGCTTTAATTAACCTTGAACGTTATCAAAAACTGTGACATGGATTTTTTTCAAAAACTGAAAATTCAAATGAAAATAATTTTTTGTGAAATCTTAAAAGGAAAGGAAACGATTAAAAATGAAAATATAAAATGTCGAACAAGCAAGAACGGTATATTCAAAAATCTCAGGATACTTTTGAAATAAGCTTTTATTTTTCAAATCGATCTAACGTACCACAAAACGTTATAAAAACTTACATAAACTTAGGTATACAAACTTAATTTTCTCCTCTGAATCATTCATGAATGCTTTCATTTTTCAGCTCAAGCTTATTTTCACCGTTCAATTTGTTTCAGCATACCAATTTTCAACTCTCTTTATTTTTAACATATAGAAGAAAGCTTAAACATAAAGAAAGCTTAATTATGTTTCAAACATTCGAATTAAAAGCATGTTACCCATGATTTTTCAACATGTTTTCCATACTACATGTAATTTACAATAATGTATATATTATTTATAATCTGCTTAAAGCTTCTTACATATTTATATTCTTTGAAATTCAATTGAAATTTATTTTATATTTTGTATGTATGTTGTGTGGTTAAGAAAAGCAGTTCCATTCTATAACCAGTAAGTAATAATCATCATTTTATTTCATAGTTAGTAAAGGAATTGAAATCATAATAAAGTCTTTTATTTAAATTATCTGAATGAATATTATATGAGAGATGTATTCTTTTATTTAGATTTTTTTTTATTTATATTATTTTATATGTATGTAAATATAAATATAAAGTCTAACTTATACTAATTAATATTGTTGTAAAACTTACTGTCTTATATTCTTGAGACAGTTCATTTCATGTAATTTCCAATTTATTTTTATCTTAAGACAGTGTACGAAATTAAAGCAGTTATTATATTATTACGACCATCCTAAGATCGATATCATCAATTCCAATGACTTGACGGTGAAATGGACGTTAATTTTTTAATTATTGGATAGAAATTACTATATAGCAAATGGTTTTCATCAAAAAATTTAACATTTTTTTTCACATTTATCTCAAAGGCTTTAAAAAAATCGAAAATCTACCAGCAGCGGTATAATTCATTATTAGGAGCATTAAATATTCAATATCTTCAATTGACGTTCTGTCGTTAATTAAAACCAAATTTTTAAAATTAAAAATTATTATTTAGGCTAAATTGCCATAAAACATCGTTTTCATCAAAATCGGCAGCAAAAACTTTTCATATTGTTTCGGACTTTTTCTAATGGGTATCTCTTTTAAATATTGAGAAAATGAATTTGTCACCAATTTTGACAAAAACATAGTGAAATAGCACGATGAGGCCTCCAGCCCAAAATGCACACCAAACGGTATCTTTTTTAGGATGCATTTCTTTCTCCACAATCATTTGTGGATTTTTGGAACCCCAAATGCGACAATTTTATCGATTAACGAAGCCATCGAGACGAAAATGACCCTCGCAATTAAGAATGATTTTCGTTGAAAAATCACCGTCCAATTTGCATTATTCCAAAATCCAACAAACGGTCTTCGCTGTCCATAGTCTTCCGGCTTCAGCTGTTAAGTAAATTGAACTTTGTACGCATAAAGTTTTTGTTGAGATTCGATGCATAGTGATTCATTTTATTAACAGAGCCAGTTTTCTCAAACTTTTCATTCATTTTCTTATAGTGGCTTAATTTGAAGCATTTCAACGACCCATAATGGTACGTATTTTGCGAACTGTGACTGTAAAAGTTCCACTACTTTGATAATAATTTTTCTCAATGAAAATTCGTTGTTGTGTATTCTAGAGCTCTATTTTACTTAACCTCCAGCTGCCTACTAACGAACGGCGGATGTTCTTATTGGAAAATCCTTTATACTAATTAAAATTAGTTTAGAATTGTATAGAACCTTCAATGATTTCAGCTTAAGAACTACCGTAACTGAAATAGCTACTATCTTTGTCACACTGGCTTTTACTGGCTCATTTTCAAACTGGCTTCAACAGAATTAAATGGTATAAGTGTGACTTTACACATTATATTTATTTACACTCAACACATCAACATATTCATACATTTAAAACTGTTGTGATTGATACCTTATATATTCATATTATTCCATTCTTCCTTATTCTTCCTTATTTTATGAAGATTTATTTTATGTTAGAACAGTCAGTGGTCTTGTGGCTTTCTATTTAGAAAGAATAGATAGAGCAACTCACATTAGTTTAAGAAGTTTATATTTTCTCTTTATTCAACATGTATAGAATTCCTTACTGTGTTGGTGGTTCGATAAAGATAGAACTATTATACCATCTTATATAATATTTCTATCAGTGGTTGTTAGTACCTTAAATAATTTTATTTCATTTTAACTTCTAAATAAACCCATTCATAAAATTATTCCTTTAAGAAATGGACGTAAGCTTTTAACAACTATAGAAGATACTTATTTTATCCTTTTATCATTTTTGGATGTGTTAATGTTATCCTAAAAGGAATGAGAATTTTTATAGTCATAGAGTATGGATTTAATAAAACTTGCGTCCTTATTTGGATTAAATATTCTCCCCTGGGTAAACTTCGATATTAATAAACAGAAGTCTCTATTAGTTAGCAAATTTTCGATGATTTAAAATGTAATGAAGTAGTACATATATATAATAAGGTCAAGATAATTTTCGACTTAGGGTTGAAATTATTTGTATCTTATTTTCAACTTTGATGATAAATTTTGTTATAACAACATGGATATAGGTATAGATTAAGAATAAAATTTTTCAATATCTGTCTTGGTTTTCGAAATATTGAAAGCTAAATAATTAAGCAGAATTTTCAGTTTTGGATATTTTGAAAATTACTTCAGATATCGAAAAATTTTAACCTTACTTTTAAATCAATACTCACTTACATAACAAATTTTCGAAAAAAATCAAGAAAAACCTATTCGGACATTCGCCATTTTGGTCTTCTATACGACAAATTTACTGAAATAATATTTTTTTAAATTTTAAATTATATATTATTTATGTAAGATGCTCCCATCAATATGAAGAATTCTACTCAAAATAGGAAAAAAAATTGAAATTATTTGAATGGATTTTCATCCAAAAATAGCTAATAACTAAGAAGAAATAGCTAAATAAAAGGAAATTCAGAAAATTTTCTTTCATTGATATAACTACAATATAATTTTGGGAATAGAAAACTTACAATTGAGGCACTTAGCAAAACAAAACTTTATAGACAGTTTTGACTTATTTTATATAAAATTTACTGTATCGTCGCTTTTACAGTCCTTAAGTTCCATGGAAACGTGGCAAAAGATTAGAGTTCACTTTGTCTGCCTCATAAAAGTATATAATATATTCAGGTAAAAATTATACAAAAAATTTGAACAAATAAACCACAAAATTTAAGCCATGAAATCATTCATAGAAAATCATAAGTGCCATAGAAACATATATTTTGATAAATTCTCTTTTCCTGCCTTATAAAAATCAAATATTTTTGGATGATAAATGCACCAAAAATTGTAAAAATTAACCACAGCTTAAGCCATAAAATATATTAAACAATCTAAATATATTTCTAAAAGGGAATAAAATATTTCTGAAAATACAAATATTCCAGATTTACGCTTGGAAGTGTTTCTTGAGTATTGGGATACTTTCTATTTAAAATATAAGTATTCAAATCTAAAGATGAATACTATAAAATAAGAAAATATTAAATTCTGAAGAAAACCTCAATAGTCAGCAATTATTTAAAATATTTTACCTTTTTCTAAGCATATTATTTATTTATATGTTAAAGAAGCTATTTTTTTTTTAAATATATTTATTTGTAGAATAGGTCCCCTAGCAAAACGACCTTAACATCGATTATCCAATTTATCCTATTTCAGATTTTTGTGTAAATTATTAACCGACTTCAAACAAAAACGGACGAGGTTATCAATTCGACTGTATTTTTTCATTTTTTTTTTTATGTTTGTTACCTCAGAACTTTTGACTGGGTGAACCGATTTTGATGATTCTCTGTTTGATGATTGATCTGTTTGAAAGCTGGTGCTTCCCGTTTGGTCCCATTTCATTTTGGTACAGTTCTGACAACGGCATCTATGAGAAAACCACAAAAGTCTTCAATTTGCAGTAAGTATGCACGACAAGAGGAAAAATTATTGTTATTTTTGGAGTCGGTGTCAGCCAAGCTAATGTAGCAAACTGTTCTGTTAGAGTTGTTTCTTTGGCTGACACCGACTCCAAAAATAACAATAATTTTAACTACATTATATTATCGTTATTTTTTTACTTTTTAGTGCTTTTTAATTTGTTTTGGAAAAGTTTTTCTTTTGAAGTCGGTTTTCTTTTTGTAAACAGTTTTTTATTATTTATTCAAATTTTAGAAAATATGCTGATTTTAATAAATATTCCTTTAAGGTACATTATTTCTGGTCAATTTAATTTTCTCAAGAAATCTTTTTTATGGCTGTCAAGAAGAAAGCCAGCTATTATCAGAAATAGTAGCTTCAAATTATGTCGATTATATTTTTAGTTTTGACTACTTCACAAATTATGCCTATGGTTGTTAGATAATCATTTTTATTTCAAAATCTTAGTATTAAAATAATATTTGAAATTTGTGATGAAAAACGCCTACTTCTTATATACTAAATAATTACCTAAATATTTTTCCAGCGATTTTATGTTTCAAATTTCCTATTTATTATTGATAGATCTACCTTTTCTGGAACCATTCGAAAACTTATACCATACACAACTTTAGATAATGAATGAACCGATAGCTCTGTTTTATCCAAATTCTATGAATAGTAATAAATTAATTAATATTGAATGATAAGAATCGTACAACATAATCCTAAATTAATACAGAAGTCAAGTTTTTCGACGTATTTTGTTTGCCATGTATGTTCACAAAAAAAACAACTGGCAATAAAACACGCAAAGAAGAAGGGCAGCAAGTGTCGAAAAATCGAAAAAGATATAGGAAATGGAAATTAATTGTAAAAAAAGACTTTTAACAAAAAAAAAACCGACTTCAAAAGAAAAACTTTTCCAAAACAAATTAATATGCACTAAAAAGTAAAAAACTAACGATTAATATAATGTAGTTAAAATTATTGTTACTTTTGGAGTCGGTGTCAGTCAAACTAATGTAGCAAACTGTTCTGTCAGAGTTGTTTCCTTGGCTGACACCGACTCCAAAAATAACAATAATTTTAACTACATTATATTATTAATTGTTATTTTTTTACTTTTTAGTGCATATTATTTTGTTTTTGAAAAGTTTTTCTTTTGAAGTCGGTTTTCTTTTTGTTAAAAGTTTTTTTTATTTTGTGATTTTTAGTGAATACACTAACTAATTTGTTACTACTAAAAGAATAATCGAAATCGGTTGGCTTGATATTGAGTTATTCGTCCTCTTTTCTCATAGATGCCGTTATCAGAACTAGACCAAAATGAAATGGGACCACACGGGAAGCCCCAGCTTTTAAACAGATAAAGAATCATCAAAATCGGTTCACCCAGTCAAAAGTTCTGAAGTAACAAACATTAAAAAAAAAAAACAGTCGAATTGATAACCTCCTCCGTTTTTGTTTGAAGTCGGTTAAAAAAATTCTTTAATCCTTTCTGCAGCTGCCAACTTTGTACTATTTGTTTACTCATTTTATGAGTAACTATTTATCAAATTTTTAAGATATTTTATCCAAAAAATATCATGAACTTTTCTATAACAAAGCAAATTAGACCAGGAAGTTAAATGGACTATTGTAAGAAGTTAAATGATAATTTTATAAGAGTTCAAGATAAATTTCTTGAAATATGTTTTATATAAGCTTATACAATAATTTATTTTTCATGGGAAAAAAATTTTTTTCAATACTATCATCAATTGTTACATTCAACATCGAATCTTTCATGCAATTATGGTTCGCTTTTTTAATCATCTTAACACTAATTAATGATGCTATTAATTTTTTAATTACTCTTTCAAGAATTCAATTCAAATAATTATACATTTATTGCAGGTGCAACTAATTCGAAACGTGATTAAAATAAATTATCAAGAAAATAATAATAATTTTGTTGTTGACAAAAAAAATTCAACCCCTTAGTCAACAAAACCATATAACCCCACTATATCATGGATTAAATCTATTCAATTTTCCCAACACATTCCAAAACATAATACTTGCGAATCGAATTAGAGACAGCATCTATTTTGTATCGAAAAAAAGACACTGTTTCAAATACACACACTCAGAAGGTTGTGTGTACTCCCATACTCTCACTAATCGAAATATAAAGGAAAAATACTAAACAACCCCATAACTTTTACACCTTCACCCTTTAACACCTCACACATAAGTATAAAACAAAAAATTATTCAAGTTTGCGCGCCTATTAAAAAAGTGGTCGCATATAAAAACACTTTATATCGTATGCGTTATATATATATTTTATAATAATAATAAACAAACCCTTAAAATGAGACGCCATGTTTTTTTTCACACTATTTTTTTATAGAAAAAAAAATTATATATATATATATATATAAAATAACCATACTACTTGAATATAGGTTGTTTAGAGGGTAGAGGGTTGAAATGTATGTATGTAAGGCTGATGAATAAGTATATATATTTTATTCAAATATATACAGGGTCATACAGGGAAAATTATAACCAGAAAATTGGCAGTACTTAGTCGGTTTTGAAAATATTCGAGACTAATGTCAAAAGTGTTATTCTGTATGGATGTCAAACCTGGAAAGTCTCACAAAGCATCACCAGACAACTGCAAGTCCTTATCAACAGTTGTCTCAGACACATCCTCAACATTTATTGGCCCAACTCGATTTCTAATGAAAACCTGCTGGACACCTGTCACCAAACTCCGGTAGGACACACCATCAAGCAACGCAAATATGGTTGGATTGGTCACACACTCAGGCGAAACAACAGCATAGCCATAGAAGCACTTGAGTGGAACCCCCAAGGAAAAAGAAGGGTGGGTCGACCTCGTCATACCTGGCGAAGAACCCTGGAGCAAGAAATTACTGAAGAAGGCAAATCCTGGGGAGAACTCAAGTCCATGGCACAGAATCGAGTTCGTTGGCGAGCATTTGTTGAGGAACTACGGCCCCCTCGGGATCATAGGACATAAATATATATATATATATATATATATATATATATATATATATATATATATATAATCGGTATTTTACTGAAGTCGGATGAATGCGACCCCTGTAGTCCATACGACTAACTTCCCAGACGAGGAAAATCCATTAAAAAAAGGTCTTGTTGGCCTTTATAGATTATTCTTCGAACATGTACTGCAGCTTATGCTGGAACGATTATTATCTCCATAGATAAATGATGTGTTTTATCCACTTTTAAGATTCCAAACTAATCTCATTTCTCAACTAATTCTGTTGAAAACTCTTTCAGTTCTTAAATACGCGGTTACGCGTCGAATAAGTTCATTCATGTGTTAATATCATAACTGGTTCGTGAGATAATCGAGGCGAAAGAATCCGAACGAACATACGAACACACACACACACACACAGACATCACATTGAAAAGGTTTGATTCGGATATTGCGGCCTTGAAACCGCGGAAATATGTAAAACTGGAGAGTTTCCAAATCGACCCCATTACATTAACTTCCTCTGGGAAGTTAAAAACTGCATGTAGTATGTTTTAAGGTATTGAAGGTATTCTACAATCACTCAAAAATGATATTGTTTGCTTGTATATACTGTATTTGTAATGCTTCATTTTATTTATATTAAATTTTTCAATACAATCTCAATAATTTCGAACAGATACTGTAATCGGAATACTCCTGTTTTTTTATTGAAGTCAGGTAATCAAGACTCTAATGTCTTTTTCTTGGCTTATAAATTATAATAGACACACATTTTTGGCTTAATTTGAACACCAAACATGTTCCCAAAATCTAAAAATAGAAAGATTTCCCTAAATCTTTGAAATTTTTTTTTCATAAATAGATTAATACGATATTGAATCAATTAAAACTACAGTTCATTTTATGGCTCTTATTCAGTGTTATTTATTATTTTAAATACTTTCTAATGATTTTTTGCAGTATCTACTGGAACACTCTGTATGCATACATAATGTAACTTATATACTATTAGGCGCTTAGATGTTGGGTTGGTAGGTGTTTGCTGACTGCACCACCACTGATGAATGAGGATGGTTGGTTGGGTGTAAAAGTATGTAAAAGAAGGTGTGAAGTTGTGGTGTAAAATTATGGAAATTATTATTATTTTCTATATATATTATGAGTGAAAAAATGGTATATATACATTTTTTATGCTTAAAAAGTTTTGAATAGAGAGGAGGGCTGTAAATTTTCTCAATATACGGTATGTATTATTGAAAGTTATCAAGAAAAACAGCGTTCATTTTCAATTATTATTATGTTCCAGTAAAGTAATATCGAAATTTTAAAAATTTTTATACAAAAACTAAAATTCAGAGAAATAACTGGTAATTTTTATGTTAAATTTGGAATTACATTAATTTGAAACTAGAAATGACAACACACTATAGTTTCAGAATTGGTATACAGTGTACTTTCTAAATTTAGAAATTTTTAGAGCCAATTTTTTAGTATTTTCAACCTTTTGTCTATTCATGTTAAATCATGTTCGGTCAAAAATACGAGTGCAATTTTGTACAAAATTTAAAAAACACACCGACAAATGCGATTTGTTCCTTGTAAACCGATTTTTGGAAACTTAGCTATAAAATGTTCCCAATCAAATCGGCTCGACCGTTTAGGGCTTACCATGCCACTGAGTAACACACAGACGCACAGATAAACACTTGAAACTTATAACACTCCTTCTTAAATCAATATCAGAGTAGTGGTCAAGGACATCAGATGAGATGAAAAGGATATTAAGAGAGCTATCATTTTTTGTGACAAATTTTAGGAAATATTTTAATTGAAATTGAAATATTTGAGTTGACTTTTTACTTTTGAATTATTGTTTTGAATTACCTAATTATTTTACCATTTCACTTTTCGAAATGAATTGAGTCAGGTTTATTTGACCATTCATTTCCATAGTAATTATTTATTTTATGTTAAAATTATATCTCTTGCCTTTTCCAAACTGAATTTATTTAGAAAAATTTATGAAGAGTAAACAATTCATAGCTGTTTTTTCAATAAAGATAAAAATAATAATGTATACACAAATACGATAAAGTTTGTAAAGCATTTCATAATCCTAAAATTTGAATAGGTGCATATAAAGTAATCGCACGGTATATGTATTCTTATCACCGACGGAACGAAATAATATTTGTACAAAACAGAATAAAAAAAAATTTTAACCAGCTATGCAAGTTAAAGAATCATGATTTTTTTTGATAATTGATATTACCTTTACAGAACCGGCCCCTTGAAAATTTTAGAACATTTAAATATTAAGTTAATATTAAAAATTCCAAACGTTTTCAAATTTCTCCTCAAATTTTATCGACAAACATCTGCGAACGTTCCTACGGAAGCAACTTTTTTCTCATATTTTTTTTCACTAAAGACTGAAATAATTTATAGGGCTGATATATAAAAAAGATATATTTTTATGGAATGAAAATTAAAAGGAAAGAACCTGGGTTTATCGAATACGTAGCTAATAAGGAACAATCATAAAATATTTGAAATGGATTATTTTCACGATTTCCACATGTATTTATACTCTTTTATTTTTAAAGTATTCTTTAATTTTTAAACAGTAATTGAATTAAGTATTAATATCGTTGACTCAAAAAATATTTACTTGCTTTAAAAAGTAAACGAGTTTACTTTCATCTAGGAATTTTTTTTATTTTGACAAAAAATATTACCATTATGAGAGGGACTCAGATCCAGAATAAGACCATTTTGGCCTTGACCTTATTCTTGCAGAAATATGTCTTAATCTTGCAGAAACGAGTCGTGGCAGAATTGAGTATTGCACTTGGTTTTGAGATTGCAAAAATAATCTTCAGTTACGTTTTGGTTGAAGTTTCTCCTGGAAAATAGCCAACCAACTGCGTTTACTTAAATCCAGTAGTTTTTTTTTAACTATAGCAAAAAAATATTCCCATAAAGCTTGCCAATAGCTAAGTAAAATTTTATACATTAAAATTGCAAAACTTTACATGCTTTACATGCAAAGGCAGGTACTTTTTTCAAAATAGTGTTTAATCACGATATTTTTCTATGTTTAAAATCTGTTCAATTGTTTAAAATAAAATATCTACCAATCCTGTTGCTAATTAATGTTTCGGATATTGATATTGGAGGGAGCGCATGGCAGTACATTAAATATTATTTGCAGTTCTATTTTAGAAGTTTTAAAATTTCGTAAATTTACCAAATCTTCAACTTTTAAAACTTTTAGCTCTAGAAAATGAAATGTTTTCTTACTTACTAGCATTTCAGTAGTTAACAAGCGAAATTTACCAAATTTTAAAAACCCCCGACAAATTTTTGGGTATAGAACCCTAAGCTTGCACTTGAAACATAGCTAAAAACACTCTCCGTTAAATTACCTTTCAAATGAAAACAAAAAAATTAATATCAGTTCATTCGTTTAGGCGCTACAGTCCCACAGACCGACACGGAGATTAAAAAAACCTGCTTGGTCTAAAAATATTTTGTTCACAATTTAACTAGAATTGATGTAATCCACCTCTGTTCATATAAATCCAAGCCTTAGCAAATCCTATCTCATTTTAAAAAATTTAAAATTCGAAGAGAAAAAAAATGCAAAACAATAACGACTATTGTTTAACAAGAAAATGGGAAAAATTTTTCGTTGTATTTTTTTCCCAACACTGACTGATTATAATCATAACAAATATTATCTACTAATGTTTTAATATTTTCCAGAAAATAACATGCAAATAATCATAATAACGAAGAAAAATGTTTTTTTTCTCATAATAATTATTATTATTCATATATTTTTCACAACCAGGAAAATTTCAATACGCCACGAACGCTCGAAACGTCTTTTGTTTTTAAACAAACAAAAAATGTAACTACACGATGTAAACACACATATATTTTTTGTAATTTTTTTTTTCAATTCAGTTTTTTAAAATGGCATAATGAAAATAAAAAATAAAAAAAAGGTTGACCTAACACAACCTTATTTTACTGTAAATGCATACAATGGAGGCATATTTCGAAAAAAAAAAGTAGAAATTTTCTTCCATTTAAAAAAATATATAATAAGATTCATTTTTAACCGACTTCAAACAAAAAAGGAGGAGGTTATCAATTCGACTGTATTTTTTTTTATGTTTGTTATCTCAGAACTTTTGACTGGGTGAACCGATTTTGATGATTCTTTATCTATTTGAAAGCTGGTGCTTCCCGTGTAGTCCCATTTTATTTTAGTCCAATTCTGACAACGGCATCCATGGGAAAACCACAAAAGTCTTAAATTTACATTAAGTATACGACAAGAGGACGAATAACTCAATATCACGTCAACCGATTTCGATGATTCTTTTTCTTGTGACAAATTAGTTAGAGTACTTCAGATTCACTAAAAATCACAAAATAAAAAAACTTTTAACAAAAAGAAAACCGACTTCAAAACAAAAACTTTTCCAAAATAAATAAATATGCACTAAAAAGTAAAAAAATAACGATAATATAATGTAAATCAAATTATTGTTATTTTTGGAGTCGGTGTCAGACAAGCTAATGTAGAAAACTGTTCTGTCAGAGTTGTTTCTTTGGCTGACACCGACTCCAAAAATAACAATAATTTTAATTACATTATATTATCGTTATTTTTTTACTTTTTAGTGCATATTAATTTGTTTTGGAAAAGTTTTTCTTTTGAAGTCGGTTTTCTTTTTGTTAAAAGTTTTTTTATAATTAATTTGAAAACGTTTCGATGTGACTTCAAGCTTGATAAATTTTTTTCGTTCATTGGACATTCTTGATAAAGAAAGATACCTACTAACTTCATATAAAAATTATAGGCGTCAAAGTGTAGCTTAACGAATAATACTATCTTAACATTCGCATACACGAAGCTTGCGGGAATAATTGGCTAGGTTAGTTTAGATTATATTGGTTGTCCACGAAGGACACACTTAGATTATAAAGCCCATTGTGACACCATATATGTGTTTTATCACCTTTTCTGCTCATCAATCACCTCCTTAATGCCAATACCATGCACTACACTAGCCCGTCAGAACTATGAATCAAATTAATGTTACCCTAGCCATATCGCGAACGGAATTGAATACTTTTTAACCAACTGAACAACTAGGGTTGACATAATGGGCTAGAATCTTTGAAAATAAAAACGATTCTTCAAAAATTGATCGTAAATAAGGCAAAAGATTTATTTCCATATTGCTAGTAAACAATACCCAGTTAAAGACTTACTGGCGTTGAAAATAATATGATTAACGTTATTTGGAAGACACAAAAAATTCTTGAAACAGTCAAATTTTGTTAAAATAACACGTGAATAGCTAAAGGAAATTACCGACAGAAAATCAGATATGTTCGACTCGTTTGTGGCACCGTAGTTCCTAAACGGATAAACCGTTTTTTTTGTTATTTTTTTTGTTTTGTTAGAAAGGTAATTTAATGAAGAGTGTTCTTAGCTATATTTCAGTTCGATTATAGGGTTCCGTGCTCGGAACAAGTAAAAAAGAGACGATTATCTTCAAAAATGGTTCAGTTTGGAGAAGGCTAAAAGAAAAAGAGTCCAATAAAATAAAACGGAAGCCTGCATTTTTCGTAAATAAATATTGAATTCTATTCAAGGGGTGGGAATATATTTCTTAAATGATTGTCAAATTAATTATCAAAGATGATTTATGAGTATTTAAAATAAATTTTCAAATTAATACCAATTTCTAGATCAATTTTTGTATTATAAATACGTATTTCGTCTACAAGAAAAGCTTGCGAGGATGCCATACCAAGAAGGTCTTAACAGATTAGGAGATACTCTGAAAAACCAACAATTAAAGGCATGGACCAACTACGAGGGAGGGCGAATCGCCAAAAGCCTGTTGGGTGAAGGAAACTCGCTCGGTAACAGATTCGAGGAGATCTTGAAACTAAACAGAGCTGATATTAGAGTCATCGTAGAGTTACTCACAGGGCATGATAACCTGAACAAGTTCCAACATCAGATTGGAAAAAGACAATACTCCGCGTGTGACAGATGCGGAAAAAATTCAGAAGAAATATCGATCCACTTTCTCTGTTACTGCCCGGCGCTCATACAGCAGCGAAGGAAATGGTTTGGTCCGGCCATAGTCGAACTAAAGTAAATTAGGAAACTCAGCGCTAGGCAAATCCTGGGTTTCAGTACATCAGTTGGTCATAGTAGCCACTGAAAAGCGTAGCGGGGATAGAGTACAAGGGTCTATTTGGATAGGTCCTCTGAACCATTGCTTCGAGGCCCGATGCTCGAGCATGGCCCGCTAACCTCCATACCCATACCCATACCCATACCCATTTCGACTACAATATTGTCATCATCAGTAAGTATTAATGTATCGTAATTGAAAATTACAGGCATTGAGACGAATTTGAAATTTTATTTCCTGAGTGAGTTCCAAACATCTGTAAGCTTAAAATGATTACAGCTTACAGAAATTTTGACATGTCACTGTTTAAGAATTGCTTAAAATCTTCATTTTTTTCTTTCAAAATTTCATTAATTTCTTTTTTAACATTCAACCATAAAAAATGAATTGCTTAAAACATAATTACCTTCTAAGATTTTAATTACAGAGAAAATATTTTTAATGCGTTTTTTTCTTCCTCTAAATTAAAAGATTGTCGCACACATACTTACAAGCATACTATTAAGGTTTTCCCATATAGCCCACACACACACACGTATACATTTGAAAAAAAATATAAAACGCGAATAAATTGCTCACGGAAACTAACCCATTAAAAATAATTACCAACTTGAAAAATGTTGAAAAAAAGATTATAGCACATGTATGCGTCCACACATATATGGAACACATTTAATAGTTTTTTTTCTAACATTCTGGTGAAAGTTCTATATTCAACTCGAAAATCGAAATCACAAGTAGTTTCAAATTATTAAGTGTAGTTTATATTTATATTTTTAACCCCCGAATTAAAAAAGGGGCGTTCTAAGTTTGACTGCTATGTAAGTGTGTGTCTGTGTGTTTGCCTGTCTGTGGCATCGAAGCGCCTAAACGGATGAACAGATTTTAATTTTTTTATATCATTTGAAAGGTAACTTAACGGAGAATGTTAGAGCTATGTTTCATGTGCGAGCTTAGAGTTTTGAACCCGAAAAAACTAAAAAATTGGCATTGATCATCAAAATCGATTCAGTTTGAAAAAGGCATGACATATAATTTTAACATATAAATAATTACTTGGAAATGAATGGTCAAATACACCTGGCTCAATTCATTTCGAAAAGTAAAATGGTAAAATAATTAGCTAATTCTAAACAGTAATTCAAAAGAACAAAGTCAACTCAAATATTTCAATCTCAATTAAAATATTATTTGTCCTAAAAAATGATAGCCCTCTAAGTGTCCTTTTCATCTGATGTCCTTGACCATGACTTTGATATTGATTTAAGAATGAATGTTATAAGCTTAAAGTGTTTATCAGTGCGTCTTGATTGAGCACATTTTATAGCTAAGTTTCCAAAAATCGGTTTACAAGAATTTGTCAGGGGGAATTGATTATTATAAATCTTATCAAGTGGTCATAGTGTCCGAAGAACTCCCTGCTGTGTCGCGAAATCGCGCTTACAAAAAAATGATATCGAGGTGTCGTTTCTCAATACCGTTTAAATTCACATTTAAAGCTAATTGATCTGACTACCACAAGTTATATTCGAGATGGGTGTTTTTTTCGTAAAACAGGGTAAATGAGGGAATTAGAGCGGTAACCATTATGATTTCTACATATGTTTTTCGAGTTTAAAAACCATTTTTGTATACGTATAATTTTCCATTAAAAAACATCGACTTCGAGCCTACAACGACCACCAGGTAAGTATAATTATAACATAAATTATTATTATAATTTTTTTGAAAAAAAATTATTATAGTGGGAAAAAAATGTAAAGTTGTTTGGAAAATTTTTAATTTTCATATTTAATGAATAAATTTTTTAATGAGATTTTCTTTTAATTTGAGTTTTATGCATGTATGTTTATATATATTTATTATAGATATAAATATATATATAAAAATAAATGTGTAGTATTTTCCAGGTGGGTTTTAATTACGAATTTTTAGCTTGTATGATAAGGTGAGCGAAAACTACAGTCAAATATAAAATTATACACTGCCAACTAAAAGTAAAGCTCTAACATTTAGAATCAGTTTAAAAAATATAAAGAAATTGAACAGTGAATTCTTAGAAATGACGCCATTATTAATTAAATAATTATTTAAAAAAATAACTTTGTAGAAAATATAGAGGTCATTTTTTCCTTATTACTGATATTTTGATTTTTTACCTGTGAAGAGTTACCTACATTCAATTGATGCTTTCAAATCAATTTAAAGAGCAAAAATTAAAACTATTTCATCATAATTTTCGTTAAGTTGATAGTTAAAATTGTGGTTGATCATCAAACCTGCTTTCAAATTTGTTATTAATTCTTTTAATTTGGGAAAATTTACAATTCTGAATATATACAAATCAAGGTCCGTTTAGGAAATATATCAAATGTAGGAATAAAGCATTGAAATTTGGTACCAAAAAGTTGCAATACTTTTATTTTTATTTATAGGATTCTCAAACTGTTCTTGTTATTTCAAATCTAACTAATTCTCGAGCAAGTGATGAAATCAAATTTCAAATTTTCAGAGTGAATTCTGTTAGAACTTAAAAATTTTGAATTAATTTTTCGATATACACCATAGTTTTTGAAATATTGTTGTCATAGTTTTTGAAAATCTTTTATAGAAAAAATAACATACAAATGCATGCTCTTTCAAAACTTTATGGAAAAACGAATGCCTCTTGTTATAATTTTCTTTACAGGAAAATATTGGTCATGCTTTTAACTAATTAATATTAATTTTCTAAATTAATCTTAAGAAAATTAGCCCCGTTACATAATAAAACATACCTTTAAAAACACTTCAATATAAGATTAATATGTTAAAAATGAAAACTTAACAGCTAAAATCTAAAGAGGACGTTCCTCAAGATTTAAAGATTTTCCTAAGATAGCGTAAGTTTTTAGTCCTTCTTAAATGTGATCTTGGGAATAAAAGCGAGTACGAGGAGAAATTCTTGTGCTAATAACTATCAATGTAGAAATGTGACTACCCTAAAAAATTCGAAATTAGACAATTCTGAGTTATGCCCCCTAATTCAATATAAACATATACAATTTTTTCTTTTCATTCAATTTTCAGCTTTTTTGGAGCTGCGATAAGTAGGTGCTTGTAAATTTTAATAAGTTGGTGACTGATTCAATGAATTATGAGTTTTCAATATTAAGTGTTACTTCTTTCTTAGATACATATTTATCAAAATCTTTTCGAAAACTTTGAATAGATAAATTCCACTTTCTCTAAACATCCATTATTTCCTATTAAAATAATTTCAGGAGCACTTCCCATAAATAACATCCTATTATTATTTTAAACAAATCTATTTAACAAATTTACAAATATTTCTTCCCATAAAACACAATTAAATTTGACCACAACACACATCCCCAAAATAACACACAATGTCACGAAAACGAAAAAAAAAATCGATAAACAATTAATACATATCGAAATTTTTATATAACTCAAAAGAAACAACATATTCTTTTGATTTATCCAAAAATAAATTATTTATACATGAACACAATAAAGACCTTCTTCTTCATTTTTTTTTGTCCATGATAACAAAGAAGAACCACTTCACACTCTTGTTGTGAATACAAGAAGAAATTTTTTTTTTTGGTTACAATAGAAATATAAAATATATAAGAAAGGCTTTAAATAATAAAATTTTTATTTCTTTATTTAATGTCAGGTATAATCACATATATTTTGTGAAATTAAGTATGTTTTGACAGTTTACCCACGCTTATAACAGCGAAGCCATTACTTTGTGGGTCTATACAATCTTTTTGTTGTTCTGTGTTCAACCATTTGGATCCCATTTAGTTTGTGGACCTTTTTTTAATACATTTATTACATTATTATTAAAAAGATCTTGTCTTGTTGTACCTAAATGGAATAAATAAAGAGATATTAGTATTTAATTTATTGATAATTATAATAATATTTATTGATAATTGTTTGGGTTTTGTGTGGAAAAGGTGTCATTTTTGACAGGATCACATTATTTTTTGTGTATGTTATAGAATATAGTTCGATAACATTTCTCTTGACGAAAACAATTCAAAATTCTAATAACAAGTAAATATTTCTTGAGGCAAAGATCTCAATACTTAATTCAAGAAAATAAGTATTTTCCTGCTTAAATATTAAAGTTTTGCAAATATTCTTTGCACAAAGAAAATATTTTTCTCATTTTCCCTCATTCCTCAAGCAAAATATCTTTGAATAGCTGATCAAATTTTCATTAAAGATATTCCGATTAAACCAGCCATCAAAGACGCATTAAAAAGCTTTTTGCATTTTTTATTTTATGCCCGGGAAAATTTTCAGCAATTATAGTTCCCTACATGAACATCGAAGCACTTGGTAAATGCCGAAATACTTGAAAAAGCTTAAAATTTGATGAGCTAGTTAAAAATATCTAGAAAACTTGATAGAAAGCAACATTAAAAATGCCTTCGGATTTAAAAAAAAAAAAACTTTTAGAATTTACCACTTAATTAAGAATTCCTTCGAGAGATAAAACTTTTCGATAGCTAACAAATTTAAACCTCATTCCCTAACGCCATACCAAATTTTTCCTCTGGCAGTATAATATATCACTCGACCATAAATTTCAGGAACTTCTAACATTGTAGCCAATAACTCCCAACTTTCATTTTTTTTCGTTATTTTCCATTATTTATGATCCTGGAATTTTCTTTTGACGACTTTCATGTGTTATATTTGCGGGAAAAGGCAAAAAATTTGTATCCTTACAACAGCCTTTAATCTTCCTCGCGAGAAAAATTAGAATGGTTCAATTTTATTAAAATCTGTTCACAGAGAAATTTAAAAATGTACATTTATCATTTACTATCTGTGCATTTTCTTTTTTTACTATATTAATTTTAGGATAAATTTGAAACAACGCCCGATTACAGTTTCTTGTTAAAACATGAAACGACAGCAACAAAACACATTTTTCGATTCTATTTATCTTAATTTTCTTAACTTTTGAAGTTTGTAAACGGTAATTATGGCATTATTGAGAAGAAATCATTGTTATTGCATTAATTGCACTGTAACTAAGTAAATTTTTTCTAAATTAATTCGGAAAACATTGGCATTGCTGTAAAATAGCTTTTACAAATTCAGTGTCGAAATAGGTACTCAAAATATGAAAAACTTTGATAAATATATATTTATAGAAACATTTATAGAAACTTTTTTTTGACATCAATATCGACAAGAGTTTATTTAGCTGCACATTTTTATGCACTATAATTTATAAAAAAAACAATTTTCGATATCATATTTTATAAAATTAATTGCTTCAGGATATAGAAATTAGTTTTATCGATGGAATCATTTTTATAAATTAATGAGTAATTTTAACGACCGAATATTAAAAAAGCATATATCACACGTCTGACATCGTAACTCACCCATCATTGCTTCATGATAGCATATATCAATTATAATTAATTCGAACAAAAGTGATAATATTTTTCTATTTATTTCAGAACACCTCCTTGTTATGATGGCACACTTATTATTAATTATCTGAAAGCTTTAAGCGAAAATTAAGTTAATATATATGTTACAATGTATACGAAAATAAAGGTACTTATTAAAAACGTGTGTCTATGATGATATACAAAAGTCACAATAGATAAAAAAAATTAGGGAATTTCACCTTTAAAGACTAGCCCAATAACTTTCTGAATCGAAACGACTACACTGAATATAATAAATAACGCAGGTATTAGAGCTTATTTTTATTTCAGATACTAAAAATCAAACAATAACTAGCACTTAAGAACGTTCCCAAAAAATCACCCTTTTTAGGATCATCTTTAAATCGTGTCTCACTAATGCCCTTAATAATCATTTAAATTTTCTAATACCCCCTTCGGTGTTAAATGTACAGATTTGAGCTGTTAAAGTTTGCGTTTTGAACAAATAATAATAATAATAATGGGGTTTAACCTCCGTTTCTCTGACATATACGCCTATGACAGAGGCCACCCACATCATTATTTGTTAATCTTTATTTATTTTAATTACAAACATATTTACAATTACTTTTGTGGGTGGAGTCGATTACTTCGTTCTTATCCAAGCGACGACAATGTGATCAATTCTGCACTCCCATTAATTATAAATTGTTCACACTGCGGCTGCCTGGATTCGAGCCCGCTACCTAAGTCTAAATGGACGAACAATCATCGACAAACGCCTTAGGCTCTTTTTAACATATAAATCCTATAAAGTGTTTTTAAAGGTATGCTTTATTATGTACCAAGGCTAATTTTCTTAAAATTAATTTGAAAAACTAATACTTATTAGTTAAAAGCATGAAAAATATTTTCCTATAAAGGAAATTATAACATGCGCACTCGTTTTACCATAAAATACTTTTAAAGTCAATGAAAGAAATGTCAATTGTGATATTTCTTCTATAAGTGATTTTCTCTAAACCTTTAGGCATAAAAATATTTCAAAAACTGTCGTACATATCGACAAATTTTACCATTAATTTTCGTCTAATTTTTTCTAACAGAATCGACTCTCAAAATTTGAAACGTAAGTCTCAAATATTTGCATACATTCATTTTTTAACACCCCCGAACTAAAAAAAGTGGTGTTATAAGTTTGACCGTTATGTGTGTGTGTTTGTCTGTGTATCTGTCTGTCTGTGGCATCGTAGCGCCCAAATGGATGAACTGATTTTGATTGTTTCTCTTTATTTGAAAGGTTATTTAATGGAGAGTGGAAAATTGGCGATAATCTTCCAAATCGGCTCAGTTTGGAATAGAAAACCGAAAAATTTGTCTAGGGTTTTTTAATTTTTTAAATTTCACTTGTTTAGGATTACAAATCAATTCCTTCCAATATATATTTTCATTGGGTAGTACTATTTAAGAGACATCAAATTTTGTTACCTTCCAGGAATCGCTAAAATCTCGAAAAAAAGTTATATTTATAGAAAATCTGTTCTGAAAGTAATTAAGAATTATCATTTTTCCATAAACTTTCCCATTATTATGCAAAAAAATTATAGTATCTACATTTAGACAACCCATTTTTATCAAGAAAAGAAAAAGAGATAATTGTCAAAATCGCACTCAGAAATATTCACTACAGAAATTCTTATAATCGCAAGAGAGAGGTTCTCAAAATTAACGAATGTCCATTTAAACCGATATTCAACGATGTAATTTAATTTTTGTTTTAGATTTTCGGCACGAAAACAATACCCATCCATAGAAAGTTAAACAAAAATTATTCATATTATATAGAAGTGATAATTAGTGAAGGAACTCCTGTAGTGCGATGTCACACCATTTAAATCCCTTCCGGCTATTTGTAACAATATACAATTATTATTACAACTGTTTTATTTATGGTGAAGGGATCAAGATAGCTAAACGGTACACGAAAAATGGAATACGGCAGATTCATGATGAAGGACTATTGAAATAATTATTAATTTTGTGAGAGAACTTTTGTTAAGTTTAAAATGATTTTAAAAATTGTTAAATTGTATTCATTGTCTTGTAATCCTTATATTTTGAAGGATTACAACAAAAAATAAACGAGAAACAGAATTTTTATTCAACTTTTTTATACTGGTCCTATGAAGTGGTATTAGTAGAGATTGAGAAAACTAAGTTTTTGAGCTCTCAAAGTGCGCCAAACTTCAGAGGAAAATGTTTTTAAAAAATCAAAAAAACGCAAAAAAAAATTTTGAAGTTGATGGAACTCGGTGGATAGGGTAATTTTGATCCAAAAACTTTTAAATTCAGGTTAATTTAATGATTGGATATACAGGGTTTCTGAGATATCGCAATGTTTAGTTCGATTTTAGTCCCTATCTCAAAAACAATTCGATCAGTCATCAAATGCAACCGATTATTATTATTATTATATACTGAGTTTTATCGAAATTGGAGAAAAAATTCTCGTTTTTTTGCAATTTTATCCAATTTTTTGGGGTACCCCATTGAAAAAATCGAGAAAAAGGATGAAAAAAAATTTTGTTTTTTAATTTAATGAAACTCGGTGGATGGGGTAATTTTGACCCAAAAAGTATAAATATCAGGTTAATTTAATGATTGGACCTATAGAAAGTTACAATGGCAGCAAGTATCATGGGCAAAACTTCATTTTCAAAAAAGTTAAACCACCAAAAAATTAAAATCCATAAAATTCCACGACTATAACGTGATAATCTTTGTTTTTAAAGGAGAAATTGCCCAGCAAAGCGGGCGTGTATATGCTATTAAATAAATAAAATTTCAAATCTTTTGAATCATTTTCATTTTTTCTTTTTTCAAACGAGGATTTTGTCGGATATGAAAATAAAACCACCCCCTATAATAAAATTTTACCCCAGAATATAATATGCTCCCCTCAAAATGTCAATACTCATCTATATAGTGCAAAATGGATATTAAACTAACTATCTCGAATATCTATATAACCTTTACGTAACTACCTCGAAAGAGCGCATCAAACTAGTAGTACGTCTACCTACATAGATAGATAGTGATTTTGAACAATATAACAATGTAACAAAGCTTATCAACAACACAGAGGAGAAATACTAGTTGTTGAGGTGAGGGTAGTAACTCGAAGGGAAAGGGGCTGTAAGGAAGTTCAAAAGATAATATGTGTACAAGATCTTCTATGTTTGCTATAAGGTAATCATTTATCTACATCAGCAGAGAGTACAACACATATCGTAAAGGATGTAAGGATCCATATACAGAAAATTTTGACTATATTGAAGGTAGAAATTATAATTATAATACTTTTTTAGATTTACATCTTTGAGTTGGCAATACTATTTTGTTTGATGGCCGATATGACAACAGACAATTGATCTGCGTTTAGTTTGGTTTGCCATTTCATAATAAATAGACTCGCACCAAAGCAACGCTTCCAAATTTTTAATTAAATAATTGGTTCTCTTAGGCCACCTGACATAAATTAACGACATATAATTATTTTGACAATAAAGCCAGTTTCATTGATTTAAAAAATAATTTTCTTTGTTTTATTATAATTTAAAGTTGTGATCCTCTAAAAAAACAACCTTTGCATATCTCCGTAGTTCTTAGCCATCACGAAGGATTTGAGAGAGCATCTCCCACTCTTTTCAAACCAAAAAATTACTGAAAATAGGGAAATTAGATCAAAAATTGTGGACCCTTCTTTTATGATAGGATATTTACAATTAAGGATATTTAGAGATTTTTTGGGACAAATTTTTTTAAATATTGAAATTGAAATATTTGAGTTGACTTTGTTTTTTTGAATTATTGTTTTAAATTACCTAATTATTTAACCATTTCACTTTTGGAAATGAATTGAGCCACGTTTATTTGTCCATTCATTTCCATAGTAGTTATTTATATGTCACGAATTTTCCAAATTGAATCGATTTTGAAGACCATCGTATTTTTATTTTTAGTTTTTTCGGGTATGGAAACCTAATCTCGCAATGGAAGCTATAGCTAAGAACATTCTTCGTTAAATTACCTTTCAAATGAAACAAAAAAAAATTAAAATCGTTTCATCTGTTCAGGCGCTACGATGCCACAGCCAGACAAACATACAGACATACCCACATAGCAGTCAAACTTATAACACTCCTTTTTTTAGTTCGGGAGCTAAAAATACATCATGCTAACAACAATAACACGTTTTATAGGTAATCAAATTTCCACATGTTCCGCGATTTTTTGTCATTGTTTGGTAATTTTCATCACATTTGGTCGGTGTAATAGCTTTGATCTTTTATGCTTGGTTAACTCTTTCGAGCTTACTGTTTTTCGAGCTTACTGCTTTTCGAGCTTACGTAACTTTAATAATTTAGCTAAAGATAATTGTCCCTCCATAATTTTCCAAATTCTCGTTACTTCTACATAAGTTTTGTATATGTTATATGATGGGTACCGATGGCACTTTAATACTTGGCACGCGAATTATTATCGTAACGTCAAAATGTCACGATTCACATACCTAATATTATAGATTGTGATGACGAAGATCTACTTTACCCTATATATATATAGGTATAGTATTGGTACCCTTATTCTATTATTATTATTATATATAGAAAGTCTTTCGAAGTTAGATGTTTCTAGGTAGATAGATACAATATATATTGTCTTATAAACGAATTATTAAGTTATGAAAGCTACTTATAATCATAATCTATAAACAATATTTAGTTTGTAGACATCTTGACACTTTAATTCAGTTTTTTTAGATTATCTTATTTTCTTATAACGTGTTGCTTGTTGAGAATTTATAACTTATGAAATTTCTAAAGAAGTGAGAGATGACGCGATCAGTGCAGTATCTAAATCTGTCAACATTGCAAGAAATATCTACTCTCATTTATTGCTTATTTTCGTAGCACATGAGTAAATTGAATTAGACTTCAAAATATTCGTCAAAAAGTAGTCTTTGTTTATTGTTTTTTTATAAACTAAACGATCAATTACATCCTATTTCGACCCAAAACATCCTACTCAAAATCTAATTTATTTATACATACATCTTGTTTTATTCTTTAGGAAAAACGCGAACTAAAAATGGTCCAAAAATGTCTTCTAGTAGAAATCCCTAACCTTTCTGTATTAAGTATCGATAATATTGAATTTACAGGTACAGCCAATGCTTCCACAATTTATTTACAACTTTATGTCGTTGAAATCTACCTGTTTGTTCAATTTCGTACAATACTACTTTGAGTCTCCTGTCGTTAAAAATTCCTTAATAAATTCAATGCGTTAGTTTTAAACTAGAAGGTTTTCATACGCAGGTTTGGGTTCGAGGACGTAGATTAGAGTAGCCTATTTCGTACCAATGCTTAATTGGTTTCGCGCGTTTGCTCGTAGCTTGTGGTTTCATCAAATTTACCTTATATACTTATATACCTTATATAGAGTTTTATAGAAATTGAAGATACTAAAAATTTCTCGATTTTTGCAATTTTTTAAGGGGTACGTACCCTTTAAAAAAATCGAAAAAAAATTTGTTTTGGAATTTGATGAAACTCGATGGATGGGGTAATTTTGATCCAAAGCGTATTAAAATAAGGTTAATTTAATGATTAGATGCAGAGTTACTGAGATATCGCAATATTTGTATCGATTTTAGTTCGTATCTCAAAAACTATTCGACCAGTCATTAAATGCACCCGATTTTTGTACTGTTTGGGTCAAAATTACCTTATATACTGAGTTTATCGAAATTGGAGAATAAAAACATGTCTCGATTTTTTGAAATTTTTTTAATGGGTACCGCTTTGATAAATCGAGAAAAACGCAAAAAAAAAAATTTTGTTTTAGAATTTGATGAAACTCGGTGGGTGGGGTAGTTTTGATCCAAAAAGTATAAAAATCAGGTTAATTTAATGATTGGAAAACTTCATTTTCAAAAATTAAAATCCATAACAAAAAAGAGGGCTATAACGTGATAGTCTTTGTTTTTAAATGAGAAATTGTCCAGCAAAGCGGGCTGGTATCTGCTAATAATTAAAACAAATCTCATCATTTATTAAATATAAATAAAACATAAATTAAAAAGATAAAATAAAAATTATAATTTTGTGTAAATTACACAAAAAAAAAAAAAGATTTTTTTAATTTTTTAACATATATAATTTATTTTAATCTGATAAAATTATAAATAATTATATTTTTTTCTTTCAAAATGGCGTTGATAATAATAATAATAATAATAATAATAATGATAAATACAATAAAATATAATAACTAGGTAGGTATTACAAATACAAAGTATGAACCACCTTCGTTTTCTATAAACCATTGTCATCCATCTGTGTCTTTATCACTGATTCACTGATAATGATAATGATAATGATAATTCTTCTATAATTTACAATAAGATTTAATGCATATTTGAGCATAACATTTCTATATTATTATATCAAATGTAAAATAATAATACTGATTATTATCTGTCTTTATCTATCAGAGGGTATTTTTTTTATTGAATGTGCGATGATCGATGTACCCGAATCTGTAAAATAATGAGCTATAAGATTGAACCATTTATATCCGTGTTTGTGAGAGTTCTTTAGGCATTGTAGCTAAAAAACTGATAAACTAGCTTCGCCCCGAAGTACCTAGTTATTCCGATATTTATTGATAATCAATTCAGTCATCAGGATTTGCCTTGAAAATAAAAATTTTAAAATACGATACCGTTTCAGATTTGCTGTTTCAACCAAATTTTCTCAACGATACAAGTTATTCGAGAATTAATTTTGCTGAATGGCATTGGCTTTTGCACCTTCTTTACTTTTTATTTTGCAAGCAAGGAACGAAAACTATATGATATGTCTTGAAGATCCAGTCAGTAAACTTATGATAGATAGATCTACAAGCCATTCAAGTAATGACTGATCAAAAAATCAAAGTATGATAGTGGCATTTATATTTGAAATATCGACTGTTTCGTTACTTTTGCGAAAGGCAATTGGTTTATCCAATATCAGAGTATTAAGTTAGATTAAGTTATATTGGCTGTCCACAAAGGACACACTCAGGCAATAGAGTCCATTGTGATACTATATATGTGTTTTACCACCTTTTCCGTTATCAGCTCCATTTATCAGCTCCTTAATCATTTTCAGAAGAGGAGTACCATACACTAGAACAGCCCATCACAACTATTAATTTAATTAATTTTTGTTGTGACGTCGGAAATCGAACCCGCTACCTTAGGCATACCCCCAACAGAAGAGATTACGCCTTAACCAACTGAGCTACTAGTACTAAAATTACTTAATTATAAATTTTCGTTACGTCTCATTAAATTAAATAAAAAAAAAGAGCCTAGAACATGGTTTTTTCTAAATAAATTCAACGAGTTTTCGATCTTAATAAATAATTTCTATATTTCATAAATGGTTACCTACTAGTATAGTGTTATCTTTGTTAGATTTATTATTAGGGAAAATGTATATAAAATTGAATAAGTTTTACTATTATAAAATATTATATATATTTCAATTCTATATAAATAAATTATATAGAACATTTCATATATATTGAAACAACTACAAAAGTATATAAAATATTTTGTGCAAGTGATGCTTATAAATTTGATAACATTGTTACAATATGTTAACAATACTCTAACTATAGTCGTTTCTGTTCAGCAAATGATGGATCTTCGATGAACTCATAATTAACGATGTTCCAGCATGGTATTTGCAGTTTCTATGTTAAAGCAATGGTACAATTTTTTTTCGACAGAATTTAACGAAAAATTAAATTTAAGAATTTAATAATGCTTCCTATTAATTCCCAAAGTTTCAGAAATTTTGACCGTTTAAAATGGGAAATAATTATGCCAACGTCCCAATTTCGATCAATTTACGTCAAAATTAATATCTCGAAAGTGAAAATTAATTTCTAAATTTTTTTTTTAGAATTGTATTGTATAAACATTTTTTTCTACTTTTTCTTCAATATATAATAATATCATAAAAAATAGTTGGAGAGACCGGACATTTTACATGCTTTAAATGGGACATCACCCTCAAAATCGCGAACTTTGTCTTTAAATATCTCGCGATCTAAACGGTCAAAAATTATGAAATTTTAGGAATTCATAAATAAAGCTATTATAAACCCGAGAAAAAAAATTCGGCCAAATCTGTCGAAAAGTGATTTCATGCTGGTACTACCTTAAATTAAAATTTGGTTTTTAAATCATTGAGAACCTTATATTTTTATGGTATTATTATAAATAACAAGATTGTTTAAATATTTTAGATAGTTTTTTATCACACTCTCTAGATTTTTTTGATATAGAAATATCCAATTGAAAAGGATAACTTATATGATTCATCATCTTTTCAGCCAGCTTTGAATGATAAAATAATAATAAAAAGCCCGATTACCAAGGAATTTTTTGTGATTTTTGAAAACTTTATTAATCAAAAAATGTATTTATAAAGTTTTATTGAAATTCCTAGTATTATTCAATCCATGCATATCTATCTTAAATAATTCTAGATTAAAAGTCGTTTTGTGGTATTTCAACAATTAACACAGTCAATAGTATGTCTTCACTTGTTTTTGTTTTTACTTTCATGAATTTTGATATTCAATTTACATGAAATAAACAATAATAAAAAGATATGACAATATAAATATAATATGAAATAAGAATAATAAAAATCTATTTAACCATCCATCAAACATACATACATAGTTTTTTTTTTTATTTATGTATCGTTCTATCTTTGTTCATTATAATTTAATATGGAAAATCATTTTTGTGGAAAAGAGATACTATCAGTAGATACTACGGCGATGCTATCTATGTATATAAAAACCACATACACAATATTATTACAGTATCTTTTATTCTGTGTGTATGACTGCGATTTATACGATACCTATTTGATTTTATACCATGTATATATATATATATATTTAATATATATCAGGGTATACTAAGTTTAGTCCCAAGTTTGCATCGCTTAAAAATATTGATGCTACTAACCAAATTTTGGAATAGGTGTTCATAAAATCAATTAATTAGGCCATTTCCGGTTGTCTCTCCGTCTGTCTGTCAAAAACGAAAAGAGATATCAAAAGATATATGAAATTTTTATAGCGTGCTAAGGACGTAAAAAGGGACGTCGTAAATACGTAAATGAACAACATAAATCAAGGTTTAGGGTCGTAGGACCCATCTTGTAAACCGTTAAAGATAGAACAAAAATTTAAATGTAAAAAATGTTTCTTATAAAAAACTAAACAACTTTTGTTTGAAACATTTTTTCGTATAAACATCACTGTTTACTCGTGAGGGTGTAAATTAGGCGCAAATTGTAGTATTATATGGGTATATCAGTTATGTATGTGTAATGTAACAGAGTAATCAACACTCTTTATACATGGTATTTCAACAGTTAACTTTGTCAATTGTATGTTTTCACTTGTTTTTATTTTAACGTCAAGTATTTTAAATGTTTCTATCTGTCTCTTATATGGTTATGTTTTACTTGATAGCATGCTGTATCTCGAATATACTAGAAATAGAGAGAATACATATTTGAGTGAAAAAAGCTGTGGGACACTTTCTAATTATCATCAATAACCCAACATCACCGTACTATCAAGAATTTTCTTAGTTTTCGTAAAACTTTTTCTAAGAACTTTTCAAAAAAGATTTCATTCAATTAGAAAAAATTGTTGTTTCCGATTTCGATAAAATTCGATATATAAAGTAATTTTGACCCAAAAAATAGAAAAATCGGGTTTACGTATCGATTGGATGCATAGCTTTGAAGAAAATCGCTCATTGTGTCCAATTTTGGATTATATCTCAAAAGCCACGCATCAATCATTAAATAAACCCGATTTTTGGATTTTTGGGTTCAAAATTGTCATATACAATGAATTTTATCGATATCGAAGGCAACAAAAATTTCTCGATTTTTTGAAATTTTCTTAAGGGGTACCCCTTAGAAAAATTGAAAAAAACCGGAAAAAAATTTTTGTTTCTGGTTTCGATAAAACTCGATATATAAAGTAATTTTGACCCAAAAAACACAAATGTCGGAATATAGTATCGATTAGGTGCATAGTTTTTTAGAAAATCGCACATTGTATCCAATTTTGGATTATATCTCAAAAGCCAAGCATCCAATCAGGATAGATAAACGCGATTTTTGAATTTTTTTTTGTCAAAATTGTCTTATACAATGAATTTTATCGATATCCATGTTATCCTCTGTAAAATGCATGGCCCGTTACATAAATATTCCTGATTTAAAAACGTGATTATCTATCATACGCATAGCTCATGACTTTATTTAATGTCGCTCGGAATCCTCTATGTTGGAGTGAATCTCATACTTGAGAGAGGTTTTATTTATTATTATTATTATCAAATCGAATGATAAGAATCGTGACAAATGAATATGAAATTATATATAATTTTTTTTACTTTTTTGTATTTCCAAACCTTATTTTATACATTTATCTTTTTTTCTACATTAAATAAATTTCCAAAAACAATTAATTAAGAATATGGAGATCTTCTAGAAGCGAGCATACTCATTTGAAAACGCAGCTTTTTCGAAAAAAAAACATAGAGGAAAGTTTTGATAGACTCGTCAAAAGTAAGCCACTCAAGAAGTTTCAAGTATATTCATCATTTACCAAAATTCGTGGTGTGCCACGGTCTTTTTCCACAATAATCCATTTTACACATTCCATTTAAAACATGAACAAAGTCCACCCACATCATGCTTAAATTTTTTTAAAGCATTCCTATACACAACCTCCTGTATCTCATTTTCCGGTTCCAACATAATAAATACGATATATCACTTGATATGCATACACTGTATATCTATAACATTCAATCGTGATCATATCGTTAGCACTAGGAGTTACAAACCAACCTGCTTGTATATCTGCCTCATATTGTAAATGAGTTTAATCAACAATTCCAGATTTGATCACGTCTTCTATCAAGATAAAACATATTTAATAATTTTTACATTCATTATTATAAATTTTGTAATGTTTCATTTATCGTTTTGTGTTTTTCATGATGGAAAATTATCGTAATTTGTAAATAAAATCAGGATTGATATATGAATGATACTTAGGTAATTGGATATCATCTTACCTTGAAGCTGAGTAGACTACAAGTCACTTAATAGACTACAAGCTTATGCTAAAATTTTTTGGGTGAAATAACCCACAAGCTCATATATGTAAAAGTAAGCTCATATACCGTCAGTTTTGCGTGGTGCAGGTGAGTACAGGTGAGAATATAAATATCACACCCCTTAGTGTCTTACCCATGCACTAGCTAATATCCACGGCGTTGCTGGATACTAACTCTGCATAAGTATTCGAACCGGAGTACATAAATGTCGTACAGAAAAAATTCCGATAACTTGGGTACCGGAAATTTTTGATCTGCCGTCAATTTCCGAAGACCTACGTGATTTATTACTGCATGACATTTATGTTATTCGCAGCGAATACTTATGCAAAGTTAGTATCCAGAAACGCCGTACTTATTTCCTAGTTCAACGCACCTGTACCGCGCAAAACTGACGCCTTGGAGCATCTTTTTCAACTAGAATTCTGAAAGGTTATTTGACTCAAAACATGGTACATGGGCTTGGGGTTTACGAAGAAAATTGTATACTTCTCTTTGTTTACGTGCGAAAAAAAGAATGAGACACAACAAACTTTCCAATGGAAAACTTAAACTATCGGTTTTATTAATTTTTTTAACGGTTATTGCATTTGTCAATGGCAATCAACGGCTCTAGAAAGAAATACACAATTCGTAAATTTCAGCCTAAAATCTACCTAATTTGTTTTACAGCGAAAATTTTACTTGCAGCTCCTAAGCGAATAAACTTTGTTCACAACATGCTAATTAATTCTCTCTGACAAATTTTTTTTAGCTAAACAAAATAGTTTTCGGATTTTAAACTCTTTTAAAAGTAATTAAAAAGCATGAGTGTAACTCGTTTTGGCAAGAAAATGACGCATGGACTAAAACATGTTTTAAGAGAATTTAAAAAAAAAAATTAAATTAGAAATCTCTGTAGATAATAATTACAATAATCTTATATTAAATCCCCATCTTTAAAAGTTTATTTAAAATTAAACTTATAAATTAAAAACAAAAAGTTAAAACTCAATTTAACAAAAATCATTTTAATAAAATTTGTTCGAATCAAATCATAACAAACTTAAAACAAAAAAAAAAAAAAACTTTATCGTTATAGAATTACTTAGAAGCATAATGATAACGATATATATTTAATGGTGTATTTTATTTAATATTGATAATAAAATATGTACGTTTTATATCAAAACACGTATTTAACATATGAAAATACGTGTTTTTATATTTAAATATCTTATTAAGATACAGACTTCCATTTGTATTGTGCTGTTCAATCATTGATACATAGGAAAAGTTGATGGATGATGGATGGGATACAATGATATCACCGAGAGGGAGATATCCTACACCAAAGATTTCAAGAATACTTTTTTGATTTTTATTTTAAAATTTAGGATACAGTATCGAGAAAACAATAATATTCGATCAATGTATGAAGCAAAGAGAATAAAGCCAATTATTTTAGGATATTCATGTCGAGTTTTGGGGTAATTAATCAAAAGCATTTAAACACGTTGTGACTGGCAAATGTTGAATGAACATTTTCGATAGTGTTACTCCACCTGTATAGATTAAAATGTAAAAAACTTGATAATGTTATCAAGGAAACTCGGTGGATGGGGTTATTTTGATCCAAAAAGTATAAAAATCTGGTTAATTTAATGATTGGATGTAGAGTTTCTGAGATAATATCTCAATGTATTGATCGATTTCAGTCCGTATCTCAAAATCTATTCGACCAGTCATTAAATGCACCCCATTTTTATACTATTAGGGCCAAAATTAGCTTATTTTATCGAAATTGGAAAATTTTCTTAATTTTCCCTTTTAAAAAACCGAGAAAATCGCAAATAAAATTTTTGTTTTGGAATTTGATGAAATTCAGTGGATGGGGAAATTATGGGCAAAACTTCATTTTCGAAAAAGTTAGAGTTCCCCACCAAAAAAGTAAAATCCATAAAATTATGAACATTATAGCTTAAAAGATTTATTGGAAATCCAATTGATTAGCCAATCTGAAATCTAATGTTCACAATTCGAGATATAGAATGTTGAAGTGCTATTCTCAAAACCCCTCGAAAAATCATTAATCGATTACATGTTACGTATTTTTTAGGTTTGGCTTAAAAGAACTATTAAATATATTTTTAGATTTTTTAAGCTTTGTTTTGAAAAATTGATTTTTCAAGCTAATAGGATCGCTAAAATTCAAAAATCTAGCTGATTTCAAGTTTAAAAAAAAATGTTTATGTATTTTGAGATTAGAAAGTTCGAGGTATCAAAAAATTAAGGTTAGTTATTTAGGGTTATCAGTAAAAATGGGTTTGCAGTAAAAGTGGGATTGCGGATATTCTGCTTTATCTGCTTTAGAAACTGTTGTTTTCAAGGACTCATTATTTTAACAAAAAAGGAGGATATCAATCAATAAAATTGTAAATAATCTATTCTCTCTACATGTAAACCGATATGTTTCACATAAGATTTGATTGAACCTTGTAATCAAGACTCATATACATGTCGATTTAAAAATTTTACACACAATTTTATAAAAAGAATAATCATTCTAATTTTGATGGTGAAGTAAATACGCTACGAAACGTTACGCGATATGTATGATATGTGATAAAGAAAAATAATTTATCATACATGATAAATTTCTCTATATATGAATATCATTTTATAGTTTAAAAAATATCATTCAATTTTTATATAGATACACTACACATGTTTTTTGTTTTCTGTAAGTGTATCATATTTCTAGACCTTTCTAAATGATATTGTATTGTAAAAATTGTTACAATTTGTGTATAAATTCATCCGAAGTAAACAAGAATATTTAGTTTAAATGTGTACATCAGTGAATACTTCCATAATATTGATGGGAGTTTCATATATTTAAAGAAAGATTCAAGAGTTAAATAATATATTCTCTTCTAAAAAATAATAAAACCACATGGAATCTGTATATTTCTTTATGAAACCGAAGCGAGCGTTTAGATCGGACATTACGGAAAAATGGAAATTTTAATTTTTACAGGGATAGTATTATTTTGGTCCTACAAAGACGCTTCTCGCTGTCTGTCCCTTCGGCCCTATGTATGCTTAGATCTTTAAAACTACGCAACGGATTTTGATGCGGGTTATTTTTAATAGATAGAGTGATTCAAGAGGAAGGTTTTTATGTATAATACATGCATAATATAGTAGAGCAACATTGATAATTTTAGAGGTTAAACGTAATTGTGAACAAAAGGAGGGTAAGTGATGGCTTGTGAAGTGAAGGAAATTGTCCAGCAAAGCGGGTAGTTCACAGCTAGTTTTAAATAAATTAAAAAAAGTTGTTTAAACAAACTGTATATATAAGTTACACGTTTTAGTAACAAACAAACTGAAATTTTTGACCACTTTTGCTCTATAAGTAATAGCTACCAAAAGCTCCGAAAATTGCTAATTTTTAGCAATATTATTTCCACTTAAATGACTCTTAAATGATTTGATTGTTAAAAAAACGTTCTCAAATCATGGCAGTTTTCTAGTATGATGTAGTTTCGAAATTAAAAAATTTTAAATTGTACGTCAGAAACTTGGTATCTTTACCATGACGCAGTCAGCGTTAGTTAATGCAATCGCTCTCAGGCTCAAGAAATACATCATTTCTATCTAATTTCAATAAGGAAAGGAATATCCCAAAATCAATCGTTTTAAAATAAGATCGCGTAAAAAAAATGCTCGAGGGGAAATGAATAGTAATTAGAAAGTTATAATTTAAGTTTTTTTCCAATTAATTATATTAGTACCGGTGTATACTTGAGCCAAAAAATAATTCGCAAAATCCCGGATACTGACATAATTGAAGTGAACTTGTTGCCATATTTACACTTTTTCAAATACATCTGTTGTTTCCATGTAAACCATGATCTATTATAGTCATTTGCACAGCTATCTTAGATGCCAAACTTGATTTTTTAGCATTTCTGGAAATGACCTACAATCGCCTACGATACCAGACGCGATACAATTCTGTGTCATCTTCACGACTCTCGAGAGCTTTTTTATTAAATCACGCTTGTTCGGTGTACTCAGACTATCGAAAATCTACGCCTACAAAATTTTTTTGGAATAACTATCACGGAAGTGAACATTATTTTTAAGTATTGTATTTAAGAATTGAAAAAACCTCACCTATCAATGATTGTGACATATCTTCTCATTCGTAAGTGAGTGAAGATATGTTTGTATATACACATAGAAATTGATATCAAAACCTCTCATCCCTCATCCCTTCTCATCCTTAATAACTTTTTTACAATATAAAAATATCATTTTTGTAACAAACATTCACGATAAATAAATAACACCCTTCTGGTATGCGAAAAATGATGGAAAAAAAATTGTTACAACACCAAGAAGTACATTATTATAAATAGTTGATGTACGAGTGGATGATGAGGATAAGGCATGGGGGGAGGGAGGTTGAAAGGTACAGATTTGTATAGATATGAGATCATTATTCATCATATCCTTAAAGAAATATACAAGAAGAAAAACTTTTCTCATTTTTAATAAACATATCATCATCATCACAGTGTTACTTTTATTTATTTTATAATGATTTCAAATATGTTTTATCTATAAATGTAAACTAGTAGCGTATTGTGGAAATTCATATTCAATGCCTTACTCGTCATTTAAAAATCCATATTCAATTTTAAATTGGAGCCTAAATGGCCGAGCGGTCTAAGGCGTTTGTCTTTGTCTGTTTGTCCATTTAGACTTATGTTGCGGATTCGAATACAGGCAGCGGCAGTGTGAACAATTTATAATTAATGGGAGTGCAGAATTGATCACATTGTCGTCGCTTGGATAAGAACGTAGTAACCGACTCGACCCACATCAAAATGTAATTGTAAATATGTTTGTAATTAAATAAATAAAGATTAACCAATAATGATGTGGGTGGCCTCTGTTATAGGCGTATATGTCAGAGAAACGGAGGTTAAACCCCATTATTATTATTATATTCAATTTTAAATTCATTCTTTCGTTGCCTTCGGACACTGAATCTTTGAGGAAAAAAACATGAAAATTTGGTTCTTTTGTCATTAAATGACAAATTTATGAGATATTAGCTCAAATTATTTCGGGATATCGCCATTCCTATATGATTAAAGATGTCACCTCAGAAACTACATGCCCAATCATCAAATGGAAGCTTTGCAATTTATGTACCAAAATTATTATAGGAAATGATTTTTTTCCAAATCGAGAACCATAAAAATTCCCCACTTTTAGCAATTTTCCTATGAGTGTTCCCCTTTGAAAATATCGTGAAAATCACAAAAGGCACAAGTATTTTCTGAAATATGACCTAACATCCGGTACAAAAAGCTTTAATTTCGGGGAAAATGCTGCAGATATCTCAAAAAATAGTCCTCTTAGTCAAATGTGCTGAAATTTTATTTAATTATTATTATTATTAATAATTTTTTTTTTTTTTTGGATCCTAATTACACTAAATAATCCATAGTCATGAAAATCTGTTGCGATTCAACAACAAATTTTAAAGTATCGAGTGAAGGCAACTCTCTAAGAGATTATCTATACCCTCCGCTTTAGACGTTTTCTCCGAAAATACCACTCCAATCGTTTAAATAAATCCGTTTTTGTAATTTTTGGGATAAAATTACTTTATATACCTATCAGATTTTTTCCGATTTGGATAAAATTTATTTTCTAGAGTTATTTAAAACCACAACAATGAAAAGCTCGAGTGTATTTGACGATTGGACGTGTAGTTTTTGAGTTGTCACCGAAAATATTTTATGAATGGTGATATCACGAAGCAATATCAGTCCATATCTCAGAAATATCGTTTAATCCAAAAAATGGACCAAATTTTTGTGTGTGTAAATCAAGGATCTAGTGTCAAAAAGCAACGAACCATAAAAACAGAAAATTGTTGTGTTGTTGTGTTCCGATTTTAAAAAATAAGTAGTATTTTGATATTCTAGACAAAAATATAATATTAAAATCAATTAATCTTTGATTCATCGATAGAATCGATGATGTTTCATTTCGTAACGAACTTAAGAACAGTTTTAAACAATAATTTTAAATATTACTTACAATCGTCGATTGGAATAATAATAGGATTTTTTTCTTTCATTCTGTTTTTTCTTTTTTTGTTTCAGCGTAGAAGAAAAACGATTCAGTTCTATGGTGATAATACTTAAAAAAAAAAAAAAAAACGTTGATGATACAATATATAACACTATTGAGAAGGAAAATTATGAAAAGAAAATGAATATGATGAAGTGAGGAGTAAATATGATACTTTATACCTTCTTAATAACTTTAATGTAGAAAATTATGGTATTCACCGTGAAAACCAAAATAATTTAATGTATGTCTGTTTTAGTTTATTAAGTTCATAAATACATGCTGTTCTATTTGTGAGAATAGACGTGCAACTGTGTATAATACTTATAAACCGTATGTATACATATACAAATTATACAGATATAATTGCATATTTGTAAAATCTTTGTCACAAGACTCATAAGAACCGTTTTCTTGGTAACAAACTATTCGTAATAAATTATAGTCTTATTTAGTCTTGTTTTCGAATAAATCTTTAGAAAAGACTTTAAGATTACCGGATTACCGTATTTATTTCTGTACAGCAATACAGAATACCAATACAGAGATATTATCCAGCAACGTCGTACATATTGGCTGATGAAGGAGTAGAGATACTAAGTGGTGTGACGTTCATATTTTCCTCTGTACTCACCTGTATCGCGTAAAACTAACGCCATGGTGCTTAAACTTACTTTTACATGTAAGAGCATCTTTGTTAACATGATTCCTGGTAGGTCATTTCACCCGAAAAATTTGAGCATGGGATTGTGATCTATATTATAAATCACATTGATTTTTGAACTGAAGCTTATTATTGGTAAAATCATTTTTTCATGCGATAGCAGTTTAAAACCGGGTTTCAGTCGGGCGTTGTACACATAGGTGGATACTCTTAAACCATAGTAATTTACAACAATTATGTTCAAATGTATGAACAAGCTCTCTAATAAAAAATAATCTAATCTTTTGATGGTATTCGTTGTGTGCGTAGTCATGGTAGGGACAACAAAATCGATGCCAGTGCTTCCAGTGAAAAATTTTTCCGATAGAGGAGACTGTTGATGACTAATTTTCAATTCTTTACATGTTAATGTTATAGAAAATGTCAAATTAAAATTATTGAAAAACACTAATTAATTAAACTTAATGCATTAAAAAATTGTGAAAATAAGAAATCAAATTGCACAAATATTATTTTTCAAATATAAATTATCATAATTATTTATTGAAATTTGCTAGACAATTATATTAAATTTTCAATGTAAGTCATAAATGCAATCCATACAATTATATTATGCATTCATACAATTCTATAATTTAAGTAGTGTATCGTTACTATGGAAACGCCTCCAATTAACCTCACGCACGATGCGAATATAGTCATTTACAAAGACAACTGTTGTTTTACTTTAGATTTAAGCCTATAAAACCGTTTATTAACTAAGAAAGTGATTGGCTTAACTTTGAAAGGTTACATCCATCACAACAGCTTGTTATATACCTGAACTGAATTTACTCCAATCAATAATATATAAGTAATATAATTGAGTAAATCATATTTGATGATTCAAACAGATCAAATTAATCTTATACACTTTTTAGTGGGTGAAAGTGTTGTGTAGAAATATGGGAGTGGTGGGTGTTTGTGTACGTACGTATGCTTGTTATAGAATAAAGTAAGTATATAAAATATACAGAGAATTCTTTCATCAATATAGAGGAGATGGGTGGAAAATAGATACTTGATTCTTACCTATAAACGTTAATGAGTTTAAGTATTTTATTTGTAGTTAATATTTTCGCTTTTTATCCTTTTTCAATATTCAACTTACTTTTAGGTTATATAGCAAAGATAATAAGCAAGGATAGTGGCTGATTTACATGAGACGATGAAAATCAAAAATATATTTCAGTGTTCTAATAAATTTGGCATCAATAGGACCAAATATTTTGTTTTAAGAGGTTTTCATTATAGAGGAGAGAGTGTAACTTATGGAACGCATTAACTTGTGGTTCCTAAACACAAACCGGTAATATAAACAAAAAATAGGAATTTTATGAGAAGATTAGATGAAAATATTACTATTTTTGATAGTAAAAATACTAGTTTGGCGCTAACATTGTAGTACTTTTAGCTTTCAGTATCTTGATTACCCAAATCATAATTTTTTCTTCGTAAAGGTTATGTTTTCATTAAAATTTAATTATTTATGTTTATAAGACCGTTAAATTTCCAATTATTTTAAATTTTATTTGTGAAAAATCAAAAATTTTAAAACATTTTTATACCATGTATCTATGAAATATACATAGTATATTAAGTTTAGTCCCAAGTTTGTAACGCTTAAAAAGATTGATCCATTGTTGATGTTAGTCCATTTCCAGTTGTCTGTCCGTCTGTCCGCCTGTCTGTCAACACTATAACTCAAAAACGAAAAGAGATATCAAGATGAAATTTTTATATCGTACTCAGGACGTAAAAAGTGAGGTCAAGTTTGTAATTGAGCAATATTGGTCAATTGGGGCTTGGGTCCGTAGGACCCATTTTGTAAACCATTAGAGATAGAACAAAAGTTTAAGTATAAAAAATGTTCCTTATATAAAAAATAAACAACTTTTGTTTGAAACATTTTTTCGTAAACATCACTGTTTATCCCTGAGAGCGCAAATTGTATAGTATGTATTATATGGCTATATCAGTTATATATGTGTGACATTTATATGTGTGTAATGTGACAGAGTAATCAACACTGTCTATACATGGTATTTCAACAATTAACTCAGTCAATTGTTTGTTTTCACTTGTTTTTTCATTAAAATTTCATTATTTTTGTTTAAAAGAACGTTAAACCAATTATTTTAAATTTTATTTGTGAAAATTTTTTTTATTAAAGTACTCAAAAATTGCATTTTTAGTACATTTTTATATACTTAAAATGGATTTGAATTTCCTATCTGGTGTCCTGTAATATTAATTTTTAAGGTTTTCATTTTCCCATAAATTTTATGTAACTTGGCAACAGATACAATGTAAAATCATAAATCTTGCAGGAAGATAATACAAGTTTAAAAACACTCTGTAACGCAACTTCCTTTTGCATGTAGTATCAGTCACATTTTAATTTTGTTAAATAAGTCATATCAAAAAGTTTCATATAATATGACGAAAAATTAAATGCATTTTGTGTCAAATTAAATTGTACCATGTTTCCTAAATAGTACCAATTCAAAGTTGCTGAAAGCATACATTTAATAAACATACAAATTATATTTATTGAAAGTTTCTAATCTTTTTTTTGTAACAGTGTAATGTAGCAATGAGTTCCTGATGGATAATACAGTGTTTCTGTACACAGAATATAAGTCAGCCTTTAGTTTCTTCACCAATTTAGTGATTTTGTAAAATTAGATTTTTCTTCTTCACATCTTTAAGTATTATAATAAGTGGAATAAAGTTAAAAGAAAAGTTGATTAATCAATGGTTGGTAGTTACAAAACATATCTCTTCATATTTTAATTCCCTAGTCCCCCCTTCCACTCTTTACAAACATATATCATTTAATGATGATCTCTGAAGCTATTGACATCAATATATTCCTTCCATGATGATTTGATTTCTCTTTATTGATACAGAGTTGAGAGAGGATATTAAATTATTCATCAGCATTATAATGTCAATACAGATTGTATTTCTTAACAATGAATATTCCTTCATTTCATCTGCCTTCAATAGTTGCTACGATGGCACAGACAGACATAGCGGTCAAACTTATAACATCCGTTTTTTGTTTGGTTCGGGGGTTAAAAATGAAGAAAATGGCTAAAAAATGTTTAGGAAAGAAATATTTCCAAAAAATCGAGAATTACTTCGTCTCCGATTTAAATAAAAATCATTTTTTAAAGTATTTGGCACCTAAAAAGAACATATATCTCAATCATCAATTGGAACAGGTTTTGAGATATCGACTAAAGTAGTACCTATGGAAATCAACTATAAAATAATCAGAATTCAATAAAAGCGTTTTATACCATGCATATATGAAATATATATAGTATATTAAGTTTAGTCCCAAGTTTGTAACGCTTAAAAATAATGATGCTAGGAACAAAATTTTGTCATAGGTGTTCATAAAATCACCTAATTAGTCCATTTCCAAATGTCCGTCCGTCCGTCCGTCTGTGGACACGATAACTCAAAAACGACAAAAAAAAATATCGAGCTGAAATTTTTACAGCGTACTCAGGACGTAAAAAGTGAGGTCAAGTTCGTAAATGAGCATCATAGGTCAATTGGGTCTTGGGTCCGTAGGACCCATCTTGTAAACCGTTAGAGATAGAACAAAAGTTTAAGTGTAAAAAATGTTCCTTATAAAAAAATAAAAAACTTTTGTTTGAAACATTTTTTTGTAAACATCACTGTTTACCCACGAGGGCGTTAATTAGGTGCAAATTTTAGAGTATGTATTAATATAGGAATATCAGTTGTGTGTGTTAAAAGTGAATATCTTTTGTTATTTACGTGACGTCAAAAAAACAAACGATTGCGCATCAACAGTGTCTATACATTTTTGTATGTGTTATGTGATAAAGAAATCAACACTGACTATGCATGGTATTTCAACAATTAACTCAGTCAATTGTTTCTTTTCACTTGTTTATATACTAGATTTATATTCTTCTTTATACGGTTCTAAAGAATACAACCTGTAAAGTTAGTATGGTTTAAAATTACACCAACGTGAAACCATAATATCTGATATCATCAACACTTATAGAAATTTTTTAATTTTCAATCTATCATCATGATCAAAAGAAAAATTATAAACGTGAATTTTCTTTGTGGAGTAGTGAATGTAATTTTATACTTTTAATGATTTTCATTATTAATAATAAAGAGAAAATTCTTTTAAAAATTATCAAACAATTTGTACGTTGAGACATATTGGAAAATTTTTTAATTATTATTCTTTCTATATTAGTTGAAAACACGATACTTTCATTGTGAATAAAATTTTCCAACAAAGCTTAACGTTCCTAAATAAATGTACACACTAGTCAAGTCTGTGTAATAAATTACTGACAAAAATTCTAGCGAAAGATTTTCATGTCAATATCTAATCACTAAAATTTGAAATTTTCACAGGTTGTGAATAGAAAATGTAGAAAGAACGCACATTTTTGATAATGTGACTTAACCTTCTATAGATTAAAAACTAAAAAAAACCTTAATTGAAAAAAAATTTTCAGCGTACGGTAAAAATTGCAGTCTACTGTACTTCTAATTTCCTTAAAATGGCTGTCAAAAACCAAAAATTACCATTTTTTTATATAAAACATGATTTTTGGAGTAAAATGATTTAAATAAACCACTCTTTTACATTTTCTAAAAAAAAAAAGAATATCAAAGGTTTTTTAATGACATTAAAACATCGTTTTAGTCGAATTAAGTCTCCCTTCCTGTTAAAAAATCTTGGAATTTAATTAAAATTACATAATGCCTGTCTTAATTACAGTTAAAACAGAGTAATTATTAATTACAGTTAATTAGCGCATAACATTTTAATGATAAATATCATAAAAGAAAATCTTACCCACTTCACTCCAAAAATAAAAAGCATACCCTTTTGTACGTACAAAATTTCTTTTCGAGATCATATAATTATAATTTTGTAGGAATAAAAAATTTTCTGTATTCAACGCACGAAGTGGTACTTATTGTTAGAGGTATACTACCAACCTAAAATTCATTTTAATAAACATATATTTCCACTTTTCTGTTTTAAGAAGTACCCTACATATTCTTAGGGTAAGTATAAACGAAAAGAACGCTTCTTGAATATTTTCTATAAATAATTTTGTTGAATATTCCATATTCACTGTTCTATCATAACTCAAAAATTCAAAGACTGACTTTGATCAATTTTTTTCTATAAATTAAACTTACTTTGAAATTTGGCAATATTTAACAAACTAATTTTGATTGATCTTCACCCCAAAACATTGTCTAAGCTAGTTAACACCCAGAACTCACAGTGGGATTCTATTTAAAAAAGTGTATACTAAATAGTCCTAGATACAATAGCCCTAAATAGCCCTAGTACTTTTTTTTCAAGTCAATAATAACCAGCTAATTTTTTGTTCAGAGTTTCATTTTACCGAGACGTTCAATTTTGTTACCTATTTAAGAGTTTTCGTGGATAAAGTATAGTTGTACACTCCGATAAAATGAAACTTGCCACCAAGTTACCTGGTTATTAATGATTTGGAAAACTTGGAGCTGGAATCCAAGACTAAATATTAAGCAACAAAAACATATTATTAGCTACTGGATTTGAAAAAAAAAAATAGTGTTCTTCAAATGAATTCTTCACTTCAACAGTCTCTGTAAAGCTGTAAAAAGTAAAATTAACTGGATTGAAGTAAACGCGTTCAAACGCCTATTAATTTTCTTATAACAAGTAAATATTCTTGAATCAACGGTCTCAATACTTAATTATTAAGAAAACATTTTTTGAACCAAGAGAATATTCACTTGCTACCAAGTAAAGAACATATTTCCTTGCAACAAGTACTTTGTTTAGTCTAGGCATATTTAGGAAACTTACCTACAGCCTCAGCCATTTGAAGCTAATAATTAAAAAAATTCTAAAAGAGTTGAAACGAGTTCACCATCACCAATCAATTCCATTGGGATATACTTTGCTATAGAGAAGCAATTCCAACGACAAAGTTACAGTCTCTCTGAACGGTAAAAAGAGGGCCGTTGATATTTTTAACAGGCTTTCGCCTCGTTTTTTATAAATAATCATTAAAAAAAGCCTGTACACTAAAAAAGACATCATGATTAACGGTTGTGATAAGAATATCTTATGTGGTTATATTTATTTATAAGGGTCATAGCATACAATATGCCTGCTTGGGCCATACGTGGGCTGCCTTGATTCGTTGTAAAAATACTTATAATAATAATGAACTGAAAATAAGGAAATAGAATTATAATTATGATTATTATTATTATTATTAATGTTGTGAATGGAAAATTATTATTTTTCATATAATTTTCCATGAACAATTCCAGTACATTATTGTAAGGTTATGTTTGTTTTGTTGGAAAAAAAAGATTTTTAATGTGAAATATATTTTAATTTAAATTATTCTTAGTCTTTGTATGAATAAACTGTACAACGATTGCAGAATGGATTTTGTCGATTATTTATGAAATTAGGTCTATGAAATTATTTCCCAAGGGATGAAAATCATGAGCCCACACCAGAAAATCGGTAAAAGAAAATTTTATCTCATCTAATTGCCTTTCTATGGGATTGTGGATTTCAATTAGATGAAAATTTTGCAAAATAACTCCCAAATAAGCGCTTTTCGTATAAGATTTTAGGCGATATCTCATAAAAATTTATCCTAATCGTTAAATAAACCCGTTTTGTACATTTTTGAGATCAAAATTAATCGAATATCGTATATTGATGGTTGTACTCCGGTTTAATTTCTACAGGAGATCTTGAACCATCGCCTCCAAAAGAGAAAATCAACCAGGCTTTCGTAATTTTTATCAAAATAAAGCTCAGCATCAGTAGACGTTTTTCATCAGTTAATAATTATAATACCATAATTTCCATTCTCCACTAGCTAGACAATAATTTCGTATAATATATATGAAACCCGACTACATAATTACAAACAATTCATAGCCACATACAAAAAAAAAATGTAATGATTTTTATTTATTTAAGTTGGTAGCTTGAATTGTACGAAAAAAAATGTCCATTTACGTAAACAAAAACGGGTAGATCTGAAAATAAACCACACTAAAAATGGTTACATATACTATAATTATTTCATACAGTAAAATTAAATTTTTATTTTACTCCTAAAATTAATATCTTTAATTTTCAGAAAAATTCTTGTAATTAAAGAAAGTAAGCGATACATTTATAATGCACCAAGGTAAAAACAGAATATAGTTCCTACCGGGTGTCCCAAGACACTTCTCGATCTTTTTTGTTGGGTTCCAATTATCAAGACTTGACTGTATTTGTTTTGGAGCAAGGATGGTAAAGAACATAGGCCAAAAATCGTACCTATGGTTTCTCTTTTTTATTGATGTATAAAAATTGCTACGGAATCCTATAATCGTAGCTTAAATATATAATGAAACATAGGAAAATACAACCACATATCCAGTTAGTACCAACCTTATATAATAAAAAGAAAACCTTTTAACAAAAAAACCACCACCTATGTATATGCAGCGAACAAGCCTAACTTGGAAACACACACATATGTGTGTGCTAACTGCATCCTCATATACACATCCATCAGTCATGGATGAGTTATTTAGTACGACGAGGTATGATGGGCGAAAAAAAAAAGTATGGAAAAACCACAAGAAGAAAAACATACACACTCATAGAACCAACGTTGTGTAAATAATTTCCCTATAAGTCTCGACCAATCAAATATAAGCACTTTTCTTGTGTAAGTATGGTTTGTATACCTAGATTGTATGTATATGATGCAGAGCGCCATGTCGCGCATTGAATATAAAAAAATATATATTCGCCGTCCTCCCTATTGTCCCCCTACTCACCACCACATGTTTACCCCGCTTAGATGTATAATAATAGTAAAGCAATTATTGAAAAGAAATAGATGTGTGAATAAAAAAGAAAAGAGAAAAAAAATCGAGAGCAGTATTTACACTACTTTCCAGGTGGTGGATTTTGTTTAACCGACTTCAAGCAAAAGAGGAACATAAACATTATTAATAGGCGTTTATCCACTACCAATAAATCGGTTGGATAAAAATTTTTAATGATTAATCGTGATATGTAGATAACAAAACACAAAATTATTTTTTTAAAATATAAGGATTATTACCACAGCAAACATCAATCAGATGTACTTTGAAGGTACTACGTCACGTCATATTAAAAGCTATGTAAGCGTACAATTACAAAAACATGTAAACATGCAATTACTTGTAACTTGCATAAACAAAAATGGTTGTATGTCACGGTCTGATATCATTCAAGACGCCATGACCCTCTACACTGTTTTAGAGTAAATTTGAATTGGTTTTTTAAAATGCAAAATTCATAAGATAATGGATCAGATACTAATGTAACTTATAAACTAATTTTTCCAATTTAGGATAAAAGCCTATTGTGTACTTCTGTAGTTTTGAAGCTTCCGTATAGGCAAATGTAGAAAGTTATTATTTTTAACTTATTTTTTGAGCCTTCGCCGTATAGTGAATGTCCGATGGCTCGAAATTATCTCAAACGATCGTCTATGGAAAAGAACCAAACAATCATCCAATTGGGCGGACATAAAAGAAAGCAAGTTAAGATAGAAACGGTGTACATAGAAAAAGCCTCGCAAGACTGAAATCTTGAAAGGGTGCGGAAGAGAAGGTGACTCAAGAAAAGCTGGAGGGTGATAGAGGAAAAAAACTGAAAAAAGTAGGACTATCATGGACCGAAAAGAAACACCTAGCAAAATATACTTGAGTTGAGATTTTCATTTTTACTGAATGTACTAGAAATACAAAAAATACTCAGGCGAAAAGTACAAGACCACGGGAAGTCGCCTCAAATTTTTGTTAGAGTTAACTTTAGAGCCTACTTTTCAAAATCTTGCACCTCTTTTTTGAGGGCTTTTTTGTATTTTTGTTATTCTGACGTTAATTCAGTTTATTTCTGTAAAAAGCATTAAGTTAAGCATTGCTAAAGTTATACCTTACGCAGTTTTTCCAAGTCTCAACTAAAGTCAAAAGCTGTTCGCTTGCTGCTATTATTACCCAATACGGCATCTAATTTGTGAAGTAATATTTTGTGAGGTTTCCTAACATCAGTAAAATATGTATATTTTTGAAATCGGTTATTTTTGTTGTTGTTAAAACGTCACCTTTTTTCTAAACCCATAAAGGGGTTGGAAACTGGAAGTTTAACAAATGTAACTTTTTCTATAGAAACAATTTTTTATATACATATTCGATTCTGATTCACTTCTAATATAGGAACGAAAGAATCGAAAACTTATTTCGCAATAAAAACTAAGAAAATTCACTTTCCAAAACTTTTTCCATTTTTTAGGTAGGTACCTTTTAATTTTTCGAATCTTGAAATATGGAAAAGAATCATTAACTAATAATTGACCAATTTCCTAACCCCCAAAAAAACAGCAGTAATAGCCACTACCCTCTTCTTAAAATAATTAAGTTTTAGGGATGGATAGAGATAAAAACTCCATATTACATCCAACCACATATATCTGTCTTTCTCCGTTCTCGTTAAGGTATAGTAATTATGATCTTGATTACGAAAAAACAAAAGGTGTAAAAATATGGTTGTAATGCATAACATAAGATAAATAAAGATAGATATACATTTGTATGTATTGCTATTTCATTTCATATAATATTCATATGCAGCAGCAAACCCTTTTGTTTTTATTAAAAAATATATTCACGCTTTCAAGATTATAACCCCGCCTATTTTTTTCCCATTTTATTAATATGACGTCACATAGTAAGACAGTTAATTATTCGGTGATCCAATAATTTCTTAACCAAAGTAATTTGACTCAATTTAAGAGAATTGATTCACAATTTGCAAGTATGGTTATGGAAGTGTTTGTTTCTTCTAACAAATTTTGGCATCACTTCTGACTTTGGCTAACAGCATAGCCGTCACTACTTCAAATTTTAACAAATTTTTAAATCTGTCTTAAGACTTATACTCTATCACAAAGTATTTTTCGAAACATCGACATAGTCTAAAGCTGTTTTTCTATTCAGATTTTGCCACATGACTCTGCCTTCAAGTGTGATTTTTTCTCACTTTGTCTAGTATTTTGAGACTCTTAAATGAAGAACTCAGAACTATTGTCATTTGCTTTACTTTTATCTGGAGTTAAATTTCTCAAAGTGAGAAAGGCTCACTAAATCAACTTTATCGTTATTCTCAAACCTAAATTTTATACTGAGATATTTCATGGTACATTCAAATTACCACCACCTTGTTAAAAAACAAAAATCCAGGTTTAAGTTTGGTATTATCCCAACTACCAAATTACCAAATCTGTCAACACAGTCTATGGCTGCGTTTTCATTCAGACTTTGCCACAAGACTCTGGCTTTGAGTGTGATTCGTTCTCACTTTGACTAGCATAATGAGGCTCTTAAATGAAGACCCCAGTAATAGTGCCATTTTCTTAACTGTTATTTTGAGCTAAATATCTCAATGTTAGAAAGGATGATAAAATCCACTTTTCCCTTAATCTCAGGCATAAATTTTATACTGAGCTATTTGACTATACATTCAAATCACCAACATCTCGTTAAAAGCCAACAATCCAATTTAAAGTTTGATGTTATCCCTACTAACTACCAAATCTGTCTAATACAAATTGCTCAATCTACTGAATGGTCACAGAGTTGTAAACATAATCTGGCTCCGAGACTCCAGACAACTAGACTTCAGTCACAACGTCGGCATTTTCATAATTTTTATTCCTGACTTAACTTTCTCAACATCAAAGGTTGATGAAATCCGGTCTTTTCAGACATAAATTTGACCAGTTTGCAGACCCACCAAGGTCTGCTCTTTTCCATAATATACAAAGAAGTCACGTTAAAAGATTGATGTTTTCTCAACCTCAGACTGCTTAACTGCTACAAACTTTTCTCAAAATTAGACTTCTCGCAAACAAGTAATTGAGAAAAGTTCCCATCTTCCCAATCTATCAAGTCAAGTATGAAACTATTTGGTCAACTTTCTCAACCTCAGACTGCTTAACTGCTACAAACTCTCAGAAATACACTTCTCATCACTTAGTAATTGAGAAAAAGATCCCATCTTCCAAATCTATCAAGTATGAAACTATTTGGTCAACTCTAAAATAAATCTCAATTCAACCAAAATAATTATAATAATTACAACCCCACTTTGCAAGAAAAAATGAGAACCACCCGTTATATTCTAGAAAAACACCACCTTGGCATTGCATATACATACATATGAATTAAACAATATTTTATTTATTATACGAACGAAAGATCGAAGCGCGTAAGTTATACGAGGGGTGGCGAAAGAATAGATATAAAAAAAAACCAGAAGGGTGGTTTCCATAAAGTCTCCTGCACACATAATAACATTGCAGAAAAGTAATATGGATGTATGCAATGCATTGAAATTAAAAATTCAAAAATGGATGACTTGCTATGAATATAAAAAAAAAAAGTATATTATAAAGGTACCCTCTATGTGTGTTATAAATATACACAAGAACCTTAGTGTGATACGTGGATTTATATCAACCAATCATATGTCGTAATTCTAAGAATTATGAATGCATACATTAATAATATATGAAAATATTTGTTATATTTTTGCTTACCTTATCAATTTTTTTTTTCGAAATTTCCAAATTATAAATTTTTTTATTTTTTAAGGATGTATGAGCACGGTAGTGGGGGCACAAATTTAAAAAATATATATTTTCAATATTGATGATAAAATATATTATAACTTAGCGATATTAAACGAAAAGTAAGAATAAAAATTTTCGATATCTGGCGTAATTTTCAAAATATTGAAAATTGAAAATTTTGTTTAATTATTCAGCTTTCGATATTTCGAAAACCAAGGCACATATCGAAAAAATTTATTCCTATTTTTCGTCTACATTCATGAAGTTATAACAAAATTCATTACCAAAGTGGAAAATAAGATAGAAATAATTTCAATTTTCAATGACTATTTTCTTAAAAATTTTCACGGATACCTATGTTGAAATTTTAACCACATATTCTTTGAGTAAAAGTGTAACTATAAAAAAATTTTGAGCCTTTAAATCAAACATTGTTGTCATGCTCATACATCCTTAAGGTGTTAAAACTTATAAATATTTTTATAGTACTTACAAAATATAACGAATTTTCGAATAATATAATTTATGGATGAGGTATTTCAGATACTATACTTGCATATTCAGCAATAATACAAGTTGAAATGTAAATTTTGAAAAAAAAAGGGTTTGTTTTTGTCATAAATGCATATACGAGCTCAGAAATATCGTAAAAGGCGCCACAAGTGCATTTTCAACTTAAAAACAGATCTAAAAAGTAAGTAATGCGTAAGCATTTGGTCCACTATTCTAGTAGCTTATAAGGTTTTGGTCTAGCAAAGTTTAACGTTCTCTCACTCTTACAGTACGAAACAATATCAGTCTGCTAAATAGACGTCCCAAGGAGAGAGCAGGTCTGAAGAGCCACACTTTCCTGGGCATCGATTTATCACTGATTAGTTAGAGAAATATCTCTTTATGCCCAAAATATTGTTGAATTCATGAAATTAACTGTCCAAAATCTCTGGTTTGCCTTTCTCTAGAACAAAAATTCTTGTTTTGCCACTCCCTCCCTAGCCTTTTCCCCTTTTCCTAAGAAATCCGTACTCTTACGATCTATACTCTTATCAAAAACGTGCAAAAATCTGAAATTTTCTAGGTAAAAAAAAACTCAGCAAAAGTAAATTAGTTCAATTTTTCTTTTTTTGTTTATGGTTTGAACGCAAATGAATGATTTTACGCAATTTTCACGCAAGTCAAGTTGGCTACTTAATTCCAGTGAACTTGAGCAAGGTTTAGGTCGAAATTTATATATAAAATCCTCGATTTTGGTAGTAATTTGTATCCGGTACACATCTGACATTTGTTACAACTTTGCTGCTTGTATTCAAAATGAAAATTTTTTACTGATTAACAAAAATAGACGAAGAGACTTAGAAAGGTGAAAAAATCGATCAAACTTGTTCACTTTTGTAGAGATAATTTGGATTACAATTTGCCAGAATGTCAAAGAGTGTGTGAGTAAGGCTGAAGATTAACCCTTAAACTACTGGATCCATTTTGTTTGATTCTTATCCAAATATCTTTCTTTATTTTAAAAACACACAGGAAATATCCTTAGAATATATATCCTGTGAAATATATATCTCAATTAATCTTACTTCCATTTTTTTCAATTACAAAATACATCAATAGAAAAAGTTTTAATGAATGTAGTTGAATTTTTTTGGTAGAAGCTAATTTATTCTTCAGAATTTTGACAATGTTTTATGTAAACATTACACCTTGCAATGTTTGATGATGTAATCTAATCCTTTTATCACTCTTAAGGTATCGATAAACAAAAGATATCTATATTGTTGACACAATAATTGATTTTGAATAATGAAACGAAAAAGTAAATCCTTTATATTTTAAAATAACACAAAAATATTATTTACAGGAAATAATCAAAATTATATTTTTGAAGAAAAAAAAAGGATGTAAGAAAGGAATCAAAATTATTGTTTTTAAAGAAACAAAATACAGGGCTGTATCTCGTTAGTAAGATTGTATTAAGATTGTTGAATGTGTTTACAGAGTTGGTTTGTTATAATTCCCCTTACATCAGGCATAGGCGAATTATTTTAAGTTAAAGTCACCATTGTTATAACTTTATTGTGTGTCATTAACTTTATTGTGTGTCTCTTTATCAAAGTCCGCATTGCTCATAGAGGAGGAAGCAGACGGGAGTATGAATCTTCTACCTATCTCAGTTTCTCAAACAGTATTGAGATAGGTACAAAAAAAATGTTGTCTCTCTGTTTTACTCGTATTTTAGGTTGTCGCTGGTTAGGTTCTCACTGTCTTACTCGTAGTTTAAGTGAGGAGTCTGAGGGACTTCTCTAAGTCACATTTGCTCATGCCTGCCTTACATTAGACTTTTGTTTGACTTCACTGCTCAGTGGATTTAAACCTCAGGCCAGGGATAGTTTTTCAAAATATGCCTCTTTTTAATAGCTCATTTAAACCTGAATTAGAACTTTAATATCGTTTACTAAATATTTTTCACCGTTAGGAATATTTTATGCGATTAAGCTTGATCTAGTTCAATTGAGAAAGACCCAATTTAATTTTATAAAATTTTCATTAAAAAGAATTGAAAAAATACAAACTAGGTACCATGAGCCGAACCCGGGTCTCTTGGATTCATGCCAAGCGTCTTGACCAACTTATTTATTATTTATTTTTGTTTACTAAATTTTGTATACAAATTATAAACTTCAAAGCCATTTCGATTATTATTGATGTTTATTATAATCAAATGGCCTATTCTATAAGGAAAAACAACTTTTCGAGTTATTTTTTCCTATAGAAGCGAGAAACCTATGGACGAAAGGCGTAAGTACACGTCCAGTTTTTGGTATGTAGAGTTCACAGATAAGGGTGTAAAGACACTTTTGCCTTCATCCCATACGGCATTTCAGTGCAATTCATTGTACAAGAATAGTTTCTTCAATACTTCTGGTTTTCATGTAGCCTTCCTAAGTCGTAAATCAAAAGCCATGAATGCATGGAATGATGTTGAAAAAAAAAAGCTTAAACATTTGATTAAAATCTTCTTGATGCAGTGAAATCTACGCAGTTATTGTTCAGGCCAAACAGAGTAAAAAACCACCAATATCCTTTAAAAACGATCCCCTAAATTAATATCTAAGCCAAAACACTTTTAAGGTAATCTTCAAAGAATAATTTTAGATAAAACGCGTAACGATTTTTTTCCTATTAAATAACTGATTTTTTAATTTTTCAATAAGAGTTCGAGTAAGGAGTGTAAAAAAAATACATAAACAAGATTTGTTCCCGTTTCCTTCCCTATAATAAAATGACTTTTTTCATTCTGTAACATACACAAGGACATTTTTTCCCACTTTGTTTGAACAACAAGAACACTGATGCTTTTAATCTTCTAAATTTAAAATTTCCTTTGATCTTTTCGTTACTTTTAAAAATATAAATGTATATGATGTACCTATCAACAAGTACTCATTGTAATAGACTTCGTTTCCCCCTTCGTCAGTTCTCACAAACCTCTTCGAATAAATGTTCAACAACAATGCACTTTTTGTTACAATTTTCTAAGTACTCCTCGACACGAAAAAACATATCAGGATTTTAATGTATGAAAATATGTAGGGCTGATTATTAGATACGTAAAATGTCCTTTGATTGAATAGTTAAGGCGGTCGAAGTACTCCATTTTTTGTACAAAATTATTTTTAAATTTTACATATTTTGAGAAGTTCTTGAATGAAATCGAAACAGGCGAAAAGTTTCCGTTTCGCAATGAGGAAGATGAGTGATATCAAATTTGATACATTTTCCATAAAAATGAAAAAGTAAAAAAATTAATTGGTCAAAAAACGAGGAAGTTATAAGCATTCAAAGATTATTGGCCGTCTTTTTCTTGCAAAATCTAGAGTTTTATATGTATTCTCTACGGCGATACCGTGCAATGGCGCCACTATTCTATATCTTTCTCTTTATTTAATTAAGAGTTTTAAACGGTCATAAATTCAAAAGATTTTCAAAAACCAACTTTTCTGTTCGAACAGCGTGAATTCTTCAAGTGATAAAATATTTGCAGTTTCTAGATTATATTAAGAGACTTCCACAATTAGGAAAAATTTCAGTGGTCTATAAATTACTAGACCATTAAACGAGTAAGCCAATTTTTAACGGACGGTTGTAAACAATATGGTTGTAAATTACTATGTATTTCTTAATATTAATCAATTTATTAAAACGTCGAAACTTTTAATACAAGCAAAATTAAAGACTTGCTGGCTTATGTGAACGGGTCAAAAATTTTATTAGTATAACTCAGGGCTTCTTAAACTTTTGTAATTCACGACCCCATTTATTATTGCGAGTTTCTTGACGACCCCATACAAATATAAAAGAAAAATAAATTAATATTTTTTGATAATTTGTTTATTAGGTTACAATATACATATACATATGAAAATATATAAGTTTAGAATTCGTTTTGAAACATTCAAAAATCTAAAATAAAAAATTGCACAAAAAATTATAAAATTGTATTTATTATAGTTCCAAAAATAAAAGTGGATTCTGACCGTCTTAATTCTCTCGAATATATTCAAGTAGTTGTGTGGTAAGTATTAAATTAAAGTATTAGTTAAAAATTTAATGAGATGGATGTGCCTGTTATGCAATAAAGCATAACAAATCAAATCTTGGTGGAATGTTTGAAACTGCTGGACGTAAGACCTCTTCAACATTTTTTAACGCTGAAGGAAATAGGGATTTAATATGTGTTAAAGCTGAGAAAGTAACTTCACATAAATATGTGGTGTTGAATCGCAGAAGTACATTTAACGCCATATCAGCGATTGTGGGAAATTCAGTTCTAGTTCCGGTCCAGAATTCAGTCAATACTTAATACCTAGAAATTTTGTTGATAATTACTTCTCGGGATTATTTCGGCTTTTAGAGATTGACAAAAATTAATTTATATTTTTATTAATTCCAATAACATTTCATAATTAATAGTAAATGTTATTCAAGTTATTATAATACTCTTAATAGAAATGCAGGTACAAACAATCTTTCCGAACTAGAAGATTTTATGATATATTTATCTACGATAATTGTTATTTTATCTTTATAACAATAATTTTACAAGTTAAAAAACATTTTCTGTTGAATTGTATAAATTGTATTTTTAACTCTCGCGACCCCAGAATTTTGCTACGCGACCCCAAATGGGGTCGCGACCCATAGTTTAAGAAGCCCTGGACTATAACTTATAAAATTTTTGACCCGTTCACATAAGCCAGCAAGTCTTTAATTTTGCTTGTATTAAAAGTTTTTAGAAATTTTATGTTACTCGAGCCACGTTTTTAATCGACTTTAAAAAGAAGACCAAAAAAGGTTCGATTTTCAAACTAGTCAATTCGTTTAGTATCTACCATCCCATCGACTAACCCCAAACAATTATAGACAGTAGACATCCATTTTCCAGCGGCGAAAATGGTATTATTATGAAATGTGCCCCAAACAAACAATCGCGACAAAATTATAACGTACCATTTTTTCTAAAAACCGTTGAGTAATAAGGTATTTTACTATTGTGTAAATAAACTAAAAAAACCCTTTTTTTTCTATTTTAATCACGATTAAAAATCTATTATTTAATTTGTTAATTTCCTTCTCAATTAATTATTCCATTTCGAACAATTACTACAACAGAATAATGCATTTTTTAGGTATGTTAGAGCAAACAATTGTTAATGACAACACTGATAAACATCACACTTCATATAAAAATAGAATTTTTTTTTTTGTTCCTTATCTACGAATTATGACATAAAAATAGGTTTTACATGAGTAATGTAGGTATGTTTTATTTGTGTGTGTGTTTTTTGTGTGTATTTACATGTCAAATTATGTCAAATTATTATCAATGACAGACAATCCCAAACATACAAATAAACAACAGTTGTTGATATTATTATTATAATAATTTTATTTATTTATTATATTATTTAAATATAAATATATGTATATATATTTTAGGTATATATATTATTGTTATTTATTGTGTGCGGATATAGTACGTGGTTACCGTGTTTGCCTTCATATTTGGCTGGATATGTAATTCTGGAATAAAAAAATATATTATTATGACAATTGTGAATTCAATATGGTTGAAAATATAATGTTGTATTATAATAATTGGAATAATAATAAATCATACACAATTGATATATTTTTATTGAAGAAATTAGAGTTGAAGATTGCGAAATTCCTGATTATATAGAAAAGCAGAACAAACTACTCCGATTGAATCGGATTTAATTGTATTAAGATTATCAAATCTTTTGGTTCGTTTTCATGCGTTTAAAAGAACGGAAAGGAAACGACGCACAAATCTTATGGGAAATGTTTCCTGGCTGAATTGTCTAAAGTTTTGATATCTTGTTGTGCTAAACTCTCTGGATAAATGTCTCAATAGGCACAAAGAAAAATAATGAACTGTTTTTGAAAGATTACGCGTTTAATTCACTGACAAAGCCATATTTCATTTTCATTAAAATGTAAATGTAAATTTCAACTTGATATCTCTTTTCTTTTTTGAGTAAGCGTGTCGATAGACAGACAGACAACCGAAAATAGTCTAATTAGCCGATTTTATGCACACTAATACCAAAATTTTGTTCGGAGCATCTATATTTTTAAGCGTTACAAAATTGGGCTTAGTAAACCTTGATATATTTCATATATACATGGTATAAAAATATTACTTTATCAGTGGAGAAAATGTTTACTTCAAATTATCTCTAAAAAACCATTAAAAAAAGTCTATAAAAGTAGAAATTTCGATTCGTTTACACCCAAGTTTTTCTCCTGTTTAAATGAATAAAGCAATTTAAAGTGCATGACCTATGTCTAAAGGTTGCTTGATATTATATATCGTCTCAAATACCGAAAAGAAATTTTGCTCTTGTCTTAAAGCAGTCAAATCTCGAAAAAAAAGTTAAAAAGTTGCTTCTCCTCTCAAGACCTCATCATCTTAAAATTTGTTCCATCAGAACTAATTGAACATGTACTTTTATTATCAGTTTTAGTCGAATTTACACATTTTAACATTATCTCGCCCCTTTCTGAATTTTATGGAAAATCTTACCGTCAACATCAAACAAACTTCGAAACTTTATTTCAAAAAATCAAAGAAATTGAAATTTTCAATTATGAAAAGATACTTTGCGAAACACAATTCTAGAAGTTTACTATTTTTAAAGTTTCGATGGTTTTTTTTATCTGGATAAAAAAATTACAATAAAAAAATACATCTGAAAGCTCTACTGCGTTAACATATCTATATAAAAATAAATAAAGCTTAACTTAATGGTTTAGCATAACTATAGTTAAAAGAAAATTGCTCTAATTGAAAATTTACGTAAAGTTTCTACAATCTGTGGGCTTTTTTGAAAAAGTAAAATTGGAAATTAAACATTAAAAATTTTGATATTCGAACATAAAGATAATTATGCTGGTATATGATTCCGAAAACCACAAAATTTATTTCGTAGTTTATATTATAATGTTGATATATGATATAATATATTATGTTTTGAAATCTCTACATATTTTTACGATTCAAAAACTGAATTGTCGAGTACATTTCAAAAATTTGATTTACAAAATAATATGATATGTATTTACCTTTATACTAGACAATAGGTAACAACGATTGTATATCGAAATAATATTCTAAAATCTATTATATAGAAGAATCTATTCAGCGCTCTCTTAAATCACATATTCGAGACAAAATGTATTTTAAGTATATACAAAAAAAAAACATCACAGCCCTATAAGTTTTGTTTGAAAAGCATATTTTTCACACTTTTATATAAAAAAAAAAATGCATTATACATTATTCAAAATGGCAGCGTAGTTATACAACCACATAAAGGTACTTGACTTTAAAATATTATATATTTTAATTAAAATTCTAAAATGATTTTCTAACCCTTTTCTAAGTAAGTGTATGTGTGTTGAATCATTAGGAAAGAAAATCCCTTAGAGACATTTAATTTAATAGTCATATGGTAAATTGGTATTGAAAATAAAGGGTTTAATAATTTTATAAGATTGGTGGTTTCATAAAGGATGATTTCATATTCGAGAAGATCTCACACCAGTTCGAGAAGTTTTCATTGTGTCGATAAGGGTAGGGTTTTTAATTTTCGTTACAAAAATGAGCAACCATTTTTTTACTACTTAAAAAAAGTTTCATGAATTTTTCTGAAGTAGTTCATGAGATTTTCTAGCAATAATTATAATATCTTTGTTTTTTGTTAAAATGTTTTCTACGTAAAAATTTTCGGTGACAGCAATAACTATAGATAGATTTTGATTTAATATAAGGCCCCATAAAAATCGGACCTAAGGATGGATAAATAATACCTAAGGAGTTGAGTGATAAATCATCGCCAATTTTGTATATGGGAACTGCATGTTAAAGTAGAGATAAAAGAAATTTCTTGATTTTTTGAAATTTTTTTAAGGGGTACCCTTTGAAAAAATCGAGAAAAGCGCAAAAACAATTTTTGTTTTGGAATTTGATGAAACTCGGTGGATGGGGTAATTTTGATCCAAAAAGTATAAAAATCCAGTTAATTTTAAGATTGGATGCCGAGTTTCTGAGATTTTAGTCCGTATCTCAAAACCTATGCGACCAGTCATCAAATGCACCCGATTTTTGTACTTTTCGAGAAAATTCGGATCATTTTCTGCCAATTTATATTTTTCTATTACTGGCGAGTGATTATCCTTAATTGGTGGATTTGTATGTTGATTTTATTTCCAAATAAATTGAGAAATATTGGAATAAAGTTTAATTTCATAAATTATTTCTAATTTTTTATTTATTTAAGTATCGGATTTAGTATTTAAGTATTACGCTCAGAAGAAATTACCTACAAAATTTCTGGAAGTATTAGACCACATAAAGTTTCGGTTCTTTTAAAGCAAAGCATCAAATCGCTTCAAAATTCACAATCTGATCTCCCAGTCAATTGTATTTTTTTTCAATTCAGTTATTTAAAAAAAAAAATCAAAGTACGACAAAGTCGCGAATTCGAATCAAGATTGACAATCAGTTCTCTCAGTCAATTCACAGTTATTTAAAAAATAATAATAATAATAAGTGCGACAAGCAGTTACATTGATTTTTTTATGAAAATCCTATAATTTATAAAATAATAAATAATAAAATTTTTTAATTTATATAATTGAAACGTTTTATTCATATACAATTTCAACGCCTATACAATTTTTTTTCATTAAAAGCAAAACGAAATATTTCAAAGGAAAAACAATTCTCATACCATATATTTTCAGCGTATTTACTTAAAAATTAATTTTTTTCCTCTTTTACGGCAAATACGTGCATGAAAAAAATCATAAAAGCGAAAATTATTCTGCAAAAAAAAGAAGAATTTTTTTTTACTAGAGCTAAAAAGATATTTTGTAATAATCGTTTTCACTTTGATGTGAAATTCACGTTTCAATTCACAAAAATTTGTTTGTATTATTTTTTATTAAAAAATATTGCAAATAATAAATTTTCCTGTTGTGAAAAATTATTTGAATATTATTTTTCAAATTACTTTTTTTTTCTTTCATTTTTTACCTGTACGTCGTCTGTGCAAAAAGAATCGTAATTGAAAAGCTGTTTTTATTTTACACATTTTTTTATAAATATATGTATTATACACCTATATATTTTTTTTTTGTAATTTGTTGAGAGAACTTTTCTTTTGTGATTAGGGAAACTTATTTTATATGCTAGCTCCAAATTAATGGTAACATCAAAGCTATGTCAAATAATATTTTTGATATAAGTGGTTGGTGGACTCCACATTCTTGAAACCTATTAGAGCTAGCTTAATTTTGAACACAAATTTGAAAAGTATGACCCAAATTTAGTCGGATTACATACTTGATTTATCAAAATTGGATAAAATTTGGATGTGATAGAGCAAAATAAAATTTTTAGATTTTGATGACGTCATCAAGTTAAAAAATTTGATTTTTTTGATAACACAGGCAAATTTGACCCGATGTAATTGGAATTTTTTTTGAAACCCACTAATTTTGGGTCATTCTTTTCAGCTGTGATGTCAATTTTTCGCTAGCTATCTATTAAGTGCTTAATTTCGGGACCAACACTCCACATTATTGAAAACTATTAGAGCTAGGTTAATTTTGTTATCAAATTTGAAAAGTATGACCCAAATTTAGTAGGATTACATACTTGATTCATCAAAATTGGATAAAATTTAGATGTGATAGAGCAAAATAAAAATTTTTAATTCTGATGACGTCATAGAGTTAAAAAATTTTATAACACAGGCAAACCGTGCCTTCTTACCGTGCAGATAGAAACTATGAAAAGGACGCTGTAAATACTGCAGACAGTAGACAATAATTATGTTTTGTGAAAGATGTACGTCCCAAATTAATACGTCGATCATGGTAATGGAAATCAATAGACGTCGTATTTCTCAGAAAACATCATGTAACTAAAAAATTTCTAGGTAGTGTTGTTTGTGTATTTTTTCCTGTAACTACTATTTGTGTTGTAAGTAATGATTTTGAATAACTGTGAGAGATTTTTTAATTACGGAATTTTTTTTTTAACAACGAGTCTATTTTCTATTATTCTGGTTCTGGTAGGCGACAACCAGAACGAACGACATATCATCATAATCATCACCACATCACACTTTTTTCTTCTTTTTTTTGTTGTTGTTTTTGCATCCAGCGAGTTTTTTTTATTTTTGTTTTTAGTTCTTTTTCTTTTTTAGTTTTTATATGTTTCTATGGTTGCATTTAGAGTAATTACTCCTGATATCTATATATGAGTGAGAATATATCAACCAATCCCGGGATTTACAGGGATGTATCTTACTAAAAAGAATTACTTCAAGTGGCTGATCTGGTGATTGAAATAACTCGAGATATCATGCAAAATTCCAGAGAAATGTGTCTATTGCCAGAGAAAGATGCAACTTCGATGCCTAAAAAGTAAAACCGAGGCGATTTATTTAACGATTCCAAATCGATATTCACTTCACCACGTCTAGAAATTCTCTCATAAATTGGAATATATCAAGGTAGGTATACTTAATTTAGTCCCAAGATGGTAAGGCTTAAAAATATTGATGTTTCGAACAAACTTTTGGTATGGGTGACCATAAAATCACCTTAAAATTCCATTCCCGGTTGTCCATTTCTCTGTCCGTCTGTGATCACGATAACTCAAAAACGAGATATGACGATGAAATTTTTATAGCGTGCATAGGATTTAAAAAGTGAGGTCGAGTTCGTAAATGAGCAAAAAAGGTCTAGTGAGTCTTGGGTCATTAGATCCATCTTATAAGCCGTTAGAGGTAGAACAAAATTTTAAATATAAAAAATGTTTCTTAATATAAAATATAAACAACTCTTATTCTTTTTTGTGTAAGAGTGACTATCTTTCTTTACTTACATGACGTAAAAAACAAACGATTGCGTAATCAACACTATCTATACATGGTATTTCAACAATTCACTCGTAATTCGTAATTCAACAATTCAATATCTTTCAGTCAATTGTTTATGGATATTCAATCCATGATTTGACTGAAAGGCTCTTCCTAGACAATCGAAACTATTTTTTTTCAAAATCTTGGCAAATCTATGGTCAAAAATCAATATCAACCGTTAACAAACTACAAGTATTGAATAAAGATAATTGCTCATTTACTACTTGTTAAAATGTTAGGAGAATTCTAGATCAATCGTCGCTTTATTAAATCAAATCACTAGCATACATTTCACTTTGAGAATTATTGGTGGATGTTTATGCCCCCATTGAGGTGGAAAATAACTCAAGTAAATGGATAAGCCTTAGGTTTCATTGAGGCAATAAAAGCGTTAGGTCCAGTCAGCATTCCAGAGACAATTGGTCATTTGGACGAATGATTCTACTATATTCAAATGGCGACTTTTTATAGAGCACCTTTCTTCTTAAATAAGCCTTTCAGTCTAGTCATTTAATTGGCCGTTTTTATTAAGGTTTAAGGGCCTGCTTATGACTGCCATATTGACTGCTTAACCTCATTAGTAAGTTCCATCAATAGAGATTTCGAAATATGTCATTGTAATAAAAATCCAACTTAATTTCAATGTTTTATATGGTTTGGCTAACTTTTTTCATAATTTATAATACAAAAACCAATAACTCCAGCTCTGATACCATCTCTAAAATAAATATAGTTGATGAAAATATTATTTATTTTAAGTTGGTTTATGCATCAAGATATATCTATTTATATTAATGAATAGAAAAATATATATGTGTGTGTGTTGATATTTCATGATATATTTCATATTTTCATATTTCAATGAAATGAATGCATTGCAATGCAACTCATGAATATAATATTTGCATCAGTGCATTTTTCTCGTTAAAATTTCTTAATTATTACACGAAGCCATTAAAAAAATTTATATTATAAAAAATAATAACATAGATCTATCTATATATGATGAATGCCTTGAATATGAATGTAACAAGGCCATAAATACATATGAAATGATATCCTTCAGTCTGCAACGGATATAATACGAATAAAGAAAGAGTTGTAGGAGTTTTGATTTTTCTATGTAGGTTAAATGTATCATTTTTTAGAAAAAAAGTACCACCAAATTTAAAAAAAAACAATAAAACGTTTTACGGTGTTTATTTTTGGTTTATATGCACGGTACATAGTTACATACATATAATAGAAATATATAATTTGTAGTCAAGTAATGAGTTATTTTTAGGTTTACAATGTACCACGCAACTACAAAAATATAAAATATATTGTGTGCAAATGATGCTTATAAATTTGATAATATATATATCGCTCTTCAATCACCAATACTCTAATTATAGTCGTCTCTGTTCATCAAATGATGGATTTTCGATTAACTCATAATTAAATTAAAATTTTATTTTTATATCATCGACAATCTTATATTTTTATGGTATTATTATAAACTACAAGATTGTATAAATATTTTAGATAGTTTTTTATCACACTCTCTAGATTTTTTGATTTAGAAATATCCAATTGAAATGGATAATCTATATGATTCATCATTTTTTCAGCCAACTTTGAACGATAAAATAATAATAAAAAGCCTCATGATCTAGGAATTTTTTGTGATTTTTGGAAACTTTGTTAATCAAAAAATGTATTTATAAAGTTTTATTGAAATCCCTAGTATTATTCAATCCTTGCATATCTCATTAAATTAATCAAGCAAATCGGGATGTCAAAAGGACCTGTTTTTTTTTTGGGTAGAAAATACTCTCGGAAACGATTATTATCCAAATCGGATTTGGGTTTACATAACCCATCAAAAATGATTTGTTCATAGCCTGGACACTAAATTTCTTAACTTGTTCAAAGACATCATTTTTTTAGACCAATCTTAACAATTTAGTTTACAGTGATGGAAAAAGCTATACCAGTAAGAAATTATTTTTTATTTTATGATACCATAAACTTTACAAAATTCTACTTTAAGTCAATTTCTAAAACAGTTTCTATTCTTATTCAGTTTCTTTCTATATTCTATGGAGAATGGAGGTCTTCATAATAGAAAATTTTTGATAATATTTAAAATTATTAATCAAATTTCTATCATATTACCTATAATTCTTTCAGAATCTAGATAATTAATTAAAATTGTCCTTTATTCTCTTTTTTTTAATGATATAAACTTATATAAAAAAAATTACAAAACAATACGAAAGAAAATTATAAATAATTTTTAATAATATTATAAAAATTTATTATTTTTATTATACATAAAATATAATTAAATATATGAATTTTTTTTCATATTTTTCATATAATATAATAATCCTCCACTTTGAATTTTCACATCAACGACTTACTTTTCTTTTATATAAAAAAATTTTCATTTTTAATTTGATTTTATCATTAAAATAAAAAACAGTTGAATGAATTATGAAATAAAAATTTTTTATTTGATTTTTTTAAATAAAATGAATTGAAATTTTTAGTTCATTAAACATAGAATTCATTTCAATTCAAACTAACTTAAATCTCAGTAATAATTCTTAATAGAGAATTAAGTGTAGTGCCTAGGATCGAAATCTCAATTAATGTGTTGATAAGCCCGTTTTTTTTAAAGGGAACAATCAAAGTAATCTTATTTTTTCTGAATTACATCATAATGGTGAGTCTTTTAAACTTAACCACCTCAAAATTTTACATAATTTCTAGACTGAATATGGCAAAAACAAAATTATGTCCGATAAGCAATGATTAAGATGTAATATGATTGAAAATAGTTGTTCCACGATTGTAATATATTAGGAAATTTGTAAAATGAATGAAAAATAAGTAATTAATTTCACAATACACGCCATCTTAATGAAAAACTCTATAATCATGTATTTTAAATAAATTTAAAAGCTTAAAATTTATTTACTAGATAGTTTCAACGAATAACAAAAAACCAAATGTGTCATGGGATACTTGGTAGGAACTACATTCCTTTCACACTTTCGTACATTACAAATGTAGCGCTTACATTTTTATTTACAATATGTCCGTACCTTACATTTGGTTTTATCAGGATTTTTATTCATAGCATACAACTTCCCTGTACTTACTTTGAATTATCTCTGTTATCTTTAAATTCTGATAACTCACTTTCACAATTCATTTTCTTTACTGAAAAAAGTACACAATTGACGAATTATAAAAATACTAGCGACCCGTTCCCGCTTCGCACGGGTGCAATGCTGATACTAAATACACTACAGAAAAACTGTGAACGTTGTATATAAAAACATAGCGGCCCGCTCTGGCTTCGCACGGGTATAAAATATATAGCCTATGTGATTAAAATCGATCCAGTAGTTTTGATTTACTCATTACTGCCCGTGGCCCGCACGCGTTAAATTTGGAGTAAAACAATCCCCCTTTCCCTATACCATGAAGATTTCCTGCTATCTTTGGAATATCTAAATTCATACACTACATTTTTACTTATTTACTTTTTACATTTTTAACTATTAACCTCAAAAATAGCAGTACTTCTCCACTATTTAATGGATGTTATTATACATATAAACCTTCCTCTTGAATCACTTTATCTATTAAAAAAAAACCGCATCAAAATCCGTTACGTAGTTTCAAAGATTTAAGCATACAAAGGGACATTGGGACATAGGGACAGAGAAAGCGACTTTGTTTTATGCTATGTAGTGATTTTTGCATATTCTCAAATTTCATGGCAAGCTGAATCGTTTGAAAAAAATTTTAGTTGCCTAGGTGACCTAGGTAAAAATGGTCGGTTTTTGGTGTCATATTTTTTGTTACACTTTTTTTGCTTTTACCCACCAACCAGCAAACAAAGGATAAGGAACATAGTTCCAATAAAAATAATCACACTTTAGACAATTATTTTTAGTAATGGAGATCCGTAAAAAAATTGTGTGGACAAGGCAACATAGTAGAGTATTGTGGTTGTTACAGAAACAACTATAGTAAAAATATTGTAAGCAATTGATCATACATTGAGTATTGTGTATGTGAAGCCTTCGCTGATCCAGTTTTAGACGAAAATTATACCTAATTTCATTGTAAGCTCATATACTCTTACCGTCCATATAATTCAAAACTTTTTGACAATATTATAGCGAAGTAACAACGTCCTTAAACACAATATACAGTAGCCAACTTGTAAAAAATTAAAATTAGAAGCAATTTAAATAGTTTTTACACTAAACTTTAAGTTATTGATATTTGTCTCGTGTAGTTACTGTCTAATATCCTTGAAAAATAAAAGAATAAGTCAAGATATTAAAATGGTCCTTGGTACTACACACTACCCTAATAATTCATATTAAATAAAACCGTATTGGGTTTAAATATTCGGTTGGTTCGCTTTCTTTTCATAAAATATAAATCGTATAATTTTATTTTAAATAATATTATAAATGAATTCATCATGATGCCACCTACCCAACATCAACCAATGAACAGGAATTCATTTCCCGGTGCCCATACCTACCATGGTTTTTATTATTAATATTTGTCTAGTTACATACCAGCTTGATGGTATATAGCGTGAATTTAACGAGTACCTATACTATGACGCTTTATGGATGTTCCCAAAATATCACGTTTTCTTAGGATCATCTTTTAAATAGTGTATATTACATTCTCATTAATGCCTTTTGTAACCAAGTAAATTTTTTACTATCCCATATGGTGTTAAATTTATAGATTTGAGCTGTTAAAGTTTGCATTTTTAGTATGTAAATCCTATTTTGAAGTGTTTTTGAAGATATGCTTTACTATATGTAACAAAGCTGATTTTCTTAAGATTAATTAGGAAAACTAATATTCATTAGTTAAAAACATGACAAAAATTTCCCATGAAGAAAATTATAACAAGCGGCACTCGTTTTTCCATACAATATATTTAAAGTGATGAAATGAATGGCATTTGTGTGTTATTTCTTCCATAAGTGAGTTTCTCTGAATCGTTAGACATCAATATTTCAAAAAACATGGTAAATATCGAAGAATTTTACTCTTAATTTTCCAAGTTCTAACAGAATCCAAACTCAAACCTTGAAACGTAAATCTCAAATATTTGCATACTCTTATTTTTCTAGGAACGTCCTCAAGGTGATTATAAACCTACAGTGTTGTAAAAGAGTTTTGGTTTATTGCACGGTACATACATGTATAAACTAAATACATGCTTTGTAGTAAAGTAATGAGTTATTTTTAACTTTACAATACCACGCAACTACAAAAATATATAATATATTGTGTGCAAGTGATGCTTATAAGTTTGATAATATAGATATCGCTCGGCAATCATCATTACTCTAACTATACTCGCCTCTGTTAACCAAATGATAGATCTTCGATGAACTCATAATTAAATTAAAATTTTGTTTTTATATCATCGACAACCTTACATTTTTATAGTATTATTATAAACTTCAAGATTGTTTAAATATTTTAGATAGTTTTTTATCATACTCTCTAGATTTTTTGATATAGAAATATCCCATTGAAAAGGATACCTATATGATTCATCATTTCTTCAAGCACCTTGGAACGGTAAAATAATAATAAAAAGCCCGATGACCTAGGAATTTTTTGTGATTTGTGGAAGCTTTGTTACTCAAAAAATTTATTTATAAAGTTTTATTGAAATCCCTAGAGTTATTCAATCCTTACATATTTCTTAAGAAAAATCTATATGCGGTTTATCTAGCAAAATCAGTTTTGAATTGATATTTAAGGAAAAGGCGCTCAGATTTATGGAAAAATATTTTAAATAGTTAAATTTCGAACTAAAGGTGAATAGAAATTTCTGAAGTAGGATAGAAATGTGTTTTGAAGGTATTATAACAACTTGCGTCCAGTTTAAGATCCGCGGCCCATTTTTCGAGCTACAGATTAATCTATATAGAAAATAATACAATTCGAGGTTTATACTACTATCATCTTGTATCGTTTCACGAAAACTTTAAGCTAGTAACGTAAGGTAATGTTAGGTTATATTGGCTGTCCACGTAAGACACACTTAGGCTATAAAGCCCATTGTGATACCATTTGTGTTTAACCACCTTTTCCGCTGATAATTTCATTTTTCAGCTCCACAATTTTTTTCAGAGAGTGCACTCCTTTCATGCATATACCATGCACTACACCAGCCCATCACAACTATTTTGTTGTGACGACGGGAATCGAGCCCTCTACCCTAAGCATACCGCGAACGAAATTGGCTACGCCTTAACCAACTGAGCTACTGGGATTGGCAATTATACGGGAAAAATGAAAACCTTCAATAACGCTATCGTGTGACTAAACACAACATTTATTCAAATTACTTATAATAATCACATCATTTTCTAAAATGTTTTAAGTATAACGATATAGAAGAACGATGTTGTATTCATTCCTTCTCATAACAATAAACCATTTCGCATTCATCCTATCCGTATTTTATTCATTTGTATAAATTTTATGCAAGTGAGACACTAAACAGGAATTGTATATTGTTATCTTTATTTCATATGTATGCATAAAGTTTTTTTTTTTTTTGTTGCTGTGTATGTATAAAATTTTATAATATTATAAATTATTTAAAAGAGAAAAATGACGCCATTTTGAATAATTTTGTGGTGAATTGAAGAATGGATAAATGTATAATGGCTGATTTTATATTTTATTTAGATGGTGGTAGAATTTTCTATACAATTCGAGGTACTAGTTTAACATATCTGGTGTATCTTAACTCAAAAATGTGTATAGAAAAATCGTTGTGGAATTTGCTGCGGAATTTGTAATTTTGGCAAGTCTTCGAAGACGAATTTCAAATGTATTGCTGTATTTTGCGACTTAAATTAGTCTAGAATTTGATTTTCCGATGAAACGTATAAATAAATTGAATTTTTTTGCTTAAAGTGAGAAATTCAAGAAATTTTGATCCAAAAAGTATAAAAATCCGGTTTATTTAATGATTGGAAGCAGAGTTTCTGAGATATCGCAATATTTGTATCGATTTTAGTCCGTATCTCAAAAACTATTCAACCAGTCATCAAATACACCCGATTTTTGTACTTTTTTGGTCAAAATTACCTTATATACTGTGTTTTATCACATTTGGAGACAAAAAAAATTTCTCGACTTATTGCAATTTTTCCTTTGAAAATATTTGAAAAATATTTATATTTTGTTTGCGAATTCGAACAATCATTTGCTATATTTTAAATTATACCCCCAAGTTTACCAATCAATTTTAATATCTAATATTTATATTTTAAATTGGTTTTTTTTAATTTAAAATCCCACATATGTAAAAGTGCCATTAAATTCAGCAAGGGTACGTAACCTAATAGATAATTTTCACGTAGTTTCATATATATGAGGAATTGAAATGAAATAAACTCACAAATTACGTAATAATTTTTTTTTTACCAGCAAATCAACATATTCAATCAACGCACGCAGATATTTATATAAATTTTTCACTTATTGAATTTAATGAACCATATTAATAATAAATATTTTCTATGATTTCATATTTTTTATTATATTGATGATTTCAATCAATAAATGTAATGAATTTTATTGCTTTTTCATTTTGGTATATTAAGGGAGTTGTAGAGTTGAAGAGATATGCAAGGATTGAATAATACCAGGGATTTCAATAAATCTTTATAGATACATTTTTTGATTAACCAAGTTTCCGAAAATCACAAAAAATTTCTGGGTCATCGGACTTTTTATTATTATTTTATCGTTCAAAGTTGGCTGAAAAAATGATGAATCATATAGGTTATCCTTTTCAATTGGGTATTTCTACATCAAAATCTAGAGAGTGTGATAAAAAACTATCTAAAATACTTAGACAATCTTGTAGTTTATAATAATACCATAAAAATATAAGGTTGTCGATGATATAACAGCGAAATTTTAATTTAATTATGAGTTCATCGATGATCCACCATTTGATGAACATAGACTACTATAGTTAGAGTATTGATGATTGAAGAGCGAAATCTATATTATCAAATTTATAAGCATCACTTGCACACAATATATTATATATTTTTGTAGTTGCGTGGTATTGTAAAGCCAAAAATAACTCATTACTTCACTACAATGTATGCATTTGGTTTATATGCATGTACCGTGCAATAAACCAAAACTTTGTTACAATATTGTAGGTTTATAAATACCTTAAATTGAAAAGTTAGAGACTTAAAAAGGCAATATAGTTTTTGGTAACCGAAATACCATGTCCCAGCACAATTCTCTTATAACAGAGCCCCACGTCACAGCTCCAATTAACTAAATATTTATTTTTTTAAAAATTGCGTAATTACAAATCAAAAAATACGTAGCTCCTGATCAAGATGTCTCAGATAAGGTTCACCTACATTACTCGAAATTTCCACGTTTACGTACCTTTTAACTACAGTCCTGAAAATCCAACAGGAGTATTTGTCACGACATACCCCAAAAAATTTCATTTATTTGTTCTTCAAACTTTGTGTCGATAGTCCAATACAAAACTGAAAGTGATTGGTTAATAAACAGCGGCGAATTTACGTTGAGTGGCACTCTGGGTTAGTTAATTATCGTAAATTCAAAAAAGGTCGAAAATTTAGTATTCGTAGATTTCTTGACAGCATGTCTCGCCATAAAATACGTAAAAATTCTGCCTCATTTTAGTTTTGAATTTTTTATCGATATTATGGTCGACTATGCCAGTAGCTTCCAAATCAAAGTTGTCACCCATTTTTTGGGTTAGGTATATACCAGAACAAAATTTGAGGACATATGATAATTTATATCATAAGACATTTTCTAAAATTAATTTTGAAAAGATATTGAGTTAATCTGGGAGGATTTTAAAATGGTAAGCAAAAAAAAGCAGCATGAAATTGATTTGCTTATACACGATTTCATATTGAGAGTAAATCGTAATAAAACAAAAGTAATTTCACTCAATTTTGTAATTTTTATTAAACTAAAATTTGATTACATAATAATATAATATTTTGAGGGTGGTGTTTTATTTTATAGAGGTACCTCACACAAAAAAAGGGTGATATAATGATAAAATTATTGTAATAGTGAGGGGGTAATTTTAGAATCTCTAAAAAAAAAAAAAAAACTAAAAGCAACCACTAACAACTGTACACAGAAAATGGATGCAACAAGCAATAACTTGATTGACTATTTACCCATCGAATAAAAATCATCCCCTAATAATATTCGACCGGTGTGTGCGTGTGTGTTGTGTATATATAAAACCCTAATTCGAACATGGTACGAACGCGTTGACATATAACGAACTTATTTTCGAATATAACAAATTTATTATGACACAACCCTACATGAAAACTAAAACAATTCGTTGTGGATACGACTATCAGGGCAACAGGCAAACTACCAAACTTCCATAAGGGTTCTAAATGGATTCAATTTCCACTTTTAGAATAAAAGGGAATCTGATGGCCGAAAAAGATATATTCGTAACTACTCGTCCAATCGTAAAAAGGACAAAATAATGCTAGTTTTAGAATTTACTGAAAAATGGCAGTGTTCTGTCCGAACAACCTTAAGACACTTAAATTGATTGCGAGTTGCGACTGAAGTAAGCACAAGTTTCACTGGTATTAATACGTTTTCAATTGATACCCCAGAAAAGACATCCATTTGTTCATTTGTCAAAAGAATCCGATTTTTGCATTCTTTCTGTCGAAATTATTCTAGAAAACGATTTTTATCCAACCAAAATACAACAAACTACAAATAATTAATAAATAAAAACAAAGAGCCATAAAATATCCAAAAAAGACAAAATCTATACATATAAAAGAAGAAACTGACAGACTGACTGATCGATCAACACACAACTGAAGCCTCTGAGTCTAGAAGCATGAAATTTTGCACGCAACGACGTAAATGTGCACTATGAAGGGATTTTTGAAAATTTATTCTTTAAAGGGTTAAATTAAGGGTTGAAAGATTGTGACTTGTTGATGTTGACTTGGTCAATTTTTAAGTTAGAAATAGATATATGTGCTCATGGTTTGAGATAAGATAAATGTTCATTGTATCACTTTTCTATTTTATTCCTTAAGGGAGCGCAGTGGGCTCCATAGCCGAAAGATGCGATATTTTCCAAGGGGCTAGGATTAAAGCTGATGTTTAGGGGGCGTGCCAAGCGAGAGAAAGTCGGTCGAAAGATAGCATGGGGGTCTTCAAAGATGACATTTTATATACTTTAGAGCGGATAAGTGAGATAAAGTAAGGTTCCCTAATCAATTATTAACTAAATGAATCCTTATCACGAGCGAAACCGTGGTCAAAATCAAGTTATCTTGGTTTGTATTGTAAACACTTCTAAACGTTAACATTATCATACAATTATTGATTTCGATTTTCGGTATAAATATAAGAAGTTTGCTAACAGGAAATTTGAGGAAAAAAAATGTAGCACATGTTTTAAGGGTTGTTTTGTATAGATTTATAGTTAGTTACAAATTAATAAATATGGCAGAATGAATTTATGAATTATATATTCATATAATATGATGAATAACTTATTTGGTTTGCTATTTATATTTAAATATAACAGGGGGTACTATACAGGACCAATAATAGTGTCTGTTTTTAAGGGACCTAACATTTGGTTAAGGGTAATTTTATTTTAAAAATGTTCAGATTTGATAAACAAATTTAATTTTAAATCGATTCTAAAGTTAACACAAGACGATCATGTTTGGATTGGATGCATGGCAAAATCTTGTTCGTTCAATATTTCTAAGCGTTACAAACTTGAGACTAAAATTAGTATACCGTGCTATATATTTCATATGTACAGGGTATAAAAATGAGTGCTTTTAGGAAAGTTTTGCAAAATTTAAATACTGTAAACATATATACATACACATTTGAGAAATGTTCGAAATTGAAAGCTATTAAGTGAATGTCAATAAATTTAAGTTAAAACAAGTGAAAACAAACAATTGACTGAGTTAATTGTTGAAATACCATGCTTAGTCAGTGTTGATTTCTTTATCATATAACACATACATACATGTGACACATACATAACTGATATTAAAGTATAGTGCATACTATAAAATTTCCGCCTAATTGGCGCCCTCACGGGTAAACAGTGATGTTTACGAAAAAATGTTTCAAACAAAAGTTATTTAATTTTTGATAAGGAACATTTTTTACATTTAAACTTTTGTTCTATCTCTAACGGTTTACAAGATGGGTCCTACGGACCCAAGACCCAATTGACCTATGATGCTCATTTACGAACTTGACCTCGCTTTTTACGTCCTGAGTACGCTGTAAAAATTTCAGCTCGATATCTTTTTTCGTTTTTGAGTTATCGTGTCCACAGACGGACGGACGGACAACCGGAAATGGACTAATTAGGTAATTCAGTGAACACCTATGACAAAATTTTTTTCCTAGCATCATTATTTTTAAGCGTTACAAACTTGGGACTAAACTTAATATACTATGTATATTTCATATATACATGGTATCAAAACCCATATGAAAGCACAAATTTTATAATGTTTATTCAATAAAAATGTAAGTAATAAATTTTTCGTACTACTTACCAAAATCGAAATTTTACTTCTTACTAAACAACCGGCAACTGAAAAAAAAACAAGAAAATAATTCAATTTTAGATACTGTCATCTTTTTTGCTTGTGTAGATGTTTTTTTTTAGAGGTTCACAATTTTATATTAAGATAAAGCAAAGAAAAATATTTTAAAAATCAATGAAACTGGCTTTATTGGAGAGATAAATTAATGCCATTGGTGTTAGAATAATATGATTTCGGTCATGTATCCGAACGGAGACATTATTTCAATTAAGAAAATCAATAATTTGCAAGCGTTGCCAACACAAAGATGTGAACCTCTAAAAAAACCCAATTTTTCTGTTTCAACCGTGTTTCTAGACGTTTTTGCTAGTATTTTGATCACATCTCAAAGTGACTCTAGTGATTCTAGTACTCCAATAAGCAGGTTTTAATTAAGTAATGAAATATTCTGCGAAAGATAACTTAGATAGATTTTGGTGACGTAGCTAAGTTCAAAAATTATAAACTCTTGACATTTGGGACGACAAAAATCTACCTTTATAACTTGTTTTCAACTTGATTTAGCTTAGCCAAACCATTTTTTATTCCACGAATAACAAATTGTAGCAAAAGTCTATGTTTACCAAATTATTGGCTCATTTTTAAGAATGTATGAGCATGGTAGTGGGGGCACAAATTTAAAAATAGATATTTTCAATTTTGATGATAAATTTGTTACTTGACGATATAAGACGAAAAGTAAGAATAAAATTTTTCGATATCTGACTTAATTTTCAAAATATCGAAAATTGAAAATTTTGTTTAATTATTTAGCTTTCGATATTTCGAAAACCAAGACACATATCGAAAAATTTTATTCTTATTTTTCGTCTACATTAATGAAGTTATAACAAAATTCATCATCAAAGTTGAAAATAAGATAAAAATAATTTCAACCCTTAATCTACCCTGCTCTTACATCCCTTATATGGACGGTGACACTTAGTTTTTTCTTTTCTAATTCATTGCTAATATGTTTACTTTCTATTAAAAAGTTTTTTTTTTAATTTGTTTTCATTCATTCCAAATGAAAATTATCAAAAACTTCCAAAATATGTGGTTTTTTGAGATTCCTCCATAAGAGTCAATGTATTTTATATCGATTTTTAATGACTTTTTTCTTAAAAATTTGCACGGATACCTAAGCTGAAATTTTAACCACATATTCTTTGAGTAAAAGACTACCTACAAACAAATTTTGAGCCTTTAAATCAAACATTGTTGTCATGCTCATACATCTTTAAATCGATTTTAATACAAATTTAAATTACCAATCCATATACCATTTTTCAAGCATTTTTAGTTTCTTTTTGACATAAACGACGTTTAGATTCTAGGACAAAAATTTTAAATTGTTTCTATTTCGAAATACCAAACCTTGAATGAAAATTATTTTAGGCTCTAGAAATGTTTTTAGAAGATAACGAAATTTCGACCCATTTGTCGGACTCTTGAGTTGTCTAATCAGGAATTAAAGATACTACTTTTTTCCCATGAACAATTTTTCTGATTCTTCCAGATTTAAACAAATCATATAAAATCTTGTTCAACAAATATATATAAAAATCTTGTAAAAACCCCACAACACACTTAAAGTAGTTTTTATATAAAAATAACTTTATACCTAATGTTTTGTTAGAGCTTATAGCTAGCTCGTTGTGGAAAAGCTACTTTTTTCCTTGTATGTATGTAAGAATGTATAGATGATGTATGTTTTTGATGAGCTATTGTGAATGTGTCATTGACAATGTGTCACATATGTACACATCTACTTTACGATACGAAGTGTATATAGAAATGTTATCGACAAATACAGAAGTCTTATCGAAAAAGCTCTTATCCAATTTATTTTTATGTTATAAAACGAGAAAAAAACATCAACTACAATGTTCTAACATGGTTCAAAACTATCTTATGTTTGAGGAAACAAAATGATGATGGATTCAATTCTAGTAATTCGATATTTATCACTAAAAACGAGTCGGTATTCTAATTCAAACTTCTTAGGCGAAAGATGCTGATATATTTTGGAAAAACCAATCTATTTTCGACTACAAGAAACTACAGGTCACACTCTAATGGCTCTGGAACAAAAAACCATCGAACATATAATTTGTTTTATATCAGTCACAACTCAAGTTCTTAAGTCAATTGGAAGAAATTCCTTTTTTAAGTCATTTAAGGATATACGAACGAAAAGGCAATTTTGGATAAAAGACTTAATTTTTTTTACATGAAGTTGGACTAAGTTTAAATCAATTCTGAAACTTTTAGGGGGGTGTTGCCCGATTATTTAAATAAATAAATGATTTCAAATGTAGGCAAATTTAACATTAATCTTATGGGAAAACGGTAGATATCCATCTACCGAAATCTATAATCATCCGATTATAGATTTCTACAAAACTAGTCGATAGAAATTTATTTCAAGCTCAAAGCATGTTCATTTCCAAATTAAGATATCGAAAAATCGATTGATCATTGCCTAATCTATAAGCGCCAATGTCAGTAAAAGAGATTCTTGTTTACAGAAACTTCTGAGAAACTTCATAACCTGTTTCACTAAAATTCTAAAACCCTGTTTCTGATAATTTCATTCGTCTCCTAGCTTTGCTGGAAGTTATAAAATTTATATCTGGTAAGAGAAGACTGTATTTTTATGTGGTACTCGTAGTATTTAAGAAGCTGTTAGTTGAAGTGAGATAGATTTACAAAAATAAATATACAATGAAATTGTAAAATTGTTTTCTCTATTTAATACACGCTTACAGACACTACAAACATTTTCAATCGAATTTAATTGCATTTTTCAGAAACAGTATATGAAAGATTTCTAGTGTCCGACCGAAGGTCGATTTTTGGCCGAAGCCGATTAATCGGCTATCGCCACAACCTTCGGCCGAAGCCGAAGCCGAAGGTTTAAAAACATGATTTTAAAACTTTAATATTAAAGTTGATCTCTAGAAGTTGATTTAGAGGAGTTGATCTTGAGAAGTTGATCTAATAACATTTAGAACAATTCGTTCAATTCCGACGTTTGCTAAGAACCTTTGGCCAAAGCTTCGTTGACCGTAACTTGAATTCAAATTTGCCATCTATTTTAAATGAAAGAATATAGATTTCTTCCGTCTGAATAATTCCAACCTCAATTTTCCTTGAAGTGAAAAACACAATACATGTTGGAAACATTTTTGTTATAGTGACCGTACCAATTTTTTTTTCTTAGATAAATTGTGTGCTGATATCGAAAAGATATAGAAATAAGACTGTTAGCGGTGAACCTATTACTTTATAAGGGCGTTAGTAAGTGAGTGCTTATCTTTCAGTTCTATTATCACATCATACCTTTATTTTAATGTCTGTTTTACCTATTACCTTAGTTGTTTTGAAATATTAATTTCTTCCAACAGCAAACAAAACAATCAAATGTTCAATTCAAGGAACAAAATTATAGGATCTATTAGCTATTATACATAAACCACGTGACCCGGTCAAGAGCGAGAGAAGATTAGTTCAAAATCTACGCATTTTCATGATTTGGCAATGAAGTTAACTAAGTAACTTTCATGATATATTTTTTTTAGTAATCATTATTAATATATTCGCTGTTCTTTAAAAGATATCAAAAAGTACCATATTGGCAATTTTGATAAACCAAGTATGTAATCGTATTAAATTTGGGTCATACTTTTCAAATTTGTGCTCAAAATTAAGTTAGATCTAATAAGTTTCAAGAATTAGGAGCCCTGGTCCCGAAATTAAGCACATTAGCGATTCCTAGCGAATAATTGGCATCACAGCTGAAAAGAATGACCCAAAATAAGTGGGTTTCAAAAAAAAATTCCAATAAGATCGGATCAAATTAGCCTCTTTTATAAAAAAAATCGATTTTTTTAACTTTATGACGTCATCCGAATTCAAAAAATTTTTATTTTGCTCTATCACATCCAAACTTTATTCAGTTTTGATAAACCAAGTATGTAATCCTACTAAATTCATACTTTTTAAATTTGTGATCAAAATTAAGCTAGCTCCAATAGGTTTCAAGAATGTGGAGCCTTTGTCCCGAAATTAAGCACAAAATTAATAGCTAGCGAAAAATTGACATAACAACTGAAAAGAATGACCCAAAATTAGTGGGTTTCAAAATTTCAATAAGATCGGATCAAATTTGCCTGTGTTATCAGTGTTAGCAAATACAAAATATCTTCTTGACTTGATAATAAAAAACTTGTTCGATCCCGGAGAGGAGTCATATAAAAGGGTTTGGTAGGTTACATGGAGGGAGGGAACAGGCTTGAATTAAGCCACGCAGTTTATGACCGCTCTCTAGTTATGTGACAACTAAATTTTTAGCACAAAGAGAACTTCAAATGATTTTCGATGGAAAGTAACTAAATAGAACAGTTTAAGTCGGCGCTGTTTTAACATGTGCTTCTGACTTTCTGACCATGTGAAATCACTATTAGACATAATATAAACAGATCATAATAAATCCACTAAACACTCTATACTAACGATACAATCTCACCAATGAACTGATTCGTTTTTCTTCAATGACAACACATAGTGCCACCATCATTTTCGTTCGTCTTCCTTACCCAATATATAAGTTATTTAACTTAACCATTACCCAATATATTTTCTCAACAGTTTCTTATCATACCATTCATTTCTCTCATTCCTACCAACCCTCTCACTTACCCATCTTTTTATCATCAAAATAATCACCATTATTGAATGGAATGAAGTAACTGTCGTTCCCGGCCGTCCGCCTGTTCTTGCACTTATTCACTTTTATTGTAACAACAATATAAAATAATGATTATATATATTTTTTTATATTTTTATTTTTATTATTTTTTTAAAGATTTATATCTGTTGATGACAAGGAAAAAAGCGATAACGAATTCTAAGAACTGTGAAAATATATTTTTCTATATAATATAATGAAAAAAATCACTTATTTTAAACGTTAATCAAATAGATATAAACACTTACGTTTTGTGGTTTAAGAAGGGTTGTTGGGGAAGGGGATGAAAATAATAGACAGTTTAGATAAACAAATCATTAATCTAAAAAGCCAGTTGATGTGATTATTTTATTTCTGAGGTCTGATTATTTTCTAACTTTCTAATGTTTCTAACAAGAGAGAACAATATCTAGAGCTAGGTGAATTCTTTGAAAACTTTGATTTACTTGAATCATTACTGCAAAGGAACCTTAATTTTTTCCACATAAGATCAATTTACAATCTTGATTCAAAAATATATTCATCACTAATATATTTAATAATAATTCAAAACTACTCTTAACATTGCACTATATTCACCGTTCAAATTGACTGTCCGTAGAGGACTGACCTGTTATTTCGACAGCACTCTTAACTACCTATTTTCATACATGTCGTTTCCATGAAAACCACGTTCTATTTATGTCATTCGCACAGCTACTTTAGATCTTATCTTATCTTTTAGGATCTAAATTGACTATTCAAGTAACCCGGAGAACTAAATCCAATCTGATGTCAGAACATGATATACCCAATCAAAGTCGGCAACTTTTGTTACGAATTCATTGAAAATAATGCAGACACTGATATTCAACTCTGGCTATACGGAGCAATTCAACAATTACCTCAGTCAATTGTTTATTTTCACTTTTTTACTTTGTAATATTAACTTGGTTTTGTAATATATTTTGAAAATTATTCGAATTTTTCAAGTAAAAAGCACTTGGAGTAATTAATTCACTTTGAATATTTATAATTGACACAAAACTTTGATGGATAGTAAAGTTATTATTAAGTCCATCCCGTATAAGTGTCTGTTTTACACAGTAGAGTTCCAATAATCGGGGCTCCATAAAAACCAACAGTCTGGATTTATTCAGATGGGTTCTATGGAAAAATGTATTATAAATAAAATAATGGGGCCGATTTTGAAAATATCCAGTTTTACATATTTCCGCGGTTTCAAGGACGCAATATCCGAATCAAACCTTTGCAATGTGATGTGAATATGTTCGTTCGGATTATTTCGCCTCGATTATCTACACCAGACCATCACAATTAAATTGAGCTAATAAGGCGAGAATAATCGAGACTCTACTGTAATTCAAAAAGTAAAAAATAAGAAATCAAAAATAAATGTTGCCGCTTCATCAAAATGGTGTTAAGATTATCATTTAAAGAATATCAAAATGTTATAAAAGTATACACGTATAGTGAGTGTTAAACGCAGTGGGTACCTCTCCATGACATGTAGGGAGGTTTTATTTTTTATACTTTTTCACAGTTGTATAACATTTCTATAGACTTTCTATACTCTAGAAAGACTACTAGAAATATAAAAAAGCTATAGCTATTATACCATGTTATATATAAATATTAAAAAAAAAAAAAAAAACGTAGGCGTTACCATTTTAATATGTCCGCAACATTATCGTATATTATAAGTGAAGGGTGTCAACATACTATTATTCCATCTATATCCAGAAAAAATATCTATATAGAGAGAAGTTTATATACATATATTATAAAAAAAAAAAGTATTATATATATGTAATTTTTATATCAAAAGTACGCTTCTTTACGTCCCAAACTCCTGTGTGTTCAGTGGCGGATTAGCCATGTAGCAAGAGTAGCAAATGCTACAGGCCCCACGCACCTAAGTAAATTTACACCCAGGTAGAAAAAGAGGACATATAGAAGAAAACTGGAAAGAAGGAGACAAATTTGTGGTGGCCAAAGAGCCAAAGTTGTTTTACGAAGACTAAAGAAAAAAATTGGAACCAAGAAAAAAAAGATAGTCAGTCATGGGAACTGTCGATTAGGCATGATAACCTGAACAAGTTCCAACATCAGATTGGAAAAAGACAATCTCCCGCGTGTGACAGATGCGGAGAAAATTCAGAAGAAACATCGATCCACTTACTCTGTTACTGCCCGGCGCTCATACAGCAGCGAAGGAAATGGTTTGGTCCGGCCATAATCGAACTAGAAGAAATTAGGAAACTCAGCGCTAGGCAAATCCTGGGTTTCAGTACTTACATCAGTTGGTTATAATAGCCACTGAAAAGCGTAGCGGGGATAGAGTACAAGGGTCTATTTGGCTAGGTGCTCTGAGCCATTGCTTCGAGGCGCGATGCTCGAGCATGGCCCGCTAACCTCCATACCATACCATACCATACCATGGAAACTGTCGATGGAAGTGAAAATTTAAAAACTTTGGAATATATAGCCTTTGACCTGACTGGAGCCTTAGGCAGTGCAGGTTAGCATGCTCGCATATAGCTCTAAAGAATACCTATTCACAATACCTGAATAATAATAATAAATAATACCTCAATACTATTCAAATAAATTGTTCACAATTTAGATAAATATGGTGGAAGCGCAAATAAATACATTTAAATAGTTAGATATTTGGAATATCTTCGTTATATTCCATCATTTATTTCATGGGTTCTAATTTTTTGGTGCGGAACCCTCAAAAACATTTTGTAGTGGACCGAATTGTGAATTTAAACCATCCTCGTATCCACTTGAACACACACATCAAAATCGGTCCATCCGTTTAGGAGAAGTTCAATTACAAACACACGATGACGCGAGTTCCATGATTTTTGTTCACCCAAAAAGTGCTCAACGTGCCAAACAAAGTTTTCACTTCAAAAATAAAAGAACAAGTGAAACAAACAATTGATTTAGTTAATTGTTGAAATACCATGTATATATATATTTTTTCACGTCATGTAAGTAAAGAGAGATAGCTACTCTTAGATTGCCAGACATACACACATGTCACACAGACATGATTGATATTCCCATATAATACATACTAAATAATTTGTACCTAATTTGCATCCTCACTGGTAAACAGAGATGTTTACGAAAAAAATGGTTCAAACAAAACTTATTAATTTTTTTATAATGAACATTTTTTACATTTACAAACTTTTATTCTATCTCTAACGGTTTACAAGAAGGGTCCTAAACACCGAAGATCCAATTGACCTATGTTGTTCATTTACGAACACGACCTCACGTTTTACGTCCTAAAATCTTAATAACAAGAGTTTCGATATAATTCGTACAAAATCAAGCAAGAATTTACTACGATTTCTTTCTTCCAAAAAAAAATTTGTACAAAATTGACTCAAACAAAGTTTCGTCAGTTCCAACGTCGCACGTAAAGTGGTACCTAAGTGGTACTTGTGTGTGTCTATAATAAGGCTACTCAGAAATTTTAATAAATCATTACTTAATGAATCTATGAATCGAAAGTACCTTTCTAGCCATAAAATAATTACCTTAACTATGGAACATAAAAGAAAATTTTTAAACTAGAAACATTTTTTCAATAATGTCCTGTTAATTATAGATGGCATATATTCCGGCATTAAATAAAATTTTAAAATGCACGTAATATCAAAATATTTAATTAAATTAATAAGCGTTTATTAAGAAACCACAATTTTCTTAACGTTTGTTTAAATTGGATTGTATATACAGTGTATTAGCCTCCAAAATCACAGAATTACAAAAGCAATTACGAGGACAAAATTAAACTTTGGATATTTTCTTAAAGCGTCGTCAAAATTTAGGTAACTTAAGGCTTAAACAAATTTTGCATTTTTTCATAAATAGTGTAAATTGAAATGAAACCTACATTCTTCCTTATTAATGTTTTTGCTTTCTACACAAATAAAGTTACTACTCGGAGAACACATTCAAATATTTAGCTTTTCTAAACATCAACTCATATAGACATGGATATATTATGTAATGCAATAATAATTATTTAGCTCAAATTAAATTTTGAACAACTGAAACTTATAAATTAAAGATATGGCAAATATTTTGCTATAAACGAAATTATAATATGTGGTGTGTTCATTTTTCCTCAAAATATCTATCATGAAAATGATTTGCTTTTGATTGGTTTTAATTTTATTAAAATTTTTGACAAATACGGTTTTTGGAGTATTTTTTTACTTGATTCTTGAAAAGAAAAAGCTTTTTGATTAAATGAATATAACTTATACAGTCTACTCTGAAAAGTAGGTATGTTACAATTATTAATTTTACTTCTATTTGAAAGCATCGCTATGTTGCGAATTAATCAAAATATTGAGAAAATTTTACATTTTTTTGTGTTTAATGCTTTCAAGTTGTAACATTTTATCATCAAAAATTAACGGTTTTATAATGTTTTAACTAAGTAGCTAGTAAGAGCTTTATTTTCATAACAACTCAAAGAAATATTTCCATCAACCTTTATTCAAAATTAGTTCAATTAATTCAAAAATAGTTTTCTCTAAACTGAATTATTAAAATCCTATACAATAACAAGTTAGGTCGAATTCGAATGTATATTCTTGAATGGAAGCAAGGTAACATGCAATTTGGGAGAAACAATTTCACACAAAAATAATCCATGCAAAATAAAAACACATAAAAAAAACGTACATCACAAAAATAAAACAGAAAAACTTTCACACTAAAAAGAAAATTCCAAAAATAACACAGAAAAAATAACTTCCAATACAAACAAATTAATCTGATCGATAAATCACAAATAAAATAAATATATTCAATAAAAAAAAAAACTCAATTATACTAAAAAATTTATATATTTATTTATTCCCAATATCAACCCCTTCAATCTACATCGTCTCATACTCCAACCCCGCGTACGCGAGACCACAAAAAAAAAACGCATTGAGAATTATTTTAATGGCAGACAACAGAAAACTCCAATCAGTGTTTGTATTTTTTTTAATAATTTTTCTCTACAACCAAAATAAATAGATTCCTGCCTGTGTAAAAACAAAAAAAGCCAAACCCCTTTCTTTTTAATTATTCAACCCCAAAAACACTTATAAAAATTCTACCACACTTTTTTTTGTATTATATGCAACTTGCACTGCATCAATGCATTTACATATAGCATACATAACACCACATACTTGAATTATAATAAACGCCACAGCATGATACCTCTCATTTCATAGAAAGAATCAAACTTATACAAATTCATACATTTCTCTCTTTTTAATGCTTAAATTTTGTAGAAAGTTTCTTATTGTTTCAAAATGTACATGTTAAAGAAAGAGGAAGCATATTCTTTCATACGTTAAATTATGTATTGGTCTTTGTTTATTGTTTAGTAAATGCAAACCTTTTAAACATTTATATGTTTAATTGATATTATATTTTATATTCTTTATTTAGTAAACAAAGATGTCTTATATAAGATTTTTATGAGATTTGAGAAAGATAGATATACTAAAAAAAGTAATGGCTGCTGGAAAAATATTATAATTTGATATTAAAAGGATTACTACTTCACTTTTTGTAGTATATTTCATATAAATTGAATGTTTTTCATTCTATTAGAAATGTAATCTAACTGTTTTTTATAATCATTCTATGAGAAGAAGGTCTGAATCTAAACTGTTAAACAATTGTATACAAATTTTAAATAAAACAAATCTAAGAAATCGATTTTCATCCACATTCTAATAATAAGGATGATATGGTAACAGTAATTCCAAATTAATCTGATTTTGTAAATGGAAAATACCTCACTAACTAGAAATATGGAGTTGGCGCAAGGAAATGAATTAAATTGTATTTTCTAATCAATGGATTTATAAAAATATGAGCTAATTTAACACCAATTTTCAATACAAATTATTTTTCCAACTAAATTATTTGGAAAATTCTTAAATTTTTCTTACTTTTCTAACATTTGTGAAAATTTTAATTCACAACCCTGCATTAGAACTTTCATTTTAAAAAAATTCAAGTCCGAAATTATTTAATGAAAATAAGAATATTTAACATAACCAATTCTAGCCAGAAATGAATATTAAGCATTGCAAAATGAAACTCAAACTAGAATAAGAAATTGATCTAAGATAATTTGTCTAGGCCAATTATCTTAAGGGCAAAAAAGGGATAAAATGGAAATATTAGTGAATTCTAATTTCTAATTGATAAGTTTCGATCAGGCAGTTAATCTAATTTCATTTAAATATTTTACGATCATTATTCGAGAATAATTTCTCCTACAATTATTATATTTAAGTTATTTATTTGAGCTTAAGAAAAATTTCGATGTAATCTGAATATCTGGTAGGTAATTCAAAATCAAATAGCAAGAAATTGATTGGTTTAATATACAACGTTTACTTAAAATGAAGTTACTAATATTTTACGTCGGAACAACGAACCTTATTACGTCCACTGACTAATATCAATATGGCAATTCATACTCTTTTCAACGATTCCACCATATCATAAAACCATGAAAAACCTATGCAGATTTTCTTCATAATTTAAAACCGTCCCGATTAAATCAATCGAAAAAATAGAAATATAAACTTGAGCATATACACGAAATGAAATGTTTTCTAAAATTAATGTCTTAAATAAAATGTAAAATATGTCTTTTATTTTAGAAAATGGTTCGAGATTTGATAAAGCTGAAAAGAAAGTATACTAATTGGATCTTTTAAAGTTTTTTTTTCCAATTGCCTCAAAACATTTTCTTCCTTGGATAATTTTCACGCTTTTCAAAAATATTAAACGAACGAAAAATTCCATTTTCCATATCATTTTGAAAACATGTTCCTATATTGGCAGAATGATATCTTTCTAAATTCATTACCAAATATTTGTAGATCAAAATTATTATAAAATTTCTTAATAATGATCTCACAAAAGTTAGAAAGATGCGAACATTATTTAAATCTACATTTAATCCACTTAATCTCTACCTCAAATTTGAAGAAAGCAACGATTTAAAAAAATTATTATTGATAAATTATTCAGAATTAATATAAAATAATTAATTTATTTTAAAAATTAGAATAAAGTTTAACCCCTAGATTGTGCATGCATAAATGACCTCGATATAAATTAATCCGCCAAACCGAAAGCATCGATGTTGACCTGTTGAAAAATCAAAAACATTTATCACTAAAAATTCATAAAAAGTCTTACTAAGCTTTTATGATTATTATAGAATTTGTTTAAAAGTTTTCTAATAAAATTTCAATGGCTATTAAACTACAATTGATATAACGAAGACTGAAAGATCTCGATTGAATTCCTATATACATGATTGTATTGGCTATAACAACATATCGGCTAAAGCGGCAAATATTCATTGGAATTCAAATAAATCGGCTATAACGACCAACGAATGTAATAACACACATTCTTTACATGTACATACTTTTCAGGTGATCAAAATACCATCGTAATACTATTTTGAACCTTATAAACTTAATTTTGAGTTTTCTTAACCTTATTAACACATATATCGGCTATAGTGACCAATCGTTATTGGAATTAGACAGTAATAAGGACCAACGTGTGTACACTGTAAAAACAAATACTTTCACTTGAACATAATACAGAGACGGTACATAAGATCCCATCTGATAACCAGATGAGACATTTAATGCAATTTTATTGATTTCTAAACACTCCTATCATATTTTTTCTATCGAAAAGTGTTCATGACTATTTTTAACTTTCCTCTTTATTCGTGAGATAAAGCAATAAAAGCTTCGTTGTTGGGCTAGAAAGGAACCAACATTCTAATTATTCGTAACAAAATAGAAACGGCATATCGAAAGCATCAATTTAGACAATTTTAGACTTAGAGTTGAAATTATTAGTATACCTTATTTGCAACTTTGATGATGAATTTTGTTATAACTTTATGAATGTAGACAAAAATTAAGAATGCAATTTTTCAATATCTGCATTAGTTTTCAAAATATCGAAAGCTAAATAATTAAACTAACCTAAATTTTGAAAATTACTCCAGATATCGAAAAATTTTATGCTCACTTTTAGATTGTTTTCAATAATTTATTAAGGTTTTATCTTTAATTTTTTTTTTTTTTAAATTTGGAGAAATCTATGAAAACATATCATCTAACGTTTTCCCATAAAACCAAATTTTAAATATGCCTACTTTTGAAGTCATTTATTTATTTAAATAATGGGGCAACCCCCACTAAAATTTTCAGAATTGATTTAGACTTAGTCCAATTCCATATAAAACAAAGTCAAGCCTTTTTATTCAGCAGCGTTGAGGCAATTATAAAATTGAAGAATGTATCAAATATACTTATAGATCAATCACTATTTTTAACGAACTCCTGATCCATGTCCAATATATCCCATCATTGAACATCCTGTCTATAATACAATCTCCAAAGCTCTGATGAATCCTTTATTTATAATCCTTTTATACGATTATATATAATGATATCACATTACTTTTTTTAAATTAAAATGCAATTTGTCAATAATTACAGTTTTACAAATGTTATTTACCACAAAGAGTAATCTTACTTACCAGTTATACCATAGAATGTCTAGATTGTTTCATTTTTAAATATATATATATAACAATTTAAATAATAAAAAAGGAGCTATAACAATTATATAGTCCTTCAAATATTGATATTTTAATTATTATATCAGAGAGAGAGATGAATCAAAAAATAATTATTACATCATACCATTAAAATAAAAAGACTGTGGCTGGTTATCGTACACCTAATGGACTTACATGAATATGTATGAGCTATATATGTAGAAAAATAATTGTTACAACAAGAGCTTGAGTTCTATAATATGGTTTGCATATTATATGATCTATTACAGTGTTTTAAAACTCAAGATTTTTAGAAATTATTGCAAATTGTTTGTTAGAAATATAATTTTAATGCATTTTTTTTTTAATTTTTTCATTTAAATTGAAATGAAATAATTGGAAACTTTGTCTCATGGTTTAAAAGACCGGCAGCATACATTTATTATTTTCTATAGGAATCCGATAAGAGATTCGTTGCCTTTCAGGGTATTCAACATTTCAAGTTTAAAACATTTCTTACAAAAATTTAAATTAAAAAAAGTATGTATAACAAATATGGTGGAAGCGATGGGAAAATCAAGTCCTACTAACCATATAACTGAATCGTCATCCATTTTACATATACATGAGAAATATATCTTAATGCTATATATAAAAATTTTTTCCCAAAATTATAAGATTACTTTTTGAAAAGTTTATGACGTGCTTAATACAAATCTGAGCGAAAAATTGCTTCATCACGTCACGTTTTCGAGAAATTCGCCCCTTAATATGGAAAAAGCATAAAATAAATGGGTAATATATAATAGGGAAGTAAAAAAAAGGCTTCCTAATTCCATATGAGAAAAAACTACACAGTGATGTAACAATATTTTAAACATAACCGAAAAACCGACTTTTCCCTTTTTTTATGTAAGAATATTTCAAAAACCTTATGTATTAGACAAATTTCGGAGTCGAATTCGAATTCAGCACCTCAAAAAAACCATAAAAAAAGTTATATCAAAGTGACAAAAAAAAGTCAAATTTTGTCAACCAGGGATTAAAAGCAAATTGCAGGTTAAAGCAACTGCCAAAAAGCTTTCCAAAAATTTTCCAATTGCATACGATTTTTGATTGATTACAAGTATAAACTAGTATTAAAACCAGTTTTAACTAGATTCAAAAGGGTAAATTTTATCATATTTTGTTTTAAAAGCTTAGATAGTCAGTAAATTTGACATACGATCTTAATGTTGTCAAAGTCTGAAACACAAGTGAATTTCAATTAGTCAGTTACATCACTTTCCTATCATTTTAAGATAGTTCACTCGTAAAATCGCTATCATAAGACAAATGTATTTTACATTATTTACTGGAAGCTATTTTAGGGCTCATCATGAAAGCTCCACGTCAAAAGAAAATACACCTTTTCACAAAAAAAAAAAATGCAGTAATATTCACAATACTGGATTTAGGCTTAGGCACGTGAGACAATTGTCTAGAGCGGCACAATTTAGGAGCTTCAAAATTTTGGAAAATTCAAAACTTCGAAGAGGAAATAACTGAACGGGTAACCGAATTTTTCCCATAAAATGTATTGAATAGTCTAATGGTTGAAGATCAGGCTTTTGTCAATATTAGTCTTGATCGATAAATCCTATGGATTATTTGAAAAAAAAAAAATCAAGAATTGAAAATTTTTGAGAAGAATTTTTTGAACACATTTATGTTCCTCAGTGTTTTTTAATGTTTGCATTTACAATGAAATTAATCTCATTATATATTAACTTGAATATTTTTGATAATTTATCTGAAATTGATACAAATGAGTTGCTGAAAACCAAGAAAAGAAATGAAAAAACCAAGGAAATGAACTCATCGGTAAGTATCCTGCCAACTTACAAGAAACATTGGGAAATGAATGTATTCATTTAAATTATCAATTTAAAGACACCTTAGCAAATTTTTAAAATGAACGCTCGGCACAAAATCTATGGTAAAATAAAATAATGTGGTTTAGCTTCCGTTTATCTGACATATGCCTATAACAGAGGCCACCAACATCATTATTTATTAAACTTTATGTCTTTAACTGCATCCATATATATACAATTACAGTTTATGATGTGGATGGAATCGGTTACTTCATTCTTATCCAAGCGACGACAATCTGATCAATTCTACTGCCCCTATTAATTATAATTGTTCACACTGCTCTGCCTGAATTCGAACCTGCAACATCCAGGTCAGTAGCCAAACAGTCAAAGACTAACGCCTTAGACCGCTCGACCACTGAGAAGGTCGAAAACCTATGTAATGTATTGCATTCACGAAATCTTCAAGATGTCATTATAGAAATTGTTCTACCAATTTTTTTAGCATCCCAGCTACAAATTGTACTGGACCAAGATCTTTTTACACCCTGAAAAGAGAAAAAAATTACTTACGTATAAGCATGACCTTATTTTCCACAAACCAAAACCAGGAAGAAGAAAGTGATTCTATAAGTGATTGTTTAAATAAGAAGTTAATTATAAATTTTGTAAAAATTACAATCAAATTTAAATTTACCTGCGTATCTCCTAAATTGCCTTTACCTGCGTATCTCCTAAATTTATTATTCTTTCTATTCTGTTTTATCCAAACGTAATTATTACTGGACACTGGAAACTACGGCATTAAAAATTTTGCTGATAATTCAAAATTTATCAAATATAGTGTAAATTTTAATCATACAAAATTATTTTGTATCACGCATTAAATTATTTAAATGATCTAATTGAGATCACACGGGGATTAGACGTATATTTAATTAAAAACGACCTTGTACAAAAAATTTGATAAGAAAATTTTCTTTAATCTAATAAAATAACGCAAAAAAAAAAAGATTTAGTTTTAAAATCATGTCAATATGATAGAACTTATTTTATATAGACATGCAATTTTATTAAATTGATATCAATAAAGTAAAGTAAACCACTTCCGATTTTTTTTTCAATCAAATCGATATCGATATTGTATTTCAATAAAATCAATATAATATTTTTTTGTTCTATTTATAGAAAATTGTTTTTGTAAACATAGTTTCATAAAAACAAAAACAGGACATAGTAAGAAAGTTGATATACAAAATATGAGTGACATTTTTAGCGATAACGGCCGTCGCGTCGCCTCGCTGCGACTTATAGGTATTTATTGTAAATTCAAAATAATTGCGTACTCAACTTTTTAATGTAAAATTTAGTTGAACCATTATTTGAATGTTGAGATTTAGGAAATTCAATATGTAATTTATTTCAAAAGATCTAAAGTTTATGATAAGAAAAACTTCCAGCAATATAATGAGGATTGATCCTGAAAATTAGTAAATATAGTTTTTGTTTTTTAGAAATTTTCCGAGCATTCCCGCCAATCTATTTCCTAATATATTTTAGAACTCCAAAATTCCATAATTATCTTCAACATAGATTTTAAAGGTAAAGTTTACAGTAAATAAAAAAGTTTTTGATAGTAAGCAACTTTCGAAACGCTTGAAAAGTAAGGTGTACTTTTGACTGCAGTTGTAAACTTCTTATACTTTTCTTAAAAGTTACCTTTTCTGTCAGTCCATCATGACCTTCTTTTATAATTAAAAAAATTCAGTCGAAGTCATAGATTTTTTGGAAAAACCATCTGAAATTTACTCCGCAAATTACTATTCATATTCTATCGATATTGACATATTCTTAAATAAAAATTGTATCTCTCTAGGAAAAAATTATTGAATAACAACTTCTTCTACTTCCACGGCGTTCCCATTAATTAGGCTAGTAATTTTTACCAATGTCGCTGTGTAAAGAAAATTTTTCTGAGAAAAAATTGATTGCTATAACCAGCTATTATGCCAAGCTCAATTGGATGAAACTCATTAAATAAAATACCAAAATATATGTTTAATTAAAAGTCCATCAAGTTTTCACACCAAAAGCTATCTTTAAAATCATAAAAGATACCAGAAAAGTTCGAATAACAAAAAAAAATTTCAATAGATTTGCTAGAAATTTAAGTTAAAGCACTATTTCCTATTTCTTACGCAAAAATCTAGGTTTTGTAAAGAAATTTTTATGAAATTTTTAAAAAAACGGGAAAAGTTTTATAATTTTCAAACAAATTAAATTATATGGCTTAATTATTTTTGAAAATATATTCAAAATTCTGTTAACCAAACAAATTGACCAGAGGACCAATATTAGGTACTAAATTTCAAATAGAATAAGTTGGTTTTTCAAAACGACAAGGCTATGCGTTTCCGGATTTTCAAATTTAAAATTTATTTCAAATCTGGAGTGTAACCTTTTAAAAAATATAGAATAAGGTTTTTTATTATGAATTCAACTTCTGGTTTATGATTTTGAATTAAAATTGTATAATGTTTTAAAAGCTAAATAAAATTGAAAAAAATTTATATTTTATTTTGATTTTAAACACTTTTCATAAAATGATTTCATAAATTACACAGGTGCAATATTTGCATTTAAAGATCAAAAACTTTTAACAAAAATTTATAATTAAGTTTGTAGTATCTATAAATACATCCAAAATTTCTATTTTTAGAATATTACACAATTTCCTATATTTAGTTCAACTCTTATACTGACATAAAATTAAATTGACGTCAAGAAAAACTGGAAAATTTGTAAAATAACAAATATTTTTAATAAATTTTAGGTGCAAAGATTCATAGTTTCAATGTTTTTAAATTTAATTTTCAAAAATAAGAAAGAAGTTATTGTTTCAAAATAATTAATTGCCAAACCTTATTTAAAAAATAAAAATATACCTACTAATCAGTATTTTAACCCCAACGAGTGGCTTCCAAAAAAAAAAATTAGATAATTTTCATTAAAAATGCAAACATTGACTTAACGATATAATTTGCAATTTGTTTTTTCTTTTCAATTTATGTGGGGGTCATGAAATTAAAATAACTGATAAATTTGATAATCATATTTTACACTATTTGTTATTTATTTTTATAAAAATGATAAATATTGACATGCGTCGGTCGGCCAAAAAACTCTGTACAAACTAATTATCTCATTTAATAAAACATACTTTTTAAGGGACAAGCTTTTATTATATTAAAAAGTAGAAAATAATTTTATGTATGAGTCACTAATACCCGACTATTTGTAAAAACTTGAGGCGCTCATATTTAAAATATCAAAAATGAACCGGAACGCATCATCTACTCCACTTTCCTAATTATTTTTCGATTCATTCTTGATATTAAGCGCCTCAAGCTTTTTCAAATAGTCGGTTATAAGTGACTCATAGATAAAATTATTTTCTACTTTTTAGTACAATAAAAGGTTGTTCCTTAAAAAGTATTTTTTATTAAAATTTTTAATTTAAGACTGAAAAATATGTATATATATCAAATATGCTGGAAGCGATTGGAAAATCAGGACGCCACAACTTTACCATGCATTGTCATCCAAACTAAATGTGCACGCAAAATTCCAGCTCAATCGAAAACCGGGAAGTGGATCAAATTTGACTTTCAAGATTTGATTACAGACAACGGGACAGGTGAAACTAAATAAAAGCTTGTTATATTCTCAATCTCATTTTAAAACCATCCGAAGTTTCCCAAGTATGGAAAATATAATTCAAACTAGATAATTTTCCCTCTTTTCAGATCTCTTCCGTGTTTTTCAACACTTTTTTAGGCTGTCACTTATATGTTTAAAAAAAGCCATTAACAGAAACTACAATCTATTTCCTGCTAGATTTTCACTTATACAAAGACCTGGAACATAACTAATAGTAAATTAAAATTTTTTAGATTAATTATTATGTTTTATTTACGTATGTTTTGTACTGTAGATTAAAAAAATTTGTATATTTGCCAAAAAATCTTTCAAAAAAAATAATAATATTTTGAATAAGAAAAATAATGGTAGGGTCATTAATCGTTTAAAGGTCGTTAATCAATTTATATACGATTATTTTATTGATAAAATTTATTTTTAAATTCTTAATTTATTTTAATTTATATAAATGGCAAAGAACCGTTTAAAGAGTTGGCAATGAAAAATTTATTTAAGGTATAACAAACACCAAAGAAATAATTCTAAAATTGTAAGTGCTGATAATTTATGTCTAAGAATTACCTTTACAAGCGATAAGGAAATAAAGAATTTCTTTGGGTACGTTATATAAAAATCGATGTAGGCCAATACCCAAAAACTTCTAAAATCAAAATTATTGAATTTATATTATTAAATAAATATATTGAAATATGAAATAATTCAATAGAAAAATTCAAGTAACGAAATATTAATATTATTTTATATAAATAAATTTATCAAGCATGAAATAAAACCATGGCTTTCGTGTATCAGTTGTAACTGAGTTTCATAGGGTAATCTTGACCCATAAAATACAGGAATCAAGTTTGCCTCAAAACGGTACGAAAATCTTGTATTCCGCAGCGATCCTGGAGGTATCCCGAAATATACCCATATAATCATGTATCATGAGTTAGATTTTATGTTTTTTGTGTCCGGTAACCTTAAATTTACTGTTCGGTGTGAAGCATAGTCTTCTCTTTCAAGCCATGCGGTTACTTGCCTTCTTTACCTTCTTTCGAAGATCGATATCTATTTTAGCCTGAAGAAGGAAGCTGACTCCATAGTGAAATCATTCCACCAATCCAACAAATAAGCAGTCTTCCACAACACCTTATATCATCTCGATTTTTGTTCGATACATAGCTGCTTGAATTAATATTTCCAAAACTAAAGATTTTGTTTTTTACCTAGGTTAGAGTGGCTGTCCTGGGGTGGGACATACTTAGACCATAGGGTCCGTTGTGATACCGAAAAAGGGTTGGCCCATCTCCGCCCACTACTCCATGAACCATTTGGAGCTGTTTAAGAACAGCAGGAGAGCTTTGACGTCGACGTACTTTAGGTCGGAGAGGTCGTCAAAGAGAGGCTGGCTCAAGTTAGTCCATCTCCTCATGAAAAGAGCTGGGCAGTGACAGAGAAAATGAGACATTATCTCCTCCTCGTCACCACTGTGACAGATTCTGCAGTAGTCGTGATACATTGCCAGGCCCAAGCGTTCAGCATGCCATTCGCCCAACCAGTGTCTTGTAATAGCCGCAACAACTTTGCGAACAGAGGTCCTTGGAAGTGATATAAGATCTTCGGAACGCCTACGATTGTACTCAGACCATATCTGTTTTATAGTACCACAAGTACGTTCCTCCCTCCATCTAAGATTGGCCTTTTTTACGATATCCTCTTTGAGGAGCAACTTGCAGTTCGCAAGTGAACCTCCCGGATAAGTATTGATGCTTGTATCCGGCAGCATTGTGCCATTTCTGGCAAGCTCGTCAGCTTCGCAATTTCCTGGAATGTCCCTGTGTCCCGGTACCCAGGTTTACATTCATTTGTTCCGCATGCTCATTTAACTAACTTTTAATTTGTTTTTTACCTACGGATCAATAGATATTCGCAAATAAGAAAAAAAATTCACATCTTTACAAAAAAAAATATATTTTTTTTTGGTAAGGAAATGTGTGAAATAAAAATAAATAATATTATAATCAAATACATAAAAATTTCAATAGTTTGTTTATACACAACAAACTGCCAAACAACGTCTAAAATGACAGGCAGGCCTTTTTTTACAAAAAAAACTAACATACATCAACAATAACAATGTAAGAAGGCCTTTATTACATTTTAAGGGAGTTTTATTAACACAAACACATACAGAGACAGACATCTTATAATGTAAGTATTGTTTGGTGTTGCTGTGGATAATAACTAAGAAGAAATATCCCCACCCCGCTCTGGATGAGATGAAAATTAGCTTATATTTTATTTTCTTTTAATGTGTGGATGGATATCTCAGGTAGATTTTTGATACGTACGAAATTATATATAATTCAATTAAAATGAAAAATAAAAATGTTTAATTCTTTTGAATTAAACTTTTTTTTTTTGGTCACTATTCACAAAAGATGTAGTTCTTAAATAGTGCAAAATAGTCCTTAATCCAAAAAATATATAATAGAAAAAATTAGGATGACATCTTTAAACTTTTTGTGGAAAGGACTTTCAACTGAGATGACATTCAATGAAATAATTTATAAGTGATAATTTACTTTCTTTTAATTTATAGGCAATTTTATTGCAAATATGATATACAAATTATATAATGAACAAAATTAAATCTTAACTTTTTTTCTCAAGCAAGTTTTTTCCTAAGCGGTACACTTTTAGACCGCGCGTCTATTTTTCGTCATTAACCAGCACGATAAGCTTGAAAATGAGAAGTAAATCATGGAATTTGATAGGAAATTATGGTCAATTTAATCGTCCTACTGGACGAACAATTCGCAACATTGGGCAGAAGTTTAAGGAAAGTGAAAGCCCTGTAGATAGGTTAAGGCGTGTGTATCATCTCAACGTGGGTTCAGCAAAGAATATTGCTTCTATGAGTGATAACGTTGCGGAAGCCCCGGAATTATCATTTCACCGTCGTTCGCAAGTTTTAGGCTTTTATTATTACACCTTTTAGCGCATTTTGCTAATAGGAATTTGAACTTTCATCCATATAAATCATCGAAAATTATCTCGAACGAATAAACTGCTGCAGAAAGTCCAGGAGCGCCCATTTGGCTGACATAATGTTTCATATTTATTGGATAATTACATTTAATTTTGTAGCAAGTTTCCTAGACTGACATGATTAATACAAAGACCTGCGCTTTCGACAATTTGAAACTATTACTACAATCAAAAAGGAGTTAATAATCTTTAAATGGCGGAAAAGATTTTCATGAAACACAGCGATAGATGTGATATTGATAACCTCATCAAACTGTAATCGAAACTGCAGTTGAAGGACGAATTTGAGTTATCTTTCATTGAAGAAGCATAGATAGAACTTAAAGTATAACATCGACCTATTGGTATACGTGCATTTTACCATGTACACAGACTTAGGTATATAACTTCAATGTCTAGGTAAAGTCTACCCAACTCATAGTTCCGTATAACACGTGTATAAATAAAAAAAAATTTGCTTTTAACATGGCCTCGAACAATATGACTATAATGTGAATAAATAGTATTTCATCTTCATCTTAGTGATGCACATCTCCTGACGTCGCTGAATGTTTGATTCAATTTTCATAATGTCAATACACTTTCTTGAGTTTCTCTATTGAAATGGGGAATTTCCTCACAAGTTTTCTACTAAGTTTATGTCAAACTAAATTCTCGCTCACTGATATTCTTGCTTAAGATTTTCTGCCACACGACTACAGATACTTTCATCTTTCTTGATCGCATCTTCATATTCTTTGCGGCTTTGAGGCTTGCCAATCATATGCAAGCCTCTGTGAATTTCTCTGTCACTGTTTCTTCAAATGCTTTGCTACTCCAAAATTCAAGCTGCAGTTTCAGAACAATGAATCAGAGGCCTACATTTGATTGTACATTCACTAACCACCTGTGTCTCATGCAGCAAATGAAAAGCTTTTGAAAATAAGACTAGGAAATACTTGTCTTATCTGATATATTTTATCAACTTATCCACTTAACACTGAAGTAGCCTCGAATTTAATCTTCCCGACATAATTCTCAAATGATTGTGATGTACTTTTTAGTGTCCAATTTGTAAGTTTATACTTTCCATTAGCGCCAAAGCTAGGGTTTCAGCTACTTAACTCAAAACTGTATTTTGTCTGAAGTGAAAACTGAAAACCCATCCTTGGCAACTAAATTGACAAACTAAATAGAAAACTCCGTGAAGTTCTTGCAAAAGTAGGAAATATTGTATGAGAGTCAAGTATCTTTTACATGCTTGAAATCAGATTAAAACCATTACATAATTTCACCTAAAAATCGGATGCCTAGCGGGCTCCACACGAAGGTACATAAAAAAGAACAAAGTATTTTAATATTATTATGACTTTAAAAAAGTTAAATTTCCAAATACTGTTGATTCAAACTAATTAAGAATAAAAGTATTACGATGGCATACGTGACAGAAATCACTGGCCCCTAAACTACTGAAACTGAGATAGTAATGCAGATACATACACATTCATTTGTTTCATTATACATGAACTGTCTTCCCCCACCACTATTAATTTTAAATAACAAAAAAAAACGTATTATTACCATCCATGTGCATTCATAGATTTATTTTTATACACAATAACAATTACTAATATTCATTTCAAAATCTAATAAAGATATTCACGTTTTTCTTTGGATAAAAGTATTAAGTTTAGCTGTGAGTTTTTTTCTTGTGTGGTTTTACAAATGAATCGATAATTGTTAATAAAATTGAGGTGTTCAAATTTTGGAAAAATGGAATATTTAGTTGATTCTAGATTATTATTCTTTCAAAATTGGGGTAAGAATAAAAACTGTTTAAAAAGTACTTTTGAATTTTCATTGTGCTTCTATTGTGTTTGTGATTTGAGTGCCATCTAGCATACAAGTATACTTACTATTATTTTCGTTAGATGTTAAAAGATGGCATCGTAAACTTAACTGTGGTTTGTTGATCAGATACATAAGAGTTGTTATTGTTAAAGAATTTAGACCGGTTGTTAAACCAAAACAATGAGTCGTTACCCTACCAAAGAATACAGATATACAGGTATTCTTTGTCTAAACACATGCGCTACTTATATTAATTTTTTGGCATCCCTTTAGACGAAGATTTTAGTCTAGTCTTATGTTTAACATTGTAATATTACGAAATTTTTATTGAGAAATATGTTGTTTTATCATGATTTCATCGAATTCCGCTAGTCTTTATTCTTCATCGTCCCACTTTGCTCTTTGGTAGAATTCCATTCATCCATTGAGCCAAAAGCCGATGAAACTAAAGTAAGCTTTTTGGCCGGTGAGATATAGAGGTCTTCTTCGGGGATCTTTAAAGGCTTATACAAATTTGTACATAAATCTCCATTCATCCATTGAGTTAAAGCTTGTTTTTGAATGAAGCTAAGCCGGTAGAAGTAAGCTAAGTTTGTTGGCCGGTGAGGTATGGAGATCTTCGGAGATCTTCGGAATTATTGTCATACGACGTTTCGCGTTTATACAGTAGAATCTCGATAAGTTAAAGTCCAAGGAAAACACAAAATATTTTAAGTTATAGAGGTTTTAAGTTATCAAGTGTCTATGTTAGGTAAAGGTTAATATAGAGGTATGTACATGTTTCTATGTACGCTAGTTAATATAGAGGTATGTACATGTTTCTATGTATGTTACTGAGGGCCCATACAGAGATTATTTATTTAAGTTATAGAGGTTGCGTATTTTAAGTTATAGAGGTTTTGGGCTCTGATGGGAAGGGAACATAGTATTTTTTGAAGTAACAGAGGTTTTTATGTTACCGAGGTTTAAGTTATCGAGATTCTACTGTATTACGTGTCACTATAGTTCCAGTTATTACTGTCATGCTTTAAAGGTTTTAACAAATTTGTACACTTTGCTAATAGAAAACTAAATCGTTACTTTTCAAAACAAATGTAAATAAATGATCGAATTAAACTAAAACTGTTGTTTGAAATTCCAACAATTGACATACATGGCATTTGGATCGACGTCATAGCTTAATTTTCGAGTGAAGAACCGGTCTATTATCTCTTCACCTAGAGGCTTTATCTTGGTATCTAAAATAAAATATATAACACACAAGCCGTTTTAAATAAGTTTATTTTTTTCGATTTAAAACTTAGCGAGTCGGAAATAAAGAAAAAAAAGTCACTCAATAACGGCTAAATATAGAAGAATGTGGTTTATTAACTTAAATATAGATGGCATTGCACTTTATCATGTATGTGATTACGAATTCTCGTCTGAAAACACAAAAATTGACTTTTCAAAATAAATGATCGAATCACGCTAAAGCTGTTGTTTGAAAATCCAACAATTGACATAAATGGCGTCTGGATGGAGTGAGAAACCATTCTATTATCTCATCATCTAGAGGCTTTATCTTGGTATCTAAAATCAGAGAATAAATCGGTAGAATATAGTCTCTGCTAAAATAAAATGTATAACACACAAGCTGTTTTATGTTTATTTTTTCGATTTAAGACTTAGCCAATCGGAAATAAAGAAAAAATGCCACTCGATAACGGCTAAATATAGAAGAATGTGGTTTCTTAATTTAAATACAGATGGCATTGCACTTTATCATGTAATGTGGTTACGAATTATCGTCTGAAAACAGAAAAATTGATAAGGAAAAATAATACATAATTATTATGATAAATAAATATTGACTCAAAACAAAATAGATAAACATAATATTGCAGCGTGCAGTCTCGCGTGCAAACTCAATACCAACCATAAAAAAGTAAATATTTGTTTTTTGTATAAAATTTTGAACAGTTGGTAAAAAAGAAAATATTTTAACACAATTTTCTTTTTTTTTTTTTTTGATATTCCAATGTTAAGTGTGACACTGACAGTTCACATTAGGAACAAACTCAAAATCATATGTCATGAGTAAGTTGATTTTTTATAAAGTTAAAAAAATTTTTGTGTATAAATATTTTGAAAAGTTTATTTCTCAAAAGTGTATAATTATTTTTTGGAAAGAAGTCGAAATTGAAAACAATATGTAAATATTTATGGAAAGTGCGTTGTAATTTTAAAATTTACTTCGGAAAGTTCATTGTCATGTCATATTTTGTGTTGTTTTTGTATCAAAATCTGTTGTTTACTAATATTTGCGTAGATGATGTATTTTTCAAAAATTTTTTTGAAAATCATGTTATATTGTAATGAAAAATCTAAATTAAGACACGCACGTGGCATTTTATTATTATTTACTTTTGTAATTTAATTAAAGTATGCTAATTTTTAATCGTTTTTACGTAATTATATGCATTACAGTTTCAGATAAGAAAAATTTGCATTTCTATTGTTCTAATTTTTCGCTTGTTTACATGTAATTAGCGATAAGCGGAAAATGAATTTGTTTTCACTGAATGAGAAATATATTTCTGAGTATTAATCAACAAATATAGTCTTTTAACTACCCTTTTTTTTAATAGTAAGAATTCTCGGAAACGTAATTGGAAATCATATTCATTTTAGTTCTTCCTTTTCACTTTCTTTGCCCACTTATCAAGAATCGTTTGAGCGGGAATCGAACCCTCGACCTCTGACATTCCGTATCAATGCGCAACCTTTAAACAAAGCAAGGTCAACTAGTTCTTTGTTTATAATAAAGATGTGTAAGATTTAATGATACCTTCAAATATATTAATTTAGTTTCTGAGATTCGACCAAAATTCTAGACTATCCGTATACTGATAACGGCACCCCCTGATGACTATGGTTTGGGATTTTATTATTCAATCAACTGACAGTCCATGAAGGCCAGAATTTTATACTGGATTTAATTTCACAAAACTCTCTCACTAATTGAGTGGTGATAAAGTTGATTAATTATAATTTCTTTGCTTTTTCTAGTTCCTCGAAAAAATACTCAAAATGCCATTCCGGGTATGTTACGCCCAAATAATCATCACACTGGGTCATCTATAATGCAGTCCTTACAATCATTAGATGGCCGATCTTTATACGCTGTGGGTCCACCACCAGACATTCCTAGTTCACAATTACATTCACTAAAAATATCCGAGGATGATATTCAACCTCCCACTCAACCTGGTGGTAGTTTTTTGTTAATAGATGGTAGTGAAAAATTACAAGTAAATAGTACAACACAACTGCTGAAACTCTTAAAAATACAAGATGCTGATACAAAGATCAAAGTTGTGTCCATATTTGGTAATACAGGTAAAAACTCGATTGTGAAAGTATTAGATCGTAAGGCCAGGTAAAATATTTGAAAGTCGTTTCAGACAGTCTTTAGGAAATGTTCGTAGCTCTTTAACTAGTGCTAAATAAAATAATTTTTTTCATTCTTAGACTGCCTAGAGAGGAAATAGTTGTAATGCACGATTTTGACAACAGTCTCTCTCATTTTCATCCGTTCTGAAATAACTGTCAAATATCACCTCTAGCACTAAACCTAAATCTCTCTGAATAATACGAATTTTACTTATAATTTATTTAGGCGATGGAAAATCTCATACCTTAAATGAAACATTTTTTGATGGCAAGGAAGTATTTGATACAGGAGTTGAACAAGGTCCACGAACTCGGGGTGTTTGGGCCGCTTGGGACACAGTTAATAAAGCTTTGGTACTTGATACTGAAGGTTTGAAGGGGGTTCCTGGTGGAAATCAAAATTTATATGGTAGTGGACGGGATGAACAACGTACCAGATTACTATTAAAGGTAATGTTCCAAAAATCCAAAAAGTGTAAACATTTGACTTATGACAATTTTATTATTTTATAGGTTTTAGCTTTATCAGATGTGGTTGTTTATCGTACCAAATCGGAATGTATTAGTCGCGATTTATTTACATTTTTGGGTGCCGCATCACGTGTTTACACTCAATATTTTAGTGCAGTATTACTTAAAGCAATTAATGAGCGTATAGTGGATCAAATTGGTGGTAATCATTGTGATACATCAGCTCTAGGACCGGCATTAATTATATTTCATGAGACTAGATATATGAAAGTATTGGAATCTGGTAAGTAACGTTTTAGATCGGTATTTAGCCAGAAAAATAGGTCCTGACTTGAAGTAAATGTGAATGAAATTTGTCGAATCTCAATAATTCATATGATTGGCTCTTCAGTTAAAGTCATAATCAATTTTTCCATTGTCTTTTAACCAATCGAAATTTTTTTTGGGTTACAGGTGTAACAGAAAGTGCGGAAGATACGATTAGAAAATTATTTGCCGATCTCAAATTAGATATAAATGCATTTAGCTCATTGAGATACATTGGTGTACAAATGGGAACAAATAAAACATCACCAGATACACCATGGACTGATCTTCGAGCAGCTGTTCGTAGTGCTTTAGACGATACAACAGTACGATCACCACGTACTGCTGATGTCATTTTTGAAACTTTACGGTAAGAAATAAGTTATTGCTTTTCTTCAAGATATCATGATTTTCCGAGATATCACTCGAAACCGTCAAGTAGATTAATAAATCGATTAAAAAAATGTTCTTTTCAGGTCTTTAAATGATACATTTAGTGGTGATATAAACTCAGGTGCTCCAGAAAGCCTATCACGTGCCAATAATTTCCCAGACGAATATTTCTCATGTCGACTAAGCTGTGAAAGTTGTGGTGCACGATGTGTTCGCTCCATGGGCCATGTTCGTGACGGCTTACCACATGGTGCCGATGTAAAAAAACAATGTACATATCAACATCAATACGAAAATTGTGTGTATATGTGTAAATCATGTTCAAAGAAAGGTATCGAAACAGTTGTAACACCAAAAGCCTCCACAAACGGTGAAACCAACTCATGGTTAGGTGGTATAGCACGTTACGCCTGGTCCGGTTACACAATCGATTGTCCAAAATGTGGAGAAATCTATCGTAGTAGGCAATACTGGTATGGAAATCAAGCACCAGAAGATTCAGATGCTGTTATAACCAAAGTAATACATGTCTGGCCTGGTGTCGATCGACCCACAATGAGTATAAATGGTAACCAAACTCAAGTTTCGGCTCAACGAGTCATCGATGGAGTGTTATATATATCAGAAGCCGTAGCAAGTGTTAGTGCACCACCTACTCGAGTTGTATCATCATGGTTTGCCGATCAAATAGCTCCAAAATATTGGCGACCTAATCATGAAATTAAATACTGCCATGCATGCCATAAAATATTTGAAATCGCTGATGCAAAACATCATTGTCGATCATGTGGCGAAGGGTTTTGTGATACATGCTCACAGAAACAAATTCCTGTACCGGATCGTGGCTGGGATATGCCTGTACGTGTTTGTAACGCATGTTATGTTAAATTAAATAATTTAAATGGAAATACTGGTAATCGTGCTAGTATTGATTTGTTGGAAGAAATGGAAGCGGAAGTTCGTGCTCGACGATATGGGGAAGCTGTTGTTAATACTTTATCATCTGTAGCGTCTGCTGTCATTGAGGTAAGTTAATCTTTTATGGTCAGTAAGCCTTTGACTTTTCCATTAAGTATAAAGAGCATTAGACAGCAGTGAAAGAGCAAGGTGATATCAAGAGATAAGAACTATGATGAACTAAAAAAATATTGAAGTTTGAAATATTCCCACGCCCCACCGAAGTTTACAATTCTGACATCTCTTATTTAAAAAAATCGATCACTGCTTATTGTTAGTAACCAAAGTTATAAAACGAAGCCCAAACTAGACCTCAAATTTTATGTTTTATATTTTTCAGTATCCACGCGATTTTATTAAAGAATCTGCTCGCCCATCATACTGGCAACCAGATTCCGACGCCATAACATGTCCATGTTGTAACGGTAAATTTGGTACAGCAGAACCATTACACAAAGGTCGAGTGCATCATTGTCGAGCGTGTGGCAAAGCTGTATGTGGCGATTGTTCGAAACGTCAGCGATCCGTTCCTGAACGAGGCTGGACTGAACCTGTTAGGGTCTGTGATATTTGTTACAGTAAACGAAGCGATTAAATAAATTATTTTTCACATAATGGCTCTTGAAATTTAGTACAAGAAAGACAAATGTATAATAAAAAAGAGAATATATTTAATCTACTTATTTAAAAAAGAAAATTATATATCGGAGTCTGTTCGTGGCCAACTATGTCAAAATATGACAAACATATCTACAAGTTGTTATAAAAAGGGAAGACGTATTAAGTCTTAACCTAAGGTACCTGTTCATTGCTAGAGTTCTTTGGAAAAGCGAATACATTGAACCTAAAATATTCTGTGTCTATGTATTCTCACCATTGTTTAAACTTGCCAAACCATCTGGTAGGCAGGTTGTCTGCTAAAGAGCTTTATATGCTCTTTATTTTACCACAAGACCCAATTATGTACGGGTCCCTAATAAACCAAATAAAGACAGCCTTTCGTCTTCCCTGTTCAAAAGATTGGTTACGCACAGCACTGAGAGAACAAATCTGGAGATATCAAAAAAGGAGACGATTTTTAAATCTATTTTTTCTAATAAAATAATAATTATTTAAAAAAATAAAAATAAAATTTATAAAAAAAAAATAAAATTAATAATTTTTTTTAAAGGTTATGTTAATTTCGTTTTTCCTCGTTTTTATGTTCTCAATGTATGCAATAGTAAGATTGTGCGTATTCTTATAAATAATTTTCCCCGATTGGGAAAATTACATATAAGATTCTAAAATGAAAATGGATCTGTGATTTTTGTTATGCTTGCGAGAAAATTATGTTTTTTAAAACGTTACTAGAGCGTAACAAAAAAAAGTTTTTTGTGCATTTTTATATAAGAAAATTGATATATATATATATAATTATATAAAGACTGTTTTTAAATTTTTATAATGGAACACTTTTTTTTTTGTAAAGTTTTGTTTTCAGAATTTTGTGCGTTTTTTTAACATTTTTCTTTTCAATGTAGAGAAAATTTTCTATGTATAGTAAAAAATGAACATATGTTTAGTGAAATAATGAAAAACAAAATGCTATATTTCGATCAATGTATTGTTTTCTGTTATTTATTTCTATTTCAGTTTAGAAAATTTGGCTAAAATTGTACACATGAGTGGTCAATTTTTAAAAGCCACTCTGTACAAATCAAGATTCATAGGTAGAGTATTGGATAGGGAAATGTTTTCGAAATGATCGCTATTTTTGATCCAAAGTTCGTTGATTTATTTTTAATGACGAATTTATTCAAAATTATTTCTATAATCATAGAATACATTTTCGGCGTATTTGATTCCTACACAAAAATCTAATGAAACCGTTCTCTGTCAAATACTTTATCTCCGATTCATGATAAATAAATGTTAAGAGACTGATAGTTGCCACACTTAAAATTCGTTTAGTACGGGGGATTTATAAATATATGTTGATACTGTTTATAAGAGGATAAACTCATACCGCTAGAATATCAAAGCAGGGCTTACCCGCATTTTAGGTCACGTGATATACAGTTCAAAAATTACGATTTTTAATTTTAATATTTTAAAAGAAAAATGTGCTTTTATGATTCGAAATCAGAATATTTAAGTATATTTTTACATAAATTTTAACTTTTTTCAAATTTCATGATTTATTTCTGACTCACGATAATACCCTATTCAAATTGCCCCAAAACTATTTCACATGAATAATCCAGCGATATAGAAAAAAACTGCCACTAAATTGTTATTTGGGTAGTTGATTTCAAAAGTTGTAACCATACATCGATTATTTTCAACTTCTTCAGGCAATATTTAATGATAACATTAACGTAAATAGAGTTACAGTATTTCCATTTAATTGCCTTAAAAAAAGGGAAATTCCTTGAATCATATTCCTCTCGTTTTACTAAAAATAATCCTTAGTGTCAAGATAATTGTATATCCCCTTGAAATTTGAAAGTGTGGCTAACCAAAAATGTATAAACTCCATTGATTTTGAGATATAAAATAATTAATGTCCACTTACAGTTAATGAAATTCTGAATAGAAAAATTCCAAAACCTCTTTCAAATTCAATGGAAGTGAAAAAGTACTGAAAGAAATATTTGAAAATGCTTGTGAATTGTACAGTATTTCGATACTTTGTTTCCCGCGTTAATTATTTTAATTTAAGAACTATAAAATTATACACAACAGTAGTTGCAAAATCTAGATAAAATATTACTCTGTCAAAAAATTTATAAATTATCAATTTTTATTTGAAAGATTATTTTGTTTTCTGACAAATAATAAAAAAAAAAAGCTCAATAATATATTGCATTCTTATTTTTCAAAGTCATCCAATCATTTAAGCAGGAATTCGATAAAATTTCCCAAAATTGTGCAAAAAATCAAGGCGTAACCAATTCCGTGCGCGGTATGCATAGGGTAACGGGTTCGATTTTCGCCGTCGCAACAAAATTAATTTAATTTAATATTTTTATATTCTTTAAATGATAATCTTAACACTATTTTGATGAAGCGGCAACATTTATTTTTGATTTCTTACTTTTTGAATTACAGTAGAGTCTCGATAATTCTCGCCTTATTAGCTTAATTTAATTAATAGTTGTGATGGGCTGGTGTAGTGCATGGTATATGCATGAAAGAGGTGCACTCAGCCTTTGAAATTGAGGAGCTGCGGAAAGGTGGTAAAACACATATATGGTATCACAATGGACTCTATAGCCTAAGTGTGTCTTTCGTGGGCAGCCAATATAACCTAACCTAACCTAATAATTTCGCTGAAATCCATTGGGAAATTGCTCTTCATATGAGATTTTGGATGATATCTTAGGAACTATTCATCTCGTCGTAAAATAAACTGAATTTTTGCATATTTTGGATCAACTTACCTTATGTACCGAGTATTATCGAAATTTTCCTGATGTATTTTTACCAAAAAAGTCGAAAAAGAACAAATATTTGTTTCGGAATTGGATAAAGCTCGGAATTAAGTTATTTCACCCCAAAAATACGAAGAAATACTTTCAATGGTAAATGCAACTGAATATAGAAATGGAGAAACAGGATAAAACTAAAAGGGGGGATGAAGAAAATAAAAACCTTAAAAATCCTTGATAAATAAAAAACTTGAATATCTTTTTCGAAATATTCTTATAAAAATTTTAATTTTATTAAAAAATAAACTTGTGTCTTAGAAATATAAGAAATTTTGATAAACACCTTTTTTAGAGAGTAAATTACAATTATATCTAGACTTATCCATCCACTAATTTATTGTGGAGTTCAAGTAATCCCTAAAAAAAAAACCAAAATACAAGATCAATAAAATAAAATCCATAATTTTAATTCCACATAATTCAACATTTAAAGTTAGTTCAACAAATGAATGACTTAAAATTAATATCGAAAACAAATAAAAATTCATAACTCAAAATTTAGAAAAAATAATAATAATAACAAAAGTTAGGTTGTGTACCGTCATGGCGTGGTTGTATGAAGGATGTGTGTCATATTTTTTTAATGAATTACTCTGGAATTAGCAACCAATGTATCTTCTTCAATAAGCTTGTGGTGAACAGCACTTAGAGCCTGTGTAGGACAATTTATTAAAAAAAAAAAACAAAGAGTTAGGTTTTGTGACTAAAATAAGACTGATTAATAATCCTCTTAGTCCAATAGACGATAGATAGCTCGAAAACCTACGTAGCGAGAGTGAATTCTGGATTAAAAGTAACCGAATTCATTTAAAAAAAAACTTAATCGCAACATAGGATATTTATTTATTAAGGAATACCACTGAATTTTCTCGGATATTTAGCCTTCCTTGAAAAACTATGTACTCTCCTCCGAGATTTAACTTTTTTTAAAGACATTCACTTTGAAAAAACTATTTACCAATTGTGCTTTTTGGTACGCAAATTGGATCTTGACGCCGTTAATACTATCGATAAAATTATATTTCAGGACGAGACAGCCTATCAAGCAAAGGGCAATGTATATGAAATTCTCGGACCTTTTTAGAATCGGTTTTTAATTTAAATTAAATAAATAATCCATATGCGATTTACCGAGTACTTTCAGTTTTGTATTTCCATAAATTAGGAAAAAAATTGTTATATAAATATAGGAATCGTTATCGTGGCATCCCAATAAGTCTCGACACATTTTCCGAACTAAATATCTGTCTAAAAATACACCACCAATGAAAAAGAAGATACCCGGATACCATAACCAAAATAGGAAGTTATGAGAAAAGATACAGGGAAAGGTTGTTCGATTTTCAATAAATTTACATGCAAGCTAACATGCGATTAATATAAAATGCTATAGCAAGTAAAATCAGAGACAAGAAATGGATAAATTTTTATTTGCGAGCAGAAATTTGTAGCAACACAGCAAAAGCCAATAAAATGAATAACTTTAGAACATAAAAAATTCCAACCATAAAACAGCAACAAATATTTCCAGCCCTTGTAGCCTTATTTTATCTTTGAATTGCAAGCAACAGACTTAAAACAACAACATTTTAAAAAATCTAAATTAGTACAGAACTTGTTAAAATTCAAAAAGCGATGTGAAATTTCAAAATAAAGAATATTAAAAATGTAGCAACAATTAAGACGTGAGTTAATGAAGCGATTGAAATTTTAAAAAAATAATTGAAAAGTAACCTTGAAATATTTAACAGTTTTAACACGAAGTTCTAATGTTGCGTCCTCATCGCATATCATTAACGTATGTGGATGCTGCTGGAATGCAGAAACAGTCCACATATGATTGACACCTTCTTCAATGGCCTTATACAAGGCAAAAGCCTTATGTGTACCAGTTATCAATATCATAACCTGCATGGAATAAATATTATATTATTATTATACTTTCATCGGGATCAAGCACTCAGTTCGTCATGTAATACCACGTCCCGTGATCGCTTAGTCTGGAAATCGATTTTCTATTACCATAATGGGAGACAGAACTGAGAAGTTGAAATCATGCCAACGAGAGTATACACAAGTGAAGATTTTACAAGCCCTATTGACGAAATCTTTTAAAAACAGGTAAAATTTGATGAGCAAAATTTAAACAACTCCCTACAAATGCGGTTTTCCATTCGAAATGAACCGATTTTCTTGAAACATACCTAAGAACACTCTCTATTAAATTACCTTTCAAACAAGAAAAAATCAAAATCGGCCGTTTAGGAGCTACAATGTCAAGGACAAACACACACATAGCAGTCAAAATTATAAGACCCCTATTTTTTGGCGTCGGGAGTTAAAAATAAGAGTGAGCTTTGTCGAAATGTTGTTTAGTTGTCGTTGAAAGCGAATATTTCGTAATTATGAAAGTATTTGGTTAAAAGAATTCATAAATAACTCTACTAGAGTACTCCTTTCAACCGAAATCGTCAGAAAACGATGAAGTTAAAATAATAAAATTAGGGCAAATATAGCAGTAAACTTACCTCTTTCGCGTCCATTACGGTACCAACACCAACTGTAAGTGCTTGGCTAGGAACTTTACTAATATCATTACCAAAGAAACGAGCGTTTGCCTCCAAAGTATCTTGAGCTAATGTTTTCACACGAGTTCGACTAGTTAATGACGATCCAGGTTCATTAAATGCAATATGACCATCAGGACCAATTCCGCCAACAAATAATTCTACGCCACCAGCCTAAACAACATCAAAATATCCGTAAATTATCATTCAAAATAAAGAAATCAAAGTGTTTGAAAAATTACTTCGACAATTTTCTTTTCGAAATCATTACATTCGGCAACTAAATCTGGAGCATTTCCATCTAAGATATGTGCATTTTTAGGATCAATATCAATATGTTTAAAAAAATTATTCCACATATAATAATGATAACTTTCTGGATGATCCCGTGGGAGACCCACATATTCATCCATATTAAATGTTTTTACATATTGAAAGGACACTTTTCCAGCTTTATAATATTCGATTAACTTTTTGTACATTCCTAATGGAGTACCTCCTACAAAAAAACTGATATTTTAACTATCTGGTTTTTTGAAAAAATATTGTAAATTTTCTTACCTGTGGGAAGACCCAATACAAAATATTTACCAGGACCGGGTTTAAAATCTATAATACGTTTTAAAACGTATTTCGCCGCCCATTCGGATACATTATCAGCAGTATCTAATATCACAAGCCGCATTTTATCTTATTGCACAGTCTATAATGAAATAAACTTGAATTTCAAAAATACATTAAGAAAGTTTATTGACTTTTTGTAATATTGAGGATTGATGGGGGAAATAACTTAAACAATAAACAAAAAAAAACATGTCCTCATCCAAAATTAACTTACCAAATAATTTTATCAATAAACAATATTTAGTACCCTATTTAAAAAAAATTTGTATGAAATTTCGAGGAGTGTAGTCTTGAAATGAGTTTACTCAACCTCTCAATGGTTTTATAAGAATAACAACTTTGATGACCTGAAATTTGTGATAATTTTTTTATCACAAATCCCATTGTAATTTATTTGTTTTATAAATCAGAGTTGGATTTTCAATTGTTTTTTTTAATTTTAACCGTCAAAAATAAAAACAAAATAATTAAAGGAGAGAATGTACACTCATTTCATGTATTAAAAAGAGATGTAAATAGGTTTCAATTATATTTAATGACAAGTGTAATTTTTTGTAAGTTAATTTATAGAAAAATATATAAAAATAATGTATTTACCTTAAATTAAAAACTAATTAACTAAATAATTAAACTAAAAAAACTAAATAAAATTATTTTTATTTTTTATTTAACCAATAAATAATGTCAGTTACTATGATGTTTATAATGTACGGTTAAACATTGCACTGACTTGAAGAGTTCAGTGTGTTTAAGTTATATTTATTTTAACCTTGGACAGGCCCGTGTTCTTCACTAATTATTTTTTGGTAGACACTTTTTTGGATAAATATTTAAAAAAAGGTCAATGCCCCTAAAATTGATTTATTTTAAAAATTTATTTTTCTTCAAAAAAATAAACAATTTCTATTTAGGTTACAAATATATTATTACATAATCAAATTAAAAAATATTGAATTTTTAAAAATAAAAATAAAGTTTTTGTTTTTATTTTGGAAGTTTTTGTAGAGGTTTTTTTATATTGTTACACCACTGAATTGGGTATTCTGGTGTAATATTATTAAATATGAATAATTCTTATCAGTATAATAAAAATTGGTTTCCATACAATTTAATATTGATTAGATTACAAGAGAAAAATAAATATTTATTTATATTGTTAATTTAATGGTGGTATGAAATGCGTATGGAACGTACTCAATTTATTTTTCATTATAAATTTCGTAATTTCATGTTTTTTTTATATACGATATTGATAATAAATGATAAAAATAATGAATTGGTGATTACACAATGCTTTATTATTCAAGTTTATCAGTCATTCTTCCAATAATACTTGAAAATTTATCTATACAAATCCTAGTGAAAGTGATTTAAGAAATGAAACTATAAAGTGCAATAGTGACAAGAAATTACTTTCTTAAAAAACAACTAAAAAAATACGGGAATTACTTCAGTCGATAAATCACCAAAAGTTAAAAAATTCGATTTTTTTGATAACACAGGCAAATTTGAACCGATTTTATTGGAATTTTCTTTGAAACTCACTAATTTTGGGTCATCCTTTTCAGCTGTGATGTCAGTTATTGGCTAGATATCGCGAATGTGCTTAATTCCGAGATCACGACCCCATAATCTCGAAACCTATGTAAGCTAGGTTAATTTTGAACACAAATTTGAAAAGTATGGCCCAAATTTAGTAGGATTACATACTTGATTTATCAAAATTGGATAAAATTTGGATTTGATAGAGCAAAATTAAATTTTTTGGATTCCGATGACGTCATAAAGTTCAAAAATTCGACTTTTTTGATAACACAGGCAAATTTGATTCGATCTTATTGTAATTTTTTTTGAAACCCACTAATTTTGGGTCATTCTTTCCAGCAGTGATGTCAATTTTTCGCTAGCTTTCACTTATGTGCATAATTCCGGGACCAGGACTCCACATTCTTGAAACCGATTAGAGCTAGGTTAATTTTGATCACAAATTTAAAAAGTATGACCCAAATTTAGTAGGATTACATACTTGGTTTATCAAAATTGGATAAAATTTATATGTGATAGAGTAAAATTAAATTTTTTGGATTCTGATGACGTCTTAAAGTTAAAAAATTAGATTTTTTGGATAACAGGCATTTTTGATCCGATCTCATTGGAATTTTTTTTGAAACCAACTAATTTTGGGTCATTCTTTTCAGTTGTGATGTCAACTATTCGCTAGCAATCACTTATATGCTTAATTTTGGGGCCAGGACTCGAAATTCTTGAAACCTATTAGAGCTAGATTAATTTTGATCACAAATTTGAAAAGTATGACCCAAATTTAGTAGGATTTAGATCGAAACCCCGCTAAGCCTAATCATTTTTCTATTGTTTTGTTTTATTATTCTTTATACAACGCGTATACAAAAAAAAAAAAAAATCTAGATTTTTGGAAAAAAAATTTTCCAAACATATCCATTATTAATCAAATTAAAATTATTATAAACGACAATTGCTCAACTTTTAAAACCGGTTTCTTAGCAAACATAACAATTACTTTAACAATGTAAGTAGGTATATTTACTAAAAACCTTGAACATGAAATTAAATATTAAAACATATAAAACAACAAAATTCGCCCACTAATTAATTAATTATATTGATTTAAGTATATTAATATCAAATATTGATGAAAAGAAAAAAAAAACTCAATTTCCTAATCAAATATACTTCAAATATAAATTACAAAATTAATAATTTATGCTATATATTTTATAGTCAGGTTATTAAAGTATATATAATGATAAAAAGTATATAAAGTATATAGTGGCACTAGAGTTCAGGAGAGTATTATAGACCGACATCTAACAACACATTAAACAAAGTATACTTGACTGTTTTCTGTAAATCCTCTCAGATTTATCACATGGTATATTTAGACGAAGGAAAAGCACTAAAAATGATCAAAGTTCGAAAAATTTGAGCAGTAATTCGGATTTGAATGCAGTTTTCGTCATTCGATTTGTTAGAGCGTCAGGAAATTTTGACAGAATTGGTCTCAGAGGTATCTGTCCAAACTTGTTACTCGAGGGTTTTTGAGGTCGCTCAACACAAATAACGCGACAGAATTCGCGTTCAGCGACCCAAAAAACGAGTTTGGACTGATTATATGACGAATTTCCTGAAAACTTCAGGAGACGACCTGGAACCGTTTATCCTGAGCACCAGGTACTTCTGAAACCAATTCTGTCGCGATATTCGTGTTCAGCAACCCCAAAAACATGCAATTGTAAAATGTACATTAATTATGCTAATTGCATATTTTTAATTTCTTATAAATCAAATTGGTCCCAAGATTTCCTGGCGTTCTAACGAATCGAATGCCGAAAACCGCATTCGAATCCGACTTACTGCTCAGTAATTTCCTTTATTTTTATTTATATGCAATTTTATTGAAGATATGATATACAAATTATATAATGAACCAAATTAAAATAATGTTAGTATTATTTCCTTTGCCTGTTTTATCCTAAGCGGTACATTTTTAGACTGTAGGTCTATTTTATCTCAGTAACCAGAATGATAAGCTGGAAAATGAGGAGTAAATCATGGAATTTGATAAAGAAAAAAAGGAAGATATCGCGTAAGATAAGAAAGACAAGGAAAAACAGAGGAAATAATATACAAGGCACTTAATAAACCGTAAATTTACTTATTCACTAAAATTTGTGATGCCATAAATAAGATATTTTATATTTACAAAAGTTGTTCAAGACTGTCGCTATTTTCGGGCAAATAGGTTTGGCATAAATGGTAGAGTACAGAGAGCTACCGCAGCAACTGATAAGACGACTGTGTAATAGAGATTGCTTCACTTCGGCTAACTTTCATGTGGAAGCAACCAAAAAAATTCAAATCTTTTTCGGTTTTCTGAACTAAATAATCCATTATTTTTTATAAGGTTAGGTTAAATATCGTTATTTCAATTGCAACGCAATCATCGTCAATAGCTAAAATTCTTAAATAAACGTACCAACTGTAGTTTTTGAGACAACTTAAAGTGTTGTTAGATACATGTCTATTATAGGAGAGTATTTTATTGATGATAATTTTATAGATGAGTACTAAATAACATAAACACTTCAAAAATATTATTAATATTTATAATCTTTAATTAATAATAACATTTTGTTATTTCATAAATTCTTATGTGTAAATATAGATAGCACCACTATTGAAATGAATGGTGTTGTTTTTTACTACACAAACATGGGATAGGATATGGCTTGGTTCATATCTAGACTACATAATATTGTGATATATTTTAAAATGTGTACGCAATAAAATTGTTGAATTATCTGGTATTTAAACGAAAGAAATTTTTTTAGAAGGGAGAGAAGATTTATTGTACCCTTCCTAAACTGTCTCAGAAATGATCCAAGTAGGTTTCATATAAAGCCTAGAGACGATTGATAAAACTAAGAAGTTGGGAAAAGGTTGCAAGATATATGTTTTCTAAATTTGCGAATTTCTTCTAAATTGGAAACAAAAAATATCTTGAATTACGTATACGTTATACATGTATAATAGTTTTTGATTATTTGGCAAACACTTAACATTTACGCCATACAAGTTGCCTAATTACTAATTTTTTAAGTGAATTTTAACACTGATCGTTCCATTGAATTAGCAATTTATTGTTTATTAAATAGAATAGAAACATTTGCGCGATTAACTCATGCGTTACTAATGATATTTGACACCCAAGAAACACATTCTATGATGTTTTAGCAAAATGCGAGCGATTTCTTTCTATTTCCTTTATTAGCCAATTTTTGTAACATCTATTATTGTACTATTGGCTTAAAATATAATTAAAATTAAAAAATACAAAGATCTAGTTACTTTGGTAATTTGAGAGATCATTTTCCCATTAAGGCACTGTCATTTTTGTTGATTTCAGACGATATTTCTTAGCCGTTGAACGCCTTTGAAAATTTCGAAATACAATTAATTATCTTGAATTTCATAATTTTCTGATCAGTATTAGTACACATCAAATGGCTCGATTATACATTGGCCAGAACCAATTTTTCGAGGTAGAATTATATGTTTTGAATCAATAACAATGTTTTGAATCAAAAAGGTTTGTTTAATCTACTAAAAGGCAATTTTATTTGGTACACATATTAAACAGTATCGTATGATATGGTATATGTGTATTTGAGTTGAAGTGCTATAAGGGTGGTTTTACGATGATTTCGGATGCTGGAAGCTCTGGAGCTCTTATTGATTTAGCGCATGGTGGGCTAGGCCATAACACAGTATACTAACTATACATACATACCATAAATATAGAACGAAAACTGAAATCATATTTCAATATAAAACAATTTTTATTTATAAAACCGACAATTTTCGAATGAACGAAATCAATCTATAAAAATTTTGCTCCATTAACATTCCAAAAAAAAAAAAAAAATTATGTAACATGTCGAAAAAAATTTATGTGTATTAAATAAGCGTGGAAAAAAATCTTGTATTCATATTCACGTGAAAATTTTTAGGATTTCTAAATTTTATTTTCCACTATAGGAACTCCGAAAAAAGTTTTAATTATAAATTCGAGTGTGGTGTAATCTAAAAAAAAAATTATTTTTTTTTTTGGAGGAAAAAAAATGGAAAATTTGCCGGAAAATTATACTGTGATAAAATTAAGAAAAAATTGTGACAATAAGAAAATTCTCACTAACAGATAATAGAAAAAAACTTTAATTTTCTTTTTTAAAAAAAATGTAAAAAATTTGTGTGTGTGTGAAAAAAAAATAGTTTTTCTCGATAGTGTAGTGAAAATTTGTATAATTTTATTTTTTTTTTCGGAAAAAAAAAGATGGATGTTGAATTTTTATTTACTACAATAATGAAAGGCACATTTTTTTTAGGCCTAAAACTATATTGTAGGCCTTTAAATACATCAACAAATCATCAAATTGAAAATATCATGAGAAAATTTCATTTTTGGTTTTGGAAATTTAATTACGGAATTGTACCAGAAGATTATTGGGACTATAAATTAATGTATTTTCTAATTAAAATGAAAAATCAATTAACGAAATGTTATTATTGATTAACATAGAGACAATTTTCCAAATGAAAAATTTATGAAAAAATTATATTAAAATTAAATTAATTCTAAATTAAATTGTAAAAAAAAAATTAAAAAATTAGTTCTAAAAAAATATATTAAAAAAAACAAAAAATAGTTTATCGCGCACAAACCCAAAAAAAAAAAATTAAGGAAAAATTTTGGTTTAAAAAAAACAAGTTTTTGTGTGGTTATATATCGGGAAAAATTTTTTTTCGCGGCATAATTATGGTTGACCTTAATGGATACGTTATTATCATGGTCGAAACTAAAGATAAAAAAACCAAATTATACGGTAAGTGGGGTGTAATGGTCGAAATTTTGGGAGTATTATAAAAAAAAATATGTTTATCTTATGTTTGTTTGTTTTTTTGGGGAATAGGGTCACCAGGTGATCGAGATAATTTAGAAGTGGGTGATGAAATTATTGAGGTTAATGGGAGGTCACTGGAGGATGCCACGCGGACAGAAGTATTATCACACTTTTATCAGGTCAGTATTTCATATATTTTATATATGTTTGTACATCATATATGGAAACGAATTTGTGTTTATGTATGTACAATTCCTGTTACACTGTACGAAAAATTCGTAATTTTACCAACTATTTGAAAAAAGTATAGTAATATTACAAAACAAGCGTACTATTTTCAAAATCCGACGAAATTTTTAAATTATTACAAGAATTAATTAATGTTATTTAATTTTTATTCTGAGATAACAATTTATTTGATCAAAATGTTTGTAATTTTACAAACTACGATTGTAAATTTACTCAACATAAACATTATACGTTACAGTTTCCAAAACTTTTTAGTAAAACTATCACGGAAATTTTGAAGAGTGTAGATTTTACAATTATATAAAAAAAAAAGTTTAGTAATATTTCAAAACAAGAGTAGGTACTATTTTTAACTTTCCAGTACAGGAAGTTATTGTAATGGGTCCGATTTTCGAAATCGAAATTTTCAACTTGGTGAAGAATTATGTGTGCGTGTACGTACGCACGTCCGTGGACATTTTTTTCATCGTTAATATCGCACGAACCAAAAATGATATCGACTTCGTTGAGGTGTCGATGAATGTGTATTAAAAACAATATAATCCGAAAAAAAATTCATAGCATTTGGTCGAGTCGTTTCGAGCCGGGCGAGCTTTTTCTTAAATTTTATCCTGATCGATATTGCGCGAACAAAAAATGATATCGACTTCGTTGAGTTGCCGATCGAAGCGTATTAACGGTAATATGATCTGAAAAGAAATGCAAATAATTCGATCGAGTCGTTTTGAGTCGATCTAGTTATTATTTTGTTTAAATTTTTTATAACTTTTTATTATACTTCAAAGTTCTTCGTGTGGACCTCAAGGGTCGCACCAGACTCTATTCACGGCTTGTTAAAATATAATTTCCTTATGGCAATGTTTAAATTATTGTAATAATTCTCTTATATGTATTATTTTTACTAAGCCGTTACAGGTTCGAAAACTTTTTAGTAAAATAACCATAGAAATTTTTAAGAGTGTAGTTTTAGTACGTGGAAATGTTTATGTAGCAAAAAAACATTTTTTTGCTTGGAAAAGATTTATTTTGTTCTACAATGTTATTAAATTAGAATGTATTTTTTATTTCCGTGTTTTTAAATTTGCAACTATAGACAGTAAAATAAAAAAGTTCTTACTAAAAGAATTTTAATTAAAAAATACTCTTTCTTAGAGAGCCTTAAGTTTTAAATTTTGTTACAAATAGATGTGTTTAGTACACAGTTCTGCACTTCTACTTATGTGAATATCCTGATTGATGTTATTAACCTTTTTTCTAGGTCTTGAGCCAAAGTGCATTTCGGCAACAATGTTTTCAAGGTCTCTGCTTCTCGAATTTCTGCATCAATCTTGCTTACCATCGAAACCCTACGAAGAGTCGAAACGATGTTTTTTCAAAATCTGATTATGAGCCGAAATATTGCAAAACAAATATGCAAAAAACTCCAGATTTCTGTTCCATATCTCTATATTTTGGTCGAGTAGCAGACACGGTCGATGCAGAAGTTCTTAACAGACAATTCTTTGTTTATTCGTCTCAATCCGATCAATAGAAGCAGAGATATTCATGAAAACGTCACCAAAGAAAACAATGTAGTGATAAAAACCGCGTGTAGAAGGTCGTGCGGATAGTTCCGAGATCGGAAAACTCTTTTTCTGTATTTTTTTTACAAAGAAAGAAACCTATTAAAAAAAATTAGCCATTTCCAAAAATTTTTCGAATATATTATCAAAATCTGCTAGATTTACCCAATTATATAGATTTTTCAACATTTAATATTTTTTATTTTTTAACACTCTTTACCATATTCCAACCAAAAAGCTGCACTTTTTATGAGGAATAAATTTATAATTTAAAGCGGTTTTCCTAACTTTTACGAGCAATGAAACGCCACTTTTAACTGATCTTGAATGCCCTCCAAGATGCCCTATTGTAATTTTTGACTGAAACATTTTTCTATATCCAACTTATACTTCGAATAAACTTCTGAGACGTATTGTACCTACATATATTCGGAATAGTTTTAAAAACTAATTTATTTTCGAGCCAAATAAAAATCAACAAGTAATTCAAATTCAAAATAAAACATAGAGCAAATAAAACAAGTGAAAACAAACAATTGACTGAGGTAATTGTTGAAATGCCATGTATAGACAGTGTTGATTATACTGTCACATTACACATACATACACGTCACACGTATATAACTGATATACCCATATAATACTACAATTTGCGTCTAATATGCGCTCTCACGGGTAAACACTGATGTTTACGAAAAAATGTATCAAACAAAAGTTGTTTTGTTTTTTATAAGGAACATTTTTTACATTTAAACTGTTGTTCTATCTCTAACGGTTTGAGAGATGGGTCCTACCTTCACCTCACTTTTTACGTCCACAGCACGCTATAAAAATTTCAGCTTGATACCTCTTTTCATTTTTCAGTAATCGTGATGACAGACGGAGAGACAGACGACAGACGACAGACAGATAGACAATCTGAAATGGACTAATTAGGTGATTCTATGAAAATCTATACCAAAATTTTTTTCCTATCCTCAATATTTTTAAGCGTTACAAACTTGGGACTAAACTTAATATACCTTGGTATATTTAATATACATGGTATAAAAACCTCATTTAAAATTGAAAATTATAAATCTATATTAGCTGTTGTTATAAAATACATAAAATACAAAAAAAATATGAATTTTAAATATGGCTATACATTTTAGCGGGGAGATAAGGCTGGTTGAGTGGATAGTAGATGCTTTAATGGCCTACTTGTGTTAGTTTGTATGGTAGAATGGGATATATGGGGGCGCGTTTTTAATAGATAAATTTTTAGTTTGTTTTTGTTCTATTTGGAAAAATATATATCTATACTATATGAAATATGGATGTATAGATGAGATGGGAAACTATACTCGTAGTACAATATCGTTCATCCATTTTGCATATATTATTAGCAAAAATTTGAATAATGGATATGATGGATGGAGAAGCTTGGATAGCATATGCTACCGAATGGTTCAAAATGCATTTATCCATACAATCTTAGTAATTGGAACAAATCCAGTAATCGGAACACCTTTAGTTTTTGTTGAGTCCTGATTACCGAGACTTTGCTGTACTCGCTATGTAGTATGTGTCCTTAGAATTATTTTCCTGGAGAAAAGTTATTGACAAGTTCCAAGGGTACTTCCTTTATTCCTTTAGCAAGGAGGATCTTTAGCAAGGCGGTCTCCAAGGGGGATTCTTCTTTGTAGCATCTTAGTCAATCTTAACCGAGCACATTTGAATTATTTACCTACATTTTGACTTGTAGCTTGTCTTTACCAAAATTGTATTACTCGAGAGATGACCTAGTTATTTTCGAGAAATTTGTCATGGAAGTTGCTGAGGATTTTGAGGTGATCCATCTTGGCCATGCAAATCTTTCAAATGTTTCTGAATTTTTTGGGAATGCTTCTAAAAAATAATTGTCTTGGGATAAGCTACGAACTGTTGGCACACTTTGATTATATAACATGAAAAGTCTTTAAAAATATGGAATGTCTATTAGTTTCTATGGAAAACTCATGCCTGAAAGAAACAAGGAATCATTTACGAGTTTCCCAAATCACCATATTGTTTTGGAACTATTAAGAATACTTATTAAGCCTTATCCCATTGAGAATCTTTGGCTTCAGATTGAATTCAGATTGGTCCATATCAACCATTCAAATCTTTCAGATTGTATCTGAATTTTTTGAAAATGGTTCTAAAAGACAATTCTCTTCAGATCCGATACAAACTATTGGTGCACTTTAAATATATTATATGGAGTTTAAAAGAAAACTTCAGGAGTTTTTCATCCATGAAAAACATCGGATTATTCTCTATGGAAAACTTGGTTGTCTTAAAGAAACTTTTACGAGTTTTTCAAAATTGTATTTGGTTTGAAACTACCAACAATACTTACTTTATATACGATTTCTCGAGATCCTTTTTCGTTTGTCAAATTCCATGATTTACCCCTCATTTTCAAGCTTATTATGCTGGGTGCTGACAAAAATTACACTCAAGATGGTTTAAAAATGTAGCGCTTAGGGAAAAACAGGCTCAAGAAATAATATTAGGATTTAATTTTGTTCATCATGTAATTTGTTTATCATATTTGTAATAAAATTACCTATGAAAACAAACTAAGTAGTCAAGCTTTATTTAATTGAGAATTTTCGGCTTTAGATTGCAATACTAGTATCAATCTTTCTCAGTTACCGCAATCTTCTTGAACTTCTACTATCTATTTAAAGTACTTTTGATACGAGTCCTATAAAATAAGGAAAGAATTACGGCTAGACCACTTAAAAACATATTTGTTATATTTTATTCAGAAAAAACACTTTTAAACGATGAATTTTCATATAAATTGTTCATATCATTTCATAAACTCGTCATGTCGTCGTCATGAATAAAAATGAAAATTGAATTACTTTATGCATTATAGGATATCAATTTGTATATAGCATATAACAAAAAGCTTCCAATTTATACCGCATATGGTGCTGTTATCGTAATATCCTAAAAGATCATCGCATATTTCCATTTCTTTATATATTCTTTTTATGTATATGAAAGTTATATGATTACTGTTGGTATTAGGTTATCAATTTGTTGAAAGTATCACAAATGATGCGTTAAAATTTTATAGTCAAGGGTAACGAAAACTTGCTAAAACCTTTTTACTGTGGTCCAAAATTGTTTATAGGCGTTTTTTTGATATTTTTTCGTGTGTACAACTCGTTTTTTCGGTGTTCCGGTCTTCTAATTAATGGGGATGATGACTAAATTTTTTATCACTTCACGTGAATAATTCTCACAACACGGATAGAAAAGTGAAGTTGATTTTTGAAGTTGAAGTATGCAACATTTAAAACTACTAATTAAACAAAGCAGAAGTTATAACATAGTGACGTCATTGTACGGCCTCTCTATAGAGATTACATATAAATCTCTGTTTTGTAAGAAAGAGACGGACAACAATCTTTGAATGTTTATAACGTTTTCGTTTTTTAATCAATTTTAATTCAACTTTCAAAGTGTGTAAGGGTTTAAGTCTACTTTTACATTTTTATGAGTAATGTGGTAAATTCTATGTCATTTCATCTATTCCGTTCTCTATCAGACGAAAATGAGCGCATAATTTTTCTCCGAAAAATTTGGCTTGAAACCAGGTTGTAAATAATTTGTAATATTCCAGATTAAGTCAGTACATCTGGTCTAAGAGAGAGACGGTATAAGGTCGGTTTGATAAGCAGATGAGACATATTTTTGATGAAATTTTATTGATTTTTAAACATCCCTGTCATAGTTTTTCAATCGAAAAGTGTTCATGTTCTTTGGATCATTCTTCTAAAATGTTCTTTGGGTCATTCGAATCAAAAGCTCTCCAGGACACCAGTTTTAGTATATGACTAGGAAAATGGTTTTCTGTGAAACCATTTCAAAGCGCCCTAAAATGTTATTCAGGTTGATCTGATCAAAAGCAGAAGCAGCTCGAAAACTAGTAGCTAAAAATTTTTGTGACCTTTGAGAACTTTGGATCAGAATGATCCAAAGGATTATTTATTATCAATTATAGGATGATCTTTGACCTACACACCCAATATTTTTCCTTTTATCGGTAAGAGCTTTTTTCGAGTATCAAGCATATGTCAACTTAAAAAAGCATCCTGTATATGCAGGTCACATGAATCTATTACAAAATGTAATAACATGTAAATGACTATGTAAATATTATATTTCAAACTACTGTCATTGTGCACATGCAATAACATTCATATTAAATCGTTAACGATATTAAAAAAAAAAAATCGATTTCATCTCCTTTAAAAAGATATTTTATATCTCTTGTTGTATGTGTAGATAGGCATTTGTTGTAGAAAAAAAACCAAGCAGTTTTTACTAGAAAAAAAAAAACTCGGTGTAACGTGACGTGACATAACATATTGAATATTTACATATTCTTCTCGTTATTTAATAGAATAAAATATTATCTCTTTAGAAATCTAGAATCTATTCTAGTTTGTCTATTTTCCATGTAAAAAAGAATTCTTAGAGTATTGTAAACTAACACTTTATTTATTTAATTTAAATTAATGTAGGTTTGTCTGTATCATAAATTATAGTCTGTGTTTTATTCTGATGCATGAGCTACATTATTGTACAGTTTCATTAAAATCCATTCAGTAGTTTTTTAAATCGTCCAGCGAAGCGAGTGGGTGACTGCTATCTTTATAAATTACAGATTACGTGTTACTCTGATGTATGAGCTATATTATTATGAATTTACATTTAAATCCATTCGATAGTTTTTACATCAAAGCATTACAAACAAGACAACTCACTTTCGCATTCATGATATACTAGCTTGATACCCGCCTTCTACACTGGGCTTAAAAATGAAAACCACCATTTTATAGCCTCCACCTCTCTTGATCTCACTTTATCCCCCTTCCATAAAACGCGAATGGATTGTTTTACACAGCTAAAAATATATACACGGTTTTCAATTTTTTACGGTAAAATAGTCATAAGTCATTGAGTATATCAAAAAAGATGGCCATGAATTGTTTGACATTTACTATTTTAAATTTTTACAGAAATCTTTAATTTTTGGTTCAAAATGATGACCATGGATGGAGCAGTAAAATGTCAGAATTTTTTAACATAAATTTATAAATTATAGCTCATGTGTTATTCTAATGTATAAGCTATATTGTTGTTCAGTTTCATTGAAATCCATTCGATAGTTTTTACGTGAAAGCTTAAGAAACAAGCTAACAAACATCCTTACTTTCACATTTATAATATATAGGGATGGGAATTTCAATGAACATTCGAACACAGTAACAGTTTTAGGAACCATTCGGTTTTATACACATAAATAAGCATATGAACACTTGAACAACAACAACAACAACAACAAATTCTACACACATCGGGAAAACTTTTATATGCATATTTCTCTATAAATAGCACACACACACAAAAAATTGATGTACAAATAAAATATCATTAAATATAAAGAGGAAAATTGTAAAATGAAAAATTTTCTTTTTTTGTAGTGTGTCGCATCACGGACCATTTCCCTGAAGATAAAACGACGCAGTAATAGTAGACTTGGTAAGTCTTTTTTTCACTTTATCTATTTTTTTTTTTCATTCGTTCTATTATCAGAAGAGAAAACAAGCCGATATGAATTTGACTATTAGAAGTCAGACTAATAACTTTATGATTTAATAATTTACCATAAAAATTATTTTCTAAGCGTTTGTTTATGATAAATATTTTTATTTTAAGAATAGTATTTGACAGTTTTTCCAAAACAAATGGAAATTTGAGAGGTTATTGCCGAAAATTGTACCTAAAAATATTCTATGAAAATTTTGCATAAGCGGAGATTTTTCTTACTGGAACTATATTTCTTACCCGAATTGTGTAGCAGATTGGGGCTTCACGACAAAAATCGATCTACACCAATAAATTTTTTTAAGTTCTACTTTGTTATCTACAGAGTCGACAATTTTTAACATGGTAAGACTGAAAAATTAGAAAAAAATGTTATCAAATACAATTTCATTTTCATTCCTTCAATGTTCGTGTTATTGGATAATAAATAATTTGTTGCGAAAGGAACATAGTTCCTACCGGGTGTCCTACGCCATCTCACTTTTCGTTCTGAATGAATATTCATCAATAAGAGGCTTGCTATGTTAAAAATTATCCGGATTACCTGAAAGAGAAGTTCTCAGCTTTGAAAATTTCGTAAGAAAGCCTTGTTAGGCACGACTTTAACAACAGCTTCTAAAATTTACAGTCGCTCTGAAATGACTAATAAATATACTACGCCGGGCTCTAGAACTTCAATATTAACTGAGAATTTTCAAATTTTGTGTTTACTCCTTCTTCGAAACCTCCTTTTTCCGTCTATTTAACATTGCAGATCCGTTCTTGTATTTTCGAGATACAATAACAATAACTTTCCGTCAGAAAATATGAAAAAAAAAACTTTTTCATATTTTCATCAATAATAATTAATAATTTTTTTCTTCCCAAATCAGACATAACAGGAAGCGTATATCCAAGCACTTTATTGACTTGTCAGAGTGAAGTCAAGAAAAGGGGTTGGAAAATAATGGGGTTAGAGAGAAACTATTATTATGTGTAGGTATATGTGCGAAAAGTTTTTTGTGATTTGATTGAAGAAAACTGATTACAAAAATTTTTCGTTTTTATCAAAATTCTTTTATTTTTCTTTTACTTCCATAATTGTATATCGAAATTGGATGTATCTTGATACATCCAAAATAACGAAGTTAAGATACTTAAGATTTGGGTTTCTTATATTTTGATGCAAATTTAAGGAAAATGCCCGACTAGATGCCCGACACAGACTACCGCACTATAGCCTTCACTTCTCCTGCCCTCAATATCTCTAAAAATGGTCAATCGCTTCGTGCTATGGACAATTTAAAACTCACGTTGTAGGCACATCGAAAGAATGTTGAAACCTCTATTTATAAAGGCAAGGATAATCATAACAACAATAAGCGGTTACAGGCAACTGAATTAACTGGAAAACTTTGTTTGTTTTATTAAATCAAGAATCTTTTGTTGTAATTTCATGGAAAATATGTATAAAGCTTTAGAATAATTATTGCAGAAATATTTCTTGCAAAAAGCTTTGCCATTATAAGTTGAAAGATTCCCAGAATATAAAGTTTCGAAGGAACGTGTACAATACTAAATTCTTACTTATATTATAAATGCGATAGTAAGTCTGTCTGTCTGTTACGCAATCATGCCTAAACTACTAAATCAATTTAAATGGAATTTGGTATAAAGATCGTCTAGAGCAGGGCTTCTTAAACTTTTGTAATTCACGACCCCATTTATGATTGCGAGTTTCTTGACGACCCCATACAAATATAAAAGAAAAATAAATTAATATTTTTTGATGATTTATTTATTATGTAACAATATACATATACATATGAAAATATATAAGTTTAGAATTCGTTTTGGAACATACAAAAATCTAAAATTAAAAATTGCACAAAAAATTCTAAAATTGTATTTATTATAGTTTCAAAAATAAAAGTGGATTCTGACCGTCTTAATTCTCTCGAATATATTCAAGTAGTTGCGTGGTAAGTATTAAATTAAAGTATAAAAATTTAATGAGATGGATGTGCCTGTTTTTTATTGCATAACAAATCAAATCTTGGTGGAATGTTTGAAACTGCTGGACGTAAACCTCTTCAACATTTTTTATCGCTGAACGATATTGGGATTTAATATGTGTTAAAGCTGTTTCTTCAGCAATAATATTTCTCGGGATTATTTCGGCTTTTAGAGATTGACAAAAATAAATTTATATTTTTTATTAATTCCAATAACATTTCATAATTCATAGTAAATGTTATTCAAGTTATTATAATACTCTTAATAGAAATGCAGGTACAAATAATCTTTCCGAACTAGAAGATTTTATGATATATTTATCTACGATAATTGTTATTTTATCTTTATAAAAATAATTTTACAAATTAAAAAACATTTTCTGTTAAATTATATTTTTACCTCTCGCGACCCCAGAATTTTGCTACGCGACCCCAAATGGGGTCGCGACCCATAGTTTAAGAAGCCCTGGTCTAGAGCAAAAAGGGGATTGAAATAAGAGTTGAAAGGGGTGTGCTTTAAAAATTTGAAGTTTTGCATCGATAAAGTGCTTTAAGTTTTGCATCGATAAAGCTTTTCGCATAATATACAACCATCTTCAAGGATTGTTTTTATCTATTTTTAGCCTTCGGGGGGTGGAAACGTGGGGCGTGAGGGAGGGATGACGCAGGGGATGAACAATCAAATATTTTCAAATATATCCAAGTCTGATATCAAATAAAAAGGCATGATGTGTTTATTAAACAACTGTAAGATACATGAAAGTCAGTTCAGCCGTTTAAAAGTTATGACTATTATTATTATTAACTCTTTTATCGAGGGTTTAAAGAATTTCATAAAATTTACTTCTCATCTATTTCTATGCAACTATAATGTCCCACAGCGAAGCGTGGCAGGATACAGCTATCCTTACAAGAAGTAAGAGAAATAAAATTGAAGTTTCTCCGTGAAGCGGGTAGTTCACAGCTAGTAAATAAATAATAGTAAAATAGTTACAACGAATAGATATATACGGTTTCATTTAATTGCAAACTACTGTTTAACTTGTTCAAGTTAAACATCTAGTTTTGAACGTAATGTTTTTAAAAATATATAAAAAGTAGGTTTATACACGATGAAGTTGTGAAGGTAAACCATATTAATACATTTGTTTAAGAATGAACTGTAGAAAATGAAATACGCCCATGTTGAAAATGTTTAGGGGAAAAGGCTCTATACATCGAAATTGTTTGCATGGAGAATGAAAACGTAAAAGCGTGTAGGTTGCCGCTTCCTTAGAATCTACAGAATATGTGCTGGTATGATTAAAAATGATGTGTAAATTAAAAGCTTATCTTTTTTGGATCAAAATCACTGGAAATTATCTTAAATCAACCGAGAGATCATTTTACCTATTATAATTTGACACATAGAATAGGGATCATTTTAACCTGTATAAAGGGGATCATTTTACCTGTAATACATATTTGAATATGGTTAAAAAGAAAACCTTCAAATTATTAACTAGAAGCCAAGAGTAACACAAAAAAAGAAATTTTACGTAGAATTGCCTTACCATAGATTATTAACGTGTGTAAAAATCAAGTGTTTTCGAGCGGTCATCCATCCTAGAACTAAGGGTGCTCAGTGTTACTTAGCTTCAGTGATCGAATGTTTTCAATGTGATCTTTAATGATCGTTGTTTTCAATGTAGCATGTACTGAGCGTGACGATGACGCGTGTTCCATTATTTTTGTTCACCCAAAAAGTACTCAACGCGCCTAAGGAAATTTTCACTACAAAAAGAGAATATCTAGATAACTTTCCACGTATAGAAAAATCTTATAAATGTCTTTAAAATAGTTAGTAGTTTGTAGTTTATACGTTCGCTGTTCGATAAACAGACAGACGTGTCTAATTATTTAAGTTATTTAATAATCGTATTACATAATTACCTATTAGTTAACTCTATTACTTTGTTTGCTGCGCTGTTTTTAAAATGGAATTTAATTAAAATTATTTTTATTTCGTGAAATATTTTTCTACTAGTTTTTAATCACGGCCACATTCATATAGTAATAGGACTGTAGTTAAACATTCGATGACGGAGCCAATTAGAATTTTAAACAGATTAACTGGAATGGAAGCCCTTCCATTCGCATGTACAATGAAAATGTTCTTAAAGTCTTATAAGATTTTCGGAAAGAATTATATATTTTTCCTGTTCCTCAAAAATCGCTGCGAAAAAACAATCTAGAATAGTTGCTCATGGTAAAATACCGTCTTTGCCGAATATTTGTTACCAGAATATGAGGATTATCGTTGAATTTGGCTAAGAAAATTTCAATAAAATCAAATTTCTGAAATGATTTCTTTTTTTAATTAAAACTAAAACTTTTCTGTTCGATGCTTGTACAATATCTCGAAAAATGATTAGGATATTGTCTCATTTAATAAGTAATATTCTGAATAAAAACTGAAACTACATCGTAAGCTTCAGGCTAAGATGGAAAACCACACGATTAAATTACAAACGAAACGTTACTTGTTTTTTTTAAATCATAAAACATATATTTTAATTGTAAAAAGCTATTGTACTTAAAATTTTATAGTTATAAAATTTACTTCGAAGGTTTATTACAAACGCCACACAACTTCCATATACTGTTTAACTAAAAATTAAATGAATGTCAGTTCTTACATTACTTTAATTCATTAAGAAGAGTTTAAAAAACACAGTTAAGGCTGTCTTTCGACCAAAATTAGTTTTAGTTATCGAAAATTGGTTAAATAATTTTTTGTCGTTTTCGACAATTTTTCACAAGATTGCTTCTTGAAGCTACCTGTCAATTTTTCAGCTGCTTATTAACTGTCCAGAGGAAGTTAATGTAATGGGGCCGATTTTGAAAATCTTCAGTGTTATATATTTCTACGGTTTCAAGGCCGCAATTTCCGAATCAAACCTTTTCAATGTGATGCCTGTGTGTGTGTGTGTGTGTGATTATCTCGCGAACCAGTTACAGCATTAACACTGGGCTTATTCGACGCGTTATCGCGTATTTAAGAACCGAAAGAGTTTTCAGCAGAATTAGTTGAGCCGTTTTTTAATGATAATAAAAAACTGGAAAAAAACTGAATAAACAGAATCTGAAAAGTGGATAAAACTCATAATTTATCTATGGAGATAATGATCGTTCCAGCATAAGCTGCAGTACATGTTCGAAGAATAATCTATGAAGGCTAACAAGACCTTTTTTTTAATGTTTTTTCCCCCTCTTCGAAGTAAGTCTTGTGGACTACAGGGATCGCACTCACACGACTTCAGTACCAGACTGACTATGTTCTACCAATTTATCTTTTATAGTTTTGGAGAATATGTACATCAAAGTTTTGTCCTAATTTGCGCCCTTACGCCACATGTAAATAGTGATCTTACGAAAAATACCCAAATCACTGTTTAATACCTGAAAATTACCGGTATCTCTGTGTAGAGGTATAAGAAATAAACCTGACAAGACCATAGCAGCATTTTTCCACTCAACAACATACAACTAAACGGAAAATGTACAACTTAGGAAAATTATTACTGTAATATAATTTTTTTTTAATTTCCCCGACGGAAATCTATTGTATTTATCTCGAAAACTCAAGATAAAAATTGTACATTATCTTCTAAGGTCTTTAATACAGTACAGTTTCGATCAGTCGCTCATCGAGAAAATCCAGTACCTAGCCGCAATCGTCCACTTTTTGATTGCCCGCATTTTCGGCACCGCTCTATCAAAAATAGTATTGTTTGTTTGTATATACATCTTAAAAGATTCATTATTATGATTCTAAAAACCCAACTATGTTGTGTTCAGTCTCGCTTAGATACATACATTCTAATGCTGTTTTTGCAATGTTTTATTGTATTTATAATGAATTTTTGCAAATAATTTCAATACTCGGAACACCTCTGGTTTTTATTGAGTCTCGATTATCGAAACTCGTCTGTACTCTCATCATGTGCTCATTTGCTCTCTTAATGAATCTACAAATTTTATCCAGAAATTTATTGGTCTGGATTTTAAGAATGATTCCCATCTCGACGTGTTACTCCTGGAAAAAAACCAGTTTTCACAAAAAGTAAATACAAAGCTGAAGCAGAAAAACAAAACAAAACAGCATCGAACTGACATTTTACAATTGTAAAAGCATGGTTATATGTCACGTAATATAAGAAATATATACAAGGTGTTCCATGACTTGATGGGCACAGTTTAAGAGCGAATTCTTATGTGACTTTTAATCAATTACATTTCTATTCTCTTCATAGAATGGTATCAGACTAATTTAAACCAGGCGAAAACGGTGCTGCTAGTTAAAATTAGATAAAAGTTATGGTTTACCAGATATTGGCTCCACAGCCCTCGAATTCGAAATCCAAATAATTAAAATACGAAATATCTCCAAATATGAAGCTCGTACGTTTAATTGAACGCAATTTTCGTTATTTTTGGGTCAAAATTACCTTAGAAAATGATTTTCATCCAAATCCGAACCAATAATTTTTTTTCGATTTTTCGGAAATTTTTTAAGGAGTAAAAAAAATTGAAAAAAATTCGAAAAAATCTATTTCGTTCCTATTCTCTTCATAGTATGGTCTTAGACTAATTTGAACCAGGCGAAAACGATGCTGCCAGTTAAATTTCGATAAAATTTATGGTTTACTAGATATTGGCTCCACAGACTTCGAATTCGAAACATTGTCACGTCTTGCCCATTCATCCTTAACTATTGGGCTTTGAACAAAAGTTGCATAAGGCACTATCGACTCAAATTATGGGACATCTTGTATATACAGTGAGCTTTTGATAAAAAATATGAGCTTGAACTTACTACAGAAAGCTCTGTTCAATGTTCACAATATACAAGTGAGAGAAAAGAGTAAGTTAGTAGTTCGTAAGTCGTATTACCAACCGACATACATTTTAGAGGGAACAAACTATAACATTGTGTTGTAATACTAAAAACTTTTTGAGTAACAAACTATGTTGTACCATGTCTACGTTACGGTCGATGGTGGTGCACTATGGGAGGAGGTGGTGGAAAATATAGGTACCGTTTTTAGTGTTTATGTTCCAAGTTTTAATACTTTATATATAGAGAGCTATTATAAAGCTCAATTCACATGTGGGTCTTTATATATTATATGTAATATGATATCGATACGGAAATTAAAATAGATTAAAAGTTTATTTATTGAATTTTATTGATAGGTTTTTCAGGATAGTTTTCCCTTGTGGATGAATGAATAAATTATAAGGGTGGTATCACCCTAGGGCTTGAAAAATGTACTATGTTAGGATTCAGCTGTAGCAGTGGTTCTCATTCTTTTTGGTCTCATAGACAGCTGTTATCATTGACAATTTTTCTGTTCTATGTAAACTTCCTGCCTCCTACCTAACGAAAACTGCCACAGTTGGCGTTCTATGTTTTCACAATTTTTCTATATTTAATTAACTTTATTTTGGTTCACTCAATTCGTACTTCCAATTGTTTGGCATGGTTGACTCTTTTGGACTCCCGTTTTCTTCTCATGAACCGATTTTTTATATTTTCACTGTCGTAGACCTTTTAAGGCTCGGAATCGACCTCTATAGATCGATATAGACCACTTTGAGAATGAATGGGCTAGAGTTTCTGAATCTGTATCTAGAACGGATTTAGGAACGCAAAACTCTCTGAAGCGAATGCAAGATGGTTATCCTTACTCTAGGTTAGTTTGGTTCTTCTAGAAGAACCTAAAATGGGCAACGATTTCAGCTGTTTATTTCCAAAGATTTTTTCTTGAGCTTGCAAAAATTCTGATACCAATCGATTGAAGCTTTTTTGATTAATTCATCTCTACAAACGTCAAAATTTCCGACTTACAGATTCGATTCCTTACTTGCAATATCAACGACTACTCCTTCTCATCTCTTGATATTCAGGAAAGAAAAGGTATTTCAGGATGTGAACCTGGCATTATATCTATACCTATATAATACGTTACATCTTGTAAGACTTAAAATGATCTTGTTTCTTGTACGTTTGTTTTAAAAGGTAAAATACGGTGACACACCCTACTTTAATGGTACATACGTGTGAATTTACCCTTACATTATCATGTACCTTACAATATATAGTTTTTTTTCCACAAGTTAAGGGCGTTATGAACTATAAAATTCCAACAAATTATACACCAGAACGAATTTGGAATTTAAATAGCTAAATTTTGCTTGAATTTACATTTTCAACCTGAATTTTGGAGTTTCGGGATTCAAACTTACTGTGTAAGAATATGATGCAATTTTTGATGTTTTTTTTTTTTTTAATAAAGGTTAAGCAATTAAGGTAGCAGTTATATTAGTGTAGTAAATATGCCAGTGTTACAATGTATACGTCGCCCTATTAGGTCAGTTGGTTGAGGCGTAATCAATTCCGTCCGCGGGATGCTTAGGGAAGCGGGTTCGATTCCCGCCGTCGCAACAAAATTAATTTAATTGGTAGTTGTGATGGGCTGGTGTAGTGCATGGTATATGCATGAAGGAGGTGCCTTTAGCCTCTGAAAATGAAAGCTGATAAATGAAAAAAACAGTGGAAAGGTGGTAAAACACATATATGGTATCACAATGGGCTTTATAGCCCAAGTGTGTCCTTCGTGGATAGCCAATATAACCTAACCTAACCTACAATGCATACTCTCATACATTGTTCATCTGTGCAGACGACATAATGACAGAACATGGTCAACGTACAGAAGTGAGTTGTACAACGTTGCCGCTTATACAATTAACTTCGGGATTAGACTATTTATTCTTCAAAAAGTAATTTTTGTGTTAATTTAGGCTCAAAGAATGTTCAAAAATATCTGCTAAATAGTATAAATTTTTATACTTTTCGTGTAAAATATCGACAACTTAGGAAATTTGTAGCAGCTTTTATCATCCCTTAACACTCCTTTAAAAGGAGTAACGCAATAACAAAGAGGAAAGGAATTCCTAAGGGCTTAAACCAAGATTATTTGCTCGAGCTATCATGTTCTTAAACAAGTAGACGGCAATAATGATAAAATTTAAATTAAAAAAAAAAAGTTAGAAATCGGAATATATTAGGAACTGTGATTTTTCTTATGAGTATAACTATAGGTTTCCTTACATACATCCTTAACAATTAGTGGAAATGAGCAATAAGATAAGAGAATGAACTTTATATCATACGTTGATACGTAGAACTGTTAAAGTTATAGTGCCTTCCTTACCTAATAACATACGTTCCGTATTTTATATAGCTATAAGCAATCATTACTTAATGTTTGTATCGTTCCTATAAACGTTATATTCCTATTTCCGTTCCTAAGTGATTTTTTTCTCATTTTAAATTTTGATGAACATATACATTATACATGTATTGTTTACTTAAAGTCATCATTGCAATTTTCTTGGTGATGAACGTTCACTTCGAACGAAATATGTTTTAAGAAATAGTTTTTCCTTTGAAAACAAAGACTATCACGCTATTACCCCCACTTATCCTCCCTTTTGTTCACAATTTTATGGATTTTTTGGTGGGAACTGTATCTTTTTTGAAAATGAAATTTTGCCCTTGATACTCGATGCCCATGATGTCCATGATAAATTTTTTTATCTCCAATTTCGATAAAACTCAGTATATAAGGTAATATTTAACCCAAAAAGTACAAAAATCAGGTGAATTTGACGACTGGTCGAATAGTTTTTGAGATATTTTTCAAAGGAGTTACCCTTAAAAAAAAATTGCAAAAAATCGAGATATTTTTTTTATCTCCAATTTCGATAAAACTCAGTATACAAGGTAATTTTGACCCAAAAAGTTCAAAAATCGGATGCATTTGATGACTGGTCGATAGGGCCCCGGTTGTTCTCTTGTAGTTTCGGCCCTGTTTTGTTTCTACGACTAATTATTTAGTGTTATTATAACTTAGAACAAGTAAATAAACAACAAGCAATTATCTTTAATGTGTACAACGTAAATAACTAAAGTTTGTTTTTGTTTGTGAGATTGGATAGCGCACCGCATCATATCGCACGTGTACAAGGTCAATCAGTTAGCACAGTAAAGCGTGGTGCAGCGCAGAGTAGTAATTTCTATTAATCATATGACGTATAATTAATAAACTGTAAACAAACTATATTTATATGTATCACAAAGTAAACAACTTGTTTTGCGAATGAATTTTAATTTCTACATTCTCATTAAGGTTATTGTTTCCCTACAGTATTAGAAAAAAGTTTTGGTTTATTGCACGGTACATACATATAAACCTAATACATGCTTTATAGTCAAATAATGTGATATTTTTAGCTTTACAATACCACGAAACCATAAAAATATATAATATATTGTGTGCAAGTGATGCTTATAAAATTGATAATATAGATATCGCTCTTAAATCATCAACACTATAGTCGTCTCTGTTTATCAAATGACGAATCTTCGATGAACTCATAACTAAATAAAAATTTTGTTTTTATATCATCGACAACCTTATATTTTTATGGTATTATTATAAACTACAAGATTGTCTAAATATTTTAGATAGTTTTTATCAAACTCTCTAGATATTTTGATATAGAAATATCCAATTGAAAAGGATAACCTTTATGATTCATCATTTTTTCAGTCAACTTTGAACGATAAAATAATAATAAAAAGTCCGATGACCTAGAAATTTTTGTGATTTTTGGAAACTTTGTTAATCAAAAACAAGTGAAAACAAACAATTGACTGAGTTAATTGTTGAAATACCATGTATAGACAGTGTTGATGAAGCAATCGTTTGTTTTTTGACGTCACGTTAATAAAAAAAGATATTATTCCCATATTAATGCATACTATAAAATTTGCACCTAATAAGCGCCCTCGTGGGTAAACAGTGATGTTTACAAAAAAATTTTTCAAACAAAAGTTGTTTATTTTTTTATAAAGAACATTTTTTACATTTAAACTTTTGTTCTATCTCTAACGGTTTACAAGATGGGTCCTACGGACCCAAGACCCAATTGACCGATATTGCTCATTTACGAACTCGACCTCAGTTTTTAGATCCTGAGTACGCTATAAAAATTTCATCTTGATATCTCTTTTCGTTTTTGAGTTATCGTGTCCACAGACGGACGGACGGACGAACAACTGGAAGTGGACTAATTAGGTGATTCTATGAACACCTATACCAAAATTTTTTTCGTAGCATGAATATTTTTAGGCGTTACAAACTTTGGACTAAACTTAATATACTATGTATATTTCATATATACATACATGGTATAAATATATTTATAAGGTTTTATTGAAATCCCTTAGTATTATTCAATCTTTGCATAAGCCAAAACTTTACTGTAGGTTTACAATCACCTTAACACCCATGTCTTCATATTTACCACAAAAAAAGAATATTGAGACTTAACCCTTTCTACCTGACAGCGAACACAATTATGCAATATGTTGTTTATTTATTATTTGTTATGATTTTAATTATGATTATTCATATTTCTTATTGTTTGTAATTAATTACTCTACAGTAACTTTACTTGGCACGTGACAATTAATATGCAAAAAAAAAAAAATATTATATTAATATTATGTGTATCCACACAACAGATTGTTTTTTAAAGAACATAAATAAAAGAATTATATTTTTATTGCAAAATATTAAGTTTTAAATGACAATACCACACGAAAAGGGTATATGTGACTTACTTACATCATATTATCACTTCCATTATAATATTTGTGATAATAGGGCTTGGAGCAATTATTTTTAAAAAATTGTTAAATCATGGCTTGTAATGGTGGCCTTACGTTCGAGTGTTGCTCCGAAGCAGACGCCGTCATACAGAGGGATTCCAAACGATAAAAATTTTCCGAAATTTACATTGTCTGAGTATTTAATACCTAGAGATTCGAAAAATGCATGTAATAATCATTATCTATGTACTCCTCAATTACTAAGACGTCGTTAATTTTGGAATGAACGGCTTAATTAAGTCTCGCCAACACTCTAAGCTTGTCCTTTCAAATTGTTAAGGTGATTCTTAACACTTGCTTCAATCACTTTTAAAACATCCATACTTACCAATTTCCATAAAATTGGTAAGGACGGAGTTTTAAAATTGCTGCTACAGCTATAGCTAACTAGTTAAAATGGGAACGATTATTATTATATTTTGAATCGTGAATATCTTTGTGAATATTCGACCTATAGGGAAATCGATAAGATGATAAATTATGGTAAAGTCTATTTTCTATCCTAAAATTTGGTTTGAATGAATAGTTCGGCTAAAAATGTTGACCTTCTACCATGGACCAAAGACTTATTGATCTATTTTGTATTGAAGACCCACCAATCTCTTTCACCTTCACCTTGAAAGATTTCTACAAAATTCCAGTATAACCAAAAAACAATTGTGTCCTCTGGAACGCATGTTAAAGTGTTAGATGTTTCATTAGATTTGACCACTACCCGTGTTTCATCAAAAATTTACCTCTGAATTGATTTAAGCAAGAGAGATAAACAAATCCTTCAAACAAGAAAGATTGAAATTCAATTCCAATATCGATATGCAACCAAAATACTGAATTTTCTTTGAATTTTCTTATGAAAGTTTGCTCAAAAGATACAATAGCTCATAGTGATCGTATAACTTCCATTAAGGAACTATAATTATGGAAGTAGTAAATGTGTAAAATAAAAGTATAAAATTATTTGTTATAAGATTTCCTTAAATAAGTATAAATTAAATATTTTATGTGATTAGATTATTTTATGTTATTCGTTCTTTTATATCTTTCTTTGTTTGCTTGTTGTGAAAACGTTTTTAGAATTTTAATTTTCTGTTTTCAATCAAATTGTGTTTTTTTAAATCAGAGACTTTTCTGTGGCGGCTGCAAAATAAAGAACGCCATCATCATAATTGTATAAAGTTCTATTTAAACTCACCATCATTTGTTTGTTAATAAATGCAGCAAAACTGGAAAATCATGAAATAAAATTCCACAACAAGAGCAAAGTTTATGCAAACACAGAGGCCCGCTTAATTGTGGCAAAAGCTTAAGATCCATTTCATTTTGTGACGTATGAATATGTTCAATGTAGTGACCTGAGCTTCGACCATTATCGAGCTAAAATTTTGCATAATACAACATTTTTGTACTGTTAATATAGTTGGGCGCCACTGTTTCACGACAAATTAAGTGGATATTTCAGTATTTCACCTAATGGATGAAATCTTATGAGTGACACAGAAAAAAGAAACGAGAGAAAAGGAAGGATACATTAATATAACATAGACTTTATAGAGAGGGCATTATTATTGAAAGTACAGTGTGAACAAAATAAATCTGTGAATTGTACTTAATTTGCAAATAAGGATGTATGAGCATGACAACAATGTTTGATTTGAAGGCTCAAAATTTGTTTGTATTTAGTCTTTTACTCAAAGAATATGTGGTTAAAATTTCAGCTTAGGTAATCGTGCAAATTTTTAAGAAAAAAGTCATTAAAAATCGATATAAAATACATTGGCTCTTATGGAGGAATCTCAAAAAACGACATATTTTGGAAGTTTTTGATAATTTTCATTTGGAATGAATGAAAACAAATTTTAAAAAAACTTTTTAATAGAAAGTAAACATATTAGCAATGAATTAGAAAAGAAAAAAACTAAGTGTCAATGTCCATATAAGGGATGTAAGAGCAGGGTAGATTAAGGGTTGAAATTATTTTTATCTTATTTTCAACTTTGATGATGAATTTTGTTATAATTTCATGAATGTAGACGAAAAATAAGAATAAAATTTTTCGATATGTGAAAAATTGAAAATATCTATTTTTAAATTTGTGCCCCCACTACCATGCTCATACATCCTTAACTAAAAACATTTAATGTTTAATAAAAATTAACAGTGACAACATTCATGAGATAGTTAATTATGAAACTCGAAATTTTTTTGCCAATGATTAGGTTTAGAATTTAAGAGTAGGTTTCGTAGTTTTCCAAGATTGATTTATAGTTAAGAGGAATTTATAGTTAATGACGAAGATGCAAAGAACGATAAAGCAGATGAACTTTCAGGAAGGAGACAAATGAACATCTCCGCGGAAACGCAAGCGGAAGGAAAGAAATGGTACCTCCGTTACGTCATAGTACAATTAACCATCAAGTCAAGCGGAAGAGATGCGATTCGTGATTCAAAACTTTAAGCCTAATCGGGGGTGAACTAAATTATCATGACGCGACTCGCGAGTATTGGAGGGTTAAAATAAAATCACTATTGAATAATCTAATCTTCTTGATCAAGTGAAAACAAACACCGTATGTATGTACCAAAGAGTATGTATATTGAATGACGGATGAGACCACACCTAGTTAAAGGTGCGTCTAGTTTTTTTGTTGTAATATTCAAAAGATTTCAAATAACAAGCTATTGTGTATCATAAATATTATTTATTAAGATAAAAAAAATATATTTTTTAATTAAATTTTAACAATACAGTAGAGTCTCTACCAATCACTCCAAAAATGTTATTGTTGGTTTGTATAAAGTCGCTTCCCGTTGTCTGTCCCTATGTACTTATGCTTAGATCTTTAAAACTACGCAACGGATTTTGATGCGGTTTTTTCTAATAGATAGTGTGATCCACGAGGAGATCTTTAGGAGAATCGATAGAGATTTTTATGTATAATACATGCATAATATAGCAGAGAAACACTGATCATTTAGAGGTTAAACGAAATTCTGAACAAAAGGAGGATAAGTGACAGCATATGAAGTGAAGATTATAGCACAATAATCTTTGTATATAAAATTGAAGTTATCCATCGAAGTGGATTGTTCACAGCTAGTCTTATATAAATAATTGTTATGATTCTAAAAACATAATAGCATTAGAATAACACGAGCTTAATGCGTCTCGCTTAAAATACATACATTTCAATGCTATTTTTGCAATATTTTATTTTATTTATAATGAATTTTTCCCCAAAATCCCAGTAATCGAGAATATCACCTTCTTAATTATTGAGTCCCGATTATCAAGACTCTACTGTAAATACAATTTGTAAGCCAATACATTCATCTTTGGGATGACTGACTGTATGGCTTAAACAGTAGCTGACAGTCAGAAGTTTTTTTTCTAAGTTATCTAAATGAGTTTAAGTGAAACTTTGAGTTAAGGTAGTACGAGTGCCAAGGCAAGTTTAGACATGTGGTTGAAATTATTTTTATCTTAGTTTCAACTTTGATTTATAAATTTTGCTAAGACTTCATGAACGTAGACGAAAAGTAAGAACAAATTTTTTTAAAGAATCAAATGAGAATGCATACACGATTTAAAGATATTCCTAAGAAAACGTGATTTTTTGGGAACGCTGTAAGTTAAACGGAAGAGTTCGAAATATGGTTCGGTATACAGATTTGGGTTCATATTTCTATATACAATAAAATTTTGTTTTAAAATTACCTTGAAATATTTTACAAGCACACACAAGTTATAACTTGTAAATATTTTTACATAATTCAGTGATTATTTACTTATGTAATTTTTTTGTAATTTTTTAAATCGCTTTATCGCCTGTCTGTCTGTCTCTTTCAAAGTAATTTCAATGAATCATTTGTTTGTAATGTGTGTTGTAGGTGTTTTTAAATAAACATAATAACTAATAAATTATGAATATGATAAATTATTATTAAACAAAAAGTTAAATTGTATGTTCCAAAGTCTATATGGAAACTTTATTTGAGGCTATACGTAAAACACCTACAGCCATGAATGACAGCAAAATAAAGTGATTGTCTAAAAGCTGCGATGATGAACGTCTATTGTTGTAAGGATCATAATAATTTATTTAAAAAATTATATTTTATGAGCGGATTAATGTAAATACTTAATTGCATCTAAATGTGCAATTTTGTGATTATCGCCATGAGATGACTAACCACAAATCTTATTAGTGCTCGTTGGAGATATCCGGATTGTTTGATTTATTCCATACTAGAATGATACTCCTGACCAGTTCGCAGTCACAGATTGTTACAGTCAAAAGTCACAGTCAAAAATTGTTAAGAAATATCCAAAATATAAGATCCAATTAATTTTTAACCCCCAAACTAAAAAAAACGGTTGTTATAAGTTTGACCGCTATGTGTGTGTGTCTGTCTGTGGCATCGTAGGGTCTAAGTGCATGAACCGATTTTAATTTTTGGTTTCGTGTGAAAGGTTATTTAACTGGTAGTGTTCTAATCTATGTGTCAAATGCGAGTTTAGGATTCTGTACCCGTAAAAACTGAAAAATTGGCGACGATCTTCAAAATGCTTTAAGGAAACACTTAACGATGTTCCAGCATGGTATTTGCAGTTTCTATGTTAAAGCAATGGTACAATTTTTTTTTCGACAGAATTTAACGAAAAATTAAATTTAAGAATTTAATAATGCTTACTATTAATTCCCAAAGTTTCAGAAATTTTGACCGTTTAAAATGGGAAATAATTATGCCAACGTCCCAATTTCGATCAATTTACGTCAAAATTAATATCTCGAAAGTGAAAATTAATTTCTAAATTTTTTTTTTAGAATTTTATTGTATAAACATTTTTTTCTACTTTTTCTTCAATATATAATAATATCATAAAAAATAGTTGGAGAGACCGGACATTTTACATGCTTTAAATGGGACATGACCCTCAAAATCGCGAACTTTGTCTTTAAATATCTCGCGATCTAAACGGTCAAAAATTATGAAATTTTAGGAATTCATAAATAAAGCTATTATAAACCCGAGAAAAAAAATTCGGTCAAATCTGTCGAAAAGTGATTTCATGCTGGTACTACCTTAATTTAATGAAGAGAATGTTCTTATATATGTTTCAAGTGCGAGTTTAGATTTGCATGATTTTTCAACAAAATTGGTTATTAGTTTATACGAACTTGTAATTAAATTTTAAAGACCACACTTTCTGACCAAATTGATTTTTTTCTACACCTTTATACAATGAGTTTGCACCCGGTATCGTAGAAATCGGATTTGTAGTTAGGACATTCCGACATCAAATGCCTTATTTCCTCAACTATTATTTGTATTTAATATAGCGTTACATCATGATTGGTGTTACATTTTTCTTACATTACTACACATAAATAAATACCTTCATTCGATTCCAATATACGTTTACAGAATTTATAATTTTCAATTATTGTTGGTAAATACGTAAAACTAGAGTGATACCCACCCGCTTCGCTGGGTTTAAAAGTAAAGATTGATAAAGATTGCTCTCGCTTATCCCCTTTCTATAACACTCGAAATTATGGTAAGGATTGTTTAACAATAGTCGTAATTATTCATTGAGTATATCAGAAAAGATGGTCGTGAAATATTTTATATTGACTATTTTTACAGAAATCTGTAATTTATGGTAATGTCAAATTTAATTAATTTTTAAATTTTTTTATTTCTTTATTCATATGTTTTTATAAATTATATCTCATGTGTTATTCTGATATATCAGCTATATTGCTGTACAGTTTCATTAAAAACCATTCGCTTGTTCTAGCGTGAAAGCGTGACAAACAAACAAACATGCTTACTTTCGCATTTATAATATATAGAGAAGATGACACAAAAAAGTTATGGAGGTATTTTTTTTTAAATGCATTTTATTTTCACTTTTAATAATACAAAACATGAATGAATAAGTCGAAATGAATAATCAAAATGGCATTATTCATTCAAATTCTTAAAAAACTTTCAATCGTTGCGAAGTATATTCATCAAGACCGTAACTAGAACGGCACAACAGAAATTGAGGCGCAAAACAAAAAGTATGTTTATACGTTAAACAAAAATTTAGTAAAGAATCATATAAAAGGCGATCTCACTTTTGTGCTTAATTCCCAGACCTGGACTCCACATTCTGGAAACCTATTAGAGTTAGGTTTGTTTTGATCACAAATTTGAAAAGTATTACCCAAATTTAGTAGGATTACATACTTGGTTTATCCAAATTGGATAAAATTTGGATGTGATAGAGCAAAATTAAATTTTTTGTTTTCAGATGACGTCATAAAGTTAAAAAATTTGATTTTTTTGATAACAAAGGTAAATTTCATCCGATCTTATTAGAATTTTTTTTGAAACCCACTAATTTTGGGACATTCTTTTCACCCAAGATGACAGTTTTTCAGAAGCTATCACTTTTGTGCATAAATTCGAGATCAAGGCTAAAAATTCTTGAAGCCTATTAGAGCTAGGTTAATTTTGATCACAAATTTGAAAAGTATGACCCACATTTAGAAGGATTACATACTTGGTTTATCCAAATTGGATAAAATTTCGATGTGATAGAGCAAAATCAAATTTTTTGGATTCTGATGACGTCATAAAGTTAAAAAATTTGATTTTTTTGACAACACAGACAAATTTTATCTGATCTTATTAGAATTTTTTTTGAAACCCACTAATTTTGGGTCTTTCTTTTCAGCTCTGATGTCAGTTTTTCGCTAGCTATCACTTTTGAACATAATTCCGAGACCAGGACTCCATATTCTTAAAACCTACCAGGTTAATTTTTTTATTTGAAAAGTATGACCCAAATTTAGTAGGATTACATACTTGGTTTAACAAAAGTGGATAAAATTTGGATGTAATAGAGCAAAATTAAATTTTTTGCTTCAAATTTTTTCTGGCCTGGCTCTCTCATTATAATCTTTTAGTTAATATTGGATAAACATAATTGATTTATAGGTTATATGCGTAATTACGTCTATCGATGTATCCTTAGTGTCCATCTAATGTCATTGAAGGTACATTGTAATTAAACTAAGTAACATCCTAATTCAATATTAGGTTATATATAATTTATGACTTATGGATTAAAAATTAATTAATTTATGGAAACAAACCTATAGTGTACATACATGCTTACATACATACGTTGACATAATAATAATACCTAGCTCGATCCGTGACGAATTCCGCTTCCATAGTTACCGTAACCTGTACGCATGGATAAAACAACAAATTTCGTAGAAAAGTGGTGAATAAAGTCAAAAGTCCTTAAATTAACATTAAGAGAACATGTAATAAAAATATAAATCATATGTCTAGACTTCTAGAGTATTAAGAAAGAGTCTGTAAAAACTAACATGTTTGCCTAATAATTTATTTAAATTTATTATATTTTTTCGTTCAAATTATATGTCTAGTGTTTTTTTTCCTCAGCGGTACATTTTTCGACCGTGAGTATATTTTTCGTCAAATCTAGACATAATAAACTTGAAAATGAGGGATAATTCATGGAATTTGATAAAGGAATAAAGGGGATAAGAGTCGGGCAGAAAAAAACTTACTGGAGTATATAAGATAATATAATAATAATAATAACATTATTATTAAATGAATTGTAAATTATTGTATTATTCTCGTTTTTTTTTTAATTAAAATTCCATAAATATATCAAATAGGGGAAATATGGTAATAATGGTCAAAGTTCACTCTCTCAAAGTTTAATATTCTAGTTAATTTTAATAAATTTCATTCCAGAGCAAGTGAATCCTTTATGCTTTCTAGGTAATGTTTAGAAGGGGTTTTCTCTTACCAGAAATTTGCGTGTAGCATCATAAAATAGATTTTTGGAACTTAATAACGTCATCGAAATCCAACAACTTTTCTCTACCACATCGAAATTGTATCCAATTTTGATAAACAAAGTATGAAATCCTGATAAATGTGGGTCAAACTTTTCAAATTTGGCGTAACTTGGGTCATGTCAAATTAAAAATATCTGTTCTGTATAGATTTCAAGAATGTGGAGTCCTAGTCCCGTCATTTAGCACAAAGGTAAATACAATCGAAAAATTAACTTCAAAAATGAAAAATTTGACCTAAAATTAGTAGGTTTCAAAAGAAATTCCATTCATATCGGATAAAATTTACCTGTATTATCATAAAATAGATTTTTTAACTTAATACGTCATCAAAATCAAAAAAATTTAATTTTGCTCTATCACATCCAAATTGTATTCAATTTTAATAAATCAAGTATGCAATTCCACTAAATTTGGGTCAAACTTTTCAAATTTGTGGTCAAATTTAACCTAGGTATAAAAGGTTTCAAGAATGTGCATACCCAGTCCCCATATTTAGTACGAAGGTACATATTATGGAAAAATTAACTTCAAAAATAGAAAGTCTGACCTAAAATGAGTGGGTTTCAAGAAAAATTCCATTCAGATAGAATCAAATGTGCATGTATTCTCATAAAATCGATATTTTAAACTTAATGACGTCATAAAAATAAAAAAATAATAATTTTGCCCTATCACATCCAAATTGTATCCAATTTTGACTAAAAAAAAGAATGTAATCCTGCTTAATTTGAATCAAACTTTTCAAGTTTTTTTCAGTTTGAGTTCAAATTTGACCTGAGTTCAATAGTTTTGAAGAATGTTATATCCTAGTCCCGATATTTAGCACAATGTTGAATATGAGCGACTAAGATTATAAAGAATGCCATTACCATGGAAACTCTTGAAATAAAACTCAACCACGATGCGAATACAATTAAATAAATCCAATTTTACTCTACACAAATAAATATAAAATCATTATGAAATAAAAATATAAAAAGTTTTTTTTTTTTATAAAAATAAAAGTGTCATATTACAAAATTGACATTTAATTTCTTTGTCATTTGAGTACTTTTTTGCTATCATTTACTTTAATTTATTATTAATAATATTTATAAAAAAAAATGTATATGATTTCATTACATAAATAAATACCTACAGTAAAAAAAAAAAATTATAAAAAGTCAATTATTATTCATTTTATACTTACTGTAAATTGTAAAGTAAGTAAATCGATCTAATTATTTTTTATAAATCTTTGTACCCACAACGTCAAACAATGACTTGGTGACTACTTTGTAATGACTAAATAAATGTGATCAGAAAAAAAAAACTATTAGCGTAATTTTAGTCCAAGATTAAACTGTAACAGTGATTCGAATATTTTTGGGAATAAAACAAAAGTACCTTAATCAAAATAAAAAAACTTTTAACAAAAAAAAACCGACTTCAAAAGAAAAACTTTTCCAAAATAAATTAAAATGCACTAAAAAGTAAAAAAATAACGATAATTTAATGTAGTTAAAATTATTGTTATTTTTGGAGTCGGTGTCAGCCAAGGAAACAACTCTGACAGAACAGTTTGCTACATTAGCTTGACTGACTCCAAAAATAACAATAATTTTAACTACATTAAATTATCGTAATTTTTTTACTTTTTAGTGCATTTTAATTTCTTTTGGAAAAGTTTTTGTTTTGAAGTCAGTTTTCTTTTTGTTAAAAGTTTTTTTTATTTTGCGATTTTTAGTGAATATGAAGTACAATAACTAATTTTTCACTAAAAAAAGAATAATCGAAATCGGTTGGCGTGATATTGAGTTATTCGTCCTCTTGTCGTGCATACTTAATGCAAATCTAAGTCTTTTATGGTTTTCTCATGGATGCCGTTATCAGAACTGAACCGAAATGAAATGGGACCACACGGGAAGCATCAGCTTTCAAACAGATAAAGAATCACCAAAATCGGTTTACCCAGTCGAAAGTTCTGAGGTAACAAACATAAAAAAATAAATAAAAAAATACAGTCGAATTGATAACCTCCTCCTTTTTTGTTTGAAGTCGGTTAAAAAAGAAAAATTTTTAATTTCATAGTAAAACCAATCATTTTTTTTATGTAATTTAGTCCCAGATACAATTTACAATTATAAATCCTGCACAAAGGAACATATTCGTAATTTAAAAACACCCTCGAATACGACTTCTTTTTGTATGGCGTGTCAGTCAAATTTGCATTTGTTGAGGAGATATGCAAGGATTGAATAATACTAGGGATTTTAATAAAACATTATAAATACATCTTTTGATTAAGAAAGTTTCCAAAAGTAAAAAATTTCTAGGTCATCAGATTTTTTATTATTATTTTATCGTTCAAAGTTGGCTGAAAAAATGATGAATCATATAGGTTATCCTTTTCAATTGGATATTTCTATATTAAAAAATCTAGAAAGTGTGATAAAAAACTATCTAAAATATTTAGACAATCTTGTAGTTTATAATAATACCATAAAAATATAAGGTTCTCGATGATATAAATTTTAATTTAATTATGAGTTCATCGAAGAGCCATCATTTTAAGAACAGAGACGACTATAGTTAGAGTATTGATGATTGAAGAGCGATATCTATATTATCATCATCATCGTTATACTGCACAATGCAATTTATTTTCATCTTATAAAATTTCAATTCTGTTCATCCATAATATGTCTGTCTATAAGAATAATTAAAACTAACTTTGCGAGTCTATTGCTCAAAAACAACTTTTAACAACAAAAAACCGACTTCAAAAAAAGAACTGTTTCAAAACAAATTAATATGCACTAAAAATTAAAAAAATAACGATGATATAATGTAGTTACAATTATTTCTATTTTTGGAGTCGGTGTCAGCCAACGAAACAACTATGACAGAACAGTTTGCTACATTAACTTGGCTGACACCAACTCCAATGAATTTGAAAAAACAACAATGAATTTGAAGTACACTAACTAATTTGTCATTGAAATAGAGTCATCGAAATCTGTTCTCGTGATATTGAGTTAATCGTCCATTTGTCGCGCACATACTTAATACAAATTTAAAACTTGGTTTTCTCATGGATGCCATTGTCAGAACTGGGCCAAATAGAAATAGAACCACACGGGAAGCACCAGCCGATATATTTTTGCAGTTGCGTGTAAAGCCAAAAATAATATATTATTTGACTACAAAAGATGTACCTATTTGGTTTATATGTAAGTACAGAGCCTGTTTAAACCACTCTATAAATATATTATAAAAGTAAAGTAAGCAATTTAGTATGACTTAAGTCATTTGTAATAAATTTTTTATTTCGTTTTGTTTATACAAATGCAATTAAAATCTAGTAAGTACTTATGTAGTGTATGTTTTTTTATAAATAATAATGTGTTAATTATAAGTTTAACTGTAATTTTGTAATTATAAACTAATTTAACTTTAAACTATTCATGTATACATAAAGCTGTATTAATACGTGTGACTCATTATTATAGTAACAAATTTTTTGAATTTTACAAACACTTAAGGATGTATGAGCATGTTAGTGGGGGCACAAATTTAAAAATAGATATTTTCAATTTTGATGATCAATTTATATTATTACTTGACGATATAAGACGAAAAGTAAGAATAAAATTTTTCGATATCTGGCTTAATTTTCAAAATATCGAAAATTGAAAATTTTGTTTAATTATTTAGCTTTCGATATTTCGAAAACCAAGACACATATCGAAAAATTTTATTCTTATTTTTTGTCTACATTCATGAAGTTATAACAAAATTCATCATCAAAGTTGAAAATAAGATAAAAATAATTTCAACCCTTAATCTACCCTGCTCTTACATCCCTTATATGGACGGTGATCCTTAGTTTTTTTCTTTTCTAATTCATTGCTAATATGTTTACTTTCTATTAAAAAGTTTTTTTTAAATTTGTTTTCATTCATTCCAAATGAAAATTATCAAATACTTCCAAAATATGTCGTTTTTTGAGATTCCTCCATAAGAGCCAATGTATTTTATATCGATTTTTAATGACTTTTTTCTTAAAAATTTGCACGGTTACCTTAGCTGAAATTTTAACCACATATTCTTTGAGTAAAAGACTACCTACAAACAAATTTTGAGCCTTTAAATCAAACATTGTTGTCATGCTCATACATCCTTAAAAAATGATAGGTAATTTTTGTTGGCTCAATGAAATTAGAAAAATTTATTGCTTATGTACGCTAAGATGTGCTACTTTTAAAGAAATAAATTAAATTTTTGGAGTATTTTTAATAAAGTTTTTTGTATTATATTTGTATAACTATTGTTTCTTGAACTGAGTGATCATGAATCACTTGATTTTGATTTTGCTGATTCGCACAATCAAAATTTGTTACTGGTGAATCACTTTTGTAAGGCAATTCAAAAGATTCGGAAGTCGTGTTCAGAAACGTCAAACTATAGAGTCCCTCGCGTGGCTTTTTGGATCAATCTCGATCAATTATATTCAAACAAGTACATTATCAGTGGTTTTTTTTGTCAGAAATGTCAGAAAATTGTTCAATGCATGATATTATAGCGAAATAAGCTTTAGATGTAGATTTGGGGATACAAAAATTAATTGGGCTAAAAAATTAGTAGATTAAATTATGGTAAAATTGAGACATATTTATTTGGTATTTCTTAAAGTTGATGAGACCTTAAACCTTAAGCCTTGGATACGTTTTTAATGGATAATTAATGCTAAAAATGTTGAATGAACGCATATACATTTTCAATAATGTTGCTACACCTTTTGGAATTTTCCGATGAAACTAATTCGATTTTGTAAAATAAAATGGAAAATTTTCTAATTAGGAAATATGGCAGCGTTAATGGGAATTCCAATTTTAATTTTAATTTTTCTATAGAACGTAATTTCTAATTATATACAGATCGCACATACTTGACCATAAATTAAATCGATAATACTAGAGCGGAAAAAAATATCGTTTAGACAAAAATTCTATAAATTAATCGCATGTCAAACAGACCATAAACTATGTAAGTACTATATTAATGTGGGTGGTCTATGTTTAATTATCTGTATAAATATATATACCCGGTGTTCCAAGTTAGCTGTACTAATGACAATTATTCAATACACTAATTTCTAAGAGAATGCCTTTTTGTAAATACAGTATGATGAAATTTTGGATGAAAAAGGCTATGTTTTTAATATTATCAAATGTTCTGATTAGAAAATTTTCATTTAACAATTTAAGATAGATATATTTAATAATGAAGAATAGATAAATAACGAAAACCAGCGGTAGAGATATGGGTGTGCCATCACGCCGTTTCGAGAACTCTAGCACCATTGCATTTATTGCAAATTTCTACTGTTTTTAAGCAGCCCTTTTGGTAATATACACAATAATACCCTTTTTGCTAAAATTTCGATAACTCTTGAGTTTCTTAGTACACCCCGCTGTATGCCCGTCTGTCTGTCTTTCTATCATCAAGCTGCAAGCTACCTAATAAACTGCAATAAATAAACAGCTGAAATTTTTACGAGAGTGTGTATTACTGATAACATCGAAATAACATCGAAAAATAATAAATTGGAAAACCAGAAAAATTAAAACATATGAGTAGTTTTTAGATTATTATTGTAGATGGAGCTATAAAAATAGTATTTGTCGATATTCATAGAGGGCAATAGTTGTTGTATTATGATATTTACTATGATAGTTTTTGATTACAATCATAGATGGCTTGTATTGTTAAATTTACAATGATAGTTTTTGTCTATAATCATAGATGGTACAATGATAGTTATTATTTAAAAACAGTCAATCTCCTGGATTCACATGATAAAAACCGGTCATGTACGAAAAAAGGACGCTTTCCCGATTATTTAAGTGTATAAAGAAATTAACATAATTTGTAACGTTATCTATCATTTGATGAAGTTCTGTTGTTATAACTTGAATCATCCTGTATTAATAGTTTATACTGACCACATCGAATTAAGTACTATACGCTTACTTTTGTGGATTTATTTCTGGATATTAAAAGATTAAACATTATTTTCATTAATAGATGTAATTTATGTTCAAATTACACTTTGTTTTTTTCTGGGTTAAAGTAAAAAATGAATAGCATCAGCAAAAAACCACATAGTACCCTTGAAAAAGTACCTTTTTCTTTCCACAATAAATTTATTTCTAATTTTATTTTTTTTAAATTAAAATACATAAAATTAAATATTTTGGTCACAAAATAAATTATTTATTGGTCAAAAAGTTTTAGAAAGACTATCCTAACTTTATTTAATATCTATTTAAGTACAGTTAAACCGTACCTTTACTATTAAGCATAGAATTTTTTTTTTCATAATTGACCTTGAAAACCGGGAAACAAATTTCTTACGTCCCCCATTTTGGAATCGGTATTGAAAAGTATAAAGTATTACCTATTAATTTGAAGTGTAATGTTCTATCAAATTGATTTAAAATGCAAAAATTATAAAAAAATCCCCATCCTATCCACTAAGAAAATTCTAAGTAAAAATTAATTGACAATACATAAATGAAATTTCATTTAATATAACAACAAGTCACGTGCGGATATACAACTTTTTTCAGAAGGGCAAGGAGAAACTTTAGTGTAATTTTACAAGTTTTACAGACAGTTTTAATCATTTTCCATCATACATTTGTTGCGCGAAGTAATGATCACTAATGACGTCAAGCAAGTCAATATGTTAGTTATAAGCAGATTTAAATCTTTTAAAAAAAAGGTAGTGGTCCAAAGAATGGTGAGATCATTAAATCTGTATCTTTTATAAGACATTTTCACTCATTCACAATAACTCATTTGCACAGTATTGTTGTAAATCACTATGGTTTCTTAAAATCCATCAACTTATTTTATGCCTGCTGAAATATCCAGTTTAATCCTGTTACCGTAGTTCTAGTAGAGGCCACCGTTTGTCGTATAGCAAAATAATTTTGCCAATAGAAAGTTTGGAACTCAATTTTTGGTTTTTGGTTTTGGAGCACAACAGCTTCAACTAATATTTCTAATTACTCGAAGTGAATGAGACTTCTTTTTCTCATTTTCACTTCGCTTACCTATGTTGGGAAGCCTATAAAAAATAATAATATAATTGTTAAATTTAGAGCATACATATTATCATGTATCAATGGTACATTATGTTGTTTGATTCAAGTTACATCACATTGGATATTTGAAACAGTACCTCTTCAAAACTTAACGATTTGTTTATGGCTGAAATAGTTACCCAAAAACGAGTTTGTTTTCTTCAAAATTGGTGAATAAAATCAGTTGTCTGCCAAGAGGGTGGTCTAGCTAATTGCACCTATTACCCCTTCTGTATCCGCACCTGTAACAAACTATCATGTAACCTTGTAAAGTAACGAGATATATGATGTAATTACTGTGTATTGTTATACCTATATATAGTTAATATTACTTTGTAACTGAAAATTATCAAGTGAAAAATAAAGTATGTTCGTTGGTTCGCTTCCTTGAAAATCAAATTAAGTAAATATTTAAAAAAAAACTACATTAAATACTTTGATGAAGCCTTATAAATGTTGTTTAAATAAAAATAATTATTATTAGTAAAATATTCGAGGTTACAACATTATCTCACTTTATATAACAAAAAATTACGGGCGAAAATAAACATGTAGGTAATTAAGTTTTAAAAAATATAAATAAATAAAAATACTTTGCAGTATTCCACTTCCTAGCATGTATACACCGTGTTCTATTATTGACTGCAGAAACCCGGCTTACCAAAATAAGCTCATCAAGATTTTGATCTGAGTCCTAATTTGGGAGATACGGGTATGGCAAAAATTGATAAATTTGTTCATTCATTGACTATCATTAGATAACCAGTAGCCAATGCTAATCAGTTAATATTAGTAAATTTCACTTAATAATGGAAGGGAATTTTTAAAAAAGTACAAAATTATTTAATTGGATCTGGTCAAAATATCCCACTTTTTATATTTTTATAATATTTTTGTGAGCATCAAGTTTAAAATTTTTAAATATCCAAAAATGATTCATCCAAATGTAATAGTTTTAGACAAAATACACGAATATATTATACAAATACTAAATTTATTATCTAATTATTTAGAAATTAATCAATTTTAATGTATTGAACTTTGATTAATGATTCATTTCATTTATTATTATTATAATTAATAATTTTTTTTGCATTTTCAAGGTCAAAGCATAATGAAAAAAAAAAAACAATATTTTTCAAAGAAAATTTAATTTATGCAGAGATGGCATAGATTTTTTTTTAATTTATTGTTAATAAATTGAATTCGATTCACTTTGTAAAGAATATATACAGATGTGTATGTAATAAATCTAAATAGCTGACTACATAATCATATACGCGTCAATTTTATACTTTTTTCAAGATATTTTTTTTTTCGGTCTAAATTAACGCAAATTTAATTAAGACTTTTGGCAAAATTGGATACAAAAATTTTATGATGAAGTTTTAAAATGTATTTTTGGGACAAATGAAAAACATATAACGAGATCTGAAATTTATTGCTTTATGCATGCTTGAAATACAGTAGAGTCTCAAAAGTTTGGTAAAGTCCAGGAATTGGAACATACTTCGCCCGATCGCGTTTTCCAAGCCACTTTCTTTTAATCACTCAAAAATGGTATTATTTGTTTGTATACATATACATCTAATATGATTCATTGTTATGATTCACAAAAGTCTCACAATAACTCGTGTTGTGTGTAAAGTATCATTAACTTACTTTTCTAAATCTGTATTATACATATAATCTGCATATAAGAAATAAACTCAAATTAGTTATAATAATTTGTTAAATAATTAACGTTTATGAATTATTCTTAGTATGACAGCTAACAGAATAGTGATGAATTTGGGTAGGTTCAAGTAGGTGAACATATGGTGACTGCCATGGATAGGGCACCGACACACTGTTACGAGACGATTTCTACCAATTAGCTTACCATGGCAAGTTGGGTTAAGGAGCTTCGTTCCAATATATACAGTTTATGTACAGGTATTCATAAAATAATTGTTTCTTTTAGCTACACATTTTAGATCAATTGGTAGCTATCCAAATTTAGTATAAACATCAATGTATATTTAGTAAATTATTCTACGTTTTAAGAAAATGAAAGATTTGGATGTATTGATGTGTGTAGGTTAGTACACGTATTAGGAATAACTGATGAGATTTTCAAGGTTTGCGATGCAATCAATAAATTATAAAATCGTACAATAGATAGAGAAGAACTACCTACTTTTAATTGAAATGCATCAGAAGTACCTACATACTTTTAGATCTATTAGTCTAGAGTCAGCTATAATATTTATCATTTCCGAATTGATAAAAATTTGAAGTGCTTTTGTTCAATCTATCTCGAATTAGTAATATAAATAGTTTCCTCTTTATTACTTTTTGGATTTTTTTTAAAAAATACTCGATTTAAGGATGTACAAGCGCCTGGACAACTTTGAATAAAAGTTGGACATCATTTAATGCGTAAAAAATTTGTAACAATATTGTACATACTATTAAATAGCCTATTTTACCTTATTTTATAGACTTTCGGGCAAAATAATTTTTCCAGCCGTTCTAGGACTGTTTTCCAGCCGTTTTAGTACTATAAAATGCCACGATTGGCCCTATACCATTAACATAAATACAAATAAAAAAGTTTTTTAATTATTATTTACTCTTTAATGCAACAATTCATTATTATATATGGTTATGGAGCTTACATAATTGAAGGTTATTTATTGGCTGGACAAAACTTTCGTTTGTATGGACAGAATTCAAATTATTTGAACTAAAATTGATAAAAGGATAATCAAAGAATATAGAACGTCGCTGTTATAAAAACAAAATTTTTATTTAATTATGAGTTCATCGAAGATCCATCATTTGATGCACAGAGACGACTAATAAATAGTTAGAGTATTGATGATTGAAGAGAGATATCTATATTATCAAATTTATAAGCATCACTTTCACACAATATATTATATATTTTTGTAGTTGCATGGTATTGTAAAGCTAAAAATAACACATTATTTGACTACAAAGCATGTATTTGGTTTATATGTATGTACCGTGTGTTAATCCAAAACTTTTTTACAATACTGTAGGTTTACAATCACCTTAACGATAGAAATACAAGAATATGAGATAAAAATTTTCTGAGATAAAAACTTTTCGTCCAATCCTCAAAGATGGTAAGAGTTACTTGTATTATGACCAACTTGATCACTTCAAGAAATTTTTTATCTCTTATTCTGAACCTAAGTTGAATATGATCCTCTCAAAACAAAATTCAAGGCAATCATAAAATATCTCTCGTTGAACCTACATTTCATTAATTAGGACTTCTACAATACGATTCCTACATCCACAAATTTAATATAATAACATCGGTATACTCAAAAATTCACACGTGTGAAGCCGTGGGTTCGAACAAATGAAATAATAAACTAGTACACACTATATTAGACAGTTGCATTTCAAAATATTTAATTTCAAAACTTTAAAAACTAAAGTCCATTATTATTTTGATATGAAATTGTTTGGAAAACAAAAACATTTTGAAAAATTTCATGATTTGGCAGAATTTCCTACGCATTACTGTTTTTAAAGTACCTACCCTACAAATAATAATAAAAGTAATAAATAAAAAAGAAAGTTATAATAAACTATTGAAAATGTTTTATTATGATGTTAAAAATTTTGGTGTGAACAATCCCATAACATCCATATATACAGACCCTATTTATGTTATTTATACAGAATTTAGATAATTAAGCCAACAATTTTTCGTTTGAAAATTGTGTCATTTCTATCACGGTTTAAAACTTGAAATACTTTAGTCATAACTTTTTGAACATTAAATCTGTTAAAATCAGTTCGATTCTAAAAAAATGTGTGTTTTTCATGAAAAAGTACACAGTTAGCTATAAGAAAGTTGATGGTATTTGATAGTTAACAGTTACAATTTACATTTAATAATGATAATGGGGTTTAAGCTCCGTTTCTCTAGCAAATACGACTATAACATAGGCCACCCACATCATTATTTGTTAATCTTTATTTATTTAACTACATTCATATACAATTTACATTTGCTGTTAAACCATGTGCTGTATTTAAGTTAAACAAGTTTTTATCGTTTAAAACTTGTAATTCGTTAGACATAATTTTGTAACAACTTGTATACGTAAATTAATTATTCACAGTTGCGACAAGAAACTCAATCGATTACAGAGTATTTCGAAAACCGTAAGGTTATAGTGACGTAAACCTTGATGAAACACACCTTTATTTTGATCGTAGAACTTGAAAATGAAAAAAACAAAATGGGGTTTTCATTTAAACTTTGTATTGGTACCATTTAAGAAACATGGTACAATAAAAAAAATCAAATTAGGCTACTCTCCCCTACTAATAAATTCTGTGAGAGTAATGTTCAAATTTAAAAATAAAATTTTGAGAAGCAGAGGAGCTTTAAACATCTCTTTATTGCATACGACTTTAAAGTCATGTAACTACATGGATGTCAAAATTATTGTCAACGTGTTCATAACATCATTTTCTAAACAGTAAATTTTAAGTGTTTTATTTTAAGTACACTGAAAATTAAGTTCTAAAAAGAGTTAAATGTATCGGATAATAGATATTTTATTAGAGAAATATAAGTTTTATACGCGTTGCCTTTATATTATAATCAAAATATTTTATTATTATAAATATTAAATAAAAATGGTTATAAATACAGGGTATCTCAATAATTTGGTCTGATCAAAATTTTGAGAGAATTTTCATTATGCTAAATAAAATCTTCAAAATCACAAAAGTCCAATTTTTCTATCTGCTGCTTTTGTGATTGCGCTGAATACGCTTAGTTTAGCGTTTTGTTCCACAAAAGTGAAATGCTTGTCCAAAAATGACACGATTTTCGGAATACGTGACTGAATTCGTTAATCTGACATCAGAATCGTAATCAGCGACCAAAAATACTTTCTAGATAACAGTTTTGACGATAAATGCTTAATTTTCCGTTTTTGCTCCAAAATTATGGGTCAAAAATGGCATGACTTTTGTAATACGTGCCAGAATCCATGTTATTTGACATCGGATTCGTATTCAGCGACCGAAAATACCTACAATATGACATTTTTAAGCTAAAATAAGTATTTCAAAAAATTTCGGGATACATACGCCCCCCGCTAGAATCTTAAGCGCCTTTCTGACTAGGTTAAATTGGCTGAATGTTCCTTGGGGTCCTATAAATAAGTTACAAAAAGTTGCATTCAAATGTACTTTGGAATGTTGAGGAGGTAAAGTTTGAAAATATTTGTATGATGAATATGCATCTGGTTGAGGAATCGTACTTTTTGCTGATACAAAATACTTTGCGGTTTCAAGCCGGGTTTTTTTTTTTAATTTCGGAAATTTTTAATTTATTTCCGTTTTCCCAAGCCTAACTATTCTCTACAAGTTACGGAAAACTAATATAATTCAAATATCGTGAAATTTTTTCCTACATATACTTTCCACATTCCTTCTACTATCAAGGTCATAGGTATATAAGACCAAATTACCTGAATAATCGCGGGGGAAAAACCGCTTTATATATTTTCTTATAACAAAATGTATCTAATAATTTAAACATTATAAATAAAAATTAATATTTGAAAAAAAAATTTTTTTATATTACAACAATATTTAATATTAAGAACAAAGAACACTGTATAATTAAACAAAGATAACACTAAATCATATTATAATAAGCATATATATGAAATATACCGGGTGTGTCATTGAGACTCTTGTTTTATAAGTTTTATTTTCAAGCTGAGAAGAGATTGTATGTTGGTGAACATTCATAAACCACGGCCAGGTCAAGAGAGAGGGAGAAGATTAGTTCAAAAGCTACGCTGAACTACGTCGGAGGGAGGGTGGCAATGAAATCAAGCTGTGTAATTTTCTTGATATATTTTTTTAACACCAGTAATGCCAGTGTTTCAGAAAAAAAATAAATGTCTTCTGGACTTGATAATAAAAAAACTATGTTAGCTCTTCACTCTTGGCTGAAAGTTTACAGAAGCGCAGTTAAACCAGTTCTTAGTCCAAAAATAGATCGGGATTTCGACCTGGACGACACTTGCATCCAAAAAACTATTGTGGCATACTCGGATAATTCTCAATCATTTCAGAATCACAATACATAATAAAATATTGTATGAAATTTTAGAGGAAGTGACTGGTCAGTGTCAGACCAAAAATAACAACAATTTCCATATTTATTCCTAAACCAACCCCGAAAATGGAGTTTTAAGATCTCGTTTGGAATCCTGTTCTTACTCCACTTTCTTTAAAATTTCCCATGCTCAAATAACTGGTAAAATCAATATTGAAACGGGGAGTACATTTTCAAGGAATTCAGAAAATCTTGTACCCCCCAAGTTTCAAATTGAAAGATATCCACATTTTTGTTATTCTAACAGAAAGATGATCGAATCAAAATCATTTTGTTCACCCTTCCGGACCCATCTGGACAGAGACAGTATGCCATTATTTCAGGATAAGGGCTTGTCTAGGAAAGGAGACATTTTCATTCCAATTTGTTTATAAGCGAACCTTGATTATCAAATAATTGCATTTCGAAATACATAAAAATTGGCTGAAACTTTAGAAGGAACAGGAAAGAGTGGAATTTTTGATCAGTTTCAGAATTTTAACAATAATTTTTTTATGTTTATTCTATGGTCCAATGGTCCATTTGTGCCTCCCTAAGATCCACACGTTATTTTAAACTTCAAAAAGTACTTTTGCAACGAAAAGTCTAATTTTGACATAGTGCGGCATGATTTGTAGGTTCATTATCTACCATTTAGCAATACAAGTAGTGTCTGAATGAAGGTCGATTTTTGGCCGAAGCCGATTAATCGGTTATCGCCACAACCTTCGACCGAAGCCAAGCCGAAGGTTCAAAAGCATGATTTTAAAACTTTAATATTAAAGTTGATCTCTAGAAGTTGTTCTAGAGATTATGATCTCTAGAAGTTCTAGAATAACAACACGAAACAGTGACACTAAGCAAAGTTTATGCGCGTACGAACTTATCTTGAGGCATTCATTCGTAACATTTCGTTCAATTCCGACGTTTACTAGGAACCTGCTGCCAAACCTTCAGGAAATCAGGTCGAAGGCGAAGGTTTGGCCGAAGGTGGCCGAAGCCCAAGCCGAAGCTTCGGTCGGACACTAAATACAAGCGACTGGCGAATACCAAGACAAAACAAGTTTGATTACCAACAATAATTGATAATAACGCACAACTCGCTATACACCCGCTATAAAATAATATTACAATATTAACTCGTGTATATGTGGTCTGTATAGTCCGCGAGCGAATGAGTCTTATATACATACAAACATACACGGGGACGACTACGGCTATAGCACACACAACATACCTATAATTTTATACAGGTAACTTCGATCATATTTAAGTATTACCTATTCAGTTTACGCCATGTCATCGGGTAACTAAGACCAATCACACAATTACCAAAACATTTTATATAGTATATAGTGACGTGTGTTTTCCACACATACAAAGTTTTCCACACACCAAAAATTTTCCATTTTCATGCGGAAAATCATCCATATGTAAAATTGTGCGGCATTAGACGTGCGGTTCGACGAAGGACGAAAAACTCCAAGGATTTTATATCAAGTGAAGTGTGTTTTTTTTGAAGTGCCATATTTTTTGTGGAATTTGGAAGTTTTGGAAGCGGCGAAGAAGTGTTTTGTTGGCTTAGTGTTTCTGTGTGTATTCAATAAAAATATGTGTGTTTAAATGTGTGTAGTAAAAGAGGTTATCTTTGTTTAGTGTTTATTGAATGATATTAGTGTTTGAGAGAGAGAGGTGTATATGTAGAGAAGCAAAACAGAAATAAAAAAAAACTACCTTATAGTGTGTATACACGGCTACGAACCTGTATTTCCAAGGTACAGTTATAAAAGTTAATATACACACACTAAAAGTTATAATAATCATAATCGCTTTTATAAAAAATATATATTTATTTATTAAAAATATATTTTTGTGATATTGAAAACGTGGCTTAAAACGAAATTTTATTAACTTTTATGGAATTTATTTTAACTTGAAAACCATGAAATTTTTTTAGGCCAAAGAGATATTGCAACGTCATACTACTTTTTTCAAGATAGATTCAAAATATATAAGCTTGGATTTTTTATTTTTTTGGAGTTTTGGATCAAAATAACATGGCTAGTGCCTTGCTAGTGAAATATGTTGATTGAAAATCATGAAATTTTCTTTCGTAGCCAAATAAATTCGTAGATTCATAATTTAAAAAAGAGATTTCATTTCAAACTTGAAGATTTAGAAAACATCACGCTGTAAATTGTACGATCGGTTTGAAATAAACTTGAGAAACTATGAAAAATGTCGTTAGTAGCTTTGATTTAGAAATGTAATTAAAAGAAATTTTAGATCATCAATTTTTATTTGACCAGAATTTCAGATGATTAGAAAGAGGGATAGTAAGGAATAATTCTCTCCTGTGGGGTAAATCTGTCACCCGATATCATTAACTTATTCCGAATTAAGTCCATTCGCGTCTTGGCGGTTTAATTTGTAAGTCAGTGTTCAACGCTTCCTTTCAAAGAGAGGGGACGTCACTTGATCACTTTAGCGCCACAACTGATTCTCTTATGGTCGAAATAATAGGAAGATAAATTTCAAGCAAACTTGAAATTTTAGATTAAGCCACGCTTTGAATTGTAGGAGGGATTTGAAATAAACTTAATAAAAACTGCAATTGTCGTCAGTAAAATTTTTAAAATTTTAAGAGTTTAAGAGACTTTGATTTTAAAATGATTGAGAAGGGGATTAGAAATCATTTTCCCCAGGGGTAGCTCCCGATCTACATTGATTTGTACGAAGATAGGCTAACTAGTGTCGTGGTGCTGAGACAGATTGACGCCTTAATTATAAATTAGACAACCAAAAAAATTATTCAAATCCTCTTGAAAATTAAAAATTGGGAAATTATTAACGTTTTCAGCGTTTTCTTTCAAGTATTTAAGTCTGGTTTATTTCCGGTTTTCAGAAGTGGTGATAACACTCGACCACCCTAGAGCCATCACAGATTTTCCTTGTTCTGAAATATCATGTTTGGGTAATGACGTCAGTAAATAGCGTTTTCTAATCCTATTAGAATTTTGAGTTTTGATACAGGATTTTTATCTTTGGAAAAGTGATCAAATTATTTAAAAGTTTGGAATTTACCGGTTCGATTTCAAATTTTAATGAGGATGAATAACCTTTACGCTAATTTATTCAATTATTCATAATATTTGAAAGGTTTTATTTAAAAATAGTTTGATAAAATTTTGAGGCCATCTTTTGCAAAATAATGACCCTCGATTATATTTTCAATGTCACATTCGTTAAATTTAAACACAATTTGACCCAAATACATTAATTTTGGAACCTTTAAAAAGAACACTTGAAACCTGATATATTTACGAAGATAGATTCCAATCCAAATGAGCGCTGACTTTTTGAGTTTCAATCAAAATTAATTTGGGCGTCGTTAATTTGATTTAGACTGTAACGTCACACTTTACAAATAAAATGCTTAAGGCTGTATCATAGAAAAAACTTGTAGATAGTAAATTTAAACATAAAAAGCCTTAAGGCAAAGTATATGTTTGACCCGGATTTGTTAAAAGTAGTATCTCTTTTGAGGAGCATTTAAAGCCTTAGGCATTTTGAATAGATTTATATATGACCTGGAATTATGTAATGCTACCAAATATGTGATTAACGATCGAATGGTTCTTTAAAATGCTCGACTGGGTACTATTATTGAACAATTTTGGGCCATGAAATTAGATTCTTTTTCAAATATCAATGTTTTATCACAGTTATTTTTCGCTTCTTTTATCACCCAGAAAATTGTTTCATTGTACTAAAAAAAAAATAAATAATGTCTCGATAAACAATTTTCACTGCATAAATTTTTGTTGTTGAAATTGTGTGTTCCAACAAAATTTTCCAATGCAATTGAAACTAGAGTCGAATTTTGTTATTGCAAATATAATCGTTCTTTCTGCCAATCGTTGTTTATTTTTATACGCCAACAACATGTAAAATGCAGCCAAGCAAAGCCAAATAAATGATAACACAGTCCCATAATCGTTTCGTACTATTTAAAACTAAAATTTAAGGTATACTATAAATAATAAATATTTACAATAACTTACTTAAATTTCACTTAATAAAAACACCTGTAATCTTACAACTTTACTTTAAATACAGAGTGTTTCATGTAAGCTGATGGGAGAAGTTATTTGCGCTCCCACCATATTTAACTTTAGAGTAGAGTAGACTATAATTGCACCATTTTAAACAAAGTATCAACGTGATTTAACTTGTTTTTTAAATTTTTAAATAACTTGATACAATTTAAAAGAGTCAAAATAAACTATTTTTTGCAGGGCTTGAAGTATCCTTTTCCTTCCTTTCGACTAGCAGAACATTTTGAAAATACTTCGCTTTTATGCCTGTGGTTTTCCTTTACTAAGTATCTATCATAAAATCCATTCAGTAAACGGGGTAAAGCTGATAAAATCATGGCTCTTTAAACAAATTTAAAACGAATATTTTGAAATAGAAGCCGAAAAATCGGGCACTTTTATCTGTCATCATCTTTGGATATATGACTCATGAATTCTTGCGTTTTCTTTTGAACTTTTCAAGTTTTGAGATACACAAATGTGTTACATGCAGTAACATATTACACATGATGTTTACATATATTTTATAGTGGTATAAATATTTAATAAAAATTATGTGTTATCAAAAAACTAATTTAGATAAAAACTTTGTATTGAATACATAAACGATATGTGGGTATCAATTTTAAAATAAAAATATGTCACAATTTTATTTATTTTTGTTCTTTTTACCTCAGTGTAGTACATTAAGTGTAAATAGGAAAGGATAGTGTTATTAGAGTAGAAAAAGTATGACCAAAATATAGAAGGATTACATACTTGATTTATCACAATTGGATAAAATTTGGATGAGATAGAGCAAAATTAAATTTTTTAGATTCTGATGATGTCATAAAGTTAAAAAGTTCAACTTTTTTGTTAATACAGGCAAATTTGATCCGATCTTATTGGAATTTTTTATGAAACCAACTAATTTTGGGTCATTCTTTTCAGCTGTGATGTCAGTTTTTCCCTAGCCATCACTTATGTGCTTAATTTCGGGACCAGGTATCCACATTCTTGAAACCTATTAGAGCTAAGTTAATTTTGATCATAAATTTGAAAAGTATGACCCAAATTTAGTAGGATTACATACTTGATTTATCCAAATTGGATAAAATTTGAATGTGACAGAGCAAAATTAAATTTTTTGGATTCTGATGACGTCATAAAGTTAAAAAATTCGATTTTTTTCATAACACAGGCAAATTTAATTCAATCTTATTGGAATTTTTTTTGAAACCCACTAATTTTGGGTCATTCTTTTCAGCTGTGATGTCAGTTTTTCGCTAACTATCACTAATGTGCCTAATTCCGGGATAAAGTATCCACATTCTTGAAGCCTATTAGAGCTAGGTTAATTTTGATCTCAAATTTGAAAATTATGTCCCAAACTTAGTAGGATTACAAACCTGGTTTATCAAAATTGGATAAAATTTGAATATGATAGAGCAAAATTAAATTTTTTTGATTCTGATGACGTCACAAAGTTAATAAATTCGAGTTTTTTGATAACACAGGCAAATTTAATCCGATCTTATTGGAATTTTTTTCGAAAACCCACTAATTTTGGCTCATTTTTTTCAGCTGTGATGCCAGTTTTTCGCTAGTTATATTTTTTTATAATTTCAAATTCGTCAATTTTGAAGCGTTTGTCCAGGTATTTTTTCTCACCCTGTATTTTCTATTAAAATATTTACCTGAATTTGGTTTACAGAATTAAAAAATTGCTATTTATACCAATTATCACCTGTGTTTAATATCAGAAAGAAAGTTTTAAATAAAAGAGTGTTTATATCAGCATCTTGTATTCTCTTGAAAATAATGAACTGGGAAGAAGAATAAATAATATATATAGCAGCACTACAGGCCTAGTAGGCCCATGGCTTTTGTGGAGACTTAGTCTCCCTCTGCTTCTTTTCGTAGTATTTATGTTAAATAAACGTATATTCACGTTGTATCAAAACGTTTACGTAACCATAAAAATTACACTCATACAATTCGTTAACATAACATGATACAGTGCAGCCACTTAACAAATCACAAATTTTATAAATTTTTCACGTATTTTGGTTTTAATTAACTACCAGTCCACAGAAGTTAAAAAACAATGAAAACTTTAACACTTATGACTATGTGGCGTAAGAGACTTTCAAAAAAAACAACCATCTCACACTTTTGCATGAAAAGGATTATAACTTAGACAACAAAAGATAAACTATAAATTTTTAACTTTTAACAAAATAACAAACGATAAACTATAAACTTTTAAACCATAACAATATGTAAACTTTAACAGACACGTAACACACTATAAACTTTAAAAATTTAACTTTTCTTTTTTTTTTTTTTTTTTTAACATTTAAGATTTTTTGCTTTTGAGCAGATTTGTCTCCATCTGATTCTGTTCTCAGCTGCTTGTTTCCAATTATGGATTCCTAGCTCTTCCAAATCTTCTTCTGCTGATTTTAACCACGTGTTTCTGGGCCTGCCTCTCTTTCTTCTTCCTGAGTTTCCTCTGACTAACACCTGCCTTGCTGCTCTATCCAATGGTAATCTAAATACATGTCCCAACCATCTCAATCTCTGCGCTCTAATGGCGTTTGTAATACACGGTTCTTTATAGAGTTCGTAAAGTTCCTGGTTTGGTCTTCTTTCCCACAAATTCATCACTTTCTTGCCTCCAAAAATTGTTCTTAATATTTTTCTTTCCCATATTTTCAGGGTGTTCTTTTCTTTTTGGTTTAATTTCCATAACTCGGAACCATACATAACTGTTGGCCGAATAATGGATTTATAAACCCTAATTTTTGTACTCTTAGATAAATTTTTGGAAAAGAAAAATTTTCTTAGGGCTCCAACACTTCTTGAACCTTTGGCGATTCTTTCTTGTATTTCTGGAGTTTCGTTACATTGGTTGCATAAAGTAACACCTAAATAGTTAAACCTTTGAACTTCTTCGAACTTATAAACCGTATCGTCGCTTACTTTAACTGTAAGTACTTGTTCCGTATTCGATGGGGTGCTTGACGATCGAAGTTTCATGTATTTAGATTTATTTTCATTTATCATTAACCCTTTCGATTTTGCTGCCCGTTCAAGATTTTTAAAAGCCACAAGAAGGTTTTCCTTTGTTCTTGTAAGGATTGTGATGTCATCTGCATAAGCTAGGCATTGGTTTAGGTGGTCGTATATTGTTCCGCATGCATTTATTCCGCTCTCTCTGATCACAGATTCTAGGAGTATGTTGAACAGTGTAGTGGATAGTGGGTCTCCTTGCCTCAGCCCTTTTTTGACGTCGAATCCATTTGAGGTGTAGCCATCAACCGTAATTTTATTTTTTGTTTCGTTAAGCGTCATTTTCACAAGCCTTATCAATTTTGGTGGTAATCTCAACTCATCCATTGCCTTGTATAGCTTACTTCTGTTCAGTGAGTCATATGCCTGCTTAAAATCAATGAACAGCATGTGAAGCGGTAGATTTTGCGCGTAACTGCTGTCTTGGATCTGCTTGACAGTAAAAATTTGATCAATAGTTGACCTATTTCTACGAAAACCACACTGATAATCCCCTATTACATTTTCAATGACATTTTCAAGCCTATTTTTTATTGTTATAGCCAATATTTTATATGTTATGTCTAGCAGTGCGATTCCCCTGTAATTATCACATATTGATCGGTCACCTTTTTTAAATAAAGGTAATAGCAGCGCACTATTCCATCTCGTAGGCATTTTTTCCTGCTTCCACACCTCACATATAAGTTCATAAATCTTATTATGCATTTGATCACCTCCCTCTTTAAGCATTTCTGCCGTTATTCCATTTTCTCCTGGGGACTTGTTATTTTTTAGTTTCGCAATAATGTTTTTGATTTCCATAAAGCTGGGAATTTCTTGCGAATCCTGATGATCCCTTATATGGACTTGTTGTTCAATGTAATCTTCCTTATTATTGAGGATGCTTGAGAAATATCTTTCCCAGCGATTTAACTTTTGATGAATTTCACCAATGAGCTCCCCATCCTCGTTTCTGATAAAAACTGGGTTCCTTTGTGTGGTTTCATTTAAACTTTTCACACCTAGGAAGAATTCTCTCGACTGGTTTTTTGAAAAATGGTCTTCAATATCTATTATTTTCTTCTGTAGAAACAATCTTTTTCTTTGTCTGCATAGATTCTTCGCTGTTTTCTTTAAAAACTTGTACTTTTCTTCGTTTTCTATTGTTTTGTTGCTCAACCATTTTGTTCTACTAGCTTTTCTGGCTATTATTGCAGCTTCGCATTCTTCATCGAACCAAGATCTCCTATTTACCTTTGCCTGGCCTTGTAAGGTAGTCCCTGCCATCTCCAATATTCCTTCTAGATATTCCCAGTCTTGATTAATACTAAGGACTTCATCATAACATTGTAAATTTTCATTAATTACCTCTTGGAATTCAGTTATCTTATTTTCGTTTTTCAGTTGCTCCGAGTTGAATTTTATTCTTTTTGTTACAGTTTTGTTGACTGTCTTCGGTTTCTGAATTCTCAATTTTGCTGCTATCATTATGTGGTCAGTGTTAGCATCAGCTCCTCTATAACTCCTAGCGTCGGTAATGGTTGTGAAATGCTTATTTTCAATTAGGATATGGTCTATCTGGTTTGTCTCTCCAGTACCCGGTATTATCCATGTGCCCTTGTGAATATCTTTATGTTGGAAAAATGTTGTTACAATTTTCATCTCGTTTTCCATAGCCAGCTCGATCAGCTTTCTTCCGTTCTCATTTGTTTCGTTGTGTTTGCTATGGTTGCCTATTACTGGCTTATATATATCCTCTTTTCCTATTTTGGCGTTGAAATCACCTAGCATTATCTTTAAATCATAACTGGGAATGGTTTTATATAGACTATCTATTTTTCCATAAAATTCATCTTTAATTTCTTCGCTTTTGTCTTCTGATGGAGCATGAATGTTAATGAAGCTGATTTTTCTATACTTGCTTCTGATTCGTAGCATGCATATTCTGCCAGATATCGGCTTAAAATCAACCACTGTGTTCTTCATTTTAGATCCTAATAGGAAACCTGTGCCAAACATTCTATTCTCATCGCCACTATTAAAAAATATGTAATCGCCGATCTGACTTGTGCTATTACCTTTTTGTTTAGTTTCCTGCATTGCCATAATGTCTATTTTGTACTCCTTCATTATTCTGGTTAGATTCTGTAATTCACCTTCAGCAAAAGTCCCTCTTACGTTATATGATGCCACTAACATTTTTTTGTTTCCATGTTGCTTACTCCTTAATTTTTTATTTCTGTTTACTATGTTTTCATTCGTTGTATTTTTTCTTGCCATATTCGTTATCGTTTGGTCTGTGCATTTTACATTTCCTACTTTTTTGGAGCTGCGTTTTCTATTTCAAGGGTGTCCATCTCTCTGTTCCATACCCACTTTATGCCATTTATAATTAGTTTGTTAAATCCTACTTTAGCAATATTTCCCTTTTGTCTTTCATTTCTGGCAACATCTCGTATTTGTTTCTGGATTCCTCGTTCCTTCACCGTTAAATCATTTTCGATATAAACCTTTCCCCCGGCATAACTACGTAGCTTATTTTTATTTTCCATCACTTTTATTTTTGATTCGAAGGTAGCCATTTGCACAACAGAGACCACATCATTTAATCTGTGGGCGGATGCTATTTCGACATCGACTTGAAGATTTTGTTTGATGAAATTTTTTATGCCTTCCGTTATCTGAGAACCGTTATCTGAGTTGAGCTTAAGACCCTTTATAATAATGTTTTCTTTGCGTTTTTCTTTTTCATATTGCTCTAATTTATTTTCAACTTTTACCATTTTATGTCGAGTTTCTATTAATTCTGTTTTCAACTCTTTCACTTCCGTTTCTAACTTTTCCATTTTCTCTCTATATTCTTTGTTTTCTCTCCTTATCTCCTTTATCTCAGATAACATTATCTTTAACATCTCCTGTGTGCTTATGTCATCCTCATTACGATTTGTTGCGGGTGAGCGCAACACTTTTTTACTTCTCTTGAAAACTGATCCGCCATCTTGCTCCCTTAATCTTTTTTTGTCTCCAGATGTGAAATCTTCGCTATCCGACATCTCAATTTCGTTCTTATAGAATAAACTTATAGTTTCAACAATTATCACTTAATTTTCCTTAAATTTCAAACAATCAGTAAATTATCAACTTTAACACTCTGGGAACTGTAAAATTTTCGGAATTAACGATCTCTGAACCACTCCAGCGGTTAACAGATATTTAAAAAAACCAAAAAAATTCCAAATAGAAGAGTTTTTATACTTATTCGATTTTAGGCTTTTGCTTAAATAATAATCTGTGATATTTTTAAAATTAACAAATCATATATTATTTATAACGTAGAAAACTATAAAACTTTAAAAATCAACAATCTAATTAACATTTCACCAGCACTATCAACATTAATAAAAAATTCTCAGTTTTTTTTTTGCTTTTTTTTTTTGAGTTTATATATTATTTATAACGTAAAAGAGTATAATACTTTAAAAATCAACAATTAAATTAACATTTCACAAGCACTTCCAACATTAATAAAAAAAACCTCAAAATTTTGAGTTCGACCCTGCTCAAATCACATTTGACAAACACAATAAGGTACTAACACGTAAACAAAAATGACACCCGAATCAACTTCTCGGAGGTTATATGTCTGTTTATCAGCCTATACACCACAAAAACTATTTAAATGATTCGAAAAATTTATGAAAATAGTATTGCACTGTTTATTTAACATACAAAAACTTGTAACACTCACACCAGCTCGAAATACTCCAAGTTTTTGAAAATAATTTCGGAGCTGTTAGAAACACGACTTTACTTAAACACCGCCAGGACCGTATCCAATGAAGAATAAATATGATAAGAAAATGATAATAGTACAAGACACATTAAATAAAGAAAATACGATGAAAATTTATATACAAAAGTTTAATAATAAGGATTAATAACAAAAACTTTGTAAGTGTGTACAGTTTGATTTTCAAGAAACTTTCATTTTCCGCCCGTGTTTCTGCTACCCATTTACTACCGCTTGTCGTTTCCTTGGATATTGTAAAATGCATCTTAGAAGCCTTGACTTCGTATTTCTAGTGCCCTACTTAGTTTCTTTGCTTTTTGCAATAGAATTCTGTTTAGAGGATTCCCCAAATTCTTATCTCTGTGGTCATATTATTATTGAATACAGTTTTAAATGGTGATTGAATTGAATGTAAAGAATGAATAAATAGATATACAAAAAAACACAGCTATATAATAAACAATCGCTACCACCTCGATGGCATTCGACGTCGTTTTCAGTAGAAGCTCTATTTGAGGCATCAATTGTCACCGTCTTGATATTAACGATAAAATTAAGCGTTATTGAGCACTGAATGAGTTTTTTAATTAAACACTATGTATAAATTAATATCTTTTAACTAAGTATTCAATTTTTTTGTTCTCTTTTTCATTCCACCTCTCTTTTTTTAATTCTTAAACTTTTCGGTTCACTCTTTTGACATTTCATAAACAAGACATTATTTATTATCAAAAAAATATAAATAATAATAATCTTTGATACAAAACGGTACATTAAGTTTTTTTTTTGTTATATTATACTTATACAATAATGTAGGAAGTTTTAGCATTATCCTTAAGGGGATTTCCTTTATTTTAATTTATATATCAGGATCAAAAAAAACTAATGCGCTCTGTCTTCTGTGATATTTTAAAAATTAATTTCAATTTTGTTTCGGTTTTCTTTTTGTTTTCGGTTTTAAACACGCGTAGGTGGTGACATTTTAAAGGTAGGTTTTTTTCAACTACAGTAAATTTTACCTAAACGTTTGGCTACTTGAGAATGAGCATTAATGAGAATGCATATACACGATTTAAAGATGAAATCCTAAGGAAACTTGATTTTTTGGAAACTGCAAATTATTTTCTTTGTGTCATCCAGGAAATTACGTAGGTGCGGTAAGGTTAGAGTGACTGTCCTGGAGTAGGACACACTTAGATCATAGGGTCCGTTGTGATACCAAAAAAAGGTTGGCCCATACCCGGCCAATACTCCATGAACCATTTATAGCTGTTTAAGAACAGTAGGAGAGTTTTGACGTTGACGGACTTTAGGTCGGAGAGATCGTCAATGAGAGGATGGCTCAAGTAAATCCATTTCCTTATGGCAAGAGCTGGACAGTGACAGAGAAGATGGGACAATGTCTCCTCCTCCTTACCACTGTGTCAGTTCCTGCAGTAGTCGTGATACACTGCTAGGCCCAGGTGTTCAGCATACCTGCCGTCCAACCAGGGCCATGTAATAGCCGCAACAACTTTGCAAACAGATTCCTTTGGAAGTGATATATGATTTTCGGAACGCATACGATTGTACTCAGACCATATCTGTCTTGTAGTACCACAAGTGCGTTCCTCTCTCCATCTAAAATTGGTCTTTTTTGAGATATCCTCTATGAGGAGCAACTTGATCGCCCGCAAATCATCAAATCAATCAAATATTCGAGTTAAATTTTACGAAGATAATAAATAAATTTTTACATTTTTTAAATATTTTTTCTTGTAAATTCTGCACTAATGCGATCTACATATTTTACGGAATTCTTTTCTACATTACACATACAATGGAAACCTCATAACAATTAACACTCATTTTATAAAACACGCAACATGATAGCTAGAACAAAGCATTCATTACATATCGAAGATAATATAAATGTTTCAATTCCCCTATTCCTATCCTCCCACATATCCCCTACACTTTAATAAAAATACAAATAAATAACAATCGTAACTGAAATAATTGCATCGATCGATATCATTACATAAAAACATTAATAGACGTGGAGATGTTGGAAAATAATGGTCGCAGAATTTAGATGCCAGAATGGGAACCATATCAATTTACATTTGTTCAAAAAATAAGTCTTTGAAAATGAAATCTACAATTTAAAATACAACTAAGAAATAAAATAATATATATAATCGTATTTTTTCTTAATTTTGACCCAATATTTGAAGATATTTCGTATTTTAATAATTTGGATTTCGAATTCGAGGTCTGTGGAGCCAATATCTGGTAAACCATAAATTTTATCGAATTTTAGCTAGCATCGTTTTCGTCTGGTTTAAATTAGTAGTAACCATAGTATGAAGAGAATAGGATTTGATGATTCGAAGCATAGTTTTAGAAATATCACACATTTTCTCATATTTTGGCCCGATATCTCCAAAACTAGTTGGCTAACCGTTATATAAATACGATTTTTGTAAATTATGGGTCAAAATTACCTTATAATATGAGTTTTATCGAAATTGAAGACAACAAAATTTTCCCGATTTTTTTAAAGGGTAAGGTACCTTAAAACATTTCCGAATAATCGAAAAAAATTTATTGGTTCTAATTTGGATGAAAATCATTTTCTTAGGTTTGACCCAAAAATAACGAAAATCGCGTTCATTTAAACATACGAGCTTCATATGTATTTGGAGATATTTCGTAATTTAATTATTTGGATTTCGAATTCGAAGGCTGTGGAGCCAATATCTGATAAAGAATAAATTTTTATCGAATTTTAGCTAGCAGTATCGTTTTCGCCTGGTTTAAATTAGTCTAAAACCATATTATGAAGAGAACAAGAACGAAATTGATTTTTGCGAATTTTTTCGATTTTTTAAAAGAGTAGGTAATTAAATGTAGACAGCTTTAAGCTTGACTAGTAATCGAATTGGCAATGCCAGAATTTTAAGAAAGAAATCTTCGACAGTAAAAATTTTCGCAGAATTTTTCCTAGAGAAAAAACTTGTTAGGTGCGATCTTGACAACCACCTCTCAAAATTCCACTCGTTCTCAAACGACTGTCAAACACTACTACACCTGTTACTTATGACATTAAATTTTGTGACATTGTCTCCAAGTCTATTACTGTTTGTTATTTGTTGTTGTTTTTATATTGTTGTGCAGATAATTTATTATAAAAACTGTAATTAAAAACATGAATGGTACTCACTGTACTCACATTATATCACATAGAACTGCGAATGAGTTAATTATGTTCTTTAATTCGTTTGGTTTTGGAGAGTTTATTTTGTGTTGATTAAAATCATTAAGAGTAAAAGTGGTGCATTGGATAAGTTTGATTCAGTAATTGAATCATAAAAATACATTATCAAATATCTGCATATTCAAAGAAATTTAAACGAAGCTAACAAGTCTATGCATTCACTCTAATAATACCATAGAAATAACATCATAGAGCTGTATAGACACTGGAGACACAAAAGAAATGTGAGCCGTCACGGGACGCCTGGCAGATGTGAAACATCGACATTATTTTGTAAAAGTAATTTGCAGAAAAGAACAGATTGTGATAGGAACTAAATATGTCATAATGATCAAATAAAATATTACGATTTTTTCTCCAGATAACGATGACTATTTGTTGAATAAACATTTATTTTCATTAAATACAAAAATTTACGAATTTATTTCAAATCGTGACTACTTAATTCGTTTAATCAGTGACTTCGGTAATAGTTATATTCGATGTTGCCTCTGAAAACGGTATTACTGTGACAATTGGTCGATGATAACTGAAATATGTTACAAAAGTATTGGACATAACATTATCAAGATATCTAATAAATACAGCATCTATTGTACACACTACTGCATATAGACTGTATATATATACCATCATATAGTGTGGCGCTACGCCAGAAATCGGTTTTACGTACGGCTCTATAGATGTTTCACATCAATAAGTGGGTTCTTAGCCACAGTGAGAGAGATTAAAGAGACAGAAATTGTAGATGAAATTCATATAGAAAGCCGATGGCAGCCACACGCTCCAACTTTATTTGATCTCTCACTACTGCGATCAACCGTTGGGGGGATGACCTTGCAGATCTATGGTATTATTTCTAATGTTAATACACTAAGGCAGTATCCATAATCCACGTGGCACGGTCAAGAGGGGGAGGGCAACGCAGTCAAGATACGCAATTTTCTTAAAATATTTTTTTGGTACATGAAAATAATTTCCAGTTTAAGTTGCAATATATGGATATTTAATTTCAAGTATTGGGTACTTTCATATTTTATGAATGCCATATTCTTACAATGCCGTAATGCCAGTACTTCAGAAAATACAAAATGTCTTCTTGACTTGGCAATAAAAAAAACTAAGTTCCTTCCGAGCGGGAGGGCATCATAGTTAAGGCTACGGTAGGCTATAGGGAGTGAAGGAGGAATTTTCAAGAGGCTGGAATGGAACCTCGAAGTTAATGGATGCTCTCTCTTAGCCTATTCAACAGTTAAAAATTCTGTAAAAATTTTCTCTAAATTGAACTTTCTATGCCAGTCATTTTACAAAAGTAGCAGCGTTTTTCCAACCTTCAATTTGCACAAATGCTTCAAATGCTTAAAGAACCAAGTAGTATTCTTTATTGACCACCCGATGGCCATCCTAAAAGCAGTTGACTTTGACCAAACTGTGTAATTCGGAGATTAAATTTTTTTATATATAAAAATTGAGTCACTGTTTCAAGAATGATTGAATCAGAATCACACTTATCAACCCAACACTTTTTAACAACATCATCGCATTGAGTGTGTTATTTGTGTTCGATGTGTAAATGACCTTTAACTTTTTGTATTTTACGTATACAACACCTAAGTACCCTAGAATAATGTAAAAACATTTGGTACATGTTTTTTCATTAATTCCCACAATCCAAAAGTGGATTAATCAAGTGTTTTTTTTTGTGTGTGTTAATTTTGATGCTTGGGATATGTAGGTCAATATTACATGGACCCAGAACAACGAAATAAAGGTTGCAGATTAAATTCATCGATGTTTCTAATGTGTGTTGAAACGTAAAAATTTCATCTTTAATCGAAATCCGTTATAATGACACTGAAGAAACCAATAATTTTGGTCGTTTAGTTGGTAGTCGTTTTAATCGATCTGAACATTTTTTTATTGAGTTTATTGACTGTAATTTCAACAGAAATTTTTCGCTATAACCGTTATATGATTTAAAGTTTGCAAAATAAAGTTATTAAGGCCCAAAATAGAAGTGCGTTGAACGTTATAGCCGATATGTTGGCTTATAATTCAAATTAATATTGGTCGCTATAATTGGTATGCCGTTATAACTTATGTTTTTATAGCCGATAACTTTATACATACTGTTTTTTAATCATGCCCCTTCAATACATCAATGAGTGTGAAAGAGTACATATACATTTAGCAATATGTATAAGAAAGATACTATTGTATGCTTGTATTGCTACTGCTACTGTTCCAAAGCACGCAAGGAGGCATATAATAATACCTATCTTTCTTATACACATTGCTTATTGTATATCTATTCTCTCACACTCATTGATGTACAAACGGAAATGATTTATTAAACACCCAGTATACGTATTTATCTGTTACTGCCCGGTGCTCATACAGCAGCGAAGGAAATGATTTGGTCCGGCCATAATCGAACCAGAAGAAATTAGGAAACTCAGCGCTAGGCAAATCTTGGGTTTCAGTACATCAGTTGGCTATAATAGCCACTGAAAAGCGTAGCGGGGATAGAGTACAAGGGTCTACTTGGCTAGGTGCTCTGAACCATTGCTTCGAGGCGCAATGCTCGAGCATGACCCGCTAGCCTCATACCATACCATACCATACCATACGTATTTATATAGGAATTCGACCGGGACATTTCATTTCGGGAGTACCTATAACTGGAAGTCAGCTCCATATTCTGAAACAGGCTTTAGAATTTATTTATAATAAAATATTTTATAACAAAACCTTAAATATATTTAAAATATTATACAAACTATATAACTTTCTTTGTATATATCAAAAACATTTCCTCTTCAGGATATGAAAAACTTTTTACTGAGCAAAAAACTTTGTATGTATGTGTGCTACAAAATTTTATATTATTTAAAATCTTATGAACAAAATGGTCTTTCATTTATAACAATATCGTCTTTGAAACTTTCAAACTTGTTTAAATCAGAAAGATGTTATTTAAAATTTATTTAAACTTTATATACATATATATGTTTTAGTCCAGGCGCTAGCAACGATTCTGTGGGAAAAATGATACTCGAGATAAGATTTCCTATGTTTTTATATGAATGAGTTTCAAACAATCACAAATCGATTTTATAGTTCAAAGTATCTCGAATACATCTTTCAATATCCACAAAACTGAAGTATATGAAAAGAATTTACCTACTATCGAACCTTTTATTGTGAAGTTTATCCATACACTTAGTTTTTTGTTTAATTCAATTAAAGCTCTTATATAAGTAAAGCTTGTTAAATGTCGAAACAAAAAATCAATCAATAAATGGTTTATATAAACATTTTGATATTTTAATCAACGTATACCCCGCAATTCTTCGCAGCTTTTAAGCTCTTTATTCACATGGTAGCTTTATAAAATTATCAAACAAAAGTTAGATAAATTATCGTTTTACCTTTTGTAATTATTGGAAATATTTTTCGATGATTTATTATCTTTTTAGAATCAAAAACCCCTCAATGAACAGAAACACATACATTTATTACGCCCTTCTAGAAAACAAAGGAAGCATAATTTTCAGAATCCCTGAATCAATTTTAGCTAGTTTACCCAGCCCGCGTAACTCAAAACTCATTAGTCCTAGAATTTAAATAGTTGGGATTAGGACTATTTTAACATCTGATTGACACTACCCCCTTTTATACATTGGGTAATTTAGAAGCATACAAGAAAATCACGTGGCCCGAGGGTTAAATAATGTTATTCTATGATTTCTTTCTAAAAATTCTCGAATACTGTGTATTAGAAGTTTTCTGGGCTTAAATTAATGAAAGATATCCATTCATCTCTCCTCGTTAAATGAATATATAAAATCAATTCTATTTGAAGGTAACGTGTTCATACACCCTTAACAAGCTTCATAAAGTACATGATTCAAATTAAAAACGAACGAATTTATTTTTTTAAATTATTTTTAAAAACATGAATGCCATGCCATATTGCTATGCATGATAGAATTCACTTTCGTCCGGAATGACACAGTAAAACACACAGTTGAAAAAATAGATCGGCCAAACGTGAGAATGGTTTACAAAGTAAGGGTTCCGCTGTAGATATCGCCAGGAAAATGAGCTGTGCCTCAGATAGGCCAGGACAATCAGTTCGGGATGCCATTCGCATTAATTGTTAGAATTCCTCCAAAAAAATGAATACCCAACTCAGATAATTCTAATTAACGTTGAATTCGAACAACAACGATTAAATGATTGTTTTTTTCTACCCAAATTGGATTTTGACACCGTTTATACACCACTGATCCACCAGGCAGATTTTTTTGAGTTTAATTTCGACTGTAACTCCCTGGTAACAAGATAATTGCTGTTCCAAAAATTCCCAACGCGTCATTAAAAGTATTCACTTTATCGGAATAGGCTATGAATGTCTTTTAGGAGAGATTCTTAAAATTTTTGTGAGTATTGTACAGATCCAGAGTCCCAACCCATTTTTCGGGATAGAGGCTGATATATTACTGGTACGGAACCATAAAAAAACAAGCATGATCACCCTCTCGTTTATGCATATCGTCGTCAGTAAGTGGATATAAGTAGTAACGACATACTTTTTTTTGTGTTATAATAAATTTAAAATGTCGGAAATAATTCTATTGTTAAAATGTTATATTGCACCTGCAATATGCAACCTGTCTTACGTGTGTAGTGTGCGTTCTATATTATAATAGTGCCAGACAGACCTGGATAATAATATGTTATAATTTTAAATGCAAGAGGGGTCGTTTATTTTTTATGAATGAATTTAAGTTAGTTCCTGCATAATTAACATATTTTTTTTGTTAAAAAAACTATTTTTTAAATTATAACATTAAGGTTGATTGGGTAATACACACTCATTTTATATTGATAGGAATTCAAAGTTATAATCTGTGAATGAATTATTTAAATTTAGATAATATCTAACTTCACAAGTAATCGGATTTATGTAATTATTTAAGGAGATATGCAAAGATATTGAATAAAACTAGAGATTTCAATAAAACTTTATAAATACATTTTTTGATTAACAAAGTTTACAAAAAAACACAAAAAATTCCTAGATAACGGAGCTTTTTATTATTATTTTATCGTTAAAAGTTGGCTGAAAAAATGATGAATCATATAGGTTATCCTTTTCAATTGGATATTTCTATATCAACAAATCTGGAGAGTGTGATAAAAATCTATCTAAAATATTCAGACAATCTTGTATTTTATAAAAATACCATAAAAATATAAGGTTGTCGATGATATAAAAACAAAATTTTAATTTAATTATGAGTTCATCGAAGATCCATCATTTGATGAACAGAGACGACTATAGTTAGAGTATTGATGATTGAAATGCGATATCTATATTATCAAATTTATAAGACTCACTTGCACACAATATATTATATATTTTTGTAGTTGCGTGGTATTGTAAAACTAAAAATAACTCATTATTTGACTACAAAGCATGTATTTGGTTTATATGTATGTACCGTGCAATAAACCAAAACTTTTTTACCATAATGTAGGTTTAAAATCACCTTAATTGACAAACGTGATAATAATGTCCGATCAACCTTAAATTAAAATAATGCGGATTATATGACATTGATTTAATTTCATATTTTTGCCACTCTTTTGAGTGATCCGATATTTCAACGTGGCGCCATACCAGTGGAAAATATAAAATAAAAAACGCAACAGAAAATGGGGGAAATATGGGTAAAACCAAATTTTGAATTCTGAATCTGAAATTAGGTCAAGTTAAAAAAAGCAAATTACTTCTAAGAAATTTTTTTTAAAAATAAAGTTTTTTATTGCAAACGTAAGATAATTTTTATGAAATATAGACTAAAATTTAATTATAATTTAACGATTACTTGATAATATAAAAAAATTTGTACATTAATTAATAATTTTTGTCTAATTTAGCATATTCGCTCCGAGCGTGAATTTCGTTTCCATGACAACGATACACTACTTTAATTATAGAATTAATGGATGCATATATAATTGTGTGGATTGCATTGAAAACTTACATTTAAAATTTAATATTCTTGTTTCACAAATTTAAATAAATAATTACGATAATTAACATTTGAAAAATAATATTTGTACAATTTGATTTCTTATTTTCACAATTTTTAATGCATTAAGTTTAATTAATTAGTGTTTTTCAATCATTTTAATTTGACAGTTTCTATATCATTAACATGTAAAGAATTGCAAATTAGTCATAACAGCCCACTTTATCTCCAAAATTTTTCACTTAAAGCGCTGGCATCGATTTTATTATCCCTACCATGACTACGCACACAACGAATAAAATTTAATTACATAATAGTGTTAAATCATCAAATAAATAGCATTATTTATTTATTTAATTTTAATCTAAAATCAGACCTTTCGAATGTTCAATTAATAATATAGTAAATATATAATTATATTAAAATATAAATTAATAATTATAATAATTATATAATCAATAATGTTTTTTTTTTAATCATATTCATTAACGAAACAGCATGATAGAAATCTTTAAACTTATACATTTTTGTTGATTTATTGGTAATTAATTTTGTTTTTTTTTTTAATGCAAAAAAAATATTGAATTAATTGTTTTTTAATAATTTTATTATTTATATTTGATTGTCACTGTTTGATACTTATTTTTGTTTAAAAAAAAAGTATTTCGACACATAAAATGAGTAATAAATAATAATTAAATTAAATAGGTATTATTTAATATTGTTCAATTCAAATAAGTTGAACATTCAAATATCATAACATCTACATTACCATAAAATGCCACTATTGAAGAAGTATTTGCATTAATTTCCTCTGGGTACGTTTTTAGCATTAATTAGTGTTCTATTATAAAATTATTCAATGTTATTCTTAAATTTGGGGCTGAAAACTTCGAAAATCACATTGCAAATCAATTAGAGTCCCGTTGAACTGCGTACTTAAGGACGTTCCCAAAAAAAATGAGTGTATGAGGGTGGATTCTGTTAAAACTAGACGAAATTAAGAGTAAAATTTTTCGTTATATTCCACAGTTTTTGCAATATTGATGCCTAGTGATTTAGAAAAAAACACTTATAGAAGAAATAACACACAAATGCCATTCATTTTATCACTTTTAAATGTATTTTATGGAAAAACCATTGTCGTTTGTTATAATTTTCTTTATAGGAAAATATTTTTCATGTTTTTAACTAATCAATACTAGTTTTTCCAAATTAATCTTTAGAAAATTCGCCTTGGTATATAAAGCATACCTTTAAAAACACTCCAATATAGATTATACTCGAGACCATAAGTTAAAAACGCAAATTTTAATAGCTTAAATTCAGCGCCTGTTCTTTTCTCAAATCAAGGCGGAGCGAGATGGAATTTTCCCCTTGCAACCTAGGACCTAGAGCGCCCGCTGCACTTGCTCCACCCTTGGTCCGGCGCTGATAAAATCTATAAATCTATCACCGTAAAGGCTATTAAAAAATGTATATATGATTTAAAGACGATCCTAATAAAACCTAGTTTTTTTGGGAAAACTATTCAATGCGTAGACAATTGCAAAGAATGTTTTTTTTTTGAAGGCATACAATGCTCACCTTCGAATATGGGACCTTTTTAACTTTCTCAGAATGCCCAGTGCAAAAAAGGGGTCTACGTTATAGCTTCGTCCAAAATATATTCCATCTTATACGAAATAAAATATATCATTAATTTTTATTTACAATAAAAATGCAAGCTTTGCTACTTTTTTTTTTTTGTTATTCATAATATGTTATGTATTTTATTATAAATAAATAGAATAAAACTAGACACGTTTTTTTAAATAAAAAACATTTCTATTTTCACTTTTATTTATGCAAAAAACAAACCAAAAAAAATACATAAATTAAATAAAATAAAATAATAATAAAAATCACAACAAAATTAAGTGAAATTTTCAATTGAATTTTTTTCTTACACTCATACATTTTAAGTTTTATTATATTTAATGACTTTATTTTAATGTTTTAATTATTTATTATAATTATTATAATAAATAATTAACTATTTACATTTTTTTTTTATATTAATTAATAAACAATAGATGATGAGTCTTATAATATTATTATTTATTATTGTTAAGGTAGTACCAGCATGAAATCACTTTTCGACAGATTTGGCCGAATTTTTTTTCTCGGGTTTATAATAGCTTTATTTATGAATTCCTAAAATTTCATAATTTTTGACCGTTTAGATCGCGAGATATTTAAAGACAAAGTTCGCGATTTTGAGGGTCATGTCCCATTTAAAGCATGTAAAATGTCCGGTCTCTCCAACTATTTTTTATGATATTATTATATATTGAAGAAAAAGTAGAAAAAAATGTTTATACAATACAATTCTAAAAAAAAAATTTAGAAATTAATTTTCACTTTCGAGATATTAATTTTGACGTAAATTGATCGAAATTGGGACGTTGGCATAATTATTTCCCATTTTAAACGGTCAAAATTTCTGAAACTTTGGGAATTAATAGTAAGCATTATTAAATTCTTAAATTTAATTTTTCGTTAAATTCTGTCGAAAAAAAAATTGTACCATTGCTTTAACATAGAAACTGCAAATACCATGCTGGTACTACCTTAAGAAAAATATTTTTGTAAATTTTTTATTTAGAAAAAAATGACTTTTGTTGTCATCAGTTTTTTTTTTTTATTTAATTGCTATAATTATTATATCTGGTAATTAAAACGGATTTTTTTTTATATAATTACTTGGATTAGTTTAAAAAAATAAAAATTATTTTCACATGGATTTTAACGATTAATTGTATCGAGAATTTTAAAATGTTCTTCGAATCCTCATATTATTGGGTTAATGATGGTAACAGGTTTGAAACAACAAAAGTTTATACCTCTACAAATTACTTGAAATAGATAATTTCATTTTTAATAATTTTTTATTAATTTTCTGTCGCCTCATAATTTTTTATTTTTGAGCGAACTGTCGAAGGAAATGGACCTATTGCTGATGGTGGAATTTCGGAAAAATTTCTTCTAATGTCTATCGATCCTATCTAATAGATGTCAAAAATGACCATCGTTAAAATTTATAAAATACATATGCATCTATACGTTTATGTGTCTGTAAACTCTCTAGCGGTTGCAATTTAGGTCCGATTTGAATAAAATTTGGTATCAAGAAGGGTTTTAGTATTTGAAAGGCCAAGTTCGTTAATGAGAAAAACCGACCGATAAACAAGGGTTGGGGGTGAGCAAAGTACAAAAATTTGAATTTTGAATTTCAATAGTTTACGAGATATTTGTAAAAACCTATGTTCACGACCTTTGACCTTGAATAATTTATTTTGCGCACATGATTTTGCAATGGACCGATGAAAAAACTTCCCTTTGCCTTTTTATAAGCAGAAAAGCCTTTATTTTCCGGGGCTATATCTATATCCAAATAGATGTACATCTCAGAGTTGTTTAATTTTAAGGAAGACCCCGCCTGTTTCTCCATCGCGAATTTCTAATAATAATGCTACAAAATCTCGATATTTTTATAACAGTGTTTAAAAACTGTCACCCTATGTTAACAAATACAAATATTAAAAAATTTCTTTTAAAAAAAAGGGTTCCGTATTTTAATTTTAATTTTATCCAATCAAACCGTAGTCGTTTTCCATTGAGAGTGAGCATAGCTCTTTGATTGCAAAATGTATACACCTTTTTTACTCACTTTTCTCCATTTTATGATGTAACACAAAATCATTATACCTGAGGAGATTGTATCGTTTCAATAGAGAAAAGAGAGAACAAAATTTCATCTGTAAAAACCTATGAGCCTGTCAACTGCAGCTTGATTCATTTTTAAAAATCAAACTGCACAAGTCGAAACAAATCTTTATCAAACTTTGGACTATAACTAATTGAATTTGTGGTACTGAACCCTCTTTTAACAGTTCATATGCAAAATTTAAGCTAGATTCAGGTCTATAATAAACTTAATTGCACCGTAAATAGAATAGATATACAATATTAAACTTTTCCCTACAACCCATTGAGCTGGTGATTGATATACTGAACCCTTTATTTACATGTCCTACTCTCACTTACCAAGTTTTATATATTTATTATAATGGGAGAAAGTTTTGTATTATTTTATTAATAATATAATACAATAATTCTTGTTATACATTATTATTAATAAATTAACTTAAAAATATTCTTTTTATTATATTATTGTTATTTATAATAAAAAGAATTTTTTTTTTTTTTTTAGAATATTAATTATAATTAATGATGATTGACAGTAGATAGACAGACAATTAGTGATTATTAAATTTTATAATAATTTCATAGAAAATATTCAATATATAATTTATACCTTTACAGGGTGTTTCAGAATTGTACGGTACTATTTTATGCACGTGTTCTCTAGCGCTAAATCGTTATCGTTAAGCTTAGAAATATCCGTATATCTGCATCAGTCTAAATTATGTCTCTAGCAGGAACGATACCAACAGTCGTCGTTAAAAAGTTTGAGAAGAGAATCTGAGTATTGAACTATCGCTGTCGGATTATTTTGTTTGGGAATTAGATGATGTAGATGGCTTATTCGCCGTCTAATACCACGCGAAAAGAGCATACGAATCGGATCGTGGCAGTATTATATTGTTATATGAATATCTTTAAGCCTCCTATCTCGTTAATAAATTAACAAGAACTTGTTAAATTGGCCTGACGGAGCGAACCGGCAGACTCGCCAGTCTGACTCAATGTATAAAAAAGTGTTAAAACGATAGTCAAATCTTACAAATATTAGTTTAAGAGACATTAATGAATTCATCCAGCAAACCTGTCAGTCTGTGATGCACTCGTCCAACGGTGCTGCCTATAAAAATGTCATATCTGAAATAATTCCATTCTGGAACACCCTGTATATGATTCTGATGAATTATTCAATAATAAACTGGTATTTATTTGGTATTTAATTATTTTATACTTTTAATAGGTAAACAATAAATACCAAGATAACTTTCTTTATTTAAAAGTTCATAAATTATGCAAACACAGCACAACGGCTAAATCAAATTAGATATTTATTTTATTAATTAGCTAATTAGCTTCTATTGATTAAATTATTTTTATGTCTTCATGCTTGACGACCATCTTTTTTGGAGTAGATAAAAAGGACAAGAAATTTTTGCTTGTATGGGAAATCAAAAAATTCCACTTCGTGCGAAATATATAATACTAAAATTTTTTAAAATTTTACATAATAAAAGCCAGTAGAAATAGATTTTTCTTTAGTAAATTTGTCACTCAAAAGAGTTAAATAAGCACTCTATTTTCGGCCATTTTGTAAAAACCACGCCTAAAATGTTCGTTGTCAATTCATCATTGTTGAATATATATAGCTTTCTTTACAAAACTACTACAATTCTTTAAGTAATTTGTATTATACGTATTTCTATGATTAAAATACAAATCGATTATCAGTTAGAACATCTATCTACAAAATGACCTACATTTAATAGCATGTCAACTTGTCAAATAAGAAATGTGGGGTTATGTTTATGTAGTAAAAAAGATTAAAATACTTAAATAATACAATTAATTCCGAGATTAGGTCTAGAATCAGGCGTAGTATTTGACATTTATTTTAGAACGGGTGAAAATTAGAACGGATGAAAAGCAGGAAGATATCCGACATATCGAAAGTTACAACAATTTTCAAGTAAATTGTTTCTGAAAAGGGTAGTATCAGGAGTAAGACAGTTTATCAGGATAACCGATTACCAACATTTGAAGCATTAAAAGAACGGAATTGACAATAGCTGATTCAAGTTCTGCCGAATGTGATGAATAACTTCATCTGAAAAAATGTTTACTCCCAGACTGAACGTCATCTTACTGTAGTTATTCTTTGAACTCGTCTATATTTAATTGATTTTCTTAAATGCTTTTTATGTAATTTAGAGAACAATCTCTGTGTAACGAAAAGTGACCCTCAGCTACACTAGCGCCATTATTATAACACATCCATTTCGTGGACACTTTTTGAATCAAACAGCCATATGAGATTCTGAGATTGAGATCTCAGATCATTACCTCTACAACCCATATAGCGCAATGAAAAATTTCTCACTTTTTCAAACATTATAAGATAATCGTCAAATACTCCACTTGATTCTAGATCAATTAATTTTCATATCAATTGTTCAAAATCCTCCAACATCCTTCGAAAAAATGCTAATTAACATAAAAAATAAACATTTTATTTATGATAAAATACTTTTTTATTGACTTAAAAAAAACTATCCACCCAAATACGCAGAAATATACTTATAATGATTCAGGTCAACGCTTTTTAAAATAAAATCAACCGTCTACCTATATAAAAATACAAATATCTATATAATCCCCTCAACCCTCTCTTGAATCCACTTACAACAACACAACACATCACCGTGAGCCGTGACTCAAATGACCTTATAAAAACGTAAACAAAAATACATGTAAAAGAGACTGATGAGTAAGCAAAAAAAAAATGTGTTAAACTTGTTTTTTGGTTAAATATTGGAGGTAATATGAATCAAATTGTAAACAAAATAGTTTAAAAAGGTAAAAAAAATGGAAATATTTTAATAAAAAAATGCGCACAATTTTCGTAATTCAATTTATGCAAATATGGAGTTCATATGTTAATTTATGCACTTATCGCCATATTTCGTCCAGAATGATAAGCGATTAGTAAATTTATGTATGCCAACGTAAGATTGCAATTTCCGTCAGATTGTAAACTAACGAATGAAATTGTTAATTATGCTTACCCAAAAAGGGCCAAAAACTATCCCAACCCGTGGTAATTCAATCCAGACCAACTAAACATATGGCAATGGGCTGATCTTCGTTAATATTGGAATGGTTTTTGGTTACCCATTTACAATCTGGCGGAAATTACAATCTTACGTTGACATGTAGGTATATATTTTTTTCCCGAATTTGATGAAACTTGATAAGTAGAATAACTTTGTCTCTGTCCTTGAAAATTGATAATTTTTTGTTTTCTTGGATATGTAGGATACAATTGAAGTGTTTTGGTTTTTAATTTTTTCATTTGACAACGTTTCGATCTCATTTGGGTCTTTTGCTCTGCAACAAAGTTGACTCTACCACTTTAGAAGAAGGGTAATTTTAATCTAAACAAGTGAAAACAAACAATTGACTGAGTTAATTGTTGAAATACCTTGCATAGACAGTGTTGATTACTCTGTCACATTACATATACATACATGTCACACATATATGACTAATATTCCCATATAATACATACTATACAATGTACGCCTAATTTGTGCCTTCACAGGTAAACAGTGATGTTTACGAAAAAATGTTTCAAACAAAAGTTGGTTAGTTTTTTACATTTAAACTTTTGTTTGATCTCTAACGGTTTACAAGATGAGTCTTATCGACCCAACACCCAATTGACCTATGTTGCTCATGTACGAACTGGATCTCACTTTTTACGTCCTGAGTATGCTGTAAAAATTTCGTTTTTGAGTTATCGAGTTGACAAACGGACGGACAGCCGGAAATGAACTAATTAGATGATTTTATGAACACCAAAATTTTGTGCGTAGCATCAATTTTTTAAGCGTTACAAACTTGGGACTAAACTTAGTATACCTTGCATATTACATATATGCATGATATAAAAATTACACCACTTATTACAATTATTTGAAAAAAATAATACCATATTTTTTAAATAATGCCAAAAATCCTATGCGAAATTCTTTTATTTCGAAGCCATCTACAGCCAGAATGTTTTTCATTCTATTTTGAATATTCTAAAACTCGAGAGTTCTTTCGACAATTTTACTACTTGAAAAATGTGCCACAGTCATTTTCGATTCTAAACTCAATCAACAATTGAGAAGATGAAATATGAAATGTTTCTATTGAATTTTTAAATTTACTTTACAAATTGAGAAAATTGTTTTTGACACTAAAATCTCGAATTGAATTCAATCCAAAACAATTTTCGATTAATCTCCTGTAATTAAAACTCTTTCAAAATTAATTTTGATTACAGTACCTCCCAAGTAATTACACAGAAATTTTTTTTTGAATCTTTCTTTATTCTTTAACAATAAATTATATACATTAATAATAATATTTTTCATTTTTGTTCAATATTAATAATTTGTATTTGCCGCCATTTATATATTTTTTATTAAATATGATAATTTCAAAATTTCTAAATATAATTTTTGTTTGTGTTTTTTATTATGTAAAAGCTTTTAATAATGTATATAAAATTACATTTTGTTTTGGGGGGAAGAAAATATTACAACAAATTATTTAAAGTGAGGGAAAACAGAGAGACATTGGTACAAAAATGATACAAAAAACAAACAACAATTAACCCTGAGGTGGTTGTAAAACCTTCAAGAGAGCTTCCAACAAATCACATTTACGTTTTTCCGCTTCTAATAATTCCCGATGCATTCGACGTGCCTCCAAAACACGTGCTCTTTGATCAGCCCGTAAATTTTCCATGGCTGTACGAAACCATGCCGGACCTTCAACTTCTTTATATTCGACTTCGGTTTCTTCGAATATAAATTCTTCGGCTTTGATTTCTTCAACGTTTTCGGAATCTTCGTCATCCTTTTCGGATGTATCTTGACTGGTATCGTACCATGAGAATGAGGTATCGTGTATTGTATCAATCGGCTTTGGATAACTTTCTTCTATATACAATGGTAAATTATCAGCGTATGGTACGTCGTCAGGGCGTAAGCGTTTCTTTTTTGGTTGGGGTAAACGTGTGGCAGAATTTAAAGGATCTTCTTCCATTTCATCATCACTTGGTATCGGTAATACCATACGCGATTTACGTAAAATTCGTCCACGCGGATCTGGCGTGAATATTATCTGTAATATCTCATAGAATTCCCATGTTCGTTGTCGTTTTTTTCGTTTATCATAATATATACTTTTAAATGTTTGCTTTAAATTACGCCATTTACGATCGCACATTTGGTAATCGACATGATAGCCTTTCATTTGCATACCATCAGCCACTTTTATCCATAGATCTTTTTGGCGTGCTTTTGGATCACGGAATTGTACTATTAATTTTCTATATTCTTCAATTAATGCGTAAACCATTGGACTGGTCCAAATAAATTGACTATTACGTAAACGTGTTATTTCATCGTCATCCTAAACAAAAAAAGAAATTGAGGTCATATTTTATGTCAAATGGAAAGATAATATCGCAAGACTACAAAATTCCTTCCAAAATATCTTTAAAGATAACTAAAGAACAAAAAATTTACTAATTTGCGACGTTTCGGATTCATTTTTAATCCTTCATCAGGGTCTATAAAACAATATTGTTCAATTAAGTTTTACAAATATTTTTAGTAAAAAGTGGGAAATCTTAAATGGGAAAAGGATGTTTTGTAGTCTCAACGTCTCGAAAAAAGTTCAAAAAATTGATAATTACACTTATATTATGTAAATGGGCAGCTGCTGTAGTTGAGGTGTCACTTGTTGAGTCAGAAAGAATAGGCCTTATTATGGATGACCTATTATTTATCAAATGTGTTTTTCCCAGAGTAAAATTACCATTTTGTACTATTTGTGTTGGTTCGGTAGAAGTCGTTGTTAACTGCAAAGATAGAAAAAAATAATAAATGAATAACATTTAACCTTAAAGTACACGCATGGGGTCATTAAGATTACAAAATTCTAGTATTCAACTTAAAAAGGTCTAAAAGGAGTTAGAAATCGATATCAGGTGCGATTGAATGCGTTGACATATAAATAACAAATTCAAAATTTGCTGAATATCCACATAATTGAAATAATTAATCATTATGATGACTGTGATTAACCATTTAACCTTAAAGTACACGCATGGGGTCATTGAGATTATAAAGTTATTGTATTCATCTTAAAAGGACTAAAAGGAGTTATAAATCGATATCAAGTGTGATTGAATGCGTTGACATATAAATAACAAAATAAAAATTTGCTGAATGTCCACATAATTAAAATATTTAATCATTATGATGTAATTAATGCGATTAATGTTTGAAGGAAAATAAGAACTCATGTAAGAAATTGTGCGACAAATTTGTCAATTAAGTGCTTAAAATTTTTGAAAGAAAAAAAAAAAAAAAAAATGATTGACATATATTTTTAAATATTCGCGGTTTTAAGATGAACGCGCGCGCGTCCTGGACTTTCTATTGTTAGCCTTGCATAGTAATAAAACTAAACCTACTATTACATATATAGTACCTTAAATAAAAACTTACCTGTTCATTGATTTCTTCACTAAACACACCTAAGTTATTAGTCGACATTGCTTTGTGATTTTTATAAAATTTGTTAAAACAATTACTTTTTAGATTGATTAACAACTAAATATTATTATAAGCTCATTATTTATTTATATTTATAACAATTAATAATTTATTAATTTTGTTTATATTTAATAATTTTTTTTTATACTTAAAACAAATAAATAATTTTTTTTTACAAACGTTTTGATCAATAAACTAAGCGGAAAAAACGCTTGCAAGCAATGCAAGCGGTCGGTCCGCTCGCTGTATTGTATGTTATGTTCACTTCTCTTCCTTCGACTTTCACCGGAGATTGACGAGTTGCTGCGCTGAAGACTCACTGCTCACACTATTCAAAGTTGTTTTCAGATGTTTATACCTGATTCTTCTCACAAATCCATCTTGTTACATTTATCTATCTTTATCTTACATTTTATAAATGTTGTTTGGCATTATATGCAAATTATATGTCAATTGTTTTTATGTTTTGCAAAATTCTTTTATTTAAAAGAAGTTTAACATTTTATTTCGTCAAAGATCCTACTGTATAAGAAAGAGTTTAATTTTTTTATCTTTCACTGCAAAATATTTCTAATTTATTAAATATTAATAGATATGGGGTCATCTGTGATTGAGCTAAAATGAGACTATAGTATGCTCAAAAAGTAGGATTTTATGAAAATGTTCCCAAAAGAAGGTTTATCACAGACCTCCTAAATTAACTTTCTTTAGATTTCTCAAGTCACCCTTTTTTTTAATTCTACTTATTTCTATTAAGAGAAGGAATTCTAAATGGGCGACCATAAGTCAGAAGTAGGTAAGACCAAAGTTAAAATTGGTCTATTTAACCGATACTAATACTAATAAATAATTTGGAATTTATTGCTATAAAGCTCCCGTTATTTGCGAAAAAGGATGTACGAAAAAAAGAATCCTCTGAAAAATGAAGTTATAATTAAAATTATCACGAGTTGGCTTTGATAGTTCGCATAGGCTATGATTGCCAAGTGATAAATTTCGAGAGCATTTACTAGCCACTCTAACCTGATCTATTTGCCACTTACAATTAACCATTATTAAGTTATTTAACTTATTTTCTTATCAAACTAACTCAGTATCATATTTATATAATAAATATTAGTACACAAAATATTACGAATTAGATTTTAAGCAAAATTTTGATAAGAATTTGATGATTTTTGAATTCAACTAAAATTTTGTTATCTGTAAAATAAAATGAGTTTTTCTTTTTTTTTCAGCATTGGAATTAGGATTATGCGCGGGAAATATCGAAACGTACATGATAGCTGTTGAACAACAGGCCCGAGAACGTTTAGAACGATTATCAGCACTATTTCGTATTAAACCAGTGGATATAAATAAACTATCACAACAGGTAAATTTATAAATCCTTTGTACGCCCTAAATACATTGCTTTCACTCCAACCATTCATATCAAACATACACAAACGCTCTTATATCTCACTAATGTCAAACAAAGATATACCCCTTACGAAACTAATTAGTTTTAAAATCATTACTAATATTCCCCTCACAAATCAGATAAAATAGAATTTAAACCAAAAAATAAAGACACAAAAAACCTTTAAAAAAATGTTCAATGTCGTAAATTTGACATCACACATAAACAAATGACAGTCGTGTTGTGTTTATTAAAAAAAACATAACCTTATAATTTCATAAATTAATATTTTTATTTATCCCACTTTAATATACATATTATTAATATGTCTCTCTTGTTTTATTATTTATTTATATATAAAAATATTTGCACATGCAGTTTCTATTCATAAATTTATACGTCATGCTCTTTTAAGTAACAAAACAACGTGGTTACGAAATGTTTCTTTTTAATTTAAAAAAAAATGTATATTGCAAAATGTCTGTATTCTGTTTTCTTTTGAATAAACTAGTTAAGTTATTTATAAATAGTCGAGTCGCATTTTGTAATTTCGCTAATTTTCGCTAACGTTAATTTGGATCTTAAATAAAATGGAAATTTGGATGATTTATCATTGTTCTTGAAAAAAGTGACGAAAATAAACTTATTTTCAGAATTATTTAACTCATTATGGAATTGATTATTTGTTTATTTGTAAACTTCGCAAATAAAGGGGGATGCTCATAAGCCGAACTGTGCTATAAATCGAAGAAATTTTGTCGATCTTGGTTCATGATGATGATGATGACATTATACTTTTGTGCTTACTTCCAGGACTCCACATTCTTGAAATCTATTAGAGCTAAGTTATTTTTGATCACAAATTTGAAAAGTATGACCCAAATTTAGTAGGATAACATACTTGATTTGTCAAAATTGTATAAAATTTGGATGTGAGAGCAAAGTTAAATTTTTTGGATTCTGATGACGTCATAAAGTTAAAAAATTTGATTTTTTTGACAACACAGTCAAATTGGACCCGATCTTATTTGAATTTTTTGAAACCCACTGATTTTGGGTTAATCTTTTTAGCTGTGATGTTAGTTTTTCGGTAGCTATCACTTTTGTGCTCAATTTCGAGACCAGGACTCCTCATTCTTGAAATCTATCAGAGCTAGGCTAATTTTGATCACAAATTTGAAAAGTATGACCCAAATTTAGTAGGATTACATACTTGGTTTATTAAAATTGGATAAAATTTGAATGTAATAGAGCAAAATTTAATTTTTTGGATTCTGATGACGTCATAAAGTTAAAAAATTTGATTTTTTTTGACAACACAGACAAATTTGATCCGATCTTATTAGAATTTTTTTTGAAACCCACTAATTTTGGGTCAGTCTTTTCAGCTTTGATGTTAGTTTTTCGGTAGCTCTTACTTTTGTGCTTAATTTCGAGACTAGGACTACACTTTCTTGAAACGTATTAGAGCTAAGTTAATTTTGATCATAAATTTGAAAAGTATGACCCAAATTTAGTAGATTTACGGCCCTGCTGCATTCTATAGTTTTCTCATCACTCAACAGCCACTTGGGCCTTCTAAATCTAACCATTTTACTTACGTGGTGGGAGGCAAACAAACTTTAACTTCGCCTGGACTATGTATAAGCAATTTTATTGATTTTGATGGAACGAACATTTGCAAATACTCAACAGAACATAGGTGTTTCAAAATGGTTTAAAGTATCATATATACACATTACACACACACAGAGAGACAAGGGATATTTGAGAGTGTAGCTGTAGAGGGTAGGTATGTCGTCTCCTTCTCACTAGAAATACACCAGATATGGTATTCGTCGTATTCGTAATGGCTAAGAAATGTGTGTATGTATGTATATAATACACACAAAAGCGCTTTTACCCTATATTAACACAAAAATCAATACGGATGGACTTACAAATAAACTATTGAATACAAAATATATTGTTAACTAACTTTACTTGACGATTCGACAGAGTTCACCAAACTTGTATATGTTCACCAAATAATTCTCTTGAATATTATGAATTTTTTAGAGAATTCTATTTTTTTTTATTGCTTAATACATATGTAATGTGTTTTACACCTAAGATATACAAGTTGCCTATATATGTATCTATATTTTTTTTATGTACATATTTATATACAAAAAATTATTAGGGGGTGGGTATGTTAATTTTTATTTCTTATTTATTTTTTTTAACCCTTTCAGTGTCGATTTTTTTACAATAGTATTAAGTGTGTCAAAAATAATTTAATCCTTGTTTAACAAAAATACCTTTGCTAGGAAATGCTTGTGGCTACTGAAATGTGTCCTGTGTCCTTGTTCTGGGATCTTCAAATGGGATCATTAAAAATTCTGAGCTAATGAGACGTATAGAAAAAGTTAGAGTATCCTTTCTATGTAGAAATAAAATTCGACTCAAATAGCGTTCGTTTGAAGATTTCACTGGTGGTTTATGAAAAATTACTTTCAAAATAATTGATATTAATCGCATCTTCTTATTGTGTACGAAAGGAAAGTAGGTTTATTTTGGAAACTCGATCTCGAATTGTAAAATATCATCAAATCTCATCATCAAATTAACTTTATTTCTGATTTTCTTGACTCATAATTACCTTATTCACCAAATTTTATCTAAAGAAATAGTAAAATTTTATTGATTTTCGATTTTTTCTAAGGAAATCATTGAAAAATTAGTAAAGAATTTGAAAAATAAGTTTTATCCATGATTTGGATGAAATTCATGACATACAGTAAATATAAGATTCAAAAATTATGAAAATCGCGCTATAGTCTGAAATTATTATGAAGAGACCATTTTTCGGATTCGAATCCTAGCTCAGATTATAGTCCATTTAGAAAACATTAACTTGAATCACCAGGCTGTTTTGGTTCTAATCTTATACCTACATCAAATTTTCTCCAAATTGATAATTAGTCGAGTAAATGAAGGTATTATGAACTAAGTTTTTTGATAAAAACCAATTTTGATCCAACTCGGCTCATTTTGTTCGTAATTGAATTTAGAAAAAAAACCATAAATTAGGTTTTGATCTCCCCCTCTATTTCAGGAATTGGACTTTTAAGCCCCATAGTTTCCGAAACGTATTTTTTTTTTAAATAAATGAGGATGAAAGTCCCATTCCGGAGAGTTTTGGCGGTCTCTAAATTCGAATCTGACTATAGAAAATGTGAAAATTAAAACTTATGAAATTCAGGCACGAAGGTGGTCAGAAAAGTCTGTTTTTAAACGAAAATCACAAGGGAAGGAAACGCAAAATTATTTAGCAGGTTATTTTTTATTTCAATTGTGAATAGAATGGGACGTGTTCATCAAAATTGGTTCATTATCAAAAAAATTAGAAAGTCCACTCTGATTTTACATTCTCATACACTACACTAAATAAAAAAAATTATGATTTTTTTCTTCTAAGTTTTGATTCCAAAATTTTCTCCATTTCCTCTCCAATATTTGAGAAACAATATTTTTTTTAAAGCAATATTTTTCATTATTTTCAGCTAAATCAACAATCAAACAGTCTAACATCAACATCTGCCCGCAGTACTCAGGAAACAAATGGCTTCATTGAAAACTCCCCAATCTATGTGACATCATTACCCAATACCGAACCATTAGTGAGCAATCACGTGACATCATCATCAGCAGCATCCTCAGCATTAGTGAATAATGTAACATCAGCATCCTCAACGACAGCAACAGTGAAAAATGAAATTGTAGTGCCTGCAATTGTAAATTCCTCATCCACACAACCGAATCATTCATTATCATCACATCATACGTCACAATTAGTGGATAAAGTTGACGCAACTAAATCACCCAAGTCACCAAAATCATCTTCAACGCAACATACGCCTCCGACGCCACACCATAATAAAAGTCAACATCAATCGCCTGCAGCAAACTTAAAAGGACCAACAACACAAGCTACATTACTACAGCAAAATAAAATACCAAATAGTACGACTAGTAGTGGAATCGCGGCGAGTGTACCTAGTCCGGGATTGCCTGGTTCTGGAGCGGGGGTTATCACACAAAACAATCATACGACGGTGACAAATAATTTAAATAATAATAATAATAATATTCAACGACCATTAAGTGAGCGAAGAGCATCATCGCCTTTCCAGAACGGCCGAACGGAAGTGTTAATTGGTGCCGATGATAATAAATTTAAGACAACAGCTATTGTTGAGAATACGACACGATTAGGTGTGGATTGTGAAACAACTAGGTAAGTTTTTTTGTTGTTGGGTTTTTCGCTATTTTCAATGGTGTTTTTATCACGATTTTGGTTAGCAAAAGATAAATAAAATGGAAGAAAAAATAACTTTACAAGTCCTAATATTAGGTTACCCACATTACTCTGATTACTCATAAAATTGGCTAAAATTACAAATATTACAAACTTGAATCGATTTCCGTCAAAAACAAGGTTTAAAATAGTGACGAGCGAGATCAAGATCAAGATTAAGACCATAGTTATCTTGGACGATTAAATCTTGGTATTGGTCTTCCAAAAAAAAAGTCTTTGTGCAGCAGAATCGAGTCTTGATCTTGCAGAATTGACTCTTGGTCTTGCAAGAATTATCTCAGTATTGGTCTTGGACAATCGAGTCTTGCTTTTGATCTTGTATCCGCCATGTTTTGAACTTTTAAATTTTGATTGAGCCTTATTGTATTACTAGCAGATACCCACTCGCTTTGCTGGGCAATTTCAACTTTAAAAACAAAGACTACCGCGGTATAGTCCTCACTTTACTAGACCTCACTTATCTTCCCTTTTGCTCACAATTTGATGCGGAACCTTAGTTTTTTGAAAATTAATTTTAGCCCATGATACTCGCTGATAATATAACTTCTTACATGTGAAATAATTTTTAAAATCGGTTAAGTAATTAATTGAAAAATGACGAATATCACTTTCGATGAAAATCTCACCCAAAATAACTTTCTACCCCTTTTTAACGCCGTTAGGCGATGAATTTTAATAAAATACAAAACACAAATACAAACTTTGCCCCCGTTTTCCACCCCCTTAATGGTAGAATTTCGGAAAATCCTTTCTTATCGAATGCCTACGTCATACAAAGACAACACCCTTCATGTTTCAGGATTCTACGATCAGAGGTTTAGGCTGTGCGTTGATCCGCCAATTAGTCTACAAAAATTGATGATGGTTTGACTGTTCACTAGAAAATAGTTTTCTAGTGATTCTAAGAATAATTTCATCTATCAAAACATATTAATCTCAATTGTATTCAAAAATTTTCAAAATATATCATAATTACTTTGATATAACAATAAATTTTTCTTAGAAAACTTCAAAATATATTAAATCAAAAATGACATAACAGACAGACTTTAATCGGAAAAGTTTCTATAAAAGTAATATGAAAAACACTTAAATAAATCTTTTCAGAAAAACGCAAAGAAAAATAACTTTTCACACAATGAAAAATTATGTTTACACGATCAAATGAAAAATATTATTTTATAATTTTCCCAGACTTTAACAGTTAACAAAATTTTCGTAGACGAAGAATATAAATTAGTTGTTTGTTATAAATTTTTGAAATATTGGTTTAAAACATTTTATTATGAAAAATATGTTTTCCTTTTTTTTTCTTTCTAGCTCATACTTTTTGAAATTTGTTTTAGGATTCACTTAGAAAATTTACTTTTTTCTATTTATCAAAATCCATCAGCCGTTTAGCTTACAGAATGGGCGCTTTTTGTTAATATTTTATCGTTCAAAGTTGGCTGAAAAAATACTGAATCATATAGGTTATCCTTTTCAATTGGATATTTCTATATAAAAAAATTTAGAGAGTGTGATAAAAAACTATCTAAAATATTTAGACAATCTTGTTGTTTATAATAATACCGTAAAAATATAAGGTTGTCGATGATATAAAAACAAAATTTTAATTTAATTATGGTTTCATCGAAGATCCATCATTTGATGAACAGAGACTACTATAGTTAGAGTATTAATGATTGAAGAGCGATATCTATATTATCAAATTTATAAGCAGCACTTGCACACAATATATTATATATTTTTGTAGTTGCATGGTATTGTAAAACTAAAAATAAAAAATTATTTGACTACAAAGCATGTATTTGGTTTATATGTATGTACCGTGCAATAAACCAAAACTTTTTTATAATACTGTAGGTTTACAATTACCTTAAAAGAAGAATAGTATAGAACACTATTTCAACAGGTTTTCTACCTGATTAAAAATCAAAATTAGATTGATTCAAAACATTTTAAAATCAATTTATCATATAATCAAACCTTCAACTACTTAAAAGGTTTGAATACAAGGTGAATACAAAAACAATATAATATGTAATCGTTCGGTTCGTTTGATTATTAATATTCATAATGCATAACTCTAATATTTCTTTCGCTGTGTACATAAAGTTTACCTACCTATCTTAGTATCTTCTTTAATGACACAGGATATTCAAAAGTTTTTTTTTTTTTTATGGCAAACATAATTTTATTGTCTTGACAAAGAACTATTTATGGTCAAAATATGTAGCTCTAGCAGTGACCAGCGATATAATAAAACGTTATGACCAACAACGTTATTTGTATAAAACTGATTAACATATTAGACATGTTGTCAAGTAATACCATAAATCATACAGTCTGTATTTTTTTAAATTGTTTATAGACTTTAAAAATAGATAGAGCGGTGGGTAAACAAAGTGGCCTGACAGTTTAAGCTATTAAAGATTGTAAGCTACATTTATGCCAGTATGATTGTAGCCTCGTAATGGGTGACTATCATTCGAAAAATGCAGAAATGTCTGTCACCCAAACTGTGTTACACCGAAATATAGTAGTTTAGTTATTATTTTTTCTTTTTTTCTCTGGTTTTACTTAAAATGCGAAAGAAAAATTACTCAGGTTTAATAGAAAAGCACATTGAAAAATTTTCTTGGGGCTAATTAATTATTTTTATACCATGTATATATGAAATATACATAGTATATTAAGTTTAGTCCCAAGTTTGTAACGCTTAAAAATAATGATGCTAGGAAAAAAATTTTGTCATAGGTGTTCACTAAATCACCTAATTAGTCCATTTCCGGTTGTCCGTCCGTCCGTCTGTGGACACGATAACTCAAAAACGAAAAAAGATATCGAGCTGAAATTTTTACAGCGTACTCAGGACGTAAAAAGTGAGGTCAAGTTCGTAAATGAGCATCATAGGTCAATTGGGTCTTGGGTTCGTAGGACCCATCTTGTAAGCCGTTAGAGATAGAACAAAAGTTTAAATGTAAAAAATGTTTCTTATCAAAATTTAAACAACTTTTGTTTGAAACATTTTTTCGTAAACATCACTGTTTACCCGCGAGGGCGCCAATTAGGCGGAAATTTCATAATATGTACTATACTTGATTATCAGTTATGTATGTGTCACATGTTTGTATGTGTAATGTGATAAAGAAATCAACCCTGACTATGCATGGTATTTCAACAATTAACTCAGTCAATTGTTTGTTTTAACTTGTTAACAATAAGTTAAAAGTCTTGTTATGAGTCTTGATCTTGCACAGTTGGGTCTTGGTATTGGTTTTGTCGAACTGGTACTAAATTGTCTTCGTCTTGGTTTTGAAAAAATGGGCAAGACCGAGACTAATTTTGATCATCACTAGTACTCGGGTAAAGTAAAAAAAATGACCGTCTATCTTATTTTTTTCAAAATTACTAGCTATGAGACATGTCGTCTCTAAATTCTAAGAGAATCTTATTTTAGAGTCTTCGAATTTTTCTCTTAAGCGAATTCCTTAGCCTTGCTATCAACGATTGATGAATTAAAGGGGTTAATATTCAACGAGATATATGAAAAGCTGCTGGTAGTACTTCGAAAGAAGATAGCAAGGTTAAAATCGACTCCCCGAATTAGAGACCTCTTTCTTTTTTTTCGAACCTTGGGAAATCCTGAATCAAATTCTTTCTTCTTTTCAATCCCGGACATGAAGAGTTAATTTTTGCAATGTTTTGAGTCATCTTTCAGGATTATTCTCAGAACACAGATGAATTTTAACAATAGAATGTCACCTTAAATTTTCGAAGAATTTTTTAATATAACACAAAACATTAAATAATCTACCTTAAATAGTTCAAAAGTTCATATATACAAAATTTTCCCATAACATAATAATACAACAATAAAGACCTTTTAACATATGTGATGATATGGACTGGAGTATGGACTTTAATGTGATGAAATTACACCTTAAAAACCTGTATAAACCTGTATTCGAAGAATTTTTTTAGACCACAACAATTTATAAATATATGAAAATAAAGGCTCATTTCATTCACATGTATGTTAAAAATATTATTGTACGAGGGAAACCTGTTGAGATAGCAACGGTTACGTTTTTTTTCGATTTCTATTTTACGACTTTTTAAAAGTTTTCCAGTATACTACCATTTGACATTTCGAAGAAATTTGATTATAGACTTTTTAGGGTTAATTAGAACCCAAAATTCATAAAATATTAAACCTACTTTCTAAGATACCGTCTAATAAACCGACTCAGTATTCGAACGAGCTAAAGCGTCTTTACTTGCCAAGACCTATATTGCTCATTCAGAAACTCAACTTTACTTTTTACAGCACGCTATAAAAATTTCAGCTTGGTATCTCTTTTTATTTTTGAGTTATGGTGTTCACGAGCGGATATTCAAACGGACAGTCGGAAATGGATTTTATGAACACCTATACACAAAATTTTGTTCGTAGCATCAATATTTTGCTAAGAGTTACAAACTCGGGACTAAATTAAGTATACTTTGATATATTTCATATATACATGGTATAAAAATCACAAAAATCTTTATTTTTGGAATTTGATATATCTTGGCAAATAGGGTAATTCTGACCTAAAAATACCAAAAACGAGTAGTTTATCTAAAATATCCATGCTATCGTTTTGTTAAATGATTTAAGTTTTGGATTCCATACTTTTTTTAATCTTATACAGTTAAAATGAGATGAAAAACGACTGAGCAGAGAACAAATGCCAGAGAATATTCCTGTATTTTATATACATAGAAATTTAGATGAAAATATCTCTAATAATACAAGTTGTTGTATGCTATTCATAAAAATATGCAAACAAAAACTATTTGACATTACTATCCAGGTAGTAAATTTAGAAGTATTATTATAGGTGTATTAGAAAAAGTAAGATCTATTAAAAATATAGTTTTATCCTTGTTTTTAAATCATAAATTTTCAAAGAAGAATTCAATGAAATATTATTTTACTGTTTTGATACCAAAAAATATAATTCATAAGTAGAGAATGGATTTTATGATTTTGGATTTTGACTCTATTTAGATTGAGTTAAACAAAAAGCAAGGTTTGGATCAATATAAGGTTTTCATTTTATCATTACTTTTTTAGGACAAACGTATTAACGCAGAATTAATAATTCACTATCTTGATGGCGTAGAATCGCAGGAGAATGACATATTTTGGAAATATCGGCATCTACTCAATGAAGAGTATGCAATTTATCAGCCTAAAAGTAGTTTTGGAAAATGTTGTAATAGATCTGGCATCAGCCGTATTTTTGGCAGTCATTTCAGAAAGACTGAAAATTTGAGAGGCTCATGCCTGATCGAAAATTTGCATAGTACGAGAATTTGTGGGAAAACTGCGTGGCAAGCCTAAAATTGATTGAATATTCTGCTTCTGCAGGCTTCTGCAAATTTTGAGGGTGAATTCTGTGAGAACTTGGGAAAATTAGACAAAAATTCAGAGTAAAATTGTTCGTTCGATATATACCGTTGTTTTTGAAGTATTGATGCCTAAAGATTTAGAGAAAATTACTTATAGAAGAAATAACACACAAATGTCATTCATTTGTTATAATTTTCTTTATAGGCTTTTAACTAATTAATAATAGTTTTCCAAACTAATGTTAAGAAAATTTTACAGCTCAAATCTATAAATTTAACACCATAAAGGGTTTTAAGAAATTTACCTTCTTATAAAGTTCATTAATGAGAATGCACACAAACGATTTAAAGATGATCATAAGAAAACGTGATTTGTTGGGAACGTCTTTAAGGAATAATTTGGAATGCAAGAAGAGATTTTGTGTGTTCAACTTCTGAATGCAATTGATAATTCTATGATTGTCATAGAATTCCAAATTTTTTTTTAGTTTCATTTAATGAATGGTCCTATTCAGTCAACCTAGAAGGGGGTGTCATTAATAGGTCTAACATTGTGACGTCATCAATTAAATCTGCATAAAATCCGATCCTTAGTTTATAAAATTTTAAAAACAAATATTTAAATATTCTATAAAAACCATATATCTATATTTCAAAAAAAGAGATAGCTGTATATGAATGAATAGTGTTATCTCACTCGTATAAATGACAAATAAATTTTATTTATTGTTTAAAAACACTTGGTAAATATGGTAAATTTTAATGTAACATAATAGACATTTATGTATCTATAATATTACCTTAACTTACCTTACCTTACCTGTGTAGGTATTCATTTACAAAACAGATTGGAATGTTACCTGGTATTTTTTAGTGTGAATAAAGCCTAATTTAGATTAAGCTTGCAGTCCAGGCCAATTGCTTTGCTGAGCAATTTCAATTTTCAAAGACTACCGAATAAAAACCTTATAACCGATAGTATAATCAAATTTTTTGAATTCTGATGACATCATAAAGTTAAAAAATTCGATTTTTTTGATAAGACAGGCAAATTTAATCCGATCTTATTGGATTTTTTTTTGAATCCCACTAATTTGGGGTCATTCTTTTCAGATGAGATGTCAGTTTTTCCCTAGCTGTCATTTATATGCTAAATTCCACGACTCCACATTCTTGAAAACTATTAGAGCTAGGTTAATTTTGATCACAAATTTGAAAAGTATGACTCAAATTTGGTAGGATTACATACTTGGTTTATCAAAATTGGATAAAATTTGGATGTGATTGAGCAAAATTAAATTTTTTAGATTCTGATGACGTCATCAAGTTAAAAATATGATTTTTTTGACAACACAGGCAAATTTGATCTGATCTCATTGAAATTTTTTTTTTGAAACCCACTAATTTTGGGTCACTCTTTTCAGCTGTGATTTCAGTTTTTTGCTAGCTATTACTAATGTCCTGGGGTAGCGTACGATTTTGAGCCGTTAAGTCAATGCTTCAAACGTTCATCTAGCTACTTAACTCCTATTGTTGAGAAATGTTGTCGTCTTGCACATCTAAATTAGACTTTATAATACAACAAAAGTTATTAACAGCTAGTGACGTCACAGCATTATATACATTTTTCTAATATTTATAATAAAAGTTGAGATGTGATTATTTAACACGAAAAAAGATACATCATTTTTGATATTCTTCTCTTTTTATCTTGGCTACAAAAACTTAAGTTAACCAACTGTTATTATAACTTTTAACAATAATAAAATGATTTTTTTTTTGTAAACTGAGCGCACGTTTTAAGTACGTATTCTTAGAAACGATATTCATACACATCAAGAAACATGATATGTGGAATTAATAAAGTTTTCAAGAAATATAATTTTTGGATAGATTTTTAATTTTTTTATATATTCAATGAATCATCGATATTGAATTTTGGTTATGGCAAATTAAAAAAAAAACTCATAAATAATTTAGAAAAGAAAAAAAAACCGTATTTAAATGAGTTAAGCACAAGTTCTTAGAAAAAAATGTGACTTGTAGTTTAAGTTATTTTTAATTTACAAAAACATACATGACTTTATTTAAATTTTTGAATTTTAATATTTATGCGATTATTCTGATAAGACATATACACAATAGTATTATTTATTTAACAATTGAATTAACTAGAATTTGATTTATTATTCGACACTGTAAAAAAAAATTAGTTCAGATTTTGAAATCCACCTACACATGCTTAGTCAATCGTTTCGTGTTCGTTTTTAAATAGCCAGCTATATAAATTTTTTCAAAAAATGTTTGATTTAATCGTCAAATTACAATATTTATTACAAAACATCTTAAAATTATAGTTCCTAGCCTAAACTTTATCTATAATACCTCATCGTATTCTTAAAAACACGTTTACATCGTTCTTAAATGGAAAAATTTCATAAAAGTCATTGAAATCATAATTTAATCTAATATAGATAGATAAGCAACACCTATAGCACCTCTTTCTTATACACACTGCTCAATGTATAAGTATGTACTCTCTCATACTCGTCAGAGATGTACTATTTCAAGATCTAAATTAAACAAGCAGTTTATGATTTAGATTAAACTGCATCAGTTGAAATCGGCATCGTTAGGCATGCGGTATCTTTTCCTGAAGAGAAAAGTACACGCGTCACATTTGCGCAGCCCGTTGATTTCCGAGAAATAATTTTGCTGCGAGATGATTGGAAAAAGGAAGGTAGCTCGTTAGTCCAGCTTGTCTTATATAGTAGAGAGTAGACTATCAAAAAATACCTAAAACAAGAATGATAGAAATAAATGGTGCAGGAGCGCACCGTCGGGAGGTAGGTTAAGGTAGCTGATCCCCTTCTCTGCCTAAAAATTTAAATTTTGCCTCCCCCTTAGGTGATAGCTAGGAACAGAGTACCAATCTGAAGGTTAAAGAGCTAAAATTTGATTTATCCTTCAGATATAATTCTTCGACAAAATAATTCGATATTTTTAGATACACCACAAAGCTAGGTCAGGATGTGTTAAAGAAGTTTGACTGTATTTAAATGTTACGTAAAGTATCCGTAATAATAATGCATGGTTTTGAATGATTCATTATCGGATATTTTGATTATAAAATTTTTATTGCATATTGCAATTGCAATTCTTAAATTACAATCGGCTATAAACTTAATATGTACGGTTATTTATTTTTTTGGAAGTAAGTCAATTTATTTAAATTTGTGATAAATTTTATTAAGGTAATAATTCAGCAATTTTTATTTTTATAAAGAACTTAAAAAACACGTTCTAATATTTTTTGTTAGGTCATTAACTAGTGTTTTTAGCCACAAATTCAAATTAAAAATTCAAACAAAGAGTTTTGTTTTAGAACGTTTTGTATAAACCAGGCATGGGCAAACGTGGCTTAAAGAAGTCCCTCAGACAATTTGTATCTAAATTACGAGTAAGTCAGTGACAACCTAACCAGTTACAACCAAAAATACGAGTAAGACAGAGAGACAACATTTTTTTCTACCTATCTCATTACTATTAGAGAAACTAAAATAGGTTTAAGAGTCGTATACCTGTCTCGCTTCCTCCTCTATGAGCAATGCGGACTTGTATAAAGAGACACACAATAAAGTTTATGGCACACAATAAAGTTATAACAATGGTGACTTCGACTTAAAATAACTCGCCCATGCCTGGTCTAATTATATTAGAGCCCATTGTGTTATCATATATGTCTTTTACCAAATTTTCCGCTGATTCTCGGCTATTAGTTTAGTCAGAAATTATCATTTTTTCAAAGTTATCCAACATTTGATGAAGTCCAATAACTTGGACCACTCTGTATATAAGATCGAAGATTTATGGTATGGGAATTTTTCTTATCTTTTTCGGATTTTTTCTCATACTATTTGTTATTATTTATTAGAGTAAATATAATTTCAAAATAGAAAAGAACAAACGGATAAACAAAGACAAATATACTTTTAATTCATATTTGATAATTATATATTTTATTCTTACAAAATTGTGTCACATAAAAAATATTTTAATAAAGTTTAAATGTTTATGTTAATTAAAATTAATTATTAAATTTAATAAAAGTTGATTAAAATAATTATTAAATTACAAACCCACCATATCTAAATGCTATGCAATAATATAAACATAAACAATTATTTGTTATTATTATTAAAGTTAATATAAATTATTTATTAATAAATTACTCGAGTTCTCATGTTTATCAATTTATTTATTGCAAATATATTATTATTATTATTTTAAACTTTATTTATTGTTTATTTCATATAGTATGAACATATTTATTTCATGTGAAAATAAAAAATTGAAATACAATTGTTGACATTTGATAGTTAATTTTTAAGAGATTTCTTTGGGAAATATTAAATACTTTTGTCGTGATTTTCTTCTTTCTCTGCCCCAGTTGCCCTATTGTGGTTTCGGTTCCGCGATCACTTAGATGTGCCTTCATTCAGCAAGTCAAATGATCCCACTTTCGTATACGTCATGATACTACATGAGTACAATTGATTCGGTAGTATATTTTCAGGTTCAGATATGAAACGGTTTTTACAAATTTTTAAACCGCAAACCATAAAGTGGGGGATTAAGTTTGACCGTTTGTCTGTGTGTTTACCTATCTGCTGTCTGTGGCATCGTAGCTCCTAAACGAATGACCCGATTTTGATTTGTTTTTATTTTGATTGAAAGGTTGTTTAATGGAGCGTGTTGTTAGCTATTTTTTAAGTGCTAGTTTAGGATTTCGTATGCGAAGCAACTAAAAAAGAGGCGTTGACTTTCAAAATCGGTTCATTTTATAGAAAGCTTTAAGGGAAAAGTTAACTTAATGAAAAGTGTTCTTTACTATGTTTCAAGTACGAGTTTAGGGTTCCATACCCAAAACATTTGTCGGGGGTTTTTTTAAATTTTATAAATTCCACTTGTTAAAGTCTAGTAATTGTATATTATTCTATATTATTTTTAAAAATTCGAAAACGACAAATTTTCTGTTCCAGATTCAAATGAAAGTAGTTTTGTTCCAAAAATTATGAAAATCGCATTCACTTGAGTAATGTCTGATGCTATTGGCCTCGTTTTTCTATCTCCCATCAGCTAGTTTTTATACCATGCATATATGAAATATACATAGTATATTAAGTTTAGTCCCAAGTTTGTAACGCTTAAAAATAATGATGCTAGGAAAAAAATTTTGTCATAGCTGTTTATAAAATCACCTAATTAGTCCATTTCCGGTTGTCCGTCCGTCCGTCCGTCCGTCCGTCTGTGGACACGATAATTCAAAAACGAAAAAAGAAATCGAACTAAAATTTTACAGCGTACTCAGGACGTAAAAAGTGAGGTCAAGTTCGTAAATGAGCATCATAGGTCAATTGGGTCTTGGGTCCGTAGGGCCCATCTTGTAAACCGTTAGAGATAGAACAAAAGTTTAAATGTAAAAAATGTTCCTTATAAAAAAATAAAAAACTTTTGTTTGAAACATTTTTTTGTAAACATCACTGTTTACCCACGAGGGCGTTAATTAGGTGCAAATTTTATAGTATGTATTAATATAGGAATATCAGTTGTGTGTGTGTCTATTTAAAAGTGAATATCTTTTGTTATTTACGTGACGTCAAAAAAACAAACGATTGCGCATCAACACTGTCTTTATGTGATATTTTTGTATGTGTTATGTGATAAAGAAATCAACACTGACTATGCATGGTATTTCAACGATTAACTCAGTCAATTGTTTCTTTTCACTTGTTATTCTGTATGAAGTGTTATGTGAATACATTTTTTATAGATTTAAAAAGTTTTTAGCAGATTTTATTTAACTGTTCAGTTTTTATGAAATAGACTATATAATAATTAGATGTGTAAATCTTATTATATATATTAATAATAATTTAAATTGTTGATTAGAATATTATAATTATTTGTAATTTATCAAATAATTTAAACTAATTCAAATATTTAATAATAACGTTTAACCAGCAAAGGTGATGTTTTACTTCTACACTGTACTGCTGTACTGCTGATATTATGACCGAGACTATATTATTAGCAAAACTATACGATTATTAGTTAGATAGATATATATGTATAAAGGTAGTTATATATTTACTGTTTTCATTAGTGATGTGACGAATCAATCAATCATTAATCTTTTGTGGTTACAAAAATAGTGACAATCTCGGGATGGCACTGATTAAAACGCATTTTATGAATTACGTGGCTTAATTCCAGCTTTTTTGGAACCCCTACCTCCTTTCATGTAGCCTATCGTTGCTTTTAATATGACCCCCCCCCCGGGAACGGAAATGGGGCGTATTCTTTTTATTAACAAGTCAAGAATATATTTTGTATTTTCTGAAACACTGGCATTACGATATTTTGAAAAATATGACTTTATAAAATAAGAAAGTACCCACTCTTACTTGGCGTAGTAGCTTTGGAAATAATCCCCCCCCCTCTTGACCAGGTGACGTGGTTTATGGTTGCTTTCCTAAAAATTAAGGCGTGAATTCACGAAGACATAGCAAATACTTGAAGACTCGAATTGGCATTATTGCGAAAAAATTATCATTCCAATTAAATCAAGCATCACTCTTATAATTTGCTAGAACAAATCCTGCCCAATTATCAGTGGCGAGGATCGGTTTTACACAAAGCGACGCCCTTGAGCAATGGCAAAAAATGTCTCCCTAAGTTTTTTCAGCTAGTTTCCTCAGCTGATACAATAAAATACATATAAAATTCAACGCAAATCCTTTTATCGATGATATGTGCTTAAAAGACTAAAATACCAACAGTTTTAGGTTGAAGGTCGTTAAAAATTATGCTGGGTTTTACGAATTTCTTATAGTTTGAGAATGTAAGATGGACAATACTCGAAACCTGATATATTTCTTACTGATGTGGATTATAAAGATACCAATATTCGTTATATCACTAATAAATGTGTATATCAAATGCATTAAATGTTTAAGGTGCTTATAAAATTATTTATGATTATAATAAATGTTAAAATAATATTACGTCATACGCAAATAAAACTATAATAATAATATCCATTTCCAGATAGATACACTACTTACAATTTGCAATAAATTTAAAGAATTCCCATGACTCGAATCATATTATACGATCATTATGACGTAACTATTCATATTTATATATAATTTTATTGTATATTTTACTCAGTTGATCTATTATTATTAACTCAATGGTTTTTTAAATGATTACCCATAGAGATACAAAATATTATATTATTCTACCATAGACATAACATACGTTTTTTATCCCAAAAAAAACTCATAGAAAAACGTGTTTTTTGCTCTGAATGAGCAACAAATATTTTGCTAAAAGCAACAAACAAATAATTTTCATCAAACTCAATTCTAATGAATATTATTATATAGTCTAGATATGATGATTCATCCAAAATTGGCAATATTCCAAATTATTTGCATAATAATTTATACATTACAATCCACAATGGAATCAAATACCAATAACATGACAGCACAGTTCAACCCAAAAACAGAAAAGAATAATACAAATGAAACTAAACAATTGGGAGGTTTATGAACTACTTGTTATCATCATTTGAATACCCTGTGTATCGTTTTCTGATGCCAATTAACCATTTTGGAAATTTTTTTCTGTATCCCTTACGAAATGATAAAAGGATTTCGAATCCTTGATAAGGCATCGATGCCAACCCTAGATTTTTTGTTAGTTTACTTGATAACTGTCCAACAGCCTCTTACTGCGTGAACATTGGCTGCGTTCAACCGAATCAAGCGTTTCGACTCGTTTTGTTTAGCCTACGAGGGATACCGATACTAACCAAAGAATGACGTGCTCTTGCTTTAGCTAAACGCAGCCGTGTTGCCAACTCAGTAGTTTTACAACAAAAACTAGTGGTTTAACTCTTCTTTTCGGAGGTAATAAAATTTTTGGATTTGAAAGGGTTGTGATAAAAATCGAAAAATATTCAGGTAACACTACTGTCTAGTAATTAACTATCCAACTGTCTCATGTCGATATAAGATCCATAAATAATTGGCAATAACTTCTAAAAATTGGATTTCTTTATTTTATTCCCTCAGGATTACTTTTGTGAGGATTGAGGATTGATATTTCATTGATATCAGAAATAAAATATTTGCGTGATAGAATGTTTAAATGTAATTGTCCTGTCTATAACTTCCTAGAAATTCAAACAATATTCTCCTTATCTTAGCTATGAATTCTCAGATCATGACTAACCGTTAAATAATATTTAAAATATATGGCTTTAAAATAATACAACATAAAATTATATCAACGTATTGAATTACAACAAAATTCCTAAAATATTATTTTTAATATTTAATAATTATTAAATAATCACTTTTAAAATAAAAATAAAAAAATATTTCAAATTTTCAAAGTTGAATATGGTCTATCTCCTAAAGCATCGTGGTCTTTAATAATTATTTTTAAATTATTTAATCATTAAAACTCAATATAGAAATAAATATAATTATTAATTTTTTTTTGGAATTTTTCAACAAATATACTTTTTAGGTATTATTAAATTAATTTTTTTTTTAATTATCAAGAATTTTTTTTTGACTAGAACTGTAGAAGATATTTTGATAAAAAAAACCGTATAAATAACGTTTAAGTGGATTTTAAATTTAAATAAATATCACAAAGTTGGGTAAATTCATAGAGATACGACAAATAGAGAACGGTAGTCTGTAAGTGGATGCGATATGCGCAGCCAGAGAGAAGACTGCCAGTGAGTTCCTCTGTGTCCTTGTCTAATACATATACTTATACTTACTAATATATACCATGTGTGTTTGTACCATCTAGGCATATACATATCTGTAGTATGACAGAATACATCTGTTTAGTAATGCATCTAAGCGAGAGGTATTATATACATGTGTTGTAAGACTACAGATACGATACGACAGATCTTCTGTTGTATGCATGCAGAGAGTGGGAGTTTTGTTGCATACTTACTAGTTATCTGTAACTAAAAAACTCCCACTCTCCAAGCGTCTTTCAACTAGTGTTCAATACATGTATATAATACCTCTCGCTTAGATGCATTACTAAACGGATGTATTCTGTCATACTACAGATATGTATATGCCTAGATGTTACAAACACACATGGTATAATAAGTAAATATGTACACATGATTTTGACAAGGACACAGTGGAACTCACTAACAGTCTTCTCTCTCGTTTCGCATATACCATCCACTTACAGGTTAGCAGACCCCTGGCGTTCTCCAACTGTATTATCTGATCTCTATGTTAAATTACTGTAAACTTCTAAAAAGTCCTAGTTTTCTAACGTAACAATTCTTAATAGAAATGTAGTATGAATCTTTTGATTTGGATATTAAAACGTCATATTTAAATAACGCATAAATTGAAAATTTCAAGAAACTCCCGACACAAAATTAGGTCTGATCGTCTGATCGATTCTTCGGTGGTATCGTAACCCTTAAACGTAGTTTTAAAGGTTATTTAATTAAGAGCTATGTTTCAAATATAGTGGACTAAGCAAAGAAAATTAGAAGTTTTATTTCTTTAAAATCCTAATTAAGAATCGGCCCTTTTTGTCAATTTGTAGTAGGCTGTGTTTAAATTTCAGATTTGGGTTATGACATATCGATATTAATAGAATATTCACGTGTTTTTATTTACCTCGTAGCAGGCTTATATCCCTAAATTTTTGAGTCTAAAAATTTGTAAGGAAAAAAAAACTCATTAACTTAAAAATGATTGTGCAAGTAATACCTCAAAGAGTAAAATTACTGTTCGTATTATCAGGAATGTATGATGATATAAAAACCTTCTTTCAAAGAGCCTGTCATGTGGGGTGGGAGATGGAGGGGGATTGAATAAGAATCTATATGAAGTGGATAAGGGTTTAAATAGAGCAATGATTTTGTACATTATTATTATTATTATAAAAAAGGCATATCATTTTTCTTATTTATAATCATAATAACACAACACAAATGACAGGATTGTAATCATACAACAGATTTTGTTTATAAATATTCAGTGAAGTAGAACACTCTTTTGTAGAAAAAAACAAGTGAAAATAAACAGTTGACTGAGATAATTGTTTAAATACCATATACAGACAATGTTGAATATCAGTACTTGTACACTGAAAACAAAATTAAAATAATGACCTAATCTCATCCCGAAGTTAGCCGTTTCATATTGAAATAAAGAAAAATACTTTCAAAAAATATCCTAACGATTGGAACAAGTAAAGCTAAATATTTATATTTACAATAGAATGGGATTGAATTTAAAATATGAATTCATTGATACAAAATCACTGAAGTTAAATAAATAAAATCATTACTTCTATGAAACAGATTGATTTTAGTTTAAAGTCATGCATTTTATTGATTGAAAATAAAATTGTACTTAGTTGGAATATATAATCGTGTAAATAAAGCGAATCGATGAATTAAAAGAAAATTTTTTTGGGTTTGCTTTAAATAGAGGATTTGGTTATAGTCCATATGTGATTGAGCCAACTACATGAAGATTGTTGTTACTAACGTATAGAAAGTTTGAAATAAACTTATTGATCATTTTGATAATATAAACCATATTTTTTGATATTTATATAACAGTTGGTTAAGCTATTCGTTGTGTGCGTAGTCATGGTAGGGACAATAAAATCGATGCCAGCGCTTTAAGTGAAAAATTTTGGAGTTAAAGGGGGCTGTTATGACTAATTTGCAATTCTTTACATGTTAATGTAATAGAAATGTCAAATTAAAATTATTGAAAAAAACGAATTAATTAAACTTAATGCATTAAAAATTGTGAAAATAAGAAATCAAATTGAACAAATATTATTTTTCAAATGTAAATTATCATAATTATTTATTTAAATTTGTGAAACAAGAATATTAAATTTTAAATGTAAGTCTTAAATGCAATCCATACAATTGTATACGCATCCATACAATTCTATAATTAGAGTAGTGTATCGTTACTATGGAAACGAAACTCACGCACGGAGCGAATAGACTTTGGACACTAAAATCAATAGAAATCCTATACCAAAATTTTGTTCGTATCATCAATATTCCTAAACGTTACAAACTTGGGACTAAAAGTACTATACCTTGATATGTATTTCATATATACAGAGTATAAAAACAGAATGAATAAATATATATGTATGTTAAAAGTGGTTTATTAAAACCATACCGTATGGCATAGTTGTCGTGTAGCTTCATTGAAAATGTAAAGAAAAATAGCCTTTGAAATAAATGTCAAAGATTTTTTCTTTTATATTTTCTAATATTTTATAGTCAATTTTTGTTGAGGTGGTTTAATTTACACCTACGGACCAAAATAAAAATATGAAAATAGATGCCTGTAGTTATTTTTAACTGCTTGAGAATTTATTTTCTTTTATAAGGCTAGCCATTTATACATAGATATGATATTTTTGTTAATAATTGGCGACCAATTTGCAGTGGCGAAATAAAAATTGCCATGAAGTTTACCCAAAACCAAGTTATATCGAAAAGTGTTTCTCTCCCATATCTTGAAAACGACATTATTAAAAATGCAAAAGGGCCTGGATTGCCTCTATACCTTCTTGTTTCTATGCCTCCGTTAATAATGATTTCAGCCAAAAAAGGACATCGTTTTCATTTCAATTTTTTTGATTTTGTTCAAGATGATTTGAGGCAAAGTTTGCAATAAAACTCACAATTTACAAGATATTTGCGGAAGGCAAACCAACTTTAGAGGGACGTAGATATTCCCTAATCATTTTTAAAATGACGAAATTCGATTTTTTAATAAAAACTATCCAGGTCAAAACTTAAAAAATATGTCAAAAAATTAAAATTAAACTTTGCACATGTAACGGAAGTTTAGAGAAGTTTTTGCTACGTGCTTAGTGTAGTTTTAGTGTATTTGAGCTTGAGTTATAATATAATAATAATGGGGTTTTACCTCCGTTCCTCAGTCATTTAAGTCTCTAACAGAGGCCACCCACATCATTATGTTTTAATCTTTATTTATTTCAAATACATTCGAATATATACAATTACATTTTCATGATGTGGATGGAGTCGGTTACTTCGTTCTTACCCAAGCGACGACAGTGTGATCAATTTACCGCCCATTAACTATTTTTGTTCACACTGCCGCTGCCTAGGTTCGAACCCGCAACCTCCCAGCCAGTGATCATAGCTTGCTAAGACGCCTTAGCGAGCTCGGCCACTGGACCGGTTAGCTTGAGCTTGAGTTAAAGATTATTTTAGAAAGGTTTTGGTCCTTAAATCCTTAGTTCAGAGAGAGATTTTTTTGAATATTTTTACAGAAAGTAATTGTTTCTTAGGATTTAAAATAACAATAGGTTTAAATGCTATATAGGAATACTTGGACCATTAACATCACAATTATAAAACAAACCGTAGTGTATATGGTACACTTTATTAAAAAACCATACATACACTGATACACATTACATTTTTATATTTCACATCTTATTGAAATATCTCTTTATTCAAGTACAAGTAGTACATTATAAGCTTCAAGTCAGTTTTTAACTCCTACATACAAAGGCACCTCATCATATACCAGATAGATATACATATTTTATAATAGTGTGGTGTGTCGCGGTATATATACCAGATACTAGAAGACCAGATACCAGATAGATGATATTTTATTCTTTTTAAAAATTCCCACAAAAGAACTCATTTGCAACATACATACTTCTTCAGTCCATAATATTAAACAATCATACACATTTAAAATACATATACAGAACTATCATACATTTAATATACAGAACAATATAGATCGTGTATTATAACGTGGGCAGTATTAGAATTCAGATTTAATGACCTAAGCGTACGTGAGGACGGGCTGGATAAATGACTTGAAAAGTCGATGTTTCAGATGTTCGTCCAATTTACTCCTAGTGTTGAGTAGTGGATACAACCCAGCAAAGGATGCGTTTCCAAGGGCAAGACGTTTTTTTTAATGTTCTGCGTCCAATTCAACTGCCTTTGGAGGGTTACACCCAAGTATTCAACACTTTGAGTCTGTTGGATTTCCATGGTAAACATCTTCAATTCAAGTGGATATGAAGAAAATTTAGTCTTCTTTGTGAAAAAGACGGGCTGACTGAGTCTTCGTAGGATTAATTTTGATTTTCCACTTCTAAGCGGGACTGGAGGCAGCTCGAAATAAGTTTCGATTGCCAGGAGGTACAGTAGATTGCTGTATCGTCAGCGAAAAAGGCCTTCGGGATATCGTTTATATAATATAGAATATTTTATTTTATTTTTTGTTTTAATAGATGACATTGTCTATTTTATAATCCATGATCTGTAGGTACATGTTTATAAATAGATATAATAGACAAAGTAGAAAATAATTAGAGCGTATGTTTATTAAACAAAGATAGTATGAATTATCGTAGTTGACTTCCAATTATTATTATTAATGTAAAAATTGTTTGGAGCAACAATTATACATCCATACGACGTTATACGTCATACGTACTGAGAATGACATCTTTTGAAAATCAAATTACTAACTATTTTCATGGATGAAATATAATAGAAAATTTACTGGAACATAACAGAATGGAGAGAAAAAAGCGTGTCTCACAAGAATATAATAAAAATATAAAAAGTGGGATAGTTTGACCAAATCCAATTAAATAATTTTATAATTTAATTAAAATCCTTTCCATTATTATAAGTGAAATTTATCTGATTATCATTGGCTACTGGTTATCGAATGATAGTCAGTGAATCAACAAATTTATCACTTTTGCCATACCCGTATCTCTTAAATTAAGCCTCTGATCCAAATTTGGAAAAGAGTTTTTTTGTTGCTCTTGATGAGCTTATTATGGTAAGTTGGGTTTTTGCAGTCAATAACAGAACACGGTGTATATATATAATATATATGTACGTTTATGTAAATGTAAACTCTCCAGCGGTCGCAATTAAAGTCCGATTTGAATAAAATTTGGTATCAATAAAGGTTTTGGTATTTGAAAGGCCAAGTTTGTTAATGAGAAAAATCGACAGATAAACAAGGAGTGGGTGGGTGCTCAAAGTAAAAAATTTTGAATTTTTTCTTAGATAACTAAAAATGCAATATTCGATTTAAAGAAAAGTGTGTTATAATTTCAATCTGCGAGGGAATTCGCTTAGCTAACGCAGCTCCTGCGTTGTGAATTTTATTTGTTTCAGATTTGTCCTCAGGTTTAGGTGGCCACCACTTTACAGCAGGATGGCGTAAAAGCCTTAAAAATACCGTTTTTGGCGCTGGCAATATCAAAGAGAACTTAATTGATAATAATGAAATTAGACAGCCGTGTTAAATAAAATCATTTTTGCATTCCTTAATTCTTCATAAATAGTTTATGCCTTCAGGTAAAGATGGTTTTATTCAAACATTGCACTGCGGGTAATAAAATTGCAAACCTTTTTTCTAAAAAATAATTAAAACAACGCCTAAACCAAATCTTTTATGTTCTTGAATCATAAAATTGTAAACCATTCAAAGTTGCATTTAAGTTTTTACTACCTTTAATAAAGGAAGTATTGAATTTGCAAAAATACTTAATAAATAATAGCATTTCTGAACCCATTTTGACTAGCTTATAAGCGTTCAAGGAAATCATGTGATGTAGGTATATATGAGATTGTTTTTTGTAAATCGTAATATTCATTACACATCCCGGTATATCAAAATTGTAGGAAGATAATTTAATACGTTTTTTAAAAGTGTTTTTTCTTTTCTATAATGATCATGGTTCAATTCTTGCGTAGGTCAAGATTATTCTATTTCAGAAGAATATATTTCTATTTATTTTTACTCCTTAACGTATAAAAATGGGTTGTTCAATAAGAGTGTCCGAAGTTTAAATTTAGTTGTATGCAAAATATTTGTAAAATTTCGTGTGCAAATTCAACTTCACTGGTTAGCGCGATGTACTTGGAAAAATCATCTTTCAATGTTGAAAAACCCATGCAAATTATTGAACTCTGTTTTAATCCCCGAACTAAAAAAAAAGGGAATGTTATAAGTTTGACCGCTATGTGTCTGTCTGATTTTAATTTTTTTGGTTTCGTTTAAAAGCTAATTTAACGAAGAGTGCTTTTAGCTACGTACGAGTTAAGGGTTCAGTACCCAAAAAAACTAAAAAATTTATGACGAAATTCAACATCAATATCATATTCTGACATCAGATTGGAAATAATTATTCGGGTTGCTTTCATAGTCAATTTCATGAGTCCCGTCCAACATGATCCACCTTGTACAAATTGTTTAAGTTTAAAATACGGACAATCTGAATGGAAAACCATTCATAAATGTATTCGTGTTTCTTTTCACAGATACTAGATATAAGATATTTTGCAAATAATTATCTAATGCCAATTGAAGCGTAGTAATTAGATTTCAAGTGCATTGCTGGCTGCCATTCATTGTAACTAATATACCTTATATGTGCTATCTATGTATTACTACTAGTAATTAAAGAATATAATGATTACTCAAAAACTATATTTTTCCTGTTAACTTCTAGAAAATTATTTATCTTTGATATATTATTCTCACCACGAAATTTACAGAAGATTTAAAAGATTCATTAACAAGATATTTCATAAGATTCATTATTTCATTAAGAAGGAAAAGACAGTTGAATCATAGAGATTAAACCATAGAGATGCAGAGACACTGGAAACGCAATAAGTGAATTCTTGACCGCAATGAGAGAGGTAGCTTACCCCTAAAAATCGAGAAAAGCGCAAAAAAAACAATTTGTTTTAGAATTTGATGAAACTCGGTGAATGGGGTAAGTTTGATCTAAAAAGTATAAAAATTCAGTTAATTTAATGATTGGATGCAGGGTTTCTGAGATATCGCAATATTTTGATCGATTTTAGTCCATATCTCAAGAACTATTCGACCAGTCGTCAAATGCACCCGATTTTTGTACTTCCTGGGTCAAAATTACCTTTGAAAAAATCGAGAAAAACGCAAAAAAAATTGTGTTTTGGAATTTGATGAAACTTGATGGATAGGGTTATTTTGATCCAAAAAGTATAAAAATTCGGTTAATTTAATGATTGGATGCAGAGTTTCTGAGATATCGCAATATTTAGATCAATTTTAGTCCATATCTCTAAAACTATTCGACCAGTCATCAAATGCATACGATTTTTGTACTTTCTGGGTCAAAATTACCTTATATACTGATTGTTATCGAAATTGGAGATACAAAAAATTTCTCGATTTTTTGCAATTTTTTTAAGGGGTACACCCCTTTGAAAAAACCGAGAAAATCACTAAAAAATTTTTTTTGGAATTTGATGAAACTCGGTGGATGGGGTAATTTTGATCCAAAAAGTATAAAAAACAGGTTAATTTAATGATTGGACCAATAGAAAGTTACAATGTCAGCGGGCAAAACTTCATTTTCAAAAAAGGTAGTTATTTTCAAAAAAAAGTCTACAACGAAACTCAGATTAGAGGAACCAAGTTGGATTTAAATCTAAATTCATGGAAATACTGACTCATGATTAATTGACTAAGATCATAAAATTTATCTTTTGCCTTTCCTAAAATATAACCAATTTATGGCTTTTCAAATTTGATTTTACAAGATTAAAACATTTTTTTCGATAATTTAAAAAGTATTTAACGCATACAGTAACAAAAATTTAATCAGAAATAAAAATTATATCATTTTATTTCGAAGAACCATACATGACTTACTAAAAAAATATATAAATTTTTTTTTATTAATATCATAAATCGCAAAGTGGTACACGATTTTTAGTTTATAATAATAATAAAAATATTTTAATATTTTAATCGTAAAATAAATTGACATCATATGTGTATGCTCTCTAACATTGTTTAAATAATATACGATGGTAGAACAATAGTGATCCAAGTATCATTCTTTTAAAAATAAAGATTTTAGTATGAGGGCACGAAAAAAACGTAATTTTTCATAATAGGGTATTATCGTTGGTCAAAAATAAATCATGAAATTTGAAAAAAGTTAAAATTTATATAAAAATATACTTAAATATTCTGATTTCGAGTCATAAAAGCATAATTTTCTTTTAAAATATTAAAATTAAAAATCGTAATTTTTTAACTGTATAGCACGTGACCTAAAACGCGGACAAGCCTTGCTGTGATGTCGATATGAGCCATAGACCATTAATTAGTTCAGTGTAGACAGCTGGGTATAATATATACATAGATAATAAGTATTTATATTTTTTATAATCCGATGTCAATCAATATATCTGTCAAACTTATTTGTGCTATTTCGTGTAATGATACCGATATTACGTCATCAAATTGGATGCCCGTGTCTTTGACAGTTTAAAAAAGGTTTAAAATTTAATTTAAGTTTTTGGCAAGAAAGCGTGTGTATTTTTCCGAAATAAATTTTTGGTGGTTTTTTATCAGTAAAATCAACATTTTGAAGTACTTTTTCAAAAATAGTAGAATACCTTATTATTCCATGCCTCACTCATCCAAGCCAAGTGCTATTTGTCATCATTTTTTCTCGAGAAATCCCAACTTATGAGGAATCAATTATAATAGTAAATATTGATTTTTATAAATATTGGCCAGTAAAAATCATTAATTACCTTAAAATTTAAAAATACATTTTTTTATTTTCCACAAATATAAAAGTGTTACTTGAATCACTTTCGTTCTACCGTCAGCACTTGTTGTCTCTGTTTGAGGTAATAAGATATATTTAGTGGTATTTGGTATTTAATTTTATTTGTTCTTTTTTTTAAATAAGTACCTTAGGTATATCTATCTACGACACAAACGATTGTTACCTTGTACATGAAATCACAGTACAGGTTTTAAGCGCTTTAAAATATTATATATGATATTTAATGCTTATAAAATTACAGTATATTTCATATAAATAGACCCCACTTAAACGAGTATATATTTGTAGATTATCACATAAGCCTTTTTTAGCAAAGGGCTGTACAGTTATTGTACTATAAGTGCAAATCTATCGAAAAAGCGAGGTTGGAAATGCAGCGGATTTTATAATTTGATATTGATATCAAAAAAAGAAGAAAAAAGATGGAAGCTATCTTTAGAGGGCTTTAAAATAGCTATGGTCGTTTTCTAACCATTTAGAATTCAAGCCTTCTTCATAAACTAGACATGACTTTTTTAGGTGCCTTTTAAGTAAAACGTTCTGACAAAATATTTGCAAATTGGAAAAAGGTTCATTTCCATCTTCGAAAAGGTGGCAAGTTGAAATCCAACTACTTTTGTCAATAGATTAACTCTAATACCATTGTGTTACTCAATGTTTCTGAAACTATGGTTTCTGATAGTTCTTTAGACACGAGGGATATTTTAGTATTAATACAGGTCTTTCAAATTCTATGCATCTCACGTGGTATCCACTGAGTTAAGTCAACAAAAATTATTCAAAGACTCAATTTTTAAGTTTCTATTCAAAAACAGGCCATACAATAATGTGCGCGAAAAAATTTCTCATTTTTATCCATAAGAAAGAGATTCTATCTATAAAATAAGGTTGAAGATTGTTTTCGTACTACCCACTCTATGCAGGAGTATCTTTAAAATTATTCTACTGACTTCTCGGGCAAATTTTACGCCCGATATACGCTCCTGAAAGTGTATACTATTATGTCCAAGCAAAAACAATCAGAATCCATAAAAGGGAATAATTCTGATGTCGAATTGGCCATATTATCCATAAAATTGTAGAATTGGACTTGAAACTATGACAAAATTTGAAAATAAATTAAAATTGATTAAAAAACGTGAAAGTTATAAGCAATCAAAGATTGCACTCAAAGGGTGTCCATCTCCTTATAACAAAACAAATTTTTATAAGTAACCTCTATAGCGATATACACGTGTGACGTCACTATTTTGTATCTTCCTCTTTGTTTAGTTAGGAATTTTAAACGTTCATATCTTGCATGCTAGTAAAAATTTTGATAAACCAATCTCACTTTTCTATTCGTGAAGTGAGAATTTTTCATCTGAAGTGATTAAAAAAATTTAGTCCGATCTCGCATTTTAGATATTCGTTGTTAATACAAATCCTTGTAAAGTACTAGAAAATCTATATTAGAATAATCTCTTCTAAATACAGCACCATGGTACTTAGAAATTAAAGCTCTGGCGATGGATTAAAGTAAAGTAAATCTTTTTTATACAATATCATTATACACTCGAAAAATCTTTCCTTTGTGTAATAATTCGGCTTAGTCAAACACACCTATATGTATTTTAAACTGTAATATTTGAAATGCATTCCTAATTAAATACTATTATGCAAATAACCTAGTTTGAAACAATGGTTTTAAATGTTTGTATTACTTCAAAACCACCATTTATGTGTCCAAACAAAATATTTCATGCACAACTTCATTCCTGCAACAACTTTCAACGTCATTTTACCTCACCTGGATAAATGAATTAAATCGTTTTTAGTCGTGATCGTAGAGACAGACTTGTTCATTAGGCTAGAATATTAACTATAATAGTAAAATTGGATAAGCAAATAATAGTCCAGGCTCCAAATGACTATGGTGATAAAATTTGAAACACGGCTCAAGAGAATACATGCTTTCTTTTCCTAAAAAAGCCTTCACAATTAAAAGACTGTGTGGTTTTTTGATAGAAACAATCATCTCGGCTGGATTTTGTAAAAGAAATTGTTGAAACTGTTAAAAAACTTTAGGGAATTCTTTGTGTCCTTGTCAAGAAAAAAGTTTCGTGCAAGTCTATGCACGAAACGATCTAAGCCTATGCTTGGGAAATCGTTTGAAAGTCTATGTTTTGAGTTCTGGAGCCCATTTTATTGCCCTAATTCCAGAAGCATTTTTAGCCCTAAGAAAAGCTCTTTATTTTCTCTATGCCCATTTTCACCGCTTTCTCGAGACCTTTTGGAAAACCCTAGTACTTTAAAAAGCCGGCGACACAGCAATCATTGTTTCTTATTCTTCGTCGCGTTCTCCGCAGAAATTGTCATTTGTGATCCCCCATTTTCCAGGTATATCTCGATGGCACAGTTTTCCATGAAGACTCCAGTTATACAGATAAAATCCTCCTTATGGTTTAGTAGTCTCTTTGTCCTACTGATATCGATTTTCGGCCACAAACGTATTTCTAGCAATGAAACTATCATCTTGATTCTGCCATACCTCAAATTGCTTTCTTTTTGTAAATTCAAGCCTTGCAAGTCTGTCTACTTCTATATTTCCCTTCACATATTCTTGGCTAGGTATTCCACGTAAACAGACCTTGCCGTCGTGGATCCGGGACAGAAATTTTGTCTATCTTGGCTACCTGGCTATCTGAGTAGATTGTGACAATTCTGAATGGTATGTCACTGCTCCTCATGAGGTAAGCTGCCTCTCTTATTAAGCAGTTTTTTGCTTAAAGTATACTGCAACCATTCTTCAGTCTAAACGACTCTTGAATGCCGAATACCTCTGTGTAGATACCTGCGCCAGCTTCTTTGAGACTGTTACAAGAGACCATTGTTTTTGCGATGTGCGCTAGTTTCCCGCCGTTATATTTTACAACCTGTCTCCCTTTCATCACCTGTACTAAATCGTAGTAGTAAAATTATTTTGTAACGAGCCACGATAAACACTCACCAACACACACACATACACCAGCTCTCTCTGAATGCAATAAACATAACATAAACTAACAACTTATGTACACCTATATACACTTCTACAAAAGTTATGAAGCATAGAGTTTATAGTGTGTAGATACACCTTCTTCATCGCTGGCATAACTTCAGTCAACAAGTGGAGTTTACTTTACTAAGGTGTATACTTACTTAACAGCAGAAGACCACGAAGAGAACACCAGAGACCAAAGCTATTTTACATGGTCTGCAAACTGAAGAAGTGATGAACATGGCAGAAGAACATTCTGTGGTTATTATAACTGAAGATGACGATGGTTAGAGAAGAACTTGAAATATTTTGAAGAAAAAAAAAAACGCTCTTTAATTTAATCGCGTTTTGGAAGGATTTTTTGGAAGTGAAGGACATTTTCTCCGTGGCGTTTGTTTGAGCTTGTGTGTTTTGTAAATAAATAACCAAATCAGGTGCGGCTGTTTACAAATTACTTGAAAAAGAATCGGCCGGATGTGTTGGATTGTGTATTGTTGATGTTTGTGTGTTGATTGTATATCAAAAATTTGTTTATAATTGTGTTTATTGTTAGGAGAAAAAATTACAATAATGAGGATACTTAAATTTGATTGGTATGCATTTAATTTAATTTATTTTATTTTTTATTTATATATATTTATTTTTATAAGTTAGTTTTATTTAGTTTTGAGTAAGTTTTGCTCAGAGTGTGAGTTATACATATTATATTTATATGAGAGTGTGCGAGAAATTAATAAGTGAGCCTCAAAAATGTGGAGTAGTAGTCAATCGAATTTTTTACTTTTGGATGTACGAAATTTTTTAATTGTTGAAATCAAGTGAGTTATGATTTTAACAGTGTATATATTATTAAGCGATATTTTTTTAAAGTGTATTTACAAAAATTGTGTGTATTTTTATACAAAAAGTGCCTTTTTAAGATTTTTTTGTGGTATCGTTAGTTTCTAAAAGAACGGTTTTGATAACATGAAATGTTATACAATACCTGCGAACGTTTCTTCTGGAAAATCCAAATGTTTTAGTGAAAATATACATAAAAAAGAAGCTATTCTCGTGGTCACGTAGCAAGAGTTTACAATTAATCAATATCTTGGATATTTTTCCCGAAAGAAATGAACGAAAACCTGTTCATGTTGAATTTTTCTAGCTTTTTGGTTTGGAAATGGTATTAAAAAAGTTGTGCCCAGGCGTGGTTTTATGAGTGAATTTCGAAATATTACCAAAGTGAAATTAACTACTTAAACATCGGCCGTAGAATCTAGTTCCGAACCCCTCGCTTTCGCGACGAAGGTCTAAAAGCTAGAACGTGTTTTTTACCGAGATTTGCTGAATACAATTCGAATAAATAACAAAGTGAAAAAGTTAATAGTATATCGGTTGAGAATCGAACCCCAAACCCTGCTCTTTTTGTGGTTAGGGAGTAAGGATTAAACTCTCGAGTGATGCTCCATTAAGTTTTTGACTATTAAGTTTTTATTTCTCCGACGTACTTAAAAATTTTACCCATCATTCAACTCTCCTCGAATATTGAATTCGACAAAGAATAATTTTATAAACGTACAACCTATAAAAGATGCAATTTTTGGCACAATCGAATCATTTCACTTTTGAAAGAGGTTTAATCAGCAAATAATTTGTTTGAAATGTAGTTGAAAAATAATTTTGAAAAAATATTACAGATCGATGATCGTCTGGATTTTAAAAAGATGACTGATTGGAATTTTGATAAAATTAAACACTTCTAGGATACTTCTTGACGAGTGAAAAACATTTTTGGAATTTTTGAGACCTCTGAATCTTCCAGGAGGTTCAAACTACAAACCCTTTGTTGAATCCAAAAATCTTTCAAATTTAAATCATTCGGCAACTTTGCTTTTAGATTTCCTCAGGTCATTGAAAGCCGCTTTTATTATTTCTCCAAAGTAATGATGATCAAAAAATTTGATAAGACCATCAAACTATAAATAGCTTCTTGTTAGATTTTCACAAGATAAAACAATAAATTTTTCGAGGTAATAGCGTGATATAAGCACTTTTCGTCTGAATTCTAAGAATACTCTTTGTGAATAAATTACCTAATTTACTGATAACCTCTCCAAACTGAATGTTATGGGAACTTAATGTATGACCGTGAATTTTTTTTTGTTTAAACAGAGGAAATATTCAGTTTTTTTTTTATTGTTTGTTCATTATGCGACCGCGACCGTGAAGATCACTTTTAATTGTATGTTTTTTTTTCTCCGTTGTTGCTACTTGCTAGTTTTAATATTTAAGTACACTAATTTAATTTGAACCAAAACGTAGCGCGAAATTTGGAAATTAACTGAAAAAATTCCAGTGCAAAGTATATCCAATTTTTTACTTTAGCTTAAAATTTGAATAAAAAACTATATGGGAAGTGAGATTAATTAGTTTGTTCTGGAAAATGAGAAACCTTAATTTGGCCTCTTTTCCATTTGAACCCAGGTATTGGCGAATCATGTTTATTATCTCGAGATTGAAGTAATAAAACTGAAATAATTTATCAAATCTTCTACGATACTCCAGAGGAAAAAGATTTAACCTATTGTGATACAAGTTGCTTTTGAATGAGAATATCTTAAGGACTTAAAAACCTTCTAACTTCTTACAATTTCTGGAGGACTTAACAAAATAAATTTTTAAAAACTGTTGATAGGGTAGTAGAAGGTTGGGTGCTGATTGATTATTTTGGCCAGTTATGGATTATTAAGATAATTTAATGAACCTATACCAAAATTTTGTGCCTATCATCAATATTTTTAAGCGTTATAATTTTGAGACTAAACTTATTATACCTTGATATATATTACATATATACATGGTATAATTATATGACTTTTTCAAATTCAATAGTGGCTGTCTAATTTCAAAAATGACAACCTTTTTTTTTCGTTTTGATATGAAAAAGAATTCTTTGTGTTTCAATTGTCTAAAAAGAATTAGGTTTCTTTCTTTCATTTTGGGTAAGGGGTTGGTTAACTTTTTTTACAAAATATACCCTTAGAAATTATTAAAGTCATTTGAAGCCGTCAAATAGGCGCCTATTAAATTATATGGACACTTGACAATAAAAAAGTATTAAGTTACTTTTGAGTGATAGAATATAGTTTATTAACACTTTAAAAACATTTATTATTTATTATTATATGTAAAGTATCCAGACATGAATCTCTGCCTTTGCAGACACTTAGGATTTTTATGTCTGTTTGTCCTTGAATCATTATATTTGTCTGATATTGATCCTAACGAGAACCATTCGTCATACGCTTACTGAAATGCAATTTTCTTGTTATTTATTGATTAATTTCAATTTGATCCACATTTGAGTTGTCTGATTTAAAAAATTTGATATTTTACTGCTTCTGTAAGCGATTTTTTGGAGGTTCTCCAAAAAAAGGTTTCTGGAGGTGATCACCATTGGATTAACCACCAGGTATTAATAGACAAAATAGTCAAAATTATGATTTTTGACAAAATGCCAGATTCCAAAAAAAAAAAATTATTCCAAAAATTTCCAACTATAAAGTGGTCTAAAATATTGAAATAATTTTGAGAAATCTTATTCCTTCAAATAATACAAATAATACATGGGGAAAATATTTAGGAAGATTGTGAAAAAAATTCGAAACCGATCGATCGTGCAGTTTCGGAGAAATCTTGCTCACCGACTTTGAAAATACGTGTTCTTATAAAGATATGTTTTATCATGTAACAAGGCTAATTATCTTAAAATTTGGCATAAGTGACAATCGCTTTTCCTACATTTAAAGGAAATGAATGGTATTTGTCTGTTATTTCTTCTATAAGTGATTTTCTATAAATCTTTAGGCATCAATATTTAGGCAAAAGTATAGTAGGTATATTTCGAAAAATTTTACTCTAAAATTTCGTCTAATTTTCGCAAGTTTTAACAGAATCTACTCTCAAAATTTAAAGCGTAAGTCTCAAATATTTTCATAGATTTATTTTTTTTTTTGAATTGAAACTTTTTTTTTTTTTTCAAAACATATTTTTAAAATGACTTTTTATAGAAATGTTTTTGTATATTCAATAAATAAAAAGTAAGTCTCTACACCTTTTTTACACTCTCACAACAGGTAAATAACATTCTTCTGAAAAAACGTTTGCTTAAAAATATTTTTACGTGTGTGTTGTAGAACTAAGCTATTAAACTCATTTTGAATACATAACTAAGGAGTTCTTAGTTTTTTTGTTGGTGTACCTAATAAAAATCTTTGGATGTTTATTAAAAATTAAAAAATTTTTATGTTACGCTTTAACAAATCCATTAAAATTCCAATATTATAAAATTTTTACCTTGAAAATTTATTATAAATAATTAAAATTAGCACGTACCTACCTATACAATAAGCAAAAGCATAAAGTCTTATTTTTTTTTAGCAGAATTGATTATTTATCTAATTATAAATTCATAAAAGTTTTTGTTTTAATCGTATTTTGAAAACTTTTTGTTTTTTGATACTCTCACAAAAATTTTGAATTAAGATTGCGTTGTGTGGCGTCTTTACATGAAATGAATCTAATTAGTCCATTTCCGATTGTCTGTCTGTCGCCAGTCCGTCTGTCATCATGGTAACTCAAAAACGAAAAAAGATATCAAGCTGAAATTTTTATAGCATGCTTAGGACGAGTTTGTAAATGAGTAACATAGGGTTCAATTGGGTCTAACAAGTCTTAACGATATATTTCGAATGGGTCAATATTTTTTACAATTTTTCTAAACATAACATTTAGAATGGAGTCTCAGAATCTGTTATTTTTGGAACACAATTAATTTGATACTATTAAATCAATAGTTTCTGAAAAAATTTTCTATTTTTCTATGAAACGCTACAACAATTGTGCTGATTATATTACAAAATTGTGACGTCAGTTCTTAGTAATCCAAAGAAAACATAACTGATTCTAATTTCAATTATTTATTTTTATTAATAATAAATACTGGGAATTTTTATAATATTGAAAATACAATTTACAATAATTTAAAGAATTTTAATTGATTCTTCATTATTTTAATTAAGTTTTATTTACAATAATTTGTAATTTTTGTTTGTAAAAGTGATTTTACCTTCGAGATTTTTCGAACTTCTTTTCTATTCCTCTTTCAGTATTTCTGAACCGTAAGTTATTTTTTTAAATAAATAAATAAATTTTTCAAATGTAATAAATAGGTACTCTTTGCATGGTGAGGTCTTTAAATTTAATAGCACTAACGCCAATGTAAATAAAATAATAAATAATAATTATTTAATCTGGTATCAATCTGCATATGAGTATCGAAAGTTATGGAACTTCGTAATGAAATGGTGCAAAACATATAAAGAATTTGTTAGAAAATGTTCGAGCAATAATCCAGAAACGACAGAAGAAAACACGATCTCAAATGCAGCCTTGGTATTTCAGTCCTTGTCCAAAGTTCGACCAAGGCTAAGTAATCAAGTTTTGGTTTGCCAATCATTACCAAAGGTTAATAATCAAATCTCTCTAGCATTTGTTTAGGCCAATGATACGAGTTTGTAAATAAATCCAAATCTGATCCTCAAATTTGATACGTTGTTAATTCAAGGCTGGAATAAATTTTGGCTTCCAAACTTGTTTCCATCGACAAATACCTCTTCCCTGATTATCCTCACTTACAGAACTTGAATTGCCCACCGAATGGTTACCAATTAACCTGCCTAATGTATTCAGGACAAATCTTTTCTAAAATTTGGATTAATGATTTGATTCGGGTGAGTTTTGTTAAATATGTACTCGAATGAAAATGAATTTGACCCGAGGTCGTTTACACTCGAGCTTCCGAGTCAACTCAGTGCGACCAAGTAGATTCGGTGAGACAAATAAATAATGTTTAACTAATTTTTTGTAATTTATTTCATATTAATTATTAATAATTAATATTACTAATTGAATAAAGGTGTTTAAAAATGGGTATATCCACAATTTTTTCTATGAATTCTTACCCGTAGGAACATTGTGAAGGTTCTTCTCATCATTGCTACAGTTAGATATTGAATTGTTAGCAATTTCTTCCTAATTTTCTTCTTACTATTCCTACGTGTTCGAATTGTGGGCAAAATTAAAGTTGCAGGAAATGTAAATTGCGCGAGTGACTCGAAAACTCCTTTTAATAAAGTTGAGGGCTGAGCTGATCTTCCTTCAATCAAGAAGCTCGTATACATTAAGGACTTGAAACTACATCTGTTCAGGTTTTTCAAGCACGTTAGTGCTGATTCATCCTAGTTTATTATATGTAAATTTATCATAGTCAAATTTAAAAAAATTCTAAATATGCATATCATAGTTATCCAGCCTCCTCTTTCTCCGCTTCACAAGAGAAATGAATACACACCTCCTATTTTTTTTCATTTCAAATAACATATTCATTTTTTTTTTTTGAAAAACAAAAAAAATACATATTCGTTGTGTGCGTAGTCATGGTGGGGATAATAAAATCGATGCCAGCGCTTTAAGTGAAAAATTTTGGAGATAAAGTGGGCTGTTATGACTAATTTGCAATTATTTACATGTTAATGATATAGAAACTGTCAAATTAAAATGATTGAAAAACACTAATTAATTAAACTTAATGCATTAAAAATTGTGAAAATAAGAAATCAAATTGTACAAATATTATTTTTCAAATGTTAATTATCGTAATTATTTATTTAAATTTGTGAAACAAGAATATTAAATTTTAAATGTAAGTTTTCAATGCAATCCACACAATTATATATGCATCCATTAATTCTATAATTAAAGTAGTGTATCGTTGTCATGGAAACGAAATTCACGCTCGGAGCGAATATGTGTAAAAACACATTTTTAATATTAAAACGGTTACTCGTAAATAAATATTTTAACAGTATTTTTGTTAGAAACACAACAAAACACAGTTTTTTTTTTTTTTTTTGGTATGTTATTGTATATTTTTATTTCATTAATTAATTTTTCGTTTCTTTTAACGTCTCTATATTTTATATTATTTATATCATTGTTTTTGTTTTTATGAACGTAGTTCGTACGAATTCAGGTAAATAAATTTTGTTTAATTGGAATTCATAACTAACAAAAAATAACCACATAATATTCTAACTGGGATTTAAGATTTATACAGGCTGTATTTTTGAGAACTGTATATACGCTTTAAGCATAGTTCAAGTGACAATTTATGATAGTTTATATTTTTCAATTGTTATGTTTCACGCTCACTTTGCATCAGGTAATTGCCAGGTTATTGTCAGTTTCAAACAATGCATTGTCGACACTACACAAGAATTCAAGTTATAGACGCGCTTTACTAAAAAATGAAAGGGGTGCTTCATATTTTTTCATACCGGGCTCCTTATATAAAAATCGATTCTTAAAGAGTAACCTCAAAAAATAAGGAAAATTATACCAGAAAATCAGGAGTCATCAGGGAATTTTGAAAATTGATACCCTCTCCAAAAAGACACTTCAATCACAGAATTCTCGGAATGTGGCCATTATGGAATACTCTATTGTCGTTATGAAATACGTTTTATTGAGTTTACTAAAATAGAATCACGAAGATTCGAACCATTACTGCCGTAAATTTTTCGCTACGTTGTCCAGAATCTACACGTGTGATATTTTTATTAATTCTAAATCGATATTTTTAGACATTTCACTTCAATATTATTATATTATTTTTCTCCTCTCCAGGCGGAAAGTGCCAACTTTTACCTTGCTGTACTAAACAAAGTTACCGCTTTCCGCCTCCGTTGACCAGAAAAATAGTACACACACCACGGGAGCAAGTGAAGAATGTCTCAGAGTTTATGTTTGTCGTGAACATGAATTCTGAGACATTCTTTGCTTTTGCTACCTATATAAGACCTTTTGCTACCTATAACAGAATTGTTAGAGCATGGTCGTTTTGGGATACTCTTCAAGGACAAATGCTTTTCGTTAACTTTACCAAAAAAAATCTTGAGAAAATTCAACACTAAAAACAAAATTGATTAAATGATAAATTGTAAATTCTTCTGTAACGTTGAAATCGATTGTTTTGTAAGAGATCAAATTTGTCGTTGCGTTGTCCAAAATCTAACACGTGCGATATTTTTAGTCATGCCAATGCCAAAGTCATGAAAGAGTACAGAAAATAAACAATATTTACAAATATAAATACTTCAAACATAATAATAAAAACACAACGAAGCAAAGCAAGCAAAGAGAGTAAAGTAAGTAAGTACTCCAATCCAAGAGTATGTTATTAGTGAGTTGTGAAGAACACAACGCTGTGCTCGCGAGGGTCGTTGCCTTTTTCAATGTTATTAAGTTAAGAAGAGAAGCCCGCGAGTCGTCAGTTCGTCCATAGTTTGTCTTCTTATAAGTGTATAGTTTTTATTCGTGGAGGAGTATACAAACGGTTATCTATATAAGCAGTCCATAGACATCGTCGAATATTTTTAAAGCTGTTCACGGATTAATTCCAGAACACTAGCTTCATCTTGGCAAACCATTTCTTGGAATATCAATAACAGCTAAAATTAAAGAATGGATGGTTTAGTCTTGTCAAGTTTCATTCAAATCCATTCAGTAGTTCTTGCGTGAAAGCGTAACAAACAAATAAACAAACAACCTTACTTTCACATTTAAAATATATAGGAATGAACGCCATATTCACACAATGTCATAATGCCATTGTTTCAGAAAATGCTAAATGTTTTCTAAATTTGATAATAAAAAATGTTTCATCCTAGGTAGGATCATAGTAGAGGCTACGGTAGGATAAATTGAAGGAGAAGGGGTTCCAAAGAGGCTGGGTTTGAGCCACGTAGTATATGGACACTCCCAAAAATAATCTGTGGATACTTACTGGCAAAACTTAATAAACATATGGAAAAAATTAATATCACAGGGAACGATCTCCGCATATTTTATCATAAAGAGAAGAAAACTGGAATACACATTTTGTGTGATTCCTTAAGTACCTCTCTCTCAAACGACACCGTCACTTGAGATGGCCACTTTGGTTCACCCTCTTGATATCTCAAATTTGAAATTATAAATGGTTTTTCGTTTGATTAAATATTCTGGCCGCCATTTTAAATATTTGAATACTATACAAATATTTCTGATGTTATTTTAATACGAATTCCATGAGCTTTCAAGTAAGTGGAAATATCGCACGTCTATGTTCAGCTTTATTATAGGCACTTTAAAAATGTGATACCTATCTGTTCTTTTTTCAATGTAAACGTGCTGCATTCTTTTAAGTAATATTTCTATGAAAAAGTACAAAAACTGATTTTTTTTTTTGAAAAAATTGATACATAGAATATAACATCACTTGATGACTTCCGTAATTATGGTTTTAGCCAAATCCAGGAATTAATAATTATTGAAAAAACAAAAACAAAAATTGTTACCAATTCTATCTAATCTGACCAATCCGACAATTATAAAAACCAGAGAATCCTGGATTATTGGAATGTTCGGATTACTAGATTTTATAGAAAAATTGATAATAAATATCATCACTGGCATGAAAATAATCTTATTTTAGTAATTTTTGTTTATAAAATTCGATTGCCGAAGGGTGCCGGATTATTGGAGACGTATTGGTCTATTAGAGTGCCGGATTAGTGAGAGTGTATTGTATTTGGTAATTCCTGACAACCTGCTAACCTTTTTGCTAATTAAACATGGCCAAACATGATCAAACATGGCAACCATACCTCTCACCAAGCAGAGTTTATTATGAAAAATTATTATGATAAAATTTTTTTTCTCTTTTCGTTACAACGTAACTCGATTAGCAGACACACTGTATATAGGATGGCTACAAAAAATAAAATAAAAAACTAATTCAATACATAAATAGTTTAACAAATAATAAAAAACTAGTTGTGATTTACTAGTTAATTAAACTGAATCACCTTGTACCTATAATCATAATCAAACATAATTATTTTAATAATAAAAGTTAAATATGTGCTCGCATACCTGTGGCCAATCATAGACTATCTTTTTACACATTCAAACAAAATATAAATACGTGCATTTTTACTTATAATGAGCATAAAAATTATTATACATTTTTGTACACTTTACCATTGAACATTACTGGAGTAGATAAAAATTTTAATGAATTATCAGACTGTAACTGATTATTTTATTTAACACAATACAACTTTTATTACATATAAAATACTTTGTGCATGTATGTATGTTTTTTTAAAATACCAAATTAACAGTGCACACGCTGTATATTGACTGCATATTAAAAATAACATGATATGTGTACAATGTGTACCAAAATTAATCGACCATTTATCATATTTATATTATTGTGTAAACAAGATAATTTATATTAAGTGGAAAAATATACAGAGTGAGAAAACGTATTAACTGTTGTGTAGCAAAATAAAACCACAAAGTTATCAAAAGTAGGAACCGCTTATAATTATCAACAAGAAATTATTGATTTTTAATTTCCAAATAAACTTAATGCTACCGTGGGACAATTCTCAGATTGACAAAATTTGGAGGATTTATTTTATTTTTCGTATGCCTTCTACGGAATCTAGGTATTCTTCGAAAAAAAATTTCCAATAAAAGTGGTTTGTTGAAATTGAATGAAGAAAACTGATAAGGAACTGATTAGCCTCCAAAATCGAAATTTTGTTGATAATAAATAAAGTATATAATACAGAGTAATACAAACAAACTTGGATGAAAATTATAATTATTACTAATATATTCGCTGTTCATTAAAAGGTATCAAAAAGTACCATATTGGCAATTTTGATAAACCAAGTATGTAATCCTACTAAATTTGGATCATACTTTTCATATTTGTGATCAAAATTAACTTAGCTCTAATAGGTTTCAAGAATTTGGAGACCAGGTCCGGAATTAAGCATATAAGTGATAGCTAGCGAAAAACTGACATCGCAGCTGCAAAAAAGGACTCAAAATGAGTGGGTTTTAAAAAAAAATTCCAATAACATCGGACCAAATTTGCTTGTGTTATCAAAAAATCGAATTTTTTAACTTAATGACGTTATCAGAATAAAAAAAATTTAATTTTGCTCTCATATCCAAATTTTATCCAATTTTGATAAACCAAGTATGCAATCCTACTAAATTTGAGTCATACTTTTCATTTTTGTGTTCAAATTAACCTAGCTCTAAAAGGTTTCAAGAATGTGGAGTCTTGGTCCCGGAATTAAGCACATAAGTGATAGATTCTTACCTCCAAGACTCAATCGAAATAATATTTCATCTATGTTCTTCGGATATAAGGCAGAGGTTAACTTTGTTAGTGAAATACCTTTCTTACAATTTATAAGAAGTCGTATATGAATAAAAATATCTGTAGGTCACTGATGTGGTATTAAAAAGATTAAAAATACATTTCAAAACATTTAAACCATTAAAAAACTCTAATAACAGGTGTGTTTCTTTTTTCTATATTCTTGAATGATGGGATTCTACAACAACAACAAAAAACTTCATGTTCAAAAACGGTTTCTTTTGTTTTGTAATGGTTGACAGAACATTTCACCCTCATAACAAAAAAAAAGAACCTAAGGAGTAAAAAGCAAGGCAATTCATTGTATGGAACGATAACAAAAACATGATAAAATTGCTTATATTTTTACTTAAAGGGAAACAAAATTGGTACCTTCCTGTCATTTACTTTTAAAAAGTATAGTTAACTACAATTTTTATAGATTATTCACTTCCACTAAAGTGAAAAGAAATGCGAGCGAGGTCAAAAAATAGACAATCATATTTGATTTTCTGTCTTGCATTTATTAGATGACAGACGTCTAGTTTTAAGATTATTCCCGAAAAAAATGAGTGTATGAAAATATTTTGCACTTACGTTTCAATTTTCGAGGATGGATCCTAAGAAAACGTAATTTTTTGGGAATGTCCTTAATAACTTGAGAATATAAATACAACAACAAACAACAATAGGCGCTACAGCCCGACGTGAGCTTTGGCCTCCTTCACAATGCGCCTCCAGACGTTGCGGTCCTGGGTCTTGGTTCCCCATCCAGTGACTCGCATTATCCTCAAATCATTCAGCACCTGGCCCATCCACCTGAGCCTTGGTCTTCCTCCCTTCCTGGTAGCATAGATCTTGGCGTTAAGTATCTTCTTCGGCATTCTGGCGTCTTCCATTCTCTGGACGTGCCCAAACCAACGGAGTCTGTGGCATTTGATGAACTTAACAATATCTTCACCGTCCAGGATTTCTAATATCTCCCTGTTGTTCCGGATACGCCGTTCTGTCTCATTGATTTGTACCGCTCCATAGATTCTTCTGATTATTTTCCGTTCGAACCTTCTTATCTTCTCCTGATCTTCTACCGTGAGTGTATAAATATCCTGTCGAAATTCTTGAAGCGCCCATATTATACACATAGCGAAAGCATGATTTATGATGGAGTTACAAGTTCGAGTTGAGTAAGAAAAATGAGTTACTGTCTCGATAAAGGCGAAATCGTCGATAGTTGATCGATAGAGGCGAAGAAAGATAAATGATCGATAAAGGCAAAGTCACCATTCATCAACTATGCTTGTGAAGATTTTTTGCAATTTCTCTTCACGAACGAACACGCGATGGGGATGTAATGCCCTAGAGACTATATTAATAACTTTCTGAAGTACTTACACATGAACGCGCCCAGGAGAAGGTATGGGAGGACAGCTGCCCCCCGCTAAACTCGGATTTACCATATATTTAGTTGGCTGAGTATGTGTTTATGACGACATATACCGTTGAATTTACGAAATTTTAGGTTCCCCTTTCCTATTATGCAAAAAATTACCCTCCCTCTCTTGGACCAAATGTTGGATTAGGAAAACGTCAAATGAATGGGGAAAGATCCTTTAATTAAAGCACACTATCTAGGCGAGACGATTTCAAACCCACTGGAATCGAATTCTCATAGAGCACCACGTATGGTTTTAGAATAAAAACAAAAAAACTTAATTGAAAACAAAATTGATCGGGAATTTTAGTTCTTGCAGTGAATTATCTGAAAATTGTTCCAGTGGTAAAATTGTCTTTCAAAACTTTGGAGATATTTGTAATTGTAATTTGTAAATCTTAAAAATATTCTATAAATTAGAAATTTTTGTTTATTAAATCCACTTAGACATGATAATTGATTTTCTTGCATAAATAATTTAAAACAAACTATATACAATCGTTCTGGCTACTGGCTACTTAATTAATGCATTTTTTGAAAGAATGTCTGCATGTATGTCTGAATCTGTTTTAAATGTGTGTATATTTAACGAATATTTAATGAGAGATTCAGAAAGAGAGAATGTTTTTAAGGCTAACAAAATGTTATTTAACCGAAAATAAATAAATACAAAAATATGCTGCGCGCATTGGTAACTGTTTGGAATTTCTTTTCTCTAAAAAAATGTTTTATGCTTATCTCAAATAGAGTGTTAACTTCTGTGATTGTTAAGTTTTTTTTCTAATTGCAAAGCAACAGATGTGACCACTTTGGATGTGGTGTAATGTTCTATTCTCTGTTTTCTTGAAAAGAGAAAATTATTGTTTCACCTTTAGTGTTCTCGGATGTGAGTAAGAGTATGATTTTGAAAAAATTGTAGTACTTTATTTAGCCATATCAAAGGTTAAGCTTGGATATTACGAAAACCGTTGAATTCTGGCCAAAAAGTATCATGGGATACATAAAAATTAGAGTTTTAAGAGATGAAAGAGTTAATGGTGAAGTTTGTTAGGTTAAAATGAAAAGCAGAGTAATACACAGTTTCTTGGAGCCTTGAAATCAAGAACATATATATAAGGACGTGAAACGTGGTGGAGAAGGTAGCAGGAATTAAGGCGTCTATCTGAGAGAGGTCTAGCCAATGGCCACTGCGTACTTTGTACTGCGCATCAGGCTATCTTTTGTTTTCAATTGCTTTAGTTAAGGCTCCCTAAATGATCTTTTGCTGACCAAAATATTAATAAGCTAGTTTAAATACCAAAGAAAATTTGGTTAAAATTCCGATTTCAATTAATGTAATTTTGTTTTTTCTAGGGGTGTACGCCGACGATCCGGTAGCAGCGTACTAGTATTAGACGATGAGCCGGTAAAACAACCACCATCTTCCACAAACGATATGGTGATGATGTTAGCGGGCGGGGGAGGTGTTGTTGTCACTGATAATGGACCACATCGTGAGATGGCTGTTGACGTGCCAGATAGTTTTGTGGCACGTAACAAAACACCACCACGGTATCCACCGCCAAAGCCACCGGCACCACCGCCACGTGATCATTTACGAATTGAACAAGATGGACGCTTAGTGAATCGTGCTCAACCGCCACAATTACCACAACGTACCGCAGCGAATAGTGTTGCACCCACATCACAATCACAACAACCACCCACATCATTAATTAATAATAATAATAACAATAATAATAATAATTATCATAATAATACAACGGTGTCAACATTACCAGCTGGTGCGACCATAATATCACCGACAACAACGATACCAACACCATTAACGACACAACAGCAAGCTGTAAATAATAATAGTTTACAAGAGCAACCAACTAGAGAGCAGTTAGAAAGTATTCGAAAGTTTCAGGTAGGTTCATTTTTTACCCCCTAGTTTACAAAATATCCAAATGAACCTTTTTTTTTTTATATAAGTCAGTAGGATTCAAGTTTAGAAGCTTAAACCTAACAATCAAGCCTTTAAACCTAACAATAAATTCCTTTTTTTTTCTAGGAACAATTACGTAAACGAAAAGAAGAAGAAGATCGTTTAGCACAACAAAGTGAATTTCTACGACATTCGTTACGTGGTTCACGTAAATTACAAGCATTAGAAAGTGGGGCACAATCAGCTGCCCATGATAATGACGCTTATAGTTCGTGTGATGAGGGTGCCGATGATAGCGAAGAACCGCCAATACGTGTTCATGAAGCAATTAGTTATGGTACATTAGTAGCATGTTTGCAACGATTACAGCTACAATTGAAGAAACATGGTGGAAGTGGGGTTGCGGGGCTTGAAGGACGCGCGGCGGCTGTACAATCATTACTGTTAAGTCCAGCATTTGGACGTGCTGTCACTGTACATAATGCTGTGCAAGCTGTACGGAGACCTGGGCAAGGAATACCGGAGCCTGCTGGACCTGCGCTACGTGAATGTTTGGATGCCTTAGCGGGTGCATGCGGGAGTTCAGATGCCGCAGCTGAATTAGCTGATATTCTTACAGGTAATTTTTGTTCAAACTTTGATTTTGATAATCATGCCTACATCAAAGGGCATAGTGTCTTCAGAGAGTGGGCAAAATTCTTAAGTTGAGAATAGAAAGAAGATCTACATGTCCAGTTGTAAAGACTAGAAATCCAACGCAGTGTATTTTGAATACTTGAAATGGAGGGTTTCTATGGGGCTCAGATATTTAAAAAAAGTTTCCTTTCAGAGACTCTAAAACTTTAATTCTATTCAGTTTTTATTTGTGAATTTTAATTTCTAGGATATGAAATGGAAGGATTATTATCGGCATATGATGGCGTAGCACAAGTAATCGCTTCAGATAGTCCTTTACTACAAGATGGCGGAAATAACACGTTAAAATCTGGTTTAAAATCAATAATACCAACTCAAACGAATCAACAAGATGGTGATAGTAATATTCGTATTGTAACAATTGAAAAGAGTAACGAACCTTTAGGGGCAACGGTACGAAATGAAGGTGAAGCGGTTGTTATTGGACGTATTGTACGTGGAGGTGCGGCCGATAAAAGTGGTTTATTACGTGAAGGTGATGAAGTATTAGAAGTGAATGGTGTTGAGTTACGTGGTAAAAGTGTAAATGCTGTCTGTGATCTATTAGCGGGTATGACCGGTACATTAACGTTCCTCGTGGTACCGGCACAACCACGTGGAAATATTCCACCACCTCCTCGCGATAGTGTCTTACATGTACGTGCACATTTTGATTATGATCCCGAAGATGATTTGTACATTCCATGTAGAGAATTGGGTATTAGTTTTCAGAAAGGTAAGCAATTTTGATACAGTTTTCTAACAAAATATAGTACCTCAGGAACAAAGCTTAAAGATTAAAAGACCCGGGTTCGATTCCAGGGTGCTGTGTAATGTAATAAAATGTTAAATAAGCGAGATTGTTGCCGGTAGCTATAATTTTTGAGACTCTCAAAAATTTTTGAGACTCACAAATTTTAAGCAAAATCCAAAAGAAATTTAACTGAAGAACTTGTTAATTTTCAGGTGAAGTTTTACACGTGATTAGTCAAGAAGATCCAAATTGGTGGCAAGCATACCGAGAAGGTGAAGAAGACCAAACGTTAGCAGGTTTAATACCAAGTATGGCATTCCAACATCAACGTGAATCTGTTAAACAAACTATTGGTGCGGATACAGATAAACGCGCTGATAAACCACACAAAGCTAGTACGTTATTATGCGCACGGAAACCTAGGAAAAAGGGTAAACGTGCAGGAGCATGTCATGAGTCTGGCTATCCATTATATACGGCAGCTGTAGACGGTAAGACAATTTTTGCTTATATTTTTTTAATTACCTACGTTTATTCTAGATTTAACCGATTCATAAAGGAGGTTCAGTCCAAAACACTGAAATCAAATATCGTGCCCTTTTTTTTCTTTCTTTTCGAGTCATTAGGATACAAAAAATTTTTAATACAGCTCATTTGTTGATTAGAAACGCGTTTGTTTTATGTTGTGTGTCCGTTAGAAAATCCGAATTTTTACATGAAAATATGCCAACAGATAAACAAAAATTTAATCTTGTTACAGATTTAGACCAAGATGAAATTCTCACATACGAGGAAGTAGCATTATATTACCCACGTGCCAATCATAAACGGCCTGTTGTATTAATCGGTCCACCAAATATTGGTCGACACGAATTACGACAACGTTTAATGGAAGACAGCGAACGATTTGCCGCAGCTGTACCGCATACATCGCGTGCCCGTAAAGATGGTGAAACCGACGGACAAGATTACCATTTCATAACGCGGGCACAATTCGAAGCGGATATACTATCGCGGAAATTCGTAGAACATGGTGAATATGAGAAAGCATATTATGGAACATCTCTGGATGCAATCCGTTCCGTTGTAAATAGTGGGAAAATATGTGTACTAAATTTACATCCACAAAGCTTACGAATTCTGCGTACGTCAGATTTAAAACCGTACGTGGTATTTGTGGCACCACCATCCTTTGAAAAATTACGACAGAAGCGAGCTCGTGCGGGTGAGGCTTACAAGGAGGATGAACTACGTGATATTATTGATAAAGCAGGTGAAATGGAGGATAAATATGGACATTTCTTTGATTTAGTTATTGTTAATAATGATACGGAACGGGCGTATCATCAATTGTTAGCCGAAATTAATAGTTTGGAAAGAGAACCACAATATGTTCCTGCTGCTTGGGTGAAAGGGATGTAGAACAAAAAGTTTTCATTTTCCAATTTATTTTATAATCTTTTTTGTGTTTTTGTTAATTATTCTAGCGATGAAAATGCATTTTTTCAAATATTTTGTTCATAATTCTCTTCGGGATCTTCTTCCGAAAATATGCGTTTGATCTTCGATACGATAGATTTTATAGTAGGCTCGGATCTAGGGGAAACATGTTGTACGGATTTTTCATGAAATCTAGCCCAGTATTTAGCCCAAGTAGCTCAATCTTTGATACCAATTTGATACCAAGAGTAGTTTTTTTACTTCCGAAGTTTATTTTTCAAAAACAAAAAACCCTTTTTGGGGGAAAATATTTATAAGTCACGTTAAAAAATCCGATTCAGATGAATAAGAATTAATAGAAAATCAAATTTTCCGTTCAAACTCATAAAATTTTTTTAAGAAACTTGCTATTGGAAATTTCCAATTAATTTTATTAGAATCCAACCGGGAATTTTCGATTCAATCATGGATGAATCGGATTACTCAAATTGGAAAAGTAATTGGCTGTGATAAACGGGTAAAAGGCTTTGCTTTTTGTTCGAGAAATTGGTAAAGAAACAACTGCTGTCACATTGCTTGGGTCGTAAATTTTATCTGTGTATTACCAAATACCATCTGCTCACATCCAAATAGATGTACACATTATCTCCCAGAATCCGCGGCTACTTCAAGGCAAATCAATTTTTATGGCAACGTAAAATATTTATTGATTTTAGCCAACTATTTTCTGTTCAAGATAAACTATCGTAAATTATAAAAAAATTTAAATTACAGAAGAGTTCATCTTCTTTGCAATAAAATCTGTGATTTCTTTTTCGTGATTATGAACAAAATATCTGCGTCAAAATTAAGGAAACGGAACAATAATCGTTCCGACTTCTTTTGTATTTAATATTTTTATTTTGTTATGTTTAATGGAAATATTTATTTTTTTTGTGTATAAAAAATTATTATTATTATTATTATTTTGAAAATCTGTATACAGAGTGGGCCATTTTGATCGATAAGTGGGAAAATCTTGGAAGGTAGCTAAAATATTGATAAGGTGATTTTTATTTGATCCTGACACCGTCAGATGGCTGTAAGAAGTCCCACATCCTACGAGATTTTCCCTTTTATCGATGAAAATGTCCCACCGTGTATTTGTGTATTTAATCTCAAATTTATTATCAAAAAAAGTTAAATCAGAGCAGTTCAATTCTCAAAATACTCAAAAACTTTACATACAGAAACTTTTCAAATAATGTGTATCGTAACGGTTTTTTATATAACCTTAAAAATAAAACCTACAAATAAACCCTCTCAATTTATTGTGTTCCAAATTTTTGCTCAAACAAATCAAATTTTCTAATTTGTATATACTTCAAAAAATATATATTTATGTAAAAATATTTTAATATCGTTACGATACCATTTTCAAAAAAATCGTTGTTTGTATGGTGCTTTAATAATTATTTTTTTGAAAACATCACGATAGTAAATTTTTATTGTTTATAATTATTCAAGGACTGCATTATAAAATATTTAATTAGATTTTAAGGTCATTATTAAAAAGTTACAAAAAAAAAGTTATTTATTTAATCAGTATTCATGAATTTTTTTCGTTAAAAATAAATTATCAAAAAATTAAATTCACCGATTTCTAAATTTATGTGGATAGCGGGTAGGTACCAAGTGCAGATCCAGAAATGTTCAACCGGGGCCATTGCCTTCTTCAGAAAGTAAGTCAATTTATTTGGAGTAATCGGATTAAAAAAGAAAATCATAAAAATCCACATCATTAGACGATCAGATGAATATTTCTTAAGATATTTCTATAATTGCCTTAGCCCGTGTTCTCTCTTTAAATCATTCAAAAATTAAATTACCAAATTTTTCAAAGTTGAAATTTCTACATTTTTTTCAATAAAATATTTGCAATCAACCCTTAAGAAAGATTAAATTTTTCACATTTTGTTAAAACATATTCTCTTCGGGGTCCACAATAAAAATTTATTTTCGATTACTTGTGTAACCCACTTCTGTGGAATCGATGTAGTTATCCTGTGGGTCCTGAAAGAGTCATATTTTCATAAAATGTTTATTGCCATTAGTAAAAATCATATTACAATTAGACAAGGTATGTTCGTGACACGGAAGCGTTTTAGTAAAGGCGCGTTTTGCCAGTCGACACCAATATGGCAGAGGATGGTTAGTACAGCGCGAAAGAGATCAACTAAGAGTGAGAGAGTGAATCTGCGCTAGAACATACCTTGTCTAATTGTACCATGAATACAACTCATAGAGATAATACTATAAAGATTTATAGACATAGGAAACGCAATAAGTGAATTCTTGACCGCAGTGACAGAGGTAGAAATTGTAGGCGTTTAAGGGAGGCGAAGACAGCTAAATGCGCTTACTTTATCTGTCTGTCTTTACTGCGATCAACCGTTTTGCGGCGACTTGGTATTAGCTCTATGATAAAATTTAAAATTATGTCATTGATGAGCTAGAATAATTTCTTTTTTTGATAATTTATTTAAAGAAAAATATAATAAGATATTATTTTAAATAAAAATTGTATAAAAAGAAAGTATATTATGAATTCAGTGCCCTTCGACAATGTTTGAACTGAAAATCTAAAAAAATTCAAAATAAAAAAACATTCCACTATTATAAATATTATCGCTAGAATTATATATATATACATTTAAGATGTATGTATAATTTTTGTGTGCCGAAAAAAAAATATCGATAACCGATTTTTATCGATTTGTTTTATATATAATTAAGTGACTGAGAAATTTTTAAATGAGTGTTATTTAACAAAAAAAAAGGACAGTGCTAGTCAGTGTGTATAATTTGTAATTCGAACAATAAAGACACTACTATAAAAAAAAAATTTTTAAATTTTATGTAACGTTTAAGTTACTTGTAGCAATAGTCTAACAAAAATATTGAAAGTTAATTTAAAAAAAATATTAACAAACAAAAAAGTCAAATGAAAGTATATTTCTGTTGCTAAATATTTTTCTTGTTTCTAGGTTCTTGTTTTAATAGATGAATTTATTAGAAATTATTCGTTGATTGCCTTTGAAATTACGGAAAAAATATTGTCAAATTCAATTTTACTGTTTAAAAGAAGTTTGTGGAATCATAACTTTCAAAATGTCGTTTTTTTCACAAGCTGAACATCTGTAATCTCGACAATTCTATTATAAATATACTTCGAATATAAAAATATGTTAAATTTTGGATTGCTGAACAAATGTTTGATCTGCTCAATTGATTAGATTTTAGAAAAAATGTCTCAAAGCTTCATAGAAAAATGATTAGATTCAGAACAATTTCTGCGAAAAAATGTACACTATTGTTTATCTTCTCGCTGTTAGCGCTAATTATGTAATGATTGAATTCGTTTGGCTGGCCGCAGATGTGAGCAATTCAAGGCTCATGATTGGCTCACAGTTGCTTTTTTCGCCAGGATTAGGCTACAAAAGAGTTCCTAACACGTTGCGAAAGATATACTCTGCTTGGAGATATTATGTTCCAAAATAATCGATTACAATTTTTTCTCACGTTTAATCCCGCTTATTACACACAGAACTGCCGATAAATTTTACATATTTTAACTTTGACAATAGGCCAGATATCAAAAGCGAAGTTGTGTATTTTTCGTTTCACATAATATACTTCCAGATTTTGACAATATACATTGTTATGGATTCTTTATCCAAAACTTCATAATTTCCAAAACAAGTTCATCTATTAAAATAACAATTCTTTCTTAAAGCTATTTGTATAAACCAAAAACCACAAAGCAAATCCATTTTTGGTAGTTTAACTCCTAAAAGAAAAATCTTCGAAAAACTTAAAAAAAACAATTTTGATTTTTATATAAACAAACAAAAACCTAGTGAAAGAAATTCTAAACTTAAAAATAAAGTGCAATGAAGATGGTTATTAATAATTAATCATAATTATTATTACTATATCTACTTAATGAAATTAAACAAAAAAAAAAACTTTAGCGTTATGGTTCATTCTACTTTTAAGAGACACAAAAAAGATTTATCATCCTATTGGAACGAATAAAGATTGGATATTCATCGCAGTGATGGTTTTTAAGTGAAATCCTCGTCTCCTTCTATTTGGAGTCGTTAAAGAGTTTTGAGTTGCCCTCTTTTAAGAGTTATGCGTCTCAGACTAAAGGCTCTAGCTTCTACACTAATTATTTTATAATGTTATTAGGTGTATTCCTTGGTAGAATCAGACAAGGTATGCTCTTATGAAAGGCAGGAGTAGGATGGGGACATTCTCTTACTCTCTCACACGGTACCCAGTCACCGCCATATTGCTTATGTCATATTTGTTGACAGTAAATATGTAAAAAAATTATTTAACAAATAAATAAACTTGACAGTTCGAATGTAAACAAACAATCAATATGGCGATAACTGGGTACCGTGTGAGAGAGATTATCGAGAGTGAGAGCATTCCCCCACCCTACGCCTACCTGCACAAAGAGCATACCTTGTCTGGTTCTACCAAGGTGTATTCTATGAAATGTAGAGATATGGGATACAATCTCTGTGTTAAAAAAGTTACCCTAAAATTGCATTAAATTAAGATGGCATTGGTGTAGCATTGGTACCATGCAATATATCATAGACATAGGAAAAATAGAGACAGAGTATAAAGTTGTATAATACATTTGCATAATACTCTCTCACTTTCTGCTACAATTACACTTCGCCCCTTCTTGTTCTTTTTGTTTCAAACAGCTGTATGAGATTGTATTCCTTATCTCGAAATTCGTAGAGATTCCATAATGTATTCGATGAATGTCGTGAAACTGAAGAAATGGCGTCAACTTGACGTCAAAACATACGCAATAGACGAAAAATTAATCATTGCGTGTCCTTTAACATCAAGTTGACGCCAAATACCAGTTTGTGGACACGATAATATATATTAAGGACGTAAAACTAGAGTGAAGAGGGTGGCAGGAAAAAAAGCCGCCTATCTAGGCAATTTGGTCGTTGCGTACATTGTACTTAGCATCAGGCTGTCTTTTGTTTTAAATTTTTTGCTTTTTGTTTTGAATCAATTGAACAATTTCAATTGTTTTCAATCACTTAGACAGCCTGACGCGCAGTACAAAGTGCGCAACGACTGAGGACTAAACCGCGTCCAGATAGGCTCCTTAAATTCATCCACGGGCGCTTATAGCTCGGCATAGGAGGCTTCATTTCCTTATTATATATGTTTTTTGGAACTAGTATTTTTTATTTGACGTTAACATGACCCGCCATTTTTATATCATATTCAGAGTCAGACCACGTGCATTACAGGTAATATAATGAAAATGACTTTTCATATAAACTGTTAGTCTCCGTAATCTTCTTAAGATTGCGTATGTCATTAAAATTCTTCATTTAAAAAAGTCAGAAAAACAGAGTAACGATTTTTTTAACAGAGTACTCGAGCATACCTTTGACCTTGAATATTTAACGACGCGAACGCGTGATCATATGTGACTTTGGAGACGTAATACATACGCCATTTTTTACTTTCAAAGAGCATGTGCGTTTACGTATTTAGAGATGATCGAATCTTTATTCGTATAAAAAAAAAAATTATATTTATATTTGAGTTTTTATTATATATAAAAATAGAGAGATATGATCTGTAAAAACAAATTGATTAAGTAAAAAAAAAAAAGAAAACAATTATGGCAATACAAAATTCGATATTATTTTATTGTAATATATTTAATTTTAATGTCTATAATTAATGTACATATATATTATTGAAAAATTAAAGAATTCTAGAAATCAAATTTTTTATGTCCTTTTATTTCGCCAAATGACCACGCAGAAAACATATGGGAATTGGGATTCCAGCTATATTGTCTGAATGTTGTCTAAATAAACCAAAATATCCCTTATTTAATTAACCTTAACTATTGTGTTATTATACCATGCATATATGTAATATTCATGGTATAATAAGTTTAGTCCGAAGTTTGTTGCGCTTAAAAATATTGATGCTACCAACAAAATTTTGGTATAGGTGTTCATAAAATCACCTAATAAGTCCATTTCCGGTTGTCCGGCCGTCCGTCCGTCTGTGGACACGATAACTCAAAAACGAAAAGAGATATCAAGCTGAAATTTTTACAGCGTACTCAGGACGTGAAAAGTGAGGTCGAGTTCGTAAATGAGCAACAAAGGTCAATTGGGTCTTGACCTATGGATCCGTAGGACCCATCGTGTAAACCGTTAGAGATAGAACAAAAGTTTAAATGTAATAAATGTTCCTTATAAAAAAATAAACAACTTTTGTTTGAAACATTTTTTCGTAAACATCACTGCTTACCCGTGAGGGCGCAAATTAGACGTAAATTGTATAGTATGTATTATATAAATTGTTTATGTATGTGCAATGTGATAGAGTTATCAACACTATTTATGCATGGTATTTCAACAATTAACTCAGTCAATTCTTTAATTTCACTTGTTATATTTTAATTTTCATATGTTCATTTCCTGTAAAAAATCAATTATTCTAATTTTTTTACTCTGTAGATGTGTACTACATATCAAGGTATACTAAGTTTAGACTCAATTTTGAAACGCTTAAAAATATTGATGCTACGAACAAGATCTTGATATAGGTGTTCATAAAATCATTCGGAATAGTCTAAGTTGTCGGTCTGCTTGCCCGTCTGAGAACACGATAACTCAAAAACGGAAATAGATAACAAGCTTAAATTTTTATAGCATGCTCAGGACGTAAAAAGTGAGTTTGAAAGATTTTTTGTGAACATCACCCGTTTACCCGTGAGGCACCAAAAATTTTCTCCAAAACTATAAAAGATAACGAGTTGAAAATTTGTGGGTATCATCAACTACTGATATCGTGAAACATTATGGAAAAACGAAAAAAAAATTCTAGAAAATACTTCGAAGTTTCCGAAAACTCTTCTAATTCTATTGTATTTTTAAACTCTTCTAATTGTTAAAAAAATATTACAAGCACTGACATTCAACACTGTCTATACAAGGTATTTTAACAATTAACTCAGTCAGTTTGTTTTCACTTGTTTTAACTTGTTTTAATTTGTTGTGTACAAAGTATTAATTTTTGCGTGAATTTATTATAATAATTTTTAATATATACCGAATAATTAATATTGCTACTTGTAATATAAGTATCTATTAAATTGTCAGCGTTAATTTTAGTCAATATTTGCTTGCTTAAATCTTCGAATTTCAAGAAACGATTCAACAAATCTGATATTTTTTTTAAATTTTTGATTTTTTTTTGTGGGATCTGTAATTTTTGAAAATAGAATGTCAACAAGTCCCATTCAAGACAAAAATGTTTTACATAAAAATGAAAATGAACCAGATAGAAAATATAAAAGAAAATATCGTTGGCATTATGTAATATTTTTCATCATATGGCATATCCAAGCAACTTATGGCATTTATTTGATGATTACATCGGCGAAATTACTAACAACTGCTTTTGGCAAGTAACGAATCTATCTATGATCAAATAAATGATCTATGAATTTGTTGCTAAAGGAGTAATTGATAATAAATAAATAATAATAATAAGACTTTTAAAATTTTCAGCTTTTGTTCTATATTTGGTATCATTATTCTCATTTACGGCTGGATCTCATCGGTTATGGTCACATCGTGCGTACAAAGCCAAATGGCAATTAAGATTGTTGTTGGTAATTTTCCAAACTATATCATTTCAAGTAAGTAGAATACATTTTTGGAAAGACTCAGTATTTATTGAATATATATACAGGGCGTTCTGTTATTGACTGCAGATTCCACTTTTGGATATGAGGCCTACTTTGCGAGATAATTAAAAAAATAAATTAATATACCTATCTTTAGCGAATCACAGTTCAATAACATTTTGAATGAAAACAATAAAACACTACTTAAAGAGAGGATGTGTTTTATCATAGTGGAGGCGTCCCTAAATGCAAAATTATTACAAAAAAACTCTATTTGGCTACTTTTGTAATTAAAAAAAACTAACCCATTAAAACCTACACTACGTTTCTTGGTAAATTAAGTGTTGTACGCAACTAATCGTGCAAATATTACATACGTTAGGTATATATTTGGCAAGACGGACAATTGTCCGTTTTGATAAATATATGCTGAGATACATATACACCGAGACAAACCAAAGTATGTATGTTGTGTGTTGAAGTTGTAAAGTGATTCTACAATGTTTAAGATTTTGTGTTCTGTATTACACAATTTATTCCCCCCCTGCCCCGTACCTATATTAATATATAATTTGATACCTCCCACATCTAACTGGCTATTGGGATTTATATTTTTGTTTTCTTTATAAATAATAACAACAAAATATTTTTTTTAGTATTCACTACCCAATTAAATCAATTATTGTTTTATGATAGTCTCCTCTAAGTGACACCAACTAATTTAATGAATTTGATAGGTTTGTGAATTCATAAATCTTTCTATTTTCCCATAGGCACATCTCCCGAATCTGGCCTCAGATCGAAATTTGGTAAAGAGCTTTTTTGTTCGTTTATATGAGCTTATTCTGTAGGCCAACGATCTGCAGTTAATAACAGAACGCCCTGTATATATAATCAGTCGACAAACCTTATTCGTTGTATTTTGCATACTCTTCTCCCTCTAAAACCTAATACAAATTTTGTAGGATGTAGTATACGTATGGGTATTATTCCATCGATTGCATCATAAATATACTGATACAAATGCTGATCCACATAATTCAAAACGTGGATTCTTCTATGCACAAATTGGATGGATAATGCTTGAGTCACATCCAGACCAAATAGAAAAACGTAAAACAATTGATATGTCTGATTTAAAGAGTGATCCAATCATAAGATTTCAAATAAGGTAAGTTTTATAACACTGAAATGAATTTATGCTTTGAACAAACTTCCTTTTCAAGGAAGGCGTCCTATTGATTTTGTACCGACGATGAAATTTTGCAAAAATATGCCGAAATTTTCTCATGCTATATATTTCTAATTTAGTAATATTAAGCAAGCCAGAAATGGCATATTCTCTGGTTCTTTCTCTTTTTCTTTGAAAATATAACAAAGCCTTATAAATATCGTAACAAAATCCCACGCCATACGTATTTAAAAACGATTCAATCATTTGTCTGCGAGCTACAGTGATTAAATAATACTGTGTCCAAAAACTAAACTACGCGCGTTTGTTGTGCATTATGAATTCCTTCCGCCCGGCCAAACAGTTAACAAGGAATATTATTTGAACGTTATGCGTCATTTGCGTAACGCTATCCGCCTAAAAAGGCCGGAATTGTGGAAAGACAATTCATGGTTTTACACCACGATAATGCACCATCCCATACTGCACTCATAATTCGTGATCATTTCGTCAAAAACTCAACCCATATCGTTCCGCAACCATCATATTCACCCGATCTGGTGCCGTGCAACTTCTGGCTGTTCAACAAGCTCAAAAGACCGCTCCGGGGGCACCCTTTTGATACGATAGAGGAGATTCAAGCCGCAGGGAAGACGGAACTGAAGGCAATCCCGGAAAGTGACTACAACCAGTGTTTCGAAGGTTGGAATATCCGTTGGCATAAGTGCATTGCATCGGGAGGGGATTACTTTGAAGTTGATGAAATTGATTTGAAAGAAAATAAAGAATTTTCAAAATAAATACAATGTCACCTTATTTTTTAATAAGTTCAATTTGTTTTAGATATTATTTCAGGTTGCTATTTCTATTTTTCGCTTTCTTACCAACGGTGATTCCATGGTATTTGTGGAACGAAACTCTTACAAATTCATGGTTTGTTGCTGTGGCATTGCGTCACCTTTTTTCACTACACATTACATCCTTAGTAAACAGTTGGGCCCATATGTGGGGAAACCAGCCCTATGAAAAGTAAGCTAATATACTTAATAAAAAAGAACACACCTGCCCAAAAACACTATTGATTAATTTATTATTTCAGAGGTACAACCGGTCGGGAAACTTTGCTTCTTTCAATAATGACGTTGGGTGAAGCATGGCATAACTATCATCACACTTTCCCCTGGGATTATAAAGCCAGTGAATTGGGTGGTGGTCGTATAAATGCTACAACATTTGTATTGAAAAATATATTTGGGAAAATCGGTTGGGCCTACGATTTTAAAACCGTTTCAGATGATATGATACAAAAACGTATTGAACGTACCGGTGATGGATCATATTCACCTACAATTTGGGGTTGGGGTGATCGTGACCAAACAGAAGATAATAAAAGTTTTGCTACTATTGAAAAATTTTGAAATAAATTTCTTAGATAAATTTTTTTTTAAAAATTTTATTTATACCTATGAGTAATGGTTTTGATGAAAGAGCGCTTATTAGGTGCAAATTTTATAGTATGCATTAATATGGGAATATCAGTATGTGTATAGCTATTTAAAAGTGGATATCTTTTTTTATTAACGTGACGTCCAAAACAAACGATTGCTTCATTAACACTGTCTATACATGGTATTTCAACAATTAACTCAGTCAATTGTTTGTTTTCACTTGTTTTTATAATAAATTGTACTTAATTACTTTTTCTAATTCTATATAAATATAAATTTTCCAAAAATAAAATCAATATGATAAAAATTTGTTATTCAAATATTAGCATATAATGAAAATTGAGAATTCACACAAAAAAATTAGGATCAAAAATCAAATATGCGTTAAGTAATTCTAATTTTATTTTTACACGAAAATTAGCACATAATGAAAAATTAGAATTCACAAACAAAATGTATTTATTATATTGAATGAATATTTTTTTTATTGAATGAATGAACGAAAAAATTGTTTGTCGGGTGATTTGCGGTTTTTGCATTGGCTTCAGAAACCGTGATCCGGACTAATTGTCTATATAGTAAGGAAAATGCCGTGGAAAGTGCTAATTTTGTGGTAGTAACTTTTTCTCAAAATATCGGCAAGTATTCAAATTCTTTGTTAGATGTCTCATACGTTTCTTATCATAAAGTGAATAGAATTTTCGGTAGATGGCAGACTAAGTTTGTGAGATATAAAACGAGATGAATTAATTCAAATGATGATTGCGAGATGCCACCAAGATGTTTAGTATAAATACTATTGTGTACGCTTACAAATATATAGCGGAAGCATCTGATGTACCCTTTTTATAGCTATGACCATATTTTGTCCAAAAACGTTCCCTAAATCTACAAAACAACGAGATCCCCGGAACCATTAAATTTTTTAAATTATTATATTATTAATTATTTCTAAGAAGTAATTCGTTTTGTTCACGTAGCTTCTGCGCGACAAATTTTTCCCGAAATAAGGGCTAAAAGATATAACTTAATATAATAATACTTTTTAAAATGAGTGTTATTACCAACCGTCACGGATATCTGTGCCTTTAATAATTAATTAATCCATTAACCCAAAATTGTTTATTCATATCAAAATTGTTATTTCGTATACTTGTTTCTGCTAAATCTAGGCACTCTTCGAAAACATCTTTCCAATCAATCCAAAAAAGTGGTTTGCTTTTCTATAAAGACCATTTTTTTTTCAAATTGAAAAAAAACTATTTGGTTTTCGAAAAAATGTTTGCGTATTTATAAAGAACAACTTTCTACTTTAAAGCGTTCATCTAACTTTTGTCAGTTATGAAACAAATGGAGGTTTAATATTAAACTTGGAAACTGAGATCGAATTCAATTGTGTGCCTTTGAAGCTAACATTTTTGTTGATTATATTTATTTATCGAATTTCAAGCATAAGTCAACTTTAAAAGACAGGGTGACTTTTAAAGTTGACTTATGCTTGAAATTCGATAAATAAATATAATCAACAAAAACTTTATAAACATCTCCTTATACAGGGCGTTCTTTTATTGACTGCAGATCGTTATCAAGCAGAATAAGCTCATAAAGACGAAGGAAAAAGTTATTTTCCACTTTTGGATATGAGGCCTACTTTGCGAGATAATTAACAAAATAAATTAATATATCTTTAGCGAATCACAGTTCAATAACATTTTGAATGAAACCAATAAAACACTACTTAAAGAGAGGATGTGTTTTATCATGGTGGAAGGCGTCTCTAAATGCAAAATTATTACAAAAAAATCAATTTGGCTACTTTTGTTATTATAAAAACTAACCCATTAAAACTTACACTACGTTTCTTGGTAAATTAAGTGTTTGTTGCACGCAACTAATCGTGCGAATATCACATACATTAGGCATACATTTGGCAAGACGGACAATTGTCCGTTTTGATAAAATTTTCGGGTGACTGTGACCACAACCATTTCTGATGGGTGGATTCGCGTCTGCCTATAATATAAAGATATTTCTAACATTAACGATGAAAAATTTACAGAAAAAAACAACTAAACTCAAGTAGAATAATATTGCAGATAAATATGACAGTAAAAATTGACAAATTACATGTTACGATCCAACTTTGAATAGAGTTAAAAAATCCTTTAGTAAGTTCTTTAAAAAAAAAACACATTAAGTTCACTCTTTTCTTTCTTAAAAAAAGAAAACAGACGGCAAAAAAACAGCAAGCACTTAAGTTCAAAACAAAACAACCGAAAAAAAAAAAATGTTAGCAAATTTTTAAGACATTTTCTTCTCTCCACTACAACGCAGCTAGTTCTAAGTATTATTATAACAATAACAATATGATATAGAGGAAATATTTGTTGACAGATATCAAAAAATGTATAAGAAAATTGAAAAATATATGACATAAATGGTGATGTGAATGTGTGTATGTGTGCTATATTTGGGGTAAAAATGACACAATACTCTCTGGAAAATGGTTTTCTTGTGAGATTTGTGTTAGTAAATGTGTTATCTATATAAAATGTGAGAATGTTGAGAAACAATGTCTTACAGGATATCGATCTTTGAACGAAAACCGAATTTATTTGGGAAAAATCACTAATGGCGTCAAGCAGTTAGTATGTGTGCAGTCATAAGTAGGTTTAAATTTAAAAAGAATAATTTTGGCAGGACATAGTCGGTGTGGTACTGAAGTCGTGTGAGTGCGACCACCTGTAGTCCACACGGCTAACTTTCCAGAAGGGGAAAAACATTAAAAAAAAGGTCTTGTTAGCCTTCATAGATTATTCTTCGAACATGTACTGCAGCTTATGCTTGAACGATCATTATCTCCATAGATGAACGATGTGTTTTATCCACTTTTCAGATTCTGTTTGTTCAGTTTTTTCCAGTTTTTTATTACCATTAAAAAACGGCTCAACTAATTCTGCTGAAAACTTTTTCAGTTCTTAAATACGCGATTACGCGTCGAATAAGCCCACATCCCGTGTTAATGTCACAACTGGTTTGTGAGATAATCGAGGTGAAAGAATCAAAACGAACATACGCACATACGTACACACACACAGACATCACATTGAAAAGATTTGATTCGGATATTGCGGCCTTTAAACCGTGGAAATATATAAAACTGGAGATTTTCAAGATCAGCCCCATTACATTAACTTCCTCTGGGAAGTGAACAAGTATAAACAAATAATTGGATAAAATTCCACAATTTTCGAAAATATTTTCTAGAATTTTTGTTTGTTTTTCAATGCATGGATTAAAAAGGCCCACTCCGTTGATATTGCTATGATATCTATGAATTTTGTACATCCAAAATGTTTTTAAATATAGGCAAGTTTTTTACACAAGTATATATAAAGTTGCGAACAAAAGAAAATTAAGTTTTAATAATTTTTTTAAAATAATATTGTTTTTTTTCGACACATAAGCAATAATTTTTGACTGTTTTATAACTTTTCGTCACTTACGAGAAAAATAATCTTCAAAACACCACATTCATTAAAATTGATGACGTGGTGAGGGAGATATTTCTGTTATGGAAATTTTTGTTAGTTTATTCACTGTATTAAAATTTAAACTTTTTGAAACATGCTTTTTGATACTCGAACATCCTGTAAACATAAAACATATATAAACTAGTAACTATTGTACTTGTAGTTATTTCAAAAATCTTTAACAGTGGCATGAATGGCACTATTTTATTACTAGAGTAGATATATAAGTATAAGGTCACAGATCATCAATCACTATTTTTCAACATTACAAAAACCTTAGCGTAAATGAATAACAAAACATAGTTGAAAAGATACGGGAAACGAAACAAGTATTCTAGTCAGATATCTGTTTTTAGATACAAACTATTTTACATTATGCGAGATATCGTCCTAAAATCTGAAAAAATTTGGGTAATTTCTTTGGATTCAAATTAAGAGACCATTTTATTGTAAATTTTATCTTTTTTGAGGAAAATTTCGTGTGACAGCTCTTATCGTGGTAGAAAAGTCTGTCACACCGATTTCTAGTATATAAAGCCAATTACTTTTTTTTTTTGAATTTGTTCATTTTGATAGATCAAAACTTGACCAAAATATCGATCACACCAGTAAAAATAAAATAACCCAAAATATATCCTGGCACACTTAGTCCATATTGTACCTATCGTTAAATAGTAGGTATTGATTCATATTCGAAATTTCGAAATCCGTGTTTTACTGTCAAGGGCTCCAGTACTAAATCTTTATTAATTCTTTGTTTTTGTCATTCTTCGACATCTAGACAAATCTGACATTCGAACTTTGAATAATACAAGTCTGACATTCGAATTTTGAAAATACGATATTGTAAAGATATCAAGATTTTAGTCAATCCATCCCACCCCCTCCCAAAATTTTCAGAAGTGATTTACTGATGCTCGTACGTCCTTAAATCAGCCACAATTCTCAAAATAACAATTTTACAATATAGAAAATTTGAAGTTGTCTGCCTAAAGCATTTCATTTGATAATTTGTACATAAAATTTACAACAACTTCCATATAATAATTAAGAGACAATTTGAAGACAATTTTTAATACATATTTTACATTTTAATCAACCTCGAGCTGTTTTTCTTACGAAAAATATAAAATTTAAAATACCCTATCCATGAATGAAAGATTAATCATTAAAATGCAAATTTAAAAATGTTCTTTCTTGTACATGGAAGTCTGAATAGTTTTTGTTATCCTAAAACATTAATCTTTCTCAATATTATTCTCAACTTTAATGATTTTACTTTACTACTAAACTTGACTTATGGGTTTTTTTCATCGAAATTTCGAAATATTCGTAAATATGTACATAATGTACCTAGATATACGTTTTCTCGAAATATATTCGAATGAATTGAACTGATTTAGTTTAAAAATTAAAGTGATCGTTTAAAAATATCGAATAAAACTTTGATAAATATTTAAAATTTAATATACAGACGTGTTATTTTAAACGGCGCTAATGCTAATTATACAGGGTTTGATGGGGGGGGGGCATCATGTTGTTTTAATAATCAACTTAGACCCTAAAAAAAGAAGAAAGAATGATACTTTAAATTAGAAAGTTGTTCCTCATTAAAAAAACTATCATTTTTAATTTAAAATAATTTTTTTCGAACAACGTAAGCTTTCTAAATACGACTTAAAGTTATTTCATTTATTACATTTAATCGGAAGAAAGCCAAAATCAAGGGCAATAGACAACATTCGCCGGTGCCCAAGACTTCAACCTGAAATTTTGCTCCAAGGTGATTTGACTTCGATCTTCAAATGATCTTGAAAATAAGTCGCATTTCTTCCGAATGCTAACGATTTTCGAAAAAATGATCTCTAATTATCTAATAAATTATCGAGGATTTTTGTAATAAAAATTATCGTTAGATTTTGTCCTGTTGATAACTGTGTATGAGATTTCCATCGGCGCCGTGGCTTAGTTGGTTAAAGCGCCTGTCTAGTAAACAGGAGATCGTGAGTTCGAATCTCGCCGGGGCCTATAAAATCCAAACTTTTTACTTTAATATATACGCCTCATACTCCTCATGACGAGCGTTGTTTTGTCCCTAGCTACAATTGGAAAATTTTCAATTGTCTATTGACCTATGTTGCTCATTTACGAACTTGACCTCACCTTTTTGTCCTGAGTACGCTATAAACATATCAGTTAGATATTTTTTTTTCATTTTTGAGTTATCGTATCGACCGACAGACGTACAAGCGAAAATGGACTAATTAGGTGATTTTATGAAGACTTATACCAAAATTTTGTTCGTAGCATCAATATTTTTAAGCGTTACAAACTTGAGACTAAACTTAGTACACCTTGATATATTTCATATACCTAAACATGCTATAAAAATGAAACTTTTTGGGTATGCAAAATGATGTCAGTGATACATACGGTAGGTATAAGAGAAGGCTCTTTAAAATGCTTATCACAAAATGGTAAAAATCTACATAGAAAAGACAATATCGTAGCAAACTTTATTCGTCTATTTTTTTTTCATTGTGTTCGTAAAAGAAATAATAATAATTCGAAAGAAACGTTTATAATAAATTCAAATAAATCTTTCAATAAAACTAAAGGGTACAATTTTTCCCTGATGTATTGACTTATATGTTAATACTTCATTTAACACACATATATGGGAGAGTTCTCCTTCTATTGGACAGGTCTTTCTGGTTCTTTCTACAGTGATGGGAAAAAGTTCGGCTACCCTTAATTTACGCCCAAACAGTTCAAGATAAAGGACTGAAGAGAGTTAGAATTGATGGTTACCCCCCCCCCCCCTGGGCAAAAGCACCACTAGTCACCATATAACATTTGATCTAGAGCAGGCATGGGCGAGTTATTTTAGGTCGAAGTCACCATTGTTATACCTTTATTGTGTGTCTTTTTATCCAAGTTCGCATTACTCATAAAAGAGGGAGCGAGGCGGGTATACGACTCTTCTACCTATCTCAGTTTCTCTTATAGTAATGAGATAGAAAAAAAAATGTTGCCTCTCTGTTTTACTCGTATTTTAGGTTGTTACTTGTAAGGTTGTTACTGTCTTACTCGTATGTTAAGTTAGGAGTCCGAGGGACTTCTGTAAGTCACGTTTGCCCATGCCTGATCTAGAGGATGAACAAACATCTATTTTTTCTCGTTTATTGGAGTATTGAATCTTTGTTGAAAAACGATTTCAAAAAAGACATACGTTTTCTGGCGCACCCTTTTTCTCTACGATCACAGCGTGAAGTATTATCGTTAAACGATCCAAAATAAAGTCTCTTTAAAAATCATATTTAAAATCAAACCCTTTACTTTCAACTGTTTAAAAGTTATTTCAGTTCTGTCAAACTTTTTCCCATCACTGTATATACTTACAGTCAATCTGTTTTCGAGTTTCTTGGTAGTTGCAGTCAATATCTAAATGTTTCATATGTGTTACTTCTGATTTTATTGAGTGTGTGTGAAATCCTAAAGTTGGCCATTGACGTAACGTCAATTGTTTGGTAAGTCATGGAAACAATTTTTGAGGTCATGAGCAGTACAATATGATTTTTTCATGATTGGAAAAGAGCGGTTTCATAAGCGCGCTTTCCGATTATCGAGAATCAACTGTATTTTATTTTGAGACGGAAGTTTAATTTTAGATACTGTATAAGAGTGTAAGCGCAGATTATATAATTAAAGTATAATTAAAGTATATGGTAAGAAATTTTTTGTGGGTATCATTATCTCAGTACCGGTGTGAACGCCATACTGACATACTGTATTAAGGGAATAGTTACATTTGCAATAGTTATGGCGGATGAGTCAATGCTGTATGGCGTCAGGCCCATACTGGTTTGCGATACCCACAATACTTCTGGTGGATAGTTCTATTAAATATTAAAATATTACTTATGCTAACATAGATACTATATTATCTATCTCTATACCATACCAGCATTGAAATAAAAGTCATAAATTTCTTACCGTGTATAACTCAATGGAATATAAAGTATGTAGGTCTAAATCACTACCAGACCATCCAACTATCTATTCGCAAAAAAAATGTCGATCTTTTCTATTTGAACAAATAAATACACTTTTGAATTTATAATATTAGTATATAGATTGAAAATGTTTCGTACAGTTTATGGACTATCCTTTCCAGAAAATACATAAAGTTAAAATGGTCGTCAATCTTGGTGATAAAACTATATTTCGTCTGTCTATCTGTCTAACGGGTTGTTCGCTAGAATATGCAGAATGTGCACACTTGACCCGTATGTATTATATACAATTCGTACAACCCGTATATAGAGTGTCCCAAAACTATCGTATTAAGAAACAGAGCGATAAACAGAATGAAATTCTAGGCATAAAAGAAATTCTTCTTTTTATTTTACTATTACCTAAGTAATAGTAAAATAAAAATAAGAGGGAGGACGAATCGCCAAAAGCCTGTTGGGTGAAGGAAACTCTATCGGTAACAGAGCCGAGGAGATCTTGAAACTAAACAGAGCTGATATTAGAGTCATCGTAGAGTTACTCACAGGGCATGATAGCCTTCCTTTCATCACACTCCCAAAAAATAGCCTTACGTCGATTTTTCGGAAGATCGTTAAATTGGTACCAGTGTACCAATTTAACAGGTCAGAGATAAAAGTTTACATGAACTTTGTTTTTTTTTTTTTTTTTTTTTTTTTGTGCTAGAAACAACATTCCGTGCAATTTTGAAACAAACCTGTATATAAAAATTCTCGTGACTGATTTGTATTGGCCATATATATACGACTAAATATATAAAATGGATTCGACTGAATCGTAAGCCCCTTTGGTTCTAACTAAACTACTGCTGGTACCAGTGTAACACACTAGTGTGGTACCAACTGTCCTATTTTGGATTCTATTTTACACTTGGAATCTCAATAGACAATCGTCATTCATCTGTTACAAAATGTCCAATGTTATATAACAACTGTATTATTATTGTTTGTCAAAATTTAAATGTAATCTACTTCATTAAATTTAAGACTAACGAACTGGAAAAAAATATGTTTAAAAACAAGGAAAAACAAACAATTGAGTGAGTTAACTGTTGAAATACCATGTATAGACAGTGTTGATTACTCTGTCACATTACACATACATACATGTCACACATATATAACTGATATTCCCATATAATTTATATAAAAACAGTGATGTGTTTACGAAAAAATGTTTCAAACAAATTCGCATTCAAACAAATGTTCTATCTCTAACGGTTTACAAGATGTGTGCTACGGACCCAAGATCCAATTTGACCAATGTTGCTCATTTAGGAACTCGACCTCACTTTTTACGTTCTAAGCACGCTATAAATTTCAGATTGATATCTCTTTTCGTTTTTGAGTAATCGTGATGACAAACAGACGACAGACAAGCGACAGACAGACGACAGACAGACGACAGGCAGGCAACCGGAAATGGACTAATTAGGGAATTTTATGAACACCTATACCAAAATTTTGTTCATAATATCAATATTTTTAAGCGTTACAAACTTGAGACTCAACTTAGTATACCTTGGTATATTTTATATATATGGTATAAAAACTGTGAATAGGATAAAAAAAATTTCAAAAATTCATCATTCGAAAATAGATAAAATTCGATGAAAATAAAAAAAATTTCAAGCACATATACCATTTGAAAAATAAAAGTTATTTATCTGTTAAATCGAGCGTCGGCCAAATGCTCATAATGCGAGTGCTGACGGGTTAAATAGAAATTCACCTCAGCTGCAATTTTATCAACGAGTGTAAAAAAAGTTCAGCGTTTTTTAATTCTCTGAGAAAAGTATTTTACTTCTTATTTTACCACTTTGATAATGGCATAACGACAGAATTTATTCAAACAATTTTTAACAATTGTCAGATATCACATATGAATCACACATGCAAGGCAACAAGAGCTTAGTAGCTCCATCCATATATATACAGATATATAGCCAAGAGAGTGCTTTTACATAAAATAGCTTGTCCGTCGATAAGTCATAGCCACTTCGTTCCACCCGCATCTGTCCCGAGTCTGATAGCATACTAAGCGTTATACATATATACCTAATTCTCTGAGTGCTACCCAAAACCCCATACAATATATTTCGTTTCGTATACACATTTAGATACTCCATGTCATTGCTAAATTTCCCAACGGTCTTGCGGGAACAAATAGTCACATGACACAAACTCATGTATATACTGTTTGTTTACTCTATGACCGTATATAGTTACGATAAGTGTTTATATTTTTTTCCCAGTAATCTTTTCGCTTTGTTTTTTTTTTGGATGATTAGGAAAATGAACGGAATAGTTTTTTTTTCGTCTGGTTTTATCTATAATTTTTCATGGAACAAGAATATTTTTTTAAAAATCTCAAATTTGTTATAAAAAAAGAACAAGTTTATTTAAACGAGGATTAGATAACACTGAAATGCTTTAGGAGTTGATGAGAAATTTCATACCTTTGGGAAAATTACTCAAAAACAGTGAATAAGGCGGTCACAAGCAGGTTATAATTTCAAGAAACATATGGAATGACTAGATCATTAAAAGAGTGGGCTAATTTTAATTAGACAGTTTATTCATACATTTGAACAGTATTGTTGTAAAATACTATAGTTTCTATTTTATGGCACAGGTTATCATAAGGCAAAGGTTATAGCCCTGGAGCTCGAGTTAGTAAAACTGCATTTACGTGAATTTCGAAATTTCGCATATGAATCAATACTATTTAACGATAGGTACAATATTGACTAGGTTTGCCAGGGTTTATCTTGGCAGAAATATTTCCGAGGGTTGAAGTTATGTTATAAACTGGTGTGGCAGAAATTTGGTCAAGTTTTGAGCTGTCACATCGAGATTTTTCGAAAAAAAAACTCAAAAGCGGGTTGGGAACCAGCAAAAATTTCTTATAGGTTCCCCGACCTTATAAAAAGCGTGTTCTCTTTAGTGGTTTTTATCTTTAGTGGGATAGCTAAAGTTTGTCTACTAGAAAGGCCAAATAGTGATCGTATCTTATAAGGTCGTTGACAAGCAAAATCGGCTAAGACAAAAGAATGTTGGGTGGGTAGGTTTTGCTGTTTTTGTGGGGTAAATTTTTTGAAATATAATCTAGAAAATAATGGTAGGTATACTAAAGCTTTGGACTTTATCACGTTTTATAATTTAACACCGACTCTTGGAGTAATGTTAAGAATACCTGTAAAATAAATACAGATACATTAGTAATAAGGATTTTATAGGGATAATTTATGTTACAAAAACATACACCCAGTTTTAAATATTTATTTAGGGCATTTGAAATTAGTGAAAATATTGGTTTCTTTTTCCACGGTTTTTGACACTTTAATTAATCTTTAAATGCTTAATTGAACTTTGGTGTTGATTTTTAATTAACATAATTATTTAATGAAGTTATTATAATAAAATCTTTCATTCTTAATACATGCCAGGCGTTTATAAATTTGGATAAAGCTAAAGTATTTGGATAATATAATACTAAGCAATGCTATTTTTATACCATGCATATATGAAATGTACATAGTATATTAAGTTTAGTCCCAAGTTTATAACGCTTAAAAATAATGATGCTAGGAAAAAAATTTTGTCATAAGTGTTCATAAAATCACCTAATTAGTCCATTTCCGGTTGTCCGTCCGTCCGTCCGTCTGTGGACACGATAACTCAAAAACGAAAAAAGATATCGAGCTGAAATTTTTACAGCGTACTCAGGACAAAAAAAGTGAGGTCAAGTTCATAAATGAACATCATAGGTCAATTGGGTCTTGTAAACCGTTAGAGATAGAACAAAAGTTTAAATGTAAAAAATGTTCCTTATCAAAAATTAAACAACTTTTGTTTGAAACATTTTTTCCTAAACATCACTGTTTACCCGTGAGGGCGCCAATTAGGCGGAAATTTTATAATATGTACTTGATTATCAGTTATGTATGTGTCACATGTTTGTATGTGTAATGTAATCAACACTGACTATGCATGGCATTTCAACAATTAACTCAGTCAATTGTTTGTTTTCACTTGTAATTACCCTATGTTTAGACCGTTCATTCATGAACCGGTTGGACGCTCCCTAAATGTTCTGTCTTTTGACAGTTAAATAATTGACAGTTGGTAGCCTATACAATTCAAATATGTTTACAACTTATAACCGTAAAAAGACGTGCTGCTGGCTTATCATTCATTCTGTTCTGTTTTTGTTCTGTTCCATTTCTAAATTAATTTTCAAGTTTAATTTCATTGAACAATTTTAAAGTTTAATTTCAATGAATCTTTTACGTCCATTGGAGAAACATCTTTTCTCCAACTTCAATTCAATTTCATTCAAGTTTCATTTTGTTTATCAATCATTTTTTTTTGTGGTGTTAATTCGTATTAATTCAAGTTAAAGTGATGTGTTTCTCCGAGCCACCTGTGAGCCGTTTTGTTGCGATTAATAACTTAAATATTTATTGATTTAATCAGTGTACAACTTAAATGGATTATGTAGTTTCTTATAATTAACCTTCTTACGAACTTAAATTCAATACTTAAAACATTGTGTTTATTGAACCACCGACGTGAGAGTTATGCACATCGTTCACGAAGCATCCAACATCGAGTTTTGATCGTCCTTTAGAAATATTTTCCGTTTTAGCCTCTTTTTTCCGACCAAACCTTAGGCGCGCAAAATAACATCGAAACACATGTAAGTACCCCTTTATTTTTTGTTTTTGTTTGGAGCAAATGCACCAACGCCCTTAAACTTCACCATTTTAATCAAGCGACTTTGGTACGGTGTCAAATATTTAGCTTCCAATGAATTTTGATTTTGGCTTTCTTGCTATTGGGGATAACATACATCAGAAAGAGAAGCATAAATGACATTCGCATTTTTCTAAATATGCCAGAGTAATAATGTCTTATAATTTCAATTCTATTCAGTCTTTTAGTTTGTTACTGGGAAAAAAGTCGAAGGTTAGGTTAGGCTAGGCTAGGTTATATTGGCTGTCGCGAAGGACACACTTAGGTTATAGAGCCCATTGTGATACCATATATGTGTTTCACCACCTATCCGCTGATAATTTCATTTATCAGCTCCCTCAATTTCAGAGGCTGAGTGCACCTCTTTCATGCATGTACCCTGAACTACACCAGCCCATCACAACTATTAATTAAATTAATTTTGTTGCGACGACGGGAATCGAACCCGCTACTTTAAGCATACCGCGGATGGAGTTGGTTACGCCTTAACCAACTGAGCTAATAGGACAGCATCGAAATATTCGTAAGAATACTAAAAAATTTGGACCGAAAAAAAAATTGAGATTTAAGTTATAGTATCTTTAATGGAAAAATACCAAAATCTAAAATATATATTTGAATATTTCATTAGAATTTCAGTTGTCTTTTTCAACACGAGAAAATGTTGACAAGCAGGAAAAACTAGAAATATATGATGTATAAACTTAAAATTTTGTGTGTTCATAAAAATTCAAATGTGTTTCTTTTGGAAAATTATTCATATATTTTTTATAAGAATATCTGATGTCACACTGGTAATATTTTTATATAACTTATTGAAACTTACGGAAATACATTTTCCTGTTTGACTTTTCCCTCGATACAACCATCATAATATGAGATTATCACACCAAATCTGGTATTGTAATCAATTTTTAATAAACAAAATAATATTAAAAAATATTTTGTGTCAGACAGAGATTGAAGTAAAAGCATTTGTTTGACAGTTATTGTTCTTAGAATTAGTAAATATTTCTTGAGTCAATGATCTCAAAACTTAATTTAAGACAAGTGAAAACAAACAATTGACTGAGTTAATTATTGAAATACCATGTATAGACAGTGTTGATTACTCTGTCACATTACACAAACATACATGTCACATATATAACTGATAATCCCATATTAATACATAGGTACTATAATACATAGTGTTGATGCGCAATCGTTTGTTTTTTTGACGTCACGTAAATAACAAAAGATATTCACTTTTAAATACACACACACACAACTGATATTCCTATATTAATACATACTATAAAATTTGCACCTAATTAACGCCCTCGTGGGTAAACAGTGATGTTTACAAAAAAATGTTTCAAACAAAAGTTTTTTATTTTTTTATAAGGAACATTTTTTACATTTAAACTTTTGTTCTATCTCTAACGGTTTACAAGATGGGTCCTACGGACCCAAGACCCAATTGACCTATGATGCTCATTTACGAACTTGACCTCACTTTTTACGTCCTGAGTACGCTGTAAAAATTTCAGCTCGATATCTTTTTTCGTTTTTGAGTTATCGTGTCCACAGACGGACGGACGGACGGACAACCGGAAATGGGTTAATTTGGTGATTCTATGAACACCTATACCAAAATTTTTTTCGTAGCATCAATATTTTTAAGCGTTACAAACTTGGGACGAAACTTAATATACTATGTATATTTCATATATACATGGTATAAAAACTTGGGACGAAACTTCATATACTATGTATATTTCATATATACATGGTATAAAAATAAGTAGGTTTTTGGATACTTATTTACTTACTGCCATATTTTCTTGAAATAAGCACTATAGACAATTTTAAATTGTAAACTAAGTGTCTAAAATGCTACGAGGTAAACATTCATCAGCTCTTGTTTAGATTTGAGTTCGAACAATTCTGAAAAAATAATAAATTCTATGTTTGATATGTAGGTACATAGAAGTTAGGATACATTACTGGAAAAATTTTCGAACAGATTTACTAGAAAAATTATACTGTATAATTACACGTGGACTCTTATAAACCTGCGCACTGCGTCATTTTATACCACGAAGCCAGTTTATGTAAACACTTTTTCTGCTGCCGTCTAGTGGTGAGTAGCGGAACTATAAATAATAAACCATAAACCATCATACGAAAAGAATAATCGTTTTGCCCTTTGGAGCTAATGTTGCTCTTTACAGTTGATATTGCCCTTTGAAGTTCCAATACTTAAGAAATGATGAAAATAAAAAACATATTGAACAAAAAACTTCACACTTACGTAAGTTCTCTGTTTTACTGCTTTTTCAATTTTTTTTTTGCGTGACGCACTTTTACACTGTTATGTTTTCTTAATACAATTAAATCTAGGTTCAAGGCGCAAACCGTTTGGTCGCTAGCTTCACTGCGTACTCTTACCCTACCCTGCGTAGTCTAAAATAGAAGAATCCAGTGACTAAAGGCTAAGTAAGATATCTTATTCCTGAAAATAACTAAACTAGTCTGTGATATACTGTAAATCACAAACAGTACGAATATAGTAAATGTTTGGGAGGGCATGCATGGGTGTAGCAAAGAAACTCATGATAGTTAAAGTACTCCTAAACTCCTGTTTAGACTAAAGTAGTAAAGCTATATAATAGAAGGTAAAAACAACCCCTTATGAAATAATAATGCGTTTACGATGTTAACAATAAAGTAAAATTGGTTGTTATTGACATGTATTGAAAATAAATTTTATGATTTTATTATTACTTTACTTGACTAGTGTAGCTGTAGATAGTGTAGAACATAGGTGGGCAGACTTTGACTTTTTTACACTCATTATGGTTTTTAACAAGAGAATAATGTTCCGAAGTCATAAAAATAGTTAAAAATACAGAGGGCTACCTACCTGTTTAGAATCTAAACCGAAAATAGTTTAACTTACTTCTAGCCCGAACACTTGTGGAATACATGCGTTCGCATCGTACACACAATATTCGACATTTGTATTTATATCTTATATATTATGATCATTTCTATGAGCACTAAATAGCTCAGAGCACTAATTCACGGTTGAGGATTTTGTTAAGTAACCTTAGTTCGAATCCAGCAGCGGTCAAATAATTTTTATTTTTTCTTCTATTAGATTTTAGGTTATCTTGAACGTTACTTACTTTATTTTTTGATAACTCTGCATTGTTCTAATTAGGAGTTTGTTTGGTTGAGTTTCCTGACTATAGAGGAGACTCAATCGATATTCATTCTTTGATATTTGATTATGTAAGAAAATCATTTAAACTATATTTCCTTTAGAAATCTGTAAAAAAAGTCAAGTTTCTATCTTTAATGATTTGCCCTCGATTTTTTTCTGCCGGTTCGAACTTTACATATATACCTTTATAACCATTCTTTCAAAATGTTGGTAGAACGATAAAATATAGATTCAGATTTTCGATTAATAAAAAGTCATTCTTAACATACTACTTGTGAGAATGATTATAAGAATTCTTTTTTGTAAATTTTATAAATCACATGTAATTTAAAAAAAACCCTAGTTACATGAAATTTTAGCAAAAGTTGATCTGTATTTGTCTATCAAATTATTTACATGGAGATTCCATATGGGGTTTTCATCCCTCCTGGGGGTTAAATATAAATAAAAACCACCTTCGAAGCTTGTTGTATATCGTGTTTGAGCTCAATCTACGCAGATCCTTTTGAGTCCATGAGTAATACACAAACGAGCACATATTTTTTATATCTATAGATAGATTACGCCTACAATAATTTACGAGTTGGTACAAACTAAAATATCCAAATTTGAGTTCTTTAAAAACGGGGAATATTTGATAAAATATGCAATTTTTTTAAAAATTTATAACTTAGCATATTATTATATTTTTTTAAGAAAAAAGTCACAATAAAAAAGTTTTCGACAAATAAATATCTGTTTAGATGGCCTATCTATATTCCCCAAATGATCGTAGTATACATGTTGTTTCATAAAACATGCGTTCCGTTTCGTTGTTCATCACATATTTTTATGTAATAACATAGTATTATATATAACTCATATCTATTCGCATATAGAAAATTTCTAAGATAAGAAATTACGTTGAAATATACAATACCCCTAAAAGTTATGACTATAAACATAGAATATGAATATCATGGTACAGATCAAGACTGTACAATGTGTTTCAATTCATGTTGCAATTAATATTAACAAAATTTAAATTTTATTTAATACTAGCAGATACCCGCCCGCTTTGCTGGGCAATTTCTCCTATAAAACAAAGAATATCACGTTATAGCCCTCATTTATCCTCCTTTTTCTTTAAGATTTTATGGATTTTAATGTTTTTGAAGTTTTGCTCATGATACTCGCTGACATTGCAACTTTCCATTATAGGTCCAATCATTAAATTATCCTGATTTTTATACTTTTTGGATCAAAATTACCCCATCCACCGAGTTTCATCAAATTCCATAAGAAAATTTTTTTTTGTGTTTTTCTCGATTTTTTCAAAGGTGTACCCCTTAAAAAGTTGCAAAAAATCGAGAAATTATTTTTATCTTCAATTTCGATAAAACTCAGTATATAAGGTAATTTTGACCCAAAAAGTACAAAAATCGGGTGCATTTGCTGACTGGTCGAATAGATTTTGAGTTACGGACGAATAGATCGATCAAAATATTGCGATATCTTCGAAACTCTGCATCCAATCATTAAATTAACCTGATTTTTATACTTTTTGGATCAAAATTACTCCATCCACCAAGCGCTCGCTACATTTATAATACACGAAGATACAATAGGAACATAGTTACCGGGTGTCTTACGACACCTCTCGATAAACTGCAGTTACGGAACTTCCGAGAATTGCACTTTAGTACACTCAGTCGTACGAAAACTAAATTTGCACTTTAATCTACTGATATACTTTATTGATAACATTTTTCATTTGAGAACTGTACATTAAGTATATTGAAAGGTATTCGCCGCGCCTAACTTAGTAATATATACATACATTAGAAACACCCGACTACGGAAAGAAGAGAAAGAAGAATTGTTATGATGTAAAATGTATTGAAACGAAATATATATAAGGAGAAGAATGATGTGGGTGATTGTCGTGTGGTATATGTAAAAGCTTTACAGCAGGGTTCTCTTTCCCCACCACCGTTCTTCACATCTTTAACAATATTTTATATAACATGTTGTCTATATTATATATGGAGATCACTCTAACGCTCACTAGTGCTGGTAGTAGGGTGTTGTATCCCATGAAATTTACACCAAAAGTCGTTTATTCAACTTGACAACGTTATTGCCTCCTGCCCATCGTATCGAATCCAAGTAGTAACGTATCCTTCTTCTTGTGCGCTCTCCTTTATATATAAATTTTTGTACCTCTTATACCGATTTGCTCATCACTCATTCATTCTATACTTGGAATATCTACGAAGTCTGTTAAGTTGCCACAAGCCTGTCAGCACGCCAAATAAAATAATATACCATAGCGTTCATTGCAATGTTGGTATGGTATAGGGACAGATACTAAAAAAGTATCTAATAATACTCTAATCCAGGCATGGGCATAGTTATTTTAAGTCGAAGTCACCATTTTTATAATTTTATTGTGTGCCATAAACTTTATTGTGTGTCTCTTTATCCAAGTCGGCATTGCTCATAGAGGAGGAAGCGAGACGGGTATACGACTCGCCTACTTATCTCAGTTTCTCTTAAAGTAATGAGATAGGTAGAAAAAAAAATGTTGTCTCTCTGTCTTACTCGTATTTTTGGTTTTCACTGGTTAGGTTGTCACTGTCTTATTCGTATTTTAGATACAGAAGTATGAGTGTCTTCTCTAAGCCACGTTTGCCCATGCCTGCTCTAAATATTGTCGTAAGATCCATAACTATGGCGTTATTTACAATACTGTATGATATAAAAACTTTGACGCCATTTACATTAGTAAATACTAAGTTCAAATTTGATGATATGCTTTTGAGTCCCATACTACATTGCAGATGTGGCAATGGTACTTCCCGACTATAAATTATCATGTGCTCCCAATTGAGACTCGCAACGAAACCAGTGGGAAACCCAATTGGTTCTTAAATGGGCATGCAAGGTAGATGATATGCATTTGTTTTACGAGTCATTTAATATCGTTGGGTTATTCCAACAGTTACCATCCGTATCTCAACTAAGCAAGCTCAAAATCGAGTCATTTATTTTTAGTTGGATTATCCCAAGGGGCTCCTGTCAATACCCCACTGGGTAAGTCCAATGTCGAGTTTTTTATTTTTACATTGGGTATTCCCAACAGGTTCCAATTAAAATCCCAATTGGGGACACCCAATTGAGACTCGCAACGAAACCAGTGGGAAACCCAATTGGTTCTTAAATGGGCATGTAAGGTAGATGATATGCATTTGTTTTACGAGTTTGTTTAAGTTAATTTGATCGAGTATATTCTTAGCTATGCTCCAAGAAAATTGCTTTAGTCAATATTTTGACTTTGCCAGCTTCGTTGACTGATTTTTCCCTCTTATGCCCCTTCTGCTCCTGTAAGGCTTATATTCATTCAGTATAGTGGTATGTCGTAGCCTTTAAAACATTTCATCAGTCAGTCAGTAGTAAGTAGTCAATGGTGTTTGGGGCTCTGGTACAAGTCAACTAACTCTCTTCTTTATATATTCAAAATTTTTTAAGGAACGCCATTTACACATTTACACTCATTTCAATGCGTGACTTGACTTTACAAAATTTTTTCATGTTTTAGGGGTGGAAAACAAAAGCATGTTTTGAATGAAAGCTTAGTAAAATGTCTTAGAAAAAAATGTTTTATAATTCGTTTCTAAAAGGTTTTTTGAATGCATTGACACTTCTTTTTTGAAACAACATGTTTTTAAAAACTATTGAAATCAAGCAAAACCTTTATCAAGCATAGATTTATCACGCAAAGCTTTATCAAGCAAAGGTTTATCAAATAAAGCTTTATCAACAAAGTTTTTCTGTAAATATTGAACTGAAAATTGGCCGATGATAAACAGTAATTAAGAATCAAATCCGATAGTTCCGCATTTTTGCAAACTTGTATATGATGTTGATCCAATTAATAATCCAAGTTTGTGACCCCGAGCACTGGATTTGAAAGGCTTTATTTCGGAAACTATTGGGTCTACAGAGACAGTTATATTCTCATATAGTAGCAAATTTAGTCTACGTGCCAAACAACTAGTCCTCTTGGGGTTATAATAACCAAAATCTAAAAAAGCCGCAATTTGCTCGGTTTTTTTGATTTTCGATCATAAACAAGACTGCAAAAAAACACCGAACTACTGGATTTGACGTAAACTGCGAAGTTGCTGAACTATTCTTGTTTAAGATAAAATAAAAATCTTTTGAATTCGCCTCTATTCAATCTTGCTCTATGATTTCACTGTTGCTTTACCTTGCTTTTAATTCGCTTTTCTTATCCGGAAATCGTTTTTTTTATAATTTTTTTAAAAATGTGGTTGATCTTTTTCAATTTTTGCCTTTTTAAAACTTCCACGCAATATCATAGAACTTTCACGTAATATTTAGAACTCTCTCATAAATTAAATTACTTCAAATCTGCTTCAAGAAATTAGAATTCGACGTTTAACAATTATTAATTTTCCAGAAATTTTACTACGTGTGCTCATAAAAAGATGCTAAAATGAAAATCTATTTATAGTTTACCATAATTTTTGGTAAGTTGCCTATATATAATAATATACCCATCCATCAAAAACAAAATATTGTAGACATTTTTGGCAGTTTAGACAAACTCGAAACCGAAAAAAAACATCATTAAATTGTATCCAATAGTATTATTTTATACATAATACTGCCAAATTTTTTTTTTTCATATGGTCCGTAGTTTAAAAACCAATCTCATATCACAAATCGAAACGTAAAAAATTGATTTAGTTCTATAAACCGTTAAGTGTGTAATTGTAATAAAATTTAAGGTAATATATAAAGACCAAGTATTCTAATCATTCATGCCACGAGTGTCCAGCATACTAACTGACTGTCAACTAAAGTACTTCCATACCAACTTCCATAATAAAAAATTTATTTTTTAATAATTAATTACCGACTAAAAAAATTAATATTAGATTGATAAACGTATATTCTAGACTATGGCAAGTAAAAAAAAACCATGAATCCTAACTTTCTACTGTTTCGTCCTTTGATTTCGAAGTGTGTGAAAGAGCCATTAATTCCTCAGTACCTTTATGAAATGCAAGCTCTCACTGGACAGATGCAATAAATCCTGGTCACATAAAACATCCCAGTGAAGCAGTATACCAACTTCTGAAAAAGGCAGAAGAAGTTTTCAGTAGCTATGGAAAATCATTATTGCATCTGCAGAATGTTTATGAGCTTTTAACAAGAAGTATTCAGGTAGCTGTTAAACACTCACTTATCTTTCCTGAATTCCACAAAATACGTAGTTTTGGAGAAATATATTTCCTTATGGGTTTACATTCTTGCTAAAGATATAACGGTGCAACCAGAGTACCAAAATCTTCTTGTTTTTAGTTCTCGAAGTGCATTTATGCGTACTTCTACAAAGACGAAAATAAATTGTTTAGATTTTTGCAATAATATTATAACAACCTATTTTTTAAATGATATGACTAATTTACTTGTTCTCAGTATTAAGAATACTTCACATACCTATAAAATATAATAAAAATATTTATTATTATTATGGGAGTTATGGGAGTTAGCGCAAAAGTAGTTCAGTTGACAGTTAATATGTCAAATGTCAAACGCTGGACACATTTCCCATCATGCATTGCAAGATTATGAAATACATCTTTTATACTATGTATATATGAAATATACATAGTATTTTAAGTTTAGTCCCAAGTTTGTAACGCTTAAAAATAATGATGCTAGGAAAAAAATTTTGTCATAGGTGTTCATAAAATCACCTAATTAGTCCATTTCCGGTTTTCCGTCCGTCCGTCCGTCTGTGGACACGATAACTCAAAAACGAAAAAATATATCAAGCTGAAATTTTTACAGCGTACTCAGGATGTAAAAAGTGAGGTCAAGTTCGTAAATGAGCATCAAAGGTCAATTGGGTCTTGGGTCCGTAGGACCCATCTTGTAAACCGTTAGAGATAGAACAAAAGTTTAAATGTAAAAAATGTTCCTTATCAAAAATTAAATAACTTTTGTTTGAAACATTTTTTCGTAAACATCACTGTTTACCAGTGAGGGCGCCAATTAGGCGGAAATTTTATAATATGTACTACACTTGATTATCAGTTATGTATGTGTCACATGTTTGTATGTGTAATGTGATAAAGAAATCAACACTGACTATGCATGGTATTTCAACAATTAACTCAGTCAATTGTTTGTTTTCATTTGTTTATATTACTTTACTTTTGTATCAAATGTTTCAAAATTTTTTCTACATTATACCTATCGAATCAAAATTTTCTAAATTGTGATTTATCGTCACGCAAGTTAAAAATCCGAGTTATTTTTTTTTTTTTAATTTTTTTACATATCCAATAAATTTTCAAAATTGTAAAGAGAAATATTATTTTACTCATAATTCCTCGGTTTTACGAGAGAAATGGTTTTTTTTTAGTTTTTCTAAAATAATTTTTATAATGTTTATAAAATTTTTAATTCTTGTCGCTAATTATATCATGAATATAATATTTTTATTTAATTGTTAAAAAAAATACACCAATATAAAAGTGGAATTATATTAAATTTAAATTAAATTCATAAAATAATTATAAAGTCTTTTTTTATTATAATGAACATACAATAAAAGACTTTATTAATAAGCTTTGCTCCCGTTTATTAAAAGAGTTATTAGCAAGGAGCATAATAGGTAGAGGAGACAGATAAATGGACCGCTGCGCTTTTATTTAAAATATGAATATATTTCTCAATCGTTTACATTTAAATGGTATAGTAAATTTTAAATGAAAATTATTGAAAAATAACAAGAAAATTAAACTTACTGCATTAGAAATATAGTGAAAATAAGAGGAGAAATACAATTATATTAATGAAGTAGTGTCATTCCTATTTTTAACTCCTTGAAATAAAACTCTTGCACAGAGCGAATAGATAATTACTTTGAAAATATAAAAAAAAAAAAGTTATAACTTACTGTAAAATAATGCCTTATTAATTATTAAGGATTTTATTTTTTTTATTGTACCCTTAAGAAAATAATTTTTATTTGACAAATAAAACGCTTTATTAATGTACAGGGTTATTGTATATGAGTATATTTCCGTCAGTGAATGAAGGCAGAAAACAGTCGAAGCCGTCAACAAATTGGAGGTAAATATCTAAGTCGAATTCTTTTTAACCCCCGAATCAGAAAATGGACTGTTATAAGTTTGACCGCTATGTGTGAGTTTCTGTCTGTCTGTCTATTTGTGGCATCGTATGGTCTAAACGGATGAACCGGATGAATTTTGATAAACCAAGTATGTAATCCTACTAAATTTGGGTCATACTTTTCATATTTGTGATCAAAATTAACCTAGTTCAAAATGGTTTCAAGAATTTAGAGTCCTGGTCCCGGAATTAAGCATATAAGTGATAGTAAGCGAAAAATTGACATGACAGCTGAAAAGAATGATCCAAAGTTTGTGCGTTTCAAAAAAAATTCCAATAAGATCGGATCAAATTTGCGTGTGTTATCAAAAAATCGATTTTTTTAACTTTATGACGTCATCAGAATCCAAAAAATTTAATTTTGCTTTATCACATCCAAACTTTATTCAATTTTGATAATCCAAGTATGCAATCCTACTAAATTTGGGTCATACTTTTCGAATTTGAGATTAAAATTAACCTAGCTCTAATAAGTTTCAAGAACGTGGAGTACTGGTCCCGGAATTAAGCACATGAGTGACAGCTAGCAAAAAAAACACATGGCAACTAAAAAGAATGACCCAAAATTAGTGAGTTTCAAAAAAATTCCAATAAGATTGGATCAAATTTGCCAGTGCTATCAAAAATATCGAATTTTTTAACTCTATGACGTAATCAGAATCCAAAAAATTTCATTTTGCTCTATCACATCCCAATTTAATCCAATTTTGATAAACCAAGTATGGAATTCTACTAAATTTGGGTCATTCTTTTCAAATTTGTAACCAAAATTAACCTAGCTGTAATCTTTGCCACACTCTCGTTACGGACCTGAATATTTCATTTGAAATTTGTTTTTTTTGTATGAAAAACAATTGTCAACGAAAGTTCAATAATCTTTTTCAACCATATTTACTTAAAATTTCAGTCAATTTGTTTTGTCTACAAATAATACCATATATACATATTCTGGATTATGAAAAACTAAAATAATACTAAAAAAAAATCAAATAAAAATCATATTTTTTATTTTATCAGTGTTTTTTAACTCCGACATCATTATTGTTGTTTTTTTTTTTTTTATTATTATAGAGTATGTTTACTGTAAATAAAGAAAATTTATGTAAATGTTTGTTTGGGTTTTAAATTTTACGCAGAAATATAGATAGATAAAATATGTGGGAGTTTATTTGGAAAATAATAATAAAAAAAAACTGTTTAATCAGATAAAAAAAATATCTATTGGGTATTTTTGTGTATATTTATAGATGAAAATACGATTAGTGACCCATACGTACCGATACGTCTCTGTTATATGTGTTATTATACGCCTCTGGTGATAAATAATCAAACCAGATTTTTTTAGTATTTATATCAATACTAGCTTGATATCCGCCCGCTTTACTATGGACTTAAAAGTAAAATTGATAAAGAGTGCTCTCACTTATCCCTTTTCTATAACACTCGAAATATAATGGTAAGGATTGTTTTACACAGGTAAAATATATGTACGGTTTTCTATTTTTTTAAATGTATAATAGTAATTTTTCATTGAGTATATCAGTGAAGATGGCCGTGAAATATTTTATATTGACTATTTTTACAGAAATCTGTTATTAATGGTAACATCAAAGTAAATTAATTAAAAAAATTTTTTTTTATTAGTATATCATTATAAATTATATCTCATGTGTTATTCTGATGTATTAGCTATATTGCTGTACAGTTTTATTAAAAACTATTCGCTAGTTTTAGCGTGAAAGCGTAACAAATAAACAAACAAACAAACATCATTACTTTCACATTTATAATATATAGCGATCAAAGACTATAAGATAGACAAGAAGCAGCCGTATAATTGTAAACGACATCTGGTTTTTCAGGATATACACTAACGAGCTTGTTGGCTTTTGCGGGGGCGACGATGAAGGAGGATTTTTGAAATATGACAGATAGTCTTTGTGACAGATATCTACGCTTGGGTTTTTGATGATTTTGGTTTCTTAAGACGTAATATTTAATAAATTAATAATTTTAAAGTAAAAATTAAAAAAAATGGTTCGTTGTAATGTGAAAGGTTGTACAAGAACACAAAAACAAGATAAAAATCATTCATTCTTTTCTGAGCCGAAAAATTTAATGATGTAAGTACATAACAGTCAAGTAAATGTAAAATTTATTTGGTGATCTATTGAATTTGGAAAATATTAATTATAAAATAAAAGTATAGTGAAAAATGAATATTTTAACAAGAATAAATAGTAAAGATAATGTAATTAATTATTAACTGATTTATTGCAGACGAAAGCAATGGAGAAAATTTGCTGGTATTACGAATAATCCAAAAGATTTAAGATTCTATTATTAGTAGTTTAAAAAATGAAGTATTTTTTATTTTATGTTTATAGTATATTTATTGTTACTAGAATAGCTTATATTTTATTTAATTTTATAACATAAAATGTTTTTTAATAAGTTTAAATTTATTAACCAAAAAATATTATTGAATATATCTATGTTATATTTTACTAAAATATTTATATAAAGTATGTAATATCTTTTTACGCTTTTGTTTTTGACAGCTAAGAATAAATAAAAAAAAAAAAATTAATCAACAAGTGCGTTATAATTTTATTCTTTTACTTTCATTAAATTATTTTTTAAATTTAAACCTGGCGCCGAGGTTTTTCTTAGTGCCTGACTCGGTAGAGGCGCTGAAACTCGTATACTACTATTTTTCATTAGCTCTTATGGCCTGCTTCTCCTCTATCCTATACTCTTTGATAGCGATATAGAGATACGTTATTTCAAATGTAAATATTTTTTAAAAAACAAGGTTTTATTTACCAAATTTATTTATCAAAACATGAAATGTAACAACTAGCTTAGCTAATTGTTTAAATACACTATATATAGATGCGATTTTGTTAACGAAGGTAGTACTTATCTAGTGATTTGAAAAGACAATTTTATGATTATTTACCGGTAAGTTATTTGATTAATTATCGAGTAAAATAAAGATCTGAATGATAATTAACCAAACATTTTTATTAGCCATTAGCCATTCGAAGCCGTTTTCCAAAATACGTCCATTCCAAAATAAATCATAAAAATTTAACGAACTCATAATCTATGCAGATATCACTAATTATTATTATTTTTTTTTTTTCAATTTTTCATAGCGTTTAAAAAAAAAATAGCCTTCGTATTTTCATTTTACAACACTAATTCTTACCTCTTCTTTCTCTCTTCACCACAATGCTTCAATATTGATTTAAAGTCAATCGAATGGATACTCGAATAGCCACTTATAGTTGCACATACATTTTATTTGTACGCTAACAGTAAATTTTATTTCCATTTGTAGGTACCAGGTTCGTAACAGGGTTGAAATAGTTATGGCAAGTCTTAATTTGTTTCATTTTTTCTTTACAAGCTTATTATTTATTCTTTTTGCGATTTAAGTCTCAATGAAAGTTGTAGACAGCATATTCACGAGCAATTACATTTGTCTAAACAATTGTTTACTATGACTCGTAGTTCTCGCGCTGGAGGTCCCCAAAGTTTCGCGCTGGAGGTCCTCTCAAGCATGAACATTGCTATTTGAGAGTAGAATGCTTCGGAACTTTTTTTTTTTGTAATTTTATTCTCTTCAAAAATTATATCGGCACTTTTTCGCTAAACTCAATAGAGTAGCAGTTATTCCAAAAAAATTAAGCTCATTCTGGGGATGCTACTCATTTGAAAAGTCGGGATGCTACCCCCAACTGCATCCCGTATTTTCAGATTGAAACCTATAGTAGGGCAAAAAGTAGGGTTTCCTCACAAAAATGCGATTTAAAAATCTAAGATGACTGTACTATACCTGTCTATACTCAAATTATAGTTTATTGATGTCGTAAAATATCAGTGATTTGAACACATTAAAACTACTCAACCCTGGATTCGTAACATAACGTAATTTTTCTATTACATTCTCGTTATTTTTAAAACTAAAAACGTAAAAAAAAAATGTAACAATCTTTTAAAAATTATTGAACTGAAATATTTTATTGTTATTGCAATTGTTGGTAAAACAATCAACAAGTTAAAATCTATTGCCAATAATAATATTTTATTGTTGTGTACGTATGTATGTATGTAAGTATGTAAGTACACATAAGTGGTTGGTGTAGACTTACTGTGTAGACACAAAAATGAAAAACCAATTTAATATGTCTCTAGCTGGTAAATAAACTTTTTTTATGAGGTTTTTCACTACAATTGAAAATATACACAAAGTGACGCAGTAATTACGTAAGTTAAGTGAATTTTCAATCTTAATAATTATTAATTTCTACTCAGACGAAACAGATAAATAAATTTTATATTCAAATACTAGCTCGGCCCGTGTGGCATTCCGCAGTGCGATATCTGTGGCTGAATGCAGTCAAGAGAAATAATATTATCAATAGTAATTTGCTTTCTTTTTATTTATAGGCAATTTTTATTACAGATATGATATACAAATTACATAATGAAGAAAATTCAATTAGTTCAACTAATATAGAAATAGCCAATATAAAAATAAATGCGTGGCAATAAGCAACGAGCAACGCGTGGCAATAAGAAAAAATTTTTCTAAATTTAATTAGGAGGATCGATGGTTATTTGCAGAAATTTTTTCCAAAATTATATCATCGGTACAAAAGCAATATATTATTTTACTTGAAAAAGGAAATTAGCTAAAAATAATATGAAAAGTAAATAAATGAATGGTAAAATTTTGGAAGAAAAAAACAATTATTACCTACGTCTGCACGATGTAATTTAAAAGTGTGGTTAAATGTACAAAATTTAAAAAACCTCCGACATATTTTTCGGCAAAGGAACCCTGGGCTCGCATTTGAAACATATCTAAAAACACTCTTCATTAAATAGCCTTTTTCGTTAAAGCCTTTTCCAAACTGGGCCAATTTGAAAGATCATCGCCAATTTTTTAGTTTTTTCGTGTACGAAACCCTAAAATCACATTTGAAATATAGCTAAGAACATTCTTTATTAAATAACCCTTCAAACAAAACCAAAAAAATCAAAATCGGTTCTTCAGTTTAGGCGCTGCGAGGCCACAGACAGGCAGATAGACACACACACACATAGCGGCCAAATTTATAAGACCCCTTTTTTTTGGTAAAAAATGGTTAAAATTTTGTTTCGTAATTAAAAAACAAAAATTAACTTTTTAACAAGTGAAAACAAACAATTGACTGAGTTAATTGTTGAAATACCATGTATAGACAGTGTTGATTACTCTGTCACATTGCACAAACATACATGTCACACATGTCACACATATATAACTGATAATCCCATATTAATACATAGGTACTATAATACATAGTGTTGATGCGCAATCGTTTGTTTTTTTTTGACGTCACGTAAATAACAAAAGATATTCACTTTTAAATAGACACACACACAACTGATATTCCTATATTAATACATACTATAAAATTTGCACCTAATTAACGCCCTCGTGGGTAAACAGTGATGTTTACAAAAAAATATTTCAAACAAAAGTTTTTTATTTTTTTATAAGGAACATTTTTTACATTTAAACTTTTGTTCTATCTCTAACGGTTTACAAGATGGGTCCTACAGACCCAAGACCCAATTGACCTATGATGCTCATTTACGAACTTGACCTCACTTTTTACGTCCTGAGTACGCTGTAAAAATTTCAGCTCGATATATTTTTTCGTTTTTGAGTTATCGTGTCCACAGACGGACGGACGGGCGGACAACCGGAAATGGATTAATTAGGTGATTCTATGAACACCTATACCAAAATTTTTTTCATAGCATCAATATTTTTAAGCGTTACAAACTTGGGACGAAATTTAATATACTATGTATATTTCATATATACATGGTATAATAATGTATGCACTGAGTAGGCATTGTTTTTTTACTACAGATCTTGTAGACCAAGAACCAAAGTCAATAGTGCAATAACACCATATCTATCTGTATTAAATCGTTAATAATTTATTGAAAATCAAAGTAATAATAACACAGAAGAAAAATACGAACGAAAAATACAAAATCAATTTAAAACAATCAAATCAAATTCGATAAGTGAACCAGAACGAAAAATAAATAAAAATTAATGACGCATTTTATTATTGTTCATATCAGTACAGTCTAGAGAGAGAGTGAGAGAGAACCCAACAAATAAACAAAAAAAAAAAAAAAATTATATTTAATTCTTCTTATATGAGTGAGATGTCGATTGTTTCGAGATAATGGCGATTTTATTCTTTTGGCGTTATTTTATTATTATTTTAAATCGACTGACTTTATAACTGTATTTTCTATTATGAACATAAAGAATTGTTTTTAATCACTTATAAAGGGTTCAGTTGGAGTTTGATATATTTAAGTACAGGGTAATTCATTTATGATGATAGTGTGGTGATATTAATATTTCATTCAAATTTTATCATTGTTTTGAAAGTTGCACGTGAAGTCTAATAGGTACATTTCTCACTTATACTACTAAAAATTTCGAACGTCATGAATTGCCTCGTTACCACCATCTTAAAAATTTATTTCCTTTACTAGACTTCAAAAAATGGATATCCAAACGATCTTATAGATACTGCTTTACGTATTGATTGATTTTTAGGCTTGATATGGCCTTTAAGGAGATTTGCAAGGATTTAATAATACTTGGGATTACAATAAAACTTTATAAATACCTTTTTGAATTAACAAAATTTCAAATAATCCAAAAAAATTCTTAGGTGATCGGGCTTTTTATTATTTTATCATTCAAAGCTGGCTGAAAAAATGATAAAAGGTTATCTTTTTCTGTGGAATATTTCTATATCAAGAAATCTAGAGAATGTGATAAAAAACTGTCTAAAATACTTAGACAATCTTGTGGTTTATAATAATACCATAAAAATATAAGGTTGTCGATGATATAAATACAAAATTTTAATTTAATTATCGAGTTCATCGAGGATCCATCATTTGATGAACAGAAACGATTATAGTTAGAGTATTGATGATTGAAGAACGATATCTATATTATCAAATTTATAAACAGCCAAAAATAACTCATTACATGACTAGAAAGCATGTATTTGGTATATATGTATGTACCGTGCAATAAACCAAAACTTTTTTACAATTCTGTGGGATTACAATCACCTTAAATAGCCAGATAGATGTAAAACTTTAATTTCCCATAATTACGGCGACTTAGTGTTTTACATTTTTATAGGTTGTCCATTGAATACGTCATTCAAATGATTCCATTATCTCCGGACGTATAATCTCCCCATAATTTCCGAACTATTGGTTATATTGATTGGACTAACTGTAGACAATAATAAACTACGATTTTATTCAGTTTACATAAAGTCTACGACAGTCTACGAATAATAACACCCACAATAAAGATGTAGATGTATAAAAAGAAAACCATTTATCAGTTGCTTCTTCAAGTAGAATTAATTAAGTGAAATTGTACCATTTTGACAATATGCAAAGTAAAATAAAATATATTAAAAAAAGACATGAATATGAAGGAATTTTCTTTATAATATTTTTTGCTACATCTAAGATATTATGTATGTAATGGGTTTTCCGTTAAGAGTGTCCAAATTTTAGACTTAACACTATCTTTGAAATTTTTCTAACTCATATTATCTAGTAGAATATTTTCTGGTAATATGAGTGACGTACAGAGTGGACAGTTTTAATCTACAGACCTAAATATTTCGTATTGTAGTTAATCAATCAAAAAATAACTTAAAGTAATGCAACAAACAGTAAGTAGCTGAAACTAAACACTCATTCTAATAAAAAACTTCAATAATTTGTATTCGTTGTTAAATGTTGTACGGGAAAGATTTTTTGTTTTTTTTTTTTTAAGATGTTTTGGTTTATTGCACGGTACATACATATAAACCAAATACCAAATGCTTTTTGTCAAATATTGTGTTAATTTTAGCTTTACAATACCACGCAACTACAAAAATATATAATATATTGTGTGAAAGTGCGGCTTATAAATTTGATAATATAAATATCTCTCTTCAATCACTAATACTCTAACTATAGTCGTCTCTGTTCATCAAATGATGGATCTTCGATGAAATTAAAACTTTGTTTTTATATCATTGACAACCTTACATTTTTATGGTATTATTATAAACAACAAGATTGTCTTAATATTTTAAATAGTTTTTATCACATTCTCTAGATTTCTTGATATAGAAATATCCAATTGGAAAGGATAACTTATATGATTCATCATTTTTTCAGATAACTTTGAACGATAAAATATCAATAAAAATCCCGATGACCTAGGAATTTTTTATGATTTTTGGAAACTTTGTTAATCAAAAAATGTATTCATAAAGTTTAATTGAAATCCCTTGTATTATTCAAGCCTTGCATATCTCCTTTATCATCTTAGTCTCTTTCTCGTTTATAGAGGCCCTTGGAAAATTCATTACTTGATATTTTACTTTTTTTAGACGATGAGTCGTTTTTAGGTCTCCAGTTTTCTAATCTTGGCAATACTCTCAAGTTTCAAATTTTCACGGGTAGAACAAATGCTTAAAGTTTTTCACAAAATGTGTTTCAAATAAAAAATATTTTATGATATCATATCACATACAGCTATGTTGTTTTTACTTCAGTTTAAAGTTCGGACACTCTAAATGGAAAACATTTTATGTATACGTAGACGTAATATAAATATCTGTAGTCGAATGTAGAATTTTTCTATATTATTATGTAAATATAGACATTTCTAGTACTATATTATTATTATAATACATCGACCAATATATTTTATAATACGATGACAATTATGTATCGAAAAGATATTCTATGAATTAAAAAGAGTACCAAATAAAATTACTTTTTCTAAACGTACTTCACAGATAAATCGATGAATTTATGGGTTCGTTTTATTCTTTAAGTTCAAAGCAAAAGGTTACCAATATAAGAATTGAGATTACAGAACTTATTCTAACCAAATCATCCAGATTTAGTTCATATAAAGATGAGTGTTTTTCGGTAATCTCTGGAATTATTCCGAAATAAACGCTCTTCGTACAGAATTTTGGAAACAACCCAAAAACGATTGACTCCATCGTTAAGTTGACCCGATTTTTATATTCTTTTGGTCCAAATTTGCATATGAATACAGTAACCTTGTCGTTTGAAAGTATGGGGTAGTTTGGGTTAAATCTAGTATTTCTGATCTGAATCCGGTATTTTTTTATGATGTTGGCCCAATCTATAATCCAAGTTTGTGACCTCGAGCGTGCATCGCAACTTTGTCAAAAATCGAAACAAAATCGTGAATAATTTTTTTTTCTTCAGATTTTGGCGATTATGACCCTAAAGGGCTGATTTTTGAAGTATCTTTTCAAGTTCTTAAAGTAAACTACATTTGCTACAATATGAGTATAGAATCGTCCCTTTAGGCCCAATAGTTCCCGATATAAAGCTGTTCAAACTCATCTTTTTTTCTAACATTAAAATTTTTTCAATATTTCAGACGTCAGTCGAATACTTTAGCAAGGGGTCGTTCTACTTATCTCCGAAGGAGTGTGCTAGTGTTGCTCAAGGTCAAAATTTATTCAGAACGGCAGAGATTCTATTGCAAAAAATTGCTAGGTTCGAAAAAATGATAAACTTTGAAGGAATTTATCTCGGAAACTATTGGGTTACAGGAAAGATTCTAATCTCAAATTGTAGGAAATTTAGTATACTTTAAAAAAATCTTGAATAAATACTTCAAAAATTAACACTTAGATCTTTAATTGACACAATCTGAAAAAGCCAAAATTTTCACAAACTTGGATTATTCATTGAGCCAACATCATAAATAAGTATGCAAAAAATCAGAATGACTTAATTTGACGCAAGCTCTAATGTATAAAGTTACGTTGAATTTGCAACCAAAAATACACAAATTGAGCCTTTTTATCGATTCCACTAGTAGTTTATGAGATATTGAGTAAAATGCTTGTTTTTAATCGTAAAAGGATCCAACTTTACAGAGTTTTTTTCAAGTAAACTATGGAGGGTAAAGATTTCTACCCTCTATAAAGTAAACTAATGGTTCACTGTCAGTAGACAACGTAACAAAATTAATTCCATGCTGAAATAAGAAGGAAAAGTACACCAAAACTTGTAATCTTTATTTGGTACAGATATCGTAACAAAATGAAATACTTATATACATTTGTTTTTTAAAAAATACTAAGAAAAATAAAAATTTCAAAAGAAAAATATAATAATAATAATAATAATATACTTACGAATACACAAAAAAGAAAATAGCAAAGAAAAATGAACTACGAACAGTTCAAGAGAGGAGAGAAAACATTATTATAATTTTCTTTTTTTTTTGTTCAATGTTATATTGTATGAATGGTGTTGTACATATTATTATTGTCTGATAACAATTTTTAAGTGGTAGAAAATTATTTTAACACTTATTTTTTTCCCGTCTATTAGCGAAAGAACAAATATAATAAAAAAACAAAAGGGGGAAACAATCTGAATAATAAATATTTACATTATTTTACCAATTTTTTTAAAAATAATCTTGCTTACAATTTTTATACCATGTATATGTGTAATATATATCAAGGTATACTAAGTTTAGTCCCAAGTTTGTAACGCTTAAAAATATTGATGCTACCAACAAAATTTTGGTATAGGTGTTCATGAAATCACCTAATTAGTCCATTTCCGGTTGTCCGACTGTCGAAACTCTACTGTACTTACAATTCTAAAGAATACAATCTGTTATGATGATAACCTACAGCATTGTAAAAAAGTTTTCATTTATTGCACGGTGTATAAACCAAATACATGCTTTGTATTCAAGTAAGGAGTTATTTTTAGCTTTACAATACCACGCTACTACAAAAATATAACATATATTGTGTGCAAGTGATGCTTATAAATTTGATAATATAGATATCGTTCTTCAATCATCAATACTCGTAACTATAGTCATCTCTGTTCATTAAATGATGGATCTTCGATGAACTCTATAATTAAATTAAAATTTTGTTTTTATATCATCGACAACCTTATATTATTATAAACTACAATATTTTCTTAATATTTTAGATGGTTTTTTATCACACTCTGATTTTATGATATAGAAATATCCAATTGAAAAGGATAACCTATATGATTCATCATTTTTTCATATAAAGAACGATAAAATATTAATGAAAAGCCCGATGACCTAGGAATTTTTTGTGAAGTTTGGAAACTTTGTTAATCAAAAAAATGTAGTCATGAAGTTTTATTGAAATCCCTAGTATTATTCAATCCTTGCATATCTCCTTAAAGCTGATATGATTTAATAACAAGAAGAATAACTTTGAAAAACTTTCGTAATAAAAATGAAACATCCGATATTATATTATATTCATACAATGAAAGCAAAACATCGGTAAAAGTAATGATAATAATAATAATTGCTAGAACCAAAATTATTATACGCCTTTTAACTCATTATAAGTAAACAAACATAAAGAAAGTAATGCATATTGTGTGTATACAGTATTTATTAGCTTCAAGTAAGTATTATTTTATTACAAGATTTTATAATGGTTAACAATATGAGGAGGCTACCAGGCTACTCTCTACACCAGGCATGGGCGAGTTATTTCAAGTCGAAGTCACCATTGTTATAACTTTATTGTGTGCCATAAACTTTATTGTGTGTCTCTTTATCTAAGTCCGCATTGCTCATAGAGGAAGAAGCAAGATGGGTATACGACTCTTCTACTTATGTCAGTAATGAGATAGGACATTGGTTAAGTTGTCGCTGCCGTATTTGTTAGTTAGTTACAGAAGTCTGAGGGACTTCTCTGAGTCACATTTGCCCATGTATGGTCTCCACTACACTATCTACACTTATTTTTCTTCCTGGCAGCCTTGGAATATAGTAATAGTAACTTTAATAACTAGAAGGAGGTAGGTAATAAAATACGAATAAAACATTTTCTAAAATGCAATAAAATATTTTATAAGAAAAACAAATGCAGGTAACTGAGTTGTTATAATACAGGCAATCAGGGTGAAAATATTCCTTTTAGATTCCATTACCGTAGAGGCTCGAAGGAAACTCACCAGTGTAATAAATAATGATAATAATGGAGGTTTAACCTCCGTTTTTATGACATACGCCTTATCACAGCGGTCACCCACATCATTATTTGTTAATCTTTATTTATTAAATTACAATTCATATTTACAATTACATTTTTGATGTGGGTGGAATCGGTTACTTCGTTCTTATCCAAGCGACGACAATGTGATCAATTCTGCACTCCTATTAATTATAAATTGTTCTCACTGCTGCTGCCTGAATTCGAACCCGCAACCTAAGTCTAATTTAGGCCGGATGGAAACCTACCAGTGTATGCAAGTTTAATTTTTCGAGGTTTTGATATCTACAAAGCTCATGCCTTTGTGTTATCTGCATGTGGATATTATTAGAAAATAGTGCAAGAGAAGGCAGTGAGACTGTTTCCAGGTAAGAGAAAGAGGACACTGCCGAGCTACCATATAATTTCGGCAACGTTTACATTCTTACCCGCAGACACTCTCATTTATGGTTAGAATATGCACTCGCGCACTCTTCTCTAATAATGTCCCTACGGTTATCTGTTTTCACAATACCAATAACTTGCTTTCTTGTCGTTCGTCATGAATTCTTGTTTTCGACAGAAGCGTTTATTTTCTGAGCGAAAATAGACGTACTAATTGCCGTTCCATTTTAATTCCAATTTCAAATTCTCCTGATTATTACTTCAATAATTATGCTCAAAACATCCTTGCAGTGATATGCTCGTAAAAGATACCTCGGGAAGTATCGGTATATATTGCAACCCTTTGCGTTTTGTCTTTCTTACTTTTGTATTACTTGGTTAATTTCTTCTTTGCTCTCCTTCAAAGCATTCACTAGTGGAATAGGTAAGTTTATCACCTTTCCTTACCTTTGGATTTGTCAATTATTCTGCTTTATTGTCATCTTCGCTTTACAGTGCACGTGACGTTCTTCTCTGCAGACTGACTTCATTTCTATGAGAAAGAATAGCGAAATTTCTCGGAAATACTTTGCTATTTTTCCGGTTTCTCATTACACAAAATTTTGAATAAACAAAAGGTTTTCGACTAAAAGGATCTAGAGTATTAATTTCCTGTAATGTTCCTTTCGATGCCACGAATTGTTCCTTATACTTCTGTGTCTTTTTGCGCACATTTTGCCGCGACTAAAGTAGCTTTTTAAAAGCTACATAAAAATGTATGCTTGTAGGACATGTAGGTATAGACAAAGATAGAAATATTACATAAAGTAACCATATAATTTAAAGACACATTTTCTCTTAATGTTTTGTTTATTTGTTTATACACAAAACGAGAGGCATATAAATGTTGATTTATATTCGTAAAACTGTTAGTTTACTAAATAGTGTGAAGTTAGCACCCAAATTCGACATTCTCGGGAAGTTTTTTAGTTGATTTTGTTAAAATATGAGCAAGTAAAATCAATGTAGGCCCAAGAAACAATTTATGATGAGTTAAAGTTGAAATAAACGAAATCATGGGAAAATTTTGATTAATTTCCCTTTTATCACTACTGACTAAGGACTAAGAACCGACTAAGGCGGTTTGTAAGCATGATGAGAATGACAATTTATTAAAAGTTAACCACACTAGTGAAATTTACAAAATTTAAAAAACCCCCAGCAAATTTTTCGGTTACGAAACCGTAAACTCGCACTTGAAACATATATAAGAATGGGTATAGGTATGGAGGTTAGCGGGCCATGCTCGAGCATCGGGCCTCGAAGGAATGGTTCAGAGCACCTAGCCAAATAGACTCTTGTACTCTATCCCCGCTACGCTTTTCAGTGGCTATTATAACCAACTGATGTACTGAAATCCAAGATCTGCCTAGCGCTGAGTTTCCTAATTTCTTCTGGTTCGACTGTGGCCGGACCAAACCATTTCCTTCGCTGCTGTATGAGCGTCGGGCAGTAACAGAGAAAGTGGATCGATGTTTCTTCTGAATTTTCTCCGCATCTGTCACACGCGGGAGATTGTCTTTTTCCAATATGATGTTGAAACTTGTTCAGGTTATCATGCCCTGTGAGTAACTCTACGATGACTCTAATATCAGCTCTGTTTAGTTTCAAGATCTCCTCGGCTCTGTTACCGAGCGAGTTTCCTTCACCCAGCAGGCTTTTGGCGATTCGCCCTCCCTCATAGCTGGCCCATGCCTTTAACTGTTGGTTTTTCAGATTATCTCCTAATCTGTAAAGACCTTCTTGGTATGGCATCCTCGCAAGCTTTTCTTGAGTGGGAGTCAATATAAGAATACTTTCCATTAAATTACCTTTTTTATTTTGAAGATCGTCGACAATTTTTCGAGTATGGAACCCTAAACTCGCCATGAAATTACTTTTCGTAAGAAACAAAAAAAATTAAAATCGGTTCATCCGTTTAGGTGCTACGATGCCACAGACAGACAGACACACACATACATAGCGGTCAAACTTATAGCACCCCTTTTATTTTAAATCGGGGGCCACAAATATCACAATTGAAGAATACTGAATAAATCTACAGAATTTGGAATTTTGGCTGTGTTAACTTTATTTATCGAATAAAATCTTAGCGAATCATTTAAGGACAAAATAAAAATGGTAAAATAGTACTTTCTACTTTACCTACAAGGAAATGTTAAAATTATTACTACAATACCCTAACTATTATATTCTATGTGTAAAATACTTCTTATTAACAGGCACGTAACTACAAGAGTGAGAGAAGGCTCTAAGATATCCGATCCCTGCACCGTTAAAAAAAGAAGTAATTGCTAGAAAATGTGATATTTTAAGCTGTCAAATACTAATTTTCTTGAATTAAGTATTAGGATCGTTGACTCAAGAGATATTTAATTTTTAAAAGAACATCAACATACGTTTCTACAATCCAGTAATTTTTTTTACGGTGAACAAATTTTACAATTGTTTGTGAATAGCGTTTTTCGATAATTTTTATTTCAATTTTGACTCGTGAAATGAATGGCTTAGCAAGTTTTAAATTAACTACAACAATTGTTCGCGAATCACACCGCGAGATTATTAAAATTTGAAAATATAGAAATCACCAGAAAGAAACACTCTTGACACATTTAATTAACATTTAAGAAACTTGAAATTATGTATTATGAAAATCAATTGATTACACCAGATTACAAACTCAAACCTTTGAACACTCTTTGAAAAACTTTAATTTAGAAAAATATCGTTGAAATCGCGCGTTTCAAGACGAAAAAATAACTATTAAATAAATTGAAATTACATTCGATTAGAAAATTAAACTTTCAGATTCATTTTGAATTTACACTTCGAATGGTGTCGAGACCATGTGTCTCAAACCAGAGAAGAACGAAAAACAGTAAAAAAGAATTACATTCTGTGCTGTTACGCAATGAATGAATAACAGGAATCAATGACCAACTAGTAACCCATACTTGTTTACCATTGTAAAGAGTAAACAAATTTTGAATTATCTGTGTTACCAACTGTAAATCATTTAACTTAAGTGAGCGCTCAATGACGCTCTTTGAAATGGCTCAAACAATAATAATTCCCTCTCAAAACAAAACCATTGGCTACGCTTTTGCCTGTTTAAGTATGACAAACATACATTTATGTATATGAACACGCTACACTTTGTGTCATTTGATATCCATAATGCATTGTGATAAGTTAAGTAATAACGACGTAATACGTACCTGCAATATTCCAGGTAAAATATTTTTGAAAGCATTAAATAATTATTAGAAATATAAAACATTTAAGCAAGTATTTTTAATTATGCTGAAATCATATGAAAAAAAAAATTAAAATACTTTGTAGCTCGAAAATTTAATAGGTTGGTTTTCTTATTACACAAAAATTAATCTCTGGTTCCTGGCATAACATTTCTGTAAAGAATTCTCCGAATCTGGTTGTTATCTACAGGATGGGACATTTTAACCTATGCATCTAAATACTTAAAGAAACTTTGCAGAGTTTGATGGTGGACATCATGTCTGCTACCTTTCAGGATCTAAAAAATGATTATTAAAGCAACCCGGAAAGAAAGCAACCCACGAACTAGTAACCATAATAGATTATAATGGTCCACTCTGTATTAATTATGATGATTTTCTTTAAAGTTAGTACCAACTAAGCTTTAGATGGTAAATTAAAATTATTATTATACATATCTCCAAGCAGAGTGTGGTTTTTCAACACTAGAACCAGAATATATTGTCAAAACCATAACTATATTGAATTGCTTTTAATAGTAGTCATTTACTTAACATAAAATACGATAAACTAGTTTTAAACTATTTTATAGCTAAAATAGTCCGAAGACTAGATTATGGTTTTTATCTTTATTTGTTTTCAATTCGTTCCAAGTGAAAATTATCAAAAACTTTCAAAAATATGTCGTTTTTTGAGATTTATCCATAAGAGACATGTATTTTATATCGATTTTCAATGATTTTTTCCTTAAAAATTTGCATGGATACCTAAGCTGAAATTTTAACCACATATTATTTGAGTAAAAGCTTACCTATAACAAAATTTTGAGCCTTTCAATCAAACATTGTTGTCATGCTCGTACAACCTTAAATGTGAGTGTTTTTTCATTGCACTAAAATGTAGAAAATAATAATTTTTTCTATGAGTCACTCGACTCATACACGACTATTGAAAAAGCTTGAGGCACTCAATTTAAAATATCAAAAATAAATCGTAACGCTCTCTCATCTACTCCACATGCCTAATTATTTTTCGATTCATTCTTGATATTAAGCGCCTCAAGCTTTTACAAATAGTCGACTATGAGTGACTCAAAGATAAAATTATTTTCTATTTTTTTTTACAATAAAAGCTTGTCCCTTCAAAAGTATTTTTTATTTAAATTTCTAATTTAAGACTAAAAAAAATCGATATATATCAAATATGGTGGAAGCGATGGGAAAATCAGGACGCCATAACCATACCCTGCATTGTCATCCAAACTAAATATGCATGCAAAATTTCAGCTCAATCGGAAACTGGGAAGTGGATTAAATTTAACTTGCAAGATTTGATTACAGACAGACAACGTGACAGATGAAACTAAATAAAAGCTTGTAAAAAAGCTTGTAAAATAGATTCGCTTGTGCTTTAAAATAAAACAAATAAGTCAAATATGTAAAATATATAAATATTTATGGTGCTTATTTTATTATCATATATACAAAGGTATTGATCGATTTAAAATTCAGTATATTAAAATAAACTGACCTAAATTTCCCCTAAACAGAATTTTCAATTTTTATCAGGTTTTTTTTTTAATTTTGTTGTAATAAGTTAATGAACTCAATAATTAATGGCATATTTACATAAAATGGGTAATTATAAATTATATACAATTCAATAGGCTCAAATGAATGTGGTAAGGTGATATTAAAACAATCAGGTCTGTAAAAATTTACCATTACTCGAACAAGTATTTAATGCAATACTAAAAGGTAATAATCACAGATCTGTGTGCTTTCACAGATCAGGGTATTTCGTTATCTCCCTTAGTCCTCGGATGAAATCCCAAATGACTCCAGCGTTTTCTTCTATGTTCGCATATTGGTTCTTCTATCGGTCCCTGATTGATTTCTAGAATCATTGTTTTGTTGTTGGACCCTCGGTAAAATTTGCCAACTTTTTGATATATTGTTCGTCTCGATGCGCTGAACAAATGTTTTTAGGAGCGCGAACTTTAAAAATGCTCTCTTGCATGTTTTTTTGGATCAAACGGACGGAAAGTGACGCTTTAAAAATGACGTTTTAATGTGGATCTTTACGACGTCTTAGTTTCTTTCTGTTTTTTTTTCTGGAAAACGTGCAAGAAAGCGAGAAAATTTATTCAGCTCATCAAGATTCAGCATAACTGAGGGCCATTTTCTATTTATACTGTGCGAGTTCCTTTTTCTTATGAAAAAATTGAACTAATTTGGTTATTTTTTGAATTATAATGTTTATTATTTTATTTGAATTGGACTGTTTATTCTAAATTTATCTGGACTTCTTGAAAACTTCCAACTTTTTAAATCATATTTAGCACCTTGACAGATTTTGGGTTAAAAACAAGTGAAAACAAACAATTGACTGAGTTAATTGTTGAAATACCATGTATAGACAGTGTTGATGCGCAATCGTTTGTTTTTTTGACGTCACGTAAATAACAAAAGATATTCACTTTTAAATGGACACACACACAACTGATATTCCTATATTAAAACATACTATAAAATTTGCACCTAATTAACGCCCTCATGGGTAAACAGTGATGTTTACAAAAAAATGTTTCAAACAAAAGTTTTTTATTTTTTTATAAGGAACATTTTTTACATTTAAACTTTTGTTCTATCTCTAACGGTTTACAAGATGGGTCCTACGGACCCAAGACCCAATTAACCTATGATGCTCATTTACGAACTTGACCTCACTTTTTACGTCCTGAGTACGCTGTAAAAACTTCAGCTCGATATCTTTTTTCGTTTTTGAGTTATCGTGTCCACAGACGGACGGACGGACAACCTAAAATGGATTAATTAGGTGATTCTATGAACACCTATACCAAAATTTTTTTCGTAGCATCAATATTTTTAAGAGTTACAAACTTGGGACGAAACTTAATATACTATGTATATTTCATATATACATGGTATAATTAGTGTTTATTGGGTTGAAAATCAGTGTTTCTCGGGGTAGAATAATTTTAAGCAGCATATTGTAAAAATAATATCAATGTAAAACATATATTAAAATTATAAATAGACATCATACAAAACATATATAATTTTAAATACAGCAAACATAAATTTTGATGAAAAACATGTCATTAAATTAAACTTTTATTATCAAATATTATTAATTTACTGAATGTATTTAGTGTGTACCTAGTATTAATTATTATGTCTATATAAACATACATACAATATTATTGCATACAGTAGAACCGTTGCAAAAATATACCAGCATATAAATATCTCTGTTTAGAAAATTCGACAAGAAACAAGAGTAATTAGAATACACTTTCGTAAATATTATAAACCACATAAAGTTAAAAAACCTTAGTAGTTATATGCCATTATAATATAATAATGGGGGTTTAACCTCCGTTTTTGTGACGCACGCCTAATCACAGAGGCCACCCACATCATTATTTGTTAATCTTTATTTATTTCATTACAAACATATTTACAATTACATTTTTGATGTGGGTGGAGTCGGTTACTTCGTTCTTATCCAAGCGACGACAATGTGATCAATTCTGCACTCCCATAAATTATAAATTTTTCACACTGCCGCTGCCTGGATTCGAATCCGCAACCTAAGTCTAAACAGTGCAACGATCTAAAACTAGCGCCTTAGACCGCTCGACCATTTAGAATATGTGTGTTTGTCTGTCTATGGCATTGTAGCGCCTAAACGGATGAATCGATTTTAATTTTTTTGGTTTCATTTAAAAGTTAAATTAACGAAAAGTGTTCTTAGGTATGTTTCAAGTGCAAGCTAAGAGTTCTGTACTCGAAAAAATTAAAAAATGGGCGATGATCTTCAAAATTTTCAAAATAATTACTATGAATATGAATGGTCAAATAAACCTGGCTTAATTCATTTCGAACAGTGAAATGGTCAAATAATTAGCTAATTTAAAAGAATAAACTCAACTCAAATATTTCAATTTCAATTAAAATATTTCCAAAAATTTGTCCCAAAAAATGATAGCTCTCTAAGTATCCTTTTCATCTCATCTGATGTCCTTGACCATCACTTTGATATTGATTTAAGAAGAAGTGTTATAAGTTTAAAGTGTTTATTTGTGCGCCTGTGTGTTTCTCAGTTTCATCGTAGCCCCTAAACGGTCGAATCGACTTGATTGAGAACATTTTGTAGCAAAGTTTCCAAAAATCGGCTTACAAGGAATAAATCGTATTTGTCGGCGGGTTTTTTAAATTTTGTAAATTACACTTGTTTATGATTTAGTGATGTTTTACTGTACACTGTATGCATGTACATGTTTAACAAATATATTGTATGACTATACAAAAAGTATTGAAAATTAGATAAACTCAACTATTAAAAATCATTAACAAGTCATTCAACATCGAACAAACATTAAAATAAGTACCCTTAAATGAAAAAAAATATGATTCAACTATCAAATATATTTTGCCAACGTCACACAAAACATTTAATATAATATAATCTATAGGGTAGCAGTTCACCTAGAAATTATCACTTTTATATAATCACTTTTTATACTATGTATAGATAATAGGTATATGAAATATATCAAGGTATACTAAGTTTAGCCCCAAGTTTGCAACGCGTTAAAATATTGGTTACGAACAAAATTTTGTTATAGGTGTTCATAAAATTACCTAATTAGTTCATTTCCGGTTGTCCTTCTGTCTTTCCGCCTTTCTCTCTGTCCGTATGTCAACACGATTACTAAAAAAACGAAAAGAGATATCGAGCTGAAATTTTTATAATAATGCTAAGGACGTAAAAAGAGAATAGGACCATACATAAAAAAACATTAACTTCAAAATATTACATATCACAGAAAAAGGATCAAAACTCAACCTGCTAGAGTCAGTAGAGGTGTTTAGACACAAAGCAGGTCCTGACATATTGTTAAACGAACAAACTGGCCTAATCTCATCTTTTTTATTTCAGCTATTGAAATAAAGAAGAAATTAATATTTCAATATCAGGGCCATTTGAAGTTATACAAGTTTAAATCTTTACCTTCTAATGTTTTTTAGCTTTCCACATACGACTTATATATTACATGTATTTTAATTAATCTGGCATAGCTGTTTATACAAATTAGACCTGAATCGATATATTTACAAATTTTTGAAAAACAAAAAATAAATTTACTAAATAATTTTTATCCACTTGTCCTTGAATGTAAATAGAAATAGTTTTAGTAAAATAATATGTATTTTTAAACAAAATATTGAACAAGTTGTTGACTTGTTTTTTATTACCTGTAATTACATAATAAGCAATATGTACAAAACCTGTAAAAATTTTTTAATTTTAACTTTATGTTCTGAAGATGATCAAATAAATCGAATACATGTAAAACAACTAATTTTTCTTTTGAAATTTTTTTTTTTAAAGTGGGTTTATGCAAAAATAAAAAAAAGTAATACAAAAATAACATTTTTTGTTTGAATTTAGATATAAGAAGTCTTGGAAAAAGGAAAAGTTTCAGTGATTGTACTTCCAATTAAGATGAGTTAGTGTAGTTCAATTTTATCGGATTGAATAGTATCAACATGTTATTATCCACCCACAAGGCAGCAGCTAGAACCCCTAATGTTTTATAATTATTCATGATATTTCATAAATAACATTAAACATTATTATATCCTATTTAAAAAAAAAACATTATATTAATTGGTTTTTGAAAAAAACCAATCTATAACCAATCATCGGATATAATTATATTGTATTCTCGAAAATTTGCTGATTTGTTCATCAAAGCAGCATTTTTTTTGTGTTTTTTGTTTTAATTTTCCATATATGCAGTGTTTTTTTTTTCGAACAGCCCTTGAGAAAAAAGTCGAAAAAATCGACAAAATTTTTGTATTTCGGAATTTGATGAAACTCCACTTATAAAGTAATTTTGACCTATAAACTCCAAAAATTGTATTCATTTGCCGATTGGAAGGGTAGTTTCTGAGAAAATAGTCATCTGGTATCGATTTTTGACGTTATCTCGAAAACTAGTTGTCCAATCGTTAAATGAATCCGATTTCTGTGATTTTTGGGCCAAAATAACCTTATGTACTGAGTTTTATCTAAATTGGAGACAACAAATTTTTCTCGATTTTTTGCAATTTTCTTAACCCCTTAGAAAAATCGGAATTTTTTTTAAATCTCGGAATTTGATGAAACTCAGTTTATAAAGTAATTTTGACCCATAAATTCCAAAAATCGTATTCATTTGCCGATTGGAAGAGTAGTTTCTGAGAAAATCGTTATCTAGTATGGATTTTTGATATTAACTCGAAAATAAGTCGCCCAATCGTTAAATGAACCCGATTTTTGTGTTTTTTCCAGGATTGCAATCTTTTCTAATTTGATGATTTATGAAACCACCAGAATATACAAAAATTACTCATCCAATGATTACAATATTTTTTTAACCATATTTTTTAAAAATATTTTTGAAATATTTATTAAAAATTACTAAAAAACAAAAATAAATTGGAAAATTCTTTGTGTTTATTAATTTTATTTATGACAAAAAATAATAATATTTGAAATTTTATAAAAACAAGAATGATAAAAACAAAACGATATTTTGTTTATTGCTTTTGGCCACTGAAAAAATAATAATTAATTCTATAATTAAGTTGAAAAATATGTGCTTTGAAAAAAAATTACGGAAAGTTTAAAATATTTGTATGTTGGAATGAAATTATTTTGTAAACACGATGGTTTTATGTATCGAAAATTATTCATAGTTCACTTGGTAAGCTAAGAAACTTTACTCAAGTGGAAATTATTGGAAAATATGTCTTTACGGCGTTCAACTTAAATCCAATGTATGATACCTATGATTTTCTATGATAATCAAAATGAGTTGCACTTACAGTTAATGTTTTGAGCCACGAGTACCACACTGCAGAATTTCGCACGGTTCGAACTAGTACCTTCTAAAACGAAAATTTCTTCATTTTAAACATCCACAAGCCTGCATTACTCTCTGACGAGTTAAGTTATGCAACATTTTTGGGAATTTTTTACGTTTTAATATAGCTTTACATCCTAATTTTCACTCGCATTTCTTTATATTTTTAAAGAAAATGTTCTTTTTTTCGTTTCAAGCTAAATGCCAACAAAAAAACTACTATCTTGAAATGAAAATCTTGCATGCCAAATTTCCAGGAAATTTAATATGGCATTATATTCCTGTTATATAGGGAATTATTCATTCTATATTTTCTCTGGTACTTACTGAAGATGTTATATAAATAACTAAGGGTTTCATTTATCAATCTTTCTTTTGGTCAGAACAATTCAATGTAGTTTATAGTCCAGGCGCAATTATTTACACTTGATTCATGGAAAATACAAAATTTATAAAAAATTTAAGATTTATCTTAAATATTTTAGGTCGATATATTTGGTGTTTATACTTGTTTTTCCATAGCATTTCGGAACAAGCTGTTTATGTGAGTGCGATTCTTAAGGATCAACACATTCAACTTCCCAGATGATGAAAAAAACTATCCCTGACTGACTAGAAGTGCAATATTAATTATTTTAGTAGAATAAAGATGTGTAGCTTAGAGGTTAATTATATGCACTTGTTATTGTTAGGGGTACTGAGATCAATACCCGCCACTGGGAAAAATATAGGGGGGGTCAAAGATCACAGATTGGTGCAGATCCAAGGTTAGTATTATCTTTCATTTACGAGAAACCATGAACGAAAAAATGTTCCCGAATACACTCACACACACATGCGTACAAACAAACATCAATCTTCAATCTTGATTTGGATTTTCGCACCGATTACAAGAACTTTCTAATAATTGGGAAGTTAAAAAGTAGCATTGTTTTAAATATTAATTAAGTGGCTTTTAACATCAAATTAACAGAAGGGAAATGGAAAAATGTCCATATAGGTATACAGACAATAAAAATCAATCGGAAAGTGTGGAGTTTGTTCAATTTCTAAATAAATTGTCGGATCAAAGACCAAGATATACGCCGTACACTGCCACATATTCTCCTTTACAGCATTGAGTATTCTTTTGTATAAGATATGGGAAAATATCCATCGCCTAGGCTAATAGTTTTCAAATTGTTTTTCGATCATGTAATAGACAAAGATAAATAGACATTTTGTATTACAATAGCGATATAAATGTATAAAGTGTCCTATATATACACAATAGAGTTTCAATAATCGAGATCCCAGAAAAACCAGGGATGGTACGATTATATTGACGCTCTACTGTAATTGAAAAAATTAGACCTGTAGAAAATCGACATGAGTTAATGATTGATAATCGACATGATTAAAGTTTTGTTTTGATAAATACTTTTTTTACAAACTATTTCTTTAATATATTATTAACATTTACACAGAAAATAGGCCAGGTGAGAAATTTTAATAAAATTTAACTGGGGAAATTTGCAATCCTTGCATTCTTATTGAGTTGTTTGCTAAAGAATTCGATCGATCGATCAGTTGAAGAATACAGCATAACGGAATGGTATCAAAATTCATAGAGAGTGACACCCTATCCATTGTATTGTATCAACAACTGTTCGCCATCAACACAATACGATGTATCCGTTTATTTATTTTCAATACAAGTTGATTACGTATTGTAAATATTTAGATAACAACATTCGTGGTACAAATATAAATGTTGATTATTATACGACGACTATGGTGACAAAGTAAAGAGTTTTGTACAGTATATACAAATATATTATCCAGAACTACAAAACTACACTCTGGATTGAGTTATATTCCTGATAAAAAAGTTCGATTTCTGAATAAATTGGATTCTATTGGATTGAATCTGAATTGAATCGGAATGAATTGGAAATTTTAATTGGAATTGAATAGGAATTTTATATCAGGGATTCCATTAGAATGCCCAACATCTTTAAAACATGGTAGAACTAGTTTCATTTGTGTCAGGCACAAATAACACGATTTAGAATTTATTTCATGCGAGATAGGAAAAGTAAAGAGTTTTTTAGAGTATACATATATATTACCATGAACTACAACACAAAACTCTGGACTGGATTATATCCCATTTGAATGCCCAACATCTTTAAATCAAGGTAGAACTAGTAACATTTGTGTCAGGCACAAGTGACACGATTTAAATTTCATTTTATGCGAGATAGAATTTCATTTTTACGACAAAGTCGTTACAAAACAGAAAACAATCTTAGAAATAAGGAAACTTACAGGCTTGATATAATTATCCTGAGATACAACCAAAGATAAGCTTCTTGCTGAATTGATGGTAACCATTGAATTTAAATTGTAAAAAAATATTAAAAAATAAGGAAAACAACAGTCCAATTGATTGTTTTGTTATTCGTAGTAAAGTATGGACGACATAGAGATTATATGATCAACAATTCATGATATTAGTCCAGTTTGACGTGATATTAGATTTGAATCTTTTCATAAACTGGACATTTTTTACAAAGTGTGGCGTTGGGAATCATCTTCTTTTTTCGTTTTAACGTAACTATAGTCAATCATATATTTTATATAAATAAATGAGCAATTCTTGTATGTATATCTATATATTTATCAGCAATCTCTGAAACGGTTCCAACAATTTTCATGAAAATTAGTATGCAAGGGATTTTTTCGACGAAAAATCGATCAAGCTAGGTTTCATTTTTAGAAAATGTAGTTTTATCCGTGTTTTCAGGAAAAAACTGAAACAAACTGCAAAATATGACTCTTCCTGACATCTATTGGTGTTTATCGTGGTTAAGGAAATAAAATACATAGACCTTTTCATCATGTCATATGCGCAAGTGCAGAGTTTATTTTTTCGTACTGACAGCAATAAGTAGGACTAAGATAGAAGATATTTGTTATGCATTTTATCACATTGGTTATAAATCATTTAGTACGAAACAAATGTGAATCGTGATTTTAAAATGAAAAGCCCTATTACCGGAACATTCAAATTGGTATTTGTGTGGAGACATTTTAAATGGTTCTTATATTAGGAATGAAATTTGTGTCTTTTTAACTCAAAAAAATACCGACCAAAGCTCGGTCATCCAGGTACTTCTTAAGAGTAATGTTACTGTACATAATACTTATACGTGGTCTGTTTGAATATACAAACACACAATTGAATATTTACAAGGTGTTTTTCTGTTAACATTTTCAACAAATCGATAAAATAAAATATTTTCATTTATAAATTTTCCAAATTCTCTGTTTTATTAAATATTTGTTTTTAGAGCATACCTAAAAATGATTTTTAAAATAAACTCGAAACTATACATAAATTGATTCTATATTCGATTGAAAAAAAAAAATCGACCGATTGAAAAATTTGCTTATTTGTTGACAAATTAACACTTTTATTGATTTCTAATGGCTTTTTTTGTGTAACCTAATCGTTTCAAGGACATATTATTGGATTCTTGAACAATCTGAGTCCTTAAGCCATCCATTCAGCGCATAATTTCTGGTAGGCAAATTGGATAATGCCTGCCTTATTATTACAGATAAATGTAATATGGTAATTCTTGATATAAGGATGAATTTTTGTTGACTTCGAGTTGAGATATAGCTATTGGAATAAATACCACGATACTCGAATTAAAATTTATTTCGAGTATCGTGGTATTTATTTCAATAACAATTCTAGATATTAAATATAATGTTAGCCTCTTTTTTAGGGACCCCTAGGATTTCAAATACTTTTGTTCAAAAGAGAAATGAAAATGATTTTCCTTGATATATTTTACATAAAATAATTTTATTTGCATATAATTTTCAATATGTCACTTCCGTTTTATACCAGACTACAAAGATACAATTTGATGAACGAAAATAGGGGCAAAATGGTTCATGTAGAACGGGGAGATGAAGCTAGGATGGATTTGAGAATGTACAGATAATAATATTTTGAATGATGTGATGTGTTATTTACATATATTATTATTTTATAAAATGGGGTGACATTTTCTCTGAACATTATTATACTTTGTGTGCGGGGATACTTTCCCCTAAAACTCCCATTCTCTGCGCTTTCACATACATATCAAACAATGAATGTTATTTCTATTATTTAAACGTTTTAAATGTTTGTTCAACAACAATTGATAGCGTAAAATTATATAAATCGAAAATTTCTGTACACAATACCAACAACACATGTAAATGTATTTGAGCTTTACAATTTATTTAGGAATAATTATCTATAACTACAAAGAGTTATTGAAATTTTGAAGGTGGATTTTAAGTTAGATTTTCTTATTCCTGTGATATTCACATCAAAACACAGTTTCATGTAACAAGATGAACAGAATAGCCAACTCGAGAAAATTTCTTTCCGTTTCACCCGACTGTCAAGGAGTGGTTGTATTTTTCGTACGTATCTTGTATGCATATTTGTTTGTAAATTTCGACATGAATGAAAATGAGTCGATAATGTTATTTCGATCCAAATAATACAAAAACAAGTGAAAACAAACAATTGACTGAGTTAATTGCGGAAATAACATGTATACACAGTGTTGATAACACTGTCACATGACACATACATACATGTCACACATACACAACTGATAATCCCATGTAAATACATACTATACAATTTGCGCCCTCACGGGTAAACAGTGATGTTTACGAAAAAATTTTTCAAACAAAAGTTGTTTATTTCCTTATAAGGAACGTTTTTTATATTTGAACTTTTGTTCTCTCTCTATAACGGTTTACAAGATGGGTCCTAAGGATACAAGATCCAATTGTCCTATGTTGCCCATTTACGAACTCGAAGTCCATTTATACGTCCTGAGACCCTGTTTCAGTTTGATATATCTTTTTGTTTTTGAGTTATCGTGATGGCAGACGGACATAACGACGACAGACAGGCAGACGGACAACCCAAAATGGACTAAATAAGCGATTTTATGACCACCTATACCAAAATTTTGTTTGTAGTATGAATATTTTTAAGCGTTACAAACTTGGGACTAAACTTACTATACATGGTATAAAAATTTTGCGTAGGTAATTGGTTATCATGGCACCGAAAATTACAAAATTTTCAGTAGTTGATAGACGTTGTACATTAAATATTAATATTAAATAGAAATTTATTTATAGAAAAGAAAAGTTAGTTACAAAACATATTTATTTCTGTAGGGAAAAAATTGTTTATTTTGTAATGTAATATCGTAAGTGATATCACTTATTTATACTAACCTCTATAAAACTTTAAGATCGAATAAAGTGAATGTCAAGTGAATGGAAATTCAATATACGCATCATAGTTATATAAAAATTTAAATTTAGAACCTCACATTCGACTGCCATATGAGATAAGCTTATATAAAGAAAATGGTAGCATATTTTTAAAAAAACGTGTGGTTTATTGCAAATTTTATAAGAGATCGGCGCTCCATCTATTAAGCACACAACGATTACCCCTTCATATTCTTGTTTCCATCTTTAAGTTTCTTGAAAAGTATTCATTTTCGATTTTCCATGCAGATCTTAAGCTATATTTGTGTGGATTTCGATAGCCATGTTTTTTTTTTCAACATCAAGTTCGTAATTCAAACTTTATAATACTTGCAATTCATATACCTATGATTTTCCAATGAAGAATCTAATCTGGAAGAAGAAGTAAGAAAATTTTGACAAAGATATTTGTTTCTCTAAACACTTTTTGTTGTCTTTGATGTCTTTGTATTGTAAAAATAAGAATTGAATCTTCATCCAAAGGAATCATATTTTATATGTTAGAATACGAAAGTAAATCGAAAAAATATCTTAACAACTACATATCTGTCGTTTAAAACATAAAATAGAATGTTATTTGTCGTATGTTTGTCAACAGGAGCGTAAGCAACGGGGTGTGCTGGTGCTTTGGGGGTTATTATTGCAATCCGAAATTATTATGTTTGTTTAACTATTGCATATTTAAATAGTAGTGATCTTCCCACGAAAATATAGATAAAATGTTTTTACTTATTTTAAAACGTTTGCTTTTCCTAGAAAAATTTCTTGACACGTGCCTGATTATATAAGCCTGTGTGTATGGAAATTGATGGGAAAGAAATATTTTGATGTACAGATTGAGTTTTAGTTTCATAATATTTGAATAACTTTATTACAGGGTGAAATTTTAGCATGCCAAAAAAATTTAAATTAGAAAATTGATTTCAGTTTAAACTACCTTTGACTTTTTTTTTGTTTACGACATTGCCAGATAAAGAAAACTTGTCGAAAAATCATTGATTGACAGCTAATTATAATTATTAACATTCAGTTAGCGTAATTTTTGTCTGTAAACTTTTTTTCGGTTTCACTGCTTCGCCACTTTAAATCTTTAAAACGCAGTTATTCCAAATTTGAATAAGATATTGCCTTGCCGAAATATTTTTTTTCTAGAACCATTTTTTTATCAGTAACTTATCATTTACAGTGCCTCGTAATGACCAAATTCAGAGAATACAGGTAAGTTTGCATATATAGTTCTTAAGGGGCCTCCGTATCGTACTTTGAATGGTTTAAATTACTTATCTTTCTAACTATAGTAGGCTAGCTTAGGGTATATTGGCTGTCCACACTTAGGCTATAGAGCCCATTGTGATACGATATGTCTTTTACCACCTTTCCGCTGAAAATTTCATTTATCAGCTTCTCAATTTCAGAAGCTGAGTGCACCTCCTTCATGCATATACCTTGCATTGCACCAGCCCATCACAACTATAAAATATATTAATTTTGTTGCGACGGTGGAAATCGAACCCGCTACCCTAAGCATACCGCGGACGGAATTGGTTACGTATTTACCAACTGAGCCTCAAATGGTGTATAGGAAAAAAATAGAAAATAAAATAAGAAATACCTTGTAACCTCATTTTTCTTTTTTCAAGAACAATTTTTTACTTTATCATAGATTTTATGTGGGAAAGTTAATCAATAATATATTTTCTATATTTCTATAAAAAAATGATAAAAAAAAAGTAAATTGAAATAAAATGTTTTTGATATTTCAAATTTTTGGATTTACAACTACAATAGCAAAAAAATTTTGATTGATTTCATTTTTCAAAATAAATTACATAATTTAGGATTTTTTTCTGTAAATGAAAATTTATTGTATATTTGAACAATAAATGACCTTTGATTACAGAATGTCGAAATTTGAAGGTTATTAGAAATTTAAAGTTATTATCTAGAAATTATTTAAACTTGATAAATAGGGTTTTTTAAACTCAAATTTAGATTAATTTAACGATTAGTTCATGGCTAACATCGCTTGAAATCGTCCACGAAAAGTTTTTATTCTGTCAAATAAGCTGTATTTATATTTATGGATCCTAATTATCATAAATAATCCGAATTTACCAAAATTTGGGTGATTTTCCTCTTGAACAACTAATTTTGAAAGTAGATATCGACTGAAGAAGACAATTTTCGTAATGATTTTCTCCAATTTTCCTGAAAGGTAAAATTTTTATTACTGAATTCGATGAAAACTGGTACGTGAAATTTGTACCCAAAAAAAAAAAAAATTCGTTTCATTAATCGATTGTGTTTGTGGTTTTTGAAATATCGCTTAAAACCCTGTTTGGAAATGTTTATTTCTTTACGATTCGGGAGATATTTCGAAAAATATTCCTGTAAGTTTCCTGATTTATAATTTGCAAAAACAAATCCACGAAAATTTGATTGAATTTGCAATTAAATCGCAAAATGGCAGTTTGGAAGAATGTATGGAGATATTGACTGAAAAAATTTCAAGCTACGTGGAAAATTGCATGATTAAATCAATAACTAAAATCAATGTTTAAATTGTCTGAAAAATATACTTAGTTTCTATATCTTCCTTTCGAGCTCTCAGCCAGTTAAAATATGTCCAGACCTCAATTTGACCTCTAAGCTTCACATTTCCTTCTTGAAGGAACTTTTTTGGCTTTCAGCCTGTGAAAAGACCACAAAGTCTACTTGCAACCGTTTTTGTATTTATTGAAGAAAATGATCAATTAATTTGTTTGATCTGATAACATACATCAAGATAAATTTCATCAAATAAATTCTAGAAGCATCCAAATTAGTTTTACATTTTAATGACATACATCACAAATTGCATGTAATAAATTTTAAATATTTGGAAGTAATTTAAACACAAAACTATACTACTTAGCTTAGATACTTGTGTTAGTAAGGTTGATTCTAGGTTGTAGGTAGGTATGCAGTAATGTGTACCTTTACAATTTACTTGTAAATCAAAGTTGTTTAATTTGTACACACAAAATACTACTTAGATGGCATACATATTTTCATATACCTACCTTTCATGTATTGTACATACAGAGTAGGTAATGTAGTAAATAATTCTTCACATAACTAGCAAACAATGACGTGTGTTTATGTTATACAAGCTTGGGAAATGGTCGAAGAAGTATCAAAAAAGCTTACTACTCGAATATATCACATAATTACATTAAGACCTGGATGACTGAGCTTTGCTCGTTTTTTATTTTTAATAAAACCTTGCTAGATCGATTTTTGCACTTAAAACCCCCTGCATATTAGATTTCATAACAATCGTCGGACTTTTTACCGAGATTTAAGTTTCCCAACGAAGTATTCTTCAAATGAAACCTATCTAGATCAATTTTTCTCCAATCAAATCCCTGCATATTAAACGTGTGTTACTTAACAACGCCATCTACTGAAACCTAGTCCTAGTGTTTCACAACTATTACAACAATAGTATTACAACTCGCAAATAGATGGTAGTAAGAGTCACATTTTCAGTTTGTTTCAGTTGTTCCTGAAAATACGAATTAGACAACATTTTATAAAAATGAAACCTAGCTAGATCGATTTTTCGCCCCAAAAAACCTCTGCATACGTATTTTTTTCTATATATCCTGTAGCCTCTTCCAGGATTTCATGGACTTAAAATAATACCATTTCTTATTTTTTTTGATTCCCTACATCAAATGTTGTTTGTGACACATTTTTGAGGTTTCTCTAAGATTTTTTCTCTCGATTAGGCTAATTTATTTATTCTTATGATTCAATAGCCGGTATTACCAATGAAAAGTTCTGAACTATTACGCAATCATCTCGATTCTGCCATACGTTCCTTTATTTTATCGATAATATCATTGAGTTAGTAAGGATTGGCGTAAGAGATTAAACGATTTTTCCAGTGCAATTATGGAACCTGAAAGATTTTCATCATCATGTACTATACAATATTGCATTTTTATTGCTTTACTCGACCTTAATTTTATCTTGTTTGATAATTCCACCATTTTTGATATTAGTATTTTCGATCCGATGCGTTTCAGTACCTGCATAAGTAAATTATGATATTTTCGGGAGGTCTGTCTATACCAATTTTGTCTTGCTTGATGGTGTTATGTTTGCGAGAAATTTCAGTCTTGTAAGATAATAATAGTTTCTATTTCCCAACATTTGCGAATATTTTCAGGCAGATTTTCCAATCCTGTATGTCTTATATTGTGAGGCTCAAAGTATTGAAGCACATAAATCAGAATATTTAACACTTAAATAGTTTAAATATAGTTGTTGTATTTATAGTAACATCACCATCTTAAGGTATGCTTTCTCCATTTTACATTCACAGATATCACAGAATATGTTCATTTAAATTATATAATATACAGGGTGTTAATGTTAATTAGGTTACACTCATAAATAGACACTCTATATACAAGTGAGATATATTTTTCGTATTCTTACTCTTAAGGTGATAATAAACAGTAAACTTACAGTTTTGTATACAAGTTTTTGTTTATTGCACTGTACATACATATAAACCAAACACAAGCTTTGTAGTCAAGTAATGAGTTATTTTTATCTTTACAATAACACGCAACTACAAAAATATATAATATATTTTGTGCAAGTGATGCTTATAAATTGGATAATATAGATATCTCTCTTCAATCATCAATACTCTAACTATAGTCGTCTCTGTTAATCAAATAATGGATCTTCGATGAACTCATAATTAAATTAAAATTTTGTTTTAATCATCGGCAACCTCATATTTTTTTGGCATTATTATAAACTACAAGATTGTCTAAATATTTTAGACAGTTTTCAACTGTAATTTTAAAAATATTTGGGTGTCTAAACAGTTTTCCTGTAACATTTTGTAAAATATAAAATCTTTTTCTCTGTATATTACCTGATAGTAGAGCTATCCCCGTAAAACATACGGCTAAATTTGTTGGTTTATACAGTTGAATAGACATAATTAATGTTTTAACATAAATTTTCATGGTTATTAGAAATGTCACATCAAAACTCTCACTCAAGTTTTGTACGTGTGTTTATATCTAAACGTGACGACATATTACCTTTTATATGAAACAAAAAGAGTAAGATATATTATAGAGATTTTATACATAATTGAAGCACTGTACTGGAGCTAAAGACTATAAAAAGAAAATATAGAATGTTTTATTTTGATATAGGTACGATTTAATTGCACTCGTCTTGGCAATATCTTACTGTCTGCTTGACCATTTAGAAAAGTATATCGCTGCTTGTTTTGAGAAATTTTCATCTATTGTGTCCACCAAATTCTTGTGCCTTCTGTGCTTTACACATTTATATGCTCGTAAAAGTACCCCTAATAAATCGCAAGTTAGTTATCCTTACGTTAGTTATTCTTTTTCGACCTATGTGACCAAATTTTAGGCTGGAACAAGCCACACTTTCTTCGACTATTTGTGAAAAGCTCCTGTCTTCTATTTGACAAAAGACTTTTATATCCCGGATATGCACTGTAGCCTAAAAATTAATACTATAATTATTATCTCTGAATAGGACGTGTATTTTAACTTCCCAGAGGAAGTTAATGTAAGGGGGACGATTTTGAAAATCCGCGTTTTACATATTTCCGCGGTTTCAAGGCCGCAATATCCGAATCAAACCTTTCCATGTGATGTCTATGTGTATGTGTGTGTACGAAGATGCGCATGGTCGTTCGGATTCGCCTTGATTACCTTGCAGACCAGTTATGAAATTAACACGTGACAATTCGACGTTTAATTCGACGCCTAATCGCGTATTTAAAAACTGAAAAAGTTTTCAGCAGAATTAGTTGAGCCGTTTTTAATGGTAATAAAAAAACTGAAAAAACTGAATAAACAGAATCTGAAAAGTGGATAAAACACATCATTTATGTATGGAGATCGTTCCAGCACATGCTGTAGCACATATTCGAAGAATAGTCTATGAAGGTTAACATGCCCTTTTTTTTTAATGTTTTTCCCCCTCTGGGAAGTTAGTCGTGAGGACTACAGGGTTCGCACTCACACGGCTTCAGTTCCTCGCTGACTATGTACTGCCAATTTATTGGACTTGTTTCTTTCTATAAACTAATTTCAAAGTCTCTAGTTTTTTATAAATGGTTACTTATACATGAAATGCAGTTAATATAACAACTTACAATGTACGAATAACAGCACCTTAGGTGCTTTGTATATAACAGAAGTCACCATAATCAATCTATCTTCAACTCTTGACTACCTTACACCCAAAAATACTCACCCCAAACCTCTCATTTATATTATGAATAAAGTGCAGCACATGTGCAATGAATGATTTAAGCATGTATGCATTATATGTGCACTTGGTTCTACACAAGTCGTCAGTCAATTGAATACATGAAAAACCACAAATGTATATATGGAGTTTCTGTAGGTGTGTTCTAAATTCTAAATAGAATAAATGAGAAAGGTTTATTAAATGCAAGACATTTCACTTCTAATTTCTACTAATTTAAAATGAGTATCAATAGACCAAGTCGAGAAAATGGGTGTCCACTCTGGGAATTAATATTTTGCCAATACAAAGAGGTAATAATAATTCCTGAACCAATGAAAGTTTGCAAATTTTCCCAGTGTTAAAATTTTTAAACCCGGGACTTTTATTCTCTGAAAATGAAAAAAAGTTAATTGTGCGATAAGTTTAAAGTTAAGTGATACACATTGTTTAGACCGTACAATCACGAAAGTGTTGAACGCACACTAATTGTTCTGGCTTTGACAGATAAATGATTGATAGTTGGTAACACGTATTATTCAAATATGTTTTTACAACTAATAAACGTAAAAAATACGTGTTATCGGCTTTAGTTCAATTCTGTTCTGTTTTTCTGTGCTGGCTTGAGACACACGGTTCTCAACGTCATTTTCCGAAATTAATATCGAAATTTAATTTCATTTAATAATTAAGTTAAAATTTTTGATTGAGGAAGCATCATGTTTCAAACAAAAGTTTTTTTATTCGTTTGTTAGGAAATTTTTTACACTTAAACTTTTGTTCCATCTCTAACGGTTCAAGATGGGTCCTACGGACCTAAGGTCCAATTGATTCAAGTTGTTTCTTACGAACTCGACCTCAATTTTTACGTTATAAGCATGCTATAAAAATTTCAGCTTGATATCTCTTTTCGTTTTTCAGTTATCCTGTCGACAGACAGACGGACAACCGAAAATGGACTAATGTGGTGATTATATGAACACCTGTACCAAAATTTTGTTCGTAGCATCAATATTTTTAAACGTTACAAGCTTGAAACTAAACTGAGTATACCTTGATATATATTTCATATATACATGGTTTAAAAACGAGAGGTGTCGTGGGACACTCGGCTGGAACGACGAACCTTGATATATTTCAAATATACATAATAAATAAAAAATACTTTTTAAAGGGCAAGCTTTTATTGTAATAAAAAGTATAAAATACGTACTATCATAGTACTATCTAGTAAAAGTACTAGCATCAGTAATCAGTAAAATATATTTTGTATATAGATCAAATTAAATAAATTATATGATATTAATATAAAATATAAATTAATTATTCATACCAATTTATTACCGTAAATAAAATAAATCAAATTTTGGAAGTTGTGACGTGGAAGGGTGAGTGTGGAAGAGTCGGGGGTGATACAAGCTGAATATAGAATAAAATGAAAATAACTTTCATGTATATATTTAATTAACTTTAGAAAATAAAATTAAATGAAATGAAATACAAAAAAAAAATTTGTAAAGTAAAAAAAAGAAAAAAAAAACATTAAGAGGACATATTGCGGAACAGGAATCAGTGAATAAATATTATTTTGAATTCGTATATTTTACCTATACTACCCCAAAGTAAAGTAAAAATTGTTACTTATAGCATACATTATGAATAAAGGGTTTTCCATTAAGAGTGATACAACTTTAAACTTAAATTAAACAACTGGCTTTTTACATTCCTATCCATATCCCTATATTGATCAAGAAAGGGGGAGGCTATATAGCGGTGGTTTTTACTTTTAAGCCCAGTGGAGCGGGCGGATATGAAGCTAGTATCATATAATTATTTTACTTTGGACTATTTAATGGCAAAGTATGTTAAATAAGACAACAGTAAAATGGTAATTTCTGAGCAGTGAGAGTAAAATTAATATTGGGAAAATCATCATACGACAAACATTAGTGTTAAGTTTGAGGTATTTTCCGTGTACTAAATGGTTTTCATAGGCTCATATCATCAATTTAACCAACAAGTAGTTAATCCGAGACACGAGAACGTATTCCAATGTAAGACTTGATCGAATTTTCCATTGTAGATATATTAATATCGTAAGTAAGTACATTTTATGTTCATGACATCGAAACTGTGGCTTTTATTTTGGATATCGAGTACTTCTGTTCAATTTCAATTTAAATTTCTATCAATCTTAATGAAAAACTCTTATCAGAATGCGAGACTGAAATCTTTTGTAAAACAAATGTTTATTATATTATTTTATTTTCATTAAAATATTATTTTATACTTATTTCTTTAATTTTATTTTCACTTCCATATACACGTTGTCACAGCATTGAAAATTCATGAAAATTTGGCTTTAGTAAAGAAAAGAGTAAAATTCAGAATTTACAAGTCAGTTTAATAAATCTGGTGGTGGTGCAAATAAATAACTACCATAAAATAAAATATTATATGTTATATAATTTAATTGCGCTCCCACCATTGCGGACTTTGATGTATATCTGATTTCAGGTGGTGATAAAGTGGGAACTTTTAATGTGAATCTGAATTACTCTTTATGTTGGCGTAAACCAACTTTTTTACAGAATCAAATAAAATTTTGAGCATATGTTAAGAATAATCATCCATTAGAGAATAGGGCATCGGACTAAATTTTCTTTATCACTCAGATGAAGAATTCTCACTTCACGAGTGGAAAAGTGAAGTAGGTTTTTAAAATTTTTTACTAGTATGCATGATATGAAAATTCCTAATTTAACAAAAAGTTAAGCTACCTACTTGTGACGTTATACGTGGGTATCGCCATAGAGATTATATGAATGAGACTATATGCTAAAAGGAGATTCTTCCCTTTAAACTTATCATCACCAAAAGAAAATGGAAAACAGTAAATTTAATACTTTATTTATAATAATTTGTTTATAGAAGTTTTGTGGATGATATTACACACAAATTTTATTTTACATAAAAAGTTACATAAATACAACGGAGGTGAAAACGGTACATTGTGACATTCTAACATTTACTTTAAATGAATCTATATTTCTGTTTCATTACAGTGAAACACCAGTTCCAAACAAATTATTTAGTGCATTTTGTTAAAATATATCCCCTTAAGGACCCACAATAAAAATATTTAGCTAGATTATAAAATTATTAATTAGCTAGACCGGTTTCGACTGCTTTGGCAATCCTCTTCAGTAGCATTAAACCTCTTAAAATGAAAAAATCTTAAAATAAAAAAATTTTTTACAAATCCGAAAAAGACCGCATCACCCTGAAACAAATAATAATAAAATATTACCCATAAAATTATTTACCAGATTATAATAATAATAAATCTTTATTATCATAAAGATCTTATTGCCTGCCCTGTGGATTAAAATAATTTCGTAAGCATCTGAATCTGTAATGACTAACTCTCTAATTAAATCCTTGGTTTGGCCGAAGATGTGTTGTAATTTCTGATATTTAAAACCAACTATAATCCCAGCCTTTTTCAAAATTCTATCTATCTTTTTATTACAATGATGGTTAAATATAACTCTAGCCCACTTTTTTTTTCGAAAGTGTCACAAAGGAGGAGGAAAACTTTATTTGTGGATTTTCATCAGAGATTCTCAAAATTATTAAAATTTAACTTTTATTTTTCGTGTTTACTTCAAAGATACAATGTTATTTTTGATTCAACTATTAATTGAGATTGTTTAACGAAGTTTGTTTTATTTCTTTTTCATTACAATTCTTCTGCAACGTAAAACACACAAAAGTGTATAATTATTAATTCAAACACAATTTCATTTTTATATTATTACGTTACAATACACAAGTTCGGTGTATAAATTTGAGTATTAAAAATATCTATGAAAACACTACACAATGGCGTGAGTAAACCAATCAAAAATATTATACTATACTTACCCTCAAAAATTGTATAATTATCTTCTTCGAATTTAATTATATAATTTTCATTCATTTGTTTGTAATGTCAGATATTATTTTTTGGTGTGGAAATTATATGTTTATATTCTTTCAAATTAGAAAGTAACAACTTTGATTAGCAAAATTTATCGGAATCTCATATATATTTGGCACAAATCAACTGTACAGTGTAAAAAATAAAAAATTATTAGTTGTAAGAATAAAAAAAACTTTTATCAAAATGAAAACTGACTTCAAAAGAAATTTTTTTCCAAAACAAATTAATATGCACTAAAATAACGATAATATAATGCAGTTAAAATTATTGTTATTTTTGGAGTCATCCAAGGAAACAACACTGACAGAACAGTTTGCTATATTAGCTTGGCTGACACCGACTCCAAAAATAACAAGAATCTTAGCTACATTATATTATCGTAATTTTTTTACTTTTTAGTGCATATTAATTTGTTTTGGAAAAGTTTTTCTTTTGAAGTCGGTTTTCTTTTTGTTGAAAGTTTTTATTTTTATTTTGTGACTTTTAGTGAATCTGAAGTACACTAACTAATTTGCCACTAAAAATAGAATAATCGAAATCGGTTGGCGTGCTATTGAGTTATTCGTCCTCTTGTCGTGCATACTTAATGCAAATTTAAGACTTTTATGGTTTTCTCATAGATGCCGTTGTCAGCACTTGACCAAAATAAAATGGGACCACACAAGAAGTACCAGTTTTCAAATAGCTAAAAAATCATCAAAATCGGTTTACCCAGTCGAAAGTTCTGAGGTATCACACATAAAAAAAGTAATTTCGAATTGATATCCTTCTCCTTTTTTGTTTGAAGTCGGTCAAAAAGTGTCCTGAACATAGTAAAAATTGTTTCTTCAAGAAAATTTTTATACAAATATTTAATTTCTAGAACTGAGTATGAAGATCGTTGACTCGTGGGTCAACATATCCATCGTTGATTCATGAATCAACATTATTAGAACATCAGCAACAAAATAAACGTGTTTACTTTCAGCCAGTTACCTTGCTATGGCCATAGTGTCAGAATATTACAAACTTTTGTATACTTATTAAGGATATAATACAATTATCATAAAGAGTTGAATTTCTGTATACGCTCTAATATTTTTGGCATGCATCCTGTACATGTTGTTGGATATATTGAATTTAAATTTTGTATTTACATAAAAAATACAAATACAAAAGTAGATACCTAATCGAAAATAAACGATTATTGATTTCCATTCTTACTTACATAATAGATAAATACATCAAATATACAGATTGTCTATGAAAAATATTAGTAAGCATCAAACGTTATAAAAAACTGTTCTTAAAATGAAATTATTCTAATAATAGGTAAGAAAATACAGCCTAGAAAATCTTTCAGAAATATACAAATTTTGATTTTTTTAATTTAAATAACGTCTTATTCTTAAAATCATGAAAAAATCTTTTTAATAAACAACCTGTATATTTTATTAACCTTAAGCATATAAATCTACTTAAAGGTATTATAATACTATTAAAAATGTAGTATTCGACAAAAAAAATCGATGAAATGTACGTTCATAGGAATTTAACGTCAGGCAACATCTATCACTGTAATTTTATTCCATTTCTACTTCTGCCGTAATAAAATTGTCCGTAGCCTTTAAAAAATATTTCTGCAAAATGTGCAAGGCTCAATTAATTTTCAACCTAAATTACAAAGTATTTACATTATTCTGATAATATTATTTTCAAAATATACAAACAGAATATTAAATTTATCGAAAATACATTTAAAACAAGGTATTATTTCCTTGAAGAAATGTAAGTAAGTACACTTTGAATTTTTAATATACTTAATGATAAATCGAATTAAGGGAAAGTTTTTAATAATTCAACTCAATTTAATTAAATATAATCGAGTCGCTTGGAATAAATAGCGTATAATTCCGGGCTTACCTTAGATAATACTACAAAGTATGCATCAAACTTCAAATAAAGTTGAGGGTTTATTTGCTGAATATTATACAACTTTAAGGTTTTAATGATTAACTTGGTAGAATTAGACACTACCATGATGATTAGGTAGATATGGAAGAAATCTCCGGCATATTTTTTCTGCTTCCACCCCTACTGGAGCGGAAATCCTCACGAGTCGAGCTAGTCATGTTATTATTCTATCAATATTAAATCGAAGTAGTTTAAACATAAAATATCGAGTTATTTGTTCTTTTGCATTGAAGCGAATGACGTAACATGAAGCAGTAGCCATATTAGTTAGCGTAGTTAAAGATACATTCATTAATTAAATACGTATACATATAGAATCACAGTAGAGTGCCGATAATCGTATCACTTAATAATCGGATACTCGGATAGTAATCGGTACACTTTTCATACTCCTCTCTACGAAAATCTAATGATTCAAAAATGATATTGTTTGCTTGTATATACATCTAAAATGATTCATTGCTAAGATTCTAAACGCACAATAGCATCACAATGTTTCATGTTGTTTGTACAGTTTTGATTAAATATTTTCATTCCAATCCTGTTTTTGCAATGCATTTCATTTATAGCCAGCTGTTCCGACAGACTCGTTCTATCAAAATTTATTGACCTGACGCAGTTTAGTCGAATTGGTTGTGCCGTTCTCGAGTTTTGCCCATAACAACACATTTGGCGATTCAGTTTTATTTATAAAGATGAATTTTTCCATACAATCCCAGTAAGCGAAACGAATCCAGAAAGCGAAATTCCCCTGATTTTTATTGAATCCCGATTATTGAGACTCTATTGTACTATAACTTGTTTATGATTAACTAATAATATTAGATGAATATGTATTGTATTATCTCAAATATGTAGAAATATATTATACATGGCGATCTAAAAATCTTTTACAACGAGTGAATATTATGTAGAAAATAAGCATAGGAAATTCCGGAATGCAATATCTGGGAACAACTATATTTTTGAAAACTTTTAATCTTAGTAATAGAGAGAGATGTATTTTATATTGGTTAAGAGAAATATGTTGTTACAAACGCCAAAATCGTGATGGAAATGAACGGATCTTTAAAAACGGCACTCAAAAAAATGTCTCCGTGTAGAGACTTACGATACTTTTTTGAAAGGGAATTTTGTCAAGTTCAATATTATTTTATTTTTATACCATGTATATATGAAATATGCATAGTATATTAAGTTTAGTCCAAAGTTTGTAACGCTTAAAAATATTGATGCTACGAAAAAAATTTTGGTATAGGTGTTCATTGAATCATCTAATTAGTCCATTTCCGGATGTCCGTCCGCCCGTCCGTCCGTCTGTGGACACGATAACTCAAAAACAAAAAAAGATATCAAGCTGAAATTTTTACAGCGTACTCAGGACGTAAAAAGTGAGGTCGAGTTCGTAAATGAGAAACATTGGTCAATTGGGTTTTGACCTATGGGCCCGTAGGACCCATCTTGTAAACCGTTAGAGATAGAACAAAAGTTTAAATGTAAAAAATGTTCCTTATCAAAATATTTGAAACATTTTTTTGTAAACATCATTGTTTACCCGTGAGGGCGCAAATTAGGCGTAAATTGTATAGTATGTATTATATAAATTGTATATGTATGTACAATGTGATAGAGTAATCAACACTATTTATGCATGATATTTCAACAATTAACTCAGTCAATTGTTTGTTTTCACTTGTTTAATATCCGTTTAATCGATTTTAAGGTAATATATAATAATTACACGCATACTAAATGATTTCTGTTAGAAAAAGGCCTATATTTTACTTTGTATATACAGGGTATAAAATTAGTCTGTATAAAAATCATATTATAGTAATAATATAACATCAAAATTTAATTTCAATTGTTGAACACATGATATCTAGTTAAAGATACTAATTACTAACAAACATAGATATAGCAAACTAGAGAAAGCCTTAGTTATGTGGTTTATATAAGAAGAATACGCTCTATTCTAGAGAAAATTCTATTTAAAATGAGTCCTCCATGCTTTAATTTTCAAATATATTAGTTTATCCACAGATAAGCTAGAATAGAGTAAAAATTTCTGCTGCGTTTAATGTACCAGTAGAATTAATTGTGATACCGATATCTGTTTCTATTACGACTTAACTTAGCCGCGTACCAATAACGATAGCGGTTTGTGTTGTCTTGAAACAGCTTTTTTCCTTAAGGTTTTTAGATTTTTCTCTCGACCCAAGGATAGATGAATAATCTGTTCTATCCTAACTTGATTTAATTTTAAAGCTCGTATTTATTGGAATTGACTCTAGGCAGAAGACAAGCGTTTGCAAAATATATGTTTTATAGGTTAACTAACATATTATAAATACAAAAATTTTTGCAAAGTTATAAAACCGTTTGTGTTCATCTGGCAAGAATACATTCATAACACAGGATGGCACTACCTACATCGTTATTAGCTAATGTTTAACTTCCAACCTACTCTTATCCTTAAATTTAGTCTACGACATTCTATGTATGTAGAGTTACGATAAGTACGATTTACAACTGTCCTGACAAGCGTAACTGTCCCATGAATTGATTCATTCTCCTCGCTTGATTTATTTTTTTTTATATGATCAGGACAAGTCGCTAAAAAGAGAGGTGTCGTGGGACACTCGGTAGGAACAATGCCCTTTTCGTATAAACAACTGTATTATTAATTAATTATAAATATTAGTTTTGTGGCAAGGTGTACGCTACTTTGCAGGTTTAGTGTATTTTTTTTTTTCATTAATTTTTTAAAATTTTTTCTTTTTCTCTTTCTCTTTCTTTTTCTTTTTCTTTTTCTTTTTCTTTTTCTTTTTCTTTTTCTTTCCTAACTACGGATAGGTAGACGAGGCCGTTTGTTTCATTTCACCTATCTTTAATGTTGTATCATGCCAACAGAAATTAATTTTTTCTTTAATCGTAACGTGGATGGGAGTGACAGCCTGTATTAATGTAAGCATAAAACGTATACATATAATTATAATGAAAATCATGTAGCAGAAAGTAGAACTTCATTTGTACGTAATACATTCAAATCCAAAACCCATAGATAACTTTTAATTATCTTTTGTACGCAATACATGTAATGTTTTCATAGGTCTATGGCCAGCCGTAGTGTTTGACACTCATTTCAGGTATGGTTCGGAATCGTATATCAACGGTGGCCACGCGTACCATAAAATTCGTTGTTTCGTTTTTTTTTTTTTGGACCGATAACATTAAAATAATAATTTCCAAGACATGGAATGTCAGTTTTCCTCTAAACGGACAAACAACTCAAATAAATGACTTAACTTTTCGTAAACTTTTTGAAGACTGGCATGTTTTGACACCCATATTTGATTATTATTATTTTTGCCCAGTCTTCAAAAAGTAACAGTCACAAAACATGCCAGTCTTCAAAAAGTTTGCGAAAAGTTTTTATTTGAGTTTGGTTTTAGTTTTTGTTTGCCCGTTTAGTGGAAAATTGGCTATACATTTGGCTTTGGTTAGTGTCGGATACCGATTTAAAATTTTTTTTATCCAATTATCTTCTTATTACAATAAATGGATTAATTTTCAGCTTGACGAGCAATTTAAATTTGGTACCCGTAAGAGAAGTCTCCAGCTATGAGCATTTTTATGATGAAAAAGTTGTTAGGCATGAATTTCAGAATAGCTTCTCAAATTTTCAGCCGGTTTGAAATGACTACCAAATAGAACCTCTAGCTTTAGACCTATAAAGAATTGTATTTGCTGTCTTTTTACTCATTAAAATTGCTTTCAAGATATATTTTAACAGGTAATACCTTGAAATACAATCATATTTGATATGGTTTTAAAAACTTTATTTTGAAAAACTTTATACCAAAATTTAAATCTCTTTTTAAAGTCTTCGTTCTTTACAGGATTCGTAGCAAAAGTTTATGTTTGATTATGAGTTTGTTTTCGAAGGGAAACTTCAATGCAAATCAAAAGAGTTGAGTTTTCTTACTTTTGTCCAGAAATTTAATACAAATACTCTACTGTCCTGCGTTTTCTATGGCTGTACAGCTCTATGGTATCTATATCTATAAATCTCTATGCTAAATAGTAACCAAGTACCCACTCATTGATAACAACCTCATGTCGTGTTTTATTTGTTTTCCAGTCAGTTGGTGAGCGAATTCGAATCTGTGTATCTCTCTAAAATTTTGTACATTTTTTTACCCTAATACAAAAAAAATGTCAATATAAAAATATTATCTTTTATTTCTAGTGACAGTCGTTTAACGATGGACAATGGATTCCAAAAACCCATCTCATCCTACTTCGATTGTTAAAAAAAATGTATATAATGTATATTTAAAAAAAGCTACTCTCGATAGGCCACTCTAGATCAAATACGACTTATACAAGTAGCAAATTTTATTTATTTATAAACAGTACTACCATAGACAGTCAATAAAATAGGCATGGAAAAGTTTAAGGTCATTTTATGGTTCCGAAAATGGTATTATACATATGGAAAATTATTGTCATGGTTTTTGGGCCTGTCGCAAAAGACACCTTGCTCCTTTTACACAAGAGTTATTTTCTATTTTTCAGTTTATTAACTTTTAATATCTTTTTCTATTTGCTGAATTAAAACTTGTTTTTAACACCCAAAACAAAAATATTGGTGATATAAGTTTGATCGTTATGTGCGTGTCTGCCTTTTTGAGTACAAAGTTTTTGGTTATTAAATCAGAGCTATTCGAAAGTTTTATTAGTTAAGATTTGTAGCAGAGAGACAAATAAGTTTTTTTTAAAAGCAATACAAAACATCTGACACATGAGCGAATGGTTTTAGGGAGCTCGAATGTTTTTTCTTTCATTATCTAAATAAGAAATGTCTACATTGATTTTTTAATGTTTATGAGCGCGTTGATTCCATAGATCGCAGGTAAATTCGTCAAATTTGAAAATGTAATTTTGAGTTTCTTCATTCGAAATAGCAAACACCTTTTCTTTAAATGTATATCATATGATCTATATAAGATGTTGTCCTAAAATAAATGTATTGGAATTTTTATTTGGAAATTTTTTACTAACTGGAACATAAATATTGGTGAAATTAGTTGAATTTACGTTCGACCGATATCATAGGAATTTAATATCTGTTCATTGAAGGCGCCATACTTAGTTAATTGTGCTGGTATCAAACAAAACGATTTTTTTGTATGTTTAAACTTTTATATTTAGCAGACATATTATAAATATACAACGAAGATTCATTGATTCTGAGTGCCGCAATGACATCTTCGAAAGTTTTGTTTTCCGAACGAAAAATTTACTGAAAAGATTACCTTTTTTTAAATACCATCAAAGTTCCGTTAAATCTTCTTTGTGGAACTAAGCATCGTGAAATCTGTAAAGCATAAGAGACTTAGTTGGTCGAACCAAGTTCTCGAGCCTCTTTTTAAATATAAGCACATTTCCCAAATCTTGTGTGTGTATATTTAAGAAACTCAAAAGTATGCAAGCCTTGCCAAAAAATCTACGATTTGGTTTTTTTCGCTTTTTTCTAATTTTCGTGTGAAATCGAGCACGAGTTGTATCACTTGTCGTTTATAGAAAGAATGTAATTATGTCTAAAGTAGCTGTTAAAATTACAAAAATTGAACGTGGAAACAACATATACGAAAATGTGTAATTCAATACGGACAGTCCATGTGGATGGTTGATATTACAGTGTTAAGTGTAGAGTTGTCGTCAAACTATTATAAAATATATTACTGAGTATTTTCGTTGCAATAAACATTAGAGTACCTATATCAAAGTCTTCAAATAATTCACCTTGTGGTGTTTTAATGTATGGAGCCTCCTGGGGATGGGGGCTAGGACGAAACAGTATTAATGAGGAGATTATAAGATGTGTGATTCTTCTTAAAAAGTCTTAAAAACAATGATCGTTTTTGTAGGAACCCAATCTGCGAGATTCTTTGTTATGTGTGTCTTTTTCATGAATCCAATTATGTGGTATGACTGGAATTAATAAGTGAATTATGAGCGTAAAATATCTATCAATTTAATTTATTATAGTTACTCAAATACAGTTTATTTCGTGATTAACTCAATAAATAAATGACCTCGTTGAGAAAAAGTCTTTTTCTCAATTGATGTCATAACGACAATAGCAATAAACAAATCATATACCCTATATATTGGTAAAAATCAGTATATAAACTCCATTGTGTATTATACAAATGAACCACAATTTTAACCATATGGGAGCACAGAACAGTGTGTGTTTTGTTTACCCCGTTTAAAGTATTCCACTACACTATATTTTATATACAAAAAGGGTTTGAGATGATTTTTTATCTCTTTAAATTGTATGTCTATTCATTTTGTGTATTGTTTGAATAAATACTAAAATATTTATTTTTGGTATATGTGTTTTTTTGATTGAACAATAAAACTGGTGTTTTTATTACGTAATTTTACATAAAATTTTTGTTTACTATGTCTTTAAAATGTATACACAAATTGTCTAGAAGTGTTTTTAAATTGAAATTTTCGAAGTAATAATTTTTATTGGTGAATTACGTTTTTGAAATTTTGATTTGTTTATCGAACTGAATGTAAAATAAAAAAGAACTAAATGTCATCCAAAATACTGTTTCTGAAAAAATATGTTACCGAAAATTTGGAATATTGAAGGATATAGTTGATTAGTGCGAGCTTTAGTTGAGAAGGGGATCGGACTAAATTTTTTTTATTACTTCGGATAAAGAATTCTCACTTTACGAATAAAAAAGTGAAGTTGATTTTTAAAAATCTTTACTAGTATGCAAGATATGAACGTTTAAAATTCCTAATTAAACAAAGAGGAAGATACCCACTGGTGACGCCATAAAGATTATATATATAACTTTGTTTTGATAAAATTAGACGGACAACCTTTGAATGCAATCTTTGATTGCTTATAACTTCTTCCCTTTTTTATCAATTTTAAGTTCACTTTCAAATTTTGTCATGGTAAGTCTAGTTTTTCATTTTTGTGGGTAATATGACCAATTCGATATCAGGATAATCCTAAATTGAATTATTAAATATAGATTCCTTTAATTGGAATGTAGACTAAATGTTTTTTTATTACTTTTTATTACACTGCACGAACAGAAAAGTGAAGTAAACAAAGAGAAAGATACTTTAAAAGTGACGTCAATGTTGAGTATCGCCATATAGATTATACAAATCTCTTTTGCGAGAAAGAGACAGGCATGAATCTTTGAATGCTTATAACTTCTTCGTTCTTTTTAATCAATTTCAATTTGACTTTCAAAATTTTTTAATAACATATGTTATTAAGTCTACTTTTACATTTTTATGGGTAATGTGACAAATTCGATATCAGTCATCTTTTCAATTATAAAAGCGATTTATTGCCATATACTCTTTCAAGGTGAGACACAGGTGAGACAAAATTCCGTTTGCAAAGAAAAATTTCAAAAATTTACTTAAAATATTTTGGTCATGGAGAGACCAACGTTTTACAGCTAAAACTAAATATTATATTTGTATTATTAATTATATCCTACAGAAAGTTCGATTATTAGATTAGACGCAAAGCCCTAGCTTGAAATTATGTAAAATTATGGCAATGAGCTTTAAAAATTACAAGTTTCTCAAAATTTTCAGTATATTTTTTTTTTTAAACTAAATAAATTTGTACAATTTAAAAATCCAATGAAATTTATTGATAGGTACAGATTTTTTTTTAAAGTAGGTACTTTAAATATATATGTTTAAATTAATTATATTTTTAATTTTGATTAATTAAAAATGATTTAAAATAAAATAAAAACTAAATAACCCATAGGTTAATAATGAAATATTTTATAAATTAAAAAAAAAAAATTAAAAAAAAAAATAAATTTATTTATATCTCTAATTTAAAATTAAATCCATTTAGTAATATTGACGTAATCACTTTATTATTCGATGGATAATATTAATATAATATTTTAAAATAAAATACAGGATTGTTCAATAAGATGTTCTTCCACATAGATGGAAGACAATTAAATCTTTGTTAAAGTTTAAAAATTATGAAAAGGGGTGTTATAAGTGTGACCGCTATGTGTGTGTGTCTGAGTATTTGTCTGTCTGTGGCATAGTAGCGCTTAAACGGATGAACCGATTTTAATTTTTTTATGTACGAGCTTAGAGTTTTGTACTCGAAAAAATTAAAAAATTGGAGATGATCTTCAAAACCGATTCAGTTTGGAAAAGGAATGACGTATAATTTTAACATATAAATAATTACTATGGAAATGAATGGTCAAACAAACCTGGCTCAATTCATTTCGAAAAGTGAAATAGTAAAATAATTAGGTAATCTAAAACAATAATTCAAAAGAACAAATTCAACTCAAAAATTTCAATTTCATTTAAAATATTTCCAAAAATTTTCCCCAAAAAAATGATAGCTCTTTAAGTATCCTTTTCATCTTATCTAATGTCCTTGACCATCACTTTGATATTGATTTAAGAAGGAGTGTTATAAGTTTAAAGTGTTTATCTGTACGTCTGTGTGTTTCTCAGTGGCATCGTGGCCCAAACAGTCAAACCTACTTAAGTGAGGGCATTTTATAGCTAAATTTTGTAAATTTGACTTGTCCGAATAACTTGCATAATTGTCATACAATCTCTTAAAACATTTAACTGTCTTTTCTGTGGTTCTTGCAAATATATGTTTCATCCGCAGAAGTGGTTACATTTTTTTGGGCAATATCTTTCTCCCATTTAAGTGAGTGGTTTATATCTTTTTCGGAAAATATGTATCTATTATTTAAGTGGTAATATCTTTTTAGACAATCCTGTCTAAAGTATTCAAATTAAATTAATTAGGTTTTAAGACTAAACTGTTAATAATGCATCCCTATCGTATGCTATATGTTTAATATAATATATCGATAATGTGTAATCAATTAAGTTGAATAAAATTGGTAACGCATATCAGATCAAAGTGTTTATAATATAATCTATTTTCAATCTTTTATAATAGAGTGGGGCAACAGGAAGTTAACTAATTAGTTTCATATATTTTATTTTAAAATTGAATTCACATAACGTGCACGTAATATAAATATCTTATATCTATAAATTATATAGTTTGTCCTAGAATTAGCCTTTTTCCTCTGAAGATTAAAAGAAGATCCTCTAGATGGCAGGATATATTGTACCCGCTCAGTGTTGCCAACTAGCTTAATTAGTCTTATTAATCTTCTGAGTAAAAAGGCTAATTAAAGCATTATATTTAAATAATACTAATAAAAATTTTTAACTAACTACATAAGACAAATAATAAACATTATCATATTATTATTAAATCCGGACATACAATCATTAATAATTCCAGGCCTTTTTTCTCTGAAGATTAAAAAAAGATCCGCTAGATGACAACACTAGGGGGGGGGGTACGAATATATTCTGCCATCTAGAGGATCTTTTTTTAATCTTCAGAGGAAAAAGGCTAATTGTTTTTGAATAATACCCAAAGAGACCTCACTTTTTACGACCGAAGCACCTGTAAAAATTTCAGTTTGATATATATTCTCGTTTTTGAGTTATCGTGTCGATAAACAGACACACGGACGGACGAAGAACCAACCGAAAATGGACTAATTGGGTGATTTTATGAATATTTATAGCAAAATCATGTTCGTAGCAACAATCCTTTCAGGCGTTTCTAACTTTTGACTAAACTTAGTATACCTTGATATATTTCATATATACATGGTATAAAAATTTATCAATTGAATTCCACAATAAATTACTTCATGGCTTGTTTGATGCTCCATTTTTTAAATTAATTTTGGATAGGAGTCTGCTGAGAAATATATACATTTTTTTATGTCATGTTTCTTGATTTATTTTCGCAAGAACTATTTTTTTAAATGATTAAATTATTGGAAAATGGATTCTGTAGTGAAGTGAAATCTGTTTTCCAATAATTAAATCATTTAAATATATAGTTCTTGTGAAAATAATATAAATTATTTTATTAAAATTATTCGTATTTAATTTTTTCCAAACAAATGAAATGTCAATTATAATTTAAAAAATTATCTTGTCATTCATGATTTGATAAATATATAGGTTGAACTTTTTTATAAAAGTTTCATACTTTGCAGGACGTCTCGAATTTTATCATAAGATAATAAAAAGTAAAAATCAATTCTTTTGCCTTGTTTTTTGGGAAATAATATATCAAATCGAATTATAAATTGATTAGATATGGTAATTTTGGATATTTTTATATCAGAAAATCAAAAAAGTGTGATAAAAACTATCTAAAATATGAGTAATCTTGTAGTTTATCAAAATTTTTATTTGATTATGAGTTCATTGAAAATTCATCATTTGATGAACAGAGACGACTAGATTATCTGGTGGCTATATTATCAAATTTATATGCTCCACTTGCACACAATATATTATATATTTTTGTAGTTTCGTGGTATTGTAAAGTTAAAAATTACACATTACTTACTACAAATCATCTATTTGGGTTTATATGTATGTACAGTGCATATAAGCCAAAACTTTTTTCCAACTAAAGTTTAAGATATTTTGTAAAAAAAATCAACATTATAATTAAATCATATACTTTTTAAATAAGTACAACCAATATTTAATAAATTTTTTATACCATAACTGTTTCATATAGAATTCTATCTCTTTTTGTATAAATACTTAAACATCTACCCCCCATTCCCAATCATTTTTAATCCCTATTTATTATTAAACAACCCTCACAATCATATACATATTATGCCACTTCAAAATCAATATATTAAATTTTTTTCTGGAATATATTATTTATTCAGTTCAAGAGTTAATTGTGGAAAACTGTCAGTTTAAATCTAATTCAAATAGTATTTTTTTTTATAATTCAGTTACATCAAAATCTGTATGTATAGATAATACGAAAAATACAGGAACGTATTTTTTATTAATGGAGTTCCAATGGTTGTGCCAATCACCGTAAAGGCGCAATCACCTTTCTCAATCACCTGCTTAAATAATTAGACTGAGAAGTTCGAATTCGGGTTCGAATAATAGCAATAATGTAAACAATATGTAGCCAACGATATATAGATTAGACAAGGAAACAGGGTAACTCACTGGTAGTTTTCTCTCTCATTCATCATATTTCAAGTTTTGGGCCCTGGCGTTCTCTAGTTGTATAAACTATTTGGTAAACTATGAATTGTCATAACAGATGACGTCATGATTCATGGTGCACGATTCTAAAGTGTTTTAATGTCACAATTTTTTTTTAAAGCGAGTATATTTATTGCAAAACAGTTTTAAATATTTTATAATAGGAATCATTTTTTGGGTCCCTACAATTGATTCGACTTGTTTTTGATACTTCGAAAATTTAATGATATTTTACAGTTTACTGTCGTATAAATCTGCAATTTTTAACTTAATAAGATTAGCGGTATATTTTTAAGTTTATTAATTGACTAGAGTGATACCCACCAGCTTCGCTGGATTTAAAAGTAAAAATTGATAAAGATTGCTCTCGCTTATCCCCTTTCTATAACACTCGAAATAATGGTAAAAATTGTTTTACACAGGTAAAATATATGTATGGTTTTCTATTTTTATTTTAATAGTTAATAGTATAAAAGTCGTAATTATTCATTGTGTCTATCAGCAAAGATGGCCGTGAAATATTTCATATTCACTATTTTTACAGAAATCTGTAATTTATGCTATTGTCAAATGACTACTTTTACAGAAATCTGTAATTTATGGTAATGTCAAATGTCAAATTAAATTAATTTTTTATTAATATATCTTTATAAATTATATCTCATGTGTTATTCGGAAATATTAGCTATATTCCTGTACAGTTTCATTAAAAACCATTCGCTAGTTTTAGCGTGAAAGCGTACCAAACAAACAAACAAACAAACATGCTGACTTTCGCATTTATAATATATAGAGATAGAGATTTTTCATAAAAAACCATTAGTTATGAGAAATCGTTCGGTAGGAATTAAGTGCCGGTACGCAATATGCTAGTTTTCCTCAAGAGGAAATTAAAATTCTACACAATATAAAAAAAAAATGAAACGATACTGAACTTTTACAATATATATATATAACTAGTATTTATAAAAAAGAAGATAATGAAGTTCTCTATTAAAAAGTTTAAAGAAATGAACTAGGGTAAAAAAATACACCGGAATTTATTGTAAATTTATGCAATAATCGTTTTTTGAAGTTCCGTTTGTTATTAATTTTTAATTTATATTCTAGCATACAATGGGTATCAGTTAAAAAGAACCTAACATTGTTATCAACTTTGTAACACTTTTAAGTCAGTAAAACTTTTTTATTCTTTAAAAATATTATTTGTTAAAAATGGTAATAATAGTGCCTGATCCACACTTAAATCCATTAAATCTTAAACATAGATGATTTTATCATAAAATGTATCGGAACATGAGTTACAGTAAGGACGCATGCGAATTGAGCGTTGAGACTAATCTGCAATGTAGTATGGGACTCAAGACCATAGTGTCGAATTGAACTTACTATATGTACTCTGATTTTTTAACCGACTTCAAACAAAAACGGAGGAGGTTATCAATTCGACTGTATTTTTTTAATGTTTGTTACCGCATAACTTTTGACTGGGTAAACCAATTTTGATAATTTTTTAATTGTTTGAAAGCTAGTGCTTCCCGTGTGGTCCCATTTCATTTTCGTCCAGTTCTGACAACGTCATCCATGAGAAAACCATAAAAAACTTAAATTTGCGTTAAGTATGCACGACAAGAGGACGAATAACTCAATATCAAGCCAACTTTTTTTAGTGACAAATTAGTTAGTGTACTTCAGATTCACTAAAAATCAGAAAATAAAAAAAACTTTTAACAAAAAGAAAACCGACTTCAAAAACTTTTCCAAAACAAATTAATATGCACTAAAAAGTAAAAAAATAACGATAATATCATGTAGTTAAAATTATTGTTATTTTTGGAGTCGGTGTCAGCCAAGGAAACAACTCTGACAGAACAGCTTGGCTGACACCGACTCCAAAAATAACAATAATTTTACTACATTATATTATCGTTATTTTTTTACTTTCTAGTGCATATTAATTTGTTTTGGAAAAGTTTTTGAAGTCGGTTTTCTTTTTGTTAAAAGTTTTTTTTATATTTTTTTCAAAGTATCCAGAATAAACTTAAGAATATAGCAAAATTTTGGTTGATGGTTGAGAAGGCTCTGAAATATCGTCTAAAATCGTACTTGAGAACAATTTCTTCATTGATACCATTAAAGATTGTCGTTCAGTCGAGTAATCTTAAAAAATTATGAATGTTCTTTGGTCTCCGAATTAGAAGTTTTCCTAAGTTCCTACGTTTTCCTACGCCTACAAATCGCTTTCATGGTTGTAGAAACATTTTCTAAGTTATCAGTTTAAGTTGTGTACCAGAGGATTTTTCGGAGCAATTTCTTCAGTTTTTATCTCAGAAACTTGCCATTGTATTGAAATGTACAAGTGTGTGGAAAGTTCACTATTAAAAAAATGCTCGCAAATCATAAAAAGATCGCAAATCAAGAAAATCGAGAGGCTTTTCAAATTTTACAAAAGAATACGCATGTTTAACATTGATTCGGTTAAAATTACTGAAAATCATAGATTTAGAGAAATTCTTTCACATTTTAATAAAACATTTGGTCCAGCATTTCAACAAGAATTTCTTCTTGATTTCCTTACAAATAGAGTAAAATTCAAATTCAATTTTATTAAGAAAAGAAAAACCATTTTTTTTTTTCGTTCTATTTAAGTAAAAATCTAACAAAATAATTTGTAATAATTGAATTTACTAAAAGAAGTAAAATCCCAAAACTTTCTTTTTACAAAAAAATAAAAAAATCTCTGTACGTTTTAAATTAACTTTCTTACAGATATTATTACTTTTTTTTTTACCTCCTGCCTTCTTCGAGATCGAAATGTATTTGTTACAGATTCGTGTAGCGTTCGAGTTAAATGAATTCCTGTGATGTGATCGAAGGAGAAGAAAAGAGAAAGTTTTATTTTTATTTTTTCTATATTTAATTACAAAATATTTCTGTTTTTTTATATTTTTATATTTTTATGTTACAAACTGCCAATCAAATGTCAAAAATTATTATTAAAATGAAGTTAAAAAAAATGTTTCATTGTCATTTTAAGGAAATACACTAAAGGGCAGAAAAAACGAGACAAAAAAAAGCTCGGTTACACTTTAAAATCAAGGCTTTTGTTTTTATATACGCATGGGGTGATACACTGATGTCAAATGTATTTGGAAAGAAATGTTTTTATACAATGTATATATGAAATATATCAAGGTTTACAAAGTTTAGTCCCAAGTTTGTAACGCTTAAAAATATTGATGCAAAATTTTGGTATAGGTGGTCATAAAATCACCTTATTAGCCCATTTCCGGCTGTCCGTTTGTCCATTTAACTGTAAACACGATAACTCAAAAAAGAAAAAAGATATCAGGCTGGAATTTTTATTACGTGCTCAGGAGGCTAAAAAAGTGCAACTTAGTTCGTAAATGAGCATCATAGGGCAAGGTCTTGTAATCCGTTAGAGATAAAAGAAAAGTTTAAAAGTAAAATTGTAATAAAAAAAGAATCAACTTCTGTTTGTCACTTAATTAAATAAAAGTTCAAAAATTCAATATTTCCTTTATACTGTTCTACATTGTTTGCTGATTAGTATATTTGCCTCCCCAGGGGAGCATGGATTGAAGCGGGTGGAAATCACGTGTAAATGTCGTATGTTATATGGATAATGTGGTGGGTGATGTTTGTGACAACAGATTTAAATAAATATATCAATAAATCTTGTTGTAACTCTGTTTTTTATATATTTATTATTTATTACAATTTCTAATTTAATTTAAAGGATATTTTATTTTTAGATACTTTAAATTAAATAAACAAAAGAGGATAAAAAAAATTGTATAATAATAAAATTCCCAAAGTAAAACTTTAAATTGAAATTATTTTATTAGCAAAAAAAAAAAAATGTTTTGAAAGGTAATATGAAATTTTTATGATAAAATCTTTTTAACCTCATGATAACGAGCCACTAAGATCATTTTTACATCACTTGATAACTTTTGACCCAAATATGGCAAATTCATTTTTTTATTTTAAATCATAAACAACAATATTTTATCCGCCATGTACTGGAAATTTTAAAGAAATATTAAGTTAACTTTATTTTTATACTTTCAAATTATCGGAAGTTATAATATTCAACTCAAAAATTAAGAAAAACAAAATTTTTTCCATCTGTCAATTGTGATCACCGGTTGTAAAATATTTTGTCCTACATATGGGAAAAATAAGTAATTATAATTTTCTAGGGATCTTTGATTTACTTGATAGAAAACAAGAAAATCTGGTTTATTAATGATTGAACGACCTTCTCAGATATCATCTGGCATTGCTTCGAAATATTGCTCTTCAAACACGATTATAGGTGATATCTTATAGAAATTACTCGCCCAATATATAAATATACCCGAATTTTTGCATTTTACGATGCATAATTACTCTAGAAACAATTTTTAGCCGAATCGGATACAATAAAATTTATCCCGATTCTTTCCCGATAATTTTCTTAAGCTTCTTTAAAAAAATCGAGGAAATCTTTAAAATTTGTTTATTTGGTAATCTGGTAAACTTGTATACGATAACTTTGAACACAAAAGCTTTTAATTCGGGTTCATTTAATGAAAAGAGAGTAATTTTGAAATATTGCCCTAAATATTGCTTAAAGATTTTTTTTTCGATTCTAGAGATATCTCTGAAAATACTCATCTCTTTTTATGTTGCCCTAAATAATTCATAGACATGTACTTTGAAAAAAAAGAAAGAGAAATTAACTTATAAGGTATGAAATTTGAGCCAAAGTTTCAAAAAATAGGTTCATATAATGACTAGGTGAGAATGGAAATGTTGAGGATAATGATAGATATTTGCGACGAGAATGAGAAATAGTCTCTCTCATGGTGAGAAGACAAGAGAATTGTTCAGAGAACAAAAATAAACGATTTTGTATCTGTTTTGTTATATTCAATATTTTGTGGTACAAATTCGTATGTATTCCAAATTTTGGTGTCTGGTAGACTCTGTACTTTTATAAAAATATAATGTTATTATAATAAAAAAGTTTTTAATAGTTGTATATGACTTTGGTCAAGCTATAAACATTTTAAAATGTCACTAGATATGTCCACATTCTTATACGAACTCCATTCTATACGATAGACAAGTTATTCGAATGAATTTCCTATGAAATTATATGCACGAAGAGTAAAATTATATAAAGAGGCATCTATTATACTCACTTTGCTGTGTAGGTATAGTAGATGCATTCATGGGTACAGAATGATACAGGAACGGAGTGCACAACAATCGTTTCTGAAGTTTGGACAAAATTGGAAAAAAGCAAGGAAATAATACGTGAGCAGGTTATACAAAAATCCCGAAAAAAGCGATTCATTCCTTGTTAACTAATTTTTGGAAACTAAGAGTCGGTTCGACCGTTTAGAGGGCTACGATGCCACTGAGAAACACATACACGCACAGATAAACACTTTAAACTTATAACACTCATTCTTAAATCAATATCAAAGTGATGGTCAAGGACATCAGATGAGATGAAGAGGATACTTAGAATTTGAACTTAAATTTTGCCGAAACTTCCTGTAATGGTACGTATAAATTTTATAATGTTAAATCCATAACAATATTTAATGTAGATTTCGATGCTTTGACCTGAAAATTTTAAAAAAGAATTCATTTTCGAGTTAGTTTTAAAAAGATACCATTACAATTATTAAATGCATATATGGGGTACCCATAGCTATGCACTTTTTTATGACTCGAGGGCATTGAGATTTCGCTCTCCTACTTATACTTAGCTTCTTTAACATTCGCGTATTTGAAAATTTTCTTTCCTTAAAAATTTAACGCTATATTTAAAACTGGAATATGGGATAACAACTAACTCACCAAGAATCAACTACTTACGTTGAGTATGGTTTCTCAAACAATATGAAATGGCCAGCTTGTAAGTAGATAGTCAGAAGAGTTAAAATTTTTACAAAATCGCATCAACAACCAGCTTCAGCCAACCTGCATTCTGATAAAATGCCCTCATTTTTACGTAACTACAGTTCAGTAAATAATTATTAAAAACTGTAGAATGATTTGAAATAAAAATTCTCTTACGTGATGAACTCCGTCTTTTTAATCCCCAACCTAAAGAAGGAGTGTTTTAAGTTCAGTATGTCTGTGTATATGTGTACATGTGTGTCTGTCTTTGGCATCGGAGTTCCTTACTGGATGAAACGATAGTGATTTAGTTTTATGTTTGAAAGGTAATTTAATCCAGAATGTTGTTAGCGTTTAGGAGCTACGATGACAAACGAATAGATCAGACTTGATTTTATGTCAGGGGTTTCTTAAAGTTTTTAATTTAATATTACTTTGAAAACGGTTAGGAAATAAAAATCATCCCTTGTAAATTTAAAAACTTATTATATTATTTTCTATTTCAACTATTTGTCGATTTTGTTGTCAAATTTAAAGACCATTCGACTACATAAATACAGATGGCGACATAGACGTTACACTCTAATAGGCATACAGGCACACACAGATATAGATAATAGAAATGTACAGGGTATCCCCCCTCAGTGCCACAGTGTTCAGTGTCTGGTTACTTGGGAACCAAAATTTTCACACGAAGTCATGCTGTAAAACACTGTTCAAAACATAAAAAATGAGGTTGATTTCGTAAATGAACAATTTAGATCAATTGGATTTTGGGTCCGTAGATGTTCGTTATAAAAAAAAAAAAAAAACTTTAAATTGGGCCTAAACTAGGCGTAAACTATATAGTATGTATTATATGGGAATATCATGTCTGTGTGACATGTTTGTATGTCTGGCTATCTAAGAGTGGCTATCCCTCTTTACTTACATGACGTGAAAAAACAAGTGAAAAAACAAACGATTCTTTAATCAACACTGTCTATACATAGTATTTCAACAATTAACTCAGTTAATTGGTTCTTTTCACTTGTTTTTAATTTGAAACTAAAAAACGTATGCGTAACACATATGATGGTGTAAGCGATGGAAAAATCAGCTGCAGAAATATTGATTGGAAAAGTCCAGGACATACAACTGAAGCTTTATCAAAAAAGTTTTTAAAATCCTTTAATAGGTCAAATCTAAAATATCAAGCACTGTAAGGAATACTAAAAATTTTATTGGCTTCATGGGTTTCCTGATGGGTGGTTTGTCAGACGTGATTGGAATGAAGAAGGGAATAGCTGCAATCAGCTTTCCCATCAATAATAAAATCTGGGAAGGAATGGCCACTCTGTATAAACTGCACACATGTATCTATAATACAAAAATATAAATGTAAATGTTTTGTTCCACATTGTTTGCAAGCCCCGATGGTCAATTTCAGCACCAGTGAAATCCAATCAAGTGAAAAACAAATGGGTTACTCTCACTAGCTCACAACTAAAGCTCTCACTATTACTAGTACTAGCTCTCTCTCTAGTAATGGAGCATGGAACAGTCATTTAGTAGCCCCTCAAACATACATACAGACATAGATACACAAACAAACAAATATTATACACGCTTTTAAAAGCGCGCGTATCGTTTATAGTCAGAATGAACACGGATGGATGCGCGACTTGGCATATCGATGCGATGATGGGAGGGTGGATTCTATTTAGTTCTTGGATTTTGTATAAACGCTATTATTGTTTGACTGGCTATTTTATTTGTGAATAATATAACTGAACTGATACAGAATGTTCTAAGAAAGTTTGTTCAAAGTTTTCATAGAGTAGTAAAAAAATCAAATTAAAATTATATTCCCTATCATGTATATATGAAATATATCAAGGTATACTAGTCCCAAGTTTGTAACGCTTAAAAATATTGATGCTACCAATAAAATTTTGGTATATGTATTAATATAATCACCTAATTAGTGCATCGGTTGTCCGTCAGTCCCGCCTGTCTGTGGACACGAAACTCAAAAAGGAAACGAGATATCAAGCTGAAATTTTATATCGTGCTTAGGACGTAAGAGGTGAGGTCCAGTTCGTAAATGAGCAATATGAATCCATCTTGTAAACCCTTATAGATAGAACAAAATGTAAAAGAGTTTTTTATAAAAAAATAAACAATTTTATTTGAAACATTTTTTCGCAAACATCTCGTGAGGGTGCTAAATTAGGTTAGAACAAATATTATATGTATACGTGTGTTGTATTGTATCCAGTATTACCATGTACACCGAGGAAGTGAGAAGAAAGACACTTTTATTACTTTGTGTGTCAGAGTGACATCATCAAAACTATGTATACATGGCATTTCTACAATTAACTTAATCAATTTTGTTTGTTTTAATTTATATTTAATTTTTATTATCACTCTTAAGATTTTTTTCATATTTAGTTAAAAAATCCAAAAGAAAAAAAGAACATCGATATTCCTTAGTCTACATTTAAATCGATCTTAAATCGAAAACGTAATATATAACAATATCTGTCTCGGTGCTACCAACAATAAAACAGTCTGGTCATAATAATTTATATTCCTAAAATGATATGAAAATGATTTTAAAAGAATGGGCCTAAAAAGTTTTTAAAATCAGTATATTTCACGCAATTTTCTAGAATGTGCATTAGTAAACGCAAACACTCTCAAGTTCTAGACGTACTTCATCCCTAATTTCAATAAGAGAAGGAATATAAAAAATCTCGTGGTCTTGAAATCAGCTTCTTCGTGTCGTTGCTAGATAGTAGCTTTTATACCATACTACTGGTACTACTTAACGAAAGTGTATAATCGAACTATTTTTTGGCTACTAACCTTTGAACATCCTGTAACATATAGGCTTTACGGTGTTAAAATATATGGCAGTAATTGTATTTAAAATAAAGTTATTAATTTAAACTTTTTAGGTACATGTCTGAAAGCCAATGGATCGAATTGGTTTTTTTTTGTGTTTCTGTAAATAATTAATTTAATATATCGTAAAACACGTTACCGCATTCTTTTTTTTCTGTGAATGTTTTTAAAAATAAAAATAAAAAAAGGCCTCGAGGGTAGATTTTTAAAGGAGATTCGATTGTATTTTACATTATTTCCCACTTGTTTTCAATATTGTCAAGTCTATTGTAGCGGTTATAAGAATAATTTTGGGTAGGGACTGTTAAATACACCGACAATGAATAATTTAATTATTAAGAGTAAAAATAGGAATGTTATTACTTTAACGTGCCTGTGTACCTATGTGTCTGTCTGTTTCATCAGAACTCCTAAACGGATGAACCAATTTTGATGTTTTGTTTGTTTCAAAGTTAATTTGGTCGAGATTATTCTAAGCTATGTTTCAAGTGCAAGTTTAAGGTTTTGTACCCGAAACAACTTGAATAGAGACGATGGTCTTCAAACTCATTAGCTTTTCTTAAAACATAGCTGAGAGTACTCTCAATCCAATTACCTTTCAAACCAAGAAAAATCAAAATCAGCTTATCCATTTAGGAGCTACATCGCATAAACGAATCAACCTGATTTAATGTCGGAGATTTCTTTAAATTTTTAATTTATTATTATTCGTGGTATGCGTAGTCATGGTAGGAACAATAAAATCGATGCCAGCGCTTCCAGTGAAAAATTTAGGCGATAAAGGAGGCTGTTATGACTAATTTACAATTCTTTACATGTTAATGTTATAGAAAATGTCAAATTAATAAAAAACACTAATTAATTAAACTTAATGCATTAAAAATTGTGAAAAATAAGAAATCAAATTGCACAAATATTATTTTTCAAATGTAAATTATCATAATTATTTATTTAAATTTGTGAGACAATAATATTAAATTTTCAATGTAAGTCATAAATGCTATTCATACAATTGTGTATGTATCCATACAATTCTATAATTAATGTAGTGTACCGTTACCATGGAAATGCCTCCAATAAAACTAACGCACATTGCGAGTACCAAACAGTAACAACTGTAAAAAAGATTATGGATATTTCAGTCACAGTTATGAACTCATGGTCGATTTATTTTGATATAAATTTCGATCAAAATCATTGATTCAAGTCAATGTGATAATAGATATCAACCTTAATAGATAAATACTCAACTAAATTGTATTGTTCTGGTGTGTATTGTTTGTTTGTTTGTTTGTTAACTAACTGGCTTAATACTGATATGAATAATGATTGTTATTATTCGATCACTCATTCATCAATGTAATAACAATAATAATAACAATAACACATGTGTTCTGGTACATAATACGTTTGTTATCTGTTATTATTTACGTAAATTAGTTCGCTCCATTTCAATTTAATTAATAATTTGTAATGTAGGCGTAGTTGTATTTGCTAGAAGTAACATATTTAGAAGGCTCGACATTTATATAGAGTTTAAAGTATAATTTTACGCCATTTGGGCAACCATAACGAGGTGAATCCTGTGTATTTGACCGTCATAAACAAAATTCCTCTTATAAATTAGAAACTATACTGATGGTTAAGGTTTTTTATTAAGAGCGACTGAATTTTAAACTTTAAAAAGAAAAATATTGGATAATTTTAATTTTGGTAAAACCATCATGGAATTTTACATTAATTTTTTAGCAAGGCAAGCAAAGTATTCTAGGTCGATTAGTTGCCGTTTGATATAAATAACTTGAATCAGTGGGTTTTATGAATGAAAACTTTTCGACAAAATTTGATTTATGTCACATTGATATGCGCTAGAACATTTCTTATACTTTTTGAGGGTGATGAATTTGAATTCGGCCTCGAAATTTCTGCAATGCATAAGGTTTTAGAGACTTTTTTCCCTAAAAAAGAGTATTTTAAGGGTTTTTGAAGAATTGTTAAGCAAAAATCCATTTTTCGGTTATATTTGAAAATTTGTGATATTGAATTTTTCTAACATAGAAATAATCCTTTCCCTCTTCTCTTTCTTTTAAATACTTTTTGAATTTTTCCAATATCTTTTTAGTTGAAGCAATCAGATTCGTATTAAGCACGTCAGAAACCTTTCAAAAAGTTAACTCATACTTATGGGACAAAATTTTTGTTGAGTAGTGAATCAGTCAACGTCGTCAAAATGCGCCATTGATCATAGTCTGGCATTCTCATTGATCATATTCTGGCTATGTCAGCAGAAGTTTCCACTACGTTAATTCAATGACCCAAACCCAACTTCTTTTTTTCAATTTCACCACGTGCCATGCAGACCTGCAACAAAGAACAAAATAATTATAGAAGAATCATTAAGCATTGATCAGTGGTAAAAGACATTTAGTCTAAGATCCGAATTAGGGTCGACCTTCACCCATCTGCTTACCGAATGAATGTTATTTTTTATGAAGTATAAAATGTTAACAAATATCCCTGTAATGGGTTGCCTAAAGAAATGCGGTCAAGACTACTTTTAGTGATAATATCAAGCGTAAAATCTTTTGAAATTTTTCTCTTACTTGCATATCTAACGAATTTTGGTCATAAAAGTATGTAGCAGCTCAATAGTAAAAGCCATAAGAAATATATGCAGCGACTGAATTGTCGATCTTTTCATTCTCTATTATCCCATATATACAAGTTGAAAATAGTAATTACGTGCATCTGTTAATTCATTGACTCGCATATCTAAAAAAAGATAATTTTGTTACAAATACGGTGGCATATGATTGGTCACAAAATATTGGTCAAAAATAATGTTTACAAGCTTTCCAAGTTTTGATATTTATATTAAAAATAGTCTTGACCATATTTTTTTAGGCAACCCGTTACAGGAATATTTGTTAATATTTTACATTTCATAAAAAATAACTTTCATTCGGTAAACAGATGGGTGAAGGTCGACCTTAATTCGGATCTTGTACTAATTGTTTTGATCTAAGATAAGGCGGATTGAACCAAATTAGCAACGACTAATATACACAATAAGTATAATTACGATTAGTTAATTCATACTGATAATGACTACATGGTAGTCGAAATATGTATTTACATAATACACAAAATTGATCGAGGAAATTGGGGCAAGAATCGAAATTTATTTAGATAATTAAATATAAAAAAAGTTTCGATACTCTTTTTCCTAAGAACCACCGTTTCTGAGGTAATGATCCAAAAAGTTGGAAGAGTAAATGTAAAGCAAGTGTAAAGAATTGAAAATTAGTTATAACAGTCACCATTTGAAGGGTACACTATCAAGTTACACTATCATCAAGATACATAATAGTACTTCTATTCTTTTTAAAAATGAAACCTCCGATATAATACCCAGAAAAATTTCCATGTTATTTTTTTTTCATTTTTGTGTGTACCTAAAACAAAGTGTTAAAAAAGGTTTAAAGTAAATATTTTTAAAAAAATTTACAAAATTTTATCGTAAAAGGATGCCCATGTATTTTTTTCAGTAGACCTTTTTTTTTTCTTCTCATGTTCATCTAATTAACATCTATACACATAGTAAGGTAGGTAACATGACGTTTTCTCTATGTATCACCAACCTCATCATTATCATCTAGGATCATAAAATGTATCCCTTTTCTTCCCTTTTGTATCCCTTGTAACATAACATAAGGTGATAAAGTAAATATTATATGTGAAAATAATTAAATATAAAAATAAATTTCTATTTAATAATGACATCATGTTAACTAATTTTTAATTAATATTTATTTATACATGTGAAAAGTTTCTTTTTTAATTTTATGTTTTAAACCGGGTGTTTCAAGAGTTGTTTCACACAAAAAAAATTGCTCTGTTCTAACGTTTAACTGACTGACTGTCAAAACTGTTATATATATGCAATATACAAGCTGTTTAACAATTTTCAGCTTTAATAAATTCATTTAAATAACACGGAAATCATAAATGAATCTGATGTATTTATTGTTAATAAATAAGGGTTGACTGACCAGCCCTGTTCCAAAACTTGACTGACTGACAATTATAACTGTTATTTATATGCAATATACAATCTGTATAACAATTTTAGCTTTAGTAAATTCATTTAAGTACCACGTAAAACTTAACCGTTTCGATAGCATATATCTGACTCCTGTTCTATCGTTCGCTTGATTGACCGCTGTATGTGTGTGTACACAACTACCAGTACGAATCCTCAAATTATCCTCAAATTCGTTGAATTTACTAAAGCTTTTTGGCTTGGCTCTTAATCCAAAATATGAATTTCAATGTAATACGTAATCTACTTAAACTAATTTTACAATGATTTGTACCATTGTACTAGCCCTTCTTCATGGCTGGCACTTCTCAGAAGAAAATCGGTGAAGTATTTTCTTCGAAGGATAAAGAATATTGCTAAAAGTTCAATAGAAAATTTAAAATTAAAATATTGTTGTATGTAATCATCTTCAAAATGAGTCTTCAGTATAATAAAAATGGTGAAAGCGCAAATAAGTGAATACAACATAGAAGCGCCAGATATACTACATAATTTAATTGCGCTCCCACCAATTTTTTTATAAGATTTTATTTAGTTTCAACTGTTCACTATTTGTAATCAAATCTAATAAATCATTGTAACTCGGATTATAATGCTATTTTATGGTAGATATGTCCTGATTTTTCCATTACTTACAACATATTTGATAAACATACGATTTTTAGTTTTATATTAAAAATTTTAATAAAAAATACTTCGAAAATAAATTTTCTTATGTCTTCGTTATACATCCTTGATATTTTAAATTTAGTGCATCCAGCCAGCTCTCTTGATATTTTAAATTTAGTGCATCCAGCCAGCTCTTAGTAAACGTGTGAAAACCTAAGAATTTAGGAGAAAATTGATTCATTTTTTTATTACAAGCTTTTATTTAGTTTCACCTATCCCGTTGTCTGTTTGTATTCAAATCTTGCCAGTCAAATTTGATCCACTTCCCGGTTTCCAATTGAGCTGAAATTTTGCGTTCATATTGAGTTTGGATGACAATGCATGGTAAGGTTTTCCGACCTGATTTTCCCATCGCTTCCATCATATTTGATATATATATACATTTTTTTAGTCTTAAATTAAAAACTTTAATAAAAAATACTTTTTAAGGGTCAAGCATTTTTTTTGTAATAAAAACTAGAAAATAATTTTATCTATGAGTCACTCATACGCGACTATTTGTAACAGCTTGAGACGCTTAATATCAAGAATGAATCGAAAAATAATTAGGCATATGGAGTAGGTGAGGCATTCTGATTCAATTTTTGATATTTATAATTGAGTACCTCAAGCTTTTACAAATAGTCGGGTAAGAGTGACTCATAGATAAAATTATTTTTTAATTTTTAGTACACTAAAAGCGTGTCCCTTAAAAAATATTTTTATGAAAATTTTTTTTCTATACACTTTATTAATGATTTGCCCAGCTTGATATAAAAATATTTTTCAATAATATAAAATCCATATTTTATATATTTATTACAATTTGATAATAAATATCTACATATCTATATATTACTAGCTGTGAACTACCCGCTTTGCTGGGCAACATTCCCACTTTCACCCCTCCCCCCATATTCCATATCCTTTTCTAGGTTACTATCTATCACCTAACTAAATTTCATCAAAATCCGTTCAGCCATTTAGGCATGATAGAGCAAAACTCCCAGCAAAAACCATAAAAAAATCACTAACTCAATTCAGTTTTCTGCCTACTTCTTACCCCTTAAGAAAGATGACGTGATCATTATGATCTTATATCCGTTTTTAGGTAACCATCTATTACCTTACTAAATTTCATCAAAATCTGTTCAGCCGTTTAGACGTGAAAGAGCAAAAGTCCCAACAAAAACGACTAAAATCACAAACTCAATTTAGTTATCTGCTCTACTGCCTACCCCCTAAGAACGATGGCGTGATTATTTATAGCCTATGACCATTTCTAGGTTATCATCTATCACCATACCAAATTTCATCAAAATTCGTTTAGGCGTGAAAGAGTAACAGACAGACAGGCAGAGTTACTTTCGCATTTATAATATTAGTATGGATTTTATATTATGTATTACATTCTTGTTTTTATCTCACAACTTACTATAATACAGTATTTAGGTAGGTAGGTAGATACTTCATTCATACACATTCTTATATATTATAATATAACAGTTTATGATCATGATAAACTTTACTTCACCCGTGTTCTATGTTCTGTGTACCTACAACGATACTTACTTATAAAGGTATACATAGATGTTGATATTTTAATATTATTACATATAGTTTTAACTACAAATATCATCATACAATAGGTTATTGAAGGTGAAGATATCTTGTACTAAATTTATTGTATTTATGTGTGTTTGATTAAAGAAATATATTTTACATGTATACGAAAAATATTATTATACCTTATACAGTTGGACCATTGATTCCACGGACATGATTATTTTTATCACAAAAATCACTTTAACTGGGATGTTGAAACTAATTTAACCATTACAATCTAGACTTAAAGCAGCTTGTTAAGAAAACTGTATCTCGCTCCTACATATCTTTAACTATTTTGTTTAAAATATCAACTCTAAAAAATATAACACAACAATTCCAATTCACTCTCAAAGGGAAGGGAATGTATGCAGCTATGGCTGACTTTGTTAGGAACTATCCCGGCGTTAACCTTGTGCAAACCTAATGGAAAACCATAGAAAACCATAGGTAGGATAGCCAGCATCTAATACTAAAAGATCAAATCCTTACTAAGTATCACTCATAGTTTGATTTGGTTAAGGATTTGGAATACAAGTGGTACTTAGATGAAGTAGATAAAAAAAATTAAACTGTAAATTACATTAGTCAAACTAAAATATTTTTTCAGTTGAATTTAACTCATTTTCGGCATAAATGAGTAAATCTCATTTAAAATTTTAATTTGCAAAAAAAAGCAGGAAACTAAAATAATTTACGTCTTTGAGAAATAAAGCCCACATTAAAAAGGGAAAGCAGTCATGGGATTTCAAATATGATTAATCTTACATTAAAATTAAATGTGGAACCATGAAAAATTATTTTTATTTCTGACTATTAATATTTTTTGTATATCGATACTAAAACATGCATGTATATGTAGGAGTACAGAATAGTTCATTTCAAAATATAGTACTGTTAACTACTGCTAAAGTTTATTAGGCTTTTTTCTTGATACAACTGGTAGTAATAGTACGTATATTTCAGCATGTTTTGAATAACTAGACTTATTGTTATTAACGGACATCATGCCTTAAAGATTTTTGTTTTAACTTGCTTCAAAACTTATGATTGTTGAGCCATATCATACCACAAAAAATTTTGAGAAATTGTTCAAGATCTACGAGCGCCAGGGTAATTTTATATAAAGGCTGAATTTATGTATTTGAAGTTGAACGATTGTTTACATAAATAATCGGGCTTCAAAAGTAGAATAGCTTTATAATGACTGTCAAAGTAGGCATATTTAACATTGGTCTTATGAGAAAACGGCAGATGGATATATATTTTCATAGATTTCTCCAAAAAAGTTGGTGGAAATTACAAAAAAACTACTTAACTACACTGTGAATTCGTGTTTAAAAACAATTTCTCAAAATTATAAGTTAATTATTAAATTTTTGTTTTTAAACCATGTCTATATGAAATATAGATAGTATATTAAGTTTAGTCCCAAGTTTAAAAATATTGATGCTACGAAAAAAATTTTGATATAGGTGTTCATAGAATCACCTACTTAGTCCATTTCCGGTTGTCTGTCCGTCTGTCCGTCCGTCCGCCACTCCATCTGTCCGTCTGTCTGCCAACACGATAACTCAAAAACGAAAAGAGATATCAATTTTTATAGCGGACTCAGGGAGTAAAAAGTGAGGTCGAGTTCGTAAATGAGAAATATAGGCCAATTGGGTCTTGGGTCCGTAGGACCCATCTTGTAAACCGTTAGAGTTAGAACAAAAGTTTAAATGTAAAAAATGTTCCTTATACAAAAATAAGTCATTCATCAGTTATGTGTGTTTGGCTATTTAAAAGTGGATATCTTTTTTTATTTACGTGACGTCAAAAAACAAGCGATAGCGTCATCAACACTGTCTATACATGGTATTTCAACAATTAACTCAGTCAATTGTTTGTTTTCACTTGTTTAATAGTGTCTTAATTTGCGCTGCAACATCATTTGAAATGAACTATAAAAATATTATCACGATATAATATGTCAATAGTCCGTATATACATATATGAATGCATGTAGATAATACTAACAGAGTTCACCCACACCAATAAAATAGATTCTTCACATTCATTTCTATCCATATATGTGTGTATACAATTGAATTGAATCTACCTTCAATTTCTCTACTATATAACGTCCTAAAACACAAAACTACATCATGTTCTTCTTCTATACTACCTTTATTGTCAATGGGTTGGAACAGGTATTTAGTTTATTGTATTAGAAGTATGTCATTGTTCCTTTGGGATTCTAGTACACACGTACGTACGTGCTACATATACATGTACGTGTAATAATATATATACCTACGTATATATTATATAGGGTGAATGTCTTATTCGGAGGCCAATTAGAAAAGGGATCGTTTTTCGTGGATTAAATAGCAAATTGCCTAATCGGTGCCCAAAATATAATGACTTTTAATGATTTTTATTTTCTTAGCCATATTTAAACAATTTAAATTTGATTGCTTTGATTGCAGGTTTTGGTTTATTGCACGGTACATACATATAAACAAAATACATGCTTTGTAGTCAAATAATGAGTTATTTATGGCTTTACAATACCACGCAAGTACAAAAATAAATAATATATTGTGTGTAAGTACTGCTTATAAATTTGATAATATAGATATCGCTCTTCAATCATTAATACTCTAACTATAGTCGTCTTTATTCATCAAAGGATAGATCTTCGATAAAATTTTGTGTTTATTGATCGTCAACCTTATATTTTTATGGTATTATTATAAACTACAAGATTGTCTCAATGTTTTAGACAGTTTTTTATCACACTCTCTAGACTTTTTGATATAGAAATATCCCATTGAAAAGGATAACCTATATAATTCATCATTTTTTCAGCCAACTTCGAACGATAAAATAATAATAAAAAGTCCAATGACCTAAGAATTTTTTTTGGATTTTTGGAAACTTTGTTAAACAAAAAATGTATAAAAATTTATTGAAATCTCTGGTTTTATTCAAGCCTTGCATATCTCCTTGAGCTCGCCAATTTTCGTAAAGAGACAAAATAATCACCCTATTAATAATTTCTATGTTAAACATTATTAGTGATGAAAGGTTCCCTATCGTTATTTGATGATAACTAAACACACTTTTTACTTTGTTAACTTAAACTTAACAACATGTATGCAACTTTTTAACAAAATAAATCAAACCGAATTCAACACGGAAGTGAATTTATAATTAAATAATCCATACTTAGTATGACAAACTAATTATTTCTTGAGCTAACTATTGTAATCATTGTCATCAAATTTATTCTAATGATATGACTTTTTCGTTAAACGAAAAATTTTAAATATTGGTTTTACAATATTTTTTCGAAATATTTTCATGTATTTTATGCAAGCGCAAAGCTTTCTTAATTTCTTTTCTCTGCGACCTGATATAGCAAGCTTATTTACCTACCTTGATGGAGCTCCTTCGACTATAAAATTAATTTATTTTGACTAATAGAATTTTCTAAAACGAGAAAAATTTGACACCTGAAAATATCCAGGCCAGTTCAAAAGTCAGTGAAATATTTTAGAATTAAATGAATTATTTCAGCGCATTTTAAATATTAAATAAAAACCTTTCGAATCAATTGCCGTCAAGTATCGACCCAATCAATACAAAATTTCAGCTCCTTTTTTGAAGTCGTTTAAAATTATCCGTTTGTAAACGTGTCTTTCGTTGGAAGACATGTCAGTAAACTCGTAAATCCTTCTCCACATATATACAAATCGATCAATTATTTCACTTAAATAATACTGCAGGAAAATAAGTGTTCTAAAAAGTCCGGCTTGAAATTTGTAGACATATTCTGAAGATAAAAGAAAAAAATTAGGGACATTTAGAGGCTCATATTAAACCAGTTCGCTACGAAAATTTTGCAAAGGTTGGTCGTTATTAGAAGGAAATTTTCTGTAAGACATAATTTATTTGAGATATTCGACAGGGAGGAGAAATGTGACTTTGCCTGCACTTTCATTATAGGCCCTTTGATAACTGATGACTTTAGTTAGCAAAGCTTTTGAAACAGCTGGATATTCTTTTAGCAATCTATCTTTGTGTTCTTCTCCTTAGAGCTCTGATTCTAGGCTCAGTTTTCGAAAGAGTCATATGTAAGTCTATTTTTACTATACTATCACCAGTGTTGTGTAGACTACAAGTATATCGTTCAGTGTCTTGTCTTGTGGTTGATGTGTTCAAATCCCATATCAAAATAGTTTTTATATTATTTTCAATTAGTTGAAACAACTTTTAATTAGGTTGAAGGAATCATTCCATTCGCTTCCATTTAGTTTGATGAAATTTCTAAAACGTGAACTTTAATAGATTCGTGCTTTTATATATATTTTATTAGTTATGTGTGTATATGTCGGAGTATTCAATTATTTTTGATTAAATTGATTTCATTTTTGAGTAACAACTCTTAAAGTTTGACTCATAGATTTTAATAGTAGGAAAAGATAGATAGCTAGGTTTTTGATAGTTTTTAGGATGCGGACTTAAATCGATCCAAATTTATATTTTTATACTTTTCGGATCAAAACTACCCCATCCACTGAGTTTCATCAAAATAAAAAACAAAATATTTTTTACGTTTTTCTCGATTTTTTCAAAGGAGTAAGTACCTTAAAAAAATTGCAAAAAATCGAAAAATTTTTGTTATCTCCAATTTCGATAAAACTTAGTATATAAGGTAATTTTGACCCAAAAAGTTCAAAAATCGGGTGCATTTGATGACTGGTCGAATAGTTTTTAAATACGGACTAAAATCGATTCAAATATTGCGATATCTCCGAAAGTCTGAATCCAACTTTTTACTTTTTGGCTCAAAAATAACCCTGTCCACCGAGTTTCATCATTTTTACAATTTAACTTTCTTTATCATATAAATACGGGTGTTAACTAACGCACTAGGTGGGCTATAATTTTTAAACACACAGGTTAACAAATGGATTTTCAACGGTTCGAAAATAATGAATAAAAGTCATGGTTGTGTATTTTTTATAGATTGTGTCAATACTGAAGAATTAAGTGTTATTTTACTTAAAAAAAAAAAAAGAGTAAAGAAGTTGAATAAATATTTAATAAATTAAATGAAAATAGTTCGATTCATGCTAACAAAAATCATTTCCTATCTAAACATTTCAATGTTTAGTTTTAATTTTAATTTTCAATATAAAAATATCTCTGTTGAATTTATTTAATTGATTAAATAAATCATCGATATGAAATTGAGATGACACTTTATTATTTCAATCCATTATAAAATTAGCATAATTAAGGGTATGCGATCACTTGGGGTTTATCGAAACTAATAGAAAATATTATGAGAAATTTTTGCTTATTTTGATTTTTTTGCCTCTGATATTTGAAGACTTGATTATATTGGTGGCACTAAAAATTATTCTTTAACCGTGTTTTGAGTAATAGATTAGTGGAAATTCAGTTTTTCGAAGACTTTTCTTAACATGCAGGGTCAAATATTTTAGTGAATGATGGCCCATAGATCGTCTTTTAGTTAATAAATCAAAAAATAACTTTAACAAAAGTTGCAGAGTTTGATCGGGGACATCAAATTTAACCTAATTCTCCGGGTTGCTCAATAGCCAATATAACTGCTTTAATAGTCAAGTCCTAAAAGGTCATTATTGTATTTTATCGAAAGAAAGTACGCTTGATTTAGAAAAATTTTGTAGTAAAAGTTATCAAAGATAATTATGGTCAATCGTATGTGTTAATAACTTTTAAGCTCAGGAAGATTTTCAAAATCATTTGAAGATCAAGGTCGTAAGACATTGAAACTAGAATTTCAAAGTCACGGACCCAGGGGAATATTCTATGTGGTCTTTGACAATTTTTGGCTAAAGAATTTTTCTGCAGCTAGCGTGTTTTCTTACGTTTAAATACAATAATGACATATTGCTAAGTCGAAATTTTTCCCAAAGCTACTGATTTTCGAAAAAATTGTCTGAAATAAAAAATGTTAGTCTTTTTATGAAGTTTCTAATTTAAACTCTAATTCTATCTCTTACCTAGAATAAAAAAGAATTAAATTGAATACTAGCAACCCGAAGAACTAGGTTCAACCTTTTGTCAGAACATGATATCTATGATCAAACTCTGCAACTTTTCTTTCAATTATTTTTTGAGTGGTTTGCTACAAAATGAACTGGTAGCAATAATAGATTAAAAATAGTCCACCCTGTAATACAGTAGAAAAGCTTAGATAGTCGAAACATGCAAACCTATAAGCAAGAAAATGAAAAAGTTCGATTGTCATAAACTCTTCAATCATTTATTCCTATTATCAAACTAATCTTTATCAATCCTCCGAAGTCAAAAAAGAATCTATAAAATTAGTTCTTTATGGTCTAATACACACAATCATCCCAGAAACATTGCATACTTTTGCAAGAGTAAATAATATTCAGGGCTTTATGTTATCAGGTCCAATTTTAAAATTTTAATTTCGAATACATTAAAAAAAAACATTTTACTTAAATAAACTACCATAACTTGTAAAGAGAAAAAATTGTTTGTCCTCATATCAAAAAAATAAATAATAACTATTACCCGACTACACATCACATACATAAATATGATCTCCATATCGTCGTAAGTGAGTGAGTTACTACTATTTAGGAGGGTTTTTTTGAAACACAAGCGCGGTTTGCGCTATCGTACATATATATATCTGTATGATATGGTATGTTTCAGCTAACGATACATAACGGTGTTATACGTGATGCTTTACTCTTTGAAAACTAGTAGGAATAACGGTTTCGTTCGGTGAGAGAGTGAGTAGCGACCAGACGACCAACAACGAATCTAACGAATAGCGAACGACGCGTCGACAACGGCATCTCACATACATACAGTAAGTAGATACACTGTATACACGAAATAATATTTGTGGAAGTGTATTATTCACGCTGGGTATACTACGAGCTTTAACTTTTATGTATGCCGCATTCGAACGGTCTATATGTGTTATACATACATAGAAAAAAACCACTTTCGAAAAGAGTCGAACAATATCATATACAAACATAGAGATAAAACTATTTGTTTTTCCGCTTTTAAAGTGTCTCCAAGTGAAGTGAAATTTTGGCGAATTTCTATGAAAATTTTTGGATATATTTTTGAATTTTTTTTTGCCATCGCTTCAAAGCGATTTGTGAAGTGGTTTTGAAAAATTCTTTGTGATCATGTGATTTTTTTTTGTATGTCCAAAGTGTTTTAAGTGCTTTGTGAAGTGTGAATTAGTGAAGTGATGATTGTTTTGGTTTATTATTAATTAACGGTGAGAAAAAGTTTATTATTATTTTTAGGGTAAAATTTTGAGTCTTTAACATTAAAGCATAATTTATGTATTTTAATGTCATAAATCATTTTGCAAGGAAAAAATTGTATTTATCTCAAAAACAAGTGGATAAATCGTAAAAGGTTCTGTTTTGGAAACAAATTTTAGGCAATTTTGTCAAAGATTTTTCCAAGCATTACCATGAGTAAGTTTACTCTTAAGTAGAATATTGACTCATTGACACTCAAATAATTATGCAGAATGTTTGTTAAAATAATTTTTCTTGGAAAATTTTTAAAAACATCGAACAAACTGTGGGATTTACGGCAAATATTGTCATCAAAGTTAATTACGATTGAATTGAAATTTGATTTGACTATTTTCTTCCTAAGGCATTAATAATCATGTAAACATGAAGATAGAACCCGAATTTTACTAGGCAAAAGTTTTAATAATTAGTGCATTTTTTTCAAGTTCCAAATTCGTATAATGTTGGTTTTTGAGATATTTTAATTTTCTTTTTAAGCCACAAAAGCCATTTAATAATTTGAAATAAATTATTTTTTCCTTAAATGGATCCGCGAAACATAATGATTGTAGAGAAATAGAATCGGTAAAATTTTAGCATTTTTAAGTGAACTTTGTAAAATTAATGCGCTTATTTCCGTTTGAGATTTGTTAAAAAAATTATTTGCCTACAATATTCAATTTTATCCTCTTCATGAAATGTCAAATATTTAATTTAGTTTTTACTGTAAATTATTTCTGAAAAATCTTTGCGGTAAATTTAATAAATTATATAAAATACTAGCTCAATCCGTGTGGAAATCTGAAGTGAATGACTAAAAACAGGCTAAAGAAATAATATTTAAGCGATACAAAAATTAACTTTCATTTTATTTATAGGCAATTTTATTACAGATATGATATACAAATTACATAATGAACAAAATTAAGTCTGAATATAATTTCTCTACCGAATTTGTTACTAAGCAGTACATTTTTAGATCGTGAGTCTAATTTTTGTCAGTAACCACCACGATAAGCTTGAAAATGAGGAGTAAATCATTTATTTTAATAAATTAATTAGGAAAATCTCACTTGGACAGGAAAAGTAGAAACGTTAATTTCGTCGCATTTTACGAATAAAAAATTTTTATCCTATTATACACATTTTTTTCATTGTCGATGTGAACTTTAATATTAAAAAAAAAAAAGCTTTGACAAATTTTAGGCTCAAAATTTTCGGCAGGCTCCTAGTCTAAAAACTATATTTTAATTTATGTGTTCTATTCCTTAGAGGGATAAACACGTACAGTGTTTAATTAAAATATTACGGGAATATAGGATGTATCGAATAATTTATATTACGAGTTGGGAAAATTTTCACATAGGAAATACATATAGGCGTTCACACAAAATGTTTATTCCCGCTTATCGATATTTATAGAAAATTGTTTTTTTTTTGTATTTTCGCGAAGATAAATTTCTTTGATGAAAATTTGCATTTTGATTGATTTTTGTGTATATATATATACCTACACAAAAAAAAAAACAGTTTTTCATCTGTAACAAAACCCATCCACATCATTATAAATGTATTTTTGTTTTGTTATCGTCATAACGTAAACAAAATAACGATAGTTGGTTACGACATTTAGAGATCAGACTAGTAAATTTCTGCTTTAGTAATTTATGGTTTTTATTTATATACTTCCAGATGCAATACTTTTCAAAACCCTTGAATTTTTTCATGGTTTATATCAGTACGTCCCTTTTTTTCTCGTTTTTGCCAATTTTCCATACAAGATAGATCTCCTGCCATGCAATGGTGGATTAATCCAGGGTGAGGGCCGTAGACAATTCCACTCCACATTTACTTTTTTTACGTTCATTCACCAACCATCCGTTTTCAACACTCTTACCCAAAATTTTTCCCCGCTGAATCCAACCGGAGTCCTCCACTCTCACGCTATTACATGTAATTTGGTTAATCAGCTTGCGTTATACTTACAGGATGTTCTAAGAATATCGCTTAAATTTTAAGAGAAAATTGTAAAAAATAAATTTATTTTTATAGTTCTAAAATATAAAAATTTCGTAATTTTTTCAACAAAAAAAAAAAAAAAAAAAAAAACAGATTTTATGTTTTAGTAATTTAACTATCAAATTGATAGGGAAAATGTCAAGGGGATGAAATTTATCAATTTTATCTACTATTTTATTAGTGATGGTTAGGCTAGGTTATATTGGCTGTCTACAAAGGACACTTAGGCTTTAGAGCCCATTATTCAGTTGTGATACACCGAATTGAATGGAACGAAATTGAATTGGGCATTCTATCCGAGTGTGTGGCTTCACGAATTTCGTTTCTAAAAGTCCGACATTTTTATGGAATTTAGAAAATGAAATGATTCACTCAATGAACGTTGCGTTTTTCTTCTCTGTGAGTCCAAAATGAGATTTAAGACTCAGAGATCCCCATGAAAAATCAAGATTGAAGTAGTCCTATTATTTCCCAAAAAATTTTGTTGCGATTTTCGGGATATGTTAGGTAAGGTTATATTGGCTGTCCACGAAGGACACGCATAGGCTATAGAGCCCATTGTGAGACTATATATGTGTTTTACCACCTTTCCGCTGATAATTTCAATTATCAGATCCTCAATTTAAGGAGCTAAGTGCACCTCCGTCATGCATATACTATGCACTTCACCAGCCCACAACTATTAATTAAATTGCGACGGCGGGAATCGAACTCGCTACTCTAAGCATACCGCAGACGGAATTGATTACGTCTTAACAGCCTGAGCTAATAGGGCGACTAAGATTTTCGGGATAAAACAATAATTTTCTTCCAGAAATTAAAAGAAAAACGAAAATGCGTGGAGTATCGACAGAAAATATCAAACAAAAAAAAGAAAAAGAAAGTTTTATTTGATTGTGGTTTTTCCTTTATATATATGTGTGTACATATATATTGATGAGGTGTTACGTATTTTTTTTTCCCCTTTGATTGTTCCACGATATTTCTTGTAATGTCGTGTATTTGTTCCGGTATAGGTTTTTTTCTTTTCGAAGAGAAAAAAAACATGGTATTATCAAATCATAATAAAATACATTTAATATGGTTTATAGAAAATTGTTTTTCGAAATTTTTCTTACGGAAAAAAATTTTTCTGTAGGAATGTGAAATATTTACTGAGAGAAAAAAAATGTCTTAAATAATAGTTTGAGTTCATTGGTATCGTTATGGATTTTTACTGTTTAATACATTTTTTCAGGAATCTTTTTTTGAGCTCAGACTGTAATGAAGTATTATTAAATTTCTGGTTTTATTGGCACTATTGATATTTTAAATCAGTAGTTAATATGTAAAGTTTCTGAAGAAAATTTTTTGCGTATGTTCTGATATAAAAAAATGCAAGTAAAAGGTACGCTTTGGGGGACAAGCTTTTATCGTATTAAAAAGTAGAAAATAAATTTTGTTTTGAATCACTACCATTTGTAAAAGATAGGTGCACTCAATTTAAAATATCAAAAATTATTCGAAGCTCCTCAAGCTTTTAGGAATTCCTTTACGAGTGTTTCCATGACTCATCCCTATTTTTAACGCTTATCGTACTGGCTGACGGCAAAAAATAGGATCACGGTCTAAAAATAGGTAGTATATTTAAAAAAAATAGCTTTTATTTTTCTAAAAAGAAGAAAATAATTATTTCTTTAAGTGACTCATACATGATCATTTGTAAAACCTTGGGGCGTTCTCAATCATTCTTGATATTTTAAAGTGAGGACCTTCAACTTTTACTAATAGTCATGTATGTATGACTCAAAGACATTATTATTCTCTACTTTTTAGTATAATAAAAGCTTGTATTTTAAAAAGTATTTTTTAATAAAAAATTTTTTGTATACTACACCTTAAATCAAACTTTATTCATGGGTGAAAGGTTGCACTCTGTTTGGAAATCATCGAGATTATTTGGACTTTTTTAAATACGCTATTGCTCAAATAAATAAATGAAAATAAAAATATTCAAACACAACAAAATATATATGTCTAAGTGTCTCAAAGCATGGATAATCCCTGAAAACGATACTTTTATAGATAACAACTTTTATTTTTGTAACTAAAAATAAACTACATAATACAGAATGTATAAAAACTAAGTGTGTGCAGTTTTAGAAATTATTCGCGAAATCAAAACATTACAAACACTTTATGCAAACATGAAGTAAAACAAAAACTTCACTCATCATAAACACAACGAACAATTTCGTATTTTAAACAGTTTTAGATAAAACATAATAACTAAATAAAAACTATAAATAACATAATTTGTATGTTTCCTAAATAGTAAAGGTACATTTTCAGTTTGTATTGGTACGAATTAGGAAACATGATACAGTTTTAAAAAATTAAGAAAAACCCAATTTATTAAAAACAATTCAGGAAAAAGATCTTCTTATCAAATATTTAAATAGCCGCAGTATTATCAAAGTATAAAAACGTTTAGAAAAATATCAGTAAGGTATTGTTAAGCCGCTACATAAAACTGCTTTAAGCAATTTATTGCTTAGATATTTAACTTATGGATTGATAGTCAGATTTCGCATAAAAAACCATCTGAGAAAACTGTGTGGTACGATTTAAGCACCAGTACGCAATTTAGAAATGCTTTGGTTACTCTTCCTTGTACACTCTGTATGACTCTCCTTGTATTTACACTCTGTATGGCTTTGTATGGCTCTGTTTGTTAGCTTATCTGATAATAAATTTGTTTTGAAATAAAAAATATTTTTAAAACAATTTCAATGATATTTTATATAAAATAAAATAATCTTTATTTAAAATTCGTATCTATTTTTTAGTTTATTTTATATTTTTTGATATTTTAAATTTTTGTAAATATTTTTTAAAGACTTGCAAGATCATATTTTTGTTTGGCTTTTAACCAACTCTCAAAGTCAAATATATGAAATATTTTATTATCCTTATATTTCGATAAAATATGTTTTTGATGATAAAAGCTAAATGTTTTCGAAATTTTTTTTTTTTTTTAAATCGTTATTTATTACGTCTGTAAAATTTGGATAAAGAAGTAAATGATGAATTAATTTTTAAAAATAGATATTCGTCTATAGCTTTTCTTACGGACCAGGAAAATCCTGGACTTAGTTAATCTCTACCAATTTAAAAAATGGGACAGTTTTTTTTATAGAATGCTATTGATTTGAGCGAATTTTACAAAATTTATTGAGATTAATCTCACGTATTACACAGTTATCAAATTTAGCTTTTATTATTTGCTTGTAAAAAATAATGGAGATGCTAGAGCTATGAAAAAATTTTAATGAAATATTCCTTTTGGTCACTCGTGAATCCATTCGGACGTGAATCCAGCGTGACCATTGTATTTATGTATATAACTCAAAAACTATGAGCAAGAATGTTGAAAATTTTTTAATTTGCACTTTCTTGTATGGTACTTATGTTGAAAATTTTCGATTAATTGCTTTCAATAGTTTGTCGATTACTAAATCCGTTTTGACTAGTTTATTAGCGTAATACTCAAAGAGCAATTTTTTGTTTCAAATAGAACTAATAGAAGAAATATAGATTTTAAACTCCAAAAGCAATTTACTAAAAATTTAGTTATACATATTTGAAAGAATGTAAAATAAAACTTGAAAGTTGCGGTCAAATGGAGCTTTAAAAAAATTAAGAAATGGAAAATCAAAATGTAAAAAAAACATTTTTGCTCCAACAAGTTGACACGTGTACAATTTTACAATATCTTGACTCCAATAAGCGCGACTCTGGTACGACCCGTTAGGTCCACACAACCAAATTTTTCAAAAAATTATTTTATACTAGCTTGGTACCTACCCACATCGCTGAGTTGGCTCCACCTTCTTGGCTCTCACTTATCCCCCTTACATAACACACATCTCGTTGTGACCATTTTTAAAAGTCATTAAACAGGTATTTCATAAAATTTTCCACCGTTTAAAAAAAAAATTGAGTGTTGCATGCAATTATAATCACCCCATGAAAAAAAAAATTAGACCATTTCCCAACAGAATTACTGATAAGACAACTTTTTTATTTGTTAATTCGCAACAATAATAACATTATACTAAATAAAATGATGTCACAGGTAACATAATACTTTTCCTGTCCTGTACTGTGCTATCTATCCCACTCTCAAACACTTCAAAAACACACAGTAAGTAAGAGTACTATATGGAGTTTGGATTTCAGATAAGTTTTATGAATTGACGCGACTATTGTTTTTGTTATATAAAATAAATTTCATTATAAAAGTTATGCTTCATTGTATCAACGGAGTTCATATTGTACAATCCTCTTGTTGACTTTCGAATAGAAATTTAATGGATTCAACCTGAAAATCTAAAGTACTTTATGATATTTTTAACCCCCGAACTAAAAAAAAGAGTGTAATAAGTTTGGTGTTATAAGGTGGTACTCTATCAATCTATATGATTCATCACAGGTTGGCTGATAAGTCCCCGGTCTGACACATAGATGGCGTCGCTAGTATTAAATGCATATTATTTTTATATAGTACCAACCTTCAAATGATTCGTGTCAAAATTTGACGTCTGTAAGTCAATTAGTTTGTGAGATAGAGCGTCTTTTGTGAAGCAACTTTTGTTATTGTGAAAAAAATGGAAAAAATGGAATTTCGTGTTTTGATAAAATACTGTTTTCTGAAGGGAAAAAATACAGAGTCCGGAAACTCATTATCAAGCCAAGTTTTTGCTTTCACTGTATTTTTTCCCTTCAGAAAACAGTATTTTATCAAAACACGAAATTCCATTTTTTCCATTTTTTTCACAATAACAAAAGTTGCTTCACAAAAGACGCTCTATCTCACAAACTAATTGACTTACAGACGTCAAATTTTGACACGAATCATTTGAAGGTTGGTACTATATAAAAATAATATGCATTTAATACTAGCGACGCCATCTATGTGTCAGACCGGGGACTTATCAGCCAACCTATTATTCCACTATTTTTGAAAAATTACCTCAAAATGTTGATTTTGCTAATAAAAAGCCACCAAAAATTTATTTCGGAAAAATACACACGTTTTCTTGCCAAAAGATTAAATTAAATTTTAAACCTTTTTTAAACTGTCAAAAAGGCGGGCATCCAATTTGATGACGTAATATGGGTATCACTACACGAAATAACACAAATAAGTTTGAAAGATATATTCATAGACATCTGATTATAATAAATATAAATACTTATTATCTATGCATATATTATACCCAGCTGTCTACACTGAACTAACTGATGGTCTATGACTCATACCGCTATGACATCACGTGATATACAGTTTAAAAATTACGATTTTGAATTTTAATATTTTAAAAGAAAAATGTGCTTTTTTGACTCGTAATCAGAATATTTAAGTATATTTTTACATAAATTTTAACTTTTTTCAAATTTCGTGATTTATTTTTGACTAACGATAATACCCTATTAGAACGATAATTGATTTAATAAGAAATATGATGGTCTAGTCTCTAAAAGTTTTTTTTTTGTTTGCTACCAGTGATATTTGTTACCAGTGATCATATATGTGTGTTGTTACATTCTATATAACGATATAAATAAACCGATTATATTATATTTTAATATACGGGAAATGAAACGATATGACACGAATATATAGAGAGGAGAGAATGAAGGATATTATGGAGCCTAGCCTACAAGAGCCTAAGGGGAGAATACTAGATGGATGATTATGTTAGGTTAGGTTACACAACAGTCAGAATATGAACAAGTTAAAATTTTATTTTTAGTATTATTATTTCATATATTTAGGATTCCGTTTTTTTAGGGTAATAAGTATAATTGTGAAAATTAAGGATACAAAAATTGGATGTTTCTTCTAATCTTTCTTTTGTGACTGAATTAAAGGCAACACGATGTACCCAGACGAGTACAGACTAGCTTAATCTCCACATTCTTGTGATTACTTGTGTCATTTGGTAGCTATTGTGGCTTGTTTAAAAAAGAACGAGAGGAGTCGTAGGACACTCTTACTTTTTTTAGTATATTTGTTTAAAAAAGACATACTTCTAAGTGGCAACCCAATATGTGCGTATATTCCAGATTCTAATTTTTGAGAAGGTATAGTACTGTGCCCAAAAAATAAGGTGACATTTGAATTTAAACTGCGCGCGTTTGTTGTGCATTATGAATTCCTTCCGCTCGGCCAAACAGTCAACAAGGAATATTATTTGAACATTATGCGTCATTTGCATAACGTTATCCGCCTAAAAACGCCAGAATTGTGGAAAGACAATTCATGGTTTTTACACCACGATAATGCACCATCCCATACTGCACTCATAATTCGTGATCATTTCGTCAAAAACTCAACCCATATCGTTCCGCAACCACCGTATTCACCTGATGTGGCGCCGTGCGACTTCTGACTGTTCAACAAGCTCAAAAGACCGCTCTGGGGACACCGTTTTGATACGATAGAGGAGATTCAAGCCGCAGCGAAGACGGAACTGAAGGCAATTCCGGAAAGTGACTACAACCAGTGTTTCGAAAATTGGAAAATCCGTTGGCATAAGTGCATTGCATCAGGAGGGAATTACTTTGAAGGGGATGAAATTGATTTGGAAGAAAGCATAAAGAATTTTCAAAATAAATACAATGTCACCTTATTTTTTTGGGCACAGGATAAATAAATACATAAATAAAAACCTGAAATTCCTAGATTTTGAATAATGAATTCCACTTCAAACAAAAAATTTTGTATATAAAAAAAATAATTCAAAACTCTCAAAAACATTTTAGTTTGCATAAAATAAATAAATAATTTCAAAATAAGCAAATAAATAAATACATAAGAATCCTTAACGTATATTAATTAATTCACACTTTAATAAATTTTATTTTATAAATAAATAAATATATATTATATATAATATTATTTAAAATTTATATAATTAAAATATATGTTATTTATTTAAAATAAAAACATTTATATATTATATATATTTTCAACAGACTTACTTGTCTTATTAATGTCAAAATATATACATTATACGCCATTACATTACATTATAGACTAACTAACAGTCATTCACTGTAACTGAAATAACTGTATGTACAGTAAATAAATTAATTAATTATATTAATTATAAATATATTTTATATGTGTGATGGAAAACACGTTGTACATGTTAACTGTATATATTTAAGTAATATATATCAAGGTATACTAATTTTAGTCTCATGTTTGTTACGCTTAAAAATATTGATGCTACGAACAAAATTTTGATATAGGTGTTCATAAAATCAGCTAATGAGTCCATTTCTGGTTGTCTGTCTGCCCGTCAGTAAACACGAAAACTGAAAAACGAAAAGAGATATCAAGCTGAAATTTGTATTGCGTGCTCCAGACGTAAAAAGTTGAGTTTTTGCTTGAGAAATATGAGTCAATTGACTCTTTGGTTCGTAGGGACAATTTTGTAAACTTTAAGTGAATGAACAAAGGTTTAAATATAAAAAATTATTGGACAGAGGACGTTCATGGTAAAATTTGTTATTTATGCATAAATAGTTTTAGTTTTTATTTCATTTTATTAAAAAAATTTTTGCATAGTAACTTTTTTTTTAACATTAAAACTAAAATATTTAAAAATAAAGTTAATATATGAAATTTTCAATTACAAAAACCAATTCCGTATAATATTTTTCAATTTTGCAAAAATTTTAATCGATTATATTTAATTTAAATTTTATTAATTTTTTGTAGACAGAGTTTAAAGTTTGGATTTCGGTTAAGCATCTTAAAAAATATGACCCATTACCCTGTATGACTGTGATAAAATTTTAAATCGATATTCCTATAAATAAAGTAAATATAAGGGTGCCTTCATCTTAAATGCGACCCTTTGTATATCAACACAATGTTTTTCATTAAAAGTATTTATATTTACTGCAAAAAATATATATCTTTGGCATGGTTTCCGGTACAGTAGTTCATACATGGTCTATAAATAAAATTTGGTTTTTGGAACATGTCACAATAATGATAATTAAAATATATAACATATGTTATAATTATAATAATAATTATAATAATAATATAAAGTATAATATTTATTTTCTAGAAATATGTTTATGATAGTAATGAGATAATTTTAAACAATGTTTGTTACACATTATTACTTTATTTTATACATTGAATACAACTTGATATTATTTCATAAAACTGCAAATCCGAAGCATAATGGCCCTCTGTTCTTCTAAGTATTTTTGGAACTATGTTCCTTAATCGCACGTTCTAATTTGTTTGTTGGTTGGGATATTAAACCAAAAAAAAAGGTGCAAAAAATAAAAATGACCACAAAAACTGGCATAGAAAGAGTAGGCTACCTACGTTACCAAAAACTGACGTAGGTTACCCTGGAAAGAAAATCTTTTTTAATCGATTCAGCTTGCCATGAATTTTGAGAATATGCAAAAATATTTTACAATTTTTATTTTTGTCTAAAATTTATGTTTTTTCATTCAAAAAAATGAATTGTGAGTTATCAGAAGTTAAACATAATGAAGATAATTTAAAATAATAACAAGAAAATTTTATACAATGTCAAAATAAATATCTTGATCAAGCCAAATGAAAGTAATTTACTCACATATTGGGTTGACTATTAAATCAGATGTATATCTTTTTTAAACTAATATTACAATTTATTCAATAATAATTTAGTTAAAGTAGCTTTATTATTAAATTCTTTAATCGGCAAAACAAGTATTTGACTTCTTAAATTATTAGTTTAAATTGAGAAAAGTGAGATAAAAACTTAAAATAGAACTATTTACAAGAAACTAATTACACTAAACCTGCAAGGTAGCGTACCCCAAAACTAATATTTCTAATATTTAATTACTAATACAATTATTTGTATTTTCAAATAATTTTTATTTTGTTGTATATTTTTTTATTTTTTTGACAGAAGAAAAAAGCACAAAATGATTTTACAAAATTGAACATGGGCATAATCAATCATTCAAACCAGCAAAACATCAGCAAATTTAAGTAAAAAGTAAGCTCTACATTTATAATATACGAAGATACATTTATAATATACGAATGATGTGGGTGGCTTCTGTTATAGGCGTTTATATCAGAGAAATGGATGTTAAACCCCATTATTATTAGCATTATTCTTATATACGAAGATACGACAGGAACCCCCACGACACTTCTCGTTTTTTAAAAATATTTTTAACCGACTCCAAACAAAAAGGAGGAGGTTATCAATTCGGCTGTATTTTTTTTTGTTACCCCAGAACTTTCGACTGGGTGAATCGATTTTGATGATTCTTTATCTATTTGAAAGCTGGTGCTTCCCGTGTGGTTCCATTTCATTTTAGTCCAGTTCTGATAACGGCATCCATGAGAAAACCATAAAAGTCTTAAAATTGCATTAAGTATGCACGACAAGAAGATGAATAACTCAATATCAAGGCAACTGATTTCGATGATTCTTTTTTTAGTGACAAATTAGTTAGTGTACTTCACATTCACAAAAAATCGCAAAATAAAAAAAAAAAAAAAAAAAGAAAAACGATAATATAATGTAGTTAAAATTATTGTTATTTTTTTTTTTAATGTAGCAAACTGTTCTGTCAGGATTGTTTCCTTGGCTGATACCGACTCCAAAAATAACAACAATTTTAACTACATTATATTATCGTTATTTTTACTTTTAAGTGCATATTAATTTATTTTGGAAAAGTTTTTCTTTGGAAGTCGGTTTTCTTTTTGTTAAAAGTTTTTATTATTGAATGGTTTAAAGGTAACTAATTTTCAGAATCGTTTGGAAATTAAAATCTGAAAATTAGTGCCATGTTTGCTACTATTCCCTGTCAATCGAATTGTATTAAAAACTATATGATTATAATTTTCAACGTGTTTTTCATTTCATATTTATTAATTATATGAACAGTGTTTCAGTGTGCAAACAGTTTTGGTGATACAAACTTACATAAAATCACCCACATCGTTGTAACTCTAACTCTGTATTCTATACACATTATATAATTTAGTTTCGTTTTGCTTTGTTTTGTAAATATATGGTTTTTTGGTTTTATCTATTTATGGATATGGATATGGATACGTATTTTAAAATTGTTAAATAAATTGATAATCATAATTATTATTTAAAATTATATGAATTTTATGGTAGTTTTAGTTTTGTTATGAAACTCTGGGTAAACTCGAAAATTGTTTTTTTTTTTGTTAACCGACTTCAAACAAAAACGGAGGAGGTTATCAATTCGACTGTATTTTTTTTTTTTTTTATGTTTCTTACCTCAGAACTTTCGACTGGGTGAATCGATTTTGATGATTCTTTATCTATTTGAAAGCTGGTGCTTCCCGTTTGGTCCCATTTCATTTTGGTCTAGTTCTGACAACGCAATCAATGAGAAAACCACAAAAGTCTTAAATTTGCATTAAGTATGCACGATAAGAGGACGAATAACTCAATATCACTTCGATGATTCCTTTTTTAGTGACAAATTAGTTAGTGTACCTACTTCAGATTCACTAAAAATCACAAAATAAAAAAACTTTTAACAAAAAGAAAACCGACTTCAAAAGAAAAACTTTTCCAAAATAATTTAAAATGCACTAAAAAGTAAAAAAATAAACGATAATATAATGTGGTTAAAATTATTGTTATTTTTGGAGTCGGTTCAGCCAAGGAAACAACTCTGGTAGAACAATTTTTTACATTAGCTTGGCTGACACCGACTCCAAAAATAACAATAATTTTAACTACATTATATTATCGTTTATTTTTTTACTTTTTAGTGCATTTTAAATTATTTTGGAAGAGTTTTTCTTTTGAAGTCGGTTTTCTTTCTGTTAAAAGTTTTTTTTTTGCTGTAAAATATGAACGCATTTATTTTGCAAAGACAATAAAATGGAATTCAGAGTATTCTAAGAGTCCGTATCATGAGATTACAAAATACGGATGTATAAGGTGGTTCACTCGTTATAGTCGAGTCGCGGCATAAAAACATCCTCTTATATTTGTACACAATTTATAACAAAAGTACCTTTACAAGTTAACTTTACAAAATTTAAAAAACCCCCGGCAATTCTTCGGGTACAGAAACCTAAGCTCGTATTTCAGACATATCTTAAAAGACTCGCTATTAAATTACCTTTTTCTTTAAAAAAATTTTAAGTTTTTTCGGGTACGGAATCCTAAAGTCGCACTTGAAACATAGTTAAGAAAACTCGCTATTAAATTACCGTAGCAGGTTAAACGGTTACACCATCGTCTCCTGGGGTTTTTGAGATATTCGTTATTAAAATTGGTCCAAACTCGTAACTTTGGAGTTTTGGGTGTGTTGAGCATGAATATCTCGACAGAAGGTACCTGGCGCCCGATTTTGTCGTTATATTCGTCTTCAGTGACCCCAAAAATCCCTGAGTAACGAGTTTTAATCGAACATATAACGAATTTATATATAGCGACCCCAAAAAACCCCTAGTAACAAGTGTTGAGTCATTTTCATCACTATTAACCGAATTGTGAATTTATTATTTTTATGGTTAATTTAAAATAAATGCATATTATTTATGCAAATTGCATATTTTTTTTTCTTATAAATCAATTTAGGTCACAAAATTTCCTGACGCTCGAATACCGAAAACCGCATTGAAATTCGGCCTACTGTTCAAATTTTTCGAACTTTGACCGTTTTGAATGTTTGTTACAACATATTTATGATGCTATAAAGAACACAAAGATAAACCTTTTCTGATATACCTGGTTCCTGTTTTTAGAAATAAGAAACATAAAAACTTAAGAAACACCCGTAAATAATGTAAATATGCAAAATAAATATCAATATACAGAATACAAATAATTTATACATTTTAATAAAGCGAACTACGTACGTAAAGTTCGCGAGACGAGACATGACGACCTTTTATTTATTTTTTTAACAAAAAATCGATTGTTATATTACAAAATATTGTTGTATTTATAAACCTATTCATGTGACAAGAAATTCGAAGAAAACTATTTAGGACTGTAGTCAGTTATAGTATTTGAGAGTCTTGTCAGAACGGTTGGAAATTTGAGAAGCTGCTGTTGTCAGGATAAGAAGAAAATTTAATAAAAATGCAAAAATAATTTCTAACACTAAACAAGCAAAGCGGAATACCCGTCGCTCGACACACAGAACTTGAAAATTCTAAAGAAGACAGTGAATATTTTGATCTTGCAAGTGTCGAGAAAAATGATTCTGGTTATAAAAGCTTGAGGCGCTTAAAATCAAGAATGAATCGAAAAATAATTAGGCATGTGGAGTAGATGAGACGTTCTGATTCATATTTTAAATTGAGCACCTAAAGCTTTTACAAATAGTCGGGTAGAAGTGACTCATAGATAAAATTATTTTCTACTTTTAAGTACAATAAACGCTTGTCCCTTAAAAAGTATTTTTTATTAAAATTTTTAATTTAAGACTAAAATATATATCAAGTATGGTCGAAGCGATGGAAAATCAGGGCGCCACAACCTTCCCATGCATTGTCATCCAAACTAAATATGCATGCAAAATTTCAGCTTAATCGGAAACCGGGAAGTGGATCAAATTTGACTATGAAAGACTTGATTACTAGACAGACAACGGGACAGGTGAAACTAAATAAAAGCTTGTAATAAAAATCATTCAGCGCGGCTAAAAAAGTTTACACATCACAAATTTTGAAAAAAAACGTCAGCAGCCTTTTAATTTTGCAACCGTCTTGACATTGTTGTCAAAAACTACGTCTGATACCAGTCCTAATATACCATAAAACATTATAAAAAATGTATGAATGCTTTAAAAATTTAAATCTTGTAAGTATACCGTTCGAACTGTTCCCATTGTGTTGTAAGTTGCTCCCACATTGCTTTCTGTTCTCTACATGTACATAATATTATAACTCATTTCTCTTATATTGATGAAAATTTGTATAGCGGTAATATTTCGTTTTTATAAATTTTCTTTATTATATAATATTCTTATATATTATAGTATGTATATGCAATATAATATTGTTATCTAAATACAAAGTGTTTGTCAAATAATGAAAGTTGAATTACAGTAGAGTTCGATAATCGGAACTTCATTAAAACTAAGAGTGTGTCGATTACTCGATTTGTTTGTGTTTCTGGGATTATAATATGGTGAAATTCAATATAAATAAAATAAAGCATTGTAATGTATGTATTTAAGTGAGACTTTAGACTTGGGACTAAACTTAGTATATCTTGATATATTTCATATATACATGGTATAAAAATAACACCAGAACAAATATTCAATACTGTCTATTCCTATTAGGCCATTTAAATTAAATTTTTCAAAGAATTAATTTCCACCAAGCTGTGTAATCCGAGTTTGCGAAATTCCAGCCGGCGCGCATTACTTTTGGGAGTCCAATACCTTTTTTCAGTTTTTGATTGTATTTCGAAAACGGTACGTTCGACGGACAATGTCATTCCATTCAAAATTATATAAATCTTACGAATTCGGTTCTGTGGTACAGACGGGGTAATCAAAAAGGGGGGAGGGATTCTCATTTAATTGCTAACTTATATTTTATGACTTTCGCTACCACATACATTTGAGACACATTATTCCTGTTGAAAAAAATCCATGAAATAAAAGTTGTAGGGAATAAAATTTTTCGTTATATAGACACGTCAATTGCTGTTCTTAGTCCTTCTCAGTTGCTCATTTTTCATAAATATGAGGTGCGAGGCCTGCATTTAATTTAGCGTTACGGCTTAGAAAATTCCTCTGCCCAAACAGAAAAAAAGGTACATAAATATTTACTCCCTGAGTAAGGATTCAAAGTAGTATGAACGAAAAACATTTTCCATCTAAATGGAACAATTTTTCCGGTTTCTAACATTTGATTTCGACTATCCCACTGAATCAAATTTTAAGTTTTAGATCTTCATTTGACGCAGAATCTTCTTGAATATTGAAAGGAGAGACATTTTCCATTCAACGTAACGTCTTTTTGGCTGCAAGCAAAAAACCAGAAAAAGAGAAAAAATTTCATGATTATTTAGCTCCCAAAAGCTATACACATCTCTTGGGATTACAGGCATTAAACGCATATGGGATCTAATGAAGCTATTAAAACGATTTTCAGCTTACTAGAAATTAATTCCTCAAAACATTATTTATAAATTTTATTTGAGTAGCTTATATAGAGTATTTCAACAATTAACTCAGTCAATTGTTCATTTTAGCTTGTTTAATTATACCATGCATATATGAAATATACATAGTATATTAAGTTTAGTCCCAAGTTTGTAACGCTTAAAAATAATGATGCTAGGAAAAAAATTTTTTCATAGGTGTTCATAAAATCACCTAATTAGTCCATTTCCGGTTGTCCGTCCGACCGTCCGTCCGTCCGTCCGTCTGTGGACACGATAACTCAAAAACGAAAAAAGATATCGAGCTGAAATTTTTACAGCGTACTCAGGACGTAAAAAGTGAGGTCAAGTTCGTAAATGAGCATCATAGGTCAATTGGGTCTTGGGTCCGTAGGACCCATCTTGTAAACCAGATAGAACAAAAGTTTAAATGTAAAAAATGTTCCTTATCAAAAATTAAACAACTTTTGTTTGAAACATTTTTTCGAAAACATCACTGTTTACCCGTGAGGGCGCCAATTAAGCGGAAATTTTATAATATGTACTATACTTGATTATCAGTTATGTATGTGTCACATGTTTGTGTGTGTAATGTGATAAAGAAATCAACACTGACTATGCATGGTATTTCAACAATTAACTCCGTCAATTGTTTGTTTTCACTTGTTTTAAAATATTAATTTTAGATATCTACATACAATTTCTACAGTTATTGAAGCTTCACACGCGTGCTAATAATATAATTTGCGTGTTATTTTAAATATACCTAAGTACATATTTTCCTTTCTTTATACATAATTATAGGTTTTTATTTTAACATATTATAATTATAAAGGTAATTTTCACGATATTTAAGTTTGAAAAAATATTTGCATAATATATTATGAAAATATGGGTGTTTTATTTCCTTTAAAATTTATATGTATAAATATTGAGCAGGAAAAATTATTGTTTCTATACCAAGAATTTGATGGTTAATTTGATGAATTCTCAAGAAATATTATTAATTATGCTTTATTATTTATTTTTGTTTAAGGTAGTACCAGCATGGTATTTGCAGTTTCTATGTTAAAGCAATGGTACAATTTTTTTTTCGACAGAATTTAACGAAAAATTAAATTTAAGAATTTAATTATGCTTACTATTAATTCCCAAAGTTTCAGAAATTTTGACCGTTTAAAATGGGAAATAATTATGACAACGTCCCAATTTCGATCAATTTACGTCAAAATTAATATCTCGAAAGTGAAAATTAATTTCTAATTTTTTTTTTAGAATTGTATTGTATAAACATTTTTTTCTACTTTTTCTTCAATATATAATAATATCATAAAAAATAGTTGGAGAGACCGGACATTTTACATGCTTTAAATGGGACATGACCCTCAAAATCGCGAACTTTGTCTTTAAATATCTCGCGATCTAAACGGGCAAAAATTATGAAATTTTAGGAATTCATAAATAAAGCTATTATAAACCCGAGAAAAAAAATTCGGCCAAATCTGTCGAAGAGTGATTTCATGCTGGTACTACCTTAAGGTGAAAGCCTCGGATTGTTTTTGAAAAACAATTTTAATACCCTGTCGATACCCCAGTTGTTTTTGTGTAGTTTAATCTTTCACAAATATTGTACACCCCTTTTATAATTTATTTTTTTATTAGAAAAACAAATAGAAAAAATACCAAAATTATTTTGTTAAGATTAATTTTCGGGGAGTTTTACATGATGAACCGAGAGCCAATTTATAGGCAAATGGTTGGATTTAGTCCTGCTTATAGATTTGAACACTTTTATGGTAGAAATATATTAGCAGAATACAAGTGAAATTAACCCCCGATAAATATTTCGGTTACGGAACGCTAAACTCGCACTTGGAACCTATCTAAGAACACTTTCCATTAAATTATCTTTTTCCTTAGAGCTTCTCCAAACTGAACCGATTTTGAGGATCATCGCCTATTTTTTAGTTATTCCTGGTACGGAACCCTATTATTCTGACATACGCGATTTTTTAAATTAAAAAGAAATACTTTTTAGCGCACATTTACGTGGTAACATCTTATTGAACAACCCTGTAAAATTCAATTTAAAAAATATATTTCAATAAAAATTTTTTTTACAATTATAAAAATGGTTGCGTTTTTTAAAAATTTTATATTTTATTTCAATTATATTTCAATAAAAAAAAATTTTACTATTAAAAAAATAGGAGCAATTTTCAAAAATTTTATATTTTATTTCAATTAAAAAATATATTAATTTGAAAAAAAATTAGAATTTCTACATTTATTTTCATTAAAATTGATTCAATTAATTCAATTTTTTTTGTAAAAATAATATTAATTGCTTATCATCAGGTAAATATATTGAGTAGGTACTACCAGTTAGTTGTTAGTCAATATCTAAATGTATCTAGATATAGTGGTATGCGAGCTGGCAACGTTTAAAAAGAGTTTATTATCAGCTGTTTATCTTTAATAGTTTTGAAAAGACTAGGAGGAAAGACTTTAGGTAAGAGAAAATAGATGTCGAAGTTTTTTCCTAATTTGCGCAGTCACGGAAAATGTGCCAAACAAAAATTGTACATTTTTTTTTATAAGGAGCATTTTTCATTTTTCAACTTTTGTTCTATCTCTAACGGTTTACAAGATGGGTCCAACGAACCTATGAAAAAATTGATCCAGGCTGCTCATTTACGAACTCAAACTCACTTTTTAGGAACTAAGAACGCTATAAACTTCTGATTGATATATCTTTTCGATTATTGTTGAGACATCCGGACAAATAGACAGACTGACCAACGGAAATGGACTAATTAGGTTATTTTATAAACACCTATTCCAAAGTTTTGTTTGTATCATCAATATTTTTTCTAAGCGTTACAAACTTCCTTCTCAAGTGTTAGATGTACTTCATTAATACCTTATTTCAAGAAAAAAATATGTCAAATTCAGCCGTCATAAATCGACTTATCCGTGACGTTACCAGATCATACACATAGGTATCTATATTTCTCCAAATGAATAGGTAAATGAATTGGTGTAGATAAAGCAAGTCACGATATTTAGTTGATCAAACAACATAAATCTATAATTGATAAACCTATAATATTAGAAAGCCTAGTTTACACATTCATTTAATTTATTCAGTACTAATTGACTGCCAATTGAAAAATATTCGATCTATAAAAGATATTTTCGAGTTCGTAAGGACATAATTTGAGAAAAATTGACAAGATTTTGTTTTATAGCGTTTTTAAAATTGTACAATTCTCTACCCCACAGTAAATTAAATAAATTTCCACGAAAATTTGAAACACAATGTGAAGGGTGGTTAGAAACAAAAACCTACGCATCATGTCAATCAAAAAGTTGACTTGTGATATTGTCGCCAATAAAATACTGTCGCTATTTTTCTAGATCATTTAAATCAGTTTATTACACAAATTTGTATACGTTCCATACGGGATACGAATGAACGGTGTAGAGTGTGTGTGGTTTAGATTAATTGGTTAGAAATATCTTTGGTTTTAATTTTCACCAATTTATGTAGGAAAACCAACCCTAAATAATATACTGAAATCTGCGCACATAGTTGTGTCTATGTACCGGGTGTATCAGTGGATCGAGAAGTCAAAAGTGGTAGCCTTATAATTATTAAAATGCATTCCTGGTAAGTTTTCATTCCAATTTTCTCTCCTCTCCTTATCTTGATATTAATCACAAGTAATTTTCACTCTACCTCCATAACGGGTAATCAATAGATGAACACTTTAAATTAGAAAGTAGTTTTGGATTAAAAAAAGTAACATTTTTTGTTCGAAATTCTTTTCCGCAAACCGTACAGTTTGGGCAAATACGGACTGAAAATAGAGCAACTATATGATAAATTGGTGAGAAAAAAGATTTATTTAACAAATAAAATAAAATTTGGCTGTCATGTGCAGATGATTTTCATGTCTCTTGGTATCAAAGAGCAGTGACTTTGTGGGACACTCTGTAAATTGATACACAAATAAACTCCCATATATATATATTATATGATATATTGATTGGATAGGGTCTGTATATGTACACACGAATAAATTGGTTCCAATATATAATGTTTACCAAATTTTAATGGTTTTCATCAAATTGTGAGAAAATTCTATCGTAAACACATTTTCCAATATATCATCAATATATCAATCAATACCATAAAACTAATTCTCTCATGTTAATGCCTTCTTGGTCGAATATTGTGGTTTTATCATACATAAAATCATCAGTTTGTTGTTGAGAGTTGATTATATATAAAATGGTTTATTGAAAGTAAAATTCGATTCAAATATTGATTTGATATAGAACTGATTTGTGAAATTGTCTGGAAGGTATTATTTTTACCCTTCTCAGTGGTTCATAATTTTAATCTTAGCTATGAATTAGTGACATTAAATACAGGACAGTACCGGATTTACCTCTGACGGGGCCCCAAGCAACCTCAGGTTTTTGGGTATCTCATTGTAAAATACCCATCCCCCCCCCCCCGATATTTCAAAATAATGAATAACTAGTTAATTTTGCATAATCAATATATTTTACAGTTAACTTATAATTTACTATCTAAATTACAACTTTTTTCTACTTTTCTCAGTCGCAAATTGATGAATGAGTTCAATTGATGAATGACATCTATACGCGGGAAACACAGATTTAAACTAATTTCAAATCGTTTGGGGACAATGAATGATCGATATTGTTGACATGGATTTTTTCTTTTTTTCATGTGTTATTTATTTTTTTTTTCAAATTTTCGTATGTGTTTTCAAAATTTTCCATTTTTTGGGGCCCCTGTCCAAGCGGGGCCCCAAGCAATTGCTTCCTTTGCTTTCCGGTAAATCCTATACTGATACAGGAAAACGAGAGTAGAAGAAACTTAAAAAAGTAATCGAATTTTTGGACGGCCTAAACACTATGCTATCAAGGAGTTTTGCATTCGAACATGCTGGAAATAATTTATATTCCCTAGGATTTATTTTAGGGAAACTAGTTTCCCAAAATGATTACAAATCAAAGGTTTCTTTTTAAAAACAAATTATTTTTCGCTTTAGACCATGGTAAGGGTTCTTTGTAAAATGATTAATATATAATAGAAATTTCGTGATTGGCTGCTTTTTGGCAAGTCTACCAAACTTCTTATTATTATGACTTTTTTCGAAAGCACTGCGTTATAAAATTAGTACGATGACGTCATATTTAAGCTATTGGTCTGAAAAAACACATCAAGGAATTTGTTGGGGGAAAAATAAGTATGGTGGTTGTAACAGAAACAACTGTAGTAGAAGGATTGTAAACAGTGATCAGTTGTTTACATGTAAGATTGAAGTCTCCGCTGGTACAGTGTTAGACAGAAATTATACCTTATTTCACTACAAGCTCATAGACTCTTACCATGCATATTATTGTAGTGGAGCAACATTCTTTATATCAATTTTTAATTGACTAGCGAATCTTATGAACCCCTTGTTAGAGGGTTTTGTTACAAATTCGTTTGATATGAAATAACTTCGTGTGTTAATTGTTCTTGATTAGATAATATTATAAATTTTTTATTTTGTTTCTTTTTTTTTGTATGAGAACTTCAAAGGAGTGGTGACAGATATGGTCAGTTCGATAATAACCCATATGATTAGCACCAGGTCAGGGACAATTGCGGAGGGTGAAGAAAGAGGCTACTTTGCGTGTTTATATCAAATATATTTATATTTATTATTTTTTCGTTTTGTATTATTTGAACGTAAATTTTGTTGAAATTATTTTTTACATACTCAAACACGCCCGTTGTTGGTTAAAATTAAATTAAAAAAAAATTTCGTTATAGGAAAGAGAAAAAATTTGTGTAGATAAATTTGGTGATTACGAATTTAAAAAGGGAAATGAACTATAATACTTTTTTTTTTGATTAATGGGTATTGTTTTGAATTGAAAAGTCGATTAAATAAATGTAAGACCGAGGTCAATAATTTGATAAGAAGTTTATCACTCGAAAAATGTGTATACGATCATCAATTGCAGGCCCGTAACGAGAGTACATTGCGCTGGTGGCAAGTTTTTAGGTTGCACCTTATATATAAGGGGATCGGCTCTAACGATTTTGATGAATCATTTTAAAATTTGTGATCAAAATTAACCTAGCTCTTATAGGTTTTAAGAATGAGGAGTTCTGGTCCCAGAATGAAGCACATAAGGGATAGCTAGCGAAAAATTGACACCACGGCTGTAATGAATGACCCAATGTTAGCGGGATTCAAAAAAATTCCAATAAGATCGGATAAAATTTCCCTGTGTTATCAAAAAAGTCGAATTTTTTATCTTCATGACGTCATCAGAATCCAAAAAATTTAATGTTCCTCTATCACATCCAAATTATATCCAATTTTGATAAACCAAGTATGTAGTCCTACTAAATTTTGTCATACTTTTCATATTTGTGAAAATTAACCTAGCTCTAATAGGTTTCAAGAATGTGGAGACCTGGTATCGGAATTAATCACAAAAGTGATAGCTACCGAAAAACGGACATCACGGCTGAAAAGAATGACCCAAAATTAATGGGTTTTTAAAAAAATTCCAATAAGATCGTATAAAAGTTACCTGTGTTGTCAAAATCAAATTTTTTAACTTTATGACGTCATTAGAATCCAAAAAATTTAATTTGGATCTAAAACATCCAAATGGTATCTAATTTTGATAAATCAAGTATGTAATCCTACTAAATTTGGGTCATACTTTTCAAATTTGTGATCAAAATCAACCTAGCTCTAATAGGTATAAGAGATAAACAGCAGAAAACTGACATCACAGCTGAAAAAAAATACCCAAAATTAGCGGATTTCAAAAAAAATTATAATAAAATCGACTCAAATTCGCCGGTGTTATAAAAAAAAAAAAAAAAAGAATTTTTTAACTTCATACAAGATGCTATATAGGCATACATATAACAACTTAAGTCACACATCACGGTTTACTGTCGGCTCAGAGAGACATGATTCTTTACTTTTATTTTTACGTATAAAGCATACTTTTGGTTTTGCGCCTCAATTTCTGTTGCACCGGTGGGGGGTGCCTCTTTTGTCATGCCCTAGTTACGGACCTGATCAAATGCATCTGCTTTTTAAATTTGTAGGTTTGTCAAGCCCCATTGTTTCGATTTTATTTAAAGAATATAACTCACATGATTGTATAAAAATTTGAAATTTACAGCATACAAGTAACAAATTATTTTTTTATACAAAAATAAATAAATTGTATATTGTTTGTTTTATTTAATCATAATAATTGAAAATAATATACAAAGTTAAACAAATATTTCGAGTTAAACAAGTTTTTGAGATATCAAACAAAACACTCCATTCAAGTTGATATACACACAAAATTGTGTTCTGCAGGCTGCATTCGTTGCTATCAACGATAACATTTCACATTTCACATCGTTGCATTGCTTGTACAAGCTACATACATATAAAAATAAAGCCAGCGTACATTTTTCAGGACTTATTTTGTTATAGTTTAAAAGTCTAGCCGATGTAATTAGACAGTTCGATAACATTGAGCCAGGGCAATATTGAAGGAGCTGCACTACTAAAGGAGATATGCAAAGCTTGAAGAAAACTTGGGATTTCAATAACACTTTATAAATACATTTTTTGATTAACGAAGTTTCCGAAAATCACAAAACATTTCTAGATCATCGGAATTTTTACTATTATTTTATCGTTCAAAGCTGACTGAAAAAATGATGCATCATATAAGTTATCCTTTTCAATTGGATATTTCTATATCAAAAAATCTAGAGAGTGTGCTAAAAAAACTATCTTAAATATTTAAACAATCTTGTAGTTTATAATAATACTATAAAAATATAAGATTGCCGAAAATATAAAAAAAAAATTTTAATTTAATTTTGAGTTCATCAAGATCCATCTGATGAACAGAAACGAATATAGATAGAGTATTGATGATTGAAGAGCGATATCTATATTATCGAATTAATTGGGTGTCTTTTTTAAGTAGTTTTAGTATATTGGGTGTCTTTTTTAGGTTAATATATGCTAGAAACTCGACAAATAAATTTAATCGAGGAGGATTTTATACCGGCATCGAATTCGACCTAAGTATTCAGGTTCAATTAAAACCTTACTCAATTCATAGCTGACAAAAATTAGATGAACCCTTTAAATTAGAAAGTTGTTCTTTATAAATACGCAAACATTTTTAGTTTGTAACATTTCTTTTGTAAACCGAATAGTTTTCGAATAGAAAAAATATTATCGGAGAGCCAATTATCTACCAATAAATAAGAATATTAAAAGCAAATATTTATCAATTTTAAGCTGATGGAGCATTGAAAATTTAAAGCCTGGCCCTAGATCTGCATATACATACTTAGGAACTAAAAAAGTAAATTGAAAGTTTTGTCCTTGTAGCAAACAGGAATGAACGTAAAAGATCTATTATTATCGTAGTACTTTGAAGTGGATTTGATAAAAATTGTTGAAGAAAAATGTAGAACATACTTTTATTTATTCTTTTAAAAAAAGTAGAATCTATTTTTTAAGGTGGTTCACTCGTAAATGAATTCATTTCAAAATTTGAAAGCAAATGCACAATAAAGTTAAGTGTCCTGTTGTTAAAGGTATTAAGAGTAATAGTGGATTATAAATTATTATTTTCAAAAAGTTTTCTCGTAAAGATAAACATAATAATTTGAATGTGTTATTACGGTTAAAACACAGCTAGAATAATAAATAACCATGTGATAGCTTGAAATTTTTTTTTGAATCGCTGTAAGGGCACTGTAGCTGTTATATTTTCGTCATCAACCGGTAGATCCGCGGGCCCAGAATACTACCCCGAGGAACAATAGATTGGATAGGAAACAGATCAAAATGTTATTCTTCAATTTTGACTTGGAAGTATCTGTTTTTATACCATGTATATATGAAATATACATAGTATAATAAGTTTAGTCCCAAGTTTGTAACGCTTAAAAATAATGATGCTAGGAAAAAATTTTGTCATAGGTGTTCATAGAATCACCTAATTAGTCCATTTCCGGTTGTCCGTCCGTCCGTCCGTCTGTGGATACGATAACTCAAAAACGAAAAAAGATATCGAGCTGAAATTTTTACAGCGTACTCAGGACGTAAAAAGTGAGGTCAAGTTAGTAAATGAGCATCATAGGTCAATTGGGTCTTGGGTTCGTAGGACCCATCTTATAAACCGTTAGAGATAGTACAAAAGTTTAAATGTAAAAAATGTTTCTTATCAAAAATTAAACAACTTTTGTTTGAAACATTTTTTCGTAAACATCACTGTTTACCCGTGAGGGCGCCAATTAGGCGGAAATTTTATAATATGTGTACAAACTATACACTAAATGTCGGTCGGTAATGCAGAAACCTATAAAGTCATTTACATATGTACTATACTTGATTATCAGTTATGTATGTGTCACATGTTTGTATGTGTAATGTGATAAAGAAATCAACACTGACTATGCATGGTATTTCAACAATTAATTCAGCCAATTGTTTGTTTTCACTTGTTTTAATTGGGATTTGATGTTTTAATTTCTACAACATGCATGGATGTCAAATCAAAGGCTGAAAAGAAATGCTGCTGTATTTTTTTTTCTTGAAAACTTTTCGCAAGCGTATTTTCTATACGGTGTACTGGTTCTATGGTAGAATATTTCTCACGGAACCCAAATTGATGGTTAGGTATGATTTACGACTCTTTTAATATTACTTTTAGTTTTTTTTTTTAAATAATTTTTCGAAGAGTTTAGAAAATGTTTGGCAACAAACTGATAGGCCGATATGATCTCACTTCCTTGGCCTGTTTACCAGATTTAGGAATTAGCATAATTTGTGATATCTTCCAAAGACACGGATTCATCTTTCTTAAACTGAAAATACTGCTGTTTTTATATCAAAACACAATTTTACCATACAACGAACAATTTGAAACTGGATTTCTTTGGTACATATATTTTGTATTCGATATATTTACAGAATAGTATGTTGTTATTTTCTGTACAACAAACACTAAATTCTAAAAAAGTAATTTTGCTGAAATTGCTTAAATGTATTATGGGTTATTTTTTAGTCGTGTAGTCCGTTTCTAATAGAACATACAATTTTCTGTTTCACATACTTTCTAAACTAAACTGTTAACAACTATTATGTGTTACATACGTACAAAATGTACCAAAATTATGTGTATTGTATAATGTTTATTTCTCCGTTTTCTGTGTAATGTAATTTTTTCATCATTATATATTGTTAATGATGTTTTAAAATTTGTTTCGAAAAAATTTCTCATAATGAAAAATTCAAAATTCTGTGTTATTCATGAGAAAACGTATTTTTTTTTGGAAAACAACTTTTGTGCCTGGCAGAAACTAAGTGGAATCAAACATTATTCTAGTTTTCTCACTTAGGTATACATTCTAAAATCGGATATCTTGAAACCAAGTGATAAACTCTGAGAAAGCTATATCTCTTCCATGGTATCTAAACCGATGCTCATTCAACCTTTTAGACAGACAGACAGACACAAACACATAGCTATCCAACTTATACTACCTTTTTTTTTAGTTGGGGTGTTAAAAATGAGAGTAAACGGGTGAAGACTATTACACGATGGTCTTTATTCTTAAACTCAACGGGTATCATGCTAGTAAACATATACATAATATTTAATCAGTACCGTTTAAGTATATAATATATATGTAAAGTATTTAAACAGTTAACTCAGTTGGTAATTAATTTCAAAATAAAATATTTTTTTTGAAAATGACAAATTCAAATGTGTATTTCATTAAAAAAATGATATTTTTGTGTATTAAATAAATTTTTACATCAAAATAATTGAACAGGTAAAAACAAATCTTCAATTATGTAATTTATTTTTTATCGAAATAAATAAAAATTTTCTATTCAAACATTCAAAAAAGGTTTATTAATAATAATATTAAAATACTTCGTCTGAATAAAAATAAAAATTAAGCAGGTGTGTGTTAACTCACTACGCCACAGTAAGAGGAGGTAAGAGGGTATATCTGCCACGGGCCTTACTCATAAAGGGCGCCAAATGGTCCGCAATAAAAAAAATTGCTGAATAATTTTCTGGAAAATTTAATATTTTAAATTTAGTGCAAGTGCAATATAATAAATGTTAATTCGTAAATAAAAAGAAAAAAAAACACAAGTAGTTTTTAATCGAAATGTAATAATATATTCATAATAGAAATGGTACATCTTTTCTACTGGCAGGGTTGGCTCGACCTGTGTCTGCCAGCACTCCCTTATTGTATCTACGCTGTTACATAAATAATCTCCCTTCTTGATTTGTCTTATAAAATAATATGTAATCTTGAATCATTAGCGACTGAACTAGCCGAAATTCGAGACTAGCTTTACGAAGAGGCACTTGAAAAAGCGAAGTCTCTTTGTGAAAAATAGGATATTGATACAACAATACGTATAAGAAGACGCCGAAAGATTCCTAGAGAATTGGCTAGAGATAAATAATAGGCATCTTTTAAACTAATTCTAGATGATCATATTTCATTTCAAAATCTAGTCTTGTTTTCTCAACTACATATTTTGTCTCAAATTTAAAGCCTAGCTTGAGCCTCTGTCTTTTTTTATTTGACATTATTAATTAATTAATTAATTTTACATGTAACATGATGTGGTTTAAGAATGGGAGGGGGGGTGTCGCTAAAAAGGTATTTTACTCCAGGCGCGAGTTAAGCTCGCTACGCCACTGCTTTGTGAATGTAAATTATATCCAAACTATATCTTACATAACATTTATTTGTTAAGTTACATTTTTAAGTGTTAAAAGATATATAATATATTATTTTATACAATAATTATGAATAGGTAGTACTTGCAGTTAAAACTTAAAACTACTATTAAATTTGAATAGAATCATCGGCATTGGTTTAAACTTAATAAAACTTAACACCTAACATTTATAAGCAAGCAAAATACATTTCAAAACTACACAACACAATAATAACTAAAACATAGTAGTGTACATTACTATGGTTTTGTTTTAATAATGAAATGCTCAATAATATTATTTTGGGAGTAGTACGAGTTTGCTACTAGTAGCTCTATAGAATGGCTTCAAGCACTTTCACAAAATTATTGTTACTTAATTTAATAATATTTGTATTACAAATTTGTATACAGTATGAATACTTTTAATTAGGATCAAAGCAAGGTGATTGCTTTTTAATCAGTATTTCTTTTAAAGAATATCATGGTTATTATTTTATTATTTAACTAGCAGATACCCGCCCGATAAGACTATCACGTTATAGCCCTCACTTATCCTCCCTTTTGTTCACAATTTTATAGATTACAATCATTTTTGTCCATGATACTCGCTGACATTGTAACTTTCTATAGGTTCAATCAGTAAAATAACCTGATTTTTATACTTTCTGGATCAAAATTCCTCCGAGTTTCATCAAATTCCAAAACAACATTTTTTTTTTGCGTTTTTCTCGATTTTTTCAAAGGGGTACCCCTTAAAAAAATTGCATGAAATCGAGAAATTTTTGTTATCTCCAGTTTCGATAAAAGTCAGTATATAAGGTCATTTTGACCCAAAAAATTACAAAAATCGAGTGCATTTGATGACTGGTCGAATAGTTTTTGAGATACGAACTAAAATCGATCCAAATATTGCGATATCTCAGAAACTCTGCATCCAATTATTAAATTAACTTGATGGTTACCCTTTTTATCAAAATTACCCCATCCACCGAGTTTCGTCAAATTGAGAAAATTTTTTCGCGTTTTTTTATTTTAAGAATTTTTGAATCTAAACATTCATGAATCGTACTGTATCCTTATAATTTTATCCTTGTCTTTTATTAACAAAAACACACTACATAGATAGGACAGATAGATATATACAAAATGCAATAATTTAAACATTATTTCCAATTCTTGCAGTTGTGCAACTTTTGGTTTTGGAATTATACCTTGCTGACTGACTTGCTTAGCTTTTATATTCTGCATATGATAGGTAAATATCTCATAAAGTTTCAATCTATTTGAAACAGCATTGCATATCATTTATTTTATAGTTATTATAATAAATATATACAGTTTTTAGATTTTAGATCGTGAGCCCAATGATAAAACGAAATTTCTATGATTCTGATTTCTTATTCCAGGATTGTATACTATTTCCAATATTTTACTTGCAGTCTTTAGGTCGCTCCTTGAGAGCTAATCCACTATACGTTCAGAATCGTTTATGTTTCACAAGCCGCAGTCCTCCAAAGTCGCTATTTGTTAGATCCAAATACTTTCATTACAAAACCCCAACAAATTCGATTTATTCCTTGTAAACCGATTTTTGGAAACTTTCCTAAAAATATTCTCAATCAAGTCGATTCGATCGTTTAGAGGCTACGATGCTACTGGGAAACACGCAGACGCACAGATAAACACTTTAAACTTATAACACTTGACCATCAAAGTGATGGTCAAGGACATCAGATGAGATGAAAAGGGTAATGAGAGAGCTATCATTTTTTGGGACAAGTTTTTGGAAATATTTTAATTGAAATTGAAATATTTGAGTTCTTTGGAATTTCACTTTACCGTATTTTTTAAATCAAATTGGACACATAGCTGTGTTCCACCCTGTCGCACATTAAATCATCATAGACACTGTGAAATAAACCACGTTAAAAGCCTCAATTTTCATTAGTTTTTAAAAGACAAAATCAAACAAATAGAATTGTAAAAATTTCTTTGAATGATTGGCTTATGGTCAATTCTAACTGTTTTAATAACCGTTTAATTGAACGATTTCGTTTTAATAGCGAACACGTTAACTGACAACGGTTTTATGTTTCTAAACGTATCATTTAATTACAATATGAGAAAGAGCTTATTGTGGATTATCTGGAGAGTTAAAGAATATCGTTAAAATCCTTGTATAAAAGTACTTATTGTTTTAGAGAGAATGGGTGTGCTGTAGGATATGCCGTTACTCTCTTATAATCAGCAGTTTTTAGATCTTTCTTTGAAGTTAATTTTCAAAAGCATATTCACACCCAAAAATGTACAGTCTTTCAAATTTACAATCTCAAAAAGTTTTACAACAAAAATTAACTTTTAAAGGAAAGAAACTTCAAACCAATTAATTATGTAACTACTAACTTTTCAAGAAGACAAATTTCATTTTAGACATTCTAATAAATTTTTATAGAATACTGGTTTAGAGATTTAATCTATTAGAGCCCTATTCTCCTAAAATGTAGGTCTAGTGTAAATAGTATACTGACATTTGTTAAGGACTTAGAACAACTCTTGGTAGAGCAATCTAGTTCTTAATTACCTTTAGTAGAAAATCATGCTCCTGTGGTAAGACATTTCTAATAATAATAATTCTTGATGTTGTTAAAACTAATCAAAGTTTTTATAATATTTAACTTTTTTTAATAAAAGAAAAATGTAAATTTTATACAATAATTTTATTTAAAAACTTTCAACAGCTAAGTTTTGAATGAATATCATTTATGGGAGCTTCATTTTATTCTCTTATTTTTCATTTTTCATACATTTTGTGTGTAGGTATTTTTATTTACAGCGTGTTCAATTCTGCCATTCACAATCATATTGGAATTTTAGAAGAACTTTTAAAGTTGTTGAACAAATAAGTATCATTGAAAATTAGTCAATCAATTCAACTGATTTTGTCTTTTAAATTTCTAGAAATACAAAAACAGATTTAAAGCTGTTTTTTAAAAACATATTTATAGCCTATACTATCGATAAATGATGTAAAATTGAGATAGATTATATTAAGTCCATGAATATCAAATTCTCGGACCTCGTTCGAATTTGATTTAAATTTTAGTTACATAACCAACACGTATGCGATTTTTTCAAGTTTTGTGAGTTTTGTATTGACATCAGTAACGCTAAAATTGTAGGGAAACAAATTCAATCGTTATATTTTGACGTTAATATGAATGAAAATTTTTGTAACAGGTAGTATATGTTTTTGGAAGAATTCTTTCAATTGATGTGAGTCCAGGTAACAGTTTCGAAGAATTTTTGAATTAGAAACAGATCTATTAATTCAATTTAATCATTTTAAAGGCTATTTCTAGAACACTGTTAACTTATGTTAACTTTTATTTGTAAATTAATTTGATCCTTTTTGTAATTCAAGACTATTCCTGGGGCTCAGTTTAACACTTTTCTTTTAAATATTAAAGACACCAAAAACTTAAAACCTCTTGTACGTAAATGTTCCATATGACTTAATAGAAAGTTTTTATAATACAGTTTAACAAAAAAGTTAAATAGTTTTTTGAAATCGTTAATTAAAACTATTATTCTGTATATTTTGAAGTTTTCCTTCTGATGTTCTGATGTACACTTTTAATTTTTTTATACTCCTGCTCAGAATTAAACCGTTCGGAATAATGTAACGTCATTTGCGACAGACTGTTACTGGTAAAACGAGCCAAATTATCTTATTGAAATATTAACTCTCGTATATCATTTATTATATTTCTAACTTCAATTTTGACCAAGTTACATTTAAACTTTCAACACTCTAGGGGATGAATTCTCAAAAACCTTTCTTAGTGCACAATACATCATTTAAGGAACGTGTGTACAAAATTTCATGCTTCTGGACCTAGCGGTTTCTGCTGTGCGTTGATCGATCAGTCAGTTTCTTCTTTTATTAAAATAAACCATAGTAACTTATACAGTAGAAATGTTAACATGATTGAATCATCTGTCTAATAAAGTAATTAATGTCCAGTCATTCCAAAGGTCATTGCTGTTTTTGTAAAGATTCAAGCCTGCTTCAGATTACCATATTGACTGCTTGACGTCATGAGTGATTTGACCAAAAGAAGTTATACTTTATTATGGGCACACAGCTTAAAATCTCTGTTTTTATTCCACTTATATTTTGTTTTAACTTAAATGACTAGTTCTGTAGGTTACAGTTTGTAAACTTATAGATACCAGAGCTTTTTTTCCTAATGTGTTGACCTATATTTAACAAGGTCAATTATTGTGGTCCAATTAAGATAAAAATATTATGTATGAACTTCCTTATAATGTTCTATAACTCCTATAATATATTGAGGAAGTATTAATCTATACACGTAGTACACGTATGTAATAAATTTAAACAAAAAAAAAAGCTGGTTATTTTTTATTATTAATTCAATATACCTTCAAAATCAATAAATCTTAGGAAACTTGACATCCAATAAGGTCAACAGAATTGTTGAAGATGAACATATTGTAGTTGAAGGTAAGAAGTATATTTGAAGGTGATTATACAGAGTGTTCTATGATTGACTACAAAATTATTACCTCCTGAGATAATTATTGTAAGTTGATAAAACGTATTGCATTTTGTTTTTATACCATGCATATATGTAATATGCAAGGTATACTAAGTTTAGTCCCAAGTTTGTAACGCTTAAAAATATTGATGCCACGCACAAAATTTTGCTATAGGTGTTCATAGAATCACCTAATTAGTCCATTTCCGGTTGTCCGTCCGTCCGTCTGTGGACACGATAACTCAAAAATGAAAAAATATATCGAGCTGAAATTTTTACAGCGTACTCAGAACGTAAAAAGTGAGGTTGAGTTCGTAAATGAGCATCATAGGTCAATTGGGTCTTGGGTCCGTAGGATCCATCTTGTAAACCGTTAGAGATAGAACAAAAGTTTAAATGTAAAAAATGTTTCTTATCAAAAAATAAACAACTTTTGTTTGAAATATTTTTTCGTAAACATCACTGTTTACCCGTGAGGGCGCCAATTAGGCGGAAATTTTATAGTATGTACCATACTTGAATATCAGTTATGTATGTGTCACATGTATGTTTGTGTTATGTGATAAAGAAATCAACACTGACTATGCATGGTATTTCAACAATTAATTGAGTCAATTGTTTGTTTTCACTTATTTTGTAGTAATTTTACATTAAGAGACTCCTTCCACTATGATTAAACACACCCTCTGTTAAAGTAGTGTTTTATTGGATGATTTTGATTTTGGGGAATGTATTTTTTATTAATTGATTATAACAGGAGTAGGGTAATTATCTCGTAAATTAAGCATCAGATCCAAATTTGGTAAAGAACAATTTTCTTCTTATTTTTCTCAACTTTTTCAGGAGGCAATAGTTCAGCAGTCAGTAATAGAACACCCAGTATATTGTTTCTCGTAAATTTATATCCGACGTAAGTCTAAGTACAGGATGTGTATTTTTGGATTTGACATCGGGAAGTAATATGCAAATATTACAGATAACTACATTAACTTTTTAAGTCATAGGTTTTACCACCGGTGACCAGGTGATTGGGGCGACTAGAAATTTTAGAGGTGGCTATCGAGTTTCGGTCTCTTTCAGGAGGCTTGGCAAATTTTTAATTGCGTGAACATTTTTATTGATAGTCTAGTATACTACATTTCTTTTGAAATACAAAAATTAATTGGCGCAGTCGGTAGGACCATCCTTATGATATGTTACACACCTAGTATGTATAAATTTTCTACATTGTTATCAATATCAATACATATATATCTCTTATATTTTTATTAAAAGAAAGACAATCAAGTTATTGTAACAAATCACAACAATGGTATATAAATTTTATTAAGAACAAATGAACAACAATAAATAAATAACAATATTTCGTTGTTGTTGTTGTTGTTGTTCAATAATATAAATTATTATTGTTTGTTACTATTGTTATTTTATTATACAAACATATTTCAATAACTTATCTTGTGTGTGTGTGTTATTAGATATAATTCGTATTTATATGATATTCGATTTTATGAACGGCTGTTTAGATGTTTGGTCAATTGATCAATCATTGATTGGTTCGCCAATCACTAAAGTTTTGTTTATATAGAAATTTGTGGTCAAGTTTACTCAATTGGTTTTTGTTCACAAAGTAAAACAGTTCACAAGAAATAAACTTTATTTGAATACATTGTGAATACGGAATGTATTCTCGATGAATTTATCGAAACTAAAAAAGAACACAGTAGAATCTTGATAATCGGAACACTCGATAAACGGAAATTTTCGATTATCGGAATACTTTTAATTCTCCTGTACTTTTGCACAGCGCTCCCTACCAATTGCTCAAAAATAATATTGTTTGTTTGTATATACATCTTAAATGGTTCTTAAGGAGATATGCAAGGAATGAATAATACTAGGGATTTCAATAAAACTTATTAAATAAATTTTTTGATTAACAAAGTTTCCAAAAATCACAAAAAATTCCTAGGTCACCGGGGTTTTTATTGTTATTTTATCCTTCAAAGTTAGCTGAAAAAATGATGAATCATATAGGTTATCCTTTTCAATTGGATATTTCTATATCAAAAAATCTAGAGAGTGTGATAAAAAAAACTATCTAAAATATTTAGACAATTTTTAATTTAATTATGAGTTCATCGAAGATCCATCATTTGATGACCAGAAACGACTTTAGTTAGAGTATTGATGATTGAAGAGAGATATCTATATTATCAAATTTATAAACAGCACTTGCACACAATCTATTATACTAGTTTGTTGAAGCAAATTTTCAGAAAAATGATATCCCCATGTATGTTTTCATATTTGACGATGATTATTTTTTCTCTTGAGTTTGATAATTCTTCCAAAAGTTGTGTTGCATGAGCATATCAGAACTAAAGTATCACAAGTACGTTTTTCACTAAATTTCAAAGTGTGAAGGTGTTCTGATTTTCTGTATCAGAATGATTTAAGCACTTACCTACAATGCATTCAAAGAAAGTCGTAAAGATTCCATTCTTGCTCAACTATTAGTGGACACTACCAAAACAGCAGCGCAATCATAAACTCGGCCATCATTTCTAAACGCTCTGTACATCGATCCTTTATATAAAACTATAGAATATAGACGATAAAATTCTATTATAAAGAATAAAAACTTTTTGATTTACAACTAAAATGGACATAAATATATTGAATTGTTACATCGGATCTACTTATTTGTATTGTTGTTAAGTTGGATAAACTGTTTGTGTTGTAAGATATATCAAACATAAAGAAATATAAACTTATTGTTAAGTTTTTCAATACCAATTTTGTGATCTATGTCTATTGTTGTAGGGATTTTTATCAATATACCTACGTGTTGTAAAACATCTCTATATATTATAAATGCGAAAGTAAGCGTGTTTGTTTGTTTGTTACGCTTTCACGCTAAAACTAGCAAATGGTTTTTAAAGAAATTGTACAGCAATATAGCTCATACTTCAGAATAACACATGAACTATAATTTATAAAGAAAGATTAATAAAAAATATAAAAAATTTAATATGACATTACCATAAATTACAGATTTCTGTAAAAATAGTCAATATAAAATATTTCACGGCTTCTTCTTTTCTGATATACTCAATTAATAATTACGACTATTTTACATTTAAAAAAATAGAAAACCATACATATATTTTACCTGTGCAAAACAATCCTTGCCATTATTTCGAGTGTTATATAAAGGTGATAAGCGAGAGCAATCTTTATCAATCTTTACTTTTAAACCCAGCGAAGCGGGTGGGTATGACTCTAGTATTTTATAAACAATATAATAACTGATTTTAAAATTGCAAGCTTATCATTTTTTTTTTTTTTTGAAAAAATAAAAAAAATAGTTATTTTATACAACTTGTTAAACAACTCTATAGGGATTTAATTTGTGGTCTAACAAAATAAGTGTTTTCTTGAGGAAGAAATTTTATAACTTACAACTATTTTCTTTACTTATTGCTAACCGATACAAGAATCGATTTTTATTTAAAAGTCAATTCTGTTTAAGGTAATACGAGCCCCAAGGCAACTATCGACTTGTGATTGAAATTATTTGTACCTTATTTTCAACTTTGATGATGAATTTTATTTTAATTTCATGAATGTAGACGGAAAAAATAATACCAAGTCATAAAATAAAGTCATAAAATTAAAAAATTTGATGTTTTGATAAAACAGGTAAATTTGATGTGATTTTGAACTTTTTTTTGAAACCCTCTAACTTTGGGTCATTTTTTTCAACTACAACGTCTGTTTTTCGCTAGCTATGATTTATGTGCCTAATTTCGGGACCAGGAAAAGAATTACCCAAATTTAGTAAGATTACATACTAGCTTTATCAAAATTGACTAAATTTTGGATATGATAGAGCAAAATTAAATTTTTTGGATTTTGATGAAGTCATAAAGTTAAAAAAACGATTTTTTTAATTACACAAGCAAAATTGATCTTATTGGAATTTTTTTTGGAACCCACTAATTTCGGGCTATTCTTTTCAGCTGTGATGTCAATTTTTCGCTAGCTATCTCTCATATGCTTAATTCTGGGACCAGGACTCCAAATTCTTGAAACAAATTAGAGCTAGGTTAATTTTGGTAACAAATTTGAAAAGTATGACCCAAATATAGGGAGTTTCTTATTTTATTCGAAAACGTGGAACGAAATCAATACTTTAAATTTAAAAAGTTTATCAATTAAGTGTACAGACTCTTTTAAAGGTAAAATGACACGATTATGGCAAACTACCCCCCATTTTGCCTTTTCTCTTATGTTAGATACTTATACGAATTTTCATCAAATTTGTTAGAGCCGATCCCGATATATATAAATACTTGCCACCGGCGGTATGTACCACGACCCTGTGCGTTGGTTCAGTATAGACAAAAAAATTATACCTCATTTCACCACAAGCTCATGTACTCTTACCGTCGTGCATATAAACCAAAACTTTTAAACAAATTATATCGACGAAACATCCTTAATGTCTTTCGAAGAAGTTATTTAGTTAAAACATAAATAACATTAAAAGTTGACCGCTTTTCATCATTCATTTCATCAATTCAGTATGCTTAAATTAGTATAAAACTAATTATAAAACTTTCTTAATTAATTACTAACTGACTTATCCATTTTAATTCTATTTTACAGAGTAAGTTGTGTATATTCGAAGTCAATGAGTATAGTCGTGTCATTTTAGCATTTCAAAGAAAATATTTGTGTACCTCAACCTATCGAGCCAGTTTTTTTTTTTTTTTTTTTTTTTAAATGATTTGCAATATTCTGTAAATATTCAACAAAATGGATCAAAAAAATATACTCAGGGGCTTTGGGGGTCACTGAACACGATTCCGAAGTTATAATGAGGTTACACTCCCCCACTTTTTAGGGTTTTTTGCCCTTCATTGTTAACCTAACTTTGAAATTTTCTGTAAATATTCAATTTTTACCAGCAGGGTCAATTACCCCAGGAGGGAGGAAGTATATCGAAATTCTGACTTCAGAATAGTGATCAGCAATCCCGAAAACCCCCAAATGTATGTTTCTGGCCCATTTTGTTGGATATTTTCAAGGTTTTGAAATATTCAAAAATCACTTATTATAATAATGGGCTTTTTTGGCCCATTGTAATGGCCAAACTTTCTAGCGGCAAGAAGTTAGATGTAGATTTTGATATATGGACCTTCCTGAACATTTAAAAAAAAAACTGGGCTGATAGGTTGAGGTACATAAAAATTCTTCATTTTAGCCTATTTTGATCTAAAATGATTCGTCTAGTCGTATAAGACCTCTCTTACACAACTCATCTGGAATCATTTTCTAATTAAATTAAAATGCAATACAAAATAAATAACATTAGTTTTTGTATATATATATATATATATATATATATATATATATATATATATATATATATATATCTTTAGCTAGATTGTAGTGCATTTACTATTTATGTACTTGCAAAGCTTACATTCACTGCTTGGCTATAAATAATATTTTCTATGAAATTGGATACAGAATAAAATTCAAAGACAGCATTAACTGCTTGGAAAAAAAACTTTGTAGTCTGAGAGATGAATGGAAAACTCGTAAATGATTTAAAATTAAAAAAAAAAGGAAATTTATTGTGTTTTAAAATTATAAAACTTGAAAAACAAGTCAAATTTCAGTTTTGGGAAAAACTGTTCTTTAAAAAACCGATATTTATCGAAACATCTATTAAAATTCTCTCAAAATATGGGGGCTAGATGTAAGATTGTCGGCTTTAACTTAGAAAATATTTGGCCAATCGTCAAATCAACTAGAATTTTTGTAATTTTTAGGTCAAAATTACCTTATAAATTTAGTTTTATCAAATTCCGAGAAAAAATTTTTTTTGTGATTTTTTCGATTTTTTTCTAAGAGTACCCCTTAAAAAATTAGGGAAAATCGGCTAAAATTTTTTGGTCTCCAATTTCGATGAAAGAATGTTTTTAATGTTATTTTGACCCAAAATTTACAAAAATCGCGTTCTTTTGTAAATTTGACCCGTAGTTTCTGAGATATCGCATAAAATTGGTTTGAATTCACGGATATCTCAGAAACAAAACGCCCAAATGCAAAACGAACCTTATAAATTGAATATCATCAATTTCCGAGACAAAAAACTTTTTGTGATTTTTTCGATTTACCTTTTTGTACCCCTTAAAACAATTTAAAAAATCTGCAAAAATTTTGTCTCCAATTTCGCGTTCAATTAATGATTGGATGCATAGTTTTTGATATATCCCTTAAAATCACGTCCGAACATCGATTTCTTGAATTTTAGAGAAAATGGACACGAAAGTTTTGACCAAATTTTTGCATCAAATCAGCTAATTTAAAGAATGTATGTAATGAGCACCCCATGCTTTAAATTTTCTTTTACAAGTAAAATTGTTACTTACTTTTCAGCGCAACAAAGTTTGTTGTTTTTAGTTTTTTAAACTATAATTTATTGCAATTATCTTTCAGACTAAACAATATATCTGAAGACTTAAAAACTATTTCGTCTTATATAGAATAAATCAAAGTATATTTTCTCTAAAACATCTTATGTATTTATTTATACTATAAAGAGGTCTGTGTTTTGTCGACCTTCTTACTGCATACGTAGTAAGTATTTTATACATTGGGGTAGAGTCCTCTCTAACAACACACACTTTCATGTTAAAGTTTTCATGAATTCAATCGAAAACAGTTTAAGATCTCTTGTGCTCCATTTTCAGTAAGTCCTATTATAAACACATATAATAATAATAGTTTATTCGAATAATCTAACTAAAGATCGGAATTATTCATAGTTTTTTTTATTAATTTCATTCTGAAATAATTGTTGGTCATTATTTTCGCTTGGTTTGAATAATTTTAAAATAGTTTGTACGAAATTTTAAACAATAAGAAAATAGAGTAAGTACCTTTGATTACTTTACCGTCAAATTACTTTAAAAATAAACTATTTTTGTATCGGGACAAATCATGATTTTTATCTAGACAAAAAAGTGAAAGCTTTTCGTATGGACATGAAATGTTAGTGGCTTGAACAGTTATACTTTCCACTCCGGGAAGCAGCAAAACGAGGAGAAAATTATTAATTTGTTATTTGCAACTCGTTTGAATACGAAATTTTTTTAAATTTTGAAATTTTCCATTAAAGCAACTAATTTTCCAGGAAAGAAACGTTGCGTCTAATAACGTAAAAATGATGATACGGTCCTGGAAATGTCTTTGATAATCTTTGATAATAAATTTGATAGTAATTCAGAACATTATATAACCAGTCATCTAAACATTTAGATCCGAGTTTATACAGCAATTAATTGTTTTGAAGTATCTTTGTGTATGCCTGTCTGTGGCATTGTAGAGCCTAAACGGATGAACCGATTTTAATTTTTTTGGTTTCGTTTAAAAGGTAATTTAACGGAGAGTGTTCTTGCATTGGCTTCGCTTTAAGGTTTCGTACCCGAGAAAAACAAAAAATTTAGCGGCGATCGTCAAAATGCTTTAAGGAAAAAGGTAATTTAATTGAAAGTGTTCTTATATATGTTTCAAATTTTTTTTTAATTCTATAAATTTCACTTGTTTTAATACTTTTTTCTCAGGGTATTCACCTTATATTTATTTCCTAGCGAGTACTAGAAAGATAGACTTTTTCGATCTCATTTCCCCTTTAACGTAAAAGCACACATTCAAGTTATGTTAAATGCCACGATTTAGTACTTGATTTTTTTTGAATCCGGTCTTTATTAACGGTATTTTTATACGTAGAATACATTCGTTAGTATTAAAACCGTTACTTGACTTGTTACCCACCCAATCTACAGTTCTAATGCAAACTGCATACAAGTCGAACGTACATACGTATACACAAATGCCACAGGCATTTCACAGTTTTAAGGCATTTCATAGAAAATATCCGATTGGAACCCAGCTTTTTATAAATTGGCAGTATATAGTCGGTATGGTACTGAAGTCATGATAGTGCGACTCCTGAAGTCCACACGAATAACTTCCCAGAGGGGGAAAAACATTAAAAAAAGGTCTTGTTAGCCTTCATAGATTATTCTTGGAGCATGTACTGCAGCTTATGCTAGAACGATCATTATCTCCATAGATAAATTATGTGTTTTATACACTTTTCAGATTCTGTTTATTAAGTTTTTTCCAGTTTTTTATGATTACAAAACAGCTCAACTAATTCTGCTTAAACAGCTCAACTAATTAAAACTCTTTCAGTTCTTAAATACGCGATTACGCGTCAAATAAGGCCAATAACGTGCTAATGTCATAATCGGAGATAATCGAGGATGTGTTAATGTCATAATATCGAGATAATCGAGGCGAAAGAGTCCGAACGAACATACGCACATACGCACATACGTTCACACACACACACACACACACACACGCACACACACACACTCACACACACACATATACACACACAGACATTACATTGAAAAGGTTTGATTCGGATATTGTGGCCTAGAAACCGCGGAAATATGTACAATTGGAGATTTTCAAAATCGGCCCCATTACATTAATATATCGAGCCTCGATTTCGTTACCCAATCAACTGGATCAATTGAAATACGGTAGTTGCCTGATATCCAATTTGCCATATTACTCATAAAAATTTAAGGGAAAAAAATTTGAAAGGGAAATCAAAGTTGATTAAAAAACGAAGAAGTAACTCTTAATTTTCGTCAAATTTTCCGGCTCTAATAGAATTCTCCCTCTAAATTTGAAACCTAACTCTCAAATATTTCTAACACTCATTTTTTTGAGACCATCCTTAAGAAACGGTTCTTATTGGATATTTTTTAAAGGGGCTGAAATCGATGAAATACCTTCGACTTAAAAACACATAACCAATATTCTATATAAACATACGTCGAGTTACTATCAATAGTGTTTATTTGAACTGAGAAAATACTTTTATAGAAGAGTTTCTATGTTTTTTTTTTTAAACTTCTTTTCTTTCTTTTTTTTACTTGTTGTTATTTTTGTAAAAGTTCTCTTCTCAAAAACAAACTCAAATAATCATATGGACGAGATGATGATATTCGAATGGAGAGAAGAAAAATGAGGTCGATAATGTTCTTAGTAAATATTAGTAGCCAATCATTTTTCTTTTCAATTTAAGTTTTACTTCTAGTGAAATGTGTATTTTTAGTTTTTAACGATGAAGAATTTATTAAAAAGTTTTTAATTAAATTAAGAGAATCGAAATTGCATAAAATAAAATTGGCTTTTGGTTTCAAAATTTTTATAGGCTAGTTGTTTTTATTCGTAATTTCTTTCTAAATCGAATAAATAAATCCCTGTGCTTCAAAAATTCGATACTTTTCACTTTCAACACTTTCTTTTCCAGCGAAGATTACAAAACTATTATTTAATTAAGCAGGATATATCCAACGGAGGTTATATCTTCCGCTTTCTATGGTGATATTTATATCAAATTTTGCTACGCCTGTTTTCTTCCAAAGCTTATCTTTACAAACATTTAAACTGGTTCGATGTGTTAGCTCGCTAAATGGGCGGCAAATACACCTCTCGTACGAAAACTCGGTAGAAATGTGGCAAAATATTGCCAGGAAATTACGGAAGAGGGCTGAAAACATTTCTTGTATTATCTTGTCAATAAGGATTTTTAGCCGCGTAAAATAGGAATTTTGTCTAAGTTTAGTTACATATGTTCCTGATGCTAAAATAAACAAGTGAAAACAAACAATTGACTGAGTTAATTGTTGAAATACCATGCATAGTCAGTGTTGATTTCTTTATCACATTACACATACAAACATGTGACACATACATAACTGATAATCATGTATAGTACATATTATAAAATTTCCGCCTAATTGGCGTCCTCACGGGTAAACAGTGATGTTTACGAAAAAATGTTTCAAACAAAAGTTGTTTAATTTTTAATAAGGAACATTTTTTAAACTTTTGTTCTATCTCTAACCGTTTACAAGATGGGACCTACGGACCCAAGACCCAATTGACCTATGATGCTCATTTACGAACTTGACCTCACTTTTTACGTCCTGAGTACGCTGTAAAAATTTCAGCTCGATATCTTTTTTCGTTTTTGAATTATCGTGTCCACAGACGGATGGACAACCGGAAATGGGCTAATTAGGTGATTTTATGAACACCTAGGACAAAATTTTTTTCCTACCATCATTATTTTTAAGCGTTACAAACTTGGGACTAAACTTATTATACTATGTATATTTCATATATTCATGGAATAAAAATCCGTGTTATTAGTTTTGTACTAAGTGAGCCGATGTATTGAAAATGGTAGAATAAGGAATCCAGATAAAAGGAAGCTCCCTGAAATTAATATTTTAGTGCAATTTTATTGCAAGTGTAATAATATTCGTTGTCAAATGAAATAATTTTGATATCTTTTTTATTTTTAACAAAACATAAATTTTCCAATGTTTATTCTCCACACAAATAAAAAGATATTTATACACAAATAAAGCACGGTACAAAAACTTAATATATAAGTTTAAAGCTTTGTGTCAGCTTTACAAAATGTTTCAGAGAACCTGTCCCTCACTAACCGGCCGCTAATCTTAGTTAGCTTTTCTCAGTTATAACTAGTTCAATATTAATTATTTTTCTCCTAGGAAACACACAATTTTCATTGGGTTCAACTACAATACCACTTTTCTATATTCCACCAAATTTTTAAGTATATTTTATACTATTTCTAAACGACTAGAGTGTAGTTATTGAAATAAATGCCACGATATTCGGAAAAAAAAACGTCTATTTCATTTCGAGTATCGTGGTATTTCTTTCAATAAATATGTTTCAACTCGAAGTCAATAAAAATTTATTCGTAAACGACTAGAGAGTTTATAAATGTATAAATTAATAATTTGAAGTTTGAATCATATTCTGGTATAAACAGTTGAAATTTTGACTAACAAAGTGTCAGTATCGGAATAGTCTCACTAGGGTAGTTTTCCTACTATAATTATCCCTATAAAGAATTAATTGAATTGTTTCTCAGATATTTCAAGCTTTCTAAACTCCTGAAACTTCAGGATAAGAAATAAAATTTCCAATTTACTTTGCTTAGTCCACTTTTTTTTTTTTAATATTTTAATAATTTAAAATATTTTGACTAGTTTTTCGCACTTATGAAAATGTCTATGTTAGACGAAACTAGTCAAAATATTTTAAATTTTTAAAATATTAAAAAATAAAAGTGGACTAAGCAAAGTAAATTGGAAATTTTATTTCTTATCCTAATTATGGAGTTCCACAAAGTAAAGCTCTCTACAATTAATTATCCTGAAACTTCCTGTAAACAAACATTTCATACTAAAATTTCTTTAATATGTTGTATTTGTATATATATATATATTTTTTTTATTACATTTTTGCATTTCAACTCAAAGATTTTTCGTCTATATAAAAGTTTTCACTAGAAAACATTTTTTTTTTCTTCATTCTTTCTTTCTAAATGATATCACTACGATTTCTATATTACCTACCCCCATAATACTCTCCCCCAAACCCCCTTTTCTTGACCCCTATATATCTATATATTGGTAATATTCTGACTTATTTTATTATTCTCTTTTATCAAGAATAAAAAGACAGAAAACGGGAAAAAAATAAAAGGAAAAATTTCGCATAGTTACATGAAGTAATAAAAACCAATTTTGTTGATATTTGGGTGTATTTTTTTTTTCTCCATTGAGAACGGTGCGGTGTGGGTGATGTGTGTATTTTATTTTTATCGAATACTATTTCTTGTATGATATAAATCTTTTCGCAGTTTTTTTTTCTTCCAGTAATCAAGAATTTATGAGTTCTTGTATAGAATTGATTGTTAAGTGACCTGTTTTTCATTCTATAGTTGTTTTTTACATTTTTGATGAGGTGAATCGTTGTCAGGGCCGTAACAAGGATACATAGCGCTGGCAAGTTTAAAATTTGTGATTAAAATTGAATCTAGCTCTAATTGGTTTCAACAGTTTGGAGTCCTGGTCCAGGAATTAAACTTATAAGTGATAGCTAGCGAAAAAATAACATCGCAGCGGAAAAGAATGACCTAAAGTTAGTAAGTTTCAAAAAAAATTCCAATAAGATCGAATCAAACTTGCCTGTGTTATCAAAAAAATCGAATTTTTTAACCTTATGACGTCATCAAAATCCAAAAAATTTTATTTTGCTCTATTACATCCAATCTTTATCCAATTTTGATAAAGAAAGTATGTATACCTACTAAATTTGGGTCATACTTTTCATCAAAATTAACCAAGCTCTAATAGGTTTCAAGAATGTGAAGTCTTGGTTCCAGAATTAAGCACAAAAGTCTTAGCTAGCGAAAAATTGACATCATATCTGAAAAGCATCACCCAAAATTAGTGAGTTTCAAAAAAAAATTGGATCAAATTTGCCTGTGTTATCCAAAAAATCGAATTTTTGACTTTATGACGTCATCAGAATACAATAAATTTAATTTTGCTTTATCACATCCAAATTTGATAAACCAAGTATGTAATCCTACTTACTTTTGGTCATACTTTTCAAATTTGTGATTTAAATTAAATACAAGGTAGTAAAATGAAAATTCGAAAAAGAGCACCTCAAAATCTATAAAATGACCCATTTTCAAAGCTCCCGGAAAACTTTCCAAGTAAAACTACCAGATGACTATACTATAAATTTCCTCCATGATTCCATGATGAGCTTCAAATAAAATTAAACTGTATCTAAACATTCATTTAATGCTATATGAAAATCCTTTTGATAATTTCTAAAAACGATAATTTAATATTATTCATTTTCATGCATGTTTAATTAATAATGGATTCATATTTTCCAAAACATTTTAAAAAATATTTTAACAGCACACACTATTTTGATTAATGTTTACGCTATATTTCTTCCAACAAAACAAAATTAAAATCATTAGTGGATGAAATAAATGGTTGGCAAAGTATAGGCATTATTATATTTGTATATTTTCCATTATGAATGGAAAAACACACATTTTGTGAAAAAATAAATATTTTATAATACATTTTAATTAATGAACTATATGTACACCGAACAAGTGAAAACAAACAATTGACTGAGTTAATTGTTGAAATACCATGCATAGTCAGTGTTGATTTCTTTATCACATTACACATACAAACATGTGACACATACATAACTGATAATCAAGTATAGTACATATTATAAAATTTCCACCTAATTGGCGCCCTCCCGGGTAAACAGTGATGTTTACGAAAAAATGTTTCAAACAAAAGTTGTTTAATTTTTGATAAGGAACATTTTTTACATTTAAACTTTTGTTCTATCTCTAACGGTTTACAAGATGGGTCCTACGGATCCAAGACCCAATTGACCTATGATGCTCATTTACGAACTTGACCTCACTTTTTACGTCCTGAGTACGCTGTAAAAATTTCAGCTCGATATCTTTTTTCGTTTTTGAGTTATCGTGTCCACAGACGGACGGACGGCTGACGGATGGACGGACGGACGGACGAACAACCGGAAATGGACTAATTAGGTGATTTAGTGAACACCTATGAAAATTTTTTTCCTAGCATCATTATTTTTAAGCGTTACAAACTTGGGACTAAACTTAATATATTATGTATATTTCATATATACATGGTATAAAAATATATCAACAATATATGAATGTTTGTTCTTTTTTTTTTTTTTGATAAATACCGGTCGTATCTTGGAAAATAATACTTGGAAAAGAACTGATATTTCTTTATAAAGAACTGATATTTCTTTATAATGAACTGTTATTTCGACTTCTTCAACATTATCTTCTATGTACACACAAAATACATTGTGCAACAATTTTTCATTCAAGAAAAAAATTTCCGACTATGAAAGTTTCGTCGATGAAAAATTTGCAAGATATGACCTTGAAAACCGCTTTTCAAATTTCTAGACGTTCTGAAATAATTATCAAATATTTCAATGAGATTAGAAGAAATTATCAAATTCAAACATGATCTGTCTTAAAAATAGTTGACACTTGCCACACCTTCCGTATAATTGTGGCCAAATATTTGGAAAAGTAATCGATGGATGGACTGGAAATTTTGACAGATCGTTTAGTTTAATACAAAGGTCAAATAGTTGCGTTTAGTATTCATAGGTGACACTACACTACATTATGTCTTTGATCGTAATTATTCATGGGTGGATTGTATTGGATCATAACTCTGATAATAGTTTCGTAAAATATTCATAGATGTCGTTATGTCTTTATACATAGTCACTGGATTGATTTGCATTGCCCAAAATTTTTTGAAATGCATATTTTGGCTTGAAATTGTCATCCAGTAGATATTTTTGGGTGCTGAATGCGAATCTGGTGTCACATTAATTTCTGTCACGTATTCCGAAAATTGTGCTATTTTTTGTCGTGACTTTTTTTGGCACAAAAACAGGCAATTTAAGTGTTTATCAAAAATGACACTATTTTCGGAAAGCATCATAAAATCCGTGTAATTGGACATCGGATTCGTAAACGGCGCCAAAAAATACCTCATTGATAACAGTTTGAACGATAAATACTTAGTTTTCCGTTTTTGTGCCAAAAATGGAATTTCGTTTCAAAAATGGCACGAATACTTAACAGAATTCATGTAACCTGACATGGAATCCTTATTCAGCGATCAAAGATACCTACTAGATGGCAATTTTAAGCCTCACTTTTACTATGTATCCCGGCTTAGTTGTACTAGCTAGTATTAAATAAAAAGCAAGGAAGAAGACATTTTTCGTAAATCATTCGGTATTTTCTACATATTATTATTTTAGTTTACTGGAATGATAATGCTGATGATGATGATGATAATGATGAAACTAACAAAACTCAACACAATAGAATAGAATATTGTATAAATGCTATGGGTTTTAGAATTCGATGGACATTATCCAAATATAAATTGGGTAATTGGTTCTATTTAGGTCATATCGAACAATTACCCTTCAAACAAATTACCCTTAAACCTATACACACCCAACAGCATACAGAACTAGTAAAATGGCTAACTATGTGTGTATGTGGTACGTATATAGTATATTTATTATATAAAATAATATATACAAATATGTGTACCTAATAAATCTTACAAAATGTGTGTTATTTTTGAAAGGGCAGTGGTTTTTTGTTTTTACCCTACTGAGCAACGCAGAGCAGTGGTAATGTGTTTATCAGTCTATGTTTGTTCCTATGCGGCCAAACGATTCCACCAACTTTGATGATTTTTACGTCAATTGACATGTCTTAATATTGGCAGTGCAACTGAAGATATGGCAGTATTGAAAATTCAATATGACGACCACCAGACGCCATATCGTGAAGAATAATGTATGCATGTTCCTATTTGGTACACTAGAGATCAAACGCATGAGTCGACTTTGATGATTCATTTGTCAATCGATTTGTCATACCCTTCCAAGTGCTACTGAAGGTATGGCAACAATGAATTTATTATTGGCAACAATGATTAAATATGGCGACCACCGTACGGCGAACTATGTCAAAGGGGCTATAGTTAAATAGCTTTTAAATAGACAAGTCGATTAACGTAATAATCATTAAAATCGATTCACGCGTTTGGTTCCTAGAGCGCCTAAAAGAAAAATGAAAGTCGGCAAACTTTAACAGTCGGTTCAGTTTTAACAGAACTTGACGAGTAATTTTTATTAGGTATACTTGATGATATCTAAATTAGATATGTTTTAAATTCAATGTCCGAAATTACAGAGATATTTGAGTAAGCATTTCACGAATTGCTTACTCACACTTTATCATTTATACCAAATAATAATTACGTTCAGATTGATCTTTAAATTTTCACAAATGGCAACCACTAAAGATTCTTTTACATAGTTAAACATGCAAATGAAGTATCTTATGTTTTTTATATTAGCTAGGGAATTTTTGTATTGGTTATGTATTATTTCAAACTTGGATTTATTTTGAAACCAGGAGAGTTTTATCAATCATTTCAGCTGTTATTTATAAGATTTTCCTTTTTGAAGTTTAAAATTCTAGTAGTGTATAGTTTCGGACTTGGATTTTAAAAAATATGGATCACAAGTATAAATGTATATATGTATATATTTTAAGTATATAAATTTGTTAACGAGTTACGAGCATAACGACATTTTGAAATATAAACGTTATCTTTATCATCACTAAATATTATATTTGAGGCTGAGGCTTTATATATATATATATGGGTCAAGGGCTAGGCGTTGTATTTGATGGTCGGTTTTGAAACAACGTTTTATCTAAGAAAATTTTCAAAAGCTGGGGACTTCTCTCCTGCAAAAATTCGAAAGGACATTCGAAAGGACAAAATGTCCGTTGCCCGACAGTTTCAGAATTATAATTAAGGCTACTTAAAAAGAAATTCCGGAAATGAACATTTTTTAATAGAAAAGTTATTGAGCACAACTTTGACAATAGCATACCTAAATTTTCCAGCCATTATAAAAAGATTGTCAAATTCTACGCCGGATCCCAGATGTAATATGTGTTATGTTCATTTGTATTATATTCTGTCCTCTGTCCTGTCCTGCCACCATTCAAAATTTCAAACTGTCATATAACTATTAACAGGGTATGCTCGCCTCCCATTTCCTGTGTTCCATATTTCAATCCCATATCATCATGTGATGTATATGGCGGTACTCTTTAGTGTAATAATTTGGTGTGTTTAAGGGCAGTAGTATGAGTGATGTTACATTATTTAAATTTTAAATAATAATCATAATAATGATGTACCGGATGGCCTACACTATTTTATTTGTGTAATATTAATACTGAACTTATTACAAGCTTTTATTTAGTTTCACCTATCCCGTTGTCTGTCTGTAATCAAATCTTGCAAGTCAAATTTGATCGACCTCCCGGTTTCTAATTGAGCTAAAATTTTGAGTGCTAGTAGTTTAATATTTAAGTCCCCAATTAAAACAAACTCGGATTTAGTAAATTTTTTGAACTTAGCTATTTGAATTTTTCAGGAATATTTTTATGATACTAATTGAAACAATTTACTTTAATTGAAACAAAATACAATATCTGGTTTGGTTGGCGGCTAAACAACAAGTTTCTGAGATATCGACAGTAATTTACCCGCAATATTATCCTTCGCATACAATTTTAGGAATAATTTCAAAAACTACGCGTCAAATCGTCCAATGGGAACTCTTGAAAATGTTTTTATTCAAATCGGAGACAATTTTCGGATCTTTTGAGAAACAATCATAACAAAATATTTAGTTCGGAATTCGATGAAACTGGATAGGATAATTTCGACCCAAAAACACACAAAAATCATTCATTTGACGACTAGGATAGAAGTTTTTAAGATAAGTACTGAAAACTTTTACGAGAAGCTTTTGAACAACTACAGTGCTTTAGTAGCCAAAATTTTGTAGAACATTCTGTACACATAAATAATATGTACATCATATTCTAGCTTTCATTATCATAATTAGCTTCAATTATATTTTACATTCAGTTTGTTTTGGAAAATTAGCACATTTAAAAACATGATATATTTTTCGGTTTTATGCATACAAATTTTCGGAGCAGCACCAACTTTACTTAGCATTGTACATTCCCCTATTTAAACACAGCTGAAGCGAAACAATTCCTGATAAAAGTATAACATCAAGATATTATTCTAAGGACATTGATAAAATCTACAAAAATTGTTGAAAACCTGTATTTTTAATAACCGACTTTTTACAAACAAACAAATTGGTCATGGACTATGTCAAAACATTTTATCGAGGTCACAGAATATACGAATCATTGCAGCGAAAAATTACAACGAAAATTTTTTTATTTTCGAACAAATATATGAAAACGTGAATTAGAACGACTTTTATTCATAAAAATCCAGCTATTTAAATTCATCACCTGAATCGCAAAAACAAAAAAAAAAGACTTCATGTAAACACATTGAAAAATATTTTCACTTAAACATTTATGAAAAAGCGATTGGAAATACGCCAGATTCAATAGATTGCCAACAGTTTTTTTATTGGTGAATACACAAATACTATTATTTAAAGCCATCATTTTCTAATTTTCATATATTTGATAAATTAAAAAAAAAAAAAAAAAAAAAAAAAAAAACATTTTCCATCCACCATACATAGATTTTGAAGAAAACTTCAGAAATAACAGATTTAGTGGGAGAGGTAGTTTTTGACAGTCACTTTCTGCTGATAATAACTGATATTCCTATACAATACATACCATACAATTTGCACATTATTTGCACTCTCACGGTGCTGCTTACGAAAAAATGTTTCAAACAAAAGTTGTTTATTTTTTTATAAGGAACATTTTTTACATTCAAACTTTTGTTCTATCTCTAACCTCTTTTCGTTTTTAAGTAATCGTGATGACAGACGGGCAGTCAAACGACAGACAGACGACAGACAGATAGACAGACGACAGACAGACAACAGGAAATGAACTAATTAGGTGATTTTATGAACACTTTTACCAATATTTTGTCCTAGTATCAATATTTTTAAGCGTTACAAACTTGGGACTAAACTTAGTATACCTTGGTATATTTCATATACATAGTATAAAAATAGTTCATGTAATTTAGTGCATTATGGACAAAAATAACGAGCTTCTATATTCAAACTGACCATAAAATTTCGAGCAGGTTAAACTGATTGAAAACCGGAAAGTGGGTCGAATTTAACTTGCTAAATTCCAAGAAATACAAGTTTAATAAAAGCTTGTAAAAAGATTTTATGATAAGATAATTCATAATTAAGATTTTGACATTCTCAATATTTGAGAAGCAATGAATTTCTACAACGTGCTCTCTAAAAAAAGTTTAACACGTATACACTTCGTATTCTTCGAGTTGTCAATTAGAAAGGTAACATTCATTGCGTGTCCTCCTGACAGAAACACGCAACTTATTTAGAAAATAATCATACAATAATATTTAGTCCTTTTTTAAGTAGAAAGATATTACTAAAGTTTCGTATCGTAATAACAATCATAATTAAGGCCTTTATTATTTTTTTTACTTCACTTGTTAATAAATAAAAAAATAAATTAAATGAAAACCTATTATTGACCTGTAATTAAAAATTTCCCCAACTTGTTATTTGAATTGGTGATAATTTAATTATGATAGTACACACGACAAAAAGTTTTTTAATACATTTTAATTTATGTTAATGATACAATATTGGAGTCTTTCGTCGTATTTAACTTGGCTATGTACTTAATGCTAATTTAAGACTGATATGGTTTTCTAATTGATGCCATTGTCAGAACTGGGCCAAATTGAAATGGGACCACAATTGAAGCATCAGATTTCAAATAAAAAAATAATGATCAAAATCGGTTCACTCAGTGAAAGATCTGAGGAAACAAACATAAAATAAACAGTCGAATTGAGAACCTCCTCCTTTTTTGTTTGAAATCGGTTAAGAAATGAAATTTAGCGAGAAATAGGGCTGAGAAAGTAACATAAATCAACATTCTTCTATCGATGAGAAATTTGAGAAATGAATGTTTCAAATTAAGTAATGGAATTCTTGTTTTTGATGATGAAAGATCATGAGTAAATTCATGGTTTTTTTCTAGGACCAAAAGCTCCTATACGCAATTATGATTCATTCTAAGACGGTTTTCAATGTCACGTGTGAAGTTCATTAGCAGTTTTATAAATTTTAATTTCTTGTCAAACTCACTCAGATTAATATTAGATGTCGCCTTTTGATGAAAAATCTCGTCCGAAATATCAGTGAATGGTTTGATCTTAGCGTTGTATTCTTCGTATCATAAATTTCGAATTCCATCCAATATATCGAATAGGTTCTACAGCCCGAGGTATGGCCTCTTCGAGCACTCTCCTTCAAATTGCTCGGTCTTTGACAGCGAATCCCCATCCAGTGACTCGTACCACCCTCAAGTCGTCGATAACTTGGTCCAACCATCAATATTTTCTTGGGCATCCTTCTTTCCTCCAGTCTTTGCACATGTACGAACATCGGAGCCTCTGTGATTTGATGAACTTCACAATATCTTCTCCATTCAGAATCTCTAGAATTTCTCTGTTGTTTCGGATGCGCCATTCTTCCTCGTTCACTCGGGTTGCACCAGATATATCTTAGCGAGTTCTTATGATATTTCGTTCAAATGGTGAATTTCGGATTGGTCATGTTATTTCAAGTGCTCTTGTCTGCTAAACGGTGACAAAACAGTCTCGTTTCATTTGAAGCAGGCATTTAAGAAAATAAAAAGATTCCCTGAATTAATTTAAGAAAGAATATGTTTATTTATTTTGAATCCGTAATCAAAGGAAAGAAAAATAGCTAGTTGTTGGTGTTAGAGAACTGAAAGTTGTTTTTTTTTCTCGTGTTGAAACTAAAAAACTTATCTCAAATCAAGAAAACATTAAACAGAAAAACAGTATTTACTTTTTCTAAAAATCAAAAAACAAACAAAAATTGAAGAGGAGACAATTTACGTTCTTGTCACCTGCACTTAAAAATACACAAAAAACTTAATAAAAGTTTTTTAATCAATAGCGGGGAATGGGAGTGAAGTGGGAGCAAATATAAAAATGTGTTCTGTATATGGAAAAGGAAAAGTTAAGAACATAATAGAATTATAGGTATCTCTACTGACTCTGAAGACAACTGTCAACTTTCTACACACAGTTTTTCTTCACATTTTCATTTAAAATTAAAATACAAAAACGAAAAAAACAACAAGAAAAACTCGAATGAAGAAAATGAATGAAAATATAATTTTCAGTTGTGAATTTATATGTCTTTTTAAAAAGAAAAATCTTATTTGATTAAAATTATGTGTACAATATATTTCTTTTTATGTATAGTATGATTTCTAGAAAGCTTATTTTCGAGGAATATGTGAATGACTATGCCAAATTAAATTCAACAGATCGAATGGACATAATATTTTTCACTAAACTAGAGATTTGTCGACTCTTCGTATCATTTGTATTGGCATAATATTTTAACCCAAGAGTGTGACAATGCGATTCTCCGCAAAGGTTGCAATTTTCTATTTTTTAAGTTGCTTCCGCCAGGCATAGTTTCCTATAATAACTTTCCAATGATTATGTAGACAGGATCCTTTCATGATTTAATCTGACTTCATTTTTTCATAGACGAAAAAGATTTGGATTTTATTAATCTAAACAAATTAAAAAGTAGAATCAAATTTTGATACTCATTCGTAGGGAAAAAATTCGTTGCTCCAGTCTCGCACAAAAATACTTCAAGTTCTTAACATAGATTAGCGATCCTAGATAGATTATCGCTTCTCCGCGACCGGTGTTATTTCTCTTGTTCTTTCGCAATTTCTGCTTGTAACACTTGTTAAGCCTCTTGCCGACAACAGAATTTCGTCCTGAAGGTGAGTACTCTTGAGGTCATGCAAATTTGGTTCTTTAAATGCTTTAACACCCGCTTTATCGCTATTCCCTCTGGCTTTGACCACATGTATCTAGCCATGACGCAGTAATCTCGATGCTATTTTATCTCCAGCTTCTTCTGCATGATCGATATAATTTCTTAGTGAATTGGTATTTGGAAGCCAAAAACTCTAGAAATGGCTCTTTTTTAATCAAAGAATCTCGTCAGTCTTTCTGCTTTCTTATATCCTCTAACATTTTTATAAGCTCCACGTGCATATAGGCTTTTGAACTTTTGAGCTTGGAATCTTTATAAGTTCAATCTGTAAAGAAATGTACCACATTAAAATCATCTATAGAACAGAATCCATAATATAGAATGAACTATGTAGATGATTGTTCACGTCGCTCGCGTTATAGCTGTCGCATTTACTAAATACAAAAAATCAACAAAAGGAATACGGAATTATTATGTAAATTACATTGCGTATGACATACAGTGTCAAAAAATTTATATTTAACAAAAAAAAAAGTTTATTTTTTAGGTTAGGTTAGATGGGTAACAACATATTATATATACATACAAAAAACTACTTTATACATACCTTAACTTAGCACATACTGACGTTATATTAGGTATAGTGTTTGCCAAATAAACTAATTCTTGGAACTTTCCTCTTGAATTATTGTTTCACGACGTTTTGGTGTCACCTCGCTTCGCCTCGTTTTCTTTTAAATATAAGCCTCGCCGCCCATCGACCTCGGACTCGGTAAAGTGTATAGTACATCGTCTTGCCTCGTCCACGGCCGAGGTAGAATGTTGAGGTAGAACTTTGACTTATTTTGCATGAATGTACATATGGTTAACAAAAATTGTTGGAAAATAATTGTCCTTAAAACACGAAATATACGTTTTCTAGTCTTTAAATTTTCATGAAATCTTCGAATGAAAACAGTAAATTTAAAAAAAAATTTGACTTAAAAAATTTTATGAAAAATTGTAATCGCGTGATTACAATTTGATTAAAAACTGAACTGTATAAGAGGTTCTTTAAAATGCTTCCACGATTCCCAATACGAAATTCAAAAACATGTTACTGTAGGTAAATATAAAGTGTAAACGAAATAAAACTTTTTTCAATTCTGTTAAATTTGTTAATTTAATTATAATTATATAGTTAAAGTATTATAATATGTATATAAAAAACAAGTGAAAACAAGCAATTGACGGAGTTAATTGTTGAAATACCATGTTTAGACAGTTTTTATTACGGAATCGTTTGTTTTTTCACGTCATGAAAGTAAAGAGAGATAGCCAGCCATAAATACATGTCACACACACATATGCTGGGTATGTATTATACTGGGCGGTCTGTTATTGACTGTAAGATGCTAACCTACAGAATAAGCTTATAAAGACGAAGGAAAAAGTTATTTACCAATTTTGGATCTGATGCCTACTTTGCGAGATAATTAACAAAATAAATTAATAAAAAGTAAATAACTTTATCGAATCACAGTTCAATAAAATTTTGAAATTGGTTCTAAGACTAGGGTGAACAAATAGCGTAGATTTCCTTCCATCATCTTTAGTATATATTCAGTTTATTTGGATAAGAGATCTAGCGTTAGATCACAAAAGAAATATTTGCGTGTAAATGACACGTTTGCGGAAAATTGTGGCAAAATAAAAATATATGTGAAAATATATATTCACATAACAACAGAAAATAATGTGTATAAAACCATTTTCATCAGAAGTTTTTCTTTCTATATGCCAATGTATGTACAGACATTTATATGTATATTGTACACAACAAATTTAAATGAAAACATTTTTTTTTTCTGCCATATTTTTTGTTACTCATATGTATGTTTTCCGGTTATAATCATAACGAGAAGAAAAACTACTAAATTAGAATTTTTAATTTGTTCATAAATTATTTTATTTTATTAGTTTTTAATGTCCATATTTTATTTTCATCATGCCAATTTTTCGCCAGCTATCACTTATGTGCTTAATTCTAGGACCAGGACTTCAAATTCTTGCAACCTATTACAGCTAGGTTAATTTTGATCACAAATTTGCAAAGTATGACCCAAATTTGGTAGGGTTACATACTTGGCTTTTCAAAATTGGATAAAATTTGGATGTGGTAGAGCAAAAATAAATTGTTTGGATTCTGATGACGTCATAAAGTTAAAAAATGCGTTTTTTTGATAGCACAGGCAAACTTGACCCGATCTTATTGGAATTTTTTTTGAAACCCACTGTCTTTTGGTCATTCCTTTCAGCTGCGATGTCAGTTTTAAACTTTCAGAATATGTCGCTTTTTGAGATTTCTCCATAAGACTCAATGTATTTTATATCGATTTTTAAGGTTTTTTTTTTCTTAAAAAGCATGGATACCTTAGCTGAAATTTCAACCACATTTCTTTGAGTAAAAGTCTTCCCATGAAAATTTTTGAGCCTTTAAACCAAACAATGTTGTTATACTCATACATCCTTAACACTAAAAAAAAAATATATAATAATTTTAAATTAAAAATATACAGTTTTCAATTCTATTTAAAAACAATTAATTTTGTTTTGTTTCAGATATATCAATTAATTGGCAACACCATTAAAAAACAAAAAAACGAAAAAAACAACCTAAAAACTGTGAAAAATAAACAGCGATAATATCAGATAAACATAATAATAATAATAATTAATAATAATTAAATTGTCATAAAATAAATATTGTCAATTATTTAAAAAACAAATTGTCCCCATTAATATAACCAAAAAACACTAAATACTAAAAAATTCAATTATTTGTGTATTTTTGCACAAAAGCGTAATAAACATTTGGTCACATTCTCACAAAATATTTAATTATATGATGTGTTCATTAAAAATATTACTTTGATCATTCTGAAAACAACGCGATCGTTATAACTATAGAATAAATTATAAAATAATATTATTTTAAAATTAATTAAATAATTAAAATTCTTGCACCAAACAAATTTTATTTTGTAAACAAACATAGAACCATATTAAAAATTACATTGAATTCTTCATTAAACAAAAATAAATAATAACAGAATAAATTTAAAGAAGATTGGGCTAGGTGACAAAGCATTAGGTTGGTATCGCGAGGTACCAGGTTCGATTCTCGGCACTTGCAATAAAAATTAATTAAAAGTTTATATATCAATTTCTTTTTTAAAAAATGCTTTAAATTCTATTAAACAATTTTTAATAAAATTTTTAAAATGTTACCCTTAAAATAAGTGTTTGTATTTTGTTTTCTAATTTTATTTTGTTTTTTAATAATAGTGTTTTGTTTTTGTTACAAAATGAAAATGGTAGTTTAGTAAAAAAAAAATGTTGATGATGGTAACTTTTTAATGATTATTATAAGTGATTTTAACAAAAGTGTTAAAAGTGGTTCCTTTTTCTTTCTCTATTCAATCTATTATATTACGTATATAATAACCTTCTCTTCATGTCATCATCAACTACGAAAATGTTGACATCTTATTCATATATTTTCATCTTTGTGATACTTCATTCGGGTAAGTGGATAATCTTTTGTTTATTTTTAATAAAAACTGTGGACCTTTTTAAGTTAATAAAAGTTTTAGATGTAATTTTTAAAAATGTTTTATATTTTAAGAAAGGAGATTAATCAATTTTACTTCCAGGTTTACAGAAAATGTCTTTTACAAAATAATTTATTGAACCTTTTTGAGAGTATGGAAATCAGGTAGATAAGATTAATAAGGTAGATTATGTGATTTTAGGGATGAAAAATACTAATATTCAAAGATATCAAAGAAGCTTGCTTATTCTTATTTACCATTTGAAAAATTTTATATGTACTGACGTCGATGGATTTTAAACTAGGGATACTAAAGCGGTTAATACTCGTCATGTACAGATTATCTTAAGACGGCAAAAAGATTATAGACGGCTTATATTAAGACGGCAAAAAAACCGGAATGCTCAAAATTACTTTGCCTCTTTGTGCTGAAGATAGTTTATTTAATGCTGCAACATTGCGGAAAATAAAATGTAGAGCAATTCATTCAAAACTGCCTGTTGCTGAAATCGTTCCATTAAGAAAGTATGTAGAGGACTCACAGCTAAAGAGTTTTTAAAGAATACGAGCGTTATCTCCAATAAGCCCTTCTCGTGCACCTTACATTTTTCTATCTCTAAGCGTTTTGTCGTTTAGTTTGCCATGTCTTAACAAAACATTCTCTAGCGTAACTATTAGAGCAAAAGGGGCATGCAAATGTTTCTCTCAGGTACGTGAGTTTTCTATTGCGGAAAATAAAGATTCAAGGTTATTTTTACAAATGCCGCACCACCAGCCATGCAACCGGGGACAGTAAGTTAAACTAGAAAGGCAAACATGCAAAAAAAATTTTTTGCATCGGACAAGTATGTGACAGAATATTAAAAATATTTTGCCCAAACCTCAGCCAGGTATCCGGAGACCACTCTGACCTTCGTTGATGTTCCGGAATTTATTAGAGTAACCTTGAATGTTTATTTTCCGCAATTTAGTTCGAGAATAAAACTTGTATGTCTCTCTTAGGCCATTTAGCTTTATGAAATCTGTGACGCTTTTCAGCTTTCAAAAACGTGGGTCATCTTTGAAACGCCTACATCTTTTTTCGAAATCCAATCGTCTTTTAAAAACATTGTCCGCTCTTGTATCAGAAAAACCAAGAGAAAATATGAATACATTAAAATAAAATGAAATTCCAACAAGTATAAGAAAGCATTTCAAAAGAATGTAATTCAATAATGAAGTTCGAGAAAGTTCATTAAAAAAATATGAAAACCAATATATAATTTCAAAACCTCGTTGGTTTGCCTTTATGTAAGTAAGGTGGTATAAAAGAAAAATGAAAAGGTATAAAAAAAATGAAGTAAACTTGCGAGAGGAAAGGAATATTTATGGATTTGGTCTCATTCTCATCGATAATACACACAAAGTATAACCTAATTTTTTTTAGTACTTGTAAAAATGAAAAACAACCACTCATACTTTTGATATGTGGGGGGGGGGGGGAGTAGTGGTTTAAGGTGTGTGTGTGTTTGTATGAATTCAACGCGATATGAAAAAATAACACACGTCTTAAATAATCATTGAGATTTTAAAACAAGTAGAAAAAAATGCCGATCAAGGCTGTAAAAGAGATTACTTTAAGGGTTCGATATGAAAAATATTTTAGTGTTAATTCATTTATGAAAAAGCCATATTATTTGTAGAAAAGTCGTGTTGAGAATTATTAAACTATCGTATGAATGCTCAAGTCATTCAGCGACAATATCCTCCGAGTGTATTTCAATTTTTTCGTATCATTCAATTATAATGGTTAATAACACTTTTATTTGCTAAATTTGAAGCTGAAAGACTACTTAAGAACTTGTCAGCCTTGTTTTAGACAAGCCCTACTCCCTTCATAGTGCCAAATAAAGGAAAGAAAGCCAAATGAAAGAAACCCTTCGCATTTTGCTAAAACCTCATGAAATGTGTTTCTTTGGTGTCAAATATCATTAGTAACGCATGAGTAAGGGGCGTAAATTTTTATATTTGTTAATAAACAATAAATTGTTAATACAATGGAACGGTTAATGTTAACGTAGATATACAAAATTATGAAATAGGCAACTTGAATTACGTATACGTTATACATGTATAATAGTTTTTTATTATTTGACAAACATTTAACATTTACGTCATACATGTTGTCTAATTACTGATTGTTTTAGTGAACTTTAACATTGATCGTTTCATTGAGTTAAAATTTATTGTTTTTTAAGAAATAGAAACATTTGCGCCTCTAACTGATGCGTTACTAATGATATTTGACACCTAAAGAACACATTTCATGTGGTTTTAGCAATAAGCGAGCGGTTTCTTTCATTTTCTTTACCTACTACAGTACCAAAGGCTATCTATCAACATAACTATTGACTTTTTGTTAAAAATGTAAAAATATATACGCTAGTTATTTAAACCTATTTTGTTGATTTATATCTATCTTTACTGTGGTCACGCACCGTAGCCTTCAGTTGTTTTACGATACTGAACCCCGAATTTTAATGAAAGAACGAACTTTTTTTTAAAGACAGCAATACTTGTTAATGAATTGCAAGGAGAGGAAAAGCTTTCCTTGAATAGCTTTTAAATTGACTAAACTTTGATTGAAATGAATTTACAAAAAAATGAAATAACTTCGTATTTTCTTTCGTTAAAAATAAGAAAAAGAGAAACTCATATATAGTTGTATTTAATACATACCAACCGAAAAAAAAACCGTACAAATTGGTTCACAAAAAGTTTTCATTTGATTTTATATTTATTTATGTGTAACTTTAAAATAGGGTGGAACATTTTTTTGTACCGTTGCATAATGTATAATGTATTGCTATTTGTGGTTTGTTTTTTTCTTTTAAGTTTATGGAAAAAGTTTTCCTTTTTCAAAAACTAAATTTTTTTTTTAAGTGTTTTTCGAATGTCTTTTTTTTTTTTAAATGAAACAAATTATAAAAATAATGAATGAATTCATTTGGATTCTTGGAGCATACTTGACGCAGAACTTTTTCTTAAAATTTTGAGTGTGCTTTTTTGATAAAGTGTAATTCTTTCTTTCAATTTTTGTAAACAGCCTGAAACACGGAAAAAATCTAATAGTTATAGAAAATGTTAAATTCGTCAATCAGAACTTTTTCTTAAAATTTTGAAGAAGTGTCACACTGTTTTTCTTCTCTTTTTTTTTAATTTTCTTCTCTGAAAGTCTAAGCAAATTTTAACCGTTCAAGTGAAAAATTAATTCTAAAATAGACATAAGGAAAACATTGTATTTAAGATTACAGAGCTTTGGTGAAGCTTCCATTAATTCGCCGTCAACACTTGCTTTAGCCAAGACAAAACTATCTCCCAAATTCAGAACATTACGAGTGAAATTCACAAAATTTAAAAAACCCAAGGACATCAGAAGACATGAAAAGGATATTTAAAGAACTATCATTTTTTGGGACAAATTTTTAGAAATATTTTAATTGAAATTGAAATATTTGAGTTGTCTTTGATCTTTTTTGAATTATTGTTTTGAATTACCTAATTATTTTACCATTTCACTTACCGAAATGAATTGAGCCAGGTTTATTTGAGCATTCATTTCCATAGCTATTATTTATTAAGTTTTTAGTTTTTTTCGGGTACAAAACTCTTAGCTCGCACATAAAACATATCTCCTTTAATTATTAATTAAACACATTTTATTTGCTTAAAATCGACTTTATTTAAAAATTTTGTCTATCAAAATATTTTGTTTATGTACATTTCAACTTGTTAGTCATCTTCAGAACAATAGTATTTTAAACAACAACGTACCTGTATTTATACTAAAATAAAAATTGAAATTATGTAATAATCAGGTGATACTGAAACCTGTAGATTTGTTAAAAAATAAATAAAAACAATTTTATGATCCAAAAACGTTAAAACTTATTGGTTAAAAGAAAACGAAAGCAGTTTTCGCTTGATAAAAATTACTTAAAAATTACACATAATAAATAACAAATAAATAGTTAAAAAATTAATAAATAGATAAAATTTGTTTCTTTTTCAGAAAAGCGTTAAAAAGTTAAAAGGTTAAAAAATAAGTTAATAAACAATTATGAACTAATGTCAAATGACTAGAAGAAACTAATTTCTATAATTGTGAAAATAAAGTTGAACCCGTTAGAAACATTTGATCGTTCAAAACTTCGAAACCATCCCTGGTATGTTTATGGATTTCCAAAGCCTCTAGTAGATTCATTCTTGTACCTTTTTGGGCAAAATGTAGAATTTCCATCGTGTCTTTAGGTTTATGCCCTGAATGCACTAGGTGCTTTGCAAATGTAGAATCGTCAGTATTGTTTCGATACGATCTTAAATGTTCCCTTTTTCTCACTTCAAAATTTCGTCCAGTCTGCCCCAAGTATACTCCCAAGCAATCTTCGCACGTTAACTTGTAGATACCAGATTTCTTCATTTTCTCCACTTTTGACTTGTTGTTCAATAAGAAATTAGACAACTTTACAGGAGGTTTAAAAGCTATATTAACTCCATGCGATTTTAAAATTTTTCCAATTTTATAGGATATGTTCCCATAAAAGGAGATGGTTTTATAGCCTTGTTGTATTTTAGCCTGGATTGTACAAAGTGCTTTTTGTAAAGTTGTTCAATTTCTTTTTAATGAGAGAATCTATTACATAATCTTCAAATCCATTACTTGCAGCGATGTTTTTTATTGTAGTAAACTCTTTTGCCAAATTTTATCACTTAGTGGGATATTTAAAGCTCTATGGATCATTGAATTAAAAGCAGCCATTTTGTGGGCACGTGGGTGGAGATAATCCACTGGAATGGTACTGTATCTGTGTACGTAGGTTTTCTGTAGATATCAAACTCAAAATGGTCATCTACCCTGCTTAATTTTAGATCCAAAAAGTTTAAGGACTTGTTTACTTCCTTTTCTAAGGTGAATTTTAATTTGGAGTCAAAAGAATTTACATGATCCAAGAAAGTGTTCATTTGTCGATCCGATCCGTCAAAACAAAGAAAAATATCATCGACGTATCAGAACCAAAGGATGACGTGTTGTTTTGCCTGAGGTGACAATAATATCCTTTCCTCTAAAGAAGACATGTATATTTCTGCAAGTAAGGGACTCAAGGGACTACCCATAGCCAAACCATTTTTTGATGAAGAATTTGTTGTTGAATTCGAAGTAATTTTGGTCCAATGATAATTGGAGACACTCGAAAATTTCATCTTTAATTATCGGATTTACAAGTTTCTAAAAAAAAATCTCCTTTAAATTACCTTTCAACAGAAGCCAAAAAATTAAAATCGGTTTATCCGTTTAGGCGCTACGATGCCACAGACAGACAAACACACAGACATACACATAGCGGTCAAACTTAGCTCTTACTGGTACTATTATTTCATGTAGTTTTATCAATCTTAAAAAACCGAATATAGATCCGGCGACAAAAACATACTCGTTTAGACATCACAATCATATTTGAATTACCCGTATGACTGACGGGAGCATATATAGCTCGCTATAATTTTCCCTCTTATCTTAACTGTTTAATTTCATTTTGTTATGAAATATCGTAATAAAAGTATAATGGTATATAATTCATTTTGATAGAAGGGGTGATTTGAAAGGGGGTGAGGTATAAATAATATGAACGCGGGGGCTGAAAGAATCGTTAAATAATAGTAATAAGAGAGAAATAATGTTAAAGAAGAGCAAAAGAAGACGATTCAACAGTTGTAGTTGAAACAATTTAGTTAAAATTTTTGATAAATGTTTTATGATAACAAATGGGCTTATATCAAGTGAAAATTGTTAGTTTCTATGTTTCAGTTTCCATATGATTGGGTGGATTTTTTTGGGGGAAGAGTGTGTATGGGGATAAATAATATTTACGATACAGAATGTAATGCACAATTTGTGGTGGAATTTTTAAAATCATTTGAATGTTGTGGTTGTAACAGAAACAACTGCACTGAGTATTGTGTATGTGAAGCCTACGTTGGTACAGTATTATATCAAAATTATAGCTCAGTTCACTATAAGCTCATATACTTTTACCGTGTTTCTTTCTAACTAAAAAAGGAATTTAGCGATGTAGTACGAGATTGAGTGCAAAGACTAGACGAAAGGCATAGAATATCTCATATCACAAGACACAGTTGTCAAGAAATATTTGAAAATTCCATTCTTTAAATATGGTTTGACACCCTGTTTTCAACAAGCATAGGGTACTTATGGTACCGGAACTGTTGTAAAGAACATATTTCTATATGAACGTACAAAAGTTATTATTCACTCGAAAACAAACCAACTGAGTAACTTCCTAGTGTAAACTTACTTCAGTTAACTAAAACAACCCGAAACTGTGTTGTAACATAAATAAGTGACTATTTTATTTATAAAATTATAATTGTACGGCTGCTGTTCGGGACTGTGTCTACATGAATTTTGTAACTTATTGTCTTAAGTTTTAAGAGTTTCTAGTTAGAAATAAAATAATATTTCTTGGTTGTGAAGAAGATATATTGTAATAAATTTATTATTAGGTACCATTCTTGACACAAATAATATCTTTTGTCATGTCAAACAAACTTGTTGGAGATGTATTATATGTTAAATTTACTATTTTTACTGCATTCACTGTTAATGTAGACTTTATAATTTTACTTGCTTGGAAAATATTTCACAATTTATGTAAATACACAAGTGTAAACAAATAGATACCTAGAATTGTCCATTTTTTTTGTGAAACTTCTTTATGTGTACTACTCAAAAAAGAAATACAGAGAGTGAATGGGTAAAAAAAGTAGCGTCATCACATTGGAACGTTACGTAACTTGTGCCAAATTCTAATGGATAACTATAAAATTATGGAATAATCGAACTGAAGTGGCATGGCTTTTTAAATGTTGAAGGCCACATATACAAGTAAAACTTACAAAACTTCAAAACCCCGTGAAATTTTTCAGGTACGGAACCCTAAGCTTGCACTTGAAACGTATCCAAGAACATTAAGAACAGAAGGCTCTTTTTCCTTAGAGACTTCTCCAAACTGAAACGATTTTGAGGAATATCGCCTATTTTTTAGTTGTTTCGGGTACGGAACCCTAAGCTCGCACATGAAACATAGCTAGAAACACTGCCCATTAAAAAAATCCAAATCGGTTCTTCTTTTAGGCGCTATAACATCCTTTTTTTGGTTCGAGGGTTAAAAGAGTGTTATCCATTCGTTAAAATATTGAAATTTATCAAGGACCGGTAATTTGTATGATATTCAGGTTTTGTATCGATATTTTCGATATCGTAACGTACAAGTAATTGGAAAATGCGGACTAAATGCGGAAAATGCGGTATTACATTTTAATAACCTCTTATCTCAAAATCGCAACTTTCGACAGTTAATCGTTTTTTAGGATGGACAGATGCGTTTTTCCGCGGTGAAAAACTGAAATTATCGGTCACAGCACCCATACCATTAACGAGTTCGTGTTCTGAAATGACAATGTTTATGGAATGTAATTTTACCAATGGTGTATGATATGAATAAAAATAATAACAATAATTTTCCCCAAAACTTTCCCTACCAAATAAACACCCACCTTTCATATTCAATTTACCCTTGTATAAAAAATAATACATATAATTAAGGTAGACTTCAATTTTTTAAACCATTTATTACGATATTAATAATAAAATATTACTCATACTAAAAAATATATGTTATCATACATGTTATCATCATAGATCTACGGCCCAGTGTAATTTTTGATAGTAATTTTAGACCGACTGGAAATTTGAAAGATCAAATTCTACTTAACAAGATTTTTCCTTTGAGAAAATTTTCTTAGCTGGATAATTATCTTTCAATGGGGCGTGGAAAATTTGTAAAATTACAGCCAGCTTTAAATTGATGGAAATTGTGGAAGACATTTCAATTCGTTCAAACATATTCAAATGTCCCATGTTCTTGAAAATTTTGAGTGACAGACAAAATGGTTGTAGTAGTTTCTATTCGACCATTTTCTAGTTTACTTATTTGAATATTATCCTTAAATGAAAATTAACCAATTTTATGCTTGTAGAGCAACTAACACTCTCTCAAGTTCTTCCCTGAAAAAAGGACCCTTCCCTTAGAAAAGAACAACCTTAACAATATATTTTCAAATTTCTAACTCTTTCGAAATGACTGTTTAAATACAACACCTGGCCCATAACCTATTATAGAAAACAGAGAGTCAGAGAGAGTTAAAGAGATAGAAGGAGTAAAAGAGACAGACTCAGCTGCCATCTACACGTTCAATATGAGAAATAAAAATATATAACATATAACAATAAATAATAATTCTTGATTTTAATTAATTTTTTGAGTTATTTTTTTTATTTTAAATCTTGATAATTTATATTAAATTGTAATTATTTATAATTCATATTTATTTTATTATGATTATTATTTATTATTATTGTATATGAATGAGTGTAGCTACCCAAGAGTTATAATTTATGACTTTTTTAATTTTTACATTTTCTTATCGAAGATTTGTATCATTCGTTTGTTTTTAGGGAGTGTTTTGTATAAGGATTCGTAGAGAAAAATTTATGATCTTCATTTGACTGTAGCCAATAATGTTTTTATTTTTAACTGTTTTTATTTCATGGGGTTTATCTCGAAAAGCTGATGATTGTATACAATACGACAAAATATCGTATTGATCATTGTTTTGATTTTCCAACCCATTGTAGATTAAATGACCTGCATTAATTATTTTCTCTCCTTCTACAAAATAACGAGACTTAGGAGTAGCCTCAATAAAGTCAAGAACTTGGTTTAATGATAAAAACATTTCAATTATTTGCGATTATATAAATAAAAACTACGTAACTCTAGGTAATTAAATCACAGCTGTCATCCTGGCAGTAGTTATACTTTTTAACCACCAGAGCGCGTAGCGCCAAGTGACACTTACCAATACATATCTACATCCAAAACTTAGTCTACAGTACAGAGGCGGGTATGACTTCGTGACTAATACACTCACGAAATTTCTGGCTTCATGTCAGCAGTGTAACCTACAACATTTTTATTTACGAAAACTTTGGAAACTGGAGCGTTAGCATAATAAAACACATAGTCGTTAAACTGACGTAGAAGTCTGAGCAAACGGCTCATGAAATATGTAGGCCAGTATGTACATTTAATTTTACTATATTTATTACAATTGTGTAAAAATTAGCCGTTTGTTCATAATACTCCCCGTTTTTCCGACATGTATAAGGGGTGGAGATCACACCAAGCGGCCCAATATTTTTGTAGGCCACTATTATTCTCTCTTATTATATTCATAAAAACAAAAAAAATGTACATACTGGCCTACATATTTCATGAGCCGTTTTTTCAAATCTACGCCTTAAACATGACAATTTAACGGCTGTTTGTTTTTATTATGCTAACGACCCAATTTCCTAAGTTTTCGTAAGTAAAAATGTTGGTTAGACTGAAATGAAGTCACGAAGTTTCGTTCCGTGTTAGTCACGAAGTCATACCCCCCTCTTTTCTCAAGGCTATTACAATGTTAGTTATTGAAATAGTTACTGAACCCTAACGAATTTCTATTGTAATAAATCGTTATACATATATGATTATTAAACTAAAGTGAACAAAAAAAAAACACGTTAAATATGCTAACGTTAATTAGAATTCAAAAATTAAACATCAACGCTCGATAATTTTTTGTGCTCTATATTTTTCAATGCAAATAATATCTAAATCAATTCGAAACAAATAAATTTTTTAATTGATATAGAACTCTGATTGCGTTTGTTATCTAACACCATAATGATACCACCAAAATATAACACATGTACATCATATATTTAATATTATATATCCAGGAAATCGTATCGGAATCATAATGTTATTCAGTAACGAACGTAGCCGATAAAAAATGTGCAGTTTATAATATTTTCGATACGTGTCGATTGAAGTTAATTTTTTTTTTTTTGCATAATTAATTGATAATCAAGCTTGATCGAATATAATAACGTAAACAAAAAACGTGGAATTAAAATTTTAATTGAAATTTGAAATTAATTACTACTGGCTTTAATGTTTTTCAATTATTTATATTTGAATCCATATAATTATTATTTAATCATCTTTCAATACATGCTCGTTTTATTTTTAATATTTAGAAAAAAATAAATAAAAATATTGGTGATTTTTAAATTAATGGTGGATAAATCTACCGGATTTTGATGATCAATTCGAAAATTTAGGAAGAAAACTAGTTTTTTACTAAAATCTTTCTTTAGTTGTTAAAAAATAGAGAAAAGCAGTTTTTCGATTACGTTCCGCGGAAGCACGCGGGTTCAAGATAATTTATCTCCATATTATTTTTATCTTGAAATTCATATATTTTACATTCAAATAAACGCAATTTGCTTTTTTTCTTGGTAAAAAATTACCTTAGAAAATCATTTTTATTAATATCGGAAGAAAAATTATTTTTAATTTTTCTGGCATTTTTTCAAAAAATTCAATTTTTTTTTTGCCTCCAATTTTATTAATAATATGGTTCTAGACTTATTCGATCCTAGCGAAAACAATGCCATCGACGAAAAATCGTTTGGATGCACTATTCTCCAGATATCTGCATAACAGCCCCCAAATGGTTTTCAATCGAAATACATTTGTATTGCAATAAAGCTTGCAGAGCAAAATATTATATTATAATATAATAACAAAATATTACACTTACGTCTCTCCCATTTAAGTGGCACTATCTTTTTCTAAACACGTGAAAACAAATAATTAACTGAGTTAATTATTGAAGTACCATGTATAGACAGTGTTGATTACTCTGTCACATTAGACATACATACATGTCAAACATATATAACTGACATTCCCAAATAATACATGCTATACAATTGGCGCATAATTTGCGCTCTCACGAGTACACAGTGACATTTTCGAAAAAATGTTTCAAACAAAAGCGGTTTATTTTTTACAAGAAAAATTTTTTATATGTAAACTTTTGTTCTATCTCTGACGGTTTTTCAAGATGGGTCCTACAGATCCAAGACCCAATTGACCTATGTTGCTCATTTACGAACTCGACCTGTTTTCGTTTTTGAGCAATCGTGTTGACAGACAAACAGACAGACAACTTTAAATGGACTAATTAGGTGATGTTATGAACATCTACACCAAAATTTTGTTCAAAGTATCAATATTTATAATAAACATAGTATACCTCGGCACTAAACTTAGTATACCTTTCCTATATTTCATATACATTGTATAATAATAATAAAATATTACACTTACGTCTCTCCTATCAAATTGGCAATATTTTTTTCAAAAAAAAAATGCCAAACTCATTTAGTTGTAACATCTATTTGAACAACCTTGTGCAACATGGTATGATGATGATTTGAGTATATAAAAATTTGGAATAAATTATTATCATTTTTATTTTTTATATATATTTTTGTTTTATTTCCACTGTGTTAGTTTTTTTTTGTATTTATTTAATTTTTTTGTATTTTTTTTGTATTTTTATTATTATTAAACAAACATCATAAAAACAAATGAATGCTGTACGACAATTTTGAATTTAATATGTAAATTTTTCGTGTTTCTCTTTTTTTTTTTGAGTTTCTGTGTTTACTTTTTGTAGGAGTATACTGTTCATTAGAAGTATGTAATTATATTGAATATCCGACAATCGAATCGAATATCTTATGGAAACTGGAAATGTGTGAATATGTAAAAAATACTAGTTATTATACCTTGTATATATGTGATACATATATCAAGGTATACTTAGTTTTGTCCCAAGTTTGTAACGCTTAAAATTATTGATGATACGAACAAAATTTAGGTAAAGATGTATAAAAGCACCTAATTAGTCCATTTTCAGTTGTCCACCTATATGCGCCTGTCTGTGAACACGATAAAATCAAAAAGAGATATCAACCTGAAATTTTTATAGGGTGTATAATGAGCAACATAGGTAAATTGGGTCTTGGGTTCGTAGGGCCCATCTTGTAAAGCGTTAGAGATAGAACAAAAGTTTAAATATAAAATATGTTCCTTATAAAAAATTAAACAACTTTTGTTTGAAACATTTTTTCGTAAACTTCACTGTTTATACGTTAGAGCACGAGGACAAAACTTAAAAGGTATTTCAACAAGTAACTCAGTCAAATGTTATTCAATAATACTTATTCAATTCAGTTGATATAATAAATTAAGTCTTTTTAAGTAATGTTTCAGTTGTGGAGATCCACTGATTGATGATAAAATGTTGGAAGTATGTTGAAAATGAAGCAAGTTTCGTATATTGACATTTAGACCTGAAGAAGTTTATAAATAAATCCAACTCGCTACGTATCAAGTCTTCTTATAGTTTCAGTTAGTCCCGTTTGTTTTTAGTTAATTTTTCAACATGTTATGGCTCTGAAAACATTTTTATTATCCGTGTTTCATGTTTTATTGTGTTCAGGTTATTTTAAAATTTTTGTTTTTAATGATTGATACAACTCTCTGATAATATCATCAGTAGAACTAAGACAGGTTGGCACACAGAAACGTGCCTGGCCTGACTAATGAACTGTGTTGGCTTCAAATGTTTCAAATTTAATATACTTTCAAAATGATAGTAGCAACGAATGTCAAAAGCTCATAGTTTTTTAATTGAACTAAACTGAATTGAAATATTGCAGTTTTTCACGCTTTACGCAGGTAACACATCTTTTTTTTTTTTCTTGCAAAACATAGTTTCACACACTCTGCGAATTCAAATAACATACAAAAAAAAGCATCTTTACATCGCGTTTTGCGATTTTAATGTACGATTTGACTGGCGTATATCTACTACTAAATTTTCAGAGCTAAAACTTTCTTTTTACTATCAATAAAAAATACGATATAACATACGTAGCCTTAAAATATGTGGGTTTATGAAAACTTAAAGTTGAAAACTTATCACAGTTACCAAAGTGCCACTCTATACCTATATATTATGAATGTGAAAGTATAAGGACGTTTGTTTGTTTGTTTGTTACACTTTCACGCAAAAACTAACGAATGGATTTGAATGAAACTGTACAACAATATAGCTCATACATCAGAATAACACATCAGCTATAATTTATAAAGATATATATTTAAAAAAAATTAAATTTATTCTGACATTTTACTGCTCCACCTATCATAATCATTTTAAACCATAAATAAAAAAATTATGATGATCAATGTCAAACAATTCATGGCCTTTTTTTCATATATACTCAATGAATTATGACTATTTTGCACTTAAAAAATTTAGCTGTCTATAGAAATTAAGTGAGATTTCTAAGAATAAGTGAGATCAAGAGAGGTGGAGGCTATAAAGCGTTGCGTTTTTACTTTTAAGCCCAGTGAAGCGGGCGGGTATCAAGCTAGTACAATAATATATTATTATGGTTTGCTTAAAAATATTGCCATAATTTTTGTGTTTTGTTGTATGATGTCCATGTCACCATGGTCGTGATGATATAAACTCAGTCATATGAGCATGTTTCACATTTATGTTTTGCTCTAGTAATATGGATGACTCTACTCTCCGCATCAGAGTTGATATGGATATGCTTGTCATTATATTATGATACCAATGTTATGTTAAATAAGTGAAGTGTACTCTGTATGTTATACACATATGAAATTTAAATAGCTTTTTTGGGTGAAACTTTTTACTGTAACTCTCATTCTATTATTTTTAGTCACAGAGGGAGTCACGATGAGTTGTTCATTAACCATAACGAGTGCATTTTGTGTAAAATTTATTATAATTTTTGGAATTTTTAAAATTAATATATATTGTCCGCTTATGACAAAAACCTATGACTATAAAAAAATGATAATTTTTCCAGTAACATTTTTGGATAGAAATACGAGGCTTTTATATGGAAAATATATCGAAGTATTCTAATTTGAGTCTCAAATTTGTAAAGCTTGGAAATATTGATGCTACAAATGTAATTTTATTATTGTTGTTCATAAAATCACGTTTTAGTCCTCTTCCGCCAGTCCGTCGGTCACTATGATAACTAAAAAACGAAAAGCGATATCTGGTTGAAATTGATATAGCTTGCTCATTGCTATTAAAGTGAATTTGAGTTTGTTAATAAGCAACATCATTTAAGTCTTGGGTTCGTAGGACCCATCTTGTAAACTGTTATAGATAGAACATAAGTTTAAAAAGTAAAAACATTTCAAAGTTTTCTGAAAAATACATTCCTAGCAATGAAAATTTTAGTGATGGTAGGTTATGGGATGTGGCCTAGTGAATAGCACCTTCAATTTAAGTGAAAAATGATTTGCGAACTTGTAGTCTGGCACTACCGTCACGCTATCATCGATTCTTTCTACGAAATATCCAAAATCATTTAATGCTTTAAGGAATTAATTTCATAAATAATAACTAACATAAATAACATTTTTTAAGCAGACAAATCTTGAATCATTTTTGTCTACTTCTCCAATTCTAGCACTTTAAAATTAAAAGTTTGCTGAAGAAATTCACATAGAAAGCAATGGAGCACAAAAGCGAAACTTGTCCCAGACTAGGTCAAACTTTTGGATCGCTTTAAGACCAAGAAAATATCATTTTGGTCTACCCTTTCAAAAGCTCTATCACTGCGACAAAATTTCACCCAAACTTAAAAAATCTAATTATAAAATATTTAGAATAGAATATTAAAATGTGCAAATTTTATATTTCGTGTTCAAGTAACAGCATTCAAAAAACCTGGGTCGACGAATTAAATTTTAAAGTCTAGGCTCGAGGAGTTTACTACCTTAAATGAACGGAAAAAAATATGGCCTTTAACATACTGATATCGAATAAAAAGTTACCCTGACACCCTGTAAACATTCACATTAACTGAGTCTCTTTGTTTTAGAGATAACAGACTCCGAACGGTCAATTGATGTAGTTCATTTCTCTCCTTAATAGTCCCATTGTGTGTCTTCAACGAATCACATTTTTAGGGAATAAAAACTAGACTAATAGAAAAATCTTCCTGTTATTCCCCCCGTCTTGGTTCGTATGCCCCATATTTGTATAACAATATGGATGATATTTTTAGAAATAAATATATGAAGGTATATTTATAAAATAAAGAAATTTTTCGACAAAAATAAATAAAAAAAAACTTTTATGAAAATAGGTATTTATTATTCAACAATTTTTCCACAATATAAATTTTACATAAAATTATTTTCATGTTTAATCATTTTTCATATAATGTAGACAATGTTAAAGCTAACCATAAACGTTCATTGGATATTTACAAATCTTGAATGAGAATTAATTTCAAAAGTTAAAGATATTCGCACCGAGTGTGAGTTTTATTGGAGGCGTTTCCATTGTAACGATACACTACTTAAATTATAGAATTGTATGGATTGCATTTATGACTTACATTGAAAATTTAATATTATTGTCTTACAAATTTTAACAAATAATTATGATAATTTACATTTGAAAAATAATATTTGTGCAATTTGATTTCTTATTTTCACAATTTTTAATGCATTAAGTTTAATTAATTAGTGTTTTTCAATAATTTTAATTTGACCTTGCCTATAACATTAACATGTAAAGAACTGAAAATTAGTCATAACAGCCTCCTTCATCGCCAAAATTTTTCACTGGAAGCGCTGGCATTGATTTTATTGTCCTTACCATGCTTACGGATACAACGAATAGCATTAATCATAGCATTAAACATTCGATGTCATCGGGATCCGATTCCTAACCTATTTTTCGAGCTACATTTCCATCTAAAACTATCAGTAGATATATGGACTGTAATAATGATAATTATAAATTCTAAATAAAAGTTCGTAACAAAAATACATAATTTTTTTGCATTCATACATTTAAATTTTTCGCGTTACCCTTTTTTTCTAGTCTTATACCACATATTATATAATTTATTCATATATTTCTGGTTTAATTATATATTTTTCGAATATATTTTTATATTAAGCTTTTATATGTTTTATAAACCTAAACAGAAACAGGTTGAAAATTAACGGCAGTGTACTTTCGATCCGATCGAAGTGTATTGGAGGAAAAATTGAGCATTCAAGCAAAGACCGACTTGAAACGACAGATGTTTTTCAACGACACGCGATGTCTTAGAACGAGAAAAAATATAATTCTCTAAATAGAAATTGTATTCAAAAAATCAACTACAATAAATCCGTCAACGCTACAACGAGTACTATCACATAAAAATAATACATATTTTCAATTTTGATAGTGAATTATATTATTCGTTGTGTGCGTAATCATGGTAAGGACAATAAAATCGATGCCAGCGCTTCCTGTGAAAGAATTTGGCGATATAGGATGCTGTTATGACTAATTTACAATTCTTTACATGTTAATGTTATAGAAAATGTCAAATTAAAATTATTGAAAACACTAATTAATTAAACTTAATGCATTACAAATTGTGAAAATAAGAAATCAAATTGCACAAAAATTATTTTGCAAATTTAAATTATCATAATTATTTATTTAAATTTGTGAGACAATAATATTAAATTTTCAATGTAAGTCATAAATACAATCCATACAATTATATATGCATCCATACAATTCTATAATTAACTTGAGGGTATAAAATGACAAGTAAGAAAAGAATCTTTCGATTTCTTGATAAATTTTTAAAATATTGAAAATTGAAAATTTTTTTGAATTATTCAGCATTCTATATATTGAAAACCAAAGCAGATATCGAAAAATTTTATTCGTATTTTTCGTCATTCCTTATATGCATAAAGACACTAGATGAGAGCTAAATTTATTTCCGGATGTAGAGGACATATGACGTAGTCTATTCAAGATAATTACGTAAATAAGCTGCCGGTCTGTTTTTTTTTTATTAACTTGACAGTGGAATTTAGTAAGGTAACCTGATATAGGAGGACATAATGTTAACTAACTATGTAACACCATTGTGTTATAGGGTAATCAATTCCTCAGGGGTTACAGATATATTTTTTAGGTTTTTGTTTTTGTTTTTGTTTTAATAATTTAAAAAAATCTGACACAAAAAATTATTTTTTATTTTAATTTTAAAATTTATTCATAATAAATTTTTTTTGATTGTTTTAGGGCATGATAAAAACATTTTTTTGTATTTCTATGTAGTACAACATTTGAAAATGCATCCTTTTTTCCATTTTCAAACCTTAAAATGTTGGGGGGTTGGGAAAAGATGTTTTTTTTTCAGTCCAAAAATTAGTAATATCGGAATGATTCATTAATTTTTTTTCCGAAATTTGCGATTTAAAGATAATAAAAAAAAAAAAAAACCATAATCGGTCTGTAAATAAAAAATATCATAACATAACATATATATATATATATATATATTTAAAAGACGACCTTATTTTGTCTACGGATTCAAGAATATCGAATTTCACATGTTTAATTGCAATTTCGACTGCATTTTCTTCTTTTTTTTTGGATAATATTTACCCAATAACATGAATTTTTAAAAAAATTGGAAACCCAAAAAAAGGTCTTGATTTTTTCGATTTTTGGAAACAGGTAAGAAAAATCCAGAAAATCAATAAAATGCGCTGTCTCCGATTTTAATGAAATGTAACGGTTTAAGGTGATTGAGCCCCAAAATGAACGAAAATCAGATTGTAATTTTAATGAGATATATGATTTACAAGATATCCCCCCATTTTCCCTTCGAAATCGAGACTATCGAATGCTACCTGCTTGAAGTCCAGATATCACTAAAACTTATATATGTGATCGTAATTTCCACTCGATTTTCGAGATTTTTGGATCGTGTTCAATCAATGAAATAATTGCTTATGAAAATTGATGACGATAAATTATTCTCAATAATTTCTATTTGCCCTGTACCGAGAGAATCGCCCCAAGAGAATCGAGAAAAATTCCCAAGAAAATCGAAAAAAATTTTGAAAAGCATTATCAAAATAGGTTTTTTTTTTAAGCTTTGACTCCTATTTAATGCGATACCCTCTGTTCCTATGTACAAACCTTCTTGCCAATCGGCACACTGTGATATCATCAATTTACGTTTTATAAATGTAAATTGATAATATCATACCAATTGGCATATAGGAACAGAGGAATAATATCCCTAATAAGATTACGCAATAGATTGCATAATTTTTATCTTTATAAAAAAAGCGCATTAAATTTAATTTCAAACAACCATAAAAACAAAAAAAAACAAAGAACCATGACAAATGAAAAAAAAAAAATATATAAAAACAACAAAAGTAGATAATATTTATATACGTACTACGGTAGGTACAGCAGTATAAAAAGGAAAAACTAGGGAAATCATTTATAATAGGATTTTGAAAAAGATTATCTCTTGAATTTTATGTGAGCTATATGCTTGTGCTCCTTGTTTTAGTACACAAAAAAAGGAAAATGTAAAATTAAATGAAAAATAAGTTAAAAAGTTTGTGATGTATTAAATGAATTTAATCATAATTTTTAGTATTAGGTCTTTGAGAAAATGATTCCTTACAAAAAATATAAACATTTCTTGTGAATATCAATATCAAAGTGGAATTATTACAATCATTCTAGCGAGATTATAAACGCAACCCAATCCATGTGGAGGAAAAAGTGTAACTGTATTTTAATATTTTCCTGGCATAGAAAAATGAATAATTTGAAGAACGGTTTACACCTGTTTTACGTTAGTATTCAACGTTTAGTTTTTGACAGCTCGACAGTGGTAACTTGCCGATTGTAGCAAACCTGGTGGTTAAATGATTTAACTGACGTTTCATGAATGGGAACACTGTCACCGACTATAATCGTGGTAGATTTCCTGTCACCGTGATATCAATTCCTATTCCAATTTGAGTTTTAATAACTTGATGTTATTTTCGAATCCACCAAATTCACTTTAGTGTTTTCTAAATAACGAAAAGTCAATAATCGATTATAATTACGCTATAATTATCACGGGGCTAAAAATAGGTCTTATCTGATTATCAGATGGGTCAAGATCCGCTTTATAGACCGTCCCTTGTACTACAGATCCATTGAGAGAACTTTCTTCATCACGATAGTAACGATGTGAGCAGAAAAATATTACCATCGCAAATTTTCGTACCTGTTCGTGTACTTTCGTTACTATAATATAAGCCGTACTCAGTAAATTAAAAAACTTTTGATACCAATGTGGTGAAATTAAAATGAATTTAATTATTTCGGTTATTTCTCTGCTCAATTTTTTCACTCTCTAACATCGATTGCTCAAAATTCACGTAATAAATCGTTTTTTGATTAACTAGTGCATTAAAAAGCTAATTTGTACAAAATGACGTAGTGGTAATGACTTACTAAGTTAAAGAATATATAACGCACGAAATATTTGAAACATCTACAGAACGCGTTAGCAAATCTCTCATCGCGCGACTAAAGATTATCGAGCAATTAACGCGAGTGCTGATGGGGTATACATTGAAAAACATGGTTCTAAAGAATAAATTTTGCGTTATTTATCAGAGATCTTAATCAACCAGGAAGATTCGCCCAATCAGGAATATGATTAAAGATTTTGCCCAATGAGGGTTCATTGGAAGATATGACTAGCACTTTCATATCAAGATAGTTTCAACAGTCTTCGTGTCCCAGAATATTTGACAAAATAAACAAATATAATAAACTGTATATAACGCAGTAAGTACATCTTCTATCCACCTCTCAAGATAAGATAAAAGAAAAATAAATTCACAAACATTTGGGCTAATCTTATTAAGTCAACGAAATATATAACTTACACAACAACATCTTCAGTCATACCTTATTTAACTGTATTACGATAATACAGTAAATTGAAATAATTTTATAAATAAAATAAAAAATAAAGGAATTTTACTTCCTATAATATTATTTAATTACTTCCGTTTTATATATGCTATCGAAATGCATATCGATGTATGCTGACATAAGTGCGTGATTAAAATTGGTATACACGACAAAGCATTTTGATTATGATTTGAAGACCCCGGTTCGAATCCAAGCCAGGCTGCAACTTTTTTTTTTATTAAATGAAATTAATTGATACTTGCATTCTTTGCACTATTTGATCTTGGAGTTAAAGGTAAGGAATATCCGCCTTGAATTTTGGCAAACAGATGAATTTCGATAGTTATGGAATATCTTATCATGGTATTAATCCCAGTTTTCTTCTAAAATCGCAAAAAAATTGCTAAAATTATCCAGAAAAACAAATTATAATTTGAAGTATCTTGAATTATTCTGTGCTTGAGGAAAAATTTTGGGATGATGATGTATGATAATACAAACAACTACACGCTATAGAAGAAAAAAGTATGCAGAGGGTGATTTTTACGAAGAAAATGGGGGGGAAATCGAGGAAAGTGTATTTGATCTATAAAATGCTTTTCCAGGATGGTTGGATCAAAATTTCTGCAATCATAATTTCAAAAATCATTTTTCTGTTTTGAAACATATACAACATTAAAGTCAAAATGAGAAAAAACACATAAATTAAATCCAATTTCTATATTGTAAAAACACAGAAAAGTATAAAAATTACATGAATTGGGAATAACTAATGGGATAGACTATTCCCATTAAAAGTAGAAGGGTCTACCTTAAATAATTTTGTTTTTTTTACTCACAAGAAAATAAATAAAAAAGCAAACTTATATATTTTTATTACAAGTCGAAAGTTGAAGGACAAAGGATACGAAGGACAAGTTCAAATATAAGTTTATTCTGTATTATTCGTCTTTTTGTTAAAGGAATTAAAAACGAAAATTTTTAGTAGGCCCAAGTAGACGGTCTTGTTTTTCTTTTGATGTGATATTTTATATCAAATAATTTTATTTATTTATTTACTTTTTATTGTGTATAAAAAAAGATAGTGTTTTTATTGAATTATACTGTTTTTGATATGTTTTAAAAAAAGTATGCTGTCTATACACGCAAAGAATGTAACATATCACGTATGTACAACTTTTGTCTATGTTTCCAAAAACTCACGTTTTCTTTGGATCATCTTTAAATGGTCTTTATAGATTGATTAATTTTGCGTTTTTTAGGTACAAACTCTGTATTAAAATGTCTTTAAGGGTACGTTTTATTATGTAACAAGGCCAATTTTGTAAAGATTATTTTGGAAAACTAATAATCATTAGTCAAAAGCGTGAAATCTATTTCCCTTTTATATACAGCGACACTCGTTTTTCCATAAAAAACATTTAAAGTGATGAAATGAATGGCATTTGTGTGTTATTTCTTCTATTCGCACCGTGCGCGAGTTTCGTTTCCATGACAACGATACACTTCTTTGATTATAGAATTGTATTGATGCATATATAATTGTATGGATTGCATTTATGACTTACATTGAAAATTTAATATTTTTGTCTAACATATTTAAATAAATAATTATGATAATTTACATTTAAAAAATAATATTTGTGCAATTTGATTTCTTATTTTCACAATTTTTAATGCATTAAGTTTAATTAATTATTGTTTTTCAATAATTTGACATTTTCTATAACATTAACATGTAAAGAACTGGAAGCGCTGCCATCGATTTTATTGTCCCTACCATGACTACGCACACAACGAATAAGTGATTTTCTTTTAATTTTTAGGCATCAATACTTCAAAAACTATGGTATAAATAGAAACATTTTACTTTTAGATTTCGTCTAATTTTCCCGACTTCTTACAGAATACACCCTGAAAATTTGAAACGTAAGTCACGTCAAGTAATTTTTTGGGAACGTCCATAAGTATTTGAAAAAGTTTTTTTTTTGTCGATCATATAAAACATTGCTTTTAGTTTTGCAAAGAACAAACGCATAAAAAAGAAGATTTTGTTGGTTTTTAGAGGATTTTCCTTTCTCGTTGACAAATACTTAATATGTTACAAAATTTGAAAAAAAAAAGAAAAAAACAAAAATATACTCTCAAAAAGTTTTCGTATATTCACTCTGTCGTAACTTTGTGGTGAAAGCATAATGTTAAGCATCTACAAAGTCGAGTATTTTCGTTTGTAGTTTCAATGTATGAGTGGTTATAACATTTCATAAATCTACTTTTTATTTTGATAATTTTTCTACTCAAAATACTGCACTTGACCTGAAAAGTCAAACTAAATTTAGTTCACAAGTTTTTTTTATTTACTTCATACATTATTTTATGCATATGGTAATTATTAACTATGAATTCGTTAGTTTCGTTGAATGTCCGATGATCGGTTTTTTTGCACACAAGACAAATTTTCAAACAAATTTAAAGTATTAATTAAAAAAGTTTTATTGTTTATAGAATTAAATATTATAGCTTATTTTTTATGAATTAATTGTAATATTAATTTACAAAAGACATACTTCTGATTTAGTAGTCAACCCAATATATGCGTACATTACCCACAGTGTTGATTCCTCTATTACATTACACATGCATACATGCCACACTTACATAACTGATATCCAGATAGAATACATACAATTTACTCCTAATTTGCACCCAAACTGTAAACAGTGATGTTTACGAAAAAATGGTTCAAACAAAAGTTGTTTATTTTTTTATAATGAACATTTTTTACATTTAAACTTTTGTTCTACCTTTAACGGTTTACAAGATGGGTCTTACGGACCCAAGATCCAATTGACCTGTGTTGCTCATTTACAAACTCGACCTCACTTTTTACGTCCTGAGTACGCTGTAAAAATTTCAGCTTGATATCTTTTTTCGTTTTTGTGTTATCGTGTTGGCAGACAGACGGACAGGCAACCGAAAATAAACTAATTAGGTGATTTTACTTGGGACTAAACTTAGTATACCTCATGGTATAAAAATACAAATTTATAGATTGTAAAATATTTTTGCATATACTCAAAATTGATGGCAAGCTGAATCGATTGAAAAAGTTTAAGTTTCCTAGGTAACTTACATGACGAATTTTGGCGTCGTTTTCATTTGTTTGCACTTTTTTTGGTTTCAAAACAAGTCATAACGTGCGATAAGGAACATAGGTCCAACTAGTTTGCAACCAGTTGTCCAACTAGTTTTCAACCAAAAGTTCTATTCATATGGGGAAGTATTTATTACAATTTTCGTTAAATAGTACACAAGGGGTCGTTAATAGTACACATGTTTCTTATACTAAACTTCTTTGGATTGGGGAACTTTACCTCCTTAATTATGGTTGAAAAACGTAAATTTTGATTTATTTTAAAAGTATTAAACTTATTAGAAAAGCAATATACAGACTTCTTATTAGTTTGTACGACATTACAGTTAGCAATCAGTTGATTATACTCGTATTATATAATTTATATGTTATGTGATTTTATCTAAAAACTGAATCTATGTATGTATGTATACATGTAAAGCTTTTTTTTATTTTATTATTATAATAAAGTTTTTAATTAGAGCTTTCAACGTCATCCTATATTACAACGTATTAAATAAATTTATATTAAATTGTGATTTTCATAAAGTGGAAAATAATCCTCACCGGGGTTCAAGAATTTTTCTAATAAAAATTGTCATCATACAAATTGTGTTGACAATTTTCAGCTTTCAGTGGTGCAGAGTCCATCTTAATCATATACTCAAACATTATGAATCAAATTTGTGCATAAATCAGAAAATTTCTTTTACAGCATTTAAATGGGTTAGTTTGTTATTTCTAAAGTCGATTTTCGTGAAATATGAGAAACTGTTATCAAGATCGTATCTAAAAATTTTTATTCAATAGCGGATAACCCCGATGACGAATGGGCCATATAACCTATACAAATGTAAAACTAAACTTGATACCATGACAAAACTTGAAAGAGAAGTTAAAATTGATTAAAAAACGAAGAAGCTATAAACAATCAAAGATTACATTCAAAATTTGGCCATCATTATTTTGTTAATTATCTCGCAAAGTAGGCCTCAGATCCAAAATTGGTAAATAACTTTCCCCTTCGTCTTTATGAGCTTATTCTGTAGGTCTACGTTCTGCAATCAATAACATAACACCCCGTATAGTAGGAAATTGATTGTTATATCCGGTACAATGTAAAATTACTCAGACTTTCATGTAGAGGAAGTTCAAAAGGTCACCCTGAATTTTTATGCAGTCACGGACGGCCGTTTTCATCATCGGCACTTCACTATATAAAAAACACTCTTAATAAAACTTCTTTATATTACTGCTAAGATGACAATACCCAATGACCAATAACACACACTGTACCTACATATAAAATATGATTTCAAGTTTATGTTTAAAAAAGAAAACTTAAAAAAAAGGAGAGAGAAGTTCACTTGATGCTAAGAAGTTTATAATTATAATTCATAATTTCTTAATAGTTCGTTGCTTTTTATTATTAAAATATATTTTGTCATATTATAAAATATAATATAATTACTTTAAATAATAATTTAATTTGAAAATGTGCATCTTCTTTTACAATTTATTATCATTTTATATTTTAGAATAACGACTCACGAAACATATATAACGATGCTATGAGTTAATTAAAAAAACAATAATGTATGTGTCACTCTAAATGATTTTGTATATTTAGAATGTTGTATCAGTTAGGGTAGTATGAGAGCCAAGGCAAGTTTAGACTGGTAGTTGAAATTATCTTATTTTCAACTTTGATGATAAATTTTGTTCATAAATGTGGACGAAAGATAAGAATACAATTTTTGATATCTTCCTTGGATTTCGAGATATCGAAAGCTAAATATAGAAACAAAATTTTCAACTTTCGATATTTTGAAAATTACTCAAGATATCGAAAAATTCCATTCCTTCTTTTCGTCTTATATTGTTTTAACATAATCCACCATCAAAATTAATAATAATAATAATAATGGGGGTTTAACCTCCGTTTTTTTGATATGTGCTTTAGCACAGAGGCCACCCACATCATTATTTGTTAATCTTTATTTATTCATTTACAAACATATTTACAATTACATTTTTGATGTGGGTGGAGTCGGTTACTTCGTTCTTATCCAAGCTACAACAATGTGATCAATTCTGCACTCCCATTAATTATAAATTGTTCACACTGCCGCTGTCTAAGGCGCTAGTCCAACGGTCTAAGGCGCTAGTCCAACGATCTTAGACTAGCGCCTAAGACCGCTCGGCCATTTAGGCTCTCAAAAGAGTCCATCAATCGTCCAGTCCATCAAAATTTAAAAAAATATATTTTTTTAAATTTGTGTCCCACTACCGTGCGCATACATCCTTAAATAGTCGAGCCCAACGGTTTTCTTTTTGTTTTCAATAATTTATTAAGGTTTTAACTTTAGCTTTTTGAATTTCCACCGACTGGTTTTGGGGAAATCAATGAAAACCTGTCATCCATCTGCCGTTTTTCCATAAGACCAATATTAAATATACCAACTTTTGAAGTCATTTATTTATTGAAATAATCGGACAAAAAATGGGGGGCCTAAAATTTCTAAAATCTATTCTCAAAAGAAACTAATTCTCAGTTTATTCAAAATTGCCCAGGCCATGTTACATCTATAAATACTACCGTTTTTCATAAAATACCAAGCTAAAAGTCTCTTTAAGGTAGTTGCTCCGCGATTGTAATTTATAAAAACATTTTCAAATCTTGGAAAATTGCCACTATACACAATATAAGATAAAATTTGAAAACGATTAACCACCACATTGGTATCTTTTTTTTTTTTAATTTTGCATTTAAGATTTATTCCCAAATGAATAAATTTCTGCAACCATTGCAATAAACAATAACAAAAATGCTTTGCTTTTAAGAAAATCTTATCAATTTTTTGCACACACACACACAACTACAAATGGTGTAAAAATACTAATATTTATGAACAAGATAAATTATTTTGCACAATGTACAGTTTGCACGCAGCATAAACAGAGTTAGTACAAAACAAAAATATTTTCTCAACTTTATATTTCTTCTCACATAACTTTAAAAAACCTTCCCTACCAGCGAGAAAGTAATATCATTGCAATACCCTTTCTGTGTATAAATAAATATACCTAGTGTTTCATGAAAAGTATACCATAGATTTGGGGGTTTTATCATAGAAAACTTTCTCAACGTATCTTTCATCAAGTTTGTTAACGAGAAACTTTCTCAAATCAAACTAATTCAATGGCGAAAAACTATTCTAGAGTCTGGTTTGTTATTTCGGTTATTTGCTGATTCTAACTTCTGTATAAAAGCAGATCAGCAAATGTTGGATCTGAAAATCATATAATCTTTTTGTTTCAGAAACTTATCGCGTCTTCAAATTCTATTGATCACATTTACACAGCTGGTCAGACAAAAGAGTGACTGAGGGATCTTGATCTTAATTTGCTACAATTAAGGCTCACGGAGTAGTGTCACAACGGATCCTATGATCAAAGTGTATCTCACCCAACGATAGATTAATCCAGTGTCTAATCTCTGGATTCTTAAACAATCGTAAAGTGGAGTTAAAATTAGTTATACCTTGTTATGACCTTCAGCACGGATTTGTGTGTCCTATTGAGAAAATCAATAATGGCGTCAAGTATTCAATATGGCAGCCATAAGTAGGCTTAAATCATACAAAAACAGCAATGGTCTATAGAATAACTAAACCAATAAAATAGGGAACAATTTTTATAAGACAGTTCATTCATACATTTGAACAGTATTGTAATAAGAAACTATGATTTCTTAATATTTGTCTATTTATTCCACACCTCCTGAAAGCTAGGCCTGTTACCGTAGTTGTATTTTAAGGTATGCGCTGATGAATGGCAAAATGGTTTTCCCCATAACAAAATCTTAACATATTTGTTGATTTCTCATGACTAGCCCGCTATAAATTTTACAGTAGTTGTAATTCATGAACGAAATGAATCTGAACTGTATGATTATTACTCGACCCGTTCATAAAACATTTTAGTTCGTCTGTTTATTGTCCGTTCGCATGCTTGTTTGATATAATTTCGAGGTTATATTTTATTCGCTTCGTTGAATTTTGTAGTATACCGCACATTCTAAATGTTTTTTTGTGGTTTATATATATCATCGTAGAATCGTTTGTTTCTAGTTAAAATTATACATAAGGCAGGACGATCATCGTAGGTATTCAGACGTAAATGTCTCGATTTTCTCATATGATTTTAATTTTTCTTCGAATTGATGGTAGAACATTTTAATTTTTTGATCATATTTTGATGTATTTAAAGCTATTACCTTATTGAATCGTGGCTAAACAATGTAACCTATTTCTTTTATCTTCTTCCAAGCTGATTTATTGCTGAATGTATTTTAAGCAAATCGGAGTTTTTAAAATTTAATTAATTAAATTTCCCTTAATTTTCGATGTTACGATGTACAAAATGACACAGATTGCTGTCACTTCTGATCCAATATTCGTCATTTTGATTCAAACTTAGTATATTCAAACTCAGTTAAACTTTTTGTGAATCTAATGATTTTATCTAAGAGTGTTAAAAATTAATAATAATAAAATGAAATAGCGCTTGCTTGAAATTGTCTTTCTCCATATTATATAACGTGATCACACTGCCTTAATAAAAGCAGACTTTGTTCCCAGAAAAGCGATGAAGTATTGTTTTAATTCGCTTATCAATTAATTGACTTTCAATGTCAGGTTCAAAGTTAAATTAATCGTTCTTATTTTACCTCCTTTAATCAATTGGAAAAGTTTAATCAACAATTTACCTCCTTTAATCTCTTGGAAAAGTTTTTTAGTTTAAATCAACGATACAAATGATGGTGTTAAATGTTACAAGCGCTTATAAAATCTAAAAATTTTATTTTATTTATTAATAAAACGTCTCTCTATTTTATCTTGATTCCTACAATACAATTTTTGAATAATGGCATTACTTAAAAGTCAATATGTAATATTAATCATCGTATTTTTCCAGAAAAAAAGACTTGAATTACTTTTCACTTATAAGGCAAGAAAATATTTGATATTTTCCTTATTTTGCACCATTTTCTCTACGAGATTATTTACTTAAACAATTATTATGTGCAAATTAAATAGATTTCCCACTTGAATTTAATTCAAATATACACTTTAAAAGTGCTGAGAATGGTACCAAAGAACAAAGAAAATGATTTTATAATGTTTAAAGGGGTCCATAGACGTTTCATGCTTTTGAAATATACAGAGCGGGTCATTTTAATCTATTGTGGCTAATAGTTCGTTTTGTAGTAAGCCCATCGAAAAATAAAGTAAACAAAAGTTGCAGAGTTTGATAGGGGACATCATATTCTGACATCAGAGTGGAACTAGTTCTCTGTGTTGCCTAAATACTCAATTAAGTTCTCAAAACGTAAGAAATAGAAAATTACTTTATAATTGAAAATCATTGTTTATTTAAAACATTTTTTCAAAAATCGTTAACTATTGGAGATAATGCGACTTAAAAGTATAAGAATTTGATTCAAGTTTAATGAATTTGATGTAGGTTAATTGAGCAATTTATGGGAATGAAAATTTGAAACGTCTACAAATGGCATTATAAAAGTACTTACATGTTATATCTGTTCGTTATATATAATTATTATGATCAATATTTGATTTAGTTCTCGAAGGTGGTGTAATAAGGGTAATGGAATATTTGATTTATTTTGATTTATTAATATTTCAACATTCCAAAAGGTAGTCGTGATTTTGCTAGTTTTTGTAGATGCGTTAAAAATTATTCATAAGTAGGTACTTTCCTCACAAACTTATATTTTTTTCAAATCAGTAGCTATTTACATCATCAGATAACGGTCAGCACTCGTGTCAACCATTCGTTAATCTCTAGTCGCGTGATGAGAGATTTTCTCACGCGCTCTGCTCATGCGTCAAATATTACGCGCGTTAAATATTCTTTAATTTTGTAAATCATAACCTCTACATAATTATGTATAAATTTATTAGCTAGTTAAAAATCGTTTGATTGCGTAATTACTGAATGATGTTTTGCGGTGAAAATATAAGAGCTTAGAAATAATTTATAAATAATTAAATTTATTTTAACTAATTTCACCATATTTCTATCAAGTTTTTTACAATTTACTGAGTACAACTTATATTAAACTAACGAAAGTATTCGAACAATTTCCGAAGATAACATTTTCTTCCTTACACCATTACTTTCGTGATTAGAGAAATTCAACCACATATACCATTTGAAAAATAAAAGTTATTTATGCTTTAAACAGAGCGTGAGCAAAATGCTCATAACGAGAGTTAACTGACAAGTAATAAACCATATGTGAATTCATTTTTGGTAAAAAAAAAATTAGTAAATGTTTTGTCTGTTTATGAAAGTTATATAAAATTTAAACAGATTTGAAAGAAACGGGTTTTCGATGAAAAACAGAGAATTTTTTATTATTACTTTCTTTAGTGTTATTTTCATTTTTATATATAGTTCAATATTTTTTGTGTATATGATGTCATATAATTATATTTAAATACTTCAAATTAGAAACAATAAAGGAATCTCAATTATTATTTTCAAGTACAATGTACTCTCTTTTCTCTTAATAAAAATGATACAAAAAATTATTGTTTATAAAAATATATGGGTCACATTTACAGGATGTTACAGTAGTGACAAAATCATGGTACCTACTATACAATTATATCTATATAAATAGAGTTGGTCTATCTTATGTTGGACCCTAAAAATAAAGAGAATAAATAATAATATATATATGCATATGAAATATTATATGTTTGTAAGGTCCAACATAAAATTAACCAACTCTAGGCAAATATAAAATTGTTTAGTAGGTTCTTTACTCTTCTCTGTTAACCGATTTTCAGTATTTTGGTGTTGATTATCTTAGCTGATTAGTTGAATCTGGCTAAATTTGGTCGAATTTCAAACATTAGGTGAACATTAGTTAATTTTAGTAAAAATATAGGTCATTAGAAGTTGTAACAACGTGGTGATTCTATATTGATCGTATGGAAGACCAATGAGATCCATTACCAGCTCGTATATATTACTTTTTTTACAATTGGTTAAAACAACCAATTGCCTTCAAAAAGTGGATTTCAAGACGTCAATTAGTCGTTATCATTTCTTCTCCACATTTCAGCATTAAAATGTAAGTGCAACCTCTTACAAAGTTAAACTTTTTTGATATGATAATTGGCCGAAGAACAAAAAGGTCAATTTCACTTGACTGTGCTTTAAACATACATGTATTCATTGTAAACGATCATTCAAATTAATTTTGAATATGTATTTGCTGTCTTTATGACACGTTCTAGGTTTGTTCTTCTTCAAACTAAACATGAATTCAAACCTCTCGTTGACATTAAAGGTTTTAAACATGAAAACCTTGTTTTCTTGTCTTTTTGAAGTTTTTTACTGGAACACTTTGTAAAATACGGTTTTAATTATTCGATAGAAAAAAGAAATGCCTCCAAACATAAATAGAAAGAAAAGCAGAAAAAAAAAACGAAAAATATCTTCATTTTATGCTCTACTGACAACAGAAAATATATAGAATTGTTTCTATACCACACACACACTTCGAAACATGAGATACGAAAAATACGGTTTTTATCTTATAACAAAAATACTACTCACATATACCTATTATACTCACAGTAAGGGTATAAGTATTGTTCGAGCAAGTTTTTTGTTTTTTTATTTCTAAAACATATCTTCTTTTGTTTTCTTTTTTTTTCCTGCTATGGGTAAAAAACCATGGTAGGTATCAGCAGTATGTGGTAGGTATATAAGTACATACTATATCTAGGGTGCTACTATGGTTCGGGAAAAAAAGTATATTGAGTCACAAGTGCAAGAATTGACAGTTACACACGAGAACGGATTTAACTATTACTGATCAAATGTGAAACAATCCGAAATATATTTCCTAATTATTTCTTAAACGAATACGGGTTTCGCTGTTTTAATTTTGTACGATTTTTCATACAATTTCCTTTTCCCGTTTGAAAACAGTGCGGAAAAAGAGTACTTATCCTGGATGATTAAAGAAAAAAAACATAAATCACACTTATAATAGTTGCGAGAATATGATTGTTTTTAACTGTGTAGTATCTGTTCTTCTTATCACTAATGTGTGTAATCTATCGATCTAATAGACTTTCAAAATATTTTTATCGTTTACAAAAATTTTCATCAATGTATTTATTTCTTCACCCTAATTTTCAGAATGTACCATTTGAACCATACTACTGGTGTACACGGTAAAAAATGCATAGCGTTTATTACAATGCTGGTATGGTATAGCAATAGATCCTCAAAAAGTATCTGATAATACTCTTTATTATATTGTCGTAAGATCCATAACTATATGGCGTTATTTATAGTACTGTATAGTATAAAAACTTTGGCGTCACTTACATTAGTGTAAATGTTTAGGCCGTTCAATTGAATGAATGTTGAACGCACCCAAAATGATGAAATGTCAAACTTAGTTTCTTGATAGCCTAAGTAAGTTCACATGGTTGTTACTATTTTTACCGGTGAAGGAACGTATTGCGGCAATAATGAGCTTATTTTGAAGATCATCGCCAATTTTTTAGTATTTTCAGGTACGGAACCCTAAACACGAAATTAAACATATCTAAGAACAACCTTTGTTTTTAGTAGTAGTAAACTCTTAATAAGAAAGCTTTATTATCAAAATTAGAGGTAATATTAATGAAAGAAGAAACGACTTGTATCATAAACATTAATAATAATCGAAAGACTTTGATGTTTAAATTTGTATACAAAAGATATAGTACATAAACAAAAGTAATAAAGTAGGTGATCTTGGAAGTCTTTGATTTTTCTGCACACATGTGAAGTAAAAGACAAAACAGAAAAAAATTATTTTTATATATAATATATTTTATTTAATTTTTCTCTTTACTGCTGGAACAAGGACCATGCTATCACAAAAAGGGATATTTACAAACGATAACGTTCTGCTCTCATTATCCTTATAATTATTATTTTATATAGAAATTTTCTTCTGTTTTGTAGTATATTTTGAAGTCAGTCAACATAAATTATATCTTGTGTTTTCTCAACATGTAATTTTTTGATATAATTATTTTTTTAATATTCTTTATCTTTCTTTAAATGATTAAAAGTTATAATATAATAGGTTTTCTCTCGGTAATTTTTGTAGCAGAATTAAACACATTTTTGTGTGAAAAGCAGGAGTTAAATACTCTGTATATAATGATATTATCAACACCGTAACGCAGGTACATAGCGCAGACAACAAGTATTAAGGTTGCGCCTTATATACACCGGAATCGGCTCTAACAATTTTGATGAAAATCATATACGGATAATATTTAATATAAGAGTAGAGGCCCCAAAATCAAAATTTTGTTGATAATAGATAGAGTAATTTTGTTTTCAAAATTTTTTTTAACTTTATGACGTCATCAGAATCTAAAAATTTAATTTTGCTCCATTACATCCAAATTTTATCCAATTTTGATAAACCAAGTATGTTACCCTACTAAATTTGGGTCATAATTTTCAAATTTGTTATCAAAATTAACCTAGCACTAATAGATTTCAAGAATGTGGAGTCCTGGTCCCGGAATAAAGCATATAAGTGATAGTTAGCGAAAAACTGACATCACAGCTATAAAAAATGACCCAAAATTATTGGGTTTTAAAGAAATTCCAGTAAGAACGGATTAAATTTGCCTGTGTTATCAAAAAAATCTAATTTTTTACTTTATGATGTCATCAGAATCCAAAAATTGGTTAGCTGCTACTCTAAATTGTCTAATACAGTGAATTTTGATATTTTTGACAATAAAAAATTGTATATGTTTGATAATATAGTTGTTCTAAAGATACCGCTTCCTTCCAGCCAGGCCTGTATTTTTGTAATAGGATATTATGAGAGACGTATATGACGAATTTTCAGAACGCCTCAAACACCCTCCCAAAACAACTATTTCGACTCTTCTAATGTTGCTGCTGAACCAATGTTCATGACTTTGACAATAGTTTTCTAGCTCTCCAACCGTTCAAAAAAGGCAATGAATTATCCAAACATAATAAAATCAAGACAAATCTAATCTTAAACAAAATATATTATTAGGTGAAAACCTAATAACTACCAATCATATATATTTTTATATCTTTGTTTACTGTGTTTTCACTCAAAATTTTTATTGCCTAACCCATGAAAATGAAAAATTTTATTACAACCATTTTTATATATTTTATTATTAATAATATTATCAAATAACAACAGCGTAAAAAATTTTTTATAAAAATATAGGAAATCCGTTATTATTGTCTGAGATAATTTTTTTTTATACCTATATTATATAAATAAATTTTTAAACGGAAATTGAAGCGAATATACGGGGAGCACAAAGTCAACGATGTTCCATTAAGAATGTCCGAATTTAATACTTAAAAAACTTGTGATATGTTAATAATCCTGTTGATTAGACGACGAAATTTAACATTTAACCACGTTTTTATAACTAATGTATTTATAAACTTTTTACCCCCACCCTTTGGTTATCGGTTGATTTTTCTCATTACTAACTTGACCTTTCAAATACCAAAACCCTTTCTGATACCAAATTTTATTCAAAGTGGACTTAAATTGCGACCGCTAGAGAGTTTGCAGACACATGAACGTATAGATACATATGAATATACTACATATATATATATATATATATATATATATATATATATATATATATATATGTATAAATTTTAACGCTGGTCATTTATGACATCTATTAGGTAGGATCGATGAATATTTGAACAAATTTTTCCAAAATTCCATCATCAATACAATAGAAATATCTCAATTTCCTTCGGTAATTTGCTAATAATTATTTAAGTTTAAAGTTCGGACACTCTTAATGGAGATCATTAATAATATTATTGTTAAACATTATTAAAAATGTATTTATTTTAATGTATTTTATATTTAATTAAAATTGGTTTTATTATTTATTAATATTAATTAAATCATATTAATTAAATCATATTTATTTTAATATCATTTTTTTATGATATGTTATAAAATAATAATTTTATCATTAATGTTTACAATAGGAATTTTTATTTAAAAATGTTTACAAAATATATTTTGATTCAAAAAAAGGTTCAAATATTTTGTTGTCTATGATAGAATCTCAAAATTTCTATATATTTATTTCAATATATTGCAAAAGGTTCTAAGGAAGGGGTTTCTAGCGTATTGGGCCTAATAAAGCCATATTGCTTAGTTGACATTTTTAATCACGATGCGAAATTTCATCAATATTAAGGTATTTCTAACTACCAAAGAAGCAGCTTCTATAAATAATTGAGGAGCTGATAAATGAAATTATCAGTGGAAAGGTGGAAAAACACATATATGGTATCTCAATGGGCTCTAAACGTGTGCCCTTCGTGGACAGCCAATATAACCTAACCTATTCGAATTTCGAATTTCGAATTACATAGCCCAACCCCTAAATATACGATTGCAAATGACGGCTTCTTATTGAACCAAGCACAAAAATCCACTTTTTTTTTAAATATTCACCTACGGATCGGATATAATGAAAACTAAAACCATCATGGAATGTATAGATCTTCGGAGAAAATAACTTAAAATCAAAACTCAAAAATGGTTGGAAATATTTTGCTTTGGTATAATAATTACCTGTTGGGGACATCGGCAATGAACGAATTTATTATTTAAAATTCGATTTGCATCAAATTTAGCTGGTGTTCAAACTGTCCGTCAACTTGGCCATGTTTTTGAAAGCCGATTTTATTTATTTCAAAATATTTTTTTATAAACTGTTTTTTGTAGGATAATAATTAATGAATTCATTGAACATAAATAAAATTAAACAGCAATATTTCCAATGTCAATACATACTAAAAATATAAAATATTAAAAAAAAAGTCCTATAAAATTTCAAACAGATGAATGATTAATTATATTTAGTAGGTTTTATTTACATAAATAAATTTTTATTTTAACATTTGTGAAGAGCTTAAAATCAGTTCATTATTATTATACCATGTATATATGAAATATACATAGTATATTAAGTTTAGTCCAAAGTTTGTAACGCCTAAAAATATTCATGCTACGAAAAAAATTTTGGTATAGGTGTTCATAGAATCACCTAATTAGTCCATTTCCGGCTGTCCGTCCGTCCGTCCGTGGACACGATTACTCAAAAACGAAAAGAGATATCAAGATGAAATTTTTATAGCGTACTCAGGACCTAAAAACTGAGGTCAAGTTCGTAAATGAGCAATATGGGTCAATTGAGTCTTGGGTCCGTAGGACCCATCTTGTAAACCGTTAGAGATAGAACGAAAGTTTAAATGTAAAAAATGTTCTTTATATAAAAATAAACAACTTTTGTTTGAAAATTTTTTTTATAAACTTCACTGTTTACCCACAAGGGCGCTTATTAGGTGCAAATTTTATAGTATGCATTAATATGGGAATATCAGTGTGTGCGTAGCTATTTAAAAGTGAATATCTTTTTTTATTAACGTGACGTCAAAAAACAAACGATTGCTTCATCAACACTGTCTATACATGGTATTTCAACAATTAACTCAGTCAACTGTTTGTTTTCACTTGTTATATTTCATTTCGTGGTATAGTCGTCGACATAGAAATTGAATCACAAAACGTATCATAAATTTTTGAAATACTTATTAGAACATGAATTTTTCAAGAAAAACTTGTTTTAAATAAAAACGACTCAAAAACTTAAGGTAGTACTATCGGTAATAGACTTGGCATTCAGAATTTAATGAAACTTGGCATAGTTGTCCATTATTATATCATAATTAACCAGTTAAATTTTTAGGGCCCTTCAGAGAACTGAAAAAAAGATATTCTAAAGATATTTTAACATTGATTCTAATGGGAAATCACGAATTTTATTTTACTTCACAAAATTGGACGTTCAGATTTTCAGTTCTCTGAAGGCCCCTAAAAATGTAACTGGTTAATTATGATATAATAATGGACAACTATGCCAAGTTTCCAACCTATCTAAGGGTGACTGAATAAGAGTTATATACGTTAAAATTGAAATAAAAACAAAACGGTATAAGATATCAAAAGAGTTTTAAACCGTCAGCATGCACGTCCACCGTTCAACGTATTATAATAATTCTCGCGTTAATTATTTTTTGTTCCATCTTTAACGGTTTACAAGATCCCAGTTGAATTTGACCCAAGACAAAATTGATCTATCTTGCTCATTTACGAACTCGACCTCACTTTTTACGTACTTAGCACGCTATAAATTTCAGCTTGATATCTCTTCTCGTTTTTGAGTAATCGTGATGGCAGACGGACAGACGACAGGCAGACAGACAGACGGAAATGGGCTAATAAAGTGATTTTATAAACACTTATGGCAAAATTTTGTTAGTAACATCAATATTTTTAAGCGTTACAAACTTGGGACTAAACTTAGTATACCTTGATATATATTACATATATACATGGTATAAAAATAAAGGTTATTTATGTTTTAAATCGAATATGAGCAAAATGCTCATAGTATAAGAGCTGACCGGTTATAATTGATCAAAAAAAATGTAAATTATTTATTATTAAATGAGCCGATTTTATTACCTATTTGTGTAGATACATTTGATTGGATTTAAAACAGTTCAATAATAATATATTATATTATCTCATATAAAAATAATATCCATTGACTTATTCACCCGTGCTCCCTCTCATGTTCTCACCCATGCATGGATATATAGCAAAAAACTGTCATTTGTTTTTTGGCTCTGTATATAAAAACAAAGTTTTATGTCGATTCAGTTCATAAATTTTGTTTTTATTACTTTTAATTTTCATGGGGACTCAATTTTTTTTTTATAACAATTTTGTTTTTGTGCTTTTTTTCGGTTTATTATTATTATAAGAATACAATAGTAAATCTTTGTAATAATAGGGGATAATTGCGATAAAGAATTGACCATTTTATCAATAAAATGTTAAATTAGAGACTTGATACCATGACAAAATTTGAAAGTGAAATTAAAATTGATTAAAAAACGACGAAGGTTGGCAATCTCTTTTTAACAAAACAAAGTTTATGTGTAATATATATGGCGATACCCACGTATGACGTTATTAGTGAAGATTTCCCTCTTTGCTTAATTAGGAATTTTAAACGTTCTTATCTTGCATACCAGTAAGGATTTTTAAAAACCAACTTCACTTTTCTATTCATGAAGTGAGAATTCTTCATCTGAAATGATATTAAGATATTATTTTAGTCCGATACCCTTTTATCTTTGCTTCTCAAAAGTTGAGTTTCCTTTGTTACATAAATGGTGTGCATAAACAGCAAATGTGACGTATCAACTGGGACAGTTCAATTTTGCTCTAAATAGGTCTTATCCACTTATTTTCATTTTGACCATGAATTTCTTAGCAGTAACTAGGGAAAAATATCTTGTACTGATTAATCTTAGACAGGTAATCGATAGTAATTCTATTGCTGCTTAAACCGGACGTCAAATAACTTGAGTATTAGGGAATTTATTCATTTTGCATTGGTGTATTTTCGGAAGTTCAAAAATTAATATGGTTTGGTGATATGGTTTTTGTTTTGAAACTTTTGGGTTTAAAATTTTATATAAGAAAGTCTCGAATTTGTTAAATTTGGTACCGATAAAAAAAAACATAGTTCGATTTTAAGTGTTGTGCTTTAAAAATGTTTCAAAAACGTTGATATTTGATAGTGTGTTGAAGATTTTATCAAACTAAGCGTAAATTTGCCGCAGAAAATTAAAACGTTTTGTGGAGATTTGATTAGAGTGAGAGTTTGTGGAAACCTTAAAACGTAATTTTTGGAGGGCGAGCTTTAAGTATGCCAATACAAATAATAAATTCTTGTGTAAATGATTAGCAAAGTTTTTTTTTTAAGAAATATTCATTATTTTATTATGATAGAGTTTAGTTTACAAAAAGTGTACATGATATAAATATTTTTTGTTATGTTTTTAAACGATATATTTTCACCTTTAATTGTACTCCCAATAGGGTATATTTCATATAAAATGACACATTAATTCATACATTGGGATACATTTATTTAAGAAATATTATTTTTACAAAATTGGATTTCTATTTCTGGACAATAGAATTGGATATTCTATTGTAGTTCATGAAAAAACATGAATATTCAAATAGTGCAGGTAAATTTTTTATAACAAATTCACTTTGATTTATAAATATGGTATTGGAACAGAGAAGAAGTGTTCAATTTACATGAAATGTTTAATATAAGATTATTCATTTAATTTTAATCGGAAAGTTATCATAACAAAATTTTATGATATTATTTATGCTACTAAAAAAATCATTGCATATAGATTGCTAAATTAGTTTTTTTTGAAGATGGGAGGTATAAAGGTATTCTGCCATCGCATATACTACCTACTCATTGAAATTTTAATATTAATATAATATGTGTTACAAACTTGGGGCTAAAATTAGTATGCCTTGATATATATTTCATATACATAGTGTTCTGTTATTGACTGCAGATCGCTGGCCTACACAATAAGCTCATAAAGACGAAGGAAAAAGTTATTTACCACTTTTGGATCTGAGCCCTAATTTGGACACTACAGCTATGACAAAAATTGATCAATTTGTCCATTCACTGACTAATATCTACTGATTATCATTGGCTGCTGGTTATCCAATGATAGTCAGTGAATGAACAATTTGATCAATTTTTGTCATACTGTAGCGCCGAAATTAGAGCTCAGATCCAAAATTGGTAAATAAGTTTTTCCTTCGTCTTTTTGAGCTTATTCTGTAGGCCAACGATCTGCTGTCAATAATAGAACACCGAGTATGTATACATAGAGCATAAAAGCGCCCTAACTTAAGTGAAATTATACTTTGAAGCGATTGGTAACTTATTTTAACAAGTACAAAATTTAAATTTTTTTTAAGTCAAACTCACAATAGCTTGCCTACTTTTGATAATTTCTTTCCTTATGTGTCTACATACTATAAAGACACAAAAATTCAACTTATTAAGTGTTCACTGTAAACTGTCATGTAGACATCACGCTGTAAATAATGTAAACATTTCCTTCATGTAATACTATTTTCTTGATTATACAAAATCTATACAGAACTAATAATATTCAAAATACACAGATCCAGACAGTAAACATTTCAACTTCACAAATAACGATGGAATTGAATTAATAATAAATACAACATGTTATAGTTGTTAGTTGTTTTAGTTGTATAGCGAGACATGTTCATGCTAAACAAACGTGGAACGTCAACATGTTTTGTGGTATAAAATTACATTGGATAGTTAGTGTATTACAAAATATTAACCAAGGATATACATATTATGTACACTAGTATTCATAATATAACGAAACTATATGTGTGAGATATTTACATCGTAAGCTTCTACTTTTTACCCGACTAAACAACGCAAAAGACTGGTAATGTGTTTATCAGTCTATATATGTGTGTTCCTATATGACACAGTAGAGACCAAACGCGTAGTTTGATTTTGAATATTCGGACGTCAATCGATATTTCGTAATCTTGCGAGTGCTATTAAAGATGTGACAGTAACGAAAATTCAATATGCCGACCAACAGACGCCATATTGTGAAAAATAATGTATGCGTGTTCCTTTGTGGCACACTAGAGACAAGATGCGTTCATCAATTTGGAAAATTCTGACGTCAATCGATTTGTCTTAATCTTGCGACGGTCACTGAAGATATGGCAGTAATAAAAATTGAAGATGGAGACCACCGGGCTCCATATTGTGAAAAGAATGTGTGTGTTTTTATGTAGCACTCTAAAGATCAAAACCGCCGGCCGATTTTAATGATACTGACGTCAATCGATTTGTCTTAACTTTGAAGGTGCTTCTGAAGATATGGCAGTAATGAAAATTCAATATACGGACCACCAGGCGCCAAATTGTGAAAATAATGTATGTGTGTTCCTCTCTGGCACAATACCCGTGCGCCAATTTCAATGATTCTTGCGGAAATCGCTCTGTTTAAACCTTATGAGTGCTTCTGGAGGTAATAATGAAAATTTAATATGGCGAGCACCAGACGAGTGGTCCAAGTTTGAAGCCAAGCTTTTCTACTATCATTAAGTATGTTGAATTTAACCACATTCAATTGTACTTTCATAACAGTTTCAAATGAACTTTCTCTTTATCCATAAACACACCCATTTACCCAAAGCTCCCCTATATCTATTATGTATACATACCTACATAGATTTAGTTTAGTTGCACTACATAGAAGGTATGTACCTACATTGCACTTTGTTATAATACGGTTGGTTCTCTCGGTATATAAAGTTTAAACAAACTTTTTACTTTTGGTCTAAACTCTAAACTTAGGCTATCATCTATCTGTGCTCACAAACTGTATTCTCTGAGTTTAACTTTCTATACATGTGTATGTTGTTATACGTATCATGAGGCATGAGGCATGAGGCATGAGGCTATAAGTAAATATGTATTTAACTCTTGTTGCACTTACATGTTGTACCTAAAATTGTATTACATGTATGGTACTCTATTAATGTGTTCACAGGATGATTTAACGAAGTTGATAATGAATTTGTATTGAATATATTGTGGAAATCAATAATGACAAGTCAATGTGGCAGTTATACGGAGGTTTGAGACTTATTCCTTACAGTATTGTAAAAAAGTTTTGATTTATTGCATGGTACATACATATAAACCAAATACATGCTTTGTATTCAAGTAATATATTATTTTTAGCCTTTCAATACCACAAAATTATAAAAATATATAATATATTGTGGGCAAGAGCTGCTTATAAATTTGATAGCATACATATCTCTCTTTAATTTTCAATACTCTAACTATAGTCGTCTCTGTTCACCAAATGATGGATCTTTGATGAACTCATATTTGAATTAAAATTTTGTTTTGATATCATCGACAACCTTATATTTTTATGGTATTATTATAAACTACAAGATTGTCTTAATATTTTAGATAACACACTTTTATCACACTCTCTAGAATTTTGGATATAGAAATATCCAATTGAAAAGGATAACCTACATGATTCATCATTTTTTCAGCCAACCTTGAACGATAAAAGAATAATAAAAAGCCCGATTACCTAGGAATTTTTTGTGATTTTTGGAAACTTTGTTAATCAAAAAATGTATTTATAAAGTTTTATTGAAATCTCTAGTATAAATATCTCCTTAAATGAATATGCTTTATTTGACTCACAACAAACGAAATTTGGGTTTATTTTACGATTAGGTGAATAGTTTGTGAGATAAAACTATGAGTCATATTCTATTAGAAAACGAAAAATCAAATTTGTTTTTTGGGATATTCTATTTTATAATAAGTATTTCCTAGATTTTTCTTTATGAAATAGTTATTAATCTATTTGATTTCAATAAATATTTCTTTATTATATACAAACATATAAATAATTATTTACGATGTCATAGTATTTTTTGATAGTAATAAAGCTTTATATCAACTTAAAGCTTTATATCAATTAGTGAAAAGCTTATTATATTATGTACAAATACTGGCCAATTAGTGTAATACCAAATGAAAATCATTCTGTAGCTTGATGAAAATGAACTATTACATACATAACTTTGATGGACATAAGTTAAGCACAACTAAACTAAGTATAACTAGGTAGTATTATATCGTATTAGTGCATAGTTTGTGTTACTGATGCTTTTAATTCTAGTTGAAAAGTGTGTTTTCAAGGTGTTACAGAAGAAGTGGTTAAGAACTATTAAGCAAAAATGGATTATAGGAATACTAGGTATAATCCTGGCTTTAAATAAATTTGATCTTGACGACCTTTCTACTTTCGAAAAAATATCTAAGACTGAAAAAAAAATTGATAAATTTCTTCAGGATTTCTATATTTTTCGTTTTCTATGCATATTAAATTCTCCCCTCCTTTTAGAATCAGTTTTAAAGTTAAGCAACCACTTCTTGCCTGGTATTCACATAAATGGCGCTCAGACCTAAAAAATAAAGTTTTAACATCGTTATAATTCGAAGTAAACACAAAAAAAATTTATCGCAGTAGGCTAAAAATGTTTTTTGAAATAATTCAAGAGCTATCTACGTACAGAAATTGCTGAGAGATTCATTTACTACTATGAAATGAGAGAATCATTTACTGCTATCCAACTAGGAAACTTTCGAACTAGTTTCCATCATTTTCCATTTCCGTACAACGATAGATAAGATAAATAAAAAAGTTTGCATCTATAAGTTTCTGTTTAAAAAATTTATACCATTCCTCCTGACAGACTCTGTATTTATTGTATGGGTAAGATGATCATTGAAATGGATTCTCTTTACATGAATAAATCTAATAATTGCATTTAATTCACTTAAATCATAGAAAAATTCCTGTAATATAATAAACGATACATGTAGACCAAATTTTTTTCATGCAGAAAAGATAAAAACAGGTGTTTTAAAATCACGAAATAGGCTAATGAACTTTTCTAGAATCGTCTTGTGCTCTTACTACAATCGTATTTCCGACAGAAAATTTGGCATATTCGTTAAATTTTTGGCCAATTCCTAGTTCAAAAAAATGTGTTTCCATTTTTAGCTTAGTCTGATAATTGATGGAGAACTAACGGAACCCTATTACAAAGACCCCATTGTTTGTTCACGCGTGCGTTTGTCTGTCTATCAGAGAGTTGTTTCTCATAAACCGCAATAGTAAAACAGTTGATGCCAGGCAGTCATGCAAATTAAAAAAATTTTTTTACTTTATTATATCGCCCATCTCTTATTTCTTTTACAAAAGTATTTACAAAGTACACAGTGCTTTACTTGTATGGTAGTTTGGAACCCTTCTTGTGAGAGCCCGTGTCACACTTGACAGGGTTTTTTTTTCAACAAAGCAGATCTTGACACCTTTTTAACTAGCGATAAAAGATGCAAAACTGAAACAAAATTGCACTTGATCATAACTCATAAACGATGTAGATTTAAAGAACTTTTCAATTTAGAATTTCTCTGTGAATCATTTACTTGGCAGTTCTGGTATAAACTAAGTAACAATATAGCCCCATGGTCTTAAGAACTACCCACCTAATCCAAATAACTCTCCAGTACATGATTATATTTCCACGTCATTTTTTATTTAAACTAGAAAAAAACAAAATGAAAACATAAGCTATTAAAAATGTAATTTTCCTATTTCATGAAGGACAATTATGAAGCTAATGATTGGAAATACGCATACATGAAAAAGATTAGGGAGCTGAAAGCATATTAAGAATAAAACCTATCAAAATACATTTATATATCAAAAATTATTGAAGTGATAAAGAGCATTATTTTTGTTATAAATATTATATTACAATTCGAATATGTCGAATGGATTTTGAACGATTTATGTTTTGTAAAGTGAAATGTCAATATATTTTTGAGATAGTTTTTTGAGAGAAAAGCGAGAAATTTTTACGATATAATGTATGTATACGTATACCTAAATGTTTTCTTAAAAATATATAAATCTAAGGAATATTTATCATTCGAAAAATATAAAGCAAAGACGAAATAAAAAAAATACTTTGAAATGAAATAAAATAAATATATTTATTGAAAAATGATTTATGAACATGCATTGTGGTCTACAAAAATGATACCATCTTTTCATCGAAAAAATACTTTTAATAGATTGAAGAACTTACAAGGTAGACCAGGTTAGGTTAAGTTAGGTTTTATTGTCTGTCCACGAAGGACACACTTAGGCTATAGAGCCCATTGTGATACCATATATGTGCTTTACCACCTTTCCGCTGATAATTTCATTTATCAGCTCCTCAATTTCAGAGGCTGAGTGCACCTCCTTCATGCATATACCATGCACTACACCAGCTCTTCACGACTATTAATTAAATTAATTTTGTTGCGACGGCGGGAACCGAACCCGCCGATACCATCGATATTGATTTAAAAAAGAGTGTTATAAGTTTAAAGTGTTTATCTGTGCGTCTGTATGTTTTTCAATGACATCGTAGCCCTTAAACGGTCGAACCACCTTGATTGAGAACATTTATTAGCTAAGTTTCCAAAAATCGATTTACAAGGAATAAATCGCATTTGTCGGGGAGTTTTTTGGCAAATTTCATTTGTCCTATCACTCAAGTAAAATGACGTTATGGATACCCTATCATTGTGTATACGGTTTGAAAGCGTTTTGAAAGTTTTATAAAACCAAAATTGAAACACTGACAGAGCAGATCCTTGGAAAAAGTTTTATGTAAGTATAATAATGGACAGTTTATCGAAGCCACGCTGTAATTATATTAAATTCAATAGAAAACTTATATGAAATATACACACATTCAAGAAAAGAGAATGCAATTTTTATTAAGACTTGCATGCAGAACAGAACAGAATGGTAAATATTATGACATTACACATGACAATACCAAATACCATTCTGCCAAGATTATTGGATTTTTCAACGGAACTTTTCTTTCTTTACTGTTTCAATAAAAATTTTCACACTTTTATTTGATATAAGGCAACAAAAAAAAAAAATTCAATACGGAGGTAGTTCTGTGGGGGAAGGAGTAAGACATGCATTGTAAGAGTACTCGTGAAAAATAAGGTCTTTATATTCATATTAAATATACATCAATCATTTTATGTTTTCTCTCAAGAGAAACTGAATGAGTAACCTTCCCAAAGGGTGGGATTTATAATGCATACCGTGAGCCCACAATGAAGTAAAATTTCTTTGACTTTTTATCTTTTTCGAGATTGATAAAGCTTAGTTTGGTAGCAAAAGAAAACATAAATAACATTTATTTTTAACCCCCGAACTAAAAAAAGGGGTGTTATATAAGTTTGATTGCTATGTGTGTGTGTCTGTATTTTTTTGGGTTTCATTTGAAAGATAAATTTACGGTCTCTTCGTAGTTATGTTTAATGTGCGAGCTTAGAGTTTTGTATCCGAAAAAAACTATGAATTGGCGATGATCTTCGAAATTGATTCAGTTAGGAAAAGACATGACATAATTTTAACATATAAAAAATTACTATGGAAATGAATGGTCAAATAATCATGACTCGATTCATTTCGAAAAGTGAAATGGTAAAATAATTAGGTAATTCAAAACAATAATTCAAGAGAACAAAGTCAACTCAAATATTTCAATTAAAATATTTCCAAAAATTTGTGTCAAAAAATGATAGCTCTCTGAGTATTCTTTTCATTTCATGTGATGTTCTTGACCATCACTTTGATATTGATTTAAGAAGGAGCGTTATAAGTTTAAAGTCTATATCTGAGCGTCCGTGTGTTTCTGAGTGGCATCGTAGCCCCTAACTCGAACCAACTTCATTGAGAACATTTTATAGCTTCCAAAAATCGGTTTACAAGGAATAAATCGGGGGTTTTTTAAATTCTGCAAATTTCACTTGTTATTTTTGGTTTAGACAATACATGCAAGCAATGACACGACGTTTGCAAATATCGAGGGGGTTCAAAGAAAGATTTGTTTTTTGTAATTGCATTTAATTTTTAACCCTTTCGATATCTGTAAATTTCCTTGGACTTTTGCACATATTGTGTTTTCAATAACTTTTTTAATTTTAGCAGACCGAATTAACTGCAGAGTAAAAGAATCATGAAAATTTGACTCCATTATAAGCTCACGATCTAATACGATCAACCTAAGATATGATATTCAAGTATAAACTTATTTCAATTAAGGAGTTTAAAGTTTTATTTTTTTATGGTATTCAATGTGGGACAAACGAAAACAAATGACATGAAGACATGAATGGATGCTCTGGATAAGGTGTTTTAGGAGGAAAATCAATTTTTAGCATGTTTCTATTAAATAATACTTATTTACACAGTTTTAGCTGCTTATTTTTAATTTTTTCAGTAAATAGGCAAAAGTGAACTTTTTTTTTTAAATGTAGAACAAATATATAAGGTAAAAGCATTTCTGTTTAAAACTTTCTTTTAAAATAATTTGAACGCGGGAAAAATATACTAAAAAAGCATAAAATTTGAAAAATTTTATTGTCTTTCAACAGAAACTTTCTAGAAGAACTATTGTTGAGAAAATGATATTTTTGATTAAGCCATTAACCAAATTTTGTAGCTATTAAATCGAAATTTTTCATTGACGTCAGAAACAAAGAAAAATTTTCATTTTTGACATGCTTTTCGAAGTAATCTTTTGGGATATCTGTGCTTCCCAATATTTGTTAAAGACTTTTAATGAGGATATTTTGGTAGCAAATCTATACGTAAAATTTGATGGTAGCAAGAATCTACAATAAGGGCAAGCTTTTTTGGTTCAAATTTTTTTAAACCATTCTATATAGATTGTTATTTTTGCATTCAAGCCAACTCAGTAGTCGAGTGAGATAAGGCGTTCTGCTGCTTTGACTTCTGGCTGGGAGATTGTGGGTTTGACCCCAGGCAGTGGCTTTCTGAACAAAAATATTAATGGGCCGATAAATTGATCACATTGTCGTCGCTTGGATAAGAATGAAGTAATCAACTCCACCCACGTCAATAAATAAATTGTATATTATATCATTAAAATAATGTGGGTGGCTTCTGTTAAAGACGCAGTCTGAGAAACGGGGGTTAAACAACATTTTATTATTATTATTATTGCATTCTATATTGATAAACGGCGATAAACTTATCGCCAAATTACTATTTTATGACAAAATCCAATTTTTTTCTCAAATTTTAGAACCAAACCTATCTATCCTTACAACAAAATTAATAAAATTGAAGAACACTGAAACACTCTGTATGTGTGTTTAAATATTTTAATATAATAAATTTATTCATTTGTTTTATTTTTGGAAAATCGTTATGTCAAAAAGTTAATAAATAAAATATGTTAAAAATATTATATAAAGAAAGGAAAGTTTAATTATTGAGGAAATATTGAATTAAAAAAAATGAGAAAAATTTTTTAATATATTAATAACAAATTTTTTCGTTTTCTGTTTTGACATATCCTTCGTTTGGTATGTCATTAACTTACGACATGTATTGTATCAATGCTTGTAAAGCTTTAGGTTGAAGGATATTTTATTTTTTAATTTATTTTGATTTGTTAATTTATTTTTACAAAATTCTGTTTTGATAAGCAATATAAAATACAATTGGTTCTGGAAAAAACATTGATGAAAAAGCTCAAAATACGATAAATTCCTTTGAATTTTAGTATTAATGTCTTTTTTTAAAATCATTTTTTAACCAAAAACTGCTTCATTTGGGTGGTTTAATACTATCAGGGAAGCTGACTGTTAAAAACTCTTACATAAACTCTTCAAGCTTGCTTACCGCAATGGGCACATCCAGATTTAAAATTTTGATTAGCAATTTCTACAAAAATCGACTACAGTATTTTGACATAAACACACACTTAGCCAAATAAAGCTGTATTTAAATTCGGGAAAGAATAGCTGGTCTCATCTAGGCAACTTTTTGGCAAGCCTATGTCAACCATCTGAAACTAATGGAGTAATTAAAGGCTGTGTATTTTCAACTACAAACATTTAAAAAAAGTTTGAAACTTAGGTTAGATTGTATTGGCTGTCCGCAAAGGACACACTTAGGTTATAAATCCTATTGTGATACCACATATGTGTTTTACCACCCTTTCTGCTGATTATTTCATTTATGCACTCTTCTGAGTGCACTCTTCATGCATCATATACCATGCACTACACCAGCCCATCACAACTATCAATTAAATTAACAACTATTAATTAAATTAATTTAAATTAATTTTTGTTGAGACTGCGGGAATCGAACCCGCTACCCTAGGCATACCGCGAACGTTTAAAACTTAACAAGTGCGGCTTCTTCAACTTTCAACGGATTGTCTAAAATTTTCAGACTACCCATGGACTTCACAAATTGTTGATGTTGCAAATAGTTCGCCAGCTTTGTCAATTAACATCAATCACCAAAAGTTTAAAAAACTTTTTCAAATTTTATTTCCATCTTAGAAAATTCAAAATTTACTCCATCATTAAAATTTTAATATCATATATACACTTACTACAAACGTTTCAAACACCCAAGCACCACCCCACTCCCCCCCCTACGGCAAGTATCTGTTCGAGTTGACAATAACATTAAATTGTAAGTGGGTAAAGTAGGTACCTTTATGTGCATTATCTGTTATGTTGTTGTTGAACAGTTGAATGTCTACTTGAAAACGTGCTAATAAGTATGAAAATTTAGTATATGATATAACCTCAATTTTAACGGAAAATTGTTGTTTCTTATTCAAATATTCATTTCTATTTATATATATATATATTATTTTCTTGAGTATCTGATGTCAATTGTCTTTTTCTGTTCAAAAATACTTTCAAAAGCCCTCTAAAATGAAGTGTTTTATATTATTACACATTCTACCCGTGATATCCCCGATGAAGTAACTTTTTAACCGACCTCAAACAAAAAAGGAGGAGGTTCTCAATTCGACTATATTTTTTTTAAATGAATGATACCTCAGAACTTTTGACTGGGTGAACCGATTTTGAAGATTCGTTCCCTGTGGTACCATTTTAATTTGGTTCAGTTCTGACAGTGGTCTCCATGAGAAAATCATATAAATCTTAAATTTGCCACACCAGCCGATTTCGATGATTCTTTTTTTAGTAAAAAATTAGTTAGTGTACGCTAGGTTCACGAAAAATCACAAAATAGAATAAAAATACTGAAAATTAATTTATTTTTTTTCTTTTTCAACGTGTTTTATGTGGTATATGTAGTGTTTTATGCATATCTAATTTATTAACCCAAACAACACAGATGGCACTCGTTCAGTCGCTTCCTCTACTATTACCTACCAAACTAGAAACTAAACTAAACTACTCTAGAACTAACTAGAACTACTCTGTTAAAGTATGTGCCAAAAACTTAATGCACTCAACTTGTCATTTGGTCGTTTCACGTTTAATTCAATGAGATAGAGAATATGACTCTATTTTCCAATAACAGTTTTTAGATAATCAACATTTAAGGTGATTGTAAACATACAATATTGTAAAAAAGTTTTGGTTTATTGCACGGTCCATACATATCAACCAAATACATGCTTTGTAGTCGAATAATGTGTTATTTTTAGCTTAACAACACCACGAAACTATAAAAATATATAAAATATTGTATGCAAGTACTGCTTATAATTTTGAGAATATAGATATCGCTCTTCAATCATCCTCTAACAATAACCAACTTCAACTCCAACTCTCTATCCAACTCTAACTATAGTCGTCTCTGTTCTTCAAATGATGAATCTTCGATGAATTGAAACTAAATTGCCGTTCGATGCTAGTCAAACTTTAATTTCAATTTTCAGCATGGTATTTTCTGCTTGGAAGTATATTTTTTCGAAATATATACCGAATCATAACGTATTTATTTACTAATTATGTAACAAATACAGTAGAATCTCGATAATCGAAACATTCACTAGTAAAAAACGTCCAGTAATTGGAATATCCACCCTCATGGAAAATGCTATTCTCTACCAATCACTCAAAAATGATATTGTTTATTTGTATATACATCTAACATAATTGGCTGTGATAATTGTAAAAGCCGAATAGTATCTACATAACATGTTTCACGTTGTATGTACAGTCTCGCTTAAATTTATTTCTCATTCAATTACAAAATACCCCTGATTTTAATTCAGTTCCGATTGCCGAGAATCTACTGTACTTCAAAAATAGCTGCAGCTTGTTGCCAGCTTAGAATAATATAAATCTAAAATACATACCCATGTCAAAGCTCTTCTAATCCTGGTAAAGAATAAATCAAAAACTCACATAAATTGGTTAATTGCAATGGAAACGCCGTTATGCAATTGTTAACATACAGAGCATACTTGTAATAATTTAATACCAGTTATGTTGCATATTAAAATAATAATTTAAATTGTTAACTTCTCTATATATTTAATTAATAAATAAATTATTTATTTGTTAAATTATTATTAAAATTTATTAGAAACATTACTTTTATTTATGTGTTGTACGAGTTATACTAATGTTTTAATTAATCACCCTATATAAAAGTAGGCAAATAGTTTTGTTTACATATACAGGCTGTTGTATAAAAATGTATACGGGGTGTATAAAAAAAATGACCCGTAGCCTTAGGAATTTAGTCTCGACTACATATTCAAAGTTATTTTGAAAGAATAAGATAGAAAAAATTGTTTATTTGCTTATATCTTTTAAGTTGATCAATCAATTTTGATTTCAGATCTTGTCATCTATTCTCGCCCATTTTCAAATTTTAACGAAAGATACATTGAAATCGGCCTCAGGGAAAAGGCCTATTAGTTATGATGAATAAGCGAGTAGAAACGCATAAGACATTCTGCCCTTATTGTGAATACATTTGCGAAAGTAGTATATATGACCAGACTTTTTGTGAAAGGAGAAGCCGTTGCCCATTTATTTGGATCAAGGCTTATATTATGACATGATGTATGAAAATATGCGATGGCCGTAGTGTCAACGAGCCATTAACCATATACCTAATTAAGTATCACTCTGTATATCACTATCACTGCATAGTATAAAACAAAGTCGCTTTCTCTGTCCCTATGTCCCTTTGTATGCTTAAATCTTTGAAACTACGCAACGGATTTTGATGCGTTTTCTTTTAATAGATAGAATGATTCAAGAGGAAGGTTTATATGTGCAATAACATCCATTAAATAGTGGAGAAGTACTGCTATTTTTGAGGTTTCTAATGTGATGTCGTAAATAATTACAATAAGTAAATAAGTAAAAATGTAGTGTATGAATTTAGATATTCCAAAGATAGCAGGAAATCTTCATGGTATAGGGAAAGGGGGATTGTTTTACTCCAAATTTAACGCGTGCGGGCCACGGGCAGTAATGAATAAATCAAAACTACTGGATCGATTTTAATCACATAGGCTATATATTTTATACCCGTGCGAAGCCAGAGCGGGCCGCTGTTTTTATATACAACGTTCACAGTTTTTCTGTAGTGTATTTAGTATCAGCATTGCACCCGTGCGAAGCCGGGGCGGGTCGCTAGTATATTATAACCTATAGATAAGTGTATACATTGTTCACATACATACAATAGATAATATGAATATTCACAAAAACACCTGCAACCTGCAATGCAACATTCCCGCAGTATAATATAAAATTATTAAATTCTATCAAAAGCTCTATAGGTATGTATAGCTAGACTAGCTAGCTCTAAAAGTATTTATCATATGAAATAACTTTATTTACCTATTTCTGTTTATAGTTTTTATTTGTACCAGGTGTTCTAGAGGAGCTATGTTTGATTTATTTTTGAAGCTAAATAATATTAGCCTAGTTTCAAAATTACTTTTTTTTCGATATTAAGAAAATATGCGATCATTCGTTCGTACAGGGTTGTTTAAGCTATTTATAGCGATATGAGATAAAAAGAGTTTTGCACGGAATCGTGCAAAGAGGTGGTTTTCAACATTTTTCTTCTTTTTAAGATGTTAAATATTGACAAATTTTATTAAGAAAATTTTTAGCGTCTTTGTTAGCTGCTATAAATTTTGTTTATAAATAATAGGAATCTAAACTATTTGGAAGAAATTTTAAAAATTTCTAAATGCACGTAATTTTTGGGTGCAGCAATACCTCCTATGACGGATTTCGGAAGAATCAACAAATTTCCACAATTTTTTGCAATTTTCTCGAAGACTATGCATTAAAGGATGCATAGTCTTCCGTGACTGGAACCGGGGGGTGAATTTCTAACCAATCTGTATATTTTTATTGTTTCCAATGTTTTGCATTTTTGGAAAAATTTATATTTCTCGACTGAAAAGTTTTATCGCTGATCTCACTTCGAAAAAGACACACAATTTTTAATCATATAACCGCGTTGACCTAGTAAAAATTATTCATTTAGACATACATTTTTGAAAAGAAACCATGCTTTGTAATATAAAAAAGTTTAAATCGTTTATCGAAGAATTATGACAGAAATTAACCCCCTTTTATATTAACCCCACAGCAAAATTGCCATAGTAAAAATTACTCCCTTTAGTCTAGACTGTCTGAAAATCTCTATGTTGGATATTTACAATCTGACTCACTACCCGAGGCTAAGACTTTCATCTTCAAAAATACGTGCCAAGGAAAATTTTATCTTACAGCTATCATTACGGTTCTGTCAAAAGTGCTTTCGTTGTTAGAACAAATAAAAATGATTTTCAAGTCTAGATCATCATCACAATTGGCTAATAAAATAAAAACTGACCTAGAAAAAGTTAAACATAGTATGTTTTTTTTTTTTACATCCCAATCTTATTATCCTATCTATGACCTGTGGGATTCATGACACAAGTATATCTCTAACCACGTATAAATTTATAAATGACAAGTAAACAAATCAAAAAGTCACATGAAACATTTCATGTATATTTACACCATTACTAAAATTGTACCATATTTAGCGTGTTTCTCTCCTGTATTGTTGTAGACAGACCTAAACAATATAAAACAGGAATAGAGTAAATAAAACTATTAACCAAATATTCAAAACATGTTGTGGTAGGTATGACTTTTAAGTTAACATTTCAATAACTTTATGAGGAAATTAATTAAGTAAGCATTCATTGCACGCTAGTCAAATTCTGCATTAAAATCACAAAACCTGATGTAAAGCAGCTTTTTTTGTATTTGATTTGACTCTTAAAAAATTTGAGACTACGTTTTGCAAGCAAAAAAAAAGTTGTGCTAAAAATCTGTCGTCTGTCGTCTGTCCGTCTGTCATCACAATTACTCAAAAACGAAAAGAGATATCAAGTTGAAATTTTTATTGCGTGCTTAGGACGTAAAAAGTGAGATCGAGTTCGTAAATGAGCTACATAGGTCAATCGGGTCTTGGACCCATCTTGTAAGCCGTTAGAAATGGAACAAAAGTTAACATGTAAAAAATGTTTCTTATAAAAAAATAAACAACTATTGGTTGAAATATTTTTTCGTAAACACAACTGTTTACCCGTGAGAGAGCATATTATGCGCAAATTGTAGTATTATATGGGTATATCAGTTATATATGTGTGACATGTATGCATGTGTAATGTGATAGAGTAATCAACACTGTTTATACATGGTGTTTCAACAATTAACTACATCACCTTCCAGTCGTCATTTTTACTAGTTTTCGAAAATTTTCGAAAGTATTTTCTAGGAAACTTTTATTACGTTTTTTCTTCAAAAATTTTTATTGTCTGACTATTTGAAGCTACCCATATAGTTTATCTCTTTATCTTTTATGCTTTTGGAGAAAAGGACACCAGAGTTAAACCTCTAATTTGATCCCTCATGATAAAACAATGATGTTTACCAAAAATCAATTTCTTCAATTATATGCATACTTTCACTTTCATAACAAAATTTACATATTAAATATAAGGATGAATTTTATTTCTTCGATTATTTCGATTTTCGGGAGTGTAAAACCATGTCTTGTGCCATAAAATGAATAAAAGCAGGTTAAATAAACAGATATATAATAAAACATACAAGTTAAATAAATAATAATAACATATTATATATATTTAATACAGTAGTATTGTAATAATAATGTTTGTTGTAAAATGACCCTGACTTTTTAAATACTTGGTAGTAAATAATATTATAGTCCTCATAAATAGTTATAAATAAATAAATAATAATTAAATCCCATTAGAATCATTAATTTAGTTTCATTATATATTCATGTGTGTATTATATTATATATTACTTTTAAGTGTTGAAATCAATGGAAGATTATCAAATATTGAAGGGGTAATATGGTTTGGAACTACTTCAGATAGGAATACTTTGCCAATTAATAAATGACTACATGAGCAGACATTTTTCAAATATTTGTGCATTTTATTATGGAACATCCATACACCACGTTGACCGGTCAAGAAGAAGAGGGAATTAGTTCAAAAACTACGCTTAATATTCAAAAAACTACATTCCAGTCAAAAGGGAGTCATAGTTAAGTCTCCGGTAGGTTAATGTAAAGTACGAAGGAAGGTAGCGGTTCCAAATAGGCTGGAATTGAGTCACGTAATGTATGAACGCTCCCTTAGTAAAACTGATTTTGCTGTCAGAAGTATAATTCTTTTAATTTATTTTGAGTCTACCAGCGAAACTTACACGTACCGCTTTTTAATCTAACAAAAGTTTGTCTACATTTGGTTGTTGTCTCGTTAACAGTAACATTTTTCATGAAACTGAAGCTTAATTTCAAATACATTATTCAGATACATTATTCCATTTAAATGGTGGAAACGCAATTAAATTATAGAGTATATTAATCCTTACCATATACTTAACATTTATTTGCGCTTCCACCATAATTATCAAATCTGTTTAAAAGAAAGAATGATTTTATGTTAAATTTCCGACTTTTTTGTATGCATTTTTAAAAACAAACTTTCCAAAGAAACTATGGTATAATTTTCACAGCTTAAGATTATTATTACACTTTCAATATTTCATAAACTTTCAGTACAAATAAGTGTATAAGTATATGGTGTACGTGAATAGTAGTTATTTTCCACGACCGTCTCATTACCTATACGTACCGATTTCTTCATTCTCATATTTACAAACATCCCCTAATATATTAACACCCTATGTATAAAATGTATTCAAGTCTTTGTGTAAACGCTATTAGTGTGTATTTTTTTAAAGTGTTTATGCACTTCGAACTCTATATAAAGATACATTAATAGCAAATTTTTTTTAGTTCAAATTCGGAGTAATTCAAATCATTCTTGAAATTTTTTTGATACAAAATGTAATTTTGTGATTTTTTTGATACAAAGCGAGAAGTTTTTGAGTTGATGAGTAAAATTACTCTGAAATATCACCCTTCGAATACGATTTGAGATATAAGCGCAGAAACTTAACGCCTATACCAATCTCAGAAACTCAACCATACAATAAAAAGACATTAACTTTAAAATGTAACATATCACTGAAAAAGGACAAAAACTCAACCTGCTAGAGATCAAACTGACCTAATTTCATCTTCTTTGTTTCAGCTATTGAAATGAAGATGAAATTAACATTTCAATATCAGGTTCATTGGAAGTTATACAAGTTTAAATCTTCACCTTCTAATGTTTTTATCTTTTCACATACGACTTACATATTACATGTATTTTAATTAATCCGACAATATTTACTTATAATAGCTATTTATACAAATTACACCTGAATCGATATATATTTACAAATTTTTGAAAAACAACAAATTAATTTATGAAATAATTTTTATCCACTTGACCTTGAATGTAAATAGAAATAATTTTATTAAAATAATATGTATTTTTAACAAAATATTGAACAAGTTGTTTACTTGTTTTTATTACCTGTAATTACATACTAAGCAAACAGTAGAATTCTTAATTTTAACTTTATGTTCTAAAGATGATAAAATAGATCGAAATCATGTAAAACATTTAAGTTTCCCTTTAAAAAATTTTTTAAAATTAGATTATACAAAAATAACATTTGTAGTTTTAATTTGAATATAGAATTCCACAAAGTAAATCTCAACAAAATGTATTACTTAACTCCTCATTTTCGAAACGATGCCATTTTTAATCATCGGGATTATTTTGATATTTAGATCATTTCTGATCATATTGTAACTTGGATCGGGACAACACAAAAATCGCATCCCTTCAAAAATTAGGCGAGAAGTGCGATTCTATGCGATTTTATCTCATATTCAATTTGTGATATTTCGGAGTAGTTTTAGTCGATAAGTCAAGAAATTCACGCTTTTTCGAAAAAAGAATATCATTTTCATACTTTTTTATCAAGTAATCCAAAGATTCAAAAAAATCAAAAATGGTTTATATTAACCCGAATTTGATCTCTAATGGTCTTTAGCTGTATGAAAGAAACAAAGGATTTTCCCTATATTCAGTCCCCAAAAATACCGCCTGTTAAAATAATGGTACTGTATATATTTTGTTAACATTATAATACTACATACATGTTAATTATTAAAAACATTTTTTCCACTTAACATAGTTTTTAGTGTATATACACAAGAAGGTTGGGGGGGGGGAGGTGAATTAGTAAGTTTAGTACAAATGAGAGAGGGTAGGTAGTTTGTTTTAAATATTTGTTTTTTTAGTTGTTTTCAAGGGTGTTTAACCATAATTTTTTATTATTTAAGTTTTATAAGTGGTTTGTTTGTGGTTGATTGTGAATAAATGGATATTTGACTAATTTTTATTTTATTTATTTATTTTTTAAATATGAAAATTATTTAAATAAATTTTATTATAGTTTAATGTGCATAAAAATTATATAAATATTCCATTCTCTGAAAGAACGGCTGAGTAGAAAGGAAGGGGGATGAAATTGCGAGAACTATATCCCAAATAATAAATCAAATGTATATTTATCTTAGAAAACATATAGAGTTGTTTGTATTAAATTTTATTCTTATTTGTGTGATTTTCGAGTAAAATTGTTTCCAAGAACGTCTAATAGCACATGACATCCTTTCAGGCTTATAAAATACTTAGAATGGATTTAGGAATAAATTATCTTTTTCTTCAAATTTGAGGCTCGAGTATTTAAGATACAGCTAATAGTCCTACGAAATATGTCCACACAAAAACACTGAAGTTTTACACGATTTAAAGATTTCCAGTATAAGAAAGCAAAAATACCCATTTCCTTAAGTAACTGATTTTGAAAATTCATTCAGATTTTAACATTTCCAGTACAAAAAAGTAAAAAATATCGATTATATTTTAGAAACCGAATTCTGAAGACAAAATTTCTTTAGCTGCGTTAAGCGATTTTATCATAGAAATTTTCTTATTTAGGGATAAAAATTCTGTTTGTTTTACGTTTTCACTTTTGTCGGTAGCTCTCACGACTTCCTATTCATCGATGTATTGTTTTTAATAGACACTCCAGAGATCATTACAAAATTTTTCTAAATGATTTTTCTTTTAAAAACTAATTCTTCAAGTTATAGCATACTTCTCGTCAAGTATTAGCATGTATTACAATCAAGGGTCCCGTAGGACGACATCTTGAAAAAATCAATATTTACGTACTTTCTGCAATTTTGTCGCATCGAACCAATAAGGTTCATGTTTCAGACCTTCCTACCTTGCATAATTTTACAATGTTTTTCCTACTTCATAATATTTATTTAAATATATTAATATTGTCATAATTCTCATAATGAATAAATTTATTTGTATGAATACATTTTATATTCTTTTTTAAAATTGAGTAGGTTGACAAAAAGTATCCAAGTGTTTATTTATTTATTTAAAAAAGTATAATTTTTTTATCAAGTTTTTGCTATAAAGGATGTATTGATTCTGTTTTGTCAAGACGGGAAACAGTATCGAATATAGTATATCGGTTGGTAACTTAACTTAGAGTAATTGCTCCGCGACTGCAATATAAGAAAAAAATTTACAAAACGTGAAAAATATGTAATTAAGTGCACAATAAACACCATGTTCAAATATATTTTCCACGTACAGTTTAGTAGAAATATCACCGTCTTTATGGAAAACTGATATCTACCAGAATTAAATGTCTACAGATTTCTGTAAAAATAGTCAATATAAAATATTTCACGGCCATCTTTTCTGATATACTCAATGAATAATTACGACTATTATACATTTAAAAAAAATAGAAAACCATACATATATTTTACCTGTGTAAAACAATCCTTACCATTATTTCAAGTGTTATAGAAAGGGGATAAGCGAGAGAAATCTTTACTTTTAAACCCGGAGCGAAGCAGGTGGGTATCACTCTAGTTTTATTCATAAATATATGCTTAAAAAAATATTTTTCACTATATTCAAAGAGAGTCTACAAATGTTTCTTTTCTCATAATGTGCAAAAACAGGATTTAAACATAGAAAATTAAATTCTCTTGTGATATATTTATATATGTTTGCCACAGCGTATCTCAGAATAATGATTAATAAACTTTCTGAGAAACAGACAGATTTCAAATATGATAAGTTGTTTCATGGAAATTCTACTTTTATTTTGTAACTCTTTGTAGGCGTATGGAAACATAATGCCTTTGTTAAAGCCTACGAGATACAGCTTCGGGTAATAGAATGTGTGTTTTTTTCAACTCATGTCAATATTGTAATACTCTCATATAAGGTAAACACATCTAAAAATAGAAAATTGTATAATTTGAAAATTTTCACTGACTTTTTTTGCTTATGTTTATATTTATTTTTCTTGCCAGTGGAAAAGTTTATTATTTATTTTTTTGTCATTGCTATTATTTTGTTTTTTATATTTTTTAAATAATAATAAATAAATATACGAATTATTTGTAAAAGTGAAAAAACAGTTTATTCATTTTTTATTCCTTTTAATAAATATGCCGTGAACATAATATACCTTTTAAGTAAAAAAGCGTCATATCTTTCTCACAGTTCATTGATTCAATTTTGTGAGCTTGCGTTCATATTGACCTTCCGTGTTTTGTTACTCGATTTGAAGTTAAGTCTTCAGTCAAATCCGGCAATCTTAAAATACATAAAAAAGTATTTTAGGAGATATGCAAAGATTGAATAATACTAGGGATTTCAATAAAACTTTTTAAATATATTTTTGGTTAACAAAGTTTCCAAAAATCACAAAAAATTCCTAGGTCACCGGGCTTTTTATTATTATTTTATCGTTTAAAGTTGGCTGAAAAAATGATAAATCATATAGGCTATCCTTTTCAATTGGATATTTCTATATCAAAAAATCTAGAGAATGTGATAAAAAAACTATGAAAAAAATTAAGAAAATCTTGTAGTTTATAATAATACCATAAAAATATAAGGTTGCCGATGATATAACAACAGAATTTTAAATTAACTATGAGTTCATCGAAGATCCATCATTTGATTAACAGAGACGACTATAGTTAGAGTATTGATGATCGAAGAGAGCTATCTATATTATCAAATTTATAAGCAGAACTTACACACAATATATTATATATTCTTGTAGTTGCGTGGTATTGTAAAGCTAAAAATACTTGACTACACACATTATTTGATTAAAAAGCATGTATTTGGTTCATGGGTATGTACCGTGCAAAAAACCAAAAATTTTTGACAATACTGTAGGGAAACAAACACCTTAACAAAATTCTTTTAAAATACTTTAAAATATAGAAATTGTTTTCTAAAATAAAATGGGTTTCTTTTTTAATGCGTTTTCAAAATCACACAATCATCTGCTTCACATCTGTATAAACATTTATAATGAAAGACAACTGCCCTGTATCTATATGGAAGTTATAATGAAAGATTTGAACTTTAAAAGCGAAAAATAAAGGAATTTTTTATTTTCTGAGACCTACCTCTTTCTATTATGAAGAAAATTTTTTTCAAAAGTGTTTCTAAAATCGCACACTCATCTGCATCTCCCTGTATCTATATGAAAAGTTTTTTTTTTCTGAAAGTTCCATACAATATTGATATTTTATTTAGTAATATTGATAAGGAAGATAACTTAAAAAGCGAAAAATTAATGAAGCTAAATGAATTTTTTATTTTCCTTATACCGCTTTTTCTTGTAAAGCAAACATTTTTCCTTTACATATAATATAAGTTTACATCTTTAACGAAAAGAAAAATTATTTTCACTTTAAGAATCATTAAAAATTATGTAACTTGAATCGTGTGTAACTATGAAAATGAATAAATAAAAACTTCTTATAATAATTTTTCTGAGTACATTACGTCCCCAAGAGGAAAAATATACGAGAAAAACGCCGCGAAACCTCCGCTTTATATCGATTTATATAACCTTGAGGTTGTGAAGATTTTAATCTAAAAGTAAAAAGTCCGATTTAGATTAAAATCTAAATGTAAAAAGTCCGATCATAAAACTGTTATAGTATCCATAATATTACGCAAAATAAAACGTACTTTGGATCAAATATAGTGTCAGTCACATATGGAATCATTCTTTTTTAATCCCCGAACTAATCCCCGAAATCCCCGAGAAAAGGGGGGTTATAAGTTTGACCGCTATGTGTGTGTGTCTTTCTGTGGCATCATAGCCCCTAAACGGATGAACCGATTTTGATTTTTTTGGTTTTGTTTGAAAGGTAAATTAATGGAGTTTTCTTAGCTATGTTTTAAGTGCGAATTTAGGGTTCCGTATCCAAAAAAATTGGGGAAGCTCTTCAAAATCGGCTGAGTTTGGAAAAGGCCTTAAGAAAAAAGGCAATTTAATGGAGAGTGTTCTTAGATATGTTTTAAATGCGAGTTTGGGGTTCCGTACCGATAAATTTGTCGGGGGTTTTTTAAATTTTGTAAATTTTCATATTTTAAATGTCTTTATGAGGAAGAATTAAATTGAAATTCAATTTATTTTAACTTTCGAAGCACTTTTTCTCTTTTAGAAAGAGAAATTATAATGAACCAATTTAAAATTTCGATACTGAGCGTGACTTGACTGAGCAAAGACAAAAGAATCGATCTGGAACGCACTTTGGGGTCAATGTTTGTGTATGGAGGTAAGAAAGTTACAAGAAAGTATGCGAGAGTATTATAAATAAATTTATCATGCAACATTAGGTAGGTACTAGAAATTATTAATAATTTCACTTCCAAGAAAGAGATCGTATAGAAATGAAATGAAAAAACAAACTTTTTTTTTTATTAAAGAAAATGGAAAATTTTTATGTAATATTTGATTTAGAGAGAGTTGTAAGTTGTTATTACGAATCAACAATTTATAATAATCATTCATGAGGAAAATGTAATCTTTTTAAAAATGTGTATTTTTTATCAGAAATAAGTAAGTTTAAGAACAGGATTATGTTATTGTTTATACCGTTGTTCGTGTCTGAGAGAGTATTAAGTCGTCTGTGACCAATATTTCAATGTGTAATCATTTACTAAATATTATACTCTTTTTTTATTCCTGGAAAATCGTTTCAATACAATGGAAAAATTGATTTAAACTTAGACCAACTTCTTTTTTAAAAAAAAATCAAACTTTTTATTGAAAATTGCCTTGGTGCTAGTACATCCTTGGCGTATAGTTTGATGGTAAACAAAAAGGGGTAATCTGGAAACCTTCTAAAATATAATTTAAAATTTTTGACAATATTATATGGGAACAACATCCTGGAAATCAATTTTCACGAAAAATTTATATTTAGTACTAGAGTGATACCCACCCGCTCGCTTCGCTGGGTTTAAAAGTAAATATTGATAAAGATTGCTCTCGCTTTTCTGTAACACTCGAAAAAATGGTAAGGATTGTTTTACACAGGTCAAGTATATGTATGGTTTTCTATTTTTGTAAATAAATAATAGTCGTAATTATTCATTGAGTACATCAGAAAAGATGACCGTGAAATATTTTATATTGACTACTTTTACAGAAATCTGTAATTTATGGTAATGTCAAACTAAAACCATTTTTATTTTTTTATTTATTTTTTCTTAATATATCTTTATAAATTGTATCTCATGTGTTATTCTGAAGTATGAGCTATATTGCTGTACAGTTTCATTAAAAACCATTCGCTAGTTTTAGCGTGAAAGCGTAACAAACAAACAAACATGCTTACTTTCGCATTTATAATATACAAAAAACAGAGATAGAGATCGAGGTGAGAATTGTTTTTTCCCATTAGTTCATGATAGCAGTAACCACTTTTAAAATCCGAAAAATAGGAAGATTTTGAAGAGAATTTCTCCTTACCATTGGAGTTTATCCGAACTGCTTGATTCTTGACGGAAGAAAATGTTTATTTCCATTTCTATGTGTGCTTATAGAGTAGAAAACAATTCTAATTAGGCTATGATATTTGTTTGATGTTGCATTCATACTTTATCTATGTTTCTACCTGTTTCAATGTCTCTTTTCATTCAATATATTTTTTGTGACACACGTCATACAAACAAGAAACACCTACAAAAACGTAGTAATATGAAAGTTTCTTATTGAAATTTATGATTGTGCGTCAAATAAATTTTCTTTTATTGAATATAACCTATAATATATGTCAACTTAATATTCTTTTGATGTCACACAACGTGAAAAACTTATACCTAGAACACTGGCAAAAACAAAAAGAGAACAACCTTGGTGAATTGAACCTTTGGAGATAATATCAATAACTTGATTAAAAAATTTTCATCAAATTTTGAAGAAATCTTTCTTGTTTTTTGAACAAAATTTATGGAAAATAAGAGTAAAACAAAATTTATTTATTTCTTTCTCGACTAAAAACACATGCTTACAACATCTTGATGGTGGTAGCTCTAAAAATCGATTCCCACCCAAAATACTACCGCTTGATTTATGCTAATACACGGCGAAATATAATTATAACTGAAATGTTATAGAAATCAAAAAAAGTTTCAATAAGTTCAAATCAAATTTGCTTGTGTTCATCATTTCAAATTTGAAAGAAAATCGAATTTTTTAACTCTATGACGTCATCAAAATCCAAAAATTTAATTTTGCTCTATCACATCCAAATTTTATCCAATATTAATAAACCAAGTATGCAATCCTACTAAATTTGGGTCATATTTTTCAAATTTGTGATCATAATTAACCTACCTTTGATAGGTTACAACAATGTGGAGTCCTGGTCCCAGAATTAAACACATTACTGATAGCTAGCGAAAAATTTATATCACAGCTGACAAGAATGACTCAAAATTACTGGGTTTCAAAAAAATTCCAATTATGATCGGATCAAATTTATCTGTGTTATCAAAAAAATCGAATTTTTTAACTTTATGACGTCATCAGAACCCAAAAAATTTAATTTGCTCTATCATATCAAAATTTTATCCAATTTTGATAAACCAAGTATGTAATCCTACTAAATTTGAGTCATAGGTACAAGTGGTTATAAATAAATTTTTTCTCGGAAGCATATAGACAGAATTTTTCCCTTATTATCTTTCATTTTACGCTTAACTAAATATCTAGTTCAAAAAAATAAGCTTAAACATATCGAATATCAAATCTAGTTTAGTCAAGCTTAAAAGTAGCTACGAGAAAAAAAAATTAGAGCATACGGGAGAGATTTTTCTACGTATTAATATTTATAAATATAAATAAAAACCAATATTTATCTCACTAGTAATAAAAATATCTTCAGCAGAGCAGTAGTTGTTGCTATTCTTAGAAATAGTTTTCTTATTCGAACTAGAAATATCATATCTGTAACAAACCAGGTGATCTGAAAATACTTAGGTGTATGTGATAATATGACAGTTTTTATAAATTGAAATCGTGCATCGTCGCTTGAAGGTAATAAAAGCTTAAAGTATGTGAAATACTCACATTTACTTACATATTTTGTATGAAATATTTTAATGGCGTTTTTATTATAGAATGAGGAAAACTTTACATGGTTTTCTTGCTCTTGCAATAAAATTTAAATTTCCAATCAATGTCAATAATAGGCTTTTGTCCCCAAAGAATAGATCGGTTGAAAAAGTTTCTAATGATTAAAAAAATTCCAATGAGAGCAGATCAAATTTGCCTGTGTTATCAAAAAAATCGAATTTTTTAACTTTATGACGTCAACAAAATCCAAAAAAAATTTAATTTTGCTCCATCACATCCAAATTTTATCCAATATTGATAAAACAAGTATGTAATCCTACTAAATTTGGGTCATACTTTTCAAATTTGTGATCAACATTAACCTAGCTTTAATAGGTTTCAAGAATGTGGAGTCCTGGTCCCGAAATTAAGCACATATGTGATAGCCAGCGTAAAACTGACATCGTAGCTGAAAACAATGACACAAAATTAGTGGGTTTCAAAAAAACTTCCAATAAGTTCGGATCAAATTTGCCTGTGTTATCAAAAAAATCGAATTTTTTAACTTTATGACGTCATCAGAATCCAAAAAATTTTATTTTGCTCTATCACATCCAAATTTTATCTAATTTACATAAACCAAGTATGTAATAATACTAAATCTGGGTCATACTTTTTAAATTTGATATCAAAATTAACCTAGCTCTAATAGGTTTCAAGAATTTGGAGTCCTGGTCCCGAAATTAAGCATATAAGTGATAGCTAGCGTTAAACTGACATCCTAGCTGACCCAATGACCCAAAATTAGTTGGTTTTCTGTATTATCAAAAAATCTAATTTATGACGTCATGAAAATCCAAAAAATTTAATTTTGCTCTATCACATCCAAAGTTTTTCCAATTTTGATAACCAAAGTATGAATTCAAATTTGTTAACTTAATTAACCTATCTCTAACAGGTGTCAATAATGTAGAGTCCTGGTCCCCGAATTATAAGCATATAAGTAATAACTAGCCAAAAATTGAAATCACAGCTGAAAAGAATGACCCAAAATAGTTTTCAAATCTTTGTACTTCAAAAGACTTCGCTTTTGAAATAACATATATGCAAGTATAAGAAATATTTAGTTTACAAATATATGAACATGAGCATATAAAAATGTACACATCACATCATATCAAGTAATTGCAAGTTGATAAAATATTTATTTAAGAAATGAATTTCAAGTGATAATATATACGATACGAATGATATAATTATATATGATAATGTGTAAGAAATGTTTGGTTAAAAAAAATCATGATTTTCAATGAAATTCCACAACATTTCTTGGTGTTGCATTTTCAATTTTTATTTGCCATAAAAAGGTGTTTTATATTTGTGGTGTATTAATAAAATTCATTGATTGGAAACAAGTGAAGAATTCATTGAACTAGTTCTACTCAACCATTTTATCAATCCATTTGTTCTTTTTATAAAGTTGTACTACACTAAGTGTAGAAGGACTTCTTTTTCGCAAAGTAGTAAACTGTTCATTATTTTTACCCGACAGAGCAACGCAGAGAAGCGGTAATGTATTTATCAGTCTATATACGTGTGTTCCTATATGGCACACTAAAGACGCGTTGGCCGATATTGATGATTCAGACGTCAATCGATTTCTCTTATCCTTGAGAGTGCAACTGAAGATATGGTAGTAATGAACTGAATATGGCAAGCATCAGACGCCATACTGTAAAAATGTATGTGTATTCCTATGTGGCACACTAGAGACCAAACGCGTGGACCGATTTTGATAATTCTGACGTCAAATGATTTGTATCAACCTAGCGAGTGCTACTGAAGATATGGCAGTAATAAAAATTCAATATGGTGACCACCAGATGCTATATTGTTAAAATGTAAGTGTGTTCCTATGTGGCACACCAGAGACCAAAGGCGTTAGCCGATTTTGATGATTTTGACGTCAATCTATTTATCTTAACCTAGCAAGTGTTACTGAAGATATGGCAGTAATGAAAATTCAATATGACGACCACCAGACGCCCAACTATGAAAATAATGTATGTATGTTTATATTTAACTCAGTCGGGTTTTTTGATTTTCTAAATAATTTTATATATTTAAACTAAGTGTAGTACTTTGTCACCAAAAGAACATGCCTTTTGTAGCAACCATGAATAGATATACAGAATAAATACATCTAAAACGGCTAAACTAATAAATGCATACAATTCTATCAATATATGTGGATGGGTTGTTCATTTTACTATCACTGAATGTATAGTTTTTGTGAACATTATGGTCCCAAAAAAATTTACACATAAGCCGATCCCCGATCCCACATGAGGGTGAGCAAATGATTAGAGGTCCTTCAAAAAATATTTATACTAGTCTACTTCATTCAAGTTTACTAAGAGTGAAAATTTCTTTAGCCACAATTGTTTATACGTAAATTTTCGAAGAAAAACGTGAATGACAATGATCGGAGCAGGCTATAAATGTTTTTTTTTTTTTTTTTTTTTTTAATGAAGATTTTTTTATGAAGATAACATAAGATTGATGTTATTGGCACCGAGATCAGAGTCGCAGCTCATTTCTGGATTATCTAACATGGACAATTTTTATAAACCGTTCTGTCCAATACATATGCATTATATATGTTTTGTCATCTATTTACTAGATAGCGACAATAGAATATTAAATAGATTGTTTCAATTAAGATAATGAAATTTTCTCATTGGAACAATTCACTACCTACTAACTCTACTATCTATACAGGGTGTATCAAAACAAATGGCCAATAACCAAGGAAACGATAACAAATCCGACGACGCTCTTTTACTAAACTACAGAAAACCGAAACTTTGTACATCTTTCTGCGGCCGAAAGATTTTTGATGAATTATTTCTGATTAATGAAATTTTTCCTTCTTTGATGAGAAAAATTTTGCTATTTGAAGGTTTGTACAGTTTTTCTGCAAGCAAAAATGTTTCTCTTAAAGACGAAAAAAGAAGAGCAATAATTCGAAACATTTTCTTAAAAAATTTAATAGACTTGGCAGAAAACACGATGTGTAAAGTTTTGAACGCTGTAGCTACGAAGGTGGGCGTTTATTGATTTATTTATCTGGAAGTAGTAAGCTTATTAGGTTAGGTAAGGTTAGATTATATTGGCTGTCCACGAAGGACACACTTAGGCTATTGAGCCTATTGTGATACCATATATGTGTTTTACCACTTTTCGCTGATAATTTCATTTATCAGCTCCTCAATTTAAGAGGCTGAGTGCACCTCCTTCATGCATATACATGCACTACACCGGACCATCACTACTATTATTTTAATTAATTTTGTTGAGACGGCGGGAAGCTTGCTTCGGCTTCATTTACGCTATCTTGGTCATTTTTTTCAGAGGCAGCCTGTATATCTGAAGATAGCAGATACATCCATCCATCTATATGGATATATGTATACCCATTCTTTACACTTCCGGTACATCAGATCGCACAGTCATAATGCATGCAGCATAGTCATTAAATTTTATACCATTTCGATAATAATTTAATCAGCATATAAAGCATTAGTCACTTGTGCTGCTAATAATTTGAATAAATTTATTAAATTTGTTATGAAAATGTTACCTGCTAATTAATAATTATTATTGTAATTACTCCTGTAGGGTTGGTGTGTATGTGACGGAACAATTTATGATAATTATATTGTGCTTAAGGTTGTATGGACACGGAAGTTTTGGAATTGGGAAGAGTTAATTGGGGAAAGTTTATATGAAACTCAGTAATTTTGGCGGTAAAAAGGGGATGATAGTTTGGATGAAAATTTGTCATTTTTGAATTAACTACTTAACCGATTTTAAAAATTACCTCTCCTTTAATAAATTGCAATGCAGAGTTTCTGAGATATCCCAATATTTGAATCGATTTTAGTCCGTATATCAAAAACTATTCGACCAGTCATCAAATGCACCCGATTTTTGTACTTTTTGGGTCAAAATTACCTTATGAACTGAGTTTTATCGAAATTGGAGATAACAAAAATTTCTCGATTTTTTTGCAATTTTTTTCAAGGTTACCCCTTTGAAAAAATAGAGAAAAACACCAAAAAAAAATCGTGAATTTAAAGTTGGCACCAGATACGTTATATTACAAATTTTCTTGGGCACAGAGTGAGAGGAAAAATGGGATCCCCTTCCATTTTTTTTATAAAAAACCTTAAATATATCAAAGACCCTAACAATAATACCATAAATTTAGTTATTTTAATAAATAAATCGCCAAAGGTCATATAACAAATTATCTACATAAATATTTAAATATATCAAAGTTAAGTTTTCATGTAAGGGTACGAACGAACACATACTTTGTTTATTACAAAACCTGACCTAACACCATCATTTAAACATAAGAAATCACAATTTTCCCAATGTTTAATACCCATCTGGTTGGATACAAAGTAGAAGGTAAAAGGTATTAAGTATATATATAGGCAATTGTTACTGCAGTGTTCATAAGTTTTCCTATAACCGCTCATACAATATATATGTACGCATAAACTGTTGGTCAGAAATATTTGGTCTAACTAAACATCAATAAGTGAAATTTAGAAAATTTAGAAAACCCCCGACAAATGCGATTTGTTCCTTGTAAATCGATTTTTGGAAACTAAGCTATAAAATGTTCTCAATCAAATCGGTTCGACCGTTTAGGGGCTACGATGCCACTGAGAAACACACAGACGCACTGATAGACACTTTAAACTTATAACACTCCTTCTTAAATCATTATCAAAGTGATAGTCAAGGACATCAGATGAGATGAAAAGGATACTTAGAGAGCTATTATTTTTTGGGACAAATTATTGGAAATATTTTAATTGAAATTAAAATATTTAAGTTGACTTTGTTCTTTTGAATTATTGTTTTACAATACCTAATTATTTTACTATTTCACTTTTCGAAATGACTTGAACCAGGTTTATTTGACCATACATTTTCATAGTAATTATTTATATGTCATGCCTTTTCCAAACTAAATCGATTTTGAAGGTCATCGCCAATTTTTTGGGTACGAAAACTTTAGCTCGCACTTGAAACATAGCTATGACTACTCTCCGTTAAATTACCTTTCAAATGAAATCAAAAAAATTAAAATCGGTTCATTCGTTCAGGCACTACGATGCCACAGACAGACAAACACACAGACACACACACACATAGCGGTCAAACTTATAACACCCCTTTTTTTTAGTTTGTGGGTTAAAAATATGTCTCATCTGGTTATCAGATGGGTGAATATTGACATTATACCGTCTCTTATACCATCAAGGTTGGATCGCGATTAAAATTTAACGTTCATCCGAAAATCTGTTAGTACAATCACAGTTGAAACTCTTAGGTTTTCATACCCAAAATTCTCTCAGGATGATTCGTTTAATTTGTATTCCAACTATACGGCACACAATTCATGATAATATAACACACAATTTAAAATAAGTTTTTCGTATAACTGTATTCTTTATTTTCGGGGAAAAATGGTGTATACTTTTTTTTATCGAGATAAACTGAATATTGTATGTTTCACGCACACACACACCTATTCAAACAATACACAGATTAAAAAAAAAGAAACCTTTTGAGTTTTCATTTTTTCTTGTACCTTAACCTACCTTCAAGCTAAATATTAAATGTAGGTATATATGAACCAGTTTTATACATTTAGGTATTCACTTTTCTGTTAGAAGGTCGGGTTTTCTATGATTTTTTTTCACTCGTTATTCGATAGTATACAAAGAAAATGTGTGTGCATAACCTAAATTTTTTTTTAAAAATGTGATATAATTTTAAAAATAACATCATGTCTTTTATGGGGGGAAAAGTTATATGTGATTTGTACTGTGTAATTCAGAAAATTCATTCCAATTCAAAAAGCATTAAAAAAGAACAAGAGGTGGCTTTGAACACCCGGTAGGACCTATATTCCTTACGTACCTTGGTACATTATAAATGTAGCGCTTATTTTAGAAGTCAAATACTTGTTTGATTCTTTAAAGAATTTAAAAATAGCTACTTTTAGTTTTGACTGTGTTAATTCATTGTAATATTAGATTAAAAGAGACATACTGAATTAGTAGTCAATATCCGCGTACATATAATAGGGGATAATCCTGATGTCGAATTTGCCATGACAAAATTTGAAATTGAAATTGATTTAAAACGAAGAAGTTATAAGCAATTGAAAGATATTCCATCTCGTTTTGGCAAAAGAAAATTGCATTGAAAGGTATTCCATCTCGTTTTGGCAAAAGAAAGTTTTATATGTAATCTCTTTACCCTTTTTTTAATTAGGAATGTTAAATTTTCATATCTTGCGTAAGAACTTTTAAAACCAACTTCACTTTTCTGCACGTCCAGTAAGAATTCTTCACCAGAAGTGAAAAATTTTGCCCGATTCCCTATAAAAGAAACTTTTCAGTTTTCAATATTTTGAAAATTATGCCCGATATCGAAAAATTATATTGATAATTCTCGTCTTATATCGTCAAGATATGACATAATGCGCTGATACATCCATAACGCGCTTCATATACGCTCATGGATCCTTAAATTGGTTCAATTTCAATATATAATACATAAACAAACCATTTTAGAGTATTGTTATAGAGATACAATTTTACTTTTCAATCTCTTCAATATAAAACTTTTTCGTTCGAAAAATTTTAAATTGAATTTCATCTTTGTCATTTATAATAGTCAAATGTCGGCTTTTGTTTTTATTTATTATATCGATGACATGAAACCCGTTTACAAGGTTCTACAAAATATAAATCTGGAATACAATCTTTGCATACATTGTCAGGAAAAGAATCGGACTATCGCTGCCACTAAGTTTTCAGACCCTACATTAAGTAACTTTTTTTTAAATTAATAATTCCATTTTTTTATTAATTATTAATAAAATAACATCCCTACATACATTGCAAGTTAAATAAAAGCTTTTAAAATAGTTATATTTTTGAATAAAAAAAGAAGATAGTGACGTATTTACGCCCGTTGAGGCAGTAAGCCAATCAGAATTACGCTAAATTCACATTTTCAGCTTGTTTCTATGGAAAATTACGTAATTATATATTTAAAGAAAGTTTAGAAACAAACCATTTATCATTCTGCATGTTATTTTATCATTTTTCCGTGCGGTGGCGCTCCTAAAAGGATGTGTTGACATCACTGGCGTTTGAAGTTATAGTTTTGGAAATCCATTTTCAATTGTAAACTTACATGAACAAATAATGAAGTCTCGTTTTTTCGATATTCGATGGTGGACCGTTTGTTTTTAGCTTAATTTTTTTAACTCATAGTAAAATACGTAATGATTTATTATAAATCCAACAAAAAATTCCAATAAATTCCTAAAATCCATCATGAAAGTAAGTTTCAAAGCCATTCATATTATTATATTTTGTCATCATATCGTTTTGGTACACATCGAAATATATCACAAAGATATTAACGATACTCGACAAATAAATTTAGACATATATGTATGTATATATTTACGGTTGCAGATCAAAGACATTTTCGATGACATATCTAGATAAAATAAATAAATATTCGAGATCTATTTGTCTAACTGTTTTAGTATCAAACTTTACTTTTTTTTTATCATATGTGTAATAACGTATCTCGTAGATATCTCGTGTATCTCGGAGGTATCTAAGCACTCGCTTATAGATAAAACTGTGACAATAACGAAATATATATTGAAAGAAAATATCTATTTTTATCTGGTGTAATACTTCTAGTGAAAGGGTTATCAATATATATTCATGTGAGTTTTCGAAAAGGTTCTTCGTACTCATAAACTCATTTTTATTAAGAAATTTTGACATGCTTTAAAAACGAAGACTGGAAGATTTTTAAAATCTTGTACAAGCGCCAAGGCAAGTTTAGACTTGTAGTGGAAATTATTTGAACTTTATTTTCAACTTTTATGATGAATTTTGCTATAACTTCATGAATGTAGACGAAAAATAAGTATAAAATTTTTCGATATCTGCCTCGGTTTTCGAAAAATCGCCCACCTAACCCTTCCCTATCCTAGAACTGTCAGAATTGATTTAGACTTAGTTTAACTTCAAATTAAAAAAAAGCAAGCCCTTTATCCAAAACTGTCCTGGTGCTCGTACACTCTTAAAAAAGGCAAGACATATATTTGTTTGTTTTTGTCCAAAAGTACTATGGGAAATCAATTTTTATCTAAATCAGGTCCTAGAAATTTCCTATGAAATCTCTACATTTAGCGTTCATTGCATGCATAGAACAGCAAGTTATTATCCAAATATTAAGTAACTGGCTTAGTATAGGTCTAGATAACATTTTATGTATGCTTTCCAATTTTCCAATTCAATCCATTGCCGATGAAGTTAACGAACAAGAGAAAATATTTTAATCGGTCAGATTAATAATTTTTTTAATTCTAAAGAAATCAATAAAACCACCGTCTCTTGCGTGATATATCCAACAATTTTTCTTTCCAACAACATTGACATAATAATTATTTCAAAATAAAAGACGGAAGCTAATGTAAAAAAAAAATCTGTATCCGTCCATTGTTACAACAACGTATACAATGTCATCTATTGTTGTAGCTGATGTTTGTAGTAAAGTCTGTCAGTAGGTCTAACAATCATTTTCTAGAATAGCTTACCTTTTTTATTATTTACCTTGCCTTAAGCAGTTTGCTTATATAGAAAACAATATTTATATTTAGGTGTATAAGTTGAGTTGCTACGTTTCTACGCTTAGTAAGTGGGACAAGAGCTGGTAACGTTTTAGGATTTTATTTTAATATTGATTGCTTCCAAGTATTATTTAGAAAAGAAAATTGAAGGAAACCGCTCGCACTTTGCTAAACCTCACAGCATGTGATTCTTAGGTTTCAAATATCATTAGAGCCCCATGAGTTAGTGGAGCAAATGTTTCTATTTATTAAAATGAAATGAAATGAGAAAATGTAATTTTAATTCTCCCGACAGAAATTTGCTCCTAAGTTCCATATAGTACAGTCAAAGATGTTACAAATAAAGCACAATGAAAGAAACCGCTCGCATTTTGCTAAAACCACATGGAATGTAATTCTTAGGTGTCAAATATCATTAGTAACGCATGTGTTAGTGGCGCAAATGTTTCTGTTTGTTAATAAACAATAAATTGTTAAGTCAATGGAACGATCAATGTTAAAGTTCACTTAAAAAATAAGTAATTAGACAACTTGTATGACGTAAATTTTAAGTGTTTGTCAAATAATTGAAAAGTGTTATCCATGTATAACATATACGTAATTCAAGTTGCCTATTAATAATTTTATAAGTCAACTTTAACATTAATCGTTTCATTGAATTAACAATTTATTGTTTATTAACAAACAGAAACATTTGCGCCACTAACTCATGCGTTACTAATGATATTTGACACCTAAGAATTACATTCCATGTGGTTTTAGCAAAATGCGAGCGGTTTCTTTCATTGTTCTTTATTTGTTACATCTTTGACTGTACTATATGGAACTTAGGAGCAAATTTCTGTCGGGAGAATTAAAATTACATTTTCTAGACATAAAACTAAACCATATTAAAAGTTACTGCCGAATTAACGACAAAAGCGTCTGGCAATAATTTTATACATGATTAATCTAGCCTGCTTTTTCCTGGCTACGCGATATCTACCTATTTCCTTATTCAAATTCCATGATTAATTCCTCACTTTAAAGCTTATTGTGCTGGAAAATGATGAAAAATACGGCCCAAAAATAAATTTTGCTCATTATATAATTTGATTATCATATCTGTAATACAATTGCCTATAAATAAAAAGAAGTTAAATCACTTGCTTAAATTTTGATTTTACTTACTTAAAGCCCGTTTTAAGCCACGAGTATCCCACTGCGTAATTGGTCAAAAAATCATATTGAATTTAGAATGACGTCACTTTGTCAACCATGCATTGACACCCAAACTAAATGTGTTAGCAAAATTTCAGTCCAATCGGTTGAGGATAGATGCTTTAAAATTCAGTTTGACCCCAACAAACGTGATATACCATTCTAAGTGCTATAACTATAACATAACATGAAATACGAATATTGTTATAGTAATAACACTAACTACTAATTTCAATAAGAAAAGGAATAATTGAATTTAGATGACGTGAAGTGAAACATTTTAATGACGTCACCAGCACTTATACCATATAAATAAGCTGTACAGGTACGTCAGCCATTTTTGTTTCGAATAAGTTCCATTTTACAATATTTGCATTTTGATATGTAATATAATAAAAAGTAATATGAATATGATAATAATATGATGTAAAATTTTATTTTGAACCTCACTTACTACAGAGAAAGTTTAAAATGCTGGAGTGGGTGGGTGGCTACCGGATGTTTTAACTTATTTTAAAACTAATTTTAAACTGTTTATAATTTTAGATTTATATACCAAATAGTTTAAAGTACTTTTATTTTATTATTTTATCATAAACAATTTTAAAGTATAAGTAAATAGGTTAATTTTGAGATAATATTTAGTTCAATCGTCTAAACGATTTGTTTACCATGAAAACTCTTTTTGCAAGGCTGAAAACAAAAAATAAGTTTATTAAAATTTTCTGAATTTTATCTGTAGTTCAGTTTAAAAAAAAAAATAAAGTCGTTCTAATGATTCACGAAAGTAAAAACTAGTAACTTTGGACTGTCTTTTTTTTAAATTACTTTTAGTATGAATAATTAAAATTTCATAGTTGAAGTTAATTGAAATTATTTATGTGGGTGATAAGAAACTATTATAAATAATAGACAAAATATTTTTACTGGGTTGAGGTTCGAACGCAGGTTTTTTGGAAGTAGGTTTGGAAATTTTACTCATTACAAAGCTCTGTTTTTAACCCCCGAACTAACAAAAGGGGTGTTATAAGTTTGACCGCTATGTGTGTGTGTCTGTGTGTTTGCCTGTCTGATACACCGATTTTATTTATTTATTTTTTTTCGTTTTAAAGGTAATTTAACGAAGAGTGTTCTTAGCTATATTCTTTCAAGTGTGAGCTTAGAGTTACGTTCTCGAAAAAACTAAAAAATTGGCGATGATCTTCAAAATCGATTCAGTTTGGAAAAGGCATGACGTATAATTTTTAACATATAAATAATAATTTCTTTGAAAATGAATGGTCAAGTAAAACCTGGCTCAATTCATTTTGAAAAGTGAAATGGTAAAATAATTAGGCAATTCAAAACAATAATTCAAAAGAACAAACTCAATTCAAATATTTCAATTTCAATTAAAATATTTCCAAAAATTTGTCACATGTCTCATCTGATGTCCTTGACCATCACTTTGATAATGATTTAAGAAGGAGTGTTATAAGTTTAAAGTTTTTATCTGTGCGTCTGTGTGTTTCTCAGTGGCATCGTAGCACCTAAACGGTCGAACCGACTTGATTGAGAGTATTTTATAGCTGAGTTTCCAAAAATCGCTTTACAAGGAATAAATCGCATTTATCTGGGTTTTTTAAAATTTTGTAAATTTCACTTGTTTTATTATTTCAAATTATTTTCGAGATATTTATTTGCAATCAAATAGAAAATATTTTTGTAATTCGAACTTTTGGGAGATTTAAATTTAAAAAATTTTATATTAACCTTAAAAACAACCTTAAAGTGAGGTTTTAAGATAAACAAATATTTCTCTTTATTCTATTATCTCTTTTGTATGTAGGTATGCATGATAACTATATGTAACACCTGTGCGAAAATATATAGTTGAAAATTTTTAGTTTTTCCATTTCAAACAAAAATAAACATTATATAACAACAAAGATATTTTGTGTTTGGTGTTAAAATGTTCATACAGAGTTCATCGCCATGCAAAACATTTAAAAACTTTAAACTCTCCATCCAATTCTCTACTATACCTACTCTATCTATATACTATATTTAGTAAAATTATTGTAAAATGCTTTGTAAAACTTCTGTTCTCTGTTAGTTTTATAAACTGTAAAATTGTATACACATAAAAAAAATGGTACAGTAGAATGTTTAAAAGCATTCTGTTCGTATAGAGTACTGAAAATCGTCCAAAGTTTATTTTATTTTAAGGCTATCTTTTTGAAATTTTTGAAAACAAGAACACTTTGCTACTACTGTATCTCATACGGCAAGATTGTCAATTGACGTTTCCAAAAAATTTCTTAGGATCATTTTTAAATCGTGTGTATAGTTTCATTCACTCAATTTTATGGGAGCGTCCTTAAAAAAAACAATTTTAGCTATGGAAAGTTTTTCGTCATCCTCGTAAATTTGGGTCATACTTTTCAAATTTGTGATCAAAATTAACCTAGCTCTAATAGGTTTCAAGAATGTGGAGTCCTGGTCTCGGAATTAAGCACAAAAGTTGTAGCTACCGAAAATCTGCCATCACAGTTGAAAAGAATGACCCAAAATTTCTGGATTTCAAAAAAAATTCCAATAAGACCGGATCAAATTTGCCTGTGTTGTCAAAAAATCAAATTTTTTTTACTTTATGACGTCATCAGAATCCAAAAAATTTTATTTTGCTCAATCAAATCCAAATTTTATCTAATTTTGATAAACCAAATATGTAATCCACGTAAATTTAGGTCATACTTTACAAATTTTTGATCAAAGTTAACCTAGCTCTAATAGGTTTCAAGAATGTGGAGTCCTGATCCCTTATTTAGGCACAAAGGTGATAGCTACCGAAAATTTGTCAGCACAGTTGAAAAGAATGTCCCAAAATTAGTGGGTTTCAACAAAAATTCTAACAAGATCGAATCAAATTTTCTTGTGTTGTCAATAAAAGCGAATTTTTTAACTTTATGACGTCATCAGAATGCAAAAAATTTAATTTTGCTCTATCACATCCAAATTTTATCCAATTTTGATAAACCATGTATGTAATCCTACTAAATTAGGGTCACACTTTTCAAATTTGTGATCAAAATTAACCTAGCTTTAATAGGTTTTCAGAATGTGGAGTCCTGGTCCCGGAATTAAACACGTAGCTAGCACAAAATTCACATCACAGCTGAAAATACTTTTTAAATTTTTGATGAAAATTAATCTAGCTCTAATAGGTTTCAAGAATGTGGAGTCTTGGTCTCGGAATTAAGCACAAAAGTAAGTGAGATCGCCTTTTACACGATTCTTTATTAAATTTTTAGTTAGCGTATAAAACATACTTTTTGGTTTGCGCCTCGATCTCTGTTAGGCCGGTGGCTGGTGCCTCCTTTGCCACACCCTAGTCTCTTTATTGATAGGCTCTAAAAGCACTCACATCGTTTGAGCTTCTATATCATCTCTCATGCCCATCAAATTTTTGAAAACGTACACCAACTGGTAAGAAATGTTGAAAATTTTTCACAAAATTTCCCATACTGTATACGAGAATATGTTTTAACAATAGTTTTTGACAGCCGACTACACATTTACCAATAATATACTACACTTTTAAAGTGTCAAGTTACTTGTTTTTTACAAAAACTTTATAAAATTGACTACCATGCGCAGTTATTATGATCGTTTCGTGTTTGGAATCCTTTCTCGAAAAAACTGTAAGAAAAACATGTTTATCCAGAATTTTGATTCTTTTTTAAAGGCTATTTTGTACACTTCCTGTGAAGCTATTTGTACTGAGTGTAAGATGAAAAATATGATCCTTTTAAACTCATATTCCATAATCCTTTTCTACTTAAACTCAGTGTACTACACCGAACCAAAAAGAGGACTTAATTTATAGCGATTTAATATTTAAAATAGGTCACTACCACAAAAACACACGTAGGTATTGCACACACTCTCACTGGTAAGAGACCACACTACTGTTGGTTGGTTTTTTCGGAGGAAAATTAAAAATTATCACCATGGGAGTAATTAAACATTTTCATAACATATTTTTTATGTGTTTTTACCTAGGAAAAAAATAAAAAATAATATACAAAAAAAAAGTAGGAATATTATTTGTTTTATAGAATATACAAAATTTTTAGTAAAAACTGGGTGGAAAAAAAAACAAAAGTGATTAAATTATTCACTCGACACGGCAGTTGTTTGTAATAAGGTGTATCTATCTTTTTCTATAATAATGTGGCACAGATTTCTATAGAAAAGTTGGATTTTTTTAAAAATTTTATTGGAAACGGATACACTGTCAGAATCGATTGAACGGCATTGGAGAAACCAATAATTTTGGTTGATTTTAATCGATAATCATTTAGATAATTTTGGGTCATTCTTTTCAGCTGTGATGTGAATTTTTTGCTAACTATGTGTTTAATTCCGGGACCAGGACTCTATATTCTGAAAAAATATTAAAGCTAGGTTAATTTTGATTACTAATCTGAAAAGTATGGCCCAAATTTAGTAGGATTACATACTTCGTTTATCAAAATTGGATAACATTTGGATGTGATAGAACAAAATTAAATTTTTTGGATTTTGATGACGTCATAAAGTTAAAAATTTGATTTTTTTGTTAACACAGGCAAATTTGATCCGATCTTATAGGAATTTTTTTTGAAACCCACTAATTTTGGGTCATTCTATTCAGCTGTACTCCCAGTTTTTCACTTGCTCGCATTTATGTACTTAATTCCGAGACCATGACTTCGCATTCTTGAAAGCTATTGGAGCTAGGTTAATTTTGATCACAAATATGAAAAATATGACCCAAATTTAGTAGGATTACATACTACTTGGTTTATCAAAATTAATCAAATTTGGATGTGATAGTGCAAAATTAAATTTTTTGGATTCTGATGACGTCATAAAGATAAAAAATTCGATTTTTTTGATATCCGGGTATCCATCAATTTTTCGATCAAAACTTATTTTATAATTGCCTGGCCAAAATGGATTCCGTATTATCTGGTTCAAAAAGTACTACCAGAAGAAAGTAAAAAATGAGTTTGCCTAGCCCAACGATTTGCTAGCTATCTAAATTGAATATAGACATCAATGTGTGCTATAACTATATTTCTATCGTTTAAATTGTTTTTCGTGTTTTCTACGTATTTTTAATAAAATGACCACATAAATATTTCTGTTTCGGGAAATGTGGTTTTTTTTCTTTCTATATATGTTTAACAAGAGGAATGGGTTGGAGGTAGAGGAAAATTGAAGTAAAACGTGGTACGTAGTTTAATATAGTTTGCGGTTTTTATTTTATTTTTTGGATACTTTAGTTTTTCTATTTAAGATAAATATGATTAACTGTTTCTTTGGGGATAATTTTTTTTTTTTTGAAAAAATATAAAAAAGAGTTTTATACAAAGCTCAGAGTGCTTCATACTTATGACGACAAATTTCTAGAAGTTAATGAATAGCTCACAGCAACAAATATTTTCTATTTCTTGGTAAAATAATAGCTTGTCCTCTTTATTGCAATTTTGTTTTCATGAATTCACAAAAATTTATTTTCATGGCTCAAAATAATTTTTATTTTAAAAGTAAGACAATAATTTTCTTGATTTTCATTTCTCGAAAACTGAACGTTTTAGTACGTATCTACATTTTCAGACTAGAAATGCTGGCCTCGATAGCAAGAAGTTTGTCTGTATATTTATGAAACAACCTGTATAAAATTATTTCCTTGAAATTAAAACTAAAAATTTCATTTTTGTTGAAAAGTAAATTCAAATTTTTTTTATCAATCCCTGGGTAAAAATTTCCATAAAAAGTTTAAAATTTCATTTAATTTTAATGAAAGGAAATAATTTTCTTTTTAAATTACTTTGAAGCTGTTCAATTTTAAAACTAAAATGGCAGTAACGACAAGATTATACTAATGGAAAATCCCTTAATCCCTTATTGCGTATCTTTCACATAGTGTTATTGCAAAGAAAGTCCCGAATTGTGAATATCTGCTAAATTTATTTAGTTTTATAAAAAAAGTTGTTATTATTTGTATTCCAAAAATTAGTTGAGCCTCTTTAATATAAGATTTAGATCTACGACACTTCCAGATGGACAAAGTCTGTTCGTTAAGTTTCCTACGAAAATCGATAAAGTATATTATAAATACATGTTTCGGCTAAAATGTAGTCATAGATTAATCCTTATCCCGAAAAATGTTACTGGTAATTGTTACTGGTTTATATTTACCATAATCAATTGATTACTTTTAAATATTTCCTGGCTCCTTAGTGATTATTGTTTTTTGTTGGTAGGTGTATGGGTCGGTATAACAACAAATATTTAAACAATTAAGTGGGATAGCTCTCGCAATGTTTTAGCTCATATGTAATATGAGCTAAAATTAGTTTACTTATAAAAAAACTATTTTTAAGCTTTATATTTTTAAATTCTCATTGAAAAATGGCATGAAACATGTTTGAAACAATTTTTTTTTTGCGAGTCAATCAAACTATAAACATCAAATCAAGTATACTTTCATACAAAAACAATTTCCGTTAAAAAAAAAGAGAAACATAATGATGTAGAGGCACTACAAATGTTTTGTTTTTATCCATCTATACGAAAAATTACGAAAAAATTGGAAACTGTATATATGTATACAGGGAGTTAGCAAAAATTCGAAGTAGGATATGCAGTATATCAGGTAAATTGCACACAAACAAATATTTATACACGGATTTTTTTTCGAAATAGTTAAACCTTTACAGGATGTTCTGTTATTGATAGCAGAAAATAATACCCGTAAAATAAGCTTATCAAGACAAATGGAAAAGCCTGTTACCAAATTTCGATCTGATGCCTGATTCGGGAGATGTGACTATGGGAAAAATAGAAAGATTTATGAATTCACAGACCCATCAAATCCATTTAATTAGCAAGTGTCACTTTAGTATAAAGATGGAACTATCATAAAACAATAATTGATTGTAAATTGATTTAGATGGGTAGTAAATATTTTTTTAAAAATATTTTTTTGTATTTACTTATAAAGAAAACAAAAGAATAATACATATTTATCAAATTATTTCACCAATACAGAGGCACTTAAATGTGGGAGGTATCAAAATATACATTATTATATATAGGTACGTCTCCTACACTTATAGGTTGTTTCCTTTCTTTGAGGAAAGACATCTCTCTCTACTGGCCTTATAGGAGCAATTCATATATGCTTTATTCGAAGTCCGCCATTGTGAATCTTCTAGATAAAAAAACATTTCGAAAATGAAAAAAAAAAGTTAACATCCTGTGTATTGTAAAAAGCTTTCATGAAAATTATTTTATATATCAGTCATTAAAACTATCAGCATCGATATTATTGATTTGCATTACGTAAATTCGTTAACGTATTGGAGCTGGCTGTTTGTTGTAAAATTTGATTTTTTTAGTATTCCGTTTCAATTTGTTATATAGTTACGAAAAGAGGACTCTTGAAGTCTTTGGGGGACCGTCAAAAGAATCCAATTTCACTTCAGTTATTTACTTCTTCTCTGTGAGTTCTACTGAACAGTCGTAGTGCATTGCTTGGCTTGAGAGTTCAACGTCCTGCCTCCCAACCAGTGTCATGTAATTGCACCAACAATATTACGAATATAGTCTCCTGGAAGGGAAATTATATTTTAGGGATGCCTCCAATGTCTTACAGTATCATAATTACATTCATTTGCCCACCTAATATTTCCGTTTCATAGGATGATTTCCAACGAGAACCACCACGTGGGAAAAAGTGTTATTATATTTCATAAGCGATTCGTACTCCCTTACTTCTTAGCCCTTTGCTGCACATCCAGTTGCATACTTATAAAATATTTTTTGAAAATTTACAAAAAACACGTTGTAAATACATGAACAAAATAATTATATTTTTTTCGAATAAAAGCAAAAAATATTAAAATGAAAAAAAAAATATGTAACGCTTTTCTGTATTAATTTTTTATGGATAGAAATGAATATCGAAAGTCAATGTAAATACTTCAATACCCTTTTATTAACAATAAATAGTATGAGGTAGTTCTCACGTAACAGTCGGAAAAACAACAAGAAGAAAAACACAGTAATCTAGACTACACTATTCGCACCGTGCGTGAGTTTTATTAGAGGCGTTTCCATGGTAACGATACACTACTTTAATTATAGAAATGTATGGATGCATATATAATTGTATGAATTGCATTTATGACCTACATTGAAAATTTAATATTATTGTCTCACAAATTTAAATAAATAATTATGATAATTTACATTTGAAAAATAATATTTGTGCAATTTGATTTCTTATTTTCACAATTTTTAATGCAATTAAGTTTAATTAATAATTGTTTTTCAATAATTTTAGTTTGACATTTTCTATAACATTAGCGTGTAAAGAAATGCAAATTAGTCATAACAGCCTCCTTTATCGCCAAAATTTTCCCTGAATGCGTTGGCATCGATTTTATTGCCCCTACCATGACTACGCACACAACGAATAGGCCTTTTTCATGGGTTAATAGAAGGAATAAGGTGATTTCTTATAGTCAACGTGCGATATTTGTTGATAACGCGCTAAAAGTTGAAGTCCAAAGACAGTTTAAACAACACGACTGGAAGCTCTGGGTAGTAAATTAACATGTTTTAATTTGTATAATATACAATTCAACATCGCAGTCCATTAATTCTTAGAGCCTTTTCCAGTACTAGAATTTAAAGGGTGAAGTTAGAAAAGTCGAACAATCTGCGGTTTTAAATTTGAGTGCAGGAAACTACTTTTAAAGCTAATAAAGACGATGAGATTTGATACAGACCTTAGTCTTCTGTTCCATTGAATTCTTCACTATTCATTTACGATTGAACTCTCTTAATTGTGGGCGCTTTTTTTTTATTTTTCATTCAATATATAGTTTTTAATGAACAAAATACACCATGAAATCCTTTCACTGTAAACATCGACATACAAATGTTTTTCGTATCAAACAAAAATGTTTTTTAGATAAAATATGGAAAAACACTGTTTTTTGGGATGTTTTAAAAACGAAATATGAGCTAATGTAATTTTTTTTACAAAACAATACGCAAGGGCTTAAAAGAAGACAGTTAAAGTTTTCCAATGATAAACAAATTTCAGCGCGACGATAATTTCAGAATGGTCAAAGACGTTTTCCCGGTTATACGTGTATTTTTATATTGTCAGTATTTAACCCCGTAGTACTCGCGTTATGAGCATTTTATTAGCTAATGCAATTATATAAAATAAACTAGCTGATTTCCGCCCGCTTCGCTGGGCACACTAACCATTCTTTGCAAACAGCATTCTTCGTTCGTTTATCTGGTTGTAAAACGATGATATCATCAGGTGAACTCATTCTTGAGCACGCCACATAAAATTGACCATGAGAAAAACACTCACTTCGTAAATCTACACCGGCTTATTTTAAACTCTGACCTTGTGCCTTATTCATAGTCATCGCAAAGCAACATTTTACTGGAAACTGCAAACGCTTAAATTCAAAAAGATAATCCGATGGAATCAGAGGCATTCTCGGAATGAATACACTTTCACCCTCATGCTTTCCTGTAAAAAATGTTGCTTCGATAACGTTTCTTTGCATGGTTTTACTCATAGTCTGGTGCCATAACACAATTTCGGGGACTTCAATTACGCAACAACATTATTGATGCACCAATTTTTAGATGAAGAATATGAGGTTGTATTCCCGGTGCGTTGAGTGCGTGTAGAAACTCGATAGGATAGTGAACAGTATCTTCTACCTCTGTGACTGTATCTATAGACTTATAAACTACAGAAAATCCTTTGGGACCATAGAAAATCCGTTGGGCTAGGAGTTCCGTAAAATCCGTTCTTTGTGGACGTCTATGTCACGAAAGAGGTAATTATGCGAAATTTGAAATTAATCGGACCGATAGTTTCGGAGATTTCGTGATGAGTCAATCAGTGGTAAATTGCTTATATATATAAAGATTTATATAAAAAATTTTAAAGATTATGATTTAAAAAAAATGTTTAACCTTGCGAAATATTTGACGCATGTGCAGAACGTGTCTCATCGCTACAGTTTACCGAACGGTTAACGCGTCAACGTTATCTACCATTTGATGAAGCTCTGCTTTTATTATTTGGATCATCTTGTATAAATGGGTCAACGATTATTAATCACTCTTACCAAATGGCGTGCTTTTTCTCTTTGGTACAAAGCCAACTAGTTTTTTACCTTTTTCTCGCCATAAACATTTCAAAAACACGAGTCATAACAATAGTGATACCAACATAAAAAAAAAATAAATAAATTGCCATCACTAGATATCACTTGGTACCTACAAACAACAACAATAGACTAATAATATTATTACACGTCTACTTAACGTAAAAACATATTTAATAAACAGCGCGTCGCATAAAAACAGCGTTAAAAAACAACATTAACAAACACAAAACGCTTTTGTTATATCAAAAAACAAAAATTTATTCTTTGTTTGTTTGTGTATGTATGTAATGTTGATTTCATTTATCTTATTTATTTATAAATATTAAAGAACAACAAACAACATAAACAAACGCAACAATACAATACCAACAAACGTAACGTAACGTAAGTATAATATTTTATATTAAACAATAAAAATTATTATTAAAATTATTAACACACAAACATATTTTTATTAGAAAAAGATAGATATATTTTTAATTGAAGTCATAGATTTGAATACCAACCATAGTTGGGATACCAACCCCGACCATAGACATATAAGAATAGACCACACTAGTAACGGACGATCGTGTAAGTGGGATTCCAGATTCGGTAAAAAGAGAACGATGCTCTGACATTCGTTTTGTCTCGAATTTTTTGGGCGTGGCTTACTGGCGCACTTGTCCATTTACAGTTAGCACTTGTCCAAGGGTGTTAATGCACAAACGCAACTAAAAAAAAAGAAAACGTACGTCAGAGCATCGTTCGCTTTTTTTCGAGTCTGGGCAGATCACACCCACTTCTTCAGTCTATTCTTATTTGTCTATGAGACCGACAGTCTAGGCCCCGTGTGATTAAATCAGGTAAGTAGATCCTATTGCGAGATCATGCGAGTAAGTTTTCAAGTAAAAGAATCAGCAAGAAACTCGTATGTTTCATTGGACTGGTGTTGTCATATAAATTGAAGTCCCTGGACGGCCGAGCTTTGCATGTTATTATTATTTTTGTTAGTCCTTTTATGGAAAAATGAAAATTAGCTAGATCAATTTTTCGCCCCCGATACCACCTATATACTAAATTTCATGAAAATCGTTGGAGCTGTTTCTGAGATAAAACAATATTGTCTAAAATTTTTAATAAATACTATCTCTTAGATTTATGAAAATACTATCTATGTGTTGTAAGATAGATAGAAATTCTTAAAGCTCGCGTGTTTTCGTCCGATTAAATACAACTATGACATATTTTTAAGTCGCGTTACCTTTAAATGATTATGATTTTCGAAAAAACTGTTTTAAATAAAAAATATTAGTTTTTAATGAGGATCTACTTTCCGATTTAAAAACGGTCCACTCTGTATAAATTTCTGAAATGTCAAAAATAATGACGTGATATCCAATGCTATTTCTTCAATCGTTAATACATTATTTGGGGTAATTAGGGTGCACAAAACATACAATTGCCTTCATTTTGCGATGTAGAGTATTTATCAGGATATCTCTAGAACTGATTCAAAATGAAAGCATTTCTTGAAAACATCTTAGGCGACATCTGAAAACCACTCATCCAATCGCTAAAAGAACCCGGCTTTTGTATTGTTTGGGTCAAAATTACCCCCATGTATCTAGTTTTAACAAATTCTGAAACCAATTCTTGTTTTGACTTTCGCCATTTTTTCTGAAGGTTTTCAAAAGAGAATTTTTACGCGGAAAATGTAAAAAATTGAGGATTTTTTTGTCTCCGATTTGGCTGAAAATCAACTTTTAGACAAATCATTATCCCCAAAATACAAAAATTACTCCCCGCTTACAATTTAACATGCAGTTTTCGAGATATCGAATAAAATGATATACGGTAATTCAGGAATTTTCAGTTAGTTAATTTTTACCATAATATTGTTTCCAGCATTGCAAGCTAATACGATTTGTTTTTATTATCTGCCAACCTTATATAGGCGAGTTAAGCCATCCGAATTCAACTCAAATATCTGTGGTATGTAATGAATAGGCTTATGTTTTATCTCATTCTAAAATATATAAAATATAAAGCGTTCCGTTCATACTATTCTAAAAAGTATTTTTTTAAATAGAGAGAGTATTTAAAAACACAAAATAATCATTTCCTCTTTTTCCATCCAGACACACACAATTTTATATTTTCTGGATGAAAATGCTGCCTGCTTTTGTTTTAACGGATGAGTACTATTATTATTATCATTATATTTTTTAACATTTATATTCATTTTATTATTTATATATTTGTTGCAAAAAGTTAGCAAGGCGGTAAATATGGCGGTAAATAGACGCATAACGCAAGCAGCAACCAGACAATGATTAATATAAAAGGAACAATATAAATTAAAAATGTATATGTTTTAAGGGTTTTTTTTTATCCCCTAGGTTTTGTTGGTTTATTTATTACCTACCTACCGACTGGCAAAACGTTTATTTATAAGAAATACAGATAATATGGAATAAATTGTAGAATCTAAAGCACAATGTTCCTTGAAACATTCTGTAGTTTCTATACAGATTATTAATGTTTGTTGGAATACATTTAGGGGAAGGTGGTCTAAAATAACCCCTCTAAGGAAAAATGTAGTTTATAGCCAAACTATTCGACAAATGTACAATGTCGAAAAATTTTCGAGCTCTTTCTTCAAATGTTTCTTTTGAGATCTGTTCAAATTTTTAGAACTATTCAATATTTTTCAAAAGGGATCGTTTTGATCGACCTTGTAAGGATAGTGGGTAAAATGACCCATTGAATTTTTTATCAAACAGTGCACGTAAAATATTAACTGTTCTTTTACATTGCATCAACGATTAGATATGAAAACAAAAATCACAGGTAAATTCATCTAAATCAACACATTCAAAGCCCGTTATATGATGACGGATCGTTTTATCTATTATAATTTTACATACAAAATAGGAATCATTTTAGCCTATATAAAGGGGATCATTTTACCCGTAACGACATATTTGAATTTCATCATAAAAACTTACCTTAAAATTTATTATACGCTTATGAAAATGTGTTATAATATAATTAAAAGCCAACAAAAGCCAAGAGGAAAGAGGAAAAACTGCCAGCCGGAACAATCTAATATAAAAAAGAAAGTTTTTTTTTACTAGAAGGCTTTAATGGCTTACTTAATGTAACGAGGGATCATGATAGACCACTTTCCCCTATATTGTATGATAATGCAAGTTGGCTAAAGAATGATTGTCAATGTGGTATTATTATTGCACAAACTAAAATTAATATTTTTTTGGTGAAAACTGTAAAAACTTTTGATTCTTCTGACTGTCAAATCACAAGCTGACAACTGCATTCTGTTTTTACACCGACATCACGGTTTTAAAAAAAAGTGATGAATACATTCTTGAAACTTCGTGGGTGGCTTCCTTTTGACGAATCTACCAAACTTTCCTCTGCGGTTTTTCTCGAAAAAACTATGTTTTCAAATGATCTTGATGGCATCGTATTTGAGTTATCGTTTAATAAAAACGCAGCTCGTTCGTTTTCGTACATTCGGATTTATAAATTAAGAAGCAGTGGAAGTACTACAGATACAGGTGGACTCGGATTTAGAGTACTTATCTTAAAAGCTTAAGAGTAATTCGAAAAGCTTATTTCTATAATATATTATATGACTTACATTCATTAATATAAAATAATTAGTTATTTATTTAGATTGTAAAATGATAAATAACAAACATATTGTTATTGTTTGTGTATTATGTTACTACTTTAATAATTGTATATTCCATAGACTATTAACTATTAAGATAGATGGCCAGAGAAAAATCATAAATGACAAGTTACTTAGTTAGTTAAGTTTTTCTGCAAACATGACAATACATCTTGTATTATTTCTCAAGCCAATTTTTTCCGGGATATACGATATCTTCCTTATTCCTTTATCAAATTTTGGCCAGCTTATCGTGCTGGCTAATGAAAACAAATAGACTCTCGGTCTAAAAAGGTATCGCCTAGGAAAAAAACTGTTAGAGAAATAATATTAAGATTTAATATTTTCCATTATGTAATTTGTATATCATATCTGTAATTGTTTGAAAGATAGTTTGATCAAAAGAGTTCTTACCTATGTTTCAAGTACGAGTTTATGGTACCATACCCGGTAACAACTAGAATAGAGGTGGTAATATTTAAATAGCTGAACTCATATTCTTGAAACATAGCTTAGAACCCTCTCAATAAAATTACTTTTCAGACAGAAGAAAAAACAAATCGTTCCATTCGTTTAGGATCTTCGATGCCTCAGACGAATCAATCAGACATAATTTTGTGCTGGGGGTTTCCTCAAATTTTAATTTACGTGATTTTTAAACCTAGCCTGTTTATTCCTGTCCACGGGAGATCTTCCTTATTTCTGTAACAAATATGCATTACTCCACATTTTCAAACTTACCGTGATTGCTACTGACGAGCAGTAGACTCACGGTCTAAAAGTTGTAGCACTTAAGAAAAACCTGGCTAGAGATCTAAAAGTTCTAAAATATGTGTGATAAGATAGCCTTCTACCCGATTCAGTTACATACTCTATACTTTATAAGTTTGATCAACTCTTCGCTAACTTTACAACAAAACATACATGGGTACATTGTGAGGGAAATGTCTTCAAAAAGCTTTAGAAAGCTGATGAAATACATACACACCGCCGCCCCCCTCCCCTTACAAAAACATAATGCAACTGTGTTTTGTACATTGTATACAATTCATAATAACTACTAGTGAGAGAGTATTAAGTAATCAAGACAGTCAAACAGACAGACAGACAGACTGGCAGACGGACGGATGAACGGATAGACGAGTAACATTATTTTGCTAACGAGTGTTTGTTTGTTTATTTGTTTTGTTGTCTGTGTATAATAATATTACAACAATATATGCAATACACATTACACACACACAGAACGGATAATGTATACGTAACCTAAAAACAATGTTGTAAATTATATTTGAAACAAATGAATAAAAGGGATGGGGATGGTAACGAAAAAGACAACAGAAGGACACTTCATTCGAACTAGAAAGGGGTGGTCATGAAGATGTTGGGTGAGATGCCCGCTAAACGAGAAATTTATCAAATTTGAAATAAAAATTTGAATAAGTGGTACCTTCTTTAGTGACGTTGAGGAATTTTCCTGACGTCCCAGGAAAATGTTATGGGTTCGCGTTACCGACATGCTGTGCGCGCGCCGGCTTGCTTCTAGCAGTATCTCTGTAGCTATACAGCTGACGTATTGTGTAACATTAGGGCTGCGTATATAACAAGTACATTGAAATTTATGCAAATACAAATACTATCCACAAATCATATGATTGTTTATTAATTGTTATTTCAATTGAATTGTATTTATATTTTGTTATAATCTTGCAAAGCTCGTAATATATTTAAATAATAGAAAACCATATAAATATGCATATAATTGCGTGCTCGGAGTGTCAATAAATGTGAAAACCAGATTGATGTTGATAATTTTAATTCAAATATTATAAAATTTCAAATTTATATACTAAAAGTTTTCACAGCAGTATCTATGACTGCCAATTTTGTTTTTAACTGCGTTTTTGATTTTTTTCGAAGATTGTGAATTCAATCAATTGTGTTATGATTTTACCCTAACACTCTGTAAATGTGAAAAATGTCAGATACTACTTTGCCCGTGTTTTGTTTGCCGTGTCGTCGCGCGTATGTTAATTTTCATATGAAAAATGTTTTTCTATGTGTGTTAATTTGTTTATTTTTTTAATTTAAGAAAAATTTATGTTACCCCCATCATCTATGTTTATTTTAGTTGTTTTTTGTGTGTGTGTGTGCTAACTATACCCTCTGTCATAATCATACGACGACACATGTCTGAAGAGGGTTGCGCTAGGTTCAGTATAATTTTACCTCTATGTAGAGAGAGCCGTTAATAGAGGTAAAATCCTTATGTTTAGCTTAAAGTAGTAAGCAAATTAACTTTGAGGTCCAAAATGAAGACAAAAAATGAAGACCTCAATGAGGGATTTAAGAGGATCAAATTGGGGATGAATGTAATTTTGGTGGTGAAAAGAGGATGATAGTTTGTATGAAAATTCGTCATTTTAGAATTAACTACTTAAAGGTGTATGAGCATGACAACAATGTTTGATTTAAAGCCTCAAAATTTGTTTTTAGGTAGTCTATTACTCAAAGAATATGTGGTTAAAATTTCAGCTTAGGTATCCGTGCAAATTTTTAAGAAAAAAGTCATTAAAAATCGATATAAAATACATTGGCTCTTATGGAGGAATCTCAAAAAACGACATATTTTGGAAGTTTTTGATAATTTTCATTTGGAATGAATGAAAACAAATAAAAAAAAAACTGTTAAATAGAAAGTAAACATATTAGCAATGAATTAGAAAAGAAAAAAACTAAGTGTCACCGTCCATATAAGGGATGTAAGAGCAGGGTAGATTAAGGGTTGAAATTATTTTTATCTTATTTTCAACTTTGATGATGAATTTTGTTATAACTTCATGAATGTAGACGAAAATTAAGAATAAAATTTTTCGATATGTGTCTTGGTTTTCGAAATATTGAAAGCTAAATAATTAAACACAATTTTCAATTTTCGATATTTTGAAAATTAAGCCAGATATCGAAAAATTTTATTCTTAATTTTCGTCTTATATCGTCAAGTAATAATATAAATTTATCATCAAAATTGAAAATATCTATTTTTAAATTTGTGCCCCCACTACCATGCTCATACATAATTAACCGATTTTAAAAATTAGTTTTGGAATTTGATGAAACTCGGTGAATGGGGTAATTTTGATCCAAAAAGGTATAAAAATCCGGTTAATTTAATGATTGGATGCAGAGTTTCTGAGATACCGCAATATTCGGATTTTTTGCAATTTTTTTAACCCTTTGAAAAAATCGAGAAAAACGCAACAAAAAATTTTTTGTTGGAATTTGATGAAAGTTGGTGGATGGGGTAATTTTGGTCCATAAAGTATTAAAATTAGGTTAATTTAACTTTTTTTTTGGGAACGTTTTTTCTTGTATATGGATGTTGTGTGACGTTCACACAATATTTTTTTGTTTAGGTAAATATTCCATGTACAAAACATGCCGAGTTATAAATCTTAATTTTCTGAATATCATATTTTATTGTTAAAATGAATTTATTATAATAATACCTACAATATTTATACAAACTGAGAAAATACTGATGCTGCCCTTGTTTTGGAAAACAAATAAAACAAAAAAAACATACGCTAGTAGTTTTTTCCCAGACAGAAAAATAGCATCTCATTTTTCTAAAAAATATATAATTTTTTTTTTGCTCTCATGTTAGGTTTTAATTAAATTTTTTTAATGCCTTCATAGAAAATTAAAAGAGACATTTAGAATAATGGTCCGAAAAAATGGCAAAATTCTAGATTTAGAGACGCCTTTCTTCTTCATTTCGCTATTATTAAGGTTGTACGGGCACTAGGAATTTATTCTTTAAATTATTAATAACAAATCTATAGCCAGTTGCAATAGATGAACTTCAAATGTGAACATAAAAAATACAAATCATCAACAGTAATTTACATTCTTTTTACTGTGCATAGGCAATTTTATTACAGAAATGATCTACAAATCACATACTGAATAAAATTATATCTTAATAACCAAATCGGTGCATTACATTTTTAGACGACAAGTCTAGTTTTCGTCGTTATCTAGCAAGATAAGCTTTAAAATGTCGGCTAAATCACCAAAGTCAGAATATTTGTATAAAGCTGGTTGATTAACTTTTTAAAATTTTTTTGTTTTCGATTGTGATTATAAAAATATGTACTTATTTCCCAAATTATTGATCTATTTATTACAAGAATGTTCTAAATTTTGTTTTTTTATTTTGTTTCAGGTAAGTGGATTTAGAAATTTATCACGAGGCAAGAAATTCAATATTCCAGAAGAACGTAAGAAATTAAAATGAATAGTGTGGATTTAATTTAAAGTTAAACTGATTTGAATTTATGTTAATTATATTTTTTTCAAAGGGAACGTTTACACGCTGTCTCTTTCATCGGAGATAATAGCCCGGTTAAAATTTTAAAACATGGAAACAGACAATTGACTGAGTTAATTGTTTAAATACAATGTATAGACAGTGTTGATTACTCTGTCACATTACACATACATACATACATGTCACACATACATAACTGATATACCCATATAATACTACAATTTGCGCATAATATGCTCTCTCACGGGTAAACAGTGATGTTTACGAAAAAATGCTTCAAACAAAAGTTGTTTATTTTTTTATAAGGAAACTTTTTTTTATTTAGACTTTTGTTCTCTCTCTAACGGTTTACAAGACCTAATTGGCCTATGTTGACCATTTACGAACTTGACTTCATTTTTTCCTTCTTCACACGCTGTAAAAATTTCAGCTTGATATCTCTTTGACAGACAGACAACCGGAAATTGACTAATTAGGCGATTTTATGAACACCTACACCAAAATTTTGTTTATAGCATCAATATTTTTATGCGCTACAAACTTGGGACTAAACTTAGTATACCTTTGTATATTTCATACACATGGTATACAAATTTTGTTTTTGTACGTTGAACAATGAAAATATTTAACCATAATTTGTATTTTTATTTTTATTTTTTTTTTTGGGCGACTGAGTCGGTAAAGTAGACATTGTTTGCATATTATTTTCAATCATGGTTTTCACGAAAAAAAAAAAAAAAAAAAAAACAAAAAATTGAGAAATTTAAATATGATTTAGTCACGCAAGCGAATACATTTAAATATGAAGAATGTTTTCCTTTATTAATGTGCCTTTTTGTTTCTTGGTGAATTTAAGTATTAATATAAGGAAAAAAACGTAAAATTTGTTTACAATAATTGTTTTCTCTCTTGACGTTTTTTTAAAGAAAAAAATAAATAAAATAAAAGAAGATCTAAGTGCTTTTAATGTAATATCATGAAGTTTTATCATGATTTACGATATCTAATTACCACTATAAGGTATAATAAATATACGGTTATTATTTCAAGGAAAATGACTTTATTTATGAGGTGAAAATGTTATGAAAATTGATATTGGAAAAATATTACAAAAAAAACCAAGGTTATTCATCCAAGGGTTGGGTTGGGTTGCATCAAATCAAGAGTCATCGGGTACGGAACCCTAAAGCGCAATTGAAACATATCTAAGAACACTTAATGGCATTAAATTACTTTTTGACGATTAAACCGATTTTGACGATTATCGCCTATTATTTAGTTGTTCTAGGTATGGAACCCTGAGCTCGTACTAGAAACGTAGCTAAGGACTCTCTCCATAAGATTACCTTTCAAACGAAACCAACAAAATCGAAACTGATTCATCCGTTTAAGCACTACGATGCCACAGATAGACACATACAAATAACGGTCAAACTTATAACACCCCTTTTCTTCGGTTCGAGAGTTAAAAAATTGTAAAATTGTTCGTGTTCCATACCTGAAGAGACTATTTCAATTATTCAAGAAAGTCATTGAAACTGATGGTGTTTGATTTTTTTTGGAAAGAAATTCTTTATATTTATTACATAATTCCCAGATTTCTAACCATTTCTGTACTTTTCTACTGTCATAATAATCTATGACTTACAGGTTTTTGAATATCACTGTATTATTTTCTATGCACTTAAAATATTTATAGTCATTTTTTCTGCATATATTATGAAAAAAAAACAGTGTACAGTTTACTACTTTACGACTTTCCAACGTTCGCCGTTGATGTTTATAAAATTTGTTGGTTAGTTTTTTTTTTTTTTTGCATCCGATCCAACAATATTTATGTAAAACGGTTGTTGTTGGTCGGTAAGTATGAAGACACATTACATAAGGTCTATTCTCTCTCAATATGCAGAACAAAATATCCTTTAACAACCACATAAAGTACAAGAAATACCGGGTTCGCTTATAGTACAGTTAGTAAGCCGGGATGCATTGGAAAAGTTGCGAAACAGCACAGATTTTAATGAAACTTTTGTTAATGTATTTATAGGAACAATGAACATTTAGCCAACTTAAGGAGTCATAGGGCCTAGTCGTAAGGAGGCATAAGGCCTCAGCGAGAGGCATACGTAGCCTTGATTTTCATCTGCTAGGTATTTTCTTGGAGGTCGCTGAATACGAATCCGATGTAAGATTTTATGGATTCTATCACGCATTCCAAAATTCGTGAAAGACGCCAGCATTCAGTAATTGCTTTCTCATTATCATACTTTGTTTAAAATTTTACTTTGTCAAAAATTTTGGCTTTTTCTTTTCAAAACGGTTTTTTTTAATCTAAATTTTATAAAGAGGTTTAATTATTTCAGAAATTATTTGCTTGTAAATTAAACAGAAGTTTCCAAAGGAGAAATATCAATCTCCAAACATCGTTGTGTAGAGTTTAACTTACAAATCTAACCTAGAAGGTCTAGGAGTTTCGTTTCGGAAAAATTACCTCCGAAACTTTTATTTTATGAGATATGACGAACAGTTAAAGGATAAATTTATTACTTCTTTGAAGTTTGTCCTCTGGTGCTTAGACCTTTTGAAAAATATAAAGATTGTCCTCAAGTTTGACGTACCTATCACTCGATTATTTATCAAATTAATTAAATTTTGGTATATGTGTTCGTAAAATCACCTAATTAGTCCATTTCCGATTGTCTGTCTGTCTGTCTCTTTGTCTGTGTACACGATAACTCGAAAACGAAAAAAGATATAAAACTAAAATATTTATCGCGTGCTTGGACATAAACAGTGAGGTCGAGTTCGTAAATGAGCAACATAGGTCAACAATTAGGTCTTGGATTTAAAGGATCCATCTTGTAAACTGTTAGAGATAGGAAAAAAGTGTAAATGTAAAAATTGTTCCTTATAAAAAACAACTTTTGCTTGAAACACTTTTTCGTAAAAGTCACTGTTTAGCCGTGAGGGGGCAAATTAGGCGCAAAATTTAAAGTATGTATAATATGGGAATTATGTATGTGTAATGTTACACTGCCTGTACATGGTATTTGAACAACTCACTCAGTCAATTTTTTGTTTTCACTTGTTGTTTCGTCTTTTTGATTTATTTTCACCTTATTTGGTCCCTATCATTATCATTATTATTATTTTTATACATTTGCCTCTACAAACCTCTTTTAATTTCAAAATTTGCACATTTGGATCCAAAACTTTCCCACTTAACTTCCGATACAGCATTGCTATATGATACTAGACTTAGCTAATACAGTAGATACAGTAAAACAATTTATTATATAATAATTTTATAAATATAATATACATAACAGACTTTATAGCCATGTTTCATGTTTCATGTACAATGCACACACAATGCATGGGTATACCCCATTCTAACGCCATATTCATACATTTATAATATGTATATTAATGTTTAGGTATATAAATATATTATGTATATGCATTGCATATTGCAAATAAACAATTTTATATTTTAAAGTTTTAGCTTTTTTAGCTGTATAAAAGAGTCTGCTGCTGTAGGTATATTCAACAAATAGTATGAAGCTTTGTGTGTTATATATTAGTTAGCTACCTATAAATATACAAAGAGCCAAATCTGCCAAAATGTGAGCGTAAACTGGATTTCTTGCAACAGGAGTGTAGCTAGAAATTTGAGATCCCGAAATAGACAATTTACGTTTTTTTAAGTTTTAGAATTATAAGTATTTGCGGGGGTAAGGGATTATGGTGGAGAGTCTTATCCTTGGGGATGAATAGCCGACTACGGCCTTTTCCTGCATCATTATTCAGGCTGTCTCCATCTCTTAATAGGAAGAAAAGTTCATATGAAGCATCGTTTTCGAAATACATGATGAAAGATAATAAAAGAACCAGAGTGTATCGATCCATTAAATTTTTGTTGCAAGCAGTATGAACTTTTAATATTTTTAAAACACAAGAAGCTCTCCAGTTAAGGAGATATGCAAGGATTGAATAATACTAAGGATTTTAATAAAACTTTATAAAATACATTTTTTGTTTAACAAAACTTCCAAAAATCACAAAAAATTCCTAGGTCATCGAGCTTTTTATTATTATTTTATCGTTCAAAGTTGGCTACAAAAATGATGAATCATATAGGTTATCCTTTGCAATCGGATATTTCTATATCAAAAAATCTAGAAAGTGTGATAAAAAACTATCTGAAATATTTAAACAATCTTGTAGTTTATAATAATACCATAAAAATATAAGGTTGACGATCATATAAAAAGAAAATTTCATCAAGAGTTCATCGAAGATCCATCATTTGTTGAATAGAGACGACTATAGTTAGAGTATTGATGATTGAAGAGCGATTACTATATTATCAAATTTATCAGCATCACTTGCACACAATATATTATATGTTTTTGTAGTTGCGTGGTATGGGAAAGCCAAAAATAACTCATTAATTGACTACAAAGCATATATTTGGTTAACATGTATGAATCGTCCAATAAACCAAAACTTTTTTACATTACTGTAGGTTTACAATCACCTTAATCAGATTTCGTAAAATAAAATTGTAATTTGTAAAGTCGCACGATAAGTCATCTACAATTTCGTACCATTTCGATATATACCTTAATGTAAGAGCATAATTTACAAGACCTAGCTCTTAGTGTATTATTGGAACTTTATTCACTGGTTCCATGGTATGTATCCATATAGGTATTTCTTTATTCCATAAAATATACTGACTGCACTGACGGTAGTGAAAAACATCATATACATTTATGTTTGGTTTTAAAAGCATTAGATAAATTATTTTGTTTTTGTACCAATATGGTATCCACTATGTGTTTAAAACTATTTATTATGTACCGTAAACACTGAATCAAATATTCAATATATTCTATGTTTTATTAGAAAAGTTTGTATTTCTATTCAAAATTTTGAAGGTCTCTGGGTCAATTATAGTCAGGTGGAGAATTCTCATTGCATGGAAGTTGATTTTCGAAAATATTTAGAACTACACAGTCGCTCTATTAGCTCAGTTGGTTAAGGCGTAACCAATGAGCTGGTGTAGTGCATGGTATATGCATGAAGGAGGTGAACTCAGCCTCTGAAATTGAGCTAATAAATAAAATAATCAGTGGAAAGGTGGTAAAACACATAAATGGTATCACAATGGGCTCTATAGCCTAAGTGTGTCCTTCGTGGACAGCCAATATAACCTAACCTAACCTAAAAGCACGCAAAATATGTACGTTTAAAACTCCAAATTAAATAAAGAGGTACATATTTTAAAAGTGACGTCATTGTTGAGTATCACCATAGAGATTTCATATAAAACTCTATTTTGCAAGAAAGAGACAGGAATCATTCTTTGAATGCTTAATATTCTTCGTGTTTTAATCAATTTTAATTTAGCTTTCAAATTTTGTTATGTTATCAAGTCTACTTTTAAATTTTTATGGGTAATGTAGCAAATTCGAAATCAGTCATCAAGCCAATTATAAGTGAAAAATTAGATAAACTAAACTAGGGCTACAAAACAAGTAAAGCTTTGACTTCGTCTATAATATTCGTCTATTCCCGCCTCGTTAGCGATTACTTCATGTTTTAGAAGACTTTTGATTAAGTCATTACTAGCCCTTCAATTATTACACCCAGAACAACTACATGATTTGTATTATTGCAAACAGACGAAATATTTGGTCGTCACTATTCCACTCTTTAAATTCATTTCGTTTTTGTGATATTTACTATTGTCTTTTATTTATCTTGGTATAAGGCAACACTCAATTTTCTTCAACTCTTTTTGGGGAGCCGCCTAGGCTCACCTCAAGGAGGTGGGAGTTTCTGTATACCTAGTTTTTCCATAATTGAAATAAATATCTTGCAAATAATATAAAATAAAAACATCTAAAAACTGTCAAATTAATCTAAATAAAAAAATCGCCTTACTTACCGAAGTCTGTAGGATATATGTTTATGTTGGGAGTTGGGAGTCGGGAGAAACACGATTCTTGGAGAGTTTCCCAATTAAATCTGGGGAAGTGGAAATACTAAGAGTTTCTACTATTTATAACTAAATTTTTCTAGCATTCTCTGAACAAGATTAATAATAAAATCTAAGTTTTTGTGTGAGAGAGAAATTTTCTTAAAATCCCAAATAAAAGTAAGAATAGACAGTAAATATTAAAAAGTTTTTATTTATTGCACACAGAATCAAAATAACACAATTTTAGAAAAGCAAAAACTGATTCAATAAATTAAATACAATCCACTCAAATACCCAACACAACTACTAAATGTAAATTAGTATTAAAATAAATAAATTTCCTTCTAAGGAAATCATATTCAACAACTTTTCCTTATGAATTTCATTACCTTTTGTATAATATTGTATGTAATTCAAAGAACTATTTTAGGAGTTGAACTTGCTTAGGTGTTGACATACATTTTAATGTAAAAATCTATCAAGTGACAATTTGTTGCATAGAAGCAGATAGTTGGTATAAAAATACTCTTTTTTCCTTTTTCAATTTCCTGAGAAATCCAACGTTTTTGAGATATTAATCATGACTTTTTAACTAGGTGTCACCGAATACCGGATTGATAACTGATATCAAATTAGCTGATTTCAACGGTAGACTTGATACTATAACATAATTTGAAAGTTAAATTAAAGTTGATTTACAAACGAAGCACTTATATGCATTCAAATATTTTTGCCCATCTCTTTCTTGCAAATCAGAGATTTATATGAAAGCTCTGAAACGATCCTCAACAATGACGTCACTTTTAGAGTATCTCCCACTTTGTATAATTGGAAGTTTTAATCGTACATATTTTACGCCCTTCTAAAGATTTTCAAAAATTTCACTTTTCTATCCGCGCAATGAGAATTCTTCACCTGAAGTGATAAAAACAGTTTAATAAATCATTCCCACTGAACGTATAACTACGCGATGAGACAAAATTTATAGCTGTTTTGGTCAGCTGAAAGAAGATAAAATTCAAATTTCCCTTTGACTTCGTGATTATAGATTGACTTTCGTAATGAGAACATCGAACCAAAATTTTTTATAGCTCGAAAATGGGAGCTTTCCAATCCAAGTGTTGAGGAAGCAAAACTTTAGTCCTTATATCAACCATCAACTTATCAACTCCTGCCAACTCCTGTAGTAACGTTGTAGATATATAAGAAATTGACAGATGCTTTTTAACACAATGTAAAATTTTATTATAGACAATAAAAATTTTATAAAATGTATATATCTGGAAGGTTAGAAGGAATGCGAGTAGAAAATTTCAATAAAATTGTAATGTAACTCTCTATCTACACTACATGACTACGAGTGACAGTTTCATAAATTTTAACGCTTCTGGTTATACGTAATACTAAACTAAATTAGCTTTTCATTTTACTGTACGGTTTATAAAAATATTTCCGTCTTTTATTATCTTCATACCCGTAGTATAATGCTTTCCACTCGAAAAAGCGAGAGTGAATTTTCAAGGTTACATTTAAATATATTCTGGTTACAATTTAATCAAATTTAGTCATTGTCTATATGAATAGATGTCTTCAAAAATAGAGCATATCCGCTAAAAATAAATCATGTCCTTGTAAATTTGATTTTCCGATATAAATGCAAGGATCTGTCAACATTTCTTCAAAGATTGTCTTATCGACTCCTTTTCGAGTTTTGCGGCCATAAAAATACGGAAGCTAAATTTTTATGTATGGATGCATATATAATTTAATGGATTCCATTTATGGCTTACATTGAAAATTTAATATTATTGTTTTTTAATAATTTTAATTTGACATTTTCTATAACATTAACATGTAAAGAATTGCGAATTAGTCATAACAGCCTCCTTTATCGCCAAAATTTTTCACTGGAAGCGCTGGCATCGATTTTATTGTCCCTACCATATGACTACGCACACAACGAATATAAGATATAAAATGAGCTTAAAAAACTATTGTAAATAATAAAAAGGCAAATGCTATATAATTTCCATGATAGTTCGTGAATCAATGTTTCAACGTGGTTTGCATGATAGAGTGAATATGATTGTGAATTTAACGACAGAAAATGGGGTTCTCCAAAACATAAAAAACAATCCCTATATATATCCAATACAACCATATTGAATTACAAAAACGTTTTTCGACTACAATTACTTTCCCCAAAAACTAACAAATAATATTATTCCAGAATCATTTCATTGATAGCTATGTATGTAATAAATATGTTTGATATATAAAATTCATGAACATATGAAAATATTATATCTATCCTATTCCTATAATACATATATTGTATTGGATATAACGGACTTTAACTGGCGGTAAATTTGAATTATGTTTAGCTGGCTTGTCATCATTTTATAAGTTAGTATTATTATACATTTTAACATTTTATACATGTATATATAAATGTAATATATATTTAATGTGTATAGCCTACAATTACACCATTTACAGGGTGGTGCAGAATTACTGTAAGTTTCTTTCTAAGTTAAATTTAATATACCTAAAAATGCTGATGTGTTTGTAGTGTTGACTTCTTGGTCAAATAAAACCTCTTCAAATTATCGTTTGCTTTAAAATCGATAAGTTATGTGAAAAAATCAGTTAGATTTGTCCACGTAGATATTTGGTAGGGAATAGTAAATCGAGATTTGTGAGGGTTGGAGGTAATAATCATAAATGTATATGTAGTTCAATTTGTTCATAGACCAATTTAAATAGAAATCACAGCATGTTTGGTCAAGTCAGATTTGAAGTCCGTGTTGAAGAGCCTTCAAAAAATCAATGCTTCAACAAATCAATGTTTTAAATTCAAAAAGACTATGGGCCAGCCTGTACTGAATATGTTTTATATACATCATATTAATGTTGAAACATTAAAATTTGTGAAACATATTCATTCATACACAAAATATAATATTATTTAACTTTTGTATTATACAAACACACTATGTATAATGTACACAATAATTTGATTCTAGCAAGAATAAGGGTAATGTTCCAATTCGCAGTCCAAAGTGTGTTTTCTGTGTCCATTAATCCGACGCATATGGACACAATCTATGAATTTGTGTATTTTATGAATAACTACCAGATACCCGCTCGCTTTGCTGAGCAATTTCTCCTTTAAAAACAAAGACTACCACGTTATAGCACTGACTACCACGTTATAGCACTGACTTATTCTCCCTTTTGTTCACAATTTTATGGATTTTAATTTTTTTGAAAAATGAAGTTTTGCGCATGATACTGGCTGATATTGTAACTTTCTATAGGTCCAATCATTAAATTTTTTGCGATTTTCTCAATTTTTTTCAAAGGGGTACCCCTTAAAAAATTGCAAAAAATCGAAAAATTTATTTTATCTCCGTTTTCGATAAAACCAAATATATAAGGTAATTTTGACCCAAAAAATACAAAAATCGGGTGCATTTGATGACTGGTCGAATATTTTTTGAGATATGATCTAAAATCGATCCAAATATTGCGATATCTCAGAAACTCTGCATCCAATCATTAAATTAACCGGATTTTTATATTATTTGGATCAAAATTACCCTATCCAACAAGTTTCATTAAATTCCAAAATAAAAATTTTTACCCCTTAAAAAATTGCAAAAAATCGAGAAATTTTTTTTATCTACAATTACGATAAAAATAAGTTGATGTTTTCGAATTTCAGCTTCCTCAATCACTCAGCAGACAATTTGAAATGTGCCCTTTTTAAATTTAAACAATATTCTAAAATATATTTGATAAATAAAATTATTTTCAGTCTGTTCTAACATTCAAACAAACCTATAAATTATAATAACAGTCATTTCGTTATGGTGCTTGGTGTATAAATTCAAGTTTATGGAGGGGGGTTTTTGTAACTCAAAAATAAATTTGGGATGAGGTATAAACTTTGGGTAGGTATAATATACAAACCTCTATTCATGTAATATTTCGAGTGGACATGTCGGCTTGAAAGGTACATCGAAAATAAAGGGTATACAATAAAATGGACATGTTATGTTTATATAGGATATGAATTGGTGGAGCCCCTAATAATTACGGTTTCTACGTCTAAGTCTAGCGCCACGCGTAGTATTTCACATTCAATACAAAACGACGGAAAATTAGAGAGTCTATAAAGTTATGGTCGTCTAATCACCTATTACGTACGCGATATGCCTATGATAGCAAGTTCGATTCCCACCGTGATAACAGAAATTTATTTAAATACACACTAGTTGTGGGAAGCCGGTTAAGAGTGGGGTATTGACAAGAAAGAGGTGGATGAAAAGTATGCCCGCAAATTAGAGGGTTTCATAGAAAATTCCATTGAAATAGGTCAAAATTTTCCTGTGCTATGACCAGAATCGATTTTTTATACTTAATGACGTCATCAAACTCCAAAAAATTGAATTTTGCTATGTTACACCCAAATCATATCAAATTTTGGCTTATCAATATGTAATTCTACTAGATTTGGGTCAAAATTTTCAAATTTATGATCAAATTTAACCTATCTAAAGTAGTTTTTTAGATAATAAAGTCTTGGACCGGTTGTTTCGTACAAAGGTGTATGGTAGTGAAAAAATAACATTATAGATGAAGTGCATGACCCAAAATTAGTAGGTTTCAAAAAAAATTTCATTCAAATAGTTTAACATTTAGGTGTTTTATGACAAAAATCGATTTTTTTAACTTAATGACGTCATAAAAATCCTAGAAATTGAATTTGGCTCTATCACACCCAAATTATATCCAATTTTGGCAAATAAAATATGTAATTCCACTAAATTTGGGTCATACTTTTCAAACTATAGAAAAAAATGATTTAATATTCTCTGGACAATAGTCTGTGACATTTCTATCCACTGTGAAACGACGGTGAAATGCTACAACTGACTCTAGACTTGTTCTATAACATGTTTAAAAATGATCCTTCGAACCTAATCTAGTTAATAATGAATTTACTATTACAAATAAGAGGCTTATCTAAAAACTAATTTTTATGTTCAATTTCATTTAAATTTTAATCAGAATAGGATAGGTATCGATTCGTACCCCAATTATCTATAATTGTTCCTATCCAAAAACTAGTTTAGACTGGACTAGACATTTGATATTTTTGGTAGAAAAAAGTTGTTCGTAGTACAAGTTAAAGAATTTATTAGGGAAAATTATCCGTTTTCAATTTTGTTTGAAATAGATAACATATAAAATATAACTTTCACTTATAGGAGCAAACTATATACCTTTGACAAAATCTATTTTGACAACAAAATACCTAAAATATTAATTAATAAAATAATTACGTGGCCGAAACATCTAAGCTAACAAGTATTCTATGTCTCATAAAATATATAGTGTGTTAATTGACAAAAAGTATTAAAATATATAGCATTTCATCTGCAAAACAATTTTCTGAACTAGACGCAAATTTTCAGACTTCGCTTTTCCTGATTTATTAACTTAAACACTTTATCAAAGCTTCTAAGAAGAATCCAGATCCCCAATCGTTGTATATGTCTATATCATCTACAAGTCGACATAGAGACTGCTGATAGAATTGAAAACTTAGAACTTATCATAAAAATTTGAAATTTCTTAATATTTGAATTAAAAATTATCAACATCAATCTGGTTTTTACATATATCGACACTCTGAGCAACAATTATATGCATGTTTCTATGGTTTTTTTATTATTTAAATATATTACGGGCTGTACAAGATTATGACAAAATATAAATACAATTCAATTGAAATAACAATTAATATACAATCATATGCTTTGTGGATAGTATTTGTATTTACATAAATTTCAATGTACTTGTTATATACGCAGCACTAATGTTACACAATACGTCAGCTGTATAGCTACAGATATACTGCTATAAGCGTGTCGGCGCCCGCACAGCTTGTCGGTACCTCGGACCCATAACATTTACACCTAACAAAAAGTACCCAACGTCACTAAAGAAGTTTTCACTTCAAAAAACCAGATCACTTTGTGATACAAAGTGCCAATATATAAAATTGCATATATTTTAACAGAACATTTTCAGACACATCTGATTACATTGCAAACTTTTTCATAACAAAATTCCTAACTCCAAGATAAAATTAAAAAAACAAAACATTATTAGGTATTTTATAATAACAAAATGTATACATACATTATTACGATCACATTTCGGATAACCCTGAAACTAGTAACATAATATATAATATAATACAAAATTGCACACAAACAATCTACACACTAGACACTAAAACATTCTAGGAAGTGTTACCAACATTATATAACATTATATACACTATGTGTGTGATCTTGTTAGTATTATGATTAATAAAGTTTTCAAAGTTTATCTGATCTCGCACACAGAAAGTTTATATCTCAATATTATTATTATATTATTTAATACAATGAATTTATTTACAGTGTTTTCGTTGTTAACACAATAGTGTATAGTAGGTTTGGTACTTTGGGATCCTCGAACAATGGTATGAAGTTGGGACTTTTCTGAAGGATGCAGTAACGAACGGACAAGAAGGCTACCTTTCAAAACATAGTGGTCATTTTTATATAGTATATTTATGGAGATATGCAACGATTGATTAATAATAGATATTTCAATAAAACTTTATAAATACATTTTTTGATTAACAATGTTTCCAAAAATCACAAAAATTTCTGGGTCACCGGGCTTCTTATTATTTTTTTATCGTTTAAAGTTGGCTGAAGAAATGATGAAACATATATGTTATCCTTTTCAATTGGATATTTCAAAAAATCTAGAGAGTTTGATAAAAAACTATCTAAAATATTTTGACAATCTTGTAGTTTATAATAATACCATAAAAATATAAGGTTGTCGATGATATAAAAACAAAATTTTAATTTAATTATGAGTTCATCGAAGATCCATCATTTGATGAACAGAGACCACTATATTTAGAGTATTGATGATTGAAGAGCGATATTTATATTATCAAATTTATAAGCCAAGTGCAGACGTATTTACTACTAGAAGTCTCCTTTGAATTTTATTAATTTTAATTCCCAGTAACATAGCTATAATATCTTACCCTTCAACGATTTCTGTGTAAAAACAATTCCATCCCATTAGACGCTGTGTTAGAGTAACAAAATCATTCGGCGTCATCAAAATTACAGTCACAATAGCCATCCAAGATTGTCTGATTCTTTTCTGATCAAAAACTCTATAGCTTCCTGCCACAATGTTCATCTCTTAGCAAAGGAAAGGAGATTCAAAGGGAGGATAGTGTTGACCTTGCATAATTACGTTACCAGGTACTTATCCTAGGGTTTTTTTATCTGCCAGAGACGATAGAAAGAAGAAACTTCCAGTTTTCTCCCTGCAGATATATTTATAGTAGAAAACACTATTTGATACAAATTGCAGTGATCTGGTACTCTTAATACATCCTTTTTGCCTGTCGATATCCTAAAATATGTATAAAGTTGTTATTTGCTGTATTCTACAGCTGATTTCATACAATAATGGGAGGTATATGTAATCCATTATTCCCGGTTTATATGTGTTAATAATTACAATGTGGGATTGTTTTAAAATGCTGTTTTTGTAACAAAATTTAAAATGAAACATTTATTATAATTTTGTGTGTTTTATTATCGTTATAAAATGTAATCAAAAATTTTTAAAGTGTTTTTTAATTTAAATTTGTTACTTTTTAAATATAATTTAAAAACATGATCGTTATTTTATTTTAAATTTTATATGAAATATGTGGGTAAACCCTTTTACTGAAGTTGGTTTTGTCATTGATGATGGTAAAGTTCATTCTTTGAGGAATATTTGTATCTCCTAGCACATGAAACGATTCTGTTCATTTAACAATTTTTAGCCCCCGTATTAAAGAAAGGGGTGTTATAATTTTGACCGCTATGTGTGTGTGTCTGTGTGTTTGTCTGTCTGTGGCATCGTAGTGCCTAAACGGATTAACCGATTTAAAATTTTTTGGTTTCGTTTGAAAGATAATTTAACGAAGAGTGCTCTTAGCTATGTTTCAAGTGCAAGCTTGGAGTTCTGCTCTCGAAAAAAAACTAAAAAATTGGCGATGATCTGCAAAATTCAGTTTGGAAAAAGCGTGACGTATAATCACTACATAGTATAAAACAAAGTCGCTTTCTCTGTCCCTATGTCCCTTTGTATGCTTAAATCTTTGAAACTACGCAACGGATTTTGATGCGGTTTTTTAATAGATAGAGTGATTCAAGAGGAAGGTTTATATGTTTAATAACATCCATTAAATAGTGGAGAAGTACTGCTATTTTTGAGGTTTCTAATGTGATGTCGTAAATAATTAAATAAGTAAATAAGTAAAAATGTAGTGTATGAATTTAGATATTCCAAAGATAGCAGGAAATCTTCATGGTATAGGGAAAGGGGGATTGTTTTACTCCAAATTTAACGCGTGCGAGCCACGGGCAGTAATGAATAAATCAAAACTACTGGATCGATTTTAATCACATAGGCTATATATTTTATACCCGTGCGAAGCTAGAGCGGGCCGCTATGTTTTTATATACAACGTTCACAGTTTTTCTGTAGTGTATTTAGTATCAGCATTGCACCCGTGCGAAGCCGGGGCGGGTCGCTAGTTTTAATATATAAATAATTACTATGGAAATGAATGGTCAAGTTAACCTGGCTCAATTCATTTTGAAAACTGAAATGGCAAAATATTTGGGTACTAAAACTTCCTCTTATTAAAAGGACTTCCAGCGTCTTCAACTAATAAAAAGTTAATTGGAAATCATTGCTGGTCGCCTCAAGGTAAATGCAATAAGCATGTCATTAGTAGGAGGAAGTCGAAACTCATAGTCAATGTGAATGGAAAGCTTCACTGATAGAAGGCATTGTTAGAGGTAGTCAGATTTCCCCCTAGTCAGATTAAATGTGGCCAAAAAACATCATTAAGATAATTGGATTCCTGGACCATCTTTGGCATATTTTATTTTATTTTACCAAAGTTGCCGGCAGTTTTTTCATCGATGAAGAGAGAAAACTGACCCTGTAGCTTTGGACTTCTGGAGCATCTTTGTCATGCATGTACAATATCTCAAACTGGCCATTTTCCACAACTAGCTAATAGTGAAATTTTTGGAGAAAATGGTTTTCTTTTTTTTTAAAGTGTAGTCTATGGTATTAAAACGGAATCAATGGGCATAATGTTAATTATAAAGAACTTCAGAAAAAAAGTTTGTATCCTCTTACAATATTTCGTGGCTGCGTGCGATAACTCCTTAGTATATGAGGCAGAGTCAGAATATTATCGAATATATTTTTATCCACTTAGAATTCTAATAAACAATTTACACGTCATTATATATTATAACGTTAATATAGATCTATCTTGTACAGTATTTAGAGCATATCAAACTATTTTCTAAGACATTAACATTTCAAATGATGATCCTTCTTGTGTACTTGTTCTTGTGTGCAAGTAAGGACTATAACATTGTAAGGACTACACAACATCATAAGGACTGGAGTGTCTTATATATTAATTATTGTGTGACAACCAACACATCATGGTTTACACTTCATGCTTTCAATTTATTTGTATGTAATAGATATTACCAGAGTCAGTCAATAACATCATACCAGAAGTGGAAGAACCCCGTAGAAAAATTAACGATAATTGTTGAGAACAAGTAAGATATGTTTTTGGTTTACTATCTGGTGATTTTCACAATCATACAAATCGTTCTTTTCTGGCCATCGCAGTGTTTAATAAGTTACAATGCCTCCTATAATAAGTTACAGTGCCATAAAACTCAAAAACTATTCAACCAGTCATCAAATGCACCCGATTTTTGTACTTTTTGTGTCAAAATTACCTTATATACTGAGTTTTATCGAAATTGGAGACAAAAAAATTTTCTCGATTTTTTGCAATTTTTTTAAGGGAATAGGATGCAGAGTTTCTGAGATTTTTTGAGAAGAAATCGAGAAAATCGCAAAAAAAAATTTTTTTTGGAATTTGATAAAACTCGGTGAATGGGGTAATTTTGATCCAAAAAGTATAAAAATCCGGTTAGTTTACTGATTGAATGCATAGTTTCTGAAATATCGCAATGTTTGATTCGATTTTAGTCCGTATCTCAAAAACTATTCAACCAGTCATCAAATGCTCCCGATTTTTTTACTTTTCGGGTCAAAATAACCTTATATACTGAGTTTTATATTGAAATTGGAGATGAAAAAAGTTTCTCGAAATTTTTAATTTTGCACAAAACTTATCAGATGGTTTGTAACGGAGGATATTCAATAATATTGTATATCAATTGATGATACTCTATATAACACTTTCAAATAGATATTATGGGTTTCTATGTGCTCTCATTTATAATGGAAAGCTTTGTGGGTTTAGGTGAATGGAATATTTAATTAATATCGTTCATGTAATTTTAATAATATAATATAAAAAAAAGCCATTATGACACCTATCTATCAATCAATATATATATTTATAAAGACCTAACTGATTGGTAATTCAAGCTTATTTTAATAACTTTTTTTGTTACAAATTTTAGCACTAAAATTATACATTTTTTCTTCGAAATATTCATTCAACATTTTAACAATATTTTTAACAAATTTTTATAAAAATTAATTTTAAATAGTAAAGGTTTCATTAAAAATAATGAATTAGATAATAAATTTTAAACAATGATATCGGATTATGAAAAAAAGCTTCATTCACGCAATTTTTATGGATAAAGCCATTTTATGAATATTTCTTGCTTCTTACTTAGAATAAATTTTCAAACAGTCAAATATTTCTTGAATTAGGTATTGAGATCATTGTCTCAAGAAATGCATTAACTTCAACTTCTTTTACAGAGATAGCGTAGTTCTTAGGTTGTCCAAATACACTGAGCAAAATTTGGGCTATAAGCTTAAAACCAAAATTTTTTCGACTAAAAAGCTTATCTATTCCCTTGAACTTTCAAAGAAAGGATAAACAATATTCAACTTTTTTACGAACTGGTGAAGCTGAAACTTTGATTAAATTAGATTACGGTATAGTTAAGTGGCTTAAAAAATCGTGATTAAAAAAAGAATCTGTCCAGCAATCACTTTTAAATGGCCAACGTTTAAAAACGATTTAAAAAAAAAAAAAAACAAAAATTTTAAATACTAAACCATCTTTACCTCAGGGTTGTCAATTATTAAAAATCCAACACCCCCTTTACACGTGGTTTAAACTAAAATAACATACCCGATTCCAATTTAACATCGAAATATCTGGTAAAAAAGGGGAAATTATCCTTCGGGAATATAATATTCTGTTGTATCTTTTATAGTTTACAAAATCTTTACAAATTCCCATATGGAAAGCGAGCACCAACCATTTTTCTTATAGTAATTCAATCCAAACTTTCTCTAACTTTCCCTGTGGAATTTAATAGAAATTATACACACATATAGTGTGTAAGTGTTCGACGTTCAAATTTGTTTGCCACACATTTTAAAAGACAACCCTGATTAAAACATTTAAAAAATTGTTTAAAAAAACAGTCACGTATTAAATAAATAAAAAAAGTTCTCGAGAACGCCATTCGTTTTTTCTTGTTTTTTTTGGACGTCATTATAAGTAAGATATCGCAATTTCTATGTTTACAAATACAAAGTGTTTTGGAAATTTGGATCCAAAAAAAGCATTCATATATTCGAATATCTTTTCATCTAAGGGTAGGAGCAATAACTCCCCCCCTAAACATTTTCAGATTTGATTTAGATTTAGTTCAACTTCACATTGAAAAAATTGAAGCCTTTTCCGAAATTGCCCTGGTGTACATTCTTAAGTAAGAAAAAAGTTTTTTTGACAATATTGCCATATATTCATAGAAAAATTTGAATATTTAGTCCAGTTTTTGTAAAATTTCGTATTTGGATAAATTAAAATTGGATAAAATGTGAATTTGGTCATGCAAAATTAACTTAAAAAATAGATTTTTTTTGGAAATTGTGTCAAATGTTTCTTGATATGTACAATTTCATAGAAAATTAAATATGATCCAATTTTCGGAACGATGTGAAAGGATTTGGAGATACTGAGGTAATTTTATAGCAACGCCAGTCTTTTCGACCTTTTACGTTTTTCCCTTTGAGAGAGGAACCTGGTTGTTGCGTTAATTACGGCTGCTTGTTTCTAGTTCTTACTTATGACTTCTAAACTATAGTAAAGAAGCTTATAAAGAATCCAAAAATGTTTGTTTTACTGCCAAAAAAAAGTTAAAACGAGCAGAGTATACTAACAACTAAACGCCATTACAATTAAAAAAGAAAAAAAGAAGATAAAACGCCAAATAAAACGAAGAAGCAATTGTCAACCATTGCGGAGAGCTATTTGAGTTGAGGGAAGGTCGACTTATTGTCTGCCCTGGAAAAAATTCATTTATGCAGTGTACTATTAGTTGTCTATTAAAACTGGCCCGTGATTCTTGAAGCACTTTGTATGCATGGATATAAAATCTAACAAACATAGAAAACCACATCAGAAAATGTCTCTCTGATGATGACACAACGTCGTGAATAACATGTTCTAGAGATGATCCTCGTATGATCTCATATCTTCTTTCTCTCTGTGATGTGGTGTATCTATAGGACAAGCAGTCATACAGTTTATCCTTGGGATTGTGTACGTTGTAATATGTAGAACTACTACGACTACGACAACAGTAGTAAAAAAAGGATCATTTCTACCTATATTTTTATTATTGTCATTTTTATACCATTTAATACGTGAAAAACTTCTGAACGAAAATTTTTATTAATTTCTATATAGAATATTAAAAAGTTATGTATGTATGCGGTAGATAACTTAATTTCCTATAACTTTTATGACACAAGTACTTAGTTTTTAAATATGGAACAAGTTCCGGTCAAGGTTAATCATATTTGAAACGGGATAAATTTGAAAAAAGCTGACTGTATAAGAGCAACAGAAACAACTAGCAATGCCGCGAACAATTTGATTGGGAGACGGCTGGATTTTGAATATTTCTTCTTTTATTGAAATTAGTTAGAGATGGACACTGATAGCGGTGGCGTTTCATTTTAATTTTTTTAAACTCATTTTTCATGTTATTTTGATAGTATCCTCTGTGCCCAAAGAATAATGTGACATTGTATTTATTTTGAAAATTCTTCCAAATCAATTTCATTCCCTTCAAAGTAATCCTCTCCCGATACAATGCACTTCCAATCTTCGAAACACTGGTTGTAGTCACTTTCCGGGATTGCCTTCAGCTCCGTCTTCGCTGCGGCTTGAGTCTCCTCTATCGTATGAAAACGGTGTCCTCTGAGCGGTCTTTTGAGCTTGCTGAACAGCCAGAAGTCGCACGGCGCCAGATCAAGTGAATACGGTGGTTGTGAACGATATGGGTTCACTTTTTGACGAAATGATCACGAATTATGAGTGCAGTATGGGATGGTGCATTAACGTGGTGTAAAAACCATGAATTGTCCTTCCACAAATCCGTCCATAACGTTCAAATAATATTCCTTATTGACTGTTTGGCCGGGCGGAAGGAAATCATATTGCACTACAAACGCGCGCAGTTTAAATTCAAATGTCATTTTATTTTTTGGACGCAGTTTTATTCTTCGCTAGCCTATTTTTTCTGTCCACGCGAGATCTTACGTATTCTTTTATCAAATTTCATGATTTATCCCACATTCTCAAGCTTATCGTGCTAGCTAATGAAAATAAATAGACTCACTGTCTACAAATGAAAACATTTTCTTTTAAATTCTAAAATTGTTCCTTTTTCTGTTATAGGTAAGTGGTTTACGAAAAAAAGAATATCAAAATACTGTAAGTATTAGAAATGGATAATGTGTGGTGTATATCACCAATCATCCATCTATTATTTTATTCGAGAACTATCGAAAATAAATTCATGAAAGAATGTAAGTTAAACATCCGTTATCATGTAAAAATAATGCACGTAAATTTTTTATTTTCCACAAACAAATCCTAAAACAAAAATATAAAACATAAACATACATAAACTTATGTTAAACATAACTATTAAAAAATATAATCTAATCTCATATTACGAATGTGAATTACAGTTTTGTGTCTGATGGTTGAAAAATTTAAAATTTAAATGAATTTGAAATGATCAGCTACCACTCTACAATCTGAACTGTAGAGTCTAGAGTCTGGTGTAGTATTTGATAATCTTTGCATAATGAGAAGTTGCTACCCAGATTGTGTTGAACAACTGTCTCCCATAGGATAATTTTCATAACCGAAGACTTCTCTATCATTAACCCGTCAGCAGTTGTTAAACCTTTTTCTATCTTCAAATAATTTTATGATTTTTCAACCTATCTAAAGTTTTTAAAAATAAAATTCTTCAAACTCCTTCAGAAATCGTAAGAATTTCTTAAATCGAGGGAGTAAAAGTGTAAGCAACAAAATTATTACAAAGCTTTGAAAATTTTGTAATATATTGGAATCGCGGAACAAATACCTTAAAATAATTTTAAAATCAACATATTTTCACAGAAATGCATTCGAGTATATGCAGCAAACACAATCGCTCTGAAGTTCCAGGCGTATCCCCACTCTTTCAAAAATAATAAATAAGAAAAATTCAACCGTCTTTAAATCAACTTTTTGACATTGTTAACTCTAATATCGTCTTAAATTCTCTTCTTTCGAAAGAAAAATCCCAGCTTTTGAAAATTTTCGTAGAGAAAAAAGTTGTTAGACACTTCCTTGACAAATAATTTTCCAGCCTTTTTATTTCAAATTTTTCACTGGGCCCTAGACTGCGTATATTTGATTGTAGTGACTATTCAAAGTATTAGATAGGTACGGAAAAATCCGTCACTGAACATGATTAATTTTCGCATAGAAAATTTTTACAGGATCCCGTTTAAAACATACTTATGAACGTAAAATGCAAAACCAACCAAAAATAACGGTTTTCTGTTCTATACATGCTAGAAAGTTTCCTTGGAAAAACCGTTTTCTGGAGGGTTGCATTGTTGGATATGGTTATTTCCGAACTTCTCTGTTAATTTCACATTATTTTGAGTCGATTGGTGAAAATCCGCATCTTTCTAGCATGTATAGAACAGAAAATCGTCATTTTTGTGTGGATTTTCTTGCGCTCTCTTTTTTATACATATGAAAAATCTGGCTTTTTGAGGGAGGAAAATCGCAAAATTCGCGTATTTTGAAATTTTACCCTCGAAAAATTTTCACTCGAAAACTGGAGTGCTTAGAGGAAAATGTCTAAAATCCTTTTTTTGTTACTTTTGACCCCAATTATGTGATATAATTTTTTTCCGACGCGATTTGGTCAATAGTTAGTTATTAGTTTAAACAATATTCTACGGAGTTACCCACCGGTAACCTGCACTTAAAGAAGCATGTTTTAAACGGGATCCTGCAAAAATTTTCAATGCGAAAATTAATTATGCTCAATGACAATTTGATGATTTTTCCGTATCTATATATGATGATGTTGTGTATTGTTTTTAAACAGTGACTCAAATCAAATGAGTCATTTCATTATAAATTCAAAATCGTTTTTAGAGTTTGTTGGTATATAATACCAACTGGGAAACGGGAGTACTTTTGCGGATTGTATGAAAATAATGAAAAAGAAAAAACACCAAACGTAGAACAAACAGATAATAATGTTTTATAAAAACCAATTTCTCGTATCTCTATATACTTTACAACATTATTTTTACAGAAAGTTTGTGAAGAGTTGAGAGAATCGTTGCCCAAATCTTTAAAAAGTGATAACTAGCGCGAAACTGATATCACAGCAGAAAAGAATGACCCAATTGGATCGGATCAAATTTGGTTGTGCTATCAAAAAAATCAATTTCTTTTACTGTATGACGTCATCGGAATCCAAAAAATTTAATTTTGCTCTATCACATTGAAATTTTATCCCATTTAGATAAACCAAGTAAGTAATTCTACTAAATTTGGGTCATGCTTTTCAAATTTGTGATCAGAACTAACCTAGCTTTAATAGGTTTCAAGAATGTAAAGTCCTGGTCTCGGAATTAAGCATGACCCAAAAACAGTGGATTTCAAAAAAAAAAACTCCAATAAAATCGAATCAAATTTGGTTGTTTAATCAAAAAAATAAATTTTTTTTTAACTTTGTGACGTCATCAGAATCCAAAAAGTTTAATTTTGCTCTATCAACTCCAAATTTTGTCCAATTTTGATAAACCAAGTATGTTTTTCTACTAAATTTGGGTTATACTTTTCAAATTTGTGATCAAAATTATCTAAGCTTTAATAGTTTTCAAGAATGTGGAGTCGAGCTGAATTGCAGGTCCCGGAATTAAGCACATAAGTGATAGCTATCGAAAAACTGACATCACAGCTGAAAATGATGACCCAGAAATAGTGGTTTTCAAAAAAAATTGCAATAAGATCGGATCGAATTTGGTTGTGTTGTCAAAAAAATCAAATTTTTAATATTATGTATCAGATTTAATCTATAAAAGTACAACTTTATTACTATTTAATCTATCTAGGGGATGGAGCAACATTATTGAAAATATACGCGTTCATTCATTATTTGCTATTCACAACATGTAAACATTTGAGCCTAGAAATTGCTTAAACTGATGACACCAAAGGATATTCTTTCTCCAATATTTAAAAAACTCTTGGTTAATAAACAAGATTTAAAATAATAGATACACTAAACTCAAAATTTTATTTTTATAAACGTATATTTGAAGAATAAATGTGAATCGTCTTCTCTCAGAACAAGAGCAACTAACAATATCGAATAAACAAAAAGCAGTCAGTAGCACTTTTTTTTATTTCTTTTCTGGTACAACTAACAAAATTCTTACTTCTGTTTTCGCTGTATGTTAGTAACAAACGAATACAACACGTTCTAAGGTTCTTCTTCTTATTCGTTCTTCGCATCTTTTGTAGCAATAATAAAATTGTTTATTGTAATCGTTAAAACTGTATTATATTGTGTTATTCAACGATCTAGAAATTATTCTAGATGGCTTCTTCCACGTCGAAAACTTTCAGTATTTATATTGTGTCTTGCCACATTATTTATTTGGCAGAGAAGTGTTATTTAATGCATTTATCAAAGGTTTTATTTGTGGAATTAAATTTTATGTCATTGAAATTATTTATACAAGATGGTCCAAGTTATAACAGCAAGATATCATGAAATTTTAGTCAATAGGTACATTTCCGATAAAGTTGCTCCATAAATTCTATATATTAAAAGGTAAAAACTTCTAATATATATTCTTTCAACTAAATCTTATACATCCTTTTCAAAAATAATAATAATCTGACGAAAAATTTCGTAAATATCTTAATAAAGAGTTAAAAAAATTAAAAAAATAAATGTTATAATATAATTACTTTGATTTATTTTTGCATATTCAACTTTTTTTAAAATTTTTCAAAAGAAAAATTAGTTGTTTTACATGTATTCGATCTATTTGATCATCTTCAGAACATAAAGTTAACATTAACAAGTGAAAACAAACAATTGAATGAGTTAATTGTTAAAATACCATGCATAGTCAGTGTGGACTTCTTTATCACATAACACATACAAACATGTGACACATAACTGATAATCAAGTATAGTACATATTATAAAATTTCCGCCTAATTGGCGCCCTCACGGGTAAACAGTGATGTTTACGAAAAAATGTTTCAAACAAAAGTTGTTTAATTTTTGATAAGGAACAATTTTTTTACATTTAAACTTTTGTTATATCTATTAAACGGTTTACAAGATGGGTCCTACGGGCCCAAGACCCAATTGACCTATGATGCTCATTTACGAACTTGACCTCACTTTTTACGCCCTGAGTACGCTGTAAAAATTTCAGCTCGATATCTTTTTTCGTTTTTGAGTTATCGTGTCCACAGACGGACGGACGGACGGACGGACAAACGGAAATGGACTAATTAGGTGATTTTATGAACATCTATGACAAAATGTTTTTCCTAGCATCATTATTTTTAAACGTTACAAACTTGGGACTAAACTTAATATACTTTGTATATTTCATATATACATGGTATAAAAAGTTTACAGATTTATAAACTGTTTGCTTATTATGTAATTACAGATAATAAAAAACAAGTTAACAACTTGTTCAATATTTTGTTTAAAAATAAATATTATTTTACTAAAACTATTTCTATTTACATTCAAGGTCAAGTGGATAAAAATTATTTCGTAAATTTATTTTTTGTTTTTCAAAAATTTGTAAAATATATCGATTCAGGTGTAATTTGGATAAATAGCTATCTATTATAAGAAAATATTGTCAGATTAATTAAAATACATGTAATATGTAAATCGTATGTGGCAAGCTAAAAAATATTAGAAGGTGAAGATTTAAACGTGCATAACTTCCAATGACCCCTATATTGAAATGTTAATTTCTTCTTTATTTCAATAGCTGAAACAAAAAAGATGAGATTAAGTCAATTTGGTCGTTTAACAACATGTTAGGACCTTCTTTGTGTCTAAACACTTCTGGTGACTGTAGCAGGTTGAGTTTTTGCCTTTTTTCAGTGATATGTAATATTTCGAAGTTAAAGTTTTTTGGTGTATGGTCCCTGTTCTCGTATATGATTTGCACACTTTGTCTTGTTTCTTTAACCTATATGAGGATAGGTGTTCGTTTTTTTTATAGAAAAGGATCTCCCTGTTTGACCATTGCAATCACCACAGATTATTTTGTATTCACCAGATTTCTTCATAACATCACACTTGGTCTTGTTTTTACGGATTTGATCGATCAGAGTTGAAAATCGGCGAAACGCGACATTGATTGCACTAAGAATCAGATAAACCTTCGTCTATTAAAACTCTTGCCACTTGTTCTGGCACGTCACCGTAATATGTGATTGTTTCCAATGTTGTAGGTTCTTTTGTTGTACCAGGGCATGCCGATCTGTGTACAACACATATTTTTATAACCAAATTGTACACACATTTCTTGTTGCAAAATGAGTGTGTAACTCTTTACTTTCCTGTAAAGTGTAACAAAATAAAGGCGTCACAGATTCTATCTGTAAGGTACTATGTTGTAACAATACTGGTTTATTATATCTATAAAAGCCGTGTCTGCACTTATATGAAATACTGAGGGATGTTTTGTAAAGCGAAAAATAATTCTTCGACCCGAAATTCTTCTTATTTTAACATGTAAAGAAAGTGTGATAGATCCTAAATGTAACCCTGCACAGGCTCCATCACCTCCAGAATCATCAAAAAAACTAATAATAGGATTTATCTAATTATTTAATTACTAAAAATAATCAATAATCGTCGTTTGAATACATCCAAATTTTATCAAATTTTGATAAACCAGGTATGTAATTCCACTTCATTTGGGTCATATTTTTCAAATTTGAGATCAAAATTAACCTAGCTTAAATAGGTTTCAAGAATGTGGAATCCTGGTCCCGGAATTAAGCACATAAGTGATAGCTAGCGAAAAACTGACATCACTACTGAAAAGAATGACCCAAAAATAGTGGGTTCCAAAAAAAATTCTGATGAGATCGGACCAAAGTTGGTTGTGTTATCAAAAATATCAAATTTTTTAACTTAATGACGTCATCAGAATCCAAAAAATTAAATTTTGCTCCATCACATCCAAATTTTATCCAATTTTGATTAACCAAGTATGTTTGATCAAAATTAATAGCAAACGTGACTCTTTTTTACCCAAAGGTCCTTGATTATGAGCATGCTACAATCAACTCAACTATGCATACAAGTATGAGTATGGCTTAATAAAAACTATAAATGTTTAAGATATGAGTATGAATGAAATGAAATGTATGTATATGTGTTTGGTAATTCAGCTCGGAAGTTTCTCTTTACTTCCTTTTCATATGTTTTGTGAATAATACCCTACATTGTGTACTCCTACGTACATACATACATACAACGACTGACTACAACTTACTCTCTTCTACGAAATGTAACTATAAGAACGAACATCTTAGTTCAATGTAACATACTTACATTACATTTCTGTAATGTTGTAAATTGTAATGTTTCAATCTGTTATTACTTTTTTAGAATGTAATCAGTTTTATACTTTGGTGGTTCTTGCAGACTGTGTATTGTTTTGCTAGTACAATGTACGTTTTATTAAGGTTAATCGGACAGCACACTACAATTTTACAGTTCACTTTAAATTTTTATACCATGTATATATGAAATATATAATAATGGGGTTTAACCTCCGTTTCTCTGACATATACGCCTATAACAGAGGCCACCCACATCATTATTTGTGAATCTTTATTTATTTAATTACAAATTATATTTACAATTACATTTTTGATGTGGGTGGAGTCGGTTACTACGTTCTTACCCAAGCGACGACAATGTGATCAATTCTGCACTCCCATTAATTATAATTGTTCACACTGCCGCTGCCTGGATTCGAACCCGCAACCTAAGTCTAAGTAAACTTACGGTCTATAACTAATGCCTTAGACCGCTCGGCCACTTAGGCTTAATATAAAATATATTAAGCTATACTAAGTTTTGTACCAAGTTTATAACACCTAAAAATATTGAGGATACAAACAAAATTTTGGTATAGGTGTTCCTAAAATCACCTAATTAGATCATTCCCGGTTGTCCGTCTGTCCGTCTGTCTGTATGCAAACACGCTAACTAAAAAACTAAAAGAGATATGAAGCTGAAATTTTTATAGAGTGCTTACGACGTAAAAATTGAGGTTCAGGTCATAAATGGAAACATAGATCAATTGGGTCTTAAGAATGTTCCTTATGAAAAAATAAACAACTTTTATTTGAAACATATTTTATTTACAAAACTCTTCGTCAGAATATTTCAAAGAAATTTTTTTAACGTATTTCAAGATTTAATTTATAAAGGTAGAAGTTAGTTTTATTTTCTAATCTTTAGAAGATGGAGCAACATTATCGAAAATGTATGGACTCATTCAACATTTGCTCTTCACAACATATCAAAATTTCTATTAATAACATAAAAATTTCAGATTTTTATCCATACATTGCCTTAATGTCCGAGCAACCTTAAGAATGCTTTTGTTAAAACAATGTACGTCTTATTAAGAGTGTTTATAACGGCCTTTTTTGTGTGTGTCTTCGTTCTTATATGTGAAATATTTCCCAAGAATTGAATTCGAAGAAGAACAAGAAGATTACATATTGTTTACGATGTTATTTTGTTCAATATTGTATTAGAAACTAGACAAATTAAATTTCTAGTTTATTCGTGTTGTTCTAGTAAACACAAACATATTGTTTAGAAAATAGTCGCGATGGTCGAGTTAATATGAACTGTGAACCAGCGTTTGACCAAAAATAATTTTAAATAAAAATAGCCACGAACACTTTTCGATACATAAGCTATTTTGAATCAATACAATTTCATAAAAATTATGTACATCTATTCGCACCGTGCGTGAGTTTTTTTGGAGGCGTTTCCGTGGTAACGATACACTACTTTAATCATTGAATTGTATGGATGCATATATAATTGTATGGATTGCATTTATGACTTACATTGAAAATTTAATATTATTGTCTCACAAATTTAAATAAATAATTATGATAATTTACATTTGAAAAATAATATTTGTGCAATTTCATTTATTATTTTCACAATTTTTAATGCATAAAGTTTAATTAATTAGTGTTTTTCAATAATTTTAATTTGACATTTTCTATAACATTAACATGTAAAGAATTGCAAATTAGTTATAACAGCCTCCTTTTCACTGAAAGCGCTGGCATCGATATTATTGTCCCTACCATGACTACGCACACAACGAATTATCGTGCCTGAATTAGCTTTTCTCGTTTCAAATTCGAATATAATTTACTACTCTTAGAACGAATAGGTATTACCCATACCATATTATACAAATATTTAAATAAACTTTTATTATTATCCAAAGTTATTCATAAAATTTGAGTAGGAATTATCTAATTACCTTCATTTAACCCTCAAGTCTATAAACATGAATTAGGCATACACGGGACCATATTATTATACTATTTCATCGTCCTGATAAGTAGATACATAATCCAGGTTAAGATTATTTGTAGGATTCATAAATAGAATTAATCTTTAACTATATATATAAAATTTAACGGTAGCTTTGACACATTATATATATACTATGACGATAAACCACGCAAATTAAGCAATGTGATATATCCAACGATATTATTACACCAGTTGTAGGAAGTTAGTTGGGAGTCAATGTTATACCGACATACATTAAGTACGGTTAATGTTCTGGAAGTGTTCGAGAGTTAAATGTTGTATGTTACTATGTAGTTGCAGAAAAGAAACTCTAAAAACAGTCAAAATTTGAAAAATTTGAACGGTAAGTCAGAAATTTTGTGATCTAAATTGATTTATTAGAAATTTAAAGTATGCAATTTGCATAAATAATTTGCATTTTAAATAAACCGTGAATATAGTAAATTTAAAGATAACTGGTGCCTACGGTAAACGGTATCCCGAGTTTTTGGGAAATTCGTTATATAATCGGTTCAAACTCTTAGCTCGGTAATTTTGAAGGTCCCTGAACAGAAATATGTGATGAAATCAGACACCAATTACCTAGGAGATCATATCTGTCTCGATATTCCTACTCAGTGACTTCAAAACCTCCACGTAACGAGTTTGGACCGATTATCTTAATATATATATTTCTTGTGTGCGTGTGTATGTAATTGAACTCCTCCTAGACGGCTGGACCGATTTTGATGAAATTTTTTGTGTGTGTTCGTGGAGATTCGAGAATGGTTTAGATTTACAATTTGGTCCAGTACAACTGTTTTTGAGGGCTCCGTACCAAAAAAATGAAATTTCATTAAATGGTGGGAGCGCATATAATTCATATCACATTATGTATACTATGTGTACTATGTATTTTTAATAGTATTCAGGTATTGTCAATAGGCATTTATTGCGCAGCGAGCTCTACTATCAAAGGTCAGGCCAAAGGTCGAAGGTCAGGCCACTCCAATAAATAGGAGTTAAATTGGGGTTTAGCGGGATGGGTTTAGCGGACAGGCTAAACGTAGTATAGGTATTCATGAATTGGAGTTACGTTTTTACGGGACAACGTCCGTCGGGGCCGCTAGTATTTCCATAAAAATCACGATACTGGTTACTGTTATGCCCATAGAAATATATAACTTAACTATTAGGCCCTTTGTTCTGCGGATATTATTGCGTCTAACGACAATTTTGTTTTGAAATATATATCTCTTTTATCAACCAGTCAATAGAAGATACAAAAGCTTTCTGCTTTTTACTCCCGTTTTGGTTGATAGTTCAACGCCCATCTGAAAATAAGGTTTGCATCAAAAATCTCTACAAGAAAAGAATTTCATAAATAATATAGTTTGTGGAAAGTGCATTTATAACTCTAATATTTATAAGGAATATTGTTTGGCCAATCTTTGGAATACATATTATAGAATGATTATAAACTACCTTGACACTTGTTTTATGGCTTACAAATTATCTTAATTTATGCATGTGATTGAGCTTCTGAAAATAATCAATGTCCTAAGAGTAAATGGAAGATTTTTTCGAATATTAGAACCAGAAATAAGAATTTTGATAAAATAAGATAAAAAGAGACCTCACCATTTAGTTCATTAGGAGTCTGGTGGTAACTATACATTGTTCACAGAGTTTTAAGAGCGTTGAATGAAAATTGTTCATTATTGAACGAAGAATTATTATCCTTATTATTTTAAAAAATTTCCAAGTTTTTACAAAATTTCTAAATTTTCTATGCAGAATTTTATTCACCCTTTACTTACACCTTTTAACTTTGCTTCTACGTTTAGCAAAATAATAATAACTAGTCATGTAGAAATCCATTCGACCACATACGAAATTTACAGTTTACAAGATGTCCAAACAAAATTGTGCCAAGTATTGAAAGTCTGAGAATTAGAATTCTATTATTTAAATTGGGTACTTTTTATAGCTTTTTGGCAAAGTTTAATTTATTGTTAACACGGAAGCTTCGCTAATATAACTTGTCAAATAATAGTGTACAAAGTAGTGCAATAAGACTTAAGATCATTCACCCACCCACTAAAAACACCCTTCAACTACGCATACGCCTACTTAAACCTGCCCACCTAAACACCCACTTAAATGGATGACTTATATATACTAACTAGCTGTGAACTACCCGCTTATTGTGTTATAACCTTCACTTCATAGTCGTCACTTGCCCTGCTTCTGTTCACAATTTCGTTTACCCTCTTAAATTATCAATGTTTCTCTTCTATATTATGCATGTATTATACATAAAAACCTTCCTCTTGAATTACTCTTTCTATTATAAAAAATCCCATCAAAATCCGTTGCGTAGTTTTAAAGATCAAAGCATACATATGGATTAGGGACAGACTGGCCCAAGCGCCTTTGTTTTATATTATTAACCATAAAATTATGTTTTTAAAATACTTTTTTCATTCATTTAAGTGGTGACATCTTACTGAACAATGTGTCTCTTTCATTAAAGTGGTAACTTCATTTTGGGAAAAATGTTTCCCGTTTACATGGTAAAAACATTTTATTGATCAATCTTGTTGTTTCAGGTGCCTATTTCTAAGAGATAATTTAACCATTAGAATTATCTTTTCTGTAAACAATGTTTCTTCTTTCCCGTGAATAAGTCTTCTAGCTAGCCAGAGTGATCACCATTAAATCAAGGTCTTCCTCCTAGTATGCTCATATTTTTTTGGACATTCTGTCCTCTACCAGAAAAGCTCATAGGTACAATAGAATAATATATAATACCATAGTAGTACTGTTTGTTATTTTCGTATGCTTTTGGGGGTAAAAGGTATTTTGTTCTGGTTATTCTATCATCCATATTAAATATACCTAGTACAAAATGAGGTAGAGAAGTGTGTTATTTTGAAATGGCAGTAAAAAGAAACTACATCAATTTTTAAAGTAACGTAGATGTCGGGTGTCTTTGGCAGTTTTTTGGTTTTAACTCCCAATCAGCAAACAAATATCGGGCAATAAGGAAAATAGTTCCAAAAAAGAAAAAAATTAGAATTGTTTGATGAACTGAAAACATCACGTTTTCTTATAATACTCTCCTAATCCAACCCTCTACCCCTGCCTATTTTATGAATCCCTAGACAGACTTCATCAAAGTAAATAATTGATAGAAATTAAACTACATGTGATTTTTAAAACAGCGTTTTTAAAATCGCACCTTTCCCTAACCCAACTTGTGTATGGACCAACCAACCCAAGACCTTCTTGTTTCATTATAGCTGTATAACCAAATCTATAATCATAATAAGGTATATATGGAGCGTATCGTGTAGAATCATCGCATCGGTATCGACATCTTAGTTCTAGAACATCGTTCATATGAACTCATTCAGAACTAGGTACATAATAATATTAATCATAATAATAATAAAACCGAATGAGCAACCTTCTATTTTTCGATGTGAGTGGTACTATGATTATATCATGAGTTGTATTGGGTGATTCATTCAAAATTAGATGGTCATTCGCCTAAATAAAATCGACTTTTGAAAGAAAAAAAGTCATGCAAGGTATTTTAGTTTTTTTCAAAGCAATTCTTCAAATGAATTTGGCTTCAGTTCAATGTTTATGTTTTTGGGAATCCAAATAAGACATTAGCCACAAAATCAAGAGAAAAGCGAATTGAAAACAACATGTTTTATAAAAATTAATTTTAACTTTTTTATATGCTAAAAAAATGGTCAGCATTTTGAAAGTACACATTTCTCTCCATTTTATTCCAAAAGTAGCTGTGAACTAACCACTTTGTTGAACAACATCCCCACTTTGACCCCTACAACATATGTCCTTGCGTAGGGGTTACAGTTTTGTGATGTATACGTTATGCTCTTTTAATTGATACCCCACTTGGGTATATTTGAAAATATTCGGTTATTCATTCACACTTTTTCGCTCCCAAATTCTTCGTTTGGGCTAGAATGCTGGAGTAATTCGAATCGAACCGTTTTTTAATTGTGCTTGTACAATTGACTTAAGGCACAAATTTTACGATACTTTATACTCAATTGAGATACAAGCGATGCAACCGATATTATAATTATGTTAAAAACTAACGGTTCGTAAGTAGAAAGAGGTATTTAGGATAAATATTGATGAAAAAATAAAATATGGTTGATTTATCCCGTTGAATAGAGTTATCTTCGAAGTAGAAATATTGAAAAGTAGTACCTAATGTGCATTCTATAGACCTTACATAGGGTGATCAATTTAGGGTTATACAATTTTGAAATAAACAGTACAGTACATTACAAAATGATTTCAAAAGACTCTTTTTTTCTTTTCTTTTTTTAAATATGGTATATTTACACTTTTATACGACAAAACCATATCAAACTGTTAATTTTGTATGTATCTAAATATGATGAATGAACTGAATTCTCAATTCCGGAAAGAAAATTACTCTTATCACGAAACTATTTGATTAAATACGAGGTTTACTGTTTTTTACGGAATAATGAATCCTGCTTGTAATCAGAAATTAATCTGTTTTTGAAGTTATAAAACTCATATGCCTATCTTATCTATCACGAATCCAAAAAAATTAACAGTTTCGTGTAGTTAATTCACAAAAAATAATTTTTAAAATTGTATTTCATGATTTCAAAATATGAGTGTCTTATACCGTTTTGTTTTCAATTCAATTAAAAATGCATAACTCTTACTTGATCATCCTTTATATGTAGGTAACCTTATCGTTTGTAGATTCTTCATTCACAAATACTACGATACACAATGAAAAGCACATTGAATAGATTTTATCATTGATATTGCATGGAAAAACTATGCTATTTTCTATTTTCTGTGCAGTTCATAAAATTAAATATTTTATGAAATTAGAAGAAAACATTTTTATAATCTGAATGATGTGAAGATTAATGATGTGGTAAAAAAAATTGAATTTGGAATTAAAGTTCTCATTTTTACTTATCGTAAGTCAGTTATCAATTCAAGGGATTTATTTTTCTTTCGACAAATTGACGGCGCTTCCCGTTGATTCAATTAAATTTTGTCAAGTTACACGCTTTTTAAAGATTGTCTATTTTGTCAAGTTACACGATTTTACGCAAAATTTCATCTTTTAAACCATTAGAGATAGATCAAAAGTTAAATGTAAAAAATGTTGCTTATAAAAGAATAAACAACATTGTTTTGGAACATTTTTTCGAAAACAACACTGATTTTCGAAAAATTCGAATATTTTTGAAAAAGTGTTTTCTAAAATTATTTTTCGTCATTCCAGGTTGTTTCTCAAGACCACTAATTGAAGCTATCTGCAATATTCAACTTCCTTTCTTTTTTAGTTTTGGAAAAAATGGACTAATTGGCGTCTTCGGTTTACAAGACGAAATTTTGCGAAAAGTCGTATAACTTGAAAAAATAGACAAACTTCGAAAAGCTGTAACTCCGAAACTATCGGTCCTATGAATTTCCTAAAAATTTTGTACTTTTGGATGTTTTAAGAAAATAAAATATCAAATAAAGCTTAGCAACCACAGAACTCCACATGTATGATGAGTTTACTAAAATATAATTAGACAGTCTCAACAATATTTCAGCCTATCACATTTCCTTCCCATTGGAAATTAATTAAGTTTTCCTTGAAATATACTCCAAACTAACTAACATACTAGTACACGCATTTTCAACCACATTAATATATAGAACAACGATGATGATCACTATCAAAATAGGAAAATAGTGAAAAGCCTTATATATTCACATTACAATATTAAATATGGTGGTATAGTTAGTTACATATAATATAATATAGGCCTTTGTAGAGATTACTATAGATACCAGTCATTGCTACCAACTCATCACAACTAAATGTACAGAATGATTCATTTCAGTGACATCTTTGCCAAAGCATTTTCAACATAGATAGCATGTTTTTTTATCAAGTAAATAATATAACCTATAATAAGTTACAATGCAGAGTTTCTGAGATATCGCAATGATTGGTTCGATTTTAGTCCGTATCTCAATAACTAATCAACCAGTCATCAAATGCACCCGATTTTTGTACTTTTTAGATTAAAATTACCTTATATACTGATTTATATCGAAATTGGAGCTAAAAAAATTTCTCTTTTTTTTTTGCAATTTTTGTATCCCTTTGAAAAAATCGAGAAAATCGAAAAAAAATTGTTGTTTTGGAATTTGATGAAACTCGGGGGATGGGGTAATTTTGACCCAAAAAATATAAAAATCCGGTTAATTTAATGATTGGATGCAGAGTTTTCGAAAAATCGCAATATTTGGATCGATTTTAGTCCGTATCTCAAAAACTATTTGACCAGTCATCAAATGCGCCCGATTTTTGTACTTTTTGGGTCAAAATTACCTTATATACTGAGTTTTATCGAAATTGGAGATTACAAAAATTTCTCGATTTTTTGCAATTTTTTTAAAGGTTTTATTTAAAGTTGTTAATCTATCCCTATCGTTAATCTATGACACCTTGTACATGGTATATATAGATAGTTAGTAATTATTATATAAACAACACAAATATTTACAGTTGGTTGCTTTAAAACGGTATTTAATAGGCAACCACACATACATACACACACACATACACACATACTCCATATTCCAACCAATATAATGCTAACTCAGAAAATATTATATTGTTTATCTTTGTCTCACATTGATAAAAATTTATATAGGTTTTAGATAAGCAGGTTATGTGACACATTTTTCAGTAAATTAATTACTAGCGTGGATTAGCGTTTGTTGTCAATTAAATAAAAATCTGGGGTTACATAGGAGCTGTGTTAACTAAGCAAATTTCCACTTATTGGCAAAAAGTATATTCAATTGATGATCTTAATAAATTTTAAATACATGCTTTGTAGTCAAATTATGTGTTATTTTTAGCTTTACAATACCACGCAACTACAAAAATATATAATATATTGTGTGCAAGTACTACTTATAAATTTGATAATATAGATACCTCTTTTCAATCATCAATGCTCTAGCTATAGTCGTCTCTGTTCATCAAATGATGGATTTTCGATGAACTCATAATTTAATTAAAATTTTGTTGTTATATCATCGACAACCTTATATTTTAATGGTATTATTATAAACTACAAGAGTGTCTGAATATTTTAGATAGTTTTTTATCATACTTTCTAGAATTTTTTGATATAGAAATATCCAATTGAAAAAGATAACCTATATGATTCATAATTTTTTCAGCCAACTTTGAACGATAAAATAAAAATAAAAAGCCCAATGACCTAGGAATTTATTGTGATTTTTGGAAGTTTTATTGAAATTTGTAGTTTTATTCAATCCTTGCATATCTCCTTAAACCAAATGCTCAGATCTTTATAATTCTTTGATCTGAAGTCTATTAATATATTGAACTTATGTCAAATTTACAGAAATTTTTTGAATGTCACCGGTACAAAAGCAATAGCTTTATTTACTTACGAGAAAAAAAAATCGCTTAAAAAAATCAAGTTAAATTTGCCCCCTGTAGTGCATTTAATGCACGCTTAAAATGTTTCGGAGTGTCAAAATTGACGAGTAATGTAGCGTGTTTTTGAAACAGTTAACGAGCTTATATATTTAACTACAATGCAACCTGTAGTAGTGAAAATGCGTGCATGTATTTTTTTAAACATTCCAGAACTACTTCTCAAGATATCGAAGACATAATAAAAATAAAAAATTGAATGCAACACGGAGTTTACCGCTTCTGGGAAGACATTCATGGTCCATACTTGAAAAATCTCATCTTGAAAAACCAAAGGCCCTTGAAAAATTGTTGAAAATTTAACCTTCCTTCAAAATATATACCACAGTTTTTGAGAAAAAACCAGTCCCTTCAGGTCAAAATCGGCAAAAACTGAAATTAGGTAAGAATTTTCTCGATTTTTTTAATGGGATACCCCCTAAAAAAATCGAGAAAGTGTTTTTATCTCCAATTTCGATAAAACTCGAGTATATAAGGTAATTTTGACCCAAAAAGTACAAAAATACGGGTGTATTTGCTGACTGGTCAAATAGTTTTTGAGATACAGACTTAAATCGATACAAATACTGCGATATCTCAGAAACTCTGCATCCAATCATTAAATTAAATCTGATTTTTATACTTTTTGGATCAAAATTACTCCATCCACCGAGTATCAGCAAATTCCAAAACAAACATTTTTTTGCGTTTTTCTCGATTTTTTCAAAGGGCTTCCACTCTTATAAATCTATATAGATTTGATTGAATCACTACGCATTTTCTATCCAGCTTCCAAACTATATAAAATTTATGTGTAAATATGTATATGTCGTGGAAAATGTTTGTTTCTACATACATAGTAAACTTCTAGTAGAATAAACTCAAACATCCAGCCAGTGTTGTTGTTGGTGTTGCGAACAATTTATTTGTGTTCCTCAATAAATAGTAGTCAGTGTTGGGAATAATTGTAGCATATAGAATCCAACTAGACTTTGTTTTGTTAAATTAAAATATAATGAAGCTTATGTTAGTTACGTTGTACGCTCTACGCTCTACGCACGCATTGTATTATAATAGTAAACCAGAAAACAATTTAAATAGATCTATGATAATGAATACAGGATGAGATGGAAAAGTATGCGATTTTGAAGACGGTGTAAAATTAAAATTATTTTATTTTAAAATATGTAAAAAAGCATTTAAAGAGATATGCAAGGATTGAATAATAATAGGGATTTCCATAAAACTTTATGCAGGTATTTTTTTATTCACAAAGTTTCCAAAAATTACAAAAAATTCCTAGGTAATCGGGCTTTTTATTATTATTTTATCGTTCAAAGTTGGCTGAAAAAATGATGAATCATAAAGGTAATCCATTTCAATTGGATATTTCTATATCAAAAAATCTAAAGAGTGTGATAAAAAACTATCTAAAATATATAGACAATCTTGTTGTTTATAATAATACCATAAAAATATAAGGTTGTTCGATGATATAACAAAAAAAATATAATTTAATTGAAGATCCATTTTTTGATGAAGAGAGACGACTATAGTTAGAGTATTGATGATTGAAGAGAGATATCTATATTATCAAATTTATAAGCCTCACTTACACACAATTTATTATATATTTTTGTAGTTTGCGTGGTATTTTAAAGCCAAAAATAACTCATTACTTGACTACAAAGCATGTATCTCATAAGTATTTTTATGAAAAACAAAGATTAAAAATGTTTTCGATTTTCCCGTGGTTTTCAAAACCACACACTTGTTTGCCTCACCCAGATTGTTTTACGCAATGAGTACAATGTAAATTCTAATTTATTTTGTAGTAAATTCATGAAATAAAGATTGTTTTTCCTAAGCTAGATGATTTCCAAACTGACTTAATTATTGTAAAATCGTGCTTTGACCAACCCCTCTCACCTCCCTGAAAGCGACTATGTGAGCGATATGGTCGTTACACGATCCATATTAAAAATTTTACCCATTTATCTGGAACCGTTTAAAAGTAATTCGATTGGTTGAAGAACTTTTTACTATCACTGTATGTATATATTTCAATATGCTTTTCTTAAACATCTTAAACAAATTATTTTTATCAAACAAATCATAAATAAAACTTTACCAAAATGTTTTGTTGGTTTTTGTAAAGATTGTTTTAAATATTTTATTCCAGGTTTCATTTAAAGGTTAATGGATAAGATTTAAGGTATGATTAAAATAATACATACCATAAGATACACCTCATAATGTTATATAGGTACATGTAATGTATATTTACATAATTTTGGATAACATTAACATTATCTATGACGTAGTATAAACAAGTAGGTTTGTATCTAAGCTTGACTAGGTTTGTAGTTGGTACGAATACGAGTTGTTACATAAAAACGAGTTCCTACATTTATAACTCTTTAAAACTGTTTAATCATTCTCATAATCCTTAAAGATGTTTTCAAAAAATATCTTCAAATATTCATGGTAAATGGTATTAGTTCTTATTAATGACCTTTATAAGCAGGTGTTCCGGCCGTTTATCTAGAAGTCTCCTTATATCAATTAATTATTTAGTTCCCTCAAGGTTCCCTCTAGCAACGCCAAAGCTCTGCTTGACAATACAAACAGTAACAGCATATAATTCAAATTTCTTCTTATACAAACAACAGGCCCAAGCAGGCTTATTATATATGAAATATACATAGTATATTAAGTTTAGTCCCAAGTTTGTAACGCTTAAAAATATTGAAGCTATAAAAAAAATTTTGGTAATAAAGGTGTTCATAAAATCACCTAATAAGTCCATTTTCGGTTGTCTGTCAACACGATAACTCAAAAACGAAAAATGATATTAAGCTAAAACTTTTACAGCGTGCTCAGGACATAAAGAGGTCGTGTTCGTAAAGTGGGCAACATAGGTCAAATGGGTCTTGTAAACCCATTTTGTAAACCGTTAGAGGTAGAATAAAAGCTTAAATATAAAAAATGTTCTTTATAAAAAAATAAACAACTTTTGTTTGAAACATTTTTTCGTTAACATCACTGTTTACTTGCGAGAGCGCAAATTAGGCGCAACTTATATACTATGTATTATATGAAATTTATCAGTTATGTATGTGTGACATGTATGTTTGTGTAATGTGACAGTATAATCAACACAGTCTCTACATGGTATTTGAACAATTAACTCAACTATTAACAGTGGCCGTGTCGATTAAATGCAAGCTTACGTATATGGAAAATGCTGTAATTTAGAAAAGGATTTAGAAAGAAAATTCTAATTGGAAATATTTGCTTGTTTGCATCCTTCTGTCAATAAAAGTACCTTATTTAAACGGTACGGTATATAATTTAGATTAAATTAATTAACAATGAGTACCTAGGTAGTGTACTCTAGTGTACTTGTATTTCATATCAGATAATATCACACAGGACCTTTTGAAATGTTTACGCTTACATTATATTTAAACAAAATATATACACATAAACTATGATGCCTATTATTTTAACAATGACCTCTTTACCTTTGCCATAAAAAAATAAAGGTTCATCTAACAATGTCCTTCCTTAAGGCATCAAACAAAGCGTATACAACTATTTAATAACCACAAGAACACAGGCATTAAATAATATAATTTTTAACTTATTAAGGATGTTGCTTCGAAGGAATATATTAGCTTTGGGTGAAATGAGGTATAATTTATGTCTGAGACTGACTGTAATGGAAGCTTCAGACAGGAATAACTCAATGTGTCATCAGTTGTTTTTCAATATTTCTACTATTTTTGTTTCTGTTACAACCACAATGCCTCTGGTCTTGTCCAAAGATGGCAATATTTCTATCAGGTATAATTTTTTTTTAAGGTAGTAGTAGAGTCTTCACACACGTAGGAATGGATTAATGTATACGCACGAATGGACACAAACCAAGGGCTCCTGAGTGTTTGGGGGTATTTAACTACTTATTGTGCAGTTAAATGCTTATTTCCCAAGATTTGTAGATTTCTGAAAATATAAGAATCGCGTAACAACTACCTTAAAAATATTTTGTGTTGTAAATAGTTTACAAAGATAAAATATAATTTTTAACGTTCTCTTGTAAAGCCCTAATAATGATTTGACCAAAAACTTTAATCCGTTATGTTTTTATGAGGGCAATAAATTTTCTATAGAGAGTACAATATTTGCATATTTTATTTTATGGGAGTTCGTCGACATTCCGGAAAAATTGTTTAATCCCTCGTGACTTTATTAAACTCGTGACTTTGTTTCTGAGATATCGATTTTAGTCCGTATCTCAAAAGTTATTCGACCAGTTGGACGGGTGTCTGCTAGGTATGAATAAATAAACATAAAAAAACCTCTTTCCTCTTGGAGAAAAAAATGGAAGCTAAAACTATGTTTATCAACTTTTAAAATGAATAAATTTATTAACATATTCATAATATCGGAGAATAAATATTTAACAATGACAGGATGGTTCAAATTAATCCAGAAAAAAGCCGCTGTATTGGTTAGAAGATAAAATGAAGTTAATTTTCTTACAACCTGGCTTATGTTAAACTTTTTTTGAAATAAAAACTTCTTTTGGCACGTTCAGTACTTTTTGGTTGAACAAAAATCATGGACCTCGCGTCACCGTCATCATATGTGTTTGTAATTGAATTCCTCCTAAACGGGTGGACCGATTTTGATGAAATTTTGTTGATGTGTTCAAGTGGATGCAAGGATGGTTTAGATTCACAATTGGCTTCACAACAAAATGTTTTCGAGAGTTTCGCACCAAAAAATTAAAACCTATGAAATAAATGGTGGAAGCGCATATACATTATACATTATATTACATTTTATTATTCAAATGTATTTATTTGTGCTCCCACCATATTTATCTAGAATACTGAACAGAAAATAAATATACAAAAATTGTAAGTCTATTAATATGAATTTGCGGTTGCTTTAAGTTTTTTCAACCACCCTGTATCATATAATGATAAGCCATTCTCTATGATTTAACATCTCCATATTAATAATGTGCACTCTTTACTAGATAATATCCATCCATACAAATCTATTATAATATTATCTAGGAAAAATACGCTACTTGGATGGTCTGTTGTTGTCTACTACCATAGTAAAACGAACCACGGTGTAAATGATCCTTAAATGTCATTCTGATAGCTTTCTGAGTAAGTTTATCTTTGTAAAACATTGCGAAATTGATTTTCTACAATTTTAGTTTCGAAATTCTCTTCTATTTTTAAACACCGAACTAAAAAAAGGGGGGTGTTAAAAGTTTGACCGCTATGTGTGTGTATCTGTCTGTTTGTGGCATCGTAGTGCCTAAACGGATGAACCGATTTTGATGTTCGTTTCGTTTGAAAGATAATTAAATGGAGAGTCTTCTTAGCTAGGTTTCAAGTACGCGTTTTGGATCTGAAAAAACTACAAAATTTGCGATGATGTTCAAAATCGGTTCAATTTGGAAAAGGCTTTAAGAAAAAACGGTAATTTAATGGAGAGTCTTCGTAGATATGTTTCTAGTGCGTGTTTAGGGTTCCGCACCCGAAAAATTTGTCGGTGTTTTTTTAAATTTTCTAAATTTCACTAGTCTTAATATTCACGAAGTAAATTTTTAGTTCAATTTTTCTTCTCGATGTTAAACCCTGATTCCTCTTGTACCCGAGATGATGTGAAGTCGGATATCATCGAATTCTTATGAAATCGAAGTCCCATCAAGTTTGTAATATCAATCTAAATGTTCTCTACCGTTCGGATTTTGATTTTTGTGTTGAAACCAATAAACTTATGTTTATAGATAATAGATAGATATTATGCATATTCCTGTTTATTCCTGTAGGATGATGATGTTTGTTGTTACCTATCTATAGTTGTTTACATGTAAAACTTTTATGTTGTTACAACATAGATGCAGTGCTTGTACATCCATTTAATAATCATAATAATATAATTTTATATCATGTAAATATTTACTGATGTGCACATAACAGGTAGTGTTCGTTCTTTTTGATTCATCATATGTAAGTGCTCTGATAACCCGATCATCTTAGTTAAAAAAAAAAAGTGGTCAACCTCGGAATGTATCGGAATAAGCTGAATTTTTGTACAAATCTTTTATTTTGATAGTACAAATGTTATCTCAAAGGTCACATTTGGTCACGCGTGCGCGTCCTTAGATATTCAAGGTCAAAGATTGCGTATTAGTTGTAGAGGATAAAGCTTTCTTCAAATTTTGGCAGACAATTTTTTTTTTGTACGTTGGAGCGCTTTTGGAACTCTGAGCGCAGAAGATGGATCGCTCAGCTTAACATACTTTAGTACTGGGTCAATATTTATATTCATTTGGTTCCAAAATAAGAGGCTACTTGGAAAGTTTTCCGGAAGTTTTGAAAATGAGTGATTTTATAGATTTTGGGAATAGTTTTATTTGCGAAAATCTACTAGCTGATGTTGAAGTAGCTGAAGTTAAGGAAAAAGTATTCAAGACTTTTCATAAGTCAAGTGGAAAATGAAAGGATAATAAGTAAAAACTTTTGGTGAAACTGACATCTATAATGGTTCATGAAGTATGTCGAAAGCGATATAATAATGAGAAGTTGATCGCAGCTCCATTGTGGAGAGGAAGCGATGTTCCGACCACTCAACTACAATTGCGATCCACTCATCCACCATTCTCATTTAAAGATCACTGTTTTTTTTGTGTGCTGCTGAGATATCAGCCGCTTTCTCTACCTCAATTTGGTGTAGAAACCAGTTGTTCCGTGCTAACGGGTATTGAATAACACGCTGGTATGCTGAAACTCTTGATTTTACTTAATAAACTGTTGAGATATAAAAGGAAATTTATAGCGACAAATATACAAGGTTGCAAAGTGGAATTTCGAAAAACCACCTGAAAATCTATAAAAGCACCCATTTTCAAAACTCCCGAAAAACTCCCTACATAAAACTACCAGATGACTGTACTATAACACTGGTGGACCTTGATAAACATATTTTTCATATATGCCGAGTATAAGTATTCAAAGCTTATCTTTGTCTACTAACACTTTATGTAAACAGTGTATACACTAAAGTACAAAAAGAACATTCGCATCTTACACCTACTACGTTTATATTAAAAGTCGTTTACATTTTAAACAACGTTCTATTTATAAATTGTGTATGTTTACTAAGTATATGCTTTCGCTTTAAGCTTGGGCGTAGAGTAATGTTTAATGTTGTTGATTATTCATTATTATATTATTTTAGATTGAAGGATATTTACTTTCTAGCGAATTCCCCGAGGAAATGGAGCTATTGCTTTTGTACTGATGATAGGTTAGGTTAGGTTAGAGTGGCTGTCTTGGCGGGTGGAACACACTTAGACCATAGAGTCCGTTGTGATACCGCAAAAAGATTGGCCCATCCTCGGGCCAATGTAGACAAAGTGTACGATATTATTTTCTTTTTATTTATAGGCAATTTTACTACAGATATGATTTACAAATAACATAATTAACAAAATTAAATCTTAATATGATTTCTTCTACATTTTTAGACCGAGATCGTTTTACATTTTTAGACCGTGATAAATTTGAAAATGAGGGATAAATCATGGATTTGATAAAACTATAAGAAATATCTCTCGTAAACTGGAAAAACCGGTTCAAACAAGGCTTATAGAATAAATTTGACCCAAAAAATGCAAAATTTGATTCATTCTTAATATCGCATTAAATCTTATACATAAAGTCTCAATTCCAATCGATTCTGGGGATATATCGAAAAATTTTTATCTAATTGTCAGATTGCCTAACTTTTTATAGGCAGTCTAAGGAGAAAAAAGACGAAATCTCTTAATTCTGACCTGATAGCACCGATTTTGATGAAAATTTGGGATTAACCTTTATTCCCCCTCTAGATCAAATGTTACATGGTGGCTAGTGATGCTTCTACACAGAGGGGAAGGGGTAACTACCCCTTGCAGGAGGTGAACAAATATATGTTAAAAATGGTAACGGAAATCGGTGGTTACCCTGGCAAAAAGCATCACTAGGCACTATATAACTTATAATCTAGAGAGTGAACAAATCTTTATCCTAAATTTTCAGGTCAATCTATAAGAAATAGCTATATAAGAAATAATTGAAAGGTTTAAGCCTCGTTTACTGGAGTATATAAACAACGCATACATCAGTTATGTCAAAAACATAGATGACCATTAATCTTATAGCTCCCTGTAATAAATTGCATCTCTTTAATAATATTATATGAGTAACAGTTAAATGCACTTTAAATAACTTGATGTTATTTCATAAATTAGTTATAAAATGCTTCTTTGCTTATAAGCCAAGCACAAACATAATCTGCATTAGTATTATTAAAAGAGCTTATAACTAGACTTTTTATACTTTATGTTCGTTTCAAAACATATAATATACAATCTTATAATCATTATTATTAGCGTATTTAAAAAGATATGTGAACTAACGGGGTGCATGATAAAGGTGGAGGCAGAATAGGGAACGATTTTGAAAAGTCACAATAAAAAATCACCCCAGTTCCTTGGATAAAATCGAGAAAATCGCAAGTATAATTTTTTGTTTTGAAATTTGATGAAACTCGGTGAATGGGGTAATTTTGATCCAAAAAGGTATAAAAATCCGGTTAATTTAATGATTGGATGCAGAGTTTCTGAGATATCGCAATATTTGGATCGATTTTAATCCGTATCTCAAAAACTATTCGGCCAGTCATCAAATGCACCCGATTTCTGTACTTTGTTTTTAAAATTTAAATAATTTTTTTGTGTATTTTAAGGTTGGAAAAATAATTTAATTCATTCATGTGATTTCCTTTTACATCCTTTTCAAAATCGCTCACTACTCTGCCCGACCTAACTGCAAGTACACAGTACAGAGTCGTATTCTTCATAATTTATTAGTTTTGTTGTTTGGTATAGAGTTGTTAAAACTTATAAATTATTGTAAGCAATAACAACAACATCTTGCTGCTAAAAACAGTTTATGGAATAATATATTAATAAACTGTTTCATTGCATTTTTATTATATTTATTGAGTCATAACAAGAATTATGAGTTTTTAAATCTTTATGTTTAAAACTTTGATGACATATTTAATAAGTTATTCTAATTATTATAATTAACTGTATGAAAAACTGAAGAATATAAAAGGGAATATATAATCTTTTTCACTAAAGATCTACACTTTTGTTGTTCCTAGTTGCGTTATGAGCATTTTCCTCACGTTAATTGAAATAATAAATAATGTATCAGGTATTATAAGTTTGACCGCTATGTGTGTGCGCCTGTCTGTGCCTAAACGGATGAACCGATTTTAATTTTTTTCGTTTCATTTAAAAGTTAATTTAACGGAGAGTGTTTTTGGCTATGTTTCAAGTGCGAGCTTAGAGTTACGTACCCGAAAAAACTAAAACTTGTCGATGATCTTCAAAATGAATTCAGTTTGGAAAAGGCAAAAGATATAATTTTAAGATATAAATAATTACTGTGGAAATGAATGGTCAAATAATAACCTGGCTCAATTCATTTTGAAAAGTGAAATGGTAAATTAACTAAATAATTCAAAACAATAATTCAAAAGCACAAAATCAACTCAAATATTTCAATTTCAATGAAAATATTTCCAAAAATTTGCCCCAAAAAATGATAGCTCTCTAAGAATCCTTTTCATCTCATCTGATGTCCTTGACCATCACTTTGCTATTGTTTTAAGAAGGAGTATTATAAGTTTAAAGTGGTTATCTGTGTGTCTGTATGTTTCTCTGTTTCTAAGTTTCTGTTTACAAAAAATAAGTCGCATTTGTAGGAGGTTTTTTAAATTTTGTAAATTTCACTTGTTAATGCAAGAGTTTGTATGGAACATAATATATATTGCACGTATATTTACTTTACACACGAAACGTTTCATTTGAAATAACAATTCATTATTTTTACATTTATTTCTCTTTCTGTTCAAATCGAAACAGACAACGAACGAAGAAAAATACAAGCAGACATATACACAAGAAGCTTATGAAAACTAGAAGAAATGGACAAAGTTATTTTATTATGTATATGTGAATCGTTTATGTGAGAGAGAAACGTTTTCTCGTTTTTTTTACCCAAGAATTGAACACAAAAGTACCAATTCACACGGGCATTATAAATTGAGAAAGATAAAATATATGTACAACATACACGCATATTGTGTGTATAACTAACAGGGGTTAGAGAGGGATTGGGGGGGGGGGTAGAAGAAGAAACTGAGGAGAATGAAAATTACAAAAGTACGGTCATATACAATTACATATTATGAATAATATTTCTAGTACACGGCGAATAATATTATCGGACGACGATTTTTCTGTTGTTCCATAATGGACATTACACCTTAAAATTTCCGCTTATGTTCACAACCGAAGACAAAGAAGAAATTTTGTTCAAGTTCATCCTCCTAAAAAATTTAGGATTTAGTCAAAATATTTTTAGGAAAATCGAACTCATTGGGTGAAAATCACGACTAAAGTCAGTCCTGGCCTAATTTAGTAAGAAGAAAATAATCAGCTATAAACTATAAAAATAATTTGACAATGATGGTCATTTATTTGCGTAAATAATATTGGCCTTAAGCGAAATTTTCAACTTAAGCAGTTTGTGTCGATTTTAGTAAGCCATAATTGATTTTCATTTCAACGTTAATGTAATCGAATATCCAAAAATATTGTATTCTTTTACAAACAATTTTATATGTCATTTCTCTAGGCTGGTTTTTTCTTTGCACGCCTTATTCCTTTCAAACTCCATGATTTACTCCTCATTTTAACTTATCGTGCTGATCAATGACAAAAAATAGACTCACAGTCAAAAAATGTCCCGCTTAGGAAAGAGCAGGCTAGAGAAATAATATTCAGATTTGATCTAGTTAATTATGTTATTTGTATATCATATCTGTCATAAAATTGCCTATATATAAAAAGAAAGTAAATTACTTAGTTTTATAATATTTATCTAGGCTGTTTTTAGCTGCGAGTTCCGCCATGTGGAAGTCCGTACTAGTCGAGTTAGCTATTTTCTAATATAAAATGATCATTTAATCAGTTCTGATCGATTCTAAAACTTGAGTTACTTGACTATTGAAGATCAATACAGGATTCAAGGTCAGTGTGTGTAGTTTAGAATATTTTTTTGATAAGTATATTCAAATGACTCACCGTGTATAAATATAAACAAGAAAAAAATCAAAAAAAACTATACCGACAAAGTTTTTTGCCAAATGAGTTTATGATACACACGAGATAAATTGAATAAATTTGCTTTATCATCCAATGGGAAATAGTATTTTGCACAAGGGGAGTACAAAAGATGAATTTGTTTGTTTATTTATAAGATGTTTTGATAAAGTTCTTTTTGAATATGCAAAATAAAATGAGATAATTGCCATCGAACAAACCTCTAGAAAAATAAAACCGCCTTAATTACCGTTTACTTACATAATTGTCAAATCAAAAATTAACCATTAACCGACAACGTCCTGTTGACCCAAATATTGGAACTTGGAACCTTTCTGTGAAAGCTCTACGAGGTATTTTCTGCTGACTTCATTGATTCCTCACTGGCTATGATATTTTTACCAGGTAATCGTTTAGGTAATGCATGATTCGTTTAGGTAATGCAATTCTTTTTTAGAACATTCAAACATTTCTCTCGATTTTCACACTCACACATTAATGTTTTTATAGTACAAATAATTTAATAATCTTATAAATAAAATATAAAAAATCACTAATGGATTTTTCCTTTAGTATAGACAAAAAATTTTTATAAATTGCGTTACAATTTACAAGAAAAACATTTTGACTTACTTTTTACACACGATTTAAAGATCTAGATAGAGATATAGTCTATCACAACTCATATGAGTAGTAAGAGAAATGTATGTTCTGATGAAAATAACATTTTAAAAAGAAAAGTTAAGTGATCTTTTTATATGTAGCTTGATAAAAAAAAAGTCAATTTTATTTATTTATTTTTCATTCTTTTTATTAAGGGTATTTGTTCTTAAATTAGTCCATATATTTACAGTATTGACGACAAATTGTTACATGTTTGTCTTGAATTGTTGAGATTTGCTTAGAAATCAGTGAGCAATTCAAATTAATTTGGAAATGTTGAGCAGTTTTCTGTAAATCCATCAATTCAATTCGTCTACTTGACTTGTAAAACCAATGTTCCATTTGGGAATGGGGGTCATTGTAAAGACTACGGTAGGCCACATAGGGGAAGGGGTTCCAAAGAGATTAGAACTAAGCCATATAGTTTGTGGATGGTCCCATCAGATTAGTTCAGAAACATTTACAATTTGTTAAATATTATACGCATACATGGTAAGCTTTACTTACATTACTAAGAAAAATCAACAACAGTTCTAAGAAGAGATCTTTATATATGTTTGTAACAAGCTTTGGTACACGGTAAATGACAGATAATTTAAAGACAACATAATCGTCTTTTTTTGTTGTAAATATTGTAGTAGGTTTAGTCTTCTGGTATTACAAATAATAAAATACTTAAATCAATGTGATATCGATTTTAATTAAGTTTTGAAAATGTAATTAATTGTTTACAAAGGTATTGTTCTGTATGTCGTATATACAGGATGTTTCAGTCAACGTGTTTCATAAGAAAAAAGTCAATGTTATTTTAGCCTGTCTTTTGTTACATATCCCTATTTAATATTGATATTCGATTCTTTTCTTTAGATAGAAAACAATGAAAAGTTGAAGAATAAGAAACTTAACATATTCTGAACAATATATGAATTGCTGAAAAAAAATAAAAATTTCTTAATTTATTATCGGATCATTGCCCATTGTATCGAGCAATGCCTGATTTATATATGGATGGCTCTGTTTTGATTTATATATGGATGGCTTTTGACGCGGTCAAAATCATTCACAGTAAAATGTGAACATGGACCCAATTTCCAATGACCTGCATGATCATGGGTTGATCTATAATCGCCTAGCCTGTCACTTGTTGTTGGCACTATGATCTAAATGTACTTTTATGGTAAAGTTTTTGATAGAGTTTTCTTCGGTTTGGGTAGCTGCACATTCCGCTCGCTTTAGTCTTTATAATTTTCGGTTCGTCAAACACTTAAAAAAATCTGAAGATAAATTGTTGCCTTCATTGATCTACGTAGAGTAATGGGAAAATATTGGAGGCCATAAGCAGGCTTAGATCTTTAAAAACTAAGCCATTAAGAGGGGATTATAAGTGACAACTAAGTACATTTGAACAGTATTGCTGTAAATTTTTATGGTTTCTTATTATACATCTATTTATTTAACGCCTTCTGAAGTTTAGGGCTTCTAATGTAGTTATATTTTAGCCCTCGCTTCCGGCAGTGACGCATAACAAAATAATTTCCCCAAGCTTTCTACTACATAAAAAGTTTTCGGAGATCATGAATGAGCTTACTCTCAATATTTTCAACAGAAGTTTATGTTATACGTACAACGTTTCTGTAACAGTCATTGCCTTTGTTATTTAATTTAGAAAATATCCACTGTAGTGACATCCACTGTTCCGGGTGACATTTATTTAAAGCTCATATCTTAAAAACTGTCCAAATTACGTATCTATAGAATAATTAAATTAATTGTCTACATAAGTAAGTCTACGTAGTCTACCTACCAAGATTTTCGCGAAGATACATTCTGTAGATTTCGCGAAGATTCACTCTGTAGTATGTTTTTCCAATAAGATATGTTGTTGTATTTTTAATTAACTCATATTTATTGAAAAGTTCGTTGTTCTTTTGTATATGAGAAATGTTCTAAAAATACTTACTTTTATACAATACATTTAATTTATATTGAATATATAGGTCAAAGTTCATTTTATTGTTTGTTTTATGTTTAAATAGGTAGGTATCCTACATGCCGTAACTAAAATAAGAAAAGATGGGTCAAAGTTTATTTACACAAAATTAAAGGAAATAAGTTTTATTTTTGTTTTACAAGTAGGCATCTTTAATTATCTTGTATCAAATTTTGTATTATTATGATTTTATTGAAGTGAGGTAACCGTGGCTAGAAAATTAATATACATAATGTTCAATTTACATCTAGGCGTATAAATATCACGAGTATGACAGAGTACATGCGTTTAGCAATGCATTAGAGTAAGAGGTATTATAGGTTTCATATGAACTTGTAAAAGTGACATGTATCATGGCTAATCTGTTGTAGTTCATCTATTCAACAAAGAAACTCCCACTCTCCAAGCGTCTTACAACTATCTCAACGCATATCGAAGCTTCAACACATGTATATAATACCTCTCACTTAGATGCATTGCTTAACGCATGCATTCTGTCATACTCGTGTCTGGATGTAAATCGAACATGCTGTATAACTGATGCAAAAAACTTTCTTTATTGTTATAGGCAATTTTATGACAGTTATGATATACAAATTACAAAACGAACAAAATTAGTATTAATTCTCTAGCCTGTATTTTCTTAAGCGATGCATTATTAGACCATAAGTTTATTTTTTGTCAGTAGCCAGCACGATAATTTTTCAAATGAGGGGTAAATAATAGAAATTGTTAAAGGAATAATTAAGATCCCGCGTGGACAGAAAAAAACATATCACAGAAAAAATATACAAGATATAATTATAAGAATATTTACTTTCCAAATGAAATAAGGATATTTGTCAATCAATTATATTGACAAACAATTTAAACCAATTTATCGTATAAATTACTTTCATCCGTTTCATCCCATTAAAGAAAATCAATTTTCGTAATCAAATAATGATTCGCAATAATCGTCCTAATACAATGTTAATAGGATAACAACATTGCAGCATGTTTGGTATATAAACCTTATATAACCTTTTAGTATGAACACGTGGAAGATTGAAGGTCATAAGGTTTATGGGTTAGATTGTTAGTTCATATGTATAACGTAAATATATCTAAAGTATCTAAAGAATCCATCGTATTATTTGGTGGAAAATCAGGATTTGGGAAATACTATCAGAGAGTAGTAAATACTATCATAGGTATTATTAGATGGACTATTTGGTTACTTGGACAGTTTTATATATCCATTGATTTTACAGGATGCAACAGTATATATTCTAAACAAATTTTGATAAAAAAACAAATCAGTGCTCTTAAAAATCAGTGCTCTTAAAGTCGCCTATAAGTTTCTTAACTCAAATACCGTTAGAAAAATTATGAATTTTACGAACCCATTATTAATGATATTACGTTTGATAGCAAAAGAATCGAGTTGAAGAAGGATTGAATAATACTAGGGACTTCAATAAAACTTTATAAATATTTTTTTTGATTAACAAAGCTTCCAAAAATCACAAAAAATTCCTAGGTCATCGTGCTTTTTATTATTATTTTATCGTTGGCTGAAAAAATGATGAATCATATAGGTTATTCTTTTCAATTGGATATTTCTATATCAAAAAATCTAGAGAGTGTGCTAAACAACTATCAAAATATTCAGACAATCTTGTAGTTTATAAAAATACCATAAAAATTTAAGATTGTCGATATAATAAATAGACAAAATTTTAATTTGATTATGAGCTCATCGAAGATCCATCATTTGATGAACAGAGACGACTATAGTTAAAGTATTGATGATTGAAAAGCGATATCTATATTATCAAATTTATAAGCATCACTTGCACACAATATTATATATATATATTTGTAGTTGCGTGGTATTGCCAAAAGCTATAAATAACTCATTACTTGACTACAAAGCATGTCTTTGGTTTATATGTATGTACCGTTCAATAAACCAAAACTTTGTTGCAATAATGTTTACAATCACCTTTAACTTATTATTCCATGAGCAATTTTCGAAGAATCGATTTAAATGGTATGCGAAGATTTAATATTACTGACTTTTATCTTGGTAACATCTCAAGAAGAGAATTTATGAATCCATAAATGTTTCGCTTGAGTTTTTAAGGAGTGTTTTTCAAAGATTGGCTTTGAATTAACCTTCGCTTTCGTGAAAACGTAAATTTTGTTTCTTCCTGGAACATGTTGTGGAATAAGAACTACCAACTTCTGCTGGTGTGGTATATTTTATAACAAAAAAGGTTTATGTCTGAATATTATTAACATAATAAAATGTTATTTTGAACATACATAACCCACATATAAACCCCTTTTCGCCCCCTGCATACATGGCAAAACCAATGTGAAGATTTTATTATCAGAGAAAAAAAAATTGAAATGAGAGATCGTAAATCAAGTTTAATAGATATTCAATTTGTTTTAACTACACATAATTTTTTTGTTCTTTACCGGTTTTTATAGATCGTCATTTTTGACGCCACATATTATGGTTTTTTATTTTTCTTTCTTTTTTTTTTGGTTTATTAAACAAATCAAACTGGAATTGATTTGTTTTTTTTTTTATGGAAAATGCAATGCAGAATTGATGAACTGTAATGGTTTAAATTTGAGGTAGTTCCCGAAAAAATTAATTTAAATACTGTTTTTGACTCTTATAGATTTAGGGCCATGGTTTTTGACAGTCATTTGAAAATTTTTCCTGTACGCAAATTTTTCACCGATTTTCATTTTTATTATCTACATGGCAATCTTGGAATTGATGAATATTCATTCAGCGATATGTTCAAATAAAAACCAAAATTGAATAATTTTTCGCTAGCTATCACTTATGTGCTTAATTCTGTGACCACGACTTCACATTCTTGAAACCTATTAGAGCTAGGTTAATTTCGATCACAAATTTGAAAAGTATGACCCATATTTAGTAGGATTACATACTTGGATTATCAAGATTGGATTAAATTTGGATGTGATAGAGAAAAATTAAATTTTTTGGACTCTGATGACGTCATAAAAATTCGATATTTTTCATTACACACTTAAATTTAAAGCGATCTTTTTGGAATTTTTTTTTAAACCCTCAGATTTTGGGTCATTCTTTTCATTTGTGATGTCAGTTTTTCGTTAGCTATATTTTGTTACTTATTTGGGAAATGAGTCTAATTTTTCACAAAAATAAACAACAGATTACATATTTCTTTTTACTTGAAATTATTACTTAGGCAAGTAGGTCGAAAATATTTGTACCAATTGTTTATCGATTCAATCGCCTACAGCTGTCAAATATATGCGAAAAAGATTTTTCATTTGTTTCGAATAATGTTTTTTATTATTAATATTTTTTGTGTAGGACTGAAAGAGATGTTTTCTTCCAAACGAGTAGGTAATATTATTGGAAAATTTTAATGAACTCAGAATTGACGATGATTACTTCAAATTATGTTCATTGCATGGCGATTATTTATATTATAATTTATTATTGACTTTATCAATTCCAACTACAGTCAATATCTTTTATAACGACATTAAAGAAACCAGCAAATATGGTTGTTATAGCCGATAGTCGTTATATGCTATTTGAACATTTTTTTATTAAATTCAAAGTATGTGCAAATGTAGATATTCTTCATTTTTTATAACTAATGTCAATGAAATTTGGTCGTTATAAGCGATATATTAATATGGTTGAAAACAAAGTTTGTAGAGTTGAAAACAATATCATGATGTGTTTTCAACTGAAAAATAGTCCGCTATTGGTCCGCTTTAGCCGATACATTCATATATGTTTTTATGTAGGCATTCAGTTGGGATCTATCGATTTTGTCATTATAACCGATTTTGACTGTATAAGTAATAACCATTAATGCATAATTAAAACTATATTAATTATGTTCATAAATGTATACCTAATTGAAGAGATATGAATATTGCTATGGAAATTCATTAATAAATCATTCATTGAATCGATGGAAAATAATCATTCTGCAAAATAAACGGTTTAATGACTAATATACAAAAACAAGGTGATCTATATATGTTGGAAAATGAATGAAAAGATAAACAAACACCAGACAGAATATTATTATTATTATTATTATTTATTTTCACCATAAGATACAAACGTACATAGGTATAGTCAACATGAAAATTAAATAAATTAAATTAAACTATAAATAAATTAAATTAAACTGTATGGGCACGACGTTACAATATGCTTCTTCAGCTCACGTTTAAATTTTGGCATGCTCTCTATGTTTTTTAACTCTCCGGGAAGATTATTGTACAATTCACTTCCAATAATTTCTGGAGAGTTTTTGAACTTTTGCAATCTGTAGTTTGCAATATGCAAATCATTATTATGACGAGTGTTATAATCATGTATTTCATTTCTAAGTGGTAGGTTTTGATAATTTTTTCTGATAAATATTAATAGCTCGTAGTAATAAATGCCATAAAATGTTAGCAAATTATTCCGCTTAAAATGATTAACACATGATTCTCGATAATCAAGATTAAACATGAGCCGAATAATTCTTTTTTGGAGTATAAATATTCGTGTACAATCTGAACATTGTCCCCATAATATTACACAATACTGCATGGCAGCATATACAAACGCATAATACACAGCCAATAAAGCTTCAGTGTTATGAGTTTGTTTTAATTTTTTGATATAAAAATAAGCCGTGCCTAACTTTTTACACACTGTATCCACATGTCGATTCCATTTCATACCTTCATCCAGAATTATACCTAAAAATTTCATTTCGCTTACTTGCGTAATCGGATATTTTATTGATGACGTAATAATTGATGCATCAATAACTTTATTTTTAAAAACTAAAAATGTTGTTTTAGTCATGTTTATAATTAAATGATTATTTTTGCACCAATCAGCAAATTGTTGTATTACAATATTCATTTCATTCATTAAACTATGTATATTATCTGAAGATAATATCACAGAGGTATCATCTGCATACATTAATAATTTACCATACTGTATAAAGGACGGAAGGTCATTTATGTAGGTCAAGAACAATAATGGTCCAAGATTTGAGCCCTGTGGAACTCCAATGTTGACACAGAGTGGGCTTGATTTTATACCTTCAACATCCGTTATTATTTTTCTATTATCTAAATAGGACATAAACCAGGAAAGTGGAAGTCCTCTTATCCCAAGACTTTCTAATTTATTTAACAAAAACCTGTGATTTACCATGTCGAAGGCTGAAGTTAAATCAAAAAATAGTGATAAAACATATCTTTTTTTATCAAGTTCTTTTAGAACATGATGCGCAAATTCATTACTTGCAGAGCAAGTAGAGTGTTTGGGTCGGAATCCATGTTGGCATTTAGTCAAGATGTTTTCCGTTTCTAAAAACTCAGAGAGTCTATTGTACATGATTTTTTCTAAAATTTTAGCAAATTGCGGTAGTAAAGATATAGGTCGGTAATTTTCAGGTTTCGACATTTCACCTTTCTTAAAAATTGGTTTTATCATACTGATTTTTAAAATATCAGGAAATATCCCACATTCAAAAGATAGATTGTAAATATAAACTAGCACTTCCGCTAATTGGGATAAGTTTTCTTTTATAAGTTTAATAGGTATTTCATCAACTCCACATGAAAATTTGTTCTGCATTGATGAAACAATATTAATCAATTCTAACTTAACTACTGGTCGTATAAAGAACAATTTAATGTTAAGGCACATTAATATTTGATTTTCTACCAAATCATTATTGTGGTTTTGTCGGAGTTTTTCGATAGCAGCTGTTGCAAAATATTTGCAGAAAGTTTCTGCATTATCTTTTTTATCAGTGCATAACGAACCATCCTCACTCATTAACTTAATTTCCCCGTTATTAGGCCTCTTTCTGCCTAAAGAATCGTTAATAATTAACCATTGTTCTTTAGTGCGATTGCTACATTCAAGCATTCTGTGCTTAAATAGCACAGATTTTGCTTTTTGAATGTTGCCTTTATACTCATTTTTTTGTTGTTTGTATGCTTGCATTAATCGGCTATTGTTACTAGCCTGGGCTAAATCGTATAAGTTTTTTAACCTCTCACTTTCCTGTATTATGTCGGAATTAATCCAGTCATTTTTTTTATTTATTTTGTTTTGAGTTTTTTTTATTGGTATACTAACATCAAAATAAAATTGAAAAATTTGCCAGAAAGCATTGTAAGCATTATTAATATCAACACACGCATACACATTATTCCAGTCAGCAGAATTTAACAACCAAGTGAAATACTGCATATTTGAATAAGTGAATGCTCTTTTATAAATATTATTTACACAATTGTCATTTTCAAATTCATTTATACACAGCTCAAGAAATTGACCTTTGTCATGATCCGATATACACGTCGATATGTTAGCTATTTTATAATAATTATAATAATCTATATTATTAATAATCATGTAATCGATACAACTGCTGGTAGATGTAGTTGTACGAGTTGGTTCTGATACCAAATTTTTTAATTTGTACGAATTTAAAATATCTAACAATCGCCGTTTAGCTGTACTCTCACTCAAATAATCAATATTTAAATCACCACAAACGATGACATTGTTTTTTTCTGACCTTAAATATTCTAAAAGTCGAACAAAGTTTTGTTCGAACAATGTTATATCCCCATCCGGGGCTCGGTAAATAGTCACTAATAATAATTTTTCTTTATTTTTCTTATACACTATACCCGCACATTCGAAATGAATTTCCAAGTATAGGCTTTTTAACTCAATTTCTTTCACATATTTATTAATGTTACTTTTTGAAAATATCACTACACCTCCATGTTTTCTGGTTTTGCGGCAGCAAGACGCAGCTATGGAATAATTGTTTGGTAAACAACAACTTAGTGAGTTTTCATTTTGCCACTGTTCCGTTAAGCATAAGAAGTCAATATCATACTTCTTAATGATAACTTCAACTTGCTCAACTTTATTAAACAAACTTTGGATGTTTTGGTGGAGTATTTTTGTTCGAAGTTTTAAATTATTCATTCTCGATGATTCTTTTATGAGTCTTCCATTTTTGTTTTTAAATTCTCCCAGGTTGTTGCCTATATAAAATTGTGTTGTGCTAAACATTGGGTTTATCAAAATAATAACGATAAAACTCAGTATATAAGGTAATTTTGACCCAAAAAGTACAAAAATCAGGTGTATTTGATGACTGGTCGAATAGTTTTTGAGATACGTACTAAAATCGATCCAAATATTGCTATATCTCAGAAACTCTGCATCCAATCATTATACTAGCCAGATTTTTATACTTTTTGGTACAAAATTACCCCATCCACTGAGTTTTATCAAATTTCAAAAGAAAAATTTTTTTGCGATTTTCTCGATTTTTTCAAAGGGATACTTAAAAAAATTATAAAAAATCGGAAATTATTTTTATCTCCAATTTCGATAAAACTTAAAATATAAGGTAATTTTGACCCAAAAAGTACAAAAAATGGGTGTATTTGATGACTGGCCGAATAGTTTTTGAGATACGTACTAAAATCGATCCAAATATTGCGATATCTCTTTGTGGTCGTGCATGGTATTTGTATGAAGGAGGTACACTGAGCTTCTAGAAATATTTGAGGAAGTGATGAATGAAATTATCACCAGGAAATGTGGTAAAACACATAAGCGTGTTTCTCGTGGACAGCCAATATAAGCTAACCTTACCTAACCTACCGTATAAAAAATATATTTCCTTCCAACTATTCCTGTTTTTTACAGTGCAAATACCATATTACTGAATTTTCCAATCTTGTATATAAATTTTTAAATACCATTTATTGAAGTACCAACCAAAGCAATATAGCACATTACATTATATGACATAAGCACGGATTGTGAAATATAAGCCCTATTTGAGTGAATGAATGAATAAGGCATACATACCGTATTATTATTATTACTATATGGGTAAACCATTCTCTCAATCCCTGTATATACCCTCCAATCATGAAAGATTAATGGATTGAACTGTTTGTTCATCTCATCATCTGATATGGTATATATGTAGTTTATTCTTTTTGTCACAGTGTAGTACATTTAATGTGAATAGAAAAGGATAGTGCAATCAAGGTGCTAGAAGACTGTCTTTTTCTATTTACATTTAGTGTGAATGATACACAAGAGTACAAAAAGAACAAATTATTAAAACTAATATTATGCAAGTGAAAACAAACAATTGACTGAGTTAATTATTGAAATACCATGTATAGAGAGTGTTGATGACGCAATCGTTGTGTTGATTAACTGTTATAGAGTTGAGTAAGCTTTTCATGGAGCTTGGAAATCTAGGTCAAAATATCCAACATTTTTCGCTCGGTTTGCGGAAAAAAGTTTCGATCGAAAAATGTTACTTTTTTAATCAACAACAACTTTCTAATATAAATTGTTCATCTACCGAATACCAGTTGGTAAGTTGAACCGAATACTATTTGCGCTAACGTATCTAACATATTTTGCTTGAAGCATTTTTATCGACAAAATTAATTTTTTCGAGTTTCAAGCCCTGAAAAAAGCACCGTGTATTTGAATATAGACAGTTCACACATTCATATCACACATATCGTACAATGAATGGAAAAAACCTACAAAATAATAAAATATTTTTATGGTAATTTCCCTCAAAATAAAAAGTTTTTCCCTTAGAATTCATAAATTTATGGAATTGTTTAGGATCGCTCGCCAAACAATAAACAAAAACAAGTGAAAAAAAATAATTGACTGATTTAATTGTTGTAATATCATGTATAGACAGTGTTGATTACTCTGTCACATTACACATACATATATGTCACACATATATAACTAATATACCCATATAATACATACTATACAATTTGCGCATAATTTTCGCTCTCACGGGTGAACAGTGATGTTTACGAAGAAATGCTTCAAACAAAAGTTAAGAAGAAACATTTTTACATTTAAACTTTTGTTCTATCTCTAACGGTTTTAAAATGGGCTCTACGGACCCAAGACCCAATTGACCTATGTTTCTCATTTACAACCCTTACCTCATCGTGATGACAGACGGACAGACGACAGACAGATAAACAGACAGTAAAATTTCAGTATCTGATCAACATTATCGCAATTGGCAAGGCTTTTAGTTGTTTCTGAATAGAGTACATGTGTTCCATCAGCCTTATTCAACTTTACTCCAAGACCCAAAGGTCTACTATATTAAATAAATAAAGTTTCTATAAATATTAACTTAACAATATGTCCGTTTTTGAGGAAAACTAATTATTTTCCTTATCACTTGAATGTGATTCTGTTGAGATGGTTGCTACAGATAGTAAAATTTTCTCTCATAATCACATTTTCCTTCCTTCTTGTTCAATTTTGAAGTATTCGTAAAGTAGAAACAGGAACAAATTGCCTATCAATAAAAGTAGGTGGCCATCGATTTTCTAGATTTAATTGCAAACGTGTAGTTACATTGTAAATTATAACCAAATCGAATGGAAGTCGAAGCATTTAGTTATCTAGTTCGTCAGGAATTCTAGACTAAACCGTAACATTTTGAAATCGAGTATTGTGATGTAAGTTACTGTATTTGATGTAAGCGATCTAGTTTCACATAAAAACATCTGTAAACCATATTTACGTGTTTTGTAACAACTGTCAAATTGTTATTTATTACTCTCTGTATCCCACACACATTCAATTGTTTCGAAAACTTTATTACACTTGTTTTTTTTTTTCGAAACTCGAAACAACATATTTAACAAAATATGGAAACAACACAAAAAAAGTTTGGTTTGTTTTTTCCACCATATTATATAATTTTGATGGGTATAACACTTTGCATTGACGTTTATATGAAAATTTCACTTTTTATTACTGAAAGTTTTAATTAAAATCACATATGTAAAAATTTGACGAATATTTGAATAATAGTTCGATGAGTATCCATGACAAAAGCTGTTTAGGGGATAGTGAAAAAATTTGATTTTTCACTAACGCCCTGGTGTAGAATTCCCGTGAAAGGTATATTTTATTCTTGCAGTGGTTCATCCTAGGTAATTATCAGACAAATTATAATATAACTATAGTGGAGTATCGATAATCAAGACTGAATAACAAGTGAAATTTACAAAATTCAGAAAGCCCCCGACAAATTTTTCGGGTACGGAACCCTGAACTCGCATATGAAACATATCTAAGAACACCCTCTATTAAATTACCTTTTTTCCTGAAAGCCTTTTCCAACCTGAGCCGATTTTGATGATTATCGTAAACTTAATATACTATGTTTATTTCATATACATGCGGTATAAAAATGATCCTAAAATGATTTAAAAAACAGGAATTTTTGCAATAACCAGCCGTCTCACAATAAACTTTTTCGTGACGTAGCTAGCTTTTGGTTTTATTTGAATTCTCGTGGTGAAAACAATTACTTCCATTCGGGCGGGCTCAAAAACAACAATCTAATTTTATAACCTTTCTTTATAGCTGAAGAAAACACGGTACCATTATAGTAAGTGTCAAATACTATTGCATCAAATTTTATTTACAAGAGAGGGAGACAACTCGATACTACCAAATAGCAAACATAAGAATGCTAGAAGAACGGAAGCTTTAGCCATCGATGATAGTAAACGCTAGAATATGTGTAGATAGATAGTATTGTTTGTAAGAACATCAGATAGCACTTTCTATTGTCAATATCAAACATACATTGAAAGGAAATAATCTGACAAATATGAATATTAAAAGTATACACGGTGTTCAATGAAAAATTGTCATATTGAAAAAATCGAGAAAAAAAATTTTGTTTTGGGATTTGATGAAACTCGGTAGATGGGTTAATTTTGATCCAAAAAGTATAAAAATCGCGTTAATTTAATGATTGGAGTGTCTGAGATATCGCAATATTTGGATCGATTTTGGTCCGTATCTCAAAAAATATTCGACCAGTCAGTTACCCGCCACCCGATTTTTATACTTTTTGGGTTAAAATTACCTTATATTCTGAGTTTTATCGACATTGGAGTTATAAAAATGTTTCGGAATGTGATCAAACTTGGTGGATGGGGTAATTTTGATCCAAAAAGTATAAAAAGGTCAATTTAATGATTGGACCTATAGAAAGTTACAATGTCAGCGAGTATCATCTTCATTTTCAAAAAAGTTAGAGTTTTCCACCAAAAAGTTTAAATCCATAAAATTGTGAACAAAAGGGAGGATAAGTGAGGGCTATAACGTGATAGCCTTAAAGGAGAAATGGCCCAGCAAATCCTAATGTAAGGCTAGTCTGATCAAATACGGGCCAAGACAGTCAAACAAAAGAGTTCAAACTATTTGCATGGGACCAAAGACATTTCACGGATGACTTTCTCTCTTTATAGGATATGCTGTTTCAATAAACACCCGATATAATAAGCTTGAGAAAAACATGCACATAAAGATTACTTACTTATTGGAATTTTTTTTTTGAAATATGAGATTCATATCATAATAAGACGAATTCGATGTGAATGCACTGCATAATGTTCATTCAATATCGAATCGATGTTGAATTTTTTTTTTAATTTTTTTGGTTGAAAGAAATGACATCTTGATAACATTACTTTTCTTTTGAAAATATGCCAAAATTGTTCACTTATTTATACAGTCATTTTAAATAGTTATATTCTAAATGTATGTAGATAGGCCTTCGTTTTCCATTGGCAAATTTTCACATACAACAAATTGTGTGCTACCCATGAATACCTAAGAATCGTATCGGGTAACAAATTATTCGAAACTCAAAGACAAGTTAAAAAAGATAAATTTTTAAAATGGGATATTCTGAATATGACATGATTGAGTTTAGAGTATTTTACAAGCTTTTATTTAGTTTCACCTGCCCCGTTATGTCTGTCTGTAATCAAATCTTGCAAGTCAAATTTGATCCACTTCCTGGTTTCCGATTGAGCTGAAATTTTGCATGCACCTTCAGTTTGGAAGACAATGCATGGTAAGGTTGTGGCTTCCTGATTTTCCCATCGCTTCCACTATATTTGATTTATATACATATACATTTTTTTTTTTGTTAAGGTGGTCATAAAACCACCTAATTAGTCCACTTTCGGTTGCCTGTCTGTCTGTTCGTCCGTCCGTCTGACAAAACGGCAGCCCAAAAACAAAAATCAAGCTGAAAGTATTACAACGTGCTAAGGACGTAAAAAGTGAGGTCGAGTTCGTAAATGAGCAACATGGGTCTCGGTCTTGGGTCCATAGGACTCATCTTGTAAACCGTTTGAGATAGAACAAAGATTTAAATGTAAAAAATGTTCCTTATAAAAGAATTAACTTTTGTTTGAAACTTTTTTTCGTAAACATCACTGTTTACTTGTGAGAGCGCAAATTGTATAGTATGTATTATATGGTAATATCAATTATATATGTGTGACATGTATGTATGTGTAATGTGATAGTGTAATCAACATGGTTTTCCATCAATTAACTAGGTCAATTGGTTTTTTTTTCACTGGTTTAATATAGTTTCTGGTACAAAATTATATCACCACATATGAGAAATAAAATTGAATAATTAACATAAAATGCAACAACAAATATTCATGTTTAATAACAATGTGAAGATAAAAAGACTTATAGAAAACTTTAAAGTAAGACTTAAGAAAATTTTATTTAGTTTTGTTATTGTTGTTTAGTTTGTTTCCAAACAATATTTTAATCTAAATAACTATCATAATTTTCTAAGAATTTCTAAGAATATGATGATATTTAAAACTAAATTCAAAACATAGAAAGTGTAGCGATGCATTTTCGTATAAAACATAATGATCATAATAAACATTTTAAAGTAATATTATGACGTTGAAATGTGTGGAAACCTATCCAAAAATTTGTTCGTTGAAGGTAAAATACGAATATTCTAACTGCATTGCATTCATTGCATTAGTAAATTTTATTATTATGACGCTAGTTTTATATAAAAGTGTTTGTAAGATGCCTTAATTTGTTTGCTGAGTTGTAACAACTATTGTGCTTTGCTACCATAATGGCTGGTTTAAATACAAAGTGTAACTTACAAACAGGAGGAAGGCAGTAATAGATTATCGTATCCTGAGAACGACTTGCTAAGAAGATATAGTTCCCGCAAAATGAAGCCGAAAAACAAAATTTTTTCATTATAAATCTACCGGATTTTGATAAAAAATTCGAAAATTTCTTACAAATGGCTAATTTTCTTTTTTTAGTTGGTTTCTTTAGTTGTAAAAAAGAAATAAAATGAATTTTCCGGTTTCGAAACGATCCGTGTGAACTTCTGCACCCTGTTATCTCAACATAGTTTTCTTTGGTGACGTTTTCTTGAATATCTCCGCTTCTCTTGATCGAATTGAGTCGAATAAATAAAAGAATTGTTTATACAAAATTTCTGCATCGACCTTGTCTGCTATCGAACTCTGATCAGAGTAAAATAACCTCTAAGTTTTAAGAAAACTGCTGTAACAACTTTCTCTAATAACTTTCCAAAGTTTACCGCCACCAACGAAAACAATGTTGAGATAAAACCGCGTACAGATCGTTCACGCGGATCGTTCCGGAACCGGAAAACTTCTTTCTGTATTTTGTAAAAATTTATCAAATTTATTATCAAAATTTGGCAGAATTATGATAGGATCAAAATACACAATAATTCTCCTTCTAAAATCATTCTGGCACTCTCCAACTGATGGCGGAAAATTGAGCTACAATAATTGGTTGATCCCCAAATTCCCCTCTCGTGTGCATGGGCCTGAATACATGTACAGCTGTTTTCTTATTTTGATAAAACTTTTGAGCAAGAATATTCGATATAGCATGCAATTTATTAATTTGGCTTATAATTTTCATCTTGCTTTTACAATGTTATCCTCTGTAGATACACAGACAGACGACGATATTCTTAAGTATTAAAGTTTTTGTTTTAAACAATAGTTTTAAGTTGTTTTAATACTTGTATGGTTATATTTTTTTATTTAAATATTAATTTGTACTTGTTGTAAGATATAATTTTATGCGGTTTTCTGTGGGTGTTTTTTAATTTTGTGGCGAAAAATTCGTACCAAAGAGAAATTGTAGTTTTATTTGTAAATGTCCCGAAAAATCTGTTTTATTCAAACTTTGAGTAATAGTATTCTTTTTTGATAGTTGGACAAGCATAAGCGATTGCATTTTCAAAATTTTTTTGCTTGAAATAAAAAAAATACATGAAATGTTGATAGAAATGATAAAAAGTCACTGAAATTAGTTCAGAGAATACATTCTTTAGCTCGCCAATAAACACACAAATGGAATTTAAAGGCCACTCTGTCCTTTTTAAGTTGTGCAATATTCTGATGGCACACAAGTGAAATTTACAAAGTTTAAAAGACAATTTTCAAATACGGTACCCTAAAATTGCACTTGAACATAACTAAAAACCCTTCCTATTAAATTACCTTTCAAACGAAATCAAAAAAATAAAATCGGTTCATCCATTTAGAGCCTTCGATATCACAGACAATCACACAGACACACATATTCGCATCGTGCGTGAGTTTTTTGGAGGTGTTTCCATGGTAACGATACACTACTTTAATTATATAATTGTATGGATGCATATATAATTGTATGGATTGCATTTATGACTAACATTGAAAATTTAATATTATTGTCTCACTAATTTCAATAAATAATTATGATAATTTATATTTGAAAAATAATATTTGTGCAATTTGATTTCTTATTTTCACAATTTTTTAATGCATTAAGTTAGTATTTTAATAAATTAATTAGTGTTTTTCATGTAAAGATTTGCAAATTAGTCATAACAGCCTCCTTTAACGCCAAAATTTTTCACTGGAGGCACTGGCATCGATTTTATTATCCCTACCATGACTACGCACACAACGGCTAGCGGTTAAACTTATAACACCTCCTTTTTTAGTTCGGGGGTTAAACATAGACTCGCTGAGAAAAATACAACATTGAAATTTTTGTCTACCTAGAAAATACAAGCATTTCTTGTTGGTACTTCAAGGACTAATTTTATAATCATCCCATTGAAAACTTAAAAGATTCATTTATACAATTGTATCTTTTTAAATAAAAGTTTTCTACGCTTTTCTATAAATATGAGTGCACTTACTATACTTACTCTTTAGTTTATCTGCTAAGTATACTTAGTGTAGTATGATTGTTGTTAGTTAAAACTGTTATATTACATGTGCTAATTAACAATACACTAACTACTAACTAATTCTAAAGTAGTCAGTCCTCGTACTTATTTATAATACTTATTTTATTTTTATACATAATGTTATGTTGTTTATGTTTTTAATGTTTTGTTATTTTTTAGTTCATACAACAACAACCAAATTCGTAGCGCAGGAGCTGTGTTAGCTAAGCGAATTTCCTTTAAAGATTGAAAAAAAATAACACATTTATCTAAAAATCGAATATTTCATTTTTGTTTTTTCATGATTTTTTTATCGAAAACTTAGCGTTTAGAGAAAAAATCACTAGAGGGTACACCCGATTTTTGTATTTTTTGGGTCAAAACTACCTTATATACAGAGGTTTATCGAAATCAGAAACAAAAATTTTTTCCCGATTTTTTCGATTTTTTCTAAGAGGCACCCCTTAAGAAAATTTCAAAAAATCGAAAACATTATTTTATCTCCAATTTCGATATAACTCAATTTATATGATAATTTTGACCCAAAAAGTACAAAAGTCAGGTTTATTTAATGCTTGGATGCGTGGTTTTTGAGATATAATCCAAAATTGGACATAAAGAGCGATTTTCTCAAAAACTATACATCCAATCGATACGTAAACCCGATTTTTGTATTTTTTGGGTCAAAAATACCTTATTTACCGAGTTTTTTTTCAAAGATTTTTTCCCGATTTTTTCAATTTTTTCTAAGGGTAAGAATGTAATACAAACTAAGATCAAGAAGAAAAACGATGCGATTTTTGACTTCTTCGTACAGAAAATAGTTGCAAATAACTATAAAATAATTTCCATCGATAAAATATTATATTGAATAGATTACAATCACTATAAACTTTGATTTGAGCCCAATCATTAATTAATTTTTGTATAGTTTTTGAATTTGCGAAGAAGTTTGAATGTTAAGTCTGTTTTAAATGTAATTCCACCTTTAATATTTTCGAGATACTCTGTAATCCTGTATTGAATAGCATGGGGGACGTATCTTTTATATGTTTTCCATAATAAGTTTAAATCACATATAAATACTAAAAAAACATTTTAAAAAATAAATAGATATAAATAAAAATGGAATCACATGTTTATTTATTTTACAGAGATTTTTTTTTATTTTTATATTCACAATAAACGGATCACAAAAAAGATTAATCGTTTTGAATTTGATTTCGCTTTGTTTGCTATTTTACAATATAGCTAATTTGTCTTATCCCTTGTTTCTGTCTCTTGTTTGTGCGTTTCAAACGTTCATTCTCTGGAGAAAATCCATTTGAACAAATTTTTAAATCTATATTTATTTTAAATGAATTAAATGGGGACGATTTTTATCTGTTGCTTGAGAGTACAAAAAAATGTTTTTAAAGGATTACATAAAATGGCTCTCTTTGTGTGGTCATGAAGTGGTAATTTTTTCAGATGAATATAGATTCGAAGCATGTCCTTAGCCTGAGATAAAAAGTTTAAAAAGTAGTAGGTATTTAAAATTTTGAAACTTAATGACGTCATTAAAACCCAAAAAAAAAAATCATTTTTTCTCTATCACATCCAAAATTATATTCAATTTTTACACACCAAATATGTAATTCAACAAAATTTGAGTCATATTTTTCAAATTTGTAGCCAAATTTAACCCACAATTAATAGTTTTAAAGAATTTGGGAACCAAGTCTCGATATTCCCTAAAAAAGTGAATGATATTCAAAACTTTAAACAAGTTTATATTTTAACTAAATTTTAACCAAAGAATGTTTAATCGGCCATATATATGCAGGTAATTAAATTTTGCCTCCACGTAAAATAGAAGTTTTATTTTTGTAGCATCCATAAAATCTTGAATTTATTTTGTTTCTTGCATAAAATAGATATTTTAACATCCCTAAATTAGAATGGAAAAATGTAACAAGTGTAAAATATCCTTTCACTTAATCAAATTTGACACAAATTATGTTCATTGAAATAAATCCTTCAGAACATGAAGGACTCTTATCATTTATAAATGGATAAAATCCATAAGTATAAAAAAAAAATAATAATACTAAATACACGAAATGTATTATAGCCTGGTCGAAGGATGAGAAAATTATAATAATAATAACAAAATCATGGATATTTGTACAGAATCCTCTTATACAACATTAAGACAAAAATAAGTGAAATTTACAAAATTTAAAAAACCCCCGACAAATGCAATTTATTCCTTCTAAACCGATTTTTGGAAACTTAGCTATATAATGTTTTTAATCAAGTCGGTTCGACCTTTTAGGGGCTACGATGCCACTGAAAAACACACAAACGTACAAATAAATACTTTAACACTCCTTCTTAAATCAATATCAAAGTGATGGTCAAGCACATCAGATGTCATGAAGGTAATAGAACAGGAGAAAGATCGCTATGTACTAAAGCATTAGCGTACCTGTCCCTAAAAATTTGTAGAATTTATAGTTACTTTTTAAGCCACCAGCCGCGCTGTCATCAAGAAGTAGTATCTGTGAAGTTAGCTGTTGTTGTTAGCATAATGTACAAATTGATATATCATTTGAAATTAGCGCACAACAGCCCGCTTTTATTGATACTACGTATTGATCGCAGCGCCTCACTTATTTTATCCATATTTCGGGGACAATATTTTCTATAGCGATCGTTCTCCTGCCTATATGCTTCATGTCAGATGTGATGAAGAGGATACTTAGAGAGCTGTCATTTTTTGGGACAAATTTTTGGAAATATTTTAATTGAAATTGAAATATTTGAGTTGACTTTGTGCTTTTGAATTATTGTTTTGAATTACCTAATTATATAATACGAAGTTCACTTTTCAAAATGAATTGAGCCAGGTTTTACTTGACCATTCATTTCCATAGTAATTATTTATATGTTAATTTTATATGTCATGCCTTTTCCAAACTGAATTTTTCTCGGTTAAAACTGATTTTTGGTTTTTCTAGCATATGTCCAGTTAAAACAAGGCCCTGTATGTGTGGACTGACTTAGAGCAAATTGTGTACAATAATACACTAGATGTATTGAAAAGTATCACAAACACTGAGAGATATATAAAAGAGAAGAGAGTTTTTTTTCACCCAGAAAACTTCTGTGACAACTTAATCCATGTGAATAAAATGTTCTTTGGAATCGTTTTCATATAAATATATAAAACCCACTCAAACTTGAAACCTTCTCACTCCTATTTCAATGTTTCTATGATGATATTGTAGAGAGTAAATTTAAAAGAAGGGAAAAAAAATTCGAAATACATACATACATAGAAATATAATGTCGAAAATGAATGATTTTGAATAGATGGAAAATTTAGTGAAAAACCCATCTGGTTTATAAGGACATGATATATTTTTTACAGAATGTTACAAAATATGAAATCGTTATATTCACTACCCTGAGGTATTACTAACAGGTATATTATTCCAAATCCCGCAAGCCGATGGTATTTTAAACTGTTAGCTTGAAAATGGGAAAGATTCTAATCAGATAATTGAATAATGTTTAAAAACAGGACTCGTCAAAAATTTTTCCAAATAAAAAAAACGGCTTCTAAGCAATCGAAATCATTTTTTAATCGTTCATTTAATTCAAAATTTAATTTTTGGAAGGTAATATAAACATCTTTTATGAATAGTTTTGAAGCCAAAGAGTTTATAAACATAAAGAAGGTGAAGGATCTGTTAGTCTGTAAGTGGATGCGATATAATGAATGAGAGATAAGACTGCCAGTGAGTTTCCATGTGTTCCTGTCATAGTCATATGGCATAATCATATGATGCATAAACATTTTGTGTCTACTATTATATTTGTTACAGTTTTGTATTATTTTTTCTGAAAAATGAAAAAGTTTGTTTAATACGTAGATTTGCATATTCTCTAATATGTGATGAATAAAATGAACAAAGAAAAAGTACTGACCTTTGCTAAAATCAAGAAAACGTTAAAACTTTGGTAAAAAAAAAATAGACCCAGAATATTGTTGTAATTACGAGTTGGTTGGGTTGACTTTGTCGACTATACAGAAGTTGGGTATATTTTTCCTTATAGCCCATTCACTTTATTACATCCTGTTGCCTTGATTGTGGATCAAAAGTAAAATGATCTTATAAGAGTAAGTATTGTTCTCAGATAAGTAATACATTTTCTTTTTCTTTTTCAAAAAATATCTTATATGTTCATCATTCACAATCAAACTCCAGTGGTTTGTTGGAGAGTAAAAATATTAGTAATTCCCTTTTTATCATACAGATAAATATCAAGAATATAAGGTATTATTACTTTACCCAGTTTATAAAAGATTTTTCATTTAAAATGATAGAACATAAAACTTAAAATAAAATAATCTATGTAATTATGTACCAGGGAAGCTTGTGTGGTATATAGTGTGGACCATTTTAATCTCTTATGGCTAATAGCTCGTTTTGTAATTAACCAATCAAAAAATAACTTAAACAAAGGTTGCAGAGCTTGATGGGGGACATCAGGCTCTATGATAAGCAATCGACTCGTATAGAAGAAAGGATCCCACGAAAATTATGTAGTAAGAAGCTCAAATTAAACCCTCTTCACTACATATTATAAAACAAAGTCGCTTTTTCTGTCCCTATGTCCCTATGTCCCTATGTACGCTTAAATCTTTGAAACTATGCAACGGATTTTGATGCGGTTTTTTTTTAATAGATAGAGTGATTCGAGAGGAAGGTTTTTATGTATAATACATCCATATTATAGTAGAGTAAGGGGTTGAAATAGGGGTTGAAAGGGATATGCTTCAAAAACTAAAAAAGTTGTGCATCGATTAAGCTCAAATATTGACACGATATACAACCAGCTTCAAAGATCTATTGTTTTTATCTACTTTTAACCTTCGGAGGGTAGAAAGGTGTAGCGAGAAAGTGGGAAGGAATTATCGAATATTTACAAATATACCTAAGTGGGGTATCAAATAAAAGAGCATGACGTGTACATTACAAAACTGTTATCCAACGAAAGGAAATGTGAAGGGAGGGGTGCAAGTGGGGATGTTGCCCAGCAAAGCGGGTAGTTCACAGCTAGTTTCGATATAAAATGGCTATAAAGATATATTGTATCATGATTGAAAAGTTTATGATATTTCAGAAGTTGTTTAATTTAAGTTTAAGTTTCTATCATTTGCAATGAAAATCCGTTCATATATATAATATCAGTGTATTACCACTATGTTTTTCAACTGACAGTTTCCACTTGTCTGAATCAAATTGATAAATTGATCTATTTCTATTTAAAGACAGACAGAAAGACGGGCGTAACGAAAATGGTAAGACTATATTATTTGATGGGCAAAATATTTTCCCAATGACAAATTATTATTCTACGTACAAATTTTCAAAAGTTCTTAAAAGTCTCATTAGTTAAAAAGAGAGCATTCAATAATATCTAATAGGTCTTTAAATTTAAGTTACAGTACTTGCTCTGAAATTATAACAAGCCAATCGTTCCCATAACAAAAGTGAGGAAGTTTCAATTTGAGTTCATGACCGACAAAACAAAGTTGTGAGGAAAGCCACGTGGAAATTTTGCCTTAATTTTAATAAAAAATGAAACACATTCCGGCTTCGTTCTTGTTCACCTTACGTTACAATTTGAATAACGTCTCAAAAAGTTAACAAAGATGATAAATTTCCTTTCTGAAGCTCAATGAAGTGAATTTGGGAATATTTGATTTTAATTAGCAATACTACAAAACATGATCATGTATTAAATAATTTATTTTCATATAATTAGAATACTTGTGTATGGATGTATGTATGTATAAAGGTATTATCATTAATTAGTTTTGGAATTTAATTTAAAGTTATTTTGTTAAATCACAGCAAGCTCGACTAGCTTACTCTAACACCAACTCGAGCTAAATTTCGATGTAATGAAAGGAACATGTACATCGCGTAAGATGTTGAGCCTTGGGGCAAATTTAGCTTGTCTCTTTCGTCAGATCCCTGTAAAATTTTAACATTTATTTTCATGTTTGCTATACACAATAAAAAAGGAATAACTGCTTTAAAGTAATCACGTTTACATGACTGGTAATGTTCTTATAACAAGTAAATATTTATTGAGTCTCAATACTTCACTACAGGAAAATAATTATTTAACTCCTTAAAAATTCAAGTGTAGCAAATAAATATTGCCTTGAAGTGGAAAAAAATTTAATGGCCACCATTTTTAGAATATGTTTTTTGGAAATAACATTATTCCCTTCAGTGTAGGCTACTATATACAGATTAGAGCGTGATTATAGCAAGAAAAAAGCCCATCAATTTAATCTGTTGGTTTTCAATGATTAAATTCCATACATTATATGACACCGTTCCTTAAATTATTAAATAAATCAAAACTGTTTCAATCGTGATATTTAAAAAAAATTGGCGCTTCTTACAAGACAAATGTAGATTTTGCTCCATGGCACTACACCTTCCCCTTAACCTATTCTAATTGTAATATACATTTGAATATAACCATCGAATATAGGTCTAATATACAATAATAATATACATACACCTTTCTCGAATATTATCGAATATGTGTACATGCAATATTCGTTATTCGAAAATGCAATTATCATTTGGTAAATTAGATATAGTTAAATTTAATGTAATCATCCTATAATAAAATATAATTTATATAGAGTGTTTAATGTGTATAACGTTCAAGGTATAATAACAGTGGAGACAATAGCCATTATCATACAACCTGACTTTAAAAAGTCTGTACGTGATCTGTTTCCGAGGAAACAATTTATTTTCCTATTTTCGCTGTATAAATCAAACTTTTACCATTTAAGCGACTGGTTTCAGGAATGGTACTATTGTTGTAGGTTTTTTCTTGTTCACAAATTTGTTTGGGCATCTAGTAAAACTATGCTATAAATTTTAAAATTGTTCCCAAATTATGCGCGAAATCGTTTTTTTTTACGGTCATCCGGATGATGCTGGAGTACTAAGTCAATAGAACGTTTTCCACCAACTTTGGCAGCCATTTTGAATGTAATTCCGCACTTTAAAGGTGTAACAAATAGTGCTTTGAATTCTACGGAAAATTTCTGACTTTCTAAATGTATTGGTTTGCTGTTACTTGGCTTTGGCTAGAAGTATGTAGAATGTTTAGTCTATACGGTACACTGTGCAAAAAATGAATTTTTCGAAGAGATATTTACTTGGAAATTTTTATATCAAATAAATATTTCTTGAGTAACCTGAGAAAAATAGGTAATTTATTGCATTTTTAACCCCCGAACTAAAAAAAAGGGGTGTTATAAGTTTGACCGCTATGTGTGTGTGTCTGTGTGTGTGTCTGTCTGTGGCATCGTAGCGCCTAAACGAATAAACCCATTTTGATTTTGTTGGTTTTGTTTGAAAGGTAATTTAATGGAGAGTGTTCTTATTTATGTTTCAAGTGTGATTTAAGGGTTCCGTAACCGAAAAATTTGTCGGGAGTCATTGTTGTAAATTTTACTTGTTACTGTGTTTACATATGAACATTCTATATAAATAGCCGAAAATTATTTAGTTTAAGTCAATGGGGGTAGTTTAATTAGACTAACCCACCACTATATAGTTAAAATCATTTCAGTTAAAATCATATAATTAAACTTATTGTATTAGAAATTCAATGTGCTCTGATTTTCGACGATGTTTATTTATATTAAATAGTATTTGAACTTCTAAATAAATAGAAAGATGGTTATAAATAACTAACAGTAATTTTACAATACTATTACATCTGTATGTAAATATTAAATAATATTAATTGAAATCTGTTTTTCAAAACCGAATTTATATATTTGTCCGTTCGTTAATTTCTTGTTTAATTTTCGATTGAAAATTCAAATAGATTCAATATTTACGTAATTCTAATTGTAATTTCAAGGAATTGAAAGATTATTGAAATTATTGGCAAGTTATGAATAAAAAATCTCATGAAGAGAAAAGAATTAGGAAAGAAATTTAAAATAACTTTCTTATGGCGTCCAAATTCATAAAATAGTAAGATACTTTTGCACAAACTTTTAAAAAACACCACTTTTTTACACATTTTTTTTTTTTTACAAATTTTTAAAAAAGTCAACTAGATCATAGTAGAATTAGACAAGGTATTCTCTTGCGCAGGTAGAGGTAGGGTGAGGCATTCTCAGGCACGGTACCCAGTCACCACCATATTTATTATTTGTTTACCTTTGAGCTGTCAAGTTGTCAAAAATTTGTTTACATATTTGCAATGTCTAGTTGCCTCATTAAAAACTGTAAGAAACTGAGTCGGAAAAATTCATTAATCATTAATTAATTATTTGTATTTTTTCATTACTAAAATCAAGGATTGTTCACACAAACGTATTCACGTTCTTTAAAACATTTGAATCAGGAAGCGGGAACAAGCTAAGACGATGTGGACTGGGTATGTGCGCGAACTGAACAATAACTCGCCTTTCATCGAACATACCTTGTGTAATTCTACTATGAACTACAGTCTGGAGAGGTCAAATATAAAAACAAAAAAAAGTTTTTAGAAAATTGTCCTTTTGCAATAGAACTGGGTGTAACATTCAAATTGGAAATGGCTTGCAAATATATTTCACTGGGAATTTTTTATTGGAAAATACAGGATGTCGAATTAAGTCTCGCCTGTTGCTTTCTCATAACGCCATTATTTCTTGGAAAAAAAAAAAAAAAAAAACAAAAAAACAAAAAAAAGAATTACTTAATGTAAAAAAAATTTTTCTTGGGACAACAAATTCTTTTCTCTCGTTTTTGCATAATTTTCTTAAGCAAAGTAAATTATTTTTTCTATGTACTACATATTTGTAAAATTACCACTTAAAATAATAGATTTTTAGAAATGTTTAAAAAAAATTAAGAGCGTTAATTAGATTTAAAAAATGTTTATTACTAAATCACTATACTCGAAGAAAAAAAAATTCGACATGCAGATAATCACTTTATAATTACATTACAAAAATTTTCAATTCATCTATATAAAGAGTATTCTATGAAGAGTGTCGGAATTATGATAAAAATATGGTAAAACGCGGGCAAGCCCTGATGTGATGTCATATCCGTATGAACCATAGACTATCAGTTAGTTCAGTGTAGACAGCTGGCTGGGTATAATATATCCATAGATAATAAATATTTATTATATTTATTACAAATAATTGTCTATGAATATATCTGTTAAACTTATCTGTGTTATTTCGTATGAAACCCATATTACGTCAACAAATTGGATGCCCGCGTTTTTTGGCAGTTTAAAAAAGGTCTAAAATTTAATTAAAGTTTTTGGCAAGAAAGCGTGTGTATTTTTCTGAAATAAATTTGGTGACTTTTTATTAGAAAAATCAACATTTTGAAGTACTTTTCAAATATAGTAAAATACCCTATTATCTTATATATTTAAACGAGCAATTCTTGTATATATATATATATATATATATATATATATACAGGGCGTTCTGTTATTAACTGCAGATCGTGGGCCTACAGAATAAGCTCATAAAGACGAAGGAAAAAGTCATTTACCAATTTTGGATCTGAGCCCTAATTTGGGCGCTACAGATATGACAAAAATTGATAAATTAGTAAATTCACTGGCTATCATTCGATAAATAGTAGCCAATGATAATAAGTAGATATTAATAAATGTCATTTGATAATATTCAACTAAAGAAGGGGTATGAACTGATTTCAATTGGGTTATATTATTTTGAAAAAAACATTTAAACAAAACTATTATGTTATCTCATTGGCTTGTTCAATTCCCACTTTTTATTATTATATATTTTGCAAGAAAACATTAAATTCTTAGTAAAAAAACAAATTACGTCACAAAAAGAGTTTTTTTAATTTAGCGTAAATAAACAAAAAACGCCTTCTTTGTGACGTTATTTGTTTTTTTACTAAGAATTTAATGTTTTCTTGCAAAATATATAATAATAAAAAAAGTGGGAATTGAACAAGCCAATGAGATAACATAATAGTTTTGTTTAAATGTTTTTTTCAAAATATTATAACCCAATTGAAATCAGTTCATACCCCTTCTTTAGTTGAATATTATCAAATGACATTTATTAATATCTACTTATTATCATTGGCTACTGTTTATCGAATGATAGCCAGTGAATTTACTAATTTATCAATTTTTGTCATATCTGTAGCGCCCAAATTAGGGCTCAGATCCATAATTGGTAAATGACTTTTTCCTTCGTCTTTATGAGCTTATTCTGTAGGCCCACGATCTGCAGTTAATAACAGAACGCCCTGTATATATATACAGGGCGTTCTGTTATTGACTGCAGATCGTCAGCCTACAGAATAAGCTCATAAAGACGAAGGAAAAAGTCATTTACCAATTTTGGATTTGAGCCCTAATTTGGGCGCTACAGGTATGACAAAAATTGATAAATTTGTAAATTCACTGGCTATCATTCGATAAAAAGTAGCCAATGATAAAAAGTAGATATTAATAAATGTCATTTGATAATATTCAACTAAAGAAGGGGTATGAACTGATTTCAATTGGCTTATATTATTTTGAAAAAAACATTTAAAAAATACTATTTTATTATTCCATTGGTTTGATCAATTCCCACTTTTTTTTATTATTATATTTTTTCTTGAAAACATTCGATTCTTAGTAAAAAAACAAATTACGTCACAAAAAGAGTTTTTTTAATTTAGCGTAAATAAACAAGAAACGCCTTCTTTGTGACGTTATTTGTTTATTTACTAAGAATCGAATGTTTTCAAGAAAAAATATAATAATAAAAAAAAGTGGGAATTGATTAAACCAATGGAATAATAAAATAGTATTTTTTAAATGTTTTTTTCAAAATAATATAAGCCAATTGAAATCAGTTCATACCCCTTCTTTAGTTGAATATTATCAAATGACATTTATTAATATCTACTTTTTATCATTGGCTACTTTTTATCGAATGATAGCCAGTGAATTTACAAATTTATCAATTTTTGTCATACCTGTAGCGCCCAAATTAGGGCTCAAATCCAAAATTGGTAAATGACTTTTTCCTTCGTCTTTATGAGCTTATTCTGTAGGCTGACGATCTGCAGTCAATAACAGAACGCCCTGTATATATATCAACGATCTTGGAAAGGGCTCCAACGATTTTCATGAAAATGAGTATGTAGGGGTTTTTTGGGGCGATAAGTCGATCTAACAAGGTTTCATTTTAAACAAACGTCGTTTTATTCGTTTTTTCATGAAAAACTGAAACATACATCGCAAAATATGACTCTGCCTGACATCTATTGGTGTATATCGTAGTTAATGAAATACAATGCAAATTATAACTCTTCCTGGCATCTATTGGTGTATATCGTAGTTAATGAAATAAAATACATTACCGGGACATTCAAATTGGTATTTGTGTGGAGACATTTAAAACGGTCTTCTATTAGTGATAAAATTTGTGTCTTTTTAAGAATACCGAGCAAAGCTCGGTCATCCAGCTATTAATTATTAAATTGTGGACACACTGTATGGAAAACCTACTTCTTTTTTCCTGAATCGAAGGTACGTACGTACATATAGCTTTAAATATCCAATCAATTCAATATATATTGTTTATAAATAAATACTAGTAGTTAATCCCGTATAGTGTAGTTTATTGAATGAATCCTAGATAAAGGATAATTGTATAATTGAATTTATTGTAGGTAAATTAAATTTTCCAATCCTTATGGAAACTAGAAATAAAACATTATACTTGGTTGAATACATCCATGGATAGGTAGGTAGATTCAAGTTATTTGTAGGATAATTGGATAATATTTATATATAACATATATACGCAGTCGAATTGAAACAGTACAAAGTGTATTATCAGTAAAATCGTGTAAAGTCGGTACAGTCATAAACGGAGTATTGTTTTCAATTGATTATATCTACACGGTCAGGAATGCATAGCGTTTACTTCAATGACGGTATGGTAAAGAGGCAGATACTATAGTTCCTATGTTAGTATTAGTAATATTACCGTATTTATTATTGCTATTCACCAGAAGTATTGTGGGTATCACCAACCATTATGGGCCTGTCACCCATACTGTATTGACTCGTCCGCTATAATTATTGCTAATGTTACGATTCCCTCAATACAGTAGACGGTATGCGCTCACAGCGATACTGACATAGTGATTAATGATTGGATGCAGATTTTCGGAGATATCGCAATATTTGGATCGATTTTAGTCCCTATCTCAAAAACTATTCGACCAGTGATCAAATGCACCCGATTTTTGCACTTTTTGGGTCAAAATTACCTTATAAACTGACTTTTACCGAAATTGGAGATAAAAAAAATTTTCGATTTTTTGCAATTTTTTTAAGGGGTACTACCCCTTTGGAAAAATCGAGAAAAACGCAAAAAAAATTTTGTTTTAGAATTTGATGAAACTCGGTGGATGGGGTAATTTTGATCCATAAGTATAAAAATCCGGTTAATTTAATGATTGGATGCAGATTGGATTTTAGTCCCTATCTCAAAAACTATTCGACCAGTAATCAAATGCACTCGATTTTTGCAGTTTTTGGATCAAAATTACCTTATCAAAATTACCTTAAACTGACTTTTACCAAAATTGGAGATAAAAAAATTTTTTCGATTTTTTGCAATTTTTTAAAGGGATACCCCTTTGAAAAAAATCGAGAAATACGCAAAAAAAATCGAAAAATTTGTTTTCAATAAATTTAACACTCCAGTTATAGGTTAAGCGCACAAAAAGAATCATGGAAATTTTGCTTTATTTTGGGGTCACGGTCAATTTTACCACAAATTGACCGTGACCCCAAAATAAAGCAAAATTTCCATGATTCTTTTTGTGCGCTTAACCTATAACTGGAGTGTATAGATGATGTATAGGAGTGTATAGATATAAAATGGTAAAATTTGTATAAAACGAAAATATTTTTTTGTATATAACCGTACATAAAATTGGAACATTTCAATATTTGATAGGTTTTCGGTAAACAAACTGTACCTACATTATCCATATAAATATAATGTATTATGTATAAATATACTAGCTTGATACCCGCCCGCTTCATTGGACTTAAAAGAAAAAACCACCGCTCGATAGCCTCCACATTTCTTGATCTCACTTATCCCCCTTCCATTACACTCGAAGGTATTGTTTTACAGCGCTAAAATATATGCAGTGTATGGTTCAAAATGATGACCATAGATGGAGCAGTAGGTAAAATGTCAGATTAAATTAAATTAGTTATTATTATTATTATTTTTTAAATATATCTCTATAAATTATAGCTCATGTGTTTTTCTGATCAATGAGCTACATTTTTGTTCAGTTTCATTCAAATCCATTCATTAGTTTTTGTGTGAAAGCGTAACAAACAAACAAACAAACATCCTTACTTTTACATTTATAATATATACTGATATGGTATCCATCTTGTACTCGAATATCCTCTTATTATTTTGTTGTTAAATAAAACCTAAATTGATAAACAATAATAATTAATAACTCTAAATGTATATGTATATACATAAAATAATTATTAATATTTCATATTATTGTTATTATTATTATTGTTTTATTGGTTTAATATTTTATTGAATTGTTTGTACGAAAAGTTCAGAATAACATTTATTAGTTTATTTAGTTATAGTATTCAATATTCAAATCACATAATATTTAATATTCATAATAATAATACTGAGATGTTCAATGAGATGTTACCACTTAAATGAAAAATATTTGATCCAAAAAGATATTACCACTTTTATGGTAGAGACACATTATCGAAAGAGACTTTACGATATAAAAATTAAAATATAAAATTAATTTTATATTTTGTTCTTAAAATAAATGTCTTATCCATTTAAATGGTGACATCTTTTCGGACAAAATGTCTCCCATTTACGTGGTAGCATCTTATTGAGCAACCCTGTATATTAAAGGGTAAGATGTAGTATCATGGATACAATGAACCTTGATCCATTCTACAGTCTAACGATATCTCTTTTTTCAAATTATGATAAAAAGTTGGAAACTGGGAGGGAACAGATGAAATACATGCATTTTAAGCTATTTTTCGGTTTTAATTTCGTAATAATGGGTAACATAATATATATTTTTGAAAAGTGCGAATTATGCCTTTTAATTTAATACCAAACACGTGTTTTTAGATCATAATTTAATATCCTCTAGCGGGCGTCATATTAAATTTAATGAGCCTACAACCACCGGACAATCAAGATGCTTTTAACGATACCTCGTTTGTCAAATTATGATAAATAGTTTAGATGCTTGAGGGAACAGACAAAAATACATAAATTTAAAACTATTTTGTGGTTATAAGTTCGTGATATAAGTTATAAGTATAAAAATAAATGAATATTTTTGAATAATGCTAATTACGCCCTTTCATTTGATACCAAACACGCTATCATTAAATCGAAATGTTTTTTTTTCGATCAAAACTTTATGTCTTTTGGAGGGCCTCATATTCAATAAAATGGGACGCCGCAATCTATAACCAGCGGACGATCAAGACGCTTTTAACGATACTCGATTTGTCAAATTATGATAAGTATTTTAGAAACTATGCGGGAATAGATTAACATACATACATACCGGTCAAAGACATAACCCTCGCTTTAGTATAGTCGGGGTAAAAATATCAGTTGAAACGATTAGAGAAGAATATCCATGTAAGAGAAGTTTGTAAAATCTTCCTAATCAGAATTATCGTTCGTTTCTTGGAATGAACTTTAAGGATTACATGTTGAAGAGAGTTTCTTCAAGTACGTACGATTGATAGTGAGTTGTAAAAAATGACTTTTTTTATGTAATTTTCAGTAAAAATCACAGCTAATTAACAGCACTAAAAGTGTACGTGCTATGAATGTTTCTAAAATATTTTACGAATTTTCCCAAAACATGTTTATGTATAAGTTGTATTAATTCCGTTTTCTTGTTTCAGGTGAGTCAAACAGTTCTTGGTAACGAGCTTACAGCTTGTTGAAATTAATTGTGTAAGTTTTAGTTCAAAATTCATATTAATAATTCTTCAAGTAAATAATATTTTATCCTTCAGGCTTAAAATATATTCAGAAATTATTAATAATCTATAAACTTATTCATTTACTTTAGAAATTCATAAAGCTTTTCTTGGAATCATATTTTGTTTCTTTATTTAAGAAAATTGGTAAGAGTATCCTGGATTCAAATCATTTATTATTCAATAAATTTAATATATGCTTCCTGAAAGTTATTGTGAAACCTTCCTAGTATTTATATGCTTTAAAAGCACAATTTTTTAAGATATATCTGTTTTCTGAAATCAATTTATTTAAAATTCAATATAACTATTTTTTCGAGAAGAAATTGTGAAAACTACCTAGCTTCCCGTATGATTTAAAAATACAAATTTTTATAAAATAAGATCAGGCTTTATGTAAAGGTACTTATTTCTCAACTTTTATCCAACCTAAAGGTGATAAAGAGTAATTACAAGTGAAATTTACAAAATTTAAAAAACCACCGACAAATACGATTTATTCCTTGTAAATTGATTTGTGGAAACTTAGCAATAAAATGTTCTCAATCAAGTCGGTTCGACCGTTTAAGGGGTACGATGTCACTGAAAAATACACGGACGCATAGATAAACACTTTAAACTTATAACACTCCTTCTTAAATCATTAGCAAAGTGATGGTCAAGGACATCAGATGAGATGAAAAGGATAGTTAGAGAGCTATCAGCGAATGGGCTAATTTCAAAAATATTATTGAAATTAGCCCATTCGCTGAAAAACTATTCAATTTGTGGCTTAGGAGGGAGGGAGGGAGTTTTGCCACTAAACTTCTATAATGAATAGATCCTAAAGTTTCTATAGATACTTTCCAAGATGCCGAAGTTAAAGAGGGATAGATTCGATTCAACTGTATAATTTCTCTACTTAACCATGAAAATTCTTTCTAATAACTATATAAGCTGTTTAACACAGTTTCACTGTAGGTACCATTTTAAATATTATCATCTCTAATAATGATTGTAATTCAATGTAACAGTTTACATAAAACAGAATAAATAAATAATAACATTTACGTGTAATTTTAATGTAACACATAAAGTTACAATGTTACAACAGACCAAACTCTATAAACCCTATCATCAGGGTAGGTAGCACATAGAGAGGCGCAATCAACATCAATGTGTAGCTCACATGAAACGATCTTCACTCCACCACCAATTGCAGGAGATAACAAACAAAATCCACACTAAAATATTTTATCTCATGTTGTTTTGAATACTAAATCGAATGTTATTAAATTTTCCACAAAACAACAATACTCCGTGTGTGTTTCTCACCAACCCAAAGTCAATCACATAAACAGACACGTGATTTAGGCGTAGGGCTGGACTTGATAAACTTCAACTTTCATTGGAAAAGTTTTTCTTTTGAAGTCGGTTTTCTTTTTGTTAAAATTTTTTTTTTATTTTATGATTTTTAGTGAATCCTAAGTACACTAACTAATTTGTCACTAAAAAAAGAATCATCGAAATTGGTTAGCGTTAGTTATTTGTCCTCTTGTCGTGTCTACTTAATAAAATTTTTGACTTTAATGGTTTTCTCACGGATTCCGTTGTCATAACTAGACCAACAATGAAATGAGACTACACGGGAAGTACCATCTTTCAAATAGATAAAGAATCATCAAAATCGGTTCACCCAGTCGAAAGTTCTGTTGTAACAAACATTAAAAAAACAAAAATACAGTCGAATTGATAACCTCCTCCTTTTTTTTGAAGTCGGTTAAAAATTTATTGAGCCGGTCCATTTTCCAGTCGTTCTGAAATGGAAATTAAATTCTAAGCCAGGTCTTATATCTACATCAATACGTGTACAGTGATGATGCAAGCACAATCCACGATCTAGATTTTAGATTGTTGGTGTTTAGATGAGTGTGCGTTGGTTCATTATTAGTGTTCAAATTCATTATAAATTATTGATTATTGTAAATATCAACAATAATATCAGAATGAACGATACATACTTTGTACAGGACCAAATACTAAAATGCAAATCATACATGTGTATACAACACTGATTTTGTATGATGATGAATATATATGTGTATATGGGGTGCTTTAATTACCATAGATATTGTAAAATTAGTATAGACGATACAATAATTACCATCGCCTTAAACGAATCAAGGAATATGATCACTTACGAAATAGAACGCTTACATTACACTAGACGAAATAAGTATAACCTAAAGCATATAGGGTCCCGTTAGGTAAGACGTTTGGCATTAATTCAAAAGATCCGAGTTGCCTTTCTGGTATATGAATTTTTTTTTTCAATTACTGTTAATTCGTATTAGGTTTTTGAACTTACTATGTCTTTAGCGCTATTTTAATAGACTCAAGAAATATAAATTCTAACTAATCACTTCTGTATCTTAAAGTTGGTGTTTTGTATTTCGAAGCGTAGACAATAAAATTTGAAATAATACCAATCTCTTTTGAATATTCGAAAGTATTTTTGGGAAAATTTTTTCGGTTTTTTATCTTATTTAACTTCCCAGTATAGGAAGTTATTGTTGTGGATGCGATTATCGAAATCGAAATTATCAATACATCTTTACGTTTCATGGTAAGGACAAGGCATTTGACGCAGAGTATACGTCCGTAGACATTTTTTTGTCGTCGATATGTGCTAACAAAAACCGATATCGACTTCGTTGAGGTGTCCATCGATGCGTATAAAAGGCAATATGATCCGAAAAAATTTCATAACATTCGTTCAACTGTTTCGAGTCGGGCGAGCTTTTCCTTAAATTTTATCCTGATCAATATGACAAGAATAATAAAACGATATCGACTTCGTTGAAGTGCACAATCGAACGTATTAATGACAATATAATCCGAAAATAATTTCATAACATTCGGTCGAGTCGTTTCGAGTCGGAAGGAAGTGGGATATAATCAGTCAAATCTGACTCATGTGTGACTCATATCTTACGTAAATTATGACATTGCGCGATTCAATTCAACGTAATTCTGACGTCATATTTACGTCGTTGTGTTCACTGGGAGTGTACTTGTATTCTAGTACTATAAATATTTCATAAATTTTCTTCCAATTTATAAACAAGATTTCTATAACTAATGACATATTCTTTGATTCATTGAATCTAATGAATTTAATGTGTTTTTTAAAAAAAGTTTCAACGATAAGCATATAGCGCATAGCTTTGTGTCTCATTCCCCTGCCACAAACATTTTCATCGAGATTGTCGTTGACTATACCAACTAGGAACATAAAAATACACGTTATTTGTGGTGTTATTTTATTATTCATAAATTTTTATGTTCCAATTTTTTTTTTATATGTGGATATTTTTTTTGTTTTATTAATTTTAATTGTATGTGTAAAAACCATACCTTTCAATGTTTAAAACAAAAAAAATAAAAACACAAAATGATAGGCATTTCTGGAACATTTTGTTGAATATTTAATGGCCAATTATAATTCTTTTTTTTTTTTTAATATTATGTAAGTTGAGATTAAATTATTCTCTTCTAAAATGATTGGAGATATGCAAGGATTGGATAATACTAGGGATTTCAATAAAATCTTATAAATTCATTTTTTGATAAACCAAGTTTCCAAAAATCACAAAAAATTCCCAGGTCACCGGAATTTTTATTATTATTTTATCATTCAAAGTTGACTGAAAAAATGATGAATCATATAGGATATCCTTTTCAATTGGATATTTCTATATCAAAAAATCTAGAGCGTGTGATAAAAAACTATCTAAAATATCTAGACACTCTTGTAGTTTATAATAACACCATAAAAATATAAGGTTGTCGATGAAATAAAAACAAAATTTTAATTTAAATATGAGGTTATCGAAGATCAATCTTTTGATGAACAGAGACGACTATAGTTAGAGTAAGGATGATTGAAGAGCGATATATATATTATCAAATTTATAAGCAGCACATGCACACAATATATTATATATTTTTTCTAGATACGTGGTATTTTAAAACTAAAAATAACACATTATTTGACTACAAACCATGTATTTGGTTTTTTTATATGTACAGTGCAATAAAACAAAACTTTTTTACAATACAATAGGTTTACAAACACCGTTTATCCTCCAGATTACTCACCTCTTTAAATGTGGAGATTTTGTTTCACATTATTTATTACATTATCATTATTAAATATCAAAAACTCATAATATTTGAATGAAATTTGTAGATGAGAGCACATTATTGACGTTTTGAAACAGGTGAAAACGATAACACGATAAGCATCTAGCAAGATAGAGCAGTATTAAAAAAAAAATGAACTATCAATATTTTCGCTTATCTATTAGCTTTTCATTGAAAAGCTATACAAATCCAACGAAAAGAAGCACTTAATATAAGTAAATACAATATGTGGAACAGTCTTTAGTATGAATAATAAGTAATCTTTGCTAATTTGCATTAAATGTAATTAAAGTCGTTGTATATATAGCATATATACAAGTCTTACAATTAATATATAAAATACTCACCATCTCTTCTAATCCCCTCGACTATCTCCCCTGTTCCATACAAATTGTCAACGTTCAATTTAAATTCCTAACAATTTCTGTACCCTTTCTCATTTGGTATGAACATGATACCGTAGCTATATCTTCAAAATCCGTATATTATAATACATCTGGTGAAATTTTTGATATTATAATTTCACACAACAGGTTTTAAAAAATAATATTTTTTATACCATGTATGTATGAAATTTATCAAAGTATACTTACTTTAGTCTCGCCCAAAGTTTGTAACGCTTAAAAATATTGATACTACGAACAAAATTTTGGTATAGGTGTTCATAAAATCTAATTTTTTTGTTAGCTATCATTTAAGTGCTTAATTCTGGGACCAAGTCTCCCTATTCTTGAAACCAATCCGGGCTAGGTTAATTTTGATCACAAATTTGATAGTATAAGCCAAATTTTGTAGGATTACATACTTGGTTTATCAAAATTGGATAAAATTTGGAGGTGACAGAGCAAAATTAAATTTTTTGAATTTTGATGACGTCATAAAGTTAAAAAATTCGATTTTTTTCATAACACAGGCAAATTTGATCCGATCTAATAGGAATTTTTCTTGAAATCCACTAATTTTGGGACATTCTTTTCAGCTGTGATGTTAATTTTTCGCAAGCTATCACTTATGTGCTTAATCCTGAGACTAGGACTCCACATTTATGAAATCTATTAGAGCTAGATTAATTTGGATCACAAATTTGAAAAGTACTTACCCAAATTTAGAAGGATTACATACTTGGTTTATCAAAATTGGATAAAATTCGGATATGATTGAGTAAAATTAAATTTTTTGGATTCTGATGACGTCATTAAGTTAAAAAATTATTTTTTTTTGTTCATAAAACAGGCAAATTTGATCCGATATTATTGGAATTTTTTTGGAACTCATAATTCCAAACTCCAAAACTCCACATTCTTGAAATATATTAGATCTAGGTTAATTTTGATCACGAATTTGAAAGTATGACCCAAATTTAGTAGGATTGCGATTAAGTGGGCATAAACGAGGCAGTTAAATGTTTCTGTACGTATCTCAAAGAGAGTTTGGTAGTACCTTACAAAACATTGAATATCATCTAAGAAAACTGAAATAGCTAATATATAAGTTTAGAAACGTTAAAATTAAGTAAAGAGTCTGTTCCTCTCCCCTATGCCTATTCCTTTTACTTTATTTTAATTCTTAGTAACTCTATGCAATAAATTTCGGTAATCCCGGAAGATATCTGCCCAAAATTTCGGAAAGTCTTTTTACTTGACATGGAAACTTTTCATCATATTACAGTCAAATACGTTATCTCACAGAATAAAATGGTTTTGACAATATAACTACGACATATTCATATATAATCATTGTCAGCAACATCCGTATAATAAAAAGGGGGCAAAAATACCCCACTCATACTTCCCGTTTCATTTGATATCTACACAATCATCATTCATTTTAAATTGTATGTACTATTAAAATTTATACACAAATAGAACATACATATATAGAAATTCGATAAGACATAAAATTAATTAATGCAAAAGGGTTTCAATTCATTCCTTCTTGTTTCGAAATACAATACTACTCTTTCTACATCCTCTCCGATGTTGGTAGGTACCTTAAATTGGTACCCATACGACATTGTGAATACACAAAATCAATGGGGACGAAGACGACTGGGGAAAAAGGATGTACACTACAAAATGATTCAGGTCGAAATAGGTTAATAATTTTTGGGAGGGTTCATTGATGTTGACATAGTGTAATTTACTCGAACAGTATTAGTAAACTAGATTTTCTGCTGACCCAAATATTTTATTCTATTGAGACAAATTGTTTCATCATAACAAGCTTTCTATGTGTTTCATACTGTAATAGTCGATTAATAATAAAGTACGTTAGTTACACTGATCGACTTTTGCTAGACACGATTCTACTAGAATAGAAACTTTAAGTATGTTATATTTAAAATTTATTTCTTACCAATTTTACAAGCTTTTATTTAACTTAAAGAGATATGCAAGGATTGAATAATACAAGGGATTTCAATAAAACTTTATAAATACATTTTTTGATTAACAAAGTTTCCACAAATCACAAAAAATTCCTATGTCATCGGGCTTTTTATTATTATTTTTTCGTTCAAAGTTGGTTGAAAAAATGATGAATCATATAGGTTGTTATCCTTTTCAATTGGATATTTCTATATCAAAAAATCTAGAGAGTGTGATAAAAACCATCTAAAATATTTAGAAAATCTTGTAGTTTAGATCATGATTCATTATTTGATGAACAGAGACGACTATAGTTAGAGTATTGATGATTGAAGAGCGATATTTATATTATCAAATTTATAAGCATCACTTGCACACAATATAATATATATTTTTGTAGTTGCGTGGTATTGTAAAGCTAAAAATAACTCATTATTTGACTACAAAGCATGTATTTAGTTTGTATGTATTTACCGTGCAATAAACCAAAACTTGTTTACAATACTGCAGGTTTACAATCCCCTCAACAGTCAGAGAAAAAGATCTTAAAGACATTTACGCCTTTATTTCATCTGACTCCTCAATTAAACTCTTAAAGATCAAAATAAGGAATGTTACTATGTTAAAATACATTAGCTGTCAACACAATAAAAGGCTAGATGAAATAATTCGCCACTTGTTAGGAATAAAAGGAATTTTAAAAGGATTAATTCAATCATCCTGTATGATCCTGCATTAATCTTTATATAAATTCCATTCTAGTCGTTACGTTTAACGGGGTGTATATCTACCATATATACGCCGTTAGTACGTACTATAGCATATACCATTCAATCGAATACGTGATATTCATTTTCTTGTAGTGTTAACGATAACGACTCCGTTATACGATATTAATTAGAGGGATGTTTTCAGTTCGTTTCAATATAAATAAAATCTTTATTTTAATACTTGTTCGTTTTTTTTATCCTCATTTTATCGTTTTAATATTGTAGTAAGTATTACGTTATAATCGTTAACATAAACGATTATGGTCTGTGTTTGGAACAAAAAAATTATGCTTAATTCATCTTACGTATTATTGGAGTTTTTCATGTGATTTTCCTAACTGATGTAATGACTTTTTAAGTGTATGGCTTCTACTTATTTTTAAATCGGTAATAGAATTGTAAGAGTTCTTTAAGCAAAAATGTAATCTTGTGATTTTTTCTCTGGATACTTAGTTTTCGAAATAATATTCTTGAAAATCTAAAAATGCAAGAATACACTATTTAAAGACATATGTGTTATTTTTTCAATCTCTGAGGGAATTCGCTTGACTAACGAAGCCCCTGCGCTACAAAATTTCTTAAGTTCTTTGAAAAATATAAACAAATCGGAAGATGTTATTCATTCCCAAATTCATTATAAATCATTTCACCAATCCGTTGCTTCCAATACGAAAACTTTAAACGTGAAATATTTAGAAAGCCATTATTTTTACCAAGTTTTCTGTTGTGAATGTCCGTAATTTTTGAGTCAAAATAGCCTAAAAACATGATTTTTACTAATCAAAGAGAGTAAGATATAATAATAAGAAGAAGAATATTTTCTCGAAGTTTTAGATTTTTTTTTCGCAATGTTGTTGCGGCTATTATAGGACACTGGTTGGGCGGCAGGCATAATGAGCGCTTGGGCCTGACAGTGTATCACGCCTACTGCAGGAGCTGTAACAGTGGTGAGGAGGAGGAGGAGATAATGTCTCATTTTCTCTTTCACTGCCCAGCTCTTGTCATGAAGAGATGGACTTACTTGAGCCTGCCTCTCTTTGGCGACCTCTTCGACCTGGAGTCCGTCGACGTCAAAGCTCTCCTGTTGTTCTTAAACAGCTCCAAATGGTTCATGGAGTAGTGGCCGGGGATGGGCCAACCTTTTTTCGGTATCACAACGGACCCTATGGTCTAAATGTGTTTCACCCTAGGACAGCCACTCTTACTTAACCTAACCTTTAGATTTTTTTCAGGGATACACACCCTTTGAAAGGTATAAACAAATCAGAAAAAATTTTTGGTTACCGAATTCAATACAAATAGTTTCTCTAGCCAATTTAAGCCCAAGGAAAACGAAAAACTGGATTTAATTATTGCCAAACGTATAGTTTTTGTGATAAAATCTCTACACCGCCTTCTGGAATTCGTTATGTTGACAAACTTTTAAAATTTGCTTCAGTAAACCATTTTTTACTAAATTTCTTCTGGCCAACGGCAACTATTTCTATTGCAAGACTTCTGTGTATAAAGCTACATAGAACAGCAATCATTATTACATTTTATTCATAGCTCTTATTATTATTTTTAATTAAATTAAGAAATATTTAAATTTAAAAAAAATACAAAATATGGACGCTAAACTGCATTCAAACATGCATCCCTCTTCTTAATTGTTTAAGTACTTCTTATGCTTGCGGTAAGACGCTCGCTCATCTAACCAACAAACAACAAGTAAAATAATTATTATTTACACAAAAGAATCTTTTGATTTTAAAACTAAGCCACATTATACCTTGTGGGCAGTAAAGATTAAAATATTTACTTATAATAGAAAATATCTTCAGAGTCAAAGTTTCTTATAAGAACAGCAGAGTTCACAATATAAAAAGGTTTACGATTTATTATCATACTTAGTAAAAAGTATAATAATAATCTACGAAAAAAACATACACGGTGAAATTGTTTTGGGATCATGTTTTCGTGGGTCTAGGTTGCGGTGATATATCGTATTTATTGGGTCTTCTTATACACTAAAGTTAATTTTTTCCCCATTCTACTAGACAGATATTCTAAAGACATCCTTGAGACTTTACTGATGAACCAAATTTATTCCCTATCAACTGATAAAAAATTTCTACAGTAATCGGGTTCAATATATAAAGTTTAACCATGTATTTACTATCTCTGTAGACAAAGATATAGACATCTCTATATATTATAAATATGAAAGTAAGGATGTTTGTTTGTTTGTTTGTTACGCTTTCACGCAAAAACTGGAATGAGACTGTATAGAAATGTACCTCATACATCAGAATAACACATGAGCTACAATTTGAAAAGATATATTAAAAAAACTAAATTTATTCTGACATTTTACTGCTATTTTAAACCAAAAATTAAAGATTATTGTTAAAATTTATAATAGTAAATGTCAAAGAATTCATGGCCTTCTTTCTGATATACAATGAATTATGACTATTTTACACTTAAAAAAATTGAAGATAAAATATTTTAGCTGTTTAAAACAATTCCTTTGAGTGTTATGGAAGGGTACTTAGTGAGAATAAGAGAAATAAGAGAGGTGGAGGCTTTAAAGCAGTGGTTTTTACTTTTAAGCCTAGTGAAGCTGGCGGGTATCAAGCTAATTTTTTATATTTTCATTTCACTCTTTAATTCTTTTTACTTATTGTATGATTACTTTGAAGACAAAACAGCTCAACAGTTGGATGCTATCTCATAATTTTTTGTCCAGTTATATTTCCGCTCCCTAGAAAATTCCGGCTTCATTCCTCTATCCTATGTGTTCAAACTCGAATATTTGTCTTTGTTAGTTTCAATACGGACAGCAGCAGCGATGGACATTTTACAATAGCCATAACTGAACTTTGTTTTGCGATATGATAATCGTTTATCAAAACTTTTCCATTCGTATCCAGAAAATAATCTCCCTATATAAATAAACAACAATCTTCGGCAAAAAAACCGATACAGGATAAGACGAAAGAACAGAGAACTATATTATACATATTTTTAAGAAATGGATGTAAAAGATTTATAAATTTAATCCAGCAATTTTGTATTCAACTCCATTTTTTGTGTGTTATATATTTCGTATAAATTATATTTGGCAGACAATATTTATTCATTATAGGTATAGAGCCGGGCATTATAGATTTTCTAAAGTCGTTTTTTGAAAGGTAGAACGACTGGAGTTTAAGAAACTGTTGATGGTTACGGTTGTTTCAAACAACTTCTATGAAATTTTTTTCATTCGAGGAACTCCCTTTGGCTCCTGTAAATTTGTTAATGACAAGCTTAGTTGAGAAACGAATATTTGAGGACGCTAAAAATGGACGACTTTCGAAAGAATGACATATTTGTTGTTTGCCAACTGATAAATTGCAATTTTCAAAGTTTCAGGCAACGGACGGATATTGTTGCGTGCCGAACAAAATATCACGAGCCACGCACTAAAAATTTGAAATCACAGTTATAGATGTTTAAAAGTTTTAAATGACGAAATTGACGTCTGGCGCTAGACCTATTACGGGGTGGGATATGATGAGAGGGTAAATAGGAGGTATAGATGGATCAATGTATGTACACATAAAATAATGTGTTTTCGAAAAATGTTTTTTGATAAATTTCAGTATTACGAATGTAAGAGATAGAAAGTGCGCCAATATTTTGTGTATATTAAAGATAACAATAATCTTTAAAACTATATCTATTCAGTATGGTAATGTAATGTATATGGTATGCACGTATGTATGTATGCATGTATGTTTTGTGGTTAGGTAGAATATTGATGGACGTGCTTGAATAATTTGAAAATCGTAAACCGATTTTCGAAACGATGGCAGCATTCATACATGTCCAGAGTCAAACTGTACATCTCGAATTTGCTCTATAGTTTAAAATATTCTTTAAACTGTACCTACATCAATTGTGGAGCCGAATAGATACTGTTGCTTAAATCGTACCGACCCAGTTTTGCATAGCTGGGGATCTAAGGATCAATTCACTAACTAAAACGATGATAAATCGATAATCAAGACAAAAAATGGTAGTTTGATATGACGTTTAAAGGAATAGAAAAATTAAAAAGTTTTTTCATAATATTCTGACATTTTTAACACGCTTTTATTAGCTTCATACGTATGTTAGTATGTGAGTATGTTAGTATGTAAGTATGTTAGTATGTGAGTATGTTAGTATGTGTGTATGTAACGGGAACTTTGAGCATTATTTTGACCCCCTTCAGAACGTCGGATTAGTTCGAAATATGGCAATACAATAATTTAATAAGTTTATTTGATTACCCTGATCAGAATTTTCGGAAATAACGATTCCAATCTGAAAATTTTCTCATAGCGATGTAATTTAATTAAATTTTAATTTTTAAGATACCAGTGATATTTAGGATGAAGGATTGATTTCGGACTGGATGTACTCTACAATATTTTAAGTGTATTCAAGAGATATGTTTTATATAGTATCAAACAATGTTGTCTATAAATGCGTTCTTCACTTGTATGTTGTGCTTGTGCCCTTTTGTTCAGTATAATATTATTGTTATATAGAACACAAGAAACCTTATAAATATTTAAATATATATTACGGGCTGGCTGGCTGAATTATATAAAAAGCTTTTAATATTCTTACAAAAAAAAACGTCGTTATTTAAATATTGTTAGAAGATATATGTTTGAGCAACGAAATTGTGACACTAAATATGTTAGGGCCAATTTCATAATTAATTTCTGTGATTATCTTGAATGAGCTGTAACGATTAAAATCGATCGAGAGAATAAGAGTTTTAAAGGAGTTTTTCGAATATTGGAAATCCAAAAAAAAAAAAAAAATTAAAGCACAGCTTATTTGAATTTAAATGAATATTCGTCGTTGATACTAAATAAAAGCTTTTCGTTAAAGCTTTTGGATGCGGTCTCAAAAAATACGCATTCAATCATTAAATGAACTCGATTTTTGGATCAAAATTACTCTATATACAAAGTTTTGTCAATTCCAAAACACTTTCCAAAACTGCAAAAGCACGAGCAAATTATCCTCCTTATAATAAATATAATAATTACAATGAGTATACATGTAGTTTTTGCGACGTACAACGAAATCGTGTAACTCGAGCGATATTACGAACTACGGAGCCATTTCTTTAGTTGATGACTCAAAAACTGGTTGTTCAATCGAAAAACAAAACATTTTCCCATTTGTGGTAGTAAGGATCCAAATACCCCAAAAATCTCACTCATTTGACTATGAGATGAGTGTTTGACTAGAAGGTATCTTCTGGATTGCTTCGAAAGTAAAGCTGTTTCTACATTATTTTAGGTGATTTTTCAAAATCAATCAATCGTTAAATGAACCTGATTTTCGTGGCAAAATTACCCAATGTACCAAGTTTCATTAAATTTCCAAACTACAAAATTTTTTTTTGAATTTTTTTCCAAAAATTTTTTTCTCCGATTTTGATAAAAATCATTTTTTAAAGTAATTATTAACCACAAATTATAAAAATTGGATTCATTTGACGAATAAACGTTCAGTTTTTAAGTTGTTTGCCAAATTCGTACGCAAAGGGTGATATTTCGAAGCAATTTCAGACGATATCTGATGAAAATTGTCAAAAAATGAATCAGATTTTAGTATTTTTGAATTATTTAAGGACCGAAAAAACATAAAAATCCAGCTAATTTTACGATTAGTATTTGTCATTTTGTATTCTGTAGTGTTTGATTAAAAAATTAAGTGAACCGTTTTACTTGCCCATACAGGTATCTCAAAAAAAAAGATATTCTTCTTTCTACTTCATCTTTTGCTCGCCGTTTTTCTTAAAGCATTAATTTTTTTTCTCATTCATTTAGCTGGATGTATTATAAAAAGGCCATTAGGAAACACTTTTTTTTTTGTCTAGTAATTAACTATTGAAATAAAAATGTCATTCAAATTTTAAAATATGGTGTACATTTTCTTCTACTATTATATAAAAATACCATCACTCTAACGTACGATGAGAAGGTTGTCGCCGTCGGAGAATTTATTTAAATATTTTTCATTCTATTTACATTTTTTAAAAGACCGGAAATTTTGTAAATATTTTAATGAGGTACATAATTTATTATAAATTGTAGTTAAATAGGTATAAAGTGTTTAACATTTCATAATATACGTACGGAAAAAAAAACTTTGGTTTACCGTACGTACCTTTTTTAAATGGAATTTTCTTGGTATTTCCACATTTTCAAAATTGTCGACATTTTGGTTAGGGTCTTCATAAATATTATTCCTTCATTTTTTATGAACTTTTTATATTCTAAATGTTCATTCCGAGAGTCCAGACGCAGGGTTACCATTCTCATTACCAAAAAAACTTCACCAAGCGTCGAACGGAACATCGATAAAATTCAAATGTAAAATCTGATATCAACTCCAGGCAATAGATTCATTCTAAGAAACTTTAGAACAAAAAAACTTGGCAGAAATGCCATTAATCTTTTTTTTTATCTAATAGTGTCGCAAAAATGCAAAACTTTCTCATGGAAAAGATTTCATAGTGATTTCAACAAGCAAATATTCTATGGAGAAAACTCAATCTCTTTCAACTAAATAATTTTTGCCAGAAAGGGAAAAACTAGAACGTTCTGTTTGAATGGGAAAGTTTCTACTCGAAAGAAATTTTATTTTCTTACTTGATGGATATTGCTGCATTTCAAAAAGTTCTGGATTATATACACAATAAGAGTAGAGCTTTTAGTGAAATAAGGTATAATTTTTTTCTAATACTGTATCCGTAGAGGCTTTCAACAAACACACAATACCAGCGTGTGATCACTGTTGACAAGACTTCTACTGTAGTTGTTTTTGTTACAACCACAATACTCTATTAAAGTTGCCTTGTCCACACAAGCAAAATTATAGTCTAAGTGTTTTAGATGTATTTTATATAGTGTTTTATATGTTTAAGATCTATTTTCATCGTAGAATTCTTGTAGATATCAGTTTTTCATCAAGATATTTCTACTTAGAAAAAAACCTATAACTTTATAATTTTCTACAATAGGGGATAATTCTGAATTGAATATATTACCAATAAAAATGTATAGCTAGACTTGATACAATGACAAAATTTGAAAGTGAAATTAAAATTGATTAAAAAACGAAGAAGTCATAAGCACTTAATGACTGCCCATCCCGTTTTTGCAAAACAAAGTTTAATATGTAATCTCTATGGCGATATCCACGTATGACGTCACTAGTGGGTATCTTCCTCTGTTCAAGATTTTAAAACTGAGAAATCTTCATAAGAAGTGATAAAAAAAACTTTAGTCCGATCTCTATTCTCTCATGCTACTGTGTGACGTACTGTGTATTAAGCTACTCATTTTCAATAATATATTGTAATGACGGAACCACATATTCACAGGCTTCAAACGTTTGACCTCTGATTATCTAAGTGTGAAAATAATGTATTTCCAAGTGTACATGAATCATCCTGTGTATAGTACCAGATTTTCAATATATATTGATTTCCTTTAAATGTAACATACATACATACATACATAAAAAATACAATAATTTATGGTATCAAGTTCATTTAAATAACAAAGTCAATAGCTTAAAATAAAACACGAAACTGTTTCAATACTTAATTGAAAGAATCGTTTCAAGGAAAATTTATGATTTTCATATAAACTAGCATGGCATAGCAAGCAATACAACAGCATTGTATTTTTATCTTATGTATTATGTGTTCAACTTCTATAAGTGTGACGGAATGAGAAAGTATAAATGTATAAGTTGATTTACAGAAAGTTACAGAACGGAATAAGTTCCTTCGTAATTTGTTTGTATAAAACGACAGTAAATTACATTGGTCTGAAATTTTTCCTATAAAAAAATCGATGGAAAATGTGCAGTTGGATTACATAATGCAGAGAGAGATTCTAAAGAAAGCAATAGTTGACGATTTAATGCTTTGATCGAAAAATTGCTAGAAACTAAGCATAACCTGTTTCGACTAGTCTTCGTGTAAAAGAAATAAGTTAAGCAAGTCAAATCTACAACCTTACTTACCTTCAAAGTAGAAATTCGTGACATAATCGATTTTCTCGACGAATTCAAAGCACCTTGAAGCCATTAAAAAAACTTTCAAAGTTTTCGGAAACGATCTGTTTTCATTTTTTCATGAACCTTATCACTGACCAAGCATTTTTTTTTAGGGAACTATTCAGGTATTTTTGGAAAATAGTAGGATTTGAAAGGGGATCTATATATTTTTATTCACTCGCGCGGGATAAGTGCTCTCATTCTGTATTTATTTCCGTGAGACAAGCAAGTAAATCTTGCAGAAAGAGAAAATTAATTCTACATCGTTCTTACTCTCGTGTACAATTGAAAATTTACCACACTAGATTATAATATAACTAGCAGCTACCCACCCGCTTCGCTGGATGATTTGTTTTAGCAAAATTTGAAGGAGATTGGACCAAGGAATTACGTTGTCCCATACAAACTTTGCCCTCGTTTTTCACCTCCTTAGGAGTATAATTTGAAAGAATCCTTATTTATCGGATGCCTACGTCATACAAAAAAGTTTCATGTCTTGACTATCATCGGTTTTAGCTGATCCGTCAGTCAGTCATTCAAGACAAAACATTATATGTATAGATGTTCGTCTCTATCCAAGAAATGAAATCCTTTTTGGTATCTTTCCGCGATCCACTATTTAAAAATATCAAATTTTTTTGCTTTCCTTGAATCTTGAAAACTTGTTTCAAAGATTTAATTCGACGATTTTGAATGAAATCCCGAACACAGATAGCATCTGTAGCCTAAGAATGTCTTTGTGACATTGTGGTTGGGTTTGTGTTACAACCTTCACCGTGAAAGAGTCTTTATTTTCATTAAAAATTGTTTATTTCAATAAACTGACCTTTGATTCCCTTTCGAAACACTCTGTGTAGATGATGTACTCTGTCTGCATACTCGACTCTCTGTAAGCATTCATGAACCAGTTAGATAAATTTTAAAAGAAAACGAGATAAAATGAATTGTCTGTCTAAGAGAATTGTGTTAGTAATAGATCTATGGAAGAGAATGGGTCAACAACAAAGTGAGACAGTAATACATACATTCACTTATACATTAGATAAAGATGTAACTACTGTTATATCTCTATACATACATACGTAATATCATGAGCTATATGCTTTTTAACTCACTCTCAGCGAGTAGTCAGGAAAATAAACCGTTAGAGAGTATTTTAATGACTTTCTTTGCTTGTATGACAGCGAACATGCATGCATTTTCTTCTTTACTTAATGTTTGCTTGCTAAAGCTTGCCTTGTATGCTTGTTTGCTTGCTCGTTGGTTGCTCTGATGCAGTGAGTAATGTTAATTACGATTTTTCCTTTAGAGTTCATATATTACATTTAAGTTTATTACGATGACTTTAACATTTAAAACGTATTTTAAAACGTTGAATGTTAACATACTTTTAAATGTTAAAGAAGTGTGCGTTTAATCATAAAATTTTTATGATTCTATTTCTAACGGAATGTGCAAACTGCTTATTATACCCCAAAGTATGGTAGTTAAATTATTATACAACCTTCAAGAATAACCTTCATACATTCTTCGTCTGTACTTTTTTCCATGCTAAAATTGGAGGATTTGAAAATAATTTCAAACAATTAATTTTACTATCAATAATGTGACATGTTTTGATCGTTGCGACCATTATCAGACTGTTATAAAAGCACGCCATGATACTGATAACAGAGATTGAAATAGTAAAAGAAATTTATTCTTTGAAATTCTATTTCAAACCTTTCAAATGAAATTTTACAATATAAAGCTCGAAACAATACATTTTCTCCATGAATTTCAGGTCTAAACCTCGCCATCTGTCTTTTGTTTTCTTTTCTAGCGTCGATGTATTATTCATTCTACTTTCACCTGTATTCCCCTTTATGCCTCATACTAGAAATGAACCGAGAATATTTCCAGCCATGAGAACCGTATTTTTTTAGTTGATTATTGACAAGATCTCCAGGAAAAAATATTCGCTGATATCAAGCAGCGAAAAATTGATACCTAACACCAAAATCAAAACAAATTAGCTTCAAATTGGTCCATTTGCAAAATAATTTCTCCACTGTAAAAAACTCTTTCACATCTAGGCCTTGGAGGCTGCTATTTAATAAATTTTCAAAGAAGAGAAGCCATAATCGTACCACTTAACCTTAAAGAGCCTATGTATTTATTTTGGCAGTCGGTTTCATGAATGCTACACGCCATTCTACTAAAAGGTTTCCCCCGAATTGTACTTAAGAAATTGCTCTACAAAATTCAAATTTTTCTTTTTGATAATAAAATAAAGCTAATAATTCCTGGTAAACCATAAATTTAATTAATTATTTTATTAAAATTGCTCAAAAAAAACTTTATTTGCATTTTTTTGTGAAGAAAATAAAGTTTTCGATTTCAGCAACTTCTTATTGGTACGATTTACGAAACTAACAAATTTAACCAAAATAAGATAACCTTTACAGTTAAATAAAATTTTTGGATGACATTGATCTTTATATATGATTCTAGAATGAAAAATGTAGAATTCCTTAGAAAAATAGCATTGCGATATTCTAAACTGCTAAATAAAAAATATAGCAAAATTATTGTATTTGAAATTATAGGTTTATGATTTAGTTCATGAATTAATTGACAGAGCTGCTTGGGAAGAGTTAACGATCAGTACGCGATGAACTACTTTTCCTATTATCTTTGATGGCCTAATCAGTTGAAGATTTTTATGACAACACTAAAAATTTTATTTCTTAACTTCTTTTCTATCCTGTACAAAAAAGAAGGTCTTTAACAAATAATTTGATGACTAGTAACAAATCGTTTAACCTTCAATTAAAATTCCATTAAATTAGAGTGATAACACCGCCATAGACATACATACATGCAAGAGATACTTGATTTAAAATAAAACCTCATAAAACGGTGATGATTTATCTGGTCAATAAAAATTTTTTGTATGTTGTTTCTTATCTAAAAACTTCATCGATAACTAAACCGCACATACAAAGGATAATAATGAAAACCTTTTGGAATATACAGAGTGATTCAAAATGTTACAGCAAGTATACTTCCATTCAATTGAATATGACGTTAAATTATTGTAATTTTTCAATATACTTTTAACTCGTCAGTACACGCATGCGTTCTGTACATGCGTCAAATATTTCGTACGTTAAATATTTTTTAACTTTGTAAATCTTAACCTCTAATAATTTTATTTTTTGATGCACTGAGTAGTTTTCAAAATAGTTTGAAAACGTGATTATTAAATGATGTTTGAGAGTGAAAATATGAGAGAACAAATTTCTATATCACAATTGTTTTTAATTTACTGAGTACGACTTATATTAAACAAAATTACATCAAATATTTTAGCTTACACCTTTACTCTCATGTGATGAAAAACTTTCAATCATATATACGATTTAAAAAGTACAAGTTATTTCTGGTATAAATCGAGCGTGAGCAAAATGCTCATTTGGGAATATTACCAAAAGAGTAACTTGGAAAATTGAAAATTTTGTACACAATACCCCAAGCTTGGAGCCATATATAATATTCTTCTATTTTCAATAAAATCAGTGGCACTAGTTTTTTTATTCTCATAACGGGGTGACGGCACATCTATGTTTCTACCGATAGTTTTCGTAATTTATCAGCAAAAGCCTTCGTTCTCTCAAATTTTCAATTTTTCTAAGCAGGAGTTTTTGAAATATTCACAAAAATATATTTTTTCTTTCAGAATTTCAACATCCTTGTATCTAGTAAAGGAGGTTTTCCCGACCAAGTTCATTAAAATAATTGAACGGTATCTACCATTTGATGAAGTCCTGTTGTTATAACTTAGCACATCCTGTACACAGGATATATAGATGTCCTTGTCTACACCACAAGCCAAGGATTGGTGTAGCAGATATACTTACTTATACAGATGTGTCAAATTGAAACGTTATCTTTATAATACGGGAACATCAGTAATGATGATAAAAATTGCTGACGAAAAAATATAATGTTAGGTACTTTAAAAAGTCACTAGGTACTGATTTACTTGGAGGGATGAAGAGAATGAGATATTTAGTGTCATTCTCAACAACACGGTTTAAAGTGGAACAAATCAAAAAGTGTTACGTAATTTATATATAGTATTTCTAAAAGTCAACGAAAATCTCTGTTAATACCAGATAAGACATCTTTTATATTTTATATCTATTGATAGTCCTTCGATCAAAAGTGATATTTTTTATGACCTTGAATTGGTGTCATTTAAATTCAATTAATCATTATACCCTGTGTATATGAAATATATATCTGGGTATACTAAGTTTAGTTCCAAGTTTGTAACGCTTAAAATAATGATGCGACAGACAAAATTTTAGTTAAGGTCTTTATAAAATCAGCTAATTAGTCCATTTCCGACTATCAATATAAGAGTACTTGGTGAAGCTACCTGCAGATTTCAACTCTCTTCTATAGTTTTGGAGAAAATGAAAGCCAAAGCTTTGTTCTATTTTGCATCCTCAGGGATAAACAGTGACGCTTACGAAAAAAAATGTTTCTAACAAAAGTTTATTTTTTATAAGAAACATTTTATAAAAATTACAGCTTGAATTTTTTTTCCCGTTTTTGAGTTATCATGTCCACAGACGGACAGACGGACTAGCGGAAATGGACTTATTAGGTGATTTTATGAGCACCTAGACCAAAATTTTGTTCGTAGTCTCAACTTTCTTGGGCGTTCAAACTTGGAACTAAACTTACTATACCTTGATATATATTACATATATACAGGATATCAAAACTGACGAACTTTTGATTTCTTTTGGAAAATCTACGGTTTCCAAGAATGTATTTAATTAGGCAATTTTTATTAGTTTCCCACAAATGATGACTTTTTTATGTATAAAATAACTGCTTCATCTTTTGCCTGTTGTGTGAAATCGAAATTTATATTTCGTCTCCAAATAAATGAATGATTTAGTTAGAATTTTGTATCGTTTTACTTCCTAAGTTATAAAATAATTAATACACTCAGTACCAAAACAAGGAAGGAACATTAGGGAAAAACACACGACTAATAAAGCTAAAAAAAAAAAAAAACTACTAACATGGCGCAAGAGTTGTTCGAGCATATATCCGATAATATTCGTTCTAACTGCACATAAATAGTTAAAAAAAAAAAAAAGTGTCTGCTCATCGTTGTCCTTCGACTACACATATCCACTTCTAATCCAGGAGCTCGGAGATATTGATGAGAGACTTAGTTATGCTTAGTTTTATAACTTTTTATCAGCGAAAATTTTTGCAAATGGTTGTATTATCTTTTACATGGCTCGAGATATTTTGAATCACTTCAATTTGATGATATTGACGGGAATGATAGTTAAATAAGAAATGTAAAAAATTTTTAATAAAAAATACTTTTTAAGGAATAAGTTTTTATTGTACTAAAAAGTAGAAAATAATTTTATCTATGAGTCACTCATACCCGACTATTTGTATGAACTTGAGGCGCTTAATTTAAAATATTAAAAATGAATCGGAACGCCTCATTTACGCCACGTACCAAATTATTTTTCGATTTTTTCTTGATATTAACTCATCGAGCTTTTACAAATAGTCGGGTATGAGTGACTCATAGATAAAATTATTTTCTAGTTTTTAGTACAATAAAAGCTTGTCCCTTAAAAAGTATTTTTTATTAAATCAGGACGCCACTACCTCACCATGCATTGTCATCCGTCAAATTGAAGAATTCCCGCTCGATCGAAGACTATCCAAGCTGCGGGATGGAAAAGTATCGCTTTTTAGATGAATTTATGTAGATAAAAAGATTTCAGATGAAGAATAATTAAGCCACATGCTTGTTTCTAGAGGTGTAAAATTATCAATGACCATACATGGGTACCGAGCTCCGGGAATATCTTCAATCTCCTTCAGTCTCCAAAAACTCATTTCACATATCCTTTTACATTTATTTTCTATAGGTGTGTTATGTTGTAGGTAATCGGTAAGTAGGTGAAATAAAGAGTAAAAGAGACGTAGAATGGATACTTCCTAACCATTACTCTGATCTCAGTCAGCTTCATGTTTGAAGTCCTTGTGTGTTCATGTCTTATCTTTGTATAAAATATTACAGATATTATTTGGAGTAAAGAAAAAAAAAAAACAGGGATTTGTGTTGTCGAACATTGTTGTAGCATGCACGCGGGCTATAATACAAGTTTTTTGAACAAAGAATCGAGCTAAAAAAAAATCGAAGTATTATACGAATTTTTTTTTATAGTTTGTGTAATGTTAATTGTCTGCTCTACAGTTAATACTGTAGGAAGCAGCCACTTTGTTATTGGGTAGTTACAAATGAGTTCAAGTAGTAAATATGGCAGCGATAAGCATGCATTAGTCTTAAAAAACAGAAATAGTCTATGGAATGATAATAAAGACTGCACTATTTTTTAACTCTCGAACTAAAAAACGGGTGTTATAAATTACCCCTAAGATAAGACCGCTATGTGTGTGTCTGTGTTTGCCTGTCTGTGGTATCTTAGCGCCTGAACGGATGAACCGATTTTATTTTTTTTGGTTTCATTTGAAAGATAATTTAACGGAAATTGTTCTTAGCTATGTTTCAAGAGCTTAGACTTCCGTACCCGAAAAAACTAAAAAATCAGCGATGATCTTCGAAATCGATTCAGTTTCGAAAAGGTACGACATATAATTTTAACATATAAATAATTACTATGGAAAATAATGGTCAGATAAACATGGCTCAATTCATCTGGAAAAGTGAAATGGTAAAATAATTAAGTAATTCAAAACAATAATTCAAATGTACAAAATCAACTCAAATAATTCAATTTCAATTAAAACATTACCCAAAATTTATCCCAAAAAATGATAGCTCTCTAAGTATCGTTTTCATCTCATCTGATGTCCTTGACCATCATTTTAATATTGATTAAAGAAGGAGTGTTATAAGTTTAAAGTGTTCATCTGAACGTCCGTGTGTTTCTCAGTCACATCGTAACCCCTATTTATCGCATTTATCGGGGGTATTTTAAATTTTGTAAATTTCACTTGTTGTATAATAATAATAATAATAATAATAATTAGCCACTGGACCCACTAAGTGGGTATGGGCCTCTCCTCCATTTTTAAGGAAAAGTAATTTTAAATTTTTTATGTTTTTAGATTGCTGGCAAGATTTTTATGGCATTTTTCCACGCATGTCTGTCCCTTGCAAATCTGGTCCACTCGTTACCAGCATAGCGTTTAAATTCGTCCATCCATCTTATATTCTGCCTTCCTTGCCTTCTTTTGCAGTAATTAGGTGTCCAATATATTAGTTTTTTAGTCCATCGGTCATCTTGCGTTCTTAGAATGTGACCGGCCCAAGACCACTTGAGTTTTTTTGCCATGAAGACCGCATCTTTAAGATCTGTTTTACGACGGATATAATAAGTGAGATATAAGTGAGATTAAATATTGTAATGAAAAAAAAATTTTATGTAATAAAAAGTAATTTTGTATTTGTTTTTTGAGCTTTATCAAAAATCTGATATCATCACTTAAAAATATCACTTCAAATAAATAACATTTTAAAGAAGTGTAATCATATAAAAAAATACATCAGTGATTTTTTTTTCTCAATTTGTATCAAATTAATTTTATGGCTTTCTTCTTAAAACCACACTACCAAGTGAATGTTTTTTGGAGTTGTTTTTTTTTTCGTTTTTCTCCGTCATATAAGTGGTTCAATTTGTTTTAAAATGTTTTTATTGTTTTCCTGTGTGGAAATTTCGTGACATATGAAATCTTTAAATAAATTGTATTTACCGTTATACGATACCCATAGATGGTTTCATATAACCAGAAAGAGTGTTCCAGGAATGTAATAACATATTTTAACGCACGAGTCCAGAAAATGCTTTGGAAAGTTCAATATTAGATTATTTCAAAGGATATTTTTTTAGTCTTAATAGAAACCAAAAAAATCACCTGATATTTTTCAATTTTCTTGAATCTTACTTTTGAACAATATTATTCAAAACGCTCTTCGGATGCTCTCCGGAGCATCTCTCGAAGCGAATCGGTTCCGAAAATATCTTGAAAAATACTTTAGAATTTTTTAATTACCTTGAATAATTTCTAGACAAAAATAAGTTGATTTTCAACGGAACGAAAAAAATCAACTGAAGAAATTGATCCAGAACATTACCCCTCTTACGACTTCAGTCGACATCTCCAAACTACTCGTTTGTTTTTCAGAAGAACAGGTCATAATATTTTCTCGATTTTTTGCAAATTTCTCAAGAGACCCCTTTTTGAAAGAATCGGAAAAATCTAACCCTAAAGATACAAAAATTGGGTTCATGTTCCGATTGGTTCAGTATCTTGGGAGATATCACTTCCGATCCTGTACGTAACTCCTATTATTTCCGAGCAATCCTGTATTATATTTCAAAAATACGTATTCAATCTTCAAATGCCCTGGATTCTTATGTTTTTTGGGTGAAATTTGTTCTAGAAAAGGATTGTTCAAAAATTTACCGAGAGTATTGAAAATCTTAATTTATTATTAAACTTTAAGCCCATCTACCTGGAACATTCAATATATTTGACTGTGACAGTTTATCACAAATGATCCCTTATTCTATGCGCTTGTTTCTATTTATTATTGTATTTTTTTTATATTTTATTTTCGAAATCATTTCGATGTACAATCTATTTGTGTGTTTTAATATGTGTTTGTCTTTTATTCTATTGCTGTTCCAGCAATGCTACGAATATGAAAAAACATTAATAATTTAAAACGACCGAAAAACCATTTATTTTTTGGTATTTATATATCTCCAATCTTTATATGGTTAGTTACGTCATGGATAACGAAATACATTTGTTAATCAATACGGAAACGATTTGTTATTCTTTATATAGCACGACACAGTCACAAAGATCTTAAGTTTTAAATTTACAACAACATAAATTTGCAAGTCTTATACAATTCTTTAGAAAAAAAATAGGAAATTGTTCGATTTATTAAATCTTTTAATCTTGTAAAATTCTATAAGAATTTATTGGTTAATAAAATGTATCGATCGTAAAATTTGGAAGGTTTTCTATCAAAATTACAGTTCACTATTCCCATATAACACGTACAATTTGTGCCATCACGGGAAAAAAGTGATGTGTACGAAAAAAATGTTTCAAACAAAAGTTGTTCATTTTTTATAAGGAACAATTTTTACACATAAACTCTAACGGCTTACAAGATTTATCCTATGGACCCAAAACCCAATTGACCTATGTTGCTCATTTACGAACCGAAAGTCACTTTTTACGTTCTGAGTACGCTATAAAATTTCCGCTTGATATTTGTTTTCGATATTGAGTTATCGTATTGACAGGTGGACTGGTGGAACACCGAAAATGGACTAATTAGGTGAATTTATGCACACCTATACAAAAATTTTTTTCATAGCATCAATATGTTTAATCGTTACAAACTTGGGACTGTATTTAGTATACCTGAATATATTTCATATACACATGGTATAAAAACATATAGTAATATTAAGTTAAGAATTAGAAACAACCTTATTCCATACTTTCCTCCTTTCCCGTATATTTTGCGGTAGAATAGAGTTTTATTTTACTGATGATAACCACTGCCGTGGCAATTTATGTATAACACCCAAAACAATAGAATGTCGTTATGAAAGTGTTTTGTAAGTGCACCCACCGTAAAATAATAACAAGAGTAAAATTATGTTGCTGCTTGTTCACTTCCACTGTATACAGACAGCAATTTAATTAGGCAAAAGAGCGTCAAACCCCAAGAAAATAAAGTATTTAGAAACAGGATAAATAAATTTTGTATAATATAGGTACGCACTTATTTCTAATGTGTTTTAAATTTAAGGATATTTACTTACCGGATGTTCTTCTATTTAATAGAAACTTTATAGAAATAGTCCTTTTAAAGGTGCTATGGTTTTAATACACCGGTCCTAAGGTCGCCAATTCTATAAGATGTTTATTTCGAAAAATAACGATTTAAAAATTCTTCACGGCATATTTCCTAGTTTTATCCAACTAAAACAAACATACAAAGCAGAGCAGCTATTAGATTATTAGTAGCTGCGAAAAAAAAGTGACTTAAGTCACTTAATGCTAAACGAAGTAAATTGGAATTGGAAACATATAAGTTCCACTTAAGGTAGTACGTAAGGTAGCATGAAATCACTTTTCGACAGATTTGGCCGAATTTTTTTTCTCGGGTTTATAATAGCTTTATTTATGAATTCCTAAAATTTCATAATTTTTGACCGTTTAGATCGCGAGATATTTAAAGACAAAGTTCGCGATTTTGAGGGTCATGTCCCATTTAAAGCATGTAAAATGTCCGGTCTCTCCAACTATTTTTTATGATATTATTATATATTGAAGAAAAAGTAGAAAAAAATGTTTATACAATACAATTCTAAAAAAAAAATTTAGAAATTAATTTTCACTTTCGAGATATTAATTTTGACGTAAATTGATCGAAATTGGGACGTTGGCATAATTATTTCCCATTTTAAACGGTCAAAATTTCTGAAACTTTGGGAATTAATAGTAAGCATTATTAAATTCTTAAATTTAATTTTTCGTTAAATTCTGTCGAAAAAAAAATTGTACCATTGCTTTAACATAGAAACTGCAAATACCATGCTGGAACATCGTTAAAGAAAAAAAGTTTAAATAACGTTTCATGATTTTTTGTTGGGTTTTCTTCTGTTATTTTATAATTTTTAATTTTGTTTTTGGAAGGATTTTATTATTTTTAGTTGTCAAAATCAGGTGATAACATACTCGAATATCATTGGCCAAAGAGGGACACGTGATAGTTGTCATGATGGCTGACGTTGTCTCCGGACGATTTTGAAAGTCCCCCTACGATATCCGGGAGTACCTCTCCACAGAGAAACTAGACACCCTACAATCAAAACTTTCATCCAAATCATTTCACAATCCTATTTCCAATCTTCCTGCCAAAATCCTTTCCCGGAAATCAATGATCTGGGCCAATTCGACCCGCGTATATTGCTTTTCAGGAAACGATATCGCATGCCACATGATGTCATGATTACATGTGATTCGGTATAATCTAAATTGTATATATTTTTCTTTAAGGTCTAGTTTTATGGACGGCTTATCCGTCCAACTTAAGGTACTTTTAGGTATCAATGGTTTTTTATATAAAATTTTTCTATTTAAGAGACGATGTTAAATATTTATATATTTCGATGTATTTAATTAATAAGATGATTATTCATATTAAGAGGAGCATTTCTGTGGGCTGTATTATGCATTTTGTTAAAATATATCCCCTTAAGGACTCACAATAAAAATATTTAGATAGACTTATTAACAAAATGGATAAGATGATGTATTATAGGTAAAGCTTAGGCTAGAAACTATAGATTCTAGGACGTATTATAATTAAACATTGTAAATTCAATACTTTTGTGTAGATGTCACCAAATTAGCAATGAGTAACATACGCTATTTATAGTTAATTTAGACTGATGATGACCATTGTGAATGAAGTAGACTGTCGGAGTAAACAGAAGTCTTTTAAGGGTTTCTAGAAAGTTTTTTTTGCGTTCATATAAGTTAAGAAGTTGTCTATGGGGTGATCATATGCATTTAAATTTGAGAATGAGGATATTTGAGTAAAAACATTGTTTTAAATTTTTTTTTACCTACCTCAAACAATACCATATTGTGTACCTAGAAATTCTGTTATTTTTTTGCTACCCGCACCTTCAACAAATCAACCAGTATTTATGTGTATCTACGTACCGCACTCATCTTTCACACATATGTTTATGAAAGGTTTTTATTCCGTTTCCTGTTCTTTTCATTCTCATCCTTGGAAAACATTTTCGTATAGCATATACACACACGTGATGGTGGTGTAACATCCCCTTAACATTATATTGTTATGTTGCTGTTATAATGTATAGAGAGAAAAACGACGTAAAAGACAATAAGGTGCTTTTTCTCAACAGGATTTTCCCGGAGTGTTACAATATACATATATTATAAAAACACATTATTTAATTGTCGAGGACTCTATTTTTGTATATGTAAGGATAAAACGCATAGCATAATATAGTAGAGAATATATTGCAAGGGTCATTTGGAATAATTTTGCAGGAGCTGACACAGTGAGGAGAAAGAGGAGACAATATCTCATCTTCTCTGTCACTGCCCTGCTCTTCATGAGGAAATGGACTTACTTGAGCCAGTCTCTCTTTGACGACCACTCCGACCAAAAGTCCGTCGACGTCAAAGCTCTCCTGCTGTTCTTAAACAGGTCCAAATAGTTCATGGAGTAGTGGCCGGCGATGGCCAAATTCTTTTTCGGTATCACAACGGACTCTATAGTCTAAATATATGAAACCCCAAGACAGCCACTCTAACCTAACCTTTCCTTGGAATAATTTTGGTTGGGCCTGCTATAATTTTGGGTTACCTTAGAGTGTTTAATGAAGTAGATATACTTCTTAGACTTATCCATCTTTGTCCAATTTATCATTTCTGCATTTCGTTAGCTACTTTTGTAACCGCTACAAAACAAGGGAATTCGATTAATTTGTTTTTGATATTCTTTGTTTGAAGTAAGCACTAAACCAACGTAGGCTTAATAAATTACCTGATAAATCTCTTTCTTAGCACGTCAGCACTTGCGTCTACCGTTCGGTAATCATCAATTGCGTGATTCCAGTCTTTACCCGATGACAGGCATTTACAGTCGTTTTCTTAATTACCATTTTGGCTTCCCTCCATTACCAAGCTCTGAGATTTGAGCATGTAAAAGGTTTTGATTAAATCTGACATGATTTTTCTAGCTGCTTAAACGAAAAGAGAACTTACTTAAGTGTACTAAAAATGTTTCTTATTGTGTTGCTACATTTTCAATCCTTAATATTCGTTCATGTTTTCTTCGATAGCCTCTTTGTAAGAATTTAACGATGAAAAATTTTCCAAATGAGTCTACTATTATGTCCTATACTAATAGCATAATATAACAGTATTATATTTGCGTCAAGGGGATAAGTAGGCAGGGATGAATAGAGACAGGAGATTGGGGATGAACGATTGTATCACCAAAAAAGTGTGTTTTGTGTATGTGTATATATATTATTGTTTAGTTACAAAATATATATATTTATTTCGAATACAATTTATTGTCATTGTTTAAAGTTGGTTCATTGGGCCATTGTATTGTTATTGCTGCTCGTGCTACAGAAAAACATTGGTGGGTTGAGCAAAAAAACGATAAATGTGACAAATAAGCGAAAAAATTTGTACTTTTGTTAAGTAAAATGGTTTTTATTTAATGTGTGTTCCAATTAAGGATGTATGAGCATGACAACAATGTTTGATTAAAAGGCTCAAAATTTGTTTGTAGATAGTCTTTTACTCAAAGAATATGTGGTTAAAATTTCAGCTTAGGTATCCGTGCAAATTTTTAAGAAAAAAAGTCATTAAAAATCGATATAAAATACATTGGCTCTTATGGAGGAATCTCAAAAAACGACATATTTTGGAAGTTTTTGATAATTTTCATTTGGAATGAATGAAAACACATTAAAAAAAAAACTTTTTAATAGAAAGTAAACATATTAGCAATGAATTAGAAAAGAAAAAAACTAAGTTTCACCGTCCACCAATTGATAAGGGATATAAGAGCAGGGTAGATTAAGGGTTGAAATTATTTTTATCTTATTTTCAACTTTGATGATGAATTTTGTTATAACTTCATGAATGTAGACGAAAAACAAGAATAAAATTTTTCGATATGTGTCTTGGTTTTCGAAATATTGAAAGCTAAATAATTAAACAAAATTTTCAATTTTCGATATTTTGAAAACTAAGCCAGATATCGAAAAATTTTATTCTTACTTTTCGTCTTATATCGTCAAGTAATAATATAAATTTATCATCAAAATTGAAAATATCTATTTTTAAATTTGTGCCCCCACTACCATGCTCATACATCCTTAAGTAATCCCACTTCAAATAATCTGACGTACGCCATACAAATCACATCCTGATTTAGGATGTACGAGCACAAAAGAAATTTTAAATAAAAAGCTTCATTTTTTTTTTATATGAAGTTGGATTAAGTCTAAATCAATTCTGAAAATTCTAGGGGGGTTACTCGATTATTTAAATTAATATTTAAATTAATAAATGACTTAAAAAGTAGGGCATATTTAACATTAATTTTATGGTAAAACGGTAGATGGATGATATGTTTTCATACATTTTCCAAAACTAGTCGGTGGAAATTAAATAAAACTATTAAAATTAAAGTTAAAACATTCATTAATTATTAGAAACAAAAAAAAAACCGTTGTGCCTGACTAATTAAGGATGTATGGGCACGTAAGTGAGGACAAAAACTAAAAAAAATATATTTTTTCTATTTTGATGGTGAATTATGTTATGGAAAGGTTAGGTTAGTTTATATTGACTGCCCACGAAGGACACACTTAAGCTATAGAGCCCATTATGATACCATATAAGTGTTTTACCACCTTTCCGCTGGTAATTTCATTTATCAGCTCCTCAATTTCAGAGGCTGAGTACACCTCCTTCATGCATATACCATGCACTACACCAGCCCATCACAACTATTAATTAAATTAACTTTGTTGTGACGGCGGGAATCGAACCCGCTACCCTAAGTATACCGCGGGCGGAATGGGTTACGCCTTAACCAACTGATAATGTCTATTATGGTCAATTCGTGATCGATTTTAGAGAATAATTTTTATTTGGTACACACTACACACAAAAAGTTTTTGTTTTTTAAGTAATTATCTGTGTATTCCACTATCATTTGTTTTATCGAAATAAAAACAAACATACACCAAAAAAAAAAACCCGTCCAACCACCACTCTGAGAGAAAAACAAATTCAATTCGGTTTAAAAACCATTCAAACACGACTTTTAAAAAACAACTAAAACTCAACACACACACTTACAAAAAAATACAAATAAAATTCATTTAATTTATTATATTTTCGCTCGTTTTTTTTTTTTGCTTCTTTCCAAAAAAAAAAAAAGTTAATTAAAATCGTTTCACTTTTTTATGTGTGTTTGCTTGTTAATAAAAAAATAATTTATACCAAACAAAACATATGCCTTCTCTATGCTAGTGACCTATCGAACTAGAAAATAATTGCTATATATTTATCTCTATGATAGTACAAGATGTACGGTAACTAGGTTTTTAAAAATTCATCGAGGTGAAATTATCTGGATCAAGGTTGCATCGTCTTCGCGGCATATTCATTGCACATAGACATGTCCCGGCAATAACTGTGAGGCTTAGTTCTTGAGCGTGTTCACGATGGCTATGGTTAGGTTAGGCTATATTGGCTGTCCACGAAGGACACATATGTGATACCACATATGTGTTTTACCAACTTTCCGCTGATAATTTCATTTATCAGCTCCTCAATTTCAGAAGCTGAGTACAGTTCCTTCATGCATATATCATGCACTACACCATCCCATCATTAATTAAATTAATTTTGTTGCGACTGCGGGAATCGAATCCGCTACCCTAAGCATACCCCGGACGGAATTGGTTACGCCTTCACCAACTGAGCTAATAAGGCGACACGATGGCTATACTCAAGCAATTATAAGTGAATGTAAGAATTTTGATATTTTTATATCAAATTGTTCTTGAATTTTCCCAACGCGTTCGACGGTTATTTTCTAATAATTTTCTATGAGCTAAAATAGTGAGAAACAGAGACGAACTTTTATATTTCTGATGATTCTATGACAAAAATAGAAAGACCAGGCGTCAAGACAGTCAGAGTTCATCCAACAAATAAAAGATTCTAAATATTTCAATTGAAATCAACAGTCGAAAGCTACCATCGAAGACAATTATGGTCAGAAGAAAAATCCTGTTATGAACCCGAATTGGTATAGCCTGTCACTTGAACTACCTCAGAGTTCTATCGTAGCTGAACGAGGCATAGTAGAACGACGCAGCTAAAATAAAGTAAGCTCTCATTTTAATCGTTCCGTGCGTGAAAGTAGTCTGAAATGTGATTAACACGGTGTATCAAAAGACAAAAAGTCGTCTGAGTTGCGACACAGTTTGAACACTGTTATTAGGACAAATAAAAGCAAAACTTTGTTAAAACATCTGAAAAAATTTTTATACGCTACCTTCAAAATAATCAAAGTCATCATAGAAAGCTGTACTGTTGGAGAATATTAAACGGCAATTGCAGGAAAAGTGTAAGGATGGAGGCAGTTAAAGTTCCGACATTGCTCACTGTTCAAAAATAATATTAAGCAGTGCGCTTTCAGAAGAAACAGAAATCTAGCAAGTAAATTTTAAGTTACCAATGGAGGATACAACGACTTGTGCAAAACTTTGAAGAAATCTTAAACAGTACTGAATCTGAGATTGAACTTCTCACAGTTTCTGAACGGGGACACTCAGTAAAAATATCGAATTATTGAACCAAAATGATCCACATGCCTGTCTTGATTTTCACCATATTGTGTATGTTTATATTGTTCCATTCATGGTCGTCTGTCCATATAAATAACAAAACACAAAAAACCATACACTAGACGGAGTGGGGTTGCCGGGGAGTGTTGACAGCTAATGACGTATCACTTTTTAATTGTTAGTTTATTTTCTTGTCTTGTAAAAAGCACTCACCAAACACGTAACATAAATATATATTCGATTTTAATCAACAATAGAGAAAAAGCTCACTCATCAACACCCTTTCATCCCCACCCCAAGCCCCACTCTTTCCATATCTATCGTATTTTCTATACAGCAAACAAAAGTAACTTAATGCGATATATTGTTTTATTGTATCGTAAATTAACTTTGTTCACCACCTCCTTATGAAGATGGGTGGGTGCTGGCTAAATGGGGGTATGAGAATGAAATTGAATCACTTATTTATCATGCATAATGGCGATAGGTAATTTGAACTCTTTTTTTATTTTGTTCCATTTTTTTCTTCTGTTCGTTCAAAGGATTTTGTAATTTTTTTCCAATTATCGTGTAAGCAAGCATAACAATTTGTATTTTTTTTTTTTGTAACGATATCATGAGAGATACGAAGATATTCTATTAAATTATTTCTGTTTTTGATAACTAGAATTTGGATGTGATTATTTGTCTGACCTACAGCAATTTCAAATTTTCATTTTCCCTGACTCAAGGTTCATTTTAGTACAGATTATCGAAAAACTACCAAAGATTTGAATATATGTATCATACATAAAGTTTATACAGTGCAACCTCGATATAACAAATAGTAAGGGAATAAATAGTAAAGATTCACCCAAAGATTTTTTCCATTGATTGGATCATCTTTTAACCAACTTAATCAAGTTTCTAATCCAACATGAAATCAATTATTTTCTTCTCTTGTTGTTTCTAAATTATTCTTCTAAAATTTATCAAAAAAACGGGAATTTACGTAGCTTTTATTTTTGATGAAACTCTCGATTGAATATATTTTGTGCTCTTACTTCCAATCTACCATTTACTATTTAGCTCGATTGGCTACAGTTTAAATAAATGATGTCTGAAAACAAATGATTTTCTAAGAAAACTAACATAGGAAAATCAATAATTTGTTCTCCAATTTAAATTAAATTAACATATTAATGCACAGCTTTAAAATAAACGACTGTGATTATGAAATTTCCAAAAACTAGGCACATAATTATACTTATAAACCCTAAGTGATTTTGTATATAAATACGATAAGTACGTACAAACATGTGTACAGAGTGTTCCAAATTATAACAGAAATACAATTGAAATAGCTATTTTTTTCTAGATGCAGAGTGTAGAAATTTTTTGAAGAAAAAAAGTACCTTTGTGAATATTTTTGAAACGTTTCCTTAGTAAAATTAAAAAATTTGATAGTCTGAGCTAAGAATCCTTCGTTACCACGGCTATGAATATGGTCCCTTCTTTAATAGTATCTCATTTTTGAACGCAAGAGCTAACTCCTTTATAGTCGACCTTGATTATTGTGTTGCGATGTAAGTTACAGTCGCTGGCGTAGCAGAGCTCGCTTCCATCCTGTTTGATACTCGTACAGTAAGTTGTTATTTGAATTAAAAATACTTTTTAAAGATAAAATTTTACTGTACTAAAAAGTAGAGAATAATTACTTGTATGAGTCATTCTAAAATTAGTAGACGCTTGAGGTACATCGAAATCATCCTTGTTATCTAAAATTGAGTGCTTCAAGCTTTTACAAATAGTATAAGTGACTCATAGAAATGATTATTTTCAACTTTTTAATACAATAAAAGCTGGTACTTTAAAAACAGTTTTTTTATTTAATTGATTGAGTCGTGCTGTTAAATGTTGGCCCATTCTGTATACATACATGTTTAAAATATATCGTAGAATACTTTACATAGGATGTCATTAGGGCGTCATCAGTTTGTAACCTTTTTCTAAGGGAAATATAAGGATAGACGGAATAGAGAAAATTTTTGAATGTGTTTAGTTGTTATAACCAAAAATTTATGTATATGTATTTAAAAGTTAAAATAGTCAAATCACTTAACGCATACTACTCACTATGAATGCTTATTCGTAAGAAGAAAACTAGCATTGAGCTTAAAACTAGCACACTAATGTATAAATGAAAGGTTCACAACGTTCTAACGTAACGGTCGACTGGATAAAGTGAGGCTAGAAATATGAAGAGTATACAGTATGATACAAGATATAGATTATAGTATAGATAATCTGATTAAATCTTTTAATCGATTTTTTCATTAAATAATATTTCCAAAAAGTTTTTGATTATATGCACGGTAAGCGATATATTCATGCTTCAATAAGGGCCAATGATTTAGTCGATTCATACTAACGTAAAGGGGTAAAGTACCACTTTTTTCAAGTGGTAAGCCACCAAAATAGTTGTCTATAATATACCTTTTATTGGAGCCAGTTGTCTCAGATGTAACGTGTTCCTTAAGATTTAGTTTAGGGAGTGTTTGCAATCAGGCTTCATTTGTCATTGTTTTTTCGATCCAAACATTTTTTGCTGTTCTTTTGAACATTAAAATTGTTGTTTAAACTCGAAGGAGTCTTTAAGAAGTAATATGCGGCATGTTTCCATCAGACATTTTTCTTTGACAATTGACTTGAATCGGTCTTACGTCACTGCTGCTAGCCTTGTAATGTAACAGAACACTTATAGATGATTATCAGACTCAGGTGAAGTGTCAACTCTCCCCTGAAACACCTAGTATAGATTAGGTATCGAAGTAAAATCGTATTTCCAAAGCGAACATAGCATGTTACAACGATGATAATGATGCCTTGTTGTGTGCTTTCTAGAGCTAGAGCTATATATACTTAGAAAAAAAAACCTAAAGTATATTTATACAGTGAAGTGCGTGTTATCCTATCAGAAGAAAGCTGTCAGTCGATTGAAAACACGAAACATCTATCGTTCTAGTAGACTAGTTAGGTCGGTCGAACGGTTAGTGTATATATATATATAGTTAAGGAAGGAGGTATGTAATTCAATCCAATATTGTAGTTTTCTAGTGTGGGTTTTTAGAGTGTATAGGGTAGATATTTAGAAAATAGTCTACAGGAGGTCAATACATTTGGAAGAAACTACCCGAAAACGTAGTTTTGCTCACATGCGATGAAATCAAAATTGTTTTGGCATTAGATTTTTGAGAATTAAAGTTAGAAGGGGCAAAGGTCAGTCTGTGGCTGAACCAAAAACTGAACAGTTAACAAGGGACAGTGGTTGAATCAAAATTTGCCACCCAAACACTTCTAATATTTCCTTTAGAAGTCTCAAACAGTTTTTCTTACTCCGTCCCCTATAAGCTACCTGCAGATACGACTCTTTCCTTTACCTTAGTAAGTTTTTCTTATAGCTAGAGCAGTTTTTCATTTTTCAATTGGAAAATGGAATTCTATTTCGAGAAAAAAGAGTTATGCATTAATTGTGTTTTTTTTTTATAGCAAAACGACTACAAGTCACGCTGAATATTTTTAAAAAGATAGACAGCAGAAAACAGCATAAAGTGATCTAATAAAATTGAAGATGTGTTGTTGTGTGAACAATTAATCATTCAAACCTGCAAAAAAGTCGAAGCAAATCTATAAAAGATACTATAGGTACATAGTTCCTACCGGATATCCCACGACACCTCTCGTTTTATTTGTCTTGAGCCTTAATTCACCAAAATTCTTCGAGCTACTGAATCTAAAGCCTGCCTGTATTTATCGAAAAAACCATTGATATCGTTTTTATGTGTATTATATCTGAAGTTGAGAGAGCGAGATTGTAGATATTATACGTTGTACCTTATAATTCTTTCTATAGAAGATAGACTTTACTTCATTAATCATTATATATCAAGTACCCCGAGAGGGTTACAAGATGATAGCACCTCGTGGGTTGGGTGTGAAGAATTATCAAAATGTGGTTAGATTTTATTGTTTTAGAATGTCTGTCTGGTTGTCTATCAGTCGTATCAATATCTACGTAGTTTTCATTAACTATATTATTTAGTGTCTGTTAAAAATAAAATTATTTGTTGAGATAAAAATATGTATCGCAAATTTTCAAGTTTTATTTTTAAAAGGGTTTTATTCGAACAATGTTTTAGAACGAAAATAGCAATAAAATAAATCTTTTTAACTTGATACTATCCACAGGTTTATATTAGGTATAAAATTATAATCTTATTATAACATCATTGCATGTTATTATAACATCTTTAAAATATTTGTAAAATTTAAACAAGCTATGCTTAGTAATAATTAAAATTGCGCCAGAATATCACCATTCGTATTCGATTTTAGTCGAAATCCCGAAAACTACTAACCAAAAGGACTCGATTTTTGTATCTTTGATTCAAATTATTCTTGAAAATGGTTTTCATCCAAAGCGAAAGCTAATATTTTTTATCAATTTTGATACTTTTCTTGGTTTCGAAATTTGATAAAACTTGGTATTCACAGTAGGTTAGATTAGAGTGATTGTCCTGAGGTGAAACATTTTTGGAACATTGGATCCATTGTGATACCAAAAAGACGATTGGCCTATCTCCGATCACTACTCCAAGATCCATTTGAAGCTGTTTAAGAACAGCAAATTTTTTGACGTAAACGGACTTCAGATTACACAGGACTTCGAAAAAAAGCTGACTCTTTATGGCACGAGCTGTACCGTGACCAAGAAGAGGAGACATGGTTTCTTCATGTTCTCCACAGTTTTTGCAATAATCGTGTTGCCATGCTAGACTCAATCGTTCTGCTTGCTCCCCACCTAGCCAGTGTCCTGAGGCCCTTTCAAATAAGATCAACACGGTATTTTTGATCTAAAATGAAATTGACTTCCTTAGAGTGTGAACGGTTTTTGAAACATCACTTTGAATTCTACAAAAGCTTTTTTCGGAGTCATTCTGGAAACTTTGCGTCTAAACCAAACACCTTTCCCCTTCTGGAAACAATTGAGAGAATTACAAAGAAAATTTTGTTTCTGAATTTGATGAAACTTACACATAGAGTTTAACGGGAAAGTTTTGTCCTAAAAAATACTAAAATCCTATTACTTGTTAGATCGGTTGAGTAGTTTTTTCGTCAAAAATTGCTCGTTCAAGAAGATATAAGTCCTCTACATAAGTTTCGATGCTTTATTAGGTATACACGATTCGTCTACGTGTTTTTCCCAAACATTGACTGGTAATGACACTTACGTTTGAAAGGCAGATTTGTCAAAGATAAAACAGACTATTGATATATATATATATATATATATATATATATATATATATATATATATATATATATATATATAATATATATATAATATCAATGTTAAAACTCAAGCAATATTATATTTCAACAGTTAATGTTAATTTTTATTTTATGGCTAAAAGCATCGTTAAAATTAGTTTGAGATATTAAATAGAGATATCTATCCCCTCATAATACAACTTGATGAATAAATATATCCCGTTGATATCTATATGACGACAGACGTAGCTATGAAGGTACGGTGAAGGATAATGTTCATAAAAAATAGACAAGCCTCTTTTTTTCTTTATATCTACGCCCGTTCGGATGCTATACTTGTTATCAAAATGTCAACTTTCTATTAAAATATAAAGATTTTATTTTTAGATTTATACATCTATATTCAGGTTTTTCTAAGGACTTGACCACCATGATCGTTTAAATATCATATATTTTTGTCCCTTAAAAAGTATTTTTTATTTAAGACTGAAAAAAAAAGTATATACTTATATCAAATATGGTAGAAGCGATGAGAAAATCAGGACGCCACAACCTTACCATGCATTGTCATCCAAACTAAATGTGCATACAAAATTTCAGCTCAATCTAAAACCGGGAAGTAGATCAAATTTGACTTGCAAGATTTAATTACAGGCAGACAACGGAACAGGAGAAACTAAATAAAAGCTTGTAAAAAAATCTGAACAAAGTATAAAATTAAGAACTACTTAAAATTTCTCGTAGAAAGATCATGCTGCGGCTTCCAAACAATTTTTGTGATTCGCGCTTACTTCATTAAACAAATAATATTTGTACTTCTATTTCTTACATAGACGTTACGTGGCGTTCTTTACACCATAAATTTTTGTTTTATTTTATTTTATTTTATTTTATCTATTTTTTGATTAAAAGTGAAGAAATGAAAACGTTTTTCGAACACATAAAATTTTTGGATTTAATTACTTATTCTATGGAAACAAACAAAAAATGTATAAATTACTTTATAGATTGGTAAAATGAAATTTTGATTAAATTTCTATTTAATTTAATTTAGTTTCTTATTCTACATATTATAATCTCTCTTTTATTTAAATCGAAAGATAATAAATCTTTCTTTTTTCTAGTCAGACGTAAGTTAATTGGTATGTCTGTGATTTTCGCGAATAAATTATTTATTTACTTTGATATTTTTAACTGGATTGACAAAAAATAAGTTCAATCTTATCAGTTTGAAGTTCTTAACTTAGATGTATGCCATTATATGGTGATAAACCATTGCCTTGTCTTATTTGATACTTGATATTACTAGATAACCCAGTTTATGCACAAGCTTTTCAAGTCCATGAAAAAATTAAAAAGATGGTCGGGAAATAAACTTGCACAATATCAATGAAACTGGCTTCATTGGAAATATAATTTTAGGCTATTAATGTTTGCATTTGATTTCCGCTACTGTAGATATGGCATTAATGAAAATTTAATATGGTGACCAACAGACGCCATATTGTGAAAATGTGTGTTTCTATGTGGCACACACGATTTTAATGATTCTGACGTCAATCGATTTTTCTTAGCCTTGAGAGTGCTACTGAAGATACGGCAGTAATGAAAATTCAATATGACGACCACCAGACACCATATTGGAGAAATAATATATATGTGTTCCTATATGGAGCAATAGAAGCCAAACATGGCGACCGATTTCGATGATTCTTAAGCCAATCGATTTGTTTTAACTTTGCGAGTATTACTGAAGGTATGACAATAATGAAAGTTGAATATGGCGACCACCAGACGCCATATTGTGAGAAAGTAACCAATGAAAATCCAAATGAGATAAACAAGTCCAGCACGTTACATAGCGACTTTGACAGTCGGGACCCATGATAACCTACTCCGGTTCAAATCTTCGATATAATGGGTCCCGACTATTAAAGTCGCTATGTAAAGTTCTGGACTTGTTTATTTCTTTTCATTTTATATTTAACTCAATCGGGTTTTTTTTTTTGATTTTTTAAATAATTTCTTTTATTTAACGTTTTTTATTTTATTTATAGAATAATATATTTTTAATATAATCATATACATTATCGTATTATATAATAATTGTAATTCACTATGTTATAATAATATAGCTATTATAATATCAGTTATTACATGTTTGTATATACAGACGCAGTTAACCACTGTAGAATGTTTATAAAAGCTGCAAGTTAACCATAAAGCTAATTTTAGGTTACTAGTACTGTAGTGAATTGATTATATTATATATTTATATTTAAAATCATATAAATTTACTTGTTATGATTACGATTATATGTTTATAATTATAATAATATTTATATGGATGTTATTAACACGTTAATAGCTTTTAGAAAGAGTGCTTCTATATAGCTTATGTAAAGCTACTAACTTGCTGTTTGTTGTTTAAAAACATATTGTATGATATTATTTTACATTGTACAGAATGTTCGAAGAAAAAAGATCTGAGAGCTAAAACAAACACTCCAGTATTGGGAAAATCATTCAGCATGCGACAATCGATGCGTAAAAATAGAACTGGAATTAAATATTAAGGCGTAAATTGGAATTAAGCTGGCGTTGGATATTAAGAAACCAAAGTATTTTACAATTATAATGTATGAATGAACACAGTCATTCAAAACTCAATTTAATAAGTTTCTAATTATTCCATAGACCATTGATGTTTTCAACACGGCGTCATTGTGGCTACCAAACAGAAAATAGGCGTTGTGTCCGGGCATATTATACCCATATTTAACTGTTAATAAAACTCTAATATTTAACTGAGTTTTTTTTCCCTTTACGTAATCAGAATCACAAATTATAATTTCATAATTTGATTTCCGCTTTTATGATTTAATGATTTACTGAAGATATAAATTTTTTCCTTGTTCCCATCTTATCACATTCAGTAAGTACACAGTGTTATCAAAGTTGATGACGTATTATTTTATTACTATTATATATTTACAGTTCTATAATTTAGACTGGTAAGTGTATACGTATTAGCCTACCAAATATTACAGGATGGAACCAACATTCTAATAATAATTTTGATAGTTGGATAGAAAAAAACTGGAACGAATTAAAACAAGACCCCGCTATCTTGAAAAATACTATAGTAATGTTAAATTTAACCATAAATTTGAAAAGTAGCACCCAAATTTAGTAGATTTACATATTTGTTTTGCTAAAATTGAATATAATTTGGATGTGATAGAGCTAAATTCAATTTTTTGGATTTTGATGACGTCATTAAGTTCAAAAAATCGATTTTTGTCATATCACACCCAAATTTTATCCTATTTGAATGAAATATTTTTTTAAACCCACTAGTTTTCGGTCATACTTTTTGTCTATAATGTTATTTTTAATTCGAGCCAGAAGGGCAACTGATATACCTTTAAGGTTGGTTTATTCCAAAGTGTTTATAGTAAGTTCAAACTTTACGCATATGTATATTGCATTTCAAACTAAGAATGCCACCCAATCTAAGGTGTATATAATATAATGTAATAATAATATATTATATAATATAAAATATATATATTAAAATATTATTATGGAATATTTATGTAAATTTATAATAATAATTTATGATTGTTATCAAATTTTGATTTATTTGTATATGTTATGTAGTGTAGCACCGCACACACAACCATTACATTAGTTTAGGTACCTATAGTTATAAAAAAAATATATAATAAATTTATATTTATATTTATAAAAATACTAAAATAAACCACCACCTATTTGTTGCTTTTAATGTAAGTACTCTTTATTATATATTATACTAACTAGATACCCGCCCGCTTAACTGGGCTTCAAAGTAAAAATCACCGTTTTATAGCCTCCATCTCTCTTGATCTCACTTATCCTTCTTCCATAACACTCGAAGGGATTGTTTTACACAGCTGAAATACATGCTAAGTTTTCATTTTTTAAGTGAACAAGTGAAAACAAACAATTGACTGAGTTAATTGTTGAAATACCATGCATAGTCAGTGTTGATTTCTTTATCACATAACACATACAAAACTAATAAAGTATAGTACATATGTAAATGACTTTATAGGTTTCTGCATTACCGACCGACATTTAGTGTATAGTTTGTACACATATTATAAAATTTCCGCCTAATTTGCGCCCTCACGGGTAAACAGTGATGTTTACGAAAAAAGTTGTTTAATTTTTGATAAGGAACATTTTTGACATTTAAACTTTTGTTCTATCTCTAACGGTTTATAAGATGGGTCCTACGGACCCAAGACCCAATTGACCTATGATGCTCATTTACGAACATGACCTCACTTTTTACGTCCTGAGTACGCTGTAAAAATTTCAGCTCGATATCATTTTTCGTTTTTGAGTTATCGTGTCCACAAACGGACGGACGGACAACCGGAAATGGACTAATTAGGTGATTCTATGAACACCTATGACAAAATTTTTTTCCTAGCATCATAATTTTTAAGCGTTACAAACTTGGGACTAAACTTAATATACTATGTATATTTCATATATGCATGGTATAAAAACAGTCATTATTCATTGATTATATCAGAAATGATGGCCATGAATTGTTTTGCATCTATAATTGATGGTTCAAAATGATGATCAGAGATGGAGTAGTAAAATTTTTTTAATTTTTGTTTTTTAGTATATTTTTATAAATTATAGCTCATGTGTTATTTTGCTGTATGAGCTATATTGTTGTTAAATTTCATTCAAATCCGTTCAATAGTTTTTGCGTAACAACAAATAAACATCCTTACTTTTACATTTATAAAATATATAGGGATATATAGAGATAGTCACAAAGTGTAGTGTATAGTCGTGTAAATAATCATAAAAGTTATTCTGAGAGAATTAGCTAAGCTCCTGCGCTACGAATTTTTATCTTTAGAGTAAACAAACGGTGAAAGCCCAATTAAATATAACAAAGTATAAAATTTTAATATGTAACATATACTTATTTGCGCTTGCAGTATAATTTCATTACTGTGTAAACCTATCTAATTTGCTTTACTGTAGGGAATTCTAAAAAATACTCTTCAATTTGTACCTGGTGTAAACAATCGTATTTATCATTCATTCATTGCTCTTGTATTCAAGTTACGATAAACTTTTAGTAAGGAGTCAATTGAATAGAAAATGCAAAAATCATTTTGTTCGACAACCGAAAAGACCAGTTTTTTATCGACCAGCACAATAAAACTTGGAATTCTTCTGAAAACTTTCGCATTTGGTATGCAATCGTTCGTTCTCTTAGGGGTGATAGTTTTTCCAATTTTTCGTGATAAATTTATGACCATTTTTACATAAAAATTACAACTAATTTCATTTGATTATGTTTATAATAAATAATGGTGGAAACGCAGTTAAATATGACAGTACATACAATATTAGTTTCAATTTAAACTTATTCGTTCTTCCACCATAGTTTATCACTTTTGCGACCGTATCTTATCCAATCTTTCTTACTTTTACCATATACAATTTTAAAAAATAGTTCGGCAAATTTGTAGCTGATGTAAATCAACGTATTCTGGTTGGGTCTTGTACTACACACACACACATGATTCGTATTTTATAATCATGATTATATTAGTATAAACATAATAGAAGGTAGTGACTAATAATAGTAATAATATAAATAATATAAGCAACGCAAACTAGTATACATATATTTATTTATTTATAATTATAAATATAACTATAATAAAGTTACGAGTTAGTTATAGTTAACCAAACGGCACACCTATAATCTGTTATAGTATATTGTGCAACAAGTGCAAAGTGAAATTACCAATTGCAAACGAGAATGTTGATCATTCGCATTTGCATAAGTTACAACTTAATACCGAGTTAAATAACCTTAAAACCGTTAAATAAATAGATGTATATTTAGAAATCATAGTGATTTACAACAATATTGTCCAAATGAATGAATGAACTTTCTTATCATTCATTGTCCGAACAGTTTTTTAGAGACTGAAGCTTGCTTATAAATGTCATAAGTGATTTTCTCAGTACCTTTAATAAAGTAAACCCTATCTTATTTTTGAATCGATTTTTAATTTAAGTCCAAAAGGTGGCCATAATTTAAACTGAAGAATGCTCCCTCTCAGACACTTACGAAAGTATATTTACACATTTTTCGCACCTAGAAAAAATAATTCAGCTTTCGAACGTTGATAGTCAAATTGGAAAACTGATTTTTTGTAACAGTTTACCTAAGAAGAAAATATCAATCAGTCTTTTATCTAGAATGTTCGAAGCCCGCAATATTAGATAGGAAAATGGCTTTCTGTGAGACTTTTTCTAATCCACCCTTAAATGTTCTTTGGATCATTCTGATCAAAAGCTCTCGCGGTAACGAAAATTTTTAACTAGTTGTTTTCGAGTTACGGGTGTTGTGCACGGAAACAGTGCGGAAAGAGAGCATTTACCATGGTTTAAGAAAATTAGATGTTTACACATTTGTCCATATTATTTCGATATGTATTGTAAGTGTAATATATTTATTTTATTATATATATTTTTAGTACATTAATAAATTTTGAAAACCTATGTTTTTCATTGAGTTATGACTTTATATATTTTTTGTGTAATATTATATTCAATGAAAATTTAATTTTTATTTATGATATTTTATAAAATATAATACACAAAATATATATAAATATTTGTACTAAATTATAACTAAATATTGAAAACTTTAGATAATTTGATTTATTCTTTTTTACAGTGAGCAACATTAGAATTTATTATTTTAAGTTTTTGTAAAACTGAAACGTCAAAAATTATTACTTTTCAAAATAATTATGTAAATTGACTTATTACTTTTCAATACTTTCATGAAAATACATCATAGATATTTATTATTAAAATCAACACTACAAACAGGCACTTTCTTGTCATGAACTCAACTTGTATATCAATATGTTACCCTCTAAATCGATTTGCAGGTGCTGTACAACGTGCAAAGTCATTAAAAGCACAAAAATCTATGATATTTTGACAGGCTTTTCTAGGATGTTGATACCCCCTTTCTTGTCACAAATTCAACCTACCATCATATTTTCAACACGCTGTCTCGATTACGAGGCACTGTAGAGGAACGCAAAACATTTAAAATGTTGAAAAAACTGCTGTTCCCCTGAAAATCGCAACCTTCTAGTTGAAATAAACCTCTACTTTAGCACAGCGATCCACCAAGTAAAGAACCTTGCATGTGGAACTTCAGCTCACTTGTATTTGGCTTCCATTCAACAAATCTAAATCTACATCTGAAAAGACAAAAAAAAAATTCAATTTTTTAATATCATGTCACACATACATAACTGATATATCCATATGATACATACTCTACAATTTGCACCTAATTTGCGCCCTCATGGGTAAACAATGATGTTTACGAAACAATGTTTCAAACTAAAGTTGCTTATTTTTTATGAGGAACTTTATATTTAAACTTGTGTTCTATCTTTAACGGTTTACAAGATGGCTTCTACGGACCCAAGACCCAATTGACGTATGTTGCTCATTTACAAACTCGGCTTCACTTTTTTCGTCCTGAGTACGCAGTAAAATTTCAGCTTGATACCTTTTTTCGTTTTTGAGCTATCGTATTCACAGACGGACGGACGGACGGACGGACAACCGAAAATAGACTAATTAGGTGATTTTATGAACACATATACCAAAATTTTGTTGGTGCCATCAATATTTTTAAGCGCTACAAACTTGGGACTAAACTTAGTATACCTTGATAGATAGGTATAACAATCTTGATGAATTTTCTCATACCTGGAAACCTACTTGAAAAACAATACCTCTCTTTTCTACTTTCCGTATTTTAGGAACTTTCTGTATAAACACATCACTACATAGTATAAAATAAAGTCGCTTTTTCTGTTCCTATGTCCCTATGTCCCTATGTACGCTTAAATCTTTGAAACTACGCAACGGATTTTGATGCGGTTTTTTTTTAATAGATAGAGTGATTCAAGAGGAAGGTTTTTATGTATAATACATCCATATTATAGTAGAGTAAGGGGTTGAAATAGGGGTTGAAAGGGATATGCTTCAAAAACTAAAACAGTTGTGCATCGATTAAGCTGAAATATTGACACGATATACAACCAGCTTCAAAGATCTATTGTTTTTATCTACTTTTAACCTTCGGAGGATAGAAAGGTGTAGCGAGAAAGTGGGAAGGAATTATCGAATATTTACAAATATACCTAAGTGGGGTATCAAATAAAAGAGCATGACGTGTACATTACAAAACTGTTATCCCACGCAAGGAAATGTGGAGGGAGGGGTGCAAGTGGGGATGTTGCCCAGCAAAGCGGGTAGGTCACAGCTAGTTTTTTATAAAATTTTGATAAAAGTCAAACACCTGAATGAACTTATCAAAAAACTCCTTCAATATTTTCCAAACGTTCCATAGTAATTTTCACAAGTACTTAACACAAAAATACATATATTTTTCGTATAATATATATAATCATAATAATTTTTAACAACTTCTAGCTATGGTAGACTATTATTATTATCATTATACAAAGCGTTTGTGAATTATATAAATGTTTGTTAATTCAACTCGACTCTAAAACTTCATGATACTCTATAGCTAGAATGGTGTGCTGAACAGTATAAACAGTGAACTCAAAAACACAATTTTAACTCAACACAACAAACATTTTAATTCATATATATTATAATTGTAACTCATTAAAAACACATTAAAAATAAATTAATTATTCATGTTAAAAAACAATCATCAAATAACGCATACATGCATACATACATACATACAATGTAATTATATACAGGTTGGGATTATAATTATATTGTCAAAATAAATAAATGTTTAATAAATTATATCAAATTAAGAAATCAATCTAAACTGTAAATTATGCATAAGTTGTTTGTAAAAGCAAAGAGTTTCTCAAGTTTCAAAAAACATTATAGAATATCATAGTGATTTATATTTAGAGTGACTAGCAGTGCAGCGTATTCTTAGCACCGCACCATAGCCAAATACCATAGATCACACGCAAAGATGATCCGACCTTATTGGAATTTTTTTGAAACCCACTAGTTTTGGATCAATCTTTTGTTATCAGAGCTAGATAAATTTTGATCAAAAATTTGAAAAGAATGACTAAAATTTGGTAGGATTACATACTTGCTTCATTATAATTGGAAAAAATTTGGATGTGAGAGAGCAAAATTAAATTTTTTGGATTCTGATGACGTCTTAAAGTTAAAAATTCCATTTTTTTGATAATACAAGCAAATTTGATCCGATCTTATTGGAATTTTTTTTGAAACCCACTAATTTTGAGTCATTCTTTTTTGCTGTGATGCCAGTTTTTCGCTAGCTATCACTTTGGTGCTTCATTTCGGGACCAAGACTCCACATTCTTGAAACCTATTACAGCTAGGTTATTTTTGATCACAAATTTCAAAAGAATGACTCAAATTTAGTAGGATTACATACTTAATGTATCAAAATTAGATAAAATTTAGATGTGAGAGAGCAAAATTAAATTTTTTGGATCCTGATGACGTCATAAAGTTAAAAAAATTTGATTTTTTTGATAACACAAGCAAATTTCATCCGATTTTATTGGAATTTTTTTTGAAACCCACTAATTTTGAAACATTCTTTTCCGCTGTGATGCCAGTTTTTCGCTAGCTATCACTTTTGTGCTTGATCCCGGGAATTTGATACTGTTTCATTTGAGTAAATTAAAAAAGTTTATCAATTAAATATACTCTTTAAGGTAAAATGACATGAATACTCTTTACTCATATGTTAAATACTATCAGCATACGAATTTTCATCAAAATCGTTAGAGCCAATCCCGATATATATAAGACACAGCCTAAATACTTGCCACCGGCGCTTTGTACCCTCGTTACGTCCCTGATCAAGACCTTAGCAAGTAAAGAAGTTTTGTCAATTTCACCAAAATATTGACTTCTTTATCTAGTACAGTTAAAGATGTTACAAATAAAGCAAAATGATAGAAATCACTCTTATTTTGCTAAAACCTCGTGAAATGTGTTTCTTAGGCGTCAAATAACGTATGCTATTTTTTTATACAATAAAGAATACTGGCGAGTTTTGAGCAAGTCTGGGTTTCGCATGAGATTGCGGTTCAGCAGAGTGAATGGTAAATGTGTAGATCAAGACAAGTTGTGTGAGCACGCCTGGCTAGTCTGGCTTTCAGTTGGGGTTGCGGATCATTAAATGAATGGAATACTTGTTAGAACATACTATTTAATAATGTTTTTACTATTCCAACATGACATATAGAATGTTCGATTTACATCTAGGCATATACTCGTGATATTTATATGCCTAGATGTAAATCAAACATTCTGTATATACACTAAAAAACTGAATGCCATCAGCACCCATTTAGTATAAACTAAAAACTGTATACACAAAAATACATTCATTCACAAACACAACACACAAGGTTTTAAGTAAATATACAACACAAAATTTATTTATGTGCATTTTACTTTTAACACAAATAAAAAGATTACAAACAAATCTAACAAAGTACAAACGTGTATAAACAAACAACAAACAACATGCAATGGAGACTAAGTACATCAAGATTGCTTTGTTTATTTATTTACGTTTTTCTTTTTATCACACAAAAATCATAATAATAATATAGCGACAGAAATAATAATGAATGTAAACGAAGTAAGGTATACGAGGACCTTTTTGGAGTGTGACGTTTTTTTTAAATATTAATAAAGTGAATTAAACATGACTTTTATTAAAATAGATGGGAAAAATTTATCTCGATTTTCCTAGACATTTATTTCATGAGTTGTACCGAAATCACAGACAAAAAATTTGTATGGATTTTTTACCCCTTAAAAAAATTCAAAAAAATGGAAAAAATTTATTTGTCTCCAATTTCGATGAAACTCATTATATAAGGTAATTATGACCCAAAAAATTCATAAATCGGGTTTATTTGATGACTGGATGCCTAATTTATGAGATATTATTCAAAATCTCATTTTTCATTTTGCCTTTCACGATACTGTTTGCATATCTGTGCGTTGGTAGTTCTGAAAATTTATTGCATCTTAAACTGAAACTCTACATTACTTATTGTTGTTGTTTACATCTAATCATGCACACGATATTTACATCATGGTCTGTTCGACTAATTTTTGATATATAATATGTTACATACATTCGTAAACTAAATATTGACAAATATCTTGTCTAGTAATCTTAATAAAAAAAAAATTCATTGAGTTGAAAAAACTGGTTCGAGTGTATTTTTTTCAATTCTCTTTAATTAAGATTACTAGACAAGATATTTGTCAATATTTAGTTTACGAATGTATGTAACATATTATATATCAAAATTAGTCGAATAGACCATGATGTAAATATCGTGTGCATGATAAGATGTAAACAACAACAATAAGTAATAATAATAAATAAGTGGATAAACAAATTTAAAAAAAAATTCATTGAGTTGAAAAAACTGCATTTGTGTCTAGAACTCGAATAGCCTAATTGGTAGGGCGCTTGACATGAATCCAAGAAGTCCGGGTTCGAGCCCAGGTTCGAGTGTATTTTTTTCAATTCTCTTTAATTTTAATTGAAACTCTACACTTTATGAATTAATTATAATATTAGTTTAAAAAAGACATACTTGTGACTTAGTAGTCAACCCAATATGTGTGTATATTACCCACAATTTGTTTAATCAGGATATTTAATATGATATAACATAAAATTTTTTTCTACTTTCTTTAAATTATCTCTATTATGTTGAACTTCTGATAACTCACAACTCATTTTTTTGAATGAAAAAACTAAAATTTTGTACAAAAAATTGACAGATTGAAAAAAAAATTTTTTGTATATTCTCAAAGATCATGGCAAGTTGAATCGATAAAACAAACCTTCCAACCAGAAAACAAATCATAACGTGCGATAAGTAACATTATTCCAAATCTATAAATATATAGGAGACTTTCTATAGATATAGATAGTCACTCATCACGATATCTCTGGAACTATAAGACCTAGAGACTTGAAATTTGGCAGGAATATTCCTTTTGCCAAGTAGAGGTCAGCTAAGAACGGATTTTACGAAATTCCACCTACAAGGGGGGTTGCGGGGGTGTTCATGAATAAAAAATTCATTATTTTCAGTTATGGCTTTTAATAGTTCAAAACTTGGTCAGAATGTTTTAAATTACATTTAGAAATTTTTTTAACCTTCGGAGGGTTGAAAGGTGTAGCGAGAAAGTGGGAAGGAAATATCGAATATTTACAAATATACCTAAGTGGGGTATCAAATAAAAGAGCATGACGTGTACATTACAAAACTGTTATCCAACGCAAGGAAATGTGGAGGGAGGGGTGCAAGTGGGGATGTTGCCCAGCAAAGCGGGTAGTTCCCAGCTAGTAGTTGTATATATTGCTTATCTGTTGGAGAGAGAGGGTCGACAATTCATTTTTTATAATAACGTTCATAGTAGCTTTATAATAATTTATTCTTAAAAGGTGTACTTGAATAAATTCACCTACGCTTTATTCCCTTATTGAAATAAATTTATTAAATCATATTCAGTAAATTTTCAGAAAATTCTAAAGAAGACTTTTTTCTAAAAGAAATTAATATTATAAAAGTTTTTTGTGTCAAAAAAAAAGTGGAAACAAACAATTGACTGAGTTAATTGCTGAAATACCATGTATAGACAGTGTTGATTACTCTATCACATTAGACATACATTCATGTCACACATACATATAACTGATATTCCCATACAATTTTCGCCTAGTTTGCTCCCTCATGGGTAAACAGTCATGTTTACGAAAAAAAGTTTCAAGCAAAAGTTGATGAAATTTTGATAAAAAATATTTTTTACTTTTAAACTTTAGTTTTATCTCTAACGGTTTACAAGATTGGTCCTACGCACCCAAGACCCAGCTGACCTATTTTATTCATTTACGAACTCGACCTCACTTTTTACATCCTCAGCACGCTATAAAATTTTCAGCTTGATATCTCTTTTCGTATTTGAGTAATCGTGATGACAGACGGACAGACGACAGACGACAAACGATAGACGACAGATAGACAACCGGAAATGGACTAATTAGGTGATTTTATGAACACCTATTCGTTGTGTGCGTAGTCATGGTAGGGACAATAAAATCGATACCAGCACTTCCAGTGAAAAATTTTGGCGTTAAAGGGGGCTGTTATGACTAATTTGCCGTTCTTTACATGTTAATGTTATAGAAATGTCAAATTAAAATTATTAAAAAACACGAATTAATTAAACTTAATGCATTAAAAATTGTGAAAATAAGAAATCAAATTGCACAAATATTATTTTTCAAATGTAAATTATCATAATTATTTATTTAAATTTGTGAGACAATTATATTAAATTTTCAATGTAAGTCTTAAATGCAATCCATACAATTATATATGCATCCATACAATTCTATAATTAAAGTAGTGTATTGTTACCATAGAAACGAAACTCACGCACGGAGCGAATACCAAAATTTTGTTCATAGCATCAATATTTTTAAGCGTTACAAACTTGGGACTAAACTTAATATACCTTCTTCGTATATTTCATATACATGGTATAAAAATCAACTACTTATAAATAATCGTTATTATATTATATCTTGTTCAAAAAAAATTTTAAAAAAGATTGATAGTAATTGAATTGTAATAGAATTGTCATAAAACTTTTTTCAAGGGAATATAACATTATTATGTTACCAATATGGTGGCTATGGTAACCAATTATACAAAAGGTAGATATATAAAAACTTTAAAGTTTTATATTATACAATTGTAGTATATTTATATTATTTATTAACTTGTATAACATCATATTGAAAATAAATATTAAACAAGAAAGATTATATATAATGAAATATATGAGTTGTATATTATCGAAGAATAAAAAAAAAGTTTTTCTTGCTTGAATACAAGTAAAAATTAATTGATTCTGAGAATAAACCAAAGTTTTTTGTATTTTATTGTATCGATCATATAATGTTGTTGAAAACTCGGATGAGCTATATAATCCGGTAAAGTACAAAATGTATCTTGCATCATTCTGTAGTTTCTATACAGGGGTTATGTTGTCAACTAAAGCAAACCGAAAAAAGTAAAATCTCCTATACTTTCTAAAATCTTTTCTAGATTATTAAGAAAGACCCATAAATGAAAATACAGTTAAAAATTTAAATGAACATGAATGTTCGTAGATTGAGAAATTCAATCAACAATTCGGGTTATTTTTGGAGTCGGTGTCAGCCAAGGAAACAATTCTGACAGAACAGTTTGCTACATTAGCTTGGCTTACATCGACTCTAAAAATAACAATAACTTTAACTACATTTTATTATCGTTATTTTTTTTATTTTTTAGTGCATATTAATTTATTTTGGAAAAGTTTCTTCTATTTTGTGATTTTTAGTGAATCTGAGGTACACTAACTAATTTGTCACTAAAAAAAGAATCATCGAAATCGGTTGGCGTGATATTGAGTTATTCGTCTTCTTGTCGTGCATACTTAATGCAAATTTAAGACTTATATGATTTTCTCATGGATGCCACACGAAATCTCAGAACTAGTCCAAAATGAAATGAGAGCACACGGGAAGCGGTAACACACATAAAAAAAAAATACAGTCGAAATGATAACCTCCTCCTTTTTTGTTTGAAGTCGATTAAAAAAAAAAAGAAAGTAATACCAAAGTTTTTGAACAAAGTGTTATTAAAACAAAAGAAATCTGCATTCACCAAAGCGTTAAATAAAATGTAAGAGTCATTTTTTATATGGTTGCAACATACATAGAACAGAAAAGAAAAAACTCAACGAAGAAATATAATAATATATACAAACACATTTTCTACCGCAATCTCGAAAGAGTTAACCAACGATACAAACCATGAACATAAATATGAACCCATTCATGTTTTTCCACCATGTTATACACTTCTATAACTAGAAACAAATGAATCGTAGAGAATAACTACATAACACGAGAAAAAAATAACTTATCCCCTTTAAATGTTACTACTGCATCTTGTCCACACGGTTGGAGAAAATATTAAAATTTTTATAATACAATGAATAAGCCGGAAAAAAGTGTTAAAATGTAAAAGTGGAGAAACAGCAAGGGTTTAATTTTGTAACGTGTGTATACGACCCTAAGGAACATTCAGCCAACAGAGGTAATATATAGTCAAAAATTTTTTTAAATGCTTATTTTGGCTAAAAATTGTCATCTAGTATATATTTGGTCGCTGAATACGAATTCGATGGCAGGTTATGGAAAATCGTCTAAACTTTTTTCTGGGAGGTATTTTCCGCCGCTGATTACGAATCCGATGTCCGATTATACGGATAGTACAATCCGATTATACGGAAGAATAAGCTTAAACTTCGCTGTAGAAGATATTTTTGGACTAAGAGTACAATTTGGAAGATAAATACTTAGTTTACCGTTTTTGTGCCCAAATAAGGCGCGGTTTTTCGAAATACTTGGCAGAAGATTCGTAATCAGCGATCAAAAATACTAAAAAAACGGCACGATTTTGGAAGACGTGGCAGAATCCAGGTAATCTGGCATTGAATTTTTAATCAGCGACAAAAAATACCTACTAGAGCAAAGTTTGGACGGTAAATACTTAGTTAGCCGTTTCTGTGCCAAAAAAAAAAATTTAAAAAAGGTACGTATATCAAATATGGTGGAAGCGATGAGAAAACCAGGTGATGCTTGCCATAAAAAAAATTGTCATTCAATTTACATATGTTATCCGTATTCTTCTCAAACAACCCTTTCATTTGATACCCATGTTACGACAATGCATTAAAAAAACAAACTAGTCCGAAATCTTGGCTGGTCCACCATATTGAATTTAGAATAATGTCACTTAGCTAACTATACAGGCAAACTGAATGAGTATGCGAAATTTCAGCTCAATTGGTTGACTGCTCAACTCTTTTAAAATTCAGTTGCGGTCCGAAAAAAAACATATATACACATACATACAATCACAAGAGTGATACCCACCCGCTTCGCTGGGTTTAAAAGTAAAGATTGATAAAGATTGCTATAGTATAATTGCCAAAGACATAATTGAAAAATATGAATTTTTTATTCATGAACACCCCTGCAACCCCCCTTGTGGGTGGAATTTCGTAAAATCCGTTCTTAGCTGACCTCTACTTGGCAAAAGGAATATTCCTGCCAAATTTCAAGTCTCTAGGTCTTATAGTTCCAGAGATATCGTGATGAGTGACTATCTATATCTATAGAAAGTCTCCTATATATTTATAGATACGTACAAACATTGCAAGTTAAATATAAACTTATATATTTAAAAATATATATTTTATGTGTCTCATTCAAGTAACTCACTCACTTCAATCGAGGTGGTACATGAGAGCGTTTGTATTGAATTATAATGGAAACGGTGATAAAAGTTAATAGTTTTGTACACCCTTGAGAAATGCAGGAATAAACTATACTACATGTGACGGGAAACTGGATTTCTTTCGAAGAGAACAAATTTGTACTTGTATCTGTATATAAAATTAGAAATTCCTTAAAAATTTTATAGTATGTATTAATATGGGATTATCAGTTAAGTATGTGTGACATGTATAGGTATATGTGTAATGTGATAGAGTAATCAACTGTCTATACATGGTATTTTAACAATTAATTCAGATAATTGTTTGTTTCCACTTGTTTTATTTGTACCCTTACTACCATACTACCAGTACTCCTTAATTAGTAGGGCACAACGGTTTTTTTTTTTGTTTTCAATAATTTATTAGGGTTTTATTAGCTTTTTTTTCCATTGACTAGTTTTGGAGAAATCTATGAAAACATATCATCCATCTACTGTTTTCCCAAAAGACGCCTACTTTTAAATACGCCTATTTTTAAGTCATTTATTTAAATAATCGGGCAACGCCCCCTTAAATTTTCAAAATTGATTTAGACTTAATTCAAGTTCATATGAAAAAAATCAAGCCTTTTATTCAAAGTTGTCCCGGAGATCGTACATAGAATACCACACAATAATTTTTACTTGATATTTGCTATATCAATTACATGTAAACAATTGAAAAATAGTCATTATACCATGTATATATGTCACCTAGTTAGTCTATTTTCAGTTGTCCGTCCGTCTGTCAACTCGATAAATCAAAAAACGAAAAAACATATCAAGCTGAAATTTTTACAGCGTACTCAGGACGTAAAAAGTAAGGTGTTCGTAAATGAGCAACATAGGTCAATTGGGTCTTGGGTCCGTAAGACCCATCTTGTAAACCGTTAGAAAAAAAGTTATATGTAGAAAATATTCCTTATATAAAAATAACCAATTTTTGCTTGAAACATTTTTTCGTAAACATCACTGTTTATTCGTGAGGGCGTAAATTGTATGGTATGTACTATATGGGAATATCAGTTGTGTATGTGCGACGTGTATGTATGTTTAATGTGATAGAGTAAGCATGGTATTTCAACAATTAAGTCAGTCAATTGTTTGTTTTCACTTGTTTTTTTAAATAAAACGTGTGATTTATTGCAAAATTCTAGAGAGAGCCAAGCTGCAATCGATTCAGTGGTCCCCTCCAGCTGCTTTTCACACAACGGATATTATGCATACATCAGTTTGGCGAAATTTAATTTAACATAACATAACATAACAAGTTTTACTTTAATTAAAATTGCGATAAGAAGCAGTTTTACTGTAAAATATATCATCTCATAAAACACCTTTATCCCATAATATGAATTACGAATATAATAAATATATTATCCATACACAATATGGAGTTTGCATACATATAAGATGATGGCCACGAAGAATAAAGGATGAAAATAGATCAACTTTTTTCCAAACAGATAGATATAAGATGATGGTGATTGAACCTTTAGTGATCCTCAACTCATCCATTTAAATTAAATAAGAGTTCAATCTTTGTCTATAAATATAATATTTATATATTATTATGTATATAATAATAATAAAGAAGTGTATTTTTATTAAATTTATAAGCTTCCTCAGAACAATTGACCTAGTTGTTATATTCTTTTTCTCATTTTTAGTGTTTTAGTGTGGGAAAAAAGAAAAATATAAAAAATAATAACTTTTCATATGATATTTTCTTTACTATATAAATATTGTGTTCTTTAACCCGTCAGCACTCACGTCAACCGTTCAGTAATCTTTAGTCACGTAGTGAGAAATTTTTTCACGCTTACTGAACATGCGTCAAATATAACCTCTACAAAAGTTTATTCTTTAATTCTCAAGCTAATAAAAAATAGTTTGATTGCATGATTTTTTAATGGTCTTTGGCGGTGAAAATATTAGAGCAGAGAATTAATCTATTTCATTCATTTAAACTAATTTCACCATATTTCTATCACAAGTCTTTTGAATTTACTGAGTAGGACTTATAAGAAACTAACGAAAGAGCATGAACAGGTCGGAAAATTTCCGAAGTTAATAGTTTTTTGCTTACACTTTTACTCTTGTGATGAGAGAAATGCTCATATTTTCATGCAAAAAATTATGTTTTGAATCAAGCATGGGGAAAATGCTCATAATTCAAGTGCTGAAAGGTTAACAGAGAAAAGTTTTGTTCAATATTTTTGTACTTTTAAAAGAAAAATTACAGCTCTACGGCCACACGTGGTGTATATTTGACAATATTTTAGAACGGATGGAAATAGAGAGACTGGTGTCAAGCTTGTGTCTGACAACAGTTTTAACGGAAATTTTAATACCTGGGAATTTCTCTTCCAAGACGATTTATAGAAGGCGATACTCATATAACAATAATATTGCTCAAATATCAAGAAATCTAAATTAACAATATCAGTAATGATTTAGAGCGCCTCAAGCTTTTACAAAGGTACAAAAAACTTGTCCCTGAAAAAGAATTTGTTATTTAGTTTATGATTTTATGGCTAAAAAAGGTTTGAACATCAAATATGGTGGAAGCGGTAGGAAAATCAAGTCATGCTCACTAGTTTCCTTTTCAGTTATCGAGTATAAATTTGGTCAAGATCTTATTTGCGCCGTAAAGAAAACAATTCTTATTTTTGAAGTGAACGTGGCTTAAAATGATCAGAGAATAATTTATTATTGATGGTATTCTTAAAATTATGAATGCGTCCAAATCAGACGCCCATTTTTTAAGACTGAACTACCATTTGTTCAAAAATTTTTTAAAGACGACCGTAATAACAGTTTCACGAATAACTGTCAAACACTGGCGCTAGATTTATTTAGTGCAATATTCTGTATTTTTGTAAAAAGTTATTATAGATATTTTGTTATCTCTTTCAAAGTGTAGCGCAGACAAAATGTTTTGACTTATTAATTATAATTTCCACTCTGAGCTATGTCTAGACATTATCTGTCAATTACAAGTAAAAATCTAATTATGATTAAAGAGCTATTTTCTTTTCGAATACATTTAGTATTTTCAATTCGGGTTCAATTTTCACTCTTAGACAAAAATTATGATTTATTCCATGACGAGCTTATCAAATCTATTGACAACCTTGTAGCAGGACAACTACCAAAAGAAAATAACAGCCTGTATAATAAATCAACGTATGATAATATACAATTCTATTTGAATTCAAAATATAATACATAAATATGTAATATATAAAAGTGAGATTAAGATTATATTCATCAGTGGAGTAGTATGCAGCGGTAGGTATACATTCGTATAATCTTTTATTTTAATTTATATTTACTCTTAAAATAATTTTATTTTATATAAATATACATATTATGTATACAGAGTGATGCGTGAGTGACTATATACAGTTATAAAAAATATTTGTTTGAAAGTTAGAAACATATCTTACACAATATAAAAAATGATCGGACAAATAAATCGATATTTTACAAACAATCAATTATGCGAATTTTGTATTTTTAACAAGCTTTGCGTGAGTTTTATTGGAGTAGTTTCCATGGTAACGATACACCACTTTAATTACAGAATTGTATGGATGCATATATAATTCAGTGGATGGGGTAATTTTGATACTAAAAGTATAAAATATATGGATTGCATTTATCACTTACATTGAAAATTTAATATTATTGTCTCACAAATTTAAATAAATAATTATAAAAATTTACATTTGAAAAATAATATTTGTGCAATTTGATTTCTTACTTCCACAATTTTTAATGCATTAAGTTTAATTAATTAGTGTTTTTCAATAATTTTAATTTGACATTTTCTATAACATTAACATGTAAAGAATTGCAAATTAGTCATAACAGCTTCCTTTATCGCCAAAATTTTTCACTGGAAGCGTTGGTATCGATTGTCCCATGACTACGCATACAACGAATATGTATGTATGTATGAATGTTGTAGCATCTTTCAATCTGAGCTTTCCCCAACTTGTATAAACGTCCGATTGACTTGGAAATTCGCACTCGTATCAAGAACCGCTGATTATACAATCATTTTATTATCTTTATCCCAATATCCTGACTAGAAAGATCAGGATTATGAATTTAAAATCTTATCTTCATTACTTAAATAGAAATATCAATAGTTTTCTCAAGGGAAGATGGTGTACTAGCGATGATACTTTGTCTTAATCTTAATGGGTCTAAATGTGGAATTGTCCAACTTTGTTACCAAAAAAGTAAACAGTTTTTTCTGTATCACGATGAAATTCAAAAGGCCATATTCAAAAAATTAACAAATTGGTCAATCTATATATATAAAAAGAGAGTGTTTCTTTGTATGTCCCCGATTTTCCCTAAAACTAACCATTGACCTTCGGTAGGGGATTATGTCATTGGGTAGCCCTTAGGCTCCCATTGTGAATAAGGGAGTTTGGTGGGGGTGGAATTAAAAATGATCTAGGAATTCATAGAAAATAGATTAAAAAAATAGTTCTAATAGTACAATAGGCCCCACTGTCAATAGTACAATTTTCACTAGATGGCGCTACTGGCGCAAATATCTTTCGATTTTTCTCGAAAATTCTGGAATGTTCCATGGATTTCTATCGAATTTTCTAGAATTTTCTCGAACATTCTGGAATGTTCTATGGATTTCTATCGAATTTTCTAGAACTTTCTCGAATATTCTGGAATGTTCCATGGGTTTCTATCGATCTTGCCCTTACTTTTCCGTACACACAGAGAGTGTAGATATAATATTGGGATCGGCCAAAAAAATCTTACTGTTCCGTACACACAGAGAGAATTAAAAAAAAAGTCTTTCATTTAACAATTTTGATATTTAAATGTGCAAAAGCGAAGCGGGTTTAACAGCTAGTACTTTTCAAATTCATTATAAATAATCGACTAATAATATAGAAAGTTTTAATTTTCATGACTGTATATTTACTTTTGCACCAATCTGTATGGCATAAAATAAATATATATTTTCTTGAAATGTAAAGTGATATTATTTAAATAAATGAATTTAGCTAATATTTAAATTATTTTAAACTGTAATTGAAATTTGTTTTACAATTTTTGTATTTTAAATGAGAAATTCTAAAGAAATTTGTTTTATAAATGAAAAATTTATGAAAGTTATATGAGGTGATTCAAAAGTCTATTAATTTTACAAAGCTTCCGGCATATTTTAATCTTCATCCCCTTTCGTAATGTTTTTTTAGTACAAATTAAATTAATGAGTAAGATTAAAATTTTCAAGAATAAACAAATAATAAACCCATTCAGACGGAAAACCTTATTTAAAAGGTAGTTAAATAAATTCATAATAAATACTTCTGTGAAAATTGTCACATTTTCCATACATGGATCTAAATCTTTTAATTACTTTTTAGAAATTTTCCATATATAGACATCATCATGTGTAAATCATGATTCAATTAAAACGAATTAACTTTTAGTAACTTTTTTTTAGAGAAAAACGTGTCTTTTTTAAAATTATATTTATTTCTATAATGATTCTAATTTTTCTTAGGATCAGAATGTTTTTATACCAGGCATATATGTAATATGTAAGGTATACTAAGTTTAGTCCCAGGTTTGTAACGCTTAGAAATATTGATGCTACGCACAAAATTTTGGCAAAGGTGTTCATAGAATCACCTAATTACTCCATTTCAGGTTTTCTGTTCGTCTGTCCGTCTGTTTTTCTGTCAGTCTGTCCATCGGTTCATCTGTCCGTCTGTCTGTTAACACGATAACTCAAAAACGAAAAGAGTGTAGGATGAAATTTTTATAGTGTACTCAGGACGTAAAAAGTGAAGTCGAGTTCGTAAATGAGCAATATAGGTCAATTGGGTCTTGGGTCCGTAGGATCCATATTGTAAACAGTTAGACATGGAACAAAAGTTTAAATGTAAGAAACATTCCTTATAAAAAATAATCAACTTTTGTTTGAAACTTTTTTTCGTAAACATGACTGTTTACCCATGAGGGCGCAAATTAGGCGTATATTGTATGGGAATATCAGTTATGTATGTGCGATATGTATGTATGTGTAATGTGATAGAGTAATCAACACTGTCTATACATGGCATTTCAACAATTTACTCAGTCAATTGTTTGTTTTTTCTGAATTATATCAAGTAAGATTTCTGGGATAATATTTCGAACGGCGTACGTTATCAATATTGTATTCATCTACATTTACCTGCTCAAAAATTATCATAACAGGGACTTTTCTTGCTGGAAAATCGGAAAATTTGTAATTTTGATGGCAGTATAAAATATATGAACGTTTATTGAAGACAACATTGAAATAAGAAGATATAAAAGAATAAAAAAAATGTAAAACTCATTTCATCTGAGATTATCCGCGGAAAAACCATCTCGAACTTTCCGCTATTTTGTAAAGCTCGTTCGGCTTATTTGAATGAATGAGTACTTCTCTATGTTGATATAATAACAATAATTATAATGAAAAACTTTGTAGTTTTCCTTACTCTAAATGTTATATTTATGCTTACACCAATGAAATTCATGTATTCTAAGGATACTTGATGAGAATTGGATGGGTTGCGATAGGGCGATGAACAAAATGAATACTCTCAACGGATAATAAATCACTTTTTTTTTATAATAATATTATTAAATATTATATTTTATATTATTTTCAACATTATAACTAACTAACGGTTGTTCGTTTGAATTCATTTTCTCATCCAGTGAGTGGCATTTAATGGACCAGGCGCCCATAATAAAGCGAAATTTTCATGAATTTTCTCTGCTATTTGGAAGATTGAATTTTGATGATAGAGACAAATCAGACTTAAATCGGGGTTTGAGTACCCATTGACTTATTTGCAATTTAGTTTTTCAATTCCGTTTTTTTATTTTTTTTATTTTGATGTTTTGATGATAACGAGATATCAGATATTTTGTATCAATTTCAGGCGATATCTCGAAAATTACTCGTCCGACTGACCAATGAACACGATTTTCGAAAATTTTGCGTCAAAATGACTTTATATAATCAGTTTTATTGAAATCAGAAATAAAAAATATATTTCGATTTTTTGAAATTTTTTAAGGGGTACCCCTTTAAAAACATCGAAAAAATTAGCCTTTTGTTTCAGAATTCAATATAACTCAGTTTATAAGGTTTTTTTGACCTAAAATTTACAAAAATCGGATTCAATAACCGATTTGATAAATAGTTTCTGAGATATCAGATATCTTGGATCAATTTCAGGCGATATCTCGAAAACTACTCGTCCGGCTGACCAATGAACACGATTTTCAAAAATCGTGTTCATTTAACGATAAGGCAAATAGTTTCTGAGATATCAGATATTTTGGATCAATTTCAGGCGATATCTCGAAAACTACTCGCCCGGCTGATCAATGAACACGATTTTCGAAAATTTTGGGTCAAAATGACCTTATATACTGAGTTTTATTGAAATCAGAAATAAAAAATATATTTTGATTTGTCAAAATTTTTCTAAGGTGTAAAAGAATACAAAAAATACTTTGATCAATTTTCCAAACGATATAATAACATAAACATGACACTTTCAATATATTATGGGCACACGGTCTTTAAATGACTAAGTGAACAACAGCACAGCAGTATGTAGTGTTTCTCTGCCTAATTAAAGACAATTAAATCATAATATATATTCAATGAATCGTGAAAAATATCTCTCATCATTTCCTTTTTCCATTTCCACTTACTCTTCTTACTTGTTATATATTTTATCAAAACGTATAAGTGGATTATTATCACGTGAAAGTATATCGGTATTTTGATAGAAATCCGTACCATAAGATATAGGGTATGCTACTATTTTTGAAAAAGTACTTCAAAATGTTGATTTTGCTAATAAAAAGCCACCAAAAATTTATTTCGGAAAAATGCACACGCTTTCATGCCAAAAACTTAAATTAAATTTTAAACCTTTTTTAAACTTTCAAAAATGCGGACATCCAATTTGATGACGTAATATGTGTATTACTATACGAAATAACACAAATAAGTTTGAAAGATATATTCATAGACATCTGATTATAATAAATATAAATACTTATTATCTATGTATATATTATACCCAACTGTCTACACTGAACTAATTGATGGTCTATTTTCATTTTAATATTTTAAAAGAAAAATGTGCTTTTATGACTCGGAATCAGAATGTTTATTAAAGTATATTTTTACATAAATTTTAACTTTTTTCAAATTTCATGGTTTATTTTCGACTAACGATAATACCCTATTCTCCCCATAGCGGAACTCGTACCATAATCCACTTCTATGTTGATTCTTAGTGTCTTTTCATGCGTTTCTAATATTTATGTCATTAAAAAAATGTGCTATTTGTTTTAAAAATTCATCACAATCTTTGCTTTTTTACTACACATTTGGTATTCATACTGTAATTAATTTAAAAAAAAAAAACACACAGTTGCATTTATGGAATCTTTAGTGTAATCAACTATTTACATACTTAACTGTGTAATTTTTTATATTTTGAAATTATTATTAGAGGATATAAATTTCAAATTTAATAAATTTATTTGATATATTTTAATTTATTACCAGTCAAATGGTTTTTATGAAACAACGAATATAAAAAAAAAAAATATTCTTCGATTCTTGATTTGTGAAATAAATTTATTTTAGTATTTAAATAAATTATTGTTTATCCACTTAACTTGTTTTTTATTTTGCGTTTCGAATATTTACATAAATGTATCTCATTCGTTTTTTGCCAGTTGTTTGGAGTTCGAATCAGTTATCCATGACTAGTCGCTACTAGTTATTAGCGCCTAGTCCACAAAGGGTCGAACTAGATAGGCTAGGTCTAAATTTTCTATATGCAAATACCCAGAGTGCAAACTTTACACTCACCAAAATTGTATGGACTGGAACCCGTTGGTGTTGATAGAGGAAAAAAATGATAAGCATTCATGGGGCCTACAGACAGAACTTAAAGCTTAAAACTTTGGAATAACAATAGGCTAGAAACACATTTTCATTGCAATGTTTGTCCAAATTTCGAGACTATCCATCAACTGCTTTTAAATTTGAAATACAAATACAAAGTTTGCTCTCTTGGATACCGATGCTATGTGTGTCCAAAGTGCAAGACTATCCATCAAATACTTTTAAATTATGCGGTCATAAACCTACGGAAACAAATTTTTTTTTCAACACAATGGGTATAAAAAGCTATTAGAAATAATAAAAAGGCAATAGCAGTTCATGTTCTTTAGCGGTCTTCATTCCAAGAACTGACTATGTCCAATGTTGCTTAACTTGAAAGATGGTGACTACCTTAAGCCGCTAGCGTCGCTAAGGAAGTGTTTACTTCAAATTGATTAAAAATTGATGAAAGTTTATTCAAATCTTTATCTGACTGAAAATATTCTAAGTTTTTTTTCCCAGTAGTTTATCCTGAACATGCGACTGAATTATTAGTATTTCTCGAAATACAGAAATTTCGAAATACATTATTCAACGGAATACAGAAATAAAAATAATTTATGATTAGTTTTTAATACTAATTTACGACCAAAGCTTTATTAAAAAATAATTATAACCCATGAAACAAAAGAATATCAATTGCGCATGCTCTGTCAGTACAAGCACAAAATTACATACCATCAATAATGGGTACCTACGTGAATGGATTGTATTTTATGAGAAAAATAAATTAAAATTGATATATTACATAACATTGATTTTTCAAACACAACACCACCATAAAAGAAGTGAAAACAAACCATTGACTGAGTTAATTGCTGAAATACCATGCATAAATAGTGCTGATTACTCTATCACATTACACATACATATACAATTTATATATTACATACAATTTACGCCTAATTTGCGCCCTCACGGGTAAACAGTGACATTTACGAAAAAATGTTTCAAACAAAAATGTTTATTTTTGGATAAGGAACATTTTTTACATTTAAACTTTTGTTCTATCTCAAACGGATTACAAGATGGGTCATGCGGACCCATAGGTCAAGACCCAATTGACCTATGTTGCTCATTTACGAACTCGACCTCACTTTTTACGTCCTGAATACGCTGGATATCTTCTTTCGTTTTTTAGTTATCGTGCCCACAGACGGACGGACAACCGGAATTGGACTAATTAGGTGATTTTCTGAACACCTATACCAAAATTTTGTTCGTAGCATCAATATTTTTAAGCGTTACAAACCTGGGACTGAACTTAGTATACCATGCATATTACATATATGCATGGTATAAAAAGGACGGCATAAAATGATTCCACATTGCTTTATTATTATTATACTTTCATAACTTAAGTTTCGCGGATGTTATATCGAAAAATTCGTTTTCTAATTTATAAACACTTGTTTTGGCATCTCAGAAAAATTGAAATTTGTGTTAGAACATTGAAATAAGACGATTTTGTCCGGAATCATTGAAATTATGAATTCACAAAACTATTTTTACTATAATTTTAATTCCTGAAATTTTCCATAATCTCCGATTATAATGGCTTTTCCCTTTGATAGAGCTGAAAATATATTTTAATGCAATTTGGCGTTAAAATACGTTGAAGTAAGAAAATAATTTTGCCAGGATTAATAGAAATTCAGTAACGGTTATTGAGGATAATATAAGCCCTTCTTTTGTTAACCCTCGAACTAAAAAAAAAGAGGTGTTATAAGTTTGACCGCTTTGGGTGTGTGTGTGTGTGTGTATCTGTTTGCCATCGTGGCATCGTAGCGCCTAAAGGGATGAACCGATTTTGGTTTTTTGGTTTTGTTTGAAAGGTAATTTAATGGATAGTGTTCTTAACTATGCTTCAAGTGCGATTTTAGGATTCCGTACTCGAAAAAACTAAAAAATCGACTCAGTTTGGAATAGACTTTAAGAAAAAAGGCAATTTACTGGAAAGTGTTCTTAGATATGTTTCAAATGCGAGTTAGGGTTCCGTAGCAAAAAATTGGTCGGATTTTTTTCAGAAAATTTTCAGGAAGTCCTTGGAAACTCAATGACCAAAATTATAAAAACAGAAGGGAATCATTTCCCTAGTATGATAACAATACTTTATTTTCAATAATAAAGTACAAAAATCAATTCGTTCACGTTGGACGTTTTTGATTTGAAATAAATTTTTATAAATAAAACAAAAAAAAATTTTTTTTTTAATTAATAACTCATTTTACACTTTCAGAGTTGAAAAAAAAAATTTGCAAAAAGGTTTGTTGAAGTTTGTATTAAATTCGTGTATATAATAGCGAATGAAGGTGTGTATAGTAGAAATGAAGGTAGAAATTCTACATAGAATCTACCATGTATAAATGTATTTTAGAGTAAAATATGGGTAAGGAAAGTAGTAAAAGGGGTGGTAATCGACACCGTTATTTTGTCATCATGACATTTTAAATTACTCTTAAATGAAAATTATTAATTACACACACATCGTTATACTAGTAAGTATAGTCCGATGGTTTATGGCTTGTATCTGTGCAAAATATGTTTCAGCAACATATTGGTAACAACAAAAGAGCCTACAGCATTTGAAACAATCATGTATTACGGCGACGTGTCAGAACAAGTGGCAAGAATTTTAAGAGGCGAAAAAATCATGTCGCGTTTCGCCCATCTTCAACTTTGAACAACAAAAGCCTTCAAGACCAAGTGTGATATTAGGAAGAAATCTGGTGTGTACAAAATAATCTGTGGTGATTGCAATGCCCTCGGTTAAACAGGGATATCCTTTTCTATGAGAAAAAACGAACCCCTATCCTCATATAGGTTAAAAGGTCAAGACTCAAATTTTGAAAATCCCATACGAGAATAGGACCATACACCAAAAAACATTAACTTCGAAAACATATCACGGAAAAAGGACAAAAACTCAACCTGCTAGAGTCACTGGCGGTGTTTAGACACAAAAAAAAGTCCGGACATATTATTAAACGACCAAACTGACCTAATCTCATCTTGTTTCTTTCAGCTATTGAAATAAAGAAGAAATGAACACTTCAATATCAGGGTCATTGGAAGTTATACAAGTTTAAGTATTCACCTTCTAATTTTTTTAAGCTTTCCACATTCGACTTACATATTACATTTATTTTAATTAATCTGACAATGTTTACTTATAATAACTATTTATACGAATTACACCTAAAATGATATATTTACAAATTTTTGAAAAATAAAAAAACAAATTTATTTAAATACAGTAGAATCTCGATAACTTAAACCTCGGTAACATAAAAACCTCTGTTACTTCAAAAAATACTATGTTCCCTTCCCATCAGAGCCCAAAACCTCTATAACTTAAAATACGCAACCTCTATAACTTAAATAAAAAATCTCTGTATAGGCCCTCAGTAACTACATAGAAACATGTACATACCTCTATATTAACTAGGGTACATAGAAACATGTACATACCTCTATATTAACCTTTACCTAACATAGACACTTGATAACTTAAAACCTCTATAACTTAAAATATTTTGTGTTTCCCTTGGACTTTAACTTATTGAGATTCTACTGTAATTAGAATAATTTTTATCCACTTGACCTTGAATGTAAATAGAAATAATTTTAGTAAAATAATATACATTTTAACTTGTTTTTATTACCTGTAATTACATAATAAGCAAACAGTATAAACCTGTAAAATTCTTTATGTTCTGAAGATGATCAAATAGATCGAATACATGTATAAGAATTAATTTTTATTTAGAAAACTTTTTTTTAAATGAATGAAAATTATACAAATATAACATTTCTTATTTTAATTCGAATATGATATTCCACAAAGAAAATTTCAACACAATGAATGTTTTAGCAATTTTCTAACTTTACTTAGAGCCAGTCAAAGTCTTGGCCTAACAAAACTTTGACTTTTTCCTTCTACGAAACTTTTCATACAAAAAAAAACTGGGTGTTTGTTTTTCAGAGGTGTGAAAATTGTAATTTTAAGATGTCGTACAATAGATATTTCCTTTCTTCTTATTCCCAAGAAAATGATTCTGCTTCTTTTCTTCGGAAGAAATGATTCTTTCTTCTTTATATCTGTATATTTAGACCTGAAACAACAAATTCACTTTCAGTTTCTATTAATGCCAGGCAATTGCAGTCCAAAACAAGTAAAACTTTCTCAGTTGTATAAAAAAGTTTAAAATTTGTTCCTTTGTGTAATTTAATGAATTGTTCAAGTATTGACAAAATTATACAGTTTACTTAGCTTCTTGATATTCTTATAACAAGCAAACATTTATTGAATTAACGACCTCAATACGTAATTCAAGAAAATAGGTATTTGAGTACTACAAAATTAAACTACAGCAAGTAAATATTTCCTTGAGCCAAAAAACTGTTGACTTGCCACCAAATATGTAAAGAACATATTTTCTTGAAAATAGTACTATTTTTAACCCCCCAACTAAAAAAGGGGGTGTTATAAGTTTGACCTCTAAGTGTGTGTCTGTCTGGTTGTGGCATCATAGCGTCTAAACGGCTGAACCGATTTTGATTTTTTTGATTTAGTTTCAAAGGTAATTTGATGAAGAGTGTTCTTAGCTATGTTTCAAATTTAGGGTTCCATATCCGAAACAACTACAAAATGGCGATGATCTTCCAAATTGGCTCAGTGTGGAAAAGGCTTTAAGGAAAGAGGCAATGGAGACTGTCCTTAGATATTTTTCAAATGCGAGTTTAGGGTTCCGTACCCGAGAAATTTGTCGGTGGTTTTTTAAATTTTGTTAAATTCACTTATTTTGCTGTGTATTTTGAAATTTGAAATAAACCTCTTGACTATAAAGTAGCAAAGCAAGGCAATATTATTGTACTAGCGTAAAACGTAATAGGGAAGATATATAATTGTGACTGTATATTGCGTTATTATTCTGCTACCATATGTACCTATGTATCGTAATATATCGACTTCTTTCTAGAAAATATCTATATGTATGTTTTATCTCTCACTTTTTGTCATTGTTTTATTTTCTCACAATTGTTTTTAATTTATTACTTTACAGATGATTTTAAAAGAAAACTAAAATTGTTTTTCAATGATTCAGCATGTTTATCTATTTTATTTATTTATGCTTGTTTGTTTATCTTAACGTAGTGTAGTGACAAATACAAAGTGACGAGTCATTATTATTATTTGAGATTCAATGTTTCAAACCTCTTAATCGTTCAAGGAACCTTATAATTGTATTTTCATCAAAACAGTGCTTTTTTATGATTTTTAACCTTCAGAAAAAGGGAACGAAATTTTTCCTTTCCTACATCTATTACGCCAATCCTTGTAGCTCAGTTGGTTATGGCGTTAGTAATTCTGTTTGCGGTATCCATAGGGCAGCGGGCTCGATTCCCGCCGCCACAACAGAAATTAATTTAGTTAATAGTTGTGATGGGCTGGTGTAGTGCATGATATATGCATGAAGAAGGTGCACTCAGCCTCTAAAAATAATTAAGGAGCTGATAAAGGAAATTATCAGCGGAAAGGTTGTAAAATACATATTTGGTATGACAATGGGCTCTATAACCTAAGTGTGTCCTTCGTGGACAGCCACAATTATGCATTAACAATTATGCATTAATTTACGTTAGAAGTTCTTTCGATTTTGACTTTCGTACTTGAAACTCGAAAAATAACTTTTATATCGATGAAAATGCTCTCGCTATTCCACAATTTGTAAGCGATAGATGAACACTTTAAAATGATGATATGATAATCATATACTCAGTCAACCCCTCAAAATTCGAACAAACTAAAGAATCAACTCTTATATTAAAACTCGAAGTAAAATGCCACTTTACACGTCGAACACTTGAATTTACAACTCAATCATTTTTCACTAATATATACTTGTGAAATCCCGTTGAAAAATGCACGTTACAATTTTCATAAAATTATATCATTAACAATATATTTTTTTTCTGTTGCAGGTAAGCATATTTAAAAATTGCGAAAATGAGTCACAAGAATAAGGTAACTATATTAATTCGTGTTTTGGGACTTCAAAGCGATTAACAGATATTTTGCAATTTCGTTTTAAGTACAAATTTTGTACTTAAGAGTCAAGAAAAATTCTTCACCCTTGCCAAAAATTTGTTCATAGTATTTGAATATTTCAATGCTTAGATTCCAATGACGTTATTTCAATTTCCTAAAATATTTGCAATTGGTATATTTGTGAAAATGTTTCTGGAATGATCGATGCCAGAGGACTGCGAATATATATGGAAATTGTTCATTTTATTTAGTATGAAATAAAATAATACAGTATCGTTGGTAATATCGATAGCTCATGTAAAGTTTCATTTCGAGTACTTAAATTTTAACATTTGAGCACCTTTTATAAAAGATTAATTTTATATTGTAAAATAATACACTTGCGGGTAAGAAAATCGAGACATTATACAAAATTTCAGTTTTCCCAAAAAAATTTTCACTTTGATTTGTACTATATTTCCGTAGAATTTCATCTCTGTTTTAAGAACTCTTCTTGTCTAAAGTTCAAACTCCGGGTCAAATTTTGTTGTTGTAAATTTTCTTGTAAAGAGTTGTCCTTGAGAAAGTCCTAGTTGTCCTAGTGTTCTGCTTTTTTTCCCGCTCCGCTATTAAACACCCACTCAAAGTAGATGATTATTAAATATATAACAAGTAACACTTGTGAAAAAGTATATCTATTATTCGACAGTTATTCTACCTACTCATTCGGCGAAATTTAAGGTAGTTGCTCTGCTACAATATTGTCAAAATATTTTGGATTATTTGCAAGGTAAAAGTAAACGAGCTTGTTATGAAATGAGGTATAATTTTTGTTTAATACTTTACCAAGCAGAGTACTTCTACTATAGTTGTTTCTATTACAAGCACAATACTCTACACTAGTTTATTGTACACAGAATTCTTTTCGTATTTTTTCGACTAAGAATATGATTTTATACTTATTTTAAACATTTATGGCTAGTAGATATCATTTTTTCATTTTTCTATTAATAAAAACAAAGTTATAACTTATATTTTTCCACGTTTCGCACATGTAGTACGTGAAAAGTATGTGCAATTATCTCAAAAACGGTGTGGTCAATCACCTTTAAATTTTAACATATGTTATCTATTGTACATTTAAATACTTATTTTCCAAGTTTTATAAATTTCATAATACATCGCAATCATGGAGCAACTACCTTAATACAAAATTTGTCGAAAACATCAATTTACCTTCATTTTCGGACAAACGAACTGAACCGAGCCGAACTGAACGTAGGAAATTAATTTTATTTTAATTGTTTCATTTTGAATAATTAGAGATTTATTATTTCTCTTTTTTTGAGTGTTTTATTATTATTCTAAAAATAAAATACTTTTTAATTGATATCCTTTCATATTGAAAATTATGACGAGAGATATGAAGTTTTTTATTTTTAATTTTCTATAGAACTTTTGTACAATTTCAATTAATTATAGATAATGGTAGTATACTTTCCTTTTAGATTTGAAATTTTTTACCGACTTCAAACAAAAAAGGAGGAGGTTATCAATTCGACTGTATGTTTGTTATCTCAGAACTTTTGACTGGGTGAACCGATTTTGATAATTCTTTATCTAATTGAAAGCTAGTGCTTCCCGTGTGGTCCCATTTCATTTTAGTCGAGTTCTGATAACAGTATCCATGAGAAAATCATAAAAGTCTTAAATTTGCATTAAGTATGCACGGCAAGAGGACGAATAACTCAACCGATTTCAATGAATCTTTTTTAGTGATAAATTAGTTAGTGCACTTCAAGTTCACTAAAAATCACAAAATAAAAAAAACTTTTAACAAAAAGAAAACCGACTTCAAAAGAAAAACTTTTCCAAAACAAATTAAAATGCACTCAAAAGTAAAAAAATAACGATAATATAATGTAGTTAAAATTATTGTTATTTTTGGAGTCGGTCTCAGCCAAGCTAATGTAGCAAACTGTTCTGTCAGAGTTGTTTCCTTGGCTGACACCGACTCCAAAAATAACAATAATTTTAACTAAATTATATTTTCGTAATTTTTTTACTTTTAAGTGCATTTTAATTTGTTTTGGAAAAGTTTTTCTTTTGAAGTCGGTTTTCTTTTTGTTAAAAGTTTTTTCTATGTCAAATCTATTGAAATAAAACAAGTGAAATTTACAAAATTTAAAAAACTCCCGACAATTGCGATTTATTCATTGTGAACCGATTTTTGAAAACTTAGCTATCAAATATTCTCAATCAAGTCAGTTCGACTGTTTAAGAGCTACGATGTCACAGACAGACAAACACACAGACACACACACATAGCGGTCAAACTTATAACACCCCTGTTTTTAATTCGCTGGTTAAAAACAAACAAAATCGAACCCAATGCCCTTATATCCAGCCTATCGTTTGTAACGTAAGTATAAGTTGACTTGAAACGTTTCTAAACATCTACACAATAAATAACAACGTATTCAATTCTATTTACATTCCCTCCGCTTCCGTCATCTTTCTTTTTCATATTTATTTCTTGTATCCAACATGTAGGTATACAAATGTGGTCGGTCGGTTTATTATTATATGATACCAACCACAAAAGATGCCATTTTTGTTGTTGTGTTATAAAAGAAAATTTTTATATCAAAAATGCATTTCAATGTGCAACGAACTGTAAACGGAAGTACCATATAACGTTTTCTTGTAAAGGTATTATCTTCATCATGTTAGTCTAGGATCAGTGCGTAGTAATTGATATTCGTTTATTCCAGAAAAGCTGTAAATTTTCAAAATAGATTGATGTTTACTCAATTAAATATGTACCAAATAATACCCACCTTTTTTGGCAACCAATTTCACTTGGCAACCCATTGCTACTCATTGATCTCCTAAATCGTACTCCAGTAGTATAAATATTGGACGCATTTTGTAAACCGTTAGAGATAGAACAAAAGTTTAAATGTAAAACAAGTAAAAACAAACAATTGACTGAGTTAATTGTTGAAATACCATGTATAGTCAGTGTTGATTTCTTTATCACACTACACATACAAACATGTGACACATACATAACTGATAATCAAGTATAGTACATATTATAAAATTTCCGCCTAATTTGCGCCCTCACGGGTAAACAGTGATGTTTACGAAAAAATGTTTCAAACATAAGTTGTTTAATTTTTGATAAGGAACATTTTTTACATTTAAACTTTTGTTCTATCTCTAACGGTTTACAAGATGGGTCCTACGGACCCAAGACCCAATTGACCTATGATGCTCATTTACGAACTTGACCTCACTTTTTACGTCCTGAGTACGCTGTAAAAATTTTAGCTCGATATCTTTTTTCGTTTTTGAGTTATCGTGTCCACAGACGGACGGGCGGACAGACAACCGGAAATAGACTAATTAAGTGATTTTATGAACACCTATGACAAAATTTTTTTCCTAGCATCATTATTTTTAAGCGTTACAAACTTGGGACTAAACTTAATATACTATCTATATTTCATATATACATGATATAATAAACAACTTGTGTTTGAAACATTTTTTCGTAAACATTACTGTCTACCCGTGAGAGCCCAAATTGTGTAGTATGTATTATATAGGAATATCATTTATAGATTTTATCACTCATAGATAAAATTATTTTTTACTTTTTAGTAAAATAAAAGCTTGTCCCTTAAAAAGTATCACCGTTGGACCTTTTGCAGCTGTTTATTCGTTCGCAATAGTTTTCTGTTTCTCCCATAGCTACAAAAAATTTTAACGAGTGTTTTTCCAGATACGGGCGGTCAATCTCAGGTCCATTGGACCATTTTCCTATGTAATATTGCGGAGTCTTTTCCATCCATAATGAAAGAGACAAATACTACGTTTGATCCTATACCTATCATTTCTTGTGTATTATGTTCATCATATACACGTCAACAAAATGCAATGTTCAGACTTCAGAAGAAGATGCAGAGGATGATGATGATGATGATGTCGTATGTTCGTTATTGTGGAAGCATGTCACGTGATTATTTTGAAAAATATATTTATAACATTGTACAATTTGCTTTTTTTTTTGTACTTACTTGTATACCGTCCTTAAAATCATAGCTTTTATAAAATAGACTGTCATGTCAAAAGCAATCTTTTTGTTTAAAGCATCCGGAAATTTATTGTAGCTAGATTTGTTTCTCTTCTCAGCACAAAAATTAGGTCGTAACAATTTCGTATAAAAGTAAAAACAAGTCCAAAAATTAAAACCCAATTAAAGGCCTGACTTAAAAATAGTTGCAGTTGAAGGCTTTCCTGTAGATTTATAGTATCAAAAGAACTCCAATTACAACTATCTTTAATACAAAACTTTTCTTGTGGAACCAGGATTTTAAGCATCAGAATCAACTTGTTTCGGAATTTCTATGCTTATTTTCATATTTTATGTACTCGGGTTGTTTTTGAACTCTTTTTTTTTAAATCTCATTCTTTTAAGCTTGTTTTTCAACCCTCGAAGTTTTAAGCTATGTTTAAAGTGCAAGTTTAAGGTTCCGTACTCGAAACAACTAGAAATAGGTCGATGATTTTCAAACGGTTGAGTAGGTTTTTTTTAATCAAACAAAAAAAAAATCAAAATCAACTCGTCCGTTTAGGAGCTGTGATGCCACAAATGAAACGGTCAGCCCTGATTTTATGTCTGAGTATTCGTTAAACTTTTGATTTGAAATTATTCACATTAACTTTTTAATTAGAACACCAGCTTAAGGATATACGAGCGCCAGGAGAATTTTAGATAAAAGGCTTGATTCTTTTAAATATGAAGTTGGACAAAATTTAACTCAATTCTGAAAATTTTAAGGGGGTTGTCCAGTTTAAGGGGTTGCCCGATTATTTCAATAAATAAATGACTTCAAAAGTAGGCATATTTCAGATATTATTTTTTCTTGACACAAGCTAGGCGTACATTATTAACCTTCTGACCCACAATTTCACATTTTTTCTCAGCAGGAGAAAATAATTCTTCGAATTCGCTCGTGACAAAAGAATTACGAAATCTCACAAAATTTCATATATCAAAATATAATAATGACCTGATTTTGCAATACAAATCGATTCTCATCAAGATATAGCTATGAATTAAGGAAAAGTGAAAACTTTCAAAGCCCATTGGGAAGTATTTTCAAAATAGTCGGATTCAAGAAATGTATATGTAAGATTTTAGGGATGTAAAGGCTTTTACTAAACAATCAAAGCGATAAGGAAGCTTTTCGTATAAAAGTCAAGTCATTTTTTACTGTGAAAAGTGTCATGATTATAGTTTGGTAAACTCCCCAAGGATATGTCTTAAAAATATTCTATTGGCACGATTGTATCCAAATAGAAAATTTCGAATTAAAATCAATAATTTGACACATACCCAAAACAAATACTCAAATGCAGTTCCCAATACACAATACAAGTGTCCCTGTTATTCACTCTGGCTGTTGGGACATCACAGGTCAATTTAATATTGATCTCCGACAGAATATCACGTTCGTGATTAGAAAGCTCATGAAAAGTGTTATCATTACCAATTGGTAATTTCCCCCAGGACTTTGTTAAATAAACATCTATTAGCATGCTTGTCGTCAACTATAAGAGACTTGAAGAATTAAGAACTATAATTTGACAAACAAAGATATAAAATAAACTCACAGATTGAACCGTTGCCAAATAATCAAAATTTCCACAATATAAAATACATACAATATGACTTTGCTCAATTAAATTTGCACATCACCTTGAACTTTTCAAAACAACACAAGTCAATTGGATAACCATATTATTAAAAATGACTTTTAACAAAAATCTTTAAATCGATGTGATTGAAACTTGTTGTAAATACATAAATAGATTGTATTGTATGTACAGGAAGACTATAAAATAAAAGAGATATCTTATTGATACACTTTAATAAAATACATATACATACTACAAGTTTACTATACTGTAGTAAAGTGGGTGCTAGGTGGGATTGAGTATGAAAATAGCGATGAGAGGAATTATTTTTAACCCTCGAACCAAACTGTCTGGTTGTATGTCTGTCTGTGGCATCGTAGCGTCTAAACGGATGCACCGATTTGGATTTTTATGTTTCGTTTGAAAGGTAGTTTAACGGAGAGTGTTCTCAGTTATCCTTCAAGTACGAGTTAAGGGCTCCGTACCCGGAACAACTAAAAAAGGCAATGAACCTCAAAAACGGGTCAGTTAGAAAAAAAACCTAAGGAAAAAGATAATTTAATGGTGAGTGCTCTTAGATATGTTTCAAGTGCGAGTTTAGGGTTCAGTAACCAAAAAGTTTGCCGAATTTTTTAAATTATGTAAATTTCACTTGTTTATGGGCAGATTGTCTAAGCTGCCTTCTCCGTTTTTGCATTCCGTACTGAAGGAGACTACAGTAGAGAGTAGACTCTTCTTATAATCTAGGAACCGTTTGTTCTTTGTCAAAAGTTTTCAATCCCATCTTCAATCCCATTATTTCGATTCCAACGTATTTCCACCTGTTTATTTTTTACAATTGGGATGATAATGTTGGATTATTAGCATTCCGTAGCGTATTTAAAAACGTACTTCTTGAGAACTCATCTCTTTCTGTGAATTTTCTATCTATGATGCCATGAATTTGTTACCTTTACCGCTTCTTCCTAAGCATTAATGTTTCATGCATACTTTCTTTTTGCCCAGATTTAGTGGCAATCAACGTGCCTTTGAAAGGTTGAGTATTTATAAGCAGATAAGCTAGCATTCGTCAGGCTTACCGATATATCATTGATTTCTTTATGATACCGAAGTTAACACGTCAGCACTTACACACTTATCACAAAAACGATATTTAAACCGTCTACAAAATAGTTCCCTAGCCTGCAGAGTTTCATTGCACTAAAAATAGAGGTGCTTGAACATTTGAATTTTCGTATAAGTTTTAAATGAGCTCTCAGTAAATTTGTTAGTAAAATTCACTCACTAGTTTTCGCATAGTCATCACCAACGAATGCCCTGTACTTTATTGAAGCTCTATAGTTTAGAGTTATATTGTATTCAGAGTTTGAAATACAAAACAACAGCATAGCACTGCTCTGAGCACAATGTTTTAATATTTTCAATGTTTTATATTTAAGTCACGTTGTTCAGGTTTGTAGTTATGGATTATCCATATCCGGTTAGCAGTAATAGCACATACCATCAACATCGCATCGCAACATAGTATGGATGCTATGGGGGTAGCTAACGTACTTCTACTAATGCCTTACTACACATACTACCAATTTTATAAACTTACAGCGTCAGCTAAAGAAGTTTTTTTTAAATTCGAAATTCGTTTTTATTCGTTTCTACTATGTGCTAAAATATACACCTTTCATTTGATACCAATATTTAAATATTGGAAAATAAATAAATTGGAAAAAGAAAGTCAACTTAATTAATTTTCAAAAACGCTTATGGATTCTGTAACATTCTCACAATCAACAAAAAAATCGAATGTTACTTTATTTTTCGTTTATAGAGCGTTTAGCTATTATGAGCGATCTCAAAAAAACCCGTTTTCTTATAGGATCCCTATATGTGCAGTTAAATTTTTAATACTTAGATTTGAACTGCGTTCGTTTAATTTTACCAGGCTAGAACAGAATCCACCTCCAAAATTTGAAACCTAGGTCTCAAATATTACGTTTTTGTGAGAACGTCTTTAATTTAATTTGAAAACGGATATATGCATCTGAAACACTACCCTCGTTTCTGATTTGCCAGTAACAAACAATTGCCCTGTACGAGACAATTTCTGGACAAATTATTCAAATCGTCTAAGTGCCATATAATGTTTGCAATATATGGCACGTTTTTTTCTTGGAGCATCTTGTAATTTTCATATATTTTGTAATTTTTATATATGTTAAGGTACTATTACTGCTTTGTAGTATGGAATACTACCGACGTGTGTTGTTTGATGTTATATTTGTTTTTTTTTTTATAGAGTTGGTGTAAATTTGATTGAGTTTATATAAGCTATACGATAGGAACAAAATCAGTGCTTCGATTTGGTTTTTGAACCTAAGATGGAAGGATAAAATTCATTTTTTTGCATTTTTATACAGGAAGCATTTGCAACTGCAGTTGGCTTCTTTAAAGTCACGCTGACAAATATATGGGTTTTGAGAAGAGTGACGGTTTCTTGTTATCTTGTTGTTATCTATAAAACAGTTTGATAATCCCTCGCAATTTCATAATTATAATTGACAAACTGCTTTCATCGATATTTGAGCCTGTTAAATCCCACTTTCAAGTAGACAAATGCTTTGTCATTGTGTAACATTCGGTGCTTATCCAAATGGCTGGTAATCTTCACTCTACTCTACTCGGGAAATATTTTCAATCAATTTTTCTCCAACTCTTCAACCATGCTAATACTATTATACTACAAAACATATCCTATATATATTCTAAATAGTGATGTAGTAACTAGTCTAGTAATATAACTATATTGTATCTTGTATCTTGTACATCTATACTACAACTACACTATCTACTAAACCATCGTAGTTTTACTAGCTACTAGTTATAGTAATAGTTCTTCTATACACAACAGTTCTTATGCAACAACAACAACAACAACAATAATAATAACAAAAACAGCAACCGAAAAAAAAAAGACTGTTGGGTCGCTTTGCTGTCGCTGTCGCTCTACTCTGCATCATTTCTGATAAATAATGTACTCTTACGTGATTCCAAACAGTTATAAATATTTATATTCAAATGTGAACAAACAACGAACGATTCTAACTATGTTCTACATATGATTTAGTTATTATACAGAGAGCTGAAAAATGTTGGCGGTAGATTTCATGTTTGTATCTACAGTAGAAGCTTTATCTTGAGGTAGGGATTAAAAGGTTGAATACTTTATCTCACCAGCACTCGCGTCAACCGTTGAGTATTCTTAAGTCGCGTGTGGATAGATTTGCTCACCCGTTCGGCACATACCTCAAGTACCTCGATCGTGAAATATTCTTTAACTTGGTAAATCATTTATTACGTGATTATTGAATGACGTATGAGCGTGACAATATTAGAGCAGAGAATTAATCTAAATAATTCATAATAACTTCATTTTAACTTATTTCAACATATTTCTATCACAAGTTTTTTTAAATTTACTGAGTACGACTTATATTAAACTAACATACACAAACAAGCCCGAAAATCTTCTTAAATAAGAAACTTTGATCCCAAAAATTCAAAATCTACTAGATTCTTTAATTTGATGGTTTAATTTTTTTTGAATAGTGTCCTTAAAATGTTTAAGTAACAGATTTCTACTCTCAGTATTTACGAACATGTCTGTAAAAATAGTTAACATGTATTTGTACAAGACCGGTTAGTAATTTGTAGTAGTTTGATAACTATTTTAACAATATTTGGAAAAATATTTAAATTTAAAAAACTATGTTGTTGTTCCAGAGCTTTTTTGTATAGATTTTCATTGTTCGCCGGAAAAATAAACATACACATAATTTAATTTTATTTTTATTCGATAAATTTATTATACATATGCAGTAGAGATAACATGATTATCACCATTTAAAAATGTAATGGTCTACTATAGTCCAGATAATCCATTTTAAGCTGGTTTAATCCATGTGTTATGATATTTTTTGGACGCCCTTAATATTAACTTTAATTTTTTTTATCGAACAAGATAGATATACGACGATTTCAACATTATGAAATTTCGATAAAAAACAGTTTGTGCCATTCCAATGCACGATTTGTGTTTTCGTCATAAGCGTTGTTCTGTGTGTTGTCAGTTTCAAACAATAGATGCTTTGTCTGTTATACGTACGTGGAAGTATAATTTATATAACCCGAAAAAGACGTTCGATGAACTTTGGCAGAGTAGCTGTAGTCATTCTGTATCGGTGGGTAGCAACTACGCTGTATGTTGTGCCCGCCTGGTTATTGTCGGATTCGGACTATATATGCTTTGTATGTTACAAGAAACGTAACGACGTGATTCAACCAATGAACAATTTGTTTACAATAAGCATTTATTTTTTGCGACGCTCAAACATTATTTACCTCAAATGTCTCAAGCTTAAGTTTAAGAATATATTTCTGAAAACATTTCCTGCTAAGTTAAACTGAATTAATCGCGTTTGTTTGACCGTTGATGTTCTTGTAACAAGTAAATTTTCCTTGAGTCAACGATCGCAATATTCAATTCAAGAAAATAAGTATAAGTATAATTATGCCCAATAATTAGCAACTTCAAAAACTTTCTTTTTAGCCATTTTCAAATATTAGCAGCAAATAAAACCTTGCAAATAAGAAGTCATATTTTATTTTTATATATGGAAAAATTTTTTTCAAAATAAGAAAGAATATTTTTGTTTTACGATTGTGGATCAAAATGCTGATAATGAGAAAATTAAAGAACAATTTCACACTCAATCGTAAAAAAATAAAAATTTTCAATTTTTTTTTTACTGTAAACACTACGCACTTATTTTCTTAAAAAATAAACGAGAAAATTATATTTACCATAAAAAAAAGTACTTTCACACGTATTTCGTCATTTTATACTTATTCATAGTCTAAGAGTGCATGATACAAAAGATTCCCTTATTTTCAATGTAAGACTGATTTGTAGAACTTGAAATCCCGTAGGATACGAAAAAGACTTCGAACTTGGTGAAAACAAGTTTTTTGCTTATGATTTCCACCGAAATTTTCCTCTATCTCTTTCCAGAGCAAAGAACTCCCCTATGCCCGACCACCGAACTGGGATTTGAAAATTTAGATCAATTATAGTTTTTTAGAATCGATTTATGCATGCACCAGCGATACAATAATTTATAGCTCAATTTGAAGTCTTGTTAGCTACGGACCTACAATTTTTTTTCCTTAAAAACAGTTAATGTCGCAGCCTCCCGATCTATCCTGTTGACACTAACAGAAAATCATCTTAAATCAATCATGAAGAATTTGCAGCGAAGCAAGGACTTAAATAAGAAAATTATTGCAAAGAATGTCATATAAACTTTATATAATTTTAACTATAATAGTCTGTTTATTTTCTATTCTCTGTACTTTTTTTATGGTCTATGAAATAATAAACTGTTATTACATAAAAAAAAGTTTTTTTTATTTATATTACAAGGTGTGACTTGAGAAACCTTGCACACACACTTGCACACAATGTATTATATATTTTTGTTGTTGTGTGGTATTGTAAAGCCAAAAATAACTCATTACTTGACTACAGAGCATGTATTTGGCTTACATGTATGTGCCGTGCACTAAACCAAAACTTTTTTACAATACTGTAGGTTTACAATCACCTTATTTGTGATTTTCATATTCTTCCTTAGCTCAAAAACTCTCAACCATATACCTTGTTTAAATACATCTTTATACTTCCTTGTACGTACACGATCATCATTGCATTTACCAGCATGAAAGCATATACGAGGTAGTTTTCGATTTTCGGTATGAAAACTATTAACTTCTTTCAGACAGTTAATATTATTATGATAATAATATATGAATGAATTTCGTATTTTTTTTATGACACATGAGCTAGTTCCGTATAAAATGCGTCGTTAAAATATATTTTTTCACCATTTGAAGAAAATATACGTAGGTACTTTATTTATAACAGTGTGAACGTAAAAACTTATCGAAATTTTTCGTTTAGCTGTAATAAAAGTTTAGTATATATAAACAAAAAAACAATAATAGGCGTTATTTGTCAGTTAATATGTTTTTAAGCGTAAAGCGTTTATATTTTTCAATATAATAAACAAGTTTTTGTGACTAAATCAAACAACATAAAGGTGTGTTTTTATCGAATTATATTTTCTGTTTATGCATTTTGAATACCTTACGAACTTCTAGATTCTAATGGACATTATCGTTATTTTTTGTCACTACTTTCTAAGGGAATTGTAGGGAAAAAAATGTTTAATTCAGATTGTGAATATAATTGGCACAAAGCTTCGTAGGTGAAACTCATGCACGGAGCGAATAGCTTCTTTTAACAAGCTTACAGCTTAAATTTTTTTTGTAATTTATTTTTACATATTATATAGCTTTGAAAATATCTGAAAAATGAAACCCGTACGAAAAATTTACGAACAATGATAGTTTCACAACATAGAATTCGTGAAATTAAAAAATTTTGACTTTGAATTTGAATTTAAGCTTATAGGTAATAGATGATTGACATCTGAATAATTTTTTGAAAATGAAGTAAGCAACTGTCAAAAAGAGAAATATTTTATTTTCAATTTAAAACTTAATTAATAAAAAGATAATTCTTTATTGGCATGTTCACAGCTTTTTTGCAATTAGGAAAATTAAAGTCTATAAACTTAGATTGTTTGAAATTCTCTATTGATATCAAAACTTAAAAGTTAAAACAGATAATATGCTACTAGAATTCAATTTTGAGTAAACATACGATAAGTATATGTTAATAAAGCTCTGTTGTTACCTGATACCTAATTACATTAATAATAGTTAAACTTATATATGTCACAGATGGATTGTCGAATCAACATTAAATACAAAAAAGATCCGTTATGCAAGATAGCTGAAAGACGTTTAGCGGTTTTTTATAATAATAATAAAGCCTTTATTGCTAGAAAACTGAATTTACAGAAACTTTATACTTAATACATTAAAAAATTCTTCAATCTCATCGAATTTTTCGGTCCACAAATCAACGTGTCCTGTGACACATAATCTTTTTCCAACTCTTTTGGTTCTTTTCGATTTCCAGCATTTCTTACCCAAATAAAATCTCCAGTTTTTTTATTAACGTCTAATCGTCGATTTTTCTTAATTACTGAATTTTAATTCGTAAAATTGCATAGCCGTTTTGCATTTATCAATGCAGCCCCACGTCAACGATAAGAGGCTATATAAAACATTAAAAATTAAATGTGGTTAATTTAGAGGTTATGAATTACAAAGTGAAATGAAATTTAAGGTAAAAGATTGTAAAAAACCCTTTCCCTATATATTATAAATGTCAAAGTAAGGATATTTGTTTGTTTGTTTGTTACGCTTTTATGAAAAAAATACCGAATGGTAATGAATGAAAGTGTACAACAATATAGCTCATACATCAAAATAACACATGAGCTATAATTTATAAAGATATATCACGTTTAAACTTGGGTGGAAATTTTGTTAAGAGTAAAATAATGGCAATCCAGCTGAACTTCTTTCAGCGGTTATCCATAGTGGAAAAGTTTTGTAAAACAACTGACGGATTTGTAAAACAAATCATTTGGCTGGTTTGGGAATCCATCTGCGATATATATACATACCTAGGTACAATATGTACATGCATTATGTATACCTATACATATGTAAATACTTACATACGAACGCATACACTCACCAAATATTGATGTTGTGATATGAGCTTAAATCCATCTAATGAAAACAGTCATAATGTACAAAATGTTTCAGATTTTACTGCCCAAATTTTATTGCCCAGCTCCTATCAGTTCAAAATTAAATAACGATAAAACTATCTTATACTTCAAGCAAGGTTACTTAAATTCTGGAACGATCCTTACTCTTTTTATAGGATTTTCCACATATATGTATCAGTGGATTAATGTAATAGGGTCGATTTTGAAAATCTCCAGTTTTACATATTTCCGCGGTTTCAAGGCCGCAATATCCGAACAAAACATTTTCAATGTGATGTATGTGTTTTTGTACGTACGTGCGGATGTTCGTTCGGATTCTTTCGCCTCGATTATCTCGCGAACCAGTTATGACATTAACACCTGGTCTTATTCGATGCGTAATCACGTATTTAAGAACTGAAAGAGTTTTTAGCATATTTATTTGAGCAATAAAAAAACTGGAAATGAATAAACAGAATCTGAAAAGTGGATAAAACACATTATTTATCAATGGAGATAATGATCGTTCCAGCATAAGCTGCAGTACATGTTCGAAGAATAATCTATGAAGGCTAACAAGACCTTTTTTTAATGGTTTTCTCCCCTCTGGGAAATGTAGATTACAGAGGTCGCACTCACACGACTTCAGTACCACACCGACTATGTACTGCCAATTTATATTGAAATATAACTTTATCATTATTCCTAAGCGAATCTTGAATCATGCTGTATACTAAATTAGTACAATATGCATATAAGCATATCATTTAAAGCTGTTTGTAAGTCATATGTTGTATCAAGTATACCATATTACATTATCTATAAGAAGCTTTATGGTTCTTTGGTTTTGTAAAATAGCATTGTATATCATTGTTTACCAAGAATTTTAGACAAATATGGTTAATTAACCTAATTTTTTTTACGAACAAAGAGTGTATGTATATTGTTTTGCATAATGGATTATTCCATTGTATTCCATCATAATCATACACTTTTTAGGAAAAGCATCTTTTCAGGAAAAGCTTTTAGTTTTCAAGATTTTTTGTGCTATCATGTGATCTTTGCGCGTTTTGCACGTGCGTCAAATATTATTTAAACGCTTTAAATATTACACGAATAGTCCCGAAAGATTGTGAAGTGAATATTTTTTGCTTACACCTTTATTCTCGTGATGAGAAAAATTCTCACAATTTCTGAAGGACATGGAAAAAAAATTTATTAAAAACTGCAGATTGGTTGAAAATAACTGAGAAATTTATAATTCGAAAATAGATAAAGTTATATGAAGATTGAAATATACCATTTGAAAAATAAAAGTTATTTATGTTTTAAATCGAGCATGAACAAAATGGGTTAACTATTATTTTATGATAAAGTCCAGTTCATGTTTATTCGAAATCCAATGCTACAACTACGAGCAATATAAAACTATTCTATACAATATTATAATAGACCATCGTTGCAGACATAGACGACACATTTTATACTTATACTAACCAAACACTAAGAATAACACTATAAAAGAAAATTCCCCTACAATATATACATAGACATATATAATATTTCTAACACGTGTTAAGTACATTTACACACTTGAGATGATATACAATAGACAATAATATACAATAACATACACCCGTTTATGAATACTAAAAGCAACCATACTACTACTACAACTACATTCTCTATGGTTTTGTGTAAGTGAGTATGTTCTCTATTGTATAATAGAGAAGATATTATCATTATACACATCATTCATTCTCTATATATACTCTATGAATGTAGTTATGTGTATATGGTATCTATTGTCTATGTATGTATACTGTATAGTAAACTAACAAACCTTTTATTGTAAGTACAGTACATTCTCTATGGTTAGTGATGTGTTATTCATAATTATTTTTCATTATGTGTATGTAATATCAGACACTTTTGTTTTAATGGTAAATTGACTTTGTTTTTAAGATTATTGAACATAAAAAATCAACTTTGTAAACGCAGTATACATATGCAATATTACTTATTGGGAAAATCATTTTGTCAAGCTAGAATAGGTGGCTTTAAAATAGAATTGTGATAACAGACTTCAAATGAATATCAGTGGGCGTTTGAGTAAATAGATTGAAAACAAGAATCCAACAATTCTGTTCAAATCTATGAATGAAATGTCTGAAAAATAGACCACCATGTAATGTTTTATAAGATTTAATCGAGCTTATAATTGCCGTATTGACTGTTCGGAAAAATCCGTATTCATGAACGTAGATTTTCATTTTGATTTGCTTTCACCTATTCAACTGTTTTTGACGTTGTATCTAGACGGACGTTTGAACGTACGCATATCCTTGTAGCAGCAACCTGCTCTCGTTGCGCTTCTCCAAAATAACTAGTTATTTGGGAGTAGTGCAACTCCATATGGTTTTTCAATGGCATTTTACTTAAATTTATTGGACTACCCAAGGTTTTGAAGACTCAGTATGTAATATGAATTGTAATTCATGTAGAAACTATTACCTATTTAAAATTATAATAATAACATTACCTGCATTGTAAGAACGTTGTTATTGTAGGCTGTGCTCTTACAAGACTACAGTAATAGACTCTAGCTTGAGAATATTAACTATATTGTTAACTAAGTAGTAACTGTTATCATATAATAATAATACATTCATATATATAAAAGGTTTTCCAGTAGGAAACGTCCGAATATTAAACTTGTGTTTAACATATTATATGAGATATACAGAGTGAGCCATTTTGATCTTTAGGTACACCTACATGTCTCGTTTTGTATTTAACCAATCAAAAAGTAACTTAAAAGTTGCAGAGTTTGATTTTGACATCATGTTCTGGCATCGTAATGAATCTAGTTCTTCGGGTCTCTTTAATAGCCAATTAGTGATGGATTACCGCCTAGGCCCGTGAGGCCCGGGCCTAGGGCGGCACAATTTGAGGGGCGGCAAATTTTTCAGAATGTCAAAATTTTAAATCTGATATAATGTAACGACAATACATTTTAAGGATCTATTCGAATAATCAACTCAAAGATTCTGTAATGGACACGAAAGATATTCGTTCCGCGCAAGGAATATACAATTTTTTGCATTCTCAAAATCTTCAAGATGTTTATCCAAATGTAGACATTGCTCTACGTATTTTTTTGAGTATTCCGGCTACGAACTGTTCAGGAGAAAGATATTTTTCCACCTTGAAAAGAGTAAAAACGTATTTACGCGCAAGTATGGGCCAAGAGAGACTCAATGCTTTAGCACTACTGTCAATTGAAGCTCAACTTGTTCAAGAAATTGATTACAACGACATAGTTGATGATTTTGCTCAGACGAAAGCAAGAAAGAAGATATTTAAAAATTAAGTTATACATTATATTTTAAGAAAACTGACTGTTGTTTATGTTGTTAATATTTATTTGTATTGTTCAACAATTGTATTTTTATGAAATAAATATTATATCTAAATAATATAAACGGATTCAAAAAAATAAAATTTCATCTTTTAAAAAGGGCGGCTAATCAGACAGGGCCTAGGGCGGCCAAATACCTAATCCGCCACTGTAGCCAATTAAGACCCTAAACGGTAAAAGATAGAATTAATTTTTTTTAATGAAAAAATGAATTCTCATAAAAAAACTTATAATATTTTTCCAAAGCATTTTTTCAAAAAACTTTAGCTTTTGGAGGAAATTTCGGACACTCTTAAGGAATAATCCCATTCAAGTACATATATATTATGCACATGTAAGTGTGATTTGTCACTATGCAGCTAAATAATATCTACCTTGTTTGGCTTTTGTCTTCTAGCACAGACAATTTTTTTTTTAAACTTTGTATCTAGTTTTCGAGAAAAGAAAAGAAATGATTTAACTTTGTATTCAAAGAGAAAGAAAAACTATTTTGTTTATTATTTATGAAAACTGTTTAACAAATCTGTTCGAAATATTTCGTTTCCCGTTTACGTTTTTAGGAATGTAAAAGTGAAAAATCAAACCGTTTTTGCAAATCGCGTATTAGAAATTATTTATATACATGATATAAATTATATACGTGATATAAAAGTGAAAAAATTTGGGTCCAATTTCCTTTAAAATAATTTTAAAAAAAAAGGCAAAAAAATTTGAAATTTTCTGAAACTTATTAAGGAGGGTAATTTTGTTATCGAATGGCATTTTTAACACAAACATTTTTAACTACATTTTTCTAAAATATAATTAACATGCATAATTTTCTACCAACACAAAAACCATTTTCTAGGTACGTCATCAACACCCATAAGATAAAAACCATTATGAATACGAGTTTTTTTTCCTGTCTCGACTACGTCCTGTTTAAAGAACAAAAAACTAAACAAGCTCTTCACATACAGAAAAATATGTTATGTGGGAGAAAAAAACAATGGGAAATTATATCTGGTGTACTTTTAACTACGGATAATAACAATATTAGACCGTGAACACATATTGAAGCGAAATTTCTATGATTATATTTTTGTCATGCAACTTGGAAGACTGATACGAATATGAAAAATGAGGTTTAAACCGTTGTTCAAGTGTCAAATCTAAAGAAATTTTTAGAACTATCTTACTTATTGCACTATTTTTGTCTAGCCCATATTGATGAATAAGGGCTAGAAAAAAAAATATCGGTCGGTGGAACACTTTTTGAAAGTTTATTATCTTGAAATATTTATTATTACTATTATTTCATTGTGGTTTTAATTACATAGTTTCTATCGCGTGTTCCACAACACCTCTCGTTCTATTCTTCAACATTTCAAACGTTTGTTCAACCCTTTCGTTAGCTGTAAACTTCCTGCCATTTGTTCACACGTTTTGAGTTGTAATTTGCCTACTCTCTTCAGGAGATGTGCAAGGATTGAATAATACTAAGGATATCAATTTTTTGATTAACTACGTTTCCAAAAATCACACAAATTCTTAGTTAATCGGGGTTTTTATTATTATTTTATCGTTCAAAGTTGTCTGAAAAAATGATGAATCATATAGGTTATCCTTTTCAATTGGATATTTCTATATCAAAAAATCTAGAGAGTGTGGTAAAAAACTATCTAAAATATTTAGACAATCTTGTAGTTTATAATAATACCATAAAAATATAAGGTTGTAAAAACAAAATCACAATTTAATAATGAGTTCATCCAAGATCCATCATTTGATGAACATAGACGTCTATAGTTAGAGTATTGATGATTGAAGAGAGAAATCTATATTATCAAATTTATAAGCAGCACTTGTACACAATATATTATATATTTTTGTAGTTGCGTGGTATTGCAGAGCTAAAAATAAGTCATTACTTGTCTACAAAGCATGTATTTAGTTTATGTGTGTGTACCGTGCAATAAAGCAAAACTTTTTACAATAGTGTAGGTTTACTGTTTATTATCACCTTAAACATACATGGAAGGTAAAAAAATATATAAAAACTCAATTCACTGAATCAATCAATTTAACGCGCCAAAGTTAAAGCCACATTTTGCTTTATTACTAAACTTAGCTGAATCAATTCTTCAGATTTAACTACATATTAAAAGAATTACAAAAACATTTCATCATTATGGACATACGGTTTTATTTTTGTTTGAAATAGACAAAAGAAACCTTAGTTTAAGTTTTTAAAAGTAAATATTCATACCTAATTAAAAAAAAATTTTTTCTAGAAAATTCTAATATCAAAGTTAAAGTTTGTTCGTATTTTTTGTATAATTACCTTGGGATAAGAAAGAAAATCCAATGAAATTTTTATTCTGTAATTTTATTTATGCAAAGAAAAACTTTTTGAAAAAGATATCGTATTTTATAATGATTTTATAGAATCTCAGATGGTTATAGGCGAAATATTTTTCTTCGGAACGATTTCCAAAAGAAAATTTTCAATTAAATATTTTTGCAATGTTATGCTTGCCGACAGACATTGTGGCGTAACGAAGTGTCTTTAGATATGTTTCAAGTGCCAGTAAAGGGATCCGTACCCGAAACATTTGTCAGGGGTTTTTTTAATTTAGTAAATTTCACTTGTATATGTTAAGATGGAAATTTGCACGTGTAACCCAGGCATGGGCGAGTTATTTTAAGTCAAAGTCCCCATTGCTATAAATTTATTGTGTGTCTCTTTATCCAAGTTCGCAATGCTCATAGAGGAGGAAGCGAAACGAGTATAAGATTCTTCTACATATCTCAGTTTATCTTATAGTAATGAGATAGGTAGAAATGTTGTCTCTCTGTCTTACTCGTATCTTTGGTAGTCACTAATTAGGTTATCACTGTCTTGCTCGTATGTTAGTTACAAAAGTCTGAAGGAGTTCTCTAAGCAGCGTTTGCCCATGCCTAGTTTAACCTTTAGTATTTTATTCAACCGTGAAATAAGTGATGTTAAGTTGTAAATAAGCACATGTGAACCAGCCATTAATTTATTCTAATTATAATAGAATTTAAATATAAATATTTCAAAGTCTTCACATTGTGATATGTATTCAAGTCTGATGTGCAGATGATGAACATGCAAAACAATTGGTTTGATAATTGAATCGAATAAAAAATTTAAAAAAAAACTTAAATTAGAATGTGTTGTTATTCACATATTTTTTTTAACCCGCACCTTCTATGTCTATCTGTGCATGAACCATAATGGTAGCGTGAATTCTAAAGCCGACAGGCAAATTTATTTTTTTAAATGTTATTTAGTTTTGTATCATAGTGTTTTTAAATGTTTATGACTAATATTTTGGTTTATTTAGAATATCACAAATGAATCGGAACGTCTCATCTACTCCACATGCCTAATAATTTTTCGATTCATTCTTGTTATTAAGCGCTTCAAGCTTTTACAAATAGTCGGGTACGAGTGACACGTAGATAAAATTATTCTCTACTTTTTAGTACAATAAAAGCTAGTCCTTTTAAAAGTATTTTTTATAAAAATTTTTGATTTAAGACTAAAAACAATGTCTATATATCAAATATGGTGGAAGCGATGGGAAAATCAGGACGCCACAACCTTACCATGCATTGTCATCCAAACTAAATGTGCATGAAATATTTCAATCGGAAACCGTGGAAGTGGATCAAATTTAACTTGCAAGATTTGATTGCTAAATAAACTAAATAAAAGCTTGTAAAGATAAATATAATCAAAAGCTCAAAAACTAAAACTGACTCCTGCCAAATCACGCTGTAAAAACTATGAAACAAGAAATAAAATTGTTATTGCAATCGGGAGATTAAAAACTGTCCCACCAATTTTATTTCTTTTTTTATATTTTCAAGAGCGTGATTTTTCAATAAATAGTTGGGTTTTAGTTTTTGAACGTTATAAAATTTTGTGAATCGACAATATTACTAAAATGCATACAAAGAAATTGACAAATTTAACCGGAATTGACTTCAAACTGTATAATTCGATTCTAACAATACTATTATATATCTTTCATTCACAATTATACGATTTTTTGTGTGCTCCCATTTATATATAAAATACTAGGTAGAGGTATTATTCGAAATAATCGTAATGTTAACCTCAAAACCAACGATACGATAATTCAAATAACAATTCTATTTAGTTTTCACATCATAGAATCTATCTTTGTCTTATTTGTCGCTGCTACCACCCTCTTTCTTTGCTCATACCCAATTTAAATTTACAACTAATAGTATAATAGTAAGTAGTAGAATAGTTTTGACAGTTCAATTACTAAAACCATAGCTCTAGCTCTAGCGTTCTGCTGATACGGTGTGGTGGTTAGTAAAACGGTGATAACTGAATTTGTATGAATACAATTATACGAAATGTAATTTTCCACAATTTTCTTGTTGTATTTATGTTACAATGTGTCTCACTTTGAGCGTTACCGTCTTCAAAATTGAGAGAGATTCTCAAAAAGTTTTGGAGTATATGCACGGTAAGAGTATATGACCTTGTAGTGAAATGAGGTATAATTTTTGTCAAAAAATGTACACACCAAAGAAGGTTTCACATACACAATACTCAGTGTGATCAGTTGTTTACAATAAATCTTCTATAGTTGTTTCTCTTACAGCCACAATACTCTACTATAATTGTATCCCTATATGTTATAAATGTAAAAGTAGGGATGTTTGCTTGTTTGTTTGTTTGTTTGTTTTTTACGCTTTGACGCAAAAACTAATGAATGGATTTGAATGAAACTGAACAATAATATAGCTCATACATACAGAATAACACATGAGCTATACTTTATAATGATATATTTAAAAAAAATAGTAAATGTAAAACAATTTATGGCCACCTTTTCTGATATACTCAATGAATTATGACTATTTTACATTTTAAACAAGTAAAATTTACAAAATTTTAAAAACCCCTGACAAATTTTTCGGGTTTCGAGGATGGTTACACTCAAAATGTAACACACTGTGTATCTCTATCTATCTTGAAAATCTATTTTATGTCGTTGTGTTTAAAATTTTCTACATTCATGAATTAATCATTTGTTTTTGTCTAATAACAGCTTCAAGACGGAAAAGACTTGGTATTTGAGTCCTCTTGAGTTTAAATTTCTAAGCTATGCAACCTTTAGATTAGATATGGGTTAGAAGTATGTGTATGAAAACTCCTTTTGTTCTAAAACCAGTTTGATCTATTTTACACTTATCTTTTGCTTCATAGATGCACCAAAGGTCATATAGAATCAATAAAATTTTGGATATTTCTGGGTGAAGCTCCATCAGTGCATACAAAGTGATGATGTTGTTTTTATTGAGCGTTTTTCGCATTCGCAAACAATTTTTAATCCGGTTTTCCATGTTTCATGGCAAAATTTTCAGAGAAAGTTTATTTTAAGATAGATTTTTTGCAAATGCTTACTGAACTTATAGTGGCAATCAGTAACCAGACCAGTAAGTATCCTCAAATAAAATTCCTTCAGTTACAAACGCTCTGAAATCATTTCCATGAACAGCCTTTTATAACGAAATCTTTTCCATGAAGGTGGCTATGAAGGTCGTTCTTAGAAGAATACATTTGAACCTTTTCAAAGAATTCATCTAGTTGTGTTTTAAATGTGCCGACGAACCTGCATGGTGGGGGTTAGAACGTTACAATAAATATCATGATATTTCTATAAGCAATTGTGTAAAAATTGGGACAAATTTGAACGTATAGCAGGATATAAATAATTCTTCTTTTTGAATACCTTCAATGTATCCGATAGCTGTATTTAGTTTTGTTTGTATTTATGTTCAATATCAAAATATTTTTCTCTGACCGGATGTTGTACATTGGAATGTAAAAATACACTTTTAAGGTTATTTAATAATTTGTCAAAGCATATTTGATTTATACCTATAGATTGTAACATCAAGAAATAAGCCGTGAAGAATAAGGCTTCTAGAAGCCACACCAATAACTACCAAAAAAAAATATATGAAAGATTCACTGATCAATTATAGAAATAAGTCTTCCCTAACCCGAAGTTATAAGTTGGAATTCCACTCACACCAATTGTAAAAATCCTTCCAAAAAAACTTCGAAATGTGAACCAATTTAAAATTTGTTTTTCTGAAATTGTTAGAGCAAAAGCGAATTTAAGGAAGCGTTTTAACGCCAGTATATTTATTTTTGCGCTATTTTAAGCGGTCAACGGGTAATAAACAAATAACAGTACGGGAAAGTAAATTCAGTTGAGAAAATTTAATGCATTTTTTCCCGCGATTTTTAATTATTCAAAAAAAGCATATTCGCGGATTCCTGTAGTTGATGGGTGAGGCACCATCTTAGGCCAACAAATTCCATAGTCGCCCAGGAATGTATTGCGTTTTCTACTAAATACACAAACTACTTTTTGTTAATTTTTTGCCTCATTTATGCGAATAAAACTGACAGTGCTTGAAAATTCAAAAACAAAGACTGCTCAATAATTTATCTTTCCCGAAAATGTCTCGACTTTATTTATTTAAACGGAATTAAAATTCAACTTATCGAAGTGAGCTTTTACTGTTTTTTTAAGGGATTCTTATAAATTCATGTGGATTGTTTCCAGATCAGAATCCTGACTTGATTTTTCTAGCTAGAGACTGGTCAAATAGAAGTAAAAATTTGTTCATATGTTATTTTTCGGGATGAAATTATTAATTTTCTATGTAGTACCTAAGCTCAAAAAATACATATAGCTCTTGTTAGAAGAGAAATTTTTATCTTTGATATCTAGGGAAATTGATACAAAGATACACATACAGTGTTTGAAATGTACTATACAAAAAGGAAAAATTGTTAAAAAGACAGTCTTTCAATTCTGTGGGAAATATTCCATTTGGTACTGCTATGTTGTTGGTTATTTGGTATATATTCTACTTTGGTTTGAGAAAATTATTGTTAGTTTTCATCTTGGTTGGTTAGTTTGTCGTCCATTTTCATTTGGTGCCAACTTTAAAAGCATTTGTCGTCACTGGTATATCTTCTTCTCTCGACTGTGTTTTGTATTTGTGTGTAAAACCATCATTTGTAAAAAAAAATAGTGTAAAAAATATTATACAAGATAAGATGTCACATGGTTTTTTTTAAATACGGAATGCTTTTAAGCTTTTCCACTATATGCTTACAAGCTTATCAAAATCCTTGGCAACAGAAATGTAAAGCAAGCGATATAGTTTCACTTCATGTTTACTATTTCTAAGGGCATTAGTCTCTCTTAAAAAAGCTTTGAACGGCATATAATTTTGTATCAAAGTTTGAGACAGTTCAGATAAAAGATACTGACGATAATTCAAGAGCTTGAAGTTAAGGTTTGCAATTGGAGTTAGGACTAGTTGACTGATTTTTAAATAGTTGACGAGCGCACATATCACGATGGACAGTAAGCTACAAAGCAAAACTATTATAGATCAAGTAAAATGGCTTCGGGCAGAGTTGGGTAGAATCATGTTTTTTGACTTATTTTGCCTTTTCAGTCTTTTCGACGTGGTCATCTTTTTTTTTGGGTATTGTATAAGGTTTCATATCGCCAGTCTTCTTCAAGATATCACATTGGTTTGTTTTTTAATTCTTCCAAGGTTTATTAAGATAATATAGTATTGCCATGTAAGGTGAGAATTTCCAGGCAAAGTATGATATTACTGACAAGAGTCTAAAAGAAAGTGGGGCAATTTTCCTTTCTTCCATAAAAACTGACTCCTCGCCTCGTTAATAGAGTAAATATCATTTCCACTTTAAATCGAGCCCTTTTTAAACAGACAGATTTTCCATCCAAATTTGGTTCTTCTCTCAGCACAAGAGGAAAGAGATTTTAATCAAAATATGAAAGTTTATTGGACTACAATCATAGTTTGTAATATATTTGGGGACATTTGAGGAGTTCCCACTCTATTGTTTGTTAACCGCATTGACAGACGACAATTGATTTTCTATTAAGTTTAGTTTTCCATTTCATAATTAATGAACCTGTTAATTGACCTTCCAGATCGTGTGATCTAAACCCTTTCGATTATATTTTTGGAATATGTTAAGTGATTGGTCTAAGTCGATAAACCAGGCCCACATGAGGCAAGAGCAATTAATTTAATATTTTAATAACATTTATGATAATTATTGAAAGATTTTGATAAAAATCTAAAAATATTCTAGCGGTCTATTGGTTTTCTATCGTCTATATTTCGTTGGCTACAATTTTGAAAGTTGGCAAGACTGATTCAAATAGAGTATATTAAAATTGGTTAAGAGATGTCGTTGAATGCCTACTTACAACACCCTGTACATTAATGTGACTCTGATTGACTCAAAGGTTGAATCTGATTGACTCAAAATGTATCAAAACAATATTTAACAGCCATTACTATTTTATCAACTGTAATATACCAGACATCTATTGTACATGAGAAGTAAGATAAATAATAAAAATTTTTCTTTTTCATAAATATTATTGTGAATAAAAAATAAAAAACTAATATTCCTTTGAAAATAACAAACGAATTCGTTCGACATAATACAATCTAAGAGCTTTATGACAACACACAAAACTATTGTAGTCTTTCGTCTGTTCGTAGTAAGTTAGTTTTCGTAGCATTTTGTTAGTAGTTATTTTAACGAGACATTGTTATTTGTTAGTGGAATAGTAGAGATAACTATCTTAGTTCTTATTATTTTTGGAAAAATATTTAAGCTAATTTTTTATTTCTGTTGTGAAAATTACTCACTTTTTACACAAAGAAAAATGGTTTGAGTTTTAAGAAATTAGGCTATACGATCTTGATAATGGAACAGGGAGTTTTTCGAGTATCGAATGAATTGGTAATGGTAAATTATTGTTAACACTTAACCATTTGAGATTTCCTTCGAAGAAGGTAAATGTTCGAATCTCTACATTTGATTGGCTGTCTCTGGTTTTCGTATATGTTACTAATTATTTAAACGTGATAATTTTATTTATTTGTAAAATTCATAATGTTACGTTCTTGATGTGTTTGGAAAACTGTTAAAAAAATATGAAATATGTTTCAAGGTATACTAAGTTCAACAAATGGTTTTATGAAACATAGCTTTAACTAATAGTCTTGTGAAACAATTTCGAAAATTGAAACAAAATTCTAGGAAAACTGAAACAAAATAAACGTATGCTGAAACGTCGCCATAATTGTGTTGGTTTTTTTAAACTCTTCTAATTTATTAAAAAATTAACAGATACCCGCAAGCTTTGCTGATCAATTTCTCGTTTTTAAAATAGACTATCACGCTATAGTCCTCACTTATCTTGCCTTTTGTTCACAATTTTATGGATTTTAATTTTTCGGTGGGGAACTCTAACTTTTTTCCCATGATACTCGCTGATATTGTAACTTTCTATAGGTTCAATCATTAAATATAGTATATAAGGTAATTTTGACCCAAAAAGTACAAAAATCGGGAGAATTTGTTGACTGGTCGAATATTTTTTGAGATACGGACTAAAATCGATCGAAATATTGCGATATCTCAGAAATTATCCATCCAATCATTAAATTAACCTGATTTTTATACTATTTGGATCAAAATTACCCCATCCACTGAATTATATATGCATTCATACAATTCTATAATTAAAGTAGTGTACCGTTGTCATGGAAACGCCTCTAATAAAACTCATGCACCGTGCGAATACCTAGGACAGAGATATAAGTAGCTTCTTTGATAATTATTAGGATACTTGATCGACCTACATATAAATAATGCAAATGAATGCTTGCAATTTAATTTGGTGCATGTAGGAAATAGTAACTTCAATTAAATAGCAGGCGCGTGGGTGCCATAGTGTTGTCCTTTAATAATTACAAATTATTAGAAGACATTTTAATTAAACTAAATATTCAATAATGAATTAATTACATACTATATGGTATGCCATTATTGAATATTTGGTTTAATTAAAATATCTTTCATAATTTGAATAATCATTTTCTCAAATTCATGTTTTTAGCGTTTCTAAAATCTGTCTAGAAAAGAACGCCTTTTAATTATGCGATAAAGCGCAAAATCTTATTCACTGATGAGATTTGGTTAAATTTATGTTCCATAATTCCAGAAAAAAAGGTTAGGTTCTGCGCTCGTGGCTGTATCAATATTTACTTTACTAGCATATCCCTGGATATATGGGAATTTTATCTTGTTCAACTATTCAAGCAATGCTAATGTGCTGAATGTCCGAGTTTGATTTCCTTGCTAGATCGAAGTAGGATCAAAAATACGGTGGGTTTTAGCGTTCTTAAAATTATAAACGTTGTCATTTTAAAACAAAATGTACTTTCTATGTAAGAAAGATAAAGAAAAAAAAAAGAAAAATTATGATAAAAAATGGGCATGAAAAATGAAATATAAAAAATTATTCGGTACATATATAAGACAAAAGAAAGTATCTATGTGTAAAAACTGAGTGAGCTTTTAATAAACTTCTTATACAGGGTGATTGCTGAATGTTTGGTTCACTATAAAGAGAATTATTAAATGGGTCTTGATAAAATACACATACGAGTATCGTATGGTATTGCTAATCTTTTTCCATTTATAATGTTTAAGTCTTCCTAAACCGGAATTTCAATCTTTGAATTTAATCTGTAAAAAAAAAACGCTTTCTTATGACTTAAACAAATTACATGTCTCGCGGATTCCATTTTGTATACTTGTCCGTGTCCGTTTTTGTCTCAAAACTCTTTGATTCATTTCCTCTACCTTTTTAAAAGTTATATGAGGTAAGCTCGGTAAAAATCTTGATGCTTTAACTCTGCTTCAGAGTATGTTAAAATAAAGTCAAGTGAAGGTCAGAAATAAATCGCAAAACAATCAACAGAAAATTTGTCCTGTAAAAATTGGATTTGCCCTATAACTTCATTTCACTGTTCTAACTTTTGGACACTTTCCAACTTCTTCTCCTGTTTTAATGGATTATGCTGTCAGTGGTTTTCTTTTAACTGTCAATAATAAATAATTATTATCAAGACACTCCACCACTTTAAGCATCATTATTGGCCCACAGCATAATTAATAAACTACAAATAACAATATCAACAGCTTTGTAAATTAACACTATTCTTATTCTAATGAATTACCTTGTATTTATATTTACAATAATAACAAAGTATTACATTTTTCGTTAAATATTTTATGGATAAAAGTTTCTTTATTTAGGTTGGTATCTTGTATGTGATTTTTATAAACTTTTATTTTTATTATTAATGCAATTTTACTTTAGGGGTTTATTTAACACTTCGTTATAACAGAGTCCACCCAACCATCAGCATCCATGTTTTAGAGATGTGTAGCTTTCATTTTCATAGTACTTTGTGTGTCATGGTAAAATATCTTTTTTTTATTTAACACTTGTTAGAAAAAGAAATAGTAAATGTATGACCTTGTCACACATTACATTATAGTTTATTAAAAAGATATGTCTTTAGCTAGTTAGATTAGTTGCAGTACTTCCATAATTAAAGTTTAATTAGAAAACCCCCGACAAAAGCGATTTATTCCTTGTAAACCGATTTTTGGAAATTTAGCTATACAATGTTCTCAATCAAGTCGAAACGATCGTTTAGGGATTACGATGCCACTAGGAAACCCACAGACGCACAGATAAACTCACTTAACTTAAACACTCTTTCTTAACACAATATCAAAGTGATGGCTAAGGACATCAGTTGAGATAAAAAATATACTTAGAAAGCTGTCATTTATTGTGAAAAATTTTTGGAAATATTTTAATTGAAATTGAGTTTGTTCTTTTGAATTATTGTTTTGAATTACCTAATTATTTTCCCATTTCACTTTTCGAAATGAATTGAGCCAGGTTTATTTGACCATTCATTTCCATAGTTATTATTTATTTATTATTCATTTCCATAGTTATCATTTCCATAGTTATTATGTTAAAATTATACGTCATGCCTTTTCCAAACTGAATCGATTTTGAAGATCATCGACAATTTTTTCGAGCACGGAAATCTAACCCCAACGTTTTCAACACTATTTCAAAGAAATCTATATCCAACCAAAATTTAATATTCTCGCGAATGGTAATAATTTTGGACAATTGTTAAAAGCAAAAATTAAAAACAAAACAGAGAGCTTATTAAGAAAAAAACTTCCTTTTTCTTAATTGAAGCAAATTAAAAATGGAAGTAATTCAAGTGGGTTATTTCGTACATAAGATGTTTTTCATCGAAGCTCGTTTCTATAAAAGTTTTATTCTAGTTTTGTATGTAATATTACCGTCCTAGAAACGGTATATGTGATATACTAGAAAGTTTTTCCATTCTTGATTAAAGAGCTAAATAGTTATTACTTATACTATATTTTGTGTGTGTTAATAAATATATAGATATCTCTTCGATGCAGCTGCAATATTAGAAAGTTTGTGTGATAAATATTTACGTTTTCATCTGTTTTAATAAATTAGTTTGATGTTCCGAGAAAACGTCTCTGTCCTTTAAAGATTGTTTTGAAAGTAAAAATGAAAAAATTAACTTATACATATTTTACGTTGTTTAAATTTACTACTCAGTGACCTTGCTATAATTTGTGCCATCAGATTTTTTTTAATTTAACCTTGAATTTTGGAGCTTAAGGTAATTGCCTCGCTTCAGAACTGTCAAAAAGTTTTGGGGTTATTTGTACGGTAGTATATGAAATGATGTATAATTTTTGTCTAATATTGTATCAACGGAGGCTATACAATAATTCTACTATAGTTGTTTTTGTCTCACCCACAATAATCTATTATAGTTAACTTGCTTACTTGCCTATAAGATTCTTTCCATATGTGATTATTTTTAAAAATATATGAGGTAAATAATTTTCAATTATTTTCCCGACTCCCAAGGAGTGGTTTGGATTTTCGCGGGTATCTCGTACGTTTGTAAATCTCTTTATTACCTCGTACCTTCCAAAATACTTTATGGATTTCGACAGTTAAGGTATCGTTATATTTGTCTTAAAAACTCAAGTGTCTTTAGATAGGTGTTTAAGAAAAAAATAGCAAAAAAAGGTTTTAGCGTGGAATAACAAAAAAATGACGAAACCATGGCCAGTTTTCTAGGTTTAAATCAATAGAGTTATCACTATTCTACAAGAAATATTCCGTTTTTGCCGCGTGTGAACGGATAGTGATAACATTTTTTTAGTATCTAAATAATTGTCAAATGAATATCATAAATACGGCATTTTAAATATTATTACCTGGATTATATAATTTCAGTGCCTGTTTTTTTTTTTAATGAATCATAAATCAAAGTATTAAGCCCACTTTCGTTCCTATATAGATCTATTAAATTAATTTTTGATATCCCATAATAATTGAATTTCCTGTTTTTGTTATAAACCTAAATATATAAATTCTTTATTCATGCATGATAAGTACTCTTTTCCCGCACTCTTGCCAGTGCGACAGACAGCTAACATGTATAACAAAATATTTCGTAAAATTCATGAGGATTTTTTATTACGTATTCGAGGGGTTATGACACTCCCTTCATTAGTATTTCTTTCTCCACTGTTGAGTCAAATTGACATTTTTCACTTGTTGCATAATATACTATTATATTATTATGACATAAAAAAAAGTAAATGTGAAACAAACTTTTAATTAGAAATTTTTTTTATTACGAAATAAAAATTTTTTTTATATTTATATACGTAAATCGTAAAATGAGTAAAAAAAAAAAGTTTTCCATTATTTCATCTTTTTAAATTACCATGAGTGTTAAATTATTTACTCAAATGAAAATTAGAGACATCGGTCAAGTCATATTTGATTATTGATTGGTCGTTGTTTTGAGAGGTTGATGTTAAAGACATTTTCCAGGAAATACGAGGTAATATGAATATCTTGAGACTTAGTCAAAGAACAAGAAATAGATTTTGGTCACTTTAAGGTAATTATAAAAAAACATTTTTTTTCAATTTTTCGAAGACCTCTTAAAAAGTAGCCGTTGTGGTAGAGAATTTTCATCATTTTTAACCCCCAACTAACAGAGAGGGGTGGTTGAACGTATCTTCGCATCTATGTATCTGCGTATCTGTGTGTGTCATCGTAGCTCCTATATTTCAAGTTCTATGTTATGGTGTCGTTCCCAACAACTAGAAAATAGGTGATGATCTTGAAATGGCCGAGCAGATTTTCTTGAAACATAATTGAGACAACAGTTTATGAGTTAAAATTCCACAGACGAATCGATCAGATCTGATTTTGAGTCGGGGGTTTCTTCAAATATTTCATTTATGTGTTATTATATTAATTATTAGTATTATAGAAGAAAAATCGTGAAATTAGTCTTGCAAGGAAATTAAATTGATTTTTGTGAGAACAAAGCTAAAGTTTTGTATTGCATTATAATTTATTGAAATTTACAAAACGGAATCCTTGTACAAGATGAAGAAATTGCAACAGTAAATTTTATTTTTATATCCCTAATAAAAATATAAAAAAATGTCATTGTTTGAGGACGAATTTTGATAGGAAATGAAGAAATATGATAAGCATAAAGAAAATAATTACAAATTGTATAAAATGACTCGTATAAGGATCTTAAGTTTTAGCACAATATCTCTATCAACACCATTAAATATTTTAATACTGGAAGTCACACCATTCAATATTAAATCCACCGCTGAGACGGCAACACAATTATTGAATTGAACTTATACTTATACAGGGTGGGTCATTTCAATTTATAATGGCTAATACCTCGTTTTATAGTTAAGTACAGTAGTTTAAATTTGCATTAAGTATGTGAGCGACAAATGAACGAACAAATCAATATCACGCCAACCGATCTCGATGGTTCTTTTTTTAGTGACGTCATGTTCTGTTTGGACCTAGTTCTTCTAGTATTTTTAATAGCCAATTTAGATTCTAAATGGTAAGAGATAGAATAACACTTTAAATTAGAAAGTTGTTTCTCAAAAAAATACTAACAATTTTTGTTTAAAACATTTTCCGAAAAACTTTCGGAGGAAATGCAACTTAAAATCATGTCATTATTGCATTTAATCGAAAGAAAAAACGCTAACTACGTAAAAATGCTTTATCCAAAAGTTATCAAGGGCAATAAAGGACATCATCGCCTGTGTCCATGACTTTGACCCACAATTATCGATAAACTTTAAGCGTATTTGCTTTCGATTAAATGCGATAATGACATATTTTTAAGTCGCCTTCCCTCTGAAAGCTAACTTTTTTCGAAAAAATGTTTTGAATAAAAATTGTTCGCTTTTTTATGAGGATCAGTTTTCTAATTGACAGTGTTATTCTATCTCTTACAGTTTAGAATTGGCCGTTAGATTAACCCGAAGAATCAAGTCCAATCTGATGTCAGAACATGTCCCTCATTAAACTGTACAATTTTTATTTCAGTTATTTTTTGAAACTACAAAACGTGCTATTAACCATTATAAATTAAAATGACTCACCCTATATGATTTATTTTTATGTCCAGCTGGACATTTTTTGACATAAGTAAATTTCAGGCTTCAAAAACTGACAGACAATTATTCATATAAGATAGAAAGCCAAACCAAATAGGAAGCCATTCGTGTTCTGGGATTTGGGAAAAAAAGATGTTAAGGTTACTAGTTTAAGATAGATTATTACATTATATTAAAGGGAAACGAGATAATTAACAAAAAACAAAAATGGTTTGGTTAATGAAAGCCACCACGATTGATCAACAATTGTACAAAATAATTTTTTTTTGTAATTGATCTCCCTCCAATCGGTAAATTTTTAACGACACTTAAGACCATTTCGAATCTATCACTTTCCTACTGCTAAAAGTTAATGGTTTAATATCCAAAAGTCTTATCTTTCCTTTTCTTAAATCCACAGAAATTTTTATATTCATATACTGTTTCTACTTTTTTTTTTATGTATCATTTTTATTAATTTTTCTGTTGAAGTGAGAGATTTTCTTCTTAACTCATAAAGAATAAAATAATACTCACTCTCCATTGCTCCCTCTTATTTTTTTCGTACATTACATCCTTCTAGATGTGATGTTTCTTGTCTGTATGTCAGTCACATTTCTCAACAATTTGAAAATTAACTGTGAAAATTCTCATAATTCATTTTTTATGTAAATATGAAGAAAAAAAATGAATTTTATTTTATTTTTTATGGAAATTATTTTCCATGAATCGTTTTTTATGTATTTCGTTATCGAATTTGCGTGAAATGCTATTTATGAAATCTGTCGTTTACAAGTGTTCTAAGTATATGTTCTTAAGTAGCCGAAAAAAAAACGAATTTCAATTTGTAATTAATTGAATTTTCCATTAATTTGACGATTCGTTACTCAAAGGAGACAAAATTAAAAGCTTTTACTAACAAATTAAGATTCCCTTTTGAAATAAATTTTGTTTATAAGAGTTTAAATTTAAATTCCAATGGATTGACAATCATATGTCATGTCATTAAAGACAAGCAGTACCTTCATCCCTATCTCTATCTCTATATATTATAAATGCGAAAGTAAGCATATTTGTTTGTTTGTTACGCTTTCATGAAAAAACTAATGAATAGATTTGAATAAAACTTAACAATGATATAGCTCATCTTCAGAATAACGCATGAGATATAATTTATAACGACATTTTACAAAAAATAAATTAAACTTTATCTGACATTTATACTGCTCCGTCTATGATCAGCATTTTGAACCATAAATTAAAGATTTCTGTAAAAATTTAAAATTAAATGTTGAACAATTCATGGCCATCTTCTATGATATACTCAATGAATTATGACTATATTACACCTTAAAAAATTGAAAAGTTTGTATATATTTTAGTTATGTAAATCCTTCGAGTGTTATGGAAGGGAAATCAAGAGAAATGGAGGCTATAAAGCAGTGTCTTTTACTTTTAAGCCCAATGAAGCAGGCAGGTTTGAACCTAGTGTAATAATAAGCAAAAGAGAAAATACTCGTAAAAACATAAAATTATGTTGGCAATATTGAAATAAGTTTTTTTTATTTCAATATTTTAGAAAAATAGAAAGAGACGAAATATAGATATCAATAGAAGTCAATTTTGACCTATCTTCCAATTGTCCGATTAACTTGAAAACTTGCACACATATCAAGAACTGATGACAACACAATATTTTATAATATAAATTAACGAGTTGATGGTACAGTGGCTTTGTTACCCGCTTGCGGAAAGTTATCCGTTCAAAACTCCTTTTTCTATCTGAAGAAATCTTGCTTGCTTCAAAATTGTAAAATTTTTCTGCATAATAATTTATATTAACATTTTTTCCAAGGTGAAGTATTTGTTAAAAAAATTGTAAGGAATATTTTTGTCTCTCCATCAGATAAAATGATCGAAATGCTTTAAAAAAAAAAAATTTCTTTTTGAATGTGATTTAATAAAATCGAATGAACATCGAAAACAAATATTTAATACACAAACAAAAAAAAAACGCTCATCGAATCACAAAAAATTTCTACATATACGATTATTTTAATGTATTATGAATAAATTTTAGATATGTAAAAAAAAAAAAAATGAAGAAGAATATTTCCGAAAAACCAAGCGATTACATATATTTGTAATAATTCTAGAACGTATCCTGAATTGAATATCGATATAATATTACAACATACACTTAAACACATATCACCAAAATAATAATAATAATAATAATAATAGTATAACGTTCATATAACGTTCCGTTCCGTTTCACTGTCGTTATATATTTGAAGGTATTCGATGAACATTATTTACAAAATCCTGTTTTACAGTGACTTCAAAAATGTATCCTACATTTTTGCACTGAAAAAAAATCAAAATAATGACAACCTCAAAGGGAAAATACTTTCAAACAGTTTCACAACGATTGGAACAAGTACAGCTGAATATTTGTATTCACAATAGATTGGGATTGAATTTAAAATATGAATTCATTAATACAAAATCACTGAAGTTAAATAAACAAAATCATTACTTCTATGATAAAAATTGATTTTAGTTTAAAGTCAACCATTTTATTGATCGAAAATAAAAGTATACTAAATGGGAATATATAATCGTGTAAATAAAGCGAATATACAAATTAAAATAACATACATTTACGCTTGGTATAAATATAAGATTAAGCTAGTACAAATACATACCTATTATGTCTAACTAATGTGGGGTTGAGCCAATCACATGAAGATTGTTGTTACTAATAGACAGAGGATATATAGGATATTTTTGTACATATGAAACAACCATCCATATCACAAAAGTTTGGTTAAACAACGATTTGGTGTGTAGTTTTTGACACCAGCTGCTGGTATCACCGCTTTTTGGATACATGGTATATATGTTTTAAACAGATACCGAACAAATATATTTATTGAGCATAGGTGCTATGTTATATGTACATATGTGATCGGATATATATTATTGTAGTATATATGATCAGTGTTCAATATTATTTTTATAAGGTCTGTATCACATGACCATAATAATAAAATTTAATAGTTATCTGTGATTTTGCGTATAATTTTACAATTATTTTTCTACAAAATACAAATGATTTTGATAAAATAAAAACTGATAATTTTTTTTTATGTTTTTTTTCAGGTAAGCAACTACTAAATTAATTTTTCTCAGTTTCAACAAAAAGGTAATTTTTTTCGATATCTTTAACCATCCCTGACTCTAGACAAAATTTTAAGAATTTGTCCTATTTGTCAATTTGTAGTAGGCTGTGTTTAGGGTTCAGGTTTCGGTTAAAAATTTTAAAAAATGTGACCCATGTCTGTGCCAATTTTTCAAATCGATTTTCCTATAAATGACGAAGATGTGAGGGTGTCTTTATCTTAAATGCGACAAAGTGTATCATCGAAAAAACATTTTTTTTTTTTTGGATTTACTAATGATATACGTGTGTGTTGCTTATATTAACCAATAAATATACTCGAAAATCGAATACCGTGTTGTGGTTTACTTTAGTGGTGTAAACCTTCTGTGCTCCATTGCGCTCCCCCATACATATATTCACTATCAATGATAATAATAATGATGATAATAATGATTGCTTACAATATTATTATACATAACATAACATATTATGTCAAAACCATTGATAATACGTTATGTTGTTAAGTGTATTGCTTTACTGCTGCTGCTAATACATTATTATACTCTCCTAAATTATGATGGTAAACACACAGGATGATTCATAAATCAATAAACACTGAAAATTCTCATTCTAGACCAGCTTCTAGCTTAAAAAATGAATCGAGGCTCCTGGACATCGTTCACATCATTAGTCAGAATCTCTTAAAAAAATATTCTTAGTTTACTGCGATATAATTCATCCAAATTCTCTTTGATAGGGAGCTTCCTTTCTGAACTGAAGGCTGCCCCTGAAATAGGAAATCTTAAGCAAATCCAATCTTAGATGGTGGAACACACTTGTGGTATAACAACACCATTATGGTCGGAGGCAAATCGTATACGTTCCGAAGATCATCAAAGGGCCTGGTTGGGAAAATTGCAGAATGCTGGCTAGACAGTAGGCATGCTGTAGACCGGAGATGGACTCATTTGAGTCAACCGTTCTTTGATAACCTCTTCGATCTGAAGTTCGTTGACGTCAAAACTAGCAAGAATTGATCATAAGCAGATTCAAATTGTAGTGATCGGGGAGAGATCCACTCACTTTTCGGTGTCACAACGACTACAACTCTATGGTCTAAGTTTGTCACACTTATAGTCTTGCGTAGTACTAAACTGTGGTTCATAAGTCTCTACCTGGAATCATAACCTGCACCACACTTGATAATGTTAGAAGCCTGATTGTAAATTAATAGGTCGTCATAATTAAAAGTCAACGATATTTCCTATTTGTTTCCCTAGAAATCAGTAAAATATGATCTGATCGCTTGTACTTATTCATCTTGTACAAGTACTATCATCATGATCACTTCGATTTACCTAAATTGATATTCCCCATATTCTAAAGTAGTCACATAGGTGGATATTGCAGATGCATCAACTAACTCATTTCATTCTCATCTCTACCTACCAGAGTACCAACTTACTTCCCGGAGAACTGCAACAGTCTCACTTGCATATGCACTATATGGATGATAATTCACCACATAATCTACTGTATAGTAATAGTACCTACTTCAAGTATACCTAGTTCACTTCTACAAAGTGTTCCAAGTTAAAATATCAAGATTTTTTCAAATGGTATATATTTTATGTAAATATATTTATTCATATCAAAATTTTGATATAGGTGTTCCTAAAATCACCTAATTAGTCCATTTCCGGTTGTCCTGTGATCACGATTACTCAAAAACGAGAAGAGATATCAAGCTGAAATTTTCACACCTATTCGTGTACTTACGTTAGCTTATGTAAGTTGTACTCACTCGTACTAACGTTTGACGTGAGTGCTGACGTGTTAAAATAATGACAATTTCATGAATACAGTCATTATAGAGAAAGCGTTCATTTCTGGACACAGGATGTTGAAGTAGATGTTTTAGCAATGATCACTAAAATATCCCTATCTTCCAAAATTCCAAGACATTGTACCCAGAAAAGGATGTTTTTCTGGCTATAAGTGTCTTGAGAAATTATCATTAACATTGTTAATTGAACGTTATTGGACAAAGTTTTGCTTTTATAACTTGAAGCACCTTGTATGTTACATATCAAAACACCTCCTACTCTTCGATTATGATGATGATGACAGTCAAGGAATAACAACACTAGGACATCGTGAAGGAACACACACATGCCACAACATAGCATCATCGTCTTCTGTGAACACTTTACGATGGAAATATGTAGATGCACTAGATATATGTTGGATGTCATTTTAAATTTGTTATTATTATCCTTCCATCTTATCGATATTGGAGAAAAGTTTTTCTGAAATATTATACGATGTTATCGATCATTTCTTTTTTAGGTTATGTATTATTCGTAAGCTGTGTTTATGCTTCTGTAAAGTTGTTGGAGTGAAATGGGGGAAAGCAGGCTAGATAATATAAGAGTAACAAGACGGTCTTTTAGGAAACTAATCTCAAAAATTCCCAAAATTTATAAACATGCAAGCTGGTTATGTGATGTTCTCTTCAAGTTTTGCTGGCTGAAATCACTTTTTAATTGGTTATATTTATCTTGCTTTGAATATCAAAACATGTTTACTGTAAATTTTAAAAGAGTGCTACCTAGAAACATCAGATTTCTTCCCTTTTGAGAACAATTTTAAAGAAAGGTGTTATTCCGAATGAAAAATGTGAGAAGCATGAAATTCTTCGGTCTCCCAAAAATGGTTTTGGATGTCTATGAGGAAAAAGAACTATTCATTAATCTATATCAATTTACAAGTTTTTCAATTTTCTCATAGTAATAAACAAATTATATTGGTTTTCTCTCCCTTCAAGGATTGATTATTTAATTATATAAAAGTAATAAAACATCAATAAGTATTCCATAGTTTTGTAAGGTTATGTACGTAAAGGAATTCACATCAAAAAACTTTGCTCTCATTAGTCAATAAATGTGTACCAAAGTATTGCTTGCTCATAATAAAATCATTAATTAGTGAATATAGAAATATTATGAACTTTAATAACTAAGTTTTAATCTATATGTACAAAATAGTTCAAGAGTTAAATGCTTAAATGGACTTTCCTAGCATAAAACATTTAGAGCGTTCATCTATTGGCATATGCAATAAACGTTCTTACAATCCGGATCACAATTAAACCAAATTTTGTACCCAGGCGTTAGTCAGGCACAAAACAAAACGAGACTTCAAGCTTATCCAAAATTTTTTCTGCTCAGATTTCAATAAAAGTAAGTCGATAAATTTTTAATTTTTCTTTGAAAGTTGATCTTACCCATTTCAGTAGTTGACTATTTTGAACTGTTGTAACAAAATTGGGAATTTGCATGATTTTTTTTTTGATTTATTAAAAACTTACTCATGTAACAAACAGCCGAATAACTTTAAAAACAACCAAGATAAAAGCCATCAAAGTTCTGTTTTTATCTCACTCTAGCAAAACAGAATTTAACATGGAGTACCTTTGGTATAGCAAATGGCTGATAGATACACTGACGTCATTGTGCTTACCGGAATTAATGATGGGAAAAAATTTGCCTGCTTCAAAAATAAAATTGTCCACTTTTATTTAACAATTCAACATCGACAATTTTGGAGTTTTAATACCAATAATTAGGTATCTAAATAGCCAATAGCTCTCTTACTAAACAACAAACATACATATATACAAGTTGAAGTAGTATTAATTTACTTTCTACTTAGCTTAAAGACAAATAAATACCTTCACAGATCTCTAAAGAATTCTATTCTCCATCTTATTCCATTAAGGTGGTATATCAACATCTCATTCATTAACGTTTAAACATATAATAATCATCAGATCAGATCAGAATGAATATCTAATGAATTTTATATGATGCCGATATTTAAACCTGTTAAAAAAGGAATAGTACTCTATTTTGATCTAAATACTATGTGTGATAGAAAACATATTTGAAAAAGTCTTTAAAGCTCGTCTCTGAGAGAAAGTCTACTTCATAAAAATCTGTTTTAAGAAATTTGCCACGTAGTAGCTAGTTACTCTATTCAGTGACTTATAAGCCTAATAAAGATAATCCTTATATTTGAAGAGTCACAAAAATGTCGTCTAGAAGACTGGATTTTGTATATACTTATCTTTCTTTTATGAAATTAGGTAACTTCACCTGGAATTCGAGTTGCGTTAACTGCGTATAACGAATGAAAGCTAGGAAAGTCACTGATTTTCGAGCCATTTTAAGGTATTTTTTAATAATTTTTCACGTGTCAAAATATTTAAATATATTAAGTTTGACCGTAATTTTAACATGATTTACTTTTTGAAAAACAATATAATTTTGCTTTATTAGTGGGCATCCAAGGACATAGTTAACATAACCACTCTCAAGTGCAAAAGTTACATAATTCGTACCAAAGTTTTATCCCTATATATTATAAATGTGAAAGTAAGCATGTTTATTTGTTTGTTACGCTTTTACGCTGAAACTAGCGAATGGTTTTTAATGAAACTATACAGCAATATAGCTAATATATCAGAATAACACATGAATTATAATTTATAAAGATATATTAAAAAAATTATAAAAATTATAAAAAAATTAAATTTAATTGACCATTTTTTAAACTTTTACATAAATTTTTAATATATGGTTCAAAATGATGATGATAAATGGAGGAGATCTATGATCATGATTTTGAACCATTAATTAAAGAATTCTGTAAAAATTTAACATAGTAAATGTCAAACAAATCATGGCCAACTTTTCTGATAAAATCAATGATTTATGACTATTTTACATTTAACAAAATTGAAAACTGTGTATATCAAGAGAGGATGGAGACTATAAAGGGGTGGTTTTTACTTTTAAGCCCAATGAAGCGGGTGGATATCAACCTAGTAAGAAAATAAATATCCGAAATTCAACAAGTCTTAAAATAAACTCTCGAAAATATCAGCACCAAATTGAGATATTCAAATGAATAACCCTATTTTTTAGATATTTGTTCTGGAGGACATTGGTAATCGGATATTCACCATATTTTTATACAATCGGTATAATCGAATATAGATATTTAAATAAATTTTATTATGTACCTATAAAGAAATTATAGGTAGAAATTCAATTTCAACTTTGGTAATAATTCATTCATTATTTGTTGAAAATATGTTGTGTACAATAACGAAATACGTGACTTGCTTACGTAAATACACTTATTATAGGTAGGTGTTCAAAGGTATATTGAATTATTTAGGACCATTATAATTCACAGGGTTGTCCAATAAAAATTATCCACAGGAATGTTGTTTACAAAAAAATGTTTCAAACAAAAGTTGTTTATTTTTTTTTATAAGAAATATTACATTTAAACTTTTGTTCTATCATTAACGGTTTACAAGATAGGTCCTACGGACCCAATGCCCAATTGACCTATGTTACTCTTTTACGAACTCGACCCCACTTTTTTATTTCCTGAACCCACTATAAAATTTTCAGCTTGATATTTTTTTTACAGACGGGAAAACAGGTAATCGGAAATGGACTAATTACTTGATTTTATGAACACTTATATCAAAATTTTGTTCATAGCGTCAATATTTTTAAGCGTTATAAACTTGGGACTAAACTTAATATACTATGATATATTTTATATATACATGGTATAAATATATCTCATCTGGTTATCGAATGAATTAACATCGTCCTTATACCGTCTCTTAGACTACAAGTAAACATAAATATTCATTTCAAATGTGCAATTAACAAGAAATAATAAATACCAGAGAATTAAATTCATCACAACCTGCTTGTTATATTTGACCCAATATTAGCGCTTGTATAATGTTCGGTTGTAAATAAATAATACCCCGGTATAAAACAATTTTATAATATGACTGTTCGATAAAATAAATACATCAAAATAACGAAATCGATTTCCTATATACCTCCATAGAGACAAGCGATGCTCGTCGATTATGACATTAAAAGCCAATTATTATTTATCGAAAATAGCTTTTAGCTTCGTATATCATTTGATATATAAAATATTTATAGTATATATATATATATATATATATATATATATATATATATATATATATATATATATATATATATATATATATATATATAATTAAACATTATAAAGCTTTTGGTAGGTAATTTAACTTTGTGTAGCTTTAAGCTATATATGTAGGTATGTATGTAAGCTTCATAAAAGTCCATATTAGCCACGTACAATGTTATAAACGATTTAAACTATCTTCTCTACATGTATTATAATCATTAAATAATGGTGTCCATTATACATATATATATATATATATGTATTATATGCTCTGGTCACGATGTGTGGCCGAGACTAGACCAATGGTCAAGTTTTGATCATATATAATGGAATATAATCACCCATTTATTAGATAGTTTTGAAAATCTACTTTATATTTTCTCAGTTCTGGAATTTTATACAGGAATGAATTTATTTGTGGTATATGGAGAAAAAAGAGCGAATTAAATGATTTTTTCGAGAAATTTTTTTATGATTCTGATGACGTAATAAAATAAAAAAATTCGATTTTTTTGATAACACAGGTAAATTTGATCCTATCTGATTGGATGGGTTTTTGAAACCCACTAATTTTGGGTCATTGTTTTCAGCTGTAATATCAATTTTTTGTTAGCTATTACTCACATGAATAATTCCGGGACCAGGACTCCACTTTATTGAAATCAATTAGAGCTAGGTTAATTTTGATCACAAATTTCAAAAGTATGGCCCAAATTCAGTAGGATTACATGCTTGGTTTATCAAAATTGGATAAAATTTGGATGTGATAGAGCAAAATTAAATTTTTTGGATTCTGATGACGTCATAAAGTTAAAAATTTCGACTTTTTTTATAATACAGACAAATTTGATCCGATCTTATTGGAATTTTTTTTGAAACCCACTAATTTTGGGCCATTCTTTTCAGTTGTGATGTCAATTTTTCCGTAGCTATTACTTATATGCATAATTCCGGGAACATGGCTCCACTTTCTTGAAACCTATTAGAGCTAGGTTAATTTTAAAGTTTAGTAGGATAACATACTTGGTTTATCAAAATTGGATAAAATTTGGATATGATTTCTGTTATTAATTGATAAATTGGCTTAGTCCATTTTCGTTAGAAGAACATTATAGCGACAATAGTATCGATTATGAATAAGAGTACACAAACATATTAAATAGATTAAATTGGAAGTAACTGAGTACGGAATTTTTATGTTTAAAAAACGAAAAAAATCATAATTTTAAAATGGAATTTACTAACAATATGGTATTTATATAAACTTACTTTGTTTTAAGGATGGCTTGAATTTACAAAAAAAAAATGTACAGAAGGGAGTGTCAGTATGTCGAATACCTTGTGTCTAATAAGAAAATAGTTTTCTAAATTAATTCATATCACTGTCATAAAACAAGAGTCTATGAAATCAAGTTACAGTTCCTTAAGGTACAGTTAAGAGTTAGAGTTTTTGTAAAATTATAGTGTAGGAAATGCTTCTCTCATCTAGATATACCCTAGAAGCTAAGTTCTTTCCGTTCCTCTGGGGTTCACGAGCTTTATCAAGTAGTATCTGCAGTGTTAATTATATTTCTCAGTAAACGATTTGTTTCTTAATATATGCAAACACATGAAGTTACTTTTGGTGAATTTTCCGTAAACATTCGGTATACAATTTTAATTTTTTTAATTTTATTAAAAAATTTTTTTCGTAATGTAAAAAATTTTAATTGTAGGTAATATTTAATATGAATTATCACATTAATTAAAAAAGCTTTTACGAATTACAAGTATTTATTATTGTGCTGAGTTGAACTATAGCTGGCGCTGGTTACAGTTCTTTTTGAGTGAATATAATAATAGAACTTTTATGTAATACGTGTGGAATGTATACGACAAAATATTATAATATGTAATTACGAAAAAAATATGTGTGCTATTATATCTGTGACAACTTTGAAATGCCATGGAAATAAAGTAGAAACCCTGAAAATCGAAACTTTTTCATAGACTACCGTAGCCTCAAAAATATTAAGGCTTAATTTTTATTTTCTACACAATAAAAGAAATTACTTAATATCAGTAAACATAGCTTGTGAAATATATTCGTTAAATTCTGCCGAAAAGTGGATTCACAAAAGTTCAAGCAAAGGAACTACCTTCGTTTAAGAAAATAAAAAGTTAGCTGCTAAAAAATTTAACTATTTCTAGTAAATATTTTCTTAAACCAAGAAAATGTTTACCTGCTGCCATGTTAAGGGCATATTTTCTTTCAGCTTGTACTTTTTTCACTTTTCAAGTACGTAAAAATAATTTCGACCTTGTGATAGCAGTCGTATGAAAAGTATTACATCGTTTAACAATTTGGGTTTTAAATTATTGATTTTATTCATTTAAGAATATTACTTTAATTGTATTTTCAAGTGAATTATAAAATACATTTTTAATTATATTAATCAAATTTGATTAGCAGCCTAAATTGTAAAATTAGTTGCTTGATCCAACTAGTTTGTAGCTCATTTAATAAGCTCTTTAGTACCTGGATGATCGAGCTTTACTTGGTATTTTTTTAGTTAAAAAGGCCCAAATATTATCACTAATATAAGAACCATTGAAAATGTCTCTACACAAATATCATTTTGAATGTATTTTAGTTTGTCGCCAATAGATGTCAGGAAGAATCATATTTTGCAGTCAAAGTTTCAGTTTTCCTGAAAACACGGATAAATCGACGTTTTCTAAAATGAAAACTACCTTGATCGATTTTTCGCTCCAAAAACCTTCTGCATACTAATTTTCATGCACTTTCTACCCCACCTTATATTTAAATTAACCTAAACAGTTAAAGGTGTACAGTTCGACTTCATGTTAAATAATATAAATTATTGATTAGTATAGTTTATTTATTTACAATTAATTATAAACTAATATAGTTAACTTCAATATTTTTTAGTCAGTCATATAAAAAAGGTACATATTATCAATTATATGTAACATAGTTAGTGATATTTATATTACCAACATGTATAAATATCACTATAATGTAAATATTAAATCCCTAGAAACTTCTATTAAATAAATATAATTATGTAAATGAAAATTATGCTTTTATTTTATTAAATGTATGGTTTGACTACTGGCTGGAATAATTGTGTTCATTGGGTGTACCAGAACATATGGTAAATACTTCAAATAATGAAAAAAGGATACATCGAAATTATAATTTTGTATGCGGAACATGTGCTAGAAAACACCCTCCTTCGATGGCATAGATGCTTGAAAATATTCATACCGTATCAAATATCTGTCAAATTCGGTGTTAAAAATTATTTGAATGTGGCTTTTTTAAACTGTCCCAAGATGTCATAATATATTATTATAATACCGATATTGTTAAAAATATTTTTTTATACTAGAAATAAATTTTATAATACAAAGATTATTGTGTTATAGTATTCACTTTATTTGTCGTCACTTATCTACCTTTTGTTCACAGTTACATCAATTTTAAATTTTTTGATGCAGATCCCTTTTTTTTGAATTTTTTTTGAAAACAGCCATGTTACTCGCTGCTAATCAAGCTTTCTATAAGTGAAGTAATTTTTCAAATAAGTTTGCGTATTTTTTCAGTTCATCTATTATAATGTAGCTATATAAACTTGCATCATCTTTTTCACCACGTTAAGAGTTTTTTCCTTTGGGCTCACCTAAAGTGTCAAAGGAAAGCCCTACATATCAACTTGCTAAATCTCTCCCTAGAATATTGACCATATATTCTATTACACAAGGTATGTTTGTTAGTACACAAAATATTTATTTCAAAATTCTAAAAAATATATATGAATAAAAATATACATATGACACCGTCACTCTTTAGTTTAGCCCAACGCCATTTTATATTAAGGGAGCTGAGACTTCAAGCCCGAAGGATTCAAATAAGTGGTCGCAGAAGTGAAACACTAAAATGGTCAAAGTTCGAAAAAGTTGAACCGTAAGTCGGATGAGAAAGCAAATTTTGTCTTTCGATTCTTTAGAGCGTCAAGAAATTATGTGATTTAAATTTATTTATAAAAAATTAAAAATTTGTAATTTGTGTAAATAATATGCATTTTAAATTAACCGTAAATATACTAAATTCTCTTAACTTGTTACTCGGGAGTTTTCGGTGTTGCTGAACAAGAATATCGCGTCAGAATTGGTCTTTGAGGTACCTGGTGCCCAGAGTAAACGGTAGCCCCGTCGTCTGCTGGAGCTTTTGGGAAATTTGTTCAAGATTGTTACATTGGAGTACCCTGGGCACTAAGTACCTCGAAGATCAAATCTGCGATATTCATGCTAAGCGACCCCAAAAACAAGTTTGGAATCATTTTCATCACTATTAACGAATCGAATGTCGAAAACTGCATTCAAAGTCGACTTACTGCTCAAATTTTTCTTACTGCGATTAAAGATATGTTGTAATATCTCATGACATGATACTTATTTTTAAATCTATCCATTCTGAACGAAGTGAGTATTTATGCAATGTTGTATAATAGATTGATATTTTGCTAATGTTAACGGTAGCAACGTATACTAAAGTGTAATGTCAAATATGCATTCATATACATATTTATATTTTTATGCACATACCCGTATGATATTTGTACAGATTAACAGTAAATGTTTGACCCCGAAGGCTGAAAATAAAAATATTTATAAATATTTGTACGATGTCAGTATTAGTAATTCATGGAAGAGCCTCGATAATCGGGATTCTATAAAAACCAGGAGTGTTCCGATAAATGGATTTATTACGATTACTGAGATTGTATAGAAAAATTCATTATAAATTAAATGAAACATCGCAAAAACACCATTGCAATTGAAGTGTTTAAGCGACAAATGAACCAAAAACATGTTATTGTAATGCTATCGTGTTTTTAGAATCATTACAATGAATCATATTAGATGTATATACAAACAAACATTGACGAGAGAGGTGTAGGAACTGCGAATGGCCAAAAAATTTTGTTATACTGGACGTTTATCGAGTGTTACGATTATCGAGACTCCACCGTATACGTGAAAAACCTGATAATTACATATTAACGAATTTTGACATTATTATCATAATCAGCGACTTCGAAAACTCATTATTAGATATTTTACTGCATGTTTCTTCTTTCCTCAGTACAATTTTTTTGACTTGTACACGAATATCACTTTTTTTTCTAACGCTTAACCTGGTTTTTAGTTCGTGTCCCTGCCTGCTATCAAAAAATGACTTAATCTGCACAAAATTTAAAATTTTTAATACATCCCTTAGTTTATAAGATTGCGTGAATTGAGTCTACAAATCAATTGAAAATTTAACTTCAAATGGGCTCTCTACACAAACTACAATTAAAAAAAAAAAATGTTGGACGTATTTATTTCATACTTTTGCTGATTAAATCTTCGAACTTTTAATTAAACTAACTCAATCAACTAGTATAAAAATAACATAATAATATTGAATTATATAGTTTCATAATAAAATAATACAAAAATGAAAAGGTAAACTAATTAAATTACATAAAATTAATAACAAAAATAAATAATTTAATAAGCATAATAAATATATGGATTAAAATAATTATTTACAGATTTGTTAATTAATCATATTTTTGAATAATGGCTTCATTTTTATTGAAAAATAAACAATTTTCAGTTCCAGTCGTGTACTTTCGTTATTTTAATATAAGTCGTACTCACTAAATTAAGAAAACTTGTGACAAAAATTTTAGGAAATAGTACAAGATCCGAATTAAGGTCGACCTTCACCCATCTGTTTACCGAATGAAAGTTATTTTTTATGAAATGTAAAATATTTACAAATATCCCTGTTGTGGGTTGCCCTAAAAAATATGGTCCAGACAACTTTTAATAAAAATATCAAAACTTGGAAAGCTTGTAAACTTTATTTTTTGACTGATATTTTGTGGACAATCATATAGCACCGTATTTGCAATAAAATTATCTTTATTTATATATGTGAGGCAATGAATTAACAGATGAACGTAATTACTATTCACAACTTGTATAAATGCGAAAATAGTGAACGAAAAGAGGCAATCAATAATCAATAATCAATGATCAATATTCGTTAGATATGTAAGTCAGTGAAAAATTTCAAAAAATTTTACTCTTGATATTTTCACTAAAAGTAGTCTTGACCACATTTTTTTAGGCAACCCATTGCAGGGATATTTGTTAACATTTTATATTTCATAAAAAATAACTTTCATTCGGTAAACAGATGGGTGAAGGTCGATCCTAATTGGGATCTTAGACTAAAATTAGTTGTAATGAATTTAATTATTTAGAATATTTCTCTGCTGTAATATTTTCACTCTCAAATATCATTCAATAATCACATAAACAAACTATTTTTAATTTGCTAGTCCATTAAAAAATAAATTTATATAAAATTATGAAGAGGTTATGATTTATAAAGTTAAAAAATATTTATCGAGTGAAATATTTGACGCATGTTCAAAACACGTGAGTAAATATTTCATCACGCAATTAAAGATTACCGAACGGTTTACGAGTGCTGACGGGTTAAATGAATGTAGAAATTTTTTAAATACTAAAAAGCATTCATTTAATATTCATTTATTATTTGTAGGATTAAAAAGAAAATCAATAAACCAATAATAATGATGTAAATGCAAATGATGTTTGGTTTATGAATTTTAATAATACTGCACCAGAGAGGTAACATCCCGCTTAGTATGCCTAAAGCGGTTTACTAATCATATTATAATTATTTTTCATACATTAATTCATTAACGATTCTATGGATATATTTAAATTTAATTATAAATGTAAAACATAAGGGATTAAAATTCAAATTTAATTAACCATATCATGAAAAATAAAAAAAAACTTTTAACAAAAAAGAAAACCGACTTCAAAAGAAAAACTTTTCCAAAATAAATTAATATGCACTAAAAAGTAAAAAATATAATGTAGTTTAAATTATTGTTATTTTTGGAGTCGGTGTCAGCCAAGGAAACAACTTTGACAGAACAGTTCGCTACATTAGCTTGGGTGACACCGACTCCAAAAATAACAATAATTTTAATTACATTATATTTTCGTTATTTTTTACTTTTTAGTGCATATTAATTTATTTTGGAAAAGTTTTTCTTTTGAAGTCGGTTTTCTTTTTGTTAGAAGTTTTTTTTTAATTTTGTGATTTTTAGTGAATCTGAAGTACACTAACTAATTTGTCACTAAAAAAGAATCATCGAAATCGGTTGGCTTGAAATTGAGTTATTCGTCCTCTTGCCGTGCATATTTAATCAAAATTTAAGACTTTTATGGTTTTCTCATGGATGCCGTTGTTACCAAAATGAAATGGGATCACACGGGAAGCACCAGCTTTCAAACAGATAAAGAATCATCAAAATCGGTTCACCCAGTCGAAAGTTATGAGGTAACAAACATTAAAAAAAAAAAAAAAATACAGTCGAATTGATAAACTCCTCCGTTTTTGTTTGAAGTCGGTTAAAAAAAGGTACAAATAATATATTAATTTATTTTATATTTTATAAACAATCTTATTTTAATCTACCGGGCAGAAATTTGGTTGTATTACTGGCACGCATCTTGGGTTAGTTAACGCAACCGCTCTTAGCCACAACACGAACTTTATTCTTACAAACAGGCACAGTGGCGGAGCGGGTAGAGGCTCAATCGCCTTGAACCTTTTGTCTACTGACTGGGAGGTCGCGAGTACGAATTCAGGCAGCGGTAAATTATATCTTCTGTGTCCCTTCCCAGCTCTTGCCATGAGGAGATGGACTCATTTGCGTCAATCTTGTTTTGACAACCACTCTCAACTGAAGTCCGTTGACGTCAAAGTATTATTGCTGTTCTTAAACAATTCCAAATGATTCATTCAGAGTAGTTGATTCGTCAAGCCACATTTTGTTATCACAAAGATCGTATGGTCTTAGTGTGTCTCGTTCGAGGACAGTCATACTTACCTAACCAAACCTTAGCTAAGCTCGAAAACTGGCAACTGCTGTAAGCACTTTAGCTTAGTTATTTAGAGCTCTATTGCCAAAAATTAGACTAGGTGGGCTTGTTCACCGCTCGAGTGTATTTTTCTTCATATCTAGCATTGTTTTTTTATGATATTTTGTCTACATATTGTGCTAAAGCTATTTTCATAACATTCAGGTCACTGTTCAATTGTTAATTATCTTTCCCACGTTGGTGGTACGCGGTTCTATTTGCTTAAATTCACTTTTCAATGCTGCTTTTTGTCTCACAAACAAAATATCAAATCAAATTTTTGTCAAAAACACTGCTTCAGTACACACAAGTAAAGTATAAAAATATATTTTAGCACAAACATCATTTTACTGCAGACATACTAGACCGTCACATGGCATCAAAAAAAAGTATCAACTTGATACAACCAACATGTTAAAACGATACCACGGAGAGACAATATTGGGCATGTTTTCACGTAAATGCTCGGTTTTTTTCCTCCAAAGATCCAAATATTTCCAAAATATCATTGATATTGATATGCTTTGTTTCTTGAAATAAATTTTGATCCTTTGATTCGAATATTGTTGTTATGCTCATCATATGCTTAATAGTTGTCAAAATATATTTAAGGGAAATCAATTCCGAAACAGGCCCGTGATTTCAAAAGTGCATCATGTGCGTACATTTTTTTTATACCATGTGACAGTCTACACAAAGTAAGAATGATGATTCTATTTTATGCTCTTTGAAATTTTTACTTAAGGTAGTACAAGCTCCAAGGCAATTTTAGATTTAGGGTTGAAATAATTTGACTTTGACTTTGACTTTGATTTTAACTTCATGAATGTAGACGAAAAGTAAGAATAAAATTTTTTTATATCTGCCTTAGTTTTCGAAATATCGAAAGCGAAAAAATTTTTATTTAATTAATTTGTGTCCTCACTACCGTGCTCATACATCCTTAATTAGTTGGGCACAACGGGTTTTTGCTTTCAATAATTAATTAAGGTTTTAAATAGTTTTTTTTTAAATTTCCACAGACAAGTTTTGGAGAAATTCATTTATTTATTTAAATAATCGGGGGTTCTCCACTCTGAAATTATCAAAATTGGTTTAGACTTAGTCCAACTTCATATAAAAAAAAATCAAACCTTCTATCCAAAATTGTCCCTGGCGCTCGTACGTCCTTAAGACATGGTAATGATTTCTACTAACACTGTGAACGAAATATCTACTTTGTCTCCTGTGTGATGAACAACAAATATTGTTACTTACTTTACCGAACATGAAGATGTAGAAGGATAGAGACGAAGAAAACACAGACTTTAAGGTAATCGAATCAGCTGGATACCAATATTTTTACTTTATGTTATATGTTTACTTGAAACTTGAAACCATTTGATGAAAAATTGTTGTACAGGAAAACAGTAGAGTTCTATTAGTGAAAAATTTTATGAAAAATATCAATTCCTAGATGTTTTTTTATTTAGTAACTTTAAAAAAAATCTTATTCTTAAAAACTTGTGTAAGTTGGACGATCCAATGAAACAAACTTTTTAACTGTAATTTTTATGAATATTAAGGGTTATTAAGGCCTCCAAACATACTTGTTTAGCTCATTCAACGATACGTTCTAGAATCGTTTCGAGGTTAAAGACTTTGGTACACGATTTAAGGCGATATTTTACTCACCTAGTCGTAAAATAAAGCTAATTTTGTACTTTTTCGATCAAACTTAAGTTTTCAAACAAGTTTCATCAAATTCAAAAACAACAATTTTTTTTTTGTGATTTTCTCAATTTTTCAAAGGGGTACACCACCTTGAGAAAATCGGACAAAATCAGAATCGAATTTAAATCAAAATTAATTTGCCTTTGATTTGGATAAAAATCATTTTCTAGGGTAAATTTGATCAAACAGACCTAAAATTCGGTTTCTTTTGACAGTTTTACATATAGTTTCTGAGATATAGGTTGAAATCCTGGACGATGGGTCACATCTCGTAGATATTTCTTCATTGCAAACATTATATGGGACGTTTATTAACAAAATGAACTCATGTTTTTGGATTACTTAGCATAATAAAGACCCACAAACATATAAAACCAGCTTATTTGATGGTTATTTAAGTATTTTTCGAGATATCTCCAATATTACTCCGACATTAACGCTTTCAGTACAGGATTTTGGACCATATCTCACTAAACGAACCACATGCTCGTCATTTTTGAATCAAAATATGCTTCGAAAATTAATTTCAGATCGTGAAAATTGAATTTTCTTCATAAATTACAGTCAAATTTATCATTTTCGCGATTGAAAGAGTCCTAAAACTTAATGATTAGAAGAGATACCTAAAAATTTGAAAAAATAATTGACTTAGAATATTTTGAATTCTACTGTACTCTATTTCTTAGAAAAAACTAAATAACGTTAGCGTTATATTAGCCAACGTCATGTTAGTATAGCAGAAGAGTGTATACACTATCGAAAAGTAACGATAGTAACTCAACATACATGACCCTAATAAGATTCGTAAGAGTACAGGGTGACTCGACAAATAATGTTTATTTATAATGTACCAAGGTACGAAAGAAATATAGTTCTTACCGGTTGGCCCACGAAACTTCTCGATCTTTTTTTTAACCTCCTGAAATACGATAGAATGTGTGTATACGTCTCTGATATCTTACATGCAAACAAATCATCGAAAAACTGAATTCCCAATTTTCATTACTTCCCAACTTACTTTTGCCAGTTTTTAAAAAGGGACCAAATAAATAAACCAATTTCACTTTAAAAAGAGATCGGTTAAAGTAAAGACTGATTTAATCGATAGTTCGAAGGAGCTGGAATGATTTTTTTTTGTCAAAAAATGCCATCTACAGTTTTCTAAATTAGTTGAAAGGGTATAAGACTTTCGCTCCAACCTTGGCTGAGAGCCCAACTGTTTTTGAGATATCGTAGGTCTTGTTCATTTTCGTAGGTGCTATTGAGTTACCTGTAAAAAATTACATTTTACATTATTTAAATATCTCTGGAAGGGCTGGACTACTAACAAAATTTAAAAAAACCAAAACTTTATCCTATATTCAATTACTAACTCACCAAATAGCAGAGGATTAGAAATTTTATCTAAAAATTTATGTCAGTTCCTAAACTATCTGAAGTTATTTTTATTTATTTTTATTAATTTTTGGTTCTTATTTCATTTAATTTTATCCCCTTCCCTAATATATAACTTATATACCCTGAACTGCTAAGATTACACATACCTACATTTATAACTTGGAAACTGAAACTCAAGCTCTTAAAATATATCCAACAGTAACACAATCTAGAAAAGTATGTTAGTACATTTCCACAATAAATAATCGCAGATTTTTGTATTATTTTTTCTATACTGCAAGTTTATGTTTAGAAAATAAATAAATTTTTCTTTTTTTATCAAAAGAATATTCTACATGAAAATTTATTTATGTGGTAAATTGAATGAATTTTTCGTATGGGATTTTTTTTTCTCGACCACTCAATATGTATATTACCAACCGATATTTTTTTTGGATCCTATTATTTATATCGATATTTTTTGACTACCTCAATAAAGCGCACCTGGTTTCAGTATATAGAAAAAAATTGTATATATAATATAATAAATATCGGGAAAAAATAAAATTCTCATACATTTTTCTACCGAGTGGCGTACAAAAATCTGTGCAACATACTCACAAAATAGTATAAGCTAAATCATGCATAAAATACCTATAAATCAACTAGTTTCATTATTTTTTGTATCAGTTAAGTTTAAATTTCAAAAGCCTTCGTATGTGACAATAAAAATACTTTTGGTTGAGAAATTTTCACTCACGAAAGTTCGTGAGTGGCTTCATTTCAGTATAACCTACAATATTTTAATTTACGAATAGTTTGGAAATTGGGGCGTTAGCATAATAAAACAAATAGACGTAGGTCAGGAAAACCGGAGACCTTTCAAAAACAGACCCAAATGCAACTTTTAATTTAGTTTTCAAATCTTCCTCTTTGACTGGTTTCAAAATGTCCTAATAAGATTTACTTTTAATTTTTCAAATTTGGGCAAAAATTACTCCAACGTTAGATTAAAGTTAACAGAGGAAACTTTTTTGCTAACCTTTCTGTTCCATAATACAAAAACAAACCCTTGCAGCGTTATTATTTCCTATATTTGTTTCGATAAATTTACGCATATACACACAATCGAAAATCAAATTATTCCGTTACAATTGGGTGTTTTTTTTTTTTTTTTTTTGGTATATAAAACTTGATGTGTAAATAAAAATATCAAAATGGCGAAAATATAATAAACAAATTTACCCCGAAACGAAACATCACAATTCACACCTAATAAAATCAATCCAACCAAAATGATTTCCAATATAAATTTTGTTTGAGCTTTGTTATTTCGTTCAATCTTTTTAGTGATAATTTTTTGGCCCGATAATTAAAGATTTTTTTCTTTTTATTTTTTAAAAGTAGCGAAGATCTAGAATGACTCCCCTTTGGAAAGTTATTTTCATTGGTAGAAATACTTACACAATCTATGTAAAAGTTTAGAAAATTTCCAATCACAACATTGTCGTCATATTGTCTTTAAAAACTAGATAATAAAACAAAAGATAGTATTTAATTTGCCAAATAATTCCAAGAAAATGGTTATAGAAAAGCAAAGTAAACATTATTCAAGGGTATCGAAAAGAAATTTTGGAAATAATTACATACCCACACGAGTTTTAAAAAAGTTTTACGATTAAAGATACAAAAAAACTTCAAGTATTATTTGTAAAAAAAGCAATTGAAGTTATTTTAGTATTCTAAGTATAATTGGTATACTTATGGACAGAAAAATTGAATCGCTAAACCCTTCAGAAATGATAATGATAGACTATATTTTATTTCAAACATAGTACGAAATTTATCGAGATACAAAAAAGCATATGATAGGAATTTCCAATTTGAAAGTATATTAACGAATAAATAATATCAGAAAAGGAAGTAAGTGTTATTCCACCAAAAGATGTTACAAAAATCGGCTAATAAAGGAAAATGAAAGAAACCGCCCACATTTCGCTAAAAACTCATGGAATGTGTTTCTAAGGTATCAAATATCATAAGTTAGGCATGAGTAAGTGCTACAAATGTTTCTATTTGTTAATAAACAATAAATTGTTAATTAATTGAAACGATCAATGTTGAAGTTCACTTAAAAAATTATTAAATAGGCAACTTGTATGACTTAAATGTTAAGTGTTTGTCAAATAATCGAAAACTATTTTACATGTATAACGTAAACGTAATTCAAGTTGCTTATTTATTAATTTTGTAAGTCAACTTTAACATTAACCGTTTCATTGAATTAACAATTTACTGTTTATTAATAAATAGAAAGATTTCCACCACAAAGTCATGCCTTACCAATGAAGTTTGACGTTCAAAGGAACACATTTCATGAGGTTTTAACAAAATGCGTGTGCTTTCTGTAATTTTCCTTTATTTGTAACATGTTTAACTGTACTATTTAGTGAACCGAGTTATCTGATTTCTTTACCCACGTGTATATCCTAAGTATTTGTTTCCAATAAAGACCTATTCAAACAAAGGACACACTCAACTCACATAACAAAATTTTTCAAGAAATAATTGTAAATGTTTGAATAACAATAAAATAAAAATAAAGTTTTTCTTTTTTCTGTCTGTTCATAAAATGTGATATGATGAGCGTAACGGTAACGATATCTGGTTGGTCGACACAAAACAAAAGAAGATATCATCTGTCAAACTTATGCAGAGTAGAAGAAAAACGAACAGGAAAAGTAAGAGTGAGAGAGGGTGGTTAAAACAAAGAAAATATCCTTAAAAAAATATGTATACAGGATGATCTAAATTATTAGAGCATAACTTCATTAAATGGTAGATAATGTTAAAACAATCACAATATCTCAATCCATTTATAGTTGGGTGATTCCATATGTGACTGACACTACGTTTGACCCAATATTCTTTGTATTTTTAGTCTTATAAAACTGTTATGTTAACAGTTTTAGTATAGTTTTATGATTGATTCTACATGTATCCCTCTCTACAGAGGAATTTGATATTTAAAAGATTTGCTCATTAAACTTTGTGATATATGAATTATTTTACGAAATACAAATGTGACTAACACTAACTGCGAATGGAAGTCGCATTCGAGAGAGCTTTTAAACTTTGAATGTCTTCCTCTATGCACGATTTATGATTTTAAATTGTATCTAGAGCCAAATTATATAAAACAATTTACTGAAAAATGGTATAATAAGGAACCTTAGTATTTAAGAATCAAATTTATTAGAAAAATGAATCTTGTCTGACGCTACCAGCACTTCGCATTACAAGATAGTTTTATTTTGAGTTAAGTTAAAAGAAACTTAGAAATGAGTACTACGGGACATAAGATAATGACTTCATTCACCATTTTCGAGATATAAAAATGTACTAAGATGCTATTTTTGAGTTCAATTAATAAGAATAAAATCATTTATTGAATTTCGGATGTTATAACTTGGATCACTCTGTATACATTCTATATTTACTCTTATTATTTGTAATAGATATATAACCGTAAGGTTTTAACAATATGTTGTTCAATGTTTAACCGACTGTAAAACTATTAAAAACTTTTAACTGTAATAATAAAATTATTACGCATTTTATTTTAATATTAATCTGTCTCTATTTGTTTCTTTGTACGTTTCCGGATGTGTCCAGGTACGTATTGAAGAAAGTTTTTGATCAATCTTCCAAACGAGTGGAGGTTAGTTTAGATTATATTGGCTGTCCACGAGAAACTCATTTTCAGAACTTTTTTAACAACTCCGACGCCAAAATTAATAAATTGGCAGTACATAGTCGGTGTGGTATTGAAGTCGTGTGAGGGCGACCCCTGTAGAGCACACGACTAACTTCCCAGAGGGGAAAAAAACATTTAAAAAAGTTGTTGTTAGCCTTCATAGATTATTTTTTGAACATGTACTGCAGCTTATGCTGGACCGATCATTATCTCCATAGATAAATGTTGTGTTTTATCCACTTTTCAGATTGTGTTTGTTCAGTGTTTTTTTTTTTTTATTATCATTAAAACAACTAATTCTGCTGAAAACTCTTTCAGTTCTTAAATACGCGATTACGCGTTGAATAAACCCAGTCATGTGTTAATGTCATAACTGATTCGCGAGATAATCGAGACGAAAGAATCCGAACGAACATAGTGTACACACATTCACAGACATCACATTGAAAAGGTTTGATTCGGATGTTGCGGCCTTGAAACTGCGTAAAACTGGAGATTTTCAAAATCGGCCCCATTACATTAAATTCCTCTAAAAAGTTAAAAATAGAATAAATGAATCCTTAGATCAATGATAAATGAAAAATATTACTTACAATAAACATTATAAATATCATTATTTTGTAAAATACGTTCCTGCAAGAATCCCAAACATGAAAATGATTATACATTCCAGTCGAATAGTTCCCAGATGTATACAAATAAAAGCCAGTGATTGCGTATTGAATATATTTAACAAATAACACAAAAAAAGCTACCTAAATATTTTTTTCGTTCTCAAATGGCATTCGTATGTAAATTTTTACGTACAAAAAGAAGTAAGTATTTTTTAGAACATTAATTAAGTAATTAAAAACATTAAATTAAGTTTTAAAAATTCTCTTTAAACTCTAAAAACTTACATTTTAAAGTGTCTTTAATATATTTGACGGAATGTTCATAATTTAATTTGTGACTATTTTAATTAAATATATAAAGTATGGTTTTCCTGTTTTAAGTATTAATTTTCTACTTGGAAGTAAAAGTGTACTACATTTCCATACGATCTATAAAACTTTCGGAAAAAGGTTTTCGATGTAAAATCGTAAAAACTTTTTTGTTTTAACGGAAATCTTAAGCCGATCTCGTATGTTAAAGATTCAAAAATAGGTACAGTACTTATTTCAATATTTGATATGTTAGCTTTAATTTAACTTCACTTGTATGCCGTGAAATTTTGTAATCAATATTTCACCCACTCAACTGAAATTTTGTATGCATATGAAAATCGGATTGCATTTTTATGGTTAGTATGACCTGAGTTTTCCATCGCTTCCAACATATTTGTAGACTAATTTTGACCCAGCAAGAACAAAGTTGGATTCATTTACCTAACTATTAGGTGAGATATTTTCGAAATTTTGCACAAACATCCTACCTTCGAAGGTTTTATAGTACTATTTGCTAATTATTTAAAATGGATAGGGTAAATTCTTAAATTGCCTCTTTTGGGAGGGGATCAACTACTTTAACCGCCTTTGCGATGGTTGGCGAAGAGAGGTAGTTAATAAAATTTTTTTTTTATTTGACAATATTATTTCTCAGAATTTATTAAAACATTTTCAAAAGACATTCTCTGTCAAATTAAATAAATAAAAGTTTTATTTGTTTGTTTTTGAAAATATTCCAATAACCTTAAAGGTCTTCAAATAAAAGTAAACATCCGAATATTACATAACTTACATTGGACTATTACAGAGAACCCTCGATAACGGTTGAGTTACAGATATCTGTTCTTCTCTTTGAGAGATGAGAATACGTCTTTGGAAAATAGCCTTGTATTTTGACAAGGATCTAATGAAGGTGGAAGTAATAAAAACTACAGAGAGGCCCTTCATTTCTTTTAATTTTTCCACTTCAGTCCAGGTTCCATATTTCTATATACTTTAGATTTTTGCAATAGGTAACAGTGGTATGAAAAGTATTGCCATATAATAGGGGATATCTGAAATTGCAGTTTGACATGTTTTAAATGTGAAATGTGGTTCTAGGCTATTTTAATTTGCTCCTCCAATAATTGGTATCAAGCAAAAGTGGCCGGGTTTAACTAGTATATGCCAATAATTTCAATTCTCAAATTATAAAATTTTAATTATTAATGGTTATAAATTTAAAATTCGAATAAACACAGTTATTCTAAAGTTTTACGTTTTCACATCTGTTTATTAAAAATTCGAATAAACACAGTTATTCTAAAGTTTTACGTTTTCACATCTGTTTATTAAAAATTCGAATAAACACAGTTATTCTAAAGTTTTACGTTTTCACATTTGTTAGCAGTTCCCATGACTGCCTATCATCTTTTTCTGATTTATTTTCGGTAATCTGAATGAGTTTTACTGTAAATGATATTAATAACTTATTAAATATATCAGAGGACCTCTTTCAACTTAAAGTAAGGTTTGATTGTGTACCCGGTACACAACAACACTGTACCGTATCTATGTACATTAATTTTACTGTTTTACCTCAAAGGTAACTAACAACATACTCCATCCAGGTGGATACTGCTTGCTTGCTTGTATTATACATATTTTATTACGAAGTAGTAATTTTATGCACAAGCACGGACCATAATTTCTTAACAAGTCATCTATCATAAAAAGAAAATTTATAATTTTAACGCTCTAACATGTGTGAATTAAAATGTATGTAGGGGAATCTTGGTACAAAAGGTCAATATCCAACTCCAACGAATACTAATCTCCGTCGCTTCCATGACACGATTTCGAAACGAGGAAAGTTAATACAAGTGTTTTACCCATAAGTTAAATTTTCAAAATTTAAAAACCCCCGACAAATGCGATTTATTCCTTGTAAACCAATTTTTGGAAACCAAGCTATAAAATGTTCTGAATCAAGTCGGTACGGCCATTTAGGGGCTACGATGCCACTGAGAAACACACAGATGCACAGATAAACATTTTAAACTTATAACATTCCTTCTTAAATCAATATCAAAATAATGGCCAAGAACATCAGATGAGATAAAAAGGATACTTAGAGAGCTATCATTATTTGTGTACAATTTTTGGAAATATTTTAATTAAAATTGAAATATTGGAGTTGACTTTGTTCTTTAGAATTATTGTTTTGAATTTATAAATTATTTTACCATTTCACTTTTCGAATGTTTTAAATGTTAGTTTTAGAGGTAGATATTAAACATTTTAGGGTGGATATTTTTGGTCTTCTGTTAACTTCTGTTACTTAAGGTTGATATGACAATAAGGCAATATATAGATTAAATTTGATATGCAATTAATTTCTTACTAGTAATTAAAAATTTGACGCAGGGTTTGTATGTAATTTATCATTAAAAATTGAAATTTAAGATGTAGTGAGTAGCAAATGTTGAATGAGGCCATACATTTTCGGCAAAATTGCTCCAGCTTCTATAGATTTATAAATTAGTAAATAGATTATACTTTCATAAATTAAATATCGGGCATCATGTTAAAATTTTCAAAATAAAAACGTCTTACGTAGAGTTTTGAAAATATTTAAATAAAAATATTAAAAATTCACGAAAATTTCCATCTGTCACAGCAGGCAGAGTTAAAATTCGGTTACTAACTAAACTTAAATAAAATAAATTTAAAGATTGTGATTTCAGGAGGGACTCTATATTGTATCAGAAGTGTCGCTAGTGATAAAAATAAGAATTTTTGGAAGATAAAAAATTTCAAATTAGATCAAATTCTCAAACTCTCAGTTCATGCCATCCTTAAAAGCAAATATATAACAGAAATAATTGGCAAAAATGATTTAACTATTTTTGACCCGGTTTCCTCTATGGCATGATAACATAATGTAGCAGTTGCGAACTGAATAAGAACATAAGGTCATTAGATATATATGTGTAAAGGTACCTACCGTCTTTTAGTTTAGTTGTACGCAAATATTATTTTAATAAAAAGTTTTTAATTACCTCATACTTTTTAACGAAGTTATTTTAAATAATAGAGGTTTAATTAAGCTTTTTGTTTTTCAAATAAATCTACTTTATGAAAAATATTATTTTATTTATTAATATGGATAGTTTTTCTTTTCATGTTTCTTCTTTTTTATTTTGGTTATTCGAATTTTAATAATCGTAAACCATAAAAAAGTTTTCAACAACTTCGTGTCAGTGCGACCCCTGTAGTTCACACGACTAACTTCCTAGAAAGGGAAAAAGATTTTAAAAAAAGTCTTGGTAGCCATCATAGATTATGCTTCGAACATTACTGCAGCTTAAGCTGGAACGATGATTATCTCCATAGATAAATGATGTGTTTTATCCACTTTTCAGATTCTGTTTATTCAGTTTTTTCTAGTTTTTATTTAACCATTAAAAAGTGGCTCAACTTATTCGGCTGAAAACTCTTACAGATCTTAAATACGCAATTACGCGTCGAATAAGCCCAGTCAGATGCTTTTGTTATAACTGGTTCGATAATCGAGGCGAAATAATACGAACGGACATACGCACATACATACATACACACACAGACTTCATATTGAAAAGGTTTGATTCGGATATTGCGGCCTTGAAACCGCGAAAATATGTAAAATTGGGGATTTTCAAAATCAGTCTCATTACATTAACTTCCTGTGGGAAGTTAAAAAAACTAGATATATGTAAATAAAAAAATCAGGGATGCTTTGAGCCTTAACAAGATGTTATTTGCCATGTAGTTTACAAATAAAGGTGAGCCTTTTTTGAATCAAAATTATTATGGTAGGCTAGAATTATCATCAATTATTCGAGCTAGAACAAGGATGAAGGATAAATTGGCTTCCTAATATCGAAACACAGTATTTCGATGTTTATATCACGGCCAAATATATTAAGGCCTACATTGATTTATTTGAAAAGTATCAAATATATATCAAAAATATATTAAACCTATGTTCTCCATCACGAAAATAACAGAAAAAATGGTAGAAAATAGAAAAAGCTACTACTATACTATGAAATTGGCATCATATATTATACTTTATAGTGACAAAAATCACTGGTACTGTTGTGATGTTACACGGAGAGTATGTAGGTTTTGTATAAAATGGTTTATCAAATAAACGTTTTTACATCAATTTTCTAACACCATCGATTGTGTGAACTTGTTCTTCTATGAGTAAATTTCTAATAGAAAGAAGTTGTCTTTATACCGAAAAAAGACATATCATTGCTGTTTATTTGAGGATATTTAAATGAACTCAATTTTCGTATTTTTTAGGTCAAATTAACCTTAAATACCAAGTTTTATAAAGTTTGGAAAGAAATAAAATTTTATAATTTGCTGAATTTTTTCAAAGGGCAAAACGGAGATATTTATTTTGTCTCCGATTTTAGTAAAATTGATTTTATAGAGCAATTTTAACTCAAAAGTACTAAGGTAGAGACTCTTTGACGATTAGACGAGTAGTTTCTGAAATATCGACCAATTTCCTTAATCGATATTTCAAAAAACGTGGTCATTCGTAATATCTTCTTGCCTTTCTTGTTTTATAACTATTTCATTTGACGATTGAAAGAGTATTTCTCGAGCTTTCTCCGGAATCGCTTCAAATTTAAAGCTCTTTGCTCATGATTTTGGTCTATATCTCCAAAAGAACTCACCCAATTGCTAAATTAAATCGATTTTTGTATCTTTGGGATTAAAATTTTACCTATAAACCAACTTTCATGGAATTTCGAATACAAAAGTTTTTACTGACTAGTTATCTCGATTTTTCACTGTAGTATGATATTTTTTTGCCTCTAATTTGGATAATAATCATTAACAAGAGCAATTTGGACACAAAAAATTCAATTATCGCGATAATTTGACGATTAGAGATGTCATTTCTCAGATATCACCTAAAATTGTACACAATTTCTCCGTAACTTGTTTTTCAAATGCTCATGAGTAGTTCATATATGACCTTCTTCCCCCATATCCTGAAGGAAATATGCCTGATCTCTGACGGTTGTATTCACAAGTGGTAAAATATATACGAGGTTGAGCCATAACTGTGTTATATATGACACTGATATCATCATTGTTAAAAAAATCCAATGAAACCAATCCGTTTTCTACGAGAAAAAAAAGAAACTATATCATAAGAAGTAAAAGGCTAAAAAGTTTGATGATGGTTGGGGAAAAAATAAGCGTAGAACAAGAAAAAATAAAGAAAATTATGTCTCACTTTTTGATAAAGTGTTTGAACTATTATTATTATGATTATTGATGACATACAACAAAATTTATGTCATTTCCGTAGATTATGTTCACATACACACGTGATTTTTACAGTATGGCTCGTAAAAAGTTCCCCTTCTCAGATTCGACATATTCATAAGTCAGTTACATTCACAGATAATGGGCTCTTTAGCCTAAGTGTGTCCTTCGTGGACAGCCAATATAACCTAACCTAACCTAACCTTCACAGATTAGTCACATATTTCTTAAACACAAAATGTCTGAGCCATTCAAAAGTTAGCTTGTTGAACTAATTTTTTGTTTGTTTTTTTTTTTACAAAAATGGAATGATCGTATATGAGTTTTCTAATAAAATTTTTTTTATTTCTATTTTTTCAATGAATAATATATACAAAAGAATTCACAGATTACAAACGTTAATTATGCAAAGTATGCCATGTTCGTGACGGAAATGTTATAGCATACCTATGTATAAACATGTGCATACACAATAAAAATTATTACGTCACACGATGTTTTACGAAAATTTTTTCATTGGCCGTTGTCATTTCTTTTTAAAGAGCGTTATAAATTTGACAGTTAAATGTGTGTGTCTGTCTGTCTGCCTGTCTGTGGCATCGTAGTGCCTAAACGGATTAACCGATTTTGATTTTTTTGGTTTTGTTTGAACGATAATTTAACGGGGAATGGTATTAGCTATGTTTCAAGTGCAAATTTAGGGTTTCGTACCTAAACAAAGATATAAAAAATGACGTTGATCTTACAAATCCGCTCAGTTTGGAAAAGGCTTTAAGGAAACAGACAATTAAATGGAGAGTTTTCTTAGATATGTTCCAAATGCTGGGTTCTGTAGCGAGATTATAATTATGTAGTCAAAAATCCAATTGTTTCAAATTTCTGAAAGCCAATCCTGTGTTACGGACATGATTGCCCATAATATAAGTCACTACGTGTAATTTGTAAATATTACATAGGTCATAATTTAACTTCTGGACACCGGATACCAAACAGAAAAATTGATTATATAACCCAATAGTGCGTGCAATATAAACATCCAAACCATACCTAGAGGTAATATCATCCTTTTTTTATAATTTATGTCCTGTAGTCCTTGTTCCATTATATTATTTGAGATGGTGTTACTGTGTATATAACACAGAAGGATCATATGATGTTTTACAAAACCAAAGATCTTAGTTCGATAATATAGTAGGCAATATCACAAGGAAAACATTATTTATTCCTTTGCCAAAAACTAGTCTCCATAATATAAGGTTATTTACTAACTTACTATACTAGATATCCTCTCTCATAATATAATGTTTTTGGTCCCTTTTTCTTGAAAATGAGATGAACGGTATTAGACCGGAAACGAATTATTATTTATAAAGTTTGTTATATTAGAGAATATGTTTTATCGAGGACAAAATGCTACTTGTTTGGTCAAGGACAATTTATCCAAAATTGAATCAGAAAAACGGGTACCGAATCAATATTTTATAGTTGTTGCTTCAAGAATTCATTCTTCACAATATTTAAAAGTTTTTGAAATGGAAATTCTATGATTCGTTTTTCCTGCCTTTTAGAAGGATGGTACAGTTCAGTTTGGCAAGAAAGAAATTTGGTTTTAGTCGTGCATCAAGACGCCGGGGTGCAAAAATCTGATTATCGCCGTTCAATCAACTTGAGTGAGACTCTTCTCATCAAAATTTGACATTACTCCCCATTTTTTGTAATTCTTCGTTAATCAACGTGGCGCCGTTCTCGTACAAATTTGTCTATTTCTCTTTTGACTTATCTTCGTGAAGCCACTAGCCGATGTGGGAGCCTTCTTTTAGTTACCTACTCTGCCTAATGGTTAATCCTATCCTATATACATATTTAATGAATTGTTATTAAATACATACTGTGTCCAAAAAATAAGGTGACATTTAAACTTAAACTGCGCGCGTTTGTTGTGCAATATGAATTTCTTCCGCCCGGACAAACAGTCAACAAGGAATATTATTTGAACGTTATGCGTCATTTGCGTAACGCTATCCCCCTAAAAAGGCCGGAACTGTGGAAAGACAATTCATGGTTTTTACACCATGATAATGCACCATTCCATACTGTACTCATAATTCGTGATCATTCTGTCAAAAACTGAACCCATATCGTTCCGCAACCACCGTATTCACCTAATCTGTTGCCGTGCGACTTCTGGCTGTTGAGCAAGCTCAAAAGACCGCTCCGGGGACACCGTTTTGACACGATAGAGGAGATTCAGGCCGAAGCGAAGACGAAACTGAAGGAAATCCCGGAAAGTGACTACAACCAGTGTTACGAAGATTGGAAAATCCGTTGCATAAGTGCATTGAATCGGGAGGGGATAACTTTGAAGGGAATGAAATTCATTTCGAAGAATAAATAAAGAATTTTCAAAATAAATACAATGCCACCTTATTTTTTGGGCACTATAGTATACTATTCTGCCGAATTTTTTTCTATTTTTGGTACTTATTCAATCATTTTCCTATCACAGAATCACAGAAATTTAATATATCCATTACATTGATATATCAACTTTAATATTATAAATTAATTTCCTTCGAACACTTTATTATTGAATTAATATCACATTTTGAATATAAATTACTTTTGATATAATACAATTTTTTTAAAGAATATATTAACTTAGAAATATCGATACCTAGATAAAAAAGACCCACTTCTAGTGGACATAGAAAATGAATATTCATTTAGTCTAACATACCTATTTTATTCGGTATTCTGATAAAAAAAAAAATAAGGCATAAATATTCATAAATAAATTTATCACATAAAAAATAGGTTTATCATAGTTACATAAATCTTATGTGGATTTGTGTATCGTTGGGGGTGAGCTTTAAGTCTCATAAATAAAATCCCTCGTACTTTATATTTTATACACAAAATAGAAATATTGATATTGGATAGAAAAAAAAGCAATAAAGTTATCTGAAAGGTAAATGTTTTACACAATTTATTACAGAATCCGTTTGGAATAATTTGCAGAAATCAATAAAACAAGTGAAATTTACAAAATTTAAAAATCCCCCGGCAGATGCGATTTATTCCTTGTAAACCGATTTTTGGAAACTTCGCTATAAAATGTTCTCAATCAAGTCGGTTCGACCCTTTTAATGCTACTGCGAAACACACAGACACACAATGAAATACTTTCAATTTATAACACTCCTTCTTAAATCAATATCAAAGTGATGGTCAAGGACATCAGATGAAATGAAAAGGATACTTAGAGAGCTATCATTTTTTGGGACAAATTTTTGGAAATATTTTAATTGAAATTGAAATATTTGAGTTGAGTTTGTTCTTTTGATTTATTGTTTTGAATTACCTAATTATTTCACCATTTCACTTTTCGAAATGAATTGATCCAGGTTTATTTGACCATTCATTTCCATAGTAATTATTTATATGTTAATATTATATGTCATGCCTTTTCCAAACTGAATCGATTTTGAAAATCATCGCCACATTTTTTAGGTACGGAAACCTGAGCTCGCACTTGAAACATAGCTAATAGATTTGTGTGTGTGTTCAAGTGGATGTGAGGATGATTTAAGTTTACAATTCGGTCCTCTAAAAAAATGTTTGATAAGGATTCCGCACCAAAAAATTAAAACCTATGAAATAAATGGTGGAAACGCATATAAAAAATTTATTACATTACAGCTTATTAATATTTATTTGTGCTTCCACCATATTTATTTAGAATTGTGAACAGGTATTTGAATAGTGTATTGAGGTATTAATTATTATTATTCAGGTATTGTGAATTGGTATTTATTAGAGCTTTATGCGTGCGCAGCGATTTTCACTGCCGAAGGCTCCAGCCAGACGAAAGGTCAGTTATTCCAAAATTTCAAGCTTTCACGACAATCCCCATGACTGACTATCTTTTTTTTACTTTTCAATCTATAGAAGGTAGCAACATTATCAAGAATGTATGTATATTTTTCTTGTAACTACTTTCTCTTTTATAATGTGAGGATAATTTCGAATCTCTTCCTGGAATTTTCTTTAACCACGTACGTTATCTGTATGTCCTTATCCACATTTTATGTTTACATATCAGACTTTAGATAAATAACACAAAATAGTAAAAACATTTCTTTTTTCGTTCACAGTAAACATCATTAAATTTTTTTTTTATATTTTTTTAAATCGAAAATAAGTTATAAAAACAAACAAATGTGAAACATGTGTGTGGTTTTAACGTAGAAAATATAGAAAGTTCTCTGTTCTCAATCATAGGTATAAATAAATATTCAGGATACACGCAGACACTCAATTTTAATTTATTAAAAAAATACATATCGAAAATAGACTCCAAATATTGAGTTAAGCATAAAAAAAGTAACACAAAAATTTCATTATGATAAATCATGTTTCCAGAAGAAAACAGAATGTTTTATTGAAAATGGTCTAAAAGCTGACAAGTTGGAAACCATTTTGTCAATGGTTTCAACCTTGTTATCAATGTACGGTTTCCTGTGGTAATCAAAAGAAGTTATTCCCTTTAAAAAAATCGCAAAAAGATGTTTCAGAATTCGATATAACTCAGTTTATAAGGTAATTTTGGCCACAAATATACAAAAATCGGGTTCATTTGACGTTTCGGCGAATCGTTTCTGAGATACTGGATATTCCGGGACAATTTCAGGTGATATCTCAAAAACTATTGGTCCAGTTGATGATTGAACCCGATTTTTGAAAATTTTGGGTCAAAATTACCTTATATATTCAGTATTATTGAAATCAGAAATAAAAAATATATTTCGATTTTTCGAAATTTTTTTAAGGGGTACGTACCCCTTTAAAAAAAGCGAAAAAATCGCAAAAAGATTTTTGTTTCAGAATTCGATATTACTCAGTTTATAAGGTAATTTGGACCTAAAATTTACAAAAATCGGGTTCATTTGACGATTAAGCAAATAGTTTCTGAGATATCCGATATTCCGGGTCAATTTCAAGTGATATCTCAAAAACTATTGGTTCAATTGATTAATGAACCCGATTTTTGAAAATTTCGGGTCAAAATTACCTTATATACTCAGTATTATTGAAATCAGAAACAAAAAATATATTTCGATTTTTCGTAATTTTTAAGGGGTACCCCTTTAAAAAAAATCGCAAAATGATAATAAGAATTATTCAAAATATTTAAAACGATGCCTACAAATTACAAAGTTCAAAAAATTTGAAAACAAGAACTCCTCTAGAAAATATTTAAGGAATTTTTTTCCAAACATGCTATACATTCGAAATTCCTACATTGATTGTTTGTGCATGTATGTACAAAAACATTTAAGATTTAGACGAAGAATATGAAGAAAAAAATACAGGAAAAAAAAACAACTTTTTGAGCAAATAACAACAACAATAGTTTATTTTTTTTATCATAAAAATTGTCAAATAATATTTGAACGTACGAAATATTATCCAAAAATTCTTACTTCTACTTTCTTGTTGAGATGATAATAAAAATGAAATTCGTATACACGTAACATTATTGTGGTTGGAGTGTGGTATTTGAGAATGGGATAGGTTTGATAATAACTGGGTACTTACAACAAGTTATCGACATATTTGTAGTTTACAAGATGATTCTATTCAACAGTTATAGTTTTTGGGTAATTAAGTTTCTAAGCAAATCTAAATTAAAAGACAATTTTATAAACCGTGAAAGATAACATCAATAACTTTTAAAAGATAAAATATATTTTCCGACAAAAATATTGCTCAGATAAGCCTGTCATCACCTCGAACATACCGTACTTATATCATACATAACTCACTTTTACTGAATTGGGATTTTGAAAACAAAATTTTATCTTTTTTTTGGACAAAAATGGAAAGATGATATTTAAGTTTTATTACAAAACGGTTTTTATTTTTCACGATAATTTTAAAGTTACAGGCAGTTTTAAAAGAACTTTTAAGAGAGAAACGAAAACGCCCAACAGAAAAAATGTTCGTAAAATATCGTGTAACGTCATAATGTTAATTAATAATTGTATACAGTGTAGATTATTCAATTAACATTATAACGTCATAACGATGTTTTACGAACATTTTATTTTGTCGGGCGTTTTCGTTTCTCTTTTGAAAATTTCTTTTAAAACTGTCTGTAACTTTAAAATTATCATGAAAAGAAAAACAACTTTATTATAAAACTTATATATGATTTTTTGTCATGAAAAAATTGGGTTCAAAATGTTCCCAAATGTTCAATATTCTGCTGCTTTTTTCAGAATGATAACTCAAATATGACGGCATCATGTTCTTTGGAAAACGGTACAAAAAATTGTTGAGGAAATTTGATAGACTCGTAAAAAGGAAGCCGCTCACGAAGTTTTAAGAATGTAGTATATATTCTTTGGAACGCAAACCAATCGACGAAATACTGGCGCTGAAATAGCTTAAATAAACCTTTCTAAAATTTTCTATTATTGATATTTCTGACACTTAGAATCGACATTTTTCTCATTAAATATTTACAAAAAATCTGCTTTAAGAGAGAAATTTAATTGATGGTTAATCGAATCCCTGAAATATGGATTAGACAGTTATTACCAAAGATTTATATATCAACTTTATTTTATGACATTTGACCTTCGATAAAATTTATATTCAACATGAAAACATACGTTTTTCCACGAATTACTCTGTAGTTAGGGTTATGTTATGAGTATGAAACCTGAGGAAGAAAAAACATCAAGATATGAGGTTTTTAACATTAGATGTATTATTGATCCCAAGTATAGGGGTGACGAATAACTTTTTTTTTTCTTCCTCAACCCTTCTTACACACTATTGATACAAATGTATTTATCAAATATCGTGTGTTAAGAAAATCATGGGTGGTAACGATGAAAATTCATGCATAAGTTTGTGCATTTTCTGATTTGTAGTAGGCTGAGTTTAAAGTTCTGACTTCGGTTTAGAATCTTAAAAAATGTGTCTCATCACTCTGTATGACAAAATTTCACATTATTATTCCAATAAATAACGAAAATATGATCGTATCTTCATCAGAAATGCGACACACTGTGTTTAGAAAAAAGTCATCTTCCCAAGTAGTTTAAGACCAACACGTCTTCTTTTTATTTCTGGATGAAAATTCCGACAGAGCTTTGAAAGAAGTGCATTTTACTAGAAGTGTTTCTTTATCTTAAATCCATCAGAGGATAGAGAATAACCATTTTACAGTCGAAAATTTTAGTGGTGGAATGCTTGCTCGATTTGTAAAAAGTTGTGAACTAGATTTCCGTCGAAATGTAGTGTTATATTTTTATTTATCACAATAATGCCTGGAAATATAGAATTTCCCAATTTTTTACTCCTAGGATAACGCCTATGCCTCTCTGTAATATATATTATATTAAGTCCTTTTATATTTTTTGACAGGCCTTACTCATTCTTTACTTCTTTTTTTTTTGTATACGCACAGAAATGAAATAGTATTATAGAATTGGGTATAATAAAGTATAAAGATCATCTAATGTATGTTTAGTCGAAATGTCTTTTTCATGATCCCCTCCGAACTTGTTAAATATTGGGACCATATATAATTTAGTTTGTGAGGTAATTTTGTTGTAGTATAGTGTCATTAAGATTACGAGATTTTCTATCAGTTTATTTTTTGTCATCGACTTCCGTCTAGTAGTGACTTTTTGTTCAATGCTAAAAATATTGTCCTGTAACATGAAAACATTATTTTATAAGGTCGCCTTTCCAAAAGTGATGAGAAGTCTGTTGTTCCCCTAAATGAAGCTACTTAGAATGACAGAATTTTTAGAGAATTTAAGTGCCACAAAGTCAAATCAAGTCAAGTGAGAAATTAGCCGACATTATTCCTGTAAGACAACGAAAACAATGAGAGTGTCATTCTTCCATTACGAAAGAAATTGCCATAATCCACAACAAGTGAAATCTACAAAATTTAAAAACCCCCGACAAATGCGATTTATTCCTAGTACACCAATTTTTGGAAACTTACCTATAAAATGTTCTCAATCAAGTCGGTTCGGACTGTTTAGGGGCTACGATGCCACTGAGAAACACACAGACGCACAGATAAAAACTTTAAACTTATAACACTCCTTCTTAAATCAATATCAAAAAGATGGTTATGGACATCAGATGAGATGAAAAGGTTACTTCGAAAGCTATCATTTTTTAGGGACAAATTTTTGGAAATATTTTAATTGAAATTGAAATATTTGAGTATACTTTGTTCTTTTCAATTATTATTTTGAATTACTTAATAATTTTACCATTTCAATTTTCGAAATGAGTTGAGCCAGGTTTATTTGACAAGGCATTTCCATAGTAATTATTTATATGTTAAAACTATATGTCATGCCTTTCCAAACTGAATAAAAAGTGTGAAGATCATCGCCAATTTTTTAGTTTTTTCGAATACCGAACACTAATCTCGCACTTATAGACTAAGAACACTTCCCGTTAAATTACCTTTCAAATGATACCAAAAAAATTAAAATCGGTTCATCCGTTCAGGCACTATATATGCCCTTCGGTATGAAGTATTTGTCCACATGTTTTACTATACAATTATAGCCTTCAAAAAAGGATGGAAAAGATTTCCCCATTTCAGGAATGGAGAGAAGAGAATGAAAGAACTGGGAACTGGGTCTTCCATGACGAAAAACTTAATAAAGTTTTTACACTTTTATTAAAAGTTTTTGAGATATTTACATTTTTCTAATTTCACTGATGTTTCTTTCTCGTAACAGCACTAATAAAAACATGTATTATCTAATGGAAGTCCCAAGATGATGTACCTTAATTTATGATCACTTACAAAAGAAATAAGGACATAAACAGGGAAAAATGACATACAATATTCATTCTGCTCGCCTCTCGTACATATGACATGACACATTTATATGTCCATTCGTCTATTTCGTCATATGACACATGAACGACACATTCACTTGTTTAGTGAGTGTTAAAATATATATAAAGATGAGTTATAACTCTTCATAGAGTACGTACCTACATTGGCTCAATTATTTTAATCCCAGAGGAAATTTTTTGTTCAAACATAAAAACACAGGAAAAAGTAAAAGTGATTATTGTAGTATATAAACCTTTTCTTTTTTTAAGTATAATTACTTTATGTTTCCTCATAAGGCGAAAAAATTATGAGGCATAAAAGCCGAATTTTTATTGAGAAAAATAATTTTTATTTTCACAAGGGATTTTAGTTTAACACCATCAAATTTCTAAAATATTACGCATGGGCAAAGTAAATTTCATGCATTATATTCTCTATAAAAATTTTTTTAATATCCACATTATCACAATGGCTGCAGCTATGGAATAACGAGTGGGCTATTTTTTTATAACAGTTCGTTCATACATTTGAATAGTGTTATTGTAAATTACTATGGTTTTCGCTCATTGAAACCCTGTTTTTGCGCCTGTTATCTGAGTTGTATTTTAAGCAACCGGTTGTCAAATGGCAAAAGAATTTTCCAAATATTTAGCTATTAAGTTGCCCTAGTAGCTCAGTTGCTTGAGGCGTAACCAATTCCGTCCGCGGTGTGCCTAGGGTAGCGGGTTCGTTTCCCGTCATCACAACAAAAATTAATTTAATTAATAGTTGTGATGGGCTGGTGTAGTGCATGATATATGCATGAAGGAGGTGCACTCACCCTCTGAAAGTAATTGAGGAGCTGATAAATGAAATTGTCAGCGGAAAAGGTGGTAAAATACATATATGGTATCACAATGTGCTCTATAGCCTAAGTGTGTCCTTCGTGGACAGCCAATTTAATCTAACCTAACCTAAGTTACAATCTTTTCGATATCAACGAATGTCTATTTTCGAATTTTGAGTAATTTCTCTGCTACATATGTTAAACGAAAATCATAGACTGAACAAAAGATTGAAAAAAATCTTAAATTTTGACACAAATTTTATTTTATGGAGAACAAATCTCAAAATAATACTACTTCAATAAAAACTTGTTTTAATAAAAAAATAGAAAGATATTTTGAACAAAGAAGATATAAAAAAAATGTCTTAACTTAATAAATTTTCCTTCTAAAAACAAAAAAAAAAAAGTAAAAATAAATCTAAAAAAAAAAAAAACGAAAAAATGATATAAAAGCCATCAAACTTTCTGTGCACGAAAAAACATCGACAAAATTATTATGAAAAAAATGAATAAGAAAAGAAAAATTTACTGTTAGGCCTAGGGACTGGCTTGATATTTGATAGTCATTTCAGAGCGGTTGGAAATTTGAATGGTTGTTGTTAACTAACACATTTTATTTCAAGAACCTGCAATTCATCATATTGTAATGTTCTTCGCCTCGTAAATTTGATACAATAAAATTCCCTGCTATATACTTTATTATTGACTACTAGCTTGATTTCCTAATACATTCACAGCCAATTTACCTCATAATACATTTGGCACTCTTATTCTGCACTCTAATAGCGTCCGTTCACAATGACTGACTGTCGAGGACTGACTTGATATTTGACAGTACTCTTAACTACAATTCTACATTTTAATCCGTTTTTCGTGGAAACCATGTACTATTTTGTTTTTCACAGCATCCTTAGACGTCTTGACTGTATTCATCTAAAAATGATTTTCACAGCCACCCACGATACTATACTTGTTATAGGGTTTAATTAAATTGATGATGTGGGTGGAGTCGGTCACTTTGTTCTTATCCAAGCGACGAAAAACGACGTGTGATCAATTTACCGCCCCATTAAATAAATATAATAGTTGAGACTGCCGCTGCCTGGGTTCGAACCCGCCGAACCTCCCAGTCTCAGTAATTAAACGGTTAAAGACGATGTGCCTTTACTCGCTCAATCACTAAGTCGGTTGTTACAATATGTAAACTCATCGCGCAGATAAACATTTCGAGGTTTCTCGGATGAGAAATTTCGACTAAAATTGCTTTAGAAATTTTTCATCGTTCTTAAATAACTCTTGTTTTCTATTATTACATCTGGCCCCTAGACTATGTTAGTGAGTATGAAACGTACAGAAAATATAATTTTATCAATATGTGGGTCGTTTATATATCCGTTGTATAAAATATGATTACACGCAAAGTATCTTCTAACATAACCAGAACTGGAATTGGATAGTTGCTAGTCATTCGGCCATTTATACATGATATACGCACCAGACGAAACAAAACATACTGCACAATTATTGTGTTATTTTTTTTGTTAAATATGGAAAAAGACCCTTTTAGATATGGTTCAATTAAAATTATCGTATACTGTACCGAGCGCTTTCATATAAACGTCATTTAAACAAGTTTCTTATTCTCTTAGAAAAAAATCGAGAAAATTTTTTTTGTTGCAGAATTCGATAAAATTCAGTTTATAAGCTAAATTGGACCCGAAAAATTCGAAGATCTTACTAATTTAACCCCCTTAGAAAAAATCGAAAAATTGAAAAACATTTGTAGTTTCAGAATTCGATAAAATTCAGTTTCTAAGGTTATTTTGACCCGAAAAATTAAAAAATTTCACTTATTTAACGATTGGTCGAGTAGTTTCTGAGAAAATCGATATCTCAGATCGATTTCTGGAATTAAATCGGAAATTACTCGCCCAATCGTTAAATGAGTACGATTTTTTAATTTTCTGGGTCAAATTCACCCTATACACTGATTTTTATCGAATTACGAAACAAAAAAATTTTTTTCGATTTTTTTGCAATTTTCTTAAGGGATGGTCTCTGTGTAAATCCTTTGCGTTTTTTGTTACACATACAGTACATGAATATTTATAGGACTTTAATTCACATTTTAATATCTTCAGAATATTAATAATTTCAAAATGAAAATTTATTAGATTTTACTGAATACGTTCGGACTATCCAGCGACCCCCATAAGAAGTACTTTTTAAAAAAATTTCAAATACACAAACAAGCACATACAAATGTTAAACAAACCTAAATAACAGCAGTTGTTGCATCCCACCCACAGCTCAAAGGGATAGAACATGTAGCTGTGACAAAAAAGTTTTCTAAAATTTGATATACGGACTCCAAAACGGAAAATCATTTTAACGTAACATTTTATAACGTATAGTTTTTCATAACGATCTACTGTAAAATACACACAAACACGTATAAAAAACTTCCTTATTATGTATATGGAATTGCCTAATACATACACTATATACAAGATGTTTCAGAATAACTATACAATTTATATAAAAAAAGAGAGATTTTCTTGAATTTTTTTCAATCATTTCCTGTCCGTCTGTCTGTAAACACGATAACTCAAAAACGAAAAGAGATATTAAACTGAAATTTTTATAGCGTACTCAGGGTGTAAAAAAGTGAGGATAAGTTAAACCGTGAAAGATTGAATTTTTTCGTAAACGTTGCTGTTTATTGCCGAGGGCGCAAATTTTGACCAAAGTTTGATGTCCATTTTCTCCGAAACTATAACATACAGGGAATTGAAAATTTGCAGATAGCTTCAACTATTAGTTTTGTTAAACGTTCTCGAAAAACCAAAAAAATTGTGGAAAATACCTTCAAACTTTCGAAATTTACGAAAACCAAGTAAAACCAACCAAGAGTTCAAAAACAAAGTTGGTTTTAAAATATCATCGATGATACGGAGTGCCTCAAGCTTTTACAAATAGTCATGTACACAAAAAACACACGGATTTACATAAAGTACCAATCCCTTAATAAAACTGCAAAAAATCAGAAAAAGTTAATGTTTGGCAATTCGATAAAATTCTGAAATTATAAGGTGAACTGGACCCAACAAATTCAAAAATTGTACTCATTTAACGATTGGGCGAATTATTTTCGATTTAACTCCAGAAATCGATCTGAGATATCGATTTTCTCAGAAACTATTCGACCAATGGTTAAATTAGTACGATTTTTGAATTATTCGGGTAAATTTTACCTTATAAACTGAATTTTATCGAATTCTGAAACTAAAAATTTTTTTCGATTTTTCTATTTTTTCTAATTTATAAAAAAAATAGAGTATTTTGAGTATACAGGCTGCAAGTAAACTACACCCACTAACATTTGATTCCCCTCATTCTCAACTAATAGCCACACGATCTCTTTCATTCCACTTTTAACCTCACTTACCAAACCTTTCATGCTACTTCGATAGAAGACAGCCAAACCACCAGGGTATCTACCTCTGTTTGTATCCCTCACGCCACCCTTACTAATACATTCATAGCCTAGTAAACAAGGTATTTCATCTGAAGCAGTCCATGTTTCCATTAACCCTACAATATCAAATTTATTAAGATATTCCATAACTTTTCCATTTGAAAATTTCTTCTTAAGGTCTTCTATATTCCAAAATGTAATTCTCAGTTTTTTCGCTTTATATCTTGAGTAATCTTGTCAACCGTATCATCCATTTCGCTTGAAGATTGGGCAACAGGTCGTTTACTTCCACGCTTGCTGTAAGCTTCTCTTTTTTTTCTTCTTTCGTCTGCTTCTCTAATTCTTAGTTCCTTGGGCAGATCATCGTTTATAAATATAGGAGTTCCAGCCAGCTTCTTCTTTTCTTTCATAATACTTAGCTTTGTTTTATGATTATTTAACAAAACTTTAATCGGCCGAGCGTTGTATTTATCGTTACCAAGCCTATATACTTGCTGAACATCATGTTTTTTTATATTGACAGCCAATTTACTGTTAAGTAAATCAATTAAAGCATCCTCTAAGCCCGTGTCATCTTTGTTTTCATCAACGCCATGAATGATTATATTATTAGAGTTCAACCTTTTCTCTAATTGCAAAATAACTTCTTTTTGATTTTGAACAGTTTTTTCCATGACATCAACCCTGTTTCTTAAAGAACATGTGATAGAGAATGTGGGAAACTTCGAGTATCTGGGTGTGATATTATCACGGAATGGGAGTTGGAATGAGCATGTGGAACGAATGTGTGATAAAGCGCAAAGAGTATTAATGAGTGTTAGGCGGTATGTGTATAGGTATGAGAATTTTCCCGTAAACGTGATTGTAAAAATGTGTAATGCCTTGGTACTACCAATCCTTACTTATGGCTGCGAAATTTGGGTGAATAATAGCGCCAAATATAAGGATCACTTTAAAAAGGTTAATGTTGTTATGCATAACTTTTTTAAAGAAATCTTATGTGTACCTAATTCCATACCTAATTCGGCAATTAATTTAGAGTTGGGAACGAAAAGTGTGGAATATCTTTGTATACAGAAAGCTATAAATTATCGTTACAGAGTACAAACCAGCGACAAAAATCTGCAAATAAACTGTATGAATGAAGAATCAATGGGTAAGCTGGATGAATTATTGGTTGAACGAGGGCTGAATGAGTTGCACGAATGTAATAAATTATTAACAAAAAAAATAATTAAACAACTTGCTCTTAGTGAGTACCTGAGTGATATCAGCGTAAAGGAATCCTTGCAAATATTCACTATGTTACACCACTACGAGCAAGGAGCAAGGTATCTGAGTATAAGTGAGAGGAGTGAAAGGTATGTGATTGCAAGTTTTCGTATGTATGGGTTTAAATGGAACAGCAAGAAAGAAGAGGGTGTTAGAGAGTGTGCCATGTGTGACGCGGTTGAAAGTATAAAACACTTGATAGAAGATTGTCCTGGAACTGCAGGTGTAGAAAGAGATGAGCTTATTCGCCTAAACATATACTCTGCCACAGATATTTTGAATGTGTCCGAACAGGCTAAAATAAAACCCGTGGTAGCCTACCTTAAACACATCTTAAAAAAAAGGGAGTCGTACATCAAATGAAGCCGTCTATGTTTCCATTTTTATATTAGAATGATTATTTTCATTAATCTTTTTTTTTTTTTTCTGTCCGTCTTTGTATAATTTCTATTGCAATTAATGTTTTATTTCTATTATTAATATTATTTTTAAGTTTTCATTTTGATTGATACAAGTTTATTTTCTTTTATTTATTGTATAAATTGATTTTTTACGTCAAATAAAGTTAAATATATATATATAAAAAAAATAATGCAAGTACTGATATTCAACACTTTTCTATACATGGTATTTCAACAATTAACTCAGTCAATTGTTTGTTTTCACTTATTTATGACTTGACTATAATGAGTGAACTATCATAATCATATTAAAATTTCACAGGTAATTTTGTGATCAATTACTTATCCAAATAAAGGACCGCTGATCTGTAACATTGTGTACATAGAGACAATACTCATCATCTGTGTGTATTATTACTATATGTATTTTTTTTTTTCTAGTTGGGCGGTTTATTTTGAAATAATATGAAAAATCGTTTTTAATAATATATGTGATATGGGCGTAAATTATCCATAAACACTACTTTTATTATGCTTTTTACTCTCTACATGTTATACTTATTTCTTGTTTGTGGTGTGAGTTTCTGTTTAGAGTTTTAAGAGTATTTTTTTGGGTAAAGGAATAACTAAGAATGTGTGAGGTTTTCTTTCAACTTCCTGATTAAAGTGCATTGTAATAATCCCGGTAAAATAAAAAAAGTTTTACCTGCTTAAAGTTTTTTATGTCTTAAGTTTTCCTCCAAATCGATCCCAAGGGAAGGATAGTTAATAGAGCGGTGGGATCACAAGCTTTCAATTAATTTGGATAAAAAACTTGAAGACATTCCTAATAGTTCAAATTACGTAATTTTTGACAGGGAAATTATAATATTAGATTTGAGTTATGAGTAAGTCCCAGATGAACTTTTTTACTGGAACCAGTTTGGGAGTTTGTTTAAGTAGAGATTAGTGAATCTCAATGAATGCTGTCGTTGAATAATTTTGAGATATTTAAACGCAATTTTTTGGCGCTCTCTGTTGATGATGTATGTGATCTGTTAATTGGTGACAGTTCAATGTATAATATCATACATGTATGTCAACCAATTTGACAAGCCCGTACTTTGATGTCACGTCCGTATAAAAATTTGAATTTCCGTTTTAGAAATTTTTAAATGCCCTCACTGAATTTGTACTTTTATTAATTAATTTTAAGTAATTAAAAAGATAGTAATTACTAAAATAATGGTTTTGTTGAAATATCCAGTCACTAAAGTTGAACCAAATTTAAATTTCATGAATATTCCCTATTCCAAAAGTGTACACCAGCTCTATTCGTAAATAGTTTTCATGACCAGAAAATTATTGGTCTCAACTGTAAAGTTCATATTTATCACAGCTAGTTTTTTTCCCTACTCTCTTTATGTGTGTTATTTAAATATAAAATTTATGGTTCATATAAGAAGAAGCTGTGTGATGTGAGTTTGTGTTGCTTAAACAAAAAAAAAAAAAAACTATCATCTGAGAACGTCTGTTGGCTTTGGTTTTTATATGAAACGTTATTTTCATGCGTATGTAATTTTGAAATTTATTATATTAAAATATTGTTAAATCTTTTATAATGACGTTATTAAATTGACATTTATTTTGTGTTTTTATACCCTGTGTATATTTTAAATGAAAAGGGTATTTTGTATTTTAAGTATTATTATGCCTGTCAATGAAAATATAATTGCTAATAAAAAAAATCATTAACTCAATCTTTACACAAATAACTTAATTCTCATTCAAGAAAATCTGCTCGACCGTTTGAACATCAACACCATTTTTCTTGTAGTTATCGATTACAAAACTATGAACTCGCACTTGAAACATGCCAAAAACATTCTCTTTCAAATGACCTTTTTAAATAAACAGAAAATCAAAATCTGTTTATTGGTTTAGGAGCTACGATGCCACATACAAACACAAGTCGTTCCATTCCAAAAAAAGGTCTTAAGAGTTTGATCGCTATGTGTGTGTGTCTGCCTGTGTGTGGTATCGTAGCGCCTAAACGGATAAACAGATTTTGATTTTCTGTTTTTTTTTTTGAAAGGTAATTTAATATTCTTAGCTATGTTTCAAATCCGAGTTTAGGGTTCTGTGCCCGAAAAAACTAAAAAATTGGCGATGATCTTCAAAATCGGCTGGGTTTGGAAAAGTTTTAAGAAGAAAGGTAATTTAATGCAGAGTGTTCATAGATATGTTTCAAATGCGAGCTTAGGTTTTCGTACCCGAAAAATTTGTCGGGGGTTATTTAAATTTTGTAAAATTAACTTTTACATTTAAAATATTTTGAAAAAAATTTTACATTTTATTTGAAATAATTGAAATTTATTAATAAACACACAAAATACATTTTAAAATTAAAAATATCGGCATTACCTATAAAGTTGCGTGTATTGCATTTTTAATTTAATTAAAAAATTGTTTGTAATGAGTACATGTTTATATTACTTGAACTCGAATTGAAACCTGTTGAGAAAATAATGGGTGTATACTTATTTTCACATCTTCTGCGATAATTTTATTATATGAAAGTTATAGATAATGGAGTCAATTGAATTTCCTGAAAAACTTTCATCTATCTAAATGTGGAAATACTTTTTTAAGTTATTTTAAGCAAACGAAGAACACATCTGATTTATAGGAGACATCAAACGTACATCCTAAAAAATTCATTCTATAGTTTTAGTAAATGTTATTCGCAACATCTTGATTTGAGTGTCCGAAGTGTGTCTATATTAAAGCTAATAAAATATGGCTAGGAGTTTAAATAAAAGGATAAACAAAAAGGAGGTATTTTTTTCAATTTTTCCTAATTTCGTTTTTTTGCACTTGTTGTGTCTACCGTTATTATATGTAACTTGTTTAAAAAAACTAAGAGGTAAAGAACGAGTCCTGGGCCACCTCGTAGGATCCATGCTCCTTTCGTGATAAATAACGTATTATTGAATACCAAGCACAAAGAATGAATGTTTGTAAAATTGTACTTATGATTAGTGAAATATATTTTTCAATGTCAAAAGCCATCTATGAACAGTAATCAGAAGTTACCAAGGAACAGAATCAGAAATAATTTAATAATCGGATAGGTTTGCAATTATCGAAAGGGTTGAAAAATATAGTACAGTTAAAAAAATCTGAGTTAACTCATTTTACAGAAATAGCAGAAATATACAACTCTTTCTTTAGAAATATTCATGGACTCACCCCTGAGTTCATTTTAATAGGTTTTGGAATGACAGAGCTTGGACGTTCTTTAATTAAAAACGATTAGCCATACAATGTTGAAGTTTTGCCCGACTGTCGTAATGTCCTGTGTATCTTTGAAAAAAAACATTGGTCACTGAACATTCAATAAAATATATTTATACGATGACTAATTTTATTCTAAGCTTTAAAGTTAACGCATGCGCATATAAAATAACTTTGTGTATATGTTTTTTTTTTTTTTTTTTTTTTAAATAAAATTAAAATAGTTCCAACGTTTTATAAATACTCACTTCTCCAACAGAGGTAGAATTCGTTCGCTGCTTTTTTTTTCTGCATTGTAATGAAAGCATAACTTATTTAATATTCAGTAGAATATTAATATTAATTTTTTTTCTCTCTATCTGGCTTGCTCGTTGTTCGTTTACTCGTTTACTCGCTTTTTTGTATCATAATAATTTTGTTATTTTCTATTTGTTCGACATTGTTTGAATATTAATTTCACCAGTCTTCGATATATTATATGAATGTTAAAAGATATTTTTTCTGTAATTAAAAATAATTTCACGCATAAACAACAAATTATTTGATCTTTTATCTTTGTCAGATAAAAATACTGCAATAGGTAAATATGTGGATCTTTTATTTAACACCGTGATCTGTTTTTTAAAATTCTTTTTGGGTCTGAGTCAAAATATCCCGAAAATTTTCTCATATAATCTCATATAATTATTCTGAATTTTCAGATAATGTAAATTTATGGTATTAAAAAGTAGAAGGTCTCATATTTTACATAATATTGGGTTAACTGTAAATTTATTTTCATTGAGTCAATCCTTCAAGTCTAGTAGCCTTTATATTGGTTTAGATTTTTCAAGAGTTTGGTCCCTGCAAATAGCAAAAACACTTGAAAATGTCGACTGAAGAAATGGAAAATAGAAGAAGTAATTTCGATCGCATAAAGTGTTATTAAAACTGCAATCTGAACAATAGTTTTCGTTTTTAAAATTCAGAAATTTGTAATTTTATGAATCTTTTTAAAAACCATGCCTGCCCATACTAATTGAACACCGTGTACAATTAATATATTAGGTACATAAAGCAAACCGTAATAAAGGTTATATTTCAACTACTAATATTTTTGGTCGGTACCTTTCTCATTTTATTTACCAAAAATGAATAATATACCGGTTTTCGGTTGATGTTATATCTTATATGTAACAAATTATAGGTATTGTGTAAGGCCCTTCGAACTACAAGAGGTTTATTTTAAATACAGACATAGAATAAAATGTGGTATAAATATTTCTCAAAAGGTCTATACTTTTCAAAAAGCCTATTTTAAAATTTACCGGAAGGTGCACACGTAGTTAAAGTTAATACAGTAATTAAAGCTATTATTTTTTTCATCGAAGTAGGGAACTTGTGGAAATCGATTTCAAAACAATTACTTTTTTCTGTAAATAAAATTTATTATATTCCGGTTATATTCCGTGTTCCGTTCGGAGTGTGCCGATTTTGTCTTGTAATCTATTAATTTATTCCCTTTCTTTAACTGGTAGTGACTGCTTGTCTTCTGAAAAAACTTTGGGTCGATTTTTAACCTTTTTCCCGTTATCCAATCGAGCTGAAAGTTTGCAGGTAAACTTGTGGTAACAATAAAAAATTAAGAATATAAAATTTAAAATTCCGTTAAGAAAATTTAAGCAAAGAGAGAGAGAGTATAATATAAACTTGGTTATAATGGGTTACCTAGTTTTTTCTTTGTGATGTTTATTATTCTGTATGCCTATTAATGCACCATTCTGTATATCATAATTCATTTAATAATATGTTATGTTATGTTTACATTTGAACATGTTTTCAAACATTGAACCACACACACATATGTGTGGCTTTACTTTTGTTTTTACGTGTAAATACACCTTTGAATTAAAAAAACCGAAGGTTTCTTGTTATTTTGTATTTTGTGGATATCCTTCTGTTTTTTTGGAACCTAACACAATAAATTTTGGTTTGTTCGAAACATTTGGTTTGTTTGGTTTGTCCCAGAGATATTTTTAATTGTATTTTACGGTAACGACTATCCGACTATTGCTTATTTCGACATTGAATATATGCCTGGGCCAATTTGAGATACTAGCCATTTGGACTATCGAAGGAAAAAAGAAAAAAATTTTTATTTGTAATAATACATCGATTTGAATAGGAAGTGGATTACACTTCCGTTAGAGGATCGGCACGGAACTCTGAACTCGAACTTTTAACATAGCTAAAAGCAGTCTCGATTTCAAAAATCATGTCATCCGTTTAGGATCTACGATATACCACAGACAGATACTTAGATACGTTAAACTTATATAACTTCTATCTTTGTTAGTTGGGGGTTAATAAAAGTTCCAATTTCGAACACTAAAACAAAATAATTTAAAAAGCATTAAAGTTAATTTGTTTTTAATTAAAGAAATAAGTTAATGATTTTCACACACAATATATATTCAGTTAGTGGATAACATGGGTATCATCTTCTTCATCTCTCTTAGTTAGATATTGTTATTGTATAAAATGAGCGCACACAAACGGTGCAGTCGAGGAAACAAAATAAAATAAGAGCATGGTAAAAGCATTTCAAGACGATATACCAGATAACAGGTTTCATTAAAGAGGTCCAACAACGGAGAGTAGTGCTTCCTATTACGACTACTATCCTCGTTGTGAAAGACGGGACACAAATAAATCAAAGAAGGGCGAAAAGGGCTTGAGCACGTTATAAACGTTGTTCACTTATCTCAAGGGCGGACGAATAGACGGGCAAATAGTAATGGATTATTTAGGTGACTATTCGAACACCTATACCAAAATTTTGTTCGTATCATCAATATTTCTATGAGTGAAAAACTTGGGATTAAAATTAGTATACCTTGATATATGTTTCGTATAAAGGTACAGGGTATAAAAATTGGAAGGAAGTTTGGAAATGTCAAATGAGTTGTCAAACTAAGTACAGTAGTTGTTTTTTTTGATATTCAGGTAGTAGAGTTGGTTTATTTTATGTTGGACCCTACAAACAAAGAGAATGCAAAATAATACATATATTCATATGTAATATGATTTACTCTCTGTGTTTGTAAGGTCCAAGATAAAATAAACCAAGACTATTCAAATTCATATGTGTTCGTCCTTTTATGGGCTTGTTCATGACATCAAACATTTCAAACAGTTCTTATAAATATGGCTTCCTACGTAGCTTTAAGCGTCAAAAGCATGATGTACTATTTCAAATTTGGGTCGAACCTGTTCGGTTTTAAAAAAAAAAAATTTAATTTCGACATTTCTTGTGAAAAGAATTTAGTATAATCAACTGCTCTGCTAATAATGAGTGTGTATGGACTACTTAATTCAATGAAAGTAGCTTAATATTGTTATTCGTTGTTCGTTAGAAGGTGTATATTATAGAAAATATCGTAACGTATTTAATATTAAACGTTATTATGGGTGGTGTAACCTTATAGCTGATAAAAAGTGGTTTTATACAATGAGACGCCCTACTACATCTATAACTAACGAGTACTATAGTACTATAACGTCGTTGTAGCATCTCGTAAATGGTTTTACATTAAATATTAAAATCCGTTCAGTGTGTGCTGCTCATTTAGTGTCTTAGATGTGTTTTTGTTAAATGACTTCATTAAAAATTTAAAAGAAACCATCTTATTTAATTCTATTATGTTATTCATTCAATTTTATTTCTTTCAATTGAGTATCTAGTTTTTGATAACAAAATTTATTATCATTAACAAGTGAAACCAAACAATTGACTAAGTTAATTGTTGAAATATCATGTATAGACAGTGTTTATTACTCTATCATATTACACATTCGTACATGTCACACACATATAACTGATATACCCATACAATACATACTATACAATTTGCGCTCTCAAGGGTAAACAGTTTTAAGAGTTTGCGAAAAAAGGCTTCAAAAAAAATTTGCTTATTTTTTTATAAGAAATATTTTTTACACCTAAACATTTGTTTTATCTCAAACGGCTTACAAGATGAGTCTTACGGACCCAAGACCCAATTGACCTATATTGCTCATTTACGAACTCGACATCGCTTTTTACATCCTAAGCACGTTATAAAAATTTCCGATTGATATCTCTTTTCGTTTTTGAGTAATTGAGATACCAAAATTTTGTTCATAACATCAATATTTTAAGCGTTACAAACTTGGGACTAAACTTAGTTTACTCTGATATATTTCATATACATGGTATAATAATTATTTACAGTCTAAAATTATTCACTTATTGAAATTCATACTCAGTCAATTAATGAATTTTTAAAGCACGAAATAATTGACACATGTGCAGTACGCGTTAGCGTCTCATCGCGGGACTTAATATTACCCAATGGTTAACGGGGGTGCTGAAGCTTCAATCACTGAACTATATTAAATTATCTGAAATTATTAGATTATAGTTATCTCTGAAAAACTACTACAGACACTAATCGTCTTTTAGCATTCATTTTTTCACTCTACGGTCCGACTATCAAGGAGTGGTTATATTCTTCGCGCGTATCTTGTATGAATGTATGTATTCTTTGTTAACTCGGGTGTTCCAAACAGCTCGATGGATTTCGACAGTTAAGTAATCGTTATATTCGCCTTGGTAATTCAACTTTTGATTTAGTATAATAAGAGATTTTGAATAAAATCTGAAAAGAAAGAAACAAGTCCAGTAGTTTACATGGCGACTTTAAGAGTCGGAGTCCATTATCTAGGCCGACTAAAATCTTTCCATTGATGCTGTTAAAGTCGCTATATAAACTACTGAGGACTTATTTCTTTCTTTTCAGATTTTATTTAATACAGGCGGGTTTTTTTATTATTAATTATTTATTTTTTATTCAGTATAAATATTTAATCGACTAGTTTTTACTATAAATAAAAAATAAATAGATTTTCTTCCTGTTAGAAGAAACGAAGAAAGAATTTTTTTAATAAATTAGTTTATTAATTTCCTTCTACTTTATCGATTAAAACTACGTACGCTTCGTTTTTATATAAATACGGAGTCAACACGTACAGTTTATAAATTAATGTGTAGACTTTGTTCTAAAAATTCGCTCGCATTTTATTACTAGTTGCAAAATTTTTTCTTAAATTATTTTAAAATTTTAGTTTGACTTTATGTTGGTACTAATCGATATTTTCCATGTTTCAAAGGATAATAAACGAACTCGGATAGTTTGATGAAATATCAGATCCAAAAACATTTTTATTTTTGAAATCCAATAGGTTCTTGTTCTCAAATTAGAACCGACCCATTTTTACAAGCTTTTATTTAGTTTCACCTGTCCCGTTATCTGCCAGTTATCAAATCTTGCAAGTCAAATTTGACCCAATTCTGAAATTTGAGCTGAAATTTTGCATGCATATTTAGTTTGGATGACAATGCATGGTAAGGTTGTGACGTCCTGATCCCCGCTTCCACCATATTTGATATATATAAATTTTGTCTTGAATTAAATATTTTTATAAAAAATACTTTTAAAGGGACAAGCTTTAATTGTATTAAAAAGTAGAAAATAATTTTATCTATGATTTAGTCATACTCGATTAATTGTAAAAGCTTGAGTCGAAAAACATTTAGGCATGAGAAGTAGATGAGGCGTTCCGATTCATTTTTGATATATTTTAAATTGAGCGCTTCAAGCTTTCACAAATAGTCTTGTATGAGTGACTCATAGATAAACTTATTTTCTACGTTTTAATACAACAAAAACTTGTCCCATTAAAAGTATTTTTTATTAAATTTTTTTAAATTTGAAATACTGGTCTATTTGTGTTATTTTATATAAAAATAATGAATCCTTATAAACTTTCCTTATAGTAAATAGAATTTTCTATACAAATTATATTCCAATAATTTATTATAATAAATATATAACAAATGTTATTTTATATTTTGAAAGTATAAATAATATTACAAAAATTAATTCAACTGTAAAAATAAAATATAATGTATTTATTTGAAAAATAGAAAAAAAAATTATGGTATTTACATCAATATCGATATCATTTATATATCAATATTATGCTCAAATATCTGTAAAAAAATTTATGTACGATACAAAATATAATAATCAATAAGAGAAATAATTTCTTTCAATATTAATTTCATATTCATATAGCATACAACGCAACGTTACGAAAAAGTGGATTTCACATTTCTTTTCTTATTAAATCTGGAACGGTTACGTCAACTTCGTTTACTAGTAAAAAAACTTGCGAAAATTGCTGATTTTGGAGTCGGACTTGAACCAGCGAACTATGGATTATTATTGATTATAGTGTCTTAAGTCCACCGTTATATCAATTGGACTACCAATGGCTGCCATGCTCAATAAATTTATTTCAAACTCTCTTTAAGTTGGTAATAACAATATTCATATAGTTGACACAATCACATATAGACTAGACATGACAGGTATATGTTCGTAGTAAATAAATTCTATCTTTAAAGCGAACGTAAAGATATGTTCTTTTAATTCGTCTATTCGCTCCATTTACACGATTATATATTCCAACTAAATATATAATCGTGTAAAAGTAAAAATTTATTTTCCATCAATAAAATGCATGACTTTAAACTAAAATCAATCTCTTGCAGTAATAATTTTGTTGATTTAACTTCAGTGATTTTGTATCAATGAATTCATATTTTAAATTCAATCACATTCTATTGTAAATGCAAATATTGGGCTGTACTTGTTCCAATCATTAGGAAATTGTTTGAAAGTATTTCAACTTTATTTTAATATAAAACGACCAACTTTGAGATGAAGTTGTCATAATTTTAATTGTTTTTTTTTTGTGTGTAGCAAATGTGTACTGTTTTGTTCTAAATTTAAATTGCTACTTTTAAATTCTATTTCTAAAAGATAATAAACAATATATCCACTACATAAGTTTTAGTAATGTTATTAATATTTATGTTGATAAACAATTCAATGTATTCAACATTTATTATAATTATATTTATATAATATAATGAGATAGATTATATACATAAAGAAAATATTATCGTTATTATTATTATTATAAATAATACATTTGGTTAAATATACACACTGTTACTGTTAACATTAGCTATTGGTATCCGGAACGCATCTATGGAAATATTGGTTATAGAATGTCCATTTTAGACTCTAAAAAATATTAACGATTTCACATAGACATACAAAAATCAAGTTGAATGATCATTCGATAGATAGTTTTCGAGATATTTGATTTTTGGAGTCTCAAATTTGAAATTAACAAATCCAAAAAAAACAGAATTTACCATATTTTGTAAACTTTATTCCTGATTGAGTTATTAATCTGATTTTCGTTAATCTTGAGCTATAATTACTTTTTGGTCCAAAATCGGCTTACATACTTACCCACAAAGTTATAAATGTGTTTTTATTATGTTTTAAGGTGCCCTCGTGAGAAGGCCCATTCTAAAAGAATTTTTTGGAAAATGTTTTTGACGAACACTGACAAGTCTGAACTAAGAGCACACTTTTGGAAAAAAAAACTTCAAATGCCATAATGTCTTTAAATTTTTATGTTCCAAAAAAAAAAATTATAGTAGAAGTTTGAAAAACACAGTTTGAGAAAATGCGTTTAAAATTTCAAATATTTTTCTAAATTTGCTGACATCTGCTTCTTTTAACTTCTGTATCTTGACAACGACTACGAATTTAAAAAACACATTACCGACATATTCCACAGATGCTAAGAAATTAATTTATTCAACAACCAAAAAATCGATTTTTTGATCCCATCACACTAAGGGGGGGTGGCTTCACTTAAATGGCCAAACTCAACACTTACACCTTGTTTATAAAGAACAAAAGCTTGGCCGTTTTACAACCAGTACCATCAATGGTCGTTTCCATTGTATTGTTGTAGTCTTTCGTCTTCTTCGTCATCCTTAGTTAAAGCTTACCCGTAGAATAATTGCACCCATACTTAAATATTAAATGTATAATGATAAAGTTTGTTGTTATGTTTGAATATGGGTTTGAGTCTTTGGTTCTGTATGGTATGCATTGGTTTAGTTGGCACTGTTTTGAAGATATTTATTATTATATTATTTTATGTAATCGTTATAAATAAAATCATTCAAATTTATTTAATATACCTTATTGGAAACTTATAATTTTAATGCCCTCTAAGTAGGTACCTTGTGCTGAAAAGATGGCAATTCAGCTTTAATTAAAAACAAGTGAAAACAAACAACTGACTGAGATAATTGTTAAAATACCATGTATAGACTGTGTTGATTACACTGTCACAGTACACATACATACATGTCACACTTATATGACTGATATTCCTGTATAATACATACTATATAATTTGCGCATAATTTGAGCCCTCACGAGTAAACAGTGATGTTTACGAAAAAATTTTTCCAACAAAAGTTGTTTTATTTTTTTATATGGAACTTTTTTTACATTTAAACTTTTGTTCTATCTCTAACGGTTTACAAGACCCAATTGACTTATGTTGCTCATTTACGAACTCGACCTCACTTTTTAAGTTCTGAGTACGCTGTTAAAGTTTCAGCTTGATATCTTTTTTCGCTTTTGAGTCATCGTGTTCACTGACAGACGGACGGACGGACGGACAATCGAAAATGAACTAATTAGACGATTCTAAGAACACGTAAACCAAAAACCACGTTTGTTCGTGCCATCAATTTTTCTAAGCGTTACAAACTTGGAACTTAAATTAGTATACCTTCATATATATTTCATATATATAGGGCATAAAACATTTTTGGGGGTTTGTAAATTTGACATTTTTATAATCTTACAACCGATAACGCAATATATTTCGATGAGGAATAATCTTGCAATTAAATTTGCACTTCCAATCCTGTATAAGTTAACTCATTTCAACAACAATTTAATATAATAATATACACAGATATATCTAGATATATCTTTAACTATCTATTTGTTTGTACTTAAAGTTATCCTCAAGATATCCTGTTTGACCTTAATTACATAACTCATAGACTAACAAGACACGATAGATATACATATATAACATTATATAAATAAAACAAAACAAATAGTATTAATGTATATAGAGGATGCTAAGAAAATAGTCTTCTATGACTTATCGAAATGTCATAGAGTGAGTCTCAAAAGTCTTTAGTCAGCTTATGAGATGAGCTAGATATACAGAAAAATGAACGGGAACATTTCATAGGTATCTAAGACGAGCCTAAATGGCCGAGCGGTCTAAGGCGCCATTCTCAGAACGTTGGACCATTAGACTTAGTTTGCGGGTTCGAATCCAGGCAGCGGCAGTGTGAACAGTTTATAATTAATGGAAGTGCAGAAATGATCACATTGTCGTCGCTTGGATAAGAACGAAGAAACCGACTCCACCCACATCAAAAATGTAGTTGTAAATAAGTTTGTAATTGAATAAATAAAGATTAACAAAATAATGATGTGGGTGGCCTCTGTGATAAGACATATGTCAAAAAACGGAGATTAAACCCCCATTATTATTATTATTATTATTATCATAGGTATCTTCAAGGTCGGTGAAGTTAACTCGTTTTCGTTAATGGAAATAGATGGAAGACTGTTGCTTTCCAACTTTCTTTTTGTTCACTATTTAATGGATTGTAACCTTTAGTGCGAATCCCTAATAATTTTGAAAAGAAAATACGGCCATATCACATGCTGATAATGCCGCATTCTATAGATAAAAGAAAATCAGTTACGTAGTGAACTAAAAAATGTCGGTTTCAATATTTCATGGATTTTTAATTTTGGTGCGGAATCTAAATTTTAAAAAAAATAAATAAAATGTAGCCCATTTTACTTACTCTTAATGTAGCTTTCTATTGATGAAAGAACTTTTAAAATCGATTAAGCAGTGATCTCAAAAATGATGGTTTATATATATTTATTTGCATATAAAGTTTCATCCCCTATTTCACACTTTTAGGCGATGAATTTCGAAAAATTCTTTCTTATGTGACACTTACAGTATAAAATCATTATCTTCTCGAAATTTCAATCTTCTATCATTAGTGTTTTAGGCTGGGCATCGATATATCAGTCACAACATTGCCTATTTCACCACCAGATTATTTCCTCAATCTGAAATGTTTCTGGTTTCAAATAAAATACAAAAAGAATCATTTTGAAAAAAAAAACCATGAAAATTGGAGTTGTTATTGAGGACTCCCGAGTAAAAATATTCATTGATGAGACTATATTACCTTCAAACATTTCGTTTTAATGACATCCTGTAAACATTTTGTATACTTCCCAATAATAATGCATAACATAAAACAAAACAATAAGCATAAACTAAGGATAAATAGGTCTTGATAATTATTATTATCAATCCATAGTACATTTATTTGATACTACTTACACAGTATTTGTATTATAGATATCTTGGTTGTTATGTATATATGTGCAAGAATTATGTATATTTGAATAGATATATTTTATGCATATTGTTTTAAATTTATAATACAAGTAAATATCTAATATATCTACATATATCGTTTAGAGATAAATAGAAGAAAATATATTTACAAAGAGAATTTTTTTAATCACATATAGGTATGCTTACATATATTGCTTTTATTTATTTTATTTTCTTTAGTCACGCCGAATAAGTACATCCTTTCTCTCTTTTCACGCTTTTTTTCATGCAGGAAATAACGCAGAAACAATTGGTCTATTACATCCGCAAAAATTACTAGCCACACTTAATGGACGGTGGCGTACTTAACAATTATCTATACATAGAAATATTATCAAAGATAATAAATGAGTACTCTAGGATATTTCGAAATAAATTTCGATTTTCGCCAAGAGATTTCGGCCAAGCACTAGTCAACTGAAGGAAGCTGATTGGCTGGCGTCACTGACACTACAATTTGACAGATACTTTGAACAGTATAAATTGTAGGTCCACGAGAATATCTTTGTGCAGCCCGCCACCAAATTAGCAAAGAGTAACAAACATAATAAAAGTAATTACGATTAGCTAATTCATACTGATGATGACTTCTTGGTAGTCGAAATAAGTATTTATAAAATAAATAAAAAATTGATTTAGGAAATTGGGGCAAAAATCGAAATTTATTAATTATCTATACGTCATAGTACAAAATTGCAAGTCAAGTGCTATGTTAATCGTATATGGGCTAATTATTTGAAACAATTCGAGAAACAATCGAAAATTTTATATGAAAAAACCTTTGCTTAATTGTCTGTCACGCCCTAAAATTTATTGGTAGTCGATCGAATAAACGCCATCAATGAAACATTATTCTAACTTCTTTAGTAGCGATCTTATCTTGATCCATCTTACCTTAGAAATTTTCGCGGTTTTTACATTTTTTGTTTTTATTTTCACGTCTTATATTCAAAATGATTAATGACTAAATTTTCTTTTTTCAGGTAAGAAACTTTGAAGTAGTTCAGAAAACATCTAAGAGGTAATTTATTAGAGTACCTATTTAATACTAGACTTAGAAATCAAAACATTACGGATCTTACGGAAATATTATACACTTTTGGAGTATTATCAGATACTTTTTTAATACCTGTCCCTATACCATGTCATCATTGTAATAAACGCCATACATTCCTTACCGTGTACAACTACTTTTTTCAGATGTTTGAATGGTTTTCTTTTCAGGAATGCGCAACAGTATTTATTTGATATTGTACAAAATGATACTTTCCAAGCTCACTAAATTTTCATTTTCAAAGTTATATTAATAATATCAATAAAAGCTAAAAATATTTCAAATATTACATTAATTTACAAAATATATGAAATATTTATATTGGCATGTTTGCAATGCTTATATTATTTGACTTTGTTTGTTCGAAGTTAGTTTTTAGTCCAAGCAAATTCGACATTTACAGTTTCTCAACTTAAAGTTGTAATTGGTTTTTTAATTTTTTATAAGGATTTTTTGGATATTTATATCGCAAATAACTAGCCAAAAAATGAAATTATGGAAGGAAAATTATTTAAAAAATGTACTATTTATTATACCACAAAATGCTACTAAAACTCTCCACCTAACACGGCTTAAAAATTTTGTTACCTATATATTGAGTAGGTTTTCCATTCAGAAAGATTTTAATCCGTCAGAACTTGCGTTATGAGCTTATTGCTCACGCTCGATTTAAAACATAAATAACATTTATTTTTCAAATGGTATACGTGGTTGAAACTTTTTATATTTTCATATAATTTTATCTATTTTCAAATTCTGAATTTTTTTTTTCAAATCTTTCAGAAATTGAGATAATTTCTCGAATCTCTCTCTCACGAGAATAAATGTGAAAATTTCGGAAAGTAGTGTACAACTTAACGTTGGGAAACTGCTTGTTCCAGAATTTAAAGAAAATACACTGAAATATAAATGCTAATTTGCTTGGAGTATTTACCTGTTCTACGAAATGAACAACATATGGCGTAACTTTTCAAATTAAAGTATAAATTTATGCTTGTCAATAATATTTCTGTTAGTTACTAGTTGTATTAACAAAAGTTTGCACTTCGATCGTACCGTTCTATATACCTCATACAGAAACTAGTTTGCGGTCTCATATTTGTTAAACCAAAAGGCTTGACATTTATTCAAAATATCCCTGTATTGGATTTTAATACTAAGAAAGACTCTATCTAGCGATAATAACAAGAACTATAGTTTGAAACGCCCATAGATACATAATATTTAATAGATATACGTTTATATAAAAAAGTATGAATATGGCACTGCTTTTTAGATGTATAATGAAGTAGACATCTTTAGTCTTTTTATTCAATAAAAAAATCAGCTGAGTGTTGAAAATATGGTTTACATTTTTTTTACTCGTGGCGCCGACATCTTAGCGTTATAATCGAATAAAGATCAGTTTCTGGCCCGAAGAGAATCATTCCAAAATTCTTATGTACCTCGAAATACAACCTTAAAACATTTTAAATTAAATCTTACTATTATTAATACAAAACAAAAAGTTGGAAAACGTTCCAACTTTGATAGCAAATTTAGTTTTTTAACTGACAGGCAAAAAAATTTCAATTCAGCAATTCTCAAGGGGACGGTTGTCCTTCACATCTACTCAAATTTTTATTTCATTCTGTACAAAAATTTGTTGAGTGACATTCTACCTTAATAATTTTTTTAGAAAGTACAATTGTAAAATAATTTTGACATTTGGTTATTTATAAATAACGAAGGGTTATTTTTTCTTGAAGAGACGAATTAAATTTAAAAAGGATTTAACAACCTCATTATAAATAGCAATGGCTTTTCCCTTTTTGTCCTGTGTATATAAATTAAATAAACAAATATATTGTATTATTATTTATATAGAAAATATTTTAACTTTTTAAAAGTTATTTTACAACTCAAATATAATAATGAAGCCATCACTAACTGACTTCAGAATGAAAGGTAATTAATTACAAATGAAAAGACTTTATTTCTAAATGTCATTTTATGTCATTTGTGAAAAAAAGATTAATATAAAATTTTTAAATAGTAGGAATTTATGTTAATAAATTGTGTATAAACTGTTACTGCTAAAACTAGCCATTTATTTGCTCACCGTTGAATGACAAACATTTTTAATTCGAGTTTTGTATCAACTTAATTAAACGGCATGCGAATTCAATCTTTCAAGTCGACAATTTAAAGTTAACTAAGAAACTTTCCCGATGCCATTGTCCTGATTGCTCTGTTAAGGAATCTTCGGTGATCGTCATTTTCTGTAAAAGTGGGTAGTTCCTCCTTGATTTGATTCAACCACTTGTGATTGTTTCCTCAAGAGATATTTCACAGAAAATTTCTATACAGTGGACCCCCGGTAATTCGGCGCCCCCTGTAATCCGACTAATGTTTTTTTTTTTTTGTTGCAATGCTACTATTGTAAATCAGAGTATAGAGGACTATAGGGAGTCTTCAGCAGTACTGTATAATCCGACAAATTCGATAGTCCAACACTGCCTTGCAAAACGTTTGCCGGATTACCGGGGATCCACTGTAGTATTATGGAAAGTAAGTTTTAAATAGAATACGAATTTAGGATATGGTAAATTTCTAGCACTACTTGTTAAAATAAAGACTGGTATTGAGAGAGACGGGTTAATTAACTAAATGAATCGTTGTATGAGAAAGATTTAGCCGGCTATCCTCAAGAATATTTCTGAAGAAAATTTTTCAAAAAAACTACACATGTATACCCCTTTTTCACGTAAAACTCTCCTTATAATTTTCGATAGCTGCTATTGTGCTTTTGTATGACTTTAGCAACTTTAAAAGGCAGGCTTTTGTTTAGGCCAAAGAACTAATTGTGAGCTATGCCAATACTTCAAGTGTATTGAATTGTTTTATCTTATCAAAAACCAGCAAATAAATCAGAAGGGTTGTCAGTTCAAAGAATAAAAAATAAAAAATTTTTCCGCATGTTTCTTCCGCATAACATATTTCATTTTTGTAATATTCGTTCGCCTTTGTAAAACTGATTGATATAAAAAGAATAAAATATCCTCATTTACCCTCAACGATAATTTATTTCCAAATTAATAATAACAAATATCTGCTCAAAAATATTATAGACTGAGAGTCGATGATATAAAAATGTGTGTGTACGTATGTGCGTATGTTCGTATGTTCGTTCGGATTCTTTCGCCTCGATTATCTCGCGAACTAGTTATGACATTTACACGTGACTGGGCTTATTCGACGCGTAATCGCGTGTTTAAGAAGTTTTCAGCAGAATTAGTTGAGCCGTTTTTTAATGATAATAAAAACTGGAACAAACTGAATAAGCAGAATCTGAAAAGTGGATAAAAAACATCATTTATCTTTGGAGATAATGTACGTTCCAGCATAATGTTCGAAGAATAATCTATGAAGGCTAACAAGACCTTTTTTTAATGTTTCTTCCCCCTCTGGGAAGTTAGTCATGTGGACTACAGGGGTTCGCACTCACACGACTTCAGTACCACACCGACTATGTACTGCCAATTCATTTAAATTTTTGATTTACCGCCTTCGAGGAAGTATGATATATCACACTCTTTCCCTTTCTATTTGGATCAATAAATGCATTTTCTGAATCCCTGCCTATAACATTTGTAATAAATTTCATATGAAATATGATTTTTTGTTAGGTATTTCTATGTTATTCGCCTACTAAGTTATATATTAATTGCTTGTCTTTGAATATAATTATTCCTGTTCATCTCTCTGTCTGCACTAGCTACACCTCTTCCTCTAAGCTCTGAGTAGCTTGGATGGTGTATTCTTAATGATGTTACTCTCACTAAAACTGTATATATGTTCTTGTATTCTGTATCTGATAATGTAAAAATAATCATTCAATTTACAAAATCATGTCAGAACATCAGTTTCACTCTTATTTCATTTATGTATTTTTTTGGGGATATATCCATTGATAATGTGTGTCAATTTTCCAACATTAAAGAGAAATATCTCGAAAAATAATTGTACTCGTTCTCGTTCTAGATCTCACAAATTTCGGCTCCATTTTCTTTAAAAAATAATTGAATAATTGCAAAGTTTTATTAATTTCTCTTTCAAAACATTCCATTATTTAGGGTAATTCAAGGAGTGTTACAAGTTTTACCGCTATGGGGAGTGTTTTTAGCTAACATATATGTTTCACGTGCTAGTTTAGAGTTACGTACCCCAAACAACTAAACAATAGACGAAGATCCTCAAAATCGGTGCAGTTTGGAGAAGGCTCTAAGAAAAAAGGTCATTTCATGGAGAATATTCTTAGATTTTCTAAATTTTAATTGTTCATTATTTAATACATCGAATGGAATGACTGCTACAAAAAATGATTTTTGGAGGGCCAGCTGTGATTCTCGTCGATTGTGGAGCCCTTGGCACTTTCCCAGAGTACCCAGTGGCCTAAATCTGTACTATGTATGGGTCTCATTCAATTGCCAATGAGGAATGGGTGCACTAAATAGCATTTTGTGTAATTTTAAAAGCTTTCACTATAAAATAATTCATTCAAAATAATGATCCTTAACTTTTACTCGAACTTTTCTTTCCAGACTATTATATAATCTGAATTTTGGAATTTCGATCGTCACTCTATCGACTTTGATGGCTCGGTCAGTCTCCCTATCAGTATCGCACAATTTTTTTTCATTTGCGTATGCACATAATTCCTTGAAAATAACCAATTCAAGATTGACACACTGTATTTAATAATTTATATATATTTTGATGATGAATTTCTTTTTTGTAATATGAAATGAGTAAAAATATGAGTATAGTATATAATTTTTTTTCCTCTTCTTGTATTTTCCTATTATGTGTATAAAAGGGATATTAATTAGCTCTCAACTTTTCTGTGTTTTATATACAAAGTAACTGGTATGGTTCGTTACATCATCGTCGAATCGTCTCTTTGTTCCACTGTGTCTTGTGTTTCTCTTTCTTACTGTCTCTTCTGTAATTTTCTTCATTTATGTGTAAATGAAACTAAAACATAACATGAAATCAGATATCATCGGATCTATACGGTTGTTATTGTTCTTATGTATTTAACGGGTGATTTGTATTTGTAGAACTCTTAACTGCAATAAAACTAAAGATCGTAGTAATTTATTAGAAAATTAAGTTCAATTTCAGTTTAAAAACCAGTAAAAACAAATAATTAACAGAGTAAATTGTTAAAAGTCGCCATATTAGCTCAGTTGGTTCAGGTGTAACCAATTCCGTCCGTGGAATGCTTAGGGTAGCGGGTTCGAATCCCGCCGTCGCAACAAAATTAATTTAATTAATAGTTGTGATGGGCTAGTGTAGTGCATGGTATATGCATGAAAGAGGTGCACTCAGCCTCTGAAATTGAGGAGCTGATAAATGAAATTATTAGCGGAAAGTTGGTAGAACACATAATTGGATCACAATGGGCTCTATAGCCTAAGTATGTCCTTCATGGACAGCCAATATAACCTAACCTAACCTAACCTAACCTAACCTAACCTAACCTAACCTAACCTAACCTAATTGTTGACATGCCATGAATTGGCAGTGTTGATTACGCAACCGTTTGTTTTTTTAAGTCATGTAAGTAAGAAAGATAGCCACTCCTAGATAGCCATGCATACATACATGTCACACACAAATAACTGATATTCCTATGTAAAATATGCTACATGATCGATTTCGATCTATTTCGTATGATTTAGCTTAAGGAGATATGCAAGGATTGAATAATACTAGAGATTTCAATAAAACCTTATAAATACATTTTTTTTATTTACAAAGTTTCCAAAAATCACAAAAAATTCCTAGGCCACCGTGCTTTTTATTATTATTTCTCAAAGTTGGCTGAAAAAATTGATGAATCATATAAGGTCATCCTTTTCAATTGGATGATATAAAAACAAAATTTTAATTTAATTATGAGTTTATCGAAGATCCATCATTTGATGAACAGAGACGACTATAGTTAGAATATTCATGAATGAAGAGAGATATCTATATTATCAAATTTATAAGCATTACATTCACACAATATATTATATATTTTCGTAGTTGCGTGGTATTGTAAAGCTAAAAATAACTCATTACTTGACTACAAAGCATGTATTTGGTTTATATGTATGTACTGTGCAGTTAACCAAAACTTTTTTACAATACTGTAGGTTTACAATCATCTTAATGACTAGAAAATCACCTATACATTAATTGTATGCACGTAAGCGTTAGATATACTGTATAATTTTTATTCTCATCATTTTCACGTTAAAGCTGTAAAAAGAAAGCATGAATGAATCAACGAACTCACTTTTACATTTCACACACAGTTCTTTTACAATTATACATAGAAGATATATAAACAGTTCCAGATAAAAAGAGTGTTAGAAATGATATGATGACTCTCACTGGTGGTGACTGGATGGTTATTATAGTAAGTAGTATAGTCGTGGATGTAACAGATTAAGGAAAATGTACAAAATCAAGTCTTACGAAAACCTGGTTGAAAGTGTTTCTTTAGGTAGCATAAAACAAAAAGGCGCTGATTAATTTACACTATTATAAATCAAAATTTAGTGATAGAGCAAAATTAAACTTTTTGAATCCTGATGATTTCATAAAGTTAAAAAATTGCTCATACTACTTAGACCGCTTGGCCACTTTTTTTTAACGAATAATAATAATAATAATAATAATAATAATTCTTTATTAATTCTCTTTTTTTACAATAGTCATTGTACAGAATAAGTCAAAAATAATAGGATGGGGCATGTGTAAGGAATGGGAAGGTTGTGCAGCTATGGCTGACTAAGTTAGAAACTATCCCAGTATTCTCCTATGTGCAAGCCAATGGAAAACCATAGAAAACCATTGGCAAGGATAGCCGGCATCCGATAAACAAATGCCTACCGAATATCATAAGTGATTCGGTTGAGGATAAGGAGTACAATTATACTCTGATGGAGTACGCATACAATAAAAATAAAATAAAATAAAAAATCTGCAAAATTACAGCCGTCAATGAATTATATTCCCAGCTGAATAGATACAAGATCAAAGAGCAAAAATTCATTTAATAATAAATGAAACCAGCTCAATATCAATTAAGAAACTAATGTAATACTACGATGAATATAAAACTAAGTATCATTCAACTGAGATGTCAAATCCGTAGGAAAAGAAAAAAATTCCCACAGATTGTTTACAATATAAATATAAATGAGATAAATACAATCTGTTTATAGAATGTAAGTCACAAATAATACGTGCTTACTAACGAATACCGTGCTCCAGGCTCAGGAAAAAAAAAACCTCATCCATAGAGTATGGACAGCTGTTCAACAAATACTTTTTTACTGCAGTCACAAAGTTCGATCCATCTTTTACCATTATATTATTAATGATTTTACAATTCGTGAACTTATTGTAGATTTTTATGGCCTGATTACGCGGCCCAAAATCGACACATTTGTAACCGCAGTATGGAGGTAAATAGCCATGATTTTGCCTTGTATGACGATTTGAAATTACTCTATTTTCGAGAAAGTAGTTTTTATTTTTAATTATAAATTTGATCATTTCAAGTACGTACAGACCATGAAATGTCAGGATTTTTTTGTTTTTAAAAATAGGTTTACAACTATCTACTTTCTTCAGACCAAAAATAATTTTAAGTACTTTTTTTTGTAAAATAAGGACTTTTTTAGCATAGCAATTTGACCCCCATATTATAATCCCAAACGACATGATCGAGCAAAAGTTTGTATAATATATAAGTAATAAGGAATTTACATCAACTCGTTTTTTCATTACTCTAAGTTGATCTGATACTCTAAGATGATAAGCATACTTTGTTTAATTTTGCACACAACAAGTCTATGTGAGCTTTCCATTTAACATTATAATCAAAAGTGATTCCCAAAAACTTTACTGACTTAGTAAGACCTGGAATAACATCCAGCTCACTCTTGTTATTAATTTTAAATTTTTGAACTTTGGTTTTACTTAAATTTAATGACAAACCATTAGCTCTACACCAATCATTTACTGAGCTAAGAACATACTCAACCATGTCGCCTAGTACCATTTCATCCAAATCATGAACAATCAAAGTGATATCATCCGCATAAAGGAAGACATCACACTTAAGATTTTTAAAGTTCATGATGAAAGCCGGCAGATCGTTTATGAAGAGTTGAAACAGTTTTGGGCCTAAAATACTACCTTGCGGCACACCCTTTGTTATTTTATTCCAATCGGAATTATAAAAATGTCCATTACTACTCATTTCAACTCTTTGAAATCTATTATTTAAGTAGTCTGACAAGAGGTCGCTCGCACCACCTCTAAAGCCAATTTTATAGAGTTTTCGAAGTAGCAAACTATGATCGACGCAGTCAAATGCTTTTGATTGATCAAGCGCAATCATCACAACATGTTCATGGATATTCAAATATTTTAGCACTGCATCAGTGAGATTAAACAATGCCTCATTAACACCTTTACCTGTAACGTAACCGAATTGATGTTGTGAAATAATATTATATTTATTTAAAAAACTATCAATTCTACCATTAATGAATTTTTCGAAAATTTTAGAAAAGACAGGTAAACAAGAAATAGGTCTAAAGTTATTAATTACATTGTTGTTTTTAACTTTTTTTAATGGAATGATGCGTGCAAATTTAGCTCTATCTGGAAACCTAAATGTGGATATCATACATGAAATGATGTCTGTTATTGGAATTAAGATTAAATCTGAACATGATTTTATGATATCATTCGAGATATGAAAGATATCCTGTGTGGTTTTATTCTTGAGCGAGTCGATCACAGTTCGCACCTCACTTTGCTCTACTTCATGGAGAAAAAATGTATTTAAATTAAAATCTGAATTAATTGAAAAATTGGAATCGGGTTTGATATGGCTCATTATATTCAAAAAATAATCATTGAAAGTATTAACGATTAACTGAGGTTCCTTCAACGTTTGATCATCCTCAGTAACAATTTCATTAAGAGTATTAGATTTGCCGCTTGTACCCATTTCATCTTTAATAATTCTCCATAAAGTTTTAGAGTTACCCTTTGCAGAACGAACTCTTGCAGCCACGCATTGCCTCTTGGAAGCCTCAATAACCTTGTTGTACAATTTTGAAAAATTTTTAAGTTTCCTTTTTAAATCTATATTATTTGAGATTTTTGCCAAAAATCTCAAATCTCTCATAGTTTGAGTAGATTTATTAATTCCCGATGTGATCCAGTCGGGTGTATTATATTTACTTCTTTTTGACTTAATAATCGGACAACTGGCATTGAGACTCCCAAGGAAGACATCTAAAAAATTATTAAATTTATCATTAACAGTCCGAGCCTCAAGCACGGTAAGCCAGTCCTCGTTCCTTAACATTGTTCTGAGTTTTGACAAATTGTCAGCTTTTTTTGCACGTTTTAAAAAAACATCAGTTCTAGTGGTTTTAAGAACTTCGTTATTAAATGATAACTTAATTAATTCATGGTCAGTAAAGTTACATGGACTTACACTGACCCCGAAGTTAGTCATATTTGTAATAAAATTATCAATCAATGTACTAGATTGATTTGTTATACGAGTGGCTTCCCTAACAGCGAATTTAGCCCCGTAAGATTTTACCATGTTAAGGAACGATTTACAATTTTCATTTTCAACAATCGTCATAATTTATTTCATTTATAATAGACGAACTAAACAACAAGATTATAAAATCGGATTTTGTCAATTGATCCGCTTGTTTCTTTAAATCTTTAGTAACATACTCAAAGCTTCCTCCTGGCTTTACGTCCGAGAAAACCTGGAATCGCTTTGGTAAAGATTTCTGTAAAAAGGATGACAAATCTCGCGCTATAAGGTCCCCAATAATCAAAATTTTTGGATTTACCGTAGGGGACCAAGTGCTTTTTAAAGGCAAATCCCTTGAACAATTCACATTAACTGACGATGTTGAGCAACTTACATTTTTCCCAATAACATCTTCAGCCGATTCTACTTGAGTTGAACTATCAACATCAGTGATCGTCTGAGTAAAAGTATTAACAGACATTTTCGAATTTGTTTGAACCGAAACATCTTTATATATTTGTGCAACCGAATCATTAGCATCAGGCAATTGTACCTGAATACAGAAATCATGTAACAATTTAGTGTCCGTTTGGTTATTTATAAAATTTTGAATGTTATTTGACATCTAACAAGCACATTTTACCAGGTTTTGTATTTCATTTGCCTTAATTAGTCCATTTTTTGTTACATTTTTTTCTGTACTATAATAGCCAAACAACACAAAAAGAAGTACACTGACTTTTATCTCTGATAATAGCCAGGAAATATCTTTCTACTTCTTTATCTTTATCTAACTTATACATATTCATAGCATTATTATTTCTCTTACCTTTATGCAAGATGATAAAACCAAAAAAAAAAAAAAAATTGAAAAAAGAAAGATAATTTATTATTTATTTTTTTTAACACTCAGTGTTTGATTTTCATTTTCTTTCTTAAATATTCGCTTACTTTTTATTTAATTTTAGTCCCAAGCTTGTAGGGCTTAGAAATACTGATGATGCTAACAAAATTTGGTATACGTGTTTTTAAATATCACCAAGTTAGTCAATTTCTACTTTTTTACCCATCTATCAATTGTTTGCCAGGGCTAGCCAACCAAGACTTATAAGTATAAGTATAGACATTCCAAAAATTGTATTTCATCTTTTATTGTGCCGGATATAACATATAATTGAATATAAAATAAAATAAACCACTTTGTCACATACTCGAAAGATCGAATAGGCCGTCTTCCGACACACTAAACTATTTTGTTCTATTTTGTAAAAAGTCAGACACAATTTTTCGATTTGTTATTCATTCTTATTTAAATATGTACGCGACCAGAACCCATATCCAACAATTTTAAGGTTGTGGTGTCATTTTTCGGACACTTTAAAAAATAAACCCTTTGGCTTTGACAAAAAAAAGATGAGTGTCTTGTGAACAGTATATTCAATAAAAAATTGTGATTCAAGAATTTTTACTCCTCAATATCGTATTTTCATTGCGCGGCAATTGGGAGACTCCCTTAACGTTCAACACGTAATATATGTCTTTCATTCACATTAAATCCATACTTTAGTAATTATTTAATAAATTATTTATACATAAATAATAATCAATGACAATTAACATGGTTTTTAAATTAAAAAAAAAAAAAAAACAATGATACCAATAACAATGAAACAATAATCAATCATAATTGATTATATAATAGTATTTAATGTAGGGTAAAAATATGCTGAGCATCAAATGTGTTTTTTAAAACATTTACATAATCGAATTATAATTCCACACATACACAGATTGGATTTTTGAGAATTGAATATATACTTTATCGTTTAGGAATCTTGAGTGCTTTTCTCTAACGCAAAAACCTATGTACCTGGGCCAATATTCGATGTATGAAGACAATTTCTCTGCACTAATATATATTGTCGCGATATTTGAGTTGAGTCAGAAAATTTTAAATTTTTGTGTACTTACTAAATACATGATTATACAATTACCCTTAAAATTTGAATCTGATTGACCGTCTAGTTATTTAAAAAAAATGGTTTAAAGTTCAACCATTTTTAAACAAGTATACATAGTAGCGAGTCAGACAGAAGAGTGTTAGGATTGGTGTTGTATACGTACATATGAATATTGTATGTGTGACGTCTCCACGAGTGCAGGCTTGCTTAAATATTATGGATCACTTAGCTACAAGCTCGTATACTTTTACAGCGCGTATATTCCATAATATTTATATATATTTATATATTGTACCACGACAACTACCTTAATAATATTCTCTTGCTTTCGAACTCGCTGCCAGTTGTTGCAACCTTATCCCCGACGTAACTAAAGATAAATTGTGTGACGTTCTGTACAATTTATTATATAGTTAAATGTAAACCAATTGTAATATAAAATGGTTACATTTGTTTTTAGAGATGTTTCTTGTTTAAAAGTAAAAAAACAGATTTTTTTTTTGCATTTACCATCAAGTACCATAAGAAATGTAATTCTACTATATTCCAGTGGACTATTATCTACTGTTGGATCTAGGGTCAGGCGTTGTATTCGAAATATTATTTTAGAACGGTTAGAAATTTGAGAAGGGAATGAAAGTCGTGTTAAGAACTTTTTACTTTACGAAAATTTTCTGAGACGTCTCTGTCAGAAGAAAATTTAATTCAATTTAAGGTTGATCGATCGATTCGATACTTGAAATAAAAAATAATAGTATTTTTACTCCGTCCTTGTTTGCGGATAAAATTTTTGGTGATTTTTTATCTTTTTCATTATGATATATACCTCTTATTTAGATTATTTTTTTTATATATTTTACGAGATTAAATTTATGCAAGTAGTTTTTTACTGTTAATCTATACAAGATGTAGAAAAATTACCAAAAATGTTTACGTTATTTCAACATTTGATATTCGCAAAATATGCTCAAATTTTTTATTATTTGAATATATATAAACAATTTTGAATTTTAACATATGTTAAAGTCTGGGCGTCACGTAACTAGTCAACTAGTCAACTCGGCAATTAATATGACGTAAATGTAATAAAATGCTTTAAAAATATCTTAAACTAGGCAATTTGTATGACGTAAATGTAATAAAATGCTCTTAAAATATCATAAAAGCTTCAAAAACCAAGGTTTTTTTATGTTTTCTTTTTAGAAAGCACCGTAGGGTAAAGTTTTTATTGCATAAACAGAATCAGTGATAAATTTTCTTTTGGATGAAAACTTCTTTGAAGCTCAATCACCCAATAAGCTTCATTTTGTACAATTAACATTATTGTGAGTTCTTCAATAAGGAACTTTGTTAAAAATCACAATTTGAAATAATTCAAAATTTTTTCTCCGCAAGTGGCCCCGCGTAAAAAATGTGTTTATTTTGATCAAGGGACTTTGAAAAATCTATCGCAAAAAAAATTAACATTCACCGTACTTGCTAATACAGCCGGATTACCTTAAAATTCAAATTTTCAATGATTAAGTACCTACACGAAAACCCTTTGACAGGTTTATAACAGTACGCCAGAAATGTCTTTTAAAGGAAAATGTCTAATAAAATTGTCTCTGGAATTACTGTCCAAATACTACTTGTGGCCCTAGACTAAGGTACGTTTTACAACATTGTATATATAGTTACTCTATTCGCTATGTTGTATTTTGTTATTTATATTTATTTAGTTTAACAAAAAAAAAATTAAATAAATAAATAAATAAATAAAAATAAAAAACACAAGCAGAAAAAATTAAATAAACAAATAAATAAATGGAAAAATAGAAAACTAGATTGAATAAATTAAAAAAAACAAGATTTTAAATGCAGTTTTGTATGTAAGTATATTTGCCCGTTTTGTTTCTATGGGAATAAAACAAAATTCGGAACTATTTATTTTGGAACTATTTATGAAATCCTTATATTACTTTTTATCAACGTTTTTAAATGCTTTTCGTTATCGTATCGTATCGAATATCTTGAATATCGTATCGAAAGCATTCAAACGAAACAAAATACATTTTACACATATTATACAACATGGGTCTTCTTTAATTTAATTGGATGATAAATATTTAGGAAAAATATAACTTTGAAGAAAAACCAATCTTGGAAAATGAATTTCGATAAAAATCTATTTACCAAATTTCATTAAATTATGAGACAAAATTTTGCTGTTGGTTTTCTCCACTTATTCTAACTCTCTCAAGAAAATTGGACAAAATTCCGATAATTTTCCTGTTTCCGATTTAAATGAAAATGAGATTCTAGTGTAATTTTCACCTAAAAAAACCTAAAAATCGCGTTCTTTTGAGAATTGGACGACTGGTTTTAAAATGATAATCGACTACAAGGTTTGACAATCTGGAGTAATTATTTATGTCATCTTGCCAATCATCTGCAAAATCAAATTGTTCCAATTAAACGAAAGATCTAGTAAAAAATTCATAGAACCTTATTTTATAGAAAATTTTTGGAATTCACGCTTAGCTGCCTACTTTGGTCACTACTATTATAGCACATTAATCCTTTCGAATACTTTAAATTAAAGGTGTAGAACGTGAAACAGAATGAGTGCTTTGTTAAATGAAACTTACTTGAAACTTCGTGAGTTGCTTCCTTTTGGCGAGTTTATCAAACTTCTATTTATAATTTTTTTCGAAAGTGTTGCGTTTTCAAACGATCATGATAACGACATATTTACGCTAGACTTACTTGGTAGACTCTCCAAAAATAAGCCACTCACGAAGTTTCAAGTATGTGTTAAGTCATTAAACAAAAGACCCTTTCTGTTTGACGGTCTAGTCCTTTCATTATTCTCTACAGACGGATGTTAGCGGATATGAGCTCCCAAAAGCATGTTTAACTGTTTATATTGTGATTAAAAAGTTATTTTCCGAAATGAGAGGGCTCCAATAAATTCAATTCTTGATATACTGAAAGTATTTCCCAGTAATATTTTTGTAGAAATCTATCTCGTCTGTTATCTTTCCTCTCTTGTTATTATCCGAAATTTGCTATTCCTATATTAAGCAAAGAAATTATCTACATAGAAAACATTCCGTAAAATTTAATATTTGTTTTAAAATAAGTATATGTTTTTTAACTTTATTTGTATCTAATTTTTTTCCGTTGCTTTTTGAATAAAGACGCGCTACAGACACAAAAAAATAATAAACATAATATAAAATATAGAAAATACACCGTTGAAGAATTAGATGTATATTTTTCTTCATTTCAAGATGGTAAAATGTTAGTAGATAGATACTTATTTGTATATTCTAACAAGAGAGTTTACCATCTGACTGCCGCCAGTTAGATGATACGAATAAAATAGTAAATGGTTCGAGGTAATACACTATATTACTCAAGAGTTTTTCTATATAGAAGAAGAAGAATAGGTGCCTCTTATATATTTTAAATTTGTGCGGAACGCGATATAAACTGTTCAAGTTATGTACATTTATTTTACAAAGTGTTAAAAAAATTTTGAGAAACCCCAGTTACCTTTTCTTGCTAGAAAATATCTCATTAAAGAATACCACATCAAAAATATTCAAAAAAGCCGCATAAACGAAACACTAAAAACGGTCAAACTTCGAAAAATTTGAGCAGTAAGTCGGATTTGAATTCGGTTTTCGGCATTCGATTTGTTAACGCATCAGGAAGGAATTTGTGACCTAAACATTATCTTCCATACAGCTCTATTTTTTTCCAAAGGCATAGAACGGTATAATTAAACCATTTTCAGAGTGCAACAAATAAAATCGACTCCAAAAACCGACATATAATAGGTTACCTAGGAAACGAACACTTTTTTAATCGATTCAGCTTGCCATGAATTTAGAGAATATGCAAAATATTTTACAATCTGTCAATTTGTACTTTTTGCCCAAAATTTATAAGTTGTGAGTTATCAGAAGAAAAAGATAATGGATATAATTTGAACTAAGTAGAAGTAAATTTTATATTATGCCATAATAAATATCTTAATCAAGCCAAATGAAGGTAATGTACCTACGCACATATTGGGTTGACTACTAAATCAATCAGTTATGTCTTTTTTAAAGTAATATTACAATTAATTCATAAAGTTTAGAGTTAAAGTAGCTATAATATTTAATTCTTAAAACAATAAAGCAAGTTTTTAACTTCCTAAATTAAGACTTTAAATTTTCAGAATCAGAATGACCAAAAAAAATGACAAAATGATCTTACAAAATTGAACATGCCATAATCAATCATTCAAACCAACAAAAAACTTAAAGCAAATCTGAGTAAAAAAGTAAGTGCTACATAATTAATATTGCAAGATACGATAGGAACATAGTTCCTACCGGGTGTTCCACGATACCTCTCGTTTTTTATTTCATAATACATTCTTCCAGAGAACAAACACAATTTTGATGTATCTATAAATTTTACTACACTCAGTCTTTACATAGGGAGTAGGTACTTTCATTTTTCCCTCGCAAGAAACCTTCTTAGCGTGTACAAGCAGAAACTATATACTATCATCAGTGTAATATTAAAATGTGTACATTTACATCGAACTTGAACAAAAGACATGAACGATAACTTCTTTACAATGTGGTTGGAGGTGAAATATGTGGGAGATTGTACACTATAATACCTCTTTACTTACCCGAGAACTAACTATACATCCATCTTCCAACTTCATCCTATTCTTCATGGTCTCACATAGAAGGCAAATAAAGGTACTTTCTAGTTTGAATATTATTTGATGTTTTTTTCAATTTATTACATATTTTACATTTGTATACATATGTTGATAGATTCTTTTTCGAAATTTTTGAATATAGCAACACGAATCCAGAAAAAGGTAAACGAGAAAATTGTCCCCTCCAAAAAGTATGTAAGTCACCACAAATTTTTGTATAAGATTTTCTCGCATTTTTCGAAAGGGTTTTAGACAAGATTTGAAAAATGATTCTCTTAATCGTCAAATGAATTCGATTTTTGTATTTTTTGGATTTGAATTACTCTCACGAATCCACAAAAAGGTAAAGGAGAAAATTGTCACCTCCAAAAAGTATGTAAGTCAGCACAAATTTTTGTATGGTATTTCCTTAAATTTTTCGAAAGGGTTCTAGACAAGATTTAAAAAATGAGTCTCTTAATCGTTAAATGAATTCGATTTTTATATATTTTGGATTTGAATTACTCTATATTCTGTTGATTTCGATTTTTTATAGGGATTGATGTCTGAGATAGAGACTAAGATGGGAAAGGTAATATTCCGGACTCATTTCTGCGGTCAATATCTCAGAAAGCCATTGAATTTCAAAATCAATCAAATTTTCATGAATTAAAAACTTTGAAACCTCATTTGACGAGTAGATTAGTATTTTCGAGAAATCTTCGTGTCCGGTTCGAAATAAAAGTTTTTAATGCAAATTTTTGATCACTATCTCAAAAAATATCCCTCAGTCGTTAAATCAACATAATTTTTTGAAATTATATGGTCAAAATCACTCGTGATAGTTTTAACAAATTCCGAAAAAAATTGTTTGTGATTTTTCGATTTTTTTCCTTGAAAATTGAAAAAAATCGAAAACAAAATTGTCACCCACAATCCAATTGAATACATGGCTCCTCAGATATCGTCAAAAATCGATCAATCGAAATAGTCAATTGTTCGAATCAAATTCAAAAATTTCTTAGAGAATATTTATCTAATATAACTGAAAAATATTGTTTGAATTTTTCAAGTTTGAACTTATTAAGCAAAAAAATATTCTCCGAAATTATTCGAGTGCTTGAGTATCCAAATTCTACGAGATAGGAACTATAAAAAATGTTTAAATAAACTAACTTTATAAAATGTTAATTTTTCATTTTCTACTTATCTAGATACTTCTAAGAAAATATTCTCATTTTAATAAATTCAATAAAAGAAAATTTCATAATGTAAAATTTTCGTAGATATTACAAATACAATGATTTCTCCGAATACATTTAAATGTACGTACGTATACATATCTTATAATAATACAAATAACTTCGAAAGTAGTGTAGAAAGGCAGGAAAACAGCGATGACGATCTAGAAACAAATAAATATAATATGAACAGAAAAAAAAAATAACTGAAGAAACGAACGAACGAATACGTACGAACCGATATAAACGGAAGAAAAAAAAAATGAGGAATTTACTTTATTGAAGGATGAAGATATTATGATGATTATTATTATATGACTACAAATTTTTCATTGAAAGTTTCTACGTTTTCTAGACAATAAAATGACTAGTGCAGTGTGGCTCAAAAAAAGTATATCCCATTCATTTTACTTTCAATTTCTACAGTATTTTTAAAAGATTGTTAATAGATTAATGATTTTGGCTTGTAAAACCAAATAAGTATCAATAATTACTTTTTGTTTTTGTTTACTTTTAATCATGTATACGATATTTATTTACATCATGGTCTCTCGATTATAATTGATGATTTTTAATATGATACATACAGCGTAAACTAAATATTGAGAAATATCTTGTCTAGTAGTCTTAATTACAGAGACTCTCTTTAATTAAGTATCAATAAGATTTTACTGTTTTCATGGTGCCTTAAATTTTTATACTATGTATATATGAAATATTTCTAAACTTAGTCCTAAGATTGTAACGCTTAAAATTATTAATGCAAAGAGCAAAATTTTGGTATAGGTATTCATAAATTCATCTAATTAATCCATTTTCGGTTCTCAGTCCATCTGTCTGTCCGTCAACACGATAACTCAAAAACGAAATAGATTTCTTGCTGAAATTTTTACAGCATGCTCGGGGATCAAAAGTGAGGTCGAGTTCGTAAGTTTGCGACATAGGTCAATTGGGTTTTGTAAACTGTTAGAGATAGAAAGGTTTAAATGTAAATGTTTCTTATAAAAAAGTAAACAACTTTGGTTTGAAATTTTTTTCATAAACATCACTGTTTACCCGTGAGAATATTAGTATGTGTGGCTGTCTAAGAGTGACTATCTTTCTTTACTAACATGACGTAAAAATACAAACGATTGCGTAATCAACACTGTCTATACATGGTATTTCACTAATTGATTCATTCATTGATTTGTTATCACTTGTTTTAATAGAATTAGGGTTGCTTAAAATAAATATCCTAGTAAATCTTCAAATATTCGTGCTATTTCACGAGAATTACGAATTTACGGGTATTTATGAGAATTTAGAAAACAATAAGAGGTCATTTTCTTGTATATGGAATTCCTCTGAAACGAAATTTTTCAGTCAATAATTGACTCTGTGAATTCGATTCTCGAAAATATACGATTTGTACTAGGAACAGTTTTTACTCTAGGCTTGAAGAATCTAGAAAGAATTTATTTTTCAGGGATTTGTATATTACCCACATTGTTTATGAGGATAATATTTTTGAATTTGATTTGACTTTTACATGAATTAACTAAGCAAAAATTTTACGTTTTTTTTTGAAAAGTTTACTTTGTTAGCAATACACAGAGCTGAACACAAATCGAGCACCACCCTGTATAAATCAGTTTTCTTGGAAGGACATCCTGTATAACAATACATAATATATTATGTATTGTAGTAGTAATATACTTTTGAGAAATTTCTCAAATGAATGTATTTTTTGTCGGATTCCACAATACAAACATTCCATTTTCAATTTATTCATTTGTTATCTGTTTTCTCTCTGTATATATTCATTCTATATGTTGCTCGTTCGTTCGTTCATTCTATCACCGCGCTCGCTTGCTTTGGTTGGTTGTCGTCACAAAAATTTGAATTGCAAAATTTTATTTATGTTCTTTTTATTGTAAATCATGTAATGTTCGATGTTTTTTGTTTTTCAACTTTCTGGTAGAAAGTGATTTTCCAGCAGAAAATCGAAATCTTAGGTTTTGTGGTGTCTAAAATGTATTTATTGCTACAGAGAGGTGCAGAAGTAAATTTGCAGCTATATTGCAAAAATTTAATTTTTTTGTTTATAATAATACCATAAAAATATAAGGTTCTCGACGATATAAGAACAAAATTTTAATTTAATAATAAGTTCATCGAAGATCCATCATTTGATGAACAGAGACGATTATAGTTAGAGTATTGATGATTGAAGAGCAATATCTATATTATCAAATTTATAAGCAGCACTTACACACAATATATGATATATTTTTGTAGTTGCGTGGTATTGTAAAGCTAAAAATAACTCATTATTTGACTAAAAAGCATGTATTTGGTTTATATGTATGTACCGTGCAATAAACCAAAACTTTTATTACAATTCTGTAGGCTTACACTCATCTTAACATATAAACCATTTCCATGGAAACCATGTAATATTTTTGTTTTTCTCATATCCTTCTTAGATGTCAGACTTATTCGCATTCTTCTGACTCGTTACAATTTTATATACGGAGTGTTAAAGATTAGCAAAAGTTATCGGTCAGGCCTCTATAACTCATCTGCGCCCCCATGATTTGTTTATTTTTTTGTGTGTTTTTTGTTTTCAAAACCATCATCGTTTAGATTTACTTCACGATCTCGATATTTCGATATGATGTTGGTTTGTGTTGTTTGTTGTTATGTGTTTATGTGGTGTATCGTTGTGTGCTTTCGAAAGTACCTCCTAACATTAAAAAGCTTTTTGATTTTTACTGTTTTTTACTGTTTATACTTTTTTTTTTGTATTGACAAAAGACAGGATATTAAAGCTTTTAAATTTATTTAAATATTAATTTTTATGTTTAATTGAATGTGAATTCGATACATTTGTTGTTCAGTTTTTTATCCGATTTTCTCAGAAAGGGGGTAGGGTAATATTGTACAAGTGTTGTATACGGGTTGTTATTTTTAACCTGTTAAGAAATTTGAATTAATTCTCCATACTTTTTGCGTTTAAATGAAAAACATTTCTTCACATTCTATGAATTTTCTATAGCATTCGCATAGGAAATCAATGAAAATATCTGTTTTTATTTTGCTCAGATCACACAAAATAAGCATTAAAAAAATTTTGCGCCCGTAAAACCCAAATCACCTACAAAAAATACAGGTTTCCGTTTGAAAAGATGAAGTCGACAACCATATTTAACTTATAACATATCCACCTAAAACTAAACATGCAATTGGAACGATCGAGGCTTTCAAATGATCTAACTTTTGTTCGAAACAACCCTATATATCAACTTTTTCGGTAATGATTTTTAAAGTCAAACAACAACTTTGCTGCCTATAAATATTGACTCTGTATACCCCGACCTGAAGAGTGTTGCTTTAATCTGCCACTTGCTCCTATTCGCACCAGTAAGGGTCCAAACCCGACGACAATCTTCACAATTCGGATGGAATTGTCCGATATCACGTTTTCCAACATGAACCACTCAACCGATTCACAATGAACTAAGTAAAAATTTGCAAAACTCACAACTCTTTTGAGGCGTCAAGTGAAGTCAAGGCCTTCCTATCGACACGCCTTCATAGGCGGTAATCATTGAATCATTGACTGAATATAAATTATATTCAATGGTGGTAATCAATTAATGAGGCTTTATTAGTTGCGATTATGACTCGACGATATGCAAATACACTGCTTCGTTTGGTATACGTTTGCTGTTACTTAACCCGTCTATAAGAGCTTAGCCCTAGTTCGTGGTTTAGTCTATGAATCATTCGAAAAAAATCCTTGCCAAAAGCTTTTTATAAATCAATACTTATCCGTAATTTTTTTTGAAAATTTACTTTTCTAAGAAAAATACATTACTGTAATTTTCATATAACGCCTTTATGGGTATATTGTAATAAATAAATAAATTTTATATTTAAAATAAAGCAATAATTTTGTTTTTAGCCAAGGGCGAGAAATAAATAAACAAATTGTAATAAAAACACAACAAACTCCTTATTATAAAACATATAATATTATTATTATTTATGATAAAAATTTTACGATTATATAAAATTTATTAATCATTTTTATATATAAAATATAACACAAAAATAGCTAAACCAAATTAAGGACTTGTATAAAGGTTAAACAGTTTTATAATTGCGCTTCACTGATATAGCGAGTAAGTGGTATGAATAAGACGTTCTTTAATATATTTTAGAGAGTCAACATTTTTCAAATTTACATTCACTGATCACAACATTCAAAATCGATTCAGTTTTGGAAAAGGCATGAAAGTAATTTTAACATATAAATAATGGAAATGAATGGTCAAATAAACCTGGTTCAATTCATTTCGAAAAGTGAAATGGTAAAATAATTAGGTAATTTAAAACAATAATTCAAAAGAACAAAGTCAACTCAAATATTTCAATTTCAATTAAAATATTTCCAAAAATTTGTCCCAAAAATTGATAGCTCTCTAACTATCTTTTTCATCTCATCTGATGACCTTGACCATCACTTTGATATTGATTTTCGAAGGAGTGTCATAAGTTTAAAGTGTTTATCTGTGCGTCTGTGTGTTTCTCAGTAGCATCGTAGCCCCTAAACGGTCGAACCGACTCGATTGAGAACATTTTATAGTTAAGTTTTCAAAAATCGGCTTACAAGGATAAATCGCATTTGTCGGGGGTTTTCAAATTTTGTAAATTTCACTTGTAATTGATTTTACTTTCTACAGTGAGTAGGCCTCATTGCTGAAGACGTTTTATTTTTATATTACATATTTTATGGTTTTAATTCAACATTGATAATTTACTCTGTATATGCAGAGTATTTATACAATTCACTCTTCTAATGTTCCATTTTCTTGTTTAAACAGTACAATATGCTTTTGTATCACCCGTTACATACTAAACATCGAATTGAATTGAACAAAATAACAATAAAATATGGAGGGTAACATAGAATGAATGACCTATACTTTGAGTAAGTTACCTACAAAAGTTCAGTTCAAATAAATACACAAGTAGTAATATTCATCGAGTTATAATAATAGATAGAATAGAGTAGTTTAGAGCAAGCATATAGTAGTAGCAATATAGCAAAAGCTATAGCAAGCATAGTATAGTAAAACGAGCTTTATGCTTTATGGTTTATAAATGTGAAATATTCAAGATAGAAAATTGTGATTAAAGTTTAGAGAGAAGAGAGTTTTAGCTGCTATAGTCACACATGTGCCAAATGACTTTGTAAGTGGCATTAAAAGTAGTGTATAGTCAGTCGAGTACTTTTGCTATATGTACAGAGGGATTGTGTAAGTGGGTATACAGTATCATGGTAATTGGAATTCAATGAAAACTTGCTTTCGAATACAAGATAAAGTCGAAAAATTATTTAATTGAAGAAAATTGGGGATACCTTTTTAACTTTTTTCTTTATTCAAATTTTTACAGCTAGTGTACTCTTTTCAAAGGGCGGCATTAAAAAACAAAAAGACTCGGTAACTCAAAAGAGCAAGATATTCATTGTCTCCAAATCTAAAATTCAGTCTCTCTCTTCTACTCCACAGTCTCGCAAAGTCAAGCAAGACACGATTATGTTAATACTTGTGGTATCTCACCTGTTATGACCTCGCCTCGTCCGACTTTGCTAAGATCAAGACACTCGAACGAGAACAGGTGACCTTCATCTCCACATTCTCGTGATTCATTGTATAGTTTCGTCGCTTTTCCGAGAGATACCCAGTAACTACTGCGATGTCATCTATAGGAAAGAGATACTTTCGAAGTAAGATGCTAATAGTGCTTCGCTTTTATTAACTTTATAAAGTATACTCCGCAGAAGCGTGGATAAGGCTTTGCACGACGGACGGCACATTGCCTTGTTAAGTGTCGCAACTCATTTTCCGTTTTTATTGAATTATTTCTTTTCATTTAGCTACCGTCCTTAAGAAACATACATCAATTTTTAGCTTGAAACGCAATTCAAACTTTTCTAGGTCTCGGGAAAGAGAAGTCCTCGGCAATGCTACTTTTCCCAGAAGTGGAAGTTGTTAGCCACAGCATTGGCAAATTTCCAATCCTTCTAAAACGAATAATTAATATTACGCCTGGCTCTAGACTAAATGGATGTCCGCATAGAAAGACATCAAGAACGACGTTAAGCAGCCAATATGAGAGTCATAAGCTGGTTTAAAAATTTAAAAAAAAATTGATCTATGGTATGACCAGAGCATTAAACACGTGGATTATTTTTATTAGAGACTTCATTCTTACATTTAAGCAGTATTCTTGTAAGTTACTTTGTTTTCTTAGTATGCATCTCCTTATTCAACGAATTCTGGAATCCAGTTTGAACTTGTAATTGTAGCTCTAATTTAAAACTGTTTTTCTTAATAATTGTATATCCACTAATTCTGCACCCGCCGGTATATATGTATATCTGTATAAGTTGTATATTTGGATAGACCTTACCCCCACTTTATCTACGTCTCATACCCCGCTCTGGTATCTATAAAATGACTCTCTAAACATTATGTTTTAAAAGGATAAACGAACCGAATATGACTTTAGAGTATGTATGCATGGGTTTTTACAAAATGTGTCATACCTACAAATGATGTGTTATATCATCAAATTTTACGAAAATTCGAGGTAAAAGAGAGTACAAGGGAGTATAATTACACCTCTTTATTAGATACCCACTTTAGTTTACGTTTATAGCGGCTTAAATAATAGAGGTAGCAAATATTGTACGACCTTGAAAATCACTTGGGATTCTCCGGTAGACATGTGTTTAAGCACAACATTTTTGAAGGTGAGTCAAATAATTGTTCTCAGGTGAAACTTTCAATCACTTTGCCTATTACTTGAATGTTTAAGGTAGTACAAGCACAAAGGCAATTTTATATTTTTATATTATTTGTACTTTATTTTCCATTTTGACGATGAATTATGTTAAGTTCATGAATGTAGTTAACCCTTAAATTTTCATAATTGATTTAGACTTAGTCCAACTTCATATAAAAAATATTAAGCTTTTTATTTAAAATTGCCTTGGTGCGCGTACATCCTTAAAAGAGCATGAAAATTGAAAAATTAAAACTTTTACTTGCCTAGTCGACTTTCTCATTTTCAACCGAGCATCTAACATGTCTGAAATGGCGAGAAGTGTCCAAGTTTAGTCATTTTGTCCTTAAGATAAAGACAAGTGGACCATTCTTTCAAACGTCAAGATTTACGAACGACCTTTACTTACCACATGTGATTCAATTTTGTGACTGTTCTTTCAGAGATTCCTTGAGCAACAAGTTCTTTATATGGCAGCCTAGGCAAATCCCACATGTGTCTGGTTTTTGTTCCCATCTTCCAAACAATCCTGATCGAACAGGTCTTCAAAAAATTTTTGCCCTAATTAACTTATCCAAATATGTCCCTTAATTATACAAATTAATTTTGGGTTTTGGACTGTTTGTTCAGAGATTCCTTGAGCAACAAGTTCTTCATTTTGCAGCCTAGGCAAACCCCGCATGGGCTTGGTTTTTGTTCCCATCTTTGTAACATCCCTGATCGTATCGGTGTCCAGAAACTGGCTGTCCTAATTAAATTATCCAAGTATGTCTCTTAATTTTTGGTAATTTTAAATTTTGTCACACACAGTAAAAATAACGGACATTATAAGCAAATATACTAAATGACGTTGGATAGATATGTTGAAGGGGTTGTGTTTTAAACTGGCTAATAGTGTGTGTAGGTGTAGGTGTACATCCATCCCAGTAGCACAGATGGGAATGAGGGTTGTTGATGATGATGATGATCGTGATACGAGGGGGTGAAAAGTTTTCTCATAGTATTATGTAAAGTGACTAAGTATATCGTAAGCTTTAATGATATGACTTTTTTTTTGTGTATGTATGTTGTACTCCGAAAGTTCTAAATACACTTTGTATGTATGCTATGTTATTTAGGGCATTCAAATTTTTATCTTATTACTTAATACTTTTAATATTTATGGTAGTTATGAATCATTTTACCGCAAAAAAAATAAAGTTTAATATCGATAATGGCTTATAGTTCAAAAGACAAAAACAGTTACATTGTTTTTTTTTACCTGCCTGAATTTAATTAGTGGATTGTCATTCATAAAACTTGCATTCGAAACCCAACCTAGTTAAATATTTTTTTAATTATTTATAATAGTCTTTTATAGCTTCAATTTACAAATTGTGAAATTTTAATTAATTAATTTGTGGATAGTACTTAGATAAGTTTTTCTCAACAGCTAAACAGATATTAAAATCTTAACTCTGTTAAAACTTACATCAAATTTTCAAAAATGTTTTTTAAGCAAGTTGGTCCAAAGGCCTTGGCTCGGATCTGACGCAAAGTGGTCCGTATCTGACGTAAAGATACTGAAATGACCCAAATTTTAGAATCAAAGGTGTTATTACCAAGACAGAAGCATTGTGCTCATTGTACTCGCCAAAATAAGGTTCTGCCTACAAGATCAAGATGCGAGTTTTCTTTTCCACTCAAAGACCAGATTCGGAATCAGGAGAGGGAAACAATCGAGAGAACGAAAAGAGCTGTAGTTTCTGCTAAAAGATACAACTAAAACTCTTGGAGGAAGATTCACGTACCGTGACAAGCAGAAGCATCTAAGGATCTTAGGCTTGAATGGATTTCCGGATTCTGTACTTTGTAGTCTACAGACTGGAGTCTAAGAATGTTTCGGTCTGTGTTTGATTGGAAAATACAATTTTAAAAGACGTAATCTGAGCATACTCTCAAAGATCATTTAATTGTCCGAGGTACCCTATCAAATTGGCAAACTAGCTTGGAGTTCCTTTGAGGATATTACATTAAATTTCTAATTTCAATTTAACTCTGATCTCAAATCTCCTCCAATTTAAATGCAGGATAAGCCATTCCCTCCTTTGTAGAAGAAGTGTTCAAGAGAAAGAATAACTCTTGTATTGGCAAATCAATATTTCGCATGCAGACTATAAATGAGAGAATTGTAACTTTTTAGTTGTGTCTTTAAAATATGTTCATAAAAACCATAAAATGTAAATTTCTCTATGAAAAACTTCCTCTACATCATCAAATATTTATACACATAAAAAAGTGAAATAAAATAATTCAAAAATATAAGAAGGCTTTGTGTTACAAAAAAAAAGTGTGACATATAAATTAATGGACTAGTTCTTTCTGGATGTCGGACGTATATATACAAATTGTTCCTGTTTTTACCCATTTAATAAAATTGGTTCGAAACGAGAGACAGTGGTACAGAAAAAAAAACCACACCTCATCGTCGCCGGTGGAACGGGTCGCAGAGAGGAATAACTATTATTATACTAAAAGTTTTTATACTCTCAATGTGTTTCAATTAGAGTAATTACAGTTTTCCTGTATGCGATGCACTCACAAAAATATATATGAGTGTGTATCCGGGATCTTTGCCAACTTTTTTAAAATAGAATAATTTTTTTTTTACACTTATCAGCAATTTGTGTATAGTTTTACCTTGTTCGAGTAGGAGTGAAAAAAGGAACTCTAATGTCTATTTTTCATTTTCTGTTAGAAAATTATTATATTCACCTCGAAAACCCAAAAAAATATTTTTGAATTGGTTCCTTGATGATAAGCGAATTTTGATAGGTGTATGTCACTCAAGCCTGTTCTAATTCAAATTTTCTTCGAATATTGAATTTTTCAGCTAAAAGATGCTGTATCTAATGCTTGTATTAATGCACCGTTGGATGAAAATTTCGTGAGTGGGTTCCTTTTGAAGAGTCTACCAAACGAGAATGATGACGTCATATTCGATTTATCGTTCTGAAAAAACGCTGTAGGGAATTTGTCGGACACTATTTCCACTTGATGTCATTAATAATGTGTATTCAAGACCAGTCGACTTTGAATTAACATAAATGGATTTAAAAACGTTTTTGGGAGGGATTTCAACAGATTTTTGAATGATATCGAAATATTTCTCACATGGGAGTCCTAACACATTTCTATTCTGGGGAGCTGGTATATTGTGAAAACGGAAATGATATGAAAAATGGTTTTCCACCTTCTGAAAGTAAAATCCACCACAGTTTGTTCCAATAGTAGTGTAAAAAACGTCTCTAATGTCTGTCTATTTTTAGTACAAAATGACACCATCAAAGCAGGCTATAAAGTGATATAATATTATTCTTCCGTCACCACATTACCCCTTTCCAACATTTTTTTAGCGAATTGCCGAAAGAAATGGAGCTATTGCTTTTGTACTGATGGTGGAATTTTGGAAAAATTTCTTAAAATGTTCATCGATCCTACCTACTAGATGTCAAAAATGACCATCGTTAAAATTTTTATATAATACATATGTATCTATACGTTTATGTGTCTGTAAACTCTCTAGCGGTTGCAAGTCCGATTTGAATAAAATTTTGTATCAAGAAGAATTTTGGTATTTGAAAGGTCAAGTTCGTTAATAAGAAAAATCGACCGACGAACCGTGGATAAAGGGGTCCACAAATTTAGAATTTTTTCAAAATAAATATCATTTTTGTATTTTTAATCAGTTTTAAGCAAAAAAGTACACGTGTGATGAAGAAAAATGTGTTATTTTTTTATTCTCTGAGGGAATTCGCTTAGCTAATGCAGCTCCTGCACTACGTAATTTTTTTTTCAGTTTTAGATTAGATCTAGTTGCCTATCACATTTTAGATTTTATACGTTTAATAGTTAATTTTAACGAAATAGTTATTACCCTATATTTATATCTATGATGTTGCTTCTTCTTCCAGGTTTCTATGTGCAAGTGGGAATTATATTTTTATTAATAGTTCAAATAGGTAATAAAAAGTTTTACAACTCCTTTATAATTTTATTGTGTGCCTGGATCACATATAACAATGATCGTATGTATTTATCGCTGTATCATTTAGGTTAGCTTTATAATTAGAACAAGATTATAATTATTTGGTTTTTAAAAGGTATAATTGAAATAATTGTTTTGATTTAATTTTATAACTTTGGTAATAATTGAAGTAATCTTTTTCACTAACCTACTTTTTCTAGTTTTGTATTTCTTAAATGGAAAACTTTATTTTATTATGAAAATGTTTTCATTTGAATTTAATCAATTAAATAATCAATTAAGGTTAATCGAACAATACAATGCAATTTTAAAATACACAACTGAACTTTTCTTTTAAAAAGAAATTAAAAATTTTCATTGGTAAATTAATTATTTAAATTTAATTAGCATCTAATAACATTATTAATAGGATCTAGCGTTAGGAGCTGCCTTAGCTAAGCGAATTTCCTCAGAGATGCATAAAATAACACATTTTTCTAAAAATCAAATATTGCATTTTTAATTTTTCATGAATTTTTATTTCGAATACTAAGCGTCTGGAGAAAAAATCGCAAGAGTTCTTTCTTGCCTAAAATTGATTAAAAAGTACATCGATATTTTTATTTTGAAATGTTGTGTTTTGAGCATCCCCCACCCCTTGTTTATCGGTCGATTTTTCTCATTAACGAACTTCACCTTTCAAATACCAAAACCCTTTTTGATACCAAATTTTATTCAAATCGCGGACTTAAAATGCGACCGCTAGAGAGTTTTCAGCATTCTATAGGCGAAAGAATTTTTAAAATCGGTTAAGTACTGAACTCGAAAATGAGAGTTTCACTTTTTAATGAATTTTTACTTTTGGTGGCGGAACCTTAATTTTTTAAAAAATAAAATACAGCCCATGTTACTTACTGATAATGTAGCCTTCTATAGGTGCAGGAATTCTTAAAATAGGTTGAGTAGAGAGCTCAAAAATGAAGATTTGTATATATTTTCATACAAAATTTTATCCCCTATTTTATCACTCTTTTAGGGAATGAATTTTGAAAAATCTTTTTTTATGTAACATCTACAGTATAAATTCAATATCTTCTGGAAATTTGAAACTTCTATCATAAGCGATTTAGTCTGGCCGTCGATATATCAGTCGTGGCATAACCAATTCTCCCTCGACATTCGCCCTGTTATTGAGGATTCTCTAAGAATGGATTATTTTATGTATTCCTTTATCCGACTATTTGTTTGATACTCTTTCTACATTACAATTTATTTTTCTATGCACAATTTTATTATGATCAAAGAAGAAAAAATATAGGGAAGAAAAACCAATAATAATAATAATAAATAATTAAACATAACCTCACGTAATAAAGCTGTTGTTTAATACGGGATATGCATGCATGAAAATTTTTAATTAAGATTTCATTATTTCATCCAGAGCGTTGTTTTGTTTATTTTTATTATAATCGTGTTACTTATAGCACAATACAGCGTATATATAGTAGCTAGGTATACCTTACTAATATATATTCCTGTGTTTACACTGTAAGGATAATAACATATAGGAACAGAAAAGTTTTGTATTATCTACTGGATTCTGGATTATATTTTTTGAAATTTATGTTATTTACACCGCCGATAAATATGGAAGGCCTATGATCGTTTGAATAAACGATCTTTATATAATCAGGTGTGTAGCACAGTGCAAACTTTATATCAAGAATGTAGAAACATGGGTCGGTAGAAAAAATTGGAAAAGATATGGAATAAAGATTCAAAATTGATTGTTTTAACCCGTTGGCATCTGCGTCGACCGTCGAAGATTTACTCTAGCGTTCTGCACGTACGTCAGATATTAAATCATAACCTCTACACTTAATTCTCGAATGGTTCTTATTTTTTATCTATAAACCTTTTTAATAAATAATTGTAGATGATATATTGACATTTTATAAAACTCTCTTTTTTACCTCTATTATAATTTTTTTAATGAACAAAATTCATTTTTATTGCAATAAATTAATTATAATTGCCATTGACATAAATTTAATTAAATAATTAATTAAAAAAATATTAATTATATTAATACAGGTGAGAAGTGGATACAGGTACAACCTAGGCGAGACCTTTGTACTCTGAATTGAAGCACGATATCTTTTTGAGTTCATTTGAAAAGTTCAAATAATAAAATGTAATCCAAAAGTAATTTAAGATTGAGGCATTAATGTTCGTCCTGAAAATCCGTGAAAGCCTTAGCATTTTAGAACGTTCCCAAAAAGTTAGTACTCTTTACGGTGTTAAATTTATAGATTTGAGCCTTTAAAGTGTGCGTTTTTAACATGTAAATTTTTTATTGAAATGCTTTTAAAGGAATGCTTTATTGTGTTACAAGGCTAATTTTCTTCAGCTATATTTGTCACACTAATATTCATTATGAAAAATCTTTTCCTATAAAGAAAATTATAAAAAGCAGCACTCGTTATTCCTACCTCTAAATTCACCCTCAAAACTTGAGACGTAAGTCTCAAATATTTGCATGCACTCATTTTTTTTGGGAAGATCCTTAAACTGAGACATCAATTTTCAACCTTGAAAACTCAACTCCTTGAAAACCTTAGCATATAAGCAAGAAAAACTTTGATACAGGAATAGCTTGGAACTAACTTTCCGATTAACTAAAGAGTTGCTTCGAATAGGTATTATATATACAGCAGAGTCTCAATGATCGAAAAACTCGATTATCGGAAATGATCAATCACCGGAACACTTTTCACACACCCCTTTTTCCATTACGCTGTCATCAAATTATTCACTTTCTTTAACAGACAAATAAATTTCAAACACCCGGACCTTTCTCAAAGTTTCGGAAGGAAAATTGCTTCGATACAGCCCTGTTAATATGATTATATGTATATATTATATTTAAATAAATATTAGGGATTATGTCAATCATAAAAATTGATTAAAATATAAATAAAAAAATCCTGTCAATAATATTATGAAAATATTATTTAATCGAAATAAATACATGTTTTTGATATTTTTATAATTATTTTCTCTCTGTAATTATTTATATAAACAATAATTTTTTGTTTTTTTTTTATTATTAATTTTTTAATTATTTTATTTATTTTTGTGATATATATTTGACAATCAAATTAAAATATTAATGTCAGAAGTTGTTTAGTTTATTTTATTATTATATCCGAAGGGGATTTTGTTTATTTTTATAAAATTTAAATATTTGTTTTTTATTATATAAAAAAAATGACAAAAGATAATAATTTACTGAATTAATTAATTGTTTAAAAATGTATGTTATAACCTGAAATTACGAAAAAATCTTTTAAAAACGCAATTAAAGTAAAACTTAATTTTTCTCGATTTAAATTTAGAAATTACCTACCATGTTTTGTAATTAAATTTGAAAACATATCTACCATCAAATTTTGATAATTTGAACGAATTGATTTTACTTTCTTTTTTTTTTTTAGCATTAAGAGAACTTATCGAACATAAGTTTAAAGTTTTAAAATTCATGAATACAAGATGTCCAAAGAAAATTTGTTTTTAGTACAATTTCAATGTAGGAAACTTAAGAATAACTTAATTGAATTGGGAAAAAAACAACAATCTAACAGCTTTCTTTAAATGCCAGGAGCTGTTTTCTTGAATTAGGTATTATTATTATGAAATTTCCTTGAATTATTACTCAAATACTCATGTATAAAGTTATTTTTAGGAACCTTCCAAAAGAAAATTGATAACTATTCGAATATTTTCTAAAAATTCTAATTTCTGCTTTAAAAAAGAGAAAGAAGCCAAGGATTTTGTCATCACCCACCTATCTTTGGATCTTTTTTATTTACCCTCGTAAAGACATTCTTAAGTCGTCAAGAAGTTTTCTTCGAGTTTGTCTGTATATTTCAACAATTCTTTTGTATCTTCAAGAAACGCGGGTTTCCAAATAATATAGGTTAAAGTAATGATTGCCTTTCAAGCACTGCGACGATCATATCCCTTACTTTATCGATTCGAAATTTGGATATGTTATAGGTATTCATATTTTACCGTCCCTGGTTACTTTTATTTACCGAAAATCCTGTTAAATTTTTTATGTTTCACACCCAGGTACTTTTTCTTATTCCACTGTATCTGAATGTAAACAAAGAAAACTTGGGAAAATTCACAGTATTTTTCATTAAATAAATGTACCCAGGGCAGATAAAATATGAATAGCTATAAAATATCCAAATGTCAAATCGATAAAGTAAAAGGTATAATCGCAGTGATTGAAATTCAATCGTTTCTTTAACCACTCTCACCTTAAAAACTGCTTTTCTTTATAAATTTTTTTCCCACCAATAAATTTTTGAGAGGTTTCCTTAAAAAATTATAAAGTTTCACGCTAATCAAACAATGACTTCACGTCAATCAAAAAAGCGTTAATAGAAAGTTTGTGAACTCGAAGCCACGATACTGATTTTTTCTTCTTCTTAGCCTTTTATCATCTCATGAGACATGGTCAACGTATTGAACCGCATCCACGATGATAGTCCACCCTTTATCATAGATTGACCTTTCTTAAGATTTTCTCCTTCAGGAACAGAATGCAGTTCGCAAAATGAGCTTCCAAATTCCTAGTGAAGCTTATATCCGACACTCTTGTGCTATTTCTACCAGGATTCACAATTCCCTGTAAGATCTATTGAGTTAGAAACCACAATTCTACATCACCTAGTACACATTCAATTTCTTTTTTGATAAAAACCATTTCATTTTGGAATCTAAATCAGAGAAATGTTAGAGAAGATGTATGTATTTGTCGAAATAAATGTATATATAGAATATATTATTATTACTAAATATTTGAGGGAAAAATGATTACGTAAGCAATTTTTATTGACAAACAATTTTCTTCTATACGGTTTTATTTTATTCTGGTTTGATTTTTTTCTATTAAAAATATGAATAAAATATCTATTTGGATAAGAAAGAAGGAAACGATGATGATTTTTTTTTTTCGCAAATTTTACAAAATTTAAATAGATTCTGTCTTTTTTTTTCTGCTGTCTTGCCACGATAGATATAATATTTTTGTGAAATTAAATTGTTTTCAGATTTGTCATCATATAAATTGTGTTTTATTAGTAGGAGGTAAAGCTATATAGAGCTGCGTTTTGTGCGTGTGTGTTTACTTTTTTTGTTGGGGGTGTGATTATGTGGATATTTGATTTTCACTTTATCGAAAATAAAAAAGTGATTTATTATTCAATTTTGAATTTGTCTGATTTTTTTGTAAAATAATACTATTTTTAGAATTTTAAATTGAATCGGAGTTTCGTTTTAGTAAGCTATTATTTCAATACGATAACATAAGGTAAACCCCTTTAGTTATCTGAAAATTTAGAAAACATAACAGACTTTTCCAAGTACGAAAATCTTGTTAATTCGCTGTGCATCTTTCAAGAAATATTCTGTTTTAACTCGTGAAACCAAAGAGTTTCTTTTTTTTTTAAACTTATTGGATTTTGACTTATAAAGTTTTAGGAAATCCCTGACAAGAAATCATGTATGACCGATTCGTTTATGATATCGTAGCTTTAAAACGGAAAACCAATTTGCATTACTTATTTTTATTAGTTTTTGTTTGTTTGAAAGGTAATTTGATCGAGATTGATTCTAGGTCAAGAGTATTTTAAGAAAATCTACTTAGCCGTTTGAAAATCATCACTTCTTTTCTAGTTGTTATCGCATACGGAACCTGAAACTCTTATTAAAAAGATATAACACTCACGATCAAATTACCGTTGAACAAAACAGCTACGATGCCAGAGACAGGCACACAGATACAAAGATACGTTAAACCTACAACACTCCTCTTTGTTAGTCGGGGGTTAAAACATTGTATTTGTTGAAGATATTAATAAATGCAGCTGAAAAATATCATAGAAAAATTGACTCATTCTTTCGAAACTCACTGTATTGATTAACTTGGGTCGAAAAAAATGAAAATCGTAATGATCTTTTCGAAAATTATATTTTTGTTTTTCATCTTATACTGTCTAGATAGAAATCATCTCGTCATTCAGAAGATCGTTGTAATTGTCGGCCATCGGACAAGATTCCAAGCCCGAAGAAAAGAAATTCTATGAGAATTGCTGCATGCCTGGATTGTTTGAAGTAAAAAATGCAGTTCATCCGTTCATTTCACGTTTTTCCACGAGAAAATATGTCGCTTCTTCATGATACACAAACCCAACGTAGCGTAATCAAGAGATGATCGTCTTCGTATGAAGCCAGATATGTGGCACACATCCCATAACACTCAACGAACATAGAAGCACTAACAACTGGTATGATCTCGCAAAATTATTATAATTAATTGATTTTGCGATTTCGCACATTTCTGGCCGCATCTTACGACGTCTTAGAAAACAAATTACATATTTAATATTCAGTATTTTTACTCACTTATTTTTTAACTTTATAAATTTTTTCACAGAATGTACCAGTTTATGAACCCCACTTTATTTACGTCAGAGATATTTATTTCAAATTTTTTTTTCCCAACATAATAATAAATGTTTTGACAAGTTAATATTTCTACTTAACGCGATGATATGATAGGTTTCTTTATACCTTATATCTACTCAACATACAAAAAAAGGGAATATTTAGGGATTGCAACATTATATGGGAATATATATATATATTCCCATATATATGAATATAAAGGTAATAAATAATGTTATTAAAACAAACCTTAAGTTTTTCTATATATATATATATATAATTTCCATGTAGACGGGAGTTTGTTGTAGGTACTAAAGAAGCAGTTCTCTTCCTGAACAAACTATTTTGGAATTATTAACATCAAATTTATCTTATTGGATTAATAAACTATCCATGAAACAAGAGCATAGTGTACCGTGAATCGCATCCTGTAAATTATTCTGGATCTCATCACCCCTACCGACAGTACCTGGAGTGTTGCATTTAACATTTTATCTTTACGGTTCACTCTGCCAACTTCTTACAAGTTTTTCTCTACGCATTCTTTCTCTCCAACTAGAGCTTCAACTTCAACTATTGGCTCAGGTTTAATAGGACTTGTTTTTTCTACTTTTACTTAGTCGTCGACTGATCTGTAACACGAGGATAAAAATTAGAATATACAGGATGAGTCGTTTCAAGCAAAAGTTGCAAACTTTTATGGGGAACATCGTGTTCTGACATCAGATTGGACCTAGTCCTTTGGATTTCTTGAATAGCCAATTTAGATCCTAAGCGGTAAGAGATAGAACAACACTTTAAATTAGAAGGCTGATCCTCATAAAGAAACTAACATTTTTCATCTTAACGTAGGAATTACGACTTAAAAATCTGTCATTAATGCATTTAATCGAAAGAAAAAAACGCTAACTACGGAAAAAGCTGCAACCAAAAGTAGTCAAGGTCAATAGAGGAAATAAGCTTGTGTCCATGTCTTTTGCTTTGATCGAAAAGCTTTGTTTATTGAAAAAAGTGTCTTTGCTTTCGATTGAATGCAAAAATGACATATTTTTTAAGTCGCATTTCTTCGAAATCTACCGTTTTTCGAAAGAAGAATTCATAAGGTGCAATATATAAGAAACTGTGAGATCAACCAAGGTATATACATTATCATCAAGGTACAATATCTCTTCCCTATACAGCTTAAAAGTATTTTATAGTTACCTTACTCATGAAATCTAAAAGGAAGGAAAAACGAACCATATAAAAAGAAGAGGGAAGAAGTGTGGAAAAAATGGTGATAAATTTAACTTTTCACTGTTGGTAATATCCTTTAATAAGCATAAATAGAGAAACCCGTATGACTGGAGTGATGTACTATTTTATATATGTAATTATTTTTTTATCAAAAAGCCACTATTATTACCTCTATACATTGTGAAAAGAAATATCCTTTTTCGAAATGTTCTTTTGCTGACGTCAGCATTCTATAAAGTTTCACTACTTTTAATTCATTTACCGCAACAAATTAATCAACTAATAGAGTTAATTCTTTAAATACATTTTTTATACTGAGTCTTGGAATAGTTATACTTAGCCATTCCTTTCATGCAAATTCTTATTAGTGGGAGGTTCTGTTTTACCAGGCCTCGAAAATATTTAATGGGCGTTTCAACTAACATCTTCTTCCTTTGACATAAGTGTCTGAACAATAAACCCCACAAAATGCCAATGTCGATGCTAAAAATGTTTAAAATTATTCAAGAATATTACTTAATATCAAAGTAATAAAATAAGTCACCCCCATTAACAAAAGTAACCTCTGTTGGTAAGGTATAGCTTTGAGGAACCTATTTTACCCCCTGCATTAAGCATAAGAAATATGATGATGGGCTGGTGTAGTGCATGGTATATGCATGAAGGAGGTGCTGCACTCAGCCTCTGAAATTGAGGAGCTGATAAATGAAATTATCAGCGGAAAGGTAGTAAAACACATATATGGTATCACATTGGGTTCTATAGCCTAAGTGTGTCCTTCGTGGACAGCCAATATAACCTAACCAAAGGGCTTCGTGGGACTCATTTTTTACCATGAAAGCGAATATTTACAAAATAATTCAATACGAGTAACATTTTGCTATGAAGTTCCTAGACCCTAAAAATGGCAACGTTTTCATAACTATGATATCGAAAACTAATTTTGTTAATGAAATTTATTTGTCCCAAATTTTATCCAGAATATAAATTATAAGATAATTTAAAATAAACATTATTTAAAATTCATATCAATTTAAAACACGCAAATTTTTCATACATATTTTATCAACCGACATTTTTAGCAAACTTTACAATAACAAAACTACCAAATGACTTATACTTTTGGTACCATTCTGTATTCCACATATTTTTCATAATTTTTGTATGTACAGGATGTTTCATTAATATTCCGACAACCTTCTAGAAATTATAGTATGAATATTTTATATAGTTAAGTGTCCTAAGTCTACAGCATAACCAACTGCGATCAATATGTTTATTTCAAACTGTCTGTTAACCGATAACAATAATCTTCGTGAAGTTGGCTCAATCACATATGAACTAGACATGATAGATATGCGATTATAATAATCAAATACTCTACTTAAAACAAACACAAATAAATTTTCTTTTTATTCATCGATTCGCCTTATTTACACGATTATATATTCCAACTAAGTACAATTTTATTTTCCATCAATAAAATACATGACTTTAAACTTAAATCAATCTGTTTCATAGTAAGTAATGATTTTGTTTATTTAACTTCAGTGATTTTGTATCAATGAATTCATATTTTAAATTCAATGCCATTCTATTGTAAATACAAATATTTGGCTGTACTTGTTTCAATCGTTAGGCAATTGTTTGAAAATATTTTTACTTTATTTCAATATTAAACTTCAAGAGAAACTTCGGAATGAGATTTTTATTATTTTCATTTTTTTTCTGTGTATGTATCTCGAAAAAGAAATGTTTTAGCACCGTAATTTTTGACTCCTATAAGTCTCGAAAAGATTCTTGGTACATATTTATTGAAACTTCCTGTATATTCTTCATATTATTATAGATTATTTAACATAAAAAAAGCCATAAAACATGAACGTATACATATTTTCAGTGAGTTGATTAAAATTAAATCCTTTTTAAGGTTGACAAGTATAAATATAATCCTATTAGGATTAATAGTATTACATAAATTATGTATATCAGTAGTTATTATAATTAATTAATTCTTGTACTATAAAACCTTCTACAACAATGTACCTACCACTGTATATTATGTATAATCATTATATACATAAATTTTTGTATATGTATTGTTGTAGTTTTATATAATAAATTATATACTTAATATTGTACCATTTATGACGAATAGAGAAACATATGTTCATATTATTTTTAATAAAACAAATGAATGACGGAAAAATATAATACATGGAGAAGTATCTCTACGGACCCTTTTGAAAAGAGTGGGTTTCTACTACGAACTACTTCATGAACTTAAGGTAGTACCTACACGAAAGTGATATTTCAAGAATTTCTCAAAACTCAGAATATAAAATATTTAATTCATAATACACATGCTGTTAAAATTAGAAGATGATTTACCATGTCATACATGAGATATTAGCAATTAAAAGTGACGCAATTTGTACGTGTACATGGGAGAAGCGTATAAAAATACACAAATTTACAAATATTATATTTATTTATCAATGAATGACGTTCACCATCTCTATGAAAAACTAATATAATGTAGAATACTATATTTAGAAAATATATTAAAAAAATAAAAATTATTTACCATATAGTTTCGATAAAAAACTTAAATAAATAACTCGTTTTAGCGATGATTTTTTGTGGAGAGGATATAAAGACTAATGGTAAAGGTATATATCATAGTGTGTGTGTTTATACGTATAGGAGATACAGTAGTGAGGAACTACAGTCTTGTGAAAATAATATATGGTATACTCATAGTAGTCATAGCACAGTTAATGCGCTGAATGATAGTATTAGTCCAAAACTTTTTGACTGGATTGTCGCGGAGGAACTACCTTAATTTAAGATGATTGTTTCCCTACAGTATTGCAAGAAAAGTTTTATGCACGGTAGATACATATAAACCAAATACATGCTTTGTAGTGAAGTAATGAGTTATTTTTACCTTTACAATACCACGCAACTACAAAAATATATAATACATTGTGTGAAAGTGATGCTTATAAATTTGATAATATAGATATATCGCTCTTCAATCATCAATACTCTAACTATAGTCGTCTCTGTTCATCAAATGATGCATCTTCGATGAACTCATTATTAAATTAAAATTTTGTTCTTATATCATCGAGAACCTTATATTTTTATGGTATTATTATAAACTACATGATTGTCTAAATATTTTAGATAGTTTTTATCATACTCTCTAGATTTTTTGATATAGAAATATTCAATTGAAAAGGATAACCTGTATGATTCATCATTTTTCCAACCAACTTTGAACGATAAAATAATAATAAAAAGCCCGAGGACCTATGAATTTTTGGTGATTTTTGAAAACTTGGGGGGTTTTTTAAATTTTGTAAATTTTACTTGTATATCTATGAGAGACTTCGCTTAGCTAATGCAGATAGATATGTATGAGATAGATTAGATGTATATCACAAAAAAAATATCAATTTTGTTGATGTACAGATTAAGTGCGGGTGGGCAAAAATTGACTCTACTTTAGTTTCCAAAAATCCCATTTTTGTCCCACAAAAAATTATGCTTCGTGTAAAATGCATTGTATTATTTGAAACAAAAAGTAATCTACATACACACTATTTCTGAAAATGTAATAAAAGTTCATCACGTCATATGTTTTTTAAATAAAATGTATGATATTGACTTTTTTGTAGGTAATATATTTATTCTGTAAAAAAAAATGAAATGTGTATAAATATTTGAGTGTCTGTCTGTTTATGTTATAAAATATGATTATGTAAAAATATGTAATACTACTCCTGTCAAAAATATTGCGTAGAAAACATATACATATATATATATATTATAATGCATATAAGTATGATATTTATATTCAAATATATAAACATATTTCCTTGTGTCAAAATATTGAGTTATTATATATTATACAGTGAAATAACTGAATTACCGGATGCTAGTAATATTCGAAAAGTTCCATACTTCATTTAATTCAAACAAGGGGTGCTTTAGTAATTTTGGGATCAAATAGTTCTAGCTCAAATTTTTTTTTAATATAATTAACCGTCATATTACAGTCGCTATAAGAAAAATCATCTTGAAGGATTGAAGGTCTGATAAAAAGTAGATCACTATTTTATTGAGTTTCTTCATTTTACTAACCCATTACATTCTTTTTCGATTTCGATCTACTTGCGACTGCTTGGCATTATTAGTAATTTCTCCAATATAACGCTACGACTCTTCAAAGAAGCCCCCGCTAGCAGCTAAACAAGGCATCGATCCTCTAATAATAATCGTAGGGATGAAACAAATTTGAAATTAAAAAGTTAGAAACAAATAAAATCTTCGAATAAAATCACATTTCGTTCAATTATTTTTAATAACATAGTTAATTTAAAAAAGTATTTAAAACAAATGAAAACAAAAAATTGACTGAGTTAATATTGAAATTCCCTATATAGATAATATTGAATATCAGTGCTTGCATTGTTTCTTTATAAATTAGAAAAGTTTAAAACATTTATTTGGCTTTCTAAAATTTTCAAAGTATAAAGTATTTCAAAGAATGCTTTTTCGTTTTTTCAAGAATGTTTTACAAGAACACTTGTTGAAGCTACCTGCAAATAACTCTCTATTTTTTATAGCTTTGGAGAAAATGAACACCAAAGTTTTGTCTTAACTTGCGCCCTCACATATAAACAGTGACGTTAACAAAAACAAATGTTTCCAACAAAAGTTGTTTATTGTTTTATAAGGAACATTTTTTATTGTTTTAAATTTTTGTTCTATCTCTAAGTGTTTTCAAGATTGGTCCTAGCCAATACCCAATTGACCCATGTTGCTCATTTACGAGCTTAGCCTCACTTTTTACGTCCCTTTTACGTCCGCTTGATATCTCATTTCGTTTTTGAGTTATCGTGTCCATAGACAGACGGACCGACGGACGGGCAACCGGAAAAGAACTAATTAGGTGATTTTATGAACACCTATGCCAAAAATTTGTTAGTAGCATCAATATTTTTAAGCGTTACAAATTTGTGACTAAAGTTAGTATACCTTGATATATATAACAGATGTACAGGGTATAAAAACTTTAATTGAGAGAAAATGATGATGATTGTATAAAATTGTAAAACATCGCTATCGAACCAAAACAATTTAAATAATGAAACAATTTTCAACACTTCAAAATGTTCAATATAATAATTATTATTATCAATAAAATAAAATCGAAAATCATTCTTCTCTCATACCAATACATACCGACCGCATATACGGTAACGAACGGTACATCGCATCGTTTGATGATAATGCAACTCTCTTCTACAAAAAGTTGATATTTGTTCAAAAAAAAAAACTCAAAACCCGATTTTCAGTTCATTTTTACTTATTTCAATAATTTGTAACATTAAATAGTTTGATGGTGATGAAAAATTTAATTTACAATTTTGTGCTAATTTTTTATTATTATTTTTTCTTTTTATAAGATTTACTGTAACTATTGGTAAGGATTTACATATGAATAAATTTAACTACTGACGATGGTTGTGTTTCTTAGCGAACGGTATGTGTACAATTTCATTTCGTATCAATTTTATTGAGTATCCAAACTGGAAGTCAAAAAAAATTCATTCTTATACATGCTATTTACAGAGGCTTTTTTTTAACTTGGCTCAATGAAAATATCCGAGTTAATTGTTGGATTGATCAAAGACTCATGTAGTTTTGAAATAACCTAAAGATGTAAAAGATAACTTAGATAAGATAAAGAAGAAAAAGAGCTATAGGTTGAAAAATTCACGAAGGAAAGTTTTGTGAAAAATATGTTTTAGAAAAAACGTCACAGTACTCTGGTACTGTGTTCGTCGTTCTCATGTGTTCGTTATCTATGCGTTCGCCGTTTGTTTATACGATTTAATCTAAATTAAAGTTTTGCTGGTACTTCATTTCAGCGCAGTTGTTACAGGCACTTCCTTGACGCCTCTTAATACAGTACGCTAAATTTCCTTATTTGTTCCCCTAATTCAACATCTCCTATTGATGCCTGCAGTACTATAAAAACTTACTTATGTATATTTTATTGTGCGGTCTGAGGCTTTGGGTCAAATTCTGATCGATGAATAAGGCCTGATCAATTATCTCGTGCCTCTCACTACCTTGATCCTTGATTAGGCGCCCCAGTCTTTAAAGGTTATCCGGTATTTCATATCTTTAAAAAATAAAAGATACATTGCAACGAAAGCGAGCTACAAGACCCAAGAGGGAAGAAGAATATTCGAACCCAAAACCATACTGAAATATCAGTAGCTCACTTTTTTTTTTCTTGAAGATGAAACAAACTGAAACGTCTTGGATATGGAAAATGAAATTTAAAAAATATAGCAACGTAACAGTGGTCAACTTCGGGTTTTGATTATCAGAGAAATTCATTATCTATTTCAATCTAACACAAATACAAAATTCCTGATATCTATCTTTATTTAAAGTATCATTAACAAACACCCCTATAACCCCAACTCTCCCTTACACATACACACATATCAACACATTTAATTTTCATTGAGAGACTTGCAGCAACACTCGTAACTCGTATAGCTCTAACACCACCATTCCATGCCAACTAAAACATTTATTGTCATTTATTTGTTGTAAATTGCTCTATTTTCTCCTCCATTTTCAAATGTTATTTAACATTTTATATATAAATGTTATTTGTTTTTATAGAATAATATTTTGTGTGTGTGTGTGTGTGTGTGTGTGTGTGTGTATGTTGTGTGCAATGCATAACATTGTGTTATTATAAAATAATGGTTAACGAAATTTATTGAATGTTTGTAAATAGAATTATGCTATCTCTTTATGCCCAATACTACTCTATTTGTGTATCTATTCAGTTTATGAGTATTTGTGTATAGAGGAGAAGTGTTATTTTGAGTTCTCTTTCGTTCTTAATTTATGTATACTGAATCCTTCAGAACGGTTGCGTAGAGACATTCTCTCACGCTTTAAAACGTTTTTTTTTTCCAAAATTTTAAATGGATTGACCACTAGAAAATTTTTGTACCATGAAATTTTATTGTCTACAGGATAGTGAATAAACAGTTTGTAAATGGAACACCCGGCTGGAACTATGTTCCTATCGTATATTATTAATGTAGAGCTTACTCAGACTTGCTAGCTTGAATGATTGATTGTGCATATGTTAAATTTTGTATGATCATTTTGTGCTTTTTTCTGTTGCCTATTTTTTGAAATATTCAGTGTGACTTGCAGTCGATTTGCTATAAAAAAACATAATTCCAAAAAAGTGAAAAATATACAAAAAGATAAAAATTATTTGAAAATACAAATAACTGTATTAGTAATTAATTATAAATATTAGTTTTGTAGTACGCTACCTTGTAGGTTAATTGTAATTAGTTTCTTGTAAATGGTTTTTTTTTTTACTTTTTCGCTTGGCATTGGTAATTTTAGGTTTAATTTTGTTTTTAATTTTTTCGCTCACAATACTGCTTGCATATCTGTGCATTGGTAATACTGAAAATTTGGAGTATTAATTTAAGAAGTCCAATACTTGTTTTATTGTTTAAAGAGTTTAGTTTAAAAGAGACATATATCTGATTTAGTAGGCAACCCAATATGTGTGTATATTAACTTCATTTGGCTTGATCAAGATATTTATTACGACATAACATAAAATTTCCTTCTTCTTACTTTAAAGTATCTCATTTTCTTGAAAGAAAAACGCAGATCAAAATTAATTGCTTTTCATTGAAGATGATATTCAAATCTTCGTTGCTTTTAAGATTTTCATCCATTCTCAAACTACAGGTCCAAAAAAATACAATTGTTATTTTGGAATTTTGATAAAAATCAAAACAATTCAATGATTCTTCAAATCAATGCTATCTCTCAAAATACCAACTTTACCATACAGTAAACAAAACACTATATTTATTGTTATTCCGGTCGTATTTTCAATGATTAGTTTTTTTCCCCCAAAAATGATGATAGGTGCACAAAACGTTTTTATCTATTCCATAAAATAAAATCCTGATTTTATCCATAAAAATAAAAGCCTGATTACATTAAATATTATAGCACGTTATCAATACGAATAGTAGTAGTGCCTAAATGACCATCCTTAAAACAATAAAAATGTTTTATCGATTTGTATAATTATTTATAATAGAATTGTGAGATAGAATTATTTGATATCGACGCAATATAGTTTTTTGTGTATTTATTAGATTAAGGTAGTACCTACACGAAAGTGATATTCCAAGAATTTCTCAAAACTCAGAATATAAAATATTTAATTCATAATACACTTGCTGTTAAAATTAGAAGATGATTTACCATGCCATACATGAGATATTAGCAATTAAAAGTGACGCAATTTGTACGTGTACATGGGAGAAGTGTATAAAAATACACAAATTTACAAATATTATATTTATTTACCAATGAATGACGTCCACCATCTCTATGAAAAACTAATATAATGTAGAATACTATATTTAGAAAATATATAAATAAAAATAAAAATTATTTACCATATAGTTTCGATAAAAAACTTAAATAAATAACTCGTTTTAGCGATGATTTTTGTGGAAAAGATATGAATACTAATGTTAAAGGCATATGTCATAGTGTGTGTGTTTATATGTATACTAGAATCAGTAGTGAGGAACTACAGTCTTTTGAAAATAATATATGGTATATGTATAATAGTCATAGCACTGTTAATGCACTGAATGATAGTATTAGTCCAAAACTTTTTGACTGGACGGTCGCGGAGGAACTACCTTAAAATTGAAGTTGTGTATTTTCAAATAGTTCTAGCTTCTATTGTCTCTGATATTTATTACCTCTGGAAAAAATTTGTTGGAAATATCAATAAAAATGAGAAACAAAAAAAAATTATGACAAGTTCAAATGAATAGGCCAGGAATAATAGATGATTCTTTTCCAAGAAATCGTCTCAAATCGAACTGCATGATCGCTTTTCACATGTGTTTTCGGTCAATATTTTAAAATTTAATCATCCAATCGCCAAATAAACCCAATTTTTGTACTTTTGGGTCAAATTTCCTTTTGTACTGTGTTTTGTCGAAATTAGAGATAATAAATTTTTTTCAATTTTTTTGTAATTTTTTTAAGGGGAACTCCTTAGGAAAAATCGAAAAAATAGACAAAATTTTTTTGTTTCAGAATTTGATGAAACTCAGTTTTTTAAGTAATTTTAACTCCTAAAATCGTATTCATTTGTGGATTGGAAGAGAAGTTTCTGAGAAAATCGTCATCTAGTGTCGATTTTTGACGTTATCTCGAAAACTAGCCGCCCAATCGTTAAATTAACCCGATTTTTGTATTTTTTGGGTCAAAATTACCTTGTGTACTCAGTTTTATGAAAATTGGAGACAACAAATTTTTCCCGATTTTTTCAAATTTTCTTAAGGGTACCCCTTAGAAAAAATCGGCAAAATTTTTTTATTTCGGTATTTCATGAAACTCAGTTTTTTAAGTAATTTTAACCCGCAAACTCCAAAAATCGTATTCATTTGCCAATTGGAAGAGTAATTTCTGAAAAAATCGTCATGTAGGATCGATTTTGACGTTATCGCCCATCAAAGTTGAAAATAAGGAACAAATAATTTCAACCAAAATTGTCAATTTGCCTTAAAGGCATCCGTACTTTAAAGCTTTGCAATTATCATACTGAACAATAAAAAAGAGGTAAAATAGTATTTCCTTCACTCAATTATCCACTTGTAAACCTGAGTCACTTTGTATATTTATAATTATTTTACTGAACAGTAAAGAATAGAGATCTATCTATACAACAGTGATGGTATTATTATTATTATATAATATTTTATATACAAATGAACAAACATACTTTATCATATTAATGAAAATCATAACAGATGTATGAATTATTATTATATTAATAATAACATCATATAACTCTCTGTACAGTACATCTTTATATTACTCCAAGCAAATAAGACATTTGTTTGACAATTTTTATATACAAATATGTTTAAAAAAAGTATAAAAATGTCGACAAATGTTATCAAAGTTCCATACATTTCTATCGAAAAAATATAAACTAGAATAATGGCTTTAAAACCTTGTTAATGGTTTCACAGGCATCTTACAGTTAACATAATACTTGATCTACATATTTGAATTATTTTCTTTTCATATTTTTATACCATGTATATATGAAATATACATAGTATATTAAGTTTAGTCCCAAGTTTGTAACGCTTAAAAATAATGATGCTAGGAAAAAAATTTTGTCATAGGTGTTCATAAAATCACCTAATTAGTCCATTTCCGGTTGTCCGTCCGTCTGTGGACACGATAACTCAAAAACGAAAAAAGATATCAAGCTGAAATTTTTACAGCGTACTCAGGACGTAAAAAGTGAGGTCAAGTTCGTAAATGAGCATCATAGGTCAATTGGGTCTTGGGTCCGTAGGACCCATCTTGTAAACTGTTAGAGATAGAACAAAAGTTTAATTGAAAAAAATGTTCCTTATAAAAAAATAAAAAACTTTTGTTTGAAACATTTTTTTGTAAATATCACTGTTTACCCACGAAGGCGTTATTTAGGTGCAAATTTTATAGTATGTATTAATAGGAATATCAGTTGTGTGTGTCTATTTAAAAGTAGATTTCTTTTGTTATTTTCGTGACGACCAAAAAACAAACGATTGCGCATCAACACTGTCTATACATGGTATTTCAACAATTAACTCAGTCAATTGTTTGTATTCACTTGTATTTTATTTTCAATTTAGTTAATTTTCAAAAACCGTTTGCCTATAATTAGTGGATAACCTCGTTTTATATTTTTGTCCTGAAATATACACTTTCATAAATAAATTTAAATTTATGGGACTTCAAATAAATATTTTAAATTTTTATTTTTTATTCGATAAGCACAGCACAAATCAATACATATATATCTCGTTGGATAAATTTCTTATTTCAGAATTTAAACCAATTGCTAATTTGCTTGGAGTATGAAATATACCTAAGTCTATACAATACGCCATCTTTATATGTTAAATTATGTAAAATATATAGAATTTTAAATAATATGATTAATATTATTCATTAGATATTATTTAAAGAATATATATTATATACATATTATATATACTTATGTATGAGTATAATTATAATTCTATTGTATATGATTATTATTTTAAATGAGGTTTTTTGGTTGTGGCACAACTGACGCACATATAGGGCGTTCTGTTATTGACTGCAGATCGTTGGCCTACACAATAAGTTCATAAAGATGAAGGAAAAAGTTATTTACCAATTTTTCATCTGAGGCTTAGTTTGCGAGATAATTAACAAAATAAATTATTATTCAAAATTTTATTGAACTGTGATTCGATAAAGTTATTTACTTTTTATTAATATTATATTAATTTATTTTGTTAATTATCTCGCAAAGTAGGCCTCAAATCAAAAATTGGTAAATAACTTTTTCCTTCGTCTTTATGAGCTTATTCTGTAGGCCAACGATCTGCAGTCAATAACAGAACACGGTGTGTATCTGTGAGCTGTGTTTATGACGTATATATTGAGAGAAAATTTTTCTTATTCGTATTTTAAGTTTTCGTCAAGCTATTTTTGTTTATAATTTTAACGTAATGAACGAGATTTAATTTATAAAAGTAGAAGTTTTATACTTTTAATCTAATATATCAATAACATAACTTAATTGTACGATCAACTTTGAAATGTTTTCATATCGCTTCAAGGTAGAAGTAAGATAATGACGTACCAGGGATAAAAATCCGCCATCTAATTGTGTATAGCAGGCATGGGCAAATGTGACTCAAAGAATTTCCTCATACTTTTGTAACTAAATCTAACGAGAAAGACAGCGACAACCTAACCAGTGTCAACCAGAGAAACAACATTTTTTTTCTACCAATCCCATTACTATTAGAGAAACTGAGATAGGTAGAAGAGTCGTATACTCGTCTCGCTTCCTCCTCTATGAGCAATGCGAACTTGGATAAAGAGACACACAATAAAGTTTATGGCACACAATAAAGTTATAATAATGGTAACTTCGACTTAAAATAACTCGCCCATGCCTGGTGTATGTTTTATGATTCTTAGAAAATCCAGCTGTATAGTTTTGTATTTCTATGAAAACCTAACAATGGTTTGATTCGTAGAATTTGTAGAATTTTCTACTATGTTAAATTGAATTTTATTTTTATCTATGTTAAATTTCTACTATTGTTGAATTTTCTATTATAACCAAATTCATAAATATTTTATGATTGTATTTTTAACAATTTTTTTTTTCTTTTTTCCAGGTAAGAATTTATTGATACATTATTTACAAAAAGAAAAGAACAAATGTTTTCGACAAAATGGTAAGTCTGCAAATGGACTACTAACATAAATGGTTTGAGTATAATTATTTATATCTTCGAAAATGCCAAAAAAACTGTCATTATATGGTCAACCTACCTTCTAGGGTGCAATTACAGATGTCTGGGATGTAGAGACAACGACTTTTTACAGGCTTTTTAAAATGATTAATTAAGTCGTCATAGTGTCCGGCAAATTTCTTTGATGCGTATTTTCAGACCGATAGCTTAAATATAACGCCATCGTAGTCATTTATGAATGCAGCGCTTTCGAAAAAGTCGTAAAGAGCAGTTTGGTAGACTCACCAAAAAGAAGCAACTCACGAAATTTCAAGAATGTATTAATCTTTTCACCATATTTAGTAAAATGATTTTTTGCAAAAAGGACTTCTCTTTTCATAAAACGAAGGAATACTTCGAGGTTGACGAAATATGGTTTTTCTTAAAGCTAAAAAATTGGCTCTATAGCCTAAGTGCTTCCTTCGTGGACAGCCAATATAAGCTAACCTAACCTAAGGCTAGAACATTATAGGATAACTTATCGACGTTCATGATGTCATGAAAGACACGATTTTAACATTCAATTTTATCACATATTCATAAAACAAAAATTCAGAACAATTAAACCATAATAGAATAAATAACCACAGGAATACAGATAGCGACCAAAATAACCAGATGTTACCCCTTTTATACATATAAATAGTAACACAAAATGGACGATGGTATTTTTATTGAATAATAGATTCTAGTTATAAATATTAAACCAATGATTTGACAGCCATAAAATATAATATGACAAACACAGCAAGCAATCTCTGTAATAGAGGCAAACCAGATTTGTTGCAGTTCAGTTAATGATCAATTTTATATGAATTGGAATAATTGTTTTGATAGATATTTCAATAAATAGATTTTGTTATAAAAAAAAAATTATTTATAAATATTATAATAATAAAAAAAACTATGCCACTAACCACAAAACGATTAATGCTTACAAAGAGAGCTAGGGTGATGATAACTAGGTTGAATATAATTAATGCTTCACTGTATTCGACTAAAACACTTTGATAACAATTCTTTTCACCTCTATATAAAAATTCTGGCGCCATCAATTTCATCGTTTCCTCCCAACTTTTATACATAGAAGTTCCAACATAGCAACAATTGATTTTTTCCCCCAGTTTTTGACAGACAAATGGGGATTGGACTAAATTGTTTTTATTACTTCAGTTGAAGAATTCTCACTTCACGAATAGAAAAGTTGGTTTTAAAAAATCTTTGCTATTATGCAAGATATGAATGTTTAAAATTTCTAATTAAACAAAGAGGAAGATATCCACAAGTGACGTCATACGTAGGCGTCGCCATAGAGACTACTTATATAACTTTGTTTTGTTAAAAGGAGATGGGAAACCATTTAATGCAAACTTTGATTGCTTATAACTTCCTCGTTTCTTAACCAATTTTTATTTCATTTCAAATTTTGTCATGGCATCAAGTCTAGGTTCTCTCATCACGGACATACGTGTAATTCATTGGACAACTTTAATTTTACGGAGCCAAAACCTCAGTTCCAAGTTCATTAACTTTCGAAACTGTCTTTTGCTTACTTCAAAGTGGTTCACTTTTAAGAAATGCATCATCTTACAATGATAAACGTAGACTTTTCTTAGAAAAAAAGTACCTATGATTTCATTTCGAATATCTGAAATTCAATTCAAAGACAGTAGATAACTTTGCAAATAAAGGGAAGATCCATCATTGGATGAACAGAGACGACTATAGTTAGAGTATTGATGATTGAAGAACGATATCTATTTTATCAAATTTATAAGCCTCACTTGCACACAATATATTATATATTTTTGCAGTTGCGTGGCATTGCAATGCCTAAAATAACTCATTCCTTGGCTACAAAGCATGCATTTGGTTTATATGTATGTACCGTGCAATAAACTAACACTTTTAATACTACTGTAGGTTTAAAATCACCTTAAGGCTTATTCGGATTACAATGAAACGATTGAAGTTGTGGTCGGATAAGACGATGGATTCTCGCTCATTTTCAATCCCTGGATTATCCTGTTTATCAATTTTTATAATTATGTTACTCGAATCAGACTCTTTGGTTTTTGTAGTTTTTATCGCAGATTTCGTTCAACAAATAGATTAAGGATTCGGATTCGAAGAAGGGGAGCTTAACACAGAATTTCTACATAACAACCGAACTTGTATATGGATGTTACGTGTTATTTAAAAACTTTGATAATTTTTCATAATACAATGTTTTTTTTTTAATAAAATTTTTCTTCTCACTTTGTAAAACCTATATAAGTTGAGAATTAGTTTTATTTATTTTTTTATAATAATATTATAAGTACGTGATTATTAAGCGACATTAATTTATTATTACAATCGTTTTATTGTTCTATAAAAGAAATTATTATTATTACGTAACTATTTCTTGTAATTATTACACGCTTATATATGCATTATGCCTATTTGAATTCCGTAGAATAATTCTAGCAACAAATTGGGAAAATGTTTATATGCAAAATAAAAAAAAATTCGTTAAAAAAATCAAAAAACCCGACTGAGTTAAATATAAACTAAAAAGAAAAAACAAGTCCAGTTGTTTACGTAGCAACTTTAATAGTCGGGACCCATTATTGAGAAAATTCAAGCCAGTATAGACTTTAATGGGTCCCGACTGTTTAAGTCGCTATGTAAACTCTTTGACTTGTTTTTTATTTTCAGTTGATATTTAACTCAATTTTTAACTTAATTTCACTCTTTCAAATAAAAAATTTTCAAATACCTATTCAACGATTACCCACTTACCATAGTTGGTCGACTTTTATTTTCAGCCTATGCATGTATGTTTGGTCCTTTGAGATCGAACGCGTAAATCGATTTTAATGATTATTACGTTAATCGATTAATCTATTTAATAGCTATTCATTGATACCCCACTTGATATTGTTCGCCGACATTCATTGTTTACTTTCTCACAATATAGCGTCTGGTGGTTGCCATATTGAATTTTCATTACGGCCATATCATCAGTGGCACTTACAAGGTTAAGAAAAATCGATTGGCGTAAGAATCATTAAAATCAACCGACGCGTTTGATTTCCAGTGTGCCACATAAGAACACACATACATTCTTTTTCATAATATGGCGTATAGTGATCGCCATATTGAATTTTCATTATTGCCGTATCTTCAGTAGCACTTGCAAGGTAAAAAAAAATCGATTGGCGTAAGAATCATCGAAATCGGCGAATGCGTTTAGCTTCTATTGTGCCACGTAGTAACACATATACATTTTTTCACAATTTGACGTCTGGTGGTTGCCATATTGAATTTTCTTTACTGCCATATCTTCAGTAGCACTTGCAAGGTTAAGACAAATCTATTGACGTTTGAATCATCAAAATCGGCAACGTGTTTGGTTTCTATTGTGCCATAGAGGAATACTCATACATTCTTTTTCATAATATGGCGTCTGGCGGTCGCCATACTGAATTTTCATTGCTGCCATATCTTCAGTAGCATTTATAAGGTTAAGACAAATCGATGGACGTCTGAATCATCAAAATCGGCCAACTATTTTGCGTTGCTCAGTCGGATAAAAAATTCAATTCAATGATAATTTCGATTAAAACTACTTCGACGATACGTCTAACTTATTTTAGCTACTGTTTACATTTTCCGTCGAGGAAATATTTTCCCCTCTAACCATATAATGAATCAAATATCATTTTTTCTTTATTTTTTACAATTGAACTACATAACATACAATTGAACATCATAAACTACATAACCATTTGATATAATTGTTCTGCTCGACTGAATATTTTTTTTGTTATATCAGAGTAAAATAATAGTAAGTAAGTGAGTTTTTTTATATATTTTATTTTCTATATATTTTATATAAAATACTAATTTGTTTTACTACTAACTTATTACTACTTATTACATGGAATGATAAATTGAGTTTTAAACTGTTTGCGTGACTCCAATTACAATAATTCCTTATAATACGTACACTCATACATTCGGATTTTTTTTTTTTAACTTTTATAAAATTTTTTTTTTTAACTTTATTTTTAGAATTCATTTCAAATATTAAACGGATTGTTTTTCTTCCTGATAAAAGTAGTTGTCTTTAAACGGAAAATCGAAAACAACTTTTATTTGAAAAATGATATGACAAAGTTTTTTAATATGTTTAATAAATACCGAGATACAGAAAGTGTGCTTTGTAAGATGATTAAGACATACTTTAAATTGCGTGAGTTGCTCCCTTTTGGTGAGTCTATCAAGTTTTTCTTTACGACATTTTTTGAAAGCGCTGCGTCCACAAATGATCACGCTCCCGCCATATTTAAGCTTTCGGCCTGAAAAAAACGCAGCCCATAATTTGTTGGACACTAGGAACAGTTGATAACATTAATAATTATTATAAGATGAATCATTTTGTCCGACAAAAATATTGCACGGATGAACTTGTCTCGAACGACCTCGAACATGCCGTGCTTAAGTATTTTTGCCTTTCAATACATATGCAGTTCATTTTTGGTGAAGTGCTGAAGTGTCTGACGAATTCCCTGCTGCGTTTTTTCAGACCGATAGCTTAAATATGTCTTCATAGTGCTCATTTGAGAAGGCAGTACTTTCGAATAAAGTCGAAGAGAGAAGGTTCAGAGACACGCAAAACGAAATCCACTCACGAAATTTCAAGTTTGCCTTCATCATTTTACAAAGCATCCGTTCTGTCTCACGGTCTAATAACGATAACAAATCTTTTATATAATTTCCTAATCCTGATTGTTTTGAGATTCAATAAATAGCTTGCGTTTAAGATTTCGAATCAAATTTAACCAGCTTATCGAAATATCTTGCACATTTACAGATATTTGTGATTTTGGAGAAGAAACACCAAATTTTGAATGACTCGATAATATTTATCACGACTAAAGTTTAAGTCCATTACACTATAATGCTTAATATATTAAAGTCTCATGTCACAAAACTACTCAACCGATTTCAAGGAAATTTTGTCCATTTATTTTATATTTTTTGTTCCAACTTGTAAGAAAAGTATAGACATTTTAAGCAAATGCTGACGGGATATTATAACTGAGCTATAGCAACGCTTGGCTGGGCCAGCTAGTTAATTAATAACTATAATAACTTACTTGAATGGGAAGTGATTGGTCTAACCGATAACGGTCATATACTCTAAGGCTTATTTTATATTATTACGTTGGTATTTTAATGAAAGAATGATAATGAAAAAAGTACTCTTATTAAGAAACTTATACTGCATTAAAAAATACAGGGTGTTATCTAAACGGAAATTGAGTATGAAAGAACTATGTTTTGAGAGACACTTGAACTTTGTTTTTTATCTTTTCAGTCGTCCAAAAATCTTTGACAGTCTTTAAGAAAAGCTGAACAACTGTTAGATACGTTCCGAAAACTCGCTCCAAAGTGCCTGTTTCAATTTCGACTCTTTTATGTCCCCTTTTCAATTTACTATCATTTTGATCGTTTTTGACCAGAGTCTTAAAAGCGACAAAACGTGAAGGCATTTTGATCAAAAACCATACTTTAAACAGTAATCCAAAAAGAGCGGGGGTGGATTTAACACGTCTCAGAATTTATTCTGTATTACTGTATTTATTTATTCTAGTTTTCATGAAATTAAATTATTGAAGTTTTCAAAAGAATTCTGAAACAATCTTTCTCAAATTTGATATTCTTATAACGTAAAAACTCATTTTTTATATCCCAATTTAACACGACAAAATCATTCTCATTACCAAACCTGCATAAGCCATAAAAAAAGCCATATAACAAAGAAAATATTTTACGCACATAATCAAAATTCCATTCAATCCAAACTTAAAGCTTTTTAACCATGTTTTATAAAAATAAAAAACTTCCTTCCTCGTCGAAACGTCGTGGAAACAAGAAAACATATATATGAATATATAAAGGCAAGTCAAAAACCATACTTAAACTAAAAAATAAATTTTATATTATCCGTATATCGTGTGTTGTTTACGACTTGTTTACAACTTTACTAGTTTTTACTATTCGATGAAAACCAGAGTTTGTTGTTTTTTTTTTTTTTATTACAGAAAGAATTTTGTATTCATTTAGAGTACAATACAATACATAGTAATTTATTTGTAACTATTTTAGGTATAAAGCTAGCGTTCATTTTTATGAAATTACTTCGAATCAAATTAAAACAACAAATGTTATATTTGTATTACTTTATTTATATTGCATAATCCACTTTTTTTAAAAATTTTCATAATTATCGTATGCATGATTAAAAGTAAACAAAAACAAAAACTAATAATAATAAATATGGGGAAAAAAAATTCTTTTAACAAAAAGAAAACCGACTTCAAAAGAAAAACTTTTCCAAAATAAATTAAAATGCACTTAAAAGTAAAAAAATAACGACAATATAATGTAGTTAAAATTATTGTTATTTTTGGAGTCGGTGTCAGCCAAGCTAATGTAGAAAACTGTTCTGCCAGAGTTGTTTCCTTGGTTGACACCGGCTCCAAAAATAACAATAATTTTAACTACATTATATTGTCTATATTTTTTTCTTTTTAGTGCATTTTAATTTATTTTGGAAAAGTTTTTCTTTTGAAGTCGGTTTTCTTTTTGTTAAAAGTCTTTTTTTATTTTGTGATTTTTAGTGAATCTGAAGTACATTAACTAATTTGTCACTAAAAAAGAATCATCGAAGTGATATTGAGTTATTCGTCCTCTTGTCGTGCATACTTAATGCAAATTTAAGACTTTTATCGTTTTCTCATGGACGCCGCTATCAGAACTCGACCAAAATGAAATGGGAGCAAACGGGAAGCATCAGCTTTCAAACAGATAAAGAATCACCAAAATTGGTTCACCCAGTCAAAAGTACTGAGGTAACAAACATAAAAAAAAAAAAAAAATACAATCGAATTGATAACCTCCTCCGTTTTTGTTTGAAGTCGGTTAATAAACAAAGTAAAAAAATTCAATGAGTTGAAAAAAATTGCATTTGTGTCTAGAACTCGAATAGCCATAAAATTAATTGTTTTACATGTATTCGATGTATTTGATCATCTTCAGAATATAAAGTTAAAATTAAACATTTTTTACATATTTATAAACTGTTTGCTTATTATGTAATTACAGGTAATAAAAACAAGTTAACAACTTGTTCAATATTTTGTTAAAAATAAATATTATTTTACTAAAACTATTTCTATTTACATTCAAGGTCAAGTGGATAAAAATTATTTAATAAAATTTTTTATTTTTCAAAAATTTGTAAATACATTTACAAATTTTTGTATATATATGTCAAGTGTAATTTGTATAAATAGCTATTATAAGTAAATATTGTTTCTCTCTCAACACAATGAATATACTTCGAATCAAGTTTAAAAAGTATGGTAGCTGAATACCTAAAGTTTTTCTAAATATTTTTAGTATTTTAATCATGGTCATAAAACGAATATTAATAATAATTTGAATTGTATTGATAAGCATAAAATTGTCAATAACATAATACAAATTCAATCATTTGTATTTCAAACAAATTTAATGTTTTCTGGTTTTTTAGTTGTATTTATACTGTGTTTGTATGGTTTTTAGTTTGGTGATGTTCCGAATCAGTGATAATTAAAAAAACAGTATATGGTAAAGGAAGCATCAGTTAGCTGGGAACACTAAGATTAATGTATAATTTTAAACAACAGCTTTCGTGGTAAAATTTTCGTAGCACAGAAAGAATCAGTTAGCCGAGTCAATCAATATTCGCTGTATGTATGTGACTGATTCTTCCATCTTTTCGGCTTTCAAGTTCCCATTTTTGAAGAATAGTGGGCTTACAAGTATGGACATTCAATTCGGAGCTTCACTATTTCAAATATATTTTAATTTTTTCGTTTAGTTTCATAATTAAATAACATTAATTCCTACAAAATTGATTAGATTTTTCGTTATTTTTTATTTAAATTAAAAAGTAAAATATAGTACTTAAATAGTACTTTTCTTTATATAATTTTTCCCGTAAATGTTACAGCTTATCTTATCACATGTGGTGCAGTAGCTGTTCAATTATTTTTTTGAATTCTGTAACTTAAAAATATTTATTATTTAATTCTACTGTTTAAATAATGTTCGAATTCTATTTTTTATTAATGTCTATATTTGTATTTTAAATCGAATTTATGAAATGATTATGTTACGGTTAACGTCAATAATCTATTAAAAAAATTCTCAATGGTTTTTTATAAGAATAATTTTTGATACTAATTTATTGAAAGTAAAATTTACATTTACATAAGTAAGCAAATCCAGCAGGGGTAAACGCAGTTACCTGTTCGTTGGACCGGAACTGCGTTTTAATGACAATATTATTATTCGGTAGTTTCTCTTTTAAAAGGCAAAATTTTTAATTGCACATTAAGTTTAAAATTTATGAATATTTTGAGAATATCCAAATGATAGGACCATTTAAACAAAATAAAATAAAATGAATTCGTCCGACAGTCAAAAGAATGAAAAGGTCCTTGTCATACACCCTCCATGAATCCTACCATGGATTTTTTCGTAAAGGTAATGTTAAAACATGCTAAAAGTCTATCTGATTTGATTCGAAGATCGTTAAGTTTTATTTCTTTCAAAAAAAGTGATTTCCAATTAATATTTGCAATTTGTTTTTCGATTTTCGAGGTGTTTGTATGATAAAAAATTATTATTTTTTCGGGCCAGAAATAAGAGTAGGAATGTTTTTTGGAGCTTCAGGTAAACCCTTTTAAGCTAAGATTACTATTACACACGTTTAATTTATGAGAATATGAGAAAAGTTTGCTTGAGAATGAATTGACTTGTGTAACTTTCCTTTGGAATAAAATCCACCAGGTTATTCAAATTAACCGTATCAAATATACGTACCCATCCATGCATAATGTATAATCTCTAAATTTTAGTGTGAACAATAGGTAATTCCACAATGTTTAAACCTCATTCAATCATCATCATAATGCAATAGTTTCAAAAATACAACATACAATCATGAATTTCAATTATAATTTTTACAAATATTTGTTTGAAAGTACGTACAACAAAAATAACTATTCTAAAATATTTAATACATTTTGTGAAAAGCTTTTTGTATGAGCATTTTTATTGTCTGATAATCACTGATTAATAATTATTCAATGGCTAGGAGAGTAAGCTCAGAAACAAGGACCCCAAAGTTGGTTAATTTGGTAATATTATGATATATTTTTTTCAAATCATATCGATAAAAGTATTTTCAGTTTTCTGTTTTTGATGCTCTTCCTTAATAGTAGAAATCTGCAAAAAGGAAGTTTGTTATCCAAAAAAACAGTCGTAAAATAGCAGTTTCCCATAAGCATCTTTTTTTTCTCATTAAATTCTTTTCACTCGTTGTCGTAAACGATTTTCTGAAGGCTCCTTCAATCGAACTGTTTAGTTTTATGTGCACGGGCCTCGTCGATTTATAAATCCAGATATTTTATCTAAATATTGCATAAAAACAAGTGAAAAAATAAATAAGTTCCCGTGAGCACCATTAATGTCTCTTTTCCCATTTTGCCATGAGAATCTACTAGGACCTGACGCATTTGTTTTCTTAGAAATTAACCCCCGAACTAAAAAAAGGATTGTTATAAGTTTGACCGCTACGTGTATATGTCTGTTTGTATGTGACATCGTTGCGCCTAAACGGATGAACCGATTTTTAATTTTTTTGGTTTTGTTTGGAAGGTTATTTAATGGTATCTTTGTTCCCGAAAAAAACTAAAAATTGGTGATAATCTTGAAAATAGACTAAGTTTTTAAGGACAAAGGCAATTGAATGAAGAGTGTACTTAGATATGTTTCAACTGCGAGTTTAGGATTCCGTAGCAGAAAATTTTGTCGGGGTTTTTTTCGGGGGGTTTCACATGTAGTTTCCAATAACTCAACTGTTAAATCAATAACTAAAGAATCTTCTACTTAGTTCACTGCTCCACTTTCTATTATCTGAACCATTTACAGAGTGGTTTAGTTACATTCTTAACCGATTCATATTGAATCATTTTAAATGATAAAATATTAAAATTTAATCCAGTAAATAAAAAATTATCATGTAATTTTTTTTGCTATTTTAATTTTTGTCGATATAATATGAAGGTACGTACGTAATGCGTTCATGAATTAAGCAAATTTATTATAATATGGATTAGGAATTATAAATGTGAGCGAAAATTTTTTGCTCATTGATTATTGATGAGCTTTTAAATTTTTATTATATTCATTTCATTTCATAATCCATTTATACAGGGTGTTCTGTTATTGACTGCAGATCGTCGGCCTACAGAATAAGCTCATAAAGACGAATGAAAAAGTCATTTACCAATTTTGGATTTGAGCCCTAGTTTGGGCGCTACAGGTATGGCAAAAATTGATACATTTGTTCATTGACAGACTATCATTCGATAATCAGTAGCCAATGATAATAAGTAGATATAAGTTTATTTTATTTTATTACTTTGAACTGAGGAAGGGATTTTTTTTTAAGTAAAAATGATTTCATTGGACTTGATCAAACCCGCCCACTTTTTATATTTTAACTATGATGGTATTGTGTTAATACTTAAGCTAAATAGGACGTCTTACAATCCATTTAACATACATCAAAAAAAACTATTTTGTATATTCCAAGAAATAATAACAAACAAGTTGAAATTTGTTTGTTGATTCAATTACAAAAACAACTGAATAGAGCAGGAGACGGTCGTTTCATCAATACGTATGTTTTGTATAAATTTATTATTATTCAAAATAGCTTATAAATTATTTACATTCTTCTGTAATAAATGCTCAATGTGACCTCCATTGGTTTCAAAAACCAACGTTGACCTTTAATATCTAGAAGAAAACTGCGTAGGATTGTCGAGCTGGAATTTACCAATTTTTCATTTTCTAAAAATTATTAGTTCTCCTACAAACTCAAGAAAAGCTTTTTTCGGAAACTTTCAAAAATAAATGAAGTATGTTAACCGTGGTATCCAAATTTTAAGCTATTATCAAGCTACAAACGGTCAATGAAATGAGTGAATTATGAATTATTTGTACTTTAATCACAGCATAGATTACAATATTCACAGCAAATTACAACTAATACTAAATAATAATAAAAATAAACCCATCGATCACAATAATCAAAATCAGTAATCTTAATCCACTTTTTCATTTTTCGTTTTCTAAAAATCGTAAGTTCTCCTACAAACTCAAGAAAAATGTTTTTCGGAAATGTTGAAAATTAAAAGTATAATAAGTATGCTATGCGTGGTACCCAAATGAAATTTGGATTCTATTTTCAAGCTACAAACTACAATGAATTGTTTATACATTAATCACAGCACAGCTTACATTATTCACAGTCTTCTGATATTCCTGGTTAATAATTACTATTACTGATATTCCTAGATAATAATTCATTTCATTGGCCGCTTGTAGCCTGATAATAGCTTGAAATTTAGATACCACGCTTACCATACGTCATATATTTTTGAAAAATTCCGAAAAACGCTTTCCTTGAATTTGAAGGAGAACTAATGATTTTTAAAACTGAAAAAGTGAAATAAGATTACTGATTTTGAAAACTGTGATAAGATGGGTTTATTTTTATTATTATTTAGTATTAGTTGTAATTTCCTGCGATAAATGTAATTTGTGCTGTGATTAATGTACAAATATTTCATAATTCATTCATTTGCCATTGGCCGTTTGTGGCTTGAAAATATCTTGAAATTTGGATACCACGCTTAACATACTTCATTTACTTTTGAAAATTTCCATAAAACGCTCTTCTTGAATTTGTGGGAAAACTAATTTGAGAAAATGCAAAATTTGGTAAATTCCTACATAATTTTTTTTGTTGGTATTGAAGGTCTACGTTCGTTATTGAAACCAATGGAATGACCTTTTGTTATAGAGAAATGTAAATAATCTATAAGCTATTTTGAATAATAATAAATTTACACAAAACATACGTATTGATGAAACGACCGTCTCCTGCTCTATTCAGTTGTTTTTATTATAAAATTATTTGAAAAGAATCAACATGTTATTTATTATTTAGTTTATTGCGTATGTAAAGTATGCAAAGACAGCCCATTTTGTTTATGTAATAAGACAATTCCAGCCTATAACTAAGTGAACTGTAGTGGCAAATAAATACTAATCGAAAAACAAGCGAGACAAGTAAATAATTAAATGCGAAAAATAAAGATAACAATTGCTAATGTATTAAATTTTTATTGTCCAATTAAATTTGATAGTTTTGAACTGTCCCTTCCAAATAAGATAGTGTATGCCTACCAGGTTTTCAAACACTGTGAATGGTTAAATTTTTTGATTTGTACCATAGCCATATCTCGCAAATTAGGGCTCAGATCCAAAATTAGTAAATAACTTTTTCCTTCGTCTTTATGAGCTTATTCTGTAGGCCAACGATCTGCAGTCAATAACAGAACACCCTGTATATACACAATTTTAATCGTCCAAATTGATTTTTTTTTTTACTAAAATGGTAGCAAATTCATTGTATTTACGTTTTTTTTTTAAATAATAAATAATGTATTTAAAGGTATTATTAATACTGGTATACAAAAGGTTTACGACCTTTATGGACCTCTGCGATAGATTTTATATATGTTAAATATTAAAATATATAACTTTGTATTTTTGGTAAATGGATTTTATTTTACTACAAAATGTACAAGGTGGTCGTAAGAAGGCAGAAGAGTGGATGTAAATGTGGTTTTGTTTTTGAATAAACCAAAAATCAACTTGAACACCTGAACGAAAAATAAGGGGTGTTATAAGTTTAATCGCTATGTGTGTGTGTCTGTGGCATCGTAGCGCCTAAACAGATGAACCGATTTTAATTTGGTTTCATTTTAAAGGTAATTTAATGGTGAGTGTTATAAGCTATGTTTCAAGGGGGTTTACGTATTCCAAAAAAACTAAATCATTGGCGATGATATTCAAAATCGATTCAGTTTGGAAAAGGCATGACATATAATTTCAACATATATATAATTACTATGGAAATGAATTGTCAAATAAACGTGGCTCCATGCATTTCGAAAAATGAAATGGTAAAATAGTTAATTAATTCCAAGCAATAAATCAAAAGAACAAACGCAACTCAAATATTTCAATTTCAATTAAAATATTTCTAAAATTTGTCCCAAAAAATGATTGCTCTTTAAGTATCCTTTTCATCTCAACTGATGTCTTGACCATCACTTTGATATTGATTCAAGAAGGATTGTCATAAGTTTAAAGTGTTTATCTGTGCGTCTGTGTGTTTCTCAGTGGCATCATACCACTAAACGGTCGAACCGACTCGATTGAGAACATTTTATAGCTAAGTATCCAAAAATGGGTTTACAAGGAATAAATCGCATTTGTCGGAGGTTTGTTAAATTTTATAAATTTCCGTTTTGATATTCTCCGCTCCTACTGAAACATCCTGTAACAAAGTAATATCTAACAGTAGGTACTTAAAAGGTAATATGATATTGATGATAAATTATTGTCGTATTTAGGTGATTTAATTTTCTCTTTGATCATTGATTCAGAGACGACTATACGTAGAAAGTGATACATTTCTAGTATAGCTATACATTCTATCGAACAAAGCGATCACTTTTATATAATTCATGGATACCTATACAGGAATGAAATAGATTTATGCTAAATTTACAATAGGTGGTAAATGATAGCAATATATATTTGCTTTTCGAATACTTTAATAGAAATTTGAAACACAGAATGAGGCATAAGTAAATATACTGTTCTTTTTAGACAATATTAATTTCTTTACGATTCTGGAGGATTTGTTACGGGTTTTAGTTCTATCAATTTTCAACTTTTTGTCATGGGATACCTGGTAGGAACTATATTTATTTTGCTACATATCATGTTTTAATTGCTTATCAAGCACCATGATAAAAAATGTATTGTCGAGGCGGCTGGGTTTTGACCTAACGACCTTCCGCTGTGATGAGGAGTGAGCACCATAATCAAAAGAGAAATGTAGAAAATGTATCAGTCAGATACATACGCCCAACTTGCGAAAATTGCAGTTATATTGTTAGGTAAAGAACTAACGTACGTACATTTTAACTTCGTCTAAGGTACGTTACAAATAAACGACTTATAAAAGATAAACTAAGAAATATTTCTATACCTGTATATCCACTTATACTCTACTCTGTACCATGAATGTGTGTTCCAATTTCGAATATCTCCAATAGAGTTCTCCCAGTAAGAGTCATATTATTGTTTAAATCAAAATTAATAAATTCGAAATTTGAATTGCACCGTTGTATCGAATATTCGACAGCTGCATATAATACCAGTCTGGGAAAAGGAAAATAGTATTTTCTGGGTTTTAATTCAAGAGCTGGAGACATAAATTGAGTGAAATAAGTGCACAAAATTGCACGAAAGTAAAGTGGCATCGAAGACTGTTCATAAATATAAGATATGTAGATGTGTTGTTAAAGAGAAGCACTCGGCCAAACCGGATATGAAAAATGCAAAGGTGTTGAGAATCTAAAGTTAATCTTACCCTCTAAAAAAAGAAAACTGGTGCCTACCTATTCATGTTATTAAATTATATAGAAAATTGGCCGGATTTTGAGTTTTTCTTTTCATATTAAAATTAAAAAGAGAATTTTAAATATTTCTCCATGAAATACTTTACATCAAATATTGGATATGGGTTTTGGATAGTTATGAAAACGGCATTTAGTATTCAATAATTAGCTTTGATGATTCGTAATAATGTTCTCCATTTAAAGCTTTATTGGAAATATTTCTAATATTCAATATACAATTTTTTTTGACGTTTTTTGTCAGGTTTCCATTGAAAAAGCACATCAATTTCATTCAAAAGAAGCATAGAAAAAAAGCTTCAATTTTTAACAAATGATTTCAAATATCTGAAAAAAAAAAGTTTAAAAAAATTTTCCAATTTTCATTTTGCGTCATTGTATCAAATAAAATAGAAATACTAGCATTTTGTTTATTTTAATTAAAAAATATTCAATCGACGAAATTAAAACAAGTGAAAACACACAATTGACTGAGTTAGGTGTTGAAATACCATGTATAGACAGTGTTGATGACGCAATGGTTTGTTTTTTTGGCATCACGTAAGTAAAGAAATTTATCCACTCTTACAAAGTCACACATTCATAACTGATATTCCCATATAATACATACTATAAAATTTGCATCTAATTTGTGTCATCGTGGGTAAACAGTGAAGTTTACGAAAAAATGTTTCAAACAAAAGTTGTTAATTTTTTTATAAGGAACATTTTTTATACTAAAACTTTTGTCCTATCTCTAATGGTTTACAACATGAGCCAAGACACAATTGACTCATGTTGCTCGTTTACGAATTCAAACTCACTTTTTACGTTCTGAACACGCTTTAAAAATTTCAGCTTGATATCTCTTTTCGTTTTTGAGTTATCCTGGTGACAGACAGACGGACAGACAGAAATTTTGTTAGCAGCATCAATATTTTTCAGCGTTACAAACTTGGGACTAAATTTAGTATACCTTGATAAAACGAAATTTCAGAAAAATTTTTCTCAGTCGAATTCAATGCCAATTGTACCCAGATCATGAAGAAATATAAGTATTATTGGACATATATTTTTATGGCTTATAGATATAGAATGATCAGAGATAATCGCTATTGGCAATTTTTCATGACGAAATTGGCTTCTAACCAATTTTCTCTCTGAATCAATAAAGACAGTTTAATTAAGGCAATTTTCCATTCACAATTTTGTTATTGGAATAAAATGTGTAAAACTGCCATAAAATGTATAGCAAGCCATAAATATAAAATTGAAAAGAATGAATTTGAAATGTATGGTAAGTTCATAGTATGTATGTAAGTAAAGTATTTCGAATAATGTAATTTTTCGTATAACCGGAGGCAATTTTTCCTCTTTAGAAACACATATATTTTGTTTTTAATGTTTTTCAATTGAAAATAATGTATAGATATGTATGTTATGTAAAAGTAATGAAAAATGCATACATATTTTATATACGACGAAGAATAAAAAGCATCCTGTGCTTTCTATATACGCTTTTACATATAAAATACGAAGAATATAGACCAAGAGCCAATGTTATTAAGGAAGTTGCTACGCGATTGTAATATGTTAAGAAATTTATCTACACCCGTGGCATAAGAAGTACTTTTCTCACTCAGTATACATAGATGTGTTATATTTTTATATATATATTTATGTCCTATGATCCCGAGGGGGACGTAGGGCCTCAAGGTTTCAGTAATGGTTGGAAATTTAAGTTAGGGCGAGCTATTAACAAACCGCTACCCGATCTTGCTGGTGGGGCTGACACCATTCCACACAACCACATCTGTCTGTGGGTGGCCTGCAAGCTTGCCTGTCTTGTTACCAAACCAAGGTCAGCGGCCAGGATCCGGGTTGCCCAGACTGCCCCTCCCAGCCCCCTCATCTGGTTTTGCCTGTAGACCGATACAGTTGCCCGGGATGTGTTAGCTTGAAACCATAGATGAGAGTTGGAATAGATGAGGTGACCAGTCACCTCTACCACTGACATATGCCAGTGCGGTCGTTGCATGTATTACCGCACTAGTAGCGTGATGAATTCATTATCACACTCCCAATGTCTGTCAAGCAATGACAAAATTTAAATAATAACAAGAGAAAACAAACAATTGACTGAGTTAATTGTTGAAATACCATGCATAGCCAGTGTTGATTTCTTTATCACATTACACAAACAAACATGTGACACATACATAACTGATAATCAAGTATAGTACATATTATAACGCCTAATTGGCGCCCTCACGGGTAAACAATGATGTTTACGAAAAAATGTTGCAAACAAAAGTTGTTTAATTTTTGATAAGAAACATTTTTTACATTTAAACTTTTGTTCTATCTCTAACGGTTTACAAGATGGATCCTACGGACCCAAGACCCAATTGACCTATGATGCTCATTTATGAACTTGATTTGACATTCACTTTTTACGTCCTGAGTACGGTGTAAAAATTTCAGCTCGATATCTTTTTTCGTTTTTGATTAATCGTGTCCACAGACCAAAATTTTGTTCGTAGCATCAATATTTTTATGGGTTACAAACTTAGGGCTAAAATTAGTATACCTTGATATATTTTATATATACATGGTATAAAAATGTACTCATTTTTCTTCAATTTTCTTCTCTGAAAAAATCACTAAATTTAAAAATTAATTTAATCTAAAAAATACACTTATCAGATTTATTGATAGACGAAAAGTTGTTATTTCTTAGTGGTTTAGTGCCATGGTTTCCCAGTCTAATTTTACTTTGTAGACGAACAATATATGTACCTACTGAGATGAGTGTAAGTATAAAATATATGTAAGTTTCTCACGTCGAACCGAGTGATGTCGTCACAACAATATTTGCTCACTAACATTTTCTTTTCTTAAGAAAGAAAACCACATTTATGGGATACACTCATAATGGTAACATAACCAAACCAACCCAAACGAGTAAGCGTATATTTTCTTTTGAAACAAAGAAAATATTATACTTTTAGAATACAGGGTGATTCATTTACATGACTGAAACTCGTATCCTATTTTTTGTAAATATATTTTATAGAAATTGTCTATATACTTCACCTACTTATCGAGGTTAATTTGAATTGTCTCTCGCAGATTGGTTGCAGTATCCCTAGCCATTGTGTGAAAAGGTATCGTCTCTACTACACAAAGAAAACCTTTTTTTCCCATTCGTTGAACAAAGCTGCAGATATGTCTTGTTATTGAAATAATCAATAAACGGCAATGGATAGACAGTTCTTTAGCTCATAAAGTGAATCAAAACTCCGGCCTGAACACTCACATCAATTGCTAAAATCTCTTAAAAATAAATAAAAAACTGAACGTGATTTATTAATCGCAGATGGGTTTCTTTAACCGCGAAATATATGACACAGGTGCAGAAAGAGTGAGCAAATCTTTCATTACGCGAATAAAGATTACCGCACCGCTGACGCTAGTGCTGGCGAGTTAATTGTTCATTAAAGTGGCGCGCGCTATTGTTATACGGCTTACAGCAATGTATTTTTTATCGAATGAAGTGAATCACTTTATGCTATTTATACATATCTTATGTGTATTATGTAACAAGTAAGGTGATAACAAACAAACAATAAACACCTTTTATAACGCGGTACAGCACAGCAGTGCTACCAGTAAGTTTATCATCACACACATTAATAACTAGTTCCTTTTTTTTGTCTTACATATGCATATACCGAGTGTAACGGAAATGGAGGACTTTGATCGAGATCGTTTTTATCTTTCACAAACTTTTCTCTCAATTTTCTTATTTATTCCTCCAAAAATTCCAAAATCATGTCGTGTAAATAAAGTAAATGGAATTACTAGCGGAGTTCAGTTGGTGTACCACAGGTGTCCGTTTATTTGTACATTACATAAACTAAACAGACTTTTGTGTGCACAAGATATCTATAGCCAGACTTTGTATGGTCATTAAATTAGATTATTTATGGAGTTTAAAAATTCATAGTATTGACGGCTCTGTATGGAATTTTCGTACCCCCAAGTAGGTACCACCAAGTATGGCATGTAGACGCATGGCGTCGCGGAGGTAAATGTAAAAATGTCATTATTTTCATGTTATCTACTATTTGATAAAGTTCTGTTAAAACTTGAAACACCCTGTAATGTTCGTACACCTTTTACTAGTAAATAGGTATACATTATACAATTGCCAGATACACATACAAAGATAGTATATGTAAGAATATTAAACGGCAACTGTGTATCAAGCAAGCTTTCTAGATAACTTGCAAGCTTTCTCTCTATCCCTATAGTCTACAGTTGTGTCTCAAGTTTAGTATAAAAGCTGGTTCTATCATTCAACTGTTAACTAGAAATCCTTCCTATATGTATGCATGTATGTATGTGAATAAGAGAGAATACCTTATTTTCTATATCTTCTGTTCTGAAACATTTTAATACAAGTTCTACTAACAAACTCCGTGTTGCTTTTGTAATATAATTATAAATATATATAAATTTATGTACATGATGTTTAATAAAAAATACGTACAGCATGACGTGATGCGTTCATTTTCCTACCTCATGTGAACGCTAATCAAGATAGATATCAAGATAGGAAATCTCAAGGTTTAAAACATAAAAAGGACTCGAAAGAATTAAGTACATTTTTCATCTTTTCAATCGGGAAATTTTTTCCAATAAACCTTTTATACCAAGTGAAATTTACAAAATTTAAAAAAAAAAAAAAACACAAATTTTTCGGAAACGGAACCCTAAGCTCTCACTTGACACGTATCTGAGAACACTTTCCATTAAATTATCTTTTTCCTTAGAGCCTTCTCCAAACTGAACCGATTATGTAGATCAGCGTCTTTTTTTCAGTTTTTCGGTTTCGGAACCCTATACTCGTACTTGCAACATAGCTAAGAATACTCCCCATTAAATTACCTTTCATTCGAAACAAAAAAAATCCAGATCGGTTCATCGGTTTAGGCACTTCGATGCCACAGACAGACAGACACACACACACATAGCGGCCAGACTTATAACAACCCTTGTTTAGTTCGAGGCTTACAAACTTTCCAGGTATATTTGACTGATTTTGTTTACCGAGAATAAAATTCTGAATTTCTGTCACTTAAAAGACAGTTTTTGATCTCCAACTGGCGAAATAACTGCTAAACACGAATTTCTGTTTCGAATATATTGCTCAATTTTCTAGAAACATTCTATATAAAATAAATATGAAACCAAATAGTAAGATATATATCTTTTTTCTATATTATAATAATAATAATAATAATAATAATAACACAAAACAGTTACGTTACGTTACCTAGAAGAACGTTAGAATATTCGAGTTGAAGTCATTTTTCACTTTAAATTACATTTTAATATAATTTTACTATAATAAAAGTTCGCATAGTGTTTGTGTGTTAATAACATATCCTGACTTGGATAACCCATACCAAGACTTTGAAAAGGAGCAAAGTAATTTAGACTATAAGACAAGTGAAAACAAACAATTGACTGAGTTAATTGTTGAAATACCATGCATAGACAGTGTTTATTACTCTATCACATTACACTTATACCACCTATACATGTCACACATACATAACTGATATTCCCAAATAATACATACTATACAATTTACGCCTAATTTGCATCCTCACGAGTAAACAGTGATGTTTACGAAAAAATGTTTCAAACAAAAGTTGTTTATTTTTTGATAAGAAACATTTTTTACATTTAAACTTTTGTTCTATATCTTTAACGGTTTACAAGGTGGGTCTCACGGACACAGGACCCAATTTACCTATGTTGCTCATTTACGAACTCGACCTCACTTTTTACGTCGTGAGTACGCTGTAAAAATTTCAGCTTGATATCTTTTTTCGTTTTTGAGTTATCGTGTCCACAGACGGACGGACGGACAACCGCAAGTGGACTAATTAGGTGATTTTATGAACACCTATACCAAAATTTTGTTCATAGCATCAATATTTTTAAGCGTTACAAACTTGGGACTAAACTTAGTATACCTTGCATATTACATATATGCATGGTATAATAAATATATATCTATATAGTAGACTAACTAACTCAACTTAACTAACAAACCTTAACTACGCGTTTACGTTCGTTACCCATCAGTATGTGTGGAATTAGTTATGGTAGACGGTAATGTTAACATGTTCATTACCAGAAGGTTTCTTTGGTACACATGTCCTTGTGGCTGTGTGTTAATTTTAAATATTGTTTAAAAATCCTTCTTTTATAATAGAAAATTGTGTTTTGGATAAAATTATTAAATATTATGAATGCTCGTGGTATTTTAGGCTTTGGAAAATAATGCCACAAATAATAAAATGTGAAAAGATAGTACGAGAGTGCCAAGGCAAGTTTAAACTTGTGGTTGAAACTACTTGTACCTTAATTTCAACTCTGACGAAGAATTTTCTTATACCTTCATGATTGTAGACGAAAAATAAGAATACAATTTTTCGATATCTGCCGCTGTTTTCGAAATATCCAAAGGTAAATAATTAAACAAAATTTTCAACATTTTGTAAATTACTCCAGATATCGAAAAATTTTAATCTTTCTTTTTGTCTTATATTTTAAAGTTATAACATAATTAACCATCAAAATTGAAAAAATATGTTTTTTTTTTAAATTTGTGTCCCCACAACCGTGGTCATAGATCCTTAATTAATCGGGCAGAACGGTTTTTTTTTGTTTTGGAGAAATCTATGAAAACATATCATCCATTCGCCGTTTTCCCATAAGACCAGTGTTAAATATGCTTACTTTTGATGTCATTTATTTATTTAAATAATCGGGTAGCTCCCCTGTAATTTTCAGTATTAATTTATACTTAGTCCAACTTCATATTAAGAATAAATCAAGCCTTTTTTCCAAAATTGCCCTGGCGCTCGTATATCCTTTAATAATATGTATCTTGAGAAATGGAGGATATTGCTGAAAACTCTAAAAAAAGTCCAGCAATTTACGTTTTTGGAAGAAACCTAACGTTTGATGTCTCTAAGGCGAATATTCACCCTGTAACGTCACAAGAAATTTTTTTAAATCAGTCGAAAAGCCAATCCATATTAAGATGAATGCGAAAAAAAATCACACTCAATTCTAAGCAAATAATTCGGATTTCGTACTAAGAATTATTCAGATTATTATTCTAGGTTGCTTTTGCTACCCTTTTATTTGCTTTTCAAATGACAGTACTAAAAATTAATTAATTGAAAATGCTTTTTTACGACCATAATGTAGTGTCTAATAATATATGTATTTTATGACTACCTTTCATTGTAAACATGTCATAATACATTTGCGGGCAAAGAAATCGAGACACTGAATAATTCAAAACTTTCGATACAGCATAACTTTAAAAGTTTTTACTGAGATCAACAATTTTGATTTCGACAACAGCTGTATTTTGCTTTCTGTGTAAAAAAAAGTTTTGGGTTATTGCACGGTACATACATATAAACCAAGGGCATGCTTTGTAGTCAAGTAATGAGTTATTTTTTGCTTTACAATATCACGCAACTACAAAAATATATAATATATTGTGTCCAAGTGATAAATTTGATAATATAGATATCACTCTTCAATCATCAATACTCTAACTATAGTCGTCTCTGTTCATCAAATGATGGATCTTCGATGAACTCATAATTAAATTAAAATTTTATTTTTATATCATCGGGAACCTTATATTTTTATGGTATTATACTACAAGATTGTATAAATATTTTAGATAGTTTTTTATCACACTCTTTAGATTTTTTGATATAGAAATATCCAATTGAAAAAGATAACCTTTATGATTCAGCATTTTTTCAGCCAACTTTGAACGATAAAATATTTATAAAAATCCCTATGATTTAGAAATTTTTTGTGATTTTTGGAAACTTTGTTAATCAAAGAATGTATTTATAAAGTTTTATTGAAATCCCTAGTATTATTCAATCGTTGCTGATCTCCTTAATGGGTCGTGAAATTAAGAAAACCAGAAAAGGAAAAATAATAGGGTTCTAACGATATTCACGGCATTATTGATTACGACATTCATAGAAAAAGAGTGGTAAATAAGTACGTTTTAAGAAAACTTCCTGTGCAGACCTTGAGCTAACTTATTAACTTATTCCGAAGAGGTTGAATTATTAGTGATTCTATTTCTTTACCTATCAGTATAGATATAAAACATCTATAAAATAACACACACTCACAGATTTTTATTAATTTGTATTATTTAATATTTATCATTATATTATATTTTTAGTTATACACATTTTATAATACATTATATGTGTTGATAAAGTAGAACTCTGTTGTAGTAATACTATAACTAGAGTAGTATTATGTAGTATATATAATAATATATATAATACGTGTGCACATAAAAATAACATTTTTACGTGCTATTATACTATACATATATACGTGTATTTTGTATGATTATTTATATAAATGTTTTGTTGTTAAAACACAAGTTTTATTTCATTTTCACCAATTACATTAAGTTTTTTATGACCACTATATTCAGTTTTTATTTCATTTTATTTACTGTTTTTGTTGTTGTTGTTGTTGTATTTGTTCTATACTATTGTGTTGTCTGTCTGTCTGTCTGTCATTGCATATAGACAGATAGACTTACGGACGGATCGAATATGTAGTCTGTTTTTATCACTGGTTTAAGGATGTATGAGCATGGTAGTGGGGGCACAAATTTAAAACTAGATATTTTCAATTTTGATGATAAATTTATATTATTACTTGACGATATAAGACGAAAAGTAAGAATAAAATTTGTCGATATCTGGCTTAATTTTCAAAATATCGAAAATTGAAAATTTTGTTTAATTATTTAGCTTTCGATATTTCGAAAACCAAGACACATATCGAAAAATTTTATTCTTATTTTTCGTCTACATTCATGAAGTTATAACAAAATTCATCATCAAAGTTGAAAATAAGATAAAAATTATTTCAACCCTTAATCTACCCTGCTCTTACATCCCTTATATGGACGGTGACACTTAGTTTTTTTCTTTTCTAATTCATTGCTAATATGTTTACTTTCTATTAAAAAGTTTTTTTTTAATTTGTTTTCATTCATTCCAAATGAAAATTATCAAAAACTTCCAAAATATGTCGTTTTTTGAGATTCCTCCATAAGAGCCAATGTATTTTATATCGATTTTTAATGACTTTTTTCTTAAAAATTTGCACGGTTACCTAAGCTGAAATTTTAACCACATATTTTTTGAGTAAAAGACTACCTACAAACAAATTTTGAGCCTTGTTTCAAACATTGTTTTCATGCTCATACATCCTTAAGTCGAAACTATACCAGCGTGGATATTAGACTTGGAGATAAGTAAGGGTAGAAATAAGTTTCGATTTTTATCCCCAGTATCCTAGATTTTTTTTCTTGTTTTATATAAATACGTATTTCGACTACCAAGTAGTCTTCATCAGTATGAATTAGCTAATCGTAATTACTCTTATTGTGTATGTTATTCGTTACTCCTACATTCATTATAAATTCTATAAATTCAACCTTTTTTTTGCAATTTTTATTAAATCCGAATTTTGAATAGGTCCTTTATCCAAGTCCATTGTTTTATTAGCCAGTTTTTGAATGTATATGCTTTCATAAGCATCTACTTTGCTAGGGTTGGGTTCTAACTTTTGAAGTTTTAAGTTAGATTAGTCGATTTTATTATCAGTTTGAAATATTTGACGTATGTGCAGAATCCGTGACAAAATCTCTCAGCACGTGACTAAAGATAACTAAACGGTTGACGCGGGTGCTGACGAGTTAAAAATTTTGGAAAAAAATTGAAAATTTAACGTGTAAAAGAGGTATGCAGGACTCAATAAGCAACTTATAAGTTTGACATTTTGTTGACAATTTTTTACAAATCTACCCGATGACAAGCGCTCAGAATCTCATTTTCTTTTCAATAATTTCATAATTTGACTTGATCCAAGTTGATTTGGTTGCTCAGAATGGCTAGTTTCCTAGTCTATGTATGGCGATAATGTCCAATAAAAAATTGAGGAAAAATTAATAACAAATTTCATAAAAATATTGTTGAAAATCTCCAAATATCTTTTATGCCGTACACAAACCCTTTTATACAATTCCTTAATTATTTTCTCCTTATCTATACATTAACGATTCAATTCGAGTTCTTAATTTAAAATGATGACGCAAATGTCAAAGCCTTTCGGAAGAAACTATATCAAGTTTCTTGAATTTTCCGAAACACCTTTTTATTTTAAGTTCACCTAAAAAATTAAACCACTTATGAAAAAAGGAACCGTACTTTATCACTATTCGACGTGTTCTGGAATACATAGAACGCGGACTTACATATATTTTGTTGCCTAAGTATGTGCTCATGCTAAAATAATGTTTAATTTATGGAATTTTCAGATAAAACTTTCTGATTTACCTACTTCGGTCAAAATATAGATACACCCCTTTACTTTTTTTACTTTTCTCTTGATTGGCACACCTAGTATTTATATTATGATGTTACATTCGTAATATAATTGTAACGAACGGGTATTTTTATAATCAGTTTATTGCATATTTCCCAAGATGCAAATTACTATAAAAAGTTCAGAATATGTAATAAACAATTTATTCATGTACAGGTTATGTTACGTAATTAAAAACTATACCATAAATAAATTAATATTCATATTTTACTACAGTAAAATTAAGTTTCAAAACAAAACACAAATGAAAGATTTTCAGATTTTATGGTGAACGATAAAAACAAAGACTTTTTGAAGATTCTTTTCGACAACTTTTTGATGATTTTTTCAAAAAATTACGTATATCAATTAGCAATTAATAACTCATTAAAAATTCAGATATTTATCTTTACATTGTCCTAATGTCCAATAAATCCTAAATCATCAAAAAATATTTTCAATAAAATTTAAGCATGTCATTTGAAATATAAATGATTCATCAGCATAAATATTTTAAATAATTAAATCGAATAAACAAATAAACAATATCCCACAGTCAACAAAACTTTTCAATTTAACTCCTCTTCAAATCTTTACCGGGAGTTTAAGGAAAAAAGCTTCAGCGAAAATTTTATCGTAAGCTTTAAAAATATTCATTAATTGTAATATGACCTCTTACATGGATATTACCATTGGAAAAAATTATCACAACTTCAGAAGAGTAGCCTTGAGCACTCCGTTAGCATTCATGTCAATCGTTCAGTAATCCTTATTCGCATGATGAGAGATTTGCTCAGGTGTTCTACATTATAGAATTATACATAAATGCTTATTAAAAATAGATTATTTATATTTTATGAATCAAGTTTATAAAAACTTCCTTCGTTTTATCTTTTCACAAAAATTCTTACGTTAATTCTGGAACATCCTTGATATGAATATGATTTATTTATAAGCTTTAGCTAAGCAGAGTAAAGCTTCAGCAGCTGTTGGTTAATATTTAGATCATTTTATCTCATTCATACGATTATTATTTACATAAAATATTGTGTTTATAGTGCAAAAAAAAAAAACTACTAGTAAAGGCATTTATTTTCAATCCAATGCTAGCCAGTAATAGTATAGTACATGGACGTTGCTAAAGAAGGCAGATAGGGGCAGGTGCGCCCTTCTGGAGATTCACAAAAATTGTTTAAAGTACTCACGAAGAAATGTTTCAAACAAAAGTTTAATTTTTTATAAGAAACATTTTTTAGACGGACACTTTTGTTCGTGACGGCTTGCAAGATCGGTCCTGCGGATTTAAGACCAAATGAACTTGAACTTAAACTCCCTTTTTATGTCCTGAGTAAATTTCAGCTCGATATCTCTTTTAGTTTTTGAGTTAATGTGTTGATGAAAATTTTGTTTCTAGCATCAATATATCTAAGCGTCCTTTATTTTTACTTGAATATACCTAGAATTCATACTTTTCCGTTTCTCTGCATAAATCAACTTGCCCCCTATTTACCATCGGTTGTCGACGCCCTTGGTATATATTAGTATTTAATAATATCTACTCATTCTCTTTCAATTCAAAATAGATTATAGAGTTCAATCTACAATAGAAAACTACATAATACTGCTCTAAATATTTATAATTTACTGCTGATGTAAAAGATTTTCTTTTACATTTAAATGCAAAAATAATTGTAAAAGTATATTATAACTACTGAAATTTTAATTCAAATGAGTGACATATTTTCAATTCTTTAAAAGGTAAATAAAATTTACACACACAAAAAAAAACTCAGTTTCAAATTAATCAGCAAAAGTTCTCTTGGATTCATAGGGACACGGATCCGATGGCGAAATTTTAGATAATACGCAAAAACATGATGAGACCTTTAAATTAATAAAACCTTAAAAAAAAAAAACGATCAAATTTTTTGAGAACATGTTTAAAGATAATTTTGCTTGAATTTTCTGTTAAATGTATGTTAATTTGGCTTTAAGCTTAGCTTTGACGAATATCCTTCTTTTTAACCCCCGGCGAAAAAAAAGAAGTGTTGTGTGTTTAAGGTGTCTGTATATTTTTATTTTCTAAAGTAATTGACTTTGAGAGTGTTCTTAGCTATATATCGATAAGACCTAGAAAGAGCTTTTTTTGAAACATAAGATGAAACATCATTACATAAGATATAGAAAATAGTTTTTAAGATATCGCTCAATTCAAAGCAATTTCATAAAATATCTCGGAAATTCCTCATTTAATGGTTAAATTAACACGATTTTTATAATTTTCGGGTCAAAATTACCTTATAAACTTAGTTTTATCGAAATCGGAAACAAAAACTTTTTTACACTTTTTGCAATTTGTAAAAATCGAAAAAATCATAAAAAATTATAAAACACAATTTTTGTAATTTTTGGTTGAGTTGGGTTGGTTTGGGTTGGGTTGGGTTGGGTTGGATTGGGTTGAGTTGAGTTGAGTTGAGTTGAGTTGAGTTGAGTTGAGTTGAGTTGAGTTGAGTTGAGTTGAGTTGAGTTGAGTTGAGTTGAGTTGAGTGTGGGTGTGGGTGTGGGCGTTTTTTCTAGACTCCAAACTGTGTGACAACAAAACCCTGTTTTCTTTAAATATTCGGATAGATTGTTTTTAACCCCCGAACTAAAAAATAGGGTTGTTATAGGTTTGATCGCTATGTGTGTGTGTCTGTCTGTTACTGGCATCGTAGTGGCTAAACGGGTGAACCGATTTCGATTTTTTTGGATTTAATTTAATGGAGAGTGTTCTTAGCTATGTTTCAAGTGCAAATTGAGGATTCCGTACCCGAAATTCCGAAAAATTTGCGATGATCTTCCAAATCGGCTCAATTTGGAAAAGGCTTTTAGATATGTTTCAAATGCGAGTTTATTGTTCCGTACCCGAAAAATTTGCCGGGGGTTTTTTAAATTTTGTAAATTTTACGTGTTACAATTTGTATTCAAGTATCTTCTTTCCATTTTATGCTTGTAGCGCATTTAAAAACTTTTGAACCTCATGAGAGAAAGGAAATACTATAATTAAGTGAATTTTTGTTGGATGAAAAGGCTAAACTCAACGTTTCTTCGTAATGACTTAAAGCCTTTCAAAGTTGATTGAGAAATTCAGAAAATCTAAACAATTTCTTTTTAAAAAGAAAGCTTTCGTCATGATCCCATTTTAAAGAAAATATTTTCAATTATTTATTTTCACCTGTAGAGGTAAGGTAGTACCTACCATACATAAACACGCTTGACAAAATCTTAACAAAAGAACATTTTTAAAGAGGTTAACGCCTGTATACTCCACTACAACCAGCTCCATCAATTTTTGTATAGTTGAATGTTTTTGAGTACTAAGAAAAATCAGGTCAACATTTTTGTACATGTAGAGAAAAAAAATACATAGAGAGAGTAGGTATACAACTCATCTGAGCTTTAGAAAACTAGGTATACACTTCGTGCAATCATCATCAGTGGTAGTCGTCAGTCAGCGAGCTAACCATTGCATATATGTACAGGACGGTGCAAAGGCTGACGACAAACATAGCATTAAGTTTTTTGACATGGTTTATGCTTACTAACTGGATGACCGAGCTTTAATCGGTATTTTTTCAGTTAAACAGGCACAAATTTTATCACTTACAAAAGAACCATTTAAAATCTGAATGTCCCGATAATGTACTTTATTTCGTCGCCAATAGATGTCAGGCCAAGAGTTATATTTTGCAATCAATATTGAAATTTTTCCTGAAAACACGGAAAAAACGACGTTTTCTAAAAATTAAATCTGGCTAGATCGATTTTCACCTCAAAAACCATTCGCTGTTCAGGAAAATCGTTGGAGTCGTTTCCGAGATTGCTCATTGCTGCCATATTCCTATGATTAAAAATATCTCCACACAAATTCCAATTTGAATGTACCGGTAATGTACTTTATTTCATCGCCAATAGATGTCAGGAAGAGTTATATTTTTCAATCAATAGTTCACTTTTTCCCGAAAACACGGTTAAAACGACGTTTTCTAAAAATAAAACCTAGCTAGATTGATTTTTCACTCCAAAAGCTCCTTGGATACTAATATTCATGAAATCGTTGGAGCCGTTTACGAGATTGCTGATGAAAAATGATAAATACTTTCAGTTTTTTGTGTAACACTTTCGTTTTGGAATCGAAAAGCTTTAAATAAAATTATAAATGGAAGTATATGAAAGCTATAAATTGAACATCACCCTGTAGACTTTAAAATCACTCTCGTTCGTTTCAGAACATACACTAGAGACCCACTCGTCGTCTATTGCACACAAACTGTTAGGTTAGAAAGTTCTAACATACATATAGTTAGAAGCAATCGAGTACACCACTGGTGTGTTGTCAAACTCTTTCGGTACTAATGTTAGGTGTATTCGTGTTTTGAATATTTCAAGAAAAACATTTCTATAAAAATCTTAAAATAGAAAAATATAAAACATTTATCCTAATCGAAAAAGTATATGAATGCAAAACGTCAGCTGACATCCATCTATTTGCTTGAATAACTTCTTTCTATAAAGTTTCACAAACTAATTTTTTGACAATTATTGCGAAGTGCCTAAACCTTTGAATCAATTTTTGGAACTGGATAGTGAGTGTTATTGAACCTGTTGGTTATCGAAAAAACTGATATTAATACTGATCCGGTAGCAGTTTTTTGGATTGACCTTGTCCTGGCACCCAAAATTATTGGTACAAGCATGCAAAAATCATTGAATAAATCAACCAAGGATGAAACTGTGTGCTAAAATTCTTATTTTACTTTCATATAGCCCTTTTCAAAATCTATATCCTTTGTCTTTTTCGAAAAATCATTAACTGGCACTTCCTAATCGCTTTCATCTGTTTGCCATTTAATTTGTGAAAAGCTTCCTTAAAGCACTGATTTCGGCATATAAAATAATATTATCGAATTCCAACTCTCTCTCACAAACCTATTTTGTATTTTTTCACATTCAGCTCCATTCCATTGTTCCAAGCCCAAATAGAACTGTCTTATTTGCACGTCGTTCACCAACGTGGAGGCTAAACTGAATTTGCATCCGCTTACTGAAATATATTATCATATATAATGGAATAATTTTACTAAAATGAAAATGTTTTACTTGTGAATCAAGGTTTAAAGTTCAAGTTTAAAACTATTGGCTTCTGTTTTGAAAATAATAATAAATACGACCGTATTTTTCGAATATCGATTTACTAATAGCATGAAATATATACAATCATAAATATAAACATCGAGACGTGATTCAAATATGAAAGAAATTTATAAAATAAAATTTGCATCTGACTACCATTCTCAAAAAATTATCTCATACTTGCGGTGCATTTATTAAACTAGAACAACACCATCATTCATAAAAAAAAAGAACGAGAGATTTCATGGGACACTCGGTAGGAACTATGTTCTATATTCCTTTCGATATAAATTATGTACTATTGAATAGCTAGCACAATGAAGGAATGACTATAAAATTATATTTAATAATTTTTTTCATGTGAAATCAATTTAATGATCATGTTTTTAAAATTTTATTTATCACTCCATCTATAAACAACATCAGAAGTTACCAAAGATCAGAATCAATTAATTTTACAGCTTTAATTTTTTTTCAACAGGTGTCGTTTTTTTGTTACACTATATTTTGTTATCATAGAGGTAATATTTGTTACACAAAAAATTGGTGCATTTTTTTGATTTACCCTACAGTCCTCAGCACCCTTCAGCCCGCAAAAAGATCAGAAACGTGCTATAAAGTAACATAGCTCCAATAGTTCCAAAACGATCCTCTAGGATGGAAAAAATTTAAGTTGGCAAATATTCAGACAAAGACAATTTTTACTTAAACAAGCAGAAACAAATTCTTACAAGGGATTTCTACCGCTTTTAGCTCGGTTTCGAAAAACTTTTCCGTTAAAATGTTTGTGAATGAATAGTGTTTGGTTTTTAGGAATATCACTGTACCCAATTCACGACTAATATGAATAGAAGATGGCACAGATAACGTTAAACATTTGCATAAAATATTAATACTCAGATATGAAATCCTTTTCGAAAAGGATGATTCCGAATTTAAAAAGAAAAAAAATTGAATAAGGATATTTAAAACAAATCATATCATTCCGTTTCTTCCTGTTGCCTTAGATATTCAATTTTTTTTTCTGCATACGATCACAATTTTAGTAAAATATTTGGTAAGCAATCAGAGAAAAAAATATACATTTTTTTTTAACAAAATAAATTCAATATGTGAGAATATTGCTTCGGTCTACAAAATTTACGATAAGAATGTGCCCCTGTGTATGTATATACTTCATATATAAAAAAAATTTTCCAATTTAGGATTTATTTGGAGTAAAAAGCAAATAACTCAAGAATAACCACAAAACTTGATTGTTTAGCCACATAAATGATTTGATAAACAACGTTGGTCTTTTATGATAAAGTATATGTACAGTGTAACCGTAAATTTTTGAAGGGTGTGGAAAAAGCTAAATGTTCAGGATTTTGAAAGTCGTTTGAACGGGTTTTTAACCGAATTCAAACAAAAACGGAGGAGGTTATCAATTCGACTGTATTTTTTTTTATGTTTGTTGCCTCAGAACTTTTGACTGGGTGAACCGATTTTGATGATTCTTTATATGTTTGAAAGCTGGTGTTTTCCGTTTGGTTCCATTTCATTTTGGTCCAGTTCGGACAACGGCATCTATGAGAAAACCATAAAAGTTTTAAATTTGCATTTAGTATGCGCGATAAGAGGACGAATAACTCAATATCACTTCGATGATTCCTTTTTAGTGACAAATTAGTTAGTGTACTTCAGATTCACTAAAAATCACAAAATAAAAAAAAACTTTTAACAAAAAGAAAACCGACTTCAAAAGAAATACTTTTCCAAAATAAATCGAAATGCACTAAAAAGTATAAAAATAACGATAATATAATAGTTAAAATTATTGTTATTTTTCGAGTTGGTGTCAGCCAAGGAAACAACTCTGACAGAACAGTTTGCTACATTAGCTTGGCTGACACCGATTCCAAAAATAACAATAATTTTAACTACATTATATTATCGTTATTTTTTTACTTTTTAGTGCATTTCGATTTATTTTGGAAAAGTATTTCTTTTGAAGTCGGTTTTCTTTTTGTTAAAAGTTTTTTTTATCTTTGAGAGCTTCAGCATTTATTAGGGGATCTGTTGATCAAGGAGAGCATGTTCTCCCTCAACGAATTCTGTTACATGCGAAATGTTCTTCGTGGAAGCACTTTTTGGGGAAACTAAAATATGGGATGTTTAACTGCGACCATGTCCTTCAAGTACTGCGATTTATTTACATAATGATTGAATTATTTGAACATCCCTATCCACAAAAATCACAAATATATACATATATTACATATATAGGTAAATTTTTCCGCCGAAACGTTAAATTTTTTTTCTCTATTCAATTCTATTCGATTTAATGAAGACGAAAACAAAGAATTGAGTTGTGTTTTTCATTTGGATTAACTTTTGTGTGTAGATTTAGTTGTTTAACCAATGACTATTCTATATTCACTGATAAAACATGTTTCGAAAAATGTTATCATCGGATCGATTGTATCAATATATTGTACTACCTCGATGATAAATAGGAGAAAGTGTTGTATCTTAGAAACAATGCACTTTGGATCACCTTTCAGTTTCTTGAACAACATTGCTATCTATATATCTATATATCTATCTATTCGCAGAAACCAAGCAAACGAGAATAGGCTTGTTCAAGTGCTTCGATTATCAAGTAAAATAACGAGTGAAATTTACGAAATTTAAAAAAACCCCGAGAGAAATTATTCGGGTACGGAATCCTAAACTCAAACTTGAAACGTATCAAAGAATACTTTCCATTAAATTACCTTTTTCCTTAGAGCCTTCTCCAAACTGAACCGATTTTGAGGATCATCCGACTTTTTCAGTAGTTTTATCTTAAAAGATCATTTTAAATGTTGAGGCTATAAAGTTAGAAAAGATGAACCATCATGTTCCTTGAATTAAAACAACGTAATGTACCTCTGATCAACTATTTTGTTCCTTCATGTAGGTGTGCATGCATATAGGCTAGCGTTGTAGAAGTAGGAAAAACTACGTGAACTTAGGTGCAACATCTTCCCATTCTACTTCGAAAATAGATCTATATCTAGAAAAAAAAGGTTGTTTGTATATATATTTTTAGGTTGGTTGCCCTTATCAAAGTAAACGGTATCAATTCTATTCAATTTATATAGATAAGGCTACTACATCTTATTTTATATATAAACCTACACCCAAACCTGCTTAAGGTTAGTGTTATCCTTATAAATATTATGATAGAGGTCGAATTTTAATATTTGATTTTTTTTTTTTTTTTGTAATTTAATTAAATTTTTCTTTTTATCCTCATAAACCTAAACAACATTCTTCGAAATCCTGAAAATTGTTTTGAAGATTATAAGAACACTGTCGTCATTTGAAGGATACACAAGTTCAATTTTTCGGTCTGTAACCAACAATAGAAATTGATCTGGAATATTCTCTGTCGTGTACAATTTTTTGTCGATCTCTTACCAACTTGATGAAACTTAGAAAAAGGGTATGTTTGATCCACAACTTCAAAAACGGTTTCATTTAACTATTCACTGAGTAGTTTTTGAGGTATAACTAATGTGCTATGGAATATAAAAACAGGCCAAATTGATAATTTAATAGTTTGAATGTATTCAAATATTTCAATAAACTTGTAATTATTTTGAGTGTAAATTAATTTAAAATTAAAAATGCTAATTTTTTTATGAAAATCGGTATATGGATATAAAAAAATATTCACAGCAACTTTTCTAATAAATTTTTTCGATATCTCGAAAAGTTACTGACATTATTATTCGCCAATGAAAAAAAAGGGGAATTATTTTACATGTGTAGTCTATTAAAAGGATAAATAGATTTTCTATGAAGGACTTATTCACTTTACCTACATGTGAAGATCCCAATTAATCAAACTATTATTTCATATAATTGAATCTTAGAAGTATTATTACTTAGAATTTAATAATATTATCCTTATCAACATCCTGGATACTTTATTTAACACACATACAAAATAAAATATATACAACAGATATATAGGTACTATAATATAGCCGTCATAAATTTACTGGATAATATCCTGTGTAGATTAAAGCAGACAATGTTTAAATTAATTAAGTTCACTTCACAAATATACACAAAATAAATTATTATATAGGTAATGTAATTATCATGTGCCTACAAAGTTAGTGGGGTAATTTTCATTGATAATAATTAGAATATTTCAATTAATAATAATCCAAAAAATCAGGTGAATTTAAGGTACTCTAAAATGACAGACTCTCAATACAGTCGTCTCTGTTCATCAAACGATGGATCTTCGATGAACTCATAATTAAATAAAAATTTTGTTTTTATATCATCGACAACCTTATATTTTTATGGTATTATTATAAACTATAAGATTGTATAAATATTTTAGATAGTTTTTATCACACTCTTCAGATTTTTTGATATAGAAATATCCAATTGAAAAGGATAATCTATATGATTCATCATTTTTTCAGCCAACTTTGAACGATAAAATAATAATAAAAAGCCCGATAACCTAGGAATTTTTTTGTGATTTTTGGAAACTTCTTAATCAAAAAATGTATGTATTACCCAATCCTTGCATATCTCCTTAAAAAGTTAAAGAGTAATTAAGCATGATGCAGTATTGCATCGGTAATTTTTTAGAATCTAAGTAATATATTCCAAGGGTGCTTGTCTCGTTTTTAACTAAACTTAAATATTTAAAGTTTATACAGAAATTTAACGCATTTATGCAGTAGGTATTCCAATTGAAATCAGAGAGCATAAGATCATGCAACCAATAATTCACAGCATAATCAAATTTCATCAAATACAGTAGGTTATACCCTTGAAACTCAATCCTACATCTAGACAGTATTATATAATTCTAAAACTAAAACTAACATTTATTATAACCATTTCCCAGCCTGTATTTATATAAAATATAAAAAATCTACAATTAAATTAATTTAATAAACAACTTTTTATCCCAAAAATACAAAAAAACCTTATTATGAGGATTGACCCTTCAAAAATACATATAAATATATATTTTCAACAATAATATCATTTATAATTTAATTTATGAAAAATAATTCGACCGTAAATAAACAAAAATATAATATATTTAGAGTTGTTATTTAGAGAAAGTGTACGGGTCTAGGACACTGCGTAGTATTTGAGCATTAATGATAATTTTAATTTAAATAAAATTGGCGATGATCTTCAAAATCGATTCAGTTTGGAAAAGGCATGACGTATAGTTTTAACATATTTTAACATTTAAATAATTACTATGAAAATGAATGGTCCAATAAACCTGATTCAATTCATTTTGAAAAGTGAAATAGTAAAATAATTAGGTAATTCAAAACAATAATTCAAAAGAACAAAGTCAACTCAAATATTTCAATTTCAATTACAATATTTCCAAAAATTTTTCCCAAAAAATGATAGCTCCTTCCCAAAAAAGTATTCTTTTCATCTCATCTGATGTCCTTGACCATTACTTTGCTTCTGCGTGTTTCTCAGTGGCATCGTAGGCCCTAAACGGTCGAACCGACTTGATTGAGAACATTTTATAGCTAAATTTCTAAGAATCGATTTACGTTTCAAAAACATATACCATTTGAAAAATAAAAGTTATTTATTTATGTTTTATATCGAGCATGAGCAAAATGGTCATAACGCGAGTGCTGACGGGTTAAATGGGTTAATTATTCCAGAGAACATTACACCAGGTCCTAGACCCAATAATATTAAAGTAAAGAAAAGTGTTACACGTAATGAAAATTAATTTGTTATAAACAAAAAAAAAATTACACTCATTTCATCATACAGAAGTTATTCGAGCAAAAATATATAAATATGATGGTATTACATAAGTAGAATATTCGAGGACCGTCGACCAAGTTGAGTTGGGGCTCGACCCAACATCATCCATACATATGGTACACCTACTTCTCATTCACTCAGCAGCAAGTGTACCCAATTCAAACATATATAAATAAAATAATGATGACCAAAATGACCATTTATTTAAGGATAAAAAGATAATTTGATTTTATTTAACGAGAATGTTGAACTTTTTCATTTTGTATTTATACATACATATACAGGGTGTAACCGTAAGTACTCATTCTAAAATTCAAATAAAAAAACCTTTAACAAAAAGAAAATCGACTTCAAAAGAATAACTATTCCAAAAGAAATGCATATGCACTAAAAAGTAAAAATAACGATAATATAATGTAGTTAAAATTATTGTTGTTTTTGGAGTCGGTGTCAGCCAAGGAAACAACTCTAACATAACAGTTTGCTACATTAGCTTGGCAGACACTGACTCCAAAAATAACAATAATTTTAACTACATTATATTATCGTTTTTTTTTACATTTTAGTGCATGTTAATTTGTTTTGGGATAGTTTTTCTTTTGAAGTCGGTTTTCTTTTCGTTAAAAGTTTTTTTTATATTGTGATTTTTAGCGAATCTGAAGTACACAAACTAATTTGTGTACTTCCGAAATTGGTTGGCGTGATATTGAGTTATCCGTCCTCTTCTGAGGATGCCATACCAAGAAGGTCTTAACAGATTAGGAGATAATCTGAAAAACCAACAATTAAAGGCATGGGAGGTCGAATCGCCAAAAGCCTGTTGAGTGAAGGAAACTCGCTCGGTAACAGAGCCGAGGAGATCTTGAAACTAAACAGAGCTGATATTAGAGTCATCGTAGAGCTACTCACAGGGCATGATAACCTGAACAAGTTCCAGCATCAGATTGGAAAAAGACAATCTCCCGCGTGTGACAGATGCGGAGAAAATTCAGAAGAAACATCGATCCACTTTCTCTGTTACTGCCCGGCGCTCAAACAGCAGCGAAGGAAATGGTTTGGTCCGGCCATAGTAGAACTAGAAGAAATTAGGAAACTCAGCGCCAGGCAGATCCTGGGTTTCAGTACATCAGTTGGTTATAATAGCCACTGAAAAGCGTAGCGGGGATAGAGTACAAGGGTCTATTTGGCTAGGTGCTCTGAACCATTGCTTCGAGGCCCGATGCTTGAGCATGGCCCGCTAACCTCCATACCCATACCCCATACCCCATGGTTTTCTCATGGATGCCGTTGTCAGAACTACGCTAAAATGAAATGGAACCACAAGGAAAGAAAGAAGTGTAAAACGTTGTTACCTTCATGTGTGCTGAAATCATAAACAGTTCCATCCTATGTATGAGAATATTATTTCTTTATATGCGTTTTTTCTCTTCATATGACACGAAAATGTGTTCAAGTGTTTTCCTGTCTGTCTGTCTGTCCGTCTGTCGAACTGGTGTTGATGATGCTTGAAATGTTTGTTAGACAATGGAAAGAAAATTAATAATTTGTTGTTCGTGACAATAATATTTTATCTATTTTTGTTTTTTTGCTTCCTACATTCATGTTCGTTATCAAAAATATAAAAATAATTGTTAACAAACGAGCGCATTTCCATTAACTCGTTCACCGAACGATCTTGCATTTGATTTAATGACAATTAAAAATACCCTTATTTTGTTATCAAAGCAAGATGACCTTTGAAAATTCGACGAAAAACAAAAGGATATTTCTTTGTTTGATATTAATTAGCGGGGGAGTATTTGACATTTATAAGACTTCCATCTCTTTTTTAGTTATTTTTAAACATTCATTCCCGTGAGAACTTCGGCAGCTTCGAACAACAGTAAGAAATAATATCATAACTTAAATATACGAAAATTCCTTTGAAAGCGTTACTACGCCTTTAAATTTGTTCCCGATCTTTATTTCATAGTTCTTGATTTTTGTAAACAAACAAAAGACCATTGTATATTTTGATACCATGTATATATGAAATATACATAGTATATTAAGTTTAGTCCCAAGTTTGTAACGCTTAAAAATAATGATGCTAGGAAAAAAATTTTGTCATAGGTGTTCATAAAATCACCTAATTAGTCCATTTCCGGTTGTCCGTCCGTCCGTCCTTCTGTGGACACGATAACTCAAAAGCGAAAAAAGATATCGAGCTGAAACTTTTACAGCGTACTCAGAACGTAAAAAGTGAGGTCAAGTTCGTAAATGAGCATCATAGGTCAATTGGGTCTTGAGTCCGTAGGACCCATCTTGTAAACCGTTAGAGATAGAACAAAAGTTTAAATGTAAAAAATGTTCCTTATCAAAAATTAAACAACTTTTGCTTAAAACATTTTTTGCGTAAACATCACAGTTTACCCGTGAGGGCGCCAATTAGGCGGAAATTTTATAATATGTGCTATACTTGATTATCAGTTATGTATGTGTCACATGTTTGTATGTGTTATGTGATAAAAAAATCAACACTGACTATGCATGGTATTTCAACAATTAACTCAGTCAATTGTTTGTTTTCACTTGTTTATTAATATTAATTGGTAGATCTCTACCAATCGACTTCTTTTCTTACTGTTGAAAATTCTTACTGTTCAATAAAATCAGGTAAATTGAAAATTTTTAAATATAAATATATAAAATAATATCAGCTTAACCATAAACGGAAAATAAATTTTTACATTTTATAAAAAAATGAAAAAAATTTGAATAATAATTTAATGTACAAGATGATACCGAAATGATATACAAATTTATAAAGCTCACGCGTGTTATTTTTTACGAATATACTAACAGCCGTCTTTCACGAATAGACAAATTTATTAGAGCTTTGAAATAGCAAGAGTGTTCAAAAGCATGAACGAAAAAAGAAGCCAGCGTGAATGGGTTGATCTAAATCAAATTAGAATCAGAACAAAGTTTTTTTTTCTATACCCTATCTTTTTGAAGTATGATAATGATGCATTTCAGAGTTTTTATAGAATTATTTGCAACAGGTCAAAAATTAATGAAAATAATTTTCTCCTATTCTCCTACACAGGTGTTTTCTACCGACAAAAAATTGAAATTTTTAACGCATCTCGATGTCTTACGACGGGACAATGTTCATCTCGATCTTGATTTTTGCATTTGTTATTCAATTATCTTTATCTTATTAGAATTTCGAATTTTGAAGTAAAGCGTAAAGAAAACAGACAGTACTTTGACAATAGTCTGTGAAGTTCTTTACCGTCCTGAGATGCCTGTTTAATATGATTCCTTGTCCTAGAATCCTTTTGGAGTTCATGCTAGTATATCAAAATCTGATTTATAGAAAAGTTTACCTTCTATTAAACCTTAATAAGTATTTTTGTTCCAACTTATATCCCTTTCCTCCTGTATTTCCATAAAATATAGTTTCCACCATCTCACCAAAAAATACATATAATAATGTATTATGTAAAACATAAGCGGATTTTATAATATAGAAAATACACTCGAAAAACATTTATACATTTTATTATACAACTTTATTTTCTAACTAGCTATTACTCCAAGAAAGTCAGTTATAGTTCTCAACGCAAGGTTGCAAAAAAAATTTTGGTTTTGGAATTGGATGAAACGCGGTGGATGGGGTATTTTTGATCCAAAAAGTATAAAAATCAGGTTAATTTAATGCGTTTCTGAGATATCACAATATTTAGATCGATTTTAGTCCCTATCTCAAAAACTATTCGACCAGTCATCAAATGCACCCTTTTTTGTACTTTTTGGGTCAAAATTACCTTATATACTGAGTTTTATCGAGATTGGAGATTAAAAAAATTTCTTTTTTACACAAACATCTTAAATATGGTATAAAAATGTTCAAATGTGTTCACATTTGTAGGGTTAAATATAATCTGCAATAAGGGCTTAAAAAACCTTGTTGAGGGTTTTGCTGATATTTTGTAGTTAAAATTATACTTGAATGTGTAATGCTCGTTTAATATAATTTTAAGAAAATACACTTACATTCAATTTCCAATTTGCCTGGGCTATAAGTGGGTACATATACAAGACCTTCAGTTTATTTTATTTCTTCTTACGCGAATATTCTAACAACCTTATTTCTAATTCGTGGAAATGTATAAAATATTTAAATAATTTTAAATTTATTGTTTTAAATTTCATTTTATGAATACAATCGTATTTTTAAAAAACCATAAATGTTGAAATTGTTTTATTTAGTTTAAAACAAGAGAAATGTAAAAAAAAAAAACTAATAGAGTTAATTATTTAAATGTTCTGAATATCTGAGTTGTAAAAAATGGATTCATTCTAAAGTTACTTGATTTTTTATAATAAACACTTGTAAATTCTTTTTATACCATGTAGGTATATGAAATATATCAATGTATACTAAATTTAGTCCCAAGTTTGTAACGTTTAAAAATGTTGATGATATAATCAAAATTTTGGTATAGGTGTTAAAATCACCAAAAGAATCCATTTCCTGTTGTCTGTATGTCTGTCTGTTCGTCTGACAACACGATAACTCAAAAACGAAAAAAGATATCAAGTTGAAATTTTTACAGCGTGCTCATTACGTAAAAAGTGAGTCGAGTTCGTAAATGAGCAACCTAGCTCAATTGGGTCTTGATAGAACAAAAGTTTATATTGAAAGAAATGTTCCTTATAGAAAATAAACAACTTTTGTTTGAAACATTATTACGAAAACATCACCGAACGCGAGGTGTCGAGAGTCGACGGGTAGGAATTATTAATGTTTCACGATCATAAACTATGAAAAAGTGTCGGTCAGTGCCCTGTGCCAACACAAATAGACAAATTTTACGGAGCCCATTAGTTTTGATAAAGCAAGAGATGTCAAAACAAAGTGTTTTTGCTAAGCCCTATGATTAACCAAGTAACGCATTAATAGATAATAGGTACAGGGAATTCTTTTAGGGAAAATAAGGAAATTTTTAGTATGATGGTCTATTTGAGACTCTCTGGAAACGAAATACCAAAGAAATTTGCATTATTTCAAAACAAAAATTTGTAGTAAAAAAAGTAAAGAAATATATATTATTCAAAGTCTGACTTAATTTTTTTGTCATTGTTTAACTTTCATAAAAACTGGCATCGTTATTTTTATAGAATGTATTATCATTCAAAATTATTCTTAGAACAAAATTCGATTCGCATTTTACACAATCAGATGGAATTTCTTTTCCACATAGTATCTACCACGGTAGAAAATTCTGTATTTTCTCAATTTTAATATTAAAAAAATAATTATCTTTCGAAAATGTTTTTTAATGTGTTTTTTTAATTGAAAAACAATTTAAAAATAAAAAAAAAAGAGAATAAAATTATTTTACGCTTAATCAGCTTATGTTTTATAAAGATTATTTTAACGCTGTGTGTATATACAGTAAAACCACTGTATTTTAAACTCCAAGGAAAACATTCAAAAGTTATTTGAAGAATAAATATGATATTTAACATTGGTCATAAAGTAGTATATTTAACATTGGTCATAAGGAAAAACGGTTGATTGATTATATGTTTTCATAAACTTCTCAAAAACTTGTTGATGGAAATTTAAGATATCTAAAAATATTTTCAATTTTGATGGTGAATTATGTTATAACTTGACAATATAAGACAAAAAGTAAGAACAAATATCGAAAATTAAAAATTGTGTTTATTTATTTAGCTTTCGATATTTCGAAAATCAAGGCAGATATCGAGAAATTATATTTCTCGCTTATTTTTCGTCTACATTCATGAAGTTATAACAAAATTAATTATCAAAGTTGAAAATAAGGTACAAAATATTTCAACCACAAGCCTTAACTTAAATTGGCGCTCGCTTGCTACCTTAAACTAAAGAACTTTTGAAGATAGTTTTTATTAGGTGAGTTTTTTGTTAGACGTGGATGAAGACGTTCGTACTGACCATAAAACGTTTGAATTACAATAATTTTATACAAGTAAGAACGAGAATGTGTAGATGAAGCTCGCCTGTACTCGTCTAGGTACCTCGCGTTCGCTTTGACTTGGGTTACAAAACAGAACGCTTTTGAAACACAAGGTGCTACTTCCTTAGAGTGTGGAGGAGGCTTGTTTATGTTTTTCGTGACATCGTAGAAATCACTGAATTCGTTAATATTTTACATGGTTGAATCCTTAGATGTCGAGGTTTTACTGTATGTTATAAAAAATAATTTTCTTTATCATATTTTAAACATAAAATACCTACCAAATTTCATCCACTAATTATTCATATGAATGGATTTTTCGTTCCCTCAAGGAATGTGTTTTTAAGCCGATATTATTTTTATATATTACTTATTTTATTTTCATCCTTTCTTGATTCATTCAAAGTTCGTAGATTTAATTCAAAACCTCTGCTGAATTTTATTATGTAATAAAAAAAACACACCAATGATTTATAAAAGATGTTCGACAAATATTAATAAACTAGCTTGATACCCGCCCGCTTCACTGAGCTTAAAAGTAACAATCACCGCTTTTTAGTCTGCAGCTCTCTTGATCTCACTTATCCCCTTCCATAACACTCGAAAGGATTGTTTTACACAGTTAAAATATATGCACAGTTTTCAATTTTTTAAGTGTAAAATAGTCATAATTCATTGAGTATATTAGAAAAGATGGCCATGAATTAATTTAAATTCATTTATTATTTTAAATTATTATGGAGCAGTAAAATGTCAGATTAAATTTAATTTTTTTATATTTTTCTTTAAATATATCTTTATTTTTTATAGCTCTTCTGTTATTCCGATGTATGAGCTATATTGTTCTACAATTTCATTCAAATTCATTCGGTAGTTTTTGCGTGAAAGCGTGACAAACAAACAAACATATGTAGGGAAAAATATCAAATATATAGGGATAGTAATTGGTTCGGATTGGTTAGAATGAGTTGAACAACCCGTTAAATTATATACAGAGGCAAGCATAACTAGTATACAATCTTGATTTTAAGAAAATAGTTCAGAATTTAAAGACAAAACAAGTGAAAACAAACAATTGCCTGAGTTAATTGTTGAAATATCATGTATAGACAGTGTTGATGCGCAATCGTATAGACAGTGTTGATGCGCAATCGTTTGTTTTTTTGACGTCACGTAAATAACAAAAGATATTCACTTTTAAATACACAACACACACACAACTGATATTCCTATATTAATACATACTATAAAATTTGCACCTATTTAACGCCCTCGTGGGTAAACAGTGATGTTTAAAAATGTTTCAAACAAAAGTTTTTTATTTTTTTATAAGGAACATTTTTTACATTTAAACTTTTGTTCTATCTCTAACGGTTTACAAGATGGGTCCTACGGACCCAAAACCCAATTGACCTATGATGCTCATTTACGAACTTGACCTCACTTTTTACGTCCTGAGTACGCTGTAAAAATTTCAGCTCGATATCTTTTTTCGTTTTTGAGATATCGTGTCCACAGACGGACGGACGGACAGACAACCGGAAATAGATTAATTAGGTGATTCTATGAACACCTATACCAAAATTTTTTTCGTAGCATCAATATTTTCAAGCGTTACAAACTTGGGAAACTTAATATACTATGTATATTTCATATATACATGGTATAATAGGCGAATTACTGTAACTCTCCAATAGGGCATGCCCATTGTATGTTTAAAATATATACCTATGGGTTAGCAGTTAGAATTAGTTTGATACATTCATTCATCCTCACAAAATTTAACATTTATAATATATCAGGACAGAATTTTAGAGGCGTAGATAAAGTTTTGTACGATATACGTATGATAACTTCTTCTTCCAAACTCGTGCTACGTACTCGTTGTGAAAATTTCGAATTCGTACCTTAAAAATGCTCTTAAAACACTTGTATTGTACATACTTATTCTTATGCGGTTTTAATGTTTCAATTCATTCTTCAGGCTTGAAATAAGACTAATAATAATTAATAATTTTTTATTTTTTGGTAATATTTTTTTTTTTCGAAGTATAGAATTAAATTTTTATTTCGATGAGACGAAATAATTCTAGATCTCATCTTTCACAAATGTATTTCGATCCGATAAAAACTAATTATTGAAAAATAAATGTACATATAAAACAATACATTTACGAGAAAAAAATTTTAATTGCTTATACGAGAGTAGAATAAAAAATATTTCAAAGAAATGATATCGTTTTTCTTAAAAAAAATACTCTCATAGTAATTAGAAATTCTTTCAACATTAATATGCTTTATAATGTATTCAGAAAATTATATAAATAAGAAAAAAAAAATTCTTTAAAATGATTTTTTCTTTAAAGTTCGTTAATTTTAGTTTATCATTTTCATTCTCTGTTTTTTATTCGTTTTAATTTACGTTTTTTTTTTCTAGTTGTTTTGTTTTTTACATCTTTTCATTATGAATGGAATCAGATTTAATACAATGACCCTCTTTTCTAAGAAGTGATAAGTATGCAACAAATATCAGAACCGTAGTGATTCGGTGGAATTTCAAATTGTTTTGTTAAGGAATTTAGCAGACAATCTTCAAATGCATTGATTAAAATGTCGGATACGCACATAAGATTAAATTTTTTTGGATGAATAACCACGACAAAATTTTTTATGATTTCTGGTTTCGTTCCAGTTCTAATGAGATACTTTTTGGAGACAAATTTATTCTTATTTTGTTCTCGCTGGATTGAATCCCTCTTTGAGTCTTTATTTTTTTTGAGCTTGTGATACGTTATCCTAAATGAACAAAAATTAACAAAGCATACCAAAAAAATGACTTTTGGGGATCACAAGAGATAAATTTAATAAAAAAAATGCTACAAGTTTATAAGGTTATACATTCGACGCAATTACACTGAGAGGCACGTTAAGTAAACTAACCAAAAAAAAAAAAAACAGTCAGGTCACAAGCTAAAAATTGGAAGTTTTTGTTTTGTACTTATAAACTTATATTATTTATAACTTAAAAAACAATGCGATTTTTGTTGTATAATTTTGCATTGTATTCCAAACACATTAAATGAAACAAAAAAATTGACAGTTTCTAAAGAACTGAAAACATTATATTCGTTGTGTGCGTAGTCATGGTAGGGACAAGAAAATCGATGCCAGCGCTTCCAATGAATGAATAGTTTTGACGTTAAAGGAGGCTGTTATGCGTAATTTGCAATGTTTTTTACATGTTAATGTTATAGAAAATGTCAAATTAAAATGATTGAAAAACACTAATTAATTAAACTTAATGCATCAAAAATTGTGAAAATAAGAAATCAAATTGCACAAATATTATTTTTCAAATGGAAATTATCATAATTATTTAAATTTGTGATACAAGAATATTAAATTTTCAATGTAAGTCATAAATGCAATCCATACAATTATATATACATCCATACAATTCTGTAATTAAAGTAGTGTATCTTTACCATGGAAACGCCTCCAATAAAACTCACGCACGGTGCGAATATCGGCAAGATGTTTTTGAGAGGTAATTTAGAATCAGTTTTTATCTAAGCTTTCCTCTGCATACATTAAGTGAGATTATGAACTTTTTGTGAGTATAGACTGGGTTTAAATAAAGCCAAACAAGGCATTTTAATTTGGAAATAATTAAATTGCCAAAAAATTGAAAGACAGCCGAAGAGCTCGACTATGGGAGGGGTTGTAAAAGAGATGAAGACGAAGCGAGCATGTATGGCTACTCATGTATTAATGAATGTTCGATTTTCTAACCCTTTCACTGTAGAGTATTTCACATGAGAATATGTCGGTATTACACATGAAAGGATTTTTTAGTTAAATATATGGTTTCAGTTTTTTCTTTCTCATTTTTTTATTCATATTTATATTATTATTAAAAATATGAATATCAAATATTTAAGTTGACGTTTGTCATATTATTCTGCCTGTCCATAAGATAACAACAAAAGAGCCACTTGTGTAGCACAATAGAAGAAAAGATAAAATGTTTTTTGTTGGGAATTCGGTAATGCGTATATAATATCGTTTTTTTTTTTCGGTTTGTGGGTAAATGAAGTCGTATAGCATGTTAATTCTCAAGTTAATTTATGTCTAATTTAAAATTTATTCAGATTTTATTTCAACGCTATGATCGTTTTTAACATAGTTAATGCGATATACCGATAAATTCTGAAGAAATCAAGATAAAATATAATTTCTATTTATCTTATATTTTCGTAAAAATCATTATACTTATACTAATTTGGACCAAAAAGCCAGAAAAATCAAATTGAAAGTTGCACCTTGTAAATTTTTGAAGTCTTTCGAATTCGAAAATTTCGTAAAATCACAAATCAGTGAAGATTATTCCCGATTTGAAATATTTCAGAACATTAGGTAAAAGAAAATTTCTGAGGTAATTTTGATCCTAAAATTTAGATCAAAAAGTGGAAATTAAAATAGTGGCTGTTAATCTTGCGATCATTTGTGAAAAAATCTCTTTTGAAATCGAAAACGAATTTAATGAAGTCTTTCTGTAATTTAAATGAGGCGATACGCCAAAAGGATTAATTAAATTATTTTACGTAAATAAAATATAAATTCTCAAGTCAAATGACATTTTTCTTTTGAGAAAATTTTCCTTTTTACAAATGCATTACGCATATCATCAATATGTTACAACTTTTCCATTCTACTTAGAAGAAGTATAGAATTGTTATAAAACTGTATATATAATTTTAAGGGTAGATACGTTTATAATAGGGGAGAGAATAGTACCTGGGATCAAAATAAAAACCCTTCATGTTTCGCTTATAAACACTCTTCTCTCTAAAGATCCAGCAACTCTCTCTCTCTCTCTAAGCGTCTAGTAGCTTCAACTAGAATTTTTATTTCCTCAGGGTAGATAAGATTCTCTTTTTTCCACTTAATATATATACCTACTAAACTTATCAATACATGGAAATTTATAACAAATGAGGTAGTTTGCTTTAAGGTACATGACGTTACATCTTTTCTAATAACCTATTGAAGATACTTTTATGTTCTAAACTGAAATATGGTATAACAAAATCCCAACACGAAACACTTGTCCCGTTCTTCGCCTGTAATCAAATCTTGCAAATTTAGTTTGGATGACAAATCATGATAAGGTTGTGGCGTCCTGATTTTCTCATCGCTTCCACCATATTTGATATATATACATTTTTTTTAGTCTTAAATTAAAAACTTTAATACAAATTCTTTTATTGTACTAAAAAGTAGAAAATAATTTTATCTATGAGTCACTCATACCCGACTGTTTGTAAAAGCTTGAGGCGCTCAATTTAAAATATCAAAAATGAATCGAAACGCCTCATCAACTTCAAATGCCTAATTATTTTTCGATTCATTCTTGACATTAAGTGCCTCAAGCTTTTACAAATAGTCGGGTATGAGTGACTCATAGATAAAATTATTTTCTACTTTATAATACATTAAGAGCTCGTCCCTTAAAAAGTATTTTTATTAAAATTTTTTAATTTACTCGTAAGCAAATACACAATTGGAAATCATTTTCTCGACTGCTTGCCTACTGAGAAGTAGACTTTCTCATAGATTGTACAAAGAAATTCAGAGGCACTACATACTACCCTATAATTTGAAGGGTAGATATATAGAAAATGAAAGGGAAAAACGAAGAAAATCTTCTATTGAAAAGAAATTTATTGAAGCGTTTCCAATACACATACATTTTATATATAAAATATACTTTTTCATCTCTTTATAGAATGGAATTGTAAACTTTTGTCATTATTATTATTATTTTTTACAATAAAATTTAAATCGATTGAATATTTAAAAACGAAAGGCGTAAAGAACTTTATGTATATATTAAGTATACGTTTTATTTAATATCGAATATGTAAAATCCACATGTGCAGATGATATCTGATTATCCTAGTCTTTTAGTATTTACTTATGTGTATTAAGAGTTATTTGATAGATTCTAGCATTGTAAAACAATTTTCATAACGGATGAAATAAGAAATTTATTTTCTAAAAAATACCAGGGAATTCTTTGCGTTTTAGAAATAATCTAGAAGTTCTGTGTCAATTGAAGTAAGAATTTGAAGATTCGAATCCACAAAAAATTACGAACTGCAAGTAAGATTCAAGGAGTCAGGTTCAAAAAAGAATCGTGTCAAATTAACTTGTGGCAAGAGGCGCATTTTGGTCTCAAGGAATTTTTCAAAACTGAATTAAGCAATGTATGATTTTATTTCTTCCCAACGAAGATACAGAATAATGTAAAAAGTCGCACTTCTGTTTCTTCACGCAGTTTTCTTGAATACTGGAAGCTAGCTCAACGTAAAATTCGATTCCCGAAAAAATATTTTAATTAAATGGGTGAATGGGGTAATTTTGAGATATCGCAATATTTGGATCGATTTTAATTCGTATCTCAAAAACTATTCGACCAGTCATCAAATGCACCCGATTTTTGTACTTTTTGGGTCAAAATTACCTTATATACTGAGTTTTGTCGAAATTGAAGATAAAAAAAATTTCTCGATTATTTGCAATTTTTTAAGGGGTACGTACCCCTTTGCAAAAATCGAGAAAAACGCAAAAAAAATTTGAGTTTTGGAATTTGATGAAAATCGGTGGATGGGGTAATTTTGATCTAAAAAGTACAAAAATCCAGATAATTTAATGATCATATGCAGAGTTTCTGAGATATCGCAATATTTAGATCGATTTCACTCCGTATATCAAAAACTATTCGACCTGTCATCAAATTTTCCCCGATTTTTTAACTTTTTGGGTCAAAATTACCTTATATACTGAGTTTTATCGAAAAATTTATCGATTTTTAAGAAGAGTGGAGATTAAACACTCTTACTTATGGGAAATTATTCTATCTTTCAATAAAAGTTTTGGTACTTTGTACAACCAATATTGATAAACATAGAAATGTCGATACATAATGTGGTCCAGCCATCAAGAATTCATTTTTATTCTCATGGTTGTTTGAATATTCGTTCGCTTTCATACTTACACATCAACTGCTTAAAATAATAATTATTATTCCGTTTTTTTTTTATCCTTGCTTCTCTTTTTGTTGAGATATCTTCATTGCGATATCCCTTTATAAAATCTTTATTATTTTTATTCACTGTTCATTATTATGATATGAACAATTTACTTTGTGCACAAAAGTAGATAGATGAAAAATTGAAAATATATAAAATTTTATTGTTTATATTTGATAGAAAAATTATATTTAAAAAATCAAATGAAAAATGAGAAAATATTGTTTTTTTTATATTATATTATTTTCTTTATTTGAAATAATAATCCATTTTTGTTATTTTTAAGTAAATAATATGTTTGAATTTTGATTGGTTGAAAATTAGTATTTTATTCAATGCAATAGCAAATTGTCTGTTAAAAAATGAAAACATTTATGTTACACGTTAGGTTAAGTTATATTGGCTGTCCACAAAGGACACACTAAGGCTATAGAGTCCGTTGTGATACCATTTATGTGTTTTACCACCTTTCCGCTGATAATTTAATTTATCAGCTCCTCAATTTCAGAGGACGAGTGCACCTCCTTCATGCATATACCATGCACAACACCCGCTCATCACAACTATTTATAAAATTAATATTGTTGCGACGGCGGGAATCGAGCCCCCTACCCTAAGAATACCACTGACGGAATTAGTTACGCCTTAACCAACTGAGCTAATAGGGCGACACTTATTTATTTTAGAAGTGGATGAAAATGTTTACTTCTTGTATTTTGAGAATGCTATCTTACATAATTAGTTTAAGAATGTAAGCTTTTCAGAGACATAAATATACCTCATTTAACATATCACATTCATTTTTCCAGAAAAATATAAGGGAAAGAAAAGTTATTTGCTTAAATAGGTACATTCGCTAGGGCAATTTTGGATAAAAGGTTTCATTTTTTTAAAATATGAAGTCTTACTAAGTACAGTCAAACCTGGATAAGCGTTCAAGGTAGCACAAACTCATTCTTGCTTATAGAAGTTCCTCACTAACCCGAGTTTCTCGCTAATGCAGGTACATGGGTATTGTTTCTCTCTTATAAAGGTACACAGCAATAACATGTCACAGCAAGTACAAATATAGTAAATATGTAGCTATAGTTCCTCTTAAATAATACAAACAAATAAAGCTCGACGGTCGCTTATAGAAGTATAGATAACTAGCAGTCTCACTTACGAAGATCCATGAGGAAAAAACGACTCTCTCTTACAGAGGTTTCTGTTTCTCGCTAATAGAGGTTTTGGGAGCTTAAAATTACGGGTCCTGGCTATCACTCTCACTTAGTCAGAGTTTTCTCACTTATCCAGTTCTCACTTACCCAGGTTTGACTGTATATTTAAATTAACAAAATTATAACAATTATTACATTTTTTATGATTTTTTTAAAATTCATCTATAAGTAAATTTTAAATTTGTTCATGACTTTTCCACCACTCTGTATATAAATTAAATTCAATTTGATTACTTAAAATATATATTACAAAATATATATTTTGATTAATATAATTAATCAAACTTGATTATTATCAACTATACGAATAAGAAGTGTTTAGAGGCAATCAACTTATACTTTATACATATATAAGATAATTAATTATTTTAATATTTGTTTTAAACAGTTTTCAGTTAAAACAATTTCTTCAATGTTTGTTTGTTTCATATAAGACATTCATTTAAAACAATAATTATATGTATAATATTTAATTTATTATTTTACAATTATTATTGTTCTATTATTATTATATTTTATATCATTTTATATCTTACAACTTTGTTTTGAAAATTATTATCATTTTGTAATATTAATAATAATTTAATTATTATGTTATAACTTTAGTTTTATTGTATAGTTTAAGGTTTATTTACCATAAATAGAATTGAAGGGAAAATGTTTTGAAAATAATTACGAAAGACAATAGAAAACTTACAGTAAAACTTTAAAATCGATACTAACCTAAATAAACAAGATAATTCTATGAAAACCGATCTTAAAAAAGCAAAACAGAGTTGTTCATGTTTATTTTCTCGATATAAGTGTTTGGAAAACATATGATCATCAATACTAATTACTCAATTTCAGAACTAATTTAAAATCAATAATAATTCAATTTATATTTACAAATTTTGTATGTAGAGTTTCAAAAATTTCAAAGGGGAATTTGATCTCAATTTCTTCGAAAAACTAAAATTTTGTGTGTCAATTAATGAGTATTAAATACTCTTTCTGTATAAATTTTAAGTTATCTGTATAAATTTTAAGTCTCTCTGTATATATTTAAAGCTCTCTGTATAAATTTTAAGTCTCTCTGTATGGTTTACGAGAAATTAAAGATTAAAAACAGCTCTTTTTCATGGTAGTATATGTGAAGAAGTTATAAATGTTGATTTCTTAATTAATAAGTGGTTTTAAAATTGTTTGCGATTTACATAAAAAAACTTTTATCAATATTCCACAGGTTTTAACCTTTAAAATCATACCAAAATTAAGATCTGTGCATAAAAATGAAAAATTCTGCTTTTTATTTAACTACTGCCCAGTTTTCTTTCCTAAAATGATTATTAAATAGTTTTACGTTTACATATTTATTTTTGAATAAATTTTTATTTTTCAATAATTATACTTTAATTTAGTTATACTACTGAAAAAAAAGCCACATTTTTCTTCTCTAAAATAATTCTACTCTCAAATACTATTAAATTTTATCAATAAAGTTTATCCATATATAAATTACAAGCCGCTGAGTGAGTATATGTACTATTCATGATCGTAAAAGATTGAAGGTCATTTCTTCCTTCAACATTTATCGAATTTCTTATACTTCGGATATCATTATAAAATATATCCCGTTTCGTGATATTAACTCATCAGTAGACAAAAAAAATTATGTATAACAAAAATAATTTGAATAATATACATACAACATTATTATGCATTAAAATTATGTATACAGTGTGTTCATGTCAAAAGTATCCACCCTTAATAACTTTTGACCTGATGTGATTATTGTTTTAAGTAAGAACACATCGATTAAGATACCGAGAAGTTAGTTAAAAAATGGTACCTAGAGATTTTATATTTCATTCATTCACCGCCAGCCACCCTAACTTTTTAAAATTTCAATTGGCACCAACAACATTGTGGCAACTAATTTGAATGGACATGAAATTCTCTATTCAACCATGATAACAAAACTTAAAACGATCGATTGGTTCTTTACATCAGGTCAAAAGATGTTAGGGTGGATACCTTCCATCTATTGTGTGGTATATTTTAGGAAGAAATCAATCGATTTCAATTTTTCATCATGGTTGAATAGAGAATTTTATGTCTTTTCAAATTATACATCGCAAGATAGGGGGCGCCATTTGAAATTGCAAAGTTAGGTGAAGGGATGAAGCCTAAAATTCATTAGTAACCATTTTTAAACTTTTCCTTTGGTATCTTAATCTTAATGTTTTCGCTCAAGACAATAATTTCAGCCGATCAAGAGTTATTAAAGGTGGATACCTTCCATCTTCTCTGTGGTGTATTTTTAGAACCAATCGATGTATTTAAATTTTTTGTTATCATGGTTGAATAGAGAATTTTATGCCCTTTCAAATGATTCATCGCAAAGTAGGGAATGCCTAGGAGCGAAGAGATGAAACTTAAAACTCTCTAATTACCATTTTTGAACTCCCCCCCCCTCCGGTATCTAAATCGACGTGTTTTCACTCAAAACAATAATCACATCAAATCAAGAGTTATTAAAGGTGGATACTATTGAAATGAACACACTGTATACTATTCGAATGTATCTATGGAAATAAATATAGGTATCTACTATGTTTATATGTGTACTTAAGCTCAACCAATGGCAATATAAACAAATCGTATTATTATTCAGGTTTGTTTTGGTTTAATAAAATACATAGACAAACACGAACCCACTCCATATTTTGATTCTCCTACTGTTATCATAATAATAATTCTACCAAAAATATTAGTATCAATAATCGTTTATTAAGGAAGTTGGGGCGTTCAAAGAGTTTAAAGTTCAACGCACACTGCTGAAACAAGATTGTAGACCAGTTTTCCAAAAATATTATACACAGTCAAAACCAGGTCATCTGCAAATATTAAATTTGACAGATATTCACCTGTTTTTAAGCCTACTTTTAGCCATTTTAGTGACCTTAAAACGTGCTTCACGGTCGTTATAAATAATTTTGGCGAGAGAGGGTCTTCTTGCTTTACTCCTTGACGATTTAATGAAATTTTGTCCGCATCGAGCGCTATGATCGACCATATAATGTACTCTTTGCCAATATGTTAACATTATATGTTAACAACATATGTTAACATATGTTAACATATGTTAACAACCTTATCCAAACCTTGTTCGTTGTCTATTTATATTACATACACCAACCCCTTGCTCCCATCAATGCCCTTTTACAATGAATAAATACAATGAGTACCTAGGTTGAAATATATTGAAGATTATATTTATTTTATTATTTGTTTGCTAGAATTATTTTCCCAATTAATAGTTTATTTATATAAATAAATATGTGTACATATAATTAATATTGTATATTATATGTTTGTTTATATTATATATAGGTATATGTATAATATAACAGATTATGTATATAATATACATATTATATTATTTGTATAATGAATATTTTAAGTAGTTTTAAGTAGAAATATTATAGCTATTATGCATATGAACGTTATAGGTGGAAAGAAATAAACCGCTTAGTAAAATTAGTAAATCTAGGTAAAATTTATAAAACTTATTATTATTATTAATCATTCCAAAGTAATTTTAATGTTAAGTTTAATTAAATTTTTTCCTTATTTTAATGCAAGGGATATCATATTAAATTTTTATGACATTTTAATGATACATTCGTACCGAAAGCTTTTCTTACAATATTTCAATCTACCAAATTATTATACATAAGGAATATTTAGGTTATTAGCACACGAAAACTATATAAACTTAGCTCATTTGGCGCTTAGATGAGTAGTTTTCGAGATAACTATAGAATCGTTCAAAAATTATAGTTTTTCGTACAAGATTTCGGGCAATTTTTGGTCAAAAATACCGTATACACAAAATTTCAGCAAATCCTGAAATAAAATTGGTGTTTTCAATTTTTTCACCCCTTGAGAAAACTACAAAAAATCTTATTATCTCCGTTAGCATAAGATAAAGTCATTTGTCTAGACTATTTTGAGGACAAAAAATATAAAAACAAGGCCCCTTCGGCAATTGAAAGAACAGTTTTCGAAATATCTATTACAAGTGATTACAAGGGATGATATTTCGGGTGTATCCCTTCAACCGATCTCAAAAACTTACTGACCAGTTTCAAAAAGAACCAAATTTTTATGCCCATTGATTATTTCAGGTAATTAGGACCTAAGAAGTATAAAAATGTACCTCCCTTGAAGACAAGAGAAGTACTATTCGCAATTTTATACGGAATCGGTAAGAAATGAAGTTATTTCGAGCAAAATTTTGGGTGATATCTCAAAACTTATTAACCTAGTCCCTAATTAAACCCCATTTTTATATTTGTTTTAGCAAAAAACACCCGATATACAAAGTTTTATCAAATTCCGAAACAAAAATGTTTTTGTGATTTTTATGCTTTTTATAAGGGGTTACACCTTAAAAAAAATGGGATCGAGATTGTCTCCGATTGGGATAAAAATCATTTTGCAGAGTAATTTTGGAACAAATTATACAAAAATTGGGTTGAAGATTGTAATTTTAGATGGTATTTCAAAACCTCTTCAGTCAGTATATACGCAATTAAATAAATCGTTATGACACTCAAATTCTTGGTAGGACTTTATTGAGAAAAAAGAAAACAAAAAATTCCATCGAATTATAAAGCAAATCATAAAAAAAAAATATTTTCCGCATTCCATTGGATTAACCAAATTTTTCATTATATTTTTTCCACACACATAACTAGTTTTAGGCAAACCAGAATACATAAATGCCATAAACACTTGACAAAGTCGTTATTTATGATTTTTATCTTGCTCTGGTGTCACGCTTATTTATTTTTTCATTCATAATTCTTTGTTGTAAATCATGTTGAAAAGTTATTATTGAGTTTGTCTCAACAATATACAGTGTGCCCAATTAAGTCGGTACCATATGGAAAACTTTTTCGTTATTTGTTTTATTCTTGCTAGAAAGTCCTGCTTAATCTAGAACGCAAGAGTAAAGTAATTTTGTTTTTAACAATATCAACATTCTTTATTGAGAAAAGTTCATTCTGAATAAAAACTACAGTCAGGTATATTATCCATCTACGACGAAAAAACAGATTTTATTGTTTTTAGTAACTCTTCCCTGAATTGACATTGATAATAAATGTCTACAGATCGACATTTAATCTAGAATGCATTGAGAAATTCTATGTTGAATCAATTTCTTGACATTACAATTTTATCTAGAAGTTGGTAAAAGTAACAAAATTGCATGGTAGATGGTAGAAATATTTGATTATCCGACCGTATTTTTCAATTAGAATCAAGCAAACTTTACAGTTTTCAACAACCTCGTATACGAATAAAACAATTGAGATTTGATTTATTCATAACATAGTTCAGAAGTTTTCCATACGGTACCGACTAAATTGGACACACTGTATACGCATACCTAATACTACACCATACTCAACTATAAAACAAAGATGATAGACATGTATATGATTAGGTTAAAAAGAGAAAAGACGATGAAAATCTAATAATTGTGAAAATGAAAAAAAAAATTGTATTCAGGTTGTATTTCTTAGAGCTGTATTCTGGGTTTGCATAATTATGATCTCTCTGCACCATAGATAAAAATTTCATTTTATCGAATTCACTTTTTTAGAAATTTTTATTTTATTCTGTTAATGGAAATATCATTTCTAGATATAGGTTTGATTTTATCGAACGTACATTCAACTTCATTAAAAAACTTAGACTCTACAACAGAGAGGCAGTATTTACTACTCAATCACAGTGATTTTAAACCGTATATACAGTTGAAAAAAATACAACCTATATATCATATCATATAAATACAGACGCAGAAAACTACCCCAAAATATGGGAGAATATTGTGGAATGTATTGTGTTATTACCAACAACAAAAAATATCAACATAGATATTACTTGTGACTTGTTTACAGTTACCATTGGAGGTGTTTTGATAGTAAAAACGTCGATCTTTCAAGAAATCAAGAAAAAATTCAAGTTATTATGGGAAGAAAATGGTTATGGGAATTAGGTCTCGTTTAAATTTGTTCATACTGCAGAATTTGAGTTTTCACGTGACGATATCGATTTTTTTTATAAAACCGAACGGTGTAGTTTTGAAAAATTTGATCATGAGCTTTGCCAGCCTCGGATTAAGGGTGGGTGGAGAAAACTTGGGAAGTTGTCACATGTGATAACAAACAGGATTCGATGAGTGAATTTAAAGATTTTTCTTCGGTTTTTAATGTTTAAAAATTATAAATTCCAAAAGCATGATTGGAAAAGGCATTTTTTTCTGCAGACAGATAAAATTTGGACATTTAGGACGTAGAATTTCCAACTATCTTATGTTAAAATTTTAAGAAGTATAAGAAAAGTACAAAATTGTTTTCTATTTAAAACAAAAAAGCCCTTAATTCTTAGTTTTTACACAAAAGAGATAACGATATTTAACTTATAGAAGCTAATGTAATTTTTTTTCTGTTTCAGGTGAGTTTTCAAATTATTAAATTTGTCTTCAAAATTGGGGTAAGAAAATTTGATTTGATTTGAGTATATTGATTAAAAGCATATTCAACGATAAAACGGACTTCATTATGAAACAAGTGAAAACAAACAATTGACTGAGTTAATTGTTGAAATACCATGCATAGACAGTTTTGATTTCTTTATCACATACATACTGATATTCAAGTATAGTACATACTATAAAATTTCCTCCTAATTGGCGCCCTCACGGGTAAACAGTGATGTTTACGAAAAAATGTTTCAAACAAAAGTTGTTTATTTTTTGATAAGAAAACTTTTTTATTTTTAAACTTTTGTTCTATCTCTAACGGTTTACAAGATGGGTCCTACGGACGCAAGACCCAATTTGACCTATGATGCTTATTTACGAACTCGACCTTACTTTTTACGTCCTGAGTACGCTGTAAAAATTTCAGCTCGATATCTTTTTTCGTTTTTGAGTTATCGTGTCCACAGACGGGCGGACGAGCGGACAGCCGGAAATGGGCTAATTAGGTGATTCTATGAACACCTATAGCAAAATTTTTTTCGTAGCATCAATATTTTTAAGCGTTACAAACTTGGGACTAAACTCAGTATACCTTGCATATTACATATATGCATGGTATAAAAATGATTAGGATAAAATTCAACCGACTTCAAAAAATACAAATAGTACTCAAAAACTAGAAACTGAGTCTGTAACATTGTAAACTATACACTAAAACAAAAAAATTTTTCACGAGCTTTTATTGGTGTCGACATTACACACATGATTGTTGTGTATCAGGTAGAGTGGGGGAAAAAGGGAGTTCTATTTGATGACAAAACATAGTATTATGTACCATGTTTATACACAATATAATATCATATATAGGTATATTACATTGCGTAGGAGAAACACGACAAAAGCATGTGAATTTTATGGTTTATCTTAAATTTTATTATCCGAAAAGTAGAAGGACAAAATTACCCGTACGTACACATACGGGTAGAAAAATGAATGAAGGGAACCAACGTCGATGAAGCATGTACACACATCTGCAATATAAAAAAAAATCTATACCGTTTATTGTTTTACCTTATTATGGGTCCTTAAAAACTTGTATTTGGTGTGTTTATATGTTGATAATAATTTTAAAAGGTAAAAATTGAAGTTCACTTATTTGTTTTTAATCGATAATCCAACTCTTTTAGAGGATATCTAAGACTATCTAATAAGGGACTTTTCTAATAAGGGCCCGATGTGAACTTCAACTTATCTTCCCATCTCTTAAATTGCCTTTCCCGTTTTCTTTTGCCATCTTCACTTTCCATTTTTGCATGCTTCTCTCCATCGTTTTTTCACAACATTGCAGCATTTCTCGATGGTGTTTTGAGAGAGATCATGTGTCACAGCCGTATGTGGTGCAAGGTAGAATAGCGCTAGTGCTAGTGACTTTCCGTTTTGTACCGATGCTTCTTTGAGTGACTAGTATTTTTTCCAGCCGTTTGCTATTCGCCTTTTCATTTCCTTGCCCGTCTGATCCTTGAACGAAATGATCTGTCGCAGGTATATGTACTCTTCCTCTTTCCAATATTCATGGAAAGCCCTATTATCTGGCTTTCCCTGTTCAGGTCTTGGATTATTTTCTCTAATTTTCAGGGTTTTCTTCTACGATGACAATATCATCTGCGAATTTTCAGGGATTTAATCTTCGCTTATCTATATTTAAATCACATTCTCCAATACTGTAGAGAAAAGCTTGGGGGCAATGAACTTCCTTACCTGACACCTCTATTTATATTGAAGGTCTCCCCCAAACTTCCTGGTTGTATTCTTGCTTTAGTGTTGGTTTAAATAAATTTGATGGTTTTGATGTATTGTATGTGGGAATAACATTACATAACAGTATTAATTTTAGTACAAACAATCGTTAGTGAGCTTGTAATGAAATGAAGTGTAATTTATAAATATATAGGAGAGTTTCTATAGATCTATATAGATAGATAGTCACTCATCACGATATCTCTGGAACTATAAGACCTAGAGACTTGAAATTTGGCAGGAATATTCCTTTTGCCAAGTAGAGGTCAGCTAAGAGCGGATTTTACGAAATTCCACCCACAAGGGGGGTTACGGGGGTGTTCAAATAAAAGAGCATGACGTGTACATTACAAAACTGTTATCCAACGCAAGTAAATGTGGAGGGAGGGGTGCAAGTGGGGATGTTGCCTTTACGCCACGCAAAGCGGGCGGGTAACAGCTAGTTTTTGTATAATACCTTACCAGCAAAGGTTTCACACACACACACAAAACTCAGTGTGTGATTAGTTGTTCACAATACTTCTATTATAGTTGTATCTGTTACAGCCACAACACTCTACTATAATTATTTTGTTCGCGTAATTCTTTCCGTATGATCTCCGCTGAACATTATCGTCTAAATGTGTGGTTTATACTAAGTTTTTGTTGAATTTATGTGCGAAATAATTAATTTTTATTATGTATACACAGAGAAATAATCATAGGTTCATTAAATGCGGATTAGAATCTTGTATAAAGATATAAAAGCCTGATATAGAAACTATTTATTAATCTTAAATTCCAAATTTATTGAAAGCAAAAAACCATTTCTTGACCCAACGACTTAAAACATCTTTCTTAGTTCATTCTGTATGAGTAATATAAAATTTTTTCGTTAAATAAGTACTCATATAAACGATATAAAAAAACAATTTTTTTATTTTCGTGTAAATTGATCGCAACTAGCAACAACAACCATTTATACTGGATTTTTTTATTCAGAAATATCTAAATGTGCGTATCTATTGATGTTTACGAGTATACTCGAATACTTTTTCGAGCTATTTAAATGGTATTATGTTTTAGGTATAACAAACTTTCAGAACATGAAATTTTTATACTTTTTTCATGATTTCAATTTCCTTTACAAATAAACATACCACAGTCTAAATTTAATGTCATATAGTTTCTAAAATATGTTATTTTTCAATTTTGGTCCTATGAAATAAAATATTTCTGGTTCTCGTAAAAAATTTCATATTGGCGTTTTTTTTCAATTCCATCGTTTTAACAAGCTTTTATTAAACTTGCAATGTTTGTATGTTTACGTTTGTTTGTATATACGTTTAGTTCGGATGGCAAACCATAGCTACCTCAGTGACGTCATTCTATGGCGGACTTTCCAAGATAGCGGAGTAGTTACTTTTTACGTACTACCGTAAAGTGGGTATCAAATGAAAAAATATTTTACAAATGCATTTTGAAGTATATATGGTAATTTTGACCCAAAAAGTACAAAAATCAGGTGCATTTGCTGACTGATCGAATAGTTTTTGAGATACGGACTAAAATCGATCCAAATATTGCGATATCTCAGAAACTCTGCATTAAATCATTAAATTAATCGGCTTTTTATACTTTTTGGGTCAAAATTACCTCATCCACTGAGTTTAATCAATTTCCAAAAAAAAAATTTTTTTCGTTTTTTCTCGATTTTTTCATAGGGGTACCCCTTAAAAAAATTTCAAAAAGCGAAAAAACTTCTATATCTCCAATTTCGATAAAACTCAGTATATAAAGTAATTTTAACCCAAAAAGTACAAAAATCAGGTGCATTTGCTGACTGGTCGAATAGTTTTTGAAATACGGACTAAAATCGATCAAAACATTGCGATATCTCTGAAACTCTACATTGAAACTTATTATATGTGATATGTCAAAGTAAAGCGACTGGTGGAGATGAAAAATTTCACGCACGCGAAGTTGAAGATCCCCGCAGATTTTTTTCATATAAAAATAACCTACCCTTTTTAGTCATTAAATAATTTTGTATTGAATACGAAAAAAAAAAAGAATTAACCATTCATTAAAAACAGAAGTATTTTTAACTGATTACCATTAAAATAGGATAGAATATGATGATGATGATGTAGGGTAGATGGATGATGATATTTGAATTGTATGGTGAAAATAAATGATTCATTGGATAACATTAAACAAAAATTTATTTTGTATGAGTGTGATATATTACATCAATTTAAGGTCGAAGATTACAAATTAATCACGTACCTTTGTTTATGTAATATTATGATTATAATAATATGTTCACACTACCTCGGAATAACTCTCATCTCATTTTATAATAGCCTTTACATATTAGACCGTGAGTCCACAATGATAGAAATATGGTGAAATTAGTTAAAATGAATTTAATTACTAAGATTACTTCTCTCCTCTAATGTTTTAACTTCAAACATCGTTCACTAATCAAACTATTTTTAATAAGGTATTATCGTTATTCCAAAATAAATCATGAAATTTGAAAAAAGTTAAAATTTATATAAAAATATACTTAAAAAAAGTACATTTTTCTTTTAAGATATTAAAATTAAAAATCGTAATAATATTAAACTGTATATCACGTGACCTTAAACGCGGGCAAGCCCTGCTGTGATGTCATATCGGTATGAGCCATAGACCATCAGTTAGTTCAGTGTAGACAGCTGGGTATAATATATCCATAGATAATAAGTATTTACATTTATTATAATCAGATGTCTATGAATATATCTATCAAACTTATTTGTGTTATTTCGTATAATGATACCGATATTACGTCATTAAACTGGATGCCCGCGTTTAAAAAAGGTTTAAAATTTAATTTAAGATTTTGGCAAGAAAGCGTGTGTATTTTTCCGAAATAAATTTTGTGTGGCTTTTTATTAGTAAAATCGACATTTTGAAGTACTTTTTCAAAAATAGTAGAATACCCTATTACATAGTGCATTAAAAAATAAATTTATAAAAAAATTATGTAGAGGTTATGATTTACAAAGTTAAAGAATATTTAACGCATGAAATATTTTACGAATGTGCAGAACGCTTGAGCAAATCTTTAATCACGCGACTAAAAATTACCCAAGAGTTAACGTGAGTGCTCATGAGTTAAACTTATCACTACACTCACATTTATCATATCTTAAAATATGAAATAATGAGGCTCATCGAAATTTCGCATTATTGTGGACTTACGGTCAGTTTATATCTTTATATCTAGACCAAAACTAAAACCTTTATTTTATACAAATATGGGTACTGTGTAGACGACCACTTTTATAAAATATTATATAATATGTACAATGACAGGATTACATTTATTTTACAGTTATATACCTCAGTGTTTTTTACCAGTTATATTCTAATTTTTTATTCTTTTTTTTTTATTTGAGGTTATAATATACAGAATGTCCCTGTTTTATCTAAATCTATGCACATTAGAAACACAAAAATTGTATAGGGATTTCATTCTTTGGATTATGTACTGCAAACTAAGAAAAGCGCCTACACATAAGAAGTCAATCCTCGAAATTTCACAAAAAATCTGTCTAAATTATATCGCAAAATTTGCCCATCGATCGTTCAGGAGAAATTACCAGAATTGCCGCAATAAATTCGTCTTATTTAATATTTTTTCTTAATAATTTTCCTGGAACTGATAGCATTTGTTTTCTAAGCACTGCGATTGGGCGCTTTAAAAAAACCATAAGGGAATTCCGAATTTAATAATCATAACATCAAATATTGATAAAATAGAGAACAAAATTTATATAAATATGGAAAAAAAAAATTTTTGTTTGTCATCGAATTTTTCAACAAACACAATTTTTCACACCACATTAGTTTATTCAAGAACGGAAAAAAAATCCATTTCGTTCATTTACTCTTGTGTAAAAAACAAAAAAAAATACATATAGGTATAGAAAAAGCATTCTCACTCACTCATTACTACTCACCGATGCTTGGTCTAGAGTCAGAGATAGTATTTGATGGTTATTCTTAAAAATTTACATGTGGTCACCATGGTTTTGGGATCGTCACCTTGGTATCGAAATGCTTATATCACGTGTTATATATACTACGTTGCAAGCACCAGTTCACCTTCTCCGACAAGTGTGATGTGGCCTTTTTATTATCTATAATAGTTTTTTTTAACCCGATGTATAAACACATACTTTCTGTTTGTGTGTTTTAGGCCTTATGGCCTCCAAACCCGAAAATAGTTGACCGACTGATTTAAAATTGTGACAGGTTGAATTGAAATCATGCTTACCTATCATTTTTCTTTAAAGTATGGTTGGCTAAAGCTCGATGAATACTAAACTGGGAAGATAATAAAGGAAAAAAAAAAGCAATGATAAAGATAATTGTGTAAAAGAAGCAATTTTCCAATATGTCAGGTGAACATTGTAATCCTCAACGTGTCGGGTAAAATATCGTTCTCAATTAGTAAGCAATAGTTTTAAGTTAGCTGTGCTATTAAAATTTTTCCAAGACCCATGAAAGAACAGTCTAGCAATGAAATTTTTAGAAGAACCAATTATTAGAATTTACAATTGCTAAAAAAATTTTTAGCCTTCTCCAACAATTTTCATTCACGATTATTTCGAAATATAACGTTTTAATTTTTTTTTTCTTTAATTTAACTCAAATTTAAAGTTACTTCAAAAAACAATCAAGATTTTGACATGCATGAACTTTTGCTTAATATCCCGCCGTGCCTTAAAATATGAAAAACTTCTTACGCCATTTATCAGTTCAGAAACAATTTATTTTTTCGCCTAAATTCGTCTAATGGGGATTCTAATATCCCCACCCTTTAAGACCAGTAATCAAATACATTTTCTTCGTTAATAATACTTTCGGCCGATATAACTCGATTCCTTAGTTCACTCAATTGTTTGAGTTACTGGAAAATTAGCTAATGATCCTAGACCTGTTCGATATTATACTAGAATAATATTCACACAGTCTGTTTGTCTGTCTGTTCATTGATTTGATTGCACTGTGCAATATGTATGTAGCTTTACGTATGTAGCTCTACGTATGTATTATTTGTGAAGTTTTTCTCACTTAAACTCTACGAAATTATTTCAAACAAAAAACTTAAGGGAAAAAAACACATTGTAATATAAACGTATATTATGTAAGTGTGGGATTGGGAGTGTATGTGAGAGAGTATGGTTGTACATGGTTATATGGATGTATGTTTGTGGGTTTTCACCATCACAAAATGGTATAAAATAAGTTAAAAACGAAGTGCTTCATTAAACTTTTTTTTTTAAGCAATGTTCGATAATCATTGAGTATACTGTTTGAAAGAAATATTCAGATTTCTGTCTAACATTTGTTTCTCTTCGGGGTAACAAAACACAAAACGTGTAGAATAATTATATTAGTGATTGTCTTTAGTGATAATTGTCTTATCTCATACATAAGTGAAAGTTACAAAACTTAAAAAACCCCTGCCAAATTTTTCGATTATGGAACCCTAAATTTGCACTTGAAACATATGTAATAACACTCTGGATTAAATTACCTTTTTCCTTAAAACCTTTTGAAAAACGCCGCCAATTTTTTTCTAGTGTGGAACCTTAAATTCGAACTTGAAGCTAAGAACACTCTCCATAAAATTACCTTTGTAATGAAACCACAAAAATTAAATCATTAAAATCGGTTCCCGTTTAAGCGCTACGATGCCACAGACAGGCACACACACACACACACACACACACTTCCTTTTTTTTAGGGGGTTTATAAAATAGCAACCCTCAAGATATAGAAAGGCCAAGAACTTTCTGGGTTTTAACCACTTGAAGTAAAAAAGAAAAAGAAATAAAACTAAAATTTACAAAATTTAAAAAACCACCGAGACCACCCCTCCCCCCTTCTTGAAGCATTGGTAGGAACCCTCTTGATTAAATTATACCTTATAAAAAATTAAAAATATAAATTAAGGATGAAAATATCCAAAAGGTTCCCCCTGAGATGCGATGCTATACAGACAAATACACAGAGAGACATGTTAAACTTGCAACACCTCTACTTTAGTCGGAGGTTAAAAATGACTTCATTGTGAAATCTTCAGTGTGCTGTAAAAGCTGAAGTCTGTGAAACTGCACCTAGATTGGATAAAGTTGTTAAATTATTTTCTATGAATATCGAGTCAAGTCACTTCAAGTAAGCTCATTCAGATTCTAGCTCCTACAACAAGACTATTGCTAGCACTAAGTTCTTTTGTTAGTATCTGTCATCGATCCTAACACTAAACGACGCACCAGCAACACACATATAGGCACCTCACGAGCAGCCTGATAGGCATAGTTAAGCCGTCAGTAGTACTAGTTAAAGTTCGACGCTCGATTTCTTCCCCTATACAAAGGTGATTGTCCTCCAGAATACTGCGAAAGTTAGAATTGACTCGAGGGCTCAAAAGATGTCCCGATAAAAAACATGAGCACCTTTTTTCTATCCCAAGTGGGTTTTCCTTACTTTTGGCATCTCAGACAACAAGATAAAAACAATTTTGGTTAGTTGAACACTTTCAGCCTAGCTATGAACACCAGAGTTTGCGGAGATCCTTGAAGTTCACGACTTGACTAACGGACAGCTAAAGCGTCTCATTTTTGATATAAAATTTCTGCAAGAACTATCAATTGATGACTCAATAAATCTTTTCCTTAACCACTCTTTAAATGAATCTAAAAACGTCCTTTCAAGACGAACCTAGTAAAAAAATCGATCGAAAGAGGGGAGAAAGAATTGTTGAAATATAAACGTTTTCAAATTTGTAGATATCAGAATTTCGCACTCGTATATTTCGTATCTAAACAAATAAGTATAGTAGGTAGCTAAACAAAAGTTTTCTCATCTAAATGAATGCCTCTTTATTGTTTATTCCGCTTGTTATACGTTCTCAGTCTCTGACTGGCAACAAACCGTCTGTTTTTCTTATTCTTTAACTAACGTACGTTACCTATCTCTCTGTACTCATTCACTCACTTAGTGAAGGTAGTTTTGTTATATACGTAGAGTTACATGTGCGGGAAAACTTGTGTGGTTTTTCAAAGAGGAATGAAATGAGAAAACTCACATATATGGCAGTGGTGTTGTACATATATATATAAGGTTATGTTATTTATACACAAACCATCAGTAACAAAGGTAACGATAGCCGTAGGGATTCTGTCTACATCTCCAAGTCTTAGGACTAAGTAACGAACTGTGTAAGAATATATTGATCATAGAATTATTTGGTGATGTTTTTTCAGGCAAAGTGTTATACAAATATTTGAGCAATAGATTTCAAAACTAGAAAGTGAAAGTTTTCTAAAGAGCATAATAAGATTTTTGATAAATCTTTTTTATCAAATGGCGGCCATATGAAAAACGTCTAAATATGGAAAAGTTTTGTTTTTTGACATGTTTTAAAAACGAAAATTGGAAGAATGATAAAAGTTTTTTCCAAAAAAACAAAAAGGAAACCGACTTCAAATAAAAAACTTTTCCAAAATAAATCAATATGCACTAAAAAGTAAAAAAATAACGATAGTTTAATGTAGTTAAAACTATTGTTATTTTTGGAGTCGGTTTTCTTTTTGCTAAAAGTTTTTTATTTTTTATTTTGAGATTTTTAGTGAATCTGAAGTACACTAACTAATTTGTCACTAAAACAAATCATCGAAATCGGTTGGCGGGATATTAAGTTAGTTATGCGTACAATTATTGTGCATACTTAATGCTTTAAGACTTTTATAGTTTTCTCAAAATGAAATGGGACCACACGGAAAGCACCAGCTTTAAAACAGATAAAGAATCATCAAAATCGGTTCACCCAGTCTAAAGTTCTGAGGTAACACACATAAAAAAAATACAGTCGAATTGATAACCTCGTCCTTTTTTGTTTGAATTCGGTTAAAAATAATATGCCAGGGCTTAAAAAAAGGTTGTTTAAAAATTTTCAGTGCGATGATTATGTCAAACGATACAGGTTTTTAAATACAAGGGGCCAATTTTTCTCAGCAAGCGAATATCTAGATCCAAAAAGCTCATACGGAAGATTTTTTATTGTTCATTTCCAAGAAATACGAGTGACTTTATATAAAACTTTAATAATTTAAACTTTATATAAAATTTTGCGATACCATTTCGCATACTTTAAATCCTCCGTACAAAGTGATAAGGGGTGATAAAAAATGATGAGCAATAGGTTCCCAATCTAGAAAGTACAAGTTTTCAAACCAGCTATTGCGTTTCGAATGTCGATGATTTTTCGCCGAGATACAGAAATTATGGTAAAATTTTGTGTAAAAATGTATATGTCCAATAAAAAAAAAATGATGGGAGGTAATCTATTCTTAATAAATCAATAATTTAATACAAACAATATTTATAAAATGTATACTTATTTTTTCTCGTTAAAAACGAGAGGCAAAAAATGCTTCTAGGAAGACGTTCGAAAAGACGTTCCTGTATTACACATAATGAAATATAAGTTTTATACTCTGTGTACGATTATTATTTTATGAAAAATATTTTTTAACTTAGCTGAAAATAAATTTTCTTTGTTAGTACTTATTAATATAACTTCGAAAATATATACCAAGAGCAATTTTTAAAATATTAAAGAATGTTTGTAAAATGAAATTCTTAAAAATGAATCCAACCTACCTACGTATGACTATTATTAGCCACTTAACCGGTCCAGTGGCCAAGCTCGTTAAGGCGTCTTCGCTTGCCATGACCACTGGCTGAGAGGTTGCGGATTCGAACCCAGGCAGCAGTAGTGTGAACAAAAATAGTTAATGGGGCGGTAAATTGGTCACACTGTCGTCGCTTGTATAAGAACGAAGTAATCGAATGTAGTTGAAATAAAAAAAAGATTAAAAGCATAATGCTGTGGGTAGCCTCTGTTGGAGAATTAAATGTCTGAGGAACAATAGTAAAACCTTATTATTATTATTATTAGCCACTTAGAATCATTAAATTACGAAAATATGACTCATTATATTTCTATATAAATTCTATTATCATCGAACAAAATTTGACTAAGCTTTTCAAGATCGAATTTTTTATGACGTCAATAAAATTCAAATAAATTATTCATTATATTGAGATTTACTTTGTGGAATTCCTGCTTAAAACTCGACCTGCTAGAGTCACTAGAGGTGCTTAGACACAAAGAAGGTCTTGACATATTGTTAAACGAAGAAACTGACCAAATCTCATTTATTTCAACTATTGAAATAAACAAGAAATTAACATTTTAATATCAGGATCATTGGAAGTTATACAAGTTTAAACTTCAACTTGTCTAATGTTTTTTAGCTTTCCACATACGACTTACATATTACATGTATTTTAATTAACCTGACAAGATTAACTTATAATAGCTATTTTATACATATAACCTACACCTGAATCGATATATTTACAAATTTTTGAAAAACAAAAAATAAATTTATTAAATAATTTTTATTCACTTGACCTTGAATGTAAATAGAAATAGTTTTAGTAAAATAATATTTATTTTTAACAAAATATTGAACAAGTTGTTAACTTGTTTTTTATTACCTTAATTACATAATAAGCAAACAGTTTATAAATCTGTAAAAAATTTTTAATTTTAACTTTATTTTCTGAAGATGATTTTTTTCTTTTGAAAATTTTTTTAAAAAGTGTATTATGCAAAAATAAATAAAGTAATACAAATCTCACCAAAAACATAAATGTGTAAAAAGGCGTAGATGAATTCCAATAAACTCAATTACGTCAGCCCAAAAAAGTTGTGAAATCCCGTAGAGAAAAAAATTCTTCGAAAAAAAATTATAAAAATGGCATAAATTTATTGCGTAACTTTTCCGTAAAGAAACATTAAAGTATTACATTAGCAACTTTTCGGTGACTTCATACCTACACGCACCTGTATAGGAGAACAAAAGATAATCGTTAACCCCCTACTATCTCCCTCCTCCCCTCTAATGTTATGACGTAATAATTTTTTCACAACTTTTATGAAACATCAAAATTTAAATTTAAACAATCAAAGTATTCTTTAGATTAAAGTCAAGCACCTACTTAACAAAGGCCTAATTTTTTTTACTAAAGTAAGAAAATTATTGGTTTAAATTTCTTGTCAAGTTTCTCCTTAGTACGTATTTATTTAATATTTTACTTCGCAAGTTTTCGGAATATAAAAACGAATCTAAAAATAAAAAACTTGCGAAGTAAAATATTAAATAAATACGTACTAAGGAGAAACTTGACAAGAAATTTAAACCAATAATTTTCTTACTTTAGTAAAAAAAATTAGGCCTTTGTTAAGTAGGTGCTTGACTTTAATCTAAAGAATACTTTGATTGTTTAAATTTAAATTTTGATGTTTCATAAAAGTTGTGAAAAAATTATTACGTCATAACATTAGAGGGGAGGAGGGAGATAGTAGGGGGTTAACGATTATCTTTTGTTCTCCTATACAGGTGCGTGTAGGTATGAAGTCACCGAAAAGTTGCTAATGTAATACTTTAATGTTTCTTTACGGAAAAGTTACGCAATAAATTTATGCCATTTTTATAATTTTTTTTCGAAGAATTTTTTTCTCTACGGGATTTCACAACTTTTTTGGGCTGACGTAATTGAGTTTATTGGAATTCATCTACGCCTTTTTACACATTTATGTTTTTGGTGAGATATCACTTCTTTTTGCCAGGCAATAGTATTTAAGTTGAAAGTGTTTGTAACAATTTTAACTCACCATTATGCATACATTGAATTACTGTTGAATACTGAGCCTCGTACGTCAAGAAATATGCCGAACAAGATGTCATCAAAATTGTGTTATTTATAAATATTATAAGGAAAATTTCATTTTCATATAACTGATATTGATTATTATATAATACATTCTATATAATTTACGCCTAATTTGCGTCCTCATGGGTAAACAGTCATGTTTTCGAAAAAATGTTTTATGCAAAAGTTGGTTATTTCTTTATAAGGAATATTTTTTACATTAAAATTTTTGTTATGTCTCTAACGGTTTACAAGATGGGTTCCACAGACCTAGGAATCAATTGACGTATAATGATAATTTACGAACTTGACCTCACTTTTTACGTCCTGAGTACGCATTAAAAATTTCATCTTAATATCTCTTTTCGTTTTTGAGTTATCGTGTTGGCAGACAGATGTGCAAACGGACAGAAAAATATTATGTAACTGCAAATATTTAGGCCTTATTTATGGGTAATACGCACAGCTTGATTTCATATGATAGTTCTGCACATGAATTGATCCTGAAAATTACAACGGCTCATACAGGGGCCTTATATTTTGTATGTGCGCATATTTGGGTCTTATATATTGGTATTGCGCACACTTTGATCCCATATAATTGTTCTGCTCATGGGATAATCTGGAATATAACAACTGCGCACACATTGACCTTAAATTTTGTAAGTGTGCATATTTGGGTCTTATATATTGGAAGTACATACAGATTAATCACAAATTATAGTTCGGCCCATGCATTTATCCTAAATCTTACAACTACGCATACGCTGAATTTATATTTTGTTACTGCGCGTATGTAGGCCTAATATATTGCTAGTGCACGCATGTGGATTACATGAAATGTTACTGCGCATGGGTTGATTCTAAATATTACAACTGCGCAAACAGGGACCATATATTTTGTAAATGGGCATATTTGGTCCTTAAATATTGAAAATGCGCATAAATTAATCTCAAATTATAGTTCTGCGCATGCATTTTACCTGAATCTTAGAACTGCGCATTAGCTTAGTTAATATTTTGCTACTGCGCATATGTAGGCCTTATATATTGCTAGTGCGCACATGTGGATTAGATGTAATAGTACTGCGCATGGGTTGATCCTGAATATTACAACTGCGTATACAGAGACTTTATATTTTGTTAGTGCGCATATTTGGGTATTATATCCGGGAAGTACGCACAGATTAATCAATAATTATAGTTGTGCGCATGCATTTATCCTGAATCTTGCAACTGCGCATACGCTAAATTTATATTTTGTTACTGCGCACATGTAGGCCTCAAATATGGCTAGTACACGCATGTGGATTACATGAAATAGTAATGCGCATGGGTTGATTCTAAATATTACAACTGCGCAAACGGGAACCCTATATTTTGTAAATGGGCATATTTAGTCCTTAAATATTGAAAATGCGCATAAATTAATCACAAATGATAGTTCTGCGCATGCATTTTACCTGAATCTTAGAACTGGCATTAGCTTAGTTAATATTTTGCTACTGCGCATATGTAGGCCTTATATATTGCTAGTGCGCACATGTGGATTAGATGTAATAGTACTGCGCATGGGATGATCCTGAATATTACAACTGCGCATACAGGGACTTTATATTTTGTTAGTGCGCATATTGGGGTATTATATCCGGGAAGTGCCCACAGATTAATCAATAATTATAGTTGTGCGAATGCATTTATCCTGAATCTTGCAACTGCGCATACGCTAAATTTATATTTTGTTACTGCGCACATGTAGGCCTTAAAAATTGCTAGTGCGCACACGAGGATTACATGTAATAGTACTGCGCATGGGTTGACCCTCAATTCAAGCAAGTCTCTGTCGAATGTCCAAAATCGCATCTTTCTATAATTTAGAAGTCCCTTAGAATCGGTATAGCTGAATCATTTATAGATAAATCAATTATAGTGGAAGTGATGGAAAAATAATAACGCCACTAACCTTACCATGTTTTGTTATCAAATCTAAACGTGTATACAAAATTTCAACTCAATCGGTTGAAGATATCTGCTTTAAAATTGAGTAATAAGATTCCCCCCCCCCCCGCCATTTAACAAAATATGGCGGAAGCAACGAGAAAATTCGATCAAGTCAACCATAAAAATTCAAAGTCAGCGTGCTTACAAAATTTCAACATAATCGATTGAGGGTGTCGGCTTCAAAATTGGGTTGCAAGATTATTTATTGTTGAACATAACAATACCATTGTTTTTAAGAAAATAAAATTCGTTGTCATTGCAACAATTAGTAGTAAACACTACAAGACAAATAAGCAAAATGGTTTAAAACTTCTTGTGAAATTATATTTATACTTTTTTTAAATTTAAGGACAAAAATAGTTGGATTTTGCATTAACGAAAAAAACAGGAGTGGTTATTTACTTTCTCGAGGGAAAATGATTGTTTTTTCGAAAAAATGTTTCAAACAAAAGTTGTTTATTTTTATGTAAGGAACATTTTTTACATTTAAACTTTTGTTCTATCTCTTACCGTTTTTTCGAAAATTGCAATTTAATTTTTTACTTTATTTGCTTTTCACGGGAAAACAATTACCTTTACAACAAAATTTTTCATACAGAATTGTTTAATTTTATGCAAGGAACATTTTTTGCATTTAAACTTTTGTTCTATCTCTTACAGTTTTTGTTATAAAAGCAAATTAAAATTTTCCTAATTAATGTAACATAATAATTTTAATATGTTTTCTACATGGTACTTTGAATTTCATAGGGTCTTATTATTTTATTTAATTTTTATAATATTTTAAGTTGGAAATATTGAAATACACAATTAATTTTTGAATATTTATATAATATTTATTCAAATTTAATCAATATTTAATTAAAATTATATAAATAACAAATTTTTAAGCGTATTTAAGTTTTACCATACAAATTGTATAGGAAAAAAAACTAGCCTTCTGATTGGTTCATATTTTACCATGTATTTTTAAATAGGGAAAAAATGCACTTTTAATTAGCGAAATTTCCCATTTCCCGTTAAAAATTTTGATATTTGGTATTTTTTCTGGGGTATGATTTTTCTCTAATTTATTTTAATGAAAACCGCATCTTTCTACCATTTCTCAGTTTTGCTGTGAATTTATGTCAGTCAGTAACAAAATTTCGGGGCGTGGCCGTTTTTTGACGCGTTATTGCTCGGAAACGATGAGAGCCGTGAACGTGAGCTTTGATTTACGGCGTCCCAGGGTATATATCTACTTAAGTTGAAAAGCGCAACATTATAGCTCAAGTAGTTTCTGAGATATAAGGGTGTGAAAAAGGGCTATTTTATGTCCTGTATATATAGTCACAACAAAAACATTCACATTTCACATATACATCATCATACATCATCATACATTACCCTTTCAATTTTCCATTTTACTTATCTACGCTCACGCACTGTTGTGCTATATGATATAACATTTATTGTTTTAATTTCAAATAAATTAATTTGTATAGATACTTTGGAAAAAATTATTTTGGGAAATAATGTTCTTAGCAATTTTGGGCAAGTTATAAAAAGATACGGTACTCAATTTTTTAGATTTTCCAAGAAAACGATGTTACAACTTAAGTAATTATGGTCTTACTATGAAAAAAAACTTGATTTAGTTTGGTGTAAGAATTCTTGACCCGAATTGAAAACGAATAACATTTTTTTTTTCATAAAACAATACTTAAGTTTTTTTTATATAAAATATAATTTTCTTACTTAAAACTTAATAAATAAAATTTGATATTCTTCAAAGAAAATTATTTTTAACTACCATACCACCTAACTTTTCTACCACGTAGGAATACAAAATGAAAATTGAAAAGTTTTTATTAACACAACATACAAACTATAACGTTTACAATATTTCTTCATAAGTTTTTCATAATTTTTCAATTTGTACCTTATTTTTCAAACTGAATTGTGATAGCTGATAAGGAAAAGTAATGCTTTTTTAAAGAGTTTTTCTTTCATAGCAAAATTTCTTGTTACTTTTTTAAAAACTGTAATTTATCAAAATCAATTAATTTAGAATTTCTTTATCATAATATTCAGGAAATATAGGTACAGTAAACCCAAACTCACCTTTCGTAAACCATTTTTGTTTCTGGAAAACAGTTCTTTTACAAAATTTAAAAAACCTCTGACAAATGCGATTTAATTCTTGTATACCGATTTTTGGAAACGTAGCTATAAAATGGTCTCAATCAAGCCGGTTCGACCGTTTAGGGGCTAGGATTCCATTGAGAAACAACACAGACGCATAGATTTTCAAGGACATCAGATGAGATGAAAAAGATACTTAAACAGCTATCATTTTTTGGGACAATATTTTGGAAATATTTTAATTGGAATTCAAATATTTCAGTTGACTTTGTTCTTTTGAATTATTGTTTTGAATTACAGTAGAATCTCGATAACTTAAACCTCGGTAACATAAAAACCTCTGTTACTTCAAAAAATACTATGTTCCCTTCCCATCAGAGCCCAAAACCTCTATAACTTAAAATACGCAACCTCTATAACTTAAATAAATAATCTCTGTATAGGCCCTCAGTAACTACATAGAAACATGTACATACCTCTATATTAACTAGCGTACATAGAAACATGTACATACCTCTATATTAACCTTTACCTAACATAGACACTTGATAACTTAAAACCTCTATAACTTAAAATATTTTGTGTTTCCCTTGGACTTTAACTTATCGAGATTCTACTGTACTTAACTATTTTACCATTTCACTTTTCGAAATGAATGGAGCCAGGTTTATTTGACCATTCATTCCCATAGTAATTATTTATATGTTAAAATTAGAAGAATCATCGCCAATTTTTTAATTTTTTTGGGTACGGAAACCTAATCTCACACTTGAAACATAGCTAAGAAGACTATGCGTTAAATTATCTTTCAAATGAAACCAAAAAAATTAAAATCTGTTAGGCTTTAGGTTTTTCGCTACGATGCGATGCCATAGACTGACAAACACACAGACACACACACATAACGGTCAAACTTATAACACCCCTTGTTTTAGTTCGGGGGGTAAAAAACTCAACATCTACATAGCAATGGTAAACATTTTTTGACTTTCATATTTTAATTTCAGCATACTTTTTGATAATTCTAACTAATTTAACTAACATACCTCTATTGGTAGCTACAAAAACAATAAACTTTTATTATGGTTTTGTGAAAAATTATTCTCAATGTAAAAATCTGTTTGTTTTTCAAGAAATTAAAACTTTTTGTTACTTCTCTAAAAACCACGCGCTGATTGAATGAATCATAAGCGGATAAACAGTATATATATGAAGCACAAAGCTTGAATAACTTTATCCATACACATAATTTATTCGAATTTAATAAACTTTATTTTAAAACATTTCTCACAAAAAGTATTTTTATCGAAAACAAAAAACAAAATGAGAAAAGAAAATTTATAACACACAGTGGTTAATTAATGATGAAGAGGCCGTTTTTTTATATTTTCTTGAAGAAGAATATAAATAGGTATTTAAAAAAGTAAGTTTTTTTGTGTATAAATAAGTAAGACAGAAAAATTATACTATTTAAAACGGGAAGGCGGCAACATTAAAGATGTGAATTGTAATTTAAATGAGTGTGGGAGAAGATCCAGGGCCATGCACGAGTATTTTATAGTCATTTCAGAATGGCTTGAAATATTCGGGGTTCTTGTCAAAGTCTAACAACTTTTTCCTCTCACAAAATTTTCATGCTCGAGTGAACTTCTCTTTCAGGAAACCTGGAAACTTTATAATTGGACGACAAGAGATCTTTTAAGTTTCGAAAACAAAATACTTCTATGTTTATAGAATGTACACCAAAAATTATGAAGCAGAATTCGTATTATTGTTGTAGTTATAAATAATATAAGTTTTTTAGTACAAAACAAAAAATACTAATTATTTTTAACGCGATATTTAACACGCGTAATAACATTCACTTCTGAAAAACTAAAAACTAAAAAAACAGCAAGTTGTGGAACAGGGTAGAAACCTATGAGCAATTATTTGGCTTCTTTTATGATCCAGAAATCGCCGACTAATGATAAGTAAATATATTGATAATATATAATATACATTAAAAAACTTTCAACGGCTTTTCCTCCAAATGTAGTTTTACAAAACGGTTACCACTATTCTGAAAATAGTGTTCGACTTAAATATCTGTGCTACTTGTTGAAAATAACGAAAACCAGTCCCAAAATGACCAAAATCTGCCAAGAAAATAAATTATTCTATTTAATTGACATTTATTGATATTAAAAGACTAGAGAATGTTACTAACAAAATGTGGGAACCGATTCGCACTCCATTTAAGAGCTACCACCGCCAGATAACTGAGATATTGATAACTGGGAGTTTCAACACACCAACTGGCGAAAATCATCTTCTTCTGAAGGAAAATTGCTCGAAAATTCCTATAATTTCTGAAATGAGTGTTATATGTATACTCCAACTGACTCTAGACCTAAAAAATATTTTTGAAAAGAAAATATAGGTTTTTACAATCATTAATTATATCGATATGTGAGTAGAGCAGCGCGCATTGCGGTTAGGGATTTTGAATTAAAAACTAGTAAGATGGAAAACACTGTTTTAATCTTTTGGGGGAAGATTGATGTGATATTCCGTTTTCTATAAAAACGATAATATTAATCCGTTCCTGTTTATTTATGCATATAAATTAAATTATCTTGATATATTTTTCATGTTTTCTTTCAGTTGAAAACAACGACATTCTGTTACACATTAAATTTCATTTATTTCATTTCGAAAACTACACTTGCCATTAAGTTTCCATCGTGCTAGAAGTAAAATATTTAGTTTTTTCTATCCACGTTCAGATGCTGTCAAAAAGATGAAGAAAGCTTTTTGAAAAATGATTTTAGGTGGATCGAAAATTTTTCGTTTTCCATTAATGTGTTAAAAACCCGCTTTAGATAATATCAACTAAATAAAAGTCCTTTATTCCAGAATGTTTCTATATTTATATAATGTCAATTCTGATCGACACTATCATAGAATACTCCCATTAGTATGGCTAAGATAAGGTAGAACGAAAATGTCCACAAAAATATCTGCTAAAAGCAAATAACTTTCTTTTTCTTTATTAGAAAATGGAACACATTTCATTTTGCAATTTGCATTTCTTGATTGAACCTGTAATAATTCTTATAGTAATACGTCAGTAAAATAATGACTAAAACCAACTTTAAGCATGACAAATGACCTTGCACCAAGCATAGCTTACTGATTTATGACGATCGGTGCCCAAATCCATTAATGTTCCGTTTCTGAGTATTTCTTTTTTTTCCACAGGCAAGAAAATAGTTTAGAGATGCTATCTTTAAAGTTATGAAAGCAGAATATATAATAAAAAAAGAATTTTTATTTAATTTTAACCTCAAATCTCTTGTGGAAAAATTATATTAATAATAGTAGTCACACGATGTTCAAGGATAATTTCATTTTAACCTATAATAGGTACATCGTACACAAAACCCGTATTTCCGTATTCATATGAGGTAAAATGCAAAAAAGTAGGTATGCTTTATTATCCAAGGAGAAAAAAGTAAATTTTTTTTTTAAATTACTAACACAACCTTTAGTTATGTCAAAAGGATAACACTACCAAACGAGACAGGCACATAAGGCCATCAGGCAAGAGCAGGTATATATTTACCATACCCAATGTCTCATTTTAATCAGCCAGCTAAAAATACAGTAACACACATATGAGCTGACGATTAAAGACTGTTTTTGCTTTGAAAAATTGTGGTCAAACTCATCTCGTGAAACTACTTTCAGTTTATCATTTAAAATGATGAAAAATTTTCGCAATGAAGTCCCCTTATTTCTAATCTGAAAAGAGACTTACGCCTTAGTAAGCTTCCTTGGAAAAATCTTGTCAGATTTTTACCAGTTCTATAGAAAGTGTCCTAAACTATAAAACAAGTGCCTTAGACTTGACTAATTTGAAGGGCTTGGATAATTCTTCTTCGGAACTTGAGCCCTATTACTTCTCACTGCATAAGAAAATCCATTAAACTCTCATTAATCTTAACCCTGGAATATTTCCAGCTCTAGCAAAGTATAATTCGCCACTGGTCATATTTTTTCCAGTTTCATCGATCCTTGGCAATTCGATCAGTGAATGTGGTGAAGATCCTAGACCTGTTTAACCATTGTTTCTCAAAAACCATATTATTCTAGAAACATCGAGGATTGATTTAAAATTGAACACCTGGTATACGAATACAGAGGTAACACACATTTTTATTTCCCATTGGATTAGTAGATGGTTTGAATAGTTCTTTGCTGTCATCGTTGTTCAACTCTCAGTTGCTGCTTGAGAGTTTGAGAGTATAGCGAGAGATACTGTGTATGCCTGCCTGCCATTTGTGTTCTCTGTATGGTCCTCGTCAACTGTGTGTCGTATATGTCTCTCCCAAACCGTTCCCGTTCCTCTTCTGTACGTTGATAATAACTCGTGTACACACTAACAAGATAACTTTTTTTTCCAATTTTTACTTAATATTAGTTTTTTACTTGCTATGGGATCGTAAACTATCTTATAGATTTTATTTATTTATTTTCTACGAATATAAAATAAATTCCATTAAAATATCTTACGGTTGACGTTTTTCTTGAATTATTTTGCTAAGGTGATTTAGAACTGATTATACAGGATGATCCAAAATGTTTCGTTAATAGCCTCATTAAAAATTTATTAAAAACCCTGGAATATTTTTAATAGTTGTGATGGGCTGGTGTAGTGCATGGTACATTGCACCCAGCCTCTGAAATTGAGGAGCTGTTAAATGAAATTATCAGCGGAAAGGTGCTAAAACACATATATGGTAGCACAATGGGATCTTCTCTCACTCACAAGTGTGTCTTTCGTGGACAGCCAAAAAAACCTGACCTAACCTGGAATATTTATGGGTAAGATATTAAAGAAATTAAAAAAAACAAGTGAAAACAAACAATTGACTGAGTTAATTGTTGAAATACCATGCATAATCAGTGTTGATTTCTTTATCACATTACACATACAAACATGTGACACATACATAACTGATAATCAAGTATAGTGCATATTATAAAATTTCCGCCTAATTGGCGCCCTCATGAGTAAACAGTGATTTTTACGAAATGTTTCAAACAAAAGTTGTTTAATTTTTGATAAGGAACATTTTTTACATTTAAACTTTTGTTCTATCTCTAACGGTTTACAAGATGGGTCCTACCGACCCAAGACCCAGTTGACCTATGATGCTCATTTACGAACTTGACCTCACTTTTTACGTCCTGAGTACGCTGTAAAAATTTCAGCTTGATATCTTTTTTCGTTTTTGTGTTATCGTGTCCACAGACGAACGGACGGACGGACAGACAACCGGAAATGGACTAATTAGGTGATTTTATGAACACCTATGACAAAATTTTTTTCCTAGCATCATTATTTTTAAGCGTTACAAACTTGAGACTAAACTTAATATACTATGTATATTTCATATATACATGGTATAAAAACAGTATCTCTGCGATAAATCATCAAATTTGGAACTGCCATAACTCGTTTGAAAACTTGTAATATATCCCTGAAAATTTTATATCGCCCGTTGCCGCTTTATACGCAGGTTGAAAGGGTGGGGCAATTCCTAAAGTTTAGATTTACAAAGAACAAAATAGAGTTTTTTTTGAAATTTGAGGAATGTATTTTTACTAATTAATTATAATAAGAGTAGGATAATTATCTCGTAAATTAGGTCTCATATCAAAATTTGGTAAAGAATATTTTCTTTTTTTTTTCTCAGTTTTTTCCAGTCAATAGTTCTGCAGCCAATAAGAGAACACCTTGTATATACTGAGTATGAATTTCAATTTAATACTACTTAAGACATCAATGTTAGATTGTATTAATGATAGAAAATGTATCATTTATACTTCAAAATTATATGAATTATGAATAAGATATTCAAGTTTATAGCGAAAACTATATTGTTATCATTGATTAGGGATAAATTTAAGCAGGATAAACATATATTCAACGAACATTATTTACTTTCAAAGATATAAATAATACACTACCGCGAAACATGCACCTAAGTATTAAAATCCTTAGTTACAAAAGGATTTGAAATTGCAACATTCTAAATAATACCAAAATCTACGAACACAAATTGAGACTTGTAAGATTATTATGTACAAAATTTGATAATTTACTAGTATCTTTTTACCCGATTGCGAAACGCACGAGAGGATCATTGCCTATATGTATATGTTTGTTTCTTTTTGACGCTCTATAGACGAAACACGTAGGTGGACTTTAATTATTCTTATGTCATTTGCCTTCAATATGGCGATAAATATGCCTACAAAAGTTCATTATGGCGATAGCCAAATGTTAATAATCTACAATACAGAGGAGGGTATGACCTCGTGACTAACACATTAACGAAACTTCGCGAGTGGCTTCATTTTAGTGTAATTAACAAAATTTTATTTACGAAAACTTTGAAAATTGGAGCGTTAGCATAATAAAACATATAAAAAGTAACCAGGGCAAATATGAGTATCTATAACATATCCAAATCGATAGAGTAGAGGGCATAATCGCAGTGCTTGAAATTCATTGTAACTTTAAGCATTCTTATCTGGAAAACCGCTTTTTTTTTAAATACTTTTTTTCCACCAATTAATATTTAAAAGATCTTTAAAAAATTATAAGAATTCACGCCAAACAAATAATGATTTCACGCTATTGAAAAATGTGTATTAGAACTAGTCATAATGACAAATCGAATCAGCCAGTAAAGTTGTCAATAAATGATTAATTGCAAACTATAGCTAATCATTTAATGCATACAAACACTTTACTATATACGTACCTCTAAATAACTAATCCTTTTCGCTGAACATAACCAAAGTCTCTAAGAACAAGAAGATTACTACTTATGCTTCTAAGAACCATACAAATTACACAAATGAACATAGACTTGAGACACCTTGGTATCAAGTATATAAATTGTATTTCTACGATTTATTTGTCCCATTATTTCCATAGTGGAGGGACGAAAGATTTATACCTCAGAATCCAGGGCCAGTCAAATTGTTTAAAGCTTACTTAAAGAAGTTAAAAATAAAAAGCTCTGCAATCTGAGGTCTTGGGTCTGGAGGATCTATCTTGTAAACCGTAGGAGATAGAACAAAAGTTTAAACATAAAAAATGTCCCTTGTAAAAAAACAAACCTCTTCTTTTTAGTATATTTTCTTGTCAACATCATAGTTTACCCGTTAGGGCACTTATTAGGCCAGAAAATAGGTGTTCATTGACTCTCTATCCTAAGAAGAAGCTTCAAGTGGAAGCTTCTTCTAAAAACGTACGTGTTTTTTATTTGATTATTCCTGTATTTTTAGATCTAGTACAATAATATTATTTAATCCAAATTTCATATTTTTTGTTTAGTTAAGAATTTTAATTAGCTATATTATTAATTAGCTTTATGGAATAATTTATGTTCTAACCTAATTAGCATCCTCACAGGCTGCTAAATGGTAAATGGTAAATTAATAACTGTGATGCTAAATGGTAAATGCTCTTAACGCGAGTGTTGGCGGGTTGACGACTTTTGTTTTAAGAAACCCTAGAAAGACTTTTAACGTGCTCATAGAAACTATCAGCAACCGTAGATTCATAATGCTTAAAAATAATCATTTTCGGTATAGATCGTGCAGAACCTTTCAGGTCTAATTATGAGATTGATATCGCAACAAGCTTTCTCCATGAAACCACTCTAATTTACTTGTATTTTGGATAATTAGTTTTCAAATTCTAGATATATTTTCTAAGCCCATATAATACCATTATGTGTGTAATACCATTGGCTTTGATTCTACTTATAATATTATTATTATTATTATAATCTATATTCAACCAATCAATCAATCAATTGAATTGATTTCGTAATAAATCAATTTCTATAATAGTACTCTCAAAGTAAACAGTAAAAGCATTCATATTACATTACTAGAGCTAAAGGGGTAGGTACATATTATGTGTACGGTATGTATGCAATGTTCGTATATGTATGTATTATACGTATGTATTTATATTATGTTATGTAAACATTAATACTTAGAGTTGATATGTCTTTAAATGTAATATACATAATAATATGTATTATTCAAGTACTTATGTCTTGTATACAGAGTGTATACAGGGTGTTCTTAAATTAATACTCAAAAATTATACTACGAGGTTATGCTAATCAAGATGAATGAAAAAGCTCTTTATCAAATTTAGATTTGATACGTACTTTCCGAGATATTATTAATTGAAAAATCAATAAATCCATCCTATACAAGAGTACGTAGATTCAGGAGGCGTGCACTTTATGTTATTAGGCGTACCATAAAAGTGTAACATCCCTCTTTTTGGGTCAAAATTACCTTATAAACTGAGTTTTATCGAAATTGAAGATTAAACAAATTTTCCCATTTTTTAAAGGGGTTAAAGGGGTACCCCTTTGAAAAAATCGAGAAAATCGCAAAAAAAAATTTTCTTATGGAATTTGATGAAACTCAGTAAATGGGGTAATTTTGGTCCAAAAAGTATAAAAATCTGGTTAATTTAATGATTGGATGCAGAGTTTCGGAGATATCGCAATATTTGGATCGATTTTAGCCCATATCTCAAAAACTATTCGACCAGCCAACAAATGCACCCGAATTTTGTACTTTTTGGGTCAAAATTACCTTATATACTGAGTTTTATCGAAATTGGAGATAAAAGAAATTTTTCGATTTTTTCCAATTTTTTTAAGGGGTACCCCTTTGAAAAAATCGAGATAATCGCAAAAAAATGGTTTATGGAATTTGATGAAACTCATTGGATGAGGTAATTTTGATCCAAGAAGTATAAGAATCAGGTTTATTTAATGATTGGACCTATAGAAAGTTACAACGCCAGAGAGTATCATCAAAGTAGTTCCCCAACCAAAAAATTAAAATCCATAAAATTGTGAACAAAAAGCAGGATATGTGAGGGCTATAACGTGAAAGTATTTGTTTTTACAAGAAGAAATTGTCCAGCAAAGTTGGCGGGTATCTGTTAGCTATTATTATATATTTGCATATAATTTTTCTATGGGAAATGCAATCTTTATAGCTGTATGATAGAATGCAGAAAACAAGCTAAATGAATATAATTATTTCGAACTGAACTTCTTTGAATGGTTTTCTTTTTTTTTAATTTAAGCGACTATCAATCTTTTAAGCTGTATGAAAGAATGCGGTAGACAGCTACCACCTTGAATATTATTTCGAACTGAACTACAGTGTTATAACTTTTCATTTTACTTAAATATCTTTGATAAAATTTACAAACATCACACGGTATATAAAATTGATATCACGTTATTCGTCATAATCATGATATAAGTAAGTCTTTTAAAACAAGTGTTTGTTTTGACAATACAAAGTGATTACATCTTAATGTATTGTATTTGTATTTGTATTATTTATATTTATGTATAATAGATAGTTTTGAATATATCCATCAAGTCGTTATTCATTAAAGTCAGTCTTTACTTTAAATTTAGTTACCATCTTTGAGAATTATAGCAATAGTTTATTATATTGCAAGAATCTAATACAATAAATACTATGCTACTTAATATGGTTCATATAAAATGTACTTTTAGTAAACTTTTGGTAGATTTCTTTCGCATCTTTTAGTTTAGTTTATTAACTTATTTTTCAGTTGATTGAATTTTCTGTCATTTTAACCCAACTTTCTGGCTTTAATTAAAAAATATATGTTAATGTGATTTACATACAATATAACCTTTAGCAGTGCTATCTAGCTCTAGTGTTGTCAACTTATCACTTGATATCACTGATAAGTTGACAACACCAGAGCAAGGTAACACTGCTACGAGTTTACAGAAGGAAGTTTTATCGAAATTGGCAATAACAAAAAAATCTCGTATCCCTTTAAAAAAATCGAGAAAATCGCAAAAAAAAAATTTGCTTTGGAATTTGATGAAAATCGGTGGATGAGGTAATTTTGATCAAAAAACTATAAAAATCAGGTTAATTTAATGATTGGTTGCAGAGTTTCTGAGATTTTGCAATATTTGGATCGATTTTAGTCCGTATCTCAAAAACTTTTCTACCGGTGAATAAATACACCTGACTTTTGTACTTTTTGGGTCAAAATTACCTTATATACTGAGTTTTTTCAATTTGATGACTCTGGTGTTGTCAACTTATCACTGAGACCTCATTATTAAATTTTATTATTTAACTCCCTATGTAAAAAGAGGGGTTTTGTAAGTTTGACTGCTACTTCTGTCTGTCGCGTTGTAGCTTCTAAACGGATGGATCGATTTTTAAAAATAATTTATAACAGAGTATTTTTACTTGTCCATGAATAATCAATGAAAAAAACTGGCTTGATTTTGTTGTAAGTATTTCATAATTAAAACGATTAAATACCCGTATAGTTCAATCTGGTAGTAGAACATTTTTTAGAACCATACAGTCCGTATAAAGTTAATATATTGTATGAATAATTTTATCTGATTAAATTTTGATAAATGAGAAAGTGTGGATTACAATTCACCTTTGTAATATTAATCATTTGTAATAATTATTAATGTTTATCTGTAACATACAGTACAGTATGTTATAAGATGTAGAATTTATTAACAACATCAAAGTAACAAAAACAGAAATTATTTTGACATTTTTAACTTTATCAAATTACCAGTTTTAGTATCTACGTGAAAAATTGCATATTTTTTGTTTTTCCTGAAACAAAATGAAAATTTGTGTAACGTAATTCTTCCAACAGGCATTCTTGGAAAAAATTTGGTAGAAATTTTGATTCAATTAAGAAAATTATGCGTTGGCCTTTCTCTCAAACATCCTATGGTGAAATTCTGACCAGTCAACTTTTTTCTGAAACTTTCCTTTGCGTCGTTTTCTTTAAATTTTATGGGCAACTACAATGCTGGTGTGATATAGAAGCAGATACAATAGTATCTATGTTAACATAAATAATATTACAGTATCCAATAGGGTTTTCCACCAGAAGTATTGTGATATCGCCAACCAGTATGGGTTTGAAGTCCATACTGCAATGACTTGTCCGCCAAAACTTTTGCTAATGTTCCTATTTCCTCAATGGTCAAATTAGTATGGCGTTCGCACCAATACTGGCATAGTGATATCCACAAAAAAAGGAGAACCAACTTGTTTGGGGGAGAAATAGAAAAAGTGTCCAGCGGTTAGCAGCAAATTATAATTTAAAACCTGGCCAAAATAGCGTTAGCGAAGCAAATGGTAGGTATTTGATACAAGGTGTGTTTTGTTACAAAGCGAATCACAATAATTTATATTTGATTAAAAGATACTTAAATTGATTAAAGTAGTTTCGATAAAACCATAATGCGCCATTCTGATCCATAATACTTTAAATACTTTACATTCTTAGTCGATAAAAATTTTGTTAACGAACAAGAATTAATTTTTAAAAAGAGAAAAATTTCATTATCATTACAAATAAATTATTCATTCTAAGCATGTCTAATAATTTGCTAATTAGCTTTCGATGATAATTCAGTCAATTCTGTCACATTCCGAGTCACAGTCTAATTTATATTTCAGTCAGTGAAAATTTTATTTTCAAATAAAACCAAAATAAAAAGTATAGTTACAAAGAGAAAATCACAAAAACTTTTGTCATATTTGTAATTATATTTGAATATATTTTGAATTTTTTTTTGTATATTTTTTAATAAATAAATAAAAATATTTTGTACATATGTTAAAACATCATATATTTTAAACTGCCCTGAACACACAGTTTGAGAAGGATTATGATTTCAAAAAATTTTATGTTGAGTTTTAAACCAAAATATTCATGTCAAGCACTCTGGAATCCATTATTACAAGTTTCGGTTTAATCTATTTGTACTTGCATATCTAAATCTGTTCCGAAAGTCCTTAATCACACTTGACAAATATATCGTAAGTCAGGCAGAAAAAATATTTCAACGAAATCTTTTGGCATTTTTGTGGGGTATTTTCAAAAGTCCTTGAATTTGACTTTGTCATCAAAGGTCATATAAAAGTTATTTCTAAGATATCGCGTTCTCACTCACCCCAATAAAAAAAATATGGGCAGTGATAAGGACTGCCGATAGAAGTGAAAACCTTTTGAACTTTTAGTATAAAAATTTGAAATTTCATAATATTTGAATTAAACTGATCAACATCAATCTGGTTTTCTGATTTTGACATTCCAAGCAACAATTATATGCATGTTTATATAATTTTTATCATTTAAATATATTACGGGCTGTACAAGATTATGACATAAAAAAAAAAACTTTTAACAAAAAGAAAACCGACTTCGAAAGAAAAACGTTTCCAAAACAAATTAAAATGCACTAAAACATAAACAAATAACGATAATATAATGTAGTTAAAATAATTCTCTCAGTTTGCTACATTAGCTTGGCTGACACCGACTCCAAAAATAACAATAATTTTAACTTCATTATATCATCGTTATTTTTTTACTTTTTTGTGCATTTTAATTTGTTTTGGGAAAGTTTTTCTTTTGAAGCCGGTTTTCTTTTTGTTAAAAGTTTTTTTTATTTTGTGATTTTTAGTGAACCTGAAGTGCACTAACTAATTAATCACTAAAAAAAGAATCATCGAAATCGGTTGGTGTGATTTTGAGTTATTCGTTCTCTTGTCGTGCATACTTAATGCATATTTAAGACTTTTATGATTTTCTCATAGATATCGTTATCAGAACTCGATCAAAATGAAATGGGACCACACGTCGCTAAAGAAGTTTTCACTTCAAAAACCTTAACTTACTTATTTCACATTAAAAGATAGTGTTTCCTCCCATAAGTCAGAACCACTATCTCTTAGGGTTCATTTTGTAAAAATATATCGCCTTCAGGATAAAAATGGGACCTGATGGGGATATATTTTAACAAGTTGCATAATACAGCTCATAGAAATGCTCATCTTAGGCTAGACGCAACATCTTGTCGTGTACTTCTGATTCGGTACCTTCTTCTATGAAGCGCAACCGTAAATTTGATTATGAAATTTCAATAGAAATAGCCATTTTGACCAACTGATTCAGTTTCATTTTGATTGGTTTAACAGCGTACAAGGAAGTAATTTAATATCTACATCAATTTTTTTTTTCATACATATTTATATATTTTTGTTTTTATTTATAATAATTAGGTTGTCAGAAAAATCATATTTTTGTTTATTTACAAAACACACATACAATTTTAAAATACAAAACGAAATTTTTATTTATGTCAATGAGATAAAATTATGTTTAATTTAAAAATCCCCCATACATGTTTTTTTTTCTTTTTTTGTTCCAATAGTTTTTTTCTTTTGTTCACAAATTTAACTACAGAATGTTCCAGGATAATTACGTGCAGCCCAAATTACAAGCATTTCGAATATATATTTTTTTAGTGACAAGTATTTGATTGTACTAAAATTTAGAGAATAATGTTTAAAAATTGCTTATACGAGAGAAAATACTTTCTTGAGAAAAAAGCTAAAACGTAAGGGAAAAAATAAACCCTTCTTCTTAAGGTAGAAAGAAGGTAAGAAGATTGAGTATTTAAAAAAAATCCCGATATCTACCAATATCATAAAATGAATGTTATAGTGCCCGCATATAGATATTTTTCTCAGATACGTATATTTATAGATTTTACCTACATTTTTGCTACACTAGGTAAAAGATAAGATATATACAGGGTGTAAAAAATAAGATACGATCCCAACCTTTAAATTTTATTATCATTACGGTCAGTGAACTATTTTTGATAAACTGGAGGATTAAATTCATTCCGAAACGGTTGTAAAAATCAAATTTGTATACGTGTAGCAAGTTAATGCTCGCAATCTCGAAACACTTAGGAAAGTATGTCCCCCATTTGCTCATACACGCCACCTGCCACGCTCTTCTGTATTATCGTGTACAAAGGTCTTTAAACTTCTCCTTATGATAAAACTGTCATTAAATACATCTTAAAATTATCATTGAAATAAGTATTTTTATTATGAAACAAAATTTTTACATTTGTTTCAAATTTGTCTGTACTTTATATAAGTCAAAGTCCATATATGATATTTTTACTAGCTTTTGCAATCTCAACACATTATACCATATAACATTTGAGGGCATTCCATTAGAAAGAAACAAAAAAATTACTTAGTAGCCAGGATTTGAAGCCGAATTCCCTAGATATCCATTCTAGGACATAGTCAACTCCGTCACTTCTGCTCTATGTAAGTAACTCAATTGTATGGAATCCTTCTCGTGTCTAATTCTATTTGTATGTTTGTGTATATAGTACACACAAACAATTCACACTGTTTAAATAAATGATACCTACAAATTATCATTAACTATCCTTTTTCATTAATTAGTATCACTTTCTCTTTCTAGTATGGGACAATCATAATAAATAACTAAAATATTGGCGAATAGATTAAAATGAGATACTTTGTATAAGGAAATAGAAGCTTTCGATTTGTTATGACGCGTTGGTAAAAAAACTTTACCTGAATAAATTTACAAACAAGAAGAAATAATGTAGCACACAAAATTCGTCTTAGCTAGTGATTTGTAGGTAAAAAGAAATTTTTCCATATATTTAAATTTTAATCGAAAATTGAAATTATATAATTTAAAAAAAAAGGTGGAATACATTTTTCTTTTCATTTACATTTAATATCAAAATAATTATAGGCTCTTCTATTGGAAATTTATTCAAAAGTTTTTTCTCATTTTTTTTGAAAATATTATTCTTTTTGGGTAAACGAATAGAATGGGAAATTGATAACAGTGCGTGGGTATTATTTCAATTACGCTTGAACAGCTACGTTTCAATTACGCTATTTAAAGAAAGAAAATTTTTGTAACACGGTAGAATTTACTACTTTTACCATTGTAAATGAATTTCACTCAACTTTCCCTGGGTCTTCATACAAAACTAGCAACCCGCCCCGGCTTCGCGCGGTTGCAATGCTGATACTAAATGTAGTACTGAAAGTCTTTATATACAAAAATGTGTTTATTTAGGACAGCACATAAGAAACCTCTCAGTGTGTCTCTACTATATTATGCATGTATTAATCATAAAAACTTTCTTCTTGAATCAATTTATCTATTATAAAAAACCGCCTTAAAATCCATTGCGTAGTTTTAAAGATCTAAGCATACAAACAAACAGACAGACAGCGGGAAGCGACTTTGTTTTATAATATGGAGTGATAAGGAAGTCATAGGGAATATGATCCGTTTGAGATCAGATCACAATAATTCTGATTACGTAACTAATCCTATTCATTCCGAAAGGGCTGTAGTCTTAGTTGCTTAAATGTGTATACAAATGTTTATTTTTATACTAAATCTGAAAAAAAAAAAGTTCATTTTATCAAAATTAAACTCATAAAGCTCAAAATATTGGACAAGATGAAAATATAACGAAAAATAGTTCCATGTACAACAATGCATTATGTCTGTCTTAAAAATACATAGAAAAAATTTATTTTTACACAAAAAAGCAACAAAGTAATTTACCCTCACTCCAAAAACCCTTTCCATATCTTCTTTTAGCCACTTAAAATGTTTTCAAAAACATACCAGATGATTCGTAAGCTTAAAGACAAACTATTACCGAAAAATATTGATTTTTACAGCTTGTATATTTAATAAGTATGCATTTTTGTTGGATATTTGGAAATATAATTTTTCCGAGATACTCCTTAAATTGTTTTCAAACATTTTATACCTCACAGCACTATTGGAATCATAATAAAGAATCTGGAATCTCCTTTCTTGCATTATCTTTTTAAGTCTCATCATATACTAATCGTTCAGTTTACATGTAGGCATTGCCGTACCACGAGTATGGCAAAGTACATGCGTTTAGCAATGCATCTAAGTAAGAGGTATTATAGATGTTCTATGAAATTGCAAAAGTATGTCATACAACTCCAAGCGTCTTACAACTAATTCAACGCATATCGAAGCTTCAATACAAGTCTATAACATCTCTTTCTTAGATGCATTGCGTAGCGCATGTATTATGTCATACTCGTGGTAGGTCTTACCTAGATGTAAACTGAACACTAGGTATAACAAATCGCTCGGTATGCACAGAAAGCAATACAAACAACTCACTACTCATTTCTTAATTCCCTTTTTCCTTGAGTTCCTGTCACACAGTCATGATAATACCAACAATATTATTTCTTCTTCTCCGTTTTTCGTCCTTCGTTAGGTTATTGTTGTTGAATGATGTTGTTGTGTTGTATAGTTCGATCTCGATATTTCCATGACATTAACTAAAGGTACTTAATAGTTAATGGTACGTGTCACTAAAAGCTCAACCTAGATAAAAATAATAAGGTCTAATATTACGTATGTACATATTATAGATGTGTGTAGGTATACCATACCCCGAAAAAATAGAGGAATAACTTCTTAGAAAGAAAATCCTTTATTTAATATATAATTTAATATAATTTATACATAAGAATTATTGAGAAGAACCATGAAAAATATATTCTGTAATTAATTTATTATACAGGAAGAAAGTACTGATGAGTTTCAAACATATTTCGAGAACTACGTTTTAATAGCGATGGAGCTTAAAATATTACTAAATATTATTATGTGATCCGATCTTATTGGAATTTAAAAATAACACTAATGTGCTTTTACCGAGACCCGGACTCCACATTCTTCAAACCTAATAGAGCTAGGTTAATTTTGATGATAAATTTGAAAAGTGTGGCCCAAATTTAGTAGAATTACATACTTGGTTTATAAAAATTGGATAAAATTTGGATGAGATAGAGCAAAATGAAATTTTTTGGATTCTGATGACGTCATAAAGTTGAAAAATTCGATTTTTTGAAAACATAGGCAAATTTCGTCCGATTTTATTGGAACTTTTTTTGAAACCCACTAACTTTGGGTCATTCTTTTCAGTCGTGATGCCAGTTTTTCGCTAGCTATCACTAATGTGCTTTTTCCGAGACCAAGACTCCACATTCTCGAAACGTATTAAAGCTAAGCTAATTTTGTTCACAAATTTGAAAAGTATGACTCAAATTTAGTAATTTAGTAGGATTACATACTTTGTTTATCAAAATTGTATTTGGATGTGATAGAGCAAAATTAAATTTTTTGGATTCTGATTTTTATTTTGGTTTCAGGTGAGTTTTAACAATGAAAATCTTTCAAAACTACAATTTTTATGGGTGGGGAATATATAAATTTAAGTATTCAACTTCAACTTGGACAAAACGGACCTCGATTCTAGAATGATGTTTGCTTACATCAACTTTCGAGTGAGTGTATTCTATGATACTTAATTTAACGATATTCTTCTTTTTTATATAATAACGAAACACATATAACTAACCATCGCGTTGCTAAATTGCTATTTACGTTTTTTTCGACGTTAGTAGATTTTTTTCTTCGTCAATTCAATTCTATATCTTCCTATGTTTTTTTTTCGTTTGATTTTATCGAAAATATTATTATTATCGAATTTATGTGCTTATCTTTCTACCATTTCCTCAAAAAAAAAGTTACAAAAAGGTATAATAATTTAAAACAATTATTCGAAATGGTTTTCGAGTAGTGATTCAACTCGATTTAAAAATCAATGATTATGTATTTGGTTCGTGTGATAAATATTAAATTAGGGAATATTTCCGATTATGGTTAAATTTTATTTTTGCGATAGCAAAATGGAATATGAAGTGTGGTTTTATCTTATATTATGGTCGAAATCACTTTCTTCGTTTGGATTCAATTAATATTGGGAATATATATCGATGTGATAAGGATATTTCAATAAAATGTATATGTTAAACGTTTATTGGGTAAAAATTGAAAAAATCTGAACCGTTAAACGATTAAGCGAGTAGTTTTTGGGATCGTTAGAAAATTTGTATACGAGAGGTCATAACGAAAATAGGAAAGGTGTCCCACATAAATAAGTAAGGCAATTATTAACAATTCTTAAATTTTTCATGTTCATATTTCCCTCTCCAAAAACAAATTTATAAATCCTAGGTCCCCGCTGGTGCATTTTAACCATAAAAAGATAATAATAAACTTTTATATTTATAAATCCATTTTTTGCAGTATTCATTTTTATCTCTTTGTGAAGGAAAGAAATGATAATTATTATTCTCAAAACATATATTTCAAAAAGAAAATAAAAACATTCTGTTTGTTTGTACCTCTGTAGCTCGATTGGGTCTAGAGTCAGGTGTAGCATTTAACAGTCATTTCCTAACGATTGAAAATTTGAAAAGCTGTTATAGAAGCCGAATATAGCAACTTCTTGTATACGAAAACTAAAGTAAAAAAGTCGATTTAATTCAGGATACTAAATCGGTTTTACGGGATGATAAGCACCAAGCTAATATTATTTATTAATCACTATTTCTCTAATTTTCACAGCTAATATTTCCTTAATTTTACTTTAACAACTGAATTTTGTTTTCTTTCATTCGCTGGGCCCATAACCTGTTAAAGATCCGCAAAATACGAAAGGATTCGTTGATGAAATTATACCACGTTTGTTCTGTAAAAATAGTAAAAAGAAAGTTATTTATTATTGCAATAATTAACTTACAACTTAAAAGCAATAATAAAATTATGTAGAGGTTATGAAAGCTCTCATCACGCGTCTAAACCGAACGATTAGCGCTAGTGCTGCTAGATTAAACATGGACTTGACTACAGCATCTCACATTTTCTTTCTGAAATGATGGTCGCATACTTCTAGTTGACTCTAGACTTACTATATATAGAATACTTCTTGGCTTCTTTCAGTGAATATTATAATATCGCTAAATCTTCTTCTCCTTTAAAACATGTCATCAGATAATTTACAATGCTACAAACAATAACTGTATAACATACGTGTTAGCTGTTTGTAAGCTGTTAACTGGTACGCGCGCCTGTACGCTGTACCTATGTAGAGAAAGGTGCTCTTTATATAACAATACTACACACAGAGGGGTTTACTTAGTTTAGCAACTGTTACAAATTTCTAAGGAATAAGAAATACTATTATTTTAGTTATAGTTCTGGTGTACAGAATGAAACGGTCAAAGTATTTTTTCAAAATATTTAGATTGACTTAATTTCCTTTAATCCCTAGGGGGACACAGGGGCACAACAAGGGATCCCCAGCGAACGCGATTGCTGGCCAGAGTCTTGACTTTACTCAAGGTTTTGCATTCATGTTCTATCTCTTTTTCTACGATTCTTCGCCAGGTCTTCCCGGTTTTCTCCTGCCTTGTGGATTCCAATCGAGTTCAATTTAGATTAGAACTAAAAAATCTGAAAAATTCAGATAATTTAGCAGGAAGCCATATTCCCTATAGTTTTTGCAAGGTTATTTACGAGAAATCTCGTTTTCAATACTCGTACGTTTGAGACTGAAAAGTCAAGAGTTCGAATCTCAGTAGTAGAACAATTATAAATATCGTATTGATGATCTCTGTCTTTTAAGAGCTTCAGATGGATGACTCTTATGATATAAAGCCTGCGTACATTTTTTTGAAAATTTACAATAAGTCAAAAATATTGACCGAAGTCCTTAGCAAGAGTGGAAACATAACAAGAGAATAAATCAAAAGCATATTTCAATTTTGTCCTCTTACCCCAAAACGGATATCATATGCCAGAATTTTTAGGGTTAACATAATATCGACTTGTTTTTTATTGGGATATCATTTTAAGAAATTATCTCGAAATCCTATTATTTCAACTGGATCACTTAGTATATGTTTATATATATGTTTGTCATTAAAATACTCCTACTCCTGGTGAGATCTATTCCCATAGGTAATGTTTATATTCCCTGTTAACTTTGCAAGCATATAGTTAGCTACTTTATTCATGTTTTATCGTTGCATGCTTTTTATAATATCTTTAGAATCGAGCAGAATCAACTGATATTCTTACAAATGCAGTTTATTTTCTTTGAGTGAGGTTGTACTGGCATTCCGGGATACATTTGTATACCAATTATGGATGCCTAGAGTTATCTTATTGGCTCCTAACTACTGGCCATTCGATTTTTTACAATTGCAAATGTTTTCACTACCCAAAAATTATTTTATCTTCCTCTGCACCAATTTTGCCTTTAAGTTGGCTTTAGCTTTCTCATATTTCGAAAACCAAGGCAGATATCGAAAACTTATCTAATTTTATTTTGTATTCTTATCTAATTTTATTTTTGCCTTAGCGCTCGTACTACCTTAACATGCTCACATACTGTGGGATTTTGATCGCTAAAAACGTTCACACTCTTAGTTTAATGTTCTTTTCAGCAAACATGAGTGGACGATTATTGTCTTCTCCAAGATCTAGAGAGAAATTTTATCTATTTATCGCTGACAAAAGATTATTTTAGACTCTTTACTTACAGTTGTCGCTGTTATCCATAACGAAGAAAAATTAGATTCGATATCTGAATGTTGTACTCATTTCACTAGCGGTATTTTTTTAACCTCCTCAAAATAAGATGCATTAAAGCTTTCTAGCACCGCGAATCGCTACATATAAACCATGCATACATACATGCACACATAAACACGACTTGTTTGATAAATTGAAGTTTACTGCACATTTGGAAAATAGCATAAGAAGATGATAATAATATATTTGTTAGCTCCAAACTTGCTCCCTTATACATTCTACCTCGGTGCTTGTGTGCTACTAATGTTGTTGTTGCTATGGGATGGTAGCTAGCGTATCATGTTGGTAACGCGATAGAAATAATGGTATATGGTATGTATGTATATATATGTATGAAACCAAGGTTTTAGTTTGGTTTTAGGATTTACTCACTTGCTTCGTTCACACATATCTACATACATATATGTGCACCTCTCTACTTTATAGAGATGCATCGATATTTATACAAAACCTCAAAACTTGTTTGATTGTTTCCTAACGCTAATTATCACTAGTTAACAAATTTTAGAATAACCGCAAGGAAATAGAGTTAACATCATTTCCTCCATGGTGACGTCAATCAATCAATCAATCAAGCAATAAGCCCTTTATCCTGAACATCCGTCTATTTTGAACTGTTTGTTTTCCTCTTTTAGAGGATATCTCTAAGTTCAGAGTGCCTTTCGACAAAGGCCTCCTCTAACATTTTCCATTGTGTTCTATCTCTGGCAATCCTTCTCCAAAAAGGGCTCACTGTGAGCTTCAACTCATCTTCCCATCTTTTAAATTGTCTCCCCCGTTTCCTTTTTCCATCTCGAGATACCAGCCGGTCACAATTTTACTCCACTTTTCCTGAGTACTCCATTTTAGTTGGTCTATCTTGTCTTGGCTCATATAAAGGTGTTTCGTTTCCTGTCTTGTTTCTTGATTCCTATCATGCTTCTCTCGATTCTTGACAGCATTGTAGCTTATCTCGTTGATGTTTTGAGAAAGAACATGTTTCACAGCCGTATGTGACGCAAGCATATGCCACTAAATACTTTCAAGGCTTTCTCACTTTCTAGGCTAAGCTTGTAGCACTCTAGTGTCATAATTTACATCGATGTATCCCAATGTTTATACACAAATATTGGCTAATAGCCAAACAGGATAACATATAGAATCCCATGTAATCTGGATAGTACATTCTTCATATGATGACATTATTATCTATTGTTCAACCCCTTACTAGTATTACACCATTCCAGGAATTTTAGTTGTGCAAAGTGGTGTGAAAAAAATTGCACGCTAGAATACATCGTCAAGGTTACAGGAAATAAGGTATTTGATTTATGACACTATACCAAAGTTTCTTACAAAAAAAAAACGATATTATCTCGTTTCAAATCTCTGGAAATTTTGTTGTATAAAGTAATCCACTGCAGAAAAAATTATAGTGCAAGTTATTGCAAATTAGAGAAAATTTCAAATCTTACATTTTCAATCAAACCCTATTGTACGGTGTTTGTTTCCCTACAGTATTGTCAAAAGTTTTGGTTGACTGCACGGTACGTATGCTTTTAAATAAATCAAATACATGCTTTGTAGTCAAATATAATGTGTTATTTTTTGCTTTACAATACCACACAACTACAAAAGTATATAATATATATTGTGTGCAAGTAATGCTTATAAATTTGATAATATAGATATCTCTCTTCAATCATCAATACTCTAAATATAGTTGTCTCTGTTCATCAAATGATGGATCGTCGATGGATAAACTACAAGATTGTCTAAATATTTTAGACAATTTTTTATCACACTCTCTAGATTTTTTGATATAGAAATGTCCAATTGAAAAAGATAACCTTTATGATTCATCATTTTTTCAGCCAACTTTGAACGATAAAATAATATTAAAAAGCCCGATGATCTAGGAATTTTTTATGATTTTTGGAAACTTATTTAATCAAAAAATGAATTTATAAAGCTTTATTGAAATCCCTAGTATTATTCAATCCTTGCATATCACCTTTGAGTAAATAAATAAATTAAAAATATTTTACAGAGTAATTTCGACGAACCAACTTGTAAATCAATATAGATTCATTCCATTTCAAATTGTAAACTTTAGGCATTCATATTAGAGAGCTCACAATACGAATTTAGAATGCACATCAAGGCTTAAAACCAATAATTTCAATATTAATACTAATGTGTTTGATGCACACGCTATCTTTATTTCGAACATATAATGGGTGGTCCCTTTTAATCTACATTGGGACACAGCTCGTTTTGTTGTTAACCAACTAAAAAAATAACTTAAATAAAAATTGCAGAGTATGATGGGGTACATCAGATTCTGGAGTAGTTCTTCGGGTTGCTTTTATATCATGTTCTGACATCAAAGTCTGCAACTTTTGTTTGAGTTACTTCTTGATTGGTTTACCATTTAAAATGGTCCATCCTATATATCGATCTAAAAATATTGGAAAAATTAAAACTAAACAAATAACTTTTAATTAAAAAATAATAATTAAATTGCAATAAATAAAAATTATTAAAAAATTCAATTGAATTTTTTCGAGATACCAAAATTTCCTTGCTTTAAGAAAACTAAGAAAAAAAGTATACAAATAAATAAACTTGTTCAAAAGAATAAATTCAAATTATTTTTTGTAATCAATAATTTCTAATTAAAAACATGTCAAAAATCATGGATTTTTTCGATTAAAAGAAGTTTTTAAATGTATTATTATTATTTACTTTTGATAGAATTAAATTATAGATTATTTAAAATAAATATGTTTTGACATATTTAGACATGGAGATAGAAACATTAAAAAGTCAAAAATATGTTAAAAACGTAAATATAAAAAAAAATTCAAAAGAAAATCAAATTTTAAGAAAACTCCCGCTGCAAAAGAGTTAATCTTTAAGAAGTAAAGAAAAAATTATAAAGCAAACATTGATCTCATTATTACTGCCCAAAACAACATAAAGAATTCCAAGTCATTTCGTTACGTGACGACAGCCTACTAAAGTAGACAGCCGATCAGTTCCTCATAATACACAATACATTGTCTGAAGACTCTTTCTTTGTCGTATACATAGGATCGGCCATAAAAACTCTTCTTAGTTCACATATTTTAAATAGCTAATCTCTTGTTTGCAAAACTGTATATACACGACTGTGACTTTCTCAGAGTGGCTATTTTTCTTTACTTACATGACGTAAACACAACAAACATTTACATAATCCATGCTGACTGTACATGGTATTTCAACAGTTAGCTCAGACAATTGTTTGTTTTCTGTAGGTAATATAGGGCTTCCGTTAGCATTGTTCATTTTTGCCATTATTACTGGTTCGTTGTTATTATCAATGTCATTTTAACCGATTTTGATTCCACTTTTTAACTTCCGAGAGGAAGTTAATGTTATGGATCCGATTTTGAATATCTCCAGTTTTACATATTTCTGCGGTATCAAGGCCGCAATATCCGAATCAAACATTTTCAATGTGATGTCTGTGTGAGTGTGTGTACGTATGTGCGTGTGTTCGTATGTTCGTTCGGATTCTTCTGCCTCGATTATCTTGCGAATCAGTAATTACATTAACACGTGACTGGACTTATTCGACGCGTAATCGCGTATTTAAGAACTGAACTGTTTTTAGCAGAATTAGTTGAGCCGTTTTTAAATGGTAATAAAAAAACTAGAAAAAACTGTATAAACAGAATCTGAAAAGTGGATAAAAAAAACAACGTTTATCTATGGAGATAATGATCGTTCCAGCATAAGCTACAGTGCATCCTCGAAGAATAATCTATGAAGGCAAACAATACCTTTTTTAAATGTTTTTCCCTCTCTGGGAAGTTAGTCGTGTGAACTACAGAGTTCGCACTCAGACGACTTCAGTACCACACAAACTATGTACTGCCAATTTTTCGAATAGCAATATTCTATATCTTCTTACTCCTAGTCTATAATATTTTTTTCCAATAAATTTTCCTACAAAAAACTCACTTTTTCCTTTCGTCATTTCATAAAATATAATATTGAAATTAGTCCTGATATCATGATTTTTAATAAACTTCACAAAGAGTTTGAAAATACAAAAATTAAATTTTTCATTCAGAATTATAATCAGAAAGGAAAATATCATTAAAAGTTATGTTTATGAATGGGAATAAATTCGAATAAAATAAACATTTTGTTGTTGTTGTTGTTGTGTAAAATGAAAAAAATAAAATTGTCAATACCTAATTAAAAAGGTGTCAAATAATATATTTGTATGTGTATTATTTTTTTTAACACTTGACGATACTTCTCGATTAAAAAATTCGATTAAGCATGTATGTATTCGTTTTGATACAAAGTCGGTTAGTTAGCACAGTCAATTTTTATACCATGTATATATGTAGTTACCATTTAATTTTAAAAAAAATTTCGGAAATTTGCTTTAGGATGGATAGATGAACGCATTACCTTATTTCATACCTTTACTTTTCGTCAAGCATATGACGCGAAACCCGTACATTCAGTAAAGTCTACACAGCGTCGGATCAAAGCTGGAGCAAGTGTAGTGGGCGCTCCAGGCCTCAGATACTCGAAATTGTGTTGATTATTGAAATACAAGTTAATTTTTGGAAAAAAAAGACGCCGAAAGACGATCTCGCTCTACCTTGATTTGGTGGTAGAACCGGCGCTAAGTTTACGGTATCCTAGAAAAAAATCTTTGAATAAAAAAATAATAATAATAATAACGACACAAATAGAATAAAAAACAAATACATCTCACACCATTAGAAAAAAAATAATATCACACTTCGCTATAGTGATATTTCTAACACAATTATGTACATACGGTAAAGTATTGTACCTAAGAGACTAATGTTCCTTGGATTGTATATATTTGTTAAATATTAAGAAACTAGTAATTATCAGTTGGGCATTTTTTTCTGTGAAATCAAAAATATTTGCGAATATTAAAGTTTATGAATTTGTAAAATTTATTAAAAAATGTTCTTGAAAGTTCCGGATATTGATCTCAGTCCTTCTTATATATCTATAACAATCAACAAGTTCATATTGGTGAAATCCCTCGTAAAATTATTTATTAAAAATAAGTAAAACATGATACTGGGACGTTTTTTTCGCTAAAAAAATTTGAACGAAACATTTTCTCAAAAAAATGAGTAACATATAATTCAACAAAATGTGTTATGTTTATATTTATTAGTATCAGGAAAGTTTACAATCGGATTCACATGACAAAATAGTTTAAAAAAAGATATGAAAATCTTCATATATAAAAATTACGTGTCCCGTTGTTTGTACGCTATGGACTACTAAACTACTGAACCGATTTTAAATTTTATATTTGCAGGCCGTGTGCGATTGATTCAACTTGAAAGGTAGGGTAGCTTATGTCTATTATTTGACAGTCACGATTATCTGTTAGTTCCAAACGATTTTAATAGATGGCAATATCTGAATTGAGTAAGAATTAAATAGATGGCACTATGTTAAAAATACAAACGTTTCATATCAGCTACAATTACTGTTCCCCGTGAATAGTTTATTACAATGTAATATAACAGGAACCACTTAGCCACAGCAACGCTTGGCTGGGTTTGCTAGTATAATAATATAATACAAAACTGGGATTGAAGGTAAGAAACTCTTCCCTACATATACTGTATATAGGTGATATAAAAGGCCTATTGAGAATATTTCATTTAAATACATTCACTCCAACTCTCTTACTTTTGTGTGTGTGTGTACGTAGGTGTACATACATAAAGGCTTTTTTTTATGTTAACAATTTTTGTAATAACAATTCAAAATGAATAGAATATAAAATCAAGGACGTACGGACTTGATTGTTTGGTGTACCTACACTACACTACAACCCTACTACTAATACCTCGAAAGTATATCGAAATAATAGAAACAATTTAGGTTGGTTCGTTGATTGCTCTTTGGTACTTACGGGAGACATATTGTTATGTGTATAATATATAGCTCCCTCTGTATGTGTGTAATGTTATTGTGTATAACGATAATTACGAAAGTAAATGGGGTTTTGTTATCCTATGGAACACAAAAAAAAAATTGTAATCGTTAAGTCCATACGGCATTATACAGGTGTCAACATAGAATTGATGGGACGGGGCATAATGAAAAATTGTGATTATTTCGAAAAATGTTCGTGGAAAGATAAGATGAAACAACTATTTATTTATTTTAAGCTTTTTGCTAAAGTAATCTGCTTGAGTTTTCAATCCAATTTTCTTTAATTTGATAATACATCAATTTTGCGAATGTAATCACAATAAGGTCAGAATTTCTGGTGCGTTTCTCCACGCTTGTTTGTCAGTAGCAATTCTCTACCATGTATTTCCACCGTAGTTTCTAAACTTATCCGACGATCTCTTACGTTGTCTCCCACAATTTCTACGGTTCAGTCGTAGTGTCCAGAATATAATTCACTTTGCCCAAGACTGTATTTAACCCACGAACTAAAAAAAAGGGGTGCTATAAGTTTGACCGCTATGTGTGTGTCTGTCTGTCTGTGGCATCGTAGCGCCTAAGCAGATGAACCGATTTAGATTTTTTTGGTTTAGTTTGAAAGATAATTAAATGGAGGATATGTACCTGAAAAAAATTAAAAAATTGGCGATTATCTTCAAAATCAGCTCAGTTTGGAAAACACTTTAAGGGAAAAGGTATTTTAATAGAGGGTAATCTGAGATATGTTTCAAGTGCGAGTTTAGGGTTCCGCACCCGTAAATTTCACTTGTTATAAAGTTATTTTGACATAAAAATGAAAAAAAAAAAAAAAAAAAATTAAAACGACCGTTCGAATACTAGATTTACAAATATACCCTTTTTAAGACTGTCGAATTCAGAATCTCCCAGTTGTAAGAGCATAAAAAGTCTGTATGCCTGATACTGTTTTTAACTGGTACTTTTTTTTTTACAAATTTTGAAAATCAGTAGAAATATATCAGAACGAGGTAGAATTTTTTTTTTATATAGAAACAGGAAACATAGAGAGATCTATTTATAGATATGATTTTCTTAGAAAAACTAGAATAGCATGAGTTTATACATAGAAAAATATATTCATGTTACATGGTAAGACTATTTTTTTGTACCTACTACACCAAACTAAAAAGGACATACTGTGTGGATTTATACAACGAAAACTCTCTACTCTAAAGTTATTTGTCTGTTCTTTAACATAAATAATAATATTGTTAAAGTTATTGTTTATTTTTGTATTATTGTAACTACTCTTAAACTAAAAAGAAAATTGTCTACCTTCAAGCATTATTTTCTTTCACATATACAAACAAAAAATAAAAATAAAAGTAATAATGTCATTAAAAATAAATAGGCCATTTTATATCTGTTTATCTGTCGCATAACTTTTGTGTTTATCGTAATAAAAGTTTTAATTTTACTTTTTTTTTGACAATATCTATTTGAAAAAGAAACAAAAATTACTTATACTACTTGTGAAAAATATGTTGTTGTACAAAGAACGAAGAAAATGGCGATCAACGTAAAGTGAAAAATTATAAACGACCTATGAGTATGGGGTATGGGTATGGAGGTTAGCGGGCCATGCTCGAGCATCGGGCCTCGAAGCAATGGTTCAAAGCACCTAGCCAAATAGACCCTTGTACTCTATCCCCACTGCGCTTTTCAGTGGCTATTATAACCAACTGATGTACTGAAACCCAGGATCTGCCTAGCGCTGAGTTTCCTAATTTCTTCTGGTTCGACTGTGGCCGGACCAAACCATTTCCTTCGCTGCTGTATGAGCGCCGAGCAGTAACAGAGAAAGTGTATCGATGTTTCTTCTGAATTTTCTCCGCATCTGACATACGCGGGAGATTGTCTTTTTCCAATCTGATATTGGAACTTGTTCAGGTTATCATGCCCTGTGAGTAACTCTACGATGACTCTAATATCAGCTCTGTTTAGTTTCAAGATCTTCTCGGCTCTGTTACCGAGCGAGTTTCTTTCACCCAACAGGCTTTTGGCGATTCACCCTCCCTCGTAGCTGGTCCATGCCTTTAATTGTTGGTTTTTCAGATTATCTCCTAATCTGTTAAGACCTTCTTGGTATGCCATCCTCGCAAGCTTTTCTTGAGTGGGAGCCATGGTGGTTCCCACTCCCAGTTTGGCCAGCTTATAAACGACCTATTATTCAGCAAATTGTTTGCAAAAGCAACACTACTGCAGAGGTTGATGTGCATATTACTCGATTAATCGATAATTATATGCCCAAACGGTATCTGGATTTACTGCAAAATTAGAGATTGCTTACAATAAATAATGCAAATTTTTCGTGCCAAAATCAATTACTGCTGAAATATCTCAGACCACTTCATAAATAAGAACTTTATTTGAATATCTGAACTACTACATATAATAAAGCTGAAGAGTTTCTTTCGTTAAATACTTGTTTAAACGCACTAATCTCTGGACGTACCAATCGGATTCGAAAAATTCTTTTATGGTATAAAAGATACATTATTAGCGAGTAACATTAGCTGTTTTTTATTTTATTATTTGAAATATTTTTCCAAAATTTTCCTATAAAACTTTATTATAATACATATATATTATATTATAATGGAACTTAAAAACTACATAATCGATTTCAAAAACTATTTCACCTCTTTTATTTTATCGATCCCCATTAAATTGTGAACAGAAGGGTGGGTAAGAAAAGTCATGACTGTAACGCACTCCATTATGCTTTTAAAGTTGAAATTTCCCCAACGAAGCGGGCGAACAACTACTAGTTTTGCATATAAACACATACTGTTTAAATTTTTATGTAAGCTAGAATGGAATCGGAAAAAATTCAAACATTAAAATTTCAAGAGTTAAAATTCTGTAATTTTCGTTTCCTAGCCTTTTACTTTCAAGATTTATAAAGGTGATTTAACTAACGAAATATTCGCGTTAATAAAAAATCAAATTTTTCTGTTTCTGGACGATTTCTTTGCTACTATTCATGTTTAAAAAAAAAGTTATTGACATAAAATACTTCGATCAAAAATCAATTTTCATTAAAGTGGACTTGTGACCCACTTAAATGTTCAATTCAATTATAAATAATAAACTGACCTCTATCGATTCTGACGAAAGAAAAATCGAATAATCGTAGTTTAAATTCAATTCGGACCTTTTTTTAGTCTTTAAAACATAAATACAACATAAAATTTTTGCTTTATATTACGGGGAAGAAACGATATCTTCCTAGCAGGAACTAAATAACCTCACATAAAAAAAATACATATTGTACTCTCCGTGTTTTAAACTAGTAATTTTATTTTGGAGTGTTATTTCCTCTACTTTGTGTCATTTTTTTAAATAATATTCACACATTATTTTCTTTCTGATTTTATTACAGAGTGCGAATTCATCACATATTTGTTATAAGAAAAATCAGTCAATTGTAAAGCAATCCATAGACATTCAATACTTTTACCTCCGTCATTTTTTAGCCATTATACTGGATAGTTTACACAAACATCTTAAAATCAATATTTCGCTCATTTTAAGAAATCATGCTAAATTTAAAACAAAAATGATTCAAATTCAGTAATATTAAGAATATCACTGTCGTACTAGTTTCAACATTGCCCAAAAATTAGACAATTTTCTTACACTGAGTTTCTGCACCTCTTTCTAAAATCGTTGCTAGCAATCGAAAACTGTTCATAAAAAAATTAAGTAAATTTTAAGCATGTCTTAAATTGTTACCACTGACCCCGAATACTTGATATTTTCTAAATTTTTTTGGCATTTTTGAATTTGAATTGAGATCGTTTCAGTTTTCGGTTAGAAATAGATGAAAAAAATTGGTAATCATAAAACATATATGCATTTACTTTGAAGAAATAAACAAGAAACATCAAGACCAAAAAATTATCCGTCTGTGGGTCGCTCTAACCCCTCACTGTTAGAACAGCAAAAGAAAATTATTAGTATTCATTTGTATTAAATATCACACAGGGAAAGACGATCATTATAACACAGTGTAACCCAACACCGTTACCGTATTCTTTCTACTCCCCGCTGCTCCCACTAACATCTCGTTTCAACTTTCTTTCTTCTTTTTTTTTTTAAATATAATGACACAAAAAAATATATGACATAAATAATTGGTTTTGTAGTGGGGGTGTGAAAAAAAATTGAAAGGATATATTTATTAAATGTCCTTGGAGTACATTTTCTACTTAATGAACAGAAACAAATGGATTTTACTCTTTTTTTTGTATCTTTACAATTTTTGTAAAATCAATATCGCCCATACTTTAATAGTGATGATCCTTTTTATTTATTCGGCATTCAGTATTAGTCTGCGGAACAGCACTTTTTTTGCTAAGTGATCAATACATACTTTAAACTACGTGAGTGGCTTCTTAAGGTATTTCCAGCATGGTATTTGCAGTTTCTATGTTAAAGCAATGGTACAATTTTTTTTTCGACAGAATTTAACGAAAAATTAAATTTAAGAATTTAATAATGCTTACTATTAATTCCCCAAAGTTTCAGAAATTTTGACCGTTTAAAATGGGAAATAATTATGCCAACGTCCCAATTTCGATCAATTTACGTCAAAATTAATATCTCAAAAGTGAAAATTAATTTCTAAATTTTTTTTTTAGAATTTTATTGTATAAACATTTTTTTCTATTTTTTCTTCAATATATAATAATATAATAAAAAATAGTTGGAGAGACCGGACATTTTACATGCTTTAAATGGGACATGACCCTCAAAATCGCGAACTTTGTCTTTAAATATCTCGCGATCTAAACGGTCAAAAATTATGAAATTTTAGGAATTCATAAATAAAGCTATTATAAACCCGAGAAAAAAAATTCGACCAAATCTGTCGAAAAGTGATTTCATGCTGGTACTACCTTAATAGCGAGTCTACCATACTTTCTATCAATGACTTTTTTCGAAAGTACTGCGTTTTCCAATTAAAGCTATCGGTCTGAAAAATTGCAGCAGGGAATAACCTGTGACTTAATATAACCTATGATTTAACTATAAATCCTTTAAACAATAATTCTTTTTTTTGTATGCATTTCGCTCCGAATTAAATACACTTCTTCTCTAGGTTTATTTAAATTGGATCGTAAGACTATATGATTATGATGAGGCAAATTTTGGATTTAAGTAACGTCACCAAGGACAAAAATAAATTTTTCAACATCTAACTTCTTACTTTAGAATCAAAAGCTTACCACTTACCACAGTATCATGTCTTGATCAATTTTATTTAACATGATGTTTATATCATACAACGATAATAAACACAGGTGCGTAACAATTTATTTGCCTTGGGGGGAACTAATTTTGTATATTCAATAATAAAAAAAAAACAACTAACCATCCAGATAAGGTTATTTAAGTAAAGTTTCACCACAAAATAAATGAACTTTTCACATATCGAAAGAAAATAAAGAAAATGTGCCGCAATGAATACGACTCTTATACGGCTGACCAATTATTTTCTGTTTAATTAAATTATTGTTTTAATCAGGTCTATTGCATTATGAAGCCGAAATAATTTAAGTTTTAGATTTTAAGACATTAGAATCGCAAATAAATATGTAATTAATTGAATTACACCAAAAATCTTTGAATAATAAATTCTAACAAAATTACATCTTTGCTGAATATGTTTACTTTAATTTTGATTACTATTTTCCGAGAAATTTTTATAATTTAATGTTTACGTTGCAAATCTAAGGGATGATGGAAATTACATGCTCATCGACACAAACGAATTTTAAACAGCTTTGAAATTTTGTGAAAAACAATTAGTTGATAGTCTAAAATTTCAATATTCCAAGTAAATATTTTAATAAAGGTACACATGGATTAGTTACTTAACTTGAACTAAAAATCGATTCAAAAAGGGTCGAGAATTTCATCAACATAGACCTTTGGTTAATAGTCTGTCTCTCCTTTCAAAGCTATCAGTTTTTCAATAGTTTGCAACAGTCACGATCTATTAATTGATAGACGTCATTTATCGGCATCTTTTATCGGCATTATAAAGGGTTTCAATTATTTTTCAAAGCATAAACGTGATTGAAAATTATTAAAGCAAGATAGAAATGTTTTTTGAGGGAGATCAGAATTTTTCGGCAAAATGAACTGATTTATTTATATCGATTTACGGGGAGATCATTTTAATTTTCTAGTATAAATTTAATAAAATCGGGGTTAAAAGTGAATTAACGAAAAAACCACTATTTATCCTTCATCGAATTAAAATATTAATTAAATCAACAAAATACAGAACAAGAGCAAATATAAAGAAAAAAATAACATAATGAAATTAACAACAAAGATAGGAAAGATCGAGCGTAGGTGGGAAAAAACCAGGAAATATATACTGTAAGAGACTAAAGAAAGTTGATGGTTTTGTGTGTGTGTATACAGCATGTCCTTAAATTGTTGAGCCTTCCTTTTATGAGTTGTTTATTCTCAGATAAAAGTGGGCATAAAATAAGTTACTTTGGATTGGACATTAGGCTTCAATTTATATAAATTTAAACTAGATTTAATTTAAAAAAGTTTAATAATCAGGTTAATTTAATGATTGGATGCAGAGTTTCTGAGATATCGCAATATTTGAATCGATTTTAGTCTGTATCTGAAAAACTATTCAACCAGTCATCAAATGCACCCGATTTTTGTACTTTTTGAGTCAAAATTACCTTATATACTGAGTTTTATCAAAATTGGAGATAACAAAAATTTCTCGATTTTTGCAATTTTTTTAAGGGGTACCCCTTTGAAAAAATCGAGATAACACGAAAAAAAAGAATTTGTTTTTGAATTTGATTGTATGGGGTAATTTTGATCCAAAAAGTATAAAAATCCGGTTAATTTAATGATTGGATGCAGTGTTTATGAGATATCGCAATATTTGGATCGATTTTAGTCCGTATCTCGAAAACTATTCGACCAATCATCAAATGCACCCGATTTTAATACTTTTGGGGTCAAAATTTCCTTATAAACTGAGTTTTATCGAAATTGAAGATTAAAAATATTTCTCAACTTTTTTAAGGGGTACCCCTTTAAAAAATTCGAAAAAATCAGGTAAACTTAATGATCGAATGCAGCTTTTGCAATCTTTTATCTCTTTGCACTGTACAACCTCTGCAGGAAGGTATATTTTGTTCCCCCATTTCTGATAATGTTCTTTTTATAGAATTGTTAATTTTGGTCAGTCTTAAATGTCACAGGCACCTTATAATATCTTTTACTGACTTTCAAAGCGTTAATTCCAAATGCCATTGAGATGCTTGAAATATTTTTCTATATCTGACTTACCTTAAAACAAAGACCTCTTTAAATTATGGTTAAGTACTTCTGGTACACAGTGTAAACTGCAGTATTATTAAAGAGATATGAAAAGTCAATAACAATTTTCACATATCAAATTATATGATGACTACTTTTCTACGTTGGTATGTATTTACGTATAAAAGTATATTCTTCTAATTTTCCTTTTGCTATGATTTTCCAACACACTTATTTAAAGAACGTCAGTCAATTTTCATCTTTTATGAGTATACGTAAATACATACATATACCTAATAATTGTGGAAATAAAAACGTAAGAGAGAACGTAATGTGCGAAATTTCATTTGTTTTGTATTTTAGTTCGTAATTCCTTAGCAAAAAAAAATGAATTAAATGATTTTACTGCCAGACTTCTAATTGATAATCAAACACGATACCTTTTTAACAAGCTTTTATTTAGTTTCACCTGTCCCGTTGTCTGTCTGTAATCAAATCTTCAAAGTCAAATTTGACCCTCTTCCCGGATTCTGATTGAGCTGAAATTTTGCATATACATGACAATTTTGCATGGTAAGGTTGTAGCGTCCTGATTTTCTTACCACTTCCATCATATTTGATATAAATACACTTTTTTTTAGTCTTAAATTAAAAATTTCTATATAAAATACTTTTTTAGGGACAAGCTTTTAATGTTCTAAAAAGTAGAAAATAATTTTACCTACGAGTCACTCATATACGACTATTTGCAAAAGCTTGAGACGCTTAATATCAAGAATGAATCGAAAAATAATTAGGCATGTGGAGTAAATGAGGCGTTCCGATTCATTTTTGATATTTTAAGTGGAGCGACTCAAGATTTTACAAATAGTCGGGTATGAGTGCCTCATAGATAAAATTATTTTTTACTTTTTAGATTTTTATTCCTCTCAGTAATACATGGATGAAAGGTCATATTCAAAATAAAACAAAAATAAATAAATATAACCAAGAACCACTTTTATAAAAAGCCACTCGCATGCAATCATACTTAACCGAATCAAATTTAAAAGATGTAAACGTATCAGATTTTCAGAAGTAGATAGCAATTTATAATATTCAAATGAAATAAAATGTTGAAAGTATCTTTCTTACCTTACCTACTCCATTTTATACATTTATTAGTGAGCTTTACTTTCATGTACTCATAAATATGGGCAGCTACCTACTACCTTTGTTTTTCATTTGTAAGTTATGCTATACTTGATTCAGGAATATCAGCAGCGTGAAATTAAGTTGGACTTAGACTGGATCATTCAATTAAGATATTTCTTACGATATGAAAGATCACGTAATATCTAAGAAGAAAAAATATAGTTCTACAAAAGTAAATCTTTCAACGCTACAACGAATACACTTATATATAACTCATTTGTGTACACAGTATGGTAGTACCTAAATGGTCTCCGCAACCAGATAAATTGTTCAGCGTTGCCGCTTGTACAACCCACTTATAGATTAAACTAAATATTCGTCAAAAAATAATCTTTGTTTCTTGTTTTTTCGTAAATTAAACGGTCAATTACATTCTGTTTAAGCTCATAGCATCCCTTATTTATTTATTTACATAAATCTAGTTTTGTAGCTATTTTTCTAAAACAACGCGAACTAAAAATGTATGCAAATGTCTTCTAAACAAAATGGATTCCTCTCCTTTGAATGTTAAATTTCAACGACTGAAAATTTATATCAATTTACAGGGCCACATCTATGGAATTTTTCGTGCAAAATTACTGTTAGTCATGTGGCGTTGGAATTACCTTAAGTTTCTATATATACAAGTTCGTTTTCAAAATTATTGACGAGAATACGTCAATGTTTTCGTTTGTCATAGGGATTATTTCGTAAACAAGAGCTCATGGCCTAATGCTATGCTATCTAGTAGTGTATACAAGAATCAAGTTGATATATTTGAGATCTACTATATCGACACCCCTCTTTCGTGGCGAAAAGTGTTTCAATTACTGGACGAAAACGAATATCGAATGTTCCGATTATCGAGTGGACAGTTAATATTTCCAATCAACAAAAGTGACTAGAACCTTTAACTTCTCTCTACTTTTTTCTCTTGTCTATATTAAAATAATTGAATAGTACTTCCAGAGAAATGCAAATAATATGCAGATATTTTCGAACGAACTTTAGCGTTCACTTAAAATTACAATACCTTAAGAAAATAAATAAATAAATATAAATAAAAACAGTTATTTAGAAGAAACAAATGTTATAATAAAATAAAATCCTTTTTTAAAAAGCAATTAAATCCTTTTTATTTTACATAAAATGAAATTGTATATAAAATAATTATATTGTTTGGTGTAAAATTTAAAATATAAAATTATTATGCTTTGTTTTTATATATTTAAATAATATAATATTTATTATAAAATATATATTACGGGTTTTTTTTCTCTCCTTTGTCTGTAATACTAAATTTTATCTAGAGATATTTTGTTGAATATAATATCTTATATGTCTGTGGATATTTATCTCTATTTATGAGATTTGATCATTAAAAGTTGTATTAAAAGTATTTTTAGGTAATCTCACAAGTATTTTTGTTATTTAATTACAGCAAAAATAGAAAATATCGTTAAATTAAGATTTTAATTTTATAAAAAGTTCACAAAAAGCTCCTACGGACTCAAGACCTAATTGACTTATGATGCTCATTTAAGAAACCCGATCTCACTTTTTACATCCTTAGCATGCCATACAAATTTCAGCTCGATATCTCTTTTTTGAGTAATCGTGTTGACAAACGGACAGACTGACCGACGGACAACCGGAAAGGGACTAATTAGGGGATTTTTTGAAAACCTATACCATAATTTTGTTCGGAACATCAATATTTTTAAGCGTTACAAACTTGGGATTAAACTTAGTATACCTTGATATATTTCATATATTTCATATAAAAATTGAAAAAGGTTAGTTTTAGACTTTTAAATTTTTGTTAATAGCATTAAATATTGAAATTTGTGAGTGTATTGTCCTCGGATAATTTGTCGCGGGTGATTTGATTTGCCGGTGTATTTTCATCGGGTGTGTTGTCATGATGGTTTCATCGGGTGACTAGTCCAGTGATAATGGTTTCAATAATTGAGTCAGGTATTAAAGTGGTTCGGCTGTTACGTAATTACTATTCAACTAGTCAAATAGGCAATTTGTATGACGTAAATGTAGGAAAATTCTCTAAAAATATCGTAAACTAGGCAAATTGTTGACGAAAATGTAAAAAAATGCTCTCAAAATTTCGAAAAAGCGTCAAAAATCAAAATTTTGAACAGAATCTGTGATAAATTTTGTTCATGAAAAAAACTTTTCATGATTCACCAATTTTAAAATAAAAAAATTCAAAACTTTTCACCAAAAATGTGTTGAAGGGGCTTTGAACTGTTATTTAACGCAAAAAAAAAAAATGAATATTAACCCGTATTAAAACATAATTTTTTTAATTAAATAACAATAAATAATAAATGGATTTAAAACGTTGTTGTTAACTACAATTTGTTATTGTTATATAAATATCATTATTATCTCGATATGTAATAAAATAACAATAACAATAAATGCATAATAATAAATAAAATGTTATGCAGTTTATAATATGTAGCATTCATTCATTCATCATAAATCAAACAATATTATATGAATGAGTTATAAATGATAGACAACCATCATTCAACTGATGTCTAGCATGGTTGCATATCAACTAGGTATATAGACATAGAAAGATGACTTCTATTGTTTCATTTATATAAATGTTTTACTGTTTTCAATAAAATTGAATCAAAAAAATTCATACTATTATATACAATCGATGGGCAACCTTTAATGTGATTGTAAACCTACAGTATTGTAAAAAAGTTTTGGTTTATTGCACGGTACATACATATAAACCAAATACATGGTTTGTAGTCAAATAATGTGTTATTTTAAGCTTTACAATACCACACAAATACAAAAATATATAATATATTGTGTGATTATAAATTTGATAATAAAGATATCGCTCTTCAATCATCAATACTTTAACTATAGTCGTTTCTGTTCAATGATGGAACTTCCATGAACTCATTATTAAATTAAAATTTTGAATTTATATCATCGACAACCTTATATTTTTATGGTTTTATTATAAACTACAAGATTTTCTAAATATTTTAGATAGTTTTTTATCACACTCTCTAGATTTTTTGATATAAAAATATCCAATTGAAAAGGATAACTTATATGATTCATCATTTTTTTAGCCAACTTTGAACGATAAAATAATAATAAAAAGCCCGATGATCAAGGAATTTTTTGTGATATTTGGAAACTTTGTTAATTAAGAAATGTATTGGGCGCAAAATATTTGACGCATGTGCAGAACGCGTAAGCAAATCTCTCATTACGGGACTAGATAACCTAACGTTTGACAGAAGTTTTGACGGGTTAAAGAAAATACACTAGTAATGAATGGACAATTTGCTTGGACTATCAATTTTATTATGTAACATCATGTACTTCTTTCTCTGTTCCTGTTCCTAGACTCATCAAAATAGATACACGTGTACCGTTAGATATTCAGTATATTGTGTAAGCATTTTTATACTATGTATATATGAAATATATATCAAGGTATACTAAGTTTAGTCCCAAGTTTGTCTTGCTTAAAAATATTAATGCTTCGAAAAAAATTTTGGCATAAGTGGTCATAAAATCACCTAATTAGTCCTTTTTCGGTTATCTGTCTGTCCGTCTGAAAACACGATAACTCAAAAAACAAATTGAGAAATCAAGATGGATCGTCCTTATGACGTTTACAACGTCATAAGGACGTAAAAAGTGAGATCGAGTTCGAAAATGAGCAACATAGGTCAATTGAGTCCGTAAGACCCATCTTGTAAACCGTTAGAGATAGAACAAAAGTTTATATATAAAACAATTTTCCTTATATAAAAATAAGCAACTTTTGTTTGAAACATTTTTTTTTTTTTAAAACACTGTTTACCCGCGAAGGCGCTATTTAGGCGCAAATTGTATAGTAAGTATTATATGGGTATATCAGTTATGTATGTGTAATGTGACAGTGTAATTAACACTGTCTATACATGGTATTTCAACAATTAAGTCAGTTAATTGTTTGTTTTCACTTGTCTCTCTTATAAAATACATACTCTACAAACGTACGTACACAAAACTGTAATAAAACAAACATAATTTTATTTTATTTCTTCCCTACTACGTTCAACGTGTACATAATACGTAGAACGTAGTCTATCTATTATCTATTTTGTAGGAATAACAATTTTATATAATCATTATATTATATTGTGTATTGTACCATTGTTATTATGGGTAGTTAGTTGTAGGACTTGTGTTTACAATACAGGAATAGGTAAATAGGAATGTTTATTGGGAATAAATGGATATCTAAATAACAAAGATGTGTGTATATCGAACTTTAATCGCTATCAAAATATTCTGTTTTTATTGTGAAATATTATAAATGTGAATGTAAGGTTGTTTGTTTGTTTGTTGGTTTGTTTGTTACGCCTTCACGCATGAAACTATTGAATGAAACTTGACAATAATATCAGAATAACACATGAGCTATAATTCATAAAGATATATTTAAAAAATGAAAATAGAAAAATTACATTTAGTCTAGCATTTCACTACGTCATCTATGGGCATCATTTGGAACCATAAATTAAGAATTTCTATAAAAATGGTGAACAAGATACAATTCATGGCCCCCCGTTCTTATATACTGAATGAATTAATTGAAATCTGTACATGTATTTTAACTGTGCAAAACAATTTCTACCCCTAAGATAAGTATGAGAACAAGGGAGGTGAATGGTATCAAGCTATTAATGAATAAATTGCAATTTAAAAAAAATTCAAATGACTCGCTTTATTGCAATAAAAAACTGCTTCTTAAATTAAATAAGAACTGTTATTGTTTCTTAAGCGATCTAATTTTAGATATATTACATCTATGATATATTTACTATCGAAATATTGTGTCCTTTACCCGACTGCGCGACGCAAAGCACTGGTAATGTGTTTATCAGTCTACATGGCCTGATAGTTGCTTGGTCCAATTTTGATGATTCTTATGTCAATCGATTTCTCTTAAGATATGGCAGTAATGAAAATATGGCGATCACCCCATGCTTTAAATTTTTCATTAAAATTATAATTTTTATAAATTTTTAGTGTAATAATTGATGGTTATTTAGTTAATTGTAGAGCGTTTTAGAAATAACACATTTCTCTGCTCTGCCCTGTTTCTTAATTATATAAGACGAACTATTATTGTTGCTTCAGCTATCTAATTTTAATATATTACATTTATGATATACATGACGTTATAAATGTAAACAGAATATCTATATAGATAGATATTTATTGTAATGACCTAATTTTAAAAATTATTATTATTTCTGTGTCATTTGAAATAGATTACTTTTTTTATCATAGATTATTTATTATACAACATCTACAATACAAACAATATGAACCGATTTTGATTCAGATAAATGATATATAGTATGTCCCCGGATAGAGGTAAATAAAACTTGTAAATTTTCTTATTTTTCATTTTAAGAAAAAAAGTCATTCTTTTTAAAAAATTTTGGTTATTCTGAAAAGTATTTAGGCATATTTGAAACTTCTAAATAATGTAGCCAAAAAATTGGAATCACTATTTTTCTTTTTGGTAAGCTAACCTTTCTTAATGAGTTAGCAATTTATAACATATCAAAAATTCTGATTTCTACATATTGCTTTAATTTAGGATCATATCTGTTTTGGGTCAAATTTCAATAAACACCCTATACAAAACAACCCATAAAAGAATCCATAAAGGTAAAATATAAACTAACAATGTACACTAAAAATCATATATTATTGCTTCTGGGCAGGTACCCAACTATATAGGTATATTGTTGTACGAATAAGTTTCGTTTTTATTTGTGTGCGTTCGTTAAGAAAATAACGTTTTCCGTTGAGAAAGACAAACGATAGACGAAAGGTCTTCAGAAATTATTTACCATTGTGGAAAGAGTTGTAAGATATTTTTAGGATCAAGTTACAACATCTATAAAATATTAACTTACAGGGTGTGTATTAAAACATACGTATATGTTAATAGCATGAAAATTTGTAATCTGGCTAGCTAGAATGATTTTTGGATAATTTTTGGAAAAATTTTTTGCCACTACTTTGTTGAAAATGTGTTATGTAGTTCCATTGCTCCCAATCAACGCTCTCAATCATATTTTTGGACTTTTTTTTATTTATTTTGGACTGGCATATGGACTAAGGAATCAGTACACACTCTGTTTAGAAAAGATAGGTATGTATAAATATGTATAACATATCTTTTTTAGTATTCCCAATGCGTTGTTACATAGTACACTCTTTAATGTTTACGACCAGACGATTGGGGTTCACTTTTACTTTTCCACCATCAAAAACTTTCTTTTTCTTTCTGCATATACGAGAAACTGAAACAAAAGGAGTGTCGTACATCATCGTAAACGAAGTATTTCATCTTTTACAGATCTTAAATAATAATTTCTATTTACTTATGGGTGTATTTTAGCAAAAGGTTAATAAATGAATAAATAATTATGGGGAAGGGATCAATTAAAGCTTCAATCTTTTAAAAAAGTGACAAGAAAATTTATCAATTTTCCAAAAATGCACTACAATGACTTTTTTAAGGTACTTTTATTAACAGACTAAATTGTACAAAATAATTAAATAGAAGAAAAATATACATAATAAATAATTTTTGTGGTAAATATCACATTTTCAAAATTCTCGTTTCGAAAACAATAATGCTCTTTAAACATCTACATTAATAGCAAAAGGTTTCTCACTCCTGGTTTTGGTATAAAAGATTCGATTCCTGTAAATAAACAAAAAAAAATCGAATAATTATTTCCAAAAAACGAAAACTTTCATAATAAAAACTTACTCTTCATCTTTGAAAGTTCTGTCACCCATATTTGGTGCATCACTTCGAAAACTATCACAGCTACCATCTTTAACTTGTTTTAAATTTTCGCATGCCCTTGTTGGGAATGCTACAGCATTTGGTATAGTTTCAATAAAATATTCCCAGGATCTAGAATGACTACAACTTCCGCCTATATCAAAGTTACATCCTGGTTGGGAAACTGTACCACCGTTTGGATAATAGTCATTATCTCCTAATGGAAATAAGAAACCTAATAATCCACTTGCAGTGTGAATTACATCCACAAATTGAGCATCGTCTTTAGTTAATCTCCATTCAGCATCACCAGGTGCAAGATTGTATAATGGTAAAGCTGGATCTAATCCAGTGATACGTTCCACACGTCCTGATTTAACATTTTTTCCAGCAATTCCAGCCGTATGTGCGCCTAAACTATGCCCAATTATGTGTAAATTTTCTAATTTCATTCCAGCTCCCTGAACTAAATTATCAATCAATTGGGCTGTGGTCTGTCCAACTAATCGCGTATTTTTAGAAGCTGTTAAGTACCATGGTGCACGAGCTAATTTTCGCCAATCGACAACTATTACATTATATCGGCCACTATTTAAGTAACCTAAAAAAAAAATAACAAAATTTGAAAAATGTATCTGAGACATAAATTAAAATCGAGATTTCCTTGGACAAAATATCTCCTTGACGAAATATTCCCGCTACAAAATACAAGAGACTTGTAGACCCGTGCTAACTCGAACTCCTTAAAGGCATGGTCAGCCCGTGAATCAGTTAGTGAACCCAATCACAAGGTTATCCAAAAAATCAAAGACCCGTAGACCCATGCTAACTGGATCCCATTAAAAGCATGGTAAACCCGTAAATCAGTGAGTGAACACAGTCAGAGGGCTTAGTCAAAATGCCAAAAACTCGTGATAGCTTGACCCCATTAAAAGAGTGGACATTTACTTTGAATATATTTTGTTTTGGGAATATTTTTCAAAGACATATTTTTTATCCGGTGATACTTTATCGTAGGTATTTTATGAATCTGAATGATAAATTTTGTCCGGGGATATTTTGTCTGGAAATATTAACGCTTGTTATCTCGAATGATATATTTTATAGACTTACTATTTTTCGTTTGTTGACCAAAAGGGCTTTTATAGGAATTCCCAAATCCATGAATTAAAATTTTTGTAGGGTATGCTGGATTAAATGGAGAATTTTTCAAATTAGTCGATTTATTTACAAATAATTCGTAATGTTGATCAAGACCAGCTCCGCCCCTAAAACAAATTCCATTTTAGCCAAAATATTTTACATGGATCAAATTAAAAACTTACTTTGTGTATAAGTAAAAGTGGATATTTTTGGCACTCGCTTTTTTCTGTCGTGGATCTGATCGATTTGTTTGACCCATAACAACTTCACCGTTATCCCCTAAGACATATATTGTATTGTTACCAATATCCCCAATATCGGCAGGATCAATGTCCACATTATAATCATCATCTTCGTCTTCGGTTTCGACTTCTTGAGCTAGAAAAAATAATTTTTAAGTCACTACAAATTTTGTTCAAAAAAATGATAAAATTCGAAAAGAATAATAATATTGCTATCGAATACTTCGATTGTTTCTATGCAATTAATAAAATCGTAACCCTTCGACAGCGCTGCATTATGTTCAAATTTTAAAGCAGCTAAGTTTTTTTTTATCTCGGTCAGAAAAAATTTTACTTACCACTCAAGAAACTGATCGTTATTGAAATTACGAATAAAACATAAAAGAACTTCATCTCGATTGTTGCAAAAATAAACTGATCACGAAAACAAACTTGAACTGTGATTTTCCTTGGACAGTGACAAAGTTTTATATAAAAACAGTTTGTTAAACAAAGTGTTTACAATCAGTTAAACAATTCTTTGTTCTCCTTGAGTGATTAAAACCAAAACTATTTCCTTCTTTCGTATTAATAAGTCAAAGTTGGTAATTCTAGCCTGCGGCGTAGGTTGATTAGTACTTCCCAACAAATTATTCAATAAGTAGTGAATTTCCAGCAAAAAAGTGTTAGAAAAATGTAAATTGATGATGATCTTGTGTGTGATTCCCCATTGTTTTGCAGAGATTCACATTAAAATTATAAAATACCGTAACTATAAAGGTTGTATTTTTTAAAGGTTCACATATTTGAGTTTACAAATTTCTAATGTTTTTAACCGATTTGATTTAAAAAACCCCCGAGAAATTTGAAACGTATCCAAGAACAGTCTTCATTAAATTACCTTTCAAACTTTTCTGAGGTATTTTGTTTACCTTTGTAGTAATAATTGTGTCATACTGAATTGTTTACGATATTTCCGTGACAGCTTATCTCATTGTCTTGAGTCAATTTTGAGATTCTTGGGTAAACTAATACTTCATTTCTTTACCTGATATAACAGTAAAACGATCATAAAACGTAAGAAATGGAAAAAGCTGACAAGTTGATAAATGGACAATACTAAGTCGAAAAATAGGACTAAATTTTTCGATATTAAAAAATTGCTCAAATATATGAATATACAATTTTAAAATATACACGTCAAAATACTTAATTTTTCAATAATTTACACATTAATCACTTTATCAGCGGAAATATATATTATATATAGTATATTTTTGTCTAAAAATAATTCCATTATGGTTTAATCTACTGAACCTTCTAGATCATCGACCGTCTACACGAATGCAACACTTAATTATTATGATCATAAATATTTAATTAAGTCCAATTGCATTTGAACTTGAACAGTTGAAGTTTAGATAGAGATAATAATTTCTTATGAAAAATAGTAGTTTTAATCAAAAATTTAAAATGTGGTTTTCCCGTTGATAAAACAAAAGATTTATTATTTATTTTATTAATTGTATAATTATTATTTTTTTCGTAACTTTTTCCTTATTGATTCTTTTTTTTCTTCATTAATTCTTCGTAGTCTGGCATGATAAATATGACGTATTTTCTAGAATCTAGATGAATGTTTGTCATAACATTAATAAAAAATGAGTTAATAAACTTGTTTTTGTTAATTAATTTAAAAAATTGTTTATTTTTTTTTTAAAACAGTTATTCATTAGGTACAGCCGAATTCATTTACTGTGACACTTATTGAGAATAAAAAACTGGGAATTACAAATTTTTGTGCAATCTGAACTTTTTATTTCCTTTAGCTTAATCGTAAAAAAAAGATAAATGAAATTTTAAATATCAATGTTATTGTACTCAGAAATTGTATTAATTCGAAAAAATGCAGTATAGGTGTCACCAGGTCCGTAACTAGGGAAACTAACTAATTTGAAACCCACTAACTTTGGGTCATTTTTTTCCGCTGTGATGTCATTTTTTCGCTATCTATCATAGAGTAAGAGCCAGCGCCTGCCAGACATACGTTGAAGTATAAAAGCTGAAATTTTTTTTGGGTATTCTCACTGGTGTAGGGACCAATCTTTGGGGGCTACAAACCTTGACTAAGGGTTCCTTCGGTAGGTAGCAGGTAATCAGGGGCGCAGCACCCGAGCTCTCTCACGTTAAAGTATAAAAGCTGAAATTCACACAGAGTGTTCAAATGACCATTTTAAGTCAATATTGAAAAAGACATAGTTATAATTTTTACTCCATACTCCACTTTCTGGAAACCTATTAGAACTTGGTTAATTTTGATCACAAATTTGAAAAGTATGAGTCAAATTTAGTAGGATTACATACTTGGTTAATTGGTTTATCAAAATTGGATAAAATTTAGATGTGATAGAGCAAAATTAATTTTTTTTGGATTCTGATGACGTCATAAAGTTGAAAAATTCGATTTTTTGATAGCACAGGAAAATTTGATCCGATCTTATTGGAATTTTTTTTGAAACCCACTAATTTTGGGCCATTCTTTTCAGCTGTTATGTCAATTTTTCGCTAGCTACCACGTTTGTGCTTCATTTCGGGACCAGGACTCCACATTCTTGAAACCTATTAGAGCTAGATTAAAGATCACAAATTTGAAAAGTATGGCTCAAATTTAGTAGGAAGTAGCAACTAAAATCCCAAGAAAAAATAATATGATCCAACTTTTGAGACAGATCGGTATTGTTTTTTTTTTTTGTAAAATGCTGGAACATTATCAAATTTTTCTTAAAGAATATAGCATAAAAAGTCTTTTACTATTTTTTCTCTTTTTTGAAATGACAATGACTGTCTACTCGTACATAAATTGTTACGTACTAGTTAATATGCTTTGGGCATACAGACTATATGTAAGCTACAATAATGTTTTTTTTTTCTTCGTCATATTTATTCATAAAATAATATAAGAATAAGAAAAATGAATGGCATAGAAAAAAAGAAAAAAAATGAAAAAGTAAATTATACCTTTGAGATTTATCTTTAACATACGCTATGCTGCGTAACTTACTGATGGTAGTTAGCTCAAGTTGCGTTATTCTTTATATTATTTTAAATATTTTATTATAAACTAAGAAATAAATACTTTATATTGGACAAATATATCAAAAGACAAAGTCTCTTATTACTTATTGTTGTTGTTTACATTTAATCATGCACACGATATTTACATCATGATCTATTCGACTAATTTTGATATATAATTTGATATATAATATGTTACACATTCGTAAACTAAATATTGACAAATATCTTGTCTAGTAATCTTCGTTAAAGAGAATTGAAAAAAATACACTCGAACCAGGACTCGAACCTGGACTTCTTGGATTCATGTCAAGCGCCCTACCACATTTCAAATTTTGATTAAAACTACTATTTTTCATAAGAAATTATTATCTCTATCTAAACTTCAACTGTTCAAGTTCAAATGCAATTGGACTTAATTAAATATTTATGATCATAATAATTAAGTGTTGCATTCATGTAGACGGTCGATGATCTAGAAGGTTCAGTAGATTAAACCACAATGAAATTATTTTTAGACAAAATCATTTATAATCTATATTTCCGCTGATAAAGTGATTAATGAGTAAATTATTGAATTAAAAACAACGTATTCAGACGTGTATATTTTAAAATCATATATTCATATATTTGAGCAATTTTTAAGTATCGAAAAAATTAGTCCTAGTTTTCGACTTATAAGTATTATCCATTTAACAAATTTTTTAACCGACTTCAAACAAAGAAGGAGGATGTTATCAATTCGTTTTTTTTTTTTTTATGTTTGTTACCTCAGAACTTTTGAATGGGTGAACCGATTTTGATGATTCTTTATCTATTTGAAAGCTGATGCTTCCCGTGTGGTCCCATTTAGCCGCGTTCTGACAACGGCAATCATGAGAAAAACATAAATGTCTTAAATTTTCATTAAGTATGCACGACAAGAGGACGAATAACTCAATATCACGCCAACCGATTTCGATGATTCTTTTTTAGGGACAAATTAGTTAGTGTACTTCAGATTCACTAAAAATCACAAAATAAAAAAAAACTTTTAACAAAAAGAAAACCGACTTCAAAAGAAAATTTTTTCCAAAACAAATTAATGTGCACTAAAAAGTAAAAAAATAACGATAATACAGTGCAACCTCGATATAACGAATCTGAAGGGAACCAGTAAATATTCGTTATATCAAGTAATTCGTTAAACTGAGGTTTGTTATATTGAGGTTAAGTTGGTCTAAAATTCGTTATAAAGAGGAAAAAAGTGTCGGAACCTCTCGCGACATGAATTACATACTATGGAGTATACTAACTGTCATATATTGGTGGGACTTTATACGTTATATAAAGGTTTTGAATTGACGAATTTCGTTATATAGAGGTATTTAAATTTTTTATGTAGTTGAAAATTCGTTATATAGAGGCTGTTCGCAAAAAATATTCGTAATGTAGAGGTATATTTTATATTGACTCTTATGGACAATTCAAGGGGATTGCGAAAAATTCGTTAAATCGAGGAATTCGTTATATTGAGGTTCGTTATATTAAGGTTGCACTGTATAATGTAGTTAAAATTATTGTTATTTTTGGAGTCGGTCGCGGTGTCAGCCAAGCTAATGTAGCAAACTGTTCTGTCAGAGTTGTTTCCTTGGCTGACACCGACTCCAAAAATAACAATAATTTTAACTACATTATATTATCGTTATTTTTTTACTTTTTAGTGCATATTAATTTGTTTTGGAAATAAATTGTTTAACTGATTGTAAACACTTTGTTTAACAAACTGTTTTTATATAAAACTTTGTCACTGTCCAAGGAAAATCACAGTTCAAGTTTGTTTTCGTGATCAGTTTATTTTTGTAACAATCGAGATGAAGTTCTTTTATGTTTTATTCGTAATTTCAATAACGATCAGTTTCTTGAGTGGTAAGTAAAATTTTCTTTGACCAAGATAAAAAAAAACTTAGCTGCTATAAAATTTAAACATAATGCAGCTCTGTCGAAGGGCTACGATTTTATTAATTGCAAAGAAACAATCGAAGTCTTCGATAGCAATATTATTATTCTTTTCGAATTTTTTTGAACAAAATTTGTAGTGACAAAGTCTCTTATTTTTATGGCTGAGCTTTTCATAACAACGTATAAAATTAATGTTTTATTAAAATTCATAATATCTATTTAATACTAAGCTTTCAAGTTTCATTGAAGTTTGCTTCATAAAATTCGATACTAAACTCTTATAAACAACAATCCGTAAATTATTGCCAAAAAAAGTAATAAAACCACGCTTAACTGCATTAAAAAGTTAATAATAATTTAATTTTTTTTTTTCGGATTGTTTGCTTATTGTGTTTATTAAATTTAATTATTCAAAGCTAAAATGAAAAAATCATTTTGATTATAATAGTTTTGATTTCAAAATAAATATTAAAGAACATTATTATTAATATAATGCAAAAATTGAAGTATCTATAGATTTAAAAAAAAAATCAGAATCAATATTTGCATTATCAATGATCATTTTAAAATTTATGGTCACGTATGATAATACACTCATGCATTTTATCATAATAACAAATTTTATTGTTTGATCATATACATATATAAAATAATATTTAAAGTGTGGTGTAAATATTGAATTTTGATTTGTGGTTAGCGACATGCTTTTTGGATCACAATACTCCGCAAAAAAATGCACATGTTAAAAAAAATGCAACATTTTTTAACATGTTTCGATTAACTTCACTTATTCGTTGTGTGCGTAGTCATGGTAGGGCCAATAAAATCGATGCCAGCGCTTCCAGTGAAAAATTTTGGCGATAAAGGAGGATGTTATGACTAATTTGCAATTCTTTACATGTTAATCTTATAGAAAATGTCAAATTAAAATTATTGAAAAATACTAATTAATTAAACTTAATGCATTAAAAATTGTGAAAATAAGAAATCAAATTGCACAAATTTTATTTTTCAAATGTAAATTATCATAATTATTTATTTAAATTTGTGAGACATTAATATTTAATTTTCAATGTAAGCCATAAATGCAATCCATACAATTATATATGCAGCCATACAATTCTATAATAAAGTAAGTGTATCGTTACCATGGAAACGCCTCCAATAAAATTCACTCACGGTGCGAATAAATATACTGTAGGAAAAATGCATTCGACCAAGGAAACGACTCGCTTGGTGATGGTTTATTTTAGGAGCCGGTGGAAAATGTTTGTCCGAGCTAGCTAGCCAAATCCATGCCTTTTTCGATTTACCCCCACAGGGTGGGAGAGAAGTACTCCACTGACGTGACGGTAATGAATAGATACAGAAGGAATATATGGCTTACTCAGATTTACTCTAAGAATCGAAGTATTGTCATGTTAGAAATAGGAAAATATTTATGAAAACTGTTATGCTTTCAGATATTCATATTTCCCTTCTCTTATTCTCAGTACATTTTTAACTGTTTCTTTATTGCAGGAATAATTCAAAAGCCCTGTAAAAGGCGTCGAGGTTATAAAACTGATTTGTTTTGTGAACTGGAATTTTAGTAATTCACAGCATATTTATTCATAGATAATAAATAAATTTTCATTTTTTTCCCAAGTAATAAATGTCATATAACAAAATGTTTACATAAAAATGGTAGTCTATGTTTTAAATTTCTCCATTTATTATTTTTTTTTAAATTATGTAATCCAATATTTTTATTGATCGTTTCAAATAACTAGTGTAGAGATATCACTCATATTTAAAAAAAAAAGTAATTCTTTTATTTTCATCATAACTTTTAATGGCCATTTGAAACTTGAATTTTTTTTACATATTTTTTTTTTAAATATATTTTTTTTATCCTACGGATACATTAAATAACAAGTAACTAAATATCAGAAAAAGTATTTTTAATTGATTTTATTTCAAAAATTATTAAAAAATAATTGAGTGATGGCCAATGGAAACTTGAACTATTTTTATTATATGTAAGGTAAATTATTGTACCTTTTATTTGTTATTTTGCTTAAAAATACAAGCACCTGGACATCTATGCTCTTGTTTGCTGACTCTCTGATAAGAAAACTTTGTCTTCATATAGTTACTGTCTCATGGCTGTATCGAGTCAAACCGAGCACTAGCTAGCGATCAATTACTACCACAATTATTGATTATCTGGTACTCACTCAGGACTACAAGGCCCTCAGATCGGCCAGACGTAGTCATTGCTATCTATAATAATAATAATAATAATAATGGGGTTTAATCTCCGTTTCTCTGACATATACGCCTATAACAGAGGCCACCCACATCATTATTTGTTATTTTTTATTTATTTAATTACAAACATATTTACAATTACATTTTGATGTGGGTGGAGTCGGTTACTTCGTTCTTATCCAAGCGACGACAATGTGATTAATTCTTCACTCCCATTAATTATAAATTGTTCACACTGCCGCTGCATGGATTCGAACCCGCAACCTAAGTCTAAATGGATAAACAGACGAAGACAAACGCCTTAGACCGCTCAGCCATTTAGGCTATCTATAAAACAGTGGTATATGAAAAACAAATTGTATTTTCTTTGGCAAGCAAACAAAAGGAAGGTTGTCTGTGTGTTTTTGTTTTGAAGTACAAAAAATACAATTTTTATTGCAAAAAGTAAAACAACTGTTGGTTTTCGTGTTATTTATTATTATCAAGTTGACTATTGTGTTTGAGATGGTAAAGTTTAAAAAAAACGTCCCCAAAATACCTTGAATCAAGACAATATCCTGTACCAATTAATATAGAAATTTTTTATCTTTTATTCCAGGTCAACATGCCACTTAGTTCTTAATAGAAGAATTCCTATTGACTTTGAGTCAATGAAATAAACAGATTAAGTAGAAAGCTTCCTCCATACTTTAGAGACAAGAGTACTTATAATAGTGGAACTTCAAATTACATAGTGTATAAGAATAATGGTGCTTTTAGAAGATAGTGTTTCCTAGATTATATTTTAAAAAGAAATGGTTCAACGCTCTACAATTAAAACGTAAAATAATATCGAAAAAATATAGAAATTAACATCGAGAACAAAAAAAATATTTTTAATTATACAATATCGAAACATTTTTACCTAGATTTTATAATTAATTTCGAATATAGTTTAAATGCCTATCAGCAAATATACAGCTTTAGAAATTATTGCCCACAAATCAAAATTACTGAATGAGAATAATTCATAGTCTGGGCACGATCGATACGTACGATTTGAAGAAATAAGCTTTATTGCTTTTGCTAACCAAAGATTTTTATTCCTAATTTTTCGTTTCTTTGGATTGAAAAAAAAAAAAAAAAAAAAAAAAATGCAAAATATAAGTCAATCTAAAAATGTATTCCTTTATATATTTTTAATCTTTTATTTATTGAAAAATTTCCATAAATATTTTTTATAAAGTATTTTTTTCTGATATAACAATCATAGTACAAGGGCTGAAGAGCCGAAGGCGACTGAATAATATTTGCTACTTTAGTCGATCCCATTATTATTTAGAATTGGTGAATGTATACTAGGCATGGCCAGAATGTTTCAGGAGCAATGATGTAAACCTTACAAACTTAGTTTTTACAATTGTAGAATGGCAAAATTTGCTCGATCTATTATCGCTTTGATGTAATGAGCTACTTGAGCGGCTTCTCAATGTGGTTTTTTAAACCTCCGAACTAATAAAATAGGGGTGTTATAAGTTTGACTGCTATGTGTGTATAGTTCGTAGGTACGTTTCAAGTTTGAGTTTAGGGTTCCGTACCCGAAAAAACTAAAAAATTGGCGATGATCTTCAAAATCGATTCCATTTCGAAAAAGCTTTTAGGAAAAAGGTATTTTAATGGAGAGTCTTCCAAGATGTGTTTTATGTGCGAGTTAAGGGTTCCGTACACGACAAATCTATCGGGGTTTTTTAAATTTTGTAAATTGCACTTATTGAGGAAATATTATATCAATTAGTTAAGACCTGGGCAGCAAAAGATTTGTATTCTGACCTCATTCCCAAGCGGTATTATTTTTTTACCGACTTCAAACAAAAAAGGAGGACGTTATCAATTCGACTGTTTTTTTTTTTTTTTTTTTAATGTTTGTTTCCACAGAACTTTCGACTGGGTTAACCGATTTTGCTGATTCTTTATCTATTTGAAAGGTAGTGCTTCCTGTATGGTCCTATTTCATTTTGGCCGAGTTCTGATAACGGCGTCCATGAGAAAATTATAAAAGTCTTAAATTTGCATTAAGTATGCAGGACAAGAATACCAATAACTCAATATCACGCCAACCGATTTCGATGATTCTTTTTTAGTGATAAATTAGTGCACTTCAGATTCACTAAAAATCTCAAAATAAAAAAAACTTAACAAAAAGAAAACCGACTTCAAAAGATAAATTTTTCCAAAATAAATTAATATGCACTAAAAAGTAAGAAATAACGATAATATAATGTAGTTAAAATTATTGTTATTTTTGGAGTCGGTGGCAGCCAAGGAAACAACTCTGACAGAACGGTTTGCTACATTAGCTTGGCTGACACCGACTCCAAAAATAACAATAATTTTAACTACATTATATTATCGTTATTTTTTTACTTTTTAGTGCATTTTAATTTGTTTTGGAAAATTTTTTTCTTTTGAAGTCGGTTTTCTTTTTGTTAAAAGTTTTTTTTTATACTAGATTTTAGAATCTGCATGTATTCCTCCTTTCGTTAACATTTTTTAAGAGGTGAAAAGCAAGAATATTTAAAATATTTATTTCATGTGATTTGAGAATCTCTCTTCTTTTCGATGAACAGTTCTCAAATCAAATCGTCGTTTTTCTGGAAGACTCAGTAGTATCGAAATCCTGTAAAAGATAAAATATTAAAAGAGATAAATGGTTTTCGTTTTCATATATTTTTTTTTAAAGATAGATGTAGTGGGGAGGGGGTGAGGGTGAATATTCTAGCAAAATTCTAGTAAGCGCATCGTGGAAAATAGTAAATTTGTGTAACAACACATGGAGAGTAGCGAACAATGTTTGAAGTAATAAATTTTAAGTGGAGATAGTTAACAAAAAAACAAGTAAACATTTGGAATAACAAATTGTCAAAATATTTAAATTTTTTTTCGCTGTTGTGTACTAACAAAACAAAGGGAAATAAATATTTATAGAAAATATATAAAAAGGTCGCCCGCGCGACATCCTCTCATTGGAGAAAATTGTTCTCGCTTGTTGTTGTAAGTCGATTGCCATAGAATAGTATAGCTGTCCGCCTTTTATGTCTTGTGATTACGTAAAACACTCTGTTTAAGGCGTTAACTAGAACAAATTTTCTTAATTGTTTACTGCAGTGTTTCTCAAGTAAGTTGAAGATTCATTGTATTTCAAGAGTACAGGTGTGTACCTTAGCTATTATTCTGAAAGGTAGAGGATTTAACCTTCTGCAATTTATAATACAGCTCTCGCAATAAATTTTCATGAATCTTTATTGGAGAAAGGTGGACTATTGCATAAAAAAAATTTCAATTAATTTTGAAAGAAAATTCCCAAAAACGTTATATAAGAATCAGGTTAATTAACTGATTGGATGCAGATTTTCTGAAATATCGCCATATTTGGATCAATTTTAGTCCGTATCTCAAAAACTATTCGACCAGTCAGCAAATGCACACGATTTTTGTACTTTTTGGGTCAAAATTACCTCATATACTGAGTTTTATCGAAATTGGAGATAAAAGAAATTTCTCGATTTTTTGCAATTTTTTTAAGGGGCCCCTTTGAAAAAATCGAGAAAAACGCAAAAAAAATTTTTGTTTTGGAATTTGATGAAAGTCGGGGTAATTTTGACCCAAAAAGTATAAAAATCCAGTTTATTTAATGGTTAGATGTAGAGTTTCTGAGATATCGCAATATTTAGATCGATTTTAGTCCGTATCTCAAAAACTATTCGACCAGTCAGAAAATGCATCCGATTTTTGTACTTTTTGGGTCAAAATTACCTTATATACTGAGTTTTATCGAAATTGGAGATAACAAAAATTTCTGCAATTTTTTTGCAATTTTTTTAAGGGGTGTCCCTTTGGAAAAGTTTCATTGCATTGTATACTTTTAGGATATAAAAATGTGACTTTTAACTATGTTAACAAATAAAATTTGATTTTAATCATGTTTTAAGGAAAAACATTGTATTTATTTGGAAACATGCCGAAATATTTGTTCAATCGTAAATCCGATTTGTGTAATACACGTTTTAACGGAAAATTAACCGAAATTTTCAATCATAAAAATAATTGAAAACTATAAAAATAGAAAAACCTATTCACATATTTTCCTAATGGACGGTTATAAAACATATTTTATTATAGTTTGCTTTTTTTTTTTTTTTATAAAATTAAATTTAGGTAATGTTTTTTCTTTTCTCGAGAAAGTAAATATTTCATTTCTGTGTGTATAAATGTTCATTGACGCAAGACTTAAGACGGTTCACTACTGCGAATCGCTAAATGATTTTATTGGGTGTACAAACATAATTTGACCAATTGAATTAAGCGGTGTCTAAAATTCTTAGAGTAGTTCACTTCTTCTTTCAACTGATTTCAACCGTTCACCAATTTGAGATGCTTTTTCTTGTAAATGAGTTTCTTTCTTCAGTGTTTTTTCAAGTAAAGTTGTTAAATTATCGAATTTTTGACCTCGGTACAAAAAACTGAAATTTTCAAATGACGAGAAATTAAAAAATTTCTCATTGCTTCAAAATATGTCATGATTAAAAGACTCGAAAATATGTCATTATTGCATTTAATCGAAAGAAAACACGCTAACTACGGAAAATTGCTTTAGTCAAAAGTCAAGGCAATAGAGGACATTCACCTGTGTCCATGACTAAGACCTACAATTATCGATAAACTTAAAGCATATTTTCCCTCGATTAAATGCAATAATGACATATTTTTTTGTTGCATTTCTTCCAAAGTCTAACGTTTTACGAAAAAATGTTTCCAACAAAAATTGTTAGTTTTTATGAGGTTCAAGTTTCTAATTTAAATTGTTATTGTATTTTTTATCGTTTAGGATTTAAATTAGCTATTAGAGAAACCCGAAGAACTATACATCCAATCGAAAAACAATACAAATTATTTTTTGATTAGCAAACTGCAAAACGAGATATTGGGCGTATAGTTTAAAATGGCCCACCTTGTATATCTAGATATACTAAGTTTAGTCCCAAATTTGTAACGCTTAAAAATATTGATGCTACGAACAAACTTTTGTTTTAGGTGTTTATAAAATCACCTAATTAGTTCATTTTCGGTTGTCAGTCCTTCTATCTGCCTATCCGTGGACACGATAACGAGTTCCAAAATTTCTGTTCTTTAAAACCATAAAAGATAGGTATTTAATAATAATAATGGGGGTTTAACCTCCTTATTTATGACATACGTCTTATAACAGAGGCCACCCACATCATTATTTGTTAATCTTTATTAATTCAATTACAAACATATTTACAATTACATATTTGATGTGGGTGGAGTCGGTTACTTCGTTCTTATCCAAGCGACGACAATGTGTATAAATTGTTCACACTGCCGCTGCCTGGATTCGAGCCCGCAACTTAGTCTGAATTGTCCAACGTTCTAAGGCCAACGCCTTAGACCGCTCGGCCATTTAGGCTATCAAGATTAGCTAAGATAGGTAATTGAAAATTTGAAGGTAGCTTCAACTAGTTTTGATGTTGCTTTGAACTACAGGTTGTTCATCAAACATATGTGCTCTAATTTAAAACGCTTTAAGAATCCAATTCGATATAAAGCATAATAATTGACAATAGTTTTTGTTACATACTGTTAAAACATGTAGTTCTTGTATATTTTCCAAATATATATTGCTAAGGGACAGTATATATATGGTATAACAACAGTGTTATAACAAGCGCGTATTTGTGGTGAACCAATGTGAAGTTTTGTTTTTGTGGTATTGGGTACTGCTGCTGGTAGGGTTTTCTGTTTTCTCTCTGTGTGTATATTCTTCTCTTCAAAAACCATGCTTTCTATATCAATTTATGTGTGTATGTATGTATTTTCCACAATGTTTGTTTGTATATAAATAAGATTTATTGTACATAAACTCAACTATATTTGCTTTTTAGCTTACAATATAAATGTAAGTGCGAACGAGAGAGATAGAGAGGTAGCGCTTTTTATTATTGTATAGTTTGTATTGTATTTGTTTTATATTTGGTCTACGACGAAAGAGATCATAGTTTGCAATAAGGTGTTACTACAGCAAATAATTAAAATTAGCAAATACGTAGCGAAAAAATAATTTTTTAGAAGTTTTTTTAACTACGTTAAGGATATTCCCAAACAAGAGAAATAAACAAAATTAAAAAAAACCCTCGACAAATTTCTTGTAAACCAATTTTTGGAAACTTTGCTGTAAAATATTCTCAATCACATCGGTAAGACCGTTTAGGGGCTACGATGCCACTGGGAAACACACAGACGCACAGATAAACACTTTAAACTTATAACACTCCTTCTTAAATCAATATCAAAGTGACATCAAGGACATCAGATAAGTGGTCAAGGACATCAGATAAGATGAAAAGGATACTTAGAGAGATATCATTTTTTGGAACAAATTTTTGGAAATATTTTAATTTAAATTGAATTATTTGAGTTGACTTTGTTCTTTTGAATTATTGTTTTGAATTACTTAATTATGAAATGAATTGAGCCAGGGTTATTTGACCATTCATTTCTACAGTAATTATTTATATGTTAAAAATTTTCCAAGCTGAATCGATTTTGAAGATCATTGCCAATTTTAGTGTACGGAACCCTAAGCAGGAACTTGAAACATAGCTAAGAACACTCTCCGTTAAATTGCTTTTCAAATTAATTCATCCGTTTAGGATCTACGATGTCACAGACAGACACACACACATATCGGTCAAACTGAAAACGTCCATATTTTTTTAGTCCGGGGGTTAATAAAACCCACAAGATGGTCCCCTAAAAATTTTCGAATAATTACCTATTATTTTCGAAATGGATTTTTTGGGTAAAGTTTCATCAAATGCCATGAGCATATGCAATATACAACGTATGTTAAAAATACTTTTAAAATAAAGCCAAAAGCCATCGTTAACTCCCCAATTCCCATTCTAATATTTTGAAAGACGGTAACAACTCCTTGGCAATAGCTTATCTCAACGAACACCATGTACTCTAAACAAATATTTCTTTCTTAACACAACTCGAACTACTCTCACTAGCTATGGCAGAAGAAGAGTATGTTCAGATAGGTATTATAAATTTGATTTGTAGTTTATTGGTTCAGTTCTTCTATTTCATCATCATCATCCCTTATGTGTGACTGGGTGAGGGTGTATGTGTGTGTGTGTGTTAGTATGCCCAACTATCACTAACCTCATTCTTACCCATCACTTCCACTCCAAACCTCCACCTCACTGATTCACTCACTCACAAACTGTCTACTTGTGCAATCGTAATTTATACGTTAGAACAACTCTAGTAACAGGCAAATACAAACATATTCAAAGGTCTGGGGTCGACGTGTTACTTGATGGCCATTTTAGACCTGCAGAGCATTTTTGTAGCCAAGAATTTCTTTTCCAAGGTGCGTGGAAGGTTTTAATTTCACGGTAAGTTTAAAATTAACGGGATCAAACCAAAAAATAGCTGAATAAAAATTCCGGAGATTATTTTGTCTGAAATTCAATAACGCAGAGGGGTGGGATCAAAAATATTTCGACCTTTGGAGTATCGAACAAAATGATTTTGATTTTTCTTTAATATCGTCCTTAGTAAATCTCTACTGGAAAAAAGAGAATTTTCAGGCTACGAGCGACTGTTACTACGCCCGAACCTAGACCAAACTCAGACACAGGCACAGACACATTTGTTATTGAGAAAATATTGTTACAAACATATCATGATGGTTAAAGAGTTGAAGCAAGATGCTACGATTTGTTATAACACAACCAAAGCAAGCAATAATAATATTTGTGCTACGATCTGTCAAAACAAGTACCTACTATCTGTTCATAGACAAGCAATGAGATATATATCTTTTCTACGATATGTAATTGTACAGAAAGTCTAAGAGTATCTATTTATACTTAAAATTTTTATTCTATTTTACTTGAAAACAAATACACATGGACAAAAATAAAGTGGTAGCTTGCCCTGTGGTCGTTCAAGGTACATTATCTACGAGGGTACAAAACTTTGCCACTTATTTTGATTTGAAGGTGGTTTTATTTGACTAGTCGATGGAAGTTAAAAAAAATTCGTTGAGCCCGACTAAATTAAGGAAGTATAAGCACGGTAGTAGGGACACAAATTTACTAAAATATATATTTTCAATTTTTATGTTTTAACTTGACAATATAAGACGAAAAGCAAGAATAAAACTTTTCGATATCTGGAGTAATTTTCAAAATATTGCAAATTAATAATTTTGTTTGATTATTTAGCTTTCGATATTTCGAAAACCAAGGCAGATATCAAAAAATTTTATTATTATTTTTCGTCTACATTCATAAAGATTTAAAAAAAATGCATTATCAAAGTTGAAAAAAAAATGTACAAATAATTTCAACCCTAAATCTAAAATTGACTCGGTGCTTAAAACTTTTGATTCTCAGGAGAAAACTTTGATAATACTGACGTACAATAAATTTAAAAAGATACATTAATAAAACTATGATTTGATTCAATTTATTAGTGGTTTTCCTGGCATATCCTGTAAATATCAGACTGCATCTTCCCTCGCTCACTGCTTCAATAAGTTCAATAAATCATTCATAAAATCTATATATCCGACATATATTGGTTTATATACATAAATTTCTAATAATTCATATCATAAAAGATGGATGAATTACTTAGTTATGTAAATATTCCAGTTTATTTCAATGGAGATTTCTTGTCTCTCCTTATATTAAATTTGTCATTATTTGTCTGGAAATTGAAGGTTATATTTATCCAAATTTAATACAGTGTAAATTTCCGGTTGAATAGAATATTGTGTTACTTATTAATGAAAAGTTCCTCGTTTATATCTGCTTTTAAATTATTGCCATCAAATCTTTTTTCAAGCTTTTCATGATCATATAACCGTAAAAAAATGATTAAAAAACAGAACCTGGTGCCCAATTCTGTCGCGATATTCGTGTTCAGCGACCCAAAAAAACCTCCGAGTAACGAGTTTGGACCGATTATATAACGAATTTCTCGAAAATTCCGAGGAGATGTTGGGGATACCGTTTATCCTTGGCACCAGCTACATAAAAATTGCAAATTTTAAATTTCTTATAAATCAATTTATGTCAAAATATCCTGACGCTCGAACGAATCGAATTCAGAAAACAGCATTCAAATCCGCCTTACTGTTCAAAATTTTCGAACTTTGACTGTTTTTAGTGTATCGTTTCCGCGACTAGAAGGTAGACATTTATGAATAACCTAATCCAAAAAATGTTTTTCTCAGGAATGGCAGTAGGTACCATATTTTACAACTAAGTACTTTTGAATTAATATAGTACTTTTGAATTTGAATTAATATAGGCTATACATATTACATATAAGTTATAACTTTTCCCATTTTGTAGGAACCAGAGCGAAATAATGTATGCAACTGCATCAACTATTTTAAGAGCTATTAATATATTATTTAGCTGCTAAAATTTGCACCCAAAAATAAATTCAATATTTTCGAACTTCACATGTTCATTATTTGATAATTCCTCTGTGAATCAATTCACAATGATTTGTTACGACGCAGCTTTGACCTACGTTAAAGCTAAAGTGTTTTAGACAGACCATAAAAATTTTGTCCTATATATATTACGTTTCTGATTAATAAATGATCGTTATATTGAGTTAGGACATATCAAATTAATATTTGAAATTGCCACAAACATCTCGAGAATATATCACCTTGTATTCCTGTGGGTAATAATGAAGTAGGTGCATCTTTTCCTGAGAGAGCTAAAATATTGATCTAGAATATTTCAATCAGGTGAAAATTTTTTATTTAATATTGTAATTGATATCGACGGATAAATTTAATACTTTCCTCTATTATTAAAAATTAATCCAAATAAATAAATTATTTTATTCTCAAATCAGTAAAATACATTTAATTAAATTATTGGAATTTTAGTTAGTTAATAATAATAAATTTTAGGAAAAATGCCATTCGCAGGCATTTTTGTTATTTCATTTAGAGTGTATATATTTATTTATTTATTAGCAATATCATTATTTCATCAATTTTATTTTACATTAATTAAATAAATAATTGCTTCAATAAAATAATTATTGAGAATAAATTTCATAATTTCTAGGAATATAAAAATAAAGTTATTGTTTTGATAACTGGTAAATGCCTCCGGATAGAAACTGTTAAAGAAATTGACATTTATCTTTCCAAAAATCGTGGTGTTAAAAAATCCGGTCAGTAAAATTGAAGCAACACAGCTTCAAAATAATTAAGCCAAACATATTTTGAAAACAATTTATAACATGTTGATAGAAAAAGATAAGATACGCGAATTATGTATCTTAAAAATCACTATAATAAAAGAAAATAGAATATGCGAGTTCAGGAAATTGTTTGAAGGCGAACAAGAATGTTTGGGTACTTTTTGAGCAATTAATGATTTGAAATTTTTCCAACTCTTACTTTTAAGTTTGTCTCGTTGCTTACTGACATTTAGCGATTGGCGGACTAACTTCTGAGATATTCACTGAAATTTTTCCGGGATGTCCCCCTTTGTAGCCGATCTTCGACTATATCTCAAAAACTACAAATACAATGCTCAAAATAACTCGTTTTTTTTGTACTTTTTAGGTCGAAATTACTCTAGAAAATGATTTTAAATAAAATAGGGGACAAAAACAATTTTCATTTTGCATTTGCAAAATACGAATTTTTATCTGCCATAAATAATAGAGAAATACTCAAATATGGTTCTTTTTGCGATTGAATGAGAAGGTTCTGAGATATTTACTCAAATAATAACTCCAAGAAATCACCCAGCGATACAGTCTTGGTCGATAACCTTATTATCCATATTTATTTGCCAAATTAATCTAGTAAATGACTTTAAACCAAAAAGTGATCAAGAGTGATTTTTTCCAATTTTACTTAAGGGGAAATTTCTTTGGGAAAAATCGATAAAAGTACCAAATAAATCGATAAAAGTTCTTTTTTAGATATTGCCTAAAACCTTATACAAAAGATATTTATTTTGGAGTGAACTCGAATGAAGAGACGAGGCAAGTAAATGACGGGTTTTTTCCGGTTTCCACTTATTTTTACCGACACAGACTACCTTATCGTGAGTATCCCCAGCATTTGAGATATTTTCCACTTGAAATCGTTCTAGATTGGCCTAAATTGTTTATCGAGCCAAGAGCACTCACTAATGATATAAAAAGTGAAAACATGAAAATTTATGAAATAAAACATTAAAGTAAATGACATACAAAAGGTTAAATATATCCTCATATTCTCTATTTTCCTTGAGTAATAATAATCACCTTCACTTAACTAAAACAAGCAGAAAAAGTAACACCTATAATATACATTATAAAAGTCAGTATTAAATAGTGTGACACAATGTGACATGAATGACACCACACACACACACATACTATCATTATCGTCACATTTTACCATAATTTATCAATTTATATAGATGGTGAGAAAAGAAGGTGAGAGAGAAGAGAGGAAAAACTTTTCTTCTCTGCATTAATTCATTTTCCGATATTAATATTTATATCATAAATGTTACTACAAATTACGATATATAATATATAACAAGACATAGGTCGGTTTGGTATAATGGACCATTTGGTGTCGATCATAGTAAATCCTTCCAAAATAACACAGGATATTCAATTAGAAGTTTGGTCAGATGGAAAAGCTCGGTTGGAAAAGCTAAGAATCACTTGTAAATCTGTGGTGCTTGAATGAGAAACACTATAAATCTTCTTAAGACCATCGCATTTCATTCCTCTGAATTCTGAGTCTTGGAATGATTTTTGTTTTTGCTGTTAAAACTGTGTTTTTCTTCCATCCTGTGGGTCTCACCTTTTTTTCCTCCAAGATTTTGTCTCCGATTGTATAGTAACCACTTCCAATAACACACAAATTTTCTTCTATTTCCACTTCCAATAACACACAAGCAACTTCTATTTCAAAAGAACTCTCTCAGGCTGAAGGGTTTGGTTGGCAAAGCTGACAGTCCATCGGAGGTCTGAATCTATTAACCTATTTCAAATCTTCTTTAAACCTACGCATGTCACCTCTCGAAAGGCTTAATCTTGGAGCACTTTTTACTGCCATTTTTTTTACGCACCTCTTAAGTTTCAGGACTATCTCCGACGATACCTGAGCTGTGTTTTTCCTCAATCCTGTGGTTCCCTCTGTGATAAGGCTAATAACGGTAGGGCTCTTTCTTTTTATCTTTCGGTTCATTTTCCTCTAAGATAAAGTTTCCAAATGTTTTTATCAGGGTACATCCCGATTTTATCATATATGGTTGTAGACATTCCATCAAGTTTCGAAAATTTAAGTAATTCGTAAGAAATAGTCCAAATGCACACTTTCGAAATCAAAATTAGCATTTTCAAATGCGAATTACTTTGTAGGTATTGACTAATCGAAGAAATTTTTTAGAACATCCTAAGCACAATATAAAAATTTCAGCTTGATATCTTTTTTCGTTTTTGAGTAATCGTGTTGTCAGACAGACAGACAAACGGACGGAAGAACGGACAGGCAAACAAACTGACAACCGGAAATACATTATATGAACACCTATACCAAGATTTTGCTCGTGTCATCAATATTTTTAAGCGTTACAAACTTGGAATTTAACTTAGTTTAAAAAGCTACGTTCCATTCCTGGACTGCGAGTACGAAAACAGGATATAAAGGTTTCCAAATCGTTTTGCTCAAAAACCTATAGGTTTATTCAAAAATGAAATTTTTTCAAGACAAATCACAGTCCCGAGAGTCTAGGTCTTCAGGAACTGTGCTGCCACCTTTCAATCATACTAATACCAAATCCCTTTAAGACTGTCAATTCTTCATAGTTACCAAAATTCAAAATTGGTTGTCATTTTTATTAACTTCTGTACTTCCCCCAAAAAACCATAAAATTAGCTAGAACTAGAATTTTGGGGGAGTTAACTACAACCAGCTCTCTTTTACGATAACGCTTTTGGTCGTTTAGTTAGTTAACTTAAACAGAGAGCTTTGTGAGGAGCTTGTATGCTTGTGTATGTATATGTGTGTCGTTAGTTTATTCGAACAACAACACTTCGTTCGTTCATCGATGAAATCAAACGTTCTAGCCCATACATACACAAATACAATATTATAACGTGTTCTGACTTGAATATTATCGATATATAGAATAAATTTTCATCAACATTAGATATATATATTTACTATGAAAGTCGAAGGGGTGAATGGGTATACTTTGTGTATGTGTCGTTCTTTATTTCATTCTATCAATCTATCTTCTTTTATTATAGTGACTTGGAAAACTGTGTTTTGTAGATGTGTGCCAATGTAAATAAATTTTATACAAAGATATAAATATTGTATGATCTATTTTACTTGATAACAAAAAACACAGGGTTTACAGACCAGCTAACAAAATTTTCAAATGTTTTATAAACCAATGATTGAGGTCACTTAAGCTACCTGAGCCATTTCATCAGACCCCTGTAAAATTTATAGATAAATTTTTGATAATTATTACTCGCTATTCTTTTCTATAAACAAAAATTGTTGCAAACGTCGTTTCCGAACAACTCGTGGTTAAGTTTAAAGCTAGTTAGAATTGGGCGTAGCAAGCAAAAGCAGCCGATGGAGCTTTGAAGGTTGAGATACAGCTTTCTCTTCCCAGACACTCCATCATCAAAAAAATCAAATCGGAAACTTGGGCTCTCATAGCAAAAGTAAATTTATAGACGAAAATTGTGAGTTTTTTGTTAACAGAAGCATCTAAAATAATTGCGAAAATAATAAGGAAAAGTCGAGAAATAACATTTACTTACCAGCCCCTACACCAAATTTCAAATTTCATTTTGTGACGACATTCACTTCATCAGCACAAATTTTTTTCTGAAATTTTAACTAAAATCACTGGAAGGTTTTATAAACCCCAAAGTATATCTTATCTACAAAAAAGAGCCATATCTCAGGTGCATTTTGATACCAAGCCTGATTTTTTTGCTAACGGACTTTTCAAAATGTATGCATTGTTTTCCATAGGAAACAGAATATATTTGAAAACCGTCATTTTCAAAAAAAAGTCCCCAAAACATCCTTTATATTTTTCTTTGGCCCAAAGAGTATATGTGTACTCCCGTGAATTGCTAAGGTCCAAGCTACAGTTTGATACCAATTTCAAAAATTGTCATTCAGTTAAGATAACTGATACAGCTCTATATATTTCTGATTTCTGATGGCTGTGGTATTCATGATAGGATATATTAACAATGAACACTAAACGTTTTGATTACAGAAAACTTCCGAACTTGCAAGCGATTATTTCTTTTTAACCGACTTCAAACCAAAAAAAGGAGGTTCTCAATTCGACTGTATTTTTTTTTTTTTTTTAAATGTTTGTTACCTCAGAACTTTTGACTGGGTGAACCGATTTTGATGATTCTTTATCCATTTGAAAGCTGGTGCTTCTCGTGTGGTCCCATTTCATTTTAATCTAGTTCTGACACCGACATCCATGAGAAAACCATAAAAGACTTAAATTTGCATTCATTATGCACGATAAGAGGACGAATAACTAAATATCACGTCAACCGATTTCGATGATTCTTCATCTATTTGAAAGCTGGTGCTTCCTGTGTGGTCCCATTTCATTTTGGTCTAGTTCTGACAACGCCATCTATGAGAAAACCATAAAAGTCTTAAATTTGCATTCTTTATGCACGACAAGAGAACGAATAACTCAATATCACGTCAACCGATTTCGATGATTCTTTTTTAGTGAAAAATTAGTTAGTGTACTTCAGATTCACTAAAAATCACGAAATAAAAAAAAACTTTTAACAAAAAGAAAACCGACTTCAAAAGAAAATCTTTTCCAAAACAATTTAATATGCACTAAAAAGTAAAAAAATAATGATAATATAATGTAGTAAAAATTATTGTTTTTTTTTTGAGTCGGTGTCAGCCAAGCTAATGTAGCAAACTGTCCTGTCAGAGTTGTTTCCTTGGCTGACACCGACTCCAAAAAAAAACAATAATTTTTACTACATTATATTATCATTATTTTTTTACTTTTTAGTGCATATTAAATTGTTTTGGAAAAGATTTTCTTTTGAAGTCGGTTTTCTTTTTGTTAAAAGTTTTTTTTTAATGCTAGTATTAGTTTCAATAAACCAAAAATAAGCTATTTGTATTCTGATTATACTATGGATTTACTACCTTTACAAAAGATTTATAGGATATAATAGATCATTCAATATAACGTAAATATTACTGTAAATATACCTTATAATATATAAAATAATATATAATGGTGACTGTATATATATTTATAAAAGAAAAGTATGTTTCAAAAAATATATAATAATTTATTTGTTACTGTAACAATTGAAAAACGTGTCAAGAAATATAAAATAAAGAGGCAAAAAAAAAGTTTTACATTTTACTGGTACATACAAAAACATTATATTTATATATTATATTATATTTATATTTATATATTATATTATATGAAATATTATATAACTTTAGGTGTTACACTTATTTCTTTAAATAGTGGGACGATATCAAAATTATAATTATACCATGCATATATGTAATATGCAAAGTATACTAAAATTAGTCCCAAGTTTGTAACGCTTAAAAATATTGATGCCACGCACAAAATTTTGGTATAGGTGTTCATAGAATCACCTAATTAGTCCATTTCCGGTTGTCCGTTCGTCTGTGGACACGATAACTCAAAAACGAAAAATGATATCGAGCTGAAATTTTTACAGCGTACTCAGGACGTAAAAAGTTAGGTCAAGTTCGTAAATGAGCATCATAGGTCAATTGGGTCTTGGGTCCGTAGGATCCATCTTGTAAACCGTTAGTGATAGAACAAAAGTTTAAATATAAAAAATGTTCCTTATCAAAAAATAAACAACTTTTGCTTGAAACCTTTTTTCGTAAACATCACTGTTTACCCGTGAGGGCGCCATTAGGCGGAAATTTTATAGTACTTGAATATCAGTTATGTATGTGACACATGTATGTATGCGTTATGTGATAAAGAAATCAACACTGACTATGCATGGTATTTCAACAATTAATTCAGTCAATTGTTTGTTTTCACTTGTTTTTTGATTGAGTTTAATTTGGAACGGTGGAATCATAGTAATTCAAGCGATTTTTTTTTAATTATTGAGAAAATTAACAAAACGAGTTTTTAGTTATGATTTTTACAGTTTCATATTTGGAGAAATAAATATAAAACATTTATGAATTTTTACCCATTAAATTTAATCTCTTGAGAATAAACGAAAAATTTTGAGATAAAATAAAAAAACCAATTGTAGTCATACGCCAATAATAAAATTATTTTTTATTATTTTAATTATATATTGTAATATAGTATGTACTACCAAAAACCTAATACAAATTCAATTAATTCTTGGAATGTTGGTAAAACAGTATTCAAAACAATTATTTTCTTTTTTATACCATGTATATATGAAATATATACATAGTATTATAAGTTTAGTCCCAAGTTTGTAACGCCTAAAAATATTGATGCTACAAAAAAAAAATTGGTATAGGTGTTCATAAAATCACCTAATTAATCCATTTCCGGTTGTCCGTCCGCCCGTCCGTCCGTCCGTCCGTCTGTGGTCACGATTACTCAAAAACGAAAAGAGATATCAAGCTGAAATTTTTACAGCGTACTCAGGACGTAAAAAGTGAGGTCAAGTTCGTAAATGAGCATCATAGGTCAATTAAGACTTGGGTCCGTAGGACCCATCTTGTAAACCGTTAGAGATAGAACAAAAGTTTAAATGTAAAAAATGTTCCTTATCAAAAATTAAACAACTTTAGTTTGAAACATTTTTCCGTAAACATCACTGTTTACCCGTGAGGGCGACAATTAGGGCGGAAATTTTATAATATGTACTATACTTGATTATCAGTTATGTATGTGTCACATGTTGGTATATGTAATGTGATAAAGAAATCAACACTGACTATACATGGTATTTCAACAATTAACTTAGTCAATTGTTTGTTTTCACTTGTTACCCATTAAAAAATGAATTGTTTTTTAAAAGGTGCTTGGATTTTGTAGTTTGTAGGAAAATGACACTTAGATCATTAAGGTTTTACTGTAGTCAGTTTGAATTTTCAATAGAAATAGTGATCGAAAACTGAAAAGACATTTCTTAAACCCTTCTGCGATATTTTAAGTGTTAAGAAAAGATTTTGTTTTATTTCAGGAAAAAATCTAAACCATTAAAGAGCTACATGGGCTTTTCATTAAAACTATAATTAGGAAATATTCGAATTTCTTTATTTAAAACATATTAGAATATTGGATAAAGTTTTGGGTACTGAAAATATTTTAAAATGGGTGAGTCAAAGCAAATCAAGGCACTGAATCAGTCAATGAATGAATAATTGAGTCATAATTCGACAAGAATGAAAGTCAGAAAAATGAGAGAAAAAGTTTTAAAAGATATGTTTTCATTTTCTATCGTTAAATCGAATTCTATTTTATCTATAATCCATTTGACAAATTATTAGAATTATTTAAAAAAAAAGGCCTAGGTCGATTTATCTTTTAAAATTTATAACCATTTCAACTTTATTAAGAACTTATATTAACGAAAATTGCATTCAAAAATTTTTTTTTGTACAACATTTCACCTTAAGGGCTTTAGAAAAGACACACCAAAAAAAAGATACAAAAGTTTCCTACTTTTGCCAAACACTAATTCATTTTTGTATAAAACTATATGAAATATTATCTAAAAAGCTTCTTAATAATTCTTAATACATTGCCATAAAAATAAGCCATGGGTGGATGTGACTTTTAGCAAACAAAACAGTAACTATCGTTTGAATAACTGGGAGATAGCATCATAAATAATTGGGAGATAGCATCATCCATCTAAATCCTCCGATCCTTCCAAAAAATTTCTAGCATTCCAAAAAAGTTTCTAAGGTATATAAGTTTAGTCTCAAATTTGTAACGCTTAAAAATATTGATGCTAGGTACAAAATTTTAGTATAAAATCACCTAATAAGTCCATTTCCGGCTGTCCGTTTGTCTGCCCGTCTGTCGCCACAAAAATCAAAAACGAAAAGAGATATCAAGCTGAAATTTCTGTTGGGTGCTAAGGACGTGGAAATTGAGGTCGAGTTAGTAAATGGGCAACATAGATTAATTGGGGTTTGGGTCCGTAGGACTCATCTTGTAAGCCGTTAGAGATGAAAGAAAAGTTTAAATGTAAAAAATGTTCCTTATAAAAAAATAAACAACTTTTGTTTAGAAGATTTTTTCGTTAATATCACTGTTTTCTCGTGAGGGCGCAAATTTTGCGCAAATTATATAAAAGGTTTTATATGGGAATGTCAGTTATATGCGTGTGACATGTATGTATGTGTGGCTATCTAAGAGGGCCTATCTTCTTAGAGGGCCTGACTTACATGACGTAAAAATAACGATTGCGTAATCACCACTGTCTACGCATGGTAATGTTCTTTTTTAAGTTTCGATATTCAGGTTAACAACAATAACTTTCTACCAAAAAAAGTAAAATTGCTCGAATGCTTGTGAAACAAAAAAAAAGAAAATAACAAAATGAAAAAAGTTTAAATATTATTTGAATATGTCATTTTTAAGTAGGTATTACTAGAGTATAATTTTCTTCAACATGATTGTGGGTGTGAGGTTTGTGAAACATTGCTAAAACATTGTATGAGGAGCTAGCTATTGTAAGTAAGTTAGAGCTTTAATGCTTTATACTATCTATCTATGTATGTATGTATGTATGTATGACATATACAATACCACGCTGTACCTCATTAGCTTAATTGCCTTGAAGCTTTAACATTACTTATTACTAAATTGTACCGTATACAGACAGAATGATCCAAGTTATAACATCAGAGATGAAAATGATGAAAATATTTTCAAATAAAAGCTTTTCTTTTTACTTCAAAGAACAAACATCATCTACAAAAATACGTGGGACGTTTAAAAACGTAAAAAAAGTTGATCCCACGTCAGCCATGAACACGTCTCATAACAAGTGAAATTCACAAAATTAAAAAAACCACCGACAAATGCGAATTATTCCTTGTAAAGCGATTTTTGTAAACTTTGATATAAAATGTTCTCAATTGAGTTGATTCGACCGTTTAGGGGCTACGATGTCACTAAGAAACACACAGACGCACAAATAAACACTTTAAATTTATAACACTCCTTCTTAAATCAATATCAAAGTGATGGTCAAGGACATCAGATGAAATGAAAAGGATACATAGAGAGCTATCATTTTTTGGGAAAAACTTTTGGAAATATTTTAATTGAATTTAAAATTTATGAGTTGACTTTGTTCTTTTGAATTATTGTTTTAAATTACCTAATTATTTTACCATTTCACTTTTCGAAATGAATTGAACCAGGTTTATTTGACCATTCATTTCCATAGTAATTATTTATATGTCATGCCTTTTCCAAACTGAATCGATTTTGAAGATCATCGCCAATTTTTTAGTTTTTTCGGGTACGGAAACCTAAGCACTTGAAACATAGCTAGGAACACTTAGCGTTAAATTACACCTTTCAAATGAGACCAAAACAATTAAAATCGGTTCATTCGTTCAGGCGCTACGATGCTACAGACAGACAAACACACAGACGCACACACATAGCGGTCAAACTTATAACACCTCCTTTTGTTAGTTTGGGGGCTAAAAATGAGCTGATATATTATTTTGAGTTGGATCTTTTCAAAAAATCACTCTTTATATATTCATGATAGTATGTGTAAAATATGTGTTTTATACAGTACAGAGACAAAAACTTTATTATTATTATTACATGGGAATGATGGATATTGTAACAGAATACATAGTGGTTTTTCCATTCCTGATCCATTCACACCCCCGCCCCTCATACTCGTCGACCTTTCTCACCCAACCTTACTCTATATATTTAGACATACACACATACATACATACAAAGTCTATGTAATAATAACATTGAAAATATGTCAACTTACTTAAACCATCTATTTTGTGATATTATATCCTGCTATCGTTTGTTAGTATAAACGAAAAACTAACTCTCATCATTATGCTTCATTAGGGCACATAAGGATTGATGAAAAGGACTAAAACCCGTTAATAATCTTTTATAATATCCTATCTTTAAGGAACGAATGGTATGGTATTATTATTATTATTATTATCAAAATGTATTTAGTAAAAAAATTCTAACTTTACAATATTTTAAAATTTATCGTTTTTTTTTTTTGCTTCGTCTTTTTTACATGGCCCAGGTAATTAGTTTTTGAAAATTTCGTATAGATATTTTGATTATATTTGCTTTCATCTTTTGACATAGGGCATTCCACGACATACAATTTTGAGATGAATGGAATAAAAGACAAAAATTAAACTTTTAAAAAACAATTATTATAAAACTGCAAATATTTTCTAGGGCTAAAAACAAATATATTTCGTACAAAAGCGCAGAAAATCCGGAAATATATTTCAAAGTTAAAAATTTACATTTTTATCTTCTAATAAAGTATAACTATATAGTTTTAACGTTATTTTCGAGCCTTTATACAAGAGATTAAGTGTTTTAAGCTGAATGTAAACTTACAGTATTGTAAAAAAGTTTTGGTTTATTACATGGTACATACATATAAACAAATACATGCTTTGTAGTCAAGTAATGAGTTATTTTTTGCTTTACAATACCACGAAACTACAAAAATATATGATATATTGTGTGCAAGTGATGCATATAAATTTGATAATATAGATATCGCTCTTCAGTCATCAATACTCTCATCAAAACTATAGTCGTCTCTGTTCATCAAATGATGGATTTCAATGAACTCCTAATTAAATTATTAAAATTTGTTTTTTATATCATCGGCAACCTTATACTTTTATGTTATTATTATAAACTATAAGATTGTATAAATATTTTAGATAGTTTTTTATCACACTCTCTAGATTTTTTGATATAGAAATATCAAATTGAAAAGGATAATCTAAATGATTCATCATTTTTTTAGCCAACTTTTAACTATAAAATAATAATAAAGCCCGATAACCTAGGAATTTTTTGTGATTTTTGGAAACTTTGTTAATCAAAAAATGTATTTATAAAGTTTTATTGAAATCCCTAGTATTATTCAATCCTTGTATATCTTATATATATATATATATATTTTTTGTAATAACTTGTGAAAAAGGCCGTGTAATTATAGATTCAAAATCCATGATGCATCAAATAATTATATCAGATCAAGTATCATAAACGCATCCCCCAACAGAGGTGGATTTAGTTGATAATAATCGCTTTATTTCATAAATAAAAACAAACAAAAATACAACATTAAACATCATTGTAAAAAAAGTTTTAACAAAAAATGTCAAAATGTCATTTTGTACTTACTCGTGTATTTTAAAATGTGCTCTGCTATAATAGCTATGATATTGTTTCGTTGTATTATTATCTTTCGTTCCGTCACCTAAAGGCTTATTTATTTTATATTCCTATTAAAATTGATGAATGAACACACCACCACCAATGCCAAGCCAATGCGTTCGTTGTATGTATTTATTTATTATTTTGTAAAAAGATAAAATTTTTTAATCATATTGAACTAATATTCAAACCATTTTCTATAGACAAGATTAAGGTACAATAATATAATGAGGTTTGTACACTGATGGGCAAAAAAAACACATCACAAAATATACCAAAATAATTGTTACTTTATATTATCTAACTTTGTCTAAAACCGTCTAGTAACTGAGCTTGTTAAGGCGTCTTAACTTCCTTTGACTGCTGGTTGAGGATTGCGGGTTTGATTCCATACAGCGACTGTATGAACAATGCAGAGTTTCGGAGATATCGCAATGTTTGGTTGGATTTTAGTCCGTATCTCAAAAACTATTCAATCAGTCATGAAATGCAATCGATTTTTGTACTTTTTGGGTTAAAATTACCTTATATACTGAGTTATATCGAAATTGCAGATTAAAAAAATTTCTCGATTTTTTGCATTTTTTTTAAGTGGTACCCCTTTGAAGGGGTATTACTGAACTTAACAAAAGTATATGCTTAAAATATACTAAAAACTGTCTTTGTAATTATTAAAAAAATGTATCATCATCTCTTGGTTTCGTCTCGATTTCTTTGACTGCAAGTATACATTTTAGGTATAATGAATATGCCCTAAAGCTGTAATAAAACTTTGAAAAATTTAATTTTGTTGGGTTTTTAGTTTGAATGAAATTTATGGATAGGTTGTTTGTTGTATTGTCTTTTTCCCTAAAAATTAATTAATTAATATTTAATGAAATTAGTTTTGCAAGAGCTTCGCTAAATATTTTTCATAAAGTAATTGAGGACAATATTTTAAAATAAATCATAAAGGAAAAATAATACATTTACCTTATTTAAACATTTTTCAAATAAGCTGTTATGCAGGGCTGTCCATTAAGATGTTACCACTTAAATGAGAGAGACATATTATCCTAAAATATGTTCATTGTATAACTCATGTATCTTTTTTTTTTGTAATACAAGTCTCCCCCATTTAGGTGGTAACATCTTTTTGGACAAAATGTATTCCATTTACGAGGTAAAATTATTATATAATATAACATATATAATATAACATACTGAACAACTCTGTACCTTTGATTTTATTTTAAACCAAATTTTGAAATCATTTGCAAAAATTTATGATTTTAATGTACATTTTTATAATAGATTTTACGAAATAATAAAAATACGAAAGGCTAATTTTCTTTTATGGTCTCTACTACTTTTTTGAATCACATGGTATATTCTTGAGCTTTAGTGAAATAACATCATAAATTGGATATTGAGAGATAGATTTATCGACATCTATACTAACGTCATCTATATACAAGCAGATTGCCTTAATATATTGCACCGTGTTGAGATCTAATGATCATATCTAAAATATTGCATTTAATATAAGCTGATTCGAAAATCATTACTTGTTTTATTAAAACGGTAAAACAATATCATCCCACTCCACTCTTTACGCATACATGCGCTTAATCGGTGTAAACGCAACGGTATGGATCCGTAAGCAGTCATACCACCATCTTGTCAGGAATGAACGAGACTTTATTGAAGCAACAAGTTACTGTATAGGCTTTTCGCCCTAAGAAACGGTAATTTTTGGATTCTTGAGACGAAAAATTATAAACCTATGCAATAACTTGTTGCTTCAACAATTTCTCAGAAGAAGACCCAAATTCAGTAGTTACAATTTCGACTACCATATGGAAATGCTTGTACTTACCATTTTTTAAGGCCAATAAAATATTCAAATTCAAATCAGATAAATCCCGCCAACTGGCGATAAAAATTTGTACTATTAAACAGGAAGTGGGCCGCTTTTTCAGTAGTTCCAATTTAGACCAACAGATTACTTACCATTTATCAATAATAAATCGTGTGCAATACATTAGATGAGTTTTTTATTTACATTCAAAGAAATTTTTTTATTTAATAGGTTTTTATTTTATATTTTTTTATAGAATAGGCCATATTATACCATTACGGAATAATAAAGCCCAAAAAAGGCTTTTAAGAAATATTTCTAAAAGTTTTAGCTATTGCTGTTATTGTAGTCCTATTTCCAGTTTTCCCAATAATAAAACATCTGTTTGCATAAGATTCGAACGTTAAAGCCATTTCATTGACTTAATATTATATTGAGTTTGACTTTCAAACTTTTCTAACGTATATAATCAATATTAATGTGAATATATTCAAGAAAAACGTACAAAAATTTAGATTCTCATAAACGTCCAAAAGTTTTGGATCTCTTGTACAATAGAAACTACTAGAAATATCATGTCGAGTAAAATTAATTCGTTTGCTGATGAAAACTCACGTTGAGAGCTATACGGAAGGATATTGTATAGATCTGTATAGAAATAATATTAAGTGTTTTACCTACTAAAGTGTGTTCGTTATATTGTTCAATCAAGAAACGTAAACGAATCAAATCTTCAATCTTATATGATTTAAGGTAGTATGAGCGCCAAGTCAAGTTTATACTTGTGGTTGAAATTATTTGTACTTTATTTTTAACTTTGGTGATAAATTTTGTTATAACTTAAAATAATATTAAAATTTTTCGATATCTGCCTTGATTTTCAAAATTACTCTAAATTTTATTCTTAATTTTCATTTTATATTGTCAAGTTATATAACATAATTCACCATCAAAATTGAAAATTTATACTGTTTTTTAATTTGTTTCCCCACTGTCGGGCTCATAAATCCTTAATTAGTCAAACACAACAGGGTTTTTTTTCGTTTTCAATAATTTATTAAGGTTTTGACTAATTTAAATAGTTTTTTTTAATTTCTACCTACTATTATTAATTATTGTAATTGTTGTTTACATTTAATCATGCACACGATATTTACATTCGATTATATTTGATGTAATATGATACATACAGGCGTAAACTAAATAATGACAAATATCTTGTCTAGTAATCTTAATTAAAGAGAATTGAAAAAAATACACTCGAACCAGGACTGGAACCCGGACTTCTTGGATACATGTCATTTCTACCTACTAGTTTTGGAAAAATCTATGAAAACATATTATCCGTGTACCCATAAGACCATAATGTTAAATATGCCTACTTTTACAGTCATTTATTTATTTAAATAGTCGAGTAACGTCCCTTAAAATTTTTCTCAATTGATTTAATTCAAAAAAGAAATCAAATCTTTTATCCAACACTGTTCTGGCGGTCGTACATCCTTAAAGAAAAAAACTTCACCGTATAAACTCATTACAATCATCATAATTCTGATTTTAAGTTCTATAATTGGCTCATTAAAATATTTATATGTATAAATTTACCTAAGAGAAAATTTCAAGAGAAATACTTAAGTAGAACCGTTGTTCTCCTACGCGATAAAAAGCTTGTAAATCTGCCCACTTTTTATCTCGGAGCTATCACAGGATGTTTAATATTATTTATTTTTTTACAGGTCTTATTCACTGATGTCAAAATTCTTACCAAAAATTGTATAGAAAAAAGGAAATATACTAATATTTTCTTGATAGAAAATTCTAGTTTTACCTCGAAAATGATTTTTTTTTTAATTTGCGTAATCTTCTTTTTCCAATATCATTTTAAATATATAAATGTGCAAATTGCACGTGTGCGTATAATGAATAGCTTGAGTTTTCTGCGATTAAACTTTTGATCTCTCAAGGAACGTCTTACTTTGAAGGCTCATATAGTAAAAAATATATGTAGAAAATATTGATGTGTTTAAAAAATAATTGTATACAATAAAAACATGAGTTTTAGCCGAGAAATAATCAGTCTAACCTCTGAAGGTTATATCCACAACGGTACAATACATCTGGCCTATAAATGGGAAAAAAAGACCGTTAAAAAAGAATGGCTTTCATCCATTTTTCAATAAATTTAAATATACATTATGCTTACTATAAAATACGAATATTCTCAAGTAGTAAAAAGTTTTATAAAATACGATCATTAATATCACTTACTACTCGAACATACCATAAATTATTCACATTTCCCACCCAAAAGTTAAAACAACATTTCCATCAAAGCAATCCCTCTTTCTCATTTGCACAATCATAGAGACCGTGAGCCGTGACCGTGATTATTGAATCGAAATTTGTATGATTGTTTTTGTGTTTACCATTTGGGGGATTAACAAATGTACGTTGAGTCTTAGAGAAAAATGTGGTTTTAACTTTGACTCGAGTATCAAATGTCTAGAAAGAGAGTTCTAAGGTTTTTAAGATTTGATTTTCGTACTTCGGAAAATCGATTTACCTGGCGCTGATGTTAAAAAAAAAGCACAATGCGTAGAAACAAATGGTAGAGTGTTTTCAAGTGTCAAATGCTTAAAAAATAGAAAAGTTACACTTAATTTTTTTTATCGGTTTGATAGTAGCATACTTCTCGCCATTTGCTTCTGCGTTTTTTGTTGTCAATGACTTTTCTTTAAGATTCGCAAAGCTTGACTCTTAACTCGACACTGAAGCCACGATTAACCCGTTAGCACTCACGTTATGAGCATTTTATTCACGATCGATTTAAAACATAAATAACTTTAATTTTGCAAAATTTGTGGTTGAAACTCTATCTTCATATAATTATATCTTCAGAAATTGTGAGAATTTCTCTCGTCACGAGAGTAAAAGTATAAACAAAAAAATATTCACTTCGGAAATTTTCGGTCCTGTTTCATGTTCGTGTGCATGTGCAAAACCCATGATCAAATCTGTCAGCATGCGACTAGAGATTACTAAACGGTTCATAGAAATAATCTTATTCGCACCGTGCGTTAGTTTTATTGGAGGCGTTTTCATGGTAACGATACACTACTTTAATTATAGAATTGTATGGATGCATATATAATTGTATGGATTGCATTTATGACTTACATTGAAAATATAATATTATTGTCTCACCAATGTAAATAAATAATTATGATAATTTACATTTAAAAAATAATATTTGTGCAATTTGTTAATTAGTGTTTTTCAATAATTTTAATTTAACATTTTCTATAAGATTAACATGTAAAGAATTGCAAATTAGTAATAACAGCCTCCTTTATCGCCAAAATTTTTCACTAGAAGCGCTAGCATCGATTTTATTGTCCCTACCATGACTACGCACACAACGAATAAATTTCGCTTTATTATGAGCTTGCGGTCAATTAAAAGAGCTAGTATGTCTGGTATACTTCACATACGGTTGTGGGGTACTTCAATCTTCGTCTCTATATAGCATTATTAATAATACGTCATGGTCAATTACACTGTTCGATCTTAAAACAATCTAAAATTGATATAAAATTGGTTGTTGTAGTATAAGGGTGTATTATATTCCCCTATTCTTCCATATTCCTCCCTCACCCAATTCCCAATTTTCATTTTCCCTCGATTTATACACAATTTCCAACATTATTATAATAAAACTAGTATTTGTGTATAAAAACAAATTTACAACTAATAAATCATTTTCCGAAATTTTAGTTTTCCAATTCGTTGGAATAATTATTATTATTTTCAAATTTGTCGATAAAAAAGTTTTCCATCCCAATATTATTTAAATTAGTTTTTCTCTCTTTTGAATATGTGTATTTTTTGTGTGATTTAAATAAATATTTTTTTATTTAAAGTTTTCTTGTAGTTTAGCGATTGACAATAAAAAAGGAAATTGTGTTTATTATATATGGGGTGTTCCGTAAAAAAGTTCTTGTCAAATCAACTTTTAAAGATATTATTAGGTAAAAAAAGTTAAGAAATTAAAACAGTTAATGAGATTTTCATTTATCTGCAGTTCTATTCTGATATTCTCAAAACCCACAAATTCTGTTTTATTCCTTTGGTTTCATGTATTTCTAGAATCGAATCTTTTCTCAAGGAGGAAAAAGATTCGATTCTAGATTTCTTCCCTCAAGGAGGGAAAAAGACTTGTAAGTTGATCCGGAATACTTCGTTTCGTGCAATCACTCCGAGTTTGCAAAATATTGTAACGAGTCTGGTGGGTAGCTGTGAAAGTCGTTTTGAGAGTAATAGAATTAAGTCTGACATCTTAAATGGCTTTGCTAATAACAAAACTTGTACATGGTTTCGATGGAAACGGCTGATATGTAAAATTGTATGTAATATAATAAGTCAGTCGATATAGAGAGTACAGTATGAACAGTCTAAATGAGACAGTTAACCTTCCACGACTCTGTATTTACTTCAATTCTAGTTCGTTAATAAGTGCTATTTAATACATATTTCCTTAATCCTTACCAAAATCGTTGTCTGTTAAAAATACGACCTTATATATTTAGACACCTTATATATTTATTGAATCAGATATAAGACTTTTGTGGTTTGTACTAAAAATAAATACCACACAACATAAGTGTGATAAAAGTTAAATAAGTTTTCGCTTTTTATTCCCTTTTTTCTCCTTCTAAATGTGTAAAAAAAACTACACATTCACAGTTTGCAAACTTAGAAGTTATTACAACAATATTTTGTTTAGCCTCCCAGGTATACGGGTTGTATTTTTTTTAAACTATATATCATTTATTGTGTGCAAATTGGGATTTTGACTGCGTGCTTAGGACTATTCCTCGGTTTTTTCAGTTAATTATTCATTAAATACTGTTTAAATAAATATTTAATACCTTATATTCATAAATATTGACCCAGCACTGAAGTACGTTAACCTGAGTGCTCCTTTTTCTACGCGCTCTATTTCATAAACGGTTTAACGTACAAATAAAAGTTTCAGGAAAAATTTGTAGAAAATTTTATCCTCTACAAATGTTATAATAGATGTTAATACAATTGAAGGTAAAAAAACCAGATATTCACAAAAAACTTATTTTCACGATCTTTAACCTTAAATATCTAAGGACGCGCACGCGTGATCATATGTGACTTTCGAGAGCGCATTTTTACTATCAAAATAAAGGTTTTTTATAAAAATTCAGCTTATTCCGTTGGATTCCGAGGTTTACCACTTTTATTGATTATATTTTTTAAAACTGAATATATATATATATATATATATATATATATATATATATATATATATATATATATATATATGCAGTTTTAAAAAATACAATCTGTATATATGTGTTTATGTACATAATATAGTGGTCTTCTGACTGGAAATAGAATACACTTCATGTAACAATTTTCGTTCACACTTTAATCTTTAACAAACATTTTTATATTTGATTAGCTAATAAAAACTTTCTTGACGTTTTTATCTATCTTTCATTTTCGGGGAAATAAATATTTTTCTTCGTTTTCTCTATATATATTGTATGTTTGTTCAACTTAATATCCTGTTATTCTTTTTTTATTTTTTGGGAATGCAAATTATTCATGTAAAAAAGTTTCCGTTACATCCATACAGGGTGATGTCCACATAAAGTGATCACTCGAGCTTATTTGAAGGGTATTTAAATAAGTACTACAGCTCACTAAAACGTACAAAATGGTTTATTTTTGGAAGCTTATATCTTTTTTTTTTTTGGACAATACAACCATAAATGTTCAGAACAGATTAATCGAAATATAGTAACAAATAATTGGAAGTATAGGAAATTTTCGCCATTGCTTTGTTTGTGAATTGAAAAAACGTTTGAAGATAAAGAAATCGTGGGTAAAAAGTTCTTCCTCGGCGAATTTAATGAATACTTTACATGTCAGCTCTCGCGTTATAAGCATTTTGTCCTTCAGAAATTGTTAGAATTGCTCTCATTACGACAGAAAAGATTCAAGCAAAAAAAAATTAAATTCGGAACTTCTAGCCTGTTCGTGTACTTTCGTTTGTTTAATATAAGTCTTACCCCATAAATTAAAAACTGTGTGATAGAAATATGGTGAAACTAGTTAAAATGAATTTAATAAACTATTTCTCTGCTCTAATATAATCACTCTCAAACAACAATCAATAATCGCGTAACCAAATTAATTAGTAAGTGCAGTTAGAGGTTCTGACTTACATGTACAGAACGCGTGAGCAAATCTCTCTTCTTATCGCATGATTACCGAACGTTTGACGTGAGTGCTGATGGGTTAAAAACAAAATAAAGCAAATTGAATGTGATTGAAGTCAAATACACAGTTGACACCCTGTAAAATAATTTATATAAATTACTAATACATGGAATAATGGTTCTTTTATGTCACAGTTTTTTTTTTTTTTTACTTTCTTCATTTTCATTTTGATTTGACATTTATAATATTCTTTTGTTTCAAATTTAATTAGTGACCCATTTAACTGACAAATTATATCATTCATTTCCTTTCTCAAATATAAGTAAATTTGTTTGTAATAGAGAAGAAAATCTTTTTTGACATCGAAAACTGTTCAGATTGAATTGATTAATAATAAAAATGACCTCGAAAGAAGAAAACCAACAGTTATTTTTTTAAACTTTTCTAATTAGGTAAAAGTCGTTTGGTTTGGGTATTATTTCTCATACTTGCAACTTTCAATTATGTAAAAGCTTCGAAGAAATTATCTGTTTGAAGTGATAGCAAATAACAGCTTTTTGAATAATTAACATTATCTAATCTAATTCTTCTTTTTTTTCTATTTACAGCTGAAATTTGGTGCAGTTCAGTACTAATCAGTAGTAATGCTCGATCGCCAGGTGGAAGATTTCTAACAGAATTTCTTCATGATTGGCCAACGCCTGGTACTGGACCATATTTTGATACATCTGTACCCACAAATATTACCGGTTTAGTTGGACAACCAGTACATTTATTATGTCGGGTGAAAAATTTAGGAAATCGAACGGTAAGTTTCAATTTTTTTTAAACAGTTTTTTTTTTCGGTTAGGGAATATGAAACTTGTCAATAAGTTTTACATAAAGTTTCAATATTATATGTCAAATTAATTACATAACAAATTATTATCTTATACTTATTATTTGAAGCTCATTAGTTAATTTCAGTAAATATCATCTCATTAATTATTAATTTTATTAATTAAGAGGGAGCCAAGTAGACCTCTTGTTTATAATATCGAGAAATATTTATTATATGGTTAATGTACACAGGGAATTCGTTAAATTTTAAAGGCGAAGTTCATTCGTATATATTTTATATTTGTTATCTTGAACCGAAATGAAACAAAAATGGTCATTCCCGCTCTAAATCTCTCCTCGTTTCATAAGCGTAAAATTTAATTACATATCAATATTTAACTTGGCTTTATTTATTATCCCAATTGAATAATTTACCCTCAGCGAATTGTTCTTGCTTAAACATCTTTGATGTCATGATGCTATTCCACCTTGAATATTGAATAAACTCACAGTTATTAGCATTAGATACGGTATACAAACTAATTATATTAATATTATATATCAATTATATTAGCAGCGAATATTATTATAATCACAAATTAATTGGATTAACACACAGCTTTGGTTCGTAAATTCAGTGTACATTCAGAGTAGCTAACTGAGAGTCTCTATAGAATTTGATTATATTCAATCGAATATAGATAGATTCTAGTTCTAGTTATTATGGTAGAGTATCGTACCTACCGAGGAACATAATTATCACTTGTATGTTTTTAAAGCCATTTTTTAACCCCCGAACTTAAAAAAAAGGGGTGTTATAAGTTTGGCCGCTATGTGCGTGTGTATGTGTCTAACTTTGGCATCGTAGCGTCTAAGTGATGAGCCGATTTTAATTATTTTGGTTTCATTTGAAAGATAATTTAACGGAGAGTGTTCCTAGCTATGCTTTAAGTGCGAGCTTAGAGTTCTGTACTCGAAAAAACTAAAAAATTAGCGATGATCTTCAAAATCCATCGAGTTTGGAAAAAGCATGACGTATAATTTTAACAGATAAATAGTTACTATGGAAATGAATACTAAAAAAACCTTTCTCAATTCATTTTGAAAAGTAAAATGGTAAAATACTCAGGTAATTCAAAACAATTATTCAAAAGAGCAAACTCAACTCAAATACTTCAATTTCAATTAAAATATTTCAAAAAATTAGTTCAAAAAATGATAGCTCTCCAAGTATCCTTTTCATCTCATCTGATGTCCTTGACCATCACTTTAATAATGATTTTCGAAGGATTGTTATGATTTAAAAGTGTTTAACTGTGCGTCTGTGTGTTTCTCAGTGGCATCGTAACCCCTAAACGATCAAACCGACTTAATTGGGAACATTTTACAGCTAAGTTTCAAAAAATCTGTTTTTTTTTTAAATTTTGTAATTTTAAGTCTGTTTTGTAAATTGAAAAATTAAACAGTTATCGATAAAAACACTATTTATGTGTCATTAATATTTGGTGGTACCATTGACCACAGTCTAATGCACCTTGAATCAACCTCATCGATTATACCCGCAGTCCCTGTGTTTAACATGTAATCTTCACAGCTCACTCTGAAGGATATCAATATATGTGATTGATATTTTGATAAATCTATTAATTTTTGTTACTTGAAGACGAATTCAATCAAATAAAGTTTATCTTCATAAAGTTGTATCCATGTATCCAGAAACTGAAGAGTGACACAAGGTACAATACTTGGACCTAGATTGCTATTAGTAACACACATAGTACATAACCAACAAATTATGAGCTTCTAATAGTGATAACAAACACTCACAACACTATTATATAGCGCGACACAACCGAGAATATTAATTATCTATAAAAATTTAATCATGTGTGTCGTAAAATGTAAAGGGATTAATTTTGAAAGGGCGCTGCATAGAGGTCCATAAAACTATACATACTATCTTAGATTAAAATTCAAAATTTATTCAAGTCACTTATTTTAGCATGAAAGGAATTTTTTCAAGGTCGCTAATCGTCAAGAATAAATAATAGATATTTATTTAATAATATATTTGGTAGAAGAACAATTAAATTGGGCAGAATATTTACTCTTAGGAGGACTTTTCAGTTTGTTAGAAAGAAAATCGACGTTTTTTTGGATTCCTCTTTTGAAGAAACTATATTATCTAGGTTAGGTTAGGTTAGAGTGGCGGTCCTGGGGTGGGACACACTTAGACCATAGGGTCCGTTGTGATATCGTAAAAGGGTCGACCCATCCCCGGCCACTACTCCATGAACCATTTGGAGCTGTTTAAGAACAGCAGAAGGGTTTTGACGTCGACTGACTTGAGGTCGGTGTCAAAGAGAGGTTGGCTCAAGTAAGTCCATTTTCTCATGACAAGAGCTGGGTAGTGACAGAGAAGATAAGACATTGTCTCCTCCTCGTCACCACTGTGACAGCTCCTGCAGTAGTCGTGATACACTGCCAGGAATAAGTGTTCAGCATGCTTGCCGCCCAGCCAGTGTCCTGTGATAGCCGCAACAACTTTGCGAACAGAGGCCCTTGGAAGTTATTTTCTAGGGCATTACTACATTTATTAAAAGAGTTTTTTCATCAAGAAGTTGAGGAAAATGTCTGCTATGGTGGTACGGAAAATAGAATTCTTTTAGATTTCCAGGGATCAGGATTCTTTTTAGATAGTCATTGGGTATTTTCGTTTCACTTTGATTCTTTATTTATGTAAAATTTATTTTGCCAATTTTTTGTTTATGAATGTCTCATCATAATCAGATATCATTTTGATATCTATTTAATGAAAATTTGCCAACATTGTATTTCTTTCCTTTCCGCCAGTATTCATCTGTTACTATACTGGGTGCTAGAAATGTATCGAAACTTCAACCAAACTCGAAACAAAATGGCTCTAGGAAAATATCCATCAGCAAAGAATGCTAATCTTATATATTTAAACGAGCAATTCTTGTATATATATATATATATATATATATATATATATATATATATATATATATCAACGATCTTGGAAATGGCTCCAACAATTTTCATGAAAATGAGTATGTAGGGGTTTTTTGGGGCGATAAGTCGATCTAACAAGGTTTCATTTTAAAAAAACGTCGTTTTATTCGTTTTTTCATGAAAAACTGAAACCGGCACTGCAAATTATAACTCTTCCTGACATCTATTGGTGTATATCGTAGTTAATGATTCAAATTGGTATTTGTGTGGAGACATTTAAAACGGTCTTCTATTAGTGATAAAATTTGTGTCTTTTTAAGAATACCGAGCAAAGCTCGGTCATCCAGATATTAAAAATAATACGTCGTGAACATTTTTGTGAAAACTAGACAAGTTTAAAATCGAATGCAAAAACAATCAAGAATATACTTTCGAGTTGTCGGTTTTTTATGAGGAATAACTTTCTAATTTAATGTTTTCCTCTATCTATCTCCATAAAAGGGTCAAAGCTCACTTTTCAGTGATCTTATAAGTTAATGTCATCCTCAACGTCAAAGTTTATACAACTTCTTTAGCTCTACTACTTTTATATGAGACTTTTTTTTGCTAAAATCATAATTTTTCGAGATTGGCTGCTGTTCAGGAACATTTCACTCGGTATGATCAATATTTATAATCTGTTTATGATATTTTATGCAGTAATTATAGACAACAAAATAAACCCCATGTCATTAACTTGATATCAAACTATTATATTTTGTTTATACCTATAATATAATATAAATTGACATTATAATTATTGGTATTTAGACCTATCATTGAATTGTATTCTAGTAAATTTATTTTATATATGGATTATAATAGGTTTTGTTATTGCATTTATACCTACTCATCCACTCATCTAATGATTATAGCTTATTATCAAATATTTTTAATTATTGTTATTATTACATATTGGTAAATTCTATTACTGTTAATTTATGTAATTTGAGTATTCGGAAAAACATTACAAAAAATAAAAATGCCGCTTTTGCTTTATCCTTAAATATTTTCTCATACCATTTAGATTATGCATCCATCGCTTATATCGATAAAATCGATGCCAGCGCTTCCAGTGAAAAATTTGGGTGCTAAAGGAGGTTGCTATGACTAATTTGCAATTCTTTACATGTTAATGTTATAGAAAATGTCAAATTAAAATTACTGAAACACTAATTAGTTAAACTTAATGGCATTAAAAATTGTGAAAATAAGAAATTCAATTGCACAAATATTATTTTTCAAATGTAAATTATCATAATTGTTTATTTAAATTTGTTAGACAATAGTATTAAATTTTCAATGTTTGGCATAAATGCAATCCATACATTTATATATGCATCTAGACAATTCTATAATAAAGTAAGTGTATCGTTACCATGGAAACGCCTGCAATAAAACTCACGCACGAGACGAATTGGTATAATCGATGATTTTATGATAATTAATAAACACTTGAACATATTTGTAATAAATATTGTACCCTATAATACATATTATTATAATAAGTATATTTTTAATTAGAACCAAGTGAACTGTATGATAGTTTCAGCAATGAAACGTGAAATTTTCAACTATACTGGCATTACAATTCATTAATATTATAAAAACATTTCATGATGGTTTAGATACATATAATCGAAATGAGAGAATCATAATGAGTTACCAACCATACAAACAGATTCTTTGATATAAGTAGCTTTATCTATTGCATACTTTCTCTGTTTCCCGAAGGATTCTGTTTGTTGGTAAATTCAAACTAGAAATAGACGAAGATAAATAATAATAAAACGTTTGTTTAGTCTGTAATGTTTTATATGATTACTAGAGTGATATCCACCCGCTTCGCTGGGTTTAAAAGTAAAGACTGCTCTCGCTTATACCCTTTCTGTAACACTCGAAATAATGGTAAGGATTGTTTTACACCGGTAAAATAAATGTATGGTTTTCTATTTTTTTTAAATGTATAATAAACATAATTATTCATTGAGTATATAAGAAAAGATGGCCGTGAAATATTTTATATTGACTATTTTTACAGAAATCTATAATTTATGCTAATGTCAAATGACTACTTTTACAGAAATCTGTAATTTATGGTAATGTCAACTCCATGAACAATTTGGAGCTGTTTAAGAACAGCAGGAATGCTTTGACGTAGACGGACTTTAGGTCGGAGAGGCTCTCAAAGATAGGCTGGCTCAAGTAAGTCCTTCTCCTCATGGTAAGAACTGGACAATGACAGAGAAGATGACACATTGTCTCCTCATCCTCACCGCTGTGGCAGCTCCTGCAGTAGTCGTGATACACTGCCAGGTCCAGTTTTCAGCATGCCTGATGCCCAACCAGTGTCCTGTAATAGCCGCAAAAACTTTCGTAACAGAGGCTTTTGGAAGTGATATAAGATCTTCGGAACGCCTACGATTGTACTCAGTCCATATCGGTCTTGTTGTACCACAAGTACGTTCCTCCCTCCATCAAAGATTGGCCTTTTTATTGATGCTTTTGTCTGGCAGCATTGTGCCATTTTTAGCAAGCTCATCGCTTCACATTTTCCTGTGCTGCCAGGCTGTTGGTGAAAATTGTAATGTCCGTACACCTAAAGAAATGCCCTTAATATAAACGAACCTCGATAAAAATTAACCCACTGCCTTTTCTTTTGCTCATCAGGTTTTTTCTTTTAAATAAAATAACTTGATAATAATTACGTTAAGTCATAAATAATTATAAAGAAATAAAACTCTTTGAAATAGATTTCAAGTGACTGGCACGCGCAAATGAAAGTGGTTTTTCCAAGCCTATGGTTCGGTTTCCTATTACTTTCTTACACTGGTTCTACATAAAGTAAAATTTTCACAAATCAAATTAGAAATATGGTAAAGGTGGGAAAACAGGAGAATAAAAAGGGGAGTATATAGTATAGTGTATATAATGAAAATCTAGACAGAAGTAGTAAAATTGTGAATGTTAAAACGGAAGTGATTTTATGATTCATTAACATATAAATTTTACGTCGTCGTATATTCTACCACATTCCCCTTTCATCCCCTTCAACCTGTTCTATGTGTATGTATATTATTAAGGTAAAACTCTCATAATCATTATACTTGACGAATTTCAGTGTGGTAAAATGGGGTGGAGAGGATAGATTTTATAATATATAAAACATCTTTGTCACAAAATATAATCAGATTTTCATATATAAATCTTCCTTCTGTAAGTAGTATTTTCACTTTAAAGATCTGAAAATTCTATTTTCCGAAAATTTCTAGAGTATGTATGTTAGATTTAGTTAGGAGTTTTCAAACTACACAAAGTTTCTTCTACATTTTAATAAATATGTGATGGCGATACACCTAATGTACTTATACAGGGTGCTAAAAAAATCGCATCACATGAGTGTTTCCAGTAACGGTAAATGTAAATTTTTTACGCATTCTAAAAATGGCTACCGGTTGTGTTTTTCTAATATAATAGTAGCCACTACCGATTCGTAGCTATGATTAATCAAACCAGAAGCTGCCATAACATAACAAGAAGAAATCCTTTCAACCGTCTTTATGAGCACAGATTTGTAGCCGCATATGAAAAAGTGTTGAGTATTTTCAGTACTAAAGTTTTATTCGTTACTCCCCAGGTCTTGCTTCGAGAAAATTCACTCACCTAGGCCAACCATTACCTTTCATATTTATAATTTCTTGACTTCAAACCAGTCTCTCTATTTTTGAAAGCTCCAAATGTTTCAGAACATGTCTTCTTTAATATCAATATAAGCCTCACGTTTTAAATGCCTTAAACTTATAGCACCTTATGGTCAGGTGATATAATGTAGTTACCTGAGAAGAAATACAGCCTTGTTTGTCCCCAAGATATTCAACTTTTGAAAAACCATGTATTTTATACAGTGAATTTAAAAATTGGATGGATTCGAATTTCATTAAATTCGATAGACTTTAAATAAATATCGGGCAAGTGTATTTTTCGGCTTTCAAAACAATGTGTCTTTCTCGAGTTATTGGACTGTGAGTACCCATACTTTTTAAACACCTTGTACTAAATATATTTATATGAATGAATGAATAATATTATTAAACTTTAAATAAAATTTACATAAATAATGAATATTTCATAAATATAAATACTTTCTAGATAGAATCTAGGTATATACGTATCTCTAGGTACTGTAGTCATATTCTATACTATTATTATATACAGAAAATAGATAATAGCATCATATAGATAAGGCGATATATAACTTGCTTTGCTCGAGTAAGTATTTATAAATACTTTTTATATAGAAATATGGAAAAACTTAAAATCGTCTTTTACCTCGAGCACTTCTTTTATAAAGATAAAAAAATCACTGATGTTAAAAGAAACTTAAAATAGTGATTTTTTTTTAGAAAAAAAGGTAATCTCTAATTATTATTGAGAAAATCATTATCATGCAATAGCTTAGAATTGAACTAAGATAACAAGCTCCATTTCATTTTCAACCGGCTTTGAATTAATAGGAGAATCTTAAGAAACTATAGTAATTTACAACAATACTGTTCAAATGTATAAATAAACTGTCTAATGAAAATGGTATACCATTAGGGAAAAATAGTAGTAGTATAGTCAGGCCTCGTAATTGCCTTGTTTTTATACCAAGTGTATATGAACTGTAGTCAAGGTATACTAAGTTTAGTTCCAAGTTTGTAACGCTTAAAAATATTATTGCTACGAGCATAATTTCGATTTAAGTGTTCATAAAATTCCGGTTCATTTCCGGTTGTCCGGTTGTCGTTCGACAACGCGATAACTCAACAACGAAAAAAGATATCAATCTAAAATTTTTATAGCGTGCTCAGGACGTAAAAAGTGAGGTTGATTTCGTAAATGAACAACATAGGTCAACTGGGTCTTGCATCCGTAAGATCCATCTTGTAAAGCGTTAGAGATAGAACTAACGTTTAAATATAAAAAATGTTTCTTATAAAGAAATAAACAACTTTTGTCTGAAACATTTTTTCGTAAACATCACTGTTTACACATGAGGGTTTCACGTGTTTGAGAATGAAAATTGAACTATTATCGATTAGTTTGACTCTCAATTTGACTCAGATCACGTCATATAATAGAAATTTGGTTAAAAAAGTTAAAAGTTTTGTGAACTTTTTTTTTCTATGTGCGTTTACGAAAAATTGAATAAAAAAAAATTAGAAAAATCAACTGTTACCGAAATATGAGTAGTTCTTTAGGACAACCTTTAAATATCCGGATGTTTTCATATCAAAAAAGGAAGGCTTTTTATTATAATCCTTTTATGATGAAATTATTTACCGTGTATCGTTTTTAGATATAAAAAAATAACATTTTGAAATAAGAAAAAACATAAATAACTTTAGGGAATACGCCTCGCATCGGATCGGATCGGCTGATATTTTCCTTGGTGAATTTTCCAATTACATTTTTAATATGTTTTAAAATCCTTATAATCGGATATGTTTATTTTATTTTTGTGTGTATGTAGTTTTGTGTTAGGAGTAGTTACCTGCGGGATATTGAGGATAATATTACAGACAGAATACCTAGAATTATTTATTATGTATGAAAAAATAAGTCCAAATATTTATTTTTTTTTTTGCAGTTTTATACTGTTTATTTTTATAATTACTAAAGCTTTAAAAATATTTAAACAGCTTTGAGAGAGAGAGTGTGTGCTATTTTATTTTGACGATGTAGAAGAGAATAGCCATTTTAATCGTACTCCTTAACTTCAAAAGCCTGTTAATCATCAAATTAAGGATGTATGAGCACGGTAGTGGGGGGACAAATTTAAAAAATATATATTTTCAATTTTGAAGAATAAAATTTTTCGACATCTGGCGTAATTTTCAAAATATCGAAAATTGCAAATTTTGTTTAATTATTCAGCTTTCGATATTTCGAAAACAACGGAACATATTGAAAAATTTCATTTTGATTTTTTTGTCTACCTTCATGAAGTTTTAAAAAAATTGTCAAAATTGGAAATAACATAAAATTAATTTCAACCCTAAATCTAACCTGGTCCTACATCCCTTATATGGACGGTGACACTTGGTTTTGTTTTTTAAGATTCCTCCATAAGAGTCAATGTATTTTATATCGATTCAGCAGTTGAATATGGAGTAATATCCGAAACATGTCACATTATAAATTATAATAAAGTAGTTTCGCGAAAATTAAAGTGTTTAAATTTCTAATAGAAGTTTTATTTCTTCAAAATCCTAATTTCATTTTAATTATTTTAAGTTGTTGATTGGGATCCCTAATCGGGAACTGATTGGTATTGCCCAATCGGGAACTGGTTGAGGTTTTCCGTATACCGTTGTTACGTATTTGCGCTACATTTAGGATGAAAGTTTCTAGTCGGAATGTCCATAAATAAAGATACAATAATTTATTTAATCAAAACAATAATGATCTTATCTTTAACAGTCCAATTCACCGCACATTCTTGTGCTATGTGGTCTTTAAAACAAGAACAACAACAATAATTACAATAGTTATGATAACACTAATAAAATGTTTTGATTATTCAAATTTTAATAATCATCATTATTTATTTAATAAGATATATTTGAGAGAATCAAAACGAACCTTTTTAGACATAAAAGATATGGAAGTTTAAGTTTTTGGTTGACATTTGTAGACTTTAAATGATGGTTTGATATTCAAGTTTTGTTCTAACCATTCAATATAAAAGATAGATATGAGAAATTCATTATCAGGACTGTATTTTAATCTTTGTTTCATAATACAGTGTGATTCGATATAGTGTATTTTCTGAACGAAAATTCAGCCTAAATCAGGTTAATTTAATGATTGGTTGCAGAGTTTCTGAGATATCGCAATATTTGGATCGATTTTAGCCGATATCTCCAAAAATATTCGCCCAATCGTTAAATAAACCCGATTTTTTAATTTTTTGGGTCAAATTTACCTTACAAACTGAGTTTTATCAAATTCCGCCTTAAAAATTTTTTCTCGATTTTTCGATTTTTTTCTAAGGGTTACTCCTTAAGAAAATTGCAAAAAATCGATGAAACTCGACCAATTTCGATGAAATTAAGTATAAATTCATTTTCAAAAAAGATTTAACTCACCAAAAAATTAAAATCCATAAGATTGTGAACAAAAGAAAGGATAAGTGAGGTCTTTAAGCCTAGCAAAGCGCTTCTACAAAAGTAATATATATTGCTATTCAGTATGTTTCAGATATTAAGCCCTACCGTTTTTTTCGTTATGAAGCCAACTTGTAGGAAGTGAATACAAGGAAACATATGATATTTGTTCTCATTATATCTGAGATAATCTAACCGAATTAAAAAACTTCCAACAAATGATTCCACCTCTGGTTTAAATAGAATCGATAAAACCGATTATCAAGATTTGTGTTGTTTTATGTTTTATATGTTTGTTGACTACAAAACTAATAAACAAACTGATATAAACATTATAATTGTTTTATGAAGGTCCTTTTTAATTACAAATATAATTATTATATAACATGTGAGAGAGAGAAATGAGAAAGTAAAACCACTCAAATATGTATATGATGATGATTTAAGATTAAAATAATAATATGATTATATTTTGAAATAAATATATACAAGGTGTTCTATTATTGATAGAACAGATAATAATATCAGTAAATTATGCTTATCAAGGCAAATGGAAAAGCTCTTTACCAAATTTAGATCTGATTCCGAATTCAGGAGATTTGATTATGGTAAAAATAGAAGGATGTATGCATTCACGTACCAATCAAACTTATTAAACGAAGTAGGTGTCACTTTATAATGTAGAGGTGACGATCATAAAACAATAATTGATTATAAATTGATTAAATTGGGAAGGCAATACTATAAAAACTATTTTGTTGTCGATATTTATAAAGAAAACAAAAAGAAGAATACATATTTATCAAATTATTTAACCAATAAAGAGACACTTAGAGTGGATTGAAAAGTGTATTAATAATTAGTTTAATACACTGCAGGTAAGTATCACAAATGTCTTAGGATCTAACACAACAACTTTGATAGAGCAACCAGCTATCATAATAAATTATGTGATTCTTATCTGCGGCGTATTGAACTAATATTAATGCCCTATTTAATCCCCTCCGTACGTTGATACTTCCCACATCTAAGTGTCTCTGTATTGGTTAAATAATTTGATAAATGTGTATTATTTTTTTGTTTTCTTTTTTTGTTTTATAAATAAAGACAACAAAATAGTTTTTTTAGTATTGCCCCAATTAAATCAATTTACAATCTATATGGTTTGTATGATACTCCCCTCTTTATTTTAAAGTGACACTTACTTCGTTTAATGAGTTTGATTAGTCTGTGTATGCATAAATCCTTCTATTTTTAACCATAGTTACATCTCTCGAATTAGAAATCAGATCGAAATTTGTTAAAGAGCTTTTCCATTTGTCTTGATAAGCTTAATTTACTGGTATTATTTTCTGCTATCAATAATAGAACACCCTGTATATCAAATATTTCATTATATTTTATGGAAATGTATCTTGTGGATATGTATCTTAAAAACCACACAAATTTGAAACTTCAAGAAATATTGATTTTATCAGATATATGTCATTTTTGTTTGAAATTAAATTATTTAAGACCGGAACAACATAGTGACGGGTTTGAGCGTACTGTTTGCTTGCTTTTACCTTGAAGAGAACCTAAAAGTATTTCACTGAAAATTAAAAGTAATTCCTTTGTCATTGGGCTTTTTATTATTATTTTATCGTTCAAAATTGGCTGAAAAATGATGAATCATATAGGTGTTATCCTTTTTAATTGGATAATTCTATATCAAAAAATCTGGAGAGTGTGATAAAAAACTATCTTAAATATTTAGACAATCTTGTAGTTTATAAAAATACCATAAAAATATAAGGTTGTCGATGATATACCAACAAAATTTTAATTTAATAATGAGTTCATCGAAGATCCACCATTTGATGAACATAGACTACTATAGTTAGAGTATTGATGATTGAAGAGAGAAATCTATATTATCAAATTTATAAGCATCACTTACACACAATATATTATATATTTTTGTAGTTGCGTGGTATTGTAAAGCCAAAAATAACACATTACTTCACTACAATGTATGCATTTGGTTTATATGTATGTACCGTGCAATAAACCAAACCTTTTTTACAATACTGTAGGTTTACAATCATCTTAGCACTAGATATTATCAAAATCATCATACAAGATAGCATTTTAGAAATGAATAGCCAAAATTAATTAAAACAAGATATAAAATATTACCCAAAAATTGAATACAGCAATAAAAAAATTGGCCATTATTAATTCATAAAAACCAATATTTTATTGAACGTGTGTGCATTTAGAAAATTAATAAAAAAATATAAAAAAAAAAAAAAAAAAAAAAAAAAAAAACCGAAAATAATAATTTATTGACGATGATAATATTATTTAACACCGCTAGCAAGCTCCATAGCTTGCTCCAACAGTCGCAGATAGTATTAGCAAGTAATAATAATTGCACGTGTTTGGGGTAGTAAGTCATAAATAATGAATATATTATTTATGACAGGCAATAATAAAAATTTTTGATTAATTATATTGTTGTTTAAATGCATCAAAATTATTTATTTAAAAATAAACAGTTTTTTCATTTTAAATATATGATTTATGCAGTTATTATATTTAACATTCATAAATACAAACCATATTCGAATAGGGTATTATCGTTAGTCAAAAATAAATCATGAAATTTGAAAAAAGTTAGAATTTATGTAAAAATATACTTAAATATTCTGATTTCGAGTCATAAAAACACATTTTTCTTTTAAAATTTTAAAATTAAAAATCGTAATCGTTTTTTTTTTATATTAATTTCTATATTTTTTCGATATTATTTTACGTTTTAATTCGAGAGCGTTGTACCATTTCTTTTTAAAATATAATCTAGGAAACACTATCTTCTAAAAGCACCATTATTTGAAGTTCCACTATTAAGTACTCTTGTCTCTAAAGTATGGAGGAACCTTTCTGCTTAAACTGTTTATTTTATTGACTCAAAGTCAATAGGAATTCTTCTATTAAGAACTAAGTTGCATGTTGACCTGGAATAAAAGATAAAAAAATTCTAAGATATTTTGTGTGACGTTTTTTTAAACTTTACCATCTCAAACACAATAGTCAACTTGATAATAATAAATAACACGAAAACCAAAAGTTTTTTTACTTTTTGCAATAAAAATTGTATTTTTTTTTACTTCAAAACAAAACCACACAGACAACCTTCCTTTTGTTTGCTTGCCAAAGAAAATAAAACTTCTTTTTCATATACTACTGTTTTATAGATAGCAATGACTACGCCTAGCCGATCTGAGCGCCTTGTAGTCCTTACTGAATACCAGCCCCTCATTTGTGAATGGATTATCAACAATAGGGTATTATCGTTAGTCAAAAATAAATCATGAAATTTGAAAAAAGTTAAAATTTATGTAAAAATATATTTAAATATTCTGATTTCGAGTCATAAAAACACATTTTTCTTTTAAAATTTTAAAATTTAAAATCGTAATTTTTAAACTGTTTATCACGTGACCTAAAACGCGGGTAAGCCCTGCTGTGATGTCATGGCGGTATGAGTCATAGACCATCAGTTAGTTCAGTGTAGACAGCTGGGTATAATATATGCATAGATAAAAAGTATTTATATTTATTATAATCAGATGTCTATGAATATATCTGACAAACTTATTTGTGTTATTTCATATATTGATACCCATATTACGTCATCAAATTGGATGCCCGCGTTTTTGACAGTTTAAAAAAGGTTTAAAATTTAATTTAAGTTTTTGGCAAGAAAGCGTGTGTATTTTTCCGAAATAAATTTTTGGTGGCTTTTTATTAGCAAAATAAAAAAAAAAATAGTGGAATACCCTATTGGACTATTTCATAAATATTTTAAAAAAGTAGAACGAAGGACAGAGGGTTAATTGAACTATTAGAACAAAGCAAAAAGTCTGTCGTCACGGTAATATTTGAACAACAAAACAGGAGAAGTTATCATATACCATAAATGGCTATAATCTGCCTAATCTTTCTTAACTTATAAGTATATTAAGTTTAGTCCCAAGTTTGTAACGCTTAAAAATATTGATGATACACACAAAAATTTTATTATAGGTTGTTCATGGAATCATCTAATTAGTCCATTTTTGGTTGTCCGTCCGTAGGTCCGCCCGTCTGTGAACACGATAACTTAAAAACGAAAAAAGATATCAAGCTGAAATTTTTACAGCGCACTCAGGAAGTAAAAAAGTGTCTTGTAAACCGTTAGGGATAGAACAAAAGTTTAAGCGTAAAAAATGTTCCATATAAAAAAGTAAACAACTTTTGTAAAAAAATATATTTGCATATTGTAGGCTATGATCGAAATTTAAAAGAGACTATTTTTACCTGCATATGAAAGTTGCTTGAAACAACAATTTTTACACAACTAAAAAAAAATTTAAAATAATGACTTCCAGGCAATGAGGTTTTGTTTTTATTTGTAAAAAAATTTATTATTCATTTATAATTTATAACATACAAAATGAAAATAAATATTGCAAAACAGATAGCTAGCTAATTAGCTTCGTACAAAATAAAAACAAACAAAAAAATAATGCAGTAATTTAGTTATTATTAGGTCAGAAACAAGTGAAAACAAACAATTGACTGAGCTAATTGTTGAAATACCATGCATAGTCAGTGTTGATTTCTTTATCACATTACACATACAAACATGTGACACATACATAACTGATAATCAAGTATAGTACATATGTAAATGACTTTATAGGTTTCTGCATTACCGACCGACATTTAGTGTATAGTTTGTACACATATTATAAAATTTCCGCCTAATTGGCGCCCTCACGGGTAAACAATGATGTTTACGAAAAAATGTTTCAAACAAAAGTTGTTTAATTTTTGATAAGGAACATTTTTTACATTTAAACTTTTGTTCTATCTCTAACGGTTTATAAGATGGGTCCTACGGACCCAAGACCCAATTGACCTATGATGCTCATTTACGAACTTGACCTCACTTTTTACGTTCTGAGTACGCTGTAAAAATTTCAGCTCGATATCTTTTTTCGTTTTTGAGTTATCGTGTCCACAGACGGACGGACGGGCGGACGGTTGGACGGACAACCGGAAATGGACTAATTAGGTGATTCTATGAACACCTATACCAAAATTTTGTTTGTAGCATCGATATCTTTAAGCGTTACAAACTTGGGACTAAACTTAATATACCATGTATATTTCATATATGCATGGTATAAAAAACGAAAGATAAATTTTTGAAGTTTAAAAATAGAGATGATTTTAAAATAATTGAAAATCTTGAAAACTGATTTTAATAATTCTATTAAACGATGAAAATTGTTTTTACAAAATCTTTGTTGCGTAAAATACAAGAAATAAGGTTGAAAATGTTTTTTTTTTTTAAATTTCATTTTCAAGGGAAAAATTATCAATTGAAAATGATTGGTCTGGTTACTGAGTGCTTCAGGCACTGAACCAGATACAAGCTTCTGGTTATAGTAAGATACAAAGTATGAAAATTTTTCGGCTAGAATCAGCATCCTATAGATTGACGTTTCATTTTCTGGTCATCGCAATGTATTAACAAATGTTTTGGAACCAGCGTCTCCTAGCCGAAAAAATTTTTGGTATAGGTGTTCATAGAATCATCTAATTAGTTCATTTCCGGTTGTCTGTCCGTCTGTCCGTCTGTAAACTCGTTAACTCAAAAACGAAAAATGATATCAAGCTGAAATTCTTACAACATGTTCAGGGCATAAAAAGTGAAGTCGAGTTCGTAAATGGGCAACACAGATCAAATGGGTCCGTAGGACCCATTTTGTAAACCGTTGCAGATAGGACAAATGATTAATAGTAAAAAATGTTCCTTATAAAAACATAAACAACTTTTGTTTGAAACATTTTTTCGTAAACATCAACACAGTCTATACATGGTATTTTAACAATTAACTCACTTAATTGTTTGTTTTCACTTATATGGCCTAGAGATTGGCCTACAAGCAAGTATGTATGCAAAATTTCTTGGAAATCTCTTACGTTATAAATTAAAACTTTTTATCCAGAGTATTGAGAAAAGAGAAAATGGGCTAAAAGATTGCCAATACTGGAACTCATTACCTTACTTCGAATAGAAAAAAGGACGCGTTGTGGTGGTGTATTAACATAATTTTATTCAATCGTCTTATTTTACTATTGTTTTCTATTGTTGTAAGATTGTATAAGAATATATAAGGTACACACACAGAATCCTTAGGGAACAGTTAGAAGAAACACTAGTATAAGGTCTAAACTCACTGAGATATTCACACTATACAATTTGTATATAGATTTGTTGTAGTTTAAAATCCTTATTGTATTCCCAACCTGTTTTAAATATTATTTTTTCTTACATATCTTTGTTTTTAAAGCTTTACCTTGATACCTAAAAACGGAATAAAATTTTGTGTTTTTTTTTTCTCTTCATGGTCGAGGAACTCAGTATATTTCTTCAAGAAGTCCATCAAAATTTTAGAGCAGTATGAAAAATGATACTAGTCAGTCTCCTAATAAATAAAACTCTAGTTTTTTTTTGACAAGGAACTCCTAAATCAAAATAAATTTGTATGTTTAGTATAGAAATTCTAATATAATTAACTAGCTGTTACCCACCCGCTTTGCTGGGCAACATCCCCACTTGCACCCCTCCCTCCACATTTCCTTGCGTTGGATAACATTTTTGTAATGTACACGTCATGCTCTTTTATTTGATACCCCACTTGGGTATATTTGTAAATATTCGATATTTCCTTCCCACTTTCTCGCTACACCTTTCTACCCTCCGAAGATTAAAAAAATTTCTAAATGTAATTTAAAACATTCTGACCAAGTTTTGAACTATTAAAAGCCATAATTGAAAAATATGAATTTTTTATTCATGAACACCCCCGCAACCCCCCTTGTGGGTGGAATTTCGTAAAATCCGTTCTTAGCTGACCTCTACTTGGCAAAAGGAATATTCCTCCCAAATTTCAAGTCTCTAGGTCTTATAGTTCCAGAGATATCGTGATGAGTGACTATCTATCTATCTATCTATCTATATCTATAGAAAGTCTCCTATATATTTATAGATAAGCAACTTTGTATTGGTACGAATTAGAAAACTTGTTATAGAATATGCTTAAAGTTTATCGATAATTGTAGGTGAAAGTCATGGACACAGAAAAAGGTCCTCTATTGCCCTTGTCAACTTTTTTCTGAAAAATTTTTCCGTAGTTAGCGTTTTTTCTTTCGATTAAATGCAATAATAAAATATTTTTAAGTCGCATTTCCTACAAAAGCTGACGTTTTTCGAAAAAAAGTGTATAAATGAAAAAGTTTCTTTATGAGGATTAACTTTTGAATTTAAAGTGTTATTCCTATCTCTTACCTTTTAGGATCTTAATTGGCTATTAAAAAAAACCCGAAGAAGTGTGTCCAATCTGATGTCAAAACACGGTGCTCCCTTCAAACTCTGCAACTTTTGTGTTGATTTTTTAATTACAAAACGATTTATTAGCCATTAGAGATTAAAATTAACCATCCTGTATAATAAAATTGATCATAAGATTTCTCAAAAAAAAACCTCCAGTTATGAGAAAACCGGACGGTACGATTTAAGCATCGGTACGCTATAGCCTAGTAATTACGGTACGCTATAGCCTCCCCCTATCCATTCAATTTTCTGAGCAATAATCTGGAACACCCTGTATTAATATGTTCCTAATAATTGGTACATATTATATTATTACATACATAATTTATAAATTGATCCGATACAAATTATTTTCCTAAAATGCATTCATGTGTTAATATTCGATGTATAGTACCTAACACTGTGGTATAGGTTAGATTTAAATAATTCATCGCATTAAGGTTACGATTATTTAAGGGATGATGTTGTAATAATATACAGAGTGACCCAAAACTACCGCATGAAAAAAAATCATAAGATGAAATTATACGGAGAATATATAAGGGTGAATTTTTGTTGACTTCGAGTTGAGACATAGTTATTCAAATAAATACCTCGATATTCGAAATAAAATTGTATATTAAGAAATTCTATTTAAAAAAATACAATTAAAAAACATACAACAGACTTACATGTCGCTAAATATCGATATTTTATACCATTTATCGATTTTTTATGCCATGTATATGAAATATACCAAGGTATACTAAGTTTAGTCCCAAATTTGTAACGCTTAAAAATATTGATAGTATGAAAAAAAATTTTGTTATAGGTGTTCATAATATCACCTAACTAGTTCATTTCCGGTTGTCTGCCTGTCTGTCCGTCAGTCCTCACGATTACTCAAAAACGAAAAGAGATGTTAAGCTGAAAAGCTGAAACTTTTATAGCGTTAAAACCTTAATAAATTATTGAAAACAAAAAAATCCGTTGTGCCCGACTAATTAAGGATGTATGAGCATGGTAGTGGGGACACAAATTAAAAAAAATATGCTACGAACAAAATTTTGGTATATGTGTTTATAAAATCACCTACTTAGTCCATTTCCGGTTGTCCGTCCGTCCGTCTGTGGGCACTTATCAACGAAAACTATCTGGGCACTTATCAAAAATGAAAAAAGATATCAATCTGAAATTTTTACAGCGTACTCAGGACGTAAAAAGTGAGGTCGAGTTCGAAAATGAGCAACATAGGTCAATTGGGTCTTGGGCCCGTATTACCCATCTTGTAAATCGTTAGAGATAGAACAAAAGTTTATATGTAAAAAAATGTCCCTTATCAAAAAATAAACAACTTTTGTTTGAAACATTTTTTCGTAAACATCACTGTTTACCCGTGAAAGTAAAAAATATGTATAGCATGTATTACATGGGAAGATCAGTTATATAAGTGTGACATGTATGCATGTGTAATGTGACAGAGTAATCAACACTGTCTACATATGGTATTTCAACAATTAACTCAGTCAATAGTTTGTTTACTCTTGTTCATTAATGGTACATCGAATTCAAAAACTCTAAAGGAACTTTCTGATTAGAATTGTATCCTCTAAATTGTTCTACATTTCGCATAACATATTTAAGGATCATCCCGTATGCAAGGAATGATATAATATTTTAGTGTGTGTGTGTATTTAATTTTAGTAGATATCACATGTATTTAGTTGTTAATTATTTGAACTCAAAATGATAATTACTAGAACATTATCAGTACTTAGAGGTACCTTTAAATACATCATATTATTATCAGAGAACTCATTTACATATTTATACCAAATATTATTACATATACAGTTAGTTGAATATATCAAGTAATAATATATGCTAATTATTATTTTGGGAAGGATTTAGGTAAAACAAGGTATTAAGAAATAAAAAAATATATATAATAAACAATTAAAAGACTTTTAAAAACAGTTTTAATACTCAGTATATACAGAGTTGTCGAATAAATAAAGGTATTTCAATTTGACCGAGGTACAGTTCAATCATTAAACAAGTGAAATTTTCAAAAAAAAAACCGGCAAATGCGATTTATCCCTTGTAAACCGATTTTTGGAAACTTAGCTATAAAATGTTCCCAATCAAGGCGGTTCGACCGTTTAGGAGCTACGATGCCACTGAGAGACACATAGACGCCCAGATAAACACTTTAAACTTATAATACTCCTTCTTAAATCAATATCAAAGTGATGGTCAAGGACATCAGATGAAATGAAAAGGATACGTAGAGAGCTATCATTTTTTGGGACAAATTTTGGAAATATTTTAATTGATATTGAAATATTTAAGTTGACTTTGTTCTTTTGAATTATTGTTTTTAATTATCTAATTATTTTACCATTTCAATTTTCAAAATGAATTGAGCAAGGTTTTTTTGACCATTCATTTCCATAGTAATTATTTATATGTTAAAATTATACATCATGCCTTTTCCAAACTACATCGATTTTGAAAATCATCGCCAAGTTTTTAGTTTTTTGGAATACGGAAAACTATACTCGCACTTGAATCAAAGCTAAGAACACTCTTCGTTAAATTGCCTTTCAAATGAAATTTAAAAAATTAAAATCGGTTCATCCGTTCAGGCGCAACGATGCCATAGACAGACATAGCGACAGACACACATAGCGGTCAAACTTATAACACCCCTTTTTTTAGTTCGGGGGTTAAAAATTAATCGGTGATTCAGCTTCAAAAAAGTTTTTATCAAGAAGAAAATCTATCACAGATTCTGTTTATTTCGAAAAAGGAAACATAAAAAAACTTTGATTTTTGATGCTTTTTCGATATTTTCATAGCATTTTTTTACATTAACATCATACAAATTACCTAGTTTACGATATTTTTAGAGCATTTTCTTACGTTTACGTCAAACAAATTGTCTAGTTGACTAGTTGACTAGTCACGTGACAACCGAACCACTTTAACAAAACTAAAAGATATAAAAATGAGAATGTTCGTTCTTCTAAATTGTTTTTCCTTATGTGTTCCAGGTATCATGGGTCCGTCATCGTGATATACATTTATTAACCGTTGGCCGTTATACATACACATCAGATCAACGTTTTGAAGCTGTACATGCACCACATACAGAGGAATGGACGTTACGAATACGTTATCCACAACCACGTGATAGTGGAATTTATGAATGTCAAATTAGTACAACACCACCAATTGGTCATCCATTATATTTAACTGTTGTTGGTACGTTATAGTAACTATCCAGTAGTAACATTGTTATTATTATTATATTAGCTTAGTACGGAAGCCTGAATGGTTCATGATCAATTTATCAAAAAAGTGGCGCTACACTAGCGTTTTGTTTTAAATGTGTACTACCCACAAGTATCAAAAAGTGCAATTGTGACACTTGTGGTTATGGATTCAAACCTTGAAAATGTCAGTCGGTGATAACTATTCTTTAATTTGCCACTACCGAAACTGTCAGGAATTATTAATAATTGTATATCCGGATTTAGTGATAATATGATAATATTTATAATTTGTATTATGTAGTTAGTTAAAATTTTTTATTTGTATTATTTATATAATGCTTTAAGGATGTATGAGCATGGTAGTGGGGGCACAAATTTAAAAATAGATATTTTCAATTTTGATGATAAATTTATATTATTACTTGACGATATAAGACCAAAAGTAAGAATAAAATTTTTCGATATCTGGCTTAATTTTCAAAATATCGAAAATTGAAAATTTTGTTTAATTATTTAGCTTTCGATATTTCGAAAACCAAGACACATATCGAAAAATTTTATTCTTATTTTTCGTCTACATTCATGAAGTTATAACAAAATTCATCATCAAAGTTGAAAATAAGATAAAAATAATTTCAACCCTTAATCTACCCTGCTCTTACATCCCTTATATGGGCGGTGACACTTAGTTTTTTTTCTTTTCTAATTCATTGCTAATATGTTTACTTTCTATTAAAAAGTTTTTTTTAAATTTGTTTTCATTCATTCCAAATGAAAATTATCAAAAACTTCCAAAATATGTCGTTTTTTGAGATTCCTCCATATAAGAGCCAATGTATTTTATATCGATTTTTTATGACTTTTTTCTTAAAAATTTGCACGATTACCTAAGCTGAAATTTTAACCACATATTCTTTGAGTAAAAGACTACCTACAAACAAATTTTGAGCCTTTAAATCAAACATTGTTGTCATGCTCATACATCCTTAATTAGCCTTTTCCCTAAGAAGATTAAACAAAGATTCGCTAGATGGCAGAATTAGGGAGATGCAAATATTTTGATTTCCTGCCGTCTAGCGGATCTTTTTTTTAATCTTCTGAGTAAAAAGTCTAATTAAAGCATTATATTTTTTAAATAATACTAATACAAATTTTTAACTAACGACATAATACAAATTATAAACATTATCATATTATCATTAAATCCAGATATACAATTATTAATAATTCCAGACAGTTTCGGCAATTCTTTGGTTTCGATAATGGCTAATTAAAGAATAGTTATCACCGACTGACATTTTCAAAAAGGTTCGTTTCCATAACCACAAGTCACAAGTGCACTTTTTGAAAGTTGGTTTATATACTTGTGGGTAGTACACATTTAAAAAATAAGCTAGTGTAGCGCCACTTTTTCATAAATTGATCATGAAACATTCAGGCTTCCGTAGCTTAGCTATACATATAACAGTTAATAATATTATTATATTTGTTATATCATTTATGTGTGTGTGTGTTGTACGGTTCATTGTTGTAAATTAGTGTCATTCAATGTGTCATTGTTGACATATTGTTGTGGAAATTTATATATTATATGTATATCAAAATAGAATTTGTTTTATTTGATGTGATAATTGGAGTTTCGAAAATATTTAGTATTAACATAGAAAATATGATTCAATTCAAAATGCACGGTTGTTTAATTTTTAGAAAATGTCGTTTTACCCGTGCTTTCAGGAAAAACAGTAGCAAACTGAACAATGTGACTCTTACTGTCATCTATTAGCGAATAGTAATATTTTTAATTTTTAACTGTTTTACCGACACAGTAACATTAAAAATATATTTCAATAGAGGGCAATGTTAAACGATTAGTATGCAGGGAGCTTTTGGGATGAAAATTCGATCTAGCTACGTTTCGTTTTAAGAAAATTGGGGGTGAAAGTATATATGAAAGTCTGTAAATTTGGTAGTGAATAGGGAATGATAGTTTATATGAAAACTCATCATTTGTGAATTAACTACTTAACCGATTTAAAGATCTATTTTTGAGAAATCGCAATATTTTGATCGATTTTAGTCCGTATCTCAAAAACTATTCGATCAGTGATCAAATGCACCCGATTTTTATACTTTTTGGGTCCAAATTACCTTATATACTGAGTTTTATCGAAATTGGAGATAACAATAAAAATTTCTCGATTTTTTGTAATTTTTTTTACCCCTTTGCGAAAATCGAGAAAAACGCAAAAAAATTTTTTGTTTTGGAATTTGATGAAACTCGATGGGTGGGATAATCTTCCAAAAAGTATAAAAATCCGGTTAATTTTACGATTGGATGCAGAGTATGACTTTCTGAGATATCGGAATATTTGGATCGATTTTAGTCGATATCTCAAAAACTATTCGACCAGTCATAAAATGCAACCGATTTTTGTACTTTTTGGGTCAAAATTACCTTATATACTGAGTTTTATCGCAGTTGGAGATAAAAGAAATTTATCGATTTTTTTTTTTCATATTTTTTAGAAAAATCATAGAAAGTATTCAGAATTCATAAATCATTATTAAAATGAACAAACAAAGTCCCTATTAAAAAGAAAGTCGACGTATAATTTTTGATAAAAATTATCACACACACGTAATACAATCGATACAACAAAATTTACAACCAAACATCGAAAAACACACTAACAAAAAAACCTTCTGATTTCTTTTTACATACAAATACCGAACATGATACCGAATGTATGAGAATCAACGAACAAAAATCAAGATGGAATATTCTATATCTAATATAGATTTGTGCTATGTCGAACATGTATCAAAAAACCTTTCTTTCGGAATAGGTTAGACTAAGTTATATTGGCTACCCACGAAGGGCACACTCAGGCCATAGAGCCCATTGTGATATCATCTATGTGTTTTACCACCTTTTCCACTGATAATTTTATTTATCAGCTCCTCATTTTTAGAGGCTGAGTGCACCTTCTTCATACATATACCATGTACTATACCAGCCCATCACAACTATTAATTAAATTAATTTTGTTGCTAGGGTGGGAATCGAACTCACTACCCTAAGCATACCGCGGACGGAATTGTTTACGCTTTAACCAACTGAGCTAATATGAACATTTTTTCTGATACACCCTACATAATACATACTAAACTTACATACGTATACGAACAACAAAACAAACGTAGTAAAAGAAGATATTTATCGTTTGTATAAATTTTTACAAAACTAATATATTATTCAAGTCAAATGTTTCCTCTTCTACCACTCGTTTACAATACACACTAGTTATATTTTAAGTGGGTAGGTGTCACCATATTCCAAGCACACCATATCTCATCACTTTAATAAAACATTAGATGCGAACTGTGGAAGGTGGAATGAGAAACTACGAAAATATGTGTAAAAAGTCATTTCCGAACAATGTTTTTGATTATGTAGTATTTACTGGATGTTTCAGAATCTGGTTGTGAAAATTATTCATCGATGAAATTATGTTTAATATTTCGTATTATAATTTTCTTTGAAATTAAAGAAGCGGTAATAATTATTGAATTTACATCCCGAACATACAATTTTTTGATCCCCTTTACAGCCTAGTCAATCCCTCTATAATAGAGAGCCGTAAGGTATAAATATTTTAAAATTTCGGAATCCAAGGAAAGTCAGTGAAACTTTATAAAAACTGTGCGACTGCACTGTTTAAAGCTTACTTAAAGAAGTTAAAAACAATAATTTGTGCGTCTTGTCCAGGAGGTGAGAGCTACCGTTTCTTGGGGGTGGAAGCCACTCTTTCTTGGGGATGGAAGCCTCCCTTTCTTAGAGGTCTAAAATTTATGCTGAAAATGACAACAGGAATCGATATAAGTATGAATTCTAAGCAAAAAGTGTTATCGAAACATATTTCAAAAAGTCAATACTGTCCGAGTTATTGGCGATCGAAATTCCAAGTATTTAACGTCAAATAATAGAAAAATTTGACGTTTTTTGAAAAAAGTATATCGTACACTTTTTAAAGTACTATACAAAATCATGAAAATGAAAAAAGTTTCAAGTCATTAGCATGAAAATTGATGGAGTTTTGATGAAAACAAAGTTGATCGGCCCTTGATTTTTATGTTTTATTCAGTACATAAGCTGATGCATTTACCGCGGGAACTAAAATTTATACTTTCTAGGTTCTAAGTTCTAGCAGTTTCGGATAAATATTTTTTGAAATTTTGAAATTGTAAATGCAAAAAAAATTTTTGAAAAATACAAAAAAATCTCTTTATCGTTAAATAATTCGAAAAATAATAAAGTTTCAAAAAACGAACGAACCAGGGACGTATCTACCGCCGTATCAATGATACGGGGACCCTGGACTACAGAGGCCCCTAACGTGTGTAAGCAAAAATTAGTAAAATCTTTTTATGAACAATTAATTGCTCTGAAAACATGCATAAAATCTAAAATTCAAATAATGCATTGTATTAATGAAGCCATGGAATTATTGCTGATAAAATTCAATAGCCATGCATCCTGTTTTCCGGTGGTAATAACAACATGCTTCCTATTCTTGACTTTTCCAAATACAACCCCAACAGCTGAAAGAAATTTTTCAAAATTTAAACTAATAAAAAATTACCTATAGACTTCGATGGGCCAGGAAAGGCTATCAGACTTGTCACTAGTGTCTATAGCGGCAGAAATTTTAAAAAACTGATATCATCTTCAGCTATGATTTAATAGATTCTGGTTTGTAGATTTTCTTTCCTGATGTTCTTGTACATACGCAAAAATATGTTTTGATTATACTTATATATAAATAATATTGGAACTTTCTGATTTGTGAACAAACAGATACAAAAATTTAAAAAAAAGTTGGTATGAAAATTTTTATTTATTGATAGAAAATTTGTAAATACATACATATAGAAATAGACGAAAAAACGAAGGAATAAAGTTTGACAAATTTGAGCAGGAAAGTCGGATTTGAATGCCGTTTTCAGCAATCGATTCGTTAGAGCGTCAAGAAATTTTGTGACCTAATCTGATTTACAAGAAATTAAAAAATATGTAATTTTATGATTGCATTTTAAATTGTCCGTTAATATTAAATTCACAATTCGGTAATAGTGATGAAAATGATTTCAAACTTGTTACACGGTGGTTTTTGGGGTCGCTGAACACGAATATTATGACAGAATTGGTCTCAGAGGTACCTGGTGCTCAAGGTAAACGGGTCGTCGTCGTCTGGTGGAGTTTTCGGGAAATTTGTTATATAATCGGTCCAAACTCGTATCACGAGGGTTTTTGGGGTCGTTGAACACGAATATCGTGACAGAATTGGTCTCAGAGATATCTATAGTGCAAGGTATTCTGGAATTTTCGAGAAAAACGTCATATAATCAGTCCAAACTCATTACTAAGGAGTTTTTGGGAACACTGAACACTAACATCGTGACAGAGTTGGCCTCACAGGTACCTGGTGCAACGGTATCGCCTTCTGGATTTTTCTCTGATAGGAATTCCGTCATTATATTCTTGCTCAGCGACCCCAAAAAAAATTTTGTCATTTTTTGTGCTTCGTTTCTTCGTCCAAAAATATATTTTTTGAGAGTATGATATTTTTGTTATGTTTACCCATACTTTTCACATATATATATTCACAACGAAGCCATGTAGTACCTAAGTATTTCGTTGTGTTTCAGATTAGATAAGTTTTTTCCGTTTTGTTTTTGTTTCATCAAGTTTCTTCTCCATGTTACTCTCGCTTGTGCTGCTGCTCCATCCTCATATAAGTTTTAAAATGTATATAATAATAATATATTCAACATACATAATTTATGCTACTTATACAATGTTTAAAAGTTTAGTATGTTTTAAAATTTTTACTTTTTTTTTTCTTCATAACATGCAATGTTGAATAATTAATTTTCTTCCGTTGGATTTTAAACTTATAACTTTTCGTGTTTTTCGTAAAAGCAACAACGTGCTTGTTGTTAATTTTTTGGAGGAATTTGGTGATCCATATTTTTGAAAATAATATTTATAGTTACTAAAAGATCCCGGACCACTGTATATAGAGAATGGCTTTCGATCAGTTGAGAAATGTCAAATGTTGGAAAAATATTCTTCTTGTCATTCTAAAAAAAAGCCCCAATGAAGACAAATATCGTCAGCGTTTCTCTCTCGCCAACGCTGTTTTCGAGATATTCCATATAATATCCCAATCGTGGATTCAGAAATGTTTTCAGAGAGGGCATTGTAATAAACCTTACATGATTTTTGAGTACTCAATAATTTAATTTGTTTAGTTTAATTAAAAAAATTACTGCTCATTTGCTGCTTGAAATACATTACAGGCTGCGTCAAATCCGGTAGTTCTGATTTTTTGCAGACATCTTATGATATCGGCTTAATGAAGAACCCAAGTTTGTATCCTAGAGCGCCTAACGCAACTTTATCAAAAATCGAAAAACCGTAAAAATCTCGGCTGTTATTTTGGCGATTATCACCCTAACTGACAAGTTTTTGAAATACTTTCTGCAAACGTTATTCAAGTAGACTAAATTTGATACAATATGACACTAGAGCGGACTCTGTAGACCCAATACTTACCTTTCAAGAGGAGATAATTCCTTTCAAGGTTTATCAACATAACTTTATACATCAGAGCTTACGTCCAATCCGGTAGTTCTGTTTTTTCGCAGACTTGTTTATGATGTAGACCCAATGAATAATCCAAGTATTTAACCTCGAACGCCGAACACAATTTTGTCAAAAATCGAAACCAAGGATACTGTTACCGTATTAAATTGACATTACCTCATTTACTTTGCAATTTGACAAATATCTGTAGAATCGATTAAAAAATTGCACTGGAATGTCACCTTTCACATGCAATTTTGGTCGATATCTCTGATAAATAATTCCCTAACCATTAAAAGGAACCACTATTTTTGTGTTTTCTGAATCTAAATTACTCTAGAAAATGATTTTTTCCTTAACCGGAGGTGAAAAATTGTTCCCCGGTCTTTTAAAATTTTCTTTAGGAATACCCTTTAACAAAATATGGAAAATCGAAAACGATTGGATGATTAGTTTTTGATATATCGCCAAAAATGTTCAAAAAGCTTTGATTTCGGATTAGTTCTGAAGATATGGAAAGAACTAAAAATATAGTACATACTTAAAAACTTTTTGATTAAGCAATAAAAATTTCCCAACAATATCCTGTTTATAAAATGAAATCATATATAATAAGCTCATAAACAAAATAAACAAAAAAAAAAATATTGCAACACATTTGCCAAAATTTATTCATTGGTGCCAAGTTTGTAATTTAAATGCAATCTTTTAAACCAAGCAAGCAGCACTCACACAAAAAGAAGTACTTCGTATGTTATTGCTGTATATATTCTATATACGTATATAGAAATGTTATATTGTTCTCTGGTTTTAAAGTGTCATAAGTAGCTCGTATTGTCAAAATGGGAAAAAAGTATTTGTCATATTTTTATTTATTCCATTGAGAGAATGTGGAAATATTTTCTATATAGAAACTGTAATAATCTTATATATGTTTTTTTTAAACATATAATATAACATATATTATAGTCAAATACCTTTGATTACAACACTTTTTAATCAAATATTTGCCAAACAAGCTCAAAAGATCAATTACATATGCATCAGGAATTACATCTTCGCAACATACCCAAATTTACCTAAATTTACAAATTATCCATACATACCTATACTTATTTGCGCTTAAAAACGAAGAGAGATATCAAGCTGAAATCTTTAAAGCGTACTCAAGACAAAAGAAAAGTGCGAGCTTAGGGTTACATACCCGAAAAGACTAAAAAATTGGCGATGATCTTCAAAATCAATTCAGTTTGGAAAAGGCATGACATATAATTTTAACAGATAAATAATTACTATGAAAATGAATGGTCAAATAAACTCGGCTCAATTCATTTCGAAAAGTGAAATGGTAAAATAATTAGGTAATTCAAAACAATAATTCAAGAGAACAAAGTCAACTCAAATATTTCAATTTAAGTTAAAATATTTCCAAAAATTGGTACCGAAAAATGATAGCTCTCTAAGTATCCTTTTCATCTCATCTGATGTCCTTGACCATCACTTTGATATTGATTTAAGGAGTGTTATAAGTTTAAAGTGTTTATCTGTGCATCTATGTGTTTTTCAATGGCATCGTAGTCTCTAAACGGTCGAAGCTAATTTTAAAGCTAAGTTTCCAAAAATTGGTTTACAAGAATTAAATCGCAATTTTCTGGGGTTTTGTAAATTTTACTTGTGTGATATAATTACGTTTTATATTCTATTAAAACACAAAATATGATTTTTTGTCACTTAAACTTTTTAAATTCTATCATAAATGTAAGATAAACTATATTACATTTTATTTCCTGCAACTTTTTCCACTTAACAAAGATCGAATACAAAATCTTCCAAAACCAGAAACGAATCGAATCAAGAAAAACCTTCTTCGAATAATTTAACCTTTCCTTGTTTTCCGAGTTTTCCTCTCAAACCAAAAACGAATGGAATCAAGACAAACCTTCTTCGAAGAATTTAACCTTTCCTTGCTTTCCGAGTGTTATAGCCACGGAACACTCCTTACTCAAATAACGTAATTAAAAAAACTTAAATACTCTCCGGATGCGATAATTTACGGAAAGTCGGCAAAGAAGACGTGGTTAAAGTCTTCAATAGAGATTGACTATAAAACATCATAAAACAAAATTTGAAAATGATGAATCTGAAAGAAAATATCAACACACAAACTTCAACATGTTATATAACTAAGATATTATTATGTTAAAATTTCCATATAATTTTCCATATGTCTATATCTATATACTTCTGTTTTTCCTTCATTTTTCTTTTTTAGTCAGAGAAATTGTTGTTATTTTTGTTGTTATTTCAAGAACTTTTCACATAAAAATGTACAAAAAAAAGTACACAAAAAGTGTATAAAAAGAACAAAAACAGAAAAATTGTTGAAACTTTGTTTTTACACTCTTTACCTACTTTTACCAAACCATTTTCACCGAAGAGAAGAAAGAGAAGATTTAAAAAAAAAAACAGAAGAAAAGGGAAAACCTAGAGACCATCAACACACAAACCCATTGCATATACATAATAATGACTACTTAGGGAATATTTTAAATATACACAAAAGATGCTACCACATCGGGTATCTTGAAGTCGAAAATTAATGATCCATTCTGAAATGTATAACTGAAGATCCGACCAAAGATTTTGTACCACGGTAGATGTTTACAATTCAGAAATTGAGAGGCTAAAATAGACATTGAGATAATTATGAACTACGCTAAATGTTCGAAGCGAAGGTGTTAATGGTTTCTATTAAAGCAGTAAGTCTTAACCTACCGAGCCTTTCAACCCAAACTAACTTAAACAAGCATTTATCCTGAGAAAGAGATGAAGATTTGTTCCTGATGTTAGTAATATCAATTGTTAGAATTTCATCGTTTCATCGAATTTTTTTCACAACGTTTCCGATAACTTCTGATTCATGTTTCAAAATAATGATCTGCTAACGAAAACGATTCTTTTCTAAAATCAAATGAATAAAGGGTTATTTTACCTTCAATTTGAAATTAACTTTGTTCCAGAATTACTTAGTGCCAGAAATAGAGTATACGAAGATTGATGTTTGACGCTAGACTTCCCGAAAATATATATAAATCCGAATACTTCATATGAATCATTATTTTCAGATTTGTATTACTAAAGTATATCTTGAAATCGTTATTTTTCGAAGTCGGCTTAAATTCTGGTTGAATGGAATTTCAATAAATGTGAATTGAATTAGGATTAAACCCTCGATTAATTTTTCAGGACAAATACTGATCGATAAATTTCAGGAATCGAATGCGAATGCTAGTCAGTGAACCAGTCAGACTCTCACACCAGAGTTTCTGTACTTTGATAAATAAAATCCATCTATGGTTATAAAATGAAACCATTATTGTGGAGCCATCTTTTATTATAAATAAAAACTACTCATATTAATGTATTCCGATTTTTTATTATTTATTTATTCTTTTGTTGTTATAGCAAGATTAATAATGTACATTTTGGCAAAATTTCAGCTATTTATGAGATACAGTCCGCTGACAGATAGGCAGCTAAGGAAGTCTTAATAAAAGGGACTCTTATCTTATTATACTTATGTAGTTGTTGGAGTACTTTCACATATTTTAGCAGTTCAGCTCGATTTTTTTGGCTTCCCACAGTAATTAGATAATGATAGAATGAGACAGAAGTATACAGATAAACGTACATAGCAAGTGGTTGTTTGGTTCATCTTTATCGTTTTAACCAAAAAACATTTTCACACTGTAAGTACTTTAGGTGTAGATACATTGTACCAATGTACCAGCCAGCAGTAGTATACAGGACGAAGGATACTCATAGGGATAATGTTTATAACCAAGGATATAATAATATTGTATATTATTATATTTACAATAAAAATATACCAAGAGCCAGGCCTGGCTCAAATTCTGATTGTACGCTTGATCTTGAAATAACAGTCATGAAGTTCTTCAAACTATCTGAAAAACCGAATAAGGAAAAAATGCAACTGGAAGGAATGAAATTTAGTTTTAAATTTATAATTTATTTCAAAACATGTAATCATGTAAATATAATCGTAGCAACAACATCTACTATGGTAGACCATAATATGGTAAACCATAAATACCAAATTGATTGTTATTTTACAACTTCTTGGATTTGTGTTTATCGATAAGGTTAGCAGTATAGTACTATAGTACAGAATTATAGATGGCAAAAGGTGGCTATACGAATTATACTGTTATTTCGTTTTAAGATTTTTTATTTGTTTTAAGATGGGGACATTATTCTTATTATTTTAAATAGCAATGATAGGACTCAGTTTTGGAAATTTTCTACGAAAATATCGGTATGCTTTCATCTATCTTATACCGGGTGTCTCGTAACACGATGGCCATAATTTAAGAGCGTATTCGTGTGCTTTATGTACTTTTGTCTAATCAATAGTTAAGGTGCTGTGTACACTATTGAATTGAACCAATAAAGTAGAGCTATTGATGAGTATTGGTAAAATAAAATGATTATTAAAATTTTTATTCAAACTGCCCCCCCCCCGCTGCAACACATTAGTGCTCTTTTTATAATTGCATGCAGCTGAAGCCATCCTATTTTGAGCTCGCTCATCTCTGATCTGTGATTTATTTGAAAACACAAGCCTTTCCATATGTCCCCAAAGATAATAGTCAAAAAGAACTAAGTCTAGAAACCTTGGAGCCCAGCGATAGCCAAACTTTATTCATATTTGTGCCAGCAAAGTGCATATCACTCCTTAACTGTTAGGTTTTGGACAAAAACATGAGAGGCACTTTCGGCTTAAACTTAACAAAAGAATAAGCTCTTAATCTTTGGCCATCGAGTCAAAAGCACTCTGTATTTCAATTTTATTGAATTCCTAAGAACAGTCATTTCATTATTGAACTGCCATGCAATTCAATTTTCAAGATTTCCATGCAATTAAAAATTATTCTTAATTTTTGAACTTAAATGTCTGGCCATATATAATCTAAGAAGTCGCAACATTTAACAGATCTGGCTCCTGATGGGAATATATATAAGAGCCAGTCAATTATTTATGATGAAATGAAACACACAGATATAGCTCTTGTTGAGAGCTAACTAAATGTCTAACAGTTTATTGTTAAGCTCTCAATGTTGTTTTTGTTATTTTATAAATTCCATTCTTTTATTTATTTATATTTTCCATGTTCATATAATAATAATATAAAGTGGAAATATTGTTATTAGATATAAATAATTGAGATTGTGTATGTTTTTATTTCGGATCAGGTGTTTTTTTTAAGAAATTTGTAAAAAATGGTCGATGAAAATGGTCGTGTGTATGTATTTGGTGTTTTGAATATTTATTTTCATTACGCAAAAGTTAAGTTTTTCATCTTCAAACCGAAAAAATGAATTCGTGGTCGTTAGTTAACTCTCCGTCCGCGGTATGCTTAGGGTAGTGGATTCGATTCCCGCCGTTGCAACGAAATTAATTTAATTAATAGTTGTGATGAGCTGGTGTAGTGCATGGTATATGTATAAAGGAGGTGCACTCAGCCTTTGAAATTGAGGAGCTGATAAATGAAATTATCAGCGGAAAGGTGGTAAAACACATAGATGATATCACAATGAGCTCTATAGCCGAAGTGTATCCTTCGTGGACAGCCAATATAACCTTACTTAACCTAGTTAACTTATAAAACTTTTGGAAGTCATTAGACAATAGGGTTGCCTACAATCGAATAAAGGAAATGTTGCCAGGTTTTTCATGGCTATGATTCCTTGAGCCACCGTAGCGGAAAAACATTATCGGTTCATTATAATCTTTTAAAATTCAAGGCCAAGAAAACTAAATACTTGAACTAAAATAAAAAAACATTTCCATTGAATGACTGCTACTTTTTCCCAGATAATTAACTTGATGAAATAAAAGACCATCATCACATACAACCAGAAGCAATGAATAGAATATTCTATCACATAATCTATAGATTCGGTGAAGTTCTTCAAATTGATAGTTATTTTCTATGCTTGTCTGTTCAGAAAAAACTATAGAATAATTTATGTTTACAATAGAAAACGAATATTACTGCTACACTCAGGTCTATGTATTATTGTTCCAGAAATAATAAAAATGTGTTTTCAACACAACTCTGTGTGCCTGTTCAGTATTCTATTTGCTATTCAATGAATGAACGAATCCTATTCGAATGAACGGACCCCACCACCACATATTATTATTTCTATTATTACTACAATGCTATCAGCATGATTATTATTATTATTATTATTATTATTCTCGAAAATAAAAATGGACTACTTTTCTATAGTTATTACCTTTCTGTATTGTATGTCACAAAGTGGGGAAACTTTGAGAGTGATGAAATAATCCGAAAATGGTTCGGGACTCTTATCTTGACGTAATTTGCACAAAATAACAATAAGGAAAACTATTCTAAATTCCTGACAAGTTTTTTTGGCGATACCGGTAACTATTAAAAATTCCAGACAATTTTTCTGGCGTCGAAACACTACTTGAAAGTTAATGAAAAAATAGAAGCCATTTTTAACAATTTCATAAAAAATAGTGTGTGCATTTCATAGAAGAAGCATATTCCTGGACTCCTATAGTTACTAGCCGACGCGCCAAAAGTTATTCGGGAATGTATCACATCTTAAAAAACCACTAGGCATTAAAAATATGAAATTTGTTAGGTCTGTTTAAAATTCTGGTTCTACATCTCTTACAATCCCGAAAAGATCGTTTTTATTCAGATTTTTCGCTTAAATATAAACTCCAAAAAAAATTAAATAAACATTAACGATGTTAGGCCTTTAAGAGTAATCCACTTCGCTATGGATCCTCCACTTTCTCGAAAAAGTAGCACGGCCAATTCAGGGCCAGGAACGAGAATCTGGAAGTGAAACTTTTCGCTTGTCCAACTTCGCTAAATAGGCAATTTTTTACCCCAGTCAAAGGCAACACAAGGCACCCAGACGAGACCTACCACAGAAGCTGTTGCCGCTTCGCCGTCAGCGTAGAAATGAAATATTTGCGAAACAAAACGAGAGTGTGGTACGGAGTGCTGCACTTCGAATTACTTGGGCGAGAATACTCGGCAAATAGTTCGCGAGTGTCGTATGGGGTGTTAAGGTTCCAGTTGGAATTGAGTGTAATTTTGCATAGTGATATAAAGAAAAATCGGAATTTCTAGGTTAAAATTAATGAAATCAGTTTATTTATCAGTATCTAAGTCACTCGGCAAAGAGTTCGCGAGTGTGGTATGACGAATTAGAGTTCCAGTTGGAATTGAGTGTAATTTTGCATAGCGATAAAAAGAAAAATTTTAATTTCTTGGTTAAAACTAATGAAATCAGTTTATTTATCAGTAGATACCAAGTTCTTAACTGTCAACTTTTTCAGAATTTATGCTCAGACCAAGTCTTTACTCGCTCTTTTTTCCTAAAATATCTATGATTGCCACACCCTGTAAAGTTATTACCTCAATTGTACCACATAACTACTTTTGTATACAATATAACAATTTCTTTACCTCCCTTATCATATCGTATCTCGTTGATTACTCTTTTGTATATTTCCTTTTCTTATAAGTGATACTCATTGCTATCCTAAGTGACTGAAGTGAATGTGTATGGTTATTATCAAAATTTTTTTTTTTTTTTTTTTTTTGGTTTGGAATAATGGATAAATGTAATAAAAATTTGTTGTATTATTTATTACACGTTTTATCCATTTTTATCTGTATAATATAAGTAGAGTATTTGAACATAATATCATTTTTATAGTTTACAAACTATAGTAATTTTCATAAAGTATAGTTATTAAAATCGAAGAAAAATCCAAATTTTATGATGATCTTAAAGGAAAAATATTGTGAGAATTGAAAAAGTTTGTCTCGTTATTTCAGACAACTGTAAATATTACAATTTTGAAAAATTTTAAGAGTAACTATAATGAAATTTTCACAGTAATTGACAATAAATTAGTTCTAAAGTATTATTATTAGATAATCCAACATGAAAATTTTATCTTCTTTCAAATGACCGAGGAACAAAGAGGGTGCTTTGTACAAGTGAAATTTACAAAATTTAAAAAACCCCCAAGAAATGCGATTTAATTCTCGTAAACCAATTTTTGGAAACTTAGCTATAAAATATTCTCAATCAAGTCGGTTCGACCATTTGGGGACTACGATGCAACTGAGAAACACACAGACGCACAGATAAACACTTTAAACTTATAACACTCCTTCTTAAATCAATATCAAAGAGATGGTCAAGGACATCAGATGAGATGAAAAGGATACTTAGAAAGCTATCATTTTTTGGGACCAATTTTTGGAAATATTTTAATTTTAATTGAAATATTTGAGTTGACTTTGTTCTTTTGAATGATTGTTTTGAATTACTTAATTATTTTACCATTTCACTTTTCGAAATGAATTAAGCCAGGTTTATTTAACCATTCATTTCCATAGTAATTATTTAAATGTTAAAATTATATGTCATGCCTTTTCCAAACTGATTTGATTTTGAATATCATTGCCAAGTTTTTAGTTTTTGCGGGTATGTAAGCCTAAGCTCCCACTTGAAACAAAGCTAAGAACATTCTCCGTTAAATTACCATTCTCAAGACAGACAGACCCAGGTTTATTTGACCATCAATTCCAAACTGAATTGATTTTGAAGATAATCGCCAATTTTTTAGTTTTTGCGGGTATGTAACCCTAAGCTCGCACTTGAAACATGCCTAAGAACACTCTCCGTTAAATTACCCTTTCTCAAGACAGACAGACAAACACACAGACACACACACATAGCGATCAAACTGATAACACCCTCTTTTTTTAGTTAGTTAGGGGGCTAAAAATGATTAAATACAGACTTGAAATTTCGTGAGTGGCTTCTTTTTGACGAGTCTATCAAACTTCTCAACGATTTTTTAACTAACGAAAATATGTTTAGTGTATTCATTTTAAATGGTCCACCCTGTATCAATAAAAACTAAATAAACACGATACTACTTAACAAATTTACGTTTTATATTTTTGACATTTGGTAAATTTTATTAACTTTCCGTGATTTTTGTTGCATGTTACATGACTTATTTAAAAAGTACATTCCATTACTATCGTATCGTATAGGTATAGATATAGTTAAAAACAGTAAAACTGTAATAAATATCATGAAAACATACCTGAATGACAATAAAACATTTCAATTGTTTTTGCAGAAATTGAATTGTTTAATAATGTTATATACATATTTAAATGGACGTTCTGACATTCATTCTGGTACAAAAAATGTCGAAAAGTAGAACACAAGTATTTTAATTTAAATATGTCTAATAAACATGTCATTTATATGTTATTTAATATCTTTATATACAGAGTGTCAACTAGCTAAGTTGACTACGTATTGAAAACATTTTTATCAGGCGAGTGAAGCGAGCCTCTACTAGGTTAAAATGTAACTTTTTGGTGGTAAACTTTACAAAAAAAAATACAAAAGATTTAGACATGAAATGAAATGTTGTAGTTCCATATTTATGTCTAGATGTGTTATCAATCATTATTTTTAGAAAAAATTATATAAATAATAAATAATAAAAAACAAAAATATTTTTTATTTATTACATGTATGTATACAATCTATATATATGCAGAGACAGTGGCACCATCTGTGAGCTACATCTAATACTAATATATAATTGGCTACATTTAATATTAATTTTAATTGAGTGGCCATTCTTTCAAGTATTATAAAAAGTCACATAACATTACATAAACAATTATTTTTGCAGTTCTACAGTAGAATAACTTAAAAAATTAAGTGATACAAGAAATGAAAAAATTTTAATTGTAGTTATTATAATTTTAAAGTTATTCATTAATTAATTGTAATTTTAGCAATAAAATGCCACGACGTCGTACGGTGACGGGTCGTAAAGAGCGTGATCGTAATCGATCATTAATGCGTGATCATCGGAAACGACGAAAACAAGATCAAGATGATATTAATTTTAAAATGTATGCAGAAAATTTTGAGATTGCTCATAGATTTAAAATCAAAAATGAATTGAATATTGAAGTTTTAATAACATGAATCATGGTTTACAACCTGATGTTTTAAAGAAATTACCGTTTAATGAGGAACAATTTTAGAAATATCTATTTTATATGATACCATTCGCGAGCCATTACAAAGTTATACTTTTAGCTAGTTATAAGGTTTACGAAAAAAATGTACTCTTTATAAAAAACTCTGCTTTCAAAAATATTAACATTCAGCTATTGACTTTTGACAACGAATATACAGGCCGTCCACAACTTGAAGAAATTCGGTAGGAATGATAATGGTCGTTTAGAAATGTAGACCATTTTCAAGAAATAATAAGAGAAACGGTTCAAGAAGTCACTCCCGAGATATGTAGGAGTGTATTTAAAGCGAACGCGAAGGTGGATACGTTGAGACACAAAAGAACTGTAGTAATTGTAACGTAATCTATGAAAAATAAATATTCTGAATCAATTATTTTGTTATAAATGTTTCAAATTAGCAAATAAACATTTTAAGTAATAGTTTTAGTAGGATTTGCAAAATTTATTTTAAAAATGAATTGGTCAAAACATTCCCTTCGTTAACAATTTCCTAAGCAGTTACCTGCAGTTTGTTTTTGCCTCAACGTATCAACCTTCGGGTTCCATACCCGTAATTGTTCTTTTACAAAACTGTTGAATACGTGATCGCAGGAGAAATAAATTAAATACGATTAAAAATGATAAAAAAATAGCTCAATATAAGAATTGTTATTCAAAAATTTATGTGCGGCTTTATTATCGCGCATCCAACGTTACTCAACCGAACCGTACTTCATTCTCAGATGCAAAACGAATTTCATCCCCACCTAAATTCCATAACAGAAAAATATTCGAAATTCAGGCTTCAAAACATTACCAACTTTCGTATCATTATTTATTCCTTCCAAAATTTGTAATTCTGATTTTTCATTGTTTTGTTACAGAACCAATCACAGAAATACTCGGTGGTCCGGAACTATTCATCGATCAAGGATCAACAATAAATTTAACATGTATAGTGAAATTTGCACCGGAACCACCACCAGGTTTAACATGGTCACACAACATGCGACAAATTAATTTCGATTCACCACGTTCGGGTATCGGAGGCGGAGGTGGTATTAGTTTGGTAACTGAAAAGGGTACAGTGACTACCAGTCGACTATTAATACAGAAAGCAACACAAGCTGATTCGGGTATTTATACATGTACACCATCAAATGCAAATGAAGCCACTGTACGAGTACATATATTAAATGGTAAGTGAATACAGTGTCTTTATTAAATTTGTTAAATTTCTTTAACAGTTTTCTTCATTCATGAAGCTTTGGGTAAAATTTTATGCGCTTTTTGAAAGTTGTATTCCAGAAGTAAAAATATATTTAAAAAATTTATAATTACGAAACCCTGCGACTTTCGTAAAAGTAAATATATAGACAAAATATCATCTGTAAATCAAAAAAAATTTTTAACTGACATTTCAAAAAAACAATTTTTTTCAACAAAAGATAATATTGTTAGAAAAAAAAGGTAATGAACTTTATTTCAATAGTAAAAAATAATTAGATTTTTCTATGAGGTAACAAATAAATATATAAATTTTGTAAAATTAACAATAAATATTTATCAAAAATAAATAACATCGTTGAAAAAGACAATTGGTTTATTCGATTTATCCGGCCAACAAATATATAATTGAACAGAAATACGGATAACAAAAAATTGATAATAAAATGTGAAAATATATAACACAATTTCGGTTCTGTTTGCACAAAATAATGTGCAATACATTCATTTTCTTTTTAGAATGGATTTTTCAAGTACAGATCTAACACGTACAAAATTTCATGGCGCCTTTTTACAAATTTTCCAGTTTTAGTTTATCCAGTTATATCCCATCCATGTATGAATAGAAATCAGAAGTTAACAAAAATGAGAATCAGAAGTTATGTAACAAAGAATGATTTTTAAAAAAAATTTATTGACGTGGATAGGTTTTGATCCGACGGCCTTCCGCATGTGGATCGGCAACATTACACAAGAGACCATTATTTCATTGAGAATACTATTTCAAGATAATAAACTATTAAAAAAGTGGTCAGTTGGTTGGTCGGTGCCGGACCCTTGTTGTCAAGAACGCAAGATAAGATCGCATAGTTATCATAATCATATTTGTCTTGGATTTGTTTGAACGAATTTAAACACGATTGGCACTAAGATCGAAGCCACATTTATCTAACTTTGAGAAAATATTTTTCCATGCAACCGTTAACACGTCAGCACTCAACCGTTCGGTGATTTTTAGTCGTGTGATGGGAGATAAGTTCACGCATTCTGCAGTTATTGAATGATGTTTGAGAGTGAAAATTTTAGTGCAGAGATATAATCTAAATAATTTAATTCATTTTAATTAATTTCACCATATTTCTATTGTTAGTTTTTTTGATTTACTGAGTACGGCTTATGTTAAACTAACAAAAGTACACGAACGGCAACGAAAGTTTCCTAAGTTAATATTTTTTACTTACAACTTTACTCTCGTGATGAGAGAAATTTTCTCAATTTCTGAAGGACATGAAAAAAATATTTTTAAAACTGTAAATATATGGTGAACAAATTTGAGCAGACGAAAATAGCTAAAAATTATATAAAGATAGAAAAAGTGACAACCACATATACCATTTGAAAAATAAAACTTATTAATTGTTTTAAATCGAGCGTGAGCAAAATGCTCATAACTGGAGTTACGAATAATACTTACGGGTTAAGAATATACTGTACCCTAAAATGAAAACCATCCACCTCAATGCTCAAAAAAAAAGAAGCAAAGACCAATAATAATAATAAATATTTCTAAATGAAAATCCCATACACGTATAGAGTTAGTTTTTTCTTTTATGTTATAAAAATATTAACAATATAAAAATATATATAAACGAAATGTTTTATGAGTATATCGAGCATGTTTTGAGTAAAGGAGTGCAGTGCGGTACGCGGTTTGGTATGAAGTGAGTAGAATTGAGTATTGAAGCGCAATAAAAATTGAGATAACTGATTTATCACTTTTCAATGAAGAGAATGTATTTGAAGAATGAGAGAACTACTTGTTAACTAATATTGTATATACAGGATGTTCTTTTTTAAAGTTGACAATTGCTTGAAATTCGAAAAATAATTTTTATCGATAAAAATTTTATTATTAAGCTTGACCCAGGTTATCAGGCTCAATGAAAATCTCATTCTATTCCATACCTGGTAATAGCTAGATGAATACTTTAAGTTAAAAAGTAGTTATTAAAAAAGATATCATTTTTTGTTCGAAACATTTTTCCACAAACCATACAGTTTTGGGGAAAAACGGACTTAAAAGTTTTACCAAAAATGGCTTTGTCGTATTTCTTCTGCTAAATTTAGGCACTCTTCGAACAAAATTATTCCAATAAAAGTGGTTTACTTTTCTATAAAGACCATATTTGTTCAAATAGGGTATTATCGTTAGTCAAAAATAAATCATGAAATTTGAAAAAAATTAAAATTTATGTAAAAATAAACTTAAATATTCTGATTTCGAGTCATAAAAACACATTTTTCTTTTAAAATTTTTAAATTAAAAATCGTAATTTTTAAATTGTATATCACTTGACCTAAAACGCGGGTAAGTCCTGCTGTGATGTCATAGCGGTATGGATCATAGACCATCAGTTGGTTCAGTGTAGACAGCTGGGTATAATATACACATAGATAATAAGTATTTATATTCATTATAATCAGATCTATGAATAATATCTGTCAAACTTATTTGTGTTATTTCGTATAGTGATACCCATATTACGTCATCAAATTGGATGCCCACATTTTTGACAGTTTAAAAAAGGTTTAAAATTTAATTTAAGTTTTTGGCTTGGTGGCTTTTTATTAGCAAAATCAACGTTTTGAAGTACTTTTTCAAAAATAGTGGAATACCCTATTGAATGAAGAAACGCGCAAAAAGCTATTTATAGTCTTATTAAGGGTCACTTATAGGGCAGTATTTTTGCTATCAAATACTGCCTAAACTCTTCGTTTTTCAAAAAAAAAAAATGTTTTTATAAAGAACAACTTTCAAACTTAAAGTATTCGTCTAAAGATGGCCAGTTGTGAAGTAGAGTGAGGTTTTTATTGAACTGGAAAACTTAGATCGAAGACAATACCTTGGAACATGTGTACCGTTCAAACTAACATTTTTTGCTTGAAGCATTTTCCTCAATTTAACTTATTTTTTTGAGTTTGAAGCATATGTCAACATCAAAATTACACCCTGTATACGGACCATAATATTGTGTATCTTTATTTATTTTATTTTATTTTTATATCTATCTCATTTTATTTCTGGTCTATATATATTATTTTATAACATTTTTTAAACAAGATCCACTACTTACATTCATGAAATTCTAATGTCTGATCCACATACAACGTAAATTTAAATGGAATACGGAATCCTAGACTCGCACTTGAAACATATATAAGAACACTTTCCATTAAATTACATTTTCCTTTAAAGCATTTTGAAGATCGTCTCCAAGTTTTTTCGGGTATGGATACTTACTTAAATTACCTTTAAAACGAAACCAAAAAAATTAAAATCGGTTCATCCGTTTAGGAGCTACGATGTCAAAGACAGACACACATCGTGGTCGAAAATATAACACCCCCCTTTTTTAGTTCGGAGGCTAAAAAATAGTCAATTCTTTTAATGCCCTGATCATTCCATTGATAGAACATTGCTGTCTCTTTAAAATTTAAGTCTGCCATATTGACAGCTTGATAGGGTTAACAAAACAGCCCACACTTTCCAACAGCTCCATATGTTGCAGCCATTATTAAAATTGAGTAACTATCCTAACCAATATATAACGCTTTTAACTTCTGTATACGTATAGATGCTGCCCTAACATCCTTTTTAAAATCGTATATACCATTTATAAAATAAAAAATAAAAAAAACACATTCCGATAGCTATTTTATCGTATTTATAACATAACCGATGTAAATGGACTCTGGACCATTAGCTACCATAAAATATATACAGTCACTAATACACTAAACTGTTAACTTGGTAGTTCCAAACATGTATCGTGTACACGGTGAGTTATTTTAATCGACGTGTACAAATCTTTCTTAAAATAATTTTTGAACTCGTAAGTTCCACGAAACCTTGGATTTTTTAATCATTGAAACATGAATTTATGATCATAGCTATTTCAATTTCAATTAAAATATTTCCAAAAATTTTTCCCAAAAAATTATAGCTCTCTTAGTATCCTTTTCATCTCATCTGACGTCCTTGACCATCACTTTGATATTGATTTAAGAAGGAGTGTTGATAAGTTTAAAGTGTATATTTGTGCGTCTGTGTATTTTTCAGTGGCATCGTGGCCCCTAAACGGTTGAACCGACTCGATTGAGAACATTTTTAACTCCCGAACTAAAAAAAGGAGTGTTATTAGTTTGAAAACTATGCGTGTGTGTCTGTCTGAAGCATCGTAGCGCCTGAACGTATGAACCGTTTTTAATTTTTTTGGTTTCGTTTGAAAAGTAATTTACCGGAGAGTCTTCTTAGTTATCAAGTGCGAGCTTAGGATTCCGTACCCAAAAAATTTTGTAAATTTCACTTGTTAATTGTATATACTGGATGGTTTAACTGAAATGGCTCACCGTGTGATAAAAAAATATGAGATGCTACCATTATTGTGACACATATTCCCAGTCCACACGTACGAAGAGTATATCTTCCTTTGAATTATTATTATGGCCTTTGAAGAAAAAAAAACTATTTTATAACTGCTGACATTAAAAAAAAAATATTCATTTTTTTTGCTGGAGTTTTTTTTCTCTCTCTGATGTATTAATAAATCAATAATATTAATAATGAAAAATTGCTTTCTGGAATATCCTTTTTTCCTGGTAATATTACCACAATGATTATAGTATTAATAAACCTTTTCCCAGAAATATTACGGTATAAAAAAACATTCATTATGCAAATTGGAATAGATATTAATCCGGGACAGATTGGTGTAAGAATCAAAAAATTTAAATGTTTCTCAAAGTAGTATTATTTACTATTTTAAAGTAAATATTTACTAAATGTACTTTACTTTCAAAGCAATCAAATCATGCGCGCCGGGTTGATGTCCAAGGGGATGAGCTTGCACCACCCTATTTTGAAGGAAAACACACAGAACAAGATAAAAAGTTCATTGTTCTCCTTAACTTTTTTCCACCACAGCCGCATACGAAAAAATTACCATTAATTAAACGTACAGTGAATACGCTCAACTCGTCAATAAGACCACATCTCTGCTAAAGTTTTCCAGAAGTTTTTCTATTCTTTTTGTCAGAGGCAATTTTATGATCTTCATTTTGAACCATAAATTAAAGATTTCTGTAAAAATTTAAAATAATAAATAAATTTAAATAAATGCGTGGCCATGTTTTCTGATATACTCAATGAATTATGACTATTTTACACTAAACAAAATTGAAAACTGTGCGTATATTTTAGCTGTGTTAAGCAATCCCTTCGAGTGCTATGGAAGGGTGATAAGTGAAACCAAGAGAGTCAGAGACTATAAAGCTGTGGTTGTTACTTTTAAGTCCAGTGAAGCGGGCGGGTATCAAGCTAGTTTCAAATACATTGTACCAAATAAAATTAATTAAAATAAACATGAATGGATATAACAACACCGTTTTATATAAAATAAATAACATACAAAACAGGAAAAATAAATATTAATGAACATCAAATTAATAATATTAACAAAACAACACAACATAGAAACAGAAACAGAAAAAATGACATAAAACATTTATAAAAATAAGAAGAAAAAAAAAAAACATTAACACATAATAACAATCGCTAAACAACATAAAACCCAAAACATAAAAATACAAAATAATTCCTGTCATATCATCTGTCCTTCCATAATTTTTAATAAACGAATGGAAATAATAACAATACAAAGAGGGTAGTATTGTACCTTGTTGGTAGTGTACCTCGAATCGCACTTACTTTAAAGCAGAAATGGGCAAACGTGACTTAGAGAAGTCCCTCAGACTTCTGTAACTAACATACGAGTAAGACAGTGATAACCAAACCAGTGACAACCAAAACTATGAGTAAGACAGAGAGACAAAATTTTTTTCTACCTATCTCATTACTATTAGAGAAACTGAGATAGGTAGAAGAGTCATATGCCCATCTCGCTTCCTCCTCTATGAGATATGCGGACTTGGATAAAGAGACACACAATAAAGTTATAACAATGGTAACTTCGACCTAAAATAACTCGCACATGCCTGCTTTAAAGGCTACCTGCGAGATAAACTAAAATTTGCATTGTTCCCTTAAAGTTGACGGATTCTTCTCATTTGATCTCTGCAGAGAGGTAATGTTTACTATACCCCGGGGGGCAAGCATCTAGGACATTGATTATCTATGTGCTCTTGTTTTCGAGTCAATTAATAAAGTTCAGCGAAAATGTTTAATAAATATTTAAGGATGTACGAGCGCCAGGGCAATTTTGGATAAAAGTCTTGATTTTTTTATTAAATATGAAATTGGACTAAGTCTAAATCAATTCTGAAATTTTTTTGATATAGAAATATTGAAAAGGCTTGGAAATATTGAGGCTATATGATTCATCATTTTTTCAGCCAAATTTGAACGATAAAATAATAATAAAAAGCTCGATGATCTAGAAATTTTTTGTGATTTTTGGAAACTTTGTTAATCAAAAAATGTATTCATAAAGTTTTATTGAAATCCCTAGTATTCTTCAATCCTTACATATATGCTTAAAATTGTGATGATTCAAGGTACAATACACTCCCATAACCATATTCATATAATGAATAAATATATTATTATTAAAATAAATATTGTTGTCATTATTATGTACAAAGTAATTTTCTAATTAATCAAAATAAATAAATTAATATTAATAAAAATAAAAATAAAAAAAATACCTAAATATAAAATATAATTAAAGAATAATAGCTCATTGTATTTTTTTAATTCAGTTTAATGTTTTCTTGCATAAAAAACATATTGTTTTTTTTTAATAATAATCGTTTAATTTTAATATTTTTTTAAAGGAATAATTACCTACATAATATTGACCTAAAAATTTCAAAAATCATTAAACAATTGGATGGGTATTTTTTAAGATAACGTCAAAAATCGATCTGAGATATCGTTTTTCTCCGAATTTTTTTTTTTCGATTTTTTGAACCCCTTAAAAAACTAGTTAATATCTTATAAAAACCCCTTAATATCTTGTAAAAACGAAATAAAAATAAAAAGAAAATTGGATATTTCTATATCCAAAATTCTAGAAAGTGAGATAAAAAACTACCTAAAATATTAAGACAATCTTGTAGTTTATAATAATACCATAAAAATATAAGGTTGTCGTTGATATAACAACAAAATTTTAATTTAATTATGAGTTCATCGAAGATCCATCATTTGATGAATAGAGACGACTATAGTTAGAGTATTGATGATTGAAGAGAGGTATATATATTATCAATTTTATAAGCAGTACTTGAACATAATATATTATATATTTTTGTAGTTGCGTGGTATTGTAAAGCCAAAAATAACACATTATTTGACTACAAAGCATGTATTTGATTTTTATGTATGTACCGTGCAATAAACCAAAACTTTTTTATAATACCGTAAGGAAACAATTATCTTAAAGTTGGGTCACACTTAATGGAAAACAGTGTATAAACCAGTTCACATTTTTTGATCAAATGTGTTCATATCTAATTTAAGGATGTTTAAATCATTATGCTTGTTGATCACTGTATATATATTAAATATTAAATATTCATAATTTTTACCAACCCTTTGTGGCAAGTTCATTTTATTAAAAGATAATTGTTAATGAAATTTTGCACATAATTAATTTATAGCGCGTTTGAAAGGTGTTTAAAAAGAAATAATGAATTATTTATTAAATTTGTTTTAAAACAAACTTTTTTTTTTCAATTGAATGAACCACATCATTCACTTCTTTTTAATATCCATATTTGGTTTTGTAGGTTAATTGTTTTGCTAACTTTTTCAAAACAAGAAATATCTTCATCAGAAAATTCTTTTGTTTTCTCTCACAATGGCATTACCAGTAGACAGAGGGTACAAAATTCTAGCCCAAAAATCTTTTCCACTGTAGGAAAAGGTAACCGAGATTCCGAAATTTTAAACCCATTTTTTTAAGCGCTGTTTATACATGGTAAGAAATCCATCGCCGTTTAGTACAATGTTGGTATGGTATAGAGACAGATACTATAATGTTCTATGTTAGCATGAGTAATATTACAGGATTGAATCCGGCTATCCACCAGTAGTATTGTGCGTATCGCCAACCAGTATATGGACCTGCATTGACTCGCCCGCCATGACTATTGCTAATGTTACTATTTCCTCAATACAGTATACGGCATGGCGTTCACAACGATATAGCATGGCCTTCACACCGATATATTCTTTTCTGCACATGTTGAGGTTATATCCTATCATTCATGAGAAAGTATTGACGAGAAAATATCTACGAACACTCTTACTCAGAAATTAACGTAAAAGAGGTATTACATTTTCCAGCCCATAAACCGTCAAAGATATGTTGAAATTTCAATTGGAATTTGCGGGCCGATTACAAGAACTTTTTCCTGTACTAAGAATGTTAAAAATTACTTTGAAATCGGAGATTTGTTTAGGAATTACAAAGCTGGACACAGTTATCAGCTCTATTGCACTTTTTTTTTAATGAATCCATTAAATTTTTTATAATTTATGCATAAACATAAACCAATCCTTTATACATAAATCCATAATACTAAAATAATGTATCGTGAAACAAGTGCAATAAGGTATCAATTACATACGCAAGTTGTCAAACAATTGAGGTCTTGAAAGAATCGAGTGCTTAACGGATTCGAACATGTTGAACCCACTATTTTATAGTGATGTAGGGCTAGTTCTCTTTTTCTGCACGATTTTCCGTACAGTGATACATGATTTGTTTTTCTGCACAGTGCGGTAAAACAGTACTGATTGCATGAATCAAGAAAAACTATTGAAAACTATTCAAAAAAACACACAAATGCTTTTATTGTATTTAAACAAAAACTCTAATTTAAAATTTAAATTTACTACCAACATAACAACAATACCATACACTAACTACATACTATAAAACCATAGATATAGTCAAAAAAAAAAAATTTATGTATCTATTCTCTACAAAACATACACAAACATTACATAAACAAATATATTATGTAATAATAATACCAACATTATAAAATAAAATAGTTTTTAAAATTGTGTGTGACTTAAACTATTTTATACCCTATAAATGTTATACCAAAAAACATTTACTATTTTAGGGTTGGTAAATGATTATAATGTATTTAAGCATACTATTTATATTTATATACAAGGCTGTTTAATGTAAATTGCGAATAGAAGGCGGTAATAAATATAAAACCAGTTTATTTTTTGTAATTATTTCAATTAACCAAGTCAAAAGCCTATGTAGATAAACTGGTCTTTAAACGTGAAGAGCAGCTCCTGTTCTGAAAATTGGCCATCCTTTTTACACGTCGACATTACATGTAGAACCTTCTTTCACGCACGTTTACTTCGAAAAACAACGATTTAATGATTGTTTTTTTGGAAGTATGTACCTTATCGTTCATATATCATACGGGGGCTGAGAGGCTAGGCCAGAAAAACCTGTAACAATTTTTTTTGTAACAAATATTTATGTCTATGGTAACAAAATATAGTGTAACAACGACACATATGTAATAATAATTATAGCTGTACAATTAATTGATTCTGATATTTGGTAACTTCTGATTCTTGTTCATACATGGCGTTTTATATAAAATTTTCAAGGCATGATCATAAAAGTGATTTCTTTTATAATAATAATTATAAAGAAAATGGCTGTTTTCGTTACTTGATAAATGTAAACTTGAAAAAAAATTATTAAATATGAATTTTATAACCATTTCTTCATTGTCCTTGTTATTCAATAATACATAATTTATAACAAAAGGAACATAGTTCCTTCCGAGTGTCCCACGACATCTCTCGTTCTTATCTTTTTTGTTTTGGTTACGCAATAAAACGGGAATGTACGTAATTGTTTAAAGAAAAAGACCGTTTCCTAGGACGAAAAATTCTAAAACTACACAGTAACATATTACTTCAACAAAGCCTCGTTCGACCACTGACAAGGTGATGGCGCGATCGACCACGGACCAATAACATTGAGTTTACACCACATAAGCGCTTGTGTACGTAAAGAGTGAAGTATCATGACATTGTTTTACCGTGAGATTTCAACTGTGGATCTTATTACCCTCTGGGCTTTATTTTTTGAATCGGATTTAAATTATACACTTTTAGTTTTGTAAAGGCCAGTTTTTTGTAATTCCCGACCCATTTTTTTATCTAGAAACTAGTCTATAATGACCATAATTATAAAGACTACACAAATTTTTAATTAATTGTAAATGATTTCAAAAAATGTAATTCCGCTAGCTCTATAGTTAAAATATAAATTGCGACAAAAATTTAAATTGCGACAATTACTAAGTATAGTAAGTGAGAGTGGTAATTTATTTTACACAAAATTATTTCATTTAAATAAAGTGAGAGAAACTCATTTAATTCTAATTATCATCAAAGTCAAGGTCATTCTTACTCCAGTGTCAACATTAATTTACAAATATGTAAAATAGATGCTAAATAAAGTAACCCTAATCAAAATTCTTAACGCATATTTAACTTGAATGAATTAACCAAAATTATAGTGTATTTATTGTATGATAAGAAATAGTTCTTTTTGTCGAAAAGGAGAGGTTTTTTTTTAGAAAATAATGTTTTATCCGTGTTTTCTGAAACTGAAAAATATGAGTCTTACTGCATTCTATTGGCGACTATTAATATTATTATTTATTTTTATTGGGAGGAACTAACTGCCTTACCGACACTGAAACACTAAAGCTAGGTTTTGGTAGATGGCGTTGTACAGTGACACACGTTTAATATGCAGGGGTTTTATTGGTGAAAAATCAATTTAGCTAGGTTTTATTTTAAGAAAACGTCATTTTCGGAAACAGATCCAACGATTTTCATAAAATTTAGTATGCGGGGAATTTCGGGTGCGAAAAATTGATCTAGCGAAGTTTTATCTAAAATAAATATGGAGCAAAGCTTGGTCATCCAGATACTAAACACTAACTTGATGTTGATATTAAACAGAGGAGGATTTCCATAAGGCAAAGTAGGCACGTGCCTGCAGTAGCGAGGTTACAAAGGGGCATTGTAAAATTAATTGTGAAAGTGTACAAAAAATCATCCCGTTGATATTGACATTTGTACAGTTATTCAAATGTATGACAGTGTAATTGATAGAATTTCTGCAGCAAGAGAAAACATGATTTCTTGATTATCTGATAGGTAAACATTCAGAGTGATAGAATATCTAGTAAAATTATAGACAGGCATGTAGTGAAGATTTTCAAAATAGAAAAAGTATGTCAGTAACGACGTATTTAGGTGATTTCGAAAAAGGTTTTTTTGATCCGTCTACGTTCTTATTTAAGAACGATAACTTAATTTGCTGCCGGAGAATGGGATTTTACTGGTTCTAGAAAAAATTAAAAACTTGCAACTACAGGACTTTAGACTTTTAAAACTACCTACGGGCATAAAATTTTTTAACCCAACTCTGATGTTGAATTCAATTACATATAATTGTTTTTAATTAACTAATAAAATAGTTAAACTACTAAATTTAATATATTCATGCGGTATATTTAATATATATTAAAAAAAAAAAACTAACTAAATATAATAAACCAACAAATATTATGGTTTTAACATAAATATTTGAATTTTATGTTAATAAAAACATTTTAACATATAAATTTGTTTGATAAAAATATATATAGATATGTTTTAATAAAATTAACATAATTATTAACAACTATTTAGTGTGGTTTGTTTGTACAACTATAAATGATAAAATTAGTTTTAGTTTATTAAAAAATATTAGCAGAAACATTTTAATTGAAAAAAAAATTTAAAGGCTTTGTATTAATGATTCTGTTCTGGTCAGTTTCAAAGTTTTCATTAATTTAATTTTTTTATAATTGATAGATGAATTCCTAGCTTGGAAATGGAGCGCGACGAGTGAGATGTAGTTCGATAGAAATGTTAACGGTCGTTTAAAAATGAAGACCATTTTGAACAGATAATAAGGGAAACGGTGCAAGAAATCACTTTCGAGATATGTAGGAATGTATTTAAACAATTTTGTAAAAGAGCAAATGGAACACAAAGGTGGATACATTGAGGCACAAACAAACTTAAGATAACTGTTTAGAAATGAATTACGAACGAAGGGAATGTTTTGACCACTTCAATTTTAAATTAAATTTTGTAAATCCTTCTTATAAAACACGTTAGGTACTTTGTAGATAAAGTAATTTTGTTTTAAAAAATACAAAGATCGTGTCCATTTAACGGTTGCGTAAATAGTTTTTGAAATATTACCTTAATTTTTGCACGAAAAGATGTTTCGGAGTGATTTTGGATCTTGTAAAAAGTTTGCATATCGTCAAATGGGCAGTGAGACAAATTTTCATTTTTGTTTAACATCAAGTTTTTGAAATATTCGTTAAGAAAATCCCAGAAATTTTATTGGATCGGATTTGATAAAAATTTATCCAGAAAATGATTTTAACCAAAATCGAAGGAAAAAAATGTTTTTTTAGACATACCTAGAGGTTACAAGTAATTTTCGTATTTAATAAAATACGAAAACTAAACTTTTGCACGTAAAGATGTTTCGGAGTGATTCTGAATCTTGTAAAAAATTTGCATATCGTCAAATGGACAATCAGACAAATTTTCATTTTTGTTGAACATCAAGTTTTTTAAATATTCGTTAAGAAAATCCCAGAAATTGGATTGGATCGGATTTGGTAAAATTTTATCCAGAAAATGATCTTAACCAAAATCGAAGAAAAAAAATGTTTTTATAGACATACCTAGAGGTTACAAGTAATTTTCGTATTTAATAAAATACCAATGGCCCTGATTGTCCCATTCTGGAACCACGCTTGGTATAAAGTATAATTATAACAAGTGAAAACAAACAATTGACTGAGTTAATTGTTGAAATACCATGCATAGTCAGTGTTGATTTCTTTATCACATTACACATACAAACATGTGATACATACATAACTGATAATCAAGTATAGTACATATTATAAAATTTCCGCCTAATTGGCAACATTAATTAATTTCCAACAAAAGTTGTTTATTTTTTTATAAGGAACATTTTTTAAATTTAAACTTTTGTCTCTAACGGTTTACAAGATTGGTCCCTCGGACCCAAGACCTAATTGACCTATTATGCTCATTTACGAACTCGACCTCACTTTTTACATCCTGAGTACGCTGTAAAAATTTCAGCTCGATATCTTTTTTCGTTTTTGAGCTATCGTGTCCACAGACGGAGGAACGGACGGACAACCGGAAATGGACTAATTAGGTGATTCTATGAACACTTATAGCAAAATTTTGTGCGTAGCATCAATATTTTTAAGCGTTACAAACTTGGGACTAAACTTAATATACTATGTATATTTCATATATACATGGTATAAAAACGGACATACTTCAAGCACATAATTATACATCATTTTTAAAACTTGGTTGAACAAATTATATTAAAGCATTGTTTACACTTCACAAATTATAATTTTTATTTCGCCTTTCAGGGTCAGAAAGTTAACTAGCTTTATATGGGCCACTAAGTTACTAGACCATAATAATATACAAAACCTAAAATAATGTTTGTCACATGAATTATATCACATACAATGAATTATAACAGTTAGCGTAAACTTTTAATAGCTGTTTATATATTCTCGCCATATATAGTTTTGGTTTTACAAAACATTCATTATTACAAAACAAACCATTTAGAGAGAAACAATTAAAGATTATTTTCTTCTGAAAATAATTAAAGATTAATTATATTTTTAGTGAGAGGGTTTTAGTAGGAAAATTATTAAGGATAGGAAATTATTCAAAAGTAAAACGATCATTATTTAAGCATTAGGCAAAGGTTGTATGAAAAAACTATTAATATAAAATAAAATATAATTTTCTTAATATACAAGGTGTCTATGCTAAGTTGGGTATGGGTATGGGCATGAGTATGGAGGTTAGCGGGCCATGCTCGAGGATCGCGCCTCGAAACAATGGTTCAAAGCACCTAGCCAAGTAGACCCTTGTACTCTATCCCCGCTACGCTTTTCAGTGGCTATTATAACCAACTGATGTACTGAAAACCAGGATTTGCCTAGCGCTGAGTTTCCTAATTTCTTCTGGTTCGACTATGGCCGGACCAAACCATTTCCTTCGCTGCTGTGTGAGCACCGGGCAGTAACAGAGAAAGTGGATCGATGTTTCTTCTGAATTTTCTCCGCATCTGTCACACGCGGGAGATTGTCTTTTTCCAATCTGATGTTGGAACTTGTTCAGGTTATCATGCCCTGTGAGTAACGCTACGATCACTCTAATATCAGCTCTGTTTAGTTTCAAGATCTCCTCGGCTCTGTTACCGAGCGAGTTTCCTTCACCCAACAGGCTTTTGGCGATTCGCCCTCCTTCGTAGCTACCTTTAATTGTTGGTTTTCAGACTCTTGGTATCTCCTAATCTGTTAAGACCTTCTTGGTATGGCATCCTCGCAAGCTTTTCTTGAGTGGGTGCCATGGTGTTTCCCAGTTTGGCCAGCTTGTCTGCTCTCTCATTACCGTTCCAACCAGAGTGTCCGGGGATCCAGGTAATATTGACTTTATTGTTCCTCGCCAGGTTGTTTAGACTGTTTTTAGTCTCCTTGACGAGTCGAGATGACACTGTACACTTGGATAGCGCTTTGAGTGCAGCTTGACTGTCTGTGCAGATACTAATCACATCATCCTTCAAATTGGCCAATTGGAGGTGGTCAGCACATCTCATGATGGCTACCAGCTCTGCCTATGCTAAGTTGGGTACATGTGAAAAATTATTTTATTATAAAGGCTAAATTCCACTGAGGCAACATTGGGCGACATGTCGCTCGATATTTGTTGCCAAGTGTTGTTTATTGTAGACGTGCGACAACGTAACACAAAATTCAATTAAATGTCGCATTCGAACTTGTTGGCATTATATGATTATTGATGGATCTATAATCATCATTTTGAACCATAAATTAAAGAATTTTGTAAATATTTAAAATAATAAATGTCAAACAAATCATGGCCAACTTTTCTGATATACTCAATGAATTATGACAATTTTACAATTAACAAAATTGGAAAATGTGTATATCTAGAGAGGGGGAAAGCTATAAAGCGGTCGTTTATTACTTTTAAGCCCCGTGAAGCGGGCGGGTATCAATCTAGTTAAGTATAAATATGGTAAAGATTTATGCATAAATTATATATTTTATTCACTTTATGTATGTTATGATAATAATAAAATCACATTTTGCACACAAAACATTTTGTTTGTGCTTTATGGGAGACTGTTGTGTCTTGGAAACAAAATTTGTGATTTGTGGGCTGGGATAGTGCATAGGCATTAGCATGAAGAGGTGATCCTTTAAAAATGTTTTTAAAGTTCTAGGGAGTAACATGATAGAAGGTATGTGAATGAATCATTACAAACCCTACAAGTTTCTTTTACAAGATGCCTGTGCTAGGAGAGAAATATGTCAAGGTATACTAAGTTAAGTCCCAAGTCGTAAACGCTTAAAAATATTGATGCTACGAATAAAATTTTGGTATAGGTGTTCATAAAATCACCTTATTAGTCCATTTTCAAACTCAAAACGAAAAGAGATATCAATCTGAAATTTTTAAAGCATGCTCAGGACGTGAAAAGCGAGATCGAGTTCGTAATTGAACAATAAAAGTTAAGGTCTTGGGTCCGTAGGATCCATCTTGTAAACCCTTAGAGATTTTATATTTAAACAAAAGTTTAAATGTAAAAAAAGTTCCTTAAGAATCTTAGTAAGGTTTAAAAAGCAAATTTTTTTATACTTTTTGCACATATAAGTTTTTTTCTTTTTTACTTGAAAATAAATACTCGCATAATGAGCATAATGGTTCTCTCGGCTGCTTGACCCTTGGTAAGTCTTCACGTAGTTACTTTCACATAAGGATGGATACACCAAGGATACATTTACATAAAGGTACATCACTTTTCCCTACTCATTCTTATATACATATATTCTAAAATGAATACTACATACTACAAACATTTTACGTTAGTCTTACTAACTGCTTCTATCATCCACTAAAACCACAATGGCATAGAATTCAAGTGTTTTGTGCTATATAACGTATAACGTTAAGTTCATATTACGTTATTAGTCAAGTCACCAACCACAAAATTGTATATACATTATGCCATCTTTACTTTGTTCATGTTAATTATAATACTACATGGTTGTGCAAGAAAATCTCGTTATATACAAAATGTATCGGAAATAGTCGTGGATGTTCTGAGCCTTCGCAAAAATGTCCCTAACAAAGCTATAAGACACACAATCTAGCTATCCATAAAACTGACATCACAGCAGAAAATAATAACCGAAGATTAATGGCTTTAAAAAAAAATACAATAAAATTAAATTAAATTAACCTTTGTTATTAAAAAAAAATCGAATTTTTTTAACTTTATGACGTCATCAGAATCAAAAAAATTTAATTTTGCTCTATCACATTCAAATTTTATCCAATTTTGACAAACAAAGTATATAATCCTAGAAAATTTGGGTCATACTTTTCAAATTTGTATTCAAAATTAACCTAGCTCTAATAGGTTTCAAGAATGTGGAGTCCTAGTTCCGGAATTAAGCATATTAGTGATAGCTAGCGAAAAACTGACATCACAGCAAAAAAGAATGATCCAAAATTAGCGGATTTCAAAAAAAATTCCATTATGATCGGATCAAATATGCCTGTGTTATCAAAAAAATCAAATTTTTATACTTTATGACGTCATCAGAATCCAAAAAATTTAATTTTGCTGTATCACATTCAAATTTTATCGAATTTTGGTAAACCAGGTATATAATCCTATTAAATTTGGGTCATACTTTTCAAATTTTTCATCAGAATTAACCTTGTTCTAATAGGTTTTAAGAATTTGGAGTCCTGGTCCCGAAATTAAGCACATAAGTGATAGCTAACGAAAAATTGGCATTACAGATGAAAAGAATGACCCAGAATTAGTGGGTTTCAAAAAAGATTCCAATAAAATCGTAACAAATTTGATGGACGATTCGCTTTGGGTCGTAATTTTTTACCAATTTTGACAAATCATGTTTTCCATTGATTTACAATCGAAACTTGTAAATTATTCGGTAATTTTGCCTTCATATTCTGTAACAATCTGTAAAAGTTCAACTTCATGCAACAGACAAAATATGTTGCTTTTATTATTATATATGTTTAAGCTCACTAAAAGAAAAACATTTTCGCTCTGAGAAAATGTATGCACATAGAGCATAGTGGTTATAACTAGATTGCATGAAATCCATATAAGAGTATGCATATGTAATCCTTCAAGCTTTGAATAATTAAATATAGTTCAAACAAATTTTATATTGAGTGTGCTTATAAAACTTTCAAAGAAAATTGTAGAAATTTAATTATCAAATTCGAAAATAAACTATAAAGAGATGAAAATAAACAATTAACTAAGTTACTTGTTGAAATACCCTGTATGATGATGATCATACGATTTATTTAGCCAGAAAAACGTTCTGGTCCCGGAATTAAGCACATTAGTGATACCTAGCTAAAAACTGACATCTCAGCAAAAAAGAATGACCCAAAATTAGTGGGTTTCAAAAAAAATTCCAATAAGATTGGATCAAATTTGCCTTTGTTATCAAAAAAGTCGAATTTTTAACTTTGTGACGTCATCAGAATCCAAAAAATTTAATTTTGCTCTATCACATCCAAATTTAATCTAATTTTGATAAACCAGGTATGTAATCCTACTAAATTTGGGCCATACTTTTCAAATTTTTGATCAGAATTAACCTAGCTCTAATAGGTTTTAAGAATGTAGAGTCCTGGTCCCGGAATTAAGCACATTAGTGATAGCTAGCGAAAAACTGACATCACAGTAAAAAAGAATGACCCAAATTTAGTAGGTTTCAAAAAAAATTCTATTAAGATCGGATCAAATTTGATTGTGTTATCAAAAAAGTCGAATTTTTAAACTTTATAACTCTATCGTAGAATTTTTAAACTTTATAGCTCTATCGTAACCAAATTTTATCTAATTCTGATAAACTAGGTATGTAATTCTACTAAATTTGGGTCATACTAATATCAAATTTTCTATCCAAAATAATCTTGCTCTAATAGGTTTCAAGAAAGGTGGAAACCTGATTCCAGAACTAAGCACTTAAGTGATAACTAACCAAAAATAAACATCACAGATGACAAAAATGGCCCAAAATAAGTGTGTTTCAAAAAAAATTCCAATAAAATCTGATGTGACTGTGTTATTAAAAAAATCGTTTGTTTTTTTTTTTTTGAAAAAACGACGAAATAACTTTTTCATAGTTTCCCGAATATTACTTCCCGTTACGACTACATTTTGTTTTTTAACCACCCAATATACAATTATTACAATATTACTTTTTAATTTATTCATAATAGAAATGTCCATGTTTACTATTTAATGATTCTTCTTTTTGTGCCTCTTTACAAATGAACTAAAGCACCATCATTGACTTTCATGAATACGTCATAAAAGCCATTTACGATTCTGTATAATGTTTATTTAAAAAAATAAATAAATAAACATAAGACTACTCCTTTATTTCGGAATTTAAAATAATAAATTAAAAAAATTATGTGTTTACTCTTGTTCTCTATTGGGAATTCGTACTAAGTGGATTAACAGACGGTTTTTAATAAATATAAATCCCTTTTTTATAACTGTCTATGTTTGCTTAGATTAGCATAGAACATACGCCTACCAGCTAGGTCATTCAACTTCGAATGAAGAACAAAAAAACCTTTTAAAATTTTAAAGCTTATGATTTTAATATCACTAGTTAGTCATATTTTACTTGATACATTATTTGTCTACTACAAATCTTGCAACCAAAATTTCAACGATTAATCCGGGAAATACGAGGTTTTATCGGAATGATAAGCATCAATCGAATATTTCATTAATGGATTGGTTTTTACGAGATGCCCTTCTTCTTCATTATCTAAAATTCTTGTTAGTGTAACGCGCACCCACATGCTTCACTTTGCCGGATAATTGTAAATTGTAAATACAAAAATTGTTTTTCCAGAAGTAAAAAGCATGTCAGATATTTTAAATATTACAATTATCAAATTTTCGGACCATTGAAAATTTCATTTTCTATCTTTGTATTCGAGTAACAAATAAGCAAAGCGGATGTTCATCAAAGTAAAGCTTATCGAGAGAAAGTAACTTACGTAATATTAGCTTGTTGCTAATCATACAGTGACTCAAGGTACATTATACAGTGATTCAAGGTACCAAGATACATTGTACAGATACTATCCATCACTCTTTAATGTATCCGTTAAAATAGTAAATTATTTTTCGAATCCTGATTTAGCCATCATTTCTTTGACAAAGGAACTGAAGTAAATTAAATATAAGTAAATTATTTAAATAATTTTTTTTTTAATTCAAATTAGTAAATGGTTTCCTCATTTCCACATTCAGTAGTAGATTTGCATATAATATAAACATACTACACATCCCCCCTCCTGAACGTCACCTCTTCACCGCTGGTAGGTATATATGTATAGGTATAATGTGTCTATCATTAACACATGGATGCCTTTTTCACAATATATGTCACATAAATTTTAAGTCTGTCTGTCATTTATATTCGATGCGATATTATAGGATTAGGGCCCGACGTGGTATTTGATAGTGGTTTCAGAAAAGATGGATATTTATAGAGGTTGTTGCCAAGGTTGTGTCTAGTGACTTTTCCTGTACAAAATCAAGGCATAATTCAATAAAAAATTTTCCGATAATTATGAAATGTCTGTTTTCTAATAAAAATTTTCAAAATTATCGGCCCATAGACGTCTCTCTTTGTTTATTGTCAGACAAGTTTATTTTTGTTTGTTTTTTAAATATCTTAGAAAATTCATTCATTCTTCTTTTTTGAAAATCATCAAGTTTTCACCAAGTTTGTTGATTTTGAGTATATTTTTTAGATCTCATTGTGTTTTTAAAAATACTTTTGATATTACTGTTTTCGTATTCGGATACACCATTACTTTGCATGGGTTAATCTCCACTCAAGTGAAATAAATAGAGTGTCCCTCAGGAATATCTTAAGGTTTAATTAAGCTGAAGCGCTTCTAGAGTACCTTCGAAGCCAAAAACGTACAATAGATCAATTCATTTTGCCGCAGTACAAATGATTTTCAAAGTTTCACTCGTGATTCAAATCTAATCCAAAGTTATCAAGGCATGACCTTGACAAAAGCCTCTCGAATTTATAGCAATTGACTGCCAAATTCTACAGCTGACCCTTGACTTGTTTTATATATCATACCAAATTAAAAAAGGAGAGTCTAATTTTAAGTACATACTCAGACATTATATTATATTTTATGTATAATATGGTAACTAGAGTGGTTTTATAGTCAGAGTGAACAGATTTTACTATTAAGTTAAAGCTGATCAGATAAGATTTATGATTAAAAATTTTGAAATTGGAATAAAAACAAAACGGTATAAGATATCAATGCGATTTTTATTTATTTTAAATATTGAATGACGATCTTTTTTATTTAAAAATGGTTTCATGTTATTATCCGTCTCTTAGACGTATCTTACGGACAAAAAAAATTCGACTCTTCCTATATATCAGATATATTTGATGGCTTAAAAAACACCTTTTTTAATATGTTTAATGTCACCAAATATATCTGATGAAGTGTCGCATTTTTATTGACCGCAAGTATAAAACAAAGCTTTTTACTTTGTTAAAAAATCATAAAAAAGTAGTAACTCCAATAAATTAATTCTTTTTTTGTATGAACGATTTTGTAAGTCTATCATAATCAATTTAAAATTTGATCGAAGCATGAATCGAAATAATCTCTCTTACAATTAATCCGAAAGAAATAATTATCAAAAACAAAATTTTGATAAATCTTATCTTGTAGCCTGTGAATCTTTTATTATACAAAATATCGGTGATACAAAAATTTGGAATTTCTCAATACATTTTGCTTTTACTAAAATTTAAAAAATTTATTAGAAAAAATTGATCTCCGAAATTCGAAACTATTTTAACGTTCATATGAGATTTTCACAAATTAATTATTTGAAAAATTTTCATATTTGAAAAATATAGATCAGTTTTTGGGAAAACTTTTTTTTTTAAATAATGACGTACCAAAGATTAATTTAAAAGTAAATATGTATAAAATACATAGGTAAAATAGAGGTATATTAAATACATGTAAATTAGATTTACGGTTCGCTAAAACCACAAAACCGTTATGTCGACTCGAAACGCGACTCTATACAGTAGAGGTATAACATAGTTAGTTTAGTATACTGTATATAATAATATAAACTCAATACAACAGGAACGTTCCTAAAGGACGCAACCAACACTTTTTACCTTTGAATATCTATATATAAATACAGAGTGAACCATTTTAATCTAGTATGATTAATATCTCATTCTATACTTTAATCTAAAAACAAGTGAAAACAAACAATTGACTGAATTAATTGTTGAAATACCATGCATAGTCAGTGTTGATTTCTTTATCACATTACACATACAAACATGTGACACATACATCAACTGATATTCAAGTATGGTACATATTATAAAGTTTCCGCCTAATTGGCGCGAAGAAATGTTTCAAACAAAAGTTGTTTAATTTTTGATAAGAAACATTTTTTATATTTAAACTTTTGTTCTATCTCTAACTGTTTACAAGATGGGTCATACGGACCCAAGACCCAATTGACCTATGATGCTCATTTACGAACTTGACCTCACTTTTTACGTCCTGAGTACGCTGTAAAAATTTCAGCTCGATATCTTTTTTCGTTTTTGAGTTATCGTGTCCACAGACGGACGGATGGACGGTTGGACGGACAACCGGAAATGGCCTAATTAGGTGATTTTATGAACACCTATAGCAAAATTTTTTCCTAGCATCATTATTTTTAAGCGTTACAAACTTGGGACTAAACTTAATATACTATGTATATTTCATATATACAGGGTATAACAACTTAAACATAAGTTGCAGAGTTTAATAGTCAATTTAAATCCCAAAACGTCAGTTGATCCTCATAAAAAAACCAACATTTTTTACTTCAAACAGTTTTTCCTAAATCATTAGCTTTCAGAGGAAATCTGACTTCAAAATAAGTCATCACTGCATTTAATCCAAAGAAAATACGTTAGCTTTAGAAAGATGCTTTAGCCAAAACTTTCCAAGAGCAATAAAGTACATTTGCTTGGGCCGGAGACTTTGACCTACAATTATCGATAAATTTTCAGCGTATTTTCTTTCGATTAAATGCAATAATGATATAATTTTTAATCGCATTTCTCAATTTAAAGTTTTATCCTATCTCTTACCTTTTAGGATATAAATTGGCTAATAAAGCAACCTGGAGAACTAGTTCCAATCTGAGCTCTACGCCCTATGTCCCCTATCAAACGCAACTTTTTTTACTTTTGGTTAATTACATAAGCCATAATAGATTAAAATAGTCCACCCGGTATACACTGATAGAGAGTGCTTGCACACATAGAGCATAGAACAGATATCACATACACCCATATCATGGAACGGGAACAACGGTAGTAACATCACTGAGACCTATTATTCAAATACTAAGTGTACCTAAATTCTAGATGCTGATACTTTCTATAACTTTCTATTTTCAATTTTTCCGTTGGTCTATCTTTCATAACCCTACCAAAATATAATAAACAAGCATTTTGTAGATATAGTAAATAAATGGTGGAAACGCAGTTAAGTTATATAATATATCTATTTTTAACATGTTGTATGCATTTATTTGCATTCCCACCATATTTATTAAACTGACTTGTTTGATCAATCAAAGATTATGAATAGTAATATTTTATAAGTGTTATAAGTTTAAAGTGTTTATCTGTGCGTTTGTGTGTTTCTCAGTGGCATTGTAGCCCCTAAACGGTTGAACCGACTCGATTGAGAACATTTTATAGTTAAGTTTCCAAAAATCGGTTTACAAGGAATAAATCGCATTTGTCGGGGTTTTTTTTCTTTAATTATGTAAATTTCACTTGTTATTAAAATAATAGGGTATTATCGCTCGTCAAAAATAAATTATGAAATTTAAAAAAAGTTAAAATTTATGTAAAAAAGCACATTTTTCTTTTAAAATATTAAAATTAAAAATCGTAATTTTTAAACTGTATATCACGTGATCTAAAACGCGGGTCGGCCTTGCTGTGATTTCATATCGGTATGAGCCATAGACCATCAATTAATTTAGTGTAGACAGCTGGGTATAATCTATACATAGATAATAAGTATTTATATATATTATAATCAGATGTCTTTGAATATATCTGTCAAACTTATTTGTGTTATTTTTCATATAGTGATACCCATATTACGTCATCAAATTGGATTCCCGTGTTTTTGACGATTTAAAAAAGGTTTAAAATATAATTTAAGTTTTTGGCAAGAAAGCGTGTGTATTTTTTCGAAATAATTTTTTGGTGGCTTTTTATTAGCAAAATCAACATTTTGAAGTACTTTTTCAAAAATAGTGGAATACCCTTTTACTAAAAAAAAAATAGAATTATTATTTTTTAAACATTACTTAAGGATGTATGAGCATGGTAGTGGGGGCACAAATTTAAAAATAGATATTTTCAATTTTGATGATAAATTTATATTATTACTTGACGATATAAGACGAAAAGAAGAATACAATTTTTCGATATTTGGCTTAATTTTCAAAATATCGAAAATTGAAAATTTTGTTTAATTATTTAGCTTTCGATATTTCGAAAACCAAGACATATATCGAAAAATTTTATTCTTATTTTTCGTCTACATTCATGAAGTTATAACAAAATTCATCATCCAAGTTGAAAATAATTTCAACCCTCAATCTACTCTGCTCTTACATCCCTTATATGGACGGTGACACTTAGTTTTTTTCTTTTCTAATTCATTGCTAATATGTTTACTTTCTATTAAAAAGTTTTTTTTTAATTTGTTTTCATTCATTCCAAATGAAAATTATCAAAAACTTCCAAAATATGTCGTTTTTTGAGATGCCTATAAGAGCCAATGTATTTTATATCGATTTTTAATGACTTTTTTCTTAAAAATTTGCACGGATACCTAAGCTGAAATTTTAACCACATATTCTTTGAGTAAAAGACTACCTACAAACAAATTTTGAGCCTTTAAATCAAACATTGTTGTCATGCTCATACATCCTTAAACATACTTTAGATGTGAATTATTCTTTCATTTTATATATTATGAAATTGTGGCAAAAATAAATCGTCAATCGTTACAATAATAGTTGACATTGTGTTTTATCTAGTTACACTCTATATTTAATTCATCTTCGATATATTTTATGTAGGTACCTATACTAGGTATCTGGTTAGAATTATCAGTTGTATGATCATATATGATGTTGTCTCTACACAGTACACATTCATGTTAGTACGCAATGCAGTATAAATTTATTATTAGGAGGTGATTCTTGTGTTTGTTATAGCTCTAAAATCATTTGAAAAATCATGAAATACCAAAAAAACCACTTAATATTAAACGATAAAACACTCTAGAACAAAAACACGCTAAATGTGATTTTAAACGGTAATTCTCAAAAAAAAAAAAACGCGCATATTTAAGATATGATAAACGGAATAAATTATACTGATGTATAAAATTTTTGCCACAGAACAAACAAACTATAGTTTTCTAAAAGCCTTTGGTGTATTTTAGATCTACTCGAATTTTCGAAAAATAATTTTTATACCATGTTTATGAAATAAATAAAGGTATACTAAGTTTAGTACCAAGTTTGTAACGCTTGAAAATATTGATGCTATGAACAAAATTTTGGTATAGGTGTTCATAAAATCACCTAATTAGTCCATTTCTGGTTGTTTGTCTGTCTGTCTGTCGTCAGTTGCCTGTCGTCTGTCCGTCTATCAGCAAGATAACTCAAAAACGAAAAGAGATATCAAGCTGAAATTAGTTAAGCAACATAGGTCAATTGGTTCTTGGGTACGTAGGACCCATCTTATAAACCGTTAGAGATGGAACAAAAGTTTAAACGTTAGAAATGTTCCTTATAAAAAAATAAACAACTTTTGATTGCAAAAGTTTTTCGAAAACATCACTGTTTTTTCGTGAGGGCGCAAATTAGGATCGAATATTGTATAGTATGCATTATATGGGAATACTAGTCATGTGTGTGTGACATGTATGTATGACTGGCTATCTCTCTTTACTAACAACGTGAAAAAAACAAACGATCCCGTAATCAACGATGTCTATACATGGTATTTCAACAATTAATTCAGTCAATTGTTTGTTTTCACTTGTTTCTATTTAAATTTTGTCTATCTGTAAAGGTTTAAAAGATGGGTCCTATGAATCCATAACTCAATTGACCTTTATTGCTCGTTTACGAACTCAAAGTCCTAAAATAAAACTATAAAAATTTCAGCTCAATAATTCTTTTCGCTGTTGAGTTATCGTGCTCACGGGCGGGCAGACGGAGTGATGACGAAAATGGACTAGTTAGATAATTTTTCTTGAACAGCTATACGAAAATTTTATTTGTAACAACAATATTTCTATGCGTTACAAAATTGGGACTAAACTTAATATACTCTGATAATCATACGCAGGATATAAAAATAAAAATAAATAGAATCCTGTATAGTAAACAATTCTAGCATATTTATATTTAGAACCCTAGAACACTGTGGTTAGAATCAACGAATCAGAATCAAAAAACATCGTATCAGAAATAATAAATTTATATTACAAAATTTAATTCAAATTACGTCCAGATAAAAAAGAAATTTAAACAATTTATATCAACAATAAAAAATCCAATTATCGATTACTTTCGAAACAAACAGCATATAGAGAAATAAATAGCAATATACACAAAACACATAGAATATGGTAAAACCATACGACAGAAAAAGTTTTTAAATATAAAAAAAAACGCCGTGCATGAAGCGTAAACTCGATGACTCATTGGTTCAATTTCTAAAATCTAAATTACATTTGTTAGTTACAATATACGGAGCCTTCGGATAAATCTTATATATATGTATAATTTGTCGTATAGTCAGACAGTTACTTCAAGTAGATTATAATTCGTCTACTCAGACTTCTCTTTTCAAAAAAACGTACTCCAATCCATATATGTAATACTCCCATATTGCCAACAGAATGAGAGATAATGATAAAAACATGACGGTGCTTACCATATATTCCTCTCACTAAGCCGAACGCAGAACCGGGATTCTTTTGGGTTTGCGTTTGTTATGGATTTAAGGGCACTCAAATCCATATATATAATACTCCCATATTGCCAACAGAGTGAGAGATGACGATGCTGATCGTATATTCATCTCACTCAGGCGAGCGCAGAACCATGACTGTTTTGAGTTATCGTCACTTCGTGGCCAATAGTATTCGTGGTACAAAAACATCCACAAGCATTATATTGGCGTGCAGAATTTCAAAGAAGAGAGCGATTTCGGCGTAAACGCATAACGTAAATAGCCGTTCCCTCATAGGGCGCTGGCAATATGGGTGTATTACATATATGCTAAAATCACCTTATGAATCTCGTTAATACGAGTTGTATTAGTCCAAATTGAGTTAATTTTTGGTAACACTTAAGTAGTCGGATTAAAATTTGACTTAAAGTACTATACAGCTGCGACATACATAAAACAAACGTTTGAAGTGACAAAAACATAGACATTTTACGAAAACAATGTATTAAACACATAACACCAACCAAATGAGATACAAAAACCACAAAAGTGGGAAAAAAATATATACAGGATGGGTCGTTTTAATCTATAATGGCTAATAGCTCGATTTGTAGTTAACCCATCAAAAAATAACTTCAACAAAAAGTTACAGAGATTGATAGAGGGCATTCTGTTGTGACGTCAGATTAGAGCTAGTTCTTCGGGTTGCTTTACTATCAATTCGGATCCTAATATGGAATAGATAGAATAACAAGTGAAAACAAACAATTGACTGAGTTAATTGTTGAAATACCATGTATAGACAGTGTTGATGAAGCAATCGGTTGTTTTTTGACGTCACGTTAATAAAAAAAGATATCCACTTTTAAATAGCTACACACACACTGATATTCCCATATTAATGCATACTATAAAATTTGCACCTAATAAGCGCCCTCGTGGGTAAACAGTGAAGTTTACAAAAAAAATTTTCAAATAAAAGTTGTTTATTTTTTTATAAAAAACATTTTTTACATTTAAACTTTTGTTCTATCTCTAACGGTTTACAAGATGGGTCCTACGGACCCAAGACCCAATTGACCCAATTGCTCATTTACGAACTTGACCTCAGTTTTTAGGTCCTGAGTACGCTATAAAAATTTCATCTTGATATCTCTTTTCGTTTTTTAGTTATCGTGTCCACAGACGGACGGACGGACGGACAACCGGAAATGGACTAATTAGGTGATTCTATGAACACCTATACCAAAATTTTTTTCGTAGCATGAATATTTTTAGGCGTTACAAACTTTGGACTAAACTTAATATACTATGTATATTTCATATATACATGGTATAAAAACTTTAAATAAGAAAGTTGATCCTAATAAAAAACCCTTTTTTTTTAAATTTTTTCGAAAATCGTTAATTCTCGGAAAAACGTCATTATTACATCGGAAGAAGCACTTCAGCTACAAATAAATGCTTTTGCGAATAGTTGTCAAGGGCAATAAAAGACATTGACCTGTGTCCATGAACACTCGAAGGGATTGTTTTGCACAGCTAAAACATACGTACACAGTTTTCAATTTTTAAGTGTAAAATAATAATATTTCATTGAGTATATCAGGAAAGGTGGCCATGAATATATTAAAATTCATTTATTATTTTCTACATTTTTACAGAAATCTTTAATTTATGGTTCAAAATGATGATTATAGATGGCGCAGTAAAATGTCAGATTAAATTTAATTGTTCTAAATTTTTTTTAAATATACCTTTATAAATTATAGCTCATGTGTTATTCTGATGTATGAGCTATATTGTTCTACCCGTTAAATTATGTATAGAGGCAAGCATAGCCTGTATATACTCGGGATTTTATGAAAATAGTTCGGAATTTAAAGAAAAAAAGAGCCGAATTATTTTAACTCTCAAATGTGACATGTCCTATATGTTTTTAAATATATACCTATGAGTTAGCAGTTATTATTAGTTTGGTACATTCATTCATCCTCACAAAATTTCACATTTATAATATACCTGGATCAAGATCAGGATGAATGTTTAATCGTCATATTTTTCCCAACCACATACAAACTATTTATTACATGTGAACACAGTCTTTGTAAATATTCTTTGTAAGGTAGATTAAAATAAAAATATCCAGAATATTAGTTATGTACAAAAAAGGACAGCAAAAAATCCAATGTGTATATATTTTACAGTCCAGGTAATTAATTACTACGAATTCCTTTTTGTTAATAGTAATCCGTACCAAACAGGAGATTAAAGATAATTCAAACTTTCTCTCTACGACATAGAGTAAGATATAGAATCATTTTTGTGACGGATTGCACATTAATATTTTCATGTACCTACAATTTATACTGTTCTAAGTGTCTCTCAAATTATCAAATTGTAATTGTGTGGGTTGGGTTGGGTTGATATTAGAGTATTTTTTGACGTTTAAAATAAAAAATTACAAAATCAAACTTAAATTAAAAATTATAAATAAGTCAGAAAAGTAAATAATCTTTTATTTTCACAATCCATTCCCAATTCTAGAAATTCAACCTTGTTTTTGTAATTTTTATTAAATTCGAATTTGAAATAAGTCCCTTGTCCAAGTTCACAAAAACCAAGAGCAGAAATGACTTCATATTTTGGCTAGACTTTCCTTATTATATAAATAACCATTTATAAAATTACAATTATATAATTGGGCATTCCACTATTTTTGAAAAAGTACTTCAAAATGTTGATTTTGCTAATAAAAAGCCACCAAAAATTTATTTCGGAAAAATACACACGCTTTCTTGCCAAAAACTTAAATTAAATTTTAAACCTTTTTTAAACTGTCAAAAACGCGGGCATCCAATTTGATGACGTAATATGAGTATTATACCCAGCTGTCTACAATGAACTAACTGATGGTCTATGACTCATATCGATATGACATCACAGTAGGGCTTACCCGCGTTTTAGGTCACGTGATATACAGTTTAAAAATTACGATTTTTAATTTTAATATTTTAAAAGAAAAATGTGTTTTTATGACTCGAAATCAGAATATTTAAGTATATTTTTACATAAAAAATTTCATGATTTTTTTCAAATTTCATGATTCATTTTTGACTAACGATAGCACCCTATTGTGTTTTATGAATTTCCAAGACTAAATAAGCGAAGTAAAAGAGAAATATTTCGACAAAGATGTCATACGAGCCCCTTACGATCCAAAACTGCATTTCACTTATTTTTAATTCACATAAAATGTTATGGTAACGTCCACACATAGACATATATCGTTTCTAAGTTCCATATTTTAATGTATAATATTTATAAAATATAGTTCTCAGAAACTATTATTATGATATATATGTGAACACTTACTTTTAGCCGGGAATAGTGTATACATCCGATATTATTCTTTCTTCTACAACTGTTACTAAAGAACCAAAGATCATACAACGTGTTTCATGAAAATTGATCCAGTTATCGCACCTACAATCATAAATGTATTCATATTTCCACTAACCTTGACAAACTTGATAAAATAGTTCGTCGGACCATTCTGATCAAATGCTCTCACAGCAACAAAAATTTTGAACGTGTAATTTTCGAGCAACGGGTGATCAAAGCTAGAAAATATGATAGCTTTATTATATGACTAGGAAAAAGGCTTTCTTTGAAACTTTTTCAAACCACTTCCAAAATGGTATTCGGATCGTTCTTATCAAAAACTCTAAATTGGTATCAACGCTGCACATACTTTATAGTTAAAAAAACAAAACTACTTGTAAAAAAATTTTGTGGTCGTGAGAGCTTTTGATCAGAGCGATCCGAAGTCCATTTTGGGAGTAGTTTGAAAAACTTTCACCGAAAACTATACGTTAAAAATTTCTTTGGCCGTGGGATCTTTTTATCAGTATGATCCAAAGAACATTTTAGGGTGGGTTAGAAAAAGTTTCAAAGAAAGCCATTTTCTTATCTAGTATTGCGCGGTCCTTTACATTTACCTCACAAAAAAAGTACTTGGAATCTTTTCTAGTTTGTCGGTAGATATGAATATTTACTAGAGAGTTTCTGTGTTCAAATGAAGGTATTTTATCAGAATGCATATAGGCTGACGACTGGTTATCAATGTGGTTTTGGGCAAAAAGTAAAAAATTTGTATTCTTTTGTCTTCAAAAAAGAAAGTGCACAGCTTGAAAAGCGGAAATTGTGTTATATTTTCCCGATATTTCAACTTTCTTTGGAAAAACATAATAAGTTAAAATTGGTTCAAGTCTAAGGGGATACTTATTGTGTTTTAATTGCTTATATTAGTGGAAAACGTGTCACCTCCATTGTAGGACGTGTAACTTCCTCAAGACTATGTGTTGAAATTTGTTGTACGTTCAATATTTTTTCATGATGGATTGTTTTGATCCACTCAAGTGTTGATCAGGTGGGTGCATGATGCACCCCCCTAAATGTAATCCTAACGGTGTCCATGAGGCTAATACTTGTATTATTTTATCAAGCAAGAGTCTTCAATCCTTGACAATTATAAACACTCGTTCTGGAACATTTGGTATTTATACAAAATAGATATAGCTTTTGGCTATTTTAAAAGCTTTTGTATGAGTACACAAATGCTCATGTGTGCAGCAGTGAAAATTATTATTGTAATACATGGTATGTAGATTTCATTCCCCATTACACTATATCCTATACACACATATACATTTACAGTATAATAATAAAGTGTCCACCCATATCATTATTCATCAAAATCAACATTTAAAAGAATATAATGTTGTAGCAAAAATACATGGCGGTTACATTTTGTAGAGCGCGGGGTTTTTTTTTCATGATTCTTTTTGTTTGCTATTTGAAGGATTGATAAAGGAAAGTTTGGTGATTCGATTTTAAAATTGAGATTGCCGTTCTATAATGTCAGTTGTTTTTTGCAAGATAAAACCGAGTATAATTTTTTTAACTTGGAAAGATGGGATAAAAGAAGTGAAAAAGACGAACAGAGATATCAAGCTGGACGTAAAAAGTGAGGTTGAGTTCGTAAATGAGCAACATAGGTCATTGGGGCTTGGGTCCGTAAAAAATAAACAACTTTTGTCGTAAGCATCACTGTTTACCCGTGAGAGAGCAAATTATTCGCAAAGTGTATAGAATTTATTATATGGGAATATCGGTTATATATATGTGTAATGTGATAGAGTAATGAACACTGTCTATACATGGTATTTCAACAATTAACTCAGTCAAGTGTTTGTTTTCATTGGTTTCAGTGTAATTTCGCAGTAAAAATCAAACTGGCGTGCCATTCTGTACTGTTGAAATGTGCATAATACATTCGTGCAGAAAACACAATTTTATTAGTTAGTTACATACAGTATCACAAATTGATTCATCTACCTTCCACTCTTATCTGTCTCATTCCTCATTCATGTTTGTCATGCATATACTCGTAACTCGTATACGTATACTCGTAACTCGTAACTCGTACATTCGTACAGAGTACCAGTTTGGTACAGAGCTACATATCATGTCATTGCTTAATTAAAACTTTACAAAGAAACAAATGACTGTTCATAATATGCTTGTAAAATAATATATTATTAATTTTAAATGAGCGACTGTCAACCATGTTTTATTCTATACAGGATGTTTAGCATAATAATACAGTTAAAGTAAATTTAAAAGGTAATTTAACGGAGAGTATTCTTAGCTATGTTTCTAGTGCGAGCTTAGGGTTACATTCCCGAAAAAACTAAAAAATTGGCGATGATATTCAAAACCAATTCAGTTTGGAAAAGGCATTATATATAATTTTAACATATAAATAACTAGAATGATACCCACCCGCTTCGCTGGGTTTAAAAATATTAGACGTGAAAGAGCAAAAGTCCCAACAAAAACGACTAAAAATCACTAACTCAATTTAGTTATCGGCCTACTGCCTACCCCCTAAAAACGATGGTGTGATTATTTATAGCCTATGGCCATTTCTAGGTTATCATCTATCACCATACCAAATTTCATCAAAATCCGTTCAGCCGTTTAGGCGTGAAAGAGTAACAGACAGACAGACAGACAGACAGAGTTACTTTCGCATTTATAATATTAGTATGGATTACTATGGAAATGAATGGTCAAATAAACCTGGCTCAATTCATTTCCAAAAGTGAAATGGTAAAATAATTAGGTAATTCAAAACAATAATTCAAAAGAACAAAGACAACTCAAATATTTCAATTTTAATTAAAATATTTCCAAAAATTAGTCCCAAAAAATGATAGGTCTTTAAGTATCCTTTTCATCTCATCTGATGTTCTTGACAATCACTTTGATATTGATTTAAGAAGGAGTGTTATAAGTTTAAAGTGTTTATCTGTGCGTCTATGTGTTTCTGTGTGGCTTCGTAGCCCCTAAACGGTCGAACCGACTTGATTGAGAACATTTTATAGCTAAGTTTAGAAAAACCGATTTACAAGGAAGAAATCGCTTTTGTCGGGGGTTTTTTATATTTTGTAAATTTCACTTGTTGTGTTATGATCTCTAAAGCCATCCAGTGAAGCGGTTTGGTTGAGAGATAATTGTTTTTAGTCCAAGCTATATGTTTTAGGTACACTCCAAAAATATAGTTCTTTTGATTAGCTCTACTATGTTTCTAATAAATATTTTATAATGAATTTTAATATATTATATATATAATACCATTAAAATAATATTTGGTTATTTTTGTTGATTTTGCAGGTGAACATCCGGCCGCAATGCATCATGGTATTGGTGCAACATTTACACAACGTACCTCATCATATTTAACATTATTGATGAGTGTAAGCATATGTTCATGTATATTTTACACTGTTTATACATAGCCTTATATTTTTAGCATTCTATAAATTTATTAATTATTATTAATATTTCTTTAATTTTGGGAAAATTAATTTTGTTTACAAGAAACAAAAAAAAACAGTAATAAATAATTCAAAAAATTTATTATAGCGCTAAGGCCAAGCGAAGTATTTAACAATCATTTCATAACAGATGAAAAATTGAGAGGGAACTCTTCAAGGCAATACATAAGGTATCCATAAAGACAGAGGAACATCAGCAATTTTCAAAATGGTTCATTATACCGGACTTGTGAATTGACTTTACTGTAGTTATGGAGGTCGCGTGAAGTATACTATTCGATCTACTTCATTTAATGATTATGCGTAAATTTGATGCGTATTTATTATTATTCGACAGTATTAAATGCACTTGAACCAAAATGTAGTAGATATTCCCATATGGGGTTTTACCACTGGGCAATGCATCGGCCAATATCGGTGGCCGAGCTCCCGAGCCTCGGCAAAATTCCGGCTGAGCACATTACCAGCTTATGGGCGATGTGCTTTTGTCCATTTACCGTATGATTACCAATCTACTGAATTAACCTAAATTGCCAGTTGTATTATTTTTGAAGTATTAAATTCATTGGAAAAGATTTTTCTTGTAAAACAACATCCAATTTTTAAATATTTTTTGACGTTATTATTATTAATATTATTATTATCATTGATAATAAAAGTGTACTTATTCGCTTTAACCTCACTTTTATGGTCCTTTTTTTAAACATATCTTCATATTTTCTTTTTGACATTTGAAAACTGGTAAGGTTAGGTATACGAACGGCAGCCGTGACTCGAGTATACTCTCTATAGAGAAAATTGTCTTCGGCAAATCAACGGTAACCGAGGATCGCCCAAGGTTCGGTCTTCGGCAAAATGCTCGGTCACCCCATATGGGTTATTCCACTTTTGACATGATCAATGATCAATTTGATCACAAAATAGGGTTTCGGAAAATGCAACATTCATTTTGTCCTCCACTTAAATAGGCGTGACGTTTTTAAGTAACCGTTGCTCGACACCTTAAATAATGGGCGTCGAACTGTGTGTACCAACCTCTCAAATTTTCCAGCCGTTTTGAAATGATTCAGTAAAATACCACGCATGCGTTGTTTAGCCCTATAAAATAATTTTTCGAAAAGTAAATTATTAAAAACTATATAAATTTGTAAATAAAGTATTTAAAAATAATTTTTGAATAACAAAACAATATAATTTAAGTTTGTTTTTTTGTAAATATTTATATTATAATAACAATACACGATGTGACACTCTGTATGATGGCATAAAATAAGTGTGACATCCGGTATATTAAATATATTAGTATTTAAGAAATGTATTAAAAAATAATTTACATTAAATTATTAAATATACACGATTTTTCCATAAATAAGTAACTCTATGTTCGGAGACGTTTTCCTTTTATTTGAAGAATACAATTTTTTTTTTCGATCTATTGGTGGGGTGGTATTATCTATAAAAACTTGCCAATAATTAAACATTCGAGGAATGGAGCCCTTTATCAATCAATTCAAAAGGTTCACGGTATATCAAGTTTAATCGACTTTTTTGGGGTTTTTTTGAACAAATCAAACATATTAGTCCATATTTTCGGGCGTAATATTCAACAGTCATTTCAATACGATGAAAAATTTCAATAGCTGATGTCAAGTTAATGCGTAACAACTATTTCCTTTTACGGAAATTTTCTTCCAAAATTTCTGATAAATTTTTAACTGCAAGGCAACTAAGACACTGAAAATTATAATTTGAAACCATTTTTAATTTTGGATAAAACATCGAAAATTGGGATTCGTCGGGTCATAAAATGTAGGAACTGATCTGAAACTGTTACGAGTACTTTACGTTAACTGTACAGTGTTAACTATACAATGTTCAATTCTACGACCGTCTCCCAACCCGAATTCAACCACCTACCAAGCTAGCAAAAATAACGCTCGAACTACACAATAGATCAAAAAAAATAAATAAAATTTATTGTTATGACGTGTAATTGTAAATGGTGTAATTATAATTTTTTCCATTGTAAAAAAAAAATACAAAAAAAAAATAATAATAAATTTTTTAGAATAATAAAAAAAAAATATTTTTAAAAAAATGAATGTTTGCGAATGTGGAAAGTCAAACATTTTTATTTTTTTTAATAAAAACTATTATTATATGTACAGGATGTATCAGAAAAAACTATCCATATTACATAAAAAATTTAAAATGTTACTTACAAAGTCCAAAAAGAAATATGGAACTTATTATACTATTTAAAAAAAAGATCTACGATATACACACACAAAAAAAATGTAATAAATGTGTCACCTCGTTGAACATCCTGTACTTCTACACTTTAATAAATCATATTAAAATAAATATTATAATTAAATAAAAAAATATATCTAATCTCGTTAATAAATGTAAAATATTTAATAAAAAAAAAAATTAGTCCATTAATTAAATTATTACCAAAAATATTGAGATTTATATACGAATGGAAAATTCCTTTTTTTTAAGTATTTCGTTAAAACAAAATATTTTTAAATTTCCCCAAAAGTTTTCTTTTAAATTCGAGCTTTGAATATTACCTACTTTTTGAAACACTTACTTAAAAAAATCTTCCAAAAAAAATGTAAAAATTTATCCAACAAAATAAATTTCTATGTCTTAGAGATAGAAATCCAAGAAAACCAAGTTAAATCGATAGAAATTATTCAAATAAAATCTGTTGGGTTCGGAAAAAACATTCCTTTTCTTCATTTTGATTGAATAACGTTATATATATACAAAAAAAGCGTTTCAAAAATATTCTAAGCTCAAATTAAAAGAAATTACTTCCCAAGCTCCCGATTTTTATATTATTTTGAAGTAAAAATAATTGTACATATCACGATTGAGAAACATTAAGAACAAACCCTAAAAGAACAAAAAAGAACGCCCATAAAACAAATTTTTGTACAAAAAAATTATAATAAAAAATTTTTAAAGAAAATTTTTGAAAAAAAAATACCATTAAATGTCTGATATTTAAAATGAAAAACTGTTTTTCCAAAAGCTATGCTTACACAGCTGAGAAAAGGGTGAAATATGACCAATGTATTTTTGTAGAGAAACGATTACAGATGTTTTCACAAAACCATTTAGCGATTACTTTATTTGTCCGTGCAAAGTGTTTTTCCAATTAACATTTTTCACATTCTTGATTTAAACTAACTAAAAATGGTTAAGTCAGGTTAGACTGGCTGTCTTGGGGTGGGACTCACATAGACCACTAGTCCATGAACCATTTGGAGCTGTTTAAGAACAGCAAGAGTGCTTTGACGTCAAGGAGGGACTTTAGGTCGGAGAGATCGTAAAAGAGAGGCTGGCTCAAGTAAGTCCATCTCCCCATGCCAAGAGCTGGGCAGCTGGGCAGCTCTGCCCTCACCACTGTGGCAGCTCCTGCAGTAGTCGTAATACACTGCCAGGTCCAGGCGCTCAGCATGCCTGCCGCCCAACCAGTGTCCTGTAATAATATTTCCAATTCGATTACCCAAATATCATATATATTTGCTGAAAACATCTGTAAGAAAAGATTTTGAGGTATTGAAGAAAAGTCCTGTGATACTTTAAAAAAAAAAAAAACCGTCTGCTGCTATCATTAAACCGACTCGATAAGATATTCTGTGTGAGCATAACTTTAAACTCCAGGAGCCAGTGATACATTTTGTATTTGTTTAGGAGAGAAAAAGAGATGTTAAAAAAAAAACTTCAGTACCGACTATTTACACTTAGGATGAAACATGCAAGAAATGAATGAAATAATGACCTCGAATTAGGTTCAAAGGGAGACAAAATACTTGACAGCCATTTTAGAAACGCTTATATTTGATGGGCTATACTCACAAAGGGCACCAAATGATCCGCAAACCACAAAAATGCTGAATATTTTTTCTTTTTATTAGAATTGATCTCTGGAAAATATATTTTAAACATAGTGCCAGTGTAATATAATAAATACACGTCTTTTCTACTGGCAGGACTGACTTGACATGTGTCTGTCAGCACTTCTTGAATCATTAGCGACTGAACTAGCCGCAATTCGAGGCAATCTCTGTGAAGAGGCAATAGAAAAAGCTAAGTCTGTTGGTGAAAAATAGGATATTGATACAACCAATACGTGTAAGAAGACACCGCAAAATTCCCGTAGAATTAGCTAGAGATTAATAATAGGTCTCTTTTGAACTATTTCTAGATGATCATATACATTTCAAAATCTAGTCTTGTTTTCTCAACTAGGTATTTTGTCTCAAATTTAAAGCTTGAACCTATGACTTTATTTATTTTACTTTATATTTATTAATTTGCAAGTATATTTTACATAGAATACTATATGGTTTTCGAATTGAGGGCGCTAAACAGGTGTTGTGCTCCGGGGGGCGAGTTAAGGTAGTTACGCCACTGCTTGGCATGCCTTTCATAACAGCCTCATAAATTTCTCAGCCTTTCTGAAAGTACTGTTAAAACATGCATTATATAAAAAAACTTTTAACAAAAAGAAAACCGACTTCAAAAGAAAAATTTTTCAAAACAAATTAAAATGCACTAAAAAGTAAAAAAATTACGTTAATATAATGTAGTTAAAATTGTTGTTATTTTTGAGGTCGGTGTCAGCCAAAGAAACAACTCTGACAGAACAGTTTGCAACATTAGCTTAGCTGACACCGACTCCAAAAATAACAATAATTTTAATTATATTATATTATCGTTATTTTTTTACTTTTTTAGTGCATTTTAATTTGTTTTGGAAAAGTTTTTCTTTTGAAGTTTTCTTTTTGTTAAAAGTTTTTTTTATTTTGTGATTTTTAGTGAACCTGAAGTGCACTAACTAATTTATCACTAAAAAAAGAATCATCGTAATCGATTGGCGTGATATTGAATTATTCATCCTCTTGTCGTGCATACTTAATGCAAATTTAAGACTTTTATGATTTTCTCATGGATACCGTTATCAGAACTCGACCAAAATGAAATCGGTTCACCCAGTCAAAAGTTCTGAGGTAACAAACATTAAAAAAAAAAATACAGTCGAATTGATAACCTCCTCCTGTTTTGTTTGAAGTCGGTTAAAAATAACTAAAATATGATGACACATATAAAATTGATCACTTGCTCTTGGACTATTAAAATTTGCGCTATACAAATTACACACACTTAACGTCAAAACACACTGATTCAATTCACATTCTCACATACACAAAAAAATAAAAATGAAATACATAAAATGCCGTTTTACTAAACAAACAAAAATACTAAATAATATAAAAAATAATTTAGGTCTTAAAAGTATTTACCAAGGAAAAAAAACATACTTAATTTCAAAGAAAAAAAAAACTTTATTGTATGAAAGCGAAAAATTACTTACATAAAAAATTATAATAAAAAAAATGGAAAATGTGAACAAACAAATGAATATTTCAAAAAAAAAAAAAATTGAATAAAATACATTAAATATACGTAAAAAAAAAAAAAATTCTCATGGACTTTTCTTTCCTGTAACCGAAAGTGTGATTTCTCTTCTTTTTCAGATTTATAATGGTAAGTATACTTTAAATAATTTTTCCCTAAAAATAAAAAAAACTTTTAATAAAAAGATAACCGACTTCAAAAGAAAAACTTTTCCAAAATACATTAATATGCACTTAAAAGTAAAAAAATAACGATAATATAATGTAGTTAAAATTATTGTTATTTTTGGAATCGGTTCAGCCAAGAAAACAACTCTGACAGAACAGTTTGCTACATTAGCTTGGCTGACACCGACTCCAAAAATAACAATAATTTTAACTACATTATATTATCGTTATTTTTTACTGTTAAGTGCATATTAATGTATTTTGGAAAAGTTTTTCTTTTGAAGTCGGTTTTCTTTTTGTTAAAAGTTTTTTTTATTTTGAGATTTTTAGTGAATCTGAAGTACATTAACTAATTTGTCGCTAAAAAAAGAATCATCGAAATCGGTTGGCTTGTTATTGAGTTAGTCGTACTCTTGTCTTGCAAACTTGCTGCAAATTTAAGACTTTTATGATTTTATCATGGATGCCGTTGTCAGAACTGGCCCAAAATAAAATGAGACCACACAGGAAGCCAGCAAGTAAAATGAGACCAGCTTTCAAACAGATAAAGAATCATCAAAATCGGTTCACCCAGTCAAAAGTTCTGAGGTAACAAACATAAAAAATAAATAAAAAATAAAAAATACAGTCGAATTGATAATCTCCTCCATTTTTGTTTGAAGTCGGTTAAAAATCAAATGATTTGATGATGTGCCTCAGTTTCTCGATTCTGTCTCGAAGCCAACTGAAATATATATAATTGGATAAAATATCGAAATTTATTCAGTTTTGAGGATTCATAATCATACTACTGATTTTTCTTTTTTAGCTACGTTTCGTTACGAAATAAAGTCCTTATTCATCACATCCGAATTTTATCCAATTTTAATTAACTAAGTATGCAATCGAGCTAAATTTGGGTCATATTTTTCAAATTTGACGTCAAATTTTACCTATGTTTAATATTTTTCAAGAATGAAGGATCCAGGTTCCGATATTTAACACAAAGGTGAATGGTAGAGAAAAAATAACATCAAAGATGAAAAGTTTGACCCAAAAAAAATTCCATTCAGAGCGGATTAAATTTGGAGGAAATATCTAAAAGAATGACTTTATTGAACTTGGTGACGTCATCAAAATCGAAAAAATATAATTTTGCTCTATCACATCCGAATTGTATCCAGTTTTATTTAACTTAGTATGCAGTCCTGCTAAGTTTGGGTGATATTTTCCAAATTTGACGTCCAATTTTATCTATGTTTAATAGTTTTTAAGAATGAAGGGTCCATATTCCGATATTTAACACAAAGGTAAATGTTAGCGAAAAAATTACATCAAAGATAAAAAGTTTGACCCAAAATTAGTGAGTTTCAAAAATCATTACATTCGGATAAGATAAAATTTGACTTTATTATTTAAAAAAAATCAATTTTTTTTAACTTGTTGACGTCCACAAAAATGAAAAAATTTAATTTTTCCCTATCACATCCAAATTTCATCCAATTTTAATCAACCAAGTATGAAATCTTACTTAATTTGGGTCATACTTTTCAAATTTGGACATGCTCAATATTTTTTCAAGCATGTGAAGGGTTCGGTTCCGATATTTAAATATCTATGGCAATGACAGACATTAGCTTTTAAGATAATTTCATGAGTTGCTTAGCTACCGATCCAATACCATACATATTACAATAAACATCCGGTATATTAGAACATCCGGTTGATTTTTTAATCCGATTGGAGCGCGACATAATTAGAAAAATTAACACATAGATACAGAAGTAATCATTCATTTTGTTTTTTTTTTTTTTTGTTATAAATTAATTATTTTGCAAAAATAAAAATTTATAAAAAAAAAAAAAGGTAATTGAACACGTTACGTTTTTGACCTGTTTATTTTTTAATTTACAAAATGAATAATTGATACAAAATTAAACAATTTTTTTTAATTAAAACATATTATTAAACAACTCACGCTATTCATTTGAATTTATGCTACGTTGGGTTCAATAATACAATTTTCTACAATTTTCTAGTTAATGTATGTGTTGTGTTTACTCTATGTGGTGTGTACAGTTCATGAGTGCTACCCTACAGAGAAGCGCTATCAAACTGTACAGTGTCATCGCGACTCGTCAAGGAGAATAGAAACAGTCTAAACAACCTGGCGAGGCACAATAAAGTCAATATTACCTGGATACTCGGACACTCTGGTTGGAACGGTAATGAGAGAGCAGACAAGCTAGCCAAACTGGGAACCACCATGGCTCCCACTCAAGAAAAGCTTGCGAGGATGCCATACCAAGAAGGTCTTAACAGATTAGGAGATAATCTGAAAAACCAACAATTAAAGGCATGGACCAGCTCGCTCGGTAACAGAGCCGAGGAGATCTTGAAACTAAACAGAGCTGATATTAGAGTCATCGTAGAGTTACTCACAGGGCATGATAACCTGAACAAGTTCCAACATCAGATTGGAAAAAGACAATCTTCCGGACAATGCGGAGAAAATTCAGAAGAAACATCGATCCACTTTGTCTGTTAGGCCATAGTCGAACCAGAAGAAATTAGGAAACTCAGCGCTAGGCAAATCCTGGGTTGCAGTACATCCGTTGGTTATAATAGCCACTGAAAAGCGTAAAAGCGTAGCGGGGATAGAGTACAAGGGTCTACTTGGCTAGGTGCTCTAAACTATTGCTTCGAGGCGCGATCCTCGAGCATTGCCCGCTAACCTCCATACCCATACCCGTACCCATACTCTACAGAGGCTTTTTGGAGCGAAAAATCGATCTAGCTATGTTTCATTTTAAGAACGTCGTTTCATCGGTGGTTTCAGGAAAATCTGAAACATTGACTCAAAATATGACTCTTCCGGACATCTATTGTCGACAAAATAAAGTACATAACCGGGACATTCAAATTGATATTTGTGTGGAGACAAATGGTGAATATATTTGTGATAAAATTTGTGCCTTTTTAACACCAGAAAATACCGAGTAAAGCACGTCATCCATGTACTGACAATTAATAAGCGCAATTAACGCAACCATTCTCAGATAACAGATTTATTTCATTAGTTCCTAATTTCAATGAGAAAAGAAATATTCAAAATCGAGCCGTCTTGATGGAAGTCTGTTTCGTGACTTAGCTAGAGCTCTGCTATTCTAATATGATAATTTGGAGGACGCCCTGTATGTTATAATAAAATATTAATAGAGTATAAAAATGGTTTAATTAATTTATTATTTAACAGAAACAGTTTTATTAACTACTTGATATAAAGCGATTGTACTTATTCCGAAAACTGAATTGATATTTTAGTGGCACAATTCAAATCATTGTCGTTTAAGTGCGAAACCAACGAGATCTTTGAATCAGTTGACTTTTTAGAGAAAATAAGCATCAAAAATGTTTTCATAATGTAGCAAATTTATCACAGATTCTGTTTATGCAAAAACCATTACCTAAGGGCGCTTTCCAAAAAGAACACTTTAGAAAACTTTGGTTTTTGATGCTTTTTCGATATTTTTAGAGCTTTTTTTTACATTTACGTCATAAAAATTGACTAGTTTACGATATTTTTACAAAACTTTTTTACATTCGCGTCATACAAATTGCCTAATTGACTAATTGACTAGTCACGTCTTAATTTCAGATATTTAGTTCTTTATTGAATTTAAATAATGACGTAACATAAAAGTACGATTACATAAAAGAAAATTTCCACATTTTGCAAATGAATTGAAAATAAACCTTTTTCCATCATTAAATTTCATCTTTTTCTATTTATGTCATCAATTTCAACATATCACTGGCCATTTTATGCGGTATTCTATTCTCAAAAGCTCAATATAGTTACACAAAGAGCGTTAATAAATTGATAAACTACAAATTAATAGATTATATTTTGACCAATGACCATAGGCAATCATAAATTTCCTGAATGTTTTAGTATATTGTTTGTATTTCTCAGAATTGTTCTATAATATTCTCAAAATATCCATTAATTTTCTAAATGTTATTAGTTCGGGCTAAATATACTGTGACCATCAAAATAAATTTTACAAAGCAGAAATAATACCATAAACACAAAACACATACCCTAGCTAATATACATTTATAACGAGAACGCTTTTGGGTGCACTAATGGAGCTAACGATGTATTCAACCACATATGACGGACGTACGTACACATGCAAAATGTTAAAGTAGGTACTTTTCATATTTACATAAACTTGCCAATTTGAACGGATTTGATATTTTGTAAATATTACCTATCTCTATATATTATAAATGCGAAAGTAAGCATGTTTGTTTGTTTGTTTGTTTGTTACGCTTTCACGTTTAAACTAGCGAATGGTTTTTAATGAAACTATACAGCAATATAGCTGATTTATCAGAATAACACATGAACTATAATTTATAAAGATATATTTTTTTTAAATAAAAAAATTTAATTTAATTTGACATTTGAAATTGCCATAAATTACAGATTTCTGTAAAAATAGTCAATATAAAATATTTCATGACCATCTTCTCTAATATACTCAATGAATAATTACTATTATACATTTTTAAAAAAAATATATTTGACCTGTGTATTTCCCCATCATTATTTCGAGTATTAAAGAAAAGGGATAAGCGGGAGCAATATTTACTTTAAACCCAGCGAAGCGGATGTGTATCACTCTATAGTTGTTTCATAAAATTAAAGCTATACGACCACTGTACGGCCAATCAAAGATGGTAATACGTACTTAATGATCAGCGTTTTTGGAAATTTCGGTTAAATGTGGATTCTTATGTTAAATGTATGAGTAAGACAAAAAAAAAATTAATAAACAGGTTCCTCTATGACACAGCTAGCACATTGCCGTGACCAGGATTCGAACCTGGGTTACTACGGCCACAACGTAGGGTCCTAACCACTAGACGATCACGGCTATTGGAAGTGATGGAAAAATATATTTATCTAAAGATGTTGTGTTAAAAATAACCAAGCAAAAGAAACTAAAAATTTAACATCCATCGTGACTATGTTTTCACTTTGCCGTGACCAGGATTCGAACCTGGGTTACTACGGCCACAACGTAGGGTCCTAACCACTAGACGATCACGGCTATTGGAAGTGATGGTAAAATATATTTATCTGAAGATTGTTCTGTTAAAAATAACCAAGCAAAACAAACTTCAACTGTATCAATGTTTGCACAATGCCGTGACCAGGATTCGAACCTGGGTTACTACGGCCACAACGTAGGGTCCTAACCACTAGACGATCACGGCTAATAGAAGAGTTATAAAAATAGTTCGTATTACATTTTTTTATGTTTCAAACAAACATTCACTGAAGCGTGTTGTTTCTTGTTTATTAATTTCCTTATTGTATAAAAACCTGTAAAATAATTCAACAGATTTGTTGATCGTTGTAACTTTCGAACTAGAATAATTAATTCCTATTTATTTTATTATTAAAATAAAATTAATTTTAAATTTTATTCCATTTTGTTTTGTAGTCCGATAATAAAGGAGGTACCAATGTCAGTGGGACAAAAAACGTAAAAATGAGTTGTGTTCTCTAAGTGATCGATAAAAAAATCTAAAATAGAATGTTTAAAGCTTGGCTTAAAGTTTTATACGATTGTGTAATTGAGAGTCTTCTTAGATATGTTTGAAATACGAGTTAAGGGTTCCGTAACCGAATTTTTTTTTGTAAATTTCACTTGTTGCAGGAATCTTAACGATTCGTATAAATATTATTGTTTTACGGTGAAGCAATTAAATCAGGCATGGACAAATGTGACTCAGAGAAGTCCCTCACACTTCTGTAACTAAATAATGAGCAATACAGCAACAACCTAACCAGAGACAACCGATAATACGAGTAAGATAGAGAGACAACATTTTTTTTTCTACCAATCTCTTTACCATTAGAGTAACTTAGATTGGTAGAAGAGTCGTATACCCGTCTCGCTTCCTTCTCTATGAGCAATGCGGACTTGGATAAAGAGACACACAATAAAGTTTATGGCATACAATATAGTTAAAATAATGCTGACTTTGACTTAAAATAACTCGCCCATGCCTGTATTAAATATATACAAATTTTTCTTAAATTTTAATAATTTATCTGGATTATAAACGGTTACAGACTAAGTTTTTTACGAGGTGAATAAAATTTTTAGTAAAAAATAATTATAAAGCTTCTCTTAAAAAGAAGAATATATATCAAGTAATAAATTCAAACCATATTTTCTACTATAATAAAGTTACAGGTGGCTGCCATATTCAATCTTATTACTTTTTTATATTATTACTATATTATCTGTAAAATTGAACAATATATCCGAACTATACGAACAGGGTGGAGCAGAAATCAGTATGATTTTGAAAACGCAGTAAAAATAAACCCCATCAATATTTTCTAACTGTTTATCTTCTTAAAATTACATAACATAGTATTTAAGGAGATATGCAAGGATTGAATAACACTAGGACTTTCAATAAAACCTTATAAATACTTTTTTTGATTAATAAAGTTTCCAAAAATCACAAAAAATTCCTAGGTCATCGGGCATTTTATTGTTATTTAATCATTAAAAGTTGGCTGAAAAAATGATGAATCATATAGGTTATCCTTTTCAATTGGATATTTCTATATCAAAAAATCTAGAGAGAGTGATTAAAAACTATCTAAAATATTTAGGCAATCTTGTAGTTTATAATAATACCATAAAAATATAAAGTTGTCGATAATAACAAAATTTTAATTTAAGTATGAGTTCATCCAAAATCCATTATTTGATGAACAGAGACGACTATAGCTAGAGTATTGATGACTGAAGAGCGATATCTATATTATCAAATTTATATGCCTCACTTGCACACAATATATTATATATTTTTGTAGCTGCATGGTATTGTAAATCTTTAGTTTTAACTACAATCAGATGTATGCTTAGGAATATAATTTTTGTAGGTGGGTTTTGAATTTGTTCATCATACACAGTTGAAAGATTTCAACTTGTCAGAGTCGCTTTTTCAGAACGCTTTCACGATTTCTCAGCCTAAGCGCAATATTAGTGTGTCCACCGTTCCCCCTTTGATTGAATTAATAAAAGGAAAAACGTACAATTTATTTAATTAACTATATTGATTTGAAAATGATAAAAAGATAATTTGAAAAAATTGATGTGCTTTCTTTTAAGAACGTTTTCAAAATCACACATTTCTCTACGGCATCCTCTACGGAACTTAGTCGAAATGAAATACTATATAAACTGATAAAATAGTATAATAAAGTATTACTATAGATTGTTAGTTCGAATTGGTATGCATGTACGAATAACAAAACTAATCCAATTCCATAGTAATTTTCTAAGGAAATTAGTATCTGATGACGTTTTGTTGTCGATTCGATGTTCGTAAACCAGTTTAGAATTTCTTATTGTCATAATATTATTATATATCTTTTGTTATAAAAAGTACCAAGTAAAATTTCAATTTTAATTTATAATGTATATGAAAAGTGTTCCGTAATGATCGCATTTGAAAAATTAAGTGATGTAGAAAAACAAGATTCTAGGTGGGCAAACATTTGGAAAATAAATATTTTCTTAAAATTAAAAACAATAAATTATAAAAGATTAATCGTTTAACGGCACTCGACAGCGTCAAATTTAACTTTTTTGGGTTCTAGGTTTTTATAGCAAATGGTGCCCTAATCTTTCATTATACCATGTATATATGTAATATATATCAAGGTATATTAAGTTTAGTCCCAAGTTTGTACCTAATTAGTCTGACCGTCTGTCCGTCTGTCCGTATGTGTACACAATAACTCAAAAACCAAAAAAGGTATTATGAGCAACATAGGTCAATGGGGTCTTGGGTCCATAAAAAAATAAACAACTTTTGTTTGAAACATTTTTTCGTAAACATCACTGTTTACCTGTGAGGCGTTATGTATGTATGACATGTATGTATTAGGCGTTATGTATGTGTGACATGTATGTGTGACATGTATGTGTGACATGTATGTATGTGTAATGTGACAGAGTAATTAACTCAGTCAATTGCTTATTTTCACTTGTTTGATATTGATTTTTAATTTGAAGTAAAATAATTACAATTTTTATTTAAGATATATACTTTTTAGTCTGAAATACTGTTTTCTTCACTGTTTAAAAGCGATTTTTCTGATAATATCATCAAATCATTACTGATTAGTATCGTGGTATTTTTTTCATAACATATAATTTTTTATCCTAAATTTAGTAACCGATGCTCCACGTTAAGGCCCTACGCCAGTGTTTAATGTGTCTTATTATAATTCGATCATATTAATATCCATTATTACTTTTACTATACTTGAAATTTAAAATGAAATTTTATTTGGTACACTAATTATTTCTTATAATAAGCAGTTAAATCATATTCAGGGTATCCCAGTCCAAACCACCCAGAAACTATGAATTCTAGAACAAAATGTCCTTTTGTGCTTTCGAATTTGACGAAATATACTTACTACAAAAATAAAATTTATCTATGTTTTTAATCGAGTGTTAGCAAAATGCGAGTGCTTTGTTACATTATTGAATACGTATGGAATTTTCTAAATTTTCGGATGTGGTGATGGTAATCGGAGACACCATGTATATATATTGTTACATTTGTTCTTATTAGATTTATTTATTATATAAAATTAAAAATTTTAATTAAATGTAGCTTGAAAACAATTCAACTTTAAATTCATCAAAAAATATGTTTGATTATCATATTTTATATTTTATTGTTTTATATTAATAATAGCAGATACCCGCCCGCTTGGCTGGGCAATTTCTCCTTTAAAAGCAAAGATTATCACGTTATAGCTCTCACTTATTCTCCCTTTTGTTTACAATTTTATGGATTTTAATACTTTGGTTGGGAACTTTTTTGACAATGAAGTTTTGCCCATGATACTCGTTGACATTGTAAACTTTCTATAGGTCCAATCATTAAATTACCCAGATTTTTATACTTTTTGGATCAAAATTACCCCATCCACTAAGTTTCATCAAATTCCAAAACAAATATTCTTTTGCGTTTTTCTCGATTTTTTCAAAGGGGTACCTCTTAAAAAAATTGCAAAAAATCGAAAAATTTTATTTATCTCTAATTTCGATAAAACTCAGTATATAAGGTAATTTTGACACAAAAAATATAAAAATCGGGTACATTTGATGACTGGTTGAAGAGTTTTTGAGATACCGACTAAAATCGATCCGAATATTGCGATATCTCAGAAACTCTGCATCCAATCATTAAATTAATCCGATTTTTATACTTTTTGGATCAAAATTACCCCATTCACTGAGTTTCATCAAATTCCAAAACAAATATTTGTTTGCGATTTTTTCGATTTTTCCAATTTCGATAAAACGCAGAATATAAGGTACTCAGTATATGAGGATCAACTTTCTAATTAAAGTGTTATTCTATTCTTACCGTTTAGAATCTAAATTAGCTATTAATTAGACACCCGATGAACGAGATCCAATTTGATATCAGAACCTTATGTGTCCACCAAATTCTACAACTTTTGTTCAAGTTATTTTTTGATTGGTTAACTACAAAACGAGATATTTAGGTGTATAGATACAATATGCCATGTACGGGTTCCGAAAATCCTTTTGAACAAATTTAAAACCAACAACATAACGATCAGAAACTCTTCGTTTCAGAATTGAAGTAACTAAATGTCTAATTTTCCTGGACTACAGATAAAAAACAATTTATAATGTCTGACCAAAAATTGTAACAGAAATTCCACAAGATTTGAGTGTTTGTATCTGACATAACAGATATTAAAAATTGTTATATAGAGAAATTGTTATAAAGTGCAAAAATTCATGAAGCATAAAATATATATTAAACACTATCTTCTTTACGTAAACCAAAGTCTACCCATAATATTCTTATATACCCTACATGTATACCAAAAATGTTACTAAGCCCTTTCGGGTCTTATACAATAAAAGATGCAAAGGAGATATATTATACCTGAGCCAAGACTACCAAATTTTGATCGTAAGTTCGATCGCTGGAATAAGTACTCAGTAAAACACTTCCTCGGCGCTTAATTGAATATTCGCAAATAAATACATGGAATTTTATCTAACCAAAAAGCATAAAAACTCGCACACCCGTGTTAGCTTGACTTCGTTAACCCGTAGATCAGTGAATGAACGCAATCACTGGGTAAACCATGTATAGACAGTGTTGATTGTACAATGTTTTTTTTACGTCATGTAAGTAAAGAAAGGCCACTCTTACACACAAAGTAATAAGAGTATCTTTTGTTCTCACTTCCTAAGTGGACATAGTATATGCAATAACAAACAAACACATACATAATATATATAACTTATCAATTTAAAATATATACAATACCTGTATACATACTTTATAATATTTCTAACTTACTTTGCGCCCTGGTAGTTAACAGTGTTGTTTACGAACAAATGTTTCAAACAAAAGTTGAAACAAGTTTTTATAAGGAACTTTTTTTACATTTAAATTGACCTATGTTGCTCATTTTCGAACTCGGCCTTACTTTTTACGTCCCTCTTTACGTCATCGTGTTGACACGACAGACAGGCGGATGGACGGACAGACCGGCAACCGGAAATACATTAATTTGGTGATTTTATGAACACTTATACCAAAATTTTGTTCGTAGCATCAATATTGTCCTACAAACTTGGAGACTAAACTTAGTATACCTTGATATAAATCATATATACATGGTATAAAAATTTAGATACTATTCTGTTGTCTACGCCAAATTATCTTAGTGTGAGACTCGCGTTAAACTCTCGATAGCGTCAGCATATCCTTACCGAATATTTTTAGTATAATGAGTAAAATTTTTAGTATTCCTGTACTTGGTGTTCTTTTTCATGTGCTTTAGCATACTAGACTTACAGTTTGCAAATGCAACATGGCATGATAGTGTTACATGCATTTTTCTTCCACCAAACTCCATAGCTTGAATTATGGCTACAAGTATGGTTGCCAATTTTTTAAATTTTCTTATATAAACGTCTACATTTTAAAATGTGTGCCAAATAAAATAACTCTTCATGAAAAATTTAACGATTAGATGAATGTTTTCGTAATAACTCCGTAATCAAAATAAAAGCGTTGCGTACAGAATTTTAAATGTTAGGTGATTTTTTTGAAACTACTCCCTAAATCGTTAAGTAAACCCGTTTTTTTTTTTTTTTTAATATAAATTTTTCAAATTCTTAAGAATTGGTCCAGAAAAAACAAAAATGGGGTTCTTTTCCAGATATCGAAAAATTTTATTCTTATTTTTCGTCTACATTCATGAAGTTATTCATCATCAGAAAGTTAAAAATAAGGTACAAATAATTTCAACCCCAAATCTAAAGTAGGCTTAGTGCATGTGCTACCTTAAAGAGGCAGTGAATTCGTAAATTTTACATGATTCCACACATTAGTTGGTGACTTGGTGCACATATAATGACGTTTCCTTCTTCAAAATGATAAAAATCCAAATAGTACCCAGTCATACAGAAAGAACAGAAAGAAGAGAGTGTCGTACCTTGGAACAAAATTAATATGTATAACTACATTTGTATACCATATACAGGGCGTTCTGTTATTGACTGCAGATCGTTATCCTGCAAAATAAGGTCATAAAGACGAAGGAAAAAGTTATTTTCCACTTTTGGATATGAGGCCTACTTTGCGAGATAATTAACAAAGTAAATTAACATATCTTTAGCGAATCACAGTTCAATAACATTTTTAATGAAACCAATAAAACACTACTTAAGGTAGTACCTACACGAAAGTGATATTCCAAGAATTTCTCAAAACTCAGAATATAAAATATTTAATTCATAATACACTTGCTGTTAAAATTAGAAGATGATTTACCATGCCATACATGAGATATTAGCAATTAAAAGTGACGCAATTTGTACGTGTACATGGGAGAAGTGTATAAAAATACACAAATTTACAAATATTATATTTATTTACCAATGAATGACGTCCACCATCTCTATGAAAAACTAATATAATGTAGAATACTATATTTAGAAAATATATAAATAAAAATAAAAATTATTTACCATATAGTTTCGATAAAAAACTTAAATAAATAACTCGTTTTAGCGATGATTTTTGTGGAAAAGATATGAAGACTAATGTTAAAGGCATATGTCATAGTGTGTGTGTTTATATGTATACTAGAAACAGTAGTGAGGAACTACAGTCTTGTGAAAATAATATATGGTATATGTATAATAGTCATAGCACAGTTAATGCACTGAATGATAGTATTAGTCCAAAACTTTTTGACTGGACGGTCGCGGAGGAACTACCTTAAAGAGAGGATGTGTTTTATTATAGAGGAAGGCGTCTCTACATGCAAAATTATTACAAAAAAACTCTATTTGGCTACTTTTGTTATTATAAAAACTAAACCATTAAAATCTACACTACGTTTCTTGGTAAATTAAGTGTTGTTTGGTAAGTAAAATTTGTCTTTTTGAAGAAACTGAAGAATAATCTAAGGTACAATACTTTACCATAGTACAAACTTTGTAAACATATTATAATAAAGTCAGATGAAGAGACTTAAGTATACAATGTATTATTAAACAGTGATAGCAGAACGATAAAATGTACTTTAAATTCAAATAGTACCTATAATTTTGATTCCAATTTACAGAGTGTACGCGAAAATGAATGACAAATTTTAAATTCGGTCCTCAGATAACCGGATAATTTTTAATCAGGGTAGTTTTTTCTTGTATCCTATAAAAACTATAAATTTTATCCATCCAAAATAATACCCCTCGCTGGTCCGCCGGCTGACGAGGTTTTTGGCACACCATAAAGGCAAAATTCATTGAAATCTTGCCTATAAATAAATATATCTTAAATTTCTAAAACTATTAGCTCTTAAACTACCTTTATTTTCTTATTGCCAACACTTTACTGTACAAATGCTGTAAAAATTAAATCTTGCGTTAATTTTGGGATTAACTTTGGAATAAATCCTTTATTTATAGATTATAATTTCTCTTGTTACCTTGTGATTAATGTATCTGTTCCAAAAATATATATTTCTGTCGCAAGTCAAAATTTGCGTAAAATTTTCCCAGTGATTTTGTATATATAGAATTCGATCTACTTTATATTACCTGTTTTATGATTGTAGCAAATAACTATAAATACCTAGAAAGGATATCTACTCATGGAAAAATGGCTTACGTGGACGCCACACAACGTCCATATTCAACATTAAAAGTATTAGAAAATTGATAAGTTCGATCATAGGTACTTTTGTTTTTTTTCCATAGGTTTCATTGAAGGAAGAATTTAATTTCGACAATACAACCACGTTGTTTCAATGTTATAAGAAAAAAGAATCTTAGAAAAGAGGCCTGGTTTGAATAATCGGCACTTTAAATTCAATTATAGTACTTACGACAGTAACTTTCTTGAGTTAGCATAGAAAGCTCTGAGTTATCTCGTCCTCTTTCGAATTTCGAGGTAGAACCACTGTATTATAATAATAATAATAATAATTTGTATGTATATAGTCCTTATCATCATGTTTCATAGCATGAATTAGTTCTGAATTGTTGAAATGAGTGGTTCGTTAAGTGTTCAAGTTATAATATGTTAACGGAGGGATGGAGGGTTGTTACCATTAATTATTGTTATTACTTATAAACAGAGTGGTGTACAATAAAGTTACATTTCATATATTACCAATGGCATCGATTATATCATTTTCGAGTTTTTCGATCTCTAAACATACGACCGAGCTACGTTCATTGTTTTAAACATTACGTCATACATGGAGTTTGACTTACTTGACTCAATTATTTCCCTTATCTCCTGTGGGAGTATAGAGCATCAAGAAAAGCTCTTCACCCGTCCTAGTCTCCAGCAAGCGTCTTCAGCTCGCCTCAAGTGTTGTTCCCTTCCTTTGCTACTCTCTCAATTGTCGTTTTCCATGTTCCTCAGGTCTATAAAGAGAACTGATATAATCCTAATGTTTCATACGTTATATATGGCCTTATTTTCGAACCACTCTGTACTATATTACAAAACAACTTTTGTTTCAAAATGAAAGTGATTTATTTGTACCTATCTGTTACGGTAAATTAATAAATTGGTTAGTGTTATTAATTATCAGTAGATCCAGAAATAAGTTGGAAATTAGGATGCATTTCCCAAATTCAATTTCCTAGACTAGGAAAATAATTGCATTATTGCATTTAATGTTTTTTTTCAATGACACACTTCTTATGGGTTCACCAAGATAAAAGACACCTTAAGATATCTTTACACATTAACCGTAACATATACTCAGTAATAACGAACTTAGCCATATAACTTCTTTAGATATACATACACAAAGATCGATTATACAAACTTATGTTGAAATTACATATTATTATTATTCAAAATTTAACTAACCAAACGATAAATGTACGACCGTAAATAAGTCACCCATCGACGATTTCTTAACAAACCAGCTACCCACACCGTTTTCAAAACAAATAAAACAAATTAACCAAAACAGTTTAACTTAAAAGTAAGTTTTCTTCTTGTCTACCCCGTTCTATCCAAATTTGTAATAACGAACTTAAAATAATGGATGAATTATACAGAGTCCACGAAGAAGAAGCTACATTAAAGAAGCGACATTCCCTTAAATTCAAGATTTATTTCTGTTTGTATGTACTCAATGCAAAAAATCGTACATTTGTGCAATGTGTGTTGCCTAAAACGGTTAAATTTCGATAAAAAGTTTTAATTTACTCGATTTAATATAAGTAATCGTTTATAGGCAATACAACTTACATTGGTGTATGAATTTTGTAGAGAAAATCAGTTTGATGTCGTGTCAACTTGAGAGTCGTCTTTTTCGGTCACGGGTTATTTTTTATTCAGTACTTCAGTGTCAGTCTGAAAAGAATAAACTTGTGAATTGACAGTACTGATGCCAAAAGAACGCTGGATCAACGTGGTTAATTTTTTCGGTTTCAAAAACGGTATAAAATCTCAAAATAGATAGGTAGTACACCGTTTACATGACTCCCTGTACATATATCTCTCATCAACACTAATTGTCCTTTGTCATACGCATTTATAACACGCAGAAGATAAATTAAATCGAATTTATGTAAATTTTATATTTTAAGGGAAAGTGGCCAAGTCGAACACTTTTGTAATTACCAATAGGTATTGGAAGTGTGCTTTTGACAAAGGAAACAGAAAAAAAGTAATTTTCATTATGGGTTTTTTTTTATTAAAGGAGTTGCGTCAAAAGGGATGGCACTGAATTTTTCCCGACGGAAATGTAAAGTAAAATGTGTGTCGTCTACAATTCATTCCATCGACTTTTGTTCGAAAGATTTCTTAGATTATACTAATTTTGACTTACGCAGCCGGGAAACGAAATTAAAACAAAAATATTAATAATATTAATTATTTATTTATTTTGAAATTAAATCAATTGGTAAAAACAATATTTTTATGTAAGTATTCTTTATTAATTCAATTATTCAATGTTGGTGTTTCTCGTATGCTTCAGGAAGGTCAAAATATGCTGGACCCTTTTAACTTTATTAACCCTGTTTTATTTTCTTTAGTTTTTTTTAAATCTGCATAGCTTGAAAATTGTAAAATTTCCGTATAAATTAAACAGAAATATTGAAGCATTTATGAAATGAAAATTCAAAAACATTGATGCATTTATCAAACTAACAAAATATTTTAATTAAAATTGAAAATTTAAAGAAAAATAGTTCCTTGAATTTTAGACAGTCTGTATCTTAATTATTATCCTATCTAGGCACAAATTTTTAGCACTTAATCTACGTCGTGAACATTGCTTTTCATAGTGGAATCATTTTTTGTTGCTGTCTCCGCCAAAGGTTTTGGTATCCATTTAATTTCCATCAAGACTTCAAATGATTGACGATTAAACACACAGTTTCTTCTATTAAAAAGGTCCATAGCTTTTGTACCTGGATTAGTCAATGCCTCTCTCCACTCACTATTATTGTTGTTAACTTGAATATATTTTCCAATTGATGGAAAACGCTTATTTTCTGAAAATGGTGCACGAAATGGCAAATTTTTTTCACTCATTGCTGGCATAGTGAAATCGGGTACCGAAATTACTTTACCACATGTTCTTTCATTCAAAATTTTTGCAAACATTTTATCCGAGAACCATATTTGTCTTTCATATAAGAACATCGTACCTTCGTACGGGGTATAATAACCATTTTCTTCAGCTGTGTCTTGGTTATTTGAATCCTTTTTCCACAGAATTTCATGCATTTTTTCAAATGATAGTCGATCAATCATTTGAACATATTGAAATGTAGACGTCATACTTCTTGCTACGTCTAAATTATTTTGCTTCCGGTTCGGTTTATCAATAAATTGAATTTGAGAAAAAAGTGCATACAATTGAGAAAACACACAAATTCTAATATATTTCCCAACCTCTGGAAAACGTTTGTTTTTGTTAAATGGAGCACGAAATGGTAAATTAATTTCTTCTTCCGGTAACTGCTTCACATTGGGTATACTTGCTAAATTATCCAACATTATATCATCAATTATTTTTGCTAACATCCTATCTGATAACCACATTTGGCTTTCATGTACAATCACCAGGCCTTCATAATTAGTGTAGTAACCTTCCATTATAGGAATTGTAGAAAATTCCTGAAGAGTTCCTGACAATAAAAATAAAAATCCGTTAAATTACGTCAAAGAAATACCTTCTGCCGACATAATTTCAAAAGCCCTAGCTCCAACCAATTTCCTAAATTTTAGAATTCCCGAATTTGTGTTAAAAAAAGCATCTTTTATGGCATTTGAAAGCTCAAAAGAAGAAAAAGTAATTGATTAATTATGTTGAAATTTTATTAACCCTAATACCAGTTACAGATCGTTTTGGATGATCCTTAAAGTAGGTAAAAATTATATTAATCAAAAATACTTTTAAAAAGAGCTTTTTAAGTTATAACGGCACATTAATCCGTGTTTAATTAGGGAAACGGATAATTTAAGTGGAGAAAGATAGTTAATGAAATTTTCTACTGATATGGCTTATCAAAAACTTGACAAAACACAAAATTTAATTATATTCACTTACCTGAATAGTTATTTATTGATTATATTTTTGATTATAAAATCTATGTTTATTAGGCATTAATTTTAACGCACAAATTATAATTATTTTAACACACAAATTATAAATTATATTTGCAACTGAACTGCCGCTTTTCAAATACAAAATTAAAAAGATATTATGTAAAATACTATTATAAACAGTTAACTGCGCAACTCCACATTATTTCAATCTTTCAACTTGTTAAGACGGGTATTCACAAACTATATTATTCATAAATAATATTTTATTTTGAATTTTTGTTTATTGAATAACTTGTTTTTGTATATAACTCGTGTATTTTTAATTTTACACGAAAAATGATTATCACCGAAGTTGTTACAAATTAAATTTCCTACAATTTTGGTTCATATCAATTCTTAGAATCGATATTTTTCGATTTAAACCCGAAAAGAGGTGGCTGTGAATTCATGTTTGTTGCATAACTTGTTAATTTTTAAACAATTGGCTGAGAAAATTGTTGAAATATCACGTATAGGCAGCTCTTAAATAGCCACACAAATATAACTGATAATACCATAACCATATAATTTGGGCCTTATTTGCGCTCTCACCGGTAAACAGTGATACATTTACTAACGTTAGAAAAAATATTTGTTTGAATAAAAAGTAATCGTTCATTTATGGTTACGATTTTTTTAGAATCTATACGTTTTGGAAATAATTAAAAACGACAATAAAATATAACAAATGAAATCAATTATGAATTTATAATTGAATTTCATATAATTTCAATGATCCATCCATACAGATTAATTAGTTATAGGTAGATGGGTGCATCTAATTAGTAAACATTGATATATTATTTAAATATTTATAATAAATTATTTAATAATAATATTTAGTAATATTTATTCTATAAATTTAATAATAATTATGAATTCATAATATGTATTGTAATCATATTATTATATTATCTGAAATACAGCATGTCGCGTACTTTTGTTGAAATTCCCAGACGGCAGGCCCCTACTTCCTACCACATACCTCCCTCCCCCCATAAAGAAAATAAGAAAATCTAGCTTTAATAGATTTTATCGATTTTAACATTTAACTATTTTATATTTCGAAAAAGGTTTTTTTTGTGTAGAAAAACTTTTTTTAAAATTCTCTTTTATCTCTTACCAATAACGAAAACGCGAGTTCGAGTTGATCCTGAAGGCTAAGACTCAAAACAAGACCCTCTAAGATTTGTCCCCTTTGATAAGAACAATTTTTGCTTGAAAACAATATATATCATAAATAGCAAAAAGTGAAAAAATACTTAAGGTTTTGTGAAGTGAATCATTCTTCTGTTTATTCTAAATTTTTTTTAAACTAACCAATTTTTAGAATTTTTCAACTAGTAATAATTATTTTTTCAAGAATTATTTATTAAAACTATTCCTGTTAATAATTCGCACTTAAATTAAATTTATCTCGAGTTAGGAAAAGTCAATTGACTTCACCTTTAACAGCCTAAAATACGCAAATTTTAATTCTATGACTTAAAATTCCTTCTATTGCTTATTCGGTTTTTAGAACCAGATTTCGTGATCATAGTGTGTTTTTTAATGTTTTTTTCAATGACACACTTCTTATGGGTTCACCAAGATAAAAGACACCTTAAGATATCTTTACACATTAACCGTAACATATACTCAGTAATAACGAACTTAGCCATATAACTTCTTTAGATATACATACACAAAGATCGATTATACAAACTTATGTTGAAATTACATATTATTATTATTCAAAATTTAACTAACCAAACGATAAATGTACGACCGTAAATAAGTCACCCATCGACGATTTCTTAACAAACCAGCTACCCACACCGTTTTCAAAACAAATAAAACAAATTAACCAAAACAGTTTAACTTAAAAGTAAGTTTTCTTCTTGTCTACCCCGTTCTATCCAAATTTGTAATAACGAACTTAAAATAATGGATGAATTATACAGAGTCCACGAAGAAGAAGCTACGTTAAAGAAGCTACATTCCCTTAAATTCAAGATTTATTTCTGTTTGTATGTACTCAATGCAAAAATCGTACATTTGTGCAATGTGTATTGCCTAAAACAGTTAATATTTCAATAAAAAGTTTTAATTTACTCGATTTAATATAAATCGTTTATAGGCAATACAACTTACATTGGTGTATAAATTTTGTAGAGCAAATCAGTTTGATGTCGTGTCAACTTGAGAGTCGAATAACACGAAAATGTGTCAGTCTTTTTCGGTCACGGGTTATTTTTTATTCAGTACTACATAGTCTCAAAAGAATAAAACATGTGAATTGACAGTACTGATACCAAGAGAACGCGTGGTTTTTTTTCGTTTTCAAATCCGGTATACCTAAAATCTCAAAATAGATAGGTAGTATATCGTTTACATGACTCCCTGTACATATCTGTCTCTCATCAGCACTAATTGTCCTTTGTCATACGCATTTATAACACGCAGAAGATAAATTAAATCGAATTTATGTAAATTTTATATTTTAAGGGAAAGTGGCCAAGTCGAACACTTTTATAATTACAATAGGTATTGGAAGTGTGCTTTTGAAAAAGGAAACAGAAAAAAAGTAATTTTCATTATGGGTGTTTTTTAGTAAAGGAGTTGCGTCAAAAGGGATGGCACTGAATTTTTCCCGGCGGAAATGTAAAGTAAAATGTGTGTCGTCTACAATTCACTCCATCGACTTTTGTTGGAAAGATTTCTTAGATTATACTAATTTTGACTTACGCAGCCGGGAAACGAAAATAAGACAAAAATATTAATAATATTAATTATTTATTTATTTTGAAATTAAATCAATTGGTAAAAACAATATTTTGAAGTAAGTATTCTTTATATTCAAATGTTGGTGTTTCTCGTATGCTTCAGGAAGGTCAAAATATGCTGCACTCTTTTAACTTTATTAACTCTGTTTTATTTTCTTTAGTTTTTTTTAAATCTGCATAGCTTGCAAATTGTAAAATTTCCGTATAAATTAAACTGAAATATTGAAGCATTTATGAAATGAAAATTCAAAAATATTGAAGCGTTTATCAAACTAACTAAATATTTTAATTAAAATTGAAAATTTAAAGAAAAATAGTTCTTTGAATTATTATCCACTCTGTTAATTATTATCCTATCTAGGCACAAATTTTTAGCACTTAATCTACGTCGTGAACATTGCTTTTCATAGTGGAATCATTTTTCGTTGCTGTCTTCGGCAAAGGTTTTGGTATCCATTTAATTTCCATCGAAGCTTCAAATGATTGACGATTAAACACACAGTTTCCTTTATTAAAAAGGTTCATAGCAAATTCAGCTGTGCGAGTCAATGCCAACATCCAGTCACTATTATTGTTGTCAACTCGAATATATTTTCCAATTGATGGAAAACGCTTATTTTCTGCAAATGGTGCACGAAATGGCAAATTTTTTTCACTCATTGCTGGCATAGTGAAATCGGGTACCGAAATTACTTTACCACATGTTCTTTCATTCAAAATTTTTGCAAACATTTTATCCGAGACCCATATTTGTCTTTCATATAAGAACATCATACCTTCATATGGGGTATAATAACCATTTTCTTCAGCTGTGTCTTGGTTATTTGAATCCTTTTTCCACAGAATTTTATGCATTTTTTCAAATGATAGTCGATCAATCATTTCACATTGAAATGCATACATCATTCTACTTGCTACGCCTAAATTATTTTGCTTCCGGTTCGGTTTATCAATAAATTGAATTTGAGAAAAAAGTGCATACAATTGAGAAAACACACCAATTCTACAATATTTCCCAACCTCTGGAAAACGTTTGTTTTTGTTAAATGGAGCACGAAATGGTAAATTAATTTCTTCTTCCGGTAACTGCTTCACATTGGGTATACTTGCTAAATTATCCAACATTATATCATCAATTATTTTTGCTAACATCCTATCTGATAACCATATTTGGCTTTCATGTACAATCACCAGGCCTTCATAATTAGTGTAGTAACCTTCCATTATAGGAATTGTAGAAAATTCTTCTGAGTTCCTGACAATAAAAATAAAAATCCGTTAAATTACGTCAAAGAAATACCTTCTACCGACATAATTTCAAAGGCCCTAGCTCCAAAAAATTTCCTAAATTTTTATTTAGAATTCCCGAATTTGTGTTAAAAAAAGCATCTTTTATGGCATTTGAAAGCTCAAAAGAAGAAAAAATAATTGATTAATTATGTTGAAATTTTATTAACCCTAATACCAGTTACAGATCGTTTTGGATGATCCTTAAAGTAGGTAAAAATTAATTATATTAATCAAAAATACTTTTAAAAAGAGCTTTTTAAGTTATAACGGCACATTAATCCGTGTTTAATTAGAGAAACGGATAATTTAAGGGAAGAAAGATAGTTAATGAAATTTTATACTGATATGGCTTATCCAAAACTTAACAAAACTCAAAAGTTAATTATATTCACTTACCTGAATAGTTATTTATTTATTATATTTTTAATCTAAAATCTATGTTTATTAGGTATTAATTTTAACGCACAAATTATAATTATTTTAACACACAAATTATAAATTATATTTGCAACTGAACTGCTGCTTTTCAAATACAAAATTAAAAAGATTTATATAAAATCCATACTAATATTATAAATGCGAAAGTAACTCTGTCTGTCTGTCTGTTACTCTTTCACGCCTAAACGGCTGAACGGATTTTGATGAAATTTGGTATGGTGATAGATGATAACCTAGAAATGGTCATAGGCTATAAATAATCACGCCATCGTTCTTAGGGGGTAGGCAGTAGGCAGATAACTAAATTGAGTTAGTGATTTTTAGTCGTTTTTGTTGGAACTTTTGCTCTTTTACGTCTAAACGGCTGAACAGATTTTGATGAAATTTAGTAAGGTAATAGATGGTTACCTAAAAACGGATATAAGATCAAAATGATCACGTCATCGTACTTAGGGGGTAGGAAGTAGGCAGAAAACTGAATTGAGTTAGTGATTTTTTTATGGTTTTTGCTGGGAGTTTTGCTCTATCATGCCTAAACGGCTGAACGGATTTTGATGAAATTTAGTTAGGTGATAGATAGTAACCTAGAAAAGGATATGGGCTATTAATATTCATGCTATCGTACTTAAGGCGTAGGCAGTAGGCAAAAAACTAATTAAGTTAGTGATTTTTAATCGTTTGTTTTAAAAGTTTACCTCATTCACGCCATAACGTCTGAACGGATTTTTATAAGACTTGTTAAATATAAAGATAGGATCCTAGGCACGGACACAGGCTACTTTTTACGGCGGGAAAATACCTCATTCCCGCTGAAATCTAGCGTGATCGTGTCAAGAAGCGCATGACGCCATAGCTACTGAAATGATTTTGATGTTTTTTTTTTAACTGAGTGTTACTAAGACTTCAAGTTAGTATTTGATCACTTTTCTAACTTAGAGGGTCGGTAGGCGCACTGTCTATCATCGGGGGTTGGCAGGTAGGTAGTTAGTAGTATTTTAAACCGATTTACATTATTTACTTTTTATATTTACTAAGGAAACATTCGGAGCTATCCATTATGTATCTTAGGTTGCTTTTGACAAATTTTGATGTGAAGTTGAGGACTGGAACACGATAGTGGGACATTGATGCAGGGGGACTTACAGCCGGGAGAAAACAAAAAAACTTATGCGGACGAAGTCTCGGGTAAAAGCTAGTACTATTATAAACAGTTAACTGCGCAATTCCACATTATTTCAATCTTTCAATTTTTCATAAACTATGAGTCATTTAGTCATAGATAATATATTAAATTAGCCTAATATAATTAGAATTTTACTTGGGAAAAATGCATAATAGCAATTTTCCTTCGAAAATCATTAGGGGGCTCACAGGTAGTCTACATTTCGGATTTCGGGATTCCAATCCCATTACGTCATCCGCCATCTTCAATTTGGAGGGCGAATTTTTGTTTATTGAATAACTTGTTTTTGTAAAACTCGTGTATTTTTAATTTTACACGAAAAATAATTATCACCGAAGTTGTTACAAATTAAATTTCCTACAATTTTGGTTCATATCAATTCTTAGAATCGATATTTTTCGATTTAAACCCGAAAAAAGGTGGTCGTGACTTCATGTTTGTTGCATAACTTGTTAATTTTTAAACAATTGACTGAGAAAATTGTTGAAATATCACGTATAGGCAGCTCTTAAATAGCCACACAAATATAACTGATAATACCATAACCATATAATTTGGGCCTTATTTGCGCTCTCACCGGTAAACAGTGATACATTTACTAACCTTAGAAAAAATATTTGTTTGAATAAAAAGAAATCGTTCATTTATGGTTACGATTTTTTTAGAATCTATACGTTTTGGAAATAATTAAAAACGACAATAAAATATAACAAATGAAATCAATTATGAATTTATAATTGAATTTCATATAATTTCAATGATCCATCCATACAGATTAATTAGTTATAGGTAGATGGGTGCATCTAATTAGTAAACATTGATATATTATTTAAATATTTATAATAAATTATTTAATAATAATATTTAGTAATATTTATTCTATAAATTTAATAATAATTATGAATTCATAATATGTATTGTAATCATATTATTATATTTATCTGAAATACAGCATGTCGCATACTCCTGTTGAAATTCCCAGACAGCAGCCCCCTACTTCTTACCACATACCCCCTTCCCCCCGTAAAGAAAATAAGAAAATCTAGCTTTAATAGAATTTATCGATTTTAACATTTAACTATTTTATATTTCGAAAAAGGTTTTTTTTGTGTAGAAAAACTTTTTTTAAAATTCTCTTTTATCTCTTACCAATAACGAAAACGCGAGTTCGAGTTGATCCTGAAGGCTAAGACTCAAAACAAGACCCTCTAAGATTTGTCCCCTTTGATAAGAACAATTTTTGCTTGAAAATAATATATATCATAAATAGCAAAAAGTGCAAAAATACTTAAGGTTTTGTGAAGTGAATCCATTCTTCTGTTTATTCTAAAGTTTTTTTAAACTAATCAATTTTTAGAATTTTTCAACTAGTAATAATTATTTTAGTTTTAATTATTCTTAAAAGAATATTTGCTTAGTTTACGCATCTTCTGATGACGATGAATGTTAAAACATACTGTATATACCATAATAATACCTAATATTTTATTAATTATTTGAACAAATAGGTTTTAATGATAGTTTTATAGCTATCTATCAGCTTATACAGGTGATTTTTTTTAAGTTTCCTGCCTTATATTTCGAAATCGAAATGGAAAATTATAAAAAACGAAAAAAGATACACATTTTATACCGGCTTTTTGTTTATTGCCACAAAAAGGAAACTTTAGTTTGCAAAACTGTAAGAATACAATGGAAAACAATGATATTTACGAAAAAATGTTGCAAACAAAAGTTGTTTATTTTTTTATAAGGAACATTAAACTTTTGTTCTATATCTAACGGTATTCAAGAGGGTCCTACAGACTCAAGACCCAATTTTCATATGCTGCTCATTTACGAACTAACACTTTTTACGTGTTGAGCATGCTATAAAAATTTCAGCATGACTTCTTAAGTGATTTTATGAACACCTATACCAATATTTTGTTTGTAGCATCAATATTTGCAAAGCGTTAAAAACTTGGATCTAAAATTAGTATACCTTGATATATAGTTCATATATACAGGGTAGAAAAACAGGTTGTATTTATTATAACTGTATATATACTTTAAAAAAGTATACAGTCAGGAGTCCTTACGCCCTGTTTAACGTGGATTTTCTTTCAAAGAAAATCAGGTATCGAGGGGACATCTCATAGGCACCTTGAATTGAACCTTTTCGTAAATTCGACTTTTTCGTGGATATGGTATTAGATCAAATGGTTCGAATTAGTTTCTTCAACTATTGCACCAGAAAGAACGTTTTTTTCTTATTACAGCTTTATCTCTTAACAAGTCAAAAAGAATCTATTACAAATAGTATTGAAATGTATGTATTCAAACGAGACTGTGCATACAGCATTAAACGCGTGTTATTGTAATGCTCTTGTGTTTTTAGAATCATTTTAGATGTATATACAAACAAACAATATCATTTTTGAGTGACTGGTAGAGAGAGGTGTAGAAAGTCCGGACAGACGAAAAGTGTTCTGATTACTGCAATATATAAAAAGCAAATCATGCAAAACATTTATTTCATAATTTTTTCACATATTATCAATTTTTATATCAATTTTAACAGATAATAATAATAGTTATTATTAAGTATTATCATAATGCTAAATTAAATAGTTAACAATGATATAAAAATTATTATCAAAATTGATTAAATGAAAATTTCTACAATAAAATATAATAAATGAATTGTTAATAAATAAATAGTACTAAACAATTATTATAGTCTAATAATAATTATTATAATAATGAAAATTATTATTTAATATTCATATAAGTATTATTTTATATGTATAATATAAAATTTTATTCTATTATTTGTGTACTATGTTCTACCGGCGAGTAAATTTAGCACTTTTAACCTGTATACAAAATTAGAAACCAAGCGAAAATCCAGACTTTTTAAAAAGGTGATAAGCAGGACACAGTACCAGCAAATCGACCAAATGCGAATGGGAGTATGAACTCGCTCATGAACGATATAGTGTATTCCTACAAAGGAGATGATTACAAAATATATAACGCCCTAATCAAAATTTTGTACAGTGTATTTGTAAATTAATCAATCTGTAAAATGTTGTTAGTTTGTTCGCTCTCAAAAATTACAAAAGTATACATGCGTTTGTTTACACACCACAGTTTCGTCACATTTAAATTCTAAACTACTGAACCAATTTTGATGAAATTTTTACAACTTATTAATTAAATTAATCACCAGTATACATTTTACATTAAATAATTTTATTTAGGTTCTTTACTTAAATAGCAAATTCAAGCTTTCGTTTTTTTTTATTAATATCATCGATTTCCAGATGTTTAGAAAAGCAAGTCCGAATAATCGTTCTTGTCCCATTGAGGCACACAACTAAGATATTACCTCGTGAAGTGTAGAAAACGTTCTCTCTGCGAGCTATGCCGACCGGAAGAGCTACGTTGCAAATCTTGGTCGCATACTTCAATGAGTTGTGCTACCGATTCTAGGATGGCGGAATTATTTTCACGTTTTGTTTTCCATTTGGCCATCCAGAGTCGGTATTCATTTATAATGCTTGATTCACAATCATTGATGATATCGCCGGTACATCTGAACCACTTTCATCTTTCATCGGTACATCTGATTTGGTTCATTGATAATGGAATCTAATATGGGGGATGTAAATTGATAACAGTAACACGTGCGAAGCCGTAATCAAAAGCTAGTAAGTAAACCTATGACTTTCTTCAGCTAAAAAAAAGTGCCAAATTTATATACAACCTTAAATATTTTAAATAATCAAAAATAGATAATTTTGGATTGAATGGCCCTTATACAGTTTTACAAATATATGTACAGTCAAACCTGGATAAACGAGAGTTCGAGGGAGCACAATCTCATTCTCGGTTATAGAGGTTTCTCACTAACCCGAGTTTCTCGCTAATGCAGGTACATGGATAGCGTTTCTCTCTTATAAAGGTACGCAGCAATAACAAGTCACAGCAAGTACAAATGTAGTAAATATATTTTTTTTGTAGATATAATTCCTCCTAAATAATATAAATAAATAAAGCTCGACTGTCGCTTATAGAGGTATAGATAAGTAGCAGTCTCACTTACGGAGGTCCATGAGGGAAAAACGACTCTCTCTTACAGAGGTTTCTGTTTCTTGCTAATAGAGGTTTTGGGAGCTTAAAATGACGGGTCTTGGCTAATTACTCTCACTTATAGAGTTTTCTCACTTATCCAGTTCTCACTTACCCAGGTTTGATTGTATATGAATAATAGCAATTTTCATAATTGATTACCTTTGAACAATAAAATATATTTCAATTCATAATTATTACGATATTCAGCACGTCTGTTCTGCTTGCTAGGGTAGGTACATGTTATGGAAGTACAAATTATTATAATTTTATAATAATTAAAGGCATCAATGAATTTGATAGATATTTTATATAATTGTATTGTGTTTGTTAATTATTATTATTCATAATTTAATTCATTATAATTAATACTAATTACTAAAACCAATAGGTCTGCCTGCTACGATTTCCTTTTTTTTGTTGCAAACCTGTCATTGACTTTATACTTTTATATAGTGAGAAATGTACCAACATTTGAGGTAATTGCTTAGGTCAGCTAGGGATATTTATTCAAAAAAAATACATTTATCAAAAGAATATAGGGACATTTATCAAAAACACATACATTGAATGTCATTTTCATATCACAAAATGTTTTCCATAAAACATCGTGATTTCATAGAACTTTTTCGCTTTTTGACTTAAAAAAAATACTTATCACGTATCACTTTTACATTTTTTCTTACGAATCTACATACTACAGTAAATAAGCCGGAAAATACCATCAAATGTGGAAAAGTGGTGGAACAGCTCCGATTTCAAAAATTTTTTGTGTACGTATTCCTTAGACCTCTAGGAACATTCAGCCGCACTAACCTTGGCATAAGAAAAAAAACTGAGAAAGTTAGGGTAGTTTTCCCATCCCCAAATTGTAACAGTGAAAACAAATCAATATTTCACCTCAAAAATCGTCTTCCAAGGGTTTTCGAGGTCGCTGATCATGAATTCAAGGTTTAAAAACAACTGAAAATGGTTGAAACTCCATTAAAACTACCCCCAAGAAGTGTCAATAATTAAAAAATTTTGAAGATTTTGAATTTGACCTCAGAAATTGTCTTTCTGCGGTTTTTGAAGTCGTTGATAATGAATTTGAGAGTAAGAAGCAACTGAATGTAGTTCCAAGCCACCCCTAAAAGCCACCCCTAGAAGATACAGAGATAAAATTTAAAATTTTTAATCGAATATCGTTTTTCGGGGGGGTTTTTGGCATCGCTGATCACGAATTCAAGGTCAAAAAGTAACTTGAATGGTTGCAACCCTATTAAAACTACCCCTAGAATGTGAATGATTAAAAAAATTTGAAAATTTTGAATTTTTTTTAAATGTTTATCGTTTTTACATCTGGGGGTAGTTTTTTTGGGCTTGCAACCCTCTTCAGCTACTTTTTGGCCTTGGATTCGTAATCAGCGCCCACAAAATTACCCGAAAGACGATATTCGAGGAGAGAATTCAAATTTAAAATTTTATCTCTGTCACTTCTAGGGGAGGTTTTAATAAGGATGCTGTGACATTCAGTTACTTTTTGACCTCAAATTCATGATCAGCGACTCTTAAAACCGCAGAGAGACAATTTCTGTGGTGAAATTCAGTATTTTCAAAATTAATTTATCATTGACATTTCTAGGGGTAGTTTTAATAGGGTTGCAACCATCCAAGTTACTTTTTGACCTTGGATTCGTGATCAGCGGCTCCAAAAACCCCCCGAAAGACGATATTCGAGGAACAATTCTAAATTTTTTTCTCTGTCACTTCTAAGGGTGGCTTTTAGGGGTGGCTTGGGACAACATTCAGTTGCTTCTTGCCCTCAATTCATTATCAATGACTTCTAAAACCAGAGAATGACAATTTCTGAAAATTCAGAATTATCAAATTTTTTTTATCATTGTCACTTCTATGGGTAGTTTTAATGGGGTTGAAACAATCCTCCATTGCTTTTTGACCTTAAATTTGTGAACACCGAACCTAAAAGCTCCACGAGACAAGATTTCTGAGGCAAAATTTTGAATTTAATAAAGTTTTTGTCTCTATCACTTCAGTTGCTTTTTAACCTTGAATTCATGATCAACGACCTCAAAAACCCTCGGAAGACGATTTTTGAGTTGAAATATTGATTTGTTTTCACTGTTAATATTTGGAGAGTTTTGGGGATGGGAAAACTACCCTAACTTTCTCAGTTTTTTTTCTTATGCCAAGGTTAGTGCGGCTGAATGTTCCTAGAGGTCTAAGGAATACGTACACAAAAAATTTTTGAAATCGGAGCTGTTCCACCACTTTTCCACATTTTCCGGCTTATTTATTGCACTAACAATGGTTGGACTTAAGCAATTACCTTAGTTGTTGATACGTTAAAATCATTTGACAGTCAGTCTATATAACTCTAACGTCAATGAAACCAATTCGAAACTAGTTTGAGATAAAAAATTAATTTTAGGACGTCTGGATTTCGAATATTTCTTTTCGTATTGATATTAGATAAGATTGAAGTTTGCCTGGAACCTGAGACCGATTACGCTTACTGCTTTTACTAGAACACATCGCCGAAAAAGCTGCGAAAATTGCTGAATTTTCAAATTTTCTAGAAAACGTTGAAATTCTCTCTGACCATAAGACATACAAAAATCGAAGGACGTAATCTCGGACATGCGCTAAAAATTGATTAATTACCAATCAAAAAATTATATTTTGTAATAAATTAAACAAAATATTTTGTTTTTCATACAAAATATTTATAAATTGCAACATTTCAAAATGACATAAATTAAAAAAATAGACAAAAATATAATTGATTAATATTTAATTTATGATAAATTTTATCAATTGTATGTACAGATAGATATAATATTTATTCTATTATTATCAGTTATTGATAAAGCACAGGGGTGGAATTAAGAATTATATAAATAATATTGGGTTTTCCATAAATCAAAAATCAATTTGAAAAGAATTTAGAACTTCAGTGGCATCTGGTATAGTCTTTGTAATATATTAATTCAATGGATAATTATCGATCGTTTAGGAGCTACGATGCCACTGACGAACACAAAGACGCAGAGATAAACACTTTAAAGTTTAAACTTATAACACCCTTTCTTAAATCAATATCAAAGTGATGGTCAAGGACATCAGATGAGATGAAAAGGCTTTTTAGATAGCTATCTTTTTTCGAGACAAATTTTTAGAAAAAAATTAATTTGAAATTGAAATATTTGAGTTCACTTTGCTCTTTTGAATTATTGTTTTGAATTACTTATTTATTTTACCAATTCACTTTTCGAAATGAATTGAGCCAGCTTTATTTGACCATTCATTTCCATAGTAATTATTTATATATAAAAGTATATGTCATGCCTTTCCAAACTAAATCGATTTTGAAGATGTTCGTCAATTTTTTAGTTTTTTCGTGTACCTAAGCTTGCACTTGAAACATAGCTAAGAATACTCTTCGTTCAATTACCAGGCACTACGATGCCACAGGCAGACACCCACTTATAACTTTTTTTAGTTCGGTGGGCTAATAAACATTCAAAATCGGTACAAAAAATCAAACAGTCCACTCCTTTAGATAAACTCGTAGAATGTATAGAAAATTTGGACAAAATTGTTGTTCGGCTATAATATGTCCATAATATATATATACAGAGTGTTTCAGTAGAATAGTAAATATTTTAGGAACGTATTCAGAAATGCAAAATAAATATAAAGTTTACATAAGCATGGACCCTATTCTCGGGCATTGGAAGAATAATGAAAAGGTATCACGCTTGAAAATATAATCCATGCTTATAGATATTGTTTAGTTGAATACGTACCTAAAATATTTACTATTCCTCCTGAAACACTCTATGTGTAGGTAATCTCTACGATGCAATACAATGGGACGCGACGACATGGCAATAAAATAATTTTCCAAATAAATCAATTTGAATATATACACGTATCTATAATATCGAAATATTTTGTATATACTGATAATATCGTTATATTTTCGTTCCTATATATTTGAATTATTACAAAATTATTGTTTTGCTAAACTATATTCAATAAAGTATAATTCAAATGACACAATTTATGATTATTAAAAAGCTCTACCTTGTATAGGCGATTCGGCTTACGTAAATTTTACCCAAACATTCCCAAAGCCTCTAATTTTTTCTTTTTAACTAAAATTTACATTCTATGAAATAGTTTTTCGCGATATTTAATCCATAGTAGGTCTAATTTTCTGGAAAGCACGAAAAAAGCTCGAGAACAATCGGAAAAAGATAGATTTTCGAGAAAACAGTATTTTTTCCTTTCCATTTGATAACTGATTTTCCGGTCATGGTACATGAGTAATTACGTAAGCGAAAGTCGTAAAATTCTACTAAAAAATGGGGGGAAAATGGGAGCTTTATAAATACAACATTCTATACGCGTTTGGAGTTTATTACAAAGCGTCGCTTTGTGTATATAGAAACCAGTCGCTCTGTATGTATATAACGTTTTTTCTACTTCGAATTTTAATATTAAGAAACATTTTTATACAAATGATTAATTCTTTTTGAAAATTGTAAATCAGAAAGCCTCTTTAAAATTTACTTTTCTTAATCATCATTCGAGCTAAGAAACAAGCCATGAGATCCACACGAATAACTTCCCAGCATAATGAAAAGTTATAAAAATTAAATAAATAAAAATTCGACCGAATAGAAATGTGTTAGTTTATATAATTCTAAGTATGAAATAAATTGTTCGATGTCTTTAGATGGAAAATTCCTGAATGTCCGTATAAACCAACCATTATTTTTGATATTTATGAGCTATGTGAACAGCAAATATAAGCAATTTATGTAGTTTTCATATTACTAGGTTTCCCCGAATCAATTTATTAGCATATTATACGCCATGAATAAATAGTAGAGGAAAGGATAATGCAATGCCGCAGGATCAGCGCCACTTGTTTAAAAGGCACCACTGCGGAAAAGGCTAGGGAGTTGAAAATTATAGATTTATTAGATATCAACTATCAAAGAAAACCATAAACAAAAGATTTAGGTTCTTTTGAAGAAAACTATCAAAATTAGTCCAGAATACCCATAACAATCCCCTCCTATTAACTTGTAGAATAGTACAGAAAATTGATGACAAAGCGTTCTTTTCTAGACACGATATTTTGAAATTTGCAGAAAAAAAATATATTATTTTAAATATTGCCAAAACGGCCACTTACAAAAATTGAAAATTTAATCCACAATGCCCCAAGCATGGGATATTACAAAACGTTATATCATTTACAACAAATTCAGTCTGGCGTTAAAGATTTTTTTCTCGTATCCGGGTGTTGGCATATTCATATCGTTACCGCTGGTTTTCGTAATTTATCTCACCATAATTGTCCAAAATCATGAAGAATCCTAGTATTTGTTTGATAACAGATAAAGTATGGTAAATAAAATAATAGCTAATAATAGAATACTATTATTTAAATGATTACTCGAACTGTCAACATATTTGGTGTACATAAATATGTTGTAATTAAAAATTTTTCATATAATTAATGATTTATAAAGAATTTTTGACATTATTGGCGTTGAAAATTCAGTTATACCTATATAATATATGTATTATATATGAATTATTTGTGAATTATAATTTATTTTTCGTATTGATTTTAACGAATCTATTTTCTGGTTGAACGGAGCCCTTTTCGAACTCATAGAATGTATGAAAAAATGTTGAATATGTTCAAATCAGTTCTCATTCTAAAATTCTGCATTTTCCATGAACAGTAGACAGTTAGCTATAGGAAAGTTGATAAAGAATTACATTTTATTACATTACAGGGTATTCTATTTATGTTAAGCAAAACAAGTTATTACCATTTAAAGCTTTAGCTTTTTCGTCCTTAGCTTTTTCTCAATTTTTTCTGTAAATAAATCCTCTCCCCTCTAATGTTCAACCGAATAAACTTCAACACAAATTTGTCCATAATATTTGAAAGTGTTAATCATCTCTCAGATTGACTAGATTATTATATTTTCGGGTCTTTAAATACTTTTATGAAAAAAAAATTAACAAAATTCCTATCATATTTTATGTGCTATATGCAATTGTTATTACACATATGTTATACAATTGTCACACTTGACACTCTTTTCATAAAATATTTTTATTATAATTTTATTAAATTACAGGGTATTCTATTTATGTTAAGTAAAAATAGTTATTACCGTTTAAAACTTGTAATTCTTTCGATTTTATTTTGGAGTAACCTGTAAACGCAATTCATTTGATTATAATTGCCAAAAAAATTCAATCGATTAGTAGACTCTAAATTGAGTCTGTTTTGAAAAACGAATAAAAGCTTTAAGAATTTACACATTAAAACCGTAAAACGTCAACACAAATTTTTCCATAATATTTGAAAGTGTTAATCATCCTCCAGATTGACTAGAAATCATATTTTCGGGTCTTTAAATACTTTTATGAGAAAAAAATTAAACAAAATTCCTATCATATTTTATTTGTTATATGCAATTGTTATTACACATATGTTATACAATTGTCACACTTGACACTCATTTCATATAATATTTTTATTATAATTTTATTAAATTACAGGGTATTCTATTTATGTTAATTAAAAATAATTATTACCGTTTAAAACTTGTAATTCTTTCGATTTTATTTTGGATCAACCTGTAAAAGCAATTCAATTAATCACAATTGCAAAAAAAAATCCAATCGATTAGTAGACTCTAAATTGAGTTTGTTTTGAAAAACGAATAAAAGCTTTAAGAATTTACACATTAAAACCGTAAAACGTCAACACCAAGTGTTAATCATCCTCCAGATTGACTAGAAATCATATTTTCGGGTCTTTAAATACTTTTATGAAAAAAAAAATTAACAAAATTCCTATCATTTTTTATTTGCTATATGCAATTGTTAGTACACATATGTTATACAATTGTCACGGGATTTAAGAATTTACACGTTAAAATAAGGTTAACCCTAAAATGATACTTTTATTGTGATCTAGAAATATCGAAGAGCCAGTAAACTTAAAATCCATTTTTTCTTGACGTTTTCAACTCTGACATTTCATTATTTTTAAATTTTTTTAATCAAATATATAATTTTTCTCTCGATTTTTTACAAAAAAAATTCATTGTAGACTGTTTTGAAGATTCCCTCGGCTAAAATACAGTTCCCCAAAAAATTTTACGTTAATTTCGGACTTGGATGTTAAATATTTCATACATTTCAATAATGTATACATACTAATGTACACATATAATACGTACAATGTTCTCCAATTTAAAATAAAGTAACAAGTTATGTACTGCAAATGTAATCATAAATCGCTTGCTATAATTTTTTTTTTCATGTGTTATATTTATATTTTTCCTTCATCCTCAAAGTTGTTGTTTTTTATTGTATATATTTTTTTTTTAAAACAACATATCGTGTTTCAAATAACAACATTTTTCCTAACATTATTTTTCTTTTGTATACAAACATAAATAATTTTCACAGCATTATTTTATAGTCCAATGAAAATAGAAGTTTGACTTGGGATAGAAAATCAACTCATTTGACGAAAGTACAGGATTTTAGACGATCTCGAACCAGTGGTTTTACGAATCCAATTTTTTTTGAGTCAAACACTTGTGTTTATCAAATTGCGAAACAATAAATATGTTTGTGATTTTCCTGATTTTTTTAAGTAGCCCTTACAAAAATTCCAAAAAATTTATAATATTTTTTCACCTCCGATTTGGATGATTAAATATATTTTTACTCCCCGAACTAAAAAAAAAAGGGGATGTTATAAGTTTGACCGTATGTGTGCGTGTGTCTGTCCGTCTGTGGCATCATAGCACCTACACGGATAAACCGATTTTAATTTTTTTGGTTCGTTTGCAAAGTAACTTATTGGAGAGTATTCTTAGCTATATTTCACATGCGAGTTTAGGGTCCAGTACCCGATTTTTTTCAGAGAAGCCAATACCATTATTTTCGTAATATTAAATTATCTTTCTTCTGATACCAATTTCGATTGGTTAACAAATCGATATGTAAATCTGTTCATATCATATGAACAGGTAAGTCAATATTGCTAACTACACCAATCTGTTAACCGATAGAAATCGGTATCAAAAGAAAGATAATTTTATTACGAAAATAAAGGTGTTGGCTTCCCCCAAAAAAACCGTTCATGGAACAAATTGATTAAAATTAATTAAATTAAGCATACCCATGAACACTTTTCGGTAGAAAAACTATGATAGGAGTGTTAAATTAATCAAATTTCATAAAGAATATGTCTCATCTGATTATCAGATGGGTGAAGATCGATCTTATATCAGTAGAATAACATGACATTTTATGGTCTAATTTTATTTGGCTATTTTATTTTCATAAGCTTTTATTTTTTAAAGTTTGCATTTACTATTAATAATGTACAATATTTCCTTTTTTTTGCTGAGATTGCTGCAGTAAGTAAACAACAAGAACAAATCATTAGCTTTTTCTCTATTTTTTTTCTGTAAATAAATCCTCTTCCCTCTAATGTTCGACCATATAAGCGTCAACACAAATTAAAATTTGAAAGTTTTAATCATCCCTAGATTGACTAGATTATCATATTTTCGGGTCTTTAAATACTTTTATGAAAAAAAAAATTAACAAAATTCCTATCATATTTTATGTGCTATATGCAATTGTTATTACACATATGTTATACAATTGTCATACTTTGACACTCATTTCATATAATATTTTTATTATAATTTATCGTTTGCCGTTTTGTTCGAAGACAAACGATATTATTTATCGAAAAATATTATACGAAAATATCTTTATATCGAAATAATTTTCGAAATGTAATAAATCAATCAATATGTAACATATTATGATTGTATTGTTTAGCCAGAGCTATGTATTTTAGTTGGAGTAATGATTTTCTCATACAAAGTTAAATCAAGAGACAGTTTTCTAATTCATGATCATAGTAGATTAGTTTTGAATTAATGTTTACAGTTTACATACTGCTAGAATTCTATGAGAATTGTAATACATTAAATTTACATTGTAAACAACCAAACGTATGTTAAGATACAGATATCTATGTTTATTATTATTTAACGTTAACTGCCTTTATCAGATTCGTGTTAGATTGTCCGAATTAACTAGTTCCGACCATAATATAAACAACGTCGTTGAACGTAATTGAATTAACCAGTGGCGGATCCACGGGGAAAGATCGATTTCAAAGCCCGTCCCTCCCGTACGAATTATTAATATGTCATTTTATATAGTTTAACTTCCAAATAAAGGGTTAAAAATTAAAAAAATCTTTTAAAAAAGAGGAAAATGATAAAATAATCCCCAACATTCTAGACGAAATTCAGAATCCGCCACTGGAATAACTGAAATCCATTCAGAATATTACCTAGAAGTGATTATGAAAATTTCATTACCAAGTGTTTACCAATCTTTTCAATTTGTATGAATTCATAGAAATGATTTTAATATTTATAGCCTGTAATAACATCTTCCAATAGCCGTGATCGTCTAGTGGTTAGGACCCTACGTTGTGGCCGTAGTAACCCAGGTTCGAATCCTGGTCACGGCAATGTGCAAACATTGTCACGGTGGAAGTTTAATTTTTAGTTTCTTTTGCTTGGTTATTTTTAACAGAACCATCTTCAGATAAATATATTTTATCATCAATTCCAATAGCCGTGATCGTCTAGTGGTTAGGACCCTACGTTGTGGCCGTAGTAACCCAGGTTCGAATCCTGGTCACGGCAATGTGCAAACATTGTCACGGTGGAATTTTAATTTTTATTATTTCCTTTCGGCTTTCTCTTTTTAAGTAAATAGCATATTGGACTGAATAAAATTTAACATCCCTTTCAAGAGCCGTGATCGTCCAGTGATGTTAGAATGCTACGTTGTGGGCGTAGTAACCCCACCCAGTGCTGCGTTGTGGGCGTAGTAACCCAGATTCGATTGATTACTTCCCTTTTTTGGTAAAATTATCACGATTGAAGTATGCATAGTTTCATGAATTATATTGTATTTATTAGTGTTTGCATATCGATACATATTAGAAATAAATATACGTTTATAATATAGATTTAGTATTATAATGTATAATGTATAATGTTTAATGCTCTAGAATTATCGCCTTTGTCTTTAAAGTACGGTACTATCATGCTTAAATTTAATATTTATAAAGCCTATTTTACAATATTCTTTATCAATGATCATTTCAGAATTCTAGAAACTATCGAAACTAACTGTTATCCCGGAATCACCCCGAAATAAAAGCTTTTTATTAAAGAACTTTAGTCTATATCTCAAAAACAACTCATCAAATCGGTAAAAGAACCGAATTTTTGTATTTTTTGTGTCAAAATTACAATAAACCAACCTTAAGTAAATTGGAAAAAATTTGGTTTTTTGTTTTCGATTTGGATAAAAATCATCTCTGACGTTAGGCAAAATATTAAGAATCAGTCATTTTTAAAGTTCTGATTTCAGTTAAGTATCTTTAAAAGTGTAACCTTGTATGATTGTGCAGATTTTCAGGAATCTATATTCCTATAAATAACGAAAATATGAGGGTGTCTCCATCTTAAATGCGACACATTGTGTAAAATTATGTAGAGGTTATGATTTGCAAAGCTAAAGAATATTTAACATGCGCAATATTTGACGGATGTGCAGTACGCATGAGCAAATCTCTCATCACGCGACTAAAAATGTAACGGTTGACGCGAGTACTGACGAGATTAAGCCGATACTTACTATGGGGTATTGTAAATATGTACTATTTTTGAAAATGTTATTTAAATTTCAAGTATTTTCAATTAAATTTTCACATGTTGTACTCACAGAAAATAAAATTAATATATTGTCTTTTGTTTCTACGCATACAGTGGAAAAACGAATTTATTAAATCCTTTTATGAATACTTTTAAGTGGGGAGCCCATGACAGTAAAACTTCACTTACACGGATTTCGAAAACGATAGGTATACAATATGGACTAAGTGTGCCATGGTTTATCCCGGCAGAAATATTTTTTTAATAATTACAAGTATTTTGCACTTTCATGGAAATTAATTTGTAAGAGATCATTTTATTACAAATTCTATCTATTTTCAGGAAAATTTGGTGTGACAACTCTTATTGTAGCAGAAAGGTCTGTCATACCGAATTTAAATATATATATATATATAGCCAATAAAATTTTACTCTTATTGCGGAATTACTTTTTTTTTTTTAATTTGTATGTTTTGAGTTCTACTTTCGAAATAACTCGGTGTGATAGCTCAAAACTTGACCAAAATATCTGTCACACCTAGTCCATACTGTACCTATCATTAAATAGTATTGATTCATATGCGAAATTTCGAAATTCGTGTAAGTGCAGTTTTACTGTCACGGGCTCTAGGACTATTATTTATATTTGTTTTAAAATAAATTATTTTAGATCTAGGGCCACAGTCCTTGAGAATCATTTCAGAATGCCTGACAATTTGATTATTTATTGTCAAATACTACATCTGATTCTAGACCAATATTAAAAAATGAATTTTAACTATATGTATATATATTTTCAAAAGAACATTATTATCGCTCATTCTATTGATTGCGTATAATATAAAATAATATATGGTATGAATTATTTTGTATTAATATTCTCGAATATTCTCAATTAAATCTCAATCGAGAATATTCGAAAATGAACCGAGTACAACAAAAGTATGAAACATAAAAGAATCCGTATTCAACGATATTTGTTTTGTTTCTAAAATTAAAGATCATGCGGGCACTCCTTTTGAAACCAGAAGGAAAATCAACAAAATAAGCAACAAATTTTGTTTGAAATATCTATTTTTGTGTTGGGGTATACAGTGTGTCGCATTTAAGATGAAGACTCTCTCGCATTTTTGCGTTATTTATTGGAATGTCGATTTGACATGTTGCACAGTTATTCAGGGTGATGAATCACATTTTGTAAGATACTTAACCGAAATCCGAACTTTAAACTCATAAAAAAATATTTTAAACAACTTTTTGTAATAGTTTTTTTCGATTTCTATAACCATCTCTGACGCTAGGCAAAATATTAAGAATCGGCCCTATTTGTCAATTTGTAGTAGGCTGAGTTTAAACTTTTGATTTCGTTACCCATCAACCTATATGACTGTTACAAATTTCAAATTGATATTCCTATAAATAACGATAATATGAGAGTGTCTTTATCTTAAATGCGACGCACTGTATTTTATACACACGGTATTATCCTTATGCAAAACATTTATAGGTAGATATGTGTATATATTTATAGGCCATGGTATGGTAGGTATATCAAGCCTTCATTGTCGAGTAGGCATGTTTAATTTATTACAATTATGTAAGATTTATTCGACTTGATAATACTATCTAAATCATTCAAAGTAATGTCATTCGGTGATCGTGATACAGGCAGTAGCGTAGTATAATCTTATGTCAAGTCTTTTTTTTATCGGGGAAATAGTGTCCTTTCCAAGACAACTACGCAGACGAGTAATTAGCTATGATGAAATATTTCCAATTTTTGAAGATTTTCTCAGAGGGAGATTTTCTCATTTTCTCTCTAGGGTCAAAATAACCCTTCATCAAATTCCGAAACAAGGAGGTGTTGAAAATTGCTTGAAAATTTTTCTGTCGGTGATTGAGATAAAAATCATTTTCTAGAGTGATCCCTTGCGACGATTAGATGAGAGATTTCTAAGATATCGACACGAAATGGGATATTACGAAGCAATTTCTTCAATCGAAATCAGTTTAAGTTCTTAGTAAATCGTTAATTATAATCGAATTTCTCCTCGACCTATTAAATGATTTAAAATTTATCTATAATATACGTTTTCATCAATCAAAGAAAATTTATTTTAACAATTTAATTTTATTATCTACAGACAAATAATTATAAAATGAAAGTAATTAATGGCTAATCTTTAATAAGAAAATAAAGCCTTAAGTGGTCATTTTATAGTTTTTGGTATTTACAAAATTAAACGTATTATTTAATAAGAGCTTTGAAATTTATTTAAAGTATGTATGAATACAGGCGATTCAAAAGTTATTGGTGGCTTTTTTAAACCGCCCATATACAAATATAGAAACTTGCAATTTAGCAAAATTGTTCAGTCGGATTATTGATTATTGTGGTCATGGTTGATAACGCTCATCGATGAAAACCCAAAATTTCTCTAATCGTTACAATAGGTATTTGAGTACATTTGTTTTTACCTAATGGTTGTTCTCAACACACTGATTGTGTGTGGTTTTGTGCTCGACATGAAAAACAGCCGCTTAAGTACATTTTAAGCACATTTTGTAAACGTTTGTTGAAACTTTGCGATAACTATTATTTCTCTTGCAAGGCTGTTAGATGATCTTGATCATCCGGTATGTTTCGGATACATTCATTAAGGCAGTTCCATCTTATCCAGCCGCTTGTCCAGAAGATTTTCTAAACGTTTGTTGAACCTTTACGATGACTTTTCCTTTTTCTTGCAGGGCTGTTAGATGTACCTGATCATCCGGGATGTTTCGGATACATTCAAGACAGTTTCATCATCAAATAATTTATCTTCGAAACGATTGCAAACACCCTGTATGTAAAAATATATTGAAAACATTATATTAGATAAAATACTAAAGGTAGTATTGTAGATTCGGAGCTAAAGAAGACTAAATGGAGCTTTATTACATTATTAATTGAAGTTGACCCTTTTCAAATATTTACTAAAAGTTAGTGTCAGGTAATTCATTATAAAATGCTAAATTGTACTATAATATGGTTAGTAAAAGATAGACAGACTATCTGTAGTAACCACTCTCCCTTAAGTTTATCAACGTTGGAAAGCATATCAATATTGTTTCAATATATTATGACATATATTAAAATAGAAAAGTTCCGGAAAAATTCGTCATTGAGCATGATTAATTTTCGCAAGGAAAATTTTTGTAGGATCTCGTTGAAAACATACTCCTGAACCTAACAGTGCAGGTAGCCGGTGGATAGCTCGGTAGGATATTGTTTAAAATAGTTTTTATTTAAACAAATGAGTAGTATTGACCGAATCGCTTCGGAATTGGGATCAAAACTAACAAAAAATGTTCTTAGACATTTTTCTCTAAGCCTTCCAGTTTTCGAGTAAAAAATTCATACATTTTGAAAAACGATTTTTATTCCTCAAAAAGCCTATGAAAGCTTACTCAACAACATCCGGCAAAAATTTTTGGCCTTATTAAATTTAAAGTGCTTGATTCTTAGTTGGTAAGAAAGCGAAAAACCACCCAAAAAACAACGATTTTCTGTTCTATCTAAAAGTTTTTTCCCATTATCGATTAAAATGACTCACCCGGTAATATTGATAGTAAAATCGGTCTATATGTATATAAATAAGCCAACCGGATACGATATGTACAATAAACGACAAGCAACAAAACATTATTTAGTTGTTCAACAAAACACTAGGGGGGCTTTTCTTTAAACGTTTATCATTTCCGTCAATTTATTTCTCTTGTTACGTTAGCTTTTCTTATTTACGTCACACTTACGTATCTATTTTTTCATACATTCATATAAAAAAAGATCATTTTCTGGCTGCTATTTCGTTGGAGATATATCACTTGGTATATCTCGAATCATTAGCTTAATTAAGTTGACACATATCTCCCAAAAAGCACCCTTGGTCAACTATCCTCACGGGTTGAGCTAGTTATTATTTTTTCTATTTATTATAACTTGATAGAAATGATGAAGCTTTGTTGTACACGTTTCTAATAAAAAATAATTAAATTCCCTAGATAACGAAACTCGATTACAAGTTAGAAATTTCGTGTCTAGATAATTATCTGATAATTATAAATGCATGCAAACTGAGTGATACCTTCCGTTAAATAATTAATGTCTAGACAGAATTATTAATTACAATTCTATGTAAAATACAATTTGTATAATTAGAAATAAATGTAAAATTTATAAATTAGTGCAAGTTAATTTAAATAATGCAATGTCTGTAAGGGTCATCGTAAATAATTTTCTTCTATAAAATTAAAACATGTTAACAAGTTAGAAGATATTTATATCAGTCGAATCTGGGTAGACAAATGTTCTAGGTATCAATAATTTGGAAGCATAGCGTGTCAAAGAGGCAGAGAGACATCCAAAAATGATCATAGCTTAAAGTAGTCCGGTTGTTTGAACAAGAGCGTGATAGTTCAAAGTCCCTTGATCACAATAAACACAGTTTTAAGGCCTCTTGCGGGGCAAAATTGTGAATTATTTCATTTTAAAATTGTAATTTTTAAGACAGCACCTTATGGAAGAACTCACGATAATTAGCTGTACAAAAATTAATCGGTGATTGAGCTTCAAAATAACTTTGGTTTTTGTTGATTTTACGATATTTTTATAGCATGTTATTACATTTATGTCATACAAATTGCCTAATTGACTACACAGTTTACTACACAACAGCCGAGCTAGTTTATGCGAAGGAGATATTTCCGGATTATTTTAGACCAATAAATGGTTTATCTTACAAATCTATATCTATATATGGAGGTGAAATGACGTTCGCATAACATTTTTTAAAATCAAATTAAATTTATTGAACTGCAGTAAAATACTATTAAAACAAATGAAAAAGATTGTAGTAAAAATGTGACTTGCATTAAAAGAAATATATTTTACACGTGCAATATATTATTTAGGTGAACAAGAGTTCAGTTCAGTTCGAATACGTATACGACACAAACTTATCTATAAATACAAATGTTTTAGCGGTACAGTGGAGAAAAAAATAGTTTGGGTTTGAGGTATAGACGAGTACCCCACCACTACGGAGATGGGATAATATAGAGATTTTCACTCTTAAAACTATGGTGTAAAATACTCATGTACGAACTATGTATATGTAAAGCGATGTATGGTAGCAAAAGAAAATCTCCACGTATACAATTTTTGTGTTTTCGGAGTCAAAATTAACTTAAAAGTTTGTCAAAGGACCCCGGACACAATACATTGATTTTAAGTTTCGGTTAAAATTTTTTAATAACCATTGATTAGGATAGTTTTGAACATGCTGATCAAAAGTGCTCATAGACTCAACCCACAAAAACTCTTCTCTTCTAAGCTACAGCCCTTCAAGAGTTTTGCCCACATAAGTTATTAATTTTTGGTTTCAGTTAAATTCGGTTTCGGTTTATAGTTCATATAGGCTCAACCCTCAAAAACTCTCCCCTCCCAAGGTGTTCATTTAGGCATAACCTTGGAAGTTATTGAATGTTACCCAAATTTAGTGGGATTACATATTTGGTTGATTAAAATTGGATAAGATTTGCGTGTGATAGAGAAGTGACAATTTTTTTATTTTAATGACGCCCAATTTGTAGAGGCCCGTATGTACGTAGAGGTACAATTGTGCATTGTATAGACAATACAATGGCACATTTTAGTTAAAATAAAATCGAATTTACCTCTGCACAATGCAGTTATATTGCTTGTTTTTCCCATCCTTTTCATACTAACCAGACAACATAAAAAAATATTTCTAATCTAAACTTTTCCTTATTAATTCGCAACTTCAAGAAACTATAGGTGGCATTTTAATGGCGGATGAAGAGGGTATAAACATCGATCTCTCATGGTATAAACTAACAAAAAACCGTAGACAACTCTAGTTCGTAAGTTAATTAGTAGAAATTCCCTTTTTATGTCATATATGTTCTAAGATATTGATGTGTACCAATGTATACACCCCCCTCCCAATATTTAATATTTGAATCAGCAGAGATGAGCTCAATATTTTGGAGTCGCGAATAGTAAGGAATCAAACTTATATAAAACCTAGCATAACAACCAAATTAGAAAAATCACTAAGCTCTAATCGCGATTTGGCAACAATGTCAATAAAACACTTTATCAAAAGGTGTAATACAAGTGCTCTCTCCTTACTTGACCTATATACTTTGTTATATGGGTCTTTTTTTATGCGACAATTTTAGTCACTCTACAATTATTTTAATTTTAAAATTTAAATTAAGAAAAACTTCATTTTTACAAAACAATTACTCAAATTTATTAAACAAAAATTATCTAGGCAGTATGTTTTACATTTTAATTATTTTGAGAAAATTTATTTCTATTATGAGCGACTGCGACGACATAATTCAGCATGAATTTCTAATTTTTTAGCCCTCTGTTCATGATAATTTAAACTAAATTTTTTAACGGAAAATAAGATATGGTTTGGTTATTGTACTTACTTTTTCGAAGCAGATTCCTTTATTAGTTTTGTAAGCTTCATGAAAGTGAGTTCATAGTAAAACAAACTAATCGATTCTTCTATATCGAAACACGTTACTCATAAGGTTATCCTCCAGTGTAATATAGATGTCGTTTTCTAGCTTTGAATTATATTAACCGTGGCTAAATTTCTCCAATAAACATTCGTTCAATAACGCCATCGCTTTTACTTGTACTGAAACTGCATACAAGTGAAATTTGCAAAACTTTAAACACTCTTGACAAATGCTGTTTTTTTTCCTTGCAACCAAGCAGATCTTGTACGTCCTTAAATGAGCTGGCGGAACAAATGAATGTAAACCTGATATGGGTACCGGGACACAGGGACATTCCAGGAAATTGTGAAGCCGACGAGCTTGCCAGAAATGGCACAATGCTGCCGGACACAAGCATTAATAAATACTCGGGAGTTCCATTTGCGAACTGCAAGTTATTCCTGAAAGAGGATATTCTGAAAAAGGCCAATCTTAGATGGAGGGAAGAACGTACTTGTGGTACTACAAGACAGATATGGCCTGAGTACAATCGCAGGCGTTCCGAAGTTCTCATATCACTTCCAAGGGCCCCTGTTCGCAAAGTTGTTGCGGCTATCACAGGACACTGGCTGGGCGGCAAGCATGCTGAACGCTTAGGCCTGGTAGTGTATTACGACTACTGCAGGAGCTGTCACAGTGGTGACGAGGAGGAGACAATGTCTCATCTTCCCTGTCACAGCCCAGCTCTTGTCATGAGTAGATGGACTTACTTGAGCCAGCCTCTCTTTGACGAGCTCTCCGACCTAAAGTCAGTCGACGTCAAAGCCCTCCTGCTGTTCCCTAATAGCTCCAAATGGTTCATGGAGTAGTGGCCAGGGATGGGCCAACCCATTAACGGTATCACAACGGACCCTATGGTCTAAGTGTGTCCCACCCCAGGACAGCCACTCTAACCTAACCTAACCTAAGCAGATCTTAAAACCCAGATAGGACGATATATCTATGACTGGTTATTTAATCTCGAAACATACAGGGTGTGTAGCGTAGTTGAAGAATTCCTCGAGGTAGATAAAAAGTCGCAGTTTTTATGCTTTAAATGAACATAATTAAAACTCAAACTAATTCATACGTTAAAATAATTTATTAATCGCAACAAATATGTTTTGTCTTCGTAAAAAATAATAATTAAAAATTTATATACAAAAAATAGTGGCATATTCTCATTATTAACAGTCTCAATAGTTTCAATTTATAAATATCAACAAAATATTATAATAATAATAATAATAATAGTAATAATAATAAAAACAAATTATTTTACGACACTATTTGTAGTCACTTTAGTCATTCTTTTTTACATAAAATCTAAGTCATCGTGTTCATTCATATTACACGATGTCTCTGATAAAAATTCTAGAAGTAAAATAAATTTATCATCTGAACATTTCCAACGTTTATATTTTTCTAAAATTTTATTTAACGCTATTGAAAAATGTTTCAGAATTACCTAAAACCAAAAGTTTTAATTAATATCAAGAACTACAAGGTTTTCGATTAAGAGTGATAACGGAGAATCCACGCGAGATCTATCAAACGAAACCCAAAAAGTGACCTAAAAGTAGCAAAAAAGGGCACAATTTGTTTTGGCCTATAAAGGCGGCCATTTGATTGATATTGTATTCAAAAAATAGTCCAATTGGAAGCCCCGTTTCGCCCTTAATTAACGTATCATGTGCGAAATAATATTTGTAGAAAATGTTTATCGAGTATGATTGACGATACATTTTTCAAAGGATGGAGGGGACATCATTTCATTTTCTTCGAGACCTTATATCGCGCGCAATGAAAACTTCTTCTCTGAAAGAGCAATCCAATGATATTAAAATTGGGACACAAATGGCAAATTTACAAGTATTTTAAGATTTGATTTTTGTAACACAGGCGGACATGACGACGGAACCCTAGAAAGTTGAGAAAAACATTTACCTCGGGCCATTCATTATGAAAAAATCCAGTACATTGTGATTCCAAATCATCACAATTAATAATCGTATCCTGATACACCATTGTAAATAATAATTCACCAAACACAGTCCATGTTACATCAGGATAATCGGATTGTTCCAACATAAATATATTACGTGAACATATCATACGAGAAAAACGATTTTCTTGATCATTTAATCGTTGATTACTCATTGATTCATTATCATGTTCAAGAGTATTGTCATGATTTAAACCAGATGTTGATGATGCGGCCATTTCATCGATATTATTCTCGAATGTCGTCGACATATTTATATTATTTGCATCCAAAGTATTATGAATTAACGGCTGCTGTTGTTTTTGTTTTGTTTGTTCCTTGGGGATCTTTTTTGATTGATATATTTTCCATATGTTTATAAATGTGTTTAATATTTCTGGATTTTTCATTAAATTCGGTGAAAATGTTACTAAAAAATTTTCAAACACTTAAATTTGATCGTGAAATTATAAAATAAAGAGACCGTCAAAACGAGTTGGATTTTTATGTTTATGTCAATAGGATATTCCACTATTTTTGAAAAAGTACTTCAAAATGTTGATTTTGCTAATAAAAAGCCACCAAAAAATTATTTTGGAAAAATACACACGCTTTCTTGCCAAAAACTTAAATTAAATTTTAAACCTTTTTTAAACTGTCAAAAACGCGGTCATTCAATTTGATGACGTAATATGGGTAGCACTATACGAAATAACACAAATAATTTTGGCAGATATATTCATAGACATCTGATTATAATATAAATATAAATACTTATCAATGTATATATTATACCCAACTGTCTACACTGAACTAACTGATGGTCTATGACTCATACCGCTATGACATCACAGCAGGGCTTACCCACGTTTTAGGTGACGTGATATACAGTTTAAAAATTTCGATTTTTAATTTTAATATTTTAAAAGAAAAATGTGATTTTATGACTCGAAATCAGAATATTTAATTAAGTATATTTTTACATAAATTTTAACTTTTTTCAAATTTCATGATTTATTTTTGACTAACGATAATACCCTATTATGGAATTTAATTCTCTTAAGTCAGAGGTGATGAACTTGTATTAGGCACGATGTTATCACTCGCGTTCGTTTATAATATACTACTTCATAGTGAACTTTGTGATCGGTGTCGTGCCTATTTTGATTCGCCATCCCTGTCCTAAATAATACATATACACGAAAATCTAGTTTTGTAAGCATAGTCGTCTCATCCACAGTCCAAAATTGATGAACACTTACCTACAACTAAGGCTAAATCAATGGTCAAATTAATAACTTGTTCGAGTACAAATGGAATAAAATCCGTACGTGACGTCATACTTAATTCAATATCTTTTAAAAATTGATGGAATTCATCCATACAATAATTATTTATTTCACGGTCCATAAATTTCCATATAATCTCCTAAAAATTTATCCAAAAATAATTATTATGTTTGGGTACAATTTTCACAGGCGATAACTTTTCAAATCTTAAAAAAATCATAGTTAAATTCATTCAGAAGCAGATATTTTGAAGCCCCATACAGAAATATTTTTGAGTTGTTTTATACTTGAAAAAAAATTACGTCTGTGATTATCATAACGAACTGTTTTGAAAATTTGTACATACCCGAATTCTATTTAAAATATATAAAGGCGTTAAAGTATTATAAAATACATCATTTGTCATTTCAATTTTAGCACTAATTTCATCGTCATTCTTTTGGATTTTATCATTCAAAATTTGTTTATTCGTTATAAAATGTTTGATTATATCGTTCAAACATTTTAGAAATATATCTGAAAAAAATAATCAATTTATTGAAAAGTTTCACATAATTACAAAATACAGACTAGTCAAATTACAAGGTGACAGTTTGGTGAAGTAACAGTCATAACACTGTTATCAATAGCCTTTTTCGATTTATATCACGCCTTTAAATGATTACGTTATGCTTTTAAAGTAAATTGGCAAAATCGGCGATTTAAAAAAACAATTACCTGTTGAAACATGTGATTGAATCCATTGCAAAATTTTCTCCTTTGAATGTCGAATCGTCCATTCAATACATAATTTTAAAATTGGCTCTTGTAAATCACCCAGTAATGCACCTAAACTCACTTGACATCGATCCTCGCATAAATTTTTTGGACTACAATTTGTACAAAGCGTTGAATAATAATTATCTGCTATAATTCGTGCTTGTTTTTGAATAATATTCTACAAAAAATTTAAATTAAATTATTATATCAATTCCGTCAAAAACCATTTTCCATGAGAATTGTAAAGGAATCATTGAACTCACCTCTAATTGTTTGATTTCGTCTATTTTTAAAGTTTTCAAAAACTTATTTAGATCTTTTTTCGCTTGTTCTTTTAAATTTGGTACTAAATTGTTACATATATTCTTAATGCATGCAGACGCAATACGATCTGATACAAATTCGACGGTTTTACGAGTAGATCCTGGATGTGAATTGAAGAATGTTTCTTCTAATTGTAACTGTAAAACAAAATCAAACAGAAATCTTAAAATCAATTTGAAAGATCTGAATGAAACTATTGAAATATTTCTTCTTAGATGGTTATCAAGCCCGAAAAATGAGGTGTGACTCCCATTTAACCTAATTCATATCATGCCTCATGTTAAAGAAATTCCAACAATTGATCATCTCCTCAAATCGTCTAGATCGGAGTCACGATCCATTTTCAGAGCTAGATACTGGTTTAAAAGAGTCTTGTTTTTTATATTTAGCAACGGAACCCCATTATAATTAAACCCCAGATATATTTAATAATATATTTACCTCTAATTGCTTCGTAGACACTGGTCCATTAAACGATATTGTTGTTACCGGCGTAATATGTCGTGACGTTAAATAACTTTTACTACTTCGTAAATTTAATTCACTATTCATAACTAACTGTCGAATTTCCGTTAAATACGGACATAATTTATACAACATTCGTTCATCAATAATTCTAACCAAATCCAAACATGTACTTCCATCGAAATTTTGTTGAGATTTAATCGATATATGTTTCGCTGTTGAATTCGAGCTATCAAACTCTGTCGTCAATGCACAATAATTCGATTTATTTGTTAACCATTTAAAGAATAATTCGTCGGGGAAATGTGGCCGTTCAAATAACCATCCTAAACATATTTTTAAGTACAGTAACGATAAACAAGGCATTGTCTTTACATAATTTAAAATATTTGAAATTGTATCGTCTGTATTATCGATTTCGATTGCACGTAAATGATAATAAATTTCGAATAAAGTATGTAAAATGTGTTTGTTACATGGTAAACGTATTGAAACGTAATCTTGCATTGCTAAATAATCGCATATCCATGGAATTGTTAGAATAAGTGTGTGATTTTGTATTGAATTATATAGAAATTGATGTAAATTTAATTGATTTTGTACCTGGAATCGTAAAAATTAAAAAGTTGAACAAATGACAATATAAATTGTAAAGAAACATGACGTTAAAAGTACATTAATGTACACAAAAAGTGTTTCTTTAACCCTTCAGAACGGTTTCGAAGAAATTCTCTCACGCTTAATTTAAAACGGTTCGAAACTGACAATAAACTGACGGACACAGTACACACTATAGTTGTTTCCCACCGATACGGAATGACTACATAGTTACTCAGTCAACGTACATCGTACGTCTTCGTATGATTTTTCGGGTTACCACATAAAAATTATACTACATATAGTACATATAAAAGACAAAGCATCTATTGTTTGAAACTGGCAGTGGCCTAACGGACACATCACACTATACAACACTTAAAGAATAGACTTCAATCGTATGTCGTGGCACACACAATTGCCCAATAACGTGAGATTTTCTCTCAGCACAAAAGTAGTGATTGTAGTATGAAAGACGACCAATCTGAAGGGTTAATTTGTTGCAAGCAAATAACTCGAAAACTAAATCTTATCGAAAAAAAAAATGTTTAAATTAAGGTCAGGTGTACTATTTGGCAGTCATTTCAGAACAACTTGAAATTTTCGTAGATTCTTGAATGAGAATTTCGCAACTATGAAAATTATCGAACAGGAAAGTTGTTAAACATGACCTTGGTAGCAGTTAGTTCTGAAATGGCTATAAAAAACTATACCTAGTACTAAGGCTCTATCATATTTTGTACCTTTTTCGAGTTATGTGTTTGTGTTAAGTAAAAAATAAAAGCTCACATGTATTCGAACGTCATGTTGAATAGAAATTAAATTTTCTGGTAGTGGTGTTTGTATTACATGTGTGTACGATAAACATTCGATAAATGATAAAAATTTGCTTAACAATTTCAATGACATAATGGTTTCACTGTATTTATATTTTGATTCTGGACCTAAAATTAATTTTGATTAAATAAAATTTGTCCAAAATTTAACAATCCATAAAGCTAGCGTAAATTTTTTAGAATTATTTGCTAGAGATCTACAGTTAAGGAAGTTTCTAAGGTCCGTTTTGTTCATTAAGATTTCGAAAGAAGTCTAAACGAGATATAAAATCGAATTCTATGCTTTTCTAATAGTTAAGAACTGTACGCTAATATTTCAAATATGTACGCTAGCTCTAGGACAATTTTAAATATTTACTTTCTTCGAAATTTAAATTTTCAAAATGGAATCCATCAAAATATAATTGATGTATTTCACTAATAAAACTATCCATTAAATGCCGTAAAAATTGCGGTTTTTCACAATGTATTAAAAATTCTTTATAAAATTCTTGATGTCCTGGAAAATCATTCGAATTTTCACCTAGAAAAAAGATTCAATTATCTAAAGCCTCTGAAATTTGAAAGTTTCAAAGTTTCGAATCCAAGGTAAGACTATATTTAGAAATAGGCCACTACATAAATAAAGCTAAAAAGTGTACTTTACCTGTCTGGGGTGTGGTAAGTCTTGATTGTAAAAGCGATAATTTTGTGGCACTAACATTTTTTAATGACGAACATAAGGCTTTATCTTCCTGGAAAAAGAAAAAAAAGATATTCTTCAAAAATAAAGAGAAATATAATTTTTCTACGGCTTTTTATTAGAAAACTTAATAATAACGAGTGTAAATTCTGTCTTGTAAATTCATTTTTTTAAAGTGTAAATTATACATTGAACTGTCACCAATTGACAGATCACGTACTTATACGTCATCAACAGAGAGCGCCAAAAAACTGCGTTTAAATATCTCAAAATTATAATGTATTTTAAATATTTTTTTACACTTAAATACAACATTTTTAAGCAGTATTTATATTTTTTACTTTGTTATAACGATGTAAACAATGAATTAAAAATATAAAAAAAATACATGAATATTTCCTATTATAAACATACCTCAAAACCGCTTTTCCCATCAAAACCACTACAATTACTCAACAATTGATATTTAAAAAGTCGTGCCAAATGTAAAAAATTAATCGGTTCCGTTGCCACACCACTTAAATTCATTAAACTATGTATCGATCTCACCAACTGTTTAAAATTCCACGTTGCACTCAAATGATTTTGTTCCCATGTTCGTAAAATCTCATAAAATAAATCACGTTGTTTACGAAATGCATGAAACGAGACCGCACTTGTAAAATTATTTCGATTATCCGTATCGGCTATAAATCGAACTACACAATTTTGCGTTGAATTTTTATATAAAACTAATTCATTTTCCGATAACTTTTGCTGATAAAATTCCGTTAATTTCTCACCGAGTTCCGGAGAAAATTCTTGAACACGTTCATTCGATTGTAGAATTTTTAACGTAGGACGATCTAAGATTTGTAATGAATTTTGTAATCGTAATAGAATTTTACATGCGAAATAAACACAATTGTGTAACGAATGAAAATATTCGGTTTGAAATTCTTCAGGATGTGATTTTCGTTTGCTTTCTTCGAAAGCTTCACAAAATTCTTGATACTCATTATCCTTCTGACATACAAGTAACAATGAAATAATAAAATATAATTCATTAATTAAATTTAAAATTAAATTATTTTCTATAATCATTAAATAAATTTCGATATAAATATCTAAAATATTCATAAAAGTTATCGATTTCTTCGAAGCTTTAATATAATTACGGGTCGTGGATGTTGTTTGTGTTTCAAATTTTTTCTTTGTCGGTGTAAGATTATTATTTGGAATAAGCGTTGAAATTTTTAAACATTCCGCTCGTAATAGATTTCGATCATCAACAACGTGTACATTTTCTTTAACGTCGCATACTTTAAAAATAGCGTTTGATTCGATATCTCGGATATTCGTAAATAACGGGCTGTCATTTTTAATATTAGTCGGGTCACTAGATGAATTTAATGAAAATAAACTAGTTGGCTTGATTCGTCGTGGTTTTTCTGAATCAATTGATGTTCTTTTCCCTTTCGAATTTTTTCGTTCAACAATGAAATCACCCAAACATGCTGAGTTACGTTTTTCTGTGGAAAAATTACGATATTTCGTTATAAATTTTTTAGTAAGAACGCTTTGGTTTTTTTTAACGATAATAATGATAAAACATAAGAGGGGTATCGAAAATGGGTCCTAGAGCACCTAGACCAAGGTGTCACTTGTGCCTTACTTGAGAAAAATCTGTCACCCGAAGGCGACACGTCTCTGGGTAAGAGATGCTATTTTAAGCAGATGAAGCTTTAGGATTCTGCCGAGGCCAGACCCAACGCAAGAAACCCACAGTTTTTCCACCGGGTTTTCTCTCAAGATTGATAGATCCAAGGTTTTGAACTCAAACATTCTAAACGTGACGCCCTGCAGATTTCCTCAGGGCGTCACATTTTTTTTTTTTTTTTTTTTTTTGACGAATTTTATGTATACATTGTATATCGAAAGAGAATGAATAAAATATTATTATTATTATTATTATCAGTTGCAAGTAACGTGGATGGAGATTTCATCCTTCTCCATACAAGCCTTACAAATGGGATCATCAACGGTTATACACAGTTTGGTCTGTCGCAAGCTCTGCACAAAGTCTTACTAATCAAGATAGTAATCCCAGTAGTCCAAATTTTGATATGGGAATAACAGGCTTAGGTGAAAATTTTCCAAAACTATAGATTTGAAATAATTACCAAAATTACGTTGTTTCGATGTATTTTCATTCAATGAAGATGTCACCAACGATGAACTATTTTTCTTGGATTGTTCGAGAGATGGTGATGGTGTGAAAATATCCGATTTTGGTGTACTATGAAATACGGAACGATTTGGTGTGCTTGGAGTGTCTTCCCAAATGCCGCTTGATTTTAAATTGGTTTTAATTGGGGTATTTTCTAAAGGTAAACGTGGAAAATTATCTTCGTTGATTGTTAATTCGGGAAATAATTCTACACGCCGTGTAGATGTTGATTTTTTCGTTACAGAATTTTCACTTATACTGTTCTTTCTTGGAGTTTGTATGGTGCGAGGAGTTGGTTGTGTTGTACTCGAATTTAAAATGCTTGAAAGAAAAATTATTTCCTTATTTAATTTCCCTTTCAGTAGAAAAAACTTTGCAAATTACTTCCAAAACTTTTTTTGCACAAGATAAAAATAAAATAATTTTTATTTTCAGCAAAACGATGAGTTTTACAGCAAAAATAGTTCAGACAAAAATTACAGATAATCCGATTCTCTACCAAAAGTGTCTCTACACCTTTTTTTCATAAGTATTGCCATTTTCGTAATATATCGGTTCAAAGAATTGATCAAATTATTTTTTCCTAATACATTTGTGAATCGTTATACGAGTAAAAATATGAGGACTTATTTTTGATGAACCAGCTTCTTCTTCTTGACGCTGTCTTTTCACAGCATCAATGCTACTCTTTCGATTATAATTTTTACGACACTGCACATCAATTTTTACAGATGTCTGGTCTTTCAGGTACTCCGAAAATTCATCATCCCTTTCAATACTTACGACTAAAAGTATTTTGTGGAGTATGAGACCTTTGAAACGAGGCAGGTATACGAGCATCACCACGCTGACAATCGAATGGAAGACAGATGTTACTCAGGCCATGCTACTAAATAAAAATAGGGACGGGATTCTTGACATTACTTTATATTCTACAAATTTTTAAATTTGTATGTATAAGATATAGGGACTCATATATTTACTCGTATAACGGTTCAACGAATAAAATAATTTTTTCAATTCTTTGAACCACTATATCACGAAAATGGCTGCACTTATGAAAAAAAGTGCAGACACACTGAAAAACGCAAAAAACCTATTTTTGCAAACTTCCCCTCTCAATAAAATTTTTTGCACAAGAGGGATTGATGGGGACTTTTCACAATTCATTTATAATAGTATTCTAAACATTCATACCAATTTTTAGCTCTATGAGAATTTTTGTAACCTTCAAAGTGTAATTTGACTGGATAATATTTGATTTAAACAGAATTGAAATACGGTTAATTCGACCAATAAAATTCGAGAAATTTGATAATTTGGCTAGCGGTTTCACAAAATATCGTCTGCAAACTATCAGTCCTTATCAATTTTGTCAGGTTTAAGTATTTTAAATAAATCAAAACATGAAAAATGGACATAATATAATTTTCAAAAATAACCGCTCAAGTTATTGACCTACCTTGATGTTTGATCTCGTAAATGATTTAAAAAATGTATAACAAATTCAGCATGTCCACAATTTAATTTTACTATTTCTTCATATTTACTATCCTAGAAAAATATAGAATATATAAATTTTTACTTAAAAATTTAACATAAACATTAGTTAAATACGGCAAAGTGAGGTTATGTAAGCATCAATTTTATAAATGTAGAAATCAAATTTAATTAAAATTGGTGAAAGTTAACTTTTCGAACTTACCTTTGTAGAAATATCTGACAGCCAATTTCTAAAATCATCTATTTTTATTTCTTCTGACAGCAACCTATCTAATAATTCTGCAGCCATGTTTGTGTAATGGATGTGTCCAAACTTGACATGACATCTTTTGAATCAAAAAGTTTCAACTTGTTTTTTTATTCGAAAATCGAACTTACGGTTTTTGTTAAAAAGCTAGAAACAATTTTGTTAAGTACAACTCTTGAACTTTTGTATTGTTTTTGTAATATATTCGCCGGGCTCGTTCACAGTTTGGAACAAATTTTGCATAGGTACCTACACATTTTTAAGGCGGCCAAAATATTTTGATTATGAAAGTGCACATATTTCTTGATTAATTTCTATAAATCTCTATAAATTGAATTCGAATGGTTTATATTGGGAAACAGTGTTTATCGGAAAGGAACACTTGCCCACGGTGACGATGACTTCGGTCCAAACTCGGTCCTTCACGACGGAGATCTATGATAATCAAAATGCTTGCCATTTTGCTCGGGAGTAACTGTTTCTGATAAACGCAGCCAACCAAAGGAGTTTTATAGTAAACTCGACTTTCTGATATGTTCGTATAATGTGCAACAGTGAGGAGGATTCGGAAATCATCGGCCTTCATCAAACCGGCTTCAAGCATCCTGCACAAGCCATTTATGCCAGAGCTATAATCCATTTATCTCATTGGTTAAGGATAAATGTTCGCGTTTATAAACGTAGCTCAGTTTTTCAATGTGGGGTTTGGGTCAAAACTTTAATTTACGAAATATATTTTTTACCATAAAATATGGAAACTTTTGGCTTTGTGTGACAAATTATCAGGCTTCTACTGCCCGTTATGGTTTGATTTGATACAGTTAAAAAAGAGATAAAAAAGATATAATCTATTCACTTTTAAAACATTTAATTAAAATTAAAAATATTTACAAATAATTATTGGCGAACGAAATTACCTAGAGATGGCTCTGGTGTGAATGCAATATGGCCGATATAGAGGATTTTCGTTCAAGTTGTCAAAATAAATTTTTGCATTTTTTTTTGTTTATTTGTTTTTTTAACATGGAGAAAGCCCTGGATATTAATATTGGTGATATATTTTATCTACTTGGTGGATCAGTAAGGCCGTTGATGGAAGGAGAGGCGCTTTCTCGTTCCAAAAACTTGTTTTTCTGTGGTATCCAATCGAAGCAAAATAATCGTTTATTAATCAAATCTTCATGTTTGAAAACGTCGAACATCACCGAGAAACCTCATGAGATCTAAATCAAAGTGTTTGTAGCCAATGACAACAAAAAAATCGAATGCTATTGTTCTAGCAAAGCGGGCGCGGGAAGCAAGTGCAAGCATGTTTTTGCGACATTGTGCGACAACTGACGCCTGTAGATCTTGTTTTCCCACACTGGGGAACACCACAACGTTTTTCATTTTTGATTATTTCCATCTCAACAACAAAAACATTCAGCACTTGTGTAGCTGTCAAAACTCAAAATCCTCTATAATAGTTTCACTAATCCTCGCTGCGCGGCGCCACCGTATCTTGCGATCGCGAATACAAAAATTTAATTTGTTACGATTACAGCGCCAATGTGATCACAATAGGAAATATTCATGTATTTTTTTTAATATTTTTAATTCGTTGTTACACCGTTATAACAAAGTAAAAAATATAAATACTGCTTAAAAATGTTGTATTTAAGTGTAAACAAATATTTAAAATACATTATAATTTTGAGATATTTAAACGCAGTTATTTGGCGCTCTCTGTTGATGACGTATAAGTACGTGATCTGTCAATGGGTGACAGTTCAATGTATAATTTACACTTAAAAAAAATGAATTTATAACATAGAATTTACACTCGTTACTATTAAGTTTTATAATAAAAAGCCGTAGAATAATATAATTTAATGAAATACCATATAAAATGTAAGTAATTAATATCATACAGTATGTCAACAAATTTGACAAGCCCGTACTATGATGACACGTCCGTATAATAATTTGAATTTCCGTTTTAGAAATTTTTAAATGCGCTCACTGAATTTGTACTTTTATTAATTAATTTTAAGTAATTAAAAAGATATTAATTACTAAAATAATGGTTTAGTTGAAATGTCCAGTCATTAAAGTTACGGAAGAAAAATCTTTGAACCAAATTTAAATTTCATGAATAATCCCAATTACTTCGGGATATATCACCCCCCGTCAACGACTGTAAAAAAATTGACTTGATTACATTTTAGAGAAGGCGTTAGCAATTATAACAAATTTCACAGATAAAATTAATATTTTGATTTACTTTTATTTGATAATTTTAATTTATATCTATTTATACATTATTTACATATTAAATTAATATATTCAGTACCAAGCTACAAAATTTTGCAAATATATGAACAACATTAAAATCAACCATAAATTATGAAACCATCCATTATCAGTTATTTGAAAATCGGAGACGTTTATCTGATTTTTTTTAGCAATTAAGATGATGATTTAATCATATCAATTAATAATCGTTCAATTGCAACATCTCCAATTGTCTTTTTAAACAATAATTCTTCCAATGATCGTTTCGATAACGATTGTACGGCAGGTAAAGCCAATAATAATTTTCCAAAACGAACAGCACCACGTTTATCGCCACTATTTAAGCGATGTAATCGATTTGATGTTGAATTACAATATTCTTGTAACATTACATAAGTTTGATCTTGGAGTAATTCAACATGACCAGAATCCGCTAAATGTTGGCAATCTGAAACATACAAGTTAATGATAATTAATTTAAGCCAGTTACTGTATATATTAGAGCTTGCAACAGGTACGGTAGTTCTGATTTTTTGCTGAGCTGACCTTTCTTCAGTTTCTGACGAGTTTAAATTCGAATTCAGTTATTTAAATCTTTTTTTTAACGCCATGAAATAGTAGCCGCCATGTTATTACGTCATACGGCTATGTAATAAACTAATAAGTTTAAATTATAAGCAATTATCATACAATTGACGTCATTACCACAGAGGAAAATGCGTCCATTGTCGTTTCAGTCAATAATTACGCACGAAATTTGATTGTGACACTTTTGTAATACTCTATTATTGATTCGGGCACCATTATCAACAACTCATCAAAAACTGTTTAATTTAACGCAAGATTCTCCTTCAAGGGACAAGGCTATTGACACAATTAGTGGAAAAATCGTTAATCTTACCTGATTTAAATAAAATCAATGCTTTTAGACAAGCGTATTCAGTGTGATCAATTTGTAAGAGGGTTAATCGTGTCACAATATCTCGTAAACGTTTGGCATCTTCTTCCAAATTTAATGTTTTCGTTATGTTTGTCGTTAAATTATTTATTAATACACTTTCATCTATTGGTAACGTCCATTGAGCAGCTGTTAGAATGAATAATTCGCCCCACGATTCTTCCAAAAGTATATTTTGATCTTTATGTGATAACTATTCCAAAAAATAGAAAATTACAAATGAATATTTAAGGTTCAAAAATTGTTTGTCCAAATATATTTTCAAAAACTTACTTGCAAAAATGATGGAATTGTTCGAGCCCATTTCACAGACAAAAATAGTAGTTTTGCCGCAGACTCATAAATATTTTCACTAGGGAAAATTGTTGATGATATCGTTGTAGAAAATGGATTAAAATTATCTGCCGTAACCATTTTTTGTTCGATTTTATTATTATTAGTAATTTCAACCATTCTGCTGTTTTCAACAGCTGAAATTAAAAAAAAAAATTAGTAGTTACCAGATGGCCGCGATCAGGGCACGAACCTGGATCATAAATCGGGTCAGAACCACTAAACGATAACGACTATTAAAAGATTTGATACGATTCAAAATATAAAAATTAAATACATTTAGAAATCTAGATACATAAAATATAAAAAAAATTAACTTCCACCGTGACAATGTTAGCACATTGCCGTGACCAGGATTCGAACCTGGGTTACTACGGCCACAACGTAGGGTCCTAACCACTAGACGATCACGGCTATTGGAAGGCTTGTTTCAACATCCAAAAAATAAATTCCGTTGACTTTTATAGTACATCTGATAAAATTTTTTAAAAGTACCTGGTGATTGGGTAACACTTTGTGTATTTGCTTCCTCTGAACTACTAACTTCATCATCATTACTTGCTTGCCGATGTGCTGTAGAATTATTCAAATTATTTACACTTCGTGGTAATATTACAGGATCAATAATTTCGTTCCCAATTCCCATCGTATTCAAAAATTTTCCACGAAAATATGATGGAATTGAAGTTGGTGAGAACATTGTTGGATAAAATAAATTACTTCCATATGAATTTGTGGAAGGCGCCCCTGGTGGAGCTGATGGTGGTATGGTCGCTTCAAATCCATTTGGTGGTATTGTTGGTATTTGATTCGTTAAAAATGGATGACGATTTTGTATTGTTGGTAAAGGAAGACCTGCACCTCCAGTTGTAAAGAATGAATTATGAAATTGACGTGGAAAAGACATTCCAGGAAATGGTAACGGCAGTAAATGTCCTGTTAATGGATTTGTGTGTGGTCCATGATGATGGCCATGTGGTATACATGATCTTGGAGCTCTTTCGTGTTGGACGGCTAGAAAAAAAAATTAAATGTAAGTTATCTCTTTATTAAGTTTAATAAAAGTTGAAATTGACCTGCAGCGACGCGGTCGGATAACTGCTAGTAAGATATAAATACGATATGTATTTATTTTAGTATTGTGTATCATGTTTAAATAGAATATTTGATATCTGAGTTTTTAATTGATATAAAAATAAGATGAAAAACACACCCTTTGTTTAAATAAATATGTCACCCTCACGCTCACCCCTCTTTTAATATCAATTAGTTTGAACACTTGAACCACTTAATAAAATAAAATATTCTGCTAATGAATATATTAATTTATACATAATGGAAAGATTTGATTTCATTTCCATGTTTTATGATCTATTGTCACGTTTTTGTCGATGTATAGAGTGTTTGGTTAATAATTAAGGGTGTAAGGTGGACATACGCGGAGTTAAAACAAATGTGAATCTAGAAAATTTTTTGTGGAAAGCAATATGAACTTTTCATGAGCATTTTTGATTCATTGCCATTGTTTAACTTAAAAAAACACACCAAATCTACTTCATTTGTGATTGAATGACAAGTCTCTGAGATAACGACTGAAATTGCTCCAAAATATCGCCTTTCGTATATTTTTTTTACCGATATCTCAGGGTCAAAATTAGCCTAGTAAATTATTTTTATCCTAATCGAATACAAAAATTTTGTTCCGATTTTTTACAATTTTCTTAAGGAGAGTACTTTGAAAAAATCGAATAATTTCCACGGTTTGATGAGTAGTTTTTGAAATATCGTCTAAATTTGATAATTGTTGGTTTCGAATTTGATAAAATTTAGTTTATAGAGTAATTTTGACCCAAGAATTATATAAATCGAATTCCTTTACCTATTAGAAAGGCAGTTTTTGAGATATCACCTTAATTCCTGTACGAAAAAGCTTTTATTTCGAAGCGATTCTGAATATATCTCGAAAAAAACACATCTAATTGTAATATGAATTGTATTTTTATATTTTTTGGGTCTTAATTAATCTGAAAAATCCATAGACACTAATTTTGGTTGATCTTGCGATTGAACAACAAATTTTTCATGTAACGATATATGATATCATCCCTGGTATACGATTTTAATCAATAACTCAGGAACCACCTGTCCAATCGTTTAAACGATCCGATTTTTCTATTATTTGGGTCTCAGGATACAAAAAAAAAATTATGTACACGAGAAAAGAGTACACTTTATTTTTCTTTTCTTTGTACTAGTGAGACATTTTTTCATCAACTTTGCATCGTCTACGGTGTCATGTTTGTAGTAATAATTTGTTGTGTAAATGAAAATCTTGTATCGAAATGTTTTTTGGGAAAAGTCTAATAAAGTTATAGTAATTGATTGTGTACGTGTTATTGAATGCTAGATGCATTCCTGAAATACACATTGCCTATAAGTATTAAACGATATGTGGTGACATCTAGCTATCGACAAGCAATTAATGTTTCAATTTCAAGTGGCTTTTTTTTTTTGTATTTGTATAAAAATATTGATATTTTGTTTACTTTTTTTATTGAATAACAATTGATCATATACAAAAAAATTATTAAAAATATCTGGTTATGACATTTTCAATAAATTTTATGAGCAATATAAACATTTGATTAAGATATGTAAACAATTTCAAGGATAATATTGTACTTACCATCTTTTTTCATATTTACTTGCAAACATTTTCGAAATCGACATGCTTGACATTGATTACGTCTGGTTACATCCACAACACAACGTCCATTTTCCTTACAAACATATTCTAAATTTCTGAATCATAAAAAAAAGTTCAATTAGAATATGTATAGCCGTTTTTAGTTATTTTATAAGCTACCTTCGAATACTTCTTTTAAAAAATCCTCGACAGCCATCGCAACTAGCAACTCCATAATGTTTGCCAGAAGCTTTGTCACCACAAACTCGACATAAGACTTCTGGTTTGCTATTTGGCAGTGTTGTTCGGTCATTCATCTGGAAAAATTTTGAAATAAATCCAAATGAAATTTTCTTTTTAAATCGTAGTTTTCATTAGTATAGAAAAAGGTAGGAGCAAAAAAGTGTTTTTTTTTTGTTTTGCGAAATTTTGCATAGTATTCATAGTTAATCTTGGATACAACGAATAATTTTTTTCTATTACAAAATCTCGTTTTTCCATAAAATACATTTGAAATGATGAAATGAATGGCATTTGTATGTTATTTCTCCTATAAGTGATTTTCTTTAAATCCTTAGGCATCTAATTTTCCTAGTTCTAACAGAATCCACAATCAAATAAAAATTCAAAAAGGACATAAAAGAAATGAAAAATTAACATTTATTAAAAAAAAAAGTCAATGAATGTACAATAGGGGTGGGGGGTTGGTGGTTTTTTGTTTTTCAAAAAGTAAACTGTTACACAACTCGTAAGCATAACATATTGAATAATTAAATATGTGAAGTATGACACCTGTGAGTGACCTGCGACATTCAATCTACTACCCCAAACAAGCGCCGCCAATCCGATATACCAGTGGTTTTGTTTTATAAATATAATTATCGACCCTTATTTCAATAAAGTGGTTGAAAATACTTTATAATAATATTTTATATAATTTAAAAAAAATTAACTTCCACCGTGACAATGTTTGCACATTGCCGTGACCAGGATTCGAACCTGGGTTACTACGGCCACAACGTAGGGTCCTAACCACTAGACGATCACGGCTATTGGAAGACTTGTGATGCTGTGCAAATAATAAAAGTAGTTTCTACTCATTGATGAAAGTAATACAAAGAACGATCAGAAAAAAATACTTTCAAATATTTTAAATATTGTTCACTGTTTTTACTTTTTCAACTATTGAATATACGTTTTTTTATTATTATTATTTATTTTCTTTACAAATATTTCAAAAACTATAAGATACAACCGGATCAAGTAAAAATTTATTTAACAGATATTTGTATAATTTTTTCCCAGGTATATTGTACTGTAACCCTTAAAATGAAGAATAGATTCTGGAGTCCAAAAAATTTAATTTTGCTCTCTCACATCCAAATTTGATCCAATTTTGATAAACCAAGTATGCAATCCTACTAAATTTGGGCCATACTTTTCAAATTTGTGATCAAAATTAACTTAGCTATAAAAGGTTTTAAGAATGTGGAGTCCTGGTCTCAAAATTATGCACAAAAGTGATAGCTACCGATAAACTGACAACACAGCCGAAAAGAATAATCCAAAATTAGTGGGTCTCAAAAAAAATTCCAATAAGATCGGATCAAATTTGCCTTTGTTATCAAAAAAATTGAATTTTTTAACTTTATGACGTCATCAGAATCCAAAAAATTTAATTTTGCTCTATCACTTCCAAACTTTATCCAATTTTGATAAACCAAGTATACAATCCTACTAAATTTGAGCCATACCTTTCAAATTTCTGATCAAAATTAACCTAACCCTAATAGATTTCGAGAATGTGGAGTCCTGGTCTCAAAATTATGCACAAAAGTGATAGCTACCGATAAACTGACATCACAGCTGAAAAGAAGGGCGTTGCCACGCCCTAGCTACGGACTTGTGCTTTGATAACTACTCCCAGAATCCATTATCCAAGTTGAAGAGAAGTAAAATTTTTAAATCCTACGTTCTATTGAAATAGTGAATAGTTTTTATAATAAATATAAACATAAAGTAGATATAGTATGTAATGTATGTAATGTATGTATGTTAATAATTAATGTATGTAAAGCTTCGATACATGGGTAACGACTTCTAGTCTGATTGGGCGACTTTTGGTTTCATGTTTTACACGAGACCTAACATAAACGGTTATTATATCATATTTAATTCAATATTGAACATATTACAAAACTCTATATTATTATTTTGTAATATTTATAGTACTGAGTGTCAGTACATCATTTATGACGTTTTTGGGTTTGTATCTCTTACCCTGCAAATATTTACAATGGCGATCTTATTATTCAAAGTTTCTTGACCAGGGTCCGGTCCCAGGGAAAACAAAAATGTTCCTTGCTGGGAAGTTATTTTAATGTGATATCGACCAAATCTCCACAGTGAAGAACTTCGAATAAATCATTGAATAAAATCTAGCTAAAAGCAAGTGAAATTAAACAATTGACTGAGTTAATTGTTAAAATAGCATATATAGACTGTGTTGATTATGGAATTGTTTGTTTTTTCACTTCATATTAGTTAAGAGAGATAGCCAGTCATAAATACATGTCACACACACCTGACTGGTATGTATTATATATACTGTACAATGTTCGAATCTTTTTTGCGCCCTTACAGGTAAACAATGATGTTTACGAAAAAATGTTTCAATCAAAAGTTGTTTATTTTTTTATAAGGAACATTTCTTATATTTAAACTTTTCTTCTATCTCTAACGGTTTACAAGATGAGCCCTACGGATCCAAGACCCAATTGACCTATGTTGCTCATTTACGAACTCGACTTCACTTTTTACCGTCCTGAGCATGCTATAAAATACGGTGATTTACCGGAAATGGATTAATTAGGTGATTTTATGAACACCTTTACCAAAATTTTGTTCGCAGCATCAATATTTTTAAGCGTTACAAACTTGGGACTATACTGAGTATACCTTGATATATACAGTCAAACCTGAGTAAGAGAGAACTGGGTAATAAGCGAGAAAACTCTACAAGTAAGAATATTTCTCAGGTCCCGAATTTTATCCTCTCAAAAATTTGAAATTTAACCAAAATTTTTTTCATAGCATCAATATTTTTAAGCGTTACAAACTTGTGGCTAAACTTAGTATACCTATAATTACCAACAGGCAACAACCACGAAAACTGCTCCAGCATTGTATCAAGTCGGGATGATGTACCAAGGTATAAAGAATGGCTTATTGTCATTTTTTGAAAATTTTCTTTTTATATAATAAAGGCTTTATGGGATTATTTATACTTTCGCTTTGAAATAGGTGGAAGTGGAAGCGTTAGAAAAATAATTTTAATGAATAAAAATGTATTAAAGTTAAAAAATTTAATCTTTTGTTTGGTTTTAAAAATTTGCTTAAAATAAAGCTTTTCAAGCTCGGTATGTTTCTAGAGTGACAATCAATATTAGTTCAAACAAGCTTTCATAAAGGTTATATTTATGAATTTGAAATAATCATATATTTATCTTTGAAAATTCTATTTAATTATACTAATTTATATTTTAATTTTTTTTTTTTTTTTGTAAAATATTTTTTATTTTACAATTATCATAAGCATATAGTATTTACCATAATATTTATGAAGATAAATTTAATAAAGGGCTGTATTTTACTTCCATATATTAAAATAGAATTATTTATGCAATTTTGATTTATTGCATTCAGAATTTAATGAAACTTAAGGCATGTTGTCCATTATTATATCATAATTAACCAGTTAAATTTTTAGGGGCCTTCAGAGAACTGAAAAAAGATATTTTAAAGATATTTTAACATTGATCCTTATGGGAAATCACAGATTTTATTTTATTTCAAAAAATTGGACGTTCAGATTTTCAGTTCTCAATATTTAACTGGTTAATTATGATATAATAATGGACAACTATGCCAAGTTTCATTAAATTCTGAATGCAAAGTCTATTACCGATAGTACTACCTTAATGTTCTCAACGTAGCTGAATTTTTAATTTATACAAATGATATAGTAAAATTATGGTGAAAACGCTTGTTCCATTCAATTTTCTTGTAAAAACGGTATGTTGAATTCACTGATCTGCGCTCCCATTCATAAGAAATATCCGTATACTTATCAAATATAACTGCAGATAATTAAATGCCTTTTTGTTAAGTATTGACGTATTATTTTCTTGTCTGTATACATTCGGAGGTCGTCTGAAGATTTAAATTTAAATTTTTTAATTTGTATTTTTTGTTTAATTTATTGAAGGGAAAATAATATTATTTTAATATGAGACAGAAAACCGTTGAAATATTGAAAATATATTCATTCCCCCTCTAACAAAAAAAAAAGTGGTGTTATAAGTTTAATCGCTATGTGTGTGTGTCTGTCAGCCTGTCTGTCTGTCTGTGGCATCGTAGAGTCCAAACGGATGAACCGATTTTGATTATTTTTGTTTCTTATGAAAGGTAATTTAATGGGGTGGATTCTTGGCTATGTCTCAAGTGCGTGTTTAGGGTTTAGTACCCGGAACAGCTAAAAAATAGGCGATGATCCTTAAAACAGTTCAGTTTGGAGAAAGCTCTCAGGAAAAAGGATTAATAATTTAATGGATACGGTTCTTAAGGACATCTCAAGTGCAAGTTTAGGGTTCCGTATCAAAAAAAACTTCACTTGCCTACACTTTTTTTTTGTGTGAAAAAATAAATATTATTTTGAATGATTTATTTCATCAATTTTATTACACAAAAACAAGGGCGCTACCAGTCTGTGGTTCAGGGAGCAGAATGGTGAATCTATATAGTTTATAATGTAGAATTTAAAAATTTTAAAATAAAAAAATTTAATTCTTATGTGATTCGTACTAGATTAAAAGTTGATGAGCAATCCCATAGATTTATCATCGCATTCTTTTATCGCTGACTTTTTTAGGATATTAAAGATCATTGTACAAAGTACATCGAACATTCATTGACATTATTTAATACCATTTTTATTTATTTATTTGTATTGTTTTCAATAAAAAAAAGTTAACAGTTGGTAAAATACGACATATAATTATTACATTTGACTCTACTTCCGGTTGTGCGTAATATATCTAATATTTGATTTTTATATAATAACAAACAAAACATGTCGTGATTACATTTTTAATTTCGGAGTCAATTAAAAACCATATGGAGTTTATTAACTTTTTTAACTATAAAAACTAATTTAAAAAAAAACTATTGACAGCTTCTAAAATCAGTATGCCCAAAAATTGGTAGTAAATATTGATGGAGATAATTGCAGTAGATTGATCTTGTAAAGATTCCTCAAGAGTTGAAGTTCAATCATTAGCTTTTATCAAGAATTTTGGGCGGATGCATGGGGGCGTTTTAGGTCATCAAACACTGTATTCTCCATTAAAATACATTTCAAATAGCGCTCAAATTTATAACATTCTTTTTTTTTTGATCGGTGGTTAATCATATCAAATAGTTATATCACTCGTTTCTCCTAAAAACTATCCAAATGGTTTTCTAAGTACACGGAGATTATTAATTCCTTATGTTAGTCAACCATTCATTGAGTGGTCTCGGTATAATAGAACACTCGAAATCGAATAAAAGTGGTATCAAGTGGTTTTAATTTGTACGATTCAGAAAATAGTTTTAATTTATATTTAAAATTTTTGGAAAAATTTTTGAAAAAGAAACTAAAGTTTCTGTGATATTTTTTTTGTAAATACTTTCGTTAATTTCAGTACATTTTGATTGATTGGTTTTCTAATCGAATAACCTTAATCAAAGTACCAGAAATATAATAAAAATATGATTTTATTATATATAAATTATTATAGGAATGAGTATTATATGATGACTTACATAATAACATTTTACGCTACTATCAATCGTAGAGTGGGTGATTTTGCACTTCCATATACAGATTAAAATAATTGTAAAAGGCTCGAAAATTGCTCATTTTAAACCATTTAAAGGCAATTTTTAAAAACCCTTTTGTATATCCCGCCAAACCGTCACCAAATTAGCAACGAGTAACATACATTCTTTTATAAAAGTATGTACGATTATGTCTCCATTTTTTCAAAGGGGTACCCCTTAAAAAAAATTGCAAAAAAACGAGAAATTTTTTTAATCTCCAATTTCGATAAAACTCAGTATATAAGGTAATTTTGACCCAAAAAGTACAAAAATCGGATGCATTTAATGACTAGTCGAATAGTTTTTGAGATACGGAAAAAATCAAACCAAATATTGCGATTCTGGACCCAGCGGTTTTAGCTGTGCTTTGAAGGATCAGTCAGCTTCCATTTACATAAATATAGGATAGATACCATATGAGATCCATGGTTACCATCTTATATATATTATTTTGATTACACAAACAACCAAATACCCTTAGAAAGTGGATTTTAAGGCGTCAATTAGTCGTTATTATTTCTTCTCCACATTTCAACTTTCAACAAAATAAACTAATAAACTTTCGAAAACGTTACTTGATAGATTAACCCTTATTCGCACCGTGCGCGAGTTTCGTTTAAATGGTAACGATACACTACTTTAATTATAGAATTGTATGGATGCATATATAATTGTATGGATTGCATTTATGACTTACATTGAAATTTTAATATTATTGTGTCACAAATTTAAATAAATAATCATGATAATTTATATTTGAAACATAGTATTTGTGTAATTTGATTTCTTATTTTCACAATTTTTTAATGCATTAAGTTTAATTAATTAGTATTTTTCAATAATTTTAATTTGACATTTCTATAACATTAACATGTAAAGAATTGCAAATTAGTCATAACAGCGTCCTTTAACGCCAAAATTTTCACTGGAAACGCTGGCATCGATTTTATTGTCCCTGCCATGACTACGCACACAACGAATATGCATGCATATAGACGTTATATGTGAAATTAAAACCACAAATATATAATATTTTTCCTACATATTATATATTTTATCGCTTCATATATGTATAATATTCCTTTGCCTGGTTTGTTATTGTCAATCATTAAGCATACGATGACTTATTACACAATATTTTTATTAATTGTGTGAATTTGTACACTTGTTCTGTCGATACCTTATGAATGGTATCTATGTATGTACGACGTATATTACGTATACGATTATTTTATATCGATAACTGTTATCATGTTCGATATATTATGCATTGCTTGCTTGCTTGCTGTAGGGGTTTTTACATCGGGTACAATAGATATTAGGAGGTTTATATAGGAAGAATGGAAATATATGGGGGTGTAAGAGGGTGGTATATATCTTAATAAATATGTGAGCTTTTGTTGAAAAGCTAAGTTTTATAAAAGTATATTATATGATGGATATATTCTTTTATAAAGCATTGACATTTTAAAGTGAAATGAGGTTGTGAAGCTAAATTTGTAAGCCAGGTTATGTTAGGTTAGAGTGGCTGTCCTGTGGTAGGACACTCTTAGACCATAGGGTCCGTTGTGATATCGAAAAGGGTTGGCCCATTCCCGGCCACTACTACTTGCAGCCGTTTAAGAACAGCAGGAGAGCTTTAGGTCGGAGAGGTCGTCAAAGAGAGGCTGGCTCAAGTAAGTCCATCTCTTCATGACATGAGCTGGGCAGTGACAGAGAAGATGAGACATTGTCTCCTCCTTCTCACCGCTGTGACAGCTCCTGCAGTAGTCGTGATACACTGCCAGGCCTAAGCGTTCAGCATGCTTGCCGCCTAACCAGAAGTAGTAAGCCAACAATACCTTAAAATTTGGTTTATGGAAATACATATAACTGTCTTTATTTTTAAGGAAAGTTATTCGAAACTAGATCATGAATTTACAATCAAAATACGTCATCCAAAACTATTTCTCTCTATACCTTATTAATATGAATTTTTTCGCCTTTCTGTCTTTCTCAGATATCATGCACTCTCACTCCCATGGATATACCTTAAAAATGTTCCCAAAAAATTACGTTTTCTTAGGATCATCTTTAAATCATATATGTGTACCCATCTACGTTTTTAAGTTAACAACGATAGCTCGGACCGAAGAATTGCCCCGAACAGCTAACGCGATTTTACAGATTCTAAGAAACAAAGAACTTGAACCTAAAGAAATAAAAAAAGGTATTCATTGACACATTTTTAATACTCGACGCGCTAATTCTTGAAACTGCTTACGGAAGCGAAATTTCTTAATGCGCCTTTGCTTCTCAGAGCTAAGTATTCCATCTTTATGTCAACATTAAACATTTGATTGGCTAAATTTTCTTTTTTTTTCGCAGTTTGATGGGATGAGCTTAGAAACACCAATGTATGGACAGTTAAAAATTATGGGCTCAGAAAGTGAAGAGAGTGCATTTCAGTGTCTAAAAAAGTAAAAACGTAAGCCACGTTGAAGGGCTAAGTTAGTTCGAAAGTCTTCTTTAATTCATCCCAAACAAGGTGAGTGTAGACACAATTTATATCTTTAGGAGACGAATATTGTATTAACAGCCAATGAAATCTAAAGAGAGAGATCTAAAGCTTCCTGAACTTCAATTCCCTCATTATCCCTTTGACCACTCTTTATGATTGTAAACCTAAGTATCTATTCGATAACTCGATTGAAACGAGCTTTACTGAAGTTCAGATCAAAAGTCTATTTAGTGGCTAAAGGAAAAAGCCTATAATCGGGCAAAGCAGAATAATAGTGTGATAATTGTTTATAAACTTCGAATTGTCCAGCTGAATGAATATAAAGAGTACGCAGACAAAAGTTTAAAAAAAAAGTTAAAAAAAACTTCCACCGTGACAATGTTTGCACATTGCCGTGACCAGGATTCGAACCTGGGTTACTACGGCCACAACGTAGGGTCCTAACCACTAGACGATCACGGCTATTGGAAGACTTGTGTCTCGATACAAAATACAAGAATCAGGTAATGTTAATCTTTTTATCCATAAGTACGAACTACTTTATTAGATAATCTGCATTATTTTTTGAAGAAAGTCATCTTGTTTTATTCAAATTTACAAAATAATAAAATCAAAAAGTTTACTTCTCGTTGCTAACACGCAGCATATTTTTGATGTAATCTTTTATAAATTATTTGATTTGAACATGTAAAATATAGAACCGATGCTCATTGTATCAAAACCAGGCATTATCTTTAATCTTTGTTATAGCAATAGATATCATCAATATCTATTATATCTCCTCTATAATATATCTCCTCACTTGGTTTTTTTTGTCCCTATGTTTCGTTATCACTTTCGTTATCACGTTTTAACATTTATAGGATAAGAGATAGACGAAAAATTAAACAAGCTTAACAAGCTAGTGTCTTGATGTCGATTTTAAAGTATCTTTCGATATAATTTGAAAATGTGCGAGAATAGAAGATCTCAAATAAAAATTATAATCGATTGATAAATATGAAAGATATACTCAATTAAATAATTTTATTCGGATGTTATTCCTCTCTTTCTATTTGTACATTTAAATCCTTCATATTTTTGTATCTTTGATGTTATCCAATAACTGATATGATTTCGCATGATGTTTTGGTTACACTAACGCAATAAAAAAAGTTTAGGATACATGCCTATTATTTTTGTGTGAATATTCCGATGTTATTAGCTGAAACGTACATTTTGGTTTTTGAAGTTTATAGATGGTTAGTTCATGATGAAACTAACTGTTCATATTTCTAAATCTAGTTTTTTAGATGTTTTTGGGTAATCTAAGCAATCGCACCTAGTATAGGCATTATATTATAACGAAAACAGATTAAACATTTTTATAATACGGTGAGCTCCTGATCTAATATCGAATATTATAATCATCATCGGAAATTGAATATTTATTGACAGAAACATGTGCTACAATGATAAAGTATTTTTTTATTATGGGACAGGAGGACGCATAACTATGACATTGGATAAAAAATAAAGTTATACGAATAAATTTCATGGTTATTTCTTTTAAACTTTTTTGATTTGATTATTATTATATTAATATTTTATTTTTTATAAAATCAATCCATATTGTTTGAATAAATTTGTATACAAAATTTTTGCTGTGTCAATATTTTGTGGGTTTACAGGCAGTACCTATACATAATTTATAAGAATAAACCTTTCTAAGCTTCTCAATACGAAATCATTCAGTCGAAATATTTCGACAATCTTTGTTTAATCGTTAAATAAACACGTTTTTCTATTGTGCTTTAAACCAGCTTATATCTAAATCACTATTTACTAGCGGAAAATTTGTTACGCTATAATTGAGCTATAAAAATCATACAAAATGTTGAGGAGGTAAAGTTTGGAAAGACCGTCATGTATCTTGAATCGAAATAATGTTTCTGTATTGCGAATTCTTAATGTTCTCATTATTTTGTTATATTTTATAGGTCACTATGAGATGTAGTTTGAACCTGAAAAAACTCCAACTAACCCCGAGTCTATCAAAAAGAAATTGAAACTTTTACTGAACGTTTTAAGTATGAAATGCCTTTAAAAGAAACTTGCAAATTTTAAAATTTATCAGTCACACACCTTCTATAGTGCGCTTCTCGAAAAATGAACTGTACAATTTGATGAAACTCGGTGGATGGGGTAATTTTGACCAAAAAAGTATAAAAATCAGGTTAATTTAATGATTGGATACAGAGTTTCAAAGATATCGCTATATTTGGATCGATTTTAGTCCGTATCTCAAAAACTATTCGACCAGTCATCAGATGCATCCGATTTTTGTACTTTTTGAATCAAAATTATCTTATATACTGAGTTTTATCGAAATTGTAATTTTTTAAGGGGTATCCTTTGAAAAAATCGAGAAAATCGGAATAAAAAATTTTGTTTTGGATTTTGATGAAACTCGATGGATGGGGTGATCCAAAAAGTATAAAAATCAGGTTAATTTAATGATTGGACTTATAGAAAGTTACAATGTCAGCGAGTATCATGGGAAAAACTTCATTTTCGAAAAAGTTCCCCGCCAAAAAATTGAAATCCCTAAAATTGTGAACAAAAAAGAGAATAAGTGAGGGCTATAACGTGATAGCCTTTGTTTTTAAAGGAAAAATTGCCCAGCAAAATCGGCGAGTATCCGCTAGTCTAATCTATAAATATAATATTATGAACAGAAAATTCGCAAAATCGTCGAATCAGGGAATCCAACATAAAAATACGAACATATTGACATTTCTAATTACAATTACAGATAAGATAACCCTCTCTTTCAGTCTCAAATAACATATAAATTTTTTATTTTTAAATACAAAGTGATTTGTATTACTCAATAAATAATTACACCAACAACGATAATTATTATTATAAAAAAATACACGCACTTATATAATAGACCACCCCCTAATATTTATCTTGGATATTTATAAGAAAGGGGTTGTGTTATTATTTTAACTAAGGGTTGTTACAATTATTATTTAAACACTCAACAAAAATAGGAGAGTTATTATTTTGTAAAACATATGTTGTAATTCACATCTTCAAAGGAAAAGTTAATTTTTTTGGGGCATGTATAAAAATATACGCATACTTCCGTAAAACGGAACTTCCAATATTTATAGAAACTTCTAAAAGTGATTTGTTTGAAAACATTCATCTTTTTTAAAAGGGTGAAGATTTTTACTTCATGTTCCATGCAAAAGAAACTAAAAATTTAACTTCCACTCTGACAATGTATGCACATTGCCGTGACCAGGATTCGAACCTGGGTTACTACGGCCACAACGTAGGGTCCTAACCACTAGACGATCACGGCTCTTCGAAGTGATGGTAAAATATATTTATCTGAAGATGTTGTGTTAAAAATAACCAAGCAAAAACAACTAAAAATTTAACCTCCATCGTGACAATGTATGCACATTGCCGTGACCAGGATTCGAACCTGGGTTACTACGGCCACAACGTAGGGTCCTAACCACTAGACGATCACGGCTCTTGGAAGTGATGGTAAAATATATTTATCTGAGGATGTTCTGTTAAAAATAACCAAGCAAAAGAAATTAAAAAAATAACTTCCACCGTGACAATGTTTGCACATTGCCGTGACCAGGATTCGAACCTGTGTTACTACGGCCACAACGTAGGGTCCTAACCACTAGACGATCATGGCTATTGGAAGACTCTATAAGCAATAAAAAGAATACTTACTAAAAATTTATTAACAACGTTATTGATGTAAACTTTAAAGAACAGAATACAAGGGGACAGTGGAAAACTTTGAGAGTGATATTGACTATCTGGTTCAATTAAACCATCATTTTTGTACCCCGATAGATAGGTCTCATCCTTTTTATTTGAAATTTCCTTGGTGCACGTACATCCTTAACCATATATCTCAAAACTCAGATTGAAGAATCATCCGATTTTTTTCAGGATGATGTTTTTGAAAGGTTTTACAATTGATATAGAAATATTAATTATTATAAATTATTTGTTTTTACTCACATAAATCAGAATTTTTGTTTAAGACCTCAGAGATTTTTTCAAATCTCTCAGGTATTTTAAGATAAGTTTTCCCGTCTCATTTTTATATGAATATTTATCATTTATAGCTTTATTTTTGACCATCTACGATTAAATACATACACGCGTTATTAATGAATGATGATCGTAAAATATATATGGCACACGACTGGCCGCGTGCCTAAATGTAATTAATCAAAAATTGTCGCTTCCTAAATCAATTTCACGCTGCAGTGTTTTATAAACAGGTGATAATAATTTTTGGTGTATGTAGTTAATTATGATATTCATTGCATTGATTTAAAAAGGGGAGTTGTTTTAACTTTAGTGGCTCGATTGATTTCATAATTGTTTGTAGGTACTCGTAATTTAAGTTTTGGTGGCTTTATTATTTATAAAGATAGGTAACCGTTTTGTAAGATATTATCAAATATATGAACTTCAGATTTCGATTAAAAATTTGAATAGTTTTTTTCAAGAAAGCTCTTTCTTCTTCTTTACTTTTTTTCTTACTGCTCACGTCATTGCTTAGCGTTCTCAATTGCGGTGTATTCTTTTTCACGGATTCCGGGAAAACTTTGATTACTCCCCCAATCTTAAGATTGATAGATATCAATTTTTGGTTATTCTAAAAGTTAAATGGGATATTGAAATATTCTTAGTTAAATGAGATGTTCTGAAAATAAAAATTTCTTCTTTTTTTTTGAAGATTTGATTTTTTTCCAATCCAATTTAAACTCAATTCATTCATTTTTCGAAAATATGAGGTTATTGCGATTTTCTTGAAATTTGAAGGTTATTTTGCAATCTTCGGGGTTCAATAGCAAACAAAATCGATGCATGAATTTATACAAAAACTATTCTTCTTATTCGCTCTCAATTCGATCAATAGAAGCAGAGATATTCAAGAAAAAACAATGCAGAGATAAATTGTCCCAAAGCCGCGTGTAGAAGGTCGTGTGGAACATTCCGGAACCGGAAAACTCCTTTACTCTGTTTCTTACAACGAAAGAAACGTATTAAAAATAAAATTAACCTTCTTCCAAAATTTTCCGAATTGATTATCAAAATCCGATAGATTTACCCCACTAGCATATAAAGTCTCAACGATGATGTAGTTAGTTATTGAGACGTAGCGTCAATAAACCAAAAATTTTGTAGAACATGATTTTTCGGGTATTGCTTTTATGGATTTTTGTTGGATCCTTCACAGTATAAGCGCGATGCACTTATCTATTTTATAATACTTATCAATTCGTTTTGGCAACAATTCTAAAATAAAATTTCAATGGTTCAAGCCAAAGAAAGGATTCAATTTGATTAAAATTTAAATTACAATACAAGTCTTCATTTTTTATGTATAAATATTTTTATCAAGTCATCATTTAACCATTATGTAAATCAAGGGTATAGTTTTTTTTTTAACCCTTAACAGTTCAATAATTTTATCAATATATTTTTTGATCTTAATTATGTATGCACCCTGTATATGTGATTGAAAAAGGTGTTACATGCTGTATATAATACTCTTTGATCTATTTTTAATGATTTGTTGATTTTTGGTACATTCAGTACCACAAAATATGTTATTTGAATTAAAATATTGGTTCTTGATTTTTTTTAACATAAGCTTGTAGTATATAATTGCTGTAAATTCTAGCTTGAGATTTTAGTATTTTTTCAAAGCTTCCAGTTAGACAAATTTTTGGGACCCCAAATTCGGATAAATTCAATATCTATATTTGGATTTTAAGATCGTTGGTTAAATAATCGATCCAAATGTGATAATGAAAGGTATTTATTTAAATTGAAGGTTAAAAAAAATAGTTATGAAAAGGTACATAGCTCAATATCTTTTACCTCAATACAAAATTGACTGTATGAATTTCTGGTACCTGAATCTAATTTTCTTCTTCCAAACCTTTTGCGGTTTGTCATTGTTACACTTAATCGATATTTAGAAAGTATATTAATTTTAGATTTATTAAACTGATTTTTATTTTAGCTTCTTATCATGTCTTCCAATAGCCGTGATCGTCTAGTGGTTAGGACCCTACGTTGTGGCCGTAGTAACCCAGGTTCGAATCCTGGTCACGGCAATGTGCAAACATTGTTACGGTAGAAGTTAATTTTTTAGTTTCTTTTGCTTGGTTATTTTTAACAGAACATCTTCAGATAAATATATTTTACCATCACTTTCAATAGCCGTGATCGTCTAGTGGTTAGGACCCTACGTTGTGGCCGTAGTAACCCAGGTTCGAATCCTGGTCACGGCAATGTGCAAAACATTGCCACGGGAAGTGAAATTTTTAGTTGTTTTTGCTTGACTATTTTTAACAGAACATCTTCAGATAAATATATTTTACCATCACTTCCAAGAGCCGTGATCGTCTAGTGGTTAGGACCCTACGTTGTGGCCGTAGTAGCCCAGGTTCGAATCCTGGTCACGGCAATGTGCAAACATTGTTACGGTAGAAGTTAATTTTTTAGTTTCTTTTGCTTGGTTATTTTTAACAGAACATCTTCCGATAAATATATTTTACCATCACTTTCAATAGCCGTGATCGTCTAGTGGTTAGGACCCTACGTTGTGGCCGTAGTAACCCAGGTTCGAATCCTGGTCACGGCAATGTGCAAACATTGCCACGGGAAGTGAAATTTTTAGTTGTTTTTGCTTGACTCTTTTTAACAGAACATCTTCAGGTAAATATATTTTACCATCACTTCCAATAGCCGTGATCGTCTAGTGGTTAGGACCCCATACGTTGTGGCCACGGTAGTAGCCTAGGTTCGAATTATTATTTTATTTTTTGTTAAAAACACATTGTTTCATCGGGCGAAACAATACCGTACGATGAAACTTATAGTAAAAATATTAAATCTGAACAAATTCGAAACAAATCGATTAAATTTTATTTTATTTTAAAACAAGTTTATAGTAAATTTAATATTAAACACAAATAAATTGCTAAACTATTGAATTAAATAAATACAAAAATGACATACCTCGACCAAATCGAATAAGAAAATTTTAACCCAAACACGTTTTGCAAAAATTTCACAAACTACACTCCTAGAATCTATCAACGATAAAACACTAGTTGTATTTTTCTTGAATTATGACAGAAAATTATGATAAAATAATTCTTTCTTTCGATACAAAATTACAAATACAAAAAAAAAAAACCAGCCCCTATGAAATAATTTCCAAACCACAATATTAATTCTTATTGGTTTTTACCCTTCATTGTATATACAATCGTATACATTCGATTGGCTAACTTTCGTTAAGGGTGGAGTTTAGATACATAATAAAATCAACTTGTTTTGTGTCACTTAAGGGTTGTAGGGTGGTTTTATATGTATATACCATTATTTAAACACAAAAAACGTCATTTGTGGAATGAGAGTTCTTCGTGCGGATGAAAAAGTTGTGTGGTTTTTTGAACTTAAATGTCGTACAAGTCAGCCAACAAATTATATACCCTTATAGATATCTATCTTTTGTTTTTAATCAATTTTCTATAACTATAATGCTTGTTTATGTTCGAACAATTTCGAATAAATGTTGTATGCGGATAAATTATTAATTTTTTTTACGTCTATATACGGTGGAACCTGGATAACTCGAACTTCAAGGTAAATGTAACAAGTGAAAACAAACAATTGACTGAGTTAATTGTTGAAATACCATGTATAGACAGTGTTGATGAAGCAATCGTTTGTTTTTTGACGTCACGTTAATAAAAAAAGATATCCTTTTAAATAGCTACACACACACTGATATTCCCATATTAATGCATACTATAAAATTTGCACCTAATAAGCGCCCTCGTGGGTAAACAGTGAAGTTTACAAAAAAAATTTTCAAACAAAAGTTGTTTATTTTTTTATAAAGAACATTTTTTACATTTAAACTTTTGTTCTATCTCTAACGGTTTACAAGATGGGTCCTACGGACCCAAGACCCAATTGACCCATATTGCTCATTTACGAACTTGACCTCAGTTTTTAGGTCCTGAGTACGCTATAAAAATTTCATCTTGATATCTCTTTTCGTTTTTGAGTTATCGTGTCCACAGACGGACGGACGGACGGGCGGACACCCGGAAATGGACTAATTAGATGATTCTATGAACACCTATATCAAAATTTTTTTCGTAGCATGAATATTTTTAGGCGTTACAAACTTTGGACTAAACTTAATATACTATGTATATTTCATATATACATGGTATAAAAATGCTGTAAAGTTAATGAGTTTCCGACTTAATAGGAAGTTTAAGATACAGAGGATTTATTTGCTAAAATTTCGACTTAAAAAGGCACGATTATATTTTTATAACTACGACGTCATTTTCAACTTCTTCTGAGGATTCGAATAATCGATGTTCCACTGTATATATTTCGTGAAACAGTACCCGTTTTGTTAAATGAACAATACATACTTGAAACTTCGTGAGTGCAGGCTTTCTTTTGACGAGTCTATACCAAACTTTCTCTCTACGACTTTTTCAAAAGAGCTGCGTTTTCAAATGAGCATGATAACGTCATATAAGCTTTCGATCTGAAAAAACAGGCAACAAAAATACGTATGTACGGCAAGTTCGAGGTGATATAGACAAGCTCATCGGTGCTGTATTTTTAAATGCGTTAAAACTATAAGAATGTATTCGTCAAGAAAGAATTCGGTATTGCATTCGGCATATTTTGATCATACTCATTTGAAAACGCAGCACTTTCGAAAAAAGCCGTAGAGTGAAAGTTTAGTAAATTCGCCAAAAGGAAATCACTGATGAAGTTTAAACTATGTATAAATCATTTAACAAAAAGAGTGCTGCCTCGCGGACTAAAAGGCTTTTTTTGAAAGAAATCCAAAAACCATATTATAAGAAGGAAATTTTTGTCGGCATTATTAATTGTGGAAAAGGAAGTCAAATGATCGAAGAGTAAGTAAAATGGCAGAAGTTTCGTGATCGGTTTTACTAAATAATTTATCTACAATATACCTAAATGTTTTATTTATGAGTTTATCGTATCTGGGCTAAACAAACAGGGGCTAATAAAAGAATTGGAATGAAAGTAGCAAACAGTCGGATTTCCTAAAATGAATATTTGATTTTAGTTAAGAAATTCAACAAATGCTATTCGTCATAAAATTGACGCTATTAGCATTTTCAACTTGAGAATTTTTGTACGGAGGTCGTGTGAGAGCTCATACCAGATTTTTTTTATTGATTTTCGTTTTAAATAATTTAAATGATGTTTTTTTAAGGGCACATTATAAAGTAATTTGTCTTCGTACTTCGAAGCTTTGCTGGCGATAATTTTTCATTTTATTAGTTAAGTCCTTGAATTATTTAATTTTATTCGAGCTACAATTTTGGAGAACATATACATATTTCAGTCGAAAAAGATCTCTTTTCCCAAATATCGACTATCTATATTTCTATGCCCTAACATTGCCACCGACAGAAAAAATATTTTAAAATAACATCCTTTTTTATGTCAAGGACTAAAAATAAAACAAAATTATTTGATAAAAAAATTTTTATTTTCTCATAATTAAATTTCAACTCAAAAAATCATTTAATAATCTTGAGTTTGGTCAGCAATCCATTCCAAATATTCTGGGAAATTTACTTTTGTATAGATACCTGCACGTCCTTTTTCACCACATCGAACACCCCATGAAACAATACCAACATTTACCCAACGACCATTTGGTAATTGTGACATTAAAGGTCCACCAGAATCACCCTGGACAAAAAAGAGGCATTTTTAAAATGATGAAACTTTACTAATTTTAACAATGATCATTTCTGACATCTGCCAGGTACGATTGACAGATATTTCGGAGAATTTCCTTCCTTTGAGAAAATCCGTCAACAAAAATAAACTTACTTGGCATGAGTCTTTGCCACCATCATAGCCAGCCGCACATATTACTTTATCCGTTAACGGTTGTGTAAATGCTTGACGACATTTTTCCATATCCCAGATCGGTATAGAAATCTCCATTAAAATTCCACTTGTTGGACCACCAAAACCTTGGGTACCCCATCCAGCAACAATAGCATTCTTACCGGTAAAATCTGAACCAATTGGTGGTAAACAAATGGGCCATATATATGTATTAAATATTGTCGATCGTTCTAATTCCAAAATTGCAATATCATTATCGTACGTTGCTGGATCATAATCTTTGTGATTTGTGAGATTTTTCACTGCATAAACACGTGGACGTGTTTCATCATCATCGTCGAAATCATATTCACCTAGTTTTACGAATACATCTTTAGCTTCATAACTGTAAAAAAAATCATTTCCAATTAAGGAGATATGCAAGGATTGAATAATACTAGGGATTTCAATAAAACTTTAAAAATACATTTTTTGATTAACAAAGTTTCCAAAAATCACAAAAAAATTCCTAGGTCATCGGGCTTTTTAATATTATTTTATCGTTCAAAGTGGCTGAAAAAATGATGAATCATATAGATTATCCTTTTCAATTGGATATTTCTATATCAAAAAATCTAGAGAGTGTGATAAAAAACTATCTAAAATATTTATACAATCCTGTAGTTTATAATAATACCATAAAAATATAAGGTTGTCGATGGTATAAAAACAAAATTTTAATTTAATTATGAGTTCATCGAAGATCCATCATTTGATGAACAGAGACGACTATAATTAGAGTATTGATGATTGAAGAGAGATATCTATATTATCAAATTTATAAGCATCACTTTCACACAATATATTATATATTTTTGTAGTTGCATTGTAAAACCAAAAATAATTCATTATTACTTCATTATTTGGTTTAAATGTATGTAAATTAAAAAATTTCGTTTGTTGCTTTAAATGAATCAAAAAGGATTCTAAAGGCTTAATAATGTTTTCAAAACTTACTGATTGTATAAACAATGTGCAGCGGATAAAACATGACGCTCAGTGATTAAAACTCCTCCACAGAATGGAATTTCAGTTTCATCCATAAGTGCAGCCATCCATGGCCAATCGACATGTTCAACCATATCTTTTGGATTTGCATTTGTTGCTAATCCACAACCTGCAAAATTTGCTTATTAAAAACTATTTACGGTAGAGTTCATATCATTTTCATGAAGCGTCTTTTTCTGAATAAAAACCAACCCAACTCCCGTGAACTCCAAATTTAGCAAATCTGACTTAATATTATGTAATTAAAAATTCGAGCATTCTTCTATTTAGAAGCATCTATATTTACCTCGATTTTCAACAGTTTTAAATTTTTCATCTAATTCATCAGGAACATCTGAATCGCCAGTTGATGGTAAATTATAAACAATGTTTGCGCCATCGGCTTCGAAACCGCCAAGATCATCAGGACAACATACACCAATGTTAACACTATATTTAAAAAACAAATAAAAAACAGATTAAATCGAACCATTGATGTACTTACTTATCAATGTTAGTAATTACAATCTTGACTAATTTTAGAAAGTAACAGATTTAAATAAGTTTGAAAGTAGATCATTTTAATATTTTATTCTCAGAACAAGTCTTCCAATAGCCGTGATCGTCTAGTGGTTAGGACCCTACGTTGTGGCCGTAGTAACCCAGGTTCGAATCCTGGTCACGGCAATGTGCAAACATTGTCACGGTGGAAGTTAAATTTTTAGTTTCATTTGCTTGACTATTTTTAACACAACATCTTCAGATAAATATATTTTATCATCACTTCCGATAGCCGTGATCGTCTAGTGGTTAGGACCCTACGTTGTGGCCGTAGTAACCCAGGTTCGAATCCTGGTCACGGCAATGTGCAAACATTGTCACGGTGGAAGTTAATTTTTAGGTTTCTTTTAATGAATTAAAATTATTTTACTCACCTTTCAATGATACACAAATGATCCAAAACTTTCTGGAACACCGATTGTTTTAATTGACAATATGGAATATATTTGCAATGTCCGGCACGTCCACCAATCGCTGTACATTTTTGATAATCTTTATTTTCCTGCCACAAAAGAAAAAAAACAATAATTTTAAAAAAAGATTAAACAAAATATTTTTCATTTAAACCTTTTCTTTATCGAAAACGATAAATCGTTTTTGTCGATTCACTAGATATCGATGCATGGAGGCAACATTATGGCGTTCACGAACTTTTGGATCCACAAACAAACAATGAACAATTGTTATGGAACATACAGCCAGAAAATAATAACTAAGCAACTTCATTTTGACTTGTATTAAAAATTTTATTGAATGCGATGTTTATTAAATATCTTTCTGGATTCCGTTTTTATGTCATTGCTATAATATCTCATGTGAGATAATTCTCATTTCCCTATTTGAATGATAATTACTTATTTTAGTTAATCAAATTTGGGGCAGACCTCTTTTCAAGGTCTTTCCTTAACATAGATTTAGAATAGAATTTTGTGTGGGTGAATTAGCTGTTGTCATATAAACCAATCTGAATTATTCTGGACTTTACTCGTGAAAATTTCATTTCAAATATCTGTATGATGTTATAGCAATTTGGTACCACTATTTTCGCGAGTGTACACTACTAACATTTTTCTAGTTATGGTTCTTTTGGCGTTATTTGCATCCCTTAACCAATTTTGCACTGGCGTCAATCGAGAAAATTGATCACACGTTCTGCAGATATGTCAAATATTTCGCTCGTTAAATATTATTTAACTTTATAAATCATAACATCTATATAATTTTATAAAAATATATTTTTAAAGCACTAGTAAAAGTAGTAAGGCTGTTGTGTAGTCAACTTGGTAATTTGTATGACGTAAATGTAATAAAATGCTTTAAAAATATCGTAAACTAGGCAATTTGTGTGACGTAAGTGTAATAAAATGATTAAAAAATATCGTAAAAGTGTCAAAAACCAAAGTTTTCTTTTTGGAAATAAATTTCAAGAATATAAAAACGTATTAGTAATTTTAACTGAATACAATTCTGTTTACCAAAATTATTCAATGTTAATTTTTTTTTTTTGTTAATTTTGATTAAATATTATTCAGTATGACCTTGCTTTGAATTTGGCTAATGTGATAATTTTTTGGAATATAATCTTGCTCATTCAGGGAATATTAAAAAATAAAAAATAAAAAACAAGAACAGGGATTAAATTTTTCTTTGGAAAACCCTCTCTGAGAAAGAAGTAATGTTTTTCTTTGGTACCGAAAACATTACTTCTTTATGAAATATTACATATATAAGTTGTAACCTGTACAAAAATATAGAAGTATCATCTACCGATTAAAATTTACCAAAAACTAACATCAAAGATGAAACGTATGACTCAAAATTAGTAGATTTTAAAAAAAATTCCAATCAAATCAGCAAAAATCGATTTTTTAAACTTTTTGACGTCATCAAAATTCAAAAAATTGAATTTTGCTCTATCACACCCAAATTATATCCAATTTAGGTAGTCCAAATATGTATTTCTACTAGATTTGGGTCGTATTTTTCAATTTTTTGGTCAATTATAACCTACCTTTTGTAGTTTTCTAAATAGTGGAGTCCTGGTCGGGCTATTTCGCACAAAAGTGAATAGTATCGAAAAATGATCATCATAGGTGAAAAATAGTACCCAAAATTAGTGGGTTTCAAAAAAAATTCCAATCAAAACGGATAAAATTTGGGTGTAATATGAAAAAATCGATTTTTTGAACATAATGACGTCATCAAAATTCAAAAAATAGAATTTTGCTCTATCACACCCAAATTATATTCAATTTTGGCAATCCAAATATGTATTTCTACTAAATTTGGGTCGTTCTTTTCAAATTTGTGGTCAAATATAACCTACTCTTTGTAGTTTTACAAATAGTGGAATCATGGTCGGGATATTTCGCACAAAGGTGCATAGTAGCGAAAAATTATCACCATAGGTGAAAAGTACGGCCCAAAATTAGTGGATTTCAAAAAAAACTCCAATCAAATCGGATAAAGTTTGGGTGTAATATGACAAAAATCGATTTTTTGAACTTAATGACGTCATCAAAATCTAAAAAATTGAATTTTGCTCTATCAAACCCAAATTATATCCAATTTTGGCAATCCAAATATGTATTTCTACTAAATTTGGGTCGTTCTTTTCAAATTTGTTGTCAAATTTAACCTACCAATTGTAGTTTTTAAGCTAGTGGAGTCCTGGTCGGAGTATTTCGCTCAAAAGTGAATAGTAGCGAAAAATGATCATCATAAGTGAGAAATATGACCCAAAATTAGTGGGTTTCAAAAAAAATTCCATTTAAATAAGCTTCAATTTGGGAATATTATGATAAAAATAGATTTTTTGAACTTAATGACGTCACCAAAATCCAAAATATTGAATTTTGCTCTATCACACCCAAGTTGTATTATATTTTGGCAATCTAAATATGTAATTCTACTAATTTTCGACCATACGTTTCATATTTGCGAATAACAAAAAATAAAAATTTGTGTTTTAATAAATATGAAAAACTACACGTTACACGTTAATGGTAGCGGTTATACAATTTTATTGTTACATGTTTTTTTATTTTTTATACATGTACGTATGTTTACGATCGGAAGTAACATCGCGCAGCATATATACTTCTCAACACTCAACGATAATGCGTTTGACATCAGAATGCCATCACGGCCCATTATCTCTTAACAAGACCACACTTACACTTCAATTGTACCTCTATAAATACATTCAAGTATTTATTTCAATATCTAGATGTAACACTAAAGGGAATTTTCCTATTCGTTGAGTGCGTAGTCATGGTAGGAACAATAAAATCGACGCCAGCGCTTCCAGTGAAAAATTTTGGCGATAAAGGAGGCTGTTATGACTAATTTACATTTCTTTACAAATGTTAATGTTATAGAAAAATGTCAAATTAAAATTATTGAAAAAAACACTAATTAATTAAACTTAATGCATTAAAAATTGTGAAAATAAAAAATCAAATTGTATAAATATGATTTTTTAAATGTAAATTATCATAATTATTTATTTAAATTTGTGAGACAATAATATTAAATTTCCAATGTAAGTCATAAATGCAATCCATACAATTATATATGCATCCATACAATTCTATAATTAAAGTAGTGTATCGTTACCATGGAAATGCCTCCAATAAAACTCACGCACGGTGCGAATATTTATTTATTTGCTCTAAAATGATTTAAAAGTTTGTTTTTACTAATCCAAATTTTCATCTAAATGAAAATTGACAAATTGGATTGAGCTCATGTTCTTTCAAATTCATTTTATACCCTATATATATCAAGATATATGAAGTTTAGTCCCAAGGTTGTAAAGCTTAAAAATGATATGAACAAAATTTTGGTATACATCTTCATAAAATCACGTAATTAGTCCATTTTGGGCTGTTCGTCCGTTTGCCCGTTTGTCGTCACGGTAACTCAAAGGCGAAAAAGATATCAAACTGAAATTTTATAGAGCGTACTCAGAACGTAAAAATTGAGCTTAAGGATCAATTGCTAATATAATTTTTTGCGTCATAATTTGCTGTGTAAAATAATTTTCATAAAATTCTTTATCAGAGAAGTAGTGTTTTAAAAATTTCGATCTAGAAATCAGTATAATTTTTAATAATCAAAGATATTTCTGTAAAAGATAGTTCATCTTATGACAGTTCACACATTTAATCTGTGGGCGCCAAGAAGATGATGTCGTTTAATGTCAATATCGATACGATATATCTCTTAACATTGTGGTACACAGAAGTCGAATCTATCTATATGCTCGTTTTTAAATCGAAATTCGTTTAAAAACAACAAATTTTAGCTACCTTAACTTTGTGGAATTACAAATAAATTGCATAAACTAAATACATTTTGCAATTGCATATAATATATTGTGTGCAAGTGATGCTTATAAATTTGATAATATAGATAACCCTCTTCAATCATCAATACTCTAACTATAGTCGTCTCTGTTTGTGGTGGAGTGATGGATCTTCGATGAACTCATAATTAAATTAAAATTTTGTTGTTATATCATCGACAACCTTATATTTTTGTGATATTAATATAAACTACAAGATTGTCTAAGTATTTTAGATAGTTTTCTATCACACTCTCTAGAATTTTTGATATAGAAATATCCAATTGAAAAGGATCACCTATATGATTCATCATTTTTTCAGCCATCTTTGAATGACAAAAAAATAATAAGAAGCCCGATGACCTAAGAATTTTTTGTGATTTTTGGAAACTTTGTTAATCAAAAAATATATTTATAAAGTTTTATTGAAATCCCTAATATTATTCAATCCTTGCATATCTCGTAATAATTATTTCGCTCCTGTGTACGAATGCTACAATTGTTATACATCCAGAATTAAAAGTAATAGAATTTTCACACCGAATACTTAAAAAAAAATACCGAAGTTGGGTTGATTCCTTTTATAATGTTTAGTATAAACTTTTATCGCTATCAATAGAGATATATCGTACAACAAAACGTTTAAGATGTGGTGTCGATAACATGTGCTCATGTTCACAGCTTCAAGTGTTCATCACATCATGATGAACTGAAGTGGTACAAACAAGTGACTGTGACTATTTCACCCATACCAACTTGCGAGCTATGTTTTTCACTATCTCAATCTCATCACACATATAGTATTTTCTTTTTATACCATGTATATATGAAATATACATAGTATTATAAGTTTAGTCCCAAGTTTGTAACGCCTAAAAATATTGATGCTACAAAAAAAAAATTGGTATAGGTGTTCATAAAATCACCTAATTAATCCATTTCCGGTTGTCCGTCCGTCCGTCCGTCCGTTCGTCCGGCCGGCCGTCCGTCCGTCAGTCTGTGGTCACGATTACCCAAAAACGAAAAGAGATATCAAGCTGAAATTTTTACAGCGTGCTTAGGACGTAAAAAGTGAGGTCAAGTTCGTAAATGAGCAACATGGGTCAATTGGGTCATGGGTCCGTAGTACCCATCTTGTAAACCGTTAGAGATAGAATAAAAGTTTAAATGTAAAAAATGTTCCTTACAAAAAAATAAACAACTTTTGTTTGAAACATTTTTTTGTAAAGATTATTGTTTACCCGTGACAGCGCAAATTAGTTCAGAACATAATTGATATGTTATATATATATAACACATAGTATCAATTATTTGCATAGCAACAACATTGTTTATCTCAAACATATACGTCACTTATAAGATTGTATTATTTGTTTGTGTATCCGTCTGTGGACACGATAACTCAAAAACGAAAAAAGATATCGAGCTGAAATTTTTACAGCGTACTCAGGACGTAAAAAGTGAAGTCAAGTTCGTAAATGAGCATCATAGGTCAATTGGGACTTGGGTCCGTAGGACCCATCTTGTAAACCGTTAATGATAGAACAAAAGTTTAAATGTAAAAAATGTTCCTTATCAAAAATTAAACAACTTTAGTTTGAAACATTTTTTCGTAAACATCACTGTTTACCCGTGAGGGCGACAATTAGGGCGGAAATTTTATAATATGTACTATACTTGATTATCAGTTATGTATGTGTCACATGTTGGTATATGTAATGTGATAAAGAAATCAACACTGACTATACATGGTATTTCAACAATTAACTCAATCAACAGTCAATTGTTTGTTTTCACTTGTTTAATACTAAACCATTTATTATTTGTATTATTGGAAATGTTGGAATGAAAGGGAGGGGGTTGTTGTGTTTAATTTGGGCAATGCTTACATATAATCCTCTCCCCTAGCGGGTTTTTGGGTTCTCTGATCATAGTTCCAAAATCACACTTTTGATATTCCCTTCTTCATTTGGGGTAATTTGTCCCAGATGTTTCAAAACAACAACTGAAAATATTCGACGAAATTATGAATTATGTCAAAGGAAAGGGGGCGCATATCGGAATTCTTACTTCGGAATGGTAATCATCGACCCAAAAAACTCCCGAGCAAACTTTTTTGGCCCATTTTATTGAATACTAGCAGATCATATTCCTGTTTTGGACCAGCAGAGGGTAAACTATCACAGGAAGTAGGGAGAGTACCTATATCGAAATTCTGACTTCGGAATCGTGATCATTGACCCCAAATTCCCTTGAATTTTTTTCTTTTTTTTAATTTGTTGAATATGAACATGTTTGGACCAGCGTATACTGATGAATTTCAATTAACAAATACCTCAGTCTCATCTCCCCGTCGCCAAATGGATTTCTGGAAACGTGCTTGTATCGAGCCAACCTATTTCTTTTAGTCTCAGTCTGGCCCTTTTTGTGCTTATTAAAAAGTGAGTATAAATTATTAATTTTTTTCCTTTAAATACAATTTATTTATCTGTTTTCATAAGTTTCATTTTAATAAAAATAAAAATTTGCAAATCTATCTAAAAATAAATTGAGCAATAAAACTGGTAGGTACACATAACCTATAATTTTATTATAAACATTGAAACATGTAAACATTCGAATTAAATTATTTTATCTACAGATAATAATAAAATTATTGACGAATATTCAAAAAGAAATTTTACGCATTAAATTTTTTTTTATAAATACTGTTATAAAAATATAATTTTGTTTACATAATTTTAGGTAGAATAATATGGTGATTACTCAGTATACATACGGTGTTTGGTCATCGAATATTTATATTATTACTACAATGTAAGTAAAAGAGCAAAATATTCTATCTATAAATCTAGTAAGAGTAATTATTCTATATTCTCGCGAGGTAACCTCGTCATTTCGAGTTATAAAAGCACATTTTTCTTTTAAAATATTAAAATTAAAAATCGTAATTTTGAAAATGTATCTCACGTGACCTAAAACGTGGGTAAGTCCTGCTGTGATGTCATATCGGTATGAGTCATAGACCATCAGTTAGTACAATGTAGACAGCTGGGTATAATGTATACATAAACTTGGTGGTTTCGATGCTTAAATTCACGATCTCATCTTACATCACGAGCAATCTCAATCTCAGTGCAAAGACTGAAGACTGAAGCCGCAGAAGTAACAACTATTGTCTAAGCTTCCAAATCTGCTACTTTTCTGCAAAAATCGTTTTTACTTTGCACGGATATTCCAAAATTTTATTCTCCTTCAACTGTCAATATCTAATCGTCCCTTTATGTTCTGACTGTTTTGGATCCAGATTATTTACGATTCTTAAAATTTTAATTGATGCTCCTAAAATTAGTTACTGTGTCATACGAGGGACCACGTAAATGAAGGAGTCTGTAATTACTTGCTTGCTCCATATCCCTTTAAAACTTCTAAACAAATATCAACTCAGAACCCAGACTCAGTAAAAGTGAGGCAAGTAGTGCCGAAATCTATTTTTTTCGATTGACCAGCTAAATAGCAATTCCAATTTCGATTGATTACAAAATGCAGCCTTATTTTAAAGAAATTTATTTAAAAAAATTGCTTCAGTGAATTTTATTACTTTCTAAACATTTCTATAGCAATCAAAGTAGATTTTATTACTTTTGATGGAAAAATACCTTTTTGTTAAAAAGAAACGCGATATTTTGGTTTATGTCCTTGCCGCCATTTAATTTTTAATTAGTAAATTGATAATTATGTATCATATTTAATTAAAATTAGCATATTTATATTATTTATTAATAAGGGAAGGTGTAGTACCTAGAATCGAAAATCACATTTACCTATATGCATTAAAATATCACAGTTGAAATTGTCTATAAATGAGCAAGCCTAAGAAAATTAAGTAGCTAGACAGACTTCTTTTTAATAACGCGTTCATTTTCAATTTTTAAACTTGTTTAAGTATTCAACGGTTTTGCCATGTGTATTTAATCGTATTTTAAATCCTTAATATCAGAGGTCAATTAATAGAATTCTGACCTCCCAGTAATATATGCATTCTACTACTTTACTATTGATTGTTTATCAAACATTTCGAACAAAGGATTCAACATATAAATATATTGAAAATACTCATACGATTACTCATTTAACAACAAACTGTGTCTCTGTATGTTTGTATAAAAAAAAATGTAAACAAAGAAATCATTGGCACTACTCACCATTTATACAAATATCAACTTTCCTTTTACACTAAATCTCAATTCATTTACAGATCTAGGTATGAAGGGAAATAGAGAGTGATTTTAAGAGTAATGACATCGGATTTGAATGTGTCAGCTCCATTGAGACGACGTCAAACGGTGTACAACGCCAATTTTGGGTGAGGTCAAACCAAAAAGAAGCCATTTTTGCTTACCTTTTAGTATCATAGATGGCAATTAACATATGACTTCCGCTTGATGTTTAAAGAGCCAACGCAAGTGATTATCCACATCAATAGACAAGAAATAGTTTGATGTCTCAATGAAGCTTAAATGATAATGGCTACATTTTTCAATACAAACGCTACTGGGACAAAAAGCGACAATTCATTTAATAAGCAGAACGCGTCGTAACTGAACTTGAACAATTTTGCTTGTCAACTTATCAAAAACAATATTTAATACCCAATTTGGTTGATAATAGGAGTCCAAATTTCGCTTTCTAAGCAATCTCTTGAAATAAAAGTTGATACTATCAAAACTGGAAATTAATTTGTTCACGATCTAAATAGTTCATTTAAAGTCAATTCAAGGTCAAAACTAATAAGAGATATAAGTAAGGATGTGTCGAGGGATGTCAGCTAAGGACAGCTGCTCCTCCCCTTGGGCGTGGGCATTAATTTGGTTGGCTAAGTATGTATTTTAGACAATAAATTTTCTTCCTGTTTCATCCACCTTCCCTTGAGCCAAAAGCCGATTACGCTCATGGCCAGAAGTATGAACTAGATTCCGCAAAAGTCCAATTAAAAGCAACTATATGAAGAATTTGTCATTTAATTTTTGTAAAGTCTATTCGGTTACGAAAAACCCCGATCCGAACATCTCTGGCTGTTCAAAATAGATATTTTCGTTGGAAACTATGTATTAAGTATTCGTTTTTGCCAAAATGCTTGAATTTATGAAATTTTACGACAATAAATTTTCCTCCTATTTTTACCACCTTCCCTTGAACTAAAAGCTGACTACGTCCATAACCAGAAGTATTGACTAGATTCCGCAAAAGTTGAATTATAAGCAACTATATAAAAAATTGGGCATTCAATTTCTGTAAAATTCATTCGATTACGAAAATCCCCGATCCGAACATCTCTGGCTGTTCATAATAGATATTATCTTTTGAAAGTATACATCAAATTCTTTCGTGATTTCTTCATTTACTTACAGGTACAAGTACAAGAAATTAAATACAAATTCGATTTATAAGGAACAACTTTCTAATTTTTGTTCTATTTATAAATGTTCATCCATTTTTTTCATTTATGAACCTAAATTAACTTTGACGATGATTCTAGAAGTCAAGGTCATATTCAAAGTCACTATAAATGTGTCCTTTTCAAACTTAACAAGCACAGCCTGAAATATTCTTTTCATAAAAAAAGTTCTATGCGTGTTCCAATTTCTTATTACAGTACCTATATCGATTTTTCGAGGAAATAGAACAATTTTCTACATCATACTCAAAATGATTTTGAACTTTGTAAAGGGAAAGCAACATAAGAGAATACACATGTATATAATATATGTGTGTTAAAAGTATATCGTTCTGCGTTCTTGTTCAAACTACGCGATGTTTTTCAGTATTGTACTAGACCTCCAATATTAGAGTTCATTATTAATTTGTTAAATTTATTATTATAATATTTATTTATTTCATTGTGCCAAAGCTTAAGTTTTATTAATGTTATCAGCTGTTTTTATTATTTATTTATTAAGAAAAATAAACTAATTTATTCATAATAATTAATTTGTAAATGTAATAAAATCTCTTTTTTCTTATTACATATATATGAAAATAAATAAACAACGAAAAATGACTTCCCCCACACAAGTGGTATGTTTTAATAAATATTATTTAAATATTTTTTTTTATTATTTAAAATATTATACAATTATTTATTTTTATTAATTCTATAAAAAGAATATTAGATTGTTAGTTTGTAATTTGACATTTAATCAATTGTTTACCGGTAAAGTTGAGGCTATGCACATGCGCGATTCTATATTGTTATGATCAAATGTATCAAAGCGGGTTTTCAGATTATTATTTATTATTATTAAATTTTTTGAGATATGCGTACCAAAAATATTAACATTGTTTTTGTAAATTAGCATGACCTTGTATGATACGAATATATGGAAATCGTATAATTTATTGGAATCGATATTTTAAACCAAAAATATTTTGTCATATAGTTACAAAATTTAAATTTTGTTCTAATTTAAAAATTTGATTGTTATTATTATTAAGGATGATTGATTTTTTTTATATGAAGTTGGACTAAGTCTAAATCAATAGGGAATACTCATGTATTTTTTTTTAAATTTTTAATTCATTGCTTACACCGTTATACCAAAGTAAAAAAATATAAATACTGTTAAAAAATACTGCATTTAAGTGTAAAAAAATATTTAAAATACATTATAATTTTGATATGTTTAAACGCAGTTTTTTGGCGCTCTCTGTTGATGACGTATAAGTACGAGATCTGTCAATTGGTGACAGTTCAATGTATAATTTACACTTAAAAAAAATTAATTTACAACACAGAATTTACACTCGTTATTATTAAGTTTTATAATAAAAAGCCGTAATAGGTTGGCTGATAAGTCCCCGGTCTGACACATAGATGGCGTCGCTAGTATTAAATGCATATTATTTTTATATAGTACCAACCTTCAAATGATTCGTGTCAAAATTTGACGTCTGTAAGTCAATTAGTTTGTGAGATAGAGCGTCTTTTGTGAAGCAACTTTTGTTATTGTGAAAAAAATGGAAAAAAAGGAATTTCGTGTTTTGATAAAATACTGTTTTCTGAAGGGAAAAAATACAGTGGAAGCAAAAACTTGGCTTGATAATGAGTTTCCGGACTCTGTATTTTTTCCCTTCAGAAAACAGTATTTTATCAAAACACGAAATTCCATTTTTTCCATTTTTTTCACAATAACAAAAGTTGCTTCACAAAAGACGCTCTATCTCACAAACTAATTGACTTACAGACGTCAAATTTTGACACGAATCATTTGAAGGTTGGTACTATATAAAAATAATATGCATTTAATACTAGCGACGCCATCTATGTGTCAGACCGGGGACTTATCAGCCAACCTGTTAGAATAGTATAATTTAATGAAATAACATATAAAATGTAAGTAATTAATATCATACAGTATGTCAACAAATTTGACAAGCCCGTACTATGATGTCACGTTCGTATAAAAATTTGAATTTCCGTTTTAGAAATTTTTAAATGCCCTCACTGAATTTGTACTTTTATTAATTAATTTTAAGTAATTAAAAAGATATTAATTACTAAAATAATGGTTTAGTTGAAATGTCCAGTCATTAAAGTTACGGAAGAAAAATATTTGAACCAAATTTAAATTTCATGAATATTCCCTATTCTGGAAATTTTCGGTAGGTTGTCCGATTATTTAAATATTAAATAAATGACTTCAACAGTAGGCATATTTAACATTGGTTTTATGGTAAAACGGTAGATGGATATGTTTTCAGAGATTTCTCAAACACTAGTTGGTAGAAATTAAAAAAAAAAAACTATTTAAATTGACTTTCATTTTCCTACAGCTATTTTTGGCAGAAGCTCCACTTTCTGATAATTATCGCATTTGAAATCTGCAAACCCTCAAAAAGTATTGAATAGAAAATTAAAATTTGTTTTTATTAAAAAAACACACTTGAAATTGGATTAAACAAACATTTTACAAACAATAATATATTTCCTTTATCAAAATTTTTACATCATAATTCTTGAATGATTAATTAGTAATTATCGACTAGTTAATCATTTGTTTTCACTTTTTTGCATACACTTATACAAAGAAACATGTTTTACATAAATAACTGGACAACTGATTACAAATTTAAATAATTTAGAAATAAATAATTGTTATCTTGTTACTGCGCTAAATTTCTAGAAAATCAGCCCTTTGTTCTACCAATTTTTGGAGATTGAATGGTGTAATTTTTTCGCAATCATAAAAGTAAACGAAAAGTTAGATGGACAAATTGCAAAAGTTTTAAGAAGCTTTAAAATTTGGACATAGAGGAATAGGAAATATTCATGAAATTCTTTTTCACATTTCTTAACAAAATATGAAAATATCATAAAAGATATGACCAAAAGTGAAATTAAAATTAAAATCGGCCAAGAAATACGGATGAAATAATATATTGAATTTTCATTACTGCCATATCTTCAGTAGCACTTGCAAGGTTAAGGCTCCCTCTCCCCTTGGTGAGATGTCGTGAGGTTTTAGTCAACCCCCTCCCCCGTCCCCCAATCTCACGTGAGATTTTTCAGAATGTGGGTTTATTACGTAAACACGTTAGATTGTTTATTGTAAAAAGAAAAAAACAATTTGGTTTGTGCTTTTATTTACGACTAGTTAAGACTACCAATCAATATTGCTGAGAGTTATAAATGTAATAAAAAGTTAAGAATAGAATACTTAAATTATGTCTACTGTGATTAAAAAAAAAGAATTACTCTAATTCAGTCCATGGAGAATTATGCGCGGTCTCAAGAGAGACTATTGGAACCAACATGTTCATATGATTTTCAGTAAAATCATCCGCTCCTTCAACTTCGTTCTGATTTAGCCACTCCAAGCCGTTGACGCTTGCGCACAGTAACTCATTAGCTCGTCTTGTGACAATCCGTGATGGTCGCATTTTGCGGAGCATACGTGCTTGTTTAGCTGGTGCAATGTGGGCGGCTCGCCTGTGCTCTGCAGCTCTTGTGACAGATGCAAAGTAAATACCGCATGTACTACAGCACCTTTTCTCTAAATCATCATGTACACTTGGGCAATAGAGATCATAAGGCGTGCTGATGAAAAAAAAATTGCGTGATATTTGTCGAGACCCCCCCTCTCCCCAACGTGAGATTAGATGATATTTGACTCGACCCCCTCCCCCCCTTAATCATCTCACGTAATTTATGGACGTCCCCTAATACAAATCGATTGACGCCAGAATCATCAAAATCGGTCCACGCGTTTGATCTCTAGTGTGCTACATAGGAACACACATACATTTTCACAATATGGTGTCTGGTGGTCGCCATATTGAATTTTCATTACTGCCATAGCACTTCAGTAGCACTCGCAAGGTTAAGACAAATCGATTGACGTAAGAATTATCAAAATCGACCGACCCGTTTGGCGTCTAGTGTGCCACATACGAACATGCATAGGCTGATAAACACATTACCACTCCTTTTAATTAGGGACATACAGCGGGAATCGACTTAGTTTTATACTTTGTGTTGATGCTAAAATAAGTAACCGTTAAATCTTCATCAGTTTTTGAACTCACTGTGATTGGATACGCTCTGTATAAATATTTATTGAGCTGGTGAAACAGATATTTAAATGAATGAAAAGTATTTAAATGAACTATTTATATAAATAATAAAGTTTTACCTTGAAATAAAAATTATTTAATTGTACATTTGTACACAAATTTTCTTTGATAATCAACATAACATTATACATACATATTTTATGCGGTTTAATTATTATTTACTTAACTTTGAATTAATTCATTAATTTTTTTTTTAAACAATTCAACCAATGTTCAATCGTTCAAACATCCAAACTTCATTGCCATTATTGGCGCATTAAAAAAACGCTGGAGATTTTATTTTTATTATTGGAGTTTTGTAGTTTTTATACCCTGTATATATGAAATATATATCCAGGTATACAAACTTTAGTCCCAAGTTTGTATCGCTTAAAAATATTGATGCTACTAACAAAATTTTAGTATAGTAAATCACCTAAGTAGTACATTTCCTTTTGTCCGTATGTTTGTCTATCTGTCTGCCCGTCTGTGACCATGATAACTCAAAAACGAAAAGAGATATCAAGCTGAAATTCTAATAAGCGTGCTTAGGATGTAAAAAGTGAGTTTAAGTTCGTAAATGAGTTCTCAATCAACCTTAATTACTTTTCGAAAAAGTTCATGGTACAAAGTTTGAAAATTTCTTCCACTCTTTTTGCTATTTTCTTCAAATTTTCAGTAGGTATGCTGTAAAAAAAACATGTGATTTTTTTTGTTTGCAGTTAAAAAGTATTGGACCAAAATTGGTTCCATTCCTGAAGACAAGTGCCGTATTTTTTGTGCTACAAAGTCGTATCGAAAAAGAAACATGGCTTTATTTGCTAATCAAATGTATACCAATTTTATGTCTAATCATGTTCGTTTTACTTCATGGTATGAGTTTTTCAGATGAGTAAGTGATCTCTAGATTGCCTTAAGAAATTATACATAACTGTGGCGATGAGAAAAATACCCTCTTTCAACTTGAGCTTTTGTTTTGTAGATACGCCTATTCTCGTCGAATCATATTAGGTTTGGTATTTTCATGTCTTGGCGATGCACTTTTAGTTTGGCCAAACAGTCATTTCCTGTATGGTATGGTCGCTTTTGGGATCGCACACATTAATTATGTAGCGGCATTTGGTTTCAAACCAATAAACCTGCCCCTTGGAATTATTATGTATTGTACGACAATTGCAGGTATGAATTTTAGGTTAGTTGGATTTTCCATGCACACTCCCCAAACTGGGCCGGATTAACCATATCGTGGTCCCTAGACAATGCAATTTTCGATGCTCCTTTTAAGCCGTTTGAAGTTTAAGCCGTTTGCTAAATGCAATAAAATACAATAAATGAAAGAAATTTTTTACTATATGAAACATTTTCAATTTATTTTTTGAGCGCTCAGAACCCCCTAGCTGATGCGGGTCCCCCGCCCACACCTCCACAATGTCTTAGCCAATGACTTCTCATCTTTTTAATTTTTAGAAAATTGTGTTGAAATTGCACAATAATTTTATATTTTCCAACAGTCCCTCTTATAAGTTTTCGATTCGAAGAGATCTTTTTTATTATGATTTATTAAACTTTTTGGTAAACTTGAATACCCTGTAAAGATTTCCAAAGGCAACCCTATTCTGATCTTTAACTTTGGAATAGCTTTAATCTGTTTCTGTAACTCATTTTTTTTCCATTTCCAGTTAACAGCATCTTATTAAGGGAACTGGAAGGTTTATTACTCATATTTGTACCAGCTTACAGTTTATTGCTTACGACGACCACATGGCGTGGAATCGCAAAAGTTCAACTATTTGAGGTAAACATTTTTACGCATTTTTTAAAATTTCTCATTCTTAAAACAAGCGAAAAATCCGGGAAATTAGTTGCAAATTGATTGATTGCTGCTACATAAAATTTTTATAATGAAAGACTTTTTAACAGGAACTATGGACGTGGACTAAATTATGCTCTTGTATCGGTGGAATTTCATTCTTAATATCGGACACAATTTTGGCGTTTAATTCATTCTACGCTCCAATTCCATACGGTGATGTACGTTTTTTTTATATAGGCAACCTACAATACAGTTGCTCAATATTTTTATCAAAACTGTTTTTTTTTTTTTTTTTATGAATTGCTCCTCGTTTTTTTCAGGAATTAGTAATGTCCACATATTATTTAGCGCAATTAGGAATCACATTAAGTATAGTGGATTCAAAAGATTGCTATCGAGCGGAACAAGCAAAAAAACATCAAATGGAAGGTAAAACAGAAACATCTAATGTTGTGAAAACAAAGAAAATCAAAGAACATTGATGAAAAAAGATTTAGAAGAATGAGATTTCTTTTTGAGATCACGTTAATTTAATTTTATAGGAAATTATTTAAATAAATTTGATTTTTAACTCAGTTCTTATAAAATAAGAAATTTTTAAAGTAATTAATCATTTTTTGGTGGACAACGAGATTGGAACAGTCCCTTCCACAAAGATTTTATCGAAGAATATTTAAAGAATTAAAATTGTCAGAAATCAAAAAATCTAAATACACTTTAAGCAACCTTCTATCCACGATTACGTAAAAATCTACGGTTGGTCGAAGATTATCTACATATCCAACGCCTAAGGGACAAATTTCTTTAACTTTCCCCGAAATATTGACCACAGATGTCGAGTATATTCACGTGAATATAAAATGTTCTTTATTCTCTACCAAAAAATGATTTAATTCGTTAATAATTTTGCTGAAATGTTTCAAAAATGGGAAATAATTTTCCATAAAAGTGATGTCAGATGGTGATATTAAGTAAAGGTACTTTTGAAAGAGTAGTTTTATGCACCCAAATGTTCCTTGTGTGGCATCTTCTGGGTTAGGTGACTTTTTTTTATTGGAAAAGTGTAAAAGACTGAATTATTAGACTGAAAGATGTTTTTCTTGGTTAATTAAAAGTCACTTAAAAATATGCGTCATTTTAGTGATGAAGCTAGGTCATGGAGGTATTATAGAAGAGGAGATGCAGTAACGTTGCACTTAGTCAAGCAGTTATTAACTATTTCACCAAAAAAACCCATTTATTTCAATACTTTGTCCATAATCGCATATAGGTTAGGTTAGGTTAGAGTGGCTGTCCTGGGGTGGGACACACTTAGACCATAAGGTCCGTTGTGATACCGTAAATGGGTTGGCCCATCCCCGTCCACTACTCCATTAACCATTTGGAGCTGTTTAAGAACAGCAAGAGGGCTTTGACGTCGACTAACTTTAGGTCGGACAGGTCGTCAAAGAGAGGCTGGCTCAAGTAAGTCCATCTCCTCATGACAAGAGCTGGGCAGTGACAGAGAAGATGAGACATTGTCTCCTCCGCGTCATCACTGTGACAGCTCCTGCACTAGTCGTGATACACTGCCAGGCCTAAGCGTATAATCGCATATAACTAGTATAAGTTCATTTTGCTTCATGAATTAGTCCCATGTCAAAACCGTTGTATTTGTCAAACAGTAGACACCGTTTTATGTGAAACTTGTTGAATGAAACAGCGTCTTCTTACTATAATATCTCCATGGGCAAGGTGCTAGTGATGATTTCAATTCGTTGTCGTTTTATGAAAACTCGGAAAATCATCTCTAGCTCCATTATTATTTGTAATAATTGTTTTATTTTTTCATTTATGATATGGAAAAGTTTCATCGGAATTAGTCGGATTATAATGTAGTTAAACTTGCGTAAACGCAGATAGGTTATTAGAAGTTTCCTAGTCAATATAATAATTAAGTTCCAACTATAAAATTTAGGAATTAGGAAAATGAATAACTATGCGCACAAAAAATGTTCAGAATTCGATTACAATTTTTTTTTTTTTTTTTTTAATTGTTTTAGTCTGTTTTTATTATTTGAAACCCACAATCTCTCCTTTCTTGTTACATGTTCAGAAAAACGTGCGGAAACCAAGTTTGTGATATTTTCATATTGTTGATTCTAATAAAAGTTTTCTGTATTATTAAATTATTTTCAAGACATTTTCTTGGGATGTAACGCTTTTATAATAAATTTTGAGACACCCAATATACAAAACAATTCGTTAGTAATACAATCTCATTTCTTTAGTTAAAAAATTCTCTGAACATACTTACTTTTCTTACAGTTTTGTCCTTACATATTAAAATTAACAGGATTCTACGAATGTGATTTGGTTTTCCGTTCTTTTAGTGTTTGATGTAAACGTTTCGGTTCGGTCATTTCGGAATGGGAATCTTTTTTCTTACCTTCTGTATTTTCATTTTAAATAGAAATTTTCAGTTCAAACACTCAGCGAACATGATTATGATTGCAAAGGTTAAAGAAAAATAAAATACGCAGGTTTTATAAATTCGATTTTCTTCCTAATTTTCAAGTTCTCTATTCTGTTGTAACAAACTTCAATGTTTTAATAATATTAAGGATATCAATTAGATTTTGGGAATTTTCGATAGAAAGACTGCCGATAAGTTATTGTAAAACGCTGGTTTGTTTTTTGTAAGAGGTTTTATATTTTGTAATATGAAATGAAGATAAATAAGGGTATTTTAGAGGTACAGAAGGGAAGTTTTGATATCCTAATTGTGCTATCCTTTAAATGTTGCCAATATTTTAGTATACACTCAAAATGTTTTTCTTAAATTGTTGCAAAAAAATGTTTATGTAATAAAATACGGTATTACAGTATTGATTTTTTTGTTTTCATTGAAATTTAATACTATTCCTTTTTTTTCTTAATTCCTGTTTGTAGCTTAATTCCTGCTTTTCTTTTCACTTCAATCGCTTCCAGTAAGTCGCTTAGAAAACTGTATAGACAGTTACACAGCCAGAATTCGATTGTCTCCCTACTTTTTCGTTGTACTCTTGCATAGTATCGATTACGATTTAGTGTTTTGGGAAATTATTTCCAAATAAAGCTTTCTAGATTATTCCGGTGGCCAAAGTCCTAGAGTATACTGAATGGGAAAGTACTAGCTGGTGTAAGTGGAGAGTTTATTGTCTTTACGATACTTTTGGTCATCCACTGCTTCTTCAGTACATCTGCCATAGTGTTCTTCATATTTTTGTGTCAAAAATATATACGAAATTTGTCTTCGAGATGCTGAGTCCATAGAAACGCATCCGTACGTGTCATTACTACCTTGAATATTGTAAATAGAAAATAATTTCGGGAATTATTTGATGCTCAAAGCCAGCTTCAAGCGTCGCATTGAGGTCACATCTTTAGGGTTTTATTATTCTGGTTATAGAAAATAAAAATAATTTATTGACTGAAATATATTTATTTTGCTACGCGTATTTTGTTTTGATCTAAATCTGCTAGGAAGCAACTATTAAAATATTTTTTGTTAATTATATTCAAAAATCGACATGCTAATTGCTGCATTATCATTCAGTGATTTAAATCTTTCAGGATGTACAGTATTTAAAACCGCTGAAAGCCAATTAACATAAAGGCCAACTTTTGTGAAAACAGTTAGAAAATTGAGATCACAATGTGATGTACCAGTTTTTCGAGGACTAACACTCACGATACCTTGTAATACCCATACTTTATCATTAGTCGATTTTGGGAATACTAAACCACCTCCACTGTCCCCATTACAAACACCAGTTCCTGGAATGAACAGCAACAATAAAATATTTGTTGAAATTATGCAATATTCAAGTGAATTTACCGTTGCGCCAACCAGCACAGAATGCTGTATATGTTATGTATTTTCGAAAATCTCGTTTTTGATGTCTCATACATTCTTCGTTACTTACAACTGGTAGTTTGGTCTTACGTAAAATTCCACTGAAGGTTTCATCTTCGGTGAGACCCATTCCCACGATCTAAGACACCAAATTAAGTTAAAAATAAAATCTAGTGTAAATTTAACCGTATAAGTAAAAAAACCAGGCTCCGTTGAATTGGAAGGGCAATTTCTGAGATATTGGCTAAATTTACGGAGGTGAAATGTCGGAACTATTTCTTCGGTCAATACATTAGAAACTATGTGGTCGATTTTCGGGTGGCTGTGCCGTTCCCATCACCCGTTTTGAGGGCGCACCTGTGAAAAGTTGGATATGTTGGAATTATACTTACATGCCCCATACTATATTCTTTTAAATGAGCTGAAATATCATGTAAATTCCAATCAATACAAACAGGTCGTACATGTGAGTCAAATTTCACAGGGCTGCTTAGAATAATAACTGCAATATCCGAACCATAATTACCAATTTGATCCTGATACGATGGTTGAATAATAATTTTTTTAATTTCACGTATTTGTGCATTTTCATTGTTCGTATTTAAATCACTGTTATATTTTCCCAACGCAACTTTCATTGTATCCGGTGGAACTTTCCATACACAATGTCCAGCTGCAAAAATAATTTCTTGAATGAAATTTTCCTTAAATTACATATTTTTAAACACACCTGTGACGATAACTAATTCAGAAATTAACGATCCACCACACCAGAATATCCATTTGCCATCTTCTAAGGTAAATAAGGCCGCATACCAAGGCCATCTACCCTGCTCAGCGATTTGACCATGGACAATTAAAGGAATTGCAGGTAAATCAGTTTTACCACAATCTACAATAAACTTTTAGGGTTTAAAATTAGTTGCAAAAAAAGAATAAAAGAATACTTATTACCAGGGTCGCATTTTAGCATATCCCGGTTCCATGTACCATCTGCTTGGCAAATCATTTGCGTATTATTTTGCTGTAATTTACTGGAAGGGATGTAATACTGTTTACATTCATAGCGAACAATTGTACTTGGCGGCATTGGCTTGTTACAAGCAATTAATCCTTTTTTTGGTCCCTCTTTTACTTGACACACTGCTGACATTCTATTCGACAATATTGGTGGACATTTTAATTGACCATCTAGAAAATTTCAGGAATTTTTATATTTATAAGTTTCCTGATACAGATTAGATAATTACCAATTGGACAAGATCCAGTTGAACATTTTAAACTTCTGCAAAGGGCTTCAGATTCATCAGAACCATCTATACAATCTGGTACACCATCGCAGCGTGAATCGAAATGAATACATCCTCCATGCCGACAATGGTAACTATGTGGAGGGCATGGAAGTTCTTCGCAAGTATTTTTACTCTCATCTGATCCATCTTTACAATCAGTTTTTCCATCACATAACAATTCAAGGGGAATACACTCATTTGAAAGGCAACGAAATTCTTTCATGCTATAAAAAAGTAGATTTTTCGTTAATCATTTATCAGGGTTAGGGATCACTAGGACTAAAGTCACGCCAGAGAAGAATAGCTAGGTGTTTTGAGACTAGTAACCTTAGTTAGAACGCGGGTACAACCGTCGACATAGACCACGTAGACCGCGGTCTCGTTTCGTAGATGACTAATCCAGTTAATCATTATTTGAATACGGACTCACCTGGATAGTCTTTCGGTGTGACTTTAGTCTAAGAAATTTGAATAAAATTTACTCGCAACTATTTTTAGTTCGCCCACATTGACTTTCATCTGACTTATCTGCACATTCAGGAGTTCCATTACATCGAGCAGATGTCGGTACACATGCTCCGTAATGACATCGATACATGTTTTTTGGACATCTAAAACATTATTTTCGAACACATTTAAATTAATTTTATTTTTCGAAATTATTCGATAATAATTTTTTACATAATATGATAACATAAATCTTTTATTTCATCAGTCCCATCAGCACAATCTAGTTTACCATTACATACATCTTTTAATTTCATGACAGTACCATCCATACAAATGAATTCTGGTATTTCTTGGCATAAATGTCGGGATATCCATGGATCTAAATAGAAATAAGACATTATAGTTCCTAAATTGTCGCAGAAGTACAGGTACGAAACTTTCGTGTCCTTGATTTCTTCAAATTCCACTATTATAATAATGCGAGTAACGGTGGAAGGGTAATATTCCCCCCCCCCTTCACTCAGTTATAGCGCCTAGCATCTTCTTTAATAACTCGCCATAGGGTCAAATTAAAAAAATTATTGTAAATTTTACTTACCAAAAACAAAAATAATTAACAATAATTTTGCCAGCATATTTTTAATCACATTTATTTCAAGAATTAATAATTTTAATAAAAGTTAATACTCGGTATTTATACAATTAATTAATTAATAATTCGGAACATAAATTCTTTGTATGATTCTATAGAATTAAATTTATTTGAAACTTACCAATGAAAATCCATCTTCGAAATAGTTAAAATTCCAAAACCAGAACAGTACTTCTTATAAAATGTCTCGTGAATTTTGTTTCATGAGTCTGATGGACCCACAATTTTAAAATTTTTATTTTTTAATCGTTTCCACTTCGCTGCAGGAATTAAAAGAAGAGCTCAGAGAACGAGACTTAAATGCAGACATTGGCTTCTGCACTCATCGGAAGAGTGTTAATCTCATAGATTTTCCATTAAAATTATCCTTAACTCCATGAAACCTCTAGACTTAAAAATAAACTTCTTTTTGTCTTCTAAGATAGAGGCAAATTTTGTTTTATGTTTTAACTTTTGCAGCAGATGAAAAGTGAATGTCATATTAATATTTCCCTGTTATTTACCTCCACTGATTCTTCGTCTAATGGAATTTCGTCTAGAAATAGCCCTCAGTCGATATTTTAAAAGATATCTTTATAGAATCGGACTTTTAAAGTTCATAAATTAACTGTGAAATAGCCATAATTTTATGGAAATTAAAAAATTACAATTAATTTTATACGGTGCGCTAATAAATTCATAAACATGTTTTACTTATTCATTTCTATTGTCGCATATTTTGTTGTATTTCAAATTAACGAAGGAAATTTTTAAGAAATTTTATCTGCAATGTATTTTTACGTCTTAGGACAATTTTGGTTTCATCACACTATATCTCGGATCGATTTTTGAAGTTATCTCGAAAACTATCCGTCTAAGGGTTAAATAAACCCGATTTTTTAATTTTTTGGGTTAAAATTACCTTATAAACTTAATATCATCGAAATTGGAAGCATTAAAAATTTTTCGATTTTTTGCAATTTTCCCTTAGAAAAAAATCGAAAAATCGAGAAAAATTTGATATTGTGGAATTTGATAAAACTCAGTTTATAAGGTAAGTTTGACCCAAAAAATTCAAAAATCGGGTTCATTTGGCTATTGGATGAATAGTTTTTGAGAAAAACGATATCCTGGATCGATTTTTGAGTTATCTCGAAAACTACCCGTCTAAGCGTTAAATAAACCCAATTTTTAACTTTTTTGGGTTAAAATTACCTTATAAATTGAGTTTCATCGAAATTTTAAACATTTTCGATTTTTTGCAATTTTCTTAAGGGGTACTCCTTAGAAAAAAATGTGTGCCCCTCATTTGCCCCACGGTAGAATTGATGTCAACATTGAGTCCATGGCAAGCAACAACGTATTTTGTAATACACGGCTCATTAAATAGACATAATTTTACTACCGACTCGGCGGTACTTGTTTGACATTTACTTTGAATCTAAGTTTTAAAAATAGGATCCAATTAAATAAGCCAGAATTTTTTAATTTTAGAAATATATTTCATAGTAAATTAAAAATACAACAATAAGAGAGTGTTAATGAACACTTATTGGGTGGTGTTTGAGTGATATATTTATATATAGTAGGAACAATATTATTATATTCAACGTACAAGGTCTTCCACAAACCAACACGAGATACGCATATCGGCCGCGGCCACGCAATATGTGCTTGCAAATTGAGCTTTCATTTGAAAAATCCTAGGTAAATTTTCTTCGTCAAAAAAATACTTTCAACAATTGGGATATATAGTGTGTCCCCAAAATAAGAAAATTTACAAGTATAGTTACCTCTATCCGGGGACACACTGTATAAAGTACTTAGGAAGGAAGTTATTTACTTCTAAAAATACCATCCATGAATACATTCAACGCACATTTCAAGCTAGTAAGTGGAAAATCTTTATGATAAGTTAATCAACAAAAACCAATTTTAATTTTTAAAAATAGTTTCAAAATTGAAAGAGAGTTAATAAACGGTCCGAAACATCGGACAAGACTTTATTATATTATAAAATTGATATATTATTCTTGTAATATTTTCAGCCTCTCCCTAGAAAATCCCATTTTCCTGTATTTTGAAATGTTTTCCCTAGGGTGTGGCCTTCTCGAATTTTCCCGGATATGTGGCTTATACCAATCCTAGAAACACCTTATGGTTTAGTCTTGTGCCCAGTTTAATCGAAATCGTTAAAGCCGTTTTTGAGAAAACCCCAAAAATCCTGTTTTGGCCTAGAGGGAAGTACCCTTGAAAAAAGGCCTAGGGAAAAATGAAAAAATCATCTGGAATTATGGCCAAACTGAACCTATGTACCGAGTTTGAGAAAAATCGGTTGAAAATTGGAGGCTCCAGCTGGGTAACAGACATTCCGACATACCGACGGACGCAACATTTAAAAAAAAATCACTTTTTTGGAATCAGGGACCCTCAAAACGTGTATTTCCAACCCCGATATCGATTTTTTTTTCGATCACAATTCTTTATTATATTTATAATATAATAAAGTAAAAAATAATTTCCTTCAATTTAGAAATTTTTCACAATTGTTTTGTCATGATCTGATCTTCTCTAAGTGACATCCTCTTTAAATCTTGAGATAAATAAATCCCCTTTCAATTTTTAATGGAAAATCTACAATTTTTCTTATTTTAATTGTTTCATTCGATCTTTCATGTACGTATTCATCTGCGAATAATCCAATAAAGTGCTTTGAACAATATCTTTCAAAATGGAATTCCATTCTTTTTCCAACAAATTCAATTTATCAATTGCATCGCATGTATTATCAATTAATATTCCAAATTGATTACGAGCCTTCTGACGCCAAATTAAATCTTCCTAGAAATTTAAATAAAATTTATAAACTGTGATAAAGTCGGAATCCTGTAGGAATGAAAGTAGGATTTATGAAATTCTTACTTGCGAAATTGCTCCTCGATGCCATTGTAATGCCTCTTTGGATACAACACTTTTTAATGCTGGATCAGCACTAAACAGCCATTGTTTTGCGCTTAGATTATTTGCAGGTGGATTTTCAACTTGCAATCGTTGTAATAGTGGTTGTAGCAAAGCATCAGGTAACGACCATGCTACCAAATCACTTAAGCTTTGATATTCTTCATTCGCTTTTGTAACTTCGTCTTCAGTCACCTGAACAGGAGAATTATCAATAAAACTGAGTTAATTATCAATAAAATTTCTAGTTTTTCTGGTGGATTCGTCAACGATGTAATTTTTTATTGCGGAATTTGATAAAACTAAGTTTATAAGGTAAGATTGACCCAAAAAATTCAAAAATCGGGTTCATTTGAGTATTGGACGAATAGTTTTTGAGAAAAACGATATCCTGGATCGATTTTTAAAGTTGTCTCGAAGACTATCCGTCTAAGGGTTAAATAAACCCGATTTAAAAATTTTTTGGGTTAAAATTACCTTATATACCAAGTTTCATCGAAATTGGAATCATTAAAAATTTTTCGATTTTTTGCAATTTTTTTAAGGGGTACCCGCTTAGAAAAAAATTGAAAAATCGAGAAAAATTTTTTCTTGCGGAATTTGATAAAACTCAGTTAGTAAGGTAAGTTTGACCCAAAAATTTTAAAAATCGGGTTCATTTGATTATTGGGTGAATAGTTTTTGAGAAAAACGATATTTCGGATCGATTTTTGAAGTTATCTCAAAATATATTTTTCGAAATTAGCAAGAAAAAAAATTTTTTTTTTGCAATTTTCTTAAGGAGTTTAGAATCTTTCGAAATATGCCAGTGGCTCGTTTCCTTTACCTTAGAACTACCGAATTCACAGTTTCGAAATCTTTGGAAAAAAAAGGAAATACTTTGTTAAAAAAATAATAATTTACCTCGATATTATTAATGACTTTTAAACCCCAATGAGTTAATCGAAAAATAGCATAACTTCGCCAATTTTTTTCTGTCACAGGATTTCCTTCACTCTCAATTTCCAATGAATATAAACCTTGAACTTCAGCGAGTGCATTAATCTGACCCAAACAATAAATATTTGTTTCACGAAATATAAAACTTTCAGCATTTGGAAAACGATTTTTTAATTTTGTTAAAACACATGTGATCCCGTTAAAATTCACATAAGTGAATTTTACGGTAACAACATCGTTTGCTTTTTCAGAACTCCATGATTTATCGATGTAACGTAATGCACCATGTCCATAAATATTTAAGGATCTTCCACAAATTTCAGCTAAGTAATCACTTCCTATAACAAAACGATTTCATAATATTTAGATAAAATTCAGGTCTGTAAATTTTGTACCTTGCTCTCGATCTTTAGTTGGAAGTGATCCTGCCGGCGAAGATTGACAATTTTTTCGTGCCTTTGGTTTTGCAGTTGCTGCTCGTATATTTATTCGATGATGGTGGGGAAATTTCTTTATTGGCATTGCACTTTTTACAGTGCGCTGAGAAGATTGAGAACGTACAGTTCCTAAAATCACAAAAACATTTTTTTGCACTTACGTTTTGTAGGATATTTCTATCGGAAGAAGATCAGGAAAGAAAAAATTCATAAAGATATCAAAAGAGCTTAAAACCGTTTGTAAAAGGCTCATAAAAAAAATAAATAAACGAACACATTTTTCGAATTTTTTGAATCCAACCAACGAGCTGCCACCTGGAGCAGCATCAAGAGGCAGTTTAGGAATCTATGAATGATATCTGTTAAAAAAAAAATTACCTGCTTTGCTACTATTTGATTCTCCACACGAAGAAGCAGTAGTTCGAGAATAATTTGAGGTAGTCGACCCTGTCGATATGGTACTCGAATTATCCGTTGATATAATTGGAGTCGGCGTAATTTTCATTTCTGGCTCACTGGATATTGCTAATTTCGAGATAACATTTGGTAATAAAGAAGGACTTTCACTTGGAGTTGATGCTTTTGGTTTATCACTATTTTGCTCCACAATTTCTTCTGAATCACTAGAATCACTCGAATTAGACGAATGTAACGAACTGACAGGACTATTAATATTTGGATCGATACTCGAAGTTAAATCCCATGTACTTTGTTTAATACTCAAACATTTATTCGACGATGTGATTCTAGATTCTAATTTTTCTAAATTATTCATCATAGGTACTAAAATTGGCGGTAACTTTAAATTATCACTATTTGTTGATGAGGACGATGTATGTTGTGAATTTTCTGTTTCCACAGATTGTGATCGTCGTAACGAACATGATCTACGACGTTTTCCCTTTTCCAGTGTAAAATCTGTGGGTGCAATCACTAAGTCACAATCTGTTTTTAAGTCTTTGAAGTATGTATTCGTTGTACATGATGTTAAGCATTTAGTTTGAGAACGTAACAGCTCCCAATTTGTGCGTGCATTTGAGATAACTTCCTCGCGTCGTATATTTGAACATACATCAGTGGTTAAATCCATAAAAGTGCTATTTGATAGCTCCTTGTTGTGACGCCATACCATTGCAGCTTTACGAACTTGATCTGTGATTTGCATACCACTTAGTTGATTTAAATTTGGCAAATATGATACTAAGAATGATACACAATCACCGCCCAACGATACTGGATTATTATCGATTGTTATTTCTTTTAAATTTATTGCTTTTGCTAAGCTGCTCATGTCTTCAACGCTAAAAAATTTCAATTGTTTTTATAAAAATTTGTCCAGTAACGGGGGTGGGTATTTTTAATATCAATACTTGTTAGGATAACATTCAAAGGTAGCACAAGACTGCTGAACGTCCTTAAATGAGTTGGCGAAACTAATGATTGAAAACCTGATATAGGTACCGGAAGCCTCTGACCTCAAGTTCACTGACGTCATAGCACTATTGCTGTTCTTGAAAAGCTCCAAATGGTTCATACAGTAGTGGCCGGGGTTGAGCCAACCCCCTTTTCAATATCAAAACAGACCCTATAATCTTAGTATGCCTCACCCTAGGATAGCCACTCTAACCTAACTTAAGCTAGCATAGGATGAAAATCAATATTGATGTTGGTGGATAAGCCATCGACTGATTACATGGCATTAATGACCAAAACTCGTTTTGGTGGGTTTAAAGTTTTGACAATACCCGCAGAGACAAACGAAGCAGAAGAATGACTTTCCAGGGAAAAGAGAATAACTTAATTTTCAAAGAATACGACAGAATGTTCACGCCTGCCTAAAAGAATTCAAAGAGAGCAAGAAAAAACAAAAATTGGTTACAGCTACTATCATTTCTTCTCTGGAAACACTGTAAGCTAGAGCAATATCTTTTGATACTGAGATTAGAAATCGAAGGCAAAGTCTAAGCAAGGGTACTTGAAACTATGAAACTCTTAGCGGTAGAAGGAATCAGGAGCTGCTGTAACTTTTAGAGAGAACCGATCTTGAGTCACTGTCATAGCAGATAACAAGTCATCATACATGGTTGAAGCCAGTACCTCAATTCGCAACTTGAACTGTATAAAACCAAGGAAACTTTTACTATTTTTAACTATATCGATGGAAAAAGAAGGTTGATATAAGTTTGGTCGCTATGTGTGTATGTCTGTGTATCTATCTGAAGGAAAAAAAAAACTTACCTTTGTAGATCATTATTCGAAAGAAATAATTTTTCTAATTGTGGTGTTTCCGAAAATCCTAATAATTTCCGTAATTTATTACGTCGAAAATTTGCTTCACGTAATAATTTCAAACCTTTTAAATCTAGAGTACCAACTGTTTTAATTTGATTACCAGCCACATTTAATACTTTTAATTCGGTTAATGTTGATAGACCGGATAATGTTAATAAACGATTACCATGTAAATCCAATACTTCTAATTTAATCAATGATTTTAATCCTTCAATTCTACGTATTCGATTTTTACCCATCAACAATACTCTTAAACTAATTAATGAATCCATTGAACTAATTCGATCTAATTGATTGTCATAGATGTCTAAAAATACTAAATGTACAAAATTCTGTGAGTGGAGTCCATCTAATTTTGTTAATAGATTATGTTGCATTGATAATAAACGTAATCGGGGTTCACCATCAATGATTGGTAACACAGATAGTCCTCTCCTGAAAATAAAATCATTGATTAATGATATATTTTACAAGCCTATGAAAAAACTGCTTACAAAAACTTTGGGCGACCAAACGCTAATATAATACTTAATACCCTCCACACTTTGGATCTTATTGTCCATACGTTCAGAAGCAGAACTTCACATAACACCCAATTATCTCGATAGACATGGAGCTAGTTAAAAGATATAGTTTTGAATCTACACTCTTTGAAAAATAAGAAATTAATAATAATAAAAAATAAGGGGATTGCCGCAAATGGGTCTCTAGCACCTAGACCAAAGGAATCTCTATGTTGTCCTTGAGAACAATCTGTCAACCGAAGGCGAGGCGGCTCCAGGTAAGAGATGAAATTTTAAGCAAATGAAGCTATAGGATTCTATCGAGGACATATGTCACGCAAAAACCCACAGTTTCTCCGAGCATTTATCGATCCAAGGTTTCGGATCCAAACATTCTAAACCTGACACCCCGTAGGTTTTTGCAGGTGTAAATTACAGGCCCTACAAGTGAGATCATCAAAGATCCCCATGTTATAAAAGTGGTAATTCAATCAACAGTGTTCTGTCAAGGATCCCACTCTTTGCTTTAGGGTGAGTTTCAAGCGAGCACACTCGAATGGTCTAGCTGTAGTTATACACAGTTTGGCCTACCGCATTCCTTGCGCAAAGTCTCAGTAATCAAGATGGGCTTGTCGTAGTCAACGGCTTCTTGCTCTCGTGTCAACGAGTCCGATATTTCATTCCCTTTAACGCCAGAGTGGTCCGGTACCCAGAAGTCCATTTACTTCCATAAAAAATTGTTTTTGTAATAGAAGTCTTCAAAACAAATGATTCCAAGAACACCCGATATAAATTCGAGTGTAGAAGAAAAATATTTGTAAATGTGAAAATACGTACCTATCTAAGCTAATTCGATCTGGGTATCTTTCTTTCTCTTTCTGAGCTCTGGATGCATGTATTTTTCCATCAGCAGTGGTTTGTAATAACACTGGATGTCCTGGTAATAATTTTCCATCTTCTAGAAAGTCATATGGATTGTTTCCACTATTATTAGTACTATTATTTACTTTGCTGTTATGGGTAGGGTGTACCCGTGGTTTTTCTTTATGTTCTATTGCATTATTATTGACTGGAACATTTGGTAATGCAGGGCCAATTGTTAGAAACTTTTTAATATGTGACGATGCATTTATTTCATCTACACTTGCTGTGGATTTGCCACGAGAACGAAATATTGTTCGTTTCTTTTCCTAAAATATAGAAAATAATAATAATTGTAACTCTATATGAAAAATCGGTTTAAAATTAGAGGAAATTAGGTTTAAGGATTATACAGTTGTAGTTTCTTTTTAATTTTGTAATTTGTATTTTAGAAAATAACAATACAAATAATTTGATGAAGACTGCAATTATACTATTTCATGTTTTAATGTGAATTGTAATATCATGGATTCAAGTTTATTTTGCTAAAATTTTTTTCGTTTATTACATAAAATTAAAAAATTTAGCTAGGTTCATCTTTCTTCTTTGAAATTTGAAATTTCTACTTTCAAAATTATGGCATTCATTCAAATCAAAAATCTAATTAAAGTTAGAAGCGGCATTATTTTTTTTAATTTATCTTTCGAAGCTCGATTATTTTTCTTTTAAAAGTTCATATCATTCTTTGAACAAAATGATAGGATCATTTTTGTAATGTCCGATTATTATCGACCATAGTTTGTAGTAGAATAGGCAATTTTATAACATAAATGTTTATAATATTGCCTATATTTACTAAGCAAAGTAGATAGAATAAAATTATTTTTAATCTAAAGAAAAATTAAAGCTTTTAAAAGTTTTAACAGAAACAAATAAATATTATAAATATTTATTATTTAAGTTAACATGCACGTAACTATGTTAAGTTGATATGTGGCGTGTATCAAATATGTAAATGAATCTCAATTAAATTATAAGAGAAATCCCAATTTGTTTAGTTTTTTTTTTTCTCTATATAATTTGAAAGCAAAAGTTTAAATAAAAGATTTGTTTAATTTTTTACTTACAAGAATGGCAGTGGTATTTTTTGGCATTAAAAAAATACAATACAACAAAATAACTCATAATACAAAATATTGAATATTTTTTTATTCTAAATACAATAAATAAAATTAGTTATTGACATTTTTTTATAATTTATTATTTTGTTTATTGAGGTTAAGTACACAACAATAAAACGAGAATATTTTTTTTATTAGATTTTCTACGCATGTCGAATAGGTTACAAGGTATAGTATTTATTCTTCCCCGAAATTTCTAAATTTATTTATTATCTTTAAGATAATGATTTAACAAATTGTTTTGTTTATCGTGTTTATAATTAATTGTTTTTCTAGAAAAGGAAGTTAAATAATTGATAATTTCGATAAAACTTCGAAAGAAAATCTAGGCAAAATGTTGTTTCTAAGAAATAGTTTGCTTCAAACCACAAGAGTTTTAATGATAGCAACAAATAATTACTCAAAACCAGCAAGTAAGTTTGTAAATTTTGTTTTAGAAAAAAAAGTGAGGTTATATAAACATGCGATTTTCATTTGTTTCCTAAAATATCGAATATTTTTGTTTTTAGTTGCATCTATGGGTGCAAAAGGAAAGAAAAAATTAGGAAAATTAGGTCCTATGGTAGAAAAGAAAGTATTGCCAGTGGAAACTGATCCTAATAAGCTTGTAAATTTTGTATGTGGGAGTAACATTTTTAAAGAGGGTAAAGATATTGAATTAAAGCCTGATAGTGAATATCCTGAATGGTTGTGGAAATTGAATATTGGCAAACCATTAACATTAGATGAATTAGACCCAGAAACTAAACAGTATTGGAGAAAACTTCGAAAAATGGGTCTTAAACGTAATAATCAATTAGCCAAAGTGAAAAAATTAAGATAGTTTTATTTAATGTTTGTTTGTTTTTTTAAATATATTTAGTTACATAAATTTTACTTGTAATTGTCTTTATAATCCCACGAATGTAACTTTTTGATTTGATTTTTAAAATTCCAAGTCTAATGATGATTTCAAGTTTTTTTTTACACCCAATTTAACGATTGGATTAATATTGCAGCTAGAATATCCCAGAATTTTTCCGAAATAACTGCTTTTTCTCATAATATTTTAGGCGATTATTTCTCAAAGCTAGTAGCCCAATCGGTAAATGAACACGATATTTGTATGATTCACCAAATTCAGAAAAGCACAACAAAATTAGTCATCTGATTTTTGGTTTTTAAGTCCTGGATAACAATAAATGGTTTCAGAGAGGGCTTTTGAGACGTTTAGAGTCATCTTTGGAAAATCAAGGCGAAGAATGTCCCTAATTTCAACTCGCTGTAACTAAGTCAATTCTGAATTTACATAAAAACTTTCTTATTCAAACATTTTTTTAAATTTATAATCTTTTCAAATATGTAAAAAGTTAATAGGAGTGCCATTTAAAACGGCAAGATTTATCTCGTTCGCGAGTATCGCAAGGGATACAAACTTGACATTTTCAGAAAATACGTAATAGGGAATATTCATGTTTTTTTTATATTTTTAATTCATTGTTTACACCGTTATAACAAAGTAAAAAATATAAATACTGCTTAAAAATGATATATTTAAGTGTAAAAAAATATTTAAAATACATCATAATTTTGATATATTTAAACGTAGTTTTTTTGGCGCTCTCTGTTGATGACGTATAAGTACGTGATCTGTCAATTGGTGACAGTTCAATGTATAATTTACACTTAAAAAAATGAATTTACACTCATTATTATTAAATTTTCTAATAAAAAGCCGTAGAATAGTATAATTTAATGAAATACCATATAAAATGTAAGTAATTAATATTATACAGTATGTCAACAAATTTGACAAGCTCGTACTTTGATGTCACGTCCGTATAAAAATTTGAATTTCCGTTTTAGAAATTTTTAAATGCCCTCCACTGAATTTGTACTTTTATTAATTAATTTTAAGTAATTAAAAAGATATTAATTACTAAAATAATGGTTTAGTTGAAATGTTCAGTCATTAAAGTTACGGAAGAAAAGTATTTGAACCAAATTTAAATTTCATGAATATTCCCTATTCGATACTTTCATGCCGCACAGCAAAGCAGCATTTCATACGAAGTTAAACAACATTAGTGTTACCAAAAATTTTGAACACACTGTAAAGTATAATGGAATAACCGGGCGTTAGGGTGGAGAAAAAAAAAAGTAATTTTTATTTAAAAAATATTTATTTAAATATAAATTTTTACAGTTGTTTTTTTTTTTTTTTTAAATGTACAAATAAGACGCCACCCCTCCTTATTTCGGTAAATTTTTTCCAAATAATGAATTATACAATTCAGTTTTAGCATGATCTGTCCATTTATTCTCATCCATTGGTGCCAGAAAATTCACTAATTTCGTATGTACCGTATAACGTATTTTTCGACCTTTTGTCGCTTTTGTATCAACATTCCGTTTCATTTTACTACGCATACTTTGTAACTGAATCCATTGTTGACTTAATTTAATCGGATCTGTAATATTTGTTGATTTATATTCGATTAATTCACGTAATAATTGATGATAAAAATCATCATCATCGTAAATTTCCGCATTATATTCTTCGTAAGTTCGTTTTCTCGATGTAGTCTCATCATTTTCATCATCAGATCCCGTTGATTTAACAGATTTAAGTCCTACAATATTGTAATTGGAACGTTTTAATTGAGTTTTACGAATATATTTTTCACGATCTTTTAAAATATATTCGATTTGATTAATCACTGAATTTGTATTGATTAAATTTTTCGATACGGAAATTCGTGTTTTTTCATTCCATTTTCTAATCACGTTATTTCGATAATTTCTATAAGTGTTATGTCGTTTCGATATTGTCTGTTCATAATCGGGTAATGTTTTAACTTTCTTTGTAATTGGTTCACCAGTTTCTTCTTCATTTTCCGAAACAATTTTTTCTTCATCTTCATCATCGCTAGGAATTTCCTCGTCACTTTCTTCAACTGTTTTCTGGTCAAGATTTTTAGTTTCGGGGTATTTTTTTAGTAACGTATCTTGTAAATTTAATAAACCGTCTAAAACTTTAGCTACATTTGATTGGGTTTCTTTAGCAAGCTTTTCGAATTCTTCGCCTGATTTTTCTTTGATTTTCGTGTAGGTATCGGTTTGAGGTAATCGATTTGCTGTTATTAAACATTTTTGTAATTTAATACGAACTTCAAGTAAATTTTCCCATAAACGTAATTGATTTTTCACACATTGTCCTTTTTGTACCTGGCTATTAATATTTTCTTCTCGCATGTGTTTAAAATTCGAATTTTCCTCACGACTTTCATCATTCTCTTCTCCAAAATCTTCACCTTCGTCTGATTCATCTTCATCGTCGACACTTGAATCTTCTTCATTTTCGATATTCGAATTATCTTCCTCAGAAACTTCGCTATCATCACTTTGTTCATCTGGGATATTTTCATCACTATCTTCGAAATCTTTACGAGATCGTCGTTTTCCCGCATACCGTGTATCGATGTTTTCTAATAATTCTAAATTTTGTTTTGTAATTTTACTTGGTTTAAAATCTCCGATTTGATCTTCGTCTTCAATATCTTCATTGGATACAACTTTTGCTCTAGTATCTTCATAGATATCATCTTCGGGATCTATTACACCTGGTGCTGTATTTAACACATTCGAAATTTTATCGGAAAGTGTTTGTGTTTTCTTTCGAATCATTTTATAGAAAAACAAAGAGAAATTTTATTATGACATGAAAATGTTTGGTTAGTTTGCTGTCATATTAATTTGTCAAACACGTGTTTTTTTCGTAAAATATTTCGATATGTTCGATATTTATCATATAGATGGCAATACATATTCTACAAAAATAGGGTATTATCGTTAGTCAAATATAAATCATGAAATTTGAAAAAAGTTAAAATTTATGTAAAAATATACTTAAATATTCTGATTTCGAGTCATAAAAGCACATTTTTCTTTTATAATATTAAAATTAAAAATCGTAATTTTTAATCTGTATATCACGTGACCTAAAACGCGGGCAAGCCTTGCGATGATGTCATATCGGTATGAACCATAGACCATCAGTTACTTCAGTGTGGACAGCTGGGTATAATATATACATAGATAATAAATATTGGTAAAAGTTCAGTTTTAGCACTTTTTCTTATAAAACATCCTAGAACATCAGGAAAAAAACCATTTTCAAGCATTTTTTACGTAGATTACGAATCCGTATGCGACGATACCGAAAAACTTACAGTTTTTCTTTAATTCAGGAAAATATACTCAATTTTCTTGGTTAATATTTTCAAGCCTAAAAATGAATAACTGTATTCATAAATTAATTAAAAATAGGTCGTTATTTACTTTATTTATTATTAAATATGTTAAATTTATACAAAAATTATAAAAATATATTTAATAAAATAATATTTTTAAATATTTAAGTATTGAGTTTCAAAATGAATATGGCGTCAACATGTGACATTTATCTTGTTTGTGTAAACATGCAAAAATAGGGTTGACGACAAAATTAATGGATAGTATGAAAGCCTAAAAACAACTATTAACCTACGATACTCATGCTAACTCGATACCGTTAAAAGTATGATTGACATCAAATCAAAGAGTGAACGCAAGGGCCAAAAACCCGCAGACCCGTCCTAACTCGATCCCATTAAAGGCATGGCCAACCTGTTGATCACAGGGTGAATTCAATCACAGAGTGAACGCAAGGGCCAAAAACCCGCAGACCCGTCCTAAATCGACCCCATTAAAGGCATGGCCAACCTGTTGATCACAGGGTGAATTCAATCACAGAGTGAACGCAAGGGCCAAAAACCCGCAGACCCGTTATAACTCGACCCCATTAAAGGCATGGCCAACCTGTTGATCACAGGGTGAATTCAATCACAGAATGAACGCAAGGGCCAAAAAACCCGCAGACCCGTCCTAACTCGACCCCATTAAAGGCATGGCCAACCTGTTGATCACAGGGTGAATTCAATCACAGAGTGAACGCAAGGGCCAAAAACCCGCAGACCCGTTATAACTCGACCCCATTAAAGGCATGGCCAACCTGTTGATCACAGGGTGAATTCAATCACAGAGTGAACGCAAGGGCCAAAAAACCCGCTCGCAAGATTTTTGGCCTTTGCGTTCACCATATGATTGAATTCACCCTGCGATCTACGGGTTGGCCATGCCTTTAATGGGGTCGAGTAAGGACGGGTCTGCGGGTTTTTGGCCCTTGCGTTCATTCTGTGATTGAATTCACCCTGCGATCTACGGGTTGGCCATGCCTTTAATGGGGTCGAGTTAGGACGGGTCTGCGAGTTTTTGGCCCTTGCGTTCACTCTGTGATTTGATGTCAATCGTACTTTTAACGGGATCGAGTTAGCATGAGTATCGTAGATTAATAGTTGTTTTTATGCTTTCATACTATCCATCAATTGTGTCGTCAACCTTATTTTATAAATGCATACATACACAAACAAGGTAGATGTCACTTGTTGACGCCATATTTGTTTTGATACCTACTCAATACTTAAATATTTAAAAAAATTATTTTATTGAATATATTTTTATAATTTTTGTATAATTTTAACATATTTAATAATAAATAAGGTAAATAAAATATCATAAAAACATGTTTAATTAACTTAACACATATATTCCATTTTAGGCTTATAATATAACTTGTATTAACCAAGAAAATTCATATTTTCAAAAAGCATATTTTCCTGAATTAAAGAATTTTTCGGTATCGTCGCATATAGATTCGTAATCTACGTAAAAAATGCTTGAAAATGGTTTTTTTCCTGATGTTCTAGGATGTTTTATAAGAAAAAGTGCTAAAACTGAACTATTACCTAAATATTTATATATATTATAATCAGATGTCTATGAATATATCTGTCAAACTTATTTGTGTTATTTCGTGTAATGATACCGATATTACGTCATCAAATTGGATGTCCGCGTTTTTGACAGTTTAAAAAAGGTTTAAAATTTAATTTAATGTGTATTTTTCTGAAATAAATTTTTGGTGGCTTTTTATTAGCAAAATCAACATTTAAAGTACTTTTTCAAAAATTGTGGAATACCCTATTCATTTGGCAGAAGAATAGTTTACGCGAGATCAACTCTCTTTTATACATATTAGTTTCTCGCTACTTTTGGACATCCCATTGGCTCCATTTAATTCTGAAATACGGGAAATGTAGCATGTACGGTTGTTTACTAGGCAGATTGATCACCAATTCATATTTTTAACACTTTTGTTTAAAACAATTTCATGGTGTTGGTAAAAGACAATAAACCCATTGCAGTAAAAAGTATCTAACAGTAATCAACATTAAATGAGGGGAAAATATGGCTTTAGTGATGGGCTCTGCTACTCACGACTTTTTTACCATTCATTAAACACTTTTTGGTCTTTCTGTAACTCTTCTGTACAATAAGCTCATTAAATTTGGATTGATCGAACCTAATCACTCTGTACACAGATAAAAAATATAATCTTTAAAATTTTGTTATTAAAGAAAGTGCCTCTTTTTTTATGAATAATTAATTTTTTAATAATAAGTAGTGATCACGTGAATTTTTTTTCCTTATTATAATCATAGTAATGACATAAAAGTACTTGAAATCGATAATAAATATTAAATAAGTATCAATTTTACGAAATCGAATGAAACATAGTATTTCTTTATCTTATATGTTGTAAAAATCCTACAAATGATTTCACAAAAATTTGTTATTATATTTTTATATCTTCACCGATTAATATGTCCCTAATTTACCTTTTTCTTTTGAGGAAAAGTTTAAAGAAGGAAGAAGGGGATTTGAATCAATATTTTCCCACCTGGTTCGATTACGATATTCTATAATTAGAATAATAAAGCCAAAAACTCGTCCCGTGCTATGAAAAATTCTAGTTATTCCATAGACCACTACTATTTTTTTTTAAAGATTTAACCACGCTTATGACTGTCATGTTGAATGTTGACTCGTTCACATTATTAGTGATTTACAACAATACTGAAACATTTTGTAAAGTTAATGTTATTTTTTTTATCTACTTGTATTATATCAAATAACTTAAATTGATTCCATAAAGTTGATGATAAAATTTTCATTATGAAATGTTAGTACCTAAAGGAATTACGCTATCGAATATTGTATCTATAGCCAGTAATTTGGAAAACATGAACAAAAATTTTTATACATTTCTGACTGTGCTGTGTTTTTTTCATGTATTTTTTAATCTTAAAACAATTCAAAAATTAATAAATTGCAAGTTGTACTGCACCCATGAATTACAAATTTTTTTTAACTTGTAAAAGTATGCAACTTTTATTACATTTACGTAATAGTATGATATAACTTTAGTATAGTATTATTTTTTTAAAGTTTAAATTTTGTAAATAAGATTAACTTGTCTTTGATTCTGAAATACCAAAACCATAGACCTTTTGAAACCCTTCTCGAAAACATTAGGAGAAGAGTGATTCTAAACAGGCCTGTACCTGCTTGTGTCTTATTCGTGTAACTGAAAGTGAATAAGCAGAAAAATGAAGAAAAATCGTATAACAACCGTTAAACCACAAAATTCAAATCAACAAATATTCAATTCCTTAAAATTACTACAGCAATTAATAAATATTCTATTTTTATATCAAATAAATATAAAATTAACAACAAATACCAAAGAACCATTATATTATGTAAAAAAATCACCAACAATTTATTCAATAATACGTTATATAATTCTAATATCAATACCAATATTATATGGTACATATTATTATCAACAGATTGATTTAAATCGTTTAAATACATTTTTAAAATTTATCATATACATTGAACGTTATGCATTAATGTTTATAACATTATTTAATAATAATGAATTTATTAATACAACAATAATTGTGTTTAATAGTTATCGACAATTACATAAAATTTTTAATAAAATTCAACAAGAGTATAATTTAAAATTATTGTATTTACAAACGATATTTATTGTATGTATTACAAGTTTATGTTTAATTGCTAATATTGCATTATCGTGGGCAACGAATTTAAATCAAGGAATAATATGGGATCAAATTTATCAAGGTGTTTTGATGTTATTTCAACAGATTGTATTAATTTTATTTTGTATATTATTATTAATAATTTTACATAGCTATCAAGTATTGAATAGATATTTAAAGGATTTATTAAAAGTGTACGAAGAGGATGAAGTTATTAATAATAAATTTGTTGTGTTTGAAATGTCCACCCTGTATAAAGGTTAGTAGTGAAGGTTAATCTATTGACCTTTGTCTTTTGAACTATGCTTAAAAGCTTAAACCATTAGTAATCATTGAATGAATAGATGGGTATCAAGACACCATAGTAATTTCTTATCAATTTAAATGGTCTATAGTCCAATTATATTAGGGATTCATCTTGGATTCAAACAGAATTAGCTGAATACTTGTACAAACCTTTATTTTGATAGTACAAATGTTGTCTCAAAAGCAGTGGCGGATTTAGAGATTTGCCGCCCGTAGGCTATTCAATTTTTGCCGCCTCTAAATTTTGATATCTTAGTTCACAATCATATCAATTATCTATCAATAAAATTGCAACTTTATGATTTGTGCTCCATTATCCTCATTACATCAAGACACTCAGCCAGACACTCTTGCTGAGTGGTCATGTCGTTTGTTTTGGCGTTACAACACAAATACGACTACGCAATTGCATGCCTTAGGCGCGAAGCGCGTAGGTATGCTCGACTCTTGCCTAAAAATCTAAATCCGATGTTTTCTCACATTAAACCGTGTCTAACAAATACGATGTACATGTATATTATTTAAAAAGCAACTTATCAAAAAGAAAAATAATCGCTGAGCTCATAAAAATTATTTGTATTTTCTAAAAAAGTTGGCTTTGTGAAAAAGTTAACAAATGTAAACATTCAATTTAAATAATTCGTGTACGACATAAGCGCTTAAGGCATGATCATTTGGATTTTCCAAACTTTTTCTTACTACAAATAAAATAATTAACTGATAAAATGTATCCATTTTCTAATCCGCAAATTGTCTAACTTCATATTTAGTAGAGGGAATTTTTTTATTGTCATGTTGCAATCGTTCAAATATCAGTTATTCGATTGATTTAAACAAAAAGACTATACTTATTCTGAATCTCTATAAGATATCGAACTAGTTTTTTATTTAATAAAAATTAGTCAGTATTTTTTACGCATAAAGAAATAACTTTCTGGAATAGAATTTGACAATTTGCAAACATGCTGCAGCAATCATGATTAGACCATCGATATTGTATCAAGATTGAATTGTGTAAGGAGATCTCATAATTATTAGGTACACGGAGAAAAAATTATAGTAATTATCAGTGAAGAAAATATGTAAAAATAACTAAATTTCGACTATAATATGGAATCGCTACTGCGATATTCTAAAAATTCATGATCATTACATTATAATCAAAAGCGTTTAGCAATTGTTTATGCAGAGATTTTGAGATATTTATTATTTAGCACTGTATATAGGACTATATTTCGGTTTTTGTTGAATATTTTAATTCCTCTATAATTTTTGAAATTCGTATTTTGTGTGTGTATTATAATTTTTTCTAAATTTTGTCAATCGAAATAAAAAATTTATGAACTGAATTTGCCGCCCCTTAAAATTTGCCGCCCTAGGCTCCAGCCTACTCAGCCTGCTGGTAAATCCGCCACTGCTCAAAAGCACAGTCATATAATATAAACAAGTCATTTAACTTCTCTCAAAACCATGGGTTTCTTAGTGAAAATGTTTTAGTTACATTATTAAACACTAGACAGCACCACATATGTTAAATCCAAATGGATCCTGTAGTTTGGATTCGATACTGGTGGCGTTGCTATGTAGCAGTTTTGGGAACTAACAGACTTGTACATGACTGTGGTCAAGTGTCAGCGTCCATATTCAAGGTCAAAGGTTGCAAAAATCACCAACTAAATCAGTGGTAAATTTTGGTCTTGGGAAGAGGTTAGATGTCTGAGTGACTTGCCCTTCCTGGTGCGCTCATGATTCTTAGGATTATACATTTTTAATATTGATATTTTATTGCGCGTTTTACAACAATATTAATTTTTACAGTACAACCTGATGCCAATTTAAATAATTCATTATGTTTATGCCGTTTTATTCATCAAGAATTAAGTGATTCAACAACATTATGTAATAATACATTTTCACTGTATCTATTAATTACAATAATTACGCAACATTTTGAGTTGCTTTTTATGGAGCATTCAATTGTTATAGCAACTGTTCGACGGCCATCTTTTGTATTGTTTTATGCATGGATATTTATATTTTTGGCTGTTCCTTTACGGTTTTGTCAAACTATCGAAACTGAGGTATTTATTCAATTTTATTCAAGAGCTAGTGTTTATAAAATTCGGGGTGCGCGAGATTACTTTGAGCATTTTGGTCGGTGAATTGAAATTTGAAAGTTGGGCGTAATCTGGTCGAAATTTTTTTGTTATGGACAATAATATTTTACGAAAATGGGGTTTTTATTTTATAAAATCATAATTCTAAAAATTACTGGACCAGATTTCGGCTTGGTTTAATCCTGAAATTTCGATTCCAAAAAAGAAACATGAAGATAGACAAAGTTATGTTTCGCATCTTGAATTTATTAGGGATAATTCTAAAAAGTTTCGTTTCTCTTCCAGTCGAGGAAAACGATTCATATTATCAATAAATTCGATACAAATTATGATAATAAGGATATACAATTAACGGTAAGTTTCCCGTAATTGTAGCGTTACGAGATACTCACAATGATTGCGTCTGGAATCTTTTTCGAAATAAGAAAGTTTTTTGTTACAGAAAGATTTATTTAATTTGCAAGAAATTCATCAAAAAGTTGATTTTAATGCAGCCGGTGTATTTCCTTTGAAGTTTTCGGTCTTTATCACTGTAAGTCATACTTAAAAATATTTTTGATAATTTTTGATTAATTCACACTTGTGTGAAAAAACAGGATACCGAGAAAAGATGTATTTGATAAAACTACAAATTTTATTACTGATAAAAAATTTTGTTACTACCGTCGCTAAATTAAAAAATTTTTGTCTTATTTTTCAGATGGCCAGTTTTACAACAACTATTTTTGTAATATTAATGCAATTTAGTCACAATTAATTTTTGGGCTTAAAATGAAGTTTAATTATATATATATATAAATAAAATTATTTACAAAGTACTTAAAGTTAAAAATCGAGAAAACAAAAAAAATTTTGTGTTTTTATTTCAAGGATATAGATAGCCCAAAATAACTTTTGCTAAGGCAAGGATTAATAAAAATTTTTTGTTTATATTATTAAAATTAATCATCACATAAATTTTAATATTCTAATTTAATGAATGGATTTAAAATAAAAAATGTCATACATATTTAGTTAATCCATATAATAATTAAATTAATTTACGCCAAATAAATTCCAAAAATAAAATAACTTAATCCTAGTGGATTTAAATTGTTATATTGATTGTTTGTAAACTTTACTAAATATTTTTATTGATTTTATAGACTATATGACTCGTTTTATCATAGGAAATTCAAAGTTAAAACGAAAATTTATTAGTCAAAAAATTTTATCGAAAATATACTCATAGAAAAATAGAAACTAATTGTAAAAATATCTACGACTCATTCATGTTCTTAATAAAAAAAAATACTGGGTCCGCGTCAGTTCACAGAATTCTTCAAGATGAAACCAATTTTTGTTATTGATTGCATAGTGAAAAATGATTATATAAATCATCAATCAAGGAAATCGAAAATTAGCATTTTTTCCACCCTTTAAATAAATTTTTTTTCGCATCTTTGTAACTCAATAAGACAAAAATAAATAATTGTTAACTAATTTTTTTAGTTCTTAAAATTGCATTGAAGTAGTAAAAGTTGCCTATAGCTAATAAGGAATTTTTAGGTAATGCAGAAAATTTAAAGTATTAATTTAAAAAGTTAAATACTTGTTTTTAAATACTTTATGAGTTATTTGTAATATTAGTTTAAAAAAGACATATTTCTGATTTAGTAGTCAACCCAATATGTACGTACATTAACTTCATTTGGCTTGATCAAGATATTTATAATGATATAACATAAAATTTTCTCATTCTTACTTTAAATTACCTCTACTATGTTTAACTTTTTCTGATAACTCACAACTTATTTTTTTTAATGAAAGTTTGGAAAAAAAATATAAATTAACAGATTGTAAATTATTTTCAAAATATTCTCAAAATTTATGGCAAGCTGAAATCGATTTAAAAAGTTTTAGTTTTCTGTGTAACAGATGCTCCCAATCAGCAAACAAATTATAACGTGCGATAAGGAACATAGTTCCAAAAAATTTAATAAATTTTTGATATAATTAAAGGTGTCAATAAATTAGTCAATACCTATATATTTGTTGTAAAATTATGATAAAAGCACTTATAATGAGTCAAGCAAAAAAAAGTTTATCATAAAGGTACTTTGATTGAATAATAATAATAATACGATAACGAAATTCAAATTAGATAGTATATAAATATATATATTTAGTAAAAATTTAATTTTTTTCTATAAAAAATAATATTTTCATTTTTGAAGTATTGAAATAAAAGTTTTCAAAAAATGAGAGTCAGTTTTTTATTAATTGCTACAATTGTGCTATTGTTCGAACAAGTAGTTGGACATGATAGTAAGTATTGCTTTATTCAAAATTAGTTTTTAAATTATATGCAACAATCTTTGATAAATTTTTTATATTTTTGCAATGATTAAACTGTACAAACTCAAGGATAAATACCTGATGTTGAAATATATTAATTTTCGAGTGGTTTAATCAATGACGTAACATTAGTACAGGAGGATCCTAACATTTATTATTACAATTTTCTTATTTTCTTCTCAATGAAATTGAAGTGAAATATGGCAAAATAATCGTCAATAAATAAGTACTGGTTTAGGTGATTTAAATCACAAAACTATAAAACTATATTTCCATTTTACTTGAAAACAAAAACGCATAGACAACTGTTATCTCGATTGCTTTCCCTCTGGTATAGTAAACTTTTCCATGACATAGCTGTGTCATAGATAGCACAATATCTTTAAAGAAATAAAAAGATGATTCAAGGTACATTATCCACAAGGTACAAGGTACACGAGGTACAATTACTCGACCCCAGTGTTTACTTTTATTAGATCAGTAAAATGATTTTTTTTTATACTAATAGAAAAAGTAGTCTGCTATTATGGAAGTTGGGCCACATATCGACCAGGAAATGGTAATTGTGAAGTGGAAAAAATTGATCCAACATATTGTACGCATGCAATATACACATTTGTTGGTATTAATGAGGATGCCACAATACGGATAATTGATCCGTATGCTGATTTACCCGATAATTATGGCAAAGGTAAGAGTTGTTCATATTTTTTCTAATTATGTCCTAATATATTTATTTTGTATGTTGATTTTATTTAAAGATGGTTTTGGAAAATTTAACGCTTTGAAAAAGATTAATCCAAATTTAAAAACATTAATTGCGATTGGTGGATGGAATGAAGGATCTACTAAGTTTTCACACGTAAGTCAGATTTTTTATAACAAAATTTTTATTTAAATTTGTTTTAGCATCCCTCTTTTTGCGCCGGGGGTTTATAAAACTAATATTTTTCTATCGAATTTTTTGTTTTTAGGTGATGAATAATCCAGAATTAAGAGCACAATTTGTCAAAAACTCTGTTGATTTCGTCTTGAAATATGGTTTTGATGGTTTCGATTTTGATTGGGAATATCCAAATCAACGCGGTGGCATCGAAGAGGATAAAGAAGCTTACATTGCTACAATTAAAGAATTACATGAAGCTTTCAAACCTCACGGTTTGTTATTATCAAGTGCTGTAGCAGCGGCAAAATCTTCAGCTTCACTATCGTATTTAATACCAAAAATGAGTCCGTACGTAAAATTTTTTTGAAAATATAGCATTTTTCCTTTAATCTCAATAAATTCTGATTATTTTTCCCAAAGACATTTGGATATAATAAATTTAATGGCATACGATTTGAATGGTGGCTGGAATAATTATGTTGGAATAAATGCACCATTGTATCCACGGGAAGATGAAAGTGAAGAAATCCGTGGAAACTTAAATGTGGAAGCATGTATTAAATATTGGATGGATAATGGTGTTGATCCAAAAAAAGTTGTCCTAGGTATGCCATTGTATGGTCGATCATTCCGTTTAGTTAACAAAGATAACTACAAACCGGGGGCACCAGCAAGTGGAAAAGGAATTGGTGGTCCATATTCAGGAGAACCGGGTATGGTTGGTCTAAATGAGGTAATAAAGCATTAAATAAAAATAATTTTTTCGCAAAATATAATATCTCAAACGTTTCAAAAATATTTAGATTTTGGAAATTTCAAATAATGGTTGGACTCATTATTGGGAACCCGAAGGTATGGTTCCATACATGGTTAAAGACTATGATTGGATTGGATACGAAAATGAACTATCGATTGCTCTGAAAACGCAATTTGCCATGGAAAAAGGATTGGGAGGTGTTATGATTTGGAGTCTTGAAACTGATGATCTTACCGGATTTTCTGGACAAAAATTTGTTTTCTTAAAAACAATTAATAACATCTTAAATGGAGGATCATTGGTAAGTTCTTAACAGTGACGAGTAAGTTTTTAGAGTGGGGATGATCTCTATTATCTTTAACTTCTGATAGTTCACATTCACAACCAAATATTTGCGTACATTACATTTGGTTTGATCAGGATATTTATTATGATAAAATTTCGACAAAAAATATAAATTATAAAAATATTTTTGCACATTCTAAAAATTTAAATTATGGTTTTAATTTCACAGCCATCAACAACATCTACACCAAAACCAACAACCAGTACAGCAGATCCATCAATCAGTACAACAGATCCATCAATCGGTACAACAGGTCCAACTTTAGCCCCCGGAAACATTTGTACAAAACCGGGTTTTGTACGTGATCCTGATGATTGTAGTGTATTTTATATGTGCGAGGAATCATCGGATGGATCGTATACCCAATATCGATTTGAATGTTCAGATGGTCTTTACTTTAACGAAGACACGGAAGTCTGTGATTATGCAGAAAATGTACAATGTTAGCAATTATTAAGGACCCTATGGTGTAAGTGTGTCCCACCCCAGGACAGTCACTCTAACCTAACCTAACCTAACCTAACCTAGCAATTATTATTGTAATTCGTTTCTTTTGTATTTGTATACAATTAATTTTTTTTTTTTAAATAAAATGATTTTGTAAAAATTTTATTTAATGTTTTTTAACTTATTTTGAAACCAAACGTATTTTATTTCAAAATCTATGCGTTTTATATAAATCAAGACTACACATGCTCTATATAAAACAAAAAATTGAAAGAAGTGAAAACGTAACACAGTAGCCATGAGGCGAATACTGGTCCTTTTTGTATTGGGCTTAGGTTAGCCCTTAAGATTAGATTAAGCTATATTAGGATTGAGAATTTGATCTGTTAGACGTACACTATCACTTATATTTTTAGTCTCTTACTAACTCTAAAGTAACTCTTTACGAGCTGCAGCAACACACCCGGTTTTTTGTCTCAATTATTACGATAAGTTCCAAAGTTCCATGCTAGGAAAGCTAAAATATTTTGTATCTTAATATATATTAGCTCTCTTTGCTGCGTAGATTGTTTATTTATTTTAGAAATAAAAATACGTTTTTGAATTTATACAAATTTGTAAACTAGAAAATTTGTCTACTAAGTACGGAGTCGTCCCCTCCCATAGAGCATACAATTACTGGTTATCTTAGTCAAGAAATATTGTCAAAAAAATTGCAAATTGTGCGGAGAAACACACCTAAGAATTTACAAAAGAAAAAAAATTCATTTTATCTCAAATAGATAATAAATAAGTTGTAAAAATTAATCGATAAATCAGCTTATATTAATGAATTTCTGAGATTTTTCATTAGTTTTTTATCACGAATGGACATAAATAAACTCATTCTATTTGAAAATGAAAAGTTTATTATTGATTACAGTTACAATCTTTGTGTTTGCCGTCGAAACATTCGGTCATGACAGTAAGTTAAAATTAATTGTATTTATAATAACAAAGACCGCATATAAGTAAGAAAGAACTGCAACTATTGCAGTGAAAAACATTTTTTTAACATTGGGCCATAACTGTGAGAAACCTCAACAATATTGTAGCTTACTGACGCCATATTGACAGTGTGTGGATTTCAGCACCAGGTGGCAGAAAGGAAAACTAAATTTAAATGAGTTGGCTAGGCAAGTAGGCAAACGATATCGATTCAAATCATTAGCCTAGCTGCTTGATTGAATGGCTGAATATCGTGTAGATCACTAGTTGAAGAGCGCTGTTTAGTAAAAGAACTAGGCTGTTAATTGAACGGCTAATTTTTATATTTGACATAATTTTGTATTTGAGTAAATATTGGATAAAGCAAAAGTTTTTGTATTTTTGTTTGAACACTTTTAACGATTGCACAGAAATTATAATGCATTAATTTTTAAAACACTTTTTCTGGTTTATTTTCTTCCAGCAAATAAAGTCGTTTGTTATTATGGAAGTTGGGCAAAATACAGACAGGGTAATGGTAATTGTGAGGAAGAAACCATTGATCCAAATCTTTGTACACACTTAATTTATACATTCGTTGGATTAAACGGGGAGGATGGATCAGTTAAAGTTTTAGATGCTTGGGCTGATTTACCGGCATCAGAACCAGGCGGTGGCAGAGGTAAATGCTTCCTTTTTAAAATAATCTAACAACTTATGTTTGGAAATAATTCCATTAAGAATATTCAAAGAGTTTTTTGTTAACTAGATGGTTATGGAAAGTTTAATGCTTTGAAAAAAATTAATCCAGAATTAAAAACATTAATTGCTATTGGAGGCTGGAATGAAGGTGAAACAGCTAAATATTCAAATGTGAGCTTTCATTTTATCATTATTATCCTCATTTTAAACTTATTTTGCTACTTTCACAATCGCTTTACCAGTGCGAAAATAAAAAGGATAAAATTGACGGGAAAATATTATTTAATAAAAAACTTCAGATAAAAAATTATTAAATCTTTAAAATTTAGGTACTCAATGATCCAAATTTACGTAGTAATTTCGTTAAAAGTGCTTTGGAACTTGTATTAAAATATGGATTTGATGGCTTCGATGTGGACTGGGAGTATCCAAATCAACGGGGATCAGAAGGAAAAGAATCTGATAAAGAAGCATTTATTGCAACACTTAAAGAACTACATGAAGCTTTTCAACCGCATGGTTTGTTAATATCTGCTGCTGTAGCAGCGGCAAAAACTTCAGCGAGCAAATCATATATTATACCAGAAATGAATTCGTAAGTAATATATATTTTCTGACAATTGCCACAAAAATTGAAACAAATAGGATGTTGAAACATTTTGTGGGTATAGATTTTATTCCAAGAGTAAAGGTTCCTAAAAAGGAATAACATAGAAAAAAATCTTGGAATGTCGGTTTTGATGATCACAGGATAATTGAAATAACACAAGTAATAATTAATGATTTGTAATTAAAGTAAAAATAAACTGAAAATGTACAACTCTGTTACATTATGTATATTGACAACTAAAAATATAAGGCGGCTTTTTTACACTAGTGCCAACTTAATAATAACACATATTTTTATTAATAGAATGTGTACAAAATAATTTTCTCATTCCAACACTCCCACTAGAAAATTATTTTTCTAGCTCTTCTTTAAACCCCGTTACTCCCATGCCACTAACACATTTGACATGTTTTGTCTGAACTAACCCTTTCGTTAAGACGTCCGCTAACATACTATTAGTGTCTGTTGGCACCAATTTTATATCCTCAGATATAATTCTTTCGCGTATATAATGATGTCGAATATCAATATGTTTGGTTCGACTATGATGAGCATTAGAATGCGCTAAATCAATTGCACTTCGGTTATCACAGAAAATAACCGTCGGAGAGCACGGACCTAGCTTAAACTCTTTGCTAAAATTTTTAAGCCACATGGCTTCTTGTGTGGCTGCCGCTAAGGCCATGTATTCAGCTTCGGCTGTCGATAAAGCGACAGTGATTTGCTTTTTAGTTGACCAAGTTATGGGACCACCTTGGAATTTAAAAACGTATCCCGTAACTGACCTTCTTTCATCTACATCACTCGCCCAATCGGCATCGCAATAGCCAACTAGATCGTCAGTTTCATCTTTACAAAATTCTAATTTATAGTTCGCAGTCCCTTTCAAATATTTAAAAATTCTTTTCACTGCATTCCAGTGAGGTTTTCCTGGGTTATTATTGAACCTCGAAACTACACTAACCGCGAACGCAATATCTGGCCGAGTGCCATGTGCAGCATATAAGAGGCTTCCAACAGCTTGTTGATATGGAATGTTCAACATTTCTTTCGCTTCATCAGGCGTTTTCGGAGACATATTTTTGGAAAGTTTTTGATTCGTATCTAATGGCGTACTTATTGGATTGCAATCCGACATATTGAATTTATTTAAAATGTCTTCAATATATTTTTTCTGACCAATCCATAGTTTTCCTTTGGAACGATCCCGAGAAATTTCGAAACCTAGACAATGTTTCGCTTCACCAACATCTTTCATTTTAAATCTAGAGCTCAATTGGAGTTTTAAATGACTTTTGAAAGTAGAATCATTAGAAAAAATCAGTAAGTCGTCTACATATACGGCCACAAATGTCAGTTTTTTTTCTTTGATTTTGTAATATACGCATGAATCGGTCCTACTCCTCGTGAGTCCCGCTTGAAGGAGACAATCATTCAATTTATTGTTCCACTCCCTGCTAGATTGTTTTAAACCGTAAATAGTTTTTCGGAGTCGGCAAGCTTTGTCATTGACTTCAAACATTTCGGGTTGTGACATATATATTTCTTCAGATAAATCGCCTTGCAAAAAGGCACTGACAGCATCCATCTGATCTATGCATAAGTCATATCGCACAGCCAGAGCCATAAGGTATCGAATTGAGCTATATCTTACTACAGGTGAGTAAGTTTCATCGTAATCGATCCCTGGTTTCTGGGCGCAACCTTTCACAACCAGTCTAGCTTTGTACTGAACTTTCCCTGTCCCTGAACGTTTAGTTTTGAAAACCCACTTTGATTTAATGACGTTTTTATTAATCGGAACGTCAATCAAATCCCAAGTGTGGTTTGCTATTAACGAGTCGTACTCGTCTTTCATAGCTAACTTCCACTCATTTGCATCGGGCCTGGTTAGAGCTTCTTCCACGGATATTGGATCAAAGTTAGTTGATTTTGTCATGTATAACAGAAAATCATCCAATACTTTTGGTTTTTTAGGTCGCTCAGATCGGCGTAGATCTGTAGAAGTGCTATCTGCGGAATGTATTGCTTCCTGTGGAAATTCGAAGGTCGGGTCTTCCAAAGAATTTTCAGAGAAATATGTACTTGAGTCATCACTTTCTGCAACAAAGTCACTTTCTCCCACTTCAAGTACATCTTCATTAAAATTATTGTCTATGTCCAGAGGACTACCTCCCACTAAATCTAAATTTACAGTATCAACATCGGTTTTCTTAGAAATATTATCATTTTCCAAAAAAACTACATCTCGAGAGATGTGGGTACGTCTCGATTTGGGTTCATATAAACGATATCCTTTACAGTTTGAGCTGTATCCTACAAAAACACATTCTTTGGATTTTTGATCAAGTTTCCTGCGGTTTTGTTTGGGTATGTGCATGATTGCCTTGCAACCAAAAATTTTTAAGTGATCTAGTTTCACTTTAGTACCTGACCAAACTTCCTCAGGGATGCCATTAGATAAAGATTTTGTGGGTGACCTATTAATTAAATAAACGGCTGTGGAAACCGCTTCTGCCCAAAATTCTTTCCCTAAACCTGAATCTAATAACATGCACCGGACCTTTTCTACAATTGTTCTATTCATACGCTCAGCTAGCCCATTTTGCTGCGGAGTATGCGGTGTAGACAATTGGTGCTGTATTCCTGATTGTTGTAAGAAACGAGTAAAATCATTCGAGCAATATTCTCCCCCATTGTCTGTACGCAAAATTTTAATTTTATAACCGGATTGATTTTCAACAAATGCTTTGAAATTTTTAAAATGTTCAAATACTTCACTTTTATTTTTAAGAGTGAAAACAAAAACTTTATGAGTAAAATCATCAATGAATGTTAAAAAATATCGTGCACCACCTAACGAAACACTCTCCATTGGACCGCACAAATCCGAATGCACTAACTCTAAAATATTTTTAGCACGGGTTCCTGCATTTTTGAACGGTTTCAGTGTTTGTTTACCTTTTACACATATTACGCACTTATCGCAATTATATTCGGAGGAATTTACGTTTGAAACATTTTCAATACATTTAAGTTTTTTCATATATTCATAGTTGAGATGTCCTAGTCGACGGTGCCATAAATCCATTATATTTGACTTGGTAAGTAACGATTGGTTAATACTAGGTTCACAATCAAGTTTATAAATATTGTCTATTAAACTAGCACTAGCTATTTGAAAACCATCACTGTCAAGAATACGACAACCTTTATTATCAAAAATCACAGTGTTTCCTTGTTTAACAGTTTGACTGACAGATAGTAAATTAGCTGATAAATCCGGAACATAAAGCACATCCTTGATGTTGACGGAAACATTATTTAAGTTTACTTCTGTACTTCCAATCCCTTTTACATTAATTCGATGACTATTTGCTACCATAATGTCAGCAACACTTGCAGATTTTAAATTTTGAACTTTGGTGTGCGACATGTGAGCTGAAGCGCCGGAATCAACGAACCAGCTGTTATTTTTTGAGTTGGATGTATTGAAACATGATAATAAAGTCGTCTGCTTATTTTTTACGTAATTTGAATTGTTTACTTTCTTACGTGAACAGTGTTTTGAAATATGCCCATATCCATTACAATTAAAACATCTCGGACCCTTGGTTTGTTGATTTGTGTTTCTATATTGATGCTTATTGTAATTTTGCTGTTTGTTGTATAATGCCACGGAGTTTGTAGGTTTATTGTTTTTCACTTCTTGTAGTAGCTTTGTTTTAACAGAATCAGCCGTCAGTGGGATTCCAGAACTTTCAATGGCCATGATCATAGGTTTATATTCATCCGGTAAACCAGCCAATAAAAATGTTCCCAACCATTCATCAGTTATTTCAAAATTTATGTCGTTTAATTTTTGAGCGGTTGACATAATTTTTCCTACATAGTCTTCTACGGATTCGCAACTTTCAAGATTTGTGGTTATTAAAGTTCGAATAAGACTGACTTTGCGTGCAAGTCCAGAATCATGAAACGTTATTTTAAGTTTATCCCAAACTGCTTTCGCAGTATTTGCATTTTGAATGTGCACATAATTGATGGGATCAATACACAGAATAATTTTTGATTTGGCTTTAACATCGCGCCTGATCTTTTTTTCTTCATCAGCGGTAGAATCGGTACCGAGAACACATGTCCAAAGATCTTCTAATTCCAAAAAAGTTCGAATGGAAAATTGCCACGTGTTATAATTTTCCCTACCTTTAAGTTTTTCAATAACCGGTAAGTTGTTTCCAAACATTTTCACGTGTATAAAAACGGATACACTTCACTAATTACTTCGCTAACGGATACACTACTTGAGGTTAAATTTTCAGTGTCACCAAAAATATCCAATTTAAAGGCCCATAACCTCTTGGAATGTCGGTTTTGATGATCACAGGATAATTGAAATAACACAAGTAATAATTAATGATTTGTAATTAAAGTAAAAATAAACTGAAAATGTACAACTCTGTTACATTATGTATATTGACAACTAAAAATATAAGGCGGCTTTTTTACACTAGTGCCAACTTAATAATAACACATATTTTTATTAATAGAATGTGTACAAAATAATTTTCTCATTCCAACAAAAAAAACTATCCTTCCTATGTAAAAGAGGAAAAACATCACATAATTTGATTGTAAATAAAAAGAATTCAAAATTCTGGGTGTGATTAAGGACTTTTGAGTTGAATGATGCTTGTATTTTTTATAGATACTTGGATTTGATCAACTTAATGGCATACGATTTACATGGTGCCTGGGAATCCCATACTGGACTTAATGCCCCATTATATCCACGAGCCGATGAAAGTGGAGAAGATCGTGAAGTACTAAATGTCGAAGCATGTGTGAACTATTGGTTAGAAAATGGTGCTGATCCAAAAAAACTTGTACTTGGGATTCCATTGTATGGGCGGTCTTTCCAATTGGTTGATAAAAATAATTATAAACCTGGTTCACCCTCAGTGGTTAACGGTCAAGGATTGCAAGGGCCATACACTAGAACAGCGGGTACACTTGGATATAATGAGGTATGAAAAACAAAATTTCTATCCAAATTTTTCAGAAAATTGGCGAAATTTTTCACAATGAAATTTTTGTTAATAGATTCTGGAACTTAATCAAAATGAATGGGATCATTATTGGGATGATGAGGGTAAAGTTCCGTATATGGTGAGAGGTCAAGATTGGGTTGGATACGATAACGAGAAATCGGTTGGATTAAAAGCACAATACGCGATTGAACGTGGATTAGGTGGTGTTATGGTATGGAGTGTAGAAACTGATGATCTTACTGGAATTTCCGGACAGAAATTTGTTTTGCTAAATTCAATTAACAGTGTTTTACATGGAGGATCAGTGGTATGAACATTTTTATAGTTTATATTTCATTTAATAATGTTAATTGTTCTTACTATCGAGTGTGTCGCATTTAAGATAAAGACACTCTCATTATTGCGTTATTTATAAGAATATCGATTTGAAATTTTGCACAGTTTTTGATTTAAAATTTATCTGAGTTTTTCATCTAAAAACTTAGCTAAAAAAGGGGGGTTATAAGTTCGACCGCTATGTCCGCCTGTCTGTGTGTCTGTCTGTGGCATCGTAGCGCCTAAACGGATGAACCGATTTCGATTTTTGTTTCGTTTGAAAGGTAATTTAATGGGGACGGTTCCTAGCTATGTTTCAAGTGCGAGCAGTGCCGGATTAAGCCCATCGGGGGCCCTAGGCCAATAAAATTTTGGGGCCCCCTTTTTTGAATAATTGTAAAATTAATCGTTATTTGTGTATTCATAGCATTCGTACAGCCTATTCATATCATTCCAAGGTTATAAACGAAATAAAATGAATGATGAATGAAGAATTTTCGAAATTTGAAAAAAAAAATAACTTGAAATTGAAAATTTTTGTTCAAAAATAATCATATCAGATTTTCGTGGGGGCCCCTGCCCGTCGGGGGCCCTAGGCCATGGCCTAGTCCGGCCTAATGGGTAATCCAGCACTGAGTGCGAGTTTAGGGTTCCGTACCCGGAACAATTAGAAAATAAGCGTTGATATTATAAATATGTTTGTAATTGAAATAAAAACCTACGCCTTCCCTACGACAAAAAAAATTTTTTTATAACAATATTTTTTTTGTTCCGTAGCCAACTACTTCGTCAACTACGACAGGTGTGCCCACAGACCCCTCGGAGACAACTGAAAAACCATCATCACCACCTACAGACCCTACAAAACCTACAGAAACAACTACTGATAAACCTTCAACGCCACCTAGCACAGATATATGCCAACATGAGGGTTTTGTTCGTGATAAGAACGATTGTAGCGTATTTTATGAATGCATTAAGGAACAAAATGGTGAATTAAAAGCGACAAGGTTCCAATGTGGTGCTGGCACTTATTTCAATGAAGAAGCTCTTGTTTGTGATTATAAGGAAAATGTTAAATGTAATGTTTTATTCTAGTAAGAATTGTTGTTACGAAAATATACCTATAATGAAACAGCCAGCAATTGCAAAGACATTCGAAATATAGCCCCCCAAGTAAAGAGTTTGGACCGATTATATAACGAATTTTCCGAAATTCTTTATATAATCAGTCCAAACTTTGGGGTCGCTGAACACGAATATCTGAACAGAATTGGTCTCCCTGGTTCGAGGTCTCCGAGGTACTTTGGGGACCCTGGGTACCCCAAGCACCAGGTACCAGGTGCTCGATTTTGTTGCGTTATTCGTGTTCAATGACCCCAAAAACCTCTGAGTAACCAGTTTTTAATCATTTTCATCACTTACTGTTCAAATTTTTCGAACTTCGACTAATTTTATAGTGTTTCGTTTCCGCGACTACGGTATAATGATAAAATCATAAAAATAAAAACTATACTTAATGACCTAATTAATGCTAAAATAAAATTCTACTGGGATTATATATTTTATTTCCTTAAATTTATGGTAACATCGAAAGCAATTAGAGACTACAAATGTGTATTTAATCAATGTAAATCTTTTTCTATTTCGAATAAAGTCGATTTAATAAAGCCATATAAGCGTATCCACCTTTTAGAATCTGCAAAATACAAGCAAATAAATTAAAACATTCAATTCAATTTCCCCAAAACATTTTTGAAGGAGTATTTAAATTTACTGTTATTCTGCGAATTAGTGTGATCAAATTTGTAGTGTTGTGATTAAAATTGTAATTATTAGTATACTAACCCCAACACAAGTCATAACAGAAATTGTTCCAAATGGTCCAATTTTAAAACATAATGGTTTTTGGCAACGCCTCATCATAAAACGTAAACATTGATTTGCATCTTTATCAAATTTATACCAATTACTTTTCCATATGCTAAACGCTAGGTTTTCACTCTAAAAGAAAAGTTTGAAACAGGTGCAAAATAAACAATTGATTCAGTTAATTATTGAAATATCCAGTAAGAAGATTTTGAACATCATGTGCTTCAGTGACGTGGCGACGGGGGAGCAAGGAGGTACATCATACTCCGGCCGCTACTCACAAAGGGCGCCAAATGGTCCGCAAAACAAAACATTTATCTCTCTCTCTCTGTCTTTTATCTCAAGATGGGTCTTTTACAATCTTAATGGATTTTAAAGAAAGTATGTAATACCAACCTTGTACAAAACCTCATTTCCAAACCAATAAAAAACGATTAGATCATTCATAATGCAAGTACAAGTATATATAGCTAAGAAAATTTTTTCCACGAATGCATTTGACTTTCCCAGAAAATAATAAAAATAAATTAATTTAAATAATGTTTTTTATTGTTAAGGTTGATCGAACATTAAGGTAATGCAATTAATAATATCAGTAAGGGAAAGTGGTCTATAATGATCCCGTAGGGTAAAATGACCCCTCGTTTGTTTTAAGTGAACCATTAAAGGCATCTAGTATATTTATGGATAGATGGTTTCCGCGTGATCAAATTAATCGTTCAACAAAGACTTATGGTGATGTATAAACTAATTTGTGTTTCGTAGACAAATTTCAACGTAAAAGTTCTTTTTTCTATTAGTTTTTGCCGGCTTGCTGTTTTTACTCTTGGCTTTTGTTGACTTTTAAAAATATTATAACACATTTTCACAGGCGTATAATAAATTTTAAGGTCAGTTTTTTATGACGAATTTCAAATATGTCGTTACGGGTAAAATGATCCCCTTTATATAAGCTAAAATGATCCCTATTTCGTATGTAAAATTATAATAGATAAGATGATCTCCCATCATGTAACGGGTCTTGAATGTGTTGATTTAGATGAATTTACCAGTGATTTTTGTTTTCATACTAATCATTTATGCAATGTAAAAGGACACCCACGCCTATATATCGAAAAATCACTTTTTTTTGGGATACTTACAATAATTATTTTAAATCCACATAAGCAAAGTAACACTGAATATGTTAAAGAATGGAATATCATTATTGGGCCAATATAATCATTGACTTTATCAATTAGACTAAAAAATAAATTATATTTATAATAAATCTCGGAAACTAATTCTGTCCCTTACTCTTGTTACGATCTCACTTTTTACATCCTCAGTACGCAATGAAAATTTCAGCTTGATATCTCTTTTCGTTTTCTTTTTTTATTTATCGTGTTTACAGACGGACAGCCGGAAGACCCAATTGACCTATGTTGCTCATTAAAGAACTCGGCCTCGCTTTTTACGTCCTGAGGGCGCTATAATTAGGTGATTTTATAAACACCTATACCAAAATTTTGTTCGTATCATCAATATTTTTTAGCGTTATAAACTTTTGGGACTAAACTTAATATACCTTAATATATATTACATATATACAAGGTATAAAAAGGACCACTAATCATAGATAACTATAATATAGATATGCCACTCCAACATGTTTTATCAAATGAGCTCCAAAAAGTTTACACTCGATTCACTAGATGTCACTACAGTAGATAATTTTTAAATTAAAAAGCATAGGCAATGACTGTTACAGAAATGTTGTATGTAAAACATAAACTTTTCTATAGAAAAGTCTATTTCTGAAAAATTGGATATTGACACAAAAATACGTGTAAGAAGACGCCACAAAGTGCCCGGAAAATTTGTCTATAGGGATAAATAATAGGTATATTTTGAACTAATTCTAGATTATCATATACATTTCAAAATCTAGTCTTCTTTTCTCAACTACATTTTTTGTTTAAAATTTAAAGCTTGAGCCTATTTTCAAATTGGGGGTGGTATCTTAGTCATGCACACTTAAGTGCGTGGCCACCACTGCGTTAGTGTGCACGACCAAGAAAAAGTAACACCGCATAAAGAGTAAGAATCAAAACCAAATAAAATCAAAGCTCGTTTCTGGAAAACTTAATAAAAGCTTATAAATACTTACATAATGATATCCTGATGTAATTTGATCGACTGCACAATATCATATTTAACCTTTCGATTATTTTCGTTTGTGTTCAACAATTTTGAAGTATCACTACCAAGATTTACTAAATAATATTCTAAAATATCTAAATAACCTTTGATACAAATGAAAATACTCAAAATTAATCCATTCCAGGATGCAATAAAGAAACCACCTAGCATTGTACCCCCATAACCAGAAAAAAAATATCCAATCTCATATCCTGGTGATTTATGAAAATCAAATGGTAACCAAATTTGTATTGGTAATTCTTTTTTAACACGATCCGTAACTGTTCCATTACTTAGTACAAAATATTGTTCACCAATTATTAAATCTTTGACGTATGGAGCCGCAGCAACAACAAAAGTTGACGTTAAAATTGCACTTGTTTGATACAAAGTCATATAAAATGCAAGTTTATTGTATGCTTTAAATAATTTTTGTACATTTTCATTCGTGGATTGTTGAAATTGTCGATCAAGTTTTGAACAATGTTCAACAATTAATGAAACTTTATCCGTTTGAAATACTAAAGTTAAATATTTAATCGTTGTTACATTCGTTAAAAAGAATAAAGAACCAATTGTTAGAAATTCATCGAAATCGTTGCCTACTAAAGTCAACGCCACAAATTGTAAAATTGTGATAGTGGTAAATGATAAACAACAAAGTATACCATAAATTCGATGTAGAATATTTAAAAATGTATATTTTGTTTTAATCGGCCATGTTGCATTTGTGCGGCAAAGTAATAAAGGCCTGTATAATATTGGATATTGGTTTTTCATTTTTGATTAAAAGTATAACAAGTTTTAGAAGATTAAATTTTGGGAAAATAAATTTTCACACCTATTTATAAAACAATTTTTTCTTCATTAATAAATAAAAGGATTTATTAATAAAAATTTAAATAAATTTATTGATGTGGATAAGTATAGTATGAGACGGTCCTCTATCGAAAACCGTTAAAAAAAGATCGAAACACGTAGGTAATATGTAGGTAAAATGTTTCATACCGTTGAGTTTAACCATGACCTTCAAAACCATTTCAAAGTCAACTATATGGGTCTTTACTGACATGATATGGGAAGAAAACTTTAAATTAGTTCTACAGCGATTCGTTCAGCAAAATTTTTTGCAATAAACCATGCGTTTTATTTAAAATATAACTGCCTAATTTTCAATTGTTTACATGTAAATGGTATAGTTATAGTAAATGTCAAATTAAAGTTATTGAAAAATAACAGTTAGATAGATAATTAAACCTATTGCATTAGAAATTGTGAAATAAAGAGACGAAATTGCATTAATAGTACTTTTTAAAAGTTAATTAACATAATTACTTATTTAAATTTGTTAGAAACTAGTATTAAATTTTCAATGTAAAACATATATACATTCCATAGAGTTATGAGTTATCCCATACAATTATATTCATAAAGTAATATATTGTTACTATGGTAGCTCCCTGGAATAAAATACATGCATGAAGCGAATAGATATAAAAATGTCTCGATAAATAATATCTACGCCATATCAAACTGGGCTATAAATAAATATTACAATGGTCTAAAAAAAAGGTTTACCTAATCATTTTAGGTGGTAAAAATATTATATAAGTAATAATTATTGAAAATTAGTACCTATAGTTAAACGAACGGTGCCCAATTATTTTGATAATATAGCTATTATTGATTTTTAACTTTTAAAGTATTAAAAATTATTGACGCATTATTTTGATCTCATACCCTCCTTTTCTACCTTTCAAGAGAAAACAGTATTTTCCCTTTATTGGAACATACATGCTTTGAAACATGTAATTTTTGACCAAGAAATTTGAATTATAATTTGGCCTGTATTTTCCTATTAACTTTTTATCAAAATTTTTATTATAAGAAAATAATTTTTGAATTTCGCACTTTTATTTACTTCGCCAACTTTGCTATAGAGAGCGCTTCATATCGCGATTCAATTCTGTCATTCTATAAAATAGGTTATACTGTAAAATTTATATTTTCATTTTTCGAACTTTATTTAGAATTAAATTATCCATCAAAATGTCAAATGAACCACTTGATAGCGAAAATACGCGTTCCTTTAATGAGATAAACATTAAAATAGAACAAGAATTACATTCAGAAATAATAATCAAAGAAGAAAAATTAGATGAACATCCACAAATCCAAGATGAAAATTGTTCATTTTCATGTGATGTTTGTGATAAAAAATTTCGTTATAGTGCCAAATTATTTGTTCATAAACGAAGTCATCACGGAGAAAAACCTTTTGCCTATAATGTTTGCAAGAAAGCATTTACTGAATCAAGAGGCTTGTCACAGCATAAACGAATTCACTCGGATGAGAAACCTTCAATTAATGAGGTATTCATTAAATTAGAACCTGAATTACATTCAGAAATAATAATCAAAGAAGAAACATTAAGTGAACATAAATTTTCATGTGATTTTTGTGACAAAACATTTACTCAACACGGTAGTTTAATCGACCACAAACGTGTTCATACGGGTGAGAAACCATTCTCTTGTGATTTTTGTGATGAATCGTTTACCCAAAAATACCAATTAGTCGTTCATAAACGAACTCATTCCGGAGAAAAACCGTATTCATGTGATATTTGTGATAAAATATTTAGTTCGAAAAGTAATTTAAATGAACATGTTCGAATTCATACCGGTGAAAAACGTTTTTCATGTGACATTTGTGATAAAAAATTTACCCAACGCCGCAGTTTACTCGACCACAAACGTATTCATACGGGTGAGAAACCATTCTCTTGTGATTTTTGTGATAAATCATTCACCAAAAAATTTCACTTAATCGTTCATAAACGTACTCATTCAGGTGAAAGACCTTATTCATGTGATCTTTGTGATAAAACGTTTAGTTCGAAAAGTAATTTAAACGAACACAGTCGAATTCATACCGGAGAGAAACGTTATTTTTGTGATATTTGTGATAAAACATTTAATGTGAAATCTCATTTAATTGAACATCAACGAATTCATTCAGGCGAAAAACCTTTTTCGTGTGATGTTTGTGACAAAAAATTTACGACGAAAAGTAATTTAATGCAACATAAACTAACTCATGACGTAGATAATGTAATACCGTGTGATATTTGTGAGAAAACATTTACAACGAGACGGTATTTAATTCGTCATCAGCGAATTCATTCAGGAGTCTAAATCATCGAAAGAAAATTTTAATATAAATTTTGTTGTTTTGTTTTGGTTAATAAATAATTTTTTCATGCTATTCCCTTTGAATTTGCTTTATTTCCTAATGACACTCGAATTTTGATTAACTTAAGGACGTTCCCAAAAATTCACGTTTTAGAATCATCTTTAAATCGTGTATGGGCATTCTCATGAATGCCCGTTAAAAGCAGGTAGATTTTTAGTTAGAAAAACTCGAAATAATTCGCAGCGGCACAAATTTTAAGTATTAAGAAGTCTTTTAGTAATTTTAATTAGCCTTTTTCCTGGGAAGATTAAAAATAAATCCTCTAAATGGCAGGATATATTTGTAAACCACCAAACCAAAATTTTGTTCGTAGCATCAATATTTTTAAGCGTTACAAACTTGGGACTAAACTTAATATACTATGTATATATTTCATATATACATGGTATAAAAAGCAATTAATTCCCCAGTACCTTTATGAAATGCAAGCTCTGACTTGGCAGATGCAATAAATCGTGGTCACTCATACATCCTAATGAAGCAGTATACCAAGTTTTAAAAAAATATTATTATTGCATCTACAGAATGTTCATGAGCTTTTAACAAGAAGTATTCAGGAAGCTGTTACACACTCACTTATCTTTCCTGAATGCCATAAAATACGTAATAAATTTTTGGAGAAATTCATTTCCTTGCGGCTTTACATTCTTGCGAAAGATATAACGGTGCAACCAGAGTACCAAAATCTTGTTGTTTTTAGGTCTCGAACTGCATATATGCGTACTTCTACATGGACTGTTCGCAAATAAATTGTTTAGATATTTGCAATAATATTATAACAACCTGTTTTTTTTAATTTAAATGATATTACTAATTTACTTCTTCAGTATTAGGAATACTTTAGATATCTATAAAAAAAAATAATAAAAATATTTATTATTATTATGGGAGTTAGCGTGAAAGTACTTCAGTTGACAGTTAATGTGTCAAACGCTGTACACATTTCCCATAATGCATTGCAGGATAAGAATACCTCCTTTTATATTACTTTAGCATAGAGGTAATTGGATCTGACATATGGGCGGGGCTAAAAAAACATGGCTGACATAAAGTGACAAATTTTAAAAATAACAGTAATTGGAATCTGACATATGGGCGGGGCTAAAAAAACATGGCTGACATAAAGTCACAAATTTTAAAAATAACATAGTAATACATAAACTTTTTGCAATTTTTCAAGAAGAGAATGATTAATATTAATTAAATTTGTTGTTGGGGGCAAAAAAAAAACCGAGTAATCGTAATTTTACTGAAGGTGAAAAACTTTTGAAAGCAGGTCATGTGATTAAATGCAGAAAAAATCAAGTCGAAAGTGAGGAGAATGTGCTAAGTTTAACGTCATAATGTTTACAAACAACTAATTTAAAAGAAAAGTCTCATCAAATCTAAATAGATAACTAAATATGTCTTCAAGTATTCTTGATGTCAAAACACAGTAATCTTTTTAGATTTAAACATATTAGTTCAATAATACATTATAAACATTGTACTTACTTGATAAGACATAATCTTTTTCCTTTTTTTAATGAAGTAAGCACACTTTTTGACTTGGTAAGATATTTTTTAATTGCAGTGTTTTCTGTCATAATTTTAAGACATTAATATTCTCAAAATTACCAAAATAATTTTCAACTTTCATGTAATATTTGCCTGCTTGAGGCAAATTATGAAAAATTAGATCTGTATTCGTATTGGAACGACTTTGGCAATTTTTCACACTACACTTTACTCTTTTGTGCTTTTGGTAATAGTTCAGTTTTAGCACTTTTTCTTATAAAACATCCTAGAACATCAGGAAAAAAACCATTTTCAAGCATTTTTTACGTAGATTACGAATCTATATGCGACGATACCGAAAAATTCTTTAATTCAGGAAAATATGCTTTTTGAAAATATGAATTTTCTTGGTTAATACAAGTTATATTATAAGCCTAAAATGGAATATATGTGTTAAGTTAATTAAACATGTTTTTATGATATTTTATTTACCTTATTTATTATTAAATATGTTAAAATTATACAAAAATTATAAAAATATATTCAATAAAATAATTTTTTTAAATATTTAAGTATTGAGTAGGTATCAAAACAAATATGGCGTCAACAAGTGACATCTACCTTGTTTGTGTATGTATGCATTTATAAAATAAGGTTGACGACACAATTGATGGATAGTATGAAAGCATAAAAACAACTATTAATCTACGATACTCATGCTAACTCGATCCCGTTAAAAGTACGATTGACATCAAATCACAGAGTGAACGCAAGGGCCAAAAACTCGCAGACCCGTCCTAACTCGACCCCATTAAAGGCATGGCCAACCCGTAGATCGCAGGGTGAATTCAATCACAGAATGAACGCAAGGGCCAAAAACCCGCAGACCCGTCCTTACTCGACCCCATTAAAGGCATGGCCAACCCGTAGATCGCAGGGTGAATTCAATCATATGGTGAACGCAAAGGCCAAAAATCTTGCGAGCGGGTTTTTTGGCCCTTGCGTTCACTCTGTGATTGAATTCACCCTGTGATCAACAGGTTGGCCATGCCTTTAATGGGGTCGAGTTAGGACGGGTCTGCGGGTTTTTTGGCCCTTGCGTTCATTCTGTGATTGAATTCACCCTGTGATCAACAGGTTGGCCATGCCTTTAATGGGGTCGAGTTATAACGGGTCTGCGGGTTTTTGGCCCTTGCGTTCACTCTGTGATTGAATTCACCCTGTGATCAACAGGTTGGCCATGCCTTTAATGGGGTCGATTTAGGACGGGTCTGCGGGTTTTTGGCCCTTGCGTTCACTCTGTGATTGAATTCACCCTGTGATCAACAGGTTGGCCATGCCTTTAATGGGATCGAGTTAGGACGGGTCTGCGGGTTTTTGGCCCTTGCGTTCACTCTTTGATTTGATGTCAATCATACTTTTAACGGTATCGAGTTAGCATGAGTATCGTAGGTTAATAGTTGTTTTTAGGCTTTCATACTATCCATTAATTTTGTCGTCAACCCTATTTTTGCATGTTTACACAAACAAGATAAATGTCACATGTTGACGCCATATTCATTTTGAAACTCAATACTTAAATATTTAAAAATATTATTTTATTAAATATATTTTTATAATTTTTGTATAAATTTAACATATTTAATAATAAATAAAGTAAATAACGACCTATTTTTAATTAATTTATGAATACAGTTATTCATTTTTAGGCTTGAAAATATTAACCAAGAAAATTGAGTATATTTTCCTGAATTAAAGAAAAACTGTAAGTTTTTCGGTATCGTCGCATACGGATTCGTAATCTACGTAAAAAATGCTTGAAAATGGTTTTTTTCCTGATGTTCTAGGATGTTTTATAAGAAAAAGTGCTAAAACTGAACTTTTACCCTAAATTGAGGTAAATACTTTCCAAACGCCATAATTTAATTTTTTTATTTATTATTTATTATTGTAATTATAAAAGTAATCAACTCAAAACATTTCAATGCTCAACACTAAAAGCTGTAACTTGAAATTAGTTTCTACTTTGACAACCAGATGTCAGTCTTCTTTTGTCAGATCCCAATATGGTTTCACGTCCTTAATACATATGTTCTTGTATAGATCTTTGGTTCTCTCCATGAAGGTTATAAAGAAGGAGAAAGATCGCTATGTACTAAAGCATTAGCGCACTTGTCCCTGAAAATTTGTAGAATTTATAGTTCATTTTTAAGCCACCAGCCGCGCTGTCATCAAGAAGTAGTATCTGTGAAGTTAGCTGTTGTTGTTAGCATAATGTACAAATTGATATATCATTTCAAATTAGCGCTTTTATTGATACTACTTAGCGGTCGCAGCGCCTCACTTATTTTATCCATATTTCGGGGACAATATTTTCTACAGCGATCGTTCTCTTTCTTATAAGCTTCATGGTTCTCTCAATCTGTAAAATAGGTTATGTTATACTGTAAAATTTATATTTTCGGTATTTGAAAAAGTTAACTTAATAATTAAATTATTCATCAAAATGTCAGAATTAATAATCAAAGAAGAAATATTAGACGATCAGATTCAAGATGAAAATAAACCTTCATTTAATGAGCAACGCATTAAAATAGAAGCTGAATTACATTCAGAAATAATAATCAAAGAAGAAATATTAAATGAAAATGAACAGATACAACAAGGTGAACAAATTCATACGGATGAGAAAGCTTCATTTAATGAGGAACGTATTAAAATAGAAACTGAATTACATTCAGAAATAATAATCAAAGAAGAAATATTAAATGAAAATCAACAGATTCAAGGTGAACAAATTCATACGGAAGAGAAACCATTCTCTTGTGATATTTGTGATAAATCATTCATCAAAAAATGTCAATTAATCGTTCATAAACGAACTCATTCAGATGAAAGATCTAATTTATGTGATGTTTGTGATAAAACATTTAGTTCAAAAAGTAATTTAAATAAACATGTTCAAATTCACTCAAGAGTTCACGTATGTGATATTTGTGACAAAACATTTAATGTGAAATGTCGTTTAATTGAACATCAACGAATTCATTCAGACGAAAAACCTTTTTCGTGTGATGTTTGTGACAAAAAATTTAAATTTAAAAGTAATTTAATGCAACATAAACTAACTCATTCAGAAGAAAAACCATTTTCGTGTGATGTTTGTGAGAAAAAATTTAAGACTAAAGGTAAATTAAAGCTACATAAACGAATTCATGTTGTAGATAATGCATTACCGTGTAAAATGTGTCAGAAAAAATTTACAGCGGGAAGAAATTACATTTTTCATAAACGTCGTCATTCTGGAATCGAATCACATTCATGTAATGTTTGTGGTAATTCATTTATTCAAGTAGTTTGATTAAATATAATCGAATTCATTCAAGAGATTAAATCGTCATTTTGGAAAAAAAGAATTTAATAAAATTTTATTTTGTTTTGTTTTGAGTAATAAAAAAACTTTTCTTGTTCTTCCCTTTGAGCTTGTTCTGTTATCTAATGACACACGAATTTTTTTAGTCAGAAAAACTCTAAATAATACTTAATAAAAACTGAAGAATAAAAATCTGGTTGATTTTACGATTGGGCGACAAGTTTCTGTGATATCTACCGATTTTAAGCGAAATCTGTGTAATAACATATTCAATTGACAAAGGAACGGGAAAAATACTCCAAAAAATGACTGATAAATCCAAGAAATGAAGCAAAAAATTTCCTGATATTTTTCAATTTCTTTACCGGTAAATTTTTGTTAAGGAATTTAATGAAATCGATTTGTAGGATAAAGCTGAGCCCAAGAAATATAAATATGGGTGCCTAATACGATGGGGTGAGTACTTTTTATGATATCATCTCAAATCTTGTATGAAAAGTTTTTATTTCGGAAATTTTTCGAGCGTTTCGGCAAATATCCTAAAAAATTCGTGAGATGCAGATACTTCTGGCAGAATTAAAGCAATTTATTTTGAACCACTTACTGCCTTTCTTTCAGACATATTTATAGTTAATTGCAAAATAAGGGAGTAATTATTAAGAGGTAAGTAAAAGAGTACTTATTTACTTGGCGTGTAATGGTAGGGGACCACGTCTCGCTACCTACACAACAGACTTTAATTTCACAGACATTTATATGTTCTTAAAACGTAAAATTAATAGGTTTAGTGATACTAGCATATGTTTATTTAAGTAAATACACAACCAATAAAGTATACAATTGTCTAAAGCAATTATGCAAGAATAAAAATTATCCTTTGATTAATAAGCAGATACCTATTTAAGCTCAAGTAGCTAGCTAAATAGTGTACCGTAAACTATATCAACTCGAGGCGCTAATAAGGAACTTTTGGTATCGAAGTTCCATTTCGACAGTATGTCCACTTGTATGTATGTGTCAGCACTACAGTCCTGCAAGGTTCTTGGCTTTGTAGCGAACTTCATCATCTGCTTTTATTCTCTTTCTCTTCTGTTCTTATCCAACTGATCTTGGATATATCTTTTTTCTCCCGTCAGTTTTTCCTCTAAACATGTCTGCAAGGCCCCTGGCTTTGGAAGAGATTTCTCACAATTTGCTTTTATTCTCGGCCACTTATTTCTAATATTCGAATCTTTCAAATCATTCTCTCCTATTTTTATCCAGCTGATCTTAATATGCATATGATAATTATACTTTTACATGAAAAAGCTCGAGAAAGAAGGACGATTCAATTTTTCCGATGTTAATTAGTACGAATTATTATCGCTAGATGGCGGGGTTGCAACTCCCACTTATCTGATAAATGCTAAGTACAAGTATTGGCATCTGGTAGTGTAAATTAAAAACGGATCAGCACCGATTATCTACTTAACTGAAAAATATGTTTTTTCGAAAAACCACCTTACTGCAAGCTAAAAATAATTGATATTTTCTGGGTTTTTAATGAACAAGGGACCTAAAGAACTCTGGCAACTTAAGAAGGTTATTGCAGTCATATCTTTACCCCATTACCCCAAAGTGTCCGGGGCGTCAAATGGGTCTAAGACGGTCCTAGATGTAGATAAATACAACCTGCTAATTATCGCTACCTACACAATCGTTTGTTGTGCTATTCTAAAAATAATACTAAGTTATTTTCGTATATGTTTATTTAAGTACATATAGAACGAATAAAGTTGTCACAATTGTCTGAACTTCTAAAGCAATCCTAAGCAAATTATTCTTGGGAATGAATAAACAATTATTTTGATAAATGATAAAAAAATGAAAAAACTCTGTCGATTTAATCTCTTTATTTTTTCGAATATACTTGATTCAATAATGCCAGGTAAGCATAAGCACCTTTTAATATCTACAAAAATGAAAAATTATTTAATTTTTAATATCAAATTAATTTAATCAAAAACGAATCGATCATTTTGAGTTTAATAGTATAATAAACAATTCATACCCCAAGACATGTAACAACAGAGATCTCTCCAAATGGTCCCATTTTAAAAAATAATGGTTTTTGACAACGTACCATCATGAATTGTAAACATTGTGTAGCATCTTTATTAAATTTGTACCAGTTACTATTCCATATACTTATTGCTAAATTTTCACTCTAAAAAAGAATTCCATATTTAAATGAATAAGAAACGAAGCTATTTCGGTAAATGTCGTAGTTTGTCGTGTTGTAAAAGACACTGTCTTAAATCTGTATTTCTATACATTTAGGCAAGAATAGTTTATGTCTTTGCCTGGAGGCACTCAGCAGCGCTAGTGCAGCGCAATGCGAACTTTCTTAAAATTCGTTGTGTGCCGTATAGAATCATAGATAATATCCGTTAAGATGTTGTGTTTATTGATAGTCCTCGTAGATAAATAATATTAGATATATCAGAACAAGATTATATGCTAGGCAAGTAGTTAAACGTTACCGTTCCGAGTGATTTGCTTAGCTGTTTAAATAAGTTAGTAAAATATGGCGAATTTACAATATACTTACTTTGTACAAAACCTCATTCCCAAACCAATAAAATACAACTAAATCATTTATAATACATGTTCCAATATAAGTGGCTAACAAATATTTTTCCACGTAGGAATCCGACTAAAAGTGAAAAATTTTATTATTTATTCTTTAAATTTTCAGTGGGGAAAAGTACGAATATATATTTAAGTGCTTTTTGTATGATAAGTATACATAAACACAGCATTTTGTGGCTTAAGTGTTAAAGCACTGGGCCTAAGAGATAATGGATCCCCGCCAATTTGTACCAAGTTTGAGATGAAATCCTATAATCTTATCTGTACTCTTATTTACTAAATTATATACTTACCAGAACTATTTTGAACCCCACAATGCATATTAAAAATGAATATGTTAAACTTTGCCATAACATTATGGGGCTTATATAGTCGTTTATCTCATGAACAAGCCTAAAATTTTTATAGAATAAACTAATTTTAGCTGGGTATAAATCTACCGGATTTTGATAATAAATTCGATAAATTTTGGTATAAGGCTTTTTTAAATAGGTTTCTTTCGTTGTAACAAATACAGAAAAAGAGAGTTCCGGTTCCGGAACAATCCGCATGACCTTCAGCATTCGGTTTTTATCTCTACGGTTATTTTTTCAAAACCTGATTATTGGAAATTTTCAACTGTTGTACCTTGTACCTGTTGTACCTTGTAATGATGCAAATCAGATTTTTTTCGAGTTTTTTGCATTTTTGTTTTGTATGGTTTCGGCTCATAATCAGGTTTTGAAAAAAAAAAAAACCGCTAGCACTATCCGAAAATACATAAAAGAACCTACAAGTTAAAATTCGATGATCAACCTTTTTTATGATCATAAGTTACATCTTTTTCCAGAATTGCAACTCAATTTTTTCATTTTCCGAAAAGTTATCAGAGAAAGTTGAAAATACGAGGTCACTTGAGGTTTTCTTGAGATTTTGACGTCATTTTGCTATGTTCAGGCTTCGACAGTAAGCAATCCTGGTGGAAAAAATATTTGAAGAAAGAATAGGTCTTGATAAGTCTTAAAAACTCTGAAAAAGTCTTAGGAATTCTGAATAACTCTGAAATTCTCAACGTTTTTGGACTCTCTAATTTAGTTATCCAGACTTATTAAGTCTGAATTAAGACTGTCCAAAAACGTTAAGAAATTCAGAGATATTACGAATTCCTAAGACTTTCAGAGTTTTTAAGACTTATGCTTTCTTCAAATTCTTCTTTTGACTCAAATTTTCGTGAATTTTGTATCATTTTAATTAAGATATTTGCAAATCTCTTTAAAAAATATAATGAAATTAAATTAAAAAGGCTTACGTAATAATTTCCTGATGCAGTTTTACCGATCGTACAATATCATATTTAATTTTTCGATGATTATCATTTTGATTGAATAATTTCGATGTTCCATTGCCAATATTTTCTAGAAAATACTCTAAAATATCTAAATAACCTTTAACACAAATAAAAACACTTAAAATTAATCCATTCCAGGTAACAATAAAATAACCACCAACTAAATCTCCAATATATCCCGCATAAAAATATCCAATCTCATATCCTGGTGATTTGTTATAATCAAATGGTAACCAAATTTGTATTGGTAATTCTTTTTTAACACGATCCGTAATTGTTCCATTACTTAGTACAAAATATTGTTCACCAATCAAAATTTCTTTTAGAATCGGGAGCATAAAAACAATAAAAACAGTAAATAAAATTGCACATGTTTGATAGACAGTCATAAAAAATGTAAATTTTTTATATCCTTCATACAATTTTTGTACATTTTCATTGGTCGATTGTTGAAATTGTCGATCAAGTTTTGAACAATGTTCAACAATCAACGAAATTTTATTTGCTTGAAATACTAAAGTTAAATATTTAACGCATGTTATATTTGTTATAAAAAATAATGAACCAATTGTTAAAAATTCATCAATAGTTTTTGTATCGATTATAATTAATCGAAATTGTAAAATGGGTATAAATGCAAATAACAGACAATTTATTTGGCCATAATATTTATGTAATAAATAGAGAAGTTTTGATTCAGTTTTAATCGGCCATACTGCATTAATTTGACATAAAATTAATGGTTTATGTAATATAGGATGATGTTTCTTCATTTTAGAAATTTTAAAGAAGTTATTGGAGTGTTTTAACGATGATTTCGCAAAATTAACTAAATAGTTATTTTTCGAAAAATTATTTCTCTTTTTAATATTAATATTTAATTAGCGTTTTTTTAAAACTTTTCGAGGATAGTTTATTAATTATAGGGTAATTAACAATGGTTAATTATATACAGTGTGATCATTTCAAAAGTATCCGTCTTAAAAATTCTTGATCTGATGTGATTATTGTTTTGAGTGAAAACGCTTCGATTTAGGAATCGACGGGAAAGTTCAAAAAAGGTATACATAAAAAATTTTAGGTTTCATATTCCTTCAACTCACCTCAACCTCGAATGTCATTTCCTACTTCGTGATACCTCATTTGAGAGGGCATAAATTTCTCTCTTTCCCCATGATAAAAAAATGAAATTGGTTCTTTAAATAGACTATCTAGAAAATTAGAAAATTGAATTGATACCCTCCATCTTCTACGCAGTCTTTCTTCAGAATCGATCGATTTCATTTTTTTATCATGACTAAAGAGAGAATTTTATGACCTTTCAAATGAGATATCACAAAGTAGGAAGTGCTATTTGAAATTTCAAAGTTGGGGTGGATGGGGGTGAAAGAATGAAATCGAAAAATTTTCTAGGTACCGTTTTTGAACTTTCCTATTGATAACTAAATCGATGTTTTTTCACTAAAAACAATAATCATATCAGGTCAATAGTTATTATGAGTGGATACTTTTGAATTAATCATTCTGTAAAAGTATTTATATTTTCTTAAAAATAAGTTTTTATTTTTTAGAAAAGTTCTTATTTTTTGTATAATTATCGTAAATAGAAAATACATTTACCCCTAATTAGGGAGGAACCAGTAATGTGTATTTAATTAAAAAAGAAAAATAATGTTTTTTTTTGTTAAATATGGACATACGGTCTTCGAACTCGAAAATTTCAAATTTTAAAAAGCCATAATTATTACCCGAATATAATTATTATGTTTTAATGTTGAAGTTGAGATTTTCTATCAATATTTTTAAATAATATCCAATTATGTAATTAAATATAATCGATCCTGCTGTCTTGTTTCTAACTGATTCTCATGATTATTAATTCATAAGATCTTTGATTTATTAATCAAAGTTTTTTGTTTGTTTATATCAAAATTTAACAAAACTTCTTTTTTGCATTAATAATTTAAGATATAAACTTTTTTTTTAATAATTAACATCTAAAAGCAAACTTATTTATATATAAAGAAAACAATTTTATATTTTCCATTTTATAAACCAAAATTATTCGAAAATTAAGTTGAATTTTGTTCTAATCTATTGAGATGAAAGGCAAATAGACTAATAGAGGCATTCCTTGTGTTTTTTTAACTAATAGTGTGTGTAGGAATGACAGATGATAGACAGAGGTGGATTTAGGCTTAGGCCTGTGAGTTACCAATATTTAAAAGGCCCAATTAGCTTAATTTTACTATATTTTCTCTCACTATTACAAAGCTTCATTTAAAAATACCAAATATTTGAAAATTAAATGTTTAAATTCTATAATTGCTTCCGCATAGAACAAAAAGGGCACCATCTCGGATGGGGTCTAGGGCGGCATCGAAACTTAATCCGCCACTAATGATAGAAGCAATAATCAGGGCTTTCTGTCACAGTTCGATTCATACTTGCTAATAAAATTACAAATATCCACACTACTGCCTTTTTCTCTTACTGTCTTTCATCTCATTATTTGAATTCATTAAATTAAAGTACGTTCTTTTTTTTTTTAACTATTGCAGATATAGTAAAATTATGGAAGAAAGTATTTCAGCTGAATTAAGAGGCATGAAAAGTTCAATTGAATTAAATTTATTTTCATTAAAATTAATTGGAATTTATCCAATTCATACTCAATTAAATATCATAAATGCAATACAATTATTTTGGGGCTATATTTTATTTGGATGGTTTACAATATTCATTATCACGGAATTTATCGAATTATATAATATTTGGGGTAATTTATCTGAAATGACAACAAACGCAACAGTTTCATTACTATATTTAGTTGGATTTATAAAATTTATATCTTAATTTGTATGAAACCAAAATTAAAGTACATGACTGATTACGTCATTAAAATGGAACATAAACAAATGAATGATTTAGTGACAAATATTTATCGGAATTATTCGCAACGTGCATTAAATATTACAAGTTTCTTTTATAAATTAACATTTGTAACAATTTTAGCATTTTTTGTTGTACCACAAATAGAATTACATTTAATTGAACCAACTTATGTAAAGTTTTTAAATGGTACACAAAGTAATGTAATTAAGAAACCATTAGTGTTTAGTTCATGGTTTCCATTTGATACGAATCGTTCCCCGGGTTATGAAATTGCATTCACGTTGCAAGTGATATCAGGTACAATTGGTGCAACATTTTTGGGTGTATCTGATACATTTATTGTTGTTATGATGATTTTTGCAATTGGACAATTACAAATTTTACAAAATAATCTTGAAAATTGTGGTAATTTTAACAGTACAAATTGTGATATTTATCAAACTATTTTAAAATGTATTGAACATCATATTGATATTATTGAGTAAGTATCTTTAAAAGTAGTCTTTTTAAAAAATTAAGCAAAAAATATTAACTTTTCGGGCCTGTTCGTGTGCTTTCGTAATAAATATAAGTCGTACTTAGTAAGTTAAAAAAAAACTTGTGATAGAAATATGGTGAAATTAGTTAAAATAAATTTAATTATTCAGATTATTTCTCTGCTCTAATATTTTCACTCTCAAATACCATTCAATAACTTAAAGACCATTTATTACATGGGCTGAGCGTCAAACGATTTAAAATGTGCCAAAATCTGAGGTAATTACTTGGGTCAAATCCATCATGGCGGTGATGTGGAAATGTCAAAACAAAATGTTGTCATACTTGTCATTGTAGATTCGTAAAAAAATGTAAGGTTATATATGATAAATATTTTTTTAAGTTAAAAAGCGAAAAAGTTCAGGGAAACCACGATTCATGAGTTTAATAATCTCTTAAGTCTGCTAAAAAATGTACCTATCTGTAGAAAGGCGCTCAGTATTGTTCCTCGTTGTTACAGATATATAACAAAATTAAAAAATTGGATAAATCCAGTAATGTTTTTTGATTTTTTAATATGTTCTTTGATGTTATGTGCAATTGGATTTCAAGCTACTTTGGTAAATGCTATAATAATATTTTTTTGGGAAGCAAGACAAACTTCATTTATTTGTTATTTTTAGCATGGCCCAAGTTTACGATTATTTTTCCTTGTTGAATATTTAATTGCCATGCTAATTCAATTATTTATGTTTTATTGGTATGCAAATGAATTATCAATTGAGGTTTGTTAAACTTCTATTCAAATCCAAAGAACTTTCCTGTGTTAAAACGCCCCGACCTTGTTATTAAAGCTTTGTTCCAAATGATATGCAATCTATTAAATCAGTCACAAATAATTGCGTATTTTATTTAGAAGGTTCTTTGAATTTGAAAATTACTCTGAAGTTTTTAGAACTGGAATTGTTTAAACTATATTTAGAATCTATTTTTAGAGTATGAATGTAGCGAAAAGTGTTTGGTGTTGTAATTGGTATACTTTTGACAAAAAATCATCTCAACTATTGTATTTTATTTTAATGCGATCTCAAAAACCATTATTTTTGACTGCTGGACCATTTAGTAAAATGTCTATGTCAGCATACTTGGGTGTAAGCTAAATTGACTATGTTTAATAAAGCTTCACCAAAAATATCTCAATTTATCTTTCAGATTTTAAAAGCATCGTACACGTATTTGACGCTTTTACGACAGCTGTACAATTTTGACGAATCTGATTAAGACAAATACTTTACATTAATGTTGGTTTAATGATAAAACCAACAAATTTGGACGTTTATAGGTATATACTTTTTCAGCTGTTATTCTTGTGATTTAACAGGATAAATATAAGTTTTAATTCTATATTATATTGAAAATTCTACAATATTTAAAATACTTTGCATTTAAATTAAACGTTATTCGAAACAATTATCCGTTCTGTAAATCACATCGCATAGAACATCAATGAGTGTGAGAGAGTACATATGTAGATACATATACATTAAGCAAGGTGCATAAGAAAGATACTTTTGTATGTTTGTTATGTTAATGTTAATGACGATTAATTTTATTTAATTGATATTTACTTTTTCATTTAATTTGAATGTCTTAGAGTAATCGAAGAGAGATTTCGGAGAAGTGTATCAAAATTCAAAAATATTGTTTAAATAATGTAAAATAAGAAATTGTAAAAAATAAACAAATTTAAAAATAAGTCTGAGCAAAAGGTTTTTATTTTGAGTTTCAGTTTTTTCTGTACCTAAGTATTAATATTTCTATTTAGAGATATATTTAGCTGATTTTACGGAGAAAATGCCTCCGTCGCTATTATTAAGTTTCTGATTTTCATTAAAAAAAAAACTTTTTTTAGAAAAAAATATTTATTTTATCATAATTTACAAAAGAAAATGTCATAAATAAAAAAAATCACAATTTAGAGATGAACACATTATTTACCAGATTGATGAACGGATAAGTGGTGCTGGGTGAGCAGCAATACCAACAGCTGGTGATGATAAAATAGTACGTGGAGCCAACAAACCTGGAGCACCAAGAGTTAATGGAGCTGGAGCTAAAGCTGGTGCACTAAGTAAACTTGGTGATGAGATGATGGTACGTGGAGCCAATAAACCTGGAGCGCCAAGAGTCAATGGAGCTGGTGCCAAAGCTGGTGCACTAAGTAAACCAGGTGATGAGATGATGGTACGTGGAGCTAATAAACCAGGAGCACTTAGAGCCAATGGTGCTGGTGCCAAAGCTGGGGCTGCACTGAGTGCCAGTGGTGCTCCAAGTAAATTACCAGCTAAAGCTGATGATCCAAAGATAGCGAGTACAACTGTGATGTATTTGAACATTTTGGACGATTTGTTTATTTTTTTGAAATAACTTTGGTTATTTGTTTTGAATTGATTTGTTTATCAACTGATATCGATTTCAAACAATACCCAACTATTTATATACCCAAAAAAATTATATGGCTTGAATAATTAATTAATCATGATAGATTGAAATTCTTTTACGCATACAGGTGGGAGACAATGTTAGGTTAACCCTAGCATTTAAAAAAAAAAATAAATAAAAAAATATACATATGTTTATTGAAATTTTAGCAATTAGTTACATCATTTTTAGTTTGGAATATACACATACTTTTCGTAAAATTTTGATTTGAGGTCGTCCACTGTTTTGATCGTTCCAAATTTTGTGTGTGCATTTTTTTTTTAAATTTATTATATCCTCAAATAAATAATTTTTTAATTCTTATTATCTAACATTGATTTGCTGCTTTTATAAATATTCAGTGGCGGATTTAGGATCTAATGATTTAACTCTGATTATAGTATTATTTTTTCATGTTTGTAAGTGGCATGACTATCATTTTCGCAAGAGGTTTTTTTTTTTTTTGGTTCCTATTTTTAACCCCCTCTGGTGTGTGTCTGTGTGTTTGTCTGTCTGTGGCATTGTAGCGCCTAAACGGATGAATCGATTTTAATTTTTTTGGTTTCATTTGAAAGGTATTTTAACGGAGGTATGTTTCAAGTGCGAGTTCGTACTCGAAAAAACTAAAAAATTGGCGATGATCTTCAAAATTGATTCAGTTTGGAAAAATAATTTTAACATATAAATAATTACGATGGGAATGAATGGTCAAAAAAACCTGGCTCCATTCATTTCGAAAATTGAAATGGTAAAATAATTAAGTAATTCAAAAGAACAAAGTCAACTCAAATATTTCAATTTCAATTAAAATATTTCCAAAAGTTTGTCCCAAAAAAGATAGCTCTCTAAGTATCCTTTTCATCTCATATATGATATCCTTGACCATCACTTTGATATTGATTAAAGAAGGAGTGTTATAAGTTTAAAATGTTTATCTGTGCGTCTGTGTGTTTCTCAGTGGCATCGTAGACCATAAACGGTCGAACCGCCTTGATTGAGAACATTTTATAGCTAAGTTTCCAAAAATCGGTTTATAAGGAATAAATCGCATTTGTCGGGGGTTTTTTAAATTTTGTAAATTTCACTTGTTGTACTATTTTATTACAATAAAACATCCTCTACAAATATCGTCTAAAAATACCATCCATAAAAACTTTAAAATCCGCCACTGTTAAGACAGATGTGATTTTGATCTTTTATTGTAAAATTTTGAATGTAAAATTAAAAACAAAAAAAACAAGTGAAAACAAACAATTGACTGAGTTAATTGTTGAAATACCATGTATAGGCAGTGTTGATAACTCTGTCACATTTCACATACATACATATCTGACATATTTAACTGATATTCTCATATAATGCGCAAGTGTTGATGCGCACTCGTTTGTTTTTTTGACGTCACGTAAATAACAAAAGATACTCACTTTGATATTAATACATACTATAAAATTTGTACCTAATTAACGCCCTCGTGGGTAAACAGTGATGTTAACAAAAAAATGTTTCAAACAAAAGTTGTTTATTTTTTTGTAAGGAACATTTTTTACATTTAAACTTTTATTCTATCTCTAACGGTTTACAAGATGGGTACTACGGACCCATGACCCAATTGACCCATGTTGCTCATTTACGAACTTGACCTCACTTTTTACGTCCTAAACACGCTGTAAAAATTTCAGCTTGATATCTCTTTTCGTTTTTGAGTAATCGTGACCACAGACGGACGGACGGACGGCCGGACGGACGGACGGACAGCCGGAAATGGATTAATTAGGTGATTTTATGAACACCTATACCAATTTTTTTTTTGTAGCTTCAATATTTTTAACCGTTACAAACTTGGGACTAAACTTATAATACTATGTATATTTCATATATACATGGTATAAAAAGATTTAAATGGAAGGTTATTCAATCATAATTTATGCATTAAATATGATTATTTATTTTAAAATGGTGTTAACATTAATACTAAAATATTTTTGTTATGATTAATTGAATTATAACAAATGTCACAAAAAATTATTTATTTGTTTATTAACAATACTTCAAGTCCTTGACACCACTTAACGCCCGTTTTTTTTTTAGTGCAAAATTATAATCTGTTGTGGCCGGTTTATTTAAGGCCATATTAGCAACTATTAGTTTACATGAATGACTTGTGTAATATATGCAAAAGTGGTTTTGACCAGACAAAATTACTTTGAAAATTTATTAATTCATGAATAAATTTTTGTGTTTATATTTTTATAATTTCTTGAGCGAAATAAGTGTCATTCATTTTCGGCAAAGTCCGTGTTACGCAGTCATATAACTATAAGGGTTCCGCTGTTTGTACTATTTATAATAGGTTGGCTGATAAGTCCCCGGTCTGACACATAGATGGCGTCGCTAGTATTAAATGCATATTATTTTTATATAGTACCAACCTTCAAATGTTTCGTGTCAAAATTTGACGTCTGTAAGTCAATTAGTTTGTGAGATAGAGCGTCTTTTGTGAAGCAACTTTTGTTATTGTGAAAAAAATGGAAAAAATGGAATTTCGTGTTTTGATAAAATACTGTTTTCTGAAGGGAAAAAATACAGTGGAAGCAAAAACTTGGCTTGATAATGAGTTTCCGGACTCTGTATTTTTTCCCTTCAGAAAACAGTATTTTATCAAAACACGAAATTCCATTTTTTCCATTTTTTTCACAATAACAAAAGTTGCTTCACAAAAGACGCTCTATCTCACAAACTAATTGACTTACAGACGTCAAATTTTGACACGAATCATTTGAAGGTTGGTACTATATAAAAATAATATGCATTTAATACTAGCGACGCCATCTATGTGTCAGAGCGGGGACTTATCAGCCAACCTGTTAAGTAATATCGTTAAATGTGGGTCTTAAAAATTCAATTATAATATTTTCAGATTTTTAAATCGCTTGGCTTAAAAATATAGAAGGCGGGTCACAATTTCTGCATATTTTGGGTCGTATCTGATGCTATGTTCAATTGAGAAGAAAAGTTATATTCTTTGTACCCATTCTTTTTAATCCAACGACGTATGAAAATTGAACAACTAGTGGCAAAGCTAGAAGGGTTTTAAGATTTATAAAATTTCATTTTTGATAGTTTATAACTTTTTGATCATTTTTTGTTCATTTTAAAGTTAATTTTTGGACATTTTTTTTGTCCATTTGTTAGTCATTTTTTGGTCATTTTATGTTCATTATTTTCTTTTTGTTCCCTTTTTTATTTGTTTTTCGGTCATTATTTATTGGTTTTTTTATTTATTCTTAGTTCGTTTTTGATCCACTTTTGTCCAATATCCATGAAAACTTCTTTCTAGGTAAATTTTGGAACTAAGTGTTCTCAATTACATTATCTTACAGGGTTAAAATTAAAAATTCAATGATCTGTGATCTTGAAATAGACAATTCGTCTATTTAATTCAATTTTCGTTATTTTTGGGTCAAATTACCTTACTTACACATTTTTTTTGCACCAAGTGTCCCTGAAAATGCTTAAAATTTTATCCTTATATTTTTTTGACTAGGTATACAAATAAAAAATTGTTAATAAGGCATTATCAAAAAAATATTCTCGAAAAATCAACTCTCTACATTTCCTCCGACAGCTGAAGATTTTCGAAAAAATGGTTTAGATGAAAAATCTTAGTTTTTTTATGAGGATCAACTTTCTTCCTAACGTTCTTTATAATTTAAAGTGTTAATCTATCTCTTCCCGTTTAGGATATAAATTGGCTATTAAAGAAATTTGAAGAACTGGGTCAAATCAAGTGTCAGAATGTGATGTCCCCCATCAAACTCAGCAAATTTTGTCTAAGTTATTGTTTTATTGGTTAACTACAAAACAAACTATTAGCCATTATAGATTTAACTGATCCACCCTGTATGATCTTAAAACTTGTTGCCATTTTTGCGACTGCATAAATTATTTTGCAAGAAAAACGGCAGTTCTTTCTTGCCGAAATTCTGTACCATTGAGAATATTGACGGAAAAAAATAAAAAATAAAAATTGATATAGAAAACTTTTTTTATTATAAATATTTATTTACATTTTGTATTTTTTGATAAATTACAAGAGGAAATCAAATTCGAAGAAATCACTAGAATTACCAGATTGATGAACGGATAAGTGGTGCTGGGTGAGCAGCAATACCAACAGCTGGTGATGATAAAATAGTACGTGGAGCCAACAAACCTGGAGCACCAAGGGTTAATGGAGCTGGGGCTAAAGCTGGTGCACCAATAAAACCAGATGATGAGATGATGGTACGTGGAGCCAACAAACCTGGAGCGCCAAGAGCCAATGGAGCTGGTGCTAAAGCTGGAGCACTAAGTGCGATTGGTGCTGGAGCTAAAGCTGGTGCACTTAGTAAAGCTGGTTGGGATCGTACAATTCCACTGCTTGTAGAAATGGCAGCTGGGGCTGCACTAAGAGCAATTGGTGCTCCAAGTAAATTACCAGCCAAAGCTGATGAACCAAAGATGGCGAGTACAACTGTGATGTATTTGAACATTTTGACGGTTTGTTTTTTGTTAAATAACTTTGGTTATTTAGTTAAATTTGATTTGTGTAACTGATATCGATTTCAAACGAGACCCAACTATTTATATACAAAAAATTTTTGCAAAAATCAAATTAATCAATCATGTGATAATATGGTTCACGCATGGGCGGGGTTCAATGTTTGAGTATATTAATATAACTAGGGCCAGGTGTAGTATTTTTTAGCTCTTAACGTCATCAAATTTAAGAATCTATTGACAAGGTCCTGCCTAAAGCAAATTTTTGCATCACGGAAATTTTCATGGCCGGGAATTTTACTTCAAATTGCCTGGAAAGTTTTTAATTTCACGCTGAGCTTAAAGTTGATGAATATATAGTCGGTAATTGACAGTGGTGTAATCATCAAATGAGCTGATGGTATACGATAAAAGAGCCGCAAAAACAGAGGATGATATACGCTTTATGCCAGAAACAGGATTTCGAAATTTTTGATAAACAAATCAAACCAGTGGATTTCTTGACATTTTTAGGCAGGAAGGTATTGCAAAACTTCCAGTGAAACTTTTGGTCTTCACAGGAGAAGTTTAAATAGTTTAAAAGTTTGCATTTTTTTTTCGAATTGAGATTGTCGAATTTTATTAACAATACTACTATGAGCAATCTTAAAAAATTAAAATACTAAAAAAAACTTTTATAAAATCCTTTTTGCTAAATATCAGTTGAGAAATCTAAAGGGTTATAAAAATCTTGGTACATGGTACACTGGTGGACCTGAATCAGCCTCGAAACTTCTTTGGCGCCCAGGCTAGAATGGTAATTTTCAAGCTTAGCCCGTTCATATTTTATTAGATGAAACTTTTTAACTGGTATTCTTCATATTTGGAATGATCTTCTTATTTGAATATCGTTCATAATTTTTGTCTCCTGAAAGAGAATTTTCCCTCTAATAATTTTCGTAAATGAAAATTTTTTTCTCCAGATATGTAAATTTTTGAAAGGGAAAAGTTTGTCCTCGGATATGAAAATTTACGTAAAGAAAAAATTACTTCCCAACTATATTTTCGTCAGGGGAAAATTTTTTTGAGAATTATATCCTCTTAAATTTTCAGCCGTCCTGAAATGGTTGCCAAATACTACACCTGGTCCTACACCTATAAGTATTAGCAATTGTGTCTGCTAAGTTGTTGTTTTTGAAATTTTTGCAATTACTTGCATCATTTTTAATTCACTTAAACTAAACTAAAGGCCATCTACTTGTTACAATTTTGTGTAAAATGTTATGGTATTGTTTTTTTAATGGGTCTATTTTTTTTTTATAAATATAATTTACATAATTTTGTTAATTCATGGGCGCCATCAACACGGATGTCCAAAATAAGAAAAAAGAAAATAGTCAAATTATCCCAAAGTTGCCATGAAATTTTTATCAATCTGTTAAGGGTTCAAAGAACACTTCAAGTAGCTGAAACCTTGAAAAATGGATGTGATTTCAGCTGAAAAGAATGACCCAAAATAAGTATGTTTCAAAAAAAATTCCAAGATCGGATAAAATTTGCCTGAATTATCCAAAAAATCGAATTTTTTAACTTTATGACGTCATCAGAATCCAAAAAATTTAGTTTTGCTTTATCATATGCAAATTTTATCCAATTTTGATAAACCAAGTATGTAATCCTACTAAATTTGGGTCATACTTTTCAAATTTGTGGTCAAAATTAATCTAGCTATAAAAGATTTCAAGAATGTGGAGTCCTCGTCCCGGAATTAAGCACATAAGTGATAGTTAGCAAAAAACTGACAAGTTCGAGCCAAAATTAGTGGGTTTCAAAAAAATTCCAATAAAATCGGATCACATATGCCTCTGTTATCAAAAAAATTGAATTTTTTAACTTGATGACGTCATCAAAATCCAAAAAATTAAATTTTGCTCTATCAAATCCAAATTTTATCCAATTTTAATAAACCAAGTGTGTAATCCTACTTAATTTGGGTCATACTTTTCAAATTTGTTGTCAAAATTAACCTAGCTTTAATAGGTTTCAAGAATGTGGGGTGCTGGTCCAGAAATTAAGCACATAAGTGATAGCTAGCGAAAAACTGGCATCACCGCTGAAAAGAATGACGCAAAATTAGTGGGTTTCAAAAAAAATTCCAATAAGATCGGATCAAATTTGCCAGTGTTATCAAAAAAATCAAATTTTTTAACTTTATGACGTCATCAGAATCCAAAAAATTTAATTTTGCTTTATCATATCGAAATTTTATCCAATTTTGATAAACCAAGTATGTAATCCTACTAAATTTGGGCCATACTTTTCAAATTTGTGATCAAAATTAACCTAGCTCTAATAGATTTTAAAAATGTGAAACTTGGTCCCGGAATTAAGCACATGAGTGATAGCTAGCGAAAAATTGAAATCACAGCTGAAAAGAATGACCCAAAATTTGTGGGTTTCAAAAAAAATTCCAATAAGATCGGATCAAACTTGCCTTTGTTACAAAAAAAACGAATTTTTTAACTTAATGTATTTATGTAAATAATGAGCGCCTTTTACATGATTCTTTACTAACTTTTTGTTTTACGTAAAAGACCTACATTTTTTTTTGCGAATATTTCTTATGTGCCGGTGATGGGTGCCTCCTTTGCCACGCCCTAGCTCCGGACCTGTCTGTACTCACCTTTACCGATCAAAACTGACACCATGGTGCTTAAAATTACTTTTATATATAGGATCATCTTTTTTAACATGATTCCTGGTGGGTCATTTCACCCGAAATATTTAAGCATAGGCTTTCGTAGTCTAAAACACTTTTGAGAATTAGGTCCCTTTGATAAACAAAGATTTCTATTTATAAAAACCTACATTAATAGTTGATTTATTGAAAGATTAACCATAGCTATAAAATCACTGGAATTGATTTTGTCGATAATGGTACAACGCTGATGCTCAATAAAATACTCGTACATTAAAAAGAAATCAAATATCCATAGTTCCTAGTCATAAAGTTTGCGCAATTAACCATGGAACAATTTATGTGAAGTCAAATAAAGGAAGAAATTACAGGTACACGATCAAGCAATCGTGAGGTGTTTTTTTTTTTCGTAAAAGATACCTGCTACAAAGGGTAGATGTACATCTTTAAGATAAATGCCTGAGACGAAATTGAGCTACGAAAATTCCCCCAAATAAATAAAACGAAACAAATATATTTTAAATTAAAAAAAATTTATTATAAATATTTTTCATTATTTGTATAAAAAAAATTGTATGATAAATAATTTACAAACTGATGAAACTGATGAAGTCTAAATGACTAGAGCCTCTTATATTTACATCATTGAAATCACAGTATTATCAGCTATTTACCAGATTGATGAACGGATAAGTGGTGATGGAGCGAGTCCAATAGCTGGAGATGACAAAATAGTGCGTTGTCCCAACAAACCTGGAGCACCAAGTGCTAATGGTGCTGATGCTAAAGCTGGTGATGAGAGAATTGTACGTGATGAGATTAAACCTGGTGCACCAAGAGTTAATGGAGCTGAAGCTAAAGCTGGAGCGCTAAGTAACCCAGGTGATGAGATAATGGTACGTGGAGCCAATAAACCTGGAGCGCCAAGAGTCAATTGGGCTGGTGCGCTAAGTGCTAATGGTGAACCAATCAAACCTGGTGAACCAATTAAGCCTGGTGCACCAATTAAACCTGGTGATGATCGTAAAATTGTGCTTGTTGAAATAGCAGCTGGAGCTGCACTAAGTGCAATTGGTGCTCCAAGTAAGTTACCAGCCAAAGCTGATGAACCAAAGATGGCGAGTACAACTGTGATGTATTTGAACATTTTGACGGTTTCTTTTTTGTAAAATAACTTTGGTTATTTAGTTAAATTTGATTTGTGTAACTGATATCGATTTCAAACAATATCCTAGTATTTATATACAAAATTTATTTTTTTGTTAAATTAAAATCAATTTTACGCACTGGGTGGGGACGTCATTAGCTTTATTTTGATTACTACTGGAAATAATAATCCTGACTAAATCCATACACTTAATTATCTTGAATATGCGCTGTACAATGAAAAATATCCGATTATTAGTATCTAAATTATAAATATTTTTAGGAAGGAACAAACTTGAGGAGACAAATTGACTTAAGGCGAAAGTATCCTTGCGCTCTTTTTACTCCGATTGGTTATTCAAGACTCAATTGTACGGTTATTTACTTACCATAAAAACTTCATTACGATACGACTAAATTTAGGGCTCAACATACAAAAATCTAAACGCTTTCTTTCGTATACTTTCTTATACAACCCATTAAGGTAGTGGAACCAATGATGGCCCTGGTCCTATGATAGCCCACATTTGAAAAAAAAAGTATTCAATGGCAAATTCATTTCATATTTTATAGGCATGCGTAAAAACTATCTTAGATTCCGTATGTTTGCTTAGATCTTTAAAACAACGCAACGGATTATGATGCAGTTTTTTCTAATAGAGTTATTTAAGAGGAAGGTTTTTATGTATAATATAGTAGAGAAAAGTGTTGAAATAGGGGTTGGAAGAGATATGCTTCAAAAACTTCAAAAGCTGTGCATCGATTAAGCTCAAATATTGATAAGATATACAACCAGCTTTAAGGATTGTTTTTATCTATTTTTAACCTTCGGGGAGGTGGAAAGCTGGAGCGAGCAAGTGGGGAAGGATAATCGAAAATTTTCAAATATACTCAAGTGGGGTATCAAATAAAAGAGCATGATGTATACATTACAAAACTGTAATCCCTACACAAGGCGGGATGTGGGAGTAGGAGTGAAAGTGGGAATCAAATTAGGGTTTATGAACATACGTCGATTTTGCATCCAGCTCCTCATTTGTGTTAGGTTGACCACTAAAAGATTTGGCATGAACAAAAATTTATCAAAATAAAGATAGCTAATTTTTCAACGTGAATTCTATCATCCATTCTGTGTGTTTGTATTGTAATTTTAGCAATTACTTGCATCAGATAAAAAAATATTCGTAAACTTTGTAAAGGCCGTCCACTGTGTTTGTTTACCTAAGAAATATGTATCAAACGGTAACGCTCGTTCTAAATTCTGCACTTGTTTTGATGTTTTGATTTTTTTTTTTTTTTTTTTTGTTACATGAATTATGACACAAGATTATAATCAAATTAATATCATTTTATATGTGGTATAAATTTTAATTAATACGATAAACACATAACACAAAAATTGTAATTGAATGAAATGCTGGTAAGCTGGTGTGGAAGTCATAATTAATTCTGGTATAATATTTATTTTTTTTTTTGCATGATACTTTAAAATCATATTTATGAGTGTTTATTACAAAATATTTTTTTTATTGATTTCCGCCATAAAAAAAGAAATATGAATACAGATCAGTTTTTCATTTGTCATTGTCTTTGTGTAACAAGTATTACTCGATGGATGCTGATGAAATTTTTTTAATTCTTACTTGATTGAAATGGATGAATTCGTTTGAATTTTTACTCCATTGAAGGTTAGAAATTCTTTGGATTCTTTCTCCTTGTGTCACAAATTTATCAACAAAAGCTATAATGTAATAAGGGAAAAAAAGCGAGTTAATTGTTGAAATACCCTGTATGGAAAGTTTTGAATGTTAGTGCTGACAATATTTTTTGTAAATTATTGAAGAGTTTTGAAAACCAACACAATTTTATAAATTACATGCTGTGAACTGCCCGCTTTGCTGGGCAACATCCCCACTTTCACCCCTCCCTCAATATCCCCTTGCTTAGAGGCTACAGTTTTGTAATGTACACGTCATACTCTTTTATTGGATACCCCACTTGAGTATATTTGAAAATATTATTCATCCTTACTTCCTCGCTTCACCTTTCCATCTCCCGAAGCTTAAAAATAGATGAAAATAATCCTTGAAGCTGGTTGTATATCTTGTCAATAATTGAGCTTAATCGCTGCACAATTTTTTTGTTTTAAAGCGCATCCTTTTCAATCCCTTACTCTATTATATTTTGCATGTATTATGTAAACAAACCTTCTTCTTGAATCACTCTATATATTAGACAAAACCTCATCAAAATCCGTTGCGTAGTTTTAAAGATCTAAGCATAAATATAGACATAATTGGTACCTACAGGCAGCAGAAAGCGACTTCATCATACCATGTATATATGAATATGTCAAGGTATATTAAGTTTAGCCCCAAGTTTTTAACGCTTAAAAATATTGATGATACGAACAAAATTTTGGTATAGGTGTTCATAAAATCACCTTATTAGTAAATTAGTACCTAATCAATCATTATTTAATAGCTGTTACCCTTCAAATTTTATTATTTATCAAAGATAATGGAATTATATTAAAAATAAATTAAAATTTAATTTGCCTGCCAAAATTCAATAAATTCATACAATTCTCATGTAAATCAAATTTTAGTTTTATTATTAGAAATACCTTGATATTTATTTCTATTTTTTATGAATTTTTATCAAATCATTATTTTGATTGCACATGAAACCTTCTCTTAGTAAGAAGATTCCACAGGGGCAAATAAAGCATTTGTAACAAAAACCTTTTGCCATTTTTATTTTGAGAAAACTATGTGTTGATTTTTATAATCCTTCATAAATTAAATACTTTTTAAGATCCCAAAAAACAGTCCATTCATTTGCATCTTTATAGTTTTAGTGTCTAAGTTCATTTTCGAATCCATAAAATTGAAGTTGAGAGGTCAATATGGACTTTTTCTGAGTATCTTTTAAATAATTAACAATTTTATGCTTCTCTTATCCATTAAAAAAATTCCTTATTTAATTGCACTAACAAACACAGTAAACGTAAATTGAATGACAAGGTAAATCGAGAGCAATAACAATAATAACATAGACCTGTTTGTGATGGGGTTATCTAACTACACCAAAAAAAAACAACTTTCAATGCAAAACAAGAGTTGAGTTTTCTGACTTTTGTCCGGAAATTCGGTATTGATACTCCACTGTTCAGAAATCGTAAAAATACTAATTTCACAATAACTTACAAAAATTGTTCTGGCCATAAAAAACGTAAAAAAAAAAAAACTTTAAGTACTTTTTATTACTTTATATTTTTTTTACAATAACGTTTCCAATAAATTCACAATTGGATTCACCCATTTCGAAACAAAAGTATATACGGCATCTCTACGTGCGACACGTGAGCCAATCGCTCCAAATAACGAGACTCGTAATCGACGTGTTATTAAACGAGCTGCATTTCGTAAATCAACTAAATTATTACCGGTTATATGAAATTCCGAAGCACGTTTCGGATGATTCGATGATTCTGCTGTATATTCTTCTTCATTATTCGATGCAGATGTTTTCCATGAATCCATCGATTTATTATCTTCATCAAGTATTATTTCATTTTCAATTTTTGATGATGTTGTTGTTGTTGTAATAAATGCCATTGGTGGTGCATCTTTAAATCGAAATATTCGAGTTGAATCCGATGTTGATTGACAAACATTTCTAGAAATTAATAACATAATTGTTAGAAATGACAATGGTAATTGTATTAAATGTTTTGACATTGTTTCAATTGTATTTTAAAATTTATTAATAAATATTTGTTTTTTGTATGGCTCCTAAACTATCAGACATTTCGTGTAAAATTTAGTATTTATATAAATGATCAAATTCGGTTTAACAATTGTCTATTGTCATTTTTTCTTATACCCTGTGTATGAAACCTGTAATACAAAGAAGAAGCTTTTTCGGTTCCGAAAAGATTCGCGTGACTTTCTGTACGCGGTTTTATCTCTAACGTTTTCTTTGGTAACGTTTCCTAGAATTTCACTGCTTCCATTAATCGGTGATGACCATAAAAAAGGGTGGTTAATTTTGGTCCGACACAACCTCAATTTTGTGAAAAATGAAATTTTCTGAATAGTTTAAAAATATGAAGTTACAGCGGATTTGTTGAGATTTCAAGGTTATTTTGCTCTGTTCAGAGTTCGATAGCAGGCAAGTTCGGTGTTCGGGTACAAAGTTAAAGAAAATTTAACTTATGTGCAGAAATCGTGAGTAAATCTCTCATCACGCGAACAAAATTGCCGAAGAGCTCACTCAAGTGCTGACATTACGGTTTAAGCGAATCACACTATCAATGATACTCTGAAGGAATTCGATATTTACTATCAAGTGCCGGTTATCCGTCCTATGATTTTCCATTTCGAGCTTTGCTCAGAGGTTAATACCGGAACAGGGCCTAGCTAAGCCAGCCATAGTTGCACACCTCTCCTTTCCTTTCATTTCCCCTGTATTTTTTTCCCGGTAATAATCACAGGGTATTAAAGTAATCAATATGTTCAATTTCAATTTATGGTTACTGATAACAGTTGAGCGTGGTCGTTTAATATTAATTTGTTTAAGTGTAATTTTAGGAAAATAATTTAAATGACTTTATTTGACACATCAAAAATTTGAGACCATTTTTATGATCATCCTCTTTAAGGTTGAAATTTAATGAGGAAATTTCATTATTTATGGCCCAAAAAAAATTACTTAATATTATGCAAGAATTAAAGAGTATATATAATAAAATTTATTTATTTTTTCCACTAAAAATTACTCTACCAATCGGTTTCCATTTTAGTGTCGGTTTCGGTAGTCAGAAAATCCAAAAAATTCTACTTCTAGATTCTTTAGAAGTAAACTCCAAAAAATGCTATAAGGCATTAAACTTTTGTTAATTTTATTTTCTACATTTTTTAATCCAAAAATTCGGAGATTATACCTAAACCATTTTTTTCCTGATGTGTACAGTCTAAAAATGGAAATTTCGTAACCTTAGTATCTCATTGTTATTTACCAAAATTGTATTACGGTGGGCCAAGTGACCTATTGTCGAAAATTTGTTAGTAAAATAATACATTTGATGTAGGCTGACTTTTTAATAAGATATGAAGAAAATATTTAATCGCCATTGTATTATAGTGTAATCGAATAATTTTTTAATTAAATTAAACTATCTCGACCCGTGCAGAATTCTCTCTTGGTATGTTTGTATAGATAATGGGTGCCGAGTGTTATTTAATATTTATTACAATAAATTAATTAGTAATAATTTTAATGACTAATAAAATTACTTACATAAATTTTTGAAAAATTAGAAATAATTAATTTTTTTATTATATAATGCATATCTCCATCAGACATTAGCCATATCGCCACATTGTCGACGAATGTTAGGTAATTTCCGGGTACCTTCGAATATTAAATAATAAAAAAGCATCCTGTGGACTATTTTAATCTATTATGACTTACAGCTCGTTTTGTAATTAACCAATCAAAAAATTATTCAGACAAAAGTTGGAGAGTTTGATTGTGTTCTGACATCAGATTGTACCTAGTTCTCCAAGTTGCTCTAATAGTCAATTTAGATCCTAAATGGTATAAAAGTTAGAATAATAGGCACTTTGAAATAGAAAGTTGATTCTCATAAGAAACTCTAACAGCTTTCGGAGGAAATGCGACTTAAAATTTCTGTCTCGTCCTGTTGAAGATCCGTGACATTATCCTCGTCCTTTCATTGTTCGAATATCATACTCAATAGCTTTTGACTAAGATAAAATAAGATGAATCGATATAAGGAATAGTAGTACCTGTCGAATATAGTTATTAGAATGAATGATATATCTAATCTTTACAAAATTTTATAACAATAGGGTATTATGAAACAAAAAGTTTAAGATTGAATAATATAGCTATTTGTAATTCTACATGAGTATAAAATTATCGAATCAAAGAAAGTCGGTACATTATTTATTAAATCAAGAATAAAAATATCACTTTCAAAATTTAAATTTTAAACATTTGAACCACTTTTTTTATGTAAAATAATTTTGTATTCAAAATTTGTCGTTCATGTGTCAATATAATATGATAATATTCGGGTAAGATTAAATCTTTATGAGTTACCGATGAAAATATATCAATTGTATTCTGAAGAGAGAGTTCTTGAAAAGTTGGTTCGTTTACCCCTAAACGTAAAACAACGTACTCTTTAGAGATATCACCGTTTCTCAAAAAAAAAAAGATTTATTTGAAATATCTTTACAGTTGCTGATAATCATCCCTGGTGGAAAAAATATTTGAAAAAAGAGTAAGTCTTAATAAGTCTTAGGAAACACTGAAAAAGTTTTAGAAACTTTAAAAAAGTATTAAGAACTCTGAATAACTCTGAATTAGACTAGTCCGAAAACGTTGAGAAATTCAAAGTTCCTAAGACTTTTTCAGAATTTCTTATTCTTTCTTCAAATATTTTTCCCCCGGGATGTCTTCAGTATTAGGAAAACATCTATAAAAACTATTACATTCGAATCAAGAACACATCATCGAATTTTCGGGTGGAGTGAATTTCATTTATTACTTATTATATGGAGGTAAAAACTCATTCCGCTTTATATTTCTGTCTATAATTAGGTATAATAAAAAAAAAACCATTCTGGAGCTATTTATTTGTTTATATACTTATTCATTTTTTATAAAAGACAATTAAAGCAGGTGACCTCCACAAAATGTAAAAATAGAATGATGTAAGTTCATTCAAAGTTTGCAAGAATATCTTTGAACACAAAGAAATTTACAATAATTTTTATTTACATCCCTTGTTTGTCGTCACACGCAAATGGATGATTGATTTTTGATATCTGAACAACCACTCCCAAAGCATAATCCACGTATAAATAGAACGACTGGTGCTCTAAATCAATCATAATAATCATTTGCGTTTATTTGTAAACAAATCATACAACAATTACCAAAATGTACAAATCATTGATTGTTTTATTCGCTTGCGCTGCTGTCGCATTAGGTGGAATAATTATCACCGATCCTCCAGCACCATTAGCTTTGGCTACTGCTCCTGGTTTGATTGCTCAACCACAACTTATTGCTGCTCGTGCTGCTCCAAGTTTAATTTCTCAACCACAACTTATTTCTGCTGCCGCTGCTCCAGGTTTGATTGCTCAACCACAAATTATTGCCGCTCGTGCTGCTCCAAGTTTAATTGCTCAACCACAACTTATTTCTGCTGCCGCTGCTCCAAGTTTGATTGCTCAACCACAATTGATTGCTGCCCGTTCTGGTATTATTGCTGGTTCACCTTTAATTTCCACCGCTCAAATTTGGTAATCATTTTGATTTCAACGTGTAAAAAGTAATGTTTTTTTGTTTAAATAATGTGTTATTGACTGACTCTTTATAATTATGATTTATTTTTAAAAATATAGTTTTTTAATTTTTCGTACAAATAATTTGTTTGTTATCAATCCTTTTCTTTTCCTCAATTCTTCTATTTTATTTGCTTTCCAATATTATTGGAGACTAGCAGCCAAACCCGGCGTTGTTTGGGTTAAAATACATCGCATGGTCAATGGTTTAAATAATATTTAAGGATCCATTTTTAAATGTAAATGGAGAAGGGTTTTGTTCTTTTCTAAAAGCTTCTTTAGTTCTTTTTCTTGTTAGAAAATCGTTTAATTTAGTAAAATTTATATCCAGACAGAATATTTTAATATAAAATATCTGGATGACCGAGCTTTGCTCGGTATTCTTAAAAAGACACAAATTTTATCACTAATAGAAGACCGTTTTAAATGTCTCCACACAAATACCAATTTGAATGTCCCGGTAATGTATTTTATTTTATTAACTACGATATACACCAATAGATGTCAGGAAGAGTTATAATTTGCATTGTATTTCATTAACTACGATATACACCAATAGATGTCAGGAAGAGTCATATTTTGCGATGTATGTTTCAGTTTTTCATGAAAAAACGAAGTTTTTTTAAAATGAAACCTTGTTAGATCGACTTATCGCCCCAAAAAACCCCTACATACTCATTTTCATGAAAATCGTTGGAGCCATTTCCAAGATCGTTGATATATATATATATATATATATATATATATATATATATATATATATATATATATATATATATATATATATATATATATATATATATATACAAGAATTGCTCATTTAAATATATAAGATATCTCACTTTTAACAATAAATCCCTTGAAAAAACACTAAATTAAAAAATTTAAATTTCGGAAGAAGGCCCAGATAGTTTGTGCTAGGTTCTGTTGGTCGTCGAGAGATGGCGCTAACAGCTCTTGGCAGTCAGTTTAAAGTTCATCATGATTATAGTTGTCGGTTTAAACAAACTTTCTAGATCATTTCTAGAACTTTCTAGAAAATTTCGAATCTATTTTCTAAATTAATTTGCCTCTTGAAGAAAATAGTAAACAAATTTCGTAATAATTATTTTCTAAATTAAATAAAAATTATTGAAACAAAAATTATATTTTCTATGAACATGTGAAAACAAACAATTGACTGAGTTAACTGTTGAAATACCCTGTATAAAAAGTGTTGAATGTCAGTTCTTTTTTTATAAATTAGAAGAGTTTAAAAAAGCCAACATAATTATGGCCATTTATTTGATGACAAAATTATTTTCTAGAATTTTTTTTGCGTTTTTCGAGAATGTTTCGCAAGACCCTTAGTTGAAGCTACCTGAAATTTTTCAACTCCCTATCTTTTATACTTTTAGAGAAAATTAACAAGAAAGTTTTGTCCTAATATACGCCCTCACGGGTAAACAGTGGTGTTAGTATGTTTGAAACATTTATTTGCAAAGAAATAGTTATTTCAATTTGCAAAGAAATTTATATTAGCTTTCTATATTTCGAAACCAAAGCAGATATCGAAAAATTTTCTTATTATTTTTCGTCTACATTCATCATCAAAGTCGAAAAATAAGGTACAAATAATTTCAACCCTAAATCTAAAATTGCCTTGGTGCTCGTACTATCTTAATGAGATGTGCAAGGATTGAATAATACTAGGAATTTCAAAAACTTTATAAATATATTCTTTTCCAAAAAGTTTCCAAAAATCACAAAAAATTCCTAGGTCATCGGGCTTTTTATTATTATTTTATCGTTCAAAGTTGGTTGAAAAAATAATGAATCATGTAGGTTATCCTTTTCTATTGGATATTTCTATATCAAAAAATGTAGAGAGTGTGACAAAAAACTATCCAAAATATTTAGACAATCTTGTAGTTTTCGATGATATAAAAACAAAATTTTAATTATGAATTTATCGAAGATCCATCATTTGATGAACAGAGACGATTATAGTTAGAGTATTGATGCTTGAAGAGCGATATCTATATTATCAAATTTATAAGCATCACTTGCACACAATATATTATATATTTGTGTAGTTGCGTGATATTGTAAAGCTAAAAATAATACATTATTTGACTACAAAGCATGTATTTGGTTTATATGTATGTACCGTGCAATTAACCAAAACTTTTTTACAATACTTTAGGGAAACAAACATATATATATATATTTTGTTTTCGCACATTGAAGTTCCACTAGCTTAGTAATTACCAATGATATAACGGATAGCATCTTTTCGTTTGGAAGGCCGATGGAATGTGCAGTATAATTATTTGTGTACTTCTTTCGACTTCATCTAAGGAAATTCGAAAGACTACGAAGCTCTGGTTTGACGAACAGAATATTACAAAGACAGCAAATAAAAAGGATTAGGGGTAAAGGATTGAATATAAAACAAAATATTTATATGAAAAAATAAAAAACTATAATTTTTAAAACTAAATCAGAGTCAGTCACACATTTTTTTAACAAATTTTTACACGAATGAACTGATTACCAAATTTGAGCGGTGGAAATTAAAGGTGAACCAGCAATAATACCAGAACGGGCAGCAATCAATTGTGGTTGAGCAATCAAGCTTGGAGCAGCGGCAGCAGAAATAAGTTGTGGTTGAGCAATTAAACTTGGAGCAGCACGAGCAGCAATCAATTGTGGTTGAGCAATCAAACCTGGAGCAGCGGCTAAAGCAATTGGAGCTGGTCCAGCAATGATTTGTGGTTGAGCAGCACGGACCACTGTTGTTGAAATTGTAGCTGGTGCTGTTAAAGCTGGAGCAGCAGCCAAAGCTAATGTTCCAGGAGCAGCGATTAATCCACCAGGACGGGCTAATGCGACAGCAGCGCAAGCGAATAAAACAATCAATGATTTGTACATTTTGGTAATTGTTGTATGATTTGTTTACAAATAAACGTAAATGATAATTATGATTGAATTAGAGCACCAGTCGTTCTATTTATACGTGGATTATGCTTTGGGAGTGGTTGTCCAGATATCAAAAGTCAATCATCCATTTGCGTGTGACGACAAACAAGGGATGTAAATAAAAATAATTGTAAATTTCTTTGTGTTCAAAGATATTCTTGCAAACTTTGAATGAACTTACATCATTCTATTTTTACATTTTGTGGAGGTCACCTGCTTTTATTGTCTTATAAAAAAAAGTAAACAAATTATCAAATATCAGTTCCCCACATAGACTCACATGTATTAGTATGATTTCTATTCCGTGATTTTCGCTACATTAACAAGTTAAACCATAGTCACAGTGTCTTAAAAAAGTAGAAAGTACAGTAGAGCTCATGGCGTTAAATTTTTATTTTTAGAATTTTTAAGAATACGTCAAAGATGCTCTTTGGAATACGTTTTTATAGGTTATTTAAGTGATCAATACACTTATCACTTAACAGTGACTGGTAATTTTCAACAGTTACACTTTAGATACATTGAAATCTTACAAAGAATATTTCAATATTTAAAAAATAATATAATTTTCCATTTTATCACCCTCTAAAAGCTAATCTTTCAAATTTTTTTTTGTAATTTTGATGTATATGTGTCTATCTGGGATGTGTTACAAGTATCAAATAATAATTGCATATATAGTCGCATGAAGGAAAACATAAAATATCCATTCTTAGAGAGTCCTAAATGACAGCTTCGATTTTAATGATTTTTAAGAAAATGTTTCTTTTTATATATTGTTTAAAATCAGAATCCTTTCAGAGAGAGGAAATAATCTGGAGAGGAATAACGCAATATCCCGACTGATACATGGACGCCAACGCGCTAATGGTAGAAGTTTGGAATTTCGAGAGGATATTAATTTTATACTGTAGTCATTTAGGAAAGGATTTTTCGAAATGTGTCCTCTAAAAGGATGAAATAGGGGATGAAACTTTGTATGAAAATATATACAATCCATCATTTATGAGTTGATTACGTTTCCCCCCTCCAGATTTTTACCCCCCCCCCTTCTGAGAGGTTTCTAATTTTAAATAATAAACAAAAAGAATCATTATTTTAGAAATCATCAAAATCGGAGCTGTATTCGAGGATTCCCGAGTAAAAACATTTATTGATGCGACTAATAGTAATATTTATAATAATAATGTATGGTTACTATTGAATACAATTTATTATTTTAAAATTGTATGATCAATCACACGGATATTAATAGATTCAATCTATAAAACCCGCCCAATACATTAAATTTAAAACTAGAAGTCAATTTGGTAATTATGCGTTGGCTTTTCTTTTGTAATTTTATACAGTGTGTCGCACATTTAAGATGAAGACACACGCATATTTTCATTATTTATGGGAATATCAACTTGGAATTTTGCATAGTCATACAGGGTGATGGAGAAATGGAGAAATAAGGCCGATTCTTAATATTTTGCCTAGCGTAAGAGATGGTTAGAGATATCGAAAAAAAACGATTAGCCAAAAGTTGTTTACAATATTTTTTTCTAGCCATATACCAATTTTCGCATTTTTAATATTTATTTATTTTCAAAACTTCGGTTAAATATCTGAAAAAAGTAACACATCACGATGTATAACTGTGCAAAATTTCAAATCGATATTTCTTAAATAAGGAAAATATGAGGGTGTCTTCATCTTAAATGTGCGACACACTGTACTAGTTCTATTTGATCTTTTTATGAATAGATTATTTTAAGAAAACGTCTAAATTAAATGATCTCTAGCCCCCACAATTTTAGAATATTTTTTTTAGTTTGATTGGAATGAAATTTGATGTGCCTAATATATTTTTAACATTTAAAAAGTAAATCTTTGTTAACGAGCTTAATCATCCCGGAGAAAAATGAATTTTAGCGTGAGGAGAGAGGCACTGCAAATTAACATTTGTCTTTCATTCGTCAGGTAACTAGGATTTCGATTCCAACCATACAATGTCAATTCAAAGAGAATAAATTTTTTGTTCTTCCGAAGTTCAAGGTTTTGCAACTATCACTAAATTAATTATATACCTATCAAATTCTCATACATGGCTAACAATTCACTCCCATATCTTCACATTTCGAAGGGACAAAATGAATATATTAAATTTCAGAAACACCATTGATATGGAACACTTAAGAAATTCTTTTTGTAAAAATAAAATCATTTCTAAATGGCATAAATACCGTTAGCATTCTATAATTGAAATCAGTTCAGAATCTTAACAAATATCAAAAAAAACAACATAACCGCAAAATATGTTGAATTACTTAATATTATTTACAACAATAATAGTTGGAATTACCGAAGCTGGAATATTAGAAACAATTCCTCTACAACAACAATCAGAACAATTGATTGGTTTACGGAAAATCTATTATGAGAATCGTCCAATAATTGGTTATGAAACAGAAATCCTGAAACCAGATTTACGTCCATTAGCTGAACCATTACGTGTTATCAATCAAGCACGTTTAATAAATCCAGGTGGATCAATTCAACTGGTTCAATCGACTCTGGAACCCCAACAACGATATCGTCTTCAGCAACAAGATAATTTGGATCGGTCGTCTTCAGCAACTGCTGCCGCTACTGCAATCGCATCAAGTCAGGGTGCAACCGCTTATGGAAATGCTATTCAACGATATTCGTCAGAAATACCTCAATATGCGTCGTCTGCGGCAAGTGCAGCTGCAGCAGCATCATCAGTCGCACTATCACGATCTGATAATACCGCACAGGATTTATACAATTTAAGAGATCCACGATTACAGCAAGCGATTAATGAAGATTATTTAATTTCAGCAAATCAATATGGCGCATACTTAAATAATAATAACGGTTTACAAAATTATGAAAATTAATTGAAAACTAAAAGTCAATTCACATATTCAGATTTTAAGCGTATGATACCGAATATCGATTTGGAAGCCGGATAATCAATGTAGTTCACGTTAAGGCAACATTGGCGCTGCTATCAAGTTGTACTCACTTTGATAACAGCGTAAAAATTAACGACGCACTAACATTGACTTGAATGGCTGTAATTGGGATGAGAATTCTAGATGGTTTCTAGTTCTATTTATAAAACTGTACGGTGTCATTTGCTTAAAAATTGCATAAGTGTATCGATCCTCAAATGGATTGTTAATTTAAATATTAATGCTCTCTTTTTGTATAATTTTAATAGCTTGTTAAAATCTGCAAAATTGTTTCTTCTTTCTTCGAATAAAAAAAAAAAAAGCTTTTTGAATAATATGATGTTTTTGATTTTTATTGAAACACCTGTGAACAAATCATGTGGGAATTGTATTTCGAGCCTTATTTTTCAAACTTTGAGAACAATTATGGTTTTCGTCAAGTTTAGTTTCCAGAGTCTTTTAACGAAACTAAGATAGATGATTGAAAATTAGAAAGTTTTAAAAAGTCTATTCTAATAATATAAAAGTAAAAAAATAACGATATTATAATGTAGTTAAAATTATTGTTATTTTTGGAGTCGGTGTCAGCCAAGGAAATAACTCTGACAGAACAGTTTGCTACATTAACTTGGCTGACACCGAATCCAAAAATAACAATAATTTTGACTACATTATATTATCGTTATTTTTTTACTTTTTAGTGCATATTAATTTGTTTTAGAAAAAATTTTCTTTTGAAGTCGATTTCTTTTTGTTAAAAATTTTTTTATTTTTATTGAATCTGAAGTACACTAACTAATTTGTCACTAAAAAAAGAATCATCGAAATCGGTTGGCGTGAAATTGAGTTCTTCGTCCTCTTGTCGTGCATACTTAATGCAAATTTAAGACTTGTGGTTTTCTAATGGGATGCCGTGGTCAGAACTGGACTAAAATGAAATGGGACCACACGGGAATCACCAGCTTTCAAATAGATAAAGAATAATCAAAATCGATTAACCCAGTCAAAAGTTATGAGGGAACAAACAAACAAAAAATACAGTCGAATTGATAACCTCCTCCGCTTTTGTTTGAAGTCGGTTAAAAAAGGGAAATTGAAATGCTTATTATTTATGTATTTTTTTTATTATAAGTATTATACATTATTTATTTTTAATGTATTATACATTATTTATTTTTAATGTTTACATTCAATCTTCAGCTAAATTAAGAATGGAAATCATTACACGTTTATATTCCGGGTCAAAATTAAGTTTTAAAAACATTTCACATGCAGTTAATGGTTCATGCCATTCATCTACTAATTCCAAAATTTCAGTTCCAGAAGATTTTGTAATTATTTTCAAAGTTAGACTTAATTCAACTTTTCTATCATTTTCTATTAATTTGGATGTATACGCTAACTTTGTGTATGTTAAAGATTTAACCAATTTTTCTCTAGGAGATTTTTCCATCCATTCTGGATTTTTCTTTCGTAATTTGTCAGATATTATTAAATGACATACGGTGACTAAAGTGAACACTGTTAATTTATCATTTCTTGATAATTGAGCTGGTATTAATGCAGAAACGCCTTGTACTCGGGCTAATAATGGAAATTTATCCTCAGTTTCAATACCTATTTGCATTTTTAATACTTCCATAGGGATTGGAGAAGGCATATTAGGATCTGTTGCTAATTTACAAGCTAGGTCTGGGAAACATATGATTAGTCTAGATAAAGTTATGCTTGATTTACCCGGAATAACACGTTCTGAAATGTCTAGTTTTCTTATAATTTTCAAAAAATGTTCTCTACTCTTGACATTTCTTATTGTCGTCAAAATTTTGCTGATATTATTACCTTGAGTCATCCCAGTGTATACTAGATATAAAATATCTTTTTCCTGAATTCCAGACGTCATAATCCTATATCTGGTTGTTTTTGCATTGAAGCCGTCATATCCAAATACTCCACTCAAATGTTTTAAATCTTTACACTCTTTTAAAAAAGTGTAAAGTTTCTTTTTTCTAGCCTCTAAGTATTCATCGTTGTCTTTACTGCCTCCAGGATTACCCATTTGTCCAGACATTTTAATGTCCACTCAGAAGGTTTAAATAATTATGTATTTTTTAATATTGATCGTGGCAAATATTACGTAATTATTAATTATTATCGAATTATTTTTTTCAAAAAGTGTCTATTTTTCTACAAGATGCTATTTAATGATTTTACCACAAAATCAATGTCAATCAATGGACTACACAAATAGTTCAATGACGTGTTTATTTAAACGATGATAAATCATAAACTTTTGGTCTAATCTCTATTCTCTACTCTATGACAAACCTGTTTTCATATTTCAACATTAGAGGGCAGATATATCGCAGCGGATATTTTAAACTTAATTCAACACTCTTGACACTATAATGTTTTGACCAAAGACTATAAGATAGACAAGAAGCAGCCGTATAATTGTAAACGACATCTGGTTTTTCAGGATATACACTAACGAGCTTGTTGGCTTTTGCGGGGGCGACGATGAAGGAGGATTTTTGAAATATGACAGATAGTCTTTGTGACAGATATCTACGCTTGGGTTTTTGATGATTTTGGTTTCTTAAGACGTAATACTTAATAAATTAATAATTTTAAAGTAAAAATTAAAAAAAAATGGTTCGTTGTAATGTGAAAGGTTGTACAAGAACACAAAAACAAGATAAAAATCATTCATTCTTTTCTGAGCCGAAAAATTTAATGATGTAAGTACATAACAGTCAAGTAAATGTAAAATTTATTTGGTGATCTATTGAATTTGGAAAATATTAATTATAAAATAAAAGTATAGTGAAAAATGAATATTTTAACAAGAATAAATAGTAAAGATAATGTAATTAATTATTAACTGATTTATTGCAGACGAAAGCAATGGAGAAAATTTGCTGGTATTACGAATAATCCAAAAGATTTTCGCATTTGTTCGGATCATTTTGAATTGTCCTGTTATCGAAAGAGAACACCACCACGTTGGTTGTTATATCGAGAAGCAGTCCCAACGATTCGTATGGGAGGTAGAATCTTTTTTTTTTTGAATCTCTTTAAGATTCTATTATTAGTAGTTTAAAAAATGAAGTATTTTTTATTTTATGTTTATAGTATATTTATTGTTACTAGAATAGCTTATATTTTATTTAATTTTATAACATAAAATGTTTTTTAATAAGTTTAAATTTATTAACCAAAAAATATTATTGAATATATCTATGTTATATTTTACTAAAATATTTATATAAAGTATGTAATATCTTTTTACGCTTTTGTTTTTGACAGCTAAGAATAAATAAAAAAAAAAAAATTAATCAACAAGTGCGTTATAATTTTATTCTTTTACTTTCATTAAATTATTTTTTAAATTTAAACCTGGCGCCGAGGTTTTTCTTAGTGCCTGACTCGGTAGAGGCGCTGAAACTCGTATACTACTATTTTTCATTAGCTCTTATGGCCTGCTTCTCCTCTATCCTATACTCTTTGGTTTTGACCACACGGCAAAAAAAAAAAAATCAAACTGAGAAAATTCGAATGGTCATCAAGTTCACACCATACAGTTTATGCATAGCTTTTTTCCAGCACAAGCTCAGTGTGCTGTTTGGTTATAATGAATCGTAAACAAATTATTGCATTCTGGTTATAAAATCGTCAACAAATGAGACGACAACACAAACGACATGTGAAGTGCATCCAATCTGGGAGTAGTTCTACGCAAACTTTATGCTAGATCTTTTGTAGAATTTCTATCTTTGTAATTGTCAAGAAATTTGTCTCACAGTATATAGGTCTGTCTTCCACAAGTGTAAGCAAAACTTCTGCATCAATTGTGACGGTATTTTGCCATCACCGTGTAATGCATACTCTTCTTCACTCCACTAAAAGATTGTCACCGTTCGATTTTTTGCCGTGCGTTTAAAACCATATAATCTGACACATGTCTTAGGGTTGGAACTAGGTTAAATATATTGTATTTAAGCTACAACAGTAAATTTTCGATTGTATCGCATAGACTATTATCTCGAGTTTAAGGAAATTAAATACATTATGTAATAAGATCCTATTAGTAATATATAATATGGAGTAAATTCTTTATACATTATTGTGTAGAGTTACCTATTAGCGGTTAGGCGTGGTTCACAAGGTCATTTATTTATTACGTCAATTCAATCAAAAAGACCCATAAATGTTGCGATATATATACACGGAAATTGCAATTGGCTAAATTAATTTATTCATATTTATTAATTCCTCATTTAATTTTATTATACCTTTCTTCTCGAGCTCTCATACAAACGAATTTCCTAATCTTATGAAAAATAGCTGAACTTTTTTTATTTCTAAGTTGAAAATTTTAAGTAGATGTATCCGTATGCTTTTTTATAGAAAGAAAATAAATGAACTACAAATATTGGCAGATCAAATAAGAATCCGGGAAACGAGTTCCAAGTTTAATTTAAGGATATGACGGTAACTTATGATAAAAAAATTTTGATCGATTCCCTAATAGGGGATAAATGAATGCATCGTATCAAACAATTTCTATTACCAATCGATAACACAAAAATGGTAAAACGGTAAGGAACCTGTAAATGATAAACTGTACGACCGCCACTAGTTGTTAAAAATTCATTTCCATAGCTACCAAAATGAATTTTCTTAGCAACCATAGGTAAGAAAATTATTATAACTAAACTCAATAGCCAGCTCTAATGTTTAAAGAATAAAACCAAAATGCGATATAAAATGACTAACATTAAAAGAGTGAAAAATATTACGAAGCGGAGACTCGACAATGTTTATAGTTTTCTATCTAAGCGGAAACTGTTCAAAAAATTGCCACAGGTAGAAGAATGTAACGCACAATTCTTATTAAAGAGGTTCGAATTTTATCAAAGTACATTAATTTTTTAGTCAAAAAGGTTGTACTATATTTTACGTAAAACTTTGGTTAATTTATTAATACTTAAGAAATGAATTGATCTTTTATTCTAAGGAAAAATTCAATATTAAGATTTCAACGGAAATATCTATTTTGAACCTATATATCGACGATCTTCTAACTTTTAATTTCAACAGCAATTTAAACAATTCGTAATTTGCGCCGATAATCTTTATCGTGTATAGCAGGCTGATAATTAACAAAGTTTTACATAATTAAATAATTATCACCAAGTCAGACTAATAATACATAGTTGTAAACTTAAACCGATGAATGGTTCGCGTTCGCGGTCGATGTCCCATGAATATGAGTTAGCACTAGTTCACTAGGTTACGCTGCTATGCTAATTTTACATCTACGGAAGCCTGAATGGCTCATTGTCAATTTATGAGAAAGTGGCGCTACAGGTTGGCTGATAAGTCCCCGGTCTGACACATATATGGCGTCGCTAGTATTAAATGTATATTATTTTTATATAGTACCAACCTTCAAATGATTCGTGTCAAAATTTGACGTCTGTAAGTCAATTAGTTTGTGAGATAGAGCGTCTTTTGTGAAGCAACTTGTGTTATTGTGAAAAAAATGGAAAAAAAGGAATTTCGTGTTTTGATAAAATACTGTTTTCTGAAGGGAAAAAATACAGAGTCCGGAAACTCATTATCAAGCCAAGTTTTTGCTTCCACTGTATTTTTTCCCTTCAGAAAACAGTATTTTATCAAAACACGAAATTCCTTTTTTTCCATTTTTTTCACAATAACACAAGTTGCTTCACAAAAGACGCTCTATCTCACAAATTAATTGACTTACAGACGTCAAATTTTGACACGAATCATTTGAAGGTTGGTACTATATAAAAATAATATGCATTTAATACTAGCGACGCCATATATGTGTCAGACCGGGGACTTATCAGCCAACCTATTAGCTTATTTTTTTAAATCTGTACTACCCACAAGTATAAAATCAACTTTTAAAACAAGTGAAAACAAACAATTGACTGAGTGAATTGTTGAATTACCATATATAGATAGTGTTGATGACCCAATCGTTTGTTTTTTTACGTCACGTAAATAACAAAAGATATCCACTTTTAAATACACATAACTGATATTCCTATATTAATACATACTATAAAATTTGCACCTAATTAACACCCTCGTGGGTAAACAGTGATATTTACAAAAAAATGTTTCAAACAAAAGTTCTTTATTTTTTTATAAGGAACATTTTATACATTTATACTTTTGTTCTATCTCTAATGGTTTACAAGTTGGATCCATAGGACCCAAGACCCAATTGACCTATATTGTTCATTTACGAACTCGACATCAGTTTTTACTCCCTGAGTACGCTATATAAATTTCTTCAGCTTGATATCTCTTTTCGTTTTTGAGTTATCGTGTTGGCAGACAGACGGACAGACGGACGGACGGACAGACAACCGGAAATGGACTAATTAGGTGATTGTATGAACTCCTATACCAAAATTTTTTTCGTAGCATCAATATTTTTAAGCGTTACAAACTTGGGACTAAACTTAATATACTATGTATATTTCATATACATGGTATAAAAACACTAGTTCACTTTCAACAAGTGCACTTGTGGCTTGTGGCATTCATTATGTAAACGAACCTTTTTGAGATCTCGGTATTTTCTCATTTGCAGATTACTAATTATAACGTCATAATAATACTTTTCCATCCGGACATATATTTATTAATAATTCTAGACAGTTTCGGTAGTGTCTAATTAAAGGATTGTCATCACCGATTGACATCTTCAAAAATGTTCGTTTCCATAATGCCACAAGTCACAAGTGCACTTGTTGAAAGTGAACTTGTGACTTTTTTAAAAGTTGGTTTATACTTGTGGGTAGTACACATTTAAAATATAAGCTAGATTAGCGCCACTTTCTCATAAATTGACAATGAGCCATTCAGGCTTCCGTATACATCAGCATGACATTTTGACATTTGACATTTCAAATAAAAAAAATATAATATGACTCACAAATACAATATTTTAAGAATACCGAAATTAATTGTAGTATTTTAAGAAGTTATACAATAATTCTGAGTTTATTTAATTAAATCTAGATGAATTCACCAAAATGGTTATTACTATCATTCAAAAAACGAGTCACTTTAAAGAGGTTATATTTTTATCGCAAAAATAAAAATATTGTTATCTGAGATCTGATAAAAGTGTTTTTTTTTTTTTCGACAGAATTTTCCTTTTTGTTATTGTGGTGCTTTTATATGGTGAATGTGTATGTTTTTTTATTGATCGATATTTTTGGATTGATTTACCATGTGAACCGGCTCCGAATAATCCTTGTACACGAATATTATTTGTAGCTGATCCACAGATAATTGGTGTAAATGATGGTGATTCGTATACGAATTTTATTCGAATTTGGGATAGCGATCGGTATGTTTATTCTTAATTTAATTCAAATAATAACGAATTTTTGCATATGTTCTTAAATTCATTCCAGTATACTGGCCAGAAAGGTGGCTGCAATTTGGATAACAAGGCATATCCATTAATGCTAAAGTGAATTTAGAGAAAATAACTTTTTTTTAAAATCCAGAACTTGCTTTAATTTTTGGCAACATTTTGAATTTGTATTCCAATCACAAAAGTTCCTTATATTATCCAATCAAATTACACTTTGAAGGTTACAAAAATTCCCATAGAGCTAAAAAATTGGTATGAATGTTTAGAATACTATTATAAATGATTTGTGAAGAGTCCCCACCAATCCCCCTTGTGCACAAAATTTTATTGAGGGGGAAGTTTGCAAAAATAGGTTTTTCGCGTTTTTCAGCAAATCGGTGAGTTTAACAGCAAAAATAGCTCAGACAAAAACTGTAGATCATTCAATTTGCTACAAAATGTGAATTTGCACTTTTTTCATAAGTGCTGCCATTTTCGTGATATAGAGGTTCAAAGAATTGAAAAAATTATTTTATTCGTTGAACCGTTATACGAGCAAAAATATGAGTCCCTATATCTTATACAAACAAATTTTTAAATTTTTAGAATATAAATCAATGTCAAGAACTCCGTCCCTATTTTTATTTAGTAGCATGGCCTGAGTAACATCTGTCTTCCAGTCAATTGTCAGCGTCGTGATGCTCGTATACCTGCCTCGTTTCAAAGGTCTCATACTCCACAAAATACTTTTAGTCGTAAGTATTGAAAGAGGTGGTGAATTTTCAGAATACCTGAAAGACCAGACATCTGTAAAAATTCATGTGCAGTGTCGAAAAAATTATACTCGAAAGAGTAGCATTGATGCTGTGAAAAGACAGCGCCAAGAAGAAGAAGCTGGTTCATCAAAAATAAGTCCTCATATTTTTACTCGTATAACGGTTCGAAAATGTATTACGAAAAAAAGTATTTGTTCAATTCCTTGAACCGCTATATCACGAAAATGGCAATACTTATGAAAAAAGGTGTAGAGATACTTTTGGTAGAGAATCGGATTATCTATTATGTTTGTTTAAACTATTTTGCTGTGAAACTCATTGTTTTGCTGAAAAACGCGAAAAGCCTATTTTTGCAAACTTTTCTCCTCAATAAAATTTTTTGCACAAGGGGGATTGATGGGGACTTTTTACAATTCATTTATAATATTATTCTGAACATTCAAACCAATTTTTAGCTCTATGGGAATTTTTGTAACCTTACTTATATTTTAAGGACTAATTTGACTGGATAAATAATCATTAAAATGTTAACGTCCGATCTTACGTTTTAAAAAAAGCTAACAAAATGTTTATTTTAGGTACTTATATTATTCTTATCAACACGCTGTATCGCATTTGAAACCTAATGTAATCGTATTTCTTGGTGATCTAATGGACGAAGGATCTACATCTACGATTAAAGAATATTTAAAATACTTAAAAAGATTTCATGAAATTTTTGATGTCAGCTATGACGTTCAGGTTCGATTTTAATTTTTATTATATATTCGATTTTTGAATTTAATAATTATTTTGGGTAATTAACATCCAAAAAAAAAAACATAAGATTTTGGGAAACATCTGAAAAACTATGAAACCAAACATTTATTACGTTCATGTGTCAACGATATTAGTAGAAAAGACACTTGAACGTCCTAAAACTAAGCCATTTCGCATAAAAGCATATTCAAAGTTCATATTATCTTCTCCAAAAATTTTTCTAGATTCGCGCTTACTTTTGTTACATAGAATAAATTTTAATTAAACATTTTTCCTTTATAGTATATTTACATACCTGGTGATAACGACATCGGTGGAGAATTCGGTGATTGGATAACACCAGAGAAAATCTTCCGTTTTGAACATATTCTAAGTGGCAATCAATCGAAACGTATCGAATACAATGAATATTTAACATTCTATAAAATAAATCGTTTAGTACAAGACTATCATCATGGTGGCATGGATGACGAAGAAATACCATCACAAATTCGTATAATATTAAGTCATATGCCATTAACAAATATTGGTTTTGTGGATAGTTCGATAAAACGTATTAAACCAAATGTGATATTTTCTGCTCATAATCATGTACCATATTCCATTGTTTATGATACAATTAGTGAGGAACGTGAATTTAAAAAAATTGATTTTAGTAATGAAATATATATCGCACATTTAAAAACGCCAAAAATATTTGAATATGTTGTACCGACTTGTTCGTATCGTATGGGTGTACCAAATATGGGCTATGGTGCTGCTGTTTTAGGTAAAGTATATATAGATTGTCATTTTATTAAATTCTTTTAAATAAGCATAGATTCAAAGAGGATCAATATGGCCATATACGTTATTGAGTAGGTTAGGTTAGGTTAGGTTAGAGTGGCTGTCCTGGGGTGGGACACACTTAGACCATAGAGTCCGTTGTGATACCGTAAATGGGTTGGCCGATCCCCGGCCACTACTCCATGAACTATTTGGAGCTGTTTAAGAACAGCAGGAGGGCTTTGACGTCGACTGACTTTAGGTCGGAGAGGTCGTCAAAGAGAGGCTGGCTCAAGTAAGTCTATCTCTTCATGACAAGAGCTGGGCAGTGACAGAAAATATGAGACATTGCCTCCTCCTGGTCACCACTGTGACAGCTCTTGCAGTAGTCGTGATACACTGCCAGGCTTAAGCGTTCAGCATGCTTGCCACCCAGCCAGTGTCCTGTGATAGCCGCAACAACTTTGCGAACAGAGGCCCTTAGAAGTGATATGAGAAATTCGGAACGCCTGCGATTTTACTCAGACCATATTTGTCTTGTAGTACGACAAGTACGTTCTTCCCTCCATCTAAGATTGGCTTTTTTCAGAATATCCCCTTTCAGGAGTTCGCAAATGAAACTCCCGGGTATTTATTGATGTTATTGTGTGCTCGGCAGCATCGTGCCATTTCTGGCAAGCTCATCGGCTATTTAACGTTAAATACTCCGAATTTCAATCCCAATGACTAAGAAAGTATTGACTTTTCGAAATATACTTAAATGACACTTTTTACTTGGCTTTTTAATTGAGTTTTCTTGCGCAAATTGATTGTACTTTTTTAAATTAAAATTTTTCTATTTCTAGTAATTTTAAACTGTTTTAATTATTTATTTTGCAGATAATGAACATGGTGATTTAAAATATACCATATATTGGATACATTCACGTTTTCTAATATTACATTTGTATTTGATTTCATTGTTTAGTATATTTATTATGATTTTGTTGTTAACTATAATCAAATATCTGAGAGCAATGTGTAGACGTTATGGTAAAACTAAAAATGGTAAAAACATCACCGATTATGTACCTGTATCTCAAAATGTATGTTGATGTTGACTCAACTCAGACAATAACATATCTATGGCCAAAACAAATTCGTAGTGAAAATAAATAACAACATAAAGTTCAGATATATTTTCGTTTCAAAATATATTAATATCTCTATTATTCAGTAATAGGGAATATTCATGAAATTTAAATTTGGTTCAAATATTTTTCTTCCGTAACTTTAATGATTGAACATTTCAACTAAACCATTATTTTAGTAATTAATATCTTTTTAATTACTTAAAATTAATTAATAAAAGTACAAATTCAGTGAGGGCATTTAAAAATTACTAAAACGGAAATTCAAATTTTTATACGGACGTGACATCAAAGTACGGGCTTGTCAAATTTGTTGACATACTGTATAATATTAATTACTTACATTTTATATGGTATTTCATTAAATTATATTATTCTACGGCTTTTATTAGAAAACTTAATAATAACGAGTGTAAATTCAGTTTTTTAATGTGTAAATTATACATTGAACTGTCACCAATTGACAGATCACGTACTTATATGTCATCAACAGAGAGCGCCAAAAAACTGCGTTTAAATATCTCAAAATTATAATGTATTTTAAATATTTTTTTACACTTAATGTATTTTTAAGCAGTATTTATATTTTTTACTTTATTATAACGGTGTAAACAATGAATTAAAAATATAAAAAAAATACATGAATATTCCCTATTACACAAAATGGCAGTTTTAATATGAAAAAACAATTTTGGGTAAAACTGTTCACTCCGTTTTTTGTCTAAACTGCATATTTAAACTTTAAAAAGGCACAGATGGCAAGACTAATAGTTCGCAATATACCTTAAATAAATCGGGACATAAATTTTAAAAATATGTGTTTTTCCAAATATTTTTATCTTTCTACTCAAGTAATTTCAGAGCCACATAGGGCGTTTCTAAAATTAAAAATAAAGTGTGAAAATCCTTGTTGACCTTAAATCATAATCATACAAAAGCATATCTACACTTATTTTTAGTAAAATCCATAGAGGTAATACCAAAGAGCTGTATAGACATGGGAAACGCAATAAGTGAATATCGCAGTGCGAGAGAGGTATCTGTCTTTCTACAGCTAGACGCGCCCTACTTTGTTCTATCTCACTCTACCACGATCAACTGTTCTGGCGCCGACTTTGCAGTTCTATGGTTAAACCTAATCGTAGTTAAATAAAATAGAAACTACAAATTTAGTAATGTGTTCGTTTCAAGACTGTTCTTAATCCCTCTAGAAGACTAACGGCAAAAGTAGTTTATTTTTAAATGTGATTATAAAAAGGGGCTTCCCTTAGAAAATTTTTAAATGTAGACTAGTACCTAGTCCGTTTAAACGGTAATCTGACACATTGGTTGGATTTTTAATGAAAGTATTAAAATTTTCAGTAGGATTTTAGAGTAAAAACTCTCTGGTCATATCATAGATCGTTGCAGAATCTAACCTCTGAAGTACAAATAGTGTTTAAAAAAAAAAAGTATTTTTTGATTAAGATATATTAAAAAGTTGTTTGTATTATTTTTTTTGTTTATTTTGAAGTAGATAGGTGATAATTTTTTTATAAATACCCTGGTGGAAAAAATATTTGAAGAAAGAATAAGAAATTCTGAAAAGTCTTAGGAACTTTGAATTTCTCAACGTTTTCGGACTAGTCTAATTCAGAGTTTCCTAAGACTTATTCTTTTTTCAAATATTTTTTCCACCAGCGTAGGCACAGTACTTTTTCTATTATTCTAGAAATAATAATTTTCAATTTGATCTGATGAATCTCTAGTTGTTGTGAATTGTTATTTACAAATAATGTTTTTATAAAATGGATTGATTTTTTTTATATTGTACAATTTTTAATAAATATAACCAAGAATTATTTATGCATATATTTATTGTTTAACTTATCCTTCTATGTTTAACCAATCTTATTCTAGCGTACAGTAAAATTTCGTTTATCCAAGGTCATGTGGGGAGGAAATACCCCGGATAATATGGAAGAAATTTTTTCCTCATAGATAAGTAAGTTGCCTCCGTTGGTTGCCTCGGATAATTCGGACGCTTTATTGATCGAAAGTCGGATAATCAAAGTTTTACTGTAACTCCAAAACCATTTCTACAATTATCAAATAATTATAAAAATTTAACGACGAATAAGAAATAAAATTCCATTGAGCGTGGTTTGACAGTTTTATTTTGTACGAAAACGTTCAGCTCAAACACTAAGCGATTTTTCTATTGAACGATAATGAAGAACGAAAAACGACAAAATGATCATAAAAAAAACTTAATATCTATTTTTCATTTTAAAAAGTGATTATAGCATTTGTTTCGGACAGTTTGCTAAACAACAAATGTGATAATATGAATGACAAACATCTTGTATCTTTGTCCAAACTGTTTGCCCGAAACAATAATGAATCGTAATTGAAATGGAAAGGTCTATTGAATTCATTCAAGGTAATAATTATCCTATTCCTTAAAATCTCATCAAAAGTCATAGACTAGACAAATTCAATTATAATAAAGTAGCTAACAATAGTAATATTTATTTTTATTTCATAGTAAAATTAGAAAACATTTTAAAAATATCGAGAAAAATCACTAGACTAATTTTACTGTAATATATTATTTTAATTTTAGAGCCTATTCATATTTTTTGAATCATGTATAACAAGGGGGTGTAGCTCAGATGGTAGAGCGCTCGCTTAGCATGCGAGAGGTACCGGGATCGATACCCGGCACCTCCAAAAAATTTTTTTAGTATCTTATCTTATTTTCTTACAGAAACATATCGCACTATTTAAAATACAATTTTCACGTATATTATTCGAAATGAGTTTCCCGTAAATGAAAAACAGGTAAGTATAAGAATCTTTAAAATATTAATTAGAAGCCTCAAGAGAATAAGATATAAAAAGGTTTAAAAATTGGGTAAGTATTAAATTATGTTATATATATCTATTAACAAGAATTTACCATTAGTATTAAATGAATAGAATAATACAAGAAACAGAGCAGTGACTAGCACACAAGACTTCTGTATTACGGTACTACAGTTCGTATACAGATCTAGGGGATATTTTTTTATTAGTAAAATTAATTTTAAAAATTTGCTTATTCATCATGTTCACCTAATACAAATATTCAAAAATGGATCTTTTTTTCTTAAAAAAAAATTGATTTTACAAATTCCAAAATGTGTACATGTTCTCCTATTAGAAATATTCAAAAATGTCTTTATTTAAGTAATTTTTTATTTTTCGATTTTTTTAATCATTACAAAAACATATAATTTTGAACATTTTTACTAGGAGAACATGATAAACAAATATTTAAAATTATTAAAAATTTTATCAAAAAAAAACCACTGGATACGAACCGTAGACATCATTAATCGAAGTCAGAGTCGCTATCCACTACTCTATTCGTGTAATATTAGACTTATCATTAATTTATTATTAATGCAAAATTGTTATAATTATTTTAATTTTTTAAAATAAAACATAACAGTTGGAATATCACAGAACTATTTTTAATTTAAAAGTTAATTCGTTAACTCATCTGAGTAAGAACTTGTATTTGTTTTTGACTTTTTTTTTTGGGTAAATTTTACGTATTTTAATTTTACTTACTTGTAGATGTTGATACTTACTTCTTGAATTTTTCAAGCTTTTGAGGATCATTCAGCTATTACCAAAAATTTAGCATTAGTATTAAATTAATGATTGGTATAATACACCAAGAAACAGAGCAGTGGCTAGCACGCAAGACTTCTGTATTACGGTACTTCAGTTCGTATACAGATCTAGGGGATATTTTTTTATTAGTAAAATTAATTTTAAAAATTTGCTTATTCATCATGTTCACCTAATACAAATATTCAAAAATGGATCTTTTTTTCTTAAAAAAAAATTGATTTTACAAATTCCAAAATGTGTACATGTTCTCCTATTAGAAATATTCAAAAATGTCTTTATTTAAGTAATTTTTTATTTTTCGATTTTTTTAATCATTACAAAAACATATAATTTTGAACATTTTTACTAGGAGAACATGATAAACAAATATTTAAAATTATTAAAAATTTTATCAAAAAAAAACCACTGGATACGAACCGTAGACATCATTAATCGAAGTCAGAGTCGCTATCCACTACTCTATTCGTGTAATATTAGACTTATCATTAATTTATTATTAATGCAAAATTGTTATAATTATTTTAATTTTTTAAAATAAAACATAACAGTTGGAATATCACAGAACTATTTTTAATTTAAAAGTTAATTCGTTAACTCATCTGAGTAAGAACTTGTATTTGTTTTTGACTTTTTTTTTTGGGTAAATTTTACGTATTTTAATTTTACTTACTTGTAGATGTTGATACTTACCTCTTGAATTTTTCAAGCTTTTGAGGATCATTCAGCTATTACCAAAAATTTAGCATTAGTATTAAATTAATGATTGGTATAATACACCAAGAAACAGAGCAGTGGCTAGCACGCAAGACTTCTGTATTACGGTACTTCAGTTCGTATACAGATCTAGGGGATATTTTTTTATTAGTAAAATTAATTTTAAAAATTTGCTTATTCATCATGTTCACCTAATACAAATATTCAAAAATGGATCTTTTTTTCTTAAAAAAAAATTGATTTTACAAATTCCAAAATGTGTACATGTTCTCCTATTAGAAATATTCAAAAATGTCTTTATTTAAGTAATTTTTTATTTTTCCGATTTTTTTAATCATTACAAAAACATAAAATTTTGATCATTTTTATTAGGAGAACATGATAAACAAATTTTTAAAATTATAAAAAAATTTATCAAAAAAAAACCCACTGGATACGAACCGTAGACTATATTAATCGAAGTCAGAATCGCTATCCACTACTCTATTCTTGTCATATTAGACTTACCATTAATTTATTAGTAATGCAAAATTTTTATAATTATTTAAATATTTTTAAATAAAACATAACAATTGGAATATCACAGAAGTGTTTTTAAATTAAAAGTTAATTCGTTAACTCATCTGAGTAAGAACTTGTATTTGTTTTTGACTTTTTTTTTTTGGGTAAATTTTACGTATTTTAATTTTACTTACTTGTAGATGTTGATACTTACCTCTTGAATTTTTCAAGCTTTTGGGGATCATTCAACTATTACCAAAAATTTAGCATTAGTATTGAATTAATGATTGGTATAATACACCAAGAAACAGAGCAGTGACTAGCACGCAAGATTTCTGTATTACGGTACTTCAGTTCGTATACAGATTGGGAATTGTTTTTTTATTATTAGTAAAATTAATTTTAAAAATTTGCTTATTTATCATGTTTACTTAATAGAAAAATTCAAAAATGGACCTTTTTTCTTTTAAAAAAAAATTGATTTTACAAATTTAAAAATATGATCATGTTCTCCTATTACAAATATTCAAAATTGTCTTTATTTATGTAATTTTTTATTTTTCGATTTTCTTAATTACAAAAACATAAAAATTTTGAACATTTGTAATAGGAGAACATGATGAATAGATTTTTAAAATTATAAAAAATTTATCAAAATAAAATAAAACTCACTGGATACGAACCGTAGTAAGTATAATTCGAAGTCAGGGTCGCTAACCACTACTCTGTTTTTGTCATATTAGACTTATCATTAATTTGTTATTAATGCAAAATTTGTAGTATACCCAATTTTTTAAACTGTTAATTTTCTTACTTTTGCTTATATGGAAGGTAATGAGTGAAAAATCACTGAAAGTTTGCTTACGTATTTTGAATGATCTCGGCGGGAATTTATAGGAGATAAATAAAACAATTTTTTTTTTATAAAAAAAAAGTACACTGTAAAAATTTATTGTCAATGGACGGAAAAATACATTTCAAATTTAATTTTTTAAATGTATAAAAAGAAAATTAATGAATACAATAATTTATTGTCGAGAATAAAATGGGAGGTAAAAAAATTTTTTATTTTTCTATTCCCACACCCATAGTGGGCGTATTGGATGAAATTTCCATATATCAGGATGTCCATGATGTTGACGATGATGAAATGCACTGTTTGACCATTGAAATGGTAATACTACTGACGAAATATCATGTGAATTTGTTGAAATACTGTTATTGTTGTTACTATTATTATTATTATTATTATTATTCATAAGTGTTGGTTGTTTTAAGGCTATCTCATCGATTTGAGTGTGTGGTGGACCAGAAATTACTAGCATATCATGCGATTTTAATGTATTTACTGTAACAAAACAAAAAAATAAGCATTAAACATGTGAAAACAAACAATTGACTGAGTCAATTGTTGAAATATCCTGTATTATAGAATCCTACGGACCCCAAGTCAAAATTGATCCCTATATTGATCAATTACGAACTTAGTCTCACTTTTTACGTCCTGAGTACGCTGTATAAATTTCCGTTTGATATCTCTTCGTTTTTGAGTTATCGTGTTCACAGACGGACAGACAGACAGACAACCGGAAATGGACTCTTTAGGCGATTTTTATAAACACCTATACTAAAATTTTGTTAGTAGCTTCAATATTTTTAAAAAAGACGGTGCCAATGCTTCCACACCACACGATACAAGTTTCAAAATAGATACAAGTACAAAACTTTACAAACCTGTTAATGCTTTTGTGTCAATAATTCCGTATGATTGTTGATCGGGAAGTAAATCACCACGAAGAGCAACATCAGTTACAGATGGTTGTCGTGATATATTTCTCATGAAACTGAGCACATCATGGAACGAATTACATACACTATGATTCTCATAAAAATATTTTGCTTTTGTTGAATTACCATATGAAAATTCTTTTCCATGCAATTTTTCCATATTTTTTGTACCAGAACTCTCTTGTATATACTGGAAACAAAATTGAATAAAATTTTTAATTAAATTTATTAAACCAGAATTAAAATTTCTTTCTTCGTTAATAAAAAGATCTTTTTACCTCAAGTTAGCCCGAATTTAAGAGCTAATTTTTATCCAATGGAAAGACCTGTTTTTGCAATAAAAAAAAATATGATTTCGAGTTTAAGTTTAAGAAAATGCAAGATTCGAATGACCTACGAATGGCGGCCCTCATCCTGGGTCTTTAAAAGGATTCCAAGCGCTCATGATATCGGTAACAGAAGAAAACTTGAAGTGAAATTTTTTTGGATATTTAAAAATAGATATTTTAGGTATAGATATAATTAGATATTTAAAGATGAAGCCCAACATTCGTGAGTAAGAAATCTTACAATAAAAACTAAAAAAAAACCGCCAAATAATGTCTGTCTTTTTAGGGCAAATGTATCGAATTTAAAAAAAAATATATTTTTTAAATGAAACTTACATCGTGATATGGTAAACCATACGTTGCCCAGTATCCTTGTTGCACAAACTTCTGTGAAATATCCGAACTATTCGTTTTCCCTGGCATCTGTTCCACTAACCATACAAAACCGTTTGGTTCCAATAATTGTTCTTTTGTAAATTTTGTCAAATCAATAATCATCCATTGTTTATTCCCAGTACCAACATCACCTTGTCGTATATACTCTGACCATTTTTTACCATTATCGGCTAAACGATTAGCGGCCATGACACGTGGTCCAAGTAATATTAAATCTTCCGAATCAATATGATTGAATTGTTTTTTATTAAAGATATTAATAGTTGTGCCCGTTACAACTAGATCATGCGGTACATTGTTTGATTTGATTTCGTAAAAGTCGTCGTGGCTACTGATTGCACCAGGGTAGCCAGTAAATATGATACGTGTGCCAGGTATTAACGGTGATTTTGGATCAGATAGCGTATGGTAATTGAAATCGTAACGTTTTAGAATACGAAGCATGGAATTGTAACTGGAAAATACGAAAAAAATTAAACCGTTAAATTAAACCCTATTACATCCTATTTAGGCTCAAATGCAGCCATTTTAAATTAAAATTGAGTGAAAGTTGTAAGAAAAAAAGTATGATGAACTTACTTTTCAGCAGTATTTTCAGCAATGTACAATTCTTTTTCATTGGGTACTTGTGGCGAGTTACTAATTTTGATGAAAGCCGATGATAAACCAGGTTTATCTTGAAAGAATTTTGGTGTTGCATTAAATTTACGCTTTAATTCATTCAAATCAGACATAACATTCAACCATAAGAAGTCTAATGGTGGTATATCAATATCTTGACGTGATCGTTTTACACCATATCGCCAACCAGCCTCCAAGCCATCCAATTGTGCATAAAATAAGCGTATTTGATGCCAAAATGGATCATTTTCATTTTGTATTGAAAGTGTACGCATAATTTCATCGTTCTCTTTCAAAAATTCACGAATTTGATCACATTCTGTTTCAATATCAACGCATGCTGATTCCACGGTGTTCTTCCATTGCCAATAAATTGACTGCCACGTTAAGCTACCTTCAAGTAAACCAGCAGCGTATGCTTGTACCCAATCTGGATAAGTTGCAGCTGTTTCTATCTCCAAAACGGACCAACTATAAACAAGAGAAAAGCGTATAAGTAAACATTTTCGAAATTTTTATTAAAATTTAAATAATTAGCGATTTTTCTATGAAAATTTATTTAACTTTTTCAAATCAAAATATAATTTTCTTATTTTAAACTGTTGTCCTAAATTTTATAAATCCTTTTTTCGATTTGATTACGATTTCGACACTTACCCATTTTCTACAACATCTGTTCTGAAATAAGCTCGTGCAGCACCTTGTGGGATTTCTTTTAAATTATTGCCTTGTCCCCAAAATTCCATTTTAAAATTGGTTTTTTTCCTCCAAAACACGGTTGCCGAATAATTGCCATCTTCCACGTATTTACTGTAATTTATAAATTATTACTGTTAATAAGGTAAAGGCTAACGGTTAATCGTCTTTAACCGTTTTATTAATTAAACTGGGAGGTTGCGGGTTCGAATCCAGGCGGCGGCAGACTGATCAATTATAATTAATGGGGTAGTAAATTGACTGCCGTCGCATGGATAAGCTCGAAGTAGCCGACTCCATCCACATAATAAATTTTCATCTGAACAACAACTTTTAGTTATTTTAGGAAAATAACAATTAAATGTAACTAACCTTCCTAGCTCTCCCACAATAATTGTAATAATTCCCAACAATGACATTGCAGCAATAATGTATGATGATAGACGAGTTTGAAACCATGATGCACCAACAACCTTTAAAATTTTCTTATCACGTTTCGGTGTTCGATGATGAACAATTATTCTCGTTAATTGCACTTTTTCCCCGGTAGGTGTTAAAATAACATGTCCATTTTTCGCACTCATGATTGATTAATAATAATATACAATTATTTAAATTAAAATCAAAAAAACAATAATGAAGAAATTAAAATGAAAAAAGAAAAATTAATGATGCGTTTTGTAACGATTAAAAGAAAATTGTTTTAAGTTAGTTTAAAGTGGAAATATTTATGTTTTACAAAAAATAATTGCGATAAATTTTTACAGTATTAAATTTTTTAATTGAAAAACAATAATTAAGGGACTTCCATCGAATAATTGATTTTGAGAAGAAACAGTTGTCTTCTCAAAGATTTTATGTTGTTCAATTTTGTGGCTGTTTTGAAGCCACAAATTTTTGTTTGAAAAAATTTTATTTTTTGTATTCAGTCCGTTCTTATTCGATGATTCTTGATAATTTTATTATCACCAGAAAATCAAAAAACACCATTAAATAAATTTTCTTTAGTGATGATAGTTGATAGCTGTTTATTTTCAATTTTTTATTTATCCTAGAAATAAAAAAATAATAATATTTTTATTATCTAATTTTTGCGAAAATTTCTTAATTTTAAGAAAATCTACTATTAAGGTTATCCGACCACTACCGTCATATATATGTATATCAAAATGGTAGTTTTAATTACCTCTATGACATCGTCATTGAGGCTTGACCATCGATTTCATGATAAAGATAATTCGTGTAATTTTTTTTGCAAAAAATTTGTTTGAATAATCAATTTGCTCAAGTGGGAAAATTTGGGATAGTTCACTTTTTATGACCAAAGAATTTTATTTATTAATTTGACGGTAGTTTCGAATACCCCAGAAATAATTGTTTGAATTTTTCATAGAAAAATTTATTTTTTTGACTGAAATATTTTAAAAATTATAGATCAGACGACTTGAACAGAAAAAAAAGGAATGGCAGAATATAAACTACCCTTTTCGATTATTCAAAACATAGTTTGCGAAATTTTATGTGGTTGTGTTCTATAATGCAGAGGGCTAGAAAAAAGGTTAGATTTAAAACCAATAAGATTTAAAGGAAAATTTTTATTACAATATTTTAAAAATAACAAAAAAACTTTTCTCCGAAACATTTTCCCGCTAATTTTAATAAATTCGACAGAAATCAAAGTTGAATTTCGAACAAAAGTTAACTCGAACAAACTTAAAAACAAAAATTAACTCAAAAATAACTCGACTACGAACATGAGCTATTTTTAAGCCCTCTGCAACAGCTAAAACCGCATAGAATTTCGCATTGCGCACTAGGAACTATTCTCTATTTAGAATAATTCTGAAGTGAATATCAATCGCCCGATTTAATACAGGTTTAAAAAAAAATTAATTTATAAAACATACAATTTATTTATTTATTTTAAAAAATAACAAATTTTATTATCATAAAACAATCTTCGACGCAGCAATCATATGAGGAATTTTTTTCGTAGAATACAACATTTTTCAATTGTTACAAAACAAACTGTTTGAGAGTAGAAAAAAAAATGCTCTAGTAATTACTAGAAGCTCGCGACAAACAAAAAAACCCGCTATATAAATTTTTTTATCGTTTAATATTGTGATGATAAAATAATTAAAAAGATATCGATAACTAAATTAGTAGTATGTTCAGATAAAATGTAATAATAAACAGTAGTTTTTTAAAGGTATGGTAACAAAAATAATTCAGTATTATCGATATATTTTTCTAGGATATTGTACCCAATCCCTTTCTTTTTATCCGACTGAGCAACGCAAAAGAGTGGTAATGTGTGTATCAGACTATGCCTGTTCCTATGTGGTATACTAGAGGCCCAATGCGTGAGCCAATTTTGGCGTCATATTGTGAAAAAGAATGTATATGTGTTTCTATGTGGCACACTAGAGACCAAACACGTGGACCGATTTTGATGATTCTTACGTAAATCGATTTTTCTTAACTTTGTGAGTTAAGAAATTAAGTAACTACCTACTGAAGATATGGCAGTAATACAAATTTAATATGGCGACTACCAGATGACATATTGTGAAAATATGTCTTCCTATGTGGCACACTAGAGATCAAACGCGTCGGCCAATTTTGATGATTCTGACGTCAATCGATTAGTCTTGACCTAACGAGTGCTACTGAGGATATAGCAGTAATGAAAATTCAATATGACGACCAGCAGACGCCATATTGTGAACAATAATGTATGTGTGTTCCAACGTCGGTCGATTTTAATGATTCTCACGTCAATGGATTTGTCACAACCTTGCAAGTGCTACTGAAGATATGACCGTAATGAAAATTCAATACAGCGACCACAAGACGCCACTAGCAATTATGTATTTTACGAAATCCTTGCTGTGGCAATTAAATTTCCACTTAATCGAAGTTTGTATATGGAAAATTTTTAATTTTATCAATTGTGTATACCTCTAAAAGGTATCTCATTTTTGCACACTTAATTGATATCGATTTTATTAGTAATTAATAATACTCGCAAAAAATTATTTTTAATCTGTCTACTGAAATTCAGATAGTAACAAGATTCTGGGTTATTTCAATATATATCGTCATTATTTTGTTATTTTTCTGCCGTCAACCGAATAAGGGGTGTGGCGTGACATTAAGCAATTCCATTTTTTCTAAGTAGTTTTACAAAAAAACGACACAAGTAAAGTTTTTGCTTTAAAAAAGGAATGAATTTTGTAGTTTTCTTAAATTCTTATCAATATGAGTACTTTTTTGCTTAAAACTGATTGATTTGACTTTTTGACATCTATTAGGTAAGATCGATGAACGATCATCGGTACAAAAGCAATAGCTTCATTTCCTTCGGAAATTCGCTAAAATTCTAAAGATACAACCATATCAAACAAAATAAAGTAAAAAAACTAGTAACTTTAATGCCGGAAATGCCGTAGGACACAACAACAGGTATAGAAATAAAAATTTTAAAGCCAAAGTTTCAACTTACATTATTAATTACCATCCAATAGTATTTTTAATTAATAAAATAAAATTATTCATTAACGAATATTAAGTTTAAGAAACTAAACGGTTTTTTAATGTTCGAGAAACCAAAATTCAATTCAAACTAAAATAATGTTCTTGTTTGCAAAATATGTAACGAAATTTTCATTAATTAAACTGTTGTTGATTTTTTTTTTCAATACTCATCAAACTATTAATAGGAAATTTAGTGTGGAACACTCACTCGACCTCTATATATAGATACAAGTATTACGAGACATGAAAACAGAAGATTCTGGTCTCCAGCCTTTTCAAAAAAAACTGAAATTTAGAATGAAGGGTCTAGACGATAGAACAATCTCAAAACAGCGGAATTTGATATTAACAATTTGAAAAGGATTTGCCAGAATTATTTTAGGAAGTTTTTAAAGCTTTAAGTATCTCGCTACAGCCACTCTAAATGGACCTAGAGAGTTGAAGATTTAAGAACTGAACAAATCATTCAGACACAAATCTACCTAATATAAATATTATCGAAGATAATAAATGAGAACTCTAGGATATGTCGAAATAAATTTCGATTTTTGCCCCAATTTCCTAGATCAGTTTTTTGTATTTTTAAAATACGTATTTTCGACTACCAAGTAGCCATCATCAGTAAGAATTAGCTAGTGAATGTTACTCTTTGCTAATTCTTACTGATGATGACTACTTGGTAGTCGAAAATACATATTTTAAAAATACAAAAAACTGATGTAGGAAATTGGGGCAAAAATCGAAATTTATTACAAATCTACCTACAAGTCACAATAAGTATGTATGTATACGGAGGTCATTTTTCAATTGAAGAGAAGAAAATTTACACTTTATATTGCGCAAAAAATATAATTACTTTTTGTACTTATCTGTTATGTAGATTCTATTTGGCATTTGTACAAATTAAATTGAAAATTTTTATTTCAATTGTGTACAGCATGTACCATATGCAGCGATTAGTATTTTAAAAGGTGCATAGATAACCTTGCTAACAGCAAGAACAGAAATTAATTATTCAATCACTTTCTTTCAAAATTTAAGCATACAAAATTGATAATAGTATAATGTATGTAAAGATATGTATTTTTATAAGGATTTTTTATTTACGCACATTCTGCTACACCCTGTAGACATCAATTAATTTTAAGTATTCTGTTTTTTCAACGAAAATAAATAAATCTAAAATTTATATTTTTTATATTTTGCAAACAAGAACATTATTTTAGTTTGAATTGAATTTTGGTTTCTCGAACATTAAAAAACCGTTTAGTTTCTTAAACTTAATATTCGTTAATGAATAATTTTATTTTATTAATTAAAAATACGCACATTCTGCTACACCCTGTAGACATCAATTAATTTTAAGTATTCTGTTTTTTCAACGAAAATAAATAAATCTAAAATTTATATTTTTTTATATTTTGCAAACAAGAACATTATTTTAGTTTGAATTGAATTTTGGTTTCTCGAACATTAAAAAACCGTTTAGTTTCTTAAACTTAATATTCGTTAATGAATAATTTTATTTTATTAATTAAAAATACTATTGGATGGTAATTAATAATGTAAGTTGAAACTTTGGCTTTAAAATTTTTATTTCTATACCTGTTGTTGTGTCCTACGGCATTTAATCTAAAATTTATGTTTAAATTAAATATACTTAATGTTTGGAATTAAATTTTTCTCAATGAAAAATTTTCAGAATTCAAAATTTAGAGGACCTTGAAAAGATGCAAAGGCAATTTTATCTAACAACTTTGGTTTTTTAATTTTTCATCAAAAGAGCATTACAATAAAATGTTTCAAACAAAAAAAAACGATTGCCTATTTATAAAGAACAACTTTCTAATTGAATCTGAAAACTCGAATTGGATGCCGGTATAAGAAGTGTCCCTTTGAAACTAATATTTTTCGTTTGAAACATTTTCCTTGATTAAATTTATTTATCGAGTTTCAAGCATATGTCAACTTAAAAAAGTCATCCTGTCTATGGTATGAGAATAAAGGGCTGGCAAATATTATTTTTTCCCGGATCGGCCAAATAGCTAGACCGAGCTCTGCTAAGAGCAATATTTTTAGCTTGCTTATGGAAGCAAGCTTATCAGTTTCAGACCTTCTGAAAGAAAAAACCCCTTCTATAAACATTATCATAAGGAAAATGTTTTTAGTCATTATCTTAATAACAACCTTTTAAATTTCCAACCGTTATGCAATATTTTTTCTACGGAACCCTTAAAAATATTAAATAATACTCTATGGTTTACAAAACCTTTTAAAATAGTGTCGATGTTCATACTTTTTTGAAATTTAATCTTATTTTGTCTAGCAGACGAATAAATAAAAGTAGACGAATATTTTATTACAAGAATAATGACTTTTTTTCTTTTTATTTAACGACATGTAAAAAGATTCTATTACAATTTTTATCAGAGTATGCAAAAATTGGCACAGATGCGGCGATTATTACAAACAAAACTGATTTGATAAGATTTTTTTAACCACGTGTCTATGTCTGATAAGATTAGATTATCATTTAAAAAAAACTTGATCAAGTTAATCTTGTTTCTAGGTGTAACTAAAATACTACTTTTATTCTAGGATGTTGTATCAAAAAAACTAACACTTCCTTAAAGGTGATTGTAAACCTACAGTATTGTAAAAAAGTTTTGGTTTATTGCACGGTACATACATATAAACCAAATACATACTTTGTAGTGAAGTAATGAGTTACTTTTGACTTTAAAATATCAAGCAACTACAAAAATATATAATATATTGTGTACAAGTGATACTTATAAATTTGATAATATAGATATCGCTCTTCAATCATCAATATTATAGTCGTCTCTGTTCATCAAATGATGGATCTTCGATTAACTCATAATTAAATTAAAATTTTGTTCTTATATCACCGACTACTACGAGTTTGTCTAAATATTTTAGATAGTTTTTTATCACACTCTCTAGATTTTTTGATATAGAAATATCCAATTGAACAGGATAACCTATATGATTTTTTTCAGCCAACTTTGAAGGATGAAATAATAATAAAAAGCCCGGTGACCTAGGAATTTTCTGTGATTTTTGGAAACTTTGTTAATCAAAAAATGTATTTATAAATAATTAAGCAAAAATTTAAAAGATCAAAGATTCTCTAAAAACGTCATTTTATTTATTAAATTGCACTTGAAACACAATAAACGATTGTCTATATAAAATGTTATCAGTCATTGTGATAAACCCAAAAAAGTACACATTCCCCAAAATTATCTCTAAATTAATCTTTACAATTTCAAATATTTAAAGAATAATAAATAGATAAATTTTTAAAAACATAAAAAAATTCATCATATGATTGACTGTGTGTTTAAAAATAAAACTTTTATGTGAAATTTGTAAATATTTACCTGGATGACTGCGGTCTTCGCCTGCAGCGCTTATCAATTCAGCTTTTCTCAACCCATCTGGATTCAGCAATAGTTTCTCGTTTAATAATTGTAATTAGAAAATTTGTCGTAAAAACCTGTGGGAAGAAAGAAAAAAATAACGTTAAGAAAAATCATGACATATTTTTGAATTTTAGGGATCCGTACCTAAAAAGGATATAAAAATGTATTTTTAACACTTAGTTATTGAAATAGATACCACGATACTCGAAATAAAATTGCCTATACATCTATCTATTAGGTAGGATCGATGAATATTTTAAGAAATCAGTACAAAAGCAATAGCTCCATTTCCTTCGGCAATTCGCTAATAATACATCATATTAGGTTTTAATTATTATCAATATTTTAATTATCAAATTACAGTATTTAATTTAATATTACTGTAACATTAATCATTATAAAATTCTAAGTAATTTCAGTATAGGTATATTATATTGTTATTATCAATAATTAATAAATTATTAATTATAAACATATAATTTTTATAAATGATTTATTATTATAAACTATGCTTATAAATCTAATTAATTGTAGTCATTAACGATTCAGTAATTAAAACAATAGATATTAGGTACAGTAGAACCTCGACAACTATAAAAAAATTTCGTAATAAACGTTCATAATTTCAATAATTCTAGTTCAGTTAAAAGCTCCCTACACTGAAGTCCAACTTATAAGCGTTACTCTTTAATTTTAGCTTACCGAAAGAACTATAATTTGACTTTTCGTAGGGAAAATTCGGCCGTATAAACATATGTTCTATGCTAAAGTTTTGTATGCCATCAATAGATAAATTGCATGTTTTTAAATTTTATTTTGTTCTCGAAAGTTTACTAAAAATTACTAAGCAAAATTAAATTTTTTTTTAAATTGATTTTTCATGTAATTTTACAATTGAAAATGGTTTTACTAAACTATAAATTCAAAACACCAGTGACGTTCTACACATCGCTTTACTACCGCCACCTCACGGAGAAATGGCAAAAATATACGCAGAATGATAAATTGTTTGTATCTCAACTTGCGTTCACTATATTATAACGTAACTTTCCATAGAAACAAGCCGAAAAATGTGAATGTAGCGTAATTCCGATTGGTTAACAGCCTTAACGAGTGTAAATACGTCACAACCAATAACAAGTCGTTTTAAAAAAATTCAATATATTTTAGATGAATCATTTATATATTAATTTGAGGCAAAATTAATGCAAATTTCTTTTTTCTAGTTAAAATGAATAATGTATTAATTATTTATAAATTATATCTATTACGTTTGTATTTAAACGTGATTTTTCATAATTTTCCTAAATAAGTAAAACAATTTACTAGTTTATTACGACATATTAATATTTGTAATTATTGAATAGTAACAATTATTAAAATATGAATAAAGATAGAGATAATTTTCATAAGCAATTATTTGTATTATTTAACTTAAAAAATTACCATAATTAATTTTGTGTTATAATTAAATAAAAGATGTAAAATTAATTATTTATTTTCAAGGGTACTATAATTGATGCATTCAAAAAGAAAATTTTGTTTAAAAATGTCACAATTTTAAATACATCTATTGTTCTGAACAAAATACAGTCTGTGTTTTAAATCATACCCTACAGACTTTCGAAAATGATTAGCTTTCGGAAAAAATACGACTTAGAAATATGAAAACACGCTAGCTATAGAAAAAATAGTACTAATCACATAGTTAGCCTAAGTGACTAGTACTAAATCATTCTAAATCCAATATGGCGGAGAATTTACTTCTTATGAACTCCCATGATATAGGTATCAAATGAAAGGGTTTCCTAAGGAGAAGAATGCGAAATACATTGGTTGACAATACATTTTTATGGTAAGTATGATCTGATTTTCCCAACGCTTCCACTATATTTGATTTACCTACATAGCTTTTTCTAGAAAAAATATAGAAAATGAAAGATAGGAATTCGAAATAGAAGAAAGGTAGGCAAAAATGGCTTGAGCTTTGGACAATTTACATAAAAAACTTATGGCCAGCCAGATATTATTTAGTTTTTAAGGTTTTTGAAAAAATGCTGTCAAATTAGGTCATAAAATTGAATCGTACTTTAAATAAATAATTGTTTGACATCATAAATTATTTGTTATAAATAATAACATGCATGTAACTACTGACCCCCCTATCAGACCCCCGTTCATTTTACACCTGATATATTATATTATACCACGGACGTATATATAGATGGACAAGTAATATAAGTAGGCGTTTTATACAAAAATGCAAACTGTATGTAAGTCGCCACGATGTACCTTTCAAGGTCAAATTTAGATATGTTTGGATTTTATTAGGTGGTAACATAAGAATTTTAAGTTGGTATTATGAATTTATTATTATCTGATTGGTTCATAGTTTGTACTGGTTTGTACAGTTTATCTAATACCTTGTTTGTTTACGGATATCCTAACCAAATAGCTGTTGACGCTTTTAATATTTTTTTAAATATACGTCAAATAATTAGTTTTTTAATTTTGTGTTTCGCCCAAATTCATTATTTTTCCATTTAAATTAATAAAAATGTTCCAATTTTATAATTAATAAAAAGTTAGATCAATTAAATTTGTTTCTTAGTATCATTTTTTTTGTTTCCTTTATTTCACTTTTTAGTGTATAGTACATACAATTTCAAATGTAAATAATTTATATTTAAAACTTCCCACATTAAAATCATACAATATGATTGGATTTCAAGACAGCCAATGAAATTTAGTCACAACATGTCAGCTTACATACGGTATGCATTTTTTATAATGGTATTACTTGTCCATCTATATATACGTCCGTGTATTATACTTATCAAACAATAATGCACATGTCTTGAACACGCATAATTATCTCTAATTTATATAAATATTAATTAGATAACAAAATGCATTATCAAATAGCAACAATTCTTTTTTATTTTTTCAATTATAATGAATATTTTTAGAAATTTTTATTTGCAATATTTTTGAAATGAAAAGATTTTTTTTGGGAGGATCTAATTTTTATATTTTCTAAATATGAAATTTTTTTTGTACCATGAAAATACAAATAACAGTTTAATTAAATTTCGATTTTTCCCCTATTTCTCGGATCAATTTTTTCATGAGACACAATTAATGTCATCTAAATCGTAGCATCAATATTTGTAAGCGTTACAAACTTGGGACTAAACTTAGTATACCTTGCATATTACATATATGCATGGTATATATATGTCATTATTACATTTAATCGAAAGAAAATATGCTGAATACGGAAAAATGCTTTAACCAAAAGTTGTCAAAAGCAATAGAGAAAATTCGCCTGTGTCCATGACTTTGACCTACAATTATCGATAAACTTTAAGCGTATTTTCCTTCGATTAAATGCAATAACGACATATTTTTAAGTCGCAATGTTTTGAACAAAAATTGATAGTTTTTTATGAGAATCAACTTTTTTTTAGGTTCTAAGTTGTCTATTTTTAGTATCTAAATTGGCTATTAAAGAAATCCGAAGAACTATTTCAAATCAGATGTCAGAAATTCGATGTCCCCCATCAAACTTTTGTTTCAGTTATTTTTTAATTGGTTAACTACAAATTGAGATATTTAAGTGTATAAATTAAAATGACGCACCCTGTAGATAATCGGCATTACATTTATATAATAAAAATAACACATAAAAATTCGATAACATACCATTTTTAATAAATAGATAAAATAGGTAGTAATATCACAGATAAAAAAGAACACTTAAATAAGATACACTAAAAATTAAATACTGAACTAAAAAAAAATCACAAAAATTTAATGAAGCTTTTAATAAGAAGTTCTTTTTTTTTATTTAATATAAAATTTAAAAACAATTTTAAATTAATTTTCACGGCACATTATCATAAAAATTATGAAATAATATTTGTAAACGAATAAAATGCATTTCTTTTTAAAAATTATAACTAACATTTAAAATTATTCTTAATTCATACATAATTATCACAATAATTATAATTTTTGTAAAATTGTCAAATAAAAATTATATAAATTTAATATCTAAACTAATTTTGAATTCATCTCTCAAAATTTGTATGTGATATTTATATAGAAAATCAGGAGATAAATATTATTGTGACGTTATTTAGGATCCTGTATTTTAAAATTTTAATAAAGACATTTATTTATTAATAATATAACAAAGCTGTGATTTATAAATGCAAGTAATGAGTAATTTTTGGCTTTACAGTAGCACGCAACTACAAAAATATATAATATATTGTGTGCAAGTGATACTTATAAATTTGATAATATAGATAGCTCTCTTCAATCATCAATACTCTTACTATAATCGTCTCTGTTCATCAAATGATGGATCTTCGATTAACACATGATTCAATTAAAATTTTGTTTTTACATCATCGACAACCTTATATTTTTCTGATATTATAAACTACAAGATTGTCTAAATGTTTTAAATAGTTTTTTATCATACTCTCTATATTTTTTGATATAGAAATATCCAATTGAAAAGGATAATCTATATGATTCATCATTTTTTTTCAGCCAACTTTGAACGATAAAATAATAATAAAAAGCCCGATGACCTAGGAACTTTTTGTGATTTTTGGAAACTTTGTTAATCAAAAAATCAACTTCTATCTCTTACCGTTTAGAATCTAAATTGGCTATTAAAGCAACCCGAAGAATATGGTGTTTCCCCCCATCAAACTCCCCCGCCCATCAAAATTTTTGTATTACAATACGAAACCCTTCACTGCATATTTTGTAGCGCTATTTTATTAAATATTTACTTCGGCAATCTATTATTTTATTTATTAAGTTAAATCCGGAAAATTTATTTACTTTACCAAAAATAAAACAAATTGCGTATTTATCACCAAAAAAATTCAGGTTATCACGTGATATAGTCAGACATTCATCGAGATAAAAAAAAATATTATTTGGTAGGGAAAATCCGGATTTTTCTATCTTATGATTGAACTAGATTTTGATTAAAAGTTAGCACAGATATAAAATATACAGGTGTTGAATTAACAAGGTGCATTAAAATAATTCGCATATACCGCGTAAACTCGTAGCCAGAAATATCTGGTCGAAAGTGCTTTAGCATTTTAAACAATAGAATTATGTAGAACTGTTTTTTTTTTTTTTTTTTTTTTTTAAAGATCCTGTTGCGGATTTTAATCAATTTATATAAAACTTTGGAAAAATATACTTCACAAACAAAGTGAAAGTCTTATCGTTTCTTAAGGACGTTACCAAAAAATCACCTTTTCTAAGGACCATCTTTAAAATCGTGTATATGCATTTTCATTAATGCCCTCCTTTATAAGGTAACGAGGCTAATTTTCTTAAGGAGATATGCAAGGATTGAATAATACTATGGATTTCAATAAAACTTTATATACATATTTTTTGATTAAAAAAGTTTCCAAATATCACAAATAATTCCTAGGTCATTGGACTTTTTATTATTATTTTATCGTTCAAAGTTGGCTAAAAAAATGATGAATCATATAGGTTATCCTTTTCAATTGGATATTTCTATATCAAAAAAATCTAGAGAGTGTGATAAAAAACTATCAAAAATATTTAGACAATCTTGTAGTTTATAATAATACCATAAAAATATAACGTTGTCGATGGTATAACAACAAAATTTTAATTTAATTATGAATTCATCGAAGATCCATCATTTGATGAACTGGGACGACTATAGTTAGAATTTTGATGCTTGATGAGCGATATCTGTATTATAAAATTTATAAGCATCGCTTGCACACAATATATTATATATCTTTGAATATTATACCTGGGAGTTCCCAGAATTAAACGAAAAAATTTATTAAACTCTCATAAATTTTCCCATAACAATTCATTAAAAATTTGTATGCACAATTTATCCGGATATAATAATAAATTTATTTTATCAATGTCAAATATGGTAAAATAATAATAATTATTATTGTTATAATATATTTAAAATTAAAATATATAACATTGAAAATTAGAATATCAATGTTATTTTTTTTATTATAATTTGTTTAAAGATTTGTCGATTTAATATCAATGAAAAATTATGGAAAAAATAGCATTGGAGTATGCGCAAGAGTCTATTGCATTGATGTGTACACTACGTCATCAAACAGCGGGCTATTTAAATTTAATGTTAAGATTTTTCAAAACTATTTATTTTTATAATTTGTTATCGAAAAATTTTATTCTTATTTGTCGTCTACATTCATGAAGTTATAATAAAATTCCTCATCAAAGTTGAAAATAAGATACAAATAATTTCAATCCTAAATCTAAAATTGTCTTAGTGATCGTACTACCTTAACTAGTAGCCTCTCTTTTAAGATTATTAGAGTCTAGATCGAAGTCATGACCCATTTTCCGGGCTAGATATCGAACTGATTTTACATCATGTATGTGATCACAAGTCATCACAAGTAAAATTCGTGTACAACAGAATTAAATCGCATTAAATTATTTAAAAAATTTGGAATATTCCTAATTAAGAATTTATTATGCCTTATCACTTTTTTTTTTGAAATAAATGATCCATACTTTTAGTGAAAATGATTCATGTTAATCATTTTCTATCAATTTTATTCTTTTAAATTTAAATTTTTTTAAATTTCTTTATCGATTGTCTATCGAGTATTTTATTGAATTGCATAAGTCGTTTAGATTAAATTATTAATCTTTGAAAAATGTACCGGGATTTTGAAAATTTCTTATCAGCGGAAAATACGTTGACATAAATTTTAACGCATATGCAATGTCAGATTTTCATATGCAAATCATAAAAAAAATTACAGTCTAAATTAAATACATAATTTTGAAACTTAAGGTAGTACTATCGGTAATCGACTTTGCATTCAGAATTTAATGAAACTTGGCATAGTTGTCCATTATTATATCATAATTAACCAGTTAAATTTTGAGAAATGAAAATCTGAACGTCCAGTTTTGTGAAATAAAATAAAATCTGTGATTTCCCATAAGGATCAATGTTAAAATATCTTTTTTTCAATTCTCTGAAGGCCCCTAAAAATTTAACTGGTTAAGTATGACATAATAATGGACAACTATGCCAAGTTTCATTAAATTCTGAATGAAAAGTCTATTCCGATAGTACTACCTTAAGTATTATTTTTCTTTGACATTGAATTTTTCATTAATACCAATAAATATCAAATTTTTCTTATCTCGCTTTTATCACCTTGATAATGACAGTACAAGTTCTATGTACAGTTATATTTAGTACAGTCAAACTCCCATTTACTTTATCGCCTCGCATTTCCTTACCACAACTTCCTTAAATGAGATTAATATTTCAAATATTATGTTTTTTCCCAAAAAAACAACAATATTTTCGCAAAATTATTTAAATCAACTTTGACCTAATATTTCCCGGAGTGAAATTGCTTTTAAGAATAATTTTTAGTAGCTAGATGAGTTGACCTTATATATTTAAAAAAAAAAACCGCATTTACATTAAAAATGATTCATAATTTTTTATTTAACTCTTGAAACAACTGTTTGATTAATTAAGACGCCTTATTTTAATTAATATTTAATTTTTTTTTTAAATATATCACCAAATGTAGATTGTTAACGGGTGATTTTAAACTATTAACTAACTATATTCATTTTATTATGATGTAGCTAACGTGTGAATATACACGACATACAGTAAATTATTTTATTGTTTTTTATTAATTCTTAATTTATGGCAATTAAAATGTTGTTGCTTAATGTTTTTATTATTTCAAGCGACATTTAAAGCATAGAATGACAATCAATTTAAAATTATTAAATAGAACTTCAAAAAACAAATGTATCTTAATAATTTTTGAATGGAAAAAAACATATTTATTGGCAACGCGTACATTTATTAAACTCCTTGATTAATGCTAATCAGCCATTTTGAATCCAAATATCTATGTCTTGTATATATCCTTATCTTATTCGGACTTATTCTTACAATTTTCATATTCGCAAACATTTACGTAATTTAAAGCCGCCATATTTAGCCTTATTATAAAAATTAATTGAAGACCTTTCTCAAAAGCTCTATTATCAATCCAATCGCAAATTTTATATTTTGATTAACAAACCATAGGTAAATTTTTCGATTACTAAGTCAAGCAAACTCGAAGAAAAGGCAAATTTTAAGAGGGAAGATGTTTAATCGAAATTATAGGAAATAAATTTAACTACAATCTGTAGCTATAATTCTATAATCCCTTTCTGTGTTATTAATTTAAAAGCAAAGATGGTTATTTAACAAAAGTAGGCAAGTTTTGCAAGAACTCATAAATGCACTTTTTTTGCATGAAATAATTTACATTTCAAGTTTTAATTTACAAAGAAAAAGTTATTACGACTCATAATTATAAATATTCCATACATTAATTTTTTTTATGACGTAAAGTTGTGCAATCTTTAAAAAAACCCGATTGATTGTCTACATTTGTTTTTAAAAAATCCGTAAACAAATCTTTTCTATCAAAACAAGGATTAAACATAAAATATTTACAAGAAACATATTAAGCTAAGCATTGAACACGAAATAAAATACTTTAAGGCAAGCCTATCCTTTAAAGAACAGCTTAAAAAGGTTTCGAATCCCCTGAATTTGCTTTCACATATATGGAAGTGATCTTTTTCAAGCAGAAAAATAACAAAAAAAAAGTTAACGCTTTACATTACATTCCGATGGTCAAACATTAACCTATTGTAATGTATTGTATAAAACTATAAAAGAAGCCTTTATAAAAGACCTTAACTGTCTGATATAATACACAACAGGTATTTGACCCTTCTTCTTTGTGATCAACAACAAAACACTGATTGCATCCCCATATAATTCATTTTGACATTTTATCCCACTTTTTATTTTTTTTTCATTTCTACTATTTTCGAAAGATGTCACTTAAAATATTTAACTTAAGATGTTTTATCAAACTCAAGTTAAAGTGTTAATCTTATCAATACTATCCAATATTAATTTTTCTTTCAATTTTTATTAGTACAGCAATATATCATGCCGCGTTTTTCATTCAACACTACTGTTGTTGCTCAATTAAGTTGTTTCTATATTTAACAGAATTTCTGTCTCAAATTTAACCAGATATCACGTAATATTCGAGATTTGAAATAATGGGGCTGTCAATTAACCTCACTCTTTGACTTTATATTGATAACTTTAACTACGACTTTAACCCTAACCGAGGTTTGTACAAATCGGCCTTAACAATAATAACCCAAACTTACATAAAAAACTTTGAATAATAAGTCTGAATTTTAAATAGGTCGGAATTGCTGTCTCAAATTTAACCAGAGATATGAGAACTCCTTCATCTGACATCACGTAAAATTCGAGAGTTGAAATAATAGGGCCTGACAATTAATCTAACTCTTTGACTTTATATTGTAAGTAATTTCTTTTCTTTTTCGTAATTAAAAAGCAAGAAATTAAATTACTTTCTAGTAATTGCAATAAACGTTAAGTATTATGTCAAAAATATTTATGTTGGCAAAACAATAAAAATTTAACTATGACTTTAACCCTAACCGAGGTTTGTACAAATCGGCCTTAATAATAATAACCCAACCTTACATAAAAAAAAAACTTTGTAACATAAGTCCGAATTTTAAATAGGTCGCAGACTTATTGTAACTGACGCACATACAAATTGTATTTTTAAAATGTAGTTTAAAAATACGCTTTTCTTTTTGCACACACATTTTCTATTTTTGCAAGAGACCCTCCTACTTTTTCTGTTTTATTTGTAAATCAAGGCTGATTTTAAAATAAATAAAAAAATTTGCAATTTTTTTTCTTTTAAGTTAAATAGAAAGTGAATTTGCATGATTTGCATTCATAAGTGGGAGACATATGGTAATGAAATATTTAAATACAGGATAATTTTCAAATTACCCACTTTTTATAGTCTGAAAAAGTTTTATGAAATAAATTTTTTTGTACAAAAGTCAAGTACCTAATATACTGATAAAATAATTCTCTAATCAAAGAAAAAATCAAGGTCTTTTAATAAATTCATTATCAATTCATATATTCAAGTATTTCAACGTGTTACACCTTGAGCCTTGTTGTAGCTATAAACAAGCTTTTCCTTTAAGATTCCAAGCTAAAGTAGACTTAAAAATTAGTTTAAAAATATTTAAAATTAAATAAAAAATACAAACCTTTTCATGGGTATATGTATTTATTTTAAATAATTCCAATTGATTTTTTTTTTGTAATGGAAACGCGCGACTACATTCCAGGAAGCAATTGGATTTGGGCCAAGTTCGCTCCGACAACAAGCCCGAAAATAAATCACACAGCAACACTACACACTTCACAAACACACAACGTTTGAATTACAAGTGAACGAATTGTAATATTTTGCCGTTTGCCTCAGTGGCATTTTACAGAATTATTAATGATATGTTAAGTCTCCCCACCATACTAGTTACATCTATATACAGATTACATTGCCGTGTGTAATGTGGAAATTCTGTTTTTTTTTTTTTTTAATGTGGAAAAACTATTGATATCAATCTGTTTTTTTGAATGTTGATTTATGTACTTGACACTTAGTCTAGTTAACAAGTTCAGATTGATGAAATATAGAAATACTAATCATAAAAATATGTGTGATAGAAGCGTTTTCAACCAGTGGCGTAGCTAGCTTATCTCGCGCCCGGGTCACAATACATCTTTAGCGCCCCCTCCTCCATTCGAAAACCATATATTATAAGTAAAATATACTCGCAAATTAATAAATAAATCAATTCATAGGCTCAAGCTAGGTTATAAATTTGAGACAAAAAATGTAGTTGAGAAAACAAGACTAGATTTTGAAATGTATATGATCATCTAAAATTAGTTCAAAAGGTATCTATTATATATCTATAGCCAATTCGCCGGGCATTTTGCGGTGTCTTCTTACACGTATTATTGTATCAATAACCCATTTTTCACAAAGAGGTTTCGCTTTTTCTATTGCCTCATGTTAAGCCTCTATTGCCTCAAGGTTTATCATAATAAACCTTGTCTCGAATTTCGGCTAGTTATGCTGCTAATAATTCAAGATTATATCTAACATATTATTTTATCAGGCAAGTCAAGAAAGGAGATAATTTATGTAAAGCGGAGATGCCATAAAGTAGTGCTGACAGATACAGGTCGAGTTAGCTCCGCCAGTAGAGGAGACGTGCCATTTCTATTAAGAATATATTATTACAGTTTGATTTAAACTATTAGTGTTCCTTTTTTTTCTTTTTATTTACGAATTAACATTTATTATATGTTACTAAATTTAAAATATATTTTCCAGAAACAAACAAATCATTCTAGCCATTTATACTCTGTATATGGAAGTTATATGACGTTCATACGAAAGTTTTTTTATTAATTGTTCATAAAGTGAAATTATAAGAAATATATAGATTACATAAAATTATTTAATTTATTAAGTGATAATTTATTGTCATTTAGAAAAATCGAAAAAAATAATTTTTTTTTAGTATTATAACTTAGAATATATATTTCTAAGTATTATAACTAGAATATTCAATATTGCATAATATTATGTATAAACTTCTAAGAAAAAAAAAAACTAGCCGGATTTGAGCATGCTAAAATCGAATAACAGATTTTCGTTCCTTTAAAACGTTTATCTTCTTGCCAAATACTGTTGAATTTAAAGAAATTTTAGTTTTACCCATCTATGCTCAAACGAAGTTCGCTCTAGTCGACGTTCGTTATCTGGAGTAATTTCAAAGTATTGAAAATTGAAAATTTTGTTTAATTATTTAGCTTTAGATGTTTCGAAAACCGAGGCAGAAAGCGAAAAATTGTATTATTATCTGTCGTCTACATTCATGAAGTTATAACAAAATTCATGGTACAAATAATGTAAATCCTAAATCAAAAATTGCCTTGGTGGTCGTACTATCTTAAAAGACATGAAATACCATATTTTCAGATAAACTTTTTTCAATGAATACCCTCAATTCCAAAGGTTTATTATGGCACATATACTTATAAAAGATTTATTATCAAAATTTATCTAAATAATAATTTATTAGAATATTCTGGAATTTACCAATATAATCTATAACTTGATATAAATCTACAAGTTTCTCTAAAATTGCTTATGTAATACAAATTTTAAACATAATAAATTATGTTAATATATACGTTTAATAATTGCAATTTATTAATTTTATGCAAAACTAAATATTTAATTTCAGGGCCGGATTAAAACCTAGACAGAGTGATCAACTGGCACAAAAGAAATTGAAAATATTTTATAGAAAGAAAATTTAATAATATTATTTTAGATTTTTACGTAAATTTAGCAAATTTTGTATTTTGGAAAAACCTTTTACCAATTTTACATTCAATAATGGGTTCTTGACATTTCATACAGTGGTGGATTTACACTAGGGGCAGTCGGGGCTAGTGCCCAGGGCGGCAAATTTTCTAGGGCGGCAAAATTTGGAATGTGAGAAAATATTTTCTATACAATATATAATTAACTAATTCTTTTAAATAAACATTTTATTTTTCAAGAAATATAATTTATGCATTATGTATCAAATCAAAATTTTGTATATTATAATATGGGAAATTTAAGTGAAAACTATTAAAATAGTTTAATTTATTTATTTCCATAAAGGTTTGCAAAAATACAATTTGATATTTTTATTTTCTGGAATTGATAAATTAATATAGTTTTTTTGAAGAATTAAAAATATTTTCAAATTATGTATGTCTTTTTGATAACAGAAACTTTAATTGATCAATGAATTTTCCTAAAATTGGAGAATTATCAAATAATATTAATTAATTTTAATTTAAAAGAACAGTAATAATAATATGTAATACATAATAAATTTTCTGCAATTAATTAGTTATTCTAATTTTTTAAAAATAAGGTATCAAAACTATTAAAATAAAATTTCAGTCATAGGGCGGCATTTTCTAAAGTGCCCCAGGGCGGCAGAAATTTAAATCCGGCCCTGATTTCATATGATCGGATTACTGTTAAGTCGGGAAAAACTTTTAATATATCTAGAAACTAGACTTTTAATAATTTTTTAACAGCAGTAGCTATAGAATGCCAAAAAATAAAAAAATTAGTTTGCAAATGGTAATATTGACCTGAAAATTTTAAATTGATAAGCACTTAATTGCATCTCAATTGTTACTAGACAAAATAAAATACTATACAGGAGATTCTGTAAAAATTGATGGGAATAATGACTTCAAAAATAAAACCTCAATAAACTTTCAAGAAAATTCGATTAACTGATTTATTTAAACCCCCTCTTTCTTCAAAAGTTCCACAAAATTCAAAGGAACTTTTTTCCTTATGTTTTAAAAAGCAATGAGTTGAAAACAAGAAAATGATCTTAAAAATTTACCTACTTTTCATTTATTAAAACATTAATCCTTTTCATAAAAAATATATTAAAGTATTTCGATTTACAGTCGAAAGAAAATTGTAAGTAGGTATTAAATCTAAATAATTATAATATTTTCTTTTTCATTGTAAAAATGTAAAAATACACTTACTTGAAGTTGGCCGCAAAAACTTCTTCCAAAGGCAAAGTTCCGGGGTCTGCTTCCCAAAAGTTGTGTAAATTTTCCATTTATGTCCTCTCATTTTTGCCGGTCAATTTGCGTTTCGTAGTTTATTTTCGAATTATGAACTGATAAACAGTATTTTTTTGTTGTCAGACTTTCACGATTGCAAGTGAATGAAAATCAACTTTCGAGTTTTGAAACTGCTTGTATTCATAATAAAGATTTAAAATAGTCCTTGATATATTTGGAAAAACTCTGTATTAATAATGTATCTGTACTTAAGAACAAACATGTCACGCTTCTGGGTGGCCTGCTTTATTCTATTTATTATTTTATTAATTTAAGAACATAATTTAAAAACAAAATAAATTGTTTACAATAATAGTATTCTTTAAAGGTACATAATATCATTTATTTTAATTATAATCATTTTATTTATCACAAGTTTAGAAATTAATTCTAGATAATTCGTCTAAACTAGCTAAGCAATTCAGAGCTGTCCTTATGTAATTTATTTTATATGTCAAGATTACATATAGACTTATATTTAATATATAGACCACCAAAAATATTTTGGTGAGGGAGCAATATCAACTTCATGGGCATTTTTTAACCGACTTCAAACAAAAAGGAGGAGGTTATCAATTCGACTGTATTTTTTTTCTTTATGTTTGTTACCTCAGAACTTTCGAGTGAGTGAACCAATTTTGATGATTCTTTATCTATTTGAAAGCTTCTCGTGTGGTCCCATTTCATTTTGATTGAGTTATGATAACGACATCCATGATAAAATCATAAAAGTCTTAAATTTGCATTAAGTATGCACGACAAGAGGACGAATAGCTCAAAATCACGCAAACCGATTTCGATGATTCTTTTTTTAGTGATAAATTAGTTAGTGCACTTCAAGTTCACTAAAAATCACAACATAAAAAAAAACTTTTAAGAAAAAGAAAACCGACTTGAAAAGAAAAACAAAGATAACTACTCGTGCTTTAAATCGTCAAAAATATATGATTTTTGGAATTTTTTGGGGTCAACATTATTACTACACAGTTCCTAACACAATTTTTTTAAAAATCCATACATTTGCATAAAATTTATTTTCAATTTATATTACATAACATTTGATAATAATTATAAATATTTGATGAGTTCTGATGAAACAGCAACAATAATAAAAAAATTGTTTTGAACACTTTAATTTTTACGAATATTTCTCAGTATAGTAAATTATTATAAAAAATATATATTTAATATTTGGTAACTGTTTAAAAAAAACAAAATTAATATACATAGGAGGAAGGGGGAAAGTGAACCAAAAAAATTTGTATACCAGGCAGGACCCCGAAGGTGCAAGGAATGGGCAATTTAATTCGTATAGCGGAAATGTTTAGATCAATCATGAACCCAAGAGAGATTGACGAATTTTGCTATAATATTGGGTGGGCTGAATTAGACAGTCCAAAAACGTTGAAAAATTCAGAGTTCCTAAGACTTTTTCAGAGGGTTGTAAGACTTATTAAGACTTTCTTCAAATATTTTTTCCATCAGGGCAGGAACAGTAAAATCATATCGTATACTTTTTATGGCTCCTCTTTTTTTTTTTTATTAAAGAAAAAATGTATATTGGAATGCTTTATTCATGTTTAAGCACTTGATTTAATTCCTGAAAATCTGTTACAAACCATTTTGCATTTGATTTTACCTTTTCACGGATGACATTTCCACCGTAACCTTCAAAAAAATATAAAAAGTAAATATTTAAAGAAAAATAAATGTTAAAAGTGGAGTAATAAAAGTTCTGTGAAGTAAGAGTAAGAATAAATAAAATGTACTCCTCTTAATAGAGGCTCTCTCAATCGTTGAGAAAGGGACCACATTTGTTCCTGCAATAATTCAATTAAAACGCGATTAAAGGAATCGATTCTTCTTGGTCAATATGCGAGGGTTTTTCAACAAATATGTCTTCGCCATGCTGAGCATGAGTATCTTCTCAGATAGCCAGGTCGCAATTCGGACCCTTGAGACGTCAGGATTGTTAATAAGGCCATAGAATAAATTACCAATAAATGCATCAGCTGGTGGACACGCTTCTAAATCTGTTGCACCATCTCCAATCATTACCAAATTTTTATATCCAAATTTTTCTTTTAAATATTGTATTACTTGAGATTTTCCACCACTTTTCGATGTTGGCTCATTTTCATCAAATCCAGCATATTCTCCTACAAAAAAAAATCATTTCAAGATTGAATAAACATTACCAGAAAAATAAAATACAATTGAGGCAATAAAAAAGCAAAAATTTAACGCAATAGGCAAACATGGTTCAGAAATCGTTGGACCTATAAAAGTCAGATAAACAAGCCAATTTCTTGTGGAGGAAATACCCCTGGTGTAAATATTTTCTGCCAATTGGCTAATTCATAAATTTTACTTAGATTTTAGACTTACTCATTCTTCTAGAATTGTTTTTAAATATGTTTTCTATGTTTAAAATTTAATATTTACCATTATAATAGAATTTTAATCGATTCGCAAATATATTTTCCAAAGGTATATTTAATTGACTAGCAATTGGAACAATTATCGAACGAAATCCACCAGAAATTAAATAAATTGGTATTTGTCGACTTTGTAGAGTTTGAATAAGTTGCCTAAAAAATACATCAAACATTCGTTATTATAAAAAAAATCATTAACTTAAATATCCTAAACTTACTTACTTAACACCAGGTGTTAATTTTGGTGGTTGCATTCGAATAAAATCTCTAATTTGTCCCAAATTTGGTTTGATTATATTTAAACGTAAGCGTAATGATTCCTCAAACGTCATTGAACCGCCCATTGCCTTTTTAGTCCTAAAAAATTGGATTAAAATCGTTTAAACAATAAAAAAAGCTAGATTTTTGTTATCAATTTCTGTCTCAACTATTCGGTTTACAAAAAAATGTTTCAAACATAAAATATTCACGTATTTATAAAGAAGAACTTTCTAATTTAAAACTTTCATATTATTTTTGTCAGTTATGAATCAGAATGAGTTTTTAATTGAACCTGAAAACTTGAGATTGAATTCGCTGCCGGTATAAGATGTGTGCCTTTGAAATTAACATTTTTCGTTTGAAACATTTGCCTCGATCAAATTTATTTATCGAATTTTAAGCATATATCAACTTAAAAAAGAAAACACCCTGTATCTCTCTTTGTTTGCATGCATATTTTTTTAACATCGCACCGCTACTCGTCATTAATAAATCGAACTTAAAATTGCATGTTAAGTTACTTACAAATTAGCAACTTCTTCGCCTTTCATACAAAATTTGGCAAGTTCATCAATACCTTCTTCTTGGATCAAGGTTGAATCCACGTCAAAGCATACAGCATCTGCATTCTTCCAAGTAGTTTGTGTTTCCGTATAATACATGTTATCGATTATAGAATGATTTGAAGTATTCTTGATTTGAAACAAATAAATATAACACTTTAATTAAATCAATCGATTAAATTGTTTTGAAAATTAAATATTTTAGATATGATTTTTATTTTTTAAATACAAAACAAATTCATTTAGAAAAAAATAAATAAAAGGTTACAGAGGTTGTTTTACAAAATTATAAGCCAGTCAAACAATACCTACTTAAAAATTTAATTTAACGAAACGAAAAATATGCTTAACATTTTAAAAGTTTGGGATTTATTCATATTAGGAGCAGTCAGACCTTTAAGTACATAGACTGAGCATCGCCTATTTTTCTGCAGTGAGAGGTGTTCCAAAATTTGAAGAATTTGAGAAAGGAATACGGAAGATAAGGTATGGACAGAAAAAAAATATCCTGGAGAAATAATATATAAGGATCGGATTATCTTGATTTTTAAGAAAGCAGCCAATTGCCTGGATAAATTGAGGAGTATTATGATCCGCCATTTTATGTCTTTATAATATACCTATTTGGTATAAATCTTCCAATATATTTTTTCCCCAATTTTTAACAAATAATCGCCTTTTTTCGATTCTAACATTGTAATCTCTTCAATATTTTCGCATATTTGTTCACTTTGCCTGGACACAAAAAGGCGAACGAAAAAATCTACTAAGTGTTAATTAGCAAATGTTGATTTTATATTTGAAAAACAGCAACGAATTATACCAATTTACAAATCAAGAAAAATTAAGTAAAAGTTTCAAAATGAATAGTAATTTTTGACTGGACTATTGCCTGTGATAAGATAAGTGTTATGTAATATGTGTGTTGTTCATTTGCATATATCAGAAATATTCGTCACGCTAATAAAACTATAATAATTAACTGATTATCTTTAAATCGGTAATAAACAACTACTATTTTTTATATATCATTTATTGAAATGTCTATATAAATTCATGTTTGTAATAAAATGACTATAAATTTTTCAAGTACACATAACCTAACTATATAATTTATATAGGTTAGTTTTCATATCTGAGTTATAAAAATATTTTTATTATCTAATAATTTGGAAACTATAATAGATAAAATAAGTTTTTTAAAGGCTTAAGAAAGGCAATTAAATATATAAAATAATATTGTTTCAAAAGCGCTATATAAAAAATTTGAAAAATACCCAATGCGCAAACTCTTCAAATTGAAAATGTCCTTAATATGAAGACGTAAGCGAACGTTTCAATTCAACTCGTGTCTGAGACTTATAAAACTAGGCCTTATGTGTCGTAAATATTATTTAAGACCTTTTCAGCAACTTTTTAAACCTAAGCCTTAAGACATTATTTCAGAACTATAATTCCTCAAAAATTCAGAATTCGAATAATAATATCACTAACTCTCACAGTAACTATTCATAACTAACATAAGAATACCTTTTCAGGAACTTTTAAGGCCGTTAATCGTAAGATATCCCAAAACTACTCATACGCAATTCCCTCGAAGTCAAATTCAATTCTATTACTAACATAAGAACTATTTCATTATTTTGTCATTTTATTATATATGTATAATATGTACAGAGTCATTCAGAATGTCCATAAAAGTGAATAAATTACTGATAAATACATCACGACTTTTCAATAAAACTATGGAGAATAGAAGTAAGGAGGACAATCTTAAATAGTGGTTAAAGTAAAAATGTCCAGGTGTAAACAGAAAATAACAGTTCTAAAATTGACCAGAATGGCGCTTGTGTAGCAAAAGTTGTTTGATGTGAACTTCTCTATCCTTCTCTAACAACTTAATTAGATATTTATCTTACTCTTATTATATTATGTTTGATGTTAACTTCTCTATTCTTCTTTAACAACTTGTTTAGATCTTTATCTAACTCTTATTACTTTATTTTAAACATTACACTTTTGCTACAGCAGCGCCACCAATTTTCTGCTTTTCGGTGGACACTATAAATGCAGCGATTATTCTCCTTGTCTCTACCCTCCATAAATAAAACATAAATAGCAAGTTCAAGGATGCAAAATTAAAACAAATGTTAATCGCAATAACTATTAATAAGAGGCGGTTCCTTTTGTGGGTCGCCATTTTTTATCGAAATGCATTTAAATACATTATAGTTTCTACAATTTAAAAAATCTAAAACCTTAAACCAAATAACATTTTGGCCTACCTAAAGATGGATACATAGTGAGGCACAATGTAAGAGCAATGTCCCTGGCCATCTTGTAAAGCATTAGAGATAGAACAAAAGTTTAAATGTTCCTTATAAAAAAATAAACAACTTTTGTTTGAAACCTTTTTTCGTAAAGATCACCGTTTACCCGTGAGGGTGCAAATTATAACAAAATTATGGTGTCTATTTTCTCCAAAACTGTAAAAGATAGGGAGGGAGTTGAAAATTTGTAGGTAGCTTCAACTAGTGGTTTTGTGAAACATTCTCGAAAACGGAAAAAAAAAATCAAGAAAATACCAAAAGCAAAAGCGACCGAATGGCCTCCATAATTGTGTTGGTTGCGAGTGCCGTTGCTTATTTAAACTTTTCTAATTTATTAAAAATAATGCAAGCACTGGTATTCAACACTTTCCATACAGGGTGTTTTAACAACCAACTCAGTCAATTGTTTGTTTTCACTTATTTTATTAATGAATCGGGCTTTTTTATTAGGGTAAATCGCAGTGGGAGACCAAATAAGACTAAATAGTATTATTAATTACTTAAAATATGCTGTCTAAAGTTAATATTTCTCGCTCAAATCAAATCAAGAAATGCGTTTGTGTGGCCATTTGAGTCTTAAAAATTTTCTTTTTATTTTTGATACAAAGCGTTAAAACTAAGACAACTTAAAATAATTAAAATTTAAAAGAATCAATACTAACTTGAATTAATAAACTATGTCCAGATAGTCCATTGAATATAATTTGATATATTCTATTAATTATTCTAAAGAACAGATCCATCCAGTTTTGAAAATGATCTGACTCTTTTTTAAAACGAAGATTATACAAAATCGTTTTAATACTCATTGATTGATTACCTTCGACATTATGTTAATTTTTTTTCTTCAACATTTCGATATATTAAGTTATATTTTCAAATCGTTTTTGTTTACACACAAAATTTCTAAAATTTATTTTTGTAACCTAATTTTCGGAATACATATCGAATTTCTTTGTTGTAAGTACTTAAAATATATTTTATATACTTATTTAAAATAAATTATAGCTTAATTAAATAGTTAAGTTAATTATTTTATCTGTCACACTGACAATGCAAATTGAATTTCAAGGTAATCAACTACAAAATTTTTTTTAGGTAAAATTTGTATCAATTTATTATTTTATTATTACTCGTAATAATTTTTTAACGCATGTCTACTAGATTTAAATTTTATTATTAATGGCCGCATTCATAAAATAAAAACTGTTACATATGCGATAAAATAGTGGCCATTTTGAAACTTCAGCTAATGACAACAGGCTTATATGTAATGAAATATAAATGCCGAGCTAATGATCGGATGACTTGTCGTAAAATTTATTTTTATTTTTTGGCCTTCTCGCTTGTCTAAATACTGATTTTACTAGCTAATGCTGATAGATAATCGCACTAAATTTTTTCGCACAGGAAAGCCTTTAGTAAACATTAAGACTTGGCAGATCAAGTCCGGTCTTTTTGTTTATTTTTAATAAAGCAAGCAACCTATAAGAGACACTTTAATGACCATTTAAGAGGGTATAAACAGTTATTTTGACATCGTGAGCACAAAATTATTTGCTGTCGGTACAGTAGATTAAATTTCAATTTAGCGCCCCTAACGTTTGCTCGATCAATTACTTCAATTGGGATCTGACATATGGGCGGGGCTAAAAAAACATGGCTGACATAAAGTGACAAATTTTAAAAATAACATAGCAATACATACTCTTTGTACTATTTTTCAAGAAGAGAATGATTAATATTAATGAAATTTGTTGTTGAGGACAAACAAAACCGAGTAATCGTAATATTACTGAAGGTGAAAGACTTTTGAAAGCAGGTCATGTGCTTAAATGTGGAAAAAATCAAGTCGAAAGTGAGGAGGATGTGCTCAGTTTAACTTCATACTGTTTACAAACAACTAATTTAAAAGAAAAGTCTCATCAAATCGATATAGATAAATAAATATCTCTTCAAGTATTCTTGATGCCAAAACAGTAATTTTTTTAGCTCAATAATACATTATAAACATCATTCTGTAAAATATGAGGATGTCTTCATCTTAAATGCGACACATTGAATAAAAAACATGACTTTGCCAATCTTATTAATATAATGAATTTTTTCGCGAGGCAGCTCTAATTTTAGTTCTGCGCGGAACGATTAGAAAAATAACAAATATACAGAAAATAAAAATTTAATATTTATTTAGGAAAGGTAAATTTACATATTTCTTTTTAATAACTTTTATTACTGGTTTTTCGCTATGTGTTTTCTTATGATTAACCAAATGATTAGCTCTGCGAAACTGTTTGAAACAAACATCACATCCATAAACTTGGGGTTCTCGTGTATGCATTCTTTTTTTATGCTCAACCAAATTAAATTTATACCCAAATTTCTTATTACAAACATCACAGGTATGACGTTTTTCTCCATTATGAATAACTCGTTCATGTTCCAATACACTGGATTTCTGGCCAAATTTCTTATCACAAACAGTACACGCGAAATTCTTTTCTCCATTATGAACAATTCTTTCATGTTCAACCAAACTGGATTTATAGCCAAAATTTTTCGCACAAAGACTACATGTAAAACGTTTCTCTTTCGTATGCGTTACTTGATGTCGATATAAGTTCATACGTTGCGTGAATGATTTCGCACATATTTCACATGTAAATGGTTTTTCACCCGAATGAATTCGTCGATGTTCGACTAGATTACATCGATTTATAAATGTTTTACCACAAACATCGCAAGTAAACGGTCGTTCTCCAGTATGGATACGTTGATGCCTTTGTAAGTCGAGATTTTTCGCGAATGCTTTACCACAAAGTGCACATAAATGCGGCTTTCTACCAGTATGGGTTCCGTGATGGGCGGTTAAAGCTCTGTTACTGGTAAATGATTTATCACAAAGTTTACATGCGAACGGCTTTTCTCCCGTGTGCATTCGTTTATGTTCGGTAAACAGACTTTTCCGACTAAATTTCTTATCACACATATCGCATGCAAATGGTTTATCGCCGGTCGAATGAATTTTTTTATGTTCTGCTAAATCCTTATGGAATGTAAAAACTTGATCGCAAACATCACAGGCAAAATTGAATCTATTATGTAGTTTTTGATGTCTGCGTAGATTTTTCGTATTTGTAAAGGTCATATCGCATTCGTTACACGGATAACCGGCTTCTCCACTATGATCTAGTTCGTGTATTACTAAATCCCGTTTATGCTTAAAAACTTTATCGCACTCATCACAAGGAAATGTTTTTCCCTTGTTATGGATAAGTCGTTTATGTCGACGTAAATTTCGATTTTTTAGAAAACCTTTTCCACATACATCACATGAAAATGGTTTTTCTTCCTCTTTAATTTCTGTTTCAGGTAGATCATCTTTCACTAAACCTTCGTCGGTAGTTTCTTCAGTCTTAATAGTTTCATCTTTAACGACTAAATCGATTTCTAATTTTTGTTCAGTTTTTATGGGTTCCGTTAATGGACTTGGTGGATCTGCATCGTCCATACCCCCTCCACAACTATTACTATCGTCAACATCATATGAAAATGAATTTTCTTGTTGTTCAACTTTAATATTTTCATTCTTGATCAAGGATTCTGGATCAATTTGATTATCATTTCGTATACTTTCGACATTTTCACTTCGTACACTTTCGACAGAATGAATAGTGGTCGTGATTGAGGGACGGGAATTTTCAGGCGGTGAAATTATTTCAGGTATGGCTGGATGCGACGTATCGGTTCGTTCTGTACTAGTGCTAACACCACTAAAATATGAAAATGGGTTTATTCCAGTCGCAATTTGTCTATTTTCAACTAAATGATGATTTTGGGGAAAGGTTTTATCATAATTGTATGGGAAATTTTGAATTAGTTGATTTCCAAGTAAATTGGCTAAGGTTGAATGTTCTCTCTGGTTGGACACTGTTTTATCACGAACACCTGAAACAGGAATAATTCATTTATTATAACCTTCAATCTTGATTACTGGGACTTTGCACAAGGTATGCGACAGGCCAAACTGTGTATAAGCACAGTTATGCAAGTTACTCCTGAACGAGGATATTCTGAAAAAGGCCAATCTTAGATGGAGGGGAGAACGTACTTGTGGTACTACAAGACAGATATGATCTGAGTACAATCGTAGGCGTTCCGAAGTTCTCATATCACTTCCAAGGGCCTCTGTTCGCAAACTTGTTGCGGCTATCACAGGACACTGGCTGGGCGGCAAGCATGCTGAACGCTTAGGACTGGCAGTGTATCACGACTACTGCAGGAGCTGTCACAGTGATGACGAGGAGGAGACAATGTCTCATTTTCTCTGTCACTGCCCAGTTCTTGTCATGAGGAGATGGACTTACTTGAGCCAGCCTCTCTTTGACGACCTCTCCGACCTAAAGTCAGTCGACGTCAAAGCCCTCCTGCTGTTCTTAAACAGCTCCAAATGGTTCATGGAGTAGTGGCCGGGGATGGGCTAACCCATTTACGGTATCACAACGGACCCTATGGTCTAAGTGTGTACCACCCCAGGACAGCCACTCTAACCTAACCTAAGCACAGCTAGACCTTTCGACTGTGCTCGCCTGAAACTTTAATAAATTTTCTTCTCTAATAAATTACAAAAAAAAAAAAAGATTACTTACCCGGAACAGGTTGTTCGCCAGTATGCAATTTTTGATGTTTCGCTAAAATATATTGAGTTGTAAACGATTTCTCACATATGTTACAATAATAAGGTCTTTCACCCGTATGAACAATCCGTTGATGTTTCGCTAAACTAGCTTTTTGCGTATACGATTTTCCACAAACATCACAAGTAAACGGTTTCTCTCCGGTATGTTTTCGTTTATGTTTAACTAAATCACTGTTGGTCGTAAATGCTTTTGTACACACATCACACGCATACGGTTTTTCTCCAGTATGAATTCGTTTATGTTCAACTAAATTGTTTTTATATCGAAATGCTTTACCACAAAAATCACATAGAAAACTCTTTTCACCCGTATGAATACGTTTATGAGAAACTAAATGAACAAATTGTGTAAAAGTTCTATCACAAACATCACATGAAAATGGTTTTGGTTTTACAGGTTTTTCTTCTGATATTTCTTTTTTAATCGTAAATTCTGTATCATTTTTAATGTTTTCATCTTTGAATAATAAATTACTTATACCATGAAATGTATAACTTGACATTTTAATATTTTATGTTTAATTCACACAGATTTATTAATTAATCACGCTATTAAATTAATAATTTAATAATTTTTTTATTATGACTTTTCGTAAAAATTACAGCTACGTTCGAATATATAGGTCATAGACCTGTAAACACGGACGTATATATAGATGGACAAGTAATATAAGTAGGCGTTTTATACAAAAATGCAAACTGTATGTAAGTCGCCACGATGTACCTTTCAAGGTCAAATTTAGATATGTTTGGATTTTATTAGGTGGTAACATAAGAATTTTAAGTTGGTATTATGAATTTATTATTATCTGATTGGTTCATAGTTTGTACTGGTTTGTACAGTTTATCTAATACCTTGTTTGTTTACGGATATCCTAACCAAATAGCTGTTGACGCTTTTAATATTTTTTTAAATATACGTCAAATAATTAGTTTTTTAATTTTGTGTTTCGCCCAAATTCATTATTTTTCCATTTAAATTAATAAAAATGTTCCAATTTTATAATTAATAAAAAGTTAGATCAATTAAATTTGTTTCTTAGTATCATTTTTTTTGTTTCCTTTATTTCACTTTTTAGTGTATAGTACATACAATTTCAAATGTAAATAATTTATATTTAAAACTTCCCACATTAAAATCATACAATATGATTGGATTTCAAGACAGCCAATGAAATTTAGTCACAACATGTCAGCTTACATACGGTATGCATTTTTTATAATGGTATTACTTGTCCATCTATATATACGTCCGTGCCTGTAAATTACTTCTGTCTACATTTGACATTGCAAACTACAAAGCTGCCAACTGTTAGAAATAAAACCTTGTAAAGTTCGGAAATAAATAAGACTAGCTGTACCCTGCCACGCTTCGCTGTGGTACATTATGATTGCATGGAAATCTTTGAAAATACACTACTGGAATTGTCAACAGATTGAGAACCACGTCTCAAAGTAGATTGATCTACTAGATTAAAATGCAACTTTTTGGTGGTAAACTTTATAAAAAATACAAAAGATTTAGACATGAAATGAAATGTTGTAGTTCCATATTTATGTCTAGATGTGTTATTAATCATTATTTTTAGAAAAAATTATACAAATAAGAAAAAACAACAATATTTTTTATTTATTACATGTATGTTTATATCTATATATATGCAGAGACAGTGGCACCATCTGTGAGCTACATCTAATACTAATATATATTTGGCTACATTTAATATTAATATTAATTGAGTGGACATCTGTAGATTCTTTCAAGTATTAAAACAGTCATAATGAAAAATACAAGAAACGTGATAACAAAATATAAACAATTAATTTTTGTAGTTCTACAGTAGAATAACTAAAAAAATTAAGTGATATTAATACAAGTAATGAAAAAATTTTAATTATAGTTATTATAATTTTAAAGTTATTTATGAATTAATTGTTATTTTAGCAATAAAATGCCACGACGCGACGTCGTACGTTGACTGGTCGTAAAGAACGTGATCGTAATCTATCATTAATGGGTGATCATCCTTTTGAGATTGCTCAAAAGAATTTGAATTTTGAAGTATGTAATGTATGTCATCGTCGTTGGTTTGATTTAAAAATTAATAAAGATGGGTTTTGTTGTATTTGTCATAAATTTAAAATAAAAAATGAATTGAATATTTTCACAGCGCATAATAACATGGATCTATTTTATATGATACCATTCGCGAGCCATTACAAAGTTATACGTTTAGCTAGTTCAATAAAATAGACAGATATATGCTTTTTGGTCTATATTTAAAATACGTCTGTGAGACAAAGACTCCTTCTGTTAAAGATGTAAATAAAAAATAAACCTTAAGATTACAAAAATTTATTATTTACATCTGGAGTTTAAATAAAAAAAACACTTTTAATTTGTTTTTTAAGTTTTTGTTTGATATCCATTTTAAATTTTGTTTTTTCAAAGATAATTATGGCTCAGAAAAGTATTACGTAGGTTTTTAAAAAATAATCATGCATATTTCTTGAAATATTTTGGAGGGAAAATTATAAAAATTTATGTTTTTCCATTCTAGATCGTTTTTTACAAGTCTTTCGTCGAAAAAATCTACTGAAAATAGTAATAACGAAAATGGGTATGAAAATAAAAATTAATAATTATGCTTAAAATAATAAATTTATCTAAATTTAACAATATATCGGGTATTGTAAGATTAGTATGTAGTCGTAATCGTTTGTTTAATAATAATTTTCATAATAAATTAAATAATATTAATAAATTAAATAATAATAATTTTAAGTATTTTCATTTGCATTCATCATTTTTAAGTGTGAAAAAGACCGAAGAAAATGTATCAAAGAAACGGAAGAAAAAAAGTGAATCAGATGAAGATAATTCGAATAAAAAGTAAGTATTCGAAATTTCCAATTTATTTAGAGGTATTAAATATTAAAGTGATATTAATTTTTAGAAGTGTAAAACCGAGTAAAAAACAGCAAAGATTATCCGAAGATAATAAAAAATCACCTCTGAAGCAGCAAAAACTATTCGAAGATAACAAAAAATCGCCTGAAAAACAACATAAAATATCCGAAGATAGTAAAAATTCGCCTGAAAAGCGTACTAAAAATGAAGATGTTACAGGTTAGCTTTATATATCTTACTAACAAATTTTTAACGTTCTGAATCTAAGGCCGAGCATACACGATACGGTATATCTGTGTAGGCTAGAGCACATACACGCTAGGGTAAAACGGAAAATTTCTACTCAATCGAGAAAAAACGAAAAAGGACGAAAAATACAGCGTGCTTTCTGCCTAAATCTCAATAAGGGGCGGGAAAAGGGGTGAAAGTTTCTTATCCTATTAAAAAATTATTTCACCATTTGAAAGCTGAGAGTTACAACCTCGCCAACTGGTGATCATAATTCGTACTAATTAAAACAGGGAGTAGGCCCGTTTCAGTAGTTCAAATTTAGTCCACCAGATTACTTACCAATTATCAATAGAATGTTACATTGTCAGCAAATAACATGGGTTTTAATTTATGTTCTAAAAAATTAGAGTTTCGTACCAAAAACCCATGAAATTGTTAACAAAAGGGGAGAAAAGTGAAAGCTATATTGCGATAGTCTTTGTTTTTAAGGTTGAAATTGCCCAGCGAACACGACATTCATTGACTGTTAGCCAGTACGAAGTTCTCGGGTCAGCTAGTCATTTAATAACAAAATAAGTTTTATAAATAATCTTGTTGATAAAATGTTTTGTTTATAAATAGAAGATATTAAACCATCGAAGATAAAAAGAAGAAATCGGTTAATTTCATCTAGTTCGGAGAGTGAAAATGATGCCCAAAATAATTCCAAAGAAAATGCAAACACCAGTGATAATGAAATTGATGAAAGACTACTCAAAACACCCGAAAAGAAAACTAATGGTACGGTTAAAATAGAGGAAAATGATTCACCGAAACAAGAAAAGAAAGCTAATGGTGTTGTAAAAACCGAAGAAGAAAATAGTGATTCACCGAAAAAAACACCAGAGAAAAAATTTAATAGCTTCTTTGGTAATTTATTAAAAGTGAAATTTGCTATAGAACGTTTTCAGAATTTACTTCGTTTTCAGCACCAAAAAAATCAAAGTCTCCAAAAGTTGAAGCCAATAAAAGTGATGAAACAAAACCAACAGATAATTCTAAAACTGGAGTTAAGAACTTATCACTGAATCCAGTTTCGAAAAATGAAATCGAGTATAATCCAACATTAGTTAAATATCATCCAATCGAAAGTGCTATTTGGAAACGTGGCGAAAGGTACCTTTTAATAAATTTATCAATTTTTCCAGAATTCTCTAGCATTTACTTTTTTTAGAGTCCCATACATTGCATTAGCTCGAACCTGGGAAGAAATTGAAAATATATCAGCCCGTTTAAAAATGATTCAATATTTAAGTAATTATTTTCGATCAGTTCTCGTATTAACTCCAGATGATTTATTACCATCAGTATATTTATGTCTAAATAAATTAGCTCCTGCCTACGAAGGTAAATTATTTGAATAAAAAGTTGCTGAAAAATGGCTTTATAAAATCAATGATTGTTTTAAATAGGTTTGGAATTAGGAATTGCTGAAACGACATTAATGAAAGCAATTGCACAAACAACTGGCAGAACTGTTGCACAAATTAAATCCGATGCTCAATCAACTGGTGATCTTGGAATTGTTGCCGAACAATCACGAAGTAATCAACGAATGATGTTTCAACCAGCTAAACTTACCGTTAAAGTTGTTTTTGATAAACTAAAAGATATTGCACAAATGACTGGCCATGCTGTAAGTAGTTTCACATTTTTTCCCAACTCAGGTTACACCGGCGTTTAATTTTTAGCCATAAATTTAAGTTATTTGGAGGATCAACAGCGCCTTCGAAAATTCTATGTATATTGAGTTATTGTCAAGCAAGTGCTTTTTGGAAGTTTAAACATCCAGCTTGCATTCTCCTTTTTTTATCGAAACATCGTGTCTTCTTGCACCTTTACATTCGCTTAAAATTGACCTAGATAAAGTGTCTTTTGGAGGGTGTCCACTTTTCAAATATAAACAAATGGAAACGAGAGGATTTGTAAGAGTTCATAATTCTTTTTCTGTTTCAAGTCTATGGGAAAGAAAGTCGATAAAATTCAATCGATGTTTGTTGCATGTCGACATTCTGAAGCCAGATTTTTGATACGTTCGTTAGGTGGAAAATTACGTATTGGTCTTGCCGAACAATCATTGTTACAAGCGTTAGCTTTAGCATTTTCAACAACACCACCCTGCCAAGATTATCCACCAGAAGAGATTAATGTAGCAAAGAAAATGTCTGAGGATGCATTTAAGCAACATTACGATAAGATTGCTTCCATTCTTAAAACGACTTATTGGTAAGTAGAGGTTAAGGAGGTTAAGACGTAGCAAAAAATATCAATTTGAATAATTTTTCCAGTGAATGTCCAAATTATGATATGATTATACCAGTGATTCTCAAACATGGCGTACTTGATTTACCAAATCATTGTAAATTAACTCCAGGTGTACCGCTCAAACCTATGTTAGCCAATCCTACAAAAGGTGTTCAAGAAGTTTTGACCCGTTTTGATAATATTAAATTTACATGCGAATGGAAATACGATGGCGAAAGAGCTCAAGTAAGTTACAAATTTAATATTGCGTTCTCCAATCACGAGAAAATAACCGTCCTTGTCAGATGCAGAATTAAAGTAGACGATGATTAATTTTTAACACACAATATTCGAAAATTTTAAAATCTTTTTTTTAGATCCATATTTCAGAAGATGGTAAAGTATCGATATTCAGTCGAAATCAAGAGAACAACACCACAAAATATCCAGATATTATCTCTCGAATACCATTATGTAAAAAAGATACCGTAAAATCATGTATCCTTGATTGTGAGGCGGTTGCTTGGGATGATGAGAAAAAACAAATTTTACCCTTCCAAGTGTTAAGTACACGTAAACGTAAAGATGCAAACGAAGCTGATATTAAAGTAAAAGTTTGCGTGTTTATGTTCGATTTGTTGTACTTAAATGGCGCACCATTAGTACGTGAACCATTTTTAGAGCGTAGAAATTTATTACGTGAACATTTTATGGAGAAAGAAGGCGATTGGCATTTTGCTACGTCAATGGATACAACGACCATGGAAGAAGTACAAGATTTCTTAGAGGAGAGTGTTAAAGGCAATTGTGAAGGGCTTATGGTGAAAACTTTAACAACGGATGCTACGTATGAAATAGCAAAACGTTCACGAAATTGGTTAAAATTGAAGAAGGATTATTTAGAAGGTGTTGGAGATACAATCGATGTAGTAGTGATTGGTGGTTATTTGGGTAAAGGAAAACGTACTGGAACTTATGGTGGTTTCTTGATGGCATGTTACGATCGAGATAACGAAGAATTTCAAAGTATATGCAAGGTAGGTAAATTTTCTTTGAGGTTACAGATCGTGTCTGTCAGGAGATCTGTAAAATTTCCCAATTCTTTCAAAGATTTTTTAATGGCGTAAAACTTCATTCCGAATTTCAGCTGGGTACAGGTTTCAGTGATGAAGATTTACAAAAACACACCGAATTCCTTAAAGAACATATTATACCAAAACCAAAATCGTACTATCGATACGACACATCACATGAACCAGATCATTGGTTTGATGCCGTCCAAGTATGGGAAATAAAATGTGCTGATTTATCGTTATCGCCTGTACACAGAGCAGCACTGGGAATTGTAAGCAAAAATAATTTTTAATTTTTGTGAGAAAAAGTTTATAATGATAATTTTTATTTTTTGAATCTAGGTTGATCCAGAAAAAGGTATTTCTTTACGATTCCCACGATTTATGCATATTCGTGATGATAAATCACCAGAAGATGCAACTAGTTCACGACAAATTGCAGATATGTACTCAAATCAAGATCAAATTAAAAATCAACAGGGCAATCAAATTACAAATATTGAGGACGAATTTTATTAAATTTTCGAAAATTATTGTTTTTTAAGTCGTTAATAAAAATTGTACGATAATAAAATTATGTATTTCTTTCATCCTTTGAAATTCTCAGCATGTGAATGCCGCAAAATCGGTTCCTACCACCCTAGACTAAAGGATCCATTGTACCTTCTTTGAGAAAATCGGCCACCCGAAGGTGTGACACGTAACTTTCTATTAGTCCAAACATTAAATTAACCTGATTTTTATACTTTTTGGGTCAAAATTACCCCTTCCACTGAGTTTCACTCAATTCCAAAGCAAAATGTTTTTTTGCGATTTTCTCGATTTTTTCACAGGGGTGTACCTTAAAAAAATTGCAAAAAATCGAAAAATTTTGTTTATCTCCGATTTCGATAAAACTCAGTATATAAGGTAATTTTGACCCAAAAAATGCAAAAATCGGGTGCATTTGATGACTGGTCGAATAGTTTTTGTGATACGAACTAAAATCGATCCAAATATTGCGATATCTCTGAAACTCTGCATCCAATCGTTAAATTAACCGGATTTTTGTACTTTTTGGGTCAAAATTATCCCTTCCACCGAGTTTCATCAAATTCCCAAACAAAAATTTTTTTTCTGATTTTCTCGATTTTTTCAAAGGGTACCCCTTAAAAAATTGCAAAAAATCGAAAAATTTTTTTCTATCTCCGATTTCGACAAAACTCAGTAGATAAGGTAATTTTGACCCAAAAAGTACAAAAATCGGGTGCATTTGATAGCTGGTCGACTAGTTTTTGAGATACGGACCAAAATCGATCCAAATATTGCGATATCTCTTAAACTCTGCATCCAATCGTTGAATTAACCGGATTTTTGTACTTTCTGGGTCAAAATTACTCCTTCCATCGAGTTTCACCAAATTCCCAAACAAAAATTTTTTTTCCGATTTTCTCGATTTTTTCAAAAGGGTACCTTAAAAAAATTGCAAAAAATCGAGAAATTTTTTTATCTCCAATTTCGATAAAACTCAGTAGATAAGGTAATTTTGACCTAAAAAGAACAAAAATCGGGTGCATTTGATGACTGGTCGAATAGTTTTTGAGATACGGGCTAAAATCGATCCAAAAAATTTTATTCAAAAGGATACCTCAGTATAAAAGGTAATTTTGACCCAAAAAGTACAACAATCGGGTGCATTTGAGGACTGGTCGAACAGGAAATTGTAGTTACAGACAAAATTAACAGTATAAACATTTAATTTTAGAACATTCATAAATTATTCGAATTTCGGTGATGATTACTTTTTACAAGAATTGCTAAAAAAATTTTTCAAACAAACCCTTAAAATAATTTTCTCAAATTTTTCTTATCCTGTTCATCACGTAATTTCATCGTATCAGTTAAAACTTTCATTTCTTTTTGTACAGCAGGTATAAGTGTTGGATCTAATCCAATTACTTTACGAAAATCTTCTTTTGCTTTTTCTGGATTCCATGCACCAACATGAGCTCGTCCTCTTCGAAACAATGCTTTAATATTATCTATAAAATCGAATAAAATACTTTCATGAGTCGATTATTTCTAATCAATTGTATTTTCTATAATACTGGAGCTATGTTTGGAGAAAAGTGTTTTATAAATTTTACAATTACACTGGGAGGAAACAGATACCAATATTTTACCAAAATTTCCCCATTCATAGAATGCTTTAAGTGTCCTGCCTTTTGAAAAAAAATCGAATAGAGTTATAGATAACGTATATAAAGTCCACTAAGAAACTTGCATGACCATTTCTTCTAACACAGCTCCGCTACTCAAAAGCCAGAACTTTCGTTTACCTGGTTCACTTTGTAAAACTGTTGTACAATGTTCAATAACCGGATAAAAATCAGATAAATTTAATTTACATTGTGAATAATTTAACAATAATGGAATTTTCATTTTATTTAATTCATTCCATTCATCATCGTGTGGTTTTTCTCTATAAAAAAAAAAGAGAATAGGAAATTGTAAAGAAAATTTTCAGTAACGTTTCCTTACTTTAACATTAATTGTTCTAATAAACCAATTGCTTCACCGTACGTTTCAGCTGCAGCCGCATAATTTTTTTCATGAAATTCAATATTTCCACGTTCCCGAATAACCGGTATCATTTTTAATTTTTCATCGTCTGATAATTGCCATAATTCTTTTTTATAATCATTGGGTGATTCAACTTTTAGTAATTCTAAAAAGAGAAAAATTAATATAGACAAGTGAAAACAAACAATTGACTGAATTAATTGTTGAAATACCATGCATAGACATTGTTGATTACTCTATCACATTATACATAGATACATGTCACACATACGTAACTGATATCCCCATACATACTATACAACTTACGCCTTATTTGCGCTCTCACGGGTAAACAGTGATGTTTACGAAAAATGTTTCAAACAAAATTTGTTTATTTTTTGATAAGGAAGATTTTTTACATTTAAACTTTTGCGAACTTGACCTCACTTTTTACGTCCTGAGTACGCTGTAAAAATTTCAGCTTGATATCTTTTTTCGTTTTTGAGTTATCGTGTTGGCTGACAGACGGACAGACAACCGAAAATGGACTAATTAGGTATAGTATCTGTTGGCGGACGCATGCTCAATATAAAAAATAAATAAACATTTTGAGCTATGAGATTACCTACCAATAGTAAATTCTAAATCACATGGTTTTTTAAGTAAATTATTTAAATCATCGTATCCAACGCCTTCATTTTGTAGTGTGGCAACACAACAATGGGCCCGATGTTTTTCATTTGGTTTTACAGCATTTCGTAACACTTTCGATACAAACGGATATTGACTAACTAACTAAAAGCATATATAATTTTTAAGCATATAAAATTACTAGGTATAAAAGGCCAGGCAAGTATGTGAAAAGTCGTTTCAGTGTGGTTGGAAATTTTGAAAGCTATTATCAAGAACATATTTAACCATTTTTTTTTCTTTTTGAAAATTTTCATAGGCGAAGACTTCTCTTCAATGGAATCTAATTGAACAAAAATTGAAAACATACTGGTCTTAAATTTTTAGCCTGTTGTGCATTTAAAAATTTTCCAGGCCATCTGAAAAAGAAGTCTACGGCTATGCAAATTTCGAGCCTGGCCTTTCGAGAATCTAGACCTGTGAATAAGATAAAATTTCTTACACTTTTATCAACAGTAAATTGTGCAACTTCATTTAAAGCCATTTTTTGTACAATCGCTTCCCATACTTCTAATTTAAATTTTTTACCGATAACAAGTTCCATTGGTTTGTCCCCAAGTGCACGAGAATCATCTATTAATGTACGATCATCATTACAGAGTCTCGTTTGAAAATGAAATGTGACCTGAAGTTTTAATAATTTTTATTTAATTCAGTTATTAAAACTATTTTATTGATCAAAGTACAGTCGAAATCATTTATAACGACGAAGTGGCAAAGCCCTGATTGAATCCAAATATAAATACTGTCTAAAATAGCAACGAATTGAATAAATTGTGATACCATAACTACACAACTGATAGGGGTAAAGTGTCGGCGTGCCAGCCTGTTTAGAAAGAAAGTTTTTACGAAAAGGCTACTCGAACACTATCGTGTGTTTAGCCTAAGTCTCGCGTAAAAATAATTTGGAGTAGAAATTTAGCAACTTTTCTTTAAAAAGTTTCTAGAACGTCTGGTAAAAAACTGATGAAAAATTATAATTTTCTGATACACGGGTTGACCATGCCGTTAATAGGGTTGGGTTAGCACGGGTCTTCGGGTTTTTCGTTAACCTTGTGATTGAGTTGATTCACTGATCCTTAGAAAATCTTCACGCTAATAGAAAAGTTGCATGTTTTAATCTAGCTTTTTTTTGGAAGATAACTACGATTCAAGAGAGATAAATGGTATCGATCGGATTTAACGACCAATATTAATCAGTCCTTACATTGACGTTATAACTGATTTTGACCGTATGTTTAGTTTGTGGAAATTATATCGTTCCATATTTCCCCAGATAATATAGAAATAGGCAATTTTCTATCAAATTTATATACGTACTTTCGTGCCAAATTCAAAATCCACATTTTTTGTACCTAAGTGAATAATTTTTTTAACAATTAAATCATTTTTACTTTTAGAACTCATGATTATAATTTACAAGCCGAATGACTTCCACTTTTATTTTTATTGAGCAAATTTTTTATGATAGATATAGGGTTATTTTTAAGATTAAATGCATTTTATTGATTTGATTGATACAAATAATATTTAGATTTGTATTCGCAACATTATAAAAATAGTAAATTTTCTAAATGAAAAATTAATTTTCCAAATTTATTTTTAATATGTCAAATTTTCAGTTTTACCAACAATGTTAAATGTCACACGAAATAGTAAAGCCGCGAGCATATGGGAATAAAGGTGTGTTTATATTATCAAAGAAGTTAAACAAAGTTCTTGTTCAATTTCTTTGATGGAATTACTCTTGATCTTGAATTAATACAACTTGAATACCCAAATGCTGAAAAAACACACGATGAAAAGATCATCTCATAAGACATAACTTTGAGCGTCAAATTAGGGTTCCACCTAGCTGAAAAATATAGAATCATGCCCAGCGCCAAATTGTAAAAATGAGTGGCAAAAAATTTTATTAATATAGTCGATATCTCGAGAAAGTCGATATCTCGAGATATACATACATAATAAAACAAATGGTAATGATAAATTAACAGCTATATCCAGTGCCAAAACGTTTAGGCCTGGCAGTGTATCACGACTACTGCAGGAGCTGTCACAGTGATGACGAAGAGGAGACAATGTCTCACCTTCTCTGTCACTGCCCAACTCTTGTCATGAGGAGATGGACTTACTTGAGCCAGCCTCTCTTTGACGACCTCTCCGACCTAAAGTCAGTCGATGTCAAAGCCCTCCTGCTGTTCTTAAACAGCCCCAAATAGTTCATGGAGTAGTGGCCGGGGATGGGCCAACCCATTAACGGTATCACAACGGACCTTATGGTCTAAGTGTGTCCTACCCCAGGACAGCCACTCTAACCTAACCTAACCTACTGTACTATATGTATATATGATTATGACAAGGACACAGATGAACTCAATGACAGTTTTCTCTCTCGCTTCGAATATCGCATCGACTTACAGGCTAGCAGACCCCTGGTGTTCTCTAACTGTATTATCTCAATGCTTGGTACACGTTTGGCATATCTAATAATAAATGATCTAAGATCTATCTTCACGCCATTACAGTGCTATCCAGTATCAAGATATTTTGGAATCGCGAACATATTTTATGTAATCAAATAAAAACAGTTTTACACAGCGTCGCAATAAAATATAGTTTAAAGAGTGAATTTCTGGAAAAAAGTGTTACAATGGAACGTGTACGAATTAAATATGAAATACCAGAGAATAGCAATGACATGAAAACTGAACACATTCATAAAAATTCAACTGCAATCAACTATGAAAATATTAAACTTGAAAAACAATTACATACAGAACTTATTATTAAAGATGAAAGTGATTTGGAACCACAAGAAAGCGTTTTAGTTAGCCCTCAATGGATTCATAGTGAACAAAAATCATTTTCATGTGATATGTGTAATAAAAGATTTACAACGAAAAATCACTTGGTTCGTCATAAACGAATTCATAGCGGAGAAAAACCATTTTCCTGTGATATTTGTGATAAAACATTTAGTGATCAAGGTAATTTAGTGAAACATAAACGGATCCATCGTGGAGAAAAACCATTTTCATGTGACATTTGTAATAAAACATTTACTACACAATCTAGTTTAGTTCTACATAAACAAATACATAGTGGTGAAAAATCATTTTCATGTGATATTTGTAATAAAACATTTAATCGGCAAAGTAATTTAGTTCAACATAAAAGGATCCATAGTGGAGAAAAACCATTTTCATGTGATATGTGTAATAAAACATATACTAGAAAATCTAGATTAGTTCTACATAAACAAATCCATAGTGGAAAAAAATCATTTTCATGTGATATGTGTAATAAAAGATTTACAAAGAAAAATCACTTGGTTCGTCATAAACGAATTCATGGCGGAGAAAAACCATTTTCATGTGATATTTGTAATAAAACATTTACCACATCATCTAATGTAGTTATACATAAACGGATTCATAGCGGAGAAAAGCCATTTTCATGTGATATTTGTAATAAAGCATTTACTTCATCATCTAATTTAGTTCAACATAAAAGGATCCATAGTGGAGAAAAACCATTTTCATGTGATATGTGTAATAAAACATATACTAGAAAATCTAGATTAGTTCTACATAAACAAATTCATAGTGGAAAAAAATCATTTTCATGTGATATGTGTAATAAAAGATTTACAAAGAAAAATCACTTGGTTCGTCATAAACGAATTCATAGCGGAGAAAAACCATTTTCCTGTGATATTTGTGATAAAACATTTAGTGATCAAGGTAATTTAGTTAAACATAAACGGATCCATCGTGGAGAAAAACCATTTTCATGTGACATTTGTAATAAAACATTTACTACACAATCTAGTTTAGTTCTACATAAACAAATACATAGTGGTGAAAAATCATTTTCATGTGATATTTGTAATAAAACATTTAATCGGCAAAGTAATTTAGTTCAACATAAAAGGATCCATAGTGGAGAAAAACCATTTTCATGTGATATTTGTAAGAAAACATATACTAGAAAATCTAGATTAGTTCTACATAAACAAATTCATAGTGATTCTACAAAACATATTTAATTAATCATAAATGGATCCATGATGGAGAAAAACCATTTTCATGTGATATTTGTAATAAGACATTTACCACATCATCTACTGTAGTTATACATAAACGGATTCATAGCGGAGAAAAGCCATTTTCATGTGATATTTGTAATAAAGCATTTACTACATCATCTAATTTAGTTTTACATAAACGAATTCATAGCGGAGAAAAACCATTTGCATGTGATACTTGTAATAAAAAATTTAATCAGCAAAGTCATTTAGTTAGACATAGACGGACTCATATTTAATAAAAACAATTATCATGTTGATTTTGAGTCTCATTTATGAAACCTTTTTTATATTTCAGAAATTTGCTGCTGATTTCAGTAACCCATTCCGTATTTTCGTTATCAAAAATTAAGGGTTATCAATTTAATTATTTTTAACTGACTTCAAACAAAAAAGGAGGAGGTTATCAATTCGACTGTATTTTTTTTTTAATGTTTGTTACCTCAGAACTTTTGACTGAGTGAACCAATTTTGATGATTCTTTATCTATTTGAAAGCTGATGCTTCCCGTGTGACCATTTCATTTTGGCCCAGTTCTGACAACGACATCCATGAACAAACCATAAAAGTCTTAAATTTGCATTAAGTATGCACGACAAGAGGACGAATAACTCAATATCACGCCAACCGATTTCGATGATTCTTTTTTTAGTGTCAAATTAGTTAGTGTACTTCAGATTCACTAAAAATCACTCAATAAAAAAACTTTTAACAAAAAGAAAACCTACTTCAACTTTTCCAAAACAAATTTATATGCACTAAAAAGTAATAAAATAATTTATAATATAATGCAGTAAAAATTATTGTTATTTTTGGAGATGAACTGTAACAGGCAGTAAATTTTTTAAAATTTGATAAATTCACGGTCAGTTATAATGTCAGCGCTGACACAATACATTTATAAACATATATACCTGTAATCCATAAAAACTCTTATGATTTCATATATTTTATATGGCTAACGAGATAGCTTACAATCGGTATATATATATATATATATATATATATATATATATATATATATATATATATATATATATATATATATATAATATCAGTACCGGAGCTATACTAGGAGGAAAGGGCGAGAGTTTTGAGATATAACGAGACCAGGTCTCCAGTATCTTAAAACCGTCTAAAGGTAGGTTAAATTTAGTCACAAATTTCAAAATTATGACCCAAATTTAATGGGGTTCCAAACTTGGTTTATCAAAATTGGATATAATTTGGATGTGAGTGAACAAAATTCAACTTTTTGGATTTTGATGACGTCATTAAATTTCAAAAATCAATTTTTGTCATAATACATCCAAATTTTATCCGATTTTAATGGAATTTTTTTTGAAACCCACTAATTTTGGGTCAAGCTTTCCATCTATCATGCTATTTCTTCGCTATCATTCACATTTGTACGAAATATTGATACTACGGTCCTACTAACTTGAAACCTACTATAGCCAGTTTAAATTTAACCACAAATTTGAAAAGTATGACCTAAATTTAGTAGGATTCCATATTTGGTTGATCGAAATTGTATTAAATTTGGATGTGATAGACCAAAATTCAATTTTTTGGATTTTGATGACGTCATTAAGTTTCAAAAATCAATTTTTGTCATAATATACCAAAATTTTATCCGATTTGAATGGAAATTTTTTTGAAACCCACTAATTTTGGGTCAAGCTTTTCATCTATGATGCTATTTTTTCGCTACCATTCAAGTTTGTACGAAATATTGGTACCAGGGTCCCACTTGATTGGAAAAATCGGTGAGTTGAATTGTTAACTATGCATAATTTAGCGTCTGTCATGTCAAGTCCATCATGAAACACTAAGTGCCTCTTCTTCCAATACACATCCGGTAGGTACTATAGACGTAAATGTTAATAGTGTGAATTAGCTTGAAATAATTTATAATGATATTATTGAATAAAACGAAAGCAGAAAATTCTATTTTTATATATTTAAATAAATATATTATAAATAATAATCATAAAAAAGTAAAATGCTAAAAGAATTAATTTGATACGAATCATTAGAGCAAACACAAAGTTTAATTAGTGGAAATAATTAATAAACATTTATTTATGTTTAGTATACAGAGTGTCAAAAGTTCATCACTGGCACAAAATAATAGAAACAAATGAAAACAAACAATTGACTGAGTAAATTGTTGAAATATCATGCATGTATAGACAGTGTTGATTACACTATCACATTCTACATTCATACAAGTCACACATAAATAACTGATATTCCCACATATAATACATACTATACAATTTGCGACCAACTTGCTTGCCTTCGGGGTAAACGGTACGTTTACGAAAAAATGTTTCAAACAATAGTTGTTATAAATTTCGATTTTTGCCCCAATTCCTAGATCAGTTTTTTGTATTTTTAAAATACGTATTTTCGACTACCAAGTAGTCATCATCAGTAAGAATTAGCTAGTGCAGTCCGCCACCAAATTAGCAAAGAGTAACATTCACTAGCTAATTCTTACTGATGATGACTACTTGGTAGTCGAAAATACGTATTTTAAAAATACAAAAAACTGATCTAGGAATTGGGGCAAAAATCGAAATTTATTTCGACATATCCTAGAGTTCTCATTTATTATCTTCGATAATATTTATAATAGTTGTTACTTTATTTATAAGGAACATTTTTTACATTTAATTTTTTGTTCTATCTCTAACGGTTTACAAGATGGGTCCTACGAACCCAAGACCCAATTGACCTATGTTGCTTGTTCTCACTTTTTAATTCCTGAGTTTTTATGTTATCGTGTACACAGACAATTTTGCTAATTATAATAATTTCAATTTTACTAATATTAATCGAAAAATTTGTAAAATTTGATCTTGAATTCTTAATTATAAAAATGAGCTTCATCTCGGGGCGTAGGATTGAAAAAAGGGCAGAGAACTTTTAGTTTTATCCATCAATTAATTATCTGTTTTTCATAACTTTTTGGACACTCTATATAAAAAATATGTCTATTAAGTCTGAATTCATCTTAACATGTTTATGCCTTTTATGGTTCGAAATATAAAAAAAATTGTTAAAAATGATTGTGCTATCTTAACTATCTCAGCGGTTTAGATCTGTTGAGATCCTATCTTCTTGGATAACAGAGAGCCGTAAGGTACCTATAAATATCTTAAAATTTGGGATTTCACGAAAATTCATTGAATCTTTATAAAAACTGTGCGACTGCATTTTTTAAAGCTTACAAAAATTTGTGCGATCTTGCCCAGGGAGTGGGAGCCACTTCTTCTTGGGAGTGGAGAAATTTATGCTAGAAATGACAACGGGACTCGATATAGGGATGAATTCGAAAAGCCAATACTTTATAATGAAAACAAAGTTTATCGGAAATTTAAAAATATGTTTAAATAGTTGGCGTAAAATTTTTTCGCTTCGTGGAGCCGTTCTTATATACAGAGTGTCTACTTAAGTTGGCTAAATATGGAAAACTTTTTTATTACAAGGTTTACGAAAAAAAGTTGGGTATAGGTATAGAGGTTAGCGGGCCATGCTCGAGCATCGCGCCTCGAAGCAATGGTTCAGAGCACCTAGCCAAATAGACCCTTGTACTCTATCCCCGCTACGCTTTTCAGTGGCTATTATAACCAACTGATGTACTGAAACCCAGGATTTGCCTAGCACTGAGTTTCCTAATTTCTTCTGGTTCGACTATGGCCGGACCAAACCATTTCCTTCGCTGCTGTATGACCGCCGGGCAGTAACAGAGAAAGTGGATCGATGTTTCTTCTGAATTTTCTCCGCATCTGTCACACGCGGGAGATTGTCTTTTTCCAATCTGATGTTGGAACTTGTTCAGGTTATCATGCTCTGTGAGTAACTCTACGATGACTCATATATCAGCTCTGTTTAGTTTCAAGATCTCCTCGGCTCTGTTACCGAGCGAGTTTTCTTCACCCAACAGGCTTTTGGCGATTCGCCCTCCCTCGTAGCTGGTCCATGCCTTTAATTGTTGGTTTTTCAGATTATCTCCTAATCTGTTAAGACCTTCTTGGTATGGCATCCTCGCAAGCTTTTCTTGAGTGGGAGCCATGGTGGTTCCCAGTTTGGCTAGCTTCGAAAAAAAGTTATTCTTTATAAAAATCTCTGCTTTCGAAAATATTAACATTCAGTTATTCAATTTTGACATCCAGTGTACAGCATGTCACCCATATATTGCCAACTTAAGTAAACACCCTGTATATAATTAACAAGACTACACCAAAAGAGTTAAAAAAATTTTAACACTTTGTTTAAAATAATTTTTTAAAATTAACAAAAAAATGCATAAAAATGATAAATCATGCATTTTTGGTTAACTTTAAAAGCGATTTTTTCGGGATTCTAACAATTTACAATAATTCCCGACCCATTTTTCGAGGTAGGAATTGATGTATTTACATAAATCTGGGTCAAGTTTAAAGCACAACATTGATGATATTCGAATTAAAAAAAAAAACGGAATCCTAGAAAAAGGATTGTTATAATAAAATATTATTTGACATAAATAAATAATAGCTGTAAAAAACATAATTAAAATTATTATTTAAAAAAAAAGGAGTTATTTTCCCATAGAGGTATACAAATACGACACAAGCTCTGACAAATAGTAATTACGTGGAAAGACGCCTTTGGGTTTTCTTTCTCATTTCGGTTTACATTGATCAAACCGATGCAATATATACTCGAAACCCGAACCACAACGATGTTATTCGACGTATTCGATTCGCGAGTTATATTATCGAGATTAGAGGGTATATGTGTTATGTGTGTATGTATGTATGTTTGTGTATGGTCCAGAGAGTACCACAGCCTCTTTACAAAAATATGGATGTTAGAATTTTTATAATAATTTATTAATAATCATGTAAACAAAATTTTTAATTTTTCATTATTTTTCTAATTTTTAATTTCATACAAAAATATATAAAAATGTAAGCAAAATATTAAAAAAAATTAATAAAAATTCAAGAAATTAATAAATTATTGTGTACTAATATAAAAAAAATGTGTGATTTTGAAAATATTGTTGTTCATAGGATAAAAAAATTTATAAAAACTCGAAAAATAGTTTAAGGAATATAACGGGCGATTTTAGTATTTCGTTATTTCTTTTTAATTTCGGTTTCTGAATCATGTCGTGGGAATCTGTTGCTTCTAAAGAATTTTTACGGTAAGATATAAAATAAATTTTAATTAACCACTTATTTATCGGTATACACCCATTAGAAAATATGAGTTAGAAAATATATGTTTATTTACATGGTAGCGAATTAGAAATTAAGTTTTAGAAAACGTAAATTAAAAAGAAATTTTTTAATAAGAAGTAAAATTGTAAAATTATTTTGAGGAATAATTTACTAATAGGGAATATTCATGAAACTTAAATTTGGTTCAAATATTTTTCTTCCGTAACTTTAATGACTGGACATTTCGACTAAACCAATTTTTTTAGTAATTAATATCTTTTTAATTACTTAAAATTAATTAATAAAAGTACAAAATCAGTGAGGACATTAAAAAATTTCTAAAACGGAAATTCAAATTTTTATACGGACGTGACATCATAGTACGGGCTTGTCAAATTTGTTGACATACTGTATGATATTAATTACTTATATTTTATATCGTATTTCATTAAATTATATTATTCTACGGCTTTTAATTAGAAAACTTAATAATAACGAGTGTAAATTCTATGTTGTAAATTCATTTTTTTAAAGTGTAAATTATACGTTGAATTGTCACCAATTGACAGATCACGTACTTATACGTCATCAACAGAGATCGCCAAAAAACTGTGTTTAAATATCTCAAAATTATAATGTATTTTAAATATTTTTTTACACTTAAATACAGCACTGTCTAAATTATGATTTTAAAATATTAGCCAATAGGTCAGTCGCTCTATATTGGGATCAATTTTTTTGAGGCTATACACTTTGCGACCATGGGAGATGGGTTCTTAATGTTATCAAAAATAAAAATTCAAAAAATTTGCACAAAAATTTGCTCCGGCACAATTTTTATGGCTGGTTTTTTGAAACATTTTGAAAAAAATGGCGACTTTTTTGGCTTTCTTGGGAAAACTCTTGACTATCCTCCCAAAACTAGTGAAAACTACTATCTACTACTACGAAAGTTTATATGAAACTCTGTAATTTTGGGTAAAAAAAGGGATGATAGTTTGTATGAAAATTCGTCATTTTGGAATTAATTACACTTAACTGGTTTTAAAAATTATTTCACCTATAATGATTTTTGTACTTTTTGGGTCAAAATTACTTTATATACGGAGTTTTATCAAAATTGGAGATTGAAGAAATTTCTCGATTTTTTGCACTTTTTTTAAGTAGGCCCTTTGAAAAAATCGAGAAAATCGCAAAAAAAATTTTTGTTTGAGAATTTGATGAAACTCGGTGGAAGGGGTAATTTTGACCCAAAAGTACAAAAATCCGGTTAATTTAACGATTGGATGCAGAGTATCAGAGATATCGCAATATTTGGATCGATTTTAGCCCGTATCTCAAAAACTATTCGACCAGTCATCAAATGCACCCGATTTTTGTACTTTTTGGGTCAAAATTACCTTATATACTAAGTTTTATCCAAACTGGAGATTAAAAAAATTTCTCGATTTTTTTGCAATTTTTTTAAGTGGTAAAATTTAAAGATGAGGTAAGAACTAAGCATTAATATTTGGCATCGAAACAAAGATAAGTTATACAGAGGTATAAATTCGATTAAGGTAGAAGAAATCCATATCTGCAGTATGAAGACAAATGTATAGGTATTTGTCCGTTTTTTCATAGAAGGATTTACTACGTGTCATTTACCTAAGCCCTTGATTAATTTGTTATCAATAAGATACAGCAGTACTCTATACTTTTTCTTTTCAATTCAATTTTTGTTTGCCAAATTTTTCTGAAACCATTTTCTTATTTATGATACTATATAATTTTTTTTATACTCACTATTTTTTCGTATTTTATACAGTGTGTTTCGTGATGGTATGGGCAAATTTAAGCAGGTTATTCTTGAAGTCGAAAAATTCCTTGTACCTACATTTTTTAAATAGCCTGAAAAAGTAGTCGTTATTACTATTTTACCTAACTTAAATTTATTGGTTAATAATAAATAAAACAAGCGGCAGAGTGGGCCATGGTGCGACCCTTGAGGTCCACATGAATTACTCTCCAGCATAATCAAGAGTTACAAAAAAATAAAAACTCAACCAACTCGAAACGACTCGACCAAATGTTATGAAATTATTATTATATTGCCGTTAATATGCTTCGATCGACACTTCAACGAAGTCAATATCATTTTTCGTTCGCGTGCTATCGATTAGGAAAAAAATGACCACGAACGTACACACACACATACTTCTTATCCAAATTGGTGTTCCTACGTTTTAGGTAAAGATATGTTGAAAATTTCGATTTCGAAAATATGACCCCTTAACAGAACTTACTATACTGGGAAGTTAATCGGGAACATTTATTCGTCTCCAGTTTTGAGAAAAATCATTTTCTAGAATAATTTCTATCAAGTTTCGAAAGAAAATATTTAAATTTTTTCATTTCCACTCAGACTTTTTTAAATACTTTAAGTAAACCGTGAAAATTACGATAATGCATTTTGTAATTGAGTTCTTGTTGAGACATAGTTATTGAAATAAATACCACGATACTCGAAATAAAATTGTATATTAAGAAACTTAATTTAAAGAAGTGAAAAGAAACAATTGACTGAGTTAATTGTTGAAATACCATGCATAGTCAGTGTTGATTTCTTTATCACATAAAACATACAAAAATGTATAGACAGTGTTGATGCGCAATCGTTTGTTTTTTTGACGTCACGTAAATAACAAAAGATATTCACTTTTAAATAGACACACACACAACTGATATTCCTATATTAATACATTCTATAAAATTTGCACCTAATTAACGCCCTCGTGGGTAAACAGTAATGTTTACAAAAAAAATGTTTCAAACAAAAGTTGTTTAATTTTTGATAAGGAATATTTTTTATATTTAAACTTCTGTTCTACCTCTAACGGTTTACAAGATGGGTCCTACGGACCCAAGACCCAATTGACCTATGATGCTCATTTACGAACTTGACCTCACTTTTTACGTCCTGAGTACGCTGTAAAAATTTCAGCTCGATATCTTTTTTCGTTTTTGAGTTATCGTGCCACAGACGGACAACCGGAAATGGACTAATTAGGTGATTTTATGAATAGCTATGACAAAATTTTTTTCCTAGCATCATTATTTTTAAGCGTTACAAACTTGGTACTAAACTTAATATACTATGTATATTTCATATATACATGGTATAAAAATATAATTGAAAATCATACAACAGATTTACAATTCGCTAAATATTTTGATAGCAACATAATCATCGTCAGTAGCTAAATTTATTCATATAACACATTACAAACATTCTTTACAAAGTTAAAAATAAATATGTAAAACTTACCAACTATTACAATAACACTTACAAAAATAAAAATACATAATTATCATACTTTTCAATTTTGAGATATCTAATTTTTATTTTCGACTTTGTAAAGAATGTTTGTAATGTGTTATAGAATAAATTTAGCTACTGATGATGGTTGCGTTGCAAACGAAATATCGATATTTAAAGAAATGTAAATCTGTTGTATGTTTTTTAATTATATTAAAAAAAAAAAATTCCTTAATATAAAATTTTATTGCGAATATCGTGGTATTTATTTCAATATTTTGAAACCCCTCACGTGATACACCCGGTTTATATTTTCCCAACAGCAAAATAAAACCAAATAACCATAAAATACACCTACACTACATCTAACATAAAAAAAGTAGCATATTTGAAAATTTATCTAATAAAATTTTTTTAATTTATAATATTTATGAGAATTTAAAATATGTTCGACATGCTGTTCGAGGAGCGATACGCCGAACATAAAGTTTTAACAAAAGTCATATTAAACATGTTATGATTTATAACAACAGAAAAAAAAAGTGTCTTTATTGCTGAAAAGGCAATGTACTATTTATAACTGTAAAAGAAATTCTAACTCGAATTTTTAATGAAAATCGATTCAACTTCATTCATATGCTTCAAAAAAAAAAAAAAATTACATAAATAATAAAACATGTCTGTGTACACGTATACAAGGTGTTCCAGTTAAAATTGTAGTGCATTTTTTTTATGGAATATTTTTTGAAAAAATTTGGGCTGATAAAGAGCATAATATGCAGTTTTTATACTCGTAAAATAAATTAACTTTAATTTTTTTGTATCGCGTTACCGCTTTCTAATTTAAAGCATACATCTAATGTTTGCCAGTTATGAATCAGAGTGAAGTTTTAATTGAACCTGAAAACTTAAATCGAATTCGATGCCGGTATAAGATGCGTGTCTTTGAAACTAACATTTTTCGTAACAGAAGCATTTTCCTGGATTAAATTTGTTAATGGAATTTCTGTATAATAAAAAAAATTATTGATTATAGAAATGGAGTATCGCATCAATTATCCGCATCACGATTGCTGCCATCACCCGACTGCTCAAAACCATCATTAGTAGATGATCGTGCATCGATATCGTGTTCCCGTTACATTGAAGCATTAGATTCACCAAATGGCTCCGAACTTAGATATGATCATTATATTGGTACAAGTAATTCGTTGTTAGGTGCTTGTGCCATTAGCATGAATCATGGATATGTGGAACGAAACAACTGGGGCTGTTTTTCATCATGTCGAAGTCGATTTCAACAAGTGTTAGCTAAACGAAAAGTAATTTTTTACTTAAAATATGTCTAGTTTTTCAGCGAAGTTTTTCATATTAATCCTCATTTAGGTTCATTACCTGGATGACCGAACTTTGCTCGTTATTATTTTTTTAAATGAAATCTAGCTAGATTGATTTTCGCCCCCGAAATCCCATGCATTATAAATTTCATGAAAATCGTTGGTTTCCGAGAGACAACGACGTTATCTTAAAATGAAACCTAGCTCGATCAATTTTTTGTCCCAAAAACTCCCTGCATACTAATCGTGTAACAACACCATCTATTGAAACCTATCTTTAATGTTTCAGTGTCGGTAATGCAGTTAGTTGCTCCCAATTAAAATAATAATAATAGTATTATTACTCGCCAATAGATGGCAGTAAGAGTCACATTATTCAGTTTGTTTCAGTTTTTCCTGAAAACACGGATAAAACGACATATCCTAAAAATAAAACCAAGTTAGATGGATTTTTCGCCTCAAAAAACCTCTGCATATTAATTTTTATTGAAATCGTTGCAGCCGTTTCCGAGATTGCTGATAAATTTCAATAAATTTCAGTGGACATAGTTTTTTTGGAACATTATGAAATCCAGGGAATGAAAAGAAAATTTAACTTTATTGTAATTAGGAAGACAGACAATAAACTGGGATTAATATGATTAACCAGAATTGAAAAGTTAGCAATGTTTTGTGAAAAAAGTTAGTTAAACTCGTTTTTTTCTTAGATAAATCAAGGACTAAAATTATACAACAAACACAAACAACATGCAGCCGTAAGAAAATGGAAATCAGCGTTAAAGACAATCAAAACTCGGGAAGATAAATTTGCCTTGCTTGGTTACCTATATCAAGGCTATATGGATTGGGGAAAGTATAGGTAAATTTTTATCACTTAACATTAATTTTACCAAACACTTTAAAAAAATTTTTGATTTTAGAGAAGCATTAGAATTTGGACATGCTCAATTAGGCATATCTGAAGAATTAGACTCACCGAATATGCGTGCTGAATCGTATTTAAATTTGGCTAAAGCACATGAAAAATTAGGAGCTTTTGAAAGGTATGATTAAAAAATGTTAATAAAATGTCTGCTATCACACAGTATCACCGAACTTATTAACATTAAGCGGCCTTCTTTAAACGCTTGATAAGTTTTTGATACTCGCTAATCATTTTGTTGATACTCGTTTATCATATTTCCCCTAACGGCGGTGAATTCGGTTCTGCGTACAACAATTACGAGAGCATAAAATCCATTTATCTGTACTCACCATAGATACTTCAACTTTTGGACACTGTTTCCAAAATGCTTATCACAAATAAATACATCAAGATAACATCGAAAAGGTAAAAAAGCCTTTTGACTTGCGATTGAAAACGGATTCTAGAAGAGTTACAATCACAAGCTACAATGAGTTGAGAATCGCTATTTAATATTTGTGCCCGGGTGGTTTCGATTCGCTTCGGTGTGAATGTATATAGCAGACATTAATATTTCCCTTTTTGCCTAAAATTTGTAAATTATATTTTTGCAGAGCTTTAGCGTATGCTAGACACTCTCTGTACAACGAATGTGACACATGTTTAACTGCTGGTTATGTACATTTAACTGTTGGTTCCGTCTATTTAGAATTAGCTGGATTTTCTAAAGCATTAGAAAGTTTTCAAAGAGCGCATAAAATAGCACACGGCATACATGATCCCGCATTAGAATTACAAGTAAGTACATCATATTTTTCATAATATAATATCTTCCTCTGTATGATTAATTTTTAACCCCTGATCAACAAAGAGGGATGTTATAAATTTAACGTATCTGTGTCTGTTTCTGGCATCGTAGGTCCTAAACGGGTGAACCGACAACTAGAAAAAGCTGATAACCTTCAAATGTCTGAGCAAAACAATCAAAATCGGTTCATTTGTTTAGGATTTACGATGCCACAAACGAATCGATCAGACCTGATTTTGTGTCGTCGGGGATTCCCATTTGTAAATATCACAAACGGTGGGAAGAAAAAAATCCTTTTTGATCCTTGAAAGTGACAGACTATAATAATACATTATTTTGTTTTTTTTTTTAGGTTTACGTAGGTCTTTCAGAATTATTTAACCGTTTACAAGATTCTGATAAAAGTACGAAATATGCATCGAAAGCATATGATCTATCGAGATCTTTACAATTAGGCGATTTAAATTCACGTCATCATCGTGCAGCTTTGATACAAATGGCATCATCGTTACGAAAACAAGGAGAATATGGTGATGCGCATGATTATTGCTCAGAAGCAACACGTTTAGCATTAGTTTCTGGGGATCATGCAACGTATGTGCGAAGTGTACGAATTATGGGTGACATATACCGAAAAAAATGTGATATTAATGTAAGAAATTATTTTAATTTGATATCGTTTTTGGATGGATTTTTAGGACGTATTTCGATATATCCTAAAAATTTTAGCAAAAGACATTGTTTTAGTTAGAGAATTTATTATTATAATTTATCGTGATATTCCAGGATAACTTTTCTAAAATAAATCAAAGTTGTTTTTTGGGAAATTTAAAATGTTAATGATCATCGTTTTATTTTTTATAGAAAGCATTTTCACAATATGAAACTGCTATGGGAACCGCTGCAGCAATGGGTGATCGTATTGCACAAATGGAAAGTATGGACGGTGCAGCGCGATGTTTAGAAGCATTACGTTTACAAGGGAAAATTTGTAATTGTCGACCATTAGAATTCAACACACGATTATTAGAAGTAGCTAGCTCTGTTGGTTCAAAGGTAACTAACTGACTATATATGCAAGTCCTAAAACGTTATCAACTTGGAGATATTGTATTCGAAAATAATCGAATTTTGTTTGCAGTTATTGGTACGCGTTGTGAGATTAAGACTGTCTAGTATTTACAATGCTCTTGGTGATGTGGAACAACAATTACATCACGAGAGAATAGCTTTATGCATCGAACAAGATTTGGGTTTGACATGTGGCGCATGTACGAGTCCATTAGGATTGGAACCAGATTGTTTGGAACCATTAGCCTGCGGGCATATTGTACATGCAAGGTAAAAATAGATTCCTTGAAAGTAGAATTCTAGTCGAATAAAGGAATACATAAAATAGCCATTCTTAGGGAGTCCTCAATAACACCTCCGATTTTGATGATTTTTTTTTTTCAAAATGATTCTTTTTGCATATTATTTCTCGACTGATATATCGACGCCCAGTCTAAATCACTAATGATTGATTTTTCTCAATTCATCTCCTAGAAGAAGGGAATAGGAGATGCTTATGATAAAATAACTACAGCGATGATAATATTATGCATTTTTCTGGTAAAGTGAGCTCCGGTTCTATATATATCATGAGTTAAAATGAAATAATTTAGAAAAGATTACTTCAAAAACATGGTACAATCTGCGTGTTAGTAACGAAATATAAAATTTTTGATTTTATTATTTTATAAATTTTAATAAAGATGATTTTCTCCAGAAAAGGGTAACGACTATTTATTTTCTTTTTGTCTGTTGATTGCATTAAATTCTTAAGGATGAAAAGATTAGCTTTATCTGTTTCATATATTTTGTGTCTCCAACCAAGTCTTCCAATAGCCGTGATCGTCTAGTGGTTAGGACCCTACGTTGTGGCCGTAGTAACCCAGGTTCGAATCCTGGTCACGGCAATGTGTAAACATTGTCACGGTGGAAGTTAATTTTTTTTTTTAATTTTTTTCTGAATACTTTTTATATAAAATCAACCGTTATTCATCCAGCTTGCTGGACATCTCCAAGTTTGTAAACATATATTGCCATACAATCCGCTTTGCCCGATTATGGCCTTTTTCCTTTAGTCATCAAATACACTTTCAATCTGATTTCGGACCTTAGGAAAGCTTATTTCGCTCGAGTTTTATTAATTACTAGCGGCCCCGACGGACGTTGTCCCGTAAAAACGTAACTCCAATTCATGAATACCTATACTACGTTTAGCCTGTCCGCTAAACCCATCCCGCTAAACCCCAATTTAACTCCTATTTATTGGAGTGGCCTGACCTTCGACCTTTGGCCTGACCTTTGATAGTAGAGCTCGCTGCGCTCGCATATGGCTCTAATAAATGCCTATTGACAATACCTGAATACTATTAAAAATACATAGTACACATAGTATACATAATGTGATATGATTTATATGCGCTCCCACCATTTAATGAAATTTCATTTTTTTGGTACGGAGCCCTCAAAAACAGTTGTACTGGACCAAATTGTAAATCTAAACCATTCTCGAATCTCCACGAACACACACAAAAAATTTCATCAAAATCGGTCCAGCCGTCTAGGAGGAGTTCAATTACATACACACGCACACAAGAAATATATATATTATTAATTTTATGTTTGTTTAAATCTTCCTCGCACGCATCCTTTTTTTAACGTCGTACCTGCAGACATGTGCCTACATTCCCTTATGAATAAGCCTTTTCTGACTATAGCCATGGGCTTACTCAACTTATGGTATAAAGAAGGAAGTTGGTCAAAACAGAAATATTTGGTTTAGAGGGAGGTTCAATGAGGGCAGCCATCCTTATCTGCTTATGATCCCCTTTGGTACGTCCATGCGGGCCCAATAAAGGCAGCTACTCTGACCTGCTTGTGACCCCCTTTGGTACGTTCACGACTCTAGAATTATCAAAATAAATATTTTAACTTTTTTTTTTCAGATGTGCGCAAGATATATTCCGGCGTAAAGATAAAAAGAAGAAAAGTATTTGCCCAGACTGCCACCGATCAATAAATTCACGCATATTTTTAAATTCAGAGGATTCACGCGTACATCAATCATCACTCAGCCTTGCATCATTATCACTTAGAGCTTCAACATCCACACTCAATAGTAATTATCACATAACAAGTTCTGTTTAACACTCAATCAATCAATCCAATATACGTCATTCATTCATTAATTAGCTCATGCATCAATAAAATAATTATTAAAAAAAAGAAAAAATAAAAATAGTTATTAAAGAAAAACAAATTATCAATCAAATATTAAATAAAAAATATTTTTAAAAATGAAAAATTCGTCAAACATACGTGAAAGCATAAAATTCATAGACAATTGATATTATCAGAACTATAGACTTATATATAAAATAGACCGATGAAACAGGTATCAAAAGGCAGACTGCCATTACTTTTTGTTATGGCAGACAAGATCTTTTTGCTTGCTTGATGAAAATCGTGCATTTGTATTTTCTTCTTCCAGTTTTTAAACAAAGAGAAATAAATAAATATATTATTAAACTTCCATTAAATTTTAAAACAGCGAAAAGCATAGAAAATATGAGTTTTTTTTAGCAATTTTTCGATATATCGACTGATCTTACATGATGATGGATGGCATAACTTAATATTATTACCCCAATCATTAAATCCTAAATAAGCTTACAAGTCCTACGGTTTGAGGAAAACATCCGTGTATCGTCCGCTAGTGTAAAATCGATAATTACACTATTAGACGATTTAAATGAGTTCGGATCCTCTACAGAAATGCTCATTTATAAATTAATTGTCTACGAATTTCAAAAAAATATATAATTAATAGAGTCAATAAAATATAAGTAAAATAAAAATATAAATCATACATAACCTTAAAAAGAAACCAATTTTAATTATAAAAATAAAAAACTATATACCAAGAAATTTTTTAAAAAACTGCACAAGCTTTTAAACAAATCGAACAAAATATTTTTATTTTGTAATTTTCATTGACCGTACAATTTCTAAAATATAATTGTTGAACTAGGGCACATTGTTGGTTACCACTTATATATTATATTAAAAAAAAATTAAAAAAAGTTTTATTAAAAGTTGTAAAATAAAAGAATTATTTATTGAATGCACTAGATAAATATATTTAAAAGAAATGAAATAATGAAACAAAAACGTTTATTAAATATAAATAAAAAATATTAAAAAAAAAAAAGAGAGAATTTAATGATATAGATGATCGAAATGTAAATTATATAATAAGATTATATTAAAATATAAAATGGAAAAAAATATATACATTAAAAAAAACAAAAGTTACGATTTTAAAATTAATTCGTTTTATTTCTTTCCATTTAATAATTAAAATAGACTAGCTGTACCCTTTCACGCGTCGCTGTGGCATATTATGATTGCATGATAATAGATGAGAAGTTTAACAGCTTGTAAATTTTATAAAATTTGATACCTCGCGATAAAAGAGTTCAGATTGTTCATCCCCACTTGCACTCCCCCCTCCATAACCCACTTGCGCCGAGGGTAAAAATAGATAAAAACCATCCTTTAAGCGGGTTGTATATCGTGTAAAAATTTGAGCTGAATCGATGCAGAACTTTTTGAGTTTTTTAAGCGTACACAAAACCAACATAACATTTATATATATATAGATTTAAATGTTGAGAAAAAGAAAGAATCATTCGCTGTTTCAGAGACAGGAAATCGAGGAAAGATTGAAGAAAAAAATCTAGAAAATTAGTACATTTTCATACTTAGTTTATTCAAAAATTTAAATGAAATACAGACTGATATTGATTATGGGGTTAAAATATCCCCCAAACGTAGTAAATGGGATAGTATTTGAAGCCAGTGTCGTAGATACTTTATCGTAGAGATATTTTAAGAATAGTGTGAGCAAGTGCCTATGCTAGCCATAAGTGACAGTTTCCGCTTGAGAGAGAACGCTTAAAAGCTACCGTATCTCCATGTATCCTATAATGATCTCACCATAGGGGAAATGATAGAATAGTTCGGCAGCGTTCTCTCTCTTACTTTCAGACACTCTCACTGTTCACACTATTTACAGTGTGACGCATTTAAGATGAAGACACCCTCATATTTTAATCAAATCGATATTCCTATAAATACCGAAAATATGAGGGTGTCTTCATCTTAAATGCGACACACTGTATAATATCTCTTTGTATTTCATTAATGAAACTTTTTATAAGTTGATCGTGGTCTTCTTAATTAAAGTCTGTGAGCATTTTCGTTACTTTGATCCATCGTCTCGCTTTTCCTTTTCTGCATCGACACGGGCTTTAGCTAAATCATTTTTTAAATTTTCATTATTCGGCATCAATTTTACAGCAGCTTCTAATTCGATAACACCTTTTGATGCAAGACCCAATTTACAAAAAGCAGCACCACGTCTTGCATAACATTTCGCTCTTGATTCCAAATTTGCAGATACTGGTGGTGTTAATAACTCCAACGCTTGTGAACAATCTTCAATACATTTATGTAAATTACCAAGTGCAAAATGTGCAGCGGATCGATTCACATATAGTGCAGCATATTTTGGATTTAATGTTATTCCATATCCATATGCACTCACTGCACCCAAATAATTTTTTTGCTTAAAGAATGTATCACCTTTTGTTTTAAGAAAATTTGGATCAATTTCTTCCGGTCGTAAATCACTTGGTGTCCAACCAGCAATTCTTCTTGCCTCTGTTTGTTTTCGTAGCCATTCTTGCTCTTCCGCATCTTGTGATTCACGTTTTGGTGTAGGAAATACTCGTTCTGAGAATGTTATATCAATTGTAGAAGTCTTTCGTGGTAATAGAGTCGGAACTGGGAGAGCTTCTGATTTTTTTGGAATTTCTAATTTTTTTGAAATTTCTTTTTTTGAAACTTTCAAATTTTTTGGAATGACTTCTTCATCTTCTTCATTTAAAACATCGTAATTTAATTGTTTTTTTTCTTCTTTCCATTCATCTAATTCAGCCATAACTGCGGATTTAATTGTGTCCTTGCATTGTTTAATATTTTCAATGCGTTCTGAATCTAAAGCCATTTGTTTTCGAACAGCCACACGAGACAATTCACTTTTTAATTTAATTTTGGTTTCTTGTTTTGATTGTAACAGCTTTTGGGTTTCTTCGATAACCTGTTTTGCATAGAACAATTATTAAAGGTAATCGTTGAAAACTTTAGAAAATATCACAATTTCATTTTCAAGCTTATCGTGCTGGCTTCTGACAAGAAATAGACTCACGGAAAAAACAGACTCGACACATAATTCTAACGAAAAAATATCACAAATCTAAGATATTTCTAGGAATTGAGACATTTTTAACAAGTTTATTTAAATTAAAAATTTTACAACCTGTTGTTTAATCAACATTTTTCCTTCTTTATTAATATTCGTATTTTCTAAAGTTTCCCATGTTTGTTCTTCCAATTTTTCCAATTCAAAAATAATTTCATCGTCTGTAAACGTACACGAACTCGCCGATTCATTTATAGAATGTAATAAAAATACTTCAAAAATGAATGGATTAAAAAAGGCTTTAATATATTTCTCCGATGTAAATATATCAATTTTAGAATTTGTAATGCCCTTTTTTATAGGAATTCGAATAATTATATTATGATCGGTTTGTCGCCAAGTATAATCTTTAATTGATATAACCATTTTCAAAAAGACTCAATTTTACTTTTAGTCAAAAGTTTTAATAACATTGTCATATATTTATTAAATCAATTCTGAAGTGGGTTGTCTAGGTAACGCAATGTCCTATTTAGATATTCTAAGTCTATTCGAAAAAATGACACAGAGCAGTCAAACTTATAACACCTTTTTTTTTTTTTTGCGCCGGGAGTTAATAAAAAGACGGGACCAAATTATGTTTTTTTAAACTAATATATTTAAAAACTTTTATTTACAATTAGAAATAATTTACTACTATTTCATTGAAATTTTTAAACAATAATAAGAAATTATATTCTACCACAAAAAAAAAAATAACAATAAATTAATACCTGATACATTTCTGTTGAAAGCGGCGAAACTTTTTGGAAAATATTGCAAAGTTTTTATTTAACTATCGGATACGAATTCTAGAAGGTCGTCCAATGGAGTCATGCGTATTAATTAAATAATCAACATGTTAAGGTCATGTCTTGATGAAACAGAAATGATTTTGATACTTCGAATATTTCGTTATTAATCAAACAGTTTAGCCCAGAAAAAATTGATACTATCACTCAAATAAGCGACAATTTTTTAATAATAGAAACTTCGATTTCGTGTTCTTTTAAACTAAATTAAGAGTGATTTTTTAAACATTCAATTAACTTAAGAGACAGTAAAAAAAATACTTTTTAAGATAATTCACAAGAAACAATAATGCAAATTAAGTTGACAGCCAACTTTAAGTTTGGTTCTACGAAAGATAAAGTAATAAAGAAGACAATTTTTATCCTTACTTACGAATAAAACAATAACAAGAGAGACATAATTAAATTCTTACTTCACCAAAATAATGATTGAAACAGATTCTCAATTTAAACAACGTCAAAACCATTTCTATCCCATATTTTGTAAATTAAACTGGATTACAGGGAACAAATTTAATAAAAAGCTTTTGAAGATTTTAAACTGATTAACATCAATAAGTATCTACCCGTAATTAACTTAAAATTCTGACAATCTTACAAAAGAATTTACTATATCTTGTACATACATGGTGTTGTAACGTTAAAAATATTATCTGGAAAAATTCATTGTATTTATCATGGAGACTAGAGAAGGCTGTCGCAAATAAGGTATCAGTAGTGTTCCTTTTATCATCGGGATAATGAAGGGAGTGCAATGCACTTAGACCATTAAGTCCATGGACTGAGCGTCAAACGATTTAAAGTGTACCAACATCTAAGGTAATTGCTAGGGGTCAAATTCATCATGGCGCCGGTGTGGAAATGACAAAACAAAGTGTTGTTGTCATACTTGCCATTGCCGTAGATTCGTAAGAAAAAAAGTGATACGTGATAAGTATTTGTTTAGTCAAAAATCGAAAAAGTTCAGTGAGATCACGATTTAAGATACGGCATACTAAAAGAGTACCAATTTTGTTACTTTTATCATTCTATAATGTTTTCTTTTCGAGACACATCAAACCAATCTGCACGAAAAATTGTGACCGCATGAGCAAATTATTGTTGATTTGCGAAATCTTAAGAAACACTGTATTCTAGAAATGCCTTGTTTTCGAGACTAGTAAAATCAGAGTGCTTTAAACGTGAATGGGTAAAATAAATATGAACAAGATATAGCGTAAATAAAAATTAAGTTAAATTTTCATTTTTAATGTTATTGTAATTTTTATGACGATCAGTGTACATTTTTAAGCTTAGTATTTGGCTTTCAACACAACATTTTAAAAATATAACAAGCTTTTTTCTTTTGAGGGGGGCGGAAGTGTCTAGCTTAAAAAAAAGGGAGGATCTAATTAACAACTGGAACATTATCAACTTTGACATCTTGCGTATGTTTCTTTAATCCTAAAATTCGCATTAACGCTTTTGGTGATGGATCTCTACCACGAAACCGACGAAATACTTGACTTGGATGACTCGCACCACCTAACGCTAAAAATGTATCACGAAAACGTTTACCAACCAATACAGTTTGTTTCTCATCGGTGTGCACTTCATGAAATGCACTATAAACATCAGCGGCCACTAATTGTGACCATATTTTACTATAATATGCGGCACCCCATTCCTCACTAAATATGGCAGAAAATTGACATACATGTGAATCTTTTTTATCCACTGGTAAAACATGATATGTTGGCCATAATTGTTTTACAACATCTAACCAAAAATCTTTGCTCGTATGTAATTTTAAATCTAAATCCGCTAAATATAATTCGTTACACAGTTCCATTCCAGATAAATGTGAACGCATTTGAATTAAATTCGTAATAATTTCCTGTGGAATTTGTTGTTTATTTTGATAATGACTCGTCAAGGATTTCATTGTATTTACGTCATACAACCAGTGAGATAAAACGTGACCGCAAACATCGACAGCATCCCATTCAACATTCGATAAACCAGCTACTTCTGAATAATTTGCTCTGGTTAAAAGATGTTGAAGGGCGTGTCCAAATTTGAAAAACAATGTTTTCACTTCGTTAAAAGTTAACAACGATGGACGATCTTCACATGGTGATTGAAAGTTAAAAATAAGTGCAGCTAAAGGTTTAATATCGGATAAATTCGATCGATTACGTATCCCAACCATGTAACCTATATCGTCATGTAATCGTAATTTTAACTGTTCCCGAGAATATGGATCAAAATAAAATCCAGCAATTGGATTTGCAGTGTTTTCGTTATCAAATATATCGAAATATTTGACATCTGAATGCCATGTTGGAATCTTGGTACGTTCTTTGATTGTGATATCAAATAATTTTGTACATAATTCGAATAAACCGTTTAAGACCGTCGGTAGAGGGAAATATTCTTTAATTTTATCCTCGTTAAAATTGAATAGAACTTTTTCTTGCTGTTGTTTCCAATATGGAATATCCCAATGTTGTAATTGACTGTTGAAACCACCATTTGCACTGGCGAATTCTTTTAAATCGGCAAATTCTTGTTGTTGAGTTGGTTTTGCACGATCCAATAATGTTTGTAATGTTTTATGGACTTCATCGACGGATTCTAACATTTTCGTTTCCATTGACATTTGTACATAATTTTCATAACCTATTTTGAAGAGTAAAATAAAAATGATTTTAATATTCGTAGCCCAGTAATATGATAAATCGAAGTTTACGTTAAATCGTACCAGATTTTCAAGAGCAACCAATGAAATTGTAGAGTTTATCAAAATAAATCAATAAATAAAATATAAAAAGATTGCTAGCACCTGTGAATCAAGGAGTCGTCTATTCCTTCCTTGATAACAACCTATCACCCGAACGTGAGACGTCTTCGGATAATAGGTGGTACTTAAAGCAAATGAAGCTATATGATTCTGTCGAGATCAGACTCAACGCAGAAAGCTCACAGTTACGTTAGTAAAAAATAAATCATTAAATTTGAAAAAGGTGAAATTTATGTAAAAATATACTTAAATATTCTGATTTCGAGTCATAAAAGCACATTTTTCTTTTAAAATATTAAAATTAAAAATCGTAATTTTTAAACTGTATATCACGTGATCTAAAACGCGGGTAAGCCCTGCTGTGATGTCATAGTGGTATGAGTCATAGACCATCAGTTAGTTCAGTGTAGACAGTTTTGTGGCTTTTTATTAACAAAATCAACATTTTGAAGTACTTTTCAAAAATAGTGGAATATCCTATTTCTCCTAGAATTGATGGATCCAATATTTTGAACCCAAACATTCTAAACCTGACTGCCTGCAGGTTTCTGCAAGTGAAAACAACATGCATGGACGTTTAATCGTCCTTCATCTAGACCTTACAAGTGTGACCACAAGAGATCCCTAAGTAATGGATGTGATAGTTCAATCGCCAGTGCCCTGGAGAACAACCTGTCACCCGGAGGCGAGACCTCACCGGATAAGAGATGCTTTTTTAAGCAGAAGAAGCTATAGAATTCTGTCGAGACCATAATTGTGTTAATTTTTTTATCTTTTCTCATTTATTAAAAATACTGCCATTCAACACTTTCCGAACAACGTATTTTACCAATTAACTCAGTCAATTGTTTGTTTTCGCTTGTTTTTTTTTTTTTTTTAATATGAGAATACTAACCTAACAATGATGCAATATGATTACGTAAAAATCGAATCTCCTCAACGTTTGTCGAATTTTGTAAACTTTTATCAGCAAAACCAGAACAACGTCGAGTATACGCTTGCCATACATTCCAACGTAATTCCCGATCTGGGCAATGTTCCATAAATCCATTGAAAATATGCGGTTGTAAAGTAACTTTCCACGGTCCCTCCTCGATACGACAACTATCCACAGCCATTAATTTCAATAACTCCGTTGGGAAATCTTTAACTATTTCATAATCTCGTATTACATAAGAAAATTGTTTTGTTGCCATATCTAATTTTCCTTTAAATATGCCACGCTCTTTATTTAATTTTTGTATGGTTTCCATATATTTGGAACGTTTCGTTCCACTTAAATTCAATCCATTTAATTTTCCCTCAACAGTGAATTTTTTCAATATACGTGATTGTTCTTCGGATAAATTTTTATTCTCGGTTCCAATATACGTTTTACACGCTTCAAAAATTGGTTTACTATTGAATTTCGTACTACGAGCTTTTCTTGCACGATCATGAATTGTTAAGTACGATTTTGTTGGCATTAATGATTGATTCCCTAAATATAAAGTTTTAGCTAAACCCCATGTTGTGTCTAAAGTGGTTCCAGCTACTTCAATTGGATCAATTACATTCTTAAATACTTCTGTGTCTGGTTTCGCTTCAACGGCCTTTTCAATTTCCCTAATTTTACTTTCAAAATCATTTGTTTGTTTAGCGATAGCTGCTACACACATTTCGATAGTTAAATTACTAAATTCTGGTAATCCATTGGAATGTAACAATGGATTTTTATCTGGTAAATCTTCACCGATTTCAGGGACTCTGTAATTTAAATTGTAATAAGTTTTTTTTAACTATACTGAATATTATCAGGGTGGCGATCGAATTGTTTTTGATTTTAATTTTTTGGTGGGCAAACTTTTTATCTCCGATTTCGATAGAACTCAGTATTTAAGGTAATTTTGACCCAATAAGTACAAAAATCGGGTGCATTTGACGACTGGTCGAGTAGTTTTTGAGATACTCTCTAAAATCGATCCAAATATTGCGATATCTCTGAAACTCTGCAGCCAATCGAGAAATTAACCGGATTTTTGTACTTTTTGGGTTAAAATTACCCCTTCCACCGAGTTTCATCAAATTCCCAAACAAAAATTTTTTTTGCGATTTTCTCGATTTTTTCAAAGGGGTACAAAAAAAAATTACAAAAAAATCGAAAAATTTTTTGAATCTCTAATTTCGATAAAACTCAGTATATAAGGTAATTTTCACCCAAAAAGTACAAAAATCGGGTGCATTTGATGACTGGTCGAATAGTATTTGAGATACGAGCTAAAATCGATCCAAATATTGCGATATCTCAGAAACTCTGCATCCAATCATTAAATTAACCGGATTTTTATACTTTTTGGATCAAAATTACCCCTTCCACCGAGTTGCATCAAAGTTTTTTTTAACTATACTGAATATTATCATGGTGACGATCGAATTGTTCTTGAATTTTCTAAAATTATAGCAATAATTTAGTTTTTTTTCATGTATTAGGTCAGTACTATCGAAAAAATAAGTTCTCAACCTTGCTCAAATTGTGAAAAAATGTCACCAGCTCCCCTATCAGAATTAGGAATCATATATTCTGAAATTCTTCTATTCGAAAAGTACAGAATTGCCGATTAAACGATGCAAAATAAATACATTTCAAGATATAGTTAAAGATTAGACTTTCTGAATTAGAATTCTATAGAATCAAAGTTTTTTTTAAATCAAATTCCCCGACTAATCCAAGTTTTTCAGATCGATCGCCACTCTATATTTTTAAAATAAAAACTTACAGCACAACGTAACTAGTTCGCACTTGGCTATTTAAAAACGGCTTCTTAAATAATATTCTTCTGCCATAATATGATAAAGCCATTTTGTCATGAACTGATTAACAGCTTCACAATTTCATTAAAATATGTATAAAATGTTTATTTTAAATAGATATCATTTATTTTTAAAATGAATTGATTAATTTTATTTGAACATAACCTATAAATTACTTTTATACAATCTCTGTCAAATAACTCTAAACTCGCGTTGATTCGATTTGTTGCTAACATCAGTGTACTTAAGCTAGAGGATTGCGCTCATGAAATATGGTACAAGGTGAACCAATAAAAAATATGTCCATATACAATCTGCATAACAATTTTTAGCTTTATAAATTCATTTAAATACCAAGGCAATCATAACTGAATCTTATTTATTTATTGTATATACATAGATACATTATGTATATACATACTATACATACATAAGGGCTGACTGACCGGCCCTGTTATAATATTTATCTGACTGACTGTCATAACTTTTATTTATATGCAATATGTGTAAGAATTTTCAGCTTTAATAAATTCATTAAATATCACGGAAATCATAACCATTTCGATAGCATATATCTGACCCCTGTTCTATCGTGCGCTTGACTGACCACCGTATGTATGTGTACACAACTACTATTACCATTCCCACAGATTATAATTTATTACATAAATAGATAGGCAACTCTACTGTACATGAAATGAGATAAACCTTTTGAATGTGATTTTTGTGATAAAAAATTTACTCAAAAACATAATTTAGTTCAACATGAACGTACGCATTCAGGAGAAAAACCATTTTCGTGTGATGTTTATGATAAAATATTTACCCACAAACAAAGTTAGACTAATCACAAAAGAATACATTCTAAAACACAATAAAATTTTTATTTAAGGTTTTCTTGTTTTTTATTTCATTAAAATAATAAAAGTAAAAATTTTTGAGCAGCTGAGTTCCCTTACTGGAGCCTCAATAGATAATTTTTAATAAAATAATATTTTTGAAACCAGAAAATCCCTATCAGTCTAGTTGGGCTACCTGAAAATATAGCTAATTTATGAGAAAACTCCTTACAAGATAATTTCAACGGCAAAGTGTAGAGAAAGTGATTACAAACACAGGGTAAAAGTTCAGGAGCTGAATGTTTACAGTAGCAGAAATGTTGGGGTTAAAAGGGGGTGAGCAATCAGTTTTTTGAGTTTTTCTCAGAAATTTCGAGGTTGTGTCAAAAAATGTTACATACAAAAGTTATAGATTTTTTAACTATCGAGAACTTTTCTATTTAACTTTTTCGATACAATAAATATTTACGCCTTAAATCTTAAAAAACCGATTGTTCACCCCTTTTAACCTTCACCTTTCTGCAACTGCAAACATTCAGCTACTGAATTTTTCACCCTGAATTTTTAAACACTTTCTCTACCCTTTCCCGTTGAAATTACCGTAAAATATACGCACACACTCAACATATTTCGCTTGAAGCATTTTTATCGATAAGTTATTTTTCGAGTTTCAAGCATATGTGAGCTTAAAAAGCATATATGACCCTGTATATGAATTTGTGGGTAAAAAAATTAATGCAACTTCTCTATTGAATGGAGTTGGGATAAAAACAATAATAAAATAAAATTTTCTAATATTTTTATTACGTCTCATCAAATACAATTTTTTTACCCTGAAATTGAACAACTGATGGTTTCTGTACAAGTTTCGCTTGCCATGATGGATGTAAATTTTGTACTTCATCTATTATTGAATGTTTTTGTACATTTACTGGTTTATTACTACTCTCTTTAGAAAATTTATTATTCGTCGTATCAATATTCATAAAACTAGATCGATTTGTTGAAATCTTATCGTAAAATTGTCTCTTCGTAACTTTTCCACCATTCTTTTGTAATTGTCTTCGTTGCTTACGATTTAAATTATCCGTGTACGTACGATTCTGTTGTTTGACAGTACTATCGTCTGGTGTCGTTTGAACGATACTTAAATATTCATCTTGACCGTTTGACATTAAAAAGAATGGATCAACAGTTTTTTCCATAATTTGTTTATTTTCTTTAGGTTTTTTATTAATTTTAATTTCATCTTTAAAAACATCCTCTTTGTCCCTTTGTTTTTTCTCCTTTTCTTTCTTTTTCTTTGATTTATTCGAAATTGTTTTATCATCTCTCTCATGTTGTCCATTAAATGATGTATTAAAACTTTCTTCTATTTCTGATTCTCCATTTTCTTTTACTTCATCACTAGAGACATTTTCTCTCTCATTTTGGATTTCCGTATTTTCTTTCTTCTTCTTTAATTGTTTTGAATTTATTTTTTCATCTCTTTCTTTTTTCTTTGATTTAACGATTTCTATTTTTCCTTTCTTTACCAATTTCTCTTTCTTCGATTTATTCGAAACCATTTCTTTATCTTCGTTTGACATTAAAAAGAATGAATCTAAAGTTTCCGAGTTATTTTCTTTTATTTCACCATTAGAGGCATTTTCTCTCTCATTTTGGGTTTCCGTATTTTCTTTCTTTTTCTTTGAATTTATTTTTTCATCTCCTTCTTTTTTCTTTGATTTAACTATTTCTTTTTTACCTTGTTTTGTCAATTTCTTTTTCTTTGATTTATTCGAAATCATTTCTTCGTCTATCTCTTTCTCTTCGTCTTTGTTTGACATTAAAAAGAATGGATCTAAAGTTTCCGAGTTATCATTTTCTTTTATTTCATCGCCAGAGGCATTTTCATCACTTTCTATATTCGTTTTTTCTTTTCTATTTAATTTGTTTGAAATATTTTTTTCTTTTTTCTTTGATTTAACACCTTCCTGAGCTTCCTCACTTTTTAATTTCTTTTTCTTCGATTTATTCGAAACCACTTCTTCATCTTTCTCTGTTAGTGTTTCTTTTTCTTCATCTATTTCTATCTTCCTTTTCTTTGAATTATTCAAAACTCCTTCATCTTCCTTCTTTTTCGAACTTTTCTCATTACTTTTATTGATTTTTTTATTTTTTTTATTACGATTTTTATTACTTTTCACAAATTCAATAATCAATGATTCAGGATATTTTTCACGAATTTCCTTAATTTTTTCAGACACTTTACTAAATGTCATAACTTTAGCTAAAACACGATCTTTGATTGTAGAATTAATATCGCTGAGAATAATATTCGCTGTACGCTTTTCTAATAAAATATCTTTAGAAATGAGATCATTGTCGAATTTCTTCAAAGCTAACAATTCTTCAACTAATCTTTCTGCTTTCTTTTCGAATTTTTGCTTTAAACTTTCATTACCTTTCTTATTTCGTAAATTTTTTACATTTTTTGTAAGTTTATGAAAAATGTGTACTTTAACTTGTCGTATAAGGTGTCTCATTAAAACAATCTGAAATAAAATTAATGCAACTGTTGAATGAAAATTGTAAGGAAAAACTTTTATTTTCTAATCTTACATCATTGTTCAGTGCTAGTTTCTGCGAAACCATCTTGTTCACTTTATTCCGACCCAATTCGGTCGGGTTTCTAGGTTTTTCTTTCACACTATCACAGTATCACATGCAAATCACACGTTTTTTTTTAACTTCAAATTTTTGACAGAAAAACATAACCACACTTAAATCATTTTAATCAAGTGTGTACCTAGGATTCAATAAAACACCTCATAAGGTTCAGAAGATTTGATCATGAAAATCAAATGAAGATTAAATGAAACAAATTTTGTTGTAGGTTCGTGTTATTTTATATGAAAAACTTGCAGATACCCGCCCGCTTTGCTGGGCAATTTCTTCTTTGAAAACAAAGATTATCACGTTATATAGCCCTTAATTATCCTCCCTTTTGTTCACAATTTTATGGATTTTAATTGCAAAAAATCTTATTTCTCTCCAATTGCGATAAAACTCAGTATATAAGGTAATTTTGACCCAAAAAGTACAAAAATCGGGTGCATTTAATGACATGGTCGAATAGTTTTTGAGATACGGACTAAAATCGATCAAAATATTGCGATATCTCTGAAACTCTGTATCCAATCGTTAAATTAACCGGATTTTTGTACTTTTTGGGTCAAAATTACCCCATCCACCGAGTTTCATCAAATTCCCAAACAAAAATTTTTTTTCTAATTTTCTCGATTTTTTCAAAGGGGTACCCCTTAAAAAAATTGCAAAAAATCGAAAAATTTTTGAATCTCCAATTTTGATAAGGTAATTTTGACCCAATATATCAGCAATCCAACGGAAAAACTGAAACATTGACTGCAAAATATGACTCTTCCTGACATCTAACGGCGGTGAAATAAAGTACATTATTGACTTGGCCAGACGCAAAAAATTTGGCAAACAAAAAATAGCTATTTTCGGAGATAATTGTTGATACTTGTGACATTATGGTGCTGAAATCTGAATTGGAAAACCCAATATAATGTTTATATTGGGTTCAGATGATGAATAACATGACCTAAATTATTTGAAATGACAGCTGTCAACATTTTGGATTTACTTGAGTTAGTTTGAATGCAACCATAAACTTGAAAAAGCTAAAAACAAAATTTTCTTTCTTTACCATTTTTCCTCATTTCAAATTAGAAAATCCAGCCCCTAGCCCGCCAAATCATATTTTGTAAATTTCTGTGCCACGAATACTTTTCATCCCTTTATAGATTAAACAGGATTTTAGATAGGATTCAAATAAATAACCTAGTGATTATTTTTTCGTATATTTTTAAGTCGATGAGTTATGAGAGGTTGTTGAATTGTTAGAAAGTTGTTATCTCTTAGTTTTTTTTTTTTTAATCAATTTAAAGATAAATTTTCAGAATAAAGATCATTTCTACACGTGATAAATAGAAGAAAATTATCGATTTCTTAAAATGGTTTATGGTAAAAATCTTTGCGTTGAAGCTGAACTTATTAAAGAAATATTTAATAACATGTCGTACGGAAATAAAATTAGTATAGAAAATGCAAAGGTACTAACAGAATAATTTTGTTTTTACAAATCAATTTTCTAAATTAACGGTTCTTATCCGATTTACAGAAATATTTATCTGATCAAACGCATAAATTTCATAATTTTGGTACTAAAAATGTGGAATATGAAAAAATTAATACAATTTTATATGAGGAAAGTATGTTTGTACAGAAATTCAACGAAGCAGATGCTGAAAATGTTTTAGCTAGATTAAAAGAACGGAAAAATATTGATATTGATCAAATTCAAAGATCTAGATTATTGAAAAAGTAATTTTAAGAAAGTTAATTTTAGTAAAAGATCGAACGATTTTAACAGATATCAGAACCAATTCCACACCCTGGCCACCGGTATAGGGTAGTCAGGGTGCGGAATTCCGCAAGCGTAGAGCTATTTTTTTGTTTATTTTAGTATTATTTTGAGTATTTAAAATCGAAGTGTCTATTTACACCATCTACGGACCAATCCTATCCTTCTAGTAATTGCTTGCCCGGGCCTGTTAGTCACTGATACACGGACTTACATCCACTGTCATTTAATTTTTCTACTAGTGTAGTCAGGGTGCGAGATTCCGCACCCTGTGTCTATTGACACCATCTACGGATCAATCCTATCCTTCTAGTAATTACTTGTCCGGGCCTGTTAGCCATGGATACCCGGATCTTTACATCCACGAACTTTCATTCACTGATCCACGGATTGGCCCTACTTTTAATGAGGTCGAGTTAACCCTGTGATTGCGTTCAGTTACTGATCCACCATGATCTGCGGGTAAATATTGAGTTGTTCGGGTCTCTAATTACATTGGTTCGTGGATGGTGTGTAAAAAGGCATATTGCATTCTGTCTTTTCATTTTTCTACTAAAATCGCCCGATCTATAAATGGATTTATATGAATTTTAGATATATTTGAATCCTTTTTTTAGATTATCCGCGGAAATAAAAAATAATTCCAATATAATTGCTGAATTAGCTTTAATAACTCAAGGTGTTTCAACTAATGTAACTAAAACAGTTGACATACCCATTGTTTGCGATTATTTGGAATATTATGGTTCGATTAGTTATTTAACAACTTATAATCATTTTCAATGGTCTCCATATGGTAATTGAAAGTTTAGCCAAAAAGAGAGCTCTTGAAGAAATTAATAAAAATTAATTATTTAATTTCAGATAATGTACTAATAATTGTACCAGACCATAATACGATTTCTTCATTAGCTATGACATTTGCACCAGCTTTTGCTGCAGGATGTCGAATTGTTATACTGGTTGAATCCCAATTAACACCGATTGGGTATTTATTCGGAGATATTTGTAAAAAATCTGGGTATATATAACTTTAATTTAAATTTTTTAATTTCCACCGACTAGTTTTAGAGAATTCTATGAAAACATATCATCCATCTACCGTTTTCCCATTAGACCAAAATTTTCAGAATTGGACTTAGTGCTACTTCATATAAAAAAATCAAGCTTTTTGTTTAAAATTGTTTTGGTGCTCGTACAGTTTCAAAGAACTTCCCCTATGAAAATTTTATTATTGAATAGCAGCTAGATTATTGATTATGAAAAGAATTTGATTTTCAGAATTCCAGATGAATATCTAGAAATTCTATGTTGCTCTGATCGATATGGAACTGGTCAAATTCATTTACAGAAAGATCAATTTTTTCAGAAAGTTATGTATGTTGGAGATGCTGAGGGTGGGAAAACATTGAAATATTCTTTAGGTGGATTTCCACAAAATTTAAGTTTATGTAAGTCTTCCAATATTTTTTTAATGAATTTCGGGAATAAAGGCGAGATGTTTCCGGTCAAGATATGTTATTTTAAACAGATGAAGCTATAAGATCCTGTCAAGGCTAGACGCAACATTCTAAACCTAACACTCTAGAGGTTTCTGCTGGTGAGAATAATATGTATGGAAGTTTCATCCTCCTTCACACAGGTCTTATAAGTGAGATCATCAGAGATTTCCATATTATGAAGGTGGTAGTTCAATCGATAGTGTTCTGTCAAGAGTCCCACCACCAGTAATCAAGATGGGCTTGTCGTAGCCATTCCTTAATTTGGTAAATTACGCATCATCTTGCTATGGGGATAACTCAAGTTAAAAGAGCATTTGAAACAATCCATTTCGTGAGTGGCCCCGTGCAATTTGTCTTAGTCTTGTCTAGAATATGTTATAGAAAGTATGAAATAAAATAAATAAAAATTATCATATTTCAGTGATAAAAAGTAAATCTTCGATGATAATTCATAACGATTCAGACATTTATTCCGCATGTGACGCTCTAATTGAAGGAGCTTGGAGTCATTATGGCTTGGTAAGAATAGTTTATTTAGATAAGGGCGTCGATACGTTAGCGATATGTAAATATGTATACCTCTTATTCTTTGCCTGACTGAGCAGATGTTTATACCCTCTACACTCACTACGTTAATGTCTTTTATCGACGTCCTTAAATTGTCCACTATTCTCGAAGACAATTCCCATATTAATTGATTAAAATTTTAGCTACCATGGAATTTACATAACGTTTACGTTCAAGAAAGTATCTACGAAAATTTTCTAAAAGTATTAAAAGCAAAAATGAATTCGATAAATATCGATATATTTTCGAATAACATTGGTTTGTGTAATAAATATTGTTCAGTAGAAAATTTGCAGCAATTAATAAAAAAATCGAAACAATTTGGTATCGATTATTATCAATCGGCAGCTACAGATGGTGAAAATTCAAAATTTTTACCAACTTTATTTTATGGTGCACAAATAATCGATGAAGATGATTTTACACCAGTTGTTACAATTTTACCCTATCGAAATATAACGGAGGCGGTTGCTTTGGCGAATAATACCAAATATGGTTTGGCTGCATCAATTTGGAGTGAAACTGAATCGATAATTAAGGAAATTTATCATCAATTACAGGTTAAAATTTCAATTTTTTCTCGGATTCTCGGCGGCTGTTTAACTTCTATTTCTAATTTTAGGCCAGTTTAATATGGGTTAACAGCTATGGAACTATAAACCCACAAGCAAGTTTATGTCCTTACAAAGAAAGTGGTCTTGGATATTTTGGTGGTGTAGAAGGTAGAAAAAAAACCGTTTTTAAGTGTTTTTGTAGTTCGAAGTAAATATTTTTATCATTTTTATTAAATTGTAGGACTCTTAAATTATATGCACTTAGACGGCAATACACTTAAACCGTATAACGTGTATGAAAGTCCCGGACATGTGGATAACGCCAAAAATGAGGCAGTTTGTGCAAAAGTAGCCGTATCTAAAAAATCTTTTCTAGTTTGGTCAAAATATTCAGCTTTGGAACGATGTAAGCTTTTACAAAAACTTGCTGATGAAATTGAAAAGAATGGAAAATTACCACAGTAAGTATTAATCAAGATTCGTAAACATGGGACAGTGTTGATGAATACACACGGAGAATTTAGCCTCATTGCCCTAAAATTTAACTGGAACTTGATTATTCGCAAAAAGGGGACATGTTGACTGTACACTGCTCACAGAGCTAAATAAAATTAATTGGTGGAAGTCTAAAGCCAGGAGCAGTAATTGGCAGTAATTTAAGGATAGTTGAAAAGAGATATTTTTTCCTCGAGGTCGGACACAATGAAATAGAAGTCTCAGGCCATACAAACCGTAGAGGAAACGGCTATGAAATATGACCTTAACTATAATAATAATACATAAGATGGGTACCGAAAATGGGTCCCTGATACGTACACTAAGAGGTTCTTTATGCCCTGGTGATCGTACATTCTTAATATATGATTTTATTTCGTGTATCGTGGTATTTATTTTAATAACTATATCTCAACTCGAAGTCAACAAAAGTTCAGCCATCTCTCTAATTCCGATTTTTAATTTTCTTTCAGAGAAGTAAAAAATTGGTGGATTCATATTCTTTACGAATATTCAACAAAAGGTTTACTAGACGAGACAATTACTTTCATAAATAAGACATCTTTGACCACAATTAAAGAATCACTTGGTGTAATTGTGATCGATGCCAATCGTGATATGGATTTAATTGCACAATTAGTTATATTTGCAATAGCAAATGGTAACGCTGTTATATTAATCGTAAAAACGGTTGATTATTTAACCGAGATAACAAAACTATTTAGCGCGTGCGGCTTTCCTTCAAATCTGTTAACAATTATTACAACTGAGAATTATCTGAAACCGTTAATTGAACATGAAGATGTTCAATCGTATTGGTATGAAACTAGTACAGATGATAAACAACGATTTAATCGAGCCCGTCATGTCGATTGGCGAACAACATATAATTTAAAAAATTCATTTATTTACGAGACCGATCATAAGTTTGATGATATTGCGTTAAATATGATTTCATCGAAGAAAAAAACTATTTTAAGTAATGTTGGTAATTCGATTCATTTGTAGATGTATGAATTAAATTTTTTATAAAGATTTTTTTATTCGCTAATAAACAGAATGTTAATAAAATATAATAAACTAGCTGTGAACTACCCGCTTTGCTGGGCAACATCCCCACTTGCACCCCTCCCTCCACATTTCCTTGCGTGGGATAACAGTTTTGTAATGTACACGTCATGCTCTTTTATTTGATACCCCACTTAGGTATATTTGTAAATATTCGATAATTCCTTCCCACTTTCTCGCTACACCTTTCTACCCTCCGAAGGTTAAAAGTAGATAAAAACAATAGATCTTTGAAGCTGGTTGTATATCGTGTCAATATTTGAGCTTAATCGATGCACAACTTTTTTAGTTTTTGAAGCATATCCCTTTCAACCCCTATTTCAACCCCTTACTCTACTATAATATGGATGTATTATACATAAAAACCTTCCTCTTGAATCACTCTATCTATTAAAAAAAACCGCATCAAAATCCGTTGCGTAGTTTCAAAGATTTAAGCGTACAAAGGGACATAGGGACAGAAAAAGCGACTTTGTTTTATACTATGTAGTGATGGGTCAAATGTTTTCAAATGTACCTCACTGTCAGAAAAAGTGCCACAGTTAAAACATTCTAAGCGTACGCATCATATGTTTTGTTATAATAGTAACACTTAGAATGTTTTAAAACGAGCATTTTTTGTGACATTGAGTATACCTATATTCCTTTGAAAAAAGTAAGAAAATCATAAACAATTGTTTGTTTAGGAAAAAAATAGGTATTTTATTAACCGGGTAGGTATTTTATTCACCGGATTTTTGTACTTTTTGGGTCAAAATTGCAAAAAGGGGTACCTCTTAAAAAAATTACAAAAAATCGAAAATTTTTTGCATCTCCAATTTTGATAAAGCTCAAGGTAATTTTGACCCAAAAATTGCAAAAATCGGGTGCATTTGATGAATAGTCGAATAGTTTTTGAGATACGGGCTAAAATCGATCCAAATATTGCGATATCTCTGAAACTCTGCATCCAATCGTTAAATTAACCGGATTTTTGTACTTTTTGGGTCAAAAATACTCCAATTACCGAGTTTCATCAAATTCCAAAACAAAGTCAAAAAGTTTATTAATATCGAAAGTCGATATCTTGAGAAATATGAGAAATGCATAGTAAAAGCTTAGATCATAAATTTTAAAGTAAAAGTAATTTCATAACCTCATTTTCAATAAAACCATAATGGCTGATGAATATGATTATCAATTATGGATAGTTCCATTGTTTTTAATTAAAATTGTATGCTAAAATTTGCATATCTATTCGCTAATTGAATATAAATTTATTTAGTCATTATTGTTAAAATCAATCTTGAGAATAAAAAGCTAAACGATGCTTAGGTTCTTACCACGTGACCTAATTTGACGCTCAAACTCAGCGTCAGGCTGTCAGGCATCACAATGAAATACACCATAAACGCCATCTAGAGAGAGAGAGAGCACAGTTAGTCTGGCAACATCGACTTGTTTTAATACATAAATCTGACAACAGCTGACTTGAATGTTCAACACACATAACGTCAAATAAAAAATAATTTTGTTTGTAATTTTTATCACTTTTTAACTAATGTAAGAAAAAATTTATATAAAACTTCGATTAAACTATTTAAAATGGTTCTAAATACGGACCATATCATTCAAGCTGATATTGTATTCCTAATTGAAAGTACAGGTATTAATGGGGCATATTTTCAAGATATTAAGTCAAATTACTTAATACCAGCTTTGGAGTAAGTTATAAATAAATGCATGTTAATCATTATAATTTGTTTATTAATTTCAAAATTTAATTAGATTTTTTAGTCAAGGAGCGATTGATGACCGTGATTATGGATCAGAAACAACTAATTCTGCGTACGGGATTGTATTATATAAAGCAGCCGATTGTTTACCGAGCCCATGTTGTGATACTTATGGCCCATATACAAATGCCTCACGTGTTTTGAACACAGTGGATAAAATTGAGTAAGATTCTTCAAATAATTCAACCTGAAAATTTCATATTAATATCATATGAACTTCAAAATTAAAAACGATAATTAACGAAAATAATATTTATTTAATTTTCTAGATTAGTTGGTGGTAAAGGGGAATCTCATGCAAATATTGCGGAAGGATTAGCCACAGCTTTATTATGTTTGGAAGAGTTAGGGCAAAAACGAGAACCAAATTCTCCATCACAAAGGTATTGCATTTTAGTTTGTAATTCGCCACCGTACTCAATGCCTGTGATGGAAACTCATCCCTTTAATGGAAAAACTGCTGATCAATTGTGTTCAATATTACAAGAGGTGAGGACTAAATGAAATTAGATAGAATTTACTACAATCATGTCGAGGAAATAAAATAGTCGATTCCTTGCTAGCTGATTTTTATTGATAGGCGATGGAAAATATCTGTCTGAGTGTACTCAACAAACTCATATTCACGTGAACTTGAGCTTTTTCGATTTACGCCCATGGTTAGGTTAGAGTGGCTGTCCTGGGGTGGGACACACTTAGACCATAGGGTCCGTTGTGATACCGTAAATGGGTTGACCCATCCCCGGCCACTACTCCATGAACCATTTGGAGCTGTTTAAGAACAGCAGGAGAGCTTTGACGTCGACTGACTTTAGGTCGGAGAGGTCGTCAAAGAGAGGCTGGCTCAAGTAAGTCCATCTCCTCATGACAAGAGCTGGGCAGTGACAGAGAAAATGAGACATTGTCTCCTCCTCGTCATCACTGTAACAGCTCTTGCAGTAGTCGTGATACACTGCCAGGCTTAAGCGTTCAACATGCTTGCCGCCCAGTCAGTGTCCTGTGATAGCCGCAACAACTTTGCGAATAAAGGCCCTTGGAAGTGATATGAGAACTTCGGAACGCCTGCGATTGTATTCAGACCATATCTGTCTTGTAGTACCACAATTATTATTCTCTTTATTTAACATTTTTAAAAAATTTGTCATTTTTTATTTAGGACGATCCTAAGCATTCAGAGCATCGATTTCTGGGTCAAATACCTTATTTCACTAACAATAAGAAGATCATAAAGCTACCTTTAATTTTAATTTCGAAATGATGATTTATTGAACGGATATTTGATCTGGTTTGAGGTACTATGAAAATAGTGTAACCTTGCTGGAAATGTTACAAAAATTAACTGATCGAAATTTATAATTACTAATTTCTGAAGAAGAATTTCTAATTTTTCTAAATTTGCTCAAGTCTAAATATATAAATTATTTTAATTTTCTAGAGAGGCATTCATCTGTCGATAATATCACCTAGAAAAATTCCTATATTGTTTAAATTGTACGAGAAAGCTGGAGGAGATTTAACTTCATATCAAACAAAAAATTATGCGAAAGATCCACGACATTTGGTACTTTTAAAAGGTTTCAGGTAAAAAACTAAAATAGTTCTTACTTTCAGGATTATTATAATCTTTAATAATTGTTTTAAATAAAAATAGTTTGAAAGAACATGAAATTAGTCCACCAACTGGGTCAATGGCAAATAACCAGAACAACCATATTACCTCAAACATTCCACCATCTTCAATGGCAAGTCCAATGTCAACTAGTGATACACCGTTAACAAATGTAGGACAACCACAAACAGTACAATCAAATCCTATGGGACAGAATGTAAATCCAAATGGTATTTTTCGACCAAATCAAAATCCAACAGGTTTGTTAAAACTAGCTCTTTCTTTATCCGAAATTATGACTTGATTAATCTTTTCATACAATTCTAGGAATTCAAATGCCAAATCAACCACCACCACACTCCTTACAAATGGGAGCAATGCCTGGTCCAGGTCCAGGCCGTCCAATGATGGCACTACCTGGATGCCCCCCACAATTTCCAAATCAACCAGGTCAGATGCCTGGACCACCAGGATACCATCAAACACCAACAGGTGTTATGGGTGCACGCCCACCGCCACGTTGGTCATTAATGCCACCTCAAGGGCCACCACGACCCACGGGACCATATCAACAAGGGCCACAGGGTGGCCAAAGTGCTTTAATTGCACAGTTAAAACAACCACCAAATGTGATTGGTGGTCAAGCGAATCAATTCGGTAATCGACTTGAAGCTAATGCACTTCGTTCGACACTAAATAATAATCAATATGTCGGTGGATGTGGTGTTCAACCTTCAATGAATCAACCCCCAAATCCACAACCTATGCAACAGCCTCCACAACAATCACAACAACAGCCAGTCAATTCTCCGGCTACATCGGTAGCAAGCGGTGTACCTGGGGCGCCTGGAGCGCCCTCTGTAAATCCTGTACAAAATCCCAATCAACAACCGCAAAATCCTGGTCAACAAGTTGGTACCGTACGTGAACGTCATACAATTTGGAAAGGTGTACTGGAATGGATTGAAAAGGCGAAACCAAATGATCAAGAGAAAATTAAACGACATGTTCCATGTCAAGTGTCCGCAAATTCCAAAGATGGGCAACCTGAATTGTATGTGTAATTATATTTTACTACTGAAAATAATCTTAGAAATAGGATCACGCTTAACATTTGACAGTCATTTCAGAACGACTGAAAAGAGACAAGGTCGCCTTTAACAATTTTTGTTTCTACGGAATTTTTCATTTTTAAAAACACCCTCGCCGATTTCAGAAAAAATGCCATTTTTTTAGTGTGTTTTATGAATTTTTCAAATATAATTTTTAAATTTTAGAACTGCAACAGCATGGCCTCAAAAACTTATAATGCAATTAATGCCAAAACAATTGATTGGTAATATTGGTGGCACCTATTTAAAAAATTCCAAATCTGTCCTATTCCATCCGGATAATTGTGAAGCCTTGGATTCACTAACAAAAGTTATGAGTTCTGGATTTGTAAGTTGAACATTGAATTGAATTTCCCTTCTAGACTGAAATGTGCAAATTATCTTTGAATTTTTCTATAGGCAGGTTGTGTACATTTTACAAGTTCTGGTCCAACAGCATGCGATATTAAAGTGCTGATATTGTTGTATACGGCAGAAAAACGTGCTTATTTAGGATTTATACCAAACGATCAAGGTGCATTTGTGGATCGATTGCGAAAAGTTATTCAACAACAGAAATCTAATCAAATGTTACGACAAGGACAGGTAATGATTTCCAATCACAATCGTAAAATATCTATCGTGCTTTTCTATCTAATGTCCACCGAGTATTATCAGTTTTAAATTCATCATCTGAGCCGAACAAAGTTCGAATTTTGTGTCATTTTCTCAAAGAAAGAAGTTTCACATTTGTTAAATCGTATACGTGATTATAACGGATGGGCCATTTAACGTTTGGAATTTGGAGTATAGGTACTGTAGGGCCAGCCATGTTGTGTTCCATGTTTAATTTCAAAGTATACTCTTTTCAATAAAGTAACAAGCATTTAAAGATATCCGAGCGTTTTCATTTTATAGCAAAATTGAATTTCCGTTTTTAAATAGCTCATCCTGTATCTTACAATTAGATTGTACTCATTCTAAAAGGCATACACAGTGACCAATTAACAAGTAGGCGGAATAGACAACTGCCTAGAGGTTTCGGGAAAGGTTAAAAAAGGGCATATTTGATGAAAACTAAAAAGGGGAGATAAATTTTTATGAGAACTATAAAAAAACTCGTTGTCATACCTACATATCGGATGGCTTTATTGTTCATAGACCAATTCTGTTAATAATTAAAATAGAAATTTCGCTAGGTGTATGTATACACGGTATAAATATTTGTTTGTAAAGGTTGGTACCAGTGGAAATCCAATGAATCCAAACGGTCCAAATCCAGCAATGAATCAACAACAAGGCACAAATCCAGGTTTAAGTGGTCCAGCCGGTAGTCCATCCACTGGTGGCGTAGTGCCAAATCAACCAAACATGATGGTACAACAAAATGTGAATTTAAATCAGGGTAATGCACCTGGTGCCCAACCCCAACAAGGACAACAATCGAACATGATGAATGTTGTACAAGGCAATAATAATGCTGGGCCCCGTATTAGTATGCCCGGTATGCCACCCGGTACGAATTCTCAAATACAAACAAATGCCGGTGCGGGAGCAGCTGGTATACGACCTGGGCAACCGCCCGGTCAACCTGGACAACCTGGTGGTAGTGGCATACCGCAATTAGGTGGTCCGCAACAGCAGCAGCAACAACAAACTGCGGCGCAGCAAGCGGCGCAGCGTGCTCAATTCGATCATTTGGCTAGACAACAAAATTTGGAGAAAATAATGCAGTTGAAGCAAACTTTGGAGCAAGCTCAACAGCAAGAGGCACAATATAAGAGTCAATTGGAGATAATGAATCATATGAAAACGCAACAATTGCAAGAGGCTTTACAAGTTGCACAACAGCAAGAAAACCAATATAAACAACAGATGGAGGTAAGTAATAGTAGTAGCCACCTGATTAATAAGGCTTCCAGGCTTTGATTATCATATCCGGGTCGTTTTCTATAGTTTTGTGGTCATTATCAAACCTACCTGTGTTCTGTACAAATTACAGGACAGAAATTCACTTTAGGTTAGGTTAGAGTGGCTGGGCCACTACTCCATGAACCATTTGGAGCTGTTTAAGAACAGCAGGAGTCGTCAAAGAGAGGCTGGCTCAAGTAAGTCCATCTCCTCATGACAAGAGCTGGGCAGTAACAGAGAAGATGAGACATTGTGTCTTCCTCGTCATCACTGTGACAGCTCCTGCAGTAGTCGTGATACACTGCCAGGCCTAAGCGTTCAGCATGCTTGCCGCCCAGTCAGTGTCCTGTGATAGCCGCAACAACTTTGCGAACAGAGGCCCTTGGAAGTGATATGAGAACTTCGGAACGTCTGCGATTGTACTCAGACCATATCTGTCTTGTAGTACCACAATTATTATTCTCTTTATTTAACATTTTTAAAAAATTTGTCATTTTTTATTTAGGACGATCCTAAGCATTCAGAGCATCGATTTCTGGGTCAAATACCTTATTTCACTAACAATAAGAAGATCATAAAGCTACCTTTAATTTTAATTTCTCCATCTAAGATTGGCCTTTTCAGAATATCCTCTTTCAGGAGTAACTTGCAGTTCGCAAATGGAACTCCCGGGTATTTATTGATGCTTGTGTCCGGCAGCATCGTGCTATTTCTGGCAAGCTCGTCGGCTTCACAATTTCCTGGAATGTCCATGTGTCCCGGTACCGATATCAGGTCTACATTCATTCGTTCCGCCAGGTCATATAAGAACGTACGGCAGTCCCGTGCTACCTTTGACAAATTCACTTTAAACGTTTTACTTTTCTATTTTTTTTTTAAATAAATATTTGAATAGGCCTTGCCAAGAGAAGGTATATTTTCCTTCCACGGCCAATATTCATCGACTTCAAAAAACCAATAACAATTGGATCAAGTACGCTAATACATTTATGGTAAATTTAATTTTTATATGGCCTTTTTTTGTCCTATAAAAAAATGACATCGTATCCAATGTTTTAGTTTTAAAACCCTAAAATAATCTTTTTCAAACTTATTAAGGAAGTACAAAGTTCTAGTCAATTATAGAACATCCCCTGTATATAACAAAAACGAAAAAAAAAAAAATAAAGACAAGCTCACTTACATCTAATTATTGTCGAAATTTCGAGGATCTTATAATTGATCACAAACACACAGAGCACTTAATGTTTATCAGTTATAAAAATCCCATTTTTATTAACAATAACTCACTTAATTCACTTAACATCAAATTAACGATAACAGTTAATATTTTAATTAAACTAATTCTATAATAACTATAGTGAAATTAAATTTTAATTACTTTAAAATTTCCAAAATTAATCATTATCATATATAAACTGACACCATTAAACTGCTAACAATTCGAATTCACGATTGCAACAGATGTTAATATAAGAATGAAGTTTTCAATTAAATTGCTCGATAAATTAACATTAATTATAATCTGCACTTAATTAAATGACCATTTAGGTAATTTTATATAAGTATATGATAAACTATTATCAAATAACTATAATGTTTAAATTAATTTCCTTAACTTTGGAAATATTTAACTAAATCACTCTTATATAAAAACTGACGCTATTAAATCGTTAACAATTTGAATTCTTGATATTAGCGTGAATGTGTCGCCCTCATGTGCATATAATATATAACTACTTTTAAAAAAGAAGTACTTAGTAAAAAAATTCAATCATTTTATTCCAATTTTAATCAATAACACAGGTCTGCGACTAAAAATCTGCATAGGATTTTTTTACATTTTCTTTTAGATTTTGACCTCCCAAAAACGGGAAAAATATTCAAAACATTCTATCACATAGGTTTTCATAGATATTAGTAACAACATAAACTAGTCTTAAAGTAGTATTATTGCACAATAAAAATAAATTAGCTTCGCTTCCAATGGGGTATTCTGTGCATATGGAAGAAAACTAACTATAATAATTTGGCCATTATCCTGGAAAGAATCAAATATCAGGACCATTAATGGATGGTTTGGATCAGCAGGCAGGCTATACTAAATACCCTTGCTTCTTATGCTTATGGGATAGTAGAGCCAGAGAACAGCATTGGACTAAATGTGATTGGCCACCACGAGAAACTTTAAAACCTGCTATCAAAACTACTTTGGTGTCGCCAGAAAAAGTTTTGCCACTTCTCCATATCAATTTGGGGTTGATGAAACAATTTGTAAAATCATTGCAAGTGGATGGAGACTGTTTTAAATGTCTATATACAAAATTCCCCAAGCGGTCAGAAGCAAAGTTGAAAGAGGGAGTTTTCACTGGCCGCGACATAAGAAGGCTTTTAACCGACACTCTCTTTATGAAAAGTATGAATGAGAAAGAAAAAGAAGCTTGGATATCGTTCAAGGATGTAGTGAAAAAGTTTTTAGGAAATACTAAGGATCCTGACTACAAAACCATTGTTCAACTAGCAGCATACGAAGCTCAAGGCTGCAAGATAAGCCTGTAGGTCCATTTTTTACACTCCCACATAGACTATTTTCCTGAAAACCTGGGAGCTTACAGTGAAGAATAGGGGATAGTTTTTTCCTTGTAGGTTTCTCCAAACTAAAGATATTTTCTTGAAACATAACTAAGAATACTATCCATTAAATTACCTTTCAAACAAAGAAAATAAAAATTGATTCATCCGTTTAGGAGCCACAATGCCACAGACACACACAAATACATACATATATATATATAGCGGTCAAACATATAACACTCCTCTTTTCGGGCGGGGCTAACAAAAGATGCATTATTTATGATACCCTACGGGCTGGCCTTAAAAAAATGAAAGCAGGCAATAAAATATGATAAATTTACTATTATTTGGTTATAAATTCAAGAAATTAAATTTTCAGCAAGAGCAACAGAAACAATTAAGAGTTCAATTACAACAAATGCAGCAACAACAGCAGCAGCAACAGCAACAACAACAAAGGGGACAAATGCCACCACAAATGCAACAGAATGTAGGTGCTGGTGTAGGTGGTTTAGCACCAGGTCAACGTATGATGCGACCTGGACCTGGTCAAGTTATATCAAATAATCCTGGCTTAAGACATCTTTTACAACAAGTAAGTATTAAAAGTGGACAAGTGGGAGTTTTGTTGAATATGTTAACAGCATTGAGTGGATTATTACCATTAACGATTTAAATGACCCATCTTCAGAAGTGGATTAACAAAATCTATCAATAAAGACCTTTTTTAGGTCTATATGGATAATCCGCCTCTGTTCATCCTGTAACTGAAATGAATGAGCTATAATTTATAAATTTGTTTGTGATTTTTTTAGCAACCACAATATAGGCCACAACCAATGGGTATACAACAGATGGGCCAAGGAGCTGGACCAAGAGGGCCACAAATGCCACAACAAAATAAACCAAATCAGTATGATGATGTATCTAATTTTGATTACTATGTGAATACTTAAGTTTATTCAATTGTTTAATTTTTTTATATTAAGTTATTATTAATTTTAAATATTTATCGTAAAAGAACGTAAAATGTTTTCCACATTTTTTATTTAATAAATGATTATTGATTAATGAGGTCATTCATAGAATGCATGATGTAAATAAAAATCGTGGTTTTGAAAAATGAAACTCTTGCCACATTTCAATGGTTTTTTTTCATATCAGAATACAAAAATTGGATTCATTAGGATTCACTCGGATTAATTGAACATTTTTCCATTATTTTCCTCAGTCTAACGACATAACCAGTTCCTTAGTTTCAAAATGTTTATTATACATTGAAATTCTTCTTAGTATTTTATGAATGGTTACATTAATCATAAAAAATTCAATTATATATGTATAAAAATAAATACATAATTTATGAAATATTATATGTTTTCGTCTAAAATTTTCCATAAATTCCTAAAAATAATGTTTATATTTCTGGTTAAAGGAATGAAGAATCGGGCTCTATAGCTTCATCTGTTTAAAATAGCATATATTACCAGGGAGACGTCTTGCCTTCGGATAACAGGTTGTTCTTAAGAGGGAACAGAAGACTTCTTGATCTGAGTGCTGGGGACCTATTTATGGTGGGACCTCTTTTATGTATTATTATTGATCTTGGAGAGACTGACATATATTTTCGAACTGTTTGTTAAAAACCGTTACGTAATTATTAAAAGAAAAAAAAAAAGTACTCTTCCAGCAACTCCAGATAACCATCATCAACTGCTGCAAAAGCGACAGTCCATACGCTTGTAAGACACCCTTTTTAATCGCAGTTCGATTAAGCACCAGTGCTGTAACCATCATTTATCTTTGAATAATTGCGTAATTCGATTTAATAAGATGTCGCCATATTGCTCCTTGAAATAGACGAATTGTGTCTACTTCCTGCCCTTCAAATATATCCGTTAAATTCGCAAATGATTTGACCAAAATTTGTTAGTGTGCGGGTTATATTAGGGTATTGAAATTAAAAATTCACGCATAAGATAGATCTAAAATATTTATTTTCAAATAATATTTTGTATAAATTAAATTTTATTTACATGTAAATTTTAAAACACCCAATTTTCTATTATAATGGTCGCTTCACACTACGTTTGTTGTTGTAATAACTGCATTTATCTGATAAATCGTCACAACAACAATCGTTGTCTGAAATCGATCTAATACTAATTTAAAAATATTCCATAAATAAAATACTAAAACATTTTAACAATTCGAGTAAATATTCGTTTTATGTTGTACATCATATTTAAGGTTTTCTTGATCAAAAAATCTATGGGCATTCCGTCTGAAATTGCAATATTGTTCTAGACCTTGAGATATTCAGAGATGTAAGTTTTCGAGAGCTTATATTTGAAGAAATATTCACTTGAGAAGTAAGCTGACTACTAAACGCTTTAATTTACTGTAATTTCAGCCAATTTAGAAAGATGGACGTTAGCAAGTCAAGCAATTTTAATTGAAATAAAAACACGATTATTTATTGTAACAATTTATTAATTATTCGAGGATAAAATTAGGAGAAAATCATGTACAACATAAAAATAATTAAAAATAATTGTGGAATAAACTTTTGATTAATTAATATACACAGATAATGAACAATGAATAATGTTTTCTTTAAATACAAATTCATGGATTTTCATTTTCATAAAGAGCTCTTTATGTTGGAACTGCATCACCCTGAAATAGAAGAAAACAATTCATTTATGAAAAACTTAGCGCGATTTCTTGCTCGAAAAATTATTGATAAAAACATTAACCCGGCAGCACAAAGCGTCAACCGTTCGGAAATCTTTAATCAATAACAACTTTCTAATTTGAAGTGTTAAATTATCGATTACCAGTTATGGAGTAGAGTGAGTGAGCTTTTCATTGAGCTTGAAAATCTAGGTCAAGTTTAATATCTGCCCAAAATGTGCGCCTACAATTAATTTATGAAAAACTTAGCGCGATTTCTTGCTCGCAAAATTATTGATAAAATCATTAACCCGGCAGCACTTGCGCGCGATTTCTTGCTCGCAAAATTATTGATAAAATCATTAACACGGCAGCACTTGCGTCAACCGTTCGGAAATCTTGAATTCAATAACAACTTTCTAATTTGATGTGTTAAATTATCGATTACCAGTTATGGAGGAGAGTGAACTTTTCATTGAGCTTGAAAATCTAGGTCAAGTTTAATATCTGCCCAAGATGTGCGCCTACATACCTAACATTTTTCGTTTGAAGCATTTCTATCAATAAAAGTTATTTTTCGAATTTCAAACATATGTAAACTTAAAACAGGGCACCCTGTATACTACTGTCTTAATAATGATACATCGTATGACACACCAACTAACACTATTCAGAAAACTACCCGTTAAAAAATTTTGTGGCCGTGAGAACCTTTGTTCAAAACGATTCAAAGAACATTTTGAGGGTGGTTAAAAAAAATTTCCCCGTCTTAAATCCGGCTGTACTTATTTTCTTCAGTTATTGCTAACCGAGAAAAGACTTATCTAAATCTATTTTAAGATAGATAGTGTTCAGATGTTAAGTTTCTTTGATATGCAATGAAAAATTTAAAAACTTAGGTATTGTCTTTGATCTACACTCGAATATTCAACTCCTTCTAGACTCTATCTCCGATTTTTGTTTTACTTCAAGTAACAAATTAAAATAATACAAGATTACTTACCCATTCTCTCATAACCATCAATATAGTATTATTTGTCATTTTGGGTCCAATTAAGGGATTCATTTGTGCCATATAACAACACACCCAGCTGAAACAACAAATAATTAACAATTCATACCATCTCAAATCTAAGAAAAAAAAACCATATACTTACAATCCCCAGCACGTAGCCGCCGTTAACATTAATACAACACGAATTATTCTGTAACAAAAACATATTTTTGTAATTTACACCAAAAAAAACATGAAGTATTTGTACTTACTCTCGATTAGGTCCTTTTGGTACAAGAATTGGTAATACAACACCAACAAAACCCCAGAAGGCTGTAAATATAAGGCATGGAAAAAATGCTGCTCCCATATTTTTTCTAATTTATTTTTTATTTTACAATTTTATTGCTCAGAAATCAATTGATTCAGATGAAGTTGTCCTTCGTATATCTGTCACATGAGAATTCATAGAGTATTCAATATCGGAATAAATACAGATAACGCACCCAATCGCTAATCATAGAGTGAGTATATGTATTGAGTGTCACGTATGGATTTACCATAGACCTTTTCAGCGATTTGTTTTTGTTTCGAACAGTTGTCAAAAAACTATCAACCTAAAGAAAATCTAATATATTTTGGGATCTGACATATGGGCGAAGCTAAAACAACATGGCTGACATAAAGTGACAAATTTTAAAAATAACATAGCAATACACACCCTTTGTGCAATTTTTCAAGAAGAGAATGATTAATATCAATGAAATTTGTTGTTGGGGACAAACAAAACCGAGTAATCGTAATTTTACTGAAGGTGAAAGACTTTAGAAAGTAGGTCTTGTGATTAAATATGGAAAAAATCAAGTCGAAAGTGAAGAGGATGTGCTCAGTTTAACGTCATACTGTTTACAAACAACTAATTTAAAAGAAAAACCTCATCAAATCGATATAAATAAATAAATACCTCTTCCAGTATTCTTGATGTCAAAACACAGTAATCTTTTTAGATTTAAACATAATTAGTTGATAAGACATAATAATTTTTTTTTTTTTTAATGAAGTTAGCACACTTTTTGACTTGGTAAGATATTTTTTAATCGCAGTGTTTTCTGCCATAATTTTAAGACATCAATTTTCTCAAAATTACCAAAATAATTTTCAATTTTCGTGTAATATTTGCCTACATGAGGCAAATTATGAAAACTCAGATCTGTATTCGTATTGGAACGACTTTAGCAATTTTTCACACAACACTTTACTCTTCTCGTGCTTTTAAATTGAGATAAATACTTTCCAAACGCCATAATTTAATTTTTTTATCAATTATTTATTATTGTTGTAATTATAACTTGCAAAAAGTAATCAACTCCAAACTTATCAATGCTCAACACTAAAAGCTGTAACTTGAAATTAGTTTCTACTTTAACAACCAGGTGCCATGCCTTCTTTTTTCAGATCCCAGTAACTTAATTGAACAGCGCCTTTTGACTCAAAAGGCGCTGTTCAATTAAGTTACTGGGATCTGACAAAAGGAGGCATGACACCTGGTTGTCAAAGTAGAAACTAATTTCAAGTGAAGATAGAAAACACGTGATATGTCTTTATTTGATTGACAGCTGTCCGAAACAAAAATCCCGAAAATGTTAAAGTTGATTCAGGCATATTAGTTAGGTGAGTTCACCCCAAATTGATGGCCCACAAACGATCCACAAATCAGCAACTGCTTTGTGTTTGATTTCAACATTTTTGTGAAGTAAATGCTAATCACCTCTGTTAGCAATAATATAATCTTGTAGGAACCATTTTTCTTGACAAAAAGCACACTCTAATATTTTCAGAGCAGAGTACATTCTGTACCTCTTAGATCATATGTTTTCAAATATTTTTTTAATCTATCATTGGTGACATTCTTTTCAAGTTAAAATATTGACATTCCATTGAATGACTAGTCTTGATTTTGGTTAGGTATAATCTTACAATTATAAATATTTATTTGAATGTATTTAATAACAAATAAAAGTTTATTTAATTATATGCCAACGTTGTATAAAAGTATATTAAAACTTGGTGTGTAAAGTGTTATAATTTTTATACCAACATATTTGTTGAAATTAATTCCATTAATTAATATGTTAAGAAAGTTTTATTCATTCCAAATATTATAAAAATTAATTTAATACAGGTATTGAAACAGTTGGAAAGAATTTCTATTGTACAAAAATATCTACGAACAGTATTAAAATGGCTGGCAGCAAAGTATTAAAACGGATGGATGTTATCAAATCACCAGAAGATTTACGAGAGTATCGTGGTTTAGAACTTGTAAATAAACTTAAAGTTTTAATTGTTAGTGATCCAACGACTGATAAATCAGCGGCTGCTTTAGATGTTAATATTGGTTAGTATATAAATTCCATTTTCGATTTTTAGAGATATCTCACAATCTGAAATTTTTATAGATAACTCAATTTTTGGCTAGGATGCTTAGTATTTCTGTTTAACAAAGCTATGATAGAGGAAATAGTAAATGTTGTAGAATAGAATCCAGTTGTAGTGTTATCATAATACGTCTTCAATTTTTTTCGGGGAATAAGTAACCATTTTCTAATTCATAGCTATCATGATTAACTATATTGTATTTGCGAACAGAGGCCCTTGGAAGTGATATGAGAACTTCGGAACGCCTGCGATTGTACTCAGACCATATCTGTCTTGTAGTACCACAAGTACGTTCTTCCCTCCATCTAAGATTGGCCTTTTTCAGAATATCCTCTTTCAGGAGTAACTTGCAGTTCGCAAATGGAACTCCCGGGTGTTTATTGATGCTTGAGTCCGGCAGCATCATGCCATTTCTGGCAAGCTTGTCGGCTCCACAATTTCCTGGAATGTCCCTGTGTCCCGAATATTTATGTTACTATTAAAACATTTATTTGGTAACATAAAATGTATTTATGGCTCTGTAGGAAATTTTTGCTTCATCTCAATAAAACGAAGGAATCATTTTAATAATACAATCTAAGTTGTTTTATTGTGTTTACACTACAGAGTAAAGTTCAAAAGTCATTTACTGACGCATATTGTATTAGTCTCCATTTTTATTACGTCATATTCTACGTCACAGCCCTCTTTTAAACATTTTCAAAGAAAAATTCGTCCACTGCTAGTCAGGGCTATACAAATTGGAGGGTATAGTGATGGATTTACGTCTAGGGCGGTATGATTTTAGAGGTTTTGTTATGAATGAATGTAAAATTTTCAGTAAGATATATATTCAATACGTATTGATAACTGGGAGTTGCAACTCGCCAACTGGCGATAATAATTCGTACTAATGAAAACCAGAAGTCCCGAATTCAATAGTTACAATTTCGAACACCAGATGGCAATATTTGTACTTCCCATTTTTTAAAGTCAATAAAATTACCCAAATACAAATTAGATAAATCTCGCCAATTGGCGATAAAATTTGTACTATTAAACTGGAAGTGGATCGCTTTTTCAGTAGTTCCAATTTAGACCACCTGATTACTTACCATTTATCAATAATGCCTGTCCCAAAAAGTATAAGATAGAGGAGAAGTATTTGGTATCTTTGTTTCTTAAATTTTTATTTCTTTATTTAGGTTTTATGAGTGATCCTGATAAATTACCTGGTCTTGCACATTTTTGTGAACATATGTTATTCTTGGGTACGGAAAAATACCCAATTGAAAATGAATATACAAAATTTTTAAGTCAACACGGTGGTTCCAGTAATGCTTGCACATATGCTGATCATACCAAATATTTCTTTGATGTTGTACCAGAAAAATTGGAACCTGCATTAGATCGGTATACATTTATCAAGTTTAAGGGATTTTACGATTCTTATGGTGGCAAAATCATGAACTTATGGTGAATTTTTGTAGAACTTGACGAAAAACACGAAAAATAAAGAGTTTCGCCGAGTTTTCTTAGATTTGCCAAATTTTTGTCGCTGTAAAAATCGTAGATTATATCCCGTTTATTTGTATATCTTATCTAAATTTATTTTGTATATTGGAAATTTTTTGTTCCAGATTTGCTCAATTTTTTATAGCACCTTTATTTACTGAAGATGTAACCGATAGAGAATTAAATGCAGTTAATTCTGAGCATGAGAAAAATATTCCAAACGATACATGGCGCTTAGATCAATTAGATAAGCATACAGGCGATCCAAAACATCCGTATAGTAAATTTGGAACTGGTAAGTAAATAATTTGCCAACAGATACTTCGTTTTATGCATTTTGCATGGGATGGAGTGGGAGGGACAATGAGACCCTTCTTCCACTTGCATAACAACCTTAAGAAAATTATTCTATGTTTTTTGGACATTTTACCATTATTTTAAATATTTCTAATTTGTTTTTTGGCAGGTAATAAAGATACTTTGGATACCATACCCAAAGAACAAGGTATTAATGTTCGTGATGAACTTTTGAAATTCCATGATAAATGGTACTCATCAAATATTATGGCTTTGTGTGTGCTTGGAAAAGGTGATTAACTTTTTAATATATAAAAAAAAAAAACAAAATAGAAGTGGCTAAAACGTAAGTATGATTCAAATAAATCACTGATGCTGATGTAGTGATTAGAAATCGTTCAATATGGGAAATTATCGAAATTTGGTGGGAAGATGGTAATTTATTTGCCTTTTAATCTTTCTGTATTCTTTAGCAGTACTGATATTAATTTTTTACAGTACATTTTTAAGGAACAAATCTGTTCAAAATTTAAAATAAACCCTAAATACAAATTTTCAAAATTTTTTTACATTTATAATTTGTAGAGCCTTTGGATGAAATTGAAGATATGGTTGTACGATTATTTTCTGATATTAAAAATAAAGATGTGACTTCTCCAAGATGGGATGATCATCCATTTACTGATGATTATCTAAAATTATTTGCAAAAATAGTGCCTATCAAAGATGTTCGTAATTTAAATATTACATTTCCAATACCGGATTTACATGAATACTATAAATCTGGGGTAAGAATCCCTTTTTTTTTGTAGTATATAAATTAGTTGTCCAATCATCTTAGGAATCTAACGGAATAAGCTGAACACTGATACAAATACACTCCTTGCTCCGTAGGACCTTTAAAAGCATACAAAACCTACTCAGCGCCTACACTATGAACAAATAAGCAATATGGCGGTGACTAGGTACCATGTGAGAGAGTGAGAGTATGTCTCCATCCTACTTCTACCTGCATTACAGCATACCTTGTCTAGTTCTACCATGATTTGTACTATCAAAATATGTTTGTACAAATATTCAACGTATTCCGTTAGATTCCGAGATTGATACCTTTTCTTGACTAAGATGATCAGGATTATAGGTTGAATTAGTCGAATTTTATTTATTTTTGTAGCCAGGAAATTATATCAGTCATTTAATTGGACATGAAGGACCTGGTAGTTTATTATCTGCTTTAAAGGCTCGTGGTTGGTCTAGTAATCTATTTGGTGGATTTTTACGTCCATCACCTAGAGGTTTTGGATTTTTTGGTGTATCAATGGATCTTACTGAAGAAGGAATGGATCATATTAACGATATTATCGTTACTGTATTCCAGGTTAGTTTTTACTGGGTTATTTCATATATTTTTCGGATCTCTTATCTCGAATATAAGATATTTCAATCTTCTTCGTGTTTTATCCTTGATTCCACGTCTGATAAATTGTGTGTGTGTGTTTTTTTTAGTACATCAATCTGTTGAAAAGTGATGAACCACAAAAATGGATATTTGAAGAACAAAAAAATATTATGGCTATGCATTTTCATTTTAAAGATAAAGAGGTTCCAATTAGTTTCGTGGCGAATCATGTCCATAATTTACAGGAATATCCTATGAATGAAGTATTATCCGGCGGCTATTTATTAGAAGAATGGAGACCAGAACTTATTACTCAAGTGCTGGAATATCTTAAACCAGAAAAGTCCAGGTAAGTTATTTCTTTCTGAAGTTTTCTCTAGAATAGAAGTTTTCTCTGCATCTTCGCTTGCTAGCCTCCTATATTTGAACTCTGTAGATTTTGTAGCCTACAGCAGAGGTGGATTATTCATAATTTTTTAATCCGTCTCTGTCCTGTGGATATATTGTGGCTAGCCTCCTACAGATGGTATTTACTTACACTTAGATCCAGAAGCACTGCACGCCCTGATCCTCTGTTGACCTCGATAGAAGATTGTAACTTCATTTATCTAGCTCCAGGAGACAGATTTACTCAAATCGAAAATCATTTACATTTTTAGGGTCGCAATTGTAGCACAAAAGTATGCAAACCGTCCAGAAAATGAACGTGAACCATGGTATGGAACTGAATATAGCTTAAGCAAAATTTCCGATGAGACAATACAAGTTAGTTTTCTTAAATATTCAAATTTTTGTGCACATATTAAAAAATTGTGGATATTTTGTATTTTAGAATTGGAATTCAGCTGGATTTTGTTCAGAATTGCATTTACCACCTGTCAATGAATTTATACCAACAGATTTTTCATTAAGACCTAAGGATGACGATGTATGTTACATTTTTATTATTTGGGTTTTTAGCTAAAATCTTATAAAAAAAATTGTTGTTTAGATAACTCAACATCCGGCAATAATTTATGATTCGTCTTTAATTCGATTATGGTTTAAACAAGATGATGAATATAAATTACCAAAAGCAACTGTTCGATATGATTTTGTTAGGTAAATAATTTAAATTATATAATAAAAGAGCCTTGTTACAAAATTAAAGCTTTTTAGGCTTTTTCTATTGCTATATGCTTCAAGATTATAAATAATTTATGTTCTTTTTTGTTTGTTTTTAGTCCTCTAGCTTACCTGGACCCATTAAATTATGATTTAACTCATCTTTTTGTCGTACTATTTCGTGATTCTTTAAATGAATACGCATATGCAGCTGAAATTGCTGGCTTAAAATGGGACTTAGCGAACACAAAATATGGTATGGTGGTAAGTAATCGTGATTTGTGATTTTAAAGTTGATAAATGATTGAAATGATTGAATTGATTTAAGATAATTTTAAAGCTTAATTTAAAATTTGTTTTTAGTTAGCTGTCAATGGATATAGTTCCAAACTACACATACTATTGGAACGGGTTATAGGAAAATTAGTTAATTTTGAAATTGATCCAAAACGATTCGACATAATGAAGGAAAATGTAAGTTTTACTCTTTTTAATCTCGTAAAATAGTTTAGTACGAGATTGGGCTAATATAGAAGGCCTAAGGCATAATTGTAATGACTGGATTTTTATTTATTTTCGTTTTTAGTACACTAGAGAATTGAAAAATTTCACAACTGCTCAACCTTATCAACATGCTGTCTACTATTTAGCTATGTTATTAACGGAAAGTGCATGGAATAAGGAAGAATTATTAGCGGCATTAGATCGTAAGATTTCTGTTACCTTAGTTAAAGCGAAACACTTAATCAATAATGTTAATTTATGTTTTTTTAGAAGTAACTGTTGAACGCTTAAAGGAATTTATACCAAGTTTGTTATCCAAATTACATATTGAAGGATTAATTCATGGCAACTTTAATAAGGCAGTATGTATGTTTTTCTTTTTAAGGTTTTTTTGAGGATGATATTCATAGAGTCTTCATGTATGTGGATTTTGGGACCCAAACACTGTAGTAAGTAAAGTTAACCGAATTGTTTTGGAATATTCGTTGGTACAAAGTATATTGGTTTTATAGAAAACAGTTGATTTATAATTTCCTTTCTACTACCTGCTCAACCCGTGCAGAATTCCGCAGTGCGATACCCGTGGCTAAAAACAGGCTAGGGAAATAATATGTAGTGATACAATAACTTTTTTTTATAGGCAATTTTATTACAGATATGATATACAAATTACATAATGAACAAAATTAAATCCTAATAAAATTTCTCTATCCTGTTTATTTTCAAGAGGTACATTTTTAGACCGTGAGTCTATTTTTCGCCCGAAGCCAGCATGATAAGCTGGAAAATGAGGAATAAATCATGGAATTTGATAAAGAAATAAGGATTATGTTTGGGTACCAAATTTTGTGGGAAAGACATTCAGGTTTTAGCTTAGTTTTGGATTCAGTTTTTTTATATATTTTTTCTGCCTTATAGGACGCGTTACAATTAGGAACAAAAGTTGAAGAACAAATAAATCAATCATTTGCTATTACTCCATTATTACCACGTCAATTGGTATTGAACAGGGAAATCGATTTAGATGATGGTAAGTATTGTGATTTCCTAGTTTTATGCGAATATTTAGAGTTCTGTAATCAAATATCTTGATTTGAAAATTTAAGGTTGTAATTATTTGTACGAAATTGAAAATAATATTCATCGAAGTTCGTGTACAAGTTTATATTATCAATGTGGAATGCAAAAAACTGAATCAAACATGTTGTTAGAATTATTTTTACAAATTATTTCCGAACCATGTTATGATATTTTACGTACAAAGGTTAGTTCTTGCTATAAAATCACACAATGTCAAATTTTGATCCTAGAGAGGGTGAAAATATCTATGCTAATGTAAGGGCAAGTAAAATAATGGGGGCTTTCTTTTGCTAGGTAAGGTCTTTAAGGTTGTTGTGACAGTGAAAGGAGGTCTTTTTATCCCTCTCACTCTATCCTATGAAAAATACATAGAACAAAGTATCTGTTGCCAACTTTAAATAGTCAAATTTTTTACTAAGTTTACCTTGTACCTTGTGAACATTTTTGTTTGTTTTGTTCTATCAAAATTTGGCATTGCTTGTATTCTTTTACCACGCGTATTTTTGGAGAAATATTGTATGTAATATTTTATTTTACAGGAACAATTGGGTTATATGGTTTTTAGTGGGTTAAGACGTTCAAATGGCGTACAAGGATTACGGATTATTGTTCAGTCCGATCGACATCCTAATTTTGTAGATAGTCGAATTGAGGAATTTTTAAAATCAATGCTGGTATTTATAAAAATGTCCCACAATATTTTTAGCTGGCATAAGTTCAACCATTGTATAATTAAATTAGATAATCATAAATATAATGGCGACGACATTCAGTTAACGACGAACCGAATTTCGTTTGTTAACTGCATGTTGCTCCTGAATGAAGATATCTTAAAAAGGAACAATCTTAGGTGAAGGAAGCAACACACTTGTGGTACTACAAAATAGATATACTCTGAGTACAATCGTATACGTTTCGAAGATCTTATATCGCTTCAAAAGGCCTCTATAAGCAAAATCGTTGCGGCTATTACAGGACACTGGCTATACGACAGGCACGCTGAACGACTTGACCTATCACTGCATCACGATTATTACAGGAGTTATCACAATGTAGAGGAGGAGGAAACAATATTCTATCTTCTCTGTCACTGTCTGTCTCTTGGCATGAGAGGTTTGATTCAATTAAGCCAACCTTTCGTTGATGTCAAAGCACTCCTACTGTTCTGAAACAACTCCAAATGGTTCATGGAGTAATTCCCCGTATTTTTAAATTTATGCCAGCACTTAATTTTACAGTTTTTCTTGAATGATACTGATTTTTGTTTAAATTTTAGGATTACATAACGAATATGCCGGACGAAGAATTTAAATTACATAAAGATGCGTTAGCAGCACAACGATTAGAAAAACCAAAACGATTATCTGGACTATCAGCACGTTTTTGGAACGAAATTTCTAATCAACAATATAATTTTGATCGTGCTCAAATTGAAGTGGCTTATTTATTAACAATAACCAAATTGGATATTATTAATTTCTTTGAAGTACGCAAACAAAATAGGCGCTCGATATTAGGGAGTATACTATTTATCCAATATATTTCCTCCAAACCAGTTTCGGAATCTTATGGCTATAACCGAAACCCTGAACCAATAATATCATAAATTATACTCCCTAATAACGTGTCTGAATAATTTTATTTTATTTTACTCTTTGAAAAAAAAAAACTTTTATTTTAGAACTTCTTTTTGGAGAATGCAAAACAACGGAATAAATTAGCCGTACATGTTCTATCAACGGCCGAAGGTGGTGCTGGTAAAATAGACAATAACGTGGATGCTAATGTTATCGAACAAGAGGCACGGAATAAAATCACAGATCCAAATGTATTTAAGAGTACACAATCAATGTTCCCGCTAGTACAACCGTATATAGAAATAGTTCGAAAGGGAAGTCGAAGTAAATTGTAATTTTTAGAATATTGATATTATTAAAAAATAAATAAAAAAATATGTATGCACATTGTGCGTGTGGCGTGAAATATACAGTTTTAGTACTTAACAACAAATTTGTGTTTTATTTAATTTTTTTTACCTTTTCCACTCATCTGAGAGGGCCGTCAATAGCAATTTTTTTTATAAGAAACATTTTTTATATTTAAATTTTTGTTCTATCTCTAACGGTTTACAAGATGGGTCCTACGGACCTAAGACCCAATTGACCTATATTGCTCATTTACGAACTCAATCTTACTCGATGATGCTGTCAATAGGAAATATTCATGAAACTTAAATCTGTGTTGTAAATTCATTTTTTTAAAGTGTACATTATACATTGAACTGTCACCAATTGACAGATCACGTACTTATACGTCATCAACAGAGAGCGCCAAAAAACTGCATTTAAATATTTCAATATTATAATGTATTTTAAATATTTTTTTACACTTAAATACTGCATTTTTAAACAGTATTTATATTTTTTACTTTGTTATAACGGTGTAAACAATGAATTAAAAATATAAAAAAAATACATTAATAATCCCTATTTTCGATATTAATTATATGGCCTATTATAGGTAAAGTTTAGGCTAGGCACTATACTTTTAAGATGCCTTGTATTCATTTATTGTAAATAAATTATTTTCAACTTAAAAATACTCTTAGATCATATATTTTAAAAAATACCAAACCCTGATGATAATTGCGTTATCAAATGTCAAAATGCTAGATAAAAACAATGTTTTTAGAAACCGAGATTCGAAGAATTATCATTTCCAAAAGAACATTTTGAAAATACTGCGGATAAATTAATTATAATTAATGAATATTAGAACAAAAAAAGCTAGCCCCTTTTTATTATAATATCATAAAATTGTAGAAAAAATATTTTTAGTTAGGTTATCATGGATGTCAAAAAATATACTTGCGTTAATTGTGGCGAAGCTACTTCTGAATTATATAAACAATATAGTCCGACCGTTTTAAAAGTTATGACATGTGTAAGTATTAAAAAAGCCTTTTCCTCTCCTTTGTGGAGGATGCAAACATGATGTCTTTTTTAGTTTTTACGCAAGCTAGATATTGCGGTAAACCATTCTAGGTTAGGTCCTAGGAATTGATAGTCTAAAGTTTAATTCAATAAAATCTGTTTACGTCTACATTTCTAGAACCTAGATACTATGAAATAGGTACAAATTTTGATGCGCTAACATCTGTATATTGTGAGAAAATGATGTCTTTTTTAGTTTTTACGCAAGCTAGATTGCGGTAAACCATTCTAGGCCCTATAGGAATTGATAGTCTAAATTTTAATTCAATAAAATCTGTTTACATCTACATTTCTAGAACGTAGGTGCTATGAAATACAATTTTAATTGGCGCTAACATCTGTATATTATTTTTCAGAGATCATGTCATCATGTCGCCGATAAATACATTGAATATGATTCAATAATTATAATAACTGATTTAATTTTATTGAATAAGCAAGCATATCGTCATACTCTTTATAATACTAAATTCGAGGTGAGTTTTAACCGTTTCAAGGAGCGTTTCGAAAACTTTCGTATTCACATCGCTAAGTGCCAATCCCGAGAGAAGCAATCAGTTTAATTCTCTCCTCTAAAAAGTAAGGAGTATTTTAGTAAATAGATTATTACTTTGGAAACTCGTATTTCAGTAAAATATGTTATTAAATTTGCACTTTAGCGAATTGTCTTAAAAATACTCCTAGAACTTGGTTGTTTTAAATCCACGAGCTTTCATTTACTGATCCACGGGCTGATTATGTCTTTAATAGGGTCGAGTAGGCATAGGTGTACATTGGTTTCTGGCTAACCAACCAGCCAACTAATATTTGGTTAACACTTGCGATTGCGTTCACTCACTGATCCATGGGGAACTGCGGGTTGATTTGGAGTTGTCCGGGTGTCTAATTACACCGGTCTGTGGATGTGGTGTCAGTAGCAGCACTGTTTCAGAAGTAGTGTATTTTTACCGTTTAATTGGATGTAAATACGAAAGTTTTTTTTAGAAAAACATCGTCAATAAATAATCAATTCGTATATTTTGTTTCTATTTTTGAAGAGCCATTGGAAACTGGCTGTATTGTTACTGTTGATGGAAACATATTCGGAATGGGTAAATACTTCGTCCGATTTGGTTTATATGCCTATTTTATATAATAAACCAGCAAATGAAGAATATCAGAAGGAAAAAAGATTTTATTTTATTTGCCTTACAGTAATCATTGGTAGGTATTCGTAATTAAGGATCTTTAATGTTTAGAAACGTAAGAGGTTTTTTTGGGAATGTAGGATGCAAATAAAATGTATTTGTGTGTCCTACATTCCCAAGAAAAACCAAATAATTATCAATTTTCAAGGCCAGGTTATCATAATTAAAATGTTTTTGATAGGTACTATCGTATTTGTATCGACGATATCGATAATGACACGATTAACTCAACGTTTATATAAACGTAAAAATGATTTTACATCATTTAAAGAAACCAATTTTTTTACGATTTGGAAAGCTGTTACATTATCAAGTTTTGGACGTTTCTTACATTTACCAGCATTAATATGGGGTGATTTTAAAGTGGCTGAAACACATTTTGTATTTGTATTAGGATATACAATACTTACACAATTGTTAGTACATTCAGGTTGGTGAAGCACAAATTTTATGTTGATATAGAAAATGGTTTAGGCGGCGATGTTAGCTATATTCCAGGAATTTAGTCTCAGAGGTTGGGGATTTGGTATCACGGTCTTCTTAATCATATCGGGCGCCGGGGTGCAAAAACGCTTGTAACGCTTGAAAATATTGAAGCTACGAACAAAATTTTGGAGGTATTCATAAAATCGCCTAATTAGACCATTTACGGATGTCCGTCCGTTTGTCAACACGATAACTCAAAAACGAAAAGAGATATCAAGCTTAGAAAATAGCGTGCTTAGGACGTAATAAGTAAGGTCGAGTTCGTAAATGTGCAACATAGGTCAATTCATTGGGTCACTATATGTGTTTGTTTGTTTATAGCAATTACTGTATCCACAGGAAATGAGAGGAAAGGTACCCTTATTACTTTGAGTGTAAGAGTGACCATCTTTCTTTACATTTTTTTGTTTTCACTGGTTTTTTTAGTCTTCCAAAATCAACCTAGTGCCTTTCTCCACAAATTTGTCTTTTTCATCTTTGTTTTTAGTCTTCGTAGTAGTAAATCAAACTGGCTCCCTTTTGTCTATAATGAATAGTATGATCTCTTTTCCCCAACACTCTACGCCCAGATGCCACGCAATCACGGAATAAAGACGGTCCTGGTTGGTACAAACAAAAAGCATTTCCGTATAACTTAAACTCCATTCACATTCAAATTTTCAACACTCTTACTTAATTTGACGGGACTGTAAAAGTTCAGGAAATTTGTTCCGTTGATGTTAACTTTGAGGCTTTGCTGCTCATCGAATTTTTTTTATTTTTTCTAGTTATTATTTGCTGTTCTCGAAAACAATCAACAATTATAATTTTAATAGCGTATGTATTTAAAATTTATTTTACACAATTATTTTCGTATGTACTCTTAAGTATAGATATTTGATAGTTATTATTTTGTTAAAATTTTTATTGTTATATTAAAAAAAATCGAAAATATTAAGTAAAAAGTATGTTTATTTCGAACATTATAAGGTCTAGGGTCAGGATCCATGATTAATATTTGATAGTCATTTCAAAAAATGCTTGAAGTATTTTCAAATAAACAAAAGGTACAGTATCAGTATAAAGACTTAAGTTTATTTTTACTCAAAAGATGTTAATGAAAATCCACGCTTGCTATCTAGCATGCTGAATAGAGAATCAGCTTTATTAATTCTGTGATATTCATAATAATAGTAAGAGGAGTACCGCAAATAAGTCCCTATAGCTATAGCACCTAGACCAGGGGGTCCAAAGGGGCCCGCTTCTTGAGAACAACCTGTTACCCGAAGCGAGACTCCGGGTAACAGATATTTTAAGCAGATTAAACTATAGGATTCTGTTGAGGCTAGACGCCGCGTATAAGCCAACAACTTCTTCGCCCAGATTTTTTCCAGAATTAATGAAAGGTTTCGTATCTAAAAATTTTAAATTTGTCGCCTTGCAGATTTCTACAAGTTATGAAGGTGGTAGTTCAATCGACAGTGTCTTGTCAAGAATCCCACCATCCTTCTCAACTGAGGCGAGTGACCTAGCTGTGGTAATGCATAGTTTTGCGTGTCGCATGTCCTGCGCGAAGTCCCATTAATCAAGATGGGCCTAACCATTTCTTGATTCAGTAAGATACGGAGAATGGGACAATCTCTCTCGTGCCAACGAATCCTTTGCGTCATTCCCTTTAACGCCAGAGTGATTCAGTACCCAGGTCAATCTGATTGTGTTATTCAGTGCCTGAAGGTTCAGTTCCTCGAAGAATTCATAGACTAGTATTCAAGCAACAATTTACAAAATAAAAATATAATTTATTTAAACAAAATATAAAGCTGCGTTTACACCATCAATATTTAACGTGTTTTTCCATTTGTATTATAATTTCTATTCATTACAATTCGTTCATGATCCAAACGAATATCATTTCGTAAAATTCGTTCACTTATATATTGCCTTATCGAATATTTCTTCTTATACACATTATTTGCTAATTTTTGTGCTTGATGATATGACGACATTGTTATAACCGTAAATATTTGTAATAAAAATAATTTTTGTATGGATAATTTACAAAAAGTTGACATAAAATATAAAATATTTCCAAAATAACCAAAAACATGATATCGATTTGCTGTTAACGATGTTAAATTATATTTAAAAAGTAAAATATTTCCACATAAAATACAAAGAAATATAAATATAGAAGTTGTTGGTAAAAGGAAATTTTTTAGAAATATTTTACACCATGTTTGCATATTATTCGCGTAAATTATCAGATATATTAATTGTATTACGGAATTGGAAAATATAAATGCAATTGTGATATTCATTAAATGTTGAATGTAGATTAAATAATCGAGATTCACGTATTCGTTGGTGTCGATTAAAATATGATGATGGAAGATTTTGGAAACTTCCATTTCATACTGTAGAATTATGAATGACATGAATATGGAGGTTAAAATTAAAGAGACATTCATGTAACATAAAATGTATTTAGATTGAGCTATGGATGTATTCTTCTCGAATGTTTCTCTTGTTGTGCGCAACGAACTAAATAAGGCAAATATTAGGAATAACATAAATATGACATAACGACATATTTGATTTTTAACGCTGTTTTCAAATAGTTTTATTGGTTGGATCTGTAAAAAAGAAAAAAAAAATCGTTGGTAAAACCAGGCCCTTAACGAGGGTACATAGCGCCAGTGGCAGGTATTTAAGACGTCATCAGAATCCAAAAAATTAAATTTTGCTCTATCACATCCAAAATTTATCCAATTTTAATAAATTAAGTATGTATAATCCTACTAAATTTGGGTCAAATTTGTTGTCAAAATTAACCTAGCTTTAATAGGTTTCAAGAATGTGGGGTGCTGGTCTCGGAATTAAGCATATAAGTGGTAGCTAGCAAAAAACTGGCATCACAGCTGAAAAGAATGACCCAAAATTAGTGTGTTTCAAAAAAAATTCCAATAAGATCGGATAAAAATTGCCTGTGCTATCAAAAAAATAGAATTTTTTAACTTGATGACGTCATCAAAATCCAAAAAATTAAATTTTGCTCTATCACATCCAAAATTTATCCAATTTTAATAAATCAAGTATGTAATCCTACTAAATTTGGGTCATACTTTCCAAATTTGTGATCCAAATCAACCTAGCTCTAATAGGTTTCCAGAATGTAGAACCCTACCCGGATTACAAATTAAATAAAACTTTCGAATACCTTTTTAGTTAATAAATAATCTCCACTAACAGATATTTCGACAGTTAATTTAACGTTCACAAAACAATTAACATGCGGATTATATGCGGTAAATTCGATAATTAAAATTCGTGTTAAATTATCAAACCAACTATAATCAAATACCAAAGTATTTAATATGTTTCTTGAATGTAACGGTGTTCGACCAAACGAAGCCATGTAACCTCCACCAGGAATTAAATGATGTCCTAATATAATAAATCATTTTTATAATTCAACTTCGCAGATCTTTCGAATGCGAGTCCAACTTTACCTAAAATATTCGTTGTTCTTGATACATTTGGTAAATTATACATGAATGGTAAATTCTGTTTTAATATCCTTTGATGGTTATCAATTGGTTTCCAATTTACTGCAAAGTTGTCGGTTTCCATCATACTCAATTCAAATTCATTTCGACATTCTCGAACACCTATTTTGGTGAAATTCTTTTTTGGTATAAAGCATTTGCTTTCGATTTTATTTCGATGTTGTCGTAGTCTATGGAATTTAATTTATGAAAAGTATTTGTAAGATAATAGGTCAGTGAGATGTGAACATAGTATGGAATCAACCATATAAGGAAGTGGGTGTGATTCGATTGTTTGGAGAGTACAGAAAGAAGAATCACTCTCCCTTCAGTTTTTTTTAGAAATATAGCATCTAGGACAGTTAAAGAAACTGGGAAATGATATCGCAGACCATTTGCTAGTTTTTAATAATTATTTAAATAGACTCCCTGCCAAATTGTACCAGTCGACTTCCGCCCTTTTCCCATACAAAAAACTCATCATTTCCCTTCTTTTTATCCCGCCCCTTTTGTCGTCGTCCTTTCTTTACCCAAAATTTTTTTGTATACTGAGTCCATGCGCCCTTTAATTACGCGCTGCCTGTATGCTTGTAGAATGGTTTATTCTCATAAACCTCCTAGTCTTATATTCATTACCGTGGTTCCTACTATTCTTATAGATCCCCTATTATAATTTCGCTGCTGTAGACCCCTTTTGACTTCGTATCGATCACTTTGGGAATGATTGAGTTAGAGGAACATTTTGGACTTGCTTCAGTACTAGAAGAGTTGATTTGACTCCCCATTCTTATGGCTTCCTGGTACAAGAATTGTATGCGGTTAAAACAGGTAAGTCGAAGGTTCACTCCATATTATGTCTGGAGCTAATTGATAATTTTACCGTATTACACCCAGAAGCTTGAAGTTTGTCATAACCATGTAAGATGGAGTCTGCCATTGTGTTGAGAATATGAGCGTGTTATTCAAATATGTCAATATACTGAAAATAATAAATCTTTATTAAATATTTTCCACAAGACTTGCTCATTCGAACAGTTTGAGAACATGCTCGAACAGTTTGAAGTTGTCTGAAAAACGGTTGGATGAATCAAGATGAGAAATATATTCCGCAAAAATAAACGCCACTTTTTCATTAAAAAAAATACATAATATTTGCGGGCATTTAACTTTGTTACCCTTAACTCTTGGACTCTACCAAGGTTCATTTTAAGGGTAAAAAAATGAATTTAAAGATCTTGGTCAGGGCGTCATATATTTTGTAAACATTTCCTTTGCAGGAATGCACTATATCGATTATGAGCGAGCTCATACTCCGACTCGCATTTGGACGATTTTCGAGTGGCTGTGCCGTGCCCATCACCTTTTTTGAGGGCTGGATCCGCGCCTGAAACAGGCCAGAGTTCAATGGTTAAAAACTTACTTGTTCCAAGAATATATTTCGCTAAAACCAATTGTCGATGTATATTTGCCTTCAATTATATCATCGATTGTTTTTTTATTATCGTACGAAAATGCAGTTGTGTAATATCTTGTAAGTAGGATTATAATTAGCAGCATACTTATGTGTATTATGAAATCATATTGTATTATTCGATACAAGTTAAATTGTTTTTCTTTCTCTTCTAAAATCTTTATAAGAGTCGAAGATTTTACTTAGAAAAGCCTTCAAATATAAACATATACCAAGATCGCTAAGCATATCGTTTTCTAAACACAACTTCAATCTATTTTTTCCGATTACTTTTCCGACTCTATGGATTATTTACGGTAATTAAGACCCAAAACTTAAAAAAAACCAACTAACTTTCCGATTTGATTAGTTTTTCGATATATTTTCGAGATTTCTTGTTCAGTAATTTGGTTGTGAAATGTAACTCTTTTTTTCTGTTATTAGCAATCTAGGTTTTGAATAGATCGATGTTATCTTATCTTACCGTTTGTAATTCTGTTGATATAGATTGAAACATATCTCTCTTTAAAAATTTCTTCTTTAATTTTTTTCCTGTCCATTTTTCGGAATTCTTTTGACTTACGTCTACATTAATGTTACAAAATCGTTCATTATGAACGTCCTATAATCAATTTGATCAATTTTCAGAATCAACAAAAATTGGAGTTTGAATATTTAAGACTTTTGTACAAACCTTACTGATAAATTTCCAAAAAATAAATCGAATTAAAACATACAATGGCTCTAATATTAAAATATCTAATAATAAAATTTCAAAATATATTAAAATAAAAACGTAACTACTTCGTGTATCGAAATCTTTTCCAAATATCGTCAATAATATAAGACATGTTGCACTAATAAGGACATAAATTGACCTGTAGAAATTATTTTTGTATTAGAATTAAAAGACTTACACTCCAATTTGACAAAAAGGGAAAATATTAAATGTCTTTACTTGTATAGATTTTTTGACAACATGCCCGAAACAAAAGGGAATCTGTGAAAAAGGTCTTTGTGTATAAGAAATATACTATTAAATGTCTCTTTGCGTGCTTGTGAACAGTAGCAGTACAATAGTAGCAATACTAGTATCTTTCTTATACACATTGTTTAATGTATATGTACTCTCTCACACTCATTGATGGTTTATTGATGTTCCCAAATCAGTTATCGCGTGTATGAACAGACGAATTAATGGAAAGCAAGGCATGTTTTTACGATCAATATTTCAAACAACTACAAATTCTAAGCGAGATTTCCCCGCAAATAACTTCCCAAGAAAACTTTTCAAATTTTACATTTACAAAATAAAATTGTTTTCTTAACTGATCGAAATTTTTACTTACCATCCAATTATTCTACCCACGTATCCAAATTCATATAAAGGTGCACTAAGTTTTGGATCATAATTATTAAACATTGAGTAATTATAACGTTCGATAGGATCTATATTCGAATTTCTAAAAAATGCGAAACAAAGTGTTTTATGTCTTCGAATATATAGGGCATGAAGCATATAGGAAGGAGAACGATCGCTATAGAAAATATTGTCCCCGAAATATGGATAAAATAAGTGAGGCGCTGCGATCAATACGTAGTATCAATAAAAGCGGGCTGTTGTGCGCTAATTTCAAATGATATATCAATTTGTACATTATGCTAACAACAACAGCTAACTTCACAGATACTACTTCTTGATGACAGCGCGGCTGATGGCTTAAAAATGAACTATAAATTCTACAAATTTTTAGGGACAGGTACGCTAATGCTTTAGTACATAGCGATCTTTCTCCTGTTCTATAACCTTCATGATATAGGGTGTATGCCGAAATATACACCAGTATACTGACCAGTGTTGCACATAACCTATAAAATATATTATGACATATTGCCATCATTATAATTAAATATGCTATAATATATTTTATAGGTTATGTGTCACACTGGGCAGTATATTGGTGTATATTTTGGAATACACCCATTTTGACGTCATGAACAAAAGAATATGGCGGACATAGGATGTCAAAACATTTATGATGTCATAAAAAATTCAATATGGTGGCATATTTTAAAACACAAATAAAATGTATTGTCAAAATCATTATTTTTTCTGGTACTTGGGTTATTTTTTGCAAAAACTGAACTTACTTTAAAAGATAACAAACCATTTGAACAATACTAAATGATAAAATTAACGATTTACTGCCAATTAAAAGTGCATTAGTTAAAGATATTGCTTTTACATTAAATTTTACACGATTTTGTAATAAAATTGTTATAGACATTGCCAGTAATAACATTGTAAATATTGTAAAAACTTTAATTTTCCGAGAAAATGCATGCGTATGTTCTCTTATAAACATTCCAAACCATAAATGATGTACAGTAAAATCTTCACTTAATTCTTTAAGTAATGATGTTTTTTTAGTCACATGTTGTTTATGTGTTAAAAATAATTTTGTATGACCATCAAAATGAATCAAACTAAACCATTTTTCTACAATAAATGTCCATTCTAACATTGCCAGATAATCGCGTACAATTATTTTTTCACATTTCCTAGAAATATTTTTTAGTTAAAAACGTATTATTTTTCGATTGGAAAATGTTTTTTTTTTACTCATACCAAGATGGTGAATATCCTCTGAAATCTGTCCATAGTTTGATGGCTTTTATGTGACCTAAAGGTTTCTCAGTCATGATAACAAACCAATCAATTGATCCTTTACGAAAAATTCTTTTATTATTGTTGATTCCAAATAAAACATGATGCTAAATAATTTAGAAATTATAAATATCAGAAAATATGTAATGACTTGCTCATTTAGGTAAAATTAAGCCGATTATTTCTATCATATTGTGAAGATATTTTTATCATATTAACCTTTTGGGTTGGCAAAGCTACTTCGCTTGGTATATAATAGGTTTTGGAGGTACAAATTTCCAATTCTTATATTTTGACTATAACGTACGTTGAACTTGAATGTTATGCAACGAACGTACCACGAGGAGTAAGGTTATTGAAGACGTTAATAATAACGATTTTTTTTGATTATATTAAGACCGGGAGAGCGCGAACGCAGTCCCGACTACCAAAAATTACACGTCCGAGTTATCCACATTAGGGATAATCGCAAGGGTCAGCCTAACCGTAGTGCAATGGAAAGCCTCGCCCTGGGGGAACCGCCTTGTTGATCACGGTAACCCCTACGCCAGGTAAGTATGATTGGGTTAACAAAGTTTTATTACTTATATCACCGACTTCATCAAACTGCTTGTGAGAGGAACAATAATTTTATACAATTTCTGACATTAAATACCATAAATAGATGCTATCTTTCTTTATACAGCCTGTAAGTGTGCACCCATGTTAGTGTTGAACAGAGTGAAACAGCTTTACTAGATTTGGTGGATCTTAAATCATCTATTTTATATTTCTTTCTCTGTTATTTGGTCTTTCCTTCTCTACTTGGGTCAACCTATTTTGACAACTTCACAAAGTTAAAATTTACTGTTGTGTACTTTCTTGATATTTTTAAGTGTGAGTCCCTGAGTTCCTAGTTTGTCGAGACTATTTTTCGATTTTTTTTACTGAATAATGTAATCATAATTTACTTTGCTATCATAAGAAGTACCATATAATTTTATTCCCACATGTGATGTAGTTCCAGAATCACTATCGAGAGCTGTTACCACCACAATAATATAAATGTATGTATCTTGGGATTCATTGGATAAAACAAATATAGGTTTTATCTAAATTTACACAAAATTTATGTCAAAACAGTAAATTCCATAATGAAATTAAATGATCTTTTAAAGTTCCTAACGATTTTGTTTACCTGTTTGGGGTCTTGTGAATCCAATTTGTATGCAATTATGAAAAATAATAGAAATATTAACGAAGTTATGGCTGTGGCATATGGAATGATATTACGTTTATCTGATTGATAAGTAAAATCTAATTTTATTACACCATAAATATTTGTTTCCAATGAGAAAAATCTAGCTGAAAATAAATTTCCTTCTAAACTATTACATTCACAGTGAAATTTTCGTGTCGTTTGATTCAAATGAAATTTCTACAAAAACAAAAAATACAATTTAGAAAATTTTCCGAGAAAAGATTTTCGATATTAATCAAGTTAGTATCGTTTCCGATTGCTTTATACCTGGCATCCTGAATTATATTCTGATGAAATTGGATTCCATACCAAACAATCCACAGAGTAAACAACGAATTTATATGGTATTTTCGATGTTTCCTTATTCTAATATCGAAAATATTAAGTCTTAATATTAAAAAGGTTTTTTTGTAATAATCGAATTATCTTCACATACCAAGGGTATAATTGAAATAAATAACTTCCTTTCGGTTAATACATTTTCTGGTAATTCATAATTATATGTGGAATTATTTTCATCTAATACGATTGCAGAGGAAATAAAATCACTTAATTCTGGGTTTTTATCCAATTGCATTACTACCTAAATATTTGTAAGAAAAGAATAGTGTTTTGGATTAAATTTCCCTTGTTAAGAGAGTGTAGTGTCCCCACTAAATTAAATTCTAGAACGCTATTATTATGGTATAAGAAGACGGTATAAGGTCGATCTTCACTCATCTGACAACCAGGTGAGGTAGGTATATTTAGTATGAAATTTTGAAAAATTTAAACATTTCTATCATAGATTTTCTGTCGACAACAGTGTCCTGGGCTTTAGAATTTATTGAGGTGCCTCGTATATATTTTTAACTTCCCGCTAAGAAAATAGGGAAGTTATTGTTTTCACCCCGTTTTGCCAAAATCGAGTTTTCATCAGATCTCGACGTTTTAAGGTATCAGGAATCTTCCCTGACTACTTCCGCGAGGGTGTCTGTATGGCTGTATGTATGTATGAGTGTGTGTGTATGTAAACCTCTCATAACTTTTGAACGGCTTGTCCGATTTGATCGCGGTTGGTGTCATTCGAAAGGGTTTGACCAAACTTAGATTTTGAGGCCTATTTGGACCGATTCGAACCGATAGATTTTGAGAAATCTCAAAAAAACTGCAAAAAAAAGTTTTTTTTTAAGTGATTTTTTTTTTAATAACTTTTAAACGGCTGTATCGACCAATTCCAAAAACTAATCAGCTCTCAACATCAAAAAATCACGTCGATCATCACCAGTCCGGTCAAAATCGGTTGATTCGTTCGTGAGTTATCGTTGACGAAAAAAACCCAAAAAAGCGAGTGGTATGACATAGATAAAATTTTTTACACGTTATGAGTCAATACTTAGCGGGAAGTTACAGGGATGACCGGCAGGGTCATCCGTTTTCCAAATTTTTTTTGATTAATATTAGACCGGGAGAGCGCGAACGCAGTCCCGACTACCAAAAATTACGCGCCCGAGTTATCCACATTAGGGATAATCGCAAGGGTCAGCCTAACCGTAGTGCAATGGAAAAGCCTCGCCCTGGGGGAACCGCCTTGTTGATCACGGTAACCCCTACGCCAGGTAAGTATGATTTGGTTAACAAAGTTTTACTACTTATATCACAGACTTCATCAAACTACTTGTGAGAGGAAGAACAACTTTTTTAAAATATACGGTACACGAATACATCGTCCATCTCTGTTTATATTATTTAAAGACACATAACTTCCTTGTCGTACATGATTTTTTCAATAATATCATTGTGGACACGGAATTTCATAATAAAAATTTAATACCTGTAATGAATCGTTCAATAATGATTGACTAAAATCAATAATTAAATATTTCGATGTGTTTTCATTGATTAAAATGACATGTGAATATAAATATCGATCGTCATATACATTTAATGCAATATCAGACGTTGTAAATATATCAATTTTTGATATATCATATTCAAAAATAAAATTTCCATTCACAGTATTTTCGGAATTCCGTGTATGCTCGGTTAATTTTAATCGTGTTTTATTATTTTTCTCTTTTGATTCGTCCGAAGAATAGTAATAATCAACGGTAGCTAATATACCAACACTTAAACTATCTTCGACTGTTATGAACCACCAAAATGGATTACTTTCGAAAGCAATTATCTAAAATATAATCAAATTTTCTATAAATTAAAAGGTTTAAAGGGTATTTTTTGTTTATTAAGTTAGAATTTTTCACCCTGTGTATTAAATTGGTCGCTTCCAGTTTTATTCATTTTAGTCGTAGAAACGGAACACGGTTTTCGGCAATCGACAATTTTCTACGACTATTTAGAATTTTAGGTACAATAATTTTGTTTAGTCTATACTTTAATTTTGTTATCGAATATGTTTCTATTGACTCAATTTGTACAATATATAAAGTCACCCGTTTGAAATCTTCGATTTTTTTACCCCCTCGATAATTTAGAAAGAGTTTAACATAGCAATATTCAGTCCCTAAACCCTATGTACTTTAACTGTAGTTGTTATGGAGTCCGGTTTATTCTGAGTATCATGTCACAAAGGCCCAAAAAAAATTTAACAGATTATCGACATCGTCTCTCATTTGAGACGATGTCGATACCAATCATGTCGATGGTTGGTCTGGATTCATTTCAATAACGTTGATATCTTATATGACCTGATATTAACATTTTTTAATCTAGCTTTTAATATTTAGAGTCATTTTGATATATTTTTCATATTAAGATCGGGAGAGCGCGAACGCATTCACGAATACCAAATATTACACGTCCGAGTAACTCTCATTATGGATAATCGGAAGGATAAGCCTAACCGTGGTGCAATCAATGGAAGAGCTTCAACCTGGGGAACCACTTTGTTGATCATGGTAATCCGTACGCCAAGTATGATTTAGTGTTAGACCGTCTAAAACAAGAGATATAGTTATATATAATTAATAATCATATCTCTTATTCTAGGCGATGTACACAACAAAGTTTCACTACTTACATCACAAATTTCATCGTACTGCTTGTGAGAGGAACAATGATTGTATACAATATTTTTAAAAGCGATATCATACCATTATTTCAGCTATATTTGTTTAGATTATTTACATACACATATAACATACTTTATTTGTGATGTATGTTAATGAATAAACACAAGCTTGTTCTTAATGTTTATTTACGCCCTTTTTACATTTATTGTCTGTAAGTTTCTTGAAGAAGGATTCAAAAAATTTACACAAACTTTGGAACAAAAAAACTAAAAGAATATTCGAAAGAATGATTCGATTAATTTTCCTCGACCAATTTTAGCAAAATTCGGTGAAATGTAGTGACGACCACTTATCGATAAGTATTAAACATGTTTTTAAGAACCTTAACAATAATTTCATTATTAACGTCCAAAGTACCAGTATAATTAAAAATAATGGTTGTATCGAATAATGTTACATTCTCTGGTGATTTCATTTGAAACATTTTAATCGATTCACGTTTAATATACGCTGATAATTGTAATTCACTGTCAATATCATACTCATAACCGATAAATATTGGTGGCGTATATAACTTTTGGCCATTTTCTATTGTAAACGGTTCCATTAAGTCAATAATTATATCCAATAATTTTAAGATTGTTAAAATTACGTTGTGTGTTGTACTTTGATACTACAAAATAAGAAAAATTTTAATTAAATATCAAGGATTTTCATTTTTATGTCCAGGGAATCATCTACCATTAATCGTAAATCGTCTATTTGTCTTTTATATATCGAGAATGTCTCATACGACGGTTCATTTTCATTCAAATTTTTATCGGATACTATTCGAATTTCATCTTTGGTATTTTGTTGAATAAATGAAGTCGTATAATCTTCATTTGTAGGAGGTATTTTGAGAAATTGTGTTGCTGGTCGTAAAATTGTTGTAATCACTTCCAAAATCGGTCTAGATTGAAAAAGAGTTTATTAGAATATTGTTTTTCGAAACTTGTTATTTTTTGGTGTATTTTAATAAAAAAAGAGTGTCTTAATGGAGAGCTAAAAATGATTTAACAGAATTAAAAGAAAATGCTTCGAACGATTTGCAGAAAGCTAAGATGGCTGTTTCTTTAGCTCGATCTTTCGCATTATTAAAAGGCGGGACCTTCAATGGATCCTTGCGATTCGTGCATTTAAAAATGATCCAAAAATTGCAGTAAATACATGAATTAAAACTTACTCAATTAACTCAAAAACATGATACATTTTGTCTTCATAGAATTTTGGTATAATTTCACTTAAATGTTGGGTTATTTTCATAATAACTTGTGTAGTTTTATTAACAATATCTGGTAAAATTGGTAATGGCTGTGAATAAATTATTTCACGTACTAACAAAATAATAGCATTTATATCATCGGGAATATCGTATTGTATCTGAAAATTTTTTTCAATTAGTGAGCGTCTAATAAGTAAGCGGGAAGCCTGTGACAGGGTTTCGAAAATTCGCATATGGAATCAATGCTATTTATACAATAGATTCACATTATGGATGATTACGTGTGCCAGGATTAATCCAGGCAAGTATAATGTAAAATGTATATATTTTTTAATGACTAATAGTTATGATCTAGGATATATTTTTTGATTTAATTAAGACCGGGAGAGCGCGAACGCAGTCCCGACTACCAAAAATTACGCGCCCGAGTTATCCACATTAGGGATAATCGCAAGGGTCAGCCTAACCGTAGTGCAATGGAAAAGCCTCGCCCTGGGGGAACCGCCTTGTTGATCACGGTAACCCCTACGCCAGGTAAGTATGATTTTGTTAGCAAAGTTTTACTACTTATATCACAGACTTCATCATGTTGTTTGCGCGAGGAACAATAATTTTATACAATTTCTAACAGAACACATCATAGCAATATAATAGCTGTCTCTGTTTAGCATACATGCATATACTACGTATATTATTTGATGTGTTTATTATGTACCCATGTTAGTGTTGAACAAAGTCAAACTTATGCGTATTTCTATGTACTACACATATTGTCATTGCACTCATACTAAAACTGAAATCAGCAGATCTGTTCCTAAATCAAAGTCGTCAAGCTGCCATTTTGTCAGGGTTTGTCCCTGAGATATCGGAATATTTGGATAGATTTTAGTCCGTATCTCAAAAACTATTCGACCAGTCAACAAATGCACCCGATTTTTGTACTCTTTGGGTTAAAATTACCTTATATACTGAGTTTTATCGAAATTGAAAATGCGTACTCCTTTGAAAAATTCGAGAAAATTGGAAAAAAAAAATTTTGTTTTGGAATTTAATAAAACTTAGTGGATGGGGTAATTTTGACCCAAAAAGTATACAAATTAGGTTAATTTAATGAAGGGACCCATAGAAAGTTACACTGTCAGCGAGTATCATGAGCAAAACGTCATTTTCAAAAAATTTAGAATTCTCCACCGAAAATTTAAAATCCATAATATTGTGTACAAAAGGTAGGATAAGTGAGAGCTATAACGTGATAGTCTTTGTTTTAAATAGGAGAAATTGCCCTGCAAAGCGGGCGGGTATCTACTAGTTTAATATAAGATTGATAACGACAAAATCATGATAGGCACCTTAATGTCAATGATTTACGATACGGACGCATTGTCTCACTCCATTCAAACTTTTAGATTACTGGAAATGAGATTTCCTTTAAGAGAAAAACAACCATATGATACTTACATCTAATAATGAATGTAAACTATTTTGTAAAAACCATTGTTTTTTATCGTTTATATATAAATTATGTTCAAGATTTGCTGATAAACCAACATGTAATGTTTCCACTAACATAAAATGTATTTTTTGACAGATTTGTATAATTTGATTATGTCTTACATCGAAATCAATTGATGTATACTTTTCTAAGTGTCCATTGAATAAATCAATTATGTAATGTATATGTGCTAAGGGATATTTATGACGTATCAATGGTGGCCATATCTATATATTATCAAAGATTACTCTTATTAAAATTTTGTATTTAATACTAGAAAATAGAAAAATCGCACGCAAATTATCCATATTTAGCATAAAATAGTCAGTGGTTTTGGTATACATAAATTTTTTGGAGAAGGATAAATTGTCGGGGAATACCTACTTTTGCAAATACTTTTATCATATTTTTTTTAAGACTTTACTGAGTATCGTATAAAAATTCGGGATAAATTAGACTAAATTTCATAAAGGCGAGAATCTCTACATTTTGTTCAAATTTATTCTTTCAATTCAAATCTAGCAAAACAAGATACTTGTTTCAAAGTAATCCCAGACTTTAAGGTATTTTCAGCACTTGACAAATTTGTCCTCTTTTTTCACAGACTCAGAAAAATGATAACTGTGAGATCCCGAAAAAGCAGAATTTTTCATTTTCAAAAGCATGAAATACACGAATTTGGTGATAACTGTCAATTTATTTTTGATTAAAATTAGACCGGGAGAGCGCGAACGCAGTCCCGACTACCAAAAATTATACGCCCGAGTTATCCACATTAGGGATAATCGCAAGGGTCAGCTTAACCGTAGTGCAATGGAAAAGCCTCTCCTTGGGGGAACCGCCTTGTTGATCACGGTAACCCCTACGCCAGGTAAGTATGATTTAAAATACAAAGTTTTACTACTTATATCACAGACTTCATCAAACTGCTTGTGAGAGGAACAACAAGTTTTTTACAATAACTATCTATACGGCACTAGAATGCATCGTCTATCTCTGTTTAAATTATTTAAAGACACATAACTTCTTTGTCGTACATGATCTTTTTGTGGTATTAGTTGCTATAATTGAAAGTTTTTACCTGATAATGAAAGTGTGGATTTTCTTTTGCATAGTATACACTTTTAAAAGCATCATTTTGTATTTTATAATTAATAACTGAACGACTACTTGAAGCTGCCAATAAAACATCAGTTACATAATTTACTTGCCCATAAGCAACAACTACACCTAAACATAAAAATGACTTTACGTTTCTCAAAACTTTTTTCCAATATTGGCTTTTTTAACAGTCCAATTATTGAAGAGGATTTCGTTACCAAAAAAGCTTAAAACTTGAGGAATATTGATAAAAGTTTTTTATGTAAATGGTAACACTTTGGTTACACTTTCGTTTTGGTATCGAAACATCTTAAGAGGATTTTATTCGGAGAAGAAATATCGTAAAAGTACCTAATTGAACTATTATCGTAATTATTTACCTAATTTCGAATGAATTTCATTAATTTGTTGATAAAATGTATAAGAAATTGGATATTTAAGATTTTCATTTGTATAGCATAACGAAAAATCATCAATTGTTGCAATACCATATAAACGCATTGCTGGCAGATAACATAATGTTGATTCATGTTTATAAGAATTCATAGTTGATGGATCATCCCAAAAATCAATATCAAAATTTGCTTCACTTATATTTAAAGCTAAAATCAATCAATGGCAATAATTTCGAATAAAATATAGTACAAAAACAAGTGAAAACAAACAATTGACTGAGTTAATTGTTGAAATACCATGTATAGACAGTGTTGATTACTCTGTCAAATTACTATACTATACAAATTGTGCATAATTTGCGCTCTCACGGGTAAACAGTGATGTTTACGAAAAAATGTTTCAAACAAAAGTTGTTTAATTTTTTATAAGGAACATTTTTTACATTTAAACTTTTGTTCTATCTCTAACGGTTTACAAGATGGGTCCTACGGAATCAAGACGCAATTGACCTATGTTGCTCATATACGAACTCGACCTCAGTGTTTACGTCCTCAGCACACTATACAAATTTTAGCTTGATAACTCTTCGTTTTTGAGTTATCGTGATAACAAATGGACAGACGACAGACATACAGATAGACAACCGGAATTGGACTAATTTGGTGATTTTATGAACACCTATACCAAAATTTTGTTCATAGCATCAATATTTTTAAGCGATACAAACTTGGGACTAAACTTAGTATACCTCGATATATTTCATATCCATGGTATAAAAAGGGTGGGAATAACAAAACCAATTATGTATTATAAATATAATCGGAGAACTGGAATTGTGTTACGAACAATTCCTTGTAAAAAAATGAGTCTAGAAGGATCAATTCTATTGTTCCATACACTTACTATCTGCTTTGATATGTAATTTATGTACATTAAGAAATGTTTTTGGTTTAATTATTAAATGATTTAATGAATAATTTGTATTCCATAAAAAGATATTTGTATCATTATATTCATATGTTTCATTATTTATATACCATTTCCAAGTTGGTAATATATCAAAATCCCAACATTCTGTTTGGATACGTAAATGAATTATATCAAAACGATCTGCTTGAAATAAACGTTGAAGCTTGAATTCATCATTATCATATTTACTGGTTCCACCTTCACCACAATTTTTTATACATCTAACAAGAAAAACAAATAATTTTTTAAAGCCAAGCTTTTATTGTAATAGAAAGTAGAAAATAATTTTTCTTATGAGTCATTCATACATGACTATTATTAATTGTTATTTTCTAGAAACTGATAATTCTAGAATTTTGATAAGCTTTGAAATATTGAAGGACACTAAATATATTTCTAATACCATGATAGCTCGAACGCAGTCCTGACTTCCAAAATTGACGCAATATGCGGCAGAAGAGCACCTTTATCCTGCATCCCTTTCCAATAGAGTTCTACGTCTCTAAATCAAATGTTCTTGCCGACGACATATTCTATAATATTTTTTGATTAGAATAAGACCGGGAAAGCGCGAACGCAGTCCCGACTACCAAAAATTATACGCCCGAGTTATCCACATTAGGGATAATCGCAAGGGTCAGCTTAACCGTAGTGCAATGGAAAAGCCTCTCCTTGGGGGAACCGCCTTGTTGATCACGGTAACCCCTACGCCAGGTAAGTATGATTTGGTTAACCAAGTTTTACTGGTTATATCACAGGCTTCATCGTACTACTTGTGAGAGGACCAAAAATTTTAAACAATGTGTTTAAGATCTTCTCTCTCTTTCTTATATCTTCGTTTGACGATAGGTAACAAAACAAAAAAATAATAGATGTACTTACATAATAAAACCAACTGGCATTTCAGTATTATTATGATTTCTCATTTCCAAAAATAACGGACGTGAACAATATTGAACATCATTTAATATTCGACATGTTTTAAACATAAATAAACCATATTGATATTGATTCGAATCGGATTTTCCACTTATTGATATTTCACAACTATTAGCTGTTTCAAAGAAATAGTCAAGAATATTTATTTTATTCAAGGAGTTTGCCGTAATAAACCCACCCTGATAACAAGTATATTTCAAATGACAAAATGTAGGTCCTCACATTTTGCAAACTCAAATCCCTACAGTTCCTACTTTTTTAAAGTAGGTGGCTTTTTTATAGTAAAAGCTAGTTTCTGGATTCTCAGAAATTATTTTCTTCATTAATAATCCAACAAAACGAGATAAATTAGATAATTAAATGCGACGATAAAGACAGTGATGGTTTAAGATTTAGATATTTTTAATTTTAATAAAATATGAGTTTGTAAATTACTTTTATGTGTTTTTTCAACATCGGATTCTTCATATTTCCATAATTTCTTAGTCCAAATACATTCTAGATTTGGATCAGGTACCATAAATTTATCAAATAAAAATGGAACACCTTTAATTTTTACTTCACAATTGAATCTATAATCACTTCGATAACCACCTTGAATATAACCGAGGGGTTCTTTAAACGTATGATAACCTATCCATCCCTTTAAAAAGAAGTATAATCTATACAAAAGTAACATCAGCTATGTAATGTACATTGCATAAAAATTATAAAAAAGAAAAAAAAATTAAGATCAATTTAAAAAGAAAAACTTACGAAGCCATATCCTTTATTAGAATTTTCTTTTAACGTCTTTGTTGTATTAGTATTATTATTTATTTTTATATCATCATAATAATCAGAATAAAGATCTTCATTGGATTTGTTTTTCATTTGGTTTGATCGATTTATTTGATCTGCATTGAATTGTGTATTGTGTAATATTTCTTCTTCAATTTGTTTACGAATTATAAAACCATTTTCAGAATTATTTTTATAATTGATTAAATCATTTAATTTGAATATAGTATTTGGAATAGTTTGAGTTACAAGAGGAAGTTTATCAAAACTAATAGGATCTTAAAAAAACATTATATTGAATTTAATCTTATATGCAACTTTCATATCAAATATGTAAAAATATAATATGCATTTATTAAGTAATTTTGAATTTTAATTGAAGTTTTAATTTCTAGTCTTTGATTTTGAAAATAATTTTTGCTAAATTGTTTATTTATAGATTTAATTAGAAGTTTAAAACACAATTCAAACTTGGATTTACTCTAATAAATTAGACCAGTCCCGACTACCATAAATAACGCTTCTATAACGGAATTATTATACAGGCGCCTTTGTTCTGCTCCCCTTACCATTCGAGTTCTACGTCCTTTTTGCCGACGACATATTCCATAATATTTTTTGATTAGATTAAAACCGGGAGAGCGCGAACGCAGTCCCGACTACCAAAAATTATACGCCCGAGTTATCCACATTAGGGATAATCGCAAGGGTCAGCCTAACCGAAGTGCAATGGAAAAGCCTCTCCTTGGGGGAACCGCCTTGTTGATCACGGTAACCTCTACGCCAGGTAAGTATGATTTGATCAACAAAGTTTTACTACTTATATCACAGAATTCATCAAACTGCTTGTGAGAGGAACAACCATTTATTTTAAATACTATACGGTACACGAATACATCATCTATCACTGTCTATCTTATATAAAGAGAAATACACCTCCCCTGCCGAAATATCCATGAATATTACTTTGTACTTTGATCAAAACAAACGCAGGAATTATGAATAACCTTCTTTCGGTTAAAAAATAAGTTAATTAATTAGTCTATTCGGTTCATCGTTACAGGGAAATTTTACGGACTATGGTCGAAAATTTGGCTCTTGGTACGTTGTGATTTACACTTTATCACTCTTGTTTGAAACCCCTATCTTCGTGATTCATCATAATTGTAATAATCTTGTCAAACAAATTATATTAATTATATAAAATTAATAATAATAAGCTGGGCAGATGTTCTTAATTTTTATTTAAAACAAACTCAGGAAGAAGTATAATTTTTGTGCTTGGATAAACTTGAGAACAATACTCTACTATTTAGATGTTTCCTTCGTTAACAAAAGGGGGTATATTTTTGGTATTATAATAAACTTTTGTAACTGAATCAGTTACCAGAACAAGCCTCTAGAACCAAATTCGACCTGGTGTTTTTTCTAAACTTTCCATTAACATTTTTGGTCACATTTTTTCGAGTTATTCAACTTTGAAGTTGCAATATTTCAGAATGTCAAAATGATTTTTTCTACAATATACATTAATGCAATGTGTATTGCCTATATACACCATGCATTTGTGATTTTGGACTTGTAGAAAATTTAAAACAACTGTTTAGAATATATCGAATTACTCTCTCTTGATTATTTTAAAACGATGAAAAACAAGAATAATCCTTATTTAGTAGCATGAATTTATATAAATAATAAACACTTGTGTAAAATATTTCAAAACGTTTCTTAGTATAAAAGTAAAAATTAAATAAATAAAAAGTTAAAATTACCATACAATGCATATTGTTTATAATCAGTTTTTGTTATAAAATTACTTGAATCCTTACAACCAGGTGGTAAAGATATAAAAGACGTTAATTTATATTCCTTATGCAAAAGTAATGGTGGAAAAAAATTACTTTTCATGCTAGACAGAGGAATCAAAAAATTATTAGACTATAAACATAAATGATTTAAAATAAAAAAAAGATTTACTGAATAAGATAACGATATTTTATGAAATCACAACGAAATTTCAGTTAAAATTATGATTTAATTAGCACGCATTGATAAAAATTAAATCACTGATGAGTAGTATTGTCACGTCAAAGTTCCCGGCTTTATACTCACTCGCTTGCCAAAACAAATTATTCGAAGTCACTTCTAGACGTTCTAGAAAGATACGGTTTTGAATTCGACGCAGAATTGCTTAAATCTACGGGAATAATTGGAAAACTACAACTTTTTCATTGTAACCCCTCCGGAAAATCGAAAAAACATCTCCAAAAATTACGTTTATCTGTTGTATACATGCTAGACAGATGGAATTTTCATCAATCAACCCCGGAATAAAGTCAAATTAACAGAATACTTCGAAAAAATTTCATTCTTTACATCACTATCGTCCGAAAATGGCAAAAAACACCTAAAACTACCCTAAAATTATACCTGACAGCTCCGCCACCATAAAAAATTACATCCGGTAAGCAAATACTATCATTTTGTTTAACATTATATTGATAATACCAAGCGAATACACGATTTAATGGAATATCTTGAGTGTCAATTGTACGTGTTCGAATTTCTACAATTGCCATACCATGACGTCGAAATGTATGATTGAATGATACCCACATTTCTTGTACTATAAAATTATTGTAACCACGGTTGATAAAAAACTCTAGATTATTTAAAAAGCATTAGAATAAATACCAATTAACTCTTTTCCCGTAAATGTTGGAATATTTTTGAACAAAATATTTTTTGGTGATTCATGCATAAAATCTAGTGGTTGAAAATTATACGAAACTCCTTCCACAAATACTTCGATTTCATTCACACCATTCCAGTTTATCATCGTACAAAGGTATAAGGTTTCTTGTTGTAATTTTTTCGGTTCCAAATTTAAATAAACTGCCGGATGATGCATAGGAGATAATGTACCTTTTAAGGCGAAAAAAAACAATGAAAATTTAGTAAATATTTATCTGTGTCTGAGTGTAATTTTAGAAATGAGACTTAAACGATGTTTTTATAAAAAAATTCGTAAATTACAGTAGAATCTCGATAAGTTAAAGTCCAAGGGAAACACAAAATATTTTAAGTTATAGAGGTTTTAAGTTATCAAGTGTCTATGTTAGGTAAAGGTTAATATAGAGGTATGTACATGTTTCTATGTACCCTAGTTAATATAGAGGTATGTACATGTTTCTATGTAGTTACTGAGGGCCTATACAGAGATTATTTATTTAAGTTATAGAGGTTGCGTCTTTTAAGTTATAGAGGTTTTGGGCTCTGATGGGAAGGGAACATAGTATTTTTTGAAGTAACAGAGGTTTTTATGTTACCGAGGTTTAAGTTATCGAGATTCTACTGTATATTATAATTAAACTAGTAAGCCCGTGCAAAATTCCGCAGTGTGGTACCTGGGGCTAAAATCAGGCTTGAAAAATAATATATAAGTGATACAAAAATAATTACAGTAACTTGTACTTCCTTTTCATTGTGTATAGGCAATTTTATTACGGATATGATATACAAATCACGTACTGAACAAAATTATACCTTTTAAATGAATAGTAAATCATGAAATTTGTTAAAGAAATAAGAAATGAACTAATTAGGTGATTTGATGAACACCTATATACCAAAATTTTGTTCCTAGAATCAATATTTCTAAGCGTTACATACATGGGACTAAACTTAGTATACCTTGACATATATTACACATATATACAGGGTATAACAATGCCTATGAGAAAATAATTGTTATCGGAAAGAATTCACGTATCTTAAGTTTTATATTGGGTGTGTAATCTTTTTTTAAATCATCCAGTCAAAATTGTCATGGCCACTGACCATAACCGGAAGAATGCTTCATATCACTCCATTTCTTACGAACCATAAATAATTAAGAATATATATATATAAATTATTATTTTAATTTGTCCATGCTAAGATTTTTTTATAATTTAAAATTATTCAAATATATATATACCCCCCCCCCCCCAATCTTTAATAATTTTGTTAAATGTCTGATGAACAATATTCTCGTCTATTCCAAAAGCTATTACTCGACTACATAACCTTTTGTAGGTGATTCAGGAGTATATTGTATAAATATTTCACTTACGTAATCCTCTGCCCAATTGACACATTTCACCCAAATTATCTTCATATGGTAAACATTCACACCAAACACCACCGAAATGAGGATGGCATTCTTTGGTACCCGGATAAAAACATGGATTACGTGTTTCACATATATCAACTGGCTTCTCACACGTAGTACCTAAAAGCAAGCAGTATTAAACTTTTAGAAGGGTAATCAAATTTGATGAAATTTCAATTGATTTGCTGAAGTTTTGGGTGTAGCAATGTCACCTATGCAAAAAAAAACCGGTGATTTCGGAAAAATCAACGATTTTCCACGTTTATTTCAGAATGTTATAAAAACATGTTAACAGCTAGAAGTTTTGATCAAAAAAGTAAAAAAAAAATCTGGTTAATTTAAAGATTGACTAGTTTTGGAAATATCATCGAAAAATTCTGTACAAAAAACTTTTATTTTCGATCGATTTTAGAAATATTCCGAAAAATACTTAACTAATAGTTGATTAAATATCATTTTTATGTTTCTTGGATTCTGATAAAACATAAATAATCCAAGATATGAAAATTTTGTGATTTTGCAATCAACTGAAGAAATTATTGCGGCAACGAATTTAATCGTTATCCCAAAAACAAATCCTCAAAAGAATTGCTTCGATTTCTGTAATTTTGTTTAAAATTACTGTAGCAAAATGATTTTGATCCAACTTGACGATAATTTTCCAGGAGAAAGTTGGTAAACTTAATTAAAACCACAAAAGAAATTCTCCACAAGAGTTATTTACCAATGAATGGATAAGAAAATCGGTGAAAAATCAGTCTCACCTTCATAATACTGTTTATAACATTCACAATATACATGAAAATCATCTTCATCAATTTTACAAATACCACGTCCACCGCAAGTATCATCTGAACATTTTGTTACATTTAATAATGGATTGTTTATGATCTCTGTAATTAATAGATCATCATTTGGATCAGTTATTTGATTCTTTGGATCTATAATTGATGTAGCATTTGATGGATCTGTAATTGATGTACTATTATTTAATGTATGAACACCATTATTTATTAAAAAATAATTATATAATAATAATATTATTAATAATATTAGATTATTTTTAAAAAGATAAAACATTTTCTTTTATTGTTTAAAATAACACAGACTGATAAAAAATAAGTGTGTCAAATATTTTAATAATATTGAAAATGGAACCATGGAGATGTAGTAAAAAGTTTTTGTAGTTTTTTTTTTATGGCTTCAAAAATACGCTTTAAAAATGGAATATCCGAAAAAACCTTGCACAAAACTATGGTAAAACAAACAGTTCATGTGAATGCAACCCTTAAGCTAAAAAGTTAAATATGCGCTACCTATTCATAAAATCTTGGAAATAAAACAAATTTGATCCACTTTCCGGTTTCCGGTTAAGCTAAAATTTTGCATGCACATTTCGTTTGGATAATAATGCATGGTAAGATTGTGGCGTCCTGATTTTCCCATCGCTTCCAACATATTTGATATATATATACATTTTTTTTTGTCTTGAATTAAATATTTTAATAAAAAATACTTTTTAAGGGAAAAGCTTTTATTGTACTAAAAAGTAGAACATAATTTTATCTATGAGTCACACATATCCGACTATTTGTAAAAGCTTGAGGCGCTTAATATCAAGAATTAATCGAAAAATAATTAGGCATGTGGAGTAGATGAAGCGTTCCATTTCATTTTTGATATTTTAAATTGAGTACCTCAAGCTTTTACAAATAGTCGGATACAGATTTTCTATCAAAAACTTTCTTGTTTCTTAATATTTCAAGAAAAATTTCAAGATTATAATATTTCTAAATTATATTTTTAAGAATTCTTTTCCAGTATTCGTCGTGAGCAAAGAGCATTATTGTGCATTGGCGCATACTTAAGGCAGGAAAGGAGAGACGCGCGTTTATTTTTTATTTAGCTTATAATTTTCTAATATTTATTTTTATGTATGAGAGAAAAATGCCTGTTGAAAATTAACATTTACCTTTTAACCATATAAACCAAATACATAGATACTTTGTATGGCACGCCATTTTACTATTTAATGTCCGAAAAAAAATGATCGTAATAATAATACATTATTATTATGTTATCATCATAATAATAATCATTTTCATTATGTACATAATTTTAATTCAATCATTTTTATTATGTACATAATTTTAATTCAATCATTTTTATTATGTACATAATTTTAATTCAATCATTTTTATTATGTACATAATTTTAATTCAATCATTTTTTTTTAATCTAATTCAAATAAAATTAACTGATTTATTATTATGTATCATCATAATAATAATACATTATTATTATGATGATACATAATAATAATACATTTTTATTATGTTATCATCATATTTTTAATTCTCATCTCTCTTTTCTCATCTCATCTTATATCAATCTCTCTTTTACTAAGATTTATTTTACAAAATATAAAATATAAAATTTCTGATTGAAAAAAAATAATTAATTAATTTTTTTCTCGATAAAAATTAGCCTATTAAATAGTAAAATGGCGTGCCATATACTTTGTAGTGAAGTAATGAGTTATTTTTGGCTTTACAATACCACGCAACTACAAAAATATATAATATATTGTGTGCAAGCGATGCTTATAAATTTGATAATATAGATATTGCTGTTCAATCATCAATACTCTAACTATAGTCGTCTCTGTTCATCAAATGATGGATCTTCGATGAACTCATAATTAAATTAAAATCTTGTTTTTTATATCATCAACAATCTTATATTTTTATGGTATTATTTTAAACTACAAGATTGTCTAAATATTTTAGGTAGTTTTTTTTATCACATTCTCTAGATTTTTTGATATAGAAATATCCAATTGAAAAGCATAACCTATATGATTCATCATTTTTTTCAGCCAACTTTGAACGAGAAAATAATAATAAAGAAACCGATGTACTAGGAATTTTTTGTGATTTTTGGGAACTTTGTTAATCAACAAATGTATTTATAAAGTTTTATTGAAATCCCTAGTATTATTCAATCCTTACATATCTCCTTAAGACAACATCCTTAATATAAGACATTGAAGCACGATCATAGAATATTTCAGACAATTATTTATACTTATATGATTTAACACCGGACACACGAATACAAAATAATTGTGTAAAAACGCATTCATATTTCATATAGATACTAACAGAACTCTAAAATATCATTGTTTATTTTTCTAAAACTATTTACATACTTATTTGCATACTAATAATACTAAGTATGAATATTAATTTCATATCCATCTATGTAATATGATTTATGATTAAAACTAATATTTATGAATATTAAATATTATTCAATTACAATCTATAGATAGATATGTTATATGTATGAATTTGGAATTCTTAGTATGTATTACAGCAGCGAATTATTAACTATCTAATTATTTGTAAGAATTTTTTATTTAACGAGATATGCAAGGATTGGATAATACTAGGGATTTCAATAAAACTTTATAAATACATTTTTTGATTAACAAAGTTTCCAAAAATCACAAAAAATTCCTAGTTCATCGGGCTTTTTATTATTATTTTATCGTTCAAAGTTGGCTGAAAAAATGATGAATCATAAAGGTTATCCTTTTAATTCGATATTTCTATATCAGAAAATCTAGAGAGTGTGATAAAAAACTATCTAAAATATTCAGAAGGGTACTAATAAGAATGTATAAACACGATTTAAAAATGATCCTAAGAAAACGTGATTTTTCCATTCATAATTTTCAAAAAAAAAAAAACATCAGTTTTTTTACATAAAAATTTTCCTTAATATCATAGAAATACTCTTTTTAAATATTATGAAGAAATTTGATGTGGAAAAAAAGTTATAGCCATTTATATGAACGAGTTTCTATACGTAAAAAAATTAAGTACGTTCGTATTATTATTATTATTAATTAATCCCAAAAAATGTTTATCTTGATCTAGTTTTGAGTATAACGAATCGAATTGAGTTTAAAATTTCCTCGAATTGAGTTTAAAAAGTTTAAAGAAATTTCTGTTCAAATTTTTACAATTATTTTTAATGGAAATTTCTTACATCTAATTAAAACAACTATTATTTTTGTAAATTTTAATTAAAATCGTTAATAATTACAAAGATTTAACTTAAAAATTACGAAAATCGAATGCTTACCCTTTTTCAAGATAAGAAATAATTAATCATTATTTTATAATAGGCAACTTGTGTAACATCAATGTCATAGCCATTGCCAACCTATAAGTCAAAGTTCACAACTAGTAAATCAAGAAAATTTAATTATTCATAAAAATCTTTGAATGAATATTGTAAAAAGTGATATTTACTTAACGATGGCTAATAAAAAAAAACAGCTAAAGAAATGAATGAAACAAAAGGTATATATCGTAAATGATATGATGCATTGTTCCGGTTTTGTGTTAGAATCAGTCAGCATGACGGATGTACGGCGGCTCTGCATGACCGAGAAAATATTAGGAACCCTCTTTTAAAATATCGTGTGATATTTAATCATTGTTTTGTTGTAGTTAGTTATATAGAAGACGCTACTGCACCCACCTGTTTTAATTGTATATTAATCCGATAAACGTCATAAAAGTTACTGATTGGGAATAATGTCAGGTGGAGGAAATTAATGTACAACGGATTTAGGTTGGGTTATCAATTACATAATATGGTAACGTCTTTAGTTGAGTCCAATATATAAAATACGTTAGTCGGATAAAGGAATACATAAAATAGCCATTCTTAGGGAGTCTTCAATAAAAGCTCCGATTTTGATGATTTTTATTTCAAAATGATTATTTTCGTATATTATTTGAAATTAGAAACATTTCAGATGGAGGAAATAATCAGGAAAGGGAAAAACAATTTCGCAACTGATATATCGACGCCCAGCCGAAATCGCTAATGATAGAAGTTTGAAATTTCGAGAAAATATTGATTTTATATAGTAAGTGTCACATAAGAAAGAATTTTTCGAAATTCATCTCCTAAGAGGGTGAAATAGGGGATGAAAGTTTGTATGAAAATATATACTTAACCGATTTCAAAAACTCTTTCACCAATAGAATGCTACATTATCAGCAAATAAAATGGCCTATTATCTTCGACTTTCCAGAGCTTTGAGGTAGAAACTCTGTCGAAAAGATTATTACTCCACAACATTACCATTGAAATAATTTTTCTGAAAATAGAGAATAGTTCTTTTCCTGTCGAATAAAATACATCGTTAATTTTTTTTTTTTTTTTTGTAAACGATGGGAATTTTCTCATACATATAAGTTTTAACGAACATATAGAAACACTATATCGATTTCTATAGAATGCGGTTCGATTGCACACGTGTCATTTTTAATGAACATCCATTTGGTAAATATAATATGATTGAAACACCCTCTAAAGTCTATATCAATACGTAGTTTACCCTTTTTCCTACACAGCTGTGTGGATTATGTTAAAACAATCAATATGTAAACCTAATAAATACAAAAAAAATAACTACTTAAAGCTTAAAATATATTATTTTTGAAAATCTCATAATTATAGCCCTTTTATTTACAAAAGCCATCAAATTTTTAATTGTTGCTACAATTTCGAGAGTTGGTTTCAAAACGGCTGACTTTTTTATACTTCTTTCCTTATGCAACTTAAGGACGTTCGCCTCAAAAAATCACGTGTTCTTAGGATCACCTTTAAATCTTATTATGCAGGTAAATTTTAAATACCGCTTACGATGTTAAATTTATAGTTTTGAGCCGTTAAAGTTTGCTTTTTTAACACGTAAGTTCTATATTGAAGTGTTTATAAAGGTATGTTTTATTATGTACGTTGAGCTGTTAAAAGGATAATTTTCTTAAGATTAATTTGGAAAACTAATACTCATTAGTTAAAGGTATCACAAATATTTTAATATAAAGAAAATTGTAACAATTTCGGCACTCATTTTTCTATAAAGTACATTTAAGGTGATGAAATCAGACAGTATTGTAAAAAAGTTCTGGTTTATTGCACGGTACTTACATTTAAACCAAATACATGCTTTGTAGTCAAATAATGTGTTCTTTTTGACTTTACAATACCACGCAACTACAAAAATATATAATATATTGTGTGCAAGTGATATTTATAAATTTGATAATATAGATATCTCTGTTCAATCATCAATACTCTAACTATAGTTGTCTCTGTTCATCAAATGATGGATCTTCAATGAACTCATAATTAAATTAAAATTTTGTTGGTATATCATCGACAACCTTATATTTTTATGGTATTATTATAAACTACAAGATTGTTTTAATATTTTAGATAGTTTTTTATCACACTCTCTAGATTTTTTGATATAGAAATATCCAATTGAAAAGGATAACTTATATGATTCATCATTTTTTCAGTCAACTTTGAACGATTAAATAATAATAAAAAGCCCGATGACCTAGGAATTATTTGTGATTTTTGGAAACTTTGTTAATCAGAAAATGTATTTAGAAAGTATTATTCAATCCTTGTATATATATCTCCTTAACCAATCGAATGGGTATCAAAAGAAAGATAATTTAATTACGAAAATAATGTTATAGGTTTGCCTTAAAAAAAGCATTTCATTGAAAAAATTGTTTAAAATTAATTTAATCAAAATTAATAGCCTTGAACACTTTTCGATATAAAAACTATGATAGGAGTGTTTAAAAATCAATAAAACTTCATCTGGTTAATCAGATGAAAGAAAATCGATCTTATATCGTCTCTTAGACCATGAATTTTTCTCAATGAGTCAGTTATTTGTATGACTCCCATAAAAGTCATATCTACCACTGACAGCTTTTTTATAAAGTTAATTTTAGTGTCCTTATATTAACTATTTAACTGCATTAGTTGCAATAACCGTTATTATATCAAACAACAACAAATATATAGGGCAAATGATTTGACACCTGGATCAAAAAATTATTTTTGAAAAAACCAACCCTTATAAAAATGAGATTCTCATCTGTGTAGTTAAAGTAGTATGAAATGAAAATACAGATGTGTTTTGAATATATAGGTACAGATGTGTTTCCCTCGCAATTATTTATTAGTGACCTATTATATATTGTGACATAGCAGATGGAATTAAACAAATTTTTCATATGAGAACTGATTTCGAATGTCGATAAAAAGTATGTATATACTTGTATGTATGTATTTAATAAAATGATCCCGTATAATTTATCGTGTGTGGGGTTTTTTGCACGCACTCGTCATCTTAATCTCATGTATTTCACAGCAGCATCCTGGTTTGATTTTTTTTCTCATGTGAAGTAATTAAACTAGCCACACTAGGGTTTTACGGATGTAATATTCAATCAGTCATGAGAATATGTTACTGTAAATGACGTTAATTATTTAAGTGTCTTGTATTCGTTGTGTGCGTAGTCATGATAGGGACAATAAAATCGATGCCAGCGCTTCCAGTGAAAATTTTGGCGTTAAAGGGGGCTGTTATGACTAATTTGCAATTCTTTACATGTTAATGTTATAGAAATGTCAAATTAAAATTATTGTAAAACACTAATTAATTAAACTTAATGCATTAAAAATTGTGAAAATAAGAAATCAAATTGCACAAATATTATTTTTCAAATGTAAATTATCATAATTATTTATTTAAATTTGTGAGACAATAATATTAAATTTTCAATGTTAGTCTTAAATGCAATCCATACAATTATATATGCATCCACACAATTCTATAATTAAAGTAGTGTATCGTTACCATGGAAACGAAACTAACGCACGGAGCGAATATCTTGAAACCTTTGAAAATTCACTATAAAATATATGATCTAAGCTTGAAACGCTTTGCAATATTGGCAAAGAGCAATGGAGAGAAGCATGATGGGAATAAGTAAAGCGGAGCATTTGTGGAATGAGCAAATTAAATCAATAACTAAAGTCACAGATATCTTCACCAGAATCGACTAACAAAAGTGGAGATGGACCGGCTATATGTTGAGGTCTAATGTAGAAAAATAGAGCAAAAATGGCAGACTGGAACCCAAAAAATAGTAAAAGGAGCCGGGGGAAACAAGCAAGTAGATGGTAGGACGTGCTAAAGATTACAGCTGGCCCTCACTGGAGAAGAGTGGCTCGTGACAGAGCCCGATGGAAAATGCTAGAGGTTGTAAATTCAAAAAATGGAAATGCAATTTAATTGTAAATTCAATGTCAAAACAAAATTCCCCGATTTTTTAAAATTTTCTTTAAGGTTACCTTTTTGAAATTAAAGGATTTGCTAAACCACAATAATGCTTTCGTTTCGAAAAACGACACTTGATTCATAGGGTAATTTTGAACTAAGAGTTCAAAAATCGATTTCATTTAACGCTTAGGTGAGTATTTTTCGACATATTGACTTAGATCCGATTCAAAAAACCTTTTATTTAGAAGCGAATCAAAAATACTCATCTAATCAAAAAAATTATTGGATTTTTATGTATTTAAGGTCTTAATTAGCCTAAGAACCGTAGACAAGTTTCTAAGGTGTCAGTAGAAGAAATTGCTCCGACATATCACTCCTCCCATTTAGAACGTTTTACTTTTTTCGATAATATCTCAAAAATTTGTTTACTTAAAATAGTTTTTTCCTGAACTTCCTTAAAGTTGTTTGTATCAATTATGTATGAAAAGACTAGGATTTCGTGGGATTAATGATTAAAAGTAATACTTGCATGAGTGTGACAAAATCTTTATTTTATGGAAAAAAGATACTTGGATCACTATGATTCTACCAACTTGATTCTTGAGAAAACAAATTGATTCATTTATTTTGCTTTTATTATTTTACATTTTTTTAACAAAATAAAGGTTTTGAAACACCTTTTTAAAAATTAGTCAACCTCTCGCCCCCTCTTAACTACGAAAAAATGCAAAAAAAAGAGAGAAATAATACGACACTGGCTTGATTAAACTGACACTATACAAAACAAATCAGTGCAGGTTGTTGTATATTATTATTATTTTAAATGTATGTATGTGTGTGTATATGTTTTAATATGAGAATTAATAATAACCATGGGAAAAACACATCGAACGTTATAGGATCAAATTGACCTTTTAAAAGAAATAATTTTGAATGAAAGTGTATAACATTTATTATATTTTATACCTTTTGTAATACCTATCATATAGAATAGGTTAAAATGGCATGGTCAGCTGGAAAATAAACAACCATCGTCTCAACAACCCCCGACCCTTGAAGTGGTAACTTCTTCATGAATAATATGTTTCTCTCATTTAATTGATAACATTTTTTTTGGATAAAATGCAATTAACCATTTACGTAGATAACATCTTACTGAACAACCCTGTATTTAACTTCAATCTTCCTTTTCACCTCTTCTGATTTAAGCTGATAAAAGCCCTATCGAATACCATCATCTGGTGCATAAAAAAGTGCCATCCATAGGTATGAAATTGAATCAAATTAGAGGATTCTACTTTTTAGACTCTTGTCGGAGAATATCATAAAGTTTAATAATTTTTTTTTTTTTTTTTTTGCTATAAAAAGTTTTTTTTGAAGGGGACAATATTGTAACAAGTCTGGTATCATGGACGGCTGTGAAAAGGTTCTTACTAGAAAGCAATGAAATTAAGTCAAAAATTTAAGATAAATGTTCAAATAGCAAAAATAGAACATCATTTTCACGGAAACGACATATTCGTTCTGTGCGTAGTCATGGTAGGGACAATAAAATCGATGCCAGCACTTCCAGTGAAAATTTTGTCGTTAAAGGAGTCTGTTATGACTAATTTGCAATTTTTTACATGTAAATGTTATAGTGAATGTCAAATTAAAATTATTGAAAAACACTAATTAAACTTAATGCATACAAAATTGTGAAAATAAGAAATCAAATTGCATAAATATTATTCTTTAAATGTAAATTATCATAATTATTTATTTAAATTTGTGAGACAATAATATTAAATTTTCAATGTAAGTCATAAATGCAATCCATACAATTATATATGCATCCATAAAATTCTATAATTAAAGTAGTGTATCGTTACCATGGAAATGCTTCCAATAAAACTCACGCACGGTGTGATTGTCAGTTGATATGGAGAAATCATTATAAACAGTTCAACTCGAAAAGTTTTTGAATTATTATAGTACAAGATCTGATACCGATTTGTGGTAAAAATGAATCTTTCTTTGCAATAATCAGTAAAATATATCAAAGTTTTCGCATAATTCCCCCAGTAGTTGTATTGTATAAAATCTATAAACCAGAACGAGAAAATATAATATTTTTTACGATAGAAATCATTGATATTCATGCTAAAGTATATTTTACATTAATTTTCTAAAACTTTTCATATTTCTAAAAACAAATTCAAAATTAATTATGTCTCATCCCAATCGTCACCTAAGACAGATAATATTGTCCTAGCTGGCAATGTTTCACATTTATTCTCAGAATTAAAAAGATTTGAAGAAAAATGTTTTCTTTGAATAATTTTACAAACACCTCTACCATTTTGCCTCATTCTAAATCCAACATAATAGTTTATAACATAAACACATACAACGGCGCCACGCAATCAATATTATCCCCTCCATGATTGGCATGTATATTACAAAGTTAAAACTCCACCTAAAAATCCAACACCACAGTACACAAGAGAAGGGATGTTTTAAGTGCAACATTATTCTATTCTACCAGCAAGAGCAACCAAAAGCAACATCATCATCATCACTAATAATCTGTAACTTGTGTTGAGTGAACACAGTGGAAGAAAGAGCTAACGCAGCGCCATAACATTTATCAGTGACACAAGTGTGAATCTAGTTTAATAGTTCTCCATTTTTTATTTTGTGATATTCAATTGTTTTAAAATTTATTAAAACATTTTTTTGTGTGGGAAATTTAAAAAATGAAGGCAATTACAGCTGTATGTCCGACAACTGATGCAACAACAGTTGCAAATAATCGTCGTATAAATCGTCGACGACGCAATAATAATGTACATAATGATGAAATACAAATGTATATAAGTAAATTAAAGGATTTAGTACCATTTATGCCAAAAAATCGTAAATTAAGTAAATTAGAAGTGATACAGAATGTGATTGATTATATATGTGATTTACAAACAGCATTAGAATCACATCCGTTAGTTAATGGTTTCTCATCAACAAAATCACAATCACCTGCCACATTATTAAATACTACGTCACCAACCACACAACATCGTAAAGTTTTATCACAAAATTGTCAAAATCAACAACAGATACAACAAAATCAAGATAATAATACAACGTCATCAACAACAAATTTGACATTTCCAACATCACCGTGTGACGTCACATCAACGTTACTTAGAAATAAAATTACTACATTAATACCGGTGAGTTTTTCTTTATAATTTATAATTTATTTTCGAAATTATCTTTATTTTCTATTTAATTTCAAATAAGACTATTAGAATGTTAAAATTTCCTGATTAAGTTAATAAATATTAACGAAACGTCGTAAAATTTAATTAACATTTGCTAACTTAATTTGGTTCGAGTTTCCAATACTTTTACTTGCACCAACTACCTTAAGAAATTAAAATAAAAAAGAAATGGCAAAACAAGACGACATTGGGATTTTGAAGAGATGAAGACCTTTGATATGTTTATTAAATTAATAATGTATCCCCCTTTTTTTTTTGTTAAATGACCTTATAATGGCCATTGTTTAAATATTTAACTTTTTAACAAATAATAAACAGAAAAGATTTTTTTTATTGACGTCATCCGATTGTAAACAAATTAATCTGTCTACAGATCAAGGTACAGTTGTCTTCATAAATCATAAATCTTACCTTTTAAAGGCATCCTTTATAGAGCGTTATCCGTAAGAATACGGCTTTTGGAATATTTGCCTTTTAATGTAAGAACATATATTCTAAAAAGATTCTGTAAGAAGAGAGTAACGCTATCAATTTTCAAGCAGCAATCTTCGCCATGCTGAAAGGTGCTCAGATCTGTATCACGAAAGGTTACAGTGGAGCACATAGGAGCATCTTCTCAGATAGTGATGCCCCTCGTCGAGCCTCTGCAGTGTCAAGATTTCAATCGAGGATTGTCTGAATGCTTCGAGAAACTGAATCGCCTGGTATTGAATAACAAAGTCAGGCTGGTCTGGGTACCGGGACACTGGTGTTCAGCGGGCTCGTTGGCACGAGAGGGGTCGTCTCAAACGCCCCTTTTACCTGAGCTTGTCTTTCCCATAACAAGATGCTCCGTAATTTACCGAATCAAGGAATAAGTACTACAGGTTCTTCTTGATTACTGGTACTTTGCGCAGGGCATGCGACAGACGACAAACCACAGCTAGGACTTTTGACTGCGCTCGACTGAAACCCGCTAGAGCACAGTTGAAAACGGTCGTGGGACTCTTGACAGGACACTGTTGATTGAACTACCACTTTCATAACATGGGGATCTCTGATGATCTCCTGAACTTGTAGGGCCTGTATAGAATGAAAGACGATCAAACATACATATTATTTGCACCTTCAGAAGTCTGCAGACCGACAAGTTTAGAATGTTTGGGTCCGAAACCTGGGATTTACCAATCCCGCGAGAAATCCAGTCGAAAAGGGCTTTCAGCATAGCGTCTGAACTCAGCAGATAGCTTCATTTGCTTAAAATAGCATCTCTTACACGGAGATGCCCTGCCTTCGGGTGAAAAGTTGTTCTCAAGGAGAGTACTGGGCGCTCCTTGGTCTAGGAGCTAGGGAGACATTTACGGTACCCCTCTCATGTTTCATTATTATTTTTTTAATGCTTCCAATTCTTTATTTCTAAATTTAATCATTAATTCAATTAGACGTAAACAAAGGCTTCTTCTGTCCTGGAGCCCCAAAGACAAGCCGCCAACACTAGTTCACCCATCTTCATTTAGTTCACCCGATTACCTTAATTATTATGTGTTACCCCAGAATACATTCAGAAATTTGCACTTCTTGGAATCAAGCCATCTTAACTTTCACTTCTCATAAGTATCATGTATTGGTTGTCATATTAAAAATAAAATTCGTTTTGTACTATTTAATTCATATTGTTTTTGGAGAATGTATGTTTTAACTAACATTCCAACCTTGGTATACGGAATCCTTAATAGTATACAAATGAAAAATTATTTAAACAAATTATTGTTTATCAAAAAAAAAATTTACTAAAAAAAAAACAGGTGTCTTAAAGAACATTATAGTATTCGTTGTGTGCGTAGTCATGGTAGGGATAATAAAATCGATGCCAGCGCTTTAAGTGAAAAATTTTGGAGATAAAGTGGGCTGTTATGACTAATTTGCAATTCTTTACATGTTAATGATATAGAAACTGTCAAATTAAAATGATTGAAAAACACTAATTAATTAAACTTAATGCATTAAAAATTGTGAAAATAAGAAATCAAATTGTACAAATATTATTTTTCAAATGTTAATTATCGTAATTATTTATTTAAATTTGTGAAACAAGAATATTAAATTTTAAATGTAAGTTTTCAATGCAATCCACACAATTATATATGCATCCATTAATTCTATAATTAAAGTAGTGTATCGTTGTCATGGAAACGAAATTCACGCTCGGAGCGAATACTTATTATTACATTATTTCTCGAAGAAGGCCACCATTTTTTTTTTCTCAACCACATAACCTTGATTGTGTTTTGTTTTTTTCATGTATAAAACGTCAAACGGGAAGTTTGTTCCAGTTGAAAAAAAAAATGTATACTTTTATTTTATATATTCACATATAAGTACAAAAATAATAAAATATATTATTCCGGGTGTTTATCGTGAGATAATAATTATAAATATAGAGAAAATAAAAAAGCAGGGAATTATGAATGAATATAAGTATATCGTGTATGACGAATAAATTGTACACGTGGCTGTTTTAGTTCGATAATAATGCTTGCTGTTTGAGTAGAGCAGAGAGGGTGAGATACGATTTCTTTCCTTTTGTATAAATCATGAGAAAATTAATATAATGTATTTTATGTATATGTACAATGACGTTTGATCGTGTGTGCAAGCACCCTGACGGGTTTCTCTTTTTATATATATATGGGCTTTATTTATCATTAGAGATATTAAAAAATTCCCAACATTCTTTACTTAGATTAGTTTTAATCAAGTTTATCATTTAGTTCTTTTTGTATGTAAGGGTATTGATTTTCTTCGCTTGTTTTTGTTATTTGCCCCGTGAATAATTGTTGGGAGGCAATCGTTTGGAAAGATAATTATTACCAAAGCGAGGGATAAGTAGATATAAAAGAAAGAACATGATTCGGTTTGCAAAAATTATTCGATGGTTTCCGAACGTATAATTTTCCGTAAAAAACTCACCGCTTAGATTCAAAAAGAAATTAACCAAGTCAACAACGGAATTCTAGAAATCATGGCTGAATTGTCTAAGGTTTCGGAGTACCTCAATCCTGCTCCCGTAAGAGTCGTGAGGGCTTTGTTTGAAAGTTATTTAAATGCTATTCGAATTTATTTCTTGTTGCAACTGTGCTAGAGTATAGAAGAAATTGATAATGGCTTTCAGATCTTAACTTGAAACTGTAACCTGTTTATAGTTTCTGTTGGAAGCATTTTTACGATAAGAATTTCTCTGCTATTTACTTTTGAGATATAATTACAAAAAGTTAGTTTGTCTTTAATAAAGCTGTAGCAAACATTGCATATATCAAAAAGAGTGCCAACTCAATCATGCAGTCGCCAAATTGCATCACTTTAACTCTCAAAAACTGCTGGAAGAAATAGACACTTCTAATAAGAGATGACCATTCTTCATGCCTGGACATTTTTTTAAAGTGAGACAATCGGAGAAGCTGTTCTTACACAGGGGTTTTTAGAAATCAGGTTCAATTACTTCAAAGAAGCTTTCATTGCTTTATTATTTATAGCAAGACTATAAGATATGTCTCTTAGACTAGGTTATATTAGGTTAGAGCCGCTGTCCTGGGATGGGAATCATTTAGAGTATAGAGTCTGTTTTGATATTTGCCCATCATCGGCCACTACATCATGAATTCTTTGGAGCTGTTTAAGAGCAGTAGGATGGCTTTGACGTCAATGGACTTCAAATCGGAGAGGTCTTCAGAGAAAAGCTGACTCGAATGAGTCTATCTCAGAAGAGTTGAATCCGTTCCTTCCTCAAAATCTTAAGATATATCTCTTAGACACAATACGGTAGTTGCCTGATATCAATTTCAATGTATCTTTCGTAAAAAATTGAAAATTTGCGAGAATAGATGACAAGATCAAGTTATGACGTCACCACGAAGTCTTAAGTCGAAGTCGCCATTGTTATAACTTTATTGTGTATTATAAACTTTATTGTATGTCTCTTTATCCAAGTACATTGCTCATAGAGGAGGAAGCGAGGCGAGTATACGACTCTCCTACCTATCTCAGTTTCTCTAATAGTAATGAGATAAGAAGAAAAAAAATACCGTCTATCTGTCTTACTCATATTTGAGTCCGAATCGTCTCGTTTGAGGCAATAAATAAATCTCAGACTTGAAAGGATCATGATGTTTTTCTCAATTTCATTGTTTATCACGACATCTAATTTTTAATAAAAAATTTATTTGACCTGAGAAGAAATTAAACCCACGATTTATTACTCCTACATCATATCATTGGCTAATAACTCTTACCTTATAAGAATAATCCCAAGTTATTGAACTTAGAACAAACAAAAAATAAATTTTGTTTAGTACTATTTATTTTTCAGAATGTAGTGATTTAGTTACAGTTGGTATGCCGTATGTTCGAAAGAGCAGACTTTTAATAATAATTCACCCAACAACATTCTGTTCTTTTTAATTTAATTATATGACTTCATTTTACTACTTTGAGTACTCTCTCTGTCAAATCAACCCTCATGAATCTATAAAATGTGTGTATGTAATAAGACAAGCCTTAAAATGTCTAGAGAATTGATTAAACTACAAAATATATTAAATTGGAAAGTGTAAGTACTATGATGTATATATACTGGTTGTGTATTAGATATAGGGGTACAATCATTTTAACATCTCTATATATTATAAATGCGAAGGTAAGCATGTTAGTTTGTTAGCTTTCATGCTAAAACTAGCGAATGGTTTTTAATGAAACTGTACAGCAATATAGCTAATATATCAGAATAACACATGAGATATAATTTATAAAGATATATTAAAAAAAAAAAAATAAATAAAAATTAATTTAATTTGACATTACCATAAAATACAGATTTCTGTAAAAGTAGTCATTTGACATTACCATAAATTACAGATTTCTGTAAAAAAAGTCAATATCAAATATTTCACGGCCATCTTTTCTGGTATACTCATTGAATAATCACGACTACTATACATTTAAAAAAATAGAAAACCATACATATATTTTACCTGTGTAAAACAATTTTGACCATTATTTCGAGTGTTATAGCAAAGGGGATAAGCGAGAGTAATCTTTATCAATCTTTTAAACCGAAGCCGGTGGGTATCACTCTAGTGTTTAATAAAATATTCATTTGGGAAAAAGTATGTCTAATTCTGTAATCACACACGGTATTGCTGATTGGGTTTTATGTGATTAATCATTGAGAAATTAAGTCGATACGTTTTAACTTTTAGTTTTTACATATTAACTATACAATTAAAATCAAATTTACTGAATTTATATCTTGTAAATTATGGTAAAATTTATTTTCTATTACTTTGCTTTTGGTTAATATTTCCAATAATACAAATTTTAAGGACGTTGCTCGGAAAAGACAAAAAAATCGCCTTTTCTTAACAAAATCTTTAAATATTTTTTGGAAGGATTCTAACTATTTCAGAGTCCCCACTCTTTTTCGGACTAGGTACTATTCTATCACAGAAAGCAAGATATTTTAGTTAAATTTATTTTCTACAACTTTGTATATTTAATTCCTTGCACATTTTTTCCCATTCCACAAAAATTTAATTTTTAAAACCGTTAGATATACAGGTGCATAATATCTCTTTTGTAGCCCCCAAATTGAGGGCTCTAACTTTTTAATGACTTTGGCTTCATCTTAAATAAAAAGCTTAGCTAGTAAGTTAAAGGGTTCGCAAAAAAACATGTTTATTGTTCGAAACAATAACAAAATTCTCTGAAAATAAAAAAAAGTAGGATAAAGGACGTGGGAAAATGATTCCTTCTTCTGAATGAAACGCGCTCTAAACAATTTACTACTATTGCTCTAAAAATCACGCAGCTGCGTTCAATATCACACACAGCTGCATTTACAAATAAACACATCCCGTAAAATAATGTCTTTTGTTTAGTATTTTTATATTATGTTATATATACTCTCATCAATGTGTTGTAGTAAATAGCAAGCAAAAGGTGATACGGTCAAACCGTCACGATGTCATCTGGTGGTTTTTATAATATGTTGGTAACTCTATAATACGGTATGTATTTTTTAACACTGGGTATGCTATCTAGCCCGCGGGATAACATTCTTTTTGTTAAATAATCAATAAATACTTGAAACTTCGTGAGTGACTTCCTTTTGGCGAGCTTACCAAACTTTCTTTATATTTCTTGCAGATATCGAAAAATTTAATGAAAGTTGAAAATAAGGTACAAATAATTTAAATCCTAAATCTAAAATTGCGTCGGTGCTCGTTCCACCTTAAATGGAAAAGCAAATAAAGAAAAATTGAAATTAAATTTTTTTTTTTCATTGAAATTAATCATTCTAATCTTAGAAAAATTCTATGATGTTTCTCATATTCTTCAATTCCGTGTCTGGGGTTTATCAAGTTATATATTTTGTCTGAAGTTCGATTGTTTTTTTACGCTGTTCATTTCTTTATCTCATAACTTGGTCTAATACCCAACGGAAATCCATGAGATTAAACAACCTCTCTTCTTTTGAACCAAATTTGGTAAACAAAGTAGGCTTTGAAAGCTAAAGATGAGTACAAATAAGCAACTCAAATGACTTTTTACAAACTTATTGAATTTTAAAACAATTGATAAAACGGTTTCTTCAGTCGTTGGGGGCCCAGTTGGTTGTGTTTCTTGTCAATCAATTTACGGTATGTTCAATAATTAACGATAAACTCTTAATAACGAAGACAGTACAAGTATACATTTCAGATATGACTCAATAGTAAGAGAAATCCCCTATTTTTCTATATACAGTTCAAAAAAATACCATCTGTATACTATTTTATTGATTTCTATTTAAAATTTGTATTCCCAATTATTATTTTCTGGATCAATGTAGTGTATATACGGACAGTTGTTTGTGTTTTTTTTTTGTGTGTTTGTCTAAATCTTGCACCTGGAATTATTGTATAATATGACTTTCTTCCCCTGATCTTCAATGGGTATAATAGGGACTCTTTTTTTAGATTTTTGTTTTTATATAAAAGATACATCTGCATTTTGAAAAAATGGGAAATTTTCCTTTATACCTTTTTTTACAGCTGAGAAGAAATATTTTGAAATAATCATTTGATATAAACTTTATTTTTGAGGCAACGATACCTTTCAAAGTTAATTATTACGAACAGGCCCGAAAATTGCCCAAGTTAATATTTTTTTTGCTTAAACTTTTACTCTCCTGATCCCAAAGTTTTAAGGAAAGATGATTCCAAGAAATTGAGGAAAGTATGTGTCGAATTTCAAAACAATCGTGACTATTTTGAGACAGTTCGAAGTTTAAACAGCTGGCTTTGTACGTTTTATTTCACCATGTTTATGAAAATGCATGATAAACTCCAGCATACGTTAAGGTTTTCTCAAAAACGCCATTGGGGATAAATTCTCATAAAAATTCATCTGATTTCTGAGGATTCATTTTACTAATACATATTTTTAATTTCGTGAAATTCTTGACAATCTAATAATAGTTTGGAAATACCTTAAAAATTAACATTTGATTATGATCGGTTTGATAACAAATTGATATTGTAAAATTTCTTTATATAAACAGCTGAAATTTATGTTTTATATTTTTATAGACTTAAACCTGTTGAAAAATTAGCGATACTTTTATTTTATTAAGGTAGTACGAACATCAAGACAATTTTAGATTTAGGGTTTAAATTATATGTACCTTATTTTCAATTTTGATGGTGAATTTTGCTTATAACTTCATGAAACTAGACGAAAAATAAGAATACAATTTTTCGATATCTGCCTTGGTTTTCGAACTATCGAAAGGTAAATAAAAAAATTACTCCAGTAATAATTGTTCATTCAAATATTCTTCTGAATTTTACAAAAGAGATAACACAACAGAACGGAATTCTGGATAATTTTTCAGAAATACAATATTTCTCAACCTCTCACAGGTACTAAGTTCAGACTTTCATATTAAAAACAAACAATGAATAATTTTTTTGTATGGCCATTCGGGGTGTGCTGTTTTGATTCTAGTAACGTTTTCTAGACCATATAATATGGCACATGAAACATTCAATTAAATTAAACAAAAATGAATGATTATACATATGTGCAATGAATGTTGAATAATAATAAAATCGTATACATGTACACATATGTAATATTCAACAACCAGTAAATAGATTTTTACAACTATTGACTATTCATCTTTTATTTACCCTTACAGCTGTGCCAGAATAGAAAAACTTTTCATTTATTATTATGTATTATCAAATGTTTAGTGTGGTATTTTGTGTTTACCATATTGTACTATATTATGGAGTCATATAATATGTTCTTTTTTACATCGGTGTAGTTACACTAAATAGAAAAGGATCGTTACCATTAAAGTATAATAAGACTATCTCATTTTATTTTTACACTAGGGTGTAAAAATTAACATACCTTCTTACTCATTTATTCACACAGATGGTTTAATTGCTGAAATGTATGTACGTACTCGTCACATATTTTTGTTTAAATAAATAATCCACTTTGGTTCTAAAACATTTTAGGAGAGATAACAATAATAAAATGTTTAAAAAAAAAAAATTAGTCATATGTGCAATATGAACATCTGATACAAATATTGGACTGTTTTAATAATAGAGATATTTTATTCTCTATGAGTCTTTTTTAATTATGATAATTATCTATGGTATTAAATTTTATTAGGAAAAGATTTTATTTCAATAATATTCTGTTATGAATTAATTTACTCTTTAGTCCGCAGGACAGCACCTTTTTTGTTAAATACTTAAACTTTCCGAGTGGCTTCGTTTTGGTGAGTCTACCAAACTTTTTCTCTACGACTTTTTTCTCGAAAGCGCTGCCAGCTGTTACGCTGTCTTTGCTTTTTAATTGTCATCACTTTACCAAGCAAATGGGCAAACATTATCTTACATCAATTTTGGGACACCCGTTACATCTGATATAAATATGGTGCAATATTTATTGACATGTTGGGTCAATATGGTATCTTCTTTATATGGATCTTTAATTTTATTTGTATTCATGATTTTATAGATCTTTTATATTTCTTTGATCCATATGTTTTTTTTTCAACAATAACAGAAAAATAACCGTTGTTATCGGTCGTCGCAGATGATATTTTTGTCAAAATAAAATACAATTTGGGAGTTACCAAAATTAAAAATTTTTTATATAAATCCATATGTTTATACTAATAGTCCATATGTTAATTTTTTATTCTGTTTTTAACAATTCCATTTATGGTTCCAACAAAATTATTGCAGAGAACAGTTGTTTTCATTCAAGAACAGTTGTTAACATTGGAACTTCTTTTTTGGTACTTTTCATGAGGTTAAGTAAATTAAAATTGACTTTAAAAAAAAAAAAAAACCAAACGAAAACAAACCATTGACGAAGTTAATTATTGAAATACCCTGTTAAGAAAGTTTTGAATTTCAGTGCTTGCATTATATATTTTAATAAATTAAAAGTTACAAGACCACTAGTTAAAGCTACCTGCAAATTTTCAACTTCCTCTCTTTTATAGTTTTGGAGAAAATGAACACAAAACTTCACGGAAAAAATTTTCAAACAAAAGTTGTTAATTTTTTTATATTTAAAGGAATATTTTTTATATTTAAACTTTTCTTCTGTCTCTAACGGGTTACAAGTCACAATTGACCTATGTTGTTCATTTACATTATCTCTCAGCTTGCTATCTCTTGACGTTTTTGAGTCATTGTGATCACGGGCGTGGAGACAGACGGAAGGAAAAACGTAAATGAGATAATTAGGTGATTTTATAAACACCTATACCCAAATTTTTTTACACTATTAATATTTCTAAGCGTTACAAACTTGGGGAGAATAACACACACAAATTGTGCTATTGGCCGTTGGATTGCGATCCAATATTTGTTTGAATTGAACTTTTAATGAGATGCAAGCAAACTCTAAATGGCCGAATTAAGTTAAAGAACAGTTCTTCAGAACTTAGTGTTATAGAAATATTTTTGTAACCGTTTTTAATAAAATTCGACAGTCTAAGAATTCATATCTTTTATTGAAGTAACAAAAATTCCATTAAGATTAAATTCAACGGAAAGTCTTTTTAAAAAAATATATATATTCCTAGAATCCGAATGAATAGCTTAATTCTTCGATTTACTTATATATATGAATCACTACAATATCCTTTCAGAAGCAAATCTTATCCACCTGACACTTTTAGGGTGGTCATTAATGTTTTAAAAACTTGACAGGAAATGAAGATAAACAGAGAATTTTATTTTTTTGAATGTGTGGACAATATACAAGAAATATTTCAACATGTTAAAACATGATTCAAGGTTTCTTGTTTTTTTTCTCAAAAAAAAATATTTTGACTGTCTTTTCTCATATATAATAAAGTGAACTTAACCATATGCACGTTTTTACGTAAAAATTCTCGTTATAGTCGAGCCGGCACACATGAAAGGATTTCTTTAAAAAAAAAAAATTAAATAAATAATCTAAAAATGGTACAATTACTTGTGTAGGTTATAACACAAAAATAAAAAAACACCTGCATTTAAACATTTTATCAGTCCTTTATGTCAAATATTACAACACCTAAAAACCAATCACTACACATATCATATTTATTGTCTGAACTGAAAACTTACTGACTAATAGTTCACCTGCATTATTATGTGAATTCATCTATATGTAATTATATTAAATGTCCTCTGAATTGATGTTTCATGTCCTGTCTTGCATCTCAAAAATTATAAATAAAACCCGTAAAAAGATGGCAAGACAAGATCCCTGATTTTTCCGAGGTTTCGAACGTGCCGACACATTTTTTTTCCCCGGTGAACTGAAGCACAAGCACATCAGTGTCCCTTTATTAATAAATTAGACAAGTTCAAAAAAATCAACTCATTTATGCCAAAATTTGTTTTCGTTTATCGAAAATCATTTTCGAGACTCGCTAGTTAAAGCTATCTACAAATTATCAACTGTCAATCTTTTACAGCTTTGGAGAAAATTGACACCAAAGTTTTGCACCAATTTGAGCCAACATGGAAAAACAATGACATTTATAAAAAACAAAAGTTGTTTATTTTTTAATAATTAACAACTTTTATATTTAAACTATTGATCTATCTCTTACGATTTACAAGATGGATCATACGATTCTAAGATCCCGTTGAACTATGCTCATTTACGAACTCAAATTCACTTTTTACGTCCTGTGCACGCTATAAAAATTTCAGCTCGACATCTCTTTTCCTTTTTGAGTTATCGTATTCACGGACGGGCAGACGGGCAAACTAAAATTAACCAATTAGGTGATTTAATGAACATCTATATCAAAATTTTGTTCGTATTAACAATATTTCTAAGCGATACAAACTTGGGACTAAAATTAGTATACCTTGATATATATTTCATACACTTGAACAGTATTCTTATAAATTACTATGGTTTCTTCATATCCATCTATTTATTTAACTCAAATCTGTTATGATAGTTCTTTGTTAAACCATTAGTTATCACATGGTAAAGTAAATTTCATCCCAATATAATAAGTTTTTTTTTTGCAGTCAAGTTGAAATTATCGTTGATTTTTCAACAAGTTTCATTTTTAATATGAAAAGATAACAAAAAATGCGTTTTTTTTTTTGTAAGCACAGGTATAGAATTTTTATTTACTCAAAAAAATAAAGAATTTCAAAATAAAAACTTTATATAAATAGGTACAATTATTTTGGTTGGGTAATGTTGGCAAAATATATTTATATTAAGTGAGGTTAAGTAATAATGGTTTAGATTTAGGTAAGGTTATGTGGCTTTTATTAGAAGGAGGTACACAAAAATGTGCTTATAAATAAAGAACACTTTTGTGTTGAATTGAAAGAGATTATAATAATTACTCACCAAAAAAAAAAAAGATTTTTAATTCTTGCATTAAACAAATTCTTTACTACCTGAGAAATAATAAAATTACGAGGGAAATAATAAAATATATATGTTTTGACATTTATTGCTATATTCATGTTATGAATTATTTAACAGTCAATTAATTAATTAATAAAATTATCAAGATACTTGGAAAAAATATATATTATATGTGTCTGTGATAATATAATTTATTAATGAATTATTTTAAAATCTTTCATTTTAATCTCTGGGTATTTATTTTTGGGCTTGTTTTATATAGATAAGAGAGTTATTATTGATAAATTGATTATCTTTTATTTGTATTTATAATTTATTTTTGATACTAAATAAAAACCATGTGAGAAAGTTGATAATGATTTTCACACATATGGTTTTGTATATTTGTTGTTTTGTTGTTGGGCTTATCGAACATTTAAAAATAAATATTTAGTGGAATTTTAGATAAGAGTTAGGGTACGGTTGTTGTTGTCAATGCGTCAAGTATTTTAGAAAATAAATGTTTATCATAAAGTTAAACGGGAAGGATTTGAAAGTCGATGAAACATTTAAAAAAAATATCTGCAATTCTTTGATAGAAAAAGACATTTAAAATGTCAAACATATCTAGAAAATGGTAGATATATTATTTTTTTTTATGTTCTCTATGGTGCTAAATAATAATAAAAGAATAACAACTACTTTACGGAATTACATCTATTGTTAGGACTTCAGGAATTACAACTACGTAATTATACAAATAAGGAATTAGTTTAATTGAAGTGAAGTTAACAGCGTAACAGAACTGAAATGTTAGGATTAGGCTCAACATGTTGAATAATTAGTAAAGGCTTTTAGATTTACAATTGAGATTTCTTCTAAAGTAAAAAAATCCCCATTAAATCTCTAAGGAATCCCATAAAAGGTAACTAACTACTACATAAACAGAAATAATACACCTTTGTATAATTATTTGCAACGTATTCTTTAACAGAATATTAAAAAAAAAAATCTTAAATAAATAAAAATGGTTATGGTTTGTCTTCTGTTATTCACAGTAAAATACAGAATGAACAAATAACAAAATTCCACAACAATTTTTTTTCCTTTTTCTTATAAACTTTCTGTAAAAATTCTCACATCTTACACAAATATTTTTGCATATAAATAAATGAAAAAGAATGATGATTTATTTTTTGTGTATGTATGAATAAAAAAGGTTTTTTTTTTATTCACTTTATTATTATTATTATATTTTTTGGTATTATTATTACACTGTTTGGACATCTGTACAACGCGTAATATACGTGCATACATATATCGTGAATATTGTATGTATGGATTTATACATTTCGCAGCTGTTTTTCAAACTTATGTGTACACACATGTGTACACATAGAGTTCTTTTCTTACATAATTAAAACAACTTTATTATTAGGTAGACATAAAGTTTGTTTCTTTTCATCTTGGTGTAGTTCATTGAGTGTAAAGTAAAGTGTAGTATCTTGCAAAAATAACGAGTATTTTTTACACTGTTGTATACCCAGTGTAAAAAATTGTTCACCGAGGTACAAAAAGAACATATCTTGTTTTAATAATAATTCACAAATGTATGTGTACACAGATTTTTTTTTTAATGACAACAACTTCTTGTATCTGTTTCAAGAATAGAGACGACAGAATGGGTATGGCAATCTGTGCGTCTATAAACCTAACCAAACTATGTCTAGAAGTTTTAAATGATTTCGAGGAAATAACTATGAGACAAATTTAGAATGATATATGATTGCGGACTAATATATACCCCATTTGAATAACTTAACAACTCTTGATCTTACCGCAGGCTTCCACCAAGTTCTCAAAGATATCCGAGTAATGGTTGTAAAATTTTCTGAAAGTTACCGTTTCTACACGTTAGTGAAGTCTAATTCGTAGACTGTATATATCAAGTGTATTCGTTTTAAGAAGCTTTACGGTCAACGCCACTTCTGGCTGGTTGCAACTTGTCTATAAAAAAACTTAATTGATAAACTTAAAACTATTGAATATGTGGTTTTCTAGAGAAATTTTCTAAATCTCAATTTCTTTTTGTTACAGATTCCAGAAAAATTATCACCATCAGATGGGCGACCACTTAGTATTTAAATCCACAAAAAGTAAATTTTAAAAGAAAAACAAACAAATTGTATAATTAACAAAAAAAAATTCATTTTTTCTAAATTATAAAATTCACAAGTCATTTATTTAAAAAGAAATAAATAAATAAATATTTTATTAATCACCGACGTTACGCGATTTTTATTAAGAAAAATATTAATATTATTTGTAAAGTGAGATTGATACATATTTAGTATATATATTGTGTATTCAAACTAGAAAAAGAGGATATTAAAGAAAACTGTAAAGAATTTTTTTTTCATAAATAATTTCACAAAAAAATATTTTATTCTTAACTTTTTTTTTGAATATTTATTCTCTATAAGTTTAATAACAAACATTCCTTCTCTTTTTATAAAAAAAAAAAAAAGAGACCTAATAGATAGAGATCAGAAAACGGCTTTTGAATTTTTGTTTAATATTGTATTAAGCGTTTTCTTGAATACCTCGCAAATTAAAAACACCTTTGAATTTAATTCAACCGTTTTAAACATATTTACGATAACAGTAAACAGTTTTTTTTAAAAACAATACCTTGATTACAATTAAATAAAAATTATACTATGTAAAAAAAAAAATAATATATCCTGGTTCCCATAAAAAATTATCTTGTAACTGTTCTTTTAAAAAAATAATAATAATATTAACCTCACTTTTTCAATATTAGATGGTATTTCGCGACTACAAATAACTATAGGTGACATTGTAATGGCGGTTCAAGAGTGTATAAACATCTATCTCTATGGTATGAACAAACAAAAAACCATAGAACATATAATCAGTTGAAATTCCCCTTTTATTCTTTAATTGTATGTTCTAAGATAATGTTTACACCCTCTTCTGCATTTCATATTTAAATCGGTAGAGGTCAGCTCAGTATTTTGGAGTCGTGATTAGAAAAAGGCCGCTTTCCTATTAACAGTTAAATTGTGCAAGTATAATGTTTTTTTATTTTACATAGTAGAATTTTTATGATGAAATAAATTTGTTAAATATCGTAATATTGCAAAATTTGAAAAACTGCTGGAGATCTCATTTAAAAAAATATTTTTTTAAATATATTATATTGCACACAGTTTTTGTTTCAAGAATTTCATTTCCATGTGTTCAATTTTAAAAATATTAGATGTATAAAAATAGTTCAATGTATTCTCTGTAGATTACCAAATTAAAAAATAAATTATAAATTTTTTTCAGCTGTTTTTCTCTTGTTTGAATGTCAATGATGACGGTTTACTAGTTATGTTTTAATGTACCTGTGTATTTTTTTTTCTTTTTTAAGTCTGCAATTCAACTTATTTAGGATTTAGATGCGATTTCAAAACCTACAAATGAAAAAAAACTTTTTCATTAATAAAATTCACGGGTTGTTGTAACAAGCTTTCAAATTATGTTCTCCTAATACCAAATATTAAAAATTCGTTCCACTTCAATATTTTACTGTCATAATTAAATAGTTAGTTCCAGTTGATTAATCATTAACTTCCTTTTATAAATTACACCACCAGATAACCACAAATATTACGGACTCAAACCAAAAAAAAAAAAGGTTAAATCAAAACCCTAGTTTATTTAATTTTTTTCATAAAATCATGATTAAACAAAAATTTAATCAGATCTAACGTGCAATTATTTCTAATCAAGATCAACTTTTAAACCAAAAATTAAAGTAATCATGATTTTATAAAGAAAAAAATGTATAAGTTGAATTGTATTTTTTTTTTAAATCCATTTTCTTTAAATGACAGAATTAAATAATTATTTTAAATAATTTAAGTAGTACTTTCTGTTTGTTTTTTTTCTTAATTATAAAAAAAAATTATGTCTTTGTTTTTTGTTCGAATGTTTTATTATTGTGATTAAAAGTTCTATGTACATAATAATTATATAAATATATATAAAAAAAAATATTTTTAAGAAATTTACGCTATTCAATTTGTATGATCATTGAAACGTCGGCCATGAAAAATAAAGTGATAAATTCTTTTTATATGCATATAAGTATCGTGTTAAAACAAGCTTTTATTTATTTATTAACTAATCGCCATCTTGGAAATTTTAATTTTTTGCTCAGATATAATAAATGTCAATTTATTGGGTGCATTGAGATGAACCGCGTGATGAAAATTAACATATTTTAATTCTCTCATCGCTAATTTAATCTGAATGCAACCCAATATTCATTCATCATTGTTATTTTTGAGTATTTTATAAACAGGTGAAGTTTAAATAAAAGCTTGTGAAAAAAATTGATGATGTATTTTTAATTTAAATGCATTCTCTATGATAAAAAAAACAACACACTTGATTATGAAATTTCATTAAATGAAATAATATACAAAATTAACAGACACCATATGGTGAGCGCGATTGATTTGACTGACGTTGTGCCGACTACAATGATTCCTCTAGATAATTAAGTTTTCTTCTACTGAGTTAATGTTTCTACTCTTTTGTGTTTAGACACATTCCAGTGGTTGAAATTATATAATAATAATATATTTAAAAGAAAAATGAAAAATGTGTTATTTTGCGATGTGAAGTGAGTGTAATAATTGTCCTTTTATTTAGATCAAACAAAAAAAAGTATAAATATTTAATTTTTAAGACTTTCCTTTTCTTTTTGAACAGAATTTATTTTGTGTGTGGTTTTTTTTGTTTTGTACGATCTTGATAGATCAATTATAGTTTTCAAATTTTATTTCTTTTTTTTATATTTTGTAAAATTGTGTATAGCTTCTGTAGATTTCATTGAAGAAAAATTATTAATAATTTTCTATGTCACACCATTTAAGAAAAAAAAATGATTTTATTTAAAAAATAAATGTTTTAAATACTAAAAATTAATTTTTTTTTATTTATCCACCATGTTTTTTTTACAGGAAATGTTATCATTATAACAGTCCATGTTATATTTGTTATGTTCATGGATTTATTACACATGTATGCATATGGAGTATAAAAATAACTGGAAAAACCTCTGGAACGTTAAGTTTTTTTTAAAAAAAAAGAAGTGTCGTTTTAAAATAATCAACAGACTACGATAAGAATTTCTAATATTTTTTTTATATATTTTATTTAATTTAAACTTATGATCTTTTCTGTATTTATCTCTGTATGTTCTTAATAAGTGAGTATGCAGGTGTTATTTTACAATTGAATTATATAAAAATAAATTTTTTCTTGTATTAAATCAAAATCTTTGTATTCGCTCCGAGCGTGAATTTCGTTTCCATGACAACGATACACTACTTTAATTATAGAATTAATGGATGCATATATAATTGTGTGGATTGCATTGAAAACTTACATTTAAAATTTAATATTCTTGTTTCACAAATTTAAATAAATAATTACGATAATTAACATTTGAAAAATAATATTTGTACAATTTGATTTCTTATTTTCACAATTTTTAATGCATTAAGTTTAATTAATTAGTGTTTTTCAATCATTTTAATTTGACAGTTTCTATATCATTAACATGTAAATAATTGCAAATTAGTCATAACAGCCCACTTTATCTCCAAAATTTTTCACTTAAAGCGCTGGCATCGATTTTATTATCCCTACCATGACTACGCACACAACGAATAAAAGAATTTTTTTCTTTACAATTTTAAAAGAATCCATGGGAATTAACGTAAAGATAATTAGGTAGCTTTATTTTGATAGCCTATAGCAGAAATATGGATGTTTTAAAGTTAACTGAGATTTTTAATCAGATAAGTGAGATTGGATATTACTGTCTCTTTTCTTTGTTTTTAATGCATTGAAACAAAAGATAGACGGACCTCCACCAATCCGAAAATATTTTTATTTCCTCATCGATTCACTTTTCAATCCGACAGAAACAAATGTGATGGGATTAACTTTACAAAAGTGGATGTAATTGTAGGAGTACTGGACGCACTTGACATTGTTAAACCCGGATACACTTTTTGCGACATCTCTGAATAGCTGCACTCGCGTCTAACGATAGTGAGAATCACTCCATAGTATAAAACAAAGTCGCTTCCGACTGTCTGCTGTTCGTATGTTTGCTTAGAACTTTAAAACCATGCAACGGATTTTAATGCGATTTTTTTAAAATAGAGTGAGTAGAGAAACACGAATAATTTTAGAGGTTTCTTCTTTCATTCTATAGTATATTTAGTATCAGCACTCGTACGAAGCCAGGGCAGCTCGCTTGTAGTTTATAACTCACTAGAACCGAATTTATTTCATCATTAAAAACAAAAGCCCCACATAATTATATATACGTTTACATAGAGGTTAAAACCACTTGCATATAGATTTTCATAAAACTTTTCAAATAGATGCTACATTGTTTAAAGCTTTTTGTTAACCATAGAGAAGGTACAGAGTTTTTAAATGTATTTTCATGTGACTTTTCTAAAAGATGCTACATTGTTTTAAGTAATTTTAACCATAGAGAAGGTTAAAGAGTTGTTAAATACATTTTCATGTGACATTTTTATAGATGCTACATTGTTTTAACTATAGAGAATGTTAAAAAATTAAAAAGGGTAGTTAGTTAAAACGATAATAAAACTACCTCAGAGCAGTAACAATAATTATTAAAGAAAAATGCATAAAGCTATTAAAAAAAATCACAATACATAAAGGTAGGTAAAATAAAAACGATTAAAATTCTTTATGACTCTTTGGCTACAACAAGAATATTGTTTTTCTGTTCTTCACTTCACATCAATAATAAATATCACATCTATCTCCATCGTTATATGTTCGTTCCTACGTTGTTATAAGGCTAAAAGCTGAGTACAATATTATTTTATTTTATTTTATATTCATATTGTGTTGTTCCATAATAATATTAAATATAATATACAACACAGCCAGTGTTTTGTTACTAAATAAAATAATCTGTGTATGTATGTATGTATGTATGTGTGTGAGACATAGTTTTCAAAAAATGTAAGAGTGCAGGTGTTACTCAGACATGGTGGCGCCGGTTCGCATTCTTTAAGTTGTATATTATAAAGACTACATACATACCTACACACGTGCATTGATCACACACAACAACTTTGTGTTGAACAAATCAGTGGCGATGGTATTTCGTATATTACTAGTTAGTTAGTAGAGGTTTTATATAAGTTTCTTGTTGAATGTTGCTTTATAGAAATTATACAGAGTTGTAAGGGATCAGAGAAGTTAGGTACATTGTTATTTGACTAGACTTCAATTCCCCAACGGGAAAATAACTGATGACGTCAGTCAATATGGCAGACATTAATAAAGACTGAGCTACTTTTTTATTAGACAGTCCAGTCATACATTTAAACAACATTGTTGCATATTACTATGGTTTCTTAATATTGATCTATTTATTAACCGCCTGTTAAACAATAATGTAATTAATTTGACGTTTTGATGTGTGTTCGAAATTTGTCGCCATTTATTGTAAAATACTTGCTGAAGTTTTACGAAAAAAATAGGGCTTTATATAGGATTTCAGACTACCATGAGAAATACTCGACAAATCGTCAATATTGGGTCAATATTACTCTGTACGTCAGTATCCCTGAAGAGGTTCAGCAAATTGTAAAAAAAAAAAATGAGAAATTTCAGTAGATGACGTAGGTTTGACCCAAAAAATACAAAAATCGTTTTCATTTAATGGTAGGAGGAAAAGTTTCTAAGATATCGTGAGAAAATCCCTTGTGATAAGTTATTACCCGAATCGATTATAGGTGTAATATCTTTTATTACTATAGCTTATGTCTAGCCAAATAATGCATTGTCGATTTCTTTTATGCTTAGGACGTACATATAGATGTTTTGTATAGTGGTGCTATGTAGTCGGATCTCATGAGCTATTACAATATTGGTTGTAATAGTGATGGTATATTACAGAACTTCTCGGAAAGATCAATATTACTAAGACGCCATTTTGGAATGGAAAAAATATGTATAAACAAATCCTGAATTAATAAGCCTTTTGGAGTCTTTAATTTATTTGTTTGAAATCTGAAACAGGACAATTCATTTCAAAACAGCAGAAATGGGGATCAAAAAGATAAGGGACTTTGCTTTGGAAGATAGAAAATGTCAAAAGAATTAGAAAATAGGTTAAGTCTGTGAAATTAGGATAATAGGGGAGCATCGATCTTTCGAATAATGACGCGAAATATAACACTTAAGAGAACAGAAAAGAATATAATTGTTAAAGGTTTTTGCAGCAGTGGAAGAAAAAGGATTCTTTAAAACAGGCATGGGCGAGTTATTTTAAGTCGAAGTCACCATTGTTATAACTTTATTGTGTCTCTTTATCCAAGTCCGCATTGCTCATAGAGGAGGAAACGAGACGGGTATACGACTCTTCTACCTATCTTAGTTTCTATTATAGTAATGAGATAGGTAGAAAACAAATGTTGTCTCTTTGTCTTACTCGTATTTTTGGTTGTCACTGGTTAGGCTGCCACTGTCTTACTCGTATTTTAGATACAGAAGTTTGAGGGACTTCTGCAAGCCACGTTTGCCCATGCCTGCACTTAAGAGAACTGAAAAGAATGTAATTCCTAGAGGTTTTTGCAGCGGTGAAAGAAAAAAGATTCTTTAAAAAGAATCAGAATCATTTAGATGATTGTACTTCCGAGAAGTGTAAAAAGAGAAGCGTCACATAATTTTTGGTCCCATCATTATAATATAGAACACACAAAGATGCTGTAGCTTATAAAATGAATACGGACGGTTTAGCTTCATACTCACAGAGAGTTACATATAGTATACACTGAAATGATAGACTGACCAGTTGATGTAAACGTTGTTGACCTCCCTCGACTCAGCGTGATATCATAAAGTAACACACCTACTAGTTCTTTGGTTCTCTGGCTTTAAAAAAAATACAAAATGCCTATCTATCTTGTTTGTTGTCCCTTTACCACCTGACTTTATTTAATTTTTTTTTTATATATACATACTTTTTCAAAGTCTATTATGTTACAAAAAAAATGTAATATGGTTTGCATGTTACAGCAAGTCTCCAAACACCAAAATCCAATACCAAATCAAACGATAATGTAGTCGAGTCGGAATTGTTTTTAAAAAAATCGTTACAAAATTTTAATGTTAACTTTTAATCTGACAATATATTTCACTCATGGATTATTTTGTTAAAGCTTTATTAGACATATAGACAGACATTTTTACCTCTCCAGATTTGATCGGAAGACTCTAGAAATCGTGTAGTTTATCCTGGCTGCCAGGTAAATTATACAATTCTGATCAACTTTTATTTCTCTAGAATATTTTTCCCTGTTTACTCGATATCTTGTTAATTCTCGATACCTTGCTGGCTAATGACGAAAAATAGACCCACAATCAAAAAATGTACCGCTTAGAAAAAAAACAGGCTGGAGAAATAATATTAACATTTAATTTTGTTCACTAAGCAATTTTTATATCATATCTGTAATAAAATTGCCTATAAATAAAAAACAAGTAAATTAATATTGATAGCACTCATTCATATTTTGTCTAGCCTATTTTTGGCTACGAAATTCCTCAAGGTTCGAGCTAGTTTATTTTAATTTTTAATTATTAAACAACTGGGTACACAAAATATCTATCCGGTGACGTTTAGTTTTTTTTTTAACTGCCTTGTGCTAAATATATAATAATAAATCGGTTGCAAAAATCTACCAAATACGAAAATCTGTCGTGCCTATTAAATCAATCCTAAAAAATTACTAAAGATACCGAGATATAATTTTTATTTTCCTTGATTTAGTTATCATTATAAGGCAGTTAATACGGCTATACGAAAAAAGCAAAAAATAGTGAAAATACATTTCTCAATCAGTAGGCAATAGATAATACATCCTTGTAAAGTTTGTGTATAAATTTACAAATTAATGTGATATTTATCAAAGTAGTTTATAATAAATCAATGCTGTATTTAACAATAATAAAGCATAGAAATTATTTTCTGGGCAACGGGCATTAAGTAGTTTTTAAAAAAATAACAATTGCGCTTAGACTATAGTACCCAACAAAAGCGATACAATTGCCTGAGTGCGTTGTTTAGAAAATTGTTTAATTTAATTTTTTATTATGTTTTTTGATAGTTTTATATTGATTTTTATGATCTTTCACAGTGTGAAAACAAAAATTAATAATTATTATTCCGTATTTAAAAAGGTAATCCCGCCCATTATAATATGATTTTATTTATTATTTATGTGTGAGACTGAGAGTGACTGACTGACTGTAATATGGTGTTTTGTCTTTTTTTGTTGTTGTTGTAAAGAAATACGTCTCCAAAGAGGGGTGCAGAGAGATAATGTCTCTTACATATTATATAGTCGGCAATTAGATAAGAATTTGAAAAGATAAGAAATGTTGGAATTCGAAATGCGAGTAGAACAAATATTGTTGAGAAGTATTTCTTAAAGACTAAGTCATCTCATAAAAGTTGAAAAATGAAAAAGGGGTATTTATGGACTTCTGAGAATTGGGTTCTGATCGAGAATGTTTAAGAAGGCGAAGAAATAAAAAATAAATCAAAGCAGTTCTAGAAATCACTCTTTCTTGACCAAAAACGTTCAAAATGTCTTGAAGAGAAATAAATCAGAAGCTCCCAGCGATTTGTTTAAACGTTGCTCGAGGACGTTTAAACAAATAATGATTATTATCATTTGTTTTCCGATTTCCATTATTAAAGTGGCTCGGCTGTCACGTGACTAGTCAATTAGTCAACTTGTATGACGTAAATTAAAAAAAATGCTCTAAAAATATCGTAAACTAGACAATTTATATGACTTTTTACAAATTTTCTTCATGATAAAAACTTTTTTGAAACTTATTCACCGATTAATTTTTGTACAATTAACATTATTGTAAGTTTCTTAAATAAACTTAAATAACGTAAGTAACGTATAGATAAGTATTATATCATAATATGTCAAAGGTGGAGATGTGGGTAGCCCAGTTGCCTCCGGTTACAGAGTACCCCGCTTCGTACCTAGCCTTGTCCCGATTAATTTTTAATTAAATAAGGTATTATGCCGAGAGAATGTTATTTTTTTAGATAATTGTTCTGGGAACCAAAAGCGACAAATAAGTAAGAGGTATATTTTATGTTATTTTAATTCCCACCCCCTGACAGACGAGTGATTTATGACATAAATAGGAAAGTGGGTAAAAGAATATGTTCTCCTATTACAAAATCTTATAAAATTTCATTTGACAATAATAAATTTTATCATGAACAAACAAAAAAGCAAGCAAAATAAGTATTTTTTTAATATTTTGTAATAGGCGAATATGTTATAAAAAAGTGGGATAAAATATATAACATATTCTCCTGTTACAAAATTTCAAATTTTGTTCTCAACGAGCGATTTTTTTATAATTACAAATTTTATTATTTTGTAATAGGAGAATATGAGTAAGATAAGCCATTTGACATGTTCTCCTATTAAAAAGTGCCAAATTTTAGCATAACCAAGTCATTCTTGTACATATTTTGTAACAGGACAACATGATTTTAAATGATTTATTTAAATTCCCACCCCCTGACAGAATAGTGATTTATGACATATGTATAACTGATGTTATTTATAGCCAGAGGGCGGAGTATACAGATAATTTAAACTATAAAAGAGTGGAAAATTTTTAACAACAGGAAAAATTCATTTAATTTAAAAGTAAAAAATGTTAACCACACCACGATACGAACCAGCGTACATTAGTTTCGAAGGCTAGTGCTATATCCACACAACCATCCGTCTTATTACTAATCATATAATTAACTTGATACTTACCTTTACTAAATAATTAATTAATTGATAATTTTGTTCTGAAAGAAAGAACGGGATAGAAAATCTAAAAAATAAAACAAAATTTAAAGTATATAACGATTTTTATTTATTTAATGGTTTTATTTCATTTTAAATACTCCAATAATACAACAGAATCTGCATTTAAATCAATTTTTAATTGTTTACCAATTATATTATATAATTCACAACCATTAATACCTAGAGGTTCTGATACTTTAATCACTAAATCATCTTCATTTAATATATGACCCTGTGATTGAGATCTTTTCATAACAATACTTTTACCAAGTTTATGTGCGCATGATAATTCAGATATTTGAAAGGATTTCTTTGAAATACCTAACATAGTTTCTAAATTCCTAACACGTGATACCATTTTTGAAAATGTTGTTGGCGTTAGCGAACACTGATGATCCGATCCATTTTGAAAATGATTTAAAGTAAAATGTCGTTCAATAATCTACAAAACATCATTAATTATAATTAATTTAAAAAGTGGAAGTCAGTCATAGGGACTGTCAACAGAAACGAAAACTTAAAACTTTGGAATAGCTGTGTTTTTTTTTATAGTATGAATAGTTAAAATTTAATAATTTGTAAACAATTTTAAAAAACGACAGCTATGAACAGTAATTAGAAGTTACCAAAGATCAGAATCACTAGCTTTAATTATTATACATATATTACATATCCTCTAACGCGCCTATAAAGGTTTTCACTTCAAAAATGTTCTTTACAAAATCACTCACCTTAGCACCTAAAGTCACTGCTGCAATCGTACAATCACTGTTCAATTCGTGTCCTGAGTAACCGATTAATATATCAGGGAACATTTTTTGATATAATTGAATAACTTTTAGATTAATATCTTCAGCTGGTAATGGATATGCTGAGACACAATGCATTAATACGAAATTTTTATGATAGTTTGTGACAATTTCGTAAATTTTTTGTACAGTTTCTATATTTTGCATACCTAAAAGAAAATATGTAAGTATAGAAGTTTCACAGCAGAAGCACAACTGAACACAGTCCTTCACCGAATCGCCGATGGTGCACCCTGTATAGGAACCTCACCTGTAGATATAACTAATGGAACATTTTTTTTCGCTGCATGCTCAATTAATGGAAAATTATTTGCATCTCCTGATCCAATTTTCAAAAAAGGTACATTTAATTGATCACATAATATATCTACAGAATTAATGTCCATTGCAGATGCAGTTAATGGAATATTAAGTGATTTTGCATACTCGATCAATTCCAAATACTCATCAATTGTAAATTCTAAATGTTGTTTATGTTCGCCATATGTATTACCCCAAGAATTCTTATTTTTATAAGGACGCTCTAACGCTTTTTGAGTAAATTTCATATTTAAATCACTTTTTTGAAATTTCACACAATTTGCACCACTTTTCTAAATGGAAAAATGTAGTCATTAGAATAAATTAGGTATATTTATACCAGCCTTGTTCAGAATATTAATTCCCATTCGATTTGAGGACTCTCTTAAGAGCCAGCACAAAATCGAATGTGCATTTAACTTTTTTCTTTTTTTTTCGTTAGGCAATTTGTATAGCATATCTGTAAACAAATTGCCTATAAATAAAAAGGAAATCAAATATATTGATATTTTGTATCACTAATTTCAGAATTAATAATAACAGAATTCTTTACGGGTCGAGCTAGTTACATGTAAATACCCTAGTGGAGTCATTTAGATATTCTTGATTCAGAGTCTGTTCGAATTATCACAACTTGATAACACAATTATACTCTAATTATAGTGTTTCTAAATTAATTGAATTACCTTAGCAGCTAAAATTAATTTTTTTGCAAGTTCAACATTTCCTTGATGATTTTGTCCAATTTCAGCAATAAAATATGTTTGACTATTATTGTCAATATATGAATTCGGTTCAATTTGAAAACTTGACATTATTATAGCTGATATCTGCTGGAGTGTTAAATAATAAACAAAATTATATACATATATTAAAATATTAAATTCATAATTACCCTTATTAATACAAACAATGAAAACTATTAATTAATGGCACTATAATTTTCTTCTCAGTCTGTTTTTATTACTTAAAAAAAAAAAAATAAAGTTTTTTTGGGAATCGTAAATATTAAAATTTAAAAAAAAAATATCTATTTACAAACAAATTTGATAATTTGTAGATAAAAATAAGTTCAATTTTAGATGTAAAAGATCATCTGCTTATCGCATTCTTTTATTTATTCATTGTGTAAAATTGTATAAAGTGTGTAGCTTTTAAGATAAAGACACCCCCTTAACTCCTACTTCTTACCTTATCGTCTCTACTTATTAACCTTTCATCTCTCCTCATACAAAAATATATCTTTTACTCACCTTTTCTGACTTAACTTACTTTCTTAATAACTTAGACGCCATTTATTTTAATTAAATAAAAAAATACTTGCCATACCATGAAATCATAAAAAAATTGACAATGCTTTATGGGAGACACGCAGGATGACTGTTCAGAATCACATCTAATGAATTATCAAACAAGCAGGCAGTTTCCAGAATCATAACTTAGTGACAGTTTTTCAAATCTTCCCCTGGGGGGGAATATGACAAATAGAAATTCGAGGAACCTTACAGGGCGACTTGGAACATTACCTACTATCATATTTAAGGAAGTTCCTTCACCAGCGATAGAAAAAAATAAATTAGTAGAAAATGATCCAAATTTTTAGTATGTTGTAGTTAACGATACATATTATTAAATCAAAAAAAAAATTTAGGTATCTTATCGATCAATTAAGAGAGTAATTAATTAATTAAAAATACATTAAATAACATAGCATGATATGAGGATGATTATGTTAGCTATGTTATTTAGTGTATTTTTAATTAATTAATTACTCTCTTAATTGATCGATAAGATACCCAAATTTTTTTTGATTTAATAATATGTATCGTTAACTACAACATACTAAAAATTTGGATCATTTTCTACTAATTTATTTTTTCTATTACTGGTGAGGGACCCTCCTTAAGGCTCAGCAGACGGTTACCATGACCATCAGTAAATCATATATGTACATCTCTCTAACTAAAATGTCTTACTTATTTGAATGTGAAACTCCTGAAATTACGAAAATTTCCTTGAAAATAATTCAAAACAAATATATTGTTATTTAGTTACATATCTCATAGAAAATTCAAAAATATTAATTTTTGTATTATTGGCGACCGTCAAAATGTCCACTTAATAATTTAACGCAAAATTTTAAAATAATTTAATATTTATTTATTTATATCACGTTATGACATCACATACTGGTTTTTTGTACAAAAATTTAAAAAAACAAACAAAAACATATTTATACGTATTCAACTCGTTTCTTCATCCGATTTAACAATTAACGGTTCTGAATCCGATCGTTTTTTCATTTCACCACCTACAATACCCCCAATATTGTTGGTCGTATCAGCACATATAGTACTATCTAAATCATTTTCTTCATTTAATTCCTTTTGAATATTCGGCACACTTTTTGACATACTATCCGTATCGTCGATATCGGTCATCTCTTTCGTAGATGGGGCCGTTATTTCATTCTGTTGTTGCTCTAATCGTAATAATTCTTCATTTAAACATACATTTTTCAAGTCTACAGAACTATTTGAAAAAATTGCTGTTACTCCAAAACCGGATTCAGTGAAATCGTATTTTTTCTTGCTATCTGATGATTCATTGGACGTTGAATTTGTCATGTGACCTCCTGTACCTGTTGGTGATTTCACTGGGGTTGAGGTTGATGTTAAGCTATCTTTAATCGTATCCTTAGATGGAATTGTCGGTAACTTTCCATTATTTGTAGGGCTATTTAATAGTGGACTATTTGCACTACGACCCACCGGAGATGAGGTACTTAAATTTTTGTCTTGACGATGTTGTTGTATTAAATAGCATGCCGTACCCAATATAACAATATTAATTAAAATACGAAATGTTAAAATATTTAAATATCCAATAAATAAAAGTGTTATAGACGTTGGACCTTGAATATGAAGCGCATGCGCTAAAACACGTACCATAACAACACCTAACGGTAATGGTATGAAACCCATACGACGTGCAACTAAATCTGAATGATCGGAAAAAGCATTCTTTTGTCGCGTTTGTGCCATATCGTACGCTAAACTCGTTGTATAATCTCGATAAACGTCTTCTTGGAGTTCGTTGAAACGTGTGATAAAGCAATGTTTTGTCCAATCGACTAACATTTCAACAAATAGCACAAGAAAACAATCAGGTATTAATACCCAAAAACGTTCCTCTTTCCATGAATATTCTTTCATTGTTTCCAAAACAACGATAAATAATAATACAAATAAATGAAAACGTTCACGTACATCGCTACATGATACTTGAAATAAATTATTTTTATCGAATTTTTTAAATACGCTACCTTTTAACTCGACAAACTGGAAAAGAAGATTGAAAAAAATTAAAAATTATTTGGTAATTTAACAGCATTTTGAAGTGGAAACTACGTTTGGGGTCGTAAATCGTAGTCGTACTCAAATGTAGCACAGGGATCCTCAAATGTGTGGACTCCTCAAAGGTGTGTCAAATGAACGTAAACCTGGTATCGGTAACGAGATACAGGGACATTCTTAGAAATATTGAAGCCGACGAGTTTCCTAGAAATGACACAAGGCTGTTACAAGCTTCAATAGGCATCCAGGAGTTCCGTTTGTGAACTGCAAGCTGTTCGTGAATGAGAATGACATAAAAAAATGCCAATGTTAGACGTACTTGTGGTACTACAAGACAGATAAATATGGTCTGAGTACAATCATAGGCGATCCGAAAATCTTATATCGCTTCCAAGGGCCGACAGGCACACTGGATCTGACAGTTTACCACGATTATTGCAGAAGTTATCACAGATGAGAGGAGAAAGAAACGCGATGTCTCATCTTTTCTGTCACTGTCCAGCTTTTCGTTTCTTACAAGCTTGTGCAGTTATTTTTATGGAGCATTTGAACAATACTTACGTTATTTGACATCATAATGGTTAACAATGCCTTGTTATTTGAATTAATGGCAACATTTAAAGTTGTAGCTTGAAGTAAAACCAATACACTATGTAAAACTGTCAAATATTAAGGAAAATTACAATATACAGTCAACTCTAGGTGAGTGAGATCCAGAAGCGGATTAAGAAATTTGGATCCCGTAAGCAGTTTTAAAAATTAGCGCCCCCATAATAAGAATCTATCAATAAAGATCTGTTTTTAGTTGTTTAGTTTCAAGTTCTATATTTCTTAGAATCTGTAAAATCACGTTGGTTGTTCGGAGACGTACTCGGGCTCGAGCTATTGTTGTTAAGCAAGAACGTAGATAGATACATTCATCAAAAAAGAACTTTTCTATATCACCCGAATACATCGTTACTCACATAATTGCTCTATTTTGAACTTCTTCAGTGTTCAAACTGATCTAATTGCTAAGAAACGAAAATTTACTGTAAAAATTGCTTTTCAGTTCTCGTCTCTTTTGTTGTTCAATCACAAACCTGTCTATAATTTCTAGATATACTGTCATTCTAAATGTTTCTCGAGCAAATAATCAAGAAACAAAATCTTCGATAGATTCATCTGCTGAGGGCTTTCCCTTCCGTATCCTCTTTGTGTCCTGTTCATAATGTTTGAGAGTTCCAAACCTTGCTGTTCATTTTTGTTAAAATCTTATATTTGTGCCTCTTTTAATCTCGCGCCTACTTTGCTTTATAGATAATCCGCCTCTGAAACTGACCCAATATATATTTACTTACAAAGCAAGCAAATGTTTGCTACATGTAATGCTATCTAAAGTGAGAAACAGGGCATTCTATAAAAGAAGAAAGTCGCTTTTTCCTTCTTTTTGCTTGTGAACCTTGTACTTCGTACATTAAAAAAAAAAGGATACAGACATATGCAACAGTAAAAATAAAATGTAAAACAACACCAGCATGCTCTCGACGTCGATCACGTGGCTCGGTAGCTGTCCAAAACAATGCATCAATAATATCTTGTCCGAATGCAGAAAATAAACGATCACCTACTTCTAACATATTATAAAAGATATATAATTTAATCACTGATTGACTTTTAATCATGTGATATAACATATTTGTATCTAGATAAAATAAACATATGCTACAAATGATTATTATAAACGCTTTTAATAGATCACATATTTCAGCTGGTTTTAATTGTGTGCTGCGTGCTGAAGATGAAACATCTGATTTAAATCTGAAATTTATAAAAAAAAAAAACAACATAAAATTTATTCGAAATAATCATTGGGAAAATTAAAAGAGTGTCTCGGAATAGGGTATTATCGTTAGTCAAAAATAAATCATGAAATTTGAAAAAAGTTACAATTTATGTAAAAATATACTTAAATATTCTGATTTCGAGTCATAATAACACATTTTTCTTTTAAAATATTAAAATTAAAAATCGTAATTTTTAAACTGTATATCACCTAAAACGCGGGTAAGGACGGCTGTGATGTCATAGCGGTATGAGTCATAGACCATCAGTTAGTTCAGTGTAGACAGTTGGGTATAATGTATACATAGATAATAAGTATTTATATTTCTTATAATCAGATGTCTATGAATATATCTCTCAAAATTATTTGTGTTATTTTGTATAGTGATACCCATATTACGTCATCAAATTGGATGCCCGTGTTTTTGACAGTTTAAAAAAGGTTTAAAATTTAATTTAAGTTTTTGGCAAGAAAGCGTGAGTATTTTTCCGAAATAAATTTTTGGTGGCTTTTTATTAGCAAAATCAACATTTTGAAATACTTTTTCAAAAGTAGTGGAATACCCTATTATCGTATACGGAATCGGTACGATAAAAGAACAAGTTTAAATGTGAATGCGATCTTTATCGTCTACAATCTACATTTATCGTGACTGCCTTGTCACAGTATATCTCAAAGAAATTGAATGTGAACGAAATTTCGTCGCAAAAGTTTATATCTGAGTACTGCAACTGTTGCCGTGAAAATCAGTTTTTAATATTACCATACTTAGTTCCAAATTTTGACACTACACTCTTAATAACAGTGTGTGAGTTTTAACGCCAGATGGCCGATAGTGGCACTAAATTTAAATGAATGGGCTAGGCAAGCAGTTAAACGTTATCGATCTAATTCATTTGCTAGCTATTTCAACTGTTTGATTAAATGGCTGTGTACCGTTAAAGCCACTAGTTGAACAGCACCTTTTAGTAAAATTAAGCTAATTGGCGGCGATCAATGCTGTTTTTTTCAGAATAGTAGTGCTCTTTTCGGCTAGTACGGCTTTTCGGCTGTTATACAATTGAATAAAGAAATTTATTGGAATTTGAAAAAATTATTATGAGGAATTAATTGAAACGACTCTAATATCCATCACATCGTAATTAAAAAGAAAGAATATCATCTCCTACCTTACCTTAAGTACTTATTAAATGGCCGCATTAATAAACGACGAAGTGCTAATATAAAGCGTATCGGTAAAAATGTATAAACATATAAAAATGAATCAGCGCATTGTAAAAAACCATAAATCATAAATTTTTCCATTTCTCGAGGTATATTCATAAATGAATAAACTTTTTCACGACGTGCAGCATATTGTTCCTCATCATTTTCCAATAAATAACCTCTAGTAAGTTCAACATTTAGAAATGATAGAATTGATGGCAATTCATCTGTAAAATTCATATTTTTTTAAAAACAAGTGTTATTTTACGATAAAAATATTGAATTTTCCGTATTAAATACAATTTTTTATTTTTGAGGTTACCTTTCTTTCTGTTCTCATTTTCATTTAGCCGATCATCCATTTTTGGCTTAAATTCTGGATTATTATATAAATCTTCTACCTTATTCTCATAATTATTAAATTTTGTTGTATTTTGAAATCGTATAGTTTTCTCTGGCGTTGATGAGCTAAACATTGCATCTTTCACTGACATAATTGCATGACGAATAACGTCTTGTTTATAAACATAAGGAGATTGAATTTTTTAAAGCAGGTTTCACATTAAAACACCAGGTAAAAATAATTCATACAGGATTAAAGTACGGTTTTTCCTACATAACGCGATATAAATAACTTGGGTACTAAATATTTTACTTTTAAAAATTGATAAATAATTTTCTTTTTAATTATAGTTACAATGACAAGAGGTTTTTTATTTTTTTATGAGAAGTACAAAACAAATTGGTATATTAAATCAAAGTCCAAAAATCAGACATTTTATTGATAACTTGAAATAATCATTTTGTTTTAAAATCCAAAAATTATGCAGTTTGTTTTCTAGAATCTTTATACAATAATAGGGAATATTCATGTATTTTTTTTATATTTTTAATTCATTGTTTACACCGTTATAATAAAGTAAAAATATAAATACTCCTTAAAAATGTTGTATTTAGGTAAGTGTAAAAAAATATTTAAAATACATTATAATTTTGAGATATTTAAACGCAGTTTTTTGGCGCTCTCTGTTGATGACGTATAAGTACGTGATCTGTCAATTGGTGACAGTTCAATGTATAATTTACACTTTAAAAAAATGAATTTACAACACAGAATTTACACTCGTTATTATTAAGTTTTCTAATAAAAAGCCGTAGAATAATATAATTTAATGAAATACCATATAAAATGTAAGTAATTAATATCATACAGTATGTCAACAAATTTGACAAGCCCATACTTTGATGTCACATCCGTATAAAAATTTGAATTTCCGTTTTAGAAATATTTAAATGCCCTCACTGAATTAGTACTTTTATTAATAAATTTTAAGTAATTAAAAAGATATTAATTACTAAAATAATGGTTTTGTTGAAATGTCCAGTCATTAAAGTTACGGAAGAAAAATATTTGAACCAAATTTAAATTTCATGAATATTTCCTATTGTATTCTGAGCCTTGATATAAAAAAAAGGGACGGTAGGCTGATCCTAAATCAGGAAATATGTGTTGGATTGAATATCGCGGCTTAAATTTTTGGGGGAGATAGAAAAATTTGAGAGGAGAAAGGCCATAGGTTTGAATTTTTATACCATGTATATATGAAATATACATAGTATATTAAGTTTAGTCCCAAGTTTGTAACGCTTAAAAATAATGATGCTAGGAAAAAAATTTTGTCATAGGTGTTCATAAAATCACCTAATTAGTCCATTTCCGGTTGTCCGTCCGTCCGTCCGTCCGTCTGTGGACACGATAACTCAAAAACGAAAAAAGATATCGACCTGAAATTTTTACAGCGTATTCAGGACGTAAAAAGTGAGGTCAAGTTCGTAAATGAGCATCATAGGTCAATTGGGTCTTGGGTCCGTAAGACCCATCTTGTAAACCGTTAGAGATAGAACAAAAGTTTAAATGTAAAAAATGTTCCTTATCAAAAATTAAACAACTTTTGTTTGAAACATTTTTTCGTAAACATCACTGTTTACCCGTGAGGGCGCCAAGTAGGCGGAAATTTTATAATATTATGTACTATACTTGATTATCAGTTATGTATGTGTCACATGTTTGTATGTGTTATGTGATAAAGAAATCAACACTGACTATGCATGGTATTTCAACAATTAACTCAGTCAATTGTTTGTTTTCACTTGTTTATATTTGAGTTTAAATAAAATAAGTTTTATTCCAATTTTTTTTAATTACCATTTTTTACATTTTCCGGGTCCTAAAATTGATCCTTATAATTAAAAAAAAACCCATAAACTGATTTCCGCACCTCTAACAATATATTAAAAACCCAGTAACTGTTTTTTAACAATTTCTACCTCCATATATATAGTGTTCGCGAGAAAATTCGGTTTCTGCCACATACTTACCGGTCGTGGCAGCACCGAGCATTACCGAATACTCACGATGTTATTCGGAAGTAACTAATAATAACAATTTTTGTCTCTTATTTTCACAATTCCTTATGCAATAAGTTTCATTAATTGTTTTTTTTTTTCAATAATTTAAATTTGATATTTACTATACCATTTACAAGTAAACAATTGAAAATTAGTCATAACAACACTTTCTAACGGCAAAATTATCCATTGGCGGTGGCGTCGTTTGGATTGTCCACACAATGACTATAACGCACCCAACGAATAAGACAAATTAATTTTTATTAAAAATTAATTAAAATGATTAACGCCTATTCACGTGTTACGTTTTTGCCACATACAATACAATGAACATGCCTGTCGGTGACAACAGCAATCGTTTCCGAACACTTGCGATACTTACGACATCTTACTGCATCATACATTCGGTCTTACCGAAGGCAATCTTGAATAAATCGGACTTTGTTTTATAAAAACCGGCTGTTGACTGGTATTTTACATTATATTAATTGGTTGTACTTTCTTACGAATCACAGATATATATGTGGTCAAACCATTGGCTTTCCAAGCGGTACTTTTAATTGAAATTTTATCCTCGTATGACTTCATTCATATTTGATATTACCTGATGATTAATTAATCGGAATTTCCATAAGGAAAAAAACAATTTTAACAAAGATATACCTCTTACACTTTCTAGAATCAGATAACATTTGGAATTTAAGCATAACGGATCGAAAGATAGTTAAATTATTGACGTGACAATATGAGACTGTTCTATTTAAGTGCATTAGTGTTAATAGCATTATTTACGAATAAAATAAGTGCAGCCCGTTATGTGGCTTTGGGAAATTCACGTTATAGACCATACGAAAATCTATTTAATAAAAAACCAAAATTAAATTTTCGTAAACAATATTATAATCGTTACATTTCGGATGCTGTAAATGAAATTGATAATGGCCGTCCAAAAATCCGTGTCTGTTTTAATAATGTGATAACAATTGAAGATCCAATGTTAAATCGTTATGATCCAATTTACAAAGATAGTCGAATAATTGCTGAATATGATTTTTCGAAAATTAGTAAATATACATCGTTGAAATTTTATTTAACAAGACGAAATTGTCATATAAATCTTGATTTTGATCGATCATTACAAGGAGGTACTTTGGGATACACAACATTCGCTGTTTATAATGGTAAACCTCATGCTGATGTTTTTATGGATCGTGGACAAATTCAAAATTTAGCATCTAGCTTGAGAATTCCATACTTGAAAGCCTATATGCAAGTATTGATGCATGAAATATTACATGGATTGGGTTTGGGGCACAGTGAAGATGATCATAATTCGAAATCAATTATTCGGGCTGTTTATGATGGCACAAATCAACAATTATTGTATAAAAAAGATGTATACAATTTACGTTCGATTTATGGGGCTCGAAGACGACAATTAGCTTTTCCGAATGGTACTATGGTTGAATTTGATTTTTCAGAGCCAAGAGAATGGGATGATTTAGTTTTGAGAAATATGGAAGATAATTCTCCAGAAATTAAAGATGTATCATCGACAACGAATAATCCAGTTAAAACTTCAACGGAAAATTCAGTTAAAACTTCAACGAATCCTTCATCGACAACTGCTAATATTCCGGTTAAACCAACAACGGATAATCCAGTTAAAACCTCATCAACAACTGAAAATGCTCCAGTTAAATCCACAACGAATAAATCGTTTGTACCTACTGGAAAAGTCGAACCAATTGACCCACCACCTCTTGAAGCGACAACAAGTTCACAGATAAATCAATCGACAACAGAAAAGCCAACTGAATCAACAACAGAAGCAATTAAAACGACAACACGTAGACCTGCAAAAACAACAACGAAAAGACCAGCGAAGACAACAACTAAAGAACCACCTTCCAAGAGACCAACTCTCAGACCTCTAAAGACTACAAGTGCACCAGGTGGCACGACAGAGAAAACATTGTTAGATTTGCAAAAAGAATTGTCTAAAATTAAATATTCACATTTACATAGAAAAAAGATTCAAGAATAGAGAGAGACAATATATGGACTGATATTTTCTTTCGTTTTGAGTGCTTGTGATATTTTGAAATAAAAGAAATGAGTTTTTTATTTGGTGCAGTAATTTTGCTTTAATATTACAGTTCGTGATTTCTTTCAGCAAAATTTGTACTAACATGGTACTATATCGACTATGCAAAGGGCGAACAATCTTTTCAAGCAATTATTAACAATATTTGAGGAGAAGATGAAAAAAGTGTTTTTTGGATACGTTTATAATACAGTAAAGCCAAGAAATCCGCTAATCTTATACATGTATTATATATATGTAATACAAATTGCCTATTTATTAATTTTTTAAGTCAAGTTTATACGGATCGTTTCATTTAATTAACAATTTATTGTTTATTAACAAATAGAATCCGTTTTTTTCAAATTGTAACACCTTTTTATTGTAAAATAAATTATTAGCGTTTAGAAAATATAAACTTAAGATTTTTGTTTTAATTTGAATTTAACTGACATTATCAATTTGAGCGCTCCTTACTCTAGCGCAGAAACAATAGGGGCTCGGGCTAAATTTTTTTATCATTTCAGATGAAGAATGCTTACTCCACGAATAGAAAAGTGAAGTTGGTTCTGTGACACTTACAAATACAAAGTTATATACTTTCTTATTATATACTTATCACACATATGAGGTCTAAGGTCTAACCTTTAACCTTTTGAATTTTATCCTTTTTGGACTACACTTTCCTTAATGGAATTCCCTTAAGGAAAAAATAGAATGTTAATAAAAAGAAATTTTACAATTTTTGTCACTTAGATTGTGCTCGAAATTTGACCGAAAAGTATTCATATAAAAATATATCGAATTAATAATTGCATAACAATGCGACTGTTGCTTTTAAGTGTATTAGTGTTAATAGCATTCTTTACGAATGTAATAAGTGCAGATCGTTATGTTTCGATGGAAAATTCACGTTATAGACCATACGAAAATCTATTTAATAAAAAACCAAAATTAAATTTTCGTAAAACATATTACAATCGTTACATATCGAATAGTGTACATCAAATTCATAAGAACAGTCCTAAAGTTAATGTTTGTTTTAAAAATGTGATAACAATTGACGATCCACTCTTAAAAGGATATGATCCAATTTACAAAGATAGTCGAATAATCGCTGAATACTTATTTTCGAAGATTAGTAAATATACATCTTTAAAATTTTATCTAACAACACGAAATTGTGATATGGATCTTGATTTTGATCATCCATTCCAACAAAATTTTTTGGGTTGGACAACATTCTATGTTGAAAAAGGCAAACCGCAAGCAACAGTTCAGATCGATCGTATGCAAATTAAAAATTATGCTCAAAGTGCGCGCATTTCATATTTAAGAGCGTACATGCAAGTATTAATGCATGAAATATTACATGGATTGGGTTTGGGACACAGTGAAGACGATCTTAATTCGAAGTCAATGATTCGGGCTGTTTATGATGGCACAAATCAACAATTATTGTATAAAAAAGATGTTTACAATTTACGTTCAATTTATGGGGCACGTAGACGGCAAGTAGCTCCTTCGAATGGTACAACCATTGAGTTTGGTTACCCAGATCCGACTGAATGGGATGATTTAGTTTTGAGAAATATGGAAGATAATTCACCGGAAATTGCTAAAGAAGTCTCACCAACAACGAATAATTCAATTAAAAATAAGACAAATAAGCCATCTGTAGCAACTGGAGCAATTGAATTGGTTGATCCGTTACCTGTTGAAACAAGTTCAAAATCCAATAAATCAAATGAGAAACCATCCAAAACGACAACAAAAAACCCATTCGAAACAAAAAAAGGTAGGTCAGACAAAACGACAACAGAAAGGCCAGTAATATCAGAGTCAGATTTGCAAAAAGAATTTAGTAGAGGAAAATATTTATTAAGTACTAAAAGATCCGTTGAATCATCAACTTATAAACCTTACATAACAACACGAAAGCCAGTTAAAACAACAACGGAGAAATTGACTGAAATTTCAGAAGCAGATTTGCAAAAAGAATTTAGTAGAGGAAAATATTTATTAACTACTAAAAGAACCGTTGAATCATCAACTTATAAACCTTACATAACAACACGAAAGCAAATTAAAACAACAACGGAAAAATTGCCTGATATTTCAGATGCGGATTTGCAAAAAGAATTTAGTCGAGTAAAATATTTATTAACTACTAAAAGATCCGTTGAATAACCATACTCATAAACCTTCCATAACAACACGAAATCAAGTTAAAACAACAACCGATAAAAGGACAAGAACTTCAGAGACAGAATTACAAAACGAATTTAGTAAAGCTAAATATTTAGTGTTGAAAAATCGAGAATAGAAAGATTAGCGGCCTGACACACGCCAATAATTAATTATTTTCTTATAATTATTAATTCATATCTGAGGTCACGTCAAAAACATTGATTAGCCACAAGCTATTAATTAAATTTTTCTTGTTATGACAAGACAAATTTCCTTATTGGAATCAGAAATTTCATGAGGAAAAAAACAAAATATAAAAAGATAACTCTTTTATAAATTTTTATTGTTTTGATAATATATCCCAAATAGGGAATATTCATGCATTTTTTTTATATTTTTAATTTATTGTTTACACCGTTATAACAAAGTAAAAATATAAATACTGTTTAAAAATACTGTGTTTAAGTGCAAAAAATATTTAAAATACATTATAATTTTGAGATATTTAAGGTAGTACCTACACGAAAGTGATATTCCAAGAATTTCTCAAAACTCAGAATATAAAATATTTAATTCATAATACACTTGCTGTTAAAATTAGAAGATGATTTACCATGCCATACATGAGATATTAGCAATTAAAAGTGACGCAATTTGTACGTGTACATGGGAGAAGTGTATAAAAATACACAAATTTACAAATATTATATTTATTTACCAATGAATGACGTCCACCATCTCTATGAAAAACTAATATAATGTAGAATACTATATTTAGAAAATATATAAATAAAAATAAAAATTATTTACCATATAGTTTCGATAAAAAACTTAAATAAATAACTCGTTTTAGCGATAATTTTTGTGGAAAGCATATAAAAACTAATGGTAAAGGTATATATCAAAGTATGTGTGTGTATACGTATAGAATATATAATTGTGAGTAACTACAGTCTTGTGAAAATAATATATGGTATATGTATAATAGTCATAGCACAGTTAATGCACTGAATGATAGTATTAGTCCAAAACTTTTTGACTGGACGGTCGCGGAGGAACTACCTTAAACGCAGTTTTTTGGCGCTCTCTGTTGATGACGAATAAGTACGTGATCTGTCAATTGGTGACAGTTCAATGTATAATTTACACTTTAAAAAAATGAATTTACAACACAGAATTTACACTCGTTATTATTAAGTTTTCTAATAAAAAGCCGTAGAATAATATAATTTAATGAAATACCATATAAAATGTAAGTATTATTGAATTTGTACTTTTATTAATTAATTTTAAGTAATCAAAAAGATTTTAATTACTAAAATAATGGTTTAGTTGAAATGTCCAGTCATTAAAGTTACGGAAGAAAAATATTTGAACCAAATTTAAATTTCATGAATATTCCCTATTTAAGCGAAATGGATGAATATAAATAAAAATTTATTAAAAAAAAGTTACATTAGTTTGGGTTTTGGAGAATATTTTACGATCGAATAACAATGAGATTGTTGCATTTGAGTGAATTAGTGTTAATAGCATTCTTCACGAATGAAATAAGTGCAAACCGTTATATATCGATGAAAAGCTTACGTTACAAACCATACGATAAACTCTTTAAAAACAAACCAAAATTAAATTTTCCTGAAATATTGTTGCTCCAAACTATTTATAGATATTTTTAGTGGCTTGAAAGAAAGGGTTTAATAAATTAAAAAATATTTCGAATATAAAAGAATATATTTCTTTAAAAAATTACTTTCAATATGAAAAAATAAACAATATATACAAATGTATTTTGGGATTACTTTTTCTAACTTGGACTTTAGAACTTATTTGCGTTAATGAATTTCGAACTTTCGACAATATCAATTATAGTTACAAAAAAAAATTAAAAAATTGATTAAAATAAGTTTATATACATAGATTTCTATTCAATAAAGCCCTCGGTAAAATTAAAGAATAATTTAAGTCATATTTGGATACCCATTCGTATTATCAACCCGCAATTGGATTTGCATGAATTGTCACACAATTAATTCGCGTCTCTGTAAAGGGTTTATAATTTTTTGCATTTACAGGTAATTTTTCTAATTCGTCTAATGTATCAAAACCATCAATAACTCTGTAAAAAAAAAAGATAAAAAAGTTTCATTAAATTTGCACTTAAGCGGCTTTTATTAAAAATTTTCGGATCGGCTAGCTTTAATTTAGCTATTTTCCTGTCGCTAAAGGGCAAATTTAATAGGGAATATTCATGTATTTTTTTTATATTTTTAATTCATTGTTTACACCGTTATAAGAAAGTAAAAAATATAAATACTGCTTAAAAATGTTGTATTTAAGTGTAAAAAAATATTTAATATACATTATAATTTTGAGATATTTAAACGCAGTTATTTGGCGCTCTCTGTTGATGACGTATAAGTACGTGGTCTGTCAATTTTTGACAGTTAAATGTATAATTTACACTTAAAAAAAATGACTTTACAACACTCGTTATTATTAAGTTTTCTAATAAAAAGCCGTAGAATTATATAATTTAATGAAATACCATATAAAATGTAAGTAATTAATATCGTACAGTATGTCAACAAATTTGACAAGCCCATACTTTAATGTCACGCCCGTATAAAAATTAGAATTTCCGTTTTAGAAATTTTTAAATGCCCTCACTGAATTTGTACTTTTATTAATTAATTTTAAGTAATTAAAAATATATTAATTGCTATAATAATGGTTTAGTTGAAATGTCCAGTCATTAAAGTTACGGAAGAAAAATATTTGAACCAAATTTAAATTTCATGAATATTCCCAATTCCCGAAAAACTTTCGTTTATAAAATTTATAACTTACTTTCCAAAAATTGTATACTTTAAATCTAAATGTGGTTGTGGTCCATATGTAATAAAAAATTGACTACCATTTGTATTTGGCCCATTATTTGCCATTGATACTATCCCTCTTTCGTTATGCTAAAATAAAAAAATCGATAATATAAACAATTGTTTCAATAAAATAAAATTTATATATTTAATTTATACTTTTAATTCTTCCTTAAATTCATCCTCAAATTTCTTATTCCAAATTGATGTGCCACCTTTACCGGTTCCTGTAGGATCTCCTGTTTGAACAATAAAACCTTTAATATTCCTATGGAATAAACATCCATTATAAAAATCACTAGCACAGAGTGCTAAAAAGTTTTCGCATGCCATTGGACAACTTTCGCAGAATAATTCAATTTTTATATCACCAACATCGGTATGTAATGTTACAGCCTGAAATAAAAATTTATTTAACAAAGAATCCAGGTAATTTCAGAGCTAAATTTAGGGTGGATAACTCTTCGGGGGGTTTTCGAAACTTGTATCCGTGCAAACATTCTCAGAAAGGGGTTTCTGTGGAGTGTTGCCGGAGTATGAACGAAGTTTGTTATACTCTCTGAGAACCAGCAACAGTCCATAAATACTACGTTAGAACATCGGTGATACTCCAGAGGAACAGCAGCAATACTACTTTGATACTCTGTGAAAAGACCACGGAAATTCCGAAAGAATCTCGTGAAAACTCTACAAATGCTTATACTTCGAATAAACTTTCAAGTTTCGACCGGGTCAAAAAATGACACGAGTGGAAACCGTAGAGCTAATAAAATTTTACCATTTTTTATAAAAACACACAAAAATAATTATAAGTTTGATATTCTGGCAGTTGTGTGTAAATTTAAGGTTAGTTTGTATTCTTTCTTTTACTCTACGGTTTATACATAGAGATAGTACCATAGAGCTGCAAAATTGTCGTCAAACCAGTGTTGCCAGAGTGGTTTGGTCGAAAGTTACGTTGGCATGCCTGAAAAGTTACATTTTTAAACTAAAACTTACGTAGTGGTAATTTTTAGTTTACAGATCATAAATTATTATTATTTTCTATTTTCTTGTACATTATTTGTAGTATAATTTTAAAAGTTTATTTAAAAAATTATATTTATCATCATATTTATAATTTTTTTAATTTTTTGAGGTTGTTTTTGTTCGAATGCTGCCGTAAATATTGCAATGTTTGTTTGTTTTTTTAAATATTTTATTTTATTTTTACCTGTTTTGTAATTCTTGAAAAGTTACTTAAATATAACTTAAATTGTTTTTTACATACATGTTACATGAACTGATCAAAAGTTACGTAAAATGTAAAAAATGTAACCTTCTGGCAACACTGCGTCAAACGGTTGTTCCCAGTAGAGAGCGACCAGATAGATTAGGCACGTATTGCTGTCCTCACCTCTCGTATATATAAATTTCTATCATTTTCTACCTCTCAGCTCTCTCACTGCGATCAAGAATTCACTTATTATTGTTATTCTGAATTCACTTATTTTAAATATAATTCAATTGGGATCTGACAAAAGGAGGCATGACACCTGGTTGTCAAAGTAGAAACTAATTTCAAGTTACAGCTTTTAGTGTTGAGCATTGAAAAGTTTGGAGTTGGTTACTTTTTGCAAGTTATAATTACAACAATAATATAATTACAACAATTGATAAAAAATTAAATTATTTCGTCTGGAAAGTATTTACCTCAATTTAAAAGTAGAGAAAAGTAAAGAGCTGTGTGAAAAATTGCCAAAGTCGTTTCAATACGAATACAGATCTGAGTTTTCATAATTTGCCTCAAGCAGGCAAATATTACATGAAAGTTGAAAATTATTTTGGTAATTTTGAGAAAATTGATGTCTTAAATTATGGCAGAAAACACTGCAATTAAAAAATATCTTACCAAGTCAAAAAGGGTGCTTACTTCATTAAAAAAAAATTATTATGTCTTATCAAGTAAGTACAATGTTTATAATGTATTATTGAGCTAATATGTATTATTGAGCTAAAAAGATTACTGTGTTTTGGCATCTCTTTTAAATTAGTTGTTTATAAACAGTATGACGTTAAACTGAGCACATCCTCCTCACTTTCGACTTCATTTTTTCCACATTTAATCACATGACTGCTTTCAAAAGTCTTTCACCTTCAGTAAAATTGCGATTTCTCGGTTTTGTTTGTCCCCAACAACAAATTTCATTAATATTAATCATTCTCTTCTTGAAAAATTGCACAAAGGGTATGTATTGCTATGTTATTTTTAAAATTTGTCACTTTATGTCAGCCATGTTGTTTTAGCCCCGCCCATATGTCAGATCCCAATAATTATTGCGTTTTCTATGTCTCTATGTCTACACAGCTCTATGATATTATCTCAATGGGTTGGCATCATAGAATGAAAAATTTATTCTTTGATACCAATTGAGTTGTCAAATTTTGTTATCAACTGTTAAAACTACGGTAAAAACACCTAGGAGATTTACGATCCGTGTTAGGACGGCTTAAAGTATGTTAGGAATTTAAAATACCGATGAATTAAATTGCTTAAACTTTACCAAAAAATAGAAAATATTAAAAAAACCTTTAAAATGAATGTGATAAGTGCAGTAAAAATGTATGTTACAAAAATGACAGATGACAGTGGACCAGGAATGAAAATATTATTGATGGATAAAGAAACGGTTTGTTGTTTCACGACTTTCTGAAATTTATTCTCATTTAACTAGGAATTATATTTTAGACAAGTATTGTGAGTATGGTCTATTGTCAATCTGAGATACTTCAACGTGAAGTGTATTTACTGGAACGATTAGATAGCGGTTCTCGAGATGATAAGGATTCTGGATTACGACATTTAAAATGTTTAATATTTTTACGACCTACACAACAAAATATTCGTTTATTATGTAACGAATTAAAAAATCCAAAATATGGTTCATATTATATTTGTAAGTGTTTAAAATTCCAATAATATTAATAATTATTAATTTTTATTCTTATTTATTACCCAAAAAAATATCAAAATAGAATGTATTGTAATCGAGTCAGGTCCAAATACTTTTAACCCACCCTCAAATTTTGGAGTTTTGCTTTTCGCAAAGAGTAGTGGAGTTTCGAGTTGTGGAGTTTCTTATCATTTATCAGATAATTGGGAGTTGCAACCCCCAACTAGTAATAATTATTCGTAAAAATTTAAACCGAAAACCGAAACAACCCGTTTTGAAAAGTTCAAACTTAGACTACCATATGACAATATTTGTACTTACCATTTATCAAATAACTGGGAGTTACAACCTCGCCACCTGGTGATAATAATTATTACTAATTAAAACAGTAGGTTGACCCTTTTTGAATAGTTCCAATTAAGACTACCGGGTTCCTTACCAATTATCAATAACTAAATTAATTTTCTGTTACAAACAGATTTCAGCAACATTTTAGCTAAAGCTGATGTAAAAACATTAGCGGAATTCGATGAACAAGAAGTAGTTAAAGAATTACAAGAATTATACGCTGATTATTTAGCAGTAAATACACATTTTTTTTCATTAGGAATTCCATGTTGCATTGAAAGTAAGTTTTATTGTCTTCTAAATTTTATTTTTTGAATTAAAATAATTTCTATTTTTTATTTAAAGATGGACAATGGGATAAAATCTTACTGACACGAACAATACAAGGCGTGACAGCTGTACTTTTATCGTTAAAAAAATGCCCATTAATACGATATCAAGCGAATTCAACGCCATGCAAAAAATTAGGTGAAGGTATACGTGAAATATTATCCAAAGAAAATGCTCTGTTTGATTTTCGACGTAACGAAGTTCCTCTATTGTTACTGTTAGATCGACGAGATGACCCTATCACGCCCCTTTTAAATCAAGTATGTATTAAAATCAAGTGTTTTGCTCTATCAAAGCCAAAATTTTATTCAATTTCGATAAACCAAATATAGTTCTATTAAATTTTGGGTCATAAATTAATAAACTTTTTTAGTGGACATATCAAGCAATGGTACATGAATTATTAACAATATCAAATAATCGTGTAAATTTATCAAATATACCGGGTATCTCAAAAGAATTGTATGAAGTTGTTTTATCAGCTGAACAAGATGACTTCTACGCTGAAGTAAGTAATCGATAATAAAATAAAAATATTATTTATATTAAAAAGAAACTTTTTTTTTTAAATCTTTAGAATTTATATAAAAATTTTGGTGAAATTGGACAAACAATTAAAGAATTAATGGAAGAATTTCAAAAACGTGCAAGAAAACATCAAAAAGTTGAAAGTATTGCTGATATGAAACAATTTGTTGAAACATATCCACAATTTAAGGTAAATCCATAAATTCAAGTTCAAATACATTGCCTATTTAGAAAAATTGCAAGCGAAAAAGTCGAATTAATTTAAAAGAATCCATTAACACGCCTGTAAATTGAAGACGAACCCAAGGCCGGATTAACCATATCGAGACCCCTAAGCAATGCAAGTTAATGGCCCCTTTTAAGCAGTTTGAAGGTCTTCAACTCTTTCCAAGTTCGTGAAGGGATATGAGTAAAATGAGACGCGGGTTTTTTAATTTTAAGTACAGTAACGTAACGCATTCATATTATTAGTTCTGCTACTCGATACTAAATGGTTCTGTTTTGTAAGTATGAATGATTTCTGACAGCATGCGTCGACAAAAAGCCTTACCTATTGTCATTGAAGATCTAATCTTAATGAGGCCCTGGAGGAACCGTATTTGAGCGTATATTGTTGCCATCGAGACTTTAATTTTGACCAACAGTTATTTCGATCCATTTCTCTGTAAACTAAAAAAGTTTATTACATTGATAACTTCCTTAGACAATTATAATATAAATTGAAAATTTCTTCCAGAAAATGTCCGGAACAGTATCAAAACACGTAACTGTCGTTGGTGAATTATCAGCAATGATTAGTAAACACATATTATTGGAAGTTTCTGAGATTGAACAAGAATTAGCATCACAAAATGATCATTCTCAACATTTACAGGTACTTTTGACTCTTGGGATTATGATTCCAAAACTGTATACTCGACAATAAATTATCGTGGAATCCTCTTCCAAGGGGGATTGGTAAAATATTACTTCACCAAATCTTATACAATATTTTCAATTTAATCAAAAGAAATGGCCTTTAACCAGTTATCAGTTGTAACTGAAAAATGAAATTGCATGATCGAAAAAAGAAAAAGACATTCGTTTCAACTTTTTCTGAGTTATTTTGTTGTCGAGTACAGTTAAGGTGGAAATAAAAATATATTTTCTGAAGTTTGCCTATATTATAAATTAATTTTTCTATAATAATTTTCCAGAGTATAAGAAAATTAATAAATAATAGTAAAGTACGTGAAATTGACGCTGTACGATTAGTTATGTTGTACGCATTGCGTTATGAAAAACATAGTAATAACGATATCCAAGGTTTAGTGGACTTATTAAAAAAGAAAGGTGTTAGCGAAAAAATGATTAAGGTAATAATAATAATAATAATAATACGTAAGAGAGCACCGAAAATGGGTTCATAGACCAAGATGTTCTCTGTGCCCCCCTTGAGAACAACCTGTCACTCGAAGGCGAGACGCCTCCAGGTTAGAGAAGCAAATGAAGCTATATGATTCTTCCGGGACCAGACATCATGCAGAAATCCCACAGCTTTTAAGACGGGATTTCTCTCAGACTAAATAGTTCAAAGGTTTCGGACCCAAACTTTCTAAACCTGACACTGCATGTTTTCTGGAGGTGCAGATAACATGTATGGAAGTTTCATTGTCCTCCATATAAGCCCTCAAAGCGATCAAAGAGATAATTTATTACAGAGAGATAAAATTCCGCTTAAAAAGACTGTTGGACATAACGGCTATAATTGTAGATTTGTTTAATATCGTTAAAACCAATTTTGATTACACTTAAAATAATTTTTACAGGGTGTCTCAAATATCATAGAGTATGGAGGTACACAAGCTCGACAAAGTGATATATTAGGAATACAAGATGCTGTGAAAAAAACGAAACGTTTATTTAAAGTACGTTTTAATTTAATTCGAAATGGCTTTTCTTTCATTTTTTTTTTATTCGTTCGTGTGTGTAGGGTTTAAGTGGCGTGGAAAATGTTTACACACAACATCAACCATTAGTAATTGAAACATTAGAAGAATTATTGAAAGGAAAATTACGTGAAAATTTATATCCATTTTTGGGCAGTCAACAAAATTATAAACGACCACAGGATATTATTGTTTTTATTGTGGGTGGAGTTACCTATGAGGAGTCTCTAGCTGTTAATGTAAGTTCTTTTTTTTTTTAGACATTTTGGAATACTAGATCTAAAGACTTTATGTTCTAATGTTTGATTAGTACCTTAATTTCTATTACAGGGAGGTGGGGAACAGTGGAACACGGGGTACAATGGAACAATCGTAATATTTGTACCTTATTCCAAGAAAATTTCAGAACGATTTACACAGAATTATTAAGTTAACCCGACTTAATAATTTTGAATAATTTGTTCTGAAATTTTCTTGCAATAAGGTATAAATATTAAAGTTGTTCCATTGTGCCCCGTGTTCCACCGTGCACCACCTTCCCTTACAAATTTATTTGGAAAGATTTCAAATATAATTATAACCGTTTATTTTGTAGAATTTTATGTTAGATAATCCATCGGTGAGTGTTGTACTTGGTGGAACTGATATTCATAATACAACAAGTTTTTTACAAGAATTAGAATGTGCTGTTCGAGGATCAACGTACAAAAAATTCACATAATTTTGTAAAAATTCGTATATATTTTTTTTAAGTATTATTTATAAAATTAATATATATTTTTGTTTTGTAAGTTTAATGTACCCCTAAATGAAAATTAATGTGCAAAATTTTGATTTCGCATTTATTAAATAATAAAAATTATTTAAAATTATTGTATATTGGAGTTTCATTTTTTGTTTGTTTCCTATTTACCATTTTTGCTTCGAATAGTTAAGGAATTTTAAAACTGGTTGAAATTGCCTGTACTAGAACTTTGTTTAATATCTTTATGTCGTCCTAGAATACAGGATGAACTATTTTTATCCATAATGGAAAAAATCTAGTACGTTAATCTTTAATCTCAAAATTTTTTCTGTATTTAGCCACAAGATTTTTCCACTTATTGCGATTAAAATGGTCCTTCTGTTTATAATTCTTTGTCTTCAGTCTTATGTTTCTACTTTCTTTATAAATTGTCTCCTCAATTGCCCCACTTTTTGTTTACTCTGTAAATTTGTTTGATGAAAATGTACATTTTTTTTGTTATAAATAAATAAAAATCGTTATATATTTTAATTTTTCTATCCTATTTTTTCTTCCAGAACAAGATTATCAATTAATTAATTATTTAGTAAAGGTAAGTATTAAGTTAATTATATGATAATAAATATCCTGAGTGGCTGAGTGTGTATAACACTTACTTCGGATACCAAGGTACGCTGGTTCGTATCCTGGCGTGGTCAACATTTTTACTTTTTAATTAAATAAGTTTTTTCTGATATTAAAAATTTTCCACTCTTGATAATAATGTCAGTTATACATATGTCATAAATCACTATTCTGTCAGGGGGTGGGAATTTAAATAATCATAAATACATCTCACTCCTTAAAATTTCAATTCCCACCCACTGACAGAATAGTGATTTATGACATAAGTAGGAAGGTGGGACTAACATAATTTTTTTTTGTTGTGAAATAACGAAAAAAATGGCTTGGTTATGCTAAAATTTGAAACATTTTAATAGGAGAACATGTCATATAGTTTATCTCACTCATATTCTCCTATTACAAAATATTAAAAAAAATACTTATTTTGCTTGCTTTTTTGTTGTACATGCTAAAACTACTTGTTAAATGAAATTTTATAAGATTTTGTAATAGGAGAACATGTTATTTGACAAAAAAAATTAATTGTTAGTCCAACTTTTTTACTTATGTCATAAATCACTCTTCTGTCAGGGGGTGGGAATTAAAATAATATAAAATATAAATACCTCGCTCTTTTACTTATTTGTCGCTCTTGGTTAAAACAATTATCTTAATAAAAAAAAATTAATGAAATTTTTTATTTAATTAAAAATTAATGGGAATAATGCTAGATACGAACCGAGGTACTTAATACCCGTAGGCGACTATGCTAGCCACTACTCTACCTTTGACATATTATAATAAACAATAATACCTTTTACTAATCTTTTTTCAATATATTTGTTTTCTTAAACTTAGTATTTATTTTTCTTTTACTAACCTTTTTTTCATTAAACCCATTATATATTTCTTTTTACTCACCTTTTTTCCTGTTTGATATTGCTGAAATCGATGTAAAGGATAAAAGATAAAGGTAAGTATAATATTGAATGATAATAATGAAACCAGAAAAATTGATAAAAACGATATTTTATTATATATATTTGTACATATTTCACCTAAAATATAAATATGAATGAATAATAATTATTTTATACAGTATAAATTTCCTTATCGAAAATGATTCGTAAGATATCAAGTAATCATACAAAAAGTCATTTGTTTTTCCCGTTGTCAATTCAAACAACAATGTATTTATTTACAACAATTTAAATTTTTTGATGTTTCGTTGAAGTTTATACCACAAATATTTATTTTTTATTTTATTTATTTATTTTTTACAATAACAATAAGAATTTTATATTGGATGAAAAAAATGGCCGCGTTTATCCAAGGTGATAATGAAAGGGGTTACATGACAACTTGGTAAGTATACATTTCAAAAGTTTTATAAAGTCGATATGTGAATTCAATCAGTACTTACCAGGCGAGAAAAACCATTTCTGCAGCTGCCTTTTTTATTAAATTGAATAAGGACTGGTTGGTGTTTTTTTCAACAGATTTATTTCCACAAGGGGGCTTATCTTGTATATTCAAATTATCTCAAATTATCTTTGTATTTATTTTAAGCGATGACTCAGATCGTGAAAGTCCAAAGTCACCATGGGAAATTCGTTGTGGAAAATTGATAACAAGTTGTGAATGCGTGAAACGAAATGGTTTGCAAAATGAATGTAATATACCGAATTGTGTAAATAAGGTAATCACATTATAGGATCTTAATGTACAATAGTCATTTTGTGTAAGTTATGTCCGTAATTATTGATTTGGTTACGCCAGAGAACTAAATCGCTCATAGACATGGAAGCTAGAACTTGCAAATCATTAAGATAATTTTTGGAGACATAATTTTATAGTAACAGGCTCCCTCCTAATCATAAAAATTATTTTTATAGACTAAAAAACTCTATGAAAATGAAATTTCAAATAATCCAAAATCCGGTCGTAATGAAATTCAGTTAAAACCTGTACCGATACCGTCCCAGAAAGCATTACCTAGAATGAGTTATGGGGAACAAATTCCTCAACAAAATAACGTTCCTGTCTATGAAGATCATGTGAAATGTGAATTTCCATCTCAAGTATATCAGGAAACTTCTCCGCCTCATCAGCCTCAGTATCAGACATTGCCTCAAAACGTGCATCCTTCGGAAAAATTCCGCAGAGAAGAGGTCCAGGAGAGGCAAGATAGAATGATAAGTGCTATGGTTAATAGACGAAATGCACTACATGAGAAAGAAATGATTTGTCCTGAACAATGTCCAGAAAAACTACTTGATTGTAATCCATTACAAGGGCTAGATCCTAGCTCTAAACAATATACCCATGTTCAACAATCTTATTTTAACTCTCCACAAAATAATACTGTTAGCCAATCAAATCAACTGAACCATCAAAACCATCCTGTTTATTCTCCAAATCAACGGAATCAACAATACAATCCTGTAAATTCTCCGAATCCACAATACAATCCTGTTAATCCTAATAATCCACAACAACAATATATTATTAATCATTATGAGCCTGGAGGAAATGCATATCCACATCACTGTATACCATCCCCTACACAGGGAAATGATCCCAACCAGCCTTTGTCACAGAATATTAATATTCCACCGAATGAAATGAGATCACCTAGAATAAAAGTGAAGAATAGTCCAAGCCAGCATGGTATAGGACAACCTGTTCAGTATCAGTTACAACCTTGTTGTATGTACGCATCTCCAAAACCTTGTTGTCAATATAAATATGAACAAGATCCAACTTCTCAAGGCCAAGTACATCGACCTGATGCATGTTGTGAGGGCATCGTAACAGGAAATGTACCTACCACCCAATATTATTTGCCTCCGTCGAATGGGGATAATTTAACTCCGTCGGATGGTGGTAATTTTTATAATGGCAATACACCCCATCAACATCAGCATACAAATGGCAATATACCCCATCAACATTACCATTTGCCTACGAATAATGGCAATATTCCTCAACAGCCCAATTATCACACTCATAATCAACAATTACAATCGGGAAAAACGACAACTTTACTAAATCAACCTTATACCAATCCACAATATCCCAATAATGATCAAATGTATCCCTTAGAACAGATATGTAATTGCAATAAAAATAGCCCAATACCTTTATCACAAAATAATCCACGCGATTATGAACGGATAGATGGGGGAGAAGATCAAAATATACAAGTTGATTTGGTTGGTAATCAATATGGACAGCCACAAGAGCCTATACAGCCAAAGACTCGTTCTTATGTGGAACCTTTAATACCTGAACCTCAAGAATTAAGTGAATATCCTCCACAAATACGTAGATATCGTCTTGATGGTAAAGAATGTAAATGAACTGATTTTGGAAGAAAAACCTCACAAAAGTTTAAAAAAAATTTAAGTACGTTTTTATTTATGTAATAGTTTTTTTAATTTTATGTGTGAATAATTCCTTACCTTGGCACTGAACTCCGGCCATCATGGTTCTAATAATCTCGTTGAATACTCACCATTTAGAATAGTAAGGAAAAAATGGAAAAAGAAAACACAATAAAATTTTACATTTCTGTTTTTATTTAATTTTTTTTTATATAAGTTAACAGAAAATAACGTAAAATGAATTAAAATAAATAAATTTCTTTTTTATTATGCCAATAACAAAATAAAATCGAATTTGAACTTTTTTTTTCTGATGTTATCCGCGATCATCTCTTTATTTTATATACAAAATATAGCAACGTAGTATGTAGGAGTGTGATATAGAAATATTTTTGTGAAGAATATAAATACGATGTGTGAACATTTGTTTTATTCTTTGAGGATAAGTTCGACAAATGCGCTGTCGAGATCGTCTCCAATTTCCTTGTAACGTTCCTTTTCGGCGACCAATTCGTCTGTAAAAGTTTTCATTGAGTTTATAAAATATTTTAGTTTATTTATTAATTATTTTTTCGAAGATGACTCTTTTTTTTTGAATTCATAAAGTCAAGATTTTTTTTTTTGAATGAAGGATGTCATTATGATAGACAAAAATTAAAAAAAAAAGAAATATCGTAGAGCAATAAGAAAAATTTAATCAATTTTCAATGAAAAAGTTTTACCGATTTCGAAAAACAAAATTCGGTTCTTTTATGATGTGTCATAAATATCAATGAGCACGCTTTTCTGTTAAAATTCCTAATCTACATTATTGTTAGTTACATATGAATTGATTGGAAATTTCTGAATTCTGTTGATGAAAAAAAAAATCAACTTTAACCTCTCGTAGAAGTTTATTTTAACTCCTACATTTACCAACTTGTTCGTACGTCCTTAAGCTTTAAAGATTTAACAACAGGGGCCTGTAAAATCTAAATTCGGCAAATTTCTTCAATTTTGTATTGTTTTTTCTTTGATACAAACCTTTCCTTTGATTTTTTTAGACATTTCTGTCTCTTCCGATTTCAATCTAAATTCGCCTGAGTTCAGTGAAAATAAGAGATTTTTATTTGCTTCATATTCCGATAAATTCGACAAATCTGAGTAGCTTTCTTATTAAATTTCTTGAAGCATATTTATTCAAATATTTAATTACGAAAAAAATGACTAAAAAAAGCATCAAAAATATCGAATACTATATAATTCTGATTTATCTCCCGACTTCCCGGAACTTTGAGGTGTCATCCCTATTCTTAATAGAATTTCAGGGGGTATTTCTAAAACTACGTTCAATGAGTAATATGACCTAAAATTAACGAAAGTCCAGTTAATTTGTCTACTAGATGGGTTTTAACTAATAACCTGAAATCGAACCGAGAAATTAATCTTCGTTTTGATTTTGGACGATATACTAGAATTTAGGCATTCTCAATAATTAAATAAACCATATTTTTGTACTTTTTGGGTCAAAATTACTATATATACTGAGTGCTTTCATAGTTCGAAGATTTCTTAATGCTTCTTAGATTTCCTGATTAATTATATGTCCTGATTCGTGGCCATTCTGTTTTTCGATAGTTAATTCGAATAAAAGTGTATCGTCGTGTCTTTTTAATGTTTGACTAGACTCAGAAAATGATCACGATTTATAGACGTCTTAATAAAAACTTCCTAATAATTTTGAACACACTATAAATTTTATCTAACGGATGAAAACATAGAAAAAAAACAACTAATCTACTGCAATCGTAATCAAAAACACAAGGATCGAAGATTAGATACAAAAGACAAAAATGAGAAATAATTATTTGCTCTACGATTGAAAAAAAAATATCAAAAACAAAAAAAAAAAACATACCTTCATTTTATATTTATTTAGATTATTTGATAATAATTATGTGGCAATTAAAATAATTATGGTAATTATAAATTATATAATATGGTATATATGGATTATATAAGTTGGCCAAAATAAAATTTAAGCTTAAGCTATATTAAGCTCAACAAAAGCGACATCAAGATCATCACCAATTTCATGGTATCTCGTGATTTCGTTGATGAGTTCATCTGTAATAACATTATAAAAAAAAAGCCACAATAAAATATTATTTAAGCCGTCCATCAACACATGCGATTTATTCATCTTGTTTATTTCGCTAGGTGTTTGTGTATTTGGAAAAAAACACACACTAACTTGGATTCAAAACATGCGTTTTTTTGCTGTAAAAGTAGTTAATTGTTGGATAAATTCACAGATGTTTGTGGTTTTGGGATCAACTTTCATTCACACATTCGTAAATTAAGGTACATTCAAATCAAATTTTACTCTTATACACAAAACTAGCAGTTATCCGTCGCATTGCTTAGCAAAAACAAAGACTACCGCCTTCCCTTCTCTTGCCCTCACTTATCTCAACTTTTGTTCACAATTTAATGGGTTTTAATTTTTTTTTTTTGAAAATAAAATAAGGCCCATTTTCCTTACTGATAATGTAGCATTCTATATAGCCAGCGATGACGCAGAATCGTGGTGATTCTGTTTCTTTAAATTCTGTAGCTCCTAGAAAGCTTTTAGAAGTAGGAATAACATAAATGAAGATTTTATTATCTTCTTTACTGTCCTGTCAAAGAGGTTTCATCGGAGAAACTCAAATTATGGAAGAATTATCATCCTGTAGCTATACCTTAGATTAGGTAAGTGTGGTTGTCCTGAGACATTAAGAGCTATTTGGAGCTGTTACGAACAGTAAGAGTGCTTTGCGTCAACGGACTAAAGGTCATTCCCGTTCTCATGCCTTCCGTGAAATCCCAACAATCGATTTAAACTTTTGGCCTCATCATTTTCCTACGAGAAAAGCTTTGACTTTCTGATTCTATTCTTTCGGTTATCAAACAAAGCAACCACGTGTATTAATATTGTATCGAATTGATTGTTGGGGGTTAATAAGATTTTAATTAGTTCACCAGAGTATATTAAGGGTTACGTAGCTCTGCCTAGAATCTAAATTTGATTTGAATATGATTTTTCACACGTATTTGGAAAACACACATACAACAAGACAAATGAAAAACAACAACAACCAAAAAAAGAAAAAAAGAAAATCATTTCTTAAAAATATAAATACAATTTTTTAATAATACGAAAAATATGGAAATGTACAAGTCATTTTTTTTATTATATAATATAATGCGTTCGTATAACGGGGGAAAAAAACTATGTAAAATATATCAATAATAATTATTATAAACCACCAAAAAAATAAAAATAAAAATGCATAATTTGTTATTAATGACTCATTTTTTTTGATTTTTTTCTCATAATAAATATTATACAAAAAAGAAGCTGAACTTTGCTTGTTCTTGTTAAAAGAAAAACAAATAGATACACACAACATTAGGAGAAAATAAAAAATTGGAAAATTATATATATATATAGAAATTAGGGAGACGTTAATTGTTCCGTTAAAAATATATTTATGGAAGCATCACAGAAATTATAAAGATGACTCATTAGCCCTTCAAAACGGTTGCATAGAGAGAAATTCTCTCAAAATTTCATACTTTACAGGATAGTGAATAAAATTTTTTCTAAATACTCAAAATATAAAGCAAAAATATATTTATCAACAGCTGTGAGAGTTTTACCCATCACTTTAGTAAAGTCGGTTTAAAAAATGCAATTTGGATGGCTTCGTCTTCGACTATCTCCGTAGATACACTTTGTTTTCAATGACAGATAAATAACATGTGATAATTGATTATTATGAACAAGTAATGATTGTGATACGAAAGGTTTAAAATGAAGAGATACGCGTTTTCACTGTTTAAATGGAAGAGTAGGCAATTATCTGCCTAACAGCGTAACATCCATAAAATACTAATTTAATAGCTTGAAATCAATAAAAATGACGCCAAGTCGTTATTCGGACATCATGATAAAGAGTAGAGAGAGTATTATATAAACCCTCTTCTATCTTTTGTTTGTAGATCAAACAAATAACGCGTGGTATTCGCGACTTAACGATATTATCATTATATTTTTATGCTTCCGGTATCTGTATATATATATATTTTGACTAAATTTATATCCTCAATGTCAGTAAAACGTTATTTTAACGGAATGATTAACAAAAACTCTCTATTTTAGGCAGCATATGATTTTATTCATGGTATCGAACCCATAAATGGCAAACAAAAGAGGAAAATCGTTAAAAAACACTTTCCATTTTCGATTATTGTAAAAGTAACAGTATATTCGATGTGTATCGTCCAAGTGACGAATTGGTGTAACCTTGACGACCAACATCGGAATACAGCTATGAGGACTTTAAGACTAACGTTTAAATGACTAAATATATATATTTGTTTTGTCTTTTTTTCTGATAGGAATGTTCAGCGCAAAATATCGATAAAAAATGGAATGTATATACAATATGACTTGCGTTATTCAATTTTTGAGGGCGTTCAATTCGTTCTTTGTGTGAAGATTTGAGCTTTAAGATGAAAGAAGATTTATAATCTCTTGTGATAATATTTCAGAGAATAGATTTAAAAAAAGAATAGTTTTTCAGAATTAGCAAGACATAATATGCAGATACTATCTGAATCTTCAGATTTCTCTTGATTTTTTAACGCCTTTTATTCATTTTTTTTAAAGATATTTAATTTTCCACTTATTTCGTAATTCCCTGTCTAAATATGTGCAATAATTCTTCTTACAAAGAGACACATGATAATCCATCGTACATTTTTCGAATAGAACGCACCCTAAAATTGAATCCTCCACATATTGCATACAATTAATTAATTAATAATTAAATATATAATATTATATACACTATGCAATTAATTAGTTTTTTCCTACTTTCAAATATTAAGGCATAGTTGTTTTGTTCATCAATTTTTTCTGGATAAAGATTTTTTTCGAACAAAAAATATTTTAAAATGCAAATTCGTAATTAAGTAATACAAATTTTGTTCCTATATTTCTGGTTTTGTTTGTTTTTATATAAATTAATTTTTATGAATAAAATAAAATTATTTTGTTTGTATATATTTATAGCAAAAAATTACACATTAAATGACGCACACGTCTTGAATTCATTAAATGTGAACTAACCATTATAATTTTCAAAATTAATTTTATACTACATTTTATTAATGGAGGGATAATTTGAGCCTTCGATAATTTTGTTTAAAATTATTTAAAATATTGATTCCTCAAGTTCCCTATTAAAATTTTAAAAATAGTTCGAACGCAGAGAGACGTTACATACGACGACATTTCCATAATTCGTATAAGTATTTTCCCCTCTCCTAAATCTTCTGAAATTTAACAATTTAAAATGGCCAGGCTTAGTATTTGAGAGGCTGTGTTCGTTATTACAATCGTTTCTAACGTTTCAGAGGTTTGAACTTTTTTTAATGACTCGATAAACTTAAAAAAATTGAGTACGATACTCAAATAAGATAATTGAATAAAAAATTAAAAAAATAATTTTGTCGGATTCATGAAAAAGAAGTTTTTTGTTGTCCGGCATCTTAAAAATTACAAATTTCAAAGTTTTTGACAACAAGACTTGTTTTCTTGAATTTCAAATAAAACAATTCCTGTATTTTTTATTCAATTATCTTCTAATTCGTATTTTTAACCTTGCGCGATTAAAAACTTTCCAGGCCACTTGAAAGAGAAGCCCTCGGCAATGAAAATTTTCGTCGAGGGAATATTTAGACACTACATTGAAACGAATCTTTTAAAATCCCAGACTTTTTTTTAATGACGGAGAGAACCAACAGGTTATCGGTATCAATTGTTTTTTCACAACAAAAAAAATAAGGATTTTTGACACATTTTTTCATCTACAACGAATCAACTTTTTTTTTATTCAAATACTAGACCTGGTTTCAAAATTTGACGATTTTTAAAAATGGAGTATAAAATTAATTGAATTCTAGAATCAAAAATGGCGGTGGCTTTTACAAGTGTGTTATTTATAAATTTATAATATTTTGTAAATGCATTCAAGGACGGGTTAGACATAAAAAAAAACGTAATAACAAAGCAATTGACGAGTTAGTGCATTATTTTTTTTAGTATTATATATTTTTTTTTTAATATTTTTGTTTTTAATTAATAAACAATCACAATTTTGTGGATTTAGGACCCAAAAAAAAAAATGTATAATGCATAAACAATTTTTTTACGATTTGTTATTTTTTTCTTGTAAAATTATATATAATATTAATTTTTTTTTATATATAATTTTTTAGTATAAGAAGTGGCAACGCAATGAAAAATTTATTTTTTGATTGGCTGATTTTCGGTTTTTTCTTTTCTGATTGAAATTAGATGAAAATTGCTAATTATAAAATCTTTTTAGGGCAATTTTTAAAAATTTTTTTGCCGTTTATAAGAATTTAATTTAATTTTATAATCAAAAAATGTAATTTTAATTTATCACACCGAAATTGCGTTGCTTAACCAGCGTACAATCCGTGTAATATATTTTCACTAATATTTAAAAATCAGCCGACCTAAAATTCATTCTCGAAAACGTTGCCAGTTCTCGTACCATTAGTTTTTTTTATTTAAATATATATTAATACTATTTTCTATACTTAATTTTACAAATAAAATCAAATATATAAATATTGTGCACAATTAAATATTGAAATCATTTCCAATTTGAGGGAGGCTAGCGCACAAAACGAAATTACTTCAATACTCATTCATCATTGATTCAAAATGGCGTGCAAAAATACATAAATAATTATGTATTTTTTAATAGAATGAAAATTTGATCATGGTAAAGATGAAAAAAGATGTAACTGAAAGAAAGAATTTAATTCGATTTAAATTCCATCTTTCTTTCAAATAATACATAATTTAAAAATATGTACGAATATGCATCAAAATGTTTTTTCACAACAAAAGAATGATTTCTGAGTGAGAATCGAAGTAATTTTTAAAATAATTCAGCACATTTTTTTCATCTACAACGAATTAAGTTTTCTTTTATTAAAAATTAATACACATTTGATTTTTTGAATAAATTGAATCAAATGGGGAAAAATTTAAAAAAAAAAAAACTCACGGAGGCATTTTTTTAAATCGTGATTAAGCTCCTAAAAAAAGAATCAGTTCGATTCTTTTTTATTAAATATTAATTTTTTTAATAAATTGTTGAAAATGAATAAAATAGAATTTTTCTTTGATTTTTCTCTGTGTAATGCACATTATTTTCGATTTTTTTTTAGTTAATCAAACACAACAAAATTATTACATATTTTGAATATCATGCAATGTGGCTTCCATTTCATCAGAGAGCAGCTTATTCTTGTCCTTTTCTGCCAACAATTCATCTGTAAATTTGTTAGATAATTCACACAATTTAAAAAACAAAAGAAAAACCAAACAAAATTAGAAAATAAAAACAACAACAACAAAATTAAAACAAAGGCGTAGCAAAAAAAAAAAATTATAACTGAGGGGTGAAAAAGTTTTATATAAGATTTTTGGTAAAAATTATCAAGTGAATGTAAATTTAATTTTGGAGTGAGTATTTTATGAATGTATAGTGAATGGATTGTACCTTCGAGTCTGTCGACTTCCTTTTGGAGTTTTTGAACGGAACGTTCTGCGAATTCAGCACGAGCTTCAGCCTATAAAAATATAATATGAAATATTATTATCAAATTTTATTTGAAGCAAATTTTTTTTAGTTTTAAACAAAAAAGCATGTAGTTAATATTATGAATAAATGGGTTGGGGTTTTGAGAACGAGAGCTTTATAAGTGCAAAGTTTTAGGATTTAATTTTAATTCAAAATGGCCATTTCAAAGTATTATTAAAAATTGGGAGGTCCAAGACGTATGATGGCTCATTATAAATGAAAAACTAGGTAATCAAGAATAGCTTGCAGTTGTGTCAGTAGAGCGTGCTCGAATGGTAAGCACTTAACTGCATGCTCGCATCCGAAGCGAAATAGTATTAATCTTTTAACTAAAATAGATGTCAAAACTATCGACTTTTTGTAACTGAATTAAAAACAATAATTTTTGAAGTCCCTGTAGCACTCAGTATAATTGCAAGGTTTGTATTATTTCAAAAAGTTGTATGAATGTCTAGACAAAAATAAAATCGATATACAAATACCTTGCCCTCTCCTTTCAATTATACGATAAATGAGGTATACGACTGTTAAACTTAAACGAAAGGGGGTGAGAATTTTTGTTTGTTATTTCATTAAATTGACCCTCAAACTTTAACAGACAAACCAAAACTTTTAACAAGGGACTATTAATTTTATTAAGAATTAGGATAATGACTAAATTTTTTTTATCACTTCGGGTGAAGCATTTTTAATGAAATAGAAATGAGACAGAAGAGTAAAGGTGATTTTTGAATCTTTAGAAGTTCGCAAAATATGAAACGTTAAAAAATCTTAATTTAACAAAGAAGAAGATAACTTTAAAAGTGACGTCATTGTTGAGTATCGCCATAGAGATTACATATAAAACTCTTTTTTGCGAGAAAGAGACGGGCAGCAATCTTTGAATGCTTATATTTTTGTCGTTTTTTAACTTTTACATTTTGTAATGTGGCAAATTCGATACCAATTATAGTAGTTTGCTCTCATTGTACGAAAATAAACCCCCAAAAGTATTCTTATGAAAATATGAGAAATAAATCAATTCGTGTATTTTTACATTAAAACAATTCTCATTAGATTTTAAGAATAAAAAACAATTAATGCCTTTGAAGACAATAAAAGGTTGAGTCTATTTTTTCCAAGAGGAATTATTTATTTTAATGTAAAAATAAACGAAAAATTATGAAAATCAAACCAAAAACATTCTGTTTTACATTTAAGACTACATTAAAGTAACATTATCATCTCAATTATTACACCCAACATGCATTTTATTACTTACCTGGGCCCGTCACCAATTGGATCCCATCATGCTTATTTGTAACCCGAGTACCCTCATCTAAATCTAATAATATAAATGATAATGTGAAGAAAATAAATGAAAATTTCCCAAAAATGATAAATGAAAAATGATAGATATAGCAAGAATGTGGAAATAAGAAAAGAAAGCAAGATTAAGTTATTGTGCCCATAATTAACAAAGTAAGCTTTTTTATACGGACTGTTTTAAATTGTAAATTTGTGTGTGCAAAGATATTTTCTAAGTTTGGTCCCATTTTTTTCACATGAAATTATGTTTTTTATGATAAAATTATTTTGTTCTTTAATGTGTACTGCTGGAAAATAAATTTTCTGAAACCTAAAGGCCTAGAATAAAGGAATTCTCTTGGTCAATATAAGACGGGGTTGACAGGACACTGTCGATTGAACTATTGCCTTCATGACATAGGGATATCTGATGATTCCACTTGTAAGATTTGTGGGGATCACGATGAAACTTGCAGAGCGTTAGGCTTAGAATGTTTGGGTCAGAATCTTTGGATTTGCCAAACCTGAGAGAAATCCCGTCGGAGAAGCCCTCTTTTGTGAAAGACTAAAAGAATAATTGGAATCACGAAGTGACTCCTCCAGACATCCAGAGATCTTAACGCACGTAATGGTTATTCAAACGTAATCGAAATTGAGTGAAAAATTTTCATTTTCCCAGCATATTTTTAGAAGGTTTTTGAGGAATTAAAAAGTCAGGAAAATATTTCGTATTCTAACCAAAAAACTGGAAAACCGATATAAAATGTTTGCAACATTCGACTGTTCTGCCGTTTTTTCACTAGAAAAACTTTTGTTTGAATCTCGGAACAGTTTTCATTTACAGTAAAGTTTAGTTAAACTTTTTAGTCCTCTCTTTGCGAGTTGAATCCAAGTACCTTGGATTTTATTTAACCAGCTCGGAGGTCGTTTTAGACCAGTTTCGAATCATAAAAAACAAGTAATTGCGATATTAAATATTTCTGGACCAAACTGAAAAAAAATTGCTCTCCAAAAAAATGAGTATTTAAATTTTATTTGTTAAAATTTTGTGATTATAAACTAAAAAAGTAATGAGGCAAAAATTAAGGTGAGTTATGTGCTCTAAAAAATGTATATTTTTGTATTGTTTTAAAAAAGTTTGCAACAAAAAAAATGGTGAAATTCAACAAAAATTTCATTGCATTTTTTTGTCTGTGTGATGTATTTTGGAAACGAAAACTTACTTCCATTAATTTATCAGAAATAGATTGAATTTTATCTTCACAAAATTCTTTGGTGGCCGTAGCCTGTGTAGGATATAATAAAAAAAAAAATTTGTTTACTTTTGGATCAAAACAAGAAGAATTTTAGCTACTAAGAGTTCGGGAAAAATAATTAGTTATGTTTAAATAAACTACATTGGAAGTCATAGATAATTTGGTTGAATAATCAGGCAATTATTGTCTGGTGACCGTCTTTTTAATAGTAAATCATTTTTCGATGTTCTATGATTTCCAGTGTAGTTTACTTGGATAAAACTGCGCAGCTGCTCTACAAATGGGCACAATAAAATACAGAGAAAATACACAAAAACAGCATGAAAGATTTTTTCCGAACAAGACTCTCCCCTAAATTATACACAACAGCACTGGAAAAAAAACTATATGGAAGCGAGTAAAGGAAGAGAGATATCGATGATAATCTTCGTAGTCTGCGCTATAAAAATTTACCTCTTTCAATTGTGCATCTAAAATTTTCACTTGACCTTCGAATGTTTCTTCCCTTTGTGTCGCCTAAAGTTGGTCCAATCATGTTAGTAATAAAAAAAAAAACAAAAACATTTTTTTTATATTAAAACTAAAAAAAAATAGAATTTCTTTCGAGAATTCTAGGCTTTCGACATCTATATAAAAAAAATAATACAACAATCACACACTTAAGCATGTTTCAAGAGGTTTTTAGGAGGTTTGTTAATTTCAACACTGGAACACAAAAAATTTGATTTGATGGGGTACACAAATAATACCTCCTTTAGACGGGTTGTAAGGTTCTTAATTTGATTTTTGTATTCTTCTTCACGTTGGTTGGCCTAAATATATGCAATTTATTTTTATTTTATGCCATTAAGGATAAAAAAATTATATTAAAATAAATTTAGATATAAATATTTAAGTTTTATAAACCTTTATTGATAAATGGTAAAAAACCTGGTAGTTTAAATTAGAACTACTGAAAAGCGGTCCACTTCCTGTTTTAATAAGTAAGAATTTATTATCGCCAGTTGACGAAATTTATCTGATTTGAATTTGAATATTTTGATTGGCCTTTAAAAATGTTAAGTACAAGTGTTGCTATCTGGTAGTTTAAATTGGAACTACTGAAAATGGGTCCACTTCTTGATTTAGTTAGTGCGAATTATTATCGCCAGCTGGCGGGTTGCAACTTCCAGTTATCATAGAATTTTAAAGTTCTAAATTTTACACATTGAAATTTTCTTAAGTACGAATAATAGCCCACAAATTGAGCTATTATTACAATACAATCTTGTTTTCGATGTATTTACCATTCGTTTTCCTTTGAACATAATCCGTACATTTAGTTCTAAAACGAATACTAGTTTTTCTGGATAAGTATTAAGAGGCAGAAAGTTTTTCTCCTCTGGCCAATTTGATCATAATGTCTTAAAATAAACACTAAACTGTGTTAAAAGTCTTCGCTAGTGCCAAAGAATACAGAATACCTAATAGAACATCATTTGTATATACGTATCCGAACTCACCATTTTGATAGTTTGAACTACTCCTCCAGAGGGTTTAGACGTTACATATTTATAAGGACTAGATATGTATTGATTTGTTATATTCACCGATAGATGGCTCTACGAGTTAGAATCTCTTCAAATTTAATTAATTTCTTACATGGTTATTAAATGTAGCTTCAAATGATACGAAACGGGCTACGATTTTCAACAAATTTTAGAGTTTCCAAGAAATTTGACAGACGATCTAACAGAATTAATTCGATATCGCTAAAGGTTTATAAAAATTAAATATAAATTTAATTATATTGAAAATAATCTTTTTCCCTTCACAAACAAATTGTAATTTTTTTTTTGTGTGGAAATTGTTAACAGAGATACATCGTGTATTTATTTCTTGTTTTCCAAATCGAATATATCTTGCTCTGTTTACAATTACAATTTATTTGGTAGAAAAATTATATTTTGAACTCGAACTATGAAATCAATTATACTGACCTTTTCTTCAGATACTTCAAGTGATTTTAAGTTATTTCCTACTACTCGGAGTTCTTCTTCAAGTTCAACGATTTTGCTGTAGAAAAATAACTTTTATTAATAATTTTCTTTTGAGATACATGTTTAATGGTCATTTATTTAAAATCTATCGACTTATTTTTTAATTTTCAAATTAATTTGAAATTTTTGCTTAAAAAATTACATATCTGAAGCATTTTCGATGACGTAATAATAAGATTCAGGTGGAAAACTTGACTTGGATCAAGATCTATGAGGCCATTGTCTTTCGTATGAGGAAAACATTCCTTGAAATTAAAGATTTCTCCTAGTGATTACTTCAATTGAAATTATTTGAAACCAGATCTTGCTGAGGTCAGCAAGTACGTAAATATCTCCACGTTTTCCGCCAGAATTTTTTCCCACGTTCGTGTCTAAAATCTATCTGTATCTTAACATGATAATTGGTTTTTCCGCAAGTTTTTAAGGGTAAAAATTACAGTTCGTTCGATTGAATGATTGACGAAGAACATGTTAAATTTGTTAACCAAGATTGGTAACAACGTTAAGTTGATACCAATCTTGTTACCACGTTTAGTAAAAACTTTTGCTAACAACTTATAGCATCTGGTCTGAAGAGACGAGCCTATAGTTAAGAAAATATTTTAAGTCAGATATATAATTTTTTTGGCATCATTATAAATTAGAAAATTCTTATCGCTTTTAAATTTTTTAAACATATTTAAGCAATGAATCGAAGAGCTTTGTTCTATTTAAACTAAAAATAAATTTTTTAATTTAGTTCAACTATTTTTTATGTCAACTGATAAACTGTCTATTTTTAATTAAATGATATATTTAAATCTATTTTTTATTTTCAATTAAAGCTATTTTAATCTAATACAGACTGCCCCCCAATGGAAAATTATTTTTCCAGACAATTTTATACAAATCCTCGGTGTTTTATGTAATTTTAGGGTCCCCGCAGACTGCAGACTTTTTATCGGCCGATAGTTTAGTCGGGTTGGGCTGAAAGTGCGCACACCGAGCCAACTAAACAGTTTGGTTGGTGAACAGGGCGCACACTAGTCCAACAGTCGGCCGACTATTCTCGAACTAGTTTGTAACTGACTGTTGAAGTGGTCGCACAATGAAAATATTGTCCAGGAAAATTATTGGTCTCATCATACTCCGGAGGAGGAAAACCAACAAGAGATTCCGAGAGTATCGGGTGCATCCCATTCTCAGTGATAGATTAGTTAGTGGAAAATTTTACACTATGAATTCCAAATTACTTGATTACCCGAAAAAAATTTCCGCCTATTATTGAATGAGCATTACCAGCTTCAATGAACTTTTCAAGCTAATTGGACAAGCAATAGCGAAGGAGGATACAAATTTAAGACTTTCTATACCTGTGGAAGAGCCACATCACAGAGCGAACTGAGCTATCGGCCGACTAAACAATCGTCATGTATGCCCCAATACTGATTAAACAGTCGGCCGATAGTTGGCCGACACATAAGTTTGAATGTAATTGGGTACCACATCAAACTTTTTTATCGGCCGATAAAAATCGCTGTAGTGTGCGCATATGCATTCCTCTCCATACTGATTAAGAAGCCGACCAAACTATCGGCCGATAAAAAGTCTGCAGTCTGCGGGGGCCCTTAATAGTCTCTTTCTGTAACAGACATCTCGAAAACTACAAAATTATTGTTTAAGATGTCGGGGCCCATTGACAATGGCAATCTCACCGGGATGCGAAAATCAAACGGAGCTGTTTTTTTTTCTTAAATTACCTCGACGCCTTCTTGCGTGAGGATCTTTCTTGTACAAATTTGGTCGTACAAAAAATAAAAAAGTACTTATTTTCGAAATTTGGAAATGGTGACCGCGAGGTCACACTTTCAACACAGAGTTTTTAATTAAAATTTAAAAATAGATTTAAATATATACGAAATTTATTTAAAATGAATTTTAAAAAATCATGCAAAGCAAACAAACCTGTCGCTTAATTCAGCACGTTCTTCTGCTCTTTCAAGATCTTGTTCCATCATTACAAGTTTTCTTGCCACCTAAATAGGTAAAAAGCACACAAAAACATGCATTTTGTTAAAAAAAATCAACAACAAAATTTTATTTCTCTAATTTCTAAATCAAACAAACACACACAGACACACGAAAAATTGAAACACGACAACACAATTTCATGCAATTAAATTACAACAATTTTCAACATTACTCTGCAACAACTGAAAAACATTTTTCTGGAACAACAAAAATTGTAATTGCATTCTTTAAATACACATTGTTTTTTCGTGTTTAGAGGGCTCACATTTGAAGAGCCTTGGTTTACAAGTGCTTAAGGAGCTCAGAAAAAAGCGCAATTAAGTGTGACAACAGTGACATAACCAACGATGCTCTTAAAATTATAATTTCAAACTTTGCAAATCACAAAAGCAAAATCAAATTTTAGAAATCTACAAACAAATCAAAACTTTATAGAAATAAATGGAATTCATACTTTTCTCCTGCTTCGGCACGTTCTTCTGCTCTTTCAAGATCGGCTTCAACCATGGCCAATTTACGGGCCACCTATGTTATAAAAAATTTGATATAAATTTCGACACACGCTATTTTTTCGAAAATTCAATCAAACAAAAAAGCAGGAAATCATTTTAGATTGGTATTGGGTTTGCATTGATAACGACAAATCTAAAGCTTGTTCTACGCGGAGCGGTTACGAATTTAAATTTTTTCATATTTTGTACTTGGAGTTTGATGAATGGCGATATTAATTGGGGTTGTATCAATCTAAAAAAATTTTAGAGCAAGCCGAACCTGATTTGAAATTTACTAAACCAGGGGTAATTCTACGAGCTTGGTTTGAAGATTCGACAACAAATAGAAGGCTCATAGTTTGTAGGATGATAAGCTTTTACTCCTTGTTATTTTATTCAATGTAGGAATAAGACTTAACTTGTGGATCCCCCTCCCTTTTTCCATATCACCTTTTGAGTTTGAAAACAATCTTGAATTTTGGTTAAAATAAAGCTTGCTTTAATTGATATTGGGAAAGCGCTAAAAATATAAATAAACGAAGCGAAAGATTGGAAAAATATTATGGAAATGGAAATGACATTTAGATATCTAAAATGTCTTGGATATTTGATCAAAACATATAATCGCCTTACCCAAGTGTACGTTCTCTTTAATCTAAAAAGTGGATTATCCTTTTTCGTTGAGAGAAGTTTGAGGATAGGGTCGAATTTCAAATGATTACTCACAAATCTACTAATGTAGCGCGCGTGTTGCCCAGAACATCTAAAGGCATCACAGACATGTCATTGCTCAATCTCTTATGACCTTTTTGCCTTTGAACTATTAGATTTATTTTGACGCCTATAAATTTGCGGTAGAATTTTTATCGACAATTTTGCAACACTTTACTTGTGTCGCGAATTAAAAAATTGTTTTCAATGCAAAACCCCCAATTTTGAATATAAAGAAGGCATTGTTTTAATCCCAACAATGACGTAAATTTTAATTAATCGCAATTCTATGACCATTATCCAAGTAGTAAGGACTTTTAATTTCAAATTTCTGTAAATCGAATTTCCTTGGAGAAAATTAAATTTAAGAAATTGCAATTACTTAAATCAGTCTTAAAGTTAACAATTTTGTTTTGCGTATTGGGAATAAAACAATTATACCTTAATTAAATTTTTAAAGATTAAATTATAAATAAATACATGCTCACACTCAAAACAATTTAGTTATTTAAACGCATCATTATAAGAATTTTATTCGAACACTCACACCTTATTCGACCGTTAGTACACACCAAAAAAAACACAAAATTGGAATTTGTTTCTTTTTCATTGAAAGCCCTCAGTCTTCTTTACACACCCAGTCATACATTATAAATTATTCAAATAAAAATTTCTTTTTCGTAGAATTTCATTGTAAATGTTTTTTTTAATCTATTATTGAAATTCATTTAGCTTTATCTAAATCGATTTTGTAATTAAGATATCGATTGACCTTGGAATTAGTATAAATTTTGTCTTAGCATTTTTTTTTTCTTAGGTTTTTCACAAATAAGTAAACTTTCAAGATACGGGAAGGGGGTATTATACTCTTAGGTTAGGTTAGAGTGGCTGTCCTGGGGTGGGACACACTTAGATCATAGGGTCCGTTGTGATATCGTAAATGGGTTGGCCCATCCCCGGCCACTATTGCATGAACCATTTGGAGCTGTTTAAGAACAGCAGGAGGTCTTTGACGTCGACTGACTTTAGGTCGGAGAGAAATGAGACATTGTCTCCTCCTCGTCAGCACTGTGACAGCTCCTGCAGTAGTCGTGATACACTGCCAGGCCTAAGCGTTCAGCATGCTTGCCGCCCAGCCAGTGTCCTGTGATAGCCGCAACAACTTTGCGAACAGAGGCCCTTGGAAGTGATATGAGAACTTCGGAACGCCTGCTATTGTACTCAGACATATCTGTCTTGTAGTACCACAAGTACGTTCTTCCCTCCATCTAAGATTGGCCTTATCCGAAACGTTAAAATATTAAGTTTTTACTGGGAAAACTTAAAAACATTTACAATGAAAGTTACCATCCAAAGAAATTTCTATTCCAAATACACAATATAGAAACCATGGAACATATTTTGGAATGGTTTCAAAGTAAACTAATACATACTTTAATGTATCATGGCACCCTAGTTTCATTGGATGGATTTCACCAAGCACGATTTCAGCATCATATTTTTCGAAAGAAAAGTTTTTAAAAAAAATCAACGAAATTGAATGTGGAAAATTATTTTCAGAAAATTTTCACTGTTGTATGTTGTTTTTTTTTAAGTTTCAAATCGTCATCAATTGTTTTTTTATTTCCTTTTTTTATTAAAAAACTGTATTTTTAATTAATTTAAATGAATTATTTTAAATCTTACTTAAACTAAAACTATTTATTAAAATTTATTTTTCTTGGAAATTTAACCAACATTTTTTTTTTATTAAAATTTTTTTAGCCAACAAATTTTGTTCAATTTTTGGGGATTTTTCCCATGATTTTTTTTTAAATTAAATGAATATTGAAAATTGTATTTTAGATAATTTTATATTTATGTAATAATGTAGGTAAATTTTAAACCAGTGAGTCACAGTATAATTACATACAATATAATATGTACACTTTTAACTGTGACACACTGTATATGTTTTTTATTTTGAAACTAAACAAATTTTGTTTCAAGTGCTTTATAAGTCGAGACTACATATTATGTTATGTAGAAGAGAATGTAAATTTCAATGGATCCACACATATCTGGATTTTATTTAATCAAGAAGAGAATATCGTTAGACAGTAGCCGGGCATCGAATCTGAGTCCTCTAGGTATCTGGCCTAGTTTCTTATATCATCTCAGTAATTACTGTTGTTAGGATTTGGTTCATATAGTTGGTACACTGGTTTATTTTTATTGTATGCATCGATATAAATACTATACAGGCTGTTTGATTATACATTTGTGTTAATGCATCCATGAGTATGAGAGAGTACATATGTACATACAATGTGCATAAGAAAGATATAATACTATTATATGTTGGTCTAAAAAGAAGATATGTTATTATTTTTTTGCATTAATCAGGCATACAAGTGTCCCTGAGAAAGGTATCCCACTCTCCAAAGTCTTAAATATACAAACATATAATAGTATATCTTTCTTATACACATTTTATGTACAAATAAAATCTGTATACACTGTATATGAGCTTCTCAGCTTCTAACCCATGAGAGGGGGGAGTCTAAAGAGGGGCAAATAAGATTTGGCCTAAAAATTGTATCAATTCAAGAGAATTTTGACATAAACATATAAGTAGTTAACTAAATCATTGATAAATATTTTCCCTTGATACGCAAATGATACTTTAGGCAGTAGCGTACGATTTCAATGCTTATTTAAACGCCACTATCTCAAAATCTGAATAAGTCCCCTTTGCATCAGGCAACTTGACTAGAATATTATTATTTCCAATTTTAAAACACAAAATTGGAAAATTATCCTTTCAAAGATATATTGGTCAAAACACGGTAGAGATTTATTGGAGACCGCGCCCGATACTAGGCAGTCCGGAATTTGTACGATTGTAGCCTAAAACTAACCAAACGTCACCAGGTTATCCAAATCATCAATTATCAACGATCATGACTAATCATCGTTTGGTAATCAATATTTTGGATGCGGAGAACCAGGGAAACAAATACGTGATTTTTTAAAAATTTGCAATATTTGGTTTAATTTAGTCTAACATTTAACATGAACCTCCGACTACGATTACCTACATTAAATCAAATTGTGCTAGATTAAAGTTTAAGAGGCCAACTAGGCAATAATTGTGCCACTCTTTTGGTCTTATTAAATTTTTTCTTTTAAAGTCTGTGTTTTTCTCTAGGAAATATTTATGTCATGTTCGCCAGTACGAAGTCTTCTTTAAACGATTTCCTGCATACGTTTTACTAGTTTGAACCTCTTTCGCTAAAATGGTGACTGGCTCGATGAAGGAGACACATAACTTTAGAATTTTTCACATCATGGTTTGAGTTTATCGAGGTTCTACTGTAATTTCTATGAACAATATTCCATTTTTAAGCATTAATGAAATGAATAAATTTAAAATTTAATTTACAGGATAATTATGTAAGCATACACCAACATACAAATTAATTAATATTGGTGTTGATTGTTCGGGTACATGAACGAACTCATCACGAACCATGCACGATTTGTCAAATTTTATATTCAACAACCTTCATGAAATACCACACACAAAGACCACGCGAACTGCAACGTATTGTCTGTGTTTGTACGCTGTATTGGTATTCAGTTCATTGTTTACATCATGCCTTTAGGCATAACATAATTTTATTACGGCTGCGGCTTCATTTAATTAAATGCAATTTTATTTCAAGGACTAAGTTTCATAGTTTTTTTTTATGAAAAACATCACTTTAGAGTCGAATAAAGGAAGATTTCTGAAAAATTTCGTTGATTAGTACATATTGGACTCATGACAAATTCTAAAATTAATGGAAAATCGAAAGCTTCAAGGTAACCCACCACGCGACTTTTTTGAATTATGAAGAGGAAATCGTTTAAAGAAATAAGTCGATCATGATTTTAATTGTAGGCAATCGTAAAGTTTGTACGTGCGATTTAAAATACGATTGCACATTTGTAGTTTATGTGTTGTAAGCTCCACCATGGTAATTGAAAGCGAGTTTCTGGCTCATTAGAAGGAAAGTCGTATGAAAGGCTCAAGGTGATCACAAAAATCCATTTTGAAAATTTTCTGAATCCCGATTTTCTTGTATAATTATTTTGACACGATTTCTGATAAATTTCGTTTTTCGTTTGCGAAATATGTCGATCATGGCTTCAACTACATGCAGTCGTTAAGTTTCCATGGGCAATTGAAAATCACGATTGCACATTTGCAGTTTACGTGTTGATAGCTCTGAATCTTGATTTTCTTGTGTGCTTTTTGGGAGCAATTTTTTTTTGGGTCAAAATAGCTCTAAAACTCGGTATTATCGATTTCTAAATTAATTTTTTTTTTATCTTTTTGAAAATCGAAAAACTTTTTTGTCAAAGTTCGATAAGATTCAGTATATAGAGTAAATTTAATCCAAAAAATAGAAAAATCGCGTACATTTGACGATAAGATCAGTATTTTCTTTATTATCGTCGAAAATTATATCATTTTGGAAATATTTTTAACGTTATCTCGAGAATTACCCCTCCAGATATCAAATGAATTGAATCTTTGTGTTGTTTGAGTTTTCTTTATTCTATTATTCCCAGAATTATGACTTTCTTGGTGACTACTCAAAATCCAAAATAAAATCGCAAACATCAAGTATCGAAAAAATCATCAGAAATTTGTAATTTGGATAAAAATCGTAGCCAAACTTCAAAAAACACAAAAATCAACTTCATTGTTAAACAGTGTCCATGTTCCCTGTAATTTCATGGTTTGTGGTCACTTCTATCAATTAATCGATCAATTTTTGACTAGTTTCAAACAGATTCAATTTTTGTTTTTGGATCATTCATTTTTTATCAGATGTAGACAAAAATTGATCCGTTTCTAATTCTTATTTAACCTACTAATTGCTAACTAATATTCCTAATATTATAAACATAAAAATTGATTCTATGTTGAATGACCTTTCAATTTAAATACATAAATAATATTATGTAAAAAAATATCATCTTTGAATGATAACTGTTTATAAGATCATCCTACATAGACATTTAACAGAGCTGCCATCTTTTAATTTATTTATTAAATTTTTCCTAGCTGCCATCTTTTAATTTAATTATCAACTGTTTTTCTACATTTTTCAATATTCATTTTAGAACAAAATTGTTTCAAATAAAAAATACAAATTTAAATTAAAAAATCTAATAAATTATTTGTGACTTTAAGGATATCACTTACAAATTTTCACTTTCCAAAATTCTATCATCTATGCCTTAATAAATTTTTTTTCTATTTATAAAAATTATTATTTACAAAAAAATTTCTGTTAACAAATCTAAATAAATTCTCCCTGAATTCTCATTATTAACTATAAAATATTATTTAAACTATTTATAACCAACAAAAATATATAAAAAAAGTTATTTGTTAATATATTTTTTTACACTATATTACAAGTAAAACACTTTTTTATTTTTGAAGAAAATTTTAAAGGAAAACAGATTTTTTTTTACATAACATAACCACACTTATCACCCGAATTTTATTTAATTTACAAAAAGAAAAATTATCCACGCACAAATTTAAATTCGTCGAAAAACATCACATCGAAAATTTCGGTCAAAACACGTAAACATGTTCCATGGTATCGTAAAATTATTTTTTTACACAATTGTGAGATCAACAACATTTTGGTTTATTCGTCATCGATTATCTCGGCGTGTAGAAGACTTCGTTAATTGTTAAAATTAGTTGCAACAAGAAAAAATGGTTAATTTTACAACAGATTTATTGATTTTTTTGTAAGAGACATCTGTTGTCATATGTAAAAACAAAATTACACACTGTACACAAACAAATTTAAGGAGGCACCTCATCATATTTCTTGTCAGCTTCCTCTGCGAGGAAACGTGCTTCTTTCAATTGTGATTCAAGAGCATCCAAACGCTCTTCATCGGCTAATGAACGATTCTCAAGAATTTTGCGAGCACTAAGAAATACGCATATTACGTTAACACAATTATCAAAATAAACAAAAATTCTTAAAACTAAAAAGGGAGGTTTTAAATTTTTAAAGGAAAAATCTGCTCAGCATTCTCTTCTCCTAAACAGCAATAACTCCTCTTAAGCAACCCTGAAAAATCCTGAAACGCCAGAAAAAACTACGACCCACAAATTTAAACCATCTCTCTCATTCTACTAAATACTTTTTTCTAAAAAATTTATCAAATCACATAAATTTCGTAGGACGAAAAAAAGTCTTTGTTTCGAAATCATCAATTTTTACTGTCTTAGAAAATTAATCATTCAAAAGCCAGTAGAAGAATTCAATTCTTTAGAAAGGCTCGATATAAATTGACTCATTCCTTGTATCTTGAGAACAATCAAATTGCAACACAATATACAGTGTATCGCATTTAAGATGAAGACACCCTCATATTTTCGTTGTTTATAGGAATATTGATTTGATATTTAGCACAGTCATACAGGGTGATTGGTCACATTTTTTAAGATACTTAAGAATATCTTAAAAATGTGACCCCCCCCCATCACCCTGTAAGACTGTGCAAACTTTCATATCAATATTCCTATAAAAAAACGAAAGTATGAGGGTGTCTTCCTCTTAAATGCGACACTGTAGATTGTCTGTCCGCAATTAACTTTCCAAGTTAATAAGTGCCAAAAAAGTATACTTTGAGATATCACAGAATTATTTACTTTGATGTTTTAGATTTTGAATTTCCACTTCCCGAGCTTCCTTCATTAAACCGCCCGATTACTAGCTATTAGCCTATAAGCTCTAATAGCGTAATGACAATTATTGATCTCTTTCGAGGAAAAATGGCAATATTTATGTGATTTGATTAAAATTTTTTTGAATTTTGTTGAGGTAGGTTTTTGAGTAGTTAAAAGTACCTCTTCATATTTTTTATCTGCTTCTTCTGCAATTAATTTTGCCTGTGTTAATTGAGCCTCCAATATAGCAACTCGATCGTCTTCCATATTCGTTCGATTTTCCAATGCTTTTCTTATCCTAATAAAATTTTTTTATAAAAAAACAAAATGGTTAAGTTTTAAAACAAAATACAAAAAAATTAGAATATTTTCATGGAAAAATTTTTGATTTTCCAAAGTTCCAAAACAGAATTGCATCTTTTTTTCGTCTTCTGAATTCTTCTCAAATTTATTCTGATCTAAGTAGTCTTGAAGGTCGACCCTAATTCGGATATTATACTATTCCTTTGCAAACTTCGAGTACTATTTTAATTTTACTACGAATATATGATTGGGTTACGATATTTTCGATAACATGGGGTTTGCTCCCACGCTAAAAACTTCACGTTACAAGGTCTGACGTACCTAGTATTTCCCATTCCTTCATTGATTTTCCGGTATTCCGGAATAGCGTCGGGTACAAAAAATCTTTTTCTCACGTTACAAGGTCTGACGTACCTAGTATTTCCCATTCCTTCATTGATTTTCCGGTATTCCGGAATAGCGTCGGGTACAAAAAATCAAAATAACTTTTTGACTTCTGACTCACACAGAGGGTTATCATGAGTATCGTGCCTATGTACCTGAGTGACTGTCTGTGGCATTGAAGCTTCCTAAACGGATGACCCGATTTTAGTTTTTTTTTAAACGTAATTCGAGAATGTTTTAGCTATGTTTCAAGTGTGAGTTAGGTTTCAATATCTGAAAACAAAAAATAGGTGATTTTCAAAACGGCTGAGCAAATTTTCTTGAAACATAGCTAAGATAATTCTCGATTAAATTATTTAAAAAAAAAAATAAAAATCGGTTCATCCGTTTAGGACCTACGACGCCACAGACGAATAATCATTCGCACCCTATTTTGTGTCAAGGGTTTCTTTCAATTTTTAATTTATGCGTTATTAAAAATTAAAAATAAGGTGATTGATTTTATGTTAAATTTAAATTTATCAAAAACGCTGACAACGTTAAGTTAAACAGCTATCGATGAATTTAATACGAACAAAAAAAAAAAGCATTTTAGATTAAATAATAGGATTTTAGATTGTAATCTAATTAAACGTACAATTCTTTATACCACTTCCTATGTTAAATCGGAAGTGGTGTCCGTCATTCCAAATATATTATACAAACGGTTATTCAATCATAACGATTCGATGTTACATTGAAAACACATAATCAAATACTGAAACCAAATCAATTATTTTATTAATTTAATAATAAATTTTATATTCGCTGACGGGGAAAATCCATATGAAAATATTCTAATTTTTTTTCTTCAACTTATTTTAACTAAAAATACAAACAATAAATTTTTATATAAAAAAAAAATTCTCACTTTTTTTATAATTTAAGCAAATTAAATTCTTAAATTATTAAGTCAACATTTTTATATAATAAAGCAATATTTGACCTTGACTCTAATATTAGTGCTAAAATTTTTAACAAAATTTAAGAACAATAAAAAAATATCTCTTTTACAAAATGTATCTTCTTTGTTTAATACACACCGCAAAAAATTGTAAATCGACACTTTTTGATTTCGTTAAAAATACAAAATATTTGCAGCCATGTAACTTTGTTATTATTATTCCTTTGGCACTCTACCAGTGCTGGTTTTAAGGGCAAAAAAGTGAGCTTGAAGATACTTTAGTTCAATTTACTCTAAAAATAGAAGTATTGCCGCGGGAATAGTAAAGTCAAGAGCATTTGTAAACGTAAAAAAAGTTCAATATCGGACCTACGATCGTTAGAGAGCACTATTTCCCTCCCTCCAATTTGACAAGTGTTTCGTAGTTGCTAGTACTTAGATCAAGGGCTTCTCTGTGTCCTCTTTGAGAACAACCTGTCAATCGAAGGTCAGACATTTCCGGATAAGAAATGCTATTTTAAGCAAATGAAACTATAGGATTCTGTGAAGGCTATACTCCACAAAGAAAGCCCATAGTTTCACAGGGGTTTCTCCTAGGATTGATATATCCAAACATTCTAAATCTAACGCCTGGCAGGTTTCTTCATGTGCAAATAACAGGCTCAGGTTAAAGAGATGTTTGAGACGACTCGTCTCGTGCTAACGAGTCCACAGCTTCCCTTTAACACAAGAGTTACCAACATCAAGATCAGCCTGACTGTGTTATCAGTGCCAGGCGAATAAGTTCCTCGAAGCAATCTTAGACTATTCTCGATTGAAATTTTGACGCCTCAAGGACCCGAAATGTGGCCTAGCTACTTAAGAAGATGCTGATATGTACTCCACTGCAAAACTTTCATGTTACAGATGTGGGCATCTCTTAGCATGCCAAAGATTTCCTGCATATTTGTAAGCGAAAACCGTATAATTTTAATTAAATCGTACATTCAAAAACATCAACTCTTTAATTCCACTTTATTCGATTTCTATCAAAAATAGGACACATTTTGTAGAAATTATTTTTTTAGAGAATTTTACGTTCTTTAATTTAATTATAATTTGTTTTCGTATTTTGAATACTTTCAAAAATATTTCAAGATATTTGAATTATTTTGATTTAACCACGGGAGCCAGGTGACCTAATGTTTGGGACTCCATAATCTCTCTACTGAAGCTTCATATAGACTTCTACAATACCTATCCTCCAAAACACTATAAGCAGGATTACCACAGATCCCTAAACTATGAAGTATTCGATGAATTTTTATTTTTTTAAATAATTTTCGTTAATTGAAAGTCCTATTTTATTAATAGGTAACTTAGTTGAAATACTTCTGCGATTAACATAATTATAAAACATATTCTTGATAGGAAAAAATTAATCTTATTTTCTACCACAAGTGTTATCATTGAATTTGATAATAGAAACATTTTACCGACATTTATAAAAAATTGATTAATATTAAAATTGAAAAATAAAATTTTATTTTAAAGAAACAAAAAAAAAGATTATACTACAAGAAATTGAAAAATAAAATTTTCGAAGCAAAAGAAATCAAAAATGTAATTTTTTAAAAAATATAATAAGTAAATAATATTTCGTTTATTTTTCACCTATTTAAAAATTTTATAAATAATAATCTTATCAAAAACACAAGTCAGTAAGTAATCATTGTAATACATATATTATGATATTTACTTAATGATAACATTTTTAATTATTAATGTATTTGGAATAATTTTTGAAAAATATTTGCTTTGACATGTTGCGGCATCATTATTTTATTCTGATGTGTGACTCAAGGTAGAAAAATAGATATTTTTTAAACTATTCAAATTAAGGATTGCCTAAGATTAAAATCAAACGTCTAGTCTAGGCTTGGTACACTCTGTATCACATAAAAAGCACGTATTTTACCATTCTAACTGTTATAACTATAACATTATATGTAAATTAAATGAACCATTATAGTAATATCACTTAGGATGGCTTAACTTTTACGTTTATTTGGACTTAGAGCAGGCATGGGCAAACGGGACTTATAGAAGTTCAGACTTCTGTAACTAAAATACGAGTAAGACAGTGACAACCAAAAATACGAGTAAGGCAGAGAGAGGCAACATTTTATTTTCTACCAAGCTCATTACTATTAGAGAAACTGAGATAGGTAGAAGCGTCGTATAGCCGTCTGGCTTCACCCTCTATAAGCAATACGGACTTAGATAAAGATACACGCCATAAAGTTTATGACACACAATAAATTTATAACAATGGTGACTTCGACTTAAAAAAACTCACCCATGCCTGAGTTAAGAGTATACTTTAAAATCAAACGAGAAATATTACTGACAATTTTCGTAAAAAGAACAAGTTATTGGGCTAAGAATTATTAGTCTACAATTCTACATCAATGGTGCACAATTTGTAGGCTGCGATCCATTTTTTACTACCTTTCTTTTAACTCGTATTGTCTGCTTGCCTGGTGAAAAAACTTTGAATCGTTTTTTAACCCTATTCCCGTGATTTAATCGAGCGGAAACTTTGCAGACAGGCTCGTAGCGACAATAAAAATTAAATAAATTTAAACCAAGAAAGGATTAAAAACTTGGTTTAATGGGTTAGTTTTTGAGTCGTCAATTTTACAAAAAAATTTATTCGACAAGATTTTTCTTCTAAAAATGGTGGAAAATATTAAAACCACTATATTAAAAATATTCATGGGTCAAAAGAAAATTGTATACAAAATAATTGGGTCGCAATAGGGAATAGCTTGCGCATCACTGATCTCTTCACAATAATTTCTAGAGATGTATGTCTTTAAGCGGTTAAATATAAAATTTTAAGTTTTTCTTTTTTTGGAAAATCATTAACAAATTTTACACGATTTTATAATTTTGCGTTAATATTAAAAGTAATATCTTTTTTTAAAGTGTGATTATTGAATAATATGGTAATATTTAACCGGAAGTAATAAGATTACAGGATGTTTAATTCATTTGTCATGGAACAACAAATAAATAATATATTGTAGGAGTGAATATTATGCATATTATTCATTAAATATGGGTTAGAAGTTCGAAATATTCACATGGTCTTGCTTTGTGTGTCTGATTCTGATACAAAAAAATGTAATCGATTGTGTTTTTTACAAAACATAAATCGAATTGGAGTCATCGTTCTAACATGGCCCCTAAAAGTTACCATTTTGGGATAGTATTGTTACCATTTTGGGATAGTATTAAGTTACCATTTTGGGATAGTAAGTATTATCAAAAGCAATTTTTCTTGAAAATTAGCTTTTCGAAAGTCTATCTTACAATTGAAGGAATCTCTGTGCTTCTGATAGGAATACCACAAATGGATCTCTAGCACCTAGACTAAGAGGCCCTTACCTGGACGCGTTAAGTCTTTGGGTAAGAGGTACAATTCTAAGTAGATGAAGCTATAAGTCGAGGTGTCGACCTGTGTCGAGGTCAAACGCCATACAGAAAGCCTAAAGTTTCTCCACCAGGATTGATGGATCCAAGTTTTCGGACCAAAACATTCTATATCAGACACTCTTCAGATTTCTTCAGATGCAAATAACATATTTGGAGGTTTCATCGTACTTCATATAAGCCCTATAAGTGTGATCATCAGAAATTCCCATATTATGAAGGTGACAGTTCAATCGACAGAGCCCTAACCTTTCTCAACTCTAGTGAGTTTCAGGCAAGAACAGTCGAATGACCTTGCTGTGGTTATGCACATGACCTACGCGAAGTAAGAAGGATTCCGTACTCGGAAAAACTAAAAAATAGGCCATGATTCTGAAAGTCGGGTCAGTTTGGAGAACGCGAGTTAAGGGTTCCGTACTCAAAAAATTTGTCGGGGGTTTTTAACTTTTGTAAATTACACTTGTTTAACAACAGTGAGTGCTGTCCAAAAAACCAAATTTTGTAAGAAACTGGTAAGCAACATTAGTCTTCTTTTAAAGGGAAATAACTCTTTATCATGAATATTCACTGCTTACTTTTCGCTTTAACGTACCATGCTTCATATTCTGATGAAGCGTTAAAATGGAAATCTTTCATTTTTTGCCATATTAGACTCATAAAATCATATTAGTTCATTTGGATATAAATAGCTCATAAAAACTTTCGGACACGCTTTTAATTAAAATTTTTATAAAAAAAATTGATTTATTTTAATTCAAGGTCAAATTAATTAGGTCATAATATTATAATATCTTTGTTCACAGTTTATGACCAGTGACAAAATGTAACGTAATCAAGAGTGAGAATTTTTTTAAAAAATAAAAATGTTACTGATTTCAACATTTCTTCAAATATTCAAATACTAACCGTTCACTCTCGTCTGCGGCTTGTGAAGCCTCAGCGAGTTTAGCTGTGGCAGTGGCCAAACGTTCTTCTGAACGTTCTAAATCTTCTTCCAATAATTGAATACGACGGTTTAAGGCAGCTACTTCAGATTCAGCCTGAAAAACAGAAAAATAATTAAATTAGTTAAATTTTATAACAAAAAATTTTCTAATTATATGATACTTTTCAAGACCGGCAGCTAACAACAATTAAAATAGTCTTTCTGGCTAGAAAATTTGAGCAATTTGAAGTGTTGTTAGCTACTGGTTCAAATATTTAAATGTTCCAATTTAAAAAATTTCTTATAAACAATAATTATATTGTTTTATTAATTAACAAAACAATTATTTAAAAAATAAAATATTGTTTATTATTTATTATTAGAAAATATAAACAATTAACGCAAAATCATCAAAATTCTTTTAATTTTGAACAACAAATAATTTATTTATTATCATAATTCTAAAAATATATATTTTTAAATAATTAGCATAAAACAAAGGCAGCTTTTTCAAGAGAAAATTGATAAGGGATAAATTAAATGCATATATGCAGGTCATTGAGATATGTCTACGAGTAGTAACCAGGTGGAGTGGAAAAATTATTAAATTGAGATAAGTTTTAATCCAAAACTTTAACTTCCAGATCACTTAATTTGGGGATCAAATTTAAAGCGTTCTATTTTTATTTAAAATTTCGGGTTTAGGGTTTCAATGGTTTTCCAATTTCCGAGATACATTTACCTTTTGCGGTAAGAGAGACAAAAGTTTTACAAAAAGCGTAGAGATCTCCTTTTAAACTATTTTGAAATACCTACGTGGTATAATCAGTTCCATTTTGCGGGGGCTTGGATCTGGTTAGTAACAAAAATTGTTGAAGCGTACAAAATTGGATAAACAAACTATTTTAAATTTTTCTTTGTGAACAAGACCATAAATTACATTTTAGACTTTTAAATATTTTTCAAATTAATTTTCAACAATTGAACATTACTCGTAATTTTAAAACAGATTAGTCCAGAGGTCTAGGCGGAAGGTCAATGATCAGGTACATCTTATACAGATAATTTTTATACCATGTATATATAAAATATCTCAAGGTATATTAAGTTTAGTCCCAAGTATGTAACGTTTAAAAATATTGACGCTACCAACAAAATTTTGGTATAGGTTTCATAAAAAAACCTTATTGGTCATTTTTTGGTTAACTGTCCGTCAACATAATTCAAAAACGAAAAAAGATATCAAGCTGAAATTAGCGTGCTCAGGACATAAAAAGTGAAGTCGAGTTTGTAAATGAGCAACATAGGTAAATTGGGTCTTGAGTACTCGTCTTGGGTCGGTAGGACCCATCTTGTAAACCGTTAGAGATAGAACAAAAATTTAAATATAAAAAATATTCCTTGTAAAAAAAAAAAACTTGAAACATTTTTTCGTTAACTTCACTGTTTACCAGTGAGAGCGCAAATTAGGCGTTAAATTATGTATTATATGGGATTATCAGTTATGTGCATATGGCTATCTAAGAGTGGCTATCTTTCTTTACTAACATGACGTAAAAAAACAAACGATTGCGTAATCAACACTGCCGATACACGGTATTTCAACAATTAACTCAGTCAATGTTTTGTTTTCACTTGTTATATGTCTGATTGAATTAAATGTGGATATAAGAATATTATAAGACAAGCGCCAAATTTACAACTGAGAGAAATAGGAGTGCCGGGTTTCCAGGAAAGGGGACCAGATTTTCACATACCAATCTATCAAACCCCTCCCCTTAAGTTTGTTGAGGCCATACAGAAAACAATTTTAATTTACAGTAACTGATTTTCTGAAAAACTTGCATATAATTTTCGGACAATCTTAATAAGAACAATTTCTCAAAATTTTAATGGTTTTGTTTTTCTGTATTGCCTCAACAATCTTAAGCAATAATCACATTCATTGACATTTTCTGTTAGTCATGAACAAAACAACAATCGATAATAGTTAGGTATAATGTAAGTCGCCACATTGTCGACTCGATTAATATTTACTCAAATATTTATATAGACGACGTTAAGTCGCGTACATTATATCGTCACGTTATGCAAAAATCATAACAATTCAAGAAAAACAATAAACATTTTATGCGAGGGGTTGTTAACACTTTTCTCTTGGGGCGAGACTCTATTTCAAATAAAAATATCATACACGTAAAGGCTCGTTTTGGATGTGGGTTAAATGATTCAGGAAAACTCAAAGAGATATTGTAAGAATAGAGTACGCAATAATTGCCGCAAATAGATTGTTCGAGTTAAAAGAGTCTAAATAATTCGACATACCGTGTATTTTGGAGCCTAGTGAAAAGGAATGGCATTTCGACTTACTGAGAATTACAACTTAACGAGGTTCCACTGTAATTAGGGGAAAATATGACCTTAAAGATGGAGCTATGTTTCTCAATCTTCTGATTTTTTGACTTACCTACTCAGATTTTGTTTTTAGTAAAAAGGCAATACTTTCAAATTGAAATCTTAATCATGACGAAATTGAAAAGATCTCAACTATACAATTATCAAAGAATTTATAATAATTATTTTGTTCAGTTAATTGCAATTAAAAAAATCAAAGTGTAAAATAAATGAATTCGCATTTAAAAAAATGATTTAGAACACAACACGACTGCGACTGCTGAATACTAAAAGAGTAAAAGAGCTAATAGCTACTGTTATACGTAATGATATTTAATTACGTTCAACTAAAACCACAGAATTAAGTGATCCACTATGTAACAATCAGTCATGTTTATTTATAAACAATTTAAAAAAATATATATACCCTGTGTATACCATATTATTATACCATGTATATATTCAGTATCCATATATACAGGGTGTTCTGTTATTGATGGCAGAAAATTATACCAGTAAATTAAGTTTATCAAGGCAAATGGAAAAGTTCTTTATCAAATTTCGATCTGAGGCTTAATTTGGGAGATGCGAATATGGGAAAAATAGAAAGATTTGTGCATTCACAGACCTATCACACTCATTAAACGTAGTAGGTGTCACTTAAGAATATAGAAAGGACTATCATAAAACAATAATTGATTTATTAATATGTTTATTGATGTTTTGTTGTCTTTATTTATAAGGAAAACTAAATTTTTGGTGCTATTTTCATTTGAAAAAAAAAGTTATTTGAAACTTTTTATGCTTTCTGGGTGAGCAATTCAACGATACTATTTATCAAAATTAAACAACAAATGGTTACAAGAGTTTTAAAACTTTCAAAATTTGAATTTTGTAACACAAGCGGGCACGGCCAAATTGTAAGGTTTGCTTTTTACATCGTTGATGGCTGAGAGCCCTTTTTAAAAAATTTGATTTTTGTAACACATGCGGAGATGCCCAACTTACAAGGTTTGCATTTTTTATCTTTAGCGATTGAGAACAATTAAAACAAAAAAATTTTTTATTGTGAAGAGCTAAAATTTTTGGATACTTCTTGCATCCCTGTTTTTGACTACAATACTTTTGTAGTAATTGTTCCCACTACAAATTAAAAAATTATCACTCCATGCAAACTATTTGTAAGATAAATTAAAATTAATGACTAAGCTTATTTTTAAATAGATCACAATGTTGTCCCTCAAACATTTATAATAATAAGATCAATTTTTCGTAATTGACTTTACCTACATTTTAATCAATAAAATAAAAGAATCATTAATGATGTTAATTAAAATCAGCGAACCCGTTATATGAAAATAAAATATAAAGAATCTTAACATAAACACATGTAACTTAAGTCAATTTGCATCAATTAATATATAAATAATACTTAATAATTGTGATGTTTTCAATATGCATTGCATTTAAGCGTTACTTTCCATAATAAATGCATATTTGCATTAACACCTGAGGAGTCTTAGAAATTTCACCTGTTTTAATATGAATTTTTAATGAATTTTCCTTGATTTATTAATCTTTTGACATTATTTGTATGCTCTTCACTAGTACAACGGCCAAGGACGGTTCGTTCTGTATCTGACGAACCATTTTCTTTGCTTAAGCTTTTTTTAAGTATTTTAACTCGCTTATTCCAAATTTTGAGAGCGGAAACTCCAAAAGTGCTATCATTAGATGTTTGTAACATATTAATTTCCCACTATAGGAAGTTATTGTTCGATTTTCGAAATCGAAATTTTCAACATATCTTTACGTGTCATGGTTAATCCAAAATGGTATTAACACTAATTTGGAGAAGTGTGTGTGTGTGTGTGTCTAAATACGTATCGCGCGAAGAAAAAATGATATCGACTTCGTAGACGTGTCGATCGATGCGTATTAAAGGCAATATCGATCCGAATTTCATAACATTTGGTCGAATCATTTCGAGTCGGGCCAGATTTTTCTTAAATTTTTTCCTGACCAATATCGTGCGAAGGAATAATGGTATCGACTTCGCTGAGGTGCCGATCGAAGCGTATTAACGGCAATATATGATCCGGAAAAAATTTCATAACATTCGATCGAGTTTATTTAGATATGCAATTCTAATAATAGGTTCCACAAAACAAAACACTCGAAAAACAACAATGCAAAATTTATCTATTTATCAGATTTTATTTCTAAACGAATAAATTTAATTGATTACTTTAAATAAATTGCAACTTGACCGGATCTTTCGAATCAAGTGAAACCAAACAATTGACTGAGTTAATTGTTGAAATACCAAGTATAGAAACTGTTAAATGTCAGTGTTTGTATTATTTTTAATAAAATAGAAGACAGCCATTTATTTGGTTTTCGAAAGTAATTATTTTTTGTTTTTCGAGAATGTTTCACAAGACTTCTAGCTGAAACAGCCTGCAAATTTTCAACTCCGTATCTATTATAGTTTTGGAGAAAATGGATACTATAGTGATGCCCTAATTTGCGCCCTCATGGGTACACTATGATGTTTACGAAAAAATGTTTCAAACAAAAGTTGTTTATTTTTTTAGAGGGAACATTTTTTACGTATGCAAATTTCAACTTGTTAACTCTTTGTGAGTTATCGTGTTGATAGACAGGCGGGCGGACAACCGGAAATGGCCTAATTAGCTGATTTTATGAACACCTTTAGCAAAATTTTGTTTGTAACATATTTTTAAGCGTTACAAACTTGTGACTAAAATTAGTATACCGTGATATATATACAGGGTATAAAAATAATATTGTCAACAACTTTTAGGGAATGAAATCTTATTTTAAGTTTAAAAACTACTTAAAAAATTTCAATTGGGGACCAAAAATCTCTCAAATCAGGCCGATGACCAGCTTAATTCAAACATTTCCAAAAAATTTAAAAATAAGCCTAATAATTTATTAGATTGATTTTTCTAAAAACTCATAGTTGCGAAAAAACCTTCCAGTAGAATTAAAAACAAAGTAAGATAAATGAGTAACAGTTATTTTAATTTCTGACAAAGTATCGAAAACAATATTGTTTAAAAAATAACTCATGGAAAAATCGTGTTATCATAAAATAAGTGAAATTTTTTATTTCAAAAATTTCGATAAATGAAAATTCACTAAATAATTATAGAATAATCGAAGATCAATCATATCACTTAAAATATGAATACAACATAAGTTTCGCACGAAATTTATTACTTACTTTATGATAAACTATCTTAAAAGACCTACGTTTAGTGATTACATCATCACAGAAATATGTTCGAAAGTTGTTTTAAAAAAAAGCAAATAATGTATTTACTTTGATAGAGCATAATATAACAAAAGTAATAAAAAAAAATTGACATAAAAAATATTTTTGAACGAATCAAAAATTTTTTGATAACATGATAAATGCCGATGGCAACGTCATCCGTCGAGTAGAACGGATCAATATGCAAGGGCAACGCACCTACTACAATAATATAAAAATCGACATATAACCACCTGTCCGGCCATGACATCACATATGTGTTAGAGTGAGATGCAAATTCAATTATAACCAGGACATGCTTAGAAAATTAAATATTAGTCATACATCTTTTATAACTATCTCTCCCCAATAAAGCTCCACAAATTTTTCGATCTAATTTACATATCTCAAATATATTAAAAATAATATTTCAAGTACTTAAGATACTACCATATATGGATAGAATCCGTAAGAAAACTTACTTCTTCTCTCCGCATGATTTCGACCTGAAGACGTTTATGGAATTCCTCACATTCATCCTTATACTTTTCCATTTCCTCTTTCGTTTGTCGCATTTTCTTTTTTAACACATCTAGTAATGTACCTTGTTGCACGTTCGCGGTCATTGTTTTTTCGGTTTTATTGAAGTTCTTCGAGTAAAGTTAAACACAAAACAAAAAAAACACCCGTCTACACGTCTCGTTAAAACCGGTTCAACGAAAAGCACACAAAATTGTCTTGGAAATACGGAAAATACTCTTTTTAATCACGAAATTTTATTGAAAAAAAAAAATTGTATGACACTATAACCACTTCAATGAATGTGACTATACTACTGGGCGAGTCAATCGGCATGCAAGATGGCCGACTACTTAACTTATGTTATTGGTTACTTGTTTGTAATACGCCACCAATGTACAGTTTATTGTAGTTCATTCAAATAAAAGCGCGCCACACCTAATATAAAATGTTTATGTGCGTTTATTTTTTTTTAATTCTTTTTGTATCAAACCATTCAATTGTATCGAATTACTTGACATGTTTTTTTTTTTATAATTCCGAATTGATTGTTATGTAATATAAAAAAAAAAAATAAATATTGTGTATGAAATACAAGCCCATATTTGGTATTATTTGATTTAATTCATCGATTAATTGATTAATTCATATATTTTTCTATTAATTTAATACATAGGTAATAAAATTTACCTAGATTTTTAATACTAATTGGTGAAAATTTATACTGAGTGTTGTAAAAAATGAAACCAATGAAACCATAGAAATAATAAACAAAATGAAAATTTAATTGTTGTGGAAAACTTAATTCTTTACAAATAACTAATATATCATTTGTATACTGAGCACATAAGAAAATGAGACAATAAACTTTTCCCAAAAATTATCTTTCTTTGTTTTTATTAAGTTTAGATAAAACAAAACTTTCGAAGAGAAAATATTTTAAACACGATCTTAACAACTTTTAGAATTTTCAGCCATTCTGAAATGATTGTCAAATTCTAAAATGGGATCGTCAAATGGATTCTAATAGAGAAATTTTAAATTCGATCTAAGATAAAACTATCTAGGGTTTTGAAGATATGGGCATTTCGCAGAGTATTGCTTTGCTATCGAAATTTCTCACAGAAGTGAGTCCATATTCTGAAATTCAAATATTTTGTAATTTGTTTTTTTCAGGAGTCCTTAAGACTAGCAAATGGACAAATAGATAAATAAATATTTGGCTATACGGTCTAACAGAATTGTGGCTGCACTTAGAAGGGTTAGAAAATTTACAAATTGGGGACCTTATTTTTAAGAAATCATTCTACAGAGTTAATTGTTGAAATACCCAGAAAATGTTGAATGTCAGTGCTTGCATTATTTTAACTAACTTATAAGAGTTTAAATTTTCAACTCGAACCTATCTTTTATTGTTTTGGAGAAAATGGACATCATATTTTGGGTAAACCCTCACGGGTAAACCATGATGTTTACGAAAAAATGTTTCAAACAAAAGTTGTTTATTTTTCTATAAGAAACAGTTTTTACCTTCAAACTTTTGTCCTAAACATGCTATAATGATTTCAGCTTGATATCTCTTTTCGTTTTTGAGTTATCGTGTCCATAGACAAAAGAACGGACAAATATAAATGAACTAATTAGGTGATTTTATGAACACCTACACCAAAATTTTGTTAATAGGATCAATATTTCTAAGCGTTACAAACTTGGAACTAAAATTATTACACCTAGATATATATTCCATATATAACAGGGTATAAAAATCGTTTCAATTTCTAATTTTGAAAAGTATGCAATTTTCTATAGCGATCAGTGTACAGTAATAGTTCAATTTGATGTATTTTTTTGGACAAAATTGCGTACCATTATACAACATGCGCAAATCAGTAAACAATTTAATTGTTTACATCATAGTTATTTATGAGTATAAACTAAAAATTTGATAAAACATTTTTCATAAACTTATCGAACTAATAAAATTGATTGTATAACAACGCTCAATTAAATCTAATTTAACGAAGTATTTTATTACTAAAGTCCAAGAAAATATTTGTTTCATAAATGATCTTTTTGTTTCAATTACAGGGTGTTCAAAAAAGGATATTCAAAACTAAAAATTTTCAATCTTACTTCAGATTTGACCCATAGTTTTTATGCTTTTAATTTAAAAAATGTAGGTTTTTTTAGCATGATAAAGACTTTAAGCACTTCCATTTTGAGAATTTTCAAAGCTTTTCTTATGTAAATTAATAATTTTTTGAAACTAAAGCTTTTAGTAATCTTTCATAGGTAAATTAAAAGTCTCCACAGATACAAAATCCTAAAAATTATGTTTTGTGAAAATAAGTGAGGAATTAATTTCAAGCATGAAAACTAATACACGCTTTCTGAGTAGTTTACATTTGGCGATTTGGTATAACAATCGCTTTGGGAGTCAAGTTACCAGAAGACTTTGATTGTAATTATTAAAGGAATATTCAACAAAGGACCTCGATTTCTTGAGAATAAATCCAAAGGATTAATTGAACTTTCCCCGGTTCATTGTATGGAGTATTCCAAATTGGTAGGTGTTTAAAAATTGAAGAACAAAATTCCAGTGCCTTTTCTGATATAACGAAGACCGTCTATAGGCTACCTAAATGGTGAAGGCGGTACTGCCCCTTTCTCAAAAATCAAAATTTTAATTTGAACGCCCAAAGATATATTATCTACCTATTCACCGAAAACTTTGAAAATCCATAGTTTCATCAAGATCAGGCATGGGCGAGTTATTTTAAGTCGAAGTCACTATTGTTATAACTTTATTGTGTGTCATAAACTTTATTGTGGGTCTCTTTATCCAATTCCGCTTAGCTCATAGAAGAAGCGAGACGGATATAAGAACAAACTCTTCTACCTATCTCAGTTTCTCAAATAGAAATGAGATAGATAGAAAAAAAATGTTGTCTCTCTGTCCTACTTGTATTTTAGGTTGTCGCTGGTTACGTTGTCACTGTCTTACTCGTATTTTAAGTAAGGAGTCCGAGGGACTTCTGAAAGTGCCATTTGCCTATGCCTGATCAAGATTAACCAAAAGCAATTTCTCTTTTCCTAAATGTAACGCTTCTTTAATTTTTATGGCTTTGCGTAGGTTTCATGTTAAATCAATAAAAAATCTTCTTTAAAAAAAATTATAATGATAGTTTAGGTACATAAAATTTCTGAACACGATAATTTCAAATAAAATTTCAAATATTTTAGTGAAAATTTTAGAAATTTAGAAAAAATTAGCATCCTCTTCCATTTTAAACAAAAGAAAGTTTAATTACTATAGTAAATAGAAAAATAAAATGATCTTTCTTTAGATTTTAGATATCATCAACACGATAGATTAAAACAGTTGATCAATTTGCTGTAATTTAACACACTTGCATACAGACAGACATAGCACCACATTGAACATTCCAAATAGCAAAACAATAACAAAAGAATTTTAATATTTTTATCAAAAGAAAGAAAAAAAATAGCAGCAATTTTTTTTATTAAATTCATATTTAAGGATGTATGAGCATGACAACAATGTTTGATTTAAAGGCTCAAAATTTGTTTGTAGGTAGTCTTTTACTCAAAGAATATGTGGTTAAAATTTCAGCTTAGGTATCCGTGCAAATTTTTAAGAAAAAAGTCATTAAAAATCGATATAAAATACATTGGCTCTTATGGAGGAATCTCAAAAAACTACATATTTTGGAAGTTTTTGATAATTTTCATTTGGAATGAATGAAAAGAAATTTTAAAAAAACTTTTTAATAGAAAGTAAACATATTAGCAATGAATTAGAAAAGAAAAAAACTAAGTGTCACCGTCCATATAAGGGATGTAAGAGCAGGGTAGATTAAGGGTTGAAATTATTTTTATCTTATTTTCAACTTTGATGATGAATTTTGTTATAACTTCATGAATGTAGACGAAAAATAAGAATACAATTTTTCGATATGTGTTTTGGTTTTCGAAATATCGAAAGCTAAATAATTAAACAAAGATATTTTGAAAATTAAGCCAGATATCGAAAAATTTTATTCTTACTTTTCGTCTTATATCGTCAAGTAATAACATAAATGTATCATCAAAATTGAAAATATCTATTTTTAAATTTGTGCCCCCACTACCATGCTCATACATCCTTAAATAGATTAAAAAGTGTGTCGAAAATATGTGTTATCAATTATTTCCGAAATGTTGTTTTGAAAAGTTATTCTAATTTTCATCTCTACAAAGTTTTGGTTACATATCACCTTCCTGTTCAGTTTTTTGTTAAAAAACAAGTAAAATCCATCAATTGACTAATTAATTGTTGAAATAAAGTGTAGAATGTTAGTACTTGCATTATTTTTAACAAATTAGAAAAGTTCCTTTTGGCCGACATATAATTTGGTTTCAAAGTACTGCCGAAATTTTTTTGCGTTTTTCTCGATTTTTTTTAAAGGGTACAACTTAAAAAATTGCAGAAAATCGAAAAATTTTTTAAATCTCCAATTTTGATAAAACTCAGTTTATAAGGAAATTTTGATCCAAAAAGTACAAAAATCGGGCGTATTTGATGTCTGGTCTAATAGATTTTGAGATACGGACTAAAATCGATTCAAATATTGCGATATCCCAGAAACTCTGCATCCAATCATTAAATTAACGGGATTTTTATACTTTTTGGACCAAAATTACCCCATCCACCGACTTTCATCAAATTCGGAAACATAAATATTTTTTGCGTTTTTCTCGATTTTTTCAAAGGGGTACCCTTAAAAAAATTGAAAAAATCGAAAAATTTTTAACCTCCAATTTTGATAAAACTCAGTTTATAAGATAATTTTGACCCAAAAAGTACAAAAATCGGGTGCATTTGATGACTGGTCCAATAGTTTTTGAAATATGGACTAAAATCGATCTAAATATTGCTATATCTTAGAAATTTCAACCCAATTGTGTTGGAATGATTTTGGAAAGTTCCAAAACCAAAACGTTTTTTTAATGTAAGAAAAAATGAGAAACGATATAATCAAAATTAAATTTTAAAATTCAAAAAAAAAAATTTAATCTTCATTTTATAATATTTAATGCAGATATTAAAATAATTTAAAAAAAAAATCATTTATATTCAAATTCACAACCAATAATTATAATTACAGTAAGACCTATTTATAAAGATAATAATAAACAGCCAGCCGACAAACAATTTATTATTAAAAAAGGAAATTAAATTAAAGTGACCATCATACCATAAACACAATTAGCAAAAAAATAAATTAAAAAAATTATATCAAATTAAGAAGTGCCAAGCCATATGGTTTTCTTTCAAAAAAAAATACAAAAAACCTGATTCATACAAAAAAAAATTACTTTCACAAAAGCAAGAATAGAGTAGCGCACCATCCTTGTCACAATTATCTAAATATCGTGTACAAAATTTATTTCAGGGACGGATCTAGGTATGATTCATTGGAAGAAGAAGGGTACTCGATATCGTGTCATTATAGACGAATTATAACAGACAGAGTAGTTCAAAATATAAGTAGATACAGTTCAGAGACACAACTAGATTGTTTATAACTGACTCATCATCGCATAGTACCCATTTTTCATTTTCATTCTGGGTTTTTGTCTAGCATGTTCAATTGATTTAAAATTCGAATAGCTTCCTTAAATTGTATCTGGGGCCAAATTACATAAAACAAATTATTTGAAAATAATAATAAAAAAAACCTTATTATTTTAGAATCAAGTTTATTAAAAAAATAACTCGTGACTGGCACTACAGAACTAAACGTGACTGACACTACCGTCACTTAGAATTGTAAAATAGTTGTATTTTAAAAGAAACCTTACAAATTAATTTTGCAGGACACTAGATAGGAACTTCAAAACCATTTTAAAGATATATACGAGTAAATGTACTAAAATGCTATTTTTGAGTACGATTATTAAGAATCAAAAAGGTCACAAATAAAAATGAAATTGAAATTTTAACGTTCTTATAAACATAAATAAAGAAATTTTAATGAAAACTTAACATTTGCGAAAGAAAAATGTTATTTAAGTCCTTTAGATACTAAAAGCTCAGCAATCTCGGAAACGGCTCCAACGATTTTCATGAAAAGTAGTATGTAGGGGATTTTTGGGGCGATCAAGCTAGGTGTCATTATTAAAAAACGTCGTTTTATCTGTGTTTTCAGGAAAAACTGAAATAATATTGACTGCAAAACACGACTCTTACTGACATCTATTGGCGACGTATTAAAGCACATAGCCGGGACATTTAAGTTGGTACTTGTTGGTATTTTAAATGGGCCTTATATTAGTGATTAAATCTGTACCTTTTTAGCTCAAAAAATACCGAGTAAAGGCCAGTCAACCAGGTACTTTTATTAAATTGAACAACTTACGCACTAAATTGGGTTCTCGAGCTGTAATAGTAGTGTTTAATAGAGATAGCGTGTAAACGTGGCCTTTGAATTTAGCCAACTATAGTGATTTTAGATTTAGGGTTGAAATTATTTGTATCTTATTTTCAACTTTGATGACGAATTTTGTTATAACTTCATGAATGTAGACGAAAAGTAAGAATAAATTTTTCGATATCTACCTTGGAGATATCTGCTTAAGAGATAATGATACCCTTACACTCTTTTTCAAATAATCCGGTCCTGTTTTTACATTAAACAGAATAATTTTTATTATTTTATAACACCAATATGCAATTAATGATGTCATATATTATAAATAATACAAATCATACTTTCTTTATATATAAAATAAAAAAGATCACTTATAAAATATACAAATACATATATTTATCTATCTCTGTTTTGTCTTGAATGTTATACATACATTTGAGTGTGTCTATTGAAAATGGATAAATTTTGTATCCTTTTACGGTAATGTTCTTGCTGTTGCCAATACTTTACAAGTATGATAATAATATTATAAATATGTCCATGAATTCAATAAAATTTTTAAATATATTAACTGTACAGTCAAAGCCAGTTGTAACGAAATTGAAGGTACCGAACAATATGGTTCTTATATCCGATAATCGATATGTGAATATGTACCGTTAATCTCTTTAGGGCACTTCTCTTCCTAGTAACTCTATCATTAAAAATAATACTTTTTCGAGAAAAAATGAAAGCCCTGTTGTCTAAAGACAAGCTAAAATACTCAAGGATAAAAATTGGGCGTTTTTCAATAATTACCTTCCCAATTCCCAAGCTGGAATATCAAAATAATGGTACCCTATGATAGTCGATAAGTGAATATGTACCTCCAATCTCTTTAAAACACTTCTCTTCCTAGTAACTCTATCACTAAAAATCATTCTTCTTCGAGGAAAGATGAAAGCCCTGTCGTCTAAAGACAAGCTATAATACTAAAGGATAAAAATTGGGCGTTTTTCAATAATTACCTTCCCAATTCCCAAGCTGGGATATTTAAATGTAGTGTTGGGACGCCTATTAAATAAATATCTTCTGAGACAAATACTTCCAGGAGTAATGATGGTGACTATTTTACTAAAATCTTCCTTATTTGAAGGAAAATGAGAGCCCAATCGTCAAAAAACAAGCTGGAATACCAAAGGGTTGGATTAGAGCGTCCTAACTCGCTTCTTTAATATTAAAGACGACCGAGCTTTCATTTTTCCTCGGAGAAGGATGATTGTAGTGAGAGAGAAACCAAATGAGCCCCAATTAGAAATAATTAACTCCCCCGAACTAAAAAAAAAAGGGGGGGGGGTGAAGTTTGACCACTATATGTGTGTGTCTATCTATCTGTATGTCTATGGCATGATAGCGCCTAAACGGATAAACCGATTTTGATTTTTTCTGCTCTGTTTGAGAGATAAGAACATTATTATAACAACATTAAAGATAATTTAACGTTGAGTGTTCTTAGCTATGTTTCAAGTGCGAGATTAGGGTTCCGAACCGAAAAAACTAAAAAAATTGGCGATGATCTTCAAAATCGGCTCAGTTTGGAAAAGGCTTTATAGAAAATGGTAAGTTAATTAGAGTGTTCTTATAAATGTTTCAAGTGATAGTTGAATTCAATCAGCCATTATAAACGATGTCGCTATAACAAATTTTGACTATAATAGATAATGTCTATATACATACTAAGCAAGTATGACTGAGTGTGTGATCTCTTTAAACTTAATTATTAAATTGAGAATAAAAAAAATCTACACGAGGCGGTAAATATGCTTATATTAGTGTAATACATCACATATGTGACAACCGTTATCATAACGCATATATTGTTGTTACTTTATCAGGTGACTTGTGAGATCAGGTAGTATTAGGGGAAATAAAAAAGTCTATTGTGCTTCCCTACGTGGTGCTTAATGGGTGGTCTTAGCCTAGAATGCAATAATACAGGTTGATTTCCTTTCATAAAGGAAGGATTAAGACCTAATTTAATAAACTCACAAATTTCAAATCTTCTCTTGTAGTATAACATCCTGGATTTCTCCACAAATTTATCAATGAATTAGAGGCATTTAATTTGCTGTAATCTACACCTTTTTTGCACTTTGGGTCGAATCTTGTATGAGTTCCCGGTGAGCCGTATTCTGCGCCAAAATCTGGATACATCTATCCAGTTATAGCTAACTTATTTTATCGCCAAGACCTTACGAAATTAGCTAATTGAAATGAAACAGCTAGCCAAAAAATATAAATATGATTTGGTCAGTGAATTGATCTAAGATTTATATCCAGTTTATTCCAATTTTATAGAAATGATTCAAAAAACCTATTTAAGGTAGTACCAGCATGAAATCACTTTTCGACAGATTTGGCCGAATTTTTTTTCTCGGGTTTATAATAGCTTTATTTATGAATTCCTAAAATTTCATAATTTTTGACCGTTTAGATCGCGAGATATTTAAAGACAAAGTTCGCGATTTTGAGGGTCATGTCCCATTTAAAGCATGTAAAATGTCCGGTCTCTCCAACTATTTTTTATGATATTATTATATATTGAAGAAAAAGTAGAAAAAAATGTTTATACAATACAATTCTAAAAAAAAAATTTAGAAATTAATTTTCACTTTCGAGATATTAATTTTGACGTAAATTGATCGAAATTGGGACGTTGGCATAATTATTTCCCATTTTAAACGGTCAAAATTTCTGAAACTTTGGGAATTAATAGTAAGCATTATTAAATTCTTAAATTTAATTTTTCGTTAAATTCTGTCGAAAAAAAAATTGTACCATTGCTTTAACATAGAAACTGCAAATACCATGCTGGAAATACCTTAAAGGAATTCAAAATAAAGTAAAAATATAAAAACATTCAAAATATTGTACTATTTTAAATAGAAAGTTTTAAATCCCAGACAAGATTATTTACGATATTTATGATAAGCCTTGATGTACAAAAGAGTCACGATTTCAATACACAATAATGGAAGTATTAAAACTATGTTGAAGTAAATATTTCAAAGAGTAAATAAAAGTACGTCTACGTATAAGTACATATAGATAGAGTACAGACAGACTTGAACGGACAATCTGACTCCTATTTATTACATGAGTAACTCTTTCAATAAAAAATAATACATTACCGATGACTAATTCAAATTACATTAAATATGTAATATTTAAAAATCAAAACATTGATTGTATTTTTAAGTAAAAAAGAAAAAAACTGGAAACACAAATTCATTTTAGATAAAATTTGCTTATTTTAAAACAAAATTATTTTTTTATTATATTTACCCCGAATAAAAAGACTAGCGCATTGTGTCTAAGGTCAACGCGAGGGGGTAGTAATGAATTTTAAATACATTTTGTAACCCTTAGATTTTGAAAATGTTATTATACAATTTTATTTTTTTATTCATTTCCCATACTACATCAATGAATGTGAGAAAGTGCATTTATATATTGAGACATGTGTATAAGAAAGATACTATTACATGTTTGCTTGTATGCGTTTGTAGCTTTGCTGAGCGGCAGTTTGCTTTGAGTTATATGACTGACTAATGCATTTGATCTTTGAACAGTATTAGATAGTTCAGTATATTTTGACAGACAAGCATACAAGCATATAAGAGTACCTTTCTTATACACATTGCTTTATGCTGTACTCACAGCTCAAATAAACTGAAACTCGATATGTTATTTATAAGGAGAATCCATGTTATAGAAGAATGAGAGAATTGAGAGAATTCCCATGGGAAAAAAGGCCTTTATCGAAGTTTGCGTAAGTGTACAATGCCTTCAAATTGAGATAAAAGGTTGAAAATCTGTGGGTAGGTAAAGTTTAATGTCAAGGTGTTCCAAGTCCCAAGCTGGCAAAACTGAAGTATCAAGTATTCTTGCAGTTTTTTAAATTTTGCGTACTTTTACAGTCCTACCAAATTGAATTAGAGAGTTGGAAAAAGCATCTAATAAGGGAGAAATATGACTCATAGATAGAGTATCAAAACTCTACGACTGACGAATTGTTTTCTTTTCTTTTTTTTTAAATATTAATCATTTTGTACAAATATGTACTGACGCCAAAAAAAATTATATTTAGTCTAAGACAATTCATGTTTAAAGTATTTCAATGTAAAAAAAAGAGAACTTTTATGATTTATATAAGAAATTATTTATAGGTCAATAACAATAATCAATAATTGTATTAATTATTATGTAATATTTTTAATAATCGTATTGATTATAATCATGACTACACAAAATAAATCACGAATACAAGAAGTCTTTATATAAAGTAAAATAATACATAATGGAAATGGTTTTTAGGCAATAGAAGCGTTAAAGTAATGAAAGTTGCCTACATATACAATACAAATCATGTACAGTCTGTGTCACAAAAAATACACGTGTTTTACCATTCTAAGTGCTATAACATTATATGTGAATTGCATGTACTGTTATAGTAAAAGTACTTAGAATGGTTTAACATTTTCGTTTATTTTGACTAACGAGTGCATAAACTTCGTTCGTTACCCCCATCGTGACACATTCACTTAGGCTAAAGCCACGTCAGAGAAGACAATCTAGGTGATTTCTGAGTAAAAGAATTTTGAGCCTTTAAATCAAACATTGTTGTCATGCACATATATCCTTAATTTCTGATTTTCCCAATTCTCTACTAATTACGACCAAACAAGGTTAGATGACAGTATCGATAATTCAAGATGGAAGACATCTATATTTTAAAAATTAATTTGATTAACCATGACAGACACTTCATGTACTTATTAATGTCGTTACAAAAAAAAGTTTCCGTGATGAATTAATAAAGTTCTAAGTAATTTGCACACGTACTTTACAAAAGAATGTTAAACATATTCTTGATGACTTGGAAGAAAGAAAACGGTTATGGGATCAATTGTAAGTTACCTATATTGTAAGTGTCATGTAAACATACATTATTATTATTATTTTAAAATAAATACGTGCTGATGTACGCACTTAGAATTTTATTATAATTAATTAATTTATTCAAATCAAATAAAAAACAAATCATGTAAAATCAATTGAATTGTTTTTAGGGTCATCAAAAAACAAAATAAACGACCTAAAGTTTACTTAAAACAGTTTAGTAGATTAAAATTATGGATCTAGGGCCAGGCGTAATATTTGAAAATAATTTCAAAACGGTTTTTTCTCTACGCAAATATTCATAGCCGAGGAATTCTCTTTTAGTGAGCCTAGAAAAATTTTAATAGCACGGAAAGCAAAATTTCAAAATTAAAAAATGATATTTATTTGGTCTACAGCTTCGAATCAGGCTCATGTGACTTGGTTTGTGGAATTCCGACCTGAAAACGTCTGCGTGACGCGGAAACGTTTGATACTACCTTGTGCGATTCGTTGAATCACAATCCTTGGCTGGACTCTTTTTGAAGGGAGCTAACCTGCCTTGTATGTTTCGAAAAACTTCAGGCAAGGTTCATTAAACCTGAGGACTAGGCTTCAGAACTTGATGAATGACGAATTTTACTTGAAGCTGACCAAACTACGCGATGAGACAACTGTACACAATCCGACAAGACAGAATGTAAATTTATTTTTTAATGATTCAGAGTCACGATGATGACTTTTTTTCCAAAATAAAATTCCCTAACTTTTGCATGTTTTCCAGTTGAATAATTCAAAAATTCCCTGACTGAATTATTACTTTTAAATTGCTTAGAAAGAAAGTGGAACAAAAATTTTACAAATAACGAATAGAGAATGCGCCATTTTTTTAAATAAATCATATATAAATAATTTTTTACAACTTTGTTACGAAACAAATAGTTTCCTGACCTTCCAGTATAATTTTAATTCCCTGACATTACCAGATTTTCCAGTAATGTGGCCACCATGTCATTGTTTCCAAATCACAGGTTGAGAGAACAGTGTTGGCTTAACGATAAAGCTTGGAGATTTATTCAAAAGCTTCCTCATCTTTTGCTCAGAAAATTGAAAAGTACAACGAGACTGCCGGCAGAATAGCTTAATACATGAAAGGATTGCAGGAATCAAAGACAGATAAGCAACCTGGTTTTAAAATTTTTCCAAGTAATACAACGTAGTAATTAAAGGAATGTTGATTACATATTTGTTAAATTGTATTATCATAACGTTGTCTAACTTATTTTATCTAAATTATTTTTTATCAGTTTCAATGCGCCACCGTTGGATGGCATCAGTTTCTTCGGTTGAATAATAACACAAATAAAAAATAAATTTCTAAATGTTGTCATGCAAAATTAACACTGCATAAATATAATAATATATATATAAAAATCATATTTTTATAACTAAAAATTATTTCGTTACATATATACAAACCCACCTACTTGTTAATTAAAATCATAAAATTAATTCAAATAATTCACCAAAAGAAAAAAAAATACTGTTTTAATTAAAATAATAATTAAGTCTGAAAATAAACCATATCATATTGTATGTAAAGATACCGTAGTAACATTATTATGTTTTTATACCAAAAGATGAATAACGTATTAAAGGTGATTGTCCGTAATTACCATGACACGCCAAAAAAATATATAATTGGCTTGTCATTTTCTTATTTAAATTAATGGAAAATTTATGAATAAATTTGGCTACTATAGTAGAGAATTGTGCAAAAATTTATTACTCACGTTTGATGAAAATAACTTTTGTTTTCGATGTCCTTTCTTCACACGGGTTCAAATAACAATCCAAAATTTTATGAAAATATTTTGCTTCACAAAAATTTATTTGGCACTACCATAAAAAGGGGAAAAAGTGGGCAAAACAAATATGAAGTTATACATAAAAATGGTAAGTAACCTGATAATCTAAATGGGAACTACTGAAAATGGTTCACTTCATTATCGCAAGTTGGCGGGGTTTATCTGATTTGAGTTTGAATATTTTTATTGTCCTTTAAAATGCTAAGTAGAAATATTGCCATCTGTTAGTCTAAATTGGAACTACTGAAACGGGTATACTTCATATTTTAATCAATACGAATTATTATCGCCAGTTGGCGGAGTTGCAACTCCCAGTTCAGTTCCTACTGAAAGACGATGATGGTCATGAATCTATCATCAAAGCTTAGTTAACATAAACACGGCGAATGTTTTTAATAAATATTAAAACAAGAACATTTTCTTATATCATTTTATTGGTACAGAGCCCTACATAAATGTTGCAAAAAAGTGTTTACACTTTCTTGATATAAATTTAACAAGAATTACTAATCAAAAATTTAAATATTCATAAGCATGTGACCGATTCACATTCAGTAAACTGATTCATGACCATATTTGTGACATCAATTTGATAAAATAACTAAAAATGAATCCACAAGAGAAATAATTTAAAAACAAGGGCCATAAATATTATTTTTTTGGTATTGAACCCTAAATGTATTTTACAAGAATGTAATAAAAATATTTCCACTTTCTTGTTATAAATTTTTACAAGAATTACTAATCAAAATAGTTTTTGTTTAAATATTCATGACGGCACATGACCGACACTTAATGTGACATCAATTTGACAAACCACGAGGACCTAGATAGATACCATACACCACATGTCTGTGTGGGGACGACAAAGACAAATCGGAAAAAAAATGCATTCAAAACTGAATAAAGAACGTACCCTTTTAAGTTGAGTATTCATAATATTATGTAATTCATTGCGTATTATTGAAAATTTCATCATCGTATCCGAGCTAAATATGGATCGTCCAAATGCTAGGCCAGGATAATCAGCACACCGGCGACGTCGTCTTGTTTCACGTTCAGCAATCACTTCGGTACGCTCTGATGGACATCGTAGACTTGCCAACTCTTCAATTTCTGGATCTTCTTCATCGGTATCACTTTGACTCGAACCTTCACCAGCTGATCGTGTCATTAATGATATATCTTGACACATGACGTCTTCTTCAGCAGTCTTCGTTGATGGTGGTGGTGATGGTTTTCTTGGTGAATGACTTCGTATTTTTAAATTTTTATTATTCTTATGTGATTTAACATTATCTAATTTTTCGGTGATGACATCTTCTTCAACGGTTGTTAGATCAATTATACGACTTTGATCTTCTGTATTATTGTTATTATTTACACTTTGATTGGTGGTCACTTGTTTTCTATCTGTCAAAACATCATCACAAGTTGACACATTCTCTTGGAGGTTATAACCTGTCGAATTTATTGATGTTTTAAATGGTGTTGGATTTCTTCGTCTTGTTCCATCATAACGGGGATGATGTTGATGACCCCTTTTTCGAACTGAGCCATGAGCGAAACCTCGCTCGGACATTACTATTAGCAACACTGCTGCACAACAATGTTCATCACAGCAGCCATTTTGCCTCACTGGCGGTGACTAGTTGATATTTTTATTACTATTATTATTTCATATTCAACATTCTTTTGTTTTGTATGTAATCATTGTATTGTCGAGACATCTGTTGACCGTTTTGTTGCACTATGATATATTTTCTTTTAAATTTAAATTTATTTTCCTTGTAACCATTACTCAAATTTTTTTGATCTATTTTTAATCATACGATTTTGAAATACAACTTTTAAATGTTATTCGAACATTTCAAATGATTTTTCATGTTAAAAACACTATTTATAGAGAAATAATAGGCGTAATTTACATATGTAAACATAAATATACAGACTGTTTACTTTTAAAATTCCTTTTAAGATTATTAAATAAATCTATTTATAATCATGCCTTCCTGTCAATAAAGTTCATTAAATTGTTCAAAATTTAAATACTGCCATTGTTGCCAAATTTATGTTTTTGAATCCTGAAATATTTTATATTGAAATAATTGTTTTCGAGCGTTAATCAATCAATCAATTTCATAGTTGTTAAAAGTATAATACGTCATATTTGTCACTAATCCCACCACTAAGTTTTTGTTTTTTTAAATATCACATATTTTTTTATTCACACTTTTTTCAATATAAAAAAACACCCTGTATAGACGCTTTGATGTTATAAGTGTAAAAGTTTAATAGAAAAAAAACATTTTTTGGATCGTATCCAGGAACCATATTAGGTCGCTACAGATATCTCTAAGTTAGCTCTGTTTATAAATATTCTGTTTCATTTTGGGCTATTAATAACTTCGCCTCTGTTTAAATTATATTTATTAACGAACGCTTTATGTGTCGATGCGGGTGGGAGAGGGAAATGTTTATGATCGAATCGAAAATATAAAACGTATAAGCATATTAATTCGATGACGAAAATTTTTAAATAGATTTTAATTTTAATGGATTCGATTACAAACTTATATTTTTTTATGAAATATACATACACGGAATTTTCCTAAAATTTTATATTTTATTCATTTTGTTTAGAAACAATTTCGGGTTCATTTCTCGATTGAAAAAAAATTTTGTTTTCGCGAAAATATATATCTTGTATTTCGAACTTTCGCGCATGGTTGTTGATAGGTCGAACAACATTTATTCTCCCCACCTTTTTTATAAATGCTGCCAAATTATCTTGGTATAAAAACATAATAATTTTCCTTCGGAACCTTTTTTTTTTTAAATGGTTTTTCTTAATAAAAAGATGGATTTGTATATTTTATGGAGAAATTAATGAAAATTTAAAGTACTTACATTTTGGAGAGCCTTATCTTTTTCTTCCAATTTGGTGTTGACTGCCATTAAAGCTTCTTGAGTTTGATCGAGATCATTCTCAATAGCTTGGATCTTTTTTTGAAGTCCACGCGCTTCTTCTTCAGCCTACATGTTAAAAAATCATCAAGTTTGAGTATTTTATTTGGATTTTTTAGGGAAGTATTTGGAATTTTCTTTTCGATTCCATTTGCATTTATATTTTTTGTATTCAGAGAATTTCTTGGAAATTTTTTTGTTGGTTGTATTAAAACGTCAAATAAGTAGATACTGAATGGTAAAAAATGAGATTTAACGCCCGTCTATATAAATGTACAGAAATTACAAATCCAACCCTGGAAAGCAGTGTTTTCTCAGTTGTTTTGTTTTGAAGTTTCTTTGATTTTTAAAAGTTTTAGAAATTAATCGGCTTATTTTTATTTGTTGAGTAATAGATAAATAAAAGATTAAAATCTTTTAATTTCACAATATATGGCGCTTAGATAATGCATTTAGTTAGGTAATTATTCACTGACGTAGCCAAAAAGAGGGCTAATGAAAACCGACAATTATTTTTAAGAGGGTATTAATCAAAGATTATTGATAAAGACCTTAATACCGGAATAGTGAAGCAGATGTTGAATTGGAAGGACGATTAATTGTCAGTGTTGAGTATTTATACTACGTTTAATCAAGGAAATAATCTTATGTTGGATCATTATTATAAATTACTGATCACCCCGTTTCTCAAGCCTCGGTTTCCATGGCTTTTAAGCTTAAATTCTTAAGAAATTTACTTTTTGGAAAGACGAAATCTTGTTCTATCAAATGATATAATATAAAACAGTTGATCGCCCATTGGTGGGGAAGCATCTATATAACCACGTGGGTCGATCAAGAGAGGGAGGAGATTAGTTTAAAAGTTACGCTGACCTACGCTTGGATTCGGATGGCAATAAAGTCAAGCAACGTTCAACCTACAGAAGGCGAACTTTGATTAAGTTGGGTTGAGTTGCCACTGGTTGTTATTAAGTTATTTAAAAAAAAAAGTCCTACATGCTTCCCCACAACTTAATTTAAATGCAATGTTGCCAGCCCTGTTTAAAAGTTGGTAGATCTAATCTTTTTTTTTTCTATGTAATCCACCGTGGTGTTCTTTTGTCGTTTTTGGTTGTATCAAAATTTCGAATTGTTCTTTCCCTGGTGGAAATCTTTTCTGCCAATAGTCTAATTTGGTCTTGCAGTGTTATGAAAAACAATTACAACTAGAAGAATCATTAAGTCTAAAAAATTCTGAAACACTCGCTGTTTCAAGACTGCATTATTATAAGTTTTTCGACTCTTCTAGAAGACTTTTTCAGAATAAATCAAAGTTGTTAGATCTACCTAAAAGTTGGTAGACTTGGCAACGTTTTTTGAACAACAAATCCGTTAAAAAATTTTAACAGCATCTTTATTTAATTTACTCTCTCCTCATAAAATGTATTTTTGACTACGTGACTGATTGAATCCGTTTTGAATTTGACATTTTATCGACTTGATACTTCTTTATAAGGTGTTATTTGTTGTTGTTTATTGTTTATGTAATAATATCTTGTCCAAGGTCGGCCAATAAATATATTATTAGCTTTATAAGGAAATTATTACACAGTGACTGGTGGTACACTTACACATCGGAATAATTGATAATAAATGAGGGGGGGATGCTTTTTCATTTTACAAATATTTTTGTTCTTTTTAGGTCGGTGTAGTACACTAAGTTTAAGAAGTAAAAGATAGTAATACTACAGTGTAATTAGTCTATCCTTTTCTGTTTATGTGTAAAAAGTATATACACTAGAATACAAATAGAACATATTTATGACTTTTAAAAAATCTGGGTTGTATTGTTTTTTTTCGGGTGATATTACCTTGTGATAATTATCTCAATTTTTAATTATTTTTATTGCCTTTAATAGCCAAATTTTTGTGGTGGATCTAAGCAGTGGCGTAACGAGCTGCACTCGCGCCCGGGGCCCAATACCTTTTAAACTTTTAGCAATTTTTAATTATCCCGTCCGAGATATGATACCCCCTCTTGACCCCTCTCCTCACTACGCCACTGGATTTAAGAAAAAAAAGGCTTACGTCGCAAAGTTTTAAGTATATACAATGACTGTTAATAGAAAAATTGCCATTCGAATTATTTGTAAAAACTTAAATTACAGTCAAAACGGATTATATTAACATTAAGAGGACCGTACAATTAAAGTCGCTAAATCCGAAAGTCGTTATATGCAATATGTACGTTTTATCTCTGTAGGAAAATTGATCTTCCAAGAGAAAGGTCTCTAGGTGGAAACTTGATGTCCCTTTCACTAAAAGTTATTCTTCTCCGAAGAAAAATGAATTTACGGCCTTCAAAAGACCTGTTGGAACATCGCAGGGTCAGAAAGTTAGGGCACCCCTTTTAAAGACAATTTTAATGGAAGATTGTTTTTATCCAGGGATTAAAAAACGGCTTGTTTTAACCTACATAACCATTTTCAAACTGCTTTTCACTGTTTAGTAATATATGATTATTTCCTTCAGATTTTCACAGTTTAAAAATAGCCATATAGACTGAAACATGTCATTTTTGAATTTTGACATTTGGATCGATAATATTCAAAAATTCCCCGAAAAGTATTTGTATTTTTAACAAAAATATAGGGAATAATGCAAATGGAATCGAGAATTTTTTTCTATAAGAATATTATTTACCTTTTCAGCGCGGAGATTGGCATCTTTAGCTTGTTGTTCACATTGGAGAGCACGATCTAATGCGCTATCCTTTTCAAGCTTCATCGCTTGCATTTTCTTTTTGATTGCGTCCATGGTGACCGGTTTTTTATTTGACGCTTACCCGAAAACTGTAAATAAGAAAATTTATTTTAGTAAACTTATTGCATTAAAAAAATTATTTTTGGTATAAACTTTGACCAGGAAAAAATGTCAATGATAAGTTTAGAGTAAAGTCTTTATTCGAGATCTTTATCGAAAATTGTTATTCAGAATCTTTTGCAAGAATTTTTTGCACTCATTTTCAGATATAAAAGTCAAAAGAAACAGAGTTCGATGTAGCTGATTTCCCAATGTTAAAATATTTGCAATGTTTACCCGAACATTCTGTAAATTCTCATTCCTAAGAAATCAAGAAATGTGGATATTTATTCAAGAAATTATTCGATATAATTTCTATTTCAATACATTTTTCGATTATATTCCACCCAAATTTTTAAAATTGGATTTAAACTTTCCAAAATAGCTAAATGTGATAAATTTTGATGTGTTCCATTTTATGGTTCAATGACTTGGTCACCTAAAAAAGTTCATATGGTCAAGGAAATGTAAAATTGCATTATTATTGCATCTGATTGAACTATATTTTTTTAATGTGTGTAATAGGTATGGCAGGAAATTCATGTCATTCCCTAGAATAATGCATATTATAGGTAAAATTGTGGGAATCAATTAACATTGCACTTGTAATAATCGATGGCTGTGGGAAATTTTATCAAATTTCTAAGTTTAACCTTCAAAAATTTAAAATAATTTATAATTTTTGTAAATATACAGGGTGTTAGGTAAGTTGGCTACATATAGAAAACTTTTTTTATTATAAGGTTTACGAAAAAAATGTATTCTTTATAAAAAGCTCTACTTTTAAAAATATTAACATTGACCTATTCACTTTTGACATCGAATATACAGAGTGTCCAAGAATTGAGAAAGTGCGATAAGAATGTTAATGGGCGTTTAGAAATGTGAATCATTTTGAACAGATAAGAAGGGAAACGGTTAAAAAAATCACTTACGAGATATACAGGAGTGTATTAAAACAATTTTGTAAAAGAACAAATACATGTATGGAACGTGAAGGTGGATGCGTTGAGGCAAAAACAAACTGAACATGTGGACACCCTGTATAGTCGATGTCAAAAGTGAATAGCTGAATAAAGCAGAGCTTTTTATAAAGAATAAATTTATTTCGTAAACCTTATAATAAAAAAGTTTTCCATATGTAGGTCAACTTAGCTAAACACCCTGTATATAATTTATTCTGAATTATGTGGAAGCCATTTGAGGGTAAAATGTGATCCAAAATGTTAAACAAATACTCCCAAAATTTAAAAAAACGTCCTTGCTTTTTGGAGGACTGAGCAGAAATTAATTCAGAAGAAAGTTTTAAAAGTTGTTTTTTTCCATCCCTAATTTAAGAGAAGGGGGGCGCAATCAACCAAGAGCGTAATTAATCGAAGGTTAAATATCCTTCTAAAAATTATTTAAAAAATTTTTTTATTTAAATATTATTTTAGTAAAAAGAGTTTCCTGCGAGTTTATGGGGTTGCATAGAAATTATTTAAGGGTTAAATTTTCAACAGGTCATATTACATTTCATATGTATATAGGTCAAATAAAATATTTTTTATAATTATAAAAAAAAAATATTGTTAAAAAGTTATTTTTAAGTTTTAGGTAAATATTTAACGACCATGCGTCTCGAATTTTTGTTTTGCTAAAAATAAAACATTCGCGAAATATCCGGAACAATTTTTTTTTTTAAATATTTATAAAAATAAAAATATACAAAAATTATTATTTCTTGGTTGAAGTCAGCAATTTTGAAAAAAAAAGTATTTTTATTATAATTTTTTTAAATAAATATTTTTTATTAAAAATATTTTGCAAAAATTCTTTGGTGAAATAACAAAATTTTTCTTCAAGAGGCCATCAATTTTTCGAGACGTATCGAATAACAAAACCTTTGACGTATTCCCTAAATATCTGCCCACGATAATTTTATAAAAATTGCTTGTCGAATAAAAGAATCATGCCAAAATTTAAATTTTGCTTTTTAAAAATTTGGAAAATTATTTTATTAATTTCCTGGCTCATATCGTACCATCGCATCTAATTTTAACAAAATTTTATGTCAAATAAAGCAATCATGCCACAATTTAAATTTTGTATTCGAAAATTTTTAAAATTTAAAAATAGTAAATTGTTTGTCAAAGCGGCCATTATTAATTTGACGAGGCATATCGTATAACGAAGTCCTTCTACGCACTTAAAAAACATGCGTAGAAACTTTAATTTAAAACTATACACATTTTAATTTTCACGTCGAATAAATATGCTATTACATAATCGTCAAAATCTATTTTCCAGATTATTCGATGCATTCAAAAATATTAAATTTACTATTCAAAAAATTTTGGGGAGCTTTTTTACCCAAAAAAAAAAATTGATTTTGAGTAAGTGCTTAACAATTAAAGTTTGTATTATTCTTAAACGCATGCTCAATTTTGACGGAATTCAAAAAAATAACATTCTCTCTCAAAAAAAAAAAAACTTTTATTACAAATTTATCATCAATTTTTTGCACAACAATTGAAAAATTTTCAAAAAAACTTAAGAAAAAATAATGTACTTACCAAATATAAATCAAAATGAGTGCAAAGGAGACTTTGAACTGAAAAGTACGCGGTCTCTTGACAACTAATTATAGTTGGGGTGTTTAAAACTTTTCTTACGTTATTGCCGTTAATAGTTTGGAAAAGTAGGGGTAACTCACTCAAAACATCTTTCTTTCTCCGTTTGATTATAATAATATGATGATGATATATTTAACTTTGTTGAACATGCAATGTACGATGTACAATGTTTAATATGTAGAAAACATTGCAATCTTTCTTCGAAACTTTTCATACTAAAAAAAATTCGTAGCACAATGGCTGCGTCAGCTAAGCGAATTCCCTCAGAGATTGAAAAAAGGACACATTTTTCTAAAAATCGAATATTGCATTTTTAATTTTTCAAGAATTCAAAATTTTGTACTTTGCTCATCCCCCACCCCTTGTTTAATGGTCAATTTTTCTCATTGACAAGCTTAACCTTTCAAATACCAAAACTCTTCTTGATATCAAATTTTATTCAAATCGGACTTAAATTGCGACCGCTAGAGAGTTTACAGACACATAAACATACATACATGCATAGTACATACATATAAATTTATAAATTTTAACGATGGTCATTTTTGACATCTATTAGGTAGGATCGATGTCTAAAAAGTAAAATAAGTATAGATAGATTCCAATTATTACAAGTAAAACATTATAATCGTCTAAATCCTCTATAAAAACGAAAATCAAATAAAATGCTTCAATTCGAAAACCACCTACCGCATTTATTTCCTATATATAACGGGTGTTAGAAATATCTCGGAATAGCAGTCAAATTCGAAAGATAATGATTTTAGCAAAAAAAGTTTCAAACAAAAGTTGCATATACATGTAGAGCTAAAGAAGGAAAGTATAAGATTTGACCTTGAGGGTGACCTTGAATTTTAAGATAACTGAAAAGTTAACTTTAACTCTTATATGGTGATGATGGAGGAAAACATTAAGTTAGGGAATTGTTCCTAGTAAAAAACCGACAACTTTTGTTCGAAACAATTTTTCGAGAACTCAATAGGTTTGGTAGAAATCGAACCCGATAGTATTTCCTTGATTGTTTTTGCATTCGATTTTTACCTTTTCGCATATTATTCCAACGCATTATTTTTATTGGCTTTTTAGTTGATGGATCAATCTATATTTCTGGAGTCATTTTGTTTCGAGTGTCACTGATGTTCCGGAACATTTCTAACCCAAAGTATATTGTATGAATATTGTTAAAATTTATGTATGTAATAAACTACATACAAATATAATTTTCAACGGGTATTATTTTAGTGGTACTATAAAAGTTACCCCACTATAGTGTTATAAATAATATCCCCACTTCAGTCACAAAATCAAAAGTGTTTTCGTTAAAAAGCCAATATATAATAAGATTGCATTACTAAACAGAAAATATTATTAAAACATCGAATCTGATGCGAACACAGATGGTCAGGTTGAAAACAATCTGTTTTTATTTTATTAATAACCGTGATCTATTTTTATATTAAAATATATATTATTAATATGTACGGACGGCCCCGTCTAATAATTTTACAGAAACGTGGAAAAATTTATTTTATTTATCCTTACCTTATAGGAAGTAGGTAGAATCTTTTTGAATACCGGGTGCTTAAAAAAATGGGTGAATTATTGAGTCAATATCTTGATCATCTGAGGAGTATTTTAAAGTAATATACAGGGTGCTTTTTTAAAATTGACATGAAATGCAAAAAATAGTTGGGTCTTTAGTACATATTACGCAAACATTAAACTTGACCCAGGTTTTCAGGCTCAACGAAAAGATCACTCTATTCCATACCTGGTAATAGATAGATGAATACTTTTAATTAGAACGCAACGGTAAGATAAATTTATTCGAAACATTTTTCTGCAAACCGTACAATTTTGGGCAAAAACAAACTGAAAAGTTTTACCCAAAATTGAGTTTTTGTATGTCCTCTGTAGAATCTAGGCACTCTTGGAAAAAATTTTCCAATAAAAGTGGTTTGTTTTTCTATAAAGACCATTTTTTGTTCAAATTGAATGAAGAAATGCGCAAAAAGCTTTTTTATATAGTTTCTTACATAGGGTCTTATAGGGTACTTTTTCTATCAATTACTGTCTACTATTCGGTTTGTTTGAGCTTTTATAAAGAGATGTGTGCCTTTGAAATTAACATTTTTCAAAAATACCCCTTTATTGATGGGTATAGTAAAATAAAAATAAATTAAGATCAGCTGATATCTAATTGATTTTAGCCCTCAATTTTTCAAAAAGTGTAAAATATTCGAAAATAATATTCTTACTTCAAGTTTTGCAATCACTTCGTTTTAGTCTTAATTTTTAAGCACAGTAAAAATTTTGCTGTGTTATTACATAGCTCACACGATAAAGGGAATACGATTTTTCATTATTTTCGGTTCGGTTAAGGACGTTGATGCGTCAACCTGTTTTGCTATGTGCGTTCATAGGGAAACAGTACCTATGTAAATTTTAAAGAATTTTAAATTAATATAAAATAGAAAATTTTTTTGAAATTCTATTAAAAGTTTAAATAATTATTAACTGGTAAAAGTTTCAAGTATGGTTATCGATATAATTTTTGAAAAACATCGATTTATATTTTTCATTTAGTCCCATGTTAAAACTTACTTTTAGTCATTTTTTAAACTTTAAAAAAATTTAAATTAATTCGATAACAGGTTATTTTTCCTGTCTTAAATCATAGAAAATCATTTAAATTATCGCATTATCATATTGTTTTTTATTTCTCTACTAATATTGTTGACGCGTGAACGTCCTTAAATTTAATTGAAAACTGTCATTGAAATTGACAGCACGAATTTTTAACTTTTTTTGGCTTGACACAATAAATAAATTGAATCCAATGATTTCTAATATTTAAGTCCTAGAAAATGATATCATTTACAAGAAGTAGGCAGTCCCTCTATACTTCAACGTATATTGCTTTGTGTATATTTATCTAGGAAACAAAATTTTCTAAAAGAATCTTGTTATTTTATAAAATTTGTGCGAAATAGAAAGAAAGTTTCCCCGCGCATACATCCGGTATGGGTGGGGAAAATGCTGCTAGAAAATCGTAAGCCTTTAACGTGTGTCATACAAAATTTATGCTACATAACGTGTAACTTGTCAAAAAAACAAGTACTTACATTAATCTGGGTGAAGGATTTTTGGATTAGGAAATCCAATGCATATCAAAAAATCAATACAAAATCAAAACATGTATCAAAAAATCATGATGAAAATCAATTTACAAAGCATGAAATTACGTAAACATTTTCAAATGGTGAGTACACAAAATATTATTATTTAAATTAGTTTTGAAGCCGCGTTTTTTTAAATTAAAACGGTATAATTTTTTAAGAACACAAATGAAATTAGTAACAAATTACTTGTAAGTAGGGAAGTCATGTACTTTTAAAAAATTGATCTGTCAAAATTGAATTGAATTTGCTACCGCTTTATTTTTGTTTTTAAAAAAATATAAAGTGAAAAAATATAAAAAAAATGTCTGTGATGGAGGGTTCGTTAAGTAAATGGACCAATGTCGTTAAAGGATGGCAATATCGTTGGTTTGTACTTGATGAAACAGCAGGATTACTGTCATATTATACTGTAAGTGACAATTAATTTCATTTCGTTTTCATTGTTTTGATGTAATTAACATAAATACAATTAATTGACATGTCAAATGTCAATATGTAAGTATTTTTATTTAAATAAATTTCTATAGTGATTTAATGTCAAACAGGTGTACGGGATAATTTAACTTTTACCGGTTTTTTTTTTTTGTAATTTTTCATTTTCATTGATTTTATATTAATTCGTAAAAAATGTACATAATCTTCGCTAATTTAATTATTTATGCATATTTTCCTATTTTTATACTTTTTATTATGTATGTACAAAAATTGCAAAAATAGCAAAAAATCGAAAAATTTTTGTTATCTCCAATTTCGATAAAACTCAGTATATAAGGTAATTTTGTTCCAAAAAGTATCCAATCATTAAATTAACCTGATTTTTATACTTTTTGTATCAAAATTACCCCATACACCGAGTTTCATCAAATTCTGGAACAAAAATTTCTTTTGCGTATTTCTCGATTTTTTCAAAGGGGTTTCCCCTTAAAAAAATTGCAAAAAATCGAAAAATTATTTTTCTCTCCGATATCGATAAAAATCAGTATAAAAGGCAATTTTGACCCAAAAAGTACAAAAATCGGATGCATTTGTTGACTGGTCGAATAGTTTTTGATATATGGACTATAATCGATCCAAATATTGCGATATCTCAGAAACTCTGCATCCAATCATTGAATTAACCGAATTTTTATACTTTTTGGATCAAAATTACCCCTTCCACCGAGTTTCATCAAATTCCGGAACAAAATTTTTTTTTGCGTTTTTCTCGATTTTTTCAAAGGGGTACCCCTTAAAAAAATTGCAAAAAATCGAAAAATTTATTTTCTCTCCGATATCGATAAAACTCAGTATATAAGATAATTTTGACCCAAAAAGTACAAAAATGCTTTTGATGACTGGTCGAATAGTTTTTGAGATACGGACAAAAATCGATCCAAATTTTCAAATATTGCGATATCTCAGAAACTCTACCCACTCGCTTCGCTGGGCAATTGCAAATTTGTATATAAAGACTATTTCGTTATAAACTTAACTTCATTTGCCATCACTTATTTCCGCTTTCGTACACAATTTCGATGGTCTTAATTTTTGGTCTTAATTGTGTCGGACAGAAAAGCTAGAAATAAAAGCGCGTTTATTATGTTTTATAAAAGGGCAAGCGTACAATTTTCTGCTCGGCACAAAATATTTTATCGCGCATTCGCCAAAAATCAAAAGTCTATTTCTGTTAAACAAGAGCTAACTAAATAACGAACAATTTGCTACTCTTGTAACATTTTGACGATCGCTATAAATAACTTACAATGACATCTAGAGGAAATCGAATGAAACAATGTAAAAATGTAGGTACTTAGACTGAAATAAGATTAGATAAAAACAAAATTATGTTTTATTTGAAATAAATATTATTTATTATTAAAACGTATATATAATCGATAAAATATAATCGTTATAATGATTTTGCATTGGTTTGATTTTTTGCATAAGCATTCTTATAAAAATCATAGAATAAATAATAAACTAGAACTACATTTGGAATATACAAGAATCCCAATTCTTTTGGTACGTTGCATGTTGATGGCAATGCTGTGAAATAGTGTACGATTATTATTGTAAATTGGACCTGTAACAAAAATTAAAGAAAAATTGTTCAAATATGAATCAAACTTAATTTTATATTCCAAATCATCAGAGAGATAATACACACTAGAGGGACATAGACATTGGAAACGTCTAATAGTGAGAAAGGTAGAAAGAGACAGAAATTGGAGTATACATTTTTGTTGTTATTATAGTTGGCGCGGAAAAGAATGTATGAGAAAGAGGAAGGAAGACAGCTATACGATATCCCTTTTGGTGTCTTTTTCTATTACGATCAACCTTTGGTGGGGACTTTACACCTCTATTGCGTATTATCTCTATGCGAATCACTCTAAATCTAGATGAGTTAACAATAACCTAATATGAAGTAACTAACTTAAAATAATACATTTTTCAGTAAAAGGAACCTGCCGCCTTCTTAAATAGCTTTAACTCCTTACTCCATGTCTCAAAGTAGGTTTTCAATATGAAAACCAGAGTACAACTGTAGAAAGAAACATTGTAATCAGAGTCTGGTCACGAGTAATCTATGATTGGTTTGCTATTTTTAGGTGGAATTTACATCGTCCCTAGTAGCTGTCGGCTCGCAACCCTCGCGAGTTGACTGTAACTCGCAACCCTCGCGAATAGACTGTAACTCGCAACCCAACTCACACGAAAGTTGCTGTCTGCACTAGCCTGTTTACATGAACGCTGATATCAGTTTCTGACGCGAAACTGAGAAGGAAGAACGCGAGGTTCTGTCGTTTGATGTGTTGAATGCAGACGAGTGGATCACGCAATTGATAGTACCTCAATTGCGTAGAGTAGACTGTAACTCGCAATCCAACTCACATGAAAGTTGCTGCCTACACTCGCCTGCTTACATGATCGGGGATAATATCGTTTCTGATGCGAAACCGAATGAGAAGAACGCTAAGTTCTGTCGTGTATTGTGGTGAATGCAGATGAGTGGACCATGCAATTGATAGTAACTCAATTGCGCAGAGTAGGCTGTAACTCGCAACCCAACTCACACGAAAGTTGCTGGCTGCATTGGCCTGCTTACATGATCGCGGATAATATCGTTTCTGATGCGAAACCGAGTGAGAAGAACGTTAGGTTCTGTCGTTTATTGTGGTGAATGCAGATGAGTGAACCATGCAATTGATAGTAACTCAATTGCGCAGAGTAGACTGTAACTCGCAACCCAACTCACACGAAAGCTGCTGGCTGCATTCGCCTGCTTACATGATCGCGGGTAATATCGTTTCTGGCGCGAAACCGAGTGAGATGAATGCGGTGGATCGCACAGTATATAGTAACTCACATGATACGTTTATACAATGACAGAAACTTTCAACTACTGTTTAGAAGAACTCGTATTCTAAGCCGTACTGTGTAAACCTTAGTCAAAATATGGTTGAGAGCAAGTCACATTATGAATCTTGCTTCACCTTTCGCCGCAGTCAGGTTTACTTTTTTATTTACAATACGGTGTCTGGCTATCGCCATATTAAATTTAGTTTTTTTAGAGCGCCAAATAGGCACATTCAAACAAACATACATAGACTTGACATTACTCTCCTTTGCGTCACGCAGTCGTGTAAAAATATAATAAAACGGTATAAAAACAGTAGGAACAATTTAGCCGTGCATGCAACGAATGGCTAAATTTTTCTTAAAATAAAATTGCTAAAAAATAGAAAGTTAGAAAAACAATTACATTTTTTCTAAAATGAATATTTTTTTTATTAAAAGATAATAAAAATATGATAATAAATATGATCATATTATCAAATAGAAAATATCATATTTGATAATATGATTATGAAGCTACAAAGATTTTTTTGTCTCTGTTTTTTTCATATAAGTATTTTTATAAAAATCATAAAACATATAATAAATGAAAAGAACATTTGGGAGACCCATTAAAGCCCCTGCTAGTTTTGGTGCTTGGCATGAAGGTGTCAATGATGTTAAATAATGTAATATCATTATTGTGAACTGTACCTAAAACAAAAAAGACCAAGTGTATGGTCACTTATAGTGGGGTTCGTTCCACACTGTTCAGAACTGTCAATATTTTTTTTTTTTTAATTTAAAAGATAATAAAAATATGATAATATTTTCAAATATGATCATTAATACAGATAATAGAGAAGTCCGCTGCACTCTTCCATAATGCACTAATTTGCAGAAGTTATTATACCATGTACATATGAAATATGTCAAGGTATACTAAGTTTTGTCCCAAGTTTGTAATGCTTAAAAATATTGATGATACAAAATTTTTGTATAGGTTATCATAAAATCACCCAATTAGTACATTCGCCCGTCACCTCGATAACTTAAAAACGAAGTAAGATATCAAGCTGAAATTTGTATAGAGTGCTGAGGACGTAAAAAGTGTGGTAGAGGTCGAAAATGAGCAACATAGGTCAAGGTCTTGGGACCGTAAGACCCGTCTTGTAAACCGTTAGAGATATAACAAAATTATAGTGTAAATAATGTTTCTTATAAAAAAATAAACAACTTTTGTTTGAAACATTTTTTCGTAAATATCATGTGCTGAATGTAAATGCGCAAAATTGTTATAATTTTGGAGCGTGTTAGTGTCGCCATTGTGAGGAAGACCGTTACGGCCTATATCTCCGGAATAGCAATAACCTTTATTGTAGATAATTCAATTTCCTATCTTTTTTTGCTGAATAATGTTTTTTCTATCACTTACCGTTTACGACTTATTAAAAAATCTCTATTATCTGTAATACATATTTGATAATATGATTATGAAGCTACAAAGATTTGTTTGTTTCTGATTTTTTCATATAAGTATTTTTATAAAAATCATAAAACATATAATAAAGGAAAATAACGTTTGGGAACGCCATTAATGTTGGTACTAATTTTGGTACTGGACATGAAGATGGCAATGATGTTAAATAATGTAATATCATTATTGTGAACTGTACCTAAAACAAAAAAGCCCTAGTGTATGGTAATTTGTGGTGGGGTTCGTTCCACACTGCTCAGAACTGTCCTTTTGAGGATGTTCATTCTGATGAAATTTATATAAAAAGGTAAAATAAAAGTTTTCTTACCATTTGTATAATTGTTAACGATTGTTTCCATTTTATTAGTCGTTGTTGCATTTTTTTCCCGAATAATGCCAAGAAATAGTAGGTGTACATTAAAACATGTACAAAACAGTTGATTAACATTGGAAATGTGGCCATTCCACCTAAAACATTAATGGATTTTTTCGTAATTACTATTTATTTCCACATATTTTAATATTTTTAAAATTCCCCCCAATTTCTTATTATAATTTTATTTTGGACAAACTAACTTAGAATATTTTTAAATTATAATAAAATTGTTTAGGAATCGAACTCGTGGCCTCTCCCATATTTCTATAATTTCCTTATTTTAACTTTTCTCATTTCCGATTTCTACATTGAGCGTAAATTGCCTTCTTCTCCTCTAGCGCTAATACTATTTGCATCAATAATTGAAATGGAAAATACACACATTCGGGGAGAATCGAATCCACGAACTCTTGCATGTTTGAAAGTACGCTACCTCTGCCCCACCGTACTCCCATTTAGACCAATAGAATAAAAAGCATAATTTTAGGTCCATGCATATATGGTTAAAACTAATACCTGCGAAATATTTCGCCCCAATCCATACAAGTGATAATGTGGATACATGATGGTAAACATGTAAAAATGAGATTTGTTTTTTCTTTTTACGTAACACAAAGAATACTGTCTCAATTAAATCCACCATTTTTAACATAAATAACCACCATACGGTTTTTGCCATACGCATTTGATCGGGATCTGTTGTGTATAACACTGGCTGACAACCCCATGAATATGTTGTTAACCAACCACTTATTAGTATCTAGAACAAAAAGCAACATTTAAAAAATATATAACTTGGATCCTTTGGAGCTTGCCATATGCTAGCAGGGATTGCAAATTACAAATAAAATCGTTTCTTAACTTACCGAATAACAGATAATAGCATTTGCAAATACTTGAAATAGATTATAAAATGCAATAATTTTTTTCAAATTGTATGGCTTCCTACTTTCCATATATTGTGGACCGAGTTTATATATTACATATAAATAACCAATTATTGTTATCACCAATGGAACAGGACTGTCCATAAATGGCCATTGTTCCACACGTTTATCTGTAAAAACAAATTATGACAGAATTAGACGAGGGAATAATAATAATACTTCTCTCAGTAGTATATTGGTTAATCGCCTGATTCGCGGAATAAACTCCCCAAAGTTAGCCGAGTGAAGCACTCACTACCATGTTCTCGTTTTACTTCACAATAGCGTTGCCAACTCAGTGGTTTTACCACTAAAACTAGTAGGCTAATACCTATCCCTATATATTATCTCTAAATGTGAAGGATGTTTGTTTATTTGTTACGCTTCCACGCAAAAACTAGCGAATGGGTTTGAATGAAACTGTACAACAATATAGTTCATATATCAGAATAACACATGAGCTATAATTTATAAAGATATAAGTATTTTAAATAAAAAAAGTTTTCACTGTTAAGCTTAGTCAAGCGGGCGGGTATCAAGCTAGTATATCTTAATTATGCAAGTAAAGTTGTTTGTTTGTTACGCTTTCACGCAAAAACCAAAGGATGAATTTGAATGAAACTAGACAATAATATAGCTCGTACTTCAGAATAGTACATGAGCTATATATAATTTATAAAGATATATTTAAACAAAAATAAAACACTTATATTTATTGTTTTATCATTTCAACCAAGGTTTCCAGACATACTTCTTACATTAAAAAAAAAAAATTGAAAACTGATACATTTTAAGAACGTGATTTTGTTAATAAAATTAACCATAATCAATTACAAAAACTTTTGAATAACAATGCTTTGTAAAAACAAAAACAGCTATTGAACTAAACAAGTAATCGCGAGATTATACGCAAAACTTGGCAGCCTGTGGAATGCCTTCCGTAAAAATTCAATAGTCATGGCAGGCCATCACCGATTTGAAGCCGATTAAAATTAGCATGTCTGTGTTGCTATCCATTGCTGAGTGATTCAACTCCTCGAAGCATTTAAAAATAATTCTCGATCAGAATCTTGAGGGGCTTGATTACAAAACAAAGATTTCTGCTTATAAAATTTCGACACCCTTTAAGTAATCTTTATGTCGATACCCACGTATAACGTCACTAGTGGATATCTTCCTGTTTGTTTAAACGTTCATATATTGCATACAAATATAGATCTTTAAAAACTAACTTCACTTTTTTCTTCGTAAAGTGAAAATTCTTCATCCGATGTGATACAAAAAACTTAGGCCGAACCCTATTCTAAAAGTAGGCAAGAGGAAAAGTAACATCTTTCAAATTTTTGACCTGTTAAAATAAGAATTTAAATGGAAGTTGACTCTGGGTCAAGTTCAAATTATGAATAAATATTTTTTGAAAAATTTTTCGAATGCCACTTCGGTGAAACTCTTATATCTACCCGTTTTCGAGCCTGTTTTAATTCACAATCAGTGAACCTGTTTCATGAAATACTGCATGGCTATAATTTTTAAAACGAACGAAACTGTGATATTTTTTCTTCTTTCCGGCTGAGATTCAATTTTTATTTAGATACTGTAAAATTTTTATTTAAGCCTTAATGTCTGTGTAAATTCTATGACGATCTTTTGAGTCAATCTCTATTTTACTTTAGCAAGAATTTTAGTGCCAAGAGTTTCAAATTTCATAGAATTTTCTCGAAGGAATAAGGTATCAATCGAAAGATGATCAAACAAACACGCATTCACATTTCTAATACTAAGTAAAGATATATATATATATAAATAAATAAAAGTAATTACCTGTAAGTTCGTGGAATACGAAATTATATTTTTCAGCAATAGTTGCCATTTTGATCCCCCAATTATTTTTTAAAAAAACAGTCTAAGAACTACTAAATTGCATAATTTATGTCACCAACGTGCATGTACCATTTCTCGGTCAGAAAAGAAACGGTGTTCAATCAATAAATAACTGATCGAATTTTTAAAAATATTGATATGATGTTTAGCAATATAAATTTGTTTTTTCACATTTTCATGGCGTGACGTATGGTGTATTGTATTATTAAATCATGCTTTATACTACCTGCTGTATTCAGGATTACTACCAAGTTTTTTTTCCGATATTTATACTTTAAATTGAATTGTTTAGGAAGAAATTCGTCCGAATTTTCAACAATTGTATTTTTGCGAATTAAAAAAATTATGTTTTATCATTTTCTGGCCCGCTTTTAGTTTGTAAGTCGAAAGCGAGCCCTTAGCGAAAGAAAACTCCACATAATCCTATAGGAGAAAATTGTAAATTTGTTCTAGTTTAAGAATCTTTTTTATTTTTTCAAATATCTCTATTAAAACTTGAGTTATTGTAATCGAACTCGAATGTATGATGAAAAAATCTTTAAATCGTGTATAGACAAACTTTGAAAAGCTATATCTTCGAAACTATCCTCCCTATAAAAACCGGCTTGATCTACAATTATTGCAAATTATTTTTAACTTAACTTTCTTTAAAAATAAACTAAAGTTTTGATGAAAAACCAGCCCTTCCAAGTCAAAATCGGCAAAAACTGAAATAAGGTCAAAATTTTAGAGGTTTATCTTATTTTTCGGCATGATCCGGTCGTTTGCCGAGGTCGAAAACTTGGATTTAACATTACCATTACGTTGAAAACAACAAACATACTTAATTTGATGCAACGTTCACTCCCTTTTCAGATTTTCTTTCGCCAAGGGCTCGCTTTCGTCTTATAAACAAAAGCGGCCTAGAAAAATGATAAAACTTAATACTTACAATCGTACTAACTTCGTTGCTATTGCATAAAACGCATTTTTATGTACATAACACTAAAATAGAGATTCATATCTTTAAAATTAGTACCTTAAAGTACAAAAATATTATTAATTGGCCAATCTACGGACGTTTCAAACCAAACGCTTAGCGCTGACCTAATGCAATATCATTTTCGTTTACGGTCGTATCAAGACGAAAAAAAAAAAAGAAATATTTAGAATAAAATTGGACTGAACTGTTTAGAAAAATTTTCAATAGTTTAGGAGGTATGGCCGTATAAACAATTAAATTGTTTATAAAGATTTTTTCCCCCCACTCTGATCGATAAGCAAGTTGAAAATTCGGATTCAGCGGGTCGAAATACACTCCTTGTTAGGTGGGACCTATTGATGCACACGAAATCCACTCAGCGCCTGTACTATTTGTCATGCTTTTAACTAATGAATATCTTAAGAAAATTAGCCTTTTAATAGTTCAACGCAAACTTTAACATCCCAAATCTAAAAAATTTAACATAAGGGGTATTAAACAATTTTTGCTGGTTATGAAGGGCATTAATGATAATGCATATTCACCACGATTTAAAGATTTTCTTAAGAAAACGTTCCTTCTCGAGAAACGTCCCTAATACACAGGGACTGTTATTTGAATCATATAAATGAGACTTTATCGAAAACATTTTTTAGCTATTTCATGAAAAAAGCCAAAAGACAAAAGTACAATTTATTGAATAAATGTATAATTTAAATGAAATAAAAACGCATTATGTGAAAAAAATATTAATTTCCTGAACCATTACGCGCTATTCTCTTTCATTACGTAAATCGTTTGTTTGTAAATGAACATTAGTGACTGGGCTTTTTCAAAATATTCTAATACACAATAGCCCTGGAGCCGGTGACAGTAAAACTGCACTTACACGGATTTCGAAATTTCACATATGAATCAATACTATTTAACGATACAGCCAGGATTTTTTTTATTTTTTTACTGGTGTGGCAGATATTTTGGTCAAGTGTTGTCACACCGAGATATTTCGGAAGTAGAACTCAAAACGAACAAATTAAAAAAAAAAAGAAAGTAATTCCGCGATAAGGGTAAAATTTTATTGGCTTTATATATTAAAAGTCGGTGTGACAGACCTTTCTGCTACGATAAGAGCTGTCACACCTCCTGAAAATAGATAAAATTTGCAACAAAATGATCTCTCTTAATTTCCATGAAAGTGCAAAATACTTTTTATTCGCTTAGGCGCTACGATGCCACAGACAGACAGACACGCACACAAACACACATAGCGGTCAAACTTATTAAGCGAGCTCCCCTGGCACACCTAGTCCATATTGTACCAATCGTTAAATAGCATTGATTCATATGCGAAATTTCGAAATCCGTGTAAGTGCAGTTTTACTGTCACAGGCTCCCCACTTACAACAAAAATTTATTAAAGAATTTTATTAGGTCTAGAACTGAACGTAATATTTGACACGAATTTCAGAGAATTTCAAAACGGCTGACAAATATGATAATATTTCCTCTACGTAAATTTTTATTGTCAGAGGTGATTTCCGTTTCAGAGTATCCGGAAAATTTTCAATTGAATTGCAATAAAAAAATGCAAAAATCATTCAATTCGATACTCATAATAAGGTGTCTATCGTTCCACATCTAAAATATTGAAATTTTTAAAATGTCGAGCAACGGATATTTTGAGATTGAATTTTTCAATCTCGCATTCAGACAAAACAAATTGCTTACTGATTATTTTATTTTTCTTAACCCCCGAACTATAAAAAGGGGTTGCATAAGTTTGACCGCTATATGCGTCTGCCTCTCTATGGCATCGAAGCGCATCGTTTCGTTTGAAAGGTAATTTAATGGGGAGTGTTCTTAGCTATGTTTCAAGTGCGAGTTTATGGTTCCGTATCCGGAACAACTAAAAAATAGGCGATGATCCTCAAAATGGGATCAGTTTGGAGAATTCTCTAAGGAAAAAGATCATTTAATGGAGAGTGTTCTTAGATACGTTTCAAGTACGAGTATAGAATTTCGTATCCGAAAAAATTCTCGGAGGTTTTCTAAATTTTGTAAATTTCACTTGGATAGGTATAAATTTTCTTTATTGTTGACCAAAGATTATTCAGGCAGCCTATATATTTTATAGAAATTTTTTTCTTATTTGTTTCAGTCAAAAGAGAAAATGATGCGAGGTGTAAGGCGAGGCTGTGTGCGATTAAAAGGTGCTATAATTGGTATCGACGACGAGGATGATAGTACGTTTACAATCACCGTCGACCATAAAACATTTCATTTTCAAGCACGCGATGCAGAAGAACGTGAAAGTTGGGTGCGGGCATTAGAAGACACAATATTACGACATGTATTTCGTGTAAGTAATTTTAATATGCTCTTTAAATTTAATTTCAGACACGAAAATTTCTAACATAAAGCGAGACAACTTTCAAATAGATTTATCGTTATATAAGGAGTAGGGTTTAAAATTATTGTTCGCACAAGCAGTACGATGAAGTCTGCGATATAAGTAGTAAGATTTTGTTATCCAAATCATACTTACCTGGCGTAGAGGTTACCGTGATCAACAAGGCGGTTCCCCCAGGGTGAGGCTTTTCCATTGCACTACGGTTAGGCTGACCCTTGCGATAATCCCTAATGTGGATAACTCGGGCGTGTAATTTTTGGTAGTCGGGACTGCGTTCGCGCTATCCCGGTCTCATGTTAATCTAAAAATATCTAATCTTGATTTCAAATGCTCCAAGCATCAATGCTTGCCTACTGGCTTTCAGTTAGTTTAATCAAAATCGTTAATATTGTCCAAAATTTGACGTTTTTTTGGTATATTCATTATCCATATAACCATATACAACAAAATGTTTTAAAATCATATTATTTAAGGAAATTAGAGATTACAAGACGATTTCAAGGGTTCAGTTGTATATTTACAAATTTATATTGTGTATGCTTGTTTTAACATGCGTGAAATTTCCAACATTACAACAATTATTTGTCTTTTTCTCTGCCTAAAATAAGCTGTAAAATTTTCATATAAATCCGCCAAGTTTATCTTCAACCAAGAGTCCATAAAATGTGTTGCGAAAATTACAAAAAAAGGTTGCCGTTATTATTTTCCACCAAATAGGGCCTACTTTGAAAGCAACTAAATAATTCATGTTGGTGATGGGGTAATTAAGGACGTTCCCAAAGAAATTACCTAAATGTTCCAGTATTTTTTTTTTTGGATAAAACTACGGTACCCTAAATACTTTTAAAACGTTTTGATATGAGACAAATTTGTACAAAAATTGATTCATTATTGACAATAAATATTTATTATCACAATTCTTTACTGCCGGAACCCCCCAACGTTCTCCTTTCATTTTGGAAAAGAAGTAATTTGAGAAACCATTGTTCGAAGACAAACAACTTTTTCTGTCTGTATGTCATTGTGTAAAAATTTGTTAGTTTTTATCATGAGAATTTAATATTAATTTTTCATATTTTTAAAATTAATTACCAAAATTAATTAAAATGTCGGTAAGTTTTAAAAAATAAAATTGCCTTGGGGAAAAATAAATGCAATTTTTTTTAACTTGTTTAATATTGTTGAAATTTTTTTTAGGGGTGTTCATTTTTGACGGTTTTGAATAAATCTTCCTCAATAATAAAACTGGGAACATTTCTGAGAAAAGTGGATTTAAAACCGTTTTTCCAAATATGAATAGTTTTCATTTTAAAGTATGTTCGGATAAAATTTGTGCATCTTTCAATAAAAATAAAGTGAATTTCATACAAACGATGGTCATAGTTTGTCCAAGAGCAAATGTTTCTTAAAAACATTGTTCGAATTATTATTCTCTTGACATGAATCCAACAAACGCTGGTTCGATTCCACGATAGGACATTTTTTTAATTCTCTTAATATGAATAAAATTTTTCTAAGTATATTCTAAAAACAAACAGCTTTCAATTAAAATGTCCTAAATTTAGCAAATTCTACCTTTAGAGAATTATCCATCTAACTTGAACGTATTTTTTTCAGATGAAATGGGAGTGTAATCGAACACAACCGTCAATTGCCGATTTCGATAATAAAGTTGCTGAAGCGGACGCATATTTACAAATAATGATTGATCAAACTAAGGTAATTAAAAACTTTTGGAACTAATTCATAAATAATTGGAAAGTTAATATTAAAAGTTCTTTTTTTTCTAGGCAATTGAAGAACAAATACCAAATATAACGGATTTAGAAGAACAAGAAAAATATAAAATGTTACAGGATCAATCAAATGTAAGTATCTTGAGAAATAGCGAAAGAGACCATTGCCTGTATGTCCTTACATATTTTAAGCATTCTCAATCTAGGCCGTAAGATCGATACCCAGAATTATGTGCCTCATTTTCTAGCTTCTACTTCACAGGGGACTGAAAATCATTTAGGTGTTCACTGAAATGAAGAAAAATTTGCAAGTGAACTGCGTGTTTTTGATTTTCAGTCCCTAAATGTCAATTCACAGGCTTTTATACCGTCAATATTATGTATGCCAAGCAGGGCCTGATTAAACATTTGAGGGGCCCTGGATCGCATGCTCGCTTATTCCATCAGCCATTTGCTGAATGATTTTTTCACATATTTTTTTCATTTGCTTGTTTGTACAATCTGACACAAAGAGTGATTCTCTCTCATCTCTGTATGGCAGTAATTATGTGACCATAGACATAGAAAATAAAGCGTTCTCGATCTAGCTGTCAAATAAAGTGTTACAAAAAATTATGTGGGATTTACGGGGGACTCGTAATTCTGATGTTCCTAGGGCCTAAAAAATGGTTAAAGGCGACCCTGCTTTCTCTTTCAAAGACTTTAGTGCATATGCTTTCTGAGACATTATAAATATTTACTTACATTTGAAATTTTTATTTTCAGACTATGCTCGACAACATTAAACATTCCATTGTATTACTTCAAATTGCAAAGGTATTTTTTTCTTTTTATATGATATTTATTTTCAGAATTATCCTAAAAGGGGATTTCCTATATCATTCTCTGGCTCTCTGAAACTTTTGACTCAAAACCTACAAAAATCGTGTTCAACACTAATTAAGCCGAGAAAATCCTCAAAAATTTGTTTTTAAGAATTTGACGGAAAAATAGGGTGATTTTGACACAGAAAATATAAAAATCGAGTTCATTTAATGATTGGATGATACAAATTTATTACTTCTTTACCGCTCTCCGAATCCACAATAGAGAATATTCATGTATTGTTTTTATATTTTTAATTCATTGTTTACACCGTGTACCGTTTTACACAACAAAGTAAAAAATATAAATACTACTTAAAAATGCTGTATTTAAGTGTAAACAAATATTTAAAATACATTATAATTTTGAGATATTTAAACGCAGTTTTTTGGCGCTCTCTGTTGATGACGTATGAGTACGTGATCTGTCAATTGGTGACAGTTCAATGTATAATTTACAATTTAAAAAAATGAATTTACAACACAGAATTTACACTCGTTGTTATTAAGTTTTTTAATAAAAAGCCGTAGAATAATATAATTTAATGAAATACCATATAAAATGTATGTAATTAATATTATACAGTATGTCAACAAATTTGACAAGCCCGTACTATGATGTCACGTCCGTATAAAAATTAGAATTTCCGTTTTATAAATTTTTAAATGCCCTCACTGAATTTGTACTTTTATTAATTAATTTTAAGTATTTAAAAAGATATTAATTAATAAAATAATGGTTTAGTTGAAATGTCCAGTCATTAAAGTTACGGAAAAAAAATATTTGAACCAAATTTACATTTCATGAATATTCCCTATTGCTGAAGTAGTAGTAACAAATGTACCGATCAAAAGAAGGGGTATCTTATCCGATTAGTGCTGCCACCATTGTTTTATTTAAATATTTCACTTTTATTTAAATATAAATGATAAGAAAATCCCCAAAACACTAATTGATAAAAACTATAATGAATTTCCTTTGTAATAATTTAATCTTACTAAATGATTTTTTAATTATTATTAGAGTCAAATGATTGTAGAACAATTTAAAGATGCAATGCAAAGACATAAAGAATTATTAAAGGCAAGTAATTCACCTCAATCTCACAAGACATTTTACAGACAGTTTTAATGATAAAAAAACCACACAATCAAAATTTTAAAACGTCATTATTTGTAGTAATTGTTTTGTATTGTATCCAGAATACAGCATATCCAGTAAATGGTATTTATCAGGGTCCAACACCAAGATTAAATTTACCCGTACGTAATGCAGGTAACTATTCGACAAATTTTATTCCATAAATTTTGCGATTATCCCCTTTAAAGCTTATTGGGAGGTAATTCATTGCGTGTAAAACAGAACTGGTAATTTCATACTACACTAATTTTTGTGTGTGTTAAAAATACATAATATTTGCAAGCATGTAACTTTGCTATCCTTGGTCCTTTTGAAATGTAACACAGCTCATTTTAAGGGCAAAGAAGTGAACTTGAAGAGGTGTTACTCCAATTTACTCGTAACGAAAAAACTCTCTATATAAGATAATTTTGACTCAAAAAATAGAAAATCGTGTTCATGTATCCTTTAGAAAAAATCGGGAAAAAATTTTTGTTTCCGATTTCGATAAAACTCTATATGTAAGGTAATTTTGACCCAAAAAATACAAAAATCGAGCTTACGTATCGATTGGATGCATAGTTTTGAGAAAATCGCTCTTTGTGTAAAATTTTGGACTATATCTCAAAAGCCACGCATCCAATCATTAAATAAACCCGATTTTTGTACTTTTTGGGTCTGGAATTTTGTTCTTTAATTTGATGAAACTCGCCGAGTGGGGTAATTTTGATTCAAAAAGTATAAAAATCATGTTAATTTAATGATTGGATGCAGAGTTTCTGAGATATCGCAATATTTGGATCGAATTTAGTCCGTATCTCAAAAACTATTCGATCAGTCTACAAATGCACCCGATTTTTGTACTTTTGGGTCAAAATTACCTTATATACTGAGTTTTATCGAAATTGGAGATAAAAAAAATTTCTCGATTTTTTGCAATTTTCTTAAGGGGTACGTACCCCTTAGAAAAAATCGGGAAAAAAATTTTTTTTCCGATTTCGATAAAACTCTATATGTAAGGTAATTTTGACCCAAAAAACACAAAAATCGATTTTACGTATCGATTGGATGCATAGTTTTTGAGAAAATCGTTCTTTGTGTCCAATTTTGGACTATATCACAAAAGCCACGCATCCAATCATTAAATAAACCCGATTTTTGTACTTTTTGGGTCAAAATTACCTCATATATTGAGTTTTATCGAAATTGGAGGAAAAAAAAATCAATTCAACTGGAGGAAAAAAAAAATCAGTAAATCAATTCGACACTGTAAACAAATTAACCGCTAAAAACCATGAAGCAGGTTATCAAAACCACAAAATTCCAAACCACTATCAATTGAAATTACAACTAATAAAAATAAAAGCGTCACGACGCTTTTATTACCATCTTTGCTAAATTAATGTTTTTATTAGGATTTTCACCGAGCTCCAGTCAAATGGGTGTACAAACCGGTATTGAACTTGCAACAGAATGTATCGGACCACAAAAAAGTAACATTTTATCGGGTAGGTAAATAAATATAGGAATAAATCGAAATTAATCTTCAATGATTATAATTTTCTGTTTTTGTTAATTTTTACAGGTACTTCATCGCCTATAATATTGGTTGTGCCAGAAACGTCATATTCCAGTTCGGAAGGTGAAGAAGATTTTTACGATGCTAACGATTCACCATTCACATCCAGTCAAGTTCAAAGTCCGATGTAAGTTACTATTTCTTTTTGCTTTTTTATTAAAATTGGCGTAAAAACATTTTTTTATAGCCCATGTGGTAGAAGCAAAAAATTTACAAAATCATAAAAATCTATTTTTGAGAAATACGAGAAAAGAAAATAATCGATTTGCGTCATTTCTCAAATTATTAACATATTTTTCCGTATTTGTTATTTCAAATTATCACCAACCATTACTTACTTTATGTATATACAGTGTGTTCCAAAAGTCCATAAACACGAGTAATACTGATGTGTTGTGATTATGAAAAACCAACTTTTTACAATTAAACGTCAGACCCCTTTTGAATTTTTTAAACGGGACTTGTTTTAAAATGGATTCATTTCAACGTTCATCTTTAATATTTCGGTAACAAAAGAGATTGTGACCTACGACTTGCGCCAAAATTCGAGTTTTTATGCTCATTCCAACAAAGTTTTAAGAATAAGGTTCCTGATAAAAAAAACAATTTATCTGTATGGAAAAGCCTATCTCAAATTACCTTAACTACTTGATAAATTTTATTAATGGATCCTACATCCTCGTTAGTTAAGTCTAGCTGGTTACTTAAAACCCTGTATAAACGAAATAAACTATTTTTTGTGAAAAACGCAATGGAACACAGACATATGGAGCCCATTTTTCTTGTATATAATACGCAAATAATTTATATCAACAGGAAATTTGATAACAAAAACTTATAAGTTTTACATGCTAAATATATGTTTAGGAAATTTTAAAATACAATCTGTTGGATATTGTAGTAGTATATGGAGCTATACAGGGTGGTCCATTTTATTTTAGTCTGGCCAATAGTTCGTTTTGTAGTTAACCAATCAAAAAATAACTTGCAGAAACAAGTTGCAGAGTTTTTAAACAAAAGTTGCAGAGTTTGATAGGGGACATCATGTTCTGACATTAGATTGGACCTAGTTCTCCGGCTTTCTTTAATAGCCAATTTAGATCCTTAAAGGTAAGAGAAAGAATGCAGCTTTAAATTAGAAAGTTGATCTTCTTGAAAAACTAGCAATTTTTATTTAAAACATTTTTTCGAAAAGCGTTAGCTTTTAGAAGAAATGCGAGACACGGTAACTACAGAAAAATGCTCAACCAAAAGTTTTCAAGGACAATAGAGGACATTCGTCTGTGTCTATGACTTTGATCTGAAATTCTAGTTTCAAGGTCATTGGACCTTGATCTTCAAATGATTTTGAAAATTTACCTGGGCTTAAATGTTATAAGCACAGACGAATGACATTTATTGGCCTTGATAACTCTTGTCTAAAAATTTTTAAAATAAAGCTAACTTATTTTCTTTTGATTAAATGCAGTAATGATAATACCGATTTTTGAAGAAATGCTTTAAATAAAAAATATTATTTTTTTTTATGAGGATCAACTTTCTAATTTAAAGTAGTAAAGTACTAGTTTGACAATTAAAGCAATCCGGAGAACTAGGTCCAATCTGATGCCCCATCGAACGAAGTTACACGAAGGTTGGTTTGACGTCATTTAAAGTTGATAATAGTGATATATTAATACAACTTTTGACACTGTTTTATTGTCATTGCTTGTCGGATTGACATCACAGATCACGTGTGCGGTGGAGCCAAAAAAAATCGTTTTAAAATATTTCAAATATTGTGACTTTTTAACAATTTTTTTCATAGTGTTTTTATTGTTAAAAATGCGTAATTTTTGAGTTGCAGGCTCTGCTCGACCTATATTTTCATAAAAAGTTATCAAAAAGCATTTCTGTTTTTCATAAAAAAGGTCTATTAGCCATAATAGATTAAAGCGGTCCACCCTGTATATGGGAGCTACATACATGGCAGCAGAGCTATACATGTGTGTATATATATTGATTTTTATAACTTTTAAGCAGTCGAATTGGCGTCGTTATGGTCAACAATGCGCGTCCTTATTATATATGAGACATTTCAAAACGACAATAAAAACTTATCATCTAGTTGTATGAATTCTTTTAGATACGTTTGGAAAGAGTAGTCAGAGAGGCGAGTAACATAACACTTACATGAAATCTGAAGGCTTGGGGGGATGCAAGTAATTAAAAATGTGTTTTCATATTTTATGATTATTCCAAGGTTTTTTCCTCACCACATAATTTCTCTTTTAGCTTGTACAGATGATAGAAATTCGAAATTTATTTTTTTAAATGTTCAACAATTCTATTTTATTAAGATGGAATTTTGTATCTGAATGTGCTTTTGGTATCTTAAAGCAGGGGGAAACACAAAATTGAAAATTTCTTGCTAAATTTTAATAAATTAGGGAATATTAATCACAAATAAAGCTGTACTCTTTTCCCACTGTTTTCTCACTTTTCCCAAATCGTTCGAAGACAACAATTTTGAAATTTTTTCGAAGGTGCAACGCTTGAATAGATTGGGGCAGCGTATATGAGTGCGGGTCGGAACATTGGTGATTTGGTGTGCACTCACTTTATATACTTCCCGAGTATCTAACAAATTGTGATGTCAGCCAATCAGCTTCGATCAGATGATTAGCCCATTTATAAGAGCAATTACGATCAGTTAAATCATACTGATGATGACTACATGGTAGTCGAAATATGTATTTATATAATACAAAAATTGATATAGGAAATTGGGGAAACAAATCGAAATTTAGTTCGAAAATAAAACGGGGGGAACCGAGAACCCAGAATGAATGGAAACAATGAAATGGAACAATTTTTCTAAGATTATTTCGAGGTTCACTGAAAATCTTTATCGCAGTTTTACGAACTTTTTTTAATCACCCCGAATATTAACTCGAAAATTATGTGATTAGTATCAATGTTGACCATATTAATCAAAGGTACTTGTTTTTTGATTACGGAGTTTTTATTAAATTGTTTTATTTACAAACTTCCTTTTAGCAATTGAATTTTTTAGTAGATTATTTTTATTTTATTTTCTTTGAAAACTTGTTTGTTGAATTTTATAGAAAATAATTTTCTTACTAAAATTTGTTTCCTTTCCTTTCCGTAAAATCTACCAGAACGTCTATTTATCAAGACAAATACTCAAAAATAAAAAGACAAAATTGGCTTTCATTTTGAAAATCAATAAATTATTTGTACCTCGTAGAACTAAATCTAGGTAAGTTTAATCTAGCTAAAGTGAGGCATTTATACTGACTCTAGTAAGGCATTTATACTGACCTAGGATTCAATAATAAATAAACACAAAATAAATAAAAAACTTAACTTAACAAAAAGAAAACTGACTTTAAAAGAAAAATTTTTCCAAAACAAATTAAAATGCACTAAAAAGTAAACAAATAACGATAATTTAATTTAGTTAAAATTATTATTATTTTTGGAGTCGGTGTCAGCCAAGCTAATGTAGCAAACTGTTCTGTCAGAATTGTTTCCTTGGCTGACACCGACTCCAAAAATAACAATAATTTTAACTACATTATATTATCGTTATTTTTTTTACTTTTTATTGCATATTAATTTGTTTTGGAAAAGTTTTTCTTTTGAAGTCGGTTTTCATTTTGTTAAAAGTTTTTTATAATTAGTGATTTTTAGTGAATCTGAAATATAATAACTAATTTGTCACTAAAAAAAGAATCATCGAAATCGGTTGGCGTGATATTGAGTTATTCGTCCTCTTGTCGTCCATACTTAATGCAAATTTAAGAATTTTATGGTTTTCTCATGGATGTCGTTGTCAGAACTGGACCAAAATGAAATGAGACCACACGGGAAGCACTAGCTTTCAAATAGATAAAGAATCATCAAAATCGATCCACCCAGTCAAAAGTACTGAGGTAACAAACTTAAAAAAATACAGTCGAATTGAGAATCTCCTTTTTTTGTTTGAAGTCGGTTAACAATACACATATCTTGATTTTGAAAACGTGACAAGTATACCAATACCATTAATCAAAAGTTTTGCTCAAAGCCATCGATTTATTTTGTTGCTGCAACGTTTAGTGTTTTCAAGTTCACAACTGACTTTGAACGTACATCAGCTCAGCTGATATTCAATGATGAAGTATGTTTTTTTATTCACTCTTGACCGGTTTTATATACAAATATTAATTACATTGTTAATTAATTATAATATCAATGCTATATTATTACACCGCATTCTATTGATAATAAAAGTTGTTGTGATTTTACGACAATAGCGTATCCAATAAATTCGAACTCCCTAGAGCGGCATTCTTTTACAATTTAGAATTATTAGACTACTTATTATTTATTGAAGACATCTTTCATATATATTAAGACTTTCTCATATTCAAAATTCTCTTAAACGGCCTTAATATCGGAGTTAAAAATGAAATATAACCCTTCAGCACTCGTGTTATGAGAATATTGCTTATACTCGATTTAAAACATAAATGCCAAAAAAATTAAATGATTAAGTTCTAGATCTCAAAAAAACTTATCGATTGACGTCTGGTAAGTCCGATTTGAATGCGTGTCTCGAGAAAACTTAGCTGAAAAACGAAATGTCACTTACAATAAACAAGGATAGATAGATGATAGATTAAGTGTCATCTATGAATACAATAGATAGGTTAATTGAAGTATGTAATATTTCTTTACATTATTTATAAATTATTATATTTGTGATTACTGAGAGAAGTTTTTACTAGCGTCTTTAACATCCGTTTTTTGTACCGTGTGGCTAACAAAAAAAAAGTTTTTATTTCACAGAAAAATTTATGTCTCAAATGGTCCTCCCCTCTCAAATTTGAATACTGTCTACGTTGCTGAATAATAGTATTTCATGTTCTTTAAATAATAAAATTTGTTGTGATTTTACGCGATTACTCATATGTATATACTACGGTTAATGAAACTATTTTTGGTTGACTGATTACAAATTACAAAATAATTATTACTGTCATTTTTTTCTCATTATTGTTATCAAAAATTCTACTCTTTCTTTATTTTTAAAATTAGGTCTCCTTAAAAAAATTCTCAACTGACATAAATAATTAAATCCTCCTCCAAAATAGTACCTATTGTAAAAATAACGTAAAACTTCATTTCGTGCGTCGATGACATCATCATGTTCTTTGGGTTCTCGCCTTTGATTCTCCTCCAGCGGTTTTGATGATAGATAACTTTAAGTTTCTCCTTTAGTAGTTGCGTTGGGTATAAGTGGTCTTTGTGGGTGGCAAAAATATGTAATAAAACAAATCTGTCTTTTTCTAACACATTGTAATTCCTATAAATTAAATCGAAAATGTTCTGTCCGACGTTTAATGTGTCAGAAAGACCTAAATTTTTCCATTATCACAAATAATCTAAAATTTTTGAAAATGATCCGAAATGATGAAGATCAAAAAGTGGCAACATAATCTGAACCATAACATATTTTTTGTGATAGATACACTTGTCTATAATTATTATTCGGATCATTTAAGTCATTATACATCATATAATTTCTAGGTTAAAACATTTTGATAAGACTATGATAACATTACACGAGTCATAACATTAATTAATCACTTTTTTCATATTCCAAAAGTTTATGTTTATTATTAAAGAACTTATAGTACAAGATCCGAATTAGGGTCGACCTTCACCCATCTGTTTACCGAATGAAAGTTATTTTCTATGAAATGTAAAATATTAACAAATATTCCTGTAACGGGTTGCCTTAAAAAATATGGTCAAGACCATTTTTAATATAAATATCAAAACTTGGAAAGCTTGTAAACATTATTTTTGACCAATATTTTGTGGCCAATCATATGCCACCGTAATTGTAACAAAATTATCTTTATTTAGATATGCGAGTCAATGAATTAACAGATGCACGTAATTACTATTTTCAACTTGTATAAATGCGATAATAGTGAACGAAAAAAGGCAAACAACATAGCTGCTGCATATTCTTTATGGCTTTTACTTTCGAGTAGATCAAAATTCGTAAGATATGCAAGTCAGTGAAAAATTTCTAAAAATTTTACTCTTGATATTTTCACTAAAAGTAGTCTGGACCATATTTTTTTAGGCAACCCATTGCAGGGATATTTGTTAACATTTTATATTTCATAAAAAATAACTTTCATCCGGTAAACAGATGGGTGAAGGTCGATCCTAATTGGGATCTTAGACTATTATAATTATTTCCTGACCAGATATTACATACAATTCTCTATAAGTTTGTTCTTTTTTGACTCAGTGTAATATGCTGAGTGTAAGTAGAAAAGAACAGTGATATTATCAAGTCAAAAGACTATTCGCTTCTACTTCTACACTTATTGTTAGTATAAATGGTGGATACATACATTATAGATGTTACCGTCAGATTGTAATTTCTGTTAAATTGTAAACAGTCTATCAACAATCATTCCAATCTGTATTAAATTAACTTATTGATCTCTCTATATAACTGGATAGAGGATCTCATGCATTAAAATTGATCAAATTTGAAGTGTAAACTAGCGCCTCCAAATGAGTGAATATAACTTAAAAAAATACAATGGGGTAAGCGCATATTTAACAAATTTATACTTCGTAGTAAATCGTAACAAATTTATACTTCGTACAATGTTTTTTTTAGTTTCCAGCTAATTTTTCTGGGTGCTGGGAATGCTTTAATATTAAAAACTTAAAATTATTTTACGCTAATGCGATCAGTGACTTAACCCAACACATTCAGCTCAGTTAAGTTAATATATAGGTTAGATTAACACGAGTTGGGATGGTTTTTTGTACCTGAGGATAATTTTATAATTTTACTAGACGGTTTACAAGCTAGCGGAAATTAAATCTAACGGTGGACATATATATATTATATATAGATTTACTTCTATTAATTTCCTGCTAGCAAGATATTGATTTCGCTCCGAAAATTTCATATTATCTTTATACTTTTATATTACAATTATTTATTTTTGTCTAAGGTTAAATTTTTCTATTCAATTTTTGCCTAATTTTGATGAGGGCCAAGTTCCTAGTTTCTACTATTTCTTTTCAATAAAGAACCCAACTTTTAGGTTACTCTGAAGATCAAAACCAAATTCAAAATGTTTTAAATATCACCCCCCCCCCCTTTTCTCACCCAAAATTATTATATCAATGGTAATATTTCAAACATATACAGGTCATATCCAAGTATATACAGAATATTTAAACAATTAATCTATTAGTTGTCAACTTTTGCTTAGTTATTAATTAGTATGTTTCAAATTGTAGATCTATGTTTAGAAATTTATTAGAAATCTTTAAACTTATCATAATAAAGTTATTGGTTTGATCTATAAATGTCATATTTACACGGCTGGTTACTCTGTTGCAAAAGAACAAAAAAAACAAACAAACACATGCGCAATGCATTTCTTGCGCACTCTCAGCACAATATTGTTTACAATATAAAAAAAATAATAAATTTTTTGTTCTTCATAATATTCGCAAGTTGATCTAGTTTTGTTGATACTATGATTTTTTATCCTTTTTTATAGCAGTGAATTAAAAATAATTGTACATAAAGATATAATGAGTTTCTTTTTATTCTCACAAGTGATTTGTTTTAATAAAGGCCATATTTATATATGTACGTTTATAGAGACAGTACCAGTACCGTGCTTACTTTCAAAACAAACCCCCTATGGCCCCCGAACAGTTATTAAATATTTTATTATATTAATTTTTAACGTGTAGTATTTTTTTTAATCTTATATGCCATGATATTACTATGTATATTATGATCTTGATAAGAAAACTTGAACCATTACAAGCTTCTATTTTATTTAGTTTCACCTGTCTGTCTGTAATCAAATCTTGCAAGTCTCTGTCTAGCGCCTGCTCTATAAATAACAGAAGAAATTTGCTGCGTAATTCTTTCTGTGGGTAATTTTTTTATGAAGGCTGGCGTCTTGCTTTTTTGGGAACTTCTCCAGTACTCAAGTTCATATTTTCTATGCAGAATTGAATTTTCTTTTGAGAATAATTCTCGCACATCACAAAACGACTCAAATTCGATAAAAATTATTTTTTAGTGTCTAAACATACTCGTAAGTGTCGTCTTGCGTTACCGTATCTTAGACTGTATTAAAAATATCTTTTATTTTGTTCTGAGTAGTATCATGATACAATTAGCTCAAGTATGTTCTTGCGTAAATACACTCTCTCACTCTTGATTAATCACTCTCGCGCTCTTTTCACCATCCTCCACCATATTGGTTGAAGTTGTTTATTTACGTCTTTTAGTACGCATTTTTCTTTTCTGAATTGGTTAGATTTTCTCAAAACGCGTTCGTATCACGAATATTACTTTGTCTAATTGTAATATGCGTATTGCTACCTCAGTTATCTCGGTTGTTAGTTTGAGCCTCTATTAGTAGTTTCTATTTTTAGGCAACCACCATCAATATGATTTCATCGACAAAACTGTTTAGCTTAGAGTCCTCAAGTACCTTTATTTTCAAGAGATCGTCAATGTCTAAAGAATTTATGTTTCTGTAATTTTATGTTCTGTATTCACCTAACTATTAATTTGATTCATCAAAAACTAACCAGATAGTGTGTTAAAATTTTATGAGTTAGTTAGATTCATAGATTAGTTAGATAGATTTTATGCAGTTAGATTCATTTTCCACTGATTTATAGTGTACACCAGATGGATGCGCGAAACATTTTAATGATGACACATTTTTGTTAAAACATTACTCGGTGCTCTCTGTTAAACATAGCGACTGTAATGTCAATGAGTTTGAGTTTAGTTTAATATTTTACTTTGAGGGGGTTAGTTTTTTTATGTTGAATTTTTCATATTTTATTGCTACACTACTGGATCTCTACTAGTGTGGTGGTTATTGCATTGTTTATAATATTGTGTGTATATGTTAGGAATCAGAAGTCAGAACGTGGATTCATCATAAGTTCCTATACCGTGGATATCTATTGTTGTTTTTAAATATCAGTGGCAGTGGCATATATTTTACAAAAATATAATTGTGTTCAATTGAAATATTTTTAAAATTTAATTGTGTGTTTAAATTGTTAAGTTTGGTGGTGGTTTTTATGTTTAAGTTTATTAACAAAATAACCGGGTAATTTGGTTTGTTTATTTTTTTTCCCACATTTGTTAATTGTTAGGCTCGATTTACACTAAGAACTCTTTTTGTAATGTTTAAATGAAACGGTACAATCATAGAACAATAAATTATTTTTATCCTCAAAATCGAAATAAAAAACATATCATGATTTATATTTACGTTTTGAGATGTTCTACAATAATGTAAGACATTTACAAAAAAAAATTTGTGTGTATATGTGTGTGTTGTCAAATTTTTTGGCGTAAAATAAATAATTGCCAAATAAATATTGATCATTTATAATTTTTTGTACTTCTAGTAGATTTTCAATTAAATTAGTGCGAAAGAAAGGAGAGTTAAAAGAGTGGAGAATTTTTTTCGAAATTTTTCAAAAGACCAACCCGGACACAATACATTGATTTTTTGTTACGGTTAAAATTTTTTGAAAACTATGGATTAAGGTAGTTTTGATCACGCAGATCAAAAGTTCTTATGGATTCAACCCTCAAAAACCCTTCCCTTCCGAGCCAAGACTCTTCAAAGGTTATGCCTACATAAGATATTTCTTTTTGGTTTCTTATGGACTCAATCCTTAGAATCACTTCCTTTCTGAGCTACAGCCCTTCAAAGGTTATGCTTACTACGGATTGAGGTAGTTTTAATCATGCTGATTAAAATGTCTTATGGACTCAATCCTCAAAATCCCTTCCCTTCTGAGTAATCCCCTATGAAAAAATCAGATTTTTAATATGTATAAAATTTTATTTGTAGTTTAAAGCCTCAACAGCATACCGCAAAAATTTGGGCCTAATTGCATTTAAGTGCTTGAAAAAAACCACCCAAAAATAAAGATTTTCTGTTTCTATACATGCTAGAAAGATGGGATTTTAAACAACCGATTTCCCATAACGCAAAACCGCCGAAAAATTAAAAAAAATAGTTTTTCAAATTTTCCGGCGGGTTGCCTTGTGCAAAATGAAATTTTTCGGACTTTTCTGTTAATTTGACTTTATTTCGAGTCAATCGGTGAAAATCCTATCTTTCTAGCATGTATAGAACAGAAAATCGTTAATGTTGGTACGTTTTTCGCGCGTTCTTTTTACAATTAACAATCACGCACTTAAAATGCAATAAGCCCCAAATTTTTTTTGGTATGTTATTGTATAAGATTTACACTACAAATAACAATTTTGTTTCTATTAAAAAAATTTTGGGGTAAAAGTGACTAAAATACTGCAAATTTGCAGTGTACTGTCCGATCACCTAAAATGTAAACAAAAATTGCTATTTTTAAACAGGTCAAAATTTGTTTGAACAGTTGTAACTCCGGCTTTAGAAAATTCGCGTGGATTTAATATTAGTATATATGGTGACTTGTGACACAGTTAAACTTAACGTTTTGCATGTTTCGATAATGCAAATGGGTAATCAATATTTTTGTTGTGTTATAATAATTAAAAACAAGGAAATGCTGAATTTGCACTGCTATTGTTTTATTTTTCAACGTACCTTGAAAACAATAGATAAGAGATTTTAAATAAACTAGCAGCCAAACCCGGCGTTGCTCGGGTTAAAATACATCGCATGTTTAATGGTATAAATAATATTTAGAGTTCCATTTTAAGGATCCAGGGTCTTATTCTATTCTATTAGCTTCTATTGTCCTTTTTCTTGTTAAAAAATCGTTTAATTTAGTAAAATTTATATCCAGACAGAATATTTTAATATAAATAACTTACTTTTAACAATAAAACCCTTGAAAAAACACTAAACTTGGTTGAAATTAAAAGATTTAAATTTCGGAAGATGGCCCAGAAAGTTGGTGTACGGTTCTGGCTTGATAATTCAACTTTCTCGATCATTCCAGAAATTTGTTCTGAAAATTTCCGAAAGTTCACATGAGTAAGAAAAGGATAGATATATATTTTTTTTCCACCCATGATAAACTAATCATATCTTCAATTTTTTGAAAGCTGTCACTTTGCTAATGGAAATATATATAAAAAACATTCCCCCAAAAAGGATACGATCGATTCCTTAATATATCTACCCTTAAAAAATCTGTATTTATTTTTAAACCAAATGTCAATTTTAATTATATTTTATCGAGTTGTATATTCTGTACTGTACCTATAGTGCAGTCGCTAGAGGAAAAAACCATGTTGAAACCTGTGAAAATGAGAAATTAAAAATTGAAATTTTTATATGAAGTAATTTTATATTTTCGGCATGTTTTTTTCACAATTTTTCATTTACCGTTGTGTTGATAATTAGTACCTGAATAACCGAGCTTTGCTCATTATATATTTTAAATGAAACCTAGCCAGATGGATTTTTCGTCCCAAATACTCCCTGCATACTAATCCTGTAACAACGCCATCTACTGAAACCTATCTTCAATGTTTCAGTGTCGGTAAAGCAGTTAGTTGCTCCCAATTTAAATAATGTGTTAAATTTATAATATGCGTACTTTACGCTTCATCTAAGAAAATTCGCTAAAACTGCGCAACTTTAGGAAAAGAAACTTGAAGTCATAAAGCAAATTATCTATTCATTTCAGTAACTGGCAGATCGAATTTCCCTTTCAAAGTTTGATCTAAAAATGTCATTTGATTTTATTACTTTTTACAATTTTGATTTGTTGTTTTTCCAAATTATGTTTTTCATTCGGGAAACTGTCAAAAAATATTGATGGCAAATCTCAACACTCTAAAAAAATGAAATTTAATAATCGACAAAAACAATCAGTTAATAATGTCTCCAGAATAAAGATAAATTTTAGAGCAACAGTTGCATCATTTAAAAAGAGGTATATGCTTAATTCACAAATTTTGAAATCAGATCAACATCCATCATTGAAGCAAAATAGAATAAAAAGTTTTTGTTGACTGGCAACCATTTTTTTAATAAAAATGTCAAATTAACTTTATTTTTCTTTGGATTAATTTTTTTTTTTACTAATTTTGATTCAGAGAAGGTTTAATCAAAACATTGTGAATAATTCCTTTTAGACAATTATCTGGAAGTCCTAAGGCATCAAATGTATGATTTTACCCGTGGACATCCTTGTATATATTTGCGGTATGCATCAGTAAAGCTATTATTTAGAAAGATAGTTTGAATTTTGACATTTTTTTTCACTTTTTAAGATCGACATTTATAACTCGTTTCGTATCTTTCTGCTCAACAGAACAGGGGTTGATGTTTAAAATCAATCGATATTTTACGCTTTCGTAAAGTTTTTTATCGCCCGATTTTTAAATCTTGTTGGAAAATTTAAAAGAAAACAATTTTTTATAATTATAAAATCTATTATAAATTTAATTATGTTTTTATGAGTGGAATTTATATATAAATTAATTATGGTAATTTCCTTTTAATTTTACAGAGGAGTACGAGTTTTCTCAAATGAAAGTGAAACAACAGCAACATCCACAGACAATAGTACTAATGAAAAAGTGGAAATACATAATTCTGTTAGTGACACACTTTCTGAAAGTAATAATTTAAGTAATGAAAATTTACGTAAAGTTTCGACAGCGGTTAGTGAACGAACATCATTACCATTGAACGATGATGGTTCTATTAATTATGATGGTAAGTAAAACTCTAACAAATTTTCATCCTTTTCTTACATAAAATTTTTCATCTCCTAAAAAAGGGAATATGTAATTACAAAATATCGTTTCTATTTGCTCTGGGAAATAAATTTGAATGAAACTTTTTATACCGTGTTTATAGGATCCCAAGAAACATTGAGTCAACTTATCCTAGTCAGAAAAGGGCATAGGGCCCCAGCGGGGGGCATATGAACCCTTATTTTTTGGAAATTTTGGCTTAAAATTGTTATCTAGTAGGTAATTTTAGTCATCTAATACGAAGCCGATGTCCGATTACACGGAGTTTGCCCATCTTTCGAAAATCGCATCATTTTTGACCAAGAATTTCATTTTTTTGGCACAAAAACTAAATTAAGTATTTCTCGTCCAAACTGTGCTCTTGGAGGTATTTTTGGTTGCTGATTACGAATCCAAGATTAACACGAATTCTGTCACATCTTCTGAAAATCGTGTCATTTTTGGCAAAGAATTTAATTTTTTTGGCACAAAAACGACAAAGTAAATGTTTAAAAAAATGACGCGATGTTCGCTGCGATAGATGCGAAAAAAGTGTATTTTATAGTCTTTTTATAAAATCGGATGCGCATACAAAATATTAGTAAATTATTCTTTTTAATTAAAAAAAATGTCCTTAACAATATTTTCAGTCCTGGAAATCCATTAAATATTCATTATTTTTACTTTCCAAATTCGCATGATTTAAAATATAACTTTTTTGTTTAAAGCTTTGTATGACGAAGACATTGAGGAAGACTCTTCATTAATGGAAGCACATGGTTCAGTAATAACACATTTAATATCTCAGATCAAAATTGGTATGGACCTAACGAAAGTTGTATTACCAACATTTATATTAGAACGACGATCATTACTAGAAATGTATGCTGACTATTTTGCACATCCAGATTTATTTGTAAGGTTTGTAAAAACATAAATATTATCTGTTAGATCAAAAGACTATCGTCGCATTCTTAACAGTTGTCAGTCATGGCCGGATTAATCATGTTGGAGGCTCTAAGCTTTTTCTATCTTTTGTTTTTGAGTGTATATACGTCATTAATATTTTAAAATAATAATTTTTTTTCTCCGGATAGTATTGCTGATCAAAAAGATCCAAAAAGTCGTATGGTACAAGTTGTTAAATGGTATATGGCCTCATATCACGCTGGTCGTAAAAGTTCTGTTGCCAAGAAACCATACAATCCAATTTTAGGTGAAGTATTTAAATGTTGGTGGGATTTACCGCATGATAGTCAAGAAAATTTATCATCTTCATTAAATAATTCGACCATTACGACATCGACTAGTGACCAGAATGTTGATACGTCACCGTCGTTGGTAACAGATGGACCTGTCCCGTGGGGTACACGAGATCAACTTACATTTGCTGCTGAACAAGTATCACATCATCCGCCAAGTAAGAAATTTTCCATTAGATAATATGTAACATTCCCTCTTTGGATAATTTCTGCGCACGGCCCTGATATCTAAGATAATTTTTTCACCCGGTATAATATAATTTTTTTGTTTGTTTCTAGTATCAGCGTTTTATGCCGAACATTATAACAAACGTATAAGTTTTTGTGCGCATGTATATACAAAATCAAAATTCTTAGGTTTATCTGTATGTGTATATAATATTGGAATAGGTAAAATTACGTTATTAGATTATAATGAAGAATATACGGTCACATTTCCAAATGGCTACGGTCGATCAATATTAACGGTACCATGGATTGAGTTAGGTGGTCAAGTAAAAATTGAATGTCCACAAACAAATTATCACGCGGATGTTGAATTCTTAACGAAACCATTCTATTCAAATAAAAAACATCGTATTACAGCGGACGTATATTCAGCAAATGATAAAATACCATTTTTAAAAGTATCCGGTGAATGGAATGGTGTTATGGAAGCCAAATGGAATGATGGTGTTAGTATATTTTTATTTATTATTTAGGATTAGCTGATTAGCTACAACTAAACCAGGATAATCTGGACTTATATGCGATTATGATTAACCTGAGCCATGTAATCTAACAGTCAAATTTTTATTCGGTGTTAGTTTTCTTTAGATCATTACCTCATTTTTGAAATTTCATTGAATTTTTTCCCCATGATTGAAGTAATAATAATAATACATAAGAGGGATATCGCAAATGGGTGCCTAGCACCTAGACCATGGAGTCCTCTATGTCCTTCTTGAGAACAACAACCTTTGCCACTCGAAGGCAAGACTGTTCTGGGTAAGAGTTGCTATTTTAAGCAGATGAAGCTATTGGATTCTGACGGGGCCAGAAGTCACACTCTAACTCCAAAGTGGTCCAGTAATTTGACTGTGTTATTCAGCGACAGACGGTTGTTTTAGCAAATAATAATTTCAAAAATTTTAATATTTTTTTAGCGAACAGAACCATTTATTGATGTAAATAAATTAAAAGTTGTAAAGAAAAAGGTGAAACCAATCAGTCAACAAGAAGATAATGAATCACGACGATTATGGAAAGATGTAACCGCTGGTTTACGGTTTAATAATATTGAACAAGCTACACAAGCTAAAAGTGATTTAGAACAGAAACAAAGAAATGAAGCGAAAGAACGTTTACGAACAAATGACAAATGGGAAACAAAAGTAAATATTTTTTATATTTAAATATTATGTAATAATTCTGATGATATCATGATCATCATTTGCACCCATTTCTCTCTTTTCTGTTGCCTTATTGCCTGATGAACGTTAGCTTTTTCACGATGCTGTTATTATTAGTTCCTATTATATAATACACCTATTACAGTTTTGGTACCTTTATATATTTTACGGCATTTGCTTCGCCAAGATGTCAGTGCCACGAGTAAAAAAAATGTAAACCATTCTCGTTGCAATCAGCTGATTATTTCAATGATTAAAGAGGCAGCCTCAAAGTACAAAGACCTTGCATTGAATCTTTTTAAAGTTCTGCTAAAATATAAATTTCTTTTTCAGTTATTCCAACCTGAAGGTGAACTTTGGAACTACACAACACCCTTATCAGATCGTATCGAGAATCAATTATAACGCAGATTATCATTAAATTAAATTATTATTCAAAAAAATAATTGCGTTAGTTAAAAAAAATAAAAAACAATAATTTCTCTTACACAATCCACACAAAAATATATGGGTTACATAACATATATAATTATTTGACACACTGTGGACTACCAAACCTACCAAAATAATAAATATTATGTATTTGTAAAACAAACATAAAATAAATGATCAAACGATTGAAGTTTGGTACTTAAAAAAATAATAATAAATATGATGCTGCAAGTTCTATTTAATTACCTTTTAAATAATCTTATTATTATATTAATTAATTATTTAATTAAATATTAAAAAATAATAATGTTATACCAATATTTGAAAATATAATTAAAATGTGTTTTGTTCATATTTTTTAAAAACCACCTCCATTTGCAATTCTTTTTTTTTTTTAATTTTATTATTTTTTAAAAAACTATTATTTAGGTATTGATTATTGTTTGTGATGTAAAGGAACAATGTTAAATTCAAATTTTCGGAAGACGACTGGGCCGTTCTGAAAAAAAAAAGATTTTGACCTTATTATTTCAGTTTTTGTCGATTTTGATCCAGAAGGAATAGTTTTACATCAAAGATAGTGGATGGAATTTTTAAAATAAATTAAATTTGCAGCAATTTTAGACCAGAACGGTTTTTATAGCACTCATAGTTTCAGAGATACAATTTTTCAAAATTTGGCCAATTTTTCAAGTTGCACGATTAGCCTCTAGACTGAAAGGGATCACTTCGGAGTCCCCTAAGACCCAAAGAAAGTCAACTAAGAGGAAGGGAGAGGGTTTCTAAGGAAATACTAGATCTTCAAAACTGAACTAAAGTATTGGTAATCTGTATGTAAGTTGGGTTAATGTTAAAGCAGAGTCCTTTGGTGTAAACTTCCTAGCTCTTACTCTTTCTTTTTTATGACAAAATATCATGGATTTTGGCGGAATTGAAACAATTTCAATTTAAAGATTGGTTCAAATTTTTTTAAAACTTTAGACAACTACCTAATATAATATCTAGAAAATGATAGCGATTCTAAGACTGAATAAGAATTTTGCATAAATTATACTTCTCTATAGAAATTTATCTTTTGGAACGTCACCTTACGTTAAATAATAATTATTGGGATTTCGTAACAAAAAAAATTACCAATAAAATTTTTAAAAACTTTTATTCATAAAATTCTTGTTTTATTTTTGATCCGTAAATAATAAACTTTTGTACTACTATAACAAAGCCATTATTGAATATTTTATTATGTATGAAAACGAGATATGATCATTTTTGTAAGCGGTAATCGTACTGCACTGAAACTGCATTTCCATTTTACTCGATTCCTGGCAAAAATACAACACAATTTGTAAGGTTCTCAGGTTTAGAGAATTTTACGTTTTTTAGGGCATGTTTAATCACCTCTTACAAAATCGCTCATAATTGGACAACGAAAAATCGTATGGCTATGAAATGTACATAAAATTAAAACGGAAAAATAAGACTCATGAAAATCATAATAGTTTTCATTAACAGGGTGTGACATGTGCTGTGCGTCATGATAAACATAGAACTTTCTACCTTTTAAAAATGGATGATCTTGAATTTCTGATGGATTTCGAATCTTAGAATAAATTGGAGTAACGCGACAATTTATTTTTGCTCATAATATTTAATAATACATGAAATTTATAAAATTAAAAAACCCGACCTTTCCCAGGTTTTCTTGGAACATAGATAATAATATTCTCGATCAAGTCACCTTTCAAATAAAAAATCAAAATCAATGAATCCTTTTAAAAGTTACGATGCCGCAAAAATAGACACGATCAAACTGATAATACTCTTTTCGCGCCAAGGGTTGAAACGGCTGAACCGATTTTGATAAAACATGTCTAAGAAAACCATCTCTAGGATTAAAAATTATAGATTACACATTCTAGTCGCCATTAGTGATTTTTAGCTGCCTCACAAATTTTTAATGATTTATGAATGAAATCAGACATTTTTTTATTTTGATAACAATAACAAACAATAAAATGATAACAATTAATAATAATTATAAATAATACACCGTTATTTATATATATATAAATATATATAAACAAATAATATAAATAATAGGTAAAATTTACAAGCTATTTAATTATTTATTTAGTGAGTTTTAAAATTAATATTTTTTTTAAATAATTAATTACTGATTGATTGTTTTTATTTAATTATTTTAATTTGTAATTAATTAACGATGATGAGGTCGTAGTTCATTTAAAGTAGCACATGATGGTGTTGCTATCGATTGCGCCTTTTTGAATAGTTCTTCATCACCGAAATTTCGTGCTTTCCATATCATCGTCTCACCTATTAACAAAGGAAAAAGTTTTTAGAATTCGGATATAGAAACCTAACTATAGGTTTTGTCTTTCCCATAGCAAGAATGGCTACGAGAAGTCCATCTTGATTGATTACTGGGACTTTGCACAGAGTCGCATGCCAAAAGGTGTGTAACCACAGATAGGCCATTCGACTGTACTTACATAATCGTAGAACATAGTTAAAAAGGGTGGTGGGACTCTTGACAGGACACTGTCGATTGAACTACCTTCTTCATAACATGGTAATCTCTGATGATCCCAGGGCCTGAATGTAGGACGACCAAACCTCTCTTCGGTTTGGGTTCGAAACCTTGGAGAGAAGTTGTGGGATTTTTGCGTGGCGTCTGGTCTCGACAGAATCCAATAGCTTCAACTGCTTAAAATAGCATCTATTAATTGGAGAAGTCTCGCTTTCGGGTGACAGGTTGTTCTTAAGGATTGCACAGAGAACCATGTGGTCTAGGTGTTAAGGACCCATTTGCGGTACACTTCAAACAGCAAGCTGTTCCTGAATGATGATATCTTAAGATGGAGGGAGGAACGCACTCGTTGTTCTACTAGACAGACATGGACGGAGTACAATCGTAGGCGTTCCGCATATCTTATATCGCTTCAAAGACCTCTATAAGCAAAATTGTTGGGGCTATTACAGGACACTAGTTAGGCAGCAGGCACGCTGAATAACTGGGCCTACCAATGCATCATGATTTTTGCAGGAGCAGCCACAGTGAAGAGAAGGAAACGGTATCTCATATTCTCTGACACTATCCACAGTCAAAGGTCTAAATATATCTCACCCCAGGACAGCTCCTCTAACCTAATTATTAAGAGAAATATTTGCTATGCAACTGAAATACTTACGATAATTTCGCTCTCGATGACAAGCATGTCGTAAATTTGTTATAAATTCCTCTTCAATTGTAGCTTCTAAACGTTTCAATGAACCTTGATATTCATTATGAAATGTTTCCTTCACATAATATGGTATATGTAAATGTTCCGTATGCCTTTGGACTATGAATTTTCTAAAAATGACAACAAAATTATAAACATAAATTTGATTAGAATGGAAGGTATTTCTATCTATTTTTTAAGGTATTTCTATCTAACGACAGGAGGCCAAAAATAGGTTATTTCAGACCACCTGAACTCTGAAGATAAAATTAAACGAATCAATAATTGGTTACGTTCTATAACTCTACGATAAGGAAATACTGACTTCTGATTGATTCGATCGATTGAAAGCGCGTGTTTGACGCGTCAATAGAGTAAAACTTTTATTCGAATTTTACCAGAATTCGTCACCGATATTAATTTAAAATTAAATATGCAATTCCATGCGTACAGCGTAAAAATATGAGAAGAATAAGATAATGTTCTTACTGAGTGGCATGAAGACTGTAGACTGGATCCGAAATAAATAAACTAGACATCATACTTAAAATAATTAATATTAATATTGGTAACATTTGTACAAAAGCTGTGTAACCATTTTGTTGCTGAAATTTAAAAAATAAATTGTATTGAGACCATGAACAAAAAAAAAATACAAACTCTTTTCTTTAAGCTAACTTAGTTTTTTTTCGCCTAATACTAAAGTCATTGTCGTGAAGACAACTTTTCAAGAACTGTAGGAAAATTCAAAATAAATAAAATCGCTATCAATTTCCAGCAATAATTTTTTTTAATCGATTAACAGAAAGTGAAATGCATAGTTGTAATTGAATTTATTTTTTCTACAGACGATCCATGATACAAATACACAAGGTATATCATTGTTGCCTCTCCCAAACGCCCCATTCATTTTAGTCTGTCATTCTCATAGCCAAATTTTTCGTAATTAAGCCCATCTGGATTGCTGAGACTTCGCACAAGAGACTTAAAAAAGATGAAGTTTTTGAGTTTGTTCCGTGTTATCCGAGTTTTCGCTTATACTAGGTACCTCCTCCCCACATTAACTTGGATAAACGAGGTTCTACTCTATTTGTATCATTCACAGTCTTAAGTTTACGACAGTACTTGAAATTTAACGTTAAGCATTCTTAGACAAGACTCAAAATGTAGACTATGTTAAAGTGCTCATCAGATCAAATCGAAGCTAAACAAAAACTATTCCCAATAACAATCCACCAGTTCCTAAGATCCGTAGATGTACTGGATACAGAAAGATCATATCCATTTCTCTCGATTTTTGTCAGTTCAAAATGTCAACTCCCCGACTTTAATCAATTCACATACTCTAACCAATTATAGCGACCATTTTCAATACATTTAGATACCTTTACAGTTTCTTTAAAAAGTTTTCGATTTATAGAATTGGCATGCATTAAATTCACACGAGATAATATTTACTTTACTGAAAGTTTCTTCAGAATAAATGACGAACGCGAATAAGGTAGTGACCCATTTTGGACCGAAAGATTTGACCCGAATAATTGCAGTAAATGTTTATCAAAAAGTTGAGAGAACATACTAGTTTTCCTTCAAAGTGTAAATAATGCTCTCAGAGGCGAATTAACAAATTTTTCATCTGTAGGCAGTTTCAAAAATTCAATAACACTTTTTCTATTAGTTCTTTATTTCTTAGAACCTGTAAAATCGCATTGGTTGTTCGGGGTAGTTCTCCGGTTCGAACTATCGTAGATGGATAAATTCATCAACAAAACACTTTTCTAAATCACCAGAATACTTCGTTACTAACATACTTGTTCTATTTCGAATTTATTCAGTGTTTAAACTGGTCAAATTTCTTAAAAACGAAAATTTACTGGAAAAATTGCTGTAAAATTCTCGTCTCTTTTGAAATTCAACCACAAGTCTGTCTCTAATTTATAAAGATTCATCTGCTGTGAGCTTTTTCTTCCGTATTCTTTTTGTGCCTACTTTGCCTTATTGATAATCCGCCTCTGAGTGCTCTAGGAAGGAGAAAGTACACACAAAACATAAGGCACAATCCTTAAGGATAAGGCTTAAAATTTTGTTAAAAAATACATTTAACGGTTTATAAATATTTCATTTATTAAATTTTCTTATTTTAATTAAAATCACAGAATTTTTCTATATAATTTTACAAATAAAAAAATATCACGTGACATTTTAACAATCCAAAATGACAGTCATCATGCCATTACCTATGATTGGATAGCTTAATTGATCTGATGGCCATCGTTAACCTAGGTTTAGAACGTTACGATGAAGAGAGAGGAGGATTACCACACATATCCACGTCTTAATAACATCGCTTGAATATATAGACAAATAATTAAAAAGAATATTTTAAAATAATTTACTTCATGACGTGATTGTGATGTGTTTGTTTCACCAGATCGTGCCCATCGTCCACCACGACGTACGTAAACATTTTGTTGTGGAAAACCACCACCAAAGAACATGTTAAATAATTCTTCGGCGGTGATATCAGCCTCGAAGCCACGACTATAATGTTGACTAGCGGATTGAGAGGATGCACGATTTGGCATGTTGCTTGCTTCACTACCAAATAGATCATATTGTTTACGTTTTTCTGGATCTGTTAGAACGGCTACAGCATTTCCTATTTTAAACAACAATTTACGAAAAAAAAAAATGTTAATTCAGTTAGAAAGGTGACGATAAATCGATGTAAAAATACATTTTACACGATTATTTTTTATAGAATTTGTTTGATAAATCATTTCGTATGTTACATCGAGCTGGATGCAAGTGTACATTTACAAGAAGTAATGTGTATAAGAAAGATACAATTATATGTTTGCTTGTGTATGTTTTTACTGTAGCTTACCTCAGTCGCAGTTTGCTTTGAGTTGTGTGACTGACTAATGCATTTGGTCTCTGAACAGTAGTAGATAGTTCAGTATGCTTTGATAAGCACGCATAAAAGCAAATATATAATAGTATCTTTCTTATACATAAACGTGTTGTATATTTAATATTTACCTATAGCTTTAAAAGCTTCTGCCGCACCAGGCGCTTTATTTTTATCCGGATGTAACTGTAATGCTAATTTTTTATAAGATTTTTTTATAACTGAATCAGTTGCATCCTTGGTCACTTCTAAAATTTCATAGTAGTCTTTACAACTCTTAATTCGTTTTACCTAAAAACAAAATTTTATTATACCATGTATATATGAAATATATCATAGTATATTAAGTTTAGTTCCAAGTTTGTAACACTTAAAAATATTAATACTATAAACAAAATTTTGGTATAGGTTTTCATTAAATCATCTAATTAGTCCATTTTCGCGTCTGTCTGTCAACAAGATAACTCAAAAACGAAAAAAGATATAAAGCTGAAATTTTCCTAGCGTGCCCAGGACGTAAAAAGTGAGATCGAGTTCGTAAATATGCAACATAGGTTAACTGGGTCAACCCCTTAGAAAAAATTCGGGAAAAAATTTTTGTTTCCGATTTCGATAAAACTCTATATATAAGATAATTTTGATCCAAAAAATACCAAAATCGGGTTAATGTGTCAATTGGATGTATAGCTTTTGAGAAAATCACTCGCTGTGTCCAATTTTGAATTATATCCCAAAAGCCACGCATCCAAACATTAAATAAACCCGATTTTTGATTTTTTTTTTTTGGGTTAAAATTGTCTTGTACAATGAATTTTATCGATAACGGAGGCTATATCGATAACGAAAGTTGTTGCGGCTATCACAGGACACTGGCTGGGCGGCAAGCATGCTGAACGCTTAGGCCTAGCAGTGTATCACGACTACTGCAGGAACTGTCACAGTGGTGACGAGGAGGAGACAATGTCTCATCTTCTCTGTCACTACCCAGCTCTTGTCATGACTTACTTGAGCCAGCCTCTCTTTGACGACCTCTCCGACCTAAAGTCAGTCGACGTCAAAGCCCTCCTGCTGTTCTTAAACAGCTCCAAATGGTTCATGGAGTAGTACCCTATGATCTAAGTGTGTCCCGCCCCAGGACAGCCACTCTAACCTAACCTAACCTAATCTAAGGGGTACAAAGTCAGGTTTATATATTGATTAGATGTGCAGTTTCTGAAAAGATCGCTCTTCGTGTCCAATTTTTTGATTTTATTTCGAAAACCTATACAAATTAGAATGTATTTCCTTCGATACATGTTTCACCATTTTATTATTTTCAGATAAAGAATCTACTTTCAGAAATGAATAGAAACGAATATATTGTTAAAAACTTACAGCTTCTAATTGATCAGGTGTAAATTCCACTGGTGTTGATTCCGCTTTAGCCGCTGCAGGTTGTCGTCGACGAACTTGTGGACTTTCTTTTGCATGATCTTTCATGCTAGATATCTTAATTAATAATTCTAAACAATAAACACTCTCATTAGCTTAAAAATGCATCTTTCTCCCTTCCTCAACAATAAAAAACTAAAGTATACTAACCTTTAGCTTTAGTAGATGGATAAAGTCGTTCAGCTTTATGTAAAAATTTTTCAGCTTTTTCACGATTCCCGAATTTTATATTTATTTCAGCGATTTCAATACAACGATCAGCCTCGTCTTTGTTACTTTCAAGCATTTTGACAGGCTTTTTGCTAAGAAAAAAAAAATTTTTTTACTACCAAGGAAATTTTTACTATTTCATTTATAAATTATGCAAGGTCATTAATCATATTTAATTAATTAATGTGTTTCAAATGCATTAATTAACGAGTATTTTAGCTCTAATAAAAACTAAATGTAATTATTTTATGAATATTGTAGGGGGATTAAAGATTAATTTTAATTTAATTAAATAATATGTATATTTTTACTTACAATTACACAATAATTTTAAAAGCTAAATTTTATATTTTTTATTTTATATTATGGCATAAAAATGGAAAATATTTCAAAATATGCATTTATAGGAAAAAAACCCAGTCTAATTTTATATGATGTTGTCAAAAATAGTAATTAATTTTTACAAAATGTTTTAATGAACAGGAATGCGACTCAAAATTGATAATTTCATTTACATTTATGACGTCTGAGCACCTGATAAATATATGTCAAGAAAGAATTAAAATACACGTACATTGGACTGTGTATAAAATCTTAACTTTATTTATTCTTAGGGCTGTGTCACCCAAGTTTGTGGTGCATGGATATAGGAATATTTTAAAAGGGATGGAGTATAACCGAATGGGGTGAATCTCACTCAGGGGGAAGAGGCATGGTATCATTGTGCCTACTTTCTATTGGCTGTTAACTAGGTGCATGCTGAAAGTATGCTCAAAGCGTTCTTTAAGTGTTTTTGATTCGTTTGTAAGCATGGAAACATGTTTGACATATGGTTGACGTGTGTGGACAACATAAATAAATAATCTTGTATTCAAAAGAAAAGTAAAATTTGTAAAGAAAAATAAATACGTGAAGTATTTATGGTTGTTTTAAAACAATTTTTTCAACGATATAAGTCACCTAAACGTAACAATATTCTATTCAATTTAGTGAATATTCAATCTTCAATCCTAGTGTTACAACTATTATAAGTTAACTAATGAAATTCAAAAGAAGGCTTCAGAATGTCTCGAAAATACGTCGATAAATTTTCAATACTAAATTTCAACGTACATTATAGAATTTTTAAAACATGAAATTAATGTAAAAATTTATTTGGGGAAATTATTACTTATTTATGTATTGAATTATGTTCCCGTGAACCTAATCTTTAATTTAAATAAATGTTATTTTTATTATTTTACGAATTATTTACGATATATTCTTTAGGTAATTAGTCGGTCAGAGGAATATTAAAGGTATATTCCTTCATCCAAGGGTAATTAGTTAAAAATATTATATTTGTAATTAATTTTTAAATTATGTATTTAAAAAAAAAAATACATTTTTTTCTTTAAGGTAAAAGATTTTAATTTAAATAGAAAGATTTTTTGCTCGGACCAATCTACAACACACGCAGAATTCGATATCCCATTTAAAATTTCCCGCAGTTGAGAGTGCGAACAACCGCAGCCAATCAAAAGCAGGCATATTGCTTGAGTCAATCTAAAACCATGGATATAGAAATATTAAAATCTAAAACACACGAAATATTATCGTTCTATTTGAATTTCCCGCAAATGAGAATCGCAGCCAATCAAAAGTAGGCACATTGCTCCCCCCTGAGTGATACACCCCCCTCGTCTAAAGTAGGACTTTATACTACATCCCTACTCTAATTACTAGAGATCCGTGGTGTTCGAATAGCGCCACCTTTTTTTCCTTATTATTAATTATTAAAAAAACTGATAAGCAAACTTAGGGTATTTTCCCACAATTGGCGCTGTTGTATTTAACGATTGGTATTCATGATAGAAACATGAATACTGTACACCAACACCTATCAAATTCTTTTTTAACTTGTCAATCCTAACCTAAAATAGCATGTTATGCCGGATCAAGTATATCAAGGGAAGCAACACAATTTTTTTGGATTGTAAATGGACTATAGATCAAAATGTATGAAATGGTCTTAAATTAGGAATTAAAAAATCACAATCCAATACCGTCTTTTAGTAATAACATCTTCGTAAGGGATAAATTTACAGTGAATGATATTTGAATTCTTTATTAAACCCCCCATCAAACATAACCTCATTTTATCAGCAACATTAATTCATAGCGATTAATAACTTATTTATTATTATACAAAAATGTATAAGATCCCAAAGATATTACAAACGCCACAAACAAATAATTTTTTAAGAACTTACATGATTAAACGATCAATTGTAAATAATGAAGGTAAAATTTTTGTTAAAAAATTTGTGTGTAAAATGTTTTTTTAAAGATTCGAAATTTTTTCTAGGCCAAATACGTAAGACATCAGTAACTCCAAAAAATTTAGAATTCACCACACCAGTTTTATATAAATCTTGGAATTATCCACAATATATTAGAACGGTAAGTGCCGTTTTTTTTTTGTGTCACAATTTTCGAATAAATCTAATAAAAATGTTTGTGATTTTAGTTTAGTACAAATAAAGAAAAAACAAGCACAGAAAATGAGATACCGTTTCGAAATAAGCTTTTGTATGGGTTTGTGGTTTTAACGACTTCAGTTGCAGGCGTAAGTATTCGAGAACGATTAAATTGGTTAAGTTTTGTTGTTTTTTAATGTTCTTTCATAATTTTTTTTCAGTTGTATGTCTACTACACAAAATTTATTAAAAGTGATGAGAAAAAATCTCCGGAATTAGTTGAAAATATTTCAACAGAACCAAGTAAGTTAATAATAACGAAATAATATTCAAAAAAATAAAAACGTACCGATTCCGTTAAATAGAAACTGGAAAACAAAATTTCAGGGGTATACACAGCGACTATAGTAGGTTAGGTTAGAGTGGCTGTCCTGGAGTGGGACACACTTAGACCATAGGGTCGGTTGTGATATCGTAAATGGGTTGGCCCATCCCCGGCCACTACTCCATGAACCATTTGGAGCTGTTTAAGAACAGCGAGAGGACTTTGACGTCGACTGACCTTAGGTCGGAGAGGTCGTCAAAGAGAGGCTGGCTCAAGTAAGTCCATCTCCTCATGACAAAAGCTGGGCAGTGACAGAGAAGATGAGACATTGTCTCCTCCTCGTCATCACTGTGACAGCTCCTGCATTAGTCGTGATACACTGCCAGGCCTAAGCGTTCAGCATGCTTGCCGCCCAGTCAGTGTCGTGTGATAGCCGCAACAACTTTGCGAACAGAGGCCCTTGGAAGTGATATGAGAACTTCGGAACGCCTGCGATTGTACTCAGGCCATATCTGTCTTGTAGTACCACAAGTACGTTCTTCCCTCCATCTAAGATTGGCCTTTTTCAGAATATCCTCTTTCAGGAGTAACTTGCAGTTCGCAAATAGAACTCCCGGGTTTTTATTGATGCTTGTGTCCGGCAGCATTGTGCCATTTCTGGCAAGCTCGTCGGCTTCACAATTTCTTGGAATGTCCCTTGAGCCAGCCTCTCTTTGACGACCTCTCCGACCTAAAGTCAGTTGACGTCAAAGTCCTCCTGTTGTTCTTAAACAGCTCCAAATGGTTCATGGAGTAGTGGCCGGGGATGGGCCAACCCATTTACGGTATCACAACGGACCCTATGATCTAAGTGTGTCCCACCCCAGGACAGCCACTCTAACCTAACCTAACCTACTATTTGACGTCGAAAATCCATCTTTCTTTTCCAAACACCTATCTAAGATACGCGCTCTATGACAGTCGGATAAAAACAGGACCGATAATTATATCTAAAAATTTTGTTATCTAGGTAAAAAAAGCATTCCAAGATATCCGCCAACTTCAGAAGATATACCAGATGACATACCATATTTATTAATAGGCGGTGGAACTGCAAGTTTTTCAGCATTTCGTGCAATAAAATCATTGGATCCAACTGCTAAAATACTTGTTATTAGTAATGAATCGAATTATCCATATATGCGACCACCACTTTCAAAAGAAATTTGGTATAATGAAGATCGTCAATTGATTAAAAAGTTAAAATTTAAACAATGGAATGGGTCGGAAAGAAGGTAAGACTAAAACATGAGTCAACATTTTTTTATTTTAAATCGAAGATTATATTTTTTAATTATTAGATTCTATAATTAATTGGGAATATTCATGAAATTTAAATTTGGTTCAAACATTTTTCTTCCGTAACTTTAATGACTGGACATTTCAACTAAAACATTATTTTAGTAATTAATATTTTTTTAATTACTTAAAATTAATTAATAAAAGTACAAATTCAGTGAGGGCATTTAAAAATTTTTAAAACGGAAATTCAAATTTGTATACGGACATGACATCATAGTACGGGCTTGTCAAATTTGTTGACATACTGTATGATATTAATTACTTACATTTTATATGGTATTTCATTAAATTATATTATTCTACGGCTTTTTATTAGAAAACTTAATAATAACGAGTGTAAATTCTGTGTTGTAAGTTCATTTTTTTAAAGTGTAAATTATACATTAAACTGTCATAAATTGACAGATCACGTACTTATACGTCATCAACAGAGAGCGCCAAAAAACTGCGTTTAAATATCTCAAAATTATAATGTATTTTAAATATTTGTTTACACTTAAATACAGCATTTTTAAACAGTATTTATATTTTTTACTTTGTTATAACGGTGTAAACAATGAATTAAAAATATACAAAAAATACATGAATATTCCCTATTATTTCGAAGAGTTACGATTATTAAAAATATATTTTTATGTATTCAAAAAAAGTTATTTGAAGTCTGACAACACTGAAATGTTTATGTTGACATTTTACGATCAGCAGATGCTTTTGGAATAAAAAATTCCTTGAATATTTTAAATAGAAAACTAAAATTGTATTATTTTTTTCAGTTTATTTTATGAACCAGAAGATTTCTACATGGATTGTAAAGATTTACCAAATGCAAGAAATGGTGGTGTATCGGTGGCTCGAGGTTATACAGTTAAAAAAATCGATTGTTTAAATAAAAAAGTATATTTAGATGATGGTAAAGAAATCACATATGGAAAATGTTTAATAGCAACCGGTGCTAAACCCAAAAACCTAAAAGTGTTTGAAAATGCTGGCGAAGATATACAGAAAAAAGTTACACTATTTCGTACAATTTATGATTTTGAAAATTTAGAGAATGTTTTAAGTAAGGATGTTAAGTCTGTTGTAGTCGTTGGTGGCGGATTCTTAGGTAGTGAAATTTCATGCGCTCTAGCACGTTATGGTAAGTTTTTTTTATTTATACAATTTTATACTGAAAATAGCTTTTATTCATTCACAAGTAACCTTGTCTACTGAGAGTACGCGGTAATTTGCCTCAAATTCGCTAGTACCCTCAAAGAGTAGTTTTTGACAATACCTTTTCAGGATGTTTCTAAAGTAGACTAAATTTCCTACAATATGAGACTACAATAGGAAATATTCATGTATTTTTTTTATATTTTTAATTCATTGTTTACACCGTTATAACAAAGTAAAAAATATAAATACTGTTTAAAAATGCTGCATTTAATTGTAAAAAAATATTTAAAATACATTATAATTTTGAGATATTTAAACGCAGTTTTTTGGCACTCTCTGGTGATCTGTCAATTGGTGACAGTTCAATGTATAATTTACACTTTAAAAAAATGAATTTACAACACAGAATTTACACTCGTTGTTATTAAGTTTTCTAATAAAAATCCGTAGAATAGTATAATTTAATGAAATACCATATAAAATGTAAGTAATTAATATCATACAGTATGTCAACAAATTTGACAAGCCCGTACTATGATGTCACGTCCGTATAAAAATTTGTATTTCCGTTTTAGAAATTTTTAAATGCCCTCACTGAATTTGTACTTTTATTAATTAATTTTAAGTAATTAAAAAGATATTAATTACTAAAATAATGGTTTAGTTGAAATGTCCAGTCATTAAAGTTACGGAAGAAAAATATTTGAATCAAATTTAAATTTCATGAATATTCCCTATTGTCTCTGTAGATCCAAGATAAAGCCTTTCAAAGCTTATCATTTTTTCGAACATCGCAATTTTTTTGCAATTTTCAGTCGTTCTGATTGAATTTTGACCCTGATTCTTAGATGAGTCCTCAAATTTAGATTATTCATTAGACTAACATCATAAACAAGTCTATAAAAAATCAGAACTATCAGATTTGACGCAAGCTTTGATGTATAAAGTTCAAAATGAAATTAATTGTATATATTTTTTTTTATTATTTAGGTAAAAATAAAATGTCAGTAAAACAAATATTCGCTGAAAATGGTAATATGGCAAAAGTATTACCAGGATATTTAAGTTTATGGACAACAGACAAAGTAAAATCAGAAGGAGTGGATGTTACACCAAGTGTTAAAATTACCAAAGTTGAAATGACACCAAGGCAACAAGTTGAATTAACATTAACATCGGGTGAAAAAATTAACGTTGATCATGTTATATTGGCTGTTGGTGTTGAACCAAACACAGATTTAGCAAATGTTTCAAATTTGGAGGTTGATCCTGAAGTGGGTGGATTTGTTGTGAATGCTGAATTAGAAGCAAGATCAAATTTATATGTAGTAAGTAGAAAATTATAATTTATCATCGTTGGGAAATCGAAAATCGACTGGCCAAACTGTGTAAAGCCACAACTAGGCCATTCGACAGTGCTCGGTTGAAACTCGCTGAGCACAGTTGAGAAAGGTGATGGGACTCTTGACAGGACACTATCGTTTAAACTATCACCTTCATAACATGGGGAATTTCGATGATTCCACTTGTAGGGCCTGTATGGAGGACGATGAAATCTCCATACATGTTATTTGTACTTGAAGAAACCTGCAGGGTGTCACGTTTATAATGCTTGGATTCATCAATCCTGGGACAAATTCTGGCGAAGAAACTGTGGACTTTGTGGTTAGTGTCTGGACTCGACAAAATCTTATAGCGTGATCTGCTTAAAATAGCATCTCTTACCCAGAAACATCTCGCCTTCGGTTGACTAAATTTTCTCAAGGAGGATCTCTTGGTCTAGGTACTAGGGATCCATTCGCGGGAACCATTTATGTATTATTATTATACCCATACTTGAATCATTCAAAATTTGCAGGCATCACCAGTAAAAATATTATTGTTTTTTACAGGCAGGAGATTGTGCATGTTTCTATGACACAAAATTAGGTCGACGACGAATTGAACATCACGATCATGCTGTTGTTTCTGGTAGATTAGCTGGTGAAAACATGACCGGTGCACGTAAACCCTACACCCATCAATCAATGTTCTGGTCGGATTTGGGACCAGATATCGGATACGAAGCAATTGGAATTGTTGATTCAAGATTACCAACCGTTGCAGTTTTTGCAAAACCCTCACATCTTAGGAATAATCAATTAGCGAAATTAGCTTCCGATCAACAAAACTCTATTAATGTAGACATTGAAAGTCCGGCAGTGCCATCCACGATTGAGGAAAACAAGGTGTCAACAGAAGCATCATCAGCAACAACAACTCTTAGTGATGTGAAACTTACAACTTCCGGCGGCGATGAGTTTAGTAAAGGATTAATATTTTATTTAAGAGACAATATTGTTGTTGGTATTGTGTTATGGAACTTATTTAATCGAATGTCGATTGCACGACAAGTGATTAATGAACATCGAAGCTTCGATGATTTAAGTGAGGTTGCAAAGTTGTTTAATATTTACGAAGAGCCATAATTTTATGTTTTTCTCGTTCATAAACTTGTTATTTTTTTGTGAACTTCGTTGTTTTTTTTCTCTCATTTTTACGTTACAGCACAAAAAAGTTGTTCATGAGAGTAAGTGAACTAGACATGTTATGGTACCAGATGCAATAACGGGTTTGTAGTATTAATTTTGTATTTCTCGCAAGAAAATTGATTTTCTCGACTAATACCGTTTGGATATTGGTGAAAATAGAAAATTTATGAGATCCTAAGAATTGTTACTCGAAAGGTTTCAATTCTTTTTGGTTAGAACTATTAACATTTCGAAAGTTGTTATTTTATATTTTTAAAATAAAAATAAGTTTTGAAATTAAATTAAAAAAAAGAAAATGTTTGTAATTTAGGTTAATTTCCCAAATTTTACCGGCCAAAATACTTAAATAATGCCACTATTCAAATAATCCACAAAATGTTTAATAAAGACAATCAATTGAGAATACACACAAAGAAATTTAACGAATTTTAATGACATGCAAACGAATTTTGAAAGACGTATTGTTTATTTATATTGTTTCCCCAACAACCATTTAAATGGATAAATTATTATTATCAAAACTAATAGATGGCCCTACACGAATATAACGTGTAGAGCCACCTGAAGAAAGGCACCTTCAGAGAACGAAAATAGTAAAAATTTCACAGGGAGTTGCAGATCTGTTTTAAATTAAAAACTATAATCTGTGGTCTCGTCGTTATGAGAGAAGTTTTGCCTGAAGACACTTAAGAAATCCGTTATCAGGATACGTCCTTGCTTCGAACACTACAAAATTCGATTTAGGTAAAAATTGATAATAAATTACAACAATATTTATATAACAACATTTATTTGAAATAACAAAACACACAATTTATTTTTTCGATATCCGAAAATTATTGTTCTTCATCCTCGTATATTTCCTCCGGTGTTAACTCCAATTCCATCTAAGTAAAACAATAAAATTGTGTATGAAATAACTTAGAAAATTAAACTTTGAAATTTATAATAATTACTTATCGTAAAGAAGAATACAAATTTTTTGATTGAAGAAAGTGCTGCGTAGAAGTAACGACAGTATTTAATGTAAGTTTTGTAGCTTTAAGACTTACCGGAAGCATACCATGTATAACTGCATAACCTAACATAGCAACTGTAGCAATTATGCTAGCTAATAGCTTATTACGTGTTGCATGCGGAAAATCTTCTTCGGCGCTGCTCTTAGCACTTGGATTTGGTTTTGGCTTTGGAGTGGTTGGTTTTGTGAAGTCTGAAAAAATATTGTTTTCGTTTTTTAAATTAACAATTTGTAAATTTCGCTTTCATTCTTGAAAGTGAACTACTTGAATGAATGATCACGGAATTAGAATATGAATAATGTGTGGTAGAGATTTATAGAAATGCTTGAGGGGATAGCTTTTTGGGAAGCGGTAGACAACCCCAGTTATTCTTATTTATCGGACTTGGGTCTTCTCTTCACTTCTGTTATTTGTAACATAGCTGAAGAAAATCACAAATTACACGATATGATAATTTACCCAATGCCCTGATCAATATGAATAATCATTTTACCTTCGTCAACACGAAACCATTCTTTGGTAATTCGATCAATATATCCTTCTAAATTTGAACAAGCTTTCAAATGATTTTGTAAAAATGTTGAAAGTAACGGAGCTTTCAATAACGGTGCTAAATGGCCATAAATAGCTGCATCTAAGGACGTTGGTGTATTACCAAACATATATTTCGAGCTACCTAATCGTGACGATAACGTTGTTATACATTTTTCAGCTTCACCAAATAACTGAAAAAAATTAATCGTTGATTAGAAATTATACCATCTCTATTTGGATCAAATGCAGAGGCGGGTTAGCCATAAGGCATGTGCCTACAGACGCGAGGTTTTTAAAGGGGGAAGGGGTGCGGCACGTGGAAGTTTTTAAACAAAGAAAAAATTAATTGTGTATGTATGGGAAAAATGACAGTGCGTTGATTTTGACATTTGAGATTTTACAGGTTCTAAGAAATAAAGAACTAAAAAAAAGGCTTTATTGATAGATTTTTATTACGGGGGAGCACGGTAATTTTTAAAACTGCCTACTGGTGCAAAATTTCTTAATCCGCCTCTGATCAAATGTTAATGACTTACACTAGTTTCAATCACATCTTTTTTATCAACGTCTGGAAACATAGCATCAACATAATTTTTAGCAATTCCTTCATAATATCCTGGATAATAATAATTTAATGGAAATGGTAATGCTTTTGCATACCATTTACGGAATAATTCGGTGTAATTTCGTTCATCCAACCACCTGCGAAATTAAAATAATCCAAAATTAGACTTAGAAAGAACAAATTTGAACTGATTTTATTATCCAGTCAAATTACACTTTGAAGGTTACAAAAATTTCCATAGAGCTAAAAATTGGTATGAATGTTCAGAATACTATTATAAATGAATTGTGATAAGTCCCCATCAATCCCCCTTGTGCAAAAAATTTTATTGTGGGGAGAAGTTTGCAAAAATAGGTTTTTCGCGTTTTTCAGCAAAACAGTGAGTTTAACAGCAAAAATAATTCAGACAAAAATTGTAGATCATCCAATTTGCTACAAAATGTGTCTCTGCACCTTTTTTTCATAAGTATTGCAATTTCCGTGATATAGCGGTTCAAAGAATTGAACAAATTATTTTATTCGTTGAACCGTTATACGAGTAAAAATCTGAATCCATATATCTAATACATACAAATTTTAAAATTTTTAGAATATAAATCAACGTCCAGAACTCCGTCCCTATTTTTATTTAGTAGCATGACCTGAGTAACATCTGTTTTCCATTCAATTGTCAGTGTGGTGATGCTCGTATACCTGCCTCGTTTCAAAGATCTCATACTCAACAAAATACTGTTAGTCGTAAGTATTGAAAGAGGTGGTGAATTTTCGGAGTACCTGAAAGACCAGACATCTGTAAAAATTCATGTGCAGTGTCGAAAAAATTCTACTCGAAAGAGTAGCATTGATGCTGTGAAAAGACAGTGCCAAGAAGAAGAAGCTGGTTCATCAAAAATAAGTCCTCATATTTTTACTCGTACAACGGTTCAAAAATGTATTACGAAAAAAATAATTTGTTCAATTCTTTGAACCGCTATATCACGAAAATGGCAATACTTATGAAAAAAAGGTGTAGAGATACTTTTGGTAGAGAATCGGATTATCTATAATTTTAGTCTGAACTAATTTTGCTGTAAAACTCATCGTTTTACTGAAAAACGCAAAAAACCTATTTTTTCAAACTTCCCCCCTCAATAAAATTTTTTGCACAATTTGCACAATTTTTTTGCAGGATTGATGGAGACTTTTCACAATTCATTTATTATAGTATTCTGAACATTCATACCAATTTTTAGCTCTATGGGAATTTTTGTAACCTTACTTATATTTTAAGGACCAATTTGACTGGATAAATATAGCGAATCAAATATTTTATTAATTACCAAACATAATTTAAAGCTGGTTCTAATTTAAATTTGATTAAATTTATATACGCTGTGATTTCTGCTTGTTCGATTTTATTTAAATGTGCATCACAATCAAAACCTTGTTTTTTTAAATAATTCTGAATTTCATTAAAATCATAAACGATTGTCGTATCATGTCGAAATATTGGCAGTGTATTTTTTGAACTCCAAAATGGATTATTTGTTTGTTTATTTTGTACCGGTGCATTTGAGAATTTTATCAATGCCTATTCCCAATAATCAAAAATTAATAAATTTGCAAAACGTGATTATTTAATTAACAAACCAATGCTTGAAGACATTCGTAGTCAATTGATGGAATACCCCAATCCCCTTTCCATGTTTCAATTCGCATTATAGAATTATTACTCATTTTTTATCTATTAAAAAGTATATTTTACGAAATACAAAATTGATTTTTTTTTAACCTAGTGTGGTAAATCCGAATCGTTTTCTGTTTATAAAAAAGAATGTTTATGAAAAACACTTACGAGATTTGTGTGTGTTTAACCTTAAAATAAAACGTATTTAATGTTTTATAAAAATGCATTAAAACATATTGTATGCAATTTAAAAAAAAAAAGTTTTACAGAAATATTTGAGTACAGAAAGTGAGTGCCCTTCTCTATCTTGAAATTCTGGTTTTTATTGTTGTAACCATTTTTTAAAAATAGACGAAACAATGACACACTGGGATAAACTGATTACTGAATTGATTTATTTAGAAAACGATAGATGGAAGCACCAAGACCATTTCATACCTAAAGATAAATCTTAAAAAAAGTAAAATACTTTCTGGATTTCTATCTATCATATTTGAACGGAGCCTTTTTAGATTCTTCCCTAAAATTAGAACCTTGCTCTAGATTATCTCAAAAATTCGTTTTTGATCACATTTCATCAAACACAGCTTGTTTTTGTCGGGTAGAAATCAATCTACAACACACGTAGAATTCGCTACCCATTTAAATTTTCCCGCAATTGAAAGTGCGAACAGCCGCAGCCAATCAAAAGCAGGCATATTGCTTAAGGCAATCTAAAACCATGGATATAGAAATATTAAAATCTAAAACACACGAAATATTATCGTTCTATTTGAATTTCCCGCAAATGAGAGCCGCAGCCAATCAAAAGTAGGCACATGCTTCCCCCCTGAGTGATACATCCTCCTCATCTAAAGTAGGACTTTATACTACATCCCTACTATAATTACTAGATCCGTGGTAGAAATGGAATGATCTAGAAAGTTCCAAAATGTGTTTAACGGTCAAAATCGATTCGAAATTTTCTAAATAATTCTATAAATGATCTAGAAAGTTAAACCGACAACTATAATCATGATTAACTTTAAACTGACTAGCGCCATCCGTCAATACGATTATACGAATTGAATACCATGCTTTCGTATTGTGTTTCTCTGTCAGTTGTTTGAATATTGTATTTTTGTCTTTGTTAATCTACTGAAGCCAAAATATACATACTTGGTATACGTTGGGCTTATCTCTTAAAATATGATCTAAGGTATATATAGATAGTATTATATCAGTAAAATACCGATATATTCTCTATGACTTTTATCGACTGAAGATTTTTATAATTATAGTTGTTTTGTCGATAGAAAATCGATACTTATAATTTTTTTTGAAATTATCTTCGAATATCCAGAAAGTTACCATTATAAAAAGTAATCTAATAATAATCAGAAAGTGAAATTAACCGTAAATTAGAACTTAAAATTAGGTAAAATGAATTGGGGTAAAACTTAACCTTAAGATAAAAATAAAATTTTAATTTGTTATAGGTAATTTACGATGCCTCCTAATAAGCGAAAAATCAAAAGCGAAGAAGCAAGCCAAAGCTCTTCTAATAAAACAAAGGAAATTAAAAAAAATAAAGTTGTTGATAAATGGCAAGCTACAAAATCAACAATGAAAGAATGTTTTCAATTTTTATTCAATAATGAAAAATTCGCTGATGTTCATTTCATTGTTGGAAAAGACGAAAAACAACAAATAATTCCTGCACACAAGTTTATATTAGTTACCAGGAGTGATGTCTTCGAAACGATGTTTTATGGTTCTTTAGCTGAACCTGGTGATAAAATACCAGTACCAGATATTGAACCGGCTGCACTTTTGGCATTCCTTAAATTTTTATACACTGATGAAGTAGAAATTGATACAAATATCGTTATGTTTACTTTATATGTAGCTAAAAAATATAATGTACCAGCATTACAGAATCACTGTGTGAAATTTTTAAAAACAAATTGGAATGTCGATAATGTTTTTTTATTGTTAACACAAGCTTATTTATTTGATGAATCAGAATTGGCGAATTTCTGTTTACAAATGATTGATACAACACCAGTACCAGCATTCGCATCTGATTTCTTTATCGACATCGATTTGAAAACTTTAAGTGATGTGTTAAAGCGTAACACGTTGAAAATTCATGAAAGCTTATTATTTGACGCTGTTTTACGATGGTCTGAAGCAGAATGCAAGAGACAAGGATTACCTATAAAACCGAAAAATCAGCGTTCTGTTTTGGGCGAAGCATTCAAATTAATACGTTTCCCATTAATGACAATTGAGCAATTTGTTAATGGTCCAGTTAAAAGTGGTTTGTTGTCTGACAAAGAAGTTGTGCAGCTAGTTATATATTTAAAAGGTGATTCAAAACAACCAAAACCATCGATTCCATTTTCAAATCAAAATAGATATTCTGGCAATGGTGTATATTCTACTTATACTTATGGTTATGCAAGTATGTACAATGGTCAGAGATATTGAAATATTTATATTATACTATAGAAAAATAAATACTCTATTATCATTCTGGAAACTTGCAGATTTTGTTCTCACTCAAACCACGGCATGACGCTTCAATCAATTGATTACCTTTTTTTTTTTTAAAAAATACTCAATGCAAAATTTACAATAAAACTTTTTACATTTTTTTTAAGCTTTACTGTTTTTGAACATGTTTTGGTATCATATTATTTGTATTTGAAATTCGATCAAATAGCTTTTTTATCCAAATCATGTTGTTAAGGGAATATATTAATCCAGTAAATATGTATGAAAATATGGGGTTGCTGTGCAAAAGGTCGGGTAGTTTTGATTTTTGGATATGTTGTTAGTGTTGAGCCCATGACTTAAAATCCAAGTTTTCCACCTCGGGGTGCCAAGGCGCGCCGCGGGGCGCGCCACTTTTTAATGAAATATCGAAAATTTGACCATTCCTAAGTGAAATCTCGCGAACGGTTTATTTTACAGAAAATATTATTTTAATAAATTAAAGGGTAATAAATTTGTGACAGTTTAAGCCCAACACCAGGTTTGTAGCGTAAATAATGGCTGAATTATAGATCTTCAAAATAAATTAACAAAGATAATTGGGATCAAGGATATAGGTTGGTAAACCTGCATTATTAATTGATCAGCTGAGTGTTAGTAGTTTAGTAAAAACAAATTAATTCTATTGTCATGTTATTGTCAGATTTGTTGTTTAAAATGATCTGAATGTTCGTGCATGGTTATTGCTTAAAAGTATCATTTTTAAGATACAGAAGTGGCTAGGTCAAGAGAAAAACCCTCTTGAATGGGGCTGGGTATCTACCAGATTTGGGCTCTCTCCCCTCAAAATGGACAGAGATGCAGCTCCTGAATCCCTTCTTAAAATGATATCTTGCAATTGTAAGAAAGCGTGCAAGAACTCATGTGGTTGCCGTAAAGCTGGTCTTATATGTTCTTCTCTATGCACCTGTTCTCTAGGAGAATCTTGCGAAAACGTTTCGGAAATAAATCCGTTTGAGGGGAGCTTTGAAGACGAAGACGACATGCTGGCGTCAATAAATAACTCTAAACATGAAGATATAGGAGAGTTAAATTTTCCACTGGATGAAGAGAACAAGGAGCATCAGGCAGAGCTTGAGCATTTCCATCCTGGCCCATCAAAAATGCGAAAACTTTAAATAGATACTGTTATCGTTATTTGTAACAAATGCTTCCAAAGTGTACTGTATTGTTTTAACTAAATAGGACATTCATTCATAAAAAAATGTTAATATATAACTCCTACAAACACACTTTTCATTCTTTCTTTCATAATTTTATTAATACTTTCTTTTATAGCAAATAAACTAACATACACAATTAAATTATACGGCGTTTGATTTAAACAATTATATTGTGGAAATATTTTTAAAAAATCACGATTTTCACAAATCTTTGAAAAATTGGTTTATTTTGAAGGTTTGTATTTCAGCCATTATTTACGCTACAAACCTGGTGTTGGGCTTAAACTGTCACAAATTTATTACCCTTTAATTTATTAAAATAATATTTTCTGTAAAATAAACCGTTCGCGAGATTTCACTTAGGAATGGTCAAATTTTCGATATTTCATTAAAAAGTGGCGCGCCCCGCGGCGCGCCTTGGCACCCCGAGGTGGAAAACTTGGATTTTAAGTCATGGGCCTAACACTAACAACATAGGAAAAAATCAAAACTACCCGACCTTTTGCATACCACAATGTATTATTTTACTGAACTATATCACGAATCTAGTAATTATAGTAGGGATGTAGTATAATGTCCTACCTTAGACGACGGGGGTGTATCACTCAGGGGGGAAGCAATGTGCCTACTTTTGATTGGCTGCGGCTCTCATTTGCGGGAAATTCAAATAGAACGATAATATTTCGTGTGTTTTAGATTTTAATATTTCTATATCCACGGTTTTAGATTGCCTCAAGCAATATGCCTGCTTTTGATTTGCTGTGGATTGGTCCGAGCAAAAAATCTTTCTATTTAAAGTAAAATCTTTTACCCTAAAGAAAAAAATGTATTTTTTTAAATACATAATTTAGAAATTAATTACAAATATAATATTTTGGTATACCAATATTTTTAACTAATTACCCTTGGATGAAGGAATATACCTTTAATATTCCTATGACCGACTAATTACCTAAAGAATATATCGTAAATAATTCGTAAAATAATAAAAATAACACTTCATTTATTTAAATTAAGATTAGGTTCACGGGTACATAATTCAATACATAAATAAGTAATAATTTCCCCAAATAAATTTTTACATTAATTTCTTATTTTAAAAATTCTATAATACATGTATTAATACGTTTAGTATTGAAAATTAATCGATGTATTTTCGTATTCTTAAGCCTTCTTTTGAATTTCATTAGTTAACTTATAAAAGATGTAACACTAGGATTGAAGATTCAATATTCACTAAATTGAATAGAATATTGTTGCATTTAGGTGACTTACATCGTTGAAAAATTGTTTTAAACAAGCATAAATACTTTTCGTATTTATTTTTCTTTACAAATTTTACTTTTCTTTTGAATATAAGATTATTTATTTATGTTGTCCACACACGTCAACCATATGTCAAACATGTTTCCATGCTTACAAACGGATCAAAAACACTTAAAGAAGGCTTTGAGCATACTTTCAGCATGCACCTAGTTAACAGCCAATAGAAAGTAGGCACAATGATACCATGCCTCTTCCCCTTGAGTGAGACTCATCCCACTCGGTTTTACTCCATCCCTTTTTAAATATTCCTATATCCATGGGATATATCATTAACTTCTTTCCAAATTAAAAGAGTTAATTCAATTTCAAATTGGTTGTTTTGGTTGAGAAATAAATTTAGAAATTTCCAAGTTCCTTATAACTTTATTTACGTTTGATTGGTTACAAATTGTTCCCGTAAATTTATATACAACGAATTAAATCAATAAAATATCAAAGTTTCAAAAAAAAAATATCCATGTTTTTTCATAAATGCATCATGAATATCAAAACAAAATTGAACACAACTTCAATTATTACTCCAGAATATTTCCTAAAGGATTTTAAATAAAGAGAAAAAATTATAAAGTATTTCAGTGGAACTGATTCCATCAAACATCTTCAAAATAAGTTGTTAAAAAGATCGAAAAGGTATCGCGACCCTAATCAATAAAAATCTTGTGTTTTATTGATATTTCCTAGCATTTTTCATTTCTACTTGATAACTTATTTTGAAGATCTACGAGAAAGAGTGCCCAAGTAAAGATCTATGCTTAAAAGAGCTTTGGATATTCGAGGGTTTTTACAGTTCTCACCAACAGAATTCTGAGGGAGAGACGGACATCTTTAGTTACCCGCCTGCCTGTTTGTCAACAAATCTCTTATCACGAGTGCTGACGGGTTAGTAATTGTTGAAATATGAAAAGTATGGTTTAAAAATACCATATTTATACAAAACCATGTTTTTTTTTTTACAACAATCATTCTAAATTTTATGTCTACTTAGAATTCCAGAAAGAATTCGCAATAATATTTTCCACATCGAACAACTACATTCTACAAAAAAAAAGTTTTTATAAAATATTAAAGAGATCAGTTCTGGTTTCGAGGATTAAACGGGTGATTCCATGAAAAAATAAACCATGATGAGAAAAAAAATTATTGTTTTTGATGGTAAAAATATTCTAGTAAGGTGTGAAAATTGTTGTACTTTAAGCTCTCAGTATCTTAAGTACTAAAATAATATTTTTTCACTCAAAAATAACATTTTAGTACATTTTTAACCGACTTCAAACAAAACAGGAGAGGCTTATCAATTCGACTGTATTTTTTTTTTTTATATTTGTTACCTCAGAACTTTTGGCTGGGTGTACCGATTTTGATAATTCTTTATCTATTTGAAAGCTGGTGCTTCCCGTGTGGTCTCATTCCATTTTGGTCCAGTTCTGACAACGGTATCCATGAGAAAATCATAAAAGTCTTAAATTTGCATTAAGTATGCACGACAAGAGGATGAATTACTCAATATCACGCCAACCGATTTCGATGATTCTTTTTTTAGTGACAAATTAGTTAGTGTACTTCAGATTCACTAAAAATCACAAAATAAAAAAAACTGAACAAAAAGAAAACCGACTTCAAAAGAAAAATTTTTCCAAAACAAATTAAAATGCACTAAAAAGTAAAAAAAATATCGATAATATAATGTAGTTAAAATTATTGTTATTTTTGGAGTCGGTGTCAGCCAAGCTAATGTTGCAAACTGTTCTGTAAGAGTTGTTTCTTTGGCTGACACCGACTCCAAAAATAACAATAATTTTAACTACATTATATTATCGATATTTTTTTACTTTTTAGTGCATTTTAATTTGTTTTGAAAAAAATTTTCTTTTGAAGTCGGTTTTCTTTTTGTTAAAAGTTTTTTTTTTATTACATATTTCTAAAATGATTTTGAACTTCCCATCTTGTGTCCTGGAACATTAATTTCTAAGATTTCTTTTAAAATACAACTAATTTGCAATCTAGAGTGACGGTAGTGTCAGTCACGATTTATTTTTGTAATAAATTTGATTCTAGAATACAACGGTTCTTTATTTTACCATTTTTTCAATAATTTGTTTAATAAAAATTGGCCCCAGATACAATTTAAAATTATAAATGCATAGAGGAAGATATTCGAAGTTTATAAACACTCTCGAACGTAGTGTCAGTCACATTTTGTTAAGCATATTTTACTACAAAGAGATAAATGTAGAATCAACCATAAAACTAAACTAAAACTAAAACCGCTAACATAATATGATGCAAAATAAAACATATTTTGGGTTTAAATGTAGTGTCAGTCACGTATGGAATCACCCAAACATTAAAATTCAATTCCAATCGATTCTTTCTCAGGATTTAAGATTGCTAAACTTAATTTTGTTATCGAAACACAAAGCCAACTTCAAAAGTTACGAAATTCCATCAGAGAACAAGTGGTTTTAAGAGAAAAGTAACCACATTCCAATTTAATCACTGTCTGCATCATCGTTTTCATTCGAAATGATTGGAGGAACACAAGTTTTATCCACAAGCATACCATGTTCAATTAAGAAACTTTCCACTTCCTCCGGATAAAATTCATCGCCTAGATCATCAGTTAATCGAATAAAATTACCAACCATTACACCACCTTTATAAATTAACAAGGCAGGAACACCAGACACCTTAAATAGACGACTCATTCCAGCTAGAGATCCAATAATTTTACAGAATTTCACATGAACGTATTCTTTAGTTAATTGGGTCAAACAAGTATTCATTGTTCGACATGCGGGCACATAATCTTCATAAATATGTATGATAACATTAACCGATTTATGTTCGTTATCAATCGCTTCCAAAAATTCATCACCCGATTTTAAATTAATTAAATTTCCAAATTTCGGCAAACTTTTTTCATTTTGCATTATCATTTCTTGCATCCGTTGTTTTTGATATGCGTACAGGAACTCATCGTTTAATATATCATCTAAATCGGCATCTTTTTCCTTATCACGTTCTTCGTCTAAGGCAGATCGACATGTAAGTGATAGTTTTTTAATCAGCTCTATACGTTCTTTCTCTTGTTCGATACGACTCTCTGTTTCGAGTTGCTTAAAACGTTGCCAATCTTTAATCACACCTTTTGGTCCTGTGTTTGCAGCTGAACCTTCCCATTTATGGAGATCAGGTGGTGGAGGTGCTGGATCTTTATTTGTTCCTTGTTTGCTATTTTCTGAATCGGATTCATCTTCGTCCTCACTTTCACTGCTACTACAATAATTATGTACTTTTTCGCCCAATAATTTATCATCTAACGTAGCCATTTTTAAGTACAATTAGAGCACAATATAAAAATACTTTCACTCAAATTAAATAATTTTAATTAGATTCGAGTAATCAAAATAAATAATCAATTTTTTTTGATGCTTCAAGTTTATTTTAGTTTTAATTCACTGGACTAAAAACTATAAAGATTTTTATAGACTAACCTCGATTGTAGATGGGCAGAAACCATAGAGGGTTGACAGTACATACAGAGTGTAACAAAACAAATGAGCGACAATTCGCGATCGCAAGATACGGTGGCGCCGCGCAGCGAGGATTAGTGAAACTATTATAGAGGATTTTGAGTTTTGACAGCTACACAAGTGCTGAATGTTTTTGTTGTTGAGATGGAAATTATCAAAAATGAAAAACGTTGTGGTGTTCCCCAGTGTGGGAAAACAAGATCTACAGGCGTCAGTTGCCGCACAATGTCGCAAAAACATGCTTGCACTTGCTTCCCGCGCCCGCTTTGCAAGAACAATAGCATTCGATTTTTTTGTTGTCATTGGCTACAAACACTTTGATTTAGATCTCATGAGGTTTCTCGGTGATGTTCGACGTTTGCAAACATGAAGATTTGATTAATAAACAATTATTTTGCTTCGATTGGATACCACAGAAAAACAAGTTTTTGGAACGAGAAAGCGCCTCTCCTTCCATCAACGGCCTTACTGATCCACCAAGTAGATAAAATATATCACCAATATTAATATCCAGGGCTTTCTCCATGTTAAAAAAACAAATAAACAAAAAAAAATGAAAAAATTTATTTTGACAACTTGAACGAAAATCCTCTATATCGGCCATATTGCATTCACACCAGAGCCATCTCTAGGTAATTTCGTTCGCCAATATTTATATCGAAAGTCGACATCTCGAGATATGCATAATAATAATAAAATGTAAGACGGGTACCACAGATGGATCCCTGGCACCTAGTCCAAGAGGTCCTCCGTACCCTCCTTGAAAACAACCTGTCACTCGAACGCGGCCTTCTCGGCCGGGATATCTCCCAGGATTGACGAATACAAGGTTTCGGACCCGAACATTAGATATACATGCTTAAAGCAATTCCCTAACCTCGTTTTTTATAAAACGTATCATGGAGGTTATAAAGAAGGAGAACGATCGCTGCGCGCTAAAGCATTAAAGCGTCTGTTCCTGAAAATTTGTAGAATTTATAGTTCATTTTTCAGCCACCAGCCGCGTTTATGAGTGCAAGTAGATGAAGTTAGTACCATTCAAATTTATAAAGTAGTATAGATAAATTTATAAAGTAGAATAGATAATTTATAATTTATTCATTAGTAAATAATAATAATAATAATAATAATTTCATTATTTGCTTTTTTTTCCTTCGAATGATATTATATACACGTATATTAAACGTTGATAGATCATTTGAAATTAGCGCACAACAGCCCGCTTTTAATGAGACAACTTAGCGATCCCAGCGCCTCATTTATTTTGTCCATATTTTGGGGACAATATTTTCTATAGCGATCGTTCTCCTTCTTTATAACCTCCATGAAACGCATGGTAATGACAAATAAATAAACAACCACATCTTAATGGCTGGTGAAAGTACAGTCAAAATTAATCTTAATTCTCTTTCCAGATGGCAGCAGAGCCTAAACTGGCCACGTAATCTAATTTAACGCTCAGCGTCTAGCGTAAGCATGAAAATACACCTTTATATCTATATAGGAAGTCGGGAGAGACTACAAGATTTCTGGACTATCCCGATCAAATCTGCTAGCTTAGAATGGTAAAGGTCATCGGTTCGATACCCACCAAAATGTATACATATATTTTACAGGAAGGATTGGTGATGATTAAAGTGAATGAATGAATTGACCTAATAATAAAAATTTGCATATTTTTTTAGGAACTGTACATTTTGATACGAACTAATATATTTTTGCATTCTCTTATCAGAATCTAAAAAATAAACAAAATCTTATCAGAGTCAACTATGATCGTTACAATGAATGGAATTTTATGATTATATTCTAATTCTTTTTTTTTGCAGATTTTCTAATCTTTATTAAATTTGTAATAGATTTTGATAATAAAATGAAGAATGAAATGACTCATGACGTTTTGATAATCCTAGTGTAATTTGTTGGTTATTTTTATTTACGTCAATTGTTCACACTGTAACTAGCTTCAGAGTAATGGCTATGTTTTTCATTTTCATTTAATTATTTAGGTGCAGTTTTTTTATATTTATTAAAAATATTTTTGTGATTGGGGCATTGGGAACCCATTATTTGTGGGGACAATTAAAAAATAAGTTTTCATGAATGTGGTTAAAATTATGTGAAAGTGGTTTTTTGTAAATGTAAATATTTACAACAAAATTTCTAAGATTGTTTCAAACATAAAGTCTGCCATTTCCCCATAAACTTTTTTTTCTTTTTTTTTTTTTGTCAAAAACTGTCAAAAAATGAGTGAAGGCAAAGATAATGAAAAACAGGCACTTTTGCGGTATCAAGACAACAATCCAACGTATGATGGATCTTCAGAAGGCACTAATCAGAATTTTCAAGGTATATTAAATTTTTTTTGTGTATAAATTTCGACTAGATTTCCTTTTGTTTATCAATATGAGTCATTCGATTTAAAAATGGTACAGCCGATTCAATTCTTTCTTTAATAATAATAATTCCTTATCTTGATTTGAATATAAATGACCTCTAACCTGTTTCATAAGATTTTATGTCGTATTTAGAAAATATTTCCAAAAAATGTTTGTCAATATTCAGCCACAAATTCTTAATAAATTTTGTGAATTGACGGATTTTTTAGTGAATTATATTGTACCGCAAACACGTTATGGTAAAAAACTGCTTTCTTCGAGATAAATTTCTAGATAATATATATATTATTTGTTTATATAGGTCAGCAAGCGACCGTATTTCCAATTGGTCCAGATGAATTACCGCCACCGTATCAAAGTGGAAACACAACAGGTGTACCGATGGTTACATGTCGAGTGTGTCAAGCTATGATTGATATTTCTGGCAAAAAGGAGCAACATGTTGTCAAATGTTGCCAATGTAATGAAGCCACTGTATGTATCTAATTTTTAGACGCTAGGTTACGAGATTCGAGGCGACTTATAAATGTTTGTAATGCATTAACATGAAACAATTTATATTTCGAAAAATTTTCGTTATTTCTCACACTGTGGGATCTCTTTAACTGTAAATCATCCTTCTCGGAACAAAAACGAAAGGTCGGACGTCATTAGACAAGCTGGAACACTGAAGGGTCGGAATAGGGCAAACATTCACATTTTTTTGTCGCTGAGGATTTTGTATTTTTTTACATAGTTAATCTTGGTTTTTTTTCTTCTAATTTTTATAGCCAATACGAAATGCACCACCTGGAAAAAAATATGTACGTTGCCCCTGCAACTGTTTATTGATTTGTAAAAGTTCATCGCAGCGGATTGCTTGCCCACGACCAAATTGTAAACGAATTATTAATTTGGCACCAAGTCCTGTTACACCTCCGGTACCAACAATGCCAGGAATGAGCCGTGTTACATGCGGACATTGCAGTGATACATTTTTGGTAAGTTATTTAAGTTTTATTTGATTTTATAAGATGCCACAAATCGAGAAAATTGAGTATTGTCAGGGAATATAGCTGAGCGAAAATTAATATGGAAATCAAGGAATACAAAAATCAAGTTTACATATTATCCTTAACCCTTCGTTAAGGGTACATCAAATGAAGTTCAGGTCTTGCCCAAAAATTTTCATTTTTCAGCCTCCCCCCCTCCCATCGCTCGGAAACTAAACGGCTAATAAACAAATTGAATATCTCAACTCGGTCGCAACTAGTCTTACACTATGTATTTTCTTAAAATCTTAATTTTTTGGATCGTTTACTTTTTTGTCGCGTTATTTATCCTGACAAGACTAAGCCAGGAAATGTCCCAAGACATTTAAAATTTAATATTTAATTTCGTGATATAATAATTGGGTTTTAATAAATACTAGAATATTTAAAATATGATTACATTTATCGAGAGCTTCTGACGTTCGTTACGCGATTTATGGAGGGTTATAATGAACCTTGGTAGAGCCCAAAAAGACCCAAGACAACGAAGTTACATGCCTGCAAATTTGGAGTATTTTTTACAAAATAAAAAGTGACGTGTTTTTATTTTTGCGAAGTGTATACAAGTTTCTCGCTTAAAAAGGATTCCGGGTTAATTAAGCATGGCTAGAAATTTTTTCAAAATCCGAACTATTCAGTTCTAACTTGGAATCCCTTGGAACTATTAAAATTTCATCAGCACCGATACGAAGTGGAGTTACAAAAAATAAAGCTCTCTACAAAAGACTTTTGTATTTTTTGTTTACAGTTTAATACATTAAATAATGCATTAGCACGCTGTCCTCATTGTCGGAAAGTATCATCAGTTGGACCAGATTTCGCTCGTGCACGTGGATTCCTATTTTTGATAATTGGTATCGTATTTTTGGGTATAGGCGTTGGTGTTACCGTCGGTACATATGCACTGGTCAAAGGTCATGGTGGTATATATGTAGCATATGTTGGCGCTTTCTTATTAGCAATTTTAATGTTTGCCCGTAGCGTATATTATTGTGCCATGAAAATCAGTAATATTGAAGGTCCCATGTAAAAGGGACCTTCATCCTTCTCCCCATTTATTATCACATCTCAGATATCGTAAATTGTGTTTTGTCTAAACAACAACCAAAAAAAAAAAAAAAAAAAGTGGAAAAAAAAAATGTATAGATTCCGTTTCAAAATAATTGAAAGAGATTTCTGATATGGTTTTTTTTTTGCTTAGAAACCATTTATCATATTTTCTCTTATAATTTTTTTATTATTGTGAAAAATAAAAAATATATATTTTAGAACAAAAAGAAAATTGCTATGAGATTCTATAGTTAGGGTAAAAATATATTAAAAACTATTATAATTTATACAATATATTAATTAAGTAAGAATCGGAGGGGTGGTGTTTTAATTATAGCCACACACACACATACATACATATACATAAATAACAATCATCTAAGCAAAAAACAAATGGCTTATTTTCTAGTAATGTAATTAAAAATGTTTTTGTTTCGAGGTGTAAAAAATGGGTTCGATCACCATTCAAAATATTGTTTTTTCTTTGCCATGCGTTTTTCTAGTGTAATTTTTTTTCTATTTTAAAATTAAAACCGTTAATTTAAATAATAATTTTTGTTTATAAAAATGATATAAAATTGTTTTTATTTTATAATTTAGGCTTCAATGACATTGTGTTAAAATTAATGGTCTAAGAAACGGTATAAGGTCGATATCAAAAAGTGTTCATGGCTATTTTTATTTAAATTAATTTAGCAATAAGGAAAGAAGGTGTGACATGGGTGTTCTGAGATTTTTTCAAAAAGTACTTGCGTTAGTCAAATAAAACTAATACTATAGACCAGTAATAGGCACAATAAATGGAGTTCCGACCACTGATCTATAAGACTTTCAAGACGATTAGATTTTGAGAAGGGAAGGTTACATCCCAAAGAATTAACCCCACAATAATTGAGATCATAAAGCAACATTTTCCCTATGAACTTCATAGACTATTTATGTTCAAATCTCGAAGATAAGACTTCTAAGTGCAGGGGTAGCGAACCTTTATGTATCAACGTGTCATTTTTTCTAAAGAAATCTTTAATGAGGCCATAGACGTGCTGTCAATGTTCGTAAGATCAATCGCGTTCGTTCATAATCTATTATGATCGGTGGCATGCCTATAATATTCAGTCGCGTGCCATCAATGGCTCGCGCAATGATTCCCCTGATAAAAAGTCATTCATGAATCGTAAATTTTGGATTCTTAATTAATTCAAGGATTCATTTCTTAAATGCTTTCTTCAAATGAAAAGAGACGGTTTTGCTAACATTTTATAGAAATTTTCATAGTTTGGCAAACAAAAAGCACTTGAAATAACATGGCGAATCCGAAATTTGCGATTCATGAATCCAATGTTTTTATCAGGGTCGCCATCCCTACTCTAGTAGATGGTGTCATTGGTTGCATGGTGCACTGTTAGTTGCAAAATCAGTATTAAAAGTTTCCTCGACGAAATTTTATATCATTTGTTGTTTTTTTTTTACGTTTATTTTAGAAAAAATTATTTTATAAACACTTCAACATTTAATGAAGACATTGAACGCTTCTCATGATTTGTTCTTATTGAAAAGTTTGGAATTTTCATTTGAGTATTCACAGATTTTTCATAAAACGAATTCCATTTCCATTAAGCTAGGTCAATAATACCTGGGAGCTGCAACTACGCCATCTAGCGATAATAATTCGTACTCATTAAAACAGGAAGTGAATCCGTTCTCAATAGTTCCAATTTAGACTACCACCATTTTTAAAGGCCTCTAAAAATATTCAAATTCAAATCAGATAAACCCGACCAATTGGAGACAATAATTCATAATAATTAAAACACCAAGTGGGCCCGTTTTCTGTAGTTCCAATTTATAGTACCAGCTTTCTTACCATTTATCAATACAGTAGAAAAATAATTTTAAAACTTGTAGCGTAGAACGTTCGTAATTGTGCAAACTGTGATGAACTGAACGAACTACGTAAATGATATGAAAATTGGGCAAACTACAAATCGTTGATTTCGTTTAGAATATTTCAAAAGGAGAGTCCGACAAACTCTTTGGCGTTGAAAAGTATTTTATGTTAAATTCAAAAGTATTACTAGAAAATATTCCATTTTGTGTATTTTATTTTTAGAAGCAAAACAGAGTTATTTTACGAATTAGCTAGCAAAAAAAATCTCTAAAAAAAAAAAAGAAAATTTACGCGCAGAATTTCGTATATAATTATTATTGTTAAGTCTGAAATTTGACAAAACTGCATATAAAAAAAGTATATATATATATATTAATTATAAATGTGAAAATTTTTTTATTTTATTTGTATTTTGGGGGTTCACTGTAATGTTTGGGGATGTGCTGTTACCATGTATACACTATCTTATCGATACTCACTTTGATCATTCTTTGAGCTTTGAGCATAGAATTTATAGATTTATAGCCTATATTTATGCAAAATTTCTTGTCGATATCAAATCATGTTTTAATTAGTACAATTTAGGAGAAACTCAGCTGAAATAAAAATATTGTGATTGAAAATTTATTTTTTAAATGCTAATTGCCTGTATATATCTACAATGAGCAGGGTTGCCAAATTTTGTTTGTTTGTTTCAGAGACGAATTTATTTTGTGATAATAGATTTTTATTTAAAAATTGGTTTCGAATCAGAAAAAAATGGATATCTATCAATATAATATGTACGAAAATTGGGAGGAGTAGATGTAGCCTAGATTGTCAAAGTGAAAAATCTAGCTAAACTAGTAAACTAGATTTGACTTTTTAGAAGTAGTTTGAAAGACTCATGACAGACTTATAACGAGGATACCTCTAAAAAATTTGTACAACCCTCTTCCAGATAACAATATTAAGAGGAGTATTGCAAGTTGTACCCTAGCAGCTACGGCTACGGGTATTAGATGCTATTTTAAGCAGTAAAGCCATAGAATTCAAGCAAATTACGAGTAAACCATTTAGCTGTATTATATCTGGTAGAGCGTTGTACAGACCTTTTAGAAATATTCTATATATTAGAATTATTTTCGACCTTGTAAATTTAAATCGTACAGCGCCCACTTTCCATTCTTTATGTCTTTGAAAAGCTCTATAAAATTCGTATTACATGTGGCAACCCTGTAAGTGAGTATTAAAATGACTGACATACGAAAAACAAATGACATAAGTGAATAGAGAAGCGCGAAATTTAAAATAAATGCGATTATTAATTAAAAATAATTTCATCATTCCAAACATTATTCTAAGGATGTTTTCTATTTTAATAATATTTGAAAAAAAAAAGATATCTTTATTTTGAAATTTACGAAATATTAAAAAATAATTTACCAATATTTTAGAAATAACAACAGTCATAATAATAAATATTTTTATCTCAAAAACTATGGCTAACAAACATTTTAAATTATGCTATGAAATTTAGGTGAATTTTTTTGGCCATAATTTTTCAGATTCCAACAATAGTTTAATTTTTTTCTTTTAAATTTAGCTGTAGTCGAAATATTCAAATGGTATTACTAACTTCATTTTTATTGTTTTAAATATTTTGTCGTTCAAAAAATTAGTAAAAATAATGTGCAAGAGAGAAACAATTGTCTACACCGTTCGAAATTCACCGGGCCTCTCTCACGGCTGGCCATATAGGAATATTACATATATGTTTTGTACGTACAATAAAATTTTTAAAATATTACAAATCATTGCTTTTTAACTAGTCTCAAAAAGACAGCATTTTGATGTAAAATGTTTGTTCGTACGTCATTTCATTTATCGACTGATTTGCACTAGACTAATTTTATTTATGTTGAACGAGCTTAATATATAATTTTTATTTATTCGAATCTCAAATGATTTCCACAATCAATTTCAGAAATTTGTTTCCCCAATTTATTTTCTTTTAATTGTAAAAAACCTTAATTTTTTTGTTGACAGAGTATATATTTTTTTCTTTGTTATAATATAGAAGATTTAAAAACAATAAACAAAACGCTTTACAGCCATTAACAGAATCAATAAATAATAATGGAAAAAATAAAATACCATACACACACTATGAAATAATAAGGGATTTTTCGTGAGATTGTTTCAAAACGATTCGTATCTAATGAATAAAAAAACAGACTTATCAGCACCCGAACAAACAGAAATAGCACCCGATCGTGAAACAATACACGTACGTGTTAAACTGTGCCTGGAAAGTACTCGAAATGAGAGACGTTTGTGAATGTTTGTTAGCTTTTGTGTCGTACATAAAAGCTCAACAGCGAGTCATTAATTTTGTCTTGAGCCCTCTTATAGGCAAACATAGTTATTTTTTTTATGGTCTGAGTTAATTATCATTCAGTGCTTTCAGAACAACTTAGGTATGATGGACTTAATCTAGCAAATCAGTAATCTAGCAGATATTCTGAGTTTTTAGCTCAGGTCTATGGAGGGTAGAGAATTGGAGAATCATCTCAGTGTATCAAAAAGTGTCCGTCGAAAAGCATTAAATAAGACTGGCGCTACTATAGCAAAAATGTACATTTTAAAAGAAGTTATCAACGTAATCAAAGTAGGATAGAAAAGTTCACATCAAACACTCTAGCTACACAAGCGCCATTCTGGTCTATTCTAGAACTATTATTTAATGCTTTTAGCTGGACACTTTTTTACTTTGACCCCTATTTAAGATGGTCCTCCATACTAAGGTCTTATAGCCCTAATTATTACTAACTCTCTGATTAGCAGTATTGTATGTTCCGTCATTTTCCCGATTTTCGTTGAAATTACGAAAATGCCCATTAATAATAAGACTTTGGTTGTATTAAATTTGTAATATCTATATCACTATGGACGTTTTCGTCATTCCAACGAAAATCGTGGAATTGATAAAGCAAAATAACAAATGTGTTTGAACCAATTAAAAAGATACAAAATAGTTAGTTTTGAAATGATCTCACGGAGGCCCAGCTGAGTAATATTGTTTCAATAAATTTTGGGCAAATTATTATTAAATATTATATTATTGTTTTATATTTACAAATAAAAATTGAAGTAATTAAAGTGTTTTTTTATTATTAATACAATTTTAAAGTAGTTGTCTTACTTGCAATTGCCATCAAAAAAACATGAAGATTTCATCATCCTCCATACAAGCCCTACAAATGGGATTATCAGAGGACTCCACGTTATGAAGGTGGTAGTTCAATCGGCATTGTCCTGTCAAGAGTTTTCACTAGCCTTCTCAACTGATTTTCAGGCGAGCACAGTCAAATACACAATTTGGTCTGTCGCAAGCCATGCGCAGTCCCAATAATGAAGATGGTTTTATCGTAGCCATTCCTTGATAAATTACGGAACATTTTGCCATGGAGATGACAATCCCAGGTAAAAAGGGCCTTAGACACGACCTTAATGTGTCATGCAATGCCAGCTAGACGATTCAGTTTACCGAAGCATTAATAGACTTTACTCGATTGTAATCTTGACACATCAAGGGCCCGAAGAGCGGCTAACTATCTAACAAGTGTTACAGAACTATGTACCTCTAAGCATTACAAAGATTTTTGATTAAAAAACAGTCGCATATTGACCAAGAGGAATGCATATTGACCAATTCCAAATAAAATGGTGACCTTCTGGCAGCCGCCTTTTCGAAAAATTTTCAACTTGATATCTCTCTTCGTTTCGGAGTTATTGTGATGACGGCTGGACGGACAGACAAACGGAAGTGAACTTATTAAGTGATTTTATGAATACCTATACCCTAAATCGGTTTCATCATTAATATATTTCTTAGCGTTACAAACTTGGAACTAAAGTTACTATATCTTGATATATATTTCATATATACAGGGTGTATAAAAACACATACATTTTTCATGAAATTATTTATTTACATTCTAAAGTTATAACTTAATTGTATTTTTAGTAAACTTTAAACAACAGGTTTGGGCACATGATATAAACCAGTCAATGCATCTTGTAATGCCCGTTTACATGCAATTTCTGATTTATATCCGCCTGCACGTTCTTGTAACGTTTCCGCACGCATATGATGTATAAATCCTTGCGAATGTAACTGTTCGTATGTGGGAGCCGGTGGACCATTTGATTTAAATTGTGGTGCTGAATAAACAAATTGTGGTCCTTCTTCAATCTTTGGTATTGGTAAAAATCCACTATGATTTGTAATCTTAATACCCGTTGAAAATTGTTTTGGTACAACCGGTACATCCACTTTAGCTTGTTCTTGTACATTTAATGCGAACGTATCGATAATATTCTTTGCATTTACATCTGAATATGTTAGCTCATCGATTAACGCTTCTTTTTCACGGATTTTCTTCTTTTTTATTTCATTTTCTTCTAATTTTAATTTTTGTCGATATAATTCTTCTTGTTGTTGTTCTAATTCGAGTAAATGTTCTAATTCTAACTCTTCACGGCTTATTTTGCTCTTATTCTTTAAAATTATTTCACGATTATCGCGTTTATATTGTTCAATACGTTTATTTGTTGCGACAATATCGATATTGTTTGTTAAATTATAAACAATCGTTTCGATTTCTTCTAAATAATCGTTATATTCTCGAAGGGTAGCAAAATCCTCTTCTTTTTTATTATAATCACGCAGTACACGTTTACGAATATCCACTTCTTTTTCAACTTTGGAATCTTCGAATAATTGTACACGGAAATTACTACGTCGTAAAGGAACATTACATTCGGGACACGCACCTGAACCTATAAAAAATTATTTACAAAAAAAGTACTTTTAATGGAAATTTTATGGATTTTTGGAATTCTAACCTTTCAAGAATAAAAGTTCAACGCAATTATCACATAAAGCATGGCCACAGACATTTACCATCAACTTTAGCTGAGGATTTCGATATTTGGTAGTTTTACATCGTGGACACACTTGATCCAGATCCATTATGTCCGAAAATTTTTGGTCGAAAAGTTTGGTACACAAGAAACAAAAGGTTATGATTAATAACGGATCTTACATTCAGGTAATATTTATCACTAAATTAATTCAAAATTTTCCAATATCAAATTGAATGGAATGTTTCACTTATCATAATACATTAAAATAAATATTTTGAGTTTCAAGAACTTTACGACGGTTCCAAAAAACAATCCGATTTGTAATATGACATTTAATATTTACAAAGTGTTCCAATTAATCATGTTTTAAACTTTACAATCTGTCAGTGTCAACGTAAAGATAAGGAGTTAGAGGCAGTCTGAATTTTCAAAAAAAATTCAATATTTCATAGTATAATGTTCTTAAAATATTCTTTAAAAATTTCAAGAGAATCCAATGAATATTTTTGGATGCTCGAGAGCAGGTAGCTGGCGGCTATACATTACATACTCTATACGTAAATTGAGTGTAAAACTTTTAAACGCATTTTTCTCAAAACTATGTTTTTAAGGTCGGTGGCCACTACCATTTCTCAAAGTATAATATCTTTAAAATATACTCGTAAGAATTTCAAGAGAATCCGACGAATACTTTTCGAGTTATTCAACAATGAACGGCGGTGCTCTCAGACGCTCGCGAGCAGGTAGCTGGCGGCCATATTTAACATACTCTATTCATAAATCGAGTACAATAGCGTTTTACTCAAAACTATGTTTATAAAATCGGTGAATTTGAACGAAATTTATACAACTTTTTTTTAAACATATTACACTATCTCTGTGTTAAAAAAATTTGCATTAAATTAAGATGGCATTGGTACCATGCAATACATCATAGACATAGGGAAAGTAGAGACGGAGTATGAAGTCGTATAATACTCTCTCACTCTCTGGTACAATTAGCCTTTTTCCTGGGAAGATTAAAAATAAATCCTCTAGATGACAGGATATATTTGTACCCCCTCCCCTAGTATCACCATCTAGCGGATCTTTTTTTAATCTTTCCAGGAAAAAGGCTAATATAAAGAATTATATTTTTTAAATAATACTAAGAAAAATTTTTAACCAACTACATAAGGCAAATTATAAACATTATCATTAAATCCGGACATACAATAATTAATAATTCCAGGCCTTTTTTCTACGAAGATTAAAAAAAGATCCGCTAGATGGCGACACTAAGGGGGGGGGGTGCATTAAAGCCATATAATTTGTGTTCCTTATCTCTAAATTCCATAAGATTAACGATTATTTTATTTGATTGATTTCGGATAAACTTTTGAGAAGCTATGATTGTCACCACAATTAGGACTTCTTGTGGAACAGGAGACGCTACATATAGCGATAACTTCTTATATAATTAATATTTTATTTTCAAATTTAGGTGAAACCAAATTGAAACATGACATAATGATTTTAGGTTATGGGGTTAGTGCCTCTGACTGTACCTTACCCCAGAATTCACGACTGAGTTCAGTGTGAGTGGAAATTTCAATTGGAACACTTTGTAATACACTGAACTCGAATTATCAATTTATTTTTTAAATTTTACAAGTTTTTTAAAACATTCCCAAACTTCAAACAAAGTTTTGATAACGTGAAATTTTTCACTTTTAAATAATGGATAATAAAAATTCTTTTGAAACGATTTCATCCACAAGTATATTACAATCACTAAACCATTCAAATTGGATGCAAAATTATAAAAATGATCAAGTTGAAAAAATTAACGAACTTTTGTCACATATTAAAAGTTTACAATTAAAAAATTTTCAAATGGATATTTGTATTAAAAGCGCCGAGAAAAGTGCGAACCAACGGAAACAATTTATTGAAAACTGTGACACGATAAATAACGTTATTATACTACACGATTTAAATGATAATTTATCGTTACTAGGTAAGGGGATTTTGAAAGAAACGAGCTTGAAATGAGTTTGGTACTTGATACAAATGTTTTTTTTTTTTTTTTTTTAAATTCGTGCAGGGCTTACAGAAGATACTAAAGAACAAATACCATATAATTCAAGTTTAAAATTGAAATGTTTCATTGCGGATGATATTAAAGAATTAAGTAAAAAAACTTTTGAAAGTATGGATAAAATTAAAATGGATATTCGATCAACGTTACCGATTTTAAATTTTAACGTAAATTATCATATGCAAGAATTAATGGATGAACGAGCACTATTTAAACAAAAATTTGATAACTGTTACCAAGCAATCCTAGTTTTATGTGAGATTATACGAAAGATATTTCAGTTAAAAGTCGATAATATCGAACATTTAAAAGATAAAATGAAAAATTTAAAATTGAAATTGGAATTTATCGATATTAAACAAAAGTAAGTTGAAAACAAGTGAAAACAAACAATTGACTGGGTTAATTGTTGAAATACCATGCATAGTCAGTGTTGATTTCTTTATCACAATACACATACATAACTGATAATCAAGTATAGTATATATTATAAAATTTCCGCCTAATTGGCACCCTCACGGGTAAACAGTGATGTTTACGAAAAAATGTTTCAAACAAAAGTTGTTTAATTTTTGACAAGGAACATTTTTTACATTTAAACTTTTATTCTATCTCTAACGGTTTACAAGATGGGTCGTACGGACCCAAGACCCAATTGACCTATGATGCTCATTTACGAACTTGACCTCACTTTTTACGTCCTGAGTACGCTGTTCAGCTCGATATCTTTTTTCGTTTTTGAGTTATCGTGTCCACAGACGGACGGACGGACGGACGGACAACCGGAAATGGACTAATTAGGTGATTTTATGAACACCTATGACAAAATTTTTTTCCTAGCATCATTATTTTTAAGTGTTACAAACTTGGGACTAAACTTATTATACCATGTATATTTCATATATACATGGTATAATAAGTTTATGTATATTTGTAAAAGTATTCAAACAAATTTCTTATTAAATTTCGATTTTTGCCCCAATTTTCTAGATCAGTTTTTTGTATTTTTAAAATACGTATTTTCGACTACCAAGTAGTCATCATCAGTAAGAATTAGCTAGTGATTACTCTTATTATGAATGTTACCTTTGCTAATTTGGTGGCGGACTGCACTTTTTGGTGTGCAAAGAGTAACATTCATAATAAAAGTAATCACTAGCTAATTCTTACTGATGATGACTACTTGGTAGTCGAAAATACGTATTTTAAAAATACAAAAAACTGATTTACGCAAATTGGGGCAAAAATCGAAATTTATTTCGATATATCCTAGAGTTCTCATTTATTATCTTCAATCATATTTAAATTTCTTATTGTTTAGGGTGATGTTTTGTAAATTACAAGATTTAATATTTAAAGAAACATCAGAAACGGAAAAAGCTGTTGACATAGCAATCAAAGATTTACGAAAGTCTCATGAAACATTATCAACAGAGATTACAAAAATGGAGAAAGAATTCCTTATGTTTGAAAATATGTCGCGGACAAGTGAAACTGGAAAATTAGTTCGAAAATATATCAATTATAAAGAGGAAATTAGTCGAATGGAATTAGTAATCAAGGAATTTAAATAAGTTGCTGATTTTAGGATCCATAATTTTTGTATATAATTTTGTAATTTAATAAAATATTAGATTAAGGACCAGTCGTAGTATTTAAGAGTCATTTTTCTTGGCTGTGGTGAGCTAGGTAGAAAGAGAGAGAAATTGTAGGCATATAAGAGGAACAAAGGGAACTATACGCGCCTACTTTATCTGTGTCTTTCTACTGCAATCAAGCGTTTAGCCGGTGACTTTGCAGCTCTATGATATCATAGAGCTGCAAAGTCACCGGCTATGTTATAATCTTTATGGTCATGTCATAGTTGAGAACCAACAATGATTTAAAAAGTTGGTAGTTTTCAACAAATCCTGATCTTGGTGCGCTTTTATCGGTTTTTCTATCGGCAATAGAATAGGGTATTCCACTATTCTTGAAAAAGTACTTCAAAATGTTGATTTTGCTAAAAAAAGGAACCAAACATTTATTTCGGAAAAATACACACGCTTTCTTGCCAAAAACATTAATTAAATTTTAAAACTTTTTTAAACTGTCAAAAACGCGGGCATCCAATTTCATGACGTAATATGGGTATTACTATACGAAATAACACAAATAACTTTGACAGATATATTCATAGACATCTGATTATAATATAAATATAAATACTTATTTATGTATATATTATACCCAACTGTCTACACTGAACTAGCTGATGGTCTATGATTCATACCGCTATGACATCACAGCAGGGCTTACCCGCGTTTTAGGTCACGTGATACACAGTTTAAAAATTACTTAATTATTAATTTTAATATTTTAAAAGAAAAATGTGCTTTTATGACTCGAAATCAGAATATTTAAGTATATTTTTACATAAATTTTGAATTTTTAGGCCTTCGAGTTTACTTCTAAGGGCTAGTTGGTTCAACATTATTTGTAAATCATGTATGCTGTCAGAGAAGAGCACAATATCATCCGCAATTTTGCGGATGACGATCCTACCTAATAGATGTCAAAAATGACCATCGTTAATTACGTATCTATATATTTTAGTGTCTATAAACTTTATAGCAGTCACAATATTCAAAAGTCCGATTTGAATAAAATTTGGTATTAAAAAGGGTTTCGGTATTTGAAAAGTCAAGTCTGTTTATGAGAAAAATCGACAGATAAACAATGGGTGGGGGATGGTGTCAAGAAAAACAAATTTTTGAATTTTTTCCAAATAAAAAATATTCGATTTTATTCTCGTTTTTGTCTACATTGAATTCATATGTACTTTCATATGAGCTTTTAACGCAACTTCTTGTATAAATCTTTTATCACACATGTGACATTTAAACGGTTTTTCGCCAGTATGACGTCTTACATGAGCTAATAAGATTTTCTTATCATAAAACGCTAGCGAACAGAATGTACAAACAAAATTACGCTGATTCAAATGAAACCGTAATTTATGTTCTTTTAATCGAAACGATGTTCGATAAGTTTTATCACATTTATCACAAGCAAACGGACGTTCTTTGGTATGCGTTAATAAATGACTATCTAAATGATATTTCGTACGTAACTTAAGTCCACATTGATTACATAAATATTTATAAACAGGTCCTGAATTCTTATGAAAATTTCTTACATGATTTTTAAGTGTTAATATTGATTTAAATATTTTTGCACAAAATTCACAAGCTAAATTATCATGTTCCGCATGAGTTATCATATGTTTACCCAAATAACGTCGTTTAAATGATTTCCCACAAATTTCACAATTAACAATTTGGTCTTTCGATTTGATTTTTTCATCTTTATGCATTTTTCGTATATGTTTTAATAAAGTACGTTTTGTTTGAAATGTTTCCCCACATTTATCACATTTTGGACGTTGTCGAATTTTTTCGATTTTATGTACAAATCGCATATGTTTATATAAACCGTGTTTATTGGTAAATTTTGTGGGGCACAATTCACAAAATATTTCGGGTTCATAATCGTTTTCGTGAGTTAATTTATGTTCTGATAATTTTTTGAGTGTTGAAAATGATAAATTACAAATTCGACATCTATTATGAGACTTTTCATGGACACGTAAATGTAATGGATGGTAACATATTATTGAACACTTTCTACATTTAACACCGTCTGATTTATGTATTTTTTTCATATGCAGACCAAGAGTTTCCACTTTTTTAAATGTCTTATCGCATGTTTCACACTTCCAATCCGGTTTTTCATCCATAGTTTCCCTTTCTTCTTTTATATTTTCACTATCACTTTCATCACTAAATTTTTCATTTTCACTATCACTTGCATCATTTATATTTTCACAGCCATCACTCTCTTCTTCGAATTTATGTTGAATGGTTTTTTTTCTGGTTCTTATTCTATTCAATTCTGATTTATCTTCATTTTTAATTTCTACCGTTTCTTCAATTTTTGATTTTTTGTAATAATCGATATTTTCATTTGTAATATTTTCAACATCATCTTCTTCTTTGATATATATTGGAAAATTTGAGACATCTAATTCTTCATTTTTCACGTTATCCGAATCGTTTTGGTTGTTCCATAAATTATTTTTATTCTGTTCAATAATTTGACGAAATGCGTTGTCTGAGTTTTCACATAATTGTTTAAAATTAATGGTATTTTGTAGTTGAAGAAAGCATTCGTTACATATTTGATTTGGTAAATCATCATTCTCCCAAATCTATGAATAAAATAATGTAAATTTATATTATTTTTTTAGAATATTTCAGAATACTGACTTACCTGTACAGAAGCACATGCTATTATCATTTCAACTATTTTAAACGAGTTAATCGATAAAAATGTTTTGTTAAATTTCATACAAATACGACAAACTTTTTCAAAGTCAGATATTAAAACACATTTTAGATCCATTTTACAAACATTTCCCGTTTATTTGATAAGTGTAGGTTATTAGATAAGTAAAAGTATATTCATTATTTTATGGGCCAATTCACACTAGTAACTAGATCAACAGCGGCTCCGTGAGCGTGACCCACTTTTCTTAAGATGTAAAATCATGACGACGCTTGACGTTGTCTTTGGTCGTTAAATTAGAGTTTCATCTAGTTGAAAAAATAGTTTTGTCCAACGGCAATTAAATAGAATCGATGTCTAACAATTATATAGAATCGTATGCAATTGTATAGAATATTAAACAATTTGTAAGAGATGGATTGCATTGATCTTGCATACAATCAATAACAAACAAGAATCACCAGGTCGTTACAAATTCTATATAATTATTGATAACTGACAGTTGCAACCCCGTCAATTAGCGATAATAATTCGTACTTCCTCAACCAGGAAGTGGGTCCGTCTTCAATAGTTCCAATTTAGACTACCAGATGACAATACTTGTACTTACCATTTTTAAATGTCAATAAAACTATTCAAATTCAAATCAGATAAAACTCTCGGTAAAAATTCGTACTAATTAAAATAGGAAGTAGACCTCCTTTTCAGTAGTTCTAATACAGACCACCAGGTTACTTATCAATATCTTGGCAAAAAATGATTGGGCTTTATAATTTATAGTCTTTGAATTTCTGGACACCCTGTTAAAAATTATATCATTATGGCGACAGAGAATACTTTGAATAAGCATAGTTTTTTTTACAGACGTGGTAACCAAATTCGATAACTTTATTTGCTAAAATAAATAATTTTTTTCAAAAATAAAATAATTTAAAATTATATAAGTAATTTATTATTTATATAACATTTCAAACAGCATTTACAACACTAGAGAGGGCTGCATCTGTCTTGGCAGCTATTACATTTCATTCATCTAATTAGTTTATATCTTAGATCATATATTTTAAATAGATGAGCACAGTGTATACCAAGTATATGTATTTTGGCGTCACAGAGTAGATTAACAAAGATGAAAATAATTGGAGGCCTGGTATTCAATGCGCATGATCGTATAACCGGAATCAGTTGCTTCAATGATGTGTTTATATTTCAAATTCACATGTGCTTAAAGTAAATAAATAAAATTTTATTTTGTTTTAACGTTCAAACGAGTAATATTGTTAGCTAATTTTGCGTTAATTCTATGATAAAAATTATTTAAAAATAGGAAAATATTGTGTTATTTGCAAGGGACGTTTTAAAGCAGACATGTATCACAAGTAAGTAAAGTTTAATTATTAAATAATATTTATTAAATGGAAAGGTATTATTATGTTGTAAATTTTAAGGTTAAAATTTTAGTTTAGGATAATATGTTACTTTTGGTTGTTTTTTTCACGTTTTCACATTTTATTTTGTAAATACCTTAGATCATATATTTTAAAATATATCTTTATAGTAGGGTATTTTCAAAGGTAAATACAAATAAAGTTTCCACTGAATGACATTAATTTTCATGTCATCTGAGCTTATATTCCAAGGCTGAATTTGTTTAATGTATTTTTGGTGATACCTGTTGAAGAGAGCTAAAAATAATGTATGCAGAGACATCTGTTTGTTAAACTAGTAATTGTTAATTTTTTGAACTCTTGATAATACAGTTAATATACCTACACGAGTAGTAGTGTAATGTGTTGTATGAAATGTAATGATTGATGCTTGTGTTAAAAACAAATAATAAATATTAATTCTTCTTAAATAATACAGTGTTTAAGTGGTTTATTCTACCCTCAACGCAACAGGTTATGGGCCCAGATCACTTAGATTCCTAGATTGCCCAGGTTACGTGATATTAATAAATAAACATTATACAGTATTAAGTTTTAAGAAGAAAATGGCCGTAAACTATTTAACTAGTGTACCGCGGCTAACAGGTCAAGACAATTACCTAGATTGGGCATTTGCAGTCGAAAATGTTTTCGTTTTAGAAGGACTAACAAAGTGTATTGATGGTAGTGAAACGGATACGACACTAGTTGGAAAAGCTAAAACAAAGTTGATTTTAACTCTGGAGTCCTCCTTGTACTTGCATGTCAAAGATGCAACAACAGCTAAGGATGTTTGGGATCGACTTAAAAAACTTTATGAAGATAGTGGTTTTTCCAGAAAAATAGGTTTGCTACGAACATTAATATCGTTACTATTAATATCGAGTTATCAATCAAGTAATCGAAACAGCACAAAAATTGAACAGGACAGGTTTCAAGATTAGTGATGAATGGGTAGGGTCGCTTCTCCTAGCGGGACTCTCTGAAAAGTACATGCCAATGATTCTAGCTATCGAACATTCTGGAATCGACATTACCACTGATGTAATCAAATCCAAGTTACTTGATATGAATCTGGATAGTGCTGAGAGTAAAGCGGCAGCTTTTATGACCAAGCAAAACTTCAAAAAACAAATAAGAGATGGAAATACGGGTTCTGGTTCTGTGAGTAATTATAAAGATAAAAATAATATCACGTGCTTTAAATGTAAAAAGAAAGGTCATTTTATGAATAAATGTCCAAATAATAACAAAAAAATGATAAAGGCAATAAAAAAGTGAGCGGTAATGCTTTTAGTGCTACTTTTTTAAGCGGTAATTTTAAAAATACTGATTTTTACATAGATTCTGGTTGTAGCACACATTTGACCGCTAGAAAAGATTGGCTGTCAAATATTAGGCAGGCGATATAGAAATTACTACTTTTGTTAATAAAAACAAGCATGATGTAACTATAAACAATGTTCAGTTTGTTCCAGGCTTGACAACAAATCTGTTGTCAGTATCGCAGCTAATCAAGAATGGTAACGAGATTATTTTTCACGACAAAGGTTGCAATATATACAATAAAAAAGGCACATTAATTGCAACAGCTATCCTAACGAATAATGTATATCGGTGGATTTTTAAGCCAAAAATGCAGTTTTTTTTCACTGGCAGCAGCTGCAGTGACCAGTGAGACATGGCATAGAAGATTCGGGCATAAAAATTATAAAGATCCCAATCTAATGAAAAATGGCATAGTTGATGGGATGAATTGTAAGGATTCTTATAAAAATATTATATGCGAGGTCTGTTGTGAAGGAAAGCAGGCAAGATTGTCATTCAATCACAAAGGCAACAGGGCGTCTACCGCACTAGAGGTTGTTCATGCAGATCTTTGCGGGCCCATGGAAACAACATCAATAGGTGGGTCAAAGTATTTTTTTATCCTTGAAGACGATTACACAAAAATGAGTTTTGTTTATTTTCAAAAAAGTAAAGATGAAACATTTGAAAATTTTAAAAAATTCAAGTATTTTGTTGAAAACCAAAAAGAAACAAAAATTAAGATTTTTCGAACAGATGGCGGTGGAGAGTTCTGCAGCAAAGATTTCGAGAACTTTCTGATAAAAAATGGAATTATACATCAGAAAACTAATCCATATTCTCCGCAGCAAAATGGCACAGCCGAGCGCTTAAACCGCACGATCGTTGAGAAAGCCAGATGTTTACTTTTTGATGCGAAGTTGGACAAAACATTCTGGGCAGAGGCAGTAAACACTGCAGTATATCTGCGAAATCGTTCTGTAGTCGCAACTTTAAAAAAGACTCCGATTGAGATGTGGACTAACCAAAAATCAGAAGTTAGTAACTTAAGGATATTTGGAAGTGAGGTCATGATGCACATCCCCAAAGAGAAACGTCTAAAATGGGATAAAAAATCGAAGAAAACAATTTTAGTTGGCTTTAGCGAAAACATCAAGGGTTTTCGGCTATATGATCCAGAAACAAAAAAGGTAATAATTAGTAGAGACGTCATTATAAATGAAAAACTGAATAAGAAAGATGATATAATTATATACTCGGAATTATCAGATTCAGTGGGAGAATCTAATCAAACACTTTCAGATTCTGAAGAAATGGAGAGTTTAAATATATCAGAAGAAAGTAATGCCAGTCAGGATGCTGATTTTGTACCGGATATTGTAATTGAAGACCCCACTACTAACAGAAGATCGGAGAGACAACAAAAACCAAAAAAATTCGATGACTATGTACCTATCTATGCTTAGACAACGATGGTGATCCAGTGTCCGTAGAAGACGCAATGTCACGGCCGGATTGTAAACATTGGATGGCAGCGATGGAGAATGAACTACAGTCATTTGAAAAGAACGGAGCATGGGAGATCGCTGATATTCCTAACAGTGGTTGTGTAGTGAAGTGCAAATGGGTTTTTAAAAGAAAGAGTGATATCTCTGGTAAAGTGCGATATCGTGCAAGATTAGTGGCAAAAGGTTTTACCCAAAAACAGGGTATCGACTTCGATGAGACTTTCTCACCTGTTGTAAGGCATTCTACATTAAGACTTTTATTTTCACTCTCAGCGAAATTAAATTTAAACATTTTTCATCTTGATGTTGCAACGGCATTTTTGAACGGTGATTTAAAAGAAAACGTTTTTATGATGATACCGGAAGGTTTACAATTAAAAGAGAGTAATAATAAAGTTTTGAAACTCAAAAAGGCAATTTATGGTTTGAAACAATCTTCACGTTCATGGCATGAAAAAGTAGATGATTTTCTTAGTAATTTGAGTTATAAAAAATCCGATTTAGAGCCTTGTTTGTACACCAAGATGAAAGATGGTTTGAAAACTATTGTTTGTATTTATGTAGACGATTTTTTTATTTTTACTAACGATGAAATTGAGTCAAATGATTTAAAATTGCAATTAAGTAAAGCTTTTGAAATTAAAGATTTAGGCGAAATAAAAAATTGTCTGGGCATGAGAATAAATATAGACAAAAGTAATGGTACGATAACATTAGATCAAAAGTCATATGTGGATCAATTGTTAAAAAGATTCCACATGACAGATTCTAAAAATATCAGTACTCCAATGGAGATAGGTCTTAGTTTAGATAGGGAAAATGATAATTACACTGAAGTACCCTATCAACAACTTATTGGCAGTCTTATGTATTTGTCTACTGACACTTCAAGAAGTGAATTAGTTTCACCTGATTATTCAAATATAAGTGAATTAGTTTCACCTGACTATTCAAATATGGAATTAATTTCTACTGACACTTCAAGAAGTGAATTAGTTTCACCTGATTATTCAAATATGGAATTAATTTCTACTGACACTTCAAGAAGTGAATTAGTTTCTCCTGATTATTCAAATATAAGTGAATTAGTTTCACCTGACTATTCAAATATGGAATTAATTTCTACTGACACTTCAAGAAGTGAATTAGTTTCACCTGACTATTCAAATATGGAATTAATTTCTACTGACACTTCAAGAAGTGAATTCGTTTCACCTGATTATTCAAATATGGAATTAATTTCTACTGACACTTCAAGAAGTGAATTAGTTTCACCTGATTATTCAAATATGGAATTAATTTCTACTGACACTTCAAGAAGTGAATTAGTTTCTCCTGATTATTCAAATATAAGTGAATTAGTTTCACCTGACTATTCAAATATGGAATTAATTTCTACTGACACTTCAAGAAGTGAATTAGTTTCACCTGACTATTCAAATATGGAATTAATTTCTACTGACACTTCAAGAAGTGAATTCGTTTCACCTGATTATTCAAATATGGAATTAATTTCTACTGACACTTCAAGAAGTGAATTAGTTTCTCCTGATTATTCAAATATGGATTTTGTTGCTTCTGGAAGCAGTGTATTGAAAACACCTAAATCCCAAAAACGCTGGCGCCCTGCTCATGTTTCGCAAGTCGATATGGAGCACGGATTTGATACACCTCGACGCGCCAAAAGACATTTCAGTTTGCCGGTTGATAAAATACGTAGTCAGAAAAAAAAAATTATCGCCTTAAATCGGCACAATCGATTATTAAAAACCAAAGTAAAAAATTTAGAAACGTTTCTAAATCATTTGAAGAGCAAGAACTTGATTTCGGAAGAGGCCCATTCGCACATACAGGTAAAGATATCGCCCATTATTACATTACAAATATAATGTCCGCTGGTTTCGCGATTTTTTTGAATAATTTGAAAATTTAACCCCTTCAAACCTAATTTATTTGATATTTGATATACAAGTATTTTTCGCAAAATTTTGGGTAAAAAAGGCAAGGCAAGAAAACATAATGTTATTTTTTTATATATTAATTCTGATTAATTACTTGAGCAGCAATTGATGAATAAATTTATTAAATCTGTTTTTAGAAAAATTAAATACAAAGTAAGATAACGTTTTCTTTTGCATATCATTTCATTAAATCAATGCTATTTTCTGAATCTGGCCGACAAATTTCAACAATGGATTACAAGTGTCTTAAAGGTCTTACATAATGAATAACGCCAATTTATACTTCTAAAAACTTAATAGAATCTACACATACAAATATCACCAACATTACAAATAAATAATACTGTTTTTTTTTTCAGGCTATGACACCGGACACGGTGAAAGAAATTATTAAAAGAAATTTAAGATCAAAAGTCTCGAAAATTTCTCCACAGTTAAGAGCCTTTGCTTTGACATTAAATTTTTATTCTAATAAAGGTTACAATTATGTACGCAAAGAATTTAAAAATTTATTGCCACGTGCAAGAACATTAAGCAAATGGTACCAGATAATTGATGGTGGTGCTAGATTTACAAAACAGGCTTTTGATGCCATTTCGCAAAAGATGGCCCAAGGCGAAGTTTTTGTTAACTTAACAATGGGCGAGATGTCCATTCGAGAAAATGTCCATTGGGATGGGAAGAAATGGTTTGGGTATGTAGATTTAGGCATACATGGAGAAAACATAAACACCCCAGACGATGACATGCCAATGGCTAAAAATGCCCTGGTATTCATGGCTGTTGGCATGAACAGCCATTGGAAAGTGCCGGTGGGGTATTTTCTTATAAATGGGCTAAACGCAGAGGAAAGGGCCAATTTATTAAATCAATGTTTGGTAATGTTGGACGAAATTGGCGCAATTTGTAGATCCATAACATTTGATGGTGCTGCCGTAAACTTACGGATGTGTAATGTCTTAAAAGCTAATTTTGAATATGGCACAAAAAATTTCCAGCCATGGTTTGCACACCCCGTCACCCAAGAAAAGGTAATTACTGCAATAAGAATTTTTTTCTTTCCCCAGTTGGCGGAATGTTCACTAATTTTTATATCTTCCTTATAGGTTTTCGTTTTTTGGGATGCCTGCCACATGCTGAAGTTAATTAGAAATACATTTGGAAGCAAAAAAATTTTGATAAATAGTAGCTCAGAACAAATCAAATGGTCTCACGTTGAAATTTTAAATGTAGTGCAGGAGCGAGAGGGCCTAAGATGTGGCAATAAATTAAAGAAGAGACACATTAAGTGGGAGGCCGAAAAAATGAATGTGCGTCTGGCCGCACAGTTGTTAAGTAAAAGTGTGGCGGATTCTTTAAAATATTGCGAATTAAAAAAAATTGACGGTTTCAAAGGAGCGGCAGCTACGGCCAAATTCTGCGAGGTTATAAACGATAGCTTTGATATCCTAAACAGCAGATCGATATTTTCCAAAAATCCGCTAGCCGCGAAATTGGGAGAAGAAAACTTGGAATATATCACAGAACGTGTAAATTATTGTATTAAATATATTTCTGAATTAAAATTAGATAGTGGGCGCTCTGTGATTTATTCTGAAAGAAAAGTTGGGTTTTTGGGATTTATCATCTGCTTGATTAATGCAATACAATTATTTAAAGTTTTAAATTCAAGAAACAAAACATTTCGATATATTTTAACATATAAACTTAGTCAAGACCATTTGGAAGTATTTTTTAGTGCGTTGCGCAGTAAGGGTGGATTTAATAACAACCCTACTGCGTATCAATTCAGAAACGCTTATAGAAGATTAATTGGTCGACATCAAATACAAGGTTCACTTCGCAGAAATTCTACTCATTTTGAAGGGGTTGAAATTCTCCATGTAGGAAGTGGTGGAAAAAAGCCTTTACCCGACTCTCTTTTATGCGAAGAAGGTGTTTCTGAGGTAGAAAAAACCAAAAATATTGACCACGATTATATAAATACTGTGTGGAATTTGTCTGCGTTTGTCGAAGACATAGTTTTTTATATAAGTGGTTTTGTAAGTAAAACTGTTGCAAAACAAACACATTGTGACTTTTGCAAGAGTTTGCTTTTTTCTACCGAAGAAACATTACTGATAAGCGTAAAAAATAGAGGGGGGTTGGCAATCCCTTCAAAAGATGTTAATACAATATGCCGTACGGTCGAGAAACATTATATATCGGTAGAAGTGAAAGTTGCGAACGTCGACCTAAAAATTTTCAAAAGCGAAATATTCCAAATGCTAAACGAAAAAGTTTTTGTAACCGAAAATGTGTTTCAGCACATATCCAATCAAGATATTTTGTATAACCATGGCATAGAATTATTCAATTTGATAATAACCAAATATTTGCAATTAAGAATCCACCACACTAACAAAACTGCTTGCGAGCCAGACAATTATATAAGACGGAAACATACAAAGTTAATAAATAATTCAAAAATCAATAATTTTTTATTCTTAATTCTTTATATATTTCCGTCTTGTATAAATTCTTTGTATATATCCAATCTTTAAGATCACTTAAGGAAGTTCCCTCACCAGTAATAGAAAAAAATAAATTAGTAGAAAATGATCCAAATTTTTAGTATGTTGTAGTTAACGATACATATTATTAAATCAAAAAAAAAATTTGGGTATCTTATCGATCAATTAAGAGAGTAATTAATTAATTAAAAATACACTAAATAACATAGCATGATATGAGGATGGTATGTTATTTAGTGTATTTTTAATTAATAAAAACTCTCTTAATTGATCGATAAGATACCCAAATTTTTTATTTATTTAATATGTATCGTTAACTACAACATACTAAAAATTCGGATCCTTATCTACTAATTTATTTTTTTCTATTACTGGCGAGGGAACATCCTTAAACGTGTGATAATGATTTTTTTTTTTTTTTTGTGACATATTCAATAAGATGTAAAACTGTTTTATTTAAATAACGACTATTATTATATTATTATTGTTATTATCAGTCGACCAAATTTAATTACAAAAATACGGATTATAGAGTTCCGAATTCGAACCGTTCCCTTAGAATTTTCCCTAATCCTAATTCTTATTATTATCCTGTATATTCCAATTATAGAAAAACATTTTTTTTTATATGTGTAATTTGTTTCTGTGTAATGATTTACATTAGAACATACCATTATGGGTGTTGTAGTCAGCGATTCGGAAATCGAATTTGATATTTATTAGGCCCACTGTCCATCTGTGTTTCATCCTTTGAAAATACACTACTGGAATTGTTAACAGAGTGAGAACCACGTCTCAAAGTAGATTAACAAGGATAATAAATGCCGAAGCATGGTCATATACGCATGTCTTAATATACAACATAATATCCTGGCGCGTATTTAAAATAAGATTATACCACTTTTAAATAAAATTAAAACAGTATATTTTGTACAAATTACCATTTTACCATAAAAAAATTTTTTTTTTCATAGAATTAACACAAAATTATCTAACAATATTAATCGTTTGAACGTTAAAATAAAATAAATTTTTACGTGCAGCTGTGAATGTGAAATATAAGCAGATAATTGATGCAGCTGATTCCGGTCATACAATCATGCGCATTGAATACCATTGTGGTGTCTCTGTCAAGTCAAATAAATTATTGTACCTAAGTATCTAAAGTGTCACTACTGGTGCATTTTATATTCTGTACCCAGATATTACCAAAAGTGTCACTACCGGTACATTTTATATTCTATGATAATAAATTATGTACTGGCTTGATATGACATCTGACACACACGCCACGACCTACTAAGCTCAGTGGGAACGAAGTTGATTAGAACTTGTTCTCAGTCAGTATTCATCATTCAATATACAAGTGAAATAGAATTTATGAACAAGCTATTAATGGCGGCTAAATGTACTTTAATAAAATAAAATTTAATATAATAATTAATAATAATCTTGATTTCATTTCTAATTACACCCAACCAGCAACACCATCTTTCGGTATTACGTGTTTCTCCGTTAGCTTTTTTAATATTGTATTTTTGTCTTTGTTAATCTACTCTGTGAAGCCAAAATATACATACTTGGTAAACGTTGGGCTTATCTATTTAAAATATATGATCTAAGGTTTCATCCCCTTGGCCATCTGTATATTTTAAATTGAACTAATATGTACTTTCATATGACCTTTTAAAGCAACTTTTTGTATAAAACTTTTGTCACACATTGAACATTTAAATGGTTTTTCACCAGTATGCCGTCGTACGTGATTCAATAAAATCTTTTTATCAAAAAAGGCTTGAGAACAGAATGTACAAACAAAATTACGTTCGTTCAAATGAACACGTGATACATGTATTTTTAATCGAGATCGTCTTGGATACGTTTTGTCACATTTATCACAAGCAAAAGGACGTGCCTTCGTGTGCGTTACTAAATGATTATTTAAATGATATTTCGTACGAAACTTAAGTCCACATTGATTACATAAAAATTTATAAACAAGACCTGAACTATTGTGATAATTTCTTATGTGTTCTTGGAGTGTTAATATTGATTTAAATTTCTTTTCACAAAATTTACAAGCTACACTATCACGTTCTTCGTGTGAAAACATATGTCTACTTAAATAACATCGTTTAAATGATTTCCCACAAATTTCACAATTAACAATTTGATCTTTCGATTTGATTTTTTCATCTTTATGCATTTTTCGTATATGTTTTAATAAAATACGTTTCGTTTGAAATGTTTCCTCACATTTTTCACATTTTGGACGTTGTCGTGTTTTTATGATTTTATGTACGTATCGCATATGTTTATATAAACTATTATTTTTTGTAAATTTTGCTGGACATAACTTACAAAATATTTCGGGTTCATAATCATTTTTGTGAGTTAATCGATGTTGTGATAATTTTTTGAGTGTAGGAAATTTTAAATTACAAATTCGACATCTATTATGAGACTTTTCGTGAGCACATAAATGTAATGGATGGTAAAAAATTAATGAACACTTTCCACATTTAACACCGTCTGCATTATGAACTTTCTTCATATGCAAACCAAGAGCATCTACTCTTTTAAATGTTTTTGAACATGTTTCACATTTCCAATCCGGTTTTTCATCCACAGTTTCCCCTTCTTCTTTTATATTTTCATTTTCACTATCACTTTCATTACTAAATTTTTCATTTTCACTATCACTTGCATCATTTATATTTTCACAGCCATCACTCTCTTCTTCGAATTTATATTGAATGGTTTTTTTTCTGGTTCTTATTCTATTCAATTCTGATTTATCTTCATTTTTAATTTCTATCCTTTCTTCAATTTTTGATTTTTTGGAATCATCGTTATTTTCATTTGTAATATTTTCAACATCATCTTCTTCTTTGATATATATTGGAAAATTTGAGACATCTAATCCTTCGTTTTTCACGTTATCCGAATCATTTTGGTTGTTCCATAAATTGTTTTTATTCTGTTCAATAATTTGACGAAATGCGTTGTCTGAATTTTCACATAATTGTTTAAAATTAATGGTATTTTGTAATTGAAGAAAACATTCGTTACATATTTGATTTGGTAAGTCATCATTGTGCCATATCTTTTAACGGAAAAAAGATTGTATTAATTTAATTTTTCCGGAAAATAAATGGAATATTGACTTACCTGTACAGAAGTGCATGCTGTTATCATTTCAACTATTTTAAAGGAGTTAATAGATAAGAATGTGCTATCAAATTTCATACAAATACGGCAAACTTTTTCAAAATCAGATATTAAAACACATTTTAGGTCCATTTTGCAAACATTCCACGTTTATTTTTGTAAATCGCACACCAACTTCGATTATTTATCAGATAATTGGGGACGGGCAAAAAATATCGTTACATTGAAATATCGATATTTTTTAGAAAATAAGCGACAACTATCACGTATATTATATCATCTTTGTATCATATCTTCAATTTTTAAAATTTTACTTTAGAAACTAAAAATAACATGTAATTTCATAATAATTAACCTTTTGTGCCTGCTTAGTTCATAGAATATTGGGTGTATTCCGAAATATACACTAGTATACTGACCAGTATACTGATGTGTATTTCGGAATACACCCATTAATTATACCTACATGATCGCGAAGAATCTGCTAGCCTGTAAGTGAATGTGATATGATGAATGAGAGAGAAGACTGCCAGTGAGTTCCCCTGTGTCCTTGTCATAATCATATGTACATATACAGGCCGTTTTTGTACCATCTAGGCATATATATGTCTGTAGTATGACTGAATACATCCGTTTAGTAATGCATCTAAGCGAGATGTATTATATACATGTATTTAACATTAGTTGGGAGACGCTTGGAGAGTGGAAGTTTTTTAGATAATTAATAATATTTGTATGCAACAAAACTCCCACTCTCTGCATGCATACAACAAAAGTATTGTGTATCGTATCTGTAGCCTTGCAATATATGTATATAATACATCTCGCTTAGATGCATTACTAAACGGATGTATTCAGTCATACTACAGACATGTATATGCCTAGATGGTACAAAAACGGCCTGTATACTTATTATATGTATTAGTATAGCGAGACAAAGAGGGAAGACGATATCTTTTTTCGGTCTCCTTTTAAGCGGTCATTTATTCATTTATTGCATTTCCTATGCTTTTAAGCCTCTATGTTATATATAACCTCTTAAGTATAACTATATGTATTGGACAAGGACACAGGGGAACTTACTGACAGTCTTCTCTTTCGCTTCGCATATCGCACCCACTATCAACCTAGCGTTCGCTATCTTCATATCTCTATGGTTTAATTAGTAATATTTATAAGAAAGTATATATTATGTTTTATAAAAAGTGTTCCAAAATTAACGCAAGAAGTTCGAATCAGACGTTAATCTTGGGATACTTATGATTTTTATTATTATTATCATTATATACAAATGATAGAATTTTACTTATTTTATATAAAAACTTTAATAAGAAAAGAATAATCTCTGTTAATTTGTTTTATGAAAATGTACAATATTATTTTTCATAACAATTTAATAAATTTTTTTCTTATAAAGTAATAAAAATCGTTATATATTTTAAATTTTACTTAATTTTTTATCCTATTTTTTCTTCCAGAATAAAATTATCAATTAATAAGGTAAGTATTAAGTAAAGGTAAGTATTAAATTAATTATGAGTTTATTTAAAAGTCATATAGCCGTGTGGATATAGCACTTGCCTTTGAAACCAAAATACGGAGGTTCGTATCATGGGATGGTAAATATTTTTGTACTTTTAAAATAAATGAATTTTTTCTGATGTTAAAAATTTTCCACTCTTTTTATAGTTTAAATTATCTATTTAACCCGCCCTCTTCCTATAAATAATGTCAGTTATACATATGTCATAAATCACTATTCTATCAGTGGGTGGGAATTTAAAAAATAATCATAAATACATCTATCTCACTCCTTAAAATTTTAATTCCCACCCCCTGACAGAATAGTGATTTATGACATAAGTTATGACTAACATAATTTTTTTTTTTGTGTGAAATAACGACAAAAATGGCTTGGTTATGCTAAAATTTGAAATTTTTTAATAGGAGAACATGTCATATAGTTTATCTCACTCATATTCTCCTATTACAAAATATTAAAATTTGTATTTATAAAATTAAAAAATCGCTCGTTAGACTAAAATTTGAAATTTTGTAACAGGAAAACATGTTATATATTTTATCCCATTTTTTTAAATAACATATTCGCCTATTACAAAATATTAAAAAAATACATATTTTGCTTGCTTTTTTTGTTGTACATGCTAAAATTTATTCTTGTTAAGTGAAATTTTATAAGATTTTGTAATAGGAGAACATGTTATTTAACAAAAAAATAAATAAATAATGTTAGTCCTACTTTCCTACCTATGTCATAAATCACTCTCCTATCTGGGGGTGGGAATTAAAATAATATAAAATATACCGTGCTCTCTTATTCGTCGCTTTTCGTACTCATAACAATTACCTAAAAAATGATCTTACCGGAAGATTACTAGATACGAACCGAGGGACTGTAACTGGAGGCGACTATTCTAGCCACTACTCCAGTATTGACATACATGTATTATTAATAATGTAATATACATACCTTTTTACTCACCTTTTTCTTAAACTTAGTATTTACTTTTGTTTTACTGATTGTTTTTCATTAAACTTACCTATTATGCATTTCTTTTTACTCAACTTTTTTCAAGACTTACCTATAAAAGAATAATTGTCTTACCTATAAAAGAATAAATATTATTTTGTTAAAAGTGTAGGTTCTGTTTGATATTCCTGAAATCGATGTAAAGGATAAAAGATAAAGGTAGGTATAAAATTGAATAATAATAATCAAATCATAAAAATTGATAAAAACTATATTTTATTATATATATTTGTACATATTTCACCTACAATAAATATGAATAATGGTTATTTATAAAGTAAGAAATCATTTTTCAATAAATTGCGCCCGACCAACGAAATTACCTTTTAGTTCAATGGATTTAACATAGGTGACACCACCGTAGAAATTGTTTGCTAGTTCAACATATTTACTATAGATGACACTACCATCGAAATTAATAGATAGTTTAACAAATTGGTCATAGATGGCAGGACAATAGAAATCATTAATTGGTTCTGCATGTTTGCCATAGATGGCATCACCATCGAAATTGTTCGTTAGTTCAGCATATTTACTATAGATGACACCACCATCGAAATTAATAGATAGTTCAACAAATTGGCCATAGATGGCACTACAATCGAAATCAATAATTGGTTTTATATATTTTTCATAGATGGCACCACATACTTAAGTTTTTATTATAATTTTATCAGAGGGAGGTTTCTACTTCTATTAGTATTATTTACTACTATTAGTATTATTCTTTTTCTACTATCAGTATTATTTCAAAAATATAATGCTTTAATTTTCTGGGAAAAACTCAGAAAAAGTCTTATAGGAGTACCTCTTCCGAAAGAGTCTGAATCAACTACCATTTTTTTCTGTCATTGAATGATTGATTAATAATTTGTTTGATATTTTCAGACTTTTTCAGAATTAGTTTTACTTCACATATTCTTTTTCTTCATTTCAAATTAAATATTATGACTTCCAGAACAGATTTATTTCCACAAGGGATGCCAATAATTTATCAATAATGTTATACACTTACCTTTTACTCACCTTTTACACTACAATATGATTTTTCATGAAAATTTAAAATAATTTTTTTTTTTTTTGTTATAAATAAATAAAAATCGTTATATATTTTTAATTTTTCTTTATATTTTTTAAATTGTTTATCCTATTTTTTCTTTCAGAACAAAATTATATTAATTATTAAGTAAAGGTAAGTATTAAATAATAAGCTAACTATTAAGTTAATTATGATGTTATATATAAGTCAGGTGGCTGTGTGGATATAGCACTTGCCTTTGAAACCAAGATATGATGGTTCGTATTCTGGTATGGTTGATATTTTTTTACTTTTAAAATAAATTAATTTTTCCTGATGTTAAAAATTTTCCACTCTTTTTATAGTTTAAATTATCTATTTAACCCGCCCTCTTCCTATAAATAATGTCAATTATTGTCAGTCAGTTAAATATGTCATAAATCACTATTCTGTCAGGAGGTGGGAATTTAAATAATCATAAATATATCTTACTCTTTAAAATCATATTCTCCTGCTACAAAATATTAAACAATTTGTAAAAATGGCTTAGTTTAGCTAAAATTTGAAACTTTTTAATAGGAGAACATGTCATATAGTTTATCTCATTCATATTCTCCTATTACAAAATATTAAAATTTGTATTTATAAAATTAAAAAATCGCTCGTTAAGACTAAAATTTGAAATTTTGTAACAGGAGAATATGTTATATATATTTTATCCCATTTTTTTTTATAACATATTCGCCTATTACAAAATATTAAAAAAATACTTATTTTGCTTCCTTTTTTTTTTGTACATGGTAAAATTTCGTTCTTGTTAAATGAAATTTTATAAGATTTTGTAATAGGAGAACATGTAATTTCAACAAAAAAAATTAATTATGTTAGTCCCACCTTCTTACTTATGTCATAAATCACTCTTCCGTCAGGGGGTGGGGATTAAAATAATATCTAAAAAAATGACATTATCTCGACATAATAACTTATTTAATTTAAAAAAAAAATCGAGCTAATGCTAGATACGAACCCAGGAACTCTGTGCCCGGAGGCAAATGAGCTATCCACTACTACACCTTACTCATGTTATACATGTCAATAATGTAATATACATACCTTTTACTCACCTTTTTTCAATAATCTGTCTGTATATTTTACATTACATCCATATGTAATTTCATATGAGCTTTTAAAGCAACTTCTTGTATAAAGCTTTTTCCACATATTTGACATTTCAATGGTTTTTCTTGCATGAGCTATTAAAGTTTTCTTATCATAAAATTATTTCGAACAGAATGTACAATTAAAATTACGCTGATTCAAATGAAATCGTGATATGTGTTCTTTCAATCGATATGGTGTTCGGTAAGTTTTCTCACATTTATCACAAGCGTAAGGACGTTCTTTGGTATGCGTTAATAAATGACTATCTAAATGATTTTTTGAACGACACTTAAGTCCACATTGATTACATAGAAAATTTTCTATTACCCATCATACAACTAGTTTCAATTAAATATCGGCAAAGCGGCTTTTAGGGTTTTAAATTTAAAAAAATTCATGTTTTTTTAAAGCATTATAGATTTATTGTAATTATTACCACTGTGCTTTAAATTATAAAAACATTTTTAAATATCTACAATATATAAACATTATCAATTTATAATCAACTAAGGCCCAATTTCACTCACCACTATGAAATAATTAATTTCATTTAACTAATTTAAAACAGAAAATAATTTTCTTACACTTTGAATACCGACCCTCAGAAACTTCAAATCTGTCATCCATTTTGTCGTCTACATCGCGGTTTTCATAACGTTAAACGTGCCGTAGGTCAGAGCCATGGACAAAGGAAAAGAAGAGACGGAGTGTAACCGAGAATTGTAACAGAGAGTAAGAGTATTATACAAATGACTTAAGGAATACTTCCCTCGTCTAAAGTTGAACTTTATACTCCATCCCTATTTTTACTATGCCTATGGTCAGAACAAAACATTGAGCTTATTTCTTTTTACAAATGCTCTTGAATTTCCATAGTTTCTATGAAAACACTTCGAATTTTCTTGTACAAAAGAGTACGCATTTCAATTTCATTTCTTTGTCCCTACAATGAGCCCTGATAGAGCTCAAAAAGACCAAGGATATAAGTGGGATACCGCAAATGGAATTCTAACACCTAGAATGTGGTCCAAGGGATCTTCTAAGTCCGTCTTTGAAAACAACTTACCAACCAAAGACGAGACGACTTCGGTTCTATAGGGTTCTGTCGAGGCCAGACTCCTTGCAGAAAGCCTATAGCTTCTATGCCAGGTTCTCTCCCAGGATTGATGAATCCAAGAGGCATTTATAGATTATCCTCGATTAGAAATCTTGATCCTAACAAGATGGGCTTGTCGTGGCCATTTCTTGATTCGGTAAATTATTTACAATTTATTCTTTATAATTCCCGGTTTGAGACTACTTTGTATAAACATGGCATGAAAAACATAAAATTTAGATCATAAATCACTCGAATATGATTCATCTAAAGTTTCATCTTTAATTAATTTGGTTTGAATTTCTTCATTTTTCATATTTTCATCGAAATTTGCGTGTTCTTCAGGATCTACCCATTCTTCTTTAATTGACAACGGTTCCCTTAATCCAAATATTCCATTTTGTTCTCCAAAATGAATTCGTTGATGTCGAACCAAACTAAATTGTTGCGTAAATGTTTTATTACAGATTTCACACGAATAAGGCCGTTCTCCCGTATGAGTTCTTTGATGACGAATTAAATGATGTTTTTGGGAAAATTTCAAGCCACAAGCATCACACGAATACGGTCTTTCTCCGGTATGAATTTTTAAATGTTGAACTAAACATTGTTTCTTCATGAATGTCTTGCCACATTCGTCACAAGGGAACGGTCTTTCTCCCGTATGAGTTCGTTGATGACGAAATAAATGATGTTTTTGGGAGAACTTTGCATCACAAATATCACATGGATATGGAAGTTCTCCGGTATGAAGTAATTTATGTGCTATTAAATTTTTTTTATCCACAAATTTTTTCTCACAAACATCACATGAAAATGATTTTTCTCCGCTATGAGTTCGTTTATGTCGCGTTAAACTTTGTGGGCAATTAAATGTTTTATCACACACTTCACATAAATACGGTTTTTCCCCAGTATGAATTCGTTTATGTTGAACTAAATGATGTTTTAAATTAAATTTTTTATCACAAATATCACATGAAAATTTTTTTTCACCTCCTTGAATCGGTTCAAGTTCAATTAAATCGTTTTGTAAAGTAAAACTTAACTCACTAAAATCACAAGAAAATGGTTCTTCTAAAATTGCATCTTTAATCATAAATTTTGTATGTAATTCTGGTTGAACAATTTTCATATTTTCAATTATTAGCTTCGATTGTTTTTCTGGTTCTGCTACATGATTTCGTTGATGTCGAAGTAAACTATATTTTTCAGTGAATTTTCTTCCACAAATATCACATGAATATGGTTTTTCTCCAGTATGTGTTCGCTGATGTCGAATTAAATGATGTTTTTGAGAGAACTTTGCATCACAAATATTACATGGATATGGACGTTCTCCAGTATGAATTCGTATATGACGTATTAAACCATATTTATCCGAAAATTTCGTGTCACAAATATCACATGTATATGGTCTGTCTCCCGTATGAATTCGTTTATGTTGAACTAAATGTTGTTTGAAATTAAATTGTCTATCACAAATATCACAAGAAAAATTCTTTTTTTCTATGTAAATTAACTGATTTTCAAATAATTTACTTTGTAATGTAAAACTTAAATCACTAAAGTCACATGAAAATGGTTCATTTAAAATTCCATCTTGAATTGTAAAACTTTTATAAGACTTTTGTTCCATTTCGGCTTCTTTTTGTTCACCAACTTCTTCTTTGATTGGCAAAAAAACTAGTTTATTTACATTTGACATTTTTTTTGTTCGAAATTAGTTAATTATTAATATAAATAGATATTTATTAAAAAATTAAACGTTTCCCACAGCATTTTTACCAATTTTTGTCCAAATTTTAAAATTCTTCCCTAAAAACACTCCCTAATATTTCAATCGTGGGATTCTTCAATTTTATTCTTTCATGGTCATCCGCCATTATTGTGTTAACGTGTTAAAAATTCCATAGACATACAATTGGGATCTGACAAAAGGAGGCATGACATCTGGTTGTCAAAGTAGAAACTAATTTCAAGTTACAGTTTTTAGTGTTGAGCGTTGAAAAGTTTGAAGTTGATTACTTTTGGCAAGTTATAATTACAACAATAATAAATAATTGATAAAAAAAGTTAAATTATTTCGTCTGGAAAGTATTAACCTAGTAAAGTGTTGTGTGAAAAATTATCAAAGTCGTTTCAATACGAATACAGATCTGAGTTTTCATAATTTGCCTCAAGCAGACAAATATTACATGAAAGTTGAAAATTATTTTGGTAACTTTGGGAAAATTGATGTCTTAAAATGATGGCAGAAAACACTGCAATTAAAAAATATCTTACCAAGTCAATAAGTGTGCTCACTTCATTTAAAAAAAAATGATTATGTCTTATCAAATAAGTACAATGTTTATGTCAAATTAAATTAATTTTTTATTAATATATCTTTATGAATTATATTTCCAGTGTTATTTTTGAAGTATGAGCTATATTGCTGTACAGTTTCATTAAAAACCATTCGCTAGTTTTAAGGTGAAAGCGTAACAAACAAACAAACATGCTTACTTTCGCATTTATAATATATAGAGATAGAGATAAAAGCCTATTAAAGTCTTGATCGACTTAAATCTGTCCAATAATGGGCTTCCGCTGGTAAAGTCGCTATATTAACTACTGCACTTGTTACTTTCTTTTCAGATTTTATTTAACGCAGTCGGGTTTTTTATTTTTTTAAATATTTATATCATTAACATTGCCAGTAATGGGAGCCTTCCCTAACTTATACTCTTTGGTTTCAACATGAATGATAAGTACATATGACAGATAGTGTTATTTTGTGCGTAGTTGTGTCATTCAAATTTCAGATTTTATTTAACTCAGTCAGGTTTTTTATTTTTTTTAATTATTTATGTCATTAACATTGCCAGTAATGGGAGCCTTTTCTAACTTAGACTCTTTGGTTTCAACATGGATGATAGGCACATATGACAGATAGTGTTATTTTGTGCGTAGTTGTGTCATTAAAATTTCAGATTTTATTTAATTAACGCAGTCGGATTTTTTATTTTTCTAATTATTTATGTCATTAACATTGCCAGTAATGGGAGCCTTTTCTAACTTAGACTCTTTGGTTTACACATGAATGATAGGTACATATGACAGACAAAGACTATAGGATAGACAAGAAGCAGAAGTATAATTATAAGTGACATCTGGAGTCTGAGGCGATCAACTATTAAGTTTGTCGGCCTTTGCGGGTATGGCTATTAAGTTTAACTACTTTGCGGGGGTGACTATTAACTATTAAGTTTGAAAGCCTGACTCGGTAGAGGCGCTGAAACTCGTATACTACGATTTTACATTAGCTCATATGGGCTGCTTCTCCTCTATCCTATGCTCTTTGATGACAGATAGTGTTATTTTGTGCGTAGTTGTGTCATTCAAAAAGAAATTGGAAACATGTTGTCAAAATTCTTAAATTTTGTAAGGTCGTAAATAATTTACTGTTTTGTACTAACAAATACAAAAAATAATTGGAAAAATGTAAGTAATATATATAAAATAAAATTCAAATAGTGGTTTCTAGAAATGTTATTACAGACAATGGATATGGATATTGTTTCAACGGAAAACAATACCGAATTTCGATTAAATGCAACAAATACAGAATTCGCAAATAGACATAATAATATATTTGGACAACTTACAAAATTAGAACAATCTGTTCAAGATAATCTTAAAAAGAATACTTTGAATAACGATTCCATTGAACGAGACCATTCTTCACCACTTTCAATACTATCGAAACAAGTGATTAAGAAAAAATATACAAAATCATTTCGAGGCAAAGAAAGTATTTTTAAACGTCCAGAAGCACCAATCAACCGATGTTTATTACCCCGAAAAGTACCTGATTTTAAAATAAATCCACAAAAATGGAAGAAATATACTCTAGACGATGTTACACCAGAAGATCTATCAAATCGTCAGAATACAGCATCAGCGTTAACATTTTTACGTGAGCTGGAGGAACGTAAAAAAATTGAAACCATCGAAGACGATATAACTGACGACACAGAATTTAAGCCGACATTTAAAACATCAGCGATAATTTCGGATACAAAGACGACAGCAGCCGATGAAGATAAACCATTATTTAAAAGTTCTGTTTTGGTTATGCCAGAATATACGGTGGGACAACGTAAAAAACCTTCGAAAAAACATAAGTCGAAAACAAATAAAGAAGATCGAAAAGAATTGAAACTTGATCATCTTTTAGAGTATGATGAAGATGAATCATAAGCTTTTTATACTTTTATTTGTTTAAACATTATTTGTAATATATAATTAAATTAAATAATATTTAGAAAAATTCGGTCTTATTTATTAATGTAGAATTGAAATTATTTGATTCAAGTTTGTAATCTCGAGCGCCGAACGCAACTTCGTAAAAAATCGAAAAAGCCGTAAAAATTTCAGATTTTGTCGACTATAGCCTTTAAGGACTAGTTTATGATAATATCTTTTCAGGACGTTTTTCAAATAGTATAAATTTGCTACGATACGAGACTAGAATGGACTCTGTAAACCCAATAGTTTCCAACATAAATTATTTCAAAGTTCATCATTTTTTTTCGAATTCCGTCGTTCTAAGTGAACTTTGATCATGAACAACTCTAGCACACTCCATCGTATATTGATATCTTTTTTCATTTTTGAGTTAACGTCACAGATTATAGTTTTTAATTTAAAACAGATCTGTAACTCCCTGTAAAATTTTTACTATTTTCGTTCTCTGAAGATGCCTTTCTCCAGGTGGCTCTACACGTTATGTTCGTGTAGGGCCATCTATTAGTTTTGATAATAATTTATCCATTTCAATGGTTGTTGGGGAAACAATAACAATATTTTATATATTTTTAAATAAATTAACAACACGTCTTTCAAAATTCGTTTGCATGTCATTAAAATTCGTTAAATTTCTTTGAGTGTATTCTCAATTGATTGTCTTTATTAAAATTTCGTGGATTATTTGAATAGTGACATTATTTAAGTATTTTGGCCGTTTTCATTGTGCCCCTGTTCATTAACTAATTAGTGTAATTTAGTCGTTTTAGGTGTGTTTATATTATTTTCCGATTTTTTTTTATAGTATGTATTGAGTTTATTTTAGTGTTTAGGTCTTGTTAATCGTGTTGATTACATTTACGTAGTGTTTAATTGTGATTATAATTGACTATTAACGAAATAAAATGGTTTTGCATTGCATTTAACTTACATCAAACTAATAATTAATTGTTATTAATAATGTTCATATTAAAATAAATGCTATTTTGTTTCAAATATTGCAATAAATTATTATTTTATTAATATTTGTTATTTTATTTAAAAAACTTTATTTTATTTATTAAAAGAGAAATAAATACAAAAAAAAATTAACGTGTTGTCAGACAGATGGGCGGACAGACCTATATCAAAATTTGGTTCATAGTATCAATATTTTTAAGCGTTACAAACTTGGGACTAAACTTAGTATACCTTGCATATATTTGATAAATACATGGTATAAAAATCATAATAGACCTTAAATTATGAAATTTATTGTTATAAGATTACATAAAATTAAAAAAAAAAAAAAACAATATACGTTATATCATAATATATTAAAGCACAAAAGCTGAATTTTATGCTACTTTAATCTCTTTTTTTGATGAATTAGCATCTTTTGCTTCATAGCCAAGTTCTGTTTGTGATATAACACCCAAATTATCTTTTTTACCGAACTCAGTAAGATCCCGTCTCATTGAATACGCATCTTCACCGTCTGCATAATATTTCGGTTCAATTTCCAATATTTTAAATTTCAACGAATTCGTGTATAAATTAAGCGCAGCTCGATTACTTTTACGTACGTGTAATGAAACATATTGAGCTTGAAAACATTCTACCATTGCAAAGGCAGCTTGATCCATTAATTTTTGTGCTAAACCTAATCGACGATGTGATCGTTTTACCGCTAATGATGTGATATGACCATGTTTTTCTTCACCATCTTCTTCCATTTTGGCTAGAACATATCCAACAATTTTCCCTTTTTCATCTTCGGCCACGTAACTCAATTGTGGCCATGAGAGTCCATGATAAAAATAATATTTCATTTGATAGTTTTCTGGTAAACATAGCAGATTACAATGCTGCATGTTCATTAAATCTTCGGGTTTTGCACAACGGATATTCATTTTGATAGCTTAATCTTTTCGAACGTTCTTCCCTTTACGTGTGTTTCTAATATCGTCTGTTTTCGAGGTATCCTCCTCTTGCATACCTCCAATTAATTCACGAACGAATTTAAATTTCGATAGAAACAATTTCCAAATAACAAACCAACCTATTTCGGAAAGAAAATATTTAAAATCTTTGGTATTTATTTATTAGCAACAAAGTGTTAGTATGAGGTTAGAAATTTCTAAATACCTATTGCGACACCAATTAACACAAATAAAAGTCCAAATATGAACGAGAATAATCCTAATAGTATGTCTCTAAACATTTTTCGTTTAAGAAAAAAGCTTTTACATCGTTTACAACTTTTTTGAAATTAAACTATCATTATAAAAATAAAAAAAACGCCATTTTGTAAAAATAAACGTCTTTATCGTTGTAATAAAAATTATTCGATAGAATTTTTTTTAAAAGTTTTCATTGATTTATTAGAAATACTTTAAATACTTACAAATTAATGTCTTCGAAAATTTTTTCTACATTGAATTCACTCAGAAACTATGATAAAATGTTTGTAATTTGGTTATTTTTAACACCACACATGTTTCTTTTTAAATAAGCGCCGGGTCTATTTACACGATAACGCCCGTGCAACTAACTTAAAGTTATTTGTCACTAAAAAATGAAACTGCAAATCATTGGCATACAAATTCGATAGGTTCCGGTCATGCAGGTATTATAGAAGTGAAGATGCAGTAGCAGTAGCATTGACTAAACTAAAACGGTATCAGAGGTACACCATATTGATACTATGTAATTTTCAAATAGTTACTATTTCGACAAAAAAAAAGTCTTATTTCAATACTTTCTCTATAATTGTACAAGTAGTATTTAATTGAAAAAAATTATCATTTTGCATCATTTTGCTCAATTTTGCCTCATGAATTTAGTCCGGCCATGTTGAAACTGCTGTCGTATTGGTATTGCACATTTGTCAAATGTCAAGCAGCAGATCTCGTTGTATATGGAACTGTTTGAATGTAACAGCTTTTCTTTTCTATAATACCTCCCTGGCCCAAGTAAATAATCGTCATTTTGCTGCTACAAAATTTTTCAAATTTTAAACTAATAGTATCTAGGTACTACATTGGTAGAATCAGGCAAGGTATGCTCTTATGGAAGGCAGGATTCTCTCACACGGTACCCAGTCACCGCCATATTGCCTATGTCATATTTGTTGACAGTAAATATGTAAAAAAATTATTAAATCAATTTGACAGTTCGAATGTAAACAAACAATCAATATGGCGGTAACTGGGTACCGTGTGAGAGAGATTACCGAGAGTGAGAGCATTCCCCCACCCTACGCCTACCTGCACAAAGAGCATACCTTGTCTGATTCTACCAAGGATTTAAACTTGACCTCACCTTTTCAACCCTTAAAATTTAATACAGAGTGATTTTTTGCACGCAAACGTGTACACGAGCCCTTTTTTGACCCTTTAGTATCTCTACAGGTTGATCATGCATTTAAGGAGATCGAGTTAGTAAGTATTTGCGGTTTTTTTGGTCCTTGCGTTCACCCTGTGACAGTCTTGTAAAATTTCTTCTCGATTTTAATAAGGAACTTCTGAAATATCAAGACAAAAATTTAAATTGCTATTTTTATGTTCCTAAAAGTTTGCGTTACCATGTAAACAGACACTTTAATCGTATGATATTTGCTTAAACTATTCTTCGAAGTTGGTAAGAATGATTTTTAGAAAATGTTTTGAAAATTCAAAACCAAAACTTCTATTTCCATAAGAGTAAATTTTCCAAATATTTCACAATTTCGGAGTATTTAAATAGTACAGTGTATTATTGATCCATTTTTGGGTACCGTTCACCAAAACTTCTATCAATAAAATCTAGAAAGTTTCCAACACGTCTTGAAATAAAGTGGAAAATGAACTTTTACTAGTTTGAAAACATCATGGAAAAATCTGCTCCGAACTGTCTTTTAGGATTTAGAGGTGGTTTACAGCTAAACTTTCTAGGATAATTATCCTAGTGTACATCTAATCAAACTGTTAGCGATGCTACGATCGAACATTTTATCATGGTCTCACATATTTATTACATAATTGAACATTTGTATAGAAACTCACGTCTGGGCGTCCGTAGCAGACGAATATTTAATTAAAGGAAAAGGAAGGGGAAATTTTTCATTTAATATAAAAGAAAATTCGAAATTCTATTCAATAATATCTTTTTTATATATATATAGAATCCATATTAAATGTGCGATAAATGTTTTGTTGTTTTTTTATACAAAATTTAAATAAAATAAAATAATAGTACAATTAAAAATTTACAATCATTTTTATCTTTCTAATATCCCTTTTAACACCTACCATTACTAACTGTCATGCTTTGCCGTATTAATTTTAAGTGACAAAATGTTTTTTATTTACATTCTGTTGGGAGTCAAATAATGATCCGAGAGGAAAGTTAATTTAAAAACTAACAGGCAAACCAGTACAGTAGAATTAGCGATGTAAAGGGCTCTCAAATAATATAAATTTGTTTTTATTTACACTTTCACAACACCGATAAAATTATATAAAATCTGTGAACATAATACTTCAAATACTTTTTCCTCTAAAAAACAAGATAATTCCTTTCATCTTTCCATAGAATCTGTAATTGATTTTTTTTTTTTCGTTATAAGTTCTTGCAACGGTTCTTTGTGTACCTAATTCCTAATAATTTTCTACACGAGAAAGAAAAGTTTATTGGGTTTTACAATTAAGATTTCAGTGCCATAATTTCACAAATATTAAGTCCTTTCAAAGTCCCTTGATCACAATAAACACAGTTTTGAAGCCTCTAGCGGGGCAAAAATTTGAATTACTTCATTTTAAAATTGTGATTTTTTACACGTAAGTATCCTGCAAAAACTACTGATCTGTATTGGATGTTGTTGTGAACAACAGGTTGTTTACCGGAGATATGGGTTCTTAATAGATAGAGCATCTCTTAGCTGGAAAACCCAATACCACACAAAGGTAAGAGGTCTTAAAAAGAGCATTCTTACCCCTTAAATTAAGCTCTTTGATTCGAAAACCTGATTTGTGATTTGTGTTCTATTGAGTTAAAACTGATCCAAATAGGGTTGGTCATATTTGACTCGCTTACGCTAATACAAATAGCACTTACCCTCAAAATTTTTCTTCCCTATCTTTTTTATTTCAATTTTTTAGGCACCTCATTAGTCTCTCCAATTCGGGTTTTTTCTTATTTTCAATAAAATTTAAAAATAAAGTAATGAAAATAAATTTTGTGCGATTTTTCTTAATAATAATATTTATGATCCTCAATATTAATACTAAGGGCCCTAGGTTCCACCATTTCAGATTAAAGAATGAGTGCAATAAAAATATTTGGCGATTTTTTATTTAGCTGCCTTGGCAATAAATTATTATTTACCAACGAACACCCTTCATTGGCCTTTAATTTACTTTAGGAACCAAGATAATCCGCTCAATGGCCCTTCAACTAACCATCGATTAAAAATTAATATTATCATGATTAACAAAAGTGTTGGTGGAACCGGACATAAAAAACAAAAATACTTCAAAATGGTCCCAAAATAAATTTGTAAAACTTATATCAATAATTGTTTTTTGCCATTAAAAAAAAAAAAATCTACTTTAAATTTATAATTTGAATAATATTAAATCAAATTTATATATTATTATATAATTAAATTCTTATGTTCACTAAAGTTATCACAGTACAAATTAATATAAATGTTGAGGATCTCTGTTCTAATCACTGATCTCCATATAACTGGATAGGAGATCCCATCTATTGAAATTCATTGAAGCAAGTTAGCGCCTCCAAATGATTGGATAGAACTAAAAAAAAAATAAAACGACGCAAGTACAGGCTTCAATATTAAACAATTAAATTTATTTTACGCCTTTTAGATCGTATATCCAATTTATATTGAGATCAGTAGCTCTAATATAAGATTATGTATCAAATGCAATATATATAAAATGCGCAAGCACGTCATAGAACCTTTCATTTCCACGGTGCAAGTCTAGCTTAACACCGTCCTCGCAATGGCGGATTTAATCCCTCAACAAAGAAACAATTACTCCCTTGGCCCTCTAGCATACAGATCTTAACGCAACATTTTGATGTATCACCTAGACCAAATTCTTTGATATACTAGCATGTGTTTTAATGATCTGGCTTCCAAATTATTCGTAGAAGGATGATTTTTTAGTGAAAAACGTCACCGATTTAAGTTTATATTTTAATTTAAATTTTCAAATAAAGTATTATTAAAAGTCAATTCTTATCCTGAAAATCGAGTGCCATATAGGAATTGTCTTCAGGTCTTTTATTCTTAAATCCGCTACTGCAGGTAAGACGAAAGTTTCAAAACGCACTCACATTCAATTACAAAATTTGTTTTAACAGTATCCTACTAGTTATATTATTATAATTTCTATTATTATTTAACCACAGACGTATCTTCTAAACTTTCGATCGCTAACAATTTGTTGAGAAATTTTCTGTTATAAAGTAAGTTGGCGATTTGAGATAAATTTAAACATCTGTGTATCTATATATAAACATACATTTCAAAAATTTACTATTCTGGCAATTACATGATAATTTAAACAATACACGTAGTAGCTGCGAATTATAGACATGCCTCAAAATTTCTTTCAAAATTAATTGACTTTTTTTAAACATTAAGAATTCAATTTTTCTAATTTTCGGAGTGCCGGCTTTTAATAAAGTAAGGTCTGAAAGATCAGGAGACTTTTTAATTATTCTTCTGATCGGGAGACCTTTTTAGAATGCACTGAATTTTTGAATACAAAAATTCTCTATAATATATTAAATAAAAATCGTTGCTTTGATCTTCAGATGTCCCTGAACAGACTAGAGACGCTATACCTAATTTAATAAACAAAATTGTGCGCATCAATTTCTGGAATAGTTTTGAAATATCCTTCAAGGCTACCCGAAACAATTGTCCTATTTAAAAGAAACTTTTTTTAAACTTAGATAATCTATGATTTTTATTGATTACATCGATAATATTGATAGAATCGGAACTTTGGCAACTTACTCTTGTAATTCAGTTAAAAATAAGAATTAACTAATGAAAATCGATTTACAGCATCCGGATGTTTTTCTTGTTATTGATCGACAATTATTTTAATCATAAAACGATAAATTTTGTTGTTTATGGGTGCCCTGTGTCAAGGAGTATAAACTCGTTTGATCTCAGCATATATTCCAAGAGCTCTAAGTTGATCCACAACTAAGTAATGGTCTTACTTTCTATTTAGGTCACACCTAAATAGAAATCTTTATAAATAGAAGTAGAAAGGTTAGAGCAGGAATTAAGCTATTAGTCAATGTTCTCTATTAGGAATATGGAATAAAATCATTCTTAGTAAAAAAATTTTCCGATTCATTCTCATTGAAAGTATTTTAAGTTCCCATTCAAATCCTCATTAGGGTTTCTATTTATTGTAAAACACCAAAATGTTTTTACGGACGTTTTTTTTTCCAAATGTTCGCTGTTAGGCATCCTTTGTTTCTTCCATTGCATATAAAAAGAGTTTCCCTTCATAAACAAAGGAAACAAATATTTCTTCAATAATTATTCGTTTTTCTTCAGGACGAATAATGAATATAATTATTGGCTGTTTTTGTTTTTTCATAAAGAAGCTTAATTAAATTTAAAGCTATTTTTCTTTAAGTCTATTTTTTTTAGGAATGTTATCATAGATGTCTATGCTAAATTCAGATCACTAACAAATTTGGATTCATTTGTTATTTCTGCGTTTATTCCGTTCCGTTCCGTCTAACTATCACAAAAAATAAGATAATTTTACATAAGGATTAATATTGAGTTTATAATTTTTCGCTAAATTCAGCCCATCTTCTGGCGGCAGTGATATATCTAGGCGACGAATTTTATTGGACGCAAATGAAGTTCTAAAATTTCATCATCTTCTCTATCGGAACCTGCGTCTTGATAGGCACTAATAATTACTTTTAGTAAATAAATCTTAATAAGTTAGCTATCTAAGTACATAGTATAAACATCTGTGTAGTATTATAAATATTTAAAAAGCTGTAAGTTCTTATAAGTAAATTCACGACAATGAGACTACAAAAAAAAAAAATTAGCTTAAGACTGTGAGACTTGAACCAGTGATAACTTTAAATCTCTTGCTGCATGTGAAATATCTACAACAGAGTCAACCATTTCTTGTACCGCTGTCACACTGGGAAATTGTAGGGCAGCACGTTTAGTTTTGGCAACGGTAGCTGCTAATGCTTCGGACAACGCATTCGCACAGTTTAAAATCTGAGTTCGAACATCGTTCTGGTTAATATTTCGATGTACAGTGTCTCCAATATGAACTAATCGATGTGCACTAAGCACAACAAATTTCCCATGTGCTAAAAACACTTTAGGCGCTTGATTATGTTCCACGGTTTGTAAGAACGCATCGATCGCATGTGTTAAATGATTTGAGTGTGTTATTGCTTGCGCCGCATAAAATGTTAATAATTGTTTATCGTTTGAATCAATTTGATCTGTTGATTCCATGGCAGCTGACTCAACATTTTGTAAAAGTGCGTCATAACTCTTTTTAAATTCATTTGGCAATGAGTCGCGAATTTCAGCATGTTTCTTTATAGCACTTTCACGTGATTCCAAGTTCACGTAATCATAATCTTCGAGCCAATCTTCGTTGTTGTTCGCCTGTTGTGGAGACGTGACCACTTTTTTAAATAGGAGAGTAGAGTTGCCTTGAATAAATGATGCTGTTTGGCGCACATCTTCGGTGAGAGCACGTGAACATGCGACTAATTGATCTAGGGCGTCAGGCGGTTTACAATTACCTTCTTCATGATCCATATGCCGACATAGTGAGTCTATAGACCAGTCTTGGATGTCTAAGGAATGTGCTGCTCTTTGAACTAAGGTATCTGCATCACGTAAGGCTTTCACCAACGGTCGTAGTTTTATCGCTAAACCTAGAAAATAAAAATTATATATCTAAGCATAATAGTATAAAATTTTCAATATAAACCATATATACAATCCATAGACTTATATGTCCACCCATACAATTACATTAATAAAGTAGTGTGTCATTACTATGGTAACTGACTGAAATAAAACTCATGCATGAAGCTAATACTTTTTCAAGTTCGCTAAAAATGAATAGCTGTGATTTACGTGAAATTTTAATTCCTATTTTAAAGTAGTTTTTGTTGAAATAAATTTGTCATTCGCATAGTCGCAGGTCGCATAAATTTTAAAAACTCCGATTGGAGTGAAACTCTCTATTGTACGAGATAAATAGGAACCAAAACATAAGTCATTCTTGGAAACGGAAATATATAAACTTTCTTATATATTTTAAAGATTCATATCACCTAATAGATTTGTCAGAAACCCTCTGTATATACTAAATAATATGCATTATTTTATACCTTTATCAGGAGCTTTTGCAGCATTTCCTAGTGCTCCTTCGCTAAACTCGACAAGATCATGAAGTGATGTTCGTAATCGAACCACAGCCAATTTAATATCCATTAATTTCGGTTCCAATTTTTCACGTATCCTCCATTGTGGTGTAACAAAGCCTAATAAACGTCCAATAGCAGCTGTCGCTTCAATTTGTAATTTCTCTAAGGAATCCAACGCCGAATTAATTTCTAACGGTAATTCTTTTGTAACCGGATTCGATGCCGGTACATCGTAAACACCTTGTTGTGACGTGGTCGTCGTATTTTGTTGTACACTACGTGGACTTGGTTTCGGTACATCATAATCCGGCATATTTGCCAAGCTACTACGATTCGAGGAAGACAATGAATCAGCTGTCGTTAATGAGCTTGCCGAACTGCTTGGTGTTAACTGTTGCTGTGATAGTAACAACGGTCGTGGTATATCATAGCTAGAGTCAATAGAATCACGACGTTGATGATGATGGTGCGCAGATAAAGAGGACGCCGGCGCTGGTGATGGCGTCAGTATTGGTGGATTCGGTGATGATCGCCAACTTCGTGGTGTATCGTAATTAATCGGTACAGCACGCGGTGGTACATCGTATGATTCTTGACTAACATCCGACAGGGGTGTATCGCCACGTGCTGGACTTTGATTGTTGTAACGTGGACTCTCACATCGACTTGGTGGTACATCGTAACGTATTATGTTGTAATTTTGAGATGTGTATTGGGGGGTTGATGTCGGCGTAGGCGGAAGGTCGTATAGAAATACATCGTTGATTTTTTTAGGGGTAATAACCTGAAAACAAAAGTATTTACTTTAATTATACAAAAAAAAAAATATATTTTCGATTTTTTACTACAACATGTTCTAGAATAGAGTGAATTTTCAAGGAAAATTAATTGCACTTTTTCTCAAATTTTTAGGAATTTTACACATTAATGGCACACTGAAGTTTAACGACATTATGTGGCCGAATTTTTGACCACATAAACTAGGTTTTTTAATTTTCCTCATAAATCTTAAAAACCTTCTAGTCCAATTAAACTAAATATCTAAAAGAAAAAATTAATGCATCTTTGAAATTTTCCACAGTTGTTTATTAGGGTGTCAACATTTCGTAAAAGTCGACCTCTCAGGGGCGTACCTAACCCCCTTTTTTTATTGGTAGTTGGGCGTTTTAATAAGGTTTTTACAAATTACAAAAAAAATTCAATTCAAATGTCTAGCTGAAGTTTTTTTTGCACATTTTCGTTTTTTTTCGACTTTCTAGCTTCAAAGTTGACCGAGATATGCCAAATGAACAAGTATCCATCGAGGTTAGAGATAGAACAAAAGTTTAAATGTAAAAGTTATTCCTTATAAAAAAATTAAGAACTTTTATTTAAATCATTCTTTTGTGTTGATGTTTTTCAGATTAACTTCAACTAGTGGTTTTGTGAAAAAGGAAAGCAAGAAAAATTCTAGAAAATGATACTAAATGAAACTAAATTATAGCGCCTCATAATTACAGATTTTCCCGTAGTGTGGCCACTCAGAAAATTAGTCTAAGAGTCAAAATTTTCGGCAATGTGATTTTGTCACATTTTATAAGCTTGTTTCTTCGCGGTTATGTCAATTGATCTTTAATTTAATTTAGCTTTATTGTAATTGAAAATATCTCAAACGGGTAAAAAATATAAATTGAATTTTTTATCAAATATTAAAAATCATAATTTATGAGATCTTCCCCCTTTTTCGTCCAGGATAAAATACAATTTATTGTAAATAATATATTATATGCCTAATAAAAAATAATTTAAATTATAGTCGTAAAACATTTTACAAATGTAAGCAAAAATATATGACATTCATATACAAAAATATGGAAAGTAATAATCTCGTGGTGTTACTATAGTAACCATATATGTATGTACCATGTTAACGCCCAACGTACCGTAATGTAGCGTGAGGATAGTGTCTCTTTAAATTTATGTATATTAGGTATAGTCAAAGAGTTGATCGTCAAAATTTATCTACACGAGTAAAATTTTTTTGATAACATGACTAAATTTTTACTGATTTGAATGAAATTTTTTTTGAAGTCCGCTTAGTTTCGGTCAAATTTTTCATTTTTGATGATAGTTTTTCGCTTTCGTTCACCATTGTGCTAAATGTCGGAACAAAGACCCCTCGATCTTGAAACTTATTTAAGGTAGGTTAAATTTGACTTCAAATTTGAAAAGTATGACCCAAATTTACTATAATTCTACACTTGCTTTATCAAAATTGAAAATAATTTGGATAAAATAGAACAAAATTCAATTTTTTTTATTTTGATGTCATAAAGTTCAAAAAATAAATTTTTTTAATAACACAGTTAAATGTGTTGTTTTAGCTTGTCGTTGAGTAAACTAAGAAATCCCTTTTTCCATTGAAATAGTTAATAATAAAATCAATAAAGGCACACTTTATTAAAAACCCTCTAAAACTTCCCCTAATTTAATAAAAAAAAAAAAAGATTCCTTTTCACAATTCATTTGACAGAACACAATCAATGGATATCATAAACAAACATTGGACTGACTGCATCGATCTATTTAGGTACAATCTGCCAAATTTATGATAATACCTACGTGCAAATTATAATCCTTGGCACGTGCGATGCCAAACTATTGATACTTGAAATAAGAGCGTATTTCTATTGAAAAACATGTTTTAATTTAAATGAATTGGGGATTATCATGTCATGATGTGTAAATAATATTCAACAATTTATGACGTAAAATGAATGGTTGCAAAGTTTTTGTTCAATTTCTCAAGTGTTTTGATCACATCTCTCTATTATATTATAAATGTGAAAGTAAGGATGTTTGTTTGTTCGTTTGTTACGCTTTCACACAAAAACTACCGAATGGATTTCAATGAAATTATACAACAATATAGCTCATACATCAGAATAACACATGAGCTATAATTTATAAAGATTCGTCTACAGGCTTCAACAGTTGTATATGCGACACTGGCCTTCGGGAAAGAGATATCTGGCAGAATATTCACGCTAAGAGAAAAATCAACGAAAAACCTCCTTGTAGAGTAAAAAAAAGAACTTTGAGTGCAGATGTTGTCTGAAATAGAAACAGTAAGGTTTTTTTATGGTGTATGCTCTTGAGCTATTGTTAATATAGCTATCAAATATGGAAGAAAGATATGAGGGAAAATATGATATAACTTAAAAAACTAATCGAGTGGAAACTCATTGTGAAGCTTTTCAGATAAATATGAACGTGCTTACAGGTAGATAAAGAAGAATCATCTTGAAAATACAAAGAGCTATTTATTTAAAGGAAATTATTTGTAAGGGAAAAGAAATACTAGCAAGGAATGGTATTACGGCTTCATTAGATATAAAAGACTTTCGCCGTGTTTTATCACATAAAAAAAAAACCAAATTTGTATAAAAACTTTCATTTTTATTTCCGATAGAAAAAAAACCCGCTGACTCGGAAAGAATCTTCTCGAATCTGTAAGTAAAACTATCTTGGGAATTTGGAGAGTTTACAAAATATCTTTAATTCAATGTCTTGATAATGATAATTATTTCAAACTAGAGTGATACCCAACCGTTTCGCTGGGTTTCAAAGTAAAGATTGATAAATATTGCTCTCGCTTATCCCCCTTCTCGACGATAACACTCGAAATAATGGTAAGAATTGTTTTACACAGCTAAAATATATGTATGATTTTCTATTTTTTTAAATGTATAATAGTCGTAATTATTCATTGAGTATATCAGAAAAGATGGCCGTGAAATATTTTATATTGACTATTTTTACAGAAATCTGTAATTTATGGTAATGTCAAATTAAATTAATTTTTAATTTATTTATTAATATATCTTTATAAATTATATCTCATGTGTTATTCTGAAGTTAGAGCTATATTGCTGTGTAGTTTCATTAAAAACCATTCGTTAATTTTTGCGTGAAAGCGTAGCAAACAAACAAACAAACATGCTTACTTTCGCATTTATAATATATGGAGATTCTATCGATACATCTCCCAGATTGGTGGTGCAATAGATTGCAGAGAAAATATCACTTGTCCAATTGTATTCCCTTCTTATCGCTGAAGAAAGTAAACACAATTGAAATATTCTAGGCTTCTCCACTAAGCTTCATCACATAAAAATTTTATATCTTACTGCACCAAATTTTTAAAAATTCGTTTCGAATTCCTTGAACTTGTAAGCAAAAATTTGTAATTTTAAAGCAAACAAAAAAAATTTGTGTGTGAATCACTTTAGCTTCCTCATACTTTTATATGTAACAAGGAAATAAAATACTATAGAAATCAGTCGCGTTGTATTTCCGGTATTGTGAAAATTCGATGAAAATACATGTAAATATTTTTTAGGGTGAGGCCTTCTACTTTAAGATGATGTTTTTCTTTTTTGTAAATAATAAAACTAACACATGGTCAAATTTGTATAATTACGACGAACAACAATTTTTACGTCCAAAAAAGGTAAATAAATTGAATGTTGTTTGTGATTCTTGTTTTTTTGATACAACTTTTAAATTACTGAAGAAGGGAAAAATATTTTTTAAAAGACTTGAAGCTGCTTTCCATTTACAATAGAAGTCTGAGTTCAAGTGATAAAGAGTGGGATATTGTTTTAATAGACAGAGAGTTAACGAGGGATCTGCTAACCTGTAAGTGGATTCGATATGATGAATGAGACATAAGACTGCCAGTGAGTTGCCCTCTGTCCCTGTCATAGTCATATGTCATAATCATATGATGCATAGAGATTTTGTGTCGGCTATTATATTTGTTTTGTACAAAGAGGTTCTTGAGAATAACCTGTCACCCGAAGGCGAAACTTTTTCGGGTAAAAGATGTTGTTTTAAGCAGATGAAGCTATGGGATTCTGTCAAGGCCAGACGCCACGTAGAAAGTCCACAGTTATCCACCGGGATTTCTCCAATACTTGATGGATCCAATGTTTCGGATCGAGGCATTCTAAGCTGGACGCCCTGCAGGTTTCTGTGCAAATAACAAGAATTGAGGTTTCTTTCTCCTTCATACAGGTTTACAAGTCGGTACTTTTAAATTTTATGAACGCCATATTATTAAAACGCCAAAATGCCATTGTTTCAGAAAATACACAATGTCTGCTTGACTTAATAATAAAAAAAAGCGTTCCATCTGAGGGGGGGGGCATAGTAAAGGCTAGAGTTTGCTACATGGAGGAGCCCGTTAGTTCATGGATACTGTTCTTAATTACAGACGAAGGTGGACTTAATTATTATTTTTTTTACATCTCGTAAAATATTCATTATTACATTTTTAGAGTCCCAAAAAAAGTATACCTTTATTTTTTTGAGGGAAGAGTTGAACTGAATCTTGATGTGATACTGAGTTCTATCTAAGATTAAGCGTAGAAGGAAAGCGGTTATTGTGAGACAAATATGGGTTTGGATACAATGACCGTGCGGCATGCCGGCATCGTATCGGTCTGACATGCATGGTAGCCGGTACTAGTTAGGCACTATAGTAGGCTACACTAGGTGAGTGATGATGTTGGTTATTTTTAGATGGTAGCAAAGGCTACTTGGTTACATATTGTGTTTACATACATTTAGTATACAAGCGACAGCTATTATTCATGGTCAAAGAATTTTGTAATTTTTGTTAAGGTTGTACAGTCACGGAACTTAATAAAGATACGTTTAAACGGATAGTCATTTGCCCCCAAATGTAGTTTTATCAAATCATCAAATAAAGGCAATTTTCGTGTTTGTTGGATTCAATACTTTCCTTAAATTACCACCCACAAACGGGAGTTTTTTCTTGTAGCTTTCTCTCCAAACTACCCTAAACATAGCTAATAACACTCTCCATTAAATTACCTTTAAAAAAAACTAAAACGGTTCATCCGTTTGGAAGCTGCGATGCCACTGATAGACAGACAGCGATCAAACAAACAAACAGCCATCTTTTTGGTTTAGGAGGTTTAGGGCCCCCGCAGACTGCAGACTTTTTATCGGCCGATAGTTTGGTCGGCTTCTTAATCAGTATGGAGAGGAATGCATATGCGCACACTACAGCGATTTTTATCGGCCGATAAAAAAGTTTGATGTGGTACCCAATTACATTCAAACTTATGTGTCGGCCAACTATCGGCCGACTGTTTAATCAGTATTGGGGCATACACGATCGCGCATACATGACGATTGTTTAGTCGGCCGATAGCTCAGTTCGCTCTGTGATTTGGCTCTTCCACAGTTATAGGAAGTCTTAAATTTGTATCCTCCTTCGCTATTGCTGGTCCAATTAGCTTGAAAAGTTCATTGAAGCTGGTAATGCTCATTCAATAATAGGCGGAAATTTTTTTCGGGTAATCAAGTAATTGGGAATGCATAGTGTAAAATTTTCCACTAACTAATCTATCACTGAGAATGGGATGCACCCGATACTCTCGGAATCTCTTGTTGATTTTCCTCCTCCGGAGTATGATAAGACCAATAATTTTCCTGGACAATATTTTCATTGTGCGACCGCTTCAACAGTCAGTTACAAACTAGTTCGAGAATAGTCGGCCGGCTGTTGGACTAGTGTGCGCCCTGTTCACCAACCAAACTGTTTAGTTGGCTCGGTGTGCGCACTTTCAGCCCAACCCGACTAAACTATCGTCCGATAAAAAGTCTGCAGTCTGCGGGGACCCTTAATGAACTATGAGAAAAAAGACCTTTAATTACCTCAGAAATGTTTATATGACTCTCAAATACGCGTAGGAAACCGGTCAATTTTCATCAAGCTCCTTGAGTCCCCTTCGCTATAGACGGACATTTAACTAAGTAGATAAATTCAATCTTTTCCTATAAGTAGAAAAGTTTTGTTATTTGAGGTGATATTATTAAATGTTGATAAAATCTCTCGATTCCGAATAAATTCGAGGAACGGAAGATGTGCACCAGGCATTAGATACATCAAAATAAACGACATAAGTCTTAAAAATAGTAAAATAAATAATATTTTTAATATCTCGTGACACGTCGACCATGATTCAACTTTTAGGATTATTATTATTTTTGAAAAACAAATAAATATTTAACCCTGGCGCTAGACTACTTCTTGAAGACAGTTTAAAAGAAATCTTACATGAGTAAAGTATACAGAATCTGAATTTTTTGACTTGAGTAAGAAATTTTGCACAATCATGCGTTTTTCGGGAAGTAAAAAGTTTTCAGCGCTGTCAAAAAGTGAAAATATTGTTCTGTCATGAAATTAAGTGCTTTTCTTGAATAAAATTTCTTTTAAGGTTGATCGACCATTAAGGCAATGCATAGATAAAAATCTGAATTTAAATAAATAATTTTTTGGAAAAACGAATCGAAGGATTTCCATGTAATTAATGATTAAAAATTGGATTTTAACATGTTGTTAACAGTCAAAAGATGATTAATTATTATTTTAAATAGTTAAAAAATTACATAAATTTGATTATTGGTGAAGTTAGATTTTGGGTTAATGAAGTGATATCGAATTAGATTTGATATCTGATTATATTTGATTATAGAAGCATTCAAAGATTGTTGCCCATTTCTTTCTTGCAAAACCGATTTTTATATGTAATTTCTATGACGATACCGTGTACAATGACATCACTATTATATATTTTCATCTTTGTTTAATTATTAGTTTTAACCGTTCATGTTTTGCATAGATTTTCAAAAACCAACTTTACTTTTCTGTCCTAGCAGTGAGAATTTTCATAATATTACTTTTTAATTTCTGGGAGAAGAAAAATTTATAAAGTTGCCGTATACTTTCCGATCAAATTTAAGTATTTTTTCGTTAATTCTGGCATGTAGATAAGTTTTACTTTCAATGCATACGGAAGAGAATCCAGCGGTAGGACTAATTTAAAGTAAAATATAAAAACGATACCAGCAAAGTAAGCTTCTTTGAATATAAAGAGATACACAAAAATTCATTATTTTAAAAAGTTGTTTGTTATACAAGTTTTATTGTCTGTTTCGCTGTCGATGTCGCTGTTTGTGTTTTATTCTTTATTTTTGCGATAGTCTGGTCTGGCGCCACTTACACTTGGTGGTGTATGTACGTATACAATATTATAAAAATGACATTTTACATGCCAGAATAATTATTATTATCTTTATATAAAATTGGCTTAAATATCCGATGTGAAACTTCCAAAAATATCTCAAAAAATAATTATTACGATGAGTCACTCAAACACGATTATTTGTAAAAGTTGAAGGCGCTCAATTTAAAATATCAACAATGATTTGGAACGCCCCAAGCTTTGACAAATAGTCATGTATGTGTGATTCATACTCTGATTAGAACGGTAATGAGAGAGCAGACAAGCTGGCCAAACTGCCATACCAAGAAGGTCTTAACAGATTAGGAGATAATCTGAAAAACCAACAATTAAAGGCATGGACCAGCTACGAGGGAGGGCGAATCGCCAAAAGCCTGTTGGGTAAAAGAAACTCGCTCGGTAACAGAGCCGAGGAAATCTTGAAACAAAACAGAGCTGATATTAGAGTCATCGTAGAGTTACTCACAGGGCTTGATAACCTGAACAAGTTCCAACATCAGATTGGAAAAAGACAATCTCCCGCGTGTGACAGATGCGGAGAAAATTCAGAAGAAACATCGAACCACTTTCTCTGTTACTGCCCGGCGCTCATATAGCAGCGAAGGAAATGGTTTGGTTCGGCCATAGTCGAACCAGAAGAAATTAGGAAACTCAGCGCTAGGCAAATCCTGGGTTTCAGTTGGTTATAATAGCCACTTAAAAGCCTAGCGGGGATAAAGTACAAGGGTCTATTTGGCTAGGTGCTCTGAACCATTGCTTCGAGGCCCGAGGCTCGAGCATGGCCCGCTAACTTCCATACCCACACCCATGTGTGATTCATAAAATTAATTTTATAACTTCTAATTTTTAGTAAAATAAAAGCTTATTCTTGGAAAAAGTATTTTTAATTTTTTTATGTATATCAAATATGATGGAAGCGATAGGAAACTTAGATCATGCTACCCATAAAAATAGATCATCATCCGATTTACATATTTTCGTACTCTTCTCAGCAAACCCTTTCATTTGGTACCTATATTAGGAGAGTGTATAAAAAATAACTAGTCTACCATATCGGATTTGCAATGACATCACTTAGCTGATCATTCATTGTCAAGATTTGGCCTTATAAAACTGAAAACCTCGTTGGGAAAAAACGCCCTATTACAATAAAGAGTTGGATTGGAGCATCATTTCGCTACAAAACAATACGAAGAAACATTGGTGGAAATTCATTCCATTAAGTGTACATTTTTAAAGTAAAAAACGTACATCTTAAGACAAAATTAACGGGTTTCCCCTTTTATTATTACATGTAAAAGCAAAATAAAAAACACAGAATGGTCCAGAAGATGGTTAAATGAATCTGATGTAAATTTCAGTATAAAGAGTTTTGGGTGTCTTAAAACAAAATCAGCGTGGGAGCTGGCAGTTTACTTCACGAAAAAATCTTTAAATTTTCACTAATAAACAAGATTTTTTGAAAAAAATGAAGGTTTGGTAAACTATGTTAGAAAAATTAATTTAACTTCATCAAATACAAAAGATAAACAATAACCAAAAGAGAGGTTGGACTATAATTTTCCGCCCAAATCCATCGTTGGCTGTTTACTATGAGATGCTTTGAAATCTAAGACATATGTCAACAAATCGGTGACCATCGACACCGAAAGGGGGAAATTGAGAGCTATACCAACGCCCTTCAATTAAATTTATAAAAAAGGATCCACAAAAATGTTCATATATCTCAGCAAAGCCTTAGAACTTTACCCAATATGTTATCACATCCATAAATCTTTATTTCATGAATCAAGAATGTCTCCGATCTCATGTTCCTTGTCGCCCGAGGCAAAGCCAAGAGTGACAAACATGAGCTCTGAGACAATTTCTTACTTGCTCCCGTGGTGTGTATACTATTTTACTGCCCGGCGGAGAGGAAGGGCGACAACTTCGTTTAGCACAGCAGGACGAAAGTGAAAACTTTCCACTTGAAAGGGAGAAAAAAATTTACAAATCAAAATTATTTATTGCATTAATTTTGGAACTCCCATTACTTTATTAATTTTCAAAATGACTAGGGGATTTCCTAATGATGTAGAGAAGATGATGATTAAAATCTATTTTTAAAAGATAACCTTCTTTTAAGGTCATCTTACCTTTTAAAATTAGTTAATAATAATATAATGCTTAGTAGTTTATATAGCATAGCGTTTTCTATCACCTGTCGATAATAGTTTAAAATTTTTTTTATTGATTTTTCAAGTAATTTTACAAATGAAAATGGTTTTTCTAAACTGCAAATTCAAACGCCAGTGACGTCAACATATCGCTTTAGTAACGCCACCGCACGGACAAATCATAAAATAACATGCAAAATTATAAATGGTTTGTTTCCCAACTTGTTTTTACAATATTATAACATAATTATACTTGGAAACAAGCCGAAAAATATGCATCTAGCGTGAATTATTAATTTTAAAAAAAAATTACTTAAATATATTTTAGATGAAATTTTTTTCATTTGCATAATGCAAATTTTCTATTTAATTACAATAATTTTCCTTGAAATGTTCAAAAATTTCTTTGTATACACTCTATATAGGCTCACTTAAGATCTTTCAAATTTTCGATAGATAAAACCATCAAAGTTGATTAGATTTTCAAAAAAATAAATAGTAAAGAAATATTATGACTAGACGAAGTAAATAAAAATTGTTTCGCCAAGTGATTTAAAATGATTTAAAACTTACTTTATTAGGTTGAACGTGCCAACTTCGCCGTTTCCCTTGTCGTTGTAACAATGTTATGTCTGTATGATGCTGATTTAAAAGATGTTGCTGCTGGTGTTGATGTATGTTGTTACCCTCATGTGATATCATTTGTCCTGTATCTGCAAACATTCCAGTTAGTAATCTTAATCGATTGCCAGGACATATACCCTGAAACAAATAACAAATATATTAAGACACCCTCCTCAATTCATTGTTTGTTAAATTGACTTGGAAAAGTTATTGAAACAACTAAAAGTATAGATATATTGTGCCAATTTATGTTCCCTGGTTAAAAGTATAACATGCCAAGAATTTATAACCCAAATGTAGATCGAATATCATTTTTACAATTAGCTCGGATTTTAACGTCTATGTTTTCGTTTTAATTAATAGGGGATCATTTCGTGAACACATGTGCATGCACAAGTTCCATCTGTTGGTGCATAAGTGAACGAAGTTGGTAAAATAATGTTCCAAAAATATTTTTTTTAACGTCTATGTTTTCGTTTTAATTAATAGGGGATCATTTCGTGAACACGTACACATGCACAAGTTCCAACTGTTGGTGGCTGACATTTGTTAGTCTATGAGTATTCTCTTATACGTAGACATATCCACGTAAAACTTAGTTAACCATGTTTTATACAACCATTTTGCGAGCGTCCATGATGTAGCTAAAATAATGTTCCAAGAATATTTTTGTTCTTTATACTAAGGCATCGTTCCTGAACTCCTTATCGCATAGAAATATATTAAAATAACATACCTGTCGACCACGTAACGAACAAAGCCACCATCCTTGTATCCCAGCTGTGTTTTGTTCGAGGACAACCAAAATTTCACCTTTACGAAATGCTAATTCATCGGGCGATTCAGCAATATTATCATATATCGCTTTGGCAAGACAATTCTGGAATAAATAAAAATGAAATTGTAAGTAAAAAATTGTCAACCGATAGTATTTAAAAACAAGCGAAAGCAAACAATTGACTGAGTTAATTGTTGAAATACCATGTATAGACAGTATTGATTACGGAATCGTTTTTTTTTTTTACGTCATGTAAGTAGATAGTACACACAGAACTGACATTCCCATATAGGTAATACAAACTATATAATTTGCACCTGATTTTCGCCCTCACGGGTAAACAGTGATGTTTATGAAAAAATGTTTCAAACAAAAGTTTTTTTTTTTATCAAGAACATTTTTTACATTTGTGTCAACTTGTGTTCTATCTCTAGTTCAAGATAGGTCCAACGGACCCAAGACCCAGTTGACCTATAGTGCTCATTTACGAAACCGACCTCACTTTTTACGTCTTGAGCACACTATAAAAATTTCAGCTTGGTATCTTTTTTGAGTTAGTGTTGATAGACAGACGGACAAACAACCGAAAATGGACTAATTTTTGTTCGTAGCATCAATATTTTTGGGCGTTACAAACTTGGGACTAAGTTTAGTATACCTTGATATTCTATACAACAACTTTCTAATCTAAAGCGTTCATTTATCGATTACCAGTTATGGCTAAGAGCGAGCTTTTCATTGAGCTTGAAAACCTAAGTCAAGTTTAATGCCTGCGTTTTATCGATACTTATTTTTCTAGTTTCGAGTTTCGAGCATACGTCAAATTTAAAAAGCCACTCTGTATATCCGATCTTAGTCCTAGACTCTAGGACTATTATTTTCAACCTTATAAGATTAAGGGAAAGCGAATTTTAAAACGAGAAGCCACCACCTCATTGTATATTGTTATAGCTAATAATAAACCCTCGGGTAGTGTTTCTATATTTTGAATGGGGTGAAAATGAATGCAATGCGTAATGTGTAGTGACATGGTAGTGTCACTGCAAAGTCACTGTACCGTTGTGGTATGATTCATTCATAGTACATCCACGAAATGTGTTTCATATGAATGAACAAAACTGAATATGGTTCGGTTCTTATCAGTAATTACAACATCTCATTTACACATTTGTAAAATTAAAAATAAAATGATTCATTTTCAAAGAATTAATTAGCTATACTTATTATTAGAGAGAGTTTGTTATTTCAATGACCATTGACTTAAGGTAGTACAAGCACCAACTTTGATGATGAGTTGTTATAACTTCATGAATGTAGACGAAAAATAAGAATAAAAAACAAGTGAAAACAAACAATTGACTGAGTTAATTGTTGAAATGACCATGTATAGATAGTTTTGATTACGGAATCGTTTGTTTTTTACGTAATGTAAATAAAGAGAGATAGCTAGCCATACATACATGTCACACACACATAACTGATATTCCCATTTGAACCTAATCACGAGTAAACAGTGATGTTTTCGAAAAAATGTTTCAAGCAAAAGTTGTTTAATTTTTTATAAGGAACATTTCTTACATTTAAACTTTGGTTCTATCTCTAACAAGTTGGGTCCTACGAACCCAAGAGCCAAATGACCTACATGTTTTGAGCACGCTATAAAAATTTCAACTTGATATCTCTTTTCATTTTTGCGTTATCGTGTTGTCAGACGGACAGACAGACAACAAAAAATGGACTAATTAGGAGATTTTATGAACACCTATACCAAAATTTTGTTCATAGCATCAATATTTTTAAGCGTAACAAACTTGGAACTAAACTTAATATACTTTGATATATTTCATATACATGGTATAAAGTGCGATTCGATATCAGCGTTGGTTTTCGAAATATCGAAAACTAAATAGTTAAACAAAATTTTCAATTTTCGATATTTTGAAAATTACTCTAGATATCGAAAACCTTTTTTTTTTTACTTTTCGTCTTACTTTGTCTATCCCCACTACCGTTTTTTTTTGTTTTCAATAATTTACTAAGGTTTTAACTTTTTATTTTCCACCGACTAGTTTTGGAGAAATTTATGAAAACATACCACCCAACTACCGTTTTCCCATAAAACCAATTTTAAATATGCCTACTTTTATTTAAATAATCGAGCACCCCCTCTCCCCTAAATGTTTCAGAGTTGATTTAGACCTAGTTCAACTTCATATAAAAAGAAAATCAAGCATTTTATTTAAAATTGCCTTGGTGGTCATACTACCTTAATCATATAACATCACCAAGAACATGATTCATTCATGTATTCATTGGAAGAAGACGAACGGAGACGACGTAAGGCAGCAGGCAAAGAGAGTTTTTTTTTTACAACTTAAACCGTTACCAAGATTTAATGTTGTGTGAAATTTAATTGTTTATGGAATGATTTTAAATCATTGAAACCATAATACAAATAAAGTCCTTCATTTAAATTTAATGAATTTGAAGAATTTATGATGATTTCAATCTTTTGTTTATTTCTCTCTCTGTACTAGAGTTCTTTGAATATGACCTTTGTATGCGGTTAAAAATATAATGACGTAATGATGACGTTTAGTTTTGGAAATTATGTTGTACGGATTGATGTTGTCATCTGCTGTTGAATCATGCGAGGATTTAAAAGAATTTTTTTTTTTTTTAGAAAATAAATTTAAAAAATCAAAAACCAGACTGTGTTAAATAAAAATTGAAAAGAAATAAGTGGATACAAACAATTGATTGAGTTAGTGAGTTAGTTGTTGAAATACCCTGTATAGAATGTGTTAAATGTCAGTGCTTCCATTATTTTAAATAAATTAGAAAAGTTTAAAAAGCCAAAACTTAAATTATATATTTTATAGGCGTTTCGGTCGCCATTTATTTCATTTTCGAAAGTTTCATCTACAAATTTTTTCGTTTTTTGAGAATGTTTTTACAAGAGCACTAGTTAAAGCTGCCCGACAATTTTTAATTTTTTATAGTTTTAGAGAAAATGGACACCAAAGTATTGCCCTAATGTTTCCAACAAAAGTTATTTATTTTTTGATAAGGAACATTTTTTACATTTAAACTTTTTTTCTATCTCTAACGGTTTACAATATGAGTACCCAAGACCCAATTGACCTACAATTAATTACCGCATTTACGAACTCACTTTTTTGTCCTGAGTATGCTATAAAAATTTCAGCTTGATATTTCTTTTCTTATCGTGATGACGGGCATACAGACAAACATGTTTTCTGCGACACTTGCAAGATTAAGACAAATTGATTGAATCGATTGAACACATGATAAACACATTAAGACTCCTTTGGATGTCGCACAGTCTGGTAAAAAGTTTCAAACAAAGGTTTTTAGAAATATAATCCCCAAAATTCTGCCTGGATATAAACGCGGTGTTTGATAACATATTTTGATATTGTCAGACAAAAAACCTTCTTTTACGTCACTTTCATAATCGCGAGTTTTCTAATAAAATTCCAAAAATATCTTTAATTATTACATGACAAAAGTTTAAGGATATTTGTTACAAAAAAAACTACTGTTTAAGGACAGTTCACTTTTAAATGTACTTGAGTGTACAGTGTACAGATTGAATTGAATATAAATAACAAAATTAAAAAACTTTATTGTTAATATAAAAAATATATATTTTAATTTAAATTTTTATTACTAATATAAATATTTAATGTAATTTAGTTCAAAGTAAATTGAATGAAATATTATTTATTAATAAAAATTTAATTGATCAATTCTATACAACTTTAGTTTACAACAACACAAAAAAAAAAAAACTTTATCTCTAAAAATATTTAAAGTCTCTTTATCTATATTTAAATTTTTTGATTCAATTTATAAAAAATTTTTTTAGTTTCGAATAATTTAAAAAAATATAAATTTTAATCGATTATAATTGTTGTAAATACAAGGTTTAATATTGTAATGACATTGTAATTGCGTTTCTATCGAATGTATGTACATTCGATAGATACGACTTTGCTTTGTATACAAACATTACCTTAGCAACGCCTGTTGTTTGTACTCCAGATAATTGCGGAATAAATTCTCAAATATAGTTCTTTTGGTTTTATTTCGTATTTTAGATTTCTACATTTTCATATGTAAGAGCAATCTCTTACAATATCAGTTAAGGTCATATTGTCATATTGGGAAATAATAGAATAGTATCAGGGTTTTTAAAATAATGTAACTTTAGCTTCGAGTACTAATTACTCTAAATATATTAAACCTATTAATCTTTTGTCCACTAAGAAGAAGATTAATCATAAAAAATAAAGATATTTTTTTTCAATTCTCTTTAATTAAGATTACTAGACAAGATATTTGTCAATATTTAGTTTACGCCTGTAAGTATGATATTACATCAAATATAATCGAATAGACCATGATGTAAATATCGTATGCATGATTAAAAGTAAACAACAAAAACAAAAAGTAGGATTATTATTATTTTTATAAAATAATTTTAGTAAAATTAGATATTCAGTCACGTAACAGCAACACCAATCAGAAAGTATTGAAAGTATTACGTCACGCCATAACAAACGTAATGTAAACGATATTATATTTTTAATAGAACGAAGCAGATTCGTCGATTACAACTGCTTAAACTTGCATACACAGAAATGATTGTATGTAAAGTCGTGATGTCATTCAAGACATCATGGCACTCTACAATGTTTCAAGTAAATCTGAATTGGTTTTTTTGTAAATGCAAAACACATAATGTAAATAGTTTTTTTTGTTAAATAATACTTTTTTGGAGTAAATTAGATGTTAATGAAACGTATAAACCAATTTATCAAAATTCGGACAAAGGCCTATAATTATAAAGAGGAAACATTTGATTTTTTTTTATTGGATAAACTGAAAAGCCATTAGTCCGATTTTAAATCTACTTTCACCAAAATAAACCTTTCATTATCAGCGAGTAACATGAGTAAAAATCTAATTATTTGTAAATGGATTTATATGATATTCTTTTATCTATGGTGCCAAATTGGTGAAGGTTAGTGTTCGAATCTAAAATTATCCAAGAAATTTGAAGACTTTAGTCTAGAAACAAACTAGAAAGTAATCATGTTTTGAGACAGAGAAGTAAAAATAATAATTTTTTCCAAGCTAGAGTACAATGGTTTGTTATTAAAAAAATGGGTATAATAATAATAAACAAAACTGTATTAAAAACATACCACTATTATGTTTGAATGTAAGAATTGCACCCTCAATTTCGTGTTAATTGTTAACAACATGCGTCATCTTGTTTACTATTTTATAATATATGATATTATTTGGGGTCCTTTAGGGCAGGATATATAGTAAAAAGAAAAGTACAAAATTAGCATTTAAGGATGTATGAGCATGGTAGTGGGGGCACAAATTTAAAAATAGATATTTTTAATTTTGATGATAAATTTATATTATTACTTGACGATATAAGACGAAAAGTAAGAATAAAATTTTTCGATATCTGGCTTAATTTTCAAAATATCGAAAATTGAAAATTTTGTTTAATTATTTAGCTTTCGATATTTCGAAAACCAAGACACATATCGAAAAATTTTATTCTTATTTTTCGTCTACATTCATGAAGTTATAACAAAATTCATCATCAAAGTTGAAAATAAGATAAAAATAATTAAAACCCTTAATCTACCCTGCTCTTACATCCCTTATATGGACGGTGACACTTAGTTTTTTTCTTTTCTAATTCATTGCTAATATGTTGACTTTCTATTAAAAAGTTTTTTTTTAAATTTGTTTTCATTCATTCCAAATGAAAATTATCAAAAACTTCCAAAATATGTGGTTTTTTGAGATTCCTCCATAAGAGCCAATGTATTTTATATCGATTTTTAATGACTTTTTTCTTAAAAATTTGCACGGATACCTGAAGCTGAAATTTTAACCACATATTCTTTGAGTAAAAGACTAACTACAAACAAATTTTGAGCCTTTAAATCAAACATTGTTGTCATACTCATACATCCTTAATGTTAAAAATGTGTGAAATTTAATTTTTAAAAGCAAATTTTTCTAAAGTTTCAGAAAAGAGATCAAAAATATTCCCAAGCAGCTCACAATTTAATTTACTACTAAAATATTTAAAATAATTGAAATCTAGCACCCTACGCTTTATTATGTAAATATAAATAATGACGATGGTCTTAAAATTTACACCCATCCACCTAAAAGAAATCTTATCAGACTAGATTTGATCTTCTGAGTAGTTGATGTTAATAAAAACGTGTAGCTCCATTCGCACAGAACCTGTCTCTTAGAGGCAGCCTTGCGGTTATATGATTACAGAACCCTTAATTTAGAACCATTTCACACTTTCACACTCTTCATAACATAATGATATAAATTTTGATGTTAAAGTGTTAATTATTGAACCCACATGGTTTTATAAATTCTATTTATAAAAAAAAAAAAATCATTTTATTAAAATGAAATATTTTTATTAAAGTAATAAAAATGTATTCGGTGATTCGATGCAGTGTGTTGTATGAAATTTAAGTTATAAAAAATATAGTCAAAATTGTTTTTAACGACAATCAAGCCTATTATCGTAGCCCAATTTTAATCCATTGATTGTCGCATATGTATATGAAATATATCAAGGTATACTAAGTTTAGCCTATTGATGCCACGAATAAAATTTTGGTATAGGTGTTCATAAAATCAACTAATTAGTCCATTTTTGGTTGTCTGTCTGTCATCTGTCTATCGTCTGTCCGTCTGTCATCACGATAACTCAAAAACGAAAAAAAAAACATCAAGTTGAAATTTTTATAGCGTGTTCAGGACGTAAAAAAAGTGAGGTCCAGTTCGTAAATGAGCAACATAGGTCAATTGTGTCATCTTATGAACCGTTAAAGATACTACAAAAGTTTAAATGTAAAAAATGTTCCTTATAAAAAAATAAACAACTTTCTTTTGAAACATTTTTTTGTAAACATGACTGTTTACCCACGATGACGTAAATAAGATACAAATTTTGTTTTATGTATTATATGGGAATATCAGTTATAAATGTGTGGCTATCTAAGAGTGGATATCTTTATTTACTTACGTGTCATCAAAATACAAACGATTGCGTCGTCAACACTGTCTATACATGGTATTTCAATAATTAACTCATTCAATTGTTTGTTTTCACATGTTTTTACTTGAATTCAGCTAGTACTTATACCAATTCGTCATAATAAGTAAGTCATTGTTATTAACAATGTCATTATAAGCGACTTTGACTGAATATAATGAATATACAAATGTATATAATATCACTCACTAATCATGTTATATGTGATTAGATCAGATCGCATCGGTACCGTTTATGAATAAAATAATAATAATTATTCATGTTGATGAATAAAACCTTCTTTTTAATTAATTTATTCATGCATGAGATAGAAATAATAAAAAAATATAATACAGTAGAATCTCGATAAGTTAAAGTCCAAGGGAAACACAAAATATTTTAAGTTATAGAGGTTTTAAGTTATCAAGTGTCTATGTTAGGTAAAGGTTAATATAGAGGTATGTACATGTTTCTATGTACCCTAGTTAATATAGAGGTATGTACATGTTTCTATGTAGTTACTGAGGGCCTATACAGAGATTATTTATTTAAGTTATAGAGGCTGCGTCTTTTAAGTTATAGAGGTTTTGGGCTCTGATGGGAAGGGAACATAGTATTTTTTGAAGTAACAGAGGTTTTTATGTTACCGAGGTTTAAGTTATCGAGATTCTACTGTATTATGATTGCGTACAGTGACAGCGGCATCATATTACCGACATATATATGTATAAGATAATTTTATTGATGTTCAAAAAACTCTTTTATTACACTTTTTATAATATCAAAAAATTTATATGGCGTTTTAAAGAATCAAATTAAAAAAGAAATATAGCAACTGAATTACTTAAGGATGTATAAGCACGGTGGTAGTGGGGGTACAAATTGAAAAAATTGATATTTTCAATTTTGATTGTGAAAATTAAAAATTTTGTTTAATTATTCAGCTTTCGATATTTGGTAAACCAATGGCAGATATCGAAAAATTTAATTCATATTTTTCGTCTACATTCATGAAGTTATAATAAAATTCATCTACAAAGTTGAAAATAAGATAAAAATAATTTCAATCCTAAATCTACCTTGCTCGGACATTTTCTATGTCATTACTAATATGTTTACTTTCTATTAAAAAAGTTTTTTTTTTTAATTTGTTTTCATTCGTTCCAAGTGAAAATTATCAAAAACCTTCAAAATATGTTATTTTTGAGATTTCTCTATAAGAGCCAATGTATTGTATATCGATTTTTAACCGACTTCAAATAAAAAAGGAGGAGGTTATCAATTCGTCTGTATTTTTTTTATTAATGTTTGTTACCTCAGAACTTTTGAATGGGTGAACCGATTCTTTATCTATTGAAAGCTGATGCTTCCCGTGTGGTCCCATTTCATTTTGGTCGAGTTCTGACAACGGCATCCATGAGAAAACCAAAAATGCCTTAAATTTTCATAAAGTATGCTCGACAATAGGACGAATAACTCAATATCACGCCAATCGATTTCGATGATTTTTTGACAAATTAGTTAGTGCATGATTTCGATGACAAATTAGTTAGTGCAGTACTTCAGATTCACTAAAAATCACAAAATAAAAAAAATCTTTTAACAAAAAGAAAACCGACTTCAAAAGAAAAACTTTTCCAAAACAAATTAATATGCACTAAAAAGTAAAAAAATAACCATAATATAATGTAGTTAAAATTATTGTTATTTTTGGAGTCGGTGTCAGTCAAGCTCATGTAGAAAATTGTTCCGTCAGAGTTGTATCCTTGGCTGATACCGACTCCAAAAATAACAACAATTTTAACTCGTTATATTTTCGTTATTTTTTTACTTTTTAGTGCATATTAATTTATTTTGGAAAAGTTTTTCTTTTGAAGCCGGTTTTCTTTTTGTTAAAAGATTTTTTTTATTTTATGTGTGATGTGACCGAGTAATCAACACTATCTATACATGGTATTTCAACAATTAACTCAGTCAATTGTTTGTTTTCACTTGTTTCAATGTAATTTATGCATGTTTCTTCAAAACGGTCAAATCAGAATTTTATTTAAGTTTATAGTTATTTGTCACTAGCGGCATACATGTCAGTTACCTGGTATCAACATTCAATCCTATAAATTATAAATTAAATACTTATGACAAGTTTGCATGAGTAATAATGGCAAGAATTTTAAAAACACACGCTATTGTTAAAATTATTTGAATGTCAATGATCTAGAAACGAAATCGGGCGAACGCACTCAAGAGCCATAAGCAAGCTAGTTAAAATCAAATCATAACTACTTTTTGTTAATATTCAAAAAGTAGGATAAATCACTATAAGACATCAGTCAATATTTAAATTCACAGATGTTTTTACGGAACTTAGATTGCTTAATTAAATGAAACATGTTGTTGATTGGTATCTAGACGATCAACAAAAATCATGAAAAACCGTCTAAGATGGCTTAAAAAACCCTGAAAGGAAAACATCGACGATGAGGGAAGCTAGCTAAGAAAAACTTAGTTCAATATCGAATGATTTTTGCAAATAGACAATTTCCAAGCTAAGCGGAAGTTATACTTTTAAATATAAAAACTTTAAAGTCGAAAGAGCCACATTATAGAACGACAACATTTTTGGAGGACTTTTCTATCACATTTTAATAAAGGGATGTATCTTCTAGAGATACACGTACACGTTTTCAGCTTTCCAATTTTACAACGAAATGGTCAAGATTTTGGAATTTTTTATCTAAATACCAAAAAAGGAACTTTAATGCAACTATTCAATTTCAGACGAAAAGAGTAATGTTTCCAAATTTGGGAAATCGTCGGTCGGTCAAATCAACTGGAATAGTTCTAATTTCGTAGTGAACTAATTTTAAGGTTTCGAAATGATTAAGAGTGTGCGAGCACCAAGGCCATTTTAAATAAAAATATATGAATTTGGACTAAGTTTAAATCAATTCTGAAAATTTTAACAAGGGTTGCTCGATTATTTAAATAAATAAATGACTTCAAAAGTAGGCATATTTAAAATTGGTTTTATGGGAAAATCAAATTCAAGGAATGGTTTCACGTCAAACAAAATTATATCATCTCAATAGTAACTTGGCTAATTAGTAATTATATCTTTGATATACAAAACATCTATGATAAAACAAGTGAAAACAAACAATTGACTGAGTTAATTGTTGAAATACCATGCATAGTCAGTGTTGATTTCTTTATCACATTACACATACAAACATGTGACACATACATAACTGATAATCAAGTATAGTACATATTATAAAATTTCCACCTACTTGGCGCCCTCACGGGTAAACAGTGATGTTTACGAAAAAATATTTCAAACAAAAGTTGTTTAATTTTTGATAAGGAACATTTTTTACATTTAAACTTTTGTTCTATCTCTAACGGTTTAAAAGATGGGTCCTACGGACCCAAGACCCAATTGACCTATGATGCTCATTTACGAACTTGACCTCACTTTTTACGTCCTGAGTACGCTGTAAAAATTTCAGCTCGATATCTTTTTTTGTTTTTGAGTTATCGTGTCCACAGACGGACGGACAGCCGGAAATGGACTAATTAGGTGATTTTATGAACACCTATGACAAAATTTTTTTCCTAGCATCATTATTTTTAAGCGTTACAAACTTGGGACTAAACTTAATATACTATGTATATTTCATATATACATGGTATAAAAATATATGAATTTGGACTAAGTTTAAATCAATTCTGAAAATTTTAACAAGGGTTGCTCGATTATTTAAATAAATAAATGACTTCAAAAGTAGGCATATTTAAAATTGGTTTTATGGAAAAATGAAATTCAAGGTAAATGGTTTCACGTCAAACAAAATTATATCATCTCATTAGTAACTTGGCTAATTAGTAATTATATCTTTGATATAAAAAACATCTATGATAAAAAAAACAACGGATATATAATAAAAAGCAAGATGAATTCAAAATTTATTTTAAATAATAATATATTCATCAAAATTATATTGAAATCAAAATAAATGACAGCCCATAATTAATTACTGTGTCATGGTACTGTTATAGCTGTGTTACAGAAGAGAGATATACATATGTGTGTGTGTGTGTGTGATATATTATTAGGCTTACAATACTTGCTGGTGGCTGAATGACTAGGGGCTATATCCGGGATCATTTTATTGTGTAATATAACTAATGATGTTAATATGTAAAACGTATTGTTCTATAAAAATACATTAGTGCTGTAATTAAAATATTTTTTCGTCCAAATTTTATAAATTACTAACAGGCAGCGATTTGGTCCAAATGTTAGTTTGGGATGTAAGTTACATAGTAAAAAAACAATTAAACTCGAGACCGTTGAAAATTGTGAAATGGGGGTTGATTTGAAGGGTTGAATTCAGCAGAAAACTTCTAGATAATAAAACATTGAAAACTTTTGTACGAGACTATTTTCAACATAACCTCAAAATACATGAGAAAATTTCGAAAAACTGTTTTTTGAAAAACTATATTGATGTTTTTTTTTCATACTCCGGCTGTGCTAATTTGAACCGTTGAAATGCCTACTTTAAAATGGTCTATCTCTGTGTATGGTTTATTTTTCATTAAACCGTTTAATATCAAGAAAAACCGGAAAAAAAATATTTTTCGTCCGTTTCTTGTTTTGAATTAATAAATGATAAAATTTTATGATTTTCCATTTGAAAATCCAAAAAATAATAATTTCACATACAGTAACTATTAATTTATTCATTCATATATTAGTCTAGTTAACATCCACGATTTTTTCTATCTTTTTTGTATATTCTCCGAAAATTACGAAATAGGTGTCATTCGATTCGCAATTTTATGTAGAAAGTTTACTAAAAAAAATGAAATGGCGCTAAAAAAAATTGCAAAAGTTATAAACAATTAAGTGAAAAATAAAATAGGGGGTTCAGTTTTTTTTGAATAACTCAAAAAATATTGAAAATTTTCGAAATCTGAAAAAAGATCCAAAAAGATGAAGAAATTTCCTAAAATAAAGTTTCTACTGCCGAAATTGTATCTCTAATATTTATAATTTTTACAGAGCCTTGAAAATAGCGCAAAATATGACAAGTTTGGTTCTCGCGCGCGTTCTTTCTTTGAGACCTACTAACAAAAAAAATTATTTAAACATATAAAATATGAATATTAATAAATAAAAAAATTAATGTAGTTTTGAGATACATGAATAAACAATAATCCGTGGTTGAAAAAATTTTTTTATAATTTTTGCATTAGTTATGTAATTGTTAACTAACAATTTTTTCTATATAGAATGTTAACATAAAATCTCCGATAATTATTAGATTAAAACCCCAGAATTTTTTTCCCTCCGTGAAGTTATTCTTATTAAGCTTACAAATAAATTACCGTTTTTAAAATTTTAAAATTTTGATTTTTCAATTTGTTATTAACATTTGAATATTAACAAGTGGAAATTTTAGGATACAAAGCACATAAATTTTGTCCTGACTTTCTATTTTTAGATAGCCTGCCATTACAAACATTCATTCGTAACATTCTTCATAACAACCTGAATTCTTTTCAACAAATTTTTATTTACTTTGCATTGTACATAAAAACCTGAATACATAGAAATACTTATTTTTGAAAATTCTTCGAAAAAACAATCGAAAGTGGGTAGGGTAAGAGTGTTGAGTGTTGATATATTATTATTATCGTTTATTCAAACTTTTTTTAAATAAATTTGTATGATAAATAATAGATATTTTATCTTTGTAGGGTGATAAAACGTAAGGACAAATTCAAACATATGTCACAATTTTTGTTCAAAAAAATATTAAAACCGCCTTACAAAAAAACATAAATATATAATTTTCAACTCAACTGAATGCGTTTTTTTTTTGTATTTGAATTGAATATAATTTTACATGGCATGGCCGTGACCAAATAATAATTAATGCTTCATTGAATTTTAAAATTATTTTGAAAAATTTAAAAACTGTTATTTTAAATTTTTTTTAAATAAATAGACAGTTTTTAACCCTATTCAACAGCTTGGCACGCGTTAAACTATTATCAAATCAATTTTTTTTTATGTAAACTCCCTTTCAACATTCACGATACTACAAAAAAATTTAGTCTCTATTTAGGTAGTTGTTGTGCTAAGGACATGGTGTTAGAAAATTCTTAATTTTTGTATGGACTTTTTAAGGGTATTTTAATACAATTACAATCAAAATTAGAAGTCGATTGATTGTCTCTAACTCGTGATACACTGAATTAAAGTTCGTCAATTTTCAAAACATTAACTGAATAAGTGTAAACAGGTTAAAACAAACAATTGACTGAGTTAATTGTTGAAATACTCTGTATAGAAAGTGTTGAAAGTTAAATTAATAATTTCTATAATTTTTTTGCGTTTTTAGAGAATCTTTCACAATGCTACTAGTTGAAGTTACCTGCAGATTTTCAACTTCTATTGTTTCATATTTTATAGTTTTTTAGAAAATGGACTTCAAAGTTTTGTCCTTATTTGCGGCCTCATTTGTAAACTGTGATGTTTACGAAAAAAATATCACAATTTTTGATTCTACAAACAATTGACTGAGTTAGTTAGACTCTGTATAGAAAGTGTTGAATGTCTTATCTTAAAAAAAAAATTTCCGACAATTTTTTTTTGAAACTTTTTTTCATCAAGTTGATGGTTTCCGAGATATTGACCAAAAATCGGGTTTTTTTTGTGTATATATAGCGTTAATTATCGCAAAGCGAGCACTTCCGAGACTGCGCGTTAGTAGGGTCTTAAACTAGATATCGAAACCATCCATTTTTGTACTTTTTTTTTCCTTTGAATAAGTCCACACAAAAACATTATTTTGAGCGGACACCAATGCACGAATTTTCAAGTATGTATTAATCATTTAAAAAAAAAAAGGGTTATGTTCCGCGAACTATTTCTTTTTACAATCGCTCATTCCTTCTTTAATTGACCACACTGTGTTTCTTTTTAGTTTTTAATTACTAAGATGACAGGAGGTTCAATACTTTTTGAAAGCCCTGTACATACGTACATTACATGTGATTGTATACATAATAAAAGTGAGTGAGTGACTAGCATGCACAGAGTACTAGCAATGCGGTGATATAGAATTATTATTTTTTTTTTTTTTGTTATTTAGTTATAAAGTCATGCATTTCGTTTTTTATTTCAAGGATGTTTTAACTGCAACTTTGTGTATTATGTTTTTATTTCTTATAATACATATAAATATATAACAAATATACATACATACATACATACATACATACATACATACATCATAAGACACACATATGTGCACATATTTATTATTGCTGCGGCTGGTTTTTTTTATTTAAAACTTCCATAAATATTATTAAACTGATTAAGGATGTATGAGCATGGTAGTGGGGGCACAAATTTAAAAATAGATATTTTCAATTTTGATGATAAATTTATATTATTACTTGACGATATAAGACGAAAAGTAAGAATACAATTTTTCGATATCTGGCTTAATTTTCAAAATATCAAAAATTTTGTTTAATTATGTAGCTTTCGATATTTCGAAAACCAAGACACATATCGAAAAATTTTATTCTTATTTTTTGTCTAAATTCATGAAGTTATAACAAAATTCATCATCAAAGTTGAAAATAAGATAAAAATAATTTCAACCCTTAATCTACCCTGCTCTTACATCCCTTATATGGACGGTGACACTTAGTTTTTTTCTTTTCTAATTCATTGCTAATATGTTTACTTTCTATTAAAAAGTTTTTTTTTTTAAATTTGTTTTCATTCATTCCAAATGAAAATTATTAAAAACTTCCAAAATATGTCGTTTTTTGAGATTCCTCCATAAGAGCCAATGTATTTTATATCGATTTTTAATGACTTTTTTCTTAAAAATTTGCACGGATACCTAAGCTGAAATTTTAACCACATATTCTTTGAGTAAAAGACTACCTACAAACAAATTTTGAGCCTTTAAATCAAACATTGTTGTCATGCTCTTAAATCCTTAATGGTTAATTTTGGTAGTATAAAACAAAGGTACCACTGATCCCGTCAATATTTTGGAGTGAGTAATATGAAGATTTTTTGATTGAATGACAAGTTTCTGAAGTATTTACCGAAGAAATTGCTCCGGGATATCACTTATTGTATATAATTTTAGTCACTGCCTCAGTAATATTGCGTCTAATTGTCAAGGCGACTTTACTTTTGTAATTTTTAGGTGCAAATTATTCTAAAGAATGATTTTTATCCAAATCGAAGACAAACAATTTTTCCTCATTTTTTAAAGGCAGGTGGTAATTAAGGGATAGTATTTCCCTTTGAAAAAATTCAATCAAGAAAATCAGAATTAAAATATGTGTTTCCAAAATCAATAAAACTTGGTTTATAAGGTAATTTTGATCCAAAAAATACAAAAATGGAGATAATTTAACGTTTGGATGAGTGGTTTTTGAAATTTCGTCAAAAAAGTTGCATGAAAACGCTTTTATTTCGGAGAAATTATGAAGATATTTTACTACCCTAAATAATCCAAAAACATGAAAATATGGAAGATTTTTTTCTTTGAAAGTTTCTAAAGAGTATTAACCGACATTAATTGTATTTTTCGGACCAAAATTATTCCAGAAATTGCTTTTTATTCAAATCGGAGTCTAATTTAGAGAAATAGACTACAAGAGACTATACAATTAAATAATAAATATTGTGTAAATTTTTAAAAAGAAAGAAAAATTATGTGAAATGTTTATTTTAAAAATTGTAGACGGTCTAGAATTTGAAGGTTAACTTTATTTTTCAATTAACCTTAATTTGATTTAATAACAGTTTTTTTCTTTCTTCAAATATGTGATAACTGAATAATAACTGATTTCCTTTTAAATTGAATCTTAGATTATATTACATTTGAGTTAGAAGTAGGTAGGTTAGGTTATATTGGCTGTCCACGAAGGACACACTTAGGCTATTCGTTGTGTGCGTAGTCATGGTGGGGATAATAAAATCGATGCCAGCGCTTTAAGTGAAAAATTTTGGAGATAAAGTGGGCTGTTATGACTAATTTGCAATTATTTACATGTTAATGATATAGAAACTGTCAAATTAAAATGATTGAAAAACACTAATTAATTAAACTTAATGCATTAAAAATTGTGAAAATAAGAAATCAAATTGTACAAATATTATTTTTCAAATGTTAATTATCGTAATTATTTATTTAAATTTGTGAAACAAGAATATTAAATTTTAAATGTAAGTTTTCAATGCAATCCACACAATTATATATGCATCCATTAATTCTATAATTAAAGTAGTGTATCGTTGTCATGGAAACGAAATTCACGCTCGGAGCGAATAGAGCCCATTGTGATACCAAATAGGTAAGTCTAGAAGTAGGTAAGTCTTAATTATAGACTGTTTCATTATTGAGATATAATAACGCCAAGTTAAACAATTTTATTGTTATTGAACAGAAACGAATATAGATAGAGTATTGGTAGTTGAAGAGAGATATCTATATTAATAAAATTGAAAACAGTTCTCTTGGTACACAATATATTGAACGACAAATAGTTGCGTGGTATTGTAAAGTTAAAAATTACACATTATTCGATTATAAGCATTTATTTGGTTAATAAAGTGTGTTGCATTTAAGATGAAGACACCCTCATATTTTAGTTATTTCTAGGAATATCGATTTCAAATTTTGCACAATCAATCATACAGGGTGATAGATTACATTTTTTGACATACTTAACCAAATCCGAATTTTAAACTCAGCCTACAATAAATTGACAAATAGGGCCACTTCTTAATATTTTCGCAAGCGTCAGATTTGGTTAGAGATATTGAAAAAAACCAAAGCATTGTTATAATTCTGTAGGGAGACAAATAATACCTTAAGCTTAAAATTCGAAGGGTCTCACTTCATGTTAAAATACTCATCAATATTGTCACAAATCATTTTTGAACTGAGATTCTGTGTAAATGGAAAGTATCTAATAATATAAAGAATTTAAAAAGAAAACAAACAATAATTTTTATTTTAAAAAAAATTCCAACAGATGAATAAGTAATAATAATATTAATAATTTATAAATAATTTATTCAGGTGATGATAACTTTAAAAAAAATTTATTTAATATTTATAATGTCATGAACTTTTTATTGTATATAATTTTTATTTTCAAATTATAATAAACATGATAAATAAATAAAAAATTTGTCTATTATTTTTATCAAAATGTCTGATACCCTTCAAAGGCCCTTGATACCTCCATAAGGCACTTTCTTGACACTAACTAACCCTCACCAGACAGCTCTTCAAACCTTTAGCTCAATTTAGTGAAACTGTTGCGTGTCAGGCTAACGAATAATAAAGAATTTGCTTAAAAGTTAGCTTTTTATAACAGAAGTAATATATAGAAGTAATATGATGCATTGTTTTCATACTAAGTACTTTTTTTTTATAAACGCAGGAATATATTATAACCCAGTACAAACAATCACATGTGTATGTTAAAGTCAAATAGGTACAGCGAATTTGTCCAATACTGAAGGAATTGGTTACGACTTCGTATTAAAGTTCAAAAAGTAATTATTAAAATCGAGAAAGAAAAAGCCAATTTTAAACTAATTTTTAAAATTTGTGGAGGTTTTTGAGCTTCAAAGAACGTATAATTCGTAAAAAAATACAAATACGTCCATATACGTCCATAGAATTGCCGTTCGTAACTCTAAAGCTATAAAAGATGGAAGGTTAAAACTACGTAAGTAGCTTTGCTTCGAATCATTAACTTATTCATCTAAACTATTAAAGAAATTCAAAGAAAATAACTTTGAAATATTTTCACATCTCAATATTTTTTGAACTTTCGGTACCTACATGTATATGTTTATTAAAATATTATAAAATAAAATCACATGTGCTAAAATAGAATAATGACATCATATTAAAAGTATAAAAAAAAATCCGGTATATAATGTTATACACACTTTCTGAGATTCCGTACTCAAACTTATCTTTATTACTGTCCTTTGCAATTGAAACATAGCTAAATTATCCGAAACATGTCACACATTTTAATCCGTCAGCACTCACGTCAACCGTTCGGTAATCTAGCCGCGTGATGGGAGATATATATTGTTTTACTTTGTGAATCATAACCTCTACATAATTTTATATAAATTTATTTGTTAATGCATTATCTTAATTAAAAACAAGTTTGATTACGTAATTATTTAATGATGTTGGAGAATGAAAATGTTAGAGCAGAGAAATAATCGAAATAATTAATATAATTTTAATCAATTTCACCATATTTCTATTACAAGTTCATTTAATTTACTGAGCACGAAAAGGCTCGAAAATTTCCGAAGTAAAAATTTTTACAATTTCTCATATGGCAGGAAAAAATATATGTTTTTAAAAACTCTAGATAGGTTGAAAATCTCTGAAAAATCCACAATTCAGAAATAGATAATAGGTATAAGTTTCAACCTTATGTACTATTTAAAAAATATAAATTATTTATGTTTTAAATCGAACGTGATCAAAGTTTTCATAACGCGAGTACTGACGGGTTAAAGAACACTCTAAAGTCTGATTTTCGTTAAATGATACAAAACCCTTGATACAGGAGTTATATTCTCACTATTCGAACTTTTTTTTTTATTGTACTTTGTATATTTTTTTTTTTGTGCATTACATTTTGTCATGAGACAAACAACTTTTTTTTTTTATTATTCACTTTGTGTGTACAACGTCGACGTCACTTCGCTAAATACACAAAAGCATTGCAAAAAACACAAAATAAAAAAACACTTTCATTAAAAATTTCAAGTGTAAATTTACATTTTAATTATTTTAAAACGATTTTTTAATTAAATTTACGGTTTTTTCTTAAAAAATATAAAAAAAAACTTTTGGACAATATTGCATTAACTTTTTGTTTGTGCTAAAATAGGCAAAAAATTTCTGACTTGTTCGTCTGGCCCTTTTCTTTATCCCTTAATAAATCTTTTAATCACTGTTATTAAAAACCACTTTCTTAAAGAGCAAAGCATTAAATAAAGTAGCCGACCATTAAACAGTCAAAATTCCCATAATATATTTATTTTTAGATTAAATGTTTTGCTTTCTTTAGATACTTGAAAAAGGCAGTAAATACACATGCCACCTAGTAGTTGTTTACTTTTTAAGTGTTCTACTTCGTCAGTTCCAAACAATAGATGCTTTGTCTGTTATAGGTAATATGTAGCATAATTTATATATAGTAACCCGAAGACGTACGATGTACCTTAGCTGATTCTGTATCGGTGGGTAACAACAACATTGTGTGGTGTGTCCGCCAGGTAATTGTCAGTTACAAACAATAGATGCTTTGTCGACAGCACACAAGAATACAAGTTTTACACACGTATTACTAAAAAATGAAAGGTGCGCACGATAGGTTTCGCACAAAAAACGTATTGAGGTCATGCGATCATTAGATATCATTTTTTTTTCTTTACAGGCGACTAATATTAAAACAAATTCGTAAGAAGTTCTCGTGAAGAATAAAAAGTAGGAAAGTACACATGATTAATCTTATAAGTATTAAGGATTTCCTATGGACTTATTGTGTACACTTTTTCAGCAGCAAATGTATTCTCAGCTTTAAAATAATACTATTTTTGATATCTTGCAATGATTTATCAAATTAATTTGACATGTAAAACACATTTCATTGAATTACCCATATATGTAAAGATATTTTTTTTTATATATGCTTAACAAATAATTCGTGGAAAGAACACACAAACCAACCCAGCAAGTGAGCTGTGAGTGTTGACAGTGGCGCCATGTCCGTCTTATATCAAGTGTTAATTAAAAAATTGTTATTTATCATCATACAATTTTATCTACCAGAAAAGAGTTAAGTCTAGAGCCATGCTTCAAATAAGAACAAAATTTTGAATAAAATAAATACTCGTGACTAATAAAATGGGATTATTGTCACCTCATGTTTTCGAACACATGTCCTAAATGTGTGTTTTTCCTGAAAGTGAGTTTGTTTGTTTGTTACGCTTTTACAACTCAATGGATTTTAATGAAACTTTACAATAACATAGCTCATACATCAGAATAACAAATTTATTTTTGACATTTCGCTGCGCCATCTATAAACATCATAGTAAAGCAAAAATAAAATATTTCTGTAAAAGAGTGTGTACTTGATACAATTTATGGCCATCTGTTCAACCAGGGATTTCTAATACACTCAATCCATTATGGAAAATTTATACTTAGAAAAAAAAAATTTATTAACTGTACATACATATATACTTCTAGCAAAGTTTAAAAAAAATTTGAAAAAAAACGATTTTTTCTCTGGGAATCTCTTTCAAATTGTTGAAATTAGCCCAACCGCCAATTTTAAAGTATGTTACCTAGTAGGAACAAAAAAAACTGTTAGACAGTAAATTATTATCAAATCCCGTGCCTGATCCTAGACTATCTGAAGTAATATTCAAGAAATATTATATTATTGACAACATCTTACTTGTAATCGGATTACAACATTCTTATTTTTATTTGTAAATATTAAAAATACTTTACAATTAAAAACAATTTAGCGAAGAAAACGTAAAGTTCAAGTTTTAATGCATTAAGGCCTTAGATACTACAACAGGTTAACTACGAACACTGGCATCGACGTACACAGCTTTTAGCCCCAATGGTTCTAAGCAGAAATTTTTTACTTAAAAATGCCATATAAATTCAACATTATTTTGCATAGACACATACTTAGCCAACTAAATCAATGATAAATTAAGGTCCAGTAGCGGGCGCATCTGAAATTATTTTGTTCTTGAAACGTTTTAATATAGAATGATATTTATAATACGGAATGCTAAATAAATTCTAAAATTAAACGAGTTCTATTTACTATTTTTAGAGAATTAAATAAATAAGGACTTTATCTCAAAGAAACGTAGGCGCAGTTGTTATTTTTCAATGGAAAGAAATATAAAAAAGCATTTTATTCAAATAAAAATATTTCATTTCGAAGAATTATATTTGAGATATGTTAGAATCATAGTAATCATTGAATATTAATATATCTTAAACCCTTACTTGTCATCGTGAAAGCACTATCGTTAAGTAAAAGAATTTAGTTTTTACTTAAGACAAAAAAGTTTTAACGATTGTTCGCAGTTTCTTTTTGAAAAAAACTATCATCAATATATTTGATCACAAAATATAACAAGAATTGGATTCATATAACGCTTTCACCAAATGATGGCCACTGTTTCTCCAAAATGAAATTTTGGAAACTTTTCCATGTATTCCAGTTGAATAATTCAAAAAATTTCAAGGCCAAATTAATACTTTTAAAGTGCTTTGATAGAAAATAGAACGAAAATTTTACAAGTAACGAGCTTGGAAAATATTAATACTAAATGTAACTCAAGGCATTACGACCAAATGCACCATTTTTGAATTAATTCAAATAGAAAAAAAATTATAAAAATACTTTTAGAAGTTGTCAATTCCCTTCTTCACGGAAATCCCTGACATTTCCCTGACTCTCCTAACAATTTGAAACCCCTGACATTTTCAGGTTTTCCAGGAATGTGGCATAAACTATTTTTTATGATATTACCTGAAATTCTAAATGAAACTCTATATTTTGGAAAGATTTTCGATGTATCACAAGAACTACTCATTCTAACCTTCAAATGAATTAGATATCTGCTTAAATTTTATTATTTAGCTATTTCCAAGACTTTTTATATTGCAAAGAGTCTATTATTGACCCAATGGTAAAGTCCGAAATGATTTCGACAGTTAAAAATTTGTTATAACCGATTTTACTTTTACAAAAAGGTTAAATAAAATTCTTATCGATTACTAAGGGTTAAATAAAATTTTAAATACATATTCATTGTTTTTAATTCATATTTATCAATTATAGAATACAAATTAATTGGAAAATTTAATGAATTTTAATTGAAAAATCCTTGATAGTTAATTTAAAATACAGAAAACAGTATTTAAAGCTTATTATTAACTTCTAATAGGGCTGTCTAAAACAATACGACAGCTCATTCATTATTTAGAACTATGTTCCTTATCGCATGTTATTAGAAAACGTTTTCAAGCGATTCAGCGATTCAGCTTCCCGTTAATTTTGAGAATATGCAAAAATATTTTTATAATTTGTCAATTTTTTATCAAAGTTCTAAGTTTTTTCTTTAAAAAAAAATGAGTTTTGAAAGCAAGTTATCAGAAGTTAAAGATAATAAAGATAATTTAAAGTAAGTACAAGGAAATTTTATGTTATGTCATGATAAATATCCTGATCAAAACAAAAATAGGTAATGTACGCACATATCGGGTTAACTACTTAATCAAAAGTATGTCCAAGTTTAGTCCCAAGTTTGTAACGCTTAAGAATATTGATGCTACCAACAAAATTTTGGTATAGATGTTCATAATAAATTACCTAATTAGTCCTTTTTCGGTTGTCCGTCTGTCTGACAACACAATAACTCAAAAACGAAAATATATGTCTAAAAAATATATAACACAATAATCTTTTTATTTAAAATTGAAGTTGGCTAGGGAAGCGGGTAGTTCACAGCTAGTTAAAGAATAAAACAAGTATTTCTAAAATTAAAACCTTAAATTTTCAGAAAAATATCTAGTAAACAAAAAAATAAGCGCTACATTTATATAGTTCTTCCATAGTTCCTGTCGGGTGTCCCACTAAAAAGAGATCGTATTACTTTCAAAAAGTCTCTGAATAATTTATAATTCACAAAAGAACACCCACAAAAATAATAATGTAAAAAATTCTTTGCATACTTAAAATCATTCTCGCATGTTAATATAAAAATAATATTTATGTCAAAAAAACTTTATGTGAATTTCTCGATCTAAAAACCGCGCCCTTTGAAATGAAAACCATTTAAAAGGAAGGCGGGATACCACAAAATATTTTTTGATTTATAAATAAGAATCCAAGAAGAAGAAAAAACGTGTGTAAACATTTAACGCACATATTAAAAACATTACTTTTTATACCTGACCTGCGTTCAGAGTCAACTACATACTTTTATATGGTTTTTTTTTTTTTTTTTTTTTTTAAATGGGTTCAATTTTAGGGTTCCTTAGTAGACGGGTGGTAGAGCACTTGAGATCGATATTTTTAGGGGTAGACACCGAGAGATGCGGTTTTTTACCATCGATTCCGGAAGTAAATTAAAATTGAGTCCGGTGCGACCTTGGAGGTCAGCACCAAAAACTTCCCAGTACAATAAAAAGTTATAAAAAGGCCTTGTTATTAACATTTATAGATCATGTTTCGAACATGTTCAAACGATCATTATGTCGTGTTGAAAACAGAATTCATTCACGTATCAGTTCTTAAACATACGATTACGCGTCGAATAAGCCCAGTTACGTCATAAATGGTTCGCGAAATAATCGAGGCGAAAGAATCCGAACGAAAATACGCACATACGAACACACACACACACAGTTTTCTTTGTGTGCCCTCGTTTTAGCCCTCAGCGCGACGAATTAGAGACAGTCCTGACTAAGAAAATTCAACCAGAGTCAACAGTAGAAGCAATGCTGTCATCAAAAGCGGCCTGGAACGCAATAAACACTTTTGCCACAGTAGTCCTTACAGAGTTGCGGTCTATAGAGAGAGGAAGAACAGCGAATGACGCCAATTAGAAGAGTAGAAAAGTAACATCTTAGCTACCAGGAAGAAGAGCAGTAGCTAGATCCTCCCCTCATGAAGTAATGCCTAACGGCGGTTTCCGTGGGGATCAGAGGTTGGAGGATAGCGGAGGTTGGAGAGAGTACGATGTCTGTGGCGCCACGATTTGACGATGGAATATGGTTAAGCAAAGTAAAACAAATCAAAAATGAATAGTGCTAATTTTCGGGTTTCGGCTTATTTTTCGAGTAATTGACTCTTTGAAATTACACATATGGCCATTTTTTTTATGTTGAATCGTTTAAATTTGACAAGTTCATATGGATCACAAGTTCCCTTGCGTTTACCCTGTGGACGCGCTCACTGATCTACAAATTGGCCATGCCTTTAATGGGGTCGTGTTAGCACAGGTCTGCGGGTTTTTAGCCCTTGCGTTACAAAAATGGCGAATTTAATGACATAAAAATTGCATTTTTTAGACTTCATTATCTCGAAAACCAAGCGAAAACTCGAAAATTGGTATTCTTCATTTTCGCTTTATTTAAGTGCGTTTTAAAATATTCTGTTGTCAAATCGTGGCGCCACAGTTATCGTACTCGAGCCCGGAGGTTTTTAGTCGGTATTAGCATTGACAGGTCTGTCAGTCAATGTTCGAGCCCGACATATCCAGGCGAACCACCTAAGCCTGGAATACGTAAATGTATTTTCCTCCGGTACAAAAAAAAAAAAAAGAAAACGTGTACACTCACACACATACAGACAGATATTGAAGCTTGAAAAAGTATAATGAAAAGAATTCGATAGTGCAGTTACATACTTCAAAATTTTAGTTTTAAATAAACATATGAAACCCTATATTACGTATGCTTGATACACTCTAGACCGATTTTTAAAAATATAATACTTATTCTTCCAATAAGTTTAATAGGTTTCTCATATTAACTTTTTGACTTTTTTTTTTATTATAGACACTTCTCAGGACCTTGTGAGAAATGAACCTTGTTACTTTGTTTTTTATGTGCCATATCTGGTACTTTATGAGAAATTATCCACGAAACCCGACCGAAACTTCACTTTTTTTAGATGGGAACATTACTTGAGAGATAAGAAAAGTCATGCCATAATTTGGGTATAAAAAAAAACCCAACCAAAAATTTTCTTGGCTCAGTTGAAACAATTTTGATTTCTAACAGGTCACGATTATGTTTAAATATCCATCAAATTAAGTTCTAAAGTCACTAGTACTTTATGAGAAATTATCCACGAAATCCGACCGAAACTTCACTTTTTTAGGTGGGAACATTACCTGAGAGATGAGAAAAGTCATGCCATAATTTGGGTATAGAAAAAACCAAAATTCAACCAAAAATTTTCTTGACTCGGTTGAAATAATTTTGAATTTCTAACAGGTCACGATTATGTTTCAATATCCAACAAATTAAGTTCTAAATTTGTAAAATTTCTATTACCATCTATTTCCCATAATTTCAGGAAAAAAAACTATTTTTTAGATGCAAGAATTCAACTATTTCAAAAATATTGCTAATATCTTTATAGAAGATTTAGATATCTCGAAAAACGCTCATAAAATTATCAAAACGATATGATTTTCATGTTTTAGTCTCAAATTAGTTCCTTGGACCATTTATCAAGTTTTTACAAAATTAATTGTTTTAATGTTTAAAATATTTTTCTAAAATTCATTGATAATTAAGCAATTCAGCAATGAATATATTTCAAAAACAAAATTTTTTACAAAACACCGTGACAATATTTATATCAAGGCCAAAGTCCTAAAAATTCATACAATCAACTCAATCAGTTAAAAAAAAATATTCCAAAACTCGCAATAATTATTTCATACAATTAAAATAAAATTTTGGTTCTCCCAAAATTAAATTCTAGGAAAAATATGACATAATTCGTATAGGTCATGGTTCACCTATGTATAAAAAAAAAAAGAAATTTGCAATTTACCTGTGAATGTATGGATGGTGTAATATTAATCACTGTATCCGTACTTTGAGGCATCATAATCCAGACTCAAAACATCTAAATCAATTTAAAAATTAAACCTTGCACACTATACTTTTAATTATCACTAATCTCACATTCAATCCAAACATTGAATAATTATTATCACAGGTAAGGAAAACCACTTCACAAAATTAAACATTTTCGATTTTTATTTGTTATAAAACACTATCTTAAACTTTATAAATTAATTAATTCATTTCGTCACATAAATTTTTAATTAATTACTATGTTATAAATTTATTAATTTTTAATAAAGCATTGCACATGAAATTATTAACATGTTCTTTAGTAAAGCATTTGACTGTCACTAGTCAAGTCACTACGGAGTACGGACTACGGTAGAACTTTACACAAGTCTGTTATAATGAAATTTAAAATCAAGTGTATTATAACAAGAGTCGGGGTTCAACTCTCTTCAACCATGATATAAATACAAACAGTTTGGCAACACATGTGTGATGCGCAATCAACATATATGGTGATAGGGCTGCCAACTTTCCGATCTTTGGATGACAGGTGGTTCTCAGAGTACTCTTGAACTTGGAAGGAGAGCACAGAGTACTCTTGGACTAAATAGTAGGGACCAACTTGCGGTATCCCTTTCTTGTTTTAATTATTATTATATACAAAAAAGCCTAAAAAACTATGATTTTCTAAAAACTAGAGTTAAATAATTATATTTTTACTATTAATACTGTAATAATATAAATAATTTGCTAATAATTGCATAATTTATTCTTTAATGATATACTCTTCTGTTTTTTTAACCGACTTGAAACAAAAACGGAGAAGGTTATCAATTCGACTGTAGTTTTTTTTTAATGTTTGTTACCTCAGAACTTTCAACTGGGTGAATCGATTTTGATTATTCTTTATCTGTTTGAAAGCTGATACATCCCGTGTGGCCCCATTTCATTTTGGTCCACTCCTGACAACGGCATCCATGAGAAAACTATAAAAGTCTTAAATTTGCATTAAGTATGCATGACAAGAGGAAGAATAACTTAATATCAAGCCAACCGATTTCGATGATTCTTTTTTTAGTGACAAATTAGTTAGTGTACTTCAGATTCACTAAAAATCACAAAATAAAAAAAACTTTTAACAAAAAGAAAACCGACTTCAAAAAAAAAACTTTTCCAAAATAAATTAATAAGCACTAAAAAGTAAAAAAATAACGAAAATATAATGTAGTTAAAATTCTTGTTATTTTTGGAGTCGGTGTCTGCCAAGCTAATGTAGCAAACTGTTCTGTCAGAGTTGTTTCTTTGGCTGATACCGACTCCAAAAATAACAATAATTTTAACTCGTTATATTTTCGTTATTTTTTTACTTTTTAGTGCATATTAATTTATTTCGGAAAAGTTTTTCTTTTGAAGCCGGTTTTCTTTTTGTTAAAAGTTTTTTTTATTTTTTTTTTATTTTGATTTGGCAGCTCTATATGGAGAGTCTGGATCTGTATCTGTATCTTTGATATACCTACCTTTAACAAGATAAAATTAATTATCGTTTGTAATATTGAGATTATCTCGATTAATATCAAATTCATATAACAGACGTTTTGATGTGACACAGATCACACTTTAAAATGTAGAATTATTTAATAAAAAATCAACTGTTTTTATGAAATGTGAAAATGTATGCCTGAGAAAATTAAAATAATAAAATATTTTTCCCTGACAATGACATACCTATGTATTAATACCATGATTTTCAGTATGCGTATAGTACACATACTGCGCATGCATTGTATTTAGATAAATCTGCAGAATTTCAATTCCATTTATAGACAATTTATTTATTATCCATATATGAATAGGCAGGCAGACATTCTTTTTATTAGAAAGATTTCTTTTTAAAATAATATACGTTGTTAGTTTTTCTTCTTAATGATTTTTAGGTCAATAGAAATAATAAAGAAAATTTAATACTTCTTTTTATTTGAATACTGCTTTTTTTTATTCATTTCACAGCAGATTTTTTCGGGTCCATTTATTAAATAATAATTGATATTCGATTTATCATTTTTGGTGATTTTCAAATATCTACTTTACAAACGACTTTGAATATTAAATATTAAACTCTGAGATTAACAATTAATTTTTCGCAAACTTAACATCTCTGAATTATCTTAAATATAGGCAACTCCTCTTGCATATGTGTAAAACCTTGTCAAAATATATATAAACTACTAAAGAAATGTATGTGTAAAGTACTTCGCTTTATTTGTATTGTCATCGTTCATCGAATATAGTAATTGATTCTCAAAAATTTAGCAAAATCTCATTCGAGAGAGCTAAAAATTTGGAGGTAAATAATATAAAATTTGATAATTAGTTGGATAGGACTTTTTCTACAAAAAACGTAACAGACGAAAAGTTCTAAATCAAAAATTGTACTTTTAGTTAATAACAAATTTCTTTTGTTTAAATTTTTTTCCTATATCTAATTTAGAATTCAATATACACAAAATATTTAACAATTAATTTTGTTAGTTGTCATATTTCTAAAATTAGAAATTTTACTTTTGGCTACATATTTTAACAGCCGAATATCATACATATTTTTACCTAAAATAGATTGTTAAATATATATAAAGAGCAAAGATTACCGCATTTTTTATATTCAGAGTCGTAACTACGAGGAGGAATTGATGTCCTTCTCTCATTTAATTTCTTTTAAACTTAATTTTATTTTAAGAATATTTCAATCACAGATTCAAATATTTTATTAACAAATTAAAGGGGGAGTAAACAGATTTTAAAATTTTTAAACTTCCCATTAAAGGTCTAGAGCCAAGCGTAGTATTTGATGGTTATTCAGAATGGCCTAAAAGCTAAATTTTTCAAGGTTTCGAACATCATGTTGCTATGTCGAAAGTCGGGCAAAATGATTTTTGTATTTTTATTCAATTATATTCTTATTTGAATATTTTGTCAAATGAATATTCCAAACCCCCCTGAAATAAAAGTACACTGTTTTGAAATGACTGTCACATACTAAGTCTGGCGCTAGACTATTATTTCACAGACTAAATTCATATTAGTGATAAAAGTGGAGATAAATCATGGATAAATCACTTACTTGTATGTCAATGGTTTTCAAATGACAAATGGCGTTAAAATACAAGTGACAAATAAAAACACTGTCTATAGTTTTAAGAAACTTTTATCAATTTAAAAATATAAATTAAGTTTTAAAGTTTAAATGAATTTCAAAAATATCATGTTAAAATTTAAGTGTTTTTATGGTCATTCAAATTGTAAGTGCAAATTTTATTTTTTTGGTTAAATCCAAGATATTTTGACAGGTAACATTATTTATATTTTCAGTTGCAAAGTTCATCCTCAAAATGTAAGGTATTTTCAACGAAAATAGTATGGAAAATTTATTGTGGGGCGTCATTTAAGACGCTACCGCAGCATAATGTCAAGTGCAGATGAGAATTTTGCAGATTTTCAAGAACAGGCGAATTATTTTTTAAATTCACAAAGACAACCTTATTTAAAAACATTCTCGGATATGTGGTATAAGATTTTTCTTACTGCATTATTTTCATCAATTTTTATTCATACGGTAAGTGTTTTACAGTTCAATCGAAGTCTGACTTTTTAATTTAACCTTGAAGTGGCTGTAAAACGGGAATTGCCTGAATATGATTGACCCGAAATTACCCCCAGTTATCAGAGAAATATGTATTAAGTATTAAAAAACATTGGAAAAAAAAAATTTTCTATTTAATAATTTTATGTGCAGTTTTTGAAATATTGCCAGAAAATAATGTGAGGAAAAATACTAAAATCCTGTTGAGTTGGCCAAAAATTCTTCCATTGACGGTAAATCTGAAATTCTCGCAAAATACTATCGCTGATATAAGCTCCTGAAGGCGTTTTATTATAGTCTAGTTTTTGGTTAAACTAGAATTCTTAGCAAAAATCAAAATAAAATACCAAAATAAGAAAAAAATATATAGACCATGGGACAAAAAGGATGCTTTGTAAAATGATTAATACATACTTGAAATTTCGTGAGTGGCTTTCTTTTGGCCAACTTTTTTCGCAAACTGCGCTCTCAAATGAGCACATGACGTCACATTTAAGCTATCGGTCTGGAAAAACATAGCAAGAAATTTGTCGGATACTATGACCACTTGATAATAACATAAATCCACGGGTTGGCCTTGCTTATACAGGAGTCGAGTTAGCACCGGTCTGCGGGTGTTTAGTCCTTGCGTTCACTCTATATATACGCGTCCGTGGTGGGCGGCAGCATTCTAAATAAATACGTTGAAAAAACTACTTATTTTTTAATTAAAAGCAAATCGAATAATAGGTTAGGTTAGAGTGGCTGTCCTGGGGTGGGACACACTTAGACCATAGGGTCCGTTGTGATACCGTAAATGGGTTAGCCCATCCCCGGCCACTACTCCATGAACCATTTGGAGCTGTTTAAGAACAGCAGGAAGGCTTTGACGTCGACTGACTTTAGGTCGGAGAGGTCGTCAAAGAGAGGCTGGCCCATCTCCTCATGACAAGAGCTGGGCAGTGACAGAGAAGATGAGACATTGTCTCCTCGTCATCACCGTGACAGCTCCTGCAGTAGTCGTGATACACTGCCAGGCCTAAGCGTTCAGCATGCTTGCCGCCCAGCCAGTGTCCTGTGATAGCCGCAACAACTTTGCGAACAGAGGCCCTTGGAAGTGATATGAGAACTTCGGAACGCCTGCGATTGTACTCAGACCATATCTGTCATGTAGTACCACAAGTACGTTCTTCCCTGCATCTAAGATGGGCCTTTTTCAGAATAATCTCTTTCAGGAGTAACTTGCAGTTCGCAAATGGAAATCGAATAATAATATATTATAAATTTAGCTAAATATTTTTATTGTGGGTCCTGAAAGGGATATATTTTAACAAAATGCTCATCGTAATTTGAATAAAAAAACAAGAATGTTTAATTTACAGATAGCAGCTTTAATCGCATTCGCCACATTACGTAAACACAAATTTGGTAAATTTTTCCCAATATTTATCATAATCATGGGTGTTGTACCACCATTAACGTCTGGTGTTGTAAGCAGTGCAACAATAGCGTTTGTATATCGTGCTTCAAGTTTACCAATGTCACCATTGTATGCGTTACTGTGGGGACTTGGACAAACAGCTCTTGCCGCTTGTATTGGTTTTACACGAATTTTAGCAACATTATAACGTCCCTCCCAAGAACCCGTCATTTTTTTAATAAAGTGATATTATATTAATGCATGATGCGATCGATGATTGATGAATGACACAAGTTTTTTCTTTGTTTTTTAATTTTTAAGTGCGTTTTTTAAAGACATTTTTTCAAATAAACAAAATGGTGGATATTTAAACGCAATTTTTATTTATATTTATATTCATTTGTTTATAAAAACAAAATACAAATTAAGTATTAGATCAATTTTTATCTGTGTTTTTTTAATTCGTTGAAAAATTTTGTATAAATGATTCGAAATGATCTATTTTTAGATACGTATGATAAATTATGTTTCATTTTGTTTTTCCCCAAGTGTTTCCCCTCGAAATTCACGGCCATTTTCTACACTTATTGCTAACTGAGAACTAAATCAATCTCAATTTAATTGATTCAGATAAAAATATCCTTAAAAAGACTAAAAGATATTTTTCACGGTTTTTGGTAACAACTAAAATTTAGATAAAAACAATTATACAAAGCAAGAATATGAGTTCGAAGTTTTGTTTTTTTATCAATTAAAAAATGGTTTAGACCTAAAAATGATAAAATTTAAGCTCAAAATTAATTGAAACCTCTCAATTAAAGAAGTTTTAAAAACGCAGTTTTTGTCTGTCAAATTCAAACGACAATAACCTTTTTGTGAATATCAACGAATTCAATCTGAAACTAGCCGTTCAGTGGCGTCGCATGCGTTTTCTCTGTTACACATGTTAAAGGGAATGTGGCTAGTCGTTTGGATTTACAGTTTTTTCACATATTATCAATTTGGAATGAATTTTAGGAAGGTATCAATTCCGCGTTCAAGTCGCATTTCTAACGCCATATTCTAATTATGTCCACAGGCTAGTAGTATACGATGTTGAAGTGTAGTCCTTCGATCTGAATGAAAAAATTGAAAATGACCACAAATTAATTAATTTTTACGTTTCGATATATTTATTGATCAATAGACATTTGGGGAAAAGCAATTGTAATATAAAAATTTAAAAAAATTGAGATAATATTTCATACTTAATTTCAACTTCTTGTATATTTTAGTTTATTTTTTATTAAATTTTGTTATAATAAAGTAAGTTGTTTTGTATAAAAAAATTTCCATTGTTTTATTCAATTTTTGTTTCTCTGCAGCATGTTTGCGTATTTATAAAGAACAACTTTCTAATTTAAAGCGTTCATCTAATGATTGTCAGTTATGAATCAGAGAGAGGTTTTAATTGGACCTCAAAACTTAAATCGATTGAATTCGGTGCCGGTATAAGATGTGTGCCTTTGAAACTAACATTTTTCGTTTGAATTTTCCTCGATTAAATTTATTTGTCAAATTTCAAGCATATGTCAACTTAAAAAAGACACTCTGTATATAATATTAATAAAGATTTAGTTCGTAAAAGTTTTGTGAGAAACTAGCCGTTCTGTCGACTGATCTTCTATCTCTGGTCCTAGACCTTTTTACACTCACTTTTAAAAAAAGTTTAATTCAGGACTGTTCAATTAAAAATTACAATTTTATTTTTCTAATTCGCATTTCTACTTTATTCTTGTCTAATTTTGTTTCACATATTAATATTTTTTTCGATTTTACATATGAACACATATGACGGACATTTTTGTAACATCTTGAACGCAACCGTGATTTCGCTAATTTAATATGTGACCAACATTAAATTAAATTTAATGTGGGTTGACTAGCGATGACCACGTAGCCACTCAATTTGTTAAATTTATTTTAAAAAATGAAAACAAAATGATAATTAAAAAAATAAGAATATATATTTTATTTTTTAAAAAAGCTATCGAGAAAAACGATTGTAACAATTTGTTTATATTTAATTTTCTTATTGACTTAAAGGAAAATAATAGTAGGACACATGAACATTATAAAGTGGATACACTGGATAAAAACAACTAAATCATTTCCAGTTACACCTGTTACAAGTAAAATTTACAAAATTAAAAATAAAAAAAAAAACCTACAAATGCGGTCTTTTCCTTGTAGCTTTCTCCAAACTGAACCAACTAAGAAGAACATCGCCCCTTTTTTAGTTGTTTTGTGTGCGGAACCCTAAACTCGCACTCGAAACATAGCTAACAGCAGTCCCGTTACAAGAAAATACCATAAATGTTACAAGTTAAATTTACAAAATTTGAATAAAAAACCGACAAATTGCAGTTTTTTCCTTGTAGTTCCCTCCAAACTGAACGGATTTTGAAGAACATAGCCTCTTTTTAGTTGTTTCGTTTACGGAACCCTAAACTCGCACTTGAATCTATCTTTTGTACCTGATAAAAATTGAGTGCATTTAACCAGTATGCCCACATAAACACGAAATTCGGCAATAAAGTATCCTTACTATAAACGTGTTTAAACTTAATTTAAAAATGAATTATTAAATATTTGCATATCTAATTTAATAACAATTTCACCAGCTTCAGTCTCCTTTAATATTAACTGTTTAATAAGGGGTCCATTTGATGTTTTTGTATCGTTGTATATATCCCATAATTTTATTGATGCTTTACCTAAATAATCTAAAAATTAAAATTGATTAGTAAAATGTCAACGTACAATCCTAGGGCCAGATTTCCAAAAGGTAAAAAAAAAAAACCAAGCAAGATTGTAATACTTACAATCCGGCGTAAATATACTATTTTCGTAGACATAAAATTGCAATATATCCGATTTAATATCATGTACATGAAATTGCATGGGTGCGTTCCATTCAAATATCGTATTCGTTAATAAACATCCATTATTGATATCACTAATTTTTCCATTCGTATTATTTCGTAAAACTGCGTTAACACTTTCTGTTTTATGTTCTTGTTTATCCATTATCACTTTACAGAATACATTCTCACACACAATTTTACCTTAAAACCAAAAATTTTGTAAATTTTATAAGGGCAATTTATTTATATGCAAATTCTGATGTGGGTCCATAAATTTTAACTTACCAGTCTGTCGTTGAAAATGCATTCCATGCATTACATTTATTAATAAACGACCTTGATATCGAACAACATTATCTTCGTTAAAATCTATGAAGAAACGAATCAATATTAGTGATCTTTCGTTAGAAAATAGTGCCTCATTTAGATCATAGATTAAGGTATTTTCAGCATGGCTAAAGCTATGGTAAAATTTTTTTTGGACAGAATAGTCTTTTATCCTAAAGAAAAATTGGTTTATATGTTATACTAGTATCGGATTTACATCAAAAAAAGTATTATTTAAAATAAAGTTACTTCGAAAACAATGTAGAGTGTCATGACGTCTTGAATGACATCACGACTTGACATAAAATCATTTTATTATAGTATATTAAGTTTAGTCCCAAGTTTGTAACGCTTAAAAATATTGATACTACCAACAAAATTTTGGTATAGGTGTTCATAAAATCACCTAATTAGTTCATTTCCGGTTGTCTGTCCGTCTGTCTGTAAGCATGATAACTCAAAAACGAGAGGATATCAAGCTGAAAATTTTATAGCGTGACATATAAATTATATAGGACGTAAAAAATGAGGTCGAGTTCGTAAATGAGCAACATAGGTCAATCTTCTAAACCATTAGAGAGGAAAAAAGTTTAAAAATAAAAAATGTTCCTTTATATATTTCTAATTCCCAAAATTCCCTTTTTTATCAATTTGTGAACACAATGTAATCTGATCTAATGGGAAAGGAACCTCTCTTACAAAATTTCTATACTTATACCATTTAAATTAGTTTTTGCTTGTATTGTAATTTTATTTTGTTCCGCATTTTGTTTCGCCTCCGTAATTTGTTTAATCCACAGCGTACAATCGTTCGTTGTTACAGCAAATAAGTGTAAAATTTTATTTGGTGTTTTTAATACTATTAAACGTTTTTTATCCATCATATTATTTAAATTTTCTGACGACATCTTTATGTCATTGTATAAAGTTATATCCTCGATTAAAAATGGCTAAAACATACAAAATAAAACAGTATTTTAGCCTATAAAGACTATGATTTCGTGATATACATAAATATTCGTTTTTAACCCTTCAGGTTGGTCGTCTTTCGTAATATAATCATCAATTCTTGTGATGAGAAAAACTCTCACAGCTGTTAATAAATATTTTTTTGCTTAACTTATGTTGTAAAGCGTAAAATATGAAGGTGAACAAATTTTCAAGTAATCATTCTATTTGATATTTTGAAAAAAAATAACGTTTATAAAATAAGCATGAAGTTCCGAAGGATTAAAGAACGTAGGCGAAAACGACAAAAAAAAATTCTAAAACAAATACACTTCCCTATACCATAATTTACTTACTTGCTTATAAATTTTTAACTCAATGTCAGAATCTCTATAAAATGATAGGCGTTCATTATTAATAGGCCTACTAGGTAATGTTAGAAGTAGAAAATCATTAAATAAAAAGGCCAGTAATTCTTTACCACTTTTAACCTAAATCAGAAACAAAATTTTTATTAATAAAAGGTTTTCTATTAACAAAGTGTTTCGGATTGTTAATTCTTAATGATTGTCTTACCTTAATTAAGACACCATAATGTATAAATTGTCTAGGTCCTAACGATTTCGTTTCCGAGTTAAAAACAATATGTAATGATTCACTTTGTAAAACATGTTTTTGTAACCATTTTAAACGTGTTGTATTCTCACTACGTCGAACGCTTTCATTCACTTCTTGGCAGAATTTCTCCATTTGTACTAAGGCTTTTTTTAATTTATAATAATCTATAAAATCGAAAATTATTAGACCAATTATTACTATTAGAAGACTCTACCATTTTAATCAGTTATCAACTCTAATAATAACATACCTGGATGATTTTCGTCTGTATGTTTTAAAATTTTTGATATAAATAAGGGATATTTTGTAATTCGTTGCATTGGTTTAATTAGGAACGATGATAATGGCATGCCTTTTGTTTTCGGATTATTTTGGCATTTTTTTACTTCGTTTCGAAATGGTATCGATGTCTCTAGTAAATGTTGTAGTAACGAAGCGGCCGATAATTGTTTACTACAAAATTTTGTGTATGGCGTCATACGATTTACCTGCCAAAAGAAAAAAAAAACAATTTCATATCGTATGAACAGAATATGTAGCTTAAAGTTATTCTTTGTTGGAAGAGCTTTTTATGAAAATTGTACAACAAATGGCAAAGTTACAAAGGTTTTAATATTTTTTAAATTTGATTTTGGTGACACAGACGGGCAAGACGAAATTATAAGGTTTCCTTTTTTCATCTTTGATTACGGTACGCTAAAATGGTTCATCTTGTACATTTTCGGGAAAAATCTGACTAAACAAAATCATGCATATGTTGCAGCCAAATATCTTAATTAGTCATTCATTTTTAACGGCTAATTAAGCTAGTTGGCTGCGACACTTACACGTCCTATTTCATGTTATTTATACTTACATGAGCTGAAATAACGTCACCGATAATATAACAATTACTTTCACAATTCATTAAATCTTGATAAAATAATTGATCACAATATAAAATGTCACGCCAATTAATAAATATTTTTGATATTAAATTCACATTGATACATTGACTCTGTTCGATTGGATTCTCAAATACCTCGATTACCAATAATAAATCATCTAAATACTGTTTTTGTGAATTGATTAATTCGTATATATTCTCCAAACGTTTTTTATCTTCTAAATTGTTCGAAGCTGTACAACAAAAATTTATTTAAATTATAAGATACTAGATAACGGTCCAAACAACATAAGTCTGGTTTAAGTTTTGGTAAGTTATGAGAGAGAGAAAGAGGTACGGAAAATAAGAGAATGCAAAAATATGGATTAGGTGAGTATGAAATCATTTGTGGCGTTATATAAATTAAAGATGAGTTGAGGAAATAACGATGGTTTAAAAATTCAAATCAATCGGTGTATAAGGTAATTGTAGCCCAAAAAGCAACCCAGAGAACTAGGTCCAGTCTGTTGTCAGAACATGATGTCCCCCATCAAACTCTGCAACTTTTGTTTAAGTTATTTTTTGATTGGTTAATTACAAAAAAGAACAATTAACCATAATAGATTAAAATGGCCCACCTTGTATATGATCCGATAGCTTCTTATTTCTAGTTTTTGAATCAATATCTCAAACACTTTTATCATTACTTAATATTTTATGCACAGAGCAGAAACGCTGGGAAAATTTATTTATTAATTTGATACGAATTTTAAAAGCGTGCACGAGGTGCATAAGACAAGAAATTGAGTATGTGCAATCGAAAGCTTGTTTATTTCTCTTTAAAATACAATTATATTAATCTTTATGCGAGCTTCAAAGGCCAAGTTATTCGCCGGCAATAACCTTTAATATTTTAGGTTTCAGGGGGTTCCCAATAATCTGGTAAGTCTAATAAGTTTAAAGAAATATAAGGAAATAAAATTGCCGTTTTTTTTTGTAATATAACATAACTTATTGGTTTATTTTTCATTTTTTATTTTGAACATTGAAAACAATTTATTATTTTTTTTATTGAAATGAAACACTAATTTATAATTTTAAATGGGTATTTTTTTAATAATTAATTAAGCATTTTTATTTAATTAATATTACAGATAGAATTGAGAAATTGCAACAAATTAATTTTTTTATTTATTTATATAATTTTACATATTTTTGAAAGCATAGTTGTTTTTTTCTATTTTACGTATATTGTCGTAAAAATTCGAATTATTGATGAAATATTTTTGGTTTCAAAAATTAAATTTAGGTGTAAAGATAATAATTGATTTAAAAAAAATAAATAAATAGATAGGAAAATGGAAAATTTAAAATGCTGTGAGCACCATTTACAAGTTTTTCCCTAGGTAATAGTATTTGAAATATATTTCAGAATAGCTGGAAATGTAAGAGGTTATTGTAACAACAACCCTTCAATTTTCCACAAATTTGAAAAATTTGAAAAATGACTTGAGTTTGCATCGCAAAAACAGACACGCGCACCGAATAACCGTTGGAAAATCAACGAGTATTGTTTTAAAACATGCAACCGCATTTTAAAATTTCCGTATTTATGAAAATATTGATTAAAATAAAGAGCACATGTTTATAAAAATTAAAATAAGTTTTTTTCCAAAAGTGATTTCCAGGATGCTGTGAGAAAATTAAAAATTATTTCGAAACATCTTACAAGTTAACGAATTAACAAATATGTTCGACAATTCAGTTCCTTTTCTGACTAAATTCTAAACATCTTGCAAGTTGATCTATTAAAATAAATTCAATAAGATTTCAGAATTTGTCGTAGTTAGTTCACATTTTCTTCGAATACGTTCGGCAACTTCTTTTAACTAAATTTACAATCAAATATGAGAGTCCTTGAAATAGCGGAAGACAACCTTAGATTTCAGAGGATTTTCAATCGAGCTTAACATTTGACTTTCAGATCTGTCTTAAGTCCGTTGCTTCGATTTTGGAAAATAATTAAAACATAAGATAATGCTTGATTAGCGTAAGTGTGATGGAAAAATTGGAACAACCCGAAATCACTTGTGCAAAAAACTATTTTTCTAGACTTATTTGATTCCCTTTGGATATGACTTGTGTTGATACCTTAAAATAATAGCTACATTACGATTTATTTTTTTTAAATCGTGCTTAATCATGACATACTTTTAAAAAGTTTTCTAGATATTCTCGATTATTCGTAATTCAATAATTTTAAACTTGATAATACTTCAAGGGTATTTAAAAAAAAAAAAAAAAACCTAATCAAGTCGGACAAACCTAATATGTTAGGCCTAAAAATGCATTTTTTTTCTAGAGAGCTTTCTAAAATTAAAAATCTTTTAAGAAGTTTAAATCCACATTAGAAATGTTTTTTCAAATAAAATCGATGAATAGATTTTCATTTACATAAATGGTAACTATTCATAAAATTACCTTAAAATTTTTTCAATTTTCATGCAATTTTCTTTTAAGATATGGATAATGGGTATTATAAATAATATCATAATCGTTGACATAGTTGACATCATGAAATTCGATGTAGATCACAGCCTTCAACTTTCAAAACTACCAAGTTCATCTTAGAAAATAAAGAAGCTATGATGATTTCGAAAGAGGAAAACACATTACACGTTGTGTCGACGAATATTTGTGATTTATACCGATGTTCAAATTTGTAATACACGATTCGCGCGAATAGGGTTGTTCATATAAAATTCTAACTAACAATATGACCAGAATTTATTCTAAAATTGACCAGAATGGCGCTTGTGTAGCAAAAGGTGTTTGATGTGAACTTCTCTATCCTTCTCTAATAACTTGTTTAGATCTTTATCATACTTGTATTACTTTCTTTTAAAACTTACACTTTTGCTATAGCAGCGCCACCAATTTTCTGCTTTTCGGTAGACACTTTTTATATAAAAAGATGATTCTCCTCATCTTTACCCTCTATACTGAATGTCTTCGAGAGATTACGGAATCATTAGGCTGATTTCGATAATCTTTGGTAAATACAACGTGTATTGTATATGACTCTCTTGAAAACATTAAAACTATTTGACCAAATCAGTGATCATGATGTAAACTAAATCATTTTGTATATTAATCAAACTAAAATAATATCTATAGGGTGTCCGATAAGAACCAAAATATGTTTTGAAGAAAACTCAGAAAAAAACTTATAATCATTGTTTAACAAAATTGTACAACGTTTTTGAGAATGAAACAAAGAGTTAATTAGATTTGAGATTTCTTTGTGGGATCTGTGGGACAAAGTTATTTGAATTAATCGAATAAGTACCCAAATACCTATTTCAATAAAATCTTCATCATAATCCAGGTTCTTATTAACGCACCCTTTACAAACAAAAATTGAACAACTTTTCCATTTTCTATCTCCTTAACTAAAATCATGGGATGGAACAATAAAAAAATATTTGCTTTCCATTTTAAATAATAAATTGTGAACTTGTGTTTAAAAATAAAATTAAAATTAATTTTTTTGTTTCAAAAAATATACAATTTTTTTTTAATGTTTTGTTTAAATAATAAATAATTATATAATAATAAATCACTTATTAATTCGATTCAAATGGAATAACTTTTTTGTTTAAATAATAAATTAATTAATTTAAAATAGTACTCTAAAAATTAAAGTATTTTTTTATTTGCTAATTCGAGACATATCAGACTCTTGAAAAAGAAAATTTTACTACAAAAATAATTTGATTTACATATTTATTAACGTGAAATAAGTTTTAAAACTCTCATGGAGGAGAAAAACAGATAAAAACCCAGCAAAAAAAGGAAAACTAATGGAGAGACAGGTATCTTTTTAGCTTGCTTCCTCAGTTATTCACAGAGTAGGCAACCAGATGAATAACGATGAATGATGAATCACTTCACTTAGGATTCGAGAACTAACGAAATTCTGTCTTTGTTTTCAAGTCATTATCTTTATTCCAATTTAGAAGATTAGCGAGGTTTTTATTTTTAGATAGATCCAGGACGATTCTCTCAAATTTACTGCGTAAATTCAGGTCTAAATAAATTCTTTGTTGAAATCTTAATAAATTTCGTAAAATAGACTTTTATGTTTTATTTTACCCCGAATTCCACATGAGACAATTCATCTATAAAGGAAAACTGTGAACAGTTTTCCTTTTGATATTGAGTTTACAAATGAATAGATTTCCATGACTGTTTTTGAACAAAGTGAGTTCGAATTATTTTTCGTTAATAATATATGTTTTGAGTATTTATAATTTCTAAATTAATAATAACACCAAAATCAACCAATTTAAATCTAAAAATTTTCAGTTATACTTTGAGAATATCTGGAAATAACAACGTTTTTACGTAGAAAGAATTATTATATATTCTATTATATAAATTTTTAACTAAGATTTATGATCATGTATTAGTCCCGTCTTTTTTCTTTGCTTATAAAGTGTCAAATTCGTAAAGTGCTGCATTAACGAATGATTCTTATCTAATTGAGCGCTCGGTAGCGTTAAGTTAATATCAGCACCCCTTGTATATTAAAAAAGGGATGTCAAGCGATCATTTCGATTTGATGCAGTCAATATGCATCGGATTTTGTTCTGGCGCTAAGTTTGCGATTTTTACACCAAAAAATGTGGGACTAATTTCACGATCATTAATAACATTAATTACTTTTTATAATTAATTCAAAACAAAACAAAACAAAAAAAACTGAGATGTGTGCTTTAAATTTTGATGACACATATTTTTTCATATAATAAAACTACTACTTGATTGATTAGTATTGGAATAATCGCTGTGTGCTGTACGGTCGTGCATAGTTGAGATATTCCAATCCATTCCTAAGTACAATAAATTTTCTTTTTTACTTTTACTATTTAGATTTTATTTTTAAAATGGGAATGAAACAGGTTATTTTATAAAAGCACATCTCTATCGGTGAGTAAATAAACACACCGTAAATAAACTACAAGTGAGCTTATAATATTATAAATAATAGAATTTGAGAAAAGTAATCTTCTTAAAACTGAGAAAATTACTTAAGAAATTTAAAACTTGGGTATGTTTTAAAGAGAACACAACGTGTTGTTGAGCAGTTTAGAATGCTCCCTAAGCGATTTCGTTTTTGGAATCTAACGGTTGCATTAAAAGCATATCTCAAACACGTTTAATTTTCTTCAAATGTTTATTAATAATTGCCCTACAAGTTTTATGTGACAAAAAAAACCATTCCTTCCTTGTGATTGAATAAAGCTTAAAATGAGCACTAAATAACTGGACAGGCAATGAATGAAAATGAATTGAAACAGCTAATCTTCTTCAATTATCGTAGGACTGTATTCGTCTCGAAATTTTTCTACGAAAAACATTAATTTCCTACGAAAATTAAGTATTTTTCATATTGGAAAAGAAACTTTCGCGAATGATACCGATAGAGGCGTGCATGTAAATATTTGAGTGCATTTAACCGGTAAAAGTACTTGTACAAATATGGCGACTGTTGGAATCTATTAAATTATTCGCCCGGTAATTACCTCGCTCTGTCTACACCACGCGCAGGGCCGAATTAACCCATGGCGGGTCCCATAAGTAATGGAATTATCCAGGGCCACCAGGAATTCAGGCGTGGTGGTTTTTTTTGTCTCCGTAAATTAATTTTCTTTCTTCCCTTTTTTTTTGTCTTTCCCTCTTTTTATTTACTCTTCGTAAATTAGCTTGGCACACTTACCATAAAAATTTGCCTTTTCTCCCTATTATTTTGTCTATTCTTTTTTTTACTCTTCGTAAATCAACTTGGCGCCCCTTTTAACCTTTACCTGGGGCCCTAGGCTGCTGCTTACTCTGTCTAGAGGTTAATCCGTTTCTGTCCACGGGATCTGAGCACAGTGAACGGTCAGTCAGAGCCACAGTTGTGTATATGTGACTGTGGTCAGAACACAAACCTTGCCTACTTTTATATTACACTGTACTTAATAATTCTTAACTCATTAAACAGTAACGCTTGCAAGCGCTTTTACGTATTAAATGCACCCTTAGTGTCACAACCATAGACAGAATGCAATAGATCATGCAAAGTTAATACAAGATTTTCTCGGTACCGATATCACAGTTTTTTGAATAAACATTCCAAATTCTATTCTGATCAAATTATGATATCGATGAACAAGCTGAAATTTTGAAGTATTTTTGTTAAAATATATTACGATCCAGCTTCAAAAAATATTAATGATTATTTATGATACATTCGTGAACTATGGTTTCAACAGATGATGAGTGTTATGAACGCACTCTAAATTATTTAGCTTTGATAAAATTAGTAAAGGCAAAAACACACTAAAAACATTCTAAAGGGCCTACATACACGGATGCAACTTTTGTGCAATTAATAAATAAATAACCATGGAAATAAAAAGGTTGCAAATTAGTTGGCTCAATCGTGTGTGTAGGGCCTAACAATAAAATTAATATTTGTTATTAATTTAATTTAAAAAAAAATAGAGACTTACTTTTAAAAGTAAATTCTTTTGAAATTTATTCCAGTGAAACAAAATATACAATATATTTACAAAAAAAAAAAATTGGGTAATAAATTTAGATGTAAACAAATAGACTAATTGATCAATGTCCAAATTTAAAAATATATTTACATTTGTGGACTTTATGTACGTGTACCATTTTAAAAACTTTCGTCTGAAAAACGTCAAAATGTCAACAACAAAATTATCATAGAAAAAAAAAAAACAAAAATAATATAAAATTAAACTAAATTGAAATTATTTATTATTATATTAATCAATTATCATCTATTTGTAACTAATTCAAAACTTGACATATTGACACTGAAATAAACTTTTATTTATAGATAATTATTTCCAATATTTTCTTCTTCTCATCACTTTTTTTTCTTTCTCAAAATTATAGCTGCAATATTTATTATTGTTAGCGCCAAAGTAATAAAAAATTGAACTAGATATTATAATGAAAATGGTATGGCAATATAACGGGTGCGCCATCTTTTATGTCGGTATATAAACATTGAATAACTTTGAGAAAAACAATCGAATTCTGTACATGAGGTATTTTTATTCAATTTGATCCTTTTCAATTTATTTGGATTAGTTTTTGCGTACAACATCAATCATATCTCTTTTTGTTACGTTTTGGCCCAAACAGTCACCTTTTAAGCAAGCTACGCCGTTTTATGAATCTCGTGTGGATTCACCATTTTCCAAATGGGACTATTTTGCTTATTAATGCCATCAGAAAGTGTGAAATGGGCCGGTAATCAAAATTTGCTTCCAAATATCAGATTCAGTGACTATTTGGTGATTATACGACACTTTTGGGTTCTGGACAACGGTCTCTGATCGCTGACCAGTTCATTGAAACGCCTTGGTTGTTGATGAACGGCATTTTGACAATTTCCCACTGTCTCCGGCTCAACGAACTACACTAAACGACGAATAGTGTTGTCACGAGCAAATTGTACTGAATTTATGTTTCAAAAACATGTGTAACCAACTCAATCGATTGACAAATGTCAAAAATATTCAATGCTTACATACCGACATAGAAGATGGCGCAACCTCTATATCTTCTTCCCTCAATCTTTTTAATAAAAAATGCAAGATCAATACTAATTACTATTTTGTGCTTTGTTATGAAGTGGTTTTAAATTACTATCAAAACCAACGAACTTACAACGAACTGAATGTATGGACGTGAATTCGTGACTTATCTATATCTCTCTCAGAAAATTGTATTGGTACTATAGTAAAATATTACAAGAGAAATCTATTGACGAAATAATCGATTGCCTTTAGTGTAAATTATTGAAAACTATTCATAATATCTAGTTCAGTTTTTTGATTTCATTACATATACAGAGGCATTCAAAAAAGAGAGAATACTCCTCAAAATCCTTTTTTTGTCTTGCGATTGTAAAAAAAGCATAATAAAAACAACTTTGGTTCTGTAAATAGCACTTTAAATATATTTCAGACACTCTTATTTCGCATTTCTTTAATTTCTCTCCTCAGGTTAATATTTTGTGAGATATTAATTTGATAGAATTTACAAAATCAAAGTTTTGTCTATTGAATGTTATCTCGTTTATGAATGACATTGTATAAAGAAACATTCACAACAAAAAAATATAACGAATTTTTACTAGAGAAACTATGAGTAAAATGTTTCTCAAATAAATATTCCAGCCTGATTTAACCCAAATTTCACAATAGCAACGATGTTTCTTCGTCAAAATTATAAACTTACAGTTTTCTTGATAAAAATATGTAACCTTTTTTGTGGACTACTCTGTATATAATAAAGCATATCATTCTTTAAAACAGACAGACATAAATTTTTCAAATCCTGACATAAAATTTTATTAAAAATATGAACATTTTAATCAGACCGACTTTAAACACAAGTTCACCATATTAATAAATTCTTATAATCCAAATAAATGTAACCAGGTCGATTTACAGGACAATTGTTAAGTGCAAGTTTGTTTACTTGCCGAAATTCTACCATAGACATTTTTCGACTCTTTTCCATCTAAGAGCAAAAATCAACACAATGGCAATTTTCGCCTAAAAATTGACCTGAAGTAGACTCAAATTTTAAATTTGATTAATGAGTATATTAAGTGGCAAATTTCGTTCAAAAATGGATTTAAAAAAACATATTTCGTCATGATTATAAATAACACTTTTCTAAGATTTCAACACTTTTAATTAACTAAACAGGATATTCCTTCTTCCTTCTTATCTAACGTTTAATATATTAAAGAAAAAATTTTCGCTACCGTATAAATAACATATTAAAATTTAAAAAATGGCAGCGTACATTTTGAGCCAAAATAAAAAATTTGATTTCAAGCAAAAAGAAAACATAAAAGAGTGATTTACACCTAAATTTAATCCCATTTTAAAAATATTTCATTTCAAATTAATTAAAAAAATTCGAAACTGCAATAAATTTCAAATTTAATGTTCAAAAGTTAACCAGGATGTACGGAAATTTAAAAAAACAATCTACAGGAATATTTTGGGATTTTAACAACAACAACAAAAAATGATAAAAATCAATAAAAAAATATTTTCTACTTACATTGTAAGGGTCCAACATAGTTGCTAGGAAATAAACCAGATACTCCATTTAATTCACCACGCCACCAATCAGGTTCTTCACGGGCCGTTACACTTATTATATCGTCTTTTGTAAATGTTAATTCGTCAACATTTTGTGCTGTATATGGGAACAAGGCAATTACTTTATCTGGAAATTTAAAAAAGAAATTAACTTTTAACTCAAACCAAAGGTCTAGAATCAGCTTAAAATCGATGAAATAAGAGAATAATTAGCCTTTTTCCTGGGAAGATTAAAAAAAAGATCTGCTAAATGGCAACACTAGGGTGAGGGGGGTATAAATATACCCTACCATCTAGAGGATCTTTTTTTAATCTTCCCAGGGAAAAGGCTAATTGACTAAAAATGTGTTTACCTAATATCATTTCTTGTTGATCAGTTTTACTTGCAGAAACTGGAGTATTTCGACCACTATTACGACCACTACTTTCTAATACTTTAACATATGTAGCAGGAAACCAGCCTACTTGACGTTTGCGTCCTTTTGCTTGTAATTCACCCTCCCACCAACCAGAATCGGATTTTTTACGAATCATTATTAATTGTCCTCGTGACAGTGTTAATTGTTCAGCACTGGTTGCTTGATATGGTGCCAAAACTGTAGCAATTTCTGGTTTTTTCGAGTTCTTGAGAGTCTAAAAAAAAGAAAATAATTAATTTCAATTTTTTTAACTGACTTCAGGCTAAAACTATATGAATCTGAAACTACTGTTCTTTAAAAGAACCTCTTGAGGAGATTAGATCAGCTATTATATTTGGTTCCGATACCGGGAATCAAATAAAAGTCTCCAAGAGTGAAAACCATGATTCTAACCAAATACTAGGAGAAGAGATGTTAATAAATTAAAAAGAACTTTCAGAATTTCAGAAGCAGAGGAAATATAGATAAGTCAAAAGCGATAAAAAGTAATTGTTCTTATCGGAGGAATTTAATATAAAAAAAAACCATTCTAACCATTGTATTAGAACCCATTGCCGCAAAATCTGGTGATTTGTCCACAGATTTTCGTTTATCGTTAATCGCTGATATTTCTGCATCAAAATCTGACGATGATTTATTTTGTGCATTATCAATATCTTGCTTAGCTTGTTCCAATTGTTTTGGAACATTCGGTGGCTAAAATAAAAATTTACCAATTGTTATTGTTGATATTTAAAGAATTTTAATAGACTTACCGCCATATCAGCTTTTTGTACATAATTTGAAGGGAAAATTCCAATATTATCACCGTTTTGTCCAGTCCACCATTCGCCTTCTTTTTTCAAAACGATAATTACATCACCTTAAAAACGCATATTCATTGTAATAATTATTTCTACAGTAGTATCAAAGATAAAGGAGAGGGGGAGAAAGGATATAAGGATGCCGTGGATTCATCGAATGAGGGAATTTTAAAAAATTGTGTAAAATTGACTGATTTCAATTACCTGCATTGAAGCTTAAATCGCCTTGTTCTATTGAATTGTAAGGATAACAGGCAACGTAATAGTCTGGTTCTCCTATCGCCTCTACAGGTGCTGGTGCTGCTACTTCATTGGCAACAGGTATTTGTGATACAGTTTCTACGACTTCCGGAACTTCAGCGATACCTCTGTACAAAAGATTTGAACAGTTTGAGCAAATTATTTGATATAATTTAGTGGACCACACTTTAAAAGCAAGTCTCTGTTTTCTAGGTCACACCATAAGTTCGAGTTCTTATTTGTGAGTACATGATCAGTGAAAGATTAACCATGGTAGAGGGGAATTAGGCACTGCCTGGGGGCCCCGGGAGAAAGATCAAAAGATAAATTTGTACGAGAAGAGTGATACAAGAGAACGCCCAAGGAAAAGACAAATTTTTATGAGAAATGCCGCACATAAGTTGATTTACAAAGTTGAACGCAAATAAAAAACTTACTCTAATGGCCGGTTTATAAGTATATTATCATCCTTAACTCCAGATAATACACTTTCGGATGTAGTGCTTCCATCGGTAACAGGCTCCACATATGATTCAGGGAACCATCCTAAATGGCCACGAATTTCACCAGCTAACCAACCAGGTTCACCATTTTGTTCCGGTGGCACCATAATAATATCACCCGGTTGAAATGATATTTCATCTTGATTTCGTGCAACAAATTCGTAAATTGCACGATATTTAATTGATGTTGATGGCGATGTACTATTATTCGTTGTAACATCTTCTGGTGGTCCCCAATCGGCAGACGATGTTGAATTCCAAGCGTTGTCAGTATCTTTCCATGCACTTTGATAATCATTTGCAGCATTGTTGTTGATATTTTTCATTTGTAGCACCTAGAAAAGAAATTGTCATAATTGTATAGCTTCAAATTTGGTTCTGAAGAAGGAAGGAAAATAAAGGTAAAGAATCTTGGGCCTGAGAGACTTACCTTCTCTTTTTTTGCTTCATAATCGTTATATATGACTTCGCATTCGCTCACTAAGTCATTTAATTGTTGTGTGAGATCATTTAATTGTAAATTATTATTTTCAATATCACTTAATTTTCCACCAATTTGTTCTTCCATATCCTGTAATTTATCCTAAAAAAAGAAAATTTATTTTCAATTTTACAAAACTATAGTTCCATTTTAGATCGTAAGATAGTGACATATTTTGTTCCTCAATTTTCGCTTCCGCCTAGAAAAATTATTTCAGTTTTGACTATAAGGAGGAAAATTCTATCAAACGATCGAATAGCAAGAAAATGGTACTCACTTTCAATTGTTTGATAATAATTTCTTTATTATCGAACGCCATTTGTGTTTGATCTAAATGATCTTGATCATTTTGTAAATTCATTTTATTTTTCGTGTCCAATTTTAATTTTTCCTGACTGAGTGCAATTAATCGTGCATTTTGCTCTTTTAATTTTGTTTTTAATTGTGATAATTCTTGCATGTGTGTGTCTCGTGTTGCACGCATTCCATCAATTGTTGTTTTTACATTTGAGACGCCCACTCGAGTATTACAAATTTTCTGGGATAATTCTTTTACTTGATCGGTAAGTGAATTTAATTCAATCGAAAGCGTTTGATTGCGTGCTTTCAATTTCAACACATTTTCTTGAGATCGTTGTCGTTGTTGTTGTAATTCTTGGGAACGTTGTTTCTCCCATTCTAACTGTCTTTGACGTTCCATTTCCCTGAAAATAAATACAAAGATACAAAAATGTTCAATCATATTAAGTTGTTCTTAAACTTCAATACAATTTTCATTACCTTCGTGCTGCCTCTCTTTGTTCCTGTTGTCGTTTTCGTTCCTCTTCAAGTTGACGTTCTTTTTCAAGTTGTTCCTGAAGTTGTTGTTGTATTTCTAGCTGCCGTTTACGCTCCTGTTCTGCTTTAGCTCTTTCTTTTCGTTCTTGTTCTTCCCGTTCTTTACGTTCACGCGCTTCAGCTTCAGCTCGTTGTGCTTCTAACAAAGCGCGACGACGTCGCTCTAATTCAGCTTGACCCTTCTCAAAGTTCTCCTTGCGCTTATCCTCGAAAGTAGCTACAAAAAAGAAACAAGTAATTTTTATCTAAATTAAATAATTTATTTAAATTAAATTTTTGTTTCTTACTTTGTGGCAAGCTAGAAGCTGGATCCCCATCAGGTTGTTGGGAACCTTGACTAGAAATAGACCCGTGTCGTGAAGTCGTACCAACACCCGTTCCACTAGTGACCGATGCACGTCGAAATGCTGGTGGAATTAATTCAGTGGGTAATACTGCTGGCGGCAATTTTCCCATGGTTGCTTGTTCGCATAAATACATGGCCAAAACGAATTCATCACAACCTAATCGTCCATCTGAGTCCATATCCGCTAACGCCCTAAACATAGAATTAAATATTTCGTAATGGTTTTTTATATGAATATCAAGAAATTTCTCGAAACTTACCAGATTTGTGCTAAAACTGCATGAGGTAATTTCGATTGTAACATTAAATTTCTAGCTTGTGGACCACTCAAGTATCCAGATCGTGAACGATCAGTGGTATTAAAAAGTTGGGTAAATTTCAATTTTGTTTGATGTGGAACTGCCCATTCGATTTGCCTAAAAGATCCAGAAATACAATGTTTTTACCGACATAAAAGATGATGCATCCGTTATAAGAAAATGTTATGAAACTTACATGGGAGACTCAATTGAACCAATGCGCTCCATAGTGTTTCGAGGAGTCGTATTCACTGTCGATTCAAGTGGTTTAATGGGGGTAGAAGAAATTGGAGCCGTTGAAATTAAACCTTGTAAATTTTCCATTGAAGGTAACGCTGGTAGTGTTGTTGTTTCTGTCTTAACCGGCATACCAGTACTAATAATTGAAGTAGGAATAGATGGCACAACTCCAGGAACAGATGGCAAAGCACCAGGAATAGATGATGGTAAAACTCCGGGAATCGAGGGTGGTAAAACACCAGGAACATTAGCTGCTGGAATCGTTGGTTGTACCAAGCCTCCTAATGGTGCTGCACCACCAATTAACGATGGTGTAGGTCCACTGATTAAGGATGCAGTTGGTTGTGACATTATTGGCATGGAAGGTTGAATTAAGGGTGCAGGGTTAGTTGAAATAGCCGACCCTAATGGCACTAACGGTGGTTGATTCATAATATTAGGTTGCATTATAGGCTGTTGTGCCAATAAATTAATATCGTTTGATGCAGGTTTTGGAGGTTGAGGACGCGGGGGTATAATTGTGCTACCCATAGTAGATGGTGTTTGATTTATATTCATTATCTGTGTTGGTAAGGGGGGTATCGCTGGGGGAGTGTTTTTCACTGAATTTAATAGAGCTGGTGGTAAAACTGTTGGTATTTCAAAGCCACGTAACTTCAGATTAATCAATTTACATGCGATTGAAAATTCACTTATGTCCATTTTTCCATCAGCATCTGTATCTGCCAGGGACCTAAATATAAAATTTTTGTTAGTAATTATTTTAGCGATAAGGAATTGAAAATAATTAAATTAATGCCTAATAATAACACAGGTCTGCAAAAAAAAATTTTTTTCAGCTGCATGAGATATTTTTACTAAATTATGTTTTAGAATGCGCTGATTTCAGAAATGATGGCCATTTTTTTCTATCACGTAAGGTTTTTTTGCAAATTCAAACACTAAAAATTGGTAAAAGCACTCGTTTATTAAAAATTTTACAGTAACCTGCAAGCATAGTGACATCCCATCTTCCTTGGTGTCATCCCATCTTTCCTGTTCTTCACTGTAAGCTCCCAAGTTTTCAGGAAAATAGTCTATGTGGGAGTGTAAAAAATGGACCTCCAGGCTTATCTTGCAACCTTGAGCATCGTATGCTGGTAGTTGAACAATGGTTTTGTAGTCAGGATCCTTAGTATTTCCTAAAAACTTTCACACTATATCCTTGAATGATACACAAGCTTATTTTCCTCCTCATTCATACTTTTCACAATGAGGGTGCCGGTTAAAAGCCTTCTTATGTCGAGGCCAGTGAAAACTCCCTCTTTCAACTTTGCTTCTGACAGCTTCGGGAATTTTGTACATAGATATTTAAAACAGTCTCCACCCTCTTGCAGGGGTTTTACAAATTGATTCATTAACCCCAAATTGATATGGAGAGGTGGTAACAAAACTTTTCCTGGCGGCAAAAAAGTAGTATTGATAACATTTTTCTCTCCAAGTTTTTAAGTTTCTCGGGGTGGCCAATCACTTTTAGTCTAATGCTGTTCTCTGGCTCTACTATCCCATAAGCATAAGAAGCAAGGATATTTAGTATAGCCTGCTTACTGACCCAAAAGCATCGTCAGCTGCCTGCTGACCCAAAAGTTCCCACAAACCATTCATTAATGGTCCTGATATTTGATTCTTTCCAGGATAATGGCCAAATTATTATAGTTAGTTTTCTTCCATATGCACAGAATACCCCATTGGAAGCGAAGCTAATTTATTTTCATTGTCCAATAATACTACTTTAAGACTAGTTTATGTTGTTACTATAATATCTATGAAAACCTATGTGATAGAATGTTTTGAATATTTTTCCTGTTTTTGGGAGGTCAAAATCTATAAGAAAATGTAAAAAATCCTATGCAGTTTTTTAGTCGCAGACCTGTGTAATTGAAGTTATTTAGATATGAACAAGTTTGATTTTAGTTTTCCACATAGTGTTCGAAATTGTTTTTAAAAAACGTAAAAGCGCCCCTTAAAAACTTTTCCAAATAATATTTTGTTAATTACACTTTTAAAAAAATACTAGCATGTAAAAACTTGTTTATTTACCAAATTTGACCTAAGACGACAGGTGGAAGTTGACTTTGTAACATAAAACCTTTGGCTTGAGATCCATTTATATGACCATTTATTGGTTGTAACGATTTAAATTGTTCTTCGTATCGAGCTCGTTCTCGTGGCTGAACAGTCCACGGATCTCCTTGAATTTGTGCCATTATATTTATTAGGTATTTTTATCAGTTGTCACCTAGAAATATAATATCATAATTAAAACCTCATTACATTTTAATTACTTTCAAAATAATCGTTTATAAATATTTGCATTTTAGAAAATAAAAATTTACCAATAAAAACAACAAAATTTTATATTCGTAATCCGCCCATCTAAATGTTTGACATTTCTACGAATGAAACTTCATAATCAAAATCAATAAAGCCACGAAACGTCGTGTGTTATTTTGTACTGATAATTTGTAATAGTTCTATTGATTAAAATACGTACAAAAGGGTCGGTTCACACTGTTCGTGAATTGTACGGATGCGTACATAGTTTTTATTAGAAATTCATTAAAAAAATTGGGATCTGACATATGGGCGGGGCTAAAGAAACATGGCTGACATAAAGTGACAAATTTTAAAAATAACACAGCAAAACATACTCTTTGTGCAATTTTTCAAGAAGAGAATGATTAATATTAATGAAATTTGTTGTTGGGGTCAAACAAAGCCGAGTAATCGTAATTTTACTAAAGGTGAAATACTATTGATAGCAGGGCATGTGATTAAATGTGGAAAAAATCAGATCGAAAATGAGGAGGATGTGCTCAGTTTAACGTCATACTGTTTACAAACAACTAATTTAATAGAAAAGCCTCATCAAATCGATATAGATAAATAAATATCTCTTCAAGTATTCTTGATGTCAAAACACAGTTATCTTTTTAGATTTAAACATATAAGTTCAGTAATACATTATAAACATTGTACTTACTTGATAAGACATAATGATTTTTTTTTTAATGAAGTGAACACACTTTTTGACTTGGTAAGATATTTTTTAATTGCAGTATTTTCTGCCATAATTTTAAGGCATCAATTTTCTCAAAATTACCAAAATAATTTTCGACTTTCATGTAATATTTGCCTGCTTGAGGCAAATTATGAAAACTCAGACCTGTATTCGTATTGAAACGACTTTGGCAATTTTTCACACATCACTTTACTTTTCTCGTGCTTTTAAATTGACGTAAATACTTTCCAGACGAAATAATTTAATTTTTTTATAAATTATTTATAATTGTTGTAATTATAACTTGCAAAAAGTAATCAACTCCAAACTTTTCAATGCTCAACACTAAAAGCTGTAACTTGAAATTAGTTTCTACTTTGACAACCAGGTGTCACGCCTCCTTCTGTCAGATCCCAATAATTCATTTTTCATATACCTTTTGAGTGAATTGCTAAAACATCCCGCATATATGTTTTTTTTTCAGTGATCATTATTTTGCTTTCGAGTAGTAACTTAATGACAAAACGCTAGTGTCCCATAAAAAGTTTCACTTCAATAAAGATTTAAAATTCGAAAACTCCTACAAACTGTAGTAGTCGATATCTATTACTGACACGGCCACATACAATCGTCTATTATTCTTAATCAGTCTACATTCTATATAACTCTGTGGGAACTTATTTATATCAAAAGAAAGATAATTAAAAAAGACAAAAACATTTAAGACTAATCAAAATTACTGAGTAACTTGATCATATTGTCTTTTGTTTGTTAGGTACGAAACAAATTGACTTAGTTACTAATGACATTACTGAACAATTATATCATATTTCAAAGAAAATGTTTGTGTAGATGTAGGCTGTTTTGAATTTTTATCTTTTAACAAATGAATTTTACAAAATCTCCAAGAAGTATTTCGGGTACGGAATCCTAAACTCGCACTTGAAACGTATCTAAGAACACTCTACCTTAAATTACCTTTTTCCTTAGAGCCTTCTCCAAACTGAATTGATTTTGAGGATCATCACCTACTTTTTTAGTTGTTCCGCATACGGAACCCTAAACTCGCACTTGAAATGTTGCTAAGAACACTGCCCATTAAATTGCCATTCAAATGAAACTAAAAAAATACAAATCGGTTCATCCGTTTAGGAGCTACGATATCACAGGCAGACACATATAGCGGTTAATGAGAGATAAAAATGGTATTTGGAAAACAGTGGATTAGAGGCTTTTAAATAGTTTTATTATTTTTGTTGATCTCATATACAATATTAAGTATGAAAATATAAAATTGATATCGATAATCATTAATTATAAACCAACTTGAAATGATACTGGGTACGTGGTAAATGTTTTTAAATTGAGTACAGCAACTGTTTGGGTTTTAGCAAATTCTGGTACGCATATAAGTTGAACTTCTTGATTTTCTGGTCCTGTAACAAACAAACAAAAATAACCATTAATGTTAGTTATCCCTATTTAAGTACAATACCCGTACGCCAATCATAACATCTAGAATTACCTTTATAAATTTTATTTTGATATTTTGCTTGATTTCCGGCAAATACTGTATGCGGACAATCCTTTATTATGAATGGATCTTTTGAATAATATGGATAACAACTTAAGGTATCTGGTGCTGTTGGACATAAATGACCCCATTGTACACATCGTTGTAACGCTTCTAACGGATCTTCAATATTACTGTAACTTAATATTGATTGTATTGGTTGACCTGAAGTGCCTGTAAATCAATAATTTTAACTTTAATAAGACTCGGCTGTAGTGTTTTATTAAATATGGCTAAAATATAAGTAAAACCTTACCCAAAAATTTAAACCCATCCAGTTCGAATTCATATGGATTTGTAACTCCCTGAATCGTTGTAAATTTACTGGATTGTGGATACATACAATAATGCATGGGCTGTTGAGGTAACATATAATTTGTTGGATCAAATTCACCAGGCATAATATCCACTGGTACACACTGTACTAATTCTGATAACATTTGATCGAATAATTTAACAGCGTTAATTGTTTCATCCGTTTCATTTCCTTTACCCAATAATGATTTTTTTACTTTATTATCTGCGGATGCACGAATTGAATTTCCTACAATTATCACACGACAAATTTTCGAAACTTCATTCAATTGATCCTTATTCGCAGATAATCCAATTACCCAATCGATAAATAACTGTAACGCCATTAAACTATCTGTTTGATTTGCCATATCGATGCCCGAAATAAACACAACAAATCGATCATCGTTGAATATTGGCCTTTCAATTTGTTCAGAGCAATCGACAAACACGTATTCTTCAACCTTAAATTGTCCTAAACTAAGTTCACTACCTAAAATGGCACATGGAACGCCCGTTACAATATCGTGAGCGCTTAAACCTTCATGTAATTGTACACGCTGTTGTTCGTTTTCTAAAATTAAAACATCCGAATCATCTGTGAAATGTGTTCGAATTGGTTGTGGAATAAGTTGACTTTCCTCGGCGATTTCTTTTAAAATTGATGGTTTCAATTTTTGTTCTTTATAAATAGTCCCTAAAACTATACATAGACCAGGTTGATCGCCAGCATTTGCGAGTTCACAAATTGGATATTTTTTACCTAGAAAAAAATATCGAAAGCTATGATTAACATTTCCAGTTTGTGTGAACTTTCAGTCTTTATCTCAAAACCATTCGAATAGTTATTAAATCGATACGATTTTCGATTTTTTAGGCCACTCGGGCCTCTCTAAATTTCTGTTAGAAAATGATCTCATTAAATGATACATATAAGCCATTTTTAGCAAGTGATTTAAGTAAACATTTACCAAAATCTCAGTATTCGTTGTGTGCGTAGTCATGGTAGGGATAATAAAATCGATGCCAGCGCTTCCAGTGACAAATTTTGGCGTTCAAGGAGGCTGTTGTTGACTAATTTGCAATTCTTTACATGTTAATGTTATAGAAAATGTCAAATTAAATTTATTGAAAAACACTAATTAATTAAACTTAATGCATTAAAAATTGTGAAAATAAGAAATCAAATTTCACAAATATTATTTTTCAAATTATCATAATTATTTATTTAAATTTGTGAGACAATAATATTAAATTTTCAATGTAAGTTATAAATGCAATCCATACAATTATATATGCATCCATACAATTCTATAATTAAAGTAGTGTATCGTTACCATGGAAACGCCTCCAAAAAAACTCACTCACGGTGCGAATATAAATATAAAATTACAGTAAAACTTACCAAACTTCGGTAAATGTTTTTTTAAAATCAATTTTGCTAAAAATTGCTTGGTATACCAATTGCTTTTTGGCTCTTGTGTTCACCCTGTATGGCGTAAACCCCATGTAATATATGTAATTTTACCAAAAGTGAGTTAAGTAAACTTTTACTGAGATTTTAAAATTATTATAAATGTATTAATTTATAACTCACCCCATTTTTTCTCAATTCTCTCCAACAATCTATTTTTCACATCGATAAGTCGAGTCAAATAAATATGATAGTATTGTTTTGTAAAAGACTCTAAGGATGGCTTAAACCGGGTCGATAAATTACTATATTTACATTCTTTTCGAATCATTTCTTCTGAATTTTCTGTTTTTACAGGCATTTATGCTAAATTATAAATAATCTTGGGTTTCAAGTTTTCAAGGATTAAGAAAATTTAAACCGCGCAAATTAATAAATATTGACAGTAAGTACGTAAATAAGGAGCACCAACTATATGAAAACTAAATTTCGTGTCTGCTTACACGGTACCAGTCAAACATACATTATTTATTATAGATACTCTTCACCGAACGATTTCTTGAATTTTTTTTTGGGGTCCGTTTTCAACTTATTTTCGGCGTCAGAATTCGTTGCGTTCGAAGTATGGTACCTACATTTCAGGGCTGCCAGTAGAGCCAACTTATTTTATACCGCTCGGTCACTGAAATTATACAGAATCAAATCTCATTATACAAAGCGACAAAATTGTTTAAAAAAACAGTTCCAGTAGCAAGTGGCGCTGGGTTAAAAAGTCACTTTTACGTTTACTTGTAATGCTAACGAATATTACTCTGAGAGCGCCAATTTCGATTAGAATAGTTTTCGAAAGAGCGACAAGCTCATCACGCTATCTACGATTAAGAAATGTTCGATCTCTCGTTATCTCAAATAATCGGTATTTTAACTCTCACAAAATTTACTTCACGTTTGAATTTTTATTTTTGTATCCAATTATACGAGGCAATCTGTTATACAAACTGGATACATAAAATAAACATATTATACCCTTTTTGTATCCATTATACAATCTGGCAGCCCTGCTACATTTCAAATGATACACGTTCCAAAGCAAATCAATCTTAAACCACTGGTGGGAGTCGTCACGAGAGGGCCCAAATACAGTAAATGAATTATCGTCTCGCCAAAATATAATATTTATGCGAATCTGACCTCAATCAGCTAACTCCTGCAAGGGTTATAGGATTTTAAACAGACGCACCAAAGACGTACATGTTGGCACTGTGCATGAGTTTTATTTCAGACGTTTCCATAGTAACACTATTTTATTAATATAATTGTATGGATAGACATATAAGTTTAAGGTTTGTATATATGGTTTATAATGAAAATTTAATACTATTTTCTAACTAATTTAAATAAGTAATTATGTTAATTTACATTTAAAAATATAATTTATGCAATTTCGTCTCTTATTTTCATAATTTTTTATGCAACAAGCTTAATTAATTGTTTTTTATCATTAATTTTGACATTGACATTTATTATAGCATTTCCATGTAAACAATTAAAAATTAGTCTCCTTCGCTAAAATTATCTATTGGAAGCGCTCCATTTTAACGTGTAAATAAATTAGATATCGTGTTAATAGACATATAAAAAAAAAAAAACATAAATTCCCCTAAAATTATTAGCTTTCACATTAGTCATAAGAAGAAATTGAAGCAATATACAAAGTTCCGTGTTTATGTTGAAATTTTTTCCAAAAATATCCAGTTTTTCTATGTAATTTTTGATTAAAAGTGTTTGAAAATAAGTGTTGAATGTTTTGAAAATAATTATAACAATTATAAACTAAAATTACGCCTGAAATTAACAAGAATATAAAATATTTAAAAAAAATTTATAAACATTACTTAATTATAATTCATATAAGGAAATTTGCTGATAAAATAAGTAGAGTGATTTTCCTGTTTTGAAGGCTGAAATAAATAATAAAATAAATGTTTTTTTTTTTTAATGAGTGAAGTAAGACTTCATAATAAAAATAAATAATAACGATGTATTACGAAATGTCATTCGGTCAATGTTCGCTACGTCATACTTAAATAGCAAGTGGCTTATGTGTGTATATGTATGTATCATCAAGTAAAAAGTTTTACGATGGCGGATAGAAATGAGAAAGTGTTAATGGAATTATTAAAAAAACCGGGTAACAATGAATGTGCCGATTGTGGTAGTAAAAGTAAGTGTCATTCATAATTTTATCCAAAAACAATTCAAAATTTTTATGTCATCATCAAAACATTTGATGTGTGTTGTGTATATTATATGAAATCTAGGAAATTCATGTGTATTGGGTGATACATGATATATATATTTTGATTGATATTTTAAACTACTTCTGTCTTTAGCTTGGGGGCGTTTACATTTTTATTTATTTATTTATATTGCGTGAAACATTATTGTTTATGTCATTTTTATTGAATATGTATATATGTATAAATTTGTAATATTCTATTATTATTATACAGAGTGGTGGAAAAGTTACGCATGTGTTTAAAATTGGAATAACTTTCTACAAATAATTAATTTTATTATTTTAACTATATGCATAAACCTGGGAAATTTTATATATTTCGATCCCTTGTGTAAGATTCTTGTAAAAATCAAATTTTGTAGTTGTCATGTTTATTTGTTTATGTTGTCACATATTCTAAGACACTTGGCTTGACAGTCGGTTGAAGGTAGGTTAGGTTAGATTAGGTTAGAGTGGCTGTCCTGGGGTGGGACACACTTAGACCATAGGGTCCGTTGTGATACCGTAAATGGGTTGGCCCATCCCCGGCCAGTACTCCATGAACCATTTGGAGCTGTTTAAGAACAGCAGGAAGGCTTTGACGTCGACTGACTTTAGGTCGGAGAGGTCGTCAAAGAGAGGCTGGCTCAAGTAAGTCCATCTCCTCATGACAAGAGCTGGGCAGTGACAGAGAAGATGAGGCATTGTCTCTTCCTCGTCATCACTGTGACAGCTCCTGCAGTAGTCGTGATACACTGCCAGGCCTAAGCGTTCCGCATGCTTGCCGCCCAGCCAGTGTCCTGTGATAGCCGCAACAACTTTGCGAACAGAGGCCCTTGGAAGTGATATGAGAACTTCGGAACGTCTGCGATTGTACTCAGACCATATCTGTCTTGTAGTACCACAAGTACGTTCTTCCCTCCATCTAAGATTTGCCTTTTTCAGGATATCCTCTTTCAGGAGTAACTTGCAGTTCGCAAATGGAACTCCCGGATATTTATTGATGCTTGTGTCCGGCAGCATCGTGCCATTTCTGGCAAGCTCGTCGGCTTCACAATTTCCTGGAATGTCCCTGTGTCCCGGTATCCATACCAGGTCTACATTCATTCGTTCCGCCAGCTCATTTAAGAACGTACGCCAGTCCTGTGCTACCTTTTACGGTTGAAGGTAAAAGACGTAACTCTTTCGTTGTAGTCGGGTAAAAATAGAAATGAACTATTTCAGTACGGAACAAAATCGTCCAAATTTTTACGCTTTTAGAATCTGTAATAAAAATATTAAAATTAACTGTAGAAAGTTATTATATGCGTGATTTTTGCGCTATCCCGTATTATTACATAAATTTATTGTATCTATTTAGATATTTTAAATCTATTTTAGAAAAGGTTAGAAATATGAATTGTAGAAAATAATTTTAGAAATACTTAACTATCCGTTTATTATCTTATCAAGATTCACAATACATGGTTTTTCCAACAAAAACAAAGTATAAGAGTATTTGGACTATAGACCGGCATAACCACAATAAAATTCTTTTCAAAAAAATTTGCTTATTGTGTTACGATATTGTGGCGTTACTATTTTATGATTTATTTGGTTTTTTTAATGTCTCATGTAAAGATGACTCACGCTAGAAACATGCTTGTGTACAAATATAATCACACATAAGAATTAACTGTTGATGTATTTAAAATTTCCCAATATCTTGACCTCTGACCTTCCTTCAGAGGCCAACACTTCAAAATGTATGATAATTTGTACATTTCTTCACTATCTAATTTTTACCCCAACGACGGCGAGTTATGTATTTAACAGGTATGTATGTATATGGTTCATCTGTTCCCTCATAGTTTTCTAAACTCTTTATCATAATTTGACAAATGAAGTTGGTCGCTTTCACGCAAAAACTACCCAATGGATTTAAATGAAACTGTACAACAATGTAGCTCATACATCAGAATATAACTAAAAATTTCGAGAGATATCTACATATTCTGTAACACTCTGTATTAATACTGATTTTGTTTTGTTTATTGATGTTAATTAATATCTATAGAGGTCATTATATAATTTATAAGTGGATGACTCATATCAATTAATAAGAGAGAAATGGAATGATTGTTTTTTGTCCTCTTTTATTCATATCGATAAGATACGTCTCGAAAATGAAATTTAAAATTAAAAGAAATATCCGAAGAATCCTTCCCATTTTTCAATTCTTAGAAACAATTTATAGTTGTCTTGTCATATGTCATTGAATGTCAGATCTTCAGTTACGTTATCTAATGCTTTGCTCCCAATTTTCTATTTTCCTGCCTGATGCAATTTCAGGCGAAACTACAGTTACTTCACTCAAGCAAGTTTCAAGTATGTGTTTATCATTTAAAAAAACCTGTGGTGTCCCACGGTCTATAATGGACCGTGACAACCCTAAAATAAAATTAGATTTTTGGATCTTTTGGTTAAAAATGTTTGGTTTTCAGATCCGGTATGGGCATCATATAATATTGGTATATTCGTGTGTACACGTTGCGCAGGCGTACATCGAGGAATGGGAGCACATATTAGTAAAGTAAAACATTTAAAATTAGATCGATGGGAAGATTCACAAATTGAACGAATGAAAGAAGTGGGAAATAAAGTGGCAAGACTAAAATACGAAGAAAGAGTACCACCATGTTACCGAAGGCCTACCGAAGATGATCCTCAGTTAGTATACTCAGTTATGTTTTTGCAGGATATGCTTGGAGGATCACAAAACCTCTACTAATGTTATTTGTGTCCTTGCAAAGTCTCCAGTGAGTTGGACACAAGACGTTATAATTGAAACTAGGTTAGGTTAGGTTAGGTTAGAGTGGCTGTCCTGGGGGTCCATTATGATACCGAAAAATGGTTGGTCCATCCCTGATCCTTACTCCATGAACCATTTGGGGCTGTTTAAGAACAGCAGGGTCAACCCTAATAGCTCAGTTGGTTAAAGCGTAACCAATTAGCGGATTCGATTTCCGACGTTACAAAAATTAATTTCATTAATGGTTGTGATGGGGTGGTGGGATAATGGTGCATAGTATATGCATGAAGGAGGTACACTCAGTCTCTCAAAGATAATTATGTCCTGATAAATGAAATTACCAGCGAAAAACATGGTATCACAATGGGCCCTATGGCCTAAGTGTGTCTTTCGTGGACAGCCAATATAACCTAAACTTATCTAACCTAAGTACAGCGGAAGTGCTTTGACGTCAACGGACTTGAGGTCAAATAGATCGTTAGAAAAAGCTGACTAAAGTGGGCACATTCCCCATAGCAAAGCTGGACTTGATTACATATTCCTTATTTGATTCCTAATGGTTGTTAAATTTTTCCAGAGTATTAGTTGAACAATGGATAAAAGCGAAATATCAGCGTGAAGAATTTTGCCACCCAGAACGACAGCAATTGTATATAAACGGGCATATGGAGGGATTTTTAATGAAACGTGGCAAAGAAGATAGTCGATTTCACCCTCGAAAATTTATATTAAACGAAACCGAAGATACATTAAAATATCATGTAAAAGAGCGTAAAGATCCGAAAGCAGTTTTACGAATATCAGAATTAAATGTTGCATTCGCACCAGAAAAAATTGGAAATTTAAATTCATTACAAATAACATTTATCAAAGATGGATCAACGCGACACATTTACGTGTACCATGACGACCCAGAGACAATTACAAATTGGTACATGGCAATACGATGTGCGAAATTACATCGATTGCAAGTTGCGTTTCCAAGTGCAAGCGAAAGTGATTTAGTTGGACATTTAACAAAAGATTTTGCCAAAGAAGGATGGTTATGGAAAACGGGACCAAGGAGTAGTGACGGATACAAGAAACGATGGTTTACACTTGACAATCGTAAATTAATGTATCATGACGAACCGCTAGATGCACACCCGAAAGGGGAAATATTTTTAGGGCATAACTCAGAAGGTTATAGTGTACATAGTGGAGTGACAGCAGGCACGAAGGATCAAGGTTTCTCATTTACGTTAAAGACCCCGGAACGTACGTTTAATTTATCGGCAACGACAGAAGCAGATCGAGATCATTGGATTGAAGTTATACAACGGGTACTTGAAAAACCACTTACACCGCAAGACACATCAAGTAAGTTACTTATTTTAACTAAACAAAAACGCGTGTGTGCTGATTTTTTTTGCTTTAAATGTGGATGTTAAAACAATAATCATTAATTTATTTTTGCTTGAACTATTTTTCTAAAATAATTAATTCATTCTGATTGAACAATGGATATCAAAAGACGCCATTTATCATCAAACATTCTATAAAAATTACAAAATTTGTTAATACTCGATAATCATTCCAGACGCTCTAAGAAATTTGATATAAAATTCGATGAATTTTATGACACGAGTATGAATTTTCTGAATGTATCAAAGATGGCTTCCATTGACATCCAATGTACAATTTACACGACTTAGACTAATCCATTTCGAAAAGTTTGTATTATGTACAATTGAATTATTTTATAATTAAATTTTTCAAGATGTATTTTTAATGTAAGTCTTAAAATCGATACAATTATTTCTTGATCAATCCGATACTGATTGATCATTGCTCCAAAAAAAAGAAAATTTTTATTTATTTAAAAAAAAAATAATAATTAAACCAAAGATTAATAATTACTATTAATGAATATTTATTATAATTTTAAAATGTACGTCGAATTTATATATAGATACTTTAACGCGTGTAAATTTTTCATAGAATTGTACGAAAAATTTACACCAAATTAGCCGAATTTTGAATGATTAATTTTAACATATTGAAATCGAAAACCTCGCTGTACTATTTAAATAATATCAGAATTTCAATCTTAGAAAAAAATTAAGTATGAATTTTAATCGAATATTAATTAAGAATCTCTTTATTTGCTAAGATCGAATCTTATTGTATATAATCGTGTTTTCAGTCCTCTGTTTAGTCCTAAGGTTTTTACGATAACTAAGATGATTAAGTCAAGAAAAGTATATAAATCAACGGGGAACTGTAACTGTACAAACTTTATGGGAAAAATTTTTCGTTGGATTCAAAAATAATCGAAATATGGTAGCTTATTTTTCGATCCCAATTCAGATATTCAAATGCCTTGAAAAGCATTATTTCTGGCTGAGATCAAACATTCAGCTAATCTACATAATGAATGGCGTGTATGAAAATAAATTCGTCCTTGAATTTTCCTTCCAAAAATGTTTTCTAAAAAAATTGTCTTATTAAAATTTGTATTTTCACGACTTATCACTAAAAATAGAAATCTTCCAATTCTTCTCAAGCAAATATGCTAGATATGCTTTCGAACTTAAGTGGTCACTTGATTACCATCGAAAATTTTCCCCTAAAGTTTCTGCAAGATCCTTTCAACTAAAGATGAGATTCCATTGCTGCGACAAATAATAAAGTCCGATTTGACCAAGCGTTAGTTTTTGGAAGTTTCCGATTGGTTAATGCCTACTACAAATGTTTGTTACAACAATGGAGCTTGAATAGAGTAGAATCCTCCCCCCTACGAAAATTTGATTGGGTGCCCTCGTATTTAAGTATCATTTACATTATAAAATTTCACCAAAAATCAATCTTAACCATTTTTGCACAAATCGGATTCTGAAGGAAAGCATATGCAAAATAAATTCAAGCAAGAGAAAATACGCATGAGGCCAAGATCCATTGAAAGAAACTCTCAAAAAAGTAGAAGTAAAAGTTCACTTATCTAATACTCAATTATTCACAGATCTAGTATAATAAATGTAGATTGCTGTCATATTTTGCATATTATAATTCTTTCAGATCTTGCACGAATAAATTAAACAAAACTATTTTATAGTGTAATTTTTCCAAATGTATATTTATTTTTTTCATAAATATTTTAAAGCAGTCTTTGGATAGACATGCGCACTTGTATCATTGCCAGTATATTTATTTCTTTAAAGAAATTCAATTGTATATAATAAATTATTGATTATAATTTAATTAATTAGTATTATAGGTTAGGACGTTTCAAAACGGCTAGTAATTTTTACAAATTTTTCTTCTATCAAAATTTTCATAGTCAAGAGACTTCTATTTCAGTACGGAAAATCAAAATGATAAGATACTTGCTGCTTAAATTATTGTTAAGGTTTTACTGGCATTTTGGGGTTACAATAATACCTGACCTGCATGTTTGTTTCATTTTCTTTTCATAATTTCATTTTTACATCAAAATTCAAAAAATCCCTTGTCGAGTAATTACATTTTTCAAGGTTTCCTGAAAGATAAGTTCTCTATTATGCAAATTTTCGTAGAGAAAAAAATATTAGATACGATTTTAACAAAAGCCGCTCAAATTTTCAGAATAAGCCGTTTTGAAATAACTGTTAAATACTAAACCACAGCCCTAGACCTATTAATATGTTCGAAACAATTAAGATAAATTTTGTTTAATCATTTTAATAATTTATTTCATTATTTTTTTTTTTTTTGTCACTCATTATTTTTGTGTATATAAATAATAATTAAAAAAAAAAATTTATCATAATTAAATTAATATTTTTTAAATCAATTTTCTGCATTAATTTTTGTTATTCATTGTAAATTATTTTCACCATTTTCCTTGCAGCTAATAATAATAATAATATATTAATTCAAAAATAACGCTATTAATCAACATGGCCGCCGTCTCGTGCTTAACTTATTCATTTGTTTATGTTATTTTTTCATATTAACATAGTAAATAGATTGTCTCATTATTTTTAACATTTTATTAACATTCTATAAACCAGGATTGCCACACATAACAATTAGGAAAATTTTTGGGAAAACACATCATGTTATAAACTTTCGAGAAAGTATTATGATAGAGTCATTTTTTGTTGAATTAATGATTTTGATTTTTCATATCGATCCAACGAAATTGGTCCTTATACCTAATGTAACCGGAAATCTAAACATTCGTACCTGATTTATTTAGATACAAACTACAAATGGTCAATTCCAGGTTTAAGAATTGCATAGTGGAAAAGTTTGTAGGAGCGATAAACAATCTAGTCTATTACGAAGGAATATTACTTCAGGTACACCGTTTGACAACTAATAATTTTTATACAGAGTGCCTTTTTTAATTTTACATATGGTTGAAACTCGGAAAATAACTTTTATCGGTAAAAATGTTTCAAACGAAAAATGTTGGGTGTGCAGGCGCATGTCTTGCAAAAATTAAACTTGACCTAGGTAATCGATTTGAATCGAAGTGAGGTTTTAATTGAATCTGAAAACTTGGATCGAATTCGATGCCGATATTAGATGTGTCCCCTTCAAACTAGCATTTTTCGTTTGATGTATTTTCCTCGATTAAATTTATTTATCGAGTTTCAAGCATATGTTAATTCAAAAAAAGCACCCTGTATAATATCAACAGACGTATATTATGTTGCGACTATAGACTTGTTAAATAGACGACTTTTTGTCACTCCTACAAGTTCTTGAATGTGACCAAGTTATTTAGTTTGAAGTATTAGGCTTTAGTTTTTTAGAATTTAGCGCAAATTAAGTGTGGCAATTTTGTACTAATTCGACTTCTATAATTTCTAGTTTGAATGACAACGCAATAATTTTAGCTACAACCGCATGGCTTTTAACAATAAATTTAAATGTTTGATTAGAAAAACAATTGAAATAATTTGGATATAATGATTTCAGTCGCAGCCCGTCTTGTAAGGAAGCGAACATCATCAAATACCATGAATATATTCTCAGCAAGATAGATAATAAGATTACATGAAGCTCTCCTAAAAATTCCCGTGTTGTGTTTATAAGTTTCAAATTTACATTTTTAATCCAGTAAAATTAGATCTAAAATTTCTCAAAAAATCCTTACCGCGTTGTAATTTTTGTTGTACATGAAAAATACCTTTAATCTGAACCGGGAACGAATCGAAGATTTTTATGATATGAATTTTTTAAGGCATTAAAATAAAGATCTCCACTAATATTTAGCTTGGTCAGAATTTTTCGAGATGATTTCTAATTTAATTGGATTAGTTCTGTTCATATTAGTTCAGAAAACATATCGAAGTAGAGATTTTTTGCCTAAAATTTGCGTGCACTAGAACAAAAGAGGACGAATGTGACAAGGGGTGATGAAAGCCTATGGAATAATAATAGAAGACTGGATTTAGAGTGTGTTAAGATTAGAATATAATCATATTTTTGCATGGGTTCGATTTTCAAAAAAAAAAATGGTCTACCAAAAGTGAAGCCAATGTTATTTGCAGCAATAGATATTATTTCCAACGTTAATTTAAAAATATAACCAAGACATCAAGCAATCTGGAAAATCTAGAAATATATAGAGATTTTTGAGATTCTAGAAAAGCATAATTTAACGATGAAAATAAGACAAAATTTATAAAATACTTTCTTTTAAAAAAGGCAAATAAAATTCTGCATTTTATATATTTTTAATTTAAAGACATACAAAAAAAAAAACACATAATCTCACAAAACAAACAAAATGTAAATTTAGTCTTTCGAATGTTTTAGATTTATTTAGGAATTTTTATTATTTAAAAATACAGGGTCTTTCATCAAGAGGTGTCATTTAAAATTTTAAAAAAAATCGCAATATTTTTGTAAAAAGAGGTGATAATTTTATTTTAATCCAAAGTACAAATTCTGAAGTTAGTAATGGAACACAATATATATTAAATCCCCGCCGCGGTTGCACAAGTTGCACAATTTCGACAGACTATAAAAATCTCTATTTCGAGAAACCATAACTCCAGGAAATTTTTCACGCAATAGAGCCGTTGTTTCGCCAGAAAAAAAAGCCAGTTTAAAATATGACCCAATGATACCACCACTGCAAAAACCCCACCAAACTGTCTCTCGTTGTGAATAGAGATGTTGTTTGACTATTTCTCTTGGATTTTCGTAGCCCCAGGTGCGACAGTTTTGCTTATTTACGTACGTACACAGATGAAAATGAGTTCCATCACTTAGAATAATTTTATTAAAGAAATCATGATCTTGTTCTTGTATTTCCAGTACCTAATCAGTGAATGAACGGCGTTTTTCATTTCTAAAGGTTTCAATTCTTGTGTCAACTACATCTAAGTATGAAGTGGTTATAGATACATATGCAATAGCTGCCATATTTTCAGTTGACCTACCCGAACGAGCACAAGTTGAAATCTAACTTGTTCGAGAAGTTCGAACTTGTCGATTAATTTCACTATACCAATGCGAGAAGGCGCTTGATGATGTCCCAAAAACAGTATGAACTTTACGAATTATGTTCGCGATATTTTCACCGCTTTTGTAATGAATTTTCACTGTTAATGAAAGCAACACAAAAAGAAGGAAAGTTACACCTCTTGTTAAAAGACCCATTAGTTATTCATGTTGAATTTTATTATATTTATATACTTACAAAAAACAAAAAGAAGAGTGATGTACGAATTTTCATTTTTTTTAAACAATTATAATATATACATCCATTTTACGGATGACGTCAGATGGTCGATATGTAAAAATATTTCATACAATTATAATTTATAATATTGAGTCCATTATTATATAATAGGCATTTAAAAATTACGATTGTACGCCAATAAAAGTAAACTAAGCACCTCCATAAATAAAAAAAAGTAACCTCGAAGACCTTGTGATACAAAATCGCCTTGATAAAAGGTAAGTTAATAATTTTTTGTATTGAATATTTAAAAACCTTTAGTTAGAAACCTCATATCGTTGTCTTTTGTGGTTGATCCTTTTTTTGCAACTCGTTTCCAATTCCCAGTTCTCGCAAATCTTTTTCCACTGACTTTATCCACCTGGTCCTGGGTGTACCGCTTTTTTCTTTTTCCAGTATTTCCTCTGCTCAGCATTTGTCTCGCCACTCTATCTAAGTGGAATCGAAATACATGACCCGTAACCGTAAATTAGGTACTATCCCAAATTCAATCGATTAAGAAATAGTAATACTTTTCATTAATTTTCAAATGTGGTTTACTTTTTCATTAGTAAACTACTGAGTATCGATAATTGGGAGAGGCACACTGACGAGTAAGCGATTTTGAACTGGACCAGTTTGCATTTGGATCATTTCAAACAGTAACGGTGAATTTCTATCAAAGCGATAGGCGATGAGAGTACCGCAATGAACTGTGAATGAAATCGAAAAAGAGATATTGGAAAGATTTAGAGGGAACATTAGGTGTGTCTAGGCGAACGGTACCACATATATCGAGAATTCATTATTCTTTTGAGATACGTGGAACGCAGCAATTGCGTTTTATAATAAAAAAGAGGAGAAAAACTTCATCCTTAAATTCAGTATTACACCTAGATTTTTGATATCTAAATAAAGGCGTTAATAGATATTGAAATAAATACCACGATACTCGAAATAAAATTGTATATAATTCTATTTAAAAAATATACCACAGGCTTTAGCTAAATATCGATATTTCGATTTCAACGCAACCATCGTCAGTAGCTAAGTTTATCTATATAACACATATATTCTTTGCAAAAAAAAAAAATTATATAAATTGTGATATTTATTTCAATAACTATGTCTCAACTCGAAGTCAAGTTCATTTTTATAAAGGCGTTAATGTTTATTTTTAGATGCCTGTATGTATAGGGTCTCCAAAAAATAATATAATATTTATGCGAAATCCAAGTGCTTTTCAAATTGATAACGAGGGTAAATGTAAAGTCACACAGAATATCACATTAAACATATGAAAACAAATTTTGTTGTTGTAAATATCTTCAAAAAGATGATGTCGATGTTCGAATTTATATATAAATTTAGTTGCTCAAAAATATGTACATTTTTATGAAATCATGATTATAAGACTGTTGTTCTGTGTGAAATAAATGTGGAATGCACTTCTCATCAATAAAATCACTTTTGATCACCAACCCTTCCAATTTTGATATTCATATGAATCCCGAATACCTCTGAATCCAGACATAGTATTTGAGACATGGAGACTAATGAAGGAGACTGCACTAAAGCGGAGGATTGGCAGTAGAAATTGTAGTTACTTTTGCTGGTACCACTAGCGTCGCTAGTTTTCCATTTGCGCCGAAATGAATATAGTATAATAAACAGGGGTGAAGTAAGCAAGTAACCAATTTTATTTTGAAGTGAATAAATAAACGAAATAAATACGAACATACGAACGGAATACTACATAAATACGTCACATTTTTTAAATCCAATTCGCACATTTCACTCCTTCCACTATCCTGGTGCAAAAGGAACACTACTGACATCTAATTTGTGACAACCATTTGTTTACATGGAATTCGATCCCCTTCTTTAGCCTCCATGTCTCCATTTGATAGTCAATTCAGAACGGTTTATAATTTGAGAGACTTATGCAAGGCCATGTCTAACAATCCTCCAGAGTTTTAGGGACTGCCATGGGGTCTGCAAAAAAATGTTAGTTGCGCGGCAATTATTAATATGAATATTGAAGTCGGAAGGGTACAATCGATTTATTTAGAAAAACACGCTATATTCAAAATTATATAAAGTAAAATTATTTCGAAAATAAAAACAAAAAGAAATTTCAACCATTTTTCAAGTAATTCATACGTAATTAGTTTTAATTATGAGCTTGGTTTTTATTATTTATTAATTTACGAATATATTTTCAAATAAAAGACAAAATTTGGAATTTTTTTTAATAATTCTGTCGAGATATACATAATATATACTGGAATGCACATATTATCCAAATATATACCCAATATTTAAATCCAAAGTTAGTAAATTTCTAATAATACATAATTAAAAACTTTTTTCAAGGAAATCTGCACTCAAGAGCACTGCGATCGTTTTCTATTTAAAAAAAATGACTGAATCATAAAAAGCTGAAGATTGCATGATCGGTCCTCGTGGGCAGATCATGCGATCTTCTAGAATGAAGCCTTGTAGTCTTGACGTTTGAATTCGCCTTAAACAAAAAAAGTCTAGACTCTAGAAGCTAGTACCGGCATTATCAAAGTCTCGAATTGGTCTCAAATAGAATGCACAATGCTCATTTCTTGATATTTCCAAAATTTTATTTTTCTTCTTAGATTAATTAGAAATTAAAAGCAATAATAGTTATTTTTACCGCAATTTTATTGCGTCGGTAATAATTTTGGTTGAATAAACCTGTAAATGGGATCAAAATTTTTGAATAAGGCATATAATAAAATTTACGCCTTTTGCTCAAATGAATAAAAAGTAGTTTGTTTGGATATTGATGGTACTCATTTTGTGGTAAATTTTTTAAGAAATATTTTCGTACGAATTATTATTCTAAGAAATAATTATCCAATATACATGTATGTAAATCTCGATTTTAATAATTATACAGTCAATTTTGCTTGTACATTTTATATTTTACGAACCTTTCAGAGAGAAATGGCGATTCATTCACTAAAAGTCCTTCTTCAATTGGAATACTAACTGTTCGAGTTGGGCCGCCCAAAAAAACAAAAAGAACCCACCAAATGAGTCTCTAGTACCAAAATATTTATTCGTCATTATAAGCGATGTCACGAAAACTAATTTTGACTGTATATTTAAAAAATTTTTGCACACGTAGAAAAGACAAAGAACTCACTCCAAAAATGTCGTATAAATCCAGAGCTCTATTATTTTTAACATAGAGAAGAGAATGTGTACCCTAGTGGATACGGCGACATTTTTAAAGTGATGGCTCTTGGTCTATAAGTTGATTTAGCGTAAAACTAAAGAATGCAAATGCAAAACAAATCATTTTTCATCATCATATAATTATAATCAAATAAAATTAATGTTGTAATTTATATATAATAAATTTTTAACTTGTGTATTTATTTTCAAAAACAAACAACTAATATAAATTATTCATTTCTAAATCATTTCTTAATTTATTTTCCTTACTCTTTATTATTCCTCATTGCTCCTTTATGAATGATCAAAGTAATAAAACCAAAAAATGACCAAAATATCGGAATTTAATAATACAATTCCGATTGTTGCGGGTCCGAACGTAAAGTGTTCGTATATGGATGCTTTGTGTATCTTGCTCCTATACTTACTTCCCCCTTTAATCTGAAAATGTTTTGCTCGACTCTATTTTATATTTTTGACTATTCTAAACACTTTTTGTGTCTTAAAATTTTATCATATGAACAGTTTGCGTCCAGTCCCGTAAAAAACAGAGTTGTACTATTATTATATTCTGATCTCAAATGGTTTATTTCCTCAACTAAAATATTAATTCATTGAAATAGTCAGAGGCCCTAATGAAGTTTAAAAATGTGAGATTTTATTTAGATCTTTATCCCAATATAAAATGACTTTTTCAGTGCTTTAATGATTAGAGTAAGGTTATTCGGACATCGTGTGTTTAGCGTGAGTCTCACGTTAAGATAATTTAGAGTAGATGATTAGCGTGAACAGAATATTATCTAAGTTTTTTAGCTTTTCTCAGATTTTCTGAGAAAACCTGAGAGATTTCCTGAGAAAAGCGTTCAGTGAATGAACGCAATCACAGGATTAACCAAAAAATTCACAGACCCGTTTTTACTCGACCCCATTAAAGGTTTGGTCAACCCGTGGATCAGTAAATGAACGCAATCACGGAGAAAAACTATTAATTTTTCACCAGATCCGACAACGGATTTAAATTTACGTAAAAAATGCTATAATTTGGTTTTTTTACGTGACATTCTAGTAGGTTTTTAAGAAAAGTCGCTAAAGAAAATTTTATCGGTAAATAGCCGTTCGATACACGATAGTGTCCGAATTATCCACTACCGTAATTATTAATACGGCAACCAAAAAAGTTGTCTAGGACTGCTACTGAAAGTGTACTACAATTTACGTATAGCCTTATATTCAGGAGTAAAAAACTGTTTTTAAACTAACAAACCTTTATTTACAAAGTAAAGTCTAACAATAAATATTATAAATTATTTAAAAATATCAAATCGCTGGTTGAAGAATCCGATTCAATCCGAAGTGTGGTCAAAATTTTCTTTTTATTTTAAAATATTTTCTCCATATACAATTAATTTTCAAAATTTTCGGATTCAGTCTCATTAAAATGGATCGGATTCCTTAACCAGAGTTAAATTCTGACTATTACATTTTACTTGACGGCAAATGATGCTCCACACGAACAACCTTCTTCCGCTTGAGGGTTATTAATTATTCTAAAAGCTGATTTTATTAATTCTTCATGATATTCAAGGGTTGATCCTTTGATAAAACCTAAGGTTGTATTATCGATAACTATCGATACACCTTCTTTTTCAATTACTCTGAAAAATACAGAAAAATATTTTATTCGATATTTCTGTGTGGTCTAAAATATGTAGCGATCTGTTAAAATCACTTAATCTAATAGTGTCAACTCTTGAATTATTACACGAAATCCTTAGAAACAAAATAAAAACGATCAGCTTCTATGCAATAATTTTCTGATTACTTACATATCTTCATTACTGATATTATTATCCAATTCGAATTTATATTGGAATCCAGAACAGCCTCCACCATCGACAGCAACTCGTAAATATTTTGCACAGTCTGGATCATTTTGTAGTTTTTTTAATTGCCGTACACAACTATCACTAATTATTATATTTTCTAACTTTGTCGAAAATAATCGTATATGATTCGGTGTTAATTTACGTAATGCTGGTAATAAATATGATAGAGTTGCCATTGTTGTTTTTGCCCTTTTTTTTTTGCTGAGTATTTAAAATAAATGTTTTTAAATTAATAAAAATGGCATAATTTATTTCATCATTCGTCTATTTACATCTATCTAAATATTAGGTTATGTCGTTTAAAAACAAATGTCAAATGCCAAAATTTAAATTACTAATGACCTCTATACTTTAAAATACAAATCAAATTATATTTTTTTACATGATTAGGGTTCCGTTGTTAAATATAGAATAACGAAAACCACATAGTTTTTCATGTCCGTCTGACCAGCTCCAGATACTTGAAGAAAATAACACCATTGACTGAATTTTACACTAAAAATGTTGGAAATGCTTCAAAAAAATGTTTCACTCTTATTTTAAATCGTAATTTCTTGTAACCTACCGTAACGTAATGTCGTACAAAAGAAACAGTAAAGCAAATTTTCTTACTCGTGATTAAAATACATGAAATATTATTTAAATTAACCGCTATTAAGATATGGTTTTTAGCAAAGACTATAGGATAGACAAGAAGCAGAAGTATAATTATAAGTGACATCTGGAGTCTGAGGCGATCAACTATTAAGTTTGTAGGCCTTTGCGGGTATGACTATTAAGTTTAACTACTTTGCGGGGGTGACTATTAACTATTAAGTTTGAAAGCCTGACTCGGTAGAGGCGCTGAAACTCGTATACTACGATTTTACATTAGCTCATATGGGCTGCTTCTCCTCTACCCTATGCTCTTTGGTTTTTAGTATTGGGATCTGACATATGGGTGGGGCTAAAAAAACATGGCTGGCATAAAGTGACAAATTTTAAAAATAACATCGCAACACAAGAAGACAATGATTAATATTAATGAAATTTGTTGTTGGGGACAAACAAAATTGAGTAATCGTAATTTCACTGAAGGCGAAAGACTTTTGAAAGCAGGTCATGTGATTAAATTTGGAAAAAATCAAGTCGAAAGTGAGGAGGATGTGCTCAGTTTAACGTCATACTGTTTACAAAGAACTAATTTAAAAGAAATGCCTCATCAAATCTATATAGATAAATAAATATCTGTTCAAGAATTCTTGATGTCAAAACACAGTAATCTTTTTAGATTTAAACATATTAGTTTAATAATACATTATAAACACTGTACTTACTTGATAATACATATATGAGCACACTTTTTGACTTGGTAAGATATTTTTTAATTGCAGTGTTTTCTGCCATAATTTTAAGACATCAATTTTCTCAAAATTACCAAAATAATTTTTAACTTTCATGTAATATTTGCCTGCTTGAGGCAAATTATGAAAACTCAGACCTGTATTCGTATTGGAACGACTTTGGCAATTTTTCACACAACACTTTACTTTTCTCGTGCTTTTAAATTGAGGTAAATACTTTCCAGACGAAATAATTTAATTTTTTTATCAATTATTTATTATTGTTGTAATTATAACTTGCAAAAAGTAATCAACTCCAAACTTTTCAATGCTCAACACTAAAAGCTGTAACTTGAAATTAGTTTCTACTTTGACAACCAGGTGTCATGCCTCCTTTTGTCAGATCCCAATTCCGCTACATAAACAAAAAAACATCGAATATGCACCAATCAGGTACCGAATAGCTGTGCGTATGCTTAATACTTGCGCGTCTTCATTATTAAAACGGCGTCATTTAGCTGAAAAAAGTATTTGTACTAAAATTGTTAATCATAGTTATAATTAATTATCATGACAGAAAAAGATATGAATCCTGTTGATCGCATTAATTTAGTTTCTATGCAACAAGATCGAAAATTACATGAAAAACGATGTGAAGTTCAAGGTAAGTTCATTGAAACTTTTTTGTTGACCTTGAACTTTCTAGTTGCTATATATATTTATTATACAATGTTTTATAGAATTAGAAAGAGTAAAAAAAGAACTTGAAAAAACTTTGAATGATTTAAAAAAAGAAAATGAGGAAAAACAAAAAAAATTGGATAAGAAAAGAGAGTATAATAATAAAATGAGAAAAATTAATGAAAGGTCTGATACAATTTTATTTTAATTAATAATAAAACTAGTTTTATGGATTTAAATTAAGTTAAATTTTACTAAATGAGTTATAAAAAAATAGAAGGAAAGAACGGTTGAAACACTTAATCTAATCTAAAGGCTAGCATTCCATCTAGGAACTATTGAGGCTGGAAGTTACTGCTATTTAATTAAATTTCTTCTCTGGGTCCGCGAATATTCATGTATTTTTTTAATATTTATTATTCATTGTTTACACCATTATATAATAAAGTATATTATATAATTAAAGTAAAAAATATAAATACTGTTTAAAAATGCTGTATTTAAGTGTAAATAAATATTTAAAATACATTATAATTTTGAGATATTTAAACGCAGTTTTTTGGCGCTCTCTGTAGATGACGTATAAGTACGTGATCTGTCAATTTATGACAGTTTAATGTATAATTTACACTTTAAAAAAATGAATTTACAACACAGAATTTACACTCGTTATTATTAATGTTTCTAATAAAAAGCCGTAGAATAATATAATTAAATGAAATACCATATAAAATGAAAGTAATTAATATCATACAGTATGTCAACAAATTTGACAAGTCCGTACTTTGATGTCACGTCCGTATAAAAATTTGAATTTCCGTTTTAGAAATCTTTAAATGCCCTCACTGAATTTGTACTTTTATTAATTAATTTTAAGTAATTAAAAAGATATTAATTACTAAAATAATGGTTTAGTTGAAATGTCCAGTCATTAAATTACGAAAGAAAAATATTTGAACCAAATTTAAATTTCATGAATATTCCCTATTATTGTTTAGTTTCAATAACAATCTAGTCCGCGTTCTAATTTTACGATTATTATTAAAGATTTAAGAAACATTTGAAACTTATCGATGAACATAATGAATTATTAGAAGAAAAGAATACCATTGCCGAAGAAAATTGTTCCAAAGAATTGGCTCGTTACGAAAATTTAGTTAAAACATCCGCAAAAAAAGAACAAGAACATATTAAAATTTATGAACAATTCCCTCACGTACAAGAACAAAAAGAATGGTCTCTGAAATTACAAAATATCAAAATACAATTGTGGATTGAACAGACCCGGGTCAACGAACAAATCAAGATGAATATGGTAATGCATGGAATTCAACAAGGTCGTTTGAATATTTCCATTGTTCAATTTGCCAAACGTGTTATGGATTTATGGAAGCATCAAGATAAAATTGAAGCGGCAAAAAATCAGAAACAAACTTTGATTGTTCGATTGAATTCTATGAAAGAAAAAATCGCGTTACATCAGTCCAGAAGTAAGATGGGGGCATTATAGTTTAACCTTTAAATTGACTTAAAAATATTGATTACACAGGTCTGCAAAAAAAAAAAAAAATTGTTGTCAGCTGCATGAGATATTTTTAATAAATTATATGTTTTAGAATGCGCTGACTTCAGAAGTGATGGTCATTTTTTTCTATCACGTAAGGTTTTTTTTGCAAATTCAAAAACAAAAAATTGGTAAAAGCACTCGTTTAATAAAAATTATACAGTAGCCTGCAAGCATAGTGACATCTCTCGATATCGCGGACATCCTGGTGAAACCGCTCCCCTTGTTCTTCACTGTAAGCTCCCAGGTTTTCAGGAAAATATGTGGGAGTGTAAAAAATGGACCTTCAGGCTTATCTTGCAGCCTTTAACTTCGTATGCTGCTAGTTGAACAATGGTTTTGTAGTCAGGATCCTTAGTATTTCCCAGAAACTTTCGCACTACATCCTTAACGATACCCAAGCTTCATTTTCCTTCTCATTCATACTTTCCACAAAGATGTTGCCGGTAAAAAGCCTTCTTATGTCGGGGCCAGTGAAAACTCCCTCTTTCAACTTCTGACAGCTTTGGGTATTTTGTATATAGATATTTAAAACAGTCTCCATACTCTTGCAGTGATTTTACAAATTGCAAATTGCCAAAACACTTTTAGTCCAATGCTGTTCTCTGGCTCTACTATCACATAAGCATAAGAAGCAAGGGTATTTAGTATAGCCTTCCTGCTGACCCAAAAACATCGTGAGTATTTTGAAGTTCCCACAAACCATCCATTAATGGTCCTGATATTTGATTCTTTCAAGGATAATGGCCAAATTGTTATAGTTAGTTTTCTTCCATATGCACAGAATACCCCATTGGAAGCGAAACTAATTTATTTTCATTGTGCATATCTATGAAAACCTATGTGATAGAATGTTTTGAATATTTTTCCCGTTTTTGGGAGGTCAAAATCTATAAGAAAATGTAAAAAAATCCTATGCGGTTTTTTAGTCGCAGACCTGTGTTATGGTTTTTAAAACATTATTTTCCATAAAAATTAAATTTTTTTTCTTCTAATAGGTATGCAACTTGAATTTCAAGTTCCACAATCATTTTTGGAACAGGTAAGTTTGTTGTATAAATAGATTTTGGATTTGTTTAAAAAAAAGTAAGTATTTTGAACAGGCCTGTGCGCGGAGTTCAAAATTTTGTTCATCAGTTGTAGTATATAGTGTATATACATACTTTAAACAATTAACTCAGTAAATTGTTTATTTTCACTTGTTTATAAATATTTATGATACATTTAGGTTGGTAACGTTTCGAACACAATTCCGCATTCGTCCACAGCATCATCTTTGAAAAAGTTGGAATCGAATTTATTGCATACGCTATCGAAATTCACTACTGTTGCAAAAGGTGAGTGATGACGGTTCCCCTAGGTCCGAAAATACAATACATCTACAATTAAGCAACATAACACGCTGGGAAGATGGTTAATAAGTTTACTGCAATCCATCTCTGCATATCTTTAGGGCCTTCGTCAATATTACTTATTTGTTAAAAAAAATATTAGTTTAAACAATACCCTACCGAGTTACCCACCGGCAACCTTCACTTTTAGGTTCAGAAGCATGTTTTAAACGGGTTTTTTCGAAAATTAATCATGCTCAATGCCGGATTTTGCCGTATCTATATGTAATTTCCCAATGTTCCATTTATCGAAAATCATTACATTAGTTCCGCGATTTGCAGGTAAAAATGTTCAGAAAATTAGTTAAGCGATTTGGGGGTAAAAATGTAAGAACCAGACAGAGAAAGTTTTCTTTAAAAAGTTAGGATTTCAAAGATAAGATTTTTTTATTTCTAGTTACAGATTCGGTACCACGCAATCAATTATCGCCTTCGCCATTTAATAAAGGACTACCACATTTTCCTCAAACTAGCCTCCACAAATCTGATGATTTAATAAAAAAATTGAGCCAAATGACTGCTCTGAAAAGTATTAGAAGTAGTAAAGATAAAGTTCCTGAAGCAAACTTCAAAACACCTAACCCAGTTTCAAAAGAGAAAGTTTCTTTGGGAAAAAAAGAAGGAACAACTTCAACTAGTGATCATATACCACCCAATCAAACAACTCCACTTACAAAACAAAACTTGAATTTATTCCCTGAAAATAAATCATCTCCGGTGATTAAAAGAAAACGGGAAAACTCCGAATCCAATATTAAACTCGGTACGAGTGTTGAAAATATTCAAAAGTCGGAGCTATCATTATCGAATAACAAGGGAAAAGAACCGGAACCTGTTGAATCTACAAAGAAAAATAATGAGCAAAATCCGAAGATAGCACCAATTGATAAAAAAGTACGATTTGATCAAAAAATACCACAAATACTAAATATTGAAGTAATTCAACCACCGAAAAATTCTAATATGGATGATAGCACTCATGAAATAACGTCCGAAGTTGGAAATATTCCTGAAATTGGACAACAAAGCGTTAGTTTTATGAGTGATGAACCTGTAGACCAAGAGAGCACTCAAAATTCACAAAATATTATTAAAAATTATGATCAAGAAATAGCTGATGCGCGTTCTCATATGTCATTTATTTTGGACGGTATGTAACTTGTTTCAAATAAACAGCCGGGATGCAAAGCCGGTACAACTAATAAGCCGGGATGCAAAGGAAAATTGGGGAAACAGTACTGATTTTTAACCGACTTCAAACAAAAACGGAGGAGGTTATCAATTCGACTGTATTTTTTTTAATGTTTATTACTTCAGAACTTTCGACTGGGCGAACCGATTTAGATGATTCTTTATCTGTTTGAAAGCTGGTGCTTTCCGTGTGGTCCCATTTCATTTTGGTCCAGTTCTAACAACGGAATCTATGAAAAAACCATAAAAGTCTTAAATTTGCATTAAGTATGCACGACAAGAGGACGAATAACTCAATATCAAGCCAACCGATTTCGATGAATCTTTTTTTAGTGACGAATTAGTTAGTGTACTTCAGATTCACTAAAATTCACTAAATAAAAAAACTTTATTGTTATATTAACAAAAAGAAAACCAACTTCAAAAGAAAAACTTTTCTAAAATCAATTAATATGCACTAAAAAGTAAAAAATAACGATAATATCGACTCCAAAAATAACAAGTTGGGTTGGGTTGGGTTATTACAAATCATTATTATTTTTGGAGTTAAATTGTTATCTAAGACATATTTTTGGTCACTGATTACGAATCTGGTGTCAGATTAACGAATTCTGTCACGTATTCCGAAAATCTTTCCATTTTTTGCCAAGAATTTCACTTTTTTGGTACTAAAACGGTAAACTAAGTATTTGTGGTTTCAACTTGATTCTAGGAGATATTTTTGGCCGCTGTTTACGAATCCGATGCCCTATTACGCGGATTCTATGATGCCTTCTGAAAAACTAGTCAATTTTGATAGTTTGCCGTTTTTGTGCCAACATATATTTTTTGGGTTTACATATTTCCTCGCTAAGGTCCTATGCCCTTTCAGGCTAGGTTAAGTTGGCTGAATGTTCCTTGGAGTTCTATAAACACGTTACGGAAAGTTCAATTCAAATCGGTGCTGTTTCCTCATTTTTCCACATTTTTTTTCCGATTTATTTTCATTGTATTAAAATTTTAATTTTTGGGTTTGTTTCAAGGATCGCCAGAATATCCTGCGGCTATGGGAGATTTCGGTAAGATTTAAATATTGTATTTGTTTCCTCTCTAATTTTACTCCGTTACCAAAGACCTAAAAAGTCCTAAGACCTAAAAATATTACTGGAGCACACAAAAGCGTTTCAATTTTCTTTTTATATTTAGCTTCACCACCTTTATCTTCAAATGAAGGTGGATCGGAAAATAATGAAGCCACTATGAACATTCTTACTGTCCCAGCACCGAAGCCAGCGACGAAAACAACATTTTCGATATTCGGAAGAAAATCATCAGAAAAGACAGATAACAAAGGTTATCGATTATTTTGAGGATGAATAGATGTGTGGGATTTGTCAACAATATTAGAATCATTATTAGATAGGTCCAAGAGGATTCCAAGATTATTTTTTCCAAAGTTTTTCAAAAAGAATTTATTTTTTGTTTTTTAGAATTATTATTATTTTATTAAAATTGTTAATTTTTAAATACCTCGTTGGCTCGAATCTTGTTAAGTCGAAAAAAATGTCATTCTCTTCCGCTGAACGCCTTAATACACGGTATCTCGAATTATTTAGACTTTGTAACTCGAACAAAATGTTATTTCCCTACGAAGTATTGATAGTACATGTTTGCATTCTCTGTAACTTGAATTTCAGAGCCCGTAAGTTGTAGTCAGCAAAATATAATGCCACAGTAGTTAGTAAAATATAATCACGCCTTTCTAGGTCGAAATTTTAGCAATTAAATCCTCTGTATCTCAAACTACTTGGGAAGTTGAAAACTTAATAGCACGAAATTTTTTTGCACTTTTCTTGAGGTTCGAGTTTTTCAGGTTCTACTGTATTTTAATTATTAAACAAATACCATCGCACAATTTTCATCTTTTCCTTTTTACTTCCCTACTCCTAGCGCCTTTGTATCGGCCTCTCCTTAAATTCCCTTTGCCTGGTCGTCTGTTTAGCATCTTTGACTTAAAGGAACGGGACAAAGCCCATGACACATAATGCCCTTTTACTTCTTCCCTTTGAAACCTACTTGGGCATGAAAACCCATTAAATCCACTTTATATGGACCTTTTTTTAATTTCCCTTGACCTGTAACGGACAAAACAAAAAAAATCACATAATAATCCCCTATGCCTTTTGTATCCCTCTCCTCTTCATTTTCTGAGTTCCAATTCCAGCACAGATTTATTTCTACAAGAGCTCTTCTTTAAAACGCTTTGACCTGACCACTAGGAGAAACAAAACAAAATAAAGAATTGATTCATTTATTATTTTGAAACATTTTCGAAGTTCAAAAAAATTTACAAATACATGCTAAACTAATCCCGAAAATTCGATACACTAATAATTCGAGTATCTTGACCAAATAATGTTGCACGTATATGTGGTTGCATTTTCGTAATAATTAGATTAAATCGTGTATTTAATGTATTGTCAATAATTAAACGACTTCTTCTATCCCGTAATTTTACACCACCATTTTCATTTTCATTTAAATAAAATCGTTTATCTAAACGTAGCTCCAATGGTTTTCCCGTTTCTTCTACATATGTTTTAACACATTCATCTAGTATACTATTTACAAAGGTTTTATCTTTTGCACGTATGGTTAATATCACCTGTGATTCCAGAATCTAAAAGAGGAGAATGCATAAGAATTTCAGAAAGTGTAACCGTATTTTCGAATATATTTATTTAAAATATTATTTCATGTTTGCAAAAAAACCAGATTTTTAAAAATAATTTTTTTGAATTTTTTCCAATTAAATCCGACGAAACCTTTGAATCAGTTTCAATTGGAATGAATAAAAAAAATTTTCCATTCATCTCTCTTAAAATTGGTTGGTTCCAAATGGAATTAATTGGAATAATTTGGAAATTTTTTCCCAATTGAATCCCAATCGTTCCAATTGATTGAATTGGAAATTTTCCAATTTATGAATTGGATTTTTTATCAGGGCTAGCTTTAGAAGAATTAACATCTAACTTAAAACTTTAAATACCATTAAAATTCCTTCTAAAATAAGTGATTTTAACATTTTTTGATAAACTTCAGTGCCATGATGTGAAAATTGTGATAGATTTCGTCTGGCTTCTTCAATAATATCATCGACAATTTCACGACATCTAAATAATACTTTTAATCGACTTGCATTTTCAAGTCTAGATAATTCCCTGTAAATTTTTTAAATTTTATTAGGAAAATTTGTTATATTCTTCGTCTTTACATTATACAATGTTTCCCCAACCTTTTTTGTGCAACCAATTCCTTCTTTTCCTCTTTTTTATAACGTTGCATTATTTTTAAACGTTCATTTTGTACATACTTTCCTTTTGCAAGGCTAAAATCTTCTTCAGTTCTGGTTTCTATTTCATTTATTTTTTCACATGCTTCTTGTCGTATAAAAGCTAACATATGCCGTAACTGTAAAAAAAATATGAGTATGAGAATAAAGTTAATAAATTCGTAATAATTTTCGTATTATGGGATAGCGAGATCATCAACCGACTTCAAACAAAAAAAGAGGAGGTTATCAATTCGACTGTATTTTTGTTTTTTTTTTTTTTTTTTTATGTTTGTTATCTCAGAACTTTCGACTGGGTGAACCGATTTTGATAATTCTTTATCTATTTGAAAGCTAGTGCTTCCCGTGTGGCCCCATTTCATTTTGGTAGAGTTCTGATAACGGTATCCATGAGAAAATAATAAAAGTGTTAAATTTGCATTAAGTATGCACGACAAGAGGACGAATAACTCAATATCACGCCAACCGATTTCGATGATTCTTTTTTTAGTGATAAATTAGTTAGAGCTTTTCAGGTTCACTAAAAATCACTTCAAACTTTTAACAAAAAGAAAACCGACTTCAAAAGAAAAACTTTTCCAAAACAAATTAAAATACACTAAAAAGAAAAAAATAACGATAATATAATGTAGTTAAAACTATTGTTATTTTTGGAGTCGGTGCCAAGCTAATGTAGCAAACTGTTCTGTCAGAGTTGTTTCCTTTGCTGACACCGACTCCAAAAATAACAATAATTTTAACTACATTATATTATCGTTATTTTTTACTTTTTAGTGCATTTTAATTTGTTTTGGAAAAGTTTTTCTTTTGTGGTCGGTTTTCTTTTTGTTAAATTTTTTTTTTTATATTTTTAATTTGTCAAAAACGTAATTTAAAAAATGTCGAGAAACACAGTCGAAAGATCCTGGCTGGAATTCTTAGAAATTATTTGATTTTACTTGAGACTCGGCAATATTTAAGTGCTCGTCAGTTGCTGGTAGAGCTTCATCTTCGTCTTCCCAGTGTTGATCCAGTTTTGTATGATTTTAGTTTTCACTCATAGTAAATTGAAAACTAAATTTTTTAATGAAAAATAACTAAATAATTTTTATGTATTACCATAGAGATTATTGAAATTTTCAGATTGCTTGGGAACTATGATTTAATTCCAACGTTTAAATTTATTCGCTCTGGTGCAAGTCTATGGATTAGCTACCCCCTAACTATTTCTAGATGGATATTTTGCTTCCACCAAAATGTTAACCGAATCATATTGCTATCAAATAGATTTCACTATGATCCGATAATCACCATCAGTATATAAATTATACTGTAATCAGAAACACTTTAGAAGTATTTATATCATAATCGTAGCTTAATTATAATTAAAAGTAATTTAAAACAAGTGAAAACAAACAATTGACTGAGTTAATTGTTGAAATACCTGCAAGTAAAGAAAGATAGCCACTCTTACTGACATTCCCATATATTACATATTACCATATAATTTGCACCCTCAAGGGTAAACAGTGATGTTTACGAAAAAAAGTTTCAAACAAAAGTTGTTTATTTTTTTATAAGTAACATTTTTTATATTTAAATTTTTATTCTATCTCCAACGGTTTACAAGGTGGGTTCCACGGATCTATGTTGCTCATTTACGAACTCGATCTCACTTTTTACGTCCCGAGCACGCTTTAAAAATTTCAGCTTGATATCTTTTTTCGTTTTTGAGTTATCGTGTCGACAGCCAGACGGACAGATAACCAAAAACAGATTAATTAGGTGATTTTATGAACACCAATACTAAAATTTCATTCGTAGCATTAACATTTTTAAGCGTTGCAAATTTGGGACTAAACTTAGTATACCTTGAAATATATTTCATATATACATGGTGTAATAAGATTTCTGGTAAATACTTTTGGAAAATCTATATACACTTTCAAACTGTAATGGAAATTAATTAGAAAATTAACTTCATATATCGTACGATACGTATCATATCATATATAAATGAAAATTATTTAAAATTCTACATACGCTCTTTATTAACTTTGTACTTCATGTGGTTTTATTTAATTTACTCGAAAATTTATAAAATATAAAGATATTTTTTATATTCGGACTATTCCAAAAATTCAGTTGGAATTTTTTTAAATCAGAATAAGACGTATTTATTAGAATTAATTTAGAATTACGAACACACGAACGTAGTGCTGGCTTTACTGATCGTGGGTGTAAGACGTGTGCCCCAGGTATATTTACGAAGACTAAGAAACAAGATAAAGTGGAAAAAAAACACACAACTGATGATAGAATTTGCTACAGGCCCAGCGCTGGCTTAATCCGGCACTGTATTCACAATGTACAGTTCCGAAGACTTACTCGTAAATTCTACATTAATAAACTGCTTTTATTTCAATTGTCTGGGTTTTTCAGCCTTCCGCATTCACCATTGTATTTTTAGTTTTTGACGCCTTCATTTAAGGTCACCATTTATTTCCTTCCAGGTTGTGTATTGAAGACTTTCAAAATAAGACTGTAAGCCAGGGCTGCCAGTAGAGCCAACTTATTTTATACCGCTCGGTCACTGAAATTATACAGAATCAAATCTCATTATACAAAGCGACAAAATTGTTAAAAAAACAGTTCCAGTAGCAAGTGGCGCTGCGTTAAAAAGTCACTTTTACGTTTACTTGTAATGCTAACGGATATTACTCAGAGAGCGCCAATTTCGATTAGAATAGTTTTCGAAAGAGCGACAAGCTCATCACGCTATGTACGATTAAGAAATGTTCGATCTCTCGTTATCTCAAATAATCGGTATTTTAACTCTCACAAAATTTACTTCACGCTTGAATTTTTATACCATGTATATATGAAATATACATAGTATATTAAGTTTAGTCCCAAGTTTGTAACGCTTAAAAATAATGATGCAAAGAAAAAATTTTGTCATAGGTGTTCATAAAATCACCTAATTAGTCCATTTCCGGTTGTCCGACCGTCCGTCCGTCTGTGGACACGATAACTCAAAAACGAAAAAAGATATCGAGCTGAAATTTTTACAGCGTTCTCAGGACGTAAAAAGTGAGGTCAAATTTGTAAATGAGCATCATAGGTCAATTGGGTCTTGGGTCCGTAGGACCCATCTTGTAAACCGTTAGAGATAGAACAAAAGTTTAAATGTAAAAAATGTTCCTTATCAAAAATTAAACAACTTTTGTTTAAAACATATTTTCGTAAACATCAATTGTTTGTTTTCACTTGTTATTTTTGTATCCAATTATACGAGGCAATCTGTTATACAAACTGGATACATAAAATAACCATATTATACACTTTTTGTATCCGATTATACAATCTGGCAGCCCTGCTGTAAACGTATAAGATTGGAATGCTTTGAATATAATGAATCCAAGCTGTGTATTGAAGACTAAACGTATAAGATTGGAATGCTTTGAATATAATGAATAAACTGTGGAATACATCCATAATAGGTTAAATGCCACCTATGTTGGGGTACAATAATTGCTTATTAAAATCTATTTAACAAAAATTTCTTAATAACAATTTCTTCTAGGCTGTTTCCTTAGTACTTAGTTGTAAGGTTAAGATGAACGTCATGAAGATATAGCAAAGAAAAGATTGTAATCAAAATCAATCACTAAGAGTTAAGTCTGGACCACAAACAAATACTTTTGTTATTATTATTAAAACAAGTGAAAACAAACAATTGACTGAGTTAATTGTTGAAATACTATGTATATAGACAGTGTAGATTACTCACATTACACATACATACCTGCCACACATATATAACTGGTATTCTCATATAATACATACTATACAATTTGCACATAATTTGCGCTCTCACACAGGGTGAACAGTGATATTTACGAAAAAATGTATCAAACAAAATTATTTTTTTATAAGGAACATTTTTCATATTTAAACTTTTGTCCTGTCTCTAACGGTTTACAAGATGGGTCCTACGGACCCAGGATCCAATTGGCCTATGTTGCTCATTTACGAACTCAGCTTCAATTTTTTACGTTCTAAGCTATTTACGTTGTTTTTACGCTATAAAAATTTCAGCTTGTTATCTTTTTTCTTTTTTGAGTTATCGTGATGACAGACAGACAGACGACAGACGACAGATGACAGACGACAGACGACAGACGACAAACGACAGACGACAGACGACAGACGACAGACGACAGACGACAGACGACAGACGACAGAAGACAGACGACAGACGACAGACAGACAGACACACGGAAATGGACTAATTAGATGATTCTATGAACACCTATACCAAAATTTTTTTCGTAGCATCATTATTTTTAAGCGTTACAAACTTGGGACTAAACTTAATATACTATGATGTATTTCATATACATGGTATAACTATGTTAGGTTAGGTTCAAAAAAGAATTCATAATCAAGATTTTATAACGATTAAAAACTTAAATAGTACAAAACGGTAGCGTTGCCTGTCATTCTGTCAAATGTCAAGAGCTACTGCTAACTGCACACACATACATATACAACAAGTGTAAAAGGTGGATTGTTAATTCATATTTTTATTATTTGATTTCTTGTCCACAGCTGGATACCTCTTGCAATCATGTAACTTTGAAATGGTTAAGAATGTCTGCAATGTCTTAAAAATCAAATCTATACATAATATTATCTATCTTCTCTGTAGGGTCTTATTATTTTACTACTGTAGGTCTTTTTTTTTTTTACGAGATTCACGCGTGTTTGTGAGTTATGTTTAAAGTCTTTTTGATGTACAGTTGAATTTCGATAAGTTAAATTGTAAGGTACATTTCAAGTTAAGGTAGGCTCCTTTTGAAGGTCAACTTGTATTACAAATCTTCACGATGTTTGCTGATAGAATACAGAACGTGTGCTTTCCTGACATTTCATGGAATGGCATTAGTGTTGGCATTTCATGCCAGTTTAAAATATAGATCGAAGTTCAGACACCAACATAAATCCTTTCAGTAGTTGAGTACAAACTACTGAGACTAGATTGATTTCTCTATCTCCCGACTTCACAAAGCTTTGAGGTGGCAATCCTAAGTCTAGGTCTGAAATTTCTCGAGAGCTTCTATTCTCTATTGCTATTTTCTACTAGAGATGGAAACAGTAAGACATCTTAACAGAAAGTTGGTAAGTTTTTCAAATGTAAAAATATGAAAAACTGAAAAGTTCCATTTGAGTTCCATTGTGATTTATGTAAAAAGCAAGAACTGATTGTGGAATTGAAATCTTTGATTCTTATTATAATAACTTTAATATATGAACTTTTTTACATGCAAGGTGGTAGATATATCTTTGAAGAAATATTTCAGGAGATGTAATAAAGTGAATTTATGTGTATGTAAAATTATTTGAATGTATTAGTAGCAACCAGAAATAAAATCAGTTTTATTATAAAGTTACTAATCAGACTTTTATCTTCTTGCTTTGATTGACTTGTCTAATCATTAATATATATGCTTGAGATAACCCAGACTTGAGACTTTAAAAGTGAGTATAGTTTTTGGCAACGAGTGCAAATAGACGTAGTCATATTCGTAATCGAGTAAAAAGAATTTTTTATACAAGAAACGGTGTATGGGGCTAACATACCGTGTTTACTATTGCTACTCCTTCAATTCAGAGGTGTTTTGGCATCCCAGAAAAATTTTACAGGAAAAAAGAATTTTTAATCTGGGCGTGACACTTTACAATAGGGGATCGGATAAAATTTTTATTATCACTTCAGATGAAGAATTCTCACTTTACGAATAGAAAAGTGAAATTGAGATGACATATAAAACATTGTTTTGCTAAAAGAGGATGCACAATCTTTGAATGCAATCGTTGATTGCTTATAACTTCTTCGTTTTTTAATCAATTTTAATTTCACTTTCCAATTTTGTCATGGTATCAAGTCGAGTTTTACATTTTTGTGGGTAACATGGCAAATTAGACAAAATGATTATTCCTTATAGCTAATATTGTTAAACTTGCCACTAAATAAAAAGCACCACCTATTGAGACTTTTTCCTGGCAAAAAATTTTTCGTATTCGTCATAATGTACGTCCAGACTGTCTGGAGGACACTTTTTAAAGCCTCTAGGGCCCAAGCTATGGCCCGATCTAGCTATTTAGGCCTTTATACTTCTGATATCATATACAGGGTGTCTTTTTTAAGTTGACATATGCTTGAAACTCGGTAAATAAATACAATCGAGGAAAACGCTTCAAACGAAAAATATTAGTTTCAAAGGGATATATCTTATATCGGTATCGAATTCGAATTTTTCAGGTTCAATTAAAACCTCACTCTGATTCATAACCGACAAACATTAGCTGAACGCTTTAAATTGTTGTGAAAGTTGTTCCTTATAAATACACAAACAGTTTTTTCTAAACCGAATAGTTTAGACAGTTGATTTATTGGAACATTTTTTTCGAAGAGTGTCCAAATTTCGTAGAAACAATTATACAAAGTAGCAATTTTGATACGAAAGAAAAATTTTGGGTTTTCCAACAAAAAATGTTACATTTTTATTCAATAACAACTTTCTAATTTAAATTGTCTTATGTCAACTTAAAAAGCACCATTTTGCCACTCCGGGTGGTTGCCGAGGCTACCTCCCCCCGGATCGAGCTCTGGTTCAAGATATAAACTAATGTTTATAATTAAGCTAGTCGTATAATAATTGAACGGATTTTAAGATCCATTAACGATAAAATCATGCATAGGTACTAACTTGGTAGGTATAATATGATATAGCTGCGGACGAATCTTTATATTTTATTTTTGTGACATCTCTCATCTTATTTCTGACGTAGATCTTTTTTAGATAGATTTAGACACTGACATATAATATCCATTATAAAATATAACATATTTTTATTAAAAATGAAGAGTAACCGAGACTCTCTGTTTATAAGTGTAAGTGTTATGTGGATACCTTCTATTCTTTTTTTTTTTTGGTAGATTTTTTATTTTGCTTTTTTATAATATGAATATTATGGATTATAAAACTGTATGGTATTATATAATGGTATGCAAAATATTTTGATCGAAAAGAGTTGAAAATATGGTGTACAAGCTTCTTATTAATTTGTATATGAAATTCTTATTATCCTTATATACTGAGTTTTATCGAAATTTCTCGATTTTTTGCAATTTTTTTTCCCTTTGAAAAAATCGAAAAAAACGCAAAAAAAATTTTTGTTTTGGAATTTGATGAAACTCGATGCATGGGGTAATTTTGGTCCAAAAAGTATAAAAATCCGGTTAATTTAATGATTGAATGCAGAGTTTCTGGCATATCGCTATATTTGTACCGATTTTAATCCGTATCTCGAAAACTATTCGACCAGTCATCAAATGCACCTGGTTTTCGTACTTTATGGATCAAAATTACCTTATATACGGTGTTTTATACAATCAGAATAATTCTAAATTCAATCAAGATGATTTTTAATTTTATCCAACAAAAAAATTTGACAAACCACTGTTAAATCGTAAATCCTCTAATTTCGATTGAGGCGTGGGAGAAAGGTTTATCAATTTTTTTTACAAAAAGCTTATAAACCATTACTAAAAAAACACCTTACACTATTTTTAAACAGAAAGAATAAAAAATAAATCCAGCCAAACACCAAGTGAAGTGGATAATATTTAGTCGTCGTGTATTTTTTTTTGTCGGCAAACGATGTAAACATACAAACATCTAAAGAAAAAAGTAATAAGTATAAGAAATATATTAAATAAAAGAAAAAATTACCACTAAACGAATATAATAATACAAACATTTATTATAAAGTAAATAATATATGTATCTAAGATACAAAGATACAAAGATACAAAGATACAAAAAAAAAAAAGAATTTTATTAAATACAGAAGCGTTTTAAAAAATAATTTTCTATTGAATTCAACAAAAAAAATATCATAATATAATAATAATATGTATAACCTTTCGGCAGGTTTTTATTTTTGTTATATTCTTTTTAATAATATTTCTTATGTATGTTTGTTCATAAAGATTTTTAATTTTCTATTATATGCCTTTTTAGTCAAAAGTTGTGTTCGAAGATACCACCTATATGAATGGGTGTCTCATCTAGTCTAAGTAGTTGGAACATTCATCTAACATTAAAACGTAAACGATATCTCGAAGGATCGAGCTACCGAAACGGCCCTCTTCGCGATACAGCAAACTACTGTATCTCCCGGCAGTCGAAACTTATTTCGAGCTGCCTTCAGTTACGCATATACAAGCTTGAAAGCTATTTCAAGAAGTGGAAAATCAAAATTAATCCTACGAAGACCTAGTTCGTCTTGTTCATAAAGAAGACTAAATGTTCTTCACATCCACTCGAATTGAAGTTGGTTACCACTGAAATTTAACTAACTCAAATTGTTGAATACTTGGGTGTAGCCCTCCAGAGGTAGCTGAATTGAACGCAGAACGTTAAAAAACATCTTGCCCTTGGAAACGCATCCTTTGCTGGGTTGTACCAACTACTCAACACTAGGAGTGAGTTACGCTGTACTCACATACGCTGCCCCAATCTGGTCGAACGTTGCAACTTCGCAGCTTGCGAAAATGAAAAAATTCAAAATCGTTATCTTCGGGCGATTTCGAAAGTCCCCCTACGATGCCCGACTGAAGCTCTCCACAGAGAAACTGGGCATCCCACAATCAAAACCTTCATCCAAACCATTTCAAAATCCTATTTCCAATCTTCCCGTAAAAATCCTTTCCCGAAAATCAATGAACTGAGTCTATTTGACCCGCGTACATTGTTTTTCAGGAAACGATATCGCAAGCCACATGATGTTGATTACAACTGATTCGGTGTAATCTAAATTTTATATATTTTTCTTTAAGATCTAGTTTTAGGGATCTAGAAAAATTATTTTTTACTTGTTAGTACAATAAAAGCTTGCCCCTTAAAAAGTATTTTTTATTAAAATTTTTTCGCAGAAATTTTGCTGACTTTAATATATTAACAGGAATACAAAAAGACGTGCATCGAAGAAGGGAATTTAATTATCGAATCTAAAAACCTTAGAAAAAACCTTCAAAAATTTTATGATATTATGTTAGGATATGGTAGGGTAGTTCAGATGAGTTCTTTAAACATTATTCAATTAAAAAATAATTTACTATAAAGTGGGACGTCCTGTACCTCTTACTTTTATTAATATCAAACATATAAGATGGAAAAAACAGTAAACCAGCCTATTTCTTAATAAAGATTTTAGTTATTGACGAAAATTTACAACGGTATACTAAAATGTTAATTTCATCGACTTTGGTATGCGAGAAAATTGATAAAAAATCATTTTTTAAAAATATGAAGTATGACTTCAAAATCCCAAGAACACGAAAATTCATACAAATCGTAAGAAATACAGGAAAATATTAAAGAAAAAAAATGTTTGCTTTATTCTAAATCATTCAATTTTTGGGTGATTCAAATGTAGTGTCAGTCACATATGGAATCACCCATTTGTTTAAAACATTCTTTTTTTCTCTTGTATATCAGAAATGTACTGATATATCGTTCAATATATACAAAGTATTTAAACTATTAACTATGTTAGTTGTTGAATTTCTTATTATTATTGATAAAGATCAAATCAAAACAATTAGACGGCATAAGTGTTTGTATAATAGAATTTCAACATTTTTGACATATGACATGTTCATTTATTTACAAGTGTATATGTATCTACGTCATCCCTATATAATAAATGTGAAAGTAATGTTTGTTTGTTTGTTTGTTTGTTACGTTTTCACGCAAAAACTACTGAATGAATTTGAATGAAACTGTACAACAATATAGCTCTTACATCAGAATAAATATATTATAAAGATATATTTAAAAAAGTTATATTTAATCTGACCTTTTATTTCTTCATCTATGATCATCATTTTGAACCATAAATTAAAAAAAATTTAACATAGTAAATGTAAAACAATTCATGATCATCTTTTCTGATATACTCAATCAATTATTACTATTTTACACTTAAAAAAAATTGAAAACTGTGCATATATTTTAACTGTGTAAAACAATCCCTTTGAGTGTTATGGAACAGGGATAAGTGAGATCAAGACAGGTAGATGCTATAAAGCGGTGGTTTTTTACTTTTAAGCCCAGTGAAGCGGGCGGGTATCAAGCTAGTACATGTATATTTGTCTTTCATAGAACAGCGATCTATGATAATATTTCAAGAGTTAGGTTTAGAATAGAATGAAGTATATACGATCAATTTTTAGTTACCCTATGAATACTATCGTGATATTGTAAAGATTTGTTAGGTCACCCACTGAGTTTAAAGTGGTATTGGAGATTTTTTTTTTTTAATTAATTAATTAAATAAAACAAGCTATATAATTGAATTGACTAATTGAATAAGATTTTATGTTATATCATTAAGTAAAATACAATTTTTTATACCATGCATATATGAAATATATCAAGGTATCCTAAGTCCTAAGTTTGTCCCAAAAAAATGGATGCTACGATAAAGTTTTGGTATAGGTGTTCAATACATTTACGGCTATCTGTATGTCTGTCTGTACATTCGGGGGACCTGTAGCCAAGGATCAGATCGTCTGGTGGCGCATAGTTAACAAGGCCAAAGTTCATTACAGGCTCTAGCGACTGGATCGGAAGGGATCGAACTTGAACCTGTTAAAACTATCTATCCGTTGTTGTTTCGTGGGATAAGATTCCCTTACTTTGTGAAGAGGGCAATAGGGTATTATCGTTAGTCAAAAATAAATCATAAAATTTGAAAAAGTTAAAATTTATGTAAAAATATATTTAAATATTCTGATTTCGAGTCATAAAAGCACTTTTTATACCATGCATATATGAAATATACATAGTATATTAAGTTTAGTCCCAAGTTTGTAACGCTTAAAAATAATGATGCTAGGAAAAAAATTTTGTCATAGCTGTTCATAAAATCACCTAATTAGTCCATTTCCGGTTGTCCGTCCGTCCGTCCGCCTGTGGACACGATAACTCAAAAACGAAAAAAAATATCGAGCTGAAATTTTTACAGCGTACTCAGGACGTAAAAAGTGAGGTCAAGTTCGTAAATGAGCATCATAGGTCAATTGGGTCTTGGGTCCGTAGGACCCATCTTGTAAACCGTTAGAGGTAGAACAAAAGTTTAAATATAAAAAATGTTCCTTATAAAAAAATAAAAAACTTTTGTTTGAAACATTTTTTTGTAAACATCACTGTTTAGGGGGCGTTACTTAGGTGCAAATTTTATAGTATGTATTAATATAGGAATATCAGTTGTGTGTGTGTCTATTTAAAAGTGAATATCTTTTGTTATTTACGTGACGTCAAAAAAAACAAACGATTGCGCATCAACACTGTCTATACATGTTATTTCAACAAATAACTCAGTCAATTGTTTCTTTTCACTTGTTTCTTTTAAAATATAAAAATTAAAAATCTTAATTTTTAAACTGTATATTGCGTGACCTAAAACGCGGGTAAGCCCTGCTGTGATGTCATAGCGGTATGAGTCATAGACCGCCAGTTAGTTCAGTGTAGACAGCTGGGTTAATATATACATAGATAATAAGTATTTATATTTATTATAATCAGATGTCTATGAATATATCTATCAAATTTATTTGTATTATTTCGTATAGTGATACCCAGATTATGTCATCCAATTGGATGCCCGCGTTTTTGACAGTTTAAAAAAGGGTTTTAAATTTAATTAAAGTTTTTGACAAGAAAGCGTGTGTATTTTTCCGAAATAAAGTTTTGGTGGCTTTTTATTAGCAAAACATTTTGAAGTACTTTTTCAAAAATAGTGGAATACCCTATTAACTCGATGGCCTCTTTCTGAATTTGCTCTTGTGTCTGTATAAATGTTCCTATATTTTTGCTGAAATGTTTTAACTATTTTTTCCACTATTTTCTTGTATTGTTTTGTACACAAGTGTACATCCACCTATGTATATGTATTGAAATTAATATTTTTATTCTTATCTTTAATGTTAAGTTTTATTTTTATTTTGTTCACAATACTTGTGTATATAGATAGATATGCCTATGATGGATTGGATCGGCTCCAAACCACTGCTGTGTAATCGCACTATCGTTCATTCGATCATCAACCGGCATCATCTCAATCAAAAAACACTTACATACATACATACATACATACATACATGCATATATACACGCCAAACAACCTGTGTGCCACAAAACGTCATCATTCCATTATACAGACAGTTTACCATTGATTGGGTGGTCTGTAGGACTCTTCTATAAAAATATTATTTATTTTAATAAAAGAAAAATAATTTTTTTCATGTAATAAGTAAAAACCGAAAAGAACTTAGCCCGATCATCTTAGTAAAAAAAATGGTTAACCTCGGAGTTCGTAAATCAACAACATAGGTTAGGTTAGGTTAGGTTAGGTTATATTGGCTGTCCACGAAGGACACGCTTAGGCTATAGAGCCCATTGTCATACCATATGTGTTTTACCACCTTTCCGCTGATAATTTCATTTATTAGCTCCTCAATTTCAGAGGCTGAGTGCACCTCCTTCATGCATATACCATGCACTACACTAGCCCATCACAACTTTTAATTAAATTAATTTTGTTGCGACAGCGGGAATCGAACACACTACCCTAAGCATACCGCGGACGGAATTGGTCACTCCTTAACCAACCTAAATCAACAACATAGGTCGATTGGGTCTTGGGCCCGCAGAATGCTCATAGATTCTTAAAAACATCTGAAAATTTTCTATAACTATTCAGCTTTCGATATTTCGAAAATTAAGGCAGATAACGAAAAATGTTATTTTTATTCTTCGTTTACATTCGTGAAGTTATAATAAAATTCATCATCAAAGTTGAAAATAAGATAAAAATCATTTCAACTCCGAATCTAGCCAAATATGTTTACTATCTATAAAAAAAATTTGTTTTCATTCGTTCCAAGTGAAAATTATCAAAAGCTTTCAAAATATGTCGTTTATTGAGAGTTCTCCATAACAGCAATGTATTTTATATTGGTTTTCAATTATTTAAAAAAAATTTGTATGGACACCTAAGCTCAAATTTTAACCATTTATTCTTTGAGTAAAAGTCTACCTATAAAATAGTTTTAAGTCTTTAAATCAAACATTGATGTCATGCTCATACATCCTTAATCACATCTAAATCAACATTGTATTTTATTTTCATCAAATTCCTTAAGAAAATTGTTTTTACGAGCAAACTACCTTAAAACTCAAGTTTTTGGAACTATATTCCTTATCGCACGTTATGATTTGTTTTGCTGGTTGAGATGTAAAACCAAAAAATGGTGCAACAATTTAAAACGACTCCAAAATTCGAAGATATAGGTTACCTCGACTACAAGCCGCGCTGAATATTAACAAAAATATATAGACAGAAGAAATTGATCATACAAAATTGAACATGTGCATAATAAATCATTCAAACCAGCAAGAAAATCAAAGAAAATTTGAGTAAAAAAGTAAGCACTACATTTATAATGTACGAAGATACGATAGGAACATAGTTCTTACCAGGTGTCCTACGAAAGATCTCTCTTTTTTTAAATAATGTTAAGGGTATTGGGTATTACATATATTAAATACGTCTTTAATAAATTCTAGTAGCTAATTTGAATAAACGACCCCAAAATCCGACGATGTAGACACGGCAAAATGATCGTATAAACTTGAACATGTGCATAATCAATCATTCGAACCAGCAAGAAAATCAAAGCAAATTTGAGTAAAAAAGTAAGCACTACATTTATAATGTACGAATATACGATAAGAACATAGTTCTTACCGGGTGTCCCACGACAGCACTCTATTTTTTAAAATAATGTTGAGGGTATTGGGTATTACATATATTAAATACGTCTTTAATAAATTCCAGTAGCTAATTTGAATAATACAATAGAACACAGGTATATATTTCACAAAGATTTATTTTTCTAATTTCGAGTGGGTCATTTATTAAGTTTGAATATGAACTACTTACTTAGTTGCTAAGTAATATGGGATTTTTTGTTCAAGTGAAGTGTCATCCACATTTAATATATAATAATCGATACTTTTCTCTATTGATTTAATACAAAATACTTATTATAGATCCATTTCTCCAAGAATTGAGAGTGTTTATATTATTAATCTTTTTTTATTCTCAAAAAAAAAAAAAAAACTATAGGCGGTCTATGTATGTATTAATTAAGTAGTACTCCAGAAAAAAATAAAAAGATTTAAGTAGGTTATTAAGTATATTGTGTAAAAAAATAAGAATATAGTGTTAACGCCACTATTGTAATCTTTTACATATTACTTCTTTTTTTTTTCACCATTTTTATGAGATCTCATTTAAAATTTAAATCATGCTTGCATTCTAATCAGATGTAAAATAACTGTTTTAATCCCGAATGTGTAAAATATGTAAAATTTTTGGGGGATATGATAAAACGACTCGTTTGCTTAAGACTTTTCTATACATATTTTGATTGGCGTGAAATCATTCTTTGATTGGCGTGAAACTTTATATTTTTTTTTAAAGAATAATCTTTATTATTTATTGGTGCAAAAAAAAAAAGTATAAAGAAAAGCGGTTTTCTTGATAAGAATGATTAAAGTTACAATAGGGTATTATCGTTAGTCAAAAATAAATCATGAAATTTGAAAAAAGTTAAAATTTATGTAAAAATATTCTTAAATATTCTGATTTCGAGTCATAAAAGCACTTTTTTCTTTTAAAATATTAAAATTAAAGATCGCAATTTTTAAACTGTATATCACGTGACCTAAAACGCGGGTAAGCCCTGCTGTGATGCCATAGCAGTATGAGTCATAGACCATCAGTTAGTTCTGTGTAGACAGTTGGATATAATATATACATAGATAATAAGTATTTATATTATAATCAGATGTCAATGAATATATCTGTCCAAATTATTTGTGTTATTTCGTAAAGTGATACCCATATTACGTCATTAAATTGAATGCCCGCGTTTTTGACAGTTTAAAAAAGGTTTAAAATTTAATTTAAGTTTTTGGCAAGAAAGGGTGTGTATTTTTCCGAAATAATTTTTTGGTGGCTTTTTATTAGCAAAATCATCATTTTGAAGTACTTTTTCAAAAATAGTGGAATACCCTATGGAATTTCAAGCACTGCGATTATACCCTTTACTTTATCGATTTGAAATTTGGATATGTTATAGGTATTCATATTCTACCTGCCCTGATTGCTTTTTCGAAAATCCTGTTAATTTTCCCAATTTTCATTGTTTACATCCAAGTCCAAGAATAACGAAAATGTACCTGGGTGTGAGTAAAAAAAATTGTTAGAATATGAATCAAATCATTATTAGGTCAAGATCCCATAGCTTATAATCGATTCTTTAATCGTAATGTTTAATCGTCTGAATCGCAATCAACAAGTTCTAGCGACGGTAAAAGTTAATTATCTAAAAAAGAATTAATTATTTTTTATAGACATATATGCATATATTTTTATATTAATAAACGTATTGATCCGATCGGTTAAATAAATAAAAAATCTATTGTGAACACCAAATTACTCTCTTGTATACTTCGAGATAGAACAAAAGTTAAAATTCAAAAAAATGTTCCTTATAAAAAAATAAACCACTTTTGCTTGAAATATTTTTTCGTAAACATTACTGTTTACCCGCGAGGGCGCTAATTCGGTGTAAATTTTATATAGTAAGTATTATATGGGAATATCAGTTATGTGTGTGTGTGGCTAACTAAGAGTGGATATCTTTCTTTATTTATGTGACGTTAATAAACAAACGATTGCGTCACCAAAACTGTCTATACATGGTATTTCAGCAATTAACTCAGTAATTATTTGTTTCCCCATGTTTTTTTTATAAATTGGAAGAGAAATAACAAAACAACTATGGACGTTTATTTGGTTTCGTTTTTCGAGAATGTTTCACAAGACCAATAGTCGAAGCTATCTGCAAATTTTCAACTGTCTATATTTCATAGTTTTGGAGAAAATGGATACCAAAGTTTGTCCTTATTTGCGCCCTCACGGATAAACAGTAACGTTTACGAAAAAATGTTTACAAAAGTTGTTTATTTTTTTATAAGGAACATGTTTCATTTTTAATATTTAAACTTTTGTTCTATCTCTAACTGTTTACAAGATGGGTCCTACGTACCCAAGAGCCAATTGATCTATGTTCCTCATTTACGAACTTAGCCTCCCTTTTTATTTCCTGAGCACGCTCTAAAAACTTCAGCATGATATCACATTTCGTTTTTGAGTAATGTGCTCACAGACGGACGGACAGACAATGATCGTTAATGAACTAATTAGGTCATTTTATGAAACCTCTACCAAAATTTTGACCGTAGCATCAATATTTTTAAGCGTTGAAAACTTGGGTCTAAACTTAGTATACCTTGATATATATAATACATTAATAGATACAGAGTATAAAAACCCATATTTGATTGTTATTATTATTATCCGATTATCGCAAAACACACCAGTCTCCAAAAAGTTTGAGGAAAGTTAAGTTATTTTCTAAGTTTTTTATTTGTTTTTGTTTGTTCATTTAGTGGAAAACGGGCATGTAACTTCTTATTAAACAAATAAGAAGATATAGAATAGTGACGTCATTCTACGGTATCGCCATAGAGATATAAAATTCTATTTTGCAAGAAAGAGACAGGTAACAATCTTTGAATGCTTATTATAGCCTCTTCGTTTTTTTAATACATTTTAATTTCAATAATTCAAGTATACTTTTACATTTTTATATTAAAACTCCCTTAAATTTGTACAAGGAAGTTATATAATATACAATGTTAGGTCCGGTTGATTCGAGTCGGCATTGACAATAGACGACATTGACTGCAACAACACTTTGGATATATTGTCAAATGAAAAGAACATATATAGAGATAGGTAGACCTACCTGTGTCTCCAAACGTTATGTCAAAGTAATTTGATATTCATATTGTTTTTTAATGATTTGTACGAGCCATCTCACATCACTATATATATACCTTCTTTTTTGTTGTTGTTGTTGTTTGGGAAATCATATTTAATAACAAAACATAGGATTCTTAACATCAAACATATCGAATAGTCTAAGCAACAGGTTCAAATCGGTGAAATATAGAAATAAATAGATCGTAAAAATGCTTATGATAACTCGTTGGATTCTTTCGTTTTTATGGATTTTAATTTTTTTTGTGGGGAACTCGGTGGGAAGTTTTGAGCCATGATACTCGCTGACTTTCTATAGGTCCAATCATTAAATTAACCGAATTTTTACACTTTTTGGGTCAAAATTACCCCATCCACCAAGTTTTATTAAATTCCGAAACAAAATTTTTTTTCGATTTTTTCGATTTTTTCAAAAATTGCAAAAAATCGAAAAATTTTTTATATCTCCAATTTCGATAAAACTCAGTATATAAGGTAATTTTGACCCAAAAAGTACAAAAATCGGGTTCATTTGATGACTGGTCGAGTAGTTCTTGAGATACGGACTAAAATCGAGCGAAATATTGTGATATCTCAGAAACTCTGCATCTAATCATTAAATTAACCGGATTTTTAAACTTTTTGGATCAAAATTACCATATCCACCAAGTTTGATGAAATTCCAAAACAAAAATGAATCTTTTGGAAACTTTTTTTTTAGTTTACAATGAAGTCGAAAATTCTACAACCATGGTCCTCTTTTGATAGGTACTCTACTTTATCGACATAAATGATAAAACTAATATATATTCGATGGGCTACCTTCAATTTGAAGTTAATAATACTGGCTCAATTAGAATTTATAATATATAAAAATATAAAGCGTATACTCTTCATTTAAAAAAAAATTATTGACATCTCGATTATAAAAACTGATAATTGTTAACATGATATATCCATTGCGTTCAAATACTTTGTAAAATTTCTAGCTAAAAACCAAATAAATATTTTAACCCAAATTTGGTTAGAAAATTACCACCAAACCCAACCATAAAGAAATATAAGAAATGTTCGAAATATCTGAGACATCCATATAAGCTCTCTCTGTATGGAATATTTGAGACGTTCATAGCTTAAGGAATAGTAGCGCCAAGGCAAGTTTAGACTTGTGGTTTAAATTATTTGTACCTTATTTTCAACTTTGATGATGAATTTTGTTATAACTTCATAAATGTAGACGAAAAATAAGAAAAACTTTTTTTCGATATCTCCCTTGGTTTTTCGAAATATTAAAAGATAAATAATTAAACAAAATTTTCAATTTTCGATATTTTGAAAATTACTCCAGATATTGCAAAATTTTATTCTTACTTTTCGTGTGTCCCCATTACCGTACTCATACATCCTTAATTATTCGGGCACAAGGGCTTTTTTTTGTTTTCAAGAATTTATTAAGTTTTTAACTTTAATTTCATTAGTTTCTTTTTTTTTAATTTCCACCAACTAGTTTTGGAGAAATCTATTAAAACATATCATTCTTCTACCGTTTTCCCATTTTCTTATAAAACCAATGTTATATATACCTACTTTTGAAGTCATTTTTTTATTTAAATAATCGGGAAACCCCCAGTAAAATTTTCAGAATTAATTTAGACTTTGTCCAACTTCATATCAAAAAATGATCAAACCATTTTATCCAAAATTGCCCTGGCGCTCGTAAATCGTTAAAAGAAGCTAGAAAAGTTTTTTTCTACCAAAATTTTAGATCAAATTGCATTCTAAATGACAAAGACTTTTGAACTATCGACAAAACAAGACTTGTTTGTGAGAATGTGTGTCTTTCCTAGTTATTGTAGTATATTTGTGTCTTCATAAAAGCACATTTAAGTGCACTGCGCTTCCACCATAATGAACTATCATCATAATATAACTAATATTGTTTTTGTCTGTCTTTTAGAGAATTGTTAAAGGTAAGTTTAACAAAGGATGAAGTTGTGTTTTCAACTGTAATCCGGGTATCTCCATATTGTAAATTGGCATTTTTAGATCGAGTGTTTGTGAGGAGTTTCATTACCTACATATAAATATTATAATAAAAACAAGTGAAAACAAACAATTGACTGAGTAAATTGTTAAAATACCATGTATAGACAGTGTTGATTACTCTGTCACATTACACATACATATATGTCACACATACATAACTGATATTCCCATATAATACATACTATACAATTTGCACATAATTTGCGTTCTCACGGGTAAACAGTAATGTTTACATTTAAACTTTTGTTTCATCTCCAACGGTTTACAAGACCCAATTGACTTATATTGCTCAATTACGAACTCGACCTCTTTTTTTACGTCCTAAGCACGCTATAAAAATTTCAGCTTGATATCTCTTTTCGTTTTTCAGCAATCATGATGACAGACGGACAGACAGACAGACAGACAACAAAAAATGGACTAATAAGGTGATTTTATGAACACCTACACCAAAATTTTGTTCATAGTATCAATATTTTTAAGCATTACAAACTTGGGACTAAACTTAGTATATCTTGGTATATTTCATATACATGGTTTAAAAAAAACTTAAAAACAACAGAAGACTTGCAAATGATAAAAGCGTCATTTTTACCACAAAACATAAAGTTTTCTGCAAAAGAGAATCCAATTCCTGCTGTTTTGCAAATTTTGCTTGTCCAGTATTATGAAGATTTTGTTCCCAGATTAAGATATCCTTTTTCATTATGCCGCATATTTACATGATTTCATACATTAACAACTTTTTTAATTAGGTCAATGATCTCTTAAAGAAGATATCAGAAACTTTGAAAGATTTACAATTAAGAGTATGTAACAAAAATTATTATTATAAAGTAATAAATATTTTCTTTAAAAAACATTTTGTTTTAATTATGTTATTAAATATGTTTTGTTTTGAAGTTTGCATTGAATGCGGCCGCACGCTGTATTTAAAAAAAATATATATATTTAAACAAGTGTATCATCTTTCCTCTGAAATGTTTTTATCTAAAATCTATGTGCTTTAACTAACTAAAAAATTGTTGTAAGATACCGCAAAATTGTTTTTAATTTTGTTTATTTTATTTTTGATATCAAATTTATTCATTTTTATCATATTTAAATATGGTTTGCAGAAATATATCTTTTTTCTTTGTGATCTAACAGACTAATATCCAAGACCAATATTTTTACTATCACTATTTCAATTTAACTGATTTGCGTGTGAAAGATCAACATTTTTTCCCTTTTCTTATTTTTATATCTTTTTTTTTTAACTTCCCACTATATATAGTTATTGCAATGGGTCCGATTTTCGAAATCGAAATTTTTAACATAAACGTTTCATGGTTAGGCCAAAACATTAACACTAATTTGGAGAAGTATGTATGTGTATGACGTCCGCAGACATTTTAAAAATGATATCGACTTCGTTAAAGTGTCGATCAATGTGTAGTAAAGGCAATATGATCTAAAAAAAATTTTTTCCCTACTGAAAAAATCTCTTAAGAAAATTGCAAAAAATCGAAAAATTTTTTTGCCTTTGATATCGAAAAAATTCATTAAATAAGATAATTGTGGCCCAAAAAATCCAAAAATTGGGTTTAACTAATGATTGGATGCGTGGCTTTTGAGATATAATCCAAAATTGGATACAAAAGGCGATTTTCTCAGAATTTATGCAACCAATCTATACACCAAACCCGATTTTTGTATTTTTCGGGTCAAAATTACCTTATATACAGAGATTTATTGAAATTGGAAACACAAATTTGTTCCCGATTTTTCTTAGGGATACCCCTAAAGAAAATTGCAAAAATACGAGACCTATGTTGCTCATTTACGAACTCGACCTCACTTTTTACGTCCTGAGCACGCTGTGGAAATTTCAGCTTTATATCTTTTTTCGTTTTTGAGTTCGAAATCGTGTTGACAATGGTATAGAAATCATGGTGTCAAAAAAATTAAACCTAAAATTACCAATGCACATTTTAAAGAAACTAATTACACTAAACCTGCAAGGTAGCGTACCACAAAACTAATATTTATAATTAATTACTCAAATAGTTATTTGAATTTTCAAATAATTTTTATCTTGTTGTATATTTTTCATTTTTTTTGGAATTGTGTATCGACTACAAGTCACACTGAATATTTTAAAAAAATAGACAGAAGAAATAAGCACAAAATGATCTTACAAAATTGAACATGTGCAAAATCAAAGCAAATCTGACTAAAAATGAAAGCGCTATTATAAATAGCGCGTAGTGTGCGTAGTCATGGTAGGGACAATAAAATCGATGCCAGCGCTTCCAGTGAAAAATTTGGCGATAAAAGAGGCTGTTATGACTAATTTGCAGTTCTTTACATGTTAATGTTATAGAAAATGTCAAATTAAAATTATTGAAAAACACTAATTAATTAAACTTAATGCATTAAAAATTATGAAAATAAGAAATCAAATTGCACAAATATTATTTTTCAAATGTAAATTATCATAATTATTTATTTAAATTTGGGAGACAATAATATTAAATTTTCAATGTGAGTCATAATTGTTACCATGGAAACGCCTCCAAAAAAGCTCACGCACGGTGCGAATACGAAGATACGATAGGAACATAGTAGAACACCTTTAGTTCTTTTTACTCAAATTTTCTTCTAAAAATTTTCATTTAATATACATATAGATTAAAAAGTAAAAGTAAAAATATTCGATGTTTTTTGATTGTCGGTTTCTTCTATTATTATTATTGCTAACAGATAAACTATACATCAAAATTCTTGATTCTTTTCTCATCATTATAACACACACCCAAAAATATAATAATGGGCGGTTTCTTTGTGTCGATAGGTAACAAAAATACACACATAGTAAGTATTTTTTTTTTGGGAGATAAGTGGTATTGTCAATAAGCTGGGTGATACTATCCACATGCAAGTTTATAAAAATCTTTAATACCATAGGTATTTTTCTCTTTCTTCAGATTAACCCAACTTTTATTATTATTTTTTTATTAAATACACGAGGGTTTGTATATTTTGGTCGGAGCGAGTATTAACTAGGTATCACACTTTTTTTTCTTTGCTTGTTCCATTTTTATTTTTTTATTTAATGAAATCGAAGCATAAACTAATTTTAAACAATATAATAATTGTAGTTTTTAGCTTCTTTGTTATTAAAAGCAATCGTTTAAGTTCCATGGATCGATCTTTTGTGTCGGGTTCGGCAGATATGGATCATATAGAAATATTTAGATCTTACAAAAAAAATAATAAGAACAATATTTGTTCTTAAAGATTTTTTATTTTTGAAGATTTTTTATTTTTGAAGAAAAATTCAATCAAGTATGAAAATTTGTATATATTTGAAAACATACGCCCTAATGGTTTCACACATTTGCGCCTGCTGTCATATTGGCTGTATTGTATATTATATATGTTTCTTGGATAACATTATGAATGGTTTTACACTCGGAGAAAATAATGTCATGGTCTAAATGTAATTGTGACATATGTTTTGTCACGAGCAAGAAACTAATCACCGTGTAAATTACTTAGTGATTAGAAGATTAAATGATATATACCGCATGGAAGTTTTGGTTCATTAGTTGTTGATTTTAGGTAAGTTCCAAGAAAAATACATCTATCATTCAAAATTACAGAAATTATAGAACTGGCAATGATGAAAGGCAAAGAATTTGGTGTTAATTGGAGCTCAGGAGCCAGAGACGGATTAAGAAATTTTGCCCTGTAGGAAGATTATAAAATTGGCGCCCCCCGTAATAAAAATCTAGCAATAAAGACTTTTTTTAGTTCTTTTGTTTCAAGTTCTTTATTAAATGTAGTTCCTGTGAGGAGCTGATAAGCGTCCATTTGTAAAACATATGATTACAAAAAAAATTAAACAGAATAAAAATCTACCCATAATTCATTGGAGAAACAGTTCTGTGAAAGTTTTTAGTTTTCTGGCATGTATAAGTCCAACCGTTTCCAAACTTGATGAACCTTTCAAGATCAATTTGTCTTTTTTTATTTCTGAAGTTTTGGAATATATCTAAACATACTTTTCTGCAATTTTGTCTTTGAAATGACACCATTTTGTCTGTTATAACAAATTGCATCCTTAGTTTGTAGTACGTAGGGCAGCACTCTTTTTGGAAAATAATCAGTACCTATGTGAGTAGTTTCCTTTTGGCGAGTCTATCAAACATTCTCTAAAACTTTTTTCGTAAGTGTTGTGTTTTCAAATGAACATGATAAGGTCATATTTGAGCTATCGGTCTGATCTAGGGTAAAAAATTCTGATTGAGGGTTTATGTCTTTCGAGAACTGGAGGTCAAAAACGGGCTAAGGCAAGGAGACGAGGCAATTTTTTAACTCCAAGATCATGTCAAAGAACACAAAGATTAAAGTATACAGAACAATAATACGCCCAACAGTAATGTTTGGTAGCGAGTTATGGAAGCTGAACCAAAAAGAAAAACATACACTGAACATATGGGTGAGAAAAGTATTAATATCAATTTTTGTCGGCCGGCATTTCTGTGAAAGGAGATCAATCGAAGAACTATACAAACTATATACTGAGATGTTAAGATCACAGAGATTGAGATGGCTAGGCAATGCATTTCAATTATCCTTAAATAAAGCGACAAGACAAGTGCTGATCTGAGAAAATACCGGAAAAAGAAAGAGGGGTAGGCCCATGATCAACTTTATCAAGTGAGTGGAAAAAGATTTGCAAGAACTGGGAATTGAAAACTAGAAACAAGATCATCTCAAGAAGCCTTGGTGATCATTTATCTATTGATATTAAAATTTTTGCATATGGAGTATAATGATAGAATTCTTAAATAATACAATAGCTATTTGGAAATATGAAATCTATACTTCGGCATTTCTCTGTGTGTGATATACAAAACACTTTTTTTCAAGTGTTACATTGTCATCAAGATAATAAATATATATTTGACACACAAATAAAGTAATTTATATATAAACACTAGCTGACCCGGCAAACGTTGTTTTGCCATATAAATAATTTCCTAGTAATTTCTAGTGTAGACAAAAAATAGCTTACTTATTGTAAGTATGTATGTATGTTAGAATGTGTATATTGTATGTATGTAAGAATGTGGTATATGCGTGAAATAAGCATGAAGCGCTGTGAACGATGAGGGAATATAAAAATAACAAAAGGCAAACATTATTTTTAAGGTATTATAATTTATTCCTTAAAATTATATATCATTAATAATTAAACAATTACGACAGTAACACTATTAAACAATATCAATCTCTTAATGCTATAGCGTGAACAATATTTAAAAAATAAGGGTTGATCGTAGAAGGGTGAAAATTGAGGATTGTATGTATTTTTGTTTGTTGTATCATAAAAAAAGAGAAATTAAAAATTTTGTCTAAAAAATAAAAAAAAAAATTTAGGGGTGGACTACCCCTAACATTTAGGGGGATGAAAAATAGATGTTGGCCGATTCTCAGGCCTACCCAATATGCACACAAAATTTCATCAAAATCGGTCAAGCCGTTTCGGAGGAGTATGGCAACGAAAACTGTGACACGTGAATTTTATATATTAGATTTATATATATGACAAATATATTTGTCATAGAAAAATAGAAAACAATTATTTTATTATTTGGAGTATTTTTTTTAAAAAGCCGTAACCAATACTTTTTGTAATAATAAATATGCAGCAGGATAATCTGTTACATGTATAAGTATATTTTTAAAACTGTTCGATATGCTATTTTACAGTTTAAAACTTGTAAAATATGTATTGTAATAATTAGTAAATCTATTGAATTTTTTAAGTACCTAGTCTTTTTTTTTCAAAAATAAGTTTTAATAACTTAACAATTTTTCAAAATGGAATTATTTGTTAATGATATACTTATTTAGTGAGTTCTTTAGGTTGAGTTTCAAAATCGACTGAATGTTCAGTTCTTCCAAAATTTATTCGATCAATTTTTGCAATATCGTCAAAAATTATATAGAATATCATCAAAGCCCTCATTTGTAAGGATTTCGGGGCCTGTTGATTTTTAGACGTTTACAAATTTAAATTAAAATAATGCACAGAAAAACATTTTTTATATCAATGAAACTGGCTTTGTTGGAAAGATAATTTTATGCCTTTAATGTCACAAATATGATTTCGAAGTCTTGCGGTCGTATTTCGAACATAGCTCACTGAATGTTGTATTTCAAGTATTCAACCAGTTCTGCCTTATCGGCGTAGTCAAATGATTTTACATATTACCAAAGAAAATAATCTAATGGGGTTAAATCGCCCGTCCTAGGAGGCCAACTTCATGAATTTTTATAAAAATATTTCATAAAAATTAATAATTCAACAATTTCCAAGCTCTAGTGTGAGTTTATTCATGAAATCAAACGAAACTAAAGAAAAAGCAACTTTCTGGTATCAAATCGGTCCTGTCAAAACGAAAGAGTTTTGCCAATTCAAAGATTTGAGCTTCTAAAACAATACGTTTGTGTTTTTTTTATATAATCTATATTCCGGTAAAGTCCAAATACGGCCATTACTGGTTACTTTTCATGGTTTAATTTATGCTATGTTATATGTCTTGAATTTTCTAATCGTTAAAAACGAGCACCAAACATTAGTTTTAATTCGAAATTCTATTTGTTCAAAAGCTTTGTATTGTTAGAAGAATCAATACTTTATTTTCTACCAAAAGAGTCATTAAACGAACCACTTTGTGAAAATTCTATATTCATGTTTGTTTAATATATTCTTCATAGATGTCTGTAGTTGTATAATATAGGGATGTAGAAATTAGTTTTAATATTAAATTAGTTTATATTTCATATATTCGGGAATAAAAGAAACGATTTTTTTCAACAAATTATAAGAATTTAGAGTTAATTGAGATTATTGGATTTCTTCTTTCGTTCGTGGTCATTTTTTTCGTGATTGATATCGCGCGAAACAAAAAATGATATCGACTTCGTTAAGGTGTCGAACGAAGCATATTAACAGCAATATGATCTGAAAAGAATTTCATAACAGTCGGTCCAGTCGTTTCGAGTTGGTTAACTTTTTATTTTTCTATTTATTACATTATTATGAACTACTTATTATGCTGAGAAGTTATTCGTGTGGACTTCAAGGTCCGCATCAGACCCTACTCTAAAAAATATTTGTAAGCTAATTTTCAAAAATAAATGTTTAATGTTTATAAACTTTTTTTTTTGCAGAAGCTGTGAATAATGTTTGATGGTGTTGGCGCATGGAAATAAAGTTTTTAATTTATTTTTAAAACTATTTTATATTTACTTTATATAACTGCTACCCATGATTCTCAGGATTGTATTTTGATCTATGAAAATTCGCTATTACTACACAGCTGACGAACTGTTTCTCATATGGTTTTTTTCATAAAAATATAACTCAACAAGTTTTTATTTGTTCCACATATATAATTTATATAGGATGTATTTGATTTAGAAGGTTTTTTTTTGGGGGAGGAATATTTGATGGTAAGGTAGCTAAGGTACATATACAAATACGTACAAGGTTTGTAAAATTATAATTATGTTTAAAAGGTAATGAAATTCACTTCCAATTAAATTTTAACTACATATTTACATACAAATACATAGATCAGATATATTGGATGTCTCCAAAAAGTGGTATAATATAATATGCAGATAGAGTTTTCCTGTTATCCGTTTGTCTGGATACATTCAGATTTGAAAAGGGTGAGAAATAACACTTTCAGAGTATGCGAGAAAGCTCGAACAAAAGAAAATGAAAACGCTAGATCCAAAACTATAAAATATTAAATATTAATTTATAAAGCATCGGAATTCTTCAAATATGAAAGAAGAAAGGTATAATTTTTGGAAAGGTAAGCTATAATCATATAAAAGTATAGAATAGATCTCTGTTTAATCCAGCATACATACAATTTTGACAATTCCTCCTTCAAATGATAGTCGCTATTAATTGATACCCGCTGTATAATCGTAAATGATATTTACGATTGTGTGTTATATACCCGTTAAAATACACAGTTTTCATCAATCACATGCATGTATTTATATTGTTATAGTCTATTTTTTTATATTCATGAAATTTCATTCTCAGAGTCTCATTACAGTACATCCACATTTATTATTAAGATTTCTAAGATCCGATCTGTGTTCTATTTAAAGACTGATGCTAGCTCGAAGGCACAGACAGACAGATAGACAGTCGGATAACCGAAAATGTGATAATTAAGTGATTTTATAAATGCCTGTATAAATTTTGCTCTCAGCATCTATGTTTTTAAGCGTTCATCTCCTTGGAAAGAAACTTAGTCTTGATATATATTTTACATATATAGCGTATAATAACGGTCAGACTAAAGTTTAATATGTATATACAATTTTCTTGCTGGTTTTGCATCAATAATGGTCTTGGCGCAAGGAATTATTAAATTTGTTTCTCTAAGGACTAAATTTTCTTTTTTTTACATTTAAAAAATGACGGAAAACAGTCTTAGAAAGTTTATCATTTTTTCGTTTATAAGTATTTTAATTGAATTTTCAAGTTCTGTGATAAAGCAAAGCAAATTTTACGATTTTTTGTGTAATTATTTTGAAACCTATGGATTTAGCTAGTTTTGATCATCTAATCAAAAGTTCTGATGGAGTTAACCCTCAAAAACCCTTCCATTCCGAGCCCTTCATGTAAGCATAACCTTTGAAGGTCCGTAGCTCAGAAGGGAAGGGTTTTTGAGGGTTGAGCCCATAAGAACTTTTAACCAGTATGATTAAAACAATCTTAATCCGTAGTTTGTGTAACCTTGAGCCACCTGAATCATGTATTGTGTTCGGGGTCCTTTACTATCAGTTATAGTTTTGTGCACCCATATTGTTTCCAAAACACTTTTCTATATTTTTCCACGTTTGAGGCTAACTATAGAATACTATGAATATAAAAATTGAACAATATTTATTTATATGTATTTAATATAGGTAGACCCTTGTATAAAAATATTGCCTAGATTTATGTTTCTAGCATACACACACGTATATAATAGTACTAACGTACGCATATTATATTATTCGTCTTCATATTTACTAGATATATTATTGTATGTATAGTACAGTATAGTATAGTAAGCATTGCTAGAGTTTAGTATAGTATATACTGTAGTATAGTATAGTAAAGTAATATAGAATGCTATTATATGAGGGAAATTGCCCCTTTTATAAAATACACATACTACACGTTAATATAACAACCAACGCATGTTTTGTTGAGTACGTATGTGCGAGTTTTAAGTGTACAAATATTCCTAATATACCATGTTGTTAATCAATATTTTTTTCTATCATTAAAATTCATTCATTTCAGTGGCGTAATAGGAGGACAAAGACCTCCGTACATAGAGAAAATAGCGGGGCACCACCCTGTTGTTCCATTTTCCATACAACGATGCACATGAAAATATAAAATATTTAATATTAAGTGTCCAACCTCGAAATCTAACGGAATAAGCTGAATTTTTGTACAATCCTTTTCAATTTTGATAGTACATTCTTAACTTTCATCCAAGAAAAACAAAACTTGAGTTGTTTTGATGATTGAACGAATAGTTTCTAGAAGTATCGACTAAAATCATTATTTGAGCGTTCATATTCTAGACTTCTAGAGCAATTTCAGTCAATAAAATCGAAACTTGTTATTAAATCACAAAATGAATTAGATTATCGTAATACATATTTGTTTTTATACAATGTATATATGTAATATATATCAAGATAGATTAAGTTTAGTCCCAAGTTTGTATCGCTTAAAAATATGGATGCTACGAAAAAAAATTTGGGATAGGTGTTCATAGACACATCTAATTAGTTGATTTTCGGTTGTCCGTACGTTCAAGCTGAAATTTTTACAGCCCACTCCGGACGTAAAAAGTGTGTCAATTGTGTTTTGGGTCCGTAGGACCCATCTTGTAAACTGTTCGAGATAGAACAGAAGTTTAATTGTAAAAAAATTACTGTTTACTCACGAGGGCACACATTAAGTGCAAATTTTATAGTGTGTATTAATATGGGATTATCAGTTATGTATGTGCGACATGTATAGGTATATGCGTAATGTGACAGAGTAATGAGCACTGTCTATACATGGTATTTCAACAATTAACTCAGTCAATTGTTCGTTTTCACTTGTTATTAAATAATTTCAAGTATTGTTTGTGAGAAAAAAATGTTCAATAATGAAATATATCAGATTTTAGGGTTCAGTATCGAAAATTTTCATAAGTCTTCATTTATAAATTATCAACCTTGTATCTAATAGACTCTATGTTGATGTATAAGCCAGTTATATTATGTTTATAAATACAAGGATAAAATATTTATTTTATTACAAGTAAATATTTGTTACATAACTGTTTTGTACTCTATCTCAATGCTTTTATGTAGTATAGTCAGTCAGTCCTATACAAATCATAATATTACCATCTATATTGTTTTTAAATACAAACTTATTAAGTAAATAAATAAATAAGTACATACCTACTTATTTATAAATATTCAGATCTATCTTTAACCACACTTAACTCAATACAATTCATATACAATAAACGAATGAAAACAAATAATTGACTGAGCTAATTGTTAAAATACTCAAGTAAAGAAAGAATGCCAGTGCTTGCATTATGAATTAAAAACACAACACAATTATGTTATGTTATTCGAAAATGTTTCACAAGACCACTAGTTAAAGTTATTCGAAAATTTTCAATTTTCTATCGTTTATAGTTTTGGAGAAAATTGATACCAAATTTGTGTCCAAATTTGAACCCTAACGGGTAAACGGGGATATTTATGATAAAATATTTCAAACACAAGTTGTTAATCTTATAAGGAACATTCTTTTTGATATTTAAACTTTTGTTCTATCTTTAACAGTTTACTCTTTTATCTCTAATATAAGATTATGTTGCTAATTTACGGACTCGACTTTTTACGTCCTGAGCATGCTATACAAATTCCGACTTGGTATCTTTTTTCATTTTTGATGAACACGATATGGTCAGACTTTCACAGACAGACAAACAGGCAATCACAAATGGACTTAAGGTGAATTTATAAACACCAAAATTGTGGATATACCCATTTTTAAATACCTTCATTCAATTGGTAATGCTAACTATTAATTAATTGTAGAGAGCTTTACTTTATGGAATTCCATAATTTAGGGTTTGAAGAAAAAACTTCCAATTTTCTTTGCTTAGTGCACTTGTATTTTATTGTAATATTTTAATATTTTAATAATTAAAAACATGACATGTTTCGCTTAATAAAGACATTTTCCAACTGAGTTTGAAATTGTCTATATTAAACGAAACTGTTTTTAATTATTAAAATATTAAAATAAAAGTTGGTTAAGGCGTAACCAATTCCGTCCGAGGTATGCTTAGGGTAGCGGATTCGATTCCCACCATTGCAACGAAATTAATTTAATTAATAGTTGTGATGAGCTAGTGTAATGCATGGTATATGCATGAAAGAGGTACACTCAGCCTCTGAAATTGAGGAGCTGGCAAATGAAATTATCAGCGGAAAGGTGGTAAAACACATATATGGTATCACAATGGACTCTTGCCTAAGTGTGTTCTTTGTGGACAGCCAACCTAACGTAATCCAACCTAAGTAAGCAAAGAAATTGGAAGTTTTTTCTTCACATTCTTAGTTGAACATTTTTTATTTGTGTCACCGAATCTATTCCATGATCGCTCCGAGAAGAGAGGTGTAAGCGAATTCGAGGCAAGTTCGTTTTCATTGTAGTACGAGTTTGTCCAACTCATTTGAGTCTTATCACTAGCTTGGATCTTTCATTTTCGATTTTGTAGAGACAATTTTTTTAATATAACAAATTTATTATCAATAAGATATATTTGTCTTCCAAAAAATAGATCTTCTTATTTATAAATCTACCCACTTCTAAATTTCCTATATCAAAAAAAAAAAAGGAAAAAATTACAGATAAAATATTCGATGATGTAGAAATAATTTAAAATGACAAGCCTTCATATGATGACCAGTTGGTAAATGGAACGAAAATATACATCTATATTCCATGTATAAAAATACTTCTTTAAAAAAAAAAAAATGATACAAACAATAACGCCCTATACTGCCTACAAGAGTTTTTAAAAAGTATTGATAGGTACTTATGTGTCCTTTATTGTCCTTTCAATATACCTAATAGTTTTGGGTTAATTACTTAATTCCTGTTTATTATTTGTGGTATTATGACAAATAAAAATCATAATTTTTGAAGAGAAAAAAAAAATTATATTTTATGTCATTTGAAAAGAAATATTTGAAGTATTGATTTTTAAATTATATGGATTTATGAAAGGTGATACGAATTTGGAAGAAATTGTATGAAATTAATATTATCAAAAATTGGAAGTTATAATTCATAGAGACAAATGTGAGAAAAGGAATTAAGGTAGTATCTCAAAATATCTGATATCTAAGTATCGCCTACTTACAAATATCTGATATCGACAATGAATTCCTACTCCAAAGACAAAACTTTAGTTCGAAACATTTTCAAAAAATAATAAAGTTTAAAAAGAACAAAAAAAAGTAGAAAATTTAGAAAAAAGTAGAAAGTTGACCTAAAAAGTAGAAAATAATTCCTATAATATCAATAAAAAAGAAAAAAATCATTTTAGCGTAAAAAAGCGTTGCGTGCTAGATCACAATGATTGTAAATAGTTTATTGACAGATATTGGTAAAAGTAAAATCATTATAAATTATGTTAAAAAGCATCCCACGCTTTACCATAGCATGATTTTTTTTAGTTCAGCTGATTAAAAAAGCGTGTTTTTTTAGTTTTTTTTACTTTTTAGTTCAGTTCGTTTAATTTAGTTCCTTTTTTTGAAATCATTAATCCTGAAGATCCTAATCAGGATAATCGGGCAAATTTAATTAATGTAATGTCATCGGTCCTTGATAAGTGTACGAAGTTTCAATTCAATACGACATTTTGAGGTGACTGAAAATAATGTTCAAAGATTCCGTTACATAGATTCATATCAAGCTAATAAAATCGTGTTAAAAAATGCACCTTTCGTTCCTCATCGTTCAAATTATTAAATAGTATTGGAACTATATTTCTTAGTGCGCGTTTTTTATTTTTTGTTACTTTGAAATATTAATAGTATTTTCAATGAGGATATGGTCTCGTGGTTACAGTGTCCGCTTCTCATTCGGAAGGTCGTCAGGTTGAAGTTCATCAACTTTAATAGACTTTTTCTAAAATTTTATACTTAAAATTATTATTTTTTAATTGAAAATACATAGCTTGTGACGAAAAGAACATAGTTTCTACCAGGTGTCCTACGACACCTCTCGCTTTTTTTTTTTTTAAATATGACGGTTGAAGGAAACTTAAAGGCGATAATTTTTTATTTTGTGTAGTTTTGAGATATCACGTTCTTTTCCAAAATTCATTTTGTGATTACTTTTCTAAATGATCAGATCCTTGTTGAGTTTTTAATGGAATGAAAAATATAAAATTATATTTTAAAAATAAATATGCAAAAATATATACATCCTTGTGATGACATAACAAGGATTTGTTTTTGTGGTAGAAAAAAAGGATCTTCTGCTGTATAAGAAAAGAATATACATATATGTATATCTACTTATATAAAATCTTTCATCATATCTTTTTGGACATGATTATATAACTTTAGGCGATGACATTTTTATAAATAATTATATTTTTTTTTTTGTATTTTCAAATCATTTTTATACAATAAACTTACTTTTATATTTTAAAAAGAATATTTTGTATTAATTTTAAATCTCAAATTTTTTTCCAAAAAATTTTTGTACAATTGTGGTGGTATAGGTATTTCAAAAACATTTTGAAATTCAATAGGGTTTGCAATTTTTTGAAAATATTTTTTAATTAAAAATATATACATATTTAATTGAATAAATATTAAATCAAACTTTAGAGGATAAATCAATGTAATGAAAAAGATGACTATTTGCTGATATATTTTGCCTGGAAATTATTAAAATCGAACGACTTTGATAAAAATCAATTCGATAAATAGTTTTTGATATATATATGTGTATAAAAAGATAATTCAAGATAATTGAAATATTACGAGAATCAAATTTCTTCTTAAATCGAATTTTGTAAAAAGAGAAATATTCGTATAGATAGATTTTTGCAGATGGAATTACAGTACCACGGTGACTCACATACCAAAATCATGACTACAATGAAGACTTGGACATTACATTACGACCATTGGTGGATGACCAGAGTTGAACCTTACGTTATGGCGACTGGCGATCACCATATTGATTTTTCATTACTGCCTTATCTTCAGTAGCACTCGCAGGGGTAAGACAAATCCATTAACGTCAGAATCACAAACATTGGTCGATGCGTTTAGTCTCTAATGTGCCACATAGGAACACACATAAATTTTTTTCACAATATGGCGTCTGATGGTCGCCGTATTGAAGTTTCATTACTACCAAATCTCCAGTAGCAATTGCAACGTTAAGACAAATCGATTGACTTATTGAGAATTATTAAAATCGGTAAATACGTTTCGCCTCTAGTGTGCCACAAAGGAACAGACATAGACTGATAAACACATTACCACTCCTTTTGCGTTACTCAGTCGGGTAAAAAGAATATTAGAACATATTTGCGTGGAATCATTTCTAATACTTTTTCAACATGTTTCAACTCTCCTATATAATATAATAAAAATAAAAATTATAATACATTTTAAATATAATCATTTTGAAGTAATATAAATCAAAACCACACAAACTAATACAATTATTTTGTATAATTCATACAATACAAATAGGTAGAATTGTATAAAATATATTTTGATATATTTATTTTGGGTATAACGAATTATATATTATTATTGTTATATGTTACTCAACACTAATCCAATTAGAATTGTCAAAGCAACTTTTATTATTATTATTATTATTATATGATTTCAAACTTATAGTATTTTAATTATTTTTTCATTTTATTTTTTTTGAACTTCATGTAGTTACTGGCACAAATGAAGATTAGATTATTTGGATTATATAAGGTGAAACAGAATGAACGTTGGGAATTTCTCAAATTTCTTAGGTGTATGTTGATGAAATTCGGTTTTAGAAGATATCTCAAAAACCACTAGTTCAATATTTTATTTCGTTTAATTAAAATTATTAATTAAGGTAATTTTGACCCAAAAAATACGAAAAATATTAATGATTTTTTATTAATATTTAATGATTGGTTAATTAAATTTGAGATATCATTTCGAAGCATGATATATCTGGAAAGGGACGCATATAACCAGTTAATGAGGTAAATTTCCCTATTTTTTGGGGCCTAATGATCCTTAAGAATGTATGAGCACCAGGGCAATTTTGGATAAAAGGCTTGATTTTTTTTAAATATGAAGTTGTACTAAGAAGTTGTAAGTCTAAATCAATTCAGATTATTTAAATAAATAAATTATTTCAAAAGTAAACATATTTAACATTGGTTTTAAGGAAAAACGGTAGAGAGTATGTTTTCATAAATTTCTCCAAAAAAACTTTGTAAACAGTTTAAAATTTGTAGTTTTTTTGAAAGGCTTCTGAGAAAAATAGTTTAGGGACCATTTCGACGTAGAAACTAATTAAAAAAGAAATTCAGAATCTAAATAAAAGAAAAAAATAAATAAATAAATAGAAGCAAATAATTAAAATTTGTTTAAAATAAAATATTAAATAATTAATAGCAAAAAATGAATTAAATAAAAAAAAAAAGAAGTAAAAATTAGGTTAATTGGATTGATATTTTTAAAAAAACAAAAAATCCCAAAAAAATAATAAAAAAATAAAATATATAATTATAATTATACCTACATTAATTTATATTTTCAAATAATGTAAAAAATATATTGTTCGAACTATTAAAAAAAAATTTATAAATCACTACAAATGACAAAAAAAAAAAATAAATAAATAAATAAAAAAACGAAAATATTAAAAAAAAAAAAATGAAAAAAAAGTAAACCAATCAACTATCATAAAATTATCGTTATGTAGTCTCGTCAATACATCATCCCGACGCTATATATATATATAAACAGAACAAAACAATACCCATCGAATTCAATTCTTCGGCTTCGGCTTTTTTTTTTTCATTATATTTATTATACCGTTATTTTTCAATCAAAAAACACAATATTAATAATAATAATAATATTAAAATAGATAAAATGAGGAAAAATTTTATTATAACAATATTTTTTGTGTGTACTAGCTGCATTTTATATAGAATATATACATTCAGCAGTCAACAAACGACGCTCGAGGCACAATCTGATGAATAACGAACACAGAGCGACGCTTCTATGTGTGTGTGTGGATGTACTGCGTCGTCGCGACGCTCTTAAACAATGGCGTCCCCACGGGAACCAATGATCATCATGGTTATTGTATAAACCACTCACGCGAGAGTAATTCAACAGCTCCGCCTTATTCAATAATACAAATATATATCTATATATATATAAACATAGAGAGATATTCTAACAAATATCTATATCTATCCCCGTTTTCTCCCTTTTTATAGCATCCAGCAAAAATATTTTTATGTATGCGAGAGTATGCGAATGTATGTATGAATGTGTGTTAGTCCCTTAATATTACTCTACCCATCCAGGTGCGCTTCTTGGTTCTGATGTTTGTTGGAACAAATATATAGGGTAAAATGTAGCACCTAGACTGAAAAACTTGATGAAAAGCTGCTTTTTTGGTATGTTTTTTGGACCACTTATGAGAGGTGTGAAACTACGTTTTTGAAGCATAAAAAATGTTGTGCTAGTTGCGTAATCCGTGAAAAACTGCAAGATTTTCGGACTTTTTTCAGTTTTTGAAGTTTAATTCAAAAATAATGAGCTTTTGAAATTAGTTATTACTATCATTTTGAAAGTACATTAATTTTGAAACCATTGAAGCCAACTCACAGCTAAGTATATATAATAGTTTTTGATATATGATGCGTGAAAAATTTACATAGTTTTCAGAAATGTTAAAATTTTGAGTTTTGCTTATGTTAAGAATGTATGAGTGCCAGGGAAATTTTGGATAAAAGTCTTGATTTTTTTTAAAATGAAATTGAACCATCTAAATTGAATTGAAAAGTCTAAATCAATTCTGAAAATTTTAAGGAAGCAAGCTCGAATAAATAATTGAGTTCAAAAGTAGGCATATTTAATATTGGTCCTTATAAGGGACACATCTTTCTGAAGTCTCAGTTATATTTCGGGGATTTTCATCAATTCAGAAGAGGATTCATTCAAAATATAGCTCTGATTGTTAGTATTATGAGAAAACGATAGATGGATGATATGTTTTCTTAGATTTGTCCAAAACTACTCAGTGGAATTTAAAAAAAAAACCACTTAAATTAAAGTTAAAATCTTAATAAATTATTCAAAAAAAAAAAAATCCGTTATGCCCAACTAATTAAGGATGTATGAGCACGGTAGTGGGAAAAAACTTAGTAAATGTGAAACATCGGTGAACTGGGTCTCTGGTATAGCACTTTCCCCTTTGTATATATATATACAAACGACTTTAGATGTATACGCTTGTGATCTTAATACCTTCAATATGACGACCGATTTCTAGTGGTGATAATGTTGATGTTCTTTCCCATACCCTTCACACGGCAGGGGTCACACAAGAGTGGGAGCGGGGGAGACTTGAAGTCTTGGGGGTAGTAATATCTCACAAAATTTTATGCCCTTACATGTATATACATATATATACAGTAAAAGATACAAGTTACAACCAGAAATGCCATTGTGAAAATGGATGTTTCCATAATATATCATAAAAAAAAATAGAAAAGTTTTCTTACAAAGTATTGTTATTGGGAAGTGTTGATTTGTACGATAACGTTGGTAATACGTTAGATAGTGCACGTTAAAATTGTTCATTGGTAGTTGAAAATATTGTTGTTGATAATTTTAAGATCTACCTACAAAATTGAATTTTATTGAGGATAAAATTTTCGAGACGAAAGTTTTCTTGTAGTTTTTCCAATACCCACTAACGAGACGTGATTTCGTTAATTATCAATTAATATTATTAATATAAGAAAAGTATTAGGAAATAAAATTTATTAAAAATTATTTATTTAATCCCAATCGTTTGTTTTTTGACGTCAAGTAAGCGAAGAAAGATATCCACTCTAAGATAGTCACACATATATAAATGATATTCCCATATAATAAATACTATAAAATTTCGACTAATTTGCGCCCTCGTGGGTAAGCAGTGATGTTTACAAAAAAATGTTTCAGATAAAAGTTGTTTATTTTTTATAAGGAACATTTTTTACATTTGAACTTTTATTTTATCTCTAACGGTTAACAAGATGCGTCCTACAGACCCAATTCCCAATTAAGCTATGTTGCTCATATACGAACTCGGCCTCACTTTTTACGTATCTACTAAGCACGCCAAAAAAATTTCAGGTTGATATCTCTTTTCGTTTTTGAGTTATCGTGATGACAGACGGACAGACGACAGATAGACAGGCAGACAACCAGAAATGGACTAATTAGGTGATTTTTTGAACACCTATATCAAAATTTTGTTCATAGTATCAATATTTTAAAGCGTTACAAACTTGGGACTAAACTTAGTATACCTTGGTTTATTTCATATAGATACATGGTATAAAAATCAAAGTTCGAGTAAAGAACAAATATTTATCGAATGTATGAAAAAATAACAAATTTTCGGTTTCTCCTTATTATTTATACCATGTAAAAATTTTAACGTGTGAATAACTTATAATGTTATCGTGTTAATAGATATGACGATTTTCTTATATCCATGATCTTTGGTGGCAAGGTTTGGTTTCTAACAAAGTTTTTCACAAAAAAAAAAAAAATTTGAAGGAAATTTTTTTTTGTTCATCTGAATAGTATTTTATTTACATATATACACAATTTTTTTTTCTTCGTATTCTTGTATTGTGTCCTCCCGAAATAAAGAGAAAAAAAAAAGTTATGGGATGATATTAGTTTGTAACATTAATTTTATTATCCTAGTTTTGTTAGAGGGATAAATTTTTTCTTTTCTCTCCAGGAAATGCGAATAATATTTGTTGGTTTTTAAAGATGGAAATTTAAGTTTTATCAATAATTTTTATTTACATGGAATAAAAGAATTCTTGGATAAAATTAAAATTAATAATACAAAAAAAACGTCAAATTCAATAAAAACTTAAATTTATTTATGAATTATTTCCACTAGTAGGTTTTCGTTAGTTTATTTATTAAAAATATTTTGATTATTTTGAGCACAGTAAAGTTTTATACAATTCGGGTACAAAATTACTAAATTGAACATTTATTAATAAAATCACTTTAAAATCATGTGAATTTTTTTAAAGAATATCATATCTAAAAAAAACTTCATAGCACAGGAGCTGCATTAGTTAAGAGAATTCTCTCAGAGATACAAAAAAAGTAACACATTTTTCTTGCATTTTTTTTTTCCAAGAATTTTTATTTTGAAAACTAAGCGTCTAGAGAAAAAATTATTAGAGTACTTTAAAATTCGTTATTCAATTATAATAAAAGAATTTTTTTTTGTGAATTATTAAAAAAAATTTATGATTTTTTTTTATAAATAAAATTATTTTATCAAAAATTAAAATTTCTATATTTTAACATTAATATATTTTGTATAAAATTATAAATATTTAGTAAACCTACGTCGGATAGGTAACATTATCATTATGTATGTTAAACAAATTTTCTATGTAATTGTAAATTTTCAACATATATTTATATAAATGCTTAAAGGCAAAAAGCTTATCAGTTTGTTAATAATAAATATTTATTTACATTTAAAATGATATATATATATATATATATATATATATATATGTAATATATATATATATATATATATATATATATATATATATATATATATATATATATATATATATATATATATATATATAGAGGTATATTATGTTTATCTCTATATATTATAAATGTGAAAGTAAGGATGTTTGTTTGTTTGTTTGTTACGCTTTTATGCAAAAACTAGCGAAGAGATTATAATGAAATTTATAATTGTTCCATCTATGATCCCATTTAGAACCATAAATTTCTGTAAAAATTTAAAATATTAAATGTTAAAAAATTCATGGCAATCTTTTCTGAAATAATCAATGAATTATTACTATTTTAAACTTCAAAAATTGAAAACTGTGTATATATTTTAACTGTGTAAAACAATCCCTTCGATTGTTATGGAAGAGGGATAAGTGATGTCAAATGAGGCGGAGGCTATAAAGCGATGGTTTTTACTATTAAGCGCAGTGATGCGGGCGGGTATCAAGCTAGTATATATATATATATAATATTCATCATGTTTTTGAAATCATTTTCACTTGAAAATATTTTCATATATCTGTGTAATATATATCTAAAATTTATATACTTATATTATTAACTATTTACATTCTCTTAAGATTATGAGAAAGCATAAGTAATAGAACATCATCATCAGATGAATGTTTGGTGGAATCAAACAGAATGTTTAATTTTCATAACATTCTCTAAATCATACAGTAAATAATATTAGAAAAATTTATTAATAAACAATGTTATTTATTAATAAGAAAATTGAAGGTTTACCACATCTTAAGATTCGATCGGGAGGCTCTAAAAAACTTATAGTTTTTCCTGACTCACGCGACATCAACATAAATCCTTAGTAAATAAAGAGATCTTTTGTGTATTTTGAGTATTTGTAAATTCGATAGTTTGAGCAGAAAAATCGGTTTAAACAAAACATCAAAAATATATTTTCTCTATTATGATTCGGTGATAAAATATCAGATTATTTTCACTATTTCTGACTTCCCGGCACTTCAAACGGCAGCTTTAGATATACAGGTTGGCTCATTTTAATCTATTATGACTTATAGCACGTTTTGTGGCTAAGAAATCAAAAAATAACTTAAAGTTTCAGAGTTTGATGGAGGACATGCTCTGATATCACATTGAAGTAAGTTTTGAGAATATTTATAGAATGGTGAACAGAATTAATAACCCATTTTTTTTATTATAAAATAAACTTTTTTTTTTTAACTTTTAGTTTTCTCTTTTCCGGATTTTTTGAATAAAACCATTTTAATCTATTTCCTAGAACTAATCAATTTCCTAACTGAAATATATATATTTTTAATAATAATGTTTTACCTATATATACGATGATAAATCGTTTCAAAAACTATATAATTTCGAAAAAGATTCAGAAGCATAAAATATATATATATTATTTTACCGTTATTATAGATATTAATTTCGAATATAGTTATAATAAAATCAATAAACCATAAATAGAATATTTCGATATATATAATATTCGAAAAAGTTTTAACAAATAATAATAATAACGATTTGGATAATTTCGTATACAGTCAAACCTGGATGAGTTAAATCTAGAGAATCGAAAATATTCTATAAGAGAAATGTCAAGCTTTGTCATTTTAACCCTCTCAAATCTCTAAGAGAGAATTGTTTTTCCATCGTGAACATCTTTAAATGAGACTGCATCTGTACAAGCGACAGTCGACTGTATTTCAACATCTACGGTTAAGTATTATCCATTCTCAAATTTCGTGGAACTAAATTTATTTTTGTGTCTTTCAATTTTGGAATAACAATTTCGAATGCAACTTTCGGAGTAGACAAGTGACTTTGCATATCTCCAAAGAAAATAACGCAAGGGGCCATCCATAAATTACGTCACACCAATTTTACGATCTTTAAACTCCCCTCCCTTCACCGATGTCACAGATGGTCACACTTTTGGACCACTCTCCTGAACGTGATGTCATATATTTTATAATTTAATAGAAATATTTAAAATTAATCAGAAGTTAAAAATTTGATTAATATAAATAAAACAATAGTTAATAATTTTCGTTTTTATGGGTTAGTTTGAATGGTCCCTGGGGTTCGATCACACGATCTTAAAAGTTAATTTAGTAGGTCCATTACGTGAATTTAACAATTTTCAAGCGTTGCCCTGGTGTATCTATTCGTTATGAAATGGAAAGCCAAATTAAACAAAAATGACTGACTGACTCAAATCTGCTGTCACATCGGATATCAAATATAATAGTGTTGTCAACTCAAAGATGTGAACCCCTAATCCTAATCATCCATTAAAATACCTACATAAAATTTATCATCAAATATTTGCTATATTTTTTAAAACGTCTATATTTTTAACCGAAAAACATGGTTAGTGAGAAATTTTGTTAAGCTAAAAAAACATTCAACTCTCTTAAACTCTTTCTTAGTCAGGTTTGACTGTATACCTACAAATATCCGTACATATATAGAAGGTATCTATTATATATAAATGTTTGTGCCATAATAAAAATACGAAAAATTTCCATTTTAAAATCATTATGTCTGTCTATTTTGGTGCCATCGCATATAAAAATTGGTATACATATACCTACCCCACATACTGGGAGTAAAAACGTGATCTTATTATAAATTTTTCTCGATTTTTGTTAGACAAATATTATATTGGGTTTCTCATATGTATAATAGTATTTGCCAAATAAAAATTTTAGACGAAATGGTTTTCATGTGTGTATTATTCCTTTTCATATATCTTATTGAATTGTTCTTAAGGTAGTTCAGTCGTAAATTTGTAATGTTAGAAAAATAAAAGGGTTACCAATTGTAAAGTGATTGGTTCATTATTTAAGCAGTACGTAAAATCTTACCTTAAAATCTACCTTTGAATCTACCTATGTAATTCGTAACAAACTGCAAAAGTTCCAAATTTAAGGCAATCCACAGCTCCTTATGTCTAATAGTTTTTGAGATATGATGCTTAGAGTGCTAGAATGTTAGAGATAAAACAAAAGTTTAAACGTAAAAAATGTTCCTAATAAAGAAATAAACAACTTTGTTTGAAATAATTTTTCGGAAACATTATTGTTTTCTCGTGAGGGTGCAAATTAAAGCAAAACTTTGAAGTCCATTTTCTCTAAAAAATATAAAAGATAGACAGATGAAAATTTGTAGGTAAACTAAAACTAGTACCAGTGGCGGCCGGAAAGCGATGCAAAGTAGCTTTTTTGATATGTTACTTGGACTCCTGGAGGGACGGGTGTTGAACTACGTTTTGCAAGCAAAAAAAGTTGTGCTACCTGCGTCATACGTAAAAAGCTGAAAAAAATTCGAAAATTTCAATCAAGAGGTCAAATAGCATACCAAAAAAGCAGCTTATTTGGTATGCTACAAAATATTTTCTCTTAGAAGTCAAAATATTTTTAAAAATCAATAGACATTTTTATCAGTAGACATTTGAGGTTTATTACAAAATTTGCTTAATCCTATAGGACTCAAACCGTAGAATGTATTACCTACCCTGAAGGTTTTAAAACGTAAAATGCACTCTCACTATTCCTATGAAATTTTCGCTTGATCTAAGGTCAATGATATCTTGATCTAAGGTCAAGGATATCGAATACTTTACGCTTTCTTTTAGAATGCAGCATATTGACATCACATACCATTATTATCATTTAAATTGAAACGAAAGAAACCTAAATTAAGTTAAATTTTAATTAATTAAAACAAATAAAATATGATTAATTAGAAAATATATAATTCAAATAGGTATTTATCGTAAATGAATCGAACTAAAATAAATAATATATGTAATATAATAAAAAGCTTAAAAATTAAAATGTAAAAAACGTCTAATAGATAATTTGTCTTAAAATAAAAATAAAATAATTAAATAATTAATAAACAAAGTGATTGTAAATGAATTGAATAAATGAATGATAAATAAAAATGTAAGAGGTCTTAGAATTCCTATAATAAATTCAATTAAGTATTATTAATGTGCAGTGTTTTAAAGAACTTGAACGTGTTAAGTTTTAATGTACAAATTACTATATTATATGTTTTTGTATATAGATTGAAGATTTAATAGATTATATAGTTTAACTTAAGGTTGTATGGCCATTAAACGAATCAAAATCAAAATTCTGTAATATTTCAATATTTTTAGAGCATTTTTTTACATTTACGTCATACAAATTGCCTAGTTTACGATATTTTTAGAGCATTTTTTTACATTCACGCCATATAAATTGATTAGTTGGCTAGTTGAAATGAAATTATATTATTATTTTCTGTTTTTTTTGTATAATTGATAATAAAGAAAATTGAATTATCCTTTTTGATGTGCCGTACTTGTTAAAAAAAAGTCGTTTATAAAAAGATAAGATTGATTGTACATTAAGCCAAATTTTAATTTTTTCATATCTACGTATGAAATCACTTTTTTTTGTAATAAAATCTAACAAAGAATTTTCATTTAATTAATCATTAAAAATTGGAATATTAATATGTTGTGAATATTAAATTTTGAGTGGACGCATATATTTTCGATAATGTTGTTTCATCTTTTAACGATTTAAAAATAAAAAGCTTCTACTTTTATAAATTAAATTTCGTACATTACGTTAACAGAAAAATAAAAAATATATCTGACGAAGAGTTTTGTAAATATCGTTTGTAAATAGATAAAAAATTTACGAAAAATTCAAAACATGATTATTTATTATTTTTAGTAATGAAATAATTAGATAAATCGATTAATAGTGATGCTATCTATAAACTTGTATAATTAAATTATAGATAAAAATGTTTAATTTCTATTAAAATTTATTTATAACTTGCGGGAGACTGTTCAATCAACTTTAACAAATAGTTGAATTATTTAAATTGATGTGTGATTGAAATTCTTGTCACAAAAATGTCGTTATTTTTCTTTTTACCTCGGAAACTTCTGGTCAATTTTAGCAACAAAGATTTTGTAAAGGATCTGAGCTTAAAGTCAGCAGATATTCCATTAGTTTTAATTAAGTTGTTATCTTTACCGTTAAATTCATTTAATCATGATGTATTTTATCAAATAATCAAAAATTCCATACAAAAAGCTATTACATAAAATTTCTAATACCCTTGATAAAAATAGTTTGATTTAGCACCCCTAAATTAAGAAGGTTAAAGTGGGTTAAATTATTACATTAAAACCCAAAATCAATGAATCGATATTCACTTAAGATCACATCAATATCATCGATTACCTATATATATCTGTAGATATTGAAAGGTGTGCTTTTATTTATAGGATATTTAATAGGTAATTTACAACTTTATTACAATACTTTTTTGTTAGTATTGTTGAAATCAACCAACCACATACTCCTATATTTATATTATTAATATAAATTAGGGACGTAAAATTCAAGCCCTCTTTTTTAAAACCAATTGTTTGAGGGTACCAGTTTAAAAAAAAGAATTTTTTTGGGTCGGTAAATTAGTCATCATCTGCCGTTTTACCACAAAATAACAATACGAATTAAAAGGGTGTTTTAGGGGTATTAAAAGACGAGAGGGGAAATCAGAAATACCACAAGGTAAATAATATAAATTCAAAAAATTCCATCGTCCACCGAAAATGAAGACTAAAAGATTTTTCTCAAAGGAATTAAAATATCGTTACGGATATTCATGATAATGAAATAAATATATCTTCTAGTTTCGAAATTTTCATTATTTCTTCATCAGTTTTTCTAATAACAAGGTTTTCTTGAAATTGTGTTATATTATTCCGAAACTTTATTCAGAAAAACGTTTCAAAATCTTTATTATTTCGGTGTCGCTTCTATAACTTAAATAAATAATTGTTTGTGGGGACTTTTTGAGAAGAAGCTACAAGAACTAAAAAAAAATCAATACTTTTTGACAATTTTGATTAAAAGAAAAGCAAACAATTAAAAGCGGGTGATTTCATTTCATTTCAAACAATTTTCAATGGAAAAAATACATTTTTTGTACTATTTACGGGAAAATATTTGTCATATAAATTTCATCTTCTCAAATGAATTACCAGAAAATTACCATTGCTTAATAATACTCGTAACCAGCCAGATCGGCGTTGAGTTGTAACTGTTTTCCTTTTTATTTCAAGCTCACCCATATTTTTCCGTTCAAACTTCTCGTTTAAAAATTTCAAATATTATTAGATATTCAATCTTATACTCTTGAAACTATCCAATAGATAAATTTAACGGACAGTGGGGTAATAAAACAGAAAATTCGTTTAAGGACGTTCCCCAAAATCACGTTTTCTTAGAATAATCTTTAAATCATGTATATGCATTTTAATTAATACCCTTTATAAGCAGGTAATTGTTAAAACTCTTTACGGGGTTAAATTTAGAGATTTCAGCTGTTAAAGTTTGCGTTGATAACATATAAATTCTATATAGATATGCTTTATTATGCGTAACAAGGCTACTTTTCTTACGATTAGTTTGGAAAATTAATATTCATTAGTTGAAAGCATGACAAATATTTTCCTATAAAAAAAATTACGACAAACGGCTTTCGTTTTTCCTTAAAATACATGTAAAAGTGATGAAATGATTGGCATTTGTGTTTTATATATCTTCTAAAAGTAATTTTCTCTTAATCTTTAGGCATCAATTTTTTTAAAACTGTGGTTTATACCGAAAAATTTTACTCTTAATTTTCGTTCAATTTTCACCAGAATTAATACTCAAAATTTGAAACGTATGTCTTAAATATGTTCATACACTCATTTTGGGAACGTTCCTAAATCTTATTACGACGAAAATCAATAGATCCGATAGGTAAATTTGACGGGCATTCAGAAAATTAAACAGAAAATTATTTGCGTGAATTTTGAGGCACTCGTTCTTCCTTAAAATTCACTTAAAGTGATGTAGTGAATGGTATCTGTGTGTTATTTCTTCTATAAGTGATTTTCACTTAATATTTAGGCATCAATATTAAAAAAAACTATGGACTATATATCGAAAAATTTTAATTTTAATTTTCATCTAATTTTCTCAAATTCTAACAGAATTCACACTCAAAATTTGAAAAGTAAGTTTCATTTTCATACACTTATGTTTTTTGGGAACGTCCTTAAATCTTATTACGATGAAAATCAAAAGATCCGATAGGTAGATTTGACGGACATTCAGAAAATTAAAAAGAAAATTTTTGCGTGAAAACAAAAACAAGATCTTTAGATATGTAATAAACGTTTAAAAATGAGTGATCTCATCTGCTGCTAGATGAGATGCTGCACATATCTGAGATAATGTTTGAAAAAGTCATGCTATAAAAAAAAAAGACAACTGGTTTTTCATCTCACCAGCATATTATCTCTATCTTTCTCCAACTCATACAGCACACACACACACACACACACACACATAATATCGAAGGGTATAATAATAAACTAAAGTGAAATGGTACATATACAAACAGCTCCACCTTCATAACATATTTGAGCTCCGCCCTTATTGGCCCCAAATGCCACACTCCTCATGTCTATATATGTATGTTTGGATGACTCCACAAAACGGCTGAATAATAATATAACCGCACACAACATTGGTGGTAAAAAACTTAAAGTTACTATACTAACTGAGTTTTAGAGAGCGAAATATCGAAACGAGAGATACAAGCAAGAGCAGAGCAGCGAGTAGAGAGTAGAGTTAGTTTCCGAGTAAATATTTTTCGGGGGTGACTTTTCACTCACTCAAATATTTACATATCGCTCGATTGTGTGCTCGCTCTCAACGTCAGATATTTATTACCATCTTTTGGGGATACATTATAGATAGACACGTTGCGTTGTTGTTCGGAGAGTTACCCCGGTGTTTAGTTGTGGGTCACTTGTGTGTCACAATCGCCGCAGATGTGTGCATATATATATATATATGTAGTATGTATACGCCGCCCAGTGACCATCACTAATCGTGTCGATCAACCAAAAGTGTGCGGAGTTTGAACAACATCATGACATCGGTTCGTCGCGCGTTCTAGTGTGCATTTATATGTTGCATTGACGCCTTCATCTTTAAAATATTAAATCAACTGTTGATTTTCCAACGCTTTTCTTTGGTGCAAAAGGACAACTAAAACCCATTTACCATATATACATATATATATATACAGAGCTTTATTATATATAGCTCGTTTGCTCGTTTGCCAATTATTTATGCTAAATGCAATTTAACAAACTTAAACTTATTTTCGCACGGTTTACTTAACTTATCTCTTTTCGGTGACTGACTTTTAGTGTGGTTTTATTAATAACTTGTTACAAATCAAAATAAACTCAAAAAGTAAATTTTATATTCCATAAAATATTCTGGGAAAGTGCTGATTTTTATTATTATTTTTTAATACAAAATTGTTTTCGCGCGTTCTTTGGTTTTTTTTTTTTGATTCGCGAGTGATATTTTATTTTGGTGAACTTAAAAACTGTGTTTTTTTTAAATAAAATTAAATAAATTTTGATGTGTTTGGAACAAGTTGTGTTTTTTTTTATTTAAAGTGGTTTAAATTTTGTTTCGTTAAAGGTGAGTTTTTCATTTAAAATTATTTTTTTATGCATTAAAAAATTATAATTATTTTGTTGAAAATTTGGTATTCAATTTCAAAGAAATGACACCTCAAAAATTTTCCTAAAGTTAGACTATAAAAAACTGCTTTCCATAAAACACTCTGGAAAAAGTTTACACATTTTATAGCATGTACAAAAACTATTTCCGTCGGCCGAATAATGTACGGCGTTTTTCCTTCGTGAATAATCATCAAACTATTATTTGAAACTGTTTTCTTCAATTTTTACTAAAAATAGTTTTATTTTGTAAAATAAATTTTATAAAATAAGAGTTTTTTTAATAATTATTTTTCTTTGATTTTAAAATTTCACATTTTATTTATTACGATTTGGAGGGATCCTTTAATAAATTTACTATTTTTGGGCATTAAAATTCTGATTTTTATAATCTGTTGTCAAAAATGTTTAAAAAATATTAATACTTATGCGACGCGAGTCAAATTCGTACCTGTATAGGCGACCGAAAAGAAAAATGTTTACAACACCAAGAAAAATTCTGCCCTAATAAAATATATCTTTAAAATCTGAACATTAATAAAAGAAAGCTTTAATTTGACAATTTTACTATAAAATTTTAGAATTATTAATGGATTAAACTTAGGATAATTTTAATGTAGAGTTTCAGCAAAAATAAGCTTTCGAAATAGTTAATTTTGAATGAATATGTTGGTAAAATAAAGCAAAAATTATGTCAGATAATTTATTAGCACAAAAAATTTCAGTTTTTAAAGTTTTGAACATAACATATAAAAGTTATCTTAAATTGGCGCGATTTTTTCTCTATGTTTTAATTTTGTCCGTCGCATAGCAAAAATTTACTTGATATGATTGTCTCTATTGATATCTTCTGCTAAAATCACGATTGTCAATTCAATGTAAATATATATTTTTTTTGGTGAGCTTTATCATCTTTCTAAGTTGTAAAGAATTTGGCGTGGAATCGTCGGGTATATTATATATTTAAACATTGTATCTTTTATATGGTTAATTTTACAGATAAATATTTCTATGCGCTTCCACCATAAAATATAATTTAATTCTAAATAAAAAACAATATATTGTATTCAAAATTTGATCTTTTAAACCGTAGATTTTTCAAATAATGTAAAATTATTGTTATAAAATATATAATTGTGATTAGAAGAGCTTCATTCAATAAAATTGAAGTACAAAACTGGGCTGTAATTGACTGAATATTAATCTCAATAGTTTGTGCAAAATTGCAACAAAATTTCTCAATAAAAGCCAATAGAAATTAACTGAAAAACAAGTCGATATCAATATATGACATTCACAGGTTTTTAATTTTAAAGACAGAACTTTTTGTACTTTTATATTAAGTACCTGAAAATTGTTAAAAAAATATATATATTAAAATCAGTTTTAAGTGAAATTTAATCTGACTTACAAGAAATTACCTTTTTAAATATATATCTACTATCTACTACACATTTTTAATAAAAAAAGGCAACTTTATATTATATTTTATATATAATTTATAAACATTTTGTTAACAGTATCTACCAGTACTATATGTATTAAATTTCATATATTTTTAATTAAAAAAATATTTTAAAAATAAACTTAACAAAAAAAAAATATATATATATTTAAACTAAATTAAAAAGATATTAAATATACAATTTTTATTTAAATACATATTTTTTATCTATTCAGAATCAAAATATTTCTTTTTTTTGTATTTTTAATAATAAAAATATGATTTTTATTAATAATTATAATAATAGTTCCCGCTTAATTGGTCAATGCCAGTATAATAATATCAAATTTCAATGGCTAAATCAGAAATGGCACATGGATCAAAAATATTTAATATTTATTAAAAAAACAAATAAAACTAAATATTGATAATTTAAGGATATGTCCATAGAAATGCATTTGAAAAGATTCCCGAAATTTAACAGGAGTCTTCATTCCTTCAGATTTTAGTTATCAATTAAAATAAAAATTCCGTGTAGTAAGGAAATAAATGATTCTTTTTACTAAGTTCAGTTAAGGTAGTACAAGCGCCAACTTGTGGTTAAAATTATTTGTACCTTATATTCTTCTTTGATGATGAATGTAGCCGAAAAATAAGAATAAAATTTTTCGATATTTGCCTTGAAGATTGTGTAATGATAATTTTGATTCTTATAAAATATCCTTATAAGTTTAATTTAATAACTATCCTGTTATTCGGAATAAACTCAAATTTATGGAAAACAGACCACAGTAAATTGACTCAGTAAAAAAAATTCAAATAAATGTATTTTAAAAAATAGTTTTATTTCATTGATAAAATGTTATTTCGATCAACTTCTTGAGAAAAATATCTATCGTTTTTAAACGCAAAGTTGAATTTTCGAATTATTTTTCGTAACACGAAAAGGTATATTTAATCAAGAAATTTATTTAAATTTATTAAAATATTCAAAGACTTAAATAAAGACTTTAAAAATAAATTATTAAAAAAAAAAAACTTTATAAAATGTAATTCTAGTAGCATTTTTGATTTAAAATTAAGTAGTTTTTAAAACCGGCTTAATAAAATAAAGAAGATATTAATACTTATTACTTATACATATAAAGCTTTATTATTTTTATCTGTAGAGATTTTTAAGTTGAAATGGGTTCAAGACGGTATTTCTTTGTAAGAATTTTAAGATAAACACTTTTTTTTGTGTGTTCCATTGAAAAAAGTATTAGAAATAGTTTAACTTTAAACTAAATATCTATACTGAAAATTGAGAATATTGTTTGTATATACCTAAAAACTGGCGCTTCAAATAAGTTTGGTTAATTGTAGCGCCAACAAATCTATTTTTAGCAATTTAGTTTGAATCCGTTTTAACCATTTATTTGAGGTTGTGTGATGCGACGGTTCAATCAATTTAACGGAAAAATAATAATATTTCAAATTTTTATTTTTCACTCACAAATAGATTCAAAACTGCACATCTAGAATGAAAAATTAACAAAAAAAAAAAAGAAACGTGTCGTGGGACGTCCGGTAAGAACTATGTTCATTTCGTGCAAATAACTGTATTAGTAATTAATGATAAATACCTTGCAGGTTTAGTTTAATTAGTTTCTTTTAAATGTTTTTGAATTTTATTTTTTCTCTTTTGATACTTTTATCATTTCTGTGGGTTGGTAATTTTAGATTTAATTGTCATTTTTTCTTGCAAGGTACTGTTTCCATATCTGTGCATTGGTAATTCTGAAAATTTGAAGTAATTAAAGAAGTCAAATTATTGTTTTATTATTTAAAGATTTAAATATTATAGTTACTTTAACTATATACTTCATGAATTAATTGTAATGTTAGTTTAAAAAAGACATACTTCTGATTTAGTAGTCAACCCCAATATGTACGTACATTATTTGTTCATACTTTAAATTATCTCTTATGTTTAATCTCTAATTATCTGTTATGTTTAACCTCTGATAACTCACAAATTGAAATTTGAGTGAAAAAACAAAAATGTTAGACAAAATTTACAAATTGATAGATTGTAAAATGTTTATGCATATTCTCAAAATTCATGGCAAGCTGAATCGATTAGAAAAGTTTCTACTTTTAAGATTTTGTTTCATATGGAACAATTTGTAAATGTGATAAACCAATCATAAATCGATTCTTAATTTGCACTTGAAATAAATATGAAAAACCCCTAGGGAAAAACTTATTGATTTACCTTCACATATTGTGAAGAAGCTTGTCGCGTCGGGAGGTCAAATACTTGTCAAATAAACTATAAAGTAATCAAAAAAGTATTTTTAACACTCAAAAATCATATAAAAGTAGTAAAATATTATAAATAAAACTGTTATAAAATAAATATTCGAAAAATCATATTAATAAAAATGTTATTAAACATACTTGAAAACTCTTCACATATTTACTATTTCGATTATAATTTCACTTTGATTTCATTCCAAAATAAAATAATACATGTAAATAAATATACAATATTGTTGAATTCTAGCACCTACTTCAAAAATATATTACTAACTCTTTAAGTTGGTTGTTGTTGGTGTTGATATGTATGTGTGTAGAAGAGTGTGTTTCTGTATTATCAATATGAAATATAAAAGGAATTAAACTATCAAATCTGTCATCAGACGTTGTGTTATCTTATAGAAATGTTTATTACAAATATTTAATATTATATCTTATTAATATATATGAAATTATATAAAAATACCATTCCGTCAAATAGTTGTTTTTATATTTTTAGCCCCCGAATGTGTCTGTGTGTTTGTCTGTCTGTGGCATGGTAGCCCCTAAACGGATGAACCAATTTTAATTTTTTTTTCTTCGTTTGAAAGGAAATTTAACGGAGAGTGTTCATAGCTCTGTTTCAAGTACGAGCTTAGAGTTTCGTTTTCGAAAAAACTAAAAAATTGGCGATGATTTTCAAAATCGATTCAGTTTGGAACAGGCATGGTGAATTATTTTAACTTATAAATAATTACTATGGAAATGAATGGTCAAATAAACCTGGCTAAATTCATTTTGAATAGTGAAATGGTAAAATTATTAAAACAATAATTCAAAACAATAATTTAAAAGAACAAACTCAACTCAAATATTTCAATTTCAATTAAAATATTTCCAAAAATTTGTCCCAAAAAATGATAGCTCTCTAAGTATCCAGTTCATCTCATCTGATGTCCTTCACCGTCACTTTGATATTGATTTAACAAAGAGTGTTATAAGTTTAAAGTGTTTAATTTTGCGTTTGTGTGTTTCTCAGTGGCATCGTAACCTTCAAACGGTCGAACCGACTTGATTGAGAACATTTTATAGCTAACTTTCAAAAAAATCGGTTTACAAGGAATAAAACAAGAAGAGGAAAATAAAACTTCAGAAATTGGAAAAAGTTTCATTCGTAAAAATTGGCTTAAATCATCGAAAACCTAATTCAAAAAAAGGAATTTATGCTAGAAAATTATGTATTGAGAAAAGTCGGGAATTATTTTGGATACCTTAAAAATTTCTATTTTATGAAGTAAAGTGTTTTCAGAACAGATTCAACTATTATATATGTTTAGTAACAATGTTAATATGTTTTATATTTAACTATAATATGCAATAAATACTTACTATTGAATGTTAGTAAGGTGCAATCACCCCAAAATATGGTACTTAACTTTTAAGAAACCATAGTAATGCCCTTTATTCTATCTATATATATACGATATGATATCAAATATATATTATTGCATTGCAAGTATGTAATAATAACACTAATATAATATAACTCACAACTCAAATAATTGTGAAGTATCTCTAATGTGTCAGTCACCAGTCATCACACATTCAAATAGAAGCACGCTTTTATATGTACAGGGTGTTTATACATTTGAATTTACTGTGTAAAAGTGGGATTCTCGGAAATAAACTTCTTGATATATTCGACGACGTAAACTCAATTAGTTAAATATCTTCGGATACTGAAAATCATTTAAATATACATAAATTCTTCGAAAATATCTTTAAACGAAAATGATTTCCATACGGACGTTCCTCGGGGAGGACCAAAAAAATCTCGTATTCATAGCGTTTTCGTAAGCAGTATCAAATTTTTTTGATACTGCTGTTAAAGCTGCTGTTTAAAGGCTGATTTTTCCAAAGATGAATTTGTAAAACTAAAATTCCTAAGTTAAAAGCAAGAAAAATATTTTCCTATAAAGAAAATTATAACAGACGGCCCTCGTTTTTCCATTAAATGCATTTAAAGTGATGAGATGAATGGCATTATTGTGTTATTTCTTCTATAAACTATTCTATCTAGATCATAAGGCATCAATATTTCAAAAACTATGAAATATATATCGAAAAATTTTACTCAAAAATGATCAAACATTCACTTTTTGAGGAAATATCTCAAGGATATTTTGTATTAATACATTTTCAAGGACTACCATATCAAATGAAACGTTTTTTTTTGCAATGAAAAACAAAACTTAATGTAAAATTGTAAAACGACTTGTATAATGTTTGGCAGTATTTGTAAGTTTCTATAAAAGGACGAAAATGCAAATTTTGACATGAATCTTTTAAGCGTTAATAAAAGAAACACATGTCAACAGTATTTTTTTTATCAGGTTTTATCGAGTATAAAAATAGTAAATAAATTGGTGGAGGTGCAATTAAGTAAGGTAACATATCCTTCCTTACTATGTTATATGTATTTATTTGCGCTCCCACCATATTTTACAACTTACTTGATTCAAAGAGAATTAATATTCAATGTTGAATTTCTAGAATTGAGTCGAATTTTTTTGGTGTAAAACCTTTCCGAAATAATATATTACATACCACTGACCATAATATTGACATAAACTGCTTTACTTCAATAATTCTAAAAGAATTATTGATTCTGTATCGACATTGTAATTGTGTTTCTATCGAATGTGATACATTTCTTTTGTAGACAAATATTACCTGAACGACGCTTGTAGTTTGTACTTGGTAAATTTTCAAATATAGTTCTTTGGCCTTTATCTCGTATTTTAGATTTCAGTAGATCTTCAGATGTAAGGACAAGCTCTTACAATTTCTTTTAGATTTAAAATCGAGAATACCAAAATTTATAACCTTGGTATGAACCTAATAACTTTTTAATAATTGTAAATCTATTTATGCACTCTTCTGTATATGAATAACTTGATTTTTTTCAAATAAAACATTATAAATGTGTTCTTGTAAACAACTTTTAATTGAATACTAATTTCATATTCGGTATTTTTGACAATTTGAGGACTTACATTTATATTATTTAATAAAAAAAAATTAAAAAAATTATGATAATATAAAAGTTTGAATGATTTAAGAAAAAAAAGTACCATTATCGAATTAATTTCTTTTAATTTTAAGTTTAAAAAATGACAAAAAACAAGGTTTAACATCGATAACTATACTTGAAACTTTTATCAGTTAATAATTAATTATTTAAGCTTTTAACCGAATTGGTTCGACTACTGCAGGAGCTGTCACGGTGGTGAGGACGAAGAGACAATGTCTCATCTTCTCTGTCATTGCCCAGCTCTTGTCATGAGGAGATGGACTTACTTAAGCCAGCCTCTCTTGGACGATCTCTCCAACTTGGAGTCCGTCGACGTCAAAGCTCTCCTGCTGTTCTTAAACAGCTCCAAATGGTTCATGGAGTAGTGGCCAGGAATGGGCCAACCCTTTTTCGATACTAGAACGGACCCTATGGTCTAAGTGTGTCCCAGGACAGCCATTCTAACCTAACCAAATAGGTTGGTGAATGAACGTCCATAAATGTGGATTATTGAAAAGCAGAACTAAATTTTCTTTGCTTTTTAGACTAAGTAACTAAATATTTTTACATACTTTATTAACAGTTTTTTAATTTTGATGAAGTCATCCTGAAGATGTTCCACTAAAAACAAAATAACACCCTTTATTTTTCATGAATTTCTATGTTTATTTAAATAATATTTAGTTACAAAATAGAATCCTTATTTTAGTAGAGAAAGCTTCAACACTCATGTCTATTTTAATATTTTATTGTTAATGAAAAAAAATATATTATTTTATTATTACCAATGAATTGAACAATGTGTATTTATTTACCTTTATAAGTAAGTCGATAATAAAAATATCCCTTAATTTCATTTTATATTTAAAAGGGATGATTATGTAGCGTGTGGATGTATATGTTTGTATGCGTGTGTGTGTGTGTGATAAGCTACCTATCAAAGGTCATTAACTTTCAAAAGCTTAAAATAATGTGCTTTTATTATCTATAAGGAAGAAGTTAAAAATTTGGATTAAAATCAAACAGTATGAAGTTATTGTAGGCTGTAGGCGTATCAATGAAAAAGATTTCGTTTGTATCAGTGATGTGGTATAAATGAACTTTATTGAATAGTCATACTATTTTCGTATAAATTTATTGGAATAAAAGCTAACTATCGAGCTTTTAAGTAAACAAAACTAACGTGTAAATAATTACTGAAAATTAGTCGCTTAACGTGTATTCAATAGAATATTGAATAAAACGTTCATTTTGAAACTATGTTCCTTATTGCACATCATGGCTGGTTCAGAGGTAATACAATAAAAAAGTGAACAAAAACAACCACACTAAAACCCGACCATTTTCACTGGGAAACTAAAAAACTTTTCAGTCGATTCAGTTCAGCCATGAATTTTGAGAATATATATTTTTTTGTCAAAATTTTATGTTTTTTCATTTCAAAAAATTATTTGTTAAAGTGAGTTAACAGAAGTTAAAGATAATAGAGGTAATTTAAAGTTCGCCTTAGCTTCCTCAATCACTCGAATTATAGATATATGTCTTACTAAGCTGACTATTGGAAAGTCTTTTTTGTTTCACACATAAATATTACAAAGAAAACACCGCGCTCTAAACTTTAAAAGAACATAAAAAATTTTCCAACCCCTTCACAAAAAACATACATATATCTATTAATTAAAAAATAAAATAAAATTTTAAGTTATAATTAAGTTGTATAAATGCGTTCGTTGTTGTTGTGTCAGAGGGTAGACCGATTATTACACTACAAACTTGTTAAAAAAATAAAAACCAGCTGAAAACTGAATTCAATATTGATTTTCATCTTAGTATACAAAGTGTGCTCCGTCATAATCAGTCAATACCCAAAAAAAAATCCGTGGTAGATATGATATTTAGACGTCAGATTGTTTTGCAACACTTTCACATCAATGTGTAAGCAGATTAGGAAATAATACCAAGAGTTTGTTCATTATGTAATTTGTATATCAAATCTGTAATAAAATTGCCTATGTTGATAATATTTTTCTCGCCTGTTTTTAGCCACGGATACCTGGTACTGTGTAATTTCGTACGGGTCGAGCAAGTGATGTTATGTTGGTATAAATAAGGATTTAAAATTATCATTACATATTTTAGGATAATTTAATTTTCTCATGTTGGTATGGGTTCACGGTTTATCAAATGTAATATAAATTATTAGCCCGATTCGTGCGGATTTCTAAGTGCGGTATCCGTGGCTAAAAAACAGGCTAGACTCATAATATAATATCAATAGTAATTTATATTATTTTTATTTATAGGCAATTTTATTACAGATATGATATACAAATTATATAATGAAAAAATTGAAATCTTAAAATTAATTATCTGGAATGTTTTATCCTAAATGGTACATTTTTAGACCGTGAATCTATGCCAATAAAATAGAGGTAAATTAGGAGTAAATCATGGAATTTGATAACGGATTAAGAAAGATTTCGCATAGACAGGAAAAATCAAGCACGAGAAATAATACATAAAATTTCCTAAAAATTTTTAATTTCTAAATCTTTTTTAAAAATTTTGTCAGACTTTAGGATGGTCTTGTGCTAAATATTAAACAAAATTTTGCCTGTAAGTATTTTGCCTACGATAAATATTATCTTTTTATTAATATAAAATAAGAAGGTTTAAATTTCATGCTTCTTTCACAGCCTGAGCCTTAATTGTTCTGAACATTAAGAACGTAATCATGTATAACTTTTGCCACGTTTTCAGGATGAAAACTCTAGTTTTCTATCAGAAAACTTATAAAGTATTTCTCATCTATACACATAAAAATATTGTTCATAACCGTTGAAGCATAAATTTACTGACACGTGATCACTTGTTTAATTTTTATTTTTTTTTTTATATTTATTTCAGATATATAGGGAATAAAAAAAAATTTATTACTGCTACTACTCTAAGCCTTGTGTGTCATATGCCGTCATAATTGTTTGGCAAGGATTTAGTTATATGTATAATTATCATTATATCACATCACATGTGTATATTCGAAAATTAATGAAAAATATGTACATGAATATATACAAATAATATGCTGTATTAAATCTATATTTTGAATAATTTATTTTGTGTATAATCTGGAACAAATTAAAAATTTGTTTGGAACAAATTAGAAATTTGTTTTTAAAAATTTTGCCCTTCTGTCTTTTTGTCCCTCTTCTTAAAAATTCTTTTTGAGATAGTAACTTAGTTTTTTATATAAATATATGCTTATATCAATTTAAGCCCAATTTTAGAAAAGCCTAGTTCCTTATAATAGCAGAAAAACAAATCATATTTATTGCTATTTTCTTTTTAAATTTAAGGGCATCATATATAAAGGGTCTGTTCATTTTCGAAGTTAACTGTATTGAAATCATGGTTAATGTATTCTTTAATGGACAATATTTGTCACGAAGGCTGGTTTTTTTTAGTAGGTCTGGCTTTCTAAGAAATATGCTTTTCTGAAAATTGTTATAGTAAGAAATTCACGACATATAGTGATGTTATAAACAATACTGAGCCTTTCTATTTCTCTCTGTGGTATTGCAGTTCCAAAACAGTTATTTTCGTCTTTTTCAACTTTTACAGTATCTCATATCATGGTGGAAGCGCAGGGAAGATTATAAGATAAAAATAGGTTTCTGTGATTCCATTTTGATAAACAACAATTTTTAACACAAATTAAGATCGATATAGTTGTTTATTTATGCGTAAAAAAAAACGTTGTTTTACGAATTTTAACGAAATTCATCTACCAATTTGGTGACAGTGGAAGAAACTTATCTCGCTATTACGTAAGATGTATCTACAATCTGACAAATGAAGCTTTGTTAATAATGCTTTTTGAAATTGATGAAACCTTAAATATCTCAGTTTTTTTTTGATCAGCAAGCTACCACTGTTTTAGCCATAAAACACACTGATCTAGATGGAAATAGCACTGTCGACAGTTTTGCTCTGCAAGACACGAGTTTCATCTTTGAGAAGGCAAAGTTAATAAGCTTTGAAATATCTTCATTTCTAGGACTGTGTAACTTTATAATCTTGAAAATGTATAGCTCTTAAGAACGTGGAGATTATCTTGGAGGACTAGAAGAAGAAAGCAAACTACATATTTTGCTGTTGTTCACAAGAAATTAAAAGATAGGTACTGGTAAGCTCATAAATTAAAAAAGGGAATATCATGAATCTATCGAGTCCTAAGTGACATAATAATCTTCCAGGCAATCCAATTAAACTGAAAGGACATTCTTTTCGTAGATAGCACACTTTCAACAACGAAATATTTCATGACATTTATAAAATCTTGGCCAATCTAAATTGATAGAAATTTCTGTGATTTAAGTAAGTTTTTCTATGAAATCTATACATTTCATTTTGAAACACTTACCTTATATCAACCTATTTGCAAACCCCCTAACAATTAGTTCGAAGAAAAGCGTTTATTAAAATTATCAGTCTTTAAATAAAAGTGTAGATATATATATACACACATACTTTTCTGCTCTTTATAAAAAAGTAAGCGGTATATTTTTATTAAAAAAAAAAATGAAGAAGTCATCTTAAAAATATTCTGGTTATAGAAATCGGTAACTCTTTGTAGGTATAATAATATTTTTATTTATTTACTTACAATTACTACAACATAGAACTATACAATTATATTTATGTTTTTTTATTTTTTTCTGAATCGTTTGTGGGTACAGTGTATACTTGTATAGCAACAGATAATAGGCATATAATAATAAGGACACAAGTTTATTTTTTTATATTCACTAGTTGTAGTTCATAGAGGAGTTTTTTTTGTGTGTACAGAGTCAAATAGTTCAATGTTATAAAAATATAGTGCATAGTACACATAGTAGAGTCCCCTTTTAGCTTTGGCGAACGTGAATGAACTATTTATACAGGATGTGTACTTAAATTGGCTACATATGGAAAATTCTTTATAAAAAGCTCTGCTTTTGAAAATATTTATCTTGTGTCCTATTATAAATTTTTTTTAAATAATTTCCTACATATCTCGGGAGTGATTTCTTGAAGCGTTTCGCATATTATCTGTTCAAAATGGTCTACATTTCTAAACGATCATCAACATTCCTATAGAATTTTTTCAATTTGTGTCCGCTCTGTACATTCGATGGCAAGAGTGAATAGCTGAATGTTAATATTTTCGAAAGCAGAGAGAGAACCTCATTAAAAAATACAAAAAATTGATACCGGATTATTTCATATTGCGTCCTAGGCCATGCTGGACTTTTTATCAAGAACAACTTTTTTTCATAAAACAAATAATATAAAAGTTTTCCACATGGTACCGATTAAATTTGACACACTGTATACATGTATGTTTTTAATAGATGTATTGTAGAAAAGTACTTACCTATCTTCAATTGATTCCTGTGTCATTACAGGATACGAAAAAAAAAAGAATTTATTGTAGGAAGTTAGTTTAGGGTGGTCAATGAAACTCTTATATCTGGAATTGTAAGCAGTATATATTTTATCGAGTTTAAATCCTGGATAAATTTGTTTATCTTTTTAACCAGTAGATTTTCAACAAAAAGTCTCGTGTTAAAAGTATGCTTTGCTAGGGCAGTTTTTCTTTTAGTCAGTTAAGTCTCATGAGATTCATGAAAGGTTTTAGTTGTTTGTTTCATTATTCATCAATGAACTTGCCAAATTTCAGAAATAAATTTGGCAAGTTTGATGTTTACAGTGAACAATAACAGGAGGGATTGTTTTCTTCTTCTTATCCACCAAGATGATCTCTTCGTTCTAAAAAGGACTACATTTTTCTAAAGATTACAGTGTTATGCTGCCGTAGAAGTGAAGGTTTTTCTAGGCTTTTCATGTCTTGCAGTGAAAAACTGTCGACAGTATTATTTCCATCGAGATAAGTGTGTTTTATAAAACTAAAACAGCGGTAGCTTGCTTAAGTCATGATGAAAAATATCAAGCAATCTTTTGTATCTTTTGTAGGAGAATTATTATTTTTGACTTTATAGCTCGCTTAGTCTTGCCAATGTGTAAGGATAAAACCAATGTACAAGATCAAGTGTGCAAGACAGTTTTAGATCAAGATTAATGTGAAAGACTACGATCAATGTAAGGGTATAAGACAAAGATAGTCAAATTAATCTTGTTTTGCTCTTGATACATAAAATTAGATGAGAAAACATTATCCAATAAAAACTCTATTGCTCTATAAGGTTGTCTAATTTTTAAAATTTGATCTTATCGATTTATTCTCTTTTATAAGAGCCTTAGAGCCTAGAGCCTTACACTAAGCCAAACAATCTAAGGACGAAGTGTTTAGCAATACTCTTACCTTGAAGTTCAAAAAGATGATATCTCAAAAAGAATCTCTGCTTGAAATATGTCGAAACTTTTACTCATTCTGAATGGTATACTTTCGAAATTGAAAAGACCTTTCTTGGTTTTTATAATACCCTCTATATATATATATATATATATAGCTTTAAAATAAAATCTACCATCAGTGTGGTACACACACACACACTCACACACACATACAATCGTATGTGGCTTTATAAGTATAATTAAAATTTACATTCATTCAAAATGAAAAGAGGTTATGTTGTTCAACTACCTATATATAGGTGAATACTGTGAATGTACTACTACTAGAGCTTTTTATACACATATATAATATTATATTATATACACACAATTATGCAGTACATAGTTCTGACACACACACACACAGAGACCTGGCTGGTTGGCTGGCATCATCAAACTTCAGTTTCAGACTTCCACAACATCGTCAAAGTTATTGAAATTACATCAAAGTTAATGATGTGTTTTATTGTGTTAAATCAACAAAGTAATGAATGAATGTGAATGACTGTATGTATATATGTGTGTGTGTTTGTGTAGGTATCTACTATACCGACCGACTACTTTTTATTTTTTTATTTTAAAGTATTTGAAATGTAAAAACTTAATAAATAAAATTCTACTTCGGATTTGTTTTTATCTAAATGAACTTTAGAATATTTGATAGAATGTATTTAATGCTTTTGTTTCTAAGCTGTGTTTGACATAACTTATAAATTAGGTTATGTTATGCTAAAATACATTAGGTTAGGTTACGATTAGTGAGGATAGGTTAGGTTGACATTTATTTTGTTTTTTATGATTTTTAATTAAATATGGCTGTAGATTAAAGAACACAGGTTTAAACATTAAATATCACAACACAAAACTATGGAATGACCTAGTCCATTAAAAGAGTAAACTATTTTTTATCAGACAGTTTATTTATACATTTGAACATTATTGTTGTAAAATTACTATGATTTCTTAACTACTTATTCAAAGTCTAACTTGTCGCATGGTATAATGATTTTCCCAATATTATCTGAATAATATTCTATTGACTTTCGGAATTAGTTTTGCAGAAACTATAACTGTTGGTGTTGGCGCAGTGAAGTAGGAAGGACAACGAAGATTTTTTTAAAGATTCTTGTACTTGTGGCCATAATTGCCAGGATACTTCTGAGTACTCGTTGTAACTATCGGTAAATTTGGGTGACTAAGGTCATTGTGTTGGTCAATAACTAACATTTGGTTGATTTTGAGCTTTGTTAAACCAAATATAGTTTGAAATTACCAACAAAATTCTACTTTTTGCGTTCATAATCTAATCGAGGGTTCAATTAAAAAGAAACAAATTAAAAAAAATGAAAATGTTGTCGAATTAACTAACTATTATAGCTCTTTTTTTTTAAGATGTAAAATTCGGTTCATTAATTAAATTCAACTATTGAGTAAGAATTTAGTTTAAAAATAAAAGTTTTTAAGAACTACTACCTTTTTAAATATTTTTTTTTGTAAATAATTAAAGAAATAAGTTTTGTATATATTTTCTCAATTAACAAACAAACATACAAAAGATCAAAGGACATTTCCATGTGAATAGTTATATAAGTATCAAAAATTATTCGACATACGTTACTTAAAATCTACTTTAATCTATCAAAATATAAAAATACACAAAGGCTATTACTTTGGGTATGTACTACATGATTCCACAAAGGCCTCAGGTTCAATTAAATAGTTGACTTTTCATTGAATTTTAATTTGAAGCATAGACCCAGACAAATTTTTGGAGGGAAAAATATGAACTTTTCATTATTACTATGTCCTTTACTTTTTGGTTTAAATTTGTTGCTTGCGTTGATGAAAAATATAAAAAAAATACAAAAAGTTGATGAAACATGAAATATAGGGTAAATTGGACTCATAAAATTTAAAAAACGGGTACATTTAGCAATGGGATAAACGGTTTTTGAGAGATCACCTAAAAAGTTTATTTTGGAGATTCTGGAAATATATAGCTTCCGCAATTTTTTAGCGATCTAAGTTTTACACAAACACCTATGATAAAAATAAACAAGAGAAGAAAAAAAATTCATAGAAAACTTGACAATAGAGTAAAAGCGCTTTTATTTTTAAAAGAAAAATATCATTTAATATTTGTATGCAATCACAATAATAATTTACTTTTTGTAAATACAGTCAAACCTGGGTAAGTGAGAACTGGATAAGTGAGAAAACTCTATAAGTGAGAGTTATAGCCAGGACCCGTCATTTTAAGCTCCAAAAACCTATATTAGCGAGAAACAGAAACCTCTATAAGAGAGAGTCGTTTTTCCCTCATGGACCTCCATTAAGTGAGACTGCTACTAATCTATACCTCCATAAGCGACAGTCGAGCTTTATTTATTTATATTATTTAGGAGGAACTATAGCTACAATAAAAATACATTTTACTTCCTGTGACTTGTTATTGCTGCGTACCTCTATAAGAGAGAAACGCTACCCATGTACCTGCATTAGCGAGAAACTCGGGCTAGTGAGAAGCCTCTATAAACGAAAATGAGATTGTGCTCCCTTGAACTCTCGCTTATCCAGGTTTGACTGTATTTTAGTTTAAAAGCAGGTCTTTAATTTATGTTTTTTAATGTTTAAATACAATACAAAATATATTCTTAATCCATAAAATACTGTTGAAAATATACCTTCTGCATATCTCGTTCTCTACAAACCCCTGCGTTTCATCAAATTCACCTGCATCTTTTAATCGTATATATTTAAGTGTAGGTGTTGATTTGAAGGTTTTAGGATGCTATAGCAAAGTACATGTAAACTATAAATGTATTACTTTCAAGACAGCAAAAATTTCGAAGAACACGACGAACATTGACGCATAAGTTTAAATTATCTCTATTATCTTTAACTTCTGATAACTCACATTCACAACTCTTTTTTTAATGAAAAAACATAAAATTTTTACCAGAAATACAAATTGATAAATTATAAAAATATTTTCGCATATTCTCGAAATTCTTAGGTAATTTGAATGAAAATGAACGGTTTTTGGTGTAGTTTTCTTTTTACATTTTGTTTTGTGTTACCTCCTAACCAGCAAACAAATCAGAACGATATGGAAACAGAGTTCCGAAAATTCGACCCAGATAAGCTTCGAAATCGATTTAGCTTTCATCTAAGAGCTTCAGGTCCGATTCCAGGTATCGAAACTAATTTTAACGTCTAGATCTTGATTAAATACTTCAAATATAACTGAAATCGAAAGACACGAGCTGCAATTGCATTAATTCATTTCAGAATTTACGAAACCTTCATCTAGTTCATATATTTTCATTCTTATAAAGCTTCATCTTACATATATTCTGCATAGCGAAAAAAAAGGGGCAAATCACAATTATACAAATTCAAACCGCACATATAGTTAAAAAAAAAGTACTTATACAAATTATATTTTCTTTGAAAGGTTACACAACCAGTGAAAATGTTTCTATAAAATTTTCAAGTAAAAAAAAAACTCGTTACATATATTATTACTTTTATTTCATTTACCATTGCTTGCTGCTTGCTGCTTGCTGCTATTCGTTCGCTTATAATCATATGCTTCAGCTTTCGCTTGTGTGGTGTATTTACCAAACTGAATAACAGAAACATACATACACAGAGTCGTCGTCGGTAAAAGATTAAAAAAAAGCCTTTTTTTTTTTACTCCAAGTATAAATTTCTTTTATATTAAAAAAATAAATGTACAATATTTGTGTTTCGTTTGTGTTTCTAAAATGTAACTCTTAAACTCTCGGTAAGCCAAGCCAACAACAGTTTTCTTTACGTCCCATAAATAATTATTCTAAAATATATGTATTCATAATAATTTTTTTTTTGTGTATAGAACATAATAATACAAAGGAATATGTTTTTCTGTGTGATTCTAAATAAAAATAAAAAAGTATAATAATAAAAAATAATTTTTTTATGTTAATTACTTTTCCATTAATAATATTTCGGTATAGAAATATGTTTTTTTGAGTTAAATTTCTTGGCTTTGAAATCATTTTGAATAAATACTTGTTGAAATGGTTTTTTTTTAATGTAAATAAAATGTTTATACTGAGAAAGGAGCAGAGAATATTTGACAAACACTATGAGATAAATCCAGAAAAACAAATATTAACATATTATTCGGCGATGATGCGAATTCGACACTAAAATTTGATTTTTGTTTGAAATTAGTAAAAGTATTAAGAAACAAGTGAAAACAAACAATTGACTGAGTTAATTATTGAAATACCATGCATGGTCAGTGTTGATTTCTTTATCACATTACACAAACAAACATGTGACACATACATAACTGATAATTAAGTATAGTACATATTATAAAATTTCCGCCTAATTGGCGCCCTCACAGGTAAACAGTGATGTTTACGAAAAAATTTTTCAAACAAAAGTTGTTTAATTTTTGATAAAGAACATTTTTTACATTTAAACTTTTGTTCTTTCTCTAACGGTTTACAAGATGGGTCCTACGGACCCAAGACCCAATTGACCTATGTTGCTCATTTACGAACTTGACCTCACTTTTTACGTCCTGAGTACGCTGTAAAAATTTCAGCTCGATATCTTTTTTCGTTTTTGAGTTATTGTGTCCACAGACGCACGGACGGACGGACAACCGGAAATGGACTAATTAGGTGATTTTATGAACACCTATGACAAAATTTTTTTCCTAGCATCATTATTTTTAAGCGTTACAAACTTGGGACTAAACTTAATATACTATGTATATTTCATATATACATGGTATAAAAATGACGGATAGCGGTATTGTCTATCTGATATCAAAAGGGAATTCGAAAATACGTTATGAGATCCCAATTCGAATGGTGGAGGTGCAGGGAAGACATGTTAAGAGTTATATAATAAGTATTCACTTTTATTATATTTCTTACAATGATTTTTATGGGTGATCAAATGATTTCTCATGGTTCTAACAAGTGTTTAGTAAGGAAATAGCAAAACATTATCGTCGATATTACATCAAATTTTCAGTTTATCTTGCGCTAACCTCTTGAAAGGTAAAATGGACCGGGCAAAACAGATCATGCGGTTTTCGTTGAAGAAAAAAGAAAATCTCATCTAGCAAAAAAACGAAGATGCTGAATGGTGAAGATGTCTATATCGCAAATTTGATGGGTGTTTTTTGTAAATTCATCCGCTCGCTTGCATCGATACTAATGATGATGAAAGTTATAATGTTCACAAGCAAAAAAGCTCTCATCAACTTTCTTCGATTTTTGTATTTTTCTATATTATTTTCGTTAATTTTCTCCTTAAATAACTCATTGGTTTTTTATTTCATTTAGTACTTCCATTTTGCCTTAAAGTGTGGTCCATTTTACTTCGATATGAAGGTAAAATGGACCAAAACGAGGCGGAATGAAAAATCAATTTTCAATAAGAAAAGTTTGATTTTTTCTTAAATATATCGTTTTGGCTTCTTTTGCGCTATACATTTTTAAATTGGAATAAAAACAAAACGGTATAAGATACCAATATTATTTTTATTTTTATTTTAAACTTACTATTTCAAATTTTACTTTATTTTTTTGTTCACATGCGATAAAGAAAATTACCACTCTGAAGTTAAGAAGGCCATAAAAATTATTTGTTTTGAGTGTTTTGTTTTATAGAAGTGCAAATGAACCATAATCCAACGACCAAATTTAATATGAATAAACCTAATTAGATCATCCTATATGTGCTTTTTAAAGGCGTCGATTTTTAATATTTAATTTAAAATATCGTTTAAAACTAAGACAACAGTGGTAGCTTTTACGGATTTTGTTTAAAATTTTGCACTTATTGTTTCTCTTTTCGATCAATAAGACTGAATTTGTGTGTTAGATTACTTTACGTATATACATAAACTAATATTTTGTCTAGAATCACTTAAATAGCAAACAATATTTTATTTGAAAACCATAAAGTATAAGAGATTTATGTCAAGAATGATAAGCTTCCAGAATGTATTCTGGTATCCTGGTATTCAGTCCAGCTTTAGCTCCAGGTTGATGATAATCTATATATGTAGAGCCTTGTATAAAATACGATATGTTATACTTATATGTGACACCATCTAAACAGATTAATTGCAAAGCATGTAACCACAACGAATGTCACTATAAATCACTGGATTGGCTACTGGCTACTCTCAGTATATTTGTATGTAATCTTAAAAAATTTATTTTCTTTACTCTGTTTTTGTACAGGGTTGTACAAAAAGATGTTATCATGTAATTGAGAGACATTTTTCATCAAAGATGTTACTCATTACTAACTTTTATAAAATATTCGCTGTAAATACGTTCTTACGGTAATACAAGCACCTAAGTAATTTTAGATTTAGAGTTGAAATTATTTTTACCTTATTTTTAACTGCACCGAGTAGTTTTGGAGAAATCTATGAAAACATATCATCCATCTACCATCTAACCGCCAATAAACCTACTTTTGAAGTCATTTATTTATTTAAATAACCGGGCAATTCACCCTAAAATTTTCAGAATTGATTAAGACTTTGTCCAAATTTATATAAATCGGCCTTGGTGCTCGTATGTCCTTAAAGCTATCGTATCAATACTCTATATGTAAATCAGAGAAAGTATTTCCCTAAAACTTTCACACAATACTAATATATATATTCTAGAAAATCTCACACAGATTTTTATTTCTACGACACTTTTTAAAACCAACCCTAATATAAAAAAAAGCAGTACTTTAACGCTAGCAGAGAAATTATAATAAAAAAAGTATTACAACAATACACGTTTATATAAAAATAAATCGTTTGGTTTGATTGAATGACACGTGTACAGAACGTTTGAACGTTGTTCAAACATCAAACGGACCAACGCACACACGTTAACGTTAACGATATACCAGACACACCTTCATCTCAATTCGTTACGTTTAGCTGTACCCAACTCCTCTGGTGATGATGATATGATTGAAATGTCATGTATAACAAATTAATTATTATAATAAATTAATAACAATAGAAATTATTAAATTATTATATCAATTTCATATCGTAATTGTTATGAAAAATATAATCTTTTTTTTTATAACAATAGTCCAAAAGCCAATTATAAGCCGTTTAATTCAAGAAGTGTGCGGGCATAGTGTACATTTTTTTAAGGTTTTTGGAATTAATATCTGGAACGAATCAGATTTAATTGGAGTTAAAAATTTTGACGTATTTATTATTAGAGATATCGATCGTAAAAAACAAAATTCATTTGCCTATATTTGATGATAATTTAATGGAAAGCTCAATAATCTGCGAAAATTTGAAATTGGTTGCATACTTTTTTTTTTAATCTTCTAGGAAACTACTTTTGATTTTATAGAATTTTTTTTGTCACAAACTCATATAAATGAAAGAATAATTCATCTTAAGTATATTTTAATTATTTTTTTTTTAAATTAATAATTATTAATAAATTATTATTAATTTATTATTTACTTAATTATTAATAAAAATAGTTATATTTTTGAATAAAAAAAAAACGGTAGTGACATATCTACACCCCTTGAATTAGTCAGCCAACATAATCACGTTAAATTCACATTTTTCTGCTTGTTTCTATGGAAAATAACGTTATACTAATTGGAATCAAGTTTAGAAACAAACCATTTTTCATTCTGCATGTTATTTTATCATTTCTCCGTGCGGTGGCGGTTTCTTTATTGCTCGTTTCTTCAATTTTTGGGAGAAATAATGCCAAACCATACAAATTTTTGTAAATATTTATGGATATCTTCTTCTTCTAAACACTTTTACAAGCTTTATAATTCACTAGGGGGTGTTTGTTCATAACTTTTAATAATAATAAATTGCTCATAAATTAATTCTCAGCTCAGACACTTGAAAATTTTTCATATATATGAACCCCCCTAACAAATATTTGATTTGTTCTTTCAAAGTGAGAAATATAACAAAATTTGTAATTGAAAATAGCATGAATTCATTGAAGTTGAAGAAACTTTAACATGCATGCAACACATTTTTTAGTAATAATAAAAAACACTACAAAGTTAAAATTATTTTTGATATGATAAAATCTTTCACCCTGACAACTAACTCTTCACACCCCTTCCTTAAAATCTCACCCTTAAAAAAAAACTCTATATGATGTGTTAAGTGTTAATAATTTTATAACCAAATTTAAAATCTCATGAATAAATATGATTATTATTATTAATAATAAAAATAAATATATTGCGCGTAACATCGTAACATCAAGTGTAATAAACTTTAAAAATGAAAAGCTTTACTCTGTAGATAAAACAAACTATTGTCATTGTATTTGTAAGTATTGACAAACCGGATCGAATTTAAAAAGTCTGTTTTAACTTCATAAAAATATTTATAAAGTGTATCATTTCGATGGATTTTCATAGGTTTTTCACAGCATAATACCACTAAATTACTTCATTGCTTTGTATTTGTCCTTAACTTTAAATAAAATTATTTTTTAATCGCACAACAAAAAGTTTAAGCTCGGAAATCATTCTTTATATCGATAAATAAATGAAATTTTCGTGTTTTTTGAACAGAATTTATATTGCCTAGTGATTTTAAAACAAGGTATAGAACAACTTTTCTTCCATTACCAAGACAATTTGAGATTTAAGGTTGAAATTATTGTACCATATTATCATCAACTTTGATGATAAATTTTGGTATAACTTTATGAATGTAGACGAATCTGCCTTGGTTTTTGAAATATCTAAAGCTAAATAATTAAACAAAATTTTCGATATTTAGAAAATTACTCCAGATATCGAAATATATAATTCACCATCCAAATTGAAAATACTACCGTGCTCTTACAGCCTGTATTAGTTGGGCGCAACGGTTTCTTTTGTTTTCAATAGTTTATTAAGGCTTTAACTTTAATAAAAATAATTTTGTTTAAAGTTCCATCGACTAGTTTTGGACAAATCTATCAATAACGGTACACAGAAATATTTAGAAATGTTTTAAAAATGCCTCTATCTATAGAAGGAAAATATTTTCACAGCTTTTTGGTATATTGGTAAGTTTCTGTTCTTGAAAATGTTGGTTTGTGAACCACTTTAGGATCATAAATTTCTGTTACTTTTTTGTATTAATAGCTTAAGTAGGCTCCATTTGTTTGTCTAATTTTTCCGACTACTGTAAAATACTTTAATTTTTTATCAAAGTTAAAACCGATTTAAATATAAATAACTTCTGCATACAAAATCTATTGTATATCGATTTGTTCCTGTTTTTTTAGTCTCTAACAAAAAAAGGGTGGTAAAAAACAGTCAGTATATAAGTGTTAAAATATAGTTTTTTCATTTTTCAACCCCTAAAACTATATAAACAATCATAAGTTATCACATCGAAAACAGCTCTATATAAAAACAATGAATACTCCTGACTATAAAAATAATATTTCATGAATATATAATTAACTTCATCATATATTACTGAAGTTCTAAAACATTTATATAAAGAACAACCCCTTTACAATGTTATGTAAGTTGTTACAAATGATGTAACTGTTGTGTATGTAAGTGATAAGTAATTTGTTTTGTATAATATAAATAAATTTGCAAAGTCATACATATTGTATATTTAAAAATATGAATACTATTTGTGTAATAAATAGTTTTATATTATATAATATATATCATTCTTCTTTTAACAAAACTATAAAATATTATAGTTTTATATTCATAGATATTTCAATTATACTTAGATTGCTGAAGAAAATATAGTTTATCAAGTGAAAACAAACAATTGACTGAGTTAATTCTTAAAATACCATGTAAAGACAGTGTTGATTACGCAACGCAACCTTTTTTTTTACGATTTGTAAGTATAAAAAGATAGTCACTCACAAAATAATGATAGTATCTTTCTACTCACTTCTTCAGTGTAAATAGTAATAGACCAACACATACATATATACAAACATATATACTTGATACAATACCTCTAGCTATCTTGCGCCCTCGCGGGTAAAATTGTCGTTTTTTTAATCAAACATTTTATACATTTAAACTTTTGTTCTATTTCTAACGGTTTACAAGATTAGACCCAAGACCTAAATGACCTACGTTGCCCATTTATGAACTCAAATTGACTTTTTACGCCCTGAACATGCTTTAAAAATTTCAGCTTGGTATTTCATTTCGTTTTTGAGTTATCGAGTCGCCAGACTGACGAACGGAAATTGGACTAATAAGGTGATTTTATGAACACCTATTTCAAAATTTTGTTCGTAGCATCAATATTTTTAAGCGTTACAAACTTGAGACTAAACTTAGTATACCTTGATATATTTCATATATACATGACAACTAATGTTTTGAATGCCTTTATACCTTTTTATTTTAGAACCTTAAAAGTAAACATTTGCTTGTAACTATCTTATATATTATATCTCCTGTATTTTTCCTGTATCAAATTTCATTACTTTCTCTTCATTTTAAATAGAGTGATGATAAATAGATGTAAAATAGAGTGTCTAAAAAGTTCCATTTAGGAAAAAACAGGTTTGGAAATTATTTTAACATTTAATTTTGTTCATTATATAATTTGTATAACATATCTGTAATAAAATTGCCTATAAATAATAAAATAACATAACTTTCTGTTGATATTATATTATTTCTTTAGCTAAACTTATTAACATTTTTTTAGCGATAGACAAAAGGTGTGCACGCATTTTCTATTGAAATCAAAAAATCTAAACTTTTCTCTATATTTTCACCTATTCTACAAAAATTTTAAGTTTAACTAATATCAGTCAATTTTAATTGATAATTTGTTTACTGGATACAATCATATTTCATATGTATGATTAAAAGCATGAATTCAGCTATCTAAGCATAATATTAAACAACTGTGACAATTTATGATAATATATTAATATTAATAATGATATTAAATATGACTATTATTTATATTAGGGGGAGTATCACTGTATCATTCACTACTCTCAGTAGTTTACTGTTCTTTTTTACTGACTTGAATAAAAATACAAATTTGTTTTTATTATTCTATGTATTATAGTTGTCATTAATAATTTTATTGAAAATAGTATTTAGCAAAAGAATTATTAAGGCTGTGTACCAATGTATAGTACATCTTTAGAATTACATCAATCATAATTTTTTTTGGGGAATAATTTGGGTTATATTGTTTGTATACAAAACTTATTCAAATTGATTTTGAGTTAAAAATATCTTGTACTTTAAGTGATCTCTGTATCTCGCTCTTAATCTTTTCCGGCCATTTGTTGCCGTTATCCAGTCAAATAACGACGAATCGGTTATAATGACGAAAATAGAAGGTCTCTACCGAATTCATATAGAAACTCATAAAAGGTATACTAGAACTGGAATCAGATTGAACCTAGTTCTTCGGGTTGCTTTAATAGTCTTTTTTAGGTCCTAAAAAGTAAGAGATAGAATTACATTTTAAATTAGTAAGAATTTATAAAAACATTTTCTATTTAAAATCTTTTTCGAAAATGGTTAGATTTCGGTGGAAATATGACCTAAAAATATGTGCATTATTGCACTTAATCAAAAGAAAGTTCGGTCCCTTTAGAAAGTTTTAGACAAAAGTTATCAAAGACAAAAAACGTTTTTTAACACGGCACGTTTACTTACAAATTAAGGTTTTAATTAAATTTAATTTCCCGCTTTGAACCTCATATCTAACATTTATAATGTCAGCGGATAAAATTGTGCATTTTCTGAAAATTGGAAAATGAATTTATCGATATGTATTTTTGATCCCTTACAAAAACAAAACGTCAGATGAGTCAGAAGTTTTCAGAGTTCTCCGAAGTAGAATCGAGGGAACTGTCACCGTCATTATTTTACGGTCTATTAGATATTACAACGAATTTTCGGAGAAAAAAGAAATGAAAATTTACAGGGAGTATGCAATACTAAAATACAGGGCCGGATTTACAGAAAGCACCGTCCTTGTACAATAGCAAAAAATGACGCCCCAAGTTTCTTCAGCTGGTTCTGATACAATAAAATATATGTACAACTTTTTCTATTGAACTGAATAGAAAAATTCCACGCAAATGAATTCTTCGTCATTTCAGAAAAGGTATGAATCAGGATTTAAAAATTGTGGTTGAGAATATGTTTGGGAAATTCAAAAATATAAAATTTTTTCAAAATCTTCAACATTTTTCGTCATGTCTTACATCAAATGTCCGCCTTAGGCCATGGTTCTTGTGGTGCAATATGTGAATCCAGGTCTGCTAAAATATTCAAAACATTATACGTTTGATAACATTTTCATATAGAATTTTTCAATTAAAATTTTGTTATATTTTTTTTCCTGTTTTATTTTCACATATAAAGTTTTTTTTTTTTATGTTGTATTTCTAGAAAAAATCACATATTCAATTAACAGGAAATTTACATATTTTTATAACAAAAAAACATATTACATTTTCACAAAATTTTAATATGATGCTTACCGTAAGTGGACCGTGATTTTGTTGTTTTATTTGTGTAATACAAACACTAATATTTTATTTATAATACGCAGAGAACATGGAGAGAACCCAACCAAACCCAAACAGGAAAAAAAAAAAAAATATATATATATATATATATATATATATATATATATAACAAACATAAAAATTAATAATAATTTTGTTTTTGGGGAAAATTATTATAATAAAACATTATGAAATATTAATTTTAATAATAATTCCTAGAAATTATTATTTTTTGGGTGAAAATAATAATAATAATGTTTATTTTAAAATATCAATTTTAGTCTATATTTTATAACAATGGAGGATTTAGATTTTCATTTTTGTTATCAAATATTGTAGGAGGCATAAGTAATCTGGGCGCCATATTTTGCATTAATGGATTTTTTTTTCCGTGATTTTCTCACTTAAGTACTTGTAGGTTAGGTTCGGTTATATTAGCTATCTACGAGGGACACACTTAGGTCATAGCGCCCATTTCGATACGACATATGTGCTTGAACACCTTTTCCGCTGATAATTTCATTTATTAGCTACTCAAATATTTTGAAAGGCTGAGTGTACCTTCTTCACCATTGTGCATCAGCCCTGCACAATCATTAATTAAATTAATTTTTGTTGTAACGGCGGTAATCGAACTCGCTACTATGGGCATAAAGGCTAATGATTGGAGCGCAATGAATGTGCATTTTTTTTTTTTTTGGAAAATTATTTTTTCCATGTCACAACTCGTAAGAATTACGATAACAGGATCAAACTTTGTTTCAGGAAATATTGAATAAGAAGAAGGGTATCGAAAACCATAGCTTTTTACAACAATACTGTTCAAGTGTATGAATGAACTTAGTTGTCATTCATAATCAATTCTTTGGATTGTCTGGCCGTTCGGTTTAAACTTTTGCTTTTTTTTACTACCTAAGCCTGCTTATTACTATCATATTGATTGCTTGAATAATGAAGCAGTCTTTTATGGGACCCCACTCAAAACTTTCGTTTGAGTGTGTAGAACAAAGTTATATTGATTAGAAAGTGTGCTTTTATAAGCATTATAAAAAAAATTCACATATTTAAGCTTAAATTTTTTCTTCAACAAAATTGACGTTAGTGTGTCCTATCAAAAGTGATGTTATTCCATATTATTGCAACTTTTTTTATCTTTTTCCGACTTTATTTCTTACAGTTAAGGCAAAATTCTATGATTATTTTAGTATACCATTTGAAGGATTGATGTAGGTAGGTTTACTAAATAGAAAAATTGAGATTTGAGTTGTGAATCAATATTTCTTGTAATAGAAATCGACTACGCTAAATAACCCCACGTTTGTTTGTTTGAAAACACAAAGCAATTCTTAGAACTGATAATATTTCCCCAAATTTTTATAAACATAAAAGAATTTATGAATATATTTATCGAAAGACACAATATTATCGTTTTTTTTTTCGTGAGTGAAATGTGACGATTTGAAAGTATTGTCATACAACAAAATCAAATACATGGGAAAAAATATGTAAACTCATTGTGGATATTGATATTGAGATACTGTAGGAGGTCTTTGTGAATCAAGTAGACCTTTGATGACCTTACGTATCAAATGAATTAAAACAAAAAAATATTTTTACTGTCGGAGACATAGCACACAAAAAAGAAGTTTATTCGACAAGTAACTACATAACTACTTGGTTTAATGATAATTTTGCTCTTTTTTTATAAAAGAAAAATTTATTATTGAATTTCTGTTTGTCAAGTCATTGGCTATTGTTATACTGTTTTAATACTATTTTAAAAACGTTGTTTAGGTTGGTTTTAACCAGTAACAGATTTATAATTTAATAAGTGTCTACGTCGAATAAAATTATTGTGTTAAGGTTACAATGAGATAAATATTTAAAATTGAACACTTATTCTCTTTGATTAGAATGTTGCTTCGCTATAATAATGTCAAAAACTTTAGGATTATACGCGCGGTAAGAGTATATCAGCTTGTAGAGGAATAAGGTATAATTTTTGTCCAATATTGTACCAGCGTAGACTTCACCGACATAATACTTTGTGTTATCAGTTGTTTAGAATACTATAGTTGTTTCTGTTACAACCACAATATTTTATAATGGTTGTGTTATCCACAAAATTCTTTCCGTATATTCTCCACTGAAAATTTACGTCTTAATGTGTGTTTATTTTTAATTTCTCATGGAAACTATGTGGTGAATAATTTTTTATAAGTTTCGCAAGTATTTTTTGGAATTTTCGCAAGTATTTTGTGGAATTTTCTTCTGTTTTTCTAGAATCTTTCACAAAACCATTAGCTGAAGTTATTCTGAAAATTGTTAACACATTCATTTATGGATTTAGAGAAATTGGAAGCCAATGCTTTTTCCTAAGTTGCATCCTCACAGATAAAACAGTGATGTTTACGAAAGAATGGTTTAAATAAAAGTTGTTAATTTTTTTATAAGGAATAACTTTTAAATTTAAACTTTTGTTCTATCTCTTACGGTTTATAAGATGGATACTTTTTCATTTGATTGAAGAGCAAAAAAATTCCAAATTTTCATATTTCGATCAATTTTGAAAGTAGAAAGTCGAAAAATAACGAAAATGTGCATAAATATTTCAGCTAGAACTTTTATTTAAACTTTTTTTAAATTTATTGTAATTTGTAAAAAAATTATTAAAACCTTCAACTACCCCTTAAAAATAGGTGGTAGTTGAATGCCCCTGAGTGGTCGACTTTTTTTTACGAAGTTTTTACAACCTAACAAACAATTTCAAAGATGCATTATTTTTTTCGTTTTTACCATGATATTAAATTTAATTTTGTTGTACTAATTAGAATTAACAACTTTTGTAAAAGTCTACAAAATTCTTAAATTTAATACCAATAATTGTTTTAATTTAGAAAACAATATATTTTGTATGTTTCCTTCAATGATAGATAGCAGGCTATCAAACTAGCAGAAAGATAAAACAATCCTTGTATATTAATGTAAAAATATGTACAATAAAAATGATCAAACAAACAATAATAAACAACAACAACAACAACAAGAACATAGAACATATTATAATAATGATGATGATGATGATTGTAACATCATTTTCTCTGATAAATATCATTAATAGATTGTTTATTGATTGTTCTCTAATGAATATGTTGAATTCAATTGTATTTGTATTGTACTACAGTACCTACTTACTATAAAGTCAAATACAGTAACAGTATCATAAAGAAGTACCTAAACCTCTTATATTGATTAATGTTTTATGTCAAATAAACAAACAGTATATCTATACCAACTGAAACACACATATCATATTTGTTGTACACGAGTATACCTACCACCGTTTATACATTTACTATTTAAAGTTTTATATGTTCTAAAATTGTCTTTTTGGAACTGTTTGAGTATCAGACCTAATAGATGAATATCGATGATATTTTTTTGGCTATATAAAAGCTCATTATCATGTAATAAACAGCACAGCAAGTTATTTTTCGAATAACAAGAAAAACAACCAAGATGAAAACCAGGAAAGCTTTGTTTGTATCCTTTTCTAGCAAAATATCATTTAGCATGGAGTTCTTATGGCAAACATAGTATATGACGTCAACTACTATGCTCGTTCTTTTTATCTAATTATCAATGTAATTAGTAGTTTAAAAAGCTTATATAATTCATATTTCTCAGTCGATTTTAATTTTAATTTCACTTTTTGTCATCTTTTTTTCGGTAGTTTCATATTTTGTTAAGAAATCTGAAAAAGAAATAATCGATATTTATATTTTTATAATCGAAGTCTTAAAAAAATTGTGCACATAATGTAAAATAAAACTATTTCAAATTAAAATCCTCTAATTTTCTGAATAAACCTTACAAATTTTTAAGACAAAATCAAGATTTATGATTTTACAAGACACAAAACTTTCTTTTTATTAGGAAAATGTGCCGTTTACACTTTTAAACAAAGAATAAACTGTAGATTACAAGCGGAAATTTAAAATAGTTTTCTAAACAATGTAAAAAACTAGTTGCAAGAAAATAGCTTCTTGACGTGGTAGCAAGTAAATATTTTCTTGGGTCAAGAAAATATTTACTTGCTATACTTTGAAATAAATTTCGATTCATGCCCCAATGTCCTAGATTAATTTTCGTATGATATACATACGTATTTTGACTATCATGCAGTCATCATCAGTATGATTTAACTAATCGTAATTATTCTTATACCGTGCAGACCGTCGCCAAATTAGCAACGAGTAACATACAATATTAGATTAACTTTACGATTAGCTAATGTAATCTGATGATGACTATATGGTAGTCGAAATACATATTCTTATAATACAAAAATTGATCTAGGAAATTGGGGCAAATATCCAAATTTTGAAATATCCTATAGTTCTCATTTATTATCTTACTGCTATACTATAATTAAACAGCAAAAATGCTTTTCTTTATTAAAATTGTTGACTCAAAAAATATTTACTTTTTATAAAAACATCAACAGCTAAATAAGCGCGATTATTTCAATCGAGTATTTTGTTTTTATTTTTCCCTCACGAAAGTTTTGTTTACTGGAAATATCTCGTTTAGAGAGCCTAGAAAAGTTGTATAATTGTACTGGCACGACCTTGACAACAACCTCTTAAATTCTTAGCCATTCGGAAATAATTATCGAATACTATAAAATTTAAACATTCAATTTCAAAACAATGACAATATTTGGTGGAAGCGCAGAGTAACATGGGATGGCGTATACTAACAAATGTAAAAATATATATTTAAGGTAAAAGAGAATGCCATTAATATTTCAACGGGAATTTGCACCCGATTTATTACATTCAATTTTTGAGGCCATATTGTAGTTTCTCTTAAAAAAAATTATTTTCTTCAATTTTTTCCTTATCAAAACATATAATCTTTTTAAAAAAAATGAATGAAGAAATTATTAATAGGGTACCAGCATAATATTTTTATATGATAAAGTTTATTTTATTATTGATTGATTAATTATATTGATTATTATTTTAAACATATTTACGATACCTTAAGTGAATAATTATTGAATATTTCAAGGTTCTATTTGAAATAAAAAATTTAAAAAACTTTTACGTAAATTTTTAAAGGTAATTCTTTTGAATAAAATGGCGTAATATAAATTTGTAATGGAAATTTTTAGAATTTTTAATCATAATAATGTTAAATTATTGCAAAAAATTTCCTAAAAATTTTAGAAATATTCCAATTTTGAATTCAAGTATGTTCTAATATTTGTGTTTTCTTTTTGATTTCAGTGACTGAAAATATCGATCGATTAAATTAATTTCGTGTCGATAACAGACTGGGTGCGACGACTCAAACAGCGGGTGCTGCACCGGTATCCGGAGCCGGTGTTCATCATCACGGTCACGGTCATAACACAACCACAAATAGTGCAAATAACAATAATAGTGTTAGTAATTATTCACGTAATACCGATCCACCGTGTAGTGTTGTACAATTACACGCTGCCGCCAGAACGCTGCAAAGTTTAGCAGCGGTGGCGTCAAGTGCAGCAAATAGTGCACATCATCATTCGGTGCATCATCGTTCCGTTGTAGATCCGCATTGTCCAACCGGCACCACGGCGCCCGGACCAGAATCTTTTTGGAAAATGCCTCATAAAGGTGAGTTGCTCAATATTTTCTATTTGAATAATAATCACGCATAATCCATATCACATAGGCTCCCTGCTCAGTCTTCATAGTTTTTAATTTTTCTAAGAGATATTTTCTGGTCTGTTTATTTTTGATAAAACCATCAAAAACTGTTTAAGTTGACCCAAAAAAAAACTCGATAAAACACAATTATACAATTCAGATCTCATTATATAAAATGTTTGTAATGCATCTTTAAGGATTAACGGAAGGATAGGTTGGACCCTTTCCCCAATTGCTGTATGATTGAACACATAATTAATTAACTGCAGTTTCAAAAAAAAGAAGGAAAGAAACATTCGGATATAACAATATTCACCCCCTCAACAATAACAACAAAAAAATGTTTTACGAGCTATAATATGACATAAACATTATATTGTTGATTATATTTTACAAGATATATTTTGATGAATAATGTGTGTAGAGTGTAGGATTATACTGTTTTGAATGTCTTATCATAGATGTAATTACCAAATCTGGATAGCTCTTAAAGACTACAATATACGCTTCCTTGATGAATGATATCAAATTGGTCCATAAATATGTAAAAGTGGACTTGATATCATGACAAAATTTTCAAGACAAATTAAAATTGATTAAAAAACGAAGAAGTAAAAATCATTCAAAGATTGTTGTACGCTTTTTTCTTGCAAAACAGGGTTTTATATGTAATCTCAATGGTGATATCGTACAATGACGTCACTATTCCATATCTTCTTCTTTGTTTAATTAGCAATTTTAAACGTTCATATTTTTCGTACTTTTAAAGATTTTCAAAAACCAACTTCACTTTCATCATTCATCCAAAGTGATTAAAAAAATTTAGTCATTATTCCAATTAGTGTAAAGTTCTCAGCGTTACGAAAAAGCTGATATGAAAACGGTTTCGTTTTGGATATTTATTTTCTTATTGAAATAGGGCAGGGAGTTCACTTGTGCAATTTCCAGAATAAGATGCCTAATACGTCTTTAAATATTTGCGTACTGTAATTTTAAAAGATCGGTAATAAAAGAATATAATTTAATTTTCCAAAAACAAATAAGGTTGCTTTATAAGCACCTAGGCTGCATTAATTAACGCAGCCACTAGATGTACTGCATTCCTAAATTCAAAAAGTAACGAAATGTCCGAAATTTAGCAATATTACAATAAACTTTTGCCAGTTTTCATGTCCAATTTTGCAGACAAAACAATAAAATTTTGTCGTTTCGCCCTCTGAGAAGACTGGAAATTTAATCATTTTAAATTCGAATAAGAGAAAAATTTGCAACAGTCGAAGAGTACACTACATTTGCATACGCGACGAATTCAACTCGCATCTGATTTTACTGAAATAAATATATCTCATAATCTAGACTTTTCCTTGTATACACAGTAGAATGAATAGGGTATGTTCCAAGTTTGATATTTAATTTTTTGTCTTCAGAAGGCTTCTAGCAATCTGAATATGTTATAAACATCTATGATAGACATATACATATTGTATAAAGTTAAAATGAGGAACATTGTGTTGTTCACTTGCAATGTTCCAAAACATCTATTCACATCTTGTGCATCTACAGTTAGCAAGGCATGCTATATGCTATAGTAGTATTCAGCCCCATAATTATTTTGAATGTATGCAGCAATATATACGGATATCTATCTATCTTCTATAAGCAATGTGTATTTGGTCGAATAACTTACAATTTAATATTATAGACTTATAGAACATATATTATAATAAATTCTACCATTCATTATAATGCGTGTTAGAAATGTACTAGAATTCTTTTTAATGCACTTTATAACTCTTTTATTGCGGTTATTCAAGTCAATTCCGAAAAAACCAAAATTACATTTTTTTGCTGATTGGATTCCACGCTTGAAAATTGATCCGATAATATCTCAAAAGAATTGTGAAATCACTTGAAATTTTTCATCTTATAAAAATGGCAATAAAATAAAAATTTTTGAAGGGAACACTTCTTTTGGCCCGTTTTGGAAACTCGCGTTATCGTCACTGTCACCATTATAGCGTGTTTGTAATTGAACTTTTCCTTAACGGATGGACCGATTTGGATGAAATTTTGCGTGTGTGTTCAAGTGGGTGAAAAGATAGTTTAGATTCGATCCTCTACAAAATGTTTTTAAGGTCCCGCACCAAAAAATTAAAGCCCATGAAATAAATGGTGGAAACGCATAAAAATTATATATTACATTACATCTTACTATTCAAATGTATGTATTTGCGCTCCTACCATATTTAACTAGAATTGAATTGGTTGTGAACAGCTATGCCAAATGCTCCAGCCAAGCCGAAGGCCAGTTGTTCCAAAGTTTTAAGTTTTTACCCCCGTCGACAGGTTTCCTTGACCGACTATCTTTTTTTTTTGTTGCAATATTTTTGTTGCAATGAGTTGATAGGTCAAATATGTTTTTCAGAATTGTAGAAACCACGTTAAAAGTTTTTTTTTAAATGTATGTTATCAACATACTTACCTACCATTAGTTAGCGATTCCTGGATAATATATTAACCCAAATTCTTCCCCATAAGCTTCTTTCTGTTCCGCAAGTTACTTAACCTTCCAGTTTGTTTAGAAATTATTGCTTTTTCGCTCGTTAAATATCACGCAACAAATTGGTGTTTTTTGGTTTGTACTTTAATACAAAAAGAAAAAAATCGATTTGCTTTAAACTGAAAAGAGCTCTTAATTTATTTTTGGTAAATTCGATAAACATAATAGTTTACGATAATCAATCTATTACCAATTATTTTAATTAATGACCAATTTATTGATTTTGTCACATGTCAAAAACATGACCAATATAAATAATTTTGATTAAAACGAATTTCAATATAATATAAAAACATGCACATTTAAATTGATAGTTTTACGATATATAATATAAACTATAATTCTATAGTTTTCGATTTAATATCAATAATAATTCATCTAAACGATTGTTAGTGTATGGTAACCTTTAGTTAACTGCTTGTGTTTTGTGTGTGTACAGTATTGCTTGCTTGGTGCATGCACACATAATGAGCAGTCAAGCGATTGTTAACTTGAACACATAATATACACACATTTATGTGGAGGGTAGGCCGAATAAAATGTCACCCTTCATTCAAATATTATTGTGAATGAATTGAATGCAATGCAACAGAACCCTACCCTACATTCTATAATATATATACTCATTATGATGTAAGTAATTTACAGTGTGTAGAAGAAACTACCAAAAACGTGGAAAATATTAGTATTTCCAAAATGAATCATAAAATTCCCACCAAATAGCTCAGAAATTTAAGAGATAAATTAGTTGAGGGAAACATTACGATTCATGGAATGTTTTTTACTGCGACGCGGCGTCAAGGACGAAGTTCAACCCGAGGGTTAAAGGGGGGCACCAATAAAGTATTGCTCATGTGTTAGTCTGATGTTTAAATCAAATCCATTCAGTAGTTTATGCGAGAAAGCGTCACAAACAAACAAATAACTTTACTTTCACATCAATTATATATAGGGATAGGACGTAAATGCAACGACATGTCAAAATTTCAAGTCAATACATCGACCAGTTTTCCAGTTTTGCCACCAAAAATAGACAGAAGCTAATTTTTTATGTATAAGCTATATAATGGGTATAAAAAACTATTATAAATAATAAAAAGGCAACAGCACACAATGTTTTCAAGCAGTTTCTCATCCAAGTACTCATTGTGCCTGATGTTGCTTAACTTCAGTGATCGGTCGTGAACCAGATATTTCAACGTGATGTGTATGTCACTGGATATGTCGCTTTCAAGAGAACGATGCACGATATGATGACCATAAAATTAACATTTTTTCCCTATACTAGAAAACTATTATAATAAAATCGCTCAACGCGGCTAAATAAGTTTCAACTTCAATAATTTCTAATAGCAGGTGCTTAAAGTTTTGTTAGATCTTTTGCTCGAAGGCATTCTTAACGTGCACAGTTATTCTGTAACATCCTGTACTATAATGTAAGTAATAGGTAGTATTACTATCATCAATACACATACACAATGTCTATCTTCTATCTGCTAGTAATCACTCCTTGTATGCTGCTGAATGCTGTATATAATGCTAATTCACGCATACACCAACGCACACTTTAATCAAGCTTCAATTAATGAAATGCCTTCGTTTTTTATTTAGAAAAGCAGCAAAGTTGTTTGTTCTTTTTTTTTCGTTTTGTAGGTTAGGTTTTCTAATTCCTAGTGTATTGTACTCAAGGGAACGATATCATGGTTTTTTGTATAGGTTGTGTTTTATCAATGGTATACCGATAATTGGGAAAATAATGATAATGGGATGGTTTTTTTTTAGATTGGAAGTTACCTTATTTCTATATGTATTCAACTTCGATTTGATAGTTTTATTTTATTCTTGTGAGTATATTCATATGGGGTTGGTTTTTACCTTTGATGTAAAATTGAAAAGTTAAATAGCTTTTGATATATATTTAAATTCACTATGATATTTTAATTATGTTACAAGATAATGTAAGTTTAGTAAATGCTTGTTGCCATGTTGGTTAAAGCAGTGGAATAGGATTATAAAGGTCGAGGGATCAAATCCTGCTCACGACATAATTTTTTTCCTGACGAAAATTGACCCAAACTTTTTAATATTGCTAAAAGGACAAGATAATCATCATTTCAAAAACACTTCAATAACGGAGTTATATGTTAGCAACCCAAAATTTAACAGCTCAAATCTACAAAGGGATATTAAAAAATTTACTTGCTTATATTATTCAAGCGACGACAGTTAACAATTTTACCGCCCCATTAACTATAATTGCTCAAAGTGCCGCTGCCTGTATTCGAACCCGTAACCTCTAAGTTGGTAGCCAAACGTTTTAAAAACGATTTAGAACGCATGACGACTGAACCGGTTTATAAAGGGAATTAATGATGATCCTAAGAAAACGTGATTTTTTGGGAACGTTCTTAAGAGAAAACAGACTTCATTTTTGAAATGAATGTAAATTCCTTCTTTCACACTACTCTACAGATAAAGAATGAATTGATATTCCATTTTTCTTGTTTTCTATATTGTTCGACATATAGTCAGTTATACTCCGTGTTCGAAACACGTAATGATCTTTCTATGTTCCTATACAGAATCAACCACGTTTCTATTGTCTGACAGACAATAAAATGATAAAATACCTTCTAGTTTCTAGAATGCTGCTGTTGTTTTGTGGCTTGCCTCTTTTCATAGAACAAATAATAAATAATCGAACAAAATGTTGTTCATTTAAGAAAAAAAAATACTTTTTTAATTTATAAATTGTTCATCGAACTATGAATTCATATTTGATTTTCATTAGAAAGAAAGGTGGTTATATTTTTTTTCAATTATTAGCAAGGTAAAAATATTGTGGTGATGGTTGCTTCTAATTAGTAGGAAAAAAAATGAGGTCGAAAGATACATTTTTCTTCGATTACTAACTATTTTTAGCTGTGTATAGTTTTCTTTGAAGCAAGAATAATAATTGTTACATTAAACGATCATGTTTTTAATTAGAAAGACTAACAAAATGGTTCAGAGTATTGCTAATGACAATTTTTAACCGGAAATTATTCGAATTATTTAAGATATAATCCGCTCTAGTCGTACGATGAGACAGAGAGTGTTTTCTCTTTTTACTATATTCAAGTTTTAGCACCAGACGAAAAATCAGCTTAAATCAAGAGCAAAAAACCGAGTATTATTATGACAGTCGTTTTTAATTCGTTACGACTCGCGGCGATTGCTCGGTAATTTTAAGTCGCGTGATGAGATATTTGCTCAGGCGTTCTGCACATATTTCGCACGTTAAATATTCTTTATATTTGTAAATCATAACCTGTACAGAACTTTACATAAATTTATTTTTTAATGCACTAGCTAGAATTAAAATATGGTAAAAATTGATTTCATTTGACGTTAGACGAGCTGTTTCTGAGTTATCAAATAGAACCCTTTATGAAAATTAGCCACGCAATAACAAAATTCAGGGGATTGAAAAACTCGGGATTCAATAAAATTGTTAAAACCAGTAGTAACTTAAACTGAAACTAACATACTCCTATAACCATTAATGGAAAAAACATTTTTGTATTCTTCTCGAAAACAACGAAACAAACAAAATAAAGATAAAAACCTTTCTCGACTGTCTGTCGATAACTAAGAAAATCATTTATTCCAATTTTTTTTTTCTATTTTATTTTACACCAAGTTTTTTTTTTTTTTTTTAATATTTTTATTCGTTTTAGAGGTTATTTTCTTATTTTATTGCAGTATATCGTATCAACCAACCTTCTTCTCGCTCTAGCAATGTGTAACATGTGAAAATAAATTCTTATTTTCACACGATACCGCAAAATTCGATTTATATTATATATAGAAAAATTCTTTCTATATCTCTATATATCTGCGTTGAATTATATTACTGTAAAATATATAAAAATTATTATTATTATTACTATTTGAAGAGAAAAATATATATTTTAGTGTATGGAAAATCTTATATATTTTTCATAAAAATTTTTGAATAACAAATTTTACCCAAAAGTATAGAGGGTATATTTTTATATTATATCATAAATTTTCAAATAAACTTTCTATTATATTTTTCTTGAAGATTTTTGAATAAGAAACAAACAAAAAATATGGGAAATGAAATATTCACATGACCTTAAATCATTTAAATAATAATCGTGATTTTTAACCGATTTCAAAAAAAGGGAGCAGGTTATCAATTCGACTGTATTTTTTTTTATTGTTACCTCAGAACTTTCGACTGGGTGAACCCATTTTGATGATTCTTTATCTATTTGAAAGCTGATGCTTCCTGCGTGGTCCCATTTCATTTTGGTTTAGTTCTGACAACGGCATCCATGAGAAAATTATAAAAGTCTTAAATTTGCATTAAGTATGCACGACAAGAGGGCGAATAACTCAATATCACGCCAACCGATTTCGATGACCCTATTTTTAGTGAAAAATTAGTTACTGTACTTCAGATTCACTAAAAATCACAAATTAAAAAACTTTTAACAAAAAGAAAACCGACTTCAAAAGTTGTTTCCTTGGTTGATACCGACTCCAAAAATAACAATAATTTTAACTACATTATATTATCGTTATTTTTTTACTTTTTAGTGGATATTAATTTGTTTTGGGAAAGTTTTTCTTTTGAAGTCGGGTTTCTTTTTGTTAAAAGTTTTATTTTTTTTTATATAATAATATTATAATCGAAAATATGACTTTTTCGAGTTTATATACTATTATTATAAAGCTTTTTCTCGAAATAAAAAAGAAAAAGAAAACAAATATAGAAAAAAAAGTAAAACTGTTAATATAATTCCATGGAAATTATTAGTATAAAATAAAATATAAAAAGCACAAAAAATCTTTTTAAGGACGTTCCTAAAAAATCACATTTTCTTAGGATCATCTTTAAATCATGTATATGCATTCTCATTAATGCCTTTTTGAAGATTGTGTTTTTAACATGTAAATCCTATATTGAAGTGTTATTAAAGATATGCTTTATTATGTAACAAAGCTAATTTTCTAAGTTTAAGTTGAAAAGCTAATGTGCATTAGTTCAAAGCATGACAAATATTTTCCTATAAAGAAAATTATAACAAGCGGCACTCGTTTTTCCATAAAATACAATTAAAGTGATGAAATGAATGGCATTTTTGTGTTATTTTCTTCCATAAGTGATTTTCTCTAAATGTTTAGACATCAATGTTTCAAAAACTGTGGTATATATCGAAAAGTTTGATACTTTACTTTCGTCTACTATTCTTCAGTTTTAATAAAATCCATCTTCAAAAGTTGGAACGTAATTCTCAAATATTTTCATACACTCATTTTTTTGGGAACGTATTTAAGGAAAAAAAAGCCTATTAACTCCTATTATACATGCAATAAGGCGGATTAAATTTTGCTTATTTGAATTTTATGTGCTTTCGACGATGACTCGATTAATTCTGTTGAGGCTTAAAAACTAGTGAAAAATGCAAATTGAGAATTCCACGTCCAAATAAAAGTAAAAATTTCTCAACACATAAAAATCACAATCGACCTTGCATACAAACCTAAATTGAAGGTTTCAAGTAAAAAAAAAATATATTCGGACATAGTTTTTAAGTGTAGACGAAGGCTAAATATTAAAAGGAATAATATGGTACTTCTTATATCATCACGATATAAATATAATCCATCTTGTAGAGTCAAGCAACCACCCATATCATCTTGTAAATACATGCACACACACACACTAACACATAGCATCTATCTTTATTTAAATGTCAAGTAAAAAGATATAGAAGGAACATCAGCACATCAACATTTTCTCATTTAGAAAACTAAAACACCCGAAGAAAAGTGTGTAACGACCAAACCAAACGAAACGAACCAAGCTAACAACATGTACACATACATATACACAGACCGTTCGCAGACAAACGGATAGACCGATGATGACGCGACCTAACCTCTTAAAGTTATTTGTGATGATGTCATTTGCAAACAACATTGTGAATAATATTGTTGAGAACGGTTTTATTACAGAGAGTTTCGACGAAAAACCATCGAGAAATCATGATATAAATTGTTTTGTAAAACAATTGGGTTAGATGGCAGAGCGCTGGTCTGGTATGACAGAGGTTGTGGGTTCAATTCCTGCACGAGCGGATCTCTCGATATAGTGTTGATTTATCATAGCGAATTTTTTTTTAATCTTATTAATTTCTCGAGCCAATTTTACTCCTCATTAAAGCCAGTTTATCGTGTTGGCTATTTGACTTTCAATCTAAAAATGTACCGCTTTTACAAGCTAGAGATCTAATATTACGATTTAATTCTGTTCATTATGTAATTTGTATATCGTATCTGTTATAAAATTGCCTATAAATAAAACGAAATTAAATTTATATCAGTTATTATTACTTCTCTAGTTTAAAATGTCAAAATATCAAATGGTTTATCTGATTTTTGTACATATCGAAAAATTTTACTTTAGAAGAGAAAAATTTTACATTACTATAGAATTTATAAGTAAAATTCGAAGCAGAAGCTTCAAGTATGATCATGCATTCACTTTTTGAGGAAGTACCTTAAATAGCTTGTTTACCATTTAAGGAGGAAAAAAAATCTTTTACCTTCGAACTTTTCTAAGCTTTCTGTATGAAGACAGCACCATATATAATATGATCACGCTGTAAAACACGTTACGATGTTGACGAAGCACAGGGATTTCAAAGTGATGAGAGGTAACTATATATCTACATAATTTTATATATACATATAGCTAGTTGTGCCTCTCTGGTTGCTTGTGTGTGCCTCGCTCGCTACACTAGCGCCTTAAATTGCATTAGTCTTAACCATTACATGGTGAATTGAGAATGTACCGAGACGTGAAAGCCTTCGTTCACATACATTCATACTACTGACTAACAGTCAAGCAGCGACGGTAGTGGTATAGGAAGGTACTACTTATTCTACATATTATATATAGAGGAATAATAATTCGAGAACCATTCGAGAAAGAGTTTGGAGGAATGAGTTAAAATATGTGTACATACTTTACTTGTATTCGAGGTACACTCGTGAGCTTGTTCTTCGTTTTCTATACGATATGCTAATGAATTTAATACATTATTACAGTATATACGTATTGTTTGTTGCACGTAATTTTAATGTAATATTTTGTATTATACAAATTATTTAAGGTGGTTCACGTGCCGATCAATTTGAATCTCTTCTCAATTCTTTTCTCAAGAAAATTCCCTCAGAGATTGAAACACATTTTTCTTAAAATCGAATATTACATATTTATTTTTTCAAGAATTTTTATTTCGAAAATTAAACAACTACAGAAAAAAATCACATCAGTACTTTTTTGCTTAAAACTGAAAAAAAAATACAAAAATATTTTTTATTTCTTTCGGAAATTCGCTAAAATAGTGGCTGAAGTTCCAATTTCGACGCCACTTATACAATTACGAGAATCTCTACAAAATACATTGCTAGCCTACTCCGATATTTTTCATTCACGTTTACTTCGAAACACAATGATTACATTATTAAAACTTTTTTTCTTACAATCTAAATTCGTATTAAATTTTATTGGCCAAATTTCTGTATGGATTCTGTACTAAAAAACACGGTTTTCTCAATCGTTTGTATGATCCTTGTTCAGGTGTTGTCAATGCAAATAATTCCGCTGAATATGCATATGACCCGATTCTGATATTGTAGATTTATTTACATACTCTTTAATCGTCTTGATTGTTACGTGGGAACTACCTTAAGTATGATATTAATTTTTGTTTGATATGTGTATTTCATAAAGGTTCGTTCCTTTGCTTTGTATATACGAGTATAATTTTTAACAGGTTTGTTTATAATTCGAATCAAGAGCCTCTTTCTATTATCTGTTGTTTGTTACAATGATGTGAGACTTTTTAATAGAAATTTATTGGATAATTTCATTTTTTTTTTTAATGACTTCGAAAGTTTTTCTTCCTACAAATGTTTGAACTTGGGAAGCATAGTTATTGTCGTAACTGTAAAAACTGATGACGTACACTTGAATTGATGACGTAAAATTGGTTACACTACATTGAGGATATCCAAAATTTGAACATTCTTCTCGGCTAAAGGTTCTTGAGTTTTGGAAGCACATATTTAGAAGTTAAAACTAATCAAATGCTAAAAATATGTTCGTCGAAAAATCAAGATTTCTTTCAAAATTTCAGAAAAAACAACCAAATAAAATTTTAATAAAGTAAAATATAATGTAAAAAAATCTAAAGTTTTTAGCCTTCTGTTTCAAAGATAATCAAAATAGTTTTACTTTTTCCAACATTTTACATGACCTTTCAACAAATTAAATAGATTTTCTTGCTAATTAAATTAATTAATTTATAAACTATACAAAAAAACCCATTATATCAGCATGTGTTGTACAAAGACTAAATTATACAAACACATCTATATTGTTTTATAATTTTACAATTACAAAATCTTTTACATCAATTTAACGTATGTCTGGTGGTCGTTAGGTTAGAACCTAAGAACCTAACCTAAAATCCGTTAAACATACACATACACACACAATACAGATATACACAACATTGATGTGAATTAATTAGATTTTCGTTTCGTAAACATATAACGTCAAAATGAACTTTGATGATCGTTAGAACATTATTATAAAACAACAAGACATTATATAAACCTTATCATCTCATGGCTATTATGTACATTAATGTTCAACAAAATATGAACAAAATGGCTTGGAAAATGGACCGAATAGGTCTACCTTTTTTTAAGGCCGTTACCTTTTAGGGAACTTAGAAAAATTGATGAATACAAAGTAAGACATCCGTCCACTGACATATCGAGTAGAAAGACAGAGAGAATCAAAAAACGATTATTCATTATTTTCAGTAATTTACATAAATTCGATTATTTTAGATGATATTCCAGTGTATTGTCAGGTTTTTAACACGCTTTTATTAGTTTCATACGTATGTTAGTATGTTAGTATGTAACGCAAAATTTGAACATGATTTTAACCCCCTTCAGAACGTCGGATTAACTAGAAATTTGGCATACTTATCAAGGATAGATGACAATACAATAATTTAATAAGTTTATTTGAAACCTGATAAGGATTTTCAGGATTAACGATTTCCATATCCGAAAATATAGACATTTATTTGCGCTTCCACCATATTTATACTGAATAAATAATAGTTTCAAAAACTAAAAAATTTTGTAGCTAGGTAAACTTAAAAGCAGAAAATAATTTCTTTAAATTCAAAAAAATCATATTATCGTAAAAAAGCGGGAGTTGCTTTTTAAGATATTTCATAATGACTTTACTTACACCAATAATATATGTCTAAAAAATACTTACAATAATTGAAATTGAACACCCCACGCTTTTTACGATAAAATAATTTTTCTGAATTTAAAGAAATTATTTTCTACCTTTTAGTTCAGCTAGTTACAAAAGAATTTTTTTTATAGTTTTTTTTAAACTATTATGTATTTGATTTAGCTTGATTTACATTTTCTTGAACTAAACAGTACTTACATATAAATAAATCTTACTATATGTATATAGTAACCGTATAAAACATATAACTACTTCACTACTATAGTATGTTCTTGTACTTGCTATATAAGTTTTACTAGCAAGAGCTAGTAGGTAGCTCTCTAGTATGATGCCTTTACAGCTTGTAGTATTTATTCAAAACTAATTGAATGAAACAAAGATATATAATAGAACATGACAAACTTTAATGAAACTATCTATATTATATATATGTTTATATAAAATAATATATAATTGTTTTAACTTCAATATTATTGTTTTATAATTATTATAAATGCTATTATAAACTTACTATGAATATTGTAGGCTATATAAGTTTATTACAAAAAAAAAAAAGATTAAAATCTTCGAGGAGTCTTCGAAAACTTCGAAGATTTAATGATGTTAAAATATTATTAAATAATAGCGTTTATTTTTGTTGACTTATTTATAACACGTTCTACTTCTAAGATGGTAATCTATTAACACCTAGATTAGGGCGCTTTCGAAAGGACTGTCAATTAAATTTTGATTATGTCTTCTATGGAGTAAAGACTATCTTCCCGGTTTTTTTTCTGACGAACAGTTAACTTTAGTAATATATCAAGATAACCAATGTACATTTCTAATTTTTAGCCTTATTAACACACCAAAACTATACCAAAATTTTGGGTAAATTACCCAAATTTAGTAAATTTACATGCGTGGTGTATTAAAATTGAATTAGATTTTCGTTTATAACAGAAAAATATTGATTTTTGTGGTTAAGCTAAATTATTTTTAATTTTATTGAAATTTTTGTATAATATTCAATAATCTTGAGTTCTTTTTCCAATAATTACCTGAAATTGATCTTTATAATAATCTTTTTCCTGCTTTCTTGGAAGTAATTAAAAATTCGACCTTAAAATTGACAAAGAAGAATAGAAATTTATCCTCACAATACAACAAATTTGAATAACAAATTAATAATGATTTTATCCAATTGTAGAGATTTAAATTGACTTTCTGGAAAACAAATTCTTAAAATTCTTTTGTATTTTGAGTTTTTGTGATAGCTATAAATGTCCCTATAAAATTATCTCAAAATTATCATGAAACTTAAAAATTTGAATTTTTATTTATTAATGTATTTGCTACATATCTAATGTTTATTTTTCTCTTTTGTTTATGCTGGCATGACCACAGAGGAAGAGCTGATGCATCATAGCGCGTCAGCCGCAGCTATGAGCCAAAGTACAATATTTGGCTGTTCAGCGGCGGGACACAGTGGTATCAATCAATTGGGTGGTGTTTATGTGAATGGACGACCGTTACCGGATAGTACACGACAAAAAATTGTTGAATTAGCACATTCGGGTGCACGACCTTGTGATATATCACGGATTTTACAAGTTTCCAATGGTTGTGTATCGAAAATTCTTGGAAGGTAAGAAAATATATTTTTACTATACTAACAATTTTATATACTTTGATTTACGAAGTTACGGGTTAACCGGTTAGCACTCTCGCTATGAGTGCTGCTCTATCTACAGTTTTTAAAAATATGTTTTTTTTCAAATCCTTCTGTAATTGAAAGAATTTCTCTCATCACGAGAGAAAATATTATACAATATTAACTTTCTATGACTTTTCTTTGATTTTTCTTTTTCTTGTTACAGATATTATGAAACTGGCTCAATAAAGCCACGTGCCATTGGTGGTTCTAAGCCACGTGTGGCCACCACACCAGTTGTAAATAAGATTGCTGATTATAAACGTGAATGTCCATCAATATTTGCGTGGGAGATACGAGATCGATTATTATCAGAAGGTGTTTGTAACAATGATAATATACCCAGTGTAAGTACACAGCAACAGTTTTAATTGTAATTTATTTTTATTGAATAATTCGAGTCTTAGAATACAAAAATGAGTATTGAAATCTATTTTTTAATTTTTTTCCAAAAACAAAATTCGTTTTTTATGAGAAAAATTGATATTGACAAAATTAACGATTATTGTGTGGTTTTGATCAAATATTTGATCCAAAATCAATCACCTAGCCTCGTGTTTTTTAACGGAATTTTAGCAATTGATGCGAATGTATCCAGATCAGAGTTTTTTTTTCGGGGTAAATACCAGTCTACTTATAAAATTTAAATTTTGTAATTGTATTCAAATCGTAGTCGAGTATTTTTTTGGAATTCAATAAATGTTATTTAATAATGCTAGAAATTTATATGAAAAACTAATTCTCAAACTTTATTACATATAAGTAACTTTCTTTATTGATGTAACGTGTATGTATATAAAGTCTCCCTCAAGGGTAGTTTTTTTGTTAAATATATGACTCTCTTTCTCTGGTTGCAAAATGTTACAAAATATGTGGTATCATATCGATAAATAGACACATGTTTATTGTCACCAGAATATTGCTATAGGCAAGAAGTAAGCTATCTATTATTATTATATTTAACAAAAAAAAGTTCCTCCTAGATAAATATTTACATTAAATGACTATATTTCTATCTATACATACAAAATAATTGATAATAAAAGTTTTGGCCACAAACAAAAAAATTAAATAAATAATAAAATCGTTTTGATTTATTTAATAATAAATGTTTTTAAATCGGTATTTAATTGTATCTTTATATATTTAGGCTAATATTTATTTTTTTGTATTTGTACAAATGGATTCTAAGCAAATTTGAAAGGCTCGTGATCCCCACTTGAAATCTAGTGATCTTTAATGCTTTTTATGAATTTGAAGATACAGTTCTTTGAAAAAGACTTATGTAAGAATTCAGAGAACATTTACAAATTTCATTATGAAAATTAGTTATTTAACTTTTGATAGCATTCAACATTCAACATCACTAGTAATCAGAATAATGTAATGATTTAAATACAAAAAAAGAAATAATCGCTTTTGACACGCTAATCTTGGTGGAAGAAAATTTTCTTGAATTCTTTCCCCAAGATATTAATTCTAATCTTTCTCCAAAGTCTTCGTCGGATTAAAAAAAAAAAATAATTTGAACGAGATATAATTTATAAAAGTAGAAGTTTTGTACTTTTTAATTGATAGCAAGTCAACATTATCGAAAATGTATGCCTTTATCCATGATTTACTATTCACAACATGTTAAAATTCCAATTTTTGATAGTTAATTACTTTTAAACCTTTCGATTTTATACGTATGAGCTAACAATTCAAAACATATCAAAAATTCAGATTTTTATCTTTTTGTTTAATGATTAATACATACTTGAAACTTCGTGAGGGACTTCTTTTTGGTGTTTTTACCGTTTGGTATGACCTCGAACATGTCGTTTTTAAGTATTTTTGGTTTTCAATACGCTTTTCATACGCTTTTGATTTTACCGATAGCTTAAATATGACGTAGCCGTGTTCATTTGAGAACGCAGCGCTTTCGAAAAAAGTCGTAGAGAGAAGTACTGTAGACTCGAAAGCCGCACAGAGAAGGTCTATTGACTCGCCAAAAGGAAGCCACTCACGAAAATCAAAGTATGTATTAATCATCTTACAAAGCTTCCTTTTTGTCCCACTGTCTATAGGTTGTTACCATGCTCATTTGAAAACGCAGCATTTTCGGAAAAGTCCTAGAAACAAAGTTTGGTAGGCTCTTTAAAAGGAAGCCACTCACGAAATTTCATGTATATATTAATTATTTTACAAAACAGCCTTTCTGTCCGCACTCTATATTCGGAAAAAGTCGAAAAGACAAAGTTTGGTTGGCTCATCAAAAGGAAGCCACTCACGAAGTTTCAAGTATGTATTGATCATTTAACTAAAAAGATGCTGTCCCGCGGGTTAATACTGACCGGTCAACTTTAAGGATATTACAAAACGAGAATCAACTATAAAATATATGTAATTATACATTTGAATAAGCTGTATAATGGTGCAATTTTGTACTCAAAAATATGCCTATAAGCAAACTTACAAAATGATATCTAAATTAGATTTTAATAATCAAAGTTTATGCATAATTTACTATCAAAAAACTATATAAAACAGTAAGTAATTATATTTCATTTATGACGTCAAAATCAATTTACTCTTAAAATATTCATAACTTAATTACAGTAAAACTTATACATAAGTACCTCTAAATAATATTTATACATATTTATAAACAATCCAATAAATAATCTGTTATAAGTGTAATTTTATAGTAGTTCATTTGAAGTGCTTGTATATTTGAACTTACAACAACTAAACATGAAATGTTGTTCAAACTTTTTTGATGTATAAAAGGCCGTTAAATTAAGATACAATTTGTATTACCAACAACTGTCAATAAACATTACATGGAAACTATTGAAAAACAGAAATGTATTTTTATCAAAAGAAAACTAGGGTGCTTGTCTCTCCTCCGTTCTAGTATTACTTAACTCGTCAATTGTATTTAATTTTGATATATATGTTATATATAAAAGTTATTCAGTGTAAAATAGTCTACAGGTTGGAACACAATCTAGCAATATTCAGTGCTCCATTATTCACATATTGTATTAAAACCTACAAAATTTGAAGAAGTTCAAGTAAAATATTCCATTTTTAAAAACATTAAGTTAACGTTTATTAAGTTCTGTTCGATATTAAATTGTCGATAGTTATTGGTTTCGTTGGAAAATTAACAAATTGAGTTTTTAAAAATTGCCTTATAATTTGTATTTTGAAAAGTGATATTACGTCTCTTTTTTCTGAAAAACTAAAGTTGTTTAGGTCGTAATAAATTTTGATAATTAGATGAAAACTGACTATTGACTTTTCTTAAAATAATAAATAATCGTATTATAGGATAACGTGCATCTTGGCGAGTGAAAATTTCCGTGAATTTTTAATATTTTTGACATCTAAGAATTTCTTCATCAAAATAATTTTTTTTAATTTTAGCGCAATGGACGAGATGTAATTTATAAAAGTAGAAGTTTTTTATGCGTTCATTCAACATTTACACGTATGAATTAAGGATTTCAAAATTGAGTTAAAAAAATGTAAACTATACCTGAAAGACCCTGTTGATTTTCTCATTGAATGGAAATCAAAAGATGTATACTTCATTTTACATTTTAATGTGCTGTACCACATTTGCTACCCCAGTCTTTTATAATTGCGATAGTTTTCCTAACATTTTATCAATCATTCATTCAATATTTTATCAATAATCATTGGCATACGAAAACGATACTTTAACGACATTAGTAACCCAAGTCTATGCTAGATAACACCTAGTTCTTTCTTTCTAACGCTAGATAGAGTCTTTCTTAAAAGCATTAAAATCACATACATTTCTTTAATGTCCGGTCAACTTTAAGATCAGCATTTTATATCTGTCAACTTCTTTATAAAATAATTCTAATTTTCTACAGTAAAAAAACGATCTTACTTGAATTTTTTGAAGATTTACAAGAATACAAAAGCCAGCCTGTAAATAAAATTGCCTATAACATAAAAGTAAAATTGTATCATATATGTAATATATATAGTTTAATAGTAAAACTAACTATATTTAGTAGCAATTGGCAAATAAAACTAAATAAGGGGAAATAACGTATTGAAAGGCAGAGCAGAATACAAGACCACTTGAATACTTACAAACTTGTCTCAATTACATGGAGTGTACATCTGTTATCTAATGTGTATGATAACAATATGTATATATATATAAATAAATGTATGCTATAATTATATATTATATGTTTATGTTACATAATAATAATGTTACATACTTTATCTGTAAGGTTAAAAGATCTTTACTTACTCTCTCCTTACTTATTTATACTTAATTTAATGACCCTAAAGCCAGTCAAGTTAATTTTATTTCTGGTTGTATTCAATTACTTTTATTTTTATTTTTACACAGGGGCTTGCTTGAATGATGAAAATCATCATTGAAAAACTATTATTATTATTATTATTATTAATTTTTATTTGGCGAAATGTCATTTAAATTAAATGAGTTTTACTTTAAAGCGAGTTAAATTCAAGGCTCCTTGCAAAATTAGAAAATAAAAGTTTCGATTGCACAATAAATTATTTCTGTCCGAAATTAAAATTTATTATAATTTTATTCTTTAAAATACGTTAGAAAATACCTTAGGTTTTTTAACGGAATATTTAGGAGAAAAACAGTAGCTTTTAAGAAAACATACTTTGGAAAAAATCGGAGTACAGGAAAGACATCTTTCCTTGGAAAGTTGTGAAGAACAAAAAAAGAATTTTGATATAAAGAAATAGGCCGTTGAGGTAAAAAAAGAAAAAAAAATGAGACTATCTAAAATCAGATTCGCTCGAAACTATACGAGAGAACACGGTTTTATCGCGAAAATATCGTTTTTTTTGCCATTTATTTTCTTGGCTTGTATGACTCTCAGAAAATTCGTTCTGGTCTCAAATTTTAGCTTTAAATGATAATTTTCTTTTCCACATTTGCGAAAATGCGAAAAAGATGCTTCGAAAAAGTCGTGTGCGATCGGTAATTGGTAAGAAAAATGGAAAATTACCAATTTTAATGGTAGTTTGTAAATAACTGTGTTTCTTTGCGTTTTCATAGTTTCATAATGCATCTACTCTTAACGAAGAAAATTATTTGATGATATTTTGCTAAAAGTCCACAATTAAAAAAGGACATCTTTAATAAAGACATCTCTTGTTGCATAAAGAGGGACGATTATTAGAAACACAGGCAGATAAACTGACGAAAAAAACAAATTTATTTCGCTATTAATTTCATATTTTCATTTTATGAATAAATAAATCAGTTTCCATATTCATCACAGAAAAAAAAGAAAATACATTGAACATAGAAATAAAATTATTGGAGAAAAATTATCAAAATTTTATCCTCAATAACAAAATTTTATTTTATTTTTCCAAACATATATATCTAGTATTTTATACCAAATTAATGTAATGCCATGAATATTTTGTTGTCATATTTTTTTTCCTACATTTTTTTTTTGTATTTTTTTCCTACTTTTTTTTTTTTTTGAATATATAATGAAGTTTTATTTGAATAATTTTTTTTAATTTACTTTTTTTTTTTGTGTATATAGAACGGTATGAGTTTTATTTTATTTTTTACTTTTTTTTTGCATTTAGTTGTTTTTCAAATTGTGTTTGACTACACAGCTAGTCCATATATATTTATAGCTGCAACCCATTTTAAAACACCATTTTAAATAATTGATATTATGTATAGTTGTTAAAATGGATGGTTCGTTGTGTGTGACTATTCAAAGTCATAAAACATTGTTATTGTGACATCTATAGGTGATTATAAATTCATTATAATTGCAAAATAAAAACCTAAAAACTTTTGGGCTTTATATATAGTAAAAAATTCCTGAATTGAAATTAACACGTTAAAATCTGACGAAGAGTTTACATGAAATTAATCATAAAAAATTGGAAATTTAACTTTTTGTGAATACATATATTTTTGATGATATTGTTTCACCTTTTTTATAGATTAGACAGTAGAAAACTTCTACTTTTATAAATTAAATCGCGTATATTTAGTGAAAATTAAAAAAAAATTGTCTGACGAAAAGTTTTGTAACTATCTCAATTCAAAAGATACAAAATTCGATGATTATTTATAATACTTTTCGATCGACCCAAAGATAAGAAATCAAATTTTGTATTTTAGAACCTTAAATGTAACTTTCCCTGTAAATTTAAAACTTAGAGAAACAACAAGATTAATTTATCAAACTTTTACTTTCAATATCTTTCCTTATTTAAAAACTAAACGATAGGTGTCGTGGGACACCCAGTAGGAACAATTTTCCTTTCGTATCTTCGTTTATTATAAATGTAGCGCTAAATGTTTTATTTAGAAGACATTTTTCTGAATATTGAAGGTATTAATTTTATAGAAATCCTATAAATACTTTAATTATACAGTTACTTTTACTGTATGAATTAATTCTAATATTAGTTTAAAAAAGATTTACTTTTGATTTAGTAGTCAACCTAATATGTTCGTACATTGCCAAAATTTGGTTTGATCAGGATATTTATTATGGCATAAAATAAAATTTCCTAGAACTGACTTTAAATTATTTCAATTTTCTTTAACTTCTGATAACTTACTTTCACAACTCATTTTTTAAATGAAAAAACATAAAATTTTGGCAAAAAATACAAAATGACAAATTATAAAAATATTGCCTGCAAAAGTTTAAGTTTCCTTACCTCCCAATCAGCAACCAAATCAGAACGATATTGTGCGATAAGGAACATAGTTCCAACATGTTTAATTTGACTAATAGATATCATTCTAGATATATGAAGAAAAAAAAAAACGATAGTTAACGAACTCAAATTTCGTTAATGGTACTTCAAATCTAAAAAACTGAAACATAATTTTTTTTTCAAAGATTAGAACGCTTCTAATTTGACAGTTTTTGGAGCCATCCCATGCATTACGTATAATGTTTGGTATTACAATCAATATATAACATGCTATAATACTCTCAAAACTAAATGATTCATTTAATAAAAAAATGTAGGTATATATGTGTTTTGAACAGAACATAGAACTTGTTGTTACTGAATTTGATTGTTTTAAACTTCTGTTGTAATTTATTATATCCTGATTGGAACACATACATACACATAGACACACACACACAATCCCACTCCAATACAATTCAAGTGACTATTTTTAAATGCTCTCAATACAAACAAATGTTCAAACATTTTTATATAAATAGTCGACAAAAATACGTGTGTGATATATATTTTATATACATAGTTCGATACTTGTTCAATCAAAACAATTACGTCCGAAAAAAAGTATTTTATGAGTTGAAAAAAAGTTTCTATAGACTTACAAAAAAATGGAAGATTTTAATAATAAATATGGTGGACGCGCAGATAAACACATATATGATATACTGGTTCTATATACCACACAATTTAATTGCTCTTCCACCATATTTTTACTGCATCTACATATAAAGCAAAAATGGATTATCGATAAGGCCAAGTCGGTACGTGTCTACAGGCGCGGGGTTACAAAGGGGCACACATGGAAGTTTTAAAACTAATATAAAATAAATTGTGTAAGTATACACAAATTTACAGTCCGTTGATATTGCATGACACATGTATGACTAGTCTAATTCAAATAATTTCTACAGGAAGGGATAATTTTAATAAAAATGAACAGCAAGCCTTTGAACTCTCAATAATCAAAAAGAGAAATCTCACAGCAGATGAATCTACTGAAAATTACTCGGAAAATATTCAGAGTGTCAGTATATCCAGTAATTATAGACGGACTTGTGATTGAACTTCAAAATAGGGGAAAATTTTACAGTAAATTTTCGTTTTTAAGCAATTAGATCAATTTGAATACTGAAAAAAATTAAATTAGAGCGAATATGTAAGTAGCGATGTTTACTTTTGATTTAGGAAAGTGCTTTTGTGTTGAATGTATCCATCTGCGTTCAAACAACCAAAGCGATCTTGAAACTTAAGAACTAAGGTCTTTATTGACAGATTTTTATTACGGGGGGAGGAGGTGGCTATTTTTTGAAACTGCCTACGTCGAAAAATTTTATAAATTCGCTTTTGATATATAGTTATTCATATCTAACAGACACTTATTAATTAAAGTGAGAATTATTATGACGCCAAAAAGAATGCCATTTTCGAAAACCTAGAAATAAAACTCTTAAAAACTTGATTATCTGTCAAAATTTCAAAAAGAAATGAGTATGTAAGCACCTAAAGACTTAAAGATATTATGAAATTTATATTACTATTTTCGGTCAAAAATGATAAGGTGTTGAAAATGCTACAAGATAAAAAATCATTATCAAAAGTAATTAAAAAAAGATAGTGCAACAACTTGTTCTAATGTATAAAGTCGAGCAGAAAAGATTCATTGAAGTTATATTCGAATTGTTCAAGATATAACAAATTGGAATCTAGTGATCTCCAACATCCTTTAGAGGATATGGAACTCCTCATCATCATTTTCAGTCAAAGATAAAAATTTTTGTATAAGAAAATTAATGAAAACAGTTTGATTAGATTTATGATTTGTTTCATAAAAACTATCGATACATTTAATTTTATTTAAACTACTTAAAAATTCTTTGATCGTATTTTACAACACATCACCTAATTTTTCCCATTCAGCACAATTTTTTTTTTGCCGAACTAAATTCAAACATTCTTTTACAAAACTATACTACACCACTAAATTGTAAAATAAATAAACAAGTCGTAATTGAATTTTATCGAATTTTTCGTTTATGCTACGTTGAGGCATTTTCTATTGTGTTATTGTATTTATTTTCTCTCTTCTAAATAAATTTGAAGATAACAGCATTTCAACAATAGTAGAGATAGCGTCTACAAATTATTTGATTATATTGAAAGCACGTACCTACTATAATTTTTTTCAATTTTATGTGATCTTTATATAGAAAGAATCTTTCAAACATCAGCAATAAATATTAACAATTTGATATTGTAAAGAATAAGCTTTTATTCAAGGTAACAAAATTAAACGAGGAATATTGAATTATTTGAAGTTGAAATAATGATTTCAAAATATATATCTTAAGGTTGATCTTTAGTTTTTCTATGAGGATCAAATTTCTAATTTAAAGTGTTATTGTATCTCTGACCGTTTAGGATGTAAATTAGTCATTAAAGAAACCTGTGCAACTATTGTTTAAGTTATTATTTGATTGGTTAACTACAAAATGAGATATTTATGTGTATAGATTAAAATGTCCCACCCTGTACATATGTTTAATAATAATAATAATAATAAACAATACATAAATTCTTAGAAAATAATAAAACAATTGATATTATTATTAAATTAAGACATAAAATGATATTTATGACGATAATTCATAGAAATTATAACATACGAACATACATTTATGTACATATATAACATAATATAATCTAAATCATAGTTTTATTATATACATACATAATATATTGTTAAATTTAATTACATTTAAACTAAATAATAAATATCTACATGTATACATATACATAAAACATGTTAGGCAAGGGCCAGATGTAGCATTTGAGAGCAACTTTAAAATGGATATAAAAATAAATAAATAAATAAATGGATATATAATAGAAATTTAAAAGGTGGTTATCAAAAGCATGTATAAAACCTTTTTAAAAAAAAAGAAAATATTTATTTCTGTGAACTTTAGAAAGAGTTTGTTATTGTTCAATATCTTAAGAGTTGAAAATTTCAAGGAAATGAAGAACAACCTGAATTGTTCGGATAAAATCTAGACCGTGAGAAAGGGTGCTTCAAAAATGATTAATACATACTTGAAATTTCGTGTGTGGCTTCCTTTTCGCGAGTTTACCAAACGTCTCTTCAATGAGCACGATGATGTCATATTTAAACTATCGGTCTGAAAAAATGAAATGGGACATTTGTCGGACACTATGACCACTTAATTACATTAATAATTATTTAACAACTCTGAAAAATTAACTACGTAGGTATGTATTGACAGACGAAAATACTAAAGTACGGAAAGTTCGAGGTCATAGAGCAAGTCCATCGATGTTTAAAATTGATTTAAAATTTAAAAAAAAGTCACGAAAATTTTCACACGGGCGGAATCAGAATACGCTTATTTATTATTTTTTAATTTCTGTTTCTATCTATTTAATTGAATTAACTACATTTAGCCCTAGACCAAATTGATTTAGTATATCATACAAGAAAGTCTATAGATAATATACATGTAAAGAAATAACTTGTATCTATGGTGGTTGTTAGTTAACCATTATTGTTATAAAGAAGATATACCTACATAGTTTATAGTGAAGACTATGAAGACTGAAGATTGAAGACTGACTATTCAACATACATCTCTATAGTTATTATTTAAATGATGATGTATTTTATGTTAAGTAATTATCGATTAAACATGAAAGTATCGTACGTTCTACAAGATGCTGTTGCAATATTCACAGAAATATTATTTATAATCCTGGTGTTGTTTATAAGCAAATATTGTAATTGTTCAATACACTTCTATATAGCTGCTCGTAATTTATATCTCTAAAATTTCGTGGGATCAGGCGTTTTCTTTCACAATTGGACAGATATCCGTTGATAGTTATACGTTGGCCCTAGTTTTATAGTGGTACTTTTGGAGTGATAACCACCCCTTCTAGGATAAGGAAAAATATATGTTAAAAATGGCAACGGGAATCGATACCCCGGTGATATCTAACCATCTGTGCAGTGCAATTTAAGTATATTTCGAAAATTCAAAACTTTGTGAGTTATTGGCGATTGAAATTCAGAGTATTTAACCTTAAATAACTGAAAAATTGGACGTATTTTGAAAAAAGTATATTCTCTCTCTTTTTCTCCTTTTCTCCTTTCTTCAAATTATTTGAAATAAAAGCTGCCCTGAATTGTCGAATTTATCTGAATATGAAACAAATTTCTTTATTTACTGGAGAATTTATGTTGATATTGTAAATCGGCAGAAACTTCTCGATTTTTGGAACTTTCCGCTCAAATATGGAGAAGTGGCTACCTTTTTCTTAGCAAGTAGAGTAATTTGAAAGTTTCCTATTCAATTTTAGAAATATATATTCAACTTGATAACAAAAACACTGCATCCTAAATAAAAATCTATGTAAAATCGACAATGTTTTACAAAATTGTATGAGTACTAACTGAATACTGATATACTGATTTTGTTTTCATTTGGTAACTACATCCATACTATACGTAAAGATAGATATTTGAATTGAATTCATTCTGGTACTCATTGATGACAAATCAATTGAATCCACTTACAAGTACAACATAGTCATATAGTCAACATATCTATCTATAAGTAGAGTTTTAGAATCAATTCAATATATCGTTATATCATCATCATTAAAGGAAAATACTACTTACATTACTATTATACTACATTACATACTGTGCTAGTACTGTATACGTTACTAGCTAGCTGCTAGTAAAGTACTAGACTAGTTACTACAAAACAAACAAATCAACTTAACTATAGATATATCTGCTGTAAGTTTGCTTTTTTTTTTTATAGATGAATACGTCAAAACCAGAAATAAAATTTATTTTAAGAAAATATTAGAATGTTAATTTGTATATGTATATATCTTGATTATATATGGGTTATAAATTTATATTTTGAAGTAAAAACAAAACGGTATAAGATATCAACATTTACACGATAACTCAGAAACGAAAAAAGATATCAAGCTGAAATTTTTATAGCGTACTTAGGACTTTGAAAATTGAGCATCAGTTCGTAAAAGAGCAACATAGGTCTTTAAACAACTTTTCTTTGAAACATTTTTTCGTAAACATCACTTTGGGGTCTATTTTCTCCAAGACCATAAAAGATAGGGAATTGAAAATTTGCTGGTAGGTTCAACTAGAGGTTATGTGAAACATTCTCGAAAAATGAAACAAAATTCTTTTGAAAACAATAACGTTGGTTTTTTAAACTCTTCACTGACATTCAACACTTTCTATACAAGGTATTTCAACAATTAACTCAGTCAATTGTTCGTTTTTACTTAAGTTCTTACTCGCTAGCACTCGACAGTAATCTGTGCAACAAATCATCTCAAAATTTGCAATTTTCGGGGTGACACAAAAATTCAATACTTGATCGACAAATTTATTTGTTCATTCCATTATCAGTCAAATTGGAGTATAAAAAGATATGCAGAAGTCAAATTACTAATACTAAAAAAGAAATTAGTGGTTTTAAATGGAAACATGGCATTTCTCTCAATTACTTTATATTAGCACTCCTATCAATAATTGTAACAAAATTTACTATTGTGATGTTCTGAGATAAGAAGAATTTTAATGTATATATTATATATATTATAATATGTATATTGTATTATAAGAATATCAATTGTTTTGCGCAAACTCATTAATGCATTCACGCATGTATATTTGTGTTTATATCAAAAACATAATGAAATATACAAATGGAGAAACTGAAATCTGATGGAGGTATTTTTTTTATTTATTTTATACTATGTGTGATAATATTATATACATAAGTTTTATATTCCAAGTTCATGATATAATTTACAAATATTGAGTATAAAAAGTTCAGTATTTGTTTTATAAATTATGAAAATAAGCAAATTATGTTTGTTTTTTAAGAAAGTAAATATTATTCATGGAAATTGAAATGAACCTCATAAAGTTTTCTTGGATTTATTATTATATTTTTTTTTTTTAATCGTAAATATAGTATTTTTTTTAACTACATATTTGGCCTCTCTTCAGATTTGATTGAAAAACTCCAGATATTGTCTAGTTTTTCTCTATTCCGATTTTAGTAAATCAATAGATTTTACTATTATTTGTCGCATATTCAGGTAAATTCGGTACCTTTTGGTATTTGCAGAATATTTTATTCTAATAGCTTCAAAATTTTGGATACTTAGCTTAAGAACGTTCCACAAAAAATCACGTTTTCTTAAGACCATCGTTAAATCGTTTATATATATTCATTCGCATTAATGCCCTTTATAGGAAGGTATATTTTTTAATATCTCTTACGATGTAAAATTTCAAAAATTATGATACATATGTAAAAATTTTACTCTTAATTTTTATCTAACTTTCCAAACTTCTAACAGAATTCACCCTCAAAATTTGAAAGTCTCAAATATTTTCATACATTAATTATTTGGGAAATATCCTTAATCAGAAATTATTTTATCCTATTAATTGGAAAATTCTTTCGTTCTTGAACCATAAATATATAACAATTTTAAATATACTTTGATTTTAAACAAATTAGGTTTGATAGAAATTAGATTCATTTCTAAAATTGAATATTATATACTATTTCACCCTATAATGAAATAAATAAAATGTTAATATATTCCTAGTTATCCTGACATAATATGACACAATGTAACAACTCATACACATATAGACAGACAAGAATACAGGAATATCGTATACATGATTTAAATAATTGAAAAAAACTATACATTATATATATATAATATATATATATATAATATAATATTATATAATGATATAATATTAGTTATTATTACATACTATATAGATGTATAATACAATATATAATATAATATAACGCCCTATTTTGTGAACAAATGACAATACAATTCAATAAAAATAATGATAACAATAGTGGTTACGACGAAAAATAAAATATAAAAAAAAAGAAGTCTAACTGTTACAGAATGTTACAGGCATGACGCATCCTTTTTTTATGTAGCGATAAATTAATAATATTATTTAAATCGAATTCTTTGGTGATAAACAGTTACAAAGTTTTCTCGAATTGGTTGATCATTATAAAATATACTGAAAAGCATCGCACGCTTTGTGCAGCTAATTACAAAAGCGAGTTTTCTTAGTTTTTTTAAATTTTGATTTATTTTTAGTTCAGTCAGCTACAAAATCGTAATTTTTAATTTTGTATACTACTACTAGTCCTTCTCCTCCCTTAATCCCTCCTCCCAAGCGAAGGCGTTACAGTTTTGTAATGTACAAAACAATCCTTGAAGCTGGTTGTATGTCTTGTCAATATTTGAACTTAATCAATGAACTTCTTTTTAAGTTTTGAAGCATATCCCTTTCAACAACAATTGCAACCCCTTACTCTACTATAGTATGCATGAATTATACATAAAACCTTCTTCTTGAATCACTCTATCTATTAGCAAAAACAGCATCAAAATCCGTTGCGTAGTTTTCAAGAACTAAGCATACATAGGGACATGATAGGCACAGACAGCGGAAGGCAACTTTGTTTTATACTATGTATTGATTTATTAATATTATGGAATGTTATCTGCGCTTCCACCATCAAAGATTTTTTAGTTAATCATTAATTCTGATGATCACGATCAGAATAATCAGACAAACTTATTAATTTATTGTATTGTCATAAAAGCCAATAAAAGTGTGTTTAAAATAGATTGATTGACAGGCTTTTTCTTAAAACTTGAGCTAATAAATATTCTTATAACACCCAGTAATATATGATGATTTGAAACTATTATAATATATCTATACTAACGTAACAAGCAAGCGACGTTAAAGCCTATAGAGATACTACTACTATAGCACACACAGGCTCTAACAACAACAGGCAGGCAGGCTCTATACTAGCTAACAGTCAGCACAGACTGATATTCTTCGAATGTTTTACGCATCGTCGGATCTATTTTTGAATGAGAGCATTTAAGCGTATTGCACAATTCGTGAGCGGTCATATGTGAAATAGGTTGCAGCATTGCCAATGTCCGCTTTTATTTTATTTTATTTTATTTTTTTTCTTCTTTTTATAACAATAAAATCAGAGAAAAACGTTTGCTTGTGTTGGCTGAAGGGGGTGATGATGGAAAGAGACATTCAGAATGGGTGAAAATGGGGGGTGAAGGGTGCATAAGAACATAGACATTCAGACATATATAGAATAGTAAAAACTTAATATAATATTAGGAATTGTATTTCGTTCACCGAATATAAAATATTATTATTATTTTTTTTGTTGGAAAAATTGAATTGAATTTTTTTTTATTAAGAAAATTTTTCGAAGGTAAAATTTTATTTTTCTAGTTCGTACTTCCGTTATTGTAGTATGTAATCGTTTCCGATAATTACTATCTTAATTAAATCCGGTTTATTTATGTAGTTTTGTGGGGAAGAAAGTATGATGATAGTGGTCCCTTGAGAGTGAGAGATATTGTTAGAAAAAAAATCAAACCACAGAATGTTTTTTAATCTAGGGGATAGATTTTGAGGGGATGATAATTGACTATTTAAAAAAAAATTTTAGGGTTTATTATTTGTGTTGAGAGAAATATTGTGGATACAGTCTTTTAAGTATGCAAATTCTGTGTTTTCATCAGGTTTTATAGCAAATATATTAAGGTTGTTCGGTCAGGAGAACAAGAAAAATATCTTAATTTACAATTTGTTATTTATCAACTGTGTAAAAATTGGATATTTAATTTTAAATGTTATTTTTCATTTTGCTTTGAAAAAATTCGAAAAGGAAATATTTTGGCGTGAAGTTTTAAAGATTTTCCGAGTAAATAATAGTTGAAAATTCGCAAATTTAACTCTAGAATAATAAAATCTATTCTACTTATAGAATATTTAACTATTAACTTTGATGAATACTTAACCACTTATTGTGAGCATAGTTGTATCGTATAATTAGTAGTCGCCGTGTAACTTTAAGAAGGCTAAAGTCTATATAATATGTTTCTCTTTACGCTACGCTGATTCAATATACTTCAAAATTTAACACCTGTAGTTATTTTTTAAAAACCGATTTCTATATATTAGCATTCTTTGGAAGTGGCAAGGAATACAATGGAAGTTATGATGTAGATTACGAATAAAATTTCTTACGAAAAGGTTTTTTTTTATTATAAAAATAATAATTACTATCATCTTGGAAGATCTTTATATCAAAATAAGAGAGATATCAAAAAAATTGAATATGAAGATACCTTTTACCACAAAAAAAAAATACCATTAAAAAATTATTCAAGTATAAAAATTTCATACAATACATCTTTTATGCGACATGCAATATGTGCCCACTTCAAAAATCAGCTGTTTTAAATTTTGCCAAAAAAAGTTTATTCATATACCAAATCAAATAGAATTCGACATATTTTGCAAATATATATTGCTTTAACTCGTTTATTATTATTAACCGGCTCATACAAAGATCATATGGCCCTTCTTTGGCTCATTTCAAATTTGAAATTCGTTAATTTCAAACTGTTAGTTAAAGTAGTTGAAGTTTTCATCATTAAAGAGGTCCGAAGTCTCTAGGGAGGATATTTGAAAATGTGAAGAGCTTCCACGATTTACATTTTTTCTTTTGAAAGTTTCTGCACACTATAGTTTTTAAGCTATATCTATAAAAAGAATGATAATTTATAGGCAAACCTTTAGCACAGCTTGTGAATGTTAGCAATGGATTGCAAGCCGTTATACAAAATAATGACTTTTTAATAGAAATTGTTGATGCTTTACATTGAACGATTTAAAGAAGGATATCAAGATTTAAAAGGCCAAATTTTTGTTTCATGTGGGAACAGAGCCGTCAAGCTAGAGAAAGAACTCAAGCTACGTTATCCAAATATTAGTCCATGAACATTTTCTACACATGTTTCACCTCAAAAATATGCCTCCAAAGTCATTATATATAAACTTGACTATACACAATAGACAGTGATGGATTTAGGCCTAGGCCCGTGAGGCCCGGGCCTAGGGCGGCAGAATTTGAAGGGCGGCAAAATTTATGAAATGAAAAAATTTTAGAGTCACTTAAAAGTAAAAACAGAAAATATTCGATAGAAAATATTATAATCCAATTCATTAATCTACTTCTCAATCTGTGTGGGTAAGATGTTAATTTTTTAATCGATAAATGATATTCCTTATCGAGTAATGTTCTTTACTTTCTGTTCCTTTAGTGAGATTAATTTCACGTGTATGAAGCAATTTGAAATTATTTAATCCAAATGACTTCTCAATTTGTTTTTAGTGTGAAATAAAAATACCGACGATTTGTATGTCCATGATTAAAAAAAAAAAGTATGGAGGCAAAGAAAAAAGTATTGAAAAGTATTGGTTTTCTAGTCAATCTAATACTTTTTAATACTTTTTTCTTTGTCTCAATATTTTCTTTTATTCAGGGGTATTGAATATCGTTATAATTTTCATTTAAAAGTGCTAGAACAGTTTTTGTTTATAAATATAAATTTTTTTGATCATTTATCTGAAATAGACACGAATGAATTAAAAAATCTTGCCAATAAACTAATCAGTAAGTATCCTGATGATTTGGAAGGACGTTAGGCAATGAATGCATTCATTTACATTGTCAACTCAAAGATTCCTTGGCAAATATGGAAGATGTACGCTCTGCACAAAAAATATGCAATGTATTGCATGCACGGAATCTTCGAGAACTTTATCCGAATGTGGACATTGCTCTCCGTATTTTTTTGAATATTCCGGCTAGAAATTGTTCAGGAGAAAGATCTTTTTCTGCTCTTAAAAGGGTAAAAATCTATTTACGCGCAAGCATGGGCCAAGATAGACTTAATGCACTTGCATTACTGTCAATTGAAGCCCAAATAGTCCAAGAAATTAATTACGACGACATAATTGACGTTTTTGCACGGACCAAAGCGAAAAAGAAATTTTCAAATTGATTAATATTAAAAGAAATATGAATTATTTATCTGTCTAAAGTTTATATATAAATTTATCTGTCTTGTTTATCAGTAATATTTAAAAAATTATATTTCAATAAATTAAGTTACTTTAAAAAAAAAAACTGGATCAAAATTAATGAAATTCATTCTATCAAAAAGGACGGCGCATCGAACGGGGCCTAGGGCGGCAGCAAGCCTAAATCCGTCACTGACAATAGATATATGAATTCATCTATTTTAAATAATTACATAAATCGATTTTTACCAATTATTGATAATAAAATAAGTAATAGAGAATGAATGTGATGAAAATAAAATAGAATCAAAAACAAACAAATAAATAAAATCAAAACTAATAATTAATATTCTTCAATATATACAAATCATTGGTAGAGCTATATATATATATATATATATATAGTGCTACTAGCTATAGGTAGACATATCAAATTAATTTGAATAAAACATGATTGAATGTCTATAGACGATACGATATACAACATTAAAACAATAGAATTACAAATATATTAGGGATCAGGCCAAGTATTTGAGTAGTTACTTTTAAAACGTGTAGAAATTTAAAACACTGTTTCCCTTTCAGGCGGTCTGGAAAATGTTGTTTTGTGTGGCAAATTAATTAATGGAAAGTAATTCTCTAAGAAAAATATAATTGAATTAAAAAAAAGAACGAGAGTTGTCATTGGACACTCGGTACAAACTATGTTCCTTTCGTTGTATTTAATAACATTTTATGATGAATTATTATTAAAAAAATATATCATAAATCTTTCTTTATATGTGCATCTTTCTAATTTTACTGGCAAATTATCAAAGATCAGAATAATTTTGTTTTGATTACTGTTCATAGTAATCAAATTTTCCGAAATTGAAGCTACCCAAGATTAGTATCCAGAAGCTACCAAAGATTAGAATCAGAAGTTTAAATTAAAGAAATTAAAGAAAAAATTTAATCAAAAAAATCTATTTTCGTGGATAGGTTTCGATTTGACAACTTTCCGCGGTTCAAGCATCAATGAGGTTGAAGCATCGTAAGGACAATAAACAAACAAAAACATCGATCGTACACTTGTGCGAACAGGGAAACATTTCCAAAAGGACGACAATAAAAATATCTTTGAAAACATAAGTTGGCTCAAAATATCTTTAATATCTTTATTAGTGTTTTTCTCAAAAACTTACACCCATATTGAATCCAGATACTCAATTCTGTTTTTATTTAAATTTCATCTTCAAAGAAGAGCTTTTGTAGGACAAATCGTCAACTATTAAGATTTTCGATGTTGTTACAATAGCGACATTTACAACAGCATCTAAGATTGTTAACCATTCAAATATGACTATCAAATTCTACGATCGACTCTAGACCTAATATACATATACAAACAAGTTGAAGTAAGCAATCATATTAACGTATCATCTACCTGTTTTATAAATTAGTGTTCGAATGTGAATGTTTTCTATCGATATATACTATAATATAACTACACTACTAAACAACAACAATAGTAAAACAATTTTGTAATATCGAAAATCAACGTTGGTATAATGAAAATATATATACATATACAATCGAAATAGGTTTTATATATTAATACAAAACAGTTGTATATAATAAAATATAATACAAAATCACTCAATTGTAAGATATCGAAAAAGGATTCAGTACCAATGAAATAATTCGAATAGAAACATTTTTACTTTTATTAAAAATAATTTGCAAAAAAGTAAGTTAATAATATTTTCGATACTGATTATAAATTTAGGCTACTTAGAACAAGGCTACTTTTTCAGTTAAACATGAAACATAATTGACTGAATAACTCAAACCTATGTATGCCTATGACGTAAAAAATTCCTTAAAAATATTAAATTTAATTGGTATCTATCCAGATCTTATCGGGAGACTCTAGAAATCGTATGGTCTTAACAAAAATTCTTTATAATCCTCAATAAATAAAGACTTCATATTCCGGTAAATTCGGCAGTTCGGGTCCTTTATTTAAATTATTGAACGGGAATTATAAAACATGAAAATTATTGTAGAACTTATCTCTCAATTTACCGGGACGTTAAAATTGACATCTCTCATTAAATTACGGCATTAAATTTTTACCGAAGAAAAATATTGTACTCAGAAACTAATTATTATATTATATTGGAACTAATTAAAAGAAATAATGTCAGTATATCATTTTTGCGTATAGTCTTTTTAAAGACACGTACATCAAACTCTCCAATAACCAGACATTTCCTTTTCCCTTTGTAAAATTTTTCCCAAATAAATTACAATAAAAAACCAATATTCTAAAGCATCCTCTCTTTATCCAAACAAAACAAAGCACGAAACAAAACAAAAAAACGCCACCCATATCATGTTTGATAAAAAAAAAAAACAAAAAAATAAATTGAAATGTAAAATCAAACCACTCGTCAATATATAAAACATATACATATATAATAGTATACATTCTCTATTATATTGAATGATGACGTTACCGTTGATGATAATGACATTTCTCATCACTATGTGCGCTACTGTACATACATACATATCTATAAAACAAAAACATAGAGAATATCATGGGTTTTCCATTAAGTATGATAAAACTTTAAACTTAAATTACACAGTTTTTGTTTGAGATATCATATAATTTTTTTTTAAATTTATTTGAAAGAGTATTTTAAAATAATTTGTATCATACATAAATGATTCTTGCCAAACAAACAGCTTCAAATGCTCTTAAAACTAACAATACCATCGTTGATATCGAACCAAATCGAGCTCCCAAAAAAGATACAGGCTATATAAACAGCGCCATTCTACTTTCAAATCAAGGCAGAGCAAGACCGTCTTCGGTGCCTTTTTTCCAAAAATTAACTTGTATTTCAATCCACACTTATAATGCAAAATTGTTTTTTGCATTTGGCATTTAAGCGTCCTTTGCTACCTGGTGCCTAGAGCACCCGCTCCACTTGCTCTACCCTTGGTCTGGCGCTGTATATAAGGACGGTAACACACAATTACAAATAAAATTTAAAAAATATTTCAGATAAAGTTTTTTGATATCTTATGCACACGTTAATATTGAAGTTTAAATGTTTACACCCACTCTTAATGGTAAACCTTTTGCATACATATATACATGAATAACGTAGTGAATGGAGTATATTTGATTGACTTGACGTAATTAGTGTAATGCATTTTATGTAAATAATATCAAATACGGCTACTGAACACATTGTGTTTGTATATATACATATATATTATACTCAGAGATGTGAAATTTAATACTGGATCGCTATCAAGAGATAAAATACTCGCTTATCTTAAATATTCGTATAAAGAGATGTAAAACGATTTATGTTGATAATTTAATCAAGCATGTTGTATTTCTTGGCAGTGATTTGTATCTCACTCAAATTCGAAAGCAAAAATCTCAAGAATACCTCATAATTACTTTAAAAAAAAACTTATATTACTGAAATTTATTTTCTAAGGTATAAGAAATCCAAATGATACACAAATTTTATCATGCATCTAGTTTTTTAGATACAGCTTTGATCTCGAGCTGGAATATTTCGAATATTACAGGCTTTGAAAGTATAAACCTTCCAAAATAAGAAGCAGAGGACATTTCAACTTGATTTTTGAATTTTCTTTGGGCAGAAATTTCTTTATAAAATGATATTTAACGTTTTTCCTTAGAAAAATTCAAAATTAAAAACGGAAAAATTCTCTATTGCTATTTTGATGAAATGCCTTGTGAAGTTGAAGCCCAAAATCTAGCAAAAACCGATAGAATATGCGTTTGGACAATTAATTCTTTATATACAGCATTGTATTGACCTTGAATATGAATTTTTCGAATACTTTAGATATAGAAAGCTTGTATCTCCAAAATTACATCATCAGACAATCTTCATTTTGCAAAAGGTCAACAACTTTTACCATTTACCTTTTAAAATGGTTAAAAAACAAAGAAAATTTCTTTATTACGATTTTTGTGGAATTTAGTACTAAGGTTTCGAATATTAGAGGCTTGAAAGGAAATCCTAAAAAAACAAAGCAGAATAGAAAGTCATTTAAAGATAAAATCAGACCTCATCTTCAACTATATCGCTACGGTAATCGAATCCAAAGCGATCTAATATCACTATATAATATTTTCTAGATAAAATTACATCACGAATCCTAATATAAAAATCACTACCAATCTCTGTGTATGATGTATGTATAAATATCTAGCATGTACGTAAATATAGCTACTATACAACCATGTACCACATGTCACCGAATCCTATCCTCGACAATTCGAACAAGAACAACAAACATGTAGATACATACACTACACACACACACAATCTTCTAGCTGAACTTGTCTTTGTCATTTTGTATAAAATAATATAGTATTCTATCTTTATCAATCATATTATTTTATCTTTGTTTATTTTTAACCCGAAAGTATATATTTGTACCTTGTGATGACATATTACAAACTATTTTGTGATTCAAAAATATGTACGTACATCTGTCATGTGATCAAAGTTTTTAATATTTATAATACGATTAATTTTAAAAGTTGATCGAAATTATCCATGCCACGAAACGTCGATAATAGATAAGTCCCCAGGATGTCATTTGCGTCAATACTTTGAATTCTTTTAAAAATATATTTCTAGTGCATTTCGATAATTTTCTTTCATTCACGCTACTTCGAAATATAACTATTTTCAATTTTTTTCACCGAGGTGAGAAAAAATATTTATTATTTCAGTGTTAAAGTAGCAATAAATATCTAAAGCTGCGAACTGCAAACTGCGAACGTCACGTTTTCTTATACTCATCCTGCATATTCCTCCCTCCTCGCACACTACGGCCTTATTTCTGGTTTTGCCAATTTTGACCCGGAAGGACTGATTTTTCTTCAAAAATAGTGATGTTTACCTTTTACGGCTAATCAACACTATTTACCCGTGAAGGCACCAAAATCTTTCGAAAGAATTTTCACAAGACCGCTAGTTGAAGCTACCTGCAAATTTTCAACTCCCTATCTTTAATAGTTTTAGATAAAATGGACACCTATATTTTTTCTAATTTGCGCTATCAGGGATAAACAGTAATGTTTACGAAAAATAGTTTTAAGCAAAAGTTGTTTATTTTTTACATTTAAACTTTTATTCTATGTCTGACGGTTAATAAGATGAAGTTCTGCGTTAAATCGTGTAACATGAAAAAATAGACAAACATTCAAAAGTTTTATCTTCGAAACTATTAGTCTTATGAAAACCGGTCATATCTCAAATTGTTGAAAATTTAATCTTCTTTAAAAATAAATACCTTAATTTTTGTGAAAAACCCAGTTCTTCTGGGTCAAAATCAACAAAAACTGAAGTAAGGTCAAAATCTTCGTGGGTTTTTCTTATTTTGCGGCATGATCCGGTCGTTTTCCGAGTTCGAAAACTTTGATTTAATATTGCCTTTACATTGTAAACAACATATTAAAAAACAAAAATAATCGTCCAATTTTTAATTTGATTAGCCTAATAAGTAAAAAATACTAAAATAATAGAAAATAGAAAATATATAACAATGATTTTATTTTGATTGACTATTTATACATCTACAAACTCTCTCTCTGATGATCGTTATATTTTACAATGAATAAAGACTCGCTCTATGTTTTGTTGTACTATTATGTTTTGTAATGTGAGTGATTTGATTTTGAGTTTGACTCCTGTATTTGACATTTAAAATGAGATTGAAAATAAATCTCATTTTAGATAATTTCAGAGATAAATCTGTTCGTTTTTGTTCATTCATATAACTAAACTATAATGTATACTATATTTGTATATTTATATATTATGCAATGGTAGGTACTTGTGTTTTATAGAGATCATGTCTTTACCAGGGTTGAATTCAAATATTTTTTTATATGGCATTAAAAAAAAAGTTAACATTTGTATGCGGTTTGATTTGAAATCAATGGATTCAATTTCAATGGTTTAATTTATTGTATTAGTTTGATAAACAAGCTACTTATAGGTAATTTAGGCGAAAAGCACAATTCAGTGTTGATTGGATAAGCTATTAACTTTCAAAGCGAAAATCCAACTTTTAACTTTAAATTGCAGTTATCATCTTCGGTTATTTTTAGCCCTAGAGAAAAAAAAACAGTGGAGATTCTATTGAAATACAATTCTAATATGAACATCGAATTGTGTTTGTAATTGCCATGATAACTTTTTCGAAATTTTATTTTTATGTTCACTATTTCATCATTTTTGAGGTCAGTAAATTTAAATCCAAAAGCTTAAATGGAAAATTGTCGAAATATTTATTTTTGAATTTGAAATTCTGTCCTATTGATGAACAGTTTTTGGTTTTTTTTTAATGGAAATTGGATCGGAAGAGATAAACTTCAGAGCATCACAAAAAACTCTTATGTGCGTTCTATGTTCCAGGAGATACAGGATTTTAAAGACAAAAACGTTAATTTTTCTTTGAAAATTAATAAATCATATAAAGTTAAGAAACGAACTCGCTTGCCAAGGATAATATCGAATCCACCTTCAACCTTCGATACAAACTGGTTGGGAATAATAATAATTTCTGATCTAAATATTCACAAAGCCGAACATGGATAGGATCAGATTATTTTTTGCGAAGATACGCAAATAACAACATTTAACATAATTAAATTTTGTAATGACTAAATTAGCAAAGATAAAAAATCTGATAATACTGAAAAGTAGAGGAAATTGAGATAACTCTAGATAAATTTCCACTGACAATTATTATTTAAATGTAGAGTAGATCAAATCGGATCGTTTCCTGATTTCGAATTTGCCACATTACCCATAAAATTTTAAAAGTAATACTTGGTACCATAACAAAATTTGAAAATTAAGTTAAAATTTGATAAAAAATGAAGAATTTTTAAACATTCAAAGATTGTTGTCTGTCTCTTTTTTTAAAAACAAGCGAAACCGTACCATTACGTCACCAGTCGAAATTTTTCTCTTTTTCAACGTTCATATTTTGCGTATTTCTAAAGATTTTCAAAAATCAACAGCACTTTTCTATTGCACGTGTAGTGAGAATTCTTCATCAGAATTGATAAAAAAAAATTAAGTCACCATCTCCATTATTGTTTGAAGTTCGAATTTTCGAATGGTTCGAATGGAGTAAATCAAATCGAAATTTTATAAACAAAATAAAATAATCAAAGAATTACAACTTATAAATTTTCAAGTATTAAATAACTTTCAAAAAAGCGAACAAAAATAAAAATAAAACCGTAAAAAAAATGATAAGAGAAAGAAGAAAAAAAAAATTAATTCTCGACGAACTAGAAATGTTTGTAAACATTTTAAGTGATATAACAATAATATTTCCTCCATTTTCTCTTTTAATCTTCATACATACATATAGTTTTATAATCCGGGCAGTGTAAGCTAGGGAGAAAGAATGGAAAGACGGAGAGTAAAGAGAAGAAGAATTCGTTGACGAGTTGAATGAGAATGTATATATATATGCGGTGTACGGTATTGGTACGCTTCACTGCATTTCCACTGGTTGTTGTATGTTCTGAAGGAGACAAACGAACAACGGGGAGATGCTACAAAAGTATAATAACGCGTGAGGTAAAAACCTCTTTTACTACTATACCATACTACATATATAGACAATCAAGGGCGCGTCCCCCTTTTATATATATATTATACAATTCCGCCCTCATCATCATCTCATAACGCATTTACCAAATTCCCCTACATACACACATATTACGTATACGTTAATAACGTAGTCGTTATGAGCAAGAGTCTTAGAGGTCAAATCAATAACCTTCTGAATAAGTAAATTGTTGTATCCATCGTCGAAACAATAGGGGATGTCAAATTGGCCATATTACCCATAAAAATGTAAAACTAGACTTGATACCATGACAAAATTTGAAAGTGAATTTAAAATTGATTAAAAGACGAAGAAGTTATAAACAATCAAAGATAACATTCAAAATTTATCCATCTCCTTTTAGCAAAACAAAGTTTTATATGTTATCTCAATGGGAATACCTACGTAAGACGTAATTAGTGGGTATCTTCCTCTTTGGTTAATAATTATTTTTAAACGTTCATATCTTACATATTAGTAAAGATTTTTAAAAAACAACTTCACTTTTTTAATCGTGAAATGAGCATTCTTCATCGGAAGTGATAAAAACAATTTAGTCCGATCCCCTATTGCAAGAATCAACTTTCTGTATCTTCTGTATCGACACAAGTATTAAGATTTCGTCAGCGAAGGTTTCACATACACAATACTTAGTGTATGATCAATTGGTTACAATATTTCTACTATAGTTGTTTCTGCTACAACCACAATACTCTACTTTAGCTCTCCGATTGTTCGACACAACTAGATACACGAAGTTAAAGATTTTCTGAGATTCCTGAAAGACTATGGAAATTTTGGCCAAACTTCTGGTCTTTCGAAATTGAATTGCCTTAATTAATCCTGGCCCTAAACCAGGCAACTGCAAAGGTTTCATTTTTCTAATATTATCAAACTATTATGCAAGGTATACTAATTTTAGTCTCTAGTTTGTAACATTTAGAAAAATTGATGATACGAACAAAATTTTGATATAGGTATTCATAGCATCACCTAATTAGTCCATTTCGGACTGTCGATAAAAATAAACAACTTTTGTTTAAAACATTTTTTCCAAAGCATAATTGTTTATTCGTGAGAGAGCAAATTAGGACAAAACATTGGCAATTTTCTCCAAAACTATAAGAGATATAGGGAAATGAAAATCTGCTGGTGGCTTCTACTAGTGGTATTGTGAAAGATTCTCAAAGAAGTTTTCGAAAATAAAAAAAATGGCGATCGAAAGGCCTTTATAATTGTTTTGGTTCTTTTTAAATTTTCTAATTTATTAAAAATAATGCAAGCCGATGACATTAAACACTTTCCATACATGATATTTCCACAATTAACTCAATCAATTGTTTGTTTTCACTTGTTTTGTTTCGACTTTCGAGATGAAAAGAATAATTTCACAATCAGAAAGTTAATAATAACAAACAGAGGTAAAATTTTCAGTAAAAGATTATTTTCACCAATATTCCTTCTCTAGTATACAAAATCCTATATATTTATATATCTATTTCATTTTATTTTCGCATAGAAATTATATATTTTATCGCACTTTTGAGCGTTTGAGTGTATGTTCTGTTTATATATATATATATCGTATTAATATCATTTTTTGTTATTATTTTGAGTATTTACAAGATTTGAGTTTGAATTGAGTTTAAATTATTATGATGATGATGAAGATTGAAGAACTGTTTTTATAAATTATTTAACATAAATTTTAATTAGATTCTTATTAAATGTTATTTGATCTTTTTATTTTTATTTTTTATTCCTATGTAGGTACTTGAATAGGAATCTACCTTACCAACATCAAAAAAATAACTTTTGATTTGAAATTTTCCAAAAATATTTTTTATTAGAAAGATTTTATTATTTCCTCCATAGAAACTTCAAATGAAGCTAACCATGTAACTTGTGAATATCTTTGTACTTTAATCTAAGAAGTCAATTTACTCCTAATTTTACTAGACCTATGCATTTCGACAAAAAGGTATTGGATTTGATGGAAAAGGTTGGTGGGTTTTACCACCGTTGAGCCCAATAAATAAAAGGAAAAAATTTCCTTTTTCTTAAATTTTGAGTTGAAAATATTAACCATCCGATAATTTGAAGTTGGAAAAAAGTTAAATAACTAAATAGGTTGTGATTTTTCGTCAGCTAAAATGAAAAATGAATGTCCCATATTTGGGACAAAAGTGCCACTTGGCTGGTTAAAAATTTTGTTTGTTTTTAGTTGTTTTATCTTTAATTATGTGGATAATTAATAATGACAAAATTATTTAAATAAATTAAATACACATGTAAAATAGTATGATTATAAAAATAGAATTAAAATATTGTAAAAATATCCACATACTGAAATAAATACATTAATAATAGTTTTGAATGAAAAAAATATGAGAATAAAAATAATTTTAATAAACTTTAAAATAAAATATTAATATTATTATTGGAATATATTTATACATATGCATTTATAAATAATATTAATATATTATTTGTTATTGAAAATATATACATATTATTAAACTATATTGAGTGAAAATGAATGATTATTTTAAACTGACCATACATAAATTTAGATTTCAAGGTTTATTTCAACGTGAGAATTATTTTATTTGCATATAAAAATTAATAATATTTTATTTTCTGTATAATTTTATTAAAATCTTTCAATTTAATTGGACCTGAAAGTTCAATAAAAAAAAAACACTGTGAATGACCTTGTTTTTGGGGAAATTTTTCAAAATACGTGGTTGAATCGGCTTTAACAACATCAGTTTGATAGACATATCGATTATGGTGGCTAATATACTTATACAACGCATTTACAGACGAATTTTAGTCACATGTACATACTTTTTGAGTTAAACAAAACTTTGAGCCTTACCAACTTCATATCTTATCAAATCAAATATCGGTTATAGCGACCAAGTGTCATTGAAATTAGTCAGCAATTTGTACATGCAAATACGTTTCTTTTATAATCAAAAAGGTAGATATCGCTTATAACGAATATCAGTTATAACGATAAAAATCGTTGGTTCCTTCAAATTAACGATCTAGAGTGTACTTGCTCTAGCTCTAAGTTTGTTCCGCTGTCTACTACAAACAGGGGCGGAGCTACCGCCGTATTTGCCGTATCAATTATACGGGGCCCCCGGGCCATGGGGGCCCCCAAAGTGTGTAAGGAAAAAGAATAAAAACTTTCTAATTTATTTTATTTTACAAATGACAAAATTCTATAATAATTTAATAATCTAATATTTAATAGTTTGCTAAATGAATCCAAAGATTTAGCAAAAAGTGGGGGGTAACAACTGTTTTTAAAAACAGTAGGCGAAAGATAACGAAGCGTTTTTTTGATGAGTTATCACAAGATGAGAGAATTTCCGACCCGGAATCCTATTTCAAAGTCAATGTATACTATTGCTGTTTAGATATATTAATTTCTCAAACTAAAGAAAGATTTCAGAGCCTTTGCAACCTGAGTAGTATATTCGAAATATTACAACCGGAGAAACTCCTATCTTCTTCAAGCGAAGAGATATTAAACGCTTCCGGAAAACTGTCTGCTAAATACAGTAAAGACATCTCACTTTGTGACCAATTAAAGGCTCTAAAAACATGCTTAAATTCTGAAATTAAAAAAATTTATTCCATTAAAGAACTCATTGAATTATTGCTAGTAAAATTTAATAGTCTTGCATCCAGTTTTCCCGAGGAGATCACAGCATGATTTTTATTCTTGACCCTTCCAGTTACAACCGCAACGGCAGAAAGAAGTTTTTCAAAATTAAAACTAATAAAAAATTACTTAAGAACTTCGATGGGACAAGAACGGCTGTCAGACATCTCACTATTGTCCATAGAGGCAGAAACTTTAGAAAAACTAAAATCATCATCAGCCATAAATGATTTAATAAATCAGTTTGCCGATAAAAAGGCAAGGAGAGTGAATATTTAAAATTCGATTTTTATTTGTAAAATGGGTAAATTATGTGATAAATAAATATTACTTCTCACAATATTTTTTTTCTTTTGTGAAAAATCTTTACCTCCATATAAGGGCCTCCAAAAAAATTTTTATACGGGGCCCCGACAAGGCACGCTACGCCACTGACTACAAACGGCAAGTTTCTGGGAATATCGAACTGCTTCGAAAATCGAAAAACCCTTTGAAAAAAATAGAGTAAAATACCAAAAACCTTTTGATTTTGGATTTCGACAAGTTTCTGAGATTATCGGTAGAAAATGCTTTGAAATATTATTTGTAAACGTTTTTCGACGACTTCTCAGAAACTACACTTCCAATCGTTAAATGGATCCGATTTTTGTGTTTTTTTTGCTGAAAACTGCTTAAAAAAAATGAATTTTATCCATATCAGAGACAAAAATATTATCGATTTTTTAAAATTATCTTAAGGGAAAAATTGGAAATTCCTTTCGAGAAAATTGCCAAAAACTTTTCTTGATTTTCATAAAACTTGAGGTATATGTAGGGTAATTTTGGCTCAAAATATACGCAAATCGGGTAAATTTAACAATTTGGTGAATGATTTTTGAGATATCCCCCAAAACCTTGTAAAAAAAGATTTAATTCCAGAAAAATTCCGAAGTAATCACGAACTATACTCATCCCATCGTTAAAATGAGATTTAGTTTTATGTTTTCGGGTCCAAAATACTTGAATGAAGAGTCCAAAACAATGACTGATTTTGCAACTAAGCGAAATTCTTGATTGAAGAAATGGTTTCGAGATATCTCCTCTCATATGCTATTTTACTTGATATCTTAGAAACATATCAGCTTCTCGCCGAAAAGATCCAAATTTCCTATTTTCTACGTAAAATCAAATCGTAAACAAGAAAAAAGCTATCAGAATCTAACATGTCTTTGAGTATTTCTTAAAATAGTTGACCTCGTTACTTCTAGGAGGAACAAATGTCCCGTTTACCCCTCTCTGGATCTATTCTCTAGAATTTTATATTCAAATTGCATGATATTTGTTCATCTTGATCCGTTCCACTGTTTAAACAACACACTTTTGGATTCTGTTTAGTTTAAGCATCATTGATTTATGCCTTAAAATCATTTATTACAACATTTTTAAAAACCTATTAACATTAAAATCAAATCGAGGGAGTGCTATTAAACCATAATAATTTTGATATCACTAGACAATAATAGATAATAATGAGCGTGGATCATCTTAAATAACTGTGAACATGCGTACATATAACAATATGCGTGTTTGACACGCACAATAATGCGATATTGTTTCATTTATGATTTTTGGATAATTTATGAATTGTTGTGGGAGAGAAAAATTTATTGTGACTTTTTGTTTATGAAAGTTTTCATTCCGCTGAGTGATTTTAGTTTAGTTCATGATCATCGTCATCATGTGATGATGGTGATATCCCTAGGGTAGAGGTGTTTCATGCTGTGAATATATTTGATAATAATATTGAGGGAAAAATATGAATTATTGTTTGCAAGGACACTTTGCAAGAAGATATTAAATGTTATCGAATATAAACCGGAAATATTTTAAAAGATAACTTTTCATATAGTTTTAGATGATATTTAACTGCAGCTGTGTTAAGTTTAAACTAAAAAAACGATTAAAATTGGATATCATAATATTAAACTTACTATTAAAGTGATAGTCTGCGTAAATCACTCGGAAACACACCATGTTTAGAAAAACAATACAGTCCTCTGAAGAAAAGGAAGTTTCTACCATTCATTCGATGAGACTTTCTCTGTAAATGATTGATGGGAATGATTGTATATTGTCACAAATTTCATTCTATTGCTGTGAAATTGTTTTGCTATAAATACACTATCAACAACCCAAATTTGAGTTGGTTCTAAAGTTCTTTCTGCTTAAGAACAGCCAGGAAATTAGTTGATTTTTGAGTAGATATCAGCTAGATTTTCGCCTTCCGTAAATACAGCAAGATAGTTGGATTAGTAATAACATTAATATTTCAAGAATGTACAAGTCTAAAAATAATTTGTGTGGTCTCTAGTTTGGGATTGTAATATTTCGAAAACAGGTAATTTCAAAAATAAAAACAGTCCTAGAGACCTCCTTAGTGACAATTACACATGAGCTGGGAATCGAACCCGGATAGTTTAGATACTCGATCAATGTAAGACATTGCCTTTTTGTCACCACTGTTGTATGTAAGTGATCGTGTTAATACGGAAATGGCTATTAAAAACAAACAATTGACTGAATTAATTGTTGAAATACCCAGTATCGAAAGTGTTGAACATCAATGCTTGCTTTTATTAATTAGAGGTGTTTAAAAATCAACGCAGCCTTTACACCGCCATTTATTTAGAAGTACTTTCAAAAATTTTTTAGTTTTTCGAGAATACTAGTTGAAACCCCCTGCAAATTTTCAACTATTTTCTTTTACATTTAAACTTTTGTTCTATCTCTAACGGTTTACAAGGTGGGTCCAACGACAGATAACTGGAAATGGACTAATTATATGATTTTATGAACACCTGTATCAAAAGTTTGTTCATAGCATCAATATTATTAAGCGTTAAAAACTTGGGACTAAACTTAATATACCTTGATACATATTACATATATACAAGGTTTAAAAATATCATGTAAGAGAAAGTTTGATATAAACAGTACACAAAATATTAAAATAAATGTACGTGGTGTATCTTTACTATAAAATTATTGAAAATAGATGAAACTAAATTAAGCACCACATTTCGAAAGTGAATACCAGACTTTTGAAAATGAAAGTGAAACAAAAATGGATATATTTTTTTTTTGTAGTAAATCACACATTTCATTGATACAATAAAACACAATAAATAGTTATATATTGTTGGGTAACCACATAAAACTCAATCATTGTTAAAAATACATAATTATTATGATTATTCAATGAACAACATAAAGAGATATAGAGCCTACGCCTCATACATTTTACTATATATTCATACTATAATATAACGTTAAAGTTATACTCGGTATATTTCACAGCATGAGGTGATAAAAAATAGCGTACCACCCTCTGAGAAGACAATCATTATTATTAATATTTTACATACAAGATATGTATTATAAATGACAATAATATTATATTGAAACGTGATCGCTATTTTTGTAACATTCCATTCCGGGAAACTCCAATCATCTATCTTATACTGTTATCATTATTATTTTTTTATGACGTCATAAAAATGTTTTACTATAAAATAATATTAGGTAGAAATAATGGAAACATTTCTGAATGAATTTTTTTTTTTAATGAAATGACGACGATCCCAAAAACGCACGTTTTCTTAGGATCATCTTTAAATCGTGTATATATGCATTTTATCCCTTTATATTATAAATGTGAAAGTAAGGATGTTTGTTTGTTATGTTTTCACACAAAAACTACCAAATGGATTTGATTGAAACTGTACAAACATATACCTCATATATCAGAATAACACATGAGCTATAATTTAAGATATATATTAATTAAGATTAAATTAAAAATATTAAATTTAATCTGATATTTTACTTAAAACCATAAATTAAAAATTTCTGTAAAAATTTAACATAGTAAATGTCAAACAAATCATGGCCATCTTTTCTGATATACTGTGCATATATTTTAGTTGTGTAAAACAATTCCTGCAAGTGTTATGGAAGGAGGATAAGTCAGATCAAGAGAGGTGGAGACTATTAAGCGGTTCATTTTACTTTTAAGCCCATTGAAGCGGGTGGGTATCACGATAGTATACACATAAATTTGAACTATTAAAGTGTTTTTAAAGGTATACTTTATTATATAACGAGACCAATTTTGCTAAGATTAATTTGGAAAACTAGTATTCATTAGTTAATAGTATGATAAATATTTTCCTATAAAGAAAGAAAATTATAACAAGCGGTACTCGTTTTTCTTTAAAAATACATTTAAAGTGATGAAATGAATGGCATTTGTGTGTTATTTCTTCTATTTAAGTGATTTTCTCTAAAACTTTAGGCATCAATATTTTAAAAACTATGATATATATATCGAAAATGTTACTCTAAATGTTCTACTATTTTCCTTAGTTGTAACATAAGTCTCAAATATTTTCTTACATTTTGGAGACCTTCATTTAAGGAATACCTATTTTAATACGCTTTTATTAGCTTCGTAAGTATGTTAGTATGTTGTGTATGTAACGGAAACTTTAAACGTGATTTTGACCCAAAATTTGGCATAATTATCAAGGAATGATGACAATACATTAATTTATTAAGTTTATTTGATTATCCTGATCGTGGACTTTCAGGATTCACGATTTCCATATCTGAAAATATTTACATTTATTTGCGCTTCCACCTTATTTACATTGAATTTTGATAATAAATAATAGTCTAAAAAACACAAAATAAATAATAGTTTTAAAAAACTAAAAAACATTCTTTTGTAACTAGTTGAACTAAAAGGTAGAAAATAATTTGTTTAAATTCAAAAAAATCATTTTATCTTAAAACAAGTGAAAACAAACAATTGACTGAGTTAATTGTTGAAATACCATGCATAGTCAGTGTTGATTTCTTTATCACATTACATATACAAACATGTGACACATACATAACTGATAATCAAGTACAGTATATATTATAAAATTTCCGCCTAATTAGCGCCCTCTCGGGTAAACAGTGATGTTTACGAAAAAATGTTTCAAACAAAAGTTGTTTAATTTTTGATAAGGAACATTTTTATATTTAAATTTAAACTTTTGTTCTATCTCTAACGGTTTACAAGATGGGTCCTACGGACCCAAGACTTAATTGACCTATGATGCTCATTTACGAACTTGACCTCATTTTTTACGTCCTGAGTACGCTGTAAAAATTTCAGCTCGATATCTTTTTTCGTTTTTGAGTTATCGTGTCCACAGACGGACGGACGGACGGACGGACAACCGGAAATGGACTAATAAGGTGATTTTATGAACACCTATGACAAAATTTTTTTCCTAGCATCATTATTTTTAAGCGTTACAAACTTGGAACTAAACTTAATATACTATGTATATTTCATATATGCATGGTATAAAAAGCATGGGATGTTTTTAAGATATTTTATAATGACTTTATTTTTACCAATATCTGTCTATTAAATATTTACAATAATTAAAATTTAACACTCTACGCTTTTTTACGATAAAATGATTTTTTTGAATTTAAAAAAAAATTATTTTCTACTTTTTGAGTTCAGATAGTTTTCAAAAGCGTGTTTTTTAGTTTATTAAAACAATTATTTATTTAATTTTGGGAAGTAATAAACTTCTTTGATTTAAAATGATTATGAACGATTAGAGTCCATTAGATTATTTTTTTAATATAATCCATTTTCTTTAATATAATAAATTTTAATAAAATTTTTAATATTTTTTTGTTTACTGTATGATAAAGAATATCCATTAAAGAAAAGTAGCTGAATTTATTACATAAAAAGAAATTTTATAACAATATTCGACTGTGAATATTCAAAAATACTGGCAGACTTGTCAGATTTTAATTTCATAAAATTTTTATGAAAAATGATTGTACTTGAAAATAACGTTAAAATTGAAAATATTCCAATTTGAAAATTAAACATAAAAACAAAATCCAACATAATTGAATAACATAAAATTAAGGAATCATATACACATATATTTCATACATATGTAAAAAGGGTCATTATTTATACGTATAACAAATATGTGGATGGAAAAAAAGGGTCCTTAAATTATTATGCAATGTGTTTTTCACATGTGCTCATAGCACATACATACATTCAACAACATACATGCATATAACATGTTCATATTTCAAGAACATTTGTACATATAAGTACATATTGAATGTATGCAAGCTATTACGGGAAAGTTGTCTAGATCAGGCTTAGTTTTCATATATGTAAGCTAAGCTTTATGCTGTAGAAGTAAGGAGAAAGGAGTATTTTAATATGTATCGCAATTGGATTAAATAAAATTTAAAGAAAGGCATATCCGTTGATAATTCATTTCTGAAATAAATAGGAAAGTAACCATATAGCTTGTTTTACGACCTCGCCATGGTTTTAACTATCCTTTCCAAACGAAATCGCATCCTCAAAAATCACGATAATCCCAAAGAATCAATTGCTTGTCTCAAAATGTACCATTGAAATAAATAAAAAGAAGCAAAGGTATCGTATGACATCCGGTAGAAACTATGTTCCTTTTATACCTTCGTTCATTATAAAAGTAGCGCTTACTTTTTTATTTACAAGATATTTTCTGAAAATTTAAGGTATTAATTTTAGAAGTGAAATAGTTGATTTATTCTTTAAATAATTTAATTTCAAAGCTATACTTTTTTTTCACTTTTTACTGTATGAATTAATTGTAGTATGAGCTTAAAAAATTAATCTAATTTTGGTTTAGTAATCAACACAATATGTGCGTATATTACCTACATTTGGTTTGATCAGGATATTTATTATGATATAACATGAAATTTCCTTGTACTTACATTAAAGTATCTCTATAATCTTTAACTTCTGATAGCTCACTTTCATAACACATTCTTTTTGGAAATTTTGACAAAAAATAATAATTTACAAATTATTAAAATATTTTTGCATATTCTCGAAATTCATGGCAAGCTAAATCGTTTGAAAAAGTTTTAGTTTCCTAGATGATCTTTGTAAGAATGGTCGATTTTTGGTGTCGTTATACTTTTTTTGGTTTTACCTCCTAACCAGAAAACAAAGCAGAACGATAACGTGCCATAAAGAACATGGTTCCAAAAAATATATTACTTTACTATGTCTTTATCAATTTATTTGCTCTGATTTTAATCGAGTACAACCCCCTTGAAAAAATTCTAAATTGTTGGTGGGTTTAACTAGACAGAGTACCATCCTAGACAACTTTCTCCTAATAAACTACACAGTTGGCTAACGTGCTATATAGCTAGTAAATTGTTGATAGTATAATATAGTATTCAATGAATTGACTCAAGTAGTTAATTTAATTTTCCTCAATTAATTAGTAAATAAAAAAAAATATTTATATTATTTATATTATTTGATTTTTGAATAAATACAAATTTAATTTCTATGTCTGTATGTATACGTCATCCACACCCCCTTCGAATTCTCTCATACGTAGTTCGTTCAACTTCGTACAATTTTTTTGAAGAGCCATAATATTTATGCGAAGAAGAAAAAAAATTGTATTCTGTAAATCACGTAGAACGGACTTTTTGAAATGAAAAATCACTTCAGAAGTCAATTAAACATTTAATTTGTTTAATTATTTTCTTTATTTTATTTTTCTATAGATTGATGTGGTGATTCGTATTAATTACGTTTAATCGATTTGAATAGTCCTCAAATATAATAGAAGCGAAATGGGTAGATTTTAAGAAGGTATAAATATGGTGGCGATGTAATTATGTTCACAATTTTTACAGTAAGATAATTATGAGTGTCTTGTTCTGCACTCCCGACCATATTATGATACACTTATGAAAACGCTGATATTCTGGAAACGGTTAAACAGTTTTTCAACTATTCTTATTAAATTATCTTTGAAATAAATAGAAAGTTGCGTAGTAGGAGTACAAAACACTTGTCAGCAGAGTGAAACGAAGGAAAATCTATGATGACGAGACAAGAACAGTAAAAGTGACGTTGCTCGGAATGTCACTTCGAACATTTATCTGAATCAATGATTTAGAAAATTTGGATAATGCTCATAATCGGAACAAAGCAAAAAGTTTACAAGAAGCGTTCAGTCAAGATTTAGAAACTTTACTGGAACATATCTCAAAACAGCTCAAACCAAAATCAAAACTTTCCAATTTTCCAAAAAAAAATTATCTTGATACAGTTTTTCCAAATGTTGCCATTTCATATAGAATGTCTCTCTGCATGACTGTCGCGAAAAGGATGGGAAGGTTAGGTTTGGTTAGAGTGGCTGTCCTGGAGTGGGACACACTTAAACCATAAGGTTCCTTGTGATACCGAAAAAGGGTTGGCCCATCTCCGGCTACTACTCCATGAACCATTTGGAGCTGTTTAAGAACAGCAAGAGAGCTTTGACGTCGATGGACTCCAGGTGGGACAGGTCGTCGGAAAGGGATGGGAAAAAGGGCGTGAATTTCACATCTATCTATAGCGGCGAACTGTCTTAATCCGCTCATGTATTATTAGAAATAAATAATCTTCATAGGACTTCAAATTTTTAAGGGATAGACATATTATTTTTGATATATTATCTGTGACAGTTGCTGATTGAGTTTCGAATGCAGTTTTCGAAAACAAATGCAAAATTTATATATAATAAGTAGTTTTATAATTTGCATATCCAAATATTTTGGCTATTTTTATACAGCTTATGCTAATAATTCGTAAAAATTTCTTTAAATCTCATTCAACACTTGTGTATACTTTTTTTTATGAAATGAACTGTATTAGTACAGAGAGAGAGTATTATAGGACTAATCATCAGAACAAACTGGCTCAAATTGTATATTTTATAATAAAATATTATTCCCAATCCCTTTAAATATTATTATAAGGTTATTCTTTAGGTGTAACCATGTGGAAGAACAACACCTCACCATATATAGCTAGAGCTAGCAGTATATGAGAATACTAACATCAGGTCCGATAATACATACATACATACATACAAATACATGCATAATGTAAATCCTTCAAATACCACATCATCAACACACACACAACAAAAATCTTTCATTTCGCCAAACACATCAATTTATTGTGAAAAGTGTTGATTATAATTTTATATTACACAAGGAATAAATATTGTATTATAATCATTTTATATACAGGATGTTTTTAAAATAGAAAAATGTTTGCGAAGGTCTATCCAAATTGGTATCAGAAGAAAGGTAATTTAATCACGAAAATAATGGTATAGGCTGCCCTGAAAAAAACCGTTCATGGAAAAAATTGATTAAATTAATTTAATTAAAATAGGATTGTTTAAAAATGGATACAATTTTATAAAAAATATGTCTCACCTGGTCATCGGATGGGTGAAGATCGACCTTATGCCATCTCTTGTACTATAAAGTCGGCAAAATAGAACGTGAAAAATTTCAAGGATACGTTAGTTTAGTTGTTCATAGTCTCATAAGTTATCATAAGATCAACTAACAAATGTAGGAGGTGAGTTCTTGGAGGGAATAATGCCACAGCGAGTGTGAAAAGGCATGTAAGTGTGCCTTTTCACAATAAACTGATGTGCTTAATTAAAGCTAATCATACTGCTTTTTTTGTAGTTGAGGAATGAAGAAAAGATTTTATGAAGTTTTTGAATAGGTTAGAATAAGTTTTCTTTAACTTGTCTTGATTCGAACCGCCTATACTACCGTTGACGAATTTTCGATATGAACTTGTTTACAGTTCAGAAGATATGTAGTTTTTCCGTTTTTTCGTTTAAAATCGCAAGAAATGGAAAATTAATAATAATCATTCAGGAAGATATTCAAGTTAGAAGATACTTAAAATTGAAACCGTTAATAACTTTGTCCAACCCTCGAAAGAACGATTTGTCCTTTGTTCGTCGCCTGAAAAACTATAATTTCCAAGGTGGCAAACGACAAACACCTTACCCTAGAGAGCGTTTCTCGAGGTATATATTTTAGATTCAGAAGTTAAATTATATTTTATTATCCTGTTATATTGTGGTGTTACTTATTTTAAAATCACTCTATAGATGATAAGAGTTCTGCTTGATTATCACTATTATATTACTACAAATATGTGTAACAATAAGGATATATTTAATTTTTAAGCGTGCAGTAAAAACATAATAGAATTTTCCCACAAAATAATTTATGTATAGTAACTCTTTTATATACTGACTGCTTGCAATCAAATTATATGTAATCTTGTTCAAGAAAATTACACCTGTTTTTCACCACAGTAATCAATGACAAAATTTGCATAAGAATCCCCTTTCTTTTTTCGACATTTAATCTTTACTTTTTTTCTCAAGAGAAAATCGAGATAAAGTTGTCTGTGTTGAGCTTTTAAAATCCGAAAAAGTTTAATTATTTGTGGTATCCTAGAAACACCAATGACATTTCTACAAAAAGATACAGACGATGCAAAAAAAAAGAGTATTTCCCGGGTTTTTTGACAAGTTTTCCAAATCAAATGTATCGTATTTTATGCTAGTGAAGTGTCCTACAAAATCCACCGTTGTTTCTTTGCCTGGTCCTCGATAATGCTGATATATTTATTTTTTGGTGAATCGTCATCATGTCATAGTTATTTCTACTAGTAAAGCTTGTGAAAGAATATTTTTTGCCAATGATTTCAACGATTATTATAAAATTTCTAACAGACAAGATTCAAAGTAAGGTCAAATTGTATCATAGTATCCAAATACTATATGAATTGTTTACAATACTAATCTTATAAATCGAACACATCATTCCCAACCGTTTCCAATCTTCAACAAAACAAAATAATCATATTGCTCGATGCACAAATATAAAAAGTTACGTTTCTATATGTATATAAGAACAAATTTTTAATAATTTTTTCAAGTTGGATTTTTTAATAGAATTATATAATAGAAAATTGCGTAAGTTTTATTTCTCTTCTGTATAAAACGAACTAAAACCATTTTATATATTTCTATATATCCTTTTGTCAAAATACCAGCATGTGGTTTTTTTAAATATATATTTTACTAAAGAGAGTCGTTCATGATAGTAATATATATATATATAGTTCATAGACCCATCTTCTATTCTGTATAAAATATTTCATAATTACATTTTTTTTATTTCAAATTTCATTTTTCAAGTGATTTTATTGTTATTCCTTAAGGATAATGTTATAATCCGATTATAGATAGTACTCCAAAATTTATATATAATTCAATAATCATTTCATATAATATGTATATCAGATATTGAATACATATCTATCATAGCAAAAAAGGAAATAACATCTTAAACAGATTCGTATACCTGGGAAACCTGGATATCTATTTTGGATAGATTTTTTTTTTTTTTAATTATAGAAATGTTTTGTAACAAAAATAATTTTAAAACCTTTTTATCTGATCATTTTTTGATATGTTTAATTATATTTTATTTGATAAAATCTATTTTTTGAACCTTCTATTATATTTGAGTTTGGATGTTAATTGAAATTCGTGAAATTTTAAATTTGTTGTGTACTTTTTCAAAACTATCCTTATTTGTTTCACAAAACATAAATAAAGTTGAAATGCCTCACGAAAGAAGCTCAATCTATTGCTTTTAATAAATCTGTGTGTTTGTCCGTCTGTGGAATCGTAGCGCCTAAACAGATGAACCAATTTTAATTTTTTGGTTTCATTTGAAAGGTAATTTAACGAAGAGTGTTCTTAACTATGTTTCAAATGCGAGCTTAGAGTTCCGTTTTTGAAAAAGCTAAAAATTGGTGATGATCTTCCAAATTGATTCAGTTTGGAAAAACATATAATTTTAACATATAAATAATTACTATGAAAATGAATGGTCAAATAAACCTGGCTCCATTCATTTCAAAAAGTAAAATGGTAAAATAATTACATAATTCAAACGAACAAAATCAACTCAAATATTTCAATTTCAATTAAAATATTTCCAAAAAATTTTCCCAGAAAATGATCACCCTCTATAAGTATCTTTTTCGTCTTATCTAATGCCCTTGACCATCACTTTGATATTGATTTAAGAAGGGGTGTTTTAAGTTTAAAGTGTTTATCTGCGCGTCTGTGTGTTTCTCAGTGGCCCCTAAACGGTCGAACCGACTTGATTGAGTACATTTTATAGATAAGTTTCCAAAAATCGGTAAAAAATTTTGTAAATTTCACTTACATTAACAAAAATTTTGATTAAACTGTAAATTTTTCATTTTTATAAAAGGGTCGATTAAGTTAATTTTTTTATTTACAATTATTGTTGTAAATATATATAAATAGATATTGTAACGGGATTTGAACCACAATAATAAAATTTTATATAATATATGTAACAAAATATAATTAAATAATACATGTACTAGATAGGGGTTGCGAGGGGTTTGGGGTTGTGTCTGAGGGGTTGAGGGTTGATCACACAGATACTTTACTTAACAAAATATATATAATTATTATAATAATAAGATCACTTAATAACATATGTATATATTATTTATTATATTGTTATATGTATCTCTAAATTATATTTTTATATAACATGTTATATATTTAATATTTATTTGTTGTATTACCCATATAACATTTTTAGAGTAAATAAGGGTAAAATGTTTACTTAGTTAAAAATAAGCCTTAAGTAAGTACCATTGTATTTCTGTTGAGAATAGGTTGATTGTATTAAAAAATATGCCGTTATATTTTGGTAAAAGGAAACACAAATGAGATTCTTTCCCCTAAAAAATCGAGAATAGGTTTTTATAAGACGGATATCAAATCTTGCACTGTTGGATTCTAATGTAATAAGTAAATCAAGATTCCACTTTTGCTGGCCTCTTCATTTTATTAAAGAGAGTAATTTTTTTAAACTAGAATAAGAAAAAAATCCCCATGATTTCAACTTGGTTAACATATCGAAAAATATCGTTTTCCATTTTTCGAACTCTCGATTTTATTATCATCTTTACTCCGTCAGTTCTATGATTTCTTGTTCCTTGAAAAGGCAAAAGTAGCAAGTCCGCAGAGAAATAAGGACCTAATGTTTCCAGGAAACTTAGCAATTTTTTAATAATTTTATCTTCCTCGAAGGCAGAAACAAGAAAATTAAGCATGATTATTAAGCTTCTAAATAATAATTATTTTGTTACAGGTTTCATCAATAAATCGAGTATTAAGAAATTTAGCATCACAAAAAGAGCAACAAGTTTCGGCACAAAGTGAATCAGTGTATGATAAATTACGTATGTTTAATGGACAGGCGCCTGGTTGGGCTTGGTATCCAGGTACACCACCTACCCCACATTTAGGACTTCCACCAAATCCCACTACAACGCTGGCTGGACAAATTGCACGAGACGATTTACAAAAACGTGGTAAGTTTAATGTATAATTTTTCGAAGGCAAATTTCATACAGAGAGTATTATTTAGGTACCTTGTTTCATGGAAATTAGAAAATAAATCACCAGTTTTAATATGTTTTCTTATTTTTATCAATGAAATTTTATTCGTAGTATAAATAAATGCACTTTTTATATAGAATAAATGCGATGATAAGTTATTTAGAACTAATTCTAAATTATTAATAAACATACTGTATTATAATTATGTTATCAAATATAATATGCAATATGTATAAATATGTAATATCGTAAATTATAATATTGAATAATATTGTTTATAGTAGGTAACAGGATTATATTGTGTGATGTCATATTTAGTTATGCTATAGACTGATTCATAATTTACAATTGTATTAGTTTATTAATATCTCAGTTAACATTGCTTGAATGACTTGATTTTTATACTTTTTGGATCAAAATTGCCCATCCGCACCGAGTTTCATCAAAATTCCAAAACCAAAATTTTTTTGCGATTTTCTCGATTTTTTCAAAGCGGTTTCCCTTAAAAAAATTGCAAAAAATCGAGAAATTTTCTTTGTCTCCAATTTCGATATACTCAGTATATAAGGTAATTTTGACCCAAAAAGTACAAAAATCGGGTTCATTTGATGACTGGTCGAATAGTTTTTGAGATACGGCCTAAATCGATCCAAATTTTGCGATATCTTAGAAACTTTGCATCCAAAGATTAAATTAACCGGATATTATACTTTTTGGGTCAAAGTTTCCTCATCCACCGAGTTTCATCAAACTCCAAAACAAAAACTTTTTTTAGAAACAAAATGTATAAATTCCACTCAATATACTCATTGAATGTCTACGACAATATGGTTATACGGATATAGCTCTATAACCGTTCTACAACAGTCGTCAATCAGTGAGTTAGAGTTAGAGTTAGAGTCTCAGTCAGTGAGTGAGTCTAACTTGACTCTCAGAGTATATAATATATTATAGTCAGAGAGTAAAGTGGTGGTTTTAGTGTAGGTAGTATGTATGTGCATGATGGTGAGTAAATAATATTATGCACATGATATTGTATTTCCACGCCAATAGACTAATTATATTTCAATCATAATGGCTTGTCCTGAAGCAATGAATATCAAACTAAATGGTTCTGATAATAATCATAATCATCATCACTCAACATCAACATCAGTACTACTAGCATCAGCTAGCATATCAACAACAACAACGATGATGCATTTCCTACTGTTAGCCAACATAACCTAAACCTTACCTTGTTGCAATATACCACATTTACAGAATGTTCTAAGTCTCCCACAACAACATAAACAAACAATTGGCTGAGTTTATCGTTGAAATACCACGTAGAGACAGTATTGATTACAAAATCGTTTGTTTTCTTACATCTTGTAAGTAAGGCAAGATGACCACTCTTGCACACAAAGTAATAAGAGTATAAGGAACATTTTTAATATTTAAACTTTGGTCTATCTCTAACGGTTTACATGATTTATCCAACTAGCCTATTGCAATTGGCCTTCTAAATGATTTTATGAACATCTATACCAAAGTTTTGTTCATAGCATCAATGTTTTCAAGCGTTACAAGCTTGAGACACTAAACTTAGTATACCTTGATTTATTTCATATAAGCATGGTATGAAAATGAAAAATTTGATCCTTTGGGTAGTTTCAAAAAAAATTTCACTAATCATAGACGTATAGCACTTTTTATAAAACGGCATTTTGTACTTTGTGACGTCACAAAATTCAAAAAAAATTAATTTGCTCTATTACTACAAAATTTTATCCTACTTTAATAAACCCAACAAGTAGCTATACTAAATTTTTGGTATAATTTTAAGTTTTTGATTAAAATTCACATACCTCGTACATATGGAGAATACGGACTAAATTACTTCGACTAATCGAGGAAATAAAACCGAAAAACAGTCTGACTCAGGAATCGACTCTTCGTCAGCAGTCTTTTATGAAATCTGATGGAAAATGATTGTATGAGTGTACTCAACAAAATCATATTCGTGTTAATTTGTGCTTTTTCGATTTACGCTCATAAAGTGTAACTTTTAACTTTAGTAATTATACCATGTATATATGAAATATACATAGTATATTAAGTTTAGTCCCAAGTTTGTAACGCTTAAAAATAATGATGCTAGGAAAAAAATTTTGTCATAGGTGTTCATAAAATCAGCTAATTAGTCCATTTCCGGTTGTCCGTCCGTCCGTCCGTCCGTCTGTGGACACGATAACCCAAAAACGAAAAAAGATATCGAGCTGAAATTTTTACAGCGTACTCAGGACGTAAAAAGTGAGGCAAGTTCGTAAATGAGCATCATAGGTCAATTGGGTCTTGGACCCGTAGGACCCATCTTGTTAACCGTTAGAGATAGAACAAAAGTTTAAATGTAAAAATTTTCCTTATCAAAAATTAAACAAATTTGAAAAAAAAATTTGACGAAAATTTTTAGTTTCCATCAAAAATATAATTTGAATGCCATTATATTTTATATTTTGGATAATTGTAATCATTTTTAATTCTGAAAATTTTCACCAAACCTCACCGTTTTCGATATATAAGTGTTGTTAATTGAAATGTTTCAAGCATTTACAGAAAGTTAGTCATTTTCATCATCTACAAAGTTGAACGTACATAATCAGCTTGTTTTATATTCCCACATATCCTGTAACATTCTGTAACAGTTATTGTGTTGATTGAGTTTTAGATGAGGTTTGGTTTGGTTTTGGTTAGTTACTATGTGGTATTATTCCTGTGTAACTATCGAATTGCGGATGGCCTTCTCTCAGCTAGGATACACTTTACTAATACTACATATATGCATCCATCCTATCTATCCTATATAATATTGTATTTTGGATCCATAATAATAAACATAATAATAATAATCATTGAACCAATCAGAATCAAATCTATTATAACAAACAATAATAATGTGGATGTATAGTACATCGAATTTTGTGATTGAAATTATGATTTAATTTTTAGATAAAAAAAAATTTATGGTTGGGGGGTTTTTAGCCGTAATAATCTCTCTTCAGGTGGTTCCAGTTCCAACTAAAACAAATAATGGAAGGCTGGGTTAGGATAATGATCGGGTATATTTATTGGTTTCTGGTTTTAAAAAAATTTGTTTTTAATGACTTGGGTTGTGTAAATTTCCGATGGCAGAAACAATTCTACCTTTTTTTGACAAAATCTTTTCTAAAAGCTTAAAGTGGTTCGGCTGTCATGTGACTAATCAACTAGTCAATTAGGCAATTTGTATGACGTAAATGTAAGAAAATGCTCTAAAAATATCAAAAATTATCAAAAACCTAAGTTTTTTGTTTTCTTTTTTAGAAATTTCACTACAAGCACATCTACTCTTACCCACCTTATAATCCAAACCTTTTGAAAATATTGGAGCACGACAACTACTTTAAGCCGTTAAATGAATCCGATTTTCCAAAGTTTCATCAAATTTCGTTTTTTTTTAAAGTAGAGAAATTACAGAAAATCGAGGATATTTGTTTGTCTCCAATTAGAAAAAAAGTAAAAATCATTTACTAAAGCAATATTGATTAAAAAATCGGATCCTTTTATCGATTAGACGTTCATTTTCTAAGATAATGACTAATCTGATATAAAAGAGGTGATATATCTAGGAATAATTTCATTTGATTTCACAAAAACGATAAAACGCAAATTGAGATTTTCCTGTTTTTTTTTTTCAATAAGTCCATAGGGCCCGTGACAGATGAGCAAGATATGAGAGTGTTCGTTGAAACGTTGACAGATTTACTGCACTAATACAACTATTTAGAGATTTTTTTGTCATTCTAAATTATCACGTTCTCTTTTACTCCGATAGAAGATCCTATAAATCAAAAACCGCAAGCCATTAATAAAATCTTAATCGTTTTTATTATTTAAATAGTCTATTTCATGTTTTGGTCCTTCGAGCCGGATCTGCTTAAAATATTTAAGCAACAAATATAATATTTTTAATCAGTGAAGGTCCATAATTTTGAAACACCGTGTATAAAGCTGAAATAATTCTATATACACATGTTTAGGTAAAAAGTTACTAGATATTCAACCAAAAAATAATAATAACAACTTGTCTGAGTATTTTATGTATGACATTTTCGCTAAACTAAATTACATTTTTGGTTGTTGGCAGTGGACAATTTATATTAAGGTAGAAGAATACCTACCAGGAGAAAGGAGTGTGAGCACGGTACACAGGATAGGACAACGTACTATATATTTTATTTCATTTACGCAACGTAAAATAACCTTCACAGTAGACTTAATTAAATTTTATTTATGATTTAGTTTACTATATGTCCTTGCGTTGTATATTTTATTCTTCACAACATCATTTTCTCACCCATTTTCATTCATTACCCGTACATTTTTGGGTGTCACCTCAGTTTGTATACAACCGTAATGTGTTTTTTAAGGTATATAAAGTTTTTTTTCTCTGCTAAAATTAAATTACAAGGAATAATTGCTTTTCTGCAATCCACCCCAAAAATTTTGTTATATGAAAATTTTATATAAGATCATTTTCAATTTAATTTTATCTCTATTTAGAAAAGAAGTAATTTTTTTTAAATAGTCTAATAAAATCTTTCGTGAATTCTTGTTTTAGATAGTTGTGGTCAGTAAATATGACAATTGTTTCGAGTCAGAATAAATAATACCATATTCGAATCATAAAAAGGCTGTTTTCAAATTTAAAAATTTTCAATCTAAACTCTGTATTTTTAAACAATGACTAAAAAGTAGAAAATAATAAAATGTACGAGTAATCTTTAATTTAAAAATCATTCAGGAGCTTAAAATAATTGATAATTGATAGGAAATGAAAAAAATGATTAGAGAAATTTTTAAGCTCCTCAAATAAAATCAATACTGGCTGAGTATCCAGATATTTCGCTGGGGTGAATATCCAGAATCGATCGAAGACGCTGATAAACTAACCAAAATGAGTATATGTACTCTGTTAAACGATCCAGATTTATTTCTTAGAGTGCCGAAAATTACTATAAAACTCTCAAACCCAACTGCTCTTGTAATTCATGGCCAATGAAAAACTCTTATAAAAAGGCTTCAAAACGTTTGTAACTGGGAAAAATCAATTGGAGACTTCCTGGAAACTCAATATATGCACAATGTCAATTGTCAATTGTCATAAAGAGGAGAAAACCGTCCCTTGAGATGCCACCGTGCCAATCCATCCCTTGAGATGGACTGATCTTTACTTAAGTGAAATAAGTCCAGAAATACCTTAAAGCTGTAAGACTTTTGGAGCACGTCAAAAGAAGTACAACAGATCAAACGGTTGTAGTACAAAAAATCATCTAAGACTTCTTGAAAAATTTTTTCGAAGCCAAATAAACTCCGCAGACATTAAATACAAAAGCCTATCTCTACTTGATTTTTCGTAAAATGGGCTTTCTTAGAGTTATTTGTGTATTCCGGTCTTACTCCATGAATTTTACTATTTAATATGACTGAAGGCAGCTTTTTCTATTGAAATATCTATTTTCCACTTAGCTACCACTATCTTTCTATTTTCCAGTCAATGGAAAAAAAATTATTTCATTTATTTTGAACCAAACGGGCAATATACATACATTTTTCAAAAATACAATCATACAAGTTAAAAAAAGATCTTTAGGTATAAAAAACTAGTCTTACAAAAACTTTTCATCGAAAACTATTCGAAACAGAAAAATATTTGATGGAAAACTTGCTCTATCATCACATTATTATCCTGTACTCCCCTCAAACACTGTCAATATGAAACACTAACTTCAATGCACATACAAATAGCATATCGAATTTATTCAAATTAAATTTGCTTTAAAGTTTATAAATCCAAAAAAAAAAAAATCATCTACAAAACACAGCTCATCAGTATTTGTGTAAATGACTCATCTGTTCTTAAATTATTAAAGGGGAAAACATTGTGTTTTTTTTTTGGTGTATGTGTTTGCTCTGTTTACAGGATGGTTCAAGTTATAACAGCAGATGTTGAAATTTCAAAAGAAAAAGTATCTTTTTGTGAATATTTTCAAAATGATTGCTTAAAAATGTTGAAAATTTGACAGTTTGAGCTAAAATTCTTTCAAGGTTCAAGCTTTGTGAAGATAAATGCAAATATAATAACGTTATGCAATACCCCATACATGCAAGTACGGTGAATGCTCACAAAGTCACTTGATGACTCTAAACACAGTTTTTTGGACCTCTTACGGAGCAAAATTTTGATTTTTTTAGAGCATTTTTTTACATTTACGTCATACAAATTGCCTATTTGACTAGTCACGTGACAGCCGAACCATTTTAATAGAACGCTTTCCCATCTAAAAGTATATTGAGGAAATAGTAATTGTTTCTCAACGAAAATCATCTACAATTTGATTAAATCTTGGGTTGGGTTGAGTGTTCGGTTATAGCTTGGAACATCCTGTACGTATGTAGTAGGAAGTTTAATGTTTGAAAATGAACATAACTTCCAGACGAATGAACTTTTATACAGAGCCAAGCTAGGCCAAACCTAGGCTAGAGAACATATATAGAGATGATGTTATTCTGTATAGAGCCCAATAATACAATCTCGTAAGCTTGTAATTGTGTTAGCGGTAAATTTAATCGTAGTCAACTTTATACATGTTATTATTATTATTATGATTATTATTATGGAAAACACACAGCATGTAGTAACATTATTATAAGATAAGGACAAGTTTAATAGTTTTATCTCTTTTTATTTTATTAATGAATATTTATGTTATTGTTATTATTTTAGGACTAATTTTACTGTTAATTTTTTATTATTGTATGTTTTGTTTGGACATAAATGTTTATGACAATATAGTGTCCATATTTTAACAATTTCCCTGATATTTTTATTATACAACCTTTACAGTTTCGGAAAAAAAAGGTCACACGAATTCGAAGGTATTAAAAAAATTGAATGCGTAAGGCTCAATTTCGGGTATAGCTATTTTAAAATTATAAGTGGAAACAATCAATTGAAACATTTCGCAAGATCACTAATTTAAGTAACTTGCTAATTTTCAACTCCCTATCTTTTTTAGTTTCGGACAAAATGTCTTGTAACCGTCCACAAAAATTGTGAATTTGTTAAATTGATTTTAATTCCTTGAGCTTGGAAATTATTATCACCAAAAGTCATTAACGAATTTTAAAACAACTGTTTGTCTAAATATGAATTTTTACTGTAACATATACAAATTTCAGCTATGAATTGTTCAAGGTAGTTTTTCTTGTATTTAATCGTGTAAATAGAGCTTTATATTTTACCTGTATGAGATATATGCACTAGAAATTAGAATACAAATATGAGATTTCGACGTTTTACTTATCCCTTTTTACTGTTATTAATAAAACCTTCATGATAACCTTTTTAGGTTTGTTTGGAAATAAAAGTTTAGATATATAATACCTATCCAAATAATGAAATATTATTTATATATACATTAAAAATACACAAGAGCAAATAAGTGATTTTCCAGAGAAAAATTAGATTTCCTTTTTTCCTGCTACTGTTTTTTTCAATATAAGGGATTTTTAAATTATATATTTTAAAAGTTTAATCGATCTATCAATTCAATTAAGGTTTGAATGTAAATCCACTTTTTTCTTACTAAAAATTTGTGAATTAGACAGAATTAGAAATATTTTTTAAAACTTTTAGTCTAGAAATATTTATTTTAAATAGGATCGTATTACTTACTACAATTTTATGATAGTTTTTATTAAAGACACTGTATATAATAATCGATTATAGTAAGTAAAGGTAACAGCAAAATTAAGTTAATATTATTAAGGTATTTCGCACGAATTATTCTCGATAGTAGAGACACAATCTTTATATATATGATGGATATATAAAGTCTTTGTGTGTTGTTAGTTCGAATAATGATACGAACTTTAATAAGATAATGATAATAAAACAAGTACTCAAACAAACTACTAAACTGATTCACAGCAATCAATCTACTCAATTGAACGCAATTATTAGTATTTCTTTATTATCTGATATATCATTAAATGATCATCCTAGACAATATAAATTTATTTCCATTCATATTTATTTCACATTAAACTTTTTATTGAAAATAGTTATTGATTAATGTTTAAAGTAGTCCGGATGTTGTATAGTGAACTAGGCATGATGCAATAAAATGCTCTAAAAATATCGTGAAAGCGTCAAAAATCAAAGTTTGTTTATGTTTTCTTTTCGAACCGATTATTTTTTCTACAATTAGCGTTATTGAGAGTTTTTTCATAAGATGGGTATGGGGTACGGGTTTGGAGGTTAGCGGGCCATGCTCGAGCATCGGGCCTCGAAGCAATGGTTCAGAGCACCTAGCCAAACAGACCCTTGTACTCTATCCCCGCTACGCTTTTCAGTGGCTATTATTACCAACTGATGTACTGAAACCCAGGATTTGCCTAACGCTGAGTTTCCTAATTTCTTCTGGTTCGACTATGGCCGGACCAAACCATTTCCTTCGCTGCTGTATGAGCGCCGGGCAGTAACAGAGAAAGTGGATCGATGTTTCTTCTGAATTTTCTCCGTATCTGTCACACGCGGGAGATTGTCTTTTTCCAATCTGATGTTGGAACTTGTTCAGGTTATCATGCCCTGTGAGTAACTCTACGATGACTCGAATATCAGCTCTGTTTAGTTTCAAGATCTCCTCGGCTCTGTTACCGAGCGAGTTTCCTTCACCCAACAGGCTTTTGGCGATTCGCCCTCCCTCGTAACTGGTCCATACCTTTAATTGTTGGTTTTTCAGATTATCTCCTAATCTGTTAAGACCTTCTTGGTATAGCATCCTCGCAAACTTTTCTTGAGTGGGAGCCATAAGATACTCTGTTCAAAATCATAATTTTAAAAAACTGTGTTTATTGTGATCAATTATCATTTATCGCAAAAAACACTGAACATTCACTGTGCTTGCTAAAACAATCGGACTTTAAGTAACATGATTTTGATTTGTTCTAGATTAAATACTACTTATCTGTAGATTAGATAAAAAGAGAATCAGAATCGAATAATCTTATTTTGTTGTTTTGAATAAATTTCTACCTTCTTACAAAAAAAAAGTATACATCTGTATAGAAAACCAGCCAGTATTTCTATCTCGAATATTATTTATATATATCTATAATATGAAAATAGTAAAATCCTTCACAAACAGAAAAAGGGCGGTAAATTGGTTTGTTGTTGAGAGTTCGAAAGATATCGTGTGGTGGTTTGACTATGACACAACAACACAACAACGAATATAAGAGGTATATTCTATATTTCCTGGTAATACTGTTCTTGGTGATTCGAATGGGTATGAGAAGTTTGGTGGTATACTTCTGGTTGTATTATGGTAGAAACAGTATTTATGGGGTGTTACATAATCGATACTAAGGAAACGGATCTAATCGTAAAACAAATTACCTCTCAAAGTTATAAAAAGTATAATTATCAAATCTAGAATTATTTTCAAATCGATTATCACGAATCTAATTGACATTGTATAAGCTTTATTTTTAAAATTACAAATCTAACACTTATTTGGACTGAATTTTCTTTCTTCTAAGATCAAAAATACTTAACCAAATGATATTTATCAATTTTAAAAAGAAAAAAGTTTTCTCAATTTTTCTACGTACCCCATCGCTTTAAAAAAGTCGAGAAAATAATTTTTCCCAATCATTATATGAAAATCATGTCTTTTAGGTCATTTTGATCCATAAATTTTTTAATTGACTCAAAAATTTGATAAGAATATTGGTTTCGAATAAAATCAGGTATCTCTGTTTCCGAATGGAACGCTACGATTTCAGAAAAAGCTCTATAGGGTATATCTCAAAAACTACAAATGTGATGTTAATTTAGACAGTATTTTGTTTTTCAAGGGGGTCAAAATTACCTATTCAAATGGCTTTTTTCGGATTGGAAACGAAAGAATTTTTCTAAATCGATAAAAATATCGAAATATTTTCTAAATCATACGAAAAAATCGATAAAAATATTTTTTCCAATGCTTATATCGCGTTTTGTAGATCATTTTGACCCGAAACTATGAAAATTGACTCAAAAATTTGATTTTGAAAAAAATGGGAAGGTATGTTGGTTTCCGAATGGCAACCTCCCGATTGCAAAAATTGCTCTTTAAGTTTCATCTCAAAAACTACAAATGTAGTAATAATTTGAACATAGGGTCAAAATTACTCAATCAAATAACTTTTACCAATTTTGAAAAGAAAATTTTTTACTTAATTTCCCCCTCAAAAAGAATTATAGAAAATTGAGAAAATTATTTTTTCCTATAATTATATGAAAACCATGTTTTCTAGATGATTTTGAACCATGAATTTCGAAAATTGACTAAAAAATTTGATTAGAATTTTTTTTTTGAAGAAAATCAGATATCTTTGTTTCCGAAGGAACCCTCACGTGATTCCAGAAAAGGTTTTATGAGCTATGTCTCAAAAATACCAAATATGGTATAAATTTGGACTATATATTCGAAGTTTAAATTTACACTCTGTATTATTTGAGCAAAGAAAACTCACTGTTTATATAAATCCTCCAGAATATAAATAACTTGTATATAAATTTTCCCATAAAAATATTATATGAGGGCCTACACACATATTTACCAAACATAGGAAAAATATAGACGGAAAATTTGTTTGGGATGAAACATGTTTAGGGAAGTTTTACACACACATACATAAATACATACATACTAGAAAATATTATGAATTTGTTTGGAAAAGGGGGAGAAATGCGTGCAAGCGGAAATAAAACAGGCGGCAAAAGTATGATGAGCTTCAATAATAGTGAAATTGTTATGTAACAGCAGTTAAAAAAGGGAAGAACCTTTAACTATCGCCTTTACCAGAGCTATCCCTTTCATAATAATATTGCATGTTGATTTGTATTGTGTTGCCCTTTGTGTAGTTCGTTTGGTTACAGCATAAAAAATGCAATAGTTTTGTGTGTGTGAAATACAATCTGACTATTTTGAATTCCAATGGTCTATTATTTAGTAGTAACAAAAAAAGGCCTATTATTTTGTTTGTTTGATATTGTCACTATAGAAATAAATGTGTTTTTAATTAGCATTCTTAAAAATGCCTTCATAGAAACATTCTTTTTTTTTATTGTCCATTTCAAAAAGGCGATAGTTATCAATGAAAAAGTTGATAGGCATTTAATCATAAAACAGTACGGATTCTAACAAAAATTTTTTTATAACTTCAGATGAAGAATAGGGTATTATCGTTAGTCAAAAATAAATTATGAAATTTGAAAAAAGTTAAAATTTATATAAAAATAATAAGTATACTTAAATATTCTGATTTCGAGTAATAAAGGACATTTTTCTTTTACAATATTAAAATTAAAAATCGTAATTTTTAAACTGTATATCACGTGACCTGAAACGCGGACAAGCCTTGCTATGATGTCATAACGGTATGAGCCATAGACCAGCAGTTAGTTCAGTGTAGATACCTGGGTATAATCTATCCATAGTTAATAAGTATTTATATTTATTATAATCAGATGTCTATGAATATATCTGTCAAACTTATTTGTGTTATTTCATATAGTGATACCCATATTACGTCATCAAATTGGATGGCCGTGTTTTTGACAGTTTAAAAAAGGTTTAAAATTACATTTTAAGTTTTTGGCAAGAAAGCGTGTGTATTTTTTCGAAAAAAATTTTTGGTGGCTTTTTATTAGCAAAATCAACATTTTGAAGTACTTTTTCAAAAATAGTAGAATACCCTATTCTCACTTTACGAATTGAAAAGTGAAGTTGGTTTTTAAAATCTTTACTAGTATGCAAGACATGAACGTTTAAAATTTCGAATTAAACAAGGATGAAAATACTCACTAGTGACGTCATGCGTCGTTCAGATTTCATATAACACTTTGCTTTGCTAAAAGGAGATGGGAAACCTTTGAATGCAATTTTTGATTGCTTATTACTTCTTCGTTTTTTAATCAATTTTAATTTCACTTTCAAATTTTGTCATGGTATCAAGTCTTGTTTTACATTTTTATGGGTAAAATTGCCAATTCGACATCAGGACTATCCCTTATTGAATTTTTCAAGTCTTCCCAAGCAGGAGATCATAACAATTTTTGTAGATTGTTTTATGATCTCGAGAATAGCCTCCAAAATGCACAATCGTTCTAAAACGATAATTTAATAATTTGTGCAATTTTCACGATTAAGATGAAAAAGTCTACAATGAAAAATGGCCGTAAAAATATTCAAGGAAATCAAAAAAAAATAATAATATAAATCTAACTATTTCATCGATAGATATAACTTCATTACAAAGTTGGCACCAATCCAAAAATTTGTATTTATTGTTTTATAAATTTTAATAATTTTGTACAAAACAAAAAGTTTTTTTTTTATATATATATAAAATTAAAAATGGAAAATACACAACACAAAAAAAAAATTTTAAATACCATATTTTATATGAATTTAAAATTAAAATAAAATACAAAAAAACAGAAATTAAAAAGAAAATGATTTTAATATAGAAATATGTTCATTTAAAATAATTTATATTTGTATATTTATATATAAAACCATATATTACCGGATGACATAAAACTTTTGCCAGTTATTTTTTGCTTTACAATACCACGCAACTACAAATATATATAATATATTGTGTACAGGTGATGCTTATAAATTTGATAATATAGATATCGCTCTTCAATCATCAATACTCTAAATATAGTCGTATCTGTTTATCGAATGGTGGATTTTCGATAAACTCAATTAAAGTTTGTTGTTATATCGTCGCCAATCTTATATTTTAAGGGTATTATTATAAACTACAAGATTGTCTAAATATTGTAGATAGTTTTTTATCTAGATTTTTTGATATAGAAATATCCAATTGAAAAAGATAACCTATATGATTCATCCTTTTTTTCAGCTAACTTTGAACGATAATATTATACTAAAAAGCCCGATGACCTAGGAATTTTTTGTGATTTTTGGAAATTTTGTTAATCAAATGTTTTATTTAAATCCTTCATATTCTTCAATCAATCCTTGCATATCTCCTTAATTATGCTTTAAGAACGTATATTTTTAGACATTGTGTACACAAAAAATGGAAAACAACATACAATAGGGCACACAAAACTAGAAAAGATTATACCAAACATATATATATATATATATAACAAAATATTTAACAAACAAAACAATATTGAAAACAGAGAAGAGAAAACATGAAAAAACAACTAAACATGAAAAAAAAAAACTGAAACATTAATATCAAAGAATATTGTTATCAAGAAAAAGAGACTAAAGTTAGGTTATACAAAAACACAGAACAGAAACAGACAAACAGACAAAAAGATACAACAGATATTCACAACAGACACAGAAAGAAGAGTATAAAATTTTTATCATAAGTATGTGTGTGTTATTCACTAAAAATGAATAACAAAAACAATGGAAAAATATTGTTGTATCTATATCTCTTTAGAGAAGAAATATCAAATGATAAAACAACAGAAAAGTTGACGATATCAAATGAAAATATACGACCCATTCAAGTCAGTCCATCTCAAAAAACCAAGTCCATGATAGTAGCTCTATGTGCTACCATTGATAACGACCTAGCTACCAGTTTTATTGTATATTTCATTTTGTATCTATAAAAATGTATAACAATATCTACAGGGTGTTTAAAATACTTCAAAGAAACATGGAACTTAATTAAAATTAGAACAATATGAAAATTGATCAACTTTAGTAGCTCAGTTGGTTAAAGCATAACCAAGTCCGAAAGCGGTATGCTTAAATAGAGGGTCCGATTGCTCCGCCATAACGAAAAATTAATTTACTTAATAGTTGTGATGGGCTGGTCTAGTGCACGGAGAAGGTGCATGAAGGAGGATTCATCTATGCATGAGGAAGTGCACTCAGCCTCTTAAAATAATTGAGTTGTTTTGATAGATGAAATTATCAACGAAAAAGGTGATAAAATACATATATGGTATAACAATGGGCCCCATGGCATAAGTGTGTGCCTTCAGCCTTGTGAACAGTCCAGATAAACTAACCTAACATTGGTTGAGAAACACTTTGAGAAATATTTCTGAAAAATAGAATAATTTATTTTTTCTTGATCATCTAGTTGATCGTACGGACTACCCGGATGGCATAACAATGGGCTCTATGGCGTAGGTGTGTGCCTTGTGAACAGTCCATATAAACTAACCTAACATTGGTTGAGAAACACTTTGAGAAATATTTCTGAAAAATAGAATAATTTATTTTTTCTTGATCATCTAGTTGATCGTACGGACTACCCGGTATCATTTAACTCCAAGAAAGGCAAGTTTTCACTCTTCCTGGAGGTAAAAAAAAGACCGGTGCGGCAAGATTGTACTTTGGGCTAAGGTATCAAGAAGAAAAGGTAAACCTACAATCCTCGGCCAGAATGTTGGATGCTCTTGCATATGTGATCTTGACTAAGAAATTCTTTCTGGCAAGTGAAATCAATTCTAGCCAGAAATCATGAACAATTCTTTTCCAAGAAAGGCCGCCGTGGATTGTTTCAAGTGATTAATCATTCATCAGGTGATTAATTCATCTTAACTAATCTGCATCCGTACTTTTTTTCTTATTTAGATACGCTCTTTGTTTTCTCGCCTCGTGCACGCACTGAATCACTTAGATACTAGTGATAGAGCAACTTCAAGGCTTTTTTTCTACAATTAAATATAATGTTCGGGCATTAGGATCCTGTACTAAACACTTCCTCTTAAGATTGGTTTAAGCCGATTTTAAAATATAATTAAACAGTTAATTTTCTCGTCTCTTGATTTCAGCATTTCAAGGGATTATTAAATTTTAAGCTTTATTTTTCTTTTTTTGACAACGCGGTACAAAAACAAGAGTTAAAAGAAGTTAGCGACTTTCGAAAATGTTTAAGAAAAAATTCTCCGTATATGAAAATGGACTACACAACGGTACTTGATACACAGAGAATGGGAACGCGAGGTAGAAATGGACTGCAAATATGCGAAGGTGGAGGCTCCTCGATGGTGATGTTTCATCAGAACAGATATTTATATATATATTTTTTTGTTTTTCGAATGGTATGAGAACTGCTAGTAGGTACAAGAAAAGTTATGTATGGCGAATATACACCATTTTCATTTCTGTATGTCGTCATCATAAAGGTTTTTCATTTCTTTTATATATATATTTTTCCATTTTGGCATAAAACACATATCAACAAAAAAAAAGGAAACGCGGAAAGATAAAATAGAATTGGAATCATCGAAGTGGAATGTGAAGACTACTAAGACTACTATACACAAACTGATCGAACAACGAATATATATGTATATATATATATATACATACATATACACACCACCAAACCTTACAACCATTTTTCTCCGAATAGAATTGTGTAGGGTAGTGTGTAGTACCCGAGATTATTTCTACCTTGGATCATCTTTAATTTTGTAAAAAGCATTAGTCCCTCACAGAGAACTCTGCAGATGTTTTTAAGGAAGATGAGTCAATCGGAATTCACAAATTCGTATTCTGTGTCAATGCATAGGTCAACACGAGATCATCATTTGGGATAGACTGAATTGTACTCAAGTGAATAAAATGAAATATCTCTCAGAAATATCTAAAGTTGATTAAAGCCGCAGATCTTGTGAAGCACTTTTGAAGCAAAAGATTCTGTAAAAGAAACCTGTAAAGTTTTCCATCTTTCAATAACATACTTTTAACGCTGTTACTTAGAAGAAACTGTAATGATTGCAGGTTGAAGAGAACACCTTCAAGAAGTACAATCGGTGGGGGGTGATGTAGGATACACTATAATATGATTCATGGTACATAATGCTTTTGTACCATGAATCACAACTTTTTAAATTCTCAAAAATGATTTTAAACAAGTGAAAACAAACAATTGACTGAGTTAATTGTTGAAATACCATGTATAGGCAGTGTTGATAACTCTGTCACATTTCACATACATACATATCTGACATATTTAACTGATATTCTCATATAATGCGCAAGTGTTGATGCGCAATCGTTTGTTTTTTTGACGTCACGTAAATAACAAAAGATATTCACTTTGATATTCCTATATTAATACATACTATAAAATTTGCACCTAATTAACGCCCTCGTGGGTAAACAGTGATGTTTACAAAAAAATGTTTCAAACAAAAGTTTTTTATTTTTTTATAAGCAACATTTTTTACATTTAAACTTTTGTTCTATCTCTAACGGTTTACAAGATGGGTCCTACGGACCCAAGACCCAATTGACCTATGATGCTCATTTACGAACTTGACCTGACTTTTTACGTCCTGAGTACGCTGTAAGAATTTCAGATCGATATCTTTTTTCGTTTTTGAGTTATCGTGTCCACAGACGGACGGACGGACAACCGGAAATGGATTAATTAGGTGATTCTATGAACACCTATACCAAAATTTTGTTCGTAGTATCAATATTTTTAAGCGTTACAAAGTTGGGACGAAACTTAATATACTATGTATATTTCATATATACATGGTATAAAAATAATTTAATTAATTTTGATCCATTGGTATTACAACACTCTCCCCCAATAATACACCACCAAACCTTGCAACCATTTTTCTCCGAATAGAATTGTGTATATTTGTGTTCTGTACAATATCCAGAGAAACATCATCATCTCCATTGACTACTAGGTGTATTCGCTCGTGGTGGTTGTTGTATTTCTATATATATTTTTTATTTTTTCTGTTTCTTTGTAACGAGAATAGAGAACATAGAAATTGTACATCATAATATCTCGAATAGTATAGAACTGTGGATATAAGCGTACAGGATGGATTAAAAGCACGTCGGGTAATCAAATCTACACTCTCAATCTCCACAAAAAATTATCGGAATTGCTATATGACAATCTTTTCGGCGAATATGTTTTACTCTTACGTGCCAACCTCATGAATGCCTTGTCAAATTCAATGTTCTAGCCAAGAATATCGCACTCAACCTCCTAAATATTGGGAAGTCAAATGACAGAAGGTCGGACACCTTTGCGATACCAGAATGAATTACTTTTTTTGTGTCTAGACTAATTTTGCAATATCAGAGGAATGAAATATCAAGTCGTCAATTGATAAAGCTAGCTGAAAGCTTGCATTGTATTTCTAAGTTTAGATTGAGCCAAATCAAAAATCATTTCAGAAAATAAGTTTTCTCTAAAGTCATGGGTATGTTAGGTTAGGTAAGGTTATATTGGCTGCCCACGAAGGACACACTTAAGCTCTAGATCCCATTGTGATACCATTATGTGTTTTACCACCAATCCGTTGATAATTTGATTTATCAGAACATCCGGTTATTTTAATAGGCTGAGTGCACCTCCTTCGTGCATATACCATACACTACAGTAGCCAATCACAACTATCAATTAAATTAATTTTTGTTGTGACGACAAAAATCGAACCCGCTACCCTAGACATTATCTCTCTGTCTGAATAAGTGAGGTTTTGTATCCTTTTCTTCCTGAGGTTTTTGGGGAGGCAAGATACGCTAGTCTTACAAACAGCTTTGGAATTGTAAAAACGCGATCATGGGAAGGATTTTATTCTTTCTGGACAGTTTCAAAGATCATTCAATATACATTTTTGTATAATAACTCCATCGAACGATAGATACCAATCATTGTGTATAAAATATAGCTATGAGGTATATAGCTTCATAGATAGTATATACTTTTTACTGTGGCTTTAGTTTGCTTGTTTTGTGTATAGTAGATAGATAGTGTAGTGGTCGAAAAAAAACTTTGGTTTGATTCGTTCTTCTGTTCATCATTCTATATGTTCAATATATATATATATATATATATATTGATTACTTATATATGTATATTGTAAAGATACAAAATGTATATAATGTATATACTTTATATATAGGATCTATAAAAAGTTCTTAGTAATATCGAAACATTCAATCCAAATTAACCAGATTAAGAATTGGTGTATCCTTTTCATTCCATTTCTTTCTTAATATTTTGCGCTACTTCTAAATTTTTAGAGTAGAATGTCCCAAATTATTTGCTTCAATTATTTATAACAAATTTTTATAAATAGAAAAGCTTTTTTTTCATATTTCCAATTTTGTTTGTAAAATTTTTGATTAAAATATTTTCATACGAACACAACGTCCTTCGCCTTTTTCAAAAATCTTAATTAGAAACTAATAAAAGTTATTCGAAACTGCCCGAAACCGCTGCCCAAAACAATGAAATTTTGTAATTTCCAAATTGGCAACTGTGGAAAAAAACCGTTTTTCCGAATGATGGATAGAAAATTTTCGTATACTCATATGATAACATTATAATCACACTGTATTCAATCCAATATCTTCTACACTGCGATATTTTCTGTTTTTATTTTAAAAAGAAAATATAAAAAAGAAAAAAAAAATTATTTTTTGGTGAACAATTTCTATGAATTTCTTGAATGATATCCATATACATATATAACTCAATAAATCTATTTCATATATTCTATTACAATGTTTCTATTTGAAATATCTTCACAAAAAAAAAGAAAACATTAAAGTCCTAACGAAAAAATAAAACTTCATCTTTTCTTTATTCTAAGATATATATATTTCGAAAAGTTATTCTTTTATATGTAAAATAGTTTTTATTTATCTGCTGCAGAAACGAGTATCCCTATTCGAACTGATGAAAAAATAAAAATAAAAAGACGAATAATATTGGGTATAATATTATATTTTATTTATAGATTGAATAATATTATATCTATATAATATATATTTACAAAATGTGTACAAAATGTCGTATCCTCAAAAAGAACATTATTTGTTTTGATCGAAACATTCAGAAAAATGCCCAATCATTTGTCACAGTACGATGTTAATCCAAAATTTACAATTCAATTAAAGTTACAATTAAAAATGCCAAGATATCAATGTTTTCAAAACATCTATAATCTATATATGTATATAAGAATGAGGTTGACTGATCGATCAACACGCAGCTGAAACCGCTAGTTCTAGAAGCATTAAGTAACGTAAGGCAGCACTAGGAAGGCATTTTCGGAAATTAATGCCTCAAGAAGTTAAAATGTGTGTTGAAAGAGAAAAATAAAGTGTCAAAATTACCTTATATACTGAGTTTTATCAAAATTGGAGATAAAAAAATTTCTCAATTTTTTGCAATTTTTTTAAACGGTACCCCTTCGAAAAAATAGAGAAAACCGCAAAAAATTTTTGTTGAAACTTGGTGGATGGGGTAATTTTGACCCAAAAAGTATAAAAATCCGATTAATTTAATGATTGGATGCAGATTTTGGAAGATATCGCAATATTTGAATCGATTTTAGTCCGCATCTCAAAAACTATTCAACTAGAAGTATAAACTGATGTTCATCTAAATTGGAGATAAAAAAAATTCTCGCATTCACGTTAATAGTTTTTTTTTAATATTACAAAGTAACTTCTGATTCTGATCTATGGTTACTTCTAATTACTGTTCAAAGATGGCTTTTGATATCTATTGTTATAAGTTCCTATTGGGTGTCCCACGACACCTCTCGTTCTTTTTCATAACTCGGATCTGAAACATCCGGTAAAAATTTTGAAATTTTAAGAATGTTTCATTTTTTCTTTTATAACTCTTCGTAAAGTTGCCAGCTCTATTTATTTTTTTTTCTTTATTTTTTTATGATTCTTTACTATATTTCTGATCTACATTTGCTTTACTGTTTGTGATATTTTTTTAATGGACTACGTTACTACGTACTACAAGCTTTCGTTGTTCACAGTCAGATTATTATTATTGATATAACCTGATGGCCTCTCTCATAGATGAATAAATATTATTACAAACTACTCTTTACTAGAATTTTCTATTTTATATATTTTAAATTTCCAACATACTTAAAAACTAAATACATCTATCTAGTTATTGACCTTTTTTTTTTTGTTCTTTTTGAGTTACAATTTTTATAAATAAGTTGCCATTTTATAAATTCAACAACCCTAAAACCGAAAAAGGTCACAGATTTCTTGTCATGAGGGTGATGTAATAATTCTGCCAGCAAGAAGAAGTTTGTCTAGAAACAAATAACGACCATAAATTATAATCTTCAAATCTAATAATAATTCTAATTTCTTTTGCTTTTCAGTGGATGCAATTCATGAAAACACATCAGATGGTAATTCAGAACACAATTCATCAGGAGATGAAGACTCACAATTAAGATTGCGATTGAAACGAAAACTACAAAGAAATCGAACATCATTTACCAATGAACAAATTGACAGCTTAGAAAAAGGTATACAAACAAAATTTTGAACATTCATTCACCATTTTTTTTGTGTCATATATAAGAAAGCTGATAATCCTGTTATTTCGTAGTTGTCCTAGGAAATTTTTGAGTTAATTTCACTGATTAAATTTTACCCATATTGATAAAATCATGAAAATATATATGACCAGATGAATTATCATGATCGATAACAAGTCTCTTGGTTACACACTTTTGGACAATTTATTACGTTATACACTCATGGAAAATTCCCGATAGCCATAATAATAGTTAAAACTACTGATAAATACTGATAGATCTCATTAATTTTTAATTATTCTACCTGTCACAAATTCAAACCACGAGACTGTATACTCTAAATAAAAATCGAAAAGTAACGGAAAAAACAAGTGAAAACAAACAATTGACTGAGTTAACTGTTGAAATACCATGCATAGTCAGATTTCTTTATCACATAACACATACAAAAATGTGACACATACAAACATGTGACATAACTAACAAAGTATAGTACATATGTAAATGACTTTATAGGTTTCTGCATTACCGACCGACATTTAGTGTATAGTTTGTACACATATTATAAAATTTCCGCCTAATTGGCGCCCTCACAGGTGAACAGTGATGTTAACGAAAAAATGTTTCAAACAAAAGTTGTTTAATTTTTGATAAGGAACATTTTTTACATTTAAACTTTTGTTCTATCTTTAACGGTTTATAAGATGGGTCCTACAGACCCAAGACCCAATTGACCTATGATGCTCATTTACGAACTTGACCTCACTTTTTACGTCCTGAGTACGCTGTAAAAATTTCAGCTCGATATCTTTTTTCGTTTTTGAGTTATCGTGACCACAGACGGACGGACAACCGGAAATGGACTAACTAGGTGACTCTATGAACACCTATGACAAAATTTTTTTCCTAGCATCATTATTTTTAAGCGTTACAAACTTGGGACTAAACTTAATATACTATGTATATTTCATATATGCATGGTATAAAAAGGAACGGTCTTCTCACGCAAGTTGTCAGATGTTATGCTTTTGAGTTGCCATATTAAGGACGTTCCCAAAAAATCATTTTGTCTAAGGAGCATCTTTAAATCTTGCGTATGAATTCTCATTAGTGCCTTTCTTAAGGAAATAAATTTATTAATATCGCTTACGGTGCTTAACTAGATATGCTTTAATATGTAACAAGGTCAATTTTCATAAGATTAATTTGGAAAACTAATATCCGTTTAACTAATATTAGTTAAAAGCATGAAAAATATTTTCCTACCAAGAAAATTATAAGAAGCAGCACTGGTTTTTCCATAAAATACATTTAAAGTGATGAAATGAATGGCATTTGTGTGTTATTTCTTCTGTAAGTGATTTTCTCTGAATCTTTAGGCATCAATATATCAAAAATTATGGTATATTACTCTAAATTTTCGTCTAATTTTCCCAATTTTTAAAGATTCCACCCTTAAAATTTGAAACGTATTTTCTAAAATATTTTCATATTAAACCGAAAATCTACTTTTATTGATTCATAAACAATCTTTTTTTATCACAGTGTACATATAAAATATTAAATCTAGTAAGTTGTTATATACCTCAACAATACATCATACCAGGTTATATTGTCTTTATTTATATCTCTAAGTTGTTGAGTATTCCCCATAGAGACTTGAAATTAAATCTTTTTAGTCTTTACACAACACAGATAGATGAGATATATATAAAACATACCTACCTACTACCTATTCTATACAACAAATACTCTTTTTAATATCTCAAAAGCGCAATAGCTTATTTCACTTTAGTTTCACAATATTTTATTTCTTTTGCTGCTTTTTTGTTTGCTTTTTTTTTTTTTTTTGTATACAAAAAGCTTTTCATATGTACTGAGTGTCCCGTTAATAAATATACAAACTTTATAAAATGAACATTTTTAGGTCAAAAACATCATTTTGTCTAAAACCAATCGGTAATGAATCTAAAAAAACGTAATTTTCGACGTTTGACTGACGTTTCAGAATGGCTGCAAATTTGAGAAGCTGTTGTTAAGGTCATATGTTTATTCTATATTGAAGTGTTTTTAAGGGTATGCTTTATTATGTAAGAAGGCTAATTTTAAAAAGATTAATTTGAAAAACTAGTATTCATTAGTTAATAGTATGACAAATACTTTCTTATAAAGAAAATTATAACAAGCGGCCTTCGTTTTTCCATAAAATACATTAAAAGTGATGAAATGAATGGCATCTGTGTGTTATTTCTTCTATAAGTGATTCTCTCTAAATCTTAAGTCATCCTATTTCGGTATATAGTGGAAAAAATTTACTGTTAATTTTCGTCTAATCCAGAAGAGAATCCACTCCCGAAATGTCCTTAAGTGTAGGTATGTCAATGAGATTTATGAAGCATTTTCAGTTTTTATTGATAAAAATGGAACTAAAATCTAAGAAAAAATATATTTCGAAGTAAAAATTATCAGATTGGAAATGTTAATGAATTCTAGTCTGATCTATCAAATTGTTGATATTCAAATTAAATGATGATTGAGAGTGTCTGTTATCTAAAATCTTGAAAAAAGCAAGTTTTAAGATATTGGACAAAGGAAATGTCATTCTTGAGTGTTTTAGAGGAATTAGAGGAGCCACCCTGTATATTTATATGGGTGTATTGTTGTAAAATAACATTGCAATCATATAAATATGTACAACAAAAAAGACATTCCTCCAATGCTTTTACTCTAAAAGTCATAGTAGTATAGTGACTTTATTAAAAGTAGATTTTGTATTATTTTTCATAAAAAACATTTTCTTTTTGTATGTTATTTGCCATTTTATAAAATTCTTTTAGAACTCCTCTTTTCTCCTCTCTGTTTTTGTAATTATTTTGTCGAATAATTTCTCCGTTTTAAAAGGATTCCGTAGAATGAAAAATACTTCTCGCTAAATGCAGTCTAATATGGTATAAGAACTAGCAAGATCAAGAAAACGGTAACTTAAAAACGCCTGAATTTTTATACTCCATTTAGAGAAAATTTTTATAAAATCATTTTCATGCCCTTTTAATAATATAAATTATAACTGCCAGACATTTCTGCCCTTGTTAACACCACGCTAAATTATATTCTAAATAAGAAAAATAAGTCATTTTCAAGTCATTTTATTAAGAAAGAAATTTTAATTTGCCAAACAAAATTATGCTACTTTACAAGCTTGCGTTAGTTAACTTAACCATTCTCAGGTGCAAGACATACTTCTTCAGTACTTAAAATAAACGAAAACAATGGCACCATAAACAGAAATCATTAAGGTTAAATTTTTACACAGTTCTTTGAAGTAGAAGCGCTTAAATTCTATGCTTGTAAATACAAAGATAAACTTTTTTCTTAGTCTAGATTATTACAGGCTCCGTCTCAATTTGAAACACTTAACAAGTAAGCCCGGAAAATGATGACGATATCTTCAGAATAGCTCTCCAAAGAATATCATTTCAATTGCTTAGTTTAGGTGAAGCTTTCTAAACTGAATACTTCCTTTTTCTCTAACGACATTTTATAAATCCACTGACGAAACTGTTTGAACCTATTTCACACTTTTCAGTTTTTTTTTTTTTTTTTGTAATAAAATAATTCCTTTGAAACTATAAACAGTTATTATTTTATTGTTTGATAAGTAAAAAATGATTCCCTCTAGTTTTACACGTTATTATTTACTGAATACAAAAATTTTAAAGCTTTTGAGAAGTTCAAAGAACTTCTATATAGTTATTAAGTACACATGTTTTTTTTTTGTCTTAATTAGATAAAACAGATTCAGGTAATTATAATTTTTAACAGTATCATTTTTAGATCAGTTTTCAGGGGAAATAAATGGTGAAGAAAAAATGTTTAATTCCAAGAGACTAATGAAGCTTTAATGCATAACACAGTCCTTTTCATAATCAGAGAATTTCGTAAATAAAGAAACTTTAGAAACTTGTCGTTTTAAGCTCAAAATAAATCAAATTTTCTTGTCTTTGAATTTCATTCAAGTGATAATCAATTACCAATTAAATATTTATTTGCCAAAATCGCTCCCGAAATAAAAACTTTTAGTTAATATCTCAAAAATCATTCATCCAATCATTAAATGAACCGGATATTATTCTTTAGGGGTCAAAATTACCTTAGCTACCAAGTTTAATCAAATTCCGAAAAAAAAAATATTTCCCGATTTTCCCTTTTTTCAAGAAAATTGTAACAAATCGAATGGAATTTTGTGATCGAAAATCTTCAGAAATCGTGTTTCATTATCGATTAAACAAGCAGTTATCGAAATATCGACTAAAACCGTATACGAAAGGTGATATTGATACTTCAGAAACAAAAAATCAACTACAAAAATCTCAAAATCAAGCTGATTATTTAGAAGAATAAGGGTTCAGAATATATAAAAATCAGGATACGATCCAAAATAGAAGCTTGTCTTGTTGACTTGTGTCGTACACGATTTTGGATGATCTCAAAAAACATTCACCCAGACGTTATATAAACCCTTTTTGTTTCAAAATTACCCTATACACGAAGTTTTTTCAAATTACGGCACAAAATTTTTTCCAGATTTTCTCGATTTTGTAACAAAGTTGCTAAAATCGGAAAGACTTTTTTGTCTCTGATTTCTATCATTTTCTATAATAATTTTAACCAAAAAAACTTCTTCTAAAACGATTAGACATGAAGTTTGAGATATAACCTATAGCTCTAAAAAAAGCTTGATTCCAGGAAAATTAAATTTAATATCTCCGTACTTTTATTCAATTAAATCAAAGTCCAATGTCAGAAGTACTGTGTTCCCTTCAAAATTTTCCTGGATCTTGAATTTTTCGAAGAAATTTCAGATCATTTTCCCCTCAGATCATGTTTTAAACTCTTCATGACCAATTAAAATTATAATAAAATATCGAATTTAAACAAATTAAGCATAACAATTCACTAACTTTAATTTCATTTTTTGTTATAGAATTTGAAAGAACACATTATCCAGACGTGTTTGCACGTGAACGACTTGCTGAGAAGATTGGATTACCTGAGGCACGTATCCAGGTAACGATTTGATAAAAACTATACATAACACATAATACTTACCACACAATATCACCTCAAAGTACATTCATTACTACTTACTAAACATTTAAATACTATTCTGATCTCTAATAACAATAATAAGTCCCAAAACTAAATATATAGTTTTCAAAACAATTTTAACACTTTTAACACAATAACAATCATATATATTTCAACAATAACACGAATAACAATAACATCTATTCAAATACCATAAACAATTGTTGAACACTTAATATTTGATATTATTAATAAAGTCAATTAAATATATTAGTTTTACAAATACGGTAAGTCTTTTTAATTTTACTGTTTAGACGTAATTTATTGGAAATTTTTTTCAGGGCCGGTTAATTTAAATTTACTTTATAAATTAGTTTTAATTAATCATGGCACATGCTCGTTAATAAAGTCCATAAATCCGAAAATATACCGGGATTTGGAATTTTAACATGTTGGGGAATAGCAACTGTTAAATGAATAAATTCATTTTCGATAATATTGCTCCATCTTCTAAAGATTAAAAGTCTACTTTTATAAATTAAATTTAATAAAAATATAGTTTGATGAAGATTTTTGTAAATATCTTAATTAAAAAGATAAAAAATTCACGAAAATTTTCATCCAGCAAGATGGACAGAGCCAAAAGACGATTATTTATTATTTTGAAACCCCCGAATTAAATAGGCTCTATAGCCAAAGTGTGTCGTTCGTGGACAGCCAATATAACCTAATCTAACCTAGCTCCCGAACTAAAACAAAAGGGTATTATAGTCTGACCGCTATGTGTGTGTTTTTGTTTGTCTGTCTGTCTGTACCATTGTAGCCCCTAAACGGGTGAACCAATTTTAATTTTTTTGGTTTTGTTTGAAAGGCATGTTAATGGAGAGTGTTTGTGGCTATGTATCAAGTGCTAATTTATGGTTCCGTACCAGAAAAAACTAAAAATTGGCCAAAATCATCCAAATCGGCTCAATTTGGAAAAGGCTTTAAGGAAAAAGACAATTTAATAGAGAGTGTGTTTAGATAGGTTTCAAATGCGAGTTTAGGGTTCCTTAGCCGAAAAATTTTTCGAGAGTTTTTTAAATTTTGTAAATTTCACTTATAATAAACACTTAATGACATAAATCCGACTAGTGATGCTAGATGCTATCTAAATAGTAATTAATTTAAAGATTTTAAAGTTGTTAAATCTGTTTAAAAAAAATTTTGTGTGCTGTAAAAATACAGTGTACTTACTGTTCGATCAGCTTTAAAGAATATGATAAAAATTATTTTGAAATCGAAAATAGATAGCTAAAGCTTTAAATAAGAAATTTTAAGCAAAACATATTCTGTGTCTTTTTTATCTTTATTAGACTTTTTCTCAATATTACACCAAGTAATTCTATCATATTAAAAATATTTTAGTTTAATTAACGGATTTATTAACGAGCTTGTGAAAGTTGAAATCGTAAACACAATGAGGTAAGTAGTTTTTTTCAGTTAACAAAAAAAAAAATATTGAAGCATTTTATATGAAATAAATTTTTTTTTTTTTACATTAAAAAATTACATAGTCCAAAATTTTTTATGTTCAACTTTACAAATTTGTATGTATCTCCAATAATAAAAATAGCAAAAACATATACAAGTTATTGATTAATATATAAATACAAGTATAAAAATAAAAATATACACCTATATTACAGCATGTTTCAGGAATAATAATAATTTTTAATTTTGTACCAAAAAAACATAGTCCAAATTTATGAAAATGATTGATTTCTCTCTTTCATTCTTCTTATACACGAAAAGGAATATAACATGAAAAAGTGACGACTTATGAAGTATTTCTAAAATTGGGAATAAAAAAATATTTACTTGAAGTTATTTCTCATTCATTTTTAAAATGATTTTATTTCGTTAATAATTAACTCAAAATTATTTTTACTCTTGGGCTTTTAAACATTTTTTTCATTCAATTTTTTCTCGATTTATAAAGTTTACGAAAAACTGTTCTGGGCATAAATTGATATTGAATGAAGTTCTAATATAAATTTCTGTGATCTCAGTGAAGGACATTATGAAAATTGTATCACGATAACTCGATTATCTTTTTAACGTGCTTTTATTAGCTTCATGCGTATGTTTGTATATTATTATGTAACGGAATCTTTGAACATGATTTTGACCCCCTTCGAAAAGTCGTATTAACTCGAAATTTGGCATACTTATCAAGGACCGATGACAATACAATAATTTAATAAGTTTATTCAATTATCATTTATTACAAATTTGCGTACATTTACTTGCGCTTCTACCATATTTTTACTGAATTTTTGATAAACAAAGCAAATAATAGTTTAAAAAACGAAAAAACCACACACTTTTGTAACTAGCTGAACTAAAAATGTAGAAAATAACTTCTTTAAATTCAAAAAAATCGTTTTATCGTAAAAATGCATGGTGTACTTTTTAAGATATTATAATATCCCTTTACTTTTACCAATATCTGTCAATAAAATATTTACAATAATAGGAAAATAAACCACCCCACGCTTTTTTATGATAAAATGATTGTTTTTGAATTTAAATAAATTATTTTCTACCTTTTAGTTCAGCTACTTACAAAAGCGTGTTTTTCTAGTTTTTTTTAAAACTATTATTGTTATCTATCATGACCTTTCGTTATCATTCTGTACACATTCTATTGTACATAGTAATTTAAACAAAAAAAAAAAGAATGCAAAATACAAAATACAAAAACGACCAGTGTTATTGTATACAAAAAGTTATTCGTCAGTGATTTCAATATAAAATTGGAAACATTTTCATCATTTTAAATGTTTATTTGAAAGCATTTATACAATAATGTATACATAAAGCACCTATACATACATACCTTGATACATTTATATATATTTATTATTACTATAAATGCTTTTGATGATTGCAAAATACAATTTTCAGTCAGATGTTCCAGAATTTCAGATCTACGGGAAAACACTATTTTTTTAATATGTTTTTTTGTTTTTTGTTTTGCTTTGATACACGTGATACAACCGATTATACAAGTGTCGATCTTTTTGGAATATATTCTTTACCAGACACTTTTCCCGATATTTCCATTTCAATATGATTTTCAGTATAATTTTTCGAGAATAGCTTTACTTTCGAAGACGATTTTTACACCAAATATTGCGATATCTCAGAAACTCTACATCCAATCATAAAATTAACCTGATTTTATTCTTTTTTGTATCAAAATTACCCCATGCGCTTTTCTCGATTTTTTCAAAGAGGTACGTACCGTAAGGTACGTAAGGTAATATGGATCCAAAAAGTACAAAAATCGGGTGCATTTGATGATTGGTCTAATAGTTTTTGAGATACGGACTAAAATCGATCCAAATATTGCCATATCTCAGAAACTCTGCATCCAATCATTAAATTAACGATTTTTGTACTTTTTGGGTCAAAATTACTTTATATACTGAGTTTAATCGAAATTGGAGATAAAAAAAATTTCTCAATTTTTTGCTATTTTTTCAAGGGGAAAAATCGCAAAAAAAATTTGTGTTTTGGAATTGGATGAAACTCGGTGGAGGGGGTAATTTTGATCCAAAAAGTATAAAAATCCATTTAATTTAATGATTGGATGCATTGTTTCTGAGTTATCGCAATATTTGGGTCGATTTTAGTCCGTATCTCAAAAACTATTCGACCAGTCATTAAATGCACCTGATTTTTGTACTTTTTGGGTCAAAATTAACTTATATAAGTTTTATTGATATTGGAGATTTTTTGAAGAGAAAATTTTTCGATTTTTTGGAACTTTTTTAAGGGTACTCCTTTGAAAAAATCTAGAAAAACGCAACAAAAAATTTTGTTCTGATGTAAGTCTATTCATTATAAAATTGCAAATCAAACCAAAAACAAAGAAATTGTGTGCTTTCGGGTACTTTATTAATCGGAAAAACTTTCCCCTTTTTTGGATGATCTAAACATCGACTACTTTACTTCATGGAAACTCTTCCCTTTTTGCATGTCTGAAACATCTTATACATATATTTATTATTACTATTGAATAAATGATTTTGATTCTAGTAAATACATTTGTATAACGAATAACCGGTGTTTTATACTAAAAAACAGAGAAGAATGAGGATTTGGGGTAGCTAAATATATAAATTTTCGAATAGGAAAAACATCATGCACCCAAACATTAAATTGTAGGATACCTCCAGCTCTACCTGCAACTCCACTCATTCACTTACTATAGATATACTCTGTTGATTCATCATCATTATTATTATAATAAAAATTTTGGCCATTTTGTAGAGATTTTCACCAGTCTTTGATACACTTATTTATATACTAGAGTGATACCCACCCGCTTCGCTGGGTTTAAATGTAAAGATTAATAAAGATTGCTCTCGCTTATCCCCTTTCTATAACACTCAAAATAATGGTAATAATTGTTTTACACAGGTAAAATATATGTATGGTTTTACATTTTTTTAAATGTATAATAGTCGTAATTATCCATTGAGTATATCAGAAAAGATGGCCGTGAAATATTTTATATTGACTACTTTTACAGAAATCTGTAATTTATGGCAATGTAAAATGACTACTTTTACAGAAATCTGTAATTTATGGTAATGTCAAATTAAATTAATTTAAAAAAATTTTTTTATTAATATATCTTTATAAATTATATCTCATGTGTTATTCTGAAGTATGAGCTATATTGTTGTACAGTTTAATTAAAAACCATTCGCTAGTTTTAGCGTGAAAGCGAAACAAACAAACAAACTAACAAAAATGAAATAACTTTCGCATTTATAATATATAGAGATTTCTGTTTTAAATATGCTCATAACGCGAGTGCTGGCGAGTTAAGAAAAGTAAAATTTGACTAATAAACGACGTTAAATTAGTATTATAATGAAAATTGGTATTATATAAGTATTTATAACAAATCTTTAACACATTTTAATGGGTTATATTTGGTATCCATTTGGTAAAAACCATTTTCTTTATATTAAAATACATAATGAATATAATAATATACAAAAAACCACTGTTTGAATAAAAATGAATACTATACGAGTATATGTTTAACATTTATGGTTGGCTCATCACCAATGATATTATTATTGCTTACTCCATGCTCCCCGGTTCGATGGTTTTACGCTGTGCATTTATTTTTGTTATTTTTTTATTTATATATAAATATTTTTGTATACATATATAAATATTTTCTTTCAAATGCTTTTCTTTCCACATATCTATTGAAACAAAATAGTCTTTTTTTTCTCTAGTCTTTACTATTTAGTATAGGAAGCTTTCATTTTGATTTATTTTACATTAAAAAAAACATGTACTTACTTATGGTTTCTCCATATGTGTATATGCAAACAAAATTAAAATCTTGTAAAAAGCTTTTCACATATTGTGTGCTTTTTTTGTTATTGTAGATAATTTTGAATTTTCATTACATTTGCCAACTAAGTTTTTTTTTGTTTTTAATTTTAATTTTTTTAATAGTGATGTTAATTTTGTTAAAAACTATTTTTTGATATAAAAAAAAGTTTGTTCGAGCAACATTCACGATTACGAAAAAAAGCCTAAAAGGACTTAGTCTGTTTTAGGGCATAATAAATTACTATAAATGAGTCTCGATCATTCAAAGTAAACAAAATTTATTGGATTGAAGTAAATACGTTAAATTGGATGTTGATATTCTTATAAGAAGTAAATATTTATTGAGTCAACGCTCTCTGATGTAAACCTGGTGATCTGTAAGTTATTCTAGGTGAAACGAGCTATCAGAAAGGAGCTATTTATAACGGACACAAAAGTAAATTTCGTATTTGGTCTACCATATTAGATGTTGTTGTTTCTGTTATATTTTCATGGTTACTTGTTATGTAATAAATTAATTCAATATTAAATTCTATACAGTCCTAGTTGTATCCTATGATTTAAGATTCATTCGAAAGATTAAATCTAGAGCTAAGCACTTTCATGGTAAGCAATATAAGCTGAGAAGGCAAGGGTCGAATTAAGTGGCTTAGTCGAAGGCTGAATAGATAATTTTGTATATCCCTTGTTTGTTATTTTTGAAAAATTTTCAATTGTCCATCGAAGTAATCGAGTAACGGCCAGTATACGTATATATATATATATATATTAATAATAAAAAATAATGATAACCCAGACCATTCATCAGTGTTATATATTAACATTTATATACACATTATATAATACAAACATTATATTATATGTACAACCTCATTCAGTAAAGTCAGTCATAGAAATTGTACCTACATTATATATGTTATATAATATATATAAAACTTTACATTTAGAGGTAACTAACTCTCTGTTTTGTACAATAATAAATAATTACAGTACCAGTAATGTACATGTGCGGATCCAAAGATGGGTGAAAGACATCATCTTTTACAAATTTTGGTCTTAGGGTTGAAATTATTTGTATCTTATTTTCAACTTTGATGATGAATTTTGTAATAACTTCATGAATGTAGACGAAAAACAATAATAAAATTTCTCGATATCTGCCTTGATTTTTTGAAATATCGAAAGCTAAATAGTTAAACAAAATTTTCAATTTTAGATATTTTGAAAATAACTCCAGATATCGAAAAATTTTAGTCTTATTTTTCGTATTATATTGTCATGTAATAACATAATTCACCATCAAAATTGAAAATATATATTTTTTTAAATTTATGTCTCCAATACCGTGCATATACATCCTTAATTAGTCGAGCACAACCAATTTTTTGTTTTCAATAATGTACTAAGGTTTTAACTTTACTTTAAATAGTTTTTTTTTAATTTCCACCAACTAGTTTTGGTGAAATCTACGAAAACAAATTATTAATCTACCGTTTTCCTATAAGACCAATGTTAAATACGCCTACTTTTGAAGTCATTTATTTATTTATATAATCGGACAATCCCCTCTTAAATTTTCAGAATTGATTAAGACTTTATCCAAAATTACTCAAAAATGCTCATAAAAACTTCATATTCCCCTCTCCAAATAATTATCTGTATCCGTGCTTGATTAACGGTATACGTATATGTATGCAAACCAGCAACTCCACCTCTCTAATAAAACTGTATAGTGTATAGATACCTATGTATGCTCTCTGCTCGTCCATTTTACGCTTCTTTACATCTGTTTTACAACGCTTTTATCATGATGAGATGAGACCTTTTTCTTCCCTATTTCAATTTTTTTTAAATATATTACTATGTATATATGATGGTTTGTATGTTTATATATGTTTTGAGTTAGTGGATTGAATGTGCTTTTTCTAAAGTTTACTTATAATATGAAATGAAACTCTTTTTAAAATTTAGTAGATGAAATATAATGTATGTATATTATATCTATATATATATATATATATATATATATATATATATATATATATATATATATATATATATATATATACATTTATAATTATTATTATAGAAATGAACTTTATATGAAGATCATAAACAGTGTGGTTATTAAACTAGAATACATCGAACAATTTAAAAGAGTATCGAACTAATGTTGATTTATTATGTAATGATAGTTTTGCCTTATATCAATTTTTTTTATTAACGTATTACAATTTTGTTCCAAAAATTTGTACTCAAATAATGTGTTATTTTTAGCTTTATAATACCACGCAACTTCAAAAATATGTAATATATTTTGTGCAAGTGTTGCTTATAAATTTGATAATATAGCTATATATCTCTTCAATCATCAATACTCTAACTATAGTCGTCTCTGTTCATCAAATGATGGATCTTCGATGAATTCATAATTAAATTAAAATTTTGTTTTATATAATCAACAACCTTATATTTGTATGGTATTATTATAAACTACCAGATTGTTTAAATATTTTAGATAGTTTTTTATCACACTCTCTAGTTTTTTTAATTTTGAAATATCCAATTGAAAAGGATAACTTATATGATTCATCATTTTTTCAGCCAACTTTGAACGATAAAATAATAATAAATAGCCCAATAGCCTAGGAATTTTTTGTGATTTTTGGAAACTATATTTATTAAAAAATGTATGTATTTATAAAGTTTTATTGAAATCCCTGGAATTATTCAATCCTTGCATATTTTCTTAAATTTATTAGCCCGAAAAAACAGACATATACAAATCTCTAACAAAATTTTTTTTAAAAGTCAGAAACATAATTAGAAAACGGAAGGAAAGTAATGTATTTTGAACAAGCCATATTGTAAAATATAATTTTACTAATATATGTTATATAAATATAAATGCTAATATGTATATGTAGAGTTGTTGAGTAGTATTATATTATACATATATATAGTTACATATTATATATTTTGTTCATAAGCATTAACTGTATCAACATTACTTACATAAATTACTATTCATAAAATAAGAACTTTTTATTTATAAAGAATCACAGATAAATTATCAACTCATACATACCATTTTATAAACTTACATTACATCCACATACATAGTCTAAAAATCTTTTTCTATTCATACATTTTACAAAATGAAAACGGTTTAATTTATATAAAATTTTCAAACCACCTTGAAAAAAATTATCTTTTTAGTATTGGAGCTGGGGTAAAAGCTCCAATACTAAACAAAAGTTGTACCTTGATGGCTTCAGTTTATCGAAAAATATTGCATCCAAATAGAATGTTATCTATGATGAATTATAATCTTGTATCATTGATCACAAATTAATAAAATGTAAATAAAAGTGATATCTGTTTCATCAATGATCATTATGTAGTTCAGAATTTGTCTCTTATAAAGCCCTTTGCGGCCTTTTTAAAATCAGGGAAAAATGAAAAAAATTATTGATAATACAAAAATTTAGAAACCCGACCATCGTAGTCAAAAAAAGTAGTCAACCTCGGAATCTAACGGAAGAAGCTTCATTTTTTTTTACAAAACCTTTATTTTGATAGTACAAATGTTGTCTCAAAAGTCATATATGGTCACGCATGCGCGTCCTTAGATATTCAAGGTCAAAGCTCGCAAAAATCAGTTTTTTTAAATATCTCGCTTTCTTTTTGCCTTCAATCGTATTAACATTTATTTCGAAAGTTGTAGAGAACACGAGAAAATATGAACGCCTTTAAAGCTAAATAATACTGAAAATTCGAGAATTTTCGAATTCATAACATAACTTTTATATTACCATATAAGTAGAATTAACAGAAAACGATTTAAGAAATATTCCTTCTAGAAACACACATATAAAAATCATCCTCTTTTTAAAAGCTATTTTTGAAAGCACTTTTATATTTTTATTAACATTTATATGATGTATAAAAAAAATTTTTAATATAGATAAGTAAATTTTTATAAACAATTTTTATAATTGGATAACATATTATAATGATATGTCTATGTATAATTTATTTTAAGTGGTATAATGAATAATATATATATGGTGAATAATATGAGCTTGAGAATATATAAGCTTTTCTATTGAAAGCTTGAATATAAACTTCTACTATTCTATACTACTTAACCGTGTACGCATTTCATTACTACGTATAGAATATATTAAATAATATGCTTCAATTAATAAAATTAATATTTCATTAAAGTTTTTAACATTAATATATAGAGATAAGACTATATTATTATGATTTCTATATGTTCATTCTTCTAATTCTATAGTTTAATACTGAAACGTTTTTCACGAAAAATTATTTTATTGTTTAAGAATGTATATATTTACCTGAGCTCACTACTTTAAACTTTTAGATTTGAGTTTTTAAAATTTGCATTTTTAACAAGTAAATCCATTATTGAAGTGTTTTTAAAGGTCGAGATATGATGAATGATAGAGAAGACTACCAGTGAGTTCCCCTTCTGCTAATTTATATGTCATTGGCTACATATTGTTTACATTATTGCTATTAAGTAAATAGTTAAAAAACGATTTATGGAATATTATTTAATACATTAAAAGTTAAAAGTTAATAATGACTTTGACAAAGACACAAGGGAACTTACAGGCTAACAAATCTCTCGCGTTCTCTATATATAATATCTTATGATAAAAACAGCGATTATATTATGCCTTAGTCATAGCAATTCTTCGTCAAAATACTTCCGGTCAAGACTGTTCTTAATTACTTGGTGAAAATTGTATACAAAAAAAAAATTAACAATATTTTTTTTTTTTTTTTTTAATATTTTGGCAAGGGCCATTAAGCCAAATAAATAAATAAATAATAATAACGATACATAGACGCTAGGATGTAATACACAGGATTGAGGAAGGCGCTACCGAAACCCATCGGAGCTAGGTAAAGATTACAAACATAAATGTTGGGGGTCATGGATTGTTAGACAGTAGAGAAAAGTTAGTGTGACATTTAAAAGACAGCACAGTGTATTTTAAGGGGGATTTAGACATCGATGTTCGAAGATTTAAAGAAATGGGCTATATATTTAAGGATATTTTTATTGTTTAGGGACAGGAAACAATTTTATTGGAATGAAAATTAAATTAAAAATTTTGAAAAAGACAAAAATATTTCGAGTATTAAAAGCTATAAAATAATTTGGTAGAACTTCGGTATTAAATGGCGATAATGAACAATATAACTTTATAATGAGACTTTAATATTCTGTTATAATTGTCTATACTTGTGTATGTATGTATGTATGTTTTATATCGTATTAATAAAAGTATTTAGGGATTCAATAAATTTTGAACCAACAATAAAATACAATCAACCAAACTTTATGCTATAAAAAAAATATAAATACCTCTTTTTTTAGTAGCTACTTCCATTATTTGTTTTATCGAAATATCGAAAAGTTCTAGTTTGGAAAAACGATAAAGAAATTAAAGTATTGGAACATTCTATGATGTTAACCTGGTCTGAGTAGTTTAAGTTCCGATTGAATATAAATTTGTTTCGTGTTACTTATAGTTTTTTCATAGTAGTTCATATTTAACTAATCAGAAATGAGACAATACGAATTCATGTTTACAAAAAAAAAGCAATGTAATAAACTCTTGGAAGAGAATTAAGTTTTATTTATCAGCTTTCATTTAAGGGCGTTTAAAAATGAGTGTATGGAAATATTTGAGACTTACGTTTCAAATTTTGAGGGTAGATTCTGTTAGAACTTCAGACGAAAATTAAGAGTAAAACTTATCGAAGATCTATATTATAGTTTTTGAAATATTGATGCCTAAATATTTATGCAGGGATTTTCAGCAAAGCTAATCGAAAGCGTTTTTTTTAAGGAGTAGTCATAAGATAACATAAAACTATATTTTTAATAATAAATTTACCTTGGAATATATAAAAACAAATTTCCTGTTTAAAGAAGCTCATAATTTTGTCGGCAATAAAGTCATTGTATATAACACTAAAATTCAATGATTTTAATGAAAACAAAATTATGAGCTTGTATAAACATGAAATTTGTTTTTACACATTCCAATTACTTTATAGGCAAATATTTGACATGCTTTTAACTAATAAATAGTTTAAGTTTTCCAAATTAATATTAAGAAAATAAGATGATCCTAAGAAAACTTCATTTTTTGGAAAAGTATTTAAACTATTGGATAAAATCAAACGATTTTTATCAAGTTCAGTGCCGAAATGACGGAATATTAAACCATATTGGACTCTACTAAATGATAAGGAGATTATATGACGGAAGTTATGATATGATGTAGCTCAAAGTATTAGCTCATATTAAACTGGTTATATCATGTTTTTTTTGTTCCTCTGATAGCATAATACATAAAACTGTATATATGTATAGAAACATAAAAAAAAAAACTATTATGTTCATTATTACCCTCTTCGTTGTATATATCGTTGTAATTTATGTTGCAAAAATAGAAGGCGTACATAACAGTTACAGAGTAACTGAGTACTTATATTTATTTATGTCATTCATTTAATACTGTCATGATACATGATAGGGTCCTGCAATTTTTATACATACACATGATTATATTGTGAATTTGTTATTTATTGAAGGGGGCATGCTTTTATTAATAAGGGACGATGAATCCATTCAAATTGATTAAAATTATCAGTGAGTATATATATGGAAAAATATTTGATTATGTCAATAAAAAAAACTGCCTTTTCTTACATTAGCGACCCAATTACATAAAAAACTTATGAACTGGGAATAAACGTAGCGAATCTTAACTTTAAGTATGGGAAAAATTTTATCGAGTAATTCAATCAAAAACTAGAAAGGACTAGGGAGAATCTTAGTCCTATAATATTTCTTCCTCCTTCTAGATCCCCTTCTTTTGCAGTTTGATTAATTTCGGTAACAAACTTTATCGAAAATACCAAGAAAAACTTATTCAATAGCATTCTCAAAAATTGTGGCCTCTTTAATCAAGGCTAAGAAAGCCACAATTGTTTTCTAAGACATAAAACAAATTTGTAGAAACATCGTCTCAAGGCTTGTTTTTGGACTACGTATTGGATCAGAATACGTGTTTTTCCCGAACTTGTTTTCACTCTCGTCAAACAATAAACAAGGCTCGTTGGTGGCTCAGTTATCAAATTTTGGAACATTATTTAAAACAATGCCAAACTTATTTATTTCATAAAAATATTTCGTAAATATTCTTAATCCGTCATTACCCGCGCTAAGAGTATTTTGCTCACACTTAACTTAAAACTATCTACAGTTTTTTTAAATATATTTTTAAGTCCCCTGAGGAATTGTGAGAGTTTCTCTCAGCACGAGAGTAAAGATGTAAAAAAAAAAATATTAACTTCGGAAATTTTCAAACTCTTTTCGTGTAATTTCGTTAATTTAATGTTTAAGTTGTACTCAGTAAATTAAAAAACCTTGTGATAGAAATATGATGAAATTAGTTAAAATGAATTTATTTCTTTAGATTATTTCTCCTCTCTAATGTTTTCACGTTCTATATAGAGTTTATAATTTACAAAGTTAAAGAATATTTAACCCACGAAACATTTAACGCATGAGTAAATCTCTAATGTAAATCTCTAATCACGCGGTCTAAGATTACCGAACGATTAACGCGAGTACTGACGGGTTAAACTTTTTCACATCTTTTAAACATGAAGAATGAAACAAGTAAAAACATAATTTGAACAAAATATGGTTAATACAAATAATCTGCCTGTAAGTTGATAATTCTTCCTATAATCTATAACAAACTCTGTGTACATATAATATATATTTTTGTTATATTTATATAATAAATGTTTGACAAGTTCAATATTGTCATACAAACAATAATCAACAAAACACCATTCATAATAATACATAACACTAAAAATGTTTGTGGCAGCAATGATCTGCAGCAGTTCACCCTTTTTATAAACTAAAACGACCGACGACAAAAAAAAAACTTTATATATATTTGTTGCATTCGATGTGAACGTCTAATGTTAATATTATTTTGATTAACATTTTTAACATTCGTTATTCTCACACCGAACGAATATGATGACGTGTGTCTGTCTGTATGTATGTGGATAGAAGAAAATTGTTCCTATACTTTTTATATCGAAGGTCATTTACAATCGATTTCATTCAACTGGAAAATAATTTTACTATTTTTCACGATTCACAAGACACAGAAATACAGTTCGGGTTTTCACCCCTTACGATTTTTGTTTGTCTACACGTCCGATGCACACTTGTGAATTTTACCTTTAAATTGAGAAAAAAGTGCATACGTTTATGTAAGGGACTTTAATTAAGGGAGTTTGGGATGATATTTCGTTATTAAGAGCGGTACATGATGAAAAAAACATTTTATGGCACTAAAAAACATACTTTCACCATTCAAACTTAAATTAAATAGCTCAGGGCAGAAGATAAAAATTGGGCAAAAATAGGCAAGTATTTTGAAAAAAGGTAAAAAAGTAGATATAATATTCTTAGTTATAAAAAAAGAGACCCATTGACATCATGCGATTAAAGGTAAGCGATAATAATTTCTTTATAGCTTAGAAATAAATCACTCACACAAACATACACCCACAACAACACTTAGTCCCACTAATCTTAATTTTACGCTCAAAGAAAAAAAAAAACAAATCGTTTCAATAGCAAATCGTTTCAAAATAATCGTAAAACGTAAAAAAGTAATATAATGTTTTTGTTTCTGTTGGCCTTACAGGTATGGTTTAGTAATCGAAGAGCTAAATGGCGACGTGAAGAGAAATTACGTAATCAAAGGCGTGCAGTTGAACAAGTCGCTGCTGTAAGTCCACCAGCTCCAGCACCACGATTACCAATTAATTCTGGTTTTAATTCAATGTATTCATCGATACCACAACCTATTGCTACAATGGCTGATACTTACAGGTAATGTAAAAATGTTTCCATTATTTAAGAAACAAGTAAAAACAAACAATTGGTTGAGTTAATTGATGAAATACCTTGTATAGAAAGTGTTGAAAATTTGTGCTTGCATTATATTTTTATAAATTAGAAGTGTTTAAACACATATTTATAGCGTCATTTAGTTACAGCTACCTGCAAATTTTCAGCTGTCTATCATTTATAGTTTTGGAGAAAATGGACACCCAAGTTCTGTCCTAATTTGCGCCCCCATGGATAAACAGTTTCAGGTTTACGAAAAAATGTTTCAAGCAAAAGTTGTTTAATTTTCTATCTCTAACGATATACCGGGTGGGTCCATCGGTCCCAAAACCCAACTAGCTTAAATTGCTCATTTACAAACTTAGCCTCGCTTTTTACGTCCTAACTCAGGTTGATATCTCTTTTCGTTTTTGAGTTATCTTGTACGGACACGACAGACGGACAGACGGGCAGTCGGATATGGACTAATTTTATGAATATCTATAACAAAATTTTGCTCGTAGTTTCAGTATGTTTGGACGTTACGAACTTAGGACTAAACTTAGTATACCTTGATGTATAATACATAAATATAAGGTATAAAAATTAAAAAAGTTAACGCAAAATCTTCTTTACTCTGAATGTTTCGGGTTTGCCGATGAAATAATGATCAAGTAATATCTTCGTTTGCTTGAGTTTTCTCTTCCGTATCTTCTTTGTGAGTTCCAAGACTTGCTGTTCATTTTTATGAAATTTTTGTTTTTCTGCAGTAATTAAATAAATTAAACTGTCATACATTTAAATAACTTTTCCAATATCAATATCAACGGTTTGTAATTTTTAAACAATTAATTTACCCAATAATTTACTCTCTCCCGTACAATTAATTAATAGTTATTTCTCTAAATAATTCATAATATTCTAATTTTATATGATCAAAAATATATATTATATATGTAATATAATTGTATCTATAATATAATATTACATTATTTGAAGCCTGCTACCAACTATATAATATAATATATAGTAAATGGTAATGGCTTAATCCTAAGACTAATTACTTTATAATCCGATTTATATATCGATATTATTATACATATAGAAATGTATATAGAAATGTAGCATTTAGAAAGCTAAAATATACACTGATGGTCACAGAATATAGTTACTAAACTAATTCTCTACCATAGTACCTACGCTATTCGAATGAGAAGTTTACAGTAAGTGTTTACTGATAATATTTTAGACAATTATATATACATCCATGATGGTCTAAAGTACTATTTTAATAGACTTCAATATTATATTAACCCCCAGAGAAGTGGACATGTGATGTACGTTAAATATAGTCTAGAACCTGGCGGAGTATTTGTCATAACAGAAAGGAAGAAAATTTGAAAGTTTGTTAACAAGGTCGTATTATACCTAGCAACTTCTTTTTTAAATTCAATTACAGTCAAACCTGGGTAAGTGAGAAATGGATAAGTGAGAAAACTCTATAAGTGAGAGTAATAGCCAGGACCCGTCATTTTAAGCTCTATTAGCAAGAAACAGAAACCTCTGTAAGAGAGAGTCGTTTTTTCCTCATGCACCTCCGTAAGTAAGACTACTATTTATCTATACCTCTATAAGCGACAGTCGAGCTTTATTTATTTATATTATTTAGGAGGAACTATAGCTACAATAAATTTTAGCATATTACATATTTACTACATTCGTACTTGCTATGACTTGTTATTGCTGCGTCTAGTACTTGCTACCTCTAGAAGAGAGAAACGCTACCCAAGTACCTGCATTAGCGAGAAACTCGGGTTAGTAGGAAACCTCTATAAGCCAGAATGAGATTATGCTCCCTTGAACTCTCGCTTATCCAGGTTTGACTGTATTTTCTTAAGGTAGTACCATCGCAAGGCAAGTTTACACTTGTGGTTGAAATTTTTTTGCCTTTATTTTCAATTTTGATGGTGAATTTTGTAATAACTTGAATTAAATGTAGACGAAAACTACGAATAAAATTTTTCGATATCTGCCCTGATTTTCGAAACATCCAAAAATTGAATAACTAAACAAAATTTTCCATATTTTGAAAATTACTCTAGATATCGAAAAATTGTAATCTGACCCAAATAATATGCCTGCCGGGACCTATACCTAAAGGACATAGAAACAGATTTTGACCGATCATTTAAATGTTAGATTAATTTTAATGTATTTGGTTAATCGTTATTTACCGATTATATTAAATATTTTATTATATGTCATATATAATTATATTTTTGACTGTTTTAAGTTTATTCGATTGTTTATTACTTATTTGCGTATATCTTTTGAATTTATTAAAATATACCTCATAAAAATAAACTTAGCCTACGGACGTAAGACCCAATTAACCTATGTTGCTCATTAGTCTCACTTTTTACGTTCTGAGTACACTTTAAAAATTTCAGCTTGATATCTCTTTTCGATTTAAATTATCGTGATCACAGATAGACGGACAACTGGATATGGACTAATTCGGTGATTTTATGAACACTTATATCAAAATTTTGTTCGCAGCATCAATATTCTTAAGCGTTACAAATTTGTGACTAAACTTAGCATACCTTGATATATATTACATATATAATAAAGCAAGAGAAATTGTGGGACATCCGGTAGGAACTAAATTCCTTTCGTATCTTCTTACATTATAACATAAATGTAACGATTACTTTTTTATTTTCAAGATATTTTTCTGAAAATTGAAGGTATTGATTTTAGAAATCAAATACTTGTTTTATTATATAAAGAATTTCATTTTTGAGCTATTTTTCCTTTTTTTTGTATGAATTAGTTTACAAAAGATATACTTCTGATTTAGATAATTATTATGACGTAACATAAAATTTCCTTGTACTTATTTTAAGTTATCTGTATTATCTTTAACTTCTGATAGCTCACTTTCATAACTCATTTTGTTTAATGATAAAACATAAACTTTTTTAGGTTTTACCACCCAACCATCATCAAACAAATCAGAACGATAACTTGCGATAAGAAACATAGTTTCCAAAACACTAACTAGTTAATTTCTTTTATAAATAAAGAAATATATGACAAATAACAAAAGTAATAATATTTCAATGAAAGACAAACACAAAAGTATATAAAGTTATTAAAACTAAATACTTAAAATATAGGGTTTTAATTAAGTTATGACTGCAATAATTCTACACACATAGTTGTAGTAAAATGTATTAAAGTTAAAATGAAACATTTTCTCAAAACAATATATATAATAATCATAATATAATTCTATTCAGTGTGGAAGCATTCTATTCTAAATTCATCATAATCATCATCGTTATAGAATATTTTAGAACAATAGACATAGAATTTCTATATAATATTTTATAGTAGGTAGTAGGTAGTAGGTACGTTTATTCATAATTGTTAACGATCATACTATATAACATTTATGGAACTTATTATTTCTTAGAATTTACTACGAACGTAACGAAGTATACGTGTACGTTCGAAGGAGAAACGTAGCAAAACGTTCGAACGTAGAGTTTACAATAAACATTTAAATATAGGTATTTATAATATATTATATATAATAATAATATATATAATCTAGGTCTGTTTTTGCTTTGTATAAAGGCGTTCGATGCTAAAACGATAACGTTACCAAAAATCTGATATTTTGAGTATTTAATAAGCTTTCTGTATAATTTTCAATTGGATTCGCTGTAAGCTTTACGAGAAATAAATTATTAAACAGTCCTTTTTAGATGGTTGTAAATGGAAAAGTCGTAATAATTATTGATTCTTAGTGCTTTAAAAAATGAAACCATTTACATAAAAAAATGCTTTTTAATCATACCAAAATTAAGAACTTTCTCAGTCTTATCATTTAATAATTTAAGTAAAACTGTGCATAAAACCTTAAACCATTCTAAGCGACATTACCATAACAATATATGATGTGATTCACCTATAATGTAGTAGTTATAACACTTAGAATGGTAAAACACGTGCATTTTTTTAATGGAGAGTCCAAATAAAATGATACCATCTTTTATGAAAAATTCATACCCTGTGCTATATGTGGTCTATTTTTCGTAAATACATTGGCTTTGGTAGTTAATTTCTCATAAACCGTATACAGAGAATTGATATGATTTTTTCACAGAGGGCGTATATAAAAGTATGATTAATTGATCTTTATTTTTACGGTATCGAAATACCTTAAGGAAGTTCATGCACACCCAATCTTTAATCGTCAGTCCTCCACTCACTTAGACCAAAATAATTTGTTCACCTTTGATGATTTTTAGTCTTCAGGTTTTGACTTTGATCTTCCATCTTGAAAAATTACCTGGCCTTAAAAGCTTTAAGGCCTTAAAGCATTTAAACTTTTAATTTTTATGTCGCATTTCCTCCGAAAGCTAACAATTTTCGAAGAAATGTTTACATTTAAAGTCTTATTCTATTTCTTACCTTTTAGAATCTAAATTGACTATTAAAGCGACCCGGACTTTTAAGTTATTTTTTGATTGGTATTAACATACAAAACGACCTTTTAGCCACAATAAATTACAATGGCCTTTTCTGTATATCTTCTTTTATACATTGAAAATAATACTAATATCGTAGATTTTTACTTCAAAACTAATTTCATATAAAAACAGAATGAATTTATCTATTTGACTCGAACCCAGAACGATATCGTCATTTTATATAATGAATAAAATGCGTTCTATATACATATCTATCTACTACAATAATAAATATATACCGTTCTATGAGGATAGACAGCTAGAATAGTAGTATATGCATAATAGGTGAAGCAAGGAGAAAACAGGTGATTTATATACCTATGTATGGTAGTTATGTACACGTATGCAATGTTCAGTGAATGATTTAGTTATCTTCTACCTTCCTTCTAGCTAGACAACACTAGCTAAAGTAGTTACGTTACGTAGATATAACTCTTGTAGCTTGTAGCTTGTGTGCTACAACTAATATAGACAGCTTCAATGCTATGCAATGTGCAATGCCAATGTTGCAATGCAATCAAATCACTGAATCCCTCTCTAGTATACACTACCTCTCATACTTACCTTAACAATTTATAATCTATATAGTCTTGTACACTTATACTCATAAATAATTGAATCTATGTCAATAAAAACAAGACGTAGTAACAATACTTTTTGTATCCTCGTAATCTTCAAGAGAGGATTTCAGGAGTAACTCGAGCGGGTCCGAGTATCATATGAGACGTTCCTTGGAATTTCCTAAGTACCATCATCAAATAGTAGCCCTTTCTATTCAGATAAATAATCGGATAAGATCAAATAAGTTAAAAAAAATCCATAGGTGAAATAACTTGAGCGCGTCAGATTAAGATGTAGGAGGTTAACTACATGCTTAAAAGTGTACATTTCAATAATCTGACGATTTTGTAAACAGAAATTACTGCCGAGAAACTACAGAATGATTAAGGGTACAATGGTCTAATGCAAATGATCCAGGCCCCTATCAAAATATAGCAGGTCTAGGCTCTTGATGCATTGATCGATTCAAATTTTTCCAATTTGTTTTTACACATACCATAAACATACCTTCAATAATAACCGTACCTACATATAACGTCTATAATAACGTACCGTTATATATCTATAATACGTTCGACGTTTACGTCGTGTTGTTAAATCACTTAATACATTACGCACCATTACACGCCAACTTAATTAATCTTGCTCAACAACAAGCAAACTGAAGCACAAACCTTCTCTTCCACAGAGTTACAGTTGGTATATGAAAAGAAGAAAAGCAATGCATACACACAGTACATTTAGTCTTTCTGTCTCTATTCATCTGTCTATGTGTCTGCTGTCTGACTAGTATATATATATAATACATGTTTACTTGCATCTCTTTAATTTTATAGTATCGGTTAATTAAATTCTATTTAATGTCATCATTAGATAAATCAATTCAAATGAAATTTTATTGATATTTGTCAGTCTATGCCAATAAACAAATCAAAAGTAATGTATGATGTAATTGGTGTCATGGTTAAGGTACTTGGCTCATATGCAGGAGATCCCCGGTTCGTATCCTGGTCTAGCTATAGTTTTTTTTTTTTTTTTTCTTTATTAATTAATGTATAATATTTTTGTAAATATAACAATGTCCATCTAGTGTATTGGGTTTTTCCACGGAGAGAGGCTTTATCTCAGCTACGTTTGAAAGTAAATCTACGCAATCTGATATATGATGGATAGATAGATGAATGTTACTCTTTCATGCAAAAACTACCGAATGGATTTGGATGAAACTTGGCACTGAGACTTGATTGATTAATAAAAACTCTCAAAATCTCTTTTTATCGCGAGTAACACCGCGGGGTGCAGCTAGTTGAATGTAAAAGACCGAGGATTCTCAAAAGTTTGTCAGCCTGATTTAATGTCTAAACAGAATAAATTATTTTTAAATAACAAAAATAAATTTTCGTCGTCGAAAAATAATAATTTATGACTTAATATATTATAATACTTAATATAATATTAAAATGAGGCAGTTTTTCAACCCTCCCTCCCCCATTTTAAATAAAAAATAATTATTGATATTCAAATCAGTTTGAATTACAAAAAAAGATTATTTAAATGCAAAATAGGTCTTATTAGAAGCTATCAAAAAAAAATGCGTTGATCGATATCTTTCAATAATTTTAAACCGGAAATAGAAACGTGAACGGAAAAAGAATTTAAATAATATTATTATTAATATATATAAGCGCATCGTGTGTGCACACATGCGTGCGTGTATATATGTGTTATCCAATATAGTAGAGGTCGACCGGAGCTTTGTGTGATAACGATCAAATGGATGTGTAACCCGATGCGATGACAGACAGGAAAAGTTAGGGGAGTTCAACTTTTTTTTATATATGTAAAAAATCACTGCAGTTTTTCGATGCTTTTTTATCTGTTTATATTTGACAATTAATTTTGTATCATCAAGTATGTTTAAGAATTAATAAATTTTTAAAATTCTATGTCTAATTATAAATTTAAATAAATATCCTTCGAATAATTTCAATCTAATTTCCCAAAATATGAAACAAGTAATCAAAAAAATATCTCTATTTATTGAACTCTGAAACATTTATGTTAATACAGTAGAATCTCGATAAGTTAAAGTCCAAGGGAAACAAAAAATATTTTAAGTTATAGAGGTTTTTAGTTATTAAGGGTCTATGTTATTGAATGCATCAGAAGGATGGGATGTTCTAAATTAGGGAATTCGGCATTTTTTTGTCTTTTACATTGAAGATTTCCTCCTGATTCTTGTTTCTTCAAGATTTCAGCTTCTTTTTTAATGATGAGAGACAATGTACTCTCATGTATTCCAAATTGAGCCGCAACTTCTTTCCTTTTCAATCCATTTTTCACTGCTTCTATAGCTTTTAATTTATCAGCGTAGGTGAGGGTTGTTAGTTTTCTTTTTGTACTCATTTTAAGACAGTTTTATCACACAGTAAGTAAAGCGATGTTTCCAGAACAACAATCAAAAAACTTATGATGCAAGTATGTCGTTGCCACAAAGCTAACCACCGCAAAGCTTTGAAGAATTTAGATAAAGCAAACAATAGGTAATGTTATTGTTTACGTTAACAAGTAAAAACGTGCAAGCAATAAATATCGAAACCATTTGTTTTGACACTCTTTCAAAATGACTCATTCACACAATTTTATGTTATAGAGGTTGTGGAAACATTTCTTTTAGTTACTGAGGGCCTAACAGAAATTATTTATTTAAGTTATAGAGGTTGCGTATTTTAAGCTATAGAGGTTTTGGGCTCTGATGGGAAGGGAACGTAGTATTTTTTGAAGTAACTAAGGTTTTTATGTTACCGAGGTTTAACTTATCGAGATTCTACTGTATCGGGAATCGGTAGAAACTACACTAATCCTGAAGTCTCCCAATCAAATCTGTAAAGATTTTCAACCCTATTTCTATGTAAAAATTATTTTTAGTAAAATAAAAATACATATTTTAGTTAATCAGAAAGTTAATAACTTCTAAAGGTAATTTTATTCACATAATTTTGCAATGATAATACAGAAAAGTTATTCGTCGTAAACTAGAAATTATAAACAGTTTCAATTATTTTCTATGTTTAGAAAATACAGAAATACTTGCATATAGTTACCGCAGGCAAAAACTATGTTTCGTATGTTTCGTATGTTGATGATGGCATGTTTTACAAGATAATGTTTTAAGTCTTTCTATTTCCAATGATATTGTACAATTATTTTCTTGTTTATTATTTTATCATAATAAATTATTGTTTTCTACATTTCATATATTTTATTAAAATTATAAGATATTTATGGTTTATTATTTTAATTATGTTTACAATAATTTTATAAAATCACTGATAATTAAATCAGTAAATGATTCAATACTTTTCATATTTATCTGCGCTTCCACCAAATTAAATATAAACTAATATATCCTCTCAAATTAAAAAAATCTTGTTCAATATTGAAATGTATTTGTTTTGAAGGTAGTTTGCTCGTAAATATACTTTTCTTAAGTATTTGATGAAATTGTTTTTCTTTTCGAAAACTTTTTAAGTATTTTACTTGGAAATTTTCAACTTCCTATCTTTTATAGTTTTAGAGCAAATAGACACCACAGTTTTTTCTAATTTTCAAACTCACGGATACACAATTATGATTATGAAAAAATGTTTCAAACAAAAGTTATTAATTTGTTTATAAGAAACATTTTTTACATTTAAACTTTTGTTCGATCTCTAACAGTTTACAAGATAGGCCCTACAGAGTCAAGAGTCAATTGACCTATGTTGATTTACGAACTCAAATTTACTTTTTACGTCCTCAGCACGCTATAAGAAATTCAGCTTGATTTTTTTTCACTTTTGAGTTACCGTGTTCACGGAGAGATGGACAGACGGATAGACAAACGAAATTGAACTAATTCGGTGATTTTATGAACCCTTATACCAAAATTTTGTTCGTATCGTCAATATTTCTAAGCGTTACAAACTTGGAACTAAAAATCACCGGTACAGGCTATAAAAACAACAATATGTGTGCGTATATTGAGTATATGTATACATACTTCGCCTAAGTATTTTGTACAGTATTTTCACAAATTGTGCACGTTTTTATGAACTTAACTATGATAGTCTTACTACCTTAATAATTTCTAGAAACCTACAGTTCCTTGATTCTTTTAATAAACGAACCTTTTATACGGTGAACTTATTTTTAGCAAAAGAAACGAATAATCATTCAAGATATTTTAAATTAAAAACTTATCTTTTTTTGTGCGTGTACAAAAATGTTAACTTTTGATATATGTATTTTATGGTTGACAAATTTTTTATTGAATATATATTTAAATATTCTATTTAATATATATAAATAAATTTATATAATATAACTTTCAATATATTATATTTATTATCATAATATAATATATATAATTCAATTGAAAAGTGGACAACTGTAAGAGCTTAATGTCAGGATTTAAAATGACATTTCTAAGTACTAAGTTAATCTTATGTATATAGTGTAGAGATGATTTTGTTTCCGATATTATTTTGTATTATGATGACTGATGACTGAATGACACATTTACGTAAAAAGTACTTCAATTTATTTTATCCATTCATATCCATTAAATTAATTAATTTATTATTATTAAAAATTATATAAACTTTTTGTAAATTATAGTGTATGAAATTCAGGAAATTTATTTTCATACCCTGTGTATATATTTTAAGATATACTTATTTTAATCCCAAATTTGTAACGCTTAGAAATATTGACAATACAAATCAAATTTTGGTATAAGTCTGTCCGTTCTTGTAAATCGTTTGAAATAGAACAAAAGTTTAAATGTACAATGTGTTCCTTATAAAAAAAATAAACAACTTTTGAAAGAAATAATTTTTTTGTAAACGTCATTGCTTATCCGTGAGGGCGGAAATTAGGACACTTTGGTGCCCATTTTCTCCAAATGGATAAAAGATCAGGAGTTGAGAATTTGCAGGTAGATTATGAAAGACTTTTGAAAAACGATAATAGAAAATACTTTCGAAAACATGAAATAGAGTATTGACAAGGAATACTAAAAATGACGTTGTTTTTATTATATGTCATATAAATCGTTAGTGTAAAGTTATGTGCGTGACTTGATGTCATAAATTTAAAATGGTTTTTCTTTTTTTTGTGTTCCAGTTCAATGTCAACAAGTTTAACAAGTATGAGTAGTAGCTGCTTACAACAACGAGATCCAACAACAGCATATCCATATATGTTCCATCATGATCCATTACATCAATTAAGTACAACATATAATCAATCACGTGCTGCAGCCGTATCAGCTGCATGTAATTCAGCTGTGGCACATGCTCAATCAGCTGTAAATACACATCCATCGTATGGGAGTGCATCGGGTACAAGTTCTGCACCAGCTACTGGCACCGGTAAGTACATCAAATCATCAAAATTTTCATATTATCCCATTCCCTTTTCATTCCTGTATTTTAAGCCAGTATATATAAGGAGAAAGCCAAAAAGCATTAGAGTCTTCCAGAATATTGGTTGGAGAATGTCCTATAGATAGTAATAATTTTGAAATTTCCCTAATATTCCAAATCCTTAAAGTTTCTTAAGGACGTTTCAAAAAAAATCATGTTTTCTAAGAATCATCTTTAAATCGTATGGGTTGGGTTTTCTCATTAATGCCCTTTATAAGCCTAATAAAAAATAAGTCATTGAATTATTTATTTAAAATTCCGAATAAAAAATAAGCCATTGCTTTATAATATCTACTTTTCATATTTTTCTGCGCTTCCACCAAAATTAAATATAATCTAATATATCCTCCCAAATATTTTTTTATAGCGCAGTTTCTCGTAATTCTATTTAATGATATGACTTGTTCATCTGTCCCATTTGATTGATGTCTTCAAAAATATCGATTAGTCGCTTTTTTACTCTTCTCAAAAGACTTTCAAAATTACAGAAGTTTCTTAACGTGGAAAGAATTCATGTTTCTTTCTGCAAGCTACAATTCATCATCCCAATTGCCACTTTCTCTTGTTTTTATGTTAATTTTTTTGTTTCCCTTCTTCGTTACTCCGTTTGTGTCCAAACTTTTAGCACTGAAAAAAAGTACAATATTTTCATAGTTTTTCGTTGAGCATTATTACATTTGTTTGGGAAACACTGATTTAAAAAATGAAAATCGAAAACAACTGATGAAATGTATATACATAAATATATTTTTATTCCTGTAATGAATTATCAAGCATAAAATGATGATATTTAAGGATAATTAGTTATCAATTCGTGCGTATAAATAAATTTATCTAAAAACATGTCCTACGATCATTCTGACTTTAATAACATTTGTTCACGATTTTCAAATAAAGAGAGAAAAATAATTGTTATTTAAATAAAATATAATAATTCTTAGGAATATTCTCTAAAGTGATATTCTCTGAAATCAACAAACATGATTTGTAAGCGAACCAATTTTTACAAACATAGATATTTTTTTATTTATCTTTTATGTTTTATACTAATATTATAAAGTTGAAAGTATATTTATTTGTTTACGTCGAATTTTAGAGATAGTTAATTGATTTTTTAAGGTAGTACGAACGCTAGGGCAAGTTTAGACTTGTCGTTGAAATTATTTGTAACTTATTTTCAACTTTGATGATGAATTTTGCTATAATTTCATGAATGAAGACGAAAAGTAAGAAAAAAACGACCAAACGACCCAATATTTTTGGGGGACACTATTATTCTCTCTAACTATATTCAATTATCTTGCATTCAAGAAAGAAGCAAATGGTTGTTCATATTTTTTCAATACGTCGTTTAATTGAAATGTTTTCTATTTTCCACATTAAAAACGCCCCAATTTCCGTAAATGTTAACGTTATAGGTTAAGCTGAAATGAAGCCACTCACGAAGTTTCATAAGAGAACTATCCACGAAACAATACTCACCTTTGTACTGTAGATTCTTCTATTTTTTCCGTCTAATTTTCCCATGACAATTCTAGCAATCAAGAAAAAAACAGTGGAAATAAATTAAATTTGATACATACTGTATCAGATGTTGAACAATATTTTTTGAGAATTATATTTTGATATCAGAAAATGAGATTCTTCCTTCAAAATACACATAAAGCAGATAGCAAGCAAGAACACATACAACACAATCAAACATATAAGTAAGAAAACAAGTAAAGCAAAGCATTTGTGTGTATATATCTAGACAACAACAAGAGTAGCACTTACGAGAAAGTGATCTGATTAAGTTAGTCATGCAACCTTGTTGAGGACATCCCAAGAGATCACGCCACGCCATTGGCCTCCAACGAACCTTGCAACCAGTCAGTGAACGCTATGTTAAACAGGGAACTATATGGAGAGAAATATTTCCTATATATATATAGTATATAGCAATGTATAATTCCCTATCTTTACACAATTGCTTTTTAAACATTGGCGTCAGAACAATGTATTCGGATTCACGCGAGTTTTCTTTGTTTTATCCTGTTTAATATGACACATAGGCATGTAACTAAACTCTTAGGAAACCTAAGATACACTTACTTGTTGAATGATAATGTTAGTTCATTGCGTACAAGATATACAAGCACAGCAATATTAATCCGGCTCGAAGGACCAAATTTAGCTATGCATAGTACTTCTTAAAAGAAGAAATCTCAATTATTATTATATCAAAATAATAACTAGAAAAATTTTTTCTATTATTAGAAACTATCTTAATTTTTGTTTTTGAACAATTCCACGGAATACATAAAATTATGCAATACTAGAGATTTATCAATGGGATTACCTTACAAATAAGGGTCTTCGAATTGTATATATAAGTATCTTCACCCAAATGCTGTCTGAAAATCTTATTATTTCGACAAAAGACCATTCAGACTCATAAGACAGGGAGATCACCACCCTTCAGATTGCATTATAATATCCCTGCAATTCACTGCAAGCTGTTCATGTGAATGTCACTCTTATGATCCACACATTAAACTTCTGATTTAATTTTCCTCCTTCCCTAACGCTGTTGGCAGTCTTTTCAAGACATCTTGATAGGCTATGCATTACCAAAAAGTCATGAAATATCACCGAGTACACATACCCACACGCGTAGACATAAATCCAAAAGTGGTTTTAATATATTGTCTCGACCATGTAAAGTAAAAATATGGTGAAAATTTCGATTTGGATTTTAGAACCGATTACAAGAACTTTTCTCTACTAGGAAGTTAAAAAAGAGTGTTGAATTCAAATGACTGTTAATCTATGTATTTCCAATTAATTAACACCATTATAAAATTGAAATGACGCCAATGTTAAAATCCATCACGTGTGAAGAAGGTTAGAACATTATATTAAACGATAGATATAGTCTCCATAGTACCAGCAGAGCCAAAGATCGTGAAGTGAAATAATAGGAATCCACCTCAATTTGACGTGAAAGTGGCGCCACCTTACTATAAAACTATATACTACACAACTGTAAGTTGGACGGAAATCAACATTGAATATATATACGACGAAGTACTCAGAAAAGATCTCATTCCCTTTCAACACCACTACTGTTTCCGTTTAAATGAATTCACAGTCGTTCACCGGATGCAAATGACTGCCTTCTTAAAACCGTACAATATATATTATGTATTCTATGTAGAGAAAAACACATTCCTTCTTCTTTTTCTTCATCATTTTCTATATCGCCATTATAGAAATTATTTTTTTTTTTTAAACTACACAATCTCTAAATAATATCTTATGAGGTTATAAACTTCATATTATCTTTCATAATGCTTTTAAAAATTCACGTAAGGGAATTTTTCCATTTTGTACAGATTATTTTAGTACCCAGCACCGGATTTAGAAACTTGCAGGTAGTAGACACTAGTAAAATTATGCATATCATGACATGCTCTTTGTTAATTATAGGCCCCTTCAACTAAAAACTTGAACATTGACTTTTTTTCTAATTGGGAATAATTTAAAAAACTAAAATTTTTCATGTGCTGTTATAGGCCTGGGTCTTGTCGATTTACCGGTAAATCCAGCGCTGGTAGTATCAAAAAGTCGTGCTTAAACATTCTCTACTGTCTTGGTTTTTCGATTACCTTATTCGTCCCGTTTGTGTATAGAACCTCATTTCAGATTCTTATCTTTAGAATCTCTCTTCAGACATCAAGCGACAATTTTGTTGCTTCTCTTGACTTTCGAATATTTCTTGTTGCCGCCAAGATCCTGAACATTTAATTATCTTTGATTTCAATTTTCCAATTCACTTATAATCTAAGTTTGATTTTGCTTAACAATTATTTATATCGAAATATTTATTTTGTTGCAGGTGTAATTTCAGCTGGTGTATCCGTACCAGTACAAATACCAAGTCAAACGCCCGATTTAACAACAAATTATTGGCCACGAATTCAGTGATCGCAACTATTCGGGTTTCCGCCGCCGAGAATACTCGTGCATTCGGATAACCCGCCATCAACAGTAAATATGCAGCACAACAATTCCATATCACCATCGATAACGGCTACATCCACATCACCGCCAATTGTTGCACCAACCATTTCCAATATTGATCCACAACATTCAAACTAAACAAGAAATTTTCTAAAAGTGTGTTACTATAGTTCGGGATTTAAAAAAAAGAAACACAAATAAACAAAAAAAGTATATTATAACACCCGGTGTACAGGGTAAAAACACAAAAATTGTTTTAACTTTTCGATTTTTTTTTTTTGTAAATAACCTAATCTCAATGTGCCAAAAATTATGATATTTATTCTTGTCAACACAAATTTGATGAAAAATTTACAAATCGGAGCCGAAAAAAGTGATATGGACTCCTATTTCTAAGAGAAACCGCGGCCAGAATTGTAATTAATGCAGGCATTTCCTATTAATGCAGGCACTAATTCCGTCTCGAACAACACTTTTAAAACGAAACGCACTTATAAGCGTAAAATATTCCAAGAAATATAAGAGTCTGTAACAATTTTTCAGCTCCATTTTGTAAAACCTAGATTTAAGTAAAATTAAATGCGTTAGTAAAATGAAAACATATTCGTTCGGAAATGGTTTTAATCAAAAAGTAAGTACCTAAAAACAATTTTATTGTTTAAAATGGTCACATGTATATATAAATTTTATTAGTAATTAGTAGAATCGCTCTTTTAAATTAATTAATACATTAATTGTAATATTTATTACGTATTATTACTTACACAATTAAATTTATGGTTTTAATTAGTTATTTTTTTAAAAACAAACATCCCTTAATAAGTATATCTATTATATAGATATGTATATAAAGATTTTTGACATGTATTTAACCATAGATGTGAATAGCATTGAGGTTATTCATATCTATGATTTTTAACTATTTAATGTGTGGTTTTAACGCAAGGTGGCACTTTACAATTATTTTTTGACAGTTGTTGCTCCTTAGTTATGTTTTTTATCGTAATTTAAGAATCATCCTAGTTTTTGTGAATACATGAATACACGAAACATTTTTTTAAACTTTACGAATTTTCCAACGAGTAACCAAAAATAATAATTATAATATTCACCAGATTATTTACTAGTCAAGATAGTTGCCGTTTTCGTATAAAAAAAATTCAATTGTTTTCAACGACAGAAATTACAATTTGGCAACATCAAAATGAAAAAAATAACTACACATGATTTAATGAAACATCTTTTATTAAAAGTTTTTTTTTTTTTTTTTAAATACAAAACTGGATTGAAATAATCCAACTGGTTTTTTGTTTTTTACAAGTAAGCTAATATTTTTCTTAATTAAAATAAAAATATATCTATTTGAATATATTAAAATAATTATAGTAAAACCTAATAATACTTATTAAATATTTTACTTACAAACAGAAAAATAATACTCAAATTTTTTATGTGTCTACACAAACAAAACAGTTAACATTTATTATAAAACTACAATTTTCGAAAATATTTTAATTCGCTTGAATTAATTTAATTAATTTACCAGTCGTGGATTCTTCCATTCTTTACATGTATCCTCCAAAACTCAGACATACATAAACTCTTCTGTATTAGTGTTTTTTACTCAAATCTGAAAGAATAATTGGTGGTTTTTGAAATAGAGAGTATCAATCATAAATAGAAACAGATTTGCAATTTTGATGCTACATTGAAGTTTTTTTGGATTCAAATATCAACAGAATTTCGTTTCTCTTCGAATTCGGTGATCCAAGTAAAAAAATTCAATTTTTTTTCTCTTCAAATTCAGAAACAATGACTTTTAAAGGTAATTTTATCCAAAAGAAAATAATATTCGGTCCAAAATAATGTCAGGCTCGTAGTTTTTTGTTTAAGACTTTTAAAACTCCTTCTAGAACCAAAAAATCAATATCCGCCTGTGGGAACCCAAATTTTAATATACATAGGGTATATAAAAAAAAATTAGATTACTATTTAAAAAAAAAAATGAATTGAATAAGACAGTGATATATAAAAATCCAATTTTATATACAGAAATCAATTTAATTTTCTCTTCGCATACGGTTTTCTCTCATACTTAATAATCTGACGGCTGTGTACCCTACTCCGACTGCCTAGCTCTCAACTCATGCTATACTCACTATATATTGTTGATGCTTAGTCGAAATTTACACAATTCAGTGAGCACATAGGAAAGGGTGGTAATTTGTTAAACTTGCAGACAACTAAATAGTAGAACATGTTTTATTAAAACCCCATAGTTTCGCATAATTTATTTATTTATTTTTTTCATTTTATTTTAAATTGTATTATATTGATTTGAAGAAACTAAAAAAAAAAATTTCACAGATTTTGAACACATTACCCGAGCCCCGTTTATTTACTCTTTTTTCTTTTGTTCGAAAGGGGTAGATGACAAATTTTTTCGTAAATTATATTAAAATTCATAACATGAAAGAAAAATAATTAAATAATATTTCAAAAAGATTTAGCTCAAATTAATTTATAAATTAAAATTAATCCGGCTCGAAGGACCAAATTCAAGATTAACGTTAAGTTAGAAAATATGTAATCGTTTTTTTACTAAAATGTCATTTTGAAAACTCATAATGATACTAATAGGCGTAAATAAACCTCATTCAATTTAACTTGGCAATCAATTAACACTGAAAGCTCCGATTTTCCAAATTGTAGTTTTGTAATAAATATTTCAATTGAAAAGTTTTTTAATTGTAATTTTAAAAAAGGCTTATACATATTTATAAGTTAAAATAAATAGCAATAATGAAGAAATCAGTATTAATAAATCATATTGAAAACAAAAAAAACTGAGAAATCAAGCAATTTATGTAAATAATTCTGATTTTTATAAAAATCGCTTACGTATGATTTCCTAAAAAATATTTCTCGTCATAATATAAAAGTATGCAATCCTTGTATATTGTTGGTACAGAACCCTAATTTTATTTAAACACACTTGAAATGATTACCTTACTGACATCTATGTTCGTTTCACATAACTAAGTTTAAATTCAAATTTAAATATTCCTGAAAAGCAATATGTGGTCAAACTTCCTATCGAAAAGCTAAAATTCTGGTAGAAAAGTATTTAAAAAACCTATTTTATCAAAATTGATTGCACAATATAGGTACCAGAAACAACGAAAACCTAAAAACATGTCTTTAAAACGCACAAGTAAAAAAGTTTTTTTGCATCATATCGAATACTTTTATATTTTGTTGAGGAAAAAATGATTATTTTAGGTATTTAAGGAACTTATTACGTCAATCTCGTTCACAAAATCAACTTCTTATTTTAAATAAAATGGACGTAATGATGTCTTTTTTAATTTCCTAAAAATAGAGTTTGTAAATATAAAAAAATTCAAAATCGTTTTTAAAAGAATTCAAATTTGTAAAATAGTTATCTCAGATAGATCTCAAAAACGTTTAATATTAAAAGACCAGTATTAATTCTTTGTGCCAAAAAATAATTTTATACCGTAAATATTTGTGTCAAAAAAAAAGTAAGTCTAATTTGAATTGGAATTGTACAAACGCTCAAAAACACGTTATCTTTTTTTATATGAAGCTTGTATTACATTAATGTCATGCAAATTGCCTATCTACCAAAACAAAATTACACAATCAATCTATTTTATAGGCAATAAACATAATAGTTAATGTAATAGATTGTCTATAAATAAGGATTAAGAAATAATTTTGTATTCTAACTGTCTGTCTCTAATAAGGGAGATTTCATTTATTACCACAGGGCCGGCAGACGGAATTGCCTTAGCTTTCTGTTATTGGAAAAAAAATAGGAGATAACGGTTTCATTCAAATATGTGGGAAAACTGAGGTCTATCTGAGATGGTGAAACGAGCGTTTCATTTTTTTTCTAAATTGATGATTGGTACGAATGCGCATATGTAAATATTATAAATTAATAATAAAAATAATTGAAAATAATGATTATTTAATATTTAAATTAAAAAACTAAAAAATAAGATGCATTTGATGTTGTGTATATTGAATTTAAAAATAACAAAAAATAAAAAAATGAATATTGTTGCTGTGATTATGTACCATTTTACTTATAAATTATATTATTATTAATTCGTAGATATTTAGTTGTACAACAATATTTAATTTAATTAAACAATTTAATAATTAATTTAATAATTATATATAAAAAACACAAAATCAAAATCAAAAAAATAAATGCCTAGTTGTTTTCAATGTGTACCTAGATCACTTAAAACTATACAAATACAAAAAATAGATGTGGCATAAAAAATGAAAAATAAAGAAACAAAAAATATTGTTAAAAAATATAAAAAACTGTGTAAATTATTTTTCGAAAATCATTTTTTCTACTTTTTCAGCCTTCTCGATAATGACTGTCTTCAGTGTATAAAAAAAAACTTTCCATTGGCTTATAATTTGAGAAACTAATAACTAGATGGCGTTGAATAAAATATTTCTGACTCGTTTTTGTATAGAAGTTAGACTACTTCAAAATATCAAAAAAAGTCTATGTTATTATATTTTTAAAATGTTTTCTTAATAACCAGATGCAGATTAGGATCTAGTTCCAATGTATTATTGGAAATAGAAGAAGTGAAAATATTGTGAACTTTATATGAAGCTAAAAATTCTTCAAGCCAAAGAAGTTGAAATTCGCGTTTTCATGAAAATTAAGCTAGCACAATGGATTACAATTCGTTGGGAGTAAGATAATAGGGTATTATCGTTAGTCAAAAATTAATCACGGAATTTGAAAAAAGTTAAAATTTATATAAAAATATACTTAAATATTCAGATTTCGAGTCATAAAAGCACACTTTTCTTTTAAAATATTAAAATGCAAAATCGTAATTTTTAAACTGTATATCACGTGACCTAAAACGCGGGTAAGCTCTGCTGTGATGTCATAGCGGTATGAGTCATAGACCATTAATTAGTTCAGTGTAGACAGCTGGGTATAATAATACATAGATGATAAGCATTTATATTTATTATAATCAGATGTCTATGAATATATCTGTCAAACTTATTTGTGTTATTTCGTATAGTGATACCCATATTACGTCATCAAATTGGATGCCCGCGTTTTTGACAGTTTAAATAAGGTTTAAAATTTAAGTTTTTGGCAAGAAAGCCTGTGTATTTTTCCGAAATAAATTTTTGGTGGCTTTTTATTAGCAAAAATAACATTTTGAAGTACTTTTTCAAAAATAGTGGAATACCGTATTACCTACAAAACACAAAACAAAACTTTAGATTTCTAAATGCTGTCACTAATCATACTCAAGGCCCACTAATGATTCTAACTTGAAGTTATTTGAGTCGCTACAGGCTTCCCAAAAAAAATGATATAAGGTACAATTCTCAAACTAATCTCAAAGAATCCTTAAAAAAATAACAAAAACAAAAATAAATTGATAAAAAATTTATTTAAAATATTATATTTACATTTGCATTGTTCATATTAAAAAACGCCTGTGCCCAAAGCTTGAGAGGAACGGCAAATCTTCCATGTAAAGAAGACATTTTAAAGTAATAGGACAAAGCACTTAATGAATTATCAAAATTTACGTTAACTCCAATATGATTAAAAAAAAAAACTTCAAATGGCACTTTTTGGACGTAAGTCAGTGTTTAGTTTTATTTTTGGTATTAAAATTTAGAGACTATTCCATAAAAACTAGACTAGAATTATACGAATATCAGATAATTAAGAACATAAAATAATAAATTAAAGAGCCAGTTGAGATCCACTCGGTGTTGTCAAAATTGCTTGATACTGTTTCACCGCTCGACTTGCAACTAATGGTTCACGTTCAGATCTTTGTAAGTGTGTTTCCAAGCGACGTTGCATATATGGTGGTGGTGGGAATGGGGGTCGTCCTCTTTGTTGATAATATTGATAACCATAGCCACTAATTGCTAGAGCAGCCCATAAAATATACAATGCTAGATCTAAAACAAAGAGAAAAAATCAAATTTATAGCTTAAAACCCTTTTCAATAGGTACGTTCAGTACTTTGTATTTTAAGAGTCCAATCCTTCTTTAATTAATGAACTTTGTGGTTTTAATGAACTTTGTGGCTTCGTTCTAGGCGCCGTTCCACTTTCATAACAACCTTAAAAGAAGCATTCTTATAAAACAGAACATTACCTCGATTTTGGAACGGTGGATCAATTATAACATTTTGAAATTCTGGTTCAGTAGCTCGTCGTAAAACATTAATTAAAATATATTTTAAATTCGCTCCAATATATCGATCCAATGGTATAATCACACAATATCCACCCAAAACACTACAAGCTAAAATATTAGCGTGTTGAGTGATGATCGATAATGACATTGCGGCTGATAGAATTATCGAAACAAATAACATCCAATAGTTTACATCAAGTTGCATTATTTGGAAATCCGCTACAAAAATTAAAAATAATTAATATTCAATGATTTTAGGATTTATTTTTTAAACTTACCAAGACCAACGTGATAAAAAACCGATGCAATTACAAATCCTACAACTAAATTCGGTAAAGTCACTGCTACAATTGGTATTCCGAAATAGCTCCATACTGATAGCCAAACTAATCCACTTGCAATTCCAATTAATAGGGAACTTAAAATATTCGCTAAAATAGAAAAGTATTTCATCTATTAAAATACTCCCTGGCGTTAAAGGGAGTGAAACAGCAGGCTCGTTGACACGAGAGGGGTAGTAACAAAGGCTCCTTTCACTTTAGCCTGTCATTACTATAACAAGATGTTCCAGAATTTACCAAATCATGGAATGGCTACGACAAACCTATCTTGATTACTGGGACTTGGCACAGGGCAGGAGATAGAACAAACTGTGTATAACCAAAGCTAGGCGAATTGAACTACCACCTTCATAACATAGGGATGTCGAATGAACCCACTTGAAGGGCCTGTATGGAGCACAATGAAATAAAAATATAAAAAAGATTATAGCTTACATTCAAGACTTTCATCCTCTGCAATAGAAATAAGAATATACGAAACCAGAGATCCAGTAAATAATCCTAATAAAAATACACCAGTCTTGAAAAATTTATGTCCAAAATAACAGCCAAAAAGTCCCAAAAAGAATACAACTCCAATCAGACTTTGTAAGAACGGTGAAGCTAAAACACACACATAAATTCATAGTTATTAACTTGGTCATGGTGGTCCAAAAAAATTGTCCACACAATACTTACTTATATCTTCACAATAATTTGACCATTGTAAAATATCACAGGAATAAGACACAATCGGTACATACGCAGACGATTGATTATTATACGTGGCGATCATCGCAAATACTTCGCCCAAACCATGATAGGTACTGTATTTTCGACGTAAATATGGACTATTCAGTGGAGCTGGAACCTGTAACATGGATTTTTATATTATTGTAACTAACAAAATAGTCGAAAGCTACCAGACGCTACTTTACAACGGTGGTTCATCAAGTGATTTTCACATCAGGTGAATATTAAGTCACGTAAAAGTATTATTTTAATTTTTAAATATTTACCTTATGACCATTTTCTAAAATATTTGAAACGGTCATTAGTTGACGTATCCCATTGAAATATGTTTCCGGCGTAAAATCTTGCTCTGGTAAGAATAAATGATACATATCATACTGTATCTTTTGTTTATCGCATGTTGTATTACTGATCGATGCAGCTTCACCATCCACAGTTATTACACTATCAGTCGAAGTTAATTTTAAATATGGTGCAATTTCTGTATTAAATTCCAAATTACAACCACCAGGAACAGGTACTGTTGAAAAAATAAACATTTTCAGTGAACAAACACACAAACCTGGCAGATATTCTTAAAGCCCACTCAATAATTTCATTCTAACTAACAGCCGTCCCCCTTCCCAGGACCAGATTAACATAAACATCATAATTGCCGGAGCCCACAGCCGGCTTCTCTTACAAATTTGTGTCCTTTTCTCTTTTGACTTCTCCTTTTTCCCGAGGCCCCTAGGCAATCGCCTTCTCCGCTTTATGCTTAATTCGCCACTGTATACCGCCCCCTTCCCCCGTAACATACTCAAACAATCAACTTACCATTATTAGTATAAAGAACTACGCTTAACATCGTAGTAACATTAACTGGATTCGAATTAAATATCCAAAATGATATTGCTAATTTATTATTTAGAAAATATAAGCCGACATTTGTACCATTTACATACATATGTGGCTGTAAAACAACGTCCGTATACGATATCGATACATTATATCGAAAGGTGTGCGCTTCACATATCAAAAATGAATTTGGTGTTTTAGGAATATCCGTTACATGAATTGATTGTATAGTGTTTGGAGATATTGTGGTCATGGTCTCGAATATTTCATCACCACTCGAATTGGACGTCTTAAGTGATATCGTAATGGGTGGACCTGGAAAAAAAGAATTTAAAGATTCGTTATCAATTTAACCTTTTGTAATTCCGTTGATAATGAATTTTTTTTCAAGGCGAACTGTGATAAAAATAATCTTATCACCAAAAAATCATCATATAAATACTATGTTAAAAAAATATTATTACATATTTCATAGACTTGGAAACAATGACACAAAGTTTCAATCCTTTTGTTACAAATTGGGCGATCATTAATACGTCACAACTATGGAGGGTAGAGATAAGGAGAAATATATCTGTATATGGAGTGTCCACGAAAAGCAGAAAATTGATGGCTCTTTTGTAGTAAAATTTTAAGTTTTAAAGGAAGTTAGAGTAAGATAAAGATATAACCAAGTTGTAAGAGGACGATAGAGACCGCCACATCAAACACCTTTTGCTAAACAAGCGATATTCTGGTCAATTTTAGAATTTTAATTTTACTGTTTTCCTGGACACAGTTTTACTGTTTTTTTACTTTAACCCTTATTTAAAATTGCCCTCCTTATCTCTACCCTCCATGGTTACAATTCTGGCCAAGCTTGACTATAGAAAGAACTTGTAACAAGCTTAATTTTATTTGTAACTTTTTTAAAAGCATACCTTCAGTTTAAATTGAAAAATCGTTAGACACGATTATTACAATTATTTTTAAAATAAATTTTTATCGAAATAAAAGAAAAACTTTTCCAAAGTAAATTAATATGCACTAAAAAGTAAAAAAATAACGATAATTTAATGTAGTTAAAATTATTGTTATTTTTGGAGTCGGTGTCAGCCAAGGAAACAACTCCGACAGAACAGTTTGCTACATTAGCTTGGCTGACACCGACTCCAAAAATAACAATAATTTTAACTACATTATAGTATCGTTATTTTTTTACTTTTTAGTGCATATTAATTTGTTTTGGAAAAGTTTTTCTTTTGAAATCGGTTTTCTTTTTGTTAAAATTTTTTTTATTTTGTGATTTTTAGTAAATATGAAGTACACTAACTAATTTTTCACTAAAAAAAGAATCATCTAAATCGGTTGGCGTGATATTGAGTTATTCGTCCTCTTATCCTGCATACTTAATGCAGACTTTTATGGTTTTCTCATGGATGCCGTTGTCAGAACTGGACTAAAATGAAATGGGACCACACGGGAAACAGCTTTCAAACAGATAAAGAATCATCAAAATTGGTTCACCCAGTCGAAAGTTCTGAGGTAACAAACATAAAAAAAAAAAATACAGCCGAATTGATAACCTCCTCCTTTTTTGTTTGAAGTCGGTTAAAAAGAGATCGTGACATGCAAGCAGAAAAAAATGTTAAACAATGAAGACATTTTTTTATTTTGTTGGTACTGAATCTTTAAGATAAAGTAAAATCAGCGCTTTTACAAAGATTAAAATTTATTTACGATTCATTGATAAGATATTAATAATAAATGATGGTATTATCATCCCATTTTCCTATAAATTTTTGTTTTTTTTTTTAAATGAAAATATCTTCGCCTTCATTAAAAGACTTTTTTTTAAGTACATTAAATAACAAAGGTTTCATTTCTGTAAATATTTCAGCAAAAAAAGACACGCAATAATTTGACTTTCAAATTTTTTATTTACCATTTTGCATTTGACAGAAGATAACATTCCATGTAACCATGAAAAGTAAGGTTAAGTATATGACAGATAACAACACATTTCGCTCACGCATTTTATTTCAAAACAAAAGAACAACATAAAAACTAGTACACATCTATTTACAAAAAAAAAAAGAAATTCACACTCCAACACTTTTTTAAAACAATAGATAAACTTCGATATTCATTTGTTTTAATGATGACATAATGTTGGTCATATAAGAAAAACAAAACACTGAGATGATAACACGAAACGCCTGCCACTGACATGGATATCAGCTGTTGTTGGTAAAACTCATTCCTGTAATATCGATTCACATTAAAATAGTGTTCAGTGCCGTGTAACATGGCCGTGTACGATCAATGAATGGGTTTATATGAAAAAAATGTACATTTAAAAAAAAAAACAATTAAGTGTGTGGAATATGTTTGAGTGTGAATTTTTTTGAAATAAAAGTGGTGAATTTTGTGTAAATGGGCAATGGGAAAAGATCAAGAGCTGTTAGAAGCAGCTCGAAATGGCAATATTGCTGTCGTGGAAAAAATACTTGGCCAAAAAGCTAAGAGGAGTGGTCCTCTTGCAAGGTGGGTTGTTCATTATTGCACTTTTTTTGTTCGAATTTTTTTCTTAATATCTTTTAATCCAAATTCCAAAGTTCTAAATAATATAATTTTACTGAAATTTCTCATTTTATTACGTTTGATTGTTAATTTAATTTATAAAAATAAACAAATTAATTAATATGATAATTATTTTGGGTAATTGTTGTGAGTCTGATCTAATTTTGTTTCGCTTTTATAAATCGATTACTTCCTCATAAAATATAACTTCAATGTAAATTTATTTAATTTTATTTAAAAAAGGTATGTGCAGATTTCTTTGCGAAAAATCTTTTAACGCATGTTTTAAACGATCGAGCAATTTTTAGTACAATAAGACGATACCATTAAATTAAAAGGGAAATAGGAAATCTATAAGCTTAATATTATGCACTTTTTAAATCGGGTTTAAAGTTGATTCTATATTCCGTCATATTTTCTAATTGTTCGATTATATAAAGAAAAAAATTAGGTTAAGATTTTTCGAATCTCGTATTTATGTAAATGAAATAATAAATCTTGCTATATTTGCAGTTTCTTTGTTTATAAACTTTTGCAGATGTAGGTATAATAAAATTTTAATTAGTTATAAATTTTATTAGAGATAAAAATGTATATGTTTACTTTGTGGTTTACTAATCTGTATAATATATAAAAAAATGTCGGTGTATTTCCCCGAATTGAGTTAATCTCGAAAAACATATTTAAAATGTAATTTACTACAAAATTTTATCTAGATTAATTGTCAATATGTTGTCTAAGGGCTTTGAAAATTAATAATTTAACGACTTTTCAAAGAAAAATAATTAAATTGATGAAATAAATTTTATCAATTTTTTGTTAACGAATTTTCTTTGTAAAATGAGTTTTTCCTGTTATGTTTAATATTTATTTATTAGAATTCATTAGTTTTAAATTGCTATTGAACTCACATGGGTTTATTGGGAAATATAAATATAGTTTTCAAAGAAATAAAATTGATTTAAACTCCAACCCGTTGTGGTTAATTTTTTTTAGTCAATGGGTAATTTTGTTCGTTGACCCTAACATGCAAATTCATATCCTTCAGATTTAGGGCTCCGTAGCAAAAAATTATCACTACTGAGTAATAATAACTTTTATTTTTTTTCATGGCGATGTTTTCAATTCAAAAATCATTGCATATCGGAAAAAATTTGGCTGTGCTATCAAAAGAATCGATTTTGTAAATTTAATAAAGTCATCAAAATCAAAAAAATTGTATTTGTCAAATTACATCCAATTTTGATAAACCAAGTATGTAGTCCAAATAAATTTGGGTAATAATTTTCAAATTTATGGTCAAATTTATCCTATTTTTAATAAATTTCATGAATGATGGGTCCTTATCCCTACTTTTGGGACAACGGTGAATGGTAGCAAAAACTACCATCAAGGATGAAAAATTTGACCTTAAGTTAGTGGGATTAAAAAAAATTCCATACAGATCGAATAAAATTTGGTGAAGCCATCCAAAAAAATCGATTTTTTGAACTTAATGACATCATCAAAATCCAAAAAATTTAATTTTGCTCTATTCCAAATCATATCCAATTTTGATAAACCAAGTAATCAATCCAACTAAATTTGGGTCATACTTTTCAAATTTGTGGTCAAATTTAATCTATCTCTTATAAATTTCAAGAATGATGGGTTCTGATCCCCAAATTTGGCACAGCGGTGAATAGTAGCGAAAAACTAACATCAAGGATAACAAATTTGACCCAAAACCAATGAATACTCAAAAAAATTCCATTTAGATCTGATTAAATGTGGCGTTATATAGCAAAAAAACATTATTTGGGTTCTATTTTTTTACTACTGAACCCCTTTTTTATTAATAATTAATACAATATGTTTTTATTTAGAATTTAATTAAGATTAAATAAATGTTTAGGTGAAACAATATAAATATTTTTATTAAATTTTCTTCGAATTAATAAACTAATATTAATTTATTTATTTATAAACTCGTGTTCAAATGAAATTAATATATGATTGATAACTTTCTAAAAATCTTTCAAGATAGCTAGTTAAGTGTGATTTTGTTGTTTTTACTATATTAAGTACTATAAAAATTTAAAGAAAGTTGAAATTTATAAATTAAATAAATACCAAAAAAGAAATTTGTTATTTATCTGCCTTTTAAATCAGTGCAGCAAGTGTCGTTAACATCATGTAGAAAAAGGTACATAATTAGTCACTTGTGAAAATATTATACAACTAGCATATACCTTTGTTAAAAACAAAGGCTATCACGTTATAGCTCTCACTTATCCTCCCTTTTGTTCACAATTTTATGGATTTTTATACTTTTTGAATCAAAATTACCCTATCCATCGAGATTCATCAAATTCCCCAACAAAACTTTTTTTTGCAATTTTCTCGATTTTTTCAAAGGGGTAGTACCCCTTAAAAAAATTGCAAAAAATCGAGAAATTTTTTTTATCTCCAATTTCGATAAAACTCAGTATATAAGGTAATTTTGACCCAAAAAGTACAGAAATCGGGTGCATTTGACGATTGGACAAATAGTTTTTGAGATACGGACTAAAATTGATACAAATATTGCGATATCTCAGAAACTCTGCATCCAATCATTAAATTAACCGGATTTTTATACTTTTTGGGTCAAAATTACCCCATCCACCGAGTTTCATCAAATTCCCTAACATTTTGTTTTTGTTGCAATTTTCTCGATTTTTTCTCCTTAAAAAAATTGCAAAAAATCGAAAAAAAATTGTTACCTCCAATTTCGATAAAACTCCGTATATAAGGTAATTTTGACCCAAAAAGTACGAAAATCGGATTGATTTAACGATTAGAAGAAAAATTTTTACGATATCGCTAAAAATTCTATTCGAAAAGCATCTATTTCGAAGCGATTCTGGATATAATTCCAAAATATTCATATTATCATGAAATTTTGTTAGTTGGGTTGGGTTGGGTTGGGTTTTATCTGTTTTTTGGGTCTTAATTACCTAAAATGAACTATGAATACGCAAATTTGGTTGTTTTTGCGATGAAACGATCACATTATCATCCAGTGCTTCAAAATCTCTTATCCGATGATTGGCTATTCCGATTATTTTGTTAAAGCAATAGAGGGAAATATTTGAAATGATTTACAACATTAACTACTAAGTACAAAATTTGCTAAGTAACTTCCAAGGTTAATGACCATTTAATTGAGTTATTATAATTGAATTTGTAAAATCAAAATTGAATTCTTTTTTCAAACATATTACGTCCGTCCGGTAATTGTTTTTATCTTGATAACTTTGATATTTAAGTATAAACAAAAATTTACGTTTCTAAAACCATTTATGGACAAAAAATTTAAAAAATATTTGAACAAATATAGTGAAGTTCATTGTTATTATCATTATAATTATAATTACATTTTATTTAATTGAAGCGATGCGATGAAGATAACACAACCATAACATTTTTAATAAAACTTGTTTCAAACTATACACTTTAATAAACCATTAAAGTGTTCCATTTGGGTCATAATTTTCAAATTTACGATCAAACTTAACCTAGCTCTAATAGATTTCAAGAATGTGGAGTCCTGGTCCCGGAATTATGCACAAAAGTGACAGCTAGCGAATAATTGACATCACATCTGAAAAGAATACCCCAAAGTTAGTGGGTTTCAAAAAAAATTCCAATAAGATCGGCTCAAATTTGCCTGTGTTATCAAAAATTTGAATTTTTAACTTTATGACGTCATGAGAATCCAAAAAATTTAATTTTGCTCTATGACATCCAAATTTTATCCAATTTTGATAAATCAAGTATGTAATCCTATTAAATTTGGGTCATTATTTTCAAATTTGTGTTCAAAATTAACCTAGCTCTAATAGACTTCAAGAATGTGGAGCCCTGGTCCCGGAATTAAGCATATAAGTCATAGCAGGCGAAAAACTAACATCACAGCTGAAAAGAATACCCCAAAGTTAGTGGGTTTCAAAAAAAATTCCAATACGATCGGCTCAAATTTGCCTGTGTTATCAAAAATTCGAATTTTTTAACTTTATGACGTCATCAGAATCCAAAAAATTTAGATTTGCTCTATCATATCCAAATGTTATCCAATTTTAATAAACCAAGGATGTAATCCTACTAAATTTGGGTCGAAGTTTTCAAATTTGCAATCAAAATTAACCTAGCTCTAATAGATTTCAGGATGTGGAGTCGTGGTCCCTTAATTAAGCACATAGAGGTTTGCTTCGTCCCACTAACAGAGATAATTCAGTGTCAAAGTGTTTGGACCTCAGTATGAGTTCCAGTTATGGAAGTTTCTCACTTATCCAGTTCCCACTTAAGGACGTTCATGCGTCAACAATATTAGTAGAGAAATAAAAAACAATATGATAATGCGATAATTTAAATGATTTTTTATGATTTAAGACAGGAAAAATAACCTGTTATCGAATTAATTTAAATTTTTAATTTAAAAAATGACTAAAAGTAAGTTTTAACATGGGACTAAATGAAAAATATAAATCGATATTTTTCAAAAATTGTATTGATAACCATACTTGAAACTTTTACCAGTTAATAATTATTTAAACTTTTAACAGAATTTCAAAAAAATTTTCTATTAATTTAAAATTCTTTAAAATTTACATACTGTTTCCCTATGAACGCACATAGCAAACAGGTACACGCATGAACGTTCTTAACTAAGTTTCACTATAAAATATTTGAAGCTACTTGGTAACGATAATATAAAACTACAACACCATAATAGCAGTAGTCGTTCCACTTGACAGATAATATAAACTTTATAATATCTAAAAAAACATTAATCTTAAAATATTTGAATGAATCAAAAAATCCATTTTAATAAGAATATTTTAATTTTTAATCATAAAACTATGATGACTCAATCAAATTCACTTCATGTTTTTATTCGGAACTGATTGATATATTGTTTTAAATAACCTTGTAGCTATAAAATTTTATACAAAATTGTTCAATAACAAGTTTATTGATTCTAGTTAATTTATAAAGTGTATCATCTGTACATAGGTTTTTTTTATTTATATTTTATACTGAAGTCAGTCCAGTCATAAAATAAATTATAATAATAGACCGGTAACTAGATAAAAGTCTGATTTAAAACGCCTGTCATGTTAAACGATGCACCCGAGAAGTTTCCGTTGCCGATTAAGGTCGATTTCATGAGGAAATTTCAATAAAAAACCAGGGTGAAGCCAGTGCCCTCAATCAACCACGGAAACTCGTTGAGAAATTTTTTGGCGATATCTCTATGTAAGTAAAGACGTGAACGCAATACTGTATGGTTTCAAGATCTTTTCGGATTGAAGATTAGGAAGATTAGCTTGACTGGCCATAATAAGTTGTTAAAAATTCTATGCATTGGAACCCCGTGAGGGTCCAAAAAGTTTCCAGGTTTCTCAATATATTAAAAACGATCCTGGTTCTATGAATTTAGATTTCCGGCGTTTTGTAAATTATTTACAAATTCTAGGTTAAGTATTAATTATAAGTTAGTGAAAAGTTTGAAGAAAATTCAACAATTGTTATCAAAAAATTCGAATTTTTTAACTTTATGGCGTCATCAGAATCCAAAAAATATAATTTGGCCTATCAAATCCAAATTTTATAAATCAAGTATGTAATCCTACTAAATTTGGGTCATACTTTTCAAATTTGCGATCAAAATTAGCTCTAATTGTTTTCAAGAATGTGGAGTCCTAGTCCCGGAATTAAGCACAAAAGGGATAGCAAGCAAAAAACTGGCATCACAGCTGAAAAAAATACTCCAATATTATTGGATTTCAAAAAAAATTCCAATAGAATCGGATCAAATTTGCCTGTGTTATCCAAAATTCGAATTTTTTAGCTTTATGACGTCATCAGAATCCAAAAAATTTAATTTTGCTCTATCACATCTAAATTTTATCTAATTTTGTTACACCAAGTATGTAATCCTACTAAATTTGTGTCATACTTTTCAAATTTGCGATCAAAATTAACCCAGCTCTAATTTATTTCAAGAATATGGAGTCCTGGTCCCGGAATTAAGCACATAAGTGATAGTTAGCGAAAAAGTAACATCACAGCTGAATAAAATACCCCAAAAGTTAGTGGGTTTAGTTAGTGGGAACAAAATTCAATAATTGGTCCAGATCTGAATCGTGACCTATTTTTCGAGCTAGCTACACGATTATATTATTATAATTAATAAGACAGTAATGTATGTAATAATAATGAATGGCTACTGGACTTGTTGACTCCGTTCACTGTTGATTAGCATGCCGTCCGTTTTAAAGTTATGATGTCATAAAACAATTTAGTAAAATTAAATGAATTTGAATGGATATTTCTTGTTCTTCACTTTGTAGTACTGTGACTCTGTTATTTATTTATTTACATATAATTGCTTTTAAAAACATTCTATAATGTACACATTTGTACAGGGTGTGTAATGAAAAACCGGTCCTAATTTTAAAGTAGTAAGTTACTAAAATTCAAACTTATTCGCACCGTGCGTCAGTTTTATTGGAGGCGTTTCCATGGTAACGATACACTACTTTAATTATAGAATTGTATGGATGCATATATAATTGTATGGATTGCATTTATGACTTACATTGAAAATTTAATATTATTGTCTCACAAATTTAAATAAATAATTATGATAATTTACATTTGAAAAATAATATTTGTGCAATTTGATTTCTTATTTTTACAATTTTTAATGCATTAAGTCATTTTCTATAACATTAACATGTAAAGAATTGCAAATTAGTTATAACAGCCTCCTTTATCGCCAAAATTTTTCGCTGGAAGCGCTGGCATCGTTTTTATTGTCCCTACCATGACTACGCACACAACGAATAGTTAAATTAACCATAAGATTAAGGTATTTCTAACGACATGCTACTAAAAATACTTTTGTACGAAAAATTCCAAATATGTCGTTTTTGAGACCATAGACCATCTCTGTTAGTTGATATAAATTTTTTAAGTTGTCGATAGTTAAGGATATACGAACGCTAGGGCAATTTTGGATAGAAGGCTTGATTTTTTTAAATATGAAGTTGGACTAATTTTAGGAGGGAGGGTTGCCACTTCAATATAGGATTTATGTTAAAACGAAAACTTTAACAGCTCAAATCTAATAATTTTTATCGGACATGTTTCCTATTCGATTTTATCTATGCGTTTTACGTACACACTTTTTCTGAGACATTCTGTACATAAACACAACTTCTTATAAATGTGTTAAATCATTATAAATATATAAATATTAGTTATATTAATATTTTAGCATATATTAAATGTAAAAATGAATGAATGAATTATTGAATGTGGGTTTACGAGTATTAGTAATAGTATTGAATTTCCTAAAAGGAAATTGTATTTATTTAACTAAAAGATTGTTACTTCTACTTCCTATGAAATGATGACGACATCATCATTATGACATCACGATCCATTCATTCATGAGCTCGATTTTCAATAAATGTGATAAAAACTGATATATTCTTCTATTTTTTTGAAGTAGCAGTTACTTTCAAGCTCAACTTGCTAAAGACAACCCGTTGTGCCCGACTAATTAAGGATGTATGAGCACGGTAGTGTGGACACAAATTAAAAATAACTGTTTTTTCAATTTTTCAGCTCACTTTTGATTCTTTTGACTTGAAAATGATTCTTTTGAAAATGATTGATTGATTTTGATTCTTTTGAAAATGATTGATTTTGTCACTTCCGGCGCCAAAATCAATCATTTTCGGAAAGTCGTCAAATTGAGTTTTTAGGCTCAAAAATGCAGTTATTAAAAATAATAAAACAGATCTTGTAGATTTAGGTCAGTATAACCTAAAAATACTACCCATTGTAAGTTTGATCAATATCCCGATTTTTGAACTCATGAAAAGTGGTAAGGTAAGTGATTAGCGCACAAAATCACTCCTTAGAAACGTATTTTCAGCCATTCGCGATTTTTAACCTACCCGGAGACTGACTTAATATACTGAAAAGTTTTCGAGAACTTTTCATAGGTTATTTCTTGCATCGGAATAAAGATAATCCCGGTGAAACTTTGAGTTATATTAACTGTCGTGTAAGTTTTGAAACTTTTTCCTCAGAAAATTAAAAAAAGATCCGCTAGATGACAGGAAATCAAAATATAGGTAATCAAAATATTTGTACCTCTCCTAGTTCTGCCATCTAGCGGATCTTTTTTTAATCTTCTGAGGAAAAAGGCTAATTAAAGCATTATATTTTTTAAATAATACTAATAAAAATTTTCAACTAACTACATAAGACAAATTATAAACATTATCATTAAATTTAATTATTATCATTAAATCCTGACATTCAATTATTAATAATTCCAGACAGTTTCGGTAGTGACTAACTAAAGAATAGTTATCACCGATTGACATTTTCAAAAAGGTTTGTTTCCATAATGCCCCACAAGTCACAAGTGCACTTGTTGAAAGTGAACTAGTTGGTTTTATATTTGTGGGTAGTACACATTTAAAAAACAAACTATAGTACAAGATCCGAATTAAGGTCGACCTTCACCCATCTGTTTACCGAATGAAAGTTATTTTTTATGAAATGTAAAATATTTACAAATATTCCTGTTGTGGGTTGCCCTAAAAAATATGGTCCAGACAACTTTTAATAAAAATATCAAAACTTGGAAAACTTGTAAACTTTATTTTTTGACTGATATTTTGTGGACAATCATATAGCACCGTATTTGCAATAAAATTATCTTTATTTATATATGTGAGGCAATGAATTAACAGATGAACGTAATTACTATTCACAACTTGTATAAATGCGAAAATAGTGAACGAAAAGAGACAGACAGCATAGCTGCTGCATATTCTTTATGGCTTTTACTTTCGAGTAGATCAATATTCGTTAGATATGCAAGTCTGAAAAATTTCAAAAAATTTTACTCTTGATATTTTCACTAAAAGTAGTCTTGACCACATTTTTTTAGGCAACCCATTGCAGGGATATTTGTTAACATTTTATATTTCATAAAAAATAACTTTCATTCGGTAAACAGATGGGTGAAGGTCGATCCTAATTGGGATCTTAGACTACTATGAGACATTCAGACTTCCGTACAAAAGTTAAACTTTTAAACAACAATCAAATAATTTCATCCTACCTATTTTTCTATTTTTCCTAACCCTCTATATTTATTTTTCTTACGATTCATTTGATATATGAAAATAAGCAAACAAACAAAAAAATATTATTTTCATTCTCTTATTTCGATAAATATTTTTGTCAATTAGACAAACGATTTTGATAGAGGAAAAGTTTACTGTTTTATATTAAACAACAAAAATCAATGCACTTTTCCTGGTGTTCTCCCCTTGCACTAATAATATTGTCTTTGTAGTGTAAGTGTCACGTATATGTCATGTCTTTTGAGATATTAACAAATATTTATTTAAGATATAATTTTTTTCCATTTTGTTTTTTCCCATTTAATATAATATAGAAAGGATATTGGTTTGTTTTTGATTGGTTATTGATCGAGAAATAAATATTGTTAAAATGTATAGAAAGCCAATAATAAACTGATAAAATAAATAAAAATATTGTCTTAGAGAAATATTCTTGGTCGAAAGTAAATTCCATTGAAGTTTATGGTTTTTAGTGGAGTCAATGAGTGTTTTTACTTGGAAGTCCTCAGGAACAGCTCCGATTTTGATGATTTTTTTTTCAGAACGATTCTTTTTGTATATTATTTAAAATCAGAAACATTTCAGATGGGGGAAATAATCTGGAGGGGGAATAGCCAATGTCGTGACTGATATATCGACTCCCAGCCTAAATCGCTAATGATAGAAGTTTGAAATTTCGAGAAATTATTGATTTTATACTATAAATGTCACATAAAAAAGGATTTTTCGAAATTCATCCCCTAAAAGGGTGAAATAGGGGATGAAAGTTTGTATGAAAATATATAAAAACCGTCATTTTTGAGTTCATTTCTTAACCGATTTTAAAAATTCTTTCACCTATATAATGCTATATTATCAGCAAGTAAAATGGGCTATATTTTATTTTGAAAAAAATTAAGGTTTCGTAGCAAAAGTTAAAATCAATTAAATACTGAAACCGACATTTTTGAGTTCACTACGTTACCGATTTTAAAAATTCTTTCACCTATAGAATGCTATATTATCAACAAGTGACATGGCCGAATGTTCTTTTGAAAATTATTCGGGATTCGCACTAAAAGTCATGGTCAGGACAATCCATTAAATAGTGAACATAAGGGAACTTAAGAGAATTGAAGACTATAACGTGGATAACTATTAGTTATTTATATTGTTTAAACAATATTTTTGCAACTTATATAAAAAAATTCATTCTTGCGTGATTTTTTTCCACGCACACCAAAAATTGATTTTAACTTTTAGTGCGGAACCCTAACTTTTTTGAAAATAAAATACAACATATGTTACTTGCTGATAATGTAGCATTCTATAGGTGAAAGAATTTTTAAAATCGGTAACGTAGTGAACTCAAAAATGACGGTTTCAGTATTTAATTGATTTTAACTTTTGCTACGGAACCTTAATTTTTTTCAAAATAAAATATAGCCCATTTTACTTGCTGATTATGTAGCATTATATAGGTGAAAGAATTTTTAAAATCGGTTAAGAAATGAACTCAATGTTTTTTATATATTTTCATACAAACTTTCATCCCCTATTTCACCCTTTTAGGGGATGAATTTCGAAAAATCCTTTTTTATGTGACATTTACAGTATAAAATCAATAACTTCTCGAAATTTCAAACTTCTATCATTAGCGATTTAGGCTGGGAGTCGATATATCAGTCACGACATTGACTATTCCCCCTCCAGATTATTTCCCCCATCTGAAATGTTTCTGATTTTAAATAATATACAAAAAGAATCGTTCTGAAAAAAAAATCATCAAAATCGGAGCTGTTCCTGAGGACTTCCTAAGAAAGCCTGTTTTATGTATTCATTGACTCCACTATTTTTGTACTGTAATTTTGCAGTACAATTTAAAGTTTTATACCATGTATATATAAAATATACATAGTATATTAAGTTTAGTCCCAAGTTTGTCACACCTAAAAATATTGATGCTGCGAAAAAAAATTTGGTATAGGTGTTCATAGAATTACGGTTGTCTGTCCGTCTGTCTGTCAACACGATAACTCAAAAACAAAAAGAGATATCAAGCTGAAATTTTTATAGCGTACTCAGGACGTAAAAAGTGAGGTCGAGTTCGTAAATGAGCAACATAGGTCAATTGGGTCTTTGGTCCGTAGGGCCCATCTTGTAAACCGTTAGAGATAGAAAAAAAAATTTAATTGTAAAAAATGTTCCTTATAAAAAAATAAACAACTTTTTTTTAAACATTTTTTCATAGACATCAATGTTTACCCTTGCAAATTAAAACTTTGGCGTACATTTTCTCTAAATCTTTGAAAGGGAGTTGAATATTTGCAGGTATCTTCAACTGGTGGGCTTGTGAAAGATTCTCGGAATACGAAAAAGTTTTACAACCTTAGAATCAGTAGAGTAAATTACTTAAATGAGAATTTTTTTTAAATATAAGAATAAAGGATTTTATGGATGGTAAAATTAGGGGAATTTACTTACCCCTAGGTTATTTATTGAGTGTAAACACACCTCTAGATAACGTAATTACTTTATTGACAGGTTTAGTTTATTGTTTTTTTTTTACTTCTATGCAATAATAAAAATAAACCTTTGTATTCAAAGAAAAATCATGATGCGTTCGTTATTCTTTTGTTATATTTAAGTAATGAGAAAGAAATAAAAAACATTAACCTTTCACAAGTTCAACTGGATGCAATTTTTACGATCCTTTAACTATAAATGATATTGAAAATACGAGGCTTGAATTAATTACTTGAAAGGAAATATTGTTGGGCGACCCCTTGTTAATAGTCATCCGAATTCATCTAAAATAATAGTCATCTTATGTTTTTGTTGGGATATGGTGTAGAAATTTGAATTAAATCGAGTATTAATTTCACTATAAATAATTTATTTTACTTAAGTATACTCAGTTTATTAAGTTAATTTGGATCCAAAAAATACAAAAATCGGGTGCATTTGATTACTGATCGAATAGTTTTTGAGGTACGGACTAAAATTGATCCAAATATTGCGATATCTCAGAAACTTTGCATCCAATCATTAAATTAACCAGTCAGCCTCCAATCTTATATATATAGATAATTAATTAATAATTAATTTTATTTTTAAGACACTGATTACAAATATTCAACAGTTCCTATTAGTTAAAATTTTGACCCCCCAATTATACTGTACAATGAAAATTTTTGATTTTATACAGTGTGATTCATTGGTTTTTGTTTGTTTACAGCTTACGGCGTGGTCCAGGTGCCAATGTCCAAGATAGTAGTGGATATTCATCGTTACATCATGCCGCACTCAATGGTCACCGAGAAATCGTACGATTATTGTTGGCACATGAAGCATCCACAAATATTGTGGATGTTAAAGGTTCATCACCATTACATTTAGCAGCATGGACTGGTAATGTTGATGTTGTACGATTACTACTTTGTCACGGTCCATCAGTTCCTAATGTTAATCTTACGGTTAGTCTAATTTTTTTTTATCTTAATGTTCCTAATTAGCAGATATTCGTCCGCCTTGCTGGGAAATTTCTCCTTTAAAACAAAGAATATCACGTTATAGCTCTCACTTATCCTTTCTTTTGTTCACAATTGTATGGATTTTAATTTTTTGGTGGGAAACTCTTTTGGTAGTTTTTCCCATGATACTCTCTGGCATTGTAACTTTCTATAGGTACAATCATTAAATTAAACTGATTTTTATACTTTTGAGATCAAAATTACCCCATCCATCGAGTTTCATCAAATTCAAAAAAAAAAAATTTTTGCGATTTTCTCGATTTTTTCAAAGGAGTCCTTAAAAAAATTGCAAAAAATCGAAAAAAATTTGTTATCTCCAATTTCGATAAAACTCCGTATATAAGGTAATTTTGACCCAAAAAGTACAAAAATCGGGTACATTTAATGACTGGTCGAATAGTTTTTGAGATACGGACTAAAATCGATCCAAATATAGCGATATCTTAGAAACTCTGCATCCAATCATTAAATTAACCGGATTTTTATAATTTTTGGAACAAAATTACCCCATCCACCAAGTTTCACCAAATTCCAAAAAAAATAAGTTATTCTCGGTTTTTTCAAAAAAAAAATTTTTTTTTAATCTCCAATTTCGATAAAACTCTATAAACTTTGAAACACAAACATTAGCATCTCAAATCTATAAATTTAACACCGTAAAGGGAATTAAAAAATTTATAAAGTGCATTATTAAGAATGCATACACACGATAGAAAGATGGTCCTAAGAAAACGTGATTTTTTTCGAACATCCTTAAAAACAATAAACGGCCCGAAACATCGTAATAGACTTTATTATATTATAAAATTGATATATTATTTAAAATTGATATCGTTGGAGCCAATTTTGAGAAAAGCCCAAAAAAAAGGTTTTCCCAAGGGTGTGGGCCTTCTCGAATTTGCCTGGATATGTAGTCTATACCAATCCTAGGAACACCTTAAGGTCTAGCCTTGTGTCAAGTTTAATCGAAATCGTTAGAGCCATTTTAAAGAAAACCGCAAAAAAAAGTTTTTCCCAAGAGTGTGAGCCTTCTCGATTTTTCCCGGATATGTGGCTTATACCAATCCTAGGAACACCTTAAGGTCTAGCCTTGAGCCTAGTTTAATCGAAATCGTTTGAGCCGTTTTTGAGAAAACCTCAAAAAAAAGTTTTTCCCAAGGATGTGGGACTTCTCGAATTTTCCCGGATATGTGGCTTATACCAATCCTAGGAATACCTTAAGGTCTAGCCTTGTGTCCAGTTTAATTGAAATCGTTAGAGCCGTTTTTGAGAAAACCCCAAAAATCCTGTTTTGACCTAGAGGGAAGTACTCTTAAAAAAAGGACTAGGGAAAAAATCGTCTGGAATTATGACCAAACTGAACCAATGTACCGAGTTTGAGAAAAATCGGTTGAAAATTGAAGGCTCCAGCTTGGTAACAGACATACAGACATACCGACGAACGCAACATTTTGAAAAAACCACTTTTTTGGAATCAGGGACCCTCAAAACGTGTATTTCCGTTGAAACCCCGATATCGATTTTTTTTTCGATCACAATACTTTATTTTATTTATAATATGATAAAGTAAAAAACAAAAATTTTTTTTTCAATTTTTGAACACACTACATAAAGTCATCTACAGAAATTTTGAAGCCCAGAAAGCCTAACCCCAATAATAAATGATAATTATTGTAACACAAAATAAAATAATCTTTCTGTAACAAACATTATCGTTATAAACTAATTATTTCGCTGGTAATGACGTACACGGAAAATTAACTAACAACTGTTTGTGTTAATTTTTGTGCGTTTTTGGTGGATGACTGCATATGACGTTTGTGAAAATCATCCCTTACCAACAAATAGGGTAGTTGTATAGTTTTAAATAAACATTTCTGTGTCTATTTTTACATGCATCAATTGGCAACAATATTTTTGTTTTAGAAGGGTAACAAATACCCAATTCTGTATTGTACATAAGATTGTCTAAAACATTTACAATTTGATCGAATATATGTCGTCTAAATTAGTCTGCTGTGATAATTTAAGGTATAATGTCCGTAAACCCATTTTTTTACAAAACTAGCTAAAAGTATAACTTTGTAATGGCTCGCGAATGCTATCATATAAAATAGATATTTCTAAAATAAAATTATACTTCAATTATTGACAAATATTTTTAATTTAATTGTTCCTCAACATCAGGTTGTAAACCAGGATCCATGTTATTATCCGCTGTGAAAATATTCAATTCATTTTTGCTTTTAAATTTACGACAAATACAACAAAACCCATCTTGATTAATTTGTAAATCAAACCAACGACGATGACATACATTACATCCTTCAAAATTCAAATTCTTTTGAGCAATCTCAAAATTTTCTGCATACATTTTAAAATTAATATTATCTCGATAAAGATATAATTCTTCTTGATCTTGTTTTCGTCGTTTCCGATCATCACCATTTAATGATCGATTACGATCACGCTTTTTACGACCCGTCACCGTACGACATCGTGGCATTTTATTACTAAAATTACAATTAATTAATAAATATCATTAAAATTATAATAACTATAATTAAAATTTTTTCATTACATATATTAATATCACTTAATTTTTTTAGTTATTCTACTGTAGAACTGCAAAAATTAATTGTTTATATTTTGTTATCACGTTTTTTGTATTTTTCATTATGATTTTTTTTAATACTTGAAAGAATCTACAGATGACCACTCAATTAAAATTAATATTAAATGTAGCCAATTATATATTAGTATTAGATGTAGCTCACAGATGGTGCCACTGTCTCTGCATATATACATACATGTAATAAATAAAAAATACTGTTTTTTATTATTTATATAATTTTTTCTAAAAATAATGATTGATAACACATCTAGACATAAGTATGGAACTACAACATTTCCTTTCATGTCTAAAACTTTTGTATTTTTTTTTTTGTAAAGTTTACCACCAAAAAGTTACATTTTTAAAGAACGTTAGAAATATAGATAAAAACTATCCTCGAAGAAGGTTGTATATTGTGTAAAAATTTGAGCTCAATCGATGCAAAACTTTTTGAGTCCATAAGCAATACACAAACAGGCATAAAATTTTTATAAATTGCATTTTATTCTTTATTACAGACGAAAGACAACGAGACTGCTCTTCACAGCGCTGCCCAATATGGTCATGCCGCTGTGGTTGCTCAATTATTAGAGCATGGTTGTGATCCATCAATACGAAATAGTCGACAAGAAACAGCTTTGGATTTAGCTGCGCAATATGGCAGGTATGAAAAGTTTTTTTTTTTAAAATTATATTCGTTCCGTCGGATATTAATACGAAAATTCATTGGTTTTGTTTTTTATTTTATTTTACAGATTAGAAACAGTAGAATTATTAATTCGTACACATCCAGAATTAATTGAACCAATGCGACGAGCTTATTCCAGTATCTCCTTTTCACATACTCCATTACATTTAGCTAGCAGAAATGGCCATAAGTAAGTCGAATTTTCCTTTTTTTTATGGAATTTATAATATTTTACCCTATTTTTAAAACTTCAATAACAACAGTACCTATTAAACTTTTATTTAATAATTTGTCGATTGATTTATCTTAGCAAATAATATTTCCAAGAACTACAGATGTAAATCTTAACTATTATTGTTCTAAATGTACACAATATTTCCATTAAGCAAGATTAACCGTAACTAAGGCGTGTGAAAGGAGGCACCCGCGACTGGTACATAAGAAAAAGAGGCGCAAAACAAAACCACATTATGTGCTTATTCTTGGACTATGACTCCACATTCATGAAACCTATTAGAGTTAGGTTAATTTTGATCACAAATTTGAAAAGTGAGACCCAAATTTAGTAGGATTACATACTTGGTTTATCAAAATTAGATATTTAGATGTGATAGAGCAAAATTAAATTTTTTGGATTCTGATGACGTCATAAAGTTAAAAAATTCGTTTTTTTGATAATACAGGCAAATTTTATCTGATCTTATTGAAATTTGTTTGTAAACCTACTAACTTTGGGCTGTTTTTTTCAGTTATGATCTCAGTTTTTCGCTAGCTATTTCTTATGTTCTTAATTCCGGTACCAGGCCTCCACATTCTTGAAATCTATTAGAGCTAGGTTAATTTTGATTGCAAATTTGAAAAGTATGACTCAAATTTAGTAGGATTACATACTTGATTTTATCAAAATTGGAGAAAATTTGAATGTGATAGAGCAAAATTAAATTTTTTTTATTCTGATGACGTCATAAAGTTAACAAATTTGATTTTTTTGATAACACAGGCAAATTTGATCCTATCTTATTGGAATTTTTTTGAAACCCATTATTTTTGGATCATTCTTTTCAGCTGTGATATCAATTTTTTGCTAGCTATTTCTTATGTGCTTCCGAAACCATGACTCCACATTCTTGAGTATATATAGAATATTAAAATTAACTGTGTTAGTTGTTACATATAATTTGTTATTTATTTATAATAATAATAATAATAATGATGATTATGATTCAAAAAACATGAGTCTCACATCATAATACACCAGTAAACATTTAATTATTTATGTATATACAAATATGTATATAAATATATTTATTATTATTTTCATAAAATGAATTCTACTCTATCTCTGATTCTCTGTGCAAAATGTAAAAAAAAAACAACTAAATATGTACAATAAACATATATTATATGTGTATCAGTATATACAGAGTGTATCAAAACTAGCGTCCATGAAGAGCAGAACGATATAAAGGATCAAATTCTAAACAGAAAGTTTTTTTACAGTTTTTTGGTCCGATTTACCATTAACGAGATATGTCTTAAATTGAAATTTTTATAATGGTCATCAAATGCACCCGATTTTTGCACTTTTTGTGTCAAAATAACCTTATATACTGAGTTTTATCGAAATTGGAGATAACAAATTTTTTTCGATATTTTGCAATTTTAAAACCCCTTTAAAAAAATCGAGGATTAAACGCAAAAAAAAATTTGTGTTGTGGAATTTGATATAACTCGGTGGATGGGGTAATTATGACCCAAAAAGTATAAAAATCAGGTTAATTTAATGATTGGATGCAGAGTTTCTAAGATATCGCAATATTTGGGTCGATTTTAGTCCGTATCTCAAAAACTATTCGGCCAGTCATCAAATGAACCCGATTTTTGTACTTTTTGGGTCAAAATTACCTTATATACTGAGTTTTTGAGAAAATTTTTTCGAATTTTTTAAGTGGGTACCCTTTATCGAGAAAATCGCAAAAAAAAAATTTTTTTTAACTATAAAAATTACGAAGTCATATCTTGTACTTTGAATTCAAAAACTGTAAAGTAACTTCCTGCTTAGAATTACATTCGCTAGATCTCGATCTGTCTGCTCTTCGTATACGATAGTTTTGAGACACTCCATATATTAAACATAACTCTCAATCATATATAATATGAATGGTGTTATTATTTGTGCGAATATGAATATGAATAGTTGTATGTAGTATGATGTATCGCTACATCGCACGGATGACCACATAGATTTGCATTTCGACTGAATATTACAACACATTTCATCCCTCTTACCCTATGTTATACCACAAAATATACACAGGGACAAAGTGATTGCTTTTATTTTACAAAACTACTAACGAACAATTTTAGTAAAAATACCATGCAAAAATTACCTATTACAAAAAAGCTGATCTAATTGTGCACATTTTTGTTTTTTTTTCGTAATTTTTTTGCTCATTCAATCAAATGAAAAAGTATCCATCTTATAAACCGTTAAAGAGAGAACAAAAGTTTAAATGTAAAAGTTATGAATTGTAAAAAAAATTTACAACTTTTTTTTGAGTCATTCTTTCGTAAACATCATTGTTTATACGTGAGGGAACAACCATATTGGTAAAAATGCAATATTTCCCAAAATTGATTACAAAACAAAAACAAAACTATGATAATTAAAATAGTACATCGACTTCGTTAACCCCTGAGTCATCATTCTTACAAAATCAGGAAATTATAATTTTGCAAATGGTTTTTTTTGTTGATATGTTATGATTCACTGTCTGTGTGTTTTGAACTTATCAGTCATAATATTCACAATTCGGCTCTTTGAAACAAAATCCAGCTGCATAATTGCATCGTAATCGAATTCTTGAACGTCTGTTCATTTGTTTCTATTATTTTCTACTAAAATCATTATAATAATATAGGAGGCACTAGATTGAGTTGAGTGTGCAGAATCCGGGTACCATTTTGTCATTTAATTCTTGATCAGAACAGTTTATAGATTTCTGGATATTCCAAATGTATTCCAGAAACCTTATTGATAAAATTTTTGTATATCCCTCTCTCTCTCCCCAGAAACAGTTAAATGTCAATTTTGTTTACCACATAAAGCTGCCCGAAGTTTTTTGGGTAATTTTACGTCAAAAAAGCCCCTAGTAAGTTCAAAATTTTTGAAATTATTACCAGTTTAATATTCGGAAAAAATCCAGAAAGGTTATTTGTAGTGATGTGCCACCTTTGATCGTCGTGGCGCTTCGTATACAGTTCGCATGCGTGTATCAATTGTGTTTTGTGTAACAAAATGAAGACATTAGTTCAAAACTGTTATTGTTCATTAAGGTTTTTAAGTTTCCAATAATTTTAACCGAAACAAAATAGTAATATCTCATGTAGGTATAACTTTTGAAGGGCCGTAGCTCGGAAGGGAAGGATTTTTGAAGGTTGAGTCCATAAGAACTTCTGATCAGTATGATCAAAACTACCTTAATCCCTAGTTTTCACAAAATTTTAACCAAAACCAAAAATCAATGTATTGTGTGCGGGGTCCTTTCCTACTTTCACTTTGAAGAAGTAGTCTAGACATTTAATTGGTCTATGAATCATGATTGTTTTATGTATTGCATGTAAACAGCTTTCCAGAATTTCATTCTAGTACTCGCAGATTTTACGTGCAAAATAAATTCCAATCAGCGTAGATTTACATGTTGGACGCAACAAACATGATAGATCATACCTGATAAATATTATTTTGATAATCGTATAGTAAATATCTGTACACAAGTACACAAGTACACACATTGAAATGCAATCATGAAGCGAACTGTTGTGTATATATTTACTATACAACTGACAACACAAATATAACAGTCAATACTAGAGATATCTACCTATATAGTATATACTACAAAACTATATATTTACTATCTACTAGTAGGTAGTAGGTACCTAGTTAATACTATCTACCTATCTATACAACAAGTAGGTATTTTATATATATATAGCAATGCTATGTTGTTCACTTTAATAGATTTATATATTTAATTCCTGTGTTTTATATGTATGGGAATCAAGGAAAGGATTCAATCATATTTCATTATCATTTGGTTTTAGTTTTTTTTTTTTTATTAAAAATTGATATTATTTATGGAATAATAAATCTTATAATAATATCAAAGTTATATTATCCTTATTTTATTGTATCTGTAAAAATGAGCATAAATCCACATTTTTACAGAATGAAATAAAATTTTGAGTAGATGTTAAGATATTAACCGCCCTCTTGAGAATTGCTAAATCTTTCAGAAACTAATATTTAGTATGCAAATGAAGTGTGCAAAGTTGAACCGAAATCGGTCCGAAGATTTTCGAGAAATTTAAATTTTAAAAATTCCAATCCCTATATATTATAAATGTGAAAGATGTTTTTTTGATTTATTTGTTTGATTGTGTGTTTGTTACGCTTTCACGCAAAAACAAATAAATGGATTTGAATGAAACTTAACAATAATATAGGTTATACACCAGAATAACACACGAGCCATAATTAATAAAGATATATTTTTTTTTTTAATAATTTTTTTTAAATCTGACATTTAACTACGCCATCTATGAGTATCATTTTGAACCATATATTAAAATTTTCTATGAAAATGGTAAAAATACAATTCATGGCCATCTACTCTGATATACTCAATGAATTATGACTATTTTACATTTAATAAAAAAAATTAAAAACTATACATATATTTTACCTGTATAAAACAATCCCTACCCCTATTTCGAGTGTTCGAGTGTTTTGAAAGAAAATAAGTGAGAGCAAGAGAGGTGAAGGAGATAACATATTATAAATGTGAAAGTAAAGATGTTTGCTTGTTTGATTGTGTGTGTTTGTTATGCTTTCACGCAAAAATTAATGAATAGATTTGAATGAAACTTAATAATAATATAGCTCATACATCAGAAAAATTATATTTAGTCTATGACATTTCACTAGGCCATCTATGATCATTATTTTGAACCATAAATTCAAGATTTCTGTAATACAATAATTCATGGCCATCTTTTCTGATATACTCAATGAATCAAGGCTATATAATATTATACATATAGTTTTACCAGTGTAAAGCAGTCCATACCGCTTTTTCAAGTGTTATGGATAGGGGATAAGTAAGAACGAGAGAGATGGAGGCTATTACGCGGTGGTCTTTACTTTTAAGCCCAGTGAAGAGGGCTATATCAAGCTAGTACAAAATCAAATAGAGATAAAAAGAGCGCCCGAAGACTCACGTGTCCATAACTCTGACAATTTTGCTCCTAATGACAAGAACATATCTTATAAATTGTCTCTTAAATCGATTTTCAAAGCATTGTCCCCCCTTTTAATAAATTTGATTTGTAAATCCAATTCTGTATAATTTCTAGATTAAAATCTAAATACATTTATTTTGTACTAGTGTAGTGTAGTATACACAATATATTAGTGTTTATGTAGTGAACAAGTAGTACCTATGTAGTAGGTAGTACTATAATATATAATATATTACATACGTAGGTAGTAGGTAATGTACATAACATAGATAGGTACTCTCATGTACATGAGTACATGAGTATGTGAATTCATCTAAATTGTTATGCATGAGCAATCATCTGATGATGATTATTGGCATTAGTCAATATATAATGCTTTAATACCATTTCATATAAACATATGTACCATACTAATACATTGATATATACATAGATATCAAAATACCTATCTACCTATGTATATATATTATATTATATTGATATCTATTATCAAGATATGTATATATCTGGACTTCACCTGTGGCCATGTCCAAATTATATACAATTAGACGTCTATCCGCAACTTCAAGGCTTGCTTATGGATATATCTTAGCTAAAATTATATTTAATAGTGAAGGCAATGGTAAATACCATTTACAGTGGAGTCTCAATAAACGGGACTCAATTAAAATCAGGAAAGTTCCGATTATTGGAATTGTATGGAAAATTCATGATTAAGGATGTGTGAGCATGACAACAATGTTTGATTTAAAGGCTCAAAATTTGTTTGTAGGTAGTCTTTTACTCAAAGAATATGTGGTTAAAATTTCAGCAGCTTAGGTATCCGTGCAAATTTTTAAGAAAAAAGTCATTAAAAATCGATATAAAATACATTGGCTCTTATGGAGGAATCTCAAAAAACGACATATTTTGGAAGTTTTTGATAATTTTCATTTGGAATGAATGAAAACAAATTTTAAAAAAACTTTTTAATAGAAAGTAAACATATTAGCAATGAATTAGAAAAGAAAAAAACTAAGTGTCACCGTCCATATAAGGGATGTAAGAGCAGGGTAGATTAAGGGTTGAAATTATTTTTATCTTATTTTCAACTTTGATGATGAATTTTGTTATAACTTCATGAATGTAGACGAAAAATAAGAATAAAATTTTTCGATATGTGTCTTGGTTTTCGAAATATCGAAAGCTAAATAATTAAACAAAATTTTCAATTTTCGATATTTTGAAAATTATAAGCCAGATATCGAAAAATTTTATTCTTACTTTTCGTCTTATATCGTCAAGTAGTAATATAAATTTATCATCAAAATTGAAAATATCTATTTTTAAATTTGTGCCCCCACTACCATGCTCATACATCCTTAACAAGTGAAATTTATAAAAACTACCTTTTTCCTTAGAGCTTTCTCTAAACTGAATCGATTTTGATTATAATCATGGCCTTTATTTTCCCAAAAAAAAAACTGGGAGTTTTTTAAAGTATATAACTTAAAAATGAAATAGAAATAAGATTTATCGCCGTGCGTTAAATTTTCAAATCATATTATGTTCATCAACTCAATTATAATTTTTCCCCGTGAAAAGTTTCCATAAAATCGAGCGAAAAATAATTTTGACTCAATATTTTGCTCCAAACACAGTATTTATGATTTCGAAATAGATTTGCAAGAAATCAGTTTTAGACATTAAATTTCCCAAATTGATTAAAAATAATAATACCTTTTGTGTAAAACCTATATTACATATTGTATAATATCCTTTTTTTAAATTGAATTTATACCTATTCTATTATTGTAATACGTATGTGAAATATGTATAGGATGCTTTAAGAATAAGAATACATATATAATATACAGGATGAGACATAGGAGAAATGTGTGATTAAAAAAATATTCTGAAACAAAAACACATTTATTTTTTCCAAATTATTTGTTTATCTTATTCAAATACATAAAAAAAAGAACATTTTTAATTAACTTTAGTTAATTTTCTATCAATTTAAATTGCTAAATTACATTAAAAAGAATTCAAGAAGATCAACTAAATATAACTGAGTTCAAACATGTGAAAACAAACAACTGACTGAGTTAATTTTTGAAATACCATGCTTAGACAGTACATACATGGCTGACCTCACTTTTTACATCTTGGCCACGCTGTAAAAATTTCAGCTTGATATCTTTTTTCGTTTTTGAGTTATCCTGTTCTCAGTTAGACAGACAACTGGAAATGAACTATTTAGGTGATTTTATGAACACCTATATCAAAATTTTGTTCATAGGATCAATATTTTTAAACGTTTCAAACTTGGGACTAAACTTAGTATACCTTGATTTAGTTCATATATGGTATAAAAAAATATTCATTATATTCTGCAGGATTGTCGCCTAATTGGCTCAGTTGTTTAAGACGTAACCAATTCCGACCGCGATATGTATAGGGTAGCGGGTTCGATTCCCGCCGTTGCAACAAAATTAATTTAATTAATATTTGTGATGGGCTGGTATATACGGTGCACTGAGTCTCTGAAATTGAGGAGCTGATTAATGAAATTACCCTATCTAAGTGTGTCCTTTGTGGACAGCTTATATAACCAGACCTAACCTATTCTGCAGGATTTGAACCACCTTTGATCAATTCTGTTCTTTCATTGCTTCAATTATTGGTAGTCGATTATCCTTGTACAAAAATTTTAGAGCACCGTGTACGTAGCATTAAAACATTTGGTACATTTTTGTAAAAAAAAAATATTTTATCATATTAAATAATTATATTCGTGTATATATGTGAATGTATTTTTGAATTCGAAGCACAATAGATTCTATGATTACAATACCTATATGCCGCTACGCGTATCATATAAAATACAATATAATCATGAATTTGACGATATCATATCATATGAAAATCAAATCATATGATATCAACATTTTAGCACAGTCCATACTATTATTGTTGATATGTTCATCGGATATTAATACATTTATATGTGTATACAAAAATATAAACGTAAATCTCTATTTGGAGTTATATTCGTATAACATTCGTGTTCAAAAATATTTACATAACCTCAAATATGTTATTGTTACTGGGCCCATAACCTGTTATATTAAATATGAGTGTGTGATCAAGTAAATTCAGGAAAACAAATTAAAAAAATATATTTTTTCAATTTTGATAGTGAAAATTCTTATTTAAACTATTTACACTTTTGTTCTATCTCTAATGGTTTACAAGATGGTTCCTACGGACCCAAGACCCAATTGACCTATGCTGCTCATTTACGAACTCGACCTCACTTTTTACGTCCTGAGTGCGCTGTAAAAATTTCGTTTTTGAGTTATCGTGTTCACAGACGGGCGGACGAACGGACAATCGAAAATGGACTAATTACATGATTCTATGTACTCCTATACCAAAATTTTTTTCGTAGCATCAATATTTATAAGCGTTACAAACTTGGGTCTAAACTTAGTATACTATGTATATTTCATATATACATGGTATAAAAAGAAGTTGAGTTATCTTCATTTGAGCTATCGTGTCAAAAGCCAAACAGGCGGACGGGCAGACAATCGAAAATGGACTAATTTGCTGATTTTATGAACACCTATACTAAAATTTTTGTTATTTTTAAGCATTACAAACTTGGGACTAAACTTATTATACCTTGATATATTTCATACTAGCTGACCCGGCGAACTTTGTTCCGCCTTAATGGCAATAAATAAGCAGTTTTTTTTTTTAATTGGAAAAAATACAAAAAAAATTAAATACCTACATTAATCATTCATAATTATTTCTGTATTTTAGTACATAGTTTGCTCTTCATTTAATGATACACGACATTTTTTGTTTTATTATCAGGCGCAAAAACAAACAACGCAGATGGTCTTCCGACCCGTGAACATGCCACGTATAATTGACCATGGGAAAAACATGAATGTTCTAAAAAAAAAAAAGTATCCTATGTCCTTCTCCTGGCTCTAAACTACCTCCCTGTCAGCTAAATCGGTTCAGCCGTTCTTGAGTTATAAGTGGAGTAACTAACACGACTTTCTTTTATATATATAGATATACAGAGTCTCGTATCTTATGATACTAAGAAGAGGGTTATATTACTAAACTTTATAAATCAATTTGAAATAGGATTTGGAGCAGTTTTATTGAATATAAGTGTACATAATTTTAAATTGTCATATATAGGTAGTTATAACGATTTAAACAGATTGATAATCTCCATACATATACATTTATTGTATACGATTATTATCTCAAATATCAATTTTATAAAGTTACCTTATCAATACAAAAATATATTAATACGTTTATTATTGTAAAAATATAATAAATATATAAATTCAATTTTAAATTATGGTCATGGGATACGGATATTAAAAAAATAAACTAGATATGGACATATTATTGTTAAATGATTTTTAAAAAAAAAGAAATCGAAAAAAATGCTATATTACTACGCCAACGCAGGTTGGTGATACAACTATTGAACCATTTTTAGCTCTGTTCACGAAAATACTTGAACTTCGTTTCATTGTATTATACCATGTATATATGAAATATACATAGTATATTAAGTTTAGTCCAAAGTTTGTAACGCTTAAAAATAATGATGCTAGGAAAAAAAATTTGTCATAGGTGTTCATAAAATCAGCTAATTAGTCCATTTCCGGTTGTCCGTCCGTCCGTCCGTGGACACGATAACTCAAAAACGAAAAAAGATATCGAGCTGAAATTTTTACAGCGTACTCAGGACGTAAAAAGTGAGGTGAAGTTCGTAAATGAGTATCATAGGTCAATTGGGTCTTGGACCCGTAGGACTCATCTTGTTAACCGTTAGAGATAGAACAAAAGTTTAAATGTAAAAATTTTCCTTATCAAAAATTAAACAACTTTTGTTTGAAACATTTTTTCGTAAACATCACTGTTTACCCGTGAGGGCGCCAATTAGGCGGAAATTTTATAATATGTACTATACTTGATTATTAGTTATGTGTGTGTCACATGTTTGTATGTGTAACGTGATAAAGAAATCAACACTAACTATGCATGGTATTTCAACAATTAACTCAGTTAATTGTTTGTTTTCACTTGTTATTAATTAATTTGAGTTTTCACACAGTGATTTCATCATTTGTGTAATAATATTGCCTATATCATATAAAGAAATAAATCAGTATTATATACCATGTATATGAAATATACATAGTATATTAAGTTTCGTCCCAAGTTTGTAACGCTTAAAAATATTAATAATACTATGAACAAAATTTTGGTATAGGTGCTCATAAAATCACCTAATTAGTCCATTTCCGGTTGTCTGTCTGTCTGTCGTCTGTCCGTCTGTCAATACGATTACTCAAAAACGAAAAGAGATATTAGGCTGAAATTTTTATAGCGTGCTTAAGACGTAAAAATTGAGATTAAGTTCGTAAATGAGCAACATAGGCCAATTGGGTATGTAGACCATAGGACCCATCTTGTAAACCGTTAGAGGTAGAACAAAAGTTTAAATGTAAAAAATGTTCCTTATAAAAAAATAAACAACTTTTATATGTTTAATAGCTCCTTCCCCTCTTTCCAAACATAATTACATGCTTACGTAATTAAAGAATCGTCCCTTATTCAACATTAATTACAAATATTCAACTGTTGGATTTGTTTTGCACAAGTTTCACTGTAGCTAGCTTATACAATAGACATAGACACAAAATTCTGACTTCTATCTATTATCAATGTATATTATTGTAATAGATATGTACTATTTACTATTATTTATGGTAGAAAATAGAAGTTAGGTAGCTCTGACTAGAGAGCTAGCTATGATGAATATATATATATATATATATATATATATATATATATATATATATATATTGATGATAGGATTTTGAAATGCACAGTTGAATGCACCATCATCACTCATCGTTCGTTATATTTTATAATATACATACATTCATCATATACTGTTGTTAGTAGACCGTAAGATAATGTCATATTTGGTGGTCTCATTCTTAGCGTCTGCCTTGAAAGAAGTCAGTTTTCACATAAATTAAGAAGGGATTTGTTAGTGAACTGCAGTAGTCTCGATAATCGGATATGTCCATTTATCCAGAGCATTTTTCGTCCTCATGATATTGTTTGTTTAATGCATAGAGATAAAACCATAGAGCTGTTTAGACATAAGAAACGCAATACGGGAATTCTTGACCGCAGTGAGGGAAATAGGCAGAATTTGCAAGTGTATAAGAAAGACGAAAATAGCTATACGTGCCTTCTTTATCTGTCTTTATCTGTTCTCTTTATACTGCGATCAACTGTTTGTTGATCGATGTTTCAGCTCCATGGTATTATCTCTATGGTTTAATAGTGTGTGTGTGTGTACGTACAGTCTCGCTTGAATACATATATTCCAATGCTTTTTTTGCAATGCTGCATTGACATACATTCCCAGTAATTGGAGCATTCCTAATTTATTGAGTCCCGCTTTTCGAGACACTCCTATGTATCGAAAAGAATCGTTTGTTTTTTCAGGATGTTAATTCTGCTGGACTATTCGAAGGCCATGAAAGACCGTAGACGGGCGTAGAAGTTGACACTCGATTCAACACGGGTGGAAGTTTTTCTTGGGGATTGGAAAATTGTGAGGCAATCCGAAATATTTTCTATTTAAAAATAATACATATTTTTCAGCCCCCGATCAGGTAGAAAGGAGAAAATAAGGCACTTTCACCAGTCACAATCTTACGGTATATTATTGTATGTTGATTTCGCTTTATATACAATTCGCTTTGGTCATTAATTAAACAACCATTTATACCATCACATTACTGTGTCTGTCTGTCTGTCAGTAAGTCTATCAGTCTGCCAGTCTGTCAATTCATCATAATAATCACTTCCAATATTGTTATTATGAAATGTTATACATTGCACTTAGTACTGTATCAAACTTTGCACTCAATTGCTACGCTATTGGCAATCGAATTTTCCTCAAATAACAACAACAAAAATTTCCTTGACGTATATCTTTGTCATGTTTGTGGTATGCAAAATCGAGATCAATAATAAATAATAATCAATTTTTATATTTTATTTCCATTCTTTATCATTAATGTTATTGAACTTCGCACAAAATTCACAGATTACAAACGTTATTTAGGCAAAGTATGTTATGTTCGTGACGCAATAAATGTTAAAATACAAAAGTCGTATGTAACTTTCAAATTATTACGAAAAATTAAAAAAAAAGTTTTGTTATAAAACTTATAAGCGATCTTTTCATTTTTGCCAAAAAAAAAAATTTTTCTTTAACAACTCAATTTTTCACTAAGTAAATAAATGGATGCTCCTTGCTCACTATTTCCAATGTGTTTTTTTTAAATAATATCCTATTATTAAAAATTACATAAAACAATTCCATCCCCAATTAGTATGCATACCTAATCATATTCAATAACAAAACAACACCCTTTTATCAGTTTTACATCAAAACCATCGTTTCCAATTTATATCTTTATTGTTTTGATGATATTTTGATGAGAAATATTCATTCATACATCATCTACTCACACTTGTTTGTACTCACATGTGTACCTACCATTATATTGAATATCCGTTGTTAGTTGGTCACTGACAGACACACAGAGCGGTGAAACTTATAACACTCCTTTTTTTGGTTCGGGTGTTAAATATGGCCAGAAATGCTGTCTCTTCTTAAACCTTCACTTTGGGGTTCATTAACCTTTCTTAAACCTTCACAAATTTCCATTTTTTAGATCATTTCTTCCAGACCAATTTAGAGACAACGTTCCCAAATTTCAGAGTGATTTATCTTGTTAAATGAATATCGTCTTCAATGATTATTTATCAGTTTTCAGGCGCACTATGAGAGAAGTCATTCGGCTTCGACGAGAGCCTATTAAATTTCTTACATAATCTAAAATTAGGGTATATTACTCTGCATGGCAAAATTTGATCGCGATTTTATAGAAGAGTTTCTTATGGTTCACTGCTAACTTCATCATTTTTTCTAAAAACTGACTAAATGGTCAAAATTGGCTTAGATTTCCAAGTTGTGAATACTACTAATATAATTCCTGGGTCATCGGGCTTTTTATTATTATTTTGTCGTTCAAAGTTGGCTGAAAAAATGATGAATAAAATATTTAGACAATCTTGTAGTTTATATAATACCATAAAAATAGGTTGTCGCTGATATAAAAACAAAATTTTAATTTTAAGTTCATCGAGGATCCATCATTTGATGTACAGAGACGTCTCTAGGAGCATTGATGATTGAAGAGCGATATCTATATTATCAAATTTATATATCATCTCTTGCACACAATATATTATATATTTTTGTATTGTAAAGTTAAAAATAACACATTATTTGACTACAAAGCATGTATTTGGTTTATATGTATGTTCGGTGCAATAAACCAAAACTTTTTTACAATACTGTAGGGAAACAAAAACACCTTACACTGAAAGATGAACTTAGACAATCAGACTTAACTCGTTTGTTCCACTGCGGACATTTAGTCCGCTAGAAAAAGGATTTCTCTTGACTTTTCAACAAGTTTTGCCGATTTGATACATGAAACATCATACCTATATAATATATCAATCATATTGTTCTCATTTACGCATTTGATGATATTGAGAAGTGTCAATACCGCATCGCAACCAAACTCAATATTATGTGATGTTAGTAAATTAACAATAATTATTATTACCAATCAATGGCAGCCACTCAATACACTATACAGAACACAGGAGCTACCATTCACAGGCTACACATACGGCTACATTCACTCATCAGGCAGACAAAATAACAGCACAATTCAGTGAATTAGTTTGTGTAGGTATTACAAAATGCAATCAAACGTGTATATTAATACAAACATATGTCATATGTTGTTGTGCGTTTAATTTGATCTATCTATATCTATGTATAGGTGATTCGTTTACTTTGAGCTTTTGATCGTATACAAAAACAACAAGGGGGGTGGTCAATTTGATGGAAAAGATAGTTGGGTTGGTTGGTATAGATTAACAGTGGAGATTTTAATTGGTGGATGATAAAATTGTAGTGGGACTGAGAAGAATGTCAAAGCTTGGAAAACAAACCTTCTTGGATCTTTTTTTACAGATCATACGTGCCTTGTTTGCATCTTCCTTACTAAGAAGAAACAGCTTTTTTCCCTCAGGTTACGCAAAATCAATTAGGGTGGTTAATTTGATGCAAAAGTCTGATTCAATCCAGATAGAAAATAGATATTTTAATTGAATAATTTATAAGGAGTTAGTGTTCAAATCGAAGATCTCTACCCTTACGATAAGGTGAAGATTTACTTATTTTTGGGTACTTTGATTTCATGTATTAAACGATTAGAAGAGAAATATCTTTATCTGTTTGCGCTTGGTAAAGGAATTTCTTAACATCTCTAACAAAATGAGATAAAAATAGCCGTGCGATTTTAGTTTTCGGATGATAAAAACAGAGTGGCACTAGGGAGAATGTCAATGCATGGCAAACAAACCCCTACAGAATCAAACCCTCTTCTATTAGCCTAATCCGTTTCCTCCTTTACGAATAGGGCAACATTTAACTTCCCTTTAAATTCTCCAATCCCCCCCCCAGGTTACGCGGAAACAACAAGAGTGGTAAATTTAAATGTGAACAACAATAATAAGTAATATTAATTCAAAAGATAAATTAATTCCTGATTGTAAATGGATTTTTTAATTGACTAGTTTATAACAAATCAAAGAGAGTAAAAGAATTTATTTCTTTTTAGGGAAAGCGAAGCTTTTTTCGGCGGAAACAAATTTCTTGCCTATACAAAATGAGACAGATATGATGTTTTCTTGGCCTATTGCTAAAGTCAGCGAACCAGAGAAAAAAGAAACTAGAAAAATTCCTAGAATTGCGACTATTTCCTAGTAATATTTGGCATTTGTCTAGTGTTTTTAGGTTTTTTTTTTGTCACTTGATCTTCAAATTGAGATCGTTTCGATTCTGAACTAACAATAAGTGAAGAAAATGACCAATAAAATGTGTATAAAAACGTTTAGCTCACCTCTACTCCTGAATACGTATAGAGATATTATAAAAAAATAATAAACCTTTACAAGGAATGCAATTAAAAGGTTATAATGACATCTGCCTATTTTCGGTCCCAAATTCATTGAATTTTCTTCCAACTTCTTGATAGAAGCTTTTTTTTTTATTGTAATTTGGCTAGGATTGAATGAATTCGGCCTATTTTCGGTCCCAAATTCGTTGAATTGTCTTCCAACTTCTTGATAGAAGCTTTTTTTTATTGTAATTTGGCTAGGATTGAATGATTTTTTTGATAGTTAGAAAAAATAGTGATCAGTTGGAACAAATTTTCAAATATAAAATTTTTGTTTTCTTTTGATTACAGATCTGTTGTTGAAGTTCTACTATCAGCTGGTGTAGATGTGAATATACGAACATCCGCTGGTACAGCACTTCATGAAGCAGCATTATGTGGTAAAGTTGAAGTTGTACGAACGTTATTAGATCATGGCGTTGATCTAAATATTAAAGATAAGCAAGATAACACAGTTATGGATTTGTTAAATCAATTCCCAGCACATGTTACACAAGAAACAGTTAATTTAATTAAAAGTAAGTACAAATATGATGAAATTGTAAGCAGTTGTAGATTCAAACGTTTAAACTAGTATAGTTAAATAGTTTCGTAAATGGTAAATCGCAAAAATGGAATGGATAAAATAGGGAATTTACTCAGTATGGCCTCTTAGTAGATTGTGATCTTTCTTAAAGTCCGTCGACGTCAAATTATCCCTGCTGTTCTTAAACAGTTCCAACATAACAACTTACCCTTTGATCTAAGTGTGTCCCGGCCCAGGACACCCACTCTAACCTAACCTTACTTAGTTAAAACACTCCCATTTCTTTCGATGAGTTCGAAGACCCCCCTTAATGCTTAACATGAGTATTAAATACTTCCCGTCGTTTAATTGTAGGATATCGTGGCTCACATGTAATGGACTGCAGTGATATGGATCCAGATCGTGAAAGTTTAAGTCAATCGTTACCACCAATACCTGTACCTGATTCAACACTTGGTAGTCCGTATGAGAATGTTCGACCGTCGTCACGTGGTCGTACGCGTACAGCATCACCAAATAGTACATCACCTTCACGATGGGATTTTTATCGACAATCAAAATCGGTCGATGACGCTATCGATGATCGACGAAAATCTGGTGCTTCAGCATTATCTTTGTAAGTAAAAATATATTATTTGAAATTTTATTTCCTTTACTTTTTTAGGATCCATAAAATGTAGTTCACTTTAATTTGACGACTAGTTTCCAAAAATATTGAACTTTTTACTTTTCTCTCAATTGAAAACCTAAGCATTTTTTTAACTTGGAAAAAATGAGAAAATTCATTGATTTTAGACTTCAAAAACGATGAAAAATTAGTGCCGAATAACTTATTTCAAAGTTAATTTTAATCAATATTGGGTCAGGACCAGGAGTAACATATGACATCCGGGGACTTTTCAGGGTTTCCGAAAAAACTTTAATTGCCAGGAAAACTTAAAATTGATTGATTGAGTTTGAATGAACTTAGCCTCTCAATTTTCCAGTCGGTCTGAAATCACTGTGAAATACTATGCTTGGCCCAAAATTTATAAAAAGATTATAATTTCCAAGAAAATCACCTTCTCTTCTCCCATATTGTTGTTAAAAAGGATGCAACAGCAGGTTTTTTTATTAAAAATAAGAGGGTTGCAAAAACAGAATATAATTGAAATACTCAATAAAATTTTTAAAGAAAAAAAAAACATCCTTTTTTGTATATCATTAATATAATCAGAAGAACAAAAAAAAAACATGAACTCGAAAAGTTTATACTTCGAAATTTATATACATTTTAGTTCGTCTTATGTATAATATAGTATTCATTAAGTTTCTAAGATGTTTGATATATTTATTATATATTGTATGGTCAAAACACGAAATTGGTTCAAATTTATTTTGACTTATTGAATATAAGATTCAACACTATGAGCATATTGTCGAAATCAATATTTGTTTTGTCGCCTTCGGAATAGGCTCCTATACACACTATAAATTTAATCGAATCGAAACGGATAACCAATTGTTACAGTATACGATTATACATTTTCGTCATACAAAACCTAGAAATTTTTTCTCAATTGATGAGTAATCTTCCACGGATTTCCTCACTCAAATACTATAATATAGCGAAATATCACTTTTTTGGCCGTAATTATTTCGTGGAATATCGAAAAAAAAAATGTACATAATTCACTGTCACTTTGAGCATTATTGATTTTTGAAGAGAAACCTACTATGGGTGCTTTAGACGATTTGTAATAATAAATAATATTTGCTGGGGTAAAATCTTATGATTTTACGTCAGCAACGGGCTATGAATATAGCTTCAGATATATCACCGTAATCTAGGAAAACAAAACTTTTTTCAACCGAAAAACAACACCTATGTTATAATAATTAAAACTGTACAATTAACTATCAACTAAGTAATTCTTATATTTGGTAACTTCTAATTAGTGCTCGTAGATCGCGTTTGATATAAACTTTGTAAAGCATGATTAATTTTATGGTTTGTTTATATTTTTTCAATGTTATCGTCATTGTTTTCAATTTTTTCTCAGATAATGAATGTCTTTAATGATTCTCAACCATTTTTAAACTGCTTGCTGTTGCCGTAAAAACAATTTAAAAAAAATTTATTTCACCGTCTTCACTTTCGAAACATCTTTTTGAGATTTCGACTTTTTAGCAATTTTGACATGATTATATACTTTTTACCTGGAAAGTATTCCGAAATTTTTACAGGCAATTTGGAGGTACTCTAGAATGTCTATCCTAAGTTTTTGACTTCGAAAATCCTGTGCTTCCTGAAAAATCCGTTCGCCGTAAAAAACTAAAAAAAAAATTATAAGATTGTCAACTAACTTTGTACGTAATTAAATTGAATTTGAACGAAATTCGGTTTTTGATTATACAAAACATATACAACCTACATTAGAATTGTTTATATAAGTAAACTAGAAAAGCTTTTTATATAACATTTTGTAAGCAAAGCTGCTTCTTACTTACTTGCACTGTGCACTCACCAATTGTATAAAATATAAACTTTACTTCATATAGTACGTCATGTTTTTGAAACAACCATGTTGTACCTCTCTACCTCGATACCTTCAGTTTCTACATAGTTCAACAAGAATATTATTTTATTCACAAAAAAATAACATAAAATTTATTTAAAAACAAACTTTAACTGATATGATCTTTCGAAATAAGATCAATAACTTTCTAATTAAACAAAGAGCTGCAGGCAATTTATTTTGGGAAATAGCTTTTGGTAAAACTTTCTAAAAAAGTCCTTCAGAATTGTGAGAATTTCTTTCATCATAAGAGTAGAAGGTGTAAGCAAAAATATTAACTTCAGTAATTTTCGGGCCTGTTTGTGTACTTTCGTTAAGTCGTACTCAGTAAATTAAAAAAACTTGTGATAGAATATGGTGAAATTAGTTAAATTGAATGAAATTATTTATATTATTTCTCTGCTCTAATATTTTCACTCTCAAAAATTATGTAGAGGTTATAATTTACAAAGTTAAAGAACATTTAACGTTTTAAATTTAATATGCAAAACACGTGAGCAAATCTCACATCACGCGACTAAAGATTACCGAACAGTTGACGCGAGTGCTGACGGGTTAAGTAAATTCTTTGAAAACTTCTATATGAATACAATATTAATTACATTAGTTATTCCACACAAAACCAATTTACAACGTTTAGTACTACATTGTAATATCGACCGTACACAAGGGCTGTCCTTGGGAAATTGAAGTATTATCCATGTAAACCATGTTCTATTTTTGTTATTCGCACAATTGCCCACGATACCAGTCTCGTTACAATGTTATAAATTTCGATTTTCGGGATGCAAACAATTATATTCTATTAAGAAAATTATGAAAAAGAAAAACTTATAGCACTTGAAAACAAAGAATGAACGATGAATGAATTTATATATTCATATATATGTATAAAAATCAACTTTTCCTCCTTCGTATACAACAGAAAAACTCAACTCTTAAGAGTTTTTGCTTCTCCTTGTAACTTCAAAATTTTTCCTATAGTTTTAACAAGATATGAAATGAAAATATGGAGAGAAAAATCATTTAATTTAACTGAATGTCCAGTGTCCAAAAAAAATCTACTTAATCATAAATGAACGCCTAACATTCGTACAAAGTCCTTCTAAGTAAAATCTATGCAACCATTACTGAGTACTAACTTTTATCTTAATCCAGAAACTCGAAAACGAATTCCCTCTGATATACTTAGAACAAAAAGACGTAGAAATTTGTTATTCGGCACACAGTTAAATCTCAAATCTTTATCGAAAATAAAAGACAGCCTTTGAACCAAAATTTAGAGGAAAGTAATTGACTAATTCGAATTATTTTTCTGTTATTCTGCCGACAAATAGCACATGAAATATTTTTCAGAGAAAAATTATTGATTAAAACCATTAACTTTTCAACGAGGTTTTCTATTCTGTTAAGAAAAAAAAGAACTCCTTATAACAATAATAATAAATAAACAAGAAGGCTTTCGAACTTATCATCGAAGATACTCTTAGAAAAACACTTAAAATATTTATTTCTTAAGATTTTTTTTCAATATAATTTTTTTCTGTCTAATAAAATAATGAAATAATAATGTAATTTTTCTACTTTTTTTTTACAATTTCTTCAATCAATTTTACACAACTTTTTCAATCATTAAAGAGAAACTAATATTCTTAGCAAAATTATTTTTTTGTTTTTTGCAAAAATAAGCTTGTAGGAAAACTCTCATCTCCTCCAATAAAATGAAGATTTAAATTAAAATCGGTTCAGCCCTTTCAAAGGCATAAGCTCTTTTCTTAGCTGCTTTAGGAATTTTATTGAGTTTTTTTGTTTGTTTGAAAGGGGATTTGATCGAGAGTGTTTTTAGCTAGTGTTTCAAAAATATGTCGGGGATTATTAAAATTTTGTAAATTTCGACTTTTGATTACAATTTGACTTTTCTTTTAAATTACAGAAGTTCGGATAATAGTTACTATCAAAATTCACCAGCACCAAAATCATTTATGGATCCATGTTTTCATTCATCAGAAGAGTATCCGTCGTCCATGTACAGACAACGAGATTCGGACCAAATAAGCATATCGTCAACGGCATCTAGTACTGGTGGTATGACATCGTCTAGAGATCGTGATCATCGTCAAGCTGATAATTCATCAAATAATATTTATTTACCAATGGGTCCACGTTCGAGTGCTCATAGTCCTGGTTCAAATAATAAAGTTTCGGTAAGTTACTTAAAGCATTGCCCATATTTTTATTTCGGAAATTTTATTTACAATCTATGGATTCCTCCTGGATCCTTGCCTGTTCGTTTCTCGAATTCTGTGTCTCTCTGGGAGTTTATATAGTCGTTAAGGATCACCAAGGCTATTTGAAATAAAAAGCTTGATTTTTGTTTATATGAAGTTGGACTAAGTCTAGATCAATTCTGAAAATTTTAGGGGTGGGGGAAATTGTACTAATTCAAAAATTACAACGAAAAATTTTCATTTTTCTTTTAGCCAACACCGCCAAAGAAACCACCACGTCGAAATTTATCCGTATCACCAACACATTTAACACCAATGTCAATGTCAGCAGATAGTACGAACGCCATTAACAATCATGCTTACGAATATCTATTTTTAGCGCGAAGTGGTGCTCGAAGTCAAGGTGATCTCGAAGAAATCGGTAGTCGTACTTTACAACATGGCCGTAGCGTAGACACGTACGTAGAAATGAATAAACGATTTAGTATAGCGCCTCAAGACCATACATTATTACAACGAGGACGTAGTGAGGAATTAGTTTTAGACGATTACAATAAGGATGTAGCCCCATCAACCCCAGTTACCAATAACAATCAACGATTACAACCTGTGGCCATAACCGCTGTCTATGAGAATGTTGCCATAAAAACACAAAACCCACGACGTAAACTACGTCGACATCATGACGTTTACGAGAATTTCGAGTTACGTCATAACGATCCAGTAAAAAATACTTCCTCAACACCAAATATCACGGAAAATGTCAGATTATCGACATTCGTATCGAATGCTTACATTATGTTAAAATCCTCGGAAGAGAGTTTAATCGATGACCATCGAAATAGTGGAGAAGGGCACACACATCAAGGTTCACCACATCACACGAAACAATTGAAGCGTGTCACGCAATTACAACAGCAGCAACAACAAACCCCAACAAGTCCCACACATTATAAACAACCTCCTACACCGGATCATCCGCCGCCTACGCCAATGCAAGCGGAAAATACAATACATGATCGTATTAGGCCGTTAAGTCAGGTAAGAGAACCGTTGTATATTACTTATGCAAGAATTGCATGAAACAAAAATGTTTGTTTGTTTAACCAAAAAAAAAAAAAATGTTTAAATTTGCCTGTGGTATGTTCATTAATTTTTAATTTGTGTGTACCGTCATATTTGTGTGTATGTTTGCGTGTTCATTAAAACGGCGTTAATTAATAATGAAATTATTGTAAAATTACAAGTTCCAGAAAATCTTGATTTTCAAATTGAAAAATGAAACCTAAAACGGTTCCTCTACAATTCCCAGATTTAGACTTAATTTAGATTCGCAAAAAATAAAACTGAATCTTAGTGGGACATTTTAAGGGGGCACACAATTTCAATACTCAAAATTCATCGCCAATTATTCGATTAGAGTTTAATTGATAAGGCAAAAAGGAGGGAAAGAAAAATTTTTATGAGAGGTCCACACTAGGGAAATTTTTACTCTCTCCAACGGGGAAATATCAATAAACTTACGTTCGGGAGAACTTATTTTATATAATTTTCATAATTAATAACGCCCGATTAATTTGTTTTTCGTTTGCTAATCGTCCATACCATTTTTTTTTTTACAAAATATCATTTTTCTTTTATATTTAATTAAAAATAACCGTGATTTTAGGCAAACCCAAAGAATTTATAAAAAGTCTCAATTTATCTTATCTAAAAAGATATTTTACTACTAGTTTTCCTGCTATTAACCCAAATTTTGATCTCATTTAAAATTTCTCCTTTTAGTATTCCTTAATTAAAGAACGCGGATTAATCAATAGTAGTACATTTAGTTCAAAAGTATACGCATAGTTTTGACTTCAATGTAATAAAATTTGCCTATAATAACAAATAAAGAACTTCGAATCCTGTGTGCAATCAATAAATAATCTACTAATAATTTTTTTATTTAAAATAATTATTAAAAGCTCAATAGTTCTAATAATTTTGTTTTAAGGTACCTTAAGATTTTCGATATCTTGATGGTTCTAACATAATCCTAGAGTAAATTTCGAATAAAAGGAACCTCTTTTAAATAACTTCCCTGTATGGTAATCATTTCTGAAAAGCTGGAAATTTGAGAAGCTGTTGTTAACATCATGCCTAAAAGTTTTTTTCTCTACAAAAATTTAGCCGAGGCTATGAAATAGTCGAGGTTAGGCAATTTTTGTTCTTTGTAGAGTCGAACAAAATGTTTTTTGCTTTTTTAATTCAATTATCTTTTTATTTAAATATATTCCTGTAGGAATATTCAAGAAACGTGCCAAACGTCTCTGGCTTGGAAAATTTTCTTAAAGGTAAATTCTCTTAGACACGACCTTAACAATAGCCTCTCATATTTTCAGCCGTTCTGAAATGATTGTCAAATACGACGCTTGTCGCTAGACATACTTTTTTTACTACTTTTGTTAAGCATAATTCGAATGCTTTATTAAAAAAATTTAGCTCAAGTTAAATTTTGAAGGCTCATCTCATTTGGAATTTACTCTACATAGTAAAAAGTACAAAGTGGCCACTTACAACTTACAATATATACTCTCATTTTTTATTTTTGCAATAATTAAGTGCCTTATCTAAAATCATAGAGTAGACATTTTTTTTTAATAAATTTTATTAATTAGAACAAAAAATTGTAAATTATATCAAATAATTAACTAAACTAATGGTGTCATTAATTTTTATTGTTTTAGAGAGAGGTCATTGGACCCCCATTCTTATTTTATTTTTATTATTTTTATTATGCATTTAAAAAAAATTAGCATTTAAATTTTTATATTATGATACTTATTATTATGTGAAACGCATTTTCATAAATATATATTAGGTGACCCAAAATTATCCCATTAGAAGAAGACCAGTGTGATATAAAGACTAAAGTTCATAGAATAAAGCCCTTTTGTAGCTTTTAGATCCGATGTACAATTAACAATACAGTGTGTCGTTATTTATCGTTTGAAAACTGTAAAAGTAATCCGTTTTTAAAATTGTATTCTCTATATCACTGTTCTCTTCTAATGTGATAGTTTTGAGACACTCCATATATGGTTGAAGTGAGAATGAGTGAGATAAAGATATATAAATTATCATCTATAATGACATATTTTTTAATATTTTTGCATGCACTAAAAACTGAAACAATACACCCAACAACTTCAACACCCGTCATGTTACAATTAAGACTGAATTGTGATATTATTTAATAAAAAAAAAAAGAATAAATTATCCTTCACACCATAAACATGTAAAGTAATTATGTTGTCATATGTTTATTTATACATTCTAAATAATAATCATATGAAAAATAAACAATTCTTATAGAGATTCAAATTACATATTAGTTCATACAATTGTTTTACATTTATGTAATAAAAGTTGCCTAAGCTATACCACAATAGATTAATAAAAAATGATTGAGTGTTATTTATTAAACCATCAGTACTCACGTCAACCGTTTGGTAAACTTTAATCGCATGATGAGAGGTTTTCTCACGCGTTAAATATTCTTTTACTTTTGTAAATCATAACCTCTACATAATTTTATTTTTTAATGCATTAGCTAATTAAAAATAGTTTGATATTATGGAATGATATTTAAAAGTGAAAATATTACAGCAGAGAAGTAATCTAAATTATGTTTTAAATAGAATGTGAGGGAAATGCTCATAACGCGAATGCTGGCGGGTTAAGGTACCTATTATTTGAATATAATTATCTAGGAAATCGTATTGACCAACGGGTTTGTATTATTTGAAAAAAAATGAACGGTATTTTGTCATTATAGATGTTTTTATAGGCTATTTTTTGGTATGTATGTGCTGTGTATAAATTGTATTATAATTTTGCTTGTGTGCATTTGAAAGAAAAAAAGCAGTATTATTGCCAAAATGTTATGTTTTCTGTTAAAATTTATTATTTTATTTAAAAAAAAAAAAAGAATGAACAATAAGAAACTGTTTTTCTATTTATTTTATGGTTTTTTTTTATACTTAATTTATTATTTCCTTTATTTTTCCTTTACTTTCCAAATTCTTTTAATTTTATTTTTTATTATAATTATATTAACTAAATTTTATTTGAGAAAATTAATCTTGAGGTAAGAAAACTGATAAACCAAGATTAGAATTATAAAAAATGCATGTGCATCTTTGTTGCACTCTCTTGTTAACTAAAAAGCTTCTTCATGAGAAACGTAAAGGGACAAAAATTGGAATAACGGTATATGTTGTAAATTTTATGTTTAATTCTGGATAAAAGAGGGGTGTGTTGTAATCACTGTGATGTTAAAATGATTTTGATGCAAATCTTGAGGTAAAGTCGTTTTTATTTCCCGCAATATGTTGCTTGAATTAAATGAACTTTTCGAATTATAAATAGTTTTATATTCAATTTTATTTCGAAAACAATTTCGACTAAAAATAGTTTCGAAACACTCCTAAAAGTAAACTGTTTCCAACAATACACATCAACATTTTTTCATCCGTCAAAATACATTTTATTAGCCCTTTTCTATGTAGTCTTCAACGAATGAACAAGAGTGGTTTAGTTTCAAACTGAAATTAAATTAAAAAATAAATATTTTCGATATCTCCGATACTTTTTAACAGATTAAAAGCGAATTACTTAATGGCTTAGATAAAAAGCATAGCTTTAAATTATGCTATAGAAATTTCCGGAATCGTTCGATTGAAAAATCTCTTGCTTAACTTACGACGGATAATATTTGTTGGATTTTACCAAAAAAGTAAACTAAAGCCAAAAATCTGCGTATTCTTGAAAACAGTATTTTAGTATGTAATATGATAACACGATTTTACACCCTTAAATATATGTAAAAACAGACCCAGTATCATTGATATGTATAAACCATTGCCTATATTCTCATTATAAAATAATCACAAAATCTTCATTCTTTCATACCATATTTGATACGAATAGGTATTTCTAAAAGGTGTGCTTTGATATTTACCAAGTCATTTATGATTCTAAAAATCTTTTGATCAAGATTATATCATTGTTACCATAAAGTAACGTTTGATGTTCATGTAAGTATATAGAAAAATAAATGTATGATCAAAATAATAATAATATTTTTAAAAAGCTTTTATTTATTCAAGGAAGTGATTGAGGTTTATATCATGTATGAAAGTAAAAAATATAAAAAAACGTTTTTACAAAATGTTACCTTAACTATTAATTTCCTTCATGAAACATTATATATTTTTTCGAAATTATTATTATCATGGTTCAATTCTCATTTTGATACCATCATTATTCGAGAATAATAAAAATTTTCATTTGAAGTGTAATGATATGTAGAAATTTTGTTACCGGGTAATTTTAAATGTTCATAAATCGCGCAACGAAATGTCAAATATTTAGGGTTATGATTAGTGGAATTATAAATGTCAATGTCAATGTGGGAGTTTGGCAAATATTTAAGATTCTAGATCAAAACTGCTGTAAGTTATAAATATTATAAAATTAGGCTTTTTTATAAAAATTTCTTACAAAGTATAATTCTTTATTGCACGTAAAGAAATGCTTTAAATGCCAAAGAACTTAAATAGCGTTAATTTCATAGCTTTTTCCTGAAAGGCTTTATCTTTTGGCTAAATGAATTCTAGCAATTACCCCATCTTTGATCCATGAATTTCGAAGATTTATTAGTTCATTTAAAGAAGACAGGATTTAGATATATTTTTATTTTCTTTTGTTACAATCTCTATTTTCTCATATCATAGGGATTTTTAATAGTAATAAATTAATAAGATCCTTTCCATTATGACCATTATTAACGGGCCATTCACAGTTTCAGTGAAGAACTCACTTTTCCCTTTTATTTTGTATTTTAATTAAACTTAAATTAAACCTCTAATTATTCTTTTTGTTGTAATTAATTAAATTGAATCATACAGTATAAAATATTATTTTACCTGTACTTAAATAAATTGCCTAAAGAAATATTTTATTTCAACATTATTTATTAAGTTCAATGGCTTCATTTGTGTGTATCTGAATCTTAAATCAATTTCGTAATTACCAAAAAGACATAAATTATATTCTCTTTTCAATTGATTTCTTCTCCAATGACTTTTAAAAATAGTAAATATAAATTTAGGTTAGATTTTACAGGGAAAGAAGTTTTATCACTGTAATTTGGAAGATCTAATAGTGCTGTTCTTTACTCGGAAGGCCAAGAATCATTTCGCTATTATGTATTAAAAACTTTGTGTCTTTATTAAACCTTTGTTTTACAACAATTATATTTTAAGCTCTTCTATACTGTGTAGAAAGACGTTTGTTCTAAAATATCAGAGTATCGTGTCATTTCTTTAAGGTCGATCATCGAAATAGCAGCTGATGTAACGTTTTTTGTTTATTTCATTTTCTTTTTGAAATTCAGCTTCAAATCCTTTTGCCAATCAATATCATAAATATTGTTTATGCAGGCTAAATTTCTTTTAGGATTTAAAACTTACCTGATTCTACAACTGCCAATTCTTAGCCACAAGTTTCGAGCCATCTAATTCTCTTCTTTACCTCTAGGACAAAGATATTATCGATATTGTTGATCTTTTAATGATTCTATTGGTAATATCGATGAGTATAGTTTCTTCATAAAGCCCTTTTTGACAAATATTGATCTACTTTAGTACTTTTTGGGTAGTAAGAGTTCTGAAGTTAAATAGTAGAAGACTTGTTGAATAATTCCTGTCTTTTTAGGCTTTCTTTCCAAATTTTCACCATTTTTTATCCTGGTAGTAGAATTTGTATTGTAGAAGAGTATCAGATCTTAAATCTTTAGTTAGTCTTCGGGTTTTTTGTGTTTTATCTGGTTTTATATCTAATGATGATCTATTTTTCTCTTTTAAATAAATTTCTACTTAATACCTTGAATCTATTTAAACTCTTTTAATAAATATCACTAATCTCAGTAGGTAGGTACTTGAATTTTGTATCATAATAAAGATATTATATCAAGACGTAAGTGATAATTTCTACAACATTCTATTTATTGTAGGTACGTGCATTTAGTTTATGAGTTCGTGTTAATATTATAATTAATATTAAACTTGTTTTATTTATTCATAAAAATTAAATAATTTATTTCTAATATTTATGAATATAATATGCATATTATAGATAAAACTACATAATTTTTTTCCTATATATTCAACTCCTGTCCCAATCAGAGTCACATAGACAGATACACTGGTGTAGATAAAATACATTTATAGTCATATCAAACATGGTAAATGGTATGCTCAAACATAATAATAATAATATAAATATGAGCTAAGTTAATATGATGTTAGTAAACAACATACATTATAATCTAGACAAGTAATTCCCACACGATTTTGTCACATTTGGTTTTCTGTTTAAAATATCTTTCTGTTATGGAGAGTGTTGGTTACCACACTTTTTTTGTTTTTTTTGTTTTTGGTTAGGATCATGTACCAAAATACTTTTCAAGGATATTTATAGCTTTCCTTATTTGAAATTTAAAAAAGAATTTCATTTATAGCGGCCAGCCCTTCTTGACAGTGTGTGGTTACCATAGACATAGGAAACGTAGGGACGGGGTATAAAGTCCGACTTCAGACGAGGGGAGCGTTCCACTCAGAGGGGAGCCAATGTGCCTACTTTCCACTCTCTGGTACTCTTACAGAAATAATGTGCCTGCTTTTGATTGGCTCGGTTACACTCCGTTTTTTATTTGCTGTTTTATCTTGAAAATGCATTTATTTGCACTCTCATTCTCCTTTATCGCGTATCTCCTTTATCATTCTCTTTGATCCGAAGATCAAGGCAAAGTCACGTATGAAGTAATCGGTCTGAATATCTCTTCCACAATACACTATCCACTGAAAATTCATTGCGGAAAAACTATGCAATCTTCGTATTATCTTCTTAAAATATCGCATATTGAATTCATATATTTGCACCTTTCCTGCTCTTTTTATCTATTGGTTTTGGCGTAGATTGACTCTCGAGTCAGCAAACCGCGAACCGTTACCTACCAGTAGTAAGTCAAACAGATTAGACTTATAATCTCAATTTCGAATCTTAAAGAGTTGCACATAAAAGTCAAAAGAAACGATCAGCCCAGAACTATTAGCAGTCGAAAGAAGATGATGCCTAGGAAAGCTGTAAGGATTTTTTCCGCAGTTTTAAATTTCCTCATTTCACAGTAGCCATTTTCATTCGACTACTTCGTTATTGAAGTTATATTTCTTTAGGCGCGTGATGAAAAAATGATGAATGTGAATTTTTATTATGCGCGCGCACAGGATGACGCGAAAACTACATATTGAAGTTAGCTACAATTTTTTAACTAATGAATATTAGTTTTCCAAATTAATCTTAAGAAAATTAGTCTTGTTTCATAATAAAGCATACCTTTAAAAACACTTCAGTGTAGGATTTATATGATTTAAAACGCAAAGCTTAACAGCTCAAATCTAATAAGAATGCACATACACGATTGAAAGATAATCTTAAAACGTGATTTTTTGGAACGTTCCAAAGATTCTCATCTCCAATTTTAATGACAATATCTGGTTAGAATTTGTCTTCTTCTTAAACCACATCCTTAAAATTTGGCTCCAGACTATTTAACTTATATATATTTACAAATAATTAATGTTGAGTCAAGTGTATCTTATCTATAAAAAAATTCTTGGAAATAAAAAAAAAGAACACTGAAATATGAATTGTATTTTCTATAGAACCATCATCATATTTTATTTCTATAAAAATAAGTATTTAGTTTTAATACTCACATATATTCATTCCTCCACTCAATCGAATATATTTATATACAATTTAATCATATGTCTAATAATAAACCAGTAAATAATTTCATTCAAAACAATTTCTATATTCATTGTTTTGAAAAATATTTCTCTTAATTACTTCTTCATTATTATTTAAAAGAGAGACTTGAGAATATTTTAAGATGTGTTGAAAACTATTTGAAAATAAAAAAACTTTTATCTATTTTTAATATTATTATTTCAATTGTTTTTTGATCATACGTACAAGACGTTTGCATTTAAAATGTTCGTTACTCAATTATTTTAAAACTGCATGCGTGAGATTTAGTGAATGTGCTTGTTTCTTGTGCTTGTTTATTGATTAAAAATAATGTTATTGTGTTTAATAAAATAATATTTAAATGATTATGATGACATCGAAAGAATATCAATTAATACAATCACATTGTAAAAATGTTTTAAATAATTTAATAACAATTATGTATTATTTATCGACATCCGGCGATGATCATGACAACAATCAATTACAACAGGAATATAAACGACGTTCACGTGATATTGAAACTGAAACGGATGAAGATTTTCTAATGTTTCCGGCATTGGATGAATCAAGTGGTAGTTTATCGAGTAGTATTTCATTATCGGATCGAAGTATATCGACTGATAATAATGTTGAAGAGTTTGTTTGTGATGTACCATTTGCAGGTAAGAGGAAAAATATTTTATTTTTTAATTTACATTTTGTTAAAAGATAATGTGACCAGTTTTATAGTTTAAATTGGTCGAGGAAATGTTAGAACAAATTTTTTAATTTACTGAGTATGACTTACATTAAACTAATAACAGTTCACGAACATGACCGAAAATTTCCGAAGTTAATATTTTTTGACTTACACCTTTACTCTCGTGATGAGAGAAATTCTAGGTTGATTGATAGGTTGAACTATCTACATTTTTTTAAATAGATTTTTTCAAATACTGTAGAGTTCCTCAAATGAAAAAACCTGAAAAATTTAGAACTCGAAAATAGATAACATTATATGTATGAGGATAGAAAAAGTTTCAACTCCATGTACCAAAAATAAAATTTATTTTAAAGCGTCAGCAAAATGCTTATAATGCGAGTGCTGACGGGTTAAAAAGTCGGTTTCTATTGATTTAAGTTCATTTTTCGAACTCTTAAATCCCTCCTCTGCACGTTTTTTATGTATCTGTTCCTTTAACATCATTTGATTTAAAAAGTTTTCCGCCGAAGTTGATAACTTCTCTCCTTCCACTCTCAAAAATTATCTAGTCTAAAATTTACCGCAGAAAATGTCACTAATTTTTGTAAAAAAGCACGTTTAGAGTTATAACATTTATTCAAATAAAATATTCGAGCGGTGATACTTTTTTTTAAATAGGCAACTTTAGTTTTTTCTTTGTTATAAAATTGCCTATCGATTTACATAATACAATATTATGTAACATTTCATTCAACAGTATGTATTATTTATTTATTTTATACCTTTGATTTAAAATTAAATTGAATAGAAATTAAATGAAAAGATTCAAATTGATACAGATTTTGAATAAAGAGAGGATTTAGAGATAGTATTTAATTTGAGTTAAGTTTATCATCTATATATATTCTAATAATTGATAGATAGACGTGTGGAATAGAAATTTGTTTTAATATTTACATTTGTAAATACCTTGTATGTTGAATGTTGGGGTTATATGTCTCTAGTCTCTAGTCATACTCATCTAATATATAACACTTATATAGTAGGTATGTGTACCTAGGTAGAGTACACTGTCTTCCAACACGTACATTCTAAAATAAATACAATCCCTGTAGAACAGGTTATAAAAGTAGAAAAACTGGATTTGATCCAGTTAATTTCTTAAACGTATGTTCTCAATCAGTCTACTTAATTTTGAGATTTTTCAGTCTTTTTATTGATCGAGATTAATCGGAATTGAAATTCGCTAGTCATGAGCAAGACCAAGACCAAAACCAAAACTGTATTTGACTATCTTTGTTTTACTCATTGGTTTTGGTCTTGCAAGTCATGTTTGGTCTTGCATATGCATAAGAACAAGATCAAAGTACAACATCAAGTATGCTAGACAGAAGCAGTTAATTACAAAAGGACCAAAATCAACGTGTAAGACATAAGCTCAAGTCTAAGTGTGTAAGATAAAGACAGTCAAAGTACCCTTATTTGGGCTTGGTGCACATCACTAAAATTCGGTAAACAGGAATACAAAAATGAAAAAATTCATATTGACCACATTCATGAATTTTTAAGCCTTGTTTAAACAGAATGCAATCCTTGGACAGATAGAGTAGTTTCTGGAATATTCAACCATCCAAATTAAAAGGAAAAAATTACTTACGACTTACCACGCCGATAGATTACGTTCACTTAGTATGAGTCCGAATTAACGTATGTTGCAAACTATAGTCTCGCCACCTGTGAGTGAATTTAACAAGTTTTCAGAAATCTGAATCGGTAAAAAGAAACGTTTTTTTATTTTATGGATAGAAACACTTATATGACTCTTTTGGGATATATTTTTAATAAATAAAAAATATAACATCCTTTAAAATTTGGTGAAAAATTGATACAATAAATTGCTAATGCAATATACTTTAAACTTTTCTTTCATTTTTAAACTTTTCTGTGGCTCATTTTTGGACTGCATCAATCCTATAACGTTTTCGTAAGAGTGCACTTCCTTCTCGAATAATTGTTGTTTTTTTTTTCCAAATAGAAATGAAAGACTCTGTACTTGTTCAATATACACGAAACTTGAGTATTTATTTACATGTGAACACAATTTTCAAGAAATACGAGACATTTTGTCAATTCATTATAAACATTGACAGTATGACTATGAGCAGAACACTACCATGCAAGAAGTGAAGCAATGAGTTACATGAGAGCTATAAAACGTAGCTAGCTAGAGCTTGGTACATAATATAATATATAGTCTGAACTCACAACAAACTACATCGCATAGTCACAAACTAAAACAAATATTTAGAGATCGTGCCACATAGAAGTTGAGAGTATTTCATTTTAGAGGTAACAACAATCGTCGACGCGGTATTAAATAAATATAAATACATACATTTATAGGTTAACAATTTACAAGACTTAAGGTATATAGAATATACTGATAAAACAAATTTAAGCAAATAGTCAATTGACTAGACCCGATAAATGCTTCTGAAAACTTATATAGGATGATCCGCAGCATTAAGATTGCAACCTCTCCATATTTAATCGGGAGACTTCCGAAATCGTGAGATATATCTGGAATCTCGGAAACCGTTCCAATGATTTTCATGAAATTTAGTATGCAGGGGGTTTATGAGGCGTAAAATCGATTTAGCTAGGTTTTATTTTTAGAAAACGTTGTTTTATCTCGGAAACTTAAACCTCGGAAACGGCTCCAACGATTTGCATAAAATTTATCTAGGTTTTATTTTTAGAAAACATCTTTTTCTCTCGGAATGTTTAATCTCGGAAGCGGCAACAACGATTTTACTGAAATTTAGTTTCTAGGCGGTTTTGGGGGTGCAAAATCGATCTAGCTAGGTTTTATTTTTAGTCTTCATCTTAAATGTGACACACTGCATATATTAGACTCATAAACTAATTCTCGTAAACATATAATTTGACTAAATTTCTTCTACGTTTTTCTTTATCTACCTTATATTTATTTAAATTTTCAGTAAGTTACATGTAGTCTATTCAAATCAATGTTACAAATAGTCGATGTTAAACAACCAATTTACTTATGATATTTAACATGAATGCCAAAATAAATTTAATTATTTATCATACCATCATATCATATTTAATAGTACATATTCCTTAATTTTAGCTCGATTTTCTTTATTCGGTCGACATTTCTTTTACAACTTTAGCACAATGTCTTCTTCAGTTATAGATATCGACATTGGTTAAACATTAAGGATTGATTCAGATCAAAATATATTTTTGTAGTCATATAAAAAAAAAAGTTACAACGTCTATGATTCTAAGATTCATAATTGGGCTACTTTCCTGTCAGAAGTCTGACTGTTTATATTTTTATATGACTGTCCCAGAGCAAATAACGGTGGAATGCAGTTAATATCTAACTGTCGTCGCGGTATAAGATGACTTAAAGATTTTTCCACATTTGAACAAATCTGACATGAATGAAATTGTTTTCTAACTACGGAATCCTAAAACATAAAAAAACTTTGGTTTTTGACGCATTTTCGATATTTTTAGAGCATTTTTTTTACTTTACGTCATACAAATTGCCTACTTTACGATATTTTTAGAGCGTTTTCTTACATTTACGTCATACAAATTGCCTAGTTGAGTAGTTAACTAGTCACTTTAATACAAGTATTTGCTTGTAAAAATATAGTTATTAATGCTACAAGTGGGATAACTAGCAAATAATCTGACAGTCGTGGTGTTGCGGCATGAGCGTAAGGTTATGAGACATTCTTATGAAGACGAGTGTGGTAGATGTCGCTACGAGCCGTAGGCGAGTTGCGACAACCACACGAGTCTTCATAAGAATGTCTCATAACCTTAGAGCGAATGCCGTAATCACGACTGTCATATTTGCTAGTTATTCCGCAAGTAGCATTCAATACTTTTTACAACAATCGCTCGGGAAGTTGACTTTGAGAGAAATTTATCAATTTGAGAAATGATTTATTTACTTATTTTAAATTTAAATTTTATTGCATACAAATTTTTATTGCTCGTTCATTTTAATTTCAATTTTTAATTTTGTTTTTTTGTATGTAACACTCGCGTTTGACACAATCAGTGTGGTAACTTTAATAAATGAGGGTTAAGATTGATTACTTATTTTTTTTTAGTACAGATGGCGTGTCAGTAGTACATACAATTATGTAGTCTATAACCGAACATGTGCGTTTATGAAACACCTATAACCGAACATGTGCGTTTATGAAACACATATAGTTAAGTATGCGATTATTGTGTATTTTGAAGGTGACATACAGCGCTCGAAAAGTCTACTTCCCGAGTGAGCGTTGTAAAAAATACATTAGCAATGGTATTTTAACATTCCTTATCACTACACGAACCCAGTTGGAACTATACAGGAAATAAAATTGTAATCGATCATTTAGAGATGAAATACATTTAGGCTCAAGTCTTATATAAATGTACAGAATTCATTTTAAAATTAAAATTCTTACAAAATTAAACCATCAAGAATATGTATCACATTTTTTTAAAAGAAATTTTAAACAATTATTGTTTGACCGATATTCTCATTACAAGTTTTTATTTTCCATAAATCATTAAAAAAAATTTTATAAAAATACAGCAATATTTACAAAAAAAAAATTTTTGCTTACTTTAAATAAAATTTATACTTTTTTCTTAGTATTATAAATTTTCAAACAGAATCATACAAACCTGATTTCAATTGGTAAACAATTTACATTAATAAAAAAATAATAATAATAATCATTATTATATTAATAAAAATAAAAATTATTGTGTGATTTACGGTATAAAAATGACTTCAAAAATGGGATTTTTTTTTCAAAAATAATTAAAATAAATACACCTATATACATATTTCAATAGAAATTCATCATGACGAATATACTAAAAATGCATTTAATAACAATTTTTTGATAACATAAAATTTCAATTTTATATTTAATATTGATATATTAATCTTAAAATAATCGATTTGATGATTATATATTTGTTCGTGTTTATAATAATTTTAATAATTTTGGTGTGTTATATTTAAATTAATTTGTGAAGAATTAGAAAATCTGTACTTATGGCAAAAGCATGTTGCTCTTGTTGTGTATTAACAGTGTTAAAATGTTTTATCTGTTGCTGTATTCAAGAGACAACAAATATTTTATCAGGTTACATTTGATACGTATGTTTTTATTAAATAAATGTTCAATATTGCTAATGTTTTAATAATATTAAAAGACCTCGCACAAAATGGTGGGTCCACACGATACAGACTATTGTTTGTACAGACTGAAAATCTGAGTAAAAATGTTCATGTAAGACTTGACCATCATACCGACTTTTGTTTGCACTGGTATAGTGTGGACCTACCATTAGATATAATCTGTATTTCGGTCAAACTTTTTCAAATTTTGGCAAATGATAGTTTAAGTCATTCTAAAGAAAAGTTCCCATGGTCAAAAGTCATTAAAATGATAGGATTTCATGTTATAGCTAAATTAAAGTTGGAAAATGTACTTATTTGTATAATATATGCCTATGTGTGTATAGGCAAATGTATATACAGATATGTATAACTACATGCATACGTGTGTTTTTTAATGTAAGGGTGTTGCTTTTTAATTCTTGTTTTTTGACGAATATGTTACGAAATTAAAAGAAGAAGCAATGTTAACTGTTCAGTGGATCAATAATATGAATTGTTAAGATCAATATTTTCAGCTACATTATTAATCTTTTGTTTTATCTCTAACGGCTTGCAAAATGGGTCATACGAACCCAAAACTCAATTGACCTATGTTGCTCATTTACGAACTCTATCTCACTTTTTACGTCCTAAGCACGCTATAAATATTTCAGCTTGATATCTCTTTTCGTTTTTGAGCTGTCGTACTTCCAGGCAGACGGACAACCGGGAATGAACTAATTAGGTGGTGTTATAAACTTGGGACTAAACTTAGTATACCTTGATATTTCATATATACATGGTATAATAATAACCCTTTATTAAACTTCACACTAAATTGCAGAAGTAACCTCGTCTTAATTTTATTCTTCTAGATAAAAATTTTGTTCGTGGTAACAATATTCGACCACAATCTTAAACGTTTACACGTGGTAGATATCACATAAAACAATTCTTATTTTTAATTATTATAAACAAAATTCTGTGGTTATAACGATAAAATGCAATTTATTTATAATTTCTAAGATAATTAGAAAAAAAATCTTTTTATGTGAAATAAAATAACTGTTAAGAAGCAACCTCCAATTGAAAACATTTCTTAATAAAATAATAATTGAGAATATTATCATAATAAAACATTTTATAAGATCTTTAATTAAAGAATTGTTCCCTATTTAACACAATTTGTATGTAGGAAGCTTTTTAAGTTGATATTTATAATTCAAGCTATGTTAGTTAGTTTAGAAAAAGTGTATAAAATACTGGCGGAAGCGCCAGTTGAAAAAATAGTTCTGAATATTTTATAAAATTAAATTTACATGTTTTATTCTGTTTCAAAAAAATTGCTAGAGTTCTATCAAACCAAAGTGGCACCGAGCAAAAGAGAGTGTATGATGTATTTGTATGTGCACTCGTATCTACACTCTCTCTTGTTCAGTGCCACTTTGGTTTGATAAAACTCTATATTTCTAATATTAAAAACATTTTATTGGATTCGATAAATTTTCAACCACAATTAAACTCTAAATAGCTTTTAATTCGTTTGCATAAAGTCCGAATTATTTAAATACAACAAAACATTTTTTTAATGATTGATTTTAATTAATATTGAAGGTTATTAGTCAATAAATTCAATTAAAATTGTCATCGTCAATTACCAACAATTCCAGTCTAAACGACAACGCCAAACCCTTTTTTATAAATTTAAACATACAAATAAAATAACTCAAATACTCGCCGATTTTTTTTTCTCTTGTAATAGCTGTGTAAATACTATTAAATATTTTATTCGCAAATAATTTCAGTCTGTTACAACCAGGCTATTAATTTCAAGAATTTTTTGTAGACTTTGAATCAATAAAATATTAATTATACGCACAGTTTAATGTACGATTTCTTCACAATTAAGTTCAATTACATTTATTTGAAAATTATTAATTTATTCAGAAAATTTAGTTCCAAATTGTATTACATAATAGCGCCACTATCTTTTTTATTTTCAATGAAAGCTCATTTTTTTTTCAAGATAGTTTAATCTGAAACTATTTTTCTTTACTTATTGCTAACCAAGAGCTGAATACTTTTTAAAGGACAAGCTTTTATTGTACTAAAAAGTAGAAAGTAATTTTATCTATGAGTCACATATCCGACTATTTGTTAAAGCTTGAGGCGCTCAATTTAAAATATCAAAAATGAATCGGAACGCCTCATCCACATGCCTAATTATTTTTCGATACAACCTTACTATTGTCATCCAAACTAAATGTGCATGCAACATTTCAGCTCAATCGGAAACTGGGAAATGGATCAAATTTGAATTGCAATTACAGACAGACAACCGGGCAGATGAAATTAAATAAAAGCTTATAAAAAATTTCTAGAATTCCTGAAAATAGGGTAGAAATTCTAGGGATTTTTCAATTTTCTTAGTTTTTTTACGTTTCTTCACGGTTTTTTGCTAGCTTACAACGAAGCAAAGAAAATCTACTTAGAAGATACTTTAATTAGTCCGAAATTATAGTTCAGGCTTATATCACAGCATGGCGCCACAACTTAATTTGACGTTTCATTATGAAACTTTCATATTCTTCATAAAATTGATAATCAATAGTTGAGCTAAAAGTTTCAAATTTGTTTATGGTTAATAAAGCTGTTTTTTGATAGCTTGCAAGGACTTTTGTAATAATCAAAGAAAATCTAAGTTGGAGATACTTAAATTAGTCAGAATTTACAGTTCAGGCTTACATCAGAGAATGGCGCCATAACTTTTTAATTTGACGTTTCATCTATTTCATAAAACAGATAATGAATAGTTGACCTAAAAAATGACTACGTGGGAACGTGTCCATTTATAAAAACAGTGAATAAAAAAAAAAAACGTTATTAAAAATGGATGTATAGAAAGAATGTTTTATTTAAACTTTAAAATTTATAACGTGTTTGCTTGTGCTTCTTCTATCGTTTTTTAAATAATAATGTCTGCTGTAATCTCTGTATAATGTATAATAAAATGCTTGACAAGAGACCACCACATGGTGAAGAAGATAATAGACCTTGAGGACAGTGTGCCTGTGCCAGACTTAACTTGAATATGCTTATCCAAAATATGGTACAGGGATATCAATTTTAATAAATAAAACTTTTAATAAATTTTCGCGTAGATTTTTTTTATTATGCGAACAATCAAAGTTTTTCAGCATAAACTATTTTACAATGCACATATTAACGATGATTCATGCTATCAAGAATCTGTAAGTTGTGCTGAATTAACTTTATGTTGGTTCATTATCAGTAGTAATTGATTCAATGTGAAAAATAATTAATCACAAGTACACATTGTTATCAAAATGTTAAAGACCTCAAAAAAATACATAATAATCAAATACAAAAATCGTAACCTCGTAACAATTTAACACAATTTCTAAACGTCTTACATTACTTTTTTTTTAAAGTTCAAAAATGACGTCATATCCCTCTTACAATAATATTATTATTAATAAATATTTATCTTAATAAAGATAAACATAAATTTCATTTCGTTTATATTATTATTTACTAAAGTGATACCCACCCGCTTCGCTGGGTTTAAAAGTAAAGATTGATAAAGATTGCTCTCGCTTATCTCCTTTCTATAACACTCGAAATAATGGTAAGGATTGTTTTACACAGATAAAATATATGTATGGTTTTCTATTTTTTTAAATGTATAGATGGCCGTGAAATATTTTATATTAACTATTTTTACAGAAATCTGTAATTTAAGGTAATGTCAAATGACTACTTTTACAGAAATCTGTAATTTATGGTAATGTCAAATGTCAAATTAAATTAAATTTTTTTATCTTTATAAATTATAGTTCATGTGTTATTCTGATATATCAGCTATATTGCTGTACAGTTTCATTAAAAATCATTCGCTAGTTTAAGCGTGAAAAGCGTAACAAACAAACATGCTTACTTTCGCATTTATAATATATAGAGATATACAAACAAACAAAAAAAAGAAAAAGAAAACTGATTAGATTCCAACCGGAAAACACAAAAATCTATAAAATACACTTTTTTTTTTTGTGTGTGATTACATAATATATTATAACAGTAACCGGAAGGCGCTAAATATTTATTTAGCTACTTTTGTAACATAGTTTACTAAAAAAATTAATTCTTTATCTAAATTTATTAGCATAGAACCGAGAACATACATTAATTTTTTGTTTATTGATAGATTAAATAAAAAAAATATGGTTTTTTTGTTTTTGTTATAAAAATATGCGGATAGATAAATAAATAAACGTTCATCTATTTGAGTGATAAATAATTATTATATCGATATGTACAACATATGTATATGCATATAATTTGTAAGGCCCTGTAATTAAACAAACATTGTGTAAGTCTGTATGTAAAACTCTAGCCTAACCATTCATTTGAGACCTTTTATAAAAATAGTATTCAGCTGATTTACTTAATTAAAACTATTTTTTTATTTATTTTACGGGCTAAAGGACTCTGCACTATTAGATAGGAAAATAGGTTTCTGTGAAACTTTTTCAAACCGCCCCCAAAATGCTCTTCAGATCGTTCTGATCAAAAAACCTCACGGTCACAAAACGTTTAACGAGTAATTTACGAGCTACGAGCAATCAAAGCTACACTAATAGTTATAGTACCTATATGACTAGAAAAATGAAATTTCTTTTTCAAATAGCCCCCAAAATGTTCTTCGAATTGTTTTGATCAAAAGCTTTCACGGACACAAAATTTTTGAACGGGTAGTTTTCGAGCTACGGGCAAGCTATACGAAGCGGTTTTTTGCTTTCGACTCAAATTCCACTGTCATTAATGGGCAACCAATAATATCCTCAATCAGGAGCAACTTGCAGTTCGCAAATGGAACTCCCGGGTATTTATTGATGCTTGTGTCCGGCAGCATTGTGTCATTTCTGGCAAGGTCGTCGGCTTCACAATTACCTGGAATGTCCCTGTGTCCAGGTACCCATACCAGGTTTACATTTATTTGTTCCGCCAGCTCATTTAAGGACGTACGGCAGTCCTGTGCTACCTTTGACATTAGATAGACTGAGCTGAAGGATTTTATAGCCGCTTGACTGTCGTTGAAGATTGTAATGTCCCTGCACCTAAGGGTGTTCAGTCTTAGGCATTCACAAACCTCATGAATAGCCATCACTTCCGCTTGATACACACTACAGTGATCCGGCAACCGAAATGATAGACGCAGATCAAGATCTTGAGAAAAGATCCTACAACCCACCTTCTTCTCTAACTTAGATCCGTCAGTGTAGAAAACGACGCCCTTTGGCTTAACTAGGTTCTCCTCCCAATCCTTTCTGGGAGGGATCTTTACTGGGAACCTGTTCCCAAAGTTAGGAGAAGGTAAAACGTAGTCAACGGATTTAGAAGTGAGTATCTTCGTAATATCCGTGTATGACCATAATGAGTCTCCGTCCAGAGTGAGGCCAGATTTAGCCTGAGAGCTGCACCTGCTGCACATTTCTCTCCGTAGAGGTCAGTTGGCAGCAAGTACAGAATTACCTCAAGTGCTTTAGATGGAATTGTCCGTAGGCATATCTCAGGTAGCAATGTATTAAATTCTCCTCTACCTGATATCTTTTAAAGTTTGATTCATACAGTTTGCCAGACACATTTTTAGATATATCTATGTATTTTATATTATACGTGAATAACAATTCAAAACATCATACACACATACATTTATACCATAAATTGTTTATTCAATTCACACACAAACACTAACTTAAAGTTAAGTCAGTGAAGTTGAGTCGTCACTTGGCAGATGTGTTTAACTTCAAACATACACACACTACACAATATGTATGCTTTTTAATAAACGCATCACAATACCATACATGTATAAACACAAGAATATTATCAAAGATTTAAAAATTTTATATTAAATTAATATTATATTGACATTCTATTTGAAAAAAGTACAAAAATTATTATTATTAATAAAAATAAATTAAACAATTCTTCTTTTATTATTATTAATTAAATATTTTATTAAAACTTATATTGTTAATAATTGATTGTGTTTAGTTTTTAGTGTTTTATTCGAGTTTTTACTTTCAAACAATTATTTCTCTTTTTTTTAAGTAAGTTTTTTATGTGTTGAATTAAAAAAAAAAAAGTTATGGGAAATTTGCCACATATTTAATTGTGTGAAAGAAAGTGTTTTGAATATTAAGGTTTATTGTTTTCACTTGAGTGTGAGTGAAATTATTATTTATTGTGTGAAAATTTCGAAAAATTAGGACATAAAATTTATATTAAGCTTTTGCTTAAATCGTGTGTTGTTATTCGTAGAGAATGAATATTTTGTTATGAAATATTGTAGTATTACTCACCTGTCGTGAGTTGAGTAATGGGATGATTCGGTCTAATTTTAAATATGAATGAAAAACAAAATTATCATAATATATAAAAATTTTTGTGACAGTTCAGATTTCAATTTAACACTCACCGACCATAAACTCTTTACTTTAGTTCTTTATTTTTATTTATTTTGCTCATAAAACTTCAAAATCGCTCTCTATATAAATCAGCTTACAGAATACAGACTTAAGTTTTCTTTGAATACCCTGTATATAAGAAATATATATCAAGGTATACTAAGTTTAGTTCCCAGTTTGTAACGCTTAAAAATATTGGTACAACGAACAAATTTTTGGTTTAAGGTGTTCATAAAATCGATTAAAATCACCTAAAATTAGGCCATTTCCGATTATCCGTCAATCTGTCAGTTCATACGAGATAACTCAAAAACGCAAAGAGATATCAAGCTGAAATTTTAATAGCGTATACTCAGGAAAAAAAAGTAGACATAGAATTATGAAAAAGACGAATCTATTCTGGAATTTGAATTTAGTGAAATAGAATTTATTTGTCATTGAAATTTCGAATAAGAATTTTTTTCAAAATTGCAATTCACTTTTGGTTGTATTTTTGCATGAAAATCTCTTCAAAATGAAAAATTGTCTTCTATTGATAACTGGGAGTTGCAACCCCGTTCTGATGACAATAATTCGTACCAATGAAAATAGGAAGTGAATCTGTTTTCAGTGCTCCCAATTTAGACTACCAGATGATAATAATTGTACTTAACCCCGCCAACTGACGATTATATTCGTAGTAATTAAAACAGGAAGAGAACTCGTTTTCAGTAGTTCAAATTTAGACTACCAGGTTATTTAGCAATGGGAATTAAAAGTCTTAATTGTAGTATCTGCAAACTTTTTTTTCTAAATTTAATATGATTATTTCTTGTCTTAGGTTTATTTAAAGGATCGACAACGGCTCTGGACGGAGTTGGTGGGGCCCGGCCAGTGCCGGCCGAACGGCCAAAAACATTGCGACGTTTAAAAAATGTGTACGAAACACCCACGGCTAACATCAATGGAAACAATGAACCATCATCACGACAACATTACGATGATGAGTCACCACAAGAATGTACGGTCACAAAACGTACAAAAAATTCCAATAACAGTACATCATCTTCATCACAATCCACAACGTCACAATCGAATAATGATAAAGATAAATCATTATCAATACTTAGTCCGTTCGACGAACAAGAGGAATGGGCTAAAATATCTGAAATTATGGCATCAATTGGAACGGGTCTAGTACGTGAATCGGTTTTTGTTACAGAATTAGAACAAGAATTTCAAGCTCGATTAGGTTTAAGTTGTTCACAAAATAGTTTAAGTAATCTAGTGATAACACCAATTGGACAATGGTTAAGTACCTTAGGATTGGTGGAATTTGAATCAGTATTTTTAAATAATGGCTATGATGATATAGATTTTATTGTAAGTATTATTAATTGCCCAGTTTGAAACAAATTATAGTGGGACCTCGATAACTCGAACCTCGCTAAATTGTAATCCTCAGTAAGTCGAATAAAAATGTCATTCCCTTCCGCTAAACGTGATCCAGGTCCCACTTAACCAAGTTTCACTATATAATCAATAACTAGTTTTTAAAAGGGTAAAACTGTGCCCGGTGAACAAATTCAAATGAATTTATGGTTGATTTTTTTATTTTTATTTTTATTTTAGAATGGTGTATTAGAAGAAAACGATTTAAGAGAAATGGGTATTACGAATGAAGAAGATCGTACATTAATATTAAATGCATGTAAACAATTATCACATAAAATTGAAGAATTAAATTGTAAAAATTTTAATAATAATAATTTAAATGAACCGAATGATTCTGTAGAACAATGGTTACAACGAATTAATTTACAACAATATTCCGAAACGTTTCGTAAACATTTATATTTAGATATGGAACGTGTACGTCGTATTTGGGAAATAGAATTAACGGCAGTATTAGAAATACATAAAATTGGACATCGAAAACGTATTTTAGCATCGGTATCAAATAAACAAAATGGTGTTGGACCTAATTTAGATGAAATTCATGCGGATTTACATATACTGGTAAATTAAACCATTCTGTTCCCGTGGAAATCAAAATTAAACGCCTATTTATATATTTTCCTTTTCAGGAAACAAATATTCAACAATTAAAAGAAGATATTCACGGAACGACAACAAATACACAAACAACAACATCTACACAACCATCTAGCACGAATATAACTTCATCCCCAGCCGCAAATCAACAACCACAAACAAATACTGGTACATTACGACATAATCATAAGAAAAACCGACCCGCTCCACAGCCACCTGGAAAATCAGCATCAGATTTACGTATACGTGCACCGTCTGAATTATTAGTAGGTGTTCCTGCCACGTTACGTACACAATGGCGACATAAACCTACGGATCTTGTAGTCGGTTCAATTAATTACGTAGCGAATGTAAGTCAAGATATGATTTTTATGTGAAAAATTAAGTTTTTTTACATTTTCTTTTGTAATTTTTTTTTTTAGTATTTGGGATCAACTGTTGTGAAAGAATTAAGAGGAACAGAATCAACGAAGAAATCTATACAAAAGTTAAAGAAAAGTACATCAAAGGATCAAAAAATATTAGATATTATTTTATCGATATCGTATCGAGGAGTTAAATTTTTAAACACACTTACAAGGGTAAGATATCTCATGAATTTATGTTTTGTTGTCGTATATCTTTCAAGTTCACGAAAGAGGCCTGGTATAGCTGCAGACATTTTTTAAATTCTTTTCCATAGAGCTTGATCTCTCCAAGAACAAGGAAAAAAATATTATGCTAAATCATGATGCGTCAAGATGTTCCGTAATTTATTGAATCAAGGAATGGCTGCGGCAACTCCATCTAGATTACTGGTGGATAACCGCAACTAGGCCATTCAACTGCGTTCGCCTGAAACTCACTAGAACACAGCCGAGAAGGGTGTTGCAATTTTTGACAGGACAGTTAATTGAAATACTAGCTTCATAATTGCTGGAATCTCTGTCGACTCCACTTGTTTTAGACACTTCTTTGCGTCTTAGGTTAGGTTAGAGTGGCTGTCCTGGGGTGGGACACACTTAGACCATAGGGTCCGTTGTGATACCGTAAATTGGTTGGCCCATCCCCGGCCACTACTCCATGAACCATTTGGAGCTGTTAAAGAACAGCAGGAGGGCTTTGACGTCGACTGACTTTAGGTCGGAGAGGTCGTCAAAGAGGGGCTGGCTCAAGTAAGTCCATCTCCTCATGACAAGAGCTGGGCAGTGACAGAGAAGATGAGACATTGTCTCCTCCTCGTCATCACTGTGACAGCTCCTGCAGTAGTCGTGATACACTGCCAGGCCTAAGAGTTCAGCGTGCTTGCCGCCCAGCCAGTCTTTGCGTCTTAAGAGAGCGTCAATTTCTTAATATCAAAGTCTGTGTCTAATTTTTTTTAATTTTATATGTTTCAGGAATTGGTGTGTGAACATGAAATACGAAATATCCATTGCGCATGTCAGGATGCTGATGATTTAACACATTTTGCGTACATAACCAAAGATCATGCTACCCAAAATCATTTTTGTCATGTATTTTGTGTACAAACAATGGTAAGTACCTTCAAAATAATGATTAACTCCCACTTGGAAGAATTCCCCTAGGTTAAGTTAGGTTATAGTGGCTGTTGTTTCTTCTTCCTCGTCACTGTGACAGCACCTACAATAGTCGATATACATTGCCAGGCCCAGACGTTCACTGCAGTTGGCAAAGTGGAATTACCGGGTGTATATTAATGCTTGTGTTCTTGTGTCATTTCTAGCAAACTCGTAGGTTGAAATGTTCTGTGTTACCTTTGAGATTAGGTAGACGGAGCTTAAGAATTTTAGCGCTGCTTGGCTGTCAGTGAGGATAGCAATGCCGCAAATTTATAGATTCTTGTATCTCGTAAATAGCCATCACTTCCGCTTGATACACTCTTCAGTGATCCGGCAACTGGAATGATAGCCGTATATCTAGATTTTCAGAGAAAGTTCCACAATCTACTTTCCTCTCTAACTTAGATCAATCATCCCATTCCTGTCTGGGAGAAAGAAAGGTGGAAAAATACTCCTGAGCACCTGAATCATCGGATCTGAGTTTTTAAGCGTGAATTCAAACAAGATAGAACAATTTGATTTTCTTTTTTAGGCCAAAGCTACGGAAATAATATTAACATTAGGACAAGCATTTGAAGTGGCTTACCAAATGGCACTACGTGAACAACAACAAGCCATCAATAAATCCGGTCATACACGATCACAATCAGCGAATCAATTAGCTGCCACAGCAACAAGTCCATCGGATCCACATAAAACCTTAAGCAATGGTATTGGTCCACCAACATCATCGTCTACAACTAATCAACCACCAGTGGTGACACATGCACGATCTCATTCTGTGAATGAAATTAAATTAAATGGTCATCAATTATCATTAGCGCCAGCGTTATCTATGTCCACAGAGGATTTTTCACGTAGTGGGGATCTTTCTACGCAACAGCAACAACAAACTCCAACAAGTCAAAAGGCTTCCATTGCAATTAAAAACGATGTATAGAATTTTTAGAGGTGAAAGGTTAGTAATTTTTTTGTAGGATTCGTATTTTGGATTTAAAAAAGAAATTGTCAGAATTATTTTTTTGTAAAAGCTAGTCCATTTTACTAAAACTAATTTTTAAAAAACAGTTACCAAAATAATGATTTTGGGGTGTAATTCTTTGAATGTTTTTACGTTTCGTGGTTTATTTAATTAAAGATGTACAGATACGATACAAATCATGAAGAGTAATCATAAGCATATAATAGTATACTCTATTGCACCACCGCCAAGAACTTTTCAAAATTCATTAATTCATATGATAGAATAGTATATTAAATTTACATACTTATCATATGTTCTAACGAACCTAAAACGTAAAAATATTGAAAGAATGTAATTTAAATAATACCTCCATATAACATACTACTTTGTAGCCTGTACATAGAGGTAACAAAAAGTATATTAACATATAGTTACGAATTAATTTTAAAAGAATGATCTCAAAAGAATTAACAAGAAAAAAAAAGAACTCGTTTTTTTTAATAATTATAAGAAAAACAAAAAATATATGTGATTTGTGTGATGGTTACAATTTTTCTCAATAACACATTTTGTTTGATTTTAATATTTAAGTGTACCACCATATATATATTTACACTGAACGACATTAGAATGTGAGATAACGTTTTATTATTTTCTATACCGTTCAGTGTAAATATTTTAATTTGTTATATTTATAATATTATAATATTTAACTATTTCAAGAAACGTAAACAAATACTCGCGTAGTTAATCAATTTAAAAGAAATAATAAAAAACCTCGGAACAAATAATCAAATCAAATTGCATCCATATTTGCTTTCAACCTTTTTATTCAATTTTATTTACGATAGTTGCTTTCCTTTTATATTAAATCTCAGTTTGACACGTAAATCGTAATAAATATGACGAAGGCTTTAAAGTATAGTGTCAGAAAATTATACAATATTGTATAATAGCAATAACACATAAGAGAGGTGCCGCAAATGGGTCCTTAGATCTAGACCAGAGGATTCTTTGTGCCCTAGTTGAGAACTACCTGTCACCCGAATACGAGACGTCTGTGGGTAAGAGATGCTATTAGACTACCAGATGGCAATACTTACGATTATCAATGCCTAAAAGTGTCATATTTTGATTAATAAAAAGTACGGTGAATAAGAGTTGAATGATTTTCCTCTACTTTCATTCAATTTCTCTCAAATCACAAACCATAATTGGTACTTAGGATCTGGAGAGTCTTACTGAGAATTACTTAAGATTTAGGATAAAAGGAAAATCTCTGATTTAATCAGAATAATTTAAATATTAAATATCGACCAAGGTCTAAATACTTTTTTTCCGGTTCATACGACTTTTTCCGCGGGCTAATTCCAACTAGGTTACAAATTTTATAAAGTTTCAGCTTGTGTATTTTTGCATACATTAATGAAATTAGTCAAGCTTTTTGGGAGCTAAAATCTATGGTTGAAATTCTCTTTTGCAATTTAATATAAAAAATGTGGGGAACTCGAAAGTTCCCTTTCGCGTGAAAAAGTAGTCGTGAATTCAATTAAAACCAAAAACAATCAACCATTTTTTCAAATAATCACATTTCATTTTCGTTTAAAACTCACTCACACAGGGTATATTAGATTTTTTACAATCTTCAACGTCAATAGTTTTAAAAAGTCAGTTTCAAACTTTTATGTTAGAAATAGGTTGAAGGCAATCAAACTTAATTAAAAGAAAAATACTAATTTTAGTATCACAGATAATCAAATTTAGTATCAAGCCCTTTATTAAAGTGTAAATGAAAGTTTTGCTAACACTACGACGACCAGAAGACAATAAAAAAAGGAAATTGTCTTCGAATTCTGTCTCCGTTGTGAATTACACTTTTTTAAAAATGTAAGATAATGACCAGTATTTGTCCAAAATTAAACATTTTTGAGAATCGAATTATATTCAAAAAGTGTACACTGGAAAAAAGATACAGTGCCAATTTTCATTTTTAATCTAGATAAGATTTGCATCGATTGATTTCGATAAAAAATTATGTTCTATTCGAAGAAAATCTTCAATCAGAAAATAAATAAATAGGAAATAATAAAAAGTCAGAATTAAATCTAAAAAAGTATTATTATCAGTATTTTTTTTAATTTTAACTTAATTTTGGACATTTACAATGTCAAAATAAAAATATAAAAAATAATTTAACACTGCCCTTTTAAAAAAAATTTGAAAATAATTGCGCACATAAACAAGAGCTCTGTATTTTATTTCATGAAACAAAAATTCTCTAATTTATTTTCAATTATGTTTTATAAAAAAAATGACTCAAATTAATTATTATCAAAATTAACTCAAAAAAATTGCAATAATTACTATCGTATGTACTTGAGTAAATATATTATTTAAATAAAAAAGGAATAATTTTGGATACCAAATTTTAAAAATAACCCGCCAGACGAAACAGAAATGTAGCTACACATTTTTTTCAGGCACCGAATACCATGTGATTAACTGGTTTATATAAATTTCGTAAATCAGTCGAAAATGGTCTAGAATTGTCATTATTACAATGATTTGCTATCACCATCCAAAAACATGTATATTTGAGAATTTGTTCATTGATTTACGACATATAATCCCAAATTCAACTCAATTCACGCTGTTTATGGTCCGAATTTATGACCGTTATCATAATAGGCTCAAAATATTTGCCCGAAACAAAAAATAATCATATTTTTAAATGAAAAGGTCTATTTTTTCGTCTTTTAAGCGTGTATTTTTATGTTGACGCTTGACGCTGAGTTTGAGCGTTAAATTAGGTCTCGTGATCAGTTTAGGTCGTGCTGTAGTCTGGGAAAAACTTAGTTACTAAGGCAGTGTTAGCATTCGCCTCATACGTTTCATACAAAACACATAATTCAGAGTGTTGTACGATTAAATCTACAACCCTCACGATACGCCATCATTCCACGATAATTCAGTAAACTCAACATAATTTACCGGTAATGTTTGTTTTTCAAATATTACTACTCAAAATTGAATCTATACTATGCTGATAAAAATGATTTTTATGACTTATATTTCTTGGGTTTATTTGGTGTACACTAATCTTGGGTGACTTACGATAATTTTACGGCCCTGAAAACATACTAATCCCTAGCATAAATGCTAACAGTTCTGAAAATTTTACTTGAGAATGCATACTTGATATAATGCATATTGATAAAATTTGATATCCAAAATGTTTCCCAATTCAATAATAATAATTTTTCTTTCAAATATAAACTATTGAAAGAAAAAACAATATAAAAATTTGACATATCTAAAGCAAAAACAGCTAATCTCAATATTGGTATTATTATTTTACTCCTAAAAGAATTAATATTTATATATATTTAGAAAAAGAAAATTAAAATAAGTTTTTTGTAAAATTAAAAAAAAAAAATATTGATAAATGTTTTATGTAATAATTTTTTGAGAAAATTGGAAAAAAAATCAGTTGAAAATATTTTGTTTAAAAGAAAATTTTCTTCTTTATACGTGTGTTTGTATATATATATTTAAAAAAAAAAGAAAATGATGAAAAATTATACGAATATTGAAAAACATAAAAAAATGTTAGCTCAAAGCTTTTTTTTATATTAGTGAGTAAAAATATTTAAAAAAAAATATATTTAAATATTTATATGAAAAAAAATTATTACTTCAAAAGTGGTAGTTCTTAATAATTACTAGACGGGGGGGAAAAAACCTTTCAAATATAATAAAAATTAGTTTATATTTTACTCAAAACAAGGCTTGTGGTGTTTAGCTAAAACTTTTTTTGTAAGGTTATGTGACGTTTAAATGTCAAATTATTTAATATTCCAACCATAGAGATTATAAAGAAGGAGAACGATCGCTATAGAAAATATTGTCCCCAAAATATGGACAAAATAAGTGAGGCGCTGGGATCGCTAAGTTGTCTCATTAAAAGCGGGCTGTTGCGCGCTAATTTCAAATGATCTATCAACGTTTAATATACGCGTATATAAGATCATTCAAAGGAAAAAAAAGCAAATAATGAAATTATTATTATTATTTACTAATGAATAAATTATAAATTATCTATTCTACTTTATAAATTTATCTATACTACCTTATAAATTTGAATGGTACTAACTTCATCTACTTGTACTCATAAACAGCTAACTTCGCAGATACTACTTACCGACGACAGCGCGGCTGGTGGCTGAAAAATGAACTATAAATTCTACAAATTTTCAGGGACAGGCGCGCTAATGCTTTAGCGCATAGCGATCGTTCTCCTTCTCTCTAAACTTCATGATTCCAACTATACAACTCTTTTTAAGGTTACGTGACGTTTTGAAATGTAATTTTTTTTAATATTTCAAGTATCATCATCAATTTTTATACAATTTCATCATATCTGTGCCAAATTTTGCAATCAATAATAGATTTGAAAGACAATCAGATACTTTTTTTATTTCACAAGGTTTTTCAAAAATGTTCTGAAAGATTTAAATTCAATTTTTTTCACATTTTCATTTGTTAATGATCATCAGTGATTCTGAATTCATCGAATAATCTTTTTGTAAAAAGTTTTTTCCTTTTATATAAAAAATCGTTCATTTTTAACATGTCTTTTGAGTGAATAGAATTGAAATTAATAAAAATGGATCGAGTGATCCATAGACTGGATTCTAAATTCAAAAATTTTTTGTTTTAACGCTTGGTTATAATAACAGAACTTTTTTGGAAAATCTAAAATCATTAAAGATTAAAAGTTATACAATTTTCATAAACACCATCTAATCATATAACAATTTTACGTTAGTAAAGTTGAAGGAAGAATGCTCTTGCAGAATTGAAGAAAAAAGTATCTTCTATGATCGTAGGCTATTTTGACCTTATTGGCATCCTCTGACAACAATTTCAAAGACTTACTCAGATGTCTGATGTAGCTGAGACTGGACTCTTGCCTGACTACTTAGATAGTTTTTCCGATATCATTTAAATAACAAGAAATACAGGAAAGAGAAAGGAGACAACAGTGTCTTGTTCTGAAAAAGTTTCTAGGAGAAATAAAAAGCCATTTTGGCATTTTCAAATAATCATGGTTGCCAAAAACCATTTTTAGGCTTCAAGAACTAAATAAAATAAAGGAGGTAGCTAAAAGAAAGATCTTGCGAAACACCTTAGAATTACAGAATACTATATTGCGAGAGGAGAATTATCTTCTCTCCAGGTACAAGACGTAGAAGTAAAATTTGTAAAGCTTATTCAAATCCAAGAGTATTAACCTTATTCTTTTAATCAATCAATCATTTTTTATACTTGAAATATTAGACAAAACATGTCATAATGTCAAATTATACTAATTTTTAAGGTTAACACACCACCAAAAATGCCAAAAAGAATTAACAATTTTTGGAATAAAAAAAAAAATATCTACAATAAATATTTACTATTTAATAAAAAAAATTTGTTATTTATTATCTACATAATTATATTGATGAAAAAAAAGTAAGATTTTTTTAATTTTATTTGGCTTGTACATAAATGCCTATTGTTGTAAATTTAGATGTTATACAATATTATTAATTATATTATATATTATTATTATTATTAATTATTATTGTATTTTAACTTATATAAACGATTTAGATATATTTATTTAAAAACAAATAAATATATATATAATTAATAAAATAATACATTGATGATGAACTTATATATTATTAAATAATAATATTATTATATACAAAACAAGAAAAATTTAAATCAATAAACAAATTTTACCAATAAATTATTATAGATATGTATAATAATTAATAATATACCATTTTATGACGAAGACGATACAAAATGGATGCATTCAGATAGACTGAACAAACATGATCATTGTGAACGCTCACTAATGAGATGAATGTCAAAATCATATGTGATGTATTATTACATGAAGACCACAAGGTGAAAACTTCTTGAAAGGAAAGCAATTCTTGAGGTACGTAAACAAAAAATGGTAAAAGTTCAGTTTTAGCACTTTTTCTTATAAAACATCCTAGAACATCAGGAAAAAAACCATTTTCAAGCATTTTTTACGTAGATTACGAATCCGTATGCGACGATACCGAAAAACTTACAGTTTTTCTTTAATTCAGGAAAATATACTCAATTTTCTTGGTTAATATTTTCAAGCCTAAAAATGAATAACTGTATTAAATTAATTAAAAATAGGTCGTTATTTACTTTATTTATTATTAAATATGTTAAATTTATATAAAAATTATAAAAACATATTTAATAAAATAATATTTTTAAATATTTAAGTATTAAGTTTCAAAATGAATATGGCGTCAACAAGTGACATTTATCTTGTTTGTGTAAACATGCAAAAATAGGGTTGACGACAAAATTAATGGATAGTATGAAAGCCTAAAAACAACTATTTTAACCTACGATACTCATGCTAACTCGATACCGTTAAAAGTATGATTGACATCAAATCAAAGAGTGAACGCAAGGGCCAAAAACCCGCAGACCCGTCCTAACTCGACCCCATTAAAGGCATGGCCAACCTGTTGATCACAGGGTGAATTCAATCACAGAGTGAACGCAAGGGCCAAAAACCCGCAGACCCGTCCTAACTCGACCCCATTAAAGGCATGGCCAACCTGTTGATCACAGGGTGAATTCAATCAAAGAGTGAACGCAAGGGCCAAAAACCCGCAGACCCGTCCTAACTCGACCCCATTAAAGGCATGGCCAACCTGTTGATCACAGGGTGAATTCAATCACAGAGTGAACGCAAGGGCCAAAAACCCGCAGACCCGTCCTAACTCGACCCCATTAAAGGCATGGTCAACCTGTTGATCACAGAGTGAATTCAATCACAGAATGAACGCAAGGGCCAAAAAACCCGCTCGCAAGATTTTTGGCCTTTGCGTTCACCATATGATTGAATTCACCCTGCGATCTACGGGTTGGCCATGCCTTTAATGGGGTCGAGTAAGGACGGGTCTGCGGGTTTTTGGCCCTTGCGTTCATTCTGTGATTTAATTCACCCTGCGATCTACGGGTTGGCCATGCCTTTAATGGGGTCGAGTTAGGACGGGTCTGCGGGTTTTTTTGGCCCTTGCGTTCACTCTGTGATTTGATGTCAATCGTACTTTTAACGGGATCGAGTTAGCATGAGTATCGTATATTAATAGTTGTTTTTAGACTTTCATACTATCCATCAATTGTGTCGTCAACCTTATTTTATAAAATATAAATGCATACATACACAAACAAGGTAGATGTCACTTGTTGACGCCATATTTGTTTTGATTCCTACTCAATACTTAAATATTTAAAAAAATTATTTTATTGAATATATTTTTATAATTTTTGTATAATTTTAACATATTTAATAATAAATAAGGTAAATAAAATATCATAAAAACATGTTTAATTAACTTAACACATATATTCCATTTTAGGCTTATAATATAACTTGTATTAACCAAGAAAATTCATATTTTCAAAAATAATATTTTCCTGAATTAAAGAATTTTTCAGTATCGTCGCATATAGATTCGTAATCTACGTAAAAAATGCTTGAAAATGGTTTTTTTCCTGATGTTCTAGGATGTTTTATAAGAAAAAGTGCTAAAACTGAACTATTACCCAAAAAATATAAACTATAAATATAAAATTTTATCAAACGCTTTCTGTTTCATTATTATCCAGTCAAATTAGTCCATAAAATATAAGTAAGGTTACAAAATTTCTCATAGAGCTAAAAATTGGTATGAATCATGAAGCATATAGGCAGGAGAACGATCGCTATAGAAAATATTGTCCCCGAAATATGGATAAAATAAGTGAGGCGCTGCGATCAATACGTAGTATCAATAAAAGCGGGCTGTTGTGCGCTAATTTCAAATGATATATCAATTTGTACATTATGCTAACAACAACAGCTAACTTCACAGATACTACTTCTTGATGACAGCGCGGCTGGTGGCTTAAAAATGAACTATAAATTCTACAAATTTTTAGGGACAGGTAGGCTAATGCTTTAGTACATAGCGATCTTTCTCCTGTTCTATAACCTTCATGGTATGAATGTTCAGAATACTATTATAAATGAATTGTGAAAAGTCCCCATATATCCCACTTGTGGAAAAAATTTTATTACGGGGGGAAGTTTGCAAAAATAGGCTTTTCACATTTTTCAGCAAAACGATGAGTCACAGCAAAAGTAGTTCAAGACAAAAATTATAGATAGTCCGATTCTCTACCAAAAGTGTCTTTTTTCCATAAGTATTGCCATTTTCGTGATATAGCGGTTCAAAGAATTGAACAAATATTTTTTTTCGTAATACATTTTTGAACCGTTATACGAGTAAAAATATGAGAACTTATTTTTGATGAACCAGCTTCTTCTACTTGGCGCTGTCTTTTCACAGCATCAATGCTACTCTTTCGAGTATAATTTTTTCGACATTGCACATGAATTTTTACAGATGTCTGATCTTTCAGGTACTCCGAAAATTCACCACCTCTTTCAATACTTACATGCAACATGCATTCAACTTACTATTAATACCGTACAGATCGATAAATTTTTGTGCTCACTTTATCTGAATGCATCCTCCAATTTGTTCATTTTTCATCAAATTATAATAATTTTTAAGTTATTTTTATTTATTACATAATGAGCAGGGAACAATTCAACAAATAATACATTATCAAAGTTACAAAATGAAAATTTAAAAACAAATTGTAAATTTTTTGTTTGTTTAGTTTTTTTTTTCGTTTTTATTATTATTTAAAATACAATATTTCATTTAATATTCAATATTTGTTTTTAAATTATAAATAACCCAAATACCTAATTCCACGCTTACATAACAAACATTTTTTAATTTTCACGACAGAGAAAGAAGTATATATTTTTATTGAAATTCTTTAGGTATTTACAAGGAGATTAATGTGCTGGAAAGTTACAACCACCAAAACCTACTTACCAATTTTCAAATCTCAAGAAAGAGGTTTTTTTAAATAGGAATCCCCTCGCAATTGAATGAAATTAACATCGATCTTCCCAGTAAACAACTCTACGAGACGAATTTCAGCTTATTTGAACAAACGAGAGCTTATGTCCAAAAGTGTTAAATTGTGTTCTGAATGTCACGAAACGGATTTATAACAGACCCACACCATGTTAAACACCTTTCTGTTGACCTAGAAGTCTATATTTTTGGGGAAAGTATGACTAAAAGGAGAATTTTCGAATGGTTAAATTAAAATTTATTAAAACTACTCGGGAATCCAAAGGATAAATTAAATACCGAACAACATTCGGGAATTTATTAGAAGCCAAAATTGTTAGAAGAAATATCTGGGCCAAAGCAGACCATAAATTGTTTGTAAAGACCATATGGGACACTTAAACTATGGTAGAATCGAAAAAGAGGGGTGTTATAAGTTTGACCGCTATGTGTGTGTATCTGTCTGTATGAACCGATTTTGATTTATTTTGTTTTGCTTGGAAGGTAATTTAATGGCGAGTGTTCTTAGGTATGTTTCAAGTGCGAGTTTAAGGTTCCGTACCCGAAACGACAGAATAATTGGCCATGATCCTCAAAACCAGTTCAGTTTGGAGAAGACTTTAAAGAAAAAGGTAATTTAATAGATAGTTTAGATCTTAGATATGTTTCAAGTGCGTTTAGGGTTCCGTACCCGAAAAATTTGTTGAGAATTTTTTAAATTTTGTAAATTTCACTTGTTTTTAATACTTTTGCTGACTGAGGTAGATGGGTGGGTTGTATCTTGTATGTGATTTATTTTATTAGTGCATAAATTATGTTAGTAATTCATAATAACATAGTCGATTTTATGATAAATTACAAGAATATTGAGTAAACAAAATAATAAAAAATGATTACCAAGTACAAAATATTATTATCAGACATTTATCAGTAAAGTGAACACCTAAATTGAATTAATTTCAAAATGAATAAAAACAATAAAGTTTTTGTAAGAAATTCAGCAAATCAAAATATAGAATTATTCAATGATTCTATGTCAAAAATAATAACATTAGGAAGAATATTTTCACTTTTCCCATTAACAAATTACAAAACCAAGTATGCGATAGCTAAATTTGAATGGTTTAGTTTGCGTGTATTTTATAATTTGCTGATTATAGTTTTAACATTAGCATCAGCATTACCCTTTGCATTTACTATCAAAGAAAGGAGAACTTTAACGACAATAAGTATATTTGAAAATTGAAATGAGGAACTTTTGGATGTATAAATTGGAAATTTATATTTTTGTAGATCATTTTTTATTTACGATATTTGTATTGTTACAATTTTGTTTTTTATTGTGGTTGGCATGTAAATGGCCAAAAATTATGGAACAATGGAATCAAACTGAATTATCATTAAAATATCAAAAAAAGAAAACAGAAATTTCTAAAAAAATTAATCATCTAACAATTATTATTTTAACATTTGGTTTGGGTAAATGTTTTTAAGAAAATTAGCCAACCTTTCACAAACCTCAGTTAGGCGTAATATTTATTAGAGGTAGAAGCAAGAAAACAGGCATTACAGTTTTACTGGTCTAGTTTAGATGTGTAGATTTTCGTACATTCACGCGCTAGTTTGCTTTTGATTTTTGAAGTGATCCACACTTGAATACATATCATAAAGGACGATCCTTAAACAAAATGACGTCGAGATTGGGGGAGGGGGTCCGTAAGTAAACTAAGTTTTCTTTGCGAGGACATGATAGGAGTTTGTGTTGAGATAACTGATACCTAACTGAGAATGTTAAAAAAGTTAAGTAAAATTTTCTAAAAGAATGCTTTACATTTTTAGTTGAACATTTGGGAACATACTGGAAATATTCGTTTCAGAAAATTTTTACCCAACGAATTTTAATAAGAAGTGATGATGAAATGTTTAATGAATTCCAGAGTGTGATTTTTTCGGTTAGTTAAAAGCTGTATATTTAAGATAGTACGATTAACATTCTAAATTGAATAGCGCGCGTTTCTTCACTTCCTGTTACATGTTCATATTGTATTAACAAAATTACTCCCACAGGGTCATGCTTAAAAAAAACTTACAGGAGTAAATCATGACTTAGAAACTCATCATTTGAGGAATAATTATACTTTACATTGGGATTATATTCAGAACAATTTAATGCTATAAGCTAGATCCTCAGCATATCTGAGGATTGACATCTATAAAGTGAAAATAAAGCCTAATAATAATACTTAATAATTATACTCCGTTATCCATTTTCTAACACAGAATTAAGTTAATATCGAACAACCCCATCGATATCGGAATATAAACCAAGATATTATATTCTAATTTTATAGATGTTTTTCCTCAGATATCCAAATTTTCCAACTAAGGTCTTACAGCACTAAATTGTTCTGACCAGGCCCAATAACTAAGATGTTACTTTTTGAATTTGGAGTTTAATAATTTATCTAAAAATAAGCTACTCAGATTATAGATTTTTATGGTACTTTTACATGGATTTACACCGACTTATTAATCATGATAATTGGTATATCGTTATCAAATCTATTTCAATCAATTAACAACGATATTAAATATGTAAAAGCACAAAACTATGAGGTACTCAAAAATTAGTTTCAAACTAAAGTTGTAATCATTCTAATTATTAAATATTTATAATTAGGATGATAAATTATGTATTATATGGCGTCAAATGCATCTTGATTATAATAATATTTCAAAATTATGTTCAGAAATGGATGATGTATTTTCAAAAACTATATTATTGAATTTATTGTTTAATATCTATTTTATTTGTTTCGAAGTCATAACTTTAATAGTATCGTAAGTAGAAGAAATAAAGAACGTTTTGTGATGCAAAACTTGAACTAAAATATTTAGTAAAATTTCATACAGTTCAAGATTTTTACACCAAAGCGCAACAGCCGAACTTTTCTTTTTTAGCATTAGACGGTTTAAAGATGGTGGTGCTTATACCATTGAAGATGCAATTATACAAGTTTATACAATAAGCTTTTTAATTATACGCACGGTACAGATTATTTTTAGCACAGCATCAGTGTTTCATGAAAGTAAAAAATCATTGAATTTCTTATTACAGTTTCCAAGATCAAATGAGGTAAGTTAATTAAGAAATCTTGATGTCATCTAAACTTACAAGTTTTATATTTATACATTTTTTAATTTGATGCTTTCTGTTATGACTTTACAGCTTAATAATTTTATTCAACACATAGAAATCGATACAATTGCTATGACATGTTATAAATTATTTCCTATTCAAAGAAAACATATTTTATCGGTAAAGATATTTAAAGGATGCCATTTTAATTTAACTATTGATACAATTTCGTTTTTAAATTGTAGGTCATCTCCAGTGTTGTAACTTATGTGATTGTTTTGTTACAATATAAGGATGATTATTAAAATATTTCTATACATCATCTTTCTTTCTCAAAGTTTTTGATAAGAGTTTTTCGGCGTATTTCTAAATATAGTTTGAATCTTATTCGAACTTTTTCTTAAAATCCCCATATTTGATTGTTATGGAGTGTAGAGGTAAAGGAGCGCAATCTCTTATGGCTGTTGGACTCAAAAAGTGACCCCAAACCCAAATTAACATTAAATAAAGGAGCTAGAGTGACGCTCATGTGGGAACTGTGTGTATATGTGTGCTCATTTACCTGTACACTCCACAGTCCTAATAAATACATTATCTATTCGCTATTTTTATGGATTTCGAAACATCGATACATTTTATCAAAAATTTTCACTTTTTGTCAGCAATCTAAACGTACCTATAAAGATTTATGAATACATATTTTTAATTAATTAAATAAATATATATTTATAAAATCTGGATAGGTAGATTTTATATAATGAACTAAATCTTATCTTATATAATGAATAAATAATATTATTTTATGTATAATTAATTATATAATATATTATAACATTATGTACGTCATTTTTCATATTCATCATATGTTAAAGGTAAACTTATTATTTTATTCAAAATTGTACCTATATACCTACTACATATTATATCGTTGCAATTCAATGTAATTTTATACTTTATAGCAGCAAATACAAATATAATAACAAAAAATATGTATGTAAATATGTTAAGAGTCGTACAAGACAGCCTCATAAATGATCTGAAAATGCGCGAAAAGTAGCTCTAAAAATCCTAACGCCAATGTTGTTTTAATCGAACTAGTATTTTCCATATAATACAAAAGCTAATAAAAAGCTTTTTCTACTAGTTCAGGGAAACAAATTGAAAAGCAATTCTCTGAGTAAGTAACAGCCTTGCTAATCGAGCCTTTCTAGTAGCGAATCTAAAATTTTTTTAAATCAATGACATTTAACAATCTGTCATTGATAAATTTCAATTTTTCTTATAAATAAATAGTATTTATTAAGATATATTTCAAACTGTAGTCTCGTCATCTGTGAATTAAACCAGTTATCAGAAGTCTTAGTCGGTAATGAAGGTAAAAAGAAATGTTTATGAATGGATAGAAACATATGGATGTGTGGATAAAAATAAATTTATATATGTGTAAATACTTTATTGAGTGTTTTTTAAAAAAGCGAAACAGTTTTGACTGTCAAATTTATACCCTTAGGCTATGTAAGAGTAACAAGGACACAACTACAATTTCCACATTCATTAGCGGGAAACCAATGATGAATGAAAAACAACGCGGTTTATTAGATTCATTGGTCAAAGTAGTTCAATTAGATTAGTAAGATTAGTTTATAGACATGCCATTTTAAAGGTTCTTACTTTTTGTATTCAAATCCATAAAAATATTTTATAAAATAATATAAATATACAGTTGGTTGGAATCAGGAATTGATGTGCATCCATGTGAAGCTTTAAAACATCATTTCATAAGTGTTTTTATGTTGTTTTTTTTATAAGCTGGCTTGTTGAGCTTGTTGTTTAAAGGTAATATATATAATATTATAAACCTATTCATGATGTCAAGTGAATATGATATGATATAATACGGTAGGTAGGTATGTATATTGAAATATTTATATATTTTTCATTCATATGTAAAAATCTTCAAGTGCTAAAAACACTTGTCATATACTTTTATCATATGTGAGTGCAATACCACATCAGTTGAATACATCATCGTATTGTATGAAAAAAAAAAAAGGACAAAACACTTTGGATACCTAATTCAAAAAATTATTCATGATTTTAAGACTTCTCTAGACAGCTTTGAGACAATAATCATAATTATATTGTAGATAATTGTAGACAAAAAATTTTAAAATTAATTAACTAATTGGGGGCCCCAGGCAACTGCCTATTCTGCCTACTTGTTAATCCGGCCCTGCTTGTAACTTATATTCTCCTAATAGAAATGTTAAAAAATTTCATAATTTTTGGTTAAATTAGTTTTTTTATTTGCACATAAGAATAATTATTTACATAATTCGCTATGTAAACGGAACGAAACGAAGAAATAGTTAAAAAATAGGAAAAACAAATAAAATGAATATATTTATTATGTTAATAATAAATTAAATTTCAAATATTATAAAGGAATAAATCAATATATATTGTTTATAATGTTCATTGATTGCATTTGCTTATTAATTTTATACCCAAAATTATTACAATAAATGCTATTTTTTTTTTTTTTTTTTTTTTTTTTATTTAAAAACTGGCTTCAGCAATTGCCATACAGCCATTAACAAAGTACAATTAAAATACAATTCAAAACTTAAAAGAAAAATTGAAACAATATGTAATATTCTACTAAGTCATAAAAGAAAATGAAACAATATATAATATTCTACTAAGTCCTAAAAAAAAAAAAAAATTTTAATTCGAAAAAAAAATTCAAGAATAAAAAAAAAAATCAAACAAATAATAATATATATTCTTAATTAGGACTTTGGAATTTGAAAACAAAAAGGGAAATTCTTATTAATTGAGGAAATAATTATAGAGTAATAACAAGAAATTATAAGTAATTATAGAGACGGGGACACAAAGGAGATTAGAAGGATGTTCGTCGTCGGGGCCCATCGAGACTTTTAACAAAGGTGGTTGACAATAATAACATAGGTTGGGGGCCACGGAAAGGTTTACAATAGAGAAAGTATGTAGGGTTTTTACATAAGATACACAAAGAACACTTTATTTATGTTTAAATTGGGAGTTGGGTCTTATTAAGGAAGCTGCAAATTGTAGAGAGGATATCATAATTATTTAAGGATAGGAGATGGGGTATAAAGTAAGGACCAAAAACACCCATACGGGCTAAGGAGCTTAGGAGCATTGGTCTATGTTGATTAAAGAGTGGGCAGGCGAAGATGACGTGATTTATGTCGCAGTATGGGTAGCCACATCTACAATTTGTGTCGGGGACAACGTTTATTTTATGTAGATGAGCGGGTAAACTGTTGTGCCCCGTTCTGAGGCGGCCAATCATTGTAATATTTTTCCTGCCCACATCCCATTCATGGAACCATGTTTGAAGTGCTGGAGCAGGCTGTAGTGCATATAGTTTACGACCTTTTGTTGAATTCCTCCATATTTGGTTCCAATCATTCAACATAGACTTTCTGCAGACGGCCCAAAGATCTTGTGCTGGTGGTGGTGAGTTATCTTCTGCACCATTTTGAACTGCGTCCCTAGCCAACATATCAACAAACTCGTTTCCACGTATACCAATGTGTGATGGACACCACACAAAGGCAACGGAGAAACGATTTTGAATTAGTTTTAGTACGGTGTTTTTTATCAATACTATAAGAAATGGAGTTTTGGAAGAGATGGAATTTTGTTTGAGAAGGGAAAGGGAGCTTAGTGAGTCAGATACAATAGCTGCTTTTCTGAGACCCTCAGACTCCACGTATGAGAGTGCTTCCAAAATAGCTACACATTCTGCTGAAAAGATGGAAAAAAGTTTTGATATGCTTAAAGAGGCAGAATGTGCGCTAGAGGAACAATGATACGCAACTCCCACACGCGAGTCTGCGTCCAACTTGGAGGCGTCTGTAAAGATGAAGGTATAATTAGGAAGAATGGAGTCCAGGTAATTATTAAATGTGGAATTGACAAAAAAAGAACCATAAACGGCATCGTTCTTGTCAAGGCCACAATCAACAAACACCGGGATTTTTGAATAACGGGATACAAACTCAAAGGAAAAAAAGGGTGGTAATAAGGATTGGTAAATGGGAATTATACCAAAGACACGATAAGCCACCACAAGGAGAGGAAGTTCTTTATTTCTCCAATAGGGGGAGTTTGTACAGTGGTTGTTTAATCGGATAAGTTTCGGAATTAAGGGGTGGGATAAGGAAGAATATTGGTTGAGGAAGAACTTTTTAGCTAAATACAGACGACGGACAGTTAATGGAGCATCCGCTGCCTCAATCAGTAAGGAGTTAGTGGGACAGGAGCGCATTTGTCCAAGAGCAATGCGTAAAGTTTGGAATTGGACTCTATCTAACCTTAAAGATCGTTGGTTAGAAAGTGGAGACAAAAGGAAGGAACCATAATCGATAAAACTTCGAATAATTTGTCTATATATCATAAGCAAAGTACTCTGATCGGCCCCCCACCAAACTTTGGTGAGAGCACGTATGATGTTGATTCGTGGGGTACATTTACTTATAATATAGTCGACATGCGAATTCCAATTCAATTTTTTATCAAAAATGACTCCTAGGAATTTTACGTTCGTTTGACAGGAAATGGATGTATTGAGAAAGGGAATGGATTCGACATTGCATCTGTGCCTAGTGAAAACCATGGCTGAACTTTTTGTAACGGATATTTCCAAATTGATAGAAATTAAATGGTTTTGTAATGTGGACAAAGCGTTTGAAACATTATCGACAGCTGTTTGTAAGGATTTGGAGGACGAATATAGGACAAAATCATCTGCGTATTGCAGGAGCTGGATAGGAGGCTGATTTACGATTTGTAGACCAGTGGTGTAGATATTGAAAAGGAGGGGACTTAAAACTGCACCCTGCGGCAAGCCTAAGAATGCAGTTCTAGGGCCAGATAAATGATTTTGGTATTTTACAGTGAGATAACGAGCTTTCAGAAAGTTATAAATGAACGATATTAGTCTAGGAGGAGCAGACAAAGACGTGAGGATGTTGATTAAGGTGTTAATATCAACATTGTCAAATGCTCCTTTCACGTCTATAAAGCAACAAACCAGGTATCCATTTTCGGAGAGAGCAATCTGAACATCGGTCATGAGTATAGACAGGTTATCAAGGGTAGAGGATTTCTTGCGAAAGCCTCGCGAGTACGGTGGGATAATATTGTTGTGTTCACACCACCATTCCAACCTGTTTTTTATCAGGTGTTCCATAACTTTAGATACGCACGAGGCTAACGCAATTGGACGATAGGATTGATGTGAATTAGGATCCTTATTAGGTTTAAGTATTGGAACGATCGTCGTATGTTTCCATTCGTTCGGAACAAATGAATGTATAAAGAGTTGATTTAATGCTGACAAAAAAGATCTTTTAGCGTTGTCAGATAAGTTTTTCAACATGCTATAGGAAATATTATCTGGACCAGGGGACGAATCCGCCAGACCAGACAAAACTCCCTCCAATTCATAAGTTTCGAACGGACACTCCAGTGGATGATCGTTCTGGACAAACGGGATTTGTATAGGTATTGAAGCAAAATCCGGAGTCAGGTTTTCTAAGAAAGATAACGGCCAGTTTTGGTTTACAGGAGTCTGAGGATAGGGGTTAATAGACCTGCTATACAACTTGACTTTATTCCAAATCTCTTTGATAGGCGTATTCCTGGATAGACTTTCACAGAAAATCTTCCAGGAATTTCGCTTTTTCTCCTTAAATAGGCGCCTGGTTAGTGCTTGAAGCCTTCTAAAGGTACAGAATCTTTCAGGGGTAAAATTATTCCTGAGAGATTTCAAGGCCTCTTTTCTTGTTTTTATTTGTATACTGCACTCGTTATCCCACCAGGGTGTAGGAGAAATTGACTTTTTTGGAGGTTTGGAATATGGAATGGCCCGATCACCAGCAGAGGTGATAGTTTGTTGAAAGACGGAATACCATTCCAAGGGATTGTCTACGGATATGAAGGTTGGAAGGGAATCGTCTACACTACGAGAGTACAAATCCCAATTTGCTCTCTCGCACTGTCTACGAGGTGAATGTTTGGGTTGGGATAGGCTGTGACGATGATTTAGGGTTATTAAAATAGGAAAATGATCGCTACCATAACTATCATTGAGAATATTCCAATGGGAAATTAAACTGAGTTGGGGGGAACAAAAGGTGATGTCAACAGCAGATGATCTATGTTGAGGTGAAGGAATAATTGTTGGTGATCCGTCATTCATGCAAACCAAATTTTTGGAATCCATGAATTCCGTCAGTATATCACCTCCTCTATCGGATGCATGGCAACCCCATAAAGGATGATGGTAATTTAAATCACCAGCAATTAGTATGGGTTCAGGTACATTACGAAACATAAGGCTAAGTTGATCTAAGGGTACAATGTTTTGAGAGGAGTTATTGTAGATGGAAACTATCGATATGCCAGCAACTTTAACCGCGATTACCTGGAAAAAGCGGTCATTCGACTCAACAGGAATGATTTGAGCAGAAAGACCCCTTCTTACAAGAATCGCAGTTCCACCATAACCGTCATATCTATCATTTCGGAAAATTTGATAACCACGAATTTTTGTTGTTGAATTTTCTTTTAACCAAGTTTCACTTAGAAGTACAATGTCAATAGGATAAGAGAATAAAATAAGGGAAAGGTTAACTTTATTTTGATTTAGACTGCGGATGTTCCACTGAAGCAGGTTCAGCTGTGAAGCCAACTGATCCATGATTTAATAAATTAATTGAAGTTTGTAAGATATTTTTTTTGATAGCTGGGTCGAGATTAACAGAATTTAAAACGGAAATGAGAATAGTATAGAATGGGTCAGTTGGAGAGGGTCCAGTAGATGAAGAAGGAAAATTATAATTAATAGGGGTATTGGATCTACCATTTGGGTTTAACAAAATATTATCAATTTGAGCCGCAATAGAATTTGAAGGAGAAGAGGAATCTTTACGTTTTTTGGGATTCGAGGGAGCAGAGGTTGGGGATGTTATTTTAGCGTATGTTCTTCTGATAATAGGTTTTGTTGTGGGTAGTGGAGAAGTAGAATAGGATAGTGCGGGAAATTGTTGGGGAGTTGAGCTAACGTTTATTGTTGGATTCGGAAGGGTATCATTACTCAGGATTTTGGGGACTTCACCACAAGCTTCAAAATAAGAAACCCCATTAGAGGCCATAATTTTCTTTATTGCGATTTGCCGTTTGTATTCAGGGCAGTTTTTATATGTGGCTGAATGAGCCCCATTACAATTTATGCATGATTTTAGTAGGGAATCATCTTTATCACATTCGGAGGATTTGTGGGAATCGGAACAGATGGCACAGCGGGGAGAGCTTTTGCAGTTTTTGGTAATGTGACCAAATCTACAACAATTGTAGCATTGGGTCACTGGGAAGATGTATGTTTCAACGGGGCGGGAACAGTAAAACATTGTTACGTAATCGGGAATAAAGGTACCTTCGAATGTAATAAGTACAGTGGTGGTAGGTTTATAGGACGGGGCGCCCTCGGGAGATGTTGTTTTTCGAGATATACGATGTACTTTCAAGATTTTTACTTGCTTGTTATTTTGCATATTTTCTAAAATAGTTTGTTCATCAATGTTTATATCAATATCTCTAACAACACCTACCCGAGTTACGCAATGGGTGGGAACATACGCATGGAGTTTTTCGGTTTTTAGGATAGGATTATCGAGAAATTCATTTGCTGATGTACATGTTTTAAACGCAAATCCTATTGCGACCCAAATTCTCTATCTTGGCTATATTCGGTATTTTATTTGTGTATAAAATACGACCAACGGCTAAAGGATGTAAGCGTCCTATATTTTGATCCTTGGATTCAACAAATACCTTAAAAGGCCCGAGTGCATTTTTTTGGTATTTAAAAATGGGTTTTTCTTTGGTAGGTATTGTGGAATTATCAGGTAGGACTAATGGCATATCATTCTTTGGTATATTAGGAGTAGGGTTTTCCAGACCCATCCGAGAAGGGTCTGGTGGAGATTCATTTCCAGCCACCTCCTAATAGTTTATAATAGTAAAAAAAATATTGAAAAATTATATTTTTAAAAGTATTTATATACAAAAAAATTTAAAAAAAAAAAAAACAAAACAAAACAAAACAAAAATTAACTAACTACTAAGTAAACAGCTATTGTATGTACTCACCAGGTAAAAAAAAGGTAACAATTTAAACACAAACAAAACTGTCGTAAACAATTAATAAGTGAAATATTGTTGTTTTTGATTTGAAAAAAATAAAATTCTTGATATTGTTGTAGAGGTAGACGAAAAACAAATGCGTCTATACTCTATCAGAGTCTTAACAAGAATCTAAATGCTACTTAATAATACAAAAAGCAATTATTTAAATATAAATACATTTGCTTTTAAAATTTTTAACAATAAATCGAGGTAAAATGTTAGTTTAATTAATTAGCAGCAGAGGGCACACCTTTGAAATTATTGTTAGTTCAACATGTTTTTCATAGGTGGCACCACCGGCGAAATTAATGTTAGTGTATCAAGTTTACCATAGATGGTACCACCATCGAAATTATCGTTAGATCAACATGTTTTTCATAGATGGCACTACCGACGAAATTAATAGTTAGTTCAACAAGTTTACCATAGATGGCAACACGATCGAAATTATTGTTAGTTTAACAGGATTTTCATAGATGGCATTTAGATTTATTTTGTTTTTATAATTCTTTAAATTTTTTTACTGAAATAATTTTTAAAATTCATACTTTACTTTATTATGTTTTTCTTACTTCAAATTAGCGAATTGATTTTTCCTATTATCATTTTTAAATAAATACTTGATTTATCAACTAATATCGGTAAAACTGTTTCAATTTATTAATTAGTCAAACTGACAGTTGTAGAGTTTGACATATTATACAAAAACATAACTAATTGATTAAATAATTAATCATTTAAATAAAAATAAATCAATATATTATGTTTATAATGTTTATTGATTGCATTTGTTTATTAATTTTATACCCAAAACTATTTAAATAAATGCTAATCAAGTACACAGAAGTTGCCTGGGTCCCCCTTAAAACGGAGGCCCTAGGCAACTGCCTATTCTGTCTACTTGTTAATCCGACCCTGGTGAAATATGTACAAATATATATAATAAAATATCGTTTTTATCAATTTTTCTGATTTAATTATTATAATTCATTATTATACCTACCTTTACATCGATTTCAGGAATATCAAACAGAATCTACATTTTTAACAAATTATTACTACAATTATTCATTTATAGGTAAGTTTATTAAAAAGGACAATAAAATAAAAATAAATACTAAGTTTAAGAAAACAAGTTTATTAAAAAAAGGTGAATAAAAGGTATATATATATTACATTATCGATGTGAATGATATGTCAGAGGTGGAGTAGTGGCTAGTCCAGTCACCTCTGATTACAAAGTACCTCGGTTCGCATCTAATATGGTCCCGTTATAATTTTAATTAAATAAGTTACATCGAGATAACGTTTTTTTTTAAATAATTGTTATGAAAATCAAAAGCGACAAATAAGTAAGAGAGCAAGGTATATTTTATGTTAATATAATTCCCTCCCCCTGACAGAAGAGTGATTTATGACATAAGTAGGAAGAATGATTTATGGCATAAGTAGGAAGAGTGATTTATGACATAATTAATTTTTATTTTTGTGTAATAACATGTTCTCCTGTTACAAAATCTTATAAAATTTCATTTAACAAGAATGTTAGCATGCACAACAAAAGCGCAAGCAAAATAAGTATTTTTTTGATATTTTGTAATAGGAGAATATGTTATAAAAAAAATTGGGATAAAATATATATAACATGTTCTTCTGTTACAAAATTTCAAATTTTAGTCTCATCTAGCGATTTTTTAATTTAAAAATACAAATTTTAATATTTTGTAATAGGAGAATATGATTGAAATAAACTATATGACATGTTCTCCTATTAAAAAGTTTCAAATTTTAGCATAACCAAGCCATTTGTACAAATTTTTTAATATTTTGTAACAGGAGAATATGATTTTAAAGAGTGTGATATATATATGATAATTTAAATTCCCACCTCCTTACAGAATAGTGATTTATGACATATTATGCATAAATGACATTTTTATAATAAGAGGCCGGGATTATATACATATTATAATTTAAAATATAAAAAGATTAAAAATTTTTAACATCAGGAAAAAATCATTTAATTTATAAGTTAAAATGATAACCACACCTGGACACGAACTCGCGTACCTTGGTTTCATAGGCAAGTGCTATACCCACACAGCTAACCAACTTATATCTGATGATATAATTAATTTACTACTTACCTTTACTAAAGTAAACTAGTTAATAGTTTAATCGTTTACTAAAGTAAACTAATTAATTAGTTAATAATTTTGTTCTGAAAGGAAAAATGGGATAGAAAAATATCAAACTAAATTTAAAATATGTAACGATTTTTATTTATTTATATTAATTTTTATAGATAATTTAAACTTTTAAAAGGAGTGGAAAATTTTTAACATAAAAAAATTATTTTATTTTCAAAGTAAAAATGTTAACCACACCAGGGTACGAACCAGCGAATGTTGGTTTCATAGGCAAGTGCTGTACCCACACAGCCACCCTGCTTGTTGTTAACATTATAATTAATTTAATACTTACCTTTACTAAATAATTAATTAATTGATAATTTTGTTCTGAAAAAAAGGATAGAAAAAATAAAACAAAATTTAATATATAACGATTTTTATTTATTTAAAAAAAAAAAAAAATGTTTTAAATTTTCTTGAAAAACCAAATTGTACATTTTCATAAAACAAATTAACAGATATTCTTCTTTTCTTATTAAAGTTTTCATACAAAATAAGTAAAATTCGATCACTTTTATATAATAATAATAGTAAAGGGTGTCCCAAGAGTAACGCTTGATTCGAACTTCGTCCGTTAATTTTGGAACACTCCTTTGTAAAACACAATATATACTTTCTTATAAATATTACTAACTAAACCATAGAGATATGAAGATAGCGAAGGCTAGGTTGTAAGTGGATGCGATATGCGAAGTGAGAGAGAAGACTGTCAGTAAGTTTCCCTGTGTTCTTGTCTATAAATATATACGTACATATGATTATGACAAGGACACACGGAAACTCACTGACAGTCTTCTCTCTCGTTCATCATATCGCATCCACTTACTGGCTAACAAATCCCTCTAAATTCAGCTAATTAAAATTATAAATTAAACAAAAAATAGTTAATTTGATGATTTTTACAAACGTAATTAATGGAAGAATCATCAATGGATACTTGTAGACTTAAAATAACAAAAATATATTAAAAATTGTATTTGGGGGGCCAACTTAAAACTATATTTTTAATTAATTATTTTTAATTAAACAAATCATCATTAAACAGTTTCGGTAGTGGTTAATTAAAGAATAGTCATTACCGAATACCGACTGACATTTTTAAAAAGGTTTGTTTCCAATTTTCCATAATGTTCCACAAGTCACAAGTGCACTTGTTGAAAATGAACTAGTTGGCTTTATATTTGTGGGTAGACACTTTTTAAAAAAAGCTATTGAGACATTCAGGCTTCCGTATATTTTCGTATTTTGAGGTTAAATTCTTAAATATTTTGACATGTATTACAAAAACATGCCATATTTTCCCTAGCACGTGTAATTTTTTTGAATTCAGTAATCCCTGAAATAAAATTTTCAAAATGAATAAAAAGAAGACCCTCTTCGATAATGAACCAGATGAAGATAAGCCAAATATACAATTAAATTCAGATTATGCAAAAAATTATGAAACTTGGAGACGAAAAGAAGAACTAAATAAAAGTAAGATTAGAATTCTCTAAAATTATTGAAAATATTTTTTTTTATACTGTGAATTTCATTTTTTTTAAACAGCTAAAGCTCGTTATGGAGATGTAATTAACGATGAAGAATCTTCAGACTCCTCATCAGACGACGAAGTGAATGATTTGGAAGTTGGCGTTTTAGATACAAACTTTTTACAAACATTATCATGCTTAAAAAGTAACGATCCACGTATTTATGATCAAAATGTTAAGTTTTTTAACGATGATGATATCGCCAAGCCGAGTACGTCGAAAATATCAAAAAAAGAAAAGCCAATGACTTTACGTGATTATGAACGAAAATTAATATTAGAAAAAGGTGGACAGGTTGAAGATACTGATGATGAAAATTTTGAAGAAGATCCTAGAGCAAATTCACCAACTTACGTTGAACAACAGAAACAACTGAAAGAAAGTTTTAAAAAAGCATTACAGGTAAGGACATATAAAAAGTTTCTCATAAACATTGTGAAATTCAATGCCAAGATACTAGGCCTGGGATGCATTCCAATTTAACCCTCTGAACCTTCGAAATCTTGGCAAATACATAAGACAAATGTCACTTGATATGTTGTAAGTCATTTTCCTACAAAATTGATACAACTTTGACCATTCGAAACTGAAAAACCCCTTAAAATTACGTTTTTTAGTTCTATCATGCTAGAAAGCTAGGAATTTTCAAGAATTGATTCGAAATAAGGTCAAATTAACAGAGTAGTTATTATACAATGTTTTTCTAACTATCAAATAACCCTCGAAAGCTCCAAGATTAATACTTCTTGGATTTACAGGAGGCGGACAGTGATCAAGAAGAAAATTGGGGAGGAATATTTAAGAAAAAAGAAAAATCCAAAGAGCAAATACAAAAAGAAGATAATGATTACGTTCAATGGTTAAAAGGGCAAAAAGAATCCTTACCAGATGATAAAATTGAAACAGAGCTAAAACCACTCAAAGATTATTGGCATAATCCAAAATTGGATTCGGGTGAAAAATTCTTACGTGATTATATATTGAATAAGAAATTTTTGGAGAATGATGATGAAAATTATATACCATCGTATGAAGAAATCGTTCATGATTCCGACGATGGTCTATCCGAAGATGGTGAAGCGATTCGTGAACAAGAAGAGTTCGAAACGAAATATAATTATCGATTCGAAGAACCTGATCAAGAATTTATTAAACGTTACCCTAGAACAATGGAAAATTCCATGCGAAAAAAAGATGATCGTCGTAAACAAAAACGTGCTGAAGTTCGTGAACGAAAAGAACGTGAAAAATTACAGAAGAAAGAAGAATTGCAGCGTATGAAAGCGATGAAACGTAAAGAAATCGAAGAGAAAATAGAAAAGTTGAAAGAAATCACTGGAAATACTGAAGTAGGATTTAACGATCAAGACGTAGACGGAGATTTTGATCCAGAGGAGCATGATCGTCGAATGCAACAATTATTTAACGATGAATTTTATGGTGGCGAAGAAGGAGAACAAAAACCTGAATTCCCCGATTTAGATGAAGAGCTAGAAATTGAAAATTGGGATAAATGGAAAGGTGATGATAATATCCCCGATTCTGGACCACATTGTGAAGACGAGGACTTCAATATGGACTGTGATTATGATCCAACGACGGCACATCAAAATGAAATGTTAGAAAATAGTAAAAAACGTAAACGAAAACGTCGATCCAAATTTGCTGAAATCGTTTCCGAAAAAAAACCAATTTTTGATCCAAATAATAAAACTTATGAGGAATACTTGGATGAATATTATAAATTAGATTACGAGGATATAATTGGTGATATTCCATGTCGATTTAAATATCGTAAAGTTGTCCCAAACGATTTTGGATTAACAGTTGAAGAAATTCTGGCAGCGAAAGATAAAGAATTAAATCGATGGTGTTCGTTAAAAAAAGCTGTACAAATTCGACCAGAACATGTTGAAAAATATGACGTTTTGGCATATCAACAAAAGGGGAAAAATGAAATGTTAAAAAAGAAAATTTTCCATAGTTTATACAACCCTGTCGAAGAGGAAAATTTTGAAAATCCCAAAATTAAAAATAAAACAGTACGACGTAATTTTGATAAACAAAATGGAGAATCGGAAGAAGGCAATAATAATGTTTTAGAAAATTCGAAAAAAGAAACAATTAATGAGAGTAATGATACTGCTGAAAAAAATAAAGAAAATACAACGGAAAGTCCTGTAAATAAAAAGAAAAAAATCAAGAAAAAACAGAAATATTCAGAAAATAATATTCTAGAAATAAATAATGATCAATCGATCGAAAATTCTGTAAATATTTCGGAAAAAACGAACGTGTCTGAAGTTTCCCCAAAGAAAAAAGCAAAGAAACGTAAAAATTCAGAAAATGTAAATAATAGTGTTTCAGAAAACAATGAAATTGTAACAAATTCTGTAAATAATTTGAAAAAAGGTAAAAAACGTAAAAATACAGAAACATCGATAAATGGTGATATAAATAAAAAGTCAAAGAAGAAACGGAAATTACAACAACAAGCGGAAGAAAGTGATCCAAATTCAAAGAAAAAGAGGAAAAATAAATTGAATAAGAAAAATAAACAATTAAACATAGGAATATCCGATGAACGGCTTAAGGCGTTTGGAATCAATCCCAAGAAATTTAAAAATAAGTTAAAATACGGTGGCGATAAAAAAACAAATCAAAATGTATGAAAAAATTTTTATTGTTAAAATATTTAATAAAATTATTTTATTTTCATTCAACCATCTATCGACTTATTATTTAGTTTCCCTACTCTAAAAATAATAATACAGAAGAGGGTTACCGCAAATGGATCCCTAGCATCTAGACCAGAGGTTCTCAAACTTCGTCTACCACCCACTTTAGGAATCAATTATTTTTCAACGAATTTTTCTATAAATAATTTTTACCAGATATTTATTATATTACAAATTAGCCTTACCACCCCCCTGTAAATCTCGATATCGCCTACTTTGAGAAACACTAACTTAGACCAAGGGTTGTTCTGTACCCTCCTTGAGAACAAACTGTCACCCGAAGGCGAGACTTCTTTGGGGAAGACATGCTATTTTAAGCAGAAGAAGCTATAGGATTCTGTACAGGCCAGACGCCATGCAGAAAGACCACAGATTCTCCGTCGAGGCATCTCCCAAGGTTAATGGATCCTGCAAATGTAGGGTAAACAAAAACGGAAAATCAACAAAACTGACAGGGACTAAAAATTGATAAGAGCATTCTAAGTTATCTTTGTAAAAATACAAATTCCATTTCGGCTTTTTCGTCTTTAAAATTGTAATTCATAGACCGGTATTTAGCTCAAAAAATAGGACAGAACTTCGATCTTGATTCTAAGCAATTATGTGACGTCAAGATACAGATCTCTACAGGTTCATACTTCTTTTTTTTTTTCACTACTAATCTTTCAGGGAATAGTCGAACTGAAATATCAAGAGAATATGGGTTCTTAAAAACGGTGTTTTAAATAAATTAACATATTTATTCTTGAAAAGTATTTACAACTGTTTATACAATAATTTTATAAAAATCATTACGAAAATTGACGAATACGAAAGTGTGCAAAAAATTAATAAAGCTTCCCTTTGCTTGGAGGTCCCCACAAATGGGATCTTCTAATACCATTGACTTTTAAAAGCATTTCTGACATCTTTTAAAACTATCAAATTATATTAATCACATGCTTTAACATTTCAAAGGTAGTTGGTATGCCAGGAGAGACGTACCCGACCCTAAGATTGCTTTTAAAAAAAGTGCAAAGGACCTTCAAGATTTCACCTTTAAGGACGTTCCAAAAAAACCACGTTTTCTTAAAATGTAATAATTTTATAAACACAGAAGCTAAATTAGGGACCTCGCACAATTAAAAATTTTCTAAACCCTGTAAAAGAGATGTCCTATACTACGAAAAACGTTGTATGAGAAAAGTTAGCATTTCCAACTAATTCGAAATATTAATTTTTTTATTACAAGTCAATAGGAAATTTTTGTTTAGGAAGCAGGCCGTGCGCGGAGAGAGTTGATTTGGGGGATCAAAATCCCTTTCCATTGATAACCTCTCCACATGATTTTGAATTAACAATATTTTCCCGTAAATGCAGTAATTTATGCTCAACTTTTTGAACCATACTTTTCAAGATAATTTCCGTGAAATTTGGATCAACGAAATTAAGCGAAAACTCATACCTGGACAGAATATCAAAAAATCCCTCGAACCACTGGATATTTGCAATGAAGATGCGTTTCCAAATTGCTACAAAATGCTTCACGTTCTCGTAGTTTTATCTGTGACAACAGACGAGCGACGAATGAACGCTTCTCTTCAACTTTGCTTCGTCTCAAAACATACCTTAGATCGACAAAATCTGAAGAATGGCTAAACGGTTTAGCTTCGCTCAATAAACATTGCGCGCACTTTTTTGAAAAGTTATTTTCAGTACCTCGTAGAATTAACTTATGATTTTATGACCTACCATAATGGAAAAAAGTTTAACCCCCTCCCCTTTAATAATTCTTGAGCACGAGCCTGTTAGGAAGTGAAACTTGAAAATTTCATTATTCATGATGTCAAGTTTATTGAAATGAGAGTGAAAAATATTACAATGATTAAGCTAGGGAACAAATTTTTTAAATAATAAAATAAGTAAATTATATAAATTTATAGAAGTCTTCCACGACACTCTTCACTGCCACAATGACAATACATCACTTTACCTGGTACACTACCAACATCATAATTGTAATTCCATGTTAATTCCACGCCAGCTCTCACGTGTGACATTGCAAAGAAGGCGACCCATGGAAAACGTAAATCATGTGTATCCACAAATACATTTTGTACGAATACGTTTGGACTGCATGAATGCTATAAATTTTCATCAAAATTATATTTAATTCACTCATTTCAACTTTCAAATTAAAATTTTTCAGATTAGTTATTTCTCGCAATTTTCTTATAAAGTATGGTACTAGAATGGCATGCATTTAGTACAGGTTGAGAATTTTCATATTAAAACAAGTGAAAACAAACAATTGACTGTGTTAATTGTTGAAATACCATGTATAGACAGTGTTGATTACGCATACGTTTATTTTTTTACGTCATGTAAGTAAAGAAAGATATCCACTCCTAATTTGCGCCATCAAGGGTAAACAGTTACGTTAACGGAAAAATGTTTCAAACAAAATTGTTTATTTTTTTATAAGGAACAAAACACCAAAGTGGGAGCCCATTCATTCAAAAATAACATCGAAAATGACACAAATACTTACATTTAAAAATCTACCAATATTTCCAGCACATTTTGCATCCATAATATAGCATGATTCATCTGGACCAAACATTTTTCGCACAGATTTATATTTGGGAACATATTCATCTGCATCGTTATCAATAGATGCCGTTGGAATAAAACTTGATTTTTCTCGCGTAGCTATAAAGAAAAGAAGATGAAATTTAAGTTTATCCGAAAATTTGTTTAACTGATATTTAAGCGCTCCCTTTTGTATAGCAAGAAAGAAGTCTTGACACATGGCTAAGGCTTGGCAAATTTCTAAAAAGATTATTCGCAAAAATTCTAAAATACTTACTATCTTCATCATCGCTAATCGTAATACTTTCATCTTCACCAGAATTATTTGCACTATCTTTTTTCTTATTATCATCTTCATTTTGTCCGGATTTTGTGCTACCACTTTCTGACATTTTATCATCCGCTTTCTTATTCGATTTATCCGAATCAGTACTTTGATTGGTATTTTCTGAATCCATTAATCCATCCATCAATAGTGTACTTCGACGTTTCGAACGACGTGTTCTATGGCAAAAAAAAAATTCAGTCATCATACATTTCTTTTTCATCGGTCGGTTTTTTAATATAATTTTAGAAATTTTACCCAATGACTCCTTCTGATGCTAATTTTCCACCTTTTATGTGTGGTAAATAGTCACGATCATCAGGATTTGCTAATGGATTATACTCTTCGTCGTCGTCCTGCAAATTAAGTTAATAATCATTGATTTATCCTAAAACATAAACATCTAATCTTTTACAATGATTTTCGTGAACATTTATTATTTAGTGTCCCGTCAAGAGTCCCATCACCCTTCTCAACTGTGCACTAAGTTCTAGGAACAGACGAATATCCTAGATGTGGTTATACAGAGTTTGGTCTGTCGCATGCCCTACACAAAGTCCCAGTAATCAAGATGGTCTTGTCGTAGCCATTTCATGGTTCGGTAAATTACGTAGCATCTTGCTATGAGAATGACAGACTCTGTCCACTTCAGTGAACTCGTTACCCAAATCAGTCTGAGTGTGTTATTCAGAGCCAGGCGATTCAATTTTTCGAAGCATTCATAAACTATCCTCGATTGAAATCTTCACGCCCCAATTGCCCTAAGCGCGGCTTGAATATTTGAGTGTGTCTACCCGACAATGTGTTACAGATCTGTGCACCGCGCAGCATTGCGAAGATTTCTGCTTTAAAAACCGTTACATATTGACCAAGATAAATCGATTCCTTTATTCTAGGTCCATCAGGTCAGGTCTGAAGATATGGTTCGGGAGGGGGTGAAAAGTTAGGTACATCTCAATTTGGTTCAAATAAATTTAATTTTTGTATTTTTCCTAAAGAAGTAAGATAATAAAAATTAACATACATCTTTTCTATCTTCGTCATGCATATCAATATCATCTTCAACGACATCCGATTCATAGCCTTCTTTTAATCGTTCAACCACTTCAATATAATCAAGTTCAGCTAAATATTCATCACCAAAATTGATTCCACCCTAAAAGACCAACAAAATAAAATACAAGAGATCCAAAATAAAAGATATCTAACTAGAACATACCTCATTAGCAGTTTGTTCGGTAAGTAGCTGCCCAGCATAAATACATATAAATGATCCACGTGGTACATCGTGTAAGCATCGAATACCCCAACCACGATTCGGCGTTTTAAATATTTGCAGTTTTAATTGTAGGGGATGTTGAACAACACGATTTAAGCATGTATTTACATTACATTTACACCTAAAAAAGAAGAGAAAAAACATTTTTTTATTATTATTTTTACTAAAACCTCGTCATTTGAGTCCGAGAACTAGATCAAATTTGTCCCAAAATGGTGCTTGTTGATTAGATTATTTGATTCTAGAACCCATAAAACCTTGAACATACCTTGAATTACATTCATAAATTCCTGTAACAACTGGATCCAATAATCGTTTATATACATAACCAGTTGACATATCCGGTGAGGCATTTTTACCAACTTTGGTACCTTGTATAGTCAATTGCCAACATGCACATTTGGTTTTATCTTGACAATCATCGGTACAATCACAACCACATAAAAATTCTTCATTCAAATTTAAATTGACTCCTTTGGTGGGTTCGCGTACATTTGAGTAACGCATATATTCAGGGAATGTATCGTCAATATCATTTACAACTGATATTGGTGTGTATTCAATACCGTTTGAGAGATCCTGTACGAAAAAAAAATGAAATTAGTTAGCAGTTAGCATATCTAGTTACAAATACAGAATGTTTTAAGAAAAATCTTTTACAAGGGAATAGATATAGACCTCGAATTTCGAGCCATATTTTGTTACAGAATATTTCAAAATAAAATAATAGTCACAGCGCAAACGATTCGAAAAAGGGTGTCAATTTTTAAAAATTATGGATAAATTTCGATAACTTACCTTTTTCTCAACGATAGACTTTTCAATTTGATATAAGGTGAGTACATGTATGCCACAATTAAAATCAAACATATCCACAGACATTTCACTTTGTGTAATTCGTAAATAACGATGTAATTCTTGCATGTTACGCACAATACGTGAGCATGGCGTTATATAACGTACTTCACGTTTGTTTTTACCAAATCGAACAGTTTCCCTAAACAAAAAATACAAATTATAGCTTTCTTGTTTCTACAAGGAGCACCATCTAGTTATATCTGATAACCGCAGTTAATGGCATTAAATACCGGTTTTTGGACTTTGATACATACCTAAACCAACCAGCTAAAATCGGTTTAGCTAATATACTATAATCTCTTAGCTCAGCTAGTGTACGTTGTGATTTTGCTCGACAACTTGGTCCACATTGATGATGTTTATACAAACCAGGTAATTTACCAGTTCTTGTTGTATAATACTAAAAAAAAGTATTAAAAATAAAAAAGTTCATTAGTAACGCTTCGTAGCTGTTTTAAAAAAACACCTTTAAACAATGTCACTTACAATTACACGACTATTACCCGGTACTTTAGCAGTGGGTAAGAATGGTACAATAGGTAGAGAATTAGTACCACCAGTATGTGTGGTACTTTTTGTGGCAACATTTGCAGGTAAACTTGTACTTTTACGTGCAACTGCTCGAGCTATATTATTACTATTACTGATAGTATTCATTGATACGTCTGTTGTGTCTTCATCTTCGATTGTCCTAGTATATTCCACATACGGTTCGTTAGGCTAAAAAAAACAAACAAATAAATTAATCCGCGGTTCATAGATCTTGGGCCAGGATAAATTTTAGCAACTCTGTTTAATAAAGATAGAAATTGGAGGTACAATTGAATGTTATCTTTAGTCCTTTTGAACACAACCAGGGCTCACTTTAATGGCAAAGATGTGAACTTTAATATTCGCTTCAATTTAATCTAAGACTCGAAGTTTGTCCTGAAGCAGCACATGTGTCACGTTCCTTTTACGTAAAATGTTATGATCATTTAGTTTTGATAATCCAAAATCTGTCTAGGTGGTAGAAATGATTTAAAAATTGGTAGATTAAAGCAAATCCTGAATAAAAGTTCCACCCCGGTGCTCTTTTGTCGGTTTCCGTCGGTCTGTCCCAAAACTAGAACTTCCCTAGGGTTGATCTTAGACCGATCCAGTAAAAAATTGCATCTTACCCTTTTGAACATGGACGAAGGAATTTTCCGTTGTGGAGTTGTAAAGCCTTTATTCTGTCGCGCTAAAATCGCTTGATTATTATTGTAGAATAATGGAGCTGAAATATAATAAGTTTTAATTAACAACTTTACTTCTTAGATAACTTCTAAGACAATTAACTTACCTAATCGACGTGATCCCCTATAAATCCATTCTTTGCGATTATCACCTTCGAAACTCATTTTAACCAAAGAGCCATCTACTTCAATTACTCTAGCTGACCACCATTTTCCTTAAGAAAAACATCTGAAGTTAGTAATTTGTTCTTTATTATCCCTTGATCTATAGCAGTGGTTCCCGAAACTTTTTTGTATCGTAGACCATTTGCCAGTTTTTCATTATTTAAGATGGGTACCGCAAATGGGCCCCCAGCACCTATACCAAGGGATCCTTTGTGCTCTCCTTGAGAACAACCTGTCTGAGATGCTTTTTTCAGCAGATGATAGAAGAAGCTACGGTGGTAAGTTTCGGGCCAGAACATTCTAAACCTGTCGCTCTGCAGGTTTCTGCAGATACAAAAACAAGTATGGAGGTTTTATCGTCCTCCATGCTGGCTTCACAAGTGGGATCATCAGAGATCCCCATGTTATAAAGATGATTCTTCCGGATAAAGATTTTTTTTTTAGAAATTATGAATCTACCCTCCACTGTTTTTCCGTTTATCTTACGTTTGTTCTAAACCATTTACGTCATCACTATTTTTTACCTTTTATCTTCATTCACACAACACCTGCCCCTTTTAAGGGCGCTTTTACCCAAAAAATTTTAGGCTGGGTTCACGCGACCGTCAATTACGCCGTTCCTGTATGCTTGTAGAATGATTTATTATCATTTTCCCTACTATGCCTCGCCCATTCTTATTTTCCCTACCTTAGACCCCTTCTTATTCTATTCTCATAGACCCCTATTTTTATTTTAGATGTCATAGCCCTTTTCGTCATCGAATCGACCCACCACTTTGGGAATGAATGGTATATAGGAAAGTATAAAATAAAAATTAATTAATTTGAACTTACCATTTCGTTCCGTTTTAAGTACTTGTCCTTGAACTAATCGAACCATTGGACGATCTGGATACTCCTTTAAATATTGTTGAATATAATTACGTGTTTCCAATGAAATATCTTCCCAAACATTTGGACTAACATCCACAATTGGAAAACAATTCTCATGACGTACATATTGAGCGTAACCATCATCGAAAAATATTAAATAACGAAAACGATTTGTATTTGATAATGGTTCGGCCACAATACCTGCATAATAATTGCTTTGTGCTTTTGGATTTTCATTTTCACTAAACAGTGCAATGACTCGACTACCAATTGGTAAACGAACATCTGCGTATGTGGAATATGCCAATTGTTTGCCTGTTATTAATTTTATCATATTTTTTGTTGTACGTCGATGTATGTTCTCGAAACTGACACGGTAGGTTACTTTATTACTTGGTTTGTCATTAATCTAAAAAAATAAAATAAAATAAAATTGTTTTTTTTACAAGACACAAAATAGTCTAAAATCCTATGGTCTAAGTGTGTCCCACCCCAGGACAGCCACTCTAACTTAACCTAACGTAAGACATAAAAACAAAATAGATGTCGGCCTCCAGGCACGACTTTGAAAAAAAATCTCCACACAAAGTTTCAGCCGTTCTGAAATGATTATCAAAAACTATGACCGGAAATAGATCAGGATTTCTTTGATAGATGAATTTAAGGCTTCGAATCCAAACAGACCCGAACATGTGTAGATGGAAAAATCAAGATTTTGTCTGGTTAAGGGGGTGGACAAAGCAGGGATACAAAAGAATTTTTTACTTACAATCATTAATCCACTGTTACTTACAATCATTCCAGCTGGGAATATTTCTAAAAGACGACATAATTGCCATGCTCCAAATGCTGCTGATTTCATTGCATAATATTGACCATTAATTTCTGGCGCTTCTTTAGTAAGTGTGCCAAATTTGGGAATAAATGTTGTTTTTGGTGGTGGAGCTTTTGGTGGTACCATAACATCCGATGGTGGAGTCGCTGTACTAAATTCGGTTTCATCGTAGGTAGACGGTTTTTGAATCTTTCTGCTACTCCGTCGTTCAGCAACTTGAAAAGTAAATAAACATATAATGTTGACACGCAAAAGAATATGTACAGAATGGTGCAAAAGCTCATCACACATTTAAAATTGCGATAACTTCCTACAATCAATTTAAATATTTTTATTTGAGATTTAAATCGTCAGGCACAAATTTGCCAGACAAGTTATTACTAATTTAAATGTACTCCAATCAAACTAACGATTTAGAAAAAAAAATTGTGTCCGAAAGATTTTTTGAGATATGTTAGGGATACCTTCGAGACAATACCATAGAGCTGCAAATTCGCAGGCAAACGGATGATCGACGTAGAGAGAGAACAGATAAGTATGCATTTATAGCTGTAGAGAGAAAGATAAATTAAGCGCGTATATCTGTCTTCGTCTCTCTAATACGCCTACAATTTCTATCTCTTTCTACTTCCCTCCCAAAATACCTTCCGAACAAGATTTTGTTTTCTATCATTTATTAAGAAATAATAATTTGATTTGAGTAATGTGTATGTGACTTTTAGAACACGTTGTACATAGTCGAGTATAGTCGTTTGCTAGATTGTCCCGTGAAAGACTTAATAAAGGAAGAAAAAAACTAACATTTACCTTTGCTCCTAAGTTGTACAACTCCATCAACATCAATATCAATGCCTTGAATTTCCTGGCAAGCTGGTTTATTTTCATAAATATAATTTCGTGCATTATCAATTTTAGCTTGCAAATCGTTGAAAATTTTATTTAAATCGTCCGTACCATCTGGAATTTACAACAATATATATAAATTAAATCTATTTAACTATTTTAACATTTCGTTAATTAAATACTCCGAGAGATTCAATATTTCCTAAGAGATAGAATATCACTTTAAATGATAGGAAGCTGACGATTTTCGAAAAAATATGTTAAGTTTTTTTTATGACGAGTTTCTAATTTAAAGTGTTATTCTATCTCTTACCAATTAGAAACTAAATAGGGTATTCCACTATTTTTGAAAAAGTACTTCAAAATGTTGATTTCGCTAATAAAAAGCCACCAAAAATTTATTTCGGAAAAATACACACGCTTTCTTGACAAAACATTAATTAAATTTTAAGGACGTTCATGCGTGTACCTGTTTTGCTATGTGCGTTCATAGGGAAACAGTATGTAAATTTTAAAGAATTTTAAATTAATAGAAAATAGAAAATTTTTTTGAAATTCTATTAAAAGTTTAAATAATTATTAACTGGTAAAAGTTTCAAGTATGGTTATCGATATAATTTTTGAAAAATATCGATTTATATTTTTCATTTAGTCCCATGTTAAAACTTACTTTTAGTCATTTTTTAAACTTTAAAAAAATTTTAATTAATTCGATAACAGGTTATTTTTCCTGTCTTAAATCATAGAAAATCATTTAAATTATCGCATTATCATATTGTTTTTTATTTCTCTACTAATATTGTTGACGCATGAACGATCTTAAACCTTTTTTAAACTGTCAAAAACGCGGGCATCCAATTTGATGACGTAATATGGGTATCACTATACGAAATAACACAAATAATTTTGACAGATATATTCATAGACATCTGATTATAATATAAATATAAATACTTATCTATGTATATATTATACCCAACTGTCTACACTGAACTAACTGATGGTCTATGACTCATACCGCTATGACATCACAGCAGGGCTTACCCGCGTTTTAGGTCACGTGATATACAGTTTAAAAATTACGATTTTGAATTTTAATATTTTAAAAGAAAACTGTGCTTTTATAACTCGAAATCAGAATATTTAAGTATATTTTTACATAAATTTTAACTTTTTTAAAATTTTATGATTTATTTTTGACTAATGATAATACCCTATTGACTCTTAAAGAAACCCGAAGAACTAAATGAACAATGAAATTTTTTTCTTTATACAATTAACTCTCCAGGTCTTAGCAAACATTGGAATAGTACAAAGTTTGCCCTTTAAATGAGCCCTGGTAGAGCTCAAAAGGGATCCAATCCCAGTCAAAAAAAGTGTCGCGTTTATATTTTTTCAGAGTGCATTACAAATATTTTGATAAAAATAAATAGTGAGTATATTATTTACCTGAAATTGTCTCAAATTCTTGTGTTAAAATTCCAACATTATTTTGTATTTGATCCTTAATTTTAAATTTCTCAAAGATTTCTTCAACTGTTTGGCTTATTTCTAATTTTAATACTTTCAGATCTTTACTAGACAAATCTAATAAACTTTCCGGATCGTATTCATCCTCTGAACTCGAATCGTTAATTTCTACACAATCACTTTGTATCGGTAATTTATGGTTAAAAATTGGTTCATTATTTACAGCTAAATCAGTCATTGCCTAGAAAAAATTTGTTAGTTCATTCATTTTATTCGCATTCTGTAATCTCAGGAGAGTGGGGGAGTCTTTAATGAAAACAAGATATTTACGAATCGAAAGGAATATAGAAATACCAAATTGAATAAAACGAACCGAATGAAAGTTGTTATGATTGATTTTCATAACTTTGGAATTCTTCAGGGAACCTTGAAGGTCAAGATTAAATTTCGAAGTTACTATAAGTTTTGAAATTTAAAAAATTTGTATTAGTCTCAATGTCTGTTTCCAAACTGCGAGTTTACTCTTTTACAAATTCCATCAAGGTCGATTAAGCAGTTTTTTTTACAGTCGAGGAAATAAAGAAATGAACTGTCGTTTTTTGCATGGGATGCGATTTTTTGCAGTCGATTTGTGGCGGCGTCTACAGTAATTGTGAACAAAATATCGATGGAAATGAGTCTAACATGGTCCTCATGGATATGAAATCAAGTTATTGAATATCACTACGATAATATCCCCCGAAGTAGTTGGTACACAGGGCGGGCCGTACACAATTCGTCTCTTGGAATTTTACGAGTACATATAACATATTTGGTCCCCCTTTCGTCAGCCTAAAGTACCAGATATCTCGGGAACCATTTTCGTAGTAATATTCGTATTCAACGGTCCCAAAACTCTCGAATAACGAGTTTCGACGAAATATGTTACATATTCTCGTAAAACTCCAAAAGACGAAGTGTATACTTGGAGGTTTTTCGGGGCCGCTGAACAAGAGGATTATCAGGGCGGACGAAAAGGGGACGCCTAGGAACGAAATATTATGTTATTTTCTCGTAAAAAGAAAGAAAGCGTATACAGCCCGCTCTGAGCACTAGGTACCTCGGGAGTCATTTTCGTAGTAACATTCAAGTTCAGCGTCCCCCGTTTTTTGTGCTTTATTTCTTCGTCTATTACACAACACAAACAGGACCAACGCATTTTATAATCCATACCATAGACGTCGCCAGGGGAGAGGCACTTGCTCCTTCCCCATTAACGTCAATTTTTCTAGAAAATAGTAGAAAAATTGACCCCGATGTCTTGGTGTGTCTCAATAAATTCATTCTAGCATCGATCTATACTGGTTAATAAAAAATCCGCCATACCAAAGACATATTCCGTATGTTTAATCAGTAACAAGTTAGCAATCTAATTTTACTAATAAACATTGATGCAACTTACTTGGAAATTATTTAAAGCTTGATCACGACAATCTTTACAAATCACCTGTGTTCGTTTAGTATTTAATTTAACTTTGTAAAAACTGAGACAATATCCAGACGCTTTCAATAAATTCTCATTATGGCCTAAACAATCTGGATTAATACAAGACGTTTTTTTCCTTGGTATTGTGGGTATTATTGTGAGTGCACTATCACTATCACTGTCATCCAAATCAATTACATTCGTATTTTTCTTATTTTCAACTTTTTTTTCTCCATTTTCTTCCTTTTTCTCCGAATTTTCTTCTTTACTATCAGTAGATTTTTCGTTTTTATCTGTAGACTCTGTAAGTTTTTCTTCATTTAATGATTTTAAATCAATATCGTTCGTACTTTTCTTATTTGCCGATTCTGCTGCAGTTTCTTCATCGTCCAATGTTAAATCGATATCCATCGGCTCAGCACTTTTGTTCTCTATAGATGTATCCATTTTATCACTGGTATTTTCATTACTATTCGGTTTTTCTATTTTAACGTTACCGGCTTCGGTTTCTTGTACTGTGGATGATTGATTTGTTTCGCTATTAATTTGCATATCTACATTATTTCCATCTAAATCATTAGATTCTACCGGTGCTTTTTCACTTTCACCAGATGGATTTGGAGTTTCCATACTTTTATTTTAATTAAAAATTTTTTAAGGACATTTCAAATTGGGTTATTTACTTCGAAATTTCCCTTCGATCATGAACTTTTCGAATCACTTATCAATTATAAACTACATTTAGTTAACAGATAGTTAAAAATAATTCGAATAATCATTTAAAATTCGAAATTATTTTATGTAATTTTATTTTAATATTAATATTTGATCCATAACCAAACATTTGTTTTATATTCTAAACAAAAGCCAACAACATTTGGTTTAGGTCACGTGACATACATCCGCCATTGTTTTTTTTTAAAACTGTTTTTACGATTTTTGCGATCTTTATTCAAATATTTCTTAAAAAATGTTCCTTTTTTCTAATTGAAATATTAAAAATTTTCTATTTCTAAAGATTCTCAATAGAAATTTTGTCACATTTCAAATAAAATAAAATTACGTTTTAAAGTTTAAGTCTGGAGTAACTTTTTGAGAGGGGATAAATTTTTCACAATAGAACCTTGGATTACTTTTATATTCTTTTGGATTACTTAAAAACACTTTAGAGTTTCAGATCAAAATTTTTCAGATAACTTAATCAAGGTTTAGAATTTTAAACCTTTAAATAATTATCCCCTAAAAAAAATTTCTAGAAAAGACGCCCTTGTGACGTCACAATCATAATTACTATATAATACCCCACTCACATATTATTGAAAAGCGACCCAGTTTCTGAACTGGTAAGTCTCGATTTGCGTGAAAAACGTACTGAAGTCGATTTTCTTCGAAATTTTGATAATAGTTTGAATCGTTTTAGAAAAAAACGAGCACCTTTAAAATATTTAAATTAAAATAATTTAAAATTTTCGCGCGTTTAAATAGGATTGAAAGGTTAAGCGACAAGCCATGACATTTTCTTTCGGGGACAATTAGGTGAAGGAAATTGGTCTGGTTTTATATTTGAAAATTGGGTCTTAATTTTGAATTTTTTTAAACTATTAACAAAATTATATATTTCAATAATCAAAAATGACGTCATTTTACTGGCATTAATAAAAAAAAAAACTGGATTACGAAACATTTTCAATTACTTTTTTGATTATGATCCCAAGATTAAGTTTTGCATTCCACTTATTTTAATTTTGTATTTAAAATAAAGTAAATTTTAATTTATAAGAGATTAATTTTTTTATCCTAAAAACCGGAAAAGCCTCGAAAACCGGAAACTCCAGTCCAAAACCAAAGAATTGAGAGTCCTAACCTAGAAACTAAAAATCATTTACCTGTTTAGGTTGTAAAATCTTGAATATTCGTTTGCTTCAGAATGTCCCAAATATACTTTAATACTCAGCGAGTTGATTCCCAGCAATAATTTCTTAGCTTTGAAATTTTGAGTATAACAATTCTCTTCAAAAATAACATAAAGTCTTGATTTCATTTATTCAATCCAAAGGCTGATGGATAACTAGAAAATTTTCGAATGTCTAGGGAACAAGTTAAATAAAATAATAAGAGAAACAAAATTAATAGAAACATTTTATTGATATAATTTTCAATTTTTTCTCTTTTTATTTTCAAATTGTAAATAACAACACTTATTTATGTCTTATGACTAGTTAGCGACGAGAATTAGTCAAAATACAAAAAAAAAAAAAAAATAGCTTTCCACGATTGTAAATAAAAGCTAATTAATGTTTATGTTTCCAAAATGGTTAGGTTATGTAACATTTCATCGGTTGGAAATAAAAGCTAAATAAAATTACTATTTTTCCAAAACGGTTATAGGTTATGTAACATTTCATCAACTGGAAATAAAAGCTAAATTAAATTATTATATTTCCAAAACGGTTATAGGTTATGTAACATTTCATCAACTGGAAATAAAAGCTAAATTAAATTATTATATTTCCAAAACGGTTAGGTTATGTAACATTCATCGGTTGGAAATAAAAGCTAAATAAAATTACTATATTTCCAAAACGGTTAGGTTATATAACATTTCATCGGTTGGAAAAAAAGCTAAATAAAATTATTATATTTCCAAAACGGTTATAGGTTATGTAACATTTCATCCAAAATGGTTATTTTGGCGAGTCACTTTTAAAAAGTGACATAAAAATCGAACCATATTTATGTCAAGTTTACTTTTATTACCGATCGTGGAAGAAATAAGTTAAAACACACCGGAAAGAAATGAATTATTTCCCTTTGATGTATTTGTGTAGACCTATATATTTCAATAAAATAAAAATTATGGCATTTTGTGTAATTTATTTGTTCGGTAATTTAAAAAAATGATGTCCGAAATTCGTGTGACCAAGAGTTATTTAGCAATTTCCCGGCCATGCATCTTTTGGGACATCACAAACATTTGTATTTTTTCTATATAATAAAATTAATCATTTTTACCCCCTATATACAGAGTATAACATCGTTTATAAAGCCTGGTTTAAAACTTTATTGTTTGTTCTAAACCGGATCTATTACAGAGGTATTATTTTGTTAAAAATTACAAGTTTCTCATTATTTACATGTTTAAAAAAAATCAATCAAACCTAAAATATATTAGATATGTGGTTCTTTCACTATTATCAATTAAAAAAAAAAAGCCTAAAAATTTGATTTCAAAATTCACGTCACGTACCATTAAATATAAAAGCGTAGGTATTTAGAAATAGAAATGTCCAGAAAAATTTTATTATCAATTTTCGCTAGATTGGTCAGAAGCGGATTATCCATCAAGCAAAGTAGGCACGCATGCATGGAAGTTTTCAAACAAATATATAATTCATTGTGTAAAAGTATGTAAAATATTACAGGTCGTTGATATTTACATTTGTAAAGTTATTCAAATGTATGACATTCTAAGTCATATGATTTCTACAAAAAAGGAAAATTTTAATTAAAATAAACAGCAAGCCTTAGAACTCTCAATAGTCAAAGAACACGAAAAGGGTACAAAAAGATACGAAAGAGCAGATACGGGGGCGCTAATTTTTTAAATTCCCAACACGCGCAAAGTTTCTTAATCCGCCTCTGATTGACTATATAAGATAAATGTTAGGATGCGAATTGAATTCGCCGAATTCTTTAAATGAAAAAAACAATGATATATATTTATTTTGCTAAATCATAGTGCAAGAACCTGCATATATTCAAATAGTAACTGCGTTTTACCGAAAAAAAAGTGTTCAGCCATTGTTAATGCTAATACTTTAACCAAATAGACTTCTCGTGATCTCATTCTAAGTAAATTCCATTGGATAAATTATTTCATTCAACAATCGAATTCTTCTATTAAAATTATTTTTAATTCAAACATAGTTTGAAATGAAATACTTCAGGAATATTCATAGACAATTTTTACTAGATCACCTTGTAATTAATTCTATATATATCAAAAATTCTAATTTTTTACTCTTTTTTTATTCTGTGTAAAAAATTTTAAATAATTATTTTGTATTTTCAAGCATAATAATAAAGCTATAATGATTAAGTTTAGTTAATTTTATTTATTTTTGTTTCAAGTTCGGTCATCAATCACAAATGTTTATAATAAATCTTGTTCGCTTTGCTAGCAACGACTTTACAAACTATAATTTTCTTTTATCCATTGAAAAATTGTGATTTTATTATTATTCTGATAAACAATTCACTTCCGAATTATCTAGTCATTCTTAACTTAGAAGGATCATCGAACCATAGATAAAATAGTATATATATATAACATCGAACTATATTCAACTTAAGTATTTGTGGACCGAAAAGATTTTTTCTAACTTCATTGCCAACTATTTCTATGGTATCCGATATCAAACCATTGTTTTTATGTCAAACACAGTGTTAGCATTTATAGTATGTTTTCAGGGTCGTAAAATTATCGTTTATCACTCAAGATTATCGAGCACTAAATAAAACCAAATTTATTAATCTTTTTTTCTCCATTAATAACTGTGAATACAGTTAAAAACCAATGCATACAAGAGAGGGCAGTATAATATAAATGAAAATTTGAGCGATAATATTTGAAAAAAAGGATTGCTGAGAAAATTATGTTGAGTTTATTGAATTATCGTGGAATGATGACCTATCGTGAGGGTCGTATGACACTCAAACGTACGACACTTATTATGTGTTTTGTACGATACAAATGTGGTGAATGCTAACACTGGTTTCGTCAACTTTTTTAGACACCTTCCTCAGTAACTTACAATATTGATCCTCTAAAAAACCTTTTCAGTTTCTCTAATGCAATGAAGTTCTAGATTTCTTACTAATTATTCAATACCTAAAATTTTGAAATAAACAACAAATTATTTTTAAAAAATAGGCGAACATAGATTAATTTTTGTAAAAATAGTTTTTATATTATCACTTCATTTTTTTAAGTAGAAAATCTTATTTGCGCTATGATTCTTTTTACTGCTAGTGCAAATTAGCCATTTTAAAGCCTTTCATTTGTTATATACAAAATGTTATTTTAAACTATCAGTTAAAAACGATGCATAAGTAGTTTAATTTAGAAGCCACTATTGACTCTAGCTTAACTAATTTGAATATTTTTTGACGTTTATAAAAAAAAACATATTTTTTATGCATCATCATTTTCGACCTTCGACCTGGCATTTACTGGTTGTCCTATCGTTTGTGAGTGCTTCAAGCTATGAGATTTTAACAGTAAGATATCCGAGTCACAAGTTAAAAAAAATGTAAACCATATTTGTTAAACTCGGTTGATTTTCTCATTGAATGAAAAGACATATGTAAGTACAAATAATTTATGTTACAATATCTTTGGAAAAATCACTACGAAAGCTTAAAACGGTACTTATAGTTTTTGAAGATTTCCAAATTGATTCACTACAACGAAATTTAAACGACATTGCCACCCAATTTATAATAAAAACAAATATTTTAATGTTATTATGCGAGCTAACATATATAGTTTTTTTTTCTATCGCCTAGATAGAGTTTTCCTTAGCATTAAAGTCCCATAACAAGTGCGTAATATATGATTGGATAACATGCGTCATTCAGCTGACATTTCCGTCACTCACAGGTTTCTTTATACCAAACGATTAGCAAATATTCGAGTTAAAATGATAATCTATTTTTATTGTAAAATTTAAATTTAAAATAGAGAAATCGAAAATAGCAGAAACACAAATTCGATAAGTAGTTCTTGATGCAAGTTTAGATGTTTATCGTTTTATTATTTCCAATCTACCGTAGTTTGGATGGCTTTTATTTTGGTATAAAGCAACTTCCAATAATTTTGTGCGCAAACGTAATCACCCTCCTGAGGTTCTTGATTTTTTCTCAACAATGTGCAAAAATCGTTTCAACGTTTGAAAGAAACAATCGGTCGGTTTCATCAATATAAATGAAACAACAAATTGGGATAATTTCTATGTGTAATGTCAGCAAATAAGTAATATCGTGGAATCCGTTGTGTATTCTAATAAAATTATCGCACATTTAAAATCTCCATTCTGCATAACGTTAACGTTCGTAATTTTCAACGCAAACAAAATGGGATGATTACTTTTGCGCCATCTTACATCAAAATAACTCGTGCTTCAAGTCAAAATATAAACAAATTTAACAAAAACAAGAAAAATTTTATGTTTAAAAAAAAAATTGTACATAAGTTTTGGGTTTTCTTCTAAGTCTAATAAAATATAAAACACTTTAAAAAATATATGTATATATATATATGTATAGATAATAGATATGTACAAGATGTTTTAGGATCCATTAGATCATTCAGAAATAAATTGCACGTTTTTAATTAAAAATCAGGATCAACAATCCTAAAACATCCTGTAATATGTACACATTTAAAAAATATATTAAAAAATAAATAAAAAAAAGATGGGGGAGAGATGTGTTGGTTTTAAGTAAATTATAATTCTAAAACAATATCAGTGTTACCATTCATTGCTTTGGTTTTTTGAAATGCTTCATAAGCGGCGATTTCCTTTTTCTCTTTTTTCTGGTTACGTGATTCGAATTCTAGTCTATGTAAGATGATTCGTTCGACAATTTTCTCTGTGGTCATTGTATTCCCAGAATGGATTATTTTAAATTTATCTAAATCTTGTGGTACTGAATAGGGGGATGAACCATCTTCGGCAGGAGGTATTGGTGTTGCACCATGACATACAATGTGTACGTTGAAATGGTCTAGTAGATTTTTTGTGATTTTGTATGGGGCACCAATTACTACTTCTGATACATACTGTAAATAAAAATGGAATGTCGAAATAACTTGAACAGTCGCTTTTGGGTCCGTATTAAAATATTGAGCATAAGACTTACCTTACACGCTAAGACACTAAGAACTCGTTCATGGAGATTCATAATTGGATAATTACTTTCCTTGTAACGATTCACAACTGGATCCGTATGTAAACCAACAATTAAATAATCACCTTCCGCTCGTGCCTTTTCAAGAAAATCTAAATGTCCTACATGAAACAAATCAAATGCACCATCTACATAAACAATACGATCATTTGGACGTGGGGATTTTCCATCAGAGAATTGTACAATTTTCCTGGATGTTGGTAAAAATTGTGAACTTCCTGTCCACGGTGATTTTTCGTCCACTTTCGATGCAACAGATGATCCATGCTTTTCTACATCGTATTCTTTATCGCCATGTCGAAAATGTGATCGTGTTAATAGTAACATTCGACCAACTAAGTCTGTCGTTGATACACCTTGGGTTCGTTTCACTTCTCTGTAAAATATTAGTGTCTGTTTAGTAAGTCTGTCTGTACGAGTATATTACGGGAATTAGTTAATATTCATTTTTTATGCGGTTGCCACTAATATATTTGGGTTCCTAGAATAATCATTGAATCACAACATGGTGGTTATTGAATTATACTTAAGTAAAAAGCACCCAGTGCCAGATTAACCATGTAAAGAAAGAGTCCCTAGACAATGTAAAAATCAAACAGCGCTGTGTTTTAAGTCTTCGTAAATCACCTTGGCGCCCTCTATTGCAAAACCGTTCACATACAAATTTGTCTTTTCCCCTTTTTTAACTCTTCAAAAATCAATTTATGGCGTCCTTCCCGTACAAATTTCCACCTAATAGTTTAGGCAAGATACGCAAATCAATACATGTAAAAAATCGATAAATTTCCGTATAATTCAATGTATTATTTTTTTACAAACTGACAATGAGGGATCACTTACAAAATGACGGTCAAAAACTGTTTAATAAGTATTTTTTTTAAAAAGCGTACTCAGGACGTAAAGTGAGGTTGAGTTCGTAAATGATATAAAAATTTTAACGCAAACATCACTGTTTACCCGTGAGGGTAATGTCAGTTCTGTACCTTTCTTTACTTACATGACGTAAAAAAAACCAATTGCGTAATCAACACTGTCTATACATGTTATTTCTACAATTAACTCAGTCAATTGTTTGTTTTCACTTGTATAATTTATTTTTTAACACCATAAAATATTTGCTGCCATGTTATTACGTCATATGGTTGTGTAAACTAAAGTTTACAATTTACGCTCGATATAATTAATAAAAAGTTTAAATTATAGACAATTACCATATAAAATATGAGCGCATTTGTTTACATAACCAACTGACGTCATGGCCAGAGAGTAATATGACGTCCAGCGTTTTCGTCCAATTACGCGCGAAATTTAAAAATGTAAAATTTAAATGTATTTTTATGGCCCTTATCGATTGAATAAAAATTTAGCGTTATTTTTTTAGTGGCACTATAGAATTTAATTAAGACACTTTTCAAAAATGGGTAATATCCCATTAACCTCACCTTTAAAATTAAAAACATTGGATTTCCTTTACGGAATGCGTAAGGAACTCAATTTAAATCTTAAAGTAACGTCTGTTGGGCCGTAACTACTATTAAAATTTCTCAGGGTTTTCGATTTTTTTTTTCCGAAAATTTCGGTGGTTGAATTAATTCTAGAATATTTTGTCGGATGGACAAACAAAATAGAAAATTAAAAAGAAACAAAATACAATTCTCTACAAAATAGCAGTATGAAATAACTTTTTAAAACAGGCGTAGCCATTCTAATAAACGTTTGAACCACTAGAATTTATTTTTAACCGACTTCAAACAAAAAAGGAGGAGGTTATCAATTCGACTGTATTTTTTTTTATGTTTGTTACCTCGGAACTTTCGACTGTGTGAACCGATTTTGATGATTCTTTATTTATTTGAAAGCTAGTGCATCCCGTGTGGTCCCATTTCATTTTGATTGAGTTCTGATTACGACATCCATGAGAAAATCATAAAAGTCTTAAATTTGCATTAAGTATGCACGACAAGAGGACGAATAACTCAATATCACGCCAACCGATTTCGATGATTCTTTTTTTAGTGATAAATTAGTTAGTGCACTTTAAGTTCACTAAAAATCACAACATAAAAAAAACTTTTAACAAAAAGAAAACCGATTTCAAAAGAAAAACTTTCCCAAAACAAATTAAAATGCACTAAAAAGTAAAAAAATAACGATAATATAATGTAGTTAAAATTATTGTTATTTTTGGAGTCGGTGTCTGCCAAGCTAATGTTGCAAACTGTTCTGTCAGAGTTGTTTCCTTGGCTGACACCGACTCCAAAAATAACAATAATTTTAACTACATTATATTATCGTTATTTTTTTACTTTTTAGTGCATTTTAATTTTGTTTTGGAAAAGTTTTTCTTTTGAAATCGGTTTTCTTATTGTTAAAAGTTTTGGTTTTTATTTTGTAAAAATTTTATTAAAATGTTTTTAAATCACTTTCATTCAAAAATATTAACCGAACTATCATAATCTGGGTAACCTTTCATTGATATTTGATAACTGTTCACTTACTTATATCGACCAGCGGCTTTTACAAGATGATAAGTATCAACACCATCTGCGGTAACGGTAATATCATCTCCATGCACACAAAATTGACAGTTATATTTATCTAATGTTTCTAACGTTGTAACGTACGGTGCACCTTCTACAACCTCATCCACCCATTTAATACCTCGTACCATTTTATAGCGTTCCTCTTCCGTAAAAACCGGCGGTCCTTTATGTTTTGCAATTTCCTCATCTGTATGCACACCAACAATTAATCGATCACCGAGTGCTTTTGCTTGACGTAATGAATTTGCATGACCGAAATGCACCATGTCATAACTAAAACATATATTTTGCACAATAAAATAAAAAATTCACACAATTCGATGGAAATTTTTATATTTTTACCATCCATCACACCAAACATTCACTATTTCATTTTTGCCGTTTTGCATTGTTTGAAGTTTTGGCGATTTTACTTTTTGGGGGTAAGAAAAAAGTAGAAAATTGAAAATTGGGTGTAGAAAAAATGTAAATAACGTATACAATTTTTATTTCAGTAAAATAATTTTTTTTTTAATTGTAAATAATTTATTTAGAAATATAATATTAATTACTATCCACTGTAATAAATATTTTCATTTGACAGTAGACAAAATTATCACACCACTTGTACGTTTCCTTGGTAAATCGATTCCCCCCTACTTCATAATATTATAACATGACTAGCTTGACAGTCAAATGATGAAATAACTGTTGTAGTCTAGACGCTAGTCTACAAAATATATGCTTTAAATTATTATTAGTATTATTTAAAAAGAATACAAAACAAAGACTTAAGATTTTTTGTTTACTTTACAAAGACTTTAATTAATTAATGGATGTCATAATTTAATAATGTTATAGCAATATAGAAGTAATGGACAAAAAGAGTGAGAAAGACAAAAAACGTATGTGATCACTTTTTGCTTTCCAATCTATCTTTCAATCGAAAAAGTGTGTGAGAGAGAGAGAAAAAGAAAATCCGATGACAAAATTAGTCTTTCTTTTTTAAGTCTTTGGAGAAGTAATATTGTACTTTTTTAAATGGGAAGTTACTCAATATTTCCTCGTGTGACCAAATAGATTTAATCTATAGCAACTAGGAAGTCGTAAACTTTCCGCTAAGCACAAGATATGTATCGTGGTAAACTTTATTAAACGTTGTTGTGTAGAGTCGAATTTAGGACCGGGCCAGCGGGACCCTGGCTAGTAGTAATGCAGAAGTGGCAGTTCGTTTTTATTTATCGATGATAGTAACTAAATCCAGTGGGGAAAGATCATTTTCAAAACTAAAGATTATAAAGAACAAACAGATTGCGAACGTCGATAACTCAAGAACGCACTATATACAAAAAAACTTTAGGGGCCTTCAACAAATTTTGGCCCCAGGGCCTCTGAATTCTAAATACGACCCTAAGTTTGTTTATTTTGAAATGAATTTTAGAATTCGTCTGTTTTACAAGCTTTTATTTAACTTGGAATGTATGTATTGACACACAGTATGCATGTAACCATGTTTGTTCGAGTGAATTCTTGCAACTCAATTTTGAAGCAGAACCGATTGAGCTGAAATTTTATATACACGTTTAGTTTGGATGACAATGCTTAGTTAGCTGTGTAACGTCATTCTAAGCCCAACATGCCGGTGCACCTAAAATGGCGGACAAGTTATTTTTAATGCACTCGTACAATATGGGTATCAAATGAAAGGGCTTACTAAGAATAACTTGAAAAATAAAGTGACGTTAATTTCCCATTTATTAATTTTCCATCGCTTCCACCATATTTGATATACGTATATTTTTTAGTTTTTAATGAAAAATACTTTTTAAGAGACAAGCTTTTATTGTACTAAAAAGTAAAAAATAACTTTTACTATTAGTCAATCATCCTTGATATTTTAAATTGCGCGCCTCCAGTTTTTATAAATAGTCAAAGCTATGAGTGACTTATAGGAAAAATTATTTTTTACTTTTACTTTTTAGTACAATGAAAGCTTCCTTAAAAAGTATTTGTTATTAAAATTTTTTTTTAATATTATCAAAATTGACCCAATGTACGATCAAACGTTGGAAGTTACTTCTTAATCAGATTATTATTTTAATCTAATTGATTTTATTTTTAAGGTTAAACTTAATAAGTATTATTAATCGACATTGAACTAATTTAGAAATTACTTCTTTCTATAACAAATAAACCACTTTTTAGTTCCCCGAAAATATAGATTTATGCATTGTATCGTAGGTCAACGGAGAAAGTTGGTGTGTGTTATATAAATCCTTGTTTATGGCTCCCAGAACACAATTTATGTGGTTTTAAAGATGATATTATTGACATAACTATTTATCTTCTTTCGCCCGGACTAACTGTACAATTTTGAAAAACCTGCAGGAGATCTCCTGGGATTTTCGAGGTTTTTATAATTATCCTTGGAATATATTATTTAAATAAAATGAACAAAATAACATTTGTAGATTTTCTTGTGATATTTTCAAAGCACTATCGTAAATCACCAAAAATCATCAAGATTTTAATATTGTGATTCAGAATGATGGAAAAATTGAGTCATGGGTTTTTCCCAGTTGTTAGAAACACATATCTGTGAAAAGAGTTTTTTTTTTTTTTTTTAAATAATTAATTTCATTTTAAAAGATAACTTTTGTTGAAAACAATTTACTAGATTAAAATTTATGATCAAAATACAGTGCAACCTTAATATAACGAACCTCAATATAACGAATTCCTCGATTTAACGAATTTTTCGCAATCCCCTTGAATTGTCCATAAGAGTCAATATAAAATATACCTCTACATTACGAATATTTTTTGCGAACAGCCTCTATATAACGAATTTTCAACTACATAAAAAATTTAAATACCTCTATATAACGAAATTCGTCAATTCAAAACCTTTATATAACGTATAAAGTCCCACCAATATATGACAGTTAGTATACTCCATAGTATGTAATTCATGTCGCGAGAGGTTCCGACACTTTTTTCCTCTTTATAACGAATTTTAGACCAACTTAACCTCAATATAACAAACCTCAGTTTAACGAATTACTTGATATAACGAATATTTACTGGTTCCCTTCAGATTCGTTATATCGAGGTTGCACTGTAGTATTTTCCAGTGAAAGTTTTTTTTTTTGTTTGTATTTTAGGAATTGGCTAATTTATTAATAATCTCTTATCAATTTATTACAAATTAGATGACTAAAGAATGTGCTTTGGGTTATCTCTAATCAAAAACTACATGGTTTCAAAATTTTATCTTCGTTGCACGATTTTATTAGTAATTTTAATAAAAGGGTTTTCAATTTTACCGGATGCCATGCAAACAATCTATATTTTATCGAAGATCACTCTTAAATTTAAATAAAATAAATTAAAATTAGTGGAATTTTTAGTTTCAAATATTTATTTACGTTAGCTGTTTCAACTAAAACAATTTTAGGATCTGATTGGAATCAAAGATGTTTATAACAATCACTGTTTACATTTTAGTTGTTTATTTATAAGTAGGTGTCTATCATTGATGTTTATACTAAAATATAGATCGCTAAAGCAAGAATAGTGGGTAAAATAATATCATGTCATTTTTTTCACCAAACAGTTCAAAAATATTTTTTTTTTAGGAAATGACAATATTTTTAATAGGCTTTTGTCCACTAACAACCAATCGGTTGGATAAAAGTTTCTTATGATTAATCATTATATGTAAATAACAAAACACAAAATTATTTTTCATAAAAAATAAGGATTATTATTATTTTTATAAAATAATTTTAGTACAATTATGCATTCAGTCACGTGACAGCAAACACCAATCAGAAAGAATTACATCACGCCATGACAAACGCAATGTAAATAACATTACATTTTAATAGAAAGAAGCAGATTATTTGATAACAACTGCTTAAAACTTGCTATTGTGTGCCAAATCATGATGTCATACAAGACGCCATGATACTCTACACTGTTTTCGAAGTAAATTTGAATTGGTTTTTGAAATCGCAAAAATACATAATGTAAATAGTATATTTTTTTTAAATAATACTTTTTCGGTGTAAATCGAATACTAATGCAATGTACAAATCAATTTTTAAAATTTGGAACAAAAGTCTATTCTCTGTTTTATTTTTTTTATTTATTTACAGCCAATTTTCTATTCAATCTTATATAAATTTTTTTTATTTATACGTACGTTTATTGACCATAACTAGAAATATTATCTCGAAATGTTTATCTTGAAAACTGATAAGGTAGTTTGCAATGTGTATTGCAATTTAATTTTCTTATCATTGATGCATTTACTAATGCAATTTGATTTAATTGCCATTGGTTTTCTTTTATATCAGTAGATATAAAGTATAATCTTGAAAAAATTCAGTTTTGTTCAGTTTCAACGGAAATAACTATTTTAAGCATTCTCGAATCTATTTTGCTTAGAATTGCGTTCACTCTATTCTCAGTGTTAGACCGCAATTTTCTCAGCCTTAGGATATGAACGAACGTGACTTAGTTTCGGTACAATATCTAGTAATGTACTTCTATGTAACGATATCGAAAATAATCGTTTTCATACGGAGAATAATAATACGAGCTAAATTATTTCATTTACCTGCTGTTTTATTATTAAGTTAAATAATGACATAAATGGTAATAAATAATTTAAGAATTAATTACCTTCTTAAACAATTGATTATTTTAATAATTGTTTCTTCTTAATTTGCGTACATATTATGTACATATCAAGCAGAAAAAAATGATTCGACTATGCGATCAATATAGATCAAAGCTTTTTTACTCTGTGTACTTACTATAACTGACAAGAAACATAGTTTTTTTTTTTGAAAATTTACCATATGTATTTTTTAAAGACTTTTAGTCTTATGAAACCGAAATTATTTCATTTCTGCACTCTGATATATTTTGTATGATGGTACGGAATCCTACGTGTGTGAGTCCCAAATCGCGTTTGGCCGGTTTTATTTACTTTTATTTTTTGTTAATCAACTATAGAAGGTTGAATAGTGTAATAAATTATGAAGAGAGGTAATGAAACGTGGCTTAAAACTATAATTTTACAAGTTTTCCATGGATAATGTATATTCCATACGGAGAATAATAATACGAACCAAATTATGTTTTATTATTAAAGTTAAATAATGACATAAATGGTAATAAATAATTTAAGAATTAATTACCTTCTTAAACAATTGATTATTTTAATAATTATTTCTTCTTAATTTGCGTACATTATGTACATTCCAATCAGAAAAAAATGATTCGACTATGATATAATAGATCAATGTTTTTTTACTCGGTGTACTATAACAACAAACATAGTGCAAATTTTTGAAAATTTAGCATATATCTTTTCACTTTGTTGGTTAGTTAAAGACTATTGGTCTTATGAAACCGAAAATATTTTATTTCTGCGCTCTGATATATTTCTATATTGTCATTAAATAAGACCTAAAATGATCTCTGAACTTTAAAAAAGTCATAGAAGCATGCAAGTTGATACAAGAATCTGACATGAATGTAATACATATTGCCTATACTGTATGTGTACATGAATATGGTTTGATATAGTCACTGAATCATTAAATTTACAAAGAAATTAAAAACACATCTCGATATCTTTAGTAGTAGTAAAATGATGTACGCATAAACATGAAACTTCTCTCGTTTATTGTAAGTTATCGTGTTATAGATAAACAAAAGAAACATGGGTGTACTTAAAAATTTCGGGGTCCATAGGCACTAGAAAAATTGTCCTTTCTAACAATTTGCCGCTATAGACAGGGGTTTACTCGTCCTACCAATATTTCTAAACGTTACATATTTTAGACTTAACTATTAATAATTTTTTTTATATAAATATTAGATAAATACAGGATATTTAAATAGGAAAAGCCGCAGGCTATTTTTTTAGCATAAACTAATCTCATTCAGTTTCAATCTTTTTGAGGGTTAAAGAAATTAAAATTAATGAATATTTACAAAAATATTTTTAAATAAAATGAAGGTTAAATTTAAATATTTATCAAACAAAATTTTCTATTGTTTGATCACGTATGAATAAAATTTAAGATAAATTTAATTTTCACATTCATATGAATTAAATAAATATTAATAGAGGCATGCTAAACTAGTAAGCAACCCTAGTAGCTCAGTTGGTTAAGGCGTAACCGATTACGTACGCGATATGCCTTGGGGCAATAGTGAATTGTGGGGGACCTTTAATTGGTGGGGGGCTTGAAGCCATGGCCTCGCCGACACGTTCTTAAATTCGGCTCTGGTATAAGGAATCTGTACACTGCCAGTTTTGAACTTTTTACATATAGCAATGATAAAATAAGGTTTCAGAATTTCGATTTATTTAAAGAAACATTTCTAACATACTTCTTGTGAGCAGAATAATTAGAATTATCTTTCTAAATATTATAAACCACATGAAGTTCAGAAAACCGTGGTAACATTGACATTATAGCATACATTGATCTATATTTGTCTATAAAATTATTTATATATCTCCTTTTTCACCACCTTAGGGTGGGTGTAGGAGGGTGTCAAATACTTTAGAATATATTCTCATACCTACGGAGGAGTTCAAACACAAACATCGTGACACGAGATTTTTATATATTAAATTATCATTAACATACGTCAATTCATTGAAACAAAAAAATTAATAAAAAATAGGAATTTTCCGTGATAGAATTTAAGCGCCAATAAAAAATTGCACACAAATGTCTGAGCTGTGAATAAATGAAGATCACCTTGTACTAATACGATTTGAATACTCATTACAATTTTATTGATGAATAAAAAAATTTAATAACATAGCGTTTAATATTTTCATCAATTCATATTTTTATACCATGTATATATATGAAATATATCAAAGTATATTTAGTTTAGTTCCAAGTTTGTAACGCTTAGAAATATTGATGGTACAAACCAAAAACCAAAACCTTATTATAGTCCATTTCCGTTTGACCGTCTATTCGCTAGCACCATAACTCAAAAACGAAATGAGATATTGGTCTGAAATTTGTATAGCGTATCCAGGATGTAAAAATGAGTTTGTGTTCTTAAATGAGCAATATTGATCGAGAATACTTTTCGATAGATAAGCAATCATAAGCATTTTTATAAATCAATAAAATTTCATAAAAAATATGTCTCATCTATTTATTAGATTGGTGAAGATTGACCTTATGCCATCTCTTAGACTATACCATCTCTTAGACTATACTTACCATCTCTTAGACTATACTTAAAAATGTTTGAAATAACATAAATTATCAAAATTAATTGTTAAAATACAGGATTATTTAAAAAAAAAAAATTAAAAAAAGAATACTGTTTTAAAAAATATTCCTTTACAAAAAATAGGTTAATGTTTCTATTAATAATAATTATTATATCATATTTATAATAATTATATTTAAATGAAAAAAAATTCTGAACAATATATTATCAATCATAATGTTATAAATGAGAGGAGTGTTTTCTGTTTCTTTGATAAAACATTTGACCTTTGATTATATTTTGTCTAAAACGACATACATAATAACATTTTATTTACCATTTATATATGAACCATTTCGACATTTTAATTTGAACGCGTCATGTAAATTACTCCAAACGCTCTCCATAGAATCGTATGTAACTCAAGTTTAATTCTGATCACTCCAAGTTTGCTAAACGGATCAAAATATATGGTCATGGCTTAAAGAAGGCAGAAAACTAAAATTCGTAATGTACGCCCCAAAAAAACATAAAAAACAATTACCACCAGTGCCGGATTAATAAAGACAGTTTTATTATTGTTTTAGTCACCGAGTATTTTTTTAACCATTATCCCTATTATCGGCGCCTATACACTTACAAAACACATGATATAAGAATCATTTGATGATTTTGGAATTATGATGATTTAGTAATTTAGCTCTTTCTTCTGACTTCCTAAGTAAGGTTTTTTTTTGTTTTTTTTAATTTGCAAGACTTGCTAAAGATATTTTTTTCCGGTTTGTTTAAGAACTCTTATTTCTGACTTCACAAATACAATCCTTCTTTATTAAGCCCTCTTATTTTTATACCATGTATAGGGATATGAAAAATATCATAGTATATTAAGTTTAGTGCCTGTCTGTTTGTCCGTGATAACTCAAAAACGAAAAGAGATATCAAGCTGGAATAGCGTGCTTAGGACATAAACTGTCCTAAACTGTGAGGTCGAGTTCGTTAATGAGCAACATAGGTCAATTTAGTCTTGCCTTAGTATTTTTATATTACATATTAGAATAAATTGACTAGTTTACGATATTTATAGCATTTGCTTACATTTATGCCATACAAATTGCCCTATTCGCTCCGTGCGTGAGTTTCGTTTCCATGGTAACGATACACTAATTATAGAATTGTATGGATGCATATATAATTGTACGGATTGCATTTAAGACTTACATTGAAAATTTAATATTATTGTCTCACAAATTTAAATAAATAATAATTATGATAATTTACATTTGAAAAATAATATTTGTGCAATTTGATTTCTTATTTTCACAATTTTTAATGCATTAAGTTAAATTAATTCGTGTTTTACAATAATTTTAATTTGACATTTCTATAGCATTAACATGTATCGCTGGCATCGATATTATTGTCCCTACCATGAACACGCACACAACGAATTGGTTACATGACAGCCGAACCACTTTTATTATAAGTGCGATTAGTGAGAGATAATATCTTCGCTCATAGGCAGACACAGTACAGATTTCCTTACTCTTCATTAATTAAAGCTCATATACAAAGTACATAGTTATAGAAATGTATAATGATTTTTTATTTTGGTTTCGCGAGCCTTTTCAGTGACCACAATGGTGACCGAAAGAAAGAGCTCTAGACAAAAATTTATGTGAATTTAAATCACATACTTTTATTATTTATCAATATATAATTTAGCACTTTTTGAAGCTATATGTAAATACATTCAACATACCTCTTGCGAGAGCTACACAAAGTTTAGGATAATTTAAAAGAGAATGAAACATCATTATATTACGTATATCTGCCCGTAGATGATCTAAGGCCTGTAGTAACTAGTATATACCACAGTGCAGGTTAATACTTCTCGTGATACAATACAATACTTCTCACGACAGTATGAACTTGCCTGCTGAGAGCACAGCTTATCATACTATGTATTTTAGCTATATTATGCATCAGTATATATATTATGGTCATTATTTTTTACATTCATTATTTTTACGCTCTCTGTTCATGACGTATAAGTACGTGATCTGTCAATTGGTGACAGTTCAATGTATAATTTACACTTTAAAAAAAGAATTTACACTCGTTATTATTAAGTTTTCTAATAAAAAGCCGTAGAATAGTATAATTTAATGAAATACCATATAAAATGTAAGTAATTAATATCATACAGTATGTCAACAAATTTGACAAGCCCGTACCTTGATGTCACGTCCGTATAAAAATTTGAATTTCCGTTTTACAATTTTTTAAATTAAAAAGATATTAATTACTAAAATAATGGTTTAGTTGAAATGTCCAGTCATTAAAGTTACGGAAGAAAAATATTTGAACCAAAATTTAAATTTCATAAATATTCCATATTGGTCAAAATTGGGAACTTAGACAATATTATCTGGTGTTTTAAACTGCCAAAATTTCTGAAACTCAAGATTTAATAGTAAGCCCTGTTCTTAGCCTGTGAAAAAAAAATTCTGACGAAAAGTGTGTTTTACCATAGCTTTAGCATAGAACTGCAAATATCATGCTGGAAATATCTCAATAAAACATCAGATATATTGTTATAAAAAATTATTATATATAAAATCGAAATAATTTTTTTTTAAATACTGTTTATTTGTTTTTATAAACTTTATATTATATTTTAAAGTCGCAGAAACGATGAATTGAAGTTCGAAAATTTTGAACAGTAAGTCGGATTTGAATGCGGTTTTCGGCATTCAATTCGTTAGAGCGTCATGATATTTTGTGACCTAAACTGATTTATAAGAAATTAAAAGTATTTAATTTGCATAAATAATATGCATTTTATAATTACTGGACACGAACATTGCGTCAGAATTGGTCTCCGATATACCTGATGTCTAGGGTGAACGGTATTATCGTCGTCTCCTGGAGTTTTCGGCAAACTCGTTATATCATCGATTCAAACTCGTTACCCGCGGGTTTTTGAGATCGCTAAGCACGAATATCGTGACCGAATTGATCTCTGAGGTACTTGGTACCCAGGGTATCAGGTACTCGTACCCGTACCAATACCTTGGTGCCCGATTGTATAACGAAATACCCAAAACGACGGGGATGCCGTTTATCCTGGGCACCAGATACTTCGGAGACCAATCTGATGCGATATTGGTGTTCAGTAACTCCAAAAACCCCGAGTAACAAGTTTTAGATCATTTTCAATACTGGCACTCTAACGAATCAAAAACCGTATTCAAATCTGACTTAGTTTTCAAATTTTTCGAATTTTGATCGTTTTTAGTGTTTCGTTTATGCGACTATTACAATTATTATAATAAATAATTTAATTTTCTACAATAAATACTACAATTTGCGGTACATAAAGTTTGTTATCATTTAATAATATTCTAAATTGTTAAACATTTCAAACACCATAACCACACTCTTTGTTTGGAATCTTGTTGAGTTAATTAAAGAATATTTTTTGTTATCAGCGATTGCTTCATCCGATTTTTGGTTGAGTTGATTTATATTGAGTAATTTTAATTTATGAGGCAGAAATTCGGTTGCTTTACTAGCAACATTTTTAAGGCAACGCTCCCAAGTACTACACGTACTTCATTCCTACCGAAGATCAATAAGGAAAGAAATATCTTCGTCGATACATATTAGGGAGAACATGTGTTATTGAGATTTATTTAAAATTTGAATATTGCTCAGATTAGACAACATGGCCGTCATTTGGCTAGCGTGTCATTGGCTATTCAAGTAATGTTCGTATCGAACCACCTAAATCCTTGTTTTATTATAAAATAAAATTTACTGTTTTTCGGTGAAATATCAAAAAGATTTATCCATAAATAGCGTATCTTTTATTCTGCTGTAATATTTCTTCTTCTAACAAAAAAAAAAAAAAAAAATATTCCAGGAGTTACCCAAACACCCCTATATTAAATTACCCTTTTTACTTTGTCGAAAAACTTATTTCCCGCTTAAAAAAAAGACGCTTATTTAATGGACAAACATTTTGGTAAAAAAGAGTTTAAAATCGAAACTAAATCTTTGTTGAATTTTACTTGCAATTTTAAACACTTGATTCTTTTACGATTGACCTAAAATTATTCACTGTTTTTTTATTATGTCACTGAGTCATTGCTCGGCCCGTGTATCCAATACTATCGTGTCTCGTATGTTCTCGTACAAGTTGATCGATTGATTTTGTTGGTGTATTTGAAAGTAAGGCAACATGTAATCTCGATGCTAGCCAACACATAATAGCAGCTGATAAAAATAGTAAGCAACCTAAAACACCGGATATTGCTAGAAATGTACTACATGAGTTTTCTGTGACTGGTGTTCGATGATATAAATCTGAAAAAGAAAAAAAACTGTAGAATAGATCTATAACCAATCTTTCTTTGCCTACTCTTGTCACGGGTAAAGGAGTAGTATGATAGTCGAATAAAATAATAACCATGTCTGTTTGTCTGTCTGCGTGTTACGCAATCACGCCTAAACTACTGAACCGATTTAAATGAAATTTAGGAAAAATGATTCCTGCGACCAGGTCTGCATCCATCTCCTTCAATTGAAACTTTCATAACATAAATATTATTTTATGGGAAAGTTGTGAAAATGAAAACTTACCACCCGGCATAAGAACAGTATACTCTAAATTTTCTTTAATTTTTGTAAATTGAGTATCATTTATGTTATGCGAATCTTGCTGTAACAATGTTTTTACGGATTTATCTTGAACTTTTGGCAACTCTCTTCTTTTACGTCCATGACCAGACGGTTCAAATAAATCTAAACAAAAATCAGGTTGACAATCGGTAGCATCCATACATGCTTTAATTTGTGAATGAATCCAAAGTGTGGAACGTTCTTTCATTGTACTTAACAAGAATGCTTCAAAATCAAGAAATACTTCATTATGTCTGTCACGATAGCGAGCTGGTTGATGTGGGATTATCGATGCAAAATCTCGATTCCGACATCTGTAAAAGGGAAACAAAAATTTTTTTGTAAACATATTTTTCTATTACTCATGAAATTCAATGAAATTTCATGTGATTTACTGAAGTTTGGGATTCAGCAATCTATTAATGGAAGAGCCAGGCCAAATTAAACAGGGATCAGATTACTACTAAAATGAATTTACTAAAGCTGAACATTGTTATACAGATTGTATATTGCATATAAATAACAGTTATAATTTTCAGTCAGTTAGGTGTTAGAACAGGGCTGGTCAGTCAGCCCTTATTTATGAACAATAAATACATCAGATTCATTTATGATTTCCGTGATATTTAAATGAATTTATTAAAGCTGAAAATTGTTATACAGCTTGTTTTTGAATAAATTCTAAAAAACTGCGGAAAATTTTGTTTAAATATCATAGATGGCATGGCTACAAACAAAACTTTAATAAATGTCAATGAATTTGATGAAAGTATATGTTTGATTAAAATTTTACCCTTCTTTCACCAGGGCAACACTTCCTGGCATATGTGGATCGTCTGGATCAGGACTCACAGTAACTTCCATTAACTTCACATATTTCCAAGCTGATTCTGGATTTATACGAGCCCTTAATTGTAGTTTTGTACCAATTGGAACTGCTTGATCCACTGGTAGCTCGCCAGCCATTGCGTTCGTTGAATTTGAAAGTCTTGCGGCGGGTGCTTCTTTGTATAAGGCCACTTCATATTCTAATCGACCTGGTGTTTCTTCTACAACCCCCGATACTCTGGCACCATGTGGGCTAGGCATGTTTTACAAAAATTATTTGATAATTGAATTGTTATTTGCTCATTAAACCATAAAGAGGGTCTTGCCAAGATAAATTTGAGTGTGGAGGAATCACATTTACAATTGGGAAATAATGATAAGTGAAGATTCTTTAACGAGGAATGTAAAAAGCTCCAAAACAAATCCTTATTTATAAGAGAATTCAATTCTTAAGGGTAGTTTGGCCATTATAATCAAGTTCATAAAAACATGCTCTTACGTGTACTATTTATGACATGTTATGTACAAAATACTTGGACGTAGTGTGTATACATATACTCAATACAAATATACAACTGCATATTTAAGTTATATTTTTGTGTATCTCTTCAACAAATCGGTTTAAAAAAATGATTTTCATTTCAAATTTTCAAAATTCTTTGTTTTATTATAGTGGTTTGGCTGTCACGTGGCTAGTCAGCTAGTTAACTAGGCAATTTGTATGACGTAAATGTAAGAAAAAGCTCTAAAATATCGCAAACTAGGCAATTTATATGACGTAAATGTATTAAAATGATCTAAAAATATCATTAAAACGTCAAAAACCAAAATTTTGTTATGTTTTCCTTTTTCATGATAATTTCATCAAATTCTTAAGAAAAGTGAATTTACGGCTAAACTACCTTAAGAATTCAAAAAATTATATTAATTAAACCTAGATGTATTTGTATCTGAAAATTTAAAATCGAAATCTTTAAAAAAAATACATACAAACTACCAGCGAATCCTGCAGCTTTATTTTCAATTACCGTTGGTTCAGGCGGCTTACACATAATAATCAGTTCTTGATCAGATTGCATTACAACGCCAGGAAATTGTGGAAACCATACTCGAACATGAACGAAACCCTATTTAAAAGTTTGGGTTTAATTTATTTTGACCAAAAATTTTAGTAAAATTAAAAATCTTAAGAAAATTTAGTAAAATATTCATTTGTAAAATAGTCTTTTCATAGTACAAGCCGTAAATTAGAAAATTAGTGGGGTAATTATCAATTTTCCGACAATAAAAAGTGTATTTCACTTTCATTTAATAATTTTCACACTTTGTATTTACTTTAAAGCAAAACAAGTTGCCTATAAAATAAAAGTTTATCTGAGTAAAAATTTACATTAATGTTCCCATGTGTGACGATCCATTATTTTATACTAATAACTCAAAAAGTGTTGACTTTTTCGAAATATACTTAAATGACACTTTTTGCTTATATTTTATGACTGTATCGATTCCCGTTGACATTTTCAACATATTTTTCCACCTCCTAGAAGGGATGGTTACCACCCCTTAATCAAATTCACCACTCGGCACCACATAATTATTATTATTTGGAGTTTTATCTACTTACTGTCAAATTTTCAGATCAGTCGGAACTATAGGCAAGAATGACTGAAGTTTTAAGCATGTTTCGGGAATTGTTTTTGACGAACAATGTAAAGTCTCGGTCCCTAAACAAGTCGCCGCTCGGATCCCTAATTGCGGACGGTGATGTGTCCTCCCTAATATTACTAACGGATGTCTTCTCGCTCTTTTAAACAATTAAGCCATGCTTAAAAGGTCCCCACAGAAATCTTGATATGGGAACCCCTACGCCACTACTTACTAAAATTGTGTTTTTTATGAAAATAAAAATGTGTCTTACGTTTCGTTTTAAAACACCACATCGTGAAAAATCTGTTATCCGTAAGTTATACGTCAATCCAGTACTATCTTGTGGATCTGGTCGTATTTGACATTGTAAATCCGTTTCAGGATCAACACTTCGATCGTCTGCAAACAATGGATTACCACGAAATCCTTCAGGTTTCTTTAAACGTGCTATTATTGAATCTCGACCGGTTGGTGCTGTTATTGTATTTGTATTGATCGGATTTGTTGCGAATGTACACTGTATATCTGTAACATCGTAGTCTTGTCCATGTGTTACCTAGAAACAAAAAAAATTTAACAGAATATTAGCCTAATAATGAAAACGTTATTTAAACATAGCTAAAATAGAGACCCCGAAACAGGTCCGTTACTAGGGCGTGGCAAAGGAGGCATCCGCTACCGGCGCATAAGAAATAGAATCGCAAAACAAAATGTATGTTTTTTACGTAAAACAAAAACTTAGTAAAGAATCATGTCTAAGACGCTCATTAATTTACATAAAATCATAAAGTTTAAAAAAAATCCATTTTTTTTTAAAGAAGGCAAATTTGATCCGATCTTAGTGCAATTTTTTTTGAAACGCACTTATTTTGGATCTTTCTTTTCAGCTGTGATGTCAATTTTTCGCTAGCTATCACTTATGTATTTAATTCCGGGACCGGGACTCCACATTCTTGAAACATAATAGAGATATGTTAATTTTGAAAAGTATGACCCAAATTTAGTAGGATTACATACTTGATTGATCAAAATTGGATAAAATTTGGATGTGATAGAGGAAAATTAAATTTTTTGGATTCTGATGACGTCATTAAGTTAAAAATTCGATTTTTTTTATAACACAGGCAAATTTGATCCGATCTTATTGGAATATTTTTTGTAACCCACTTATTTTGGGACATTCTTTTCAGCTGTGATGTCAATTTTTCGCTAGCTGTCACTTATGTGCTTAATTCCGGGACCAGGATTCCACATTCTTGAAACATATTAGAGCTAAGTTAATTTTGATCACAAATTTGAAAAGTATGGCCCAAACTTAGTAGGATTACATACTTGGTTTATCAAAATTGCCAATATGGTACTTTTTGATACCTATTAATGAAAGGTGTACATATTAATTAAATTTTTAGAAAATTAATTACAATTTTTTTTAAATTTAATAAAATTATTAAATCTGTATGTTTATACTTCATCAATATTGTTAATTAAATAATTTTAAAAAATCAACCTCTTATATTGAATGGAATAATTTTCAATTATTTTTATTGTAGGGTAAAATGTAGTACCCAGAGTGCAATGTATAGTGTCGTTTTATGTGTTAAGATATAATAACGCTAACTTAATCAATTTTATTGTTGAACATAAATAAAAACCAGTGAAAATTAACAATTGACTGAGTTAATAGTAGAAATACCATGTATAGACATTACGCAAACGTTTGTTTTTTTATGTAAGTAAACAAAAACTAAAAACAGAGGCAGGCAATATATATTGTCATATTTTTTATTTAAAGAAACAGCGAGAGGTTCCGTGGGCCACCCAGTAGAAACTATGTTCCTTTCGTTATAACACAATGAAGGAATGGTAATAAAATTGTATTTAATAATTTTTTTCAAGTTTTCATTTATCAAATAATGAAAATAGACATATTCTTTTATTATAAACATAAAAAGAAATTAATTTAGTTTTATTTATATAAAACGCCATCTATGAATAATAATCGGAAGTTACCAAAGATCAGAATCAATTCATTGTAAATTGATTCTTTAATTATTATTACATAGGTCTCGTTTTTTTTGTTACACAATATTTTGATTTTATTTTTAGTCTAGACTCTCAGGCCCGTAAACAAATCAGAAACGTACGAAAAGAAACATAGTTCCAAAAATGATTAAAAAAATACATTTTAATTCCAGGTACTACACCTTCTCCTATTATTATTTGATGTTTTACTAAAAACATATTGCAATTCGTTTATGATAAATATTATTATTATTTTATAAATATATATATAAATATAAATACAATAAATAAAAGATTAAAATCGGTTAATGCATACCCTCAAGATTTTAATTTGTTTTAAACTCGGTCAATATAATAGCAATTTATTTCTTTTTAATACGTTTTTACAATAAAAATTCCTAAAGTTTTTATGTTTCATAAATGTGATAAGTTTTTTGTGCTAAAAAAGCCTAATAAAATATCTGATGATTAATGAAAGTGGAACATGACCACATTCAGGGGCGGAGGAGTATAGCCTGACTCTGAAATGAGCTTTTTTTTATACGCTTCAATGAAATTTGAATTGAGAATTCAATATTTGTACTTAAACAAGTAAAAACAAACAATTGACTGAATTAATTGTTGAAATACCATGCATAGACAGTGTTGATTACTCTATCACATTACACATACATACATACATGTCACACATACATAACTGATATTCCCATATTATAAATACTATAAAATTTACGCAAAATTTGCGTTCTCACGGGTAAACAGTGATGTTAAGGAAAAATGTTAAAACAAAAGTTGTTTATTTTTTGATAAGGAACATTTTTTATATTTAAACTTTTGTTCTATCTCTAACGGTTTACAATACCCAATTGACCTATGTTGCTCATTTACGAATTCGACCTCACTTTTTACGTCCTGAGTACGCTGTGAAAATTTCAGCTTGATATCTTTTTTCGTTTTTGAGTTTGATAAGTGCCCAGATAGTTTTCGTTGATAAGTGCCCACAGACGGACGGACAGACAACCGACGAAAATGGACTAATTAGGTGATTTTATGAACACATATACCAAAATTTTGTTCGTAGCATATTTTTTTAAATTTGTTTCCTCACTACCATGCTCATACATCCTTAATTAATCGGGAACAACGGATTTTTTTTCCAATAATTTATTAAGGTTTTAACTTTAATTTAAATAGTTTTTTTATGGTCCCCACTACCATGCTCATACATCTTTAATTAGTCGGGCACATTTTTTTTGTTTCCAATAATTTATTAAGGTTTTAACTTTAATTTAAATAGTTTTTTTTTTTATGGAAAAATGTATGAAAACATATCATCCATCTACCGGTTTTCCGATAAGACCAATGTTAAATATGCCTAAAATTTTGAACTTTTTTCGATTTTGCCGTGGGTGAAAAAGTATTTGCGGCCTTGATAATTGTCTACTCCAACAATCTTCACGTACTCCTAGTCTATAACACTAACTAATCACCGCTTAATATACAAAAGTGGTAATGATAGGCTAACCTACATGTTAAATTGTTGTATTAAACTAACTGTTTATTTTAATTTACAAAAATAATGTTTTTGTATAAATAAAACAATTGTAATAATAATAAGTTTTTATTAACAAAAATAAAAAAGAAATGTATAAATACCACACCAAAATATATAATATAACTTTTTATTTGCGTTTAAATGATTAAAAAAAAAGTGTGAACGGTTATCCATTAATATTTTTATTACTTTATTCATAAATGATTGCCGCTGCCAAACACTGTGTTATATAAACAAGAGTTTCAATTATCTTCTTCAAATAATTATAGTTTATGCCTTTTAGATAGTTAAACTTTTTTTATTAAAATATGGTTTGTTTTAATGAGAAAATTTAATTTTTATTTTATGGTTTTATATTTTGCTAGGGAGTTTTATGCAAATTATAATACTTATATGTCATGTACATTGCCTATCTAAACAAAGCATGAAAAAGGTCGCTTCATGTAAAATCGAATTTTTGTCATTCTAAAACGATTGAATTTAACTAATATTCAACGACAATTGTCCAAATTGGCGCTATCAATTGTCAATCTACTGGATTCGATCCCACCACACATTTCATTTACGATTCGTGTTAGTCCTCGAACTAGAACATTAGTGATAAGGTAAGATAGCTCGTTTTGTAGTTAACCAATGAAAAAATTACTTGATTGGTTAATAAAAGTTGCACATCATGTTCTGACATGAAATTGGACCTAGTTCTTCGGGTTGCTTTAATAGTCAATTTAAATTTTAAAAGGAAGAGATAGCATAACACTTTAAATTAGAAAGCTGATTCTCATAAAAGAAGTAATATTTTTTATTTAAAACAATACTTCGAAAATCGTTAGCTTTCGGAGAAAATGCGACTTACAAATATGCATTTAAAGGGAAGAACGAATGCTAGCTTCAGACAAAAGTTATCAAATGACAATAAAAATTCATTCACTTGTGTTAATAACTAAGACCAGGTAAGTTCTCAATTGACCTTGGAACTAGAATATAAGGCCAAAGTCATGGATACAATCGACATGTCCGCTATTGCCCTTTACAACTTTTGGCTAAAGCATTTTTCTGTAGCTACAATATGTTTTCTTTCGACTTCAAAACGAGCTATTTGCCATAATAAATTAAAATAGTCCAACCTGAATTTTCTAAAAAATATTTTTATAATTTTTTTGGTTAAAATTCAAAATCAAATCATTGAGGATCCGATTTTTCCAATTAAATTTTCTCTCTATGAAATATATTCAATTTCTTTTGGGCGTATGTAGGTCCCTAAGACAATGAGGGGCAATAAATGGTTAATCCGACATTTGTATAGCCAATCGTTTATTTATTAATTATTATTTAAATAAACAGATACACAGCGTGAGATTAATAAAATTGAAATTTAAAAAAAAAGTTCTTTTTGAAAAATCCGTAAAAAATTTACAATAATTATTTTATTTTTTTATTGTTTTAACAGTAATAAAAACCTTTTTTGAATTTTTTTTTATAATTAACAAACTAATAATTAAAAATGACAATGAACTTGCACGGAAATGACATACATTTTTTGTATTTTTTGTTATTTTTCTATTATTTAAAAATAAAATAAAAAATTATGTAATTTGTAATAATAAGATTGTAATTTGTAATTTATTTTTTCGTACATAATCTTATGAGTAATTAATTCTTAAAATGTTAATGACTTTTAATGTAGAAAATTGATTTAAAAAAATTTAACAGTATATTATGCATATTTTTAGATAGGCAAGTTCATCACTTGCAAGTTATATATTTTGCCTATAAGTTTTTAACACAGTATTTTCATTGTTAATAAATTTGACAATTTTTCTAAAAATACGTACATGCTACGCCTTAGGTTCTACGGATATAAATAAGGCACATAAGATAAAAACTGTTGGTCGCAGGTATAAGATTACCCATTTCAGATTATACAATCTTTCATTGAGAGTCTACGATACTCTCAAACATTGGCAAAAATATTACTTTAAGAGAACTACTATATCGAACAATATCTACTTTATGGGTTAAATTCGATTTCCGCGATTTCCGCGTCGCAACAAAATTAATTTAATTAATAGTTGTGATGGTCTGGTGTAGTGCATGGTATATGCATGAAGGAAGTGCACTCAGCCTCTGAAATTGAAGAGCTGAAAGATGAAATTATTAGCGGAAAGGTGGTAAAACACATATATGGTATCACAATGGGCTCTATAGGCTAAGTGTGTCCTTCGTGGACAGCCAATATAACCTAACCTAACCTAACCATGCTCTAAAGCTATGTCTATCAGGTCATGGGACACTCTGTATTTTATTCTTTAAAATAATTTCTAAAACGTAATAGCTACTTTAGTGACAACCTATTTAACATAAAATAAATTTTGATTACCTCAATTATGGTGACTAACAGCATCCAACTAATAATTATATAAATTTTTTGCATTTTAAAAACTTTTAAAAAAAAATTAATAAATAGTTCACTGTCAGTCTTTTAAACAAAAAGATTTTATTTAATATGCACTAATTCCACATACACTATTTATTAGTTTACAAAAAACAAATTCACACTTTCATTAACAGATAAATAATAACTTGAAAATTCTCAAATTGACACTCATTTATAAAACGTTTTAGTGATTTCTTTTTAAAAAATTTATCGCTTTTTAATTTCACTGTCAATTAGAATTTATAATTCCACTGAGTGTTACAATCTAATGAAATTAAAAATAATTTTACACTTTTAAACTATATAATCAATCTTTTAAAACTATTTTGTTCTGGATTGTAAAAAGTTAATATACAATTATTACTACGAAAGAAAACTTGTCTTATTAAATCAGATGAAATTTCATATGATTTACTGAAGTTTTGGGTGCAGTAATGCCCACTTTCAGCTTTTTGCCTGCAGAATAATAAATAATATCAATTTTTTCGAATATTGGGAACAATGAAAATATATCGATCCTTTGGAAATTTAATGCTTAACAACTTTTATTGAAAGTATTTATTCCCTAAAATAGTTAAACTTTTATTCAAAGTATTTTTTCCCTAAAACAGTTTTTAAAAAACCACGCAAAACACGAAAAATTGATTAGATTTTTCAGAAAATATGAAAAAAGAAAACAAAGTTGATATGTATATACAAATCGATCGGAAATTTTACGCTCGATAACTTTTGAATGAAAACTGCGGAAAAACGTTGCTTTTTCAGAAATCACCTTTTTTTTCGGTGCATATAAATATTTTTATTCTACAAGAAATAAGCTAAAATTGACAGAGCATTACTGCATCGAACTTCCGCAACTTTCATCTAATTTGACGGAACTAAACAATCAATATTGTTTTAACAGATTTTTTAATCAAATTATTGTGTATTTGCAGATCAAATTAAGTTTGCTACCTATCCAAATTTAATCGGGAGACCCGAAAATCGTGCAGTTTCCCCCGACTTCCGATACCGAAGTAAATTCTCCAGGGTTTAGCAAATAAAGAGATCTTTTATTTGTTTCATATTAGGTAAATTCTACAGTTCTGAACAGGTTTTATTTTAAAATTCGAAGGATATTAACAAAAATTTTTTAATTGATATCTCGACTTGACTTTGATCTTGACTTTCTAGTTTATCTTCCAGAGATAATGATGCATTTCGTAACCAATATAAAAAAAAAAATTGGAGATAGTTGCAGGAAACAGAATAGCCTGGTCTTCAGGAACACCGAGAAATATTTTATACGTATTCGTGATCAGCGATCTCGAAAACATGCATTTTATAACAATTTATTTAATATCTTGGAGATGATATGCATAACCAGGTTGTTCTGGATACCAGGTTCTTAATCAGTGATTCCAAAACCCCCGAATAACAAAAGTTGGCCGATTTCGTTATAATTATTTACTAAGTAATAAATGTTTGCATTTAAGAAAATGCATTCTGGCGATGCCAACAAAATTTTCATAGATTGTATAGAATCAAAATAGGTCACAAATTTTATAAATGACTTCCTGAATCGAATGCAAGAAATCTTAATCTGTCTTGCTCGAAAAAAATCGATCTCAAAGCGTTTATAGTGTTCATCCCGCCTAGACAGAAAAACCGAGATTCATTAGTTTAAAGCCGGTGACGTTATTAAAAATTGATCGATCTCTTACTTCTAAGTAAAACTTTTTCAATAGTGCCGTTGTTCAATGTTGGGTTACGCTAAGGACTACATTTACGAAAATTTGTAAATAATTCGCAAAAGTAAAAGATTATATCTAATCCAATGTCTTAAATTTGGAAGTCTTGGAGTTTGAAAAATACATACTTCCAAAAGAAATCACAATAAAACAAAATCTACAAACTTTTTTCTTTAAATTCAAAAATACACCCACAAACTTTTGATAAACAAAAAAAAACGTATGCAAATTTATTTAGCAACAATTTAACCTTGATCTTGCTGCAAATTTACAAAATAAAAACTACCGGTATTTTGAATAATAATAACTGAAGTAGTAATTTTACGATAAACTTTGTTGATAGCAGCAGCACACACTGGTTTGTTTATTAAAACTTGATGGTAGGGTTTTGAATGAACCCAACTCCCAACAATATATATTTACGATGGCTAAGTATATGATGAGAGGAGAAATGGTGTTTTTGTTGATACCATGCGATGAATGCATCCAAACATAAGTTTGATATGCACCGTCGCACTAGAATACTTCGCTTGTTACACAAAAAAAAAGTACCATTAATTTTCTAAAAATTCTAGAAAATTTACTGTTACTTATTATAACTATAAAGAAATGTTATAGACTGGTATAATACCGGTTTGATCTGTTGGAAAAATATTTGCATTTGCGAAAACTAATTAGAAGGGGGGTTTGAATTTACGAGGTGATATATAAAGATGGCACACGACAGATGAATAAAACTTCTATTTTTTAAAAAAGGTGTATTTTCATGACGCTGAGTTTGTCAGTTTAGAATATGTTGTCATCTGGATTAAGCCCCGAAAAACCGCTCTATCATAATCCCTCGACCAAGAGAAAAGTTTTTACGAAAGGTGTCTTTTTTCGAAAAAATGCGATATTTCGTACAATTTTCAAAATTTTTTTCTAAAAAAAACTGAAGATTTGTGAACCGCTTACTCATAACTTCATTAAATATCAAATTTAAAATCGAAAAAGAAAAAAATTTATAAGCAAATGTAAAAAACGACTATTTTCGCTCAATTTATCAAGTTTTCTCGGCACCTACGCATCCAATTCGGACTTACCAGACGTCAATCGATAGATTTTTTTTCAGATCTAGAATTTTCCATTTAATTTGTTTTGCTTTTTACGATGTGGCGCTGCTAAGTTTTTTTCCAGATAGCAGCACAGCCTAAATTGACCACATGACCTAATTTGACGCTCAAACTCAGCGTCAATAATTAGCAAGAAAAATGCACCATTACGATTCGAATGTAAAGTAACACTGTTTCATACTCAACTATAAATATTTATCGATGTAGTTTTCAATAATTACCATTAATGCCATATGTGGTTTTTGCAGATTTATTGAACATAATAAGTAATAATTCTTTAACGATTGTTATTGAACGTATATATTGATTATCTATAATGTGTTTTCAATTATATTGGTATAAAATCGTTTATCAATCAAAAGTGAAGAGGAAATATTTACTTCTTAAATTATCTGCACATATGGTTTCTCTTTGCTTCCGTAAATCAGGCAAAGTTTTTGTCGAAGTTTCATGAAACGAATCAAGCTATCTCAATCAGTGGCGGATTTACCAGCAGGCTGAGTAGGCTGGAGCCTAGGGCGGCAAATTTTAAGGGGCGGCAAATTTAGTTCATAAAATTTTTATTTCGATTGACAAAATTTAGAAAAAATTATAATACACACACAAAATACGAATTTCAAAAATTATAGAGGAATTAAAATATTCAACAAAAACCGAAATATAGTCCTATATACAGTGCTAAATAATAAATATCTCAAAATCTCTGCATAAACAATTGCTAAACGCTTTTGATTATAATGTAATGATCATGAATTTTTAGAATATCGCAATAGCGATTCCATATTATAGTCGAAATTTAGTTATTTTTACATATTTTCTTCACTGATAATTACTATAATTTTTTCTCCGTGTACCTAATAATTATGAGATCTCCTTACACAATTCAATCTTGATACAATATCGATGGTCTAATCATGATTGCTGCAGCAAGTTTGCAAATTGTCAAATTCTATTCCAGAAAGTTATTTCTTTATGCGTAAAAAATATACTGACTAATTTTTATTAAATAAAAAACTAGTTCGATATCTTATAGAGATTCAGAATAAGTATAGTCTTTTTGTTTAAATCAATCGAATAACTGATATTTGAACGATTGCAACATGACAATAAAAAAATTCCCTCTACTAAATATGAAGTTAGACAATTTGCGGATTAGAAAAGATTTGTGTAAGCTTTATTCCTATTACATGAGTATTGTATAGTTTTAACACATACCTTAACTTACTTTAAAATTGGTACATGTTTGAGATATTTTTTGCATAAAATATTGTTTTTTGATAATGGAGCACAAATCATAAAGTTGCAATTTTATTGATAGATAATTGATATGATTGTGAACTAAGATATCAAAATTTAGAGGCGGCAAAAATTGAATAGCCTACGGGCGGCAAATCTCTAAATCCGCCACTGATCTCAATCAACATAGTATCTCACGTTAGTTCATTTTTAGCTAACAGGTTGTTTAAATTTTAGAAAAATTGGAAATTTGTCAGTACATGCCTCAAGCAAGTAACATTACGTAACATTATTTTATTTACAAGTCAGTGAAGTCGGCCTGTTTTTCGCAGTTTACCACAACAGCTTATTCTGCTATTATAACTTGCTCCACTCTATATATCGAATACAAACGAATATCTTGGTCCAAAAAGCTCCTACAGGAATTTTTTATAGCTCATTTTCAAGAAAAATAAACAAGCTTTTGAGTGGGCTCAACAAATTTGACATAAAATAATTTTTAAAATTTTGGCATGCTTCTAAACTCTATATAAAATTTAGAGATAACATTTCTCACCATTTCAACCCTCCATGCAAAGCGGAAAAGGATGATACAAATTTTTGATAAATTCCAAAACTAGAAAATACAAGTTTTCAAACGAGCTATTGCGGTATCAAATTCGATGATTTTTTGCAGACATACAGCTGTTTGAAATTTTGGTAAAATTTCGGATGAGGCATTGATGTCGTGTCTCCGTTAAGGATGTATGAGCATGACAACAATGTTTGATTTAAAGGCTCAAAATTTGTTTGTAGGTAGTCTTTTACTCAAAGAATATGTGGTTAAAATTTCAGCTTAGGTATCCGTGCAAATTTTTAAGAAAAAAGTCATTAAAAATCGATATAAAATACATTGGCTCTTATGGAGGAATCTCAAAAAACGACATATTTTGAAAGTTTTTGATAATTTTCATTTGGAATGAATGAAAACAAATTTAAAAAAAAACTTTTTAATAGAAAGTAAACATATTAGTAATGACATAGAAAAGAAAAAAACTAAGTGTCACCGTCCATATAAGGGATGTAAGAGCAGGGTAGATTGAGGGTTGAAATTATTTTTATCTTATTTTCAACTTTGATGATGAATTTTGTTATAACTTCATGAATGTAGACGAAAAATAAGAATAAAATTTTTCGATATGTGTCTTGGTTTTCGAAATATCGAAAGCTAAATAATTATACAAAATTTTCAATTTTCAATATTTTGAAAATTAAGCCAGATATCGAAAAATTTTATTCTTACTTTTCGTCTTATATCGTCAAGTAATAATATAAATTTATCATCAAAATTGAAAATATCTATTTTTAAATTTGTGCCCCCACTACCATGCTTATACATCCTTAATTATACAACTTTAGGATCCATGGATTAGTTGGGAGATTAGTTTTACAAAACTATACATAATAAAATATAATACTAGTTTTTATCACTTTTTGCACTATTGACCCAAAATCATGTGATTAACCCATAAATGTACATGCATTACATTTTAAAAATATAAAACCATCAATTAAATTTTTTTTATTATGATTACACGAAATTATTTTTATTTTTTCTTTATTATTTAATATTTATTATTAATATTATTATTTATTTATACATATATGAAAAATATATATAAATTATTTTTAGTTAGTGAAACGTATCAGTTATTTAATTTCTGCGTAACATTTTGTTCAGTTAACTTTATTAATTTAATTTAGCCAGAGAGTCATTCAAATTTTATACGATAATTATAATAATTTGAGTACAATATCCAAAAATATTTAATAACAATTATTACACTTCCTGGGTGGTCTTTGAATAATATAATAGACCAAATAGGTCATTTTATTCCGATTAAAAGACCTTTTTATTTCTTCAAATAAAAAATTGAATTTAAGTTACTTTTTTTTTGAAACTGACTTAAAAATAAAGTGAAAAAACCCCTGACAAATTTTGCGGGTTCGGAACCCTAAGAACTCTCTCCATTAAATATCTTATTTCCTTAAAACCTTTTCCAAAATGAACCGATTTTGAAAATGATCGTCTATTTTTTAGTTTTTTCGGGTAGGGAACCCTAATTTTGCCCTTGAAACCTAGCTAAGAACACTCTTCATTAAATTACCTAAATGGATTCATCTGTTTAGGCGCTACGATGCCATAGACAGACAGACACACACACGCACATATTGGTCAAGCTTATTAACACCTCTTTTTTAGTTCGGGGGTTAAAAAATAGAAACGTTCGATGGTTTTTGTATTGGCAGGGAGCATATTTTGGTGAACCAATTTTTATTTTTGAAGCAAGTTTATTTTTTGTTAAAAAGTTCTAAATAAATAAATAATTATAATTATTTTATTTTTAATGTATAATTCATATTGTTTATTTTTTTTTATAAATAATAGGCCGTTATTTTTATTTGTTATTAAAAAAAAAAATTAATAATTTTAATAATACGTGTTTAATTTTTAATAATATTATTAATAAATAATCTTTAATTATTGTAAAAAATTGGTTTAAAAAATCTATGTCAAATTTTTAATAATTTTATTAAAAAACTGACCAAAAATTTATTTTTATTTTACATTTACATTTAATGTAGCGGACGTGATTTTAGAAGTTTTTATTTTACATGTTGCAAAGGAATGTATACTTAAAGACAAAATAAACCCAAAACTGAAAAAAACGCAAAGCTAAAAACTTGGATTTAATATTGCAAACAACATATTAAAAAAACAAAAAATACCCAACTTGATGCAAGGCTCACCCCATTTTCATGTATAATTTGAACGAATCATAAACCATTCTAAGTGTTACTACTATAACATTACATGTGATTCACATATAAGGTTATAATATTATTAATAAATAATAATAATGTGGGTGGGATTCGGCTTCACCTGGATTTAAAATTTGTTTTAAAGTCATGTGTATGCCTGGCCGGCATTTGTAAGAGCGCCGACCTGGCCTGAATATGCCGAGTAGCTAGTGATGGCATAACAAGGCATCTTCCAAGGACAACGCCGAACCCAGGCGGTTAATTGGGTACCAGGGGTCACTTGCGTCCAAGCCCCGTACACAGGGCGTTTCCCTTGCCTGTGTATGTGCACGTGAATTGAGGACGGACTCGTGGGGGCAAAGTGTTAGAGCTTCAAGTAAATCGCAAGCAAGAGAGGGTAGCGCAGGCCTGCTGAGACCTTCAGTTGAGAAAGCACTCCTGTCTACCTTGTATCGGCAGGTGAGCAGCGTCTGGCTTCGGTCTCTGCTCGGACGAGGACCTGCAGAGTCTCAAGTGTCTTTAGGTAGGATACGCCCCTCACCAAGAGGTTCCTGAGGCTTACACAGAAAGGAAAAACTGGTAGTCTTGGGCAAGTAATGTCCTCGGTGCGCTGATTGAACGTATCTCAATCCCGTCCCCATGGGAGGGTTGAGTCCAACGGCAGGTACCTAACGTAAAGAATCTCCTCTTCAGACATATAAGGTTATAGTTATAGCACTCAGAATGGTATAACACGTACATTTTTTGTGAGATAAAGTGTAGGTATTAAGCTGCCACTCACATTATTCTTAGTCAAAATTTAAAAGATTCAATACTTACACTCTTGGCTTACTTTCGATCAGTTTTCATATTATGGTCATTGAACATTTAAAAATTCTTATTATGCAATATGAAATCAAATGATTCAAGTGTAAGCGATCACGATATCCATATTCATTGAAATGGCAAAATGTTTAGCATTTTTTAAAAATAAATTACCAAAGCATTTTTATATTTTAAATGAAATTTTAAAAAAATAAAAGTCTTTTTATATTTTCATTTCAGTAGAAAAAGACACAATACTTAGAGTTTAAAAAAAACTTTAAAAAACATGTTTTTCAATTACTCTACATTTAAAAGCAACGGACACCAAACACCCACGGTTTTTTTATATTTTACATAACATTATTTTTCACTGTTATATATTGCAAGAGTTTATTTTTTTAATTTAAGAGTATAATTTGAAATTAATTTTATTTTCCAGTACTTCCACCGCGTCTCTTAAACAATAAACCATTCTAGTCATAAGTTTGAAATGTCATTTAGCGGTATTAATTAATCAAAAAATTAATTAATACAGTTCAAACAATTCACATGATGAATAGAAATATATTTAATAATTAAATTGATAAAAAAAGAATCTGAATTATTGTTTTATTGTTATTCTTTATTTATTAATAAATAATTAATTAAATGAACTATTTTATTAATATTAATAATTTCAAAATAATATAAATCAATTATTATTGTTGTATTCTTCAGTTGTTAAAAGAATGCAGACGTTGATCCGCATAACACACAACAGAAAACCGTAAGGTATAAATATCTTAAAATTTCGGAATCCAGAGAAATGAATCTTTATAAAAACTGCACGACTGCATTGTTTAAAGCTTACTTAAAGAAGTTAAAAACAAAAATTTATGGGATCTGGTCCAGCGGGTGGGAGACACCATTTCTCGAGGGTGGAAAAATTTATGCTGAAAAAGACAATGGGGAGCGATATAAGAATGAATTTTAAGCAAAAAGTGTCATAAAAACATCGAAAAGTCAGTACTTTCCGAGTTATTGGCAGATGAAATTCGGACTATTTAACGTCAAATTATAGATAAATTTGACGTTTTTTGAAAAAAGTATATCGAACACTTTTTAAAGTACTATTAGTTAGAGAGATGTACATATGATTTACTGATGGTCATGGTAACCGTCTGCTGAGCCTTAAAAATGATAGTAGGTAATGTTCCAAGTCGCCCTGTAAGGTTTCTCGAATTTCTATGTGTCATATTCCCCCCCCATCGAATAATTCGTGTTTTTCAAAGTGCTACCAAAAAAATCCCTGACCACTTGCTTTTCTGCCAGACATATTTTCCTGATCCTTTTGACATCCTCAACATAACCAAACAAGTTTTACACCATCAGAACCATCAGTTCAAATTTTTTTACCGTGTAACGACATTTTCGGTTTTTTAGGCATAATTCGGGAATGGGACGATTTGTTGAGCTCAAACTTTGCAGGATGACTGTTCAGAATCACATCTAATGAATTATCAAACAAGCAGACAGCTTCCAGAACCATCGCTTAGTGACAGTTTTTCAAATCTTTCCCTGGGGGGAATATGACACATAGAAATTCGAGGAACCTTACAGGACGACTTGGAACATTACCTACTATCATATTTAAGGCTCAGCAGACGGTTACCATGACCATCAGTAAATCATATGTACATCTCTCTAACTATATAAAAAACCATGAAAATGAAAAAAAATTCAAGTCATTTGCATAAAAATTGACGGAGTTAAGATGAAAACAAAGTTTATCGAAAGTTTCTTTTTATGTTTTATTCAGCGCAAAAACTGATGAATTTACAACACGATCTAAAATTCATGCTTGCCGCTATCCAATTAACTTTATTTAGGTACTGGCAACAGGCTCAAGAAGTCCTAGCAGTTTTGGATAAATATTTTTTTAAATATTGTAATTTAAAAGGTCCGATAAACGTTATTTTCATCATAATCCGAACAAAACTAATAATACCGCACCTCCTAGTTTTTAATGAATACGGATTTGTGAGACTTTACTGCACAATAATACTTATCTCAATGTTTTTTTTTGTAGAAAATTAAAACAGTTAAAATAAAACAATTTACGGAAAACGTTAACAATGTTACTATAATAGAATAGAATAGAATAGTATTTTAAAGTTTTCTCATATAGTCAAAGAATAAAAGTTTCGTAGGTAGGTAGATATATGGTATTTATCTGGTGAAGAGCGCGTGTCGATATAACGGCTCTCAACTCAACTCGATGACGACTACTCAACCTTGAATATAATACACTTCCTGATACCTCTTTTCTAATTCGCTTGTGCGCTATTTACCATAACAAACAATATAAAATAATATACCTACTTAGTAGGTAAGTTAAGTTCAATTTTAAATCTTTTTAAATAAATAAATAATTTTTTAATAAATTTTAATGAAATAATACTGCATAAATATTACATACATTTCGAGATAATATCTTTATACTATTAACTTTTTGTAATTTGGAATTGGAGCAATATTTAAATTTTAAAATACGTTAGTAGTCCGTACCGTAAACAAGATTAAAGCCTTATCTTTTAACTATATATTTTGAGACATTTACCAAATTAATTTTGCCTAGAAATAAAGTATTTACTATGGAACTGGCACACAGATTGAGAACAACCTCTCATGATTAAGAAGGATAATAAATGAGAGAGCATGGTTATTAATGCGCATGTCTTAATATACAATATAATATCCTGGCGATATATGTCGATTGAAAATGACGCACTGAGAAAGGCCAACTTTCAAAAGGTTATATAATACGACTTTGTATCAAAACAAGTTAATATTTAAACTTAACAAATTTGAAAAGTATGGCTCGAATTTAGTAGGATTATATACATGGTTTATCAAAATTGGATAAAATTTGGATGTGATAGAGCAAAATTAAATTTTTTGGATTCTGATGACGTCATAAAGTTAAAAAAATCGATTTTTTTGATAACAAAGGCAAATTTGATCCGATCTTATTGGAATTGTTTTGAAACCCACTAATTTTGGGTCATTCTTTTCCGCTGTGATGTCAATTTTTCACTAGCTATCATTCATGTGCTTAATTCCGGAACCATGACTCCTCATTCTTGAAACCGATTAGTGCTAGGTTAATTTTGATCACAAATTTGAAAAGAATGGCTCAAATTTAGTAGGATTACATACTTGATTTATGAAAATTGGATAAAATTTGGATGTGATAGCGCAAAATAAAATTTTTTGGATTCTGATGACGTCATAAAGTTAAAAAAATCGATTTTTTTGATAACAAAGGCAAATTTGATCCGATCTTAATGGAATTTTTTTTGAAACCCACTAATTTCGGGTCATTCTTTTCATCTGTGATGTCAATTTTTCGCTAGCTATCACTCATGTGCTTAATTCCGAGACCATGACTCTACATTCTTGAAACCTGTTAGAGCTAGCTGTTAATTTTGTTCACAAATTTGAAAAGAATGGCCCAAATTTAGTAGGATATAATATAGGAACGCTATATATGTCAGATTGAACGAAAAATTCCTGAGATATCTCAAAAATTACCTATTCAATCGTATACAGAATTTTTCAAAAAAATTTCATAGGAATTATAAAGTTGTCACTTTGTCAGTAATGACCTATGGTAATATAATAAAATTCCCAAAAATAACCCTCTAAGTGCCATAATAATTCTTTCTTAAAAAAAATTACATTCTAATAAGCAATTACAACTTGTTGGTGTATTTAATTTCCATTCAATCAAGTTACGTTTTATTATAAATTAGTTTTTTTTTAAAACGTACTGCATCGTTTTTTACGATCAAATCTTGCATATTATTAATCGACTAAAACATGTAATTTTGTATACAATTTTACGAAATTAAGTATAATTGAAACTCGTATTAAATTAATAACACATGTATTTACCTGAAATTAAATACAAATTAACCGTATCGCGTGTCTTATGCGACACGGTTCATACTAAATTGCATATGTTATCAGGCCCGTGCGTACGGGGGGGGGGTGAATTGGGGTCTAATCCACTGACCAGTTAGCTATTCAAACATGAGACTGTTGGCCATGGATAAATACGTCAAAACACACTCAACGCTCAAATGTACAAACTGATTTAGTTGAAAATTATTTCCGAATCACAATCTAGGTACATATACCGTACATCGATTTCTTTCTGAAACATTATCAGGGGTCGATTTTAGAATCATCCCAATATTTTATCAAATTTTGCTTATCATTTTCCCAACAAAATGAAAAATTTTGATGAAGATTTTTACGTTCAACTTTTTGAAGCATACTCTTCAATTTTGTACGATGATTTTTGTGACATCTGGGTCGACGAAGTTAAACTTTGACGAAAGCATTGCCGAAAGAGACGTTAAAAATTCACTTGAAGCACTTGATATTTGATGAACATGATGAACCCCCTCTCTCCTTGGATGATTCCAGGGCACGGTCTTGTATGTTATCACTTTACATTATCTCATTATTCTTTAATATCTTTAAAAATAAACAAGTGAATTTTAAAATTATTAAATTACATAAGTTTGGTGTTGTAAATATCGAATTAACATAATAAGCCATCTGTTTACCAATTGTTGAACTACAGAATTTTATTGCAGTTAAATCGAAAATGAATCTTTCATTCGAAACGATAGAATTTCTTTCCCTATTACATATTCTCATTATTTTTTAATATTTTTAAAAATAAATAAGTGAATTTTAAAATTAGAAAATCACCAAAGTTTGGTGTTGTAATTATTGAATTAACACAATATAAGCCACCTATTTACGAATTGTTGAACTAGAGAATTTTATTGTAGTCTGAAATCGAAAAAGAATCTTTCCTTCGAAACGATAAAATTTTCTTTTCCTATGAAAATATCATGAACTGAAAGCTAGAAGTGAATTTGATGGAAAAATTATTTTCGTAATTTTAAAGGTGTCAGAAGACGAACGGAAAACCCTGCTTTACCGAATATCGGACAAAATTATTTTATTAAGTTTTAAGAAAACAATTGACTAAACTGTAAGTCTCGATACGCAGTAAACCTACCTAAAAGTTTAAATCGAAAATATAAAATTGTGTCTAATCCATATTTATACAGGGTGGACACCATTTTAATCTATTATGGCTAAAAAATAACTTAATCAAAAGTTCTAGAGTTTGATGGGAGACATCATGTTCTGGCATAAAAATGGACCTAGTTCTCCGGGCTGCTTTAATAGTCAATTTAGATCCTAAACAGTAAGAGCTTTTCATAAACAAAACTAAAATTTTTTATTTAAAACGCTTTTTCGAATATCGCTAATTTTCGAAGGAAATGCGGCTTAAAAAATATGTCATTATTGCTTTTAAGCGAAAGAAAACTAGTTATTGAAATATACTTTAGTCAAATTTTTCAGGGGTAATAGAGGGTATTCGCCTATATACATAACTTTGACTTGAAATTATATTTTCAAGGCCATTTGACCTCGATCTTTAACCCCATAAAACTCTGCAACTTTTGTTATTAAAGTTATTTTTTGATTGGTTAACTAAACGGCTAAAACGAGCTATTTGCCATAATAGATTAAAATGATCCACTCTGTATGTTAAATTGGTGAGTAATTTTGTGCGATAGAAGGATCTAGAATCAAAGGATGTAGATTTTAGTAAGAAAAAAGCATTTTAATAATAAATAAACAGACCAGAAAGATATATTTTTTTTTTTACAAATGAAAATTAATAATGTATTTAACTTATATATATTTATACATAAATACATAAATTAATTTATATACTCATTACGTTCTATTATCTCTTTTAATTGTAATAAAACCAACACCACTTGCTCCTTGACATTGGCCACTAAATAACACTATAAAAAATCCTCTAGGTTCCATATGTGTCCATATGTTCGCTATCCATTCATCCAATAAACTGTAAAGGTAATCAAAACAAATTATTAAGGTTATTATAAAGAAAATACTACGTAATGACATTTCAATGACAGTCAATAGGGAATATTCATGAAATTTAAATTTGATTCAAATAATTTTCTTCCGTAACTTCAATGACTGGACATTTCAGCTAAATCATTATTTTAGTAATTAATATCTTTTTAATTACTTAAAATTAATTAATAAAAGTACAAATTCAGCGAGGGTATTTAAAAATTTCTAAAACGGAAATTCAAATTTTTATACGGACGTGACATCAAAATACGGGCTTGTCAAATTTGTTGACATACTGTATGATATTAATTACTTACATTTTATATGGTATTTCATTAAATTATTCTATTCTACGGCTTTTTATTACAAAACTTAATAATAACGAGTGTAAATTCTGTGTTGTAAATTTTTTAAAGTGTAAATTATACATTGAACTGTCACCAATTGACAGATCACGTACTTATACGTAATCAACAGAGAGCGCCAAAAAATTGCGTTTAAATATCTCAAAATTATAATTATAATGTATCATCAAAGACATCCTTTCCGATAATACCGAAAACATCAAGAAAGTGCTCAACTTCATTCAAGACTCAGGGCTCACAAATCAAATATAACCAATATGTATTAATGCAATTACTCTATTTTATTAAGTTTACTGTATAAATAACATTATCTGTTGAAAATACAGTATAATAAATATATTTAAAAAAAAAAAAAAAATGTATTTTAAATATTTTTTTACACTTAATTAACGCATTTTTAAGCAGTATTTATATTTTTTACTTTGTTATAACGGTGTAAACTATGAATTAAAAATATAAAAAAAATACATGAATATTCCCTATTTTATAGTCCTGTAAATCTACAGACAATTAATTTCTGAGAATTGACCTTGACAGATGGACAAAAAATAGACAGGCGAATAACGGAGTAATCCTAAAAGAGTACATTTTTAAAGTACTTACCTAAATGTATTTGAAGCATTCTCATGATTAAGTTGTTCATCATTTAAATTAATATGACCCAAAGCAAAACTATAATCTTTTGCACTTTCACACAATCTTTGTACACATAATTGATTTGTTTGAACCGTTTCACATTTAATCTTCTTATCTTTGGACTCATAATCATATGTTACATTTGACTTATCCACAAACGATGTATACTCATCAATCACTTGATCACATCCAACAATAAATGCATTCTTTTCATTTGATACCTAATCAAATAAAATTCTATCAAAAACTAAATTATTTCCAACAAAAAAAAATGGCACAAACGAGAATTTTGATATTAATTCAATCAAATTAAACATTAAACAAACGCTGCATAAAATCAGGTATTTTTATTTTTTTGAAACGTTATTTGTAACGTAAAGGCACTGTTAAATCCAAGTTTTCCACCTCGGGAGACGACCGGGTCATTCTCAAACAAATAAAATAAAAATATTTTGACCTATTTCAGACCCAGAAGGGCTGATTTTTCATCAAAGATTGTGGATTATGGAAAGTAGGTTAAAATTGCAACGATTTGTACAGAACCGATAGTTTCGGAAATACAGCTTATTAAAATTTGGCCAGTTTTTCAAATTATACGATTACTCATTTACAGATGACATGCCAGACGAAGATGAAGTAAACGAAGATTATAATTGTCGATGCCCATCTGGATATTCTTAGGAATCCTCCTGGCATCTTAAAAAAAAATCAGAAGCGCGCTAATCAGGAGGGGTCAAGACAGAGGGGGTATTAAGTCTTAGAATCTTATTTTCTATCTGATGCAACAAAGGCGTAAGTTACCCCTGGGACATCCTGTATTTCTTTTTTAATATAATTTAGTCTTATTTCATCATTTTCAGACCATTCAAGTATCTGAAGATCTAGTATTTCTTTAGAAACGCTCTCTTGGGTCACTTGAGACTTCAAGAGTGACATCTGGGAGGAAGGGAAAGGATTCCAAGGAAGTACTAAGGTCTTCAAAGATTTTAAAGGTTGTGCCCATTTTCGAGATTATTTTTAAATAATAAATGTGCCGCCATTTAGATGTTTTATACTAAAATGTATTGTGTGCACGAGTGACAAGTAAAAACATCCCCGTTAACAAAAATGACGAAATAATTCATAAAAAGAAATATTGCCCGGCTAATAAATTTTCAGTTATTCTGAAATGACTGCCACATACTCCGGTTGCTCCTTGGCTTGCTACTTATTCTTGTACTTACCGTTAAATGTTTAAATAAATTCGTAGCATATGCATGTTGTGTTTTCATTTCATTATTTAATTCATATTTTTCAGTATTATGTCGTCCGCCTAAGACCGCATCACCGTATTCAACAGTTTTCGTTAATTTTAACTGTGCTAGTTTTAATGACGCTTTACTATCTTCAACAGAACAATGTCCATTACGACTGGCTTGAATACGTTCCGATAGATATTCACGTGCTAGTGTTGCTAATTTTGTTTTACGTGTACGATCACCGGACATATTAAATATAACACTTGTATCAATTATGTATGGATGCATCATTTTTAATGTATGTAAATCAAAGTTTAATGATTGACCAACAAGTATGGCATCGGCTGGTAATAGTTCACGTAAATCTTGTTGAACGTCTGATAGTTTTGTTGTGATACCATCTAACATTTCTTTTGTTATTCCTGTAATTAAAATTATTATTTTTTATTAAGTGAGTCATGGAAGTTAACTATGGTTATAGCAGTCTTTCCGCAATCGGAGAAATAGGGAATATTCATGTATTTTTTTATATTTTTAATTCATTGTTTACACCGTTATAACAAAGTAAAATATATAAATACTACTTAAAAATGCTGTATTTAAATGTAAAAAAATATTTAAAATACATTATAATTTTGAGATATTTAAACGCATTTTTTTGGCGCTCTTTGTTGATGACGTATAAGTACGTGATCTGTCAATTGGTGGCAGTTCAATGTATAATTTACACTTTAAAAAAATTAATTTACAACACAGAATTTACACTCGTTATTATTAAGTTTTCTAATAAAAGCCGTAGAATAATATAATTTAATGAAATACCATATAAAATGTAAGTAATTAATATCATACAGTATATCAACAAATTTGACAAGCCCGTACTATGATGTCACGTCCGTATAAAAATTTGAATTTCCGTTTTAGAAATTTTTAAATGCACTCACTGAATTTGTACTTTTATTAATTAATTTTTTAGTAATTAAAAAGATATTAATTACTAAAATAATGATTTAGTTGAAATGTCCAGTCATTAAAGTAACGGAAGAAAAATATTTGAACCAAATTTAAATTTCATGAATATTCCCTATTGCTAGGGCAAGCTCAGCCTCCTCTGAAAAATCGAGAACCTGCTTTAACCGATAACCAGAGCCTAAGAGTTTCGAAATAATATTTTTAGAAAACGATTTTCAATTTTTATTGTCGAAGAAAATTATTTATAAACTTTAGTGGATACAGCCCTACTACCTTAACTTTTCCTAAGCCTGCCCTGATTACAAAGCCTAGTTACGGCCATGTTGCCCCCTGTAAAAAGTAACAAAGTTGTTTCAATTAGCAATAACATGAACAACACCTGGAGGGTGGATTTTAAAATGAAAAACAAACGAACTATGTGTCTTTCTCCCTGGACCTGCAATTTTACTTGGGCTAGTTTTCTCCTCAACGTAAACTTGACATCAGAGACAAAATTGTTGCAAATTATGTTAAGTCAACTAATCAAACTTCGTTGCAACTTACGCTTGGGCTTACTCAGGACTTAGGACCCTATTTTTTAGAGTTTTAATCCATGAAGCCGAAGATAAAGTTTAAGGGAGGGGGGGGGTCCCCTGTGTGATTTTTCAAATGTAATAAAATTGAATACCTGAAAATCGTGTTAAATAATCAACAATTTTATTATCAGGTTTAACCAGCTTTTCATAAATCGTATGCAATTTTTCATTAACAATTGAAATACGTGTTAACTCTAAATTTCCACTTGTTGTACGACACATTTCACAATCCAAGCCAAACATTGGTGAAAATGGTGTAACAGGTTTATAAGCATCTTTCGTTAGAACATAATCCGAATATTTTTCTGATAATTCACCCTTTAACGGAATTGGATAATTCTCTTCAACTAGCTGTGCCGCTGATAATAATAATGTAGTACGGGGAAATTTATCCGATTCTGGTAAATTACCAATATATTCGATTTTTGGACCCCTATGATCAATTGGAAATACGGCACGTAACATTTTAAATACTTCTCCGGTCATTTGTATTGCAGCTTGTACACTACCTGTTTCAAAATTAAATAACGGTTAATAATGTTGTTGAAAAGAGAAATTAAGGTAGTGTGAAGAAGGGTAAAGAAAGTGGCCTCCTGAAAAACGTTAACGTTGGTTTGATATAATTGTTGGTATTACTAACCGTATTTCTTGATAAGTTTACTCCGTTGTGTATTAGTTAGAGGAACGGATACAAGTTCTTGTATCATGTTACCACCATAACAAGTTGGTGTTAATACTTCAACTTGATTATCTTTAAATTTCGTATTTAATATGTTGAAATTTGATTGATACGATGTATAGTGATATATCGATAGATTCTCAACAACTAAAACTATAGTATGACTAATACGATTATATTTATCCAATTGACACCATCGTGATGGAGTGTATGATGCGAAATGTCCGGATTGTGAATATAATAATAAATGTTGAATATCACTTAAAAATAATGGTATACGTTCATTTCCATTCAATGATAGGTGTGCTTTATCGCCAACGGCTTTTAACATGAATTTTGGTTGTTTTATTTTAATTTTACGTTCTTGTACCTAAAAAGGAATAATCAAAAACAAATTGTTAAATGACTAAGGATATCGAAATTATTCAGAGTAGGCCACAAGGTCATTTCCTATTTTTCAGTTTCATTTCCCCGTCAGCACTCGCATTATGAGCACTTTGCTCACTCTCGATTTACAAGTTACAAAATTAAAAAGAAACTCCGATAAATATTTCGTATACGGAACCCTAAACTCACACTTGAAACGTATCTAACAACACTGTCCATTCAATTACCTTTTTCCTTGGAGGCTTCTCCAAACTGAACAGATTTTGAAGATCATCGCCTATTTTTTTAGTTTTTCCGGGTACGAAACCCTAAACTCGCACTTAAAACATAGCTAAGAACACTCCTCCTTAAAATACCTTTCACGAAACAAAAAAAAAAAACAAATCGGTTCATCCGTTTAGGCGCTACGACTCCACATACGAAAAGTACTCGTTAAAAAGTTTTGTGGCCCTGAGAGCTTTTGATCAGAACAATTCGAATAACATTTTGGAGTAGGTTAGAAAAAGTTTCAGTTTCACATAAAGTCATTTTACTATCTTACTATCTAATCTTGCTGGGTCTTTTGGCACAGTTGTTTATTTGATTGCAACAACCTCCGAGTACTTAAATCTCTCTTGCGGACTCTCTCTAGATACATACAGTGAATATACAGGGTGTTCTGTTATTGATAGCAGAAAATTGTACCACTAAATTAAGCTTGTCAAGACAAATGGAAAAGCTATATACCAAATTTCCATTTGAGGCCTGATGCGGAAGATATGACTATGGGAAAATAGAAAGATTTATGAATTCACAGACCTATCAAATCCATTGAATTAGTAGCCGTCAATTTAGAATAGAGGGGACTATCATGAAACAATATTTGATTGTAAATTAATTGCTTTGGGTAGTGAATACTAAAAAAAAATTATTTTGTTGTTATTATTTATAAAGAAAAAAAAAATGATTCACCAATACAATTAGATGTGGGAGGTATCAAATTATATATTATAATAGGTCCGGGATAGGGGGAATAAATTGTGTAATACAGAACACAAAATCTTAAACATTGTCTAACTTTACAACGTCAACACACAACATACATACTTTGGTTTGTCTCGAAGTATATGTATCTAAGCATAAATTTAGCAAAACGGAATGGTCCGTTTTACTAAATTAATGCTTACGGTATGTGATATCGCACGATAGGTTGCGTAAAGCACTTAATTTACAAAGAAAAACAGTGTAGGTTTTAATGGGTTAGTTTTTATAATAACAAAAGTAGCCAAATAGAGTGTTTTTGTAATAATTTTGCATTTAGAGACGCTTTCCACTATGATAAAACACATCCTCTATTTAAGTAGTGTTTTGTTGGTTTCATTCAAAATTTTATTGAACTTGTGATTCGATAAAGATATATTAATTTATTTTGTTAATTATCTCACAAAGTAGGCTTCAAATCCAAAAGTCGAAAATAACTTTTTCCTTCGTCGTTATGAGCTTATTCTGCAGGATGACGATCTGCAGTCAATAACAGAACGCCTTGTATACTACTTAAAAGATACAAAAATTAAAAATATTTACCTCTTTTTTTAACATTTGATATTCTTTTTTTATAGAAATAGAATTTTTCTTACTATTCTCTAAATTTTCTGAATTTAATTGTTTTTCTTCATGTATTTTTAAACGTTTTGTAACTGGTTCTGTACAGTTATTATCATTTTCTTCAGCTACTTCTACCTCTTGTTGTAATTTTCTATCTTGTTCATTTAATTTTGCTATTTCTAAAAATGCTGTCACCTTTTTCTTTTTCTTTTCAAGTCTAGCCATTTGTTTCATATTTAATGGTTTAATGGTTGATGATTTTAATTCACTTGAATATGACATTGTCCCCAACATCCATACACTAAGTAAATATACAAATTAAAAAAATTATCCCAAAACCTCTTACAAAATAGCTCCTAGCTTAAATTCGAAAAATCGTAAAGCTATGAAACTCATATCAAATACCTAAGAGCAGGGAAAATAGTACTCTCTAATGATCATAACAGTTTCCATAAGACAAGGGGGACACCAAGTTATTAATGAAGACGGAAGACTAAAAAACATGGCCCTGTCTGATTTTCACATTGCATGGGAGCCCCGTAAAATTACAGTAAAGCAATTAATATATAAAATTGTATACCTAAATTTAAAATTGAGAATACATGAAGCGATATAATTAACTACCCGTAGGACATAATTCAGTGATATTTTTCTTAACATAATTTTACGAAAAAAATAAATTAAAATTAATGGCAAAAAATGATGTTTTGGGGTTACTAAAGAAAACAAAATGTAACAGATTTAACAAAATTTAGTTGCTATAATTACCTCACTTTTTTAACGAACAATCATTACATTTTTTTATAAATTAAAACGTAAATATTATTTATATTTTTTAATGGAAAATATTCAAAATGTTTATTTCGATGACAATTAGCACATGTATTTTACTTTAAAAAAAATTCATAGACATCAAATATATATAGACTGTCAAACAACACTTTGTAAACGCTCACAGACCTATATAATAAATTACACGTTCGATACAATTATTATTCTTTTTTTCGAAAAATGTGATAAAATGTACCTATATATTGTTTTTTAAATAGAAATAATAAATTTTTCGAAGCGGTTTCCATAGTATTAATGTAATTAAGCAAGAAAAACATTGCTATTTTTTATTTTATTACATTGATGAAAATCGTAAATATCCCTGCGTCACAAAATTTACACAGGTTTTACCATTCTAAGTGATATAGCTACATGTACTATTATAGTAATATCAATTAGAATGGTAAAAACCGTGCAAATTTTGTGACGATGAGTATACATACAAAAACTTGAACAATAAAAACTTAGATATTCTCAATTATATAGTCATTTTGTTTCCTGCCAAGTGTCCAAATATACTATGAAAACATAGCAGCAAATGCGATAATCAAAACGAAGAAAAGCTATTATCTTCTACCTTCTAATATAAATATACATATTTAGCTGTTCGTTAGTACGGCTAAAGCTCAAAAACGGCTTGGCCGATTTGAATAATTTGAGTACAACGAGCTTCAGAGCCGAAATGCCAAGCCACACCGAAGCCCGTTCATTTGCCCAAGTTTGGCCAAAAAAACAACTTTGGCTTGTTTTTTTGGAGGTTTGAATAGTGCTTAGAGAATCATACGTCTATTTAAATTTAGATGTTGGTACCAGAATTGCATTCATGTAGGTGTTTGTGCGGTGGTCGTAATAAAATCAATATCAATATTAGGCCTCATTACTTCTAGCATTTATAGTTATAGGTTATTATCTGCTTTACCAGACTCGATAGAATATTACAAGACAGAATCTGCCCCGCCGGGCCGATCCGATTTCTGTTTGAATAAGATATTAACAACAAATTGATAACCATTTTTATAAATCTTTTATTATTTAAATAAAATAAAATATGTATAATACAAATAAAATTAAAATAATATTAAATTCTTATACGGCACATTAAAAATTAGTTCACCATCTGCTACTCTCACTAGAGGGACTGTTTCGTTTCGTATTGATGCATTAATAGACAGAAGAAGATGAGAAGAATCCCGGCGAAGAAGATGTGGGCATTCTACGCGGCATCTCTTATCCTGAAGTGTGTCGCCTTCGGGTGACAGATTGTTCTCAAAGAAGGCACAGAGGCCCCCTTGGTGTGAGTGCTAGCGACCCATTTGCGGTACACTTCTTATGTTTTATCATTGTTATAAAGTCTTTCCCTTATTTGTACTCTTTTTAAATTGAATTCGTATGTACTTTCATGTGAACATTTAAAGCAACTTTTTGTATAAAACTTTTATCACACATGTGACATTTAAATGGTTTTTCACCAGTATGACGTCTTACATGATGTAACAAAATTTTCTTATCAAAAAAGGCTTGAGAACAGAACGTACAAACAAAATTACGTTCATTCAAATGAATACGTGATGTATGAACTTTTAATTGAAATACCGTACGATATGTTTTCTCGCATTTATCACAAGCGTAAGGACGTTCCTTCGTATGCGTTAATAAATGCTTATTTAAATGATAAGTCGATCGTAGCTTAAGTCCACATTGATTACACAAATGTTTATAAACCGGACCCGAACCTGTATGATAAGCTTGCACATGACCCGTGAGTGTTTCTCGTGATACAAATATTTTATCACAATATTGGCAATTCAGTTTATCACGTTCGCCATGTGTTGTCATATGGTAACGTAGATTACGTCGACGTAATGATTTACCACAAACTTCACAATTCACAAGTTGATCTCGGAACGGGGTTTTGATTTTTGGATGCATTTTTCGCATATGTTTTTCTAAAATTCGTTTCGTTTTGAATGTTTCTTCACATTTATCACATTTTGGATTCTTTCTTATTTTCTCAATTTTGTGTATAAATCGCATGTGTCTGTATAAAGAGTCTTTACTTGGTAATTTTGCCGAACACATTTTACACGTTATCTCGGGGATGTCATCGTTTTCATGAGTTAATTTATGTTGTGTTAATTTCTTTCGTGTTGAAAATGTTAAATTACAAATACGACACTTGTTATGGGATTTTTCATGAGCACGTAAATGTAATGGATGATAACAGATAAGAGAACATTTTTCACATTTAACACCTTCTGCATTGTGCATTTTTTTCATATGTACACCAAGTGCATCGACTTTTTTAAACGACTTTGAACAAGTTTCACATTTATAATCATTTGTCTGCGGTGCTTCTTCTAATTCAGATTTTTCACTTTCACTATCATAATTAGAATCATTTTCATCATTTTCACAGCCATCACTTTCCTCTTCGAATTTATATTGAATGGTTTTCTTCCTTGTTTTTATTCTATTCAATTCTGGTTTATCTTCATTTTTAATTTCCACCAATTCTTCGTCATGAAAATTGTTCTGTTTTGATTTTTTTGAATCATCCTTATTTTGATTTGATACATTTTCACTATCACTTTCTTCTTTTACAAAAGTTGGATAATTTAGATCATCTAATCCTTCATTTTTCACGAAATTGTTTGTATTTTGTTCAATAATTTGTCGGAATGTATTGTCAGAATTTTCACATAACTGTTTAAAATTGATAGTATTTTGTAATTGAAGAAAACATTCGTTGCATATTTGATTTGGTAGATCATCATTTTCCCAAATCTAGTACCAAAAGAATTATAAAATATTTTTCAGAAATATTATAAAAATATTGAATTACCTGTACAGAAGCACATGCTGTTATCATATCAATTATTTTAAACGAGTTGATTGACAAAAATGTTTTATTAAATTTCATACAAATACGACAAACTTTCTCAAAATCCGACAATAAAACACATTTTATATCCATTTTTCAAAACATTTCACTTTTCAAGTGTAAAACAGACTTTAGTTTCTGGTCTGTTGACCTTAAGATAATGTATTTTCGTAATATTTGAAAATTTTTTATAATTCCTTTCGAAATAAAAACCAGTAGATGTTCTCCTTAAGACTACAGGTAATTTTATTTTTCAGGGGCGTTTACAGATTTTCTAATTTGAAAATATTAGGGTTAATATTTTTACGTTTCGATACCTATTTACATCATCAGGGTCGTAACGAGGGTACATAGCTTTTCAAATTTGTGATCAAAATTAACCTAGGTCTAATAGGTTTCAAGAATGTGGAATGTTGACTTCACAGATGAAAAGAATGACCCAAAATTAGTGGGTTTCAAAAAAAATTCCAATAAGATCCGATCAAATTTGCCTGAGTTATCAAAAAAATCGATTTTTTAACTTTATGACGTCATCAGAATCCAAAAATTTTAATTTTGCTCTATCATATCCAAATTTTATCCAATTTTGATAAACCAAGTATGTAATCCTACTAAATTTGGGTCATACTTTTCAAATTTGTGATCAAAATTAACCTAGCTATAATAGGTTTCAAGACTTTAGAGTTTTATTAATCAAAGTATAGCAACAACAATATTTATAATAAAAAATATATTTCAGCTTTACAAACTACAAAATCGTTAGTTTTTTTAAATGTAATGGGTTGATTATTTATGATGCTATCAGCGCCTATTAAAAAAAATTAAATGTTTAATTAATTAATAACAAATATAATTATTTATAAATAATGTAATCAAATAATACATAGTCCAGTTAACCTATCTATAGACCTTTTCATTTCAATTACGATTCATTAATGTTTGTCTATGCTTGAGTGACATTTGTCTATCCTTGAGTAGCATTTCGTTTATCGACTAACTTCATGGTGTTAAAAATTTTAACTAACTTCACCATGTACTTTTCGTGTCACCCTATGCGCTAGCATCATAAAAAGTCACTCTCATCATTTTTTCATAACGTGCCTAAAAAATTACTTAAAAAATTTGAGAACAAATTCAAACCAAATATACAAAAAAGGGTATTAACATTTCTATTTTCTTTGGAAGTATTCTGTAGTTCTCAAAAGTCGCTCCTTTGAAAAACGTTAGGTATATTAAAATATTAAACGAAAAAATATTCTGTGGTCTCAATATTCTCCTTTCCTAAACAAGTATTTTGTAGTTTATCATGTCACTATTGGCTCCAACGGCAGGTAGTAATTTTTGGATTAGAGGGAGGGTGGTAAGAAATTTACGATCCAAAAATGTCATTAATTCAATAGTACTTTGGCATATACACATTCTTAGTTAATTTAATCTATGGTAGCTCCATGTCTAAGGGAAGGCAGCTACTCTGATTTGTCCCATCCTCGGTATGCCCAAGATATGAATATCTTATAAGAACTTTCAACTTTCAACGAGTGCAAGAGAGAGCTGTGAGAGTGTCCGCAGGTAAGAGAGAAATCGCCGCCGAGCTACCGTATCATAGAATAGCTCAACAGCGTTCTTTCTCTTACCTGCGGACACTCTCACTTATGGCTAGCATAGACACTCGTGCACTCTATCTAATGATATCTCTATGACTTCATCAGAGGCGCCAACGATTAAATTCGACCAAGACTGGTGAATTTTTTTTTAAATTTTATAACAAATTCGTATGAGTTTTCATATGCACATCTAAAGCAGCTTTTTGTATAAAACATTTTTCACACATTTGACATTTAAATGGCTTTTCACCAGTATGTCGTCTTACATGTTTTAATAGGATAACCTTATCAAAGAATGCTTGGGAACAGAATGTACAAACAAAATTACGTTCATTCAAATGAACACGTGATATGTGCGTTTTTAATTCATAACCGTGGCGATAAGTTTTATCGCATCGATCACAAGCATGTGGCCGTTCCTTGGTGTGGGTTAATAAATGTTTTTTTAGTTGATTAGAACGCAACCTAAGTCCACAATGATCACATAAACATTTCTTGTGAGAAACTTGCTCATGATCCTGAAGTGCTTCTGGTGTTGTAAATTCTTTTGCACAATATCGACAAGTTAGGTTATTAAGTTCTCTGTGTGTTAACATATGCGAGCGTAGATGATGTCGTCGTATAGATTTACCACAAACCTCACAATTTACGTTCAGTTTAACTTTTAGATTCTCGGCGTGTTCACTGTGTGTACCCAAATGCAGTCTTAGATTACGTCGACGTACTGATTTACCACAAATCTCACAATTAGCGTCCTGTTTATCGTACTTAATTCTTGCCTTGTCTTTTGAGAGCATCCTTTTTGGATGGATTTTACGCATATGTTTTTGTAAATCACGCTTTGTTTGAAATGTTTCTTTACAAGTATCACATTTAATAGATTTTTCATTTATTTTATGTTGTGTTAATTTATGTTCTACTAATTTTTTTCGGGTTGAAAATGAAGAATAGCAAATGGCACATCTATTATGTGACTTTACATGGGCACGTAAATGTAACGAATGATAACAAACTACTGAGCATCGTCCACATTTAACACCTTTTGCTTTATGCGTTCTTTTCATATGCCAACCAAGAGCATCGACTTTTTTAAATGTCTTAGAACATGTTTCACATTCGTATTCACTTATCTTCGGTAGTTGTAGTTTTAAATCGGATAACTTTTCATTCTCACTGTCATAACTAGAATAATTTTCATCATTTGTATTTTCAAATCCATCACTTTCTTCTTCGAACTTATGTAGGATGGTTTTCTTCTTTGTACTTTTTCTATTCGATTCTGATTTATCTTCTTTTTTAATTTCCACCGTTTCTTCAAGGTTGTTTTGTGTTTTGTTGGAATCATCCTTGTCTTGATTTGCAATAGTTTCAACATCTGTCTCTTCTTTAATGTAAATTGGATAATTTAGAGTAGAAAATTCTTCATTTTTCACATTTTCCAAGTCATTTTGGTTGTTCCAAAAATTACTTTTATCCTGTTCAATAATTTGACGAAAAGTATTATCTGAATTTTCACATAATTGTTTAAAACTAATGGTGTTTTGTAGTTGAAGAAAACATTCGTTGCATATTTGATTTGGTAGTCCATCATTTTCCCAAATCTAGGTATCCAAAAAAATTATATTTGAATGATTTGAAAAAATTATAAAATATTTGATTTACCTGTACAGAAGCGAATGCTGTTATCATATCAATTATTTTAAACGAGTTAATTTGTAAAAATGTTTTGACGAATTTCATACAAATACGACAAACTTTCTCAAAATCAGACACTAAAACACATTTTATGTCCATTTTGGTACATTTTTGTCGAATAGCTAAGAACTTTTAAAACATTACGCTCTCTTGACTTTAAGATATTTATTTTCAAAATTTCAGCTTTATAATCTCGAGAAGTTTTACTCTTTCGAAAGTGTTTCAGAAATGTTGGCATCGAATAGGTAGTCTAATTTTTATTATATTAAGGAATTTCATAAATTGGGAAAGGTTAATTTTAATTGAAACAAGGAAAAATTGACCGCAATATGCAGTAAAATTTCGATTGTCACATGAGAATGAATTATCTGATTCTTTTAATCAAAATACAGGAACAATAATATTCTTAATAAAAATATATTTTAGTCTTTAAAACTACAAAATCCTTATTTTTTGTAAATATGATCAGTAAATTAAGACTAGGTGTACATTGCTTTTTTCCCTTGATTATTGCCTGCTCATAATATAATTTGTTTGGTATCGAAATAACTTAAGAAAATATTTCCCTATTATTTGCATCTAGAAACTTTTCGTCTACAATCTGATGAAGTATTCCGCAGTTTCTCAATACTCAAGAGGTTTGGATGACTCGGTCGAAACAAGCAGTAACTTCTTTTAATCTCTTTTTTTGAATTTTCACGGAGTACACGGCGTTTTGTCGGCGTCTTCGTGGAATATTGCCGACCTTTTCTCGGAGTATTCACATTATGATCAGTTCATATTCCGTCAGAACACTGGCAATACTGCTCAGAAACATCGAGAAAAAGATCGTAGAAATCTCGTGTCACAACTGCATATAAAACTTCGTGTTTCCTATCGCAAGAACACCACTTAAGCCGGAATCATTGTTCCCGAATAACTATTATCCGACGGCTTTTATACCCAAATAACTTTAAAACAAAATACGCACATTATTTGCCGCTCACAGTAGCTGCAGTGTTTGACCTCTTTGAGTTGAGCTAATTAGCTCAACATAATACATAGCTCAACACAATACAACATAATTGTATTTAGTGTCGATGAGGCTTCGATTGAGCCTCAATAAATAATGTATATAACTATCTATTTCCCTAATATAAAAAACTAATATTGATATAAGATTAATTCAATGCACAATAATTTTCATGGGTTAAATAAGCCCGAACCACAACGGATATGTACTGTTTTGTCGCCATAATGACGCCGGGTTAAACATCAACGATACCCTCAGTGTCAGACGAGTTTTGTCAGAGTTTCGGTTGTGGATCTTAAACCGCTAGGGTTATTAAATGGTCAAATATTTTATTTTCTCCAGATTTTTCATCCCTTTAGGAATAAATTTCTAAAGTATCTTCATAGAACTATTTATTATCTCAGTTTTGAAATGTTCAACTTCCATTATCAGCGCCTGTAGTGTCTCGTAAGATCTCTCTAGCAATGAACACCTACACTTGCCGTACTTCGAAAGAAGCTGCAATAAAAGCTAAAGATTAAAATCATCCGAGACCCCCCGAGTTAACCCTTTCTTTAAGAGTTTTTTTTTTCAAGCTTCGGCATTGGTGCTTAAACCGTTAGGATTATTAAACGGTGAAGTATTTTTGTGTCTCTCGATTTTCCTTCTATAAAGGCAAGTAATTTCTCACGCCTCTTCATCGAATTATTTAATATCTTTCTTTTGAAAAGTTCCAGCACCGGCACTGTCTTGTAAGATCTCTCTAGCAATAGATACCTACTTTTGCCGTACTTCCAAAGAAGCTACAATAAGAACTACCAATTAAAATCAGCCACGAATAGTTAACCCTTTCTTAAAGTTTTTTCTCCCCTGAAGGTAAGTAATTTCTCATGACTCTTCATTGAACTATTTAAGATCTTTGTTTTGAAAAGTTCAACTTCCATTATCAGCGCCGGCACTGTCTTGTAAGGTCTCTCCAGCAGTAAACACCCAATCTTGGCGTACTTCAAAAGAGCCAACAATTAAATTCATTCATGGCTAGTTAATCCTTTCTTAAAGTAAAACAATTTGACTTCCGATCCCAATTTTTTAATTTTTCTTGCTTTGTATACATTTTATAACAAATTCGTATGAGTTTTCATGTGAACATCTAAAGCAACTTTTTGTATAAATCTTTTTTCACACATTTGGCATTTAAATGGTTTCTCTCCAGTGTGTCGCATCACATGTTTTAGCAAGATTTTCTTATCAAAGAATGCTTGTGAACAGAACGTACAAACAAAATTACGTTCATTCAAATGAACACGTGATACGTGCTCTTTCAATTGAAAGTTCGTACGATAAGTTTTATCGCATTTATCACAAGCATAAGGACGTTCCTTGGTATGCGTTAATAAATGTTTCTTTAGTTGATTGGAACGCAACCTAAGTCCACAATGATCACACAAACATTTCTTGTGAGAAACTTGCACGTGTTCCGTAAGTAGTTCCGGTGACATGAATGATTTTTCACAATATCGACAAGTAACATTATCATATTCTCGATGTGATAACATATGCAGACGTAAATTACGTCGACGTACTGTTTTACCACAAACCTCACAATTTGCGAGCTCTTCTTTGTACTTGCTCTTTTCTTTTGGTGTCTTCTTTTTTGGATGCATTTTACGAACATGTTTTTCTAAAATCCGCTTATTTTGAAATATTTCTTGGCACGTTTCACATTGTGGTGTTTTCTTAAAGAGTTTTTCTTGATTATGAACAAATCGCATGTGTTTGTACAAACTATTCCGATTTGCTAGTTTTGATGAACACAGCTCACAAGTTACTTCGGGTATGTCATCGTCTGCATGTGTTAATCTGTGTTGAATTAATTTTTTTCGTGTTGAAAATCTTAAATGACAAATACGACACTTGTTATGAGACTTTTCATGAGCACGTAAATGTAACAGATGATAGCAAACCATTGAACATCGTCCACATTTCAGACCCGCTGCTTTATGTGTTTTTCTATTATGCCAACCAAGAGCATCGACTTTTTTAAATGTTTTAGAACATGTTTCACATTTGTATTCATTTATTTCTGGTAATTGCTGTCTTAGATCGGATAACTTTTCATTTTCACTATCATAACTAGAATCATTATCACCATTAACATTTTCATAACTATCACTTTCCTCTTCGGATTTATAATGTATAACTTTCTTCTTTCTAGTTTTTATTCTATTCGATTCTGATTTATCTTCTTTTTTAATTTCCACGGTTTCTTCAATACTGTTCTCTGTTGATTTTTTGGTATCTTCATTTGTAATATTTTCATCATCATCCTCTTGTTTAATGTAAATTGGATAATTTAGACCATCATTTTCTTCATTTTTTACTTGATTCAAATTATTTTCTTTAATCCATAAATTACTACCATTCTGGGCAATAATTTGACGAAATGCGTTGTCTGAATTTTCACATAACTGCTTAAAATTAATGGTATTTTGTAGTTGAAGAAAACATCCGTTACATATTTGATTTGGTAGATCATCATTTTCCCAAATCTATAGATAAAAAGGAACAATAAAAATTATTCGAGATAATTTGAATTATTTTTAAGGAAATTCTAGAATTACCTGTACAGAAGCACATGCTATTATCATATCAATTATTTTAAACGAATTAATTGACAAAAATGTTTTATCAAATTTCATGCAAATACGACAAACTTTCTCAAAATCAGAAACTAAAACACATTTTATATCCATTTTCAAAACATATAAATTTGTAAAAAAAGCTGAGAATGTTATAATATTTATTATTAATACTTTTACTTTTGCTCTCTTGACTACAAGTAAAGGTATTTTCGAACTTAAAGTAAACAAGCGTTTGTTTCTTCGTAATTTTCTGATTTGAACGTGTTTAAACTTAGGTCGATTTTTCATTGATAGCTATAAAGTTGAGGGTGCTATTTTTGATTGTGAACAATCAAGCGCAAAATGGGAAATTTTTAAAAGCTTATCTTAACAAAGTTGAAAGTCCTAAGGTTAATAATGACAAATTTAAGGTGTAGATAAGAGACGAATTTTTGAAAAATAAATTAATGAGACATTATCGATATCGTTTCTTTTTAAGTAGGTAGCCCTACTAACGAAAATTACACAAGGCTGTTGCTATGGCTATATGGCTTTTTATTAGCAAAATCAACATTTTGAAGTACTTTTTCAAAAATAGTGGAATACCCTATTAGCCGTTAAATGTCGTTTATATTTTAGATTTTTGTATACTTAAATAACATAATATTAAAATTACAAACATATTAAAGTACTTTTAAAATTTAGGATTATTACCTGTACATTTAGGCTGCGCAGTACTAAACGCAACCATTTCCGCCAGTCAGATGGCCCAAGCTCTAACTGAAAGAGCAAGAAGAACAACATATCATAAAATCAGCCATAATAAAATTCTCTCTCGAAAACGTTGCGAGCGTCATAAAATCATAAAATCTTTGACACGTCTATGGTGTCATAGGCTCAATTATTATAACAAGAATATTCGTAAAAATGTATATATATATTTTTTTATAAATTACATAATTCTCAATTTTTTGTAAATATAATGAATGAGTTTGGGGAATTTTTTACGCCTTTTTCTAGAACAGTGACTGCTAAAATAATCACAGCCTAGAATAACCTATTCAAGGCGTTAAAATAAGTCTAGAAATAGATTAAAATCAAATATAAAAAAAGGCTATTCTTAATATTTGATTTGAATCTAAAAATTTTTCTTGTGCAATCTGGTCCCAACCGCCAGTATTAATTTATAATGCATCCCTGAGCTAATATTCTGTAATTTATAATGTCTCTTCATGAAATCTCTTCGTTCTACAATTCAGTCTTGTAAGACACCTCACAAATAATATAGAACAACAAAGATTCAGAAAGTTTCCTTTAAGGTACATTCTTTATTCTTCAATAAGACTCAATGATTTTGTGTCGTCAGAAAAATTTGGTGACTTCTCATTGAATTCCGCCACAGTGGGGAGGAGGAAGAAGCGATGTCTCATTTTCTCTGTAATTGTCCAGCTTATGCCATGAGAACCAGCCTTATGTTCGCTTTCAAAACCAACCCGTTGATCTAAGTGTGTCCCATTCCCAGGAAACCACTCTATCCTAATCTATTGGGTTTCGCAAGAATCCAGGATCCCAGTTCTTCCATCCCTAAACATTTTATATAAAATTCGCATGCGTTTTCATGTGAACTTTTAAAGTACTTTGTTGTATAAACGCTTTTTCACACATCGAACACTTAAATGGTTTTTCACCAGTGTGACGTCTTACATGAGCTGCTAAGATTTTCTTATCGAAAAAAGCTTGCGAACAGAATGTACAAACAAAATTACGCTCGTTCAAATGAACACGCGATACATGTTCTTTTAATTGCCAATTTGTTCGATAGGTTTTATCGCATTTATCACAAGCAAAAGGACGTTCCTCGGTGTGCGTTATTAAATGCTTTTTCAGTTGATTAGAACGAAACCTTTTTCCACAATGATCACACAAATATTTCTTGTGAGAAACTTGCTCATGTTCCGTAAGTGCTTCTGGTGTTGTAAATACTTTTGCACAATATCGACAAGTTAGATTATTAAGTTCTCTGTGTGTTAACATATGCGTTCGTAGATGGTGTCGTCGTATGGATTTACCACAAACCTCGCAATTAACGTTTAGTTTAACTTTTAAATTCTCTGCGTGTTCAGTGTGTGTTAGCAAATGCAAGCTTAGATTACGTCGACGTACTGATTTACCACAAATCTCACAATTAGCGTCCTGTTTGTTGTACTTCGTTCTTGCTTTTTCCTTTGAGAGCATCCTTTTTGGATGGATTTTACGCATATGTTTTTGTAAATCTTGCTGTGTCTGAAATTTTTCATCACAAGTATCACATTGCATAGATTTTTCATGGATTGTTTTATGTTGTGTTAATTTTTTTCGCGTGGAAAACGATGAATAGCAAATGCGACATCTATTATGCGTCTTTTCATGAGCACGTAAATGTAAAGAATGGTAACAAACTACCGAACAACGTCCACATTTAATACCTTCTACATTATGTGTCCTTTTCATATGAAAACCAAGAGCACCTACTTTTTTAAATGATCTGGGACATTTTTCACACTTAATGTAGTCATTTACCAGTGACTGCTGTTCTCTTAAAGTCGATAGCTTTTCATTCTCACTGTCATAATTAGAATCATTTTCGTCATTTATATTTTCATATTCATCACTTTCCTCTTCGAGTTTCTGTGAAATTGCTTTCTTTCTTGTACTTTTTCTGTTCAATTCTGATTTATCTTCTTTTTTAATTTCCACCATTTCTTCATTGTTGTTTTGTGATTTCTTGGAATCATCCTTATCTTGATTGGCAACATTTTCAACATCACTCTCTTCTTTGACGTACACTGGATAACTAATACTGCATAATTCTTCATTTTTCAAGTTTTCCAAATCATTTTGGTTATTCCATAAATTATTTTTGTTTTGTTCGATGATTTGGCGAAATGCGTGATCTGAATTTTCACATAGCTGTTTAAAATTAATGGTATTTTGTAACTGAAGAAAACATTCGTTACATATTTGATTTGGTAATCCATCATTTTCCCAAATCTAAATACCAAAAGAATTATTATTGGATTTTTTTTAAAAGTAAATACAAAATATTTGATTTACCTGTACAGAAGCACATGTCGTTATCATATCAATTATTTTAAACGAATTAATTTGTAAAAATGTTTTGACGAATTTCATACAAATACGACAAACTTTTTCAAAATCAGACATTAAAACACATTTTATGTCCATTTTGAAACATTTCTATCGAATAACTGAGAATTTCTTAAACAACCCTCTTGACCTTAAGATATTTATTTTCATAATTGGTGAACAAATTTCAGAAATGTTAGCAGTCTAATTTTTAGACTCGATATTTATTATTATCAGGAATCTCATAAAAATTGCAGAGATTGAATTTAATCGAATCAAGAATTTTTTAGGCTATAACTTAGCCATTGATTAGCCATTAACAGAAAACGCTCTGTTTTTCTTGGCTTGCTTTTTTCTACAACAACGTATTTTTTGTTCTCTGATAGCAATTTTGTCAAATTTAACATTGAGCCTCCGTAGATTAATTGGATTAGCTTTATTAGGCGTGTCTGAGGCTTTTACTAGCGAAGTGTCTATTGAAACCAGTGTTGTCAACTTAGTAGTTTTACCACTAAAACTAGTGGTTTTTTTCTACCATTTTTCTACCTTTAGTGGGAAAATAATTTAAATAATTTAATATTTTAATATCATTTCTAGCAATATAATTGCTCTCTAGTTGCTTTTTAGTGGTTTTCTATCGCCTGTTTAGTGGGCCTTAGAGTTGAAAGTTGGCAACACTGATTGAAACCATCCGCGTACCAAACCCACCCTTCTAGTAATTGGTTATATGGGCCTGTTAGCCAAGGATATCCGGATTTAAATCTACGAACGTTCATTCGCTGATCCACAGGTTGGCCATACCTTTAATTGGGCCAAGTAGGCACAGGTCTGCGGGTAGGCACAGAGCTGTACGCGTCTCTAATTACATTGATCCGTAGATTGTGTCAGAAGCAGCACCGTTTTGTTTGCGATATTAATCGAAAATTTAGCCTGAGCTTAATAATCAAAAGTGTGACATTGCTATTCATAATAAAATGTATATATTTTCAATTTATAAGCTACATAGTCCAGGATTTTTGCAAGTATGTACAATAAGTGAGTTAAAGACAATCTGGAAGGACTGGAAGTATTTGAAAATGAGTCTAGGCATAGATTCAAGTCAAATATTAAAGTTTTCTTAATATTATAATTAAATCTAAAGACGCTCTTCTGGAAATTGTTGTGCTCCAAACCCTCGCAATTTATTTATTACAAATGTATGGAGTGTAGAGATAAGGAGAACTATCTTAAATGGGAGTTAAAGTAAAAAAAGTGTCCATCTAAAAACAGCAAATAACAGTTACAAAATTGACCAGAATGGCGCTTGTGTAGCAGGAGGTGTTTGAAATTCTCTATCCTTCTCGAACAACTTGTTTAGATCTTTATCTTACTATTATTACTTTGAGCACTTCTTTTAAAACTTACCACTTTTGCTACAGCAGCGACACCCTTATTTACTGCTTTTCGATGGACACTTTTTATATACAGAGATGGTTCTCCTTATCTCTACCCTCCATATACAAATGTAATGCTGAATGAATAATTATTGCCTAATTTCTTGGATCTCTGTGTTGAATTTACGATGATCTTCGTTCTCAGTTTCTCAATCCTTCCATCTCGAATAAATTTTATATATAATTTGCATGCATCTTCATGTGAACATTTAAAGCACTACTTTGTATAAACGCCTTTTCGCATATTTGACATTTGTATGGTTTTTCACCAGTATGTCGTCTTACATGATTCAATAAGATTTTCTTATCAAAGAATGCTTGCGAACAGAACGTACAAACAAAATTACGTTCATTCAAATGAACACGTGATATGTGCGATTTTAATTCATAACCATTACGATAAGTTTTATCGCATTTATCACAAGCATGAGGACGTTCTTTGGTGTGCGTTAATAAATGTTTTTTAAGTTGATTGGAACGCAACCTAAGTCCACAATGATCGCATACACATTTCTTGTGTGAAACTTCCATATGATCCTTCAGTTCTTCTGGTTTTGTAAATACTTTTGCACAATACCGACAATTTAGATTATCACGTTCTCTGTGCGTTAACATATGCGAGCGTAGATTTCGTCGACGAACAGTTCTTCCACAAACCTCACAACTTACATCCTGTAGTCTAGCCTTATCCACTCTTTTCGCTTTTGGAGGCTTCACTTTTGGATGCATTTTACGAACGTGTTTTTGTAAAATTTTCTTCGTTTGAAATGTTTCCTCACACTTTTCACATTTCAAACGTTTTTCTTGAGTCATTTTATGTTGTATTAATTTATGTTCTACTAATTTTTTTCGTGTTGAAAACGATGTATTACAAATACGACACTTGTTATGTTTTTTTTCATGGGCACGTAAATGTAACGAATGGTAACAAACTACTGAACATCGTCCACATTTAACACCTTTTGCATTATGCGTTCTTTTCATATGCCAACCAAGTGCATCGACTTTTTTAAATGTCTTAGAACATGTTTCACATTCGTATTCACTTATCTGAGGTAGTTGTTCTTTTAAATCCGATAACTTTTCATTTTCACTGTCATAATTAGAATCATTATCGTCGTCATTTAAATTTTCATAACCATCACTTTCTTCTTCGTATTTATATTGAATGTTTTTTTTCCTAGTTCTTTTTCGACTAAGTTCTGATTTGTCCTCCTTTTTAATCTCCACCATTTCTCCAATGTTGTTCTGCGTTAAGTTTATGTTATCATCATCTTTATTTTGAACAGTTTCATCATCATTCTCTTCTTTAATATAAACTGGGTAATTAACACTATCTAATTCTTCATTTTTCACGTTGCCCAAATTATTTTGATTGTTCCATAAACTGCTTTTACTCTGTTCAATAATTTGACGAAATGCGTTGTCTGAGTTTTCACACAATTGTTTAAAATTAATGGTATTTTGTAATTGAAGAAAACATTCGTTGCATACTTGATTTGGTAAACCATCATTTTCCCAAATCTATGTATGGAAATATTTAATATTTTCGTATTATTTTGCTAAGATAATTTAAAAAAATATGGATTTACCTGTATAGAAGCACATGCTATTATCATATCAATTATTTTAAATGAATTGATTGGCAAAAATGTGTGACCAAATTTCATACAAATGCGACAAACTCTCTCAAAATCAGACACTAAAACACACTGCATTTCCATTTTCGAACATATCGTGTTTCAAACAACTAATAAATTAAGAATAATCTTCTCTTTTGGCCTATATTTTCGTAATATTATGGGCAAAAATTTATAATTATCTTATCAAGCCTTGTTCACACTAAACGATTTCTCAGGCAAATACTTGTTTTGTTTAGATGCTCAGTCAAGCACTCACTCGAATAAATATGAGTACATAAGTAAAACTTACCCAAGTGAGGGCACAAAATATTAACCGACCCGTCTAACAAACCAAAAATGGAGGTTTTTTATGGCGATTGTCGATTTACACCTTCTTTTATGCGTATGATATATACACTAAAGTGGACTACCTGTTAATGATCCCTATTTCGTTAATGATCCCTTAAAAATCCCTTTTATTTATTGTATTTTCAAAGAATTTAAAGCATTGTTTACATCAAGGAAGTATTCGGCTGACTTGTCTGGTCTAATATTATGACTTCTAACATTGTTAGAATTGTTGGATTAAGTTTGGAAGATGAACTCTGTATAAAGAAATATAGAAATAAAGAGAAAATGAGAGTGCTCATTCGTTTCTTCGGAGAAACGCTTCTTCTTATCGTAACTATTCCAAACTATTCGATTGAGTGAGTTGCTACACCTATTCACTTTTATTTGTGTAAATATTCGGTTTAGAAATCGTCAAATTGCATAATAACTCTATTTAGTGTTTCGTAACACCACTAAGTTAGCATAAGCTGTGTAATGGCTACTTTTACCAATCAAAGCTTAAAGATGTGACCTCATGATTACGCTACAGCTGTTATGTCCTGCGTCAAATTGTAAAAATGAGAAACAAACAATTTTATTAACATTGCAAGTTGATATCTCGAAATAAACATATATAGGTACTAAAATAATTCCCTAACCTCATTCTTAATAAAATACATGATAATGAAAAATCAACTATATCCTCAATGGCTGGTAAATATGATTATCAATTGGGTAAACCAAAACGTAAGCGTAAACCAGTACTGCCAAAATCAATCGTAAGAATGTGATACTGCTAAGCTTTTTTCCAGATGGCACTGCAGCCTAAACTGATCACGTGATCTAATTTGACGGTCAAACTCAGTGTCAAGCGTCAGCATGAAAATACACGTCTAAGAAGACATCTTATATATTTAAACGAGCAATTATTGTATATATATCAGCAATCTCGGAAACAGCTCCAACGATTTTCATCAAAATTAGTATGCAGGGGGTTTATGGGACAATAAAATCTATCAAGCTAGGTTTCATTTAAAAAAAAATATCGTTTTATCCGTGTTTTCAGGAAAAACTGAAACGTTGACTGCAATATATAACTCTTCCTGACATCTATTGGCGACGAAATAAAGTACACTCACTGTCAGAAAAAGTGCCACAGTTAAAACATTCTAAGCGTACGCATCATATGTTATGTTATAATAGTAACACTTAGAATGTTTTAAAACGAGCATTTTTTGTGACATTGAGTATACATTACCGGGATATTCAAATTGGTATTTGTTTGGAGACATTTTAAATGGTTCTTCTTTTTAACTCAAAAAATACCGAGTAAAGCTAGGTCATCCAGGTACTTATGATAAAGCCAAGTCTATAAAATCAGGAAACATTTTCGTAATAAAATATATTTTTTAATTTTATAAACTACATTGGTAATATTTAGTTACTAAAAGTACACGCTTGCAATCTGTTCTAAAATCAGTTTTCATTTTTATATAAATGCAGCACATCCCTGAGTAACTATTCCATAGATGTAGATGAATCTTGCAATTATATTCGTTCTCCAAGTCCAATTTACTTCTTGCAAGACAACTTGCAAGTAGCAGCAAGCAATTATACCAATTAGCGTTTTGTTAGTTCTTGTATATGTTTTAAGTACTTTAATGTTGGATTCCAGACTCAATTTACTTATTCCCCCCTCTTGGTACATTTTAAATGGAATTCGTATGCGTTTTCATGTGAACATCTAAAGCAACTTTTTGTATAAATCTTTTTTCACACATTTGACATTTAAATGGTTTTTCACCAGTATGTCGTCTTACATGATTCAATAAACATTTCTTATCAAAAAATGCCTGTGAACAGAACGTACAAACAAATTTCCGTTCATTCAAATGAATACGTGATATATGCTGTTTCAATTGGCATTTTTGACTGTAAGTCTTATCGCATCGATCACAAGCATGAGGACGCTCTTTTGTGTGCGTTAATAAATGTGTTTTTAATTGATTAGGACGTAGCCTAAGACCACAATGATCGCATACACATTTCTTGTGGGCAACTTCCATGTGCTCCTTAAGTGCTTCAGGTGATAAAAATGCTTTTTCACAATACCGACAATTAAGATTATTACGTTCTCTGTGTGATAACATATGTTTGGATAAGTTACGTCGACGTACGATTTTACCACAAAGCTCACAACTTACATCTTGTTTCTCGTACTGGGATCTCTTTCTTGGTTGTTTCATTTTCGGATGCATTTTACGCATGTGCTTTTTCAAATCACGCTGTTTACGAAATTTTTCCTCACATGAATCACATTTTAACGTATTTTTATGCGTTAATATGTGTGTGTTTAATTTTCTTCGTGTTAAAAACGATAAATTACAAATACTACACTGGTTATGTGATTTTTCATGGGCATTTAAATGTAACGAATGGTAAAAAATTAGAGAACAACTTCCACATTGCAAACCTTCTGCGTTATGAATATTTTTCATGTGCCAACCAAGTGCATCGACTTTTTTAAATGATTTAGTACATGTTTCACAATTGTATTTGTAATTATTCACATGTGATTGTTCTCCTGAATTGGGCTTTTCACTTTCACTTTCACTATCATAATCGGCATCATTTTCGTCTTTTACATCATCAAATCCATTACTTTCTTCATCAAATTGATATTGAATAATTTTCTTCCTAGTCCTTGTTTTATTCAATTCTGACTTACTTTCGTTTTTAATCTCCGACTTTTCTTCAATATTGTCTGGTTTGGACTTTTTTGTATCATCCTTGCTCAGATTTATAACGTTTTCATCATCATTTTCTTCTTTGACGTAAACAGGAAAATTAAGACTTTCCGCATCTTCTTTTTTTACGTTGTCCAATTCATTTTGATTATTCCATATTTTGTTCTTACTCTGTTCAATAATTTGACGAAATGCAACATCTGAATTTTCACATAGCTGTTTAAAATTAATGGTATTTTGTAATTGAAGAAAGCATCCATCACATATTTGATTTGGTAGATCATCATTTTCCCAAATCTATAAAACAGGAATGAATAAATGGGAAATATAAGGATGAATTCTTGTTGACTTCGAGTTGAGACAAAGTTATTGAAATAAATACCACGATACTCGAAATAAAATTGTATATTAAGAAATTCTATTTAAAAAATACAATTAAAAAACATACAACGGACTTACATGTCGCTAAATATCGATATTTCGATTGCAACGCAATCATCGATAGTACCAAAATTTTGTGTTATATGAATAAATATCGACATTTAGCGACATGTAAGTCCGTTGTATGTTTTTTAATTTTATTTTTTAAATAGAATTTCTTAATATATACAATTTTATTTCGAGTATCATGGTATTTATTTCAATAAAAATGGGAAATAATTTTCATCATAAATTTAACACGCTGAATTACCTGTACAGAAGCACATGCTATTATCATATCAATTATTTGAAACGAGTTTATTGACAAGAAAGTTTTGTCAAATTTCATACAAATACGACAAACTTTCTCAAAATCAGAAACTAAAACATATTTCACATCCATTTTTAATCATTCCAAGTTTCTAAGAAAACTTTTATAATAACTGCTCTTTCAGTTGTATTTTTACTGGGCTAGATTTTCATAACACAGGCAAAATTGAGAATCAATAAAACTTGAAATAAGAAATTTTCACACTTAAGATTTGCTCTATAATCTTTGACGAAAAGCTTTATATAAGAAGCTTGAAAACTATTAGGCTGACGCCAGACCAAAGAATCCCCTCCCTTTCCCTGATATTTAATATAAAATTTAAAAAACCATTTTTATACCATGTATATGAAATATACATAGTACATTAAGTTTAGCCCCAAGTTTGTAACCATGAAGGTTACAAAGATTTGTAACACTTAAAAATATTGATGCTACGAAAAAAATTTTGGTTTAGGTGTTCATAGAATCACCTAATTAGTCCATTTCCATATGTCTGTCTGTCGTCTGTCATCACAATTACTCAAAAACAAAAAGAGATATCAAGCTGAAAATTTTATAGTATGCTTAAGACGTAAAAAGTGAGGTAAATGAGCAACATAGGACAATTAGGTCTTGGGTCCGTAAGATCCATCTTGTAAATTGTTAGAGATAGAACAAATGTTTAAATGTTCCTTATAAAAAAATAAACAACTTTTGTTAGAAACATTTTCTTGTAAACATCACTGTTTACCCACGAGGACGCTAATTAAGTGAAAATTTTGTAGGATGTATTAATATTGGAATATCAGTTATGTGTGTGTGGCTATTTAAGAGTGAAAATCTTTCTTTATTTACGTGACGTCAGAAAACAAACGATTGCGTCATCAAAACTGTCTTTACATGGTATTTCAACAATTAACTCAGTCAATTGTTTGTTTTCACTTGTTTTAAGTAGATTACGAATTCGTTGTCGGAGCTGGTAAAAAATTAATAGTTTTCCCCTATGATTGCGTTCATTCACTGATCCCCGGGTTGATCATGCCTTTAATAGGGTCGAGTTTGACACGAGTCTGAATATTTTATGATTAATCCAGCGTTCATTCACTAATTCTCAGAAAATCTGAGAAAGGCTCAAAAAACTTTTAGTATTTTTTTTTTTTTTTTCTGTATCTCTATGTTTATTTTATTGTAGAACTTGATGGAGTAAATAAATTTACGAAAATTTATTCAAAAAATTATAAATAAATATAATAAATATTATCTACTAAAATCGTTAACATTTTTTTATTATAAAAATAAAGATATGAATAAAAATTAAACTTAATATTAAAATTGAATTTTATAAATAAATGCAATCAATCTCTCGGTACAAGTATTCCGAACGTGTTCATAAAACATACAAATGTCTTCTGAGTCGACCATGTCTTACTGTCTTACATTATCTCGCATATGATAAAGAACCATATTGGATTTTAAAGTTTCTTGGAAGGAAAGAGGGGGGGGAGAGGGGGAGGGGTAGGTGGGAGGAGGGGAGGGGGGAGATACCCACATTCCTTCCAGGGATAGGCCTTACTACTGCAACATTCACATCTTCAATGTTGTTGCTCATACACTCAGTAGTTTTTACAGATGTTAATTTTCTTCCTTGTTCATTGGCACTTCCAGACCTCTCAGGCTCAACTTTTCTCATGTTTCAAATTCTCGTTTCCTTAGCATGTCCCTTAATTGTCGAGATGTGAACATTGAGTGCGTGGTATCTGAATTTAAATATCGTAGGAACGGAGGAGATGAATTAAGGGTATGTTTGAGTTTTTAAGCTTACGCAGAATATTGATGTCCTGTAGATGAGTTCCTAATTTCGCTCTCGTGAATATCCATTGGTAACCAAGAACTTCTTTGACAGAACTACTAACCGATTTATCCACTATCTTTCAAGAAAATAGCAGGGATCTTGTTAGAGAACTAAATAGGGATCATAATCTTGTTCAAGCAATAGTGAGGTGTTTCTCGAATAATGGTACGAATAGGAACGGAGAAGAGGAAGTAAAGATGTGTTTAAGTTTTCAAGCTTCCGCAGAATATTGATGCCCTGAAGAGTAATTTCCCATTTCTCTCTTTTGATGCCTACTACTAATCCTCACGAGGACCATATACCATTTCAAGATGGAAGTATCCATTGGTAAATCAAGAACTTCTTTGACAGCACTTCTAAACGATTTGCCCACATCTTTCAGGAAACTTGAAGGGATCTTGTTAAGTGGTGCACATTACGGCGGGTAGATCAGTGTTAGCCTGAGATACTAATTCACCACATTTAACTTTTGATCTGACTCTGATCTGATAGCGGACTTTTCTTTTATATCCGTGTTTATTTTACATGGTATTTATATGCGTTTTCATATGAACAGTTAGAGCAACCTTTTGTATAAACCTTTTTTCACACATTTGACATTTAAACGGTTTTTCGCCAGTATGCCGTCTCACATGATTCAATAAGATTTTCTTATCAAAAAATCCTTGTGAACAGAACGTACAAATAAAATTACGTTCCTTCAAATGAGTACGTGATATATGCTGTTTTAATTGATATTTTTCAGCATAACTTTTATCGCATCGATCACAGGCAAAAGGACGTTCTTTTGTATGCGTTAATAAATGTCTTTTTAATTTATTAGAACGTAATCTAAGTCCACAATGATCGCATACACATTTCTTGTGGTCAACTTCCATATGATCCTTAAGTGCTTCAGGTGATAAAAACACTTTTTCACAATACCGACAGTTAAGATTATCACGTTCTCTGTGTGATAGCATATGCGTGGATAAATTACGTCGACGTACTACCTTGCCACAAACATCGCAACTTACATTTTCTTCTTCGCGCTTCACTTTCGGGGGGCTCACATTTGGATGCATTTGACGAACGTGTTTTCTTAAATTTACTTTTGTTCGGAATGTTTCCTCGCACGTTTCACATTTTAATGATTTTTTATGCGTTAATTTATGTTGTGTTAATTTTTTTCGCGTCGAAAACGATGAATTACAAACACTACATAAATTGTTATGTGACTTTTCATGGGCACGTAAATGTAACGAATGATAACAAACAACTGAACATTTTTCACATTTAACACCTTCTGCTTTATGCACTTCTTTCATATGTCTACCAAGTTCACCCACTTTTTTAAATGTCTTAGAACATGTTTCACATTCATATTCACTTATCTGCGGTAGTTGTCCTTTTAAATCGGATAACTTTTCGTTTTCACTGTCATAATTAGAATCGTTTTCATCATTTATATTTTCACAACCATCACTTTCTTCTTCAAATTTATATGGAATGCTTTTTTTCCTTTTATTTTTTCGACTCAATTCTGATTTATCTTTATTTTGAATTTCCACCGTTTCTTCAAGGTTGTTTTGTTTTGATTTTTTGGCATCATCCTTGTTTTGAGTTGCAACAGTTTCAACATCATTTTCTTCTTTGACGTAAACTGGATAATTAAAAGCATCTACATCTTCTTTTTTTACGTTGTCCAATTCATTTTGATTATTCCATATTTTGTTCTTACTCTGTTCAATAATTTGACGAAATGCAACGTCTGAATTTTCACATAGCTGTTTAAAATTGATGGTATTTTGTAATTGAAGGAAACATCCGTCACATATTTGATTTGGTAGATCATCATTTTCCCAAATCTATAAAAGGGAATGAATAAATGGGAAATAATTTTCAAGATAATATTTAACACGCTGAATTACCTGTACAGAAGCACATGCTATTATCATATCAATTATTTGAAACGAATTTATTGATAAGAAAGTTTTGTCAAATTTCATACAAATACGACAAACTTTCTCAAAATCAGACAACAAAACATATTTTATATCCATTTTTAATTTATTTCAATAACAAAAATTGAGAACTCTAAGTTTGGCCTCTTTACCTATTTGCTCAGTGCATGAGTCTTATTTCAGGCAGTTACCACAGAAACGATACACTACTTTATGTAAGATATAGTACCTGGTTGACCGAGCTTTACTCGATATTTTTATATTATTTACGCTTAAAAATATTGATGCTATGAACAAAATTTTGGTAAAATCACCTAATTAGTCCATTTTCGGTTGTCCGTCCGTCCGCCTGTGAACACGATAACTCGAGAATGAAAGGAGATATCAAGCTGAAATTTTCATAGCGTGCTCAGAATGTAAGAAGTGAGGACGAGTTCGTAAATGAGCAGCATAAGTAAGTGTCTAAAAACTGATGTGTATTGATTTCTTTGATTGATTTGGATGTTATTCTGAACAAGTTGTTTATCAGAGATGTTAGTTCTTAATAAAACCGCTACATAGAGTATCTCTTAGCTGGAAAACCCAATAGTTTTATAATCAAAAACAGAAACAATAATATTCGTAATAAAATATATATTTCAATTTTATAAACTACATAATTTTTAATTTTTTTAAAATATAAGTTAATTTAACGATGGTTTTTTGCACTTTTCCCTCGTACAGATTTAACAGAATCTAGATAGTCCTCTACAAATTGATTTCCTCCACAATCGAATTAAGTTTTGTTTAAATGCAATACATCCCTGAGTATAAGTATTCCGTAGCTGATGATGAGATTGGAAATTAATTTCTTCTTCTAGTTCAGCTTATGTCAGGCGCGGATCTAAGGGGGGGTCACATGGGTCATGGGGGGTCATGACCGCCCCCCCCCCCCAAAACAGCCCGCATTTCAAAAAAATCTTTGTTTATTTGGTTTTTTGTTATTTTATTGAAAAACAAAAATGACAAAAATCCTACGAACCACCCCCCCTCCCCCCCCCCCCCGAAAAAATTTCTAGATCCGCGCCTGGCTTATGTCTTCCAAGTCTACTATATCGATCGTGAGCGAGTTCAACCTCCCAACTCGCACTTGGTCAGTTTTCGGGTGACTGTGACCACACTCTTTTTTGATAGCTGGATCCACGCCTGTGCCTTTAACCCTTCCAATAAGAGGTGGCACATCATTTTGGATTATGTTGTTAATTTTCTTTTGCCCACTTTTATATATTTTAAAAAGCGTTCGTATGTGTCTTCATATGAACATTTAAAGCAACTTTTTGTATAAACGCTTTTTCGCACATTTGACATTTGTATGGTTTTTCACCAGTATGCCGCCTTACATGATTCAATAAGATTTTCTTATCAAAAAAAGCTTGCGAACAGAACGTACAAACAAAATTACGTTCATTCAAATGAATACGTGATACATGCTCTTTTAATTGAAAGATTGTACGATAAGTTTTATCGCATTTATCACAAGCGTAAGGTCGTGCTTTGGTATGCGTTAATAAATGCTTATCTAAATGGTAATTTGAACGAAACTTATGTCCACACTGATTACATAAGCATTTATAAACTGGTCCCGAATTCTTATGATATGTTTTCACATGATTGGTGAGAGTTTCTTGTGATATGAATATTTTTGCACAATATTCACAAGCAATTTTATCACGTTCCCCGTGTGTTAACATATGTTTGCGTAAGTTACGCCGTCGTAATGATTTTCCACACACCTCACAATTTGTAACCTGTTGTTTATACTTGATTCGAACTTTTGGATGCATTTTACGAACATGTTTTTCTAAATCACGTTTTGTTTGTAGTATTTCTTGGCATGTAGCACACTCGAAAGTTTTTTTAGTTTTTTCGATTTTATGTAAAAATCGCATATGTTTGTATAAACTGTTTTTACTCGTTAATTTTGCTGGGCACAATTCACAAATTATTTCAGGTGAGTTATCTTTTTCATGAGTTAATTTATGTAACGATAATCGTTTTCGTGTTGAAAACGTTAAATTACAAATGCTACACTTGTTATGCAACCTTTCATGAGCACGTAAATGTAACGAATGGTAACAAATTATTGAACACTTTCCACATTTAACACCTTCCGCATCATGTTTTTTTTTCATATGTAAACCAAGTGCATCTACTTTTTTAAACGACTTCGAACAAGTTTCACAGTTGTATTCCTCCAAATCTGGTTTTGTATCCTCATCTTCATAACTAGAATCATTACTGTCTTCATATAAACTATAATTTTCACGACTTTCATCATCACTTTCTTCGCTGAAATTAAATTGAATGGATTTCTTTCTTGTATGAACTTTATTTAATTCGGATTCAATTTCGTTTTTAACTTCTATAATTTCTCCGATATTTTTCGTTGCATTTGTAGAATTTTCACCATCACTCTCTTCTTTGATATATGTTGGGTAATTTGGACTATCTAATTGTTCACGTTTTACGTTATCCAAATCATTTTGGCTATTCCATAAATTATTTTTATTCTGTTCAATAATTTGACGAAAAGCATTGTCTGAATTTTCACATAAATGTTTAAAATTAATGGTATTTTGTAATTGAAGAAAGCATTCATTACATATTTGATTTGGTAGATCATCATTTTCCCAAATCTATATTATGCATGGAAAGTATTACTAGATTATTTGTTTAATAATAATAAAATATTGAATTACCTGTACAGAAGCACATGCTATTATCATATCAATTATTTTAAACGAATTAATTGATAAAAATGTTTTATCAAATTTCATACAAACACGACAAACTTTTTCAAAATCAGATATTAAAACACATTTTAAATCCATTTTCGAACATTTCTCGTTTCAAATTTCTAGTAAACGTCAAGCACCACTAAAATAACCTACTTTCTGAGCTTTGGGTCTTTGGTTCAAACCTTTAAACTTTGATTTTATGGCTAAACTCTTACTAGGAGACTGGCTGATGAATCATATTATCAGCAGAAAAATATAGCAACCGAAAAGTTATATTTTACTTACTTTACATAAAAACTTCTTAACTTTTAATTAAAAGATGGATATTTAGAAGCCCAAATGTATAATTAATCCGAGCTGTTTAGCATAGTTTAGTGGTGCAACCCTCTTATTTTTAAGAGGCGTAGATAAAGTTTTGTGCGATATACGTGTGATAGCGGATTATTAACGTACTTCTGCGATTGTCCAGCTTGTGCTACGATATTGTGCTATATATCGTAAATAACTATTATTCACTCCTATTTATTATACAATATTAACTTCCATGCAAAAGGAACACTACTGATATCTTATTTGAGACAGCCATTTGTTTACATGGAGTTCGATCTCCTTCTCCACTCACCATGAGTGAACCAATTTTCTTGCCCATGGAGGTTTCTATAATACTTCCGTGGTATTGTCTTGCTGTTTTTCCACCCACACAAAAAAAAAACGCGCATTTGTTATTTTAGAGAAGCCTTTAACAAAAAAAAAACATTTTCACATTCAACATCATTTTTTGGATTTTGACAAATCCAATTAAATTTTATTATTTTTAAAATTATTTTTATTCTTGAAATGACTGACCGCCAATGTTCACTTAAGTTGGAGTTAGGATAAATTTTTAACAATATAGTAAAAAAGCAAAAACCATTTTTTAAAATTGATGTTAATTTTATTTTGATTTGTTGAGTTTACAATTTGTTTACATGAATCTTATAAATATGTTTACCTAGTAGTAGTAGATTTGTGTGTATTTGAGGCACATTACGCTTCTTCATCCATCTTCAGTCCTCAGTCAAATGAATTTATCATTCCTCAATTTTCTGTTTTGATAAAATATATAAAATTCATTTATTTCTGTGCACAATATTTAAATAAAAACGACATTACATTTTTTTCTTGTAAACATAAAGTGGCTTTTTCACATTTTTAGTTAAGATACAAAATTCGCTAACCAGAAAACTAAAAGAAACAGAAACTGCATGCTTGACGTTTAGTTAGAAATGTGATCATATTTATGTATTTCACAATAGGGATTTTTATCGATTTCGAGAGGATTGAAAAGCCTGAACTGGAAAACAAAATAGTTAATCACAAAAATTTCATTTCCTATACGGATTTTACATCCAACCATGAGGTTTGTGAAAGAGTCTAAATTAAAAAAACCTGTTTTATTCATGTAAAAAAACTTTTATACTAAATTGAGAGCATAAATTGTTAAAAAACAAACGGTCATGCAATAAATAAGAAAAAAATAAATTAAAAAATACAACTAGTTTAAAACACATTTGGTTACGTTTTTTTTTAGTTTAATAATTTTATAATTAGGTTTTACTTTAATTAAAATATATACGAGGTAAGTTTTTTTTTTGTTTTTTGCTATTTAAACAGACACTGACCTCAAGTTCATTTTGTTTGAGACCTAACTGTTTTTTTTTTGTTCTTTAGTTTCTATATTCACCTTAAGGAGACCTTGAATTGAAATTACTAAGAATCATCGAATGAGCTTCTAGATTCCTAATAGATAAAATAAACTAATCGCTTAAAACGATTATTTAATATGACATCCATAATTTTACGATCCCTTTAATGTCTTTTCGAAGAATCAACTAAAGTGGAAAGCTATAAATAGTAAATCGTAATTTTAAATTTAACAATCCAATTGATTTAAACAAACCAAGTGTTTGTGAAGTATTCCAAGAACTTGAAAATTTAGAGAGTAACGGTAGAGAGAGGGGGTGGAGTCTTGCTCGACTTAGAGCAGGTGTAGGTGGAGCGTACTCGACGTAGCTGTCTCTTCACTATCCAGTCCGGTTTTCTGAATCAGATTGCATTAAGTAGTTTATCTTTTCCTTAGGAGATTATTTATGACAGAATCTTCTATTCTCATGTTAACATCGTTTGTTAAAAAATGATTCACTGGATCTTAATATTGGAACAAATGAGTGTTTAGAATATGGATTGAATCCTTAAGAATTTGTAGGCTTATTTCGGTGAGAGTTTTGCTATATAAACCAAATTCATCAAGGGCATTTCATGTGAATGTAGGAGTCACTCCACGAACACCAAAGAGCAGATTAACAAGTTTTAATTTTTGAAGGTCAATCTGATATCTTCTAACCAAGTCTACGACACAGAATTAATAGATTTCTCTCTTCCTGAATTCCCACTAATTGAAAATTGTTCCCTGATCATTATCTTAAAGGTCTTCTTAAAGTTACAACATAAAATTTCATATGAAACAAATAAATCTTAAATAATTTAAATATTTTTTAATATAAAATCATACATAATCCAATTAATAAGAGTCTAGAATCAGTATTTGCACAAAAAATTGAATCTAAGTTTAATGTTTACTGGTCAGCTTCTCCAATAAATTAAATAATCCAAATTGGCCTGTGTGATCAAGCGTAGTTTTAGTGAGTTAATTCAATTTTGACCCCCCCAATAGAATGTCAAAGATGTAACGGTCTGTCTCAAGTTTGAAATGATTACAGAAAGGGTAGATCCGGCTTTAATCGACAGATGTTCCGCAACGCTAAAAGTGTCGGTTCTATCTCATCTGGAAACTAATTTCAGAATGGCTGAAAAGCTGCCCCCATGAAGAATTAAATAAATAAATAAAATCACCAAAAACATATCGTCCGTAACGTAGAGAGGGAGGATTTAGTCAGTCCTCAATCAGAAAACTTATGGTTTATGGTTGTTTCTGATTACGAACTGACTTAAACTACGCTTGGAGCCGTAGACCTAAAATTCTTAATTTTAATAAAGATTTTTTTATCTTGGATAAAAATTTTTTGGGCGTATAACTCTTACTAATTGGTGTAACAGATTTTCTCTACAGAGTATATAAAAATTTTAATAATTAATATAATTGGCAGTACACATTTTTTTATATTAAAATTGTAAATTAAGCAAAAAAAAAAAAGAGTTTCATCTTACTTAATAATTAATGACTTAAATTTTAACTAACAAAAAAATCAAATTTGTTTTTTATTTAAGCGTTTCAATATGTGGAAGATTAATATAAAAAATTTTACTAATCCATTTAAAATTAAAATTGTTAAATTATAATATTAAATTTAATAATTATTATTAAAAATTTATTTATTTATTTACAAACATAATGGCCATTTAAAAATTATCTAAATATGATTAAACTAGGCGTGTGCTTAGAAATCTTAGTTGAATGTTTTTAAATTGCACGACAAAAAGGTTTGAAGAGGAAATTCAATTTCCTCCAAACTTCATAGTTTTCCAACAACTAGCCGGCTGCATAAGAAATTTCTGTATCGAAAGTCAACGAGAAGTGGTGAGGTAATTAAGTTTGCTATACCATCAGATAAGATTTCTGAACGCACCCCAATTGAAAATATCAATAATAGTAATTTATACGGGATAAACCTCTTACGTAATTTTTTTTCCACTGGATTATACAATAGGGTGAACATTTCAAATAACATGAAACAATTTTTTTATACAGAGTGGTTTTTTCCCACCCTGTATACATAATTAACATAAAATAAAAGTATTTATATACAAATAAAATTGCTTAATAAATTTATGTAAAAATTAAACCATCCGTTAATTAACAGAGCGTTTAATTGGCCACGACATAATTATACACATTGTTTGTAACAACAAATGCAACGTTTGCTAAAAGAGGGCAAATTTAAAAAAAGAGAACCTATAAACAATTTTTGAAAGAAACCTTTAACAATATTAAACTATATAGTTTTCGAATCAGTTTCCATTACACTATCCCAAACAATGGATACAACATTAATTCTTCAAATATAATATTGGATTCTAAATACGAAAGTGCTCACTTTAAAGTTTTTTTCGGTACTGAAAAATATATTTGAGTCGTTGAACTTATGGCGATTTAAAAGATCATAATCCATTCATCTTAGTCACAAAAAGAGGACAATCTCGGAATCTAACTGAGTAAACTCAATTTTTGTTCAAAACAGCATGACTTGATTAATGCTGAAGCAAAATATCACACCGTTTGCCATAGCAATTTTTTAAAGCCATTTCCATTTCCAATAAGAAAGGTTTTCCAAGCCGAAAACGTCATACAAACAATGAAAGAAAATTAAAGGTATACAGAAGATCACAGAGTAAACTAGGATTCACGATTGACCCTGCACTAAGGTACGTATAGCTGAGCGTATCATCTTCCGCGGCCTTGAAATGTACGAAATGAAATTTGCGACCTTTGACTTTGAATGTCCAAGGACGCTGACACTTGATCATATGTGACTTTTGAGACTACATTTGTACTATCAAAATAAAGGATTGAACATTCAACTGATTCCGAGGTGAAACCCTAAGATGATTGAACTATTACGATCTTCTTGCTTTTGGAAAAAGGGGATTTATAGAGAGCATTCTTTTGCCACAAATTGTAAACGCTTTTCTTTTGAAAAATGACTGATCGCTTAACAATTTGTGGTTTTTTTTGTCGTCGAATAATGAGCATTTTCGTACTTTGACCTTATCTAAATAATAAAATACGCACAGTAATAAAATTTTTCGTACGGAAATATTATTGCAATTATTTTTCAAAGAAATAATTTTGGTGCCTCAAAACATTTTCATATACATACAATTTCATACACGCACACACATACACACACAAATTTTCTCACGAAAAATACCTTGAATTTCCTACAATTTACAATTTTTTAAGGTTGTTGAATTTTTCTAGAGAAAAAATTTGATAACAAAATTATTTTTTACTACGTTGGTATTATTTACTTACTGTGATTGAGCTGATTTCAAAAAAAAAGAAAGAAAGATGAAAGCGCAAACTAAAATAGAAATACGCAAAAATTTTCAATATTCGAACAAATTTATCCAGACCCGTGCGCACGGCGAATGGGGTTTGAAAGTCAACCGTCCACCGACTAGTCTTAGCTGTTCAAGCTGTTTCAACATTTGTTGACATTTATTGATTTTTGATCTTGAGACTGTTTACCATGAAATCTGTGATGAATACGACATGGAATTGCGGAAGCCAAAGCTCGCGTCAAAACAGACTCAACTCTCGAATGTACAGACTGACTCAGTTGGATATCTTCTGCCACAATTGTAGGATTGATTTTCGAATCATCGCAATATTTTAGTCGAAGCATTCCATACTTACAATGAAGATGCTTTTCCAAATGTCTACTAGATGCTTTGAACGCTCCTTCCTTTTCAACTTTGCGTTGTCTCAAAACATACCTTAAATTGACAATATCTGAAGATCGACTAAGCCTCGCAGAAGAAAAAATAGTGACTGAATATCACATTTTGATCGAATAAAATGTTCTCTTACTCGAAGAAAGAGCATCTTGTTTTTATTGACTTTATTACCTAACATGATGAAGAAAAGTTTGAACCCCCCTTGAATGATTCCTGCGTACGAGCCTGTAGTGTTCGGTTACCAGTTTAGATTGAATTGGTAGCATTCTGCTATCATTTTAAATTGCGATTTCCAAATTAGAATTGATCAGGAATTCGAACTAGTTTTTCAATTCGTTTACTAGAATACTAGAATATTTTTATCATAAAAACATGTTTCTTGCCTTTGTTAGAGTTAATTTTAAATTCATCAAGTTTCTATATGTCACCCTGTATATCGAAGATGTTCCAACATTTCTTTATACAAAGTGTCACATAATAAATATATAATACCTTGAGTTGATAATAATGGAGTAATAACACAAAATTATAACTACTCTAACTCAATCAATTATGAAACACTTTGTATACAAAGCGTGGAACATCCTGTATGAACAATTTATTTCTAAATTTAGTCAAAAGATTGACTGATAAATAATAATAACGATAAAGAAAAATTGCACATTTGAACTAAATCAACTTTCAAAGAAAAAAAAAAGCATGAACACAAAAGCAACAAAGTCAAAAACTTTCAACAAAACTCGCCGGAAATAATCCTGTACGTCCTGTACGCTGTTGTGTACCTTTATACCAGCCATCGTCACGTTTTTTATGTACATAAATGATATCGTTTAAACGTAATTCTAATTCGTATTCACTGTTTGGTGGATATGGGACAATACATCGAAAACGTTCACGTATCTGTTGTGTAGAAGATGACGTCGATAATTTTGTTGAGCCTCCATTACCTGGACCGCCTGGAGATGATGTTGACTTTGAGCCAGCATCTAAAGAATTTGATTTACGATGATGATGGTTTTGATGATTTGATGTGGATGTTGACATTATAAGACTATCACCTCCATGTCTAAATGAAAATATATGAAAATTTTGAGAATTTGCTCATCGAATCACATCACATCTTCATTTCAAGGTTTATAATAGTTATTATCTTATAGTTCTGGAGCCATCATATCAAAAATCACTTTATGGATCGGAGTCATTGAAATAAAAAATTTTTTAGTAGTTTTGACGGTTGCAAACTTCCTACCATTCTTTTCATATTGTTAATGACTTTGTTTTAGCTAATACGGCAGACAATTGCAGCTATAATTTTTTTACATTCATTTTTTTTAATGAAAACAACTTTTTCTCTAAATTTTCTACGGCTTTTGAACTTATCCACCCAAAAATATAAAATGGCTAAATAAATAAAAAATTTTATATGCCGGCTCCAGAATTAATAGTACCCAAAATATTCCAAAGACCTTCTCGAATATTATTGAAAATACATGTCATTTCGCGGAAATATTTACCCAAAACAAACAAGCCCGTCTTTTATTCCTTTCGAGAAGTTTTCTTCTTTAAAAGTAAATTAAAGTGTCATTTATATAAAAAAAAAAAAAAAAAAACCAAAAAAACATGTGCTTAGTGCCTTTTTACACAAACAAAATATGATAAAACAAATCGAAATGAAATCGTTTGGTGAATATTATTGATATTATTTACACATGCAAATTTATTATGTTGGTAAATTAAAGCTGCAAAAAATGTGCACTTTAAAAAGCTCAAAATTGCAAAACATGCAGATCAAAATATAAACTGATTATGTACGAATATGAGGGCATAGGTAAAAAGATCTTGAATGTTCGATGATACTTTCAGATTCACCAGAACACATAGGTCTAGAAATATTTATTTTTCAGTTGTTATCATGAAGTTGCCATCATCGTGAACGTTAGAACCACGCACGTTTACTTATGAATGTCTTGTTCGTAGTTTTGAGTCAGTGACTGCAATAGACCGTAAATTCTACCGGAGATTCAAAATAAAACGAAATGATCCTGTTTTCATCCGATACACGCGTTGGGCTAATAATAGGGTGGAATTTTTAATTTCAAAATCTCGATACATGCGTGATAATCCGGAGTCTCGATTTTATTATAAACCGGGATGGTCATGGCAAACAGTCAACCTTAATCCTTCTCTCTGGTGCCCCTGTTTAAAGCTGTTCGAGGCAGAAAATCTTCCTTTATCACATCGCAACTTCGACGGTTTTTCAATTATAAATATTCGGTAGGCTGAGAGGTGCCCAGATTTGTAACACGAAAAGTTACAGTGAGGCAAATATCAGCATTTTCTCAGATAGTCAGCCCGGACTTCGGCCCCTTGAGGCATCAAAATTCTGAGGATAGTCTTTGAATGTTTCGAGGAACTGAACTACCAGACAAAGAATAACTAAAATGATCTGCATACCGGGCCACTCTGGCGTTCGTTAAAGGGAAAGAAGTAGTTGAGATGAGACGGGAGAGGTCTCTCACTCCTTTCACCTGATCTTGTCATTCCCATAGCAAGATGCTCTGTAATTTACCGAACCAAGGAATAGATACGACATCTTGATTACTAGGACTTCCAACAGGGCTGATCTCACTTGTAGAGTCTGTATGGAGGACTTCCATACATTTTATTTGCACCTGCAGAAACCTGTAGGGTGTCATGTTTGGTTCCAAAACCTTGAATTCATAAATCCTGAGAGCAATTCCGGGGAAGAAGCAGTGGGCTTTCGGGTGACAAGTTGTTTTCAAAGGGGGCATCGAGGACCCCTTGATCTAGGTGCTAGAGACTCATTTGCGGTATCCCTCTTTTTTATTATTAATATTATTATTAGGAGTTAATAATCTTTAGCTAAATAATGAAAAAAATTCGGCTTATTTAAAATTGTGTTTCGGATGTGAACTGAGTCATTTCGATTAATATTTAATCTCTGACAGAATACACGTTTGTACGAAAATGTTACAAATTAAGAGATAAAACATATAACACAAAAAAAAATGTTTTACTAAAAATGAATCAATTTTTTCAAAATATGATGAGCACCAAACACACACCTGGTGGAAGACGATGATGATATTAATTGCTGCTGTTGATTAATAATAATATGACCACGATCTTTATGTTTGATACGTTGTGAGCCACCAGTGGTGCCACCTGTAATTAAAAAACGATGATGCCCACTGTGATTCGATTGTTGTACACTCGTTGAAACATTTGTTGAATTCATTTCAGATGAAGATGATGATGCTGTAGCACCTCCAGTGGATGATGGAGGTAATGCTTGTAGTAATTGACTTGGACATGATCCAGACCTAAATTATTTCAGAAGATCCAAACAAAAACAAAATACATACAACATACTGTGATTATATTCATAAGTTAAGCTTCACAATTGTGATCAATGTTTAAGAAAAAAGCGAAGGTGTTTTTTATACAAGAAGTTAATTTCAAGATGATCTTTACAAAAAAATAAACGATTTCGTTGGTTCTTGGTCATCTAAAAGTCATCGAGAGCTCATTACTGATAAGTTATAAAAAAACAAATATCACTTCTTTGCGCGACGCAAAGAAGTGCAATTCATTTGCGGCTCTCTAGAAGCGAAACGTGTGGGTCGATTTTGATTATTCTTACGCCAACCGATTTGCCTTAATCTTGCGAGTGTCAATAAAGTAAAAAAACCCGAAGTGTAAAATAAAAACTGACGAGACCAAGGCTAGTAGTTTACATAGCAACTTTAACAGTCTGGACCCATTATTGGGAAGATTTAAACCGATCTAGATTTTAATGGATTCCGAATGTTAAAGTTAATGTTTTTATTTAAGGGTGTTCTATACATATTTTTTATCAATGTATTAAATTTTAGATTGTTTTTCCTACCAATCTGTTGAACCAAATATTATTTCAATTTGAAATTTGGATATGTTGTACTACTTTCAAATCTACCTGTTATGTCTAGCTTGATTTTTCAAAATTTTCATTAATTTCCCCAATTTTCATTTTCAAAACGAATATATAATTAAATTCGAAAAAATTCGAGATAGCCTTAACATAGCAAATAGCATTTGCAAAGTATACATTTGCAAAAATTTCAAAATTTTCCTTTACTTTTCATTATTGGTAGGAAAAATACTTTCAATTTTATATATTTTTACAATTCTCCTTCCTATCTACAATATAAGCAATAAAACGTTGTGTATGTATGTGTATTCAATTTCTCCTCGTTTAGTTAGGTCTGTTTAAACTTGTATGCCTGTCTATATAGAATATGGTTTGTTTTATCTTTTCCTAGTGCCACTGAGTTTTAAGTGATATTTTCATTTTTTAGTGACAAAAATTTTCAGTATGTTAAAGAGTTAAAGAAGAAGCTTTGTGTAAATTTATTTTAAAGTGTTTTATTTTGACGTGGATTTTTATATAGAAGGTGTGTACATTATACTGCTATTCTAATAACCTAATTATTTTAACCATAATTTAATAATATTTTTTTTTATAAATAGACGTTTAGTTTCGATCACAGAAAACTTTTAGGTATGTTTTTAAATCAATTTTTTAAAACAAATTTTATATAATATAATTTATTAGCTCGACTGAAAATCTAACTTTCCCTGATATTGAAGCGTCTACTAGCCGTTTAGTTCAGTCCAATTCAAGGTAATTATCTTAAATTTTTTCAGTTTCTAAAATTATAGAGTAAGACGGACAACTTGGGCATCTCATAAACCTCTTGCTTGTAATGTTTTTCCAAATAACATCAATGCAAAATTTTGGGAAAACTCGAGAATTTGGAAAATGTTATACCCATAATGATTTTTTTTTAAAATCTTATTGTGTTTATTGGTCGAATACGTATTTTTTAACTTACATGTGAAAGTGGGAAAATGGCTATATTTCGAGAACGGTTAGTTTTAGGGCAAAAAGGACGAAAATTTTCAGCATCTCCTGAACCTTTTGTTTAGAAATTGATAAGCTAATTTGTTTTATCGGTTAGTTTTTTATTAAATTATGAATCCACATTTATATTTCAAAAATTATGAGGGTCGCTTCACGACACACAGCATGAGCTCATTTACAAATTTTACATTGGTAAGAAAAATTAAACTTATATGAAATAAATGCTGATATGAACTTTTAAATTATAATTGGGATCTAAAATAAGGTAAGCTTATAAAATCAAGAATTGTATATAAATTATTTTACTAAAGTCCATTTAAAACCATTTCAGGTTGATGCGGATCTCTTTTAATATTAAATACAAGGGCAATTAAATATTACCTAACAAGCAGTCTGCGACTTTGTTATTTATAATGGAAAGAAATTGTATTCGAAAAAATCGTTTGATGGTTTTTCCTACCAATCTCTTGAACCAAATATTATTTCAATTTGAAATTTGGATATGTTGTACTACTTTCAAATCTACCCCTTTTGTCTATCTTGATTTTTCAAAATTTTCATTAATTTCCCCAATTTTCATTTTCAAAAGGAATATATAATTAAATTCGAAAAAATTCATATTTAATTAAATGGAATAAAATAGCATTCCTATCCAATTGGTGAATGAAAATTTCAAAATTTTTCTTTACTTTTCATTATAAGAGGGAAAAACGCTTTCAATAAAAGAATAATAAGAGAATACACACAAGGTTTTTCCTACCAATCTCTTGAACCAAATATTATTTCAATTTGAAATTTGGATATGTAGTAGTACTTTCAAATCTACCCCTTTTGTCTATCTTGATTTTTCAAAATTTTCATTAATTTCCCCAATTTTCATTTTCAAAACGAATATATAATTAAAAACGAAAAAATTCATATTTAATTAAATGGAATAAAATAGCATTCCTATCCAATTGGTGAATGAAAATTTCAAAATTTTTCTTTACTTTTCATTATAAGAGGGAAAAACGCTTTCAATAAAAGAATAATAAGAGAATACACACAAGGTTTTTCCCACCAATCTCTTGAACCAAATATTATTTCAATTTGAAATTTGGATATGTTGTACTACTTTCAAATCTACCCCTTTTGTCTATCTTGATTTTTCAAAATTTTCATTAATTTCCCCAATTTTCATTTTCAAAACGAATATATAATTAAAAACGAAAAAATTCATATTTAATTAAATGGAATAAAATAGCATTCCTATCCAATTGGTGAATGAAAATTTCAAAATTTTTCTTTACTTTTCATTATAAGAGGGAAAAACGCTTTCAATAAAAGAATAATAAGAGAATACACACAAGGTTTTTCCCACCAATCTCTTGAACCAAATATTATTTCAATTTGAAATTTGGATATGTTGTACTACTTTCAAATCTACCCCTTTTGTCTATCTTGATTTTTCAAAATTTTCATTAATTTCCCCAATTTTCATTTTCAAAACGAATATATAATTAAAAACGAAAAAATTCATATTTAATTAAATGGAATAAAATAGCATTCCTATCCAATTGTTGAATGAAAATTTCAAAATTTTTCTTTACTTTTCATTATAAGAGGGAAAAACGCTTTCAATAAAAGAATAATAAGAGAATACACACAAGGTTTTTCCCACCAATCTCTTGAACCAAATATTATTTCAATTTGAAATTTGGATATGTTGTACTACTTTCAAATCTACCCCTTTTGTCTATCTTGATTTTTCAAAATTTTCATTAATTTCCCCAATTTTCATTTTCAAAACGAATATATAATTAAAAACGAAAAAATTCATATTTAATTAAATGGAATAAAATAGCATTCCTATCCAATTGGTGAATGAAAATTTCAAAATTTTTCTTTACTTTTCATTATAAGAGGGAAAAACGCTTTCAATAAAAGAATAATAAGAGAATACACACAATGTTGTATGCATATACAAAATGCAATGAATATTTGTTGTGTGTTATAAAATAATGTAGTATGATATTTGTACCTCCATCTACACAACACAGGTATGATAAGAAGGAGTGTTTACAGAAAAATAATAACTATTTGACGTCGCTCCTTTTCATCGCATAATAAAGATATATTACTGTATCTTATCTATTGGGAATTGAATAAAGTTGGGCCTGTTAATATTTGACCCCATTATTAGGAAAGCAGATCGTGTAGCTTTCGACGAATCAACCAATGAAGCAGAGAGGTATGGTATTAAACTGGAAACTAAATAATTATAAGAAAGCATTTGAGTGGAAGGATTTTAATTGTTTTTTATAGATACCTGTCGTTAGTGTCCAAATTTAATGAGGGGAAGAGGACAAGCTTAACGAAACGAGGTGGATATGAAATGCGTAGCGTTGACGCTGCTCTATCACATACAAGTGGACCTAGTTGCCATTTAGGCCCATCTTCACCTAAATGCACGATCATTGGTAAAACATTTAGTAAAGTATTTATCAAAACGGCCAATAAAGCTATGAAAAGAACCTGATAAAAACTACGGGCCTTATAACTCCCAACCAAATATTTGTGAAGAGGCCATGTTAGAGGAAGCAAAAACATTTCTTTTACGATTAAAAAACAACGTACCATCAAAAAAAAAGTCGAGGAAGAAACAAGGGGTCAACATGACAATGCAAAATGGCGAAAACTTCACAAAAATATGTTGATTAATCGTAAAGAAACAACTTCCTCACATAATTTAGTTGAAAATTTACTAAATGGGGGAGTAAGTATTTTCAAAATCAATGGAATATGGTCGTATCAATGAAACGGTGGCATTAAATCTGTATGAAATACAGAATAATGTAGAAGTTGAAAAATGCGGCCTGTTTATTGATTTTGAAAATCCTTGTCTTGGGTTAGTCCCGCTGGTTTGGTTGGGACCGAAGTCATTGTAGACATTAAATGCTTCGTTTCGTTAATAAGATATTTTGGCCACAAATAAACAAAAATGTTACACTGTAGAGGGAAATAAAAACCGGTAAGCTTTTTACCCCTACTATTATCAAATACAAGGGCAATTGATATTACAAAAAGTGAAATATGCGATTTGGTAATTTATAATGGAAAAGAAATTGCAGTCAAAAAAATCGTTAGGGATAATGATCTTTGGAAGATTGTAATGCTTCCAAAATTGCAAGCATTTTATTTAAATTGCATTATTCCAGAAATTATTGATGCCCGCATTCCCAGAGACATGAAAATTCGAACCTGTAATTTGTTTTCCAAAATAATCTAGATAATAAGATAAGATAGTAAAATGAAATGTACAAGTACCATACATATCATATTTCTTTCAATAGTTAAAAAATACAAAACATAATGTTTCAAAAATAAATAAAAATTTATTTCTATATATATGTGTGTGTGTATTATTTTTTTTGTGTGATTTTGTTATGAGTGAGATATGTAATATATGTTTATAAGTAAATGAGAGAGACAGTATATATATGTAGTGTTCGTGTATTCAAAAGTGAAATGACAAAGGGAATATGTATTTGATTAACAGAAGATAGAAGATTGTATCGGTAATGAATATATACATATTATTGGCTACTTGATGTTATTATAAAGTATTTCTCCTCAAAAATAAAAAAATACTTTTCAGAAGAAAGGGTAATAAATTTAACTAAAATATTTAAAATACCGTGGCGGGCTCTGGGCGGACAAAGTTTACTTTGTTTTGTATAGATTCGGCTTAACGCAGTCGGGTTTTTTGATTTGTTAAATTTTCTACCATTGAATTTTTTAATAATAAACAAATGAAAAAAAAAAAAAAAAAAAAACTATTGACTGAATTAATTGTTGAAATACCGTTAAAAGAAAATGGTGAATATGATTGCTTGTATTACTTTCAGGGTATAAAAATGATAAAAAACTATTAGTCCCTCCTAATCGCAAGGCCTAATATTCTTAAAATTTAGTGACCTGAATCGAACTCTTTTTGAAAAAACCATCTTTAATACATTTTTTTCTCAATTCTAAGCACATGCAAAAGTTAAAAGCTGAACACAAAAGCAATTTGTTTCGATGGCCAAGAAATTTAATATATATTTCCCATTTTTCACTTACCGAACATGGACTGGATGTGCAGTACTAGATGTTTGACTTGTAATTTGACTATGTACCAATATCGATGGGTTTTGACTATCCTCGAATACCGGGTTATCCATACTGTAAGTAGTTGGAGGTGGTGATTTTGAACGTTTCATACTTGTTAAACGACGCATTAAACTCACTGTTCCCTTTTCTTTACGTTCTTTTGACTGCAAAAGAAGAATTCAATATTAATTCTCCAGTATCACTTATGTGTTCTTCGAAATCTGTTAGTTATACCCCGGAGTTGTTTGGAATATTTATCTCGCAGAGAAAATTATCACCGGGTGATTATTAAGTTGTGCCTGTTTTATTAAAAATCATCCTATCCCGAAAAAATGAAAGCCCGATTACCAAAATAATCTGAAGTACCAACAGGTGGAATACGGAAACCCCAACTCGGCCATTTGGCGTACTTTACAGCTTATCTTTTGACGACCGGACTTTCAATCATTTTTGAGTAATTCTAATGATGCTTACTCGCCACAACTGATATATCTTTTGATCCGATGTTTTTGTTAAGGAAGTCGATGACAGTATTTCGATTAGTAAAGAGTCATCGTCAGCTAAGAATTCGTTAAGAATGATTAGAAAAAAAAAAACTTACTTTTTCTATGGATTTTGGAGATGGACTACAACTAGTAGTAGTGTTTGGCGAGCTCATAACCGCACTTTGGCTACGTCCAAGTGGTGAATTCATTGAACTATTATCTGCAGATACACTATGATGCCATGAACACGATACCGTTGAAGTTGGTGCTGTTGCAGGACTAACTGAACGTGGTGGGAGCTCAGGAGGTCGATTATTTGGAGTAGACGGACTTGAACGTATCGCTAACGAATTATTTATCGATTTATTCCGTGTATAAGATATAGAAGATGCTGCAGTCACTCGAGGTTCTAAAGGAGGTGGAACTGTTCCACCACCTCGCACTGCAGACGCTGAAGTTGTTACTCTTGCAGGTATACCACGAGCAGGTGCAACATAATTCCCAGGAAATACGCCACACTTCTGGGTACGATTTGATGTACCTTTAAACCAACCATCCTGACACCGTTCGGTCACCATATAAATCCCACCTTTTCGAAGTTCCAATTCATCTGGTTTTTGTGGTGTATACGAATACAGAGCAATATATGCAGCTGGGAGTAAATTCGTTGAAGGTGGTGTCATTCCATTCTGTTGTGTAGTAACGATGCCATCTTCAGTCGATTCTGAATGATCTGTACTAAGAATTTCCGCAGAATGTCGATGATTTGAGTGATGATGTGAACCAGAATTTATGGCACTAAAACTATGACGTTTTTCACGATGTGATTGGGTTGGTCGGGCCGATGAAGGTGGAGATTGAACACTTGGTGTTGTTGAAGTGGTTGTGGTAGATCTAGGAGGGGGAGATGTAGGTGATGAAGGTGCGGTACTTGAACTCGATGATGTATTACTGGAACTAGTGTTTGGCGTTGTTGAAGGACTTGTTGATGAAATTGTTGAACTTGAATCTGAACCTTGCCGAATTGCTGTAGCGGCTCCTGTGCCACCTCCACTAGGAGCTTGTTGGTGGTGATTATTTAAATCTGTAGATATTAACGGTGTACTATCTTCACTTGTGGGAGTCGGGGGTGCTACTCGTGATGGTCCTGGTTGTGAGCTGTTTAAAAATATAACATGGAATAAGAATATGCTCCCGGATAAGAAGAAGTCAAAGAATCGAGGAAATAAAACCGAAAAAATAATTAGACCCAGAAATCGACTCCTCGTCAGAGATTTTCGTGAGAACCGGTAGAAAATGTTTGTCTGAATTTACTCAACAAAATCTGTGTCAAAATTGTGCTTTTTCGATTTACGCCAGTAAAGTGGGGCAGAAGTACCCCACTTCATGTTAAATAAAGAGAATATGGTGTCCGGAAGTAGGGTACTTCTGTCACACTTATCAGGCGTAAATCGAAAAAGTTCAAGTTAGCATGAATATAATTTTGTTGAGTACCCTAAGAACATATTTCCCACCGGGTATCATAAAAATCGACTGGAGAGGAGTCGATTCCTGGGTCAAATGCCTCATTTCCTGGACTATTCATGAAAATTTAAATTTCATAGAGAAATTTTTATGAAAAATACTTACTTAGTTGACAATTTCATTAAAGATCGTGCCAAACCATTTAATTCAACAAATGCCAATGGAAATATGCCAACACGATCGTTTAAACGACCTTCTGCCCAATTTTCATCAACACGTCTGATCACATTGATAACAGCTCCTTTACTAAAGGCTAAACATCCTTCCTCATCTTCACCGCTCATACGAAAATCATACAATGCTTTACATTGAGGTATATGGCACGGTAATGGTATTATGACTTGGACAAATGCGGATGGAAATAAACCATGTTTACCATTACATTCACCCAAATACCAATGCATGTCCATACGTTTGCGAAGCAAAATTATATCACCTTTTTTAAAACTCAAATCACTGTAACAAAAAATATATGAAGTAAATATGGGTACTTAAGGTGTTTGAATCCGTACAATATTGTAAAAATGTTTAGGACTATATGCACGGTAAGAGATTTCACGACATGCTTGTTGCTCATACAATATAGTGTACGAAGTGTTGTTTAAAATTATGTTAATATTGTCACCTCTCTTCAGCCATCGATACTCTTACTATAGTCGTTTTTGTTCAGCAATAAAATAGGGAATATTCATGTATTTTTTTTTATATTTTTAATTCATTGTTTACACCGTTATAACAAAGTAAATAGTATAAATACTGCTTAAAAATGTTGTGTATTTAAGTGTAAAAAAATAATTAAAATACATTATAATTTTGAGATATTTAAACGCAGTTTTTTGGCGCTCTCTATTGATGACGTATAAGTACGTGATCTGTCAATTTTTGGCAGTTCAATGTATAATTTACACTTTAAAAAAATGAATTTACAACACAGAATTAACACTCGTTATTATTAAGTTTTCTAATAAAAAGCCGCAGAATAGTATAATTTAATGAAATACCATATAAAATGTAAGTAATTAATATCATACAGTATGTCAACAAATTTGACAAGCCCGTACTTTGATGTCACGTCTGTATAAAAATTTGAATTTCCGTTTTAGAAATTTTTAAATGCCCTCACTGAATTTGTACTTTTATTAATTAATTTTAAGTAATTAAAAAAATATTAATTACTAAAATAATGATTTAGTTGAAATTTCCAGTCATTAAAGTTACGGAAAAAAAATATTTGAACCAAATTTAAATTTCATGAATATTCCCTATTGATTAATTTTGCGTTATTATATCTCAATAAGGGAACGGTCAATAAGTTTTATTTAACTCAGAACAAATACATCAATGTTCAGTTAGTTTTTTGAAAATATCTGACTTGTTGCTCTCCATGTTAATTTTCCGAAATTGAATTATGTTTCTCTCGAGTTAGAAATGGATTGACTTTTTAAAAAAAAGTCAATTCTAAGTTTTAAAAAAATTTAGAATTTACAACAACTTTTTAATGTAGCTGTGGCTGTAATGTCTATTCATCAAAAATTTCGAATTTCAGAAACTCGCCAAGCATATTTTTCGAAAACTACACAAAAGGTGCGTATTTATAAAAATTGCAAAAAATTGAGAAATTTTTTTTACCTCCAATTTTGATAAAACTCAGTATATAAAGTAATTTTGACCCAAAAAGTACAAAAATCGGGTGCATTTGATGACTGGTCGACTAGTTTTTGAGATACGGACTAAAATCGAACCAAACATTGCGATATCTCAGAAACTCTGATACTTTATACCCTCAGTAATAGAAGCGAAGAAAAGAAGCACTTTAATCTGACGTAATCTTACGGTCAATAATCAAAAGTTCATTAAACTTAATACAATGTGGTGCACTAAAATAGAGACTTATTAATTGTGTCTCTTTAAATATTCCTAAAATTTTACATGGGAAAAGAAAACCTTTCAATTGTGTTAAACACATCTTATGTTTCCTAGGTTCTAATACTTATCAGATAGTTTTGAAACGATTAAAACAAGTGGTAAAGGTTAAAAAGGAGTTAAAAAACAGAAGAACATACTCAGATTCCGTAGAAACATAATCATACAAAGCTCGTCCATACGGTTGATGAGGCAACACTTGTTGTTGAGGCACTATTGTTCCCTTATTCTGTTGAATAAAATTTCTATTATCAGCTTGCGATTGAATATGTTGTGAAATATTTTGTTGCGTTTGTTGTATCCGAACATTTGAACTGGATACAATTGTACGCTGATGATGCTGTTGTTGTTGTTGTGTACTCTGTGTATCTTTTTTTGGTGCTGCATTTCGCATACCTTCTAAGATACGCATTAACAAAACATTCGGTGGTAAATCGTCGATTTTGATGTCGACCAAAACACGACATTCTGGACAACGTAATTCTTTGTGTGTGGTGACGATTTCTTCTAAACATCGTTTACAGAATGTATGCTGGCACGGTAACACTTTACTCGATGTATCAAGTCGTTCTAAACATACCGAACATTCTAATAAATCGTTTAACATGCACTCATCCATTTCCCCTTGTCCGTCCAATAAAAACTTTAAAATTCACTTCAAGTCAATACACTGTTTTTATTTAATCACAAAGAGGTTTTAATTATCATTTCCGGAAAAGTTTTTTTTTTCTAATTACTTTATCACTTCCATACTTCTTTCATAATTTTTTACTTTTGAGAGGGGTGCGGCAAAATGAATATTCTTAAACATATATTTTCCATAAATTATTCATTATACTTCATTTAAAATATACTGTCTTATGTGTACTTAATTATTCTACTTAAAAACTGTACTTTATCTAAATATTATATTTAATTATTAAAAACATTATTAATAAAAATATACACCATTCTTTTTTAATGAAAGTAATAATATTACAGCTACGAAATGCTACGTACTTTTATTAAATAAGGATATGTATACATACTTGTATCGCACTTTAAGAAGCCATATTATATTTCGCTGATTACATCATAATTTTGGTTTTGTTTGCATAATTTTGGTGTGGTTTTGTTCCATTCGCCATTAAAAGCAAAAGTTTGAATGCACTTTCTACATTAAGCAGTAGATATTTAACATAAAGCAGCATTAGTGTGCTGTTTTTAATTATCCCACCTCTGAAAAATGTCAAAATCAGCTTTAAACAGTTAAAAAGTTCCAATGACTTCGTCTAGATATTTAGAGTATCTGAACTAAGCGCTCGGTAGTAGTCAGTACTGAATATAGAATGGTATCAAGCTGCAAGCTCTCAGTTCAGCTGGACGCAACCAACATCTTTCAGTTTCTCTGAGAAATCGAATAATACTTATATTAATAAAATAACTAACTTTTACCTCATCCACTCATAAGTTTAAGTCTTATAATCTACTTTATACATTGATATTATTTAAGAAACAACTCCCTCCCCTTTTGATCCACAAGGGTGGCTTGAATACAACAATAAAATTTTGCAACCAGTGCTTATATTAGTTACATGCGATTGTCCACGGTTACTTAAGTTAGAATTTTTATGCTAGTTCCTACCTGGTTGTAAAGAAAAACTTGTTCACAACTAGTTTCTAATTTGAGCCTTACTAGCAAATACTAAAAAAACACATTAATTTCAATCGAATCTGAGTTTTTGAATCGGAAATATGCAAAAAGTCTGATAAGCCAGTTCATCTTTGCTCAGGTTTTTGCTATTTGAAATATTTTTCAGCGCTTGCTGGGCATCGGTTTTTAAAACAATTGAAATAAAAAATTAAAAAACAATAATTCGATGGTATAACTAGACATGGTAGAACTTGTCTTATTCTACCAAGATTAATTCAATAATCAATTTTATCTTGGATTGAAAGATTACGCAATTCTTATATTCGTAGACTGATCATCATTTGACACAAAGAATACAGAACAAACTTCGTGCATGGAACGCATGGAACAAACCTGACATTAATGACACAAATTTCAATTTCAAAATATCAAAATACATAATTGTAGAATAGTTTTTTTTTTTCTAGAAATTATAGAAATTAATATTTTAAAAGTACATAATCATGGTAAAAATTGCATTGCAAATTAAAGCAACTTTAGAAAATATTGTATCGGTGCGAACTCATACAGATTATAATTACTTTTTAAAAATTAAATGTACAAATTGTAGTGAAGAATCCGATAAATGGCATGATGTTAACGAAAAAGAAACATTTCCATCGAAAACAGCCAAGTCAGATGTGAATTTTTTAGTGAAATGTAAACTTTGTTCGCGTGAAAATAGTTTAGATATAATTCCAAAATCAACCGGTAGGTATACAAATTTTCAGCGGAAATATATTCCTAATTTTTACAACAAACAGAGTAATTTTTATACATCAGTATATCATAACTTCTCTTATTTTTATTAGAAAACTTTTCTTAGGAAGAATTAATGGCTGTTAATATGCCTAAAAATCTGTCGTTCAATCATATATTTCATTCGAAAATCGGCATGTCGCACTTCGCCCGTCGCACTAATCTGAATTGAGAGTTAATTATTTTAAAATTTCGTTGATAAAAGCTTATTTTCTGTTGAATATAATATTAATATTCAGCTTTACGGCATTTTTAAATGAAATCTAAGTAAATTTCCCAAGCTTCTAAGGTATTTTTAAACTTAAAATATATTTTGTATCTACAGGTGAATATACCAGTGACGACCAAGGAAAATTTAAAACAATTGTTGTATTTGATTGTCGTGGTATTGAACCAACAGCATTTTCACCGCGTGACGGATGGATTGCAGTTGCCGAAGAAAGTGGAAAAGTATTTGAAGATGTTGATTTAACAGAAAAAGAATGGGTTGATTATGATGACAAAACAAATCAATCAGTTGGGATTTATGAATTAGAATCACAATTTGTTAAACAAAAATAAAAATCTTAAATATAAAACACGATTTTTTACTATTTTTTTTTCTTTTACAACCCTTATTTAAGTAATGAAAAATAATAAAAAATTAATTTGATATTTAGATTAAATTTTTGAGATATTAATTAATAAGTCACAATTTCTTTGGCTGACTAAATAATTAAACTTAAGGTTTATCAGGCGAGCGAAGCGAGCCTCTACTAGGTTAAAATGTAACTTTTTGGTGGTAAACTTTACAAAAAAAAAATACAAAAGATTTAAACATGAAATGAAGTGTTGTAGTTCCATATTTATGTCTAGATGTGTTATCAATCATTATTTTTAGAAAAAATTATATAAATAATAAAAAACAACAGTATTTTTTATTAAATGTATGTATATACCTATATATACGCAGAGACAGTGGCACCATCTGTGAGCTACATCTAATACTAATATATAATTGGCTACATTTAATATTAATTTTAATTGAGTGGCCATCTGTAAATTCTTTCAAGTATTAAAAAACTTCATAAAAATACAAAAAACGTGATACTAAAACATAAACAATTAATTCTTGCAGTTATACAGTAGAATAACTTAAAAATTTAAGTGATATTAATACAAATAATGAAAAAATTTTAATTATAGTTGTTATAATTTTAGTTATTTATTAATTGTAATTTTAGTAATAAAATGCCACGAAGTCGTACGTTGATGGGTCGTAAAGAGCGTGATTGTAATCGATCATTAATGCGTGATTATCGGAAACGACGAAAACAAGATCAAGAAGAATTATATCTTTATCAAGATGATATTAATTTTAAAATGTATGCGGAAAATTTTGAGATTGCTCAAAAGAATTTGAATTTTGAAGTATGTAATGTATGTCATCGTCGTTGGTTTGATTTACAAATTAATCAAGATGGGTTTTGTTGTATTTGTCATAAATTTAAAACCAAAAATGAATTGAATATTTTTTCACAGCGGATAATAACATGGACCATGGTTTACAACCTGATGTTTTAAAGAAATTAACGTTTAATGAGGAACAATTAAACAAAAAATATTTTATATGATATCATTCGCGAGCCATTACAAAGTTATACTTTTAGCTAGTTTTAAATAATCCCTCCAAAAAAAACTGCTACGATATGCATAAATGAAATCAAGCTACGACATACGTATGATGAACTACAGTCTACGAAAAATTAAATTTGAATAAAACAATAATGAAAGAAATTTGAAGATATTTTTCTTTAATTTAAATTTCCAAAGATTGGACAAAAATAATTGAAATATTTGAATAAATAAAAAAGAATTATAAAAATAATAATTTGATGAATAATATTTTTGTATCTGTGTATCACTGTATATGTAATGCGCATGTCAAATAAAAAGCGACGCGCTAGTTATGTGTATTAAATTGATATTTGTATACTTATCTCAGTCTTGAATTGGCAAAAATGGGAGAAACACCTGAGTTAAAGTCGTACGATTATAAAATTGGTGATTTGGTCTGGTGTGTAAATTTTTAATCAAAATATTTGTGCAGTTTTTAATGTATATTAAGTGTTTGTGTTATTTTAATTAATATTTTTAATTTTTTTAGGGCAAAATTAAAAACTTTTTGTCCGTGGCCAGCCAAGGTAAGTGTATATTAAGACCGCCATACATTTATAAACCAAACCGTTGCTTCCCTCCTATAGTTTGTGATGATGCGCTTTAATATCAAGCGCGAAATATAATTTTTTTTAATACAAAAATTTTGAAATTTGTTAATTTTTTTGTAGGTTGTTGTAGCTCCGACGAATATACCAAAGCCGAAGAAAGGAGCCCATCAATGTGTACTATTTTTCGGGGCAAATAATTAGTAAGCATTTTTTTTTTACAAAATATTTTTAATTTTGTCTAAATTTGTTTAAAATATTATTCTGGAATGATTTTTTGGTTATAAGTTTGGACCCCGGTTAAAATTGAATATTGTTTTAAATGTAATTTGTAATAAAAATTTGAAAATAATTTAGGTTATGAAATTTGGATATGAATTGCATTTGTATGGTCGATGTTTAATAAATTTTGGTTCCACGTAATATGTGCCAAATTTTAAAATGCATTTACTTAAAATATTCAATTTTACAACGATGATTTCCAAAATTATTCATTTATAGCGTCACTATGGTACTGAAACTAATCAGTAATTGAACAGAAACCTACAGAGTGTCACAGAATAACGGTGCATAGTTATAAGTAATGATAGATTATTATTTTAGTTGTAAATAATGTTTTCAAAGTTTGGTTTTATCATTTGGACCTACTTTGAAATAGTTCCTAGTCAGATCCAACAATTTTCTTGATACGAGCTATAATAAATCGAATATTTGGTATATTCTAAATGTGAAAGTTCTGAATCTTTACCTCAATAAGTTCAAGAGTTATTTTTATCACAGTTATCAAGGAATGTTTTTTATCATACTGAGATTTCGAAAGGTGTTCAGATCCAACAGGAGAAAGCATGAACGAATCTTTGCTGTTGGGTTAAATTTAAGCACTAGTAGTTTTATTTTAAAATTTTCTAAACCTAAAACCTTAAAAGTTCGTTTTCTCCGCTTAGGCTTTGATACAGAATACAGAATTTTGACCAAACATAAATAATTTGCCTATTTGGTATAATATTTATAACTTAAAAATGTTGAAATAATTGCTCCTAGCACGTCCAAAATATGGGTTTGTCCTGTTTTTTTTTTTTTTTTTTTTTTTTTTTTTTTTTTTTTTTTTTTTTTTTTTTTTTTTTTTTTTTTTTAAATAAATAAAACAGCCTTTTTGGAGATATCGAGCTTCGATTGCCGGTTCGATAACACGTTAATCAAGTATACAATAAGACTAGTACAAATTTCTCATTTAAACTTTTTAAGTAACCCAGGGCCCCATTTTTCGATCACGGCTAGACAGTCAGTCAAGTGTAGATCAACCAAAACCAATTACGAGGCGATAGGCATTTTATATTTTTGGAGTTTTCCATAAAAAGGGCTCTCTGAGCACATCCAAAATTTTTGTTTGTCATATTTTTCAATAAAAAAAAAACACACCCGTTTTTGGGATATTGCGCTTTGATTGCTAGAAAGAGGATAAAATTGAAATGTTTTTCTGTTGATTTGATAACAGGTTTGGCAGGTATGCAATAAGACTAGCAAAAATTTCCCACTTTAACTCTTTTCAACAGCCCATGCCCCCGGCTCTTGATTACGGCTAGAAAGCCAGTCAGGCATAGAAGAAACAAAACCAATTACGAGGCTGTTATGAATTTTACATAAAAAACGTGCTCCTAGACTTAAAGTAGTAAAAGATTTCAACTAGCAAATATTTTATTTTCAGTCTTTATGGTTTTTAAGAAAACCGGTTTTCACATATATTCTCTGATGCACTTTAAGATGAGAGTAGTCGTTGGCATAAGATTATCAACGTCTATTCTGGGACTCTCTGTACAAGCGAATAAGCAATCAAACAAAAATAATAAACTAATAAAAGTTTTAAAAAAATTATCTGCTTTTTTCAGTGCTTACATTGAGCTTCATAATTTAAAACCGTATAAGGAGTATAAAGATACGCTTGTTGGTGCTAGTAAGACAGCGTCATTCAAGGATGCTGTAGCGCAAATTGAAAAATATATCGAAAATAGAGAGGTAAGTTATTTTTATGAGGTTCCGGAACTTTAGGATCTGCCTGGAAGTATTGTACTTAATAAAATTTAATATTGTTTGTTATTTCTGCAGAAATATGGTGAAGATTTCGATGCTATAGAAAATGATCAAGATGCAGAATTTAATAAGTTACGTGATGCACAGGAGCCAATTACTCCGAAAGAGAAAACAAAAAAAGCGAAAAAGGTTTGTTAATTTGTTCTTAATATAATAAGTATTGTTTCCTCGACGAATCCGAAATTCTAATTTATCATTCGCGCTGTAAGAATACAAAAATTTGAGATGGTTGATTTACAGCAAATGCTAAGAAAATACTTACCAGGACGTATATACTTTAAATTTTATTTCAGGCAAAGATTCTATCGAAGAGACAACAGCGATAAACTATCGTAATTCAACCAGGAATTATCAGTACTTTTAACTTTTCTATCATGAATAATTGCAGACATTTTTCGCTTCTTATCGTTAAATTCGTTACGCCCCTAATTTTGGGGGGCCGTGTTCGCAGACTTTAAACCAATATCTTTGGTGGGGACTCACGATACTCATTTTTAATACCTTCGATTTAGGAAAAATTCTCGCTATTTCTTACAAAACCAGGCCCGTATTTCAATGCGGTGGTTAGCCATACAGAAATCTCGCAAAATAAAGATAACAGGGATAACAATTCAGATAGCAAAAATTCTTAATGAATCACTCATAGAATAATTATAGATTACTCTTTGAGATTCGAGTTCCTGTGAAGAGCAAGACTTGAAAATGTTTTACTTTTGCTAATTGGTAGCGATAATTTGGTAAAATAATATTTAGAATAATCTATAGAATATAATATTTATGTTTATTTTATAGGAAAGTCCAACGAAAAAACGTGCATCTGAATCAGGAGTAGGACTTGGACGGCCACCAAAAAAGAGTAAATTATCGGCGAGTTTTTCAACGAATGACGATGGGCTAGCAGGCTCACCAGTCGGGCAAAATCACGTGAGTCGGAAAGGATATCAAGTAGTATTAGATCGGCCCAGTATTTTAATGCGCCCGGTAAGTACAATTATTATTATGATTACGTATTTTTTTTAAGCAAAATGCCTTCCCAAAGCTTTTTTTTTATGATGTATACCAGCGGGCCCCAAATTTATTTTGTCTCGTAGATCAGTTGCCAATTTTACGTTAAATAAGGCACCCTACCACGTAATATCACACGTAAGACAGCGTGGATAAAAAATTGTTTAGCCGGCTTTTTTTTATATTTTTTTCCCCAGTAATCGTGAATGTTTAAAAGTCGCCCTTATTCTTATTTTCGCTTCCGTAGATACCTTTTTATTCTCATGGATCCTCTGTTGTTTGCTACCATAGATGTCTTTCGTCTTGGAATGGACTCCCAGGGGTTCATATTGTCCACTTTAGGAATAAGATTTCGTAGCAGTTTAATTGCAAAGGACAAAACGTAATATTTAAAAAAAAACTTTCCTCTGTTACGCTTCATTGCATGTTTTTAAATCTCTGATTTGATATCCTTTTTCAAAGGCATATGCTTGATCCAGCTATGGAGGATCGTTTATTTTAAGACCTTAGGCTAAGGCAGCACCGAAGTTTGTTTCCATAGAGCACATAGCGAGTTCATTTCCCTCTAATGTAGGCTCTTAGATATGATTTTTTTTGGCGATTAACTAAATGGGGCTTTTTACCCTCAGTGACTCTGCTAGCAAGGCTTCTTCTCTGGAGCCACGGGCATACATTTTCATTACAAATTGAAGCTCGAGAAAGATATGAATAAATTCATTTGCGAGGCTGCAGAAAAAAATTTTCTTTCACTCTAACAACAAGTCAAAAGCTTCAAAGCTTTTTCTTTCAATATCTATTTTATATTATTTGCCAATATTTTTAAAATGCAAGCCATAATTTATGCAGGCTAAGCTTCGTTACCCTGTCATTTAGGCTCTTAGATACTCGAAAGCGTCTTGTTTTTTGGTGACAGGTTGTTCTCAAGGAGGCAGAGAGCCCCCTTTGGTCTAGGTGCTAGGGAGCCACTTGCGGAACCAATCCTATATTTTATTTTAAGTGGAGCATTTTACAACTAGAGATCCTGCTAGCAAGCCTTCTTCTATGGAGTCACCAAGTTAAATAATTCAAATTCTTGAAGCATTTAAATAATTTTTTTTAGACTCGAGAAAAATTTTGTTTTTGACCTAGCAACAAAGTAAAAGTTTCAAAGCTTTTTCTTTCAATATTTATTTTACCTTATTTTGCCTTTGTTAAAAAAAAAGGTTAGCCATAATTTAAGCCTAAAATACAAGAATCAAGATCACATAAAGGAATTTGGTATGTTCTGTATGTTATACTTTTCATTATAGCCCCAACCTTTTAATGATTTCCTAAATGATAACGGTAATTTTATAAAAAAAGAATTGTTTTATAAACATATTACTTTCAAACTTGACAATTAATAGTTCAAAAAAATCACTTCATAGCAAAAGTTTGAAATTATTTCTCGTTTTAGTAGGGTAACATATTTGGAAAAATTTGTTCAGTATTTTCAAGTGCAGTACTTTAAAAATTGTTTCGTAAAAATAATTTTATCTTCAATTAACCAGGTTTGACTGTATCTGAATGTTTAGGTATTCGAGAAATTCTAGGTACAAATCGAATCAAATTAAAGTCAGGCATTATTATTTTTTTTAAAGAAACTTAATTTTATATTACAGGAAACGCCGCCAATTGATGCGCAAGTTTCGAAAAATATTTCTGATAAGAACGTGGAGCCATCGAAATTAACGTTTGGTTTTCTTGGCACGGGTAATATTGGTGCACAACTTGTTAAAAATCTTCTGGCATCTGGACATAAAATGGTCGCATGGAATCGTACACCCGATAAGGTAATTACTTTACGTATTTCTAAAAAATATTATTTTTTAATGATATTTAAATTTTAGTGCCCAGTTCATATTGCTTTAACTTTTATTAATTTACAAGGTACTCACTTTTTAAAAATTTTTTTCGATTGTTCCTGCTTAATACTTTTTTTGTATTCTTGATTGGATTCTTTAAGTGTGGTCTTATATAAAAAACTAATCGATATTCCTGATTTAAAATGATTTTATGAATCAAATTAAATCTACGACATAAAATTCAGCGGATAGAAAGAAGGCTTGAATAAATTTATTCTTGTTTGATTTTTGAAGCAGCGTGTTCGTTGGTACGAGAGGAATCGCCTCAAACGCCCCTTTCACCTGAATCTGCTATTACCATAGCAAGATGCTTCGTAATTTAGCATATTAAGGAATGGCTACACAAGCCCAGCTTAATTATGGGGTCTTTGTGTTGGGCATGCGACAGATCAAACTGTATATAATCACAGGGAGGCCATTCGACTGTGCGTGCCTGAAACTCACTAGGGCACAGTTGAGAAGGGTGATGAGACTCTTAACAGGACATCTGATGATTCCACTTGTATGGTGGACGATGAAACCTCCATACATTTTATTTGTATCTGCATAAACTTACGGGAGTTAAGTTTAGAATGTTTGAACCCAAAACCTTGGATCCAACAATCCTGGGAAAATCCCGGTGGAGAAAAACTGTGGGCTTTCTGCGTGGCGTCTGGCCTCGGCAGAATCCTATAATTTCGGAGACGTCCGTTTTTCGGGTGACAAATTGTTCTCAAGGAGGGCGCAGAGGACCCCTTGGCCCAGGTCCTCGGGTCCCATTTGCGGGATCTCTCTTATGCATTATTATTGTTATTATTTGTTGGAAAATTTCCGTTCTTGAAAGATGTGTTACTAGAAATAATACTCAAATATTTATCCATGATCATCCACATAAGATCGGTCCAACTTAATTCTTTAATAGTTGTTTGTTAAAGTTATAAACAGAAGTTGTACAATTTAAAAAGACGAAATGTTTATCATGTCAATTTAGATCATGTCATTTATATGAAAATTGCCACTACATTTGAATTTCTATTCACTACATTTGAAGCGACTTCATCGCGTATAGTTTTTATTTTGTTCCGGATCATAGAGGTTATACCATAGAGCTGCAAAGTCGCTACCTAAACGATTGATCACAATAGAAAGGGGCAGATAAAGTAAGCAAATATACCTCTAGAGAGATAGCTAAAGTAATAACGAATAACTGTCTTCGTTTTCCTTATATCTTACAATTTCTGTCTCTTTCTACCTCTCACTGTGATCAAGAATTCATTGCTTTTCCTATGTCTATACTGCTCTTTGGTATTATTTTGTGCCCCGGATATTTGAACTTTCTAAAAGTTGTTCATGAAAATTCTAAACTTCTATTAGAGTCATATCGAAATCTGATAAGCTGATAAACGCATGCTTCCCCGAATATAATCGATGTTTTGAAGTTTCACTATGCGGATAATATTGGATTCCTGCCTCACAAATTGCACAAATACACGGAAGAAAGAGACGCTATGAAAATTTCAGAATAATTTTACTATAGCAAGGAAAAAATTATTCCAATTCGATGTACACCCTATATTTATATTGGGTCTTAAAGAGTGTCCCCTCAAAAATGGGTTTAATTAGGAATTTATCAGGAAAATTATATAATTTATCGAGTTAAAAAACTACAAGGCTTTGCTAGAATATAGGAAAATTTTTTTTGAACTTTCCTTGACCTTTTTTAATATGATAGAATTATCGTTGATACAGCACTTCATTTCTTCTTTTAAAGTGTGTATCGTCGCGGGCTTTAACAATTCGAGCTGGAAAATAAAACGCATTTTTCATTTACATAACAACTGACTTTATTGTTTTCTTTTTGTACAATAATGTAATTTTCATACAATAATATTAGTACAATTTAAAGGAAATAGGGTGGAGAAGAGGGTATGATGTGAATGTGATTCCTTCAAATATTATTTTCCTTATTATACCTCATCCTTGGCTACTAAATTTTAATTCCAAAAATGATACTCCCAACAAAAAAAGTGGTGGAATATATCTCGAAACATTTTTTTCATCCGTTAATATTTTATGCGCAGGATTGAAATACCGAAAAAATTCATTTATGAATTTTAAAAGCGTGCACGGTGTGCATAAGTATTTATAAAAGAAATCGAGTACGTGTTACCGAAAGCTTGTTTTTTTTCTCTTTAAAATGCACTTCTAGCACATACTTAATTTCTAGTATAAATATCCCGGGCTTTTAAAATTACATTAAATGAATAAATAAATTTTTCTCCCCTCGGGGTGGAAAGCGTCAAACTTCGTCTTGCTGCGCTAAACGAAATTGCCACTTTTCGTCTCCGCCGAGTAGCAAAAATAGTATACATACCACAGAAGCAAGTAAAGAATGTCTCAGATCTCTAGTTTGTCTCCCTGGGCTTCGCCTATGGCGACAATGAACTTGGGATCTGACATTCTTTACTTTTGCTCCCTAGATATGTGATATACTATTCTCAGCGTTTCAGGTCTGCGCATGAAATATTAATGAAAAAGTTTAGACATTGACTCAAAAATAATTTTTGTGGCACAAAATTTTAATCTTCCAATCGTATTAATAAACATTTAATGAAAAATGGCCTTCATTCCCTTTTGATTAGAAGAATATAGAGGATGATATAATTTAATGGAATTAGTGGGATTTGTTTTAAAAATATTTCCAACCTCAGATAAAACTTCAAGCCGTACAGTTAAACCTCAAGTTTGACTGTTCTTAAGATAATTCTTAACATATAAAGAGTAAGCGTACGCATCTTCCTTTTCCTCGCAAATATTCTGTATTGATATAGAGATTGAGGCTTTTTCTAGTTAAAAATAAAGCTGGTATCAGACAGACTATATATAAACTGTTAAGTTCAACTGCGGGCAGGGTCTTTCTGAATCATTTCCAAGACCAATTTTTCAGGTCGCATATCATAGAAACTTCATTTTTTAATAGAAAACAAAGATTTTTAATTAAAAGTTGTTTTATAGATTCATCTATGTCTGTATATATTATAAAATGTGAAAGTAAGGATGTTTGTTTATTACGCTTTCACGCCAAAACTAACAAATAGACTTGAATGAAACTTTACAATAATATAGCTCATACACCAGGCTGACACGTGAGCTATAATTTATAAAGATATATAAAAAAAATTCACTGCGCTAATTGACATTTCACTACGTCATCTATGAGCTTCATTTTGAACCATTAATTAAAGATTTAATAAAGATTTTGATCCATTAAAGGTATAACATTTAGAAGAAAAAAAAAATTCTGTACGTACATTTTACCTGTGTAAAACAATCCCTACCCCTATTTTGAGTATGTGAAGCGAGAGCAAGAGAGGTGAGGCTATATAACCCGATGGCCTTTACTTTAAAGCCCAGCGAAGCGGGTGGGCATCATGCTAGTAAATTATAAGGCTGTGTATGAAATAGAATTTCGAGTAAAACTCCAAGTCCAAGAATATGTGACTAAATTTTCATAATACAGCTGTCAATTTCCTTGCTCGAAAAGTGTCCTTATTTTCCGCTCAATTACGGTAGTCTCGTAATTTTTTTTAAATTATTGTTTCACATTTTAAATGAAGTTAAAATCACTATCGAGCTTGCAATTTAAACGAAAATTATGTTTTTTTATTTGGTCGAGTAACTCTCCACGACACAAATGGCGTAAAATTCAAATCTTGCGTTAATTTTGGGACACTGTTTTTATAAAAATGAAGTATTTTGTTTTAGTGCAATTTTTGTGACCGTACGGATTAAATAACAATAAATTTCTTTTAATTATTTTTAATTTTAATTTTAAAAAAAATAAACAATTGACGTCATCTTTGATCACATTAAATAAGAATGAAAAACAAAAAACAATTTAATATAATATTTATTTGCACATGCGCACTTAACACAGTCACACACACATTAAACATATTTTCTAAGAAAAAATAATTTACATCGATTAACAATTTTTTTGTTTGTTTAATAAGATTTGCCTAAAAATTTATATTCTAAAGCCTGCTTTATATTTACACTTCTAAAGTGAATAAAAATAAAGCATAGTTTACAATAGTTTCGATGATGATCGAGATCTAATTCTAGGATATCTATTTCTAGAATATTTATAATGTGTTCGGGAAAAATAATGTTAAAAATGTCGTAGCTTATTGGAAGCTATTAAAATAATTAATAATTGACGCCGTAAAAAATCCTCGAACAATGATTTTGAATGTCTTGGATCAATAAAAGGGGTAGAGCTAAGAGGGCTTCTCTCAAATAAGATAGGACAAAAATTTCAAATTTAAGCGTGTGATTAGGGTTAATATAAAAAAATGGACTTTTTAGTTTTGTATTTACTAACAATTAGCGATATTTCGCCCGTGGTTTTGGATAGAATAGCCTAAACAACACTTTATATTAGATTTTCTATTTTTTTATAGTTCGATATCACTTGTTAAATTTTTTTGCACTATTTTTCTCGAACACACAATGTGTTTTAGATTTATGAAACAGAAAATTCAAACACAAATAATTTTGGAAAAATATATGCACTTAAAAAAAATGAAAATTTGTTTAGATAATGCCTTGTTTTTCTATACCTTGTAACTATGTTGCTTATATTTAAATAATTCGATTGTCCCATTTTTTTTTTTCACAAAAATATATTTTCCAATTTTTTTCACACCATTCATTTAAGGGGAGAATTAGGAAAATTGTACAATTTTCTCTCATTTTGTTAAGGCACCACCAAACTCTCAAAATATAGCAGGAAAAATAGTTCTTTTATTTTTATCAAGAATAATTTTTTATTACAAAAAATAGAATCATTTTTTTCCACAGAGAAAAATGATTTGAATGTGAATCTACAGTTTGACTACTTCCTAGAAAATTTTTACATAGACTAGATAGATCAAATTTATTTGAAAATGTAGTCAGGAATATATATAGGCGTGTAGTAGTAATGCAGGCTTTTTTTTTTAATTGAAAATTTTCAACCCACACATCTCCATTTTCTTTTACTAATATTACGACCTTTTTTGAGAATACTTTCAAAATGGAATGTTCATGATTAAAAAAAACACGAGATAAATAAGGGCGAATTAATTTAATGGGCGGAAAATTGATTTAAAAAAAAATTGCTTTTTCAATTACAGTTTAGGGTGGATACAAACGTTTTTTTCCTCAGTTAATTCGATCCAAATGTAAGCTATTATTCGAGATTCTGGAAGAGCAAAATGTAAGTGCTTTTATTATCCCCGAATCGTTTTATTAAACGCCATTTTTAATTGTCATAAAAGCCAAATAAAAATATAAGTCAATAAAAAACTCAGATATTTGAAAAATTTCAAATGTTATCAACAAAAAATGTGACGCCAGATTCCATTCTTATAAATTGTAGTATTTCCTGTTAGAAAAGGCAGTCTTAAAAAATTGAAGTATTTTGGAAGAACAGAATATCGCATTTTCAAATTTGAAATAAGGTATTTTACAAAACAGTTTTGGAAATCCCGTATAATCGTACTCCATCTCCGCGTCACCTCCGCTTATCCGCTATGAACATTTCAACAACTTCCATGGTGGAATATTAAACAAACTGAGAATATTTAAGTTCGCAAAAATTACCGAGTCTAAGCAATTTTTCCGCTAGAAAAGAAACGTCTGTAACTACTTTAAAAATATGTAAAAGGCGCGAAATCATGATCATTCCTTAAAAAAAAAATTTTATGAGTGTCAAGCATTCAAATTTTTCTAAAGGTCAAAAAAAAATTCAACCGCCAGACACTTTGAAAAAATATCTAAGGCTGTTATGTGTCCTTTTTTTTAGATAAAAAAAAAGTTATATTGAGCGGTATTTATTGTAACACAAAAATTACATTTTTCTTTTTTTTTAATTTGATCTCATTATTTAATACAGTTCGATACGATTGGTTTACGAAACACTTAAGGAAAATGAAAAATGAAAAAAATAAATTATTAATTCTTTTTCTGACCAATCGATATATATATTTTTTTTTAAATAAGAGACTATCACAGCTTGCTGCAAAATTTATAACAAATTAGGCAATGATGCAATTGTTTTTAGAGAGAGACATGATAGATTTAAAAGAGAATGGAAACAAAATCTCTATCTCTCTTTTTGAATTGATTACGTGCAGAACATTTCTCAAGAAACCCGACTTAAAACTTCCGATTTTAAGCTACTTAATTGAATATTTAGCTCAATCACGAATATTCCAAAATGTTACACGCATTTAAAGTATCTTTCTTTAAACATCACGATTTCAAATGGTTCTGAACGCAAACAATTTTCGAATTTGATTTAAGAGGGAGACAACATTGGCACTACAAGGCAGTTTCACTATAAATATTATTGTTATTACTTGTCGATGAATCACCAACACTGTTTCGATGAGTATCCCCACCACTGGTAATATCCTCACAAACACTCACACATTTCTTTTCACTTTGTTTGACGGCAGTCGGTAAATTATCACTTAAATTATTTACAAGTTCCTCATCAATTGTTTGAGGTCGAACAACAACCACAGCACTTTCCTCATCACTGTCATCACTGTCCACATTAATTGAATTGCGTATACTTGCTGTACTGGGCTTGCTACTATTATTTGAAGTACTACAGCTTGGCTCGGATAAACTATAAATCGGTTCTGATAGCGAGAATCGTCTTCGATCTTCATTTTCAATTGCGTACGAAGTTGTTGGAACATTTTCGATCATATTTATGTAAATACCTTCAAAACCATCAATTATGTGACTCTCTGTACCGGGTGAACCAATAATTGAACGCTCTGTCGGTGTATAATACAACGATAATCGACTTTGCATTTCATCTGGAATAATTGGTTCAGGAATTTCAGCTAATTGTTCAATTTTCGATTTGATGTAGGTATCAATTCCAATTACGTCCTCTGGATCGAAAACAATGGAATCAGTTCGACCACATTGTCCAGTACGACAATTTTCGAAGTATAGTGTTGGTAAATTTTCTAAGACTTTGTTCAACGTTTGTTGTTGGTATTTGTAGGATTTTTGGATACGTAACACTTGATGGGCACTAAATTTTCGTATTTTATTGCGTTGGAAGACGTAATTTTCACGTACCCAATTTAATTGACAGGTTGAATATTCCCGAACACGTTTGACCTAAAACAAAAAGAAAAAATTATTACAATTTTGAAAACGGACTTTCATGTGTTTTGCACACGTTTTGAAGTCGACGTGTACCAACTTGACGCTGTTGTGGATTCCACGTAAGATGCGACAAACAAAACATCAGTTTTTCTTACCTGATCACAATATTGACCGCGTATTGTAGTCAAATGCTGTGTTCCAATATCTCGAATATCTTTCAAATTCTTGGTTTGACCCTGGTAACTTGTTTGAATCCATTCCACTTGCTGAGTACAATTTTCTTTGATTCGATTAACCTTGAAAGAAAAAAACAAATTAGCAAAGCTTCTTGAAATCATAAATTTAAGTCGAAACCTACTTGTTGAGCATAATTCTCTCGCAACCGTTCCAATTGTTGCGATTTATATGATTCGATGTTATCCAACATTGCATAAATCTGTTTGGCTCGAGGTGAGATTTTATCTCGTTTACAAAAACTGCAACAATTATTTAGGATACCAGACCTAAAGGAAAGAACACAAATAAATTCAAGTTCAATTATTTTAAATAATAAAAAAAACTTACTTGCGTAAAACAAAACGTAAAAATTGTACAAGTAACGTTAACGTTAGAAAACCGGCAGCACAAAATAATCCAAAAATAATACTATTAATTTGGACGTTATACATTTCAGTCGGATTAATTTGGATAATAACCACTGCGGAAGAATTACCAGTTGGTGTATTCGCAAAACATGTATACGCTCCTACATCCGTTTTCGTTAAATTATTTATGATTAACGAACCATTTTCAAACACTTGAATTCGTCCATTTTTATATGCATTCATATAAAAATCATGTCCTATGGGATGTTTATAAAATATATCCGGGATACTTGGTTCTGGATTCGAATGGAATATTAATTTTGTTGGTGTTATCCATGTAATTGACGGTAATGGATTTGACGTATATTTACAATCCAAAATCACTTTTGTATTTACAATATATTTTTGGAGCGGAGTTTTTGATAATAAAATCGGGTCAGTACAATTAAGATGTTCTAACGTTGGAATCATTTCATTTGGATAAGCGTGTGGTCCACAACTTAAATCTGACGTAACAATATCATTTTGATGCGCTATCATCCACGTTTTAAACCAAACCATACGACAATCACAGGCCCAATAATTTTTACTTATATCCAAATATTTTAATTTCGTAAGGGTACTCATTGACTTTGGGAGAACACTTAGTTGATTTTCGCTGATGTCCAATGTTTGGAGATTTGGTAAATCATCAAATACGTAATGTTCGATGTCGTGTAGATAATGATTTTTACGCAAATATAATTCTTCTAGAGAGGACATGCCATTAAAATCCCAATTATTTACGCGTTCAATATGACTATTTTCAATAGTTAATTTGCGTAAATTTAAATTTTTATTGAGTAAATTTGGTATCATTTTTGTGAAATTATTCCCACTTAAATTTAATTCATTTAAATTAATTAAATTATGAAATGTTTGCTTATATAAGTGAACGAAATGGTTGTATGCTAAATTTAATTTTTTTAAATGTTTTAACGCATCAAAAACCCCTTTTGTTAAAACATGTAAACGATTTTGCGCTAAATTTAATTCAGATAATTCTTTTAAGTCTGTAAGTGCATTTGTTGATAATTTTTCAATACGATTATCATTTAAAAATAATTTCTTTAAAATTTTATTCTGCTTAAAAAAATGATCTAAGAATGTTACAATTAAATTATTTGATAAATCTAATATTTCTAAACTACGCATTGGCGCAAATATTTGAAATGGTATAACATGTAGCTGATTATGTGATAAATATAATTCTTCAAGAAGTTTTGTACCATTGAAAATCGGTCGAGGAAGATCTTTGATCATATTTAAACTTAAATTTAATGATTTTAACGAATTTATGTACAAAAAATGTTCGACATTTTGTAATTTATTGTCAGCTAAATTTAATTTTTCTAACTGGTTGAAATTTTCGAATGCATTCGAATCAATTTCCATAATATTACTTGAAATCCATTGGACTTCTAATATAGTTGTTGTATCGATATCGAACAATTGGAAAAGTGTTAAATTTGTAACTCGATTAAGTAACGGTGTTACATTTTCTAGTTTAACGTGAGTTACATGTGGTAATTGTCTTCGTTCCACTGTATCTTTTGCCAAATTTATGTTTTTACATATGATTTGGTGACGTGTTGGACATTCACACGGTTTTGGACAATTTGTAACGTAATCTGCATGACGGGTCCGATGATGTGCTCCAGAACCCGTTGTTACCCATACTTCACTATTTACACTATTTATTATTATTAAAATTAAGAGCCAGGACCACAGCAATGACATAATGTTATTACAGTTGATGACGTGACCATTATAAAATTTTATTTCAGTGGTCATTTTCTCTCATGTCATTGTATTTTCATGCTAATGGGAAAAAACAAAAAATTTGGAATTGTTATTTTCTTTGTAAAAGAAAACGATTAATTGTTTAAATAATGGGGAGGTCATTCACTTTGTTTTTTGTTTAACCCTTAACTGGCATCGTGTAGTCTTGTTTTAAGCGTTCCGCTCGTGTGATCGCTTTTTGCCACGAATTTTACGCTTTAATAGAAATGAAAGTTTGAGTCAAAATCTTCCAATTTATTTATGCATAGTTTAATACAAATTATTAAATAGGAATTCCTGATATATCGACTCAATAACTATTGTTTTTAATCTAGTAGAAATTTTCATTAATTTAATTTTAAGCTCCCAATATCCAAATCCTTATTTGTAGCCATAAGTAGAAAGGAATGTCTTTAAAAGGGGATTTTCCCTTTTTCCCCTTACTTCGGCTTATACAGCCCCAATTCCTGTATTTTGAATAGAAATTTCGAATGTATTTAAAACCCCTTAATTTTCTTTTTCGATTCAATTAACTAATACAAAAAAAAAAATAAATATATATAGTGTCCCCGGATAGAGGTAACTATACTTGTAAATTTCCTTATTTTGCATTTTAAGAAAAAAAGTCATTCTTTATAAGAAGTTTTGCTTATTCTGAAAAGTATGTAGGAATATTTAAAACTTCTTAATAATGTACAGGGTAGCCATAAATTTGAAATCACTATTTTTATTTTTGGTAAAATACCCTTCTTTTTTATAAGTTGGCGAAATGTTACTAAGAAAAGTTACTCGCAATTAAAAATTATGACTCTATACAAAATATCAAGAAGATCTGTTGTGTACATTAATTATAACATCATTTTTTATTTGAACAAAATCTTTAATTATTAAAAAAAAACGTAAGAAAGAAAATAATAATAAAACAATTAACATGTACTATCCGAGAGTGTATTTTTTTTGTAGACTAGTTTAGAAAATTAAAAAGAAAATTTATTTTCTCGGATAAACATTCAATAAAAATACAATTGTCAAAGTTGGAAAGATCTTGATATTTTGTATAGAGTCATAATTGTTAATTGCGAGTAACTTTTCTTAGTAATATTTCGCCAATTTATAAAAATGAAGGGTAGTTTACCAAAAATAAAAATAGTGATTCCAAATTTTTGGCTACTCTGTTAAGAACTACTATTAAGAAGTTTTAAATATTCCTACATACTTTTCATAATAAGCAAAACTTCTTATAAAGAATGACTTTTTTTCTTAAAATGCAAAATAAGGAAATTTACAAGTATAGTTATCTCTATCCGGGGACACACTGTATATATAATTCCCAATTATTGTCTGAAATAGAAATTTTCTTGAAAAATTCAACTTTCTCCATTTTACTTATCCTGCACACCTGTCTTTGCTGCACTAAATATTTTCCCACTCCTCTAAATTGTAAACATATTCACCTATCGCAAGTAATTAAGATCTTTCAAGAAATCTTATCACAAAATTAGTGTTGTGATGAGCAAATGATTTTTTCCTCAATAACGGTCCTGATATTTGACCTCACGATGCCAGTTTTATGTTACGATTAATTAAACAATGGCAAAGGGTTAAAAAAAATTGAAAAACAGCGGATATTTTAAATTATTGATTATATACAAATTTTTAAAATAAACTTGAAATGGTACAAAAAAGGCTTTACATCACAAAGAGAAGTAAAAGTTGAATTTTTAATACATACCATATATATTTCACGTTTTTAGATTTTTTTTTGTATAAATCGATAACTTTTTTAATATTTTGGATAAATTTTTTTTGGTTTTCAATCCGCCATTTTATTAAAAGTGTATACGAATCTGCTTTTTGAAAAGCTTTTTATAACAAATATGACGGACCCACTTTCAATAACACAACATAAGTGTGATTGATATAATATTATAAAAATTTATTCCTTTGCAAAACGTAGCGTTTATAATTTTATGTATGAAAATCTTACTTTAATTTTTTAATTGCACAATATTTTTTAAAATTATAAATTATATCATTTTCTGTTACACAAAAATCACTCATTTTTTGTTGTTTGTTTGTTGATGAGAAAGTGGTGAGGAATAATTTGTTTTTTGTGTTCAAAAACTATGTTTAGTGGTCGTTTTCTTTCACTCTACTACCTTATTGATATGATCAAGTTCTATTCGCTGGCTGCTAGTCTAAAACGGTTGAATTGGTGTTTGTGTATTTGTGTGTTTGTGTATGACTGTTTTAACTTGTGTAAAATGCGCATGGCTGCGCGTATACTTGAAACATCCACATACACAGCACTACATTCAACTCTACATTTTTTGTGTTAATTTTTAACGTATTCTATACTTGGGTGTCTGTAAAGCTAGCCCGCTCCTTTGGATAAAGTTAATTTCAAAAAGAATTTGAAAAAAAAAAAAACAACTTTCAACGTATAGTTTGATGAGTTTTCCCTACTTGGCGGCAATTTTTTATTTGTGATTATTTCAAAGACAAGTGTTTTTCAAACTTTATTTTGATATTTTTGATAATTTTTATGTATTTCCTTTTCTCTTGCAATTGCTCTTTCAGTAGAACAACGGCGAAAGACGATTCGCTCGAGTGTTTTCTTAGTATTCTGGCAAACTAATTTTTGATTAAAATATTGAAATATACTTCAATTAGGAACTAGACGCATTTCGAATTTTTTAAATACCTCTATTAGTTCTAAAGTTATTGCAAAATAAAGGCCATCATGTGCCCATATCCCCACTTTATCGCTCATATCGGAGGAGACTTTAACAAGTAAGATGTTATCATTATTTAACGTCTTTGAAGGTGAATTGATTATTGATAACTGGGAGTTGCAACATCGCCTGTTGGTGATAAGAATTCGTACTAATTAAAACAGGAAGTGGGCCCGTTTTCAGTAGTTCAAATTTAGACTACCAGATGACAATGCCTGTACTTACTACTTTTGTAGGAAAATAAAAATATCATAGATAACTAAATAAAACCATTCAACGCAAGTTTTATTCTAGTTCAAATTCAGATCAATTTCAATACATGGGATTCTCTATCTATATGCTATTAAATGAGAAAGCCCCGCCAAATGGCGAGAATATTTCGTATTAATTGAAACAAGAACTGGACTCGTTTTTAGTAGTTCCAATTTAGACTACCAGGTTACTTACCAAATGTAAGATATTGTCATAGCTTTTGAGCTATAATCTAAAATAATTTCGATTAATTTATAATTAAAATCAGGGAATCTCTACAAATTTAAAAAGAGTCAACTTTACACAGTCTTTTAATAAGTTTTTAATACAAAATGGCCGCTTTACATTAAAATAGATTAATTTATTATATACTTTCAAATTTAAATAAATTTTTATTGCAATAAAAAAAAAAAATTAGTAATAATTATTTTATTAAACGGTCTCTTTATTTCATCTTCAATAAAGAACGATTTTTTTATTTTTTTTAAATCAAGAAGATTGAATACAAGTTACCCAAAACGACATGTCATATACATACATTTTGTAGTTATGCGATCTGTATGTTATGTATTATAAAACTTGCAACATTGGATCATTCCAACATGATTTAGTAGGGGTGTATGGTATATAATATGGTTTAGTTTGTTTGTTCGGATATTATTTCTTGTTCATTGATGTATTATGTTTCCATATTCATGTATACGTGTGCGATAATACTTTTTGTATACCTGTAGATAGAACAGGGTACCAAGGTAGTACCACTGTGTTTATAACTTTATACAGCTGACTGCAAGATTTTTATTTACCTGTTTTTATAATAAAACATAACAAATGCAGTTTTTACCTTTCTGAGTAATTCTGTTATTTCTTATTTCTTATTAATTTTGATTTTTTTTGTATCCGTTGCTTTTGTATTGGGAATTTTTGAAAGTAAGTAGGCAAAAAAAGGTTGCTTTAGTGTCAAGGGAAAATTTATAGAGTAGGATGTCTTCCGTAGGTGGATGAAAGGTTGGTTAATTTTTAAACTGATTCAAAACAATAAGAATGGTTTTTCGAGTCGTTGTTTCTAAGTTTTTATACTCTGTGATATGAAGTTTGTAACGCATAGAAATATTGATGCTGTTAACAACTTTAGTGTAGGTGCTCATAAAATTACCTAATTAGCACCTTCCTGTTTGTCCGTCTGTCTGTCTGACTGTCTATGAACACAATAACTCTAAAACGAAAAAAAAAAAATATCAAGCTGAAATTTCTATAGATGAGTAATATGTCGATGGGTCCGTCGGACCCATTTACGTATCCATCTTATAAACCGTTAAGGATAGAACAAAATCATCTAATTAATTCATTTCCGGTTGTCCGTCCGTCTGCCTGTAAACACGCTAACTCAAAAATGAAAAGAAATTTTCAGCTGAAATTTTTATAAGGGGCTCAAGACGTAAAAAGTTAAATAACCAACACAGGTCAAGGTTTTGGGTCCGTATGACCCATCTTATGAACCGTTAGAGATAGAACAAAAGTTTAGATGTAAAAATGTTTCTACTCTTTTGATCTCAAAGCTAGAAGGTTTTTTAGACCTGCCAGGCTCTTTTCATGTGTGCTAAAATATTTTTATTTAAGCATACCAACTTTAGAAAACTTATCTGAAAAGTTGTAAAATCCTAATATATTAGACGCGTCGAAACACTTATTGCATTCCTGGCCTCAGCCGTAGACAGATTAGATGTTTTTAATTTTAAAACCATAACCAGAGACAAGACATATTATAATTAGCAAAGCAGTGAGTGCATCGAATCTAAACTAATTCAATTCAAATAGTTATTTTTGTATTCAACCTTGATCTATTGATTTGAATTTTTTATTTTATGTTGCATTACGAGAATCAATTTTAAGTTGATAATAAATTACATCAGGTCATATTTTATAATAGATTTCATTTCAATCTTGTCTTTCATAATGGTTTCATTATACATACCATAATATATACCCCAGTTTATTTTATACTAGCAGTTACTCGCCCGTTTCGTTGCAAAATCGAAATCGTTGCTAATATCTTTATAAATTATAGTCTATCTGTTATTCTGATGTATGAGCTATATTATTGTAAAGTTTCATTAAAATCCACCCAGTAGTTTTTGCGTGAAAGAGTAAGAAACATCCAGACATCCATACTCATAAACTTTCACGATTATATAGAGAAGATAATGATTCTGGATAAAGTGTTGAACATTTGATTTATGCAGAATTAGCTTTGGGAAGGTTTGAATCATGGCAAAATACATTTTAGGAAGATCAACGTTTGGGGTTAAATCTTGCAAATAAATTTTAAAGCAATTATCCTCAACCGATTGAGCTTAAATTTTGCATACACGTTTAGTTTCGGTGACAATGAAAGATGGCGAACTAGTTATTTTTATGTACTTCTACGATGTGAGTATTAAATGAAACATTTTCTTGTGAGGAATGCGAATTACATGGTTTTTCCATCGCTTTCACCATATTTGATATAAATACGCTATTTTTAAATTAAATCAAAATAAAAAACTTTTTCAAGGACAAGCTTTTATTGTACTAAAAGTAGAAAATAATTATTTCTATGAAACACTCATGCATGATTATTTGTAAAAAGCTTGATGCGTTACGAATTATCCTTAATATTTTAAATTGAGCGTCCCTAGCTTTTATAAATAGTCATGTACGACTATTGATGACTCATGAAATTATTTTCTACTTTTTAGTTCAATAAAAACTTGTTCTTTAAAAAGTATTCTCCATTAATTTTTTTTCAGCTATAATTATTTCTATGAAACACTCATGCATGATTATTTGTAAAAAGCTTGATGCGTTACGAATTATCCTTAATATTTTAAATTGAGCGTCCCTAGCTTTTATAAATAGTCATGTACGACTATTGATGACTCATGAAATTATTTTCTACTTTTTAGTTCAATATAAACTTGTTCTTTAAAAAGTATTCTCCATTAATTTTTTTTCAGCTATACCATTATGGATATCTTAGAAATTTTACTAAACATTTCTAGCTAAGGAACCATACTAACCCGGAATCATTTATAAAAATATATTTATATAATATAAAAAAAAAAACGTGTGCGTATGTTTTACAAAATATTTATCAACAAAATTTTTGTCTGGTTACTCAACACGTGACTAAAGAAATTAACTAACTTTATATCTTTGTTTATGAGTGGTTAAAGCTATTTATCCTTGTGTATAAAATTACTTGTAAACAAATATAACTGCTTTCCTTTTGCACTTAACATACCATTTGAAGTGATATCATTTTGATATGAATTGAGATTTAGCTGTAGTTTGACATGTTATCGTCATTGGTACTCACTTATTCTTCAATCAAAGATAAATAGAGAAAATGTTTTGATTTATTTTTGGTATTATTGATGTATTTGCTTTGAAGAAGTATCGAAAAGAATTTCTTCGCTCGTCCTTTGATCTTGGACGCCAAGTTCAGACTGTAGGTACTTGATAATGTTTTCATGTAACTCATAAATCGTATCTATTAACTGAGTCATCTCATGATGTCTTATTTTTGAAGCACAGTCGTATATATCTTAACGAGCAATTCTTGTGTATGTATGTATAAATTTCATCTCGGAAACGGTTCTAACGGTTTTGATGAAAATTTATATACAGGTAGTATTTAAGTAAGTCCATATGCAAAGCAAAGTACCATGTAGAAAACACCATAAATCAAATAATATATCTAATTTACTGTCATTGTAAACATGATCATATATAAATAGAATTAGTGGCTTCTCGAAAAGGAAAACCTGTTCAAATTAAGGTAATTATGTTTTTCGGCAAAGCAATGATAAGTCGATCTCCCAAATACACTCAGTGTCACAAAAATCGCACGGTTTTGCATAGAGATGTATACTAAAATTTGCGTTTTTTTGTGACACAGAGATATTCTTTAAAATAAAAGGAAAGTACATGTTAATATTCGCGATATTAATTTTGAAACATACATTTTTTATAATTGTATTTATTAATATATCTACAAAAAAAACTTATCTACTATTATCTGTATCTATGTTTATTGATTTATTATATTTTATATGAACATAATTGAACTATAGACTGAACTTTAGAGAAGCCATTTTAAAATTTTAAACAATATAATCAAAGTATAGATACATTCAGTCGGTTACTATACAAATTTTATCATTATTATTCAAATTAGATAGTAATTATTTAAGTTTTGTAATTCTAAGAATTATTTTTGGGAATTTTTTTGTTGTATACATTTGAAAAGTATTTAAACAATTTGCAATTGTTAAAGTTTTTAATTTTCTGATGAAGTTATTGCTGTTAGTTCAAAAATTAAAATTAAACAACATTAAAAATCGTAAAACTATTTCCTCCCTCCTTAGTACGCGATTTATAGGTACCTCCATCACTTTTCATAAATCTATTTATGCAGTCGGGTTTTTAGAGTTGAACGATCTAGTCTTTGAATATGGAAGTCATTGGAAATATACATTTTATAGACAAATATAGATCAACGTATGTTACAATGTTATCGCAATATTTGGATCGATTTTAGTCCGTATCTCAAAAACTATTCGACCAGTCATCAAATGCAGCCGATTTTTGTACTTTTTGGGTCAAAATACCTTATATACTGAATTTTATCGAAATTGGAATTAAAACAAATTTCTCGATTTTTCGATCGAAAAAACCGTAAAAAAATTTTTGTTTTGGAATTTGATGAAACTTGTGTCTCATTTAATTAACAATTTTATTTTATTTTTATGAACAAGGGTGATTGATTTTTGATAAAGGATACAATAAATTAAAATAATAGACTATGGTTAGCGTTCAGTTTTCAGCTCAATATAAAAATAATAATTCAATAAATTTTTGAATAAATTATTATCAAGTTATATGTAAACACATGACAAATACATTGAAGGCCATTACCAATGTTCGTCCAATCCTCAATACAATAACAAACCAATTACAAATAACGGACTCCATTGGTCACTGGAAAGTCTTTCAATTGACAGATGTCAGATAGTCCAAACCTAGGTATGTTTATAAACAAAATACGTCATCTTATTTTTATGACATTTTTTTTTTATACAAAAAAACTAAATTTTTTATAATATTTGGAAATTTATTGAGAAATTTATTGGACAGGGAATTTTTTGTGCTAACATTTTATTGTTCTTGCTTTATTAAGGATGTATGAGCATGGTAGTGGGGGCACAAATTTAAAAATAGATATTTTCAATTTTGATGATAAATTTATATTATTACTTGACGATATAAGACGAAAAGTAAGAATAAAATTTTTCGATATTTGGCTTAATTTTCAAAATATCGAAAATTGAAAATTTTGTTTAATTATTTAGCTTTCGATATTTCGAAAACCAAGACACATATCGAAAAATTTTATTCTTATTTTTCGTCTACATTCATGAAGTTATAACAAAATTCATCATCAAAGTTGAAAATAAGATAAAAATAATTTCAACCCTTAATCTACCTTGCTCTTACATTCCTTATATGGACGGAGACACTTAGTTTTTTTCTTTTCTAATTCATTGCTAATATGTTTACTTTCTATTAAAAAGTTTTTTTTAAAATTTGTTTTCATTCATTCCAAATGAAAATTATCAAAAACTTCCAAAATATGTCGTTTTTTGAGATTCCTCCATAAGAGCCAATGTATTTTATATCGATTTTTAATGACTTTTTTCTTAAAAATTTGCACGGTTATCTAAGCTGAAATTTTAACCACATATTCTTTGAGTAAAAAACTACCTACAAACAAATTTTGAGCCCTTAAATCAAACATTGTTGTCCAGTGGCGGATTTACCAGCAGGCTGAGTAGGCTGGAGCCTAGGGCGGCAAATTTTAAGAGGCGGCAAATTTAGTTCATAAATTTTTTATTTCGATTGATAAAATTTAGAAAAAATTATAATACACACACAAAATACGAATTTCAAAAATTATAGAGGAATTAAAATATTCAACAAAAACCGAAATATAGTCCTATATACAGTGCTAAATAATAAATATCTCAAAATCTCTGCATAAACAATTGCTAAACGCTTTTGATTATAATGTAATGATCATGAATTTTTAGAATATCGCAATAGCGATTCCATATTATAGTCGAAATTTAGTTATTTTTACATATTTTCTTCACTGATAATTACTATAATTTTTTCTCCGTGTACCTAATAATTATGAGATCTCCTTACACAATTCAATCCAGAGCTCTCTTGTGCATAGAGTCAGAGCTAATAAACAAGATTTCGTACGACGATATAATAAATGATTTTGCGAATTCAAAGTGTCGCAAAATAGTATTGTAATGCTTTTATAATTTGACTTGAATTATAATACTAACAAATAATTAAGAAAGGATATATTTATTGTGTTGTTTTGTAACTGTAAGTGTAATAATAAATATTTATCAACGTTCGCCAAATATAGATTTTTTGTGTAAGCTTTATTCCTATTACATAAGTATTGTATAGTTTTAACACATACCTTAACTTACTTTAAAATTGGTACATGTTTGAGATATTTTTTGCATAAAATATTGTTTTTTGATAATTCTTTGCTGTAAAAATAATCAAGGATCTAACACGGTACCATAGTTCTCGATGAAACTAACCATACGGGAAAAGTTGATGTAATGAGGATAATGGAGCACAAATCATAAAGTTGCAATTTTATTGATAGATAATTGATATGATTGTGAACTAAGATATCAAAATTTAGAGGCGGCAAAAATTGAATAGCCTACGGGCGGCAAATCTCTAAATCCGCCACTGTTGTTGTCATGCTCATACATCCTTAAGTACTTGGAAAGTGGGAAATAAGCTTTCAAGATAGCTCTAAAACAAAGAGTAAAAAACGTGTCGATACAATCTGACTATTCGAGTTTCAATATTGACCACTCTATTCGCCTTTCTATTATGAATTAGAAAGTATACAAAATTTAAAAAAGGTGTTTTTCCACAAATTTTAAGTTTTTCGACAAATGTAACTTACCTTAAAATTGCATGGAAAAAACCCAGCGCTATTCTAACGATTAGTGGTTTGGAAAAAACGATATTTTGTGGTTTCATATAAATCACAAGTGAGTTACCGTAGATCGTGGTTTGCCGTAGAAACCAAATTTGTTAATTGCACAAGGTTCCACGTAGGAGAATTATATCAATTTTACTGTTCTAATTTTTTTTTAACACAAATTTAAATATATAAGTTAGTATAAAAAAAAATTTAGTTTGCTCTTTCAACTTTGAATAAAACAGGATGTTGATAATTAACATGTACACGTCAATTAATAGAAACGTTTTTAGGATACAGTATCAAAATTTATATGTACCTTATTTTTAATCGAAGAATTTTATCACCAGTGTGACAAATAAACGATAAATACATTATGCTGCATTTAAGATGAAGACACCATCATATTTTAATTATTTATAGAAATATCGATTTGAAATTTTGCAGTCATGCAGAGTATTGGCTGGGCGGCAAGCATGCTGAACGCTTAGGCCTGGCAGTGTATCACGACTACTGCAGGAGCTGTCACAGTGATGACGAGAAGGAGACAATGCCTCATCTTCTCTGTCACTGCCCAGCTTTGGTCATCTCTTTGACGACCTCTTCGACCTAAAGTCAGTCGACGTCAAAGCCTTCCTGCTGTTCTTAAACAGCTCCAAATGGTTCATGGAGTAGTGGCCAGGGATGGGCCAACCCTTTTACGATATCACAACGGACCCTATGGTCTAAGTGTGTCCCACCCCAGGACAGCCACTCCGACCTAACCTTGCTAGACTTGTTTCCATTGTTTAATCCACTTCAATACTTAGCCTTAAAGCCTTAAATTACTTCAAGGTTTTAAGGCCGAATACGTCCATGTAGAATCGAGAATAAAAAAGAGAATTGTTTTAAGGAAGCGGGCAGGTAACGGCTAGTTGTTTAAAAAGTATCTGTTTTTTTTAATTATTGAGAATATTTGTACAACCAATTCTTTGTCTCTGTTTTCTTTGTGTGCTTGATGGAGTACAAAGAGATGAGAATATGCCTAAAAATAAATACGTGTTTCTCATTAAAAAAATATTAATTCAAAAAAAAAAAAAAAAAAAAAAAAAACACTACAAAGAAGTACTTTCACTTGTGGTGGTCTTAAAAAAATATTTAAAATTAGAACAAGGATATTTTTACTATCTGTGTAAAATCTATATTTTAAAAAATTATTTCCCCTTAACCTTTAAATAATTAGAACACTTTTTATTTCAAATATTTTAATTAGTTCTTCGTCTTCACTTATGTTTTAACACAAATATATCCATTTTACTATTTTTTACTTCAATATCTAGAATATAAATATAACAAGTGAAAACAAACAATTGACTAAGTTAATTGTTAAAATACCATGTACTGTGTTGATTACTCTGTCACATTACACATACATACATGTCACACATATATAACTGATATTCCCATATAATACATACTATACAATTTACACATAATTTGCGCTCTCACGGGTAAACAGTGATGTTTACGAAAAAATGTTTCAAACAAAAGTTGTTTATTTTTTTATTAGGAACATTTTATCTCTAACGGTTTACAAGATAGGTCCGTCGGACCCAAGACCCAATTGACCTATGTTGCTCATTTACGAACTTGACCTCACTTTTTACGTCCTAAGCACGCTATAAAAATATCAACTTGATATCTCTTTTCGTTTTTGCGTAACCGTGATGACAGACGGATACTCAGACGACAGACAGACAGACAACCGGAAATGGAGTAATTAGGTGATTTTATAAACACCTATACCAAAATTTAGTTCATAGCATCAATATTTTTAAGCGTTACAAATTTGGGATTAAACTTAGTATACCTTAGTATATTTCATAAACATGGTATAATAAATCCGATGTCATTATAGACCAACAGAACGTCATGGTAGACCAATACCTAGCTCGAAAAATGAGCCGGAACTCTAATCTGAAACGCCACTCAAAATGAATTACAAATTCACAAAGAGCCGACAATTTGATTTACGTAAACATCTCTTTATACCAAATTTGATCTGTATATGGATGTAACGTGATCATCGTAACATTTTTTTTTTTAATTGAACGTGACATGACGAAAGGTTTTAATTATTTTATTTTTAAAACTAATATCTTCCGCAATGATATTTAATTTGTTTTTATTTGCTAGACGTTAAGAAATAATTGGAGCTTAAAAATTTATTTATAAAATTTGACGAACTACAAATATATTATTTACGGAAAATAAGATTAGCATTGAATTTATCTTCATTGGAAAATTTTTTTTATAATCGAAATATTGAATTAAATTTGTATAAAAAAAAGCATTTATGTAAATAGAAATAATTTTTGCAACTACGTGACTTGTCTACAAATTTCAAGTAGGTATCTAAATTTATCATTATGAACTGTATAATTATCTTTTATTTAACTTTTAATAAAATTATGAAAAAAAAAATTAATCCAGTCAAAATGACCTAAAATACATGCCTAAAATATTAGCATGCCTGCTGAAACACTTAGTACAATGAACACGGTGATCAGTTTCATCTACGTTTTCACTTAATTCTTCCAAAAATAGTCAAGCTGTTTTCTAAAATAAACGTTTTTAGAAAACAAAACTTTTTCTTTTTTAACCCCCGAACTAAAAAAGGGGTGTTATAAGTTTGATCGCTATGTGTGCCTGTCTGTCTTTGAAATCGTAGCGCCTAAATGGTTGAACCGATTTTGATTTTTTTGGTTTCGTTGAAAGATAATTTAATGAAGAGCGGTCTTAGCTATTCAAGTTCAAATTTAGGATTCCGTACCCGAAAGGACTAAAAATTGGCGATGATTTCCCTAATCGGCTCAGTTTGGAAAAGGCAATTTAATGCAAAGTATTCTTAGATATGTTTCAAAATTTGTCGGGGATTTTTAAATTTTGTAAATATCATATACTTATTGAATATTTTTAAATCCTCTCACTTGCAGTATGTTTCCTTTATTACAATAAAAGCCAAGAAGTTTTTAACGAGATTTTATGTGCAAATAGATATTCGTAAAGTTTTCCTAACTTATATTTATAGATAATAGGATTCTTTATTTGTACATTCCACTACGAAATCAGTTTGTAGGGGTGTGGAGGGAGCTTGCTTGTTGTTATGAAACAACAAGAATTAAATATTCAGAATTACAAAAACAATAAACAGAGAATGTTGTCATACATAAATAATTATGTCATCACTTATCATATACATATTATTATTTATTTTGAATTAAAAAGTAAATATTTTTGTACCTGAGTTAAGCTATAGGAAATGATTATTACATTATTTTATTCCTTACTACTCCATTATTAATGAGAGAGATCTGCTTGTTTACTTATTTATAAGATAACTAAAGATTTTAATTAATTTTATGAGAGTTGTTATTTGTGGTCTACTTAGATACTAACTTTTTGTTGTTTGTCAACATATTAAAAGTTTTATTAATAATTTTCATTTAAACTTTTTCTATCTCATCGAAGAAAATAAATTAGATAAGATAGTTTTTCTTTATACTTTTCATTATTACATTTATTAGGAAAGTATAAATATAATTATAAAATGTTTTACAAATAATATTTCTCTCTTGGATCATAGAATGGACGTGTTTATTCAATTTAAAGTAGTAGTTCACAAGCTTTTTTTACTCATAAACTCCTTGTCCGTTTATTCTGTTAAACTCAATATTGTAGCAACCGCTGTGACCCGATGTTCTTCTTGAATCATCTTTTAAGACAGTTTAATCATGAAATGGTTTTCCTGAGGATTTCAATAAAATGAAATGTAATAAAAATTATTCTTCGCAAAAAACAACTTATAAATTTGCAGTTATGTGCTTATATTGAGTATATGTATTCGCTCCGAGCGTGAATTTCGTTTCCATGACAACGATACACTACTTTAATTATAGAATTAATGGATGCATATATAATTGTGTGGATTGCATTGAAAACTTACATTTAAAATTTAATATTCTTGTTTCACAAATTTAAATAAATAATTACGATAATTAACATTTGAAAAATAATATTTGTACAATTTGATTTCTTATTTTCACAATTTTTAATGCATTAAGTTTAATTAATTAGTGTTTTTCAATCATTTTAATTTGACAGTTTCTATATCATTAACATGTAAATAATTGCAAATTAGTCATAACAGCCCACTTTATCTCCAAAATTTTTCACTTAAAGCGCTGGCATCGATTTTATTATCCCTACCATGACTACGCACACAACGAATAGATACAATGTCATAGTATTGTACACTGTTATCATAAATAGTGTACGAATATAACAGCATGTTTTTATAAACTTGACTGTAACGATTTTACTATCATTAGTACGCAATCGTATGTTTTTTTATGTCATGTAGGTAAAGAAAGATAGTCACTCTTAGACAACCACAGTCTTGTATATATGACACGATTGTAGTGTCACACTCACATAAATGATAATTCCATATAATACATACTATAAAATGTTCTAACCTAATTTGCACCTTCACGGATAAACAGTGATGTTTACGAAAAAATGTTTCAAACAAAAATTATTTATTTTTTTATAAGGAACATTTTTTACATGTTGTATTGTTCTATCTCTAACGATTTAAAAGATGGGTCTGACTGAACCAAGACCCGGTTAACCTGTGTTGCTCATTTACGAACTCAACCTCACTTTTTACGTCCTGAGCACGCTATAAAAATTTTAGCTTGATATCTCTATTCGTTTTAGAGTTATCGTGTTGACCGAAAGACACCTTATAACACCTTTTTTTTCGGAGGTTAAAAATTGATTCGAAAAATCACTGACATGTCACTGTTTTAAGGATGTATGAGCATGGTAGTGGGGGCACAAATTTTGATGATAAATTTATATTATTACTTGACGATATAAGACGAAAAGTAAGAATAAAATTTTTCGATATCTGGCTTAATTTTCAAAATATCGAAAATTGAAAATTTTGTTTAATTATTTAGCTTTCGATATTTCGAAAACCAAGACACATATCGAAAAATGTTATTCTTATTCACAAAATTCATCATCAAAGTTGAAAATAAGATAAAAATAATTTCAACCCTTAATCTACCCTGCTCTTACATCCCTTATATGGACGGTGACACTTAGTTTTTTTCTTTTCTAATTCATTGCTAATATGTTTACTTTCTATTAAAAAGTTTTTTTTAAATTTGTTTTCATTCATTCCAAATGAAAATTATCAAAAACTTCTAAAATATGTCGTTTTTTGAGATTCCTCCATAAGAGCCAATGTATTTTATATCGATTTTTAATGACTTTTTTCTTAAAAATTTGCACGGATACCTAAGCTGAAATTTTAACCACATATTCTTTGAGTAAAAGACTACCTACAAACAAATTTTGAGCCTTTAAATCAAACATTGTTGCCATGCTCATACATCCTTAAGTTTTCATTTCCGTTGGTTTTTTTCAATAACTGGCTGTTTTATACCATAAAATTGGTCGCAAATTTTAAGTGTGTTGGTATAACTTTGTCTTGTCGATCTTCATTCACTTCTGGCTGATTTCCTATTTTAATTTTCCCTGGCATAGATATACATGGTGGGCCATTTCTATAATAATAGAGGACATTCGCCTGTGTCCTTGATCGTTAAATGGTCTTGAAAATGTACCTGGACTTAAACGTTATTAACAAAGACGAACGACCTTTGTTGATAACTTCTGTTTTAAACATTTTTCTAAAGCTAGCGTATTTTCTTTCAATTAAATGCGACAATGACGTATTCTTAAGTCACATGGTCTCCGAAAGCTAACGATTTTCGAAAAAATGTTTTAAATAAAAAATGTTTTTTTTTATGAGGATCAACTTTCTAATTTAAAAAGTAATTCTATCTCCTTAACTTTTGGGATCTAAATTGACTATTAAAGCAACCCGGAGAACTAGGTCCAATCTGATGCCAGAACATGATGCCCCCATCAAACTCTGCAACTTTTGATATTAAGTTTTTGATTGGTCAACTACAAAATGAGATATTAGCCATAATAGATTAAAATGTTCCACCCTTTATATCCTACAAAATTCCGTAAAAAGTTTTCCAAATTGAGAAAATAATGAATACTTAATGTAATTTATTTTAATCCGGGTTCATTTTCCAACTGATTAAACTCGACCCTGAAATATTGTGTGTTGATTGATCGTGAAAAAAAGAATGAATAACGTACAAGCCTGCCTGGCTCCAATTATTTTGACTAGATGAAAAACTACTGCTAATAATAAATTTATTTCGGAAAGTTTTCTTTTATAAACATCAATTACATAAAGAGGCCACGTGAATATTGAATAAAATCGCAATATTTATAATATTAAAATATCAACAGTCTGTCTGTCCAGTCTTTAATTATCATTAATTATAAATTAATATAAAAATTTCAATTGATTAAGTATTATTATTTTATTTATTTTATTGGAACAATTCCCAAATATCTTGGTAATGAATAATTTTAAGAATTATTATGTTATGTAAAATATTTTAAAATTTGAAGAAAGTACAGTTAAACCTGATTAAGTGGGGTTTGAAAAGTTACAAAAATCGTATTCATTTAATGATTGAAGGCATAATTTCTGAGATATCGTCAAAAATCTCATACAAAACGCGATTTTTCGGATCGATTTCAGGAAATTTTTAGAAATTTTCTATGCACCGTATATATAGTATATGAGCTTGTTTTGTTTGTACTATAGTTGTTTCTATTACAATCACAATATTGTATAATTGTCTTGTTCGCCCAATTCTTTCCGTATTCCCTCTACTAAAAAGTTTCGTCCAAAAAAAGTATTCGTTCATTAAAAGTATTTGATGAAAAATTTTTAATTTGTCTGAGTTATTTTATATCAGTTTTCCATAAAGATGGTGATATTTCTACTAAGTGAACAAAAAATTCTTCTATCATGCGTTTAAAATATGTCAATTTTAATCGCAATTATCTCATAAACGTTGTAATCATCGCCTTCAAATTTTTGATTTTTTAATCGCGTAGCAACTACCTTAAAAAAATAAATTTTGTGTATGTTATTGTTCTAATGACTTGAAGTAAGTTTAAAACTTGCTTTAACCTGTATGATTTTCTAAAAAATTAGAAAAAAGTATAATAAATTATACTGGGGAAAAAATCGGGAAATAAACTGCATTATTAAGATAAGTTTGACATTCGAAAGGCTGTAAGCTTTGATGCATAAGCTATAGACCGCCTTTGGCGTCAACAATGCCAAGACGAATGGACAGAAAGTAAAAAATTTTTGGTCCTAAGACTTCCGTATGGAGTCCCAAGCAAATTTACGAGGTAAAAAGAAAGATAAAGTGTATAAATAGAAGGAAATAGACAAATTTTTTATCGAAGGGCTTTCGTTAGGTAAGGTTTCATCCCAGATAGTGTCAACCGTGGTGTAGGGACGGAAAAAATTACCCCATTTTGATATTAATAGATAAAATGTAGTGTTCGGAAGAGGGATGCCATTTCATTGTTTATTAGATTGCTAATTTAACTTCCCAAGTTTTCGTGAAAACACGTTATTGGTTTATCTACCTCTGCAGTATAAAATAGAACAATAAAGTTACCTCTCTGCCTCCGTTCCTCTCTCTTCTATATTACATATTTAGCGATGGCAATGACATTTGATCTTTTCAATTTATAAACGCACAAAATATTGATTATGTAAGACACAATTTTTGTAGTGTTGTGTTATCAATTTCCTGTGTTTTTATTATCAATTGACAAAAAAAAAAATGCTGACAATAAAAACTGCCAGTAAAATAAAGTTTATAAGTAATTTAATATGGAAAATTTTTAATTATATTTATCGGAAAATCTTTTAAGTTTGTTTGTACATAATAAAAATTGTTTATCATGTTTATGTAATCTTTTTATTCTTTGTTAAGGGTTGTATAAAACTTATTCCAATTAAAATTATAGTTAATCATTCAAACTTTTTCTAGAAATGTATAGGGTTTTCTGAAATTTTATTAGAAAATCTTTCTAAAAGTTAAAGAAAACAATCCTTTGAACAAATTACTGCAGGGGTTAGGTCAGATAATTTGGAAATTCTGGAAAAGTTAGTTAATAGTTAAGGAATTGTGGTCCTGGCCCGGGAAAATGATGAAAGATTCTCCAGAGTTTGATTCTGAAGACCTGATTATTCATCGATATCTTGGAATTTTCTATATATTCTGCTTCACGTTTAACTACAAATTTTCCGGTTTTAGGCAGGGTTGTGGGATAATTTCGTTTATAAAGTGATGAATCCAATAAAAAGGCAATAGCAGGGCCGGATTAACAAGTAGGCAGAATAGGCAGTTGCCTGGGGCCCCCTATTTTAGGGGGCCCCCAAAAAATGAAAAAGCCTTCTAAAATTTTCTTACAAACATAAAATTCTAGAGAGTGAAAGGAAATATAATCAGAACTGAAAATAAATTTTACTCAAATAAATAAAACTCAATTGGCCGCATTCAAAAGGCGACGACCGACGAACTAGACAAAGTTCCTAAAAAGGACATTTCCGACTACTTTGACAAAACTTATAGTCATTTGTATAAGATTCTAATGGAAGATCAATTAGCCGATGTATTTCCTAACACAGAAATAGCTCTTCGGATTTTTTTAACATTAATGATCACAAATTGTTCTGCCGAACGATCCTTCTCGCAATTAAAAAAAAAATCAAAGCTGCTGAAAGAGCTACAACGCGACAAGAGCGATTCGAGATGTTAGGTATACTTTGCATTGAGTCAGATTAAGTTTGTATTTTTTAATCGAAAAAAGAAGGGAACGGACGTGAAAAAAGGGCCCCCAAGTTGATGGTTGCCTAGGGCCCCGTTGAGGATTAATCCGGCCCTGGGCAATAGGTTTGAATTTTTATTTAAAACTTTCATAATTCGAAAAAATATTGATTCAAAATATTAAATTATTTATTATTCAGTTAAAAATATTCTACACAGTACAAAAAATGGTGATTTTGCAAATGGATATATTTTCATGGTTTAATCTCTATCGAATGTTTCTAGACTTGACTGTGGTTATACAGTAAAACATCATCTATTCGAAGTATTGTGGGGCGGAGGTACTTCAAATAAGGAAAAATCGGGTAACTTTTGTGTTTTATGCAAAATTCGAAATAACAATTTCAAAATAATACCCGCGTACAGCATATGCATAGCGACTTCGCCCGTTTTATCCAAGTTTTTCTGTATTGTGCGAGCGAACAGCTCAATTAATGGGGACTCGAGACTCGATTGATCGAAGATCGGATAATGGATAATAGAAGTTTTACTGTAGATATTAATTTATGGTACAATCTATTGAGTGAATATTTATGGCTTTTTTGCAAACTTCAAAATAAAATATACGCGAAATTTAAAATTTTTAATGATACAAAAATGAAAATTTGAAAAAAAGAAATTGACTCAAAACTTTTTGAAGTAGTAGATTAAATAAAAGAAGATTGCGCGTTCGGAAGATTCAAACAAACAAATATGGCAAATGCTGATCTGGTGATTTTTATAAATACAACCCAAAAATTGGGTTATGTTAAATGATTCAGTTGACACCCGGTGTATTGAAAATGTGTAATGTAGATGAGAGAGTGTGCAAATAAAAATAATATACTTCGCTTTCAGTGATCAGAAACAAAAAAAAGTTGTGTGATAGGAAGAATAAAAAAAATCAATCTGGCAAACCCTGATTCGATAGCCCAAAGTGATCTCTATAGCCTAAACCCAAAAATTGGGATATGTTAAGTGATTTTGTTGACACCTGGTATATTGAAAAAAAATGAGTTTACCAACTGTGTGCAGATAAAAATAAAATGTAACAAACTTATACAATGCTGCCAGTTTCATAATTTATTTTTTTTTTCAATTATTTCTAACAAGTAACCAGTATTATTATGGCACCGATTCATGTGATAGATATATAAATAAAACCATACACGATTTAATTTTTTTATTTATAATCAAAAGTTGAGTTTTTTTTTAAGACTATTTATACTTTTTTTTTTTTGTATAAATAATCGACTTACAACCGTCATAGAATATTTTATTTTTATATTAGGGAAGTTAAAATGTTAATTATTCGAAATTGTAAAATTAAATTATTGCTTTGTAATTAGCATGTAATCTTGACCCCCCGACTTTTGTATACATAATTATTCGACGAATTGTAAAAAAAAGTTAACAAAATTATAATTCTGAATTTACACAGAGTATAATATGTGCCTGAGTCATTCCTTATGTGACTGACACTGCATGCAAAAGGAAGTCGCGTATTTATTTCAATTTTAACTTCAAGTAAAAACATATAATCCGTCTATCGTTTTACCATAAAACCAATGTTTATATGCCTACTTTTGAAGTCATTTATCTATTTAAATAATCGGACAACCACCCCTAAAATTTTCAGAATTAATTTACACTTAGTCCAACTTCATATAAAAAAAATCAAGCTTTTTATTTAAAATTGCCTTGCTCGTACATCCTTAATAAGAATAAAAAAACCACTAATAAAGTTGGAATTTTAACGTTTTTACAGACTTAATAAATTTTAATGAAAACTTAACATTTACGATGTAAAAATATTATTTAGGTACTTAAGATAATGAAAGCTCAAAGTACTAAAGTGTTAGCACCATACTAAAATATTTTTACCATCGAAACGAGTAATCTTTTTTGCCATTTATGGTACATTTTTTCATGGAACCACCTTAAAGACAAAAAATTTTACATTTTTAAAAACATACAGCTTCCGTATGAAATTCACTATGAATAATATCTTGTTTCTATTTAAAATACACAATGAATGAAGATTATAAAATATTTATCTTGTGAGGGAATCAAGGAAATCACATCCTAGTGGTACATACTAGTGAACGGAGTAAATACGGACGGCATGTCATATCTAAAGAAAATAAACACTATCAGGCTAGTATTTGTAGCAACGTGCTTATATTGTGTACTATAAATGCTAAAATGCTATCTATGGTGTGCATAGAATGAACCCACACAGTATAATACCAAGTTCATTCCAACGAACAACCAGATTCCACTGTGCAACGTTCTCTATCGAACATAATGTATGTAGCTATAAACTTCTTGTTATCCAGCTTTTATGGTATAACAGAATGGAATCTGGTAGCAGGATGGATAGAACTGTACAACCATATGTTTGTTCAATCAATAATATGGTCGGTTCACTCCCATTTTCCATACTACGGATTCCTTTGCTCATGTCACTCAACGTACCACATACGAGGAGAACCGTTTTGTTACTGTTAAATTCATCTTAACCCCCCGTAATGTTTAGTCCATGCAGTGGCTACAAAAAAACCGAGTACCAGCAACCAATTTTCAATAAAACTTTATAAATACTTTTTTTGATTTACAAAGTTTTCAAAAATCACAAAAAATTCCTAGGTTATCGGGCTTTTTATTATTATTTTATCGTTCAAAGTTGGCTGAAAAAATCTGCCGTAGACGCTTTGCTCAAAAATGATGAATCATATAAGTTATCCTTTTCAATTGGATATTTCTATATCAAAAAATCTAGAGAGTGTGATAAAAAACTATCTAAAATATTTAGACAATCTCACTATAGTTTGAGTATTGATGATTGAAGAGAGATATCTATATTATCAAATTTATAAGCAGCACTTGCACACAGTATATTATATATGTTTGTAGTTGCGTGGTATTGTAATGCTAAATATAGCACATTATTTGACTACATGAGATTTTTTTGGTATCGAAATACCTGTAAAAAAAATTTTTTTTTTTGTCAATTTACGAGAACTCGGCGAAAAATCGCTCATATCACGATCATTGGAGCTACAAGAATTATTTTCTTATCGTTTTAATATGATTGGTGGCAGAAGTCAAGTCAGTAAATCCTTTTTTTGATATCATGTCATGGACTATTATGTATCGTCAATCGAGGGAATAATAATATGCGACAAAAACATTGCTGCCACCAACGTGGAACTTTAACTGTATAATATAACAAAAACAGGTTGTTGTTGATTCTATTTTCTATTTGTCTCCTACTCTCCTTTCCCCCACTCTCCAAACATCGAATAGAATTTTCTAGATCAATATTCTATGCTTTGAAAATATTGTTATTATATAACTTTTTTTTTGTTCCATTGTTGGAAATTTGTTTTGCATTGATATTCGTTTAATCGATGGTGGGAGTAACTGTGGGAAAAGTTGTTGTTGCCAATAATGTGTTTTTATCTTTCAACCCCCATCCCCTCGCCGTGATTTTTATATTTATTGTACGTTTGAACTTGAACAATGTTGGATTGTAGTCTGTTTTTCAAGTCAAGTGTTCCATCCATGTGAGCTTAGTGAGGTCAGTAAAAATAGGGTAACCTAGAAAATTTAGGTAGGAAGGTTATATACTATACAATTATTCTTTGAGATAAGTTTTTATTCTTGGTGAAAGTACATTTATCTTGTTCGAAACATCTCGAATTTTAATTGATACACTTGCAGCTACTTTGTAATTCAGTCAAATTAAACAATGGACCTCGCAACAAATCAGGCATTTTTGGTTTTTTGTAATGTTGTTTGCAATGTAAGGGCAATGTTAAATTCAAGTTTTCGGCCTCACCAAACGACCGAATCATGCCGAAAAATTAGAAAAACCTCGAAATTTTGTACCTTATGTCAGTAATTGCCGATTTTGATTCGGAAGGACTGGTTTTTCATCAAAAACTGTAGTTATTTTTAAAGAAGGTTAAATTTGCAACAATAATCAATCCGGTTTTTATAAGACCGATAGTTTCGGAGATACAGATTTACAAATTTTGTCTATTTTGTTAAGTTGCAAAAATGGACACTAAAATTTTGTCCTAATTTGCGCCATCACGGGTAAACAGTGATGTTTACGAAAAAATATTTCAAACAAAAGTTGTTTATTTTTTATAAAGAACAGTTTTTGCATTTAAACTTTTGTTCTATCTCTAACGGTTTACAAGATGAAATTTTGCCAAAAATCGTGTAGCTTTGAAAAGTAAACAAACTTTCAAAAGCTGTATCTCCGAAACTATCGGTCTTATTAAAACCGGTTTAATCTCAAATTCTTGCAAAAACTTTCTCTTACGAAATACAGTGTCTCAATAAACATTATCAAATTAAATTTTTCTTATTTAATGAAGTTTTTTACCAAATATTTTACCCAAATCTTGCATACAAACTTGTTGCGTAGTCACTGGCGCAACTTTCAATATTTAGCATCATATTTCCGTATTCCCCGGTATTAAAATCAATCAATAATTGAATAAATGAAGTATTATAATCAATTAATTAATAATAGAATCTGAATACATATATAATAATAATATATAACATTGAATCTAAATGAAGTTAAACGTAATAATACTCACTATATTATGACCTTATACACATCAAAAGGGTAATGCTATTTTCTCCTCTGGGTGAAGGAAGTTTTTCTTTACACATCCTTGACATTACATGCAAGAACATAAACATTCACTTCACTCTATTACATGGCATAATAGAGTCTTATAGCACAACCCATGGGAGTGCAAGTGGGTGGTACTGTAAGTGAGGGGATGAGATAAGGTGTCGTAAATACAAGGCGAGTACATGCTTTGGCAATATCTGCCAACGGTGGTGTAGGTCGATTTTGTATAAAGTTTTGTACATTTAAGTTCGGAAGTGTTTGTTTCTTTGTTTTTCTTTTCCATTAAAATGCACCGGCGGAACTATTGTTTTTTTTACCCGACTACGGTGAAGGCTATGGTTTTGACAAGTATGTATATGTATGTGTAAGGAAATAGTCATAACTTCTAAAGGACTTATCATAATTCGAAAAATGAGGTTTAATTGAGAGCCCCTTTATTTTCCGCTGTGGACAGGCTATGGGACACCATATTAAAATGAATATGACATCCTCTAGAGGACATTAAGTCATGAACTAAAAGATAATAATTGAAGTTCAAAAACTAAAACGCGACTTCTATAAAATCACGTTCCAAAAAATAAACAATACAGTTTGGCAACCATCTCGTTAGTCATTTAAAATATATGAAGTAATTAGAGTTTTTATGGACGTTCTTATGTATATGACAAAGAGGGAATGTACTGTTTGTGATGCCAGAGTAATCATATAATTTGATCTGTAGTTCTATATGTGTATTGTGTATACATGAACACAGCCGGTCAGTCTTATCACTTGTACATCACTTGAAGTTGTACACATACGATACAGCGCGCATCTCTCTTTGTTTTATACATAAGAACGTCTATAAAAACTGTTCTTACTTCCTATATTTTAATTGGCTACTTCATATATTTTAATAAGATTAATATATATGTCATGAGAGTCGGGGGATCTCTAAGGTTAATAATTGTTCCGCAGAACAATTTCAGATGAGAACATTTTCGTGTGTCCTACTTTTCAAAACGTGATTTATTAGTAGTCGGGTTTTAGTTTTTGAACTTTATTTTTATTGTTTTTTTTTGTACGTAGATAGCAAGAGAAAAGAAAAGAATATAGGATAGTTTTAATTCAGGAAATGATCTTATTCCTTAAGGAAATTTTTATTGGAAAACATCTTTTGTTCTTACTCAATATATAATTAAAGCTTTTGTGGACTTGACCATTAAAATTTTTGTTCACATTTCCGTCTCAGAAATAGTAACCAAATTTAGGAGTCACTAGAACACAGATTAACTGCAGTGGAATTAAGACCAGGAGAATAATACGCCGTTCAACTACTTTTTGCTAGAATGTGCGAACAAAACTCAAATATTTATGTTTTTTAATCAAAATAAATGATCATACTAAAAAGGATTAGTTTAAAAACTGTGTTGATTTTGAGGAGTGGGCGGTGTGCAGTAAGGATTATAACGTGGTGCATTCAGTCAAGGTCACATCTAAAAATATCATATATACATACTGTTTTGTATCTGTTCCGTATTGTGAATGGTCGCCATAACGACAACATACAACTGGAACGAGAATGAGCGTTCAGCGTCGAGCTGTAATAACGTTTTACTACTGCTACTGCACAACAGTCTCGCTCTAATATTATGTTGCTAGAGCGAGCACCAGCAATGCTAATTTTAAAGTGAACACTTGAAATCCTTACCTGTATTTTAAAGATATTCCCATACAATTTTCCGTCAATGGAAAAATATCGTTACGTAATGGCTGCACAAAATAGAAATTAAAGGGAAAAAGGACACATTCATTTTCAATTGTTATCAGCCATCTTCAAAAAAAAATTATGAAAATAATTTTTTGCTTAAACGAGATTTGATTTTTGTATTTTTTGGTATTTAAGTTACCCTAGAAAATGATTTTCAAATTAAACGAGCCAAAAGAGGGTTTTCTTAAGGTGGTATTATTTGAGAAAATCACAAAAAAATTTTGTTTTTCCGAAAACGATAAAATTTCTTGTTTAAGGTAATTTTCATGCAAAATTATTAAAATTAGGTTCATTCAACGATTGAGATAGTCATTTTCGACATATCGCTTGTACGGAAAGCTTTTATTCAGTAACATATCTAGAGAAAGTTTTCTAAAAGTTTTCGGATCCGATTTAACAAAACAATCCATACACACGTAAATTTGGTAGATTTTGCGATTGATAAGTTTTTGAAGTATCGATAGATTAAGCTCAGAAACCTTTCGTCGTCGTTTTTGTGGTCAAAATTACACGAGAAAATAATTTTTGATCAAAATCGGAGACAAACTTTCAAGATACTACTAAAAGCTGCAAATCCTTTACTAATTTTTTCATGAAACTAATAATTTTAAGGGTTTTATCTCCCAAAAAATGAAATTATTACCAAAAACGGCTCAGAAAATTCCATTTTCCTTAACATGAATGAGAAATTTTACCGGGTTACAAATTTTTACAGACGTAACGAACTTTCTAAATAATTAATAAATCTTCCTTTTTTAATTTACAAGAAATAATTATTCTTTTTTATGTTTGATTATGTAATTATTTTAATAGATTATTTCAATAATACTAAAAATACAGAGTGTTTCAGAATTTTTGTTCCTACTAAAATGAAACTTGCTTAAACATCTCTGCGTACTTATCATTTCATAATATCAACTTCTATATCTTTCTAATATTCGAGAAATCCCTATTTCATTTGAAGTTTAATGGATTGATTCTTGAATATTCTACATTGTTGAGAAAAAGCTCAAAATCTTCTAATTAAAATTAAAAGCAAAAAGAAAAATATGTTGAAATTGCGTCGTAGTTGATTTTTTAGGGTTTTATTTTCCACTTTGATAAATAATTAATTATAGGATCTTAGTATTTTCAAGAAATAAACTGGAACACCCTGTTTTAAGGTATATAAAATCTATGATTATTAAAATTAATTAAAAATATTCATTAACTAGAATAATGTGATTATAGTGTTCTTTGAAAAAAATATTTAAAATAATTATTTGGTTTTACAATATTTATTATTATTAATATTAAATTGGTTAATTATGTTTAACAATAAAAATGAATACACATTGAGTGGGATTGGCTTGCCAAATGTTTATTTTTTGTCCGTGTGGAAGCCGATACTGTTGTTAGCTTATTCTTTTTTATTTGTAACAAAAAGAATTTTTTATTAACCTTGTTTTAATTTCTGCTAATGAAGTTTGAACACAAATAATTTAATTAAATTTTATAAATAAAAATAATTAGTCTTTGTAAGGTCTAGAGCCAGGCATAGTATTTAACCTCTTGAAAACTTTTGTCCCATGTAGATCTTTTTTTAAATTATTAATTTTATTTAAGTTTCAAAGTTTGATTAAGGAATTAATTGTACAAACGAAAAAGAAATATACACAAGGTATATTTAGTTTACTAACAAAGTATACTAAGTTTAGTCCCAAGTTTGTAATGCTGGAAAATATTGATGCTACTCACAAAATTTTGGTACAGATGTTCATAAAATCACCTATTTGGTTGTCTGTCCGTCTGTCTATCAACACGATATCTCAAAAACGAAAAGAGATATCAAGTTGAAATCAAGTTTATAACGTGTTAAGAACGTAAAAGGAAAGGTTGAGTTCGTAAATGAGCAACATAGGTCAATTGGGTCTTGCATCCGTAGGACCCATCTTGTAAACCGTTAGAGATAGAACAAAAGTTTAAAAATGAACAACTTTTGTTTAAAACATTTTTTCGTAAACATCATCACTGTTTACGCACGAGGATGCAAATTTTTTAGTATGGATTATACGGGAATATCAGTTACATGTGTGTGGCTATCTAAGAGTGGATATCTTTCTTTATTTACATGACGTAAAAAAATCAAACGATTGGGTCATCAACACTGTCTATACATGGTATTTTAACAATTAACTCAGTCAATTGTTTGTTTTCACTTGTCTAGATATTATAATTGACTTTCTTCTAGGACCAGACAGAGGCTGTATACAAATTATTTCAGCAATATAATTATCTGTGTTAGTTAATTATACCTTTTATATTTTAGTCATCAATTTTTGTTGTAAATGTTAAAATATAAAAGTTTCGTGGATGGATAACATCTTCATAGATATCATGACTGCATTATCATTCAAGCCACACAAGTCGTGTACATGGAGCTTTAAAGCTCACGTAGAATGTTCTAACTGTGTACTATTCAGTGTACAATCACGACCTACAGCTACAATCGAATGGAGGAGTATAGTGGAATGATACAGTTGTAACAATGTTACAAGGTCATTTGTTGTTGTATTGTATGATGTGCTTTACACGAAAATATTATCGATTTTCTTCGAAATTTGTAATAAAATGTTTGTAATGTTGGCGTATAACACAGACAATCTGACTGCACTGCATTATTTTAATAATATTACGTAATATTGTTTTTAATATCATAAAATATGTAAATGTATTCTTCGTCTTTAGTCCCCGAAGGGGATTTTCTAATGTTAGCACAGCTGTTTTTCCTTTGTTTTTCTTACAAGATATTTGGTTACACAAATACCGAATTTTATTGTTACTAACATTTCGTCACTAACGAAATCGTTAAGTAAATAAAAACTGTTAAATAAAATTAAATTAAAAATACAAACTCACACAAACATGTTTTTGTGAATTTTGAAACACTACTCGTGGTGGAAAGACCAGCTAGAACACCGAAAGGTTAGAATGAGACAGTTTAACTCGATCCTGGAAGATACTTTCAAGTTTAAGGATCATAGTTGTTCCCTTCAATGTAGTTATAACCGATTTTAATTTTTTGCCAGTTTCTATTAGTGTGAATCAAACTTTATAAAGTATAAACTTTATACAGAGTGTTCTATTATTGATTACAGAACGCCACACTCTCGTAATAAGCTAAACAAGACGAACGAAAAAGCTCTTTACCAAATTTCGATCTGAGGCCTAATTTGCGAAATATGGCTATGGTACAAATCAAAAACAAAATGGGAGATATCAAAAAGTTGAACCATTCATAATGTCAATTCACAATGTCAATGGGAGAGACAATAAAAAACTATAAAATTTAATTGGACTATAAAAATCCAATACATTAGCAATTTGGAATTTCTTATTACGAGAGTGAGGCGTTCTGCAGTCAATAACAGAACACCCTGTATCAAAATCTTTTTTTTTTTGTGTGATTAATTATAATTTAATTAATTACTTATTTTCAAAAATTCATCAAAACAACAGAAAACATTGAAATGATGTAAAATTAAAAAAGTAAATATTGTTTATTTTACTTTATAATTAAGTTATTTATTTAAATTAGTTTGAAATAGGCGTTTTTTCACTGTTTATGAGTGTAGGGGACTCAAGGGACGTGTATAAGTTGTGGTAAGAAATTATACATAAATCTCACCCACGTATGTGTCTAGAATATTTCGACAACATTGCTGTGTTTTTACTAATGGATAAGGTATGTCAAGGGAAATCGAAAACACTGACGAGAAGAAAATTTATTTTAATATTCTTAGAATTATGAATGAATTTAATCTCACTTTAACCTACGCTATTAATTTTGATTCGAATAGTTCAAGCCTTAAATTTAATAAAAAAACAAGTGCAAACAAATAATTGAGTTAGTTGTTGAAATACCCTGTATAGAAAGTTTTGAATGTCTGTGATAATTTCTCCTTTTTCCCGGTTTAGTTTCACCTGCCCCGTTATCTGTCTGTAATCAAATCTTGAAAGTCAAATTTGATCTACTTCCCGGTTTCCGATTGAGCATGCACATTTAGTTTGGATGACATTGCATGGCAAGGTTGTGGCGTCCTGATTTTCCCGTCGCTTCCACCAAATTTGATATACATATATATATATATATATATATACATTTTTTTAGTCTTAAATTTTTATAAAAAATACTTTTTAAGGAATAAGCTTTTATTGTACTAAAGAGTAGAAAATAATTTTATATATGATTCACTCATACCCGACTATTCGTAAAAGCTTGAGGCGCTTAATATCAAGAATGAATCGAAAAATAATTAGGTATGTGGAATAGATGAGGCGTTCCGATTCGTTTTTGATATTTTAAATTGAGCGCCTCAAGCTTTTACAAATTAAAAAGTATTTTTTTATAAAATTTTTTTTGGATACTTTGATAATGATTGAACGGTTTCCCCTACGAATGTCCTCCAAAGGAATCATGTTATTTATATACATCATAATTAAATTTTTGTTTTAAAAGACATTACACACGTGTGTGATTTTGTGTGTACTTGTGTGCTGTTGTTACTACTAAATAAGTGCTATTTTGTGTAATTATAGAACATAACAACTGAACACTGAGTGAGCACTTAGTTAGAGAACTAACTATAACAGCCACTTACAACTTTGTAAAGCATTACTTGAATATCAAGGTGATGTGTTTTTTTTATCAAAGGTTATAATTCCACCTCAGTGCTGTTTTAAAAATAGCTCTATGTCTCTTACTTGACTCACATTCTGTACTCTGTATCAAAACAGACTGCAAATGTTTTTTTTCTGATTCGCTATCGCAATATTAAATACGGAAACGAGCCAAATTGTTTATTTTTTTTTAGATGTGAATCGCCTTTTTCAATGCCTGTCTGCGTGCTGAAATGTGTTCAATAAAAGTTTAGTGTTTATTAAGGTAGTTCTTTCTCAGCACTGCAGTCAAAAATTTAATGATTGAATGCAGAGCTTCTAAGTTATCGCAATATTTGGATCGTTTTTAGTCCGTTTTCTCAAAAACTATTAGGCCAGTCATCAAATGCACCCGATTTTTGTACTTTTTGGGTTAAAATTACCTTATATACTGAGTTTTATCGAAATCTTTTTTAACGAGTACCCCTTTGTAAAAATCGAGAAAAACGCAAAAAAAATTTTTGTTTTGGAATTTGATGAAACTCGGTGGCTAGGGTAATTTTGATCCAAAAAGTTTAAAAATCCGGTTAATTTAATGATTGGATGCATAGTTTCTGAAAAATCGCAATATTTGGATCGATTTTAGCCCGTATCTCAAAAACTATTCTACCAGTCATCAAATGCACCCGATTTTTGAACTTTTTGGGTCAAAATTATCTTATATACTGAGTTTTATCGAAATTGGAGATTAAAAAAATTTCTCGATTTTTGGCAATTTTTAAGTCAGTATAAAGAGACTTGTTGAGTGAATCACCTTAAATTACAATGAAAATAATTTTAAAAAATAACGGAATAATAATCCTACACCAACTTCCGATTACAGTGAAACTCTATAGTGTGGGTGTTCCTCTTTTTTTGATGTTATTTTATTATATTCACAATTTTTATTATTGAGTAACCAATGGACATGCGCAAAGCTACATTTATTGAATATAAAAAATTAATATATTCTAGCAAATAAAAAATATTGATCACGTTTTTATTGTTGAATTTTATTTTCAAAATAGTTTTTAATTATCTTTTTGATAACGCTGTTGCATAAAAAAATCAATTAACTGATTAAAAAATGTGCTGTAAAACTCTCATATGACATCCGTGTTCAATATAAACGAAAACTTTTCACGAAATCATTGAAAATTTTAAACACCCTGTATTTATAGTAGTAAATTTTCCCTATTTTTCTATGAGTTAGTATTCGCTCCGAGCGTGAATTTCGTTTCCATGACAACGATACACTACTTTAATTATAGAATTAATGGATGCATATATAATTGTGTGGATTGCATTGAAAACTTACATTTAAAATTTAATATTCTTGTTTCACAAATTTAAATAAATAATTACGATAATTAACATTTGAAAAATAATATTTGTACAATTTGATTTCTTATTTTCACAATTTTTAATGCATTAAGTTTAATTAATTAGTGTTTTTCAATCATTTTAATTTGACAGTTTCTATATCATTAACATGTAAATAATTGCAAATTAGTCATAACAGCCCACTTTATCTCCAAAATTTTTCACTTAAAGCGCTGGCATCGATTTTATTATCCCTACCATGACTACGCACACAACGAATAGCAGTATCGAGACGGGAAACATTTCAGTAAAATTAGCATGATATAAAAAAAATTGATAATAAATTAAATTAACAATAATTAAAAATCATTTTTTAAAACTCAGTTGACTAAAATTTAATTGTCAAATTCAATGACCATCTGTTCATAAACATAACCTCTTAATTTCTCATTTTTTTTACAATTTAAATAAAATAGTAGTTAACTTGTGACCCTTGATACTGTTATACTATTTTAATAAATCAACTCAAAGTTCCCGATATTAAGTTAAATAGCTTGAAATGCAAATAAATAATAACTGTATTATTATATTATCGCATACTTTTAAACAAGAATCCAAGATATTACAGTATTTTATTGATTTGAACTCTAAAATACTAAACTTCAATTATTTAAGTTTATAGAGAACTGTAGAAGGGTTGTATTGTATCTGACTGAACATTGAAATATTAATTTAAGAGAATGTAAAAGGATTTGACTGACTCTCTTTGAGGGGGTCTTGTTGTCTAACATTCAAGTTGTAGAAACATTATTAATAGTATACCAAAATATTATATTACATTAATTTAACCATGTAAGACATTGAACCATGTATGTATGTGTTAACATGGTTTTACTCATTAATAATGCTCTCAACAAACATGCAATTTATTATATATCGGCTAAGGAGTCAACACATAGCTTCTTAGCAATTAATTTCTAGAGATATTTGTTTTGCGAATCTCCGGACATAGACAAACTCAGAAGACATCTATCTCACATGGGGTTGGAAGAAATCAACCCTTCATGAGTTTGGTGTTCTCTTAGGACCGTGACGGAAAGAAATGCCAGATTGAAGTGAACGGGAGTACTGAATCCGTCAGTACTACCGTTACATTATCACTTAAATTATTACACAAATGAATGAATGACGTTATTTTTGACAAATTTCAACGAGTTATAACGTAAAGAGTCGGATATTCGTGAACTACCAAAATTACACGAATAGGACCATAAATTTTCGAAGGAAATATTCTTTTTCTTACGCCTTTACTCAGGTGATAAGAGAAATTCTCTCCATTACTGAAGGGCTAGAAAAACAAATTAAAATAAATTTTAAAGTGAAAAATTCACAATATATGATGATAGAATAAGTTTCAACCACATATGTCATTTAAAGTTATTTTCGTTTTAAATCTGGCGTGAGCAAAATGCTCATAACGGAAGTGCTGATGAGTTAATACTTCTATGTTTACTAAGCTCTTACAAAACCCTTAGCTTGGGGGTTTAATTTTCTTCAAAATTTCCTGTCCTAGCTTGAACTATTTCTTCACCTTTTGACTCTTTGAAGTAAGAATATAACAAATTTTCCAGAAACAATCACAAAGCTTTTTTGTACCTAACATCAATCTTAGCAACAAAAAAAATAAGCGATATTGTGAAAGCTCGTAAATTTTTTTTTCTGATTAAATATTTCAAGATAAAGTATATACATGAAATATAATGAAAGCATTATAAAGGCATTAAATAATAAAAAATATCTATCTATTTAAATATAATCAAATAAACAATTTTATGATTAATAGCATTCTCAATATGGCTGACTTTATTACAAGTATCTCAATTATTTATTTATTTTATTTATGTAAATCCATATGTGTTGCTTTAAAAAAAAATTCATATTGTTTCTATAACAGATAATAATAATTAATAAATATTATCTGGTATAAAATACTTGTTTATATTTTAATAATGAAAATATTTTAGGAAAAAAAATTGATTTAATTCAGCCATTTTTTCTTATAAATGTTTATTGTTCACAATGCTTGTTAACAACATTGAATTTATAATAAAATGCCATCTGTTAGCACAAAATGTGAACTAAAATAGTAACGAAAGTTTTAAATAGGGGGACATATTCGATCAATGAACTTCTGTTTTACTTTCATAGTACGGTTTCCTGTTTTACTTTCATAGTACGGTTTCTTAATTACAAAAGACGAAAATTTTCTATTTATGTAATAATAATAATAATGGGGTTTAACCTCCGTTTCTCTGACATATTTGCCTATAACAGAGGTCACCCACATCATTATGTTAACCTTTATTTATTTTAATTACAAACATATTTACAATTACATATTGATGTGGGTGGAGTCGGTTACTTCGTTCTTATCCAAGCGACGACAATGTGATCAATTCTACCGCCCTCATTAATCATAACCTAAGCCTAAATGGACAAACAGTCAAAGACACACGCCTTAGACCGCTCGGCCATTTAGGCGCCATGGACGCTGAAGTGTTCCCGATTGCGGTTTTGAATCACCAGCTGCAGTTTTCTATTTATGTAAAAACAGTCCAAATGATTCTGTAATTTATTTTTTACGATTTAGAATAAAAGCCCTGGAAGTCTTAAAACAATACGCCCATTTAAATAATTATTTCGGTTTAAGGAATATTAAAATATGATCAATTTGGCCAATCTAGTAACTAAATCAGAAATTTGAGAGACTTTTGTCCTCTCTGAAGATTTTTATAATCTAGGATATTTCTTTCGAGAAAATTCATGAATATCCGTTTCGGACGATGTTTAAAAAACAAGATAATTGAATAATATTAGCAAAAATGGTTTCTTTTTCGATCCTCGAAGAACCGAATGTCCGATGCCACAGACATAGGTTTATATATCTGGATCTACCACATAAAAAATTTAAAGCAATATGAACCTATTTCAATTTTGTTCTACAAACAAATGCATAAGATTCTAAATTATTTTTTAAATTTCAGCTTAAACCGTTGGAAGAACTAGGAGTTAAAACGCTTCAAACACCTCAGGATGTAGTACAACATGCTGACGTCACATTTAGTTGTGTTTCAGATCCTACTGCAGCTAAAAATGTAAGTTTTCTCTTAAAAATAAAAACAATGCATTCAAAATTAAGAAGAAAAATGTTATCAGATGCTATTTCAAATTTCAGATTGTATTTGGTAATTGTGGTGTTTTAAAAGCAAGTTTAGCAAATAAGGGTTACGTGGAGATGACTGGAATTGATAATGAAACTAGTCAAGATATTGCTGATGCGATAACAGCTGGTGGAGGTCGTTATTTAGAAGCTCAACTTTTAGGTAATCGAGATCAAGCAAAAAATGGCACATTGATTATATTGACTGCTGGTGATACATCCCTCTTTCAAGATTGTCAGAGCTGTTTTCGAATTATTGGCAGACATTCCTATCATTTAAGTAAGTATTCAATGTACGATTTTGGTTTCTGAACGCATTCTAAGAATAAGAAAGGTAAAAAAAGATTTGCTATGACGTAGGTGAATATGTGGAACATTTCCTGAGAGCTCGTCACTCCACAAGTTGTGGCGAGAAAAGTATTCAATATTTCTCACCGAAATTACGTTTCATGTCAAAAGATTTTGCGTACGTTAGTTGCCAAATTCGCGATATTTAATTATATATAAAAGCGTACGCTCTTTTTTATCGGTCGCTGATAAGAAAAAACATCCACGTTTGGTTATCTAATCACTACTACTAAAATTGTCACTAGTAGGAAATTTTTACTCCCAGTAATAATTAATCATAATATATGGCCTGTAAACTCCAACCCCGCGTCCACGTTCGTGCAGACTGGCATTACAATTTATTTTCTATGACGCGGAGTCAAAGCCAGCAACTGTCTCGGAGATCAAGTAGGAGGGGCTTGCGAACACAGCAAATATCTTATTAACATGAACTTTTTTTTATTTGTTACAGGAGAAGTTGGTAATGCTTGTAAAATGAGCTTAATATTTAATTTAATGAGTGGTGTTGCAATTGCTGGTTTAGCCGAAGGCTTAGCATTAGCGGATCGTTGCGGATTGGAATTAGGTGATGTGGGAACAATTTTAAAAGCGACCCGACTGGCATCACCGGAAATTGTCGAGAATTGTAATCACATCATCAACGATCCATACACAAAGAATTTCCCATTAAAACATATGCAAAAATATTTGAAATTAGCGCTAAATATGGCCGATCCAATGGAACAATCACTGCCTTTAACTGCATCCAGCAATGAAGTTTATAAACATACAAGACGTTTAGGATATGCGGAGTTTGATGTCTCGTCAGTATATTTCAGAGAACGTTATTAGTTTTTAAATATTTTATATATTATATATAAAGGATGTTTTTTTTGTTTAAAAATGTTACGAAATTTTATTATTCTAAGGCAGAATTTTGTTTTATTTGTAATTTTGACGACAAGAATTAAAAAAAAATTATTTGTAACATTTTTAATTGGACATCTTATAGAGTTTCACGTACGAATGTCGTAGTAATCAAATTATGAAGAAAAAAAAAACAATTTGATTAATGTCTTCTCTTAATTTTAGTACAGTGTGTTTAAAAAGTTGTGATCAAGAATTTTTTTTGCTAAAAAATATCGGAAATTGTTAGATAAAATACACAAAACTACCTTTTCACTCAATAACGGTTGGGCCATCGTTTTGTTGGGATGTAAATATTGAATAACTTTGACTGCGTTTTGGCCCAAATAGTCACTTTTTGGACATGCAATGGCGATTCATGGATCTCATGTGGATTCTCCGGTCCACAAATGCAACAATTTTGCTTATTAACGCCGCCAGAGAGAAATGGGCCACGCGGGTCATCAAAATTTGCTTTCAAAAATCAACCTCACACACCTTTGAATTCTGGGTAATGCTTTCTCTGACCGCTTCACTTTTTTGGCTTGTTTCGGTGTTAGCGATTGATGGTTTAAATTGTACTGAATTGGCAATTCAAAAACATGTCTAGTCAACTCCATCGCTTGACCAATGATAAAGTAAAGTATTATATGTTTATATATCGACGTAAAAGATGACGCACCCTGTATATTTATACCATCGTTTTTTTCCAGTCTACGAAACATTTTTTGTAGACGGTTTGTAGTGAATTCTTCAGATCTTTCATTGAATTTTCAGCGGTCTATGCTTTATCGTTGAGCAAAATTTTTTAATTACAAATTTCCGATACAAAAAATTTGAGTATTTTGGAACTTCTTGTATATAAAAAAGTGGGCATTAAATTTTCGATCACTTTGTTTTTTTTTCCACTCCAATTAATAGTACAAATTACTACGGCATTAAATTTTTCATTGGTTTACAAATAGAAAAAACCTTAGAAATATATTTTTAAGTCCTCCGATAATTCGAATTATTTTCTACTTATTGTGGGCTGCAATTTTTTATGTATGTAAATTATGTATTGGTATTTTTAACAACAAAAAAAAGAGAACAGTATTTAAATTCAACTGCCCTAGGTGAAAAGGGAAGAGAAAAGAGAGGGTGAACAGCTTAAAAAAATAAAGCGCTTGCCAGAACTGACTCTTTATGTTTTGGCATCAGCCCTTATATTTGATTAAAAAAGTTAAATGAAGTCATTTTCAGTTCGAAAACGATCAAAAGAATCTATTAATTCGAATCTTGAATTTTTTTAATTCTCTTAACCTCCTCGACTCTGGAATTCAAGAATTTTTTATTTTATAGTTTGTTTTTTCGTGATTCAAATCGAGATAAAAAAGTCGGAATTTTTACAATTCTTGAGTAATTTATTACCCAATCAGCCTAGTTCGGTAATTTAAAAATTATTTAACTGAAATTGTTAAGAAATTCGGATGGAAAACATAAATCATGTACTATTTCTTTTACAAAAATTTATCTTAAACTGGTGATGAAAATTTGAACGTTATGATTTGAATCTTTTTTAATTTAAGCGATAATTCGAGATTTTATTTTAGTTAAGTTGAAAAATTTGCTCGAGTTTGGCCACATTTTGTCATAATATTTCCCATAATATTCGCATTCAAGTTTAGTTTTAATAACCTCGATTTCACTAAGAATCGTTTCTTTAGTTGGAAGATGAATCTTCTTCACTTAGAATTTCAGAACCTTTCACATAATAGCCCAAATCTTCTTTACAAAATATTAAGATAAAAAAACTTCTAGAAAGAATTCAAATCGTAACGTCAATTTTGCGACGACGCGCACTGATCTAATTAAATTTCAATTAGCGATACCGGATCTTAAATTTTTATTTTTTTTTACACCGGATCTTAAATTTTTATTTTTTTTTATTTTGTGGACGAAATCTTTGAATTCGAATTATTGATGGATCTCGTAAGTTTGAAATTTGAATCGACGATTAATTTTTGTACTAATTTTAATTGAATTAATTATGTTTGCAATTTAATTATGGTCGAAGAGACGGTATAAGGTCGATCTTCACCTATCTGATAACCAGATGAAACATATTTTTTATGAAATTTTTATTTAATTACAAAAATAATGGTATAGGCTTGCCTGAAAAAACCGATCATTGAAAAAATTGATTAAAATTTATTTAATTAAAAATATCCATGAACACTTTTTGATAGAAAAACTATGATAGGAGTGTTTAAAAATCAATAAAATTTCATAAAAAATATATTTCATCTGATTATCGAATGGGTGAAGATCGACCTTAAACCGTCTCTTAGACTAAATTTAGTTAGTGAATAAACGTTCAAAAAGTGATTTCTTTTTGTTTATAATATAAATAAATTTTTTTTAGTTTTACCCCCTTTTTTTAATTTTTATTAACACTTGTGGAAAATCATTTATCCAAATTATTTTATCAACAAAATATTTTTGAACGTTGTAATTATATTATAGACTAGACCGTGGAACAGAAAGGGTGCTTTGTTAAATGATTAATACATTCTTGAAACTTCGTGAGTGGCATACTTTTGGCAAATCTACCAAACTTCTCTCTACAATTTTTTTTCGAAAGTGCTATGTTTTCTAATGAGCATGATAACGGCTTATTTAAGCTATTGGTCTGAAAAAGCACGGCATGGAATTTATCGGGCACTATGATCACTTAGCATTAATAGCTCATTTGAAAACGCTACACTTTCGAAAAAAGTCGTAGAGAGAAGTTTGGTAGACTCGCCGAAAGGAAAACACTCACGAAGTTTTAAGTATGTATTAACCATTTAACAAAGCACCCTCTCTGTCTCATTGTCTATTAATTTTATTAAATTTATGACACCTGTTTAATTTAATTTTTAAGTAGAACGATTGGTGGCTTAACAATAATATATCATGATGATCAAGATTTAAAAGCAATTTACGACACATACTTTATTGTTAGGCCATTGTTGATACTGTAGTTTTTATTATTAATTTTTAAAATGGCTTGCAGACGGTGTATTGAAGTATATAACATCGATTTAAATAACAATGGCACAGAAAATGAATTGACTTCAAATAAATAATAAAAAGTTCTTGTTTGTTGCGTGATTTTATTTTTTTTAAAGGCACAATACGCAAAGTTAAGTCAAGGTGACAGCAATTTTTTTCCCATACTAGATGAGATCAAGGTTTCAATAATAATACATAAGAGGAATACCGCAAATAAGTTTCTACCACCTAGATTAAGTGGCTTTCTCTCAACCTATTATCCGAAGTATTGATGGATCTTAGGTTTTGAATTCATATGTTCTCAGAATGACGCCCTGCAGGTTTCTGCAGGTGCAAATAACATGTATGAAGTTTTCATCTTTCTCCATACAGGTCTTAAAAGCGGGGGTCATCAGGGATCCCTAGTTATGAAGGTGGACTTTTTACAGGGATCCTGTAAAAGGTCTCTCCATTTTTTTCAACTGTGTACTATAATGAACTGCTAATTTTAATTAAATTGAAGATAGAAATTCGTAAAGTTTTTCTTTACAACAATAAAATATGAATTAGTGTCAAAAACATTTTCACCCCAAAGGATTGAAGCCCTGCCGTTATATATCCCACTTTACACTGTAATTTAGGTCTCTCTATTGATAAGATTGAAAATAAAGTAAAAAAGTTTCAAATTGAGTTAATAATAAATAGTATATGTTGGTCGTTATAGATGACTAATTCTAATTATGGTTGGTCGTTATAACCGATATGTCATTTTATTCGATGTTGTTATATATGTTCGAGGACCTTGTATATTCGTCGCTGTAACCGTTTTGGACTTTGAATCATTTTTGGTTGTATTTTCTCTTCAGATTAGTCGTTTTTCGTACCACAATCATTATACTCTTGTGTTTAGAGATAACTTTGTCTCGTGTGAAAATACATTGATTCATATGAAAGAATAGTATATTAAATTTACTTACTTCTTAAAAGTTCTGGATAGATAATGTCACTTATAAAATATAGTAACTGGAAGACCGAGCTTTGCTCGGTATTTTTTTAGTTAAAAAAATACAAATTTTATCACTAATATAAGAACCGTTTAAAATGTCTCCACACAAATATCAATTTGAATGTACCGGTCGTTATTTACGATATACGTATATGTTACACCAGAAGAATTGCTCGTTTAAATATATAAGATTATAAAAATAATTACTTATCACATTTTATTTATCTATCATCTGTTATTAAAAACACAGTGTATTTACGGAGATAGCCGAAGTATAACGAAGCCACCCGAATTGCGGATTTTTTGTTCATCGACTTTACTGAAGTGATAAAAACCCTTTTAAAATAAGTCATAAAATAAGCTCTATGTGCTACTGTTCTGAAAGGAGTTAATCAAACCAGTTTGTTTTATTTTTGTGACAAAAAAAATTATTAAATTGCGGAAATTTTTATTTGATTCTGTCTGTAAGCCTTTTTGAATCACTAATTTACAAAATAATAACACACGTATTAAAATCAATTTTGTTTACACGAGTGTATTTTAGAACCAAAAAAAAAAGAAGTATATCAAATATATTTATATTGAAAATCAGTGGCAAACAAACTATTTTATTTTCATTTAAAAAAAATAAAACTCCACCACCAATTAATTCAATTCCTTGATTTTAATTCGGCTTAACTACACTCCTGTAACACAAAATTCATTAAATTGTGTGATTTAAAGTAAATTTAGATAAAAAATCGATAAAAAATCAAAGTAATTTTGAATAAAACTTTTATTTTTTTGTAAAATCACACATTAAAATTTTGGTTACAGGAGTTGTTACACTACTTACGGTCCAACAAAAGCGGTACGTTCGAGCGCGAAACATTCCAATAATCGTGGTAGTAATATTTTAATGTTTGATCATCACAATCAATCAAATCTAGAAGAGGAATCTGAAGTACCCGTTGAAAATTATTCGATTGAAATGAAAGAAGAGCCACTACAAAATTCTGATGCTGTAACGGAGAAATTACAAGACACACAAAATAATGTTGAAGATACGTCTACTACTCTTAACGATACAAATAACGCCATCGTTAATGATTTAAAAGACGTGGCGGTACCACAACAAGAGGGGGAAGAAATTAGTGGGGATTTTAGTAATAAGAAAAGTGAAGTAAATAATAGTGTTGAGGAGAATAGTCAAGAAATAATTGATGCGAAAAATTAAGCTAAGTCATTACACGATATTTCCAATATGCAAAGTTGTTGCATACTTTTCCTCTTTTGAATTGTATAAGGTGTTCCAATAAGAACGCCAGTTTTGAATTTTAAATAAAATATATTTGTGGCATGAGTTCGAAACATTTATTAAATAATGAAGTGCAATTTTCAAGGATTGTTGCAGTGAAGGACAGTGATACAGCATTGAATTTTGTTTTTTAAGGCTTCGTTGTGGGTTTGTTCACATAAAATTGAACATACACATAAAGTGTCTCTGACTTTATGGCAAGTTGCATCGTCCTATTGGAACAACATGCTCTTGAAATTTTGGCACAAAAAAGTTAGATAACGAAGCCATCAAGATGAAAATGGGCCTCGTCACTAAAGTTGATTTTCGTTGAAAAATCAACTTTCCATTGTTGTTCCAAAATCCAATAAACAAACGCTCTTCGTTGCCCACGACCTTCCGGCTTCATCTCATTTGTTGCTTCTAGCGCTCAATTTTACTTGTCTAGCTGTCTATTAAAGAACGGCCATTTTATTTTAAATGTCAAATTATGACACTACAAATGATACGCAATTCAAAACGTTCTTATTGGAACATCTTTTATAAAACAAAACTAACAAAAAAATACAAAGTTTTCCCGATTTCTTAATTTTTTCTGAATGATATTTGAAAATGATTTGGGGGAATTTTTATCGTCGTTAGCTCAATTAACAAGAAATGGAGACTCAAGACGGATGTTGTTTTCTGATTGATTTACGAGAGCAAAGACTGAGAAAAGTGATAGTTCTCTCCATATGTTTGTCTAAAAAGTAAACCTCTGTCTTGATTCATCTTTCCTTTTTTTTCATAAGTGAAACCAAATGACGTTTTATTAAAACATTACACAAAATTAATCTGAGTGCAAAGTCGTTAGCTCAAAATATTATTATTGACTGATACTGGTCTTAAAGTTGTTGCCAGAATCAAGCATATGATAAAAGCAAAAGTTGGTTTTCAGACTGTTTGCGAGAAGTTAAAAAGAATCGATATTTTTTTCGACAGTGAATAAACACTGCCAAAAATACTGCTGCCAGAAAAGTATTGAAAATTTTTATACAATCATTTAAAATAAACCTCACAGAATTACGCAAGCGTATTTTTTAAGCGATCCATGGTCACAATTTTACTGAAGTAATGTTTCCAAAACATGTCTAATAAACTCAATCGCTTGACAAATTTCAAAGTGATTCCAACATAAAAGATGACGCACCCTGTATTGAAAACTTTCTAATATAGTCCAAAAAAACTTTCTAAGACAGACCAAAATTTGGTGAACACGGTAGCTAAACGAATTATACTGCTTGTTGCAATTTTAATCTTAAATTTGACCACAATTGCATGACCACTTTTGTACACATAGTATTTTTTCTTGACCGCTTGTTCGTCGGAAACGAAAACATAATGAAGAAAGCTTTGATTATTTTTCAAATTACAAACTTTCACTACTTTTTTGACAGAAGATGAGAGTTTAAGCTGTTTATTTACCATCGAAATGAATTCTAAAAATATCTAAATGGTTATTTTCGATTGTGAATTTTATATACATATAATTTTCCCTTCAAAATTATTTTTGAATCTTTCCCCCTCGATTTTAAAACAATTTTACTGCCAGAAATCTGCATTTTTATGGTGCGTAAATTGGTGTATATAAATATATTAATTATGATTGTATCTTGGTGATATCTTATTTTTTTCGTAAGAACAAAATGATTTAAAAAAATCTTTTCTAGATAATTTCCAATATATTTTGTATCCATAGAAAACTTCCGTTTCAAGAATTGTAAAGATTTTGTAATGAATAAAACATAAAAATCATAACACTGCCTTTTTTGGATGAGGGCAAACAAATTTTGAGGATAAAAATGAACTGCCGTTACTTGGTCACATACTCTGTGATAGGGTATTACCGTGCCAAATTTTGTTTCCCTTTCACATTTTGTTTAACAATAATGGGGTCACAGCTACAATAATCCCCAATAAGTTTTTTTTTTATTTTTTACAAAGTTAAATCCATTTTTGGAATATTATTTAGCCTATTAACAATCAAAATGATGTCGATTACTTTTAATTAAATCTTTCAAGAATAGTATCTTTTGCACCCTAAAGACAATCTCATTTTGAATCAATTTTCTTGCTTCCATTTTCCTCAGGTAAGAAACGATACACCTACGTCATACACTTACCAGTGTCTGCCCAAGCCTTGAACTATGGCAATTATGTTTAATTTCAAATTAGCCTTATTTTGCAAGCATCAAAAGTCGAAGTCTTTTCATTTTTCGAAAGTCTATGAATTTTAACAAGTCGACATATCGCATTATAAATTTTTTTTTAATAATTCGTCTGTAAAAACCAAAGACTTGAGAAAATGGCTTTTAAAAATTACCATTGTTAATTCATAATTCAAAAATTCATACAAAATCTGAACAATGAAAATTATAAAAAATTCCATACAATCACAGGCGCGGCGAGGGACTTCTCTCCAATATCCATAAAGAGACGGTGCCCATGAATTATATATATTTGAATGAGTAAAGAAAAATTATTAAGTGCAATTTTTTTGTAAGTTGTACTAAATTTGTTATGAATATTTTTTGTAGATTTAATTTCGATTACATACAGTGTGTATTCGTTTATGGGGTTGAAAAGAACGTAACGCCTTTTTTCGAATCAGACCTTGAATTTGAGGAACTTGTTCCTGCATATGAAATGGTGAAAGAAGGATAGCTAAAAAGTTGGAGAAATCAAATAGAACTTTTGAAATATTTTTGAACCTTTCAAAAGAGGCGCTTGATATTTGTATCTCCCGACGTCATATACGAATACATCCTGTATAATAAAATATATTTATATTAATTATATCTTAATGATCAATTAAAAACTTTTATGTGCAAATTTATATTAATTTTACAATATTTCTTTACATATTAGTTTTGCAATAAACAAAAAATGACATCATATTACAAAACAAAAACGGCATTTTAAGGTTTAAGTGAACTGATTTTATCATCTTTGTCTTTTCCTTTCTTTTTTTTTTTTTGGATAATATGGATATTTTTTTAAAAGTGTAACGTTATAATTTTCTTTTTGTTCAAAGGGTTTAATTTTCTTATTCAATTTTTGACTTCCTTTACTATCCAAAATATCATTGTCTTGTAGGAAAGTTAACATCAATCATAAAAATTATCGAAAGTTGATGAAATCAGACTTAATGTAAGTAGATAAACGTTTTTCTCCTTTTTTTTTAAAGTTTGTTTTTCAAAGTGATTAGTGCCTAAATAATTACATATATCATTTTTCTTTTGTCAAAGTTCGTGTAATTAATTTTATAAATTAAAAATATTTAGTGAATAAAGGTACCAAATATTCATAAATTTCAAATTTTGTTTCAAATTCCTTTCTAAAAAAATTGTAGTAAGAAAGTTCCTTTACAATTTTTAAATCCAATTCTTTTGTTAATTATCTGCCTAGAATAAAAGATGTAAGGGAAATGAAAGCTTTCCGATAGGTCAGAAATTCAAACTTTAATCTATTTTACGATTTTTCCTATGGAAGAGTACTTATCATACCAAATTTTCGTGTAGAGGAAGGCGGGACATAATAGAACACGGGACACAATGAAACAACCGTGATATTTGTACCTTATTACAAGAAAATTTCAAAACAATTTTCACAAAATTTTTAAGTCTGGTTAACTTAAAAAGTTTCCAAACTATCTCAGCTCATCATGTAACTTGACATATACGTGAAACTCGAGAAATAAGTTTAATCGAAGAAAATGCTTCATCCGAAAAATGTTAGTTTCAAAGGCACACGTCTTATATGGGTATTAAATTCGAACGAAGTTTTCGGGCTCCATTGTGCTCCGTGTTCCACTGTGTCCCACCTCCCTATAAGAAGATGAATAATATTTTAGACAAAGTTTACTGGGCATAGTAAACTAAATCGAAAATTTTCTAGAGAATTTATTGATTTTTTTGTCTTTTTATATTAGAGTCATAAAAAAAATCATTTTATTATTTGACATACTTTTGCACGTAATAAGAACGTAGGTCTGTTTTACCTTTTCACGCTAAACTGGGTGTTTAAAATTAACCATTATGTAAATATTCAATCAAATCACTTAGAATTATGATTCTTTTTGAGTTATTTGGTATTAATTTCACCTCGGAAATCGTTTTTCGAAGAATTTTTTTAGTCAATGATCACAAATTCAGGGCCAAAAAGCAACTGAGAATGGTTGCCACCCTATTAAAACCACCAGTAGAAGCGAGAGAGATAAAAACATCTTTTTATTTCGAAATTTAACCTCCGTTATCGTCTTTCGTCATCTTGGAAATGGTTTCCGGGTTGCTGATCTTGAATCCGACATTAAGAATTAACTGAGGATGGTTGCAACCCCATTAAAACCACCACTAGAAATGACTGAAATAAAAATTTTGAAAATTTTAAATTTCACCTTGGAAATCGTTTTTCGGGGTAAAAAACTATGTTCTAAGATGACAAATGACATCAAATGTCAATTATTCAAGAAGTTTTGTAAAAGAGAGGCTAGCACCCCTCTACCCCTAACAGCGTTGTTACTATTCATTTAAAAAAACGAAATAGGGAATGTGTTATGTATCGAATTCTTATGTATCGACAGTCACAGTCGAATATAAAACAGACTTGATTAATAATAACCCCTTATAGTTTCGAGTTAATAGCTAAAACATCTTTCAACATAATATCGTGCTAAATGGATACGCTTATACCAAGGATTAAGTGTTTTGTCATGTTCTACGTTGTAATTCTAGTTAATTCGAACTATATTATATCGACATACGAAGGACATCTCCCGCCGTGTACATCATATTTTACAATAATTCTTTTTTTTTTATAAAATCTATTTTTAACTATTAATATCCGCTGTTTAAGGAAAGAGAAATGCTCATATATTGGAGGAGATTTTGCAAAGTATTATGTCAATGTCGGAAATTTCCTATGGAAAACGTCCTTTATTCGGTTTAAGTTCTCTATGATAAAATTAGGACTCTATGTGTTTTTAAAAGCTAGGAACTAAAGTCAGAAAAGTGCAAAACTAATACAAAAAATTAATAAAAAGATAAAATAGCTTTTTTGCTGGAAAAAAATAGATAATATCATAGATGCGTATACTAGAATTAGATTTCTAGTGTCTACTGTCATGTGGTTTCTAACTATCAAATTTCATTTAAATCAGAGCATGTAGTGAATTCTAATATTTTACAACATCGAATTATTTGCTTCGAACATTGAAAACCACAAAAGAGAATATCACAAAAAACTATTTATTTCGGAATTTGGTAAAGCTTGGTATTATGGGTAATTTTGTCCCAAAAATATAAAAATTGTGTTGGCTTAAAGGTTGGGTGAGTAGTTTTGTAAAAGAAAAAGTGGAGAAATAGAAGGAAAGTAGAACGAAGTAGACAATTTTTTGGCCAAAGAGTTCCCGATGGGCAGAAAAACTAACAAAAAAAGCAGTATCAGCTGCTGCAGGTGCAAAAAAGAGCTAAGCCCGCCTCTACTTAAGGGAGCCTCCACAGTTGTAAATGTGACACTGGAATTTTCCTTGTTTTAGTTACTACCCGGGCCAATTGACGCTGATATGTAATATAGCTAGGGCTTACAAGCTAATTACTTAAAATAGTTTTTTTAACATTTCGTAGAGGAAAATTTTCCCGATTCCCTCCTCTCTGGATCCACACTTGTTAAATACGATGAAGGATCGATAATCTGGAATCAGTATAGACATCTATGAAGAACTCACAAACCACTGTTTGGTTGGTAACTATTATTTATGTCGTCCATAAACAGTGGTTTGTTGATAATTAAATAATGATAGTATTCATAGCAAAATGTAATCAGATAAAAAGTACTTTTGTATCCTATGTCTGTTTGTCTCTGTACCTGTGATTTGTCTGTCTTTGTCTGATCGCATGGTGATGCTGAACATACAACAATGACGGATAAAATAGATTGTGTCTCATACATATAGTTACGTATGGATGTAGTGAGACTTTAACTCTGTTCCAGTCACTATAATAAATTCCATAACTGTATAAAAGGTACATTTACATAGGCGTCAATTCAATGTTCATTTTTGGGTTCTTTTAACATAACGTGCTACGTATTCTTCGTGTTTTTTTTTTTTTAATTTTTTTCTGTATCATCTCTTCTTGTTCCAAAAGCTATTAGCTAAGTTTTTGTGATAGCTCCGAAACTAACAGTTTATTGCCAATTTGTTTGCTGGTAGATTATAATTTAGATTTTAAAGCTTATGTTAAGGATGAGGCGATAGATAAAAGCGAAAACCCGATCCTATATTTTATGACTTTGGGTAAGAAATGATTCCGATAGCGAATGTTTTTTGATACCTTATACTTCATAAAGAAGTTCCCGAACCTATTATTATAAGCAGCTTGTTCATCGATAGCTGATATTTTTTGAAGCTCTTATATTGTCAATATCTCGATTTCTATAGGATGCTTTTGTAGAGGTTTGCTACTTTAAATTAAAATAAAACAAGGCAAGATATTAATAACACCAATAAAACTGGTTTTATTGGAAATATAATTTTATGTCATTAATGTTTGAATAAGATTTCGGTCATGTGGGCGCCCCGACTGGGGCATAGATAGTGCAATCTTGATGTCAAATTTTCCAAGTGTTCAACCATCTCTGATTTATCGCCGTATACAAGTGACTTTACTTATTCAATTTTCAATTCTATTCCAGAGATGGTTAATTAATGGCACGCGTGCTATTGATGACACGCCACCAATCACAAAGTTCACTATTAGGTATTATTATAAGAATGAATGCGTTCTCGTTTGTTATTGTAGTTATATCGTGGACTAAAATTGGTATTTTAAAACAAATCACACTTCCGTCAGTCAAAAAGGGAACCTTTTTTTGAGGACTGTATCTGCGCCCGTAAAAGTTAAAATGTTAATTTTTGATTTGGCGCACATGTTGTATTATATACATCAACATTAAGGGAATACAGAACATAATCTATAAACATGCTAGGCAGGTTTACTCTAAATAAATCATTAATAATAAATAAAGAGTTTGGGATGGTGTATTATTCGGCTAGACAATAACAAAATTTTTTCATATTTCTTATTAAATAAAATTTTTTTTCATCTTTTTTTTGAAAATTAATCTAAACGAAACTGATACTTTTTGCGAAACCTAAACTTACATCTTGATAAGTTGTAGTTAACATTTTCCAACTGTCCTTAATTAATAATTTGTCGTTCATTTAAAATTAAATTTTTATTAATAATTTTCATCGATTTTGAATTAAATTATTTATTGATTTGAATAAATTCAAGTGAAAGCTATGATTAATAATAAATATACTTATTTTTATTATTATTAATTTTTTATTTATTTCATAATTGTATGCAAAAAGAAAATTGACTTCTATTCTACAAAGTCTACAAAGAGATTTTAATTTATTGGTATTACATAATCATGTTAAATATTATATAATGCATGTGACGATGCATCTTCATGGAAAACATGGCCTGATTTTCCTATCTCTACAAAAATGCATTGGTGCTTTTTTCCTTAAAATCAATAGTGTAACAGTTTTTGCAAAAAAACAAACTCACCCATTCCAACCAGATTGTGGCCTTCTCCCAAGGGGTAGTAAGCCGTCTTTTCAAATTTTAAACTTATCTTTGACCATCCTAACCGTAACAAAAAGTCGGGCTTCGCCCCAAAAATACGATTTTCTATAAAGCATTTCGGCTAGGATTACTGTAATATTACTCCTTTTGACTGTTTCCTTTGGGAACATAAGAGTATAGTCTAAGATCCGTATTAAGATCGTCCTTCACCGAACTCCTTACCAGACAAAAATGATGTTTTAGAGAACAAGATAATTTTTTAAATATGTTTAAATTAGGCAACCCCTTTGGAAATTGTCATTATTATTTTTAATTAAATTTATAAAAAATTAATTTTTTTTTTAATTTCACTGGCGTGTCTACTAAATAAAATTAACTCCGATGGAAAGTATATAATGTATACAATATGCTACACCTCAGTTGCAGACCTTTTTTTTGTCCCTATTACCTGGTTGTCGTGTTTAAACAGGTAAATTGATATTAGTAATTGCGCTTTATTGTTTACCAATTGAGACCAGTCTTAAAATGTAAGCAATTTAATTAGAAATAACGTAGTATAAAGTTGCTTGAGAAAATTCAGTCATAAATGCGGGTTGCAAGGGTTTAAAGTTAAAAAATTCGAGGCGAGCAAAATTGTTAGACAGAGAGGCATTGAGTGTATAATTCTCTGTTATAGAAAAGGATACACTACTACAGCTGCGCGCACAGGCGTCGTAAACTGTGAGAGAGTGCGCATGTTCCATACTCCATGGTAAAGACAAGAATAAATTAAAGTACTATAGTGTAGTGTTTTGAATGCGTATTTTGTTAGTAAAAACGTATTGTGTGCTGTAAAAAAGTACAAAAATGACAAAGAAAAAGTGTTTTTTATGCAAAAAATTTCAGATCCTCAACAAACTAGACCTACAGATTTTTTGAAAAGTCTGAAAAATTATCGTTTCAAAGAGGCTTTGATAGAGTTTTTGAGTAACTATTGGGAGAATGACTACTTAAAAAATTTAATTAATGACAAAAAAATATTTTTGATAGTTTTGATAGATAAAACTCAACAAAATCGCGTGATAAAAAATAAAGAAAATGATTACGAATGTTTTCACGAAGAAGCGGATACAAGAATGGTTTTTCATGCTTACAAAGCAACAGCAGGATCAAGAATTTTAATTAAATCGGCAGACACAGATGTTTTGATAATTTTACTCGGTAACATGCATAAAATTAAAGATTCTCAAATTTGGCTTGCAAGCTCATTGATGAAAAAAAAAAGTGGCAATGATCTTAATTGCATAAATTGCACAGAATTGGCATCAAAATTGGGATCCGATCTGTGTCTAGGTTTACCTGCTTTCCATGCATACACTGGTTCTGATTACACCGCTGCTTTCTATAATAAAGGAAAGATAAGACCTTTCAAGTTATTTTCAAAAAACCAAAAGTATCAACAGTATTTCGCTTCATTGACTGATGATACTGACATTTTTATTGATGAAAAAATGAATGTAGTCCAAGAATTCACCGTAGCAATGTATGGTATTAAAAACTGTAACAAAGTAAACGACGCTCGATATGAAATATTCGTAAAAAATTTTTCTGCGAAAGAAGATAATGAAAATTTTCTAAAAAAAGTTAGAAGTTTTGACTCAAACACGATACCACCATGCTGGGAATCACTAAAACAAAAAATTTTACGCACTATTTATGTAAATTCAATGTGGCTACATGCAACTGAATCTAATTGCGTAAAATTAAACCCTGAAAATTGTGGTTGCTACCTTGATGGTTATTTAAAACCAAAAGGATTTGATGGAGACCAAACACCTTTAAAAATAGAGGATATTTTACAAATGACAGAAAAAGACAATGAAGAAGTTTCCTCTGACTTAGAAAACGGTACAACTTCCGGCGATTCTGATCCGGAATAATAATCATTTAATTTTATATTTTGTGTGATTACTTCTTGTAATGTATTGATTACTCAATAAAAAATTTTCTATTTTCCTACTAAACATGTGTTAATATTTTTTTTTTTAAATATTGTTTTTTGATTTGTTTTGAGAATACTCAATAAAAAAATTTCCTATTTTCCTATTAAACATGTATTAATAATTTTTTTAAGAATATTGTTCTTTGATTTGTTTCAAAAACGTGCTTCTCTACTAGTTTCATATATGCCAAGCTTTTCAAAAATCATTTTATCCACTCCAAAACACTACACTATAGTACTTTAATTTATCCTTGTCTTTACCATGGAGTATGGAACATGCGCACTCTCTCACAGTTTACGACGCCTGTGCGCGCAGCTATAGTAGTGTATCCTTTTCTATAACAGAGAATTATACACTCAATGCCTCTCTGTCTAACAATTTTGCTCGCCCCGAATTTTTTAACTTTAAACCCTTGCAACCCCCATTTATGACTGAATTTTCTCAAGCAACTTCATATTACGTTATTTCTAATTAAATTGCTTACATTTTAAGACTGGTCTCAATTGGTAAACAATAAAGCGCAATTACTAATATCAATTTACCTGTTTAAACACGACAACCAGGTAATAGGGACAAAAAAAAGGTCTGCAACTGAGGTGTAGCATATTGTATACATTATATACTTTCCATCGGAGTTAATTTTATTTAGTAGACACGCCAGTGAAATTAAAAAAAAAATTAATTTTTTATAAATTTAATTAAAAATAATAATGACAATTTCCAAAGGGGTTGCCTAATTTAAACATATTTAAAAAATTATCTTGTTCTCTAAAACATCATTTTTGTCTGGTAAGGAGTTCGGTGAAGGACGATCTTAATACGGATCCTCTACTAGTACACATAGCTCCTAAACTATTAAGTTTTGGTCAAAAGTATATAAGGCTTTCGACTTAAAATTGTCCAGAGAATAGGCTATTAAGCTATGACCATCGAGTCACGGGCATCCTGTATAGATTATTTTGAAATAACAAGTTTTTTGTTATCAAAACGTCATAGATTATAACTTAGTTTAAGTAACAAAATATATCTTTTGAATTGAACTGATAAATAAAAATAATAATTCCATGTAAGTAAAGTTCTGATTTTAACACCAAAGTACTTCCTTGTACGCTTATAAACTATCGTAAAAAAGTATATTTCTATTGAAATCTGAAAATCGAAAATTTCCGAAATTACTAGCGATTAAAGCCATTCTATTAATTTAAGTCAGTACTTAAATCAATTTATCCATAATTATTTTTAGTATTTTGAATTTCGATACACCATGTACAACGCTTGCGCAATAAATTAATAGATACATTGTATCACATAATTTAGTTGCTATGTGGAATTTTAACATACATATCTAACAGACATGCGCAGATCATATTTTAGCAAACAACATAACTAACGCGTCGGTTTGGCTTTGGTGAATTTTATACGAAATAAAATGTAAAATTGTGTTTAAAATGTGCTTTAACTGTTGAAAAACAATCTTAACTTGTTTTTTTAAGTTTTGTTCGTAAGTTATTAAATGAAATACTTTAAAAATAAATTCAACTTTTAAAAAATTGAACACATCTAACAGACATGCGCAGATCATATTTAGGCAAACAACGTAACGAACGCGTCGGTTTGGCTTTGGTGAAGTTAATCTTTTAAAATTACAATTATTTTATTCGAAATAAAATGTAAAATTGTGTTTAAAATGTGCTTTAACTGTTAAAAAACATTATTAACTTATTTTTTTTAAGTTTTGTTCGTAAGTTATGCTTTTTAAGTATGATTTAATATTCAAGTAGAATCGTTAGAAATTCAAAAAAAATGATTATCTACAACGCATGCGTAACGCTTGTTTGTCAAAACATGATTTAAAATAGACTAAACTTTCTTTTATTTTATCGAATGTGAACGGTATTTTTCGTAAAAAAATTATTTAGAATAATTTGATTTAAATTTTTACATGAGTGTGTTTTATGAATATTTTAATTTGATAATAAATATCAATCTAGTATAAGTTTTATTAATTAAAAACGCGGGTTAATTTTGGAATACAAAATGTTAGGGCTTTTTATGTGTGGTTTTATTATGATAATTAAGTGTTCGGTAAACCTCCCCTTCGGAACTACAAGTGTCATAAACTTTATACATCAAATCGTTAAAATTTTAAAAAATAAAAGTTGTTTGCATTTCATATACTTTAATAAACTTTGAAAATCAAAATAATGTATTTTGCAAAATGTGAAAAATAAACTATGATGTGATTTAATTTGTGGATTCTTTACGATGAGGTAGGTAAACATTTTATATTTTATTTAATATTTCGTATTTCGTTTTCGATGTTCAACAAAACTGATACAGTATTTTGGGTTATAGCGAAAGATTCTTGATATTTTTGATTTACACTAAATAATAAAAAATACTAAGAAATGAAAAATTTTTGTTGTGTCTGCTATCTTATACAATATTTCTTAGCCTGTTTTTTGCTGGGTACCTTAAATCTTCTTCCTTATCCCTTTATTAAGTAACGAAATGACGTAATGTCGAAAAATAGACTCACGGTCTAAAAATGTACCGCTTAGGAAAGAATGGGCTAGAGAAATAATATCAATACTTAATTTTGTGCATTATGTAATTTGTATATCATAACTGTAATAAAATTGTCTATAAATAACAAGAATCACTTATTTATAATTTCATTTGCTCGGGATTTCGAACGGGGCAAGCTGGTTGGAAAACATATGGTAAAAAGGAAGCAAAAAATACAAATTCAGTACATTTAACGCCTTGTGCATTAAAAGTGCCGTATACACATCGAATTTAATCAAATTCCGAAACAAAAAGTTATTTCTGAATTTTTGAAAGGGGCACTAATAGGGAAAGATCGCATGTAAGTTAATAACAAAATTGTTTTCACTTTTTATACCATGTATATATAAAATATACATAGTATATTAAGTTTAGTTCCAAGTTCGTAGTGCTTAAATGTATTGATGCTACGAAAAAAATTTTGGTATAGGTGTTCAAAAAATCACCTAATTAGTCCATTTCCGGTTGTCTATCTGTCGTCTGTCTGTCCGTCTGTCATCATGATTACTCAAAAACGAAAAGCGATATCAAGTTGAAATTTTTATAGCGTACTGAGGACGTAAAAAGTGAGGTCAAGTTCGTAAATGATCAACATAGGGCAATTGGGTCTTGGATCTTGTAAACCGTTAGAGATAGAACAAAAGTTTAAATGTAAAATATATTCCTTATAAAAAAATTAACAACTTTTGTTTGAAACATTTTTTCGTAAACATTACTGTTTGCCCGTGAGAGCGCAAATTATGCGCAAATTGTATAGTATGTATGTTATGGCCATATCAGTTATACCTATATGTGTGACATGTATGTATGTGTAATGTGCCAGAGTAATCAACACTGTCTATACATGGTATTTCAACAAGTAACTCAGTCAATTGTTTGTTTTCACTTGTTTTTTTATAGCTTTTAGCCTAAAAAATACAAAAATTGATTATTAATTTTTATTCAAAAACCCAGTTCTATACGAAGAGCGATTTCCCGAATCGATTTCGACCAATTTTTCAGATAATATTATTCTAATAATGACTAGAAAACTGCAGTTATTCCTGCTATTATTTCTTAATTTGTTTAATTAAAAAAAAAAAAAAAAAACGATATATTAACGTGACCGTACCTAATATAATGCGATTAAATCAATCAACATTCGTGTCTCTAACGAATACGTTTCTAAACTATCTTTGATAACAATGTATCGACGTGAATCCGTTTAAATTATTGCAATTTTAAGCCATTTGAGTCATCTAAGGGTTAATTTAGAAAAATAAAAGATTACATAAAACTTAATAATATAAAAAAAAAAATATTAAAAATCAGTAATAAAAAAAATAAAAAAATTATTATTATTATTATTGAATATTAAATATCTACCATTCTTTTGAAGCAAGTTAAGTCAACAAGTGAAATTAGGTGATTTCTTCAAGTAGGTTAAATTACTTATAATACAATATATCAAATAAAACATGTACCTACTAATATTATACGTATCATGATACCATTATTAATTTAACAATCTTTACAAATCTTACTAACATACAAGAAAAAATTACTTGTATAACAGAGCTCCATCACTTAAGTCTTATTTGTCCCTCATTATATCTTATATATTCTTTTTCTAGCCTGTTTTTTTCTGTCTATGCGATATATTCCTTACCACTTTGTCAAATTTCATGATTTACTTACTATTTTCAAGTTTATCGTGCTGGCTACTGACATAAAAAACAGTAAATTATGTAATTTGTATATCATATACGTAATAAAATTGCCTATAAATAAAAATAAATTACTATTGATATTATATGATTTCACTAGCCTGTTTTTAGCCACAAGTACCGCACTTCGGAACTGCGTAAGGCTTGGGCTAGCATTTCTTAGTAAAATATTATTATTTTTTTGAATTGGGGTTTATGCATTTTCTAGTTTTTGAAAATATGCTATGTCTACATAAAATAATGGAGAGGGGGTTAGAATGCCGAGATCTTCAACACATATACCGACTTTCAAACTCTTTGACTCGATTTGGAAAGACTGTATAGAAGTTCGAAGCCATAAACTTCGCGAAAAAACGTCATATTTCGGTATAAAAAGGGAAGAAGGAGACTAGAAAGTTGACACCCCCAAGTGACACATTCTTGAAACTAACTTAATCTATATATCGATTTTTAACCTCCTAGCTCAAATTGGGGAGCCCCCCCCCCTAAAATGTTGAAATCAGCTCCTGCTTCTATATCATTGCCTATAAATAATTGATCTGGTTAGTAAACAACTTTACATACCAAATTTTAGCTTCCTGTATATGCAAAGGTTGTTTTTTTTTAGAGGTTCATATTTTCGAAATTCTTTTATTTGATAACCAATCTGACAGCAAAGAATCAGTGTTGCCAGATTGGGGAATTTCTCTTAAATTTAGTGAATTTTATTTAGTTATCTTCAGGTTGTTTTTGCTTCAAGGTAGCCACGCTTGCGTTCCATACATGTAATTGTTATACCATGTATATATGAAATATACATAGTATATTAAGTTTAGTCCCAAGTTTGTAACGCTTAAAAATAATGATGCTAGGAAAAAAATTTTGTTATAGGTGTTCACTAAATCACCTAATTAGTCCATTTCCGGCTGTCCGTCCGTCTGTGGACACGATAACTCAAAAACGAAAAAAGATATCGAGCTGAAATTTTTACAGCGTACTCAGGACGTAAAAAGTGAGGTCAAGTTCGTAAATGAGCATCATAGGTCAATTGGGTCTTGGGTCCGTAGGACCCATCTTGTAAACCGTTAGAGATAGAACAAAAGTTTAAATGTAAAAAATGTTCCTTATCAAAAATTAAACAACTTTTGTTTGAAACATTTTTTCGTAAACGTCACTGTTTACCCGTGAGGGCGCCAATTAGGCGGAAATTTTATAATATGTACTATACTTGATTATCAGTTATGTATGTGTCACATGTTTGCATGTGTAATGTGATAAAGAAATCAACACTGACTATGCATGGTATTTCAACAATTAACTCAGTCAATTGTTTGTTTTCACTTGTTCTTTTACAAAATTGCTTAAATACACTTACTTCTCGGGAGTGATTTCTTGAACCGTTTCCGTTGTTATCTGTTTAAAGTGGTCTTTATTTCTAAACGACCATTGACATTCCTATCGAATTGACTTTTTCAATTTGTGGCATCCTGTGTGACACCATTCGATTTCAAAAAAGAATAGCTGAATGTTAATATTTTCGAAAGCAAAGATTTTTATAAAAAAAATTTTTTTCGTAAACCGTAATAATAAAAAAGTTTTCCATACGAAGCCTACTTAAGTGGACACTCTGTATATGCAATCAGACATCTCCAAAACCTTTTAAATTATGTTCTAGGTTTCGCGAAATGGATTTATAACACAGCTTTACCTCTCCAAATTCACCTTCGATTTAGTGGCATAAGTCTATTTTTTCGGGAAAATATGACAAACCAAATATTAAAATTATGATTTTAGTAAAAATATAAACAGAAACAAATATATATCATTAAAATAGAATATAATCATTATCTCTTTGTCATCAAAATACGCAAATTATTTATATAATATTGATAATAAACTTAATAAAAAAAGAGCATCTTATATGTATATTATATAAAATATGTATTGTTATCATTGTTTATTATCATATATTTATACATAATGATATCTTTGTTTGATAAGTGAGAAGTGAATGTATGTATGTCTTTATCTATATTGTTGTTTCATCCAAGGACAGGTAAGAAACAACAACAGTGGTAATATTTCTGTTCTAAAATACGGTATTCAACACATGCTGTTTTAAGTGAATATGTCAAAATATAATAAAATTAATTTTTTTTTTTATAATAAAACCATATTTCTTGTAAAAAAAGTTTCAATAAAATACATTTCGAATTTGTTTATATGTTACAATCAACCAGAAAAAAGTATGCATTCGGGAAAGTTGTGCGAAAATTAATTTGTGGATTGTTGTTTTGAAAAAAAGTTTAATAAGTGATTTATAAAGGTCGTTATACAATTTTTTTTTTTAATAGGAAAGTTGTGTTTGTTTCAAGTAACTTTCATATTACACTCTTATTATGTTTTAAACAACTGAACATAAGTTGAAAAAATTTATTTTTCATAAAATATGGTGAATTAACACCAACATTTGCGTTAATTTTTAAAACTCGCGCGTCTTTGAAACGTTTGACATTTCATAGACGTCATAATGTTATGGTAAAAAAGGCGGGTGTAACTACTAAATGGATAAAGTTTATATTACGCGCGCTAAACAAAATTACGGCGGGTGTTTTTGAAAAAAGCGACTGTGCAATTTGTTAACAAAAGTGCAATATCAACAAATTTAATTTAGTGCAAATATTTTATTTTTTTTTGGAATTTAATTTAATTTTTTGTTTGTTTAATTTCAAAGTGTTTTTTGTACGGTGATGGCCCAGTGTTATATAAATATACGGTTCAATTATTGCTGTGTACAGGGTGTTTATTGTGATATTGGTCCTGGATAACATACAGTGTCTACAATTTAAGTTTTCTTTTTTTTTTGGATGCAGTGATTTGTTTAATTTTCTTCTGAGTGATTTTTTTTGTTAAAGGTTATGTGAAGTTTGAATGTTATTGTTGACGGATGCACTTGTTTTAAAAGTGTTTTGTTGTAAATTGTTAACGCATTGAATACACACATACACTTTGTAACGCATGTGTGTTATAAATTGTTGCGTCAGTAGGTCACAATGATCGGCGGATATTATGAGAGGAATCCGTTATTAAAAGGAACGTCATCTATTTTATCAAGGTAAGACAAAGAAGCGTATATTATAACACCTATAATAATATAACGTGTTATATATTCAATTCTTTTTTCATACACTTTAAAAAAAAAGTATTTTGATTTGACGATAAAAAAAATCGATATGTTTTTTGAAAATAACTCAATGAAACTTATCATCCGTTACTTTTTCATTCTTATCTGTAAAATTTTAAGTTAAACTAAGTGTTTTAATGACCCAAGCACGTAATTTACAACCTACACGAGCTGTTCACACGATTTTTTTCATTTTGAAATGATTAAGTAAAGAAGTTAGTTCTTTTTGGAATAATTAATAAGGGATTTTTCAATTTAAACATTCGAGTATCGAAAATGTGGAATATTTGATTTTTAATCAGTTTGGCAATCTAATAATCTGTCGAAAAAACAGACGTTAGTTTTCATTTAGTGATTTAACGCCTGTTGACGACTAGCAATAGTCTTTTAACATCGTAAAAAATATGCCACTGAAGCTACCAGCGCGCTGGTAGATCTTCTGGTTTTCTTGGTATGTACTTGCTTCTCGAAGTGTACAGAAGAGGCCTAGGTGATTGGACAGACACACTTGACCTTTAAAATAGGTCTGGAGTCTCTTGATCTTTAATAAACCGGTGAAATTCGACTTTTCTGCCTTTCAAGTAAATGGGAATTTTTTTCTTCTGACTTTCTTGGTATGTACTTGTTCCTCGAAGTGTACAGAAGAGATTCAGGTGATTGGACGGACGGACTCGACCTATAAAAAAGAATCTTTTATCTATTTTTTCAAGCATCGTTTTGACGTGCTTGGCAGTGATCGACGCAGTTTTCCGAGCTCAAAAATGTAATAGAAATTTAATAATCCACGTTTTAAAAAATTTTTAAACTTCGATATATAATGAAATCACGATTTTCAAAAATCGGATTAAAAACAAAAATTTCCCAATTTTCTTTACACTTTATAGAAAGATTTCTAACTTATGAAACCTCGAGAGAAAAATTCCTATCAACTTGACAGGCAGGAAAGTTGACTTGTCCCGATTTATTCAATGATAAATCGCTCCAGACCTTTTTTAAGATCGAGTCTTCCGCCTGTACATTCAATTAGGCCTCTTTTGTACATTTCGAAGAAAGAGTTCTGCATTGATCTACGAAATCGCAAACTTTGCAGCTGATTATCTCGCGATCTAAACGACCGAAAATTCTGCAACTTCTAGGATGAACGGGATCTTACAGCTTACATTATTCTGAGTCTGTGAAAAAGGTCAAATCTGAGCCTGTGAAAAAAGTGCTTTCATGCTGGCCGGAGATTTATAAAGCATCTCAATGCAATAAATAGCGTTTTATAGTTGGAAGCACTTTATGAAGGGAAAATATGGCCTTAGGGATAGAGCTCTGCTGCTCATGAGATTTTATTTTTAGTGGTTCTACTTAGAATAAAACCGTACTTGGTTGGTGATATGAAAGTAGACAATTTTTTAAATTTTATCAAAATAATTGTTTTATATTTACAATTTATTTTTGTACCATGTATATATGAAATATACATAGTATATTAAGTTTAGTCCCAAGTTTGTAACGCTTAAAAATAATGATGCTAGGAAAAAAATTTTGTCACGGGTGTTCATAAAATCACCTAATTAGTCCAATTCCGGTTGTCCGTCCGTCTGTGGACACGATAACTCAAAAACGAAAAAAGATATCGAGCTGAAATTTTTACAGCGTACTCAAGACGTAAAAAGTGAGGTCAAGTTCGTAAATGAGCATCATAGGTCAATTGGGTCTTGGGTCCGTAGGACCCATCTTGTAAACCGTTAGAGATAGAACAAAAGTTTAAATGTATCCTTATCAAAAATTAAACAACTTTTGTTTGAAACATTTTTTTGTAAACATCACTGTTTACCCGTGAGGGCGGCAATTAGGCGGAAATTTTATAATATGTACTATTGTACTATACTTGATTATCAGTTATGTATGTGTCACATGTTTGTATATGTTATGTAATAAAGAAATCAACACTGACTATGCATGGTATTTCAACAATTAACTCAGTCAATTGTTTGTTTTCACTTGTTTTTACAAGTTTTACTTATATTTATTAAAGTTACTTAAAATAACTTACTTATGGCATGGCGGTGTTACTTATACTTACAGTTAAAAGTTATACTTTCACTTTATTTTCTAAGGTTATAACATTGTATTCTACTATAACTTGTACAACAGAGCTAGATAGCTAGCAAGCTGTTTGTTTGTGTGTTGTAGTTTTTTAGTTATTTTTATTTTGGTTACCATGAATATTTTAGAATTTAGCACATCAATAATACATAAATTAATTCAAATATTATTAAATTTTCTATGGGTAATGAATGGGTATATCCTATTCACTAAAATTATTGTATTGTTTCAAAAAAATTAATTCTGAATATGAGTGTAAGAAACATTCTCACGAATATTTAAACCAATTATTATTTTTGTTGCGAGATCTTGTGTAAGATGATTTCAGTTTTAAAGACATGCAGCCGCTATCGTCTCATAATATATGTCTTTCACGATGGATCTCAGATTAGTCAAAATTTTTTAAAACGGCGATAAAAATGAAATGATCCTCGATAGAAGTCCTATCCCGTCAGCAATCGCCTCAATCGTTCGATAATCTTTAAATGAAGGATTTGCCGCACATTCTCCGCATGCGTCAAATATTTCACCATAAATCATAACCTAATGATTTTATATAAAATTCATACATTAGTTTATATAAATGTACTAGATTGATACACGCCCGCTTCACTGGGCGGGTTAAAAGTAAAAACCACCGCTTTAAAGCCTCCATCCTTTCTTGATATACACAGTTTTTGTTAAATGTAAAATAATCATAATTCATTGAGTATATCAGAATAGTTGGCCATGATTTGTTTGATATTAACTATTTTAAATTTTTACAGAATTCTTTAATTTATAGTTCAAAATGATGATCATAGATCTGCTTCATCTATAATCATTATTTTGAACCATAAATTACAGATTTCTGTAAAAGTTTAAAAAATGGTAAATGTCAAATTAAATTTAATTTTTTTAATTTATTTTTTAATATATTTTTATAAATTATAGATCATGTGTTATTCTGATATATCAGTTATATTGCTGTACAGTTTCATTAAAAACCATTCGCTAGTTTTAGCGTGAAAGCGTAACAAACAAACAAACAAACATGCTTACTTTTATATTTATAATATATAGGGATAGGAATTTGTATTTTATTAATCTATTCGCACCGTGCGTGAGTTTTTTTGGAGGCGTTTCCATGGTAACGATACACTACTTTAATTATAGAATTGTATGGATGCATATATAATTGTATGGATTGCTATTTATGACATACATTGAAAATTTAATATAATTGTCTCACAAATTTAAATAAATAATTATGATAATTTACATTTGAAAAAAAAATATTTGTGCAATTTGATTTCTTATTTTCACAATTTTTAATGCATTAAGTTTCATTAATTCGTGTTTTTAAATAATTTTAATTTGACATTTTCTATAACATCAACATGTAAAGAACTGCAAATTAGTCATAACAGCCTCCTATCGCCAAAATTTTTCACTGAAAGCGACGGCATCGATTTTATTGTCCCTACCATGACTACGCACACAACGAATATATTGCTTATGTATGCAATCTATTTAACACATTCAGTCTAGACAAAAATGGTGGTCAGATTAAATTTTTAAATTGTTATATTTCGAAGTAAATTCGTATGAAAGTTATAGTACGAGTAAAGTATAAATGTTTTTATGGGAGATTCTATTAATTGATGTGAGTTTTGTCCCAATCCCGACACTTTTTTTTGGAGCTAGGGGCTTACTGATTAACTATGTTAGTTTTATCTATTCTTTTCTATTATCAAATATTAATATCAAACATAAAATTAAATACTTTTAACATAAAAATACTCATATTAATATTATTATTATTATTATTATTATTGATATTATTATACAACATAAAAATATGTATATAAAAAAAAAAACGTAATAGTATCAACATAAATACCCCCTGCAATCAGAGAGCAGCATTGAGCAAGTATATAATAGGTTCATTATTGTAGGTCGAAGGTAAATTCATTGAATATAAAAAAATTGTTGGAAGGATAAAAATAAAAGTACATTTTCCTTCTTAAAATATCTTTAACAAGTGACAACAAACAATTGACTGAGTTAATTGTTGAAATACCATGTATAGACAGTGTTGATTACACTGTCACATTACACGTACATACATGTACTGTGTTACACACATACATAACTGATATTCCCATATAATACATCACTACATAGTATAAAACAAAGTCGCTTTCTCTGTCCCTATGTCCCTATGTCCCTTTGTATGCTTAAATCCTTGAAACTACGCAACGGATTTTGATGCGATTTTTTTAATAGATAGAGTGATTCAAGAGGAAGGTTTATATGTATAATAACATCCATTAAATAGTGAAGAAGTACTGCTATTTTTGAGGTTAATAGTTAAAAATGTAAAAAGTAAATAAGTAAAAATGTAGTGTATGAATTTAGATATTCCAAAGATAGCAGGAAATCTTCATGGTATAGGGAAAGGGGGATTGTTTTACTCCAAATTTAACGCGTGCGGGCCACGGGCAGTAATGAATAAATCAAAACTACTGGATCGATTTTAATCACATAGTCTATATATTTTATACCCGTGCGAAGCCAGAGCGGGCCGCTATGTTTTTATATACAACGTTCACAGTTTTTCTGTAGTGTATTTAGTATCAGCATTGCACCCGTGCGAAGCGGGAGCGGGTCGCTAGTACTATATAATTTGCGCCTAATTTTCGCCCTCACGGATAAACAGTGATGTTTACAAAAAAAATGTTTCAAACAAAAGTTGTTTATTATTTTTTAAGGAACTTTTTTTTCATTTAAAGTTTTGTTCTATCTCTAACGGTTTACAAGATGGGTCATGCAGACCCAAGCCCCAATTGACCTATGTTGCTCATTTATGTCCTGAGCACGCTGTAAAAATTTCAGCTTGATATCATTTTCCGTTTTAGAGTTATCGTGTTGACAGACAGACGGACAGACAACCGGAAATAGACTTATTAGGTAATTCTATAAACACCTAGACCATAATTTTTTTAATAGAATTAATATTTTTAAGCGTTACAAACTTGGGACTAAACTTAGTATACCTTGCATATTACATATATGCATGGTATAAAAACGGCTAAATCGGATTGATTTCAGTAGATTACCAATTACCACGTGGAAACTTTCAATATATTCCAGTTAATGATAAAAATAGGTAATTTTACTTACGACCATCTGCATCCGCGTGTACAAGTTTATATGTCTGTACTGTATATGAGCCTTCGTTATCAGTTTTTTAATGTTCTGTTTATTTATGATTTTTAAACAACCTATTTTTATTATAAACTTTTATCAGTTCGGTTTTTTTATATTTTTTATTATTATTTGATTTCTTATTTTTTCTTTTTTTTAATTCTCTTTTTTGTAAATTATTTTTATGATCTTAAAAATTACTTTTCATTTAGTAAAAATGTAAATAATTATGCGATTGCACACTTTAATTAAGCATTGCCAAAATTTAAAAGTTGTAGAAACCCGCTGAAAAATCGATGGTAGCCTTTACTATGCAAATTTTTATACCATGTATGTATGAAATATGCATAGTATATTAAGTTTAGTCCCAAGTTTGTAACGCTTAAAAATATTGATGAAACGAAAAAAATTTTGATTAAGGTGTTCATAGAATCACCTAATTATCCATCCGTATGTCTGTCTGTCTGTCGTCTGTCCGTCTGTCATCACGATTACTCAAAAACGAAAAGAGATATCCAGCTGAAATTTTTATAGTGTGCTTAAGACGTAAAAAGTGAGGCCGAGTTCGTAAATGAGCATCATAGGTCAATTGGGTCTTGGGCCCGTCATCTTGTAAACCGTTAGAGATAGAACAAATGTTTAAATGTAAAAAATGTTCCTTATAAAAAATAAACAACTTTTGTTTGAAACATTTTCTTGTAAACATCACTGTTTACCCACGAGGGCGCTAATTACGTGTAAATTTTGTGGTATGTATTAATATGGGAATATTAGTTATGTGTGTGTGGCTATTTAAGAGTGGAAATCTTTCTTTATTTACGTGACGTCAAAAAACAAACGATTGCGTCATCAAAACTGTCTACACATGGTATTTCAACAATTAACTCGGTCAATTGTTTGTTTTCACTTGTTTTTTAATAAATCTTATCACGATTGGGCGAGTAGTTTTTGAAGTAGCATCAAAAATTCTGCACGAAAAGCTTTTAATTCGTAACGATTCTAAAGAATACTATTGAAAATACTCATTTTATCATCGAATGGGAACTCGACCCTTAATTACAGCTGTTAAAATGACATAAATTTGACTTGTTTTTGGTCTCAATTAAAATTTAAATAATTGCAAAAACTTGTTTATAAATATAAAAAAAAACATTTTTTTAAGCAAATTATTGGAAATAAATTATTTATTTTATTATTACCTAAAAATGTTCGGAATTTGTAAAAAAAAAAAAAAATTAAATAATTAAAATATTTTTGTATAAACATAAAAAAAATTCATGCGAAACTAATTTTGATGTAACTATAACTACTTTCTTTTAAAAAAAAAAAATAACGAAGAATTCTTTTATAAATTGATGAAACCTGTTGAAAACTCGTTTGTATACTTGAACCACTTTGGTTAAGCATAAAAAAGTTTGATTATGTGTCTCAACTACTTTATGTTTATTAAATATTTGGTATCTAAATAATTTTTTTTTACGATTAATTTCAGACTTTTAGACCTAAAGTATTTAACAGATAATTGCCAAAGCCGTTTTTTTAATCTCTTCTCATGAAAAACTTCTACTTCTAAAGTAATTTTTTTGTTCAAAGTATTTTCGGTTAGATGTTTTTGGAGGATAAACTTGTAAGACATCGTACTTTCAATGAAGTATAATTTGAAGTTAGTCTCAATGTATTAATAAATTTTTTGTATAACTTTCCCCATTTAATATAAATAAATATCTATATTCTGACTCATCTAACAACCGGAATCTAGACTACAGCGTTCTCTATCGCATAAATGTATAGCAGGTATATGGTATCTCTATCAGATTTCAGATATAATTGTGTATGTTCAAAGGATTCTGGTTTTTGTTTAAATTAGACCTACTTATTTGTTTTTAATGAAATATTAATTGATTTTACTACAATAAATCTAATAATGATTGTTTTTACATTAAAAATCATTATTTAATTATTTTTAAGTTTATAAATTTAGGTTTAAGGTAGTTAGACCTGAAATTATAACAGCATACGCTAGTATACCCACAACCCAACACTTTCAATTCGATACTTTTTTACTTATTTTTTTGAATATTATTCATCATTATTTAATTCCACTTGTCAAATGCTGTTTTAACCCGAGAGCTGTTAGACATTTTTGGGTAGATGTTTAAGGCATTTTGAAAATTCGTCAGATACCTCTCCCATAATATCCTAATACAAAAATGCAGACCTGGCTGAAGGGTAGCGGTATCTTTAAAGCCCCTAAACATGAGCAACAGTTAGGGTGCATGAGCCGATATACGAATAGGTGTCAGGCCCATACTGACTGATGATATTCACAATGCTTCTGGCGAATAGTACTTTTTAACACTGTAATTTCACTGATTCTACTAATGGCATACCAGCAATATCAAAATGACAAAATGGGTTAAGAAATAATAGAGTGACGAGCTGTGTGAAAACAAACATAGCGTTTACACGTGTACTGAATAGGATCGTAGTTCAATAATGCGTATTGATAAACGCACCAAAAATCATTGCGGGAAAACCAAGTAGCATTGCGACATCTGCAATGTAGTATGTGACTCAAGACGACCATAATGTCGAGTTTTACTTATTATTTACTAATGTAAGGGGCGTTAAAGATTTTATACCATACAGTATTGTAAATAACGCCATAGTTATGAATCTTACGGCTATATTATACAGACTATTATCCAAAGAGTTTATACAACTAGACAGTTTATACGCCAGGGCTCAAAACTGGCGATATAATGAATAAGAGAGAAGACTGCCAGTGACTTCCCCTGTATCCTTGTCGAATCTATGTCTTATTGGCTACATATTGTTTACATTATTGGAAAGACACAAAATCTTTATGCATCATATGATTATGACATATGACTATGACAAGGACACAAGGGAACTCACCGCCAGGCTTCTTCTCTCTCGTTTATCATATCGCATCCAGGATAGCAGATCCTTCGCGTCCTCTCTTTTTGAATATCTGTCTCTATACCATACCATATTGTAATAAACGCCACACATTTCTTACAGTGCACATAGCGGTCAAACTTGTAACATCCATCTTTTTGATTCGGGAGCTAAAAACAATTTTTTAGTAAAAATAACTCTATGGAGACTAGAAACAGTCTAAACAACCTGGCGAGGCACAATAAAGTCAATATTACCTGGATCCCCGGACACTCTGGTTGGAACGGTAGTGAGAGAGCAGACAAGCTGGACAAACTGGGAACCACCATGGCTCCCACTCAAGAAAAGCTTGCGAGGATGCCATACCATGAAGGTCTTAACAGATTAGGAGATAATCTGAAAAACCAACAATTAAAGGCATGGACCAGCTACGAGGGAGGGCGAATCGCCAAAAGCCTGTTGGGTGAAGGAAACTCGCTCGGTAACAGAGCCGAGGAGATCTTGAAACTAAACAGATCTGATATTAGAGTCATCGTAGAGTTACTCACAGGGCATGATAACCTGAACATGTTTCAACATCAGATTGGAAAAAGACAATCTCCCGCGTGTGACAGATGCGGAGAAAATTCAGAAGAAACATCGATCCACTTTCTCTGTTACTGCCCGGCGCTCATACAGCAGCGAAGGAAATGGTTTGGTCCGACCATAGTCGAACCAGAAGAAATTAGGAAACTCAGCGCTAGGCAAATCCTCGGTTTCAGTACATCAGTTGGTTATAAAAGCCAATGAAAAGTGTAGCGGGGATACAGTACAAGGGTCGATTTGGCAGGGTACTCTGAACCATTGCTTCGAGGCGCGATCCTCGAGCATGGCCCGCTAACCTCCATACCCATACCCATACCCAACTCTATGTTTACTTTTCGGCATACCATTTAATTGGAAGGGGAGGGAGGAAAGAGTTAAAAAAATCAAAAAGCTATTCTCGTTTTATTATCCTGTATTTTTATTTAAAAAAATTGTGTTATTTCTCTTAAAAGTTGACATTAAAAAATGTCAACAGCATTCTTTTAATTTATTATATAATTAAAAAAATTTGTTTATTTATATTTAATTAATGAGAAAGTATGTATGCTATGTGTTACCTATGTCGCGTTGTTGGTAGGCTTAGTGTGTAGATGTGTAAATGTAGTAGGTAGGTATCTATCTATCTACACAATTAAATTATTGTGGTGTTTTATTTATTATCATAAATTCATTTAAAAAAAAATTACAATTATAATTCTTTTTTTTTTTTTTTTATTTAAAAATAATAAATTTTAATTAGTTTTAATTTCCTTATAGAAAGTTTTATTTTTTTTTGTTCAATTTTATTTTACGTGTTTATTTTTTAAGAAAATTTTTTTAAATTATAACACAATTGAGATCAGATTATGTACAGATTATGTACAGGACAAGACATTTAAATGTTTTCAATTAGTAATGTTTTTATACCATGTAAAAAAAAGTCCGAAGTAACGCTTAAAATATTGATGCTACGAACAAAATTTTGGTATAGGTCTTTATAAAATCACCTAATTAGTCCATTTTCGGTTGCCTGCCCGTCTGTCCGTCTGTCTGTCAACACGAGAACTCTAAAACGGAAAATGATATCAAGCTTAAATTTTTACAGTGAGCTCAGGATATAAAAAGTGAGGTCGAGGTCGTAAATGGGCAACGTTGGTTAATTGGGTCTCAGGTTGGTAGGACCAATCTTGTAAACCGTTAGAGATAGAACAAAAGTTTAATTGTAATAAAATATTCCTTATAAAAAAATTAAGAACTTTCGTAAACATCACTGTTTACCCGTGAGAGCGCAAATTAGGCGCAAATTATATAGTATGGTATTATATGGGAAAATCAGCTATATATGTGTGACATGTATGTATGTATGTGTAATGTGACAGTGTAATCAACACAGTCTGTATATGGTATTTCAACAATTAACTCAATCAATTGTTTGTGTTCATTTGTTTTATTATTATCCTAGTATTCTCTTAAATTATTTAAAATGAAAATATGTTTTTACATGAAAACAATTTGCAAGATTTTTTTTTAAAAGTTTTATTTTATACGTTTCTTTAATGTCCGATCAACCTTAAGGCCATTTTTTTTTTTTGCAGTAAGTACTTTTTGTTACAGTATTCGTAGCAAGAAGACAGATGCTTTAGGGTAAAAATGGCCATAACTATTTTGATTACATTCGTATAAAATTGACCCATAATTTGATACAATGGTCGTCGTTGCATCTTAATAAAATTAAATTTGTAATTTTAATAAATATAAAAGAAGTTTTATTATTTATTAATTATTGTTATTATTTATGTTTGTTCAAACTCAAAGAGAACTAAATATATTTTTTCATAAACTAGGTCATTAATAATCATAACATACAGTGGTGGATTTACACTAGGGGTAGTCGGGGCTAGTGCCCAGGGCGGCAAATTTTCTAGGGCGGCAAAATTTGGAATGTGAGAAAATATTTTCTATACAATATATAATTAACTAAATCTTTTAAATAAACATTTTATTTTTCAAGAAATATAATTTATGCATTATGTATCAAATCAAAATTTTGTATATTATAATATGGGAAATTTAAGTGAAAACTATTAAAATAGTTTAATTAATTTATTTCCATAAAGGTTTGCAAAAATAAAATTTCATATTTTTATTTTCTGGAATTGATAAATTAATATACTTTTTTTGAAGAATTAAAAATATTTTCAAATTATGCATGTCTTTTTGATAACAGAAACTTTAATTGATCAATGAATTTTCCTAAAATTGGAGAATTATCAAATAATACTGATTAATTTTAATTTAAAAGAACAGTAACAAATAATATGTAATACATAATAAACTTTCTGCAATTAATTAGTTATTCTATTTTTAAAAAAAATAAGATATCAAAACTATTAAAATAAAATTTCAGTCATAGGGCGGCATTTTCTAAAGTGCCCCAGGGCGGCAGAAATTTAAATCCGGCCCTGATAACATAATAATAATAATAATTCATACATTTATAATATAAAAAATAATTGCACAAAATTATTAATAATTTTGCAATCAAATTACCAAACCAAACAGTAAATAAATATGAAATACAATATATCCGCCATTCATGCTTATTAATTTATGTGTGCGTCTATAAGCTTGATTCTTAAGGCGTATGAGAAGTTTGGGATAAAAATATTGCGATATCTCAAAAACTCTGCATCCAATCATTAAATTAACCTGATTTTTATACTTTTTGGATCGAAATTACCCCGTCTACCGAGTTTTATCAAATTCCAAAACAAAATTTTGGATAAAACTCACTTTATAAGGTAGTTTTAACCCACAAAGTACAAAAATCGAGTTTATTTTATGATTGGATGCGTGGCTTTTGAGATATAATCCAAAATTGGGCACAAAGTGTGATTTTCTCAAAAACTATGCATCCAGTCGATACTTTAACCCGATTTTTGTACTTTTTGGGTCAAAATTATCTTATATATAGAGTTTTGTCAAAATCGGAAACAAAAATTTTTTCCCGATTTTTTCGATTTCGGTACCCCTTAAAAAAATTGTAGAAAAGCCAGACATTTTTTTAATCTCCAATTTCGATAAAACTCAGTATATAAAATCTGAATTTGGAATAGGCCCCTTATCCAATTTCATTGTTTCAATACCCAGTTTTTGAATGTAGATGCTTTCATGAGCATCTAATTTGCTAGGGCTACCATCGAATACACGTAGTTATAAACAATATTAATAAACCAAAATTAGGGTATTTATTTGAACAACCCCTTGCAAGAATTCTTTATTTTTTTTTATTTTTCTATGATCATTTCAATGATTTCATTTAAAAAATAAAAATATAATAATTACACGCATTTATGTTACGTAACGCATTACAGCTCTACACAGACGTAACGCACGTAACGGTAAGCGTAGCGTAGAGGTATAATAAATAGTACTCTAAAGTATAGTCTTAATTAGTTAACATAAACAAATTGTTAAAGATTTTTAATTGGCCATACTTTATTATAAAATGTATAGCTCTGTAGCTCTGTAGCTGTCTGTATTCTGAAACTAACTTCATTCACTTTACTGTTAAGTTAGTTCTCTATTTAATTACATATATTAAGTGTCCTTTGCTAGCTTACTGTTATAGGTCTAGGGTCAGTTGTAGCTTTCGAAAGTTATTTCAGAACGAATGAGAATTTGAGAAGTTGTCAAAGTCGTGTATAGAAAAATTAATTTTGTCATTCGATATCCGGTGCCTCAGAATAGAACTAAGATAAAAAAAAACTTAATCTGAGTTTCAACAGGTTTTAAATGAATAGATGGGTATTGAGAAACCATAGAAATTTACAACAAAATGTATGAATGAAATTGAATGTTCTTACAAACATAAATAATGAATTTTTAATGAAAACTTAACATTTACGATACATTTAATTTAAACTTTATAGATACATTTTTTGATGAACAAAGTTTCCAAAAATCACTTAAAATTCCTAGATCATAGGGCTTTTTACTATCATTTTATCGTTCAAAGTTGGCTGAAAAAATGATGAATCATATGGATTATTCTTTTCAATTAGATATTTCTATATCAAAAAATTTAGAGAGTGTGATAAAAAACTATCTAAAATATTTATACAATCTTGTAGTTTATAATAATACCATAAAAATATAAGGTTGTCGATGATGAAACAAAATTTTAATTTAATTATGAGTTCATCGAAGATCCATCATTTCATAAACAGAGACGACTATAATTAGAGTATTGATGATTGAAGAGCGATATTTATATTATCAAAATTTATAAGCATCCCTTGCACACAATATATTATATATTTTTGTAGTTGTGTGGTATTGTAAAGCTAAAAATAAGACATTATTTGACTACAAAGTATGTATTTGGTTTATATGTATGTACCGTGCAATAAACCAAAACTTTTTTACAATACTGTAGGGAAACAAACACCTTAAGATACTAAAAGCAAAAAGTACTTCAGTAGTAAAGTATTTTTACCATAAAAAACAGTAATATTTTTTTGGTATTTGGTTATGGTACACTTTTTCATGGGATTACTCAGATTGTGTACTCTTTGGGTAAGAAAGTAAAATTTAAAAAAAATCAAACAATCTCTCAAATTTCAATCCGATCTGAAATGACTGTCAAATTCAACGTCTGGCACTTGATCTATGAAACATATAAACTCACCAAAAAAAAAAAAAAAAAATACACATCGCATCCAACCCCCCTCCCCTTAAAGCCCCACTTTTCTTTATACATATATACACAAACAAATATAAACGTATAAGAGTCATTTTCTTTTGAAAATATTTTTTTCCAGATTACTCTTTAATATAATTAAGAAAAAAGAAAATAACATACCTACGCACACTTGAAATAATAATACACTCTTCTATACATTTAAGCATACCGTACCAAATTTGGAACAAGAAAATCCAGTTGATTTGACTATTAGACAAATATTATTTAACTCGTCAGTACTCACACTGAGAGAATTTTACACTCGCTCGATTTAAAACATAAATAACTTTTATTTTTTAAATGGTTGAAACAAGTCTTTCAGAAATGTTGAGAATTCCTCTCATCAAGGGAGTAAAGGTGTAAGCAAAAAAATATTAATTTCGGAAATTTTCGAGCCTGTTTGTACACTTTCGTTAGTTTAATATAAGTCGTACTCATCATCATTCAATAATCACGTAATCAAACTAGTTTAAATTAACTATTGCATTAAAAATTTAATTTATATGAAATTATGTAGAGGTTATGATTTAAAAAGTTAAAGAATATTTAAAACGCTAAATATTTTACGCATGTGCAAAACTCGAGAGAAAATCTCTCATTTCGCGAATAAAAATTACAGAACGGTTTACGCAAGTGCTGACGGGCTAAAAATTGCTTCAAATCGGTTCAAGAAATTTATGTTAGAAAATATATCAGAAACTAAACATCCAATCCTTAACGTAGCTCGATTTTTGTTATTTTGCTAGTAAAAAAATCGGTAAAATCGATAAAATCATTCAATTCAATCGAAAAAGATGTAAAAAATTCATTTTGTTGTTGTAAAATAGTTTCTTTGAGTTTTCTCTGGTTACTAAAATAATTCCCGCCGTTCCCAATAATGCATATCCCTTTTTCTCGGTAAATAAATTTTACTAGTTAACCAACAAATAATTTATTTATTCGAGGAGTTATTAATCCTGTGTATGAACAACGAGTAACAACTATAGAACCTTTCAAATAAGCTAATAAATATGGTTTTTACCGCACTCATATATACACACTTAACAAATGTTTTTGATATTTCCGCATCTATTGTGTAACCAGTTTGTAACCATAGTAACCTTCAGGACTATAATATTGTAGATCTGTATACATATATATATGTATATGAATGAGTGAATAGGGAATCTCATTTAAAGCGAAAAAAAAACTTTGTTATTTAGTTAAGGTAGTCAGTCGAATAAAGAAAACTTTATCGTATGATTTTTTTTGCTTCTTGCATTTTGATCTTTTATTCTAAAAGTTTTTTTTTTTTACTTCCCTATATTTTATTCTAAATTGTTATATATTGTTACTAGCTGACCCGACCACGCGTTGCTGTGGCTCAATTATAATCAGAGAGATATGAAGATAGAGACCGCTAGGCTGTAAGTGGATGCAATATGGGAAGCGAGAGACAAGACTGCTAGTAGGTTCCCCTGTGTCCTTGTCTAATACATATACTTAAACTTACTAATACATATAATAAACATATATGTACATACTAGATTGATACCCGCCCGCTTCACTGGGCTTATAAGTAAAAACCACCACTTTATAGCGTCCACCCTCTCTTGATATACACAGTTTTCAATTTTGTTAAATGTAAAATAGTCATAATTCATTGAGTATATCAGAATAGTTTGTCATGATTTGTTTGACATTTACTATTTTAAATTTTTTACAGAATTCTTTTATTTATGGTTCACAATGGTGATCATAGATATCTGCTCCATCTATAATCATCATTTTGAACCATAAATTAAATTTTTCTGTAAAAATTTAAAAAAATGGTAAATGTCAAATTAAACTAAATTTTTTTTTTTGTTTAAATATTTATATAATTTATAGTTCATGTGTTATCCTGATATATGCGCTATATTGCTGTACAGGTTCATTAAAAACCATTCGCTAGTTTTAGCGTGAAAGCGTAAGTAACAAATAAACAAACAAACAAACAAATATGCTTACTTTCACATTTATAATATATAGGGATGATTATGACAAGGACACAGTGGAACTCACTGGCAGTCGTCTCTTTCATTCAACATACCGCATCCACTTACAGGCTAGCAGGTCCCTCGCGTTCTCTATGTAACCCGTGACTAAAAACAACAAATATAAAAGTGGAAGTTCTTAAACATCTTAAATGGCTAATCTTAATTAATGGTAATTGTCAGTATCGTCATTTTTTATTTATTTTGTATGCATTTGTATTGCTTAAAAATAATATATTTGTGTTATCAAAATAAATAAATTAATAACTATATAAATTAATTGATTATAATATGTTGATTGTAATCAAAACTGGGAAAAAATTTAAGCTCTGATAATAAATTTTTAAAACACTTTTAACTAGTTAGTAGTTAGCGGTGGTAACTAGTAGGTAAATAAACGTCATAATCAAATCTAAATACAATCAAATCAAATCTAATAAAATTTAACTTTCTCTAACATTGTCATGAGAGTCAAGACTGAAGAGTAGCTTAGTTAGCAAAGACTAAAGAGAAAGTAATGGAAAATAATAATATTATAAATAAATTAACAAATTATTATCATATCTAATTGTACAACTATACCAAAAATATTATTTCACCATGAAACATGTAATATAATATGTGTAATATAAAATTTACGTATCTTCAGACACATTTCTAACATTGTTTAGCCACATTGCCCACAATTTTTTTAACCCCCGAGCTAAAAAAAGGTGTGTTATAAGTTTGGACAGTTTAAGGTGATTGTTTCCCTACAGTATTGTACAGTATTTTATGGCACGCCATTTTACTATTTAATAGGCTAATTTTTACCGAGAAAAAAATTAATTAATTATTTTTTTTCAATCAGAAATTTTATATTTTATATTTTATATTTTGTAAAATAAATCTTAGTAAAAGAGAGATTGATATAAGATAAGATGAGAAAAGAGAGATGAGAATTAAAATTATGATGATAACATAATAAAAATGTATTATTATTATGTATCATCATAATAATAATGTATTATTATTATGATGATACATAATAATAATACATTTTTATTATGTTATCATCATAATAAAAATGTATTATTATTATTATGATACATAATAATAAATCAGTTAATTTTATTTGAATTAGATTAAAAAAAATGATTGAATTAAAATTATGTACATAATGGAAATATATGGCACGCCGTTTTACTATTTAATATGAATTAAAATTATGTACATAATAAAAATGATTGAATTAAAATTATGTACATAATAAAAATTATTGAATTAAAATTATGTACATAATGGAAATAGAGAATTAAAATTATGCACATAATAAAAATGATTGAATTAAAATTATGTACATAATGGAAATAGAGAATTAAAATTATGTACATAATAAAAATGATTGAATTAAAATTATGTACATAATGGAAATATATCGCACGCCGTTTTACTATTTTATATGAATTAAAATTATGTACATAATAAAAATGATTGAATTAAAATTATGTACATAATAAAAATGATTGAATTAAAATTATGTACATAATGAAAATGATTATTATTATGATGATAACATAATAATAATGTATTATTATTACGATCATTTTTTTCGGACATTAAATAGTAAAATGGCGTGCCATAGTACATATTTGGTTTATTGCAATCGTACATACATATAAACCAAGTACATGCTTTGTAGTCAAGTAATGAGTTATTTTTGGCTTTACAATACCACACAACTAAAAAAATATATAATATATTGTGTGCAAGTGATGCTTATAAATTTGATAATATAGATATCGCTCTTCAATCATCAATACTCTAACTATAGTCGTCTTTGTTCATAAAATGATGGATCTTCGATAAAATTAAACTTCTGATTAAATTAAATTTTGTTTTTATATCTTCGACAACCTTATACTTGTATGGTATTATTATAAACTTCAAGATTGTTTAAATATTTTAGATAGTTTTTTATCAAATTTTTTGTATATAGAAATATCCAATTGAAAAAGATAACCTGTGCGATTCTTCATTTTTTCAGCCAATTTTGAAGGATAAAATAATAATAATACTTTTCTGATTTTTTGAAACTTTGTCAATAAAAAAAAAATTTATTTATAAAAAATTTGGGCTGTATTTTATTTATAAATGGGCTGTATTTTATTTATAAAAAATTTATGGTTCCACATCTGAAAATTTTAAACCCACAAACTGCCTAGTTCTTTATATAAAACATTTATATTCTTGTGAGCATCATATAATAATATTTTTCGTATACCAGTAGCTATAAATATTGACTGATAAGTGCCTGACATAATAATAATACCAATAATAAGTTGCTTATCACATATAATAATAATTCATATGCAATTTTAATAATTAATATACAACAATGTATATATTAAAGTGAAGTGTTGATGTTGATATGTATTCAATATTCATATTTAATATTGATAACAGATAAGCATATAAATATTAATTAATAAATACTTATCTATTGATTTACTTAATTTAAAAAAAATGTATTTATTATTAATATATATCATAATACGTTATTTTATTCTAACAAAATATTTATTTTAATTAAATAAATATGTATCTTATTTGATTATCATACAAAGTACAATATTTAGCGTATAATTTATTGCTACAAAAAAAATGGTATATAATACTTCAAACTCGTCTCTGTTTTTGAAGTTTTATTACAAAGAAGCCCCAAAACCACTAAAATTCAGTTGATTCGTCGTATCACAAAATAAATTAATTTTATTTTTACAATTGACCTTGATTACTAATTACTTTTGTAATTTTATCGGTAAATTAAAAGATTTCAAATTTAAACAAAAATTGTTTGTCTCGGTTTAATAACTTTCTATCGTATCGTCCAAAATTCAATAAAAAGGGGACATTTAATGAATGAATTTCAGGCTAATATATTTATTATTATTATTTTTGATTAAATAATGGCCTCAACGAAAATTGTAGAGTTTACTGAGGGTCATTTTGTTCTGACATCAGATTTAAGCTAGTTGTTCGGGTTTCTTTAATACCCACAAAGATCCTAAACGGTAAGAGATATAATACCACGTTTTAAATTAGAAAGATGATCCTCATATAAAGATTAATATTTTTCATCAAACATTTTTTTCTGAAAATTATCAGCTTTCGGAGAAAATATGATTTAAAAAATTTTTTTTATTGCATTTAATTGGAAGAAAACACTACCACCTACGGAAAAATGCTTTAGTCAAAAATTGTCAAGGGCAAGAGGACATTCGCCTGTTTCCATGACTCTGGCCTACAATTATCGATAAACTTTATGTGTATTTTCTGTGGATTAAATGCAATAATGACATATTTGTAAGTCGCATTTTCTTTGAAAGCTAACATTTTTCGAAAAAATGTTATAAACTAAATTGTTAGTTTCTTTATGAGGATCAATTTTCTAATTTAAAGCGCTATTCTATATCTAATACCGTTTAGAATCTGAATTGGCTATTAAAGCAACCCGAAGAACTAGGTCCAGGTAGGCGAGATATTCAGATGCATAGATTAAAATCACCCACCTTCTATGTCTAATATAATTTCCGTGATTAAAACAAACAAATTCACGAACAAATAATCTCTATGAAAATATTATTTGGGTTGAGTTACTACAAGTTGACTCTTTTTGATATCTCTCATAAAGAATTAAATTGATATAAAGAAATGATTGAATTTTTGTGATATTTAAAACATTAGAAATAATTGCTCTGTATTGAACACACTGTACTCTAAAGTCAATTTAAATTGATATCCTCATTTATTTGAATCAGTTTATACCTTCTTTCTAAAGTTATACCTGCACAGTGTACACACTTTTATATTAAAAATATTAAATATATATATATATGTATATGTATAAGTGAAATAAACAAAACAAACGGCCTTGCAAAACATGCAATGAATTGCTGACCAAGTGAAGTCAGTCGTCATTCACTACACACAATAGGTACAACAGTATAGTGAAGTCAGAGTCAAGTCACTCAATCAGGTAACATACTTCAATCAGTTTTAGACTTAGAGATACTGACGCACAATTTTAAGTCAGTTGTTACAAATATGATGAGTCTAAATAGGGTATTCCACTTTTTTTTTGAAAAAGTACCTCAAAATGTTGATTTTGCTAATCAAATGCCACCAAAAATTTATTTCGGAAAAAACACTCGCTTTCTTGGCAAAAACTTAAATTAAATTTTAAACCTTTTTTAAACTGTCAAAAACGCGGGCATCCAATTTTATGACGTAATATGGGTATCACTATATGAAATAACACAAATAAGTTTGACAGATATATTCATAGACATCTGATTATAATAATTATAAGTACTTATTATCTATGGATATATTATATCCAACTGTCTACACTGAACTAACTAAGGTCTATGGCTCATACCGATATGACATCATAGCAGGGCTTGCCCGCGTTTTAGGTCACGTGATATGCATTTTAAAAATAACGATTTTTAATTTTAATATTTTCAAAGAAAAATGTGCTTTTATGGCTCGAAATCAGAATATTTAAGTATATTTTTACATAAATTTTAACTTTTTTCAAATTTCATGATTTATTTTTGACTAACGATAATACCTTATTGATCGATTTATGTGGTTATTTAAAGGTGAGTTGCTATTTGGAGCCGTAAGAAAATATGATGTGATGGTTTTTGAAAAAATTAGCCTGTAACAGGGTCTTTTAACCGCCCTACGTTAACGCCACGATATAATAAATTGTCGTTATTCACGGTAAGAAATGCATGGCGTATATTACAATGCTGGTATGGTATATAGAGACAGATATTCAAAAATTATCTGATACTACTCTGTATAATATTTCCGTAAGATCCATAACTATAAGACGTTATTCACAATACTGATAAAAACTTTAGCGCCACTTACATTACTAAATAGTAAGTTCAACTCGACAGTATGGTCTTGAGTTTCATACTACATTGCAGATGTCAAAATGCTACTTGTTTTTCCCGCTATGATTTTGTATCCGCGTTTCCAAGTTTATATTATATTGTAAATTTAAAAAAGGTATTTGTTTTTGTGTGATTTGACTTGACTCTGTGCAGTGATCTGATGCTTGAATAAACAGTTAAAATAATAATATTTAATGAATGTCTATCTGTCTGCTTGCTTGTCTGTCTGTCTATTTTTAATATCATCATCATTAATAATATTATTAAAATAAGAGAAAGGTTTATATTTTAATATAAATATTAAATAAAGATAGATAAAATATACAATATTTGAAATAGTATTGATAAAATTAATGGTTTGAAACGACTGATTTATCAATGCTAAGAGAAGAAGTTATGGGACGTGGAAACTAAAATTGTGTATAAAAGGTTTTCCTTTGAAGTGCAAGTACCAGGAACTAAAATTGAACACTTGAAAGAGTACTCGGAAAATGAGTTAAATTCTTTTTACAACCACAATTTAATCCGTCAATCATTCGGTAAACTTTCGTGGCGTGATGAAAGATTTGCTCACGCGTTCCGCTCAATGAGTCAAATATTTCGTGCGTTAAATATTTTTTAACTTTGAAAATCATAACCTCTACATAATTTTATATTAAATGTATTTTTAAATGCACAAAAAAAAAAACTTTTAACAAAAATAAAACCGACTTCAAAAGAAAATCTTTTCCAAACAAATTAATATGCACTAAAAAGTAAAAAAATAACGATAATTTAATGCAGTTAAAATTATTGTTTTTTTTGGTGTCAGCCAAGGAAACAGCTCTGACTGAACAGTTTGCTACATTAGCTTGGCTGACACCGACTCCAAAAAAAAAACAATAATTTTAACTGCATTAAATTATCATTATTTTTTTACTTTTTAGTGCATATTAATTTGTTTGGAAAAGATTTTCTTTTGAAGTCGGTTTTATTTTTGTTAAAAGTTTTTTTTTATTTCGTGATTTTTAGTGAATCTGAAGTACACTAACTTTCGTTAACGTTTTTCACTAAAAAAGAATCATCGAAGTCGGTTGACGTGATATTGAGTTATTCGTCCTCTTGTCGTACATAATGAATGCAAATTAAAGACTTTTATGGTTTTCTCATGAATGGCGTTGTCAGAACTAGACCAAAATGAAATGGGACCACACGGGAAGCACCAGCTTTCAAATAGATAAAGAATCATCGAAATCGGATGACGTGATATTGAGTTATTCGTCCTCTTGTCGTGCATAATGAATGCAAATTTAAGACTTTTATGGTTTTCTCTTGGATGGCGTTGTCAGAACTAGACCAAAATGAAATGGGACCACACGGGAAGCACCAGCTTTCAAATAGATAAAGAATCATCGAAATCGATTGACGTGATTTTGAGTAATTCGTCCTCTTGTCATGCATAATGAATGCAAATTTAAGTTTATGGTTTTCTCATGGATGCCGTTGTCAGATCTTGACCAAAATGAAATGGGACCACACGAGAAGCACCAGCTTTCAAATAGATAAAGAATCATCAAAATCGGTTCACCCAGTCAAAAGTTCTGAGGTAACAAACATAAAAAAAAAAAATACAGTCGAATTGAGAACCTCCTTTTTTTTGGTTTGAAGTCGGTTAAAAATAATTAACTATTTAATTACTTTTATTATCATGCCGTTAGAAATACCTTAATCCCCTTTTTAAGTCAAGTTTTTTCTGAGCCTAATTGTAAATTGTTAGACAGTAAGTTAGATGAATCAATGAATGTAATTAGAAATTCAATAAATACAAATCATTGCTCAAGTCAATGTGCGAGCAAATGATATTTTTTTATACTACGAATGTGTGTACGTTCGTTCCTACAATTCAGGTGAAAGTTGCATTAATTAATGTGATTTTTAAAATGATTTGCTTTTATTATTATTGGTTTTAAAACATTACTTACTTTTTTAATGACGGCCATATTTGTTTAGTTGGTCACCTGACCACAGCAATGATATTTAATTTTAATTGTTTCAATTAAATTTTAATAATCATCTTTAAAATTAGGTTGATTTGTTTATCTGTAATTTAGTTGGTATTTCAATCTAGGAAATCGATTTTTATCTGCTTCTTAGTTAAACTTTGAAAATATCTGCAATAGACATGTTGACTAAATTTTTTAGCATTTCAGGTGAAGAATTCTCACTACACGGACAGAAAAGTGAAGATGATTTTTTAAAATCTTTAGAATTATTCAAAATATGAAAGTTTAAAATTTCCTAATTAAACAAAGATCTAGGATAGTGACGTTATTGCCCGATATAACCATAGAGATATGAAACTTTGTTTTTCTAAAAGGAGATTGGCAACAAACTTTGAATGCTTATAACTTTTTCGTTTTTTAATCAATTTCATTTTCACTTTCAAATTTTGTTATGGTATCAAGTCTAGTTTTACTTACATTTTTATGCGTAATATGGCTAATTCGACATCGGACTACTACCGTATTCTGTCTCTCTCATCTGTGGTAGCTTCTACTTGCTCTATCACTACATAGTATAAAATAAAGTCGCTTTTTCTGTCCCTATGTCCCTATGTCCCTATGTACGCTTAAATCTTTGAAACTACGCAACGGATTTTGATGCGGTTTTTTTTTAATAGATAGAGTGATTCAAGAGGATGGTTTTTATGTATAATACATCCATATTATATGTTGCCCAGCAAAGCGGGTAGTTCACAGCTAGTCATTTATAAAATTTGAAAAAATATTGGAAAATAGCAATTTTGATGAAAACCGTGAAATTGGAATATAATTAAGCTTTGATTTACTATCAAACATAATCGTAAATTTTGCTGGTTTAGAGAATTTAAAAATTAAAATAATATAATTTTTGGTTGGCATTTATTTGATTAAAATTGCATAAATAGTTGCATCTTATTATTTTGTAGAATTTTTTGAAAGTTGTTCTTTTATGTAAAAAAAATATTCACTTCTTCTTGATATCAAAAATATGTTATTTTATTTAAATATGGTGTCTGTCTTTATTTTATGTGGTCTTTATTAACTTTTATGTGAGAAATCTGAGGAGTGATAAAAGTTAAAACATTTCTTTAATGGTTCTGCTTAATCTTGAAAGAACTAACCCACAGAACTAAGTTTTTATTGTACCCTCTTTTTTTATGTATTCCTTAGCCGAAAGCACGTACTTTCATTTGGCTTCAGAAAGAACGACTTTTGTGGCCAGTTTTCCACATCATTTGAGCACTTACCTAGCGCCGTTTAATACAGTAGTCACAAGCGCGAAGTTGAATTTTGAGCTCCAAAATGAGATATAAGACTTAAGTTTTCTTAAATTCATTACTAATGCATGAAACATTTTTTTGAAGAAACATTGAGATTAAAATATATTTTATCTTAAAAATGAGATACCGTGTAAATGCATAGATAATTTGTATTATTGTGAGTGAAATAAATAAAGATCGGAGCCGAAACTCTCTGACACATACATGCATGTAAATGTCATTTCAGCAATATTCAACAGAAAACCAGTTGAGTTTAAGTACTCCATTGGGAATCGATGTATAACAGCTATAAGAGAACGTATACTTAGAATAGGTATCTATATATACAACTAGAATCTACTTTTAAAATCGTCATATATATTAATATATATAGGGTGTAAAATTAAAAACGTTAGAAATTTTGTTTTGATATAGCTCCAGGACTCGATAGCGATAACCATTATTTCTGTAGAAATGAATAGGGATTAAGGTAGTTGCTAGGCGATTGCAATATATTAAGAAATTTACAAAATTTGGAAAATAACTCAAATTTACATACAATCAATCTATATAACAATTTTCAGCTTAAATAAATTCATTTAAATACCACGGCAATCATAACTGAATCGTATTTATTTATTGTACATGCATTAGGGTTGACTGACCAGCCCGTTTCTAATATTTAACTGGCTGGCTGTCATAACTGTTATTTATATCCAATATACAATCTGTATAACAGTTTTCAGCTTAAATAAATTCATTTAAATACCACGACAATTATAACTGAATCTTATTTATTCATTGCAAATACATAAGGGCTGACTGACCAGTCCTGTTCTAACATTTAACTGACTGACAGTCATAACTTTATATGCAATAAATTGACTGGGTTTCCTATTAAAAATTCTTCTATAAATTTGTAGGCAGCTTTTATAAAGGCTCACCCGGTATACATAAGTATTAAGCACTCATATAGAAATATACGTAAGAAAACTCTTGGTTCTTTTATTTGTGTATCGTGTAGGAGTCTGTGACGTACATATTTATGAGTGTAGGAATTACAATTACAAATTTTTTCATTCACAGTATGGTGTATGATGAAATTTAAAACCAACCCCTAAGCATCATCCCTTAAACTTATTATTAAATGTAAAACCCATTCATTATGCTTGCTACAACTATCTATAGCTAGATTATTGTAGCGTGGGCAACAGTTTGTATCTCTTCGTTCTAAGTAACAAACTACACACAGATACAAAAACATAAGAAAGTTCCATAGAAAATATTTTATCATAATAGTTTGGTATTTAGCCCGAAAAATGTTAGAATTCCTTAAAAACAACACAGTTTTAAATCTCAGAGCGCCATTGATGTCAATACATATTGAAAGTGCTTAATAAATCGCACAAAACCGATGCGATAACGGCCGCGAATTCGATATATATAGACTTTTGTTAAATAGTCTGGTTAGGTTAGGTTAGGTAAGAGTGGGTGTCCTGGGATGGGACACACTTAGACCTGGGTGTCCTGGAATGGGACACACTTAGACCATAGGTTTCGTTGTGATTTTGAAAAGGATTGGGCTATTCCCGGCTCTTACTCCATGAACCAATTGCAATAGCAAGAGTGCTTTAATGTCAACGGACTTCAGGTCGGATAGATCGTCAAGGAAACGTTGGCATGAGCAGGAAACGAAACAACCTATAAAATAAAAAAATTATGAGTTAAAAATTATTATTTATTCAAAAAATGCTTTTGAAAAGTTCATATTGTTTCCTCCCAAAATATTTTCTAAATTTTTACTAAAATATTACTACTCTATTAGTTCTTCAGTCCCACCCAGGACTTAAAGACTAATAGTGGAACAACTTTAAATCATCTCTTTAAATTGTAACACCAATTACTAACAACAATTTTCCTGATACACCCTGTAAAATACTTTTACTTATCTTTTAAGTATTAAAAAGTTGTTGATGGAATGTTGTTTATATTTATTTTTATTTTTATTTTTTATCAATCTGCAGGAAGATGTCCTTTAATATCCTGTACGTTCTACGTAACGTACTCCGTAGATAGTATAAGAAACTGATTATATTATATTTATATTAAATAGATAGATACGTATAGCACAGATAGAAAAAGATATTTTTTTCATGATAATATGATAATTATATATATCATGGCCAGGCCGGATATTTATAATTCTAATATATATCCGGTTTAATCATTGCTTTGCCTGTCATTGTATGTGCATTGCATATTATAAGATATTGGTTTTTCCTATCGATTTATTAGGGTCCTGTACCAAAAAGGAGAATGTAGCGAATTACTTATTTCATTTGGTGGGATTTTAAAATTTGAACGCGTTATAAAGATACAGCAATTAAAAGAAACAGATGTTGAAAAGTTCTGATAAGTACTTAATACTTAAAACGCATTTTTCTCAAAACGATTTTTCTCAAAACTTTCATCCATCATAACTCGAGAACGGTCCAACCGATTCACTTAAAATGTATAAGATAAATTCCTTACATGTAAACGCGCAAAATGAGCCATCCAAAAGTCTCGTAGTATTTCTATTTTTTTCAGCAGTCTGCCAAAAATCTAATTTTCAATATTTTTAGCTCAGATTTATATAACTTAGATATACAATTCCCAGTAATTGGTGGCCGATTCTGGTTTTGTCGTCAGAATCTAGACTGAAGTAAACGCGATTACTTGGCTGTTGATGTTCTTATAACAAGTAAAAATATTTATCGAGTCAAAGATTTCAATGCTTAATTCAAGAAAATAAGTATTTGACTTCTTAAAAATTTCCTTGAACTAAGAGAATATTTACTTTCTAACATGTTAAGAGCATATTTTTAATCGACTTTTAAAAAAAGAGAAAGTTCTCAATTCGACAATATTTTTTTAAAAATATTTGTTATCTCAGAACTTTCGACTGGGTCAACCGATTTTGATGATTCTTTTTTATTTGAAAGCTGGGGTTTCCCGCGTGGTTCCATTTCAGTTTTGACAATGGCATCCATGAGAAAACCATATAAGTTTTAAATTTGCATTAAGTATGTGCGCGACAAATGAACGAATAACTCAATATTACGCCATGATTCTTTTTTTAGTGACAAATTAGTGCACTTCAGATTCACTAAAATGGACCATTAACAGAGCCAGCCAAGTTTAAAAAAACGAAATAAAAAAATTAATGAAAAGTTTCTCAAGAACTGTAATATTTTCCAGTATGGTATAAATCAGTAGCTACTTGAGTTCAATATAATAAGACTGTCGCAATGCGTGTATAACTGTGTACATATTAAACATTCAAAGGGTACAGTCCTATCCAATAGATAATGAATGCATGAAATAACATGTAATGCATGCGTTGTGTCATATTACGTTCTTACGTTCATGTTTGCATGTCAATATGACATTTTAAAAATAAAGAACATTACAAAAAGAAACATTTATTTAGAGTCAATTACTTTTAAAAACATTTAGGTATTAACATTAACCAAAACATTAATGCTTTTCTCTTTTCAAAGCTCTACAATAATGTTCATGTAGTTTTGTTTTTTGTTTCTTTGTATTTATTTGATTTTATTCAATTATGTGTGGTAGAATGTTGTCAAAAGCATGCTTCATGTAATTGAGTAAATGTAAATAAGCCTTTTTCCTCTGAAAACAAAAAAAAATTGGCTAGAGGCAGCATTAGTAGGGGGTACATATGTTTTGATTTTCCTATTCAGATTAACGTTAAACGTACATTGTAAAAATGGAAGTAACGGAAGATAATGTAGCTGGTACAAAATTCAAATTTGCAAAAATTTAAGATAACGAAATTCTTTCTTCGGGACATAAAACGATGGTTTGCATGTCGGGGCTTACCTATTTCAAATAATAACAAGTGAAAACAAACAGTTGACTGACTAAATAGTTGAAATACCATGTATAGTGATGATTACGCAATCGTTTCTTTTTTAACGTCATGTAAGTAAAGAAAGCCAGCCACTCTTCCACACAAAGTAATAAAAGTATCTATCTTCTCACTTCCTTAGTGTACATAGTAATCAACCATCACTTACATATATACAAAACATGTATACTTGATACAAGACAATATATCTATAGATTTTTTCTAACTTAATTTGTGCCCACACGGATAAACAGTGATATTTAAGAAAAAATGTTTCAAACAAAAGTTGTTTTTTTATAAGGAACATTTTTACATTTAAACTTTTCTTCTATCTTTAACGGTTTACAAGATGTTGCTCATTTAGGAACTCGGACTCACTTTTTATGTCCTTAGCACGTTATAATAATTTCATTTTGATTCTTTTTTTCGTTTTTGAGTTACCGTGTTGACAGTTGGTCAGAAAGACAGACAGACAATCGAAAATGGACTTTTTGGATGATTTTATGAACACCTATACCAAAATTTTGTTCGTAGCATCAATATTTTTAAGTGTTACAAACTTAAGGCTAAACTTAGTATACCTTACAAAATTGATTAAAACATTGACACTAAAACTTGCAAAATTTTCATGAAAAATTGCCAAAATATAAATATTAAAAAGAGAAAAATAATTAAATAATTTCCTACACTGTATAAAAAATAGATTTTTCAAAAATCCGATAAGTGGTGTTATCTTTTATTATCGATAAAAAACATGTGATTATTTTTATCTTGTTATTATTATTTTTTTATTATTGTTATTCTTTTTTGATGATGAAATAGAAATTTTTTAAATATTTTTATATTTATTTATTAAATAAAAAGAAAAAATAAATTTTGCTAACAAACCGTATTGTGTTTTCAAACATTACTATACTTACTATTAACAAAACAAAAAAAATTATTGATATAACGGTTAATTATAATTCATTTTATAATTCCAGTAAATCAAGTTTTTATTTATTTATATTTTTATAGAGACGTGAAGTAGGCGTCAGGTGAGGTAGTGGGGTATATCAAACAGAGGAGGTGGTGTCTCTTTTACAATTAGACTTGATAATCATTTTATATAAAGGTGTGTCGTCTATCATTAGTTCATCACATTAGAAAAACAAACCCGCTAATAATTTTTATGATGAAATATTATAATATCATAATAATCTTTGCCAAATGCTGTTGATGAGAAAGAAGGCAAGTAGTACTTCGCAAAGTACCTGCTTTATATCTTCTTAGGTCAGTCTCTATCCCAAAAATTGGACATGGACTCTGCTCTAGATGCCACTCTATCATCTTTACTTCGAAAAATAACTACAGTAGAATCTCGATAACTTAAACCTCGGTAACATAAAAACCTCTGTTACTTCAAAAAATACTATGTTCCCTTCCCATCAGAGCCCAAAACCTCTATAACTTAAAATACGCAACCTCTATAACTTAAATAAATAATCTCTGTATAGGCCCTCAGTAACTACATAGAAACATGTACATACCTCTATATTAACTAGGGTACATAGAAACATGTACATACCTCTATATTAACTAGGGTACATAGAAACATGTACATACCTCTATATTAACCTTTACCTAACATAGACACTTGATAACTTAAAACCTCTATAACTTAAAATATTTTGTGTTTCCCTTGGACTTTAACTTATCGAGATTCTACTGTATTTACGAATATTTTTGTTATTACCCAAAGAGGATCTTCAAGCTCTTTATACTATCGACAAAACATACAAAACTGATAAATGGCGTTAGAATTTTACGACAAGACAGACTATTTAGCAAAAGTCCATCAATTTATATAAAATCCTTGACCTTTTTTTATCTGAGTGAGAGAGGACACGATATCTTAAAAAGAGAGGAAATTAAATAGTAGTTGTATTAGTGCAATAAATTTGGCAACGATGCAATGTTTACTCACATATATTGCTCATCTGTGAACACGACACATAGCACATGGTCACTGCATAGTATAAGACAAAAATTATACCTCATTTCACTACAAGCTCATATGCTCTTACCATGCATATAATCCAAAAACTTTTTGACAAGTAGTGGAGCAACACTCTTAAAGATGATAATTATTAAATAAATAAGTAAACAAAGATGAAGTAAGTTTAAATTGTCAAAAGTGATAGAAGATGGATGTATGAAGTTGTAAGTTGTAAGTTGTAAAAGATGATGAACGTTACAAACTGTTTATTATAATATATGTAGATGATTTTAATTAAGACAATAAATCAATTATTTATGTAATAAATATAATTTTAATAACATCTGATTTAATAATCATACATGAATTCATCTACTTTATATAATATGCGAACTAAATACTATAATATTTTACACTTTATAGTACAGAGTGTATATAAATTCTGTTAACTAGTCTAATACAAGGCGCTACAAAAGTAATTGTACTATTGAAATATTTTTCAGTTTTAATGATGTTATTATTATGTTTTGTGGAGTTAGAATTTAAGAAACCTTCTTAAGGTTTTAAAAAAAAGATTACATTATACAGTGCAACCTCGATATAACGAATCTGAAGGGAACCAGTAAATATTCGTTATATCAAGTAATTCGTTGAACTGAGGTTCGTTATGTTGAGGTTAGATTGGTCTAAAATTCGTTATAAAGAGGTAAAAGAATAGTTTTATTCACCTCAATATGTATTACGTACTTATACTAATAAATGATAACACATTTTTATCAAATTACTACATATGTATATGTATTTGCTATGTATTTATACTATTTCTTGATAGTTGAAAATTCGTTATATAGAGGTTGTACGCAAAGAATATTCGTAATGTAGAGGTATATTTTATATTGACTCTTATGGACAATTCAAGGGGATTACGAAAAATTCGTTAAATCGAGGAAATCGTTATATTGAGGTTCGTTATATTAAGGTTGCACTGTATTATGCAAGTTTTAAAGAGTGTAAGAAAAATTTTTTTTCGACTAAAAACACATGTTCACAACATGTTTACGGCCATAGCTTTAAAATGGGTTGCAAATCGTTGTCCACTCTACCATCGCTTTTAGTGGCCAGTAACAAATAAAAAGCTAACAAAATTTCTATGTAATATCTTCTTCTAGTCCTTAAATGTAAAAAACAGCCATAATTTAAAAAACCGAAAAAAATTACGCTTGTTTTTGTAAAAAAATTTTTGGTTAAGGAGATATGCAAGGATTGAATGATACTAGGGCATCGGGCTTTTTATTATTAAAAATTATTATCAAAAAATCTGGAGAGTGTGATAAAAAACTATTTAAAATATTTAGACAATCTTGTAGTTTATAATAATACCATAAAAATATTAGGTTGTCGATGATATAAAAACAAAATTTTAATTCAATAATGAGTTCATCGAAGATCCACCATTTGATGAACAGAGACGACTATAGTTAGAGTATTGATGATTGAAGAGAGATATCTATATTATCAAATTTATAAGGATCACGTGCACACAATATATTATATATTTTTATACCATGCATATATGAAATATACATAGTATATTAAGTTTAGTCCCAAGTTTGTAACGCTTAAAAATAATGATGCTAGGAAAAAAATTTTGTCATAGGTGTTCATAAAATCACCTAATTAGTCCATTTCCGGCTGTCCGTCCGTCCGTCCGTCCGTTCGTCCGTCTGTGGACACGATAACTCAAAAACAAAAAAAGATATCTAGCTGAAATTTTTACAGCGTACTCAGGACGTAAAAAGTGAGGTCAAGTTCGTAAATGAGCATCATAGGTCAATTGGGTCTTGGGTCCGTAGGACCCATCTTGTAAACCGTTAGAGATAGAACAAAAGTTTAAATGTAAAAAATGTTCCTTATCAAAAATTAAACAACTTTTGATTGAAACATTTTTTCGTAAACATCACTGTTTACCCGTGAGGGCGCCAATTAGGTGGAAATTTTATAATATGTACTATACTTGATTATCAGTTATGTATGTGTCACATGTTTGTATGTGTTATGTGATAAAGAAATCAACACTGACTATGCACGGTATTTCAACAATTAACTCAGTCAATTGTTTGTTTTCACTTGTTGTAATTGTGTGGTATTGTAAAGCTAAAAATAACACATTAAACCTTAAAGAATAATCGTACTGTATACGATTGTATAAAAATAGACATTGATAGTATGAGAAATAAGATATAGATATAATTAAAGTAACGGATTTACCAGGATATACCGGATGCAATATGCGGTTTTCATATTAATGTAATAAACAAACATAGGTACCACTTTATTATACAATAAATATACCTACTACATCATAGATACAATTCATGTCTTATTATTTTATTACAAGATTTATTAAATACAATGTGTTTAAAAAGTATGTTTAAGATTCTACTCCACGTAAGCTTGATAATATAAAACATTACTCATTGTATAAATGTTTTTATTACGACTACGTTTCATGACTTCTTCGAGAATTTCCAGTTGAATTATTTCTTCTTTTGCTTAAAATCTGAAAAAGAAAAAGAATTAATTGAAATTTGAATGAAAATTCCGCATAAAATGTAAATTCACATCTTAAGGATGTATGAACATGACAACAATGTTTGATTTAAAGGCTCAAAATTTGTTTGTAGGTAGTCTTTTACTCAAAGAATATGTGGTTAAAATTTCAGCTTAGGTATCCGTGCAAATTTTTAAGAAAAAAGTCATTAAAAATCGATATAAAATACATTGGCTCTTATGGAGGAATCTCAAAAAACGACATATTTTGGAAGTGTTTGATAATTTTCATTTGGAATGAATGAAAACAAATTAAAAAAAAACTTTTTAATAGAAAGTAAACATATTAGCAATGAATTAGAAAAGAAAAAAACTAAGTGTCACCGTCCATATAAGGGATGTAAGAGCAGGGTAGATTAAGGGTTGCAATTATTTTTATCTTATTTTCAACTTTGATGATGAATTTTGTTATAACTTTATGAATGTAGACGAAAAATAAGAATAAAATTTTTCGATATGTGTCTTGGTTTTCGAAATATCGAAAGCTAAATAATTAAACAAAATTTTCAATTTTCGATATTTTGAAAATTAAGCCAGATATCGCAAAATTTTATTCTTACTTTTCGTCTTATATCGTCAAGTAATAATATAAATTTATCATCAAAATTGAAAATATCTATTTTTAAATTTGTGCCCCCACTACCATGCTCATACATCCTTAAAAAAATCGATACTTTTTAATAAAGTCATAAACGGAGTTAAACTCGAATGTTAGCCCCTTTTTAAAATAACTACAAAAGGTCTATTACTTTTACATATACAAATATTTTATTAAAATATTCAATTTCATATTAAATTGACCTTGACGAAAGATTTTCTTGAAAGGTAAGGATAATTTTTTTCTTTTAAAAGATTGATGAATATCTTTCTTGTTACCTACACTGTGAACAAAAAGCGTTAACATTCAAGTAAACATAATATTTAGCGGTACACACACAAAAAAAAAAACTATATTAAAATGGGAAAAAACTGTAGTATGATGCAGAAACGGGAACAAACGGGAAAAAGTTTTTTTTGTGTGGAAAAAAGATAGCAAAAGGGATAATGATGACAGACAGATATAAATATAATATGTTGGCGACATTACACGAATTTGGGTACTCTTTAAGATTAGTAGATTCATGTCAAGTATTATATTCGGAAAATAAATAATATAGTGTTTGAATTCCTCCTAAAAATATTTCTGGTCTACTCCAATAATTTTCATTCTGGTTTAACTCGAAATTTAACGATTTAAAGCGATTAACGATTTCATAAAAAGTGCTTGATAAATCGTATATGGGTTATTTGTTTTTAATTTAAAAAACTTTCGAAAAGATGTGTAAAAATTATGTAAAAATCCGAAAATACTAGTTCAATCAGAAAATTAACCCAATTGAGTTAGAAATTTATGAGAAATCAATCGAAACAAATCCAGTAATCGAAACGTCCTTGGTTTTCATTGAGTCCGGAGTGAAGACTTTACTAGTTTTGAGCATTCGAGCTGAAAACATTCCGAATTCGGTTATGAAGGCTCATACAAGTTTTAAACATGTTGTGACATGGTACTGTTCTCGAATGAATCGGATGATGGTTGCAGGGTGTTTGGTGGTAGCGTTGAACATATTTAATTCGTGATGATATGTTCAAGATAAACAAAGATAATAAATATCTATATATCTAACACAAGTAAGTTAGTATAAAAGAGATGATGGTTTTTAAAAAGGTTGTCAACTAAAAAACTACCAAACCAACCAACAAAAATACTGTTATGATTGATGACTTAACATGACGCTGATCACCTTCAAAGGTCACAAGTATCTGTCACACAGGATTTACTGCTTACTACTTGCGCGCTTCTTTATCTTTTTTTTTTTTTTTTGTTATATGTATTTGTTTACATTTCAAATCACAACGAAAACATTATCATTTTTTATTGTGTTATATATTCACGTGGAGTTGCGGGTTTTAAAAGTGTTCTTTAAAAATACCTTTAAATATTAGTGTAAGATGAATTTGAGATTTTGAGCTTGATAGTCAAGTGAGCTGTATGAAGTGCATCCTGATTATTACGATAAAGCAGTATTCTGAAGAGATAAGAGTGTGAATTTTAACGGGCAGCGATATTACTGAGTTTCTTAATGATCAAATTCCTTTAAAATTCTAACCTGTGATATGCTCATCTTTTGAGATAGGATAGAATACCTTTCCTGTCAGGATTGTCTTTAACATTTTGAAAGACCTGGGCACATAAAAACCACCAATTCTTTTTGGTAAAAATTCATTTGACAGTTAGATCGAGAACTTTATTTTTTTCGAATTATTTAACGACTAGCTGTGAACTACCCGCTTTGCTGGGCAACATCCCCACTTGCACCCCTCCCTCCACATTTCCTTGCGTGGGATAACAGTTTTGTAATGTACACGTCATGCTCTTTTATTTGATACCCCACTTAGGTATATTTGTAAATATTCGATAATTCCTTCCCACTTTCTCGCTACACCTTTCTATCCTCCGAAGGTTCAAAGTAGATAAAAACAATAGATCTTTGAAGCTGGTTGTATATCGTGTCAATATTTGAGCTTAATCGATGCACAACTTTTTTAGTTTTTGAAGCATATCCCTTTCAACCCCTATTTCAACCCCTTATTCTACCATAATATGGATGTATTATACATAAAAACCTTCCTCTTGAATCACTCTATCTATTAAAAAAAACCGCATCAAAATCCGTTGCGTAGTTTCAAAGATTTAAGCGTACAAAGGGACATAGGGACAGAAAAAGCGACTTTGTTTTATAATATGTAGTGATAGTGATAAAAACATTTAAAAAGTTCGATAAACTTTGTTTTCATCGTACTTTCAAGTATTTTCTATTATTTGACGTTAAATATTCGAAATTTCAATCGCCAATAACTCGGAAAGTATTGACTCGAAATATGTTTCTATGACACTTTTTGCTTAGACTTCATTCTTATATGGATTCCCGTTGTCTTTTATAGCATAAATTTTTTCATCTCCGAGAAGGGATGACTTTCAACCCCTGGAAAAGATCGTACTAAGTTTTGTTTTTAACTTCTTCAAGTAAGCTTTAAACAATGCAGTTGCACAGTTTTTATAAAGTTTCATTTCACTTTCCCTGGATTCCGAAATTTTAAGATATTTATACCTTACGGCTCTCTGTTAAAATGTGTGTCTAGATTTTACAACTTCAGCTTTTCTTATCATGAATGCACCAGAGATTGCTGATAGGTTGATCATTCTACAACCATATTCGGTTAGTAAATGTAGAAACGATACAAAACTTTTAAATACTTCAAGCCAGTTAATATAGATAGAATTATAGAAAAACTTAGGTATGATTATTATTTTTTAATTACTGTAATAAATAATTAACACAAATATTGAAGTAAGTAATTAAAATTTAGAGGAAAACTTGAAAATGACTACAACTACAACCCATGGCTGTAACTCTGTAAGTATCTACAAACAACATGAACATACTTAAGTTTGGTCTTATGTAGGTAGTTTGTTAAATACTGAAGTTGATGGTTAACTTAAACTAGAACTCGTAGCTTTTCTACATAGGTAGATACAAAAAGTTTAACTTACATTTTCTATCTTTAAATCAATACTTAAAGGGGAAAAACACCCTTAAGGGGTTTTCCAACAACATAATATGTATATACACACTATACTGTATACTGTATATATACCAGAAAATCTACTAAACTTCATCCATGTTATAATATGTGAAAAATTAGGGCTGACAATTTTATTCAGAAACCTTCTTATTTTTTTTAATTACAAGGTTTGAGGAATATTTTTGGATCGAAATCCTGATTCAAATTTGGATTTGCACGGATATACATTTTGATGAAGTCAAATTGTATACTATTTGAATGGAATTTTTTTGAAATCAACTACTTTTTGGGTCATACTTTTCATCTATGGTGTTATTTTTTCGCTACTATTCACCTTTGTGCAAAATAACCGGACCCGGATTCCACTATCTTGAAAACTAATATTGGTAGGTTGAATTTAACAACAAATTTGAAAAGTATGACCTAAATTTAGTAGAATTACATACTTCGTTTGCCAAAATTGGATATAATTTGGGTGTGATAGAGCAAAATTAAACTTTTTGGATTTTGATGACGTCATTAAGTTTAAGAAATCGATTTTTGTCATATTACACCCAAATTTAATTCTATTTGAATGGAATTTTTTTTGAAATCCACTATTTTTGGGTCATGTTTTTCATCTATGGTGTTATTTTTTTCGCTTCTATTCACCTTTGTGGGAAATAACCGGATCGGGATTGCACTATCTTGAAAACTAATATAAATAGGTTAAATTTGACAAAAAATTTGAAAAGTTTGACCTAAATTTAGTAGAATTACATATTTCGTTTGCCAAAATTGGATATAATTTGGATGTGATAGAGCAAAATTCATTTTTTTTGATTTTGATGACGTCATTAAGTTAAAAAAAAATCGATTTTTTCTGAAACTCAATAATTTTGGATCATACTTTTAGTATAAAAGATTGAAGCGCTGGGAAGTTAGATTAAATGTACACAAGTTAACTATTTTATTGTTCTACTATTTTATATTTTTTAACAATTTTTTTAGCAAATTTTGTTAACCCTGTGTTTTATTCAAAAAGATGAGTTTATATATTATACTTTAGGTAGAGTGGATGAAATGCTTCTATTTGTATTTATGTATATAATACGTTTCTTAACCATTCATGCACCATAGAACCAACCTAACTCTGCGCTACCCCTCCCCTCCCCATTCTGCCTTTGCTTTTCATACGTTCCTTTAATTTTCTTTGTAAGTAATATAAGTATGTATATCCTGAATTATATGCAATAGTTGTAACAAACGAAAATTTTAGTCTCATCATACTTCGGTAATCTGTGTAACATGCATTAAACAAAGATAATAAATGTATCACATTTGTGTATTTTATATATGTTTATCTTCCTTTACACTGTTGAAACTCGTTGAAAAAAGGAGGACGTGGTAAAATTTTGAGTATTTTATATAAGAGTTTGTAAATCGAAATTGAGCGCGCAGGAATTGATAGTAACAATTTGAAACTTGATATCTGTTAGTTAAATAGCAATATTTATCCCAAGCAAAGTTGAAGAAGTTAAATTATACAAATAAATACTTGTTTGACCATGGAAACTAAGCCTGTTCAAAAAAAATTGTGTGGAAAGTTTGGTAAACTCGTCAAAAGAAAACCACTCACGAAGTTTCAAATATCTATTCATTATTTTAAAAAAACCGTGGTGTCATACGGTCTATTATTGAACTGATTTCCAGAGTAGATACATCACGGCTTTTCTTATCAATCAAATCATTTTCTTATATGAAACTTTTTCATATTTATCGCTTTTCCACGCTAGTTATGACAAGGCAGAGCTGAATAATCGTAGATGTACCGAAAAATAAATACAGAATTTTCGATATGTTAGCGTCTAGCCCATACTGGTTGGCGATACCCACAATACTTCAGGTGGATAGCCCTTTTCAATACTGTAATATTACTTACGCTAACATAGATACTATATGTATCTGATTTTATACTATACCAGCATTATAATAAACGCCATTTATTTCTTACCGTACAGGAAGGTAGGTGCTAGAAAATGGATCATATTGAACTTTTATTGTCTAATGGTCTTTGAACTGAGGACATACAAGATAAAATTGTATATATATAGTCTGTTAAAAGTCTGTAAAACAATAAAATTACAATTTGTTTGAAGTGTAATTAATTTAGTTGATAAATTAGATTGTTATTCATTTTATTTTCTTCCAAATTTATGCACATTTCAAGTCCATATTTAGCTTGTTTTGGACATAAACTCATCACACTGTTATACTAATTATGTTTTTAAAACTTAACATTTAACACGCCACCAAATGGGGTCCATAAACAATTTTATTTATTTATAAATTACTCAAAGAATATCATTAACTCTTTAAATTTATAGTTTTTTTAGTATTTTAGAAGAAAAATGAAAAATCAGTTCACGTTTTATAATTAAAAGTTTCTTTTACATTTAATAGGGTATTCCACTATTTTTGAAAAAGTACTTCAAAATGTTGATTTTGCTAATAAAAAGCCACAAAAAATTTATTTCGGATAAATACACACGCTTTTTTGCCAAAAACTTAAATTAAATTTTAAACCTTTTTTAAACTATCCAAAACGCGGGCATACAATTTGATGACGTAATATGTGTCACAAATAAGTTTGACAGATATATTCATAGACATATGATTATAATAAATATAAATACTTATTATCTATTATACATTATACCCAGCTGTCTACACTGAACTAATTGATGGTCTATGACTCATACCGCTATGACATCACAGCAGGGCTTACCCGCGTTTTAGGTCACGTGATATACAGTTTAAAATTACGATTTTTAATTTTAATATTTTAAAAGAAAAATGTGCTTTTATGACTCGAAATCAGAATATTTAAGTATATACATAAATTTTAACTTTTTTCAAATTTCATTATTTATTTTTGACTAACGATAATACCCTATTGATGATTTGACAAGATTGAATTTTCTATACTTTGAATACGTTCTAAATTTGAGTAGCTTGAATCCTTTCCAAAATGTTCAATTAATAATCATATCAACTCATATATAAAAAGAAATATGATCCTTTCGAAGGATAATAAAATTCTAAATGTCAAAAAGTTTTTTTTTTCCAGAAACCTATTATTATAAAAAGAGAAAATGTAAAATTTATTGCGGTTGAAAACTTTTTTTTCACTCGTGAAATATCATATGTAAAAAATTATCATGTCAGATCATGTCAAATTATGCGAGCTATAATATAAAATTAATAAATTTTTTATGATATATTTTCAAAAAGTACTGTAATCATTTTATTAAGGATTCCGTAACTCAAGATGGTGTAATAGGGTATTCGTTAGTCAAAAAAAAATTATGAAATTTGAAAAAAGTTAAAATTTATGTAAAAATATACTTAAATATTCTGATTTCGAGTCATTAAAGCACATTTTTCTTTTAAAATATTAAAATTAAAAATCGTAATTTTTAAACTGTATATCACGTGACCTAAAACGCGGGCAAGCCTTGCAGTGATGTCATATCGGTATGATCCATAAACCATCAATTAGTTCAGTGTAAACAGTTGGGTATAATGTATACATAAATAAGTATTTATATTTATTAAAATCAGATGTCTATGAATATATCTGTCAAACTTATTTGTGTTATTTCGTATAGTGATACCCATATTACGTCATCGAATTGGATGCCCGTGTTTTTGACAGTTTAAAAAAGGGTAAAATTTAATTTAAGTTTTTGGCAAGAAAGCGTGTGTATTTTTCCGAAATAAATTGTTGGTGGCTTTTTATTAGCAAAATCAACATTCTGAAGTACTTTTTCAAAAATAGTAGAATACCCTTTTGTATCTGTATATGGTAGAATGAATCATTCTGAAAAACTGACACAGGTCTTTCTGACCAGATATATCGGACTTAACTTTATTCGGTTCTTTATACATGAATAAAACAGCAGAATTTGTGAACCTTTCATTTGAAATGAGATTGAAAGTAATTTAGTTAAAAAAAATTATTCATGAAAGAAAATTTCTTTTTTTAACTAATTTTTATTTTTAGGTATCTATACAATTTTAGTTTATACAGTTTTTACCAATAATTCATTAGGGTAGTTGATATACCCATCTCAATTTTTCGCCTATTATTTTTGGTCATGCTAACACTACGGAACCCTATACCCACCAATCCGTTTGGACTCGACCATTTTTTTTTTTAAATTTTTCAAACAGTAGAAAACTTTCTATATGTATACAATAAATTTTTTTTCTAATACAAAGAATATTAAATGAAACGAAGTTCATACTTAGTGTTCACTGTTGTCAGTCAAACAATTTGACTCATACGTTGTGAACGAAACAAGAATCTAACATTATACCTCGAACTTTTAAATAATAAATAGAATAGCCAAGTAACGAACCAACACACACACACACACGAATCAACTAGAAGGTAGAAGGTAGAAGGTTTTAGGGGTTGAATGATGTGGGTGAGTATAGTAGGGTAAGATGTAGTGCCTAGAGTAATGTACACCTTGAATCTTCTATAGTATATTGTCATTTACTGGACATAGTGTTCTTCTGTAGATATTGTCATTTACTGTACATAATTTGTTTTGAAATTAGGGTAGTACATCAGAATGAATTTGATTATAGTTACATTATGCTGTGAGTCGTGGTGCATATGATGTTGTACCATGGTTCGGGTAAGATGTAGTGCCTAAAGTCATGTGAATCTTCTGTAGTTTCTCGATAGATATTGTTATTTACTGGACATTATTTGTTTTGAAATTAGGGTAGTACATGGGATGCAGGTAGGCTGAAGATTGATCAGCTCTGATTCTGTATTTACAAGCTGATAATTGCATCTTGTTTTATAAATTATGCTTAACATAAATCATTGGTTATTGTCTCCTTCATTAAAAATACCAGTTGAAGCTATTCCCGGACGCTAAGAGTAGTGAATGCCTGTAAGAGAAACGTATAGGTTATTTTTCAATGTTCAACCACATACATTTTATGATGTGATTCTATAACGATTGCATGTTGAAGAAAGCTTTTTCAGATACAATCGCTGGGAGTGATTATAGTTGTGAGCCATAGTACATATGATGCTGTACCATGGTTCACACTTTTTTATCGATAGTTGTTTGATATTTAAATTGTTAAAAATATTATACATAGTATTGAGGAATAAAAGTTCTATAAAATTTTTTTCAAGGCTCTACACCTTTTTTTTTCTAGGCTCTACACCTGTCCCTTGTATATATGATGATGTGAACATTTATATACAATGAATAGGTTGTGGTAAACCTTATATAGAATTTCAACATAGTAGTATGAATATTATAACCTAAAACTAACCTCATTTACTTACCAGTAGGTTTCAGTCTCATCATATCAGCCTTAGATATGTTTTACCTGTTATACTTATGGTGTACGCTACCCTATCGTTGTGTGGGTGCTACACTCTTAGAAGAGAAAGAGGTTTTCTTTAATATTGTACTATATTTTATATTTTCGGATCCACATGTCACGTCTACGTCTTAAATTTCTATTAGTTGATTTCAATTTCTTAAAATTTTTAGCGTGTGTTCTATTATAACGCCCAAACTAATCTTGTTGTTTATACAAAAAAGTTTTTATTTTCAATGTGTTTTTCTGACGTGAAAACTTCATTTGGCACGTTGAGCACTTCTTGTGTGAGCAAAAATCATGAAACTCACTTCATCGTAAGGACGCACTCCATACATACCTCTTTGAAAACAACGGTTCTCTCTCGATCACTGAGGTTAAGCAACATTGAGCACACTCAGTTCTAGGAATGGTGAAAACACTATGTGTTGTTCCTTTTTTTATTAATTATTTATAAAAGATCCGAAGGTCATTCATTTGATGAATAGAGACGACATTCATCGAAGATCCATCATTTGATGAATAGAGACGACTATAGTTAGAGTATTGATGATTGAAGAGAGATATCGATATTATCAAATTTAGAAGCAGCACTTGCACACAATATATGATATATTTTTGTAGTTGAATGCTACTGTAAAGCTAAAAATAACACATTATTTGACTACAAAGCATATATTCGGTTTATATGTACATACCGTGCAATAAATCAAAACTTTTTTACTAAAACTGTAGGTTTACAATCACCTTAAATTTACAGATATGAGCTGTTAAACTTTGCGTTTTTAACACACTAATTCTAGATTGAAGGTAGATGTGGATCAGACACTAATAGATTGTTTAAACTACTTAAATATTAGCTTTCTATACTTACATAGAACTTTCTAGTATGAAAACTCATTCTAAAGTATATTAATTCTAATCATTTACAAAGTATATACATACATACATACATACATATTGTAGATTTTCTGGATTTCATACCTTTGTTCCCTCATTCCATAACTAAATTTCCATCCAATGTTTTCTTTGAATTCTAAAGTAACTTACTTTATTATTATCCAGTCAGTGTAGGAGGTTTTCTATATAGTTTGGTTAATTTTATAAACTCGTTATCGATACACCAGGAATACCCGAAATGGGTAAGACCTTTAGAAGTCAAATCCATAAGTTTCTGATTACGTAAATTATTATATTCATGGATCTTTTACTTTCCTCAGGCATTATAAAGTACCCTCTTCTCATACAGTTTTCCGTGCGACAAATAGCTAAATTTCACGGAAAATCGTAGAGAAAGTCTGAATAGTTCTACATTCGTTTAAAATATAGTGTGTACAACTCGTCTATTACGCACTGGAGTGATAAAAGCAATCACTTCGTTCGTGCTAATAACTCTACTATCGTTTACAAATATCAATTTTAGGCCGCTTATCGTATAATATACTAATCTACAACTTTGCGAAATTTTCCGGTCCTCTCCCGCTTTACACGTCCCGACTACTAATCTAATGGGATTTATTCCTTCTAGAATTCCTTAGCTGAGTTCTAATTCAGCTAACAGAAGTATAGTGCGCATTTTTTCCTACTTACTGAGGATTACGACTTGATAGAGTGCGAGAGGTTCCACTGTATATTGAATAATATAAAATAAATGAAGTAAGAAGAGTTTTTATGGACGTTCTTATGTATAAAACAAAGAGGGAATGTGTACTGTGTGTATGGTGTGTTATGGCTATATGTTATTGTGTGTGATTGCCATTGTATGTGTACAATTTCAAGTGAAGAGTCTGGCCGGCTGTGTTCATGGACACACTTTTACAATCCCCCTTTGTTTTATACATAAGAACGTCCATAAAAACTCTTCCTACTTAATCTTATATATTTAAACGAGCAATTCTTGTATATATATATATCAATGATCTTGGAAATGGCTCCAACGATTTTCATGAAAATGAGTATGTAGGGGTTTTTTGGGGCGATAAGTCGATCTAACAAGGTTTCATTTATCAGAAATGTCGTTTTATCCGTCTTTTCATGAAAAACAGAAACATACAATGTAAAATAGGACTGTTGCTGACATCTATTGGTGTACCAAGGGATTCAAATTGGTAGTTATGTGGAGTTTTAAACGGTTCTTATGAAATTTGTCTTTTTAAGTAAAAAAACACCGAGCAAAGCTCGGTCATCCAGATATTTTTATATTTAAACGAGCAATTCTTGTATATATATATATATATATATATATCAACGATCTTGGAAATGGCTCCAACGATTTTTATGAAAATGAGTATGCAGGGGTTTTTTGGGGCGAAAAGTCGATCTAGAAAGGTTTCATTTTTAAAAAACGTCGTTTTATTCGTCTTTTCATGAAAAACTGAAACCGGCAATGCAAATTATAACTCTTCCTGACATCTATTGGTGTATATCGTAGTTAATGAAATACAATGCAAATTATAACTCTTCCTGACATCTATTGGTGTATATCGTAGTTAATGAAATAAAATACATTACCGGGACATTCAAATTGGTATTTGTGTGGAGACATTTAAAACGGTATTCTATTAGTGATAAAATTTGTGTCTTATTAAGAATACCGAGCAAAGCTCGGTCATCCAGATATTATAATATAAATGGCTAACAGTCATATTAATAAATATTAATGTCGTATATTGAACGAATTTTCCATTTCGGTTTTTTTTCGGTCGGGTTGAAAACAATAAGTTTCGATATAAAATAAGCGTATAAAATGTGGGATGGCCGGATAGAAAAGACTATTGAAAACTTATTAAAAATTAATATTGAAATTAGATATTGAACTATTAATTTATAGATAGATTATAGTCTTTTTATAGTAACCGTATAATATTACCAACTAAAGTGTATATTTAAACCTTATGTTCTTTATTATCTTCCTGTTTCCCGTTTTATTCCCTTTACTATTAACATTAGGTATCAGTTTTTTCATACATTTAATTAGTATTCATTTTGAAATAATTATTTGTAGTAGATTATAGGGGATGTAGCTTGTTTCAAATATTTTTTAAATGTATAAAACTGGTTTGTGTTATGGGAATTATTCAAAAAAAGCGGGTGGGTATCAACTAGTTTTAAACATTTTATTTAAGGTAGTTGCTCCGAGATTGCTATAATATATAAAAAAATGTATAAAACTTGGAAAATAAATAATTAAACGCTCAATATACATGTTTAAATTTGAAGGCGATTTACCACACTGTTTATGAGATAAGTGCGATTAAAATATTATACACATACAGCATGAAAGAAGCGTGGGAAAATATAGGTTATAAATTTTGTTGTTGGGAAAACGATGCACTAAAGTTCGAAAATGGGAACAATTAGACGAATTTGAATGCAGTTTTCTGCATTCGATTCGTTAGAGCGTCGGAAAATTGTGTGACCTAAATTGATTTTTTTTTTGCGAATTTCTCGATTTTTTTAAAAGGCAAAAAATCGAGAAATTTTTTTTATTTCCAATTTCGATAAAACTCAGTATATAAGGTAATTTTGACCCAAAAAATATAAAAATCGGGTGCATTTGATAACTGGTCGAATAGTTTTTGAGATACGGACTAAAATCGATCCAAATATTGCGATATCTCTGAAACTCTGCATCCAATCATTAAATTTACCGGATTTTTTGGATCCAAATTACCTTATTAACCGAGTTTCATCAAATTCCCAAACATAATTTTTTTTTGGGTTTTTCTCGATTTTTTCAAAGGGGTACGTACCCCTTAAAAAAATTGCAAAAAATCAAGAAATTTTTCTTATCTCCAATTTCGATAAAACTCAGTCATAAGGTAATTTTGACCCAAAAAGTATAAAAATCGGGTGCATTTGATGACTGATCGAATAGTTTTTGAGATACGGACTAAAATCGATCCAAATATTCATGCTTCTAGATTCAGCGGTTTCAGATGTGCGTTGATCCATCAGTCAGCTTCCATTCTTTACATTTATTCAGACTAAACATTTTATACTAGTTAATATAAAATGTTTAGTCTGAATAAATGTTCTTGGATATCTTAATAGACCTAAATATTAAATAATGAATTAAATAATAGAACAAATTGCATAATTTTTATAAAAATATTTGTATAACGACCTTCAAACGTGATCAAAAATCAAAATATGAACTAATTATGCTGATGCAATTTATTTTGCACGTTTAGCAAAAAAAAAAAAGTTTAAATAAATATTAATGCAGTTTAATAAAATATATATATATATATAAATGCATTTCCTATGATAAGTAGTCCTCAACCCACGACCACGGTGCATGGTGGCATGGTGTGACGGGCGTCGAATAAACAGAAACGATTTATTATACTTGAAATCCATTTAATCATATTTACAAAAATGTTAACTAGGTTACTTACCACTAAAAATTTGTGTACAAACGTGAGAATTTATAAAATTATAATGTAAATTATTTATTTATTTTGAATATAGTATTCGAAGCCCGAAATTTGAAGTTCATTTCATTTTTGTCTAAACAAGATATTAGTTTTTTGTAAGTTTACTTTTACTCGGTATTTGTTTTCATCTTTTAAACGCAATCAGATTTTTTATTTTTAATTATTTACTATCTTTAGGGATAATAAAGATGTGAAAGAGATTATCGCTCTGTTCTTCTCGTAATTTGACGCTAACTGTTATACTTTTCAGCTATTCATTGTGTGTGTAGTCATGGTAAGGACAATAAAATCGATGCCAGCGTTCCAATGAAAAATTTTGGAGATAAAGCAGATTGTTATGACTAATTTGCAGTTCTTTACATGTTAATGTTATAGAAAATATCAAATTAAAATTATTTAAAAAACACGAATTAATTAAACTTAATGCATTAAAAATTGTGAAAATAAGAAATCAAATTGCACAAACATTATTTTTCAAATGTAAATTATCATAATTATTTAATTAGATTTGTAAGACAATAATATTAACTTTTTAATGTAAGTCATAAATGCAATCCATACAATTCTGCAATAAAACTCACGCACGGTGCGAATACTACTTAAATATTAGTTTACTGTATTTAATTTGCTTTACTTTAGCTATGATGCACGTATTTCGGGGTTTGTATTGGAAAATAATCAAATAGATTTATTGACTTCATTTAAATAAAAACAAAAAATTGTACAGAATGTCCCTCTAGAATGGTTCGAAATATTTTAAAAACAAACAAATATTCATTTATGAATTTTTAGATTCAGTTATAGATTTATGAGGTCAATTTAATATAGAACGTACTTCTATACAGCAATATGACCCTTTTAACACTTTCTTGGAATCAACTAACTTGACAATCTTAAGCCTGTTAAATTCTTTTTTTTTTTTTTTTTTTTTTTTTTTTTTTCAAAAGAAGGGAAAAGAAGGGAGACTCCCTGTATATAATGGGATTATTTAGGTTATATGAATAATATTATTATTTTATTTTATATAAAATAAATGTGTATAATTTATGAATATTATTTTGTTAAATTAACCAAAAAAAGTATTAAAAATAAATAAATAATTGTAAATAGTTATTACACCATGGTTTTTATCATTGTAAGTAATTATATATAGAGTGTTAATTAAACAAAGTAGTATGTCAATCTTAATGAAATCAACATTTAAAGATTTTACTTGGTCATTCTGAAGTTTCCGAGTTTACTACTCGATCTTAGTAACAATAATGCAATTCGGTAGTGGTCGGTAACGTATTTTCTTTCGAATAAATCCAATAATGGCATATTTTTAGGTCTCATTTCCTTCAAAAGTTAACGAATTTCGAAAAAATGATGAGGCTCGGCTATTTAATTAAAAATGTTTTTTTAATTTAAAGACAAAGGATTCTTTGGAATATAATCAAATAAATCCTATAGATATATTCAATTTTAAAGTTTTCACCAGTTAGTGATAGTACAAAAATTGAAGTTGACACTCGGTATAGAAACAGAATTATTTAGCATAAAGATAATAACACTTTTTTGTGTGTATTTTTATGGAAAGTGTAATATTACTAAAAATAAAATAAAAAATATTTTTTACCAAAATAAATTCATGAACAAAAAATTTATGATTTATTAAGAAATTTTTGCTTAATAATAAAATTTATTAGGCACGTGATATAATGTCCATCAAAAAAATTATTGAAGGGAGACAAATTTATTAAAAAAATTTAATAAAACCAAATCCTTACATTTAATTTTGTTTGGTATAAGTCTGCCATACAACATCCATATTTATAACTTTTCACCATACTTGGTTAAAAGAGAGTATAAACGCGCGTCATCACGCTTAAACCAATCAAAATGGTATCAAAGATGCTCTAGATATTTCCGATGAAAATTCAACATCGAATATTTTCACGATTACCTACAATATTTCCTTAACGTTATACAAAGACGTGAAAAGCAAGAAACTTTTATATCGAAAACTTAAATCGATATCGTATAAAAATTAAAGTGATATAGTCACTCAATTTTAAAGTTTTTGGCTCATTGAAGAGAGAAAAGTTTGTGTGTCGGAAATAGAAAGAGTGTTTGTTATCTATATCTATTGCATTCTCACTTCTTTTCGAGTAGAGATTCGATAACGTATATGTATGATACTTTGGTATAGATATTTCACTTTTATAAGTTGTGTTGGTACGTATGGTATGAGTCGATATTGATATCAAATATCTATGTAACGAATATTGAATTTTATGTTGCACATAACACAGAAGGTGTAACAAGTAAACATCCACCAGACTAATATTACTTTTTACAACAATTTCATCTCAAAAAAGTGATGTTTCATAGGCTATGGTTTGTTTTATCTTCGAGTTTATAGTTAAATAAACTTCTTCATTTAAGTGTTCTATGGACAATTCACAAACATATTTTCTGACAATCGATCTTATAAACATATTATAAGTCTAAAATTGCTATCGATAACTTTAATTGTATATGTAATCTGTGACCTAGATTCGCTCTCATTAAAATGTACAATCATTTGTAAGGATTTAAATTAAGGACAAATCCATCCCTCAAATTATCTCTGTATTGGTGAAATAATTTGATAAATATGTTTTTTTTTCTTTATAAATAAAGACAATTTTTTTTTAGTATTCGCTACCCAATTAAATCAATTTACAATCAATTATTGTTTTATGATAGTTTCCTCTATATTTTAAAGTGACACCTACTAATTATATGAATTTGATAGGTCTGTGAATTCATAAATCTTTCTATTTTTGCCATAGCCACATTTCCCGAATTAGGCCTCAGATCGAAATTTGGTAAAGAGTTTTTCCATTTGTCTTGATAAGCTTAATTTATTGGTATAATTTTCTGCTATCAATAACAGAACACCCTGTATACTCTTACCGCGCATATAATCCAAAACATTTTGTCAATACTGTAGCAATCCGATAGTCAGATATCTGCTGTCAGTTTTAAAAATAATCCGCAACATTCAGAATATATCAATTACGACTTCTATCCTGAAACACTCTGTTATAAGGTAAAACAAACCTCTTGTAATATGGTATTAAAGAACTTCTTTTTTTTCCTTTGTGCACAATGACAACAACAACAACAACAAAAAACTTTTTATAGTGTGTCACATATTCGACAACTGTGTTATCTGTTATCGAATGATTGAACTTTATCTATTGACAAGAGCTGGTTGGTGGATTCAACTACCTACTGTATCTATTTGACTCAACTACCTACTGTATGTATGCTGTACTCTAGCTAGAGAGATAACTTTACTTTACTTGGCTTCATTTCAGTGCAAAAACAAAAACAATAAATAAACATGAACAAATATCAATTGTATTATACGCCATTAATTTTTATTAAAAACATATTATTATTTATGGATAAAGACGATGTTGTTGAATTTTAGAATTTAGTCAAGCATATAATTTATCAATAATAATTGAAATTTATTTATTTTTATAAGTTTTATTTTAAGGTAGTTTGATCGTAAAGCCACTTTTCTTAAGAATATTACGAAATGAAATCCTTGAATCACTTGTGATGCGGGTTATTTAAAATTAGAGTGAACATATTATATCTTACCATGTACTGATAAAGTATAAAAAAAGAAATTGTTTCTAGTTCAACTAGAAATCGTTTTTAGGAATTCTCTAAAAAACTAATATTTAATAAAAAAAAGAATTAGGAAAATCATTTTTTTAAATGGATGTCTGAAAAAGATAACACACAAGTGAAATTTACAAAATTTAAAAAACCACCGAGTATATTTTGGGTACGGAACCCTAAACTCACACTTGAAACGTATCTTAAAACTCTCTCCATTAAATTACCTTTTTTCTTAGAGCCTTCTTCAAACGATTTTAAGGTTCATCGGCTATTTTTTAGTTGTTCTGAGTGCGGAATCCTAAACTCGCACTTTAAACATAGCTAAGAACATTCCCCCGTTAAATTACTTTTCAAAAGAAGCAAAAATATCCAAATCGATTCATCCGTTTAGGCGTTACGATGCCACAGACAGACACACAGATAGACAGATACGCATAGCGGTCAAACTAACACCTCTTTTTTGGTTCGGGGGTTAAAAATATAACTCAAAAATATGCGCATGTATTCATGGTGGATCATTTTAATCTATTATGGTATTCGTGGCTAATAGTTCGTTTAGTAGTTTACCAATCAAAAAATTGCTTAAACAAAAGTTGAAGAGTTTGATGGGGGTCATCATGTTCTGATATGAGATTGGACCTAATTCTCCGGGTTGCTTTAATAGCCTATTTAGATCCTGAAAGCTTAGAGATATAATAACACTTTAAATTAGAAAATTGATCCTCATAAGAAAATTAACATTTTTCATTTAAAACATTTTTTCGAAAAGCTTAAAAAAAAGTTAAAAGTTTTGAAGGACAATAAAGGTCGTTTTTCTGTGTTAGTAACTTTTAAGCCCAGGTAAAATTTCAAGATCATTTGAAGATGATCGTCAAATGACCTTGAAACTAGAATGTAGGGTCAAGGTCATAGGAACAGGTGAATGTCCTCTGTTGCCCTTGACTACTTTTGGCTAAAGCATTTTTCTGTAGTTTTTCTTTCGATTAAATGCAATAATGATATTTTTCCTCCAAAAGCTAATAAGTTAACTACAAAATGAACTATTAGCCATAATAGATTAAAATGGTAAAAACTACGTCTAAGTATTGTATACAGTAACGTGACCCTTGTCACAAATAGTGTAGCATATTTTTATGAACTTGTATTTGTAATAGCCCAAATACTTTAAGTAACAAAACCTATGAATTCGAAGAAAAACCTTTGATTTCGAAGGAAATGTTCCAATTTTGAAAATCTGGAAAACACAAACCTAAATGTTTGACGTAGGTATTTATAAAAGTTTATTACACATATAATAAAGATTAATTACGATTTAATTTAGTGGCTTGTTTTGGGTTTTTTATTTTTCCATATAAAAAAAGTTATAAACTCGTTAATAATTTATTAAAAAAAACAGTAATATAATAATAATAATATTATTATAATAAAATATATAAAATTATACAATTATTTATTATTTAAAATTAAATGTTAAAAAAAGATATAAGTAAGATAAAGATGGAATGAATAAAGTATGTATATGTTCATAACAGTAAGGAATAAATTTGTTTTAAAACTAAAATGTGAACTAAATGGTTTCAAGTAGAAATGTCTAGAAAACTATTTTATATATAGATATATTCTTCATTCAGTCTATATTATATTATTTTATATTTTAAAACTACATTAACAGACCTGTATTAGTATTTTTATCTTTCACTGACAAAGAAAATTTTATTCACGTACAATTACCTTAAGATGTTTACGAAATTATGAAACACTCCGAGAAATGAATCTCTTTTAACTTACAAAAAGTAAATTGAATCAATGAAAGCAGACCTTTTCAGGTTTCGAATCAATCTTTCCGAGCATTATTCCGGAAGATACAGTAGTATAAAATTAAATGTACTATCTGATGATTTTTGGTTAAGAAATAGCTGTTTGAAATGTTATTTTCTATTAATGTAATTACCATAGAGGTTATAAAGAAGAAGAACGATCGCTATAGAAAATATTGTCCCCATGGACATAATAAGTGAGGCGCTGGGATCGCTAAGTTGTCACATTAAAAGCGGGCTGTTCTGCGCTAATTTCAAATGATCTATCAACGTTTAATATACGTGTATATAATATCATAAAAGGAAAAAATGCAAATAATGAAATTAATTATTATTATTATTTACTAATGAATAAATTATAAATTATCTATTCTACTTTATAAATTTATCTATACTACTTTATAAATTTGAATGGTACTAACTTCATCTACTTGTACTCATAAACAGCTAACTTCGCAGATACTACTTAATGATGACAGCGTGGCTGGTGGCTGACAAATGAACTATAAATTCTACAAATTTTCAAGGACAGACGCGCTAATGCTTTAGCGCGTAGCGATCGTTCTCCTTCTCTCTAACCTCCATGGTAATTACAGTGGAAGTTGGATAGGTGGGATTTCGATAAGTGAGAAACCTCCATAACTGGAACTCATGCTGAGGTCCCAACACTTTGGCAGTAAACTACCTCTGTTAGTACAACGAAGTAAACCGCTCTCTTTTAAATTTTTACAGTGTGCTCAGGACATAACAGGAAAGTGAGGTCGAGTTCGTAAAAGGACCCATCTTGTAAACCGTTATAGATAGAACAAAAGCTTAAATGTAAAAAAATGTTCCTTATCAAAAAATTAACATTTTTTCGTAAACATCACTGTTTACCCGTCCGAGCGCAAATTACATAGTATGTATTATATGGGAATATCAGTTATATATGTGTGACATGCATATGTGTAATGTGACAGTGTAATCAACATAGTCTATACATGGTATTTAAACAATTAACTCAGTCAATTGTTTGTTTTCACTTGATTTTATTTTAATTTTACTTTTTCAAGTTGTACCTTTCATCTTTACCAAAAGATGAAAGATACAATGAAAGAAAGAAATCACTTTGATTACACCTGGTTGTGGGAAACTAGATTCCCTGAATTGAATCCTGTAATCGTGTACATACAAAATTATATAAATTTATCCATACACTTGAAATGGTTAGTTAGAAATGTTTTGTTGTTATATATTACATACATACACACATACATATATAACATATACTATACAGTAGTGTACACTGTACAGTGTATGCACATATTGTATGGTTGTATGGTAAAAAGCTAAAGCTTTAGAAGCTTAGTATTTTATGTGTTAAAACATGATTCGAATATTATTACTGTAAAATTATATATTATTTTCATTTTCCGACATTTTATTATTATTGTTGTGTGTTAGTCTAGTATTCCTCTATTATTTAATTTTGTTAATAAATACATAGCTATAAAAAAAAAAACTATTAGACCGAGCAACCATAATAAAGTGACATTCTAATCCTTTTTTTTACCATTAAGAGATGTATTAACTGATTTCCATTAAGAAATTTTATTTATCAAATATTGAAATTACAAATTTTTAGGTTTATCCTTTAGCAGAATTATATTTTTGAAAAAATTCAATTTTTGGATTTACCTTTACTCCATTATCTTGAAAACTACTACATGTAGGTTAAATTTGGCTAAAAATTTGAAAAGCATGACACAAATTTAGTTGAATTACATATATTGTTTGTCAAAATTGGATACATTTTGGGTGTAATAGACCATAATTCAATTTTTTGGATTTTGATGACGTCATTAAGTTCAAAAAATCGATTTTTGTCATAATACACCCAAATTTTATCCAATTTGAATAGAATTTTTTCTGAAACTCACTAATTTTGGGTCATACTTTTCAACTATGATGTTATTTTTTCGCTACCATTCACCTTTGTGCGAATTAACCGGACCAGGATTTCACGATCTTGAAAACTAATATAAGTAGGTTAAATTTGACAGCAAATTTGAAAAGTATGGCCTAAATTTAGTAGAATTACATATTTCGTTTGCCAAAATTGAATATAATTTGGGTTTAATAGAGCAAAATTAAATTTTTTGGATTTTGATGACGTCATTAAGTTAAAAAAATCGATTTTTGTCATAATACATCCAAATTTTATCCTATTTGAATTGAATTTTTTTTGAAACCCACTAATTTTGGGTCATACTTTTCAACTATGTTGTTATTTTTTCGCTACTGTTCACCTTTGTGCGAAATAACCATACCAGGATTCCATTATCTTGAAAACTACTATAGGTAGGTTAAATTTGCCAAAATTGGATATAATTTGGATGTGATAGAGCAAAATTTAATTTTTTGGATTTTGAAGAAGTCATTAAGTGTAAGAAGTTAAAGACGTGAAATGTAGATGGGTATCAGGCGTGAAAAAAAGAAATATAAAATAAATCCCGGTTGTAATACGAAAATCAAAACACAATAATCGAATAACTCGATGCATTTTTTTATAAATTCAATATCAAACATACGTTTATCAATCCTGTAAATGACAAAAATAATTATAAATATTTTATTTGATTATGGGCTCACGGTCTAATAAATACTAGGTAGTATGTAGTTACTAACTAATATTTTTTATATTTTGTCATTAATTATCCCAACAACGTTTAGGTAGCTACAAAGCTTTAAACAAATGTGACACAAAAATATACATAAAACATGTTTTGTGTCCTTATATTCCTGGAATTTTATTTTATATTCAAATATACAAAATCTGTTACATGGTCATTATATTTCACCTGCAGATAATTGGTACGATTGTAAATAAAGAGTTGCTAACACTTTTTCTCAAAATGAAATAATTCAAAAGAAGGAAGATTTAAGGAGATATTTTACACGTCTAATAACTTTGCACCAAGAGTTTTTACCTGTTGAGAAATTTTTCAAATAAGAAGACAATTCATTAAATAATACAAAATTCGTTTTTCCGGCACTCTGAATGACATTTCTGAATGTTTGTCAAACATATTCTTTTTATACCATGTATGATTATGAAATATATCAAGGTATATTAAATTTAGTCCCAAGTTTGTAACGCAAAATATTGGTGCTACGAACAAAATTTTGGTATAGGTGTTCATAAAATCACCTAATTAGTCTATTTTCGGTTTCCGCCCCCCGTCAGCCCGTTGTCTTTCGACATGATTACTCAAAAACAAAAAGAGATATCAAGCTGAAATTTTTAAAGCGTGTTCAGGACGTAAAAAGTGAGGTCAAGTTTATCAATGAGCAACATAGGTCAATAAGGCTTTTCATTTTAAAATCACGATTCACATTTGTTTCGTACTAAATGATTTATAACCAATGTGATAAAATGAATAACAAATATCTTCTATCTTAGTCCTACTTATTGCTGTCAGTACGAAAAAATAAACTCACTGCGCTTATGACATGATGAAAAGGCCTATTGGGTCTTGGGTCCATAGGACTCATCTTGTAAACCGTTAGAGAAAAATGTTCCTTTTAAAAAGATAAACAACTTTTGTTTGAAACATTTTTTCATAAACATCACTGTTTACTCGTGAAAGCCCATGTAGGTTAGAAACATTATATAGTATGAATACAGCTGTATTGTATATATTTTAAATTTATACGTTTCATATATTATGTATGTGTTTGTTTATTACTATATCCACTAAGGAAGTGAGGGCAAAGATACTCTTGTTACTTTGTGTGTAAGAGTGACTATCTTTCTTTACTTACATGACGTAAAAAACAAACGATTGCGTAATCAACACTGTCTATTCATGGTATTTCAACAATTAAGTCAGTCAATTGTTTGTTTTATTTGTTGAAATTGTTTTTTTTTTCGAATTTTTTTTTTTAAAGACTACGTGCATTTTATCCTTTAATGATGTTTAAAAATTATAAGAAAATGTTTTTTTTAAATGTAAAAAATATTTTTTTGAAGAAGAATAATTTTATTCATACTAATTGGATTTACGATTTAATACAATTATTTTTATATTTCGATATTTAAGTTTATATTTCTAATGTAACAAATCTGTGTTGCCTCACATTACTTCCGTATTTTTATATTGTGTCACTGGTAACCTTTGATAAAGATTAATGTACAGAAAAAGATTTAAAAGTGGTCTGATCTGTGACGTGAATACCTATTTTCTTTGTATGTTTGATATTTCCAAAAAAAAAGAAAAAAAAAGCTTGATATTTCCAAATATCTGTTGGAAAACGAGAAGTTAGAAATTTATTGTGGGTTGCGTCTTTATCGGTGTGAACTCCATACTGTATTTACTATATTTAGAGAAAATTAACATTAATAATAGTTATAGCGGACGAGTCAATGCAGCATGTGTGTCAAACACGTACTTTTTGGCGATACCCACAATACTTCTGGTGTATAGCCCTATCCAATACTGTAATATTACTTATACTAACATAGATCTTATATGCATCTGTCTGTATACCATACCGGCATTGTTGTAAACGCCATTAATTTCTTACCGTATATTCGTGGTGTATTAGCCCCCATAAAGTCAGTTTTCATCCACCTCAGAATATCTGAAATTTTGCAGATGTATTAATTTGATATCATATCGGAATTCAAGAATGCAATGCGATATAGAAATTTGAATGATGGAAGTCAAGGGAAAAGAAACCTAAAATAATGTGAACTAAAAAGTACAAAATAATTTAAATTATAATGTAAAATTTTAATATTATAAAATGATGATCGATGATGGTGATTACAAGAATGAGTGTACATCACCGAATTTAAAATAGTAATTAAAATTATTTTATAATTTTTAGGTCATACCTTAGTTAAGAATATTTTTTTACAAGTAGATTAAATCTCATAACGATTATTTGTTACCGTTTCGGAGACTATTAAAAATAATATACAAGTAAAAGTAAATATGTAAATTTCCTTTAAGTTAAAAAGAGATAACAGAAAATATGTAAATTATTCTTTTATTGTTTATTTCCTTAAAATATTTTTCACATGGAAGTGAAAATTTACACTTTTAAATATACACAAACAAAAAGTCACATTTCTTTTTCATTTGTATGTGTGTGTTTTCGTGTTGACTTTTCTTCAAAAAGAGATGAAAAAAAATTATGATTTTTTTTTTTTTTTAATATTTTGCTCTCTTATGTATGAAAAACATTTTAATATCTAATCGCCTGTAGCTATTGTTTTAAATTAAATATTTTCCCTTGTTGTGTTTATATGTATGTACACGGGGAAGTTTTTACCAAATATTTACCATTTAAATAAAATTATTTGAGTTACGTTAAGCTATCTTTTGGAAAAATCATGAAAGACAGAATCGTGGGATGCAAAAATATTTTTCAATTCTGCCGACTCTTGAATACTTAAGGGAGTTAAGGCAGAGAAGAAAACTTGTCGAGAAACACGAAAATGAAAATCTGAATATCTTTTTACGTGACTTTCGGGCAATAATTAAAATCTCAACTTTGTTTACAAAGTTACCTTTATCAATCCTCCAAAAAGGAGACAAATAAATTATAGAATTTGTATCTGCTGGAGACTGTTCTTCCTGGAGTTTGAGTACCCCGTTTTTTAACTTCCCGACATACTCCGCGAAAAACCTCAATAGAATCCGCGGTCTTATTGTGTACAGCCTGGCGCACTTTTCGAGAAAAATAAATTCTGGGAGAAACTTGCTTTTCTGAGAAAAGTGCTTTATTTGAACCATCTACCTTTCTTGTTCCTGACGGAATTGCCACTTCGTTCGAGTTTTTGAATGTCTTGCGATTCAGATGAAAAGGAATGTGTTATCTGTATCTTCATGGGCCTGGCGTCATTCCAGCCGATTTGTAATCGAATGTTATAAACAAAGAAATTTTAACGGTTTGGAAACTTTCCAGAAAATATTCACCGTATATTTATGTTTGTATAGAATTTTCTTGTGTGTCAGGAATATAATAATAATAATAATAGTAAAAAGGTTTTCATTTTTCACTATCGCATCACTATAACTTGTCAACATTGCTGGTTGGTGTAGGTTTTGTTCTTGGATGATTTTTTATTTTCAACAAAAATATTAAATATTTATGACGTGTTTTTCATTATTTTATTTTATTTTTTGAAAGAAAATTATTTTATTTTTTTGATCTGTTCACAACTGAATGTGAAAATGTCAGTCATAAATAGAAACATTATTTACCACAAATTTTATTGGAATATGTTTTCTTATCGCACGTTTCTTTTGGTGGTTGAAAAAATCGAAATTTTTGTTTACCAAAAAATGAGTTACGAAAAAGCGACACCTATGTAATAATAATTAAATCTGTGTAATTAACTTATTGATTTTGATTCTGATCTTTGGTAACTTCTGATTAATGTTCATAGATGCAATATTTTTAATTAATTTAAATTATATGCAAGGTAAGAGCATATGAGTTTGTAGTGAAATAAACAATTGATGCTAGTGACATCTATGTCGGAGCCCTGACCAAATAGGAGTTGCGACCACCTTAATAAATGATGTTTTTTTAGACGTTCACATCTTTGAGTTGGCAACACTCTTTTGTTTGATAACTGGTTCGACAACAGAGAGTTGCTTCGTGTTTAGTTTAGTTTTTCATAGCATATTGAACAGCCTCTCGCCAGAGAAACGCTTCCAAATTTATGTAATTGTTTTTTTATTTCACGACATCTTAATTGGCCTCAAAGATCGTACGACTTGCCTACGCCGATAAACAATTTTGTAACGTATTCTTAAAAAATTATATTCTGTCTCCAATTTCTAATTTCTATCGATTCTATCGACCTTCTTACACCATTACACTTGTAATTATAAAATAATGTAATAAAAAGCCGTTTCATAACTTAATGAACAAGAAATAATAATGTATGTAATGTACGTTCTAATTGTATGTAAGTATTCGAGGTAAATAGTGAGAGAGATATTACTTCGAAATAGGTCATGTTTATGACCTACATAAATTAATAAGTGTCTTTGGTTTTAGAATATCCTTCGATATAGACTTACTATTATCAATGACTAGTTCGAAACTATGAATATTATATTTATATAATCCATGATGTATAACAATTTTCTATTGTATGATTAAGTGTATCTATCCTACCTCGAAACTTCGGTAATATTCATATCGAAAATATGATAATAAAACCACCTTTCATTATAGACAGTCTGGTGAAACGAATATTGATATCACTTTCAAATTAAACCAAAATATTTAACGTTTTGGTTTTGTGAAGATTTGCATATCAAGATTTTGTGGTATAAATCAAAGATTTACTAAAACAGATTTATAATAATCGTCAATTGTTTACATGCTTTGGATACTCTGAAAGTCGTTTTGTTTTGTTCAAATATAGATTTAAGACAGATCACTTTGTTAATTAATTCTGAAACATACAAATTCTAGCACGCAATTTGTTCCTTACTTGCAACGAGTTCGTTTTTTACAACTTCACAATAGGGGATCGTATTAAATTTTTTTATAACTTCAGGTGAAGAATTCTCACTGGACGTGCCGAGAAGTGAAGTTTATTTTGCAATTTCTTTACTAGTATGCAAGATATGGACGTTTAAAATTTCTAATTAAACAAAGATACCCACTAGTGACGTCATACGTTTGTATCGCCCTAGAATTTGCTTTAGGCTTTTATACCATGTATATATCAAATATACATAGTATATTAAGTTTAGTCCCAAGTTGTGTTCATAAAATCACCTAATTAGTCCATTTCCGGTTGTCCGTCCGTCCGTCCGTCTGTGGACACAATAACTCAAAAACGAAAAAAGATATCGAGATGAAATTTTTACAGCGTACTCAGGACGTAAAAAGTGAGGTCAAGTTCGTAAATGAGCATCATAGGTCAATTGGGTCTTGGGTCCGTAGGACCCATCTTGTAAACCGTTAGAGATAGAACAAAAGTTTAAATGTAAAAAATGTTCCTAATAAAAAAATAAAATACTTTTGTTTGAAACATTTTTTTGTAAGCATCACTGTTTACTCACGAGGGCGTTAATTAGGTGCAAATTTTATAGTATGTATTAATATAGGAATATCAGTTGTGTGTGTGTCTATTTAAAAGTGAATATCTTTTGTTATTTACGTGACGTCAAAAAAAAAACAAACAATTGCGCATCAACACTGTCTATATATGGTATTATCCTACCTCGAAACTTCGGTAGTATTCATATCGAAAATATGATAATAAAACCACCTTTCATTATAGACAGTCAAAAATTAAACAACTTTTGTTTGAAACATTTTTTTGTAAACATCACTGTTTACCCGTGAGGGCGCCAACTAGGCGGAAATTTTTTAATATGTACTATACTTGATTATCAGTTATGCATGTGTCACATGTTTGTATGTGTAATGTGATAAAGAAATCAACACTGACTATGCATGGTATTTCAACAATTAACTCAGTCAATTTTTTGTTTTCCCTTGTTTGAGCTAGGATTGTTATATAGTTACGTATCTCATCTTTTTTTATTTCCATGTGCATGACTTTATCGTAAATTTTCGATTTTTTTTGTTTCCATTTTAACTAGTTTATATTCGTACAAGGAAGTCATTTGATTTCTTTGTCAAATTTTTTAAATTGAAATGATTGTTGTTTGTAAATATCATTTTATCTTCAAAACAACATCACAATAAGGGAAACCTGCAAAACAAACATGATGAGGCCTATTTAATATGTTTCATTATCAAAGCTACCACTTCAGGTATCAAACTAGATGCCTCCTACGTGCTTTTAGTATGACATCAAATTTGGAGCAGTTATGTTTGACTAGGTACGACTGCGATTGTCAAGAATAATTTTATAACAGTATACTTACATATTTATTGATAACGGGCCACTTTGGTCACTATATCTGGTGGCTTAAAATCAACTTAGTTTTAATGTGCAGTTTAAATGAATAAATATGAGGAATAAATGGAATATAGTGACGATGTGTGACGAGTATAGTGATGTAATCCTACTAAATTTGGGTCATAATTTTCAAATTTGTAATCAAGATTAACCTAGTTCTAATACCTTTCAAGAATGTGGTGTCCTGGTCACGGAATTAAGCACATGAGTGAAAGCTAGCTAAAAACTGACATCACAGCTGAAAAGAGTGACCAAAAATTAGTGGAATTAAAAAAAAAATTCCAATAAGATAGGATCAAAATTGCCTTTGCCATAAAAAAAATTGAATTTTTAACTTAATGACGTCATCAGAATCCAAAAAAATTAATTTTGCTCTATCAAATCCAAACTTGATCCAATTTTAATAAAATAAGTATGTAATCCTACTAAATTTGGGTCATACTTTTTAAATTTGTGATCAAAATTAATTTGATATTAAAAGTTATTTCAAAGTTTTCTAGTATTTTCTTCTACAAATTATGATATTTATAAAATTGTAAATTAATGAGCGCCTTTTACAATATTCTTTACTAATTTTTTTTATTTTACGTATAAAACATAATTTTTCTTTCAGATTTACGAAGATTAAAAAAAACCTTCCACCAAAACTCCGCTTTGAGGCGCACAGTTGTAAATGCGATACTGTACTTGGGACGCAACCTAGTCCAATCTATTCACAATTTTCCCAATTTTTCACTAAGCCTACATGATAAAATAATGTTTATGTTTATACAAGGATTCCTTTGATGTCATTATATAATTATATCATATCATTAATATTATATAAACATATGCATATACATATACATATTATATAATAATACTAGTGAATAGTCCTTGATCCTAGAGTCCTGTAGGAGTATATAATATAACCTATATCTACTATCAAAGTAGGTGTAGGTAGTTGGTTAGATATGTTTACTGAAATTTGAATGCACTCTATATAATAATATAATATAATATTAATAATAACATTATTGGTATTTGTGAGTATACTGATTTAATAATCTATAAGGTGGGCTCATTAATAGGTCATTTTAAATAAATACTAGCTGTTAAACCCGCTTCGCTGGGTTGTTTTTGCACATTTAAATATCAAAATTGTTAAATGAAAGACTTTTTTTTTAATTCTCTCTGTGTGTACGGAACAGTAAGATTTTTTTGGCCGATCCCAATATTATGTCTACACTCTCTGTGTGTACGGAAAAGTAAGGGAAAGATGGATAGAAACCCATGGAACATTACAGAATATTCGAGAAAGTTCTAGAAAATTCGATAGAAATCCATAGAACATTCCAGAATGTTCGAGAAAATTCTAGAAAATTCGATAGACATCCATAGAACATTCCAGAATGTTCGAGAAAATTCTAGAAAATTCGACAGAAACCTATGGAACATTCCAGATTGTTCGAGAAAGTTTGATAAAATTCAATAAAAATCCATACAACATTCGAGAAAGTTCTAGAAAATTCGATAGACATCCATAGAACATTCCAGAATGTTCGAGAAAATTCTAGAAAATTCGACAGAAACCTATGGAACATTCCAGATTGTTCGAGAAAGTTTGATAAAATTCAATAAAAATCCATACAACATTCGAGAAAGTTCTAGAAAATTCGATAGAAATCCATAGAACATTCCAGAATGTTCGAGAAAATTCTAGAAAATTCGATAGAAATCCATGGAACATTCCAGAATTTTCGAAAAAAATCGAATGACATTTGCGCCAGTAGCGCCATCTAGTGAAAATTGTACTATTGACAGTGGGGCCTATTGTACTATTAGAACTATTTTTTAAATCTATTTTCTATGAATTTCTAGATCATTTTTAATTCCACCCCCACCAAACTCCCTTATTCACAATGGGAGCCTAAGGGCTACCCAATGACATAATCCCCTACCGAAGGTCAATGGTTAGTTTTAGGGAAAATCGGGGACATACAAACAAACACTCTCTTTTTATATATATAGATTGTATGTGATCTTGACCTACTATTAATTGTTCGCCACACTACGCAAAACGTTTGATTACACGAGCCTCGCTCGACACATTTATACACATTTTCAAGTCGTGGATTAACACATCAGTTCAACTATTCACACGGACGCCAGTTAGCTCTACGTCTAACGTAGTACATCAATCCATTTAAGGTGATTGTAAACCTACAGTATTGTAAAAAAAGTTTTAGTTTATTGCACGGTACATACATATAAACCAAATAGATGCTTTGTAGTCAAATAATGAATTATTTTTGGCTTTACAATACCACGCAACTACAAAAATATATAATATATTGTGTGCAAGTGATTATAAATTTGATAACATAGATATCGCTCTTCAATCATTAATACTCTAAATATTGTTGTCTCTGTTCATCAAATAATGGATCTTTGATGAACTCATAATTAAATGAAAAGTTTGTTTTTATATCATTCGTAACCTTATATTTTTATGGTATTATTATAAACTACAAGATTGTCTAAATATTGTAGATAGTTTTTTATCACACTTTCTAGGTTTTTTGATATAGAAATATTCAAATTGAAAAGGATAACCTATATGATTCATCATTTTTTCAGCCAACTTTAAACGATAAAATAATAATAAAAACCCCGATGACCTAGGAATTTTTTGTGATTTTCGGAAACTTTGTTAATCAAAAAATGTATTTATAAAGTTTTATTGATATCCCTATTCAATCCTTGCATATCTCCTTAAATGATAAAAAATGTTCAACTTTAAACTAAAAAAAAAGCTTTTTCTTTCAAAATTTCTCCTTGCGTTAATTTTGAGAGACTCTTTATAACGTTTTTGATTATCGCACTCGATATTAAAATAAACAAATATTATTATAATTGTAATTTGAATATGTAATGAAATTCATTGTATTAAGTGTTACAAAGTAGCTATCACTACACTACTAGTGTATATATACATATACCTACATGGTAGGTAGGTAGGTAGGTAGGTAGGTTGGTAGGTAGATACTTAAGACTTCATTTTATATTAGATATAATTATTATTTAAGTATTTACTATAGTTTGTATTACTACTAGTACCACTGAAAAGTACTTTTATTTGTAAATTACACTACATTTTGTTATTAGTATTTGTAATTGTAATTATTTATTTATAATACAATTACAATTAATGTAATTATATCTATTTATGGTGTTCAAATACACTACTATTAGTAGCTGTTAGCCATTTTGTTACTATTGTACCTTATTTATGGAAATATTGTTAATTATAATTGAGAATTAATTACTTTTAAACATATCCTTAATGTTTGACATACAACCAAGTAAAAAATTTTTTAAAAGATAATTTTTAAAGCCTAAAATAAAACTTCAACTATTTTAATTTTTTTCTTTGTCAAAGTCAAATGCTTTTGTTATTATTGTACCGACGATTTCCAATCAGAAACTCAACCAAATTTTTGTCTTCATGAATTATTTAATAAAAACTTGAAAGAAATTTGACAGAGTCGTAAAGCTTTTCATACATGATTTTAAGTTAAATCTCAAAAATTATTTGCCTGATCGGTAAATGAATTCGATTTTTGTGGTTTTAGGCCTAAATTACCTTTTATATCAAGTGATTTTCTCGATTTTTTCTCTTTAAAAAATTGAGGAAAAACTTTTCTTTCTGATTTAAAATCAGAAATTCTAGTGTGATCAAATTAACTTTTTGAATAATTTAATTCTGAGTTCGGAGAAAAAAATTGAATTTAGTAGATCATTATGATACAAATTGAAGAAACTAAAATCTAACATTTTTTGATGGTCGGAAGGGGTCCAAAAAAAATGGTAAAGTGGCCTAATCCGGTCTTTCGCATCAGACACCGTCGAATTGAGTTAAAAATAAAAAAGCGTTTAATAAGCTTAGGCGCCGTAAAAAGGCGAAAAAAATGAGCTGCGAATGAACCCGATTGGTCCATCGATGTCCCCACAAATTGCAAAAAACCATCGATTTTGCTCGAAATTTCAAAACTTCATAGCTCTTGTTGTTTTAAAGATTCAAAGCTGAGATTTAAATGGATTGTAGCTTTTGTACCCATGAAGTATCACACACAATTTCAGCAAGATCGAATTTATACTTTTTGCAAACCGCAGCTGAATGCAAAAAACAGGACTTTTGTAAAATGGCCCTAAAAAAGTTGTGGTGCGGTAACGCGCTATTTTTTTTACGCGATCATATGCTTCAATAGTTAAAGTAATACCTACTAAAGTGCCAACCTCTCATCTTTAGTAAAAGTTACTAAAATATTAATTTTAAATTACTATTATTTTAAATTATAACATTAAAAATAGGATGGGGGTAATGGGAGCAATTATTAAGACACAGAAGTTATGTGACATTATAATATGATACATATGCATTTAATATTGTGATTCTATTCCGCGCTTCTTATAGCAACGGAACCAATAGAAGCGTCCTTTAGAAATAAATCTCCAAACAAAAACACAATATTATAATAGAAGAAATATTTTGCAATATAATGTTCGAAAATTAATTACGTAACTTGCAATTTAATTGACAGTAATCAACTCAATTAATAATATAGTAAGTTACATAGGTAACTTAATTAATAAAAAAATTGAATTATATTTAACAGTCACTTATGGAAGTACTAGGAATTATTCAAACTGTTAACGGCAAATGCAACAGTTAAATTCACATCCAAAAAATATGTGTTAAATACAGTTACAATAAGGTATTATACGATAAAATTTTTATTCTTGCCTTACGAAAGAGCAAAACATAATCCATCAAGGCAGCTAAATAGCAGCAAAAGTTCAATATAGTAAGTGCATCACAATATTAAATGCATATGTATCATATTATAATGTCACATAACTTCTGTGTCTTAATAATTGCTCCCATTACCCCCATCCTATTTTTAATGTTATAATTTAAAATAATAGTAATTTAAAATTAATATTTTAGTAACTTTTACTAAAGATGAGAGGTTGGCACTTTAGTAGGTATTACTTTAACTATTGAAGCATATGATCGCGTAAAAAAAATAGCGCGTTACCGCACCACAACTTTTTTAGGGCCATTTTACAAAAGTCCTGTTTTTTGCATTCAGCTGCGGTTTGCAAAAAGTATAAATTCGATCTTGCTGAAATTGTGTGTGATACTTCATGGGTACAAAAGCTACAATCCATTTAAATCTCAGCTTTGAATCTTTAAAACAACAAGAGCTATGAAGTTTTGAAATTTCGAGCAAAATCGATGGTTTTTTGCAATTTGTGGGGACATCGATGGACCAATCGGGTTCATTCGCAGCTCATTTTTTTCGCCTTTTTACGGCGCCTAAGCTTATTAAACGCTTTTTTATTTTTAACTCAATTCGACGGTGTCTGATGCGAAAGACCGGATTAGGCCACTTTACCATTTTTTTTGGACCCCTTCCGACCATCAAAAAATGTTAGATTTTAGTTTCTTCAATTTGTATCATAATGATCTACTAAATTCAATTTTTTTCTCCGAACTCAGAATTATCTAAAAATTGACGCCATTTTTTTTTATTTGATCACACTATTCTTCATTACGTGTATATGAACAATTTAGAGCAATAATAACCCTAAGTATATCAAAATAACTTCAGAACTGCTCCGAAATAAACGGTTTTTAGACGATACTTTAAAAATTACTTGCTCAATCGGTAAATAAACCCAATAATAAAATTTTTTATACCAAAATTACCCACATATTCGAAGTTTAACAAAATCATTAAAAGTTTTTCATGATTTTCTAGATTTTAAAGAAATATGCAAGTTTAAAGGTTACTAATCTCATCTCTTTTCATTTTTCAGGTATGTACAAAATATATTCAACACTCTTCAATTTTCAAGTAATTTGTAAGTATCTACAATTTGGACTAACTAAATGACAGAAATTTTCTGGTAGTTTTTGGCGTACCAGTTTTATAACCTCTGGTCTAGTATGGTTAAACATATTTTGGTATGGTAATAAATTTACCACTGATAACATTTAGTCAACAATATAATTTAACCAATATCCATAGCCCGAAGATATTTTATGAAAACAATTATTTATTATAATATACTGAAACCAGGGACGTATTACATGACAATATAGAGTGCCTCTCGGGAATCTATGTACACATAGGTTATAGACTTTCTTGAGATAGACTTTCTTATTCTGTTATCAAGTAACGAGAAGAAAGTTCGAAAGATATTAATTATTAAGGTAATGAAACAGCCGTTGATCCATTCTACGCATTATGTGCACGATGCATTAACAAAATAATTGATTTGTAATGCCATTTTCGAAGTTTCTAGTCTCAAACTTCAGAGAGATTTAATTAGATTCAATTGAATATTGAAAGAAATTCGTGCCAACTATCAAAACCCTCTTGAATCAAACTTGAGCATCTCCATTGCTCAAATAAAGAAATCTTAATAAAAAATACTTTTTAAGGATGTTCCCTCGCTAGTAATAGAAAAAAATAAATTAATAGATAAGGATCCGAATTTTTAGTATGTTGTAGTTAACGATACATATTATTAAATCAAAAAAAAATTTGGGTATCTTATCGATCAATTAAGAGAGTTTTTATTAATTAAAAATACGCTAAATAACATACCATCCTCATATCATGCTATGTTATTTAGTGTATTTTTAATTAATTAATTACTCTCTTAATTGATCGATAAGATACCCAAATTTTTTTTTGATTTAATAATATGTATCGGTAACTACAACATACTAAAAATTTGGATCATTTTCTACTAATTTATTTTTTTCTATTACTGGTGAGGGAACTTCCTTAAGGGGCAAGCTTTTATTGTACTAAAAAGTAGAAAATAATTTTATCCATGAGTCATTCATAACCGACTATTTATAAAAATTTGAGGCTCTCAATTTAAAATATCAAAGTCAATCGGAACACCACATGCCTAATTATTTTTCGATTCATTCTTGATATTAAGCGCCTCAAGCTTTTACATGTAGTCGGGTATGAGTGACTCATAGATAAAATTATTTTCAATTTTTTAGTACAATAAAAGCTTGTCCCTTAAAAGGTATTTTTTATTAAAATTTTTAATTCAATACTAAAAAAAATGTATACATATCAAATATGGTGGTAGCGATGGGAAAATCAGAACGCCACAACCGTACCATGCATTGTCATCCAAACTAAATGTTCATGCAAAATTTTAGCTCCATCAGAAAATGGGAAGTGGATCAAATTTGACTTGCAAGATTTGATTACAGACAGACAACGGGACAGGTGAAACTAAATAAAAGCTTGTAAAAAGGTGATTTCTTGGAAAACTCCTATTGATAAGAAGGAACTGTCTTCATCATCTATCAAGTAGCGTGATCGTACCGTCTTAATTTCTATAAGAAACTATAACCAATAAAAGCCACAAATAAAACATGCACAGTATTATTAGTAAAACTTCTATATACAATATATTCGTGTAAAGCAGTAAACTTAGATTTTCGGACTGATTCTAGAAGGGAATTAATTCGAACAAAGTAGTTTTATATGTTTGGTTGATGTATTGTGTATTTATTATGTTTAAAATTTGTTCAAGCATAAATTTAACTTCGAATTTAAACTGTTTCTGACTGCTCATCAAAATAATAAGAGAAATTATTACAATAGTTTCAAGTGTATTTAGTAGCAACTAGCAAGCGAGCATGCAAATGGTGTGTGTGGATTGGTGGTTGTGTTTTATAGATTATATTCATTGCTTTCTATTATGATGTGAACTTATTCAAAATAGCCCCACTATGAATAATAATTCATAAATTATATAATTTAAGGTTTATCGGCCATCAATTTTAAATAAAAAGCTTGATTCTTTTTCAATATGAAGTTGGACTAAGTCTAAATCAATTCTAAAAAATTTAGAAGGGGTTGCTCGATTATTTAAATAAATAAATGACTTCAAAAGTACACTGAAAAAAAAAATTAAAGTGGGTCGTTTCATGTTAAAATTAAGTAAAAATACTTTCAAACAATTACTTAACGTATAAGTGCATCTGAATATTTGTATTTACAATAGAATGGAATTGAATTTAAAAAATTCATTGATACAAAATCACTGAAGTTAAATAAACAAAATCATTGCTTCTATGAAAGAAATTGATTATAGTTTGTCATGCATTTTATTCATGGAAAATAAAATTGTACTTAGGTGGAATATATAATCGTGTTAATAAAGCGAACCGATGAATTAAAAGAAAATTTCTTTGCGTATTTGGTTATTATGCTCGAATGTCTATCGTGGCTAGTCCATATGTAATTGTGTCAACTACATGAAGATTGTTGTTTCTAACTTACAGTGAGTTTGAAATAAACATATTGATCATTTTTGATTTATGATTATAATAAATACCATATTTGTTTACTTATAAAATAAACATCAGTAGCGCAGTCGCTACAGTAATGGACTTAAGACACTAAAATCAGTAGTAATCAATCAAATGACTAAGCTGTTATGTGTTATCTTTGATAATTTTATATTGAATATAACTTTAATTCCTTCTATAACGATAACGACAATAACAAAGCAGCGAGTAAACTCTAGTTTTTCATAAAGCTACCGCTATTTATTGACCTGCATCTTTATTGTGCATGGCTGTTAGTTTCACCGATTATTAATAAATCTTAAGCTGTCGAACCTAAAATGAATGAAATATTATGTCGATTTACCTGAATCATCCAATAATAAAAATGAATCAACATAATTAAAAAAACAAGTGTTGATTACTTTCACTAAATAGAATTTGAATGGCAGCGCATCCATCATATTCATATTCAATTCTAAAAACATTTTGAATTAGTATGAATTTTAATTTTATAAGACTTACTATAATTTTTTTGTTTTTTTTTTATTTTTATAATTTTCTATTCAAAAATAAATCAAACAAATTAAAAGAATTCTTTTAAATGTCATTCTCTTATTTTGTAATAATAATAATATTAATATTTTGTAATTTTTTGTTCTGTTTATATTTCAATTTCATACCTCTATTGTCATTTTCATGACAATGGCCTGCTATAGCTTAGTGCTTCAGTGCTCGTGTGTTAGATACTTGTGTTATTTGTATTCGTTGTGTGCGTAGTCATGGTAAGGACAATAAAATCGATGCCAGCGCTTCCAGTGAAAAATTTTGGCGTTAAAGGGGGCTGTTATTACCAATTTGTAGTTCTTTACATGTTAATGTTATAGAAATGTCAAATTAAAATTATTGTAATTAAACTTAATGCATTAAAAATTGTGAAAATAAGAAATCAAATTGCACAAATATTATTTTTCAAATGTAAATTATCATAATTATTTATTTAAATTTGTGAGACAATAATATTAAATTTTCAATGTAAGTCATAAATGCAATTCATACAATTCTATAATTAAAGTAGTGTATCGTTACCATGGAAACGAAACTCACGCACGGAGCGAATACTTTTAAGAATACATCAAATTTAAAATTAACTGTTTTGAGATGTCTAGAACCATCGGAATTCCGTTTATTATAATCCGTTTAATATAAATAACCCGGCAGCATAAATGAATTATAGGTCAATATCCGTTTTGTCGAAGAACCGGTTATAAAGACGAAGGTAAAAGGTATAACGACATATTGGCTACTGCAAACAATATTCATTTCTATTATAAGCAAATATATCGTTTATAACGACCAACGTGTGTAAAAGCACACTTTTTACATATACATACTTTTTCAGTACGGCGACGGTATGGATGCAAGGAGGTGCATTTGCACCTTCTGTTGAGAAAGAAATTACACAGAAAAATAAATTATCGTGAAATAAATACCACCCAATACTCCTTTATTTTGTTTTGACCCATCCTAGTGCCAACCCCTGAGTCTTAAAAACTTTATTCTCGATCTTATTAACTCATACACCGGTTATAGCGTTTAGAATTAGTCAGCAATAACGAGCTTCATGTGAAGGTACATCATATACACATACTTTCACTTTAATATGAAAATGTACATGGCTTATAACGATAATCGATTATAACGACGAAATTTCAGCTCGAAAAATCAAACGATAAAGCTAACATTGCACTGTTACTTCCAAAGGAATCGATAATTAACCAATGAACTTGGCAATGGAACGTTTTTATGAACCGTTTTGTATATTTTGTTATAATAATGACACTACAAAAACAATTTTAGTAAACTGTAATGTGTGTTGTATAATAAGATGATAGAGCTATAATGTATTAAGATATGATTACTCTTTGGTTCTAAAGTCATGTATCCAATGAGAAGAGATGATGAAATGATATGTAATGCAAGCCTTGAATTAATTATAGATATAGGATAACAGGCCTAGCAAACTTCTTAATGAAATATTCCATCCGAATCTTTCTTAGATTTACGTAAAGCAGATCTGAGATAATCTGTCTGCTTATTCTTTGTAGTCAGATTATTGATTTGAAGTTTTCTTGTAAAAAACGCATCATTGATGGTATATACTTGTTATTTTGAAACAGGCAGTCGAAATTCTTCTAGAACGAGGCACTTTAAATTTTTTATTTATTTCACAGCATTTCTCAGCAAAAACCACGAAATGAATTTGAAGTAAATACAGGGGAGAGTTAATTTATTTTTCTTCGAGGAAATCAACGTTTTCAAGGTTGCTTTTTTATCCGAACAGATTATATCCCTCTGTTAATATTTCGATATCTTCTCTCAAAATTAAACTTCACATGCCTATCACTTATAATGCTTACATTTCATGTATGACAGTCTTACGACATATTAGATTGTAAACGTAGCTTTATATTATGACAACAAGATTACAAAACCCAAGGATAATAATTAATCATATAAAATGTTTCCTTCAATCAAAATAAAATCATAATAAAATCATTATCCATTCCCCGTTATCCATCGTTATCCTTTATTATTTATCTTATTTTAACATCTTTTTAACACTTTAAAATAGACACATGACCCTAATAAATTTATTCCTATTTCTACAATTTGGTACTTACTTTATTTATTTTTTATTATTCCCTTTAAAATACTGTTCCGATATCCTCCAAATAATTGGTATGTAAATTCAATCAAATCGATAGTAAAATTAAGTAAATTTTTGCTTTTCGGATAAAATTCAAATTATTCATGACGGCATTCCATTTATCCGCATTGTACTGGAAAAAGCTATATACTAGACATAATCTTGCCAACAGCTTTCGACCTAAAATACCATGACAGCAAAAAATAAGAGAAACATGATGGAGGCGTTGTTTTTTTGTTTCCAATTATTTATTAAGGTTTTAACTTTAATTTAAATAGTTTTTTTTTTTAATTTCTACCGACTAGTTTTGAAGAAATCTATGAAAACATATCATCCATCTACCGTTTTCCCAAAAGACTAATGTTAAATATGTCTACTTTTGAATTCATTTATTTAATTAAATAATGTCCAACTTCATTTTTTTTAAAAACAAGCCTTTTATCCTTAATTGCCCTGGCGCTCGTACATCCTTAATTTAAAATTGTAAAGTTTTGCTTATTTTACCGATTATTTAAAATTTGATGAATTTACTTATCCCTGATGAGTTTTCAAGATCAAGCAATATATATTTCTACTATATTATTCTTGAAAGAAATCTAGTTGTAGAATATAAACAATCCTTTGGTAACGTAGCTCGAGGAAGCATGACGATATTTTCTTAGAAATGACACAAATAAACCACATATACAAACATCCCTGCACTCAATAATTGACCTAAATTTATATAAGAATGACCTAATAAATTTAATAACCATCTTGTATAATGTAATAAAAATAAATTAAAATAGGAAAAAATTATCCTTTGTTTACAAGGATGAGGAAAATTAGGAGGCGGGGGAGAAGGATGGTGGTGAACAGGGTGGTAGTAGTGGTTTTTTCTAGGAATTCTTATTATACACACTTAATAAAAGAAAAAGTTTTTCATAAGAAATAGTAAATTATAGTGTTGTGTACGAACATTCTCATTTAATTAAAAGCGATATTCATTTCATAAAAATAATAAATTGTGGTCAATTTTTCTCTTCAATACAATGTGTTCCAAGAAAATAAAACACTGCCTGTGATCGTTTTAATAAAAAAAAAAAGAGCAAGAAAACAATTTTAAATTTTAAACTAGTGAAAACAAACAATTGACTGAGTTAATTGTTGAAATACCATGCATAAATAGCGTTGATTACTCAATCACATTGCACATACATATACAATTTATATAATACATACTATACAATTTACGCCTAACTTACGCCCTCACGGGTAAACAGTGATGTTTACGAAAAAATGTTTCAAACAAAAGCTTATTTTGTGATAAGGAACATTTTTTACATTTAAACTTTTGTTCTATCTAACGGTTTACAAGATGGGTCATACGGACCCATAGGTCAAGACCCAATTGACCTATGTTGCTCATTTACGAACTCGACCTCACTTTTTACGTCCTGAGTACGCTGTAAAAATTTCAGCTTGATATCTTTTTTCGTTTTTGAGTTATCGTGCCCACAGACGGACAACCGGAAATGGACTAATTAGGTGATTTTATAAACACCTATACCAAAATTTTGTTCGTAGCATCAATATTTTTAAGCGTTACAAACTTGGGACTAAACTTAGTATACCTTGCATATCACATATATGAATGGTATAACAAAATCTATTGACGTGGTTGGCTTTCAGTCTGACGGCGGTCCGCAAATTAAGAGCGGGCACCGTTATCATAAGACCAAGACCTCATTGAAAATCCTATGAATATTTCAAGATTTCCAACTATAAGTATCGGTCGGTGTCGGACACTTATTTTTGTATAATCCCTATTCGCAATTCAAGAATCGTATAAACATTTCTAGAGATATTTTTAATACACATTTTGGTTTATGAAATTCTCTTTAATATTTCAAAATTGAGATGCGACTTTGTACATGTAAGGGCCACAAAAGGTTTTCACTTGCCTCGATCCAAACTTTTCAAAAAATTTGCTATAATAAAAACGTAATTTAACATTGGCAAGTAAAATTCGCTTGTAAATAAGAGAGGATTTAAGTGTTTCGTTTTCTACTATTTAAAATTTCGATGATATCTTTTCTATGTAGCTTCTCCTGCTTCGGAGCAGATTGAAAAGTAATTCAAAGTTGACTAAAATGAGAGAGAACAGGTCCTTAATCGTATTTGGCCTCTTGCTTTTCAAACTACATTTTTCTTATCCCTATATGTAAGATAGAATTTAGAAAAAATTCCAGGAGTAGAAGTTACAGTGTACTTTTTTTTTGTGAGACTCTGTTTAATAAAATAATGATGACGTGCAGACATTTTTATTTTTCTAACGTCAATCGAAAGAATTTTAATCAAAATTTATTATATGAAAGAAGAAAATATCTATTTTCACCATTTTCCATGTGTATATATGTAGACATTTCTCATTTTCCTTTTTAACACACAATTTGTGTTTACAAAAAACTGTCGAAAACACAGTTCTTATAAAAAAAAGCTAGTTTAGTAGTATGATCACGATACTCCGAATAGATATGTAATATCAGAGTTCTTTAGTTATATCTCTTAAAATGAATGGTATAGTCTTTCCAGGTTGACTTATAAACGTCGTCAATGTTCTGTCATCTCTAAGTACGATCCAGAAACATTGGTAGAATTAAAACAATTTCTATTCATGTAAAAATGACCCAGTCCATTAATAATCTTTGATAAAAACCTGATTAATCGGTCTACCTTGACATGGTTTTAATATAATATTTTTTTTATGTAATATATCAAACTTATAACAAATCAATAATTTTTTTAGAAACCAATTTGACACATTACAAATTAATAATTCGACCTTGATCATAGCCTTTAATTAAATAGACAAAATATTTTGAATTTTTTTAATTTTAATCTGTGCTGATTAGAATATTTAAAAAAAAAAGTTAATTAAATTGAATATAAATCAATTAATAATCCATCCGTTATGCAAATTATTTTCCCAAAATTATCGGTACTTAAATATCCTTCTTCACATATTCAACTGTACCGCAAAAATTCCTTCGTTTTAGCTTTACTACGAAAGAAGAGGTTTCGCTTCTCTTTTTTATATCTAGCTTATACTTAAGGTAGTACGAAGATCAAGTTTCGATGGTGCCAATTCCAGAAACTTGTGGCCGAAGATTGTTAGTAGTTTGGCAAAGAGACTCTGAATCATTAGAAAACTTTAGTTTCTATAAACACTAAGGTTATTACAGATATCGGTGCTATCAGGAGTAACCTTAAGAATGTGATGTGAGATCACTAATGACACCAATGACAATTCGGCAAAGAATATGAGCCGATGCCTGGCATTGAAAACCGACGTTTTTAAATTTTTGGGAATGGTTTATGACTTAGTCTTGAAGAGGCGGCAGAAATTAACAGTTTGAAAATTATAACATGCTTCAAAGCGAAGCTGACCGTGCAGGCTTTTCTTTGCTATTGGACACTCTGGATAACTTTCCAGGGCCCCGCGATTGACGGATAAGTAATGAAGTACCTATAGAGTGGATAAAATAGAGTGCGATCTCGATCCAGCTGTCAAATGAAGATTTATAAAAAAAATCGTCCTGATCCATGTTTCCAAATCTTCCAAAAGGTTAAGGACGGCTTTGATCACAAGTCAACTTTCCCGTTCTGCAGGATCTAATTTGAGAAAGTCACACTACTAAAACCACGAATGTATTCTTTTGAGATGTTTTAACTTTAAAAACTCCATATTATTTATAAATAATAAAGAAAATAATTTCTAAAAAGGATAAAATAATTAAAAAGTTTGATTATCTTCAAAACTATAAATAACATTGCATATAATGAAAAATAATTGGTTGAAGTTGATTTATTAAAGTAGTAGAATCCTTTTTCACTTTTAAACTCTCAATAAAATGAGTAAAAGTACTTTTCTATAAAAAGGATAAAATTAAATAATGTTTATTTGTAATAATTAAAAAGTTTTCTATAATCCTTAAAAACTAGTCGTAAGTGAATAAATACAGTACAGTACAGTACAGTCAGTCAGTATATTCATACATTTTATTTCATTTGACGTTAATAAATAAAACTCAATTCTTTATATATATATACATTTAATATTTTCTTCCATGAATTATCCCTGTTTATCCTGTTCTATTAACTAACTACTTGTAGAATGAAGGATGAAGCATTTAAGTAGTGAATTACAACGTATACAGTGAAAATATTTTTAGTCTGTCTGTAGTCTATGAGAAAACACTATGTTAAGAAACACTTCCTTGTTTATCCTTGGTGTTTTGTGTTGTATGTTTGTTTATGTCTCATATTATTTTTCTTAAATAGTTCCGTTTCCAACAGGATAAATTGTTTTAAATTATATTATTTTATACTTCTGTGAATGAAATAAATAAATAAAACTATATATCTAGAATCTAATCTAGATATATATAATTTAGTTTTCTATCTAAAACTTTTAAACCTTCAAATTCGATTTAAAAGTTTTCGATTATCTAAAAATTTGAATTATTTTTTTATATTTTCTCTAATCGAATTGATCTACAAGGTGAGTTCATATCTACTTTTTTTCCGTTAAGGTCCTTTACAAAATACTTTAAAACTGTCACGTTTAGTCTGAAATTTTCGTCACACCTTTATCTCTCTGTATGGACCTAGGTCAAGTTAAGTCAAAGGCGCCGGCTAGTAGTGCAAAACTTCACCCCTGGTTCCTGGAGAATTAAAAATATCATGAAACCCTTTCTTCGCTTTGAAACATTTTCAGATTAGTGGAAAGCTAATTTTTTCCCCGAATTTTAAACCTTTACACTTTTTGCCATTTTAGAAACTTTATTCCAAAAGTTTTATTTCCTTTGATTTTTCTTGTGCCATTGCGAAGACTAGATATTTATAATTCCATTCAGTGACAAAATAATTGATTTTTAATGCAATTGACGGAATTTCTAGCTCCAAACTTATGAAGTATTAGGATTATGTTTCTTTTATTACTTATCTACCCTTGTCTACACAGGGCTTCTGTCATCTATTTTTTCCCAAGGCCTCTAAAAGGTTTAAGACGACCTCAAACTTACCTACCCTTATATAAACAGGAATCTCGTCATCTTTATGTGCCCTAGGCCTCCAAAAGGTTAAAGACGGGTTTGATTGTAGAATGGCACTATGATTTATAGGTCTAAAAACTCAGCGAAAACAAGTCTCCTAATTATTGGCCGTTTTACAAAACTTTATTAGTAACATATAATTTTATAATTGGATCAGAAATACTTCTTTTCTGGTTTAATACATTTCGCTCATTTTCACGTATTAGATGAAATTTCTGCAACCCTATCTTTCATTTAAATAAGAAATCGACAAGATGAAAATCACAAGTTAATCACTCTGCATCATAAGATGATTAATATTAGCATGACAAAATTTTTAAGAAGATTGAATTTCACAAATCAATAAATACATAAATATAATACGTAATTAACAAAAGTAATTAATACAAACTGATTGTTTAAAATGTTTTTAACTCATTAGATCTAATAGGTTTATTTTTTTTAATTAACAATGTATTTAGTGTTTTATACTGTGTATAATTTATAGTGTGGCCTTTAAAGACGTGACCTTTTACTTTTCAAATATAATGAAAAAAAAAAAAGTTCCGCATTGTTCTCTCAATTATATATAAATCTCATTATGAAGGTAATTTGTTAAACAGATTTTATTCATTTTTGGTGAAAAATTTGTAATTAAGGTCACATTCATTTTTTTTTTTTATGAAAGTTTAAAAGAAAATTCAACAATTTCTTCAACAAAAAACAAATGAAAACAAACAATTGACTGAGGTAATTGTTGGAGTATCATGCATTGACAGTGTTGATTACTCTATCACATTACACATACATACATGTCACACATACATAACTGATATTCTCATATAAAATTTACGCCTAACTTGCACCCTCATGGGTAAACAGTGATATTTACGAAAAAATGTTTCAAACAAAATTTGTTCAGTTTTTGATAAGGAACATTTTTTACATTTTAATTTTTGTTCTATCTCTAACGGTTTACAAGCCCCAATTGACCTGTGTTGCTCATTTACGAACTCGACCTCACTTTTTACGTCCTGAGTACGCTGTAAAAATTTCAGCTTGATATCTTTTTTCGTTTTTAAGTGATCTTGTCCACAGACGGGCGGACGGACGGATGGAGGGACAACCGGAAATAGACTAATTAGCTGATTTTATGAACACCCATACCAAAATTTTGTTCGTAGCATCAATATTTTTAAGCGTTACAAACTTGGGACTAAACTTAGTATACCTTGCATATTACATATATGCTTGGTATAACAAGTTAAAACAAGTAGTTAACTGAGTTAATTGTTAAAATACCATGTATATACAGTGTTGATTACACAATCTTTTGTTTATTTACATCATGTAAGTTAAGAAAGGTGGTCACTCTTTCACACAAATTAATAAGAGTATCTTTCTTCTCACTTCCTCAAATTTCAAATTCAAAAACAATTGAAAGGATTTAGAAAAAATTCATTTCAAAAAAAAAAAATCTCCGTGTAGATTTAAAAAAATATGAATAATGTGTTTTTAATCGATTAATTAAAAATTAATATTCTAATATAAATAAATTATTATCATATATGATATACGATTATTATTTTATATAAAATATTATTTAATTTTTTTTAAATAATATTAATTAAAATATAAATAGCATTAATTAGTTTTATATTTAAAAAAATTATAGTAAAAAATGTATAAAAAGAGTTAAAAAATGTTAGTTTTTTGTATATATTTAAGTATAGAACATTATTCTAATCCAATATTTTTCAAATAATAATTATTGTAGGAAACAAGGTTCTTTGGAGTTTATGTCCCTATTTAATAAATATATTTTTTGAGTCATTGGATCTCATTGGGATTTTTGTTTTGCTTTGAAAAACATTATCATCTTGATTATGTGGAGCTTTTGTATTTGATATTCGCTAATCCGTTTTCCGATTGATTATATTTAGTCAATCGGTTCTGAAATTCAATTCAAGTTTCTTATCGTAGTTCTATCACAAGCTTTTATTTAGTTTCACCTGCTCCATTGTGTGTCTGTAATCAAATCTTGCAAGTTAAATTTGATCATCTTCCCAGTTTCTGATTGAGCTGAAATTTTGCATGCACATTTAGTTTGGATGATAAGGTTGTATGTAAGATTGTTGCGTCATGATTTTCCTATCGCTTTGACCATATTTGATATATATACATTTTTATTGGTCTTAAATTAAAAATTTTAATAAAAAATACTTTTTAAGGGACTAGCTTATTATACTAAAAAGTAGAAAATAATTTTATCTATGAGTCACCCATACCCGACAATTTGTAAAAGCTTGGGGCACTTAATATCAAGAATGAATTGAAAAATAATTAGCCATGTGGAGTAGATGAGGCGTTCCGATTCATTTTTGATATTTTAAATTAAGCGCCTCAAGCTTTTACTTTTCATTTGAAGCAGTTTCCTCGATTAAACTTATTTTTCGAGCTTCACGTATATGCAAAGCAAAAAAAAAATCAGCCCATAGGTATTTGATAAAGATAAAATCGAACATTTTTGTTTAACTTAGTATTATGACATAGCTCCATTGAATCTGAATTCATATAATAATCTAATTAACATAACAACTTTGAATGTACTTTGGCCAGGTGTGTACATGTACAGTAAGTAAATTGTAAGAACTAAGTTAGTTCTATCTATACCAGTTATTACAAACAAACATTATAATTTTCATCTAATGTCGATGAGTTTTTTTGTTTATATTTACTTATCTTGTGAGTGTAATGCAAGAAGCAACTAAACTAACCAATTACAACAATTTTTATTTAATTATTTAAAACTTTCTAAAATTAAAAATAATAATATTAATAATAAATGTTTTAATTGATCGAACTAATTAATACAAAAGAGAATTATTATTATAATTACAGGATAAAAATCTTTTTAATTTTTTTAAAGAGATATAGTTGTAGTCAATTGAAACTGACGTTTTAAATTTTGAGGATGGATTCTGTTAGAACTTAGTGCTAAAATTTGACGAAAATTAAGAAATAAAAAGTTCGTATTATACTGATGCCTAAAGATCTAGGAAAAATCGCTTATAGAAGAAATAACAAACAAATGCCATTCATTTCATTACTTTAAATATATTTCATGGAAAAACGATTCCTAGGTCATCGAGATTTATATTATTATTTTATCGTGCAAAGTTGGCTTAAAAAATGATGAATCGTATAGGTTATTCTTTTCAATTGGGTATTTCTATATCAAAAAATCTAGAGAGTGTGATTAAAAACTATCTAAAATATTTAAACAATCTTGTAGTTAATAAAAATATAAGGTTGCCGATCATATAACAACAAATTTTTTATTTAATTACTAGTTCACCGAAGATCCATCATTTGATAAACAGAGACGACTATGGTTAGATTATTGATGATTGAAGAGCGATATCAATATAATCAAATTTATAAGCATCCCTTGCACACAATATATTGTATATTTTTGTAGTTGCTTGGTATTGTTAAGCCAAAAATAACTCATTTCTTGAATACAAAGCATGCATTTGATTTATATGTATGTACCGTGCAATAAATCAAAACTTTTTACTTTATTTACAATACTGTAGGTTTAAAATCACCTTAAATATAGAAAAAAACTAAAACATAAATTAAATATTCTTCTGTTTTGAATTTAAGATGTTTCTAGAGATATTAAAGTTTCAAAAACAATGCGATAAAATTTTTGTAATTGGAGATGATTAAAAGTAATTTTAGATATTTTCAAATAAATATTTTATTAGTTATTTTAGAAATTAAGTAATAAATCATGATCGCTCAGCTCAGTATTTTGTTACAGTTCTTTCTTACTTATATTTATATTTATTTTATTGATGACAGGTTAACTTTTAAAACAATTATTCATTAAGAAACAATTACGCTAGCTATAGCTATGGAATTGCATGCAATTGTAATTTCATGTAAAATAACTCTACATTCTATTGAAATACTTAAATAATCTTTTAATATATGTATTTTTATGATTCATTTATACTAAGGTCAAAATGAAATTAAACAAAATTTGCCACGAAAAAGGTGCGGTCCCACGATCGCACTCTTTTTTTTATGAATTCCGCTTATCAAAACTCTGTTTTAATTACCGTAAGAATGATAATAAAAATATTATGAATTGTACCAATTAGGTTTTGAAAATTGAAATGGCAATCTTTTTTAGTGACAAAAGTTCAAGAATGAGTTTTTAATGCTCGAGACATATAATTAATTTTTTTACCATCATATAATTTATTGTACTCGTATGTTTATATAAGTACACGGTAAGCAATGCATGGTGTTTACTACAATGGTGGTATGGTATAGAGACAGATACATATAGTATCTATGTTATCAAAAGTAATATTACGGCATTGAATCGGGCTATTCGTCAGAAGTATGGTGGGTATCGTCAACCAGTTTGGGCCTGACGCACATATTACATTGACTTGTAGAACAGATGTATTTCTGTGTCACAAAAAATGCTCGGAATATATATAATACTATATGTAATCCGTGCATTTTTTGTGGCTCGAGAGTGTACAATATTTTTTTGCAAAATTATGTTTAGGCTTTCTTTTACATACTTTCTTCTATGGACATGTTTCTTCAGAATTTGCTGTTAAATAAAAAATAATGATATTTCTCCCCGGAAATAATTTGTCGTTGTTCCTAGGAAAATAGGACTTATTCAACTTAAACTAAAGTCATTTATTTTTCATCAATTTCACAAGTTTTTTAAAGTCATGTATTTTTCATCAAAAGTTTCTCGTATTCCCTTTTCGAATCTCCATACTTATATAAAACAGTTTTTGTAGATGCGATAAATTTTCTTAACACAGAATATACCGTGAATGGAATAAAAGAATGACGTTACTAATGGACATAATATAAACGCATCATCAATATTTAATGAACAGTAAATAATTCAAATAATGCGCAGAATCTGTTTACGATCGGATCGTTCTTGTATGTTGGTGTCACGCTCTGTTGAGGACTTTCACCATCTTTTATAACATGTAAGCAAGTACCTTTTTAACCAACAATCTACAGCAATTAACCAACGATGCGAACAATCAATCCATACCTACCTTATACTTATATTATATCTATTTTATAACATCAACTTATCTAGAAAAAATATATAAAGATACACCATCAGCAACAACGGGGTGAGAGGAGAGTTACGGAGGAATGTCTTAGATAATTATTTTATAGTTTTATAATGAAAACTTTTTGCAAATCAAACTAAAATTAATTCTTATAAAAAATGAATTATTTAATCGAGATGGGCTTTAACTATATTGGATGAAAAACTGATCACATAATCAATTTGGAGATCCTCAATGAACGAGCCTCGAAGCCCCTAGGTAATGCAATTCTCCTCAAAGGTGTTTAGCGTGCACGTAACTTAGCGCCCCCTGATTTCTACATGATTCGGTTATAATTGAATTTTGTAAGAATCGGATGAAGGATAAAATTATGGAAGCAAAATTATGATAAATGAGGTGGGTTCTCTTGTTTTGTATGGAGCGATTGAACCTTGACCCTTGGTTGAGTGTAAGTTTATACTGAGTTTTTGTTTTGAAAGGGTGTATATCATGGAATAGTCTGTAAAAACCAAACTGGAAGCTTTCCTGACATAATTGGCAAGAATTTATTTTTTAAACAAACATACAAGGTCTCATTGATTACAATCCTGATCGAATTACATGAATCAATTTGAAAACAATTACAAATCAATGAAACATTTAACTGTTTTTTTTCCACGTGTCACAACTATTAAAATTTTATTTAAAAAAAATGAAATACAAATGATTACACACAAATGAAATTTAATACTTTTAAAAATAAAATTTCATAATTAATAACTAATATAAACTGTCTTATATATTTTGTATTTTTGATGATAGACAGTGTTTAGTACAAGCTGATACCAAATCAAAAAATTAGAAACCTTATTTAGGTGGAAGGTTCTTTATCCATATTTTAAAAAGTTAAATCATCATTAAATTTGTGGTATATTACCTTACCTTTTATTATTATTGTTTGGGTACAACAAATTTTTACCAAGGTCATCTGCATAATATAGTACTAGATTATAATAGATATTTTTAACTGTAATTTACTAAACATGATTTAATTATTTATACCAAGTGTTTACTGTAAAATTAGTTTTACTAGCTGAGAACATATATCTTCTTATCCTTGCAATTTTAATCCCTCATATGGGTGACATTACTGATTACATTTGACCAAAAAGTATTGGTTTATATGCACGGTACATAAATATATACCTAAATGCATGCTTTTTAGTCAAGTAATATGTTATTTTTAATTTTACCACGCAACTACAAAAATATATATTGCAAGTGCTGCTTATAAATTTGATAATATAGATATTTCTCTTCAATCATTAATACTTTAACTATAGTCGTCTCTGCTCATTAAATGATGGATCTTCGGTGAACTCATAATTAAATTAAAATTTTGTTTTTATATTATCGGCAACCTTATATTTTTATGGTATTATTAAAAACTACAAGATTGTCTAAATATTTTAGATAGTTTTTAATCACACTCTCTAGATTTTTTTATTATAGAAATATCCAATTGAAAAGGATAACCTTATGATTCATCAATTTTTTCAGCCAAGTTTGAACGATAAAATAATAATAAAAAGCCCGATGATCTAGGTTTTTTTTGTGATTTTATGAAACTTTGTTAATCAAAAAATGTATTTATAAAGTTTTATTAAAATCCTTAATATTATTCAATCCTTACATATCTCCTTAAGGTACTGAAAGCATAAAACACCCACTTTGTGGGTGGGCTTCATACTAAAGTACTTTTACGGTTCTATGAAGATTAGTGTGAGTATTCTTCTATGAAGATTAGAAACAGTGGACTGTCCTCGATTTCCAAAATGGTGAAATGTTTCTTGACACTGTCATCTTAAACAAGCCACTTTGTGACTAATTTCAAATAAAACATACTGTATACAAATGAAAACATTATTTTAACTAATAAACAAAAATGTAATATGAAGTTTTACTAAAGTTTAGCACTAACTTATTAACTAAAACTACTAAAACGAGAACTATTGTTATTATTATTATTATTATCTTTCTTCAATAATTTACTGTTCTTTGTCTAACAACTTGAACAACTGAACCAATTACAACGAATGACCTGAATTTTATATTTTAATTTTATTAGTGGAACTTAATTATTATTTTCTTCTATCAAGTTAATATTCTACCATTGATACCGATTAAATATTATAACGTTGGCATAAAAATATACGAATTTTTAACCCCCGAACCAAAAAAAAAAGATTGTTATAAGTTTGAACGCTATGTCTGTCTGCCTGTGGTATCGTAGTATTTTTTGGTTTCATTGGAAAGGTAATTTAATGGGGAGTGTTCTTGGCTATGTTTGAAGTTTCCACGAGATAGGCTATGATTTGTATACCATGTATATATGAAATGTATCAAGGTATACTAAGTTTAGTCCAAAATTTGTAACGCTTAAAAATAGCATCCATACGAATAAAATTTTGGTATAGGTGTTCATAAAATCACCTAATTAGTCCATTTTCGGTTGTCTATCCGTCCATCCATCCGTCTGTCAACAAGATGACTTATAAAAAGAGATACCAAGCTGAAAGATTAATAGTGTGCTCAAGACGTAAAAAGTGAAGTCGAGTTCTTTAATGAGAACGTGAGCTCAAGGCCTTGCGTCCGCAGGATCCATCTTGTAATCCGATAGAGACAGAACAAAAATTTAAATGTATAAAATGTTCCTTATAACAAAATTAACAGCTTTTGTTTGAAACATTTTTTCGTAAACATCACTGTTTACCCGTGAGGCCGCAAATTAGCTTAGAAACATTATAAAGTATGTATATACAGGTACCTATTGTTTATATTTTAATTTTATACGTTCCACATATTATGTATGTGTTTGTTTGTTTATGCTTTTTACTTATATGACGTAAATAAACAAACGAATATGTGATCAACACTTTCTATACAGGGTATTTCAACAATTAACTCAGTCAATTGTTTGTTTTCACTTGTATTTATAAAGATAAACCAAAACAACCAATTTTTATTGAAAACATTTTTCAATTTAATTGATATTAAATGGTTTCAAATATCATGTTGTCGATATGTGGACCCATTAAATAATTTGAATTACATCTCTGTATATGAATGTAATGTATCTATAAATACTATAATAGTGTTAAATAATACTTTCAATACTACTAGAATAATTGGTAGTATCAAAATACTGATGATATTCTATGGCTAAGTGACTGACTAGTAACTACTAACTAGTGAATTGTGAGTCAAATTGTTATTTTACTAAAACATAGGACAACATTGGTGTACTGTATAGTTTTTAGTGTGCATGTTAATTACATATTTAAAAATACAATATGGAGTATAAAAACGATGTAATAACTGAGCCTTTAACAGCCTTCTTCAGTCTCGTTTAACCACGCTTGAAAGCTATTTCAAGAAGTGAAAAATAAAAATTATTCCTACGAAGACTCTACCTGTCTTGTTAAATTTTCTTCTTACTCATTTGAAAATGTTCAAGACTGTGATCCAACAGAATCAGCGTTGAGAACCTGGAAGTAACTCTTCAAAGGGAGTTGAATCAGACGCATAACGTCAAAAAATGTCTTGCTCTTGGAAACGCAATCTTTACTGGGTTGTACCCAGCAAAGGATTATTCAACGTTAGAAGTTGGTCGAACGTCTACTCACGTACGCTGCCTAAACTTGGTCGAACGTATTTTGGTTGTATAACTTGAATTTGATAACTTTATCAATTTTCTATTTTATTGAAAATTGTTTGAAATTCAAAATTAAGTATGATTTTGGCGTACAAAAAGCAACGTTTCCACTGTCCTAGTATGAACTGCAACAGTAGATTTTTTTTTATTTTCTGATGGTCAGAAATTTTTTAAATCAAATCTTTTTGTAAATAAACTATTTTTCTAAGCCATTTTGTGTATTATAAAATACTATTACAAACTATTTGAAACGTATTTATAACACTCTTTCCATTACATACCCAACACCTTTTGTCTCTTTTCCACACATTACAGTATACTACAGTACACTTAAGTCTGGAGCCAGGCTTAGCATTTGATATTCATTACATAAAGGCTGGAAATAGTGAGGTTTTTGTCAAGATGCTGCTTGAAAACTTTTTAAAATAAGAAAATTTTCATAGCCAATGTGAAAATAGATGAATATTTAGTGGAAATGACTGGAAAATAAGCCGCCTCTTTTTTTGAATACCATCCTAAATGGATGTTGTCGTTATAACTGATAATAGATTAAAAAAATTGTTAATTTTTTTATAAGGAACAGTTTTTACATTTAAACTTTTGTTCTAACGGCTTATAAGAAGGTTCCTACGGACCCAAGAGCCTGATCTATGCTACTCATTTAAGAACACGACCTCTCTTTTTACGTCTCAAAAATTTTAGCCTGATATGTCTTTTCGTTTTTGAGTTATCGTGGCAACCGGAAATGGACTGTTTCAGTGATTTTATGACACCTTTACCGAATTGCGAAAATTTTGTTCGTAGAATCAATATTTTCAAGCGATACAAACTCTGGTCGCCCTATTAGCTCAGTTGGTTAAGGCGTAACCAATTCCGTCCGCGGTATGCTTAAGATAGCGGGTACGATTCCCGCTGTCACAACAAAATTAATGTAATTAATAGTTGTGATAGGCTGGTGTAGTGCATGTTATATGCATGGAGGAGGTGCACTGAGCTTCTGAAATTGAGGAGCTGATAAATGAAATTATCAGCGGAAAGGTAGTAAAACACATATATGGTATCACAATGGGCTCTATAGCCTAAGTGTGTCTTTCGTGGACAGGCAATATAACCTAACCTGATCTAACCTACAAACTTGGGACTAAACTTAGTATACCTATTCAGACAATTTATTTGGGATCGATTTCCCATAAGTTTTATGAGTTGTCCGTTGCGGCCTTTTCCACAATGACAAATATAACGACTGACCCTCGACCAAACTATCTCGTTAACACTTTTATGATGTACATGAATGTGTAATACGTATCTATTTGTTTGTTTTATGATCGATGCATTTTATTTAATTATTTATTTAAAATTGTGAATTAAAACCGTTACTCATTTTATTTTATTATGTTTATGTGTGTACACTGTAAGGTATTAAAAAATATATCTGTGACATTTTTATTTCAAAATTACATACACACAAAAAAATTAAATATGTAATAACAAAGTTATTGGAAAAATAAAATAATATACAATGGAACAATCGATGTTTGTTTTTGTTTTTATTGATTTGTTGTTGTTTTGTTTGTTTTTTTGTTGATTATTGTTTATGAGCAAGTTTAATTAAATACTTGTGACTGACCTGTAATTGTTTAATAATCAAATACTTAAATAAAAAAGTAATATTAAAAAATTTTAATAAAAAAAATGTTTTTGGTTGATTAATTAATGGGGATAGATGAAATTGGATTATTCTTGGATTATATAAAGTTAATTTTCGAAGAAAGTTTACGCACGTGTATTATATTTTTTGATGCATGGTACGAAATGCATGGCGTTTTCAACAATGCTGGTATGGTATAGAGACTGATACAATAGTATCTATGTTATCATAAGTAATATTATACAGTATGGGATAGGGCTATCCACCAGAAGTATTGTGGGTATCGTCAACCAGAATGGGCACACATCCATTCTGCATTGACTCGTCCGCCATAACTATTGCTAATGTTAGTATTCCAAACTGATCCGATTTTGAAGATCATCGAAAAATTTTTAGATTTTTCGGATGCGGAACCCTAAACTCACACTTGAAACATAGCTAAGAACACTCGCCATTAAAATACCTTTAAAACGAAACCAAAAAAGGCAGACAGACAGCCACAAACACATAGCGGTCAAACTTATAACAATCCTGTTTTTTTTTGGTCGGGGAGGGGGGGGGGGTTAAACAGCCACGGTTTTCGGATTATGTGACAGAATCCGTTAATCTAACATCAGATTTTTACTAATCAACGAACAAAAACACCTCCTAGATGACAGTTTGGACGGTAAATTCTTTGTTTTCTGGTTGTGTGCCAAAAAGTGGAATGACCGGCCAAAAATGGCACGAATTTTGGAATACGGGACAAAATTCGTGTTATCTGACATCGGATTCTTCGTATTTAGCTGCTAAAAATACCTACTTTTAAGCCAAAATAAGCATTTTAAAAAATTTGGTCTAAATATGCCCCCGTTGGAATCCTATGCCTCCTTATGACTAGGTTAAGTTCATTCAAACAGCAGATCAAACAGCATCGATTTTAATTTCATTAAAATCGATGCTGTTTCCCCACTTTTCCACTTTCAACATTTTTTGCCGTGTTATATGAAATAAATACAAATCTAATCAGGTATAGAACGACTTTAATCTTTCCAATCTATTGGGAAAAGGAGTTACGGACTCAATGGTTAATAGTAAACATAAAAGCTTTATATTTCAAGCTTTTCTTTAAATGTAAAGCTTAAAATCAAAGAATTACCTTACTACCTAAAATTATTGATAGAATTCAAATTGAAATCAATATAATATAATTAGCGTTATATGTTTTGTTTATATATGTAAAATATTTAATCGTTTGATCGTTTGTAACTCACTTTACATGTATGTCCTTTTATAAATGATTACATTACATTTATGTATTACATTCCAGTTGAATTATTATTATAAAAGGTCCTTTTCAACTATTATATTATAATATTGATAATTTCCTACAACTATTGGTAAGTGTCACTTGGCGCTACTCGCTCTGGTGGTTAAAAAGTATAACTACTGCCAGGATGACAGCTGTGATTTAATTACCTAGAGTTACTAGTAGTTTTTATTTATATAATCGCAAATAATTGAAATGTTTTTATCATTAAACCAAGTTCTTGACTTTATTGAGGCTACTCCTAAGTCTCGTAATGTTGTAGAAGGAGAGAAAATAATTAATGCAGGTCATTTAATCTACAATGGGTTGGAAAATCAAAACAATGATCAATACGATATTTTGTCGTATTGTATACAATCATCAGCTTTTCGAGATAAACCCAATAAAATAAAAACAGTAATACAAAAAAATAGTCAAATTGTTTCATCAAAGTGTAGTTGTACAGCTGGACTTAGTGAAAGATGTAAACACATCACAGCGGTGTTATTATATTGTACTCAGTAAGTGTAAATTTTAATGACACTGAATATAGTTTACCTTTTTCATTGTTTTTCTTTTAAAAAAATGAAATATTAAAAAATACATATATAAATCGTAAAAAATATATTCGTAAAATTGCAGATTATTTTTGTATTTTGAAAAAATTAAAAAATCTTTGTCTGCTGATTTAAAGAGTGTATTCTTTGCATAAATTTTTTAGCTAGTAAAAGAAATTGTAATTTAAAATTTACTTCCATGAACTTATCAAATTATATTTTTCATTTATAGTCATGATATATCACAGATGAAAACGAACATCTGTATTTTGGGCTGCATTACTTGAACATCCATAAACACGACAGTATTTTCTACTTTTTGTTTTTTTTTTTGGAGAAAATCTAGCTCCACAATTATTTAATAAATAAGAGGCCATAGTTAAGGGTTAATTTTCACTGATGTACACTCTTTTTATTATTAATAGACTAATTATAAATAAACAAAATTTGATAACATAAGAATTTGCCTTATTCTTATGTATGACTAACTACCAGCTGTCATCCTGGCGCTAGTTTATAATGTGACCACCAGTCAGCGCACCATGTCCGGTGACACATACCAATACAAATGCTCACAACCTTTAGATATGAATTGTGTAAACTGTAAAATGTTAAAGATATCGCCGGTCGCGGTGGTTGGAATGAAAAATATTAATGCACTGTAGGTACCTATCTACCACTCATGTATAAAGGATGCTTTCTTTAAAGGTTCACATCTACCCGACTCTAAATTTTCGTGTGCTTCCAGTTGAGAACCAAATGGGTTTATTGTCAAGTCATTTATTTTGACATTGAGTATTCCCAACCGGTTCCGATCCAAGACCACTGTCAACTCATTTATTTTGGCATTGGGTATTCCCAATAGGTTCCCATCCAGCTCCCACCTTGACAAGCCCAATTAGTCCAGTCATTATAGTAAGTTCACCTCGGAATTCGATATACCCAGCTGTAAGTCTGTAAATAGTTGTATATTGACACCCTAAAAGTTGTCTCAAAACCTACATATGGTAGGGTGTAAGCAACTATTAAATTTCAAGGTCAAAGGTCACAAAAATCGGTTTTTTGCGCTTTTTTTGGAAATATCTCATTTCCTATGGGTTTTTTGCTATTTGTATTTATTATCAATATTGTAGAATACAAAATTCTCTACAAATTTTGTTAAAAAAAATTTTTTATACGGTGAACCGTTTTCGAGATAGAGGGCGGAGAGCGCGCGGTCATCGCATCACTTCAGGTCAACCGGTGCCTCCGGTCGAAAACGCGCCATATATAGTTGATGAACTATCAATAAATCAATGATTATAAATATTTGTCAATTTTTATTAACTATTATATTATATTATTAACTATATCGATATTATTAACTATTAACTATATCGAGTCATTTCTTTTTCAACCGGTTTCCATCCAGGCCTCAGCTGGGCAAAGCTGACCATTGGTTAGTCATTGAGTTGAATTTGAAATTGAATTTTTTTATTATAATTGTTGAAATTTGACGTAACGGACCTGTTAATTGACCTTCAACATAGTCTTATTAGATTATTTTCTTTGAAAGCAAGTAATTTGTCAACGCCGATAAACCAAAGACGGTTAAACACTTAGAATGCAAGATTCGGCGAATACTTGATGAAATACGATCGTGAAAATTGGACATTCAGATTACAGAAAATTGGACAATTGATCATTTATGTGCTGGCTGTGGTAACCACATGACCGAAGTCATATTCAAATATTAATAACATAAAATTATGTTTTTAATAAAGCCAGTTTCATTGGTAGTTATATAATACTTTATCTACGTCCGTGAGAATAAAAGTACTTTTCTCACTCAATATGCGTGGGAGTTCATTACCGCCCCTAGTGTGAAAATGAATTCATTCCCGCACTAAGGCAGTAAATAATTCAGTTACTATAATAACTTTTAAATTCCTATTTTTCTCAATAAGCTATGACAAATTTTAAACAATGATTATCGTTTATTCTCATATTTTAGAGGCGTAGATAAAGTTTTGTACGACATACGTGTGATAATGCATTATTAACGTAATTCTGCGATTGTCCAACTCGTGCTATGCACTCGTTGTGCAAATTTCGCAGGCGTTAATAATGCTGTAACCCACTTGCATCGGAAATTACTATTTTCTTATTTTATTTGAATTTAAAGTTGTGAACTTTCAAAAAAAACACCCGTTAGTATTGGTAGGTACCATATATTAAACTTTATACTTAGGTATATGAGAGATGAAATGCATTTCATTGGTTATGCAATTGAACAGAATGTTTAATAATCTATATTTCATTTTTATGTGAGATCATGCACACAAGAATGATTCGATTCTCATTTACAATCTACTTAAAATGCAAATAGACGCATTATGCGAAATAAATGAATTCAGAACTGTCGACAATTCTGAATCTATGGAGCCATAGGACTATTTCTGAGAATTATAGAGTCCGCAAGTCATAAATCATGACCGAAAAAATTATGCAACGTTTATATTTGCGAACTAGATTCAGTTTTGACTTCTAGCGTACTAACATTGCATTTAAAGACTCCGCCCACTATGATAAAACACACCGTCTGTTTAAGATGATGAAACACACCCTCTGTTTTTATAATAAGAGTAGGGTAATTATCTCGTAAATTAGGCCTCAGATCCAAATTTGGTAAAGAACATTTTCTTCTTTTTTTTCTCAGCTTTTTCAGGATGTAATCGTTCTGCAGTCAATAATAGAACACCCTGTATATACAAAATACAATGTCCTGACTGATATATCAACGCCCAGACTAAACCACCTATGATAAAAGTTTGAAATTTTGAGAGGATATTGATTTTATAATGTAGGTGTCATTTAGGATTTTTTCGAAATTCTTCTCCTAAAGGAGTGAAAAAAGGGATGGAAGCAAGTTACATGGGCTGTATTTTATTTTCACTAAAAATTAGTGTTCCGTACCAAAAAATTAAAACCCATTAAATTATGAACAAAAGATTAGTTTTATTTAAGGTAGTACCTACACGAAAGTGATATTTCAAGAATTTCTCAAAACTCAGAATATAAAATATTTAATTCATAATACACATGCTGTTAAAATTAGAAGATGATTTACCATGTCATACATGAGATATTAGCAATTAAAAGTGACGCAATTTGTACGTGTACATGGGAGAAGTGTGGAAAAATGACAAATTTATATTTATTTATCAATGAATGACGTTCACCATCTCTATGAAAAACTAATATAATGTAGAATACTATATTTAGAAAATATATAAAAAAAAATAAAAAATATTTACCATATAGTTTCGATAAAAAACTTAAATAAATAACTGGTTTTAGCGATAATTTTTTGTGGAAAGGATATAAAGACTAATGGTAAACGTATATATCATAGTGTGTGTGTGTATACGTATAGAAGATATAATTGTGAGTAACTACAGTCTTGTGAAAATAATATATGGTATATGTATAATGGTCATAGCACAGTTAATGTACTGAATGATAGTATTAGTCCAAAACTTTTTGACTGGACTGTCGCGGAGGAACTACCTTAAAGACTAATATTAAATATATTGATTTTTGAAGTATCTGTTTTCTGTTTGTCATTTATATATTAAAAACGAATTAAAATCGTTCATCAATTACCCATTACATATATGAAAAACATTTTATATATATTAAACATATATCACAGAGATATTTCCCTTTTCTATCCTGCTCTAACAATACTATTTATGCTTATCCCTTGACGCACACACAGACATACATACATATATATATATATATATATATGGAGTGACTCTAAAACGATTGTAGGTGGAACGAAACATACCTACGTAATAGCAGTAATTCAATACTTATACTAAAATATCTTCTGATATTGCTACGACAGGACTTTAACAATGTGCTACACTCATGTATATTCAAAATTACATCATCTATTTCATTTATGACCCAGTAAAAGATCGTCTAATAAACTAAAAAAAAATAATAATAATGGAGTTTAACTTCCGTTTCTCTGATATACGCTCTACAACAGAGGCTACCCACATCATTATTTGTTAATATTTATTTATTTAATTACATACATATTTACAATTACATTTGGATGTGGGTGTCGTTCTTATATCCAAGCGACGGTAATGTGATCAATTCTGCACCCCCATTAATTATAATAGTTCACATTGCCGCTGCCTGGACTCGGATCCGCAACCTCCCAGTCAGTAGCCAAACGGTCAAAGACCAACGCCTTAGACCCCTCGACTACTGAACCGGGTAATCTACTACCGGTCTAATAAAAAAATACTGTCAAAACCGGTTATACCGGTGCTTTCCATTGGAACACTTTTGAATGAATATGACAGTATATGTGAAAACATAATGAACAAAATACGTTGAACCATAATATGGTGTACTACTATATAGTGATTGTTATTTTTGATATGAGAGTGGTCGTATTCGTATGGTACGCAGAACACTACACAGTGCACAGTTAGGGGATGTTATTCTGTTACTATACACTACTATACAGTGTATACAATACAGTACTAAATAGTATGAATGGTGTGGGTGGAGGTATGTTTATTATCGTACCAGATGAATAGTTTATTACTATATATATAAACGAGACTGTATAGACAACCTGTTGAAAAACATTGTGAAAAGAGTTTTAATTTTTGTTACGAAACGGAAAATTTTGATAATTTTTTTTCTCATTATACCATGTATATATGAAATATATCATAGTATATTAAATTTAGTCCCAAATTTGTAACGCTTAAAAATATTGATGCTACCAACAAAATTTTGGTATAAATTTTTATAAAATTACCTAATTAGTCCATTTTCGATTGTCTGTCCATAATTACGATAACTCAAAAACGAAAAGATATATCAAGCTGAAATTTCCAACTTCAAAAACGTTTCCCATCGAACTATCAACAAAATTAGATATTCGTTGATTGTAACATATAGTCAATGTATTTGATATATACATTATCATGATTCATTTTCATACACTCCCCCTCCCTATCACAATGTACCCCCCCCCACTACACACCACCTAAATAATCTCTATTCTATATGTGTACACATTTATATATTAAACCCCACTATTTACCCCACTATCCAAAATTATGATTATGATTATCATTCATGATACTACTAGACTAGGTAAGTAGTACTATTTACATTGCATAATGTACACTCTAATTATGGAAAATATTTTCAATATTATGTGGGTGTTAATACTGTTAATACACAAAGATTGTTTTTTTATATTCAACAACATTCTTAATAAGCGTGTGTAAGAGTCTATGAGTTTGTATTGAATTTTTATCTAGTACTGTAACAGCGGCTAATACTATAAAACTTTTTATACCATGCATATATGAAATATACATAGTATTATAAGTTTAGTCCCAAGTTTGTAACGCCTAAAAATATTGATGCTACAAAAAAAAAATTGGTATAGGTGTTCATAAAATCACCTAATTAATCCATTTCCGGTTGTCCGTCCGTCCGTCCGTCTGTGGTCACGATTACTCAAAAACGAAAAGAGATATCAAGCTGAAATTTTTACAGCGTGCTTACGACGTAAAAAGTGAGGTCAAGTTCGTAAATGAGCAACATGGGTCAATTGGGTCATGGGTCCGTAGTACCCATCTTGTAAACCGTTAGAGATAGAATAAAAGTTTAAATGTAAAAAATGTTCCTTACAAAAAAATAAACAACTTTTGTTTGAAACATTGAAACATCACTGTTTACCCACGAGGGCGTTAATTAGGTACAAATTTTATAGTATGTATTAATATAGGAATATCAAAGTGAATATCTTTTGTTATTTACGTGACGTCAAAAAAACAAACGATTGCGCATCAACACTTGCGCATTATATGAGAATATCAGTTAAATATGTCAGATATGTATGTATGTGAAATGTGACAGAGTTATCAACACTGCCTATACATGGTATTTCAACAATTAACTCAGTCAATTGTTTGTTTTCACTTGTATTTCCAACAGATAATGTCATTTATACAGTAAGCTTAATAAATAAAGTAATTGCAATCATACATTTTGGTGATATTTGGTTTGTGAGCCCTGTAAAACTTTATAAATACATTTTTTGATTAAAAAAGTTTCCAAAAATCACAAAAAATTCCTAGGTCATCGGGCTTTTTATTATTATTTTATCGTTCAAAATTGGCTGAACAAATGGGGAATCATACAGGTTATCCTTTTCAATTTAATATTTCTATATCAATAAATTTAGAGAGTGTGATTAAAAACTATCTAAAATATTTAGACAATCTTGTAGTTTTTAATAATACCATCAAAATATAAGATTGTCGATGATATAAAAACAAAATTTTAATTTAATTTTGAGTTCATCGAAGATCCATTATTTGATGAACAGAGACAACTATAATTAGAGCATTGATGATTGAAGAGCGATATCTATATTATTCAATTTATAAGCAGTACTTGCATACAATATTTTATGTATTTTTGTAGTTGCATGGTATTGTAAAGCTAAAAATAACACATTTGACTACAAAGCATGTGTTTGGTTTATATGTATGTACCGTACTGTAGGGCAACAAACACCTTAACAACTTATTTTCTAATATATTGGAATCGCAGACGAACGCCCTTTATCGTAAATAAAAAGAATGCTATATTTAATTTATTAATGATATTAATATTCATAATATTATGTATATCAAATAATAATTATTAGTAAATTATTAGATATTAGATAGACATATACATTTAACAATATATGTATATATGATTATGATTAATAATTATTTAACTAATATAATGTTAGTAACAGTGACTGGATCGATACATTCACTATACAACAGATAGATACACAGATCGATTTGACAATCTGTACGTACCTACTGTGTGTTAGGTTTACGTTTATAATATTAACAACAATAGTGCATTGCATACATTGTGTAGGTATGGTTGGTTGTATGTGTTTAATATTAATATTCAAATTACAAATGTGCACAATTAAGGTAGTACCTACACGAAAGTGATATTTCAAGAATTTCTCAAAACTCAGAATATAAAATATTTAATTCATAATACATATGCTGTTAAAATTAGAAGATGATTTACCATGTCATACATGAGATATTAGCAATTAAAAGTGACGCAATTTGTACGTGTACATGGAAGAAGCGTATAAAAATACACAAATTTACAAATATTATATTTATTTATCAATGAATGACGTTCACCATCTCTATGAAAAACTAATATAATGTAGAATACTATATTTAGAAAATATATAAAAAAAATAAAAATTATTTACCATATAGTTTCGATAAAAAACTTAAATAAATAACTCGTTTTAGCAATTTTTTTTTGTGGAGAGAATATAAAGACTAATGGTAAAGGTATATATCATAGTGTGTGTGTTTATACGTATAGGAGATACAGTTGTGAGGAACTACAGTCTTGTGAAAATAATATATGGTATATGTATAATAGTCATAGCACAGTTAATGCACTGAATGATAGTATTAGTCCAAAACTTTTTGACTGGACTGTCGCAGAGGAACTACCTTAACATTCAACACCGAAATTATATCATAAAGCAATCAATTTTGGACAATTTCACCGATAGAAAACGTGATAATTTTAAGTACTTCAAAATTTAAGAAAAATGCGTCAAAGAATAAAGGAGTTGAGTATTATACAGAATGGGTCATTATACCATTTATATATGTAATAATCAATCCATGTATATATGTAATAATCAAGGTATGCTAAGTTTAGTCCCAAGTTTGTAACGCTTAAAAATGTTGATGCTACGATCAAAATTTTGGTAAAGGTTTTCATTAAATCATCTAATTAGTCCATTTTCGCGTCTATCAAAGATACAAAGCTGAAATTTTCCTAGTTTGCTCAGGAAGTAAAAAGTGAGGTCGAGTTCGCAAATGTGGAACATAGGTCAACTGGGTCAACCCCCTAACCCGATTTTTGTACTTTTTAGGTCAAAATTACCTTATATACTGAGTTTTATCGAAATTGGAGACAAAAAAAATTTCTCGATTTTTTGCAATGGGGTATCCCTTAAAAAAAAATCGGAAAAAAATTTTTGTTTCCGATTTCGCTAAAACTCAGTATATAAGGTAATTTTGACCCAAAAAATGCAAAATTACGTATCGATTGGATGCATAGTTTTTGAGAAAATCACTCTTTGTGTCCAATTTTGGATTATATCTCAAAAGCCAGGTATCCAATCATTAAATAAACCCGATTTTTGAATTTTTTGGGTCAAAATTACCTTATATACTGAGTTTTATCGAAATTGGAGACAACAAAAATTTCTCGATTTTTTGCAATTTTCTTAAGGGGTACGAAAAAATCGGAAAAAAATTTTTGTTTCCGATTTCGATAAAACTCTATATTTAAAGTAATTTTGACCCAAAAAATACAAAAATCGGGTTTACGTATCGATTGGATGCATAATTTTTGAGAAAACCACGTATCCAATCATTAAAAAGACCCGATTTTTGTACTTTTTGGGTCAAAATTATCTTAAACCATATGTTCAATTGACTTACCATAATCACTATATCACTATTAATCACTATCGGGCTTTTATACGTATACACTGGCTAGACTATGTATATTTCTAGTTTTGACTATTGATATTAACAGTATTCTAGATTCAGATCGACATAGACAGACTAAACCCAATATATATGCAAATAATACTACACACAGTATAGTTATAGTTATAATTATAGTTATAGTTATATGTTATAGAATATTGTGTGAATAATTGTAGATGAAGATGTCATTACATAATTAATTATTACCAATTACAGTTATGACAATTTAACCTCAAATGTAATTTCACACATTTTATTAATCAACCAAATATCTACCTCTACTACCTATATTATAATAATATTAATATATATATATATATATATATATATATATATATATATATATATATATATATATATATATATATATATATATATATATATATATATATATATATATATATATATACAATCTACATCCAAATATCTTTACACATACATATTTGTATCTGTGGTCAACTGAATTATTAGTGAATTCAATTTATTGATTAATTATGTTCACACAATCAAATTTAACTAAAATTTAACGTTACTAAGGTATATTGGATTATAATGCTTAGAAAGACTCTATCTAGCGATGGAAAAAATAATTATAGGTGTTAGCTCTCATAGTTATTGAATATTTAACTATTTAACGGAAATGCTGTTTACATTCTTGTAAACTAAACACAAACACTCGACAAATTTTTCGGATACGGATCCCTAAACTCGCACTTGAAATATAGCTAAGAACACGTCTCTCTGTTAAATTACCTTTCAAACGAAATAAAAAAATTAAAAATAAAATCGTTTCATCTTTTTAGGCGCTACAATGCCACAGACAGACACACAGACACACACACATAGCGGTCAAACTTATAACACCCCATTTTTTAGTTCAGGGCTTAAAAAGTGATTCGTAACGCTTAAAAATATTAATGCTACCAACAAAATTTTGGTATAGGTGTTCATAAAACCATCTAAAGAGTCCATTTACGGTTGTATGTCTGTCTGTCCGTGAACACGATAACTCAAAAACGAAAAAAGATATCAACCTGAATAGTCAATTGGGTCTTGGGTCGGTAGGACTCATTTTCTAAACTGTTAGAGATAGAACAAAAGGTTAAATGTAAAAAATGTTCCTTATAAAAAATTTTTCTTTACTTTTGTTTGAAACAATTTTTTGTAAACGTTACTGTGTACCCGTGGGAGCGCAAATTAGAACGAAATTTTGCTGTATATTTTCACCAAAACTATAAATGATAGGGAGTTAATAATTTGCAGGTAGCTTTAACTAGTATTCTTGTGAAATAAATGGCGACCGAACTCAGTAAATTGTTTGTTTTCATTTGTTTTTACTTTAATTTGGGTCACTTAGCCTAGTCAAGAAGTTCAAATTGGTGAAATATAGAAATGCTGGCTGTAAAAAGATGAAGATGTTCAACTAGCTGTCTTGTGAAAGATTCTCGAAAAACGACATAAAATTCTAGAAAATACTTTCAAAGATTTTTGAAAACTAAAACATTTAGAGATATATTGTGTTGATTTTTTATACTTTCCTAATTTATTAAAAATAATTCAAGAACTGGCATTAACTCGATGCTTACATTTCATTTTTTAGAAACTTAATTTGGACAAAAAAACTTCTAAATTGAATTAGTGAGCCGAGTAAACACTTCCACTGGCTAAAAAAGGATTCTGTCTACTTTTAAAAAACATAATTATATTTCACTATCTAATTCTTTCATCTGAAACCATGTCATTAATAATCCAAATTGTTCTAATTTGACTACCCTAAAGTAATTTTTATGGTTTTTGATTCACACAAAATTGTGGGATATTGCATCTGCATCCATTTATTAAAGTGTTTAATAAAACGATTTTAAATATTAAAATAATAATAAAATTGAAATGCATTATTATTATATTTATACATATAAAATAATATTTTAATCAATTAAATAATATATAAATTAATTAATTAAATTCATTTATTCAGTAAATAATTATAATTATTATAAATAATAATAATAACTAGAGGAATAGGTTAGGTTACCTTTATATAGATTTGTAGGATGTGTGTGATAGGAGTGGTAGAGCTGGGGGACGCAGCGCAGATAGATTTATTCGTGATATTAGTTAACTACTACCTATATATTTATATGAGTTCTATATAGGTAATACGTCGTTATCGTATGTAAGTTAGTTGAATATCCCATGGTCGAATTATAATTTCGAGACAATAGTATACCAAAAACAACACGGACGCTATATAAAATTTAAAAAAATTAATGTTTACTAGCGTTTCCTCGTTGACAAATTGACGTTTTGAACTGTCCAATTGTCAACAGATAGTGTATAACACATCAAGGGAGCAAAAGAATGAAACACTCTACTTCGCCTCGGCATGAGATCTGAAACATTCTTTTCTTGCTCTCTTGGTGCGTAAACTACTTTTCTGCTCGAAAGGGGCGGAATTAACGGGGCGGAGGGTTGATACTTTCCACTCGTAGGGGAGAAAAGATAATTATTGGACAAAAATTAAATAATAATTTTCAATTTTTTTATTTTGTTTCTATGGGGTTTCTATGAGGTTTTGTCGGAGATGATGGATGATATTTGTTACGATATGGTGCTAAAATCTGAATTGAAAAACTCAATACTGTAGTTTTAAAATGAATTATTTCGAAGGACTGATATGGCTTAAGTCTTGTATCTAAATTTAATTTCAAATAATACCAATATTGGAAACGAGTAGAAAATATGCTTAAAAATTTTAACTTTATTATAAACTTATGATTCATTCTATTATTGATTTTTCAACAGGTTTTCAACTAATTTATTATAAAATTCATTGAACCATTTATTACAGAATATTGTTTTGTTGAGAATTGTACAATTGAAAATCATTCTGTATTGTTTTCTATTTAACTTTACTATTAAAAGTTTATTGGTTAAATATTAAACGTACTATGTGGCTCACAAAAATTGACACATCTCCAAATTACAGATCTTTTGGAACGAAAATTGATACTACTCTTGATTTCAACTTAACTTTTATTATAATTAATATTAATATTGTTCTACTTTAAAGACGTTCCTCGGGAAGGACAAAAAACTCACGTTTTTTTAGGATCACCTTTAAATCGTGTGTATGCTTTTTCATTAATTGTCGTTATAAGTAGGTAAATTTTTAATATCCCTTACGGAGCCAAATTTATAGATTTGAGCTGTTAAAGTTTGCGTTTTTAGCATGTAATGCTAAAATGCATCCGATATTCGGGTTCTTTCCCATAGTTACAAATATGACAAATATTTTAAAGAAAATTATAACAAGCGGGACTCGTTTTTCCATTAAATACATTTGAAGTCAGTAACGGAATGAAATTTGAGTGTTATTTCTTCTATAAGTGATTTTCTCTAAAGTTGTAACAGAATCCTCAAATTTTGAAACGTAAGTCTCAAATATTTCCATTCTCTCATTTTTTTTAGAACATTCTTAATAGCGAAGTAACAAAACAAAATTAAGGATGAACCGCTTTTATGTACCTTACGACCGAACGTATGATGGTATGCATAATATTAACAATGCATCAATACAATCTCATATTTGCTTACTAACATACAAACCTAAAGCTATGCTGTTTGAATTTATAGCAAGCTAGAGCTAGGCTTTACAATCTATAGCTGAAGCTCAAACTAAAGCGATGACTGTACTTTGGTTGGATGTGGTGATTGTACACTGCATTCTAAATAACCTAAAACTTAAGGTTTGTTATGTAGAAGAGAGCTTTCATATTATATATATTTGTGCTTTATTAAAGCGTACAAAATTTCACTTTATCGAATATACGTGTCTCTCTCTGAAAATACAGTCGTTGAGTAGTTCTATAAATGTTCAATACGTATCTAATCTTATTAAAGATCGGATTTTAAGGTATACGTTTTTGGTTTTTTTTTGAGTAGGACCGGATTAAGTCTTCAAATTATGTTATGGTTGACCACTAGCACGAGATTTATATGGGAAAAGGATAGTTACAGACTATTTAGTACTACTAGATATCGCTCAAAATCCTGTTCGAAAAGCTTTTATTTCGGGTAACTCTTAAAAAATATCTCGAAAAATTATCTTCAAATTGTCAAATAAGCTAATAAATTGCTCTAAACTTGATCTAAAAATGTATGCAAAACGTACAATTTAAAGAAAAATTTGAAATAGATTTCCACAAATCATGATTATTTTCGTTTCGTCAAAAGCCAGAATCCGTTCTTAATGAATGTTTATGCATGATTCGCTATTGCTCTTGCTCTGACTACATAAAATAATTTTCAATCGATTAAATATATTCATAATGCACATACCTACATATTTGTCTGTCTATCTGTATGTCCGTCTGTTTGTATGTATATTATCAGTCAATATTTGTGTATTAAATAACGCCTATAGTAATATTTTAATTATTAAAATTAATATTATGTGATATACACTATAATTACACCAATAATAAAAATATTATTAGACACTCTTAATCTTGATTGATTTATGTACTTTTATTTGTACTGCAAATTTATATAAATCAGGCCAATCTATTCGTTGTGTGCGTAGTCATGGTAGGGACAATAAAATCGATGCCAGCGCTTTAAGTGAAAAATTTTGGAGTTAAAGGGGGCTGTTATGACTAATTTGTAATTCTTTACATGTTAATGTTATAGAAATGTCAAATTAAAATTATTGAAAAACACGAATTAATTAAACTTAATGCATTAAAAATTGAGAAAATAAGAAATCAAATTAAACAAATATTATTTTTCAAATGTAAATTATCATAATTATTTATTTAAATTTGTGAGACAAGAATATTAAATTTTAAATGTAAGTCTTAAATGCAATCCATACAATTATATATGCATCCATAAAATTCTATAATTAAAGTAGTGTATCGTTACCATGGAAACGAAACTCACGCACGGAGCGAATACAACGTTCCTCGTAAAAACCTTATAACTACTTTTAGCTTTATTCGATGTATTTTGAAATTGAAAAGCATTCTCAATATATAAAATTTCAGACTCATTTTGAAGTTTTTAAACCAATTTTTTGTATTTTTGAAAATTGTTTCAGTAACCTAAATATCGTGGCAGTTAAAAGAAATAAAAACCCATCCAAGACATTACCTCTTCAATTTTGTGTTTTGAGAGGAGATTATAAGAAATCGAACTATAGAACTATTAGAAAGCACCCTCAAAAATTCTACGTCATCTTAAAAAAATTTCAAAATTTCATACTTGTGACGAACTTAAATAAGAAGTTATTAAATTTTAAATTTAAAATAGTTCAGCCGTCACATGACTAGTCGAGTTAGTGTTATGAATAAAATTATGAATAAAAATAATATTTGTATCACGTAAATGTTTTTAAATGCTTTAAAAATATCGTAAAAGATAAAATTTATATATCAATTTGACTAGTTTTTTTGTTTTTTTTTTGAAAAGTGCCGTAAGGTAATGTTTTTTCTGCATCTGTGATATAAATTTCCTTCATGATGAACACTTTTTTGAAGCTCACTGAAGCTCACTTTTTGGAAGCTTACTGAAATAAACCATTTCAAATTGATACTTCGTAATCGGATTGTACTTAGAATCCATAAATCTAAAAATAGTGATCCAGAAAAAAAAAATTGCAAATTAAAAACGAAAATTATTTATTAGGCTAAAATATTTTGATGAATTCTGTACAATAAAAAACATAATGTTTTGATTGTAATCGTTATCAATAAATATTTTTACAAATTATTTACAAGTTTTAATAAATAAATGCTTGAAGCCTCATTTATTATTTATTATTTGTATATGTTTAATTAATGTGGTTTTAAAAATCATTTGGTTTGTAGTTTTACACAAGTGTGCGCGAGGAGCTTATTGCATTTTACAAATATGATTTTTTCATATTATCACACAAGCATTTTATGGAATCCACACATTTCATGGAAAAAATTAAACCACAATTTTTTAATTAAAGTTGTTAATTATTATTTATTCGTAAATTTTGCAGTATGAAATAGCATATCATAAAATTTAAAGCGTATCAGATAAAATTCCAATATCTTGAGACAAACTCTTTGGACAAAAGAGCGAAGAACAAAACCAAATAGAGAGAATTGGTGGAAAAATCTGGGGATAGAATATCTCATGATAATATGGGAAAACAAGCCAATGGAAATCGGGATCAAAATAAGATGATCAAACCAATACTTCTTTGCACAGAGGGAGGTCCCTACTCTAAAAAGAGTTCCACAGGCCTTTATTAATATTATTATTATATTATATTAAAATAAACGCTTTAATCTATCTAATTAGTAGTTTAAAATGCTTATTTAATTTTTATCATATCTTTTTCGATATTTTCATATTTCGTTAAGAAATGTTAAAAAAGATTGCATGCATGTTACCACCCTCTGAGCACTTTTTTTTTTGCTCTGTATTATTTGCACAACTATAGTTCCATGAACACTCACTCTGATGCAAATTCACATCTAAAATCATTATCATTATTATACTAACTAAAAATATCTAGTATTTTATTTTCTATTTAATTTTTCCTCGTTGTTAATTATGAAATGAAAATTGTATATTTGTTAATAAAAGAATAAAAAGTTAAATATAGAAAAAGTAAGAAAAACAACAGTACAAGACTCCTCTTAATTAATTTAATTTTAAATGTGTTTAATTTATAACATTTTTTTTTAATTAAAATTTACTTAATAATCATTTTAATGATTGTTATTATTTCATTTCTACATACGTTTTGATCAAGTAACGACTATATTTACTTTATTTATTTATTTATTTTTTATTTACAATAAAAAATAGTTCAAGGACAATACTTCTTTATTTCACTTACATTATCAATTACCAACGACATCTTTGCTTATATTTATTTCCAGGAATTGTTATTCGCCTTTTATTAATGAAAATGAGAAAATATGTGGAAATGTATGGGTTGTGATAAGAGAATTTGGAAAGGATTACGCAAATTATGTTTCATTCAATTTTATTTTAAGCTCAGACAGAGTCTTGAACACAACAAAAAAATCTCTGTATAATCTATCAAGGGTTAATTATGATTTGCAATGAAATAAATGTGATCTAAACTTGATATCCCTTCTAAAATATTATTATATAAAATAACATTTGATACCTCGCTTCCTGAAATACCTCGCATTTTGATTGGATGAAAAATATCACGGAGTAATATCTTTCATCCAAGTAAGAGTAATAGTAAGAGTAATCTTGATCCAATTTCGAGACACTTTGTAGTTATAAGTATAACTAATATAACAGAAACACATAACGGCACTAAAATTAAATATTTAATTCAATTAAAATTATATTTAGGTTTGTCTTTTTATTTGAATAGACAAAATTGTATTTATTTGCCTAAAAGTATGTTTTGTCTTATTACAACTATAGTTATTAATACAGTATGTCTGCTTTAAAGAGCTAGAAAATTTAAATTTGAATGAATTTTTTTTCTTAAACCCACTAATTTTAGACCATATTTTTCAATTTTTGTGGTAGTTTTTCGTTTATACTAATCCTTATACGAAATGTAGAAACCACGATACTGCATTTTCGAAATTTATTGAAGATAAGTTAAATTTGACCAAATATTTGAAAAGTACAACCCAAAATTAGTAGGATTACATACTTGATTGATCCAAATTGGATAAAATTTGCGTGTTGTAGGGCTAAATCAAATTTTTTGGATTTTCATGACGTCATAAAGTACAAAAAAATCAAATTTTTACATATTTTGGCCAAATTTTATCGTAATAGAATAATTTTTTTGTTGAAACCCTTTAATTTTGCGCTATATTTGTCATTTTTTGTAGTAGCTTTTCGTTTATGCGAGCCCTTATACCAAATGTAGAAACCACGATATTGCATTTCCGAAAATAATGTAAAATACATTAGCTGAACATTTGCAGCACAATCACTTGACGCTTTAATTCATAAATTATACAATAGATGTCACTGATGAATTTATTGTGATATATTATCTAACGATATTAGGCAACCATCCGGTATTTGGGTGCTGTTCCCTAATAATTTAACTTGTATGTCTAAAAAACAAAGGATTAGTTTAGATCAAGTACTATGCAATTTTTGAGACTTTCTGTCCGTTTTGAAACATATAAAGTTTTTAAGAAAATTATAAAATGAAATACAAATTAAACTTCAGACTGTTACTTAAAGATTTATTACTATTGGTTTTTTATGTTTTTGTATGTACTTAGATTATTATTTTATTTTCTTCGTTCGTGCTTAATTATTATTATTTAAACATGAGAGAAAAACAAAATATATTCACATAAAAATTTATCCGATTTTTTTTCTCTGTTAAAGTGTAATCCATCGTGTATTATATCAGAATTCAACTTATATAAACACTTAGACATGCTTTTACTAGCTAGTAGTAGCTATACCTTACAACCTTACCTTGCAAGCTAACTCTGCATTCTTTGGAAAAAATAAAAATACCTAAAAAATAAAAAGTATTTTCGCATAATAATGAAAAATAAAAATAAAAGAATCTTAAGAAAATTATTCCTTTTACAATTTAATTGTTCAACAAATGGAGAATGTATATTAATTTAACATTTGTTGACCAAAGTTGATTCAATGAAATTTAAAACAAAAAAAATAGCTTAGTTAATTATTTCTCTATTCTATAACTCTTTTCTTACGCCTTTAAAACTATATTATTAGCAAATGAATCTGAATTTACTTCAAAATTTACATTTTTATAAGAACAATAAATAACTGTAGACACACAATCATTTTAAGATAATGTGCGAGATATTTAAATTGGCTATTCTCAGTTATTGGCCATATTCCCCCAAATTGCCAAATTTATTAAAGTTTAATTTTTTTATCTTTTTCAGGTATGTATAAAACAGATCAGTATTAAATCTTCTAAAATGTCAACATCACATAAATACGTTTCTCGGGGAAAGGTAAGAAAATAAGCAAATCATTTTTATCGTTATTAATTCTGGGTGAAAATTATGTAGAAAAATTTGCAGGTTCCTTCATATGCTACGACGTCTTTGATTGTAAAGTAGCTTCTCTTTCCAAATGTGGTGTTTCCCCTACAAAACCACGTGTGTTGTACTGGCACAGGGGAGAGAGTTTGCGTGTCAACCCCCCCTACATAGAAAATCTCTCCACATAAATTCAAACTGACAGGCGTTGTTTTGACATTTGTTGACATTTATTGAGTTTTGATCATAGGCCAATGACTATTGACCGTGAATATTTGTCGCTTTTTGTATTGTATCTGGTTCGACGAAGTTTAACTTTGGCAAAAACGCACTACCGGACAGGACGTTTAAAACTAACTTGAAGCGCATGATATTTGCAATGAAGATGCGTTATCAAATACTTCGCATTCTGGCAGTTTTGCCTGTTACAACAACGACGAATGAGCACTCTTTTTCAACTTTGCGTCGTCGAAAAACATGACATGATGAACAAAAGTTTGAACTGTCAGGTTCCTGGCCTGCTATTGTATGGTAAAAGCAATCAGAAGTCTATTAATTATTCGTATATTTTGGTTGTTGATTACAGCACTATTTTTGCAAATACGTTTTAAATTTCACTTTTTGCACACTAATAGTATTTCGTTCTATATTATCTAGGTGTCACTATAGTGCGAGTACTGACTTTACAAAAACAAATTATTCATTGAATCAACTTACGGAGAGTTATTTAACTTTAAAATGAGACTTAAAGATTGAATATAATTTCATTCTCCAATTGTCATACAATATAATTTCATAAACAAAACAAAAATGTCTAAAAAAATAAAAGGAAAAAATAAAAGCCATATAACCGTTTACAATACAAAACTAAAGTATACCTTTGGTTGTAATGTTGGAGCTTTCAGCTTTTACTTCTTATATACCTACGTATATATAGGTATATTATGATTTGAAAGCTTAGTCACACAAAACTATACAAGTATAGATGATAATATCACAAAAACTAAAGCCTATATGATACAGGTATGCTTACCTTATAGTAGAGTGAAATTACGCCTTGTGTATGGATTAAAAGTTCGAGCAGTGAAACTTGGGGGTTTTTCTTTTCACATCAAAATAAGTATTTTTTGAAATTTTTTACTTTCCCGGAGTGGTGCAACATGTTTAAAAAACAAAATGGCGCCAAAAATGAAATTTTTTTCAGAAATTTTATCATTTTTATTTTATATTCGCAAAAGGAGACATCGGTGCATATCCAAATTTGGTAGGTTTGTAGTCCATGTTAAGAACTACTCCTCATAATTTTTTGGTGGGGTTTCGTCCCTTCCCCTCCCAGTTATATATATATGTATACATACATATAGTAAAACAGTTCATTTGACTATAACTTGAAAAATATTCGATTGATTTAAATGAAACTAATATCAGTAGTAGGTTTTATTACTTACAACTTTCGGTTAAAATTTTAGCGAAATCCGTTAAATAGTTCGGCCAAAATTTCCAATTTAGGGAATTGTTTAAAATGGCTGCCATTTTATGCCATTTTGTCCTACGAGGTTGAATTTTTTTTTAAATTGTAGCATTTTTAATTATCTTTCGATTTTATAATAAGTGGCTTACCCGTAAAATGACTCCTTGATCCATATTTTTGCGAAAAGCGGAAAATTTAACACTTTCTGGAAATAATTGTTTGGGGGGTGTATGGACTGGCTTTGGGGGGTGTTTTTTGCTTTGGCATGAGAAAACTATTTTTAAAACAGGTCTATATGGTTTAAAGCAAAATTGTTAAGTTTTAACCCCCGCGCTGTAAGGGGGAAGGGGTGTATGAAATAAATGTATCATAAAAGATTTTAAAAAGAGGTCAAAATAGTTTAAAATGCTAAAGTAACCCAAAATTTTAGATGCTTTTATTAATATAGCACTTTTTACAACATCCACCCCTTCCCCTCCCGCTTTCATATTTTTTGCAAATTCAAAATTTTTATGACGTATAAAGGGGTTTTGGGGGTCGCTGATCTCGAACTTTTGGCCCAAATAAGTACACCCCCTAAAAATATTACAATTGTTTTTGATAATCTATTGCAAAATTCGAGATCAGCGACCCCCAAAAACCCCTTTGTACGTCATAAAAATTTTGAATTTGCAAAAAATATGAAAGCGGGAGGGGAAGGGGTGGATGTTGTAAAAAGTGCTATATTAATAAAAGCATCTAAAATTTTGGGTTACTTTAGCATTTTAAACTATTTTGACCTCTTTTTAAAATCTTTTAAAATACTTTTATTTCATACACCCCTTCCCCCTTACAGCGCGGGGGTTAAAACTTAAAAATTTTGCTTTAAACCATATAGACCTCTTTTAAAAATAGTTTTCTCATGCCAAAGCAAAAAACACCCCCCAAAGCCAGTCCATACACCCCCCAAACAATTATTTCCAGAAAGTGTTAAATTTTCCGCTTTTCGCAAAAATATGGATCAAGGAGTCATTTTACGGGTAAGCCACTTATTATAAAATCGAAAGATAATTAAAAATGCTACAATTTAAAAAAAAATTCAACCTCGTAGGACAAAATGGCATAAAATGGCAGCCATTTTAAACAATTCCCTAAATTGGAAATTTTGGCCGAACTATTTAACGGATTTCGCTAAAATTTTAACCGAAAGTTGTAAGTAATAAAACCTACTACTGATATTAGTTTCATTTAAATCAATCGAATATTTTTCAAGTTATAGTCAAATGAACTGTTTTACTATATGTATGTATACATATATATATAACTGGGAGGGGAAGGGACGAAACCCCACCAAAAAATTATGAGGAGTAGTTCTTAACATGGACTACAAACCTACCAAATTTGGATATGCACCGATGTCTCCTTTTGCGAATATAAAATAAAAATGATAAAATTTCTGAAAAAAATTTCATTTTTGGCGCCATTTTGTTTTTTAAACATGTTGCACCACTCCGGGAAAGTAAAAAATTTCAAAAAATACTTATTTTGATGTGAAAAGAAAAACCCTCAAGTTTCACTGCTCGAACTTTTAATCCATATAACAGCCTTTTTTTGCTTAGATTTACTCCAGTATTAGATATGCTTACATTCATTCATTCGTTTTTAAGCTTTGTTTATTTTTATTTTTGTAACTTATCTAATTGTCGGCTCTGTTTTAAGGATTTGCGAGACCGATACTTGAGAAAAATTGAAATTATCATAAAATCATATTAGTTGGGTACGTAGTCATGATAGAGACTTTTAAATCGACGCCAGTGCTTCCAATGCTTAATTTTGACATTAAAGGGAGCTGTAAGTAAACTTGTTGCATTAGAACTTATGAAATAAGACACTAAATCGCATAAATATTTTTAAAATTGGTGTTAACATAATTACGTATTTAAATTTGTTAGAAAATAGTAAGTAGTCCAAAAGGCCGCCATAATTGTGTTGATTTTTTAAACTCTTCTAATTTATAAAATAAATACTGCAAGTACTCATATTCAACACTTTCTGTACAAGGTATTTCAACAATTAACTCAGTCAATTGATTGTTTTCACTTATTTTTAATATTTCTCGTTAGAGAAAAGTTGATTGAAAATTTGAGATTAAGTGGGGTCCCTGATTTTCAAACTACGAAGTGGTCTTAGATTTCAAATTTGGTGGAATTTCAATACTTATCCAATTATCGATAAACTAAATTCTGCCGGTGTCTAATTCATAGTATGGAACCTTTTCCATGCAAGTCCAACAAACACACGCCCGAAGGTTTTTTATTTTATTTATCTTTTTTATTTTTTTATTTTACCATAATTTACTTGAGAGCTCTATGTGCTTCGGTTGCTGTTGGAACGAACGTTTCGCTATATTCATCTTCTCTTATTTTATCTGTCTCATTCTATATTTCTTCGTCTTCGTTTTATTCGTCTGTAGTACAATCAAAAATAATAAAAAGTTGTAAATGTAAAGCATGTGAGACTAAGAATATTGTAGTTCATTTGTTCATCATCATGCTAAACGTATCAGGCACACTATTGTGCAACTAAAATTGAACTAAGTGAAAATAGCTTTTCTAAAAGAAAATAATCGATTATATTTGGTCATAAAGATGCTTTTAGTTTTTGGAGAGAAAACTTGTAATTTCCTTAATTAACCAATCAATCAATAACTGTATATTAATGAAGATCATTTCAATAGACCAAATCCAATTAAATACTTTTGTACTTTTTTTAAAATCCCTTCCATTATTAAGTGAAATTTACTAATATCTACCGATTATCATTGGCTACTGGTTATCGAATGATAGTCAGTGAATGAACAAATTTATCAATTTTTACCATACCCGTATCTCCCAAATTAGGCCTCAGATCCAAATTTGGAAAAGAGCTTTTTTGTTGCTCTTGATGAGCTTATTTTGGTAAGCTGGATTTCTGCAGTCAATAACAGAACACGGTGTATATACATCGAAACATTTTACTCTAAATTTTTGTTTAATTGTTCCAAGTTCCAAATATTTTCATACACTCATTTTTTTGGGAACGTCCTTAAATTAATACATACAAAAATTGTGGTTTTCCATTTGTTCATAAATATAATATGGTTCAGTTTGATTGTGAAGAAGTGTACAAAATACATTGAAACTATCGTCGTATCGTCGTATGTAGAGAAAGAGAAAGATCGACAATGAAGATATTCCATTCTATACTCGAAAACATAGAACTTTCTACTACTAATTCAAATATTCACTCAAACTCTTGTGTTTTTCACGCCGTCGTTAACTCGAAAGATGTTTATTTAAAGTAGATTCGAGCAAATATGAAATTTATTTGGCGTAGGTAATTTAAATTCAAAGTAAATTTCTTATAAAATGGCCGGTTTTAGTGCAAGTTGCAGCCTTGTTTCGAGATAGATTTATCTTTAATTAATAATGCCTAAAAATCACAAAAAAGTCAGTCCGCAATCAGAATAAACTGAAAACTATAATTCATGTAGTCGGTTCTGATTACGGACTGAATAACCTCTCTCTCCTACATCTATATTGCGACGAAATGATTTTCGGGATTATAAGATTTGAGCAAATTTTCAGTTATTCTGAAATCAGTTTCCTCCTCCGGACAGAATTGACATATTTATCGTTGCGCACTAGCTGAACCCCTTTCCTTCCACACCTCGACTATATTTTTTGAAATATCTGGAGAAATGTCTTCTTAAAGCCCCCTGCTTTGAGTACGTGGAATAGGCTTACGATTGAGGACTGTCTAACAACTATGAACTTTTCAGCCTTTCTGAAGTGCCTCATTAAAAGGCACCTCAGTAAACTGACCCTTGCCCCAGAATAATGATCATCACTGTTGACTGAAAACTCCAACCAGTAATCTTTGACATCCCAATTTGTAAAGGGCTGATAATGGCGAATACGAATCGACAACACCAACAATTGTTTGCTCAAATCAATCCAAAGTTTTGTATCACAATTAAAATAATTTACAATCTATCCTTACTTAATTTATAACATTAAATAAAGATAGAAGTAATTTTTGATGTTTGATAGTGTTGTGTTGTGTATTAAACAACTGTCTAAACACAGAATTATTAATTGGGACGACACGACACACCGACACACCAATACACCGTGCGACACACGGTGGTGTAGTATTTTTACTTGGTTACACAAGCAAACTAAGTTTAAATTATTATTATAGGGACTGAGAAAGGGTTATTGTCAGTCTGGTTTACTACCCTGTGAAGATGTTACACCTCATTTCTCTAAGTTTATGATAATAAGATTTTTCGAAGGCAAGATGTAATTACTTGTAAGAGTTGAAGAAGTTATGTCTGAGTTAATACGCACTTAAATAAACTACATGGATTACTTCATAATCCTTAAAAAATATAATGTAAACATTACATGATTTATATATACGCCTATAATGGGACTAGTTCCTTACCAGAGAAAAATGGGTCGGAGCTCTGATCCGGACGCTAGTCTCATTAATAGCTAGAATCCCTCCTATAAACATTTCTAGTCTACGCCGATAATTTCCATTCCTGTTTAATTTGAAATATTACGATTTGTAAAAGTCTAACCACCATGGAGTACGATTTGCACGGTACAGATGAGAATATGAATGTCACACCCCTTGGTCAGTCTGCACCAGCCAATACGTACGGCGAAGCTGGATAACAACTCTGCATAACTATTCGAAGCGAATTACATAAATGCCGTACATAAATAAGGATCAAATGGGACAAGGTGAGGGAATTACAGGCGAGACACCACACATTATCGTTCCTCCCCCGACTTTGCGCTACTTCAGGAGAGTGTGGATTAGGTTTTTTCATTAAAGTTAAAGACAAACAGCACCCATGACATTACATTAATCACAAGAGAATTCACTTTAAAAATATTTTGACGATATCGGATAATTAAAAGAATGAGACTGGTATGATGAAATATGCGTAAACTCACCTAAAAACATTTGACCTAACAAAATACATTCATAAACAAAGTAGGGTACCGTTCCTATATATCGTTGTATCGGGCAGGTATGTGGGTCGAACACATTGTTTTGGTGGAATCATTATAGGGATTAGGAAGGTATTTTTTAGGAGGGCGGGTTTGGTTTGTATATATCAATTAGCAAGTTTTTTTTTGTTTTGTTGTTATAGAATACTATATATGTGTCTCTGTGTATTAATACAAAGGGGCTATTTGTATGTGTTACATGGGGGTCAATGTATGAAAGGGATGCTTAAATAATGTACAACAATAATGTACAGAGTCACTCAGAAGAGTCACCACGACAATTTTTACAAAAACAATAAACTTTTAAACTTTTAATTTATGCTGTTATCCAAAATAAATATTAATAATTTGATGGATATTCCGAGATATTTTCAAAATCGCTCCGAAATGAAAACTTTTCATGTAGTCTTTTAGGCGATATCTAAAAACTTACTTAACAAATGGTTTAATAAAATTAATTTTGGTATTTTTGGGTCAAAATTTATCCACCTGTTCCTAGGTAGTTCTTTCTCAGCACTGCAGTCAAAAATTATTGGTTTATTACCCATGCTATACATGTATAAACATAACTATAGGACACAGCCAAGTTTATTTACTGGTACTGTAGTATTACTACTATTAATGAATACAATACAAGTAAGAAACGCACATATATATTAAGATGAATACACATATTCACTCCTCTATTAAAAATAATACTATTTAATTTATAATAATTGATTTAATATTTTATGGAAGATAAATAATGAAATAAATAGTTTAATCGCTAAATGAACGTATTGTCATCCAAACGAAACAAGTATACAAAATTTCAGCTCAATTGTCTGAGAATATCTGCTTCAAAATTGAGTTGCAAGATTCCACCCGACAAACATAGTTACATACATACATTGCAAGTTAAATAAAAGCTTGTAAAAGTTTCATCAAAATCCACAAAATTTTGTTGTGCTTTTCTCTGAAATAGTCTTTTTGTTATATGAAAATATTTCCGTCGCACCTTGTATTTATACCATGTACGTCCTTGGTGAATACCTCTGATTCGGTGAAAAATGAATAAATATTTACAAAATTAATTACAAGTACAAATACAGTCCTTACTTACGTTTATATACGTTTCAACTTCATAGAGACGGTTGTATATTTATTCGGGTTCGAATAAAACATTATCATGGGAAAACAAAATAAATTTTTTTAGCATAGATTTTTGAAATCTCGAAATAAAATTTTAAAAAGTTTAACATAACTTGTTAAAGGAATTTGATTTTTAAGTTCTTACATTGTGTAATAATTTAATATGTTCAAGGTTCCGTAGAAAAATTTCAATTTTCAAAGTGTCGAACAACGCATTTCTTCGAATATCGATCAGAATAATATTCTTCAACTGATTATCGCCTTCAATGCATAGTAATCATTTTCAAACTTACAGATAAGAAAAATGGTTAGACCCTGATGATCGTGACAACCTCTCAAATTTCGAACCATTCTGAAGTAACGGTTAAAAATCGTACCTGTTCCTAGACCTAAAAGTCAAATATATAATTTATTGGATACAGTCTCTATATACCTTCTCGAATCCTCGATTTCAAATACGAAAATTTAAAACGTGAAATATTTTGAAAAATCTAATTCCCATTAAATTTAAAATAAAATTAAAAAATTCTACTCTTATTTTTCGTCTACATTCATGAAGTTTTATAACAAAAACCATCATCAAAGTTGAAAAGGTACAAATAATTTCAACTCTAAATCTATATAATTGCCTTGGTGGCCATACTACCTTAAGAGTATTGTTAATACACCTAAAGCTTAAAAAGAATCTTATTGTAGATTGAAAAGTTTAATACATTGTATGACGGTACAAATAAATTTATCTATGTATCAAAGTTGATTTAATTCTATTATTATCGATTGAACGATAAACTAACTGTACATTGATAATAATTCTGATTAACTCAATGCCGCCACCGTACGTAGGTACAGCTAGCTAGGCTATTGAAAGCTCTGAGCTATGAGATACAGATACAGCACATACATCTACTGTTCTGTTTGTGTACAGTGCATGTATCAAACGTAAATTGATTACCTCTTTGTCTCTTTACATTGTCAACAAATAACACATTAGATATTATATATGGACATTTAATATTATACATGTGTTACATACAACTTACATTTTTATAGATTGTTTTATGAATAATGCGCCTTAAATCAAACAATCCGTTTTCAGATTTGTAACTGTATAAATAATGATAACTAGCAGTTATTTGCCTGCTTTGTTCGATAATTATACCTTTAAAAACAAACACTGCTGCGTTATAGACGTCACTTTCTTTACCCTCACTTTATTCCATCTTTTCTTCACAATTCCATGAGTTAAATAGTTTGAAGTAAAAATTCTTTAAGCACGCTTGACTTGGGAGTAAATTGAATGTTTGATCAGAATTTTACGTGTGGTCCAGCTTGTTAAGAAAAGTGTGATCAAGTTGAGAGGGAGATATAAGTTAGTGAAGATAGAAAGAGAGTTAAGTTAGAGTCAAAAACATAACAACATCAATATCATACTATAAGTGTATAAAATATTATTCATTTGCACAGAGATCCAGTAGGTTAGTGGCAGAACACTGGAATCCGTTCCCGGAGACCGTCGTTCGAAACCAGCTCATGTATATTAATATTTTTTGTTTGTTTTTAATACTCAATAATCTTATAAATAACATTTATTCTATTTTTAACTGATAATGTAGCTTTCTATATTATCTATCGTTAGACAGTTTTTGAATTTTTCGTTATAATAGCTCTTATAGGCATATCTTTGATACCTTGGGTTACATTATTTCAATTTTCGTACGAATTTTGTCAGCTGTCAAGGTAGAGTAGATACTAAAAACGTTTTGAGAGCATTAAAAACTTTTTGAGACAGATGAAGATGTTTTTTTTTTGCATTCGATTCAGGAAGTAAATTATAAAATTTGTCACCTATTTGGAGTCTATACTACGAAACCAATTTTGGATGTATACTCACTGTCAAAAAAAATGCCACAGTTAAAACATTCTAAGCGTACTCATCATATGTTATGTTATAATAGTAAACCTTAGAATGTTTTAAAACGAGCATTTTTTGTGACATTGAGTGTATATCGTGACAAAATTTAAGAAAAGTTCTGGAGATCAGCTCTGTGGCCAGGATATCCTGGTTCCCAGGTACACAGAGAAGTATTTTAGACATCATATTTGTAATCAAGGACCTCGAAAACTCCCCATTTCAGACGATCCTGAGGTTGAGGTCTACAACCAGATCGTTTTGGACACCACCATATTCATTATCAGCAACCGCAAAAAACTCTGGTTCATCAAAAGCTCAGGTTGCCGTTGAATCCAAAAAAAGTCCATTTTTAAAATTAAATCGATGGATTTCATTTGTTCGGAAATGACTAATTATTATTCATTCAAACATCGTCGACAAAAAACAGTAAAATTACTGGAAATAATAATGTTAAAGCTTTTATATCGGCTTTAAAATGGTGAAAAATGCCATATATAAATGTTAATTTCCGTCTTTTAAACCTTTTTATCCTAAACTATCGAAGTATATTTGCAATGATAACTGTTCTAAATTTTAGAAAAACTTTATGCGATCGTAAATTTTTGATTGGTTCCCGATACGTTTTCTCGAAAAACAATTTAAAAACAATCATAAAATATTTTTTTTTTTATTTACAGATAGTACAAAAAAAATATGCGAACCATATTTGTTTGTTTTTCGCGGAGTTGACTCGTCGAGGTTAAAAACATTTCAATCACAGTCTGGTATTACTATTATGATTATGATTATGATTATTATTATTATGGGTATTCATTCGTATAGTTTATCAGGTCGCGACGGGGTCATAAAACTGTACCATATTCTGAATGTCGACTGTTGTATACTGTTCGTTCAATTCGACTCTATTATATTTCTATCTCTCTCATGCATTCGAATGTAAAACTAAACAAAATACACTCGTATATTCTAGAAATGATAGAGATATCCTTTAATATTCTATATGATAGAATGTGATAGATATATCGAATGTATGTACGTTTTGTCGACGACATAGAATCATGTACTACTGTACATCGAATTGATATAGAAGGTATTACGTTTTGTAGGTATTACAATGCTGTGTCAGCCTCAAATACAATCATCCTCCATTCTCTTCCATACTCCCACCCCAGTTATAAGAGTATTTTATCTCGAACGTATCTCGTTTGAACATTGAATTTAGGTAGGTATGTTATCTTTGTTATAATTTCGAGAAAAAATTTTAATATTCAAAAAATCAACTTAGAAAAATTCTAAATTTGATGGTTTATTATTATCTATATTTTTTTGTGCGTACATCGAAAGAGGTGGTGTTCTCAAACCTTCTATTAAACGTTCTTACTTTTGTAATACATTTTAAGATAGAATATTGTTCTTATAGAATATACTAGAAACACGCAGTTGAAGGTAGTTAAGCTCTGGAGGTGGGTCACCCTTTTCTGACGTAATAAGAAGAACGCGTAGATTTAAATAGGTTATGTCTAATAATATTTACGATTATATTCTTCTATCATCGATAAAAATAATTTATCTTCACCGATTTAACTAAGGTTCGTTCTAACTTGTAATTTAAAATGATGATTTTAGTAGGCAAGAATTTTTTTATATTTTTATGATATATTTTGTCTATTCTTTGTCTAGAAGTTGTTATTCAAAAATTTCGAGACTCATCTAACGCACGTATATGCAAACGTAACTTACAGAAATCCCTCGAACTACTAACTTAACATACGAGTCAGACAGTGACAACCTAACCAGTGAGAACCTAAAATACGAGTAAGACAGAGAGACAACTTTTTTTCTTTCTACCTATCCATTACTATGAGAGAAACTGAGATAGGAAGAAGAGACATATACCCGTCTCGCTTCCTCCTCTATGAGCAATCCGGATTTGGATAAAGAGACACACAATAAAGTTTACGACACACAATAAAATTATAACAATGGTGACTTCGACTTAAAATAACTCGCCTATGCCTGAACGTCTGTTAATTTCTTAATTTCTATTATCCATGTGCCAAGACTTGCTGAAGTGGAGAGAAATTATGACAATAGATGATTCTGGAAAATCGAGAGAATTCGCGTCTTCTACGGGACTAAAACATACCAGAATATCAGTCAAGTAAAGGATTTTGTCTGTCTAAACAAGAATTAACTCAAATTACTGAAAAATTTCCTTGTTCAGAGACAGCAATAATAAGAAACCGAGAAATTACTATACCAATTCATTGGAAAGCAGCACTCTGATATAAAAATCGGATCCTTGGACAACTGCCAGATATTTTTAGGGAAAGTATTGTCTCTACTTGCTAGAAAAAACTGTACTCTCTAAAGTAGACTGAGAAAACATGGCTGATTCCTGAAAGCCTAACGAATTTCTTAGTCTTTTGATGAAAACAACCGTAGTATTAAATAGGTGTACAATGACATAAACTATCGAACCACATTGTATAAACACAAAAATTTATGAATAATAACATTGGTAAACGGAAAGCCTATAAAACCTTTGAATACACTTAACATGTAACACACTTGTTGGAACGGGCTGTTTAGGGAGGTTTTTTGTGTTTTATAAATTTGTCTGGGCGATATTTTTCATTAAAATGAAACATTAAAAAAAAACACATACACACCATATTTTAGCGTTATAATAAAAATTTATATTATGAGCTCTCAGACAGAGTCTATTGAAATTTACCTTCCCAACGAATACTAAATATGTTTTTAGAAAAATCTAAAAAAAACCTGTTTTTCCGTTTATCAAAACATTAAGGAGACTATAGCGGATTAATGTAATCTTTTTTATAACAAAATAAATCATTTCGAAGATATAGAACCCACTGTTGCTTTTATTATCCTGTCATTGATTTTATAACCCAACGTGAACAAATATGTTACCGTTGCTATGAAAGTCCTATGAAAACTACCAATGCTATGAAAGACTTTAAAATTGCTGGACTATTCACCGATATTCTCTCTCAGGATCATAAGGATAAAGACACCGACACACAAAAAGAGGGATGTAAGAAGTTTGAACGCTATGTGTGTTTGTCTGTCTGTGGCATCGTCAAAAAAACTCATTTGTCGGAAATTTTATTTTGTATTTACAAGCAAAATATGCTTCACTTCCCTCAAACCTCATTATTCTAAGAATACCAATCTATTCTATATTTTGTTCGAGCTACTTAATAACGGTTACGGAGTTGCCAATTTAGGAAAGACATCCGTATTCATTCTTAAAAGAATGTACTTGTGTGCTTAGAACAGTAGGTTTCATGCATCAACTTTCCTATAAAGACACTTTCGTGATGGAATGACATTCAGTTGCTTTTTGACCTCAAATTCATGATCAGCGACTCCGAAAACCGCAGAGAGACAATTTCAGAGATGAAATTCGGAATTTTCAAATTTTTTTTATCATTGACACTACACTACACACTTTCTAGGGTCAGTTTCAATGAGTTGCAACCATCCTCAGTTGCTTTTTGACCTTAGATTCGTGAACAGCGTACCTAAAAGCTCCTTAAAAGACAATTTCTGAGGTAAAATTTTGAATTTAATAAATTTTTTATCTCTGTCACTTCCGGGGATACTTTTGATGGGGTTGCAACCGTATTCAGTTGCTTTTTAACCTTGAATTTGTGATTAGTTACCTCGAAAACCCTCGGGAGACTATTTTCGGGGTGATATTTTGATTTGTTTTCACTGTTCCTATTTGGAGTGCTTTGGGATGGGAAAACTAACCTAATTTTCCCGGTTTTTAATTGTAATGCCCATGTTGAATGTTCCTGAAGGTCTAAAGAATACGTACACAAAAAATTTTTGAAATCGGAACTAATCCACCACTTTCCAACAGTTGATGGTATTTTCGGGCTTATTAAATGTATTATAGAGTCTCCTTAAAAACATAAAATTTATTTCAATGTTCCATTTAAAATTGATTTAATTTTCATCAGACAATTTTCCATCATTCAATCCATAACATTCCTTTCAATAAATCCTTGTATATATGCGTACGAACACTTTTTTATTAGCCTAATACGTTTGATTACTTTTATTTTTATGTAACAACGAACGAATTACAAGGGGAATTTTAATCAATTTTAGTGATGCAATTTTCAGGGTTGTTTTATATTATGGTAATTTTGTTATAAATAAATTTTATGAAGTAATTTATTGATTTAAGTTCCAAAATTACGAGCTTTATTTAATATATATCGTTTTAAAATACATTCTAATAATCATTGAATTGAAAAGGATTATTCAATTATATTTAAACATGTATATCTATTTGAAACGATTCATTTATCTTTAATTAAAATATTGAAAAATGAGTTATTTTTTGTTTTACAAATACCACAAAACTACAAAAATATATAATATATTGTGTGCAAGTGATTCTTATTAATTTGATAATTTAGACATCGCTCTTCAATCATCAATACTCTAACTATAGTCGTCTCTGTTCATCAAATGTTAGATCTTCAATGAACTCATAATTAAATTAAAATTTTGTTTTTATATCATCGACAATCGTATATTTTTATGGTATTATTATAAACAACAAGATTGTCTAAATATTTTAGATAGTTTTTTATCACACTCTCTAGATTTTTTGATGTAGAAATATCCAAATTAAAAGGTATAACCTAAATGATTCATTATTTTTCAGCCAACTTTGAACGATAAAATAATAATAAAAAGCCCGATGACCTAGGAATTTTTTGTGATTTTTGGATACTTTGTTAATCAAAAAATGTATTTTTCAATTCTCTCTTTAATTAAAAATTACTAGACAAGTATTTGTCAATAATTAGTTTACGAATGTATGTAACATATTATATATCAAATTAGTCGAACAGACCATGATGTAAATATAGTGTGCATGATTAAATGTGAACAACAAAAGTAATAATAATAAATAAGTGGATAAACAAAGTAAAAATTCATTGAGTTGAAAAAATTGCATTCGTGTCTAGAACTCGAATAGCCTAATTGGTAGGGCGCTTGACATGAAGCCAAGAAGTCCGGGTTCGAGTCCTGGTTCGAGTGTATTTTTTTCAATTCTTTCTTTAATTAAAAATTACTAGACAAGTATTTGTCAATAATTAGTTTACGAATGTATGTAACATATTATATATCAAATTAGTCGAACAGACCATGATGTAAATATTGTGTGCATGATTAAATGTGAACAACAAAAGTAATAATAATAAATAAGTGGATAAACAAAGTAAAAATTCATTGAGTTGAAAAAATTGCATTCGTGTCTAGAACTCGAATAGCCTAATTGGTAGGGCGCTTGACATGAATCCAAGAAGTCCGGGTTCGAGTCCTGGTTCGAGTGTATTTTTTTCAATTCTCTCTTTAAGTATTAATAAGGTTTTTTTAAAATCCCTAGTATTATTTAATCATTGCATATCTCTTTAAATATTTTTGAATTACTGCAGTGTTAGTGCACGGAAAATACAAAAAGTGAGAAATCTTATTTATCAATCTTATATTTCAAGTCGATTTGAAAAATTATTTAAACAGCAATTTCTTAAAATTTTTAGTCTATATCCAATCGTAGGTCGCGATAATTTGGAAGCAATCAATTGATAAAACTAAAAACTTCAGATTTCCGATGCTGATTGAAGAAAAACTTAGACCATCTTAGTTATTTGATTTTAATGGCCTTAATCTCTCTTTAACAACCAAATATTGTTACGTCTTCGAGAATTTTCACAAGACGCGTGTAGTTCATTTTACATATACTTTGATTTAATATAAATATATTTTACTACTACATTTATTGAATAAATAATAAGTCGTTTGAATTATTATTAGTATGCTTTTAAATATTTGCATATGAATAAAAAAAAATTTATTTATATACATGTACAGAATGGTCCAAGTTCTAGCGCCCGAATTTCATCAAATGGTGGATAACATTCAAATAGTGATCATTTAAAATTACACTTCATATAATCGAAAAAGTGTCCTTTTTTGAGAATTTTCAATATTTGTGAAAATTGGGAAAACGAAAAATTAGAAAATTTTACAGTATGAGCTAAGGATCTTTCATAATTTAAGGCTTATGTAGATAAATTACGAAATCTAGCGGTAGAGGTATGGGTGTTCTGTTTGGAGAGAAAAAATCTCTAACAACTGATACATAAAAAATTTTTGTAGTATCTGATTTGGTATTTCATTCACAAAAACATCATTTTTTCTAAAATTTCAACAGACTATAAGTTTATTGAGAATTTGTTATTATAGTAACGTTATCTGTCATTTGATGAAATCCTGTTGTTATAACTTGAATCACGCTGTATATTATAATATACGTTGAAATTGAAGAAATCTACATTATCTACATTAGTACAAGAGCTAATGCACAACAGTAAACAATCTTATAGAAATCTGTTAACCGCCCATTTCGTTATATACCTTCTAATAATTTGATCCAAAACTTTCCGCATTCAACACCTTAAATATATGCATAGTTTGATGCATCTCAGTACGAATGGGACTGTCTAACCCCCCCCCCCCCGTTCTCTTAACCAGCGCTATCCATACGTTTAGCTGATTGATGATAAGCTTAAGATAGTATTGTCGTGCTATGGGCATAGTGTCAGAAAATTATTTTTTTATTTAATTAATGCGATGGGCTCTTGATCTATTTTACAGTATATTCAATAGGTATGTGGTATAACTTTTACAATATGTTTATTTAAGCATGTTTTTGTATAATGTTTATGTTTGTAGCAGGTAATTATATAAAGTTTAAACATACAATACGCATTCACTTGATATTAAAACACAATTTTCTTTATTAATTGAAAAATTTTCAATAAAATTGTTTGTACTTATTTTAATTTTAGTTGAATTAATCTACCGGATTTTTATAAAGAATTCAATAAATGTTTACAAATGGCTAATTTTTTTCATTAGGTTTATTTTGTTGTATAATAAAACTGAAAAGGAATATTCCGGTTCCAGAACGATCCGCGCGAACTTCTGTGCGCAGTTTTATCTCATCATTGTTTTCTTGGTGAAGTTTTCTTGAATATCTCTGCTTCTATTCATTGGATTGAGAAGAATAAAAAAAGAACTGTTTGTTATGAATTTCTACATCTTACCTACCATCTTCTGCACCTAACCTCAAACCCGGAACATAGTAAAGTAACCTTAAAATCTCAAGAAAATCGCTGTAACTTCATACATCCTTAATACGCCGAAAAAGGATGTTTATTTAGTTGAAACCCGTTGAATAATTTACTAGATTCGTCTGCAAATGTCTTCAGTTAACTCTCAGCTAACCAGCCGGGATCGAACTTCAACCGGCTAGATATTACATTGGGCTGGCTCAGCAAATATAGGTAATTTTACGTTTTCTTCCGAAATGTAGACAGATTATCTTATTAGCCTAAAGTTAATAAGCAAAAACTAGTAATTGATTGTTAAGGGTAATTGAAGTGATGAAGCAGCATAGAGGCCCAGGTTCGATCCCAGCTAATTCTTTCATTTTTGGTATATATGGTATTTGTTACTTTAGCACCTTTTCCATCTTTTCTTAAAATAAATCTCGTTTAATTATACAACTTGGAAAATAAAAAAAACATAATAAATATAAATATTAATATAAAACAAACAGTAAAGACATTAAAAATAACTTTTAAAAAACTACAACCATACAAATATAAGTTTATAATATTAAATTTGTAAACACACATAACCTCAAAATATAATAATAATACTTTTGACAAATAAACAAAACAACAACAACAACAAAAAAAAACAAAACACAAAAATTGTATGTAGTAGTTTAGTTTGGTTCGGTTCGGTCATGGTATTTATAATAATGTTATGGACTGGCTATGGGAGCTACATATGTGTGTGAGAAAAGTATTCACAAAAACATTATAAAAATATTATATAGATGGCACCAAGTTCAATTTTATTTTGCAACAGCAGCAATCATCAAGACAACTAGGAAGAACGAAACAAACAAACACCACACACATATTTAGTAGCTGGAGGTAGATATGGCCTTTGGGAGCTAGGTTTGTAATTGAAGTAAATTATAGTAAAACTTATTTTCTATAATCTCTCAAAATATTGGTCTTACAGGAAAATTAAAAAAGTTTTCTACACCTTCTTCTCTATCTGGGTAATCACTGTAGCTACATTAATTGAAAATTGCTACGATTTTTAACTTTTCTGTAACATCAATATTTTCAGAGATGGCACAAAATTATAGAAAATAAGTTTTACTATAATTTGCCTAAGTTAGGAAACTAACTCCCAAATCTACTTCGAGCTAAATATGTGTCTACTGTTTGTTTGTTCCTAGCTGTTTGACTAACTGACATACCGATACAAATTATAAGGCACGACTTACTAGAAAGATCGACGCGAAATTGCTTGAAACATGTCCCCTCCCCTTTAAAGGGGGAAAAACTTCCGGAAACTACGTTTTTTGTTCCATACATGGTAGAAAGATGATATTTTCATCAATCGACCCGACATAAAGTCAAATTAACAGAAAATTTTGAAAAATTTCACTCTGTACATCTCAAACTCTAGAAAAATGGGAAAAACACACCTAAATCCACCCTGTTTCTTCTTTTACAAGCTAGAAAGATGCAGTTTTTTGTTGTTTTTTTTTTCATGTAATGATTTTTTTTATTACGCGAGACCAAGACCGAAAGTCGCCATGGAGTTCAATGGGGGGGGGGGGAATCCCCTTTTAAGCAAAGCGAGTATATATATATTATTAGTGCTACTCGAAATACCAAATTTGCAAATTTTGTGTAGGTGTCTCATTGAAACTTTTGCAATGAATATAAGATAGGAAAAATGGTCTCATGATAAATTATAGAAACTTTGATTTTCTTTCTACCACCCAACACGAATTTGGCGAAACAAACATTTGCATACTTTTTTAAAGTAAGTGTTAAAAGATAGAACCCAGTTGTTCAATTTTCATTTTATTTTGTTTTTCGAGATGAACACCATAACTTTATATCAGAAACACAACCGACAGACAGACATACCAACGAACCGACAATAATGCATTAAAATGCTGTTTTGTTGAACCGATAAACACAGTACACAATATTTAACATATTATTATTATACGTTCACTATATAATTCTAATCTAACCTATAATTTTATCTTTGTCTATAATATGTGCTATTTTATCTTGTGTCGCATAGCAACACACACACACACTCTTACTCACTCAAGATACCCAACCGTTTAGCGGTGGTGAGTGTGTAACGATCATACATGAACGGTGAGCGGTGCGGTGGAGTGGAGGTTGGAAACTGAGTGGAGAGTTGTTGGTTGGTAGCTCCACTAACGTTGGTTGTATCGTTCATACGTTTCATTTTACATTTGTTGGTGTCCTTCACATGACGTCACATAAATACTATATATCTACGTCATAGTATTAGTATTGTATTGTGACGTCATTGATGTGTATGTTATTATTATTATTATTATTATTGTAGAGAGTAGAAGAGAAGTGAAGAGATATTCTTCTCTATATATATGTGAATATCGTCCAATCAACGAACCGGTAACCAATATCATAGAGTTGTTCTTGTTGTCGTCAGAGCCCTATATTCACATTTTCGTACTATAATTTTGTACTTGTGTGTATTAATATAATGTGTTGCCATCTTTATTTAATTGTATCTCATTCTCTGTCTCATTTCACGTTATTTCACTATTGAGCTTATAATATCTATTCTAGTGGTTATTATAAATGGATTGTGTAATGTATATAGTGTGACGTTGACTTTATAATCTTGATATAATTTGGTATATACATTTATAAGAATATTTTTTTGCAAATTTCTAAATTAAGGTATTTAGCTGACCTGCTATGTGCGTAGTGTCAGAAAAGTATTCATTTTTGTATACTTATCAAGGATATTATAATACAATTTCCACCAAAAATTGAAGTCGATTAACCATCTCTAGGTTAGGTTAGAGTGGCTGTACTGGGGTGGGACACACTTAGACCATAGGGTTCGTTGTGATACCGAAAAAGGATTCACCCATCCCCGGCCACTGCTTCATCAACCATTTGGAGCTGTTTAAGAACAGAAGGAATGCTCTTACGTCGACGGACTTTAGGTCGGAGAGGTCGTCAAAGAGAGGCTGCCTCAAGTAATCCATCTCCTTATGGCAAGACCTAACCTAACCAAAAAACCAAATCTTATTGACCGTTTCTGTGTTGAGGTATAATAATGCAGAGTTAAGCCATTCTATTGCTGAAAAGAAACAAGTATAGTATTGTGATTGTAACAGAAACAACTATTTTTTTATCGTACACTTTTCCCAAACTCTTAGAAAAGTCCGAGAATCACATTTTCCAAAACGATTCTGTTTATACTTTTAATATTTCCCATCTTAAAATAAATTATCGTCTCATTATCATCTTAGCACGTAAATGAAATTGATTTCACCAGAACAAATTAAAAAATTTGTTTGTGTGCAAAAAAAAAGCAAATAAGAAATATGATGTTAATTTGACAAGTGTGTAACAAAACGTAAGCATTGAGTACACATCGCTGTAATAAATAATTATTAATTGTATCCATCCCTACTTTTACGCCGCTTAGCTTGTATCGTATCGTAATATTGGAATGGATACCACACCAGTTACCAGTGTACTTCATTTCATTTCACTGTGAAACCAAACCGTTATCAACAGTTTTATATATTTATTGTTCATGTAATAGAGATAAATATATACAAATATTTATATTTTAATATATAGTGTACTCTTTCTAACAGGTGTTATACAAATGTTTCACACATTAAATTTTAGCATATTCAAGCAACCATCCATACCTATTACTACAATTTTATTTAACATATCTCTTTAAAATATTTACAGAATGTTTGGGAATATCATGCAAAAATTGTATATCGAATAATACAAATAGGGCTTTTCATTTTAAAATCACAATTCACATTTATTTCGTACTAAATGATTTATAACCAATGTGATAAAATGAATACTAAATATCTTCTATCTTAGTCCTACTTATTGCTGTCAGTACGAAAAAATAAATTCTGCACTTGCGCATATGACATGATGAAAAGGTCTATAGATAGAAATCTTCTAAATTTAGAATTTCAGGAAATAAAGTAAATAAATAAAGTAAAAAACTATTTGTTTATAATTGATTAGAACCATAGAGATAATACCATAGAGAGATCGTAGTAGATAAAGTAGACGCGTAGAGCTGACTTCTCATTTTTATAGTCTCTCATGTACGCTCATAATTTCTGTCTCCTTTAACCTCTCTCATTGCGATCAAGAATTAACTTATTGCGGTTTCAATGTCTACACAGCTCTATGGTATTTTCTCCATGATGTCTACACAGCTCTATGGTATTTTCTCCATGATGTCTACAAAGCTCTATGATATTTTCTCCATTTTTTAAGGAATAGCTATTAGAACCGAAGAAAAACGAAAAACCGGATTAAACTATTGTCAAACTTATAGTTTTTAAGATGAAGTCTATATATGCTTTCCCGAATCCGCCATTTCGCATTCAAAACTTTATAAAATGAAATATTTTGAAAACCATTATTCGCAATAAGTTTTGAAGTGGATTTTAGTAATTTTTGGGGTCAAAACATCATTAAAGCATGACTTTCACCAATATTGGATAGAGTAAAATTTCCTCGAAATTTTCGAAGAGCCCTTTGAAAATATCAAATTTGGGAACAATTTTTACAATATATATCATTCCTCTAGCTTAGTTGAACCCAAAGACAATGAAAAACCAAATTTAATTATTGCCAAATTTATAGTTTTTTTTAGATAAATGTATATGTCTTTTAGAATTCGAAAACTGAGCACGTGAAATATTTTGAAAAGCAGCAAATAGCTTTTGCAAAGCAGTTAAGAGCAAAAAATCAAAAATCGAGGAAAATTGTTAAATACTCCATAAAAATCGTTTCCCAAGCAAATTTAAACCCTCGGAAAACGAAAATTCAGGCTAAATTATTGCTAAAACTATAGTTTGTTGTATAGCTACTTTCGACTCAGTAAATTTCTAGGTTTTTATAAGAATTTTAAAATGGAAATTATTTAAAATCGATTGTCGATTTTATTTTGAAATAAAATTAAACATTTAAGGATCAATTCGTGAATTTTGATTGCTCGAACATAGTACACAATCTCACCTTTAAATAATATATGAATAAACTTAACAATCCGAGCACCAATATGGCTTCCGTTATTTCGTATTATTATTAAAGTGTACCAAACCAAGTTAAAGTGTATGTACTTGCAAAGTGACAGTGATGTGTATTTACTGTACAGTGTTTGAAGTATAAAAATTGTGTAAAATGCATTTAAAATTCTAAAATTTTCTTCAAAAATTGTTTTCAAAAAACAATTCAATTAAAATAAAAATTTTTGAAAATCTACATAACAAAAATAATCAAAAAAGATATCGTATTGACATTGAATGACAAAGTAGAAACTTGTTGAAAATCGGTATTACACATTTTAAACATCACATAAAAATATTATCTTTGTTTATTTAAATGTGTTAAAGTGAGAAAGTAAACCATGATATGTCGATTCTTAGTTGTTTATAAAATACGATAAATTACAATATATATTGTGTTCTTTGTTTAACATATACAATATATACAGTAGATCGGTAATACAGTATTCTATTATGATTATGGTTTGGTTCAATGTTTATAGAGTAATGGCGGCACGTGGACAAATCCATTTTGTGTAAAGGGGAGTGAGGTATTTAGTATCTATCTCTTTGGAATATGTGAAATCTTCACAGAAAATAAGCACAGTTTTACGTATTTTAGATACAAAACATTTATGTATTATACGGTCCGGTGTACGTTGTACGACAGACGGACGGGGCCATGACTGTTGTGTTACTTTTTTTTTTGAAGTGAGTGTTTAAACTCTTTGATAATACCATCATGGTGAATTTTCTCTTGTGAAAAGTAAATAATAATAAAAAAAAAAGCAAAATTATAACCAATCAATTTTAAAACTGTGAATTATTTAAAAATTATGTAGCCATTTATTTAAAAATGTAAATTTATTTAGTGACAATTGTGTGAAACTGTGAAACAAAATTTTTCGATATTATTCTTATTGTGACATTCAAAACCGAAAAAAAATAAACAATTGAAGAAAATTTGTGTTGATTGTTTTTTTTTTGTGTTGGAATAAAACTTGAAGTGAACCTCCTCGATATAAAATTGTGAAACTTAAAAAATGTGACGGTGAAGTGAATTATTTATCTATTAAATGGGACTAAACATTTTTATTTGGAATTCAATCGAAAAAATTTAAATAAAAATGAAAAGACCACGGTAAGTTTTTTTTTTTTATTGGGGCAAACTTTCCATTAAAAATATGATACAGGATGTTTCACGTATATGTAGCATATTTCCACTCTCCATATTCAGTTAAACCGGTTTAAGTATTGTCTAGAAATGGCGATATAGATCTATTTTTTTTCTTGAAATCTAATTGCATATTTTAGATTTTAGTGTAAAACAACTCAATTAAAGATGTTTAGATTTTAATACGCGCATGTACACTTGTTACGTAATGTCAAAACAAATGAAGATTTGACATTTTGTTTTTTCCTTAATTATTTGTTTTTTTATCTGAGATAGTTATTTAAATGAGATCAAATTAAACAGATTTTTTTCAATTTTTTTTTCAACTGATTATTTCACATGAATTTAATTCTGATTGTGTGCTGATTATATGAATTATGAATTGAGGTTAACTATGTTTTTTGACGTAATGTTTCTCTGTTGTGTAGAAAGTTTGTAGATGTTTGCCGGTGCATTTATTCAAATTGAAGAGATTCCAAAGTGAAGGGGAAGATTTCTTACAAATGAAATCGAAGGGAATTGTATTTACCAAGTTTTTTTGGTTGTAATGTCAACTTTTGTTTAAGTAACTTCAATGATACCAACCACGAAAAAATGAATTATAGGTTTTAATTAAAAACTATTAAATTCACATTAGTACCTATTATAATCGGTTTTGAAGGTTGTGTAGAGAATTTGGCGACTAATTTACATGTAATTCGATTCATATGTGTATGGAATATCTTAATGATTACTTAATACGCATGACACTTTTAATTTGGTTAGTGCATAACCATTTTTGGTTGATATTTTTGAATGGACAACGTTTCTGAATCGAAATCATTTAAAATCCAACTTTTCCGGTTTAAACATGGAATATTTTTTACTTGGGGGAAAAGGGTACTAAAACAGAGAAGCTTAAGATACCTTTCACGGCGATAGATGTTAAAACATTGTCAACATTTCTTCAAAAGGTCGTTGAAACAGCTCTGCCCTATTTTTTGATTTATCGGTTTGAAATAAATCCTACTGAATTTTTCACGGGTATCAAGTAACTGAAAAAAGAGGCTTTATGTTAGTAGAGGTTATGTCAAACTTATACGACAGTATATGAGATTTAACTTTCTGGGGTTTTAGAATTCTCATATTTTCAGAAGATATGAAAAAGACCTACTACCTTAATTATAAACAAAGCACATCAAAGCATTTGCTTTAAATATTCGTTATTTTTAGTTAAATGACGTTTGAATATTCTTAAAAAAGGCGGTAAATTCAAAATTAAACCGTTAATATTTTGTTCTTTTGAATGCTAGACCAAGTGTGTCATTTTTTTTGGTAGTGGCGTTTATTGATATTATAAGGATGTATAAACACGGTACTGGGAACTAAGTTATGGATGCTGGGTTGCGAAGAAATAGTACTTATCTCTTAAGGATGTTCTAAAAAAATCATGTTTTCTTGGGATCATCTTTAAATCGTGTAACATGCATTCTCATTAACGCTTTTATAAAAAGGCAAATTTATCGATTTGAGCTGTTAAAGTTTGAGCGTTTTTAACATATAAATCCTATATTGAAGTGTTTATAGAGGTATGCTTGCTTTATTTAGTAACAAGGCTCATTTTCTTAAGATTAATTTTGAAAACTAATATTAATTAGTTAAAAGCATCACAAATGTTTTCCTACAAAGAAAATTATAACAAGCAGCATTCATTGTTCCATAAAATACACTTAAAGTGATGAAATAAATGGCATTTGTGTGTTATTTCTTCTATAAGTGATTTTTTTAAATCTTTAGGCATCAATATTTCAAAAACTACGATATATATTGAAAAATTTTACTCTTAATTTTCGTCTAATTTTCTCAAGCTCTAACAGAATCCACTCTCAAAATTTGAAATGTAAAGTCTAAGATATTTTCATACTCTCTTTTTAAAAATTGAAATTTTTAAAAATTATCTTGAATTTAAAAAGGTTCTACTGTATCTACATAGTTTAAATCGAATAGGATTAAAAAGAAACCAAACTTGGTTGAATAGTACCTAACTAAGCGTCTACCTCCTTAAGAATACTAACAACTTAACTTGATACTTACACATTAAAAGTAAAGATGGCTGACACTAGTCAGCTGACTTTGACAGATAACCTTTTAATACACATACGTTTAAGTGAGTGTTTATTATTTATTTATCTTGATTATTTATTTTTGTAAATATTTATTTTATAATCATTAAATAATACTTTTCGTGTATATACTTTTTCTTTTTTTACTTAAAATGATGAAAAATTTATTTTCCATGATTTTATTTTATTTATTTTTTAAAAACAAAATGGAGATGGTTTGTTGATTTTTATTTATATTTTTTATTGAATAAATTAAATATTTAATCGATTTTCTTTATCAATTTTAATAGAAATTTATGTTTTCAATAAACATATATGAAAAATATTTTATAATATAGAATTTTATTATCTGTTAATAATTTCAATATTTAATAAAACATGAAAATATCATTGACTTAACAATATTATATACTAGATTTGAATTATTGTGTTATCATTTGATTGATCAATTGAGTATTTCTATCTTAAAAATTACTTTTCTTGACTTGGCAATTAAATGATATACGAAATTTAAGTGAGCATTAAAAACGACAGCTATTTATTCCAAAGAAGGGTGTTTTAGCGACTGACAAGCATTATTATTTGAATATTTTTATCTCGGTGTAAGCCCGAACTTTCTCGTGAAAATCAATTCAATTGATTATTCAAATACGTAAGAATGAATTTTCTAAGGCTTGTTAAATTTCGTTCACTTCTTTCGAGCTTTCGATCATTTTTATTTCCCATCCTATTCTTTATCACAATTTACGAAATGTCCTCTAGGGAGCACCCATAAACCACGTGGCCCGGTAAAGATCTGTAGGGGGGTTAGTACTAAAGCTACACTCAGGTACGTGAGGGGAGGGTGGTAATTAAGTCAAGCCACGCAATTTTCTTCATATATTTCTTTTGGCACAATTAAAATAATTTGTAGTTTAAGTTGCGGTATATCGATACTTTATTTCAAACATTGGGTACTTTTTATGGCCGCCATATTTCTTAAAATGCCGTAATACACGGTAAGAAGTTTTTGTGAGCGTCATTATGTCAGTATCGCTATGAACGCCATACTTATTTGACTATTCAGTGAATAGTAACATTGGCAATAGTTTTGGCGTACGAGTCAATGCAATATGGGCGTCAGATCCATACTGGTTGGCGATATTCACAATACTTCTAGTGGATAGTCCTATTCAATACTGTATTATTACTTATGGTAACATACATACTATAATATCTGCCTCTATACCATACCAGCATTGTAGTAAACGCCATACATTTCTTACCGTGTACTGGCGTGTACTAGTGTTTCAGAAAACACTATACCAGTGTTACGAAATATCTCCTTAACTCCAATATAAAAAAACGTCGTTTCATGCGAGGAGAGATCATAGTAAAGATTGCACTAGATTATATTGAGGGATGGCGGGTGTGTTTCCAAAATGACTGGAATTTTGCCACGAATTTAGTGGGCGATCTTCTACGATTTTTTAGCTCACACTGATGATGCAGGAGAGACGCAAAGAAGTTTAAAAAAATCTTAGGATATTGCTGTCATTTTCGTATTCGATATTTTCGAACTATCACACTGCTAAGGAGATTTTCCTACTATTGAGGATTTACTGTATTTTATGCTATAAGTTTAAATCTTCTAACTTATCTCTAATGTTTTGTAAATTTTTCAGTCTATGATACAAATTGTGTTATAATAACAGATTAAAATAAAACTTTAAGGTCTTAACTAAGCATGCATTATTGTTTTTTTTAAACAATAATTTTCATTAGTTACTAATTATATCTAATTATGAAAAATAAATTATGAATAATATTAGCACAGAAATAACGTAATCATTAATGCCATACGCGTACAATATTTTAAGTTTTTGTATGTAATAGTTAGGTATGGTAAAGTTATGGATAAGGCATTATTTTCAAATAAATTTGTTAATATTAATTATCATTAAATTTACTTTGCTAATTAAGCGTAAAATATACGAATTGATTGTACATGTGTTCAAAATAAAAATTAAAAAATTTGTTGTTCTTTTAATGCTGTTGTCTTAAATTAGTTTTAATAACAGTAACAGAGTGATTCTATGAAAAAGTGTGTATGAATGGAAAAATAATTGTTTTTGATGGTAAAATACTTTAGTATGGTGCCAACACTGTACCTAGTACTTTTAGCTTTCAATACTTTAAGTACCAAAACGAGAGCCTAATTGGTCGAGCGGTCTAAGGCGTTTGTCTTTGTCTGTTTGTCCATTTAGACTTAGGCTGCGGGTTCGAATCCAGGCAGCGGCAGTGTGAACAATTTAGAATTAATGGTAGTGCAAAATTGATCACATTGTCGTCGCTTGGATAAGAACGAAGTAACCGAGTCCACCCACATCAAAATGTAATAGTAAATATGTTTGTAATTAAATAAATAAAGATTAACAAATAATGATGTGGGTGGCCTCTGTTATAGGCGTATATGTCAGAGAAACGGAGGTTAAACCCCATTTTTATTATTATTATTAAGTACCTAAACATTATTTTTTCTTTCTAAATATTTAATTTTCATTAAATTTTCATTGTTTATGTTTATAAGACCGGTAATATTACAATTATTAGTGATTTTTTCATTCTTATTAATTATACTCAAAAATAGAGCATTTTAGTACATTTAAAAATATCTTTTAAATGGTTTTGAAATTCCTATCTTGTGTCCTGTAATTTTGCAATCCAAAGTGACGGTAGTGTCAGTCACATTTTGTTCTGTAGTATCAGTCACGATTTATTTTTATAATAAATTTGATTTTAAAATACTAAGCTTCTTTATTTTATCATTTTCCAATAATTTGTTTTATGTAATTTAGCACCAGTATTCATAAAATATCGCAAAATATCTCGCATTCTGGGTCAAATGTAGTGTCAGTCAATATGAAATCACTCAACAGATATATTGAATATTTGATTTCCTGTCTATAAAATAGTCTTCTTTTCGGAATAATTATTCTCAAGTCGGTTCAAATCCATTACCTTTCATCCACACTCTTGTGGAGTATCGTCTCCGAGTATACTCGTGAAAGTTGCCATGGCTGACATTGAAATGAAAAATGTCTTGCAAATCCAGATTGTGATTTATTAAAATATATGAAAGTAGTTTGATATTTGCACGAAATTCGGTGCTTATGACAGTTGTTTTAATTTAATGATTCAGTTACGACTTAATTTACGGAAAATTTTAAGTTCAATCATTGTCACGATTCCCTAGAAAACCTAATCCTGTTTGCACCGTTAAATTTATAAAGCTGTCATTCGATTATCAGCTTTATGTATACTTTTAATGGAAATTTTAAAATTTCGCTTTTACTAGGACGTTAAGTTTTATAGGTACCTAATCCACGTTTTGACTTTTATTAATTCAAGTGTATTTTTTTTTTGGAATCTTTGGACAGGTACCTAGTTTACCTAGACATAAATTCTATGTTATTGTCATTTATCAATCACTACTGATGATAATTTTTATTTCCTGTTAAATTTTCATAAATAATTAAAACAAAACGTCATACTTAATCATAGAAATTATAAAAAGTGAACGGCCCTGCAGGAACACATACTTTTATAAAAAAATAAATTTTTGTTAAGTATAGAGTTTAGTACAAATTTATATCTAGTTAAGTACAAATAAGACACGCAACGCACTTCTTAAGTGTACACACATATGGTACAGGAGCTCGCAACGTCGGCAAAACAAGAATTTTATTATGGCTGAATTTATGATATGTTGTTGTTCTTGCTCTTTCAGTTAGAGCTAGGGGGTTCATCTGGCTGGCGATAGTGGTTGCGTTTAGTACTGCGCAGCCTAAATGAACAGGTAATAATCCTAAATTTTAAAAGTATTTTAGTATGTCTGTCATTTTAATATTATGTTATTTAAGTTTACAAAAACCTAAAATTAAAAAAAAATTCAATAGAGTTACATAAGATAATTTAAAAAAAAATGCTGACTGCTGCTGGATTCGAACTCGGAATGAACAAATATGATGAAGAAATACTGGCGCCTTATCAACTGTGGCCATCTATAACATAAAATATATATATTACTAATTTCATTAGAATTGCAATATTTTTCATAACTTTATCGCTTTTTTTACAGGTTTAGCAACCGAATTAACTCCTGGCAAATTAATTTTTGGTTTTTGTATTCTTAAATATCATAATATTAAAATTATAGACATACTAAATTACTTTTAAAATTTAGGATTATCACCTGTACATTTAGCTAGATGGCCCAAGTTCTAACTGAAAGAGCAAGAAGAACAATATATTATAAAATCAGCCATACTAAAATTTTCTCTCGAAAACGTTGCGAGCTCCTATACTAAATACACACATTTGAAACGCAATAACCAATAACTTATTATTTTCTTGTTGAATTGTAATTATAGGTACGTTCTTTTTATGCAATACTGAATACATTTAAGTGAGTTATGAGTAGAAAAAGCTAGTCTTATAGCACTATAATGGAACTACCTATCCTTTTCTTTTGACTCTCAGTGTATTTACAACAAGCCAAAAATAACAAATTATATATACTTCTAATGTTTCTAATATGTTTCGTTGTGTATAGAACAGGTTTAATTTTTATTCATTTACAATTATTTAAATGTTTATAATATAGAAATGATAGTTTTATAAGTGACACAATCATTAATATATATCTATAATCTGTTGTAATCGTATTTGTATATTATCTGTGATTTGGAATTATGCAGATAAATCTAGAGTTCTTTTAAAGATAAGATACATGATTTCTGCGGGGTATCTTGTAATTCTTCATTTGGATAATATATTGATGTAGATTGGGTTAGGTTAGAAGGGCAGTCTTGGAATGTGGCAAACTTAAACCATGGAGTCCGTTATTGAAAAGAGGGTTAGTCCATTCCCCGGTCACTAGTCCACGAACTATTTTAAGCTGTTTAAAAACGTCAAGAGTGCTTTGACATCAATGGACTTCAAATCGTCTAAGAGAGGTCATCAAAGGATGGTTGACTCAAATGAGCCCATCTTCCCGTGCATGACAAGATCTGAAAGGTGGTGGGGATGATGAGAAATCGTTTTCGTTTCCTTCCCATTGTAATAATTTTGATGAACTGGTAGGCCCAGTCTTTCAGTGTGCCTGCCGCTAAGTCAGTAGAAGCTGCAATTATTTTGGCTATAGAAACCGTTTGAAAAATTTTCATTATCTTGAAAGGCAGAACAAACTTCACCGGTTTATTCAAGATCAAGAGAATCTAGACCTTTCTTAAAGGTCGAGCCTGCCTGCCCAATCACCTGGATCTCTTCTGTACACTTCAAAGAACAAGTATATAGCAAGAAAACCAGAAGAAAAAAAATTCCCATTACGTTGACAGGTTAGAAAGTTCTTGGCACCTTCCGTCAGTTGACTGTAAAATTACCCAGGCTTTTTCTGTACACTTCGGAGAACAAGTAGACACCAAAAAAACTGGGAAAAAAAATATTTTTTGACCTTAAAAAACTTTAATTGACCTTGATTATCAATTAGTATCATTTTTGATAGTGATTTGAATCGAAATCTTGTTTTTTTTGTACCTTAACTTCAGTTTTGGTGATTTTCTTTCTCAAATAGTGCTTTAAGCTTCAGAATTTCCTAAAATATAAAATTATCGTACAAATCAAGGCCAATTTTGATTGTCATTATCGCATACGTAGAAGTTTGATAACGATAAAAATTGAAATTATAGGGAAACGAATGCGAAAAAACGCAACACATTTGAATAATTTTTTAAATAATTACTAGGTATAAATGTTTGCTACACTTATTTTAATTGTTGTTCTGATATTATTTAGTATGTGTGAAGGGTAAATACAATTGATAGATATGTACTATCAGTGTTTTTTTGTGAACATGAGTATTGGAGGGGATATGTTTACAAGTTGTACAAGTTCCTCACATTTTTACCGATTATAGTAGAAATATTTTTTTTTATGTTTATGATAGAGATAATTATTTTATTTTGTATGTTTCATCAATTTTATTATTTTTGATTTCTTCAACAAATAATTAAAGCAAACATTGATAATATAAAATAATTAAAACAATAAAACCTCGATAAATTAAAATTCTAGGGAAACATTAAAGACTTATTGGGTATTCAATTTAATACTCAAGAAGTGTTAAACTAATCTATTTAAGTTAATACTAATCTGAATAAGCGAGAGTTCAAGGGATTTCTTACTAGATCAGAGACCTCACTTATTCTTTGGGTCCGTAGTTCTAGTAGGGACAATCAAACCGACGCCAGCGCTCGCAATGGATAACTTTGGCGTTAAAGTTGACTGTAATGACTAATTTTCAATTGTTCACATGTAAATGGTATAGTAAAATAAAAATTATTGAAAAATAACAATTAATTAAACTTGTTTCATTAGAAATTATAAAAATGAGAATTGAAATTGCATAAATAGTATTTTTAAATGGAAATTAACATAATTGGTTATTGCACTACTTTGTTCGAAAAAAAAAATTCTAGATAATACTTTCGAAAACCTACAAATTGTTTTAGTCTTTTAAACTATTCTCATTTATAAAAAAATAATGCATGCACTGATATTCAACACTTTCTATACAGTGTATTTCAACAATTAACTCAGTCAATTGTTTGTTTTCATTTGTTTTTACTTATTTGCCAAGTTTTGTAAATCTTTACAAAACTTGATAGCCCATATCTCTGGTATATTATGCGAAACGGAATCCAATGAAAATGAGTAATTATGAGTGATTAAAAAGCATTCCCCCTAAACATAGTTAAAGTAAAGTAAATGTTAATTGATTTCTTTAAAACAATTATAACATGGTTTTTTTATATATTTTTTCTGCTTTTTGCTTTGCTTTAATGTTTAAACACTTGAACGCACCCTTTTTCAATACTTATAGACGAGAGTAGTAGAGTAGAAATTGATTGAACATAAAAAAAATTATAATTGTTATGATTCTTTTATGTAATATCTCATTTTCAATGTACCCTTTTCTTACTGATACATTATGTACTTCATAAAACATTGTACTATTTTGTACAGTATGAGCCAGTAAAATACAGGATGCTCAGAAATATATCGTTCAGACACCCCCTTCCTCCTAAAATTTTCGTAATTGATTTAGACTAAGTAAAACTTCATATAAAAAATATTTAATACTATTATCCAAAATTGTTCTGGCGCTTGTACATCCTTAAGCTTAACTTGAATCAATAAAAAGATTGAGATTTTATTTAATTCCGAAGAACTGACGTCTCACGCGAAGCCACTTATTAATCAAGTGTCGAAAAAAGGAGATAGTTATATATTTATCTTTGTTTTGCATACATGTAGATTATCACACTTGAAAATTTAATCTATTAACAATAATTTTTGCTATAATTATCTTTATGACGCCATCTCTTTGTATTCCATTTAATCTACTTTTAAAGATACAATTGAAAAGATTTGGAGAAATTGTTTGAACACCTTTGACGCGTATCCGAAGTTGCAAAATATACGAAATAATGGTACCATTAAAATTCCAAAATAAATAAGTAAATAATTAGTGTAAATTCAGTGGAAAAACTGCCCGTATAATTTTCCTTTGTGCATAACAGATAATTATAATCAATTAGTACAATGATAATGAATATAGGTTTATCCTTGAAATATTAATTTTATACTTAATACTGAATGATTTTAAGTGATTGATAGTATAAAACATAGATATTGTAATTAATCAAATCTGGAAGGTGTTTGTTTCCCTTTAGTATTGTAAAAAAGTTTTGGTTGATTGCACGGTACATACATATAAACCAAATACATGCTTTGTAGTCAAGTAATGTGTTATTTTAGATTTACAATACCACGCAACTACAAAAATATATAATATATTGTGTGCAAGTGCTATTTATAAATTTTATAATATAAATATCTCTCTGCAATCATCAATGCTCTAACTATAGGCGTCTCTGTTTATCAAATGATGGATCTTCATCAACAACCTTATACTTTTATGGTATTATTATAACTACAAGATTGTCTAAATATTTTAGATAGTTTTTTATCAAACTCTAGATTTTTTGATATAGAAATATCCAATTGAAAAGGATAACCTACATGATTCATCATTTTTTCAGCCAATTTTAAACGATAAAATAATAATAAAAAGCTCGATGACCTAGGAATTTTTAATGATTTTTGGAAACTTTGTTAATCAAAAAATGTATTTATAAAAGTTTTATTGAAATCCCTAGTATTATTCAATCTTTGTATATCTCCTTAATGAGTATAATTGTAGTGTTCGTATAACCTTAAAAAGCGTTATAACAGACCTAAATAATATCAATAGTAAATAATAATAATATTCTATAAAAGAAGGCAAAAAAATAAGAAAAAAGTTTAGTTGGAGTGGAGTCGAGTCGGTTATTGAACTCACACACATATGATGACGATTCAGGATGATTATATTTTGTAATGTAACGTACTCTACGTAGTATTATAACTATGGTACAATGTGTTCACAATACATCTTGTCTCACTCACTATTCCATGGCTATGGCTGTGGCTAACTTATAGCTGGCACTAGCACTAATATGCTGAATACTTTTAGCTTGGTGATAGGTCTAGACTCAATCATAGTATTTCACAACCATTTCAAAACGGCTGGAAATAAAATAATTTTCTTATACGTAAATTTTCTTTACCGACTTCTCTTTCAGGTGATAAGGATATATTTTTAGGAGATCTTTTTCAGTTTTTATACCATGTATATATGTAATATATATCAAGTTATATTAAGTTTAGTCTCAAGTTTGTAACACTTAAAAATATTGATGCTACGAAAAAAATTTTGGTATAGGGGTTCATAAAATCACCTAATTAGTCCATTTTCGGTTGCCCGTTCGTCCATCCGTCCGTTTGTGACACGATAACTCAAAAACAAAAAGAGATATCAAGCTGAATATCGTTATCGATGAAAACTCATCAATTTCGTGCAAGAGGAGTTCTCGGCTATGCAAATTTTTGTAATACAAAAGTTGCTAAACCTGCTCCTGGTTTCCCGCAGTGTTGCTATCAAATTCTAAGACTGACCCTAGACCAATGAATAAAAATCTTGCACACATAGGACATTAATATATGTCCAATATATTATGAACGTACGAATAAGCATATTCAACTAATAACCAAGACAAATAACATATCAAATACATAACATCTCAAGATTTGTTTGTGTACAGGACACAGGCGAACAAACTGTTTGTCTGTCTGTCTATCTGTCTGAGTGTCTGCTCGACTGTTGAAAAATTTTATTACAAAAAAATAATATATAAATAAATTATGATAATCAAAATGATTAGTTTTTACATCAAAATCAATTTTAACTTTGATAGTAGGTTGTGTGCACACACTGTTACCATCAAGATTAGCCATTGATCTAATTATAGCCTTTTCGATTAAAGCATGAGCTCAAAAATTATTGAGCTAAAAATGCATTGATAAAATATGTTTATTTCAAGTCAATTAATGCATTTTTGTTTTGTTTTAGGTAAGTGTTTGTAAAATTTCCTGTCAAATGTTATTGAAGCAGCGAGAAGATAGTATTGTAAGTACAAATTACGTGTAATTTTTAAAGCAATATTTAAAAATTACACACGTTAAAGTTAAAAGCTGTTTTGTCGGAGCATTTTTTGGTGAATTCCCAAAACTTCGCATCTTGAAAGTCTGATTAAAGCAGTTTATTACGGTGATTCAAATCGCCATATTTTTATATGAATTGTCAATTGAAAAGTTTCTTGAAACAACTCGAAGAGATATATAATCAGAAAGTTAAATAGTTTTATCAAAAAAATGTGTTCGAGACGACAAAATCTTAACAAATTCAAAAAATTGCTGGATTGAAGTAAACTCTTTTTACTTGATTCTTGATGTTCTGATAACAAGTAAATATTTCTTGAGTCAACGTTTTCAATACTTAATTCAAGGAAATAACATGTTAAAAACATATTTTCTATAATAGTAAAATGTAAATGAACTGAAATTACATAGTGTTTCCCAATCTTTGCCCAAGGATGACTGTTTATCGAATCCATTTTTAACTCCTGACACAAAAAGAGGTGTGTTATAAGTATAACGTGTGCATCTGTGTGCGTCTGATGCCGATTGATTTTGAGTTTGGTTATTTTGTTTGATTAGTGATTTGATTGACTTCTTAGCTATTTTAATTTGTAGAGATTCCCAAAGAAAAAACCGCATTTGTCGCTTTTTAAAACTTTGTAAATCTTCTTTGTGTTTTCAGTAAATGTTTCTTACAAAAATCATACCATGCATATATGTAATATGCAAGGTATACTAAGTTTAGTCCCAAGTTTGTAAGGCTTAAAAATATTGATGCCACGCACAAAATTTTGCTATAGGTGTTCATAGAATCACCTAATTAGTCCATTTCCGGTTGTCCGTCCGTCCGCCCGTCTGTGGACACGATAACTCAAAAACGAAAAAAGATATCGAGCTGAAATTTATACAGCGTACTCAGGACGTAAAAAGTGAGGTCAAGTTCGTAAATGAGCATCATAGGTCAATTGGGTCTTGGGTCCGTAGGATCCATCTTGTAAACCGTTAGAGATAGAACAAAAAGTTAAATGTAAAAAATATTCCTTATCAAAAAATAAACAACTTTTGCTTGAAACATTTTTTCGTAAACATCATTGTTTACCCGGGAGGGCCCCAATTAGGCGGAAATTTTATAGTATGTACTATACTTGAATATCAATTATTTATGTGTCACATTTATGTATGTGTTATGTGATAAAAAAATCAAAACTGTCTATGCATGGTATTTCAACAATTAACTCAGTCAATTGTTTGTTTTCACTTGTTTTGAATAAAATATTTCCTATTTACGTGATAACATCTTATTGAACAATTCTATATTATTCTAAGAGAACGAATTCTCAGAAATTATCAATCTGGTGTAAATGAAACTAATTTTGGCAAAATTATATAAATTTAAATTCAAATTTACCAACTTTATAAAACAAACAAAAAAAATCCTCTGATTTTGTAATGATATTAAATTAGATTTGATTTACCACATTAATAACTAACAGTAGTTAATTAAATAAAATATTATAAATGTTATACAAACTATCAAATAGATGATGAAACAGATATAGATAGAAAGAGATACTAGATTTAGTAAATAGTATAGTAAGTAAGGTATAGTACTTACTAGTAATAGTATTGCTAACTGTTACTTCAAATATATTAGTAGTTAGTTTGTTACTAAAATTATTATTTTACTAGTTAGACTTACTAGACTAACTAGTAGTGGTATAGTAGTTAAGACAAGGGGGTGAAGTGGAGAATATTATACATATTTTAGATTATATTATATTAGTACATAGGATTGTGGATACGAAAACAGTAATCAAAATATTGTACAGGGTGGAAAGTCTATCATCAAAAATAGGATCGAGTCTGTTCAAATTTCGCCAAATTTATTTCATAATGGAGGACTGTATGAAATGAAGGATTTTATAGAAATTTACCATAGGAATTTAATATGTTTCAAGTTGATTCACTGTAAGAAATGTATGAAGTTTATTACAATGCTGGTATTGTATATGGCTTTATTTACAATACAATATGACATGATATTGTAAATAACGCCATTTACCATATCAGCATTGTAATAAACGCCAGACATTTCTAACAATGTATCAACTTGAAACATATTAAACTCCTATGGTAAATTTCTATAAAATACAATCGTCCCTAATTTGAAGTGTTCTTGCGGGATTAAACATCGCACGTTGGTTATATACATCCCCAATTTTACATAACTCTTTGATTGTTACAATGCATGGGGTTTATTACAATGCTGGTATGGTATATGGCGATAATACCATGCCCTAGTAGGTATTGTAAATAACGCCATATACCATACCAGCATTGCAATAACCCCGAGCATTTCTTACCGTGTATGATTATTAATAAATTGGATTCTTCTAAGTTTAAAAGCATTGATTTTAAGAATGGATTTTATTTTATCCATTTTATTTTTTGGGTTGAACTTGAGTCCACTCTGTTTAAAGAGTATACAGGATTGTGGAAACGAACACTAATCGAAATATGTAGAACGAATCTTTCTACTGTATGTTTGTTTGTAAAGCACATTTTGCTCGATGATTGCTCAAATTGTATGTATATACATGTTGGTCGGTTTATATTCGAGGTACGTTCAGAGTTTGAGTTAGAATTGGTAGTAATGGTAGCAATATGGTGGCACTAGCTCCAGAGAATGAATTTATATTTTAGGGGATGGTAGTGTTGTGTTGTTATTACTTTAATCTCGTTGTATTCAAAAGTGTTTTAGTGAGTTGAGTTTCATATGATGGTAGTTTAGTTATTATTTATAATACAATTTATTCCAAAATTATCTCACCTCGTACATGGTATTTTACAGTCATTTTAGAATGGTTAGAAATTTGAGAGAGCTATCAAAGTGATATTTTCCTCTATGAAAAATTTTATATCTGAGAACATCTCTTTCGACAGGATTTAAAAAATTGTGTACTTTAGACCCGTCGCACTACTGGAGTTTACTCCTTAAGTCTTCGTCAGGTTATTGTCAGTTTCCAACAATACATGCTTTGTCGACAGTACACAAATATGCAAGTAGTATTAGCGCCAAGGCCAGTTTAGACTTGTGGTTGAAAATATTGTACCTTATTTTGAAGTTTGACGATAAACATTGTTATAACGTCATGAATGTTGTGTGAAAAAAAGAATAACATTTTTCAATATCTGTCTTGGATTTCGAATTTCTAGAATTTCTTGATTTCTAGAATTGGTAATGGTTTGTGAAAATAAAAGATTATTTACTTTCATGATTTATTTATAATTTTTAATTTAAGTTTGATTTTGTAATTTATTATTTTAAACGTCAAAAAATACTCGAATATCATTGCGCATAAGGATCATGCGCATTGTCCAAGCACTAGTCAACTGAAGGAAGCTGATTGGGTGATGTCACTGACATTACAATTTGACAGATACTTGCAAAGGGACAAATTGTAGGTACACGAAAATATCAATTCGCAGTCCGTTACCAAATTAGCAAATTTGAAACACAGTGTATAATACACATTCTTGTACATAATGTATATACATGTGATATGTTATAATAGTAGTTGATAGTTAAAACCAATAAATTTGCCTAAAGGGCATATAATATACACAATATTCAAATTAATAATCTATAAATTTATGAATAACAAACATTCACTCAAACTCTATATACATTACATAACATACAACTCAGTATGTATACGAACTATATGTACACGAACACACGAATCACACACATACACATACTTGGTTTTTGGTACAGCTGTATAACTGCACTGCACTGGTGTATATGATGTATTTATTACTGATTTGGGAACAATATTTATTTAAGGTCTATACACCTATTTACGTGTTGTTTATTTATTTTTGTGTTTACTAAACTCAAATTGAATCAATTTAAAGTGTAAAAATTTATTAAAAGCATTTTTATTAAAACAAAAATATAAAAGTCAGTTTTTCTGGATGAATTATTTTAATGGGATATTCCATTCGTGAATGACTTGAATATACAGTGTGTCCGAAGTTTTATCACAATACGAACAAGTGAAAACAAACAGTTGACTGAGTTAATTATTGAAATACCATGTATAGACAGTGTTGATTACTCTGTCACATTACACATACATACATGCTATACAATTTGCTCTCTCATGGATAAATAGTGATGTTTACGAAAAAAAATTTCAAAAAAAAGTTGTTTATTTTTTTATAAGAAACTTTTCTTACATTTAAACTTTTGTTCTATCTCTAACGGTTTACAAGATGGGTCCTACGGACCCAAGATCCAATTGACCTATGTTACTCATTTACGAACTTGAACTCACTTTTTCCATCCTAAGCACGCTATAAAAATTTCAGCTTGATATCTCTTTTCGTTTTTGAGTATTCATGATGACAGACGGACAGACAGACGACAGAGAAACGACAGACAGATAGACAATCGGAAATGGACTAATTAGGTGATTTTATGAACACCTATACCAAAATTTTGTTCATAGCATCAACATTATTTCATATACATTGTATAAAAATCTGAGAACCACAGAGAATTTTGACATTTTGAGGTTTTGAAAAAGATAGTCAATTAAGTAACGATCAGTGAAGATGAAAAATACTCGAGAATGGAATTCTAAAGATGGATCGTTCCTCGATATCTCGGAATATTTTTATTGGATTGAAATTCTTTTTAAGGTAGATGGCCCTGGCTATGTAACGAACATCTATGCTTAATATTTAGCATTTAGATCCACCACGTACTGGTTTACGTTCTCTTTTAGGTGGGTAATCGATAAAATCGTGGAATATTTATTTGGTACACTAACAAGACCGTATTATATTTACAATGTGTTCTTAATAAAATAGGATAGAATGATTTAGAGTAATGATTTTGGAGGATATAATAATGTTGTAAAAAGAAAACCCACCCTTAACACTAGCTCATCGTCGTAAGTAAGTTAGTAATATTCACTTGGATAATAATAATATGTAATAGACATAGTTTCTGACAAGACAGATTTAAGGGGATGATATCACCCTATTATATCTTTCTCATAACCATATACTTACAATATTTGACACTTTATAACATTCACTTCCATGTAATATACACGTTCTTTTTGACGATAAACCTTGTGACCTTGTTACAGAGTGTTTCAGTGTCATGCAAAAAATAAATTCAAGTAAAAACGATCTAAAGGATCCACGGAGAGTAAGGTAGGGTGGGCGTATTCATGTAAAGATAAAACTTCTTTTGCAATCTTAGAAAAATTACGATACTTTTATTGTGTTTTTATAACAATTTATTTAGTAACCATTCGAAATAATGGTGGGGATTGTTTTACACAGGTAAAATATATTATTTTTTTAAATGTATAATAGTAATTATCCATTGAGTATATCAGTGAAGATGGCCTTCATATGTTCTTCTGATATATCAGCTATATTGCTGTAAAGTTTCATCGAAAACCATTCGCTAGTTTAAACGTGAAAGCGTAACAAACAAACATGCTTACTTTCGCATTTATATTATATAGAGATCTACAAGCAAGGATTATTTTTATACCATGTATATATGAAATATACATAGTATATTAAGTTTAGTCCAAAGTTTGTAACGCTTAAAAATAATGATGCTAGGAAAAAAATTTTATCATAGGTGTTCATAAAATCACCTAATTAGTCCATTTCCGGTTGTCCGTCCGTCCGTCCGTCCGGCTGTCTGTGGACACGATAACTAAAAACGAAAAAAGATATCGAGCTGAAATTTTTACAGCGTACTCAGGACGTAAAAAGTGAGGTCAAGTTCGTAAATGAGCATCATTGGGTCTTGGGTCCGTAGGACCCATCTTGTAAACCGTTAGAGATAGAACAAAAGTTTAAATGTAAAAAATGTTCCTTATCAAAAATTAAACAACTTTTGTTTGAAATATTTTTTCGTAAACATCACTGTTTACCCATGAGGGCGCCAATTAGGCGGAAATTTTATAATATGTACTATACTTGATTATCAGTTATGTATGTGTCACATGTTTGTATGTGTTATGTGATAAAGAAATCAACAATGACTATGCATGGTATTTCAACAATTAACTCAGTCAATTGTTTGTACTAATATGTTGTGCATCAAAGAGATTCCAGCTTCCAAACACTTCTCTGTAAAATTACCATAAATAAGCATAAAGGTGACTATTTCGTTGAAATTTGCTCTTTACGTATGATTCTGGTTCGTTGAAAAAAATATTACAAAAGTAGGAAAATAAATCAGTTAAAAAAATATAAAAAACTTCTTAATATAAATTTTTTTTATGAAAGTATGCACAAATTTTCTTGTGTGTGTGTTTTCTTTAACATAAATTTATGGAATCTTATTATCCCATTATTTTCGTGAAAAAAGTTCTTTTTACCATCGCGCATCGTTTGTTTGCCTTGTTTGCTTGTAAAAAGTAGTTTACTGTTTGAAATAATGCCAACAAATATTATGATAGGATTTGTACTTTAAATCAAATTAAAAACATAAGTTTTCTTACAATATTCCTTGTAACAGACCATGGTAAAATTATGTGTTCCAGAACTTTAAAAAGTTATAGATTTGTTATCGAATTTTTAATTTTCTCCATCTAAAGACACAAATTGTGATATTCGTCATTGTTTTCGAAGATGATGTCTAGTAAAATTTTAGTGATTTTCTAAAAAAAAATCATTTCCATCGAATTATTTGCAAGTTTTTAGATTTTTTAAACGTACAACTTTCATTTGATACTCTTTAGAATTACCTTTTCTTTAAGATGTTTACAAGTACGTAATAAATAAAAATGTCCATGCAAGAAGTGTTAATTTATTTGATGTGTGATACAATCTTTTGAGTTAATAAAAAGTTTAATGAGTATTATTGTTGATTTAAGTTTTAGTATGCCGTACCAAAACCCTATAGTCTACTCATCAAATCTCAGGATCTTAAAAATATCCCTTTTAACAGGTGATTTTTTTAGAGGTTCACAACTTTAAATTTAAATCAAACGAAGAACAAGTGAAAACAAACAATTGATTGAGCTAATTATTGAAGTACCATATATAGACATTGTTGATTACTCTATCATATTACACATACTCTGTCACATTATACATGTCACACATACATAACTGATATTCCCATATAATACAATGATACAATTTGTACCTAATTTGAGCCTTCGTGGGTAAGCAGTGATGTTAACAAAAAAATTTTTTAAACAAAAGTTGTTTATTTTTTTATAAGGAACATTTTTTACCTTTAAACTTTTGTTTTATCTCGGTTTACATGGCGGGTCCTACAGACCCAAGTCCCAATTGACCTATGTTGCTCATTTATGAACCCGACCTTACATATTACGTCCTAAGCACGCTATAAATTTATATCTCTTGATATCTCTTTTCGTTTTTGAGTTATCGTGAAGATAGACGGACAGACGACAGACAGACAGACAACCGGAAATGGACTAATAAGGTGATTTTATCACATCTATACCAAAATTTTGTTCATAGCATCAATATTTTTAAGCGTTACAAACTTGGGATTATTGGAAGGATAACTTTATGCCATTAATGTTTGAATATGATTTTAGTTAAGTGTCCAATTTCCACACACTTTGTGCAGGAATTATTGGTGTATTTCACCAATAATTCGTCGAACGTTGTATTCCAAGTATCAGACCGTCTCTTATTTCTGAAGCTGTCATTGGAGCTGCCATATTGGGGATAATGAGTAAAACATCTCTCATCTCGTCTGCCATTGTCCGTTCCTGTAATGAAGAGCTGAACCCATTTGAGCCAACCTATCTTTGAGCATTCTTGTTTTTCCTACATAGCTTCAAATAGTTGGAATAGTAGCCGAGAATAGCAACCTTTTTCAATTTTTAACTCATACAATTTTTTTCTCGAACCCTTAGAATACTCGTCTTAATTCACACATAACCGTTTAGTAAAAACATAATTAGTTTTGAATACATAATTTTTATAGCGTTTGTTGCATGTAATAAAAAACTCGACTATAACTGTGTTTACGAAAAACAAGTCAACGTGTTAGGGACACAATTAAAACACATCGTAAAAATATAACCTTAAAATATTAAAAAAAACACATACAAGCTATCAAGTGAAAATTTATGGATCTAGATATGATTTCATTTAGATACACTTTAAAAAAAAAAGCAAAGATGGTTGTTTTATTGGGTTTTGTAAGACCAATCTTTTGTGGTACTTTAGTGTTGAGTTTTTTTAAGCAATTAAAGTTAAAATTAACCAAGTTGTGTCTATTTGCACGTTAAATATTTTGTAACAATTAGTAATAAATATAGTCTGCAATTTTTGAGCGATTTTAAGTAATCTGTTTTCTATCTATTTATAAAATGTTTGGTTCGATTTTAGTCTGTATCTCAAAAACTATTCAACCAGTCATCAAATGCACCCGATTTTTGTACTTTTTGGGTCAAAATTACCTTATATACTGAGTTTTATCGAAATTGGAAATAAAAAAATTTTTTCGATTTTTTGCAATTTTCTTAAGGGGTACCCCATGGAAAAAATCGAGAAAAACGCAAAAAAAAATATGGTTTTGAAATTTGATGAAACTCGGTGGATGGGGTAATTTTGATCCAAAAAGTATAAAAATCCGGTTAGTTTAATGATTGGGTGCAGAGTTTCTGAGATATCGCAATATTTTGATCTATTTTAGTCCGTATCTCAAAAACTATTCAACCAGTCATCAAATGCACCCGATTTTTGTACTTTTTGGGCCAAAATTACCTTATATACTGAGTTTTATCGAAATTGGAGATACAAAAAATTTCTCGATTTTTTACAATTTTTTTAAATCAAGAACTCATAGTTTTGTCTCCCATCATATTGTTAGCGTGCAAACTGGATACTTTAAAATTAAACTGAACTATTGTTTTTATTACAAGTAAAACACTACCGGTGTTTTTTTTAAACATTTATGCGTATTGTATGTATGTTGTTGTATTGAAATAAAAAGTAAAAACTGACTCCATCGTTGTAAACCCACATTTTAAAGTAGTTACCACTGCACTCGTATACGCAGAATCAACAACGGAAATGGATTAACATTTTTAGTATTTTTTTTTTTTGTAATCCATGTCGAATCGACTTCACACACAACATTATAGCATAAGTGAGTTATAATAATGAAGTCAATTCAAGTCATACCTTCTACAGGTGTTTTAATTTCATTTTAATGTTTTTTGATTAATTACCTGATTAAATTATTTATTTTAATTATCGCTACTTAAATTAAAATTCTAAGGTATAAATTATGGAATTTAAAGTTGAATTATTGTTTTATTTTAGAAGGAGAATTTATTAAATCAAGAATTCTAGTTTGATTACCATAAAAGTTTAGGACACTTATCCAGAAACTGTCGAATAGTTAAATTATCGAAGATTATTAATGAGACAAATATTTATAATCTAATTTCAAATACGCCCCATCATTCATTTCAAGAAGTTGTCTATAAAATATGATCACGAATAGGGAAAAACCGGTATAAAACAGAAAATTAGACACAAATTTCTAGCCGGTATAGAATAGAAAATCGTTATTTTTGGGTGCTTTTTCGCGCGCTCTGTAAACAATTAACAATCAAGCTCTTTGATACACTTTTTGAGGGATGAAAATCGTAAAAATCGGCTTTTTTAAATTTAACGAATTTCTTAATCGAAATCTTTAGAGATTAGAAAAAAAGTTAGTGTAAACAATATCCTACCGGATTATCTTTCACTTTTAACCTGCACTTTTACATTCAGGAACATTTTTTAAAAGGAATCCTGCAAAAATTTGCCATGCGAAAATTATTCATGCTCAATGATGGATTGAGGGTATAGAATATAAATAAAATGACTAGAGTGATACCCACCCGCTTCGCTGGGTTTAAAAGTAAAGATTGATAAAGATTGTTCCCCATTATCCTTTCACTCGAAATAATGGTGGCGATTGTTTTACACAGGTAAAAAATATTATTTTTTTAAATGTTTAATAGTAATTATTCATTGAGTATATCATAGAAGATGGCCTTGAATTTAATATTGATTATTTTTACAGAAATCTGTAATTTATGGTAATTTCAAATGTCAAATTAAATTTTTTTATTTTTTTAAAAATATATCTTTATAAATTATAGTTCATGTGTTATTCTTTTATATTAACTATATTGCTGTACAGTTTCATTAAAAACCATTCGCTACTTTGAGCGTGAAAGCGTAACAAACAAACAAACATGCTTACTTTCGCATTTATAATATATAGAGATTATCTTTAAAATAAAAACGATAATAAAAATCTCAAAAATGTAAACATGATGTTTTAAACTATTTTGACACCGTACGGTACCACAAGAGGACCAGTTAGAGTGTTTGTAAGATTAAAGCGGTACAGTGACTGGTGCCAAGTTTAAAAACAATAAACATAATAATAAACAAACATTAAATATACTTATACTATACTATACTATATCAGAATGTACTTACACTTACAATGTGTCTGTACGTCTGTCTGTCTACTAACTAGCTACCTCTACATTCATTAATGATGGCAGGCAAACAGCCTCTGATACAAATAAATCCGCCTCAAACTATAATAAAAATAATAATATCTTGAGAGTTGAGTTGAGTTGAGTTGAGTTGAGTCGAGTCAACCCACCCGCATCTTTATTAAAACAAAACACTTCTTGATAATAAATACAGTGTTTTGTTTATGTACGCGTACGTTAAAAGAATTACCTACTGAATTACACACATACCGTGCCGCGTTGCACCGTTTAAACTTAATATTTTATACAGATGTTTATGTTTTGTTCGGGGGCAGAGTTAAATAAAAAAAGCCCAATTAAACATCACATGTGTTTTTTCTTGTTTTTTAATGTGTGTTACAATTTTTGATGTCTGATCGAATTAGTTGATAAAACTTTATCTGTGCATCAATCTATGGTATAACGATATGATTCTAAATAAAACGTTAATTTAAAAATTAAAAGTTTATATCGATTAAAAACAGAAGCGACAGAAACTATAGATTTCGAGGATTAAAGCATGAAAAATTTAGAAAAGCCGTATCAGAATATTCGGTCACGTAACATAATCTAATCTATTTTGTCATTTAAAATATGTGAAAACAAACAATTGACTGATTACTCTGTCACATTACATACATACATGTAACACATATATAACTGATATTCCCATATAATACATACTATACAATTTGCGCTCTAACAGGTAAACAGTGATGTTTACGAAAAAATGTTTCAAACAAAAGTTGTTTACTTTTTTATATCGAACATTTTTCATATTTAAACTTCTGTTCTATCTCTAACGGTTTACAAGATGTATCCTACAGACCCAAGACCCTGTTGATCTATGTTGCTCATTTACGAACTGGACCTCACTTTGTTCGCCCTAAGCATGCTATAAAAATTTCAGTTTGATATCTTTTTTCATTTTTTAGTTATCGTGATGACAGACGACAGACGACAGACAGACAGACAGACAGACAATCGAAAATGGACGTATTAAGTGATTTTATGAACACTTTACCAAAATTTTGTTCATAGCATCAATATTTTTAAGCATTACAAACTTGGGACTAAACTTAGTATACCTTGGTATATTTCATATATACATGGTATAATCATGTATGTTTAAAATTTTATAGCAAATCAAAATCATCGAAACCATACAGTATTGCGTTTACACTCATACTTACATCCTTAATAAGTATAAAAAAGAGTTTTCTGACACTACGCTCATAGCGAGACAACAATCTTAACACGAGTTGAGCTGGCTTGTAAAATAGTGATGCATTTCACAAAAAAATTATTATATTTTACTTTTTGGTAGTTAATTCATGAAATTAAATATGCCACATTTTTAACACACAAATATTTATATTATATTTGTATACAAAGAAAAGAATTAAAAAATATTTTGTATCCTTTTTTATTTAATTAGTGTCTAATTGCAATAAATAATATTTAAATAAAATATTAAAATTATTATTTGTGTATTTATGTCATAATAAAATTATTTTTAATTTTATTATTAGTTAATTAAGTCTGTTTGTATATTTCAAATATTTTAACCTTGTAAAACATTCGCATCGTTTCTTGCGAATGCGAATTTTGAAGTCCTTCATTACGATTATTCAAGTTATAAGCAAATAAATATTAACTTCGGAAATTTTGTGACCTTTCGTTATTTTGATGTAAGTAGTATTCAGTAAATTAAAAAAAAAACTTGTGATAAAAATATAGCGAAAATAGTTAAAATGAATTTAATAACTTAAATTATTTCTTTGCTAAATATTTTAACTCTCAAACATAATTCAATAATCACGCAATCAAAGTATTTTTAATTAGCTAGTGCATTTATATACAATGATGAAGAGGTTATGATTTACAAAGTTAAAGAATATTTAACGCGTGAAATGTTTGCCGCATATCCAGAACGCGTGAAGTAATCTGTCATCACTCGCCTTAAGATTACCGAACGGTTGACGGAAGTCCTGGCGGCTTAAGTTATAGAGGTTCGTCTGTATTTTAAGCAAGAAGTTTTAGGCTCTAAAGGTAAAGTAACAAAAAAATTTATGAATTTATCAAGGTTCTAATGAATTATTTAATAAATGTTATATTGAAAAGTGAAAACAAACCTAATATTAAATAATTTCATTTCAGTATTTTTAAGTATTAAATGTATTTCTTAATCAAAATTTTTTGATTAATATAATTAATATAAATAATTATTGTAAACAAAAACATATTGTCTGTCTGTCTTTTACTTTAACTCTGTTATTAAATAATGGATGTGGTTATATTTTTATAAAAACATTTTTATTTAGGTAGAGACCTAAATGGTATTTTGAAATCTTTTTACCATCATCTTGAAAGGAAAGATCAAATGGGTCTTTTACTATTCAAATTTATAATTAAAACAAATTATAAAATCAGGGTTGTACTTAAATTTACAAAAATTTGTGTGTATCTCAAAAATTGATAACCTAGAAATTTCATATTTTGTATTTCTACTGTAAATCAAAACAAGAACGAACGGTATCGTGGGACACTTAGTAGGAACTATGTTTATACCTTTCGTTATAGGGCATTTAGCGATTACACGAAAATTTCTTGAAATATCGCTGAAAATTAGTATCACTTTTGAGAAATTATGACCCAAAAGTAACAAATATACAGATTATTTGAGTTTTAGATACTTTTTCAAACATAGTAGAATACCTTATTGTCATGTTACCCTTCAAAGTTTTAATAAAGAAAGAATTTGATCTGTATTATAAGAATCTGTTTCTAAGCAATACAATCCTGTCCAAAAATAAATATTAAAAAATAATCAGACGACAGATGCTAAACATTTATTGACTGACTGTAACTATAACTACCGCATCCATCCACTAAAACCTAAAACCAACCACCTAAAACAATTTATTTATGAGAGGTGAATAACCCTTCTCCCCAAAAAAATATTGTATACAGACGAATAACAAGGTCTTTTTGACTTAAAACTTAAATAATATAATGTAAACAACACCCTAAATTTATTTAAAAAAAAAAAAAAAAAGACCCATGTGATGATATTTTAAGAAAGGCGACACTTTCAGACTTATGTAATTTATAATTTTGTCATTTACTGTGTCAAACTAAACAATCTTAAAGTTAGGGTAGGTTTCAACATTTCAACGGGTCGTGCTAGTTTTCCATATATTATATTTAAAGCTGTTCTTATAGTCCTCTTCTGAAGGAAAAATTTCAGCAGAGTAAAACGTAAAAAAGGTATATACTTAAATTTTTGTGATTTGCTACGTTTCTGACATTTGTTTTTAAAATTGTAGACAAAAAACGTAACATATTGGCATATTGTAGTTTTCTTATACCACGTATATATGAAATATATCAAGGTATACTAAGTTTAGTCCCAAGTTTGTAACGCTTAAAAATATTGATGCTACGAACATAATTTTGGTATAGGTCTTTATAAAGTCATCTAAATAATGCATTTCCGGTTGTCTGCCCGTCTATTAATCCGTTAACACGATAACTAAAGAACGAAAAGAGATATCAAGCTGATATTTTTATACCACGTATATGAAATATACCAAGGTATACTAAGTTTAGTCCCAAGTTTGTAACGCTTAAAAATATTGATGCTACCTACCAACAAAATTTTGGTATAGGTGTTCATAAATTCACCTAATTAGTCCATTTCCGGTTGCCTGTCTGTCGTCTGAAAGTCTGTCATCACGATAACTCAAAAATTTGACGAAATTTTTACAGCGTGCTTAGGACGTAAAAAGTGAGGTCGAGCTCGTAAATGAGCAACATAGGTCAATTGGGGCTTGGGTCCGTAGGGCCAATCTTGTAAACCATAAGAAATAGAACAAAAGTTCAAATATAAAAAAATTCCTTATAAAAAAATTAACAACTTTAGTTTGAAACATTTTTCGTAAACATCACTGTTTACCCGTGAAAGCGCAAATTGTATAGTATGTATTATATGGTAATATCTATATAAGTATGACATGTATGTATGTGTAATGTGACAGAGTAATCAACACTGTCTATACATGGTATTTCAACAATTAACTCTGTCAATTGTTTGTTTTAACTTGTTATAACGTGTTTTTTTTTTTTAAATTATATGGTATATCGTGTGAATTAACCATATTACTTAGTCAGAAATTAATACCTGCACCAATGTAGATACAAAGCCATCTAACTTTGAATTACTTAAATTTATGAAAGTAATTTTTATTTTATGAATAAAAAATAAATAAATAATAATAATAAAAAAATTATTATAAAGTTACAATTTTTATTTAATATACAAAATAAAGCAGTGAAATGAAGTATTTAAATAAAATGTCTGTTACTTTTTTAAATAAGTTTATTTTAACTATTTTATTAGAAATTATTTTACAAACATTAATGTTAGTTTTTTTTAATAAAAAGTAGGAAAAAATAGTTAGAGTTTGTATGTTTTTGTTTGAATACTTTTATGAGGTACATTTTATTAAACGTTTGTAAGTTAAGTTGTGTGTTTTTATTCAAATATAAAAACAAATTAACTTCTTTCTTTTTTTTTTTATTAAATGGGTAGAAAATGACTCATTTAGGTTTGTTTTAGTACTTAAATTATGTACTTATTAGGATTCAGTTGCAATCAAAATCATACCTTTGAAAGTAAGCGCTTTTGGGAGCCTATATCGCGTTGAAAATATTTATTTAAAGAAAGTATCACAGAAAATATTTTATAATTAACTAACAATGTAGAATAGTAGGCCCTTGTCTTAAAAATCATTTTTGGATAACATCAAAAACTACGAAAATATGAAGGATTTAATTGTAAAATAGAAAGAGAGGATAATAGCACGTGGTGACGTCAGAACTTGCGGCTGCAATAGAGATTACGTTTCAAAAGTTCATTTAATGTTAATCAATTCAATTTTTATCTTTAATTCAGATCTTGTCATCAAAGTTTAATGAAATATTTAAATCGACATCAAGACAGACAGAGGACTATTGTTTTTAAAAATACTATGGAACCATTTATGTGTAAAGTATTAGTTAATACTTGATTAACAATTCATTAGAAATTTAATATTTATTTTAATAATATAAAATATATTTTAATATCTAATTGACTCATCATATAATTAATACATAATTATAATTACATGTATATGGTTATGTAACATTTAAAGAAATCCGTTATTATACACTTTTATTATATTATATAATATTACATAGTCGTTACCCATCGGCTTCGTTGGAATATTCCAATTTTATTAACAAATACGTAATACCACTTAATATTTTCCCCTTACATTTTTGAATTTTATATGACTCTCTCGACCACTCCTTCCCCGAAATAAAAAAAAGTTTTGTTTATTAAGTCTTCAACAACTGACTCAGTCTCAGAACTCACAACATTGGTAGGCTTTCACCAAAAAAGAGAAATCAAGGAGAGAAGAGTTCAAGGAGTAAAGATTCCCGTCGAAAATAACCATCTTTTTGGCAAATCAAATATGTAATTTTTAAAAAATTCTACGTGGTTGGTGCTCAAGATAATCTCCTGAGTTGTTTGAAGGCTATGACCTCTTTTCTAGTTGTTATTTAGTACGGAACCCTAAACTCGAAACATAGCTAAAACACAATCGATCAAACTAACTTAAAAAAAATCAAAATAGGTTAATCCGCTTAGGAGTTACGATGCCATTTACAGGCACGTTAAACCATCTCTCTTTTTTTAGTGAGTTAAAAATTGACTATTTTTGCTATTTTGTGACCAATAATTAAAATCTGTAAGTTGTATTTCATCATGAAAATTATGATGAAATGAAAGTATTTTATAATAATAAAATAGAATTTGAGATAAAAGTGAATAATTAGAATTTTTTCTTTTTAAAATAAATGATTATTGTTTATAATAAAAAAAATTAATTTTATTAGGTTGTTGAATGATTACAAGCAGAAGGACAAAAAAGACTTAAAAATAATATAAATATGAATTGAATTATCTAAAATTTTAAATCAAATTAATTTCTGAAGGCGAGACCACTTTCTAAACTCTAACGCCTCTCTTATGCGCTTTTTTGCCTTTCTATAACTGCTAATATTAGCCTAACTTAATTCTGCAAACATTTTGGACTTCCGATTTGTTCGGGATTTATTCATCATTATTGATGGTTCCTAACTCTCTTCCAAAAATTACCATGGATAGACAGACGATTTGTGAAATACCTTATTCGCACTGTTCATGAATTTTATTTCAGATGATTCCATGGTAACGATATACAACTTTATTAATATAATTGTATGGATGGGTATATAAGAAATTATTTTGTTTATTTGCCGATTAAAATAGTATTTATGCAATTGCGTCTCTTATTTTCATTAAATCTAATACAACAAGTTTCATTAATATTTAATAATTTTAATTTGACATTTACTATATACATGTAAACAATTGAAATTTAGTCTTCAATAAATTGCATGAGTTTTTTGTAAAGTAAAAATGACAGTGCAGTGATTAATTCACTTGTATCCTTCTACCTACTACGCACTCAACGAATACTAATTACATGTAAACAATTGAAAAAAGGTAATATTTGAAATAAGTCTTCTCCACATGCAAAAAACGAATATGGTGATTCCAAACTTGTAATAAACCTTTTTTTATAAAGATTTTTTACACCGGTCCATTGAGAAAAGAATACCTATTTTGTGCAATAATTTGGTTGAACATAACATAAAAGGCTGGACCACCATAGTAGTTAAAATAATAAAATGTTTAATAGTGGTGTGAATATAGTTATATATATATTTTTTTTGATAATATTCTCTTAAAACTTAAATATTATATTATTTTTTTTATTGTGTTATAATGTAATAAAGAATCCATTGATGTAAGTTAATAACATATAATATTTTGTAGTATGTAGTTAGTTCTCTGTAGTCGTTCGTTCCACATTCATAGCCATTCATTAGGTAGGTACACTGGTACAATACATGCAAACATATTAACAACAATGTATGAACATTAGTGTAAAAAAATAATGATAAACATCTAATATTACAAAATAATATGTATACATTTATGTATTTGTACACTGGGTTTTAACAAAATTTTTAACATTTAGGGTAAGGTGATACATGCATTTACTTTTTACGCACGCTTTTCTCAATGCTCGTTGATTGCTCCGCTACAATATAGATGAGCTTGTAGTGAAATGAGGTATGATTTTTGTCTAATACTGTACCAGGGGATTCTTCACAGTTGCATACAATACTTCTCGTTGTTTCTGTTCTATAATTGTTTCTGTTACAAACACAATACTCCACTATAATTGCTTTATCCACACAATTCTTTCCTTATCCGCTACACTAAAAATTATCATCTAAATGTTTGATTATTTTTAATTTTTCATTGAAACTGTGTTAATGTTTCAATTTTTTTTAACTTCTTTCAAACTAGCTGTGCCACGCGGTGTTACCCGCGATTAAAAGAGATTTTGAGACTTTCTATTTTACTCTGTACCTAAAGTACTTTGCCTTCTTGAGAAAATTAACTGCCTTCTTGAAAAAAATGCGTGCAAATCTATTTCAAAACCCTTTAAAAATCGATTCTTGTATTCTATCCCATAAGAACCGTGACCCTATGACACTTTCTGACCCTAAACTACCAATACTTACGCAAAAAATCATGTCGATGCTTTGCTCTAAGAAAAATATGAAAAATTAAAACAAATCAATTCCATGGGAACGATATATTTTACCGGGAAAAAATGTGGTCTGAACTATTCCAGACTATGATCTATCTGTGTGCCAAATATCATCCAGATCCGTTCAGCCTTTCTGGCGTGATTGAGTAAACCTTTATCCATCCATCCCTCTAAGCTTTCACGATTATAATAAGCTCAGATATATAATTCTAATAGATATCAGTTTGTCATTAAAGATGATATGTCTACTAAGCAAAAAAAATATAATTTATATTATGTCACGCTTCTCTAAAATATGTCAGTTTTAATCGCATAATGTCATAGACGGTGATGTTAATTTCTTTTTTATTTTTTTATTTTCCAAGTTTTGTAAATTTCCAAATATATTTCAATCGCGGAGCAAATACCTTAAATGTATATTTAGCGCGCGTACATTCAATTTTATGAAATACATTGCCAATTCACACGTTGACAGTGCAATAACGTGACTTTATTTTAATGAAAAGTGTGACCTTAGTTTTTTAAACTCATAATTTTACACTAAACACTTAACGTTAATCATAAATAAATTTGGACATGGCGCCGGTACCTACTAACTTTTGTACTTTTTTTTATTTCGAAAACTTTTTAAATTTATTTTAATATAATTTAGTTTTTTGACTACTTTCGAATCCGTTTTGACTTGTTAATAAGCAACCAATAAATTAAGGTGGTATTTACTGTCCACGTGAGAATTTTCCAGCAATTTATTTCTTATGAAACCTACATTTAATGTTCCTAAAAACTAGATGACCTAGAGAAAATTGAATTTTTCTGCAAGAACTAAAAGGAAGTCTTATTTTGTTAACAGAATTGCTATATATGCCTAACATTTTTAGAGGGACATTCTGTTGATTAAATTCAATAAAAAAATATATTATTAATATAATAAATATCAATTTTTTAAAATCAAATGACAGCTAATTTATTTATAAAATTAAATTGTACACATATTTTAACACTTTAATCAGCTACAACCAACAAACACCAACTATTTATTTGTGGTATTCATATATTGTTTTTATATTGTGAGAGGGGGCTGTCAAGCGGGGGGTGGGGGTGGAGGAGCAGGACATTTATCGTGTTTTATTTATAGAAAATTAAATTTGGGTAATGTTATGTGTGCATTATATTTTATATTGTTCAATTGCATAGATGAGTGAATATATCATCAAATACGGTTGAGTCTCGCGCGTTGGTGTTAGATAGATTGTGGCGTGGCTCAAGCGTGTATACTACACTCATTTTGGTTGCGCACCACTAAAATAATAATATCGAGCTGAAAATCTGAAACTTTCAGGAACTCAATATACAGAATGTCCCAGGAGTAACGAACGTTTTTGTTGCAACAGGTAGAAAATAAAATTCGATAACAAAAGGCCTCTTCCATGACAAGACGAGACAATAAAAAACTGCGATAATGAGACGAGTGAGCTTCTACGTTACGCTGGCTTACGTATGCATACGTGAGCTTTTACGTATACATACGTGTGCAAGAAGGAAGGGGACTATTTGTCTTGGATTTTTTTTTCTATCTGATGCAACAAGGTTGTCCGTTACTCCTGGGACACTCTGCGTAGTATTTGGTGAGCAGAATACAGTGCAAAAAGTTAAACAATTTTTGCTATGAAAAGTATGAAAGCTTTGACAAGAACCGTTTTTGTTCAAGATTTTTATGTTCTTCAAATAAGCTGTAGTTAGTTTTATTTTTATATTTACCAGATTTCCAGAGATATTTGTGATAACAAGTTTTGTGTATTTTTGGGAGCTGTGTTGAACAAACTGTTTAAAATAACTGTAGTATATTTTTTTGTATATCATCGTATAAATTCCACTGTACAGGAGAAAATAATATTTTGATTTGTTGCGTGCCAAAAATTTTAATTTTTTTTTTTTTTCATGTTCTATTTGCCAAATTGCATGTTAATTACTTTTCAATGTTTTGTTATTAATAAACTTGTGACTGCATTTTTTTGCATCCCATGCCGTCTACACGCGTCTTATTTTTGATGCTCGAAGAGCCTCCTACGACCTAAGGACTGTGAATTCCCATGTTGTCTATATATTGCTTTAATGTCCAATCAACCTTAATATACATACCAACCACTAGATGCAATTGGCACCCGACACGTGCACGAAAATTTCCAACTTAATGCCAAATTTGAAACGAGTACCTACTTATTTCATAGTTTCTAGGCCAAGAACTTTTCATAATCATAAAAGAATGATTGATTTATTTATTAACTTAAAATTAATTATTTTTGTAGTAATTTTATTTCCTTTTATTCGCTCCGAGCGTGAATTTCGTTTCCATGACAACGATACACTACTTTAATTATAGAATTAATGGATGCATATATAATTGTGTGGATTGCATTGAAAACTTACATTTAAAATTTAATATTCTTGTTTCACAAATTTAAATAAATAATTACGATAATTAACATTTGAAAAATAATATTTGTACAATTTGATTTCTTATTTTCACAATTTTTAATGCATTAAGTTTAATTAATTAGTGTTTTTCAATCATTTTAATTTGACAGTTTCTATATCATTAACATGTAAATAATTGCAAATTAGTCATAACAGCCCACTTTATCTCCAAAATTTTTCACTTAAAGCGCTGGCATCGATTTTATTATCCCTACCATGACTACGCACACAACGAATAGAGAAAAACGGTTTATTGTATAATTTATTTTTAGAATAATAAAAATTAATTTTTCTGTTATTTTAAAAAATAACAATAATAAACATAAATATGTAACTGTTTTTAATTAATTCCGGAAAATGATGAATTTCATTAGAAATTTTTGAGTCATCCATCGCATATAAAATTCAATTTTTTCTAACCATCTGGGTAGTAACTATTTTAAATATTTAAATAATTATCCATTTATTTAAAAAAATATACCGGATGATTATTGTGAGAGCAAACATGTAGTAATAAAAGCATTTTTTATTGAAATGTGTCTCCCAATAAAATTCCCATCATTCCAGATAAAGATAACATTTGAATTTTTAAACCTCAGACAAACTGTGAACATTTGGCTACCCACTGATTTCCATTGTAGGCTTCCGTTGATTTTTAGAATTCCTAAAACCTCCAAATCATAGATTTAACTCGGTGGATCGTCATAGTTAACAAATCTACTGTCGGGTTAAGTTCGAGTTTAATGAATAATGCACATTGCTAGATAAACCCGTGTCTAGATTGGAGTTGGATCACTGTGTGACATATAATACTTAAGGTAGTTGCCTCGCGTGGGAAAGTATAAGTATTAATATTTTTTGCTTAGTAGAAATATCAGCATCTTTATGAAAAAAAGAAATTGTGAAACATCGAAATACTGTGTCTGACTGACTGACTGATCAGCTACTAGTTTTATAACCATTGTTTCGAATTTTTATAGAACAATTAAAAAAACAAATAACGATTAAATATAGAACATTCTTAACATTCTGCTTGTGAGAAGAATAATTCGAATTCTTTTTTGTAAATATAAAATAACGATAGTTACGTGACAATAACGTCGATCTGACCCGCCGCTATAGAAGTCTCGCATCAAAACTAAGTCTTTTTATACCATGTATATATGAAATATCCATAGTATATTAAGTTTAGTCCCAAGTTTGCAACGCTTAAAAATAATGATGCTAGGAAAAAAATTTTGTCATAGGTGTTCATAAAATCACCTAATTAGTCCATTTCCGGTTGTCCGTCCGTCTGTGGACACGATAACTCAAAAACGAAAAAGATATCTAGCTGAAATTTTTACAGCGTACTCAGGACGTAAAAAGTGAGGTCAAGTTCGTAAATGAGCATCATAGGTCAATTGGGTCTTGGGTCCGTAGGACCCATCTTGTAAACCGTTAGAGATAGAACAAAAGTTTAAATGTAAAAAATGTTCCTTATCAAAAATTTAACAACTTTTGTTTGAAACATATTTTCGTAAACATCACTGTTTACTCGCGAGGGCGCCAATTAGGCGGAAATTTTATAATATGTACCATACTTGATTATCAGTTATGTATGTGTCACATGTTTGTATGTGTAATGTGATAAAGAAATCAACACTGACTATACATGGTATTTCAACAATTAATTCAGTCAATTGTTTGTTTTCACTTGTTATATATTTAAAATAAGTGTACAAAAATTATTCACTACATGATAATTAAAAATAAGCACTCTTTATTTATAGTAGAGTATTGTGGTTGTAACAGAAAAAACTATGGTAAAAGTATTGTAAATATCTGATCACATACAGACTATTGTGTGTGTGTGAAGCATCCGCTGATGCAGCAATTATTTCAAAAGCATAATAATTTCATATAATACGCGATATTTTTGCGAACATTTATCTTACATAACTATATTCCATTACAATATAAACACCCGGTATTATTAATAAATAATTTAAAAAATAATATTTCATTGCATGAACAAAATAATATGAATCATTCAAGTGCTCGTAAATTTATAATAAACATAAACTTGTAATTCATTAATAAGATATTAAGTATCTAAAATATATATCTTATATTACAGATATATTTTATCATGATATCATAATGGATAGATGGATATATCTACTATATAGATAGATTCATTGTAATATAACATTAGATAGAGATGATTTAGGTCAATATCATTATAATTATAATAATACATGTCATATAGGTACATATATATTTATACATTATATATTATATTATATTATATATATATTATTATAATTAACATATGTCATAATCTGTCAAACATATGTACGATACACATGCATTATTATTAATAATAATAATCATATTTTACTTGTCTGTCTGTCTGATGCATTGCATTATATTGGAATTGTTAGTATTAATCCTTTATTTTAATAACCTAAATTAATGTAAGTTTAAAATCTGCAATGACTATGAAATAATATTAAGTTAAAAAATCATGGTTTAATCGATTCGTCTTAGGCAACTTAGCTAGTTATTTTGATTTTTATACCATGTAATATATATCAAGGAATACTAAGTTTAGTCCCGAGTTTGTAACGCTTAAAAATATTGATGGTACTTACAAAATTCCGGTTGTCTGTCCGTTCGTCTGTCTGGCAAAGTGACAACACGATAATTCAAAAACGAAAAAAGATATCAAGCTGAAATTTTTACTCAGCACTTGAAGTTGTACACATACAATACCAATCACACACAGTAATACATTACCATAACACACGGTACACATTCTCTCTTTGTTTTGTACATGGGAACGTCCATAAAAACTCTTCTTACTTCATATATTTGATATTGCTAACGAGATAGCTTACAGTCGGTTAGCTTACAGTAATGCAACGTGTGTGCAACCATATGACATAACACAAGCCGTTAATACAAACCTTTTTAGATATTTTGTATACCAAATAAACTTGACAACATTTCTAATTTCTTGATTACTACAGTGTGTCGCATTTAAGATGAAGACATCCTCATACTTTCGTCATTTATAGGAATATCGATTTGAAAATTTGCATAGTAATATTGGGGGTTTGTTACTTTTTAAGATAATATCTGGATGACCGAGCTTTGCTCGGTATTCTTAAAAAGACACAAATTTTATCACTGATAGAAGACCGTTTTAAATGTCTCCACACAAATACCAATTTGAATCATTAACTACGATATACACCAATAGATGTCAGGAAGAGTTATAATTTGCATTGTATTTCATTAACTACGATATACACCAAAAGATGTCATGAAGAGTCATATTTTGCGATGTATGTTTCAGTTTTTCATGAAAAAACGAATACAACGACGTTTTTTTAAAATGAAACCTTGTTAGATCGACTTATCGCCCCAAAAAACCCCTACATACTCATTTTCAAGAAAATCGTTGGAGCCATTTCCAAGATCGTTGATATATATATATATATATATATATACAAGAATTGCTCATTTAAAGATATAAGATAAAATAATGAAAACAGATAATCAAAGTCTGTCACCCAAACTGTATTGCTTTTTCTTTACTTTACATGCGAAAGAAAAATTGGCTCAGGTATAATAAAAGGTCATTCTCAAGAGGCTTCAGTAATTATTTTCGACAATCAGTTTGGTAAAAGTCTTCTTCTGAGTCTTGTGATCTTGCTTGAAAAATTTGCAAGACCAAGACCAAGATTGCAAGACCGAGATTTTTGCTCGTCACTGCGTTATATGTAAGAAAATCCGAGTAATCAAATACTATTCAAATTTTCCAAGAAGTTTCAAATATGGTAACTGATGAAATCTTTTATTAATACTGTTGAGTATTTCTTTGACTACGGATGTGTATCCGACCTAATTTTCGAACATGCGAATTTTTTCTAGGTCATATTTCTATTAAATTAAATTGAATAACCCAATTTATTTTCTATACATATTTTTTGTGATATTCAAAACGTTATAAAATTATGATAAATGTTTTAGGTTAGTAAGTTAGTGAGTATCGTTCGTGGTAGTAAAAATAAGGAATAAAATATTATACTTTTAATGAATATATTTCCGTTATTGGTAATTTGATATATCTGCACCACATAACACACAAAGTCGTTAGTCGTTAGCTGTTCTATACGAATCAAGTCAATCATATTATCGACCATCGCAAAGCAACGCTTGTTCGTCATAGAATATCATGTATTTTTTTATATGAATACACAGACAAGTTGATAGACAGACACATTGATAAATTAATGATACTAATAGAACCACTAACGGACTTAACGAACGGACTTATTTATACGTATTTAAAAATTATCGCATATTTTCGATTTTCCCCTCAATAAATTCATAATAAATATTTAAAAAAATTTTCTTCAAAATGTATTTTTTCTTTTTTATTTACAAACCGCCAAAATATTGACGTTCACTGAGTGACGACAACCCAGAAAATTCACCGGAAGTTATCAAAGAGGCTAGAGAAATCTCTTAGATTTCTAAGAAGTATCAAACAATCTTGGGCACTAAATAATAATTTGTGGTGATGAAAGGTTATTTGATGACTACATAATGAGAAGTTCTCGAAATACCACTGAAACGTCTTAAAAATACACAATTTCATATACAGGATTTCGGGCGAAACTATTCGACCGACGACAAATCGTTAATGTAACTCGTTTCTTTTTTTGTGTCTAAGGGGTCAAAATCTTCTCATATATAAAATTCTCGGGTCAAGGTTTTTGTGGTTAAACTCCTCCGAAACGGCTTGACCGATTCTCATGAAATTTTGTGTGCATATTGGGTAGGTCTGAGAATCGGACAACATCTATTTTTCATCCCTCTAAATGTTAAGGGTAGTCCACCCCATTTTTTTTTTATTTCTAGACAATTTTTTTTTTATGATACAGCATTAGAAAATACATACAACCCTGAATTTTCTACCCTCTACGGTCAACCCCTATTTTTCCATCGTGATTTTTATTCTTAATAATTTCCTTCAATTATGATTTTTTTCTCAATTCAATTTGATCTTCCGCCTTCGCCGATCGATAACCGATCAACTATCAATCTATCAGTTATCCCCACTAGATGTCTACCGTCGTCACCTCGCATCCAGCAAACATCACGGAGTAGAGATGAGAATGAAGAATTGATGTTTAGATAGCTGTCAAGAATTGTAATTTAAAATATATTCGTTACTTTACTAAACATTAATTTATTACCCTAAATAAAGCATACTTTTATTTTTTATAACGCTTTCGATAATAAGTATATCCCCGAACACTTTTAGTAGATAATTATTTTTATTGAACTAAAAAAATGTTTCCTAGAAATAAAATACATGGCAAAACAACGTTTGCCAGGTCAGCTAGTTACTTTATACACTAACTTTGATCGAAATTGGACACAAAACATTTTATCGAATTTTTGCTATTTTCTTGAGGGGTACGTATCCTCCTGAAAAATCGGGAGAAATTTTTGGCTTCCTATTTCATTAAAACTTTGTTACATAATACATAGTTTTTAAGAAATCGTCTAAAATCGCATAAGAAAAACAATTTCTTGGATCGATTACCGGCAGATTGATAGAAAATTCTCTTATAGTCAAAATAACTGAATCTTCGTGACTTTATGGGCATTAGCTAAGTATTTTAACATGTTAAGAGAAACCACGCAATTTAAATCAATAAAAAACGGGTGATAATTTGTTTATTCAAGGGATTAACGCACAGTTCCCGCCCTACATCTATTTCATCGCAACGATACTATTAAAGCTAATAATTACAAAAAGTTATTATTTATATTTAATGATTCACAGCTGAAACGGAGTCAAAAACAAATATAAGAAGTATTGTATACACTCCATTAAATTTGTAACCAAAAAGAATGATTTTTTTTTCGCATATGGTTTCATTTTTTGTGGTATAAAGCACGTGGTTATTTAGTTATTTTTATTTTTTGCTGCCCTTAAATAAAACTTTAGTAGTTTCTTAAATATCAAAAAAAAAAATTCGATGTAAACCTCCACACAACTTGTATATACAAATTCAAACTGAATTTTTTCTTTTTCAATTGGATATTTCTATATCAAAAAATCTAGAGAGTGTGATAAAAAACTATCTAAAATATTTAGACAATCTTGTAGTTTACAATAATACCATAAAAATATAAGGCTGTCGATGATATAAAAACAAAATTTTAATTTAAATATGAATTCATTGAAGATCCATTATTTGATGAACAGAGACGACTATAGTTAGAGTATTGATGATTGAAGAGCGACATCTATATTATCAAATTTATAAGCATCACTTGCACACAATATAGTATATATTTTTGTAGTTGCGTGGTATTGTTAAGCCAAAAATAACTCATTACTTGACTACAATGCATGTATTTGGTTTATCAATTTATATGTTACCTTAAAATTAGAAAATATTACAATTTAAAAATCTGAATTCGTATTCTAATGTTTCCATATACGGAGGTTAAACATCTGATAAGTTGATGTTGAAAAGTACGTTTAATTTGACTTTATATTTTGTGGTTTAAAAGTACATAACGAAACAAGATGAGATCGAATAAAAGGAAAAATATGAAACACCATATTAGAGAGATGAAGGAATTGAAGTAAAACATATTAAATAATATAAAATTTATATGCTACGCACGTAAAACTCTGAAACTATATGTATACCGTCCGCCTCTGTTCGTTCGCTCTTCATCCACACTTCAGCTTTGGTAGCACAACATAGTTTTTCCTTAATAATATTTCATCTCTTATAAAATGGTTTTCTGTTGCTTAGTAATGCAACGTGTGTGCAACCATATGACATAACACAAGCCGTTAATACAAACCTTTTTAGATATTTTGTATACCAAATAAACTTGACACCATTTCTAATTTCTTGGTTACTACAGTGTGTCGCATTTAAGATGAAGACATCCTCATACTTTCGTCATTTATAGGAATATCGATTTGAAAATTTACATATAGTCCATTGAAATGTTACATTGACTGAACATTTTTGAGAGGGCGCGATTTTATTTGTGGGACATGTAGGGGAGGTCAATACAACCTTAACCCCAAGTTTGTGGGGTTGGCGCCCTTGTCCCCCGCCCGCCATCTTGAAGAAAGGGGTGGAATCATATTTTGCTGTATCTCGTAAAATATTGATTTCTCAAAAAATTTGTAAAGACATAATTTGTAGCAAATTGTCGTGGCTACATTTTTGTCTATGTGACTTTTTCCGATAAACTTAAAATTTAAAAAGTTATGAGCAAAAAAGTAACAAAATCAAAAATTTCTTTTTTTGCTTAATAACTTTTTTTCTTGTCATTTTATCATAAATTTAGGTGAGAGCATTATTATAGAGAATACGTTTATGAACATTTTCCAGTAAATTTTATTAATTTTTGTTAATTTTTAACGTAGTTACAGCGCTCCAAAGTTGACCAAGTTTATCAATGCGCATGATAACTCGGCCAAAACAACATGTTAATTACCTTACTCTCGTTTTTTAATAACATATTTAATAAGCTGTTTCTTCTTCCTCATGCTATTCTTTTAGTTGTGCTACATATAGTTGTGATACAAACGATTCTCCAAAACAGTAGCAAAAATTTCATTCAGTTTGTCATCGCTTCCGCCAACACAGGATGTAGCCCGTTTCAACAGTCTCACCAGTGTATCACCAGGTCCAATAATGGCTTGGAAAATACAATAATCCTGAATATCGGGGCTGGAAAAAGCATGGAAACATTTGGATGCCAATCCAAAATTCGAAGTGCTCCACAGTGTGCCTCTATTGCTCTGGAGAAACCTGTACCAACATTATGGAAGTAACAAAATTAATGGAAGAAAATGAATTTGAAGAAGAATTACCAACGATGACTCCAACTTTTACTCCTGTCATTCCTCAAACCTTCACATTCGATGTTGAATTACAATCCGAGCCACAGCCTGGAGAATCTAAGCCACAACTTGGAGAATCTGAACGACAACCTGGACCATCGAAGAAGAGTAGAATGGGATAGCTAGCTATTCTATTTTAATTACTGATTATATTATTAATTACTGATCGGAGATATTGGAGCGCTGTAACTACGTTAAAAATTAACAAAAATTAATAAAATTTGCGGGAAAATGTTCATAAACGTATTCTCTATAATATTGCTCTCACCTAAATTTATGATAAAATGACGAGAAAAAAAGTTATTAAGCAAAAAAAGAAATTTTTGATTTTGTTACTTTTTTGCACATAACTTTTTACATTTTAAGTTTATCGCAAAAAGTCACATAGACAAAATTGTAGCCACGACAATTTGCTACAAATTATGTCTTTACAAATTTTTTGAGAAATCAATATTTTACGAGATACAGCAAAATATGTTTCCACCCCTTTTTTCAAGATGGCGGGCGGGGGACAAGGGCGCCAACCCCACAAATTTGGGGTTAAGGTTGTATTGACCTCCCCTACATGTCCCACAAAAAAAATCGCGTCCTCCCCAAAAATGTTCAGTTCGGCCCTAAAATTGTAACATTTCAATGGACTAATAGTAATATTGGGGGTTTGTTACTTTTTAAGATATTTAACAGCCTGCTACAAATACAAATCGAGAAAATTCTTAAAATTTTGTCTAGTGCCAGAGATTGTTAGAAATATCGAAAAAAATTATTAGAAAAAGTTGCTTAGAATATTTTTTTATGCCCATATACCGATTTTCGCATTTTTAATTTTTAATTATTTTGGTCTTTACTCAAAATTATTACAAGTAGGAAATGACTTGTAATAGAGCATTAAATTTTATTAGGAACACTTTGTAATATCAATATTTTTATTACATAATTTGGAATTCCTTTAAAATTGTAGTATTTTATAATGTTACATAAATTAATGGTTTTTTATACGTTTATATACAAAAGTTCTCTTATTTCTATCTGAATGGTAATGTGTGCTTATTGCTAATATTTTATTATTATGTAAATTAATTTTAATATTCAAATTTTAAAATATTTATTTATGTATTTTACTTATTTATTATTACTTTTTATTCTTATTTTAATTTTCTTTTGATTTCTTTCAATTTTCTTAGAAAAAAGGGTTCTAGAATGTTAAAAAATATTAAGAAATTTTATTTTTTATTATTTTTAGAAATAACATTTATCAAAATTCTTAAAAATGAGAAAAAACTTTAATAAAGTTATTTTATATAAGTATTTTATATCGATTTTCAATGATTTTTTTTCTTAAAAATTTGCATGGATATCCAAGCTGAAATTTTAAACCACATATTCTTTGAGTAAAAGTCTAGGTACCTACACAAAAAGTTTGAGCCTTTAAAAAATATAGCATTGTTGTCATGCGCATACATCCTTAAATATCATACTTTGTAGAAAAATTATGAAAACAAAGTATTCTGACGTGTTGTTTTAAAGATATTCTGGTATGTTTTAGTTTGTTCAAAAACTATCTAAAAATTTATAGGTATTAATATTCCTATTAGTATGGAAAACGTGGAAAATGGAATACAAACAAAATTCCCAATGACGAAGCTACATGATTTCTCTTTTTTGGTATAAAAATTGACAAACATGAATCAAATAACCCATTAAAACTAACACGTCTAAATGATGCATTTTCACGATTTCATCAAAGCAAAGATTAAAGTGAAAAATCCATACAGATTCTATTTTCCAAACCTTCATAACTCACTCAAACACTTACCAATAAGTCAAGAAATCATAGAAAAGCATGGAACGTTCGATGAATTATCTTGGTTTAATTTTTCTGGTAGCATTCAAGGAAATTATCAAAACTATTTTAAAATTTGGAAAATATCAAGGCTGAAAATGTTTTTAGGATCACTCATAGCACTGACACACACACACGTTGAGTGTTTTACTTCAACATGATGACACTGTGAACATAGCAATAACACAAAAACAAACCCACTGTATTTATTGATAGAATTAACTGAAAAACTAATTGATATTGTGTTTAAGTAGCAGCTATCAATAAAAGAAACAAATGTAAAGATGTTATGAACACATAATTAGTGTAGTTAAATCGTTTAGTGGTGTTGTGTATTGAACAGTAATTTATTCCTTTTTGATAAAATCACGTGGCCAACCAATTATTTTTATACTAAAATGTAGATGGAGACCTTAAACGTATATTTATGATAACAAATTTTTAATAACAAATATTTGATATCTTAAAAATACTATTTCAAACGATCCAAAATTTATCAAACATAAATAAATAGTTGAATCACAAACATATTTCATTTCACTTGCTTGAAATCAATAGTTCCAGCGGGAGTATTTTCATTCGTAGAAAGAAAATAACCTATCAATTAAAATGTTCTAAATCATAGCCTATCGCAGACCGGATAGTCAATAATTTTTGGATGCATTTTAGAACGCGCATTTTTAAAAATTTACAAATGATTTTAATAAGCTTCATTGCTTTTTAGTTTGGACTAAAAAAAATTTAGGGGGCGTCATTTAACTACATGGCTCCATTCCAGCCTATTTTAAACCCCTCCCTCCATCCATGAAGCCTACGTCGTAGCGTATCGGATGTATTTTAGTTTTTATTATCGAAACAGGAAGACATTTAGTATTTTTGTGAAACACTAGCATTACGGCATTGTAAGAATATGGGATTCATAAATTATAAAAGTACTCAATGTTTGAAATTAAATATCCATATATCGCAACTTAAGCACCAAATTATTTTCATTGTGTGAAAAAAAGATATTCGAGTCACTTGGTTTATGGATGCTTTGCTTAGGACTGTAACTGTGAATTTGGGAAATAATCAAAAAAAAATTTTATCTATATTTCGACTGATTGGTGAAATATGCAAAAACTAAGTTAAGTATGCAGAATGGAATATAGTCAGTTTTCAAGAAACCTCTAACTTTGACATTAATTTTTAGTTCTTTTTACCATTACGCTTTCTGTTAACATTTCTTCTAGGCTTAGACAATTTTTATTGGATTTTAAGGAAAAATTTCTATTCAAGTGTGTTTTACTCTTATTATTAAAATATTGATTTTCCCGGGGAATTACAAGGAATTGTCAATTATTGTGAAATATATATTATTAAAGGAATCATGATTTAAGACTTACGTTTCAAATTTTGAAAGTTAATTTTGTTAGGATTTGGAAAAATTAGAAAATTTAGAGAAAATCGCTTATAAAAGAAAAAAATTCATCACTTTAAATGTACTTTATGGAAATACGAGTGCTGCTTGTTATAATTTTCATTAAAGGAAAATATATGCTTTAAGCTGATGATTTATAGTTTTCCAAATTAATATTTAGAAAATTATCCTTGTTACATAATAAAGCATCTTAAAATCACTTTAATATAGGATATCTATAAATTTAACACCAAAAGGGATATAAAAAAGTATACTTTTTAAAAGTATACCTGCTTAAAAAGGGCATTAATAAGAATGAATATAAACGATTTTAAGACCGTGAAACCGTGAATTTTTGGGAAATTTCAGAAATCTTCTTGCAATGTATCTCACAATTTTTCAGATATTTTTGGGCATAGTATTTTCTAAAAACTTGTACACAAGTGAACACACGTCAAATTTTTATATGATAAAATTAAATCGTTTGAAACAAGTTTAATTTTGTCCATAACTTAGAGTATAGTTAAATTTTAAAATACGTACAAAATATTTGTTACTTATACAAACACAGTTAGCCATGTCTCAAGTAATACACACCGATTTACAACTACATTTATACAGAAATATTTTTAAAAAAAATCTAAGACAGCCATTTTTATTCGATTCATCACCCAAAATATCGTGCATTTTGTGTGTGTTTAAATATTATGACAGATTCTTAATTATTTTTGATTTATTTTTTTTTTAAGTTTTTTATCATAAATTTCGTGACATATTTTCCAAAAGTAGAAGAGAAATGAAAAGTTTAATTTTTTAAGATTTTGACTTTTTTTTTTTGTGGTTAAGTTTAACAAAGATCACCCATATCAAAGTAATTGGTTAGTGTTTAGTGCGAGAGTGTTGTGATATGTCTTTTTGCGCTGTTTAGTGAGAATAGTTTTTTTAAATGATGATTTTTTTAATAAAATAATTATTTATTATATCGATGTCTTCGATATCTGCATCGCCACAATCAAGTTGTAGTTACGATATTGAAGCAAGTGAGAGTCTTCATGAAATCTATTTTGAAAGTAATAAAGATGGCGAAAGTAATGGATCGTATGTTTGGTACGATCATATTAATTCTGTTATGTAAGTCAAAAATAATTTCTTGTTTACTTAAAAAATTGGTATGATTTTTGTAAATGTTGTTTTTCAAATACTTATGACTTAATTGGATGAAACTTGTTGAAAATTCAAAAGTGAACAAAAACATCGTTTTCTTTAAACTGATTAATCGAATATACGGTGGTCAAAGGACATTAAACGTCTAATAAACCAGTAAGTTGTGCTAAAACATAGGAAAAAAAGTTTTAAAGTTAAGTAAATATAGGTAATTTAAACAATTAATTCAGGCAGTTGTTATTTGTACACGGTTTGAAATTTTTGGTACATTTCACTAGGTCAGTATCGGTGTGAACACCATACTGATTTGATCATTGAGGGAATAGTAACATTAGCAATAGTTATGGCGGACGAGTCAATGCAGTATGGGCGTCAGATTCAAACTGGTTAGCGATACCCACAATACTTCTGGTGCATGGCCCTATTCAATACTGTATTATTACTTATGATAACATAGATACTATAGTGTCTGTTTCTTTACCAAACCAACATTGTAGTAAACGCCATGCATTTCTTACCGTGTATATTGTAAATAATAATTTTTCCTGGGTTATTTAACAAACTGAATTACTAAATCTTGTGTAATATATTAAAAATTGCATCATGGCTGATAATAACATAGGATAATTTCTTTCCATGCAAAATTTCAAGTATCTCTATAACAAACTTCCACATATTTTTGGACATCTGATTTCGGATTATCAACAAATTACAAAAAAATTTACTTTAAAGTTATAAATGGCCTTGATTTGAATTTTGTATTGATAATTAATCAATAATTGTCTAATTAATTTTGCCCTCGTTTTTACTGTGATTTATTTGGGAAAGACAAATTAAATCACCTATTTTTTTTATATCGAGTATGATGTGAACGTACCTTTAGTGAGCATACCTCATGTATCTATACCTTTATAATAAGGTATATTCTTAGATAAGTTTGACAGATATATTCATAGATATCTGATTATAAGAAATATAAATACTTATTATCTTTGTATACATTATACCCAGCTGTCTACACTGAACTAACTGATGGTCTATGACTCATACCGCTATGACATCACAGCAGGGCTTACCCGCGTTTTAGGTCACGTGATATACAGTTTAAAAATTACGATTTTTAATTTTAATATTTTAAAAGAAAAATGTGCTTTTATGACTCGAAATCAGAATATTTAAGTATATTTTTACATATATTTTAACTTTTTTTCAAATTTCAAGACATCTTGGTATAATAATGGTTCTAAAACAAATTTCGGCGAATTGTATTATTGTTAGAAAATCAATTTTTTAGTGAGCTTGAGTTTGATTGATAATAGAATTCGAATTCCACTGTATTTTAATTAGATTCTACTGTACATGGGTAAATAAATGGTTAGAAAAAAAATTATGAAAATAAAATCAATTTTCACATAAAACAAAAGGAAAGTAGAGAAAACATTTTAAAAGTTATATATTTTCACATTCATTCATTGAGTTTGAGTGTATACCGTGTAGTAGATAGAAATACTTACCATCGATGGACGGGTAAAAGGAGGAAATGAAAACACTGTTTTCCATTAGTAATATTAAACTTTTTCTTCTTCTCTGTGGGTAGTTATGTGCTATGTTCTCCAATTCGCCTAGCTATAATAGGTATAGTTGCCTTTACAATCTACCTAACGAATAATATAATAAAAATAATATAATAGGTAGGAGAATTGTTAATAAATATATATTTCCTTTTTTTTTTTAACAGAAGTCCTTTTCTAAAATACTACCTTTTTAGTAAAGCAAGGAAGCTTAGTTATTATTCCATCATATCAATGTTCAATCTATATATATATAAATGGAAGCTGAGATATCGGAAAATTTGGATCGATTTTAGTCCGTATCTCAAAAACTATTCGATCAGTCATCAAACGCACCCGATTTTTGTATTTTTTGGGTCAAAATTACCTTATATAATGAGTTTTATCGAAATTGGAGATACAAAAAATTTTTCGATTTCTTAAAATTTTTTTAATGGGTCCCTTTGAAAAAATCGAGAAAAACGCAACAAAATTTTGGAATTTGATGAAACTCGGTGGATGGGGTAATTTAAACCCAAAAAGTACAAAAATCGTGTGCGATTTGCGTGTCGATTGGATGCATAGGCTTGGAGAAAATCGCTCTTTGTGTCCAATTTTGGATTATATCTCAAAAGCCAATTTTTGAACTTTTTGGGTCAAAATTACGTTATTTACTAAGTTTTATCGAAATTGGAGATTTAAAAAAATTCTACATTTTTTGCAATTTTGGAGTACACACCATGCTTTGTATTCTTCGAAAATTTCCATTTCTGTATATAAATAAAACGAAATAACTGAGGTTTTGTATGGTTATTCATTCCATCGTATTAAAAATCAAACAAAGATTTATGTGAACTTGTATGTTTCTTCTGTTGTGGTATAGAGAAGAAATATATCCTTGAAGGATAAACATCTCGAATATTCGAGAATAGAATATAGAATATTATATAACAAAACATAACCTATATTTATTATCGTATGGTATTTATTTATTTCTATAAATAATTAACTATCGTATGTATCGTTATAATAGTCTTAATATAGTTTTTTATATGAGCAAACAAGAAGCAATTTCTGAATCAATTCGAGTTTCTAGGAAATTGTTTCGTAATTATATATGTATTTTATAAACTTGACTGCGAAAGTTCTTTGAAGGTGAAAATGATGAAGTAAAGTCCTTTTATTAAAATTACGGCTTCTACTCATAACTTGATATCTTGGTTTCTAAAATACCGAATTAATATAATTACATTCAGTTCAACTAATTCTACGGTATGTTTAACACAAGTTTTTTTTTTTTTAATTTACTGAGTACGACTTGTACTAAACTAACGAAAGTACACGAACATTCCCGGAAATTTCCGAAATTAATTTTTTTTTCTTACACCTTACTTCTATTGTGATGAGAAAAATTATCATAATTTGTAAAGGACTTTTTTAACTTTTATTAAGTTGAAAAAATTTGACTAAATTCATATTTCGAAAATTATATTAAGATAAAAAAAATTTCTACCACTTATACCATTCGATAAATAAAAGTTATTTATGTCTTCTAGCGTGAGCTATTGCTCATAACGCGAGTGCTGACGGTTTAATAACTATGTAAATAAAACGGTACTTGTTTTAGTATCTATGGACCTATATGAGATTATGATGCTTACACTATCAGCAGGTGCATACAAATTAAAACGCCATTTCAATGAGCACATTCATTCGAACAAAATAACGAAGAAAATTATAAGTTTTTGTTGAGATAATTCTAGGAAAGAAAAGCTAAAAAAAAACTAGCAATCGACTTGCTTACATATCGATGATAACCTTTTAACTTCTTCAATTCATTTTAAAATTTTTATATTTCAATTTTTTTTTTTTTCAAAAATACTTTTATTCTACCCGCATTTCCTTATTTGAAGAAAATTTAAAATAATCATACTTTTTTCTGTTTATTCTAGGTAAGTCTTCAGTTTTATCTAAGAAAATTCCCGTTTTTTAAGAGATGTAAGTACAAATTTTTTTTAAGTTTCCAAGAGGGATATAAATTTTAGCATAACAGAATTGAAACTTAGCTTTTAACAGGGAGGAAAAATCCATTGATGAATTTCCTTTTAGAAAGACGATATTCAAATAAGAGTTGCAAGAAAAATTATTAGTCGCAACATTAAAAACATAAATCTGTCCTTATTAAAGATGTTGCTTCGCTAGAATATTGTCAAAAAGTTTTTGATTATGCGCATGGTAAGAGTATATGAGCTTGCAGTGAAATGAGGTATAAGTTTTATCTATTACTGTACCATCGGAGGCTACACACACACAACACTCTGTGTTTGAGCTACACTAAAAAATATCGTCTAAATGAAATCGGTTTGTTGTTTTATTGTTAAAACAAAAAGAAATGATGTCGATAAATAATTGTGGGATTTCCGTTCAATGTTACAAAGAACACGATGCTTACATATGTCTAGCTGGCAATGTGACGTTACTTTTTCTATTTGGTAAGCACAATAATTGTGCTTGTAAACATCGAATTATATTCGAATACTTACTTCAAATTTATTTCTAACAAAATTACATTGTTCTTTTAAAACACAAGAGAACTGCTTTGTTAGTCTACAAAGATCTTAAAAAGTTTGTCGTTGTGGACATATTTGAATTGTATGTGGCTGGCACACACTAGAAAACCGGCTAAATACTAATCAAATATGAAAGGAAATTCCCATTTGTTTAATCTTAGCAATTATAGTGAAATAATATATCTCAACCTTGGGTGTTTCAATTCTAACCTTGCACTTGTTAGCCTTATTCGTAAAAAACTATCATAAAATCTAAAAACCTTCGACATATAACACAAAAGACAATCATAAATCGACACAACAAAAAAGCATAAACCTTGAAAATGTAATATCGACAAAACAGTTGCAACAAAATTTAAAGTTTTCCTTGAAAAATAAAATGATAATTTTTATAATCATGAAAATGAATTCCCCATATACAAATTATGGTGTTAACCTTGAAAATTGATATTATGAAGGAAAAATCTTCTCTCTTTTGTGTGCACACTTTGTGCCATACTAGTCTTCGATTTGTAAAATAAATTTCACTCGAATAGAATGAAACGACAAAGTAAAAAATCCATTTTAAAAATAACAAACTCAACTTGATTTTCTATGTGCATGTGATGCAGTAAATAGTTGAAGCAAGTGAGCTATATATATAGGGTGAGTTGAAAATGATACCCATCATAGTAATTATATGGAGTGTTTTTAAATTAAAAGTCAATAATCAAGGGGGTAGTTGTTCACGCCGAAACTCTCATTTTTGTTTGAGAATCAAACTCATTTCGGTGAAGAGGCGTGTCAAAACTTCACTAGCCCGATTTTTATACCAAATTTGTTTAACTTTTAGCCAATTCTTCCATAATCCCGATTTCGGTCGTCAAAAACCACCATTATAGCCTAAATTTACTTTAAAGAGGGTTTGCTTGAAGTACATTCTATTTTCTATCTGAATCGACTTTCTATCCTACTCAGATTGCCAAAATAGTTTTTACAACTATGTAGATTTATTCTTACACACGTTCCGGTTGACCTGAATAGATTACATATACACGTGAAAGGCGTGGGTCCTAAGAGGTAATTGAATAAGTAGAATTGGGCCTAGAATAGATCCTTGTGGAACACAATTTATGAATCAACCTATGAATATACACTGCACAGACACACAATATTATCAGTGCAATAAAATAAATAACCTTATCTATGATGTAACAGAGCTTACACACAAAGCTGGAAGCTACATCGTACAATACACGAACGAGAAAATAGTATGAAAATGATTTGATTCAGTTGAGAAAATTTTATTATTAAAAAAAAAGAACAAGATGCACAAAAAAAAAACTGTAGAATAGAATTCTGTTACTGATGACAAATAAAAATTGTAATGTCATATATTTTTCTATAACAAAATGTATTTAATAAAAAAAAAGTGTCTTGTTTAAAGGATGTCAATTTAAGGCGATACTAAAAGGAAACTAAAATTTGGTGTGTCAATTAATGAATTTAATTGACACACAATTATTAGTAGGTACCTTTAAAACTTTTATCAATATTTCTCAAGTTTTAAACTTTAAAATCATACCAAAATTAAGGACTGTGCATAAAAATGAAAAACCTTTTTTTGATTTTATAGTTGAATTTCTCATAAACCTTACAGAGAATCGATTTGAATTTTTCAAGTAAGACGTGTAAATGGATAGTTAATTGATAAATAAAATTTTGAATTTTTTTGTATAATTTTTCTTTTTACGGTATCGAAATACCTTAACTTTGTGCTCGCCTGAAGTGTTGAGTAGAGTGACTCATAACACTGAATGAATCACATATTATTATTGAAAATTCATATTTTAAAAAAATTTGTAGGTGCTGCGTTATCTAATTCCTTCAGAGATTGAAAAAAATTTTCAATCTCTCTCTCAAAATATATTTTTCTTAAAATCGAATATTGCATTGATTTTTTTTTATTAATCAATCCAATTATATTTTACGAATTAAAATATGTTAATTTTTTCCATTTGACAGTTAAACTTGGTTATTTTAGAAAAAGATAGTTGAATATGGATTACAATATTTGAATCAATCCGTCTCTCTCGTGAATGGAAAAACTTTTATTGAGTATGATTAGATCAACCTTTATATAAAAGATAATATATGAAAATACTTGTTAAAAGAAAAATGTAACTTGGGAAAAATATAGAAAAATATACTAGAAAAAAAGAGATATAAGGAAACATTGGAAAGAACAGAAAAACAATTGAACATACGATAAAAAGAGAACGGATAATAATGTTCTCTACTATCCTTATCTAACTCTCATGAACTAGTGTGGTTTTAAGATTAAAGTTTTCTGATAAAACCTGAAATGTAAACAAAATACTGAAAATATTATAACTACTTCGATATACCTAACATAGTAGAATTGTTTGTTGGTGAGAGTAGATGAAAACGAAGCAACAAGCTGGCAGTAGTATTGGAGCTATGTAACTAACACTCACACATACATACTCCTAGTTAGGAGCTATATATGACTGACGACAAGTGTTCATAGTAAAATGCATTGAGAATATAGTGAGTGTCCGTCAGTCAGTCAGCCAGTCAGTTTGTCTGTTCGTCTGTCTGTTTTGACGACAATTTTCTGTTCTGTAATAATCATTAGAATGATGATGACGCCGTATTTTCTCTATTCATTCGGCGTCATGTTCATACAAGGTTTATAAAAATATAATTAAACAAGAATCTTATAATTTTAGATGGAAATATTTTTCCTAAAATCGAATGTAAGATAATTCTGATGCCGAATTGGTTATATAAACCATAAAAATGTAAAACTAGACTTGATACCATGACTAAATTTGAATGTGAAATTAAAATTGAATAAAAAACGAAGAAGTTATAAGCATTCAAAGGCTGTCCGCCCTTCTCTTTTCAGCAAAACAAAGTTTTATATGTAATCTCTATGGCGATATCTACGTATGACATCACTATTGGATATTTTTTTCCTCTTTGTTTAATTAAGAATTTTAAACGTTCTAATCTTGCATACTAGTAATGTCTTTTAAAAACCAACTTCACTTTTCTATTCTTGAAGTGGGAATTCTTCATCTGAAGTGATAAAAAAATTTAGTCCGGTCCCTTATTATCATGGAGAGCTTATTTTTTTAATTGTATAGAAAAAAAAAAAAAACTAGATTTAAGATATTTTCAAAAATTTATTCCTGAGATAGATAGATATATTAACTCAAAATTATTTAATATTATTGTTGAACAGAAACAATTATATTTAGAGTGTAAGTAGTTGAAATGAGATGTCTATTATAATACAGACTTTAATACAAGAATACCTCGCGTTTGTACATTAGACTTCGAAAGAATACTTTATTTGACTATGTATGTATACTAAGCATGTGTACAGTTGCTGTTGATATCATTCACAACATTTATACAATCTTGTACGGACACAAACCCCTTAATCACCTGTTTTGGGTATTATAATATTTTTGGTATACCGGTATGTATGCACAATGCTTATGCATATATTTTAACAAGTATTATAACTAACTGAGATGATTGTCGTCTATGGCGCGCTGAGCGATAAATGACGACGCGGCGTCGACCACCAACGTAACGTCATATTTATAAATAATATACAAGTGATATTATAAAGGCGACTCTGAATCATATCAAAATATTTTGGTTTATTATTTTTATTGTGTTACGAGACGAGCAAAACCCGTTGAAGAAATATAGATGAAAACACCCACAATTTATTGAATCTTCTTCCGTATTGAGAAAAGATCGAATCTGTAAGTCAGATTTATGTTATACAAATTCCCGCTTCGATAACCATTCTTTTTTTAAGGTCGATTTTGCTTGGTAGTAAACTTGGCTTCTCTAAGTCAAAAAGTACCTACAGCAGAGAAAAAATCTCTGATTCTACTTAAAGTAAAATTAAACATTTTTGGAAAAGTCGCTAATAACGGAAATTTCGAATGGAAAGAGGCATGATCGTTTAATACAAATTTCTACCTTAAAAAGTCATTTCTGCGGGAAAAATCACTTTACCTATCTACTTTCCCCTGGGATTCACTATCTAAAATCAAAGTTATTCTCTATTATGTATTATTTTTCGCGATGGATTTATGTAGAGTAGGTATGGGATATAGGGGATGAATTTACCTATTTACGTTTTATATAAATTTAGGATTTTAGGGTAATATTGTTGTGTATATGTTACTATTATTGATGTTTTATAATATGTATAGGGTTGAGGAGTAAAATTGATAGGTGCATTCATATTTAGGGTACGTTCTCACCAGATTTGTGTAGTGGGGGAGAGTGTAGAATATTTTGGTATTTACTACACTAAACTTGTAAAATAACACAGAAAGGCAATATAATCATAAATGTATTCTTTTTTTTATACTGTTGTTTGTTATTTACGGTTTTTCGAATCGCTTATACAGGGTGTTTCATGTATATTGGAATAAATCTATTTAAAAGCTCTTTATTCTTTATTTAAAAAAGATTTATTAAGGTCTTGAAAATCAAAAATTTTAATTTTTCATGCAATGGCTTTTAATTTCATAAAAGTTTTCTTTCGTGAGTTCTTAATACTGACGTCATTTATCATTATTATTCATCGTAGGTGGCTTAAAGACGTTCCCAAAAAATGAGTTAAATAAAATATTTGAGACTTAATTTTCAAATTTCGAGGGTGGATTTTGTCAGAAATTTTGAAAATTAGACGAAAATTAACAGTAAAATTTTTCGATATAAACCATAATTTTTGAAATATTGATGCCTAAAGATTTAGAGAAAATCACTCTTAAAAGAAAAAAGATCAAGAGGTTTCGTTGGACACTCGGTAGGAACTATATTCCTTTCGTACATTGGTAAATTATAAATGCAGCACTTACTTTTTTTATTTGCAAGATACTTTTTTTTATATTTTTGTTTAGTTGTTTTTTTACTGTATAAAATAATTGTAGTACTAGTTTAAAAAGGACATACTTCTGATTAGGTAGTTAATCCAATTTGTGAGTACATTTCGTTTGGCTTGACAAAGTGTGACATGGGAGAGGGCTCAAGAAAACTAGCCGTTCCAAGTTTGTAAGTTTTTTTTATTTTGGTTTTTGCTAACTATTGATTATTTATATAATGGAAGTCTAGAAATAGTTACATACGCAGGCGTCGCAAAAAGTCTGACACAGACACATGATGAACGAAAAGAAGAGAGTCCAAAAAAGTCGAAATGGTGCTTGACTGATTTTATAGATAGCTCCTGGATGTACGAAATTACAAAAATACTGAAATTAGAATTAAAATTTCTTGTTTTTTTACAAAACATGAGGTATAAATATTCAATTCTTGATAAAAAAACGAAATGGAATAATATACAGTACCTTTTTACAGCTAGCAAGTGAAATGGAGCGGGTTCGATAGAAGGATATATTAGGGGGAAATTATTTTAGTATAGAGAAAATGTTGTATAGACTTAAAGCATACAGACACAGATAGACAGACAGACCGCCTCTAGTAATATATCTATCATAGTACGTCTACGTACTACAAGCAAATCGACACATATCCATCTGCCGCCTCTCACCGACTTCCCACCCCTTCTATCCGCTGCAGCTGATACCTACACATGATTCCTTCATTGCATTGTATATCTTTACAGCAATAGAAAAAAGATTATTAAACGGATATTCGATTTCATAATATGAAAAATTAATCTTAGTTGTTCTTTGAAAAAGTTATCAAATCCTTTTTTCTCGAAAAGTATTTTGAGTCATTGAAATTGGGTCAACTAACTTAAACTGCAACTCTGCAAGAACAAGACATGTTTTTAAAAGATCAAAACCAAGACTGAAACTAGTAATGCAAGACCAATGCCAAGATTAAAACGTCAAGGTCAAGATAACTATAGTCTTGGCCTTGATCTTGGTTTGGTCTCACTTATCACTACTGTTGCATTCTTAGTTGCGGTTTCTTATCTTTATTAGACTCAATCGAAACTTAATAGATTCAAAACATGGCTGATGAGGTTCAAAAACAAAACTCGATTGATCAAAACCAAGCCTCAACTCTGCAAGACCAAGACTCGACTTTGCAATGTAAGCTCAAGACATATTTTTCCTTGACTAAGACCAAAATTAAATCTAATAATGCAAGACCAAGACTCGACTTTGCAATGTAAGCTCAAGACATATTTTTCCTTGGCTAAGACCAAGATTAAATCTAATAATGCAAGACCAATACCAAGGTTAAATCGTCAAGATCAAGATAACTATGGTCTATTACTGCTGATTTTATTCGACCCTAAATAATCTTGAAAATTTTCAATTTTTTAATATTGTCATATTTTCATTTCATTTCCAACTCACCAAAGACTGATGTTGAGTGCCGACCACTCATAGGCGCAAGGCATGTGATAATAATATATTCATGTGTATTGTATTTGTATTTTTTTAACTTCATTTCAATACTTTACTAACAAACTATACACAAAACAATATTTCGTATATTCATCGCGTATCCTAACGCCACCGACCGTCGCATCATTCTCCTTCTTGCTCTCCTACAGGATAAATAAAAATGGAGGTAAAATATCACATCTTATCATGTTTTGTTTATATGTGAATATTTTTATTTTTTGTTTTTTATATATATTTTTTTATTTTATATATTTTAACATTGTTTCAAAACAGATTTTTCAAAATTTCCTTGTTGTTGTTATTGTTTTTCCTTTTACATTTTTCTGGAATAATATTTAAATATAAAATTGTTTTTTCTCTGAATGTAAGAGTACGTAGAATGTATGTGTGTATATATTTTACAAGAGGTATGCATATACGTATGTTAATTTTTTATTTGTAATATAAGGGACTGTCAATTATTTATTGTGTCCTGTATTTTTTTAGACATATATCCCATTTGTTTAGACATGTAACTTGTGGGATATCATTTATATCAAAATTTTGGTCTTAAACGAGGGCCGACTGTGTTACATAATACCATTGAATCTCAATTGCTCCGGAATATCGGCTTTCAAATACGATTTCGAGCAACACCAAAAAACTATACCTCCAATCCTCCAAAAGATGCGATTTTTGTATTTGCGGGATTGATTTAATTCTAGGAAATGATTTTTATTCAAATCGGAGACAAATAAATTTTCCCGATTTTTCGAAATTTTACCCCTTTAAAAAATCGAATTTCGGTATCGAAAATTGATAAAACTCGGTTTATGGGGTAATTTTGATCTAGAAATTAAAAAATTGAGAAATTTTACAAATATCGTCAAAAACTTTATACGAAATATACAGGATGTTCCAGGAGTAACGGACGCCCTTGCTGCATCAGGTAGAAAATAAAATTCTAAGACGAAAAGTCCTCTTCCATTTTTTGATTTGACACACGGGTAATTATATATTAATTAAAAAAGGCAGCTAATCGCGTTACATCTGCAAAACAGTGGGGAAGGAGAAATAGTAAGGAACTTCGAGAGTGAGACACGAGAGCTTCAACGCTATGCTAGGTGTGTACGTATGCACAAGGGTAAATGTGTAGGAAGGGCGGATATCCCTACGTCGGATCAAAAAAATGTAAGAGGACTTTTCGATGCAACAAGATTGTTCGTTACTCCTGGTACCCCCTGTAAATGCGAAAAAATTCATTTCATAGTGATTCTCATCAATTAATGACCTTTGTGGATTATGTTATTTCTTTCTTCATAATGAATCCTTTAAACGCTGTCAAGCAATTCATAAAGTGAATGGAATAACTCTTAAATTTTTGAGGATCATGAATGCAGTTATCACCCTGTATATACATAAATATTATATAAAAGACAATACATTATTTAAAAGTAATAATACGACTAAACAAAGAATAATAATTTTTATTATTTCTTATCAGAAATGAAACAGTTGTGTTACAACAGAACTTAGAACCGATCCGATCCAATTCAATTGAATTGAACACCGAACGGGATTATTTGTTGATTGAACAAATGTTTTGATAACTTAAACATACAATAATTCATATCATATCGATAGTTTTTATTTGAGTTCTTATTTTATTTAAAAAAAATGTTTATAATAATTGATAATATATTACTTTATGACGTCTGTTCATAATATATGAGAGATATTACTTACCCAGATAGACTTATTGACAACATATTTAAAAGAGAGAAATATGTTACTTTACCAAATATTATTTATTACATATCGTCTAACGCGCCCACGGTTTTCACTTCAAAACCATTTTTCCAAATTTTTGAATCGCGAAAACGACTTATTGCGTTAAAAAATTATGAACTGTCTACAGTAAACCTTCTAACAAATTTTCAATCTTGAATATTAAAGACTTCTTTCGAATATCTAAAGGATATTTTTCCTAGTTATATACCGTTTACTCGCTGGGTTAATAAGAATAGCCTTCGAATCGTCAATTCTTTAAAATAATCGTTTTAATATGACATTTAAAAAATAATAATAAATTCAATAAAATATTGAATATTGATATGATTGTCTTGTTAAGTTGTTTAGATAACAGTAAAGTGATCTACATGTGTCATCTGAACTGATGCAATTTAATAGAAGAGTAACAAGCATGGTTATCAATGTGACACGATTGTCAGTCATTCAGTCTCTCAATATCTGCATCTGATTGGTTGCTTGATATATTATGCATATTTATCAGAAATTATGTAAAAATATTATTTTATTTATTATTTATGTTTTTAAACAGAACTTCTTTATTTCAAATTCAGGTTGTATTTTCTAGAATTGGTTATATACTTTATACAGGGTGGTTCAAGTCACAACAATAGGACTGCATCAAATGATTGGTAACGTTAAAAAATTGAAAATTTCAATTCACATAGTCGGGAAAGTGTCTTTTTTCCCATAAACTCCAAAAGCTGAAATTTCTAAAAATTAGAACTTTCTAAATTGAGTGAATTCTATTCATAGATCATCAATATATTTCGAAATTTTCCATGTAATTAGCCAATAAAATAATCAACTATATAAGTGTAAATGATACACTTAGAAAATTCTATAGATTGGATCATTACCTAATTCGACCATTAATTAATATAAATTAATGGCTGGAAGAGCCTGAAGCAGTTCGGAGATAGTTTCGTATTGTTTTGTTTACGAATCAATATCGAAAAAGGAATTAACGTTAATATGAAGATGATACAGAACACAGTATGTTCGAACTATCCGACCTTTCTACTTATTACTAAAATGAAAACCGTGTTAATTTTTATAAAGGTTCAATCACACCAAGCAGAAATTTAAGAAAATAATATTTACAAGCTATCTATGACCGGGAAAATAATGAATCGTATGGAGTCTTTGTTGAGCCTAACCTCGATAAAAGTTATGCCAAAATAACGAAACTTGTGAGTGAAAGAAAACTGTAAAAACATGTACCTTTCTTTTCTTGCTTAAATCAGGGAAACCAAATAACGATTCAATGTTTTGATAAAGTTGTAAAGCTACCTTTATAATAATCCCTTTTTCTAATAAATAATACCAAATCTTGTATATTATAACCTATAAATTGTATTTAATACGTTCATATAACTAACCAGCCAGTATAAATAATAAAGTAGATCAACTAGACTGTTCTCTATTTAAGTTTAACAGAGATAAAAGATAATCTATTTATTAAATAAATCTATTAAATATGATATAATACTTATCACAATCTTTTAAACAATCTTTTACATTCTAAAGCTACATTTATAATCAATAAATATTTTTATTAAAAAAGTTAATATTCGTCGTCCATAATTAAAATTGTATAGTTCTGGGTTTTCAAACAATTTTCTCAATTGTCTATTAATCTCTCTGCTTCTATCAGATGTCAATCTTGTTAAATTTTCATATACAATGCAATGTATAAAAAGAAAGTTTAGAAGGAGAGGGGAAACACAAATTGTGAATTTTCTTTGTGAAGAATATAAAAGTATTTATAAAGGATATTTTTTTAAAATTATAACATCTTTGAGTTGGCAATACGCTTTTGTAAGATAATCCATTTGATAGTAGACAATAATTTTGTGTTTAGTTTGGTTTAGATTTTCGCTTTTTATGATTTATGCATTTTTTGGTTAATTTCACGTAATAGGCCTGGTAAATTTGCCTCCATGATCGTGCGATCTAACTCCATTAGATCTTTTTCTTTGGGTATTCAAAGTGTGTGAAAATATCCAGATGGCGCCATCTATGCTCCAGTGGCGGCGGACGCATGACCGAAAGATAGTTGAATATGATAAAGCCAGTTTCATTCATATTAAAAATATTTTTCTTAGTTTACCCGTTACGTACGCGACGAATTCGTCACAGTTATCCACTGTTTTGACTCTTGATTCAAAGTTACAGTGGGCTATTTTACAGTTACAATGGGAAAGTCCTAAACCAACCTTTATCAAACTGTTTTCATAGTTCATCTTCAAAATGTTTGAACTTAAATGAATAACACTAATGTGTTTATGTGGTGTAAATTGTACCTTATAATCCACATAAAACCAATGTTTTGATTAGTGTAAATGATACTTTATTTATAGTCAATTGAATGTTATGTATGTTGCAATTGAAGTAAGCTAAGAACTAAGAAGAAAACCCTCAAATCATCAAACTATAAACAGATTGATGTGTTTTATTATTGAGTATACTGAATTACTGCTATGTCCTATGGGGCTACGGTCAGTTCAGCTCCAGTCCATAGTCAATGTTCCCCCACATCATTTGATCATTTGTTGTATCTGTTGTTCATCTTATTTATTTACCTTTTAAAAATCTCTGATAATAATGTTTTTGTTTCTTCTTCTGTGAGTGTAATGAAATAAAAAGTCATTGCACATTGATTGTGTATTGTTGAATAGACTATCGTGTATGGTGGCTCCACACAGTGGAATTTTTTTTTTTTTTTTGTATCTTTTATACTTTATTTTCATTGTTGATATTGTTTTGTTTTTCTTTTCATTTGTTTCATCTTTTTTAATAGCATACGTTTGTCATTTTTTTAAACTTATTATATAAATAATGTGGTAAAAGTTTAGAAATTATGCCAATGTTGTCTTTTTAAGCGGGATAGCTCAATCCGTTCTTGACGATATTCAAATAAGAGGATATTTGAATAAGAAATACACAAATTATTTTTTTACTTTCTATCAGGGCTCTAACGAGGGTATTTCGCTTTCATTAAAAAGGTATCAAAAAGTACCATATTGGCAATTTTGATAAACCAAGTATGTAATCCTACTAAATATGGGTCATACTCTTCAAATTTGTGATCAAAATTAACCTAGCTCTAATAGGTTTCAAGATTTCAAGAGTCCTGGTCCCGAAATTAAGCACATAAGTGATAGCTAGTGAAAAATTAACATCACAGTTGAAAAGAATGACCCAAAATTAGTGGGTTACAAAAAAAATTCCAATAAGATCAGATCAAATTTACCTGTGTTATCAAAAAAATCGAATTTTTTAACTTAATGACGTCATCAGAATCAAAAAAATTTAATTTGCTTTATCACATTCTAATTTTGATAAACCAAGTATGTAATCCTACTAAATTTGGGTTATTCTTTTCAAATTTGTGATCAAAATTAACCTAGCTCTATTTGGTTTCAATAATGTCGAGTTCTGGTTTCGGAATTAGCACATAAATGATAACTAGCGAAAAACAGGCATCGCAGCTGAAAAAAATGACCCAAAATTTGTGGGTTTCAAAAAAAATTTCAGTAAAAACGGATCAAATTTTCCTGTGTTAAAAAAAAAATTGAATTTTTTAACTTTATGACTTTATGACTTAGACATGATTCTTTACTAACTTTTTTTTTTACGTATAAAACATAAGTTTTGGTGAGGTTAAGTTCGTAAATGAGTAGCATGAGTCAAAGTCTTGGGATTGTAGGACTCGAAGTCATGATATGTAGTCAAAATCTACAAGAGAGGAATTTATCCTTTTGCGTTTATACAATCTTCGGTTGCAAATTTTATAAAGTAATTGCAATATAATTTTTTGTGAATTAAATGTGTGATGTGGTTGGTTGTTGGTAGTTTTAAAATAACTATAACTAAAAGATAGAATTCAATTTGAGTCAATAAATCAAGTTGTAAGTATTTTTAATGTTTAATCAATTCTTTTAACTCACCAAACAAACAACATACATTACTGCAACGATTTTATTGTTTTATTCTGCAACGATTTTTTGTTTTTTTACTTTGTTTTTTTTTCTGTTGTTGCACTGCCTGCCTGCACTTACTGCGCGTTGTTCATATTACATTTTGTTTTATTTTTGTATGCATCTTTTAATATGATTCAGTTTTGTTTAAAACATTTCTTAAGTTACATCTTTTTGGATGCAGAGTTTGTCAGATATTGCAATATTTGGTTCGATTTTAGTCCGTATCTCAAAAACTATTCGACCAGTCATCAAATGCACCCGATTTTTGTACTTTTTGGGTCAAAATTACCTTATATACTGAGTTTTATCGAAATTGAAGATAAAGTAAATTTTTCGATTTTTTGCAATTTTTTAAGGGGTACCCCTTCGAAAAATCGAGAAAAACGGGAAAAAATTTTTGTTTCCTATTACGATAAAACTATGTATATGTATAAGGTAATTTTGACCCAAAAAGTACAAAAATCGGGTTTACGTGTCGATTGGATTCATAGGTTTTGAGAAAATCGCTCTTTGTGTCCAATTTTGGATTATATCTAAAAAGCCAGGCATCCAATCATTAAATAAATTTTTGTACTTTTTGGGTTAAAATTACCTTATATACTGAGTTTTATCGAAATTGGAGATAAAATAAATTTTTCGTTTTTTTGCAATTTTTTTAAGGGAATATGATGAAACTCGGTGGATGGGGTAATTTTGATCCAAAAAGTATAAAAATCAGGTTAATTTAATGATTGGAGCTAAAGAAAGAATGTTAGCGAGTATCATGAGCAACTTCATCTTCAAAAAAGTTCGAATTCTTCACCAAAAAATTAAAATCCATAAAATTGTGAAACAAAGGGACGATTATAGTGAGAGCTTTAACGTGATAGTCTTTGTTTTTAAAGGAGAAATTGTCCAGCAAAGCGAGCAAGTATCTGCTGATATTAGATCTTTGATCTCACATAGAGTCTTACATCTTCAATCCGGTTTCAATTTTAAACCACTTGAGTATTATTTACAACATACCATATATTTTAGTTAATAAGCTGTTGAAAAACAATATAAAATATAGTTGATCAATTCATTTTAAACATCACATCAGACATCACAAACAACACAAAACTAAAAAACTTTTTTTTAATCATATCAATTTTATTTTTTATTTAAACATTTTTAAACTGCATTTAAATTGTTTTACCAGATTGTTAAAATTATTTAATGCTTTAAGTTTCAACTTTTTTTTATTTATTTGTTTGTACAGATTAATACACTCACGTCATCGATAATTTTGTATTTATCTACGTAGAGTGTTCACTTTCAGACCGAAGAACATTATATGTGGTCATGGGTTTTTCAAAGACGGAACTTGTTGCGACTTATGTACACGGATACTTTTTTGTAGGTGCTAAATACCTTTTAGTATTTCGTAAATTGATTTATGTATCGAAATATAATATTAAAAAAGTTTACATGGACATCAAGTGTTAAAATCTTCTTCGAATAATAATTATTTTACGGTTGTTTTCTTTGCTACACAAATTGAATCTTGTCGAATTTTATACTTTCCCTAAAAATGCAAAATTAAAACTGATGAAACCGCTCCAAGATTATTACCTCAATAGCCAGATCCAAAAAAAGTTGTGTGTGTCAGGTCTAACACACGACTGGAGTTTACTCCTTAAGTGTTGACTAGTGTGCTGTGCTCGTCAGGCTACTGTCACTTTCAAATAATAGATGCTTTGTTTGTGTTATACGTACTATGTAGTATAATTTGTATATGATAATACGAAAAAACTCGAAGACATACGATGTTGTTCGTTTCTTGGCTAAGTAGCTATGTAATCATAAGGTATCGGTGGGTAATAACTACACTGTGTTCTCTGTCAGTCATGTTATTGTCAATTTCAACCTATAGATGCTTTGTATGTGTTGAACGTTAAATATTTCACATCAAGTATACACACACATTACTAAAAAATGAAAGGTGCGCACAATAAAATTCTTCAATTTCCTTCTCCCAAAATATTCAAGGATATTATTCGAATTTAAACTCAAGTTGGCGGGACAGAACTGCGAGCAGGCGACAGGATCTCGTGAACTGTAAATCGTACGACATATATTTAAAGCTCTTTCTGTATGAATAGATTTTTGTTTATAGCGCTCCGTATATAAAACTTTTAAAAAACGATGATAATCGATTGAATTCTTCTGGGTTTTATTTAAATCGTGTATTGATTTTTAAATATTTATTTTGTTTTAAAAAGATTCTAATAATTATATCACATACGTACTTAGTCTCACATGTTTATAACAGTTTTTAAACAGAAAACCTTGTTTTTTCTCCATGATCGTCAAGGGAAAACAAAAGTAGAGTAATGCGATTCCCAATGCACATACATACATACATACACAGATCAAACAAGAAGAAATTTTATAACTCTTTAACCTTAACATTTACTGGAATGTATTGGTATAGATCGTTGTAAAATAATACAGTATGATCTAAAAGTCTAAAATCTCTTAGATTTTTTAGGCAGTACAATCGTGTGATGGCTTTTCTTAGGAATTAAATAAACTTGAAATATAAGATTAATATTAAGTAAGTAACTAAAGTGCCAATACCTCGGAAGTATTGTTTCTGAAAACGGCGGCACTGATGAAGATGTAGAACAAAGAATCAGAAAAGCCAAGGCAGCGTTTGCGCAACTTCGACCCATCTGGAGATCACACCAACTCAGAAGACACACTAAATTGAAAATATTCGAGACTAATGTCAAAAGCGTTCTTCTGTATGGATGTCAAACCTGGAAAGTCTCGCAATGCATCACAGACAACTGCAAGTCTTTATCAACAGTTGTCTCAGACACATCCTCAACATTTATTGGCCCAACACGATTTCCAATGAAAACCTGCTGGACACCTGTCACCAAACTCCAGTAGGACACACCATCAAGCAACAGAAATATGGTTGGATTGGTCACACACTCAGGCGAAACAACAGCATTGCCAAAGAAGCACTTGAGTGGAACCCCCACAGAAAAAGAAGGGTGGGCCGACCTCGTCATACCTGGCGAAGAACCCTGGAGCAAGAAATTACTGAAGAAGGCAAATCCTGGGTAAAAGTCAAGTCCATGGCACAGAATCGAGTTCGTTGGCGAGCATTTGTTGAGGCCCTACGTCCCCCTCGGGATCATAGGACATAAATATAAATATAAGTAACTACGGAAGCGGAATTGAACAATCAATAAGAAAAAAAAGTTTCTTTATTTTTTAAATACTCGGTACTTGGATCACCTTAAGTACATTCAAAAAAGGGTTTACAGTTTCAGCTAATAGAAAAAATTCCACGTTATAGAAAATTGGTTTTTTTCTACGGTCCTACATCACACATCAAGAAGAATAAAGTATATTAGAAAATTTTATAAAAAAAATAAAAATGTTTGTCAACAATTTTCTACATGCTGAGAAAAAACAAAGTAGCTAAGAAGAAAATTGTTGTGTTAGTGTTTATTTTCACCTTGATTAAATGTCATATGGAAAACATAGTAACAAAATGAAAATACACGAAGAAAAACACGAAGAGTATTATTACATCTTCTTAATAAATTCATGAAAACGAATTCACTCTAGAAAATTTTACATTGTTTTAAATAAATACATGTTTAGTGTGCCCTGGTTCAAATTATTTGGTGACCCACTTTTTTTTTTAAAGAACAAGTGAAATTTACAAAATTTAAAAAACCCGCGACAAATGCGATTTATTCCTTGTAAACCGATTTTTGGAAACATAGCTATAAAATGTTCTCAATCAAGGCGATTCCACCGTTTACTGGCTACGATGCCACTGAAAAATACACACGCACTGATAAACACTTTAAACCTATAACACTCCTTCTTAAATCATTATCATAAAGATGGTCGGGGACGTCAGACGAGATGAAAAAGGATACCTAGAGAGCTGTCATTTTTTGGGACAAATTTTCGGAAATATTTTAATTGAAATTGAAATATTTGAGTTGAGTTTGTTCTATTGAATTATTTTTTTAAATTACCTAATTATTTTACCATTTCACCGAAATGAATTGAGCTCCAGGTTTATTTGAATATTCATTTTCATAGTAATTATTTATATGTTAAAATTGTATGTCATGCCTTTTCCAAACTGAATCGATTTTGAAAATCATGACCAAGGTTTTTTCGAAAGCGGATTTCTAAATTCGCACTTGAAACATAGCTAAGAACACTCTTCGTTAAATTACCTTTCAAATGAAACCAAAAAAATTAAAATCGGTTGCGGCGCTACGATGCCACAGACAGCTTATAACACCCTTTTTTAATTCGGGGGTTAAAAATTAGATCTTTCTAGATAAAGTTGAAATTCGTTGATTTTTCATAAATATCGAACCTTTCGTCAATTGGACCGTAAAATAGTGACAGATTTTTTTACTTTTTTTCCTCGTGGATATCATATTAAAATATTAGTTTTTCATTTTTCAAGTCGTTAATCTTGCTTGATCGATTATTGCCAATATATTTTGTCTAGATTAAGGCCCCTTTCCTTTTAGTCAATTATTATATCCTTAAGAAATTAGAACCTTAAGTCCTTATTCCAAGTCTTTTGACAATAAATAGGGTATTATCGTTAGTCAAAAATAAATCATGAAATTTGAAAAAAGTTAAAATTTATTTAAATATTCTGATTTCGAGTCATAAAAGCACATTTTTCTTTATATTGAAATTAAAAATCGTAATTTTTAAATTGTATATCACGTGGGTAAGCCTTGCTGTGATGTCATAGACCAGCGGTATGAGTCATAGACCATCAATTAGTTCAGTGTAGACAGCTGGGTATAATCTACACATAGATAATAAGTATTTATATTTATTATTATCAGATGTCTATGAATATAACTTATTTGTGTTATTTCGTATAGTGATACCCATATTACGTCATCAAATTGGATGCCCGCGTTTTTGACAGTTTAAAAAAGGTTTAAAATTTAATTTAAGTTTTTGGCAAGAAAGCGTGTGTATTTTTCCGAAATAAATTTTTGGTGACTTTTTATTAGCAAAATCAATATTTTGAAGTACTTTTTCAAAAATAGTGTAATACCCTATTATGGTAATCGTTTTCCAATGCATATGCTCTACAATAAACTTATCCAAAATTCGTGGCTGTTTCGAAAAATGAATTTTACTAAAAACGATGTACTTTTCAATTCTATCGAGGCACCAACGAGTAAATACAGAAATAAACAAGACTACATATATTGAGGTTCCCCCTTGTTCATCCATTTAAAATATTGCTGTCATATATTTTCCAAATAAATTTTCACTCAATTTCAAATTAGTCTCGAAACACAATCTTTTGTGTGTCGTGTTAAATAAAGATGACATGACACCTTCGTGAAGGGGAAGAGAGGAGCGTTGTTTGTGTCCTAGTAACTCTTTCTTACATACACTATTTATGTGAAAACAACAAAACAAGTGAACGTTGGTATTATTATTCCTGTAGTAATGTTCCCAAGGGAAATTAACCTAATATTTATTTTTACCTTTTTTTTTCTTACCTACTTTTCTTTAAAAAAAATGTCGGAAGCAGTATATATACATAACACCAAAACCAACCGTAAAGTGTTTAATTTATTTTGAATATGAAAATAAATCGTATTTAATTAACATCCCTGTTTTTTTAATTTGTTCTTAGATTTTAAGGGATGTACAAAATTTGTTGTAATTAATATTATCAATTATCGATAATAAATATTTAATTAGCAGTTGTAATGGTTGCTAATATATGTTAATTGAGAATTTCTATTGCATCCATTAAGGATATTAATTGATTAATGTAATTAATTGTCCTTGTACAAAGTGTGCCATAAAATGGTCACTTGTATCCGTTTCCTTCATACTACTTTGATTGCTATGTCGATAAAGGAACAAGCAGTAAAAGTGTTAATTTCTGCGGATGAAAAAATTTTAATAAAAAATGGAATGATTTTTTAGAGTGAACAAATCACGGATTGCAAGTAAAAATTCGTACGGACATATTTTTGTTTAAGGGTAGATGTCACTCTCCCTAAATATTCAGAATGTCAAAAGTCTATTCTTTTGAAAAAAGGACTGCTTTGTAGTGAAGTAATGAATTATTTTTGGCTTTACAATATCACATAACTACAAAAATATATAATATATTGTGTGCAAGTCAGGCTTATATATTTGATAATATAGATATCGTTCTTCAAACATCAATACTCTAACTATACTCGGCTCAGGTCACCAAAGTTTGTTTTCATATCATCGGCAACCTGATATTTTTATGGTATTATTATAAACTACAAGATTGTCTAAATATTTTAGATAGTTTTTTTATCACACTCTCTATATTTTTTGATATAGAAATATCCAATTGAAAAGGATAACCTATATGATTCATCATTTTTTCAGTCAATTTTAAACGATAAAATAATAATAAAAAGCTCGATGACCTAGGAATTTTTAGCGATTTTTAGAAACTTTGTTAATCAAAAAATGTATTTATAAAGTTTTATTGAAATCCCTGGAATTATTCAACCTTTGCATATCTCCTTAAATGATTTATAAATACATTTTAGAAAATATTTATTGTTAACCGATTTCATGTTCACAGAAAAAAAGGATCTTAATATTCATGAGCTAAAAAAACAATTTCAATTGTGTTTTCTGTTATTTCTTCAATGTTCGGAAATGACTCATTACACGAACCCAAGCTGCGAAATTTCGGTCAGTCCCTACGTGCAGAGGGAGTTGCATAACAGAATAGTTATCACTGATATATTCAACGGACTCGATTGTATTTGAGAACGGTATCCTAAAATCCAATATTGAATATAATTACAACAACTAACCAATATAAATAACACTTATAAATAATTTATGAGCATTAAAGCTAACCTAACTCTAACTACAAGTGACTAGTTCGATGGACTTTAATCTTTTTATTTGAGTTCATTTGGATCGTATAGTCGTAGAATTCTGTTTCAATTTTCAAGGTAATCAATTATATTATTATTGTTATTGTTATGAGTTTTTATGTTAATGACCTGCACTCCTAGTCAAATGTTTTTGTTTTCATTTTATTTATTTTAATCTACTTGTTGCTAACTTTGTGCGCAAATAATAAATTCTTTTTAAAAACCATTAATTTTTATTTCATAGTAATTTTTACGGTTATAATAAATATACCTTGAAAATTGAAACAGTAGAAAAGTTAAGGAGGGTGACTCGCCAGTAATAGAAAAAAATAAATTAGTAGATAAGGATCCGAATTTTTAGTATGTTATAGTTCACGAAATATATTATTGTATAAAACAAAAATTTGGGTATCTTACCGTTCAATTAAGAGAGTTTTTATTAATTAAAAATACACTAAATAACATAACCTGTTATGAGGATGGTATGTTATTTAGTGTATTTTAATTAATAAAAACTCTCTTAATTGAACGGTAAGATACCCAAATTTTTGTTTTATAAAATAATATATTTCGTGAACCATAACATACTAAAAATTCGGATCAATTCTACTAATTTATTTTTTCTATTATTGCCGAGGGGCCTTCCTTAAGTGTTTGTACGTGCATTATAACTTTTCTGCAAAAATATTCATTATCCGAATGACGGTTTTAGTGGGCAACAGCCCTTGGTCTATTGCCTCCTCTAGAAATCTTACTACATTGATTTATATCAGAAGCCCCAAAATGTTACGGATTATTTTAGAATCAAGTTTTCTTAATGTATTGTCACTTTCGAGAAACTTTAAGTTTAAAAATCTATAACGAATATAAATTTAACTTCCATGGAAAATCAAATTTTCAATTATTTTTTCTGTAGCAATTTTTATACCCTGTATGTATGAAATATATATCAAAGTATACTAAGTTTAGTACCAAGTTTGTAACGCTTAAAAATATTGATGCTACAAACAAAATTTTGGTATAGGTGTTATAAGTTTGACCGCTGTGTGTGTGTCTGTCTGTCTGTGGCATCGTAGCGCCTACACAAATGAACCTATTTTAATTTTTTTGGTTTCGTTTGAAAGGTAATTTAACACAGAGTATTCTTAGCTATGTTTCAAGTTCGAGTTTAGAACAAACTATAGTTAAAATTGAAATTAAAAGGGAAAAGTCTTACGCTCAATAAAATTGCTCTATTTTCTTTCTTTGCCACTAACTAGCATATAATTAGTATTAGCGTAACTAACAACAGAAAATTAAAAATGTACTTTATGTGGATATCTTACAAAGGTGAACCGTAATTTGTTAGTTTGTTTGAGTTTAATTAAAATGAGACAAATTTATCTGCATTGTTCTTATGATGACATGAGAGAAAAAAAATCCTTAAACAGACAATTTATTCTGTATGTTAACAACAAAAGAAATTATGTCATACAAGTAAAATCGTCATATACCCTAAGGAAATTGAAAATATATTGTCAATTTTCTGTGAATATGATAACAAATTTATTTATTTTTTTTATTTTATTATTTAAATGTCAAATGTTACTCCCGTTTTTTGGATAAAAAATAAATATAAAGAAATGTCATAAGAGGTTGTTTAGATTTCAATTATATTATCTCAAAATTTGTTACATTTGAGAGGAAAAAAAAAGTATTTGATATGTTGCAGAAAAAAATAATGTGTAACAATTTTTTTTTTGTAAAGAGGCAGCAGTTTAAAAAACGATTTAAAAATGTTTTATTTCCGTTGTGAAATCAAAAAAATAAAATAAAAGTATTTTGTTACCAAGTGGTCCACACAAAATTTACAATAACACTGGTCAACAAAAAATTTGATAATTTTTCTTGTCAGCAATAAAATCGATGCCAGCACTTCCGGTGAAAAATTTTGGCGATAAAGGAGGCTGTTATGACTAATTTGCAATTCTTTACATGTTAATGTTATAAAAAATGTCAAATTAAAATTATTGAAAAACACTAATTAATTAAACCTAAATGCATTAAAAATTGTGAAAATAAGAAATCAAATTGCACAAATATTATTTTTCAAATGTAAATTATCATAATTAGTCATTTAAATTTGTGAGCCAATACTATTAAATTTTCAATAAATGCAATAATTCATGAATGCAATCCATACAATTATATATGCATCCATACAATTCTATAATTATAGTGTATCGTTACTATGGAAACGCCTCCAATAAAACTCACACATGGTGCGAATACATTTTTGCAATTCATTTTATGGAGATCAGAAATTCGACCATTTTTCTTGTTGAAACTAAACTTTGAGTCATCGTAATATATGTAGGTAGCTTTAGAATCTAAAAGAGAGTAGATGTCGCCAACAATATAAATATTGTTGACATTTTGAAATTAATAAAATAAAACCACACCTCAGTGGATTTAATAAAAGTGATAAAATTAATACAAAAAAAAAAAAAAAAAAAAAAAAAAACAACAAATCAATCAATCACTTACTATACAGGATAACTCAATCCTATTTATAGGATAAAATATAAGTTCATTGACTTATTAACATATTTATCTCTCGCATTATTGAAGCACATTTAATTGAAGCATGAATTAAAATAAACAAACATTTACTGATTGATGGCTAACAAATATTTCTCATTTTACATTTTTTGATATGAAAAATGAATCGTAGAATAAAATAATTAACGAGAAAAAATTACCATACTAAAACTATCTGTTAGTTGTATCTCTTTTTAAAATCGATATAACTTAACATGTTGGTCTCTCGTAAGTATGATATTCTGATTACCATATTAAAAATGACAAAAATGTTTTCAGCCAGCGAAGCATAATAGGTCGATATTTTTAGCATTATAAAATCTATTTGTGTTTATTTCTGGCATTGGAAATTGTGCGTATTATTTAAAAATGGTTTTTTGCTCATAAATGAGCATCATAATCAATTACTGTTATTCAACAGCTTTTCTAGACAGTTGTAAGGATGTACCTGTTAACCTGACCAGACAGAAAATATTTCTTTTTTTGCGCTTATCAAAATCAGAAATAAACAAAAAATTACATCTCCAATAATATCTCATTCTAGTTTTTTTGGCGTTGTAAACTTTATTCTTATTTTTTTTTTTTTTTTGTTTATTTCTAGCATTGATTAACGCAAAAAAAAAAATTTTTCAACCTCATTAGGTTAAAAGATACATCCTTAGAATAGTCTCTCAAAAAACCTCTTTAAAACAAGTGAAATTCACAAAATTTTAAAACCTCAAATTTTTTGAGTACGGATTCCTAAACTCGCATTTGAAACATATCTATGAACACTTTCCATTAAATTGCCTTTTCCAAACTGAGCCGATTTTTAAGATCATCGCCAATTTTTAGTTTTTTTGGGTACGTAACCCTAAATTTGCACTTGAAACATAACTAAAAACACTCTCCATTAAATTACCTTTCAAACCAAACCAAAAAATTAAAATCGGTTCCATCCGTTTAGGCGCTACGATGCCACTAACAGACAGACACACACACATATGGCGGTCAAACTTATAACACCCCTCTTTTTTAGCAAACTTTCAAATCTAAATCGTATATAAAATTTTGCGTTTTTTAATATTCTGTAAATGTAATTTTTATGATGAACACTTTGCACAATAAATAAAAAATAAAAAAAAAAACCAACGTAATTCGTATATTTTTTCTAATCAGTTGATTCTATTTCACTTCATCCAAGTTAGTTATTTTACAATTATTATTATGTTGGTAGTAACTAACTGCTAAACAAGTAACCAAGCTAGTAGCTACCTCTACATGTTAGTAGCTCATATTTTTTTATCCGTTATTTCCTCATACTATCTCACTTGCACTCATTCAATTATACATCCACACATTCCATTAGTACATTTTTATCACGTCATTAGTGTTTTTATTTTTGTATGCACATTTTTATTTTTGAAATTGAAAAAAAAAAATGTGAATGGCGGTGGTTATCACTCAATTTTAGTTCAATAATTATTTTAATTATTTGAAAAATTTATTTTATTTAAACAAATATTTTTAATCATATTATTTAATTAAGTAAATAGATGAAACCTGTTGAAAAATCAATAATATAATAATAATAATATTAATAATATTATTAATATTAATGAAATGAAAATTAATTAATTTTTCTTTTGTTTTAGGTAAGTTTTACCTCCCTTAAGTACCAACACATTTCAAGCATTTGTACGTAAGTTAAAATACTTCTACGATTTAAATTCTTAAAATGATTTGTCTCTTTTGATACATTAGTCCAAGTTCGATTCGCTTCGTGATCCAAATTTGTTTCCTTGTCTTTGTATATTTCGTAAAAATTGTGATTAACTTGTTTTTTGTAATATTTGGGGCAAAATTACTTTAGAAATTGATTTTCAAAAGGAGGTTAGAATCAAAATTATAATTAAATCTAAGACTAAATATCTCGAAATTCGTAATTCAGAAATGAACCTGATTTCCATAATATTTAGACCAAAATTATCTTAAAAAGTGACTTTCTCATAACATTCGGGAACATGTTTAATCACTTTTTTTTTCCTTAATAGCGAAAACTTTTGGGACATATTCATGAAATTTAAATTTGGTTCAAATATTTTTCTTAATATTCTTAATATCTTTTTAATTACTTAAAATTAATTAATAAAAGTACAAATTTAGTGAACACATTTAAAAATTTCTAAAACGGAAATTCAAATTTTTATACGGACGTGACATCATAGTACTGGCTTGTCAAATTTGTTGACATACTGTATGATATTAATTATTTACATTTTAAATGGTATTTCATTAAATTATACTATTCTACGACTTTTTATTAGAAAACTTAATAATAACGAGTATAAATTCTGTGTTGTAAATTCATTTTTTTTAAAGTGTAAATTATACATTGAACTGTCACCAATTGACAGATCACGTACTTATACGTCATCAACAGAGAGCTCCAAAAAAACTGCGTTTAAATATCTCAAAATTATAATGTATTTTAAATATTTTTTTACACTTAAATACAGCATTTTTAAGCAGTATTTATATTTTGTTATAACGGTGTAAACAATGAATTAAAAATGTAAAAAAAAATACATGAATATTCCCTATTTAGATTCTACATTGGTTAAAACGAACGATTGCATTGGTTAAAACAAGGTCTGTTTTTTTTTTTTTTTCAAGAAACCTAAAATGGAAACTAATAATTCGGACGTTGAAATTAACCTGATTTTCATAATTGCAATTCTCGTCTTTTCTTTAAAAAAGAAAAGGCAATAAAAATCACTTAGGTTTGGGTATTCAAAACTCAAAAAATGTAAACATTCACTTTACTGTTGAATACTTTCCAGGTTTTTTGTTATTATTTTTCATTTTCTTGGTCCATGGGTTAGACATTAACCACGACTTGATAAGTAGGTTTTTTTTTTTTAAATTTCAACTTAAAATGCTACATACTCATTAAATAGCCATCTATCTACTTCACACTTGACGTAAAAATAAAGTGTTGAAAATATAATTTGAAAATAAAAGTATAAAGTTAAAAACTTGACATCACATGAATATAATTGTGTAATGTGTAATGTATGTAATAGTAATAGGTTATGTTTTTGCGATTGTAATCATCACATAACATAACAGACCAGACCAGACCAGACCAGCAACAAAGAAAATAAATGAACGGTTACCCACTTCTAAATGGGCGTTAACAGGGTTGATACTTGATGTCTACACATATCTCTATCTATCTATGTATGTTAACATTATTATATTATAAGTCTGTTAAAACTTTAACATGTCTATTATTTAAAAACTAACAAATCAAATTATTATTTATCAAATTAGTATTTGAGTTGTTTGTTTTTATTTTTAGGTTGGTAGTATCTACATTTGATGTTTGATGTATAATAGAGCAGTCAAGGTCCTTAAGGAAGGTCAGAAACAAAATTGGTCCTAGAATTCTCTCTTGTGGGACTCTATTCTGCTAAATATAATGTCAATTATTGCTTCTACGAATATTTTTTATTGAACCTTTTTTATGTAAAATTAACTCACGAGCATTTAGAATGAAACTGTCATTACCGTAATAGTTGCGATATTTGAAAAATAATTATTTTCGCGACCTTTGACCTTGAATAATTTGATAAGCTCACATGATTTTGCAATGATTTGCAAAAATTATCCCGGTAAGGAATCCTCACTTGGATTTTCAAAAAATCAAATAACAGATTTTCCTCCATTTTATCGAAAAATTTTGAGGTTATGATGAAAATGGTAAATACAACAATTATAGATCTTTTCATTTCCTACAGCTTTTAAATTTAACTTTTTTTGGTACGATGCTCAGTTTACCCATAAATACTGTTTTCAACCTCTAAATATGCCCCCCGAATAGCGGCGGTCGGTTTAATTTATATTTTACATTTCTCCAAATTCTTGTTTGGCAATTTTCCGCTGTCAGAGTATTGTAACGAATTTTATTATCTTATTTTTTACGGTTTCTTATTTTTACTGAACCCTAAAAATAAGAAACCAATTATGTCTTCATGAATTGTAGGTGTAAAATTAGTCTTATTTCTCATATATTTTTAATGTTATTATTAAAAACTAAACACCTCTGTATATTTAAAAAAAACACTATAAAAACTATTATTAAGTTACTTAACCAAGTTATGTTATGTGAGTGCTACCACACTTTTGAAAAGAGTTGGGGGAGGATTGAGGAGGTAAAAGTGGGTTTTTTAGTGGATAAAACTAACACTTAAAAAACATATAACATAACATATGACACTTAACCATATAAAACAGTACTTACCATATATGTATAGTGTAGCGTACACGATATATGTAATAAAATAACACATAATTTACCCTAAAGATTACCCTAAACTATGCCACTTAACTATTAAGTACACGTTTTACCATACAAAAATGTTATACTACAAGGAGTACTTAATACATTTCAATAGTTTTCCTTCTGTAATATCGAGATATTTTTGTAGTACGCTGTAATTCAGGGGAATATGGTCACCTGCTTAAGATAGCCAATTAGAATATTTCAATAATCTATCATGAACGCGATCCCTCCTGTGTTCACATTTTTAACTTACGAAATAAATCGACGAAAATGGGAGAGAAGGGGGTTAGTTTATACCAAATGTTTTTTGTTTCGATTCTTGGGGAGTTAATGTGATTGTAAACCCACAGTATTGTAAAAAAAGTTTTGGTTTATTGCACGGTACTTACATATAAACCGAATACACGCCTAGTAAACAAGTAATGAGTTATTTTTGTCTTTACAATACAAAACACAACTACAAAAATATATAATTTATTGTGTGCAAGTGATGCTTATAAATTTAATAACATAGATATCTCTCTTCAATCATCAATACTCTAACTATAGGCGTCTCTGTTCATCAAATGATGGATCTTCGATGAACTCATAATTAAATTAAAATTTTGTTTTTATATCATCGACAACGTTATATTTTTATGGTATTATTATAAACTACAAGATTGTCTAAATATTTTAAATAATTTTTTTATCATAATCTCTTGATTTTTGATATAGAAATATCCAATTGAAAAGGATAACCTTTATGATTCATCAATTTTTCAGTCAACTTTGAACGATAAAATAATAATAAAAAGCCCGATGACTGAATTTTTTATGATTTTTGGAAACTTTGTTAATCACAAAAGGTATTTATCAAGTTTAATTGAAATCCCTAGTATTATTCAATCCTTGCATATCTCCTTAAAAAAAGATTCTTTTACATTAATATGTTCGTAATTAGGCAGCGCAGTGAGAATTAGGCACCACCTTGGGCACTCAGGGCTGTTACGATTGATCGATGATAAAAGAAAATTTTATCAGACGTATATTCTTAGTTTGTTTTGTATCAAATTATTTTAATTTTGCTTTCTGCTTTTAAGAATAATTTCTTTAAAATTTAAAATAGCAAAACTAAGTTATCTAAAATCACTATAGTAAAACTTGAAAAGAATTCGCCACTGTCTAAATAAGTATTTAAGTCTAAACACAAACAATATTTCTAGGTATTTTCGAGTAGATGTTTTCGGTTGTATAAAATATATTATTTATGTATATCTATAATTTTTTTCAATAAAAGGTTTTTTTATCTAGGTCAAATGTTATATATTTTAGCCTAGTTTATGATTACGTAAAATGTGCTTTAATATTTTTAGTGACTTTTATGTTTATTGTATGTTTTTTTTTATAAAAATATGTCAAAGTTTCTGATATATCGGAATATTTGGATCGATTTTAGGTCGTATCTCAAAAACTAATCGACCAGTCATCAAATGCACTCAATTTTTGTACTTTTTGGGTCAAAATTACCTTATATACTGAGTTTTATCAAAATTGGAGATATAGAAAATTTTTTGATTTTTTGCAATTTTTTTACCCCTTTGAAAAAATCGAGAAAAACACAAAAAAAATTTTTGGATTTGTAATTTGATGAAACTTGGTGGATGGGGTGATTTTGACCGAAAAAGTATAAAAATCCGGTTAATTTAATGATTGGGCTTATAGAAAGTTACAATGTCAGCGAGTATCATGGGAAAAAAGTCAAAAACGATTTAAAAAAAAAAGATAAAAATTAAAATCCCTAAAATTGTGAACAAAAGGGGAGTTAGTGCCGTCTATAACGTGATAGTCTTTTTAAAGGAGAAAATTATGTAGAAATTATTTATTACATACCCTTTATTACTTTGTCCTTGTTTAAATCTATTCTTTTCTTTTTTTACTTTTTCTTGCAGTCTTTTCAACGAATCAACAATCAAATTATAAAAAAGTTTTTGAAGATCTTTTAAACTAATAAAAATAATCTTAAAACTATTGAGAACAATAATAAGTATTCTTACAGTGAACTCAATTACATTGATTCCACATTTATAAGCCCCCCTTTCGTCTCAGTCCACATACTACCCCATTGTATTTAACCCCCGTCCACACATAATGATAATAAATAGTTCTATAAAGTCACTTTGTTTTTGCCTATATTTTTATAATTCGAAAATACAATGTTATTCAAAAATTAAATACATTAAACATTATAATCTATTAAGTTAAAAACCAAGGGAAATGTTGTGAACTTACTTAGGGTTTAAGTTAACGAATTATTAATTATTTATATGCACAGTATGTTTGATAAATCCATGAGTATGAGGAGTACATAAACATTAAGCAATGTGTATAAGAAAGATACTCTTATATGTTTGATTGTAATTATTATTTAACCTGCTCATATTACATGTAAAATCATACTGAATTAGTATCCATATGCAAAGCTGCTAACACATACATGTAAACATACAAGCAAACATATAATGGTATCTTTCTTATACACATTGCTTAATGTATGTGTACTCTTTCATATTCACGGATGTATCATGCGAAATGATTTATCAAACGAATCGTATGTACAGTGGAACCCCGGTAATCCGACAAATGTTTTGCTGGGCAGTGTCGAACAATCGAATTTATCAGATTATGGAGTATTGCGTAAGACCCCTGTAATAAGAGTACCTTGTAATCCGACAAATCACAAATACTATGATATAATTCTAAAATCTATATATTCTACTCTCAGGACAAATCATACTTCATTATGTGTGTAGAATAGTCATGTCCGATAATAGGGGGCGCCGGACTAGTCAGGGGCCGGATTACCGGGATTCCACTGTATTGTTATTTATTATACACTCCCAATTCTGGCGCTTCAATTTTAAAATCCTCGTTTTTTTTTAATCGGAATTAAAAATCAACTTTTGATTTTATATCCTTGATTGAACTAACTAAGAAGTTGATGGGGGTAATGACTTTTTAAATACACAGTAGTCAGCAGTAGAGTAATACAATATAATAATTTTTATACTTTTTTTTTTGTTATTTATCAGAGACAGATCAACATAAATAAATAGACGTAGCTACGTAGCTTCTACTACTACAAGCTGGCTGGCTGGCTGTAGTTGAAGACAAAGCATCATAAAAAAATATAAGTCAAAAACAAATAAGGTTTTTCCTTTTATTTCATTTTATATGTTCAAACATTAAATCACTCAAATATATAGGATGTTCATTGAAAGCATTCAATTCGAACATTGGATACTTTTATATTTGATGGAAGCCATACTCTTGTCTTGAAATTAAAAAATTACCTTCCTTCCGAGAGGGGATCATAGCAAAGAATGCGGTAAGCCACATGGAGGGAGGAAGGAATTAACCCACACAGACGCTCCATTTTGTGTTGGCATTTACCTCAACAGACAAAAGAATATTAAAAACAAGTGAAAACAAACAATTGACTGAGTTAATTGTTGAAATACCATGCATAGTCAGTGCTGATTTCTTTATCACATTACACATACAAACATGTGACACATACATAACTGATAATCAAGTATAGTAAATATTATAAAATTTCCGCCTAATTGGCGCCCTCACGGGTAAACAGTGATGTATGCGAAAAAATGTTTCAAACAAAGGTTGTTTAATTTTTGATAAGAAACATTTTTTACATTTAAACTTTTGTTCTATCTGTAACGGTTTACAAGATGGGTCCTACGGACCCAAGACCCAATTGACATATGATGCTCATTTACGAACTTGACCTCACTTTTTACGTCCTGAGTACGCTGTAAAAATTTCAACTCGATATCTTTTTTCGTTTTTGAGTTATCGTGTCCACAGACGGACGGATGGACAACCGGAAATGGACTAATTAGGTGATTTTATGAACACCTATGACAAAATTTTTTTCCTAGCATCCATATTTTTAAGCGTTACAAACTTGGGACTAAACTTAATATACTATGTATATTTCATATATACATGGTATAATAACGGCGTTAATTTTATATTACGTTAGTTTAAAAACTGTGTTCTAACAATGATGTGTGTTTGAAGTGTATTTTATTTTATGAATCACTCTGTATATTGGAATAACCTCAATATAAAGTTTTGTATAAAAATAAGAAAACTACCTTTGGAGTAGTCAACTTATATATAAAACTTAATGCCATTTTTTTTTCTGTAGAAAAAAAAGAACTCTTTTTAACTAGTTCTTTTCTCTTTTATTTAACATATAATTTATAATTATTATTTATTGTTAAGATTGTTTTATTTTTGTTAACATACTGGAAAAAAGTTGGTTTTATTATCATTTATTAACTTCACAGTTCATATTTTTGGAAAAAGTATAACAGAAATGCTCTTTTATTTTAAGTTTCATAGAAATTAGTGATGTCACGAATATTCGCATATTTTTAAACATTCGCACAAAGCCAACATTCGTCCCATCATTAATAGAAACACATACTTTTGTGTGAGAGTGTCCTATGAACTACTCAAATTCTGCTTCTCTGGAACACCTCCCTCCCTCCGTGTAGCCCCACCCCCAACACCACCCACCGGAATGGAACGTAACGATTTTAAAAATACCAAATGTTTGAAATTAAATATCGACATACCGAAGGAAATTACGACTTCAGTGTGAGTCCTTTTTGATTTCGGTTCTAAGTGGAAATCTTTCTATATTAGTCTAACCCACATATTTAAAAATTGATAGAAAAATTAAATAATTTTTGCTAAATAATTCTTTTTCAATTAATTGATAAATGCATAAATTAAAGTATTTAATTTATTAACATTTAATAATTAATGTATTAATATTTGTTAAGTGTAATAACATTTAATCTCTATTCATAACCATACGTTTACATCTAATTTATTTATTTATTTATTTATTTTAATAATTATTTATTATATGTTGTATCACAATTTATTTCATGTTTTATTTTAGCCATTTAATGAAACCCGTTCAAAAATTAATGCTACAATTAAAATAGTTAATTTTGAATAATCCTATTTAAAAAATTTGTATAACTTTTGATCTACATCGTTTTTATCTTATCACTAGATTGATTGCAGGGCTACGTTTTATACGGGATCTTTTAACCGGAAGGTAAAATGGTTTAAAGCTACGGCTGAAAAATTATTGTGTAAATGGGGACTTGTACTTAAAAATTTGTTTCCCAATTTTTGTGCTCTATAAATTTGATCTTCTTAAATTTAATTTATATACAAGAAAATTTTTTTGCGGAATTTTTTCGGCCTAAACATGATACTTTGTACGACTATTTTTGATCTGAGAACATCGGATGTAGATCGTTCAAGAAAATTTCATATAAATAAATAGGGATTGTTAATATTAAACATACAATACGCATATGCGTTAATTATATTATTTTCAATAATAATAATGATTGTTTATTATTTTGTATTTTATTTTAATATAATATTTTATTAATTTATTAGTAATTTAATTAATAATTTATTACATAGAAGTAGTTAATTTATATCAGTTTATTAGTTTTATTTTTAAATAGTTAACTTCATCATCAAATGGCGCTACAGCCCGGGGTGGGCCTTGGCCTCCTCTACAATACGCCTCCAAGCAGAGCGATCCTTGACTGCAGATCCCCATCCAGTGACTCTCATCACCTTCAAGTCACCCAGCACCTGGTCCAACCATCTGAGTCGAGGTCTTCTTCTTCTTCTAGTGGCATATATCTTTGCTTCAAGTATTTTCTTTGGCATTTGTGTGTTTTCCATTCTCTGAACGTGTCCGAACCACCTGAGTCTTTGTGATTTGATGAACTTCACAATGTCTTCTCCCTGTAGGATTTCAAGGATTTCTCTGTTGGTTCGGATACGCCAGTCATCTTCGTTCTCTCGGATAGCCCCATATATTCTTCTTATTATTTTCCTTTCAAATCTCCTGATTCTTTCTTGGTCCTCCAATGTTAATGTCCAACTTTCACTGCCGTAGGTAATAATGGGCCGTATTAGAGTTTTGTATATTGTCATTTTGGTCTTCCGGGAGATGAGTTTGTTTTTCAGGAGTGTGATGTTAGCAAAGTAGGCTCGATTTCCACTTCGGATCCTTTCTTTTATGGCGGCACTAGTTCTTCCTTCGTTGTTTACAAGCTCCCCTAGGTATTTAAATTCTGCTACCGCCTTATATGTTATGTCGTCTATTGTCAAGTCATCCATCGTCCTCCGATCTTGTGAGGCCGAGATCTTCATGTAGACTGTCTTGCTTTCGTTAATTACCAATCCCAATTTTTTACCATTTTCCTGTATTTCTCTAAATACTTCTATCAATCTGCCTTTGGTTCTAGCAAATATACCTACGTCATCAGCGTATGCACATATTTGTGACGACTTGTAGAATATTGTTCCCCTTTGATCAGTGTCTTTTATGGCTTTGTGTAAGGCTATTATAAACAGTGTTGTTGAAAGTCCATCTCCCTGCTTGACACCAGTTGTAATGTCAAAGGGTTCGCTCAGCTTGTTGTTAATTTTTACTTTTGCTTTTGTGTTTTCCATGGTCATCATTGCTAGGTTGATTAATTTAGGCGGTATTTCCAAGTCTTCCATGGCTTCTGTTATCATGGAGCGTCTCACACTATCAAAAGCTTGTTTGAAGTCGATGAACATGATGTGTAGGTCTATGTCGTATTCGAAGCACTTTTCCATTATTTGTCTGACTACAAACAGTTGATCGGTTGTGCCTCTTGCTTCTCTGAATCCACATTGGTATTCGCCAATTTTTGTGTTAGATTTTTCTTTTATTCTATTGTTTAAGATAGTTGTGAGGATTTTATAGCCTGTGTCCAAAAGTGTTATTCCTCTATAGTTTTCACACTTTCCTATGTCTCCTTTCTTGTGAATCGGGCATATGATCCCAGTGCTCCAAGATGTGGGCATTTTTTCAGTTGTCCATACTTTTTCTATGATCTCAGTCAGAGCTGTTACGACTGGTTCCCCTCCGTACTTCAGGAGTTCAGCGACTATTCCATCTTCACCAGGAGCACGGTTGTTCTTCATTCTCTGTATGGCTTTTCTTACTTCCTCAATATTGGGCGTGTCATCTCCTTCTTCCTCAGATGTAATCAGGACACGGGGATTTTCGGAACTGTCCATGAGGGCTATATTGTCTTCAGGATGATGTTTGTTGAGCAGCTCAGAAAAGTAATCAGCCCATATTTTCATTGTCTCTGTTTCGTCTAGGATAATAGCACCGGTTGAATTTCTGCACCCTGATACTGTGGGTTTGAACTCCCTTTTCGCCTTGTTGACAGCTGCGTAAAATTTCCTTACTTCACCTTCTTTACTCATTTCTTCTATTTTCTTGATTTCCTTCTTAAGGCTTTCCTTTTTCTTATTCTTTAGTATTTTCTTGGACATTTTTCTGAATTCGTTATATGCTTCTCTGTTGCTTCTAGTATTTACTGATAACATTTTCCCTCTTGCCAGATTTTTCTTATCTATGATGTTCTTGCACTCTTCGTCAAACCAACCAGCGTTGCGTGCATTGTTCTTCTCTTTTATAGTCTCTTGTGCTGCTTCCAAGATAGCTTTTTTAACACCTTCCCATTTTTCTTCAACTGTATTAAATTGTTTTCCTTCCAGCTTTTCTCCAATTGTGTTTTGGTATTTGTTGCGGGTGACAGCATCATCTTTCAAATTATCTGTTTCTAATTTGGTTAGTTTATTTCGTTTCAGAGTGTGAAGCGTTGACAGCTTCTCCCGGATTTTGGTTTTCAGCAGGTAGTGATCCGAGTCACAATTAGGTCCCCTGCAGGTTCTTACATCTGTGACTGAAGAGTAATGTCTCTTAGATATCAACACGTGATCTATCTGGTTGCATTCGTTTCTGCCTGGTATTTTCCATGTCCCAAGGTGGATTTTCTTATGCTGGAAGGTTGTGCTTCTGATATAGAGCTTTTTTCGGGATGCAAATTCAGCCAGTAAATCACCATTGTCGCTGTTATACTCATGCAGTGTGAAAGGGCCTGCTACATCACTCTGGCTTTCTTTACTCCCGATCTGAGCGTTGAAGTCCCCCATCACAAGGACCATGTCACATTTAGGCACTTGAGATAGAGCAGTGTCCAATTCCTCATAAAACTTATCTTTGTCTTCCTCTGCCTTTTCTTCCGTGGGGGCATGTGCTGATATGATGGTGATATTTCGGAATTTTCCTTTCAGTCTAATTATACATAGTCGGTCATTAACCGTATTATACTCAAGTAGGCTGGATTTAATTCTTTTATTGATGAGGAAACCAGTGCCTAGTTGTCCGGTTCTAACTTTAGGTCCACTGTAGATGATAGTGTAGTCTTTCTTGTCAATTTTCCCCTGACCATGCCATCTGATTTCTTGTATAGCCATAATATCGATTTTGTACTTGAGCATTTCACCAGCCACCTCTTGCATTTTGCCGGCTTGCAGTAAGGTTCTAACATTCCAGGTGGCTAGGTTTAGTTCGGTAGCGTCAAATCCTTTCCGTCGTCCAGTATTCATGTCCAATTCGTTCCGATGTCTTTGCCAGTTTGACCGTCCGTTGTTCCGAGGCTCGTGTAGAGGCTTCACAGCAATTTGGACCGAAGCCCGTTTTCTGTGGTTGGGGAGCTGGCCCAACGCACAACCCTCCTCCTTTATCCAGGCTTGGGACTGGCATAAGCACTTACTCATTAGAGCAGCCACCTAAGGCGGAGTTAACTTAATGTTTAATATTATGCATTGCCTTTTGTAAAACTTTCTCCAATGAAATAATTTGATTACAGAATAAAATTCAAATTTTGGAAAACTACTTTTTGACTATCCCCTATATTATAAATGTCACAGTAAGGATGTTTGTTTGTATGAGACGCTTCCTCGCAAAAACTAATTAATGGATTTGAATGAAACTTAACAATAATACAGCTTATACATCAGAATAACACATGAGCTATAAATTATAAAGATATTTAAGTCTGTGATATTTCTCTACGCCATCTTTGAGCATTATTTTGAACCATTAATTAATAAAGATTTTTGTAATACAATTCATAGAGTTTTTCAATTCATGGCCACCTTTTGTGATACACTCAATGAATCAATGAGTCAAGACTATATAAATTACATATATTTTACCTGTGTAAAGCAATCTCGACCCCTATTTTGAGTTTTATGGATGAAGGATAATTAAGAGTAAGAGAGGAGTGGGATATAAAGCGATGATCTTTACTTTAAGACCAGCGAAGCGGACGGGTATCAAGCTAGTTGTAATATAATTTTCAGTAAATTTAAGAAACAATTCAATACATTAATTTTTTCAATTTAATTCTTCTAAGTTGTTATTTTATTAGAAATAATTTTCGAATTTATGGGATTTTTCTAACTATAAAAATTATTTATTTTTAAACGATATTGATAAATTTCCCCCAAAAAAATGTTTCGTTGAATACATATCATTATCAATGAACATTTTTCTAATTAAAAGTATAATATGAATTTTTTAATTATGTAAAATTATATTTATTTTCTTTTTATTAATTAACAATTTAATGAACAAAATGCAAATTGTGTACACGTTTAGGTATTTTAATAAGCAAATAATATTTAGGGAGATTATCTTTTTAAAATAATAATTTGTAAAAGAAAAATTTGAATAAAACTGTTTTTTGATACTAATCAGACAAATTTGTAAAAAAAATTTAATGTATAATAGCATTTAATTTTTTTAAACAAAAATAATATATTTGGCGTTATGACAAATGTATGAAAATTTATTTAAAAAAATTATAAATATATATTATTATAGACTTACAAACTGTACTAGATTTTACTAGAATGTTATATTTATCTTACACAGTTTAAGAAATTTTTCAATTAAATTAGACGATTAAAATTACATTTTCTATGTAGGCCATCTGTCGTTGAGAAGTTAATATTTTAGTTTGAGGTCATGGAGTGCCATTTGCCATTGCTCTGAAATATCAACCACCATTTCCGCCTCAAACTTTATATTTTCTGTAGGTTTCAACAAATGCGAAAATTACACCATTCTGTATTTAAATCTCAATATCTTCTTTCTTTAGTCTACGCCGTCTAAGGAATAATTTCTAAATCTATAAAGAAATTCATCTAAAATAAAAATAAAATATGTGATTCGTAGAAATTTTGTATTTTTAAATTAACATATTTAATTGTGGTCTGTCTGTCCTCAGCACACTTCAAATTTATTTATTACTAGCTGACCCGGCAAACGTTGTTTTGCCATATAAATAATTTCCTAGTAATTTCTAGTGTAGACAAAAAATAGCTTACTTATTGTAAGTAAGCTATTTATTATTACTACTACACTTGATGCATAAACAATAATGATGGCCGACAACTGTGTAGGGAGTAAGAAAGAAAGGGGACCGGCTTCGTTTTCATCCCTACTCCTTGCTGTTTACTGGGTCAGAAGTGACACCTGTAGACATCTGGCGGGGATAACTAATTAAATGACGATTGATCAGTTTTCGACCGGAGAGGAAAAATGATTAAATTACTAAAATGGCTATTAAAAAATAAGGGTTGATCGTAGAAGGGTGAAAATTGAGGATTGTATGTATTTTTGTTTGTTGTATCATAAAAAAAGAGAAATTAAAAATTTTGTCTAAAAAATAAAAAAAAAAATTTAGGGGTGGACTACCCCTAACATTTAGGGGGATGAAAAATAGATGTTGGCCGATTCTCAGGCCTACCCAATATGCACACAAAATTTCATCAAAATCGGTCAAGCCGTTTCGGAGGAGTATGGCAACGAAAACTGTGACACGTGAATTTTATATATTAGATAAATAAATTTGTTTTTAAATCGTTATTAAATCTTTTGATATTACTTGAAGATTAAAAAATAATAAAAAACATCAGTTTTTATGATTTCCGTATGAAATTTATTTAAGAATTTGTGTGTGGTTTATATATAATTTTTTTTTCAAATTTTTTTTTGTTTTTCCGGTGCCAAAATTATTTTATCAATTAAAACATTATTTTCTATTGTTTATCATTCTAAAAAATAAAAGAAAAACATGCAAAAAATTATGCGTAGATAATTCTAAGAAAAATATTTTTTCCTCATCAAATATAACCTTGAATTTTTTGTTCGTTTCAAATGTATACAAATAATCGAAAACTAGATTCAACTGTTTTATGCTACGTTTATTTTTATTTTCGAGTTAACAAAATTGAATATTTAAATCCTTTATAGTAAAATTTGTAACTGGGTATTTAGCCGTATTCGCTCCGTGTGTTTCGTTTCCATGGTAACGATACACTACTTTAATTATAGAATTGTATGGATGCATATATAATTGTATGGATTGCATTTAAGACTTACATTGAAAATTAAATATTATTGTCTCACAAATTTAAATAAATAATTATGATAATTTACATTTGAAAAATAATATTTGTGCAATTTGATTTCTTATTTTCACAATTTTTAATGCATTAAGTTTAATTAATTCGTGTTTTTCAATAATTTTAATTTGACATTTCTATAACATTAACATGTAAAGAACTGCAAATTAGTCATAACAGCCTCCTTTAACACCAAAATTTTTCACTGGAAGCGCTGGCATCGATTTTATTGTCCCTACCATGACTACCCACACAACGAATAAATAAATCAATAAGTAAAATATCAATAATTCGATCCAAAGAATCAAGAATTAAGCAACTCAAACTCGCATATGTACTATGTCCCTACTTGCATATTAAAAATGTACAAAATGTTACGAAAGCATGCAAACTTTGTCATTGATTTAAACTTAAACAAGAAATTTATTTCAAATAATTTTTCCCAAATGAAGTGTATTTTATACAATAGTTCTATTTTCGGTTTAAACCATTTAAACTGTTTTTTTCGAGTTTCTCGGTATCTATCATAATAGGGGGTAATCCCGGTGTCAAATTGACCATATTATCCATTAAAATGTAGAGCTGAACTTGATACCATGACAAAATCAGTGAAGTTAAAATTGTTTAAAATACGAGGAAGTTATAAGCAATAAAAGATTTCATTCAAAGGTTATCCATCTCTTTTTAGCAAAAGAGATGGATAACCACGTATCTTCTTAGTTCAGTTAGGAATTTTAAACGTTCAAATCTTGCATGCTAGTAAAGATTTTTAAAAACCAACTGCACTTTTCTGTTCTTGAAGTGAGAATTCTTCATCCGGAAGTGATACAAAAAATTTAGTCCGATCCCTTATTAAAAATTATTTGTTGCTAAAATTAATAGAATCTATGTGGCCTTCATTCGTCTCCGATTATCTAAAGAAAGGCGGATTCTATTGTCATGTACTTCCTGATAATTCTAGACAACAATAATTAACATTAAAAAGCTCAACAAAGAACAGTTAACAATAAAAATAAAAAGTAAAATAATAATAAAAAAAAGATTATTGACGCGAACGTCAGCTTCTTGTCTTCGTTGTCTATTTAAACCCTTTATGTCTCTGTTGATGTTGTCCATATCTTGCACCTCCTTCTTACGACTCCCATAACTACTAACATAACTACTAGCATACACAATAGTGTCTACATCCTGGTGGAATCATATAATATTCTTCTGGTAGCTAACACATTACTTTTAACTTACTATTTACTAGACGCCAACGTCAACCAACAACGTTTACTATGAAACTTGTTGCAAGTAAATTCAAATAATAAAAATAAAATTACGATATTTATTTTTGAACAAGGAACAAGCAAGATATTATATAGTTAAGTTGACGCGAACGAATATGAGCTTGTACCCAAGTAACAATGATGAGCGAGCTAAAATATAGTTTTATAACAATAGATAATGCTTACAGGAAAAATATTGAAAATACAGTCGAACCTGAATAAGTGAAATTTCAAGGAATCACATTTCATTTCCTGGTTAGACATGAACTCTTAACTTAATTAACCTGGTTAGACATATGAACCCTTCAGTATTGTAAAGTTGTTTGTTACGCTGGTTGGGCCTATTTAACTTTTGGTTAAATAGGCCTCATTTTTAACCCCCGAACTAAAAATAAGGGTGTTATAAGTTTGACCGCTATGTGTGTCTGTCTGTCTGTCTGTGGCATCATAGCGCCTAAACGGATGTACCGATTTTAATTTTTTTGGTTTCGTTTGAAAGGTAATTTAATGGAAAGTGTTCTCAGCTATGTTTCAAGTGCGAGTTTAAAGTTCCGTACCCGAAAAATTTGTCAGGGCTTTTTAAATTTTGTAAATTTCAGTTGTTGATAACTTAAGTTAATGCAATATAGGAATTAATTGTTGAAATATTATGTATAGACAGTGTTGATTACGTAACGTTTTTTTTTTTTTATGTAATATAAGTAAAGAAAGATAGCAATTCTTACACACAAAGTATCTTTCCTCTCAGTGGATATAGTATATGCTACAAACAAACAAACACATACATAATATATGTAACGTATACATTTAAAATATGTACAATTCCTGTATATACATTATATAATGTTCTAACGTAATTAGCGCCCTCATGGATAAACGGTGATGTTTACGAAAAAATTATTCTAACAAAAATTGTTTATTTTTTTAAGAAAAGGTTCACAAGATAGGTTTTACGAACCCAAGCTCCAATTCACCTTTGTTGCTCATTTTCGAACTCGACTTCACTTTTTACGTTTAATTTCAACTTGATATCTCTTTTCGTTTTTAAGTTATCGTGTTGACAGACCGACGGGCGGACAGACATTCAATATTTTTAAGCCTTAAAAAATTGGGACTAAACTTAATATATCTTGATATATTCCATCCTTGAACATTTTTTGTTTGAAAAATGCTCATAACGCGAGTGCTGACGGATTAACTAACGTGCTCAAATTTTATAACCAAAATTACGAAATGAGTTACTAGGTTAGGTTAGGTTAGGTTATATTGGCTGTCTGTCAAGGACACACTTAGGCTATAGAGGCCATTGTGATACCATATATGTGTTTTACCACCTTTCCGCTGATAATTTCATTTATCAGCCCCTCAATTTCAGAGGCTGAGTGCACCTCCTTCATGCATATACCATGCACTACACCAGCCTATCACAATTATTAATTAAATACACCTTGTTGCGACAGCGGGAATCGAACACGCTACCTTAATCTTACCGCGGACGGAGTTAGTTACGCCTTGACCAACTGAGCTAATACGGCGGCTTAAGTTACTAGAAACAAAAATATTTTATTAGAGGTATTGTGTACTTTATTTTGAACCACACTTTTCGAAAATTTTGTTTGAATGTTCTCTATGTCTGACTGTTTATAATATTCTCTGAAAAGAAAAGCCATAAACAAGCATAGAGTTCTGAGCGAGCATATACTAGATACTCATACGGCCACGACCGTCTAACAGTAATACTACGTATGAACGTACAAGCAAACAAAAAGGACTAAAAAAAGAAAACATATATTGAGACAACTAACGTAAAAAAGAGACAACAACAATACATAAATATATATCTTTTTTAGTAGTAGTATAGTAATATGTAGAGAATGTAAAACGCGCGTGAGAAAATCAATAAATAAATATTTTGTTATGAAAAGTAATGAACCAAAAAATATATTATCATGATCATAAAAACATTTAATACTGGTAACTGAAGTACTGGAGTACCTACACACGTAACGAACCCATCACAACGTGTCAAACGATATGGCACAATAATATGTGTGTGGAGGGGGTGGGAATATATGGGGGAGTACATTACATAGTTCAATTACAATTGAGTGTAAATTTTATTATTTATATTTATTGACTATGTAGTTATAATATTTATTCGAAAATTATTATTTTTATATCGAATATTTTCGATATCAAATTGATACATATTAATTTTTAGGAATACAATGTATAGACAGTGTTGATAAAGAAAGTAAATAAAGAAAGATATCCACCATTAAATAGCCACACACACATAACTGATATTCCCATATTAATCACACCATAAAATTTGCACTTAATTTGTGCTCTCACGGGTAAACAGAGATATTTACAAAAAAAATGTTTCAAATAAAAGTTGTTTATTTTTATAAGGAACATTTTTTATATTTAAACTTTTGTTCTATCTCCAATGGTTTACAAGATCGGTCCTACTGACCAGGCCCAATTGACCTATGACAGACAACCGGAAATGGACTAATTAGGTTATTCTATGAACACCTATATCATTATTTTTTTCGTAGCATCAATATTTTTAAGCGTTACAAACTTGGGACTAAACTTAATATATGTATATTTCATATATACATGGTATAAATATAAAAACGTTAACAAATTAGTTTTAAAATCGATAATAATTGTTGAAGATCATGTAATAATAATAAATACATATTTTTAAGTATTGTAAAATAAAAACATAAATAATAATAATAATAATAATTGTAATATTTAATCAACCCAATAATAATAATAATCAAGTTTAAATAAGCATGTTTATAAAGTCACGTATCACATACATACATAAGTATTAAGTATAAGTATTATGTTGGTAAAAAGTACATGTATACAAACATATAAATATTGTTATCTCACTTACACACATTGTACTTGTATATGTATCTTATTGATGGTTTTAGTTTAGTATAGTTTGTGAGTTGTGATATATATTCATTGTAATATGCAATTGGTTTGTATGTCCGATGTATAAAAGTGTCTTTAAATACAAGTAAAAATCAAAAATATTATTTCAAATTTCTTGGGCGGCATATTTCAGGCAAGTCAAAGTCGCCATTGTTATAACTTTATTGAGTGCCATAAACTTTATTGTGTGTCTCTTTATGCAAGCCCGCATTGCTCATAGAGGACACGAGACGGGTGTACGACTTTTCTACCTATCTCAGTTTCTCTAAAAGTAATGAGATAGGTACAAAAAAAATATTGTCTCTTTGTCTTACTTGTATTACTGGTTGGCACTGGTTAGGTTGTCGCTGTCTTGCTCGGTATTTAGTTACAGAAGTGTTACGAACTTCTCTAAGTTACATTTGCCCATGCCTGTTGTAAATCTACAGTATTGTAAAAAAGTTTTGATTCACAGTACATACACATAAGCCAAATACATGTTTTATAGTCAAGGAATGAGTTATTTTTAGCTTTACAATACCACGCAACTACAAAAATATATAATACTAGCTGTTACCCGCCCGCTTTGCTGGGCAACATCCCCACTTGCACCCCTCCCTCCACATTTCCTTGCGTTGGATAACAGTTTTGTAATGTACACGTCATGCTCTTTTATTTGATACCCCACTTAGGTATATTTGTAAATATTCGATATTTCCTTCCCACTTTCTCGCTACACCTTTCTACCCTCCGAAGGTTAAAAAAATTTCTAAATGTAATTTAAAACATTCTGACCAAGTTTTGAACTATTAAAAGCCATAATTGAAAAATATGAATTTATTATTCATGAACACCCCCGCAACCCCCCTTGTGGGTGGAATTTCGTAAAATCCGTTCTTAGCTGACCTCTACTTGGCAAAAGGAATATTCCTCCCAAATTTCAAGTCTCTAGGTCTTATAGTTCCAGAGATATCGTGATGAGTGACTATCTATCTATCTATCTATCTATCTATATCTATAGAAAGTCTCCTATATATTTATAGATATTGTGTGCAAGTGATGCTTATAAATTTGATAATATAGATATCGCTCTTCAATCATCAATACTTTAACTATAATCGTCTCTGTTCATCAAATGATGGATCTTCGGTGAACTCATAATTAAATTAAGATTTTGTTTTTATATCATGGGTAATCTTATATTTTTATGGTATTATTATAAAATACAAGATTGTCTAAATATTTAAGATAGTTTTTTATCACACTTTCTAGATTTTTTGATATAGAAATATCTAATTGAAAACATATATGATTCATCATTTTTTTAGCCAACTTTGAACGATAAAATAATAATAAAAAGCTCGATGACTTAAGAATTTTTTGTGATTTTTGGAAACTTTGTTAATCAAAAAATGTATTTATAAAGTTTTATTGAAATCCCTAGCATTATTCAATCCTTGTACTTCTTGCTATTGCGCTGGCTCTTATCTTTCGTCAATAATGCTAGTTTGTACATATCTTTCAGTATTCTTCGAAACATAAGCGAGAATTTTCGAGTGAACTATGTCAACATTTCCTAGTCTAGATTTTTTTAAACTCCTGTGAAGATATATTATTGTGGTTGACTAAAATTTCAGCTCAGTTTGTCCTAGCTTTAAGCTAATGGACAAACAGACAGCTAGGAATTTTTCAACGTGGTTTTTCATCTCGTTATTATTATAATACTTTAAATAATATACAAAATACATAATACAGAAACATACAAACGGACATATACGACTAATATATAATCGGCCATCATCGGTGTTACATAGTATAAATGTATGCACTACTATAATGTGTAATATATTATAAATGCAACTATATTCAATAAAGATACATAATACAACTAACATATGTATAAGACTGAAATAGATATATTTTAATCAAAATAATGCATTTGTAATATGGAAATACCAATGGTGTTGTCTAGTCGCTCGATCTCCGTTGCTTGTTGCAATATCATACCGATACCTACTAGGACGGACATACTAACTTAACTACAATGATGATTGACTATATTTTATTAATTTGACATAGATTTTCATTTAAGAGAAATTACTAGAAAATTATGTACATTTTGATTGTTTTTCTTTTTAAAGCTTTTAGGAGGAAAATAAATAATAAAAACTCGACTGAAACAAATAAAAAACATAATAAAAATGAAATAAATGAATCATTTCAATAGAATTTTATGTGACCCAATTTTACTACGTGTGTCGTACAATGTTTTTAATACACAGAAAATATTTTTGTGTTTTTGTGTATTCTGAATGTGTGGTAAATTAAAATAGCTTTTTTGTTTTTTAAAAAAGATTACCGAGAATTATTTAATGGTTTATTTCGAGTTAAATAAAGATAAACTTATTTATTATAAACGAGACAGAAATCCTGTTGAAAAATCAGTGATACTTGTATTCTGATAAAACAACGCATTAGTTTTTACACGTAAATTATTATTTTTAACCGACTTCAAACAAAAAAGGAGGAGGCTATCAACTCGACTGTATTTTTTTTTGTGTGTGTTAGCTCAGAACTTTCGACTGGGTGAACCGATTTTGATGATTCTTTATCTATTTGAAAGTTGGTGCTTCCCGTGTGGTCCCTTTCATTTTGGTCCAGTTCTTACAACGGCATCCACGAGAGAAATCTATAAAAGTCTTAAATTTGCTTTAAGTATGCACGACAAAACGACGAATAACTCTATATCACGCCAACCGATTTCGATGATTCTTTTTTTAAATACAAATTAGTTAGTGTACTTTAGATTCACTAAAAATCACAAAATAAAAACAACTTTTAACAAAAAGAAAACCGATAATAATAAGAAAAACTTTTCCAAAACAAATTAATATGCACTTAAAAGTAAAAAAATAACGATAATATAATGTAGGTCGGTGTCAGCCAAGCTAATGTAGCAAACTGTTCTGTCAGATATGTTTCCTTGGCTGACACCGACTCCAAAAATAACAATAATTTTAACTACATTATATTTTGGAAAAGTTTTTCTTTTGAAGTCGGTTTTCTTTTTCTTAAAAGTTTTTTTAATCTTCTTATCTGCTCATGTTAATAAAACAGACTGGCTCAAAAAAGTATTTGATAATTTTAATTTCGTTTTTGACAATACAATGACATATCTTCAGCACATGTGCTACGTCAAGACACCCTGTATATACAATATATTGTTTAAACTTCTATTGTTACCTATCATATTTGTTAACATCAAAACTCCTCTTCAATATTCCATTCGGAATCCAATCTGTAATTTTTATATAACCATTTTATTTTAAAATTTATGTAACAATATTAATAATAATAATTTTTTACACAAAAAAAGATTTTGTGAATAATTAAACATAAATAATTATAAACATAAATACATTGTCAAAAATATGACGTAATATTACAACAAAAACTGATTGATGTCACATGATGACGTAAAATATCTAAATAAAAAGAGATAAATATATTCAATCCTATATATACTATCAGAAAGTTGTTACTACGAGTCTATGTACATACCTCCAACAATAGTACACGTTGAACAATTGTGCGTCACACAGCCTCACAGGAATGTGTGGGAAATTGTATGAAAACTTTTATATATAATGTGTGGGAATTGGTATATGGTAGTAGAATGTGGGAGAGAGACGAGCTTTTATCATCCATCCATCGTTATAAATGTAGGTAAAATATTTTACAAACGGAATTGTGGGGGTGTTTGTGTATACTTCTAGCACAAAATAAACTAAATTGAAATTCAAGTATTCAATTATTTAGAAAAAAAAAACAAAAAGTTTCAAACTAAAGTTGTATTTTATTATTGATTGTTACGTAGATAGTCTGTAGCTTCTAACTTATCAATTCTGTTATTCAGAGGTTAAGGACGTTACTCCGCTACAATATTATGTACATGGTAAGAGTATATGAGTTTGTAGTTAAATGAAGTATAATATTTGTCTAATACTGTATCAACGGAAGCTTTACTTACACAATACTCTGCTATAGTTGTTTTTGTTACAACCACAATACTCATTAATACAATACATGCAATAAAAATTAAAATCGATTGATAAACATGGATGATATAAGCAATTTGATAATTTTTTCTATCTTTTTCTTGCAAAAACTTTTGATTTGTTTCTATGGCAATCGCAAGTTATGACGTCACCACGTACTATATTCTTCTCTTTCCATTTGTACATTTATATATTTGCACTTATTTTAAACTTATAATTCTAGTTGATATCATGATGGTGATATTATATACAGTCAAACCTGGATAAGCGAGAGTTCAAGGGAGCACAATCTCATTCTCGTTTATACAGGTTTCTCACTAACACGAGTTTCACGCTAATTCAAGTACATGGGTAGCGTTTCTCTCTTATAGAGATACTCAGCAATAACAAGTCACAGCAAGTACGAATGTATAATATGATCGTATCTATAGTTCCTTCTAAATAATAATGTGTCAATTTTAATCGGTAAAAGGTGTGGTAAATCGCTTTCAAATTTTAACATTATGTGAATTGTGCATTTAATTACTTACTTTCCAAGGTTTGTAAATTTCTTCGTATATTTCAATTACGCAGCAACTACCTTTAGTTCATAATAAGCCAGTTACCTTTTTTCGATAAGTTTTTTGAAGCGTTCCAAGATTGTTTTTGTTTATGTCTTGAAGTCTCATTGCTTTTTCTAAGTATAACTTTGTATATATTGTGTTATCTTGTATCTCATTGCAATATGTTTTGCGTTAAGTGTATATAATAATATTATGTAGGCACCTACACATCTAAATATTTCATACTTTTACCCATTGACTTAGTACCTACTAAGTATAATAATTTGCATATTAAGAAGTATTATGTAAATGATTATAAATGTATGCGTTATGTTTGTGTGTAAAAGCGAAGGGGGATTTCCTTCCGTCATTTTGTTGTTTTGTTTAACTTGTTTTTTTGTTGTTTAAAAAAGGTTGTTTTACATAGCTACTACAATTGAACTTAAGAAACCTCAATTGTTTTGTTTTTAGAGTCATATATGTTTTTCTGTTTTTAATCCGATATAAGATTGTTAGGTCTTTTCTACATGTGAAAAAGTTTGATGTATGATAAAAAACGTTCGAAAAGTAAAATATATTCAACGCTTCGATAACAATAAAATAGTAAACAGTATTGTAAAAGCGTTTTGGTTTATTGCACGGTACATATACTTAATTCCAAAAAAACTGCCACAGTTAAAACATTCTAAGCGTACTAATCATATGTTATGTTATAATAGTAACACTAAGAATATTTTAAAACGAGCATTTTTTTTTACATAGAGTATACATATCAAATACATGCTTTATAGTTAAATAATGTGTTATTTTTAGCTTTACAATACCACGCAACTACAAAAATATATAATATATTGTGTGCAAGTGCTGCTTATAAATTTGATAAAATAGATATCGTTCTTCAATCATTAATACTCTAACTATAGTTGTCTCTGTTCATCAAATGATGGATCTTCGATGAACTCATAATTAAATTAAAATTTTGTTTTAATATCAGCGACAATCTAATATTTTTATGGTATTATTATAAACTACAAGATTGTCTAAATATTTTTGATAGTTTTTTATCACAATCTCTAGATTTTTTGATATAGAAATATCCAATTGAAAGGATACTATATGATTCATCATTTTTTTTAGCCAACTTTAAACGATAAAATAATAATAAAAAGCCCTATGACCTAGGAATTTTTTGTGATTTATGGAAACTTTGTTAGTCAACAACTATATTTATTGAAATCCCTAATATTATTCAATTCTTGCAAATCTCCTTAAGATGTATTTTGAACTCTGTTTTAAGTGTGAAATTACCTTTACTAATAAATAAAATAAACCATATATTATTTTATTTCTAAATATTCTAGACAAAATTTTATAATAAAAACGTATACACACAGCTGTTCACTCTTGTTCACACGTCTTGCACCCCCTGTTTCACTGTGCTCCGTTCTGCTTCTTACATATACTTGTTTGTTATATTTTATGTTATTGCTTGTTGCCTTGTCGCCTTGTCTTTTAACTTTTTATTCCTCTCGGGTAAGGTATTGAAAAATTAAATTGGTCCTTTGTAATTCTGTTATTCTTTAAAAAAGGATTTTTTTTATAGTTTTTAATTTTAGAGGGGTTACAAGTTTTTTGGCAGATTCTGTCCAATATTTAAAATTGTATAAATCACAACCTAATTGTTATACACCCCTAAGAAATGGATTCTGTAAAAAAAATTTCGAGGTCGTAAATTTAACATATTAACAATTCGAACAACCGGAATTTGTTCATGTTTCTAGGGGCTATTAACCTAATTTGATTCGATTTTTTTTGTATTGCTGTTACTAAGGTGGCAATTCAAAAAATTATTTTAGTTTCTATTGGATTTCAAAAATACAATAAGATTTTTACTTTACTTCGAAATAAAGCATGTCAAAACCTATATTTTTGCAATTTAATGAATTTATTATATTAAAATTAACGGAAAATCTATGTTTAAATGTAGTGTCAGTCACATATGGAATCACCGAAAAAACATGTTATTTCCGGAAACGTTAAAAGTTAAAATATTGTTTGATTCTCTTAAGGTATTTCCAGCATGGTATTTGCAGTTTCTATGTTAAAGCAATGGTACAATTTTTTTTTCGACAGAATTTAACGAAAAATTAAATTTAAGAATTTAATAATGCTTACTATTAATTCCCAAAGTTTCAGAAATTTTGACCGTTTAAAATGGGAAATAATTATGCCAACGTCCCAATTTCGATCAATTTACGTCAAAATTAATATTTCGAAAGTGAAAATTAATTTCTAATATGGAAATCTTCTCTTTTTTTAGAATTTTATTGTATAAACATTTTTTTCTACTTTTTCTTCAATATATAATAATATCATAAAAAATAGTTGGAGAGACCGGACATTTTACATGCTTTAAATGGGACATGACCCTCAAAATCGCGAACCTTGTCTTTAAATATCTCGCGATCTAAACGGTCAAAAATTATGAAATTTTAGGAATTCATAAAGCTATTATAAACCCGAGAAAAAAAATTCGGCCAAATCTGTCGAAAAGTGATTTCATGCTGGTACTACCTTAACAAAAAAAATTGACAATACATTAACGTCTATGGGACGCTTTACCAGGTATTGAACACGGGTTATGACATGCATAAATTTTTCTCTAGTTAAAATCATCTCTATATATTATAAATGCGAAAGTAAGCATGTTTGTTTGTTTCTTTGTTTGTTACGCTTTCACGCTTAAACTAGCGAATGGTTTTTAATGATACTGTACAGTAATATAGCTGATATATCAGAATAACACATGAACTATAATTTATAAAGATATATTAAAAAAAAATTTAAAAATTTAATTTAATTTGACATTTGACATTACCATAAATTACAGATTTCTGTAAAAATAGTCAATATAAAATATTTCACAGCCATCTTTTCTGATATACTCAATGAAAAATTACGACTATTAGACAGTTAAAAAAATAGAAAACCATACATATATTTTACCTGTGTAAAACAATCCATTATTTCGAGTGTTATAGAAAAGCGATAAGCAAGAGCAATCTTTATCAATCTTTACTTTTAAACCAAGCGAAGCGGGTGGGTATCACTCTAGTATCATTATAAATATAAAAAAAAGTTACATAATCAAATATGAAAGCGCATCAAATCATCTTTTTTTTAACCAGTTGAAGTTGAATAATAAATTAAAATTATTTTACTTTTAATATAATATTAATATGTAAATCAAAATAAAGAATTATTTCAAATTTGTTGTTGTAATAAAAATTTGAAGAATACCTACGGGGGAAGTCATATCCTTTTCATCTTAACATTTTTGGCATATGCAAGAATAAGGAATGAAGTTATTAAAAGGTAAAGACATCCAAATACTATAAAAAAAATACATGTTATTATTTCTCATATGAGATTTATTTTTTTTATCAATTGTTCTATCCTTATCGTTTGTTGGAAGTATAAGAGAGAAGGATAAAGAAGGATATATCTGAATTTATTTTATTGTATTTTCGGAGTTTAGAAAGATTTGGGGGAAGCTTGTTTATTTCTTCTGTATTCACTCTGGTTCTCTATAAATAAAGATTTAAGGACTAAAAGTGCTTCTATTTTTACCCAACTGCCCGAGAAATAGGTAAAGTTACTTGGACATTGGTAATCATACCTCTTTGGTTAATCCTGTTTATAAGCGGATTAACAAATTTTGATAAATGAAGTAGTATTCGTATATTCTATGATTCTTTTACGAAATTGCAAGTGGCAAGGAATGGTTTCACGAAACTACATCATATTTGACGATTTTTAAGTAATTTGATTATTTCATAAATAATTTTTTCGTGTCTTATCGCTTGGCAAATTATTCTAAGCAGCATTTAAGATGTCCATAAATTTACTTTCGAAATGTTTTTAGTCTTGATTTCAATCAATTTTAAAGGATCATTTTTGTCCCATAATAGTTGTAATTATTCCATATCCCTGACAATTTCGTGGATATCGTAAACACTGTTTAAAAAAAATTTAAAACACGAAATGTCTGACGCATGTGCAGAACGCGTGAGCAAAATAAATATCTTATCTTGCGAGTAAAAATAACCGGACGGTTGACTCGAATACTGACGGGTTAAAGATACATGAAGACCAATCAGTTAGTCACACACATCCTTAAAATTGGCTAGTTAGATAAGTTTCCTTGAGAGGTGTAAATTTTCCAGAATACCTATCCTCCTTTTTACGTCAATATGTCATGTTTTTTATTGCATTTGTTCGAAGATTTGCACGCTTCTATAACCCTTATAAATTAAGCAATAGAGTTAAAAATTTGTATGAAGATAGAGTTCGTTTCAAGCAACTACTTTTTGGCAGTGTCAACTTTCCAAAATCCCAATCCGCCATTTATGTTGAAATATCATGCTTGTCGCAATTTTTAAATCCTTTCGCACTTCTAAAGATCCTCCAGCTTGAGCTACAAGTTTTAAATTTTTACATGAATTGAGTTAAAAAATACCGTTTGTTAACGTCAACTTCTCAGTGCTCCAACTCTCACTTTTTTAACCCCCCGAACCAAAAAAAAAGGGTGTTATAAGTTTGAACGCTCTATGTGTGTGTGTCTGTCTGTCTGTCTGTGGGATCGTAGTGCTTAAACGGGTGAACCGATTTTGATTTCTTTTGATTCTTTTGAAAGGTAATTTAATGGATAGTGTTCTAAGTTAAGCTTACAAGTGCGAATTTAGGGTTTTGTACTGGAAAAACCTGAAAAAGAAAAAGATAATTTAAAGGAGAGTGTTATTAGATACTATTCAAGTGCGAGCTTAGGGTTCCGAAATCGAAAAATTTTTCGGGAGTTTCTTAAATTTTGTTTAAAATATTCGAGTTCAACAGCATGCAAAGACGAAAATTCCTTTTCAATAAAAGCATCTAAAAAGGGGCAGCTAATAATGTCATTCTTGAATACATAAACATTAATTAAACGTTAAGAACTTTTATTAATTATCTAATTAATGAAACATTTTTTTCTATTTAATATAAAATTAATATTGAAAATATTAATTTTTATATTAAAATAAAAATGACTTAAGTATGTTAAGATATTATAACTTAAATAAGTGTTAGTTGTTATATAGATTGTTTTTATAAATAATATTATCTACACTTAATAATTTAATTACTTATTACATTATTTTGGTGGTGTAGTACTCGTATATTGAAATAAGTACAAAAACAACATCATAATTCTGTACTGTACTTAACTTAAACTTAAAATATAAACACATACGTATTGTAAATATTTTATAAGAATTTTAAGTACCAATTAATACCAACAAGACTCAAAAAGATAATTATACTAATCAGTATCAGTATAGTCAAATTCATATAAACTAGACCATATAATACTTTCATTTGTTTCATATTCAATTTGTATAATTATACAGATTATAATCATAAGTCGAGTTTATGAAAGAAAATTTTCGCTGATATAAGTATTTAGCAATATCTAAAAATTCATAAATCTGATATTGAAGTTAATCTCATTTTTGAAATACTTGAGCTACAATTATTACCTTTGAAATCGTTTTTCATACTTAAAAAGATGTTAAAACAAGTGAAAAGAACAATTGACTGTGTTAATTGTTGAAATACCCTGTATAGAAAGTGTTGCATGTCAGTACTTATTTCTTATAAATTGGAAGAGTTAACATTATTAAACCAACACAATTATGAAAGCCTTTCGATAACCATTTGTTTTGTTCTTCGTTTTTCGAAAATCTTTCGCAATACCACTAATTGAAGCTACCTACAAATGCCCTATCTTTTATAGTTTTGGAGAAAATGGACACCAAAATTTTGTCCTAGTTTGCGCCTTCACGAGTAAACAGTAATGCTTATAAAAAAATGTTTTCAACAAAAGTTGTTTATTTTTTATAAGGAACATTTTTACAGGTCCAAAACTCAATTGATCTATGTTGCTTATTTACGAACACTAACTCACTTTTTACGTTCTGACCACGTTATAAACATTTAACCTTAATATTTCTTTGTTTTGAGTTATCATGCCGAGTAGACGAGTAGACAAACGGAAGTGAACTAATTTTATACTTAAATGAAATTCCTATACCAAAATATTGTTAATAGAATCAATATTGCTTAGCGGCACCAACTTGGGACTAAAATTAGTATACCTTGATATGTATCACATATATAACAGGGTATAAACTGGATTGGGGAGAGTCTTTTATCATGGTGCCTACAGTACCTGCCATAAAAAAAATTAGCCGACTCTGTTAAAGATCTTTTCATTTCATAAATAATTACTGTTTAATGATTTTCTCAATATTTTATCAAAGATAAATCTTTTAAAATCTCTCGATTTCCACAAAGTATAATTAATGAATAATAAGATACAAATCTTCATCTTTGAAGAAAAAAAAGTGAATATAAAGTTAAAAAATAGGATTAATTAAAATTTTTAGCACCGAATAAAATAAAGTATTACATATTACATAAAACAAATTAATATGTTAATGTACTACTTTATATCAAAAATATACATATAAAAGCCAATGATGTCGTCAGTTAGTAGGTATACATGTATTAGTTTATATAGACTACCCATACACTATACGGTGGTAATATAGCATAGCAGTGTAGTCTCACTCTTACAGATATTTCACATTCGATTCGTCGTACAACATCGGTATTTATAACAAAGATAACAATATATATATAATATCTATGTATAAAACAAAGATAACAATAATGTAAGTATGTATATGAGGATACTATACTGTAATAAGTATACACATGCATGCATACTGTGTGGAAGTATACAAGTATGTATGAGTACGAGTAATAGAGTAGTACATGTTTCACTCACTCACTCTAATAGACGAGTCAGTTGTTGTTTGCGAGTGACACACATTAAAGCATTTGGCAAGTGTAACCATTGCCATGTTATACCTATTGCTTGCTATCTGTTTGTAATACTAACTTGTTAGTCATTTGGCGGTGCTATCGCTATGTTCAATGTGTCTACACAGGACATTTGTGAATACTTAGAGGATACTTAAATTCATTCTTTACTCCTCTCAATTTAAATCAAAATACACTCTTTTAAAACAATCAAAAATTATTTAATTTGTTATTATTGTTATTATTATTTTGTGTTAAAGTTTTATGTGATTGTGAATTTTATATTTTAAGTGATAAAAATTAAAGTGTTGTGACGTCACTTATTACTAAGTGAATTATTTATTATTACTAAGAGAAAGCAAAGTGATGTTGTTGGTTGTTTCATGAATAAAATTGTGAAGTGAATTGCGTGTGGAAAGTTTTTTTTTTTTAAGTGTTTGGAAAATTGTGTTGATTAAGTGGGTTATAACAAGTAAAAAAAAATTCAATTAAGTGATGTGATTTCTGTGTGTGTTTTCTTTCAAAATGATTTTTGGATTAAAATTACCTGAATAAAAAAAAAGAAGAAGTCAATCGTGATATTTTAAGGATTACTAAGAATTTTCAAGGAATGTTTAAAACAACGTAAAATGTAGGTTTTTATTTTTAAATTTTCAAGGTTATAAATTTTTTTTAAATAATAATGATGGAAGACGCGCATATCGTTTGCGGCGACGTCTTGATTATTATGATTGCAATAAGTATAATTTTAATAAGTGTTTTTCTCTCGAGTTCTTTTTTAATTCAATTTGGCAACACTGTTAATGTAGTATATTATTTTTTTTGGTGTACCCTATTTGTGTTGTTTGAAAGTCTATTTTTAAACACAAATTTTTGTACAAGAAATATTTGAAATCGTGTGGTTAGTTCAAAGTTTTTATTTTTTTATTCTTTGAATAATGTCACAAATATTCTTTTTTTTTCAAATTGTATTTAAATTTTGAAACGTTTGACTAATAAATAAATATTTTTCTTCATGTATAGAAGTTTATGAGTCATTTAATGTTTAGGGATTTTCTGTTTGGTTTTTATAAATAATAAAGTGGGGATACATTCTTTGACTTGAGGTTGAAAGAAGACACTTATTTGAATATATTGACTTATGACTCATATTTGTTTAACGTCCTTTGATTCTTTCTTCCGTATTTGTCATTTTTAAACAAATATAATCGGTTAATCATTTTTGTCCTGGGAATATTTCTAATATAGTACTATTAAACAGTGCTTCGGGGAGAAAACTTTCGGGAAAAAGTAACTCATTTGAACATAGCAATGTACTAGTGAATTTTGGAAAGAAAGTAGTTTTTTCATAATTTGATACATTTTATAATCGTGAAAGTTTGGATGGAAGGATGTTTGTTACTCTTCCACGCAAAAACTACCGAACGGATTTGGATGAAATTTTGCATAGAGATAGATTATAATCTGGAAGAGCACATAGACTACGTAGACTACGGCTTTTTATCGCAAGAACCGTGTTTTCGAAAGAGTTTTGTAAAAGTTCGTTAAATAGAGAAGGCTTTGATTAATTTACACAGTAACGATAAATACTCTCAAAACCTCTTTTTGTCGCGAGTAACATCGCGGGTAGCAGCTTGTAATTCATATTTTAAACAGACATTGTCTGGTTTAAAATGCCTATCCAACTGGCGTAGAACATGTCTGAAAAGATTTTATCATTTCAACTGCTTCAGACAATTTGAATGAAAAAAGTATGTTATTAATTGGTCGTGACTATAAATTTTTTTACAATGATCATTATTAATTGACACCTATTATTTATGTTTGGTATTGGTAGTACAGCCAATAAAACTAAATAATTTAAAACTTTACTTGGAAATTGAAGGTTGACAATTTGTATTATTTATCTTTTTTTCAATTTATGAATAATCAGTAGGGATCGGATTCTTTATGAATTGTATTTAGCCTGAAACACTTTCAATTCATTTTATATCCCAAATTTTGTAGTTAAACAAACTTTTAATGGTTTTAAGTTGAAAATTTGAAACGATTAGAAGAACATTCAAATATTCCCATTCATAAAATGATTCAATTTGACTCTCATTTATCTCGCGTTCTTTTTTAAACAATAGCGAATTTAGAATTCGTAAACAAGCAAAAACTCAGTATGCACAAAGTATTTAAATAATTATGTAGGTATTGAGTTTTTCTGCTTATTTTCGTTTCTTGTATTATTATTTTAAGCAATTTAATAAACTACATTAGTCAGATATCGATACTTTTCGGTGAATTTTGTTTTCAAAATATCATCTCATGAGAAAACGATTTTAACTAACACCTAATTAGAAAAAGGTGATATCACAACTTTAGGTATTGTCTAACATCTTCCTCATTCTTTACAATATTCTATTTTATTCTTGTACAGATACAACAAATTTTGTCTAGTCACGATTAATTCTTAAACTTAAAATAAATTCTTTTTTTTTTTTAAATAAAATATGAATTGAATATACCTAGTTCTATGATCTTATTGAATATCCGGTGCTCTCCACCCACAGTTCATAAATATCTTAAAAAAAGATATTCAATTACTTATAAAAATCGATTAAAAGAGTAGATGATTAAAAAACCTAAACATCTCATCTTATGTGTGACAGTTTGTGCGTCACTTTCTCTAGCATTGCAAGAATAACATGGCAAAAGTACTTGCGAGTGAGAGTAAACTTGAATTTATCTACATTATTTAAACGTCGTGCTTCACTTCGGGCAGTCTAAACTAGTTTGTTTCGAACAAAGATTCGATTTACAAACGGACACATTATTTGACACATAATAAACAGTGTATTCCGTCAGAATCATGTCAATTAGTCAGTAATATTTAGTCGCATGATGAGACTTTTGTTCATGTGTTATGCACATGCGTGAAATATTTCGTACGTGATTATTATTGAATGATGTTTTAGACTAAAATATTAGAGCAGAGAAATAATCTAAAAACTGAATTTTTAAAAGTTTTTTAAATTTAATGAGTACAACTTTTATTAAACTAATGAAAGTACACGAACAGGCATGAAAATATCCGAAATTAATATTTTTTTGCTAACACTTTTATTCTCATGATGAAAGAAATTCTCATAATTTCTGTCTTCAAAACTGTAGATATAGGTTGAAAAATCATAATTTGAAAATAGATAAAATTATATGAAGATAGAAAAAGTTTCAATCACGCATGACATTTGAAAAATAACAAAGCGCGAGGTGCTGACGAATTGAGGACACTCGAATTTGAACAATCTTTTCCGAGGAAATTATTCCATCACAGATTTTCCCATTCTCGAAAGAAATTCAATTGTTCAACCTTTTTTATCACCAGGAATGTCAATATCCAGTAAATGCTAAAACCATACTATACGATTGTTTAAATGCATAAAAATCTTGACCCTGTTTCATTTCCAACAAAGTTCCCAGTGTTTTTTTTCCTAATAAATAAATACAAAATCTTGATTATCTGAATAACTAATCGACATATGTTAATTATCACTGACTTTTCATATGTCTTATATTCGTTTCATCTCTTTCTAATAACATATTATACTTTTAATATAAAATTGTTTTTTAATTATTAGTTTTTATAAAAAAAAGTTTTTGATTTTTAAAACTTTGAGTGAGAATTTACCGACTTAGACCGTTTATTTTTATTGTACCTGAACTCTGAAGAATATATTTTTAAAAGACCCCATTGTTAAAACACCCCTTTTATTGTAGTTTTAAAGAAATAAATGAGGGTTGTATTTTGAAAGTTATTAATAAAACTTTTGTTATACCTTTTTTTTTTTTGAAGAAAGTAGCTAGGTCAAACTTAAGAGCGGCATGATTAATTTTTTTTTGGATAGATATCTCGTAAGTTTTGCATACAATTGTTCAGTTTAAAGTAGAATGATAACGGTATCTGATGGGGAGTTACATCGTCGCACACGCGTTGTAAGTAAAAGACGTACCTATTTATCCAATCAAGATGCTACAAAACTCTTCGTCAGATTAATTTTTTACCCTGTATATATGTAATATATATCAAAGTATACTTAGTTTAGCCGCAAGTCTGTAACGTTTCAAAATATTAATGCTTCGAACAAAATTTTGGTCTATTTGTTCATACAAGTAAAGTTTACAAAATTTAAAAGACCCCGAAAAAATTTATCGGGTACGGATCCTTAATCTTGCACTTGATACGTATCCTTCTCCAAACTGAATCGATTTTGAGGTTCATCGGCTCTTTTTTAGTTGTTCCGGATGCAGAACTCTATATTCGCACTTGAAACATAGCTAAAAATTCTCTCCATTAAATTACTATTCAAACGAAATGAAAAAAATCAAAATCGATAGATCCGTTTAGGTGCTAGGATGCCACAGACGAACAGACAGACACACATAGCGGCCAAACCTATTATAGCACCCCTTTTTGGGTTCGGGGGTTAAAAAGAACCTAAAAAGCCCATTTTCGGTTATCCGTCTGTCTATCAATATGATTACTCAAAAACAGAAAGAGATATCAAGCTGAAATATAAAATTTTTTGTTGGAAACATTTTTTCTTAAACATCACCCTTTGAAGGCACCAATTTGGATATAACTTTTGTATCCATTGTCTCCAAAATTATAACAGGTAGGGAGTTTTTATACAAGATATTTCAACAATTAACTCAGTCAATGGTCTCAGGAGCTAGCAATAAATAACATAAAAAATTACTTACTGTCCGATCAACCTTAACGAGCTATTTTTTTCGAAACCACTATGTTAAAACTAATTCGTGAAAAAAAAAAAATTTCTAACTCGATACCTGAATGAATAATTTCCACTTTATATGAAAAGTGAAATCTCAGCTTCTTTAACAGCCACCCTGCTTGATAGATGAGCCTCTTTATATTTTTCGACAGAAAAACAACTCTAGAGACACAAACAAACGCATTCGCATTCCATTCTTGATATTTTTTGCGACACACGCAATATTTATTCTGTCGTATTCTATTTATTTATTATTAAACGCAATTTTTATCCGACTAAAAGGATATGTATGTGATAGAAAGAGATGAATAATAATATAATTTTGAGGAAGAGAAATAAATAATATCTAATATCAGAGTCGTTATTCGTTCGTTATAACAATTTAAATAAAAAAGAGAAGTGAATTTAGAGTATATAGCAGCTAGCAGTGGTGAATGCTATCCGTCCATGTTCCTCCGTGCTCCGTGTGCTAACTGTATAGCATAGTATTTACTTTTATTTATTTGTTTATTTAATATTAACGATCCGACATATTACGCTTTTTTTTTTTTTTTTTAAATGGCTGCCTTTTTGTCATAAATATTTTGTAAAAATGTTATTTTTTTACATTCTTTGAAAATTGTATAAAAAATGTCGTTGAAATTTTTAAAACAAAGCGATGATAAGATCATATTTTGAAAACCGTTAGTCTGATAAATATAATAATTTTAAATCAGATTTTCGTTACTTTTGGAACCTAATTGCTCTAGAACTAGAGCTCTAGTTCTCGTTACCTTTACAGCACTAGATTTAAAATAAACCATTTAGATTTAAAGTTCGAGAAAAATCAGTTAGCTTATTGTAACAAAATCAGAAATTTGAGAGTCTGTTAAGGATATGTCTATCTTTTGCCTCTAAGAAAATGTTCAAAACCGTAGACTTCGTAATGAGTCTTCTGACATATAAAGATTTGCAATTTTTCAGAATTTTTTTTATAATGTCAGAGAATTTCTGCGATATTCAAATATATCCGGGTGTTAAAAAATAAGAAAATTAAGAACATTTAAAAATACGTATATCTACATCATTTAACTTGGCATGTGGATCAGTCATAATAAAAATAGTAAATAATAAGTGTAAATAAACATAATACGTATGATTGTAGCGTACTCTAAACAAATATTGTAATATTACATAGTGTACTGTCATTGTGATGTGTGTAATTTAATGTAACAGTAATATTGTAATACTAGTAATATGATACAGGAAAATTAATTTATTTAATCATAATCATATCAAAAATTGTCATCTTAACACACATATACTGGGTGCTCACTGTAAACTGTACCATTGTCTACATTTATAAATATTACTAGTAGGTATTACATATACAGGGTGTCCTGTGACTCGATGGGCATAGATTTGGAGTGTATTCTTTGGGCAATTTTAAGTCGAAAATGTCTTATATACTTTTGTCCAAAATTTAATGGTTAAAGAGTTATGGACACTTGAATTTAATCAATAAAGTAAAGACATTGTTGAGAAGTTGCTGCTTAATTTTAAATTAATAAAAAATGTTTTCTTCGGACCATGCTAAATGCTTTTTCTTCTTGTACCGGACGTTCTGCATTAGATTTAGGAAAATTACCTTTTTCTGTCATATGACGATATGCACATTTAAGATCACTTGTTTATTAGAAATTCTTTTTCGATCAGGAAATCGCCGTTAATATTCCCACACTGACGCTCTTACATTTTCGTCACAATATCTGTAAATAAAATGAATATCGGTATATACTGATTTATAAACGTGACCTTTAAATTATTCTTGGAAACTTAAAAAATAAAAAACACAAACATAAATAATCAATTGTGACCTAAACAACAATATGACAAAACAATCACATGGCCTACTAGATTAATTCTCCTCTTGCCTTTTATCTTCGAGGACATAATAGTGCCCTTAACTATTGAGCTTTTGATAAATGTATGCCTGGCATTTTCGACTTGTCTTTGTTGTTGTTACAAAAGAATTTTTTCTAAATGATTATTATCTAATAATGAAAAATCTTTGTTTAAATATACAAGAAAATTTTGTATTAAAATCTAAAATCTGTTAACTTTATTCAACTCATTTCAATCCATATAATTGTTGCTCTATATAAATAAATTGATTACAATAATATTGGAGCACTTTGTCAGTATTTGTAGACGTACTTTACGTCTTTTTAAAAAGTTTTTAATAATAATCACACTTTTTTACTTAGCGTCATATTACAATACACTTAATAACTCACAAGGTTATTTGATTTTATAAAATGCGCGTGCATAATATACGTATGTAGCTTTAATTATTTTATACCATATTTTCAAAGCATTAGTAGCTAGGCTGGAGCTTACTTCAGTAATATTTAAACACCTAGCTTTTAAAATTTTATAATAAAAATTTTATTAGATTGTTAAGTTCATATCTACCAGGAGGTATAATTATGTTGGGTAGATAATAGAGGTGTGTTTGGGGGCGGGGAATTGAATATTTTTTATAGGCGGAAGTGCATTATTATTCTAGAACATAAAATTGTTGATAAAATCAATTTTATGATTTAATTATATAAGTTTCATTTATTTGAAAATTATGAAATTTTATGTAAATGCAAATTTTTGATCCGAATGAATCAAATCTAGTACAACAATTCGCCGACGGCCTTGAAATTTCATCCCCAAAAAATTTTTATGGTTGAAAAACAAGATGCTCTATAAACGAAAAATCTTTTTACTGTTTGAGCCTAAAATTATGTAATAATCCGTAATTTTCGTAGAAATTGTTTTATCTGGTGTTATAAGTGACAGAAGTTAGAGAGAACAAAAGCTTAAAGTTCGGGGAATTGGTTCATTGAATTTTTTAAGCCAATTGTGAGTGTGCTTTAGAGGTGAATTGAGCTCGTGATTGCATAAAATTTGATTTCCCATAAAACCCTGAAAATAAAATTCACAATTGAAACATTTTGTTCATAAAGTATCACAATTTATGATATTTAAACAATTGGATCTGTTTGTTTTTATATTTCTTGTTAAATTTACAAATAAACTTTTCTAATAAAAGTAATTGCATCTAAATTAAAATCAATAAAACTTTTAATTTGCATAATGAAGCTTGTAAAAACCAATTGAATGTGGGAATTCCCAAATACAATATATATGTTCTTTTATATTTTCTCAAACCTTAACATTATTAACTAGATTTTACTGTAATATAAATTGTATATAAAAGTCATGCAAATTTTTATCAATATAGTAACACATTTAATTGTTTCAAGTAAATAATGTAATAAATATTGCGAGTCCCCCCGCTGTTAATTCATTGATATTAGAAACTGATGATGATTTTTATAGTTTTTTTTAAACACTTTTACATGTTTTTATACAAGTAGATAAAAAATGGAGTCATACGCTTCAATAATTAGCTACTAACTAACTCTTCTTTATAATAAATTATGTATTTTATTAGCGTACAAGAGATTTTAATCAATGTGTTATAATTTTTATACCGGGTGTTTACATTTCAATGGAACCGCAATAGGATCTAAAAGTGTATTTATATGAAATCACAATGTATGGTAACGTTCTACCCTTGGTATGTTCGATGCAATAAAATAGCAGTAGGTGATTTCTTTGAAAACTTTGCCATACTTTAATGTTTAACTCAAAAATACATTAATTGCTCCACACTGCCCGTAAGAAACTCTTCATATTACAGATTATTAACTCTCCATATCTGTTCATGCTGGTGATCTTTCTATATGTTTTTCTTTGTTATTTTAGAATACCTTTAAGTACACTTTTACAAATAACCCGTTTCCATGGAAACCATAATATTATTTTTATTCGCAGATAAATTCCTTAGATGTCAAACTTTAGTCTTCTTCTATAAACGACCTTCATAGCCACCCACTCTACCAGACTCGTTACAATATGTACATATTTAATGAATTAGAAGCTAGTGCGGGTCTAACGGTAACGAGATCTGAACTCAAGCAGGGAAGCGTGGGAGAAATCACTTGAAAGCCACTTAGTAGTATGATTTATGAGATTTTTCATACTGTATATTAAAACTCTTGTAAATATTACTGAATGAATTGCATCATTTTAATGAAGATCAAACAATTAAGAATATTCATAACACAAATTTTTACATCTCTTTCTCAATGCACAAAAAAATATAATATTATTATTATTTATTATTATTAAATTGAAATATGAATTTTATTCGCTTTCACTTAATTATACAGATCATTAAGTTTCATGAATGTACGTCAATCATTATTTTGTTACGTTAGTTTTAACTTAACTGTGGAATTAAATTATGTACCTAATCTTAAATCTAAGATCAAAATGTTAAAAGATATAAACATTAAATGCATAATTTTGCATTTTAAAACACATAATTTTAAAGAGTGTCCTTCAATTAACGCAACAAGAAACACAGTTGTTTAATTAAAAATTGTAAACATTCTCAGAAAATTACGTTTTCTTAAGATCATGTTTAAATTGTGTATATGCGTTCTCATTAATGCCATTTCTAAGCAGGTATAAATCCTATATTGAAGTGCTTTATTACGTCATTTTCTAATAAATTTCTAATCTTTATAAAGCTAATTTTCTTAGATTAATTTCGAAAAATAATATTATTTAATTAGAAGCATGAAAAGTATTTTTCTATAAAGAAAATTATGTCAAGCGGTACTCGTTTTCTTATATAATACATTTATAGTGATGAAAAGAGTGGTATTTGTGTGTTATTTCTTCTATAAGTGATTTTCTCTAAATCTTAAGGCATCAATATTTCCAAAACAATGGGATAAATTCAAAAATTTTACTCTTAATTTTCGTCTATTTTTCACAAGTTCTAACAGAATCCACCCTCAAAGTTTCAAAAAATTTCATACAGTCTTTTTTGTGGAAATGTCTTAAGGTCAAAAAATTACGTCAAGCAAGGTGACGATGAATGACCCAAGAAAAATATTCTCTGAGAGTATTTCTCTGAAATAAGCACTCAATGGGAAGTAAATCTGGAGATTGAAACTGTCAAGAATTTCTCTCAAGTACACATGCGTTTTATAAGAACGCTGATCGATTAATGATTGCATAATCAAGAAATTTTTAATTAAATTTAATTTGTTTTAAAAATCATTAATTAATTTTTTATAATTAATGATATCAAATTATCAGAAAAACTTCACTCGTGACGACATATATTTTTCTAAACTATATTCGTGTTTAGTGTGAAAAAATAACTATGAAAAACCTTCATTTTTAATTATCATTAATTGTTATCTACGGAAAAACGTGTTTTTTTAGTCGTTTTCCGGATATAATAATACAAATTACACAAATACTTTTACTTGAAATCTCGGCAATAATCAAAAATAATTTTCTCAAAAAAAAAAAAAAAAAAAAAAAATTATAGTACTAGAGTGACACCCACCCGCTTCGCTGGGTTTAAAAGTAAAGATTGCTCTCACTGATCCTCTTTCTATAACACTCAAAATAATGGTGTAAAGGATTGTTTTACATATGTAAAATATATGTATGGTATTCTATTTTTTTAAATGTCTAGTAGTCGTAATTGTTCATTGAGTATATCAGAAAAGATGGCCGTGAAATATTTCATATTGACTATTTTTACAGAAATCTGTAAATTATGGGAATGTCAAATGACTACTTTTACAGAAATCTGTAATTTATAGTAAGGTCAAATTCAAAGGTCAAATATATCCTTATAAATTATATCTCATGTGTTATTCTGAAGTATGAGCTATATTGCTGTACAGTTTCATTATAAACCATTCACTTGTTTTAGCGTGAAAGCGTAACAAACAAACAAATAAACATGCTTACTTTCGCATTTATAATATATAGAGATTTTTCATCCATCAACATATTTTTATCAATCCCAATCATCCGTCACTTCTTTGAAGACTACACACCCCTGTATTATACACATACATGTTTACACACGTGACCTGAATAGACGAGTCGTATCAAAAATGACATGGGAAAAAAATTACATCCAATAAGTTTTCGAAAGACGTAATCTTATTTGAACACAACAAAAAGAAATGTTTTTTGTGTCACATCGAAGAAAAAAAAATTTACATAAAATTGATTTTACTTTACCATTTTTATTTTGCTTTGGATGGCATAAAAAAAAACAGCATTACCTTAAATTGTCGGGTACAATGTGAGCTCTTTTGAAAATATGTTTATTGTTATCTATCTCATTTTAATAAATTATTATTTGTATTTATCTCTTTATTATACGAAAAATACAAAATGGTTTCATTTAGTGAATAAAAAAAGTAATTATCCGATCAATTTAAACATTCGGCGATTCAAATAATTTGCCCAAGTTCTAACAGAGGATCCACCTTGAAAATTCAAAACAGAGGTCTCAAATAATTTCATCACTTTTTCAATTTTGCTATAATACATAATTTTTTTTATTTAAAGTTATTGTCGTAAAAAAATATTAGACAATATTATGCAAGAGATTCGTCCAACTAGACATATTTATGTTATACTACCTAATTTAAATAATTAGTCTAGACATAATAGAACATACATACACATGCAGACATACTTAAAAAACATTTTCATATTATTTATATAATTTTAAGTATCTAAGTACATATTTTATGCTTTTCTTTTACAAACATGCGTGGAATCCTTTTAACAATCATTATAAATTTTGATAATATGTACTTGCTGAATTTTTACAAGACAACGTTGAAAGATGCATAAAAATAATTTTTAAATAATTTTTGATTATATAGAAAGTTTTGATAAAAATATTTCCAAATTATCATATTAATTTAAGTATTTTATAAAATCATAAATTTTAATAAAAATTTACATGAATAGGGCTAGAGCTTGGGTTTATTTCTACATTTTATTCAGCAAATTTTCCTTTCAAGGAATTCGGAGAAAATGTAGAAGCTCGGTCATTTTTGCATCGATTGATATTTTTGAATTCTTGTAGTGTTATTTATCATAAAAATTTCATCATGATACGAGTAAAATTGAAGGCATACTAAAATCTGAACGCGCGCATACGCCTTTGGCTTTCTTCCGTAGATTTTCTGTAATTACTAGCACACCATTTTAATTTTAACATTAATTCTACGCCACGAATATAATACATTATGTCTACATAACGTTTGTAATCTGTGAATTCTTTTTTATATTGTATTCATATAATTTAACTTATATTTAATTAAATATAACTTTTAAAAAAGTTTTTTTTTGGCGAATAAAATACAAAATTGATCTTTTTTTTTTATTCAAGAACTCAAGTCTTGTCCATAATAAAATTTGTTGCCAGAATGTATCCTGGCCCCAGACCTATAATAGGGATCTCCACTGCAATAAATATTTATTATAATTATATACAATTTGTCAACGTTGTCGATAATAATAATTTTTTTTTTTTCAAATTTATATTTGCTTAAATAACTACAAAAAAAAGACACAAATTACTTTCACTTCAAAAAGAAGAAAGTCTATGCTTGTTAGCAGTATTTAATACTTATAGATGATACAAGCATTAAATAAAAACTGTCAATATTTAATAAAATTGCAATAAATGAATTTTTTTTATTAATGAAAAAATGCAACGAAAATAATTTTATTGCGTAATACTATTTGCGTAATTAAAAGTGCTGATTTGTGTCTCCACGTTTATTAAATGAAATAATGAGAGGTGGAAAGAAATCGGTTATTACAAGATAACAGCGAGTCGATAATAGGGAAACATTTATATAGACTTTGACAAATGGGTCCAAGAACTTAATACTGTGGAACTCCCAAGATTCACAAAAGTGACAATAGAGTTTAATTTTTGAACTGCAACTAATAAAAAAAGATTCTCAGTAGTTTTTACTTAGAATCTGCCTGGTGAGGAATTTTGAAAAATTTGGGGAAAGTAAGGCTACTTGTGCTCGGATCAAAGCATAATTGAAACACTAACTCAATAGCGATTTCATGTAGAATTGGTCGATTTCAAAACTAGATTATTAAAAATTTTATTAGAATAGTTGATTTATTGGTATGAATTTTATTGAACAATTAAATAATAAATTAATTTTTCAATAATATATTGAATACGTTTATTAAAATACCTACTGATAACAGAATATTAATACTTATTTTTGAGATAACAAGTTAATTTTTCTTGATAAAATCCTTGTTTTTTTAAAATTGAAAAAAAGAAGGGCCTCTACTAGTTTCTTTTTTTTGAATTTGCATTTTATTTGATATGTAAATACATTTTTTCGTGTATTTTTGGCACCGAATATAAAAATACTTTTTCAAAATTGATTGCATATAATTTTATATTTAAAAACTAACAAGTCAGTGCCTTCAGTAAATCATGAGACTGACATACTGTGAGCCATAAATATTTTTTAAGCATTGTCAATGAACTTGCACGATATTGCAATAAATTATCAAAAATAAAAATGTACATAAATTTACCAAAAAAAATTTTTCTTGACTGAGAAACGTTTTTACATTAATTAAGGCTCAATGAACGCAGACGCGCCTGTTTTGAAATAAAGGTTGCAACTCAGATGGCAAAAAAACATTGATTTGAAATGGGAAGTGTTATTTCGATCACCTCAATCAATTTACAACCCTTATCTCAATTTTGAATGCTGTGTCTGTGTGATCCGTCAATCCGTGTGATCCGTGTTTTGGAATGTAAAAACCGTAGAGGTCATATTAAGGGTGTTTGACCTATGTCAACACAGAAGTTGGATGTACTTAAAATTTTGAATGTTTTTCTATTATCTGATTTCGCCTGTATTAAATATATTTACATTATGCGATTAAATTTAATATTTTTAAAAAAGGATCATAAATTATTTATTTTTGTGCGATTACAAAATTCTTTAATACTTAGCAAATAAAAAAAATTGCATTGAATAAAAATTTATAAAGAGATATTCTTTGAACTTAAGAAAAGATAAATTGTATTTTGTAATATTTGTTGTTGAAATTAATTTTCTATAAATAAGTTTGAAATAATTTTATATTATGTTTTTATCAAAGTAAGCAAATCATATTTTATTGACTTAACGCCTCCTTTGCGTCGTCTCTAACCGCATATCTGTTGTCTTTTATCATTTTGTTTTTCATGCAAAATATATTTTAATATCTTCTCAAGGACACAAGCAGTTTACTTTTTATTGGAAATAATTTTCAAAAGACATGTCTTTATTGCTTCCATTACCCTGGATGTTACTCGAATAACTTTTTGTTTTTAGAGAGAGTTTAACCATGATTCAAGTTGTCTTTTACTTCACCCATTGTGTCTATTGGCTCTGTAAGATTAACTAGTAACGTAAACTATCTGAATATAATCTCGATTTTTCTAGTTATCTAATGAAAAATGAAAATCAAATTTCGAAAACGTGGAAAAAGCATTAAAAAACTTTATTTTAAAATATTTTCAATTTGTACCAGAAAGTAGTAAATTTTCTTTCTAAAAAAATTTGTAAAATAGTTTAAAAAAATCACAATTCTTATCTAAAAGATTTTAAATGTTTTTATTGTTAGGAAAAGTTAGCTACTTAGAAAAATAAATACTATAATATAGAAACAGTTAGAAAATTCTATGTAGAAAGTAATATCTATAAACGGTTTTTATTCTACATCATAACATAACGAGTTTTTAACACGTAAAAAACCTTTAATAGGTTCGCTGCACATCATACACATAAAAACTTACCAGAGGGGGATGGATGGTTTTTATTATACTTTTATTATGAATTGGACATTCGAATGGTTACGAGGTACAAAGTAAAATGGTTAGATATGATATAAACTCTTCTTGTTATTCTATAAAATACTGATTTTCGAGGTTTCTAAAGATCTCTTTTATTTTTAACCTCAAAATGTTTTTATTTTCATATTTAGAAAAAGTATTTCTTTCCTTTTTTTACTCGACTTTTTTTTATAAATATGTTTATTTCGATTAGCTAGTTTATGAATTAAAAATATGTACCCTAAACTACCAGCCGAAGTAGTAAAAAAAAAATGATGGTCAGACATAGAAAAATAAAATAAAGTGAAAATTAATTGAAAATAATATTTAAACATAGTTAATTTTTTCGTGAAATTCAAAACTTCGATATATAATGAAATTTCGGTTTTTAAAAATTAGGTTTAAATTAATAGCGCCCCAATTTTTGAAAATTTCCTGTACATTTTATAGAAAGAGTTCTTACTAATGAAACCTCGAGAGAAAAATTCCCATCAATTTGACAGGAAAGAAAGTCGACTTGTCCCGGTTTATTCAATAATAAAAGACGTTAGATCTCTTTTAAAGGTCGAGTCCATCTGTCCAATCACCTGAGGTTCTTCTGTACACTTTGGGGACACATACCAAACAAACCAGAAGAAAAAAATTCCCATTAATTTTAAAAGCAGAAAAGTCGAATTTCACCGGTTTATTCAAGGTCAAGAGACTCCAGACCTTTCTTAAGGATCGAGTCCGTGTATCCAATCACCTGAGTCTCTTGACATTTCAACAAAAAAAGTACACGTAACCTTCAAAGTTTTTCTGCTGCCTAATTTTTATAAATGTAGCGATAAATAAAAGAAAAAAATTATATTTAAATTTGATTTGAAAACTTAGAATAAATTGATTTTAATACCTTTTTTTTAATTTACAGCGTGGAGCGTGATCGTATGCGTGAGCGGGAGCGGCAGGCTCGTGCGCAAATGTCCTCACAAGCACAAGAGCGTGAGGCTGAGCCACCTGGCGCCCCACTTTTCACCTGTCCTGTGAGGGTAAGTGTTCTAATTTTTTTCTCTATAAATATTTTCAATTCGATTTTAAAATTAAAAACATGATTGGATTCGAATAACGTGTCTTGTCTGTTCATCTGTGTTATGATAATAGAATTTTTCTAGAACGTGAGATAGAAACCAAACAACAATTGTAATCGAATTTATTACTATTTCTATGTCGAATCGATTTGTTTTACAATGTGTGATGATAAAAACATTACAAACTAATTGGTTTTTTAAATTTCTCGTGTGTTGTTACATCAATGAAATAAAACAAATCTTTTTGTTTTCTCATTGTATCTGGTTTCATCAGTCGCGTCATCAGTCAGTATTTATGCTCTATGCATATTTTTTAACGTTATAAATAAAATTTTTTCCAACGAGCTAGCCCTTTTACTAGGCTGTAATCTTGTAATTATCGAATTTATTCCTATTTTCACCAGTTTTTCAAAATCAATTTTCGAGAGCTTTTAAATTTCTCTGATATTTAGGATAATCTTTTAATTGAGGAGATTTTGAGAAGCGAGTTTTTTCAACACTAACAGAGACGATAAATGCTTCTACAGTGTTTGTTATAACTTTATGTCGTTGAAAACTACATCTTTGCACTACTTTGTGCTGAACTACTTTTAGTATTATATCTTTAGAAATACCTTAAGGTTAGAGGAAAAAAACATTTTTAACTTTCTATACGGAATAACCTTAAATAATTTTAAAACAACGCAAAAGAATTAAACAAAGATGGAAAGAAAAAGAACAATAGCGTAAAGAAAACGGAAATAACTTTTAAAAGAATAAAAATCAATGTTCAATAAAGCATTACAAGAATTGCATAATATTTATTATAATAATAATTGAAAACAAATACCTACTTAAAGTTGAGTAAAAATAATGTTTACTTAGGTATTATTGATTATGACTTAAGTTAGTTGAAACATGACTCAATCATTTTAATCATCTAATTCATGTTATTATGTTTATGTATATCCTATAAAAAATAATACAATAAGGCACTAATTTAATATCTACAGGTGTGCTCCAAATATGATTTGTTTTAAGTAGAACTCGATTACAAATACGAGTACTTTTATAAATAAAAAACCGAAAAAGAAGGTCAAATCATTTTATTTTCTGTAAAAAAAACTTTCGCAAGTGCTTTTTAAGAGTTAACAAATTTTATCTAACCCGATCATCTTACTTAAAAAATAAAGCTAACCCCGGAATCTAACGGAATAAGCAGAATATTTGGACAAACCTTTATTTTGATAGTACAAATGTCGTCTCAAAAGAGTCACATATGGTTATGTGTCTGCATTCTTGGATGGAAGGTCAGCGGTCGCAAAATCAGTTTTTAACCTTCGCCTTCGAACTAAAAAAAAGGGGGTGTTATAAGTTTGATCGCTATGTCTGTCTGCCTGTCTGTGGCATCGTAGTGCCTAATCGAATAAACCGATATTAATTTTTTTGGTTTCGTTTGAAATATAATTTAACGGAGGGTGTTCTTACCGTTGTTTCAAGTGCGAGTTTAGGGTTCCATACTTTAGTACAGGGTTAATCTTGAATCCTAGGCTATTATTTAGTTTTTTACTTTATTATTCATTAAACACTGCTTAAATAATTATATAATACCTTAAATTTATAATTATTGACCCTGCACTAAGGTACGTATAGCTGAGCGTTCCATTTTCTGCGCGCTCTATTTAAAAAACGGTTCATAGTATTAAAAAATGTTTCAGACAAAATTTGTAGATAATTTTATCCTCGTCCACTGTTGTAGTAAATGTAAATACGATTAAAGGTAAAGGAAACGAGATATTCTCAATAAATTGATTTTTGCGACCTTTAACCTTAAATATTTAAGGACGTAAATAGCTAAGGGAACAGATGTGACTTGTGAAACAAAATTTGTGCTATCAAAATTAAGGTTTGTACAAATATTAACCTTATACCGGTAGATTCCCTGATTCCGAGGTGAAACACTAAGATGATTGGACTAATTATCTTTTTTTGAGATTTTTGCAACCTTTAACCTTAAATAGCTAAGGACGTTAATAGCTAAGGGAACAGATGTGACTTGTAAAACAAAATTTGTACTGCCAAAATTAAGGTTTGTACAAATATTAACCTTATACCGGTAGATTCCCTGATTCCGAGGTGAAACCCTAAGATGATTGGACTAATTTTCTTTTTTTGAATGAAACTCATTTGGCCCAGTTTGTCTTCCTTATTTAAATTGTTCAGTCTTATTTTTGGCCTGTTAAAAACAATTGTAAGAAAATAAATGCTTAATCATAAAACTGTTGATATAATAATATTTTTTGTAAACCAATACAATTTTTGTTTTAGTATAATAAATAATGCGAATCAATCAATATTAATAATATTAGTGATCAATTTTTGATTACGTCATTTCAAAAATTTATTACATAAGATTATTAGTTTAAAAACAATAGATGGATATATCTATTAATTAAAGAATAAATTTCATTATTTTGTTTCTGTCTAAAATATAAAGATCTATTCATAATTATTTTTATTACTTATACAAGTATGTATTTTCATCCGCCATGTTTAAATGCATTATAGTCATTTAAATTTGAGGAAAGAAAATTAAAATTTTTTACCATTTTATTACATGAAAAATTCACAAAAATATTTTTTATTTCGGAATCTGATAAAACTCAGTTTATAAGGTAATTTTGACTCAAAAAATTCAAAAATTGGGTTCATTTGCCGATTGAAGTAGTAGTTTCTAAGAAAAACGATATCTTGGATCGATTTTTGACGTTTTCTCGAAAACTAATCGTTTAAATGTTAAATGTACCCCATTTTTTGAATTTTTGGGTCGAAATTACCTTATAATGTGAGTTTTATCCAAATCGGAAACGTACAATTTTTTTCGAATTTTTAAATTTTTTTAAGGGGGACTCCTTCAAAAAAATCGAAAAATTTGCAAAAAAATTTTTTGTTTCGGAATCCGATAAAACTTAGTTTAGAAGGTAATCTTGACCCCAAAAAAGACTAAAACCAGGTTCATTTGACGGTAAAATGAGAAGTTATATCACTACAGAAGGTTATAATTTGATCATAGACCCTATTCGAAGCGATTTCATACAATACCTCAAATATTACTATCAAATCCTTAAATGAACTAGATTTTTGGATTTTTAGTGTTCTTACTAAACTAACCCCCCCTTAATTTTTCAGGATTGATTTAGACTTAGCTCAACTACATTTAAAAAAGTATCAAGCCTTTTATCCAATGTCGTTCTCTAGCCTTTTCTCGTCTGAAGGACCTGCAACTGTTTATTAGTTAATAAAAATGTTATAAATCAACACCGTATGCATACGTACACACATAAGTACATACTGACCCAACCTTGACCCAAGTACATTACACAATAAACAATATTGTTGTAATATTGAGTCTATCAGTCTATGTGTCTGTCTGTTTGTTCGTCTGTCGTGCTACTTTATCTATGAAGAAGATACAAATAAATAAACAGAATCATATATTGTACGTAGACGAAGAATAAATGCTTGAAATGTAATGAAACATGATATTTATCAGTGAATAATGTTTGTGAGGCTCATCTAACTAAGAAGGGAATTTTTAATGCCAATTATAATGCATCGTTTTTGTTTTATTTTGTACAAAGGTGTATTTTAATTAGTATCAAATATTTAAGGATGAGTTATTTAGACTGAACGGAAGCTAGCAGACAAATTTATTCTCCTCTCAATAATATACAAAACTCCCTGTACATCATTAAAAATTTGAAAAACTCAAATATAATTGAAAATAATAATTTATATAAAGTTTATACTAAAATAATAATAAATTTTAAAAAGGTTCAAGTCTCTAAAGTGGTGAAAATCTCATTCATAGGGACTCTAACTAAGGAAAACTGAAGCTAGCAGACAATTCTAGCCGATAAATTTATTCTCCTCTCAAGAGTATACGAACTCCCTGTACATCATTAAAAATTTGAAAAACTCAAATATAATTGAAAATAATAATTTATATAAAGTTTATACTAAAATAATAATAAATTTTAAAAAGGTTCAAGTCTCTAAAGTGATGAAAATCTCATTCATAGGGACTCTAACTAAGGAAAACTGAAGCTAGCAGACAATTTTAAAAATTCGTGTAAAGTCATTTATAAGCCTTGTACCCTAAGCATTGCTTCTTAAGAAATTGCAAAATATCGAGAAAAATGGGAAAATATCGAAAGTGGGAGTTTCTTAGTTGATTACATGAACTGCAACACAGATAAGCCACGATACAAGTCACTTTTGCAATTTCATATAACACCTATAATACCTCTTTGATGCATTGCTTAACGCATGTACTCTGTCATATTCGTGATATTTATATGCCTAGATATAAATCGAACATTCTGTATATTGTATTGTATTTTGAACGAATTTATCCATTGACCGCATAAAATCCACGCTGATATCATTAATTTTATGTTTATTTTATTTACATGTCAATGTGACATCTATACAACTGGATTGCTATGCACTCATGAAATGTAGACAGTAGACACATATGTGTTCTGTAAGGTCTGAGACCAGTCGTGGAATTTGTTGAAACTCCTCCAGTTTTAAAACGATGGCAAAAGTTAATAGGAAATAAAGTTCTTAAAGGTATAAGGAACACGCAGAAAAAATAAGTTTTTAAATCGATTTTCAATATTTTATAATATTTTTTGGGGCTTATTTATTCGATTTAGAGTTCTGAAATGAGTCTCGCATGTCCCCGGACTGAATATGTGTGTAGATATGTAGATTTCACTCAACTCAGCTCTCTCATGTTGACATTTATTTATGTAATAATATGTGCTGCTATTCACATTGTATTCATAAATGTTCACACCCAGTATTTCTATTATTATTATTTATTAATTATTGGGTTTTGAAAATGAAATCAATTTCATTTCATTTCAATTCATATAATATTTGAAAATTATTATTATTTTAAATTACAATACCACACGTTCATCATCATCTCATCCAACACGTTTTGTCTCATTTTAACTCGTTAATAAATTGAAGAATCCATATTTGATTATACTTCTCTGTTTATTTTATGTATTATATCAATATTTTTGTATAAATTGATCGATTTATTTTAACAAAAATAAAAGCTTTTGTAGACGTAGCAAAGTTTGGTTTATTAGATCCGAAATTGAAGTTGTTTTCGAAATTCTGATCATTTAAGTATTAAATATTGAATTTCCATCAAAATACAGGTACAAATAACTTTCCAAGGTCTCATTTTTTACGAAAAAAAAATCTCGATGAACTCTAGAGGTAAAACTTGGAGATAATTCTAGCTTACAAGAAATTAAAGTAAAGTGATTGATAAGAATAACCTCACTTTTGATTCTCAAAAGTAGGGAGAATTTCTCCAAACAGAACATTACTCACGACTCTTTACGACGTAAATCGTATCATATTTGATCGGTTTGATTTATTTTATTTTGAATACCTCGAATGATCTCGTTTTTTGTGCGCAACCATTCACTTTTTAGTAATGCGCGTGTATAACTTGTATTCTTGTGTGATGTCGACAAAGCATCCATGTTTGAAACTGACAATACCTGACGGACACAGCACACAGTGTAGTTTTTAGCCACCGATACAGAAAAATATTTCTTCTCGCAAGGGTGTAGATAAATTTTACTACATAGTCCGTATAACAAACAAAGCATCTAATGTTTAAAACTGACAATGACATGAATCTTCTGATTTTATACCTAATGAGATGTGTTAAATCACCCAGTAATTTGTGCATTCTGAGTTATGTATGAGCTTTTAAACTACGTTCGTTACACGTATTGTAAAGGTAGGTAGTAGGTACGTAGAGATATGATAATATATTCACATTGTTGAAATGTATATCACATTCTCCATTAGATTCTGACATACACTGTCATGTGTGCGCACACACATCACAGTTACCTACTCTTCCCATCTACCTACACATCACATCACATCACATCACAGTATATCACATCACCCATTCCCACATTTATATAAATATGTTGGTTAGTCTGGTTCGGTGGTGTGGTGTGGTGAGATGGTATTATTGAAATGTTTTATGTTTATGGGTTATACAACCATTTATACATTATATGTATTATGTATGTAATGTTTAGTGACCAGAGTCACTATTATCGTTTTCATTCACGTTGTTACGTTGCGTTAGTAACGTTAGTTGGCTGTATACACGGTGCCCATAACTAGCGGATTCATAAAGCAAATCGATAAAAAATTTTAATAAAAAAAAAACTTATTAAAGGACAAGCTTTTATTGTAGTTAATAGTAGAAAATAATTTTATCTTTGAGTCACGCATACCCGACTATTTGTAAAAGCTTGAGGCGCTTAATATCAAGAATGAATCGAAACGCCTCATCTACTCCACATGCCTAATTATTTTTCGATTCATTCTTGATATTAAGCGTCTCAAGCTTTTGCAAATAGTCGAGTATTTTCTACTTTTTAGTACAATAAAAGCTTGTCCCTTAAAAAGTATTTTTTATTAAAATTTTTAATTTAAGTAAGACAAAAAAAAAATGTATATATCAAATATGGTGGAAGCGATGGGAAAATCAGGACGCCACAACTTTACCATGAATTGTCATCCAAACTAAATAAGTATGCAAATTTTCAGCTCAATCGGAAACCGGGAAGTGGATCAAATTTGACTTGCAGAGTATAAATTGCAATCAATCTTATTTTCTGAACCTTAGTTGAAGTATAAATAAGGATACAAAATCTATACAATAAATTTTATACTCGTTCGGAGTTTTTGATGCAACATTTTTGGGACACCCGATAGAATGTAGTGAATATAATGAAACAAACACACAATCATGTTAGGTTCGTTGGTTAGTTACATATTATTGTGATATGATTATTGTGAAAAAAGTTCACACTTTTTTTAAATATTATTTTAATTATCAACATTTTAAAATAAATACGATACTATGTTTTTTATAAAATAATGTGTGTTCCAAATAAAGTTTCCCCTTTTTGAAAAGACCAAACTTGTAAACCATGGCTGCCTAGAATTAATTTGGAATGATAAAGTCATCCCAAACCTGAAATGGAGGCATAAACTTGGATGGTAGCAGTCAATATAGTAGTTGTGTTAGTGCAGTTAATCTAGTAAAAATCTTAAGTTATCGCTTGTAGATACTTTTGGATTAGATTGAATTATCGTGGAAAAGTAAACTTTGTTTATTGTTTTTTCGTAAACGGCACTGTAAATTACATCCTATTTAGACTCAAAGCATCCCTAATTTGTACATTTAATTGACACTACTATTTGATATCGACACTTTTTATTTGACAGTAAAATCAATAGCCAACCATGTATCGCTGGTTCAAATCCGACTCGAAGGAATCCTTGTTTTTTAAATAAACCTATTAGCAGGTATAAACCTTTTTATTTTTTTACCTGATCATGTAGTTGTGACAATCACACCAGTATTTTGTTATAATATTTATAAGTGATAGAACCAATAAAAAAAAGATTGTTTAAAACTATGTAATATTTCAAAACATTATTTGAAATTTATATTAAACAGTATATTAATTTCATATAAACAACACATGCGTTTGTGTCAACTTCACCACTCAATCCTGTACGGTATTTGAATCACATTCAGGACCTCATTATTTTTTTCAGTGTACCTTTTTGCAATATTTCGTACTTTTTAGTCATGTCATTAGAAATACCTTAATAATCTGATAGTTTTTATGTATATCATGCCGTAATATATTTTATGCTTGCTAATAATTAGCTTCCTAATTAGTAAATGGTTTATTTTAATAAACGGTGCATAATACAATCCGGGTTAGATCCTTTACTATCAAATAATTATTACATAATTCTTATCATATGTTTACTTTCTGTATGCCGGTCGTCTTTTCTGAGGGTAAATTGGATCAGAGCTTTTGATAAGCTTCATTTTGATAGAAATGAACGCTTTCTTAGCTTTTTGTCAACGGCAATTAAATACTATGCATAAAAGTAAAGTAATATCCGTCCGCCTCGGTATCTGATGTATTCATTGTAAATTTGCATACGTAATAACATATAAAACGTAGGTACGTAGTTGTTATTTATGCATTTAGAGTTTTAGTTGTAATGTAATGTTAAATAAATGTAATTGTAAATGTAATTGTAATATGAATAATGTAAAATAATAAGTAATTAAAATTAAAATAACAACAAAACAAAACTAAAAACAATGTCATTGCATTGCATTTATACTTTTATACTACCTTTGAGTTAGTTGTGTTGTGTTCTGTTGAGTTTGAGTTAACGTCTACGTTTTAAATAATATTTATTATTATTATCATTACAAAATACAGTGAAACTTCGTTAAGTGGGATCTGGATAAGTGAGAAACCTCCATAACTGAAACTCATGCTGAAGTCCTTTTGCACTCAATTACCTCTGTTAGTGGGACGAAGCAAACCTCTATGTCTGGGATTCGTTCTTTCGATTTTATCGTCATAGTTACCTCGATAACTGCGACAGTGTGTGGATTTTTTTATGTGCATTAACTTCTGTTACTGAGAAATGAGATAACATCGTTTTGTTTGTTAACTTACTTATTCTACCCGCAAATTTCTCAGTTAACTAATTTTGACCCTCAATTACCTTCAGTTTTATTTTTGCTTTACTATCATACAGAAATTTATTTGAAAAATGCCGAAACGAAGGCTCAAATCGTTATGAGTACGTGAAAAATTGTAGTTAATATCCGTTTATGAAAGTGGGAAGACACGTGATGAAGTCTGTGTCGAATTTAATGTGCCAAAATCTATTCTTTGTAGAATAATTCAGAAAAATGATAAAATTCAATCACAATATTCTGAAGGACAAGCAAAACTAAAACGTATACGTTTATCAGAATATCCTGAACTTGAACAGTGTTTGTTAACATGGGTCATGCAACTTCGTAACAAAAACATTCCGGTAAGTGGACCGATGATTAAAGAAAAGGCACAATATTTCGCTCGAGGGTTCGGTATTTATAATTTTTGTAGTTGCAATGATATTGATAATACGTTATTTTATTTAATAATCGCACATCTATAACTGAAATAACCTCTATTCTGACCTCGATTAATGGAACCCTCCGTAAATAAGACAAATATTTTTTAAACCAGAATATCTGAGACACTGGGTAAGTAGAAGGAATATCTCTAGAAGTGAGGCAAATTTTCGGGTCTCTTAATGTCTCACTTAACCAGGTTCTACTGTACATATTTTTATGCATACATATGTTTTATTTAAAATGACATTTTATAAAGTATATATACAGTCAAACCTCAGGACCCGTCATTTTAAGCTCCCAAAACCTCTATTAGCGAGAAACAAAATCCTCTGTAGGAGAGAGTCGTATTTCCCTCATGGACCTCCGTAAGTGAGACTGCTATTTATATATACCTCTATAAGCGATAGTCGAGCTTTATTTATTTATATTATTTAGGAGGTACTATTGCTACAATAAAAATACATGCATAAATATTTACTTCATTCGTACTTGCTGTGACTTGTTATTGCTGCGTACCTCTATAAGAGAAAAACTCTACCCATGTACCTGCATTAGTGAGAAACCTCTATAAGCGAGAATAAGATTGTGCTCGCTTAAACTCTCACTTATCCAGGTTTGACTGTACATATTATACATACCTAATGTTTAATGGATAATTATTATATTAACATAAAATTATACTAACAAAGTCTACCAAAAAAATTGCAATTCTATAGTTTGTGTCGATGTTTTATTAAGGAAGCATTTAAGCTATTAAATGTACCACATCACTCGATTAATGCCCTTGATTAAGCCGGTAGATATTTTAGTTTTATTGAAAATATTTGGATAGATAATCTATGGCTTAGTTGATTAATCACATTTTGTAAATTTTTTTTCAAATTCGAATAGGTAGTTTTCAAGTAGGTAGTTTGTAAGTTATAAGATACTATCTGCTATATCTTTTATATATTTTTAACAAATATAAAATTTATAAAAACGGTTTTAACCTTGACAATAACATATTAATATCATCAATAAAAATATATTTATTCAAATGATTCTAAGAAATTCGATTTTATTTAAATCCATTTTATTTTAAGGTAGTTCCTCCGCGACAGTCCAGTCAAAAAGTTTTGGACTAATACTATCATTCAGTGCATTAACTGTGCTATATGACTATTATACATATACCATATATTATTTTCACAAGACTGTAGTTACTCACTATTATATTAGATATACGTATACACACACACACTATGATATATACCTTTACCATTAGTTTTTATATCCTCTCCACAAAAATAATCGCTAAAACGAGTTATTTATTTAAGTTTTTTATCGAAACTATATGGTAAATAATTTTTATTTTTTTTATATATTTTCTAAATATATTATTCTACATTATATTAGTTTTTCATAGAGATGGTGAACGTCATCCATTGATAAATAAATATAATATTTGTAAATTTGTGTATTTTTATACGCTTCTCCCATGTACACGTACAAATTGCGTCACTTTTAATTGCTAATATCTCATGTATGACATGGTAAATCATCTTCTAATTTTAACAGCATGTGTATTATGAATTAAATATTTTATATTCTGAGTTTTGAGAAATTCTTGAAATATCACTTTCGTGTAGGTACTACCTTAAAGAGAGTTCATCAATAAATAATTTTAATTTGTTGAAATTCTTTTTAAAACATTTACATAAATTTATTTGTCGGAATTGACAATCTATTAAATAAACTTCAAATACCTACTAAGTAGTGAAAAGAACTTTTTAGGCTCTTATTGTTAAATGTTGTTAATTTTATATGATCATTAGAGAGGACTTAATGCAATGTTACTTAACCTATTTTGACCCGCGGACATGTTAAATGTAAAAAAAAAGAGTTAATTATTAAAATACCATGTAGTGTTGATTACTCAATCACATTACACATATATAACTGATATTCTCATATAATACATAGTATACAATTTACGTATAGTTTGCGCTCTCACGAGTAAACAGTGATTTTTACGAAAAAATGTTTCATACAAAAGTTGTATATTTTTTTATAAAGAACATTTTTTACATTTAAACTTTTGTTCTATCTCTAACGGTTTACAAGACCCACGTATACAACATCCTACGGACTCAAGACCCAATTGACCTATGTTGCTCATTTACGAACTCGACTTTTTATGTTCTGACTACGCTATAAAAATTTCAGTTTGATATCTTTTTTCGTTTTTGAGTTATCGTGTCTACACAGACGGACAACCGGAAATGGACTAATTAGGTCATTTTATGAACATCTATACAAAAATTTTGTGCATTGCATCAATATTTTTAAGTTACAAACTTGGGACTAAATTTAGTATACCTTGCATATTACATATATGCATGTTATAAAAATGAGTTGACAAATGCTCTACTTTTAATAAAATATTTCTTTGTTTTAATTATCTTCGAATTTCGAAATTTCAATTGAAAAAAATGATTCAGAATATTTCTTGAACTCAATAAATTTTTTTCAGGTCATGTGTAATTAATGACTTTTTATTCATAGATAAGATAAAAATTGTTCAATCAATTAAATTTATTATGCAAAAAAAAAAATAATATTCATATTTGTTTTTCTTCAATGATTCATAAAAGAAATAATTTTATGATGGTTTAACAGATTTTTTTTACGAAATTTTCACAAAACATAAATCTTTTTCACATATATATTTATTTGTCTGTCTGTCTTTGTTTAATGACACACGAAGGAGAGAAATTCAAGAATAGTTTTCACTAAAAATGTATCTATTGTGAAATATTGTTTCCTGCTTATAAAAAACTTTTTTTTTCTCTCATATGTATAGTTTTTAAGTTCCGATTCTCTTCCGGTGCAGAGATTTATAACCCTTCTTTTTTTTTTAAATATGCACTTATTTATTTTTGTTGACAGATCAATATTTTATTTATAACTTATAAACTTTTGAGATACTTATTGATTGAAAAAGAATAATATTTTTGCAGTTTACTGCTTAAAAATCTTTTTTAATGCTTAAGAATGACTCGTTTCGTTTTTCTACAAAGCATATATTATTTGAAACCGACAATAACTTGACGGAAACAGCACACAGTACAGTTGTTACCCACCGATACAGAATGACACAACCTACATCATATCGGGCTTTTTTCGAGCTATCATATATAAATTATACTAGATAGTACGTATCACAAATAAAGCATCTATTGTTTGAAACTAATAATAACCTGACGGATACAGCATACTATATAACAATTAAAGAGTAAACTTCAGTCGTCCCTTGGAACTGACACACAAATTTTGTTTCCATACATTACCGAGAGGCAAGCGGTTTTCCATATTTATTTGTCATTTCTAATCTTAAATTTGGTTGTGGTTTTCATTGAATTTGATCGAATCCCCCACATTAATGAAAATGATAAGCACCTTATCACGTAAAAAAAAGATGATAACATAAAATTTATTTATTTAGAATAATAAGCAATGACCTTTGTTTATCAGCGGCAAAAATAATATACTTATCAAAAATTTATTTTATTAAAACTCAGCAAACTTCAAAAACTTAAAAGTAAGACAAAGATGGATGTAAAATTAATTAAGATAAGATTTAACTTATTTTTAAGTTCCAAAGACAAAAACCAAATGTTTAGTGGTTTTTTTGGTGATAACTAATTAACGTGTGCTGACTTGATTTGTGATTAATTTTTATTTTAACATTAAATTTAATGGATTATATCCGATTCAATTCTAACGAGTGTGTTATCGACCAAATATGGTTAAACATTGATAGTTTTGTAGTCATTTTGTAAACAAAACGCGAATTCCAAAATAAACAAAAAAAAAACTATGAATAAATTATTGTACGTCACGTTTCAAAAATAATTTTGTTTAAAATGTATATTTTTTAGTTTTGTAATTAACAATAAAAAAAAAAACATTTATTTCATGGCCGTTACTGATTTGTTAAAAATATGTATAAATTTGCATCAAAAATTTTATAAATAAAAAAAATCACAATAAAGGTTGATTATTTTTTTTTATAAATTTTCGCTCATTTTAGTCAAAACAAAGTAATAAAATGTCAATATAGGATACCTTTTGATCGAGCATCGTACTCCAGATCTTTAGCATTCTTTGGTAATGGGTTACTATTATAATACGAATGAAAGTCGACAACAGTCATGTTATTGTACATAATACTTTGACTTAGTGTGTGTACACACATATAATCAATACTCGCAACTGCGTGTTTTAGTAAATCGATAAAAAGATGATTTTGATTTGAAATTTTTATAATTTTTTGTTTTATTAAATACTAGCAGTTTCTCACCCGCTTCGCTGGGAAATTTCAATTTGGAGATTGAAAAGAAGACTACCGCGTTTTACTCTTCACTTCTCGTAGTCTCATTAATTCCCACTTTTGTTCACAACTTCAAAGGTCTTAATTTTTGATGCGGAATCCTATTTTTTTTTTTTTCATAAAATACGAACCATGTTACTTTCTATGAGTGAAACAATTTTTAAAATCGTTCCAGTAGTTTTTGAGTTTATCCATTTCAAACAAAAGATCAAATATTTTCTCTTTATACAGAGTGTCTCAGAAGAAACGGATGCTTTTGTTGCATCAGAAAAAAAATTAATTAAAAAGACGATACGACAAAACTACTCTGCCATTTTTTGATCCGATACACGTACACTCGTCCCTTCCTACACGAACACACACTTGCACACGTATGCATACGTACACGCCAGCGCAACGCTGAAGCTCTCATGTCTCACTATTTCCCCTCTTTTAAATTAATTTCATTTTTACCTGATGCAACAAGAACGTCGTTACTCTTGGGACATAAATTTAGATTAGTTTTTTTTATAGCGCATTTCTAAAAACGGTTTTTAATTATCGTTAATTATAGGAACTTTAATTATAAATATTTCACTTCACAATCGACAAAAAATTTTCATTTTTTTAACTAATTAAATACAATTATTAAATTTCAATAAATTCTTTCCAGTCACCATAAATTTCCTAAAAATATCTTGAATTTTAAAACAATCCATTTTGTATTTATTAAAATTTATGACATTAAAATCACATTATAAAAAGGTACAAGTAGCCAAATAAAAAAATGATAATAAAATCCCGTCGCGCGTGTTTTTTGTCGTCTCAGTGAGTTCTCGTATGACAAGATCATAAAAAACCAAAACAGATTATAAATTAGATGTTTGTCTTTGTATGTTGTGTGTGATACCTTGGGATATGATTAATTTATTTATAAATATAAATTAAAAATATTTCTTTATAAATAAAAATTAATTTAAATAATACAAACTTGACATAATTAAAGTAAAGTAAGATTCAAAAACACCTACTTACTTATACTTAAGTAAGTCACAGTTTTAAAATTGCACATTGCATGGTACTGTACCTACAAATATTTTACAGTGAAATTCATACAGAATGAGTCATCATTGTCATAACTAGATTTTTTTATTTACATTTTAAATTAAATAACCTTTAGGGTAAAATAAAAATGTTTAATTTTCAATTAATAGTAATTTAATTGTAGTGTACAGTATTGGAGATTGTTAACACTCGAATTTTTTTTGTAAGGATACAGAATACATAATGAATTGAACTTTGAGAGGTTCTAGACATGGCTGTGATGTATATTACTATCTCGACCCGTGAGGAATTACGCTTCCGTAGTAACCGTCATCCATGGATACCCTGTAGCCGTCGTTAAAAACAACAAACAGCAAATTTCGTAGAAAAGTGGTGAAAAAATAAAAAATTCTTAAATTAATATTAAGAGAACAAGAGTAGGTTAGAAAAGAACTTGCTAGAGTAATAAATAATATGCAAGATAATCGTGAAAGTTTGTGAGGATGGATATTTCTTGATCTTTCACGCAAAAACTACCGAACGAATTTGAATGAAATTTGGAACACAGGTAGTTTATAACCTGTATTAACATTTTAATTTCGCTAGTATATTCCCGTGGGACAATTATTGCTGACTTTTTTTTTTGTACTTTATAATATTAACAGATACTTACAATAAGTCCACGCCAGCTTAAAATTATTTCACCAATAGAGAGTAGATTATCAGCGAGTATCATGGGCTAAATTTTATTTTCAAAAGAATGAGCGCTCCGCACAAAAATTTAAATTCCTAAAATGTTGAACAAAATCCGAGTCGAAATTGCCCCGCAAAGAGGGCGGATATCTGCTCGTTATCAATATACTTACTTATCTTTAGTCAGATATTCCTGGACTAAATAATTATACAGATTATTCCTGATAAGTTTCTACCTGTTCCACAAGTTGCTGTTTTTAAGGTTTTAAGTAAAAAGCTAAAATTTGGAATTTTTTGTTTTGTACTTATAAACTTATAACTTTAAAATAATATAAATTTTGTTTCGTAACATTTGGAGTGTATTCGAAAAAAAATTAAATACAAAAAAAGAAAATAATAAAAATTGTCTTAACTGGAAAGACAATAGTTTTCATTTTAAGACAGTTGAATAATATACGCAGACAATATAAAAAGTTTTGAAAGTATGATAACCTTTTAAAACAAGGCAAAAAATTGAATTACGTCACGATGAACTCAAACTGATGTAAAAAAAATTCATATATAATTCAAAACTAGTAGAATCTGTCCAGTAGACAATTTTTCCATTAAATAAAAATGTAAAATAAAAGAAAAACAAGTGAAAACAAACAATTGACTGAGTTAATTGTTGAAATACCATGTATAGACAGTTTTGATGACGCAATCGTTTGTTTTTTGACGTCACGTAAATAAAGAAAGATTTTCACTCTTAAATAGCCACACACACATAACTGATATTCCCACATTAATACATACTACAAAATTTTCACCTAATTAGCGCCTTCGTGGGTAAACAGTGATGTTTACAAGAAAATGTTTCAAACAAAAGTTGTTTATTTGTAAGGAACATTTTTTACATTTAAACATTTGTTCTATCTCTAACGGTTTACAAGATACAATTGACCTATGATGCTCATTTACGAACTCGACCTCACTTTTTACGTCTTAAGCACACTATAAAAATTTCAGCTTGATATCTATTTTCGTTTTTGAGTAATCGTGATGACAGACGGACAGACGATAGAGAGACAGATAGACAGACGGAAATGGGCAAATTAGGTGATTCTATGAACACCTAAACCAAAATTTTTTTCGTAGCATCAATATTTTTAAGCGTTACAAACTTGGGACTAAACTTAATATACTATGTATATTTCATATTCATGGTATAAAAACTGTTTTATAAAAATGATTGAACGATTGTTATGATAGGGTTGGTAGGTTGACTGGTTTATGTTGTTAAGTTGGTATTTTGTATACCTATAATAATAATTTTGATGTTTAAATCTGATTGAATATAATTTGTAAATGGGTGACAACCATATATTTATTAAATCTAATAAATATTATGAATATATAAATATTTTATAAATATATCTATAATATAGTATCAATCAAAATATGATTTATTGATTTCTAAATAATGCTATATAAATTTAGGGTTCAGTATCAGTAAATTAATTTTACAATATCTTCGATTTATACATACTGTTTGTTTTTATTAAATATTCAGAGTAAATTACCTATTAAACGCAAAAATTTAGTTCATTTGCAGAGTTTCAAATGAATTTGGGTGATACCATTGAAAATACTTATCTTATCGTCAAATGAACCCAATTTTTGAATTATTTGAGTCAAACTCACTCTAGATCAGGCGTGGGCGAGGTATTTTTAGTCGAAGTCACCATTGTTTTAACTTTATTGTGTGTCTCATTATCCAGGTTATTGCTAATTGAGGAGGGAGTGAGACGGGTATACGACTCTTCTACTTATCTCAGTTTCTCTAATAGTATTGAGATAAGTAGAAAAAAAAATGTCGTCTCTCTGGTTAGGTTGTCACTGTCTTACTCGTATGCTAAATTAGGAGTCCGAGGGACTTCTGTAAGTCCCATTTGCCCATGCCTGCTCTTGATGACGAGCTTTACCAGATTCTGAAAAAAAATTTAATGTCCGAAAAATGAATTTGTTGATTTCAGTCAGTTTCTTAGAAAATACTTATAGATCAATGAACTGGATTTTCTTTAGTTTTGGATACTAATTACTCAAGGAAACTTAAAAACCAAAACAAAATAACAACCCCCCCCCCTTTAAGAAAAGCGGGTGTGTATTAAATTGTTAAAATCACAACACTTTTATTAAAAGTTCAAAAAAAAAAATTTAATGTAAATTTCGAAGGTACTATGTTGCTACTGAATCCGTTGTTTTTTTCCCAAGTTTGTATTAAAATTATAAATTGAATGAAATAAGTAAATAATACTTAGTTAAAGTGAAAATAAATAAACACCACTAAACTCTAATAATATTTGTAAACTAATTATATATTTAATAATAAATAATTTTTTTTCTAAATTTAATAGTTTTTATTTATTTTATAATCAATTTTGTTCAAATATTATTTATTTCATTGATGTTCAACATTTTAGTAACATGATTAAATATTTATGTTTTTATTCCGAAAAAGAAAATGTAATTGATAAAATTTTTGTATTTCAAAATAATTTTTGACAAAGTTCATGGACACTTCAATCTTGCGTGTGCACTTTTCTTCAAAGTTTTACCGTGTCTTAGTTTTGGATAACGTTAGTTTGATTAACGAAGTCATCGGGCTTTTTATTATTATTTTATTGTTCAAAATTGGCTGATAAAATGATGAATAAATCATGGTTATCCTTTTCAATTGGATATTTCTATATCAAAAAATCTAGAAAGTATGATAAAAAACTATCTAAAATATTTAGACAATCTTAAAAAAAATATATAAGATTATTGATAGTATAAAAACAAATTTTAATTTAATTATGAGTTCAATGAAGATCCATCATTTGATGAACAGAGACGACTATAGCTAGAGTATTGATGATTGAAAAGCGATATCTATATTATCAAATTTATAAGCATCACTTGCACCCAATGTATTATATATTTTTTAGTGGGGTAATATTGTAAAGCTAACAATTACTCATTACTTGACTACAAAGCATGTATTTTGTTTAATATGTATGTACCGTGCAATAAACCAAAACTTTTTTTTACCATACTGTAGGTTTACAATCACCTTAAGACTATTTTCTTTCATGATAACAGAGGTTTCAGAGGGAATGTTACATTGATTCCTAACATATTGCCGCAGCAGCTTTTACTGAGATGAATTATAATTTCAATCTTGTTTTCACCTTTCGTCAAGAATTATTTCGGTAGTATGACAAGAAACAAATTTGACATCAGTTTTCGACATTGAGTTCTTCATAAAATGAGCACGTATAGCGATAAAAACTAATTAACAAATTAATATACATGTGTTTGTATGTATGTATGGACAGCTTTATAATGAAGTACTTATAATTATGATTAAAATATTAATGTTATGTAATAAACCTTGTACTTGTAATTTAAAACTATATTGAAGGTTATTTTTACAAGTTTTATTCATATTTACTTAAATTTTTTTTTCTTTTAAATTATTATTAAAAACTTGTTTATATACAAAAAAAAAATTGTAAACAAGTTAAAAAAAAAAAATGAAATTTCTTGTTTAATTCCTCTTGTTTTTTTTTTTTTTTAATCAAGGAAATGATGAAAAACTTTTATTTGTTGCAAAATTATTAGTAATTCAGAATGAGAGAAAAATAGTTCAATACAATAAATTATTGAAGACTGAAACTATTAGAACGGAATTTTTAATTTCTCAAGAAAAGAGCTTGATGAAGAATTTCATAATTTCGAAACGTCGCGAATTATTAAATTACTTGAATCACACTATCGTTGCTTGGATAAGAATTAAGTAACCGACTCCAGCCATATCATATAATAAATTATTATATTCGGATTCGGAAGATTAAAGATAATGATGTGGGTGGCCTCTGTTATAGGACGTAGTCTGAGAAACGGAGGTTATACCCCATTATTATTATTATTATATTAATCTTAATACAACTTAAAAAAATTAAAAACTTAAACATAAACAATCAAATGTCACTATGACAACAATATGGCAAAACAATTACATTGCCTATTATTATTTTTGGGGACATAATAGTCCACATAACTGCATAACTATTGGACTTTGGACAAAAGTGTATACGTCACTTTTGATTTAAAATTGTTCAAGAAATATGCTCTTAAGATTTGTGCATTGTGTGACGGGACACCCTGTATATCTATATCCATTAGATAATCACAATCTCATTGAACTGGCGTATAGAAGCCATATCTACTATGAATTATTGGTTTTTTTAGTAATAGAGGTGCTAAAACTGATGTAATATTATTATTATATATTTGATGTAACTGTTTTTCTATGAATATTAATTCGATGTATTACAACATTTTTATGTATTGAATATAAATAAAAATACATTTATTATAATTTAAAAAAGATGAAAGAGAAGGACTAATAAAACTGAATACAAAATTTATTATTTATGACATGCTTTGAATGCAACGAATGTATCTAACTCCGAACAGATGAACCGATGGTGGTGTAGTACCGTGGCGGTGTAGTGCGACGTACGATATTTTCTACGAGCTCTAGGTAGATATTTTATGTATATGAATAAATAAAAATATTATTGAAACGTAGCTGTAGTAGGTAGTACCTACCTTCATGTAACGTAGCCTCATGTATTACTATATATCGTAGTTAGGTAGGTACTTCTACGTTCTACGAGGCTACATTTTATTGTAGTATCCAAAGGAGAAACTTATAATTGGTTTTTCCACATATACAAACAAAACAAGTCAAGTTAGTTATTATATTATTATTATTAAACAAACTAGAAAGAGGTTTCTCAGTATTGGGGTTTGGGTGTTCATATGAAAATTAAACTTTCCAGTCAAAACAAGAGGCCAGGTTCGGATCAAAGAGCAAAGTATTTCGAGGAAAATTGTCCTTGTGGTTACCTTGTGGAAATTTGTTGACTACATTTCTAACCCCCAGGTTGCAGCTGTTAACAATTTCCCCCCTTGAACTTCAAACGAATGTGAATAGACTCTATAAATTCTTAGCTTCCAGGCTTTAACGTTTATCTGATTAAAGCTAAACGGTTACAGATTCGAACCACTAGGCTGTAACTGTCTATTGCCTCTATCAACCGATTGTACTCGATAAGATATATTTTGTGGATACCATTATGTCAGTATCGACGTGAACGCCATTCTGATTTGAATGAAATATGGGCGTCAAACCCATTCTGGTTGGCGATACTCACAATACTTCTGGTGGATATTCAATGCTGTAATATTACTTATGTTTCTAAACAATACCAGCATTGTAGTAAACGTCGTACATTTCTTACCGTGTAGACGATTGCAATCGCACTATCTACAAATTTTTCACCAAATATAATTTTTCTTGCACCCACATCATAAATTTGATAGTTTGCAGCCAAACTTTATCATACTCTTAAAAATTTGGGCATGTTTTTGAAAAACGACTTTGACTTTATCTAACAATTTAAACAATGTTAGCGCCACTGATATCATGTCTATAATAATTTAACACCACAATATCATTAATATGACTACTTTTCATGGTCACACGCTTTTACAATTAAAAAAATTGTCACATTGATAGCAAGAGTTATTTTGTGTCAGTAAATTACTTAAAATAAAATGTATGAATCGGCTTATGACCTTACCTTTTGACTTGCTCCTGTATCAAACAAAACATATTTATATTAATATTTTTCTTATAAATTTTCTATTTGTAACTAGAATTGAAATGAATAGTGAATTAATCTATTTTTGGATGTTTTTTCCCATATGTGAAAGCTTTTTATACCATGTATGTATGAAATATATCATGGTATATTAAGTTTAGTCCCAAGTTTGTAGCGCTTAAAAATATTGATGCTACCTACCAACACAATTTTGGTATAGGTGTTCATAAAATCATCTAATTAGTCCATTTCCGGTTGTCTGTCTGTCTGTCGCCTGTCTGTCCGTTTGTCATCACGATTACTCAAGAACGAAAAGAGATATATATCAAGTTGAAATTATAGCGTGCTTGTTTGTTAACATAAAAAGTGAGATCAAGTTCGTAAGTGAGCAACAGGTCAATTGGGTCTTGTAAACCGTTAGAGATAGAACAAAAATTTAAATGTAAAAAATATTCTTTATAAAAAAATTATCAACTTCTGTTTGAAATTTTTTCTTAAACATCACTGTTTACCGGTTAGAGCGCAAATTGTATAGCATGTATTTTATGGAAATATCAGTTGTTTTACATGGTATTTCAACAATTAACTCAGTCAATTGTTTGTTTTCACTTGTATTTTATTACAAATTCATTGAAAATGCTAAATCTGTTTGTTTGTTGCAATAAAGGAAAAATTGAGTTTATTTTTTAAAAGACATTAAAAATTAATTGAAATTTTCTTTTTATTTGCATCAAAAACTTCAAAATTTGATATTTTATCTATCGAACAAATATATTTATATAAGAAAAACGAAGGAAACACGTAGAAAAATTAACGAAATTTATATCAACAAAAAATTTTATACTTGCCTTGTGTGCGTAGAATCATAAAATACCTTAAAATAACAACACTCTGGTATCTTTGTAAAGGTTCATCTTTGTTAAGGCTCAATACATTCTTTTAATTTTGGTGAAAGGAAAAACAGTGGACATCGGATATTGCATAAAATAATATATATATCAAAATACTTGTTTGACGTCATATAATTTTATAAAACAAATGAAAATCTAAACGTACAACCAAGACCAACTGGCTATAGTATAAAATTTAACCTTCATTTTCTTTTTACAAGATTGAATTCTGTTGTAAAAGTATAGAGTGATTTTAAACGATTGTTACTATAAAAATGCATTTACTCCATTTAAAATTGATTAGTTTTATACCATGTATATATGAAATATACATAGTATATTATGTTTAGTCCCAAGTTTGTAACGCTTAAAAATAATGATGCTAGGAAAAATTTTGTCATAGGTGTTCATAAAATCACCTAATTAGTCCATTTCCGGTTGTCCGTCCACCTGTGGGCACGATAACTCAAAAACGAAAAAAGATATCAAGCTGAAATTTTACAGCGTACTCAGGACGTAAAAAGTGAGGTCAAGTTCGTAAATGAGCATCATAGGTCAATTGGATCTTGAGTCCGTAGGACCCATCTTGTAAACCGTTAGAGATAGAACAAAAGTTTAAATGTAAAAAATGTTCCTTATCAAAAATTAAACAACTTTTGTTTGAAACATTTTTTCGTAAACATCACTGTTTACCGGTGTGGGCGCCAATTAGGCGGAAATTTTATAATATGTACTATACTTGATTATCAGTTATGTATGTGTCACATGTTTGTATGTGTAATGTGATAAAGAAATCAACACTGACTATGCATGGTATTTAAACAATTAACTCAGTCAATTGTTTGTTTTCACTTGTTTTAATTAAAGTATCGTTCTTTTCTAATCTTTCAGTATTTTTTATTAATATTTGCACTTGAGTATTTGAAAAATTTTAAATTTTATCAGTTGTATTTCTATCTTTTATTAGTTTATTTATATTTTATATATTCTCCACTTTGTTTAAGATAAAATTCATATTTATTGAAAATTATTTTTTATCATTGTCTAATTTAATTATTTGCACACCTGTATTGAATAGAGATGGAGATATATTGTATACATGAATTTTAATTAATTTTTCATTGATAGATTGTTTAAACGTGTTTGGTTTCTAAATGATTTTTTTTTTTCAATTATTATCTAATATGGTAGGAAAAACCGCGTACCTATATTATCAACGGAATCTTCCACATTCTTGTTTTAATTCACGCTTCATTAAATTTTAACAATCAGTTCTTTGTTTTATTTTTTAAATAACTTGTGAAAATGTATTTTTAATTTTTTGTTTAGTGTACGGTTTCATATAAAAAGTTTCTAACAAAAAAGAAAAAAAAACTTTTTATCGGTTATTTTTTTTTAAATTGTAATTATTAGAAAAAGTCTGTATAATTCACGCAATATTTTTACTGCCTTGTTGCGACTTGTTTTTCTTTTAAAATAATTTTGTTTGGCCTTGAAACTGTTCCATTTATTCTGTTAAATGACAGATATTTATAATATGGGGACAGTACTCGTATATTTTGTTTCAATTTTGATTGTGAATTATGTTATAACTTGACGAAAAGTAAGAGTAAAATTTTTCCAATATGTGACGTAATTTTCAAAAAAAATATTCTTTAATTATTTAGCTTTTGATGTTTCGAAAATCAAAGCGTCTACATTCGTGAAGTTCTAATGAAATTACTCGTCAAAGTTGAAAATAAAGTAAAAATAATTTCAATCCTAAATTTACCCTGCTCGTACATCCCTTACTCTCTAAAATAAAATTAGTGAAATTTCACTAATTCACAGTGAAATTTCACTAATTTTTTTAGTTGAAATCCAGCAACTTAGAATTAGTGAAAATTTACTGAATGATTCAGTGAAAAAAGAAATCACTAATTCATCAGTGAAAATAAGATTCACTAATTGATAAATGGAAATATATTTCACTAATTTATAAGTGAAAATTTAAATCACTAATTTGTGAGTGAAAATAACTTATTTAATGGTGACAGTACTTTTCACTAATCCATTAGTTACATCAAACGGTCTATTAGTGAAAACCGCCAATTAAATAAACAGAATTTACTAATTCTTTTATTGTTGTGAATTAGCAAAATTCACTTATTTATCAGTTAAAAATACTCTTCTATTCAATTGAGTACTTGTAAGTAAAATAATTTTTTATTAGGAAAAGGAAAAAATATGTTCATTTAATAAAAATTTTATTGTCTTTGTTCATCATATATTATAAATTTTCTAGTTGAAGCACTAGAAAGAAAGTTATCGGTTACTGCAAAAGTACATTTTTCATTGTAGAACTTATGTTAAAACTATTATGAATTTCATTATTGATTTTAATGAATTACATAGTTATATGAATAGCTGATGCAATATTTTTGGGTTTTACTCCCATTTTAAAAATAAAATAATCGATTAAATTATAAAAATTCAATAATTCCTTTGGATACTCCAAATTTAATTCATAATAACATCTGTATAGTCAATCAAATGCAAATATTGGTTCCAGTTTTTTGCCTACTTCCATCGCCTTGAATAAATGATTGTCCCGATTCTATTATTATGTAGGGTTGAATGCTTTCTTTGGAGTTCGCAGTTACTTCTCCGGAAAATTTTTTCAAATTCCTCTCTTCCTAGAAACATATAAAATAACTATTGGATTAAAAAATTTTGTGTGCCGGCGCTATGATTAAAACATTGCAATGTAACTGATTACAAGAGAAAAAACTTCACTTACTCTGGATCAAAATTTATAAATCAAAATTTGACAGTCTTCTTTGCACGAAAGATCATTTGAAACTGTTGAAGTAATGAAAGAATCATAGGTCATAAAACTAAAATATTCTTTTATTATACTGTTATGTCTTGGTTCACACTAGTATGTTATATGTCTTCGTTCGTACAAGTAAATAAACAGCATACTTTAAATAAAAAGGGGAAAAAATCACTGATAAATTAGTGAAAATCAAAGCCATCAATGCAATTAGTCATAAAATCACTGATAACCAAGTAAAAATAACTGTATAATTAGTGAATTCTAAACTGACTAATACAATTAGTGACAAACCAACTGCTAATTGATGAAAACTACTATTGAATTAGTGAAAATTGAAATCACTAATTGAGATAGTTAATGTTTCACTGATTAATATAGTAAAATCACTAATTTTACAGTGAAAAAAATTTCACTAGCTGAATTAGTGAAAATTTCACTAATTTAATTTTAAAGGGTATATGGATGGATGGAGACATCTGGTTTTTCTATGTCAGAAAAAATAAATTCTTTTCGTGCCTTCATGTTAAAATCTTTATTTTAAGAAATATGTTACTTGGAAAAAAGGGGTGTTATAAGTTTGACCGCTATGTACGTGTGTCTGTCTGTCTATCTGTGGCATCGTTTCCAGTTTAGGTTTCTGTATCCGAAAAATCAAGCGGGGGTTTTTTAACTTTTGTAAGTTTCACTTGTTTTCACCTAATCTTTATTTATTACTCCTTAACCTTAATGTTACCCCTAAAATAATTCATTAACATTTAACCTTGAATTTTCATGCATATAAATCTAATCGTAGTACGATATTAGAATTTATAAAGATATCGGTCCAATTGATTGCATACACACACATTAAATGGGAGAAGACTGTAAAAACAATTTAAAATTCTTAATTAGTTTATTTTATATCAAATAAATTAAATACAATAACAAAGATGAGAAGAGACATAGGACAAAGACAGAGATAGTTAGATAGATAGAAGCTATAAAATACATTTTACAACAATGTCTGTCATATTATGATAATGGAATGTCACATTGCAATACACAACACCATATTGTTGTGTGTCATGTATGTCATGTGTGTACGAGAACCGTACGTATTAGGACTGTATGCATGTATGTGAATCGATGTCATTGAAGTAAAACCGACTGACGACGGACAAACCGAACATATAGGCCATATATTACAAATATAGTCTGGGCAACAATGACAGATAATTGAAAATGCATTTCGATTTGTTAATAACTGGCTAAAAACATTATTTCGAGTATGTTGTCAAACTTTTATTGTACAGTAGAACCTCGATAAGTTAAAGTCCAAGGGAAACACAAAATATTTTAAGTTATAGAGGTTTTAAGTTATCAAGGGTCTATGTTAGGTAAAGGTTAATATAGAGGTATGTACATGTTTCTATGTACCCTAGTTAATATAGAGGTATGTACATGTTTCTATGTAGTTACTGAGGGCCTATGCAGAGATTATTTATTTAAGTTATAGAGGTTGCGTATTTTAAGTTATAGAGGTTTTGGGCTCTGATGGGAAGGGAACATAGTATTTTTTGAAGTAACAGAGGTTTTTATGTTACCGAGGTTTAAGTTATCGAGGTTCTACTGTACTAAAAAGTAGAAAATAATTTTATCTATGAGTCACTCATTCTCGACCATTTTTAACAGCTTGAGGCGCTCAATTTTTCGATTCATTCTTGATATTTAGCGCTTCAAGCTTTAACAAATAGTCGTATGAATGATTCATAGATAAAATTATTTTCTACTGTTTAGTACTTACAATAAAAGTTTGTTACTTAAAAAGAATTTGGATCAAATTTGACTTGCAAGATTTGATTACAGACAGGCAACGGGACAGGTGAAACTAAATAAAAGCTTGTAAAAAAAAGAATGAGATGTCGTGGGCACTCGGTAGAAACTATAATCCTTGGTACATTATTAATGTAGCGCTGACTTTTTTATTTTCCAGACATTTTTCTGATAATTTAAGGTATTAATTTTAGAAGTCAAATACTTGTGTTTGATTGTTTAAAGAATTTAATTGTATAGTTACTTTTAGTTTTTACGGTATGAATTAATATTGTATTGTTAGCTTAAAAAAGACATACTTCTGATTTAGTAGTCAACCCAATTTATGTGTCTTATTATTACTTTTGGTTTGATCAGGATATTTATTATGACATAACATAAAAATTTCATTATACTTCTACTTTTTTATTATCTATATTATCTTTAACTTCTGATTACTTTCACAACTCAATTTTTTTAATTGATAATACAATTTTGGCTAATTTGCATTTTCTCAAAATTCATGTCAAGCTGGATCGATTGAAAAAGTTTTAGTTTACTGGTTACCTTTATGTCGGTTTTGGTTACACTTTTTTGGTTTTACCTCCTAAACAAATCAGAACGATAACGTGCAATAAGAAATATAGTTCCAAAAACTATATTATCGTACGAAAACAGCAACGCTTTTTAGAATTTAAAATGTATGGCTGTATTTGGAACTTTTTGACGAATATTGTAAAGGAACAACTACCTCAATTTATATTTTGATAACAGAAAAACTTAAAATTTAACTATTAGTAAATTTTACCATTTTCTCCTATACTATCAGTTAAAACTCTTCTCATCATTATTATATCTACATGCATACAGAAGTTTAAATATCCCCATTACCCCCTCTACTCATCCCATTCCTAATAATATCCAAGAGCTGGTGTATGCTTGGATAACTGAACAAAGATATAGGGTAATTCAAATGTGTGGTATATACAATATATGAGAATTGAAATGTTTATATACACACACACATACTATATTATATATACTATATATACTACATACGTCCAGAGAACTTAGTTCCTACACACAGGAAGAGAAATGTCCTTTTATTCAGAATACAGGATGTGATGGTGTTGGTATTTGTTTGTATATGAAGGATAATTCAATTATTCTAGGTAGTTTAATTTTCAAGTAGTCTAATGCAACAGAATCAGCCACTTTGAACATGAATGTAATGCATTGTTTGCGAAAATATATGGTGGTCAATTTTGCTTCTTTTTTTTTTTTGAATGGTATCATATAAAATATATATTTCTAAAATAAAATTATACTTCATATATTGACAAATATTTTTAATTTAATTGTTCCTCAACAAACGTTAATTTTTTTAAAACATCAGGTTGCCAACCAGAATCCATGTTATTATCCGCTGTGAAAATATTCAATTCATTTTTTATTTTAAATTTATGACAAATATAACAAAACCCATCTTTATTAATTTGTAAATCAAACCAACGATGATGATATACATAACATACTTCAAATTTCAAATTCTTTTGAGCAATCTCAAAATTTTCTGCATACATTTTAAAATTAATATCATCTTGATAAAGATATAATTCTTCTTGATCTTGTTTTCGTCGTTTCCGATGATTACGCATTAATGATCGATGACGATCACGCTCTCTAAAATTACAATTAATTAATAAATAACTTTAAAATTATAATAACTATAGTTAAAAATTTTTCATTACTTGTATTAATATCACTTATTTTTTTTAGTTATTCTACTGAAGAACTGCAAAAATTAATTGTTTATGTTTTGTTATCACGTTTTTTGTATTTTTCATTATGAAGTTTTTTAATACTTGAAAGAATCTACAGACGGCCACACAATTAAAATTAATATTAAATGTACGCAATTATATATTAGTATTAGATGTAGCTCACAGATGGTGCCACTGTCTCTATATATATATATAGATTATATATACATACATGTAATAAATAAAAAATACTGTTGTTTTTTATTATTTATATAATTTTTTTCCAAGAATAATGTATGATAACACATCTAGACATAAATAAGGAACTACAACATTTCATTTCATGTCTAAATCTTTTGTTCTTTTTTTGTAAAGTTTACCACCAAAAAGTTACATTTTAACCTAGTAGAGGATCGCTTTGCTCGCCTGATGACTTAATTTCCAAAATTAAAATTTCTTCTTTTACCATGGTAAGAAATCAGTCTGTTGCAAGGTAAACACATTATAATCATTTGGCTAAGTGAGTTTGACCTTTAATGATGCATAATCCAAATGAAATCAAAACATGCGGTATAAATATTTAAATAGAGTCATATTTATGCCCTACATTAAATAATATGTCCTAGATAAAATTGTATTGTAATAAAATAGAAGGAAGGAATGTACAGTACTTGCTGGTTGCCTGTGCCTCTAGTCAAGTAAGTAGTGAAGTAGTGTAGGTATTCCTAATACGTTCCTCTTTATTCAATTCATGCATATAAACATTTTGTTTCATCTCTATCTAATTTATTATGTTAACTGTATTCATCGTTCCTTGTTGTTTTATAACAAAAATAAACATGAAAAAAAAGTAAAATAAAATAAACAATGCTCTAAGCAAAGCATAAGCATAAGCACAGAGAAGCAAGCCAAGCATCGAGTCTCAAAGTATTCAAAACAACTTATGACAACAAGGAGTGTATGGTGTATCCTGTTTTTATTATTTTATACTAACATATGTTATCCTGTATTTTGTTACAGGAATAATATTGTAACAATTTTAATCCTTAAGTGTTTTTTTTTTTATTTTATTTTAATTACTAAAAAAGTTATTACTTCAAGGAATGTTTGTGAAGGAGAGACTATAAAAGGAATTACTGCATCGTAAGATATTGCTATTTTAGGTTCCACGATAAAATTAAACTACCATTTCATACAATGGTTTGGCAAATCATTAAGGATGTTCCAGCATGGTATTTGCAGTTTCTATGTTAAAGCAATGGTACAATTTTTTTTTCGACAGAATTTAACGAAAAATTAAATTTAAGAATTTAATAATGCTTACTATTAATTCTCAAAGTTTCAGAAATTTTGACCGTTTAAAATGGGAAATAATTATGCCAACGTACAAATTTCGATCAATTTACGTCAAAATTAATATCTCGAAAGTGAAAATTAATTTCTAAATTTTTTTTTTAGAATTGTATTGTATAAACATTTTTTTCTACTTTTTCTTCAATATATAATAATATCATAAAAAATAGTTGGAGAGACCGGACATTTTACATGCTTTAAATGGGACATGACCCTCAAAATCGCGAACTTTGTCTTTAAATATCTCGCGATCTAAACGGTCAAAAATTATGAAATTTTAGGAATTCATAAATAAAGCTATTATAAACCCGAGAAAAAAAATTCGGCCAAATCTGTCGAAAAGTGATTTCATGCTGGTACTACCTTAAACGAATAGAATTTTATTTTCTTAATTTTCGATTTCGATTCAATTTTTTCTAGTAGAAATTACGTTCAATTTTTTGGTAATTTTCAATTAAGGATAATGATTCGCTGCATTGTTGTAAAAAAGTTTTAGATTACATGCACGGTAAGAGTATAAGAGCTTGTAGTGAAAGTAGGTATAATTTTTGTTTAATACTGTACCAACCAGATAGAACAAAAGTTTAAAAGTAAAAAATGTTTAAAAGTTTAAAAGTAAAAAATAAACTTTTTTTGTTTGAAACAATTTTTCGTAAACATCATTGTTTTCTCGAGAAGGAGCAAATTAAAGGCAAAATTTTGGTGTCCAGCTTCAACTAGTGAGCCTTCGAGTTTCAACTAGTGTTTTTTTTTGCTCGCAAAACGCAGTTTTACACTCCCCTAATGGTCCAAATAACATACCAAAAAAGCAGCTTTACATCGCAGCGTTTTGCGATTTTAATGTAAAATATGAATGGCGTACTAGGTGGTGAAAAATTTTATATTATTATATTATTTTCCCACTCTCCTCTCATGCTGTACGTGTAAAATATGTTAATTGTTGGAAAATAGTGTGGAAATTTGAATTTAAAAAAATATTAATTTATTTTAAAATAATTTTTATTGTTTTAATTCAACACGAGGGACTGTTAAATGTTTTTCCCAAAGGAATAAATTAGTTCATAGGATTAAATTGTTATTGAATTTACACAAACGAAATATGCTTCGTTAAGACACATTCTAACATGTCATGGTCAAAATATAGCTTCAAAGTTATTTAAAAGGGTTAAGATAAATTTACTTCTTTCAAAAAGCGAAAGGTTTTTATTTTTCCGACATATTATGGCTCTTGGCTTTTAGAATTCGCGAAATCTATACATTTATGTGACTCTATAATTAGATTCAAGACACTTTTTTGTTCTCAACCTGTATATTTTTTTAAAAATTCATTTATATTAAACGTATGTACATTTTTTTCCAATGTTCAAACAAAGATTTGTTCATTTTCACCGAATTGAATTAAATTTCATTTCCTCATAACGTCCTACATAACACACATATATATATTCACTGCTTCCATGCACTCACACCCTCATACATATGCATCCCCAACTCCTTCAAACTCAGTGACATTCACCGTACTACTCCAGAGTTTATATTATCAGTTGTTGTCTATGGGTGGTTGTGTGCCAGAATTGAAAAAAAAAACATGGATGAAAAGAGAAAAAAATAAGCCATCAGTTTCATTCCATTTATTTATTGATAAAACGTTACTTTTTTTTGCAATATAACAACACCACAGAATCTTTTTGTGTGGCGTTTGGTCTGTCCATTCAATTTTGTATTGTGCCTAACTGACTCGGACTCGCCATATTGAAAAGTTTTTTTGTGTAAGCTTTAAATATACATACTTAACACACTTGATTTGATTGATACTTATCGGAGTTACAACGTGTTTCGGAAAGTTAATGGATTGAAACTATGATGTGACCTGGCAATTAACTTCTCTTGTATGTCTTAGAAGCAAAATTATTGATTACATTCTCTTTGCTGTACACACTGTATTGAAAATTTAAAGTGGAGGGTAGAAAAGGACCAACAAATTGTGAAGTTGTGTGACAAAAATCTAAAATGTTGAAATTCATAAGATTTATGGAGGTTTAAGTCGTCGGCGAATGCATGCTCGCTAGTCTACCGCTCCGTGCGTCAGTTGTCTGTGAAACCCTCGACAAGTGTCACCGCATACCCCTTTTGACAGATTTTTATTTTGAATGGAAATCAAAAAATTTTGAAAATATGTGATAACACATCTGGGGAAAAGAATTTCACAAATGTGAGCACCTATGTCGAAGACGGAGGGGGGGGGGCTCAAGTCGTTCGTGCTTGGCTTTGTGACACAATATGTACTCTCATCATCTCCTAACAGAAGAAACCATGACGCCTGGATCACCTTATACTTTTTCTATATGTTTTAATCAGTCACCACAAATTCCTTTTTGTAAAAAAAAAAAGTAAAAAATGTTATCTTTACAAAAATATTTTGTATCCTTTTTATATAAAGATTCTCCGAAAAATTTCTTTATTTATTGAAATGGTCTTTTGTGTGATACTACTTTGTATCCAAAATATCTTGTATGCCTTTTTGTAAAGCTAATCTGATTTTTTTTTGCATTCATTTCTAATCAAAGACTTATTTTATTCAATTAAATTTCAGGTGTTTGAGACATTTATGACTGAATCGAGTCGTGCTAAATTCAAAATTGATCTTCAATAATTTTTCAAAATAAGTAAAAACACCCTAGGATCCTAGTTTATCAAAGGCCTAATCTCTATATTTGTGGAACCGCAAGAGAAATTGAATTTTTTTATCGATTGAAGTCGTAATTTTCCAACGGTTCTAAAAGTGGAATAATTTTACCGGTAAAAGGATTGCGGTTTTCATTTAATTTTTTTTTTAAATATTGCAATCTTCACGTGTTAAAGATTATGTTTCAGAATTTACTCATTATTCTTAGAAGTACGTCATATAAATAGTTATTAAATATTATTAAACGAATTATCCTTGCTGTGCAAGGATTTATATCTCAACTAAAGATCAATTAATAATCCTGATATAATATAGATAATAATAATGTTACCTCACTTAACGTTCATTCAAATATAACGGGTGTTTGATAAATTTTAAGTGAACGACAAAAAAATTTATCTCTTTTAAAATAATTTTTGATCCGTATTTCAAAAACTATTCGATCAGTCATCAAATGCACTCGATTTTTATACTTTTTGAGTCAAAATTACCTTATATAATAAGTTTTATCGAAATTGGAGATACAAAAAATTTTTCGATTTCTTAAAATTTTTTAAGGGGTACACCCCTTTGGAAAAATCGAGAAAAACGCAAAAAAAATTTTTTTTCGGAATTTGATGAAACTCGGTGGATGGGGTAATTTTAACCCAAAAATCGGGTTTACGTGTTGATTGGATGCATAGGTTTTGAGAAAATCACTCTTTGTGTCCAATTTTAGATTATATCTCAAAAATCAGGCCTCCAATCATTAAATAAGCCCGATTTTTGCACTTTTTGGGTCAAAATTACCTTATATACTAAGTTTTATCGAAATTAGAGTTTAAAAAAATTTCTCGATTTTTTGCAATTTTTTTACCTTTAAAAAAATAGAGAGAATCGCAAAAAAAATTTTTTTTTGTTTTGGAATTTGATGAAAGTTGGTGGATGGGGTAATTTTGGTCCAAAAAGTATAATTTAATTTAATGATTGGATGCAGAGTTTCTGAGATATCGCAATATTGTATCTTTTTTACTGTATCATCCACTCGAACACACCCAATATATTTTGCTTTTTGATGATATGATAGTTTGGTATATTGGTCTACACAACACTTATTACACTCTACACGATTCGCTTCGAACGTTAGAAACGTCTCACTTTAAAATGTTTAATAATGAATAATAAATTTTATACTCCAGGATTAGATATTCATAATAATATTATCGTAGTCCTTGTATCTTCATGTTGTACCTGTGTCTTGTGTTCAGTTCACTTCAGTTCAGTTCAGTATATATGTGGATGGATATTAAATTCACTACCTAACTAACTATAACCTAAAGTAAGTCTTTCTTCGTCTTATTATACGTCTTCGTCGCTATACGACTACGACATCTCCTATATGGGTTTATATAACACCAAGGTTAAACATGCAAGTTTATTATTAATATAAGTTAAATTGTTATTTTATATATTTACTGGGTTATTCATTGCTATTGATACATCTAACGGTTAGCAGTTAAAACACTACTTGGATCTATCTTAATAAAGGTGTTTTATAAGAATCGCAATAAAGCCATTTCATTGATGTTAAGGTATTACGAATATCACTTGTCGACAGATTTATTGTATTTTTTCACAGATTCCCGAAGTTGCAGAATCTTTGGTCGTTTAGATAGCGAGATAATCATAATTCGCGATTTCCCCATTCAAAGAATGTAAAACTCACTGTCCTCCCTGCTATTTTTTATGATATCAAAAAATTCTGTCGACAGAATTGAAAAAAAAAAGTAGGAGAGTTAAAAGGAATGTTTTTAGAAAAACATTAAAAAAACTACTTAGTTTTGTTATCGAGATATTAATTTTGACGTCAAAATTGGGAACTCAGGCATAATTAGCTCGCTTTAAACGTCAAAACTTTGGGATTTAAAAGTAAGCTTTCTTAAATCTTTCGATTTAATTTCTCGTTAAATACTTCCATTAATAGATTTTTATCATAGTTTTAGAATACGCAGTTTTCTTTTGAATCTAAATTTTAAACTTCCGTGTCGATTAAAAGCCTCGAAAACAAGATAGGCTACTGATATAATAAATCCAACAGGTTATGGGCCCCGATATCTTATAAAACAAAAATCCTTTAATTTTCCAAATTATTAACTAAATATAACTGACGTTAAAAAGCAACTCCAGTAAAGTGACATATTCAGGCGTATAAAATCTTTCAAACGATTAAGTTATGCGTCGCACTCCGCAAGATTTGATTCATTTCCTGTTTTTAAGTAGACTTGTCCTAAACTTCGTCAACGCAATTAACAGATTTTTTTTTTTTGATTGTTCATTAAATAAAACTGATTTTAACTCTGTTAGTGTTAATTGATAGGAGATAAAATATTCTTAGACAAAGTAGAAATATGATGTTCTTTTGCAGGTAAATGTTGTAAAATAGTTAAATAAATCATCCTGCAAAAACAAATATTTGAATGAACCAAAAACATTATTATTATATTCAGAAATTTAATTGACAATTTGACAAAACCTAAACTATTAATTTTGAAGTTTTGAAACTATTAATATATAAACGATACGATACGATACGTAACTCTAACAAGAGATATAAGATATGTATGTACGAACTAATACGATATTTTATATAGATATCTAAACTCGATATAATACGATATAAATACAAATAATATAAATGTGGGTTTTGTACACTTATATAATTCAAAATACAAGTCGTCTTTTATATAATATCACATTTGTGTGTTGTGTTCTGTTCGTTTACGATTACGAAACGATATTTTATATATTTTGGTTTTCAAGAGATATATAGATATTTATTATTGAAAACGGACAAGGATAATTTATTTTATATTCGATATTCGATATGTAATACTGTTCGGCTTTTAAATATAATCGAATAATATACGATGTATGTTTATTTATTCTTTCACATCAAAATTAGCAAAGGCATCACTTATTTATACTTGACATGTGCAACAACATAGTGATATGTATCCATATTTTAGTGGAATAGAATGAAATAAGTGATTTATTAACGTCTACAGTTATACTAAATTATAACCTTTCCAAAGTCTAGAGTCCTTCCTAGATGTAAGAGAGAGATTTTCAACGTTCATATTTATGTGTCGCTGTATCGCTAGTTGCATTATTTTTAAAGACTCTCCGTATAGTCTAGTATTTTTATTTTGTTTTAGTGTCAGTAAGTTATTTAATAATCTTTAAGTTGGTATTACAATTTGCTTATATTCATTATAAAAAAGACATTAGTTCAAAAACATTTAATGTTAATATGTTTGTGAAATTTTTATTATTTTTAATAATAATTTTTACGATGCTTTTTGCTATTTCTTTGTTTTACATTTTTTTTATGAGTTTAAAATTATTTTAGGGCTCAGTTCCATAAAAATATACTTTGGTAACTGTATTTTACTCATTTTCTTGACAAATACCTTTCCCACTGTGAAAGGGTAATAACCCAAGGTAAGTAGGCTGGAGTAGAAGAAGATGAATTTGAAGGATATTTTCGAAATAACTGATTCAATTAAAATCGTAGTAGTATTCTTAGTAATACAGTAATACCGTGATTTACGCGAATTCAAAGCTACACGCTGTAAAGAACAACATATACCCCAACATACACGAATTGAATTTACGAGGCTATCACTCTATACTGTACTCCTTGGAGGGAGCTCAAAGAAACATATTAAACAGAGCGAACCTTTAATAGTTGGGTTAAACTCAACACTTAATTGTTTTTTCATTTATTTTTATAATGATTATTCAATTTATATTTTTCTTTTGACCTTTTACTGACCACAATTTATGATTGTAAAATTGCTTGTCGTCAATTCACACATAATGTCTATAAATGATGGAAACTGAATACTCGATTGAAAAAAATATTACTTCTAACATTCGAATTATCTCAAATATGTAGATTCGAAAAATTATACCATAAAACACAAACTTTTCTGAGAAGGTTTTTTGCGTTTTTCATTAAACTATATCGGTGTCTATTCATATTTATTCTAGCTGAAAATGAAAACATTAATCATTATTTAAAAATAACAGTAACCTCTTCCCCTTTCCTCGAACGTTTGCATTCTCATACAGACAAAAAAGAAAATAAGTGTAGAGTTCATCGATACTTTTAGCTGGTAACACAAAAAAGTAACATGATTCGCCACTTAAATGTTATTATTTAACCTAATTTATGGCAAATAAATTTTTATGATAAAAACACTTTTTTTATTTTGATGTTTAACTTTATATGGTGTGTGTGTGTGTGTGTGTGCATGTGAAAGCTATTTAAGGGAGCATCAACGTCATTTTTGATGTGTTTAAGAAAATATTCAATGTGAAAGAAAGTCTATAAAATGTAAATGTTCTTTTTTGGATTTGTAAATTCAATTTTGACTACAACAACATATTTATTTAACAAGAAAATTTTATAAGCTATTAATTTTTATTTAAATTGAATTTTAACGTTTATCTGCGACACATAAAACGAATATGTAATTTTTTGATTATTTTGATATTAAAGAGAATTATATACCGGGCTTATTTAACGAAATGACAATTTCATAAAAAAAAAAAACTTAAAATTATCGTGTTGTTATAAAACAAAGAAATCAGGTTAACTAAAAAAATATAATTAATTCCTTAGTGTCCATATTTAGCATTTTAAATGTGGGTGGAGACTGTTACTGCTTTCAATGTCCTAAAAAAATAGTTTTGAGGTTAAATTTCATAATATCATTTCGATCGCATTTACGTGAAAAAAAGATTTCCATATAAATTGTTTAAGAATGTTGTTGCTCAGATTCAATATTGTCAAAAAGTTTTGGATTATATGCACGTAACGGTAGATGAACTTGTAGTTAAATGAGGTATTTGATTTTAACGCTAAGATGTCAGCGACACGAGTTTCAAAATGTAAACCATTCTCGTTACAATCAGCTGATTATTTCAATGATTAAAGAAAGAGGAGATATATGCTTTACTATACATTTTAATGTGCTGTGCTATAATTGGCGTTCTGACAATAGTTCTTTTTTCTATCACTAGATAGAGCCTTTCTTAGCATTAAAATAACAATCAGCGGAGGTTTTACACACACACTACTCAGACTGAGTAACTCAGAGTGTAATCCATTGTAAACAATGTTTCTATTACAGTTGTTTCTGTTACAACCATTCTATTTTCACAAGTTTTGTAAATTTCTAAAAATATTGCAATTGCGTAGTAACTACCTTAAACACTTGACTCGAGTAAAGTAAATGCAGCAAACCAGCTAGCCAATCAGTTACAAATATTAAATAGTACTATTTAAAAGTATGTATTGATAATTATTTATTATTATCACGATTTAAAATTCAATTTCCGTTAAATACTTTTCCTATATAGTCATATACAACTATTATCAATGGCAGCGTTTTATACATTATACATTTGTACTACATTATATAAAGTTTGTTCTTTTTACATTCATTTAGGTACACTTAAGTTTTAGTAGAAATACGATGGTGAAATTATAGTGTAATAAGATTATCCTTTTCTACTTACAATAAGTGTAAATTGTGTATTAACTATCGTATAAAAAGAACAAGTATATATCCCTATATATTATAAATGTGAAAGTAAGGTTGTTTGTTTGTTACACTTTCACGCAAAAACTACTGAATGGATTTCAATGGAAGTGCACAATAATAAAGCTCATACATCAGACACATATGAGCTATAATTTATAAAGATATATTTTTATAAAAAAGTTTAATTTTGTTAACGAAATTCTACTACATCATCTATGAGCATCATTTAACCATAAATTAAAGATTTCTGTAAAAATGGTGAACGAGATACAATTCATGGACACCTTTTCCAAAAATGGAAATTAAAATCCGTATCCCTATCCCTATTTCGAGTGTTATGGAGGAGAGATAGTGAGAGCAACAAAGATACAGTGGTCTTTACTTTTAAGCCTAGCGATGCGGGCGTGTAACAAGCTAGTATATAATATTTACCTCGTTCATACTAACCTAACATATTTAATTTAATATATAGAGGTACATTTTCATATTTCATTGTTTTTCCGACTTGTTTCTCTCACTCTATTATTATTTTCATCCTTTTTTATCTTTGAAATTATGTATAATATTTGATTTTTTTTATTTCAACGAATAGTTTTTAATTATATTGAATTTCAATTAAAAATAGATCATTTTTCATATAAAATGGACATTTTCGTGTGTGTTCCGTTTCGCATTGCAATATTTTGCTAAACTTATGCACTCATTTTCACAACAACAACAAATTATTAACCCTTAGAAAATTGCAACTCTTTGAAAAAAATATGCCTGTGTTAAAAATAGGCTTCTTTGGTATCAATTGCAACCTTTTGTCGAGCGAATGAACGTCTTCGTAACACTCTCTAGAATCGTATTCGTATTACTAATCGAATGATCGTATTACCTTTGAACTATTGTAAAAATTATTGTTATAAACTTTGATCATATTCCAAATCATTGAACTTTTATAAATATTTTTACAAAACTATAAATCAAATAGTCTAGCCACACTTTTTTGATATAATACCGCGTTAAAAGTATTTCCGGTTGCATTAAATAAAGACAACAATATTACAAATATATTTTGTTCTTCGCATTTTGTAAAAACGATTTCAAACCCGTTACAGAATTGATTTTATACTAAAAGTGGAATATTCATAGTTAATACTCCAGCTTATTATTCAAATTAATTACTATTAAAAATTAATTCACAAAAAATACATTTTATAACGAATGTTGTGGAGAGGAAGAAACTGGAAGATTAATTTTATACGATCTATCCAGTTCTTTTAAAAATTGTCTCAAACTTTAAAAATATACGAAAAATAATCCAACTTATTTATTCCTAATGGGAAAGATTCATATACACGACATACAGTGTTATTGAAAGATTTTAATCATGATGTAAAAACGAGTATCAAAATCTTTTTTGAAATTTTGTCATGCTTTTTTTTATCTCTTAAAAGAATATTGGGGGGTTAATTGGAAAATTTTTTAAAAAGATTCTTGAAATTTAAGCGAACGTGATTGGGGATTATAACAATAATAATAATAATAATAATAATGGGATTTAACCTCTGTTTCTCTGACATATACGCCTATAACAGAGGCCACCCACATCATTATTTGTTATTCTTTATTTATTTTAATTACAAACATATTTACAATTACAATTTGATGTGGGTGGAGTCGGTTACTTCGTTTTTTATCTAAGCGACGACAATGTGATCAATTCTGCACTCCCATTAATTATAAATTGTTCACACTGCCGCTGCCTGGATACGAACCCACAATCTAAGTCTAAATGGACAAACAGTCATAGGCAAACGCCTTAGACCCCTCGGCCATTTAGGCTCTTGTGATTGGCTCGGTGATTGGGGATTATCGGAGTATGCTAAAATGTTTTTTTGTTGCATAATGTATAAAATATTTCGATTTCCTGGTATATTTTTTTATGTGTGTATATTTATTTCTTTTTCGTAAGTAAGGGAAGGCAAAAGAAAAAGGACCGGTATCCCTTATTGGTGGTTCCTTTTATATTCTTTTTTATAGGTTATTCCTCGTCTTATTAAATAATAAATTATTTAGTCTTTTAAACAGAGTATAAAGTAATACATAAAAGATTTTTCATTTTATTTCTCTCTTCTTTAAAAAATCTCATCCCATTGAAAATAAGGTGTAGATCACCTACTTGCCTGTTGTTTATCTCTTTTCTTTGTACTTTTCCAACATTTGTATGCTTCTTTGTTTGTTCGAACTTTTGTGATGAAAATTATTGTAGACATTTTACAATTAATTTTCATTTTTTGATAAATCAAATGTTTTCTTTTCTTCTCTTACAAATTAATGTCGTCATGTTTTTCTCGATTCAAATTAAATTTCATTTGTTTTTTAATTAAGTTGTAATGCTTTTATAATAGTTTTATAAATATTTTAGGCCACAGTGCATTAACCCTCCCCTCTCCCCCCATTTTACATTGTGATTTGCCTCTTATCAGAATAATAAGTGAATTAACATTAATATCAACAAAAAAAATAAATTTCTTTTACTGTTGTGAAAGAAATCGCTGCGTTTTTGAAAACTCTCAAATAAAACCAGTTTCCGAATCAAAATATGCTTCAGAAAAACCACAAAAAGTTTCTAGGGCATCGGACTTTTTATTATTATTTTATCGTTCAAAGTTGAATAAAAAAATGATGAATCATATAGGTTATCCTTTTCAATAGGATATTTCTATATCAAAAAATCTAGAGAGTGTGATACAAAACTATCTAAAATATTTAGACAAGCTTGTAGTTTATAATAATACCATAAAAGTATAAGGTTGTCGATGATATAAAAACAAAATTTTAATTTAATTATGAGTTCATCGAAGATGCATCATTTCATGAACAGAGACGACTATAGTATTGATAATTGAAGAGCGATATCTATATTATCAAATTTATAATCATCACTTGTACACAATATATTATATATTTTTGTAGTTGCGTGGTATTAATAATAACACATTATTTGACTACAAATCATGTATTTGGTTTATATGTATGTACCGTGCAATAAACCAAAACCTTTTTTACAATACTGTAGGTAAACAAACACCTAAAACTCGATAACTTAAATTATATAACATTACTCTTGGTTCTTATCTAGATTTTACTGTATTTGAACATTTTAAAATTAAATTCATAATGTGTCCAACACGAGCGAAATAAGTATCATTAATTATTATTATTATTCTTGGAATGTTGTATATAGTTTTGATTTTCCTCTTATTTTCCGGTTTGTATATACATATATATATATATATATATATATATATATATATATATATATATATATATATATATATATATATATATATATATATATATATATATATATATATATATTTGTGTCTTTTATGTGATACAATTGTTGAGTGTGCTTAAACATGTGTTGTGTTGTGACGAACTGTGTCATACTGGTCGGGGGAAGGATAAATAGTGTTTGGTGAATTCAAAGAATTTTACTACATTGGTCACAATCCTAACTGAACGTGATACATGTTATTTGTTATGGCTGTTCCACAACATTTAAAGACGAGTTTCATGGATGTTTTATATCACAAGATCGCTTTTTACAATTATTTCGACAATTACATCGAAAATAAATCGTTTATAAAAACGTTTCCAGGAAATAAGAGCACAGTTTCTCTACTTGTAGAGACCTGAAACAATCATTTGAGTTAAATTTACTTTATAAACCGAATTTGTATCAATTTTTGAGACATATCGCTTTGAAAAAAGTTAATTTCTCAGTTAGCTTGTATTCACAACATTTACACTGGCCCATGTGTAGTAGCCATAATTTCTATACAATATCATATTTGGTCTACAGTACAATAGTATTTTGTATGTTGTGTCCGACCGTGCCACGTCACTTTACTTTCCCCTAAAATCCCTCTCTATGCCAATAATAAGAGAAATCTTTGGCATAAAGCCAAAAAGTTGTTACTAATAAAATCGTATCATAACCTAAATAATATTTTATTTTTGAGTATAAAAAAAAAAAAAAACAGAAACTTCAGCTCCTTTCTCAAAAATAAATTGTTAGTTTGTGTATCTATTTTTATGATTGCTAAGGACTATCCAAATAATCCTTTCAATATTTTCTTTTTTTTTGCTATTTTATTATTCAAAGGAATAAAAAGTATTTCAATCTTTAAAAAAAATTTACAATGTGAATAAAATTTTCTTTAAACAATTGAAAACAAATTATTGATTGAGTTAATTGTTGAAATACGATGTATAGACAGTGTTAATTACACAACCGTTTTTTTATGTCATGTAAAAACTCACTGCCTCGGTGGATCCCAAACAGGAACTTACAAATGGCCCAGTGCAGGCCCAAGCCTGGGCCAAGTATGTACAACATTGGCCAAGGTTGCAAGCCAGTATTGGACCAGCGTTGGTTAAACTCTGGAATGATAACTTCATCCCATGCTTGGTTAACATGACTGGCCCAAGCTTGATTGTATAAATAGGACCAATACTGATTTACAAGCCTGGCTCATTACTGGTCTGCAAGCCTGGGACAAGATTGGTTGAAAACGTTGGCCCTAGCTTGCAAGCCAGTATTGGCGCAGCATTGGTTAAACTCTGTAATGATAACTTCGTATCAAGCTTGCTTACCATGACTGTCTCAAGCTTGCTTGCCTAGATGGGCCTAATGCTGGTCTACAAGCCTGGCCCAATAGTGGTATATATGGTTCAGATGTTAAACGCTTGTGTTATCGATAAAATTCTGGGCAAGACACTTGGGTTCGATTCTCGTAAGCTTTGTAATTTCACTTCAATTAATACAACACGCAAATATTTTGTTTCGATGTCGCCTGAAATTATTTTGAATTATGTATTAAAATTCTCTACTCCTAATAATTACTTTTATAAGAGCTTGTTTGTACTAATTGTCCTCTACAAATTTTCAAATCAATTAAATTTTCCCAATAATAATTTTTTTCAATTTGTTTTTTTGTTTTAAATTAATATTGTGAAGCCTCAAAAAATAATTAAAAAAATGGATACATATTGAATTGATTGACCACAGGAAAGAACAGTAGACAATTGTTTTTTAACAGATTATTATTCCTCTCATCCTGCTCTAGACTTCTTCCCATTCTCCTGATTCTTTTCATTCAATCAAACACACTTGGTTGGTAATAATTGAATTGTGTATGTCATTCTCTATAGTCTGTGTAAATGATGCTCCGTCTATTATGCCCTATTGATTGAATATTGGAAAAAATAATATTTGAAAAAAAAAAATTAATGGTCTATCTATGTTTTATGTTAAAAACAAGTGAAAACAAACAATTGACTGAGTTAATTGTTGAAATACCATATATAGACACTGTTGATGACGCAATCGTTTGTTTTTTGACGTCGCGTAAATATAAAAAGATATCCGCTTTTAAATAGCCACACATACATAACTGATATTCCCATATTAATACATATTATAAAATTTGCACCTAATAAGCGCCCTCGTGGGTAAACAGTGATGTTTACAAAAAAATGTTTTGAACAAAAGTAGTTTATTTCTTTATAAGGAACATTTTTTGTATATAAACTTTTGTTCTATTTCTAACGGTTTACAAGATGAGTCCTACGGACCCAAGACCCAATTGACTTATATTGCTCATTTACGAACTCGACCTCACTTTTGACTTTTGATATCTCTTTTCGTTTTTGAGTTATCGTGTTGACAGACAGACGGGCAAACGGAAAGACAGCCGGAAATGGATTAATTAGGTAACATCTATACCAAAATTTTTTTCGTAGCATCAATATTTTTAAGTGTTACAAACTTGGGACTAAACTTAAAATACTATGTATATTTCATATATAAATGGTATAAAAATCAAAAGCTTTCATTACACATCATAATTTTCCATGAAAATATATTTTAGATGATTTATATATTAACAAAAATTTACTCTTTTAGGTAAAAATTTTACTTCCGCTCATTAAGTAGGACACACTTACGAAGAAAAATAAATTATGTTAGTCTAATTTCTTTGACTTTCTTATTTTTATACCATGTATATATTAAATATATCAAGGTATACTAAGTTTAGTCCCAAGTTTGTAACGATTAAAAATATTGATGCTACCAACAAAATTTTTTGGTATAGGTGTTCATAAAATCTAATTAGTCCGATTGCCCATCCATCGGTCCGTCGATATCAAGCTGAAATTTTTATAGTGTGCTTAGGACGTAAAACGTGAGTCGAGTTCGTAAATGAGCAACATAGGTCAATTGGATCATGACAAAAAATTTTCGTAAATATCACTGTTTTACCTGTGAGTTCGCAAATAAGGTTAGAAACATTATATAGTATGTATACAGGTATTATATATATTCTAAATTTATAGAATTATTCTTCAAGGTCGAATCTTGAAATAGTTAGAATTTTAGAAAAAAACCATAATGTTTTTTGTTTTTTTTTTGTTTTATAATTTTACATTGAATATCACAAATAATTGATATTGACAAAGAATTAATTGAAACGTTTAATTAATCTTGTCACATTCTTAAAAGTAAATTGATTCCATTCCAATTGTATGTGACAACATTTTATTTAAAACAAAAACAACAAGCCAAACCAAACCAAACATATTACTTTATAGAAATATCTATAATAAATTCCAAACGATTAATTATGTATTCGAACATACGTAGAAATTTATACCAACATAATATAAGATAAATGCAAATATTTAATTTAATTTTAACATGCTGTGAAGATTATTATATACATATATAGACATACAACATATCCATCTGATTGGTCTAGGGCCAAATGCCGAATTGATGTCGAATTGGCCATATTAACCATAAAAATGTAAAACTAGACTTAATAAAATTTGAAAGTGAAATTAAAATTGAATAAAAAACGAAGAAGTTATAAGCAATCAAAGATTGCAATAAAAGGTTGTCCATCTCTTTTTAATTTCTATGGCGATAGCTGCGTATAATTCTACAAGTGGATATCTTCCACTTGTAAAGTAATTTTATCTATGAGTCACTCATCTCCGATTTTTTGTAAAAGCTTGAGGCGCATGTGGAGTAGATGAGGCGTTCCGATTCATTTTTTATAGTTTAAATTGAGCACCTCAAGCTCAAGCGCCGACATCAATTATCCGTTTGGCAGATCCCGAACCTTAGGAAGATTCTGTTTGTCCAACAGGCTAGGTTCAAATTGCATATTTTAAGATACCCGACAACGGACACTCTGCTTTGTTGTTGCGTAGGTTAAATCTTCCAGACTCCCTTAAAGAAAAGTTCTCGGCTAAAACGTTTTCCCAGATAATAGTCTCAATTTTCAGACATTCCGAAATGACATCAAATACTACGCCTGACTTTAGACTTAATGCTTTACAACATATCTATCTAACGAACACAAGCACACAAATTGTACCCTCTCCATTAAACGTCATCATCCTATAAGAAGTGATGCGTATGCGCATTGATAGTATAACACATTCAAGAGTTGTGTGATTTGAATGGTGGGAGATTAAGTGGGGGTTTGTTGAATGTAGAGAAATAAGTATTATAGTTATACTCACTCACATTGCACAATATATGAGGAAATAGCTTGAAGGCGTTCAAAATATTATGGTAATCATAATGTACTGTGATTTATTGCAAATATATCATTGCGTTGCGTTAAATTATCATCGTTTCTTGTTCTCACTCAGGTGTAAAATACACGTGCAATATTTTATTGTATTCAATACAAATATATCTATCACTATGTGGGGTTTGGATTATATTTAAATAGACTATTTGTATAATTTTTTTATTTGTTTTACATATTCAAATTCCTCTCTCTAATACGTAGCACATTCAGTCTCAATCGCAATCTCTGAATTACGTTGTTACCATGCAATGCTCAAAATAATTCAGACTTTACTGAATAATACTAGGGATTTTAATAAAACTTTATAAATAAATATTTGATTAACAAAGTTTCCAAAAATCACAAAAAATTTCAAGGCTATCTGGCTTTTTATTATTACTTTATCGTTCAAAGTTGGCTGAAAAAATTGATGAATCATATAGGTTATACTTTTCAATTGAATATTTCTATATCAAAAAATCAAGAGAGTGTGATAAAAAACTAAATATTAAGGCAATCTTGTAATTTATAATAATACCATAAAAATATAAGGTTGTCGATGGTATAAAAACAAAATCTTAATTTAATTATGAAATCATAGATTAAGATTCATTATTTGATGAACAGAGACGATTACAGTTAAGAGTATTGATCATTGAAGAGCGATATCTATATTATCAAATTTATAAGCCTCACTTGCACTCAATATATTATATATTTTTGTAGTTGCGTGGTATTGTAAATCTAATAAAAACAAGTGAAAACAAACAATTGACTGAGTTAATTGTTGAAATACCATGTATAGGCAGTGTTGATAACTCTGTCACATTTCACATACATACATATCTGACATATTTAACTGATATTCTCATATAATGCGCAAGTGTTGATGCGCAATCGTTTGTTTTTTTGACGTCACGTAAATAACAAAAGATATTCACTTTGATATTCCTATATTAATACATACTATAAAATTTGCACCTAATTAACGCCCTCGTGGGTAAACAGTGATGTTTACAAAAAAATGCTTCAAACAAAAGTTTTTTATTTTTTTATAAGCAACATTTTTTACATTTAAACTTTTGTTCTATTTCTAACGGTTTACAAGATGGGTCCTACGGACCCAAGACCCAATTGACCTATGATGCTCATTTACGAACTTGGCCTGACTTTTTACGTCCTGAGTACGCTGTAAAAATTTCAGATCGATATCTTTTTTCGTTTTTGAGTTATCGTGTCCACAGACGGACGGACGGACGGACAGCCGGAAATGGATTAATTAGGTGATTTTATGAACACCTATACCAAAATTTTGTTCGTAGCATCAATATTTTTAAGCGTTACAAACTTGGGACGAAACTTAATATACTATGTATATTTCATATATACATGGTATAATAACTCATTATTTGACAAACATGTATTTGGTTTATAGGTATGTACCGTGCAATAAACCAAAAGTTTTTTACAATATTGAAGGTTTACAATCACCTTAAATGAGCTTGATGAAAACTTACTGGTAATGTAAGAACTCGTCGTTTTTCAAGATTGTTCTACTATTCGAGAAAGTGATACACACGAAAATTGTGAACTAAATGTAAAACTTGTAATTAAAGAAAAATGATTTTTGAAACATCCTGTATAAATAATTGTTCACTTTGAAGGCATTGACCACATTACACACAATGTTAAAGGTATTTCAAATTATCAACAGTAATAATCTTTTCACTACTGCTCTGTGTTCACTTTACTAAACTAAACTCTATATATTATAAATATTAATCGCATTGTTTTTTTAATTCTTTTATTTTAAATATATCATAAATTATTTTATTTTTACCACTTTTACGTCATCACTTCAAATCACATTACACACAAGTGTGATCGAATCTTATTGTAATCTCAAACGTATAACTGCATTTCTATATTCACAAAGCCTTTGTTTCCTGCGATTTCATAAGTGGCTTAAGGTATTTCTATCGAAGTGAGAGAGAACACGATATCTTAGGAAGACGAAAGGCATAATTTTTTATACCATGTATATGAAATATACAAGGCATATCAAGTTTAGTCTCCAGTTTGTAACGCTTAAAAATATTGATGTTATGAACAAAATTTTGCTATAGGTGTTCATAAAATTACTTAATTAGTCCATTTCCGGTTGTCTGTCTGTCGTCTGTCATCACGATAACTCAAAAATGAAAGGAGATATCAAGCTAAAATGAATTTTAAAGCGTGCTAAGGAGGTAAAAAGTGAGGTGGAGTTCGTAAATGAGCAACATAGGTCAATTGGGTCTTAGGTCCGTAGGATTTATCTTGTAAACCGTTAGAGATAGAACAAAAGTTTAAATGTAAAAAATGTTCCTTTTTAAAAAAAAAAAAACTTTTGTTTTAAACATTTTTTCGTAATCATCACCGTATACTCATGAGAGCGTCAATTATTCGCAAATTGTATAGTATGTTTTATATGGGAATATTATTTATATATGTGTGACATGCATGTATGTGTAATTTGACAGAGACAGAGACAATTTCAACTGTTTTTTCTAATATAACGAAAGAAAAAAGTAAAGCAGAAATATGAGTAAAATTGATTAACTTTGACTATAAATATTAATCCAAATACATTTGTTTTATAAAATATTGTCAATAACCAATCAATGACCTCATTTTAGTTTTTAATTATAATATTAAAGTGTGTCTAATTGATTTCATTATATTTATTTATTGTTTTTTCGTTTTGTTTCAGGTGAGTAATTCATTTAATAATGATGTAATTACTGAGAACAAAATTTGTTGAATCTATGTATGTGACAAAACTATTCAACTAAATCTAGTAAGTAAGAAAAGTATTTTTGGTTTTAGAGTTAAATATGTGAGATTTTAGTTTTAAATGATTACGAAAATTTTCAATTAAAACTTTACAAAATCAACTGACGGAAAACTTTACTTGGCGAAATAATAACAAAATTCTTATTATTTAAAACATTGTGTAATTTTGGGTTGAAAATTTTGTGTCTGTGTATGTTGTACTAAATTAGAATTACTTACAATTATCAAAAGTTTTGTCGTTAAAATATATATTATTATTGCGTACCAAATGGTTCAAAAAAATTATTCCAGTAAGAAATACTACGATAAATTTTACATGCATTCCAGTTGATTAGTTTGAAGTATACTTTATTTTTCTCGTACACAAAATTTCCTATAAAACGGTTCTTTCTTTGAAAAATCCACTGTTAAATATGTTAAATTATATTTCATGTTTCTAGAAGAGGTTCATACATATTTCAAAAACTAAAAATCTGGCATTAATTTAAACAGGTCAAAATTTCGATTTGACCTGTTTTTCCATTTGAATTTAATGATGCTAGAAAAGTTTTTCCAAGTTCTAATTCAAAAACTACAAATTTTCCATCAGTCTTAAGTAGATTTTGGTTTTTTTCGGGTCAAAATTATCCTATAAAATGATTTTTAACAAATTAAGATATAATAAATTTTTATTCGTTTATTTTCATTTTTTTTTAAAAAGTAGTAAATCGGAAGAATTACTTATTCTTCGATTTTGAAAAAAATTATATTTCTACATTTTTTTGATCCAAAAATTACGAAAATCCACTTAAGAATTTGACTGAAGTTACAACTTTCAAAAAATCTACCATTGCATGATTTCTAGTTGAAATTTATAACTCCTCTTTGGAGGTATTCTTTTTGTTGGAGCCATTTGGTATGTAATTTTCTAAGTACAATCATATATAAAATGTTAAAACACAAATATTTAACATTTTAACATGTTAAAATAAATGCATAATAATTATATTTTATTATGATCGAATTTATCAAATTTGCTTACTACGTGAAAATGTGTTGATATATAAATAAACTTTATACAGTTTTTAGTACATTGTAGTTTAAAATTGTTCTTTAACTTTAACAATACAAAATCCAAAATATCACAAAAAATAATTCGTTTTAACCCTTAACTGCCAAAGATTTGCACTTTCCATGAAATGCGGCTAATTTATAATTTTTATCAAAAACCAATTCGAAAATACGAACTGGAATAATTGAATGTTATTAGAGGTTGACCCTATTTTACTTGTGTTAATTTTACCCCCAAAATATCTTTTTAATGACACCTTTAGGAACTAATACAATGTTTATTTAAGGCCTCGGGAAACCATGGAATTTCTATCTAAAAACAATTATTTAATAAACAATTAATTTTATCTTGAAAACGATTAATAAATTAATAAATAAACGATTAATATCTTGAAAATGATTCTAACAATCGATGAAAATTCGTGTACAGATAGTATTTAAAATAAGGAATTTAACTAGATAGGTGTTATCCCTGCAGACATGAAAACGTGAAAAACAAAATTATTTCGTATACAAATCAAAGTATCATGTAGAAAACACTTATTAATTAAATAGTAATTTTTATGAATAATTTTTATGCTCTTATATGAATAAAATTAGTGTTTTTCCGAATAGGAAAACTTATTGAAGTTAACAAAAACCGTGCAAATCTCGATCGTCCAGGTACTCTATAGAAAAGTTAAACAGTTAGTTCAATGTAGTTTACACTTGTGCCTCAAAAATTCCAAATTCTTTATCATAAATTCAATGTCTTATTATGTAAGCAAAATATTTCTTACTTTTCAACCTACAGTTTTTAATGATTCTAGGCATTGGGTTAACGACTATACCGGACCTACATTTTAAAATATTACATCATATTTTTGCAAGGTTTATTACACCTGAAAAAATGGTAGGCACATCATCTTATATGCACGAATAACTTTTGCAAAAAAAAAAATTCTTCGTTTTTAAATCACGATTTTTTGGTTCAAGGCAAAAACCATTAAGTCCATTCAAAAATGATATGACCCTCAACTATACCATGACCTAACCATATTTTTTTTTGTATAATAAAAATAGTATATTACAGCAATGCACATTTTTAACGGTTCATTTTGAACAAGAGATTAGCATTCCATGGTTGCACTGCCACTGAGTGTAAAAAAAAGAAACGTGAATTAGTTCAAGTTAGTTAAACAAACACTCCTTCATGATGTCACATATCAGTCTTTTGTAAATGAAATGACAAATTTATTTCTTAAAATATCTGGTGAAAAAAATCATGTAACTCCCATGTAAATACTTTAACAGGAATATACCGATTACTTTTTCCCAATTTTGATGATAAATTATGTTTGTAAAGGGAAAAGGTTAATAGTTAAGGTAGTACGGGCGCCAAGGAAAGTTTCGACTAGTGGTTGAAATTATTTTGATATAACTTCATGAATAATAAATTTTGTTATAACTTCATGAATGAAGACGAAAAGTACGAATAAAGTTTTTCGATATCTGCCTTGATTTTCGAAATATCGAAAGCTAAATAATTTAACAACATTTTCAATTTTCGATATTTTGAACATTACTCCAGATTTCGAAAAATTTTATTCTTACTTTTCGTCTTATATTGTCAAGTTATAACAAAATCAAGCTATAATAACTTCTCGAGCCACGAAAAGGATTTTCTATGGCCATTTAATAGTCAAAAACAAACACATCATGCTACTTCTTTATATAGAAGTTAAAATAAAGACATGAATATAACGGCATGGCTGCATGGCACCAAGGTCATCTTATCAATTTTATTTAAAATATAAAACACATCACAATGTGATCTTGTTGCAATATAACATATGATGGTAATCATAATATATTTATTATATTCATTTAAGACATGCGTACTACAATATTTAAGAAAAAAAATTATAATTGCTCAAGGTCAACATTCTTACCTTGTGTGGATAAATTAACTTGTTTATTTTTAAATGTTTAATGTTTAATTATATGTGTAATGTGAATTAATCTTTAAAATAGGAATTTTGTGAGGTAGCTTAATCTTAAGCCAAGCTCTTAAGTTTTGTCTTCTTAAAAAAAAATTTCACAGAAAGTAATTTTCCTAGTCATTCGAAATTCTGATCGTAGCTCGAAAACTACTCGTTAAAAATTTTTCTGGAGGTGAGAGCTTCGGATCAGAATATTTTAGAGCGGTTTAGAACAACTTTCACAGAAAGCCATTTCTTATCCAATATTTTGAGGTCATTTTATGTTTATTACTTTTCGTCTCATTTCATTGAATTAACGGAATCCTTCATTAAAATTGAAAGTTTTAATCATTTAAGTCTCAAATATATCAATAAACGGTTCCTTAATTTTCGTCAAGCTATTACCATCACATTCTGAACTAAATTAAATGAACTAAATAAATTTAATAAAAAAAAAGTGAGACAAAAAAGATGCAAGCACTCACTCGATACCATCCATTTAGATGTAATTATTTGAAAGTGTTAAGTAGACTTCTCTTCGTTTTAAATAAAATTACAGTGCACACGTACACACTAATACAGTGTTTAATAAGTGAAATTGACTTGGTGCCAACTGTAATTAAAGGTAGTACACTGTAACATACTTATAATTATAACAGATTCACCAAACCTAACAGTACCGTTTTGGAGTCGATACATTTTTTTTTAATTCTATAAATTTTAACTCTTAACTGACAACGTTAAATGTCATAAACGAATAGAAAGATTGTAGATAGGGAAAATATGATTTATCTAGGTCCATCATATAAGAACTACTTTCCCACTTATTTTACGTGAGATAAAAAACTTGATTACCGCACGCATTTACCTAACAACATGCATTTTCAACCAATCAAATTACCAAAATTACTGTCAAAATCTAAACTAAAAACAAAACTCATGGCAAATTCCTAGATATTATAAATGTGAAAGTCAGAATGTTTGTTTGTTTGTTAAGCTTTCATGCAAAAACTACCGAATGGATTTGAATAAAACTCTAAAGTAATATGGCTCATACATCAGACTAACACATGAGCTAAAATTTATAAAGGTATATTTTAAAATAAATTTAATTGAATCTAACTTTTTACTGCGTCATCTATGGGCATCATTTTCACCAGCAAATTATAGATTTCTGTAAAAAAGTTAAACGAAATACAATTCACGAACTTTTCTAACATACTCAATGAATAATGACTGTTTTACATTAAAAGTTTGAAAACGATACATATATTTTACCTGTGTAAATCAATCCATACCCCTATTTCGAGATTTCGAGTGTTATGGAAAAGGGATAAGTGAGAGCAGGGAAGGTGAAGGTAAACCCATATCTTAGAGGCGTAGACAAAGTTTTGTACGATATACATTTGATAATGCTTGATTAATGTACTTCTGCGATTGTCCAGTTCATGCTACGCACTCGTTGTGTAAATTTTTCATGCGTATTAGATTTTGATATGTGACGTCACAAAGCTTTTGATGCATCGTATTCCTTGCCACACAATGTCACTCCCCCCTCTCCTTTTAACGTGTGACATAAATTATGGATGACCCCTTGTTATAGAAATATGATACAACTTTTTCAACGGGTTTTTCATTTTGTTACGATAAACAAATAAATAAAACTTATCTTAGATTTTATTGATGAGATATGAAGAAAGCAATGTCCTCACTTGGATAATGTACCAACTTCATGCATGCATGTGTGCTAACTGCTCATTGCTCTATACCTAGCAAAATTGTAACTCCTAAAGAGTCGAGTGTAGATTTTACTTTTTGATGAAGTAGACTCACAGATATGGGGAAGTTAGCGGCATGGTATGATAGAAACAGGTAGATTGTGAATATATAGGCAAAGGCATGGATGTTATGATGATACAGTAAAAAAAAACAAAAACCACCTTCTTCACAAAGTGGAGGAACGAACTTCACTTATTTTATCGTCATATCGTCATCATCTCAGTGGTAAAGAGAGACAGAAGATAGTTTTGTGAAAGATTGAAATAGACATAACGAAAAAATGGAAAGGAATATAGCTATTAGCATTGTAAGTAAATTGGACATTTTTATTCGGGTAGTAAAATTGAATCAAAGTTTAACATAAAACAACGATTATTATTTGTGTTACTTTTTTAAACACTGTGTCATTGACATTGAAAAAAAGGAGCCTAGACTCTGGTCTGAACACCACTCATATTATTTGTTAATTTCGAATAAAACGTTTTAACGATTCTTTTTTGTTGGAACACTAAAATAAAATTGATAAATGGCGTCAAGATTTTTAAATACAGTACAATATCACTAATTCGGTACTATTCAAAACCAGAGGTGTCAGATTATTGAAATATTCGGATTACTATATAGAAAAATTCATAATAAATATCATCACTGGCACGAAATTCTTCTGTTTTGGTAATTTTTTTTATTAAAATTTAATTGCCATAGAGTATCGGATTATTTAACATATCGGTGATCTATTGAAGTACCGGATTAGTGAGATTTTACTGTATTTTAGAACGATTGTAAAGCAGTAATGTGTATATCAAATTCTATTATGATTAATTTTCAATTGTTTACATGTAAGTGGTATTGTAAATGTCAAATTAAAATTATTAAAAAATAACAATTAATTAAAAATGTTGCATTAGAAATTGTTAAAATTGTTAAAGTGTAAGTAAAAAGTGTCCAATTTACTTTCGATCATATCTACATAACCTAACAAGTATTTTATCTTTACGTTATGTTTCATTCTCGTTTCGTAATGCTCGCTGAGGCTGCTGCTGATATAGGAGGAGTTTTGTTTTTTCTTTATTATTTTGTATTCTTTTAGTGAATTTTGCGCGTTTTATAAATACAAAAAAAAAAAATAATGTTAAAAGATTGCTTGTTCGCTTGTCACGAACTCAAATGTATACAGATTGTTTAATGTAAAAGTTTATCTATGAAAGTATTTGTGGTAAAAAGACTGTCAAAATCAATTATGATGATAACTTCGATATTCTTAATTTATCACTTCTGATGAGATTTAACATTTCTTTTTCAAATTTAAAATTTTCCCTTCATTATAATTTAAGTTTGATAACGTTAAATAACATATTACTATATTGTTTTCGCCCCAGAAAGCCATTATTATAGATATTATAGAAAATTTTATTTTTAGTTTTGAAAATAACCAATGTTTCTGGGTCAGTTTGACTTTAAAATCATGATAAATTACTAGAAGATCTCAGTAGAGAAATAATTTGTGAAAAATTAGCTATAAATGTGGTTTCGAATTGAATTTTACGATTCTAGAAACAGTTCTACCAGTTCTATCTCAAAAACTACTAAGTCTGGCGTTTTTCTTTTTCCTAATATCAAAATTACTCTATAAAATGATTTTACCGCATTCGAAGACAAAAATTTTTTCCTATTTGTTGCAATTTTTCTAAGGAATACCCTTCAAAGAAAAAGAGAAAATCGAACAAATTATTTTATCTTCGATTTCGACCAAAATCATTTTTCTAGACCATTTTGACCTAAAAATTAAAAAATTCATTTAAAACTTTGATAGAAATTACGTATTTCAAAAATTTCCTAAAAAGTCTGTCGAAACACAGAATTTTTTAAATAAAATAAACGAGTACTTCTGGTCGAAACAGTGTGACGCGTTATGTGAACTAATTTTGGAATTCTGAAATAAATATATTATCGATGTTACTTAAAAATGATAATTTGATTAAATTGTAAACATTATGGTTAGTGCCAATTACAGTAAACACACGGTATGTGTATTTAAAGTGCAATGAACGACATTGAGAATGTTTTGAGGCTGTTTGCCTCCTGTGTGAGTATTGAGTTGAGTTGAGTTGAGTGTATCTGTAGTAGTGTGATGGTTTGGTTTATTCATCTGTCGGTATCGAACTCAACTATTTAGTTAAAAACGAGACTATATTTATATAACATACAGATCTATAAGCATCTTACAAATAGATCATCATTTATTTCATTTTACAAATCTCTTATTTAGCGTTTTTAAAGCGTTCATATTTCGTGCTACAATTTCGGGTTATATGCGGGGTTGGGCTTTAGTTACGTTTATCTCGAGTTAGGACCGGGGTCAATTGACTTCAAATTTTTATGGTAATTGTATTTTTAATCCCCCCGAACTAAAAAAGGGGTGTTATTAGTTTGACCGCTATATGTGTGTGTCTGTTTGTCTGTGGCATCGTAGCGCCTAAACGGATGAACCGATTTTGATTTTTTTGGTTTTGTTTGAAAGTTAATTTAATGGAGAGTACGAATTTATTGTTCTGTACCCGAAAAAAGGCGACTATCTTCCAAATCAGCTCAGTTTGGAAAAGGTTTTAAGGAAAAAGGCAATTTAATGGAGAATGTTCTTAGATTTGTTTCAAATACGAGTGCTGACGTGCTAAGTTAATATCGCAATAGGGTATTCCACTATTTTTGAAAAAGTACTTCAAAAGTTGATTTTGCTAATAAAAAGCCACCAAAAATTTATTTCGGAAAAATACACACGCTTTCTTGCCAAAAACTAACATTACATTTTAAACCTTTTTTAAACTGTCAAAAACGCGGGCATCCAATTTGATGACGTAATATGGGTATCACTATACGAAATAACACAAATAAGTTTGACAGATATTATTCATAGACATTTGATTATAAAAAATATAAATACGCGTTTTAGGTCACGTTGATATACAGTTTAAAAATTACGATTTTTAATTTTAATATTTTAAAAGAAAAACGTGCTTTTAGGACTCGAAATCAGAATATTTAAGTATGTTTTTAAATAAACTTTCACTTTTTTCAAATTTCATGATTTGTGACTAACGATAATACCCTATTAAAAAATTTCTAGTCATTTCAAAGAGGAAATATTTTCCGGCTATGATTTTTACAAAATATTGTGTTTATCTATTGCTAATAAATCTAGAATACAGTTTTTTAAAACCATATATCTCATATAGCACTTAATAATATCCACTCTCACTAGTAAATGTTCATCATATATTCATGTATAAATAAATATATCTGGTATTGTTTGTAAATAAGGCGGAGGGTAACGACTTTTGTATAATATTTTACTCCTCGAAACTAATAGTAACATGGTCGCCAATTTATTATTTTTGCTCCAATAAATATTTCAATTTTTTGTAAATACATAGTTTCTCATTTATTTCTTGCATTTGAAAAAAGAAATGTTTCAAAATGTTCGACACGCCACCTACTGACTGTGTATAAAATCATGTTGGACATTAAAAAAAAGTTCAAAAAGAAATGTCAAATCTATTAAATACTCGTTTAAGTTTTGTGTTTACCATGAAGTGGGTTATTAATTACACGTGTGGAATAAGATTTTATTCACGTGAGAATATTTTTATAAGTAATTTGTCTTTTTTTTTGTATGTACAGTTCTACACATTAAAATTGAATCAACTGCTTCACATAAGTTTAATAAATCTTTGGTTTCCTTTTTTTAACTCAGAACTAATACATCAATTAGCAGTTAGTTTTTATACCCTATACATATGAAATGTATATCAAAGTATACCAATTTTAGTTTCGGAGATATCGCAATATTTGGATCGATTTTGGTCAGTATCTCAAAAAATATTCGACTAGTCATCAAATGCACCCGATTTTTGTAATTTTTGGGTCAAAATTACCTTATCAACTGAGTTTTATCGAAATTGGATATAAAAAAAATTTTCAATTTTTTGCAATTTTTTAATCCCTAAAAATCGAGAAAATCGCTAAAAAAAATTTGATTTTGGAATTTGATGAAACTCGGTGGATGGGGTAGTAATTTTGATCCAAAAAGTATAAAAATCCGGTTAATTTAATGATTGAACCTGTAGAAAGTTACCATGTCAGCGAGTATCATGGGTAAAACTTCATTTTCCAAAAATTTTTGATAGGAGTTCTCCACCAAAAAATTAAAATTCATAAAATTGTGAATAAAAGGGAGGATAAGTGAGGGCTATAACGCGATTTGTTTTTAAAGGAAAAGAAATTGCCAAGGAAAGCGGGCAGGTATCTGCTTTAGTCTTTAATAAGTATACAAAAATTTAGAATACTAAGATTGTTTATTGTGATTTACAATGGTGCATTTCTTCTGTGTATTACTATACATGAACATTACTTGAGTTTTGTTATTATTTTTATTTTCTTCAAAGATAGAGTAAGTAATGTTTGTTTATTTGTGTTGTTCCAATTCGAACATTAAAATTCCTAACTGTTTATTATACATATTATGTTATGTATTTATGTTTTATGTTTCATGTCATGTCTAAGTTTTAACTACGTAATATCTTTACAAAAAAAAAAGAAGCCATTATTGCATTCGGCATTCGCAGCCATCACAAATTAATCCGTCTATTGGCTTTGATGATATTATTAGGTTGTTTCTAATCGATAAAAGTAGGGACTGTAGACCCATAGTGATCCAAGTGAAAATCTTACAAATAGCCGTGTACGAGTGACTCATACAAAAAAATGTATTCTACTTATTAGTACAATAAAAGCTTGTCCCGTATTTTTTATTAAAATTTTTAATTAAAGACTAAAAACAGTTTATATATATATATATCAAATATGGTGGAAGCGATGGGATAATCAGGACGCCACAACCTTACCATGTATTGTCATCCAAACTAAACGTACATGCAAAATTTCGGCTCAATCGGAAACCGGGAAGTCGATAAAATTTGACTTGCGCAAGATTTGATTACAGACAGACAACGGGATAGGTGAAACTAAATAAAAGCTTGTAAAAATTAATTCTTGAGGAAGTAAATGGTCGAGATTTCTCGGGAAGAAATTTTTTTTCATGTCCACATGCCAATATCTTTATTTTAAGAAAAATGATACTTGGAATATTATTCTACCATCGTCAAATCGTTCATTGTGATTTATTAGATTGAGATTAAATTAGTTTTGATTTGTGAAGTTGAAACGGAAGATATTTTCTTAATCTTATCCGCTCGCTTATTGAATTAAGTGTAGATTATTTTTTATGACAGACTTAACTACAGATAATTGCATCGAATAAAGTTTACTTGAAACGTGATAGTAAACCTACGATTAATGTAATAAAGGATCGGTTTTTAATCAATCGTTCCATGTTTTCAAGATCGAATGTTAAATTTTAATTGGATTACAATCAACTGATTTAAAAAGTACTAGAACTTAAAGAGTACTTAAATGTTGGTTAGTCTAGTACATTCTATTTATTTTATTAACCGACTTCAAACAAAAAAGGAGGAGGTTATCAAGCCGACTGTTTTTTTTTTGTGTTACCTCAGAACTTTCGGCTTGAGAAACCGATTTTGATGATTCTTTATCTATTTAAAAGCTGGTGCTCCCCGTTTGGTCCCATTTCATTTTGGTCTTGTTCTGACAACGGCATCCATGAGAAAACCATAAAAGTCTTAAATTTGCATTAAATATGCACGACAAGAGGACGAATAACTGAATATCACGCCAGCTGATTTCGATGATTCTTTTTTTAGTGACAAATTAGTGTACTTCAGATTCCTTAAAAATCACGAAAGAAAAAAAACTTTTACCAAAAAGAAAACCTACTCCAAAACAAATTAATAGGCACTAAAAAGTAAAAAAATAACGATAACATAATGGTGTTAAAATTATTGTTATTTTTGAAGCCGGTGTCAGCCAAGGAAACAACTGTGACAGAACAGTTTGCCACATTAGCTTGGCTGACACCGACTCCAAAAATAACAATAATTTTAACTACATTATATTATCGTTATTTTTTTACTTTTTAGTGCACATTAATTTGTTTTGGAAAAGTTTTTCTTTTGAAATCGGTTTTCTTTTTGTTAAAAGTTTTTTAATCATAGTATAAGTAAGTACATGGTATTTCAATGGTACAGACATTCACATATTTATAAAGTTTAGTTTAGTACATACAAATAAAAACAAAAAAACAATATAAATTGATCTTTGACCTCATTATTCACTTGAATACATTTACATGTAAACAACAATTGAAATAGAGACGTGTATTATTATTGGCCTTTTCAAGTTAAGTTCTATTTTATATAAATAAAAACAAACTTAACTCACTTAACTTACTTACTTCAAACTAAGTAATATTACTTAGTAAAAATATTTTGTTGTTAAGTAAAAGTGAAACAAACATTTATCATACAGCAAATTTGTTATTGAAATTTTATTATTTATATACTTTTAGTTATAAAATTCTTGTAAATTTAATCGCACGATTTTATTATTATGACCCTGTATGCAGAAAATGATAAATAGGTGTTCGTTTGATACTTTTGACAGTTTGAATTTTAAACATTTTTAATATGGAAGCCAGAACATTTTAGTGGTGAGAGTTCGAAGTTTTAAAATCATAAATTTTTTTAATAGAATGTATTTTATCCGATAGATAGCTCAGGCCATCCAAAATCAATAAAAAAAGATAGGTACTGTCGAATCTCCACTTATACGACTCGAAAAGGTTGATATGTTGAACAAAAATATATCATACGATGTCTCCAAAAATTTTTATTTCGAGCGAAATAGTGCAAAAATTTCTACATATCTAAAAATAATCAATTGAAATATCGCGTGTTCATGTTATAGAAGAGATTTTATTATATTTTACAGTAAAAATAGTTAAATAGATGGGGGTGTTATGGGGGTATGTTTAGTTGCACGTCCCCTCGTCATGATTTAATAATGTGAATTGTTTTAAAGTACTGTTTACAATGTAGATGAAGACATTATGTTACAAGCTACACAAAAATCCATATGTAGAAAACAAAAATGTTTACTCCATAATTTTTTTGAACAGTTCTATGATAAAATTTATCTGTTACGGTATTGGAATGTTCACAATTTTTCCTGGAAAAATTGTTTTAAATTTCTTGTCCTTGTTGACACGTTATGACACATTACATCACGCAACTTGTAAGGCGCGATCCTTGAGAAAAAACTGAAAATGTGAGCAAAGGGCGCGTAATTTGTTTGAAAAAAACTATAAAGTTCATAGGTCTGATCCTATATTTAACAAAATCTTATTTTTGCACTGTAACAATTGTGTGTATCAGCTCCGACACACGACTGGAGTTAATTCGTTAAGTGTTCTATAGTGCAATGTGTCCGCCAGATTATTGTCAGTTTCAAACAATAGATGCTTTGTCTATTATACCTTACTGTGTTGTATAATTTTTTAAAAAGCCGAAGTCGTACGATGTACGTTGGTTGCTGTGTCCGTCAGGTTATTGTCACTTTCGAACAATAGATGCTTTCTCTGTTATTCATATACACACGCATTACTCAAAAAAGAAGGGTGTGCACAATAGGTTGCGCATTAAAAACGTAACAAGATCATTCTATCACTAGATTTTTAACCATTACATTTTTTTTAATGACTTTTATGAAAATCGATTCCTAAGGAGTAAACTTAAAAAGTTAAAAATTGAATCATCTATTATATGTATTAGTAATGTATAAAAATTGATAATTGTACAGATGACTTTATATGGTATAAAAATTATGAAAAACATAATTGTAATAAATTAGTTTTAAATGTAATTTGTGTTGATTGCCAATGTCATTTAGTTTAGTTCGTTTATAGTATTTAGTATCACAACTCTCAACAAGCTACACTAGCTACTCTAGCTAACTAATATTAGTTTCACCAAGCTATAGTTAGCTTATAAAAGTACGTATACATAGCACGTACGTAGCACCATAGTTAGTTATGGTTCTCTGATTTATTTTTGCAGTAGTTGTAAGGTCATTTTGACGCATTCAATATTATTATTATGTTTTTTTATATATTTTTGTTACATACGTACAGAATTATGTTTTGAATATTTAATTTGCTATTTTGTTTTATTTTTATTGTGAATTTATTTCACTCAGACATGTCACTTATGACGTCAAACTGTTTTTCATTTTCAAGTGTAATTAAATTTTATTCTATGTGTGTGAGTCTGTGTCAATAAATATTATGTGCAAATTAGTTGTAAGATTATAGCGCCATTGTGGTATGTAAACGAAATTTTGAAATCAGCCAATCGAATACTTACTGTAATTACGATCATTGTCAACCATAAAATTAAAATAGATGGAATTTTGCATTGTTTTGAAGCTATCAAAAATCATTTCCCAACCTTTTTCATAGCGGTAGGGAAGTCACCTTTTTATGACTTTTTATATGTAACAATCGATTTAACCTCAATGAGCATTCAATAAATCGATAATATTCAACCATTGAGGTCCATTTGGACCAAGAAATGGCATGAAATACTTATGAGTATTGGTTGAACTCTAAAAAAGAAAGTAATACGTATTCATATAACTATTATTGCTATGCTCTTTCGCCTTTTTAATTTTCAGACTCGTTTTGCTTGCAAGGAGGTTCCCCCCTCCATAGCAAAAATTATTACATGAAAAAAACTCATCTTTCTAGCTTGTAAAAAAGAAAAGGGGTGGTTTTAGGGATGTTTTTATACCATTTTCGAGAGATTGTGATGTAGATAATGAAAATTTTCGAACTTATCACTTGATTTTGAGTCGAATGTTAAAACCCCCATCTTTCGCCATGTATACAGCAGAAAAATGAAATTTTTGGTGATGTTTTTTCGATTTTCCGTAAGTCTTGCCATAAATAGATGCAGTACAGTCGAATATTGACAACCGCATCTTTCTAACATATCTAAAGTCCCGTAGAATTTGTATAGATGAGTCAGTCAGTGTATTTTAGATATATCAGATGCAATTGAAATAAACCTGTTAAGCGAGTTCGGCAAAGATCCGCAAATTCTGTCAATCAATCCCACGAGTGATTAAATGATACCGGTGTTTCATAAGATTAATGATGTCAAAAAGTTTTTCACAAACTTAATGCCGATTTTCCACTAAACGGACAAACAAAAACAAAACTGAAACTCGAGTCGAAAAAAACAAAACTGCAACTTTTTACAGTTTAGATATTTATTAGCCAATGGCTATTACAGTTTCAGTTTTGTTGCGGTTTCAGTTTTGTTTTTATTTGCCCGTTTAGTGGAACACCGGCATTATAAGCCATAAAAAAAGTTAAAATTTGCATCCTTTAACACTAAATTTTCTAGGAGAAGTTGAAGAAAATTGAGAATTTAATGACATTATTATAAATTTTCTTAAAACTAATTACCAATTTATGTATTCACGCTTATTACACCTGTTTGTTAATTTTCCAACTCCTTTTCTAATTTTCCATTTCATTCTATTTATCGATTTTACATCGAAGACGTCACCTTTATTTATTTTCATTTGAATGTTTAGCGAACGAACTCAAGTGTATACGATGTGTATCTGGGAGTGTGTCACGCGTTTAACAACGCACGTGATTTTATTTATCCATACCACAAATATTTATAAAAAAAATATAGCATGTAGGCTTTATTTATTATTTTCATTGTAAGTAATTAATAATTTTAATATCATTTTAAATAATTAATTTAATTTAATAAGAAAAATTGTAAACAAATGTCACGTAACATCATTAACAGAGATAGATAATTAAAAATAGTTCATTAGGAATCTGTTGTTTACTTGTCAAGCTAATGTGTAATTAATTTTTCTTAGAATTCCTGGGAGAAAAAACGATATTGTAGGTTATACGAAAATTTTATTAAGTCATTTTTCCACGCGAAAATCGGCTTTTAAACTTTTATTGTATCTCTAACGGTTTACAAGATGAGTCCTACGAACCCAAGACCAAATTGACCTATGTTGCTCATTTACGAACTCGGCCACACTTTTTACGTCCTTAGCACGCTTTATTTCAGCTTGATATCTCTTTTAGTTTTTGAGTAATCGTGATGACAGACGAACAGACAGACGACAGACAGATAGACATATTAGGTGATTTTGTGAACGCCTACACCAAAATTTTGTTCATAGCATCAATATTATTAAGGGTTACAAACTTGGGACTAAACTTAGTATACCTTGGTATATTTCATGCCACTATTTTAGTGGTCTACACATTCCATAGACTACTGCTAAGATTTAAGCTTGCTTACGAGTGTTCCGTTGACTTAATGACGTCATTAGTGTTTTTTTCAATAGCAAGGATTCCTTTTCACTTAAAAAATTGCAAGTTTTATAAAACAAACAACTTTCATTTGATACTTTTATTCAATGTTGTTTGATAATATAAATCACATGCGAGAAAAAATCTGATGACAAAATTAACGAAACATACTTAAGAAAGTTTTAAGATCAAACAACGATACATGAAAATGTAAATTTTCTTGTATCGAACTAACAAATAATTAAAAGTAAAAAATGAAGTGAAAACTTTTATCACACACTTACAAAAAATTATTTTTAATCAAGATGGCATGGCAGAGAGAAGCAAAATGTTGTAAGAAGAATAATAATAATAAAAAAAAAAACCTTTCAACATTTCCATAAATATTGAATGTAATTAAGATTTTCCACCGAAGAAAAGTTCTCTCTATATATGAAAATGAATTTATATACACTTGAGTTAAACTTAAAAAAATAAAAATAAAATAAAGAGATGAACGTACATGTAATTTATTTTTGAAGAACAAAGATAGATAAAAACGTGTAATGTAGATCACTTTTTAATACAGTATGTATTTCTTGAAACTGGATATACACTTTAGTTAGGTATATGCTTAAATTCATTTATTAAAACTTTGATTTTTCTGAAGTCTTTTTCCGTATTATCATTTTCAAATATCAATACGCTTTGACCTTTTACCTCCCCTCTTCCTAGGGTCGATACAATTAAACACTACAAAGTTAATTCTTTGAAAACTTTGCTATACTTTAATGTTTAATACAAAGGTACATTTACTGTTCCAAATAAAGTCAATTAGCAATCTTGATTTATTTTTATCAACTATTTATTTTTAGCACTGCGCTGTAATGTGCACCTTCCACAATGCCTTTCTGTGGAGAAGTCTTCATTTAGGCCGTTCATATTGAACTCTCCATATCGACTGATTTTACAGTACCCAGAACTTCAATTTTATACATAAGCTGTTTTCATGAAAACCATGTTCTATTTTTGTTATTTGCAAACCCACTTTAAATTACAGAGATGAGTACTGGATTCTACTCTACTGGAGTAAGTATTGTACTCTTCTAGAAACAATCTTCTCTCACAATCAACCATCCCAACACCCACCCACCCAAGATATCCGACTCGTTACAATACTTTGAATCTCGCCAAGACTATTTTAAGACGAAGATTTATCTTGAGAAGATTCTCGCTAATTATTATGAGGACTTCTCAAGGAGGACTTTTTCAAGTCAAAAGAAATCCAATTTGATTCTGTTTTTTTTTTTTTTTTTTTTTTTTTTTTTTTTTTAAATACAATCTGTATAATGTGGTGAAGTTTTCACATCATTTTCTCCATTTTCTTTCATCATCATTTAAAATCATACTTCATTAGTTATAAAATAATATGACAAGCTTTCTAAAATACTTTTACAAGATTACACCTTCAATCTTTCTTACATTTACATTATAGACGGGCGAATGCGTGCGATGTGCGATGTGATGACATCTTAATAAATATTCTTCTATGTTCATTTTTTTCATTTTAAAAGATTCTTTGGTTCCTTTTTAAATTTAATTGTGGTTACAACATTAACGAATTACGAACAAGGTGTAATACAATTTGATGATATATACAGGATGTTCGAAGTAAAATTTTGGAATGGACATTTTAAAACATTTTTAGTTCGAGTTTCTGCTATAAAAGTAACTGCTTAAAAAAAGTCCATATTAGGGGCCTAAAAAAGTCCATATTTAGGAATGAATTTATCGAAAACGTGACGTGCTTAAGCAATTTTGCGCTCAGATTCGTATTCAGCACGTCATAAACCTTTCTAAAAGTAAACTCATGCGTCTGTGAGAAAATTTGTGTTGACCAGTGTCACTTATCGAAAGTGAATTGTACAAGCTGCATCGTTGTTGAATTTGCTTCTATGCTGTGACCCTTGTGCTGCTTGCTATACAGTGTACACAGATGAGCAATACATGATTGTATTCATTGTAACCTTGACAGATTTACAGCGTTAATACAACTACTATTTAAGAAACAACCTTCTTCTCTTTGTCATTCACTTATTTTTCGTGCCCCCACCCCTAAAAGAGAATTTATTTTAAGGAAAAAATTTTTAGACGCGATCTTGTCGACAGCTAATCCATTATCTATCCCTGATAAAATGAAATGCCTAAATAGTGCCTGGTCTTAGATTTACTGATTGTTGAAAAGATAAAACCTTTGTTTAATCATTCCAAAGGTTTATTATTCATATCCTACAAGCCAAAAAAATTTGATATTCAAAATTTAATATTGTAATTTATTCAACAATAAAAAAAAAAGGTTTTTTTCTCTCGTTTCGTTTATAAACAAAATATAACAACAGATAAAGTCAATTGGGCGTACGTCATCAAACACATCACATGGGATGATCTCTCCGTACGTCGATCGAGAATCGAGGCCAGGTAGTCTTTCTCTCTCAATGTCGTTACTTTTTTTTGTGTTCCGTTTAGAGCTAAACATTTAGTGAATATTTGCACTACATATGAAAGGTTGATGAAGGGACGAGAGGCGAAAGAGGAATGTTGAATGTATGAGAAGTGAATAACAAAAACGGAAGGAAGCATAATGAAAAGTGAATATTATATCGAAAAGAAAGGAGATAGAAAAAAAAGTACACACATTCACATTTAAAATTGATCCTTTTTTTATGGTTGCATATAAATATGTTTATGATACTCCTCGTCTTCTTGAATGTATTGATTTGAACACATTATTGTGGTACCGCCTCACGTTAAATCTTATTGCACCCTCCACGGAAACAAAAAATTTCTTCAGAGGAAATGTAGATATAAAAAATCATGATTCCAAAAATTTTTTTGTCGTTTTCTTGAGTTTTTAAAAGAGGTTAACTTTTAGGTTTTTAGGGCGCTAAAATTTTGAGAAATTACCACGGAAGTCATAAATGAATCTTACTTATTTATTGTTCATAAATAAAGGCTAACTGACCAACCCTGTTCTAGCGTTTAACTGACTGTCTGTCATAACTGTGATCTATATGTAATATGCAAGCTGTATAACAATTTTCAGCTTTAATAAATTCAATTAAATACCATGGAATTCATAAATAAATTTTATCTACTTATTGTTCATAAATAAGGGCTGACTGACCAGCCCTGTTCTAACATCTAACTGACTGACAATCATAACTGTTATTTATATGCAATATAATATCTGTATAATAATTTTCAGCTTTTTAAATTCATTTTAATACCACCTAAAACTGCACCGTTTCGATAGCATATATCTGACCCCTGTTCTATTTTTTCGCTTGACTGACCGCAGTATGTGTGTGTACACAACTAATATAATCATTCTTCAAGCTATCAGAGTTCGTAAATTCAACGAATTTTTTCTGGCGCAGCTCTTAATTCATAATTTCGCATTATTCTAACCTAATATCGAACTAAATAATAGAGGCAAATGGAAGGTATATAATAATATTTTTGATATGCGTGTATATATATCTCGAATTATAGATATTTTTTTTGGATATATTTAATATAGAGATATTCATATCACAAAACACAAATATAATAGCTGTGTATAACATAACAGAGTTTTTTTATTTCTTAACTTATATTTTATTATAGTTGGTAACAAGATTGAATGATTAAACGTCATAAAAAACATAAAACAATAAGAATTATTAATCATAAGCACGTAATTTTTATGTAATCGTTTTTGGGTAATCGATTTTATCCATCGTAATGAAAGTTAAATTATATGATGCGTGGAACATAACTTTTTTAATATGGTTTCCCTTCTTTCGTGTGAAAAAATAAAGCGTGTGATATTCTAACTTAAAATTTTCATTAATCTTATTATCACTTAATTTTAAATTCAACCGTATAATCAATTCCATTTTTTTTTTTCTTAAAATTAACTTAAATTAGTAAACCTACAGTATTGTAAAAAAGTTTTGGTTGATTGCACGGTAGTAGGGTTTGGTTGTAGTGAAATAATGAGTTATTTTTGGCTTTACAAAATAATACCACGCAACTACAAAAATACATAATATGTTGTGTGCCAGTGTTGCTTATAAATTTGATAATATAGATATCTCTCTTCGATCACCAATACTAGTCGTCTCTGTTCATCAAATGATGGATCTTCGATGAACTCATAATTAAATTAAAATTTTGTTTTTATACCATCTACAACCTTATATTTTTATGGTATTATTATAAACTACAAGCTTGTCTAAATATTTTAGATAGTTTTTTGTCACACTCTAGATTGTTTGATATAGAAATATCCAATCGAAAAGGATAACCTATATGATTCTTCATCATAATTAAATTCCTAGTATTATTCAATCCTTGCATATCTAGAAGTGTTTTCCCTAGTTGGTACCTTTGGAAGGAAGCCGTTATTTTTTTTTTTAACTTGAAAACGCCTTGATAAATTCGTCTGTTCATTGAAAACTATTTGACGTGTTGATTTCGTCATTATATGCCAAAAAAAGATACGCCGAAAGTCTTCAAGTTTTTTTTCGACGAATATACAAACAATGACAAAAAAATCAAGATACTTTCTTGGTTTTAGATTTGAACAAGATTACGTTGACAGAATGCTGTGTCATAGTGTGTGAATAATCTATTACGTAACGGACCCTGTAACATCACAACATAAAATATTGATTTACGTATCTTAATAGTTCAATAAAAATAATAAATTTAAAACAAAACACGTTTCGATCATCTCATTCGAAATAATAAATATAAAGACAGAACTAATAATAATAATATATATAAAAAAAATGACAAAGTTCGAATTATACATCCATAAATATTAATAAAAAAAGATAAAAGATTTATATGATATACACTTTTAAATAAAAAAGAAATGTTATTTTGTCACAAGATCGTTTTCTACATTGTTCTTGGTTCATAATAATAAATCGGGCGATTTTAATAGAAAAATAATTGAATGCAAGAAAACAATCACAAGATTCAAACTCACAAGATGGTTTCTAATACCAAACTCTTTCGATATCTTCGAATTTAAAATGTTTCGAACAAAAATTGTTTCAAAAAGAATAACTGTGATAATTATATTTGTCTCCACTGCGTAGTGTAACACCTACGATCACATAAAATTTCCTATGAAAACTAAAGGTCAAACTGTTTTCTTCCATTCAATTTTTTCTGTTAAATTCGTCTGATCTATATTGCACGCTCTAAGTAAGTGGGTGTAGGTGGGTTAGTAAGAAATAAACTGACTGGTATTTAGAGTAGTATATAAAAATCAAAACAAAATGACCGATAACAAAGTAATTTTTCTTTTATATTCTTTTATTCTCTGTCAAAAAGATTTATCAGCCTTTTAATATTTCTTCATATCACGTGATATCCACATACATTGCTTCGAAGGATATGTAACAATTTTTATTCAACTCGAAACAATTTATTGCTTCATGTTCTCTCAATGTTTTTAAAATAATTCAAAATACAAATTCATGTATTCACATATATCGTTTAACTTCCATTATTTACGTGCCAACGGAGATAACATCATTTTAGTACAGTAAAATGGACCTTTCAGGCGATTCACTTAAATTTCCGTTCTCGGATTCTCAAAAGAGGCTGATTTTATAACGTTTGAACTTAAATGTCATTGAAAAAGAAGAATTAAATGTATTGAATCCATTACAGTGTAAGAAAAAAACACAGAAAAAAAAAGATAGTCAGTCATGGACACTGGTTGGCGGAAGTGAAAACTTAAATCTAAAAAACTTAGGAATAGCTGTGTTTTTTAACCCCCGAACTAAAGAAAACGGGTATGAAGTTTAACCACTATCTGTGCGTCTGTCTGTCTGTAGCATCGTTGCGCTTAAACGGATGAACCGATTTAAATTTTTTTGATTTCGTTTGAAAGGTAATTGAACGGAGGGTGTTCTTAGCTATGTTTCAAGTGCGAGTTTAGGATTCCGTATGAGTGTGAGAATATTGGGTCAACTTCAAAAATATCTTTGGAACAAGAAACGTTCCAGTATAGGAAAAAAAACTATCCATTGTACAATTTTGCTGTTAAATTTTATTAAACATATATATTCTTTATTGATATACAAAAAGCAAATCAATTATTACAAAATTACAGCTTGTGTTACAGAATAGTACAAAATTATAAAATATGTATTTACGTAAAAATTTAAAAAACAAATTAAGTAAAATAACATAAATTCTTTACAATTTACTAGTTAAAAGTCAGAATGGCTCATATATACATTTTCATGTTTTAATGTGTGTAAAACAACAAACTTGGTCATCATAACAACAAACTTATCCTCTTCGATAGTATGAAATCTGTTAAATTTAATATTAGGTACTCGAGATTTTTTCAAAGTTAACAAACGATAATTAAAGAAGCCTAGAATCCATTATGAAGCATAGAATCCAAAAAATTGGAAAAAGAAGATAATATCTCACTTTTCATGCGGTAGTTAGAGACCAATCTGTATAGCGTAGTTAATATTTGTGCATCGTGTCTTCAACATCTCTTTAATGGAAGTTAAAAAAAAGATTTTTTATCAATTTCATGCTCTATTTTACACGAAATGATTTAATTTTATTTTGTTTAAACTTATAAGTATTTTTTTTATCACATAACTGTGTGTTGTGTTTGTTGTCTCTTTAAGATAAAAACAAGTTCTCACCTCCAATAACCAACCATTTCATACAAAATTCCTTGAAACTAAAACTTTTAAACAAAATATAATAATAATTTTTAAATTCCGGTAATAATTAGATAAGAATTGAAATTCTTTAAATTATTTAGATAATTTATATTTTCTTGTAAAATAATAATAAATGGTATAAATAGATCTAGGGTCAGAGTACATTTTTGGCAACTTATATTTTATTGAGGACACAAATTGGATATTAAGATTCACATCCTAAAACAAATCAAGAACGGTGTTCGAGTTTCATCTGATCTTTGTATCGGATGCCAGCCAGCTATCCTATTTATAATTTCCTAAAAATCCAACTGTTGGAGCACACCTTGCCCTTCCCTTCATTTGATCTATTATATTATTATAACAGGTTCTGCATAATATACACGGTCTTCTATACACGATATGAGGCCTTATTTCCGAGATAATTCACTAAATAAATTAATAAAAAATACATACATTGATCAAATAACAAAACACATAAAAAAAGATGTGTATTATCATAGTTTGGAGGAGTGACCTAAACGTAAAGTTACTACCAAAAAAAAAACTATATTTGCTGTCTTTATCCTCACATTTAATTATCTAACTTTATTTCATTATTTTTATTAAATAAACCGGTCTTTTTAGTAGACCATGAAGAAGAAGAGTCCATAAAAAATGACTAGTCAAAATGTAAGCTGGCCCTTGTTCTAAAACCACCGTAGTAATTACTTGTGTTTCATTTTCATAGCAGGTACAATCAAGTAAAGCACACGCCATGGATGATATCTTGTATCTGTTTTCTAGATGTCAATAAACTCGTCATGTCAGTGTTTATGTATACCAAGTCTATCAGTCTCAGTACTAAGTCAGTACACCTTCTTCATAGCTCCTCTATCTTATATACTCTGTATGAGTGAGTGAGTGTATGATGAAGAAATAACACAAAAAGAAAATAAGTAAATAAAAAACGTTGTACTTGAATGAATGAATGAAGAATGAATATACCTTCTATAAAACGAAATTAGGTAAAATCAAATCAAATTTGATTGATAATCATTAAATATAACACAATAAAAATCTTATTATAAAATCTATTTTACACGATTCACTTTTTTTTACGTCCATATACGTGTGTATAGTGGGTAATTTTTCCCACTACATAAAAAAAGTTTTTACATATATAACAAAATCAAAAAGATTATATTGGCTGTCCATGAAGGACACACTTAGGCTATAGAGCCCATTGTGATACCAATGTATTTTACCAACTTTTTGCTGATAATTTCATTTATCAGCTACTCAATTTCAGAGGCTAAGTGCACCGCCTTCATGCATATATCATGTACTACACTAGCCCATCACAACAATTAATTAAATTAATTTTGTTGCGACGGTGGGAATCGAACCCGCTACCTTAAACATACCGCGGACGGAATTGGTTACGCTTTATCCAACTGAACTAATAGGGCGACGTCCATGGTCAAATACTCAGTGAAAAATAATAAACCTTTCTTAAATGAGTTTTAGCACACAGTTGTTTAAAGCAGCTTGTTTAAAATAAGCTTTATATATCCTACGTTTTTTTTTTTTTTTTTTTGGGTGTATAAAATGCGCGCCAACATCATTAAAATACCAAAAAAACACTTAAAATATATACAAATAAAAGTAATACATAGAACTCTGTAGAAGTTGTTGATAAGATGATACGAATCAATTTTAATTAATAATAAAAGCATAATGAAAATATCTTTGTACTTCTAAGATAATTATTATATCTCTATCACTATTTAATTTTATATATTATGACAATTTTATATCATCTTTTATCTTTATTCATTCATACTTTGTACTTTTACATTTTATGTGATGTCATCATGTCATCCTTTTTTTGTGGAATGTAGTAAAACTTATGAATACAATCACAGTAAAAATCTATTCAATCAGTTGGGTTGGGTATGGTACACTTAATAAGCCGGAAAATGTGAAAAAGTGGTGGAACAGCTCCGATGTCAAAATTCTTGTTTGAGAAGAAAAATGAAAAAATGAGGGTAGATTTCACCCCGGAAATCGTCTTCCGGCGGTTTTCGAGGTCGTTGATCGGGAATTCAATTCATTTAAAAAGCAACTTAACATGGTTGCAACACCATTAAAACTACTCCTAGAAGTGGCAGAGATAAGAATTTATTAAATTTTAAATTGTCTCTTGAGTGGTTTTGATGATTTCTGTTCACGAATCTGAAGTCAAAACCAACGAAGGAATGTTGCAACCCTATTAAAACTCCCACTAGAAGTGTCAATGACAACAAAATTTAGAAAATTCTGAATTTCACTCAAAAATTGTCTCTCGAAGGTTTTCGGAGTTGCTAATAATTTCAATATTTCGAAAATTACGCCAGATATCGAAAAATTTTGTTATTACTTTTCGTCTTATACCGTCAAGTTATAACATAATTCACCATCAAAACTGAAAATATATATTTTTTAATTGTTTACCCGAAATTACTTGATACACGCTCATACATCTTTAAATGGGTTTAACTGTAACTGGTAAAAAATGTTTTATTAATTTTGTGAATTAGGTTTGACAAGTAACGTTAATCAAATGAGAAAGATAAGAATATCAATTTTAAATACATTGTGCTCCATCCTTGCTTTTATCATCTTTATTATGCAGTTAAAAAGCATTTTTTAAAAAGACAAAAAAAAATATTCTCATCGAAGACGCCAAAATTGATTTTAAAATGACATCATATTTGAATCAGCTTCGAAGATGAAATAAAAAAAAGTGTACGTCAATATGTAATAATAAAATTTCAAATTAATCTTTTCGAAGAAAATAAAAGGTTATTTCTTTCTTTCTTTTTTTGATGCATCATTTCGAGGAAATGAAATAATTTGTGTGTCTTTTTTGTGCTCTTCCTCGAATACGAAAAAAAATTATACTGTCGACAAAAAGTTTAGAAGGAAAGGAAAAATGTGTGACGATAAGGTCATATACATAAAAGCTATTAACTTTTCTAGGAAGTGATTTAGGGTATTTTATATATGTGTCGAAAATATACCGGGTATTCACTTCAAAGTAGTAAAGATAAAACAACTTATTAAAGTACAATCAATCCATCTGATGGTCAAAAAGACAATCACAATTAAAAAAAAAACCCAAAAAATACAGAAATTCAGTATAACATCTCTCCAAAATATAGGATTTTGGACGATAACATAAAAAATATTCGACCAAACATCAAAATGGTATTTTCTATAAACTTCTAAAAAATCTAAAAAGTAATTAAAGACAAAAATTTATTTTATGATTAAAATTCGAGCAGCCCAATAGACTGAGATGTTCTAAAATAAGACAAAATGCCTGGACAAGTAACAATATTAACTGTTACATGTTTTCGATTATTTTTGACAGATTCTATTATTGTCTTTTTTTTCTAACAAACCCTCGGTATAATAAACATGTTTATTTACTCTGTGAGGGGTCGTCTCAAGGTGGATTAAATCATTTTTATTAGAAAGAAGTCGAAAAAAAAAGTTTTTTTTTTTATATCATTGTCATACTCATTACAAATTTTTATAGAGTATTGATTCAAATATAAAAGTGTCTAAAGAGACTATTGGATAAAGATGAGAGGTGTAACGTAAGGGATACGACAGAGAGGGGATAGAAGTGGGGGATTTTCTACAAATAACACAGAAATATAACAATCAAATTTCCTTGTTCTTTTGTTATTATTTTTTTCTTGTCCATTTTCTCTTATTATTTATATCATGAAAATGTGTGTATAAGTTTTACCCGTGTAACGATCTTACAATATTTATTCCGGTCACATTAGTGGTATTATGGCTTGTGTGACGACAATATTTATTATTTTGTTTCTTTTCCGTTTAAAATCATCTAATTTGAGGTTAAAATATCGTTTGACATCCGCTATAATTCGTGACGTATTTACAGATTTCATGAAGTGACGAAGGTCATTTTCTAAAAAGTAAAAGGCGTGTTCTCCCACTCTCCGAAAATGATACTAGTAGAAGTACCACCCACAATAATTAGTAACTTGATCAATAAGCCTATTTCCCGTTTCTTGGAGTTTTTCTACCCTTAATTTATGGCTCGAGTACTGTACTTCAACTTAATCCTACCTTATGATAGGATTCTCAATCAATTTAAATCTCGGAGTTCAGATCTCGGAGTCAATTAATTAAATTTAATTGGATTTTAGAGTATAATTTGAAAAGTGTCGCGTGTCAGAATAAAATATGATGAGAACTTTCACGCCAAGCCAAATTACTCCCCCGGTGGCCATTATGGGCATTACAAAGCACTTGACAGCTTTTAGCAAATATAATACAATATTAACATAAAAAATAAAAAATTTTAATATAAGAATTACTGATAAAAAGTAAAAAAGAAAAAAAATTTGTAAATCTTAGAAAATATTATAATCTTCTCGAAGAAAGTCAGTCGAAAATACTTTCTTTAGAAAGTAATACTTTTTGTAAACTAACAAAGTAATAATACATACATAGTTTCAGACATACATTGAAATTCATGTTGTTATTATTATAGTGATGTTACAAATCACAGTATAATCTATAATTGTTTTCCCGAAGCTACGATTTTTTAAACTGCGTGTTTGAACTGATTTGAACGAATTATTTTTATGTAAGAGCCATGTTTTAATAAGATTGTCTTTAATTTTTTAAGGTTTGATTTTGTCGGAGCTATGTTACATCACTAATCATTATTATAGAAATTCATCCATATAAAATGTTTTACGATAATATTTCGAAAACTAAAAATAAAATGGATCATATCATGTATGGAGTAAAAGTATGGAAGAGAAATTGTGTGTGAGAGAGAGAGACGATAGTATTTTCACATATACACACATAAATAAAACACGGGATAGATATTTTTCATATTCATTGCACGATGAATATAATTCACTTGTTAAAAAGGAGCTTATTTCTCTCTAACATACATACAGATATATAAGAGCTTTAAAGCTACTAAAAACTGTCAAAAGAAATATTATATAACATGTTTTTGTGTTTGTTAGAAAATAAACTAGAACTATTTTAACATTCATGGATATTTTACAAATTACACGTACGTAGACAGAAAATTCGGAACATGAAATACTCGAATAACCCGTACAATGCCTAGAATAATTTTGGACAGTCTAAAACGGCCAGAAATTATTTTCATTCTTTACATTTAATTCCTTTTTGTACATTTATTTTAATTATTATGTGTTTCCATTCTTTACATTTATTTCAATTATTAAATTTATTTCAATTTTAATTTCATTCTTTACATTTATTTCGATTATCTTTTTACATGCCAATTAAATTGAATTGAATTTTTAGTTGTCAAGAATTTTTCTGAAAAATTTCAACTTGAAATTGGAAAGCTTTTTAATATGTAAGATGTACATATTTTTTCACGTCGACTGTGCGATATATATACATTATTAATAACATGTTTTTTTTTATGTATGTACAAATATTGTAAGAGAGACAAAGATAACCGGACGAACGTATGACTATGTGTTTATGGAGAGCTTTATGTATATTTTTTATGAAGCTTTTGTGTTATTATAGAGTTATATCTACCTTTATTACATCCATATACAAATTACGTTGTAATCAAGAGATTATTATTCACTTTTACAAAGTTGAGGTTATGCTTTCATGGAATCTTTAAGCCGTCAGCACTCCCATTGCAACTGTTTCTATTTTCTTTTAATCTTATCTACTTTCGAATTATGATTTTTTCAGATTTATTCAGCCTATCTAAAGTTTTTTTTTTTAAATATACTTCGTGAACTTTCATAAGTTTACGGATTTTCGGCTCTGTACGGTATAAATCGTTGATATTTTGTAATAATCAATAATTTTTTATCTCTTTTCCTTTAAAAATAATAAGTTCAATAAATGAAGATGACGTTGTTACAGATAACTTTTATTGTAATTTATTTATATTATAATTTTTATTGAAAGCATTCTTACTGGTACTGAAACATAAAAGTATTTATTATACTTAATTTGTCCCATGTTTGAAACGCTTAAAAATATTGATGCTACCAAAAAAAATTTTGGTATAGGTGTTCATAAAGTCACCTAATTAGTCCATTTCCAGATGTCCGTCGTCTGTCTGTCATCACGATAACTGAATTAACTCAGTCACTTGTTTTCTATATAAAATCGTCATTTTTAATAAGCAAAGAATTAATTCAATAAATATTTTCAGTATAATTATTGAATTTGAATTATTATGATTTTTGTTCTAAACTTATTCAAATTCGTTCTCATTAAATTAAAGAAGGCGCGAAATATTTGACACTTGGGCAGACCGCGATCTCTCATCAGCGGATTAGAGGTTACCGAACGATTGGCTAAAAACGGGTTTTCTAAACGGTTAAATTTTGGGATCCTTCTGAAAGGGAAACCATTTTTCAACAATAATTCATGTAAATGATATCTGAAGGGGATATCCGTTTTCTTATTGATTTTGATCAATATCAAGTATCTATTCTTGGAAAATTACGCTTTTGTTTTTTGAGAATTTTGGTCAAATGTTTCATAAGTTTTAAACTTGAACATTTATTTGAAAGTAAAGTTACATACTTGTAAGCAAGATTTGTATATGGAGGTAGATTGGAGCTCATATCAGTTTTTTTAATACCAAACACGTAATAATTCCATAACTGATTATACAATTTTTTTTAGTGTATGTACAATCGCCTGTTATCTTCATCAAAAATATTTATATACTGTTTTTTTTTTTTTTTTTTTAATATGGTATGTGAAATATGGCGGAAAAATACCGAAATGGTTTACGCGGCTGTAAAATAATCATTTTTATATGAGTTGTGTTTTGTGAAAGAAAATGAGGGTAATAGTATCACTCTGTTTTTAAAAACTATGGTATAGTCGACAGCAAATTTTTGAATGAAAATTTTATATTTCCACCATTTTCAAACTGAGTCATAAAGACCGCAAACTAAAACTTCAAAAGGAATTGTACTTAATTCCACTAAATGTTTGTTTATCTGGTAAAAAATTTATACGTAATCTCGAAGAACTTAATGAATTTTCAACTTGTACTAAGCTACTGTTTTCGTATACAAATGCTATATTTAATATTTTATGCATTTTTTTTTCAAACGTGGGTTTTGTCCTATTTTTTTTGTAGTCTGCTTTTCATTGTTTCTAGTATTCAGTTCTGTGTTTTTTTTGTGATAGTCAGACAGATTATAAAAATATGAGACATAATATATCTGCAAACGTTTTGTGTACACTTCAAGTACAAACAATACCTTTTAATATAAATTTTAATTATTTTCAATGATTCTAGGTTATCAAAAAAATCGAATTTTTTAACTTTATGACGTCACCAGAATCCAAAAAGTTTAATTTTTCTCTATCACATCAAAATTTTATTCAATTTTGTTGAACCAAGTATGAAATCCTACTTAGTTTGGCTCCTACTTTTCAAATTTGTGATCAAAATTAACCTAACTTTAATAGATTTCAAGAATGTAGAGTCTTGGTCCCAAAATGAAACACATTAGTGATAGCTAGCGAAGAACTGATATCTCAGCTGAAAAGAATGACCCAATATTAGTGGGTTTCTAAGAAAATTCCAATCAAATCGGATCAAATTTGCCTGAGTTATCAAAAAAATCGAATTTTGAAACTTTATGACGTCATCAAAATCAAAAAAATTTAATTTTGCTCTATCACATCCACAGTTTATCCAATTTTGATAAACCAAGTATGAAATCCTGCTTAATTTGGGTCATACTTTTCAAATTTGTGATCAAAATTAACTTAGCTTTATTAGGTTTCAAGAATGTGGAGTCTTAGTCCCGAAATGAAGCACATAAGTGATAGCTAGCGAAAAACTGATATCACAGCTGAAAAGAATGATCCAAAATTAGTGGGTTTCAAAAAAAATTCCAATAAAATCGGATCAAATTTGCCTGTGATATGTCGGTAGGACCTATATAAATGCATAAGAAACCCACTCAGTGCCTACACAAATAAATTTTCTTGATCCATTTATCGAACTTGAGACTTGTCTATTTCACAATGAAATCTCTTTATACTGGAAACTATTTCCGTTTAGCGTACGCCCATAATAAGTAGTTGTACAACATATTTTTGTATTTATAAAAAAAAGAGTATTATAAAAAAAATTCACATAACAATATTACGTCATAATAGCCTTCATTCGTTACAAGAAACTAATGAAAAAAAAGGGAAAAACTGTATTTTTTTTTTTCGCTGCTGTATAAATTTTTTTAATAGGAAAAATGTTGTTTTTATTCATTTTTATATTAAAATATTATGTTGGTATCTCTATATGTTTATGGTTGTGTTGTGTTTGTTGGTTTGTTTACAATGACGAATATGACGTATATATTTTATTATTTGACAAACAAGTTGTTGTTATGTTCTGTTTTCGAGATATATTTCGCGTATTGTTTCGAAGAACCATAGTGCAATGTTTGTGTATGCAAGATATATTTTAAATTAAAACAAACTTATATAGTCCAATCGATTTGTAAATGTTAAAAATTTAAAAAAACTCCGATAAATTTTTCTGCTGCGGAACCCTAAACTCGCATTTGAAACATATCTAAGAACACTCTACATTAAATTGAATTTTTTTTTTTTAATTATTCAGCTTTCGGTAATTTGAAAACCAACGCAGATAACGAAAAATTTTAGCCTTTTTTTTCGTCTACATTCATGAAATTATAATAAAATACATCATCAAAGTTGAAAATAAGATACAAATAATTCCACCACAAGTCTAAACTTGCTTGGCGCTTGCACTATCTTAAGTGTTTGCTAATCCTCTGTAAATTGATTCAACTATAGCAATTAATAAAAACCACTTACCAATATTTATTTAAAATTGACATTATTTGTTATAAACATGTTTATTTTTACAATTAACTTATTATTTATTAAACTATAAATCATAAAATTACCTGCCTGCATACAATATGAATCCATTTGCCAATATATTTACTAGCAAAAAAATAAAAGCAGATAAAAAGTGAAAAAAAAAACAACAACAATTGTTTATACATCGTTTATACTGGGACGACAAAATAATAATGTGTGTATGACCTTGTAGGTAAAAAACCCACATGTCATACATAACCTGTGGGTTTTTGTTTATCCAATTGCATCGTTTTACTGTTGTCAGAAGAAGAATCATTTCGCCTAGTTTATGATGAAATATTTATTTGATTTTTTTTTTTTGTAATAATTATTGTGGGTATTTCTTTTTTAGGATTCTGTAGCAAAGGTTACGTTAGGTTAGGTTAGAGTGGCTGTCCTGGGTGGGACACACTTAGACCATAGGGTCCGTTTTGATACCGTAAAAGGGTTGGCCCATCCCCGGCCACTACTCCATGAACCATTTGGAGCTGTTTAAAAACAGCAGGAGGGCTTTGACGTACACTGACTTTAGGTCGGAGAGGTCATCAAAGAGAGGCTGTTGTTGGCAATGTCATCGAGGAGAGACATTGTCTCCTCCTCGTCACCACTGTGACAGCTCCTGCAGTAGTCGTGATACACTGCCAGGCTTAAGCGTTCAGCATGCTTGCCGCCCAACCAGTGTCCTGTGATAGCCGCAACAACTTTGCGAACAGAGGCCCTTGGAAGTGATATAAGAACTTCGGAACGCCTGCGATTGTACTCAAACCATATCTGTCTTTTCTGTATAAAAGAAATAATACATTTTAAAAAGCAAAACGCGACTATATTGAGAAAAGATTATATAAATAAAGATTTGTGATCTCGAAGAGAGTTAGTCCTTAAATTAAAATATACAGTTTTAGGATAATCAGGGCATTAATGTCAGTCATTAGCAAGCTCATACTGACTAGTGATATCCACAATACTTCTGGCGACTAGTATTAAGTAATGCCACTGATGGTACTACTGGCACAAAGCAATATTTATATAATATAGTGACGAGCATTGTGACAACAAACATAGTGTTTATTCCTTTATCGAGAAGCAATTACATGTAAGGTTTTCAACAGGTTTCATATTATAATTAAATAAATCAAATATATTTTTATACAAAATGATTAATGAAAGTGATCATTAATTAAATATTTCTCACAAATATACATAATTAGTTTATAAAATACCGTATACTTAAAAATATTATTATACACTAGCTGGCAATTCTATTGGTTTTCCAAAACAATGTTCAAAATTAGCTAGTTAAGGTTGTTGTCTTTGACACTATACCCATATCGAGAGAACCGTCTTAATTTAGAAAAAAAAACACGTTTAGTTAAACCTATGTGACTGACAATTTTCAACTATAAGACTTTGTCTTCTCTTTGTCATACACATTAGAATAATATTTTTATTACAAATGTTTTAATGATACTTTATTTATAAATTAAAAATAATACTGTTTTAGAAATTATTTTAATAAAATTATCTGTCATTTTAAAAATATTAATTGACACATCACATTATTTTTTTATTAAATTAAAATTTTATCTCATATTTTAAAAATATTTAGAGGTAAAAATATTACTTTTTTATTAATTAATATTAAATTATCTTCTCTCATTTCTCATCAATGAAAGTTGGTTGATATTGTTGTAAATTTTAAATTAAATAAAGTCTAAAATAATTATGTCTAGACTATTTTAATTTTATTATTAATGTTATACATACATGCAATTTTTATAAAATAGTAATTAATTAAACATTTTCTGATTAATTAGTTTAAAACTATTTGTCTTTATCTGCACCAACTTTTATTTAAAAATACGATTATTTTGATTTTACTAAAAATAAAAGTGAAACACGTGTAAAAATTTAATCATTTAAATAGTTTTTATACTATTAAATAAATATTATTTTACTATTGCAAAATTTTTTAATGGTTTACAAATTTTTATTTATGCTGTATACGTAATTCAACTCGTGTCACAAAGACACATACGAAATTTTTCATTGGAAAAAATATTTTGAATGAAAAATATGTATTCAAATATTTTTATAAACAAATTAAATTGATTTACGTAAATCTTATCGCTTTTTATAAAAGGAAAATCGATAAATCATTTATCCTGAAATATATGTGTTGTTTTGAAAACTAACACATAATAAAATTTCTTTTAGTGCCATGTGTCTTAAGAGTAACTTTTCATTTCAAAAGATAAATTTAACTTTTTTCTCTTGTGATTGACAAAAAATGATTTGAAGTTTAAATCTTTTATAGATAGAAAGAATAGTCCTGTGTCCTGTTTTCGATTTCAATGCATCTTTAGTTAAAATTTGAGAATGTTCGAGAATAGATGACAAGATCTGATATCACAATTAAAATCGATTGATATACAAAAGATATAAGCAATTAAATAATTTTTTTTTATCCTTTTCTTGAAAAGAACTTTTGATATGTAGTCTCTATGGCAATTGTAGATTATGACGTTATCACGGGCTACTCTTTCTATCTATTTGTACATTTAAATCATTCTTATTTTCGTAATTGTTGTTATCCAAAAATTGATTTACTACGATCTTGTCTCGATAACGAACGTCTTTTGAAGCAATAAACAATTTTATGACAAATTTCCATTGTACTGATTTAAGATACTTTTTAAATACATTGTACATTGTTATAGTACAACATTTGTTATGTCATTTTAAAAAAAGATTTGTTTTTTTTTCGAGATTTTATATATATGGTATTTTGTATATAAACGAGATGTGTTTTTCGAGTTACTTAAATATTGATTGTTGGCAAAGGGTGTTACATATTTTATCGGTATGGATACGATGATTTGTTATGTATTTTTAAACAATCATTTATCAAAGTTCAAAATTTTATACTCGATTTAATAATTTTTTTTTTTTTTTTTGTTAAATCAAAGTCATTAACTCTGACATTACTCTTCAAGAATCTTGATTTAACCTATTTTATAAATATTTAAATTAGAACATTTTTACGGGACTGTAGCCAAAATATTCATCTTTGGATCGACGATCAGTACATTGGAAAAATCATTGCGAAAATCTTTATTTTAAAATAGAACTACGCTAGCAGAGTTAAACTGGGTTTCATTGGGCGTTGAATAATTTGATGAATATTAATAACCATGGTAATTTATAACAAGCTTCTCAAATACTTGAACTTTGATCGAACTATCTAATAAAAAATAACCCACTCTTTTAACGGTGTTGTCATGAACCACTGCTGTTTTTCAAAGATTAAAGCTGCTTATGATAGCCATATTGTCTCTACGCCATTAGTAATTTTTCCAATAGTACTAGTGTCCCAAAAACTAGTTAGAGCCAACATGTTTCATGACTTCTCATAAGTTTTATGTTCTACCTGTAATATTAAAAATTAGAAACATTTCCATGTAAGCTTATAATTTTAGTTTAACTAACGAATCACAAAGTTGTGTTAAGACTCGAAATTAATTTAACCTTTCATTGTATGTTTAGTTATGGCGGTTAAGGGTTAAACCCAAAAAATTAGAATACATTTGAAAACTATATATTTTGACAGAAAACATAACCACACTTATTCAGTCAATCGTAATAAAATATATAAACCATAAAGGATTGTTTAAAAAGCTCTCTATACAAGCAAATAGTTTATATATCCCACTCCTCCTTTTAACCTCTTTTCTTCCCCTTTTCTAAATAAAATGTGTTGTATAATATCGTTATATTTATGCATCATTGCTTGAACTAACGTCTCTACGTGTATTTCCATCTTTGTTCTTTTCTTTTGGTTTCTTATACAACTGTCTTGTTTGTTGGTAGGTGATGCACTTTATGAATTCCATTTAAACTGGATGACATTTGTGTAGAACATAGTCAAAAATGACATAGAAATAAAGTTAAAATTGTAGTAAGGATATACAAGTTTGTGTAACAACACCCTTAAAATAAAGATGCATGAATATATCATTTATTATTTATTTATTTTCTATTCCAATACACTCTACGTGAATCACAATATAATAATCTGAGTACCAAATAAAAATTACTCTTCAAGTTATACTGATAAAATCAGCTTGTGTGTATAAAAGTTAAGGAAATATGTAAGGATTGAATAATACTAGGGATTTCAAGAAAACTTCATAAATACATTTTGTGATTAACAAAGTTTCCAAAAATTACAAAAAATTCCTAGGTCATCGAGCTTTCTATTATTATTTTATCGTTCAAAGTTGGCTGAAAAAATGATGAATCATATAGGTTATCCTTTTCAATTGGATATTTCTATATCAAAAAATCTAGAGAGTGTGATAAAAAACTATCTAAAATATTTAGACAATCTTGTAGTTTATAATAATACCATAAAAATATAAGGTTGTTGATGATATAAAAACAAAATTTTAATTTAATTATGAGTTCATCGAAGATGCATCATTTGATGAACAGAGACGGATGTAGTTAGAGTATTGATTATTGAAGAGCGATATATATATTATCAAATTTATAAGCAGCACTTGCAGACAATTATAAATATTATATATTTTTGTAGTGGTATTGTAAAGCTTAAAATAACTCATTATTTGACTACAAAGCATGTATTTGGTTTATATGTTATGCAATAAACCAAATTTTTTTTACAATACTGTAGGTTTACAATCACCTTAAATAAAAGTTTGTAAAAAAAAAAAAGAAGCTAAAATCCACAAAGTATGTAAGTTTTATATGGTACACTTAATAAATACCTGAATTACATTCATAATGTATACATTTTTACTATTTTGCGAAAAATTTTTGTAACAATATTTTACTATAGCATGTAGTTTTCCCACTCACTTCTTGTAAATATGTATGTAACGAAACGATTGTCTATGTAATGTTACATTTACGTTAACGCTAACGCTAGCTACTCTTCGTTCATTTTGCTTTAACTGGATGCTATATGTTTTACATTATACACATGTGAATCATTATATAAAAGAGAAGAAATTCAACTGAACATGATCAGCAGAGTAATACTACGAAATGTTTCTCGTGCAATATATCTACGTCTGCGAGAACAGAGAACGTTTACATATTCGTAGTAGGTACCTTAGCATGGCTACGATACGATGGTAGTCACACAAGTTTGAGTGTTTATATATGTATAGAGAACTCTTGTGTTATTTTGAATCAATAATATATGTCTGCTTTTCTACTTAAAGCTCATTTTACAATCAGAAGTGGTGGACCACGCGGTAAAAAAGCAGAGACTCTAAAAAGGGGCTAAGATGCCACTGAGAAACACATAGACGCCCAGATAAACATTTGAAACTTACAGCACTCCTTCTTAAATCAATATCAAAGTGATGGTCAAGGACATCAGATGAGATGAAAAGGATACTATCATTTTTGGGGACCAATTTTTGGAAATATTTTAATTAAAATTGAAATATTTGAGTTGAAATAGTTCTTTTGAATTATTGCTTTGAAATACCCAATTATTTTACCGTTTCACTTTTCGACATGAATTAAGCCATGTTTATTTGACCATTTATTTCCATAGTAATTATTTATATATGAACATTATGACATGCTTTTTCCAAACTGAATTGATATTGAAGATCATCGCCACTTTTTTAGTTTTTTCGGATACGTAACCCTAAGCTCGCACTTGAAACATAGCTAGAACGTTCTCCGTTAAATTACCTTAAAAAAAATTAAAATCGGTTTATCCGTTTAGAGGAGGTCAAACTTATAACACCCCTTTTTTAGTCCGGATTTTAATAAATCTTTGAAAACATTGGTAACTTGTCTAGCTTGTTTGAATTTGGCTTGAATGTAAATGAGGCTTTAGTAATACATGTTTAGTACGTCATATGCCTTATTATTTTCGATTGTTCTATGTTAGTATATACATACACTTTATATATTTTATTATTGTTATCTTTATCTTATAATCATTTTAATCTTTCTAACTCTCTTACTCTAACTTTGCTAAAATTGTCTCTTCGTTGTTCGTGTGTGTGTTCTTTAGTAGACAAACAAACACATATTAATAAATAAATGGAAATGTAACAATTTCCATTTGAGGTGTATTTTATGTGCAACATTTAATATTTACAAATTTAGAGCAAATTTCCTTTAAAATGAATCTATTTTACGATTTTGCTCCGATTTACACTTCAACGAAATCTAGGGTACTAATTCGATATAATACACAAAAATAGTAGTCATTTAAAGATTTTATTGAATAATTAATTTCTGAAGATAAAATTTTTATCGAATTTTAACGATTATTTAAAGGATATCTTCCGAAAAGTATCGTCTATTCGATTACATAAAATTGGCTGAACTCTCCGAATATCACAGCATTTTCCATTTATTGTAGACGGAATTTACCTTCATCGTCGCTTGGAGTTTTTTAAACGATTAAGTAGTAAAAGTTTTCTCTTCTTAATATTTTCAATGAACCCTTCTTAATTATTGTTCAGTCGTAGATAACTTGATTAGTAGCAACAAAATTGAAATCAATTGATAGATGATTGAATTTTACAGATAAAATAATAAATTTAATATACTCAATTATCAATTCTTTGTAGGTATCTACACACATCCACTGAGAGATCGATATCACATCCTTGGGTTATTGGTGCAGACAGCACACATATATTGAACAGACTTCTTCATTCGTTCCCTACATACCAGATGTACCAGAATATATGGTCAATAATCTAGAAGCAGATCGAGTACACTAAAACAATCATATTGGTCAAAAACATGCGTCCGAATTCTCCGATTTTTTTTTAAAACCATATTCTTTCTGTCGAATTGAAGTTTTTGGTATCTTTACGAGAAAAATTATTGCTCTTTCTTTACCAGTTCTTCAAACAGTTCCGCTATCCCTGTAATCGGTATATAATACTGAATGTTTGTTCTTCAAGTAAAATACTTGCTTCGTTGTAACAAATAATCTCTTTTATTACACTGGTTGATACATATTTTACACTCGAAACAAGAGATACCTTTTGAAAGCTTTTTGACGTGCTAAAAATTCACCCCTTAATAGGAAAAAACTTGTTTCTCCCTAAATTCGAAGTGATAATTTATCGGGAATTATTTGTAATTTACGCCATCAGAAGATACAGTTCATTTCCCTTCAAAGGCCAGTGTGACCATTTATTCTGATAGACCCTGTATATTGGTATATCTGTGTTATCACAGACAGACTACAAAAAAAAACTCTAATTCAGTAAAGAAACCAAACCATAGAAGATGTGTAGAATAAACATATCTTATTTACTATATCTAATATTAGATAGGTTTTATTTATCCTTGAAGGAAAATCAATTTTCTTTTTTAAACGTTTTTATATAACAATACAAAACTATTTATTAACAATTTTCTTTATCAGAATTTTTTTTTGTACAATATTCTCAAAAGTTATTCGTTTAAAAATTAAAAGAAAAACTTGTTTTTCTTCTATTACAATATTCTTTGGTATATTAATTTTCGTAGCTATGTTTAAAAACAAAACGGTGTTCCGTTAACGCGATAACGTGTGTTGAAATTTGTAGAGAGTTTGAAATATCGAAAATGCACAACAAATGAACCAACCATTGTCGAAGCTTTTACATCTAAATAACTTTAGAACATATTTTGGTTCAAATTGAAATTTTTTCTCCATCTTTCTGATCAGTCTTACAAAATCGTTAAATTTACAATTTTCATGAAAACGTGATATAGGCTAATTAAGGTTGATATGATATTAGGGCAATGTATAGTTTAAATTAAACATTATTGTCATAATCATAAATACTTAATTGGAGGGAGTCTTATAAATAATTTCAATTTAAAACATTTTTGATGAAATTTTGAAAACAAGTGTAAACAAAAATCAAAGAAAAATTCAAAGAATCTGGATATTATTGATTTTATTTTGTTTTGTTTTATTTTTTAAATGTTAAAAGGTGAAGTTTTTGTATTGAAAGAAACAAAGTATGAAGTATAGGCTTGGAGAGGGCCACCAACGATGTTTTTTATTTTGTTTGTGATACCTAAAACATAATTATGACGTATCAACAAAAAAAAATAAATAAATTGAACATTATATTTTAAATAATTCGTCATCTAAAATTATATCCCTTCACTTCACCTTCTCCATTTTGATCGGAAACCTATAATACTACAGCATATTACTCTTTTGGAAAATTCCAGAAATATTATCCAATTATACCAAAATTTTTTGAAATAATTATATTTCCCATATTAATAATAAATGTGTAGGTGTTTTTTAATAATTGAAATACTCATATTTGGAATTTATTATCGAGAAGGCGTTTTCATATTATATTGATTGACAATAAAACAGGATCGTAGCCAGAATGGTAGAATAAAGGACAATACATTAATATAAAATTATAATTGAAAAGCAATGAAAAACCAAGTAATATTTCTATTGCATACACCGCTACGGATCTTGAACTCTTATTGACCATTAAAATCGTTTAAATTTTGATTTTTATCATCTAGAACTTAAGCTTGACCGAACGCATGTTTGGACAACCTTAAACACTAATTAGAAAAAAATTTGGTTGATCAAAATATCAATTTTGCTTATTTTGGCTACGGCCCTGTTATAGTATTTTGAACTCATAAATAAATTTATATGTTCAAAAATATGTGTGTGACCCTGAATTGACGAATTAAAGTTAAAATTAGCAATAAAATATATTTTCTACTAAAAATATTAAAATCAATAAATTTGAAAAAACAACACAGGATGTCATAACGCCCACAATATTAAATAATATTGAAGCTGATTGATATATTGACAAGATAGGAAATATTGTACAGAATGTTTCAGAATAAATGATACCAATCTGACAAAGTGAGAATATTGAACATTTTAAGGATGTATGAGCACGGTAGTGGGGGTACAAATTTAAAAAATATATATTTTCAATTTTGATGATAAATTATATAATAACTTGACGATATAAGACGAAAAGTAAGAATACAGTTTTTCAATATCTGGCGTAATTTTCAAAATATCGAAAATTGAAAATTTTGTTTAATTATTCAGCTTTCGATATTTCGAAAACCAAGGCACATATCGAAAAATTTTATTCTTATTTTTCGTCTACATTCATGAAGTTATAACAAAATTCATCATCAAAGTTGAAAATAAGATAAAAATAATTTCAACCCTAAATCTACCCTGCTCTTACATCCCTTATATGGACGGAGACACTTAGTTTTTTTCTTTTCTATGTCATTGCTAATATGTTTACTTTCTATTAAAAAGTTTTTTTTTAATTTGTTTTCATTCATTCCAAATGAAAATTATCAAAAACTTCCAAAATATGTCGTTTTTTGAGATTCCTCCATAAGAGCCAATGTATTTAATATTGATTTTCAATGACTTTTTTCTTAAAAATTTGCACGGATACCTAAGCTGAAATTTTAACCACATATTCTTTGAGTAAAAGTCTACCTATAAACAAATTTTGAGCCTTTAAATCAAACATTGTTGTCATGCATTGAATTATAATTTCACACGGAAAAATTCCCAAGCCCACATCCTGTTGTAACTCAGATACAACCTTCGCATACGTTACCATTAACACCGAAGCACTCTGTACATGATGGCGACAAGAAACAAAAGAGAAATATAGAGGCACTGACTGACATTAAAATTTGAAAGAATTTCTATTAAAGAAAAAAAAACCTTTACTTAAGTTTAATTCCCGAAATCAAAATATTTAATTTGCTTAATTTACGGTTCAAATATTTTAATTTTCTCCTAAATTTCCATTTTTATCTAAGAATTTTCTTTTTTTCTATGATGTAATTTTTTCCCGAAAATGTACTAGAATAGATTTTCTACGAAATAAATAATGCATACAAACTTTCTATAAAGAACACTTTATCCATAATTGGGTTATGAAATATTATTGAATTTTCCAAGTAGAAATCCGATAGAGAACATTTTTCTACGAATGCAACAGTTTCTGTTCGTTAGTGTGCCAAATAATATTCTGAGAATTTTATAGAGTTTGTACAAGAACAATTTGATAATGAAATATATATTATATAACTATTCTGATAAATTATACTACATAGAATTTCTAGGTAGTAAAAGTGGTACATACTCAGAAGACAATATAAGTGTTTTCATAATATACTATTACTAGCTGTTACCCGCCCGCTTTGCTGGGCAACATCCCCACTTGCACCCCTCCCTCCACATTTCCTTGCGTTGGATAACAGTTTTGTAATGTACACGTCATGCTCTTTTATATGATACCCCACTTAGGTATATTTGTAAATATTCGATATTTCCTTCCCACTTTCTCGCTACACCTTTCTACCCTCCGAAGGTTAAAAAAATTTCTAAATGTAATTTAAAACATTCTGACCAAGTTTTGAACTATTAAAAGCCATAATTGAAAAATATGAATTTTTTATTCATGAACACCCCCGCAACCCCCCTTGTGGGTGGAATTTCGTAAAATCCGTTCTTAGCTGACCTCTACTTGGCAAAAGGAATATTCCTCCCAAATTTCAAGTCTCTAGGTCTTATAGTTCCAGAGATATCGTGATGAGTGACTATCTATCTATCTATCTATCTATATCTATAGAAAGTCTCCTATATATTTATAGATGAGAACGAAATCATGGAATTTAGAATACTTCGAATTGTGTTTTATTTTTTAAAGAAGAGTATACTCGAAGTATTTAGAATTCTGTTTTTGTTTTTTCTATGTAATGTATTTTCACTTTCGAAAACAATACAAAAAAAAACTATAGTAGAACTTCGTTAAATTAAAATTTTTGTTATGGAATGGTTTTAGTTGAAGAGATTTTAATCTAAAAAGATTTATAATGGGATAGTTAAAGGCTCATATTTTTATTTGAATTAGGTTGATGTACCTGTTGAGTTAATAAAAAACAAGACTCAAATTGTTTGTTTCTTATTATTCATAATTTTATTAATGAGTCATCACTAGGATTAGTTAGCAAGGTTTCACTGTATTTTAATCATTAAATAATTCGTTTATTAATACAATTTGTTTTCTAAAAAGTATTCAATACCAAAAATTCTCCGAAAAAAATTTAAAAAAATTTTTGCTTTTGAATTATAAATTGAAAATTTTCAAATAAAAGATATAGATAATTTATTTATATATTTAAGAAGAAAATTCTTAAAGAAAATTAGGACATAACAAAAATCTTTTACGAATGAAATGGTTTTAAATTTATTATTAATTTCATTTTCTTATGTCTTAATAAAATAAACCATTTTATAACTCTCAATGGAATTATATAAACAGGCAGCATGCTATCTAGATAGAGTTAGCTAGCTCTAACAGCCATACACTACATATTTTGAATTATATAGCTCCATCTTTCATTTGGTTTCTTCTATCCTTTTTCTAAATAAAATTAAAATATTACTTAAATTTACAAAATGTTTAAAAAGAAAATATCAGCGCATACAAATCCAAGGAAATTACATTTCTACCCCGACTATACAATCACGAGGGCTTTGTGCTTGACCGATATGCATGTATGTTCATCGGTTCGCACCTAGCTTCTAAACTACTTATCATAATTTGACAAATGAGGTATCGTTAAAAGCGTTTTGATCGTCCGCTAGTTATAGGCTATGTGGCGCCCTCTAGAGGACATAAAGTGATGAAGTTAAAATAAATTATAATTAAATGATATAGCGTGTTAGGTATCAAATGAAAGAGCCTAATTATCACTTCTCAATGGTTTTGCCCTCGCTTAGGATATTCTTAATGGGGCGTCATGTCCCCAAAAAATTGAAAATACTTTTTTTACATAAATAAGTTTAAATCATTTGGAATCCACTAATGTAGAATTCATAGATATACAAAATATTCACATATAATAGAGATGATGTGTGATTCGTAAGTCTATGATGAATTTTAACCTTGAAAGGTACACACAACTTCATAATACATAACAACACCTTTTGTTCAAAAAAAAAAAAACATGATGTACCTCTGTCTACCCATGGGTACATTATAATATTAAGGACTATAGGGATTTACATTAATGATTCAAAAAGGATAATTGTGAATAATGAATTGATATTGTGAAGGGATTTTAACTATGGAAATATTGTGAGTATGTGTTGTTGTTGTGTCGGAAAGGATTCGTTTTGTGTGTGTTTGTTCGTGAAGGCTTACAATACGAAATATCTTTTTTGGTAAAGTACCCAATGCTTAAAAAATTACAAATGACCCTAAAATTAATTGATAATTGATTTAACATCATTTTGCGATAAATTTATAATAAATTTTATATTTATGTTGAATTTTCGAAACCAAAATTCGATTATCTTCCTTTTTCAATAATGCCCTTAATGGTTACGAAAAGTGAAAAAAATAGCGCTTGGATGAGTGTGGCATGAAATAATTTTAATGAATTACGTCGTTTATTTTCGAGTCCACATGCCAAAATCTCTATTTTAAGAAAAGAATGAGAGGTGTCGTGGCACCCTGTAGGAACTATGTTCCTTTCGTACAATATAATGTAGCACTTACTTTTTTTTAATTACAGGATATTTAAAGTATTAAGTTTAGAAGTCAAATAACTAGTTTTATTTTAGAAAAATTTAGCTACTTTTACTTTTTTCTATATGAAATTGAATTAATTGTAATATTAGTTTAAAAAAGACATAGGTACTTCTGATTTGGTAGTCAACCCAATATGTGCGTATATTATCTACATTTGGCTTGATCAGGATATTTATAATGACATAACATAAAATCCTTGTATTTACTTTAAATTATCTCTATTATCTTTAACTTCTGATAACTTGACTTTCACAACTCATTTTTTTAATGAAAAAACATAAAATTTTGACAAAAAAGACAAATTGACTAATTATACAAATATTTTGGCATATTCTGAAAGTTCATGGCAATCTGAAGCGTTTGAAATAATTTCCTAGGTGTACACTGTTTTTGGTAAGACCTCCCAACCAAAAATCAAATCAGAACGATAACTTACGATATGTAACATATTTCCAAAAATTGATACTTGGGTTACAATGGTTCAATCAGTTAATGAATAATGTTCCTAAATTTTGGAATACCTTGTATTGTGTGTGTATATTTTGTACAATAAAATTTATGAATAAAATATGTTAACAGAAACATTTCAAAATGTAAAATTCCCATGAACCATCCGTTGATATTCCTCTCTCAGTCTCATCTCGATACTCATACTCACTCTGTACTGTGTTGACGGTGTGTGTGTCTGTTTGTCTGTTTTATAGTTTTAACAACATAGAACGTGAACGTGTGTACTTACTTTGGTACAAAACACACATAACCAACAAACAGTTCAACAAAACCACTCCTTTTAAAATTATTACAGTCATTTAGGAATAGTTAAAATTAAATGTCTGTTTGTTTGTGTTTGTTACTGTTGCTATTAATTAATAAACAAAAATAATATTTTAATTATTATTTAATTAGTATGAATTAACAAAGTTTTGACCCAAACCAAACCAACCCAAAAATACTTAAATGCTTGATTTATATGTTTTATGAAGTCACTTTCTTCTTCTGTCTCCCTGAGATTCGAAATAACTTACTTGGTTTATTAAAATTGGATAAAATTTGGATGTGATGGAGCAAAATCAAATTTTTTGGATTCTGATGACGTCAAAAAGTTAAAGAATTCTATTATTTTGATAACACAGGCAAATTTAATCCGATCTTATTGGAATTTTTTTTGAAACTCACTATTTTTGGGTCATTTTTTCGCTAGCTATCACTTATGTGCTTAATTCCGTAACCAGGCCTCTAAATTCTTGAAACCTAATAACGCTAGGTTAATTTTGACCATAAATTTGAAAAGTATGACCCAAATTTAGTAGTATTACATACTTGGTTTATCATAATTGGATAAAATTTGGATGTGATAGAGCAAAATTAAATTTTTTTGAATTTGATGATGTCATAAAGTTTTAAAATTTGATTTTTTGATAACACAGGCAAATTTGATCCGATCGAATTGGAATTTTTTTTGAAACTCACTATTTTTGGGTCATTCTTTTCAGCTGTAATGTCAGTTTTTCGCTAGCTATCACTTATGTGCTTAATTCCGTGACCATGTCTCTACATTCTTGAAACCTAATAGAACTAGGTTAATTTTGATAATAAATTAGAAAAGTATGACCCAAATTTAGTAGAATTACATACTTGGTTTATCAAAATTGGATAAAATTTGCATTATAACTCGCTTCGTGTCTATCAAGATGCGTCCTTTTTTTATTATATTTGTAATAATTTAAAGATTTTTTAAAACTGTAATTTAATAACGTATTAGAGATAATAAATAAATTTGTAATAAAAACTAATTTAGTGATCAATAAAAAAATATATTTGATGTGAATTAAAGGAATATCAATAAATTCAATCAATAAATTCCAGAAGCTAAATAAAATAAATTTGTTTAACATTATTTTCTATAATTAATTTTGATTAAAAGACCACATAATAACGATTAGTGTAGTTGTAGAGATACAAATACAATGGTTGGTTATGTGTTTGTTGTAGATGTATGTAAAGAGTAAAGTTACCTGCAGTTTATAATACAATAACTTGATTATGATAATCTGTATCTATATCTTCACTAGAACGATAGATACGTTACGATACGATTATTATAACCAATAATAATCTTATAATGAACTTCATATCATAACCATAATATTATTGAGTTGTAGCATGTTTTTGCTATGTGCGCACAATTCTAGTTCGATGCTTTGTTATTATTCATTGATCAATAATCTTTAATTTTATCAAAATGTACCCACGAGAAGGTAATTCATTTTAAAATACATGTAGTTAGTTGTACGTACATCAAAGAAGCAACTTTGATATTATGTATTAAATACAGAAAATTGGTCGTTGTTTTTGGAAAATTGGTAAAAACCGCTTTCGAGATATATAGAATGGACTATTTTAATCTATTATGGCTAATATAGCTTGTTTTGTAGTTAACCAATCACAAAAAGGCTTAAAGAAAAGTTGTAGAGTTTGATGAGGGACATTATGTTCTGAAATCAGATTGATTGGACACAGTTCTACGGGTTGCTTTAATAGTCAATTTAGATCCTAAAAAATAAGAGATAGACCCACACTTTAAGAAAATTGATCTTTATAAAACAATTAACACATTTTTGTTAAGTTTCGGACGAAATGTAGCTTAGAAACATGTCATTATTGCATTTAATCGAAAGAAAACACGCTATATAAAAATGTTTTATCCAAAAGTTGTTTTGGGGTAATAGAGGATTTTAGCCTGTGTCCACGACTTTGACCTGGAATTCTAGTTTCAAAGTCATTAACCTTGATCTTCAAATGATCTTGGAAATTTACCTGGACTTAAAAGTTATTAACACAGACGACGAATCTTTATTGTCCTTTCTAATTTAAGTAAAACTTTTTTCTAAAGCTAGCGTATTTTCTTTCGATTAAATGCATTAGCGACATATTTTTCGCATTTCCTTCTAAATATAACGATTGTACCTACTTCCTTAAAATTGTAAGACAAAGAAGTGGTGTCGTGAGGCATTCGGTTGGAACTATCTTCCTATCGTACCTTCGTATAAAATTTCCTTGTACTTACTTTAAATTATCTCTATTATCTTTAACTTCATCTGATAACTCACAACTCATTTTTTTTGAATGAAAAACAAAATTTGGACAAAAAATATAAATTGACATATTGTAAATTATTTTTAAAATATTAACAAAATACCTGGTAAGCTGAGAATCGATTAAAAAAGTTTTAATTTCCTATTTAACACATTTTCGGATTTTGGGGTCGTTTTAAATTGTTGAACATTTTTTGGTTTTACCTCCCAACCAACAAACAAATTATAACTCGCGATAAGGAACATAGTTCCAAAAACAGTTTTTACCTCATAAGACCTAAAAGATTTAGAATGCACATACGAAGGCTCTCGGGTATCAAGTAGTCTTATTGGATATACACACTGATGCGGTGAAGATAATGTGGTTCTATTTCAGTAATTCATATGAGAACGAACGGGGTTTTAATACTAGCATATTGTTGAAAAACCACCAATAGATTCAAATACATGCTGTATTCATCGCTAAAACATATAGTCAAGTGGATTTGTTGTGTATCTTTACGAACCAACCAAAGTTTACAACAGTCACTCTTCAAATATCATCATCAAATAGTCAAGCTCTACTTATAAAATAATCATCGGAGTCAATCTTTCAACCACATTTTAATCTTTTGTGAATCGTTTTTTTTTTAATAAATTCAATCTTGGTCAGCTATGAGAATAATTTTAGTGTGCAAAAAAAAAGTAAAAACGCGGTTCATTCATTACACAAATTTTTGCAAGTGAAGATGACAACTAACTGAGCTAACTGCTTAAATATCTTTGAATTTGTATCATTTTATAATTGAGTAAATATACTTTCAGCTATCTATTTTTTGCAATGCTGGTTAATCTATGAAACTTTTATTTTAGTTTAAACAAGTGAAAACAGTTGACTGAGTTAATTGTTGAAATACCATGTATAGACAGTGTTGATTACACTGTCACATTACTCATACATACATGTCACACATACATAACTGATATTGCCACATAATATATACTATACAATTTTCGCATAATTTGCGCCCTCACGAGTAAACAGTGATGTTCAGGAAAAAATGTTTCAAACAAAAGTTGTTTATTTTTTTATAAGAAACATTTTTTACATTTAAACTTTTGTTCTATCTCTTACGTTTTACAAGATGGATCCTACGAACTCAAGACTCAATTGATCAATGTTGCTCACTTACGAACTCGACCGCGTCCTGAACACGCTATAAAAATTTAACCTTGGTATTGACCAATCGAAAATGGTGATTTTATGAAGACCTATACAAAAATTTTGATCGTAGCACCAATATTTTTAAGCGTCACAAATTTGGGACTAAATTTAATATACCTTAATATATTTCATATATACATAGTATCAAAAGTGAGAAGCATGATTTTACATGGTACTAAATGGAAAATATAAATCGATATTTCTTTTAAAATAATATCGCTGACTTTAACTTTAACTTTTTATTTGTTATTAATTATTTAAACTTTTAACAACATTTTAAGAAATATTTAATTTTCTATTAATTTAAAATTATTTTAATTTGACACCCTTGTGAACGCACCTAGCAAAACAGGTTGGTGAATTAACGTCCTTAATCAAATGATGTTTTAAAGAATTTAAGCCAACTTGATAATGAAGAGACTTTTACTAATGTTTCTTTTTAAATCTCTCATAAAATCTTTTAACAGTAAATACTTTACCTAAAACAAATAAACAATCAAAATTAATTGTTAAATATAAATAAATAACAAAATTAACAAAAAATATTTCAAAACTAAATATTAAAGGTAATTATTTTGTAAAACATAAATATATAAATTTTAAATTTATATGATTACAATAATTACATACTTGTGTTGATAGATGGTATTACTGTACACATCACATCAAACTATACAAAAACAATTGCATAATAAGATTGTTCTGACAAGTCCTAAATAGCGTCTTTTTTTTATTTCATTCACATGGAAGATTAGTTTTGTTAATTAATAATTTATTTTGTGTTTTTCATTAATTTTCGCAGATTTTTGTGTGAAGTAAGTTATTATTTCATATTTTTGGTGTTTTTGTATCATTTCATACGTTTTTATTTGAGGTATGACAGAAAATTAATCAGTGTCCTCAAATTGAACAAGACAACCATGCCATAACATGTTTTATAATAAAATTATTAATACTGTTATAATATTTAATAATTTTTAATATTTTATAAAAACATATCACATCACTTTTTTATAATTTATGATATTTGAACAATAATAATAGTAATAAGAATTTTGTTGTTGTAATAATTGTACAATAGGTTACACACACATATATACGTGCATATTTACGTCCAATGTTTCAAACGTAGTAAATACATATACTCAATGTCAGAAAAAATGCTCGTTTTAAAACATTCTAAGTGTTACTATTATAATATAACATATGATGAGTACGCTTAGAATGTTTTAACTGTGACATTTTTTCTGACAGTGAGTATACATATGCATTATACAAATTCGACAAATAAATTATTACTTATTTTATAAAAAAGTAACATTGTAAAAGTTGAATGTGCGTTTTTAATTTCATAAATACACTGACTTCAAAAATGTATACCCATGAAAAATTAAAAAATTGTCGCAATATCAGGCAAATCTTAGAAAGTTTTAGAAAAACCTTGCAAAGAAGGAATTTTTATGTTTTTTAGGCTTTAATAATTGTGTGATTTTTTCAACTATATTATATTGGTCCAAGATGCGGTATAAAACCGATCTTCGGCCATCTGATAATCAGATGAGACATTTTTTTATGAAATTTTATTGATTTTTTAACACTCCGCTCATAATTTATCTATCGAAGTGTTCTATTTTTATTTAAATTAATTTAAATCAATTTTTCCATGAACGTTGTTTTTTTTCAGACACGTTTAAACCATTATTTTCATAACAAAATTATCTTGCTTCTGATAACAATTTCGATTGGTTAGCAGGTCGTTGTAGCTACGTATATTGATTTACCTGTTCATACGGTATGAACAGAACTACACCGATCTGTTAACCAATCGAAACTGGTATCAGATGAAAGATGGTTTAATTACGAACATAATAGTATAGGCTTGCTTCTAAAAAGCCGTTTATGGAAAAAATTGATTAAAATTAGTTTAATTAAAAACAGCAAGGAAGGCTTTTCAATTATGGTAGGAGTGTTTAAAAATCAATTTTCATAAAAATATGTCTCATCTGCTTATCAGATGGGTGAAGTTCGGCAATGGACCCCAATTTCTTTAGAAACTTTGGAAATTGAGATTGAATTGAGAAACTGTTGAATATTTTTATATGTTAATGCATACGCAAAAAAATTACCGTTTCCGAAAATCACTCCCATTTTCAGCTACATTCACTTCTAAAATCAGATCAAAAATTACATGTTTTAACTGAAGCAAACTCATTTTTGAAACACATGGTATAAAAATATACATACAATGAATTTATAATCTAAAAAGTCAAAGGCTTTTATCATTTTATTACTTTGTTTAAACAATACATAAATATATATCGTACTCTTTTTACTAGTACCCTACTATTTATTATTTAACAATAGCCAGTGAGTGAACTTCCTGAATTCATTGATAGAGGGGTGTACTTATTTAATCCTATATAGATTAGAAGATTAATTCAATTAACTGTTAGTTAATTTTTAATTAGATAAATTAAAAAATAAAACAGTTTAATTATTATTTTAATTTATTGAGTATGGTCTCAAAAAGTTCTCTATTAAAATTTTGGCATTGAGTTCAAAAAGGTTTTTTTTAAATGAAATATATTTTCTAAAGATGTTATAGATCTAGGACCATTGTAGTATTTCACAATCTTTTCTAACAATTGCATTCCGACGCATATTACGAACTAAGAAATGGTTTATATAAACAATCTAAATTTGGTATGTTCATTCCGGTATCCGGCCTGTTCATTCTGAAATAACTACCAAATGTCTTGCCTGGCTCTATACTTAATTTAAAATTGAATAGCATGAAAAGTGTTTTTGAAGAGCTTTTTAAAGTGTTTCACTGCTTCGTGGTGTTACTTTAATTAAATTACCATCGCATCTCATTAAAAGTACACAAAAGATATGATGATTGACTTGGGCTAGACGTACAATTGTGACTGTATAAAAGCAGTAATAATAGCGTTTGGTCGTCGTAATTTGTTCAATGGAGTGTATGTCGTATCATAATAAGTAAAATTTACAAGACTAAGGGGAATGAAATAAGAATAAGAAAATAAGGGTGAATTGTTTTACACTTGGTGGCTAAAAATATAACACCCTCTATTTAGCGAGATTATTGACCTTCAATTTACTTCTCTTAGAGAAATGTCTGGTTTTTCTTAAGTATGTCTTTAAATAGGTTTGTTATCATCTTTTTTGGATAAGAGGTTTGACAGCAGACAGTTCACGCAATGAGCCTGTTAATACAACCTCCAGAATCGTGCGATCTGTCACTATTCGATTATTTTTTTTGGGGATATGTGAAGTCCGTTTAAGTGTCAGTTTAAATGCACCCGATTTTCGTACTTTTTGGGTCGAAATTACCTTATATACATAGTTTTATCAAAATTAGAGATAAAAAATTTTTTCGAATTTTTGCATTTTTTTTAACCCCTTTGAAAAAATCGAGAAAAACGCAAAAAAAAATTTTGTTTGGGAATTTGATGAAACTCGGTGGATCGGGTAATTTTGATCCAAAAAGTACTAAAATCGGGTTTATTTAATGATTAAATGTAGAGTTTCTGAGATATCGCAATATTTGGATCGATTTTAGCCCGTATTTCAAAAACTATGAGACCAGTCATCAAATACACTTGATTTTTGAACTTTTTGGTCAAAATTACCTTATATACTGAGTTTTATCGAAACTTGAGGTAAAAAAAATTTTTCGATTTTCTGCAATTTTTTTAAGGAGTACCCCTTTGATAAAATCTAGAAAATCGCAAAAAAAAAAATTGCAGGAATCTGCTAGATGTAAATAAAATTGTAATAAACACAAAAATTATATTTTCTGTTACATAAAATTCTATAGTAATGGTCAAACTTAGAATTTTCAAGATAGCGATTCAAATTCAATGACCCAAAATTACAAAACTTTAGTTTTTTCAATCCAAATTTCGTTCTATTATCTATATGACTTTTTTTTAATCTAAATAAATTTTCTTAAAACTAATAAGTTTTCTTTTTCGCTTGCAGGTAAATCCATCCTCCAATGATCATGTCTCTCAACACATACAAAACAACCTTGGGAGTTATGCAATTGTACAAAAAATACTCGAACAGGATAACAGTACACACACACGTTTAATTGGCATCGATGGTGTGCCGCCGCCGAGTCCTGCCCCAGGTGGGGCACCGGCATCAGCGGTTGCATCACGATTACAACCACAACCAGAATTTAAGAAACCACACCAAAATAGTAGTAATAGTAGTTCTAATTCCTCGTCATCAAATCGTACAAATAGTCATCACCATCAGTCCGCGTCACGTGGCGGTTTCATAAAACCAGCTGATGGTAAACCCCCATATGAAGGTAGGGGCGGGTACCCTGGCCAACCTGTAAAACATGGTACTGGTACAAATAATCATCGATCGAATGGTATTGCACCACCGAAAGGCCCACCAACACAAATATCTTCGTCATCATCTTCGTCACGCTTACATAATGCTGGTCGTACATTACCACGGATACATTTAGATCATTCGTCAACGTCGTCACGAAGTAGTGGTGGCAATAGTAATAATAATAGTAATAGTAATAATAGTTCGTCGTTATTGAATGGTGGGGGTAATAGTTCTACATCTTCGATCAACAATAGTTTAAATAATGGTATTATTGGATCTGGTGGGGGTTCCGATACTCCACATAGTGCTGGTGGACATGAAGTTGAACATATAATCAAGGTAAGCAGCAATTATTTTTTTAAAAGTTGGGGACGGTAGAATCATAGCGATCCAAGTATCTTTTTCTCTTAAAACACGGATTTTAACATGTTAAAACGTAAAAGACGCAGTAATTTTTCATAATTCTTCCATGTTACAATACATTAATACATTTTCTTCAATTTTCTCACATATATAAAATGTTACTTGAACCACTATAGTTCTACCGTCCCCAAATATGGTTTATAATGTAATAGTAACTGTAATCACAACCAAACTTAAAATGAATAACCCGTCAACCGTTTGGTAATATTCAGTTGCATAATGAGAGATTTGCTCACCTGTTCTGCACATGAAAATATTTCGCGCATTAAATAAAGACGTCGCCACTGGTGACATTTTCTTGAAGGTTCTTAGTATTACTCATGATGGATATCACTAGTGGTATTATCTTCATATTTAAAATTTTCTACAATGAATGATCAAAGTATATTACCCTAATTTAAATTATTTTTTCTTTGTCATGTTTTAACTTTTAAAGTTACCGACTACCGATTCAACTCAATAATTTTATAAGAAAATAATCTTTTTAATCACTTCCTCAATCATAATTATATATTGATTATTGTCATTTTTATAGGTTATATTTTGTTGATTACATTGTTAAAGATCAATGATCTGTATCGAAAAAAAATAACAATTTAATTTCATCAGCATCTTCTTTTTAGAAGAAAATATTTCATCTCTTTAATAATAAGTTGTTAGATTTCTTTTTAAAGTAAATTCAACACGGATTTGTTTAGCTTCTGTAAATACCGTGCAATTCAAAAATAACTTCACCCTTTACAAATCGTTATTTAACTACGTAAATTAGTTATTTTTTTAGCATTCCGTACATAATAAACCAAATACATGCTTTGTAATCAAATAATGTGTTATTTTTAGGTCTACAATACCTCGGCAACTAAAAAAATATATAATATATTATGTGCAAGTGCTGCTTATAAATTTGATAATATAGATATCTCTCTTTAATCATCAGTACTCTAACTATAGTCGTCTCTGTTCATCAAATGATGGATCTTCGATGATCTCATAATTAAGTTAAAATTTTGTTTTTATATCATCGTCAACCTTAAATTTTTATGGTATTATTATAAACTACAAGATTGTCTAAATATTTTAGATCGTTTTTTATCACACTCTCTAGATTTTTTGATATAGAAAAATCCAGTTGAAAAGGATAACCTATATGATTCATCATTTTGTCAGCTAATTTTGAACGATAAAATAAAAATAAAAAGCCCGATGACCTAAGAATTTTTCATGCGTCAGACCAACTAAATTGACTAATTGTTAATAATTTTTAATTGTGTTTGTAATAAAATGTCATTATTAACAATTCTTTTGATAACGTTTCCATGAGAAAATCGCTGTAACTATTTTACCAACAATGGTTTTTCTTTCTCTCTCATCGATAATAATTGATCAGTATATTAATAATGATCCGTGTTTAATTATTAATTATAATTATTGATAATCATGTTAATTCAAATTGAATTAATTATATTTATCTAGGTCATATTTTAATTAATAAAATTATTAAATAAACATTACATATTTGCATTTAAACTCAAACACATGCAGAACAGACAGCATTTTCAAGGATTTAAAAGGATTAGTGTTTGCTTTTATTTCGTTTCTATGAAATATTTAGTAATAACTAGCTTAAAGCGAGACAGTTTATAGTTCATACTTTAAACACTACAGTTTAAGCTATTCTCTGTTTTTATTTAATTAGATATTCTAAATTATTTCGATTGATAATTTTTAATTTTTCTAAAAAATATTAAAATTATCGCCGCTACAAGTAATGTCAAATTGTATTATGTTAACCTTGCTGATAAAGAGGTTTGTGTTTGTATTGTAGCTATGTTTACATAAACCAATAAGTGAAAGCTATCGTTTAAAATTCGATCAAGGCAGTTGTTATACCATGTAGATATGAAATATACATAGTATATTAAGTTTAGTCCCAAGTTTGTAACGCTTAAAAATAATGATGCTAGGAAAAAAATTTTGTCATAGGTGTTCATAAAATCATCTAATTAGTCCATTTCCGGTTGTCCGTCCGTCCGTCCGTCCGCCTGTGGACACGATAACTCAAAAACGAAAAAAGATATCGAGCTGAAATTTTTACAGCGTACTCAGGACGTAAAAAGTGAGGTCAAGTTCGTAAATGAGCATCATAGGTCAATTGGGTCTTGAGTCCGTAGGACCCATCTTGTAAACCGTTAGAGATAGAACAAAAGTTTAAATGTAAAAAATGTTCCTTATCAAAAATTAAACAACTTTTGCTTAAAACATTTTTTCGTAAACATCACTGTTTATCCGTGAGGGCGCCAATTAGGCGGAAATTTTATAATATGTACTATACTTGATTATCAGTTATGTATGTGTCACATGCTTGAATGTGTAATGTGATAAAGAAATCAACACTGATTATGCATGGAATTTCAACAATTAACTCAGTCAATTGTTTGTTATCACTTGTTTTTTATTTATTTTTGAACAGAGTTCCAGTTGATAGATTAAACTAAAATTCAGATTGTACTTGAAAGCATGGGAGAACGAACGAATGTAGTTTACTTTTTATAAAAATGATTTCAATGAACAGAACAGTTACTTTTATTTTATTAATTCAAATATCGTGATTCTTGTCAATAAGTAAATAAAATATTGTTAATATAATTAGGAAATATAACAACAATCAAGTCAGTTATCAACCAAATCGTAAAAGGTTCCGTTATTTGCAACTTTTTTGAGTTTTAATTACCTTATATAATTTTCAAAATTTTGATTGTTTCATAAATTGAGCTCTTTTTACGACTAAATGAGCTAATAGTTCTTGAGATACCATCCAACATTTCTCTAAAATATATTCATACAGAATTGGGGACGATATCGTAGAAAATATTCGCCCAATTCTTAAATGAATTCGATTTTGGAATATTTTTGATCAATATCTTATATACTGAGTTGTATTGAAATAGGAAACAAAAGAATTTTCATGATTTTTCCTAAGTCATCAGGCTTTTTATTATTATTTTATCGTTCAAAGTTGGCTGAAAAAATAATGAATCATATAGATTATCCTTTTCAATTGGATATTTCTATCTCAAAAAATCTAGAGAGTGTGATAAAAAAACTATCTAAAATATTTAGACAATCTTGTAGTGTATTTATTTTTATAATAAATACCATAAAAATATAAGGTTGTCTATGATATTGAAACAAAATTTTAATTTAATTATGTGTTCATCGAAGATCTATCCTTTGATGAACAGAGACGACTATAGTTAGAGTATTGAAGATTGAAGAGCGATTATCTATATTATCAAATTTATAAGCATCACTTGCACACAATATATTATATATTTTTATAGTGTCGTGGTATTGTAAAAAGCTAAAAATAACACATTACATGATTACAAAGCTTGTATTTGGTTAGGTGTATGTACCATGCAATAAACCAAAACTTTTTTACAATACTGTAGATTTACAATCACCAGAATTACAAATATTTCTATTGATGAATCTTGTTTTAATCCAACGGATTATAATTGTACCAATAAATAAAACCAAAACATTGTACATAAAATATTTTTCCCATGAATTTTTTTAAAAACTTACTCGCATATTCATTTTAATAATATCATCGATATATACGTTTTCATTATTACAAAATAGTCATATATTTTTAGTGTTTTTTTTGTGTGTAGTTTTTTTTTTGAAAACATTAAAAAAAAACCTTTGATAATTTAAAATTATTGTCATTAAATAAATATTAAAATAACTAACAAAATGGTATAAAACATAAAAAAAACAATACCTAATTATGTCATCATCAAATCATATCATATCTAATAACTAATAATTATTATTAAAAACTTATCCATCAAAATAGATAGGTAAACATTTATACAACGAACGATATTGTACAGTACACACGGTTATCATAAAAACGATATAATTATTATTGAAAATTATTACTTCTTTTACTGTGAGTTCATTATAAATATTCCACTATAATTTACCTTGTTATTATTAGTATGAGATCATGACACTAAATACTATTTCTTAAGAATGTTACTCTGCTACAATATTAAACCAATCAAAAAATAACTTGTAGGAACAAAAATTGCAAGATTTGATGAGGGATATCATGCTATGACGTCAGATTCGACCCATTTCTCCGGGTTGCCATTACAACCCGGAAATTGTCAGTTATGATCCTAAATGGTAAGAGATAGAATAACATTTTATGCAAAGTAAGGTTTTGCCAGGCAAATAATTTTTGTTATTCCCAGTTATCTTCTTACTTGAATATCGCTTTTAACGGATATTCATCAATTTTAATATCAATTCTCGGCTATGGAAATTTTCGTAAGCGTCGTTGCACGTGAATTGAAACTTTGTTATCAGATCGTCTTGTTTATTAAAACTTAACCCGAGAACCTATAAAAAACGGTAATTGTTAAGGTAAGTTCTTCATAATGAAAATTGCATCGGTACTGATTGACTCGAGCACTTATAAATACACGTATCCTTGTGTTTATAAAAAACAACGAGTGTTGTTTGAAGCAGGATTTAGTATGATGGCCTCTTGTTCTATAATATTTAATAAATGGATGGCCATGTCACGGTATCGTGCTATAAATCTATTGTATAATATATTACTTTTAATTTTTATAACTAATTGGAAGGGGTTAAAATCTTGTGTAATGGTCATTATTGAAAATTGAAAGTTCTTTTGAATATGCTTATTATTAATACAACTAGCTTTTCGAAATCTTAAAAATATAAACCATTTAATTAAACAGTGTGGTATTTTTCAACTGACTACCATGTTAAAACATTATTAAAAATATTAATCAAACATATAATTAACTACATGTGTAAATAAAAGTAATTAAAATAGTTTATTTATAGTAAGTCCGTTCTTCAATCAGTAAGTCTGTCTATTCGTTCATCAGTATATTATTTGTTTGTCCATTTTAAAATGAGAAATTTACAATAGTTGAAGGTAAAAGGTCATTATTTAATAAACAATGTTTATTAACAATGTTATACGTAATTAATTACTTCCATTATTGTATGTAATTCATTAGGAAGTATTTAAATTCAACGAAGTTTGACTTGTTCTTACTTCTATATGAATCCCTTGATTTAAATATAAGAAATTTTAAACAACTAGCTTCGAATAATTTAGCACAATGAAATAGTACTGAAGTAACTTTATGGAACTAAAGTTGACAACACAAAAATTTACCTAAGACATAAAAATTTTTGTGACTAGAAGTAGAGACATTTTGTAAGGGAGCATTCATAAACCTCGTGGCTCGGTTAAAAGGGAGAAGGAATTTATTCAAAAAGCTACGCCGGGGGAGGGTAGCATGAAGTTGAGGTAAGCGTCAATTCAGAAAATACAAAATGTCTTCTTGGCTTGAGAATAAAAACTTTGTTCCACCCAGGGGAGGGTGGGGCTCATAGAAAAGGCTACGGAACGCTACTTGTAGAGGGGTTCCAAGGAGGCTGGAATGGAGTATCGGTTATTGAGGTATCGCCCCATCATGCGTAGTATACAAGCTTCCTTGCCTGCTAGTTTCTAAAACGATTTCAAAGTTTTATCAATCTCTTACTTTAGTTTCTAAGATCGGACGGTTTGTATATTGTATAGCAGCACCAATTTAATTAAACTATCAACACTTACAGAAGTCACATGATGTGTATACGATATTTAGTTGTGTATGATGTTGTAAATAATAATCCATACAATCATTTATTTATGTTCAATGTTAATTTAATGTAATTACATTTTTTTTCCATTTTAATAAATTTCAATTATTAACTCTATTCCTCTTTTTATATGCTCGTCGTTTTTTTTTTTAGTTAAATTTATCACGTATAGATGTCACATTTCGACTCATCCTCTTATTTCTGCCATATAACAAATTATTCAATTTTTTCTTGTACTTCTTGTTCGTTTTTTTATTTTATTTTATTCTGATGCGTACGTACGTATGTGAGCCCAGCTATTATTCTATTCGTGTGGTCTATTTATTATTACATAAGGTTTCATTCATTATTTGTTGGAGAATGAGGAGTATATGTATGTGAAAGGTATATTATTATTGTGCGTTTGTACTCGGTGACGAGTTCGTTTTTTTTTTTATTGAATAACATATCATGGTACAATATGGTTCGCAAAAATTGTTCACGGTAATAATTTTGCCATGTAATGACAGGTATCTTATAATAGAATTACGGCTAGTTGTTGTACACCCACGTTGCCGGGCGATTGCAACTTTAAAAACAAAGACAACCGTGTGCTCTCAACTTTCATTTGGTGCAGAACCCATCTTACTTGCTGATAATGTAGGATTCTATAGATGAAATAACACTGGTACACACAAATTTTATCACAAAAGCATGAATTTACTTTTTGAAAGGTTTTTGACGTGCTAAATAGGAACCTGAGCGCAAAATTACTTCAGCACGTCACGTTTTCAAAAAATTTGTCCCATATTATGGAAAAAACTTGTTTTTTCCCTAAATTCGAAGGCATGTTTCATCGGTGAATATTTTTTTCTCACGAAAATATTTATGCCATCAGAAAATATCGTTCATTTCCCTTCAATATACTGTTTGAACTGTCTAACGAAAAATAATCTACTTTTTTAATGTTTATAACATCCATATTGACTCCTTGACGCTTTTCTATCAAGATTTTTCATTAAAATGGAAGTGTTAAACAGAATTTTTTTATTAGAAACATTTTATACTGATATTTTTGAATTCGGAGAAATTAGGATGCTATTGATAATGTCTTTGATAAATTAGCCAACAAAAATTGTGAAGACGTATAGGTAGAGCTTAGGCTAGGTAAACAATCCTAGAATCGATACCAATTACTAGAAATGTATATTTTATTAATAATTCCATTTTTTGAACCATTTTGTAAGTACTTCTCTGTGCAAGAGAACGTCATCACATTACATAGTTTTTCAGGAGAGAGATGTGATATTATCCTTTTTATATTTTAGGATAGAATGAAGAAACAGGAACTCAATGTTCCATGTAATATAAAAACAATTTAATGTTTTTCACCTCTTTTTTTTCGTTCACCGTCGTTCTGTTCCTGGTAAATTGTTCCTATATATATGCTGAGTACTTTCCCCGCGTTCCTCTTTTCCATAGCTCACACCTCTTTACGCAACCATATATAAATATATATTTCCCATTTTCTATTTTCACTGGTAATAAAAATTTTTTGTTTTTTTAAAAACAAATTAACAAACCATAATAAATGTTTGAGAATGTTATGTTTTTTAACTAAAAACTAACTTTTTTTGCTTTTTTGTTGAGGTGGGGGGAGGGGAGTATAGAGGTTGTTGTTAGGTTTAATTGGTATTTACATTTAAATAAACATATTTTACATGGATTGTTTAAGGTTAGGATTTTGTTTGTGTTTATGGTTTTAGGTCTGAGTTAATTGTTTTTAGTATTCTGTAACTGAAAACCATAGTAACATCACATAAAGAAGCCCAGATTCTCTAGATACGGTAACCATTAGTACACGAAAGATGCAACGCATGGTCGACATTTAGAGCGCGGTTTTGTAAATATACATCACTGTCTTCAGTACCTGCGAACTTACTGAAACATATACGGGGTGTTCCTGTGACTCGATGGTCTTAGCTTAAGAGTGTATTCTCTGAATAATTTTAACGCGAAAGTGCCTTTTGGACTTTTGTCCAAAAACAAAATTTCTTAAGCTATGGGAACTATTAAATTTAACCAATAAAGTTGAAGCATTGTTGAGTAAAGTACTAAAAAGTAGACTCTTAAGCTATGACCATCGAGTCACGGGATACCCGGTATACTTTATATTCTATTAGATTGTGCGACGAATGCTTAATATTTCATCTCTTGCAACACACGGTTGTTGCAAGGCTTCCACACACCAAAGTTTTAGGACTTTTTTCGATTCCTATGATTTAGTGTGTGTGCAGGCTTTATAAAAATAGAAAGAAATCTACGAAGAATTTTTCTAATTTAGCTAAAAATTATTTGCTTGGAAAGTGAAAGGTCGAAAACCTAGTGTTATTCCTACATTTTTTTAAATAGAATTCGGGTCTATATCTCAAAAATGGTAACCGATTATTACTTTTTATCGTTTTAAATTGTATGCATAAACGTTTTCATTATCCCCACTTGATCGATTTTGTTATTCATAAAAACGAAAAAAAACTATTTTCATGAAAAATGTTTTAATTTCATAATTGTATTTATTCATAAGTTCCTATGGGATTACCCACAGCTATTAAACTATTTAAGTAAATATTGAAGTTAAATAGTATCCGGGTTTTAAATTACCTTGAAATATAAATATGGATTTTTTTTAAAAATTTTTTTATACTAAATCCTGTTTTGTTCTCTCGTTACAGGAAATGACTGAAGTTGCAATTCCATTAACAGCAATTGCGGCAACACCTCGAAAAGAATTGGATTCAACATTTCAATTTACGCCATCATTAGTTGGAAAGGTAAGCCACGATTTTTTAAATCTTTATTTTGTAAATATATTCAAATTCCTCAGCACGGTATGAAAATTCATTCAGCTTGATATCTCTTTTCGTTTTTGAGTTATCGTGTTGACAGACAGACAGACGAACTGACAACCGAAAATGGATTAATTAGGTGATTTTATGAACACCTATACCAGATAAAATTTTGTTCGTAGGGTCAATATTTTTAGGCTTTACAAACTTGGGACTAAACTTAGTATACCTTGATATATTTCATATATATATATGGTATAAAAATCTATTTAATTAATTTCTTTTTTGAAATGTTTTGGAAAGATATGTTCCTCGCGCCGAAAAATCGTCAACATTTTTTAAAAAAAACCAATCAAAAACTTAACAAATATATACTAATATTGTCACCCCGACGTCTTGAAGACCCCCTCAATAATTCCATTATAGAGACGCGTATGCCTCTTGTAATAAATTAAAGCCTATTATGTTAATAACACACAATTTAATTAAAACAGATCCTTTATACCATATGAAGATATTAAAATAATTGGCTCTTAGAACTAGTAAATAATTATATAATACACTTTTATCTGAAAGTCAATTAACTAAAATCTTTTTTATTTTTATTTTTGAATGTAAACATGTTTACACTTATGTATGTTTATATAATAAACACACACTTATGAATTAAATTAATTTAAATCCTATATGAATTAAAATAAATCTTATTAAATCTTATAACAAAATCACAATATTATAGTAGACTATAACACACTGGTGATGTTTGTAAGAGGAAGAACAGTCAATAGTTATGATACAAGTGCTGGCAACGTTTTCGATAGTTTATATTTCCGTGTGAAACCTCGTAGGGATGAAGTATGCCTTCAATTTTCTTTTGATATAATGTCTAAGCCACTATCGAGGAGTCGTTAGCCTGTTATATGGGTCGGAACTCTGATTTGGACGATATCTACATCAATTGTTAGAATCGTTCTAAAAAACATTTATAGCCAACTTCGAGGGCCCTTCCGAAAATTTGTTTGGAATTCGATGAAATTCGGTGGATGGGATAATTTTGATTCAGAAAGTATAAAAATCCGGTTAATTTAATGATTGGATGCAGAGTTTTTGAGATATCGCAATATTTGGATCAATTTTAGTCCGTATCTCAAAAACTATTCGACCAGTAATCAAATGCACCCGGTTTTTGCACTTTTTGGGTCAAAATTACCTTATATACACTGAGTTTTATCGAAATTGGAGGTAAAAAAAATTTCTCGATTTTTTGCAATTTTTTTAAGGGGTACTTACCCCTTTGAAAAAAACGAGAAAAACGAAAAAGAAAATTTTGTTTTGGAATTTGATGAAATTCGGTGGATGGGATAATTTTGATCCAGAAAGTATAAAAATCACAGGTTAATTTTCATTTTTGTTTTGTTCATTCATTTTTGGTCATTCTTAAAATGAATTTAAACTTAGCAATTTGAAGCTTTTTCGGAAAAATTCACTAGTAAACCGATCTCAAATTCTATTCCATTTAGTAAAGAATTATCTAAAATTAACTTTTTTATAAGTTTGCCAGCTCTTATATCATTTATAGAGTGATATATACAACATGTATAAGACTTATTAGAAGTGGTGGGATCAAGAGTAGGGATAAAAGAGGTGGTAATAAGTCACTAAGTGTTAAGATTATTATACGTATAATATACCACATATAGTAAGTATATACATGTATACATATACATAGTAATGTATAGTGTAGTGTTTATGATATATTAAGGCTTTAATAAGGACTTTATAGAAGGTTTATTTTATCCAATGTATCATTTCAATCTTTTTTATAAAGATAAAAATTAACTTTTAAACACTGTTGACTGTACTGTATACTGTATGTGTTGTATATAAGAAGGAGCTTTTTATAAATCTGTTTAATTTATTTTATTTAATGATTCATTACTCATTAACACCTGTTTTTGCAATTATTAACGAGAATGGAATATTTATTACTCACTCTTTTAAAATGCAACGTAAGGTATTTCTAGTGGAGAGAGATAGAACGGGATGTCTTAAAAAGAGAGAAAATATAGTTGCTGTTTTGTTATAAATACGTTGCAGCTTGTACAATTTACTTCTTTACTAAACTAAAAATTCGTCAAAAAGTAATCTTTTTTGTTCATTTAGGTTCGAAGCTTCATTATATCTAGTTTTGTTTGCAGTTTCTTTCTATATAAAATGGCTTCTATAATTTTTTTGACTACTTTATGCCTTTGAAAAAACTATCTACCTCTTTGTAATATTTCGTGTAAGACCATCTCACAACGAACAAGATTGCTAGAACTTTGACTGTCTGTGGCATCGTAGCGCCTCAACGGATGAACGGGTTTTTATTTTTTTGTTTCGTTTGAAAGGTAATTTAATGGAGATAGTTCCTAACCATGTTTCAAGTGCGACTTTAGGGTACCGTACCTTGAACAACTAAAAAATAGGCGATGATCTTCATAAACCGGTTCAGTTTGTAGAAGGCTCTAGGAGAAAAGGTAATTTAATGGAGAGTGTTCTTAGATATGTTTCAAATGCGAGTTTAGGGTTCCGTAGAGAAAATTTCCGAAGTTAATATTATTTCGCTTACACCTTTACTGCCGTGATGAGAGAAATTTTCAATATTTCACGCAGGACTTACATAAGAAGGTAGAAAAAGTTTCAACCACATATATCAAATTATTTATGTTTTAATTCGAGCGTGTACAAAATACTCGTAACGCGAGGGCTGACGGGCTAAAATATTACTGATCAAATTATTTGAAACGGAAGTCAAGATATGTAGTTATATCGACCGAATTTAGGCGAAAAAATTCCAAGAACCCATGGACAGCTTTTTGATGAAATCAGAAATGTATCGTATCTCGATATCTTTAGCAGATACAAAACAATTAGATATGTTTTTAAAATCAACAAACAGTTAATGATGCAGAAACCCCACATTTATTTTATAATTCTTCGAAATTCAACAACAAAATACATTTTTATTGACTTACAATTAAAAGTATAAATGTCCACATTACCAACTAAACAATAAAACACAAAAAAGTAAATAGCGTTAAATAACGCATGTTAGTTTTAATAACATTTAATTACATTATTCACGTACGATGAAAAAAATAATACAGGGGTGTGAAATTAGTGAGTTCTGTAGTGGGTAGCTTTTATAAATGTTTTTTTTTTTTTTAAAACTAATATTTCCTTGTACAAAGTGAGGAGGGAGCATGCTGGGAGGGGGGGGGTCAGAGGTAATACATAAATGAATGAATAATATGACATGTATTACAAATTATAATTTAAAAAAAATTATGGTGCGTGTTTGAAAATGATATTGTGTGTGTATTCCGTTTTTATTTACATAAAATTATTTTTTTTTTAAACATAATTTTTCCAACATTTTCCCTTTTTTTTTCTCTCTATTCATGAAATAAATTTGTATAAATATTTTAAAAGTGATAAATTCACGCTGTATATATTAAAAGGGGAATTGTTTCTATTCTAGTTTTTGTAATTAAAATTTTAATGATTTAAAAAAATAAATTTTAACTATTTTCTTTTGATGTGTCTTAGCCACCATCGAGGGAAAAATTTTTGTTTTGTAAATTTGATGAAACTCTTTGGATGGGTTAATTTTGCTCCAAAAAGTTTAAAAATCAGGTTGATTTAATGATTGGATGCAGAGTTTTAGATATCGCAAAATTTTGATCGATTTTAGTCCGTATCTCAAAAACTATTCGATCAGTCATCAAATGCATCCGAATTTTGTTCTTTTTGGGTCAAAATTACCTTATAGTACAAGATCCGAATTAAGGTCGGCCTTCACCCATCTCTTTACCGAATGAAAGTTATTTTTTATGAAATGTAAAATATTTACAAATATCCCTGTTGTGGGTTGCCCTAAAAAATATGGTCCAGACAACTTTTAATAAAAATATCAAAACTTGGAAAGCTTGTAAACTTAATTTTTTGACTGATATTTTGTGGACAATCATATATCACCGTATTTGCAATAAAATTATCTTTATTTATATATGTGAGGCAATGAATTAACAGATGAACGTAATTACTATTCACAAGTTGTTTAAATGCGAAAATAGTGAACGAAAAGAGGCAGACAGCATAGCTGCTGCATATTCTTTATGGCTTTTACTTTCGAGTAGATCAATATTCGTTAGATATGTAAGTCAGTGAAAAATTTCAAAAAATTTTACTCTTGATATTTTCACTAAAAGTAGTCTTGACCACATTTTTTTAGGCAACCCATTGCAGGGATATTTGTTAACATTTTATATTTCATAAAAAATAACTTTCATTCGGTAAACAGATGGGTGAAGGTCGATCCTAATTGGGATCTTAGACTATTATATACTAAGTTTTATCCAAATTGGAGAGAAAAAAATTTTTCGATTTTTTGCAATTTTTTTAAGAGGTACCCTTTGAAAAAATCGAAAAAAATTTTGAAAATTCTTTTAATACAAAAGTTTTCCATATGTAGCCAACTTAGCTTGACACCCTGTATATTTGTATCTTGAATAATGTCAAAATGATTTTGAATAATGATCGTGGGACTTCTAAACAAACCACAATAATCAGAAAATAAATAATATTGATATATACAAATTCACTCATTTATAAAATTAATTGTAATTATTATCATTTTATATTAAAAAAAAAAGGAAATAAATAATAAACTGATATCAAGTAACTGTAAAATTACAACACTGGTAGCTAATGAAAGAAAACTTAATATCTTTTTTACCTTCTGTTGCTATTTACCTCACTTCACTAGCACCAGCGCTCTGTAGCTGTGTGTAATAAACACCATTCCCCTTACTCTTCACTACTTCTTTTATGGTGATGATTGTATATCCAGTAAATTATTATATCAAAGTAAATCTATTTATAAATAATAAATTCTGTATAAAATTGATTAAAATCAACAAATATGTTTATTAAATATTATACAGATTAAGGTTGTTGTCTTGCTACAATATTTATCCCCTTTATGATGATCTGTCCGTCTCTGTCAATACGATAGCTCAAAAATGAAAAAAATATCAAGCCGAAATTTTTATAGTGTGCTCAAAACATAAAAAGTGAGGTCAAGTTCGTAAATGAGCTTCATAGGTCAATTGCGTCTTGGGTCCATAGAACGTTTTTTTTTAAACCGTTAGAGATAGAACAAAAGTTTAAATGTAAAAAATGTTCCTTATAAAAAAATAAACAACTTTTGTTTGAAACATGTTTTCGTTAACATCATTATTTACCCGTGAAAGCGCAAATTATATAGCATGTATTATATGGGAATATCAATATATGTATTATATGGGAATATCATTGTTTTAAGATGGTATTTCAACAATTAACACAATCAATTTTTATACCATGTATATTTGAAATATACTTATTATACCATGTATATATGAAATATACATAGTATATTAAGTTTAGTCCCAAGTTTGTAACGCTTAAAAATAATGATGCTAGGAAAAAAATTTTATCATAGGTATTCATAAAATCACCTAATTAGTCCGTCCGTCTGTGGACACGATAACTCAAAATCGAACAAATAATAACTCGAGCTGAAATTTTTACAGCGTGCTCAGGACATAAAAAGTGAGGTCAAGTTCGTAAATGAGCATCATAGGTCAATTGGATCTTGGGTTCGTAGGACCCATCTTGTAAACCGTTAGAGATAGAACAAAAGTTTAAATGTAAAAAATATTCCTTATCAAAAATTAAACAACTTTTGTTTGAAACATTTTTTCGTAAACATCACTGTTTATCCGTGAGGGCGCTAATTAGGCGGAAATTTTATAATATGTACTATACTTGATTATCAGTTATGTATGTGTCACATGTTTGTATGTGTTATGTGATAAAGAAATCAACACTGACTATGCATAGTATTTCAACAATTAACTCAGTCAATTGTTTTTTTTCACTTGTTTCGTATTATATTCTCTTAAACTGTTAGTTAATTTGTGTTCACATTTTCGCCCCAATCAATTTTCTTTTATCAAAATTTACACATCACTTAATTTAATATTTTATAAATTACAACAAAAAAAAAAATCATTTAGTAATAATTAAAAAAGAAATAAAAATAATATAACATTCAATGTACAAATTTTGTGCTTTTCAAGCAAAAAGAAAAAACCGAAATTGTATACATGTTAAAAAAAATTGTATATATTTTATATAATCTCTCATAATAGGTACCTTATTTATTTATTTATTTACATTTTTATTCGGTTTGTTTGTCTATCTGTCTGTCTGTCTGTCGGTCGTTCGTCTATGTATGTTCTCATTTTTGTTACGTGCAAAATAGCTGAACACAAAATTTTTCGTTTGTGTACACCGTGTTATGTTATGTATAGAAATGAGATAATGAGATATACATATCGTATATGTATAAGTGAATATGTGTTAAAAAAACATTTTTAAAATAGGGAACTGTTGACCCATTTTAATTTTATAAATAAAATATTATATATTTTCATTCTCCGCTAAACAAACTCATAACATTTTATTATTCAAAATATATAAATACAATTTTTATTCATAAATATATGAATTTTTATTTTGAGTTGTTTTTCTAAATAAAAAAAACCGAAAAATATTTAAAGTGATCGTTTTGAAATAACGTACAAAAATTTCTTACAATTCATTGTTTAAAACCTCATTAGAGAAATATTTTAATATTTAAACGTTGGCTTTTTAAAAGTCAAGGATTTTGAAATTACAAGAATATCGCTATAATTGATAAAGATATTGATTGTCAGAGGCGATAAAATGTTTCGAGCAATCTTTGTAATTTTTAAATAGACCATATGTCTTAGTTAAAGCTTTCTTAATTGGTGTTGGAAAGCTTTCTTAATTGGTGTTGGTCTTGCAGAGTTGAGTCTTGGTCTAGGTCTTGCAAAAGTAATCTCAAGCTTGGTAACCGGTTTTTGTAAACCGAATATTTTACAGAGACAGTAATTGATATAAAAAATACCTAAAAAATATAAGATAAGAGAACCAGTTACGGAGTAGAGTCAGCTTTTCACTGAGTCTGAAAATCTAGGTCAAAAAAGGCTTGGCCTTGCGCAAATAAGTCTTTGTCTTTTAGAGTTGCGTCTTTCTTCAATTTTTCATCGGCTGCACAAACGCTCCAGTTTACCTGTACAGACAAACCTCACCGGTATACCGGAACCTCACCGGTATATCGGATGTGTGACGAGTCTTAAAGATACCCCCCTTAAAGTACGTTAGTTTTTGTTTGACCAACTAGCCTGGATTTTAACTACCCAACTAAAATTTTCCACCTATCGATTAATTTTCTAGAAAAAAATGAGAGTTGATATTTACCCGATAATAGTATAAATGAGGCTTTAGCATATTTACACAACTGTAAATGAAATGTATTTGTAAATAAAATAATAACGATATGATGATGCTACTAAGTAACAATAATATTCGTTAAACAATTCATTGAAATAATAATAACAACAATTATAAAGTTTATTACATGCCTAATCAATTTTATATTATTTATATTTATATTAAACAATCTAATTTGTATTTTGTTTGTTACAGTTCACGGATAATGTTCCTTCTTCATTGCTTGATACACCAAAAAGTAAGTACAATTTAAATGACTACTATTCAATATTTATTTATTTACAGTGAAATTTGTTTATAATGACGCAGCTTTTGTATATGACATAATTGTATATAGTTTGACTTGTTTAACTTTTTGTTTATTTAATGTGACACTAATTAGTATGACCAATGCTTTTAATAATATTTGATAAATAATATGTTGCTTTTTGAATTCAGTGTCGAATTACTGTCTAAATTTACGTTGTATCTACGAGTTCCTGCGCCAGCTATTGTGATTTACTTATAAACGAACGTCACCGAAATTTACAAAAGAAATTTTTGTATTTATGAATCACTAAATCTTTAATTTACACCACTTGGTGATGGCTAATTCGAAATCATAGAATGGCTAATTCGAAACTAGAGAACGCCATGACTCAAAACTTGATTGTCATTGGCTGCATATTGTTTGTTTACATTATTGGAGAGACACAAAATCTCTATGCATCATATGATTATGACATATGACTATGACAAGGACACAGAGGAATTCAGTGACTGTCTTCTCTGTCATTCATCACATCGCACCCACTTACAGGCTAGCAGATCTCTTGCGTTCTCTCAGCCCCCATAAAATTTTCAGAATTGATTAAGACTTAATCCAATTTCATATTTAAACAAATCAAGCTTTTTAACCAGAATTGCCCTGGCGCTCGTACATCCTTAAAGCAAATGAAATTAACTCTAAAATTTATAGGAAACAATGTAAAGCAATCCACTGTATTTTAAGCATTTTTTGGCTACAGGTAGGGTAATTTCTATGCAGAAAACTTTCGAATTATTATAATCATTAAAATTTCAGTAAAATAAACACAACTTCGTTATTATAATACTGAAACGAAAAGTTTTAGACAATAAATGCCATCTACATTTACAATTCACAAGTTTTTAAATAAATAAAAGTTTTTCGAGGTTATGTAAATAATAATTTGTAGTAACCTTGATGAAATGGATATTATTACAATATTCTTTTTATTTGATATTATTATGAGCAGCAAACAAATAGCAAGCGATTTACATAAAACCTACATCAAACAAAATATGTGAAAAACGTCTTATTTTTAATAGTTAAGTTTGTTTCTACAACATCCATGTATATTGAATTGAATGTGAAATGGAATGAAGTAGGATTTAAAGAAGGGATGATAGTGGGAGTACTTTTAGAGAGTAGATATAGAGCCAGCCATCTTAATAATATATTCATAAAGCAACAGTTATCAAATATTTAGAATTCAAATTCAAACAAATAGATTATATAAATAATATATTTCTCAAACATTTTAGTAAATTCAACAGAATATTTTAAACAGAAAGATCTTTACACACAGTTTTATATAAAAATATTTGGAATAGTCATCCGTTTAAGTGAAAACAGAAAAAGGTTGCAGGGAACTATTAAAAATTAGCGCTTAAAGAACAAGTCACTGTTCTAGACCGCTTTGAATCATTTTTAAGGAGATATGCAGCGATTGAATAATACTAGGAATTTCAATAAAACTTTATAAATACATTTTTTGATTAACAAAATTTCCAAAAATCACAAAAAATTTCAATGTCACCGGACCTTTTATTATTATTTTTTCGTTCAAAGTTGGCTGCAAAAATTATGAATTATATTGGTTATGCTTTTCAATTGGATATTTCTATATCAAAAAATCTAGAGAGTGTGATAAAAAAACTATCTAAAATATTTAGACAATCTTGCAGTTTCTAATTATGCCATAAAAATATAAGGTTGTCGATGATATAAATATCAAAATTTTAATTTAATTATGAGTTCATCAAAGGTCCATTATTATGATTGAAGAGCGATATCTATATTATCAAATTTATAAGCATCAATTGCACACAATATATTATATATTTTTATAGTTGCGTGGTATTGTAAAGCTAAAAAGAAGTCATTACTTGACTACAGAGCATGCATTTTGTTTTTTTGAATGTACCGTGCAATAAACCAACACTTTTTTACAATACTGTAGGTTTACAATCACGTATGTTTAAAATGAAGCATACTGTATAAAAGATCATATAAATTCCACTACCTAATTAATGATTATTGATTTTTATTATTAATAAGTTGATTTGTAATTTAATATTTCCGATAATCTTTATATTACTTTTTTCTCTTCATTTTTCCTTTTTATTTCGGAGGAATAAACTTTTTTTTTGTAAAGAATATTTATACGCGTAACAACAAAATATTAACTTTGTTATCATACTATCTCACTTCATCACATACACAAAACAATATATATATATATTTTCTATCTTTATTCAAAGAACAATAATAATAATTATGATGAAATATCATATTTCAATAAATAATAAAACATTATTGTTATATACTAAAATATACAATCATCAAACAAAAGTTGTAGTAAGTTTATCATTTTGTTTACATAACTAGTTAGTTCGTTTTGATGATAATACTCATACATACCAACCAACTACCATGCTACCAACATTATAACAATCATTAAATTAAATAACTAAAAACTTGTATAGATGTGTGTTTTTGTGTATTATATATTGTTTTGTTGTCAGTACTGTATACAGTATCGGAAATTTTTACTTTGATTACTGGTGGTGCCATTTTAATTAGTGGTGGGGCTTGTTATGTTATTCCTTACTAAGAATTGAATCGATTTCTGTGGTTCTAAAAACTACCATCGAAGCCTTTTTTAATTGACAACAAACTGAATGAAATAAAATTCAGGCATCAATTGATAACTGGTTGTTGCAATCCACCAACTGGCGATAATAATTCGTACTAACTAAAAGCGGATGTGAATCCCTTTTTATAATTTTAATTTAGAATACCGGTCAAAATGAAATCTTATCAATGATGCAATGATTTAAAAGCGAGAATACTATTATAATATAAGATTGTCATAGTTTCTTGTTGCGTGTTGGGTTTAAGCATGAATTTCTTTTTTTATTTTACAAAAGAATGAGTTTTTTTTTCGGATTTTGACCCACTTCCAAATCATTGTGTCTTCTTTAAAGGCATAGTGTGCTATCAAGAAAAAGGCTACGATCAGATCTTGGAATTTTCGTGGAGACATTTTTAACGATTCTTTTATTAGTGATAAAATTTGTGTCTGACCAATTATAATCATTAATATCCTTAAAACTCAAAAACACATTTTCTTTATTTTCTCACAAATATTAAAAGTTAAGTAGTATCAAGATTCATATCCCCAGATTATACCTTTATGACGTCACAAAATCAGGAATCATAATAAATTTCCAATACTGTACAAATAAAATAGCATTATAATAACTGCTATACATATTATAAATAATAGAAATATTGTCTTATAAAACATATCATAACATTAACAATAATAATAATATTACAGTAAATAATATAGCGGTGTGGTATATCACGTGACTTCCGCTTTTATATTAGTTGTATTTAATAATAATAATAAAATATTTTAGCGAGGTTTTTACTTACACCACTCACATACATACACATTATAACAAAGTATAACATGACTACTAGTATTAGTTCAACTGCTTGACGGCTAAAAATCAAAATAGTAGGATTTTAACATGAAATACAAAAGCTATAACTTGTTATGGTTTTTCTTTCTATTTAATGTTCTAATGATGGAAAAAAGTATCATAAATTATTTTTCTAATTGGTATTAAAAACTTAACGGAACATTAATTATTGTTATGAATTATATATTTCTTTTATTTACTTGGATCGATAATTTTATTGAAGAAAACGAAGGAGAAATGCTTTCATACATAATTTTATTTTAAATGAAGTGTACAATTATTTAATATTAATTTTGTATTATCCTAACTTACAATTTTTAATTGTTGATGGTTGAAACCTTAAAATGATGCATGTTCTTTCAGAACATTTTGAACACAGATGATAAATTTCAGGCCGGGGAGGGGATAGCAAACAGCTTGTAACTATTAAGTAATGAATCGGAAATAACCCTATAGATTGGATTAGCTGATCCAAGTGTTTTCTTCACACTAAATGTTCTCCCTTATGGAGATATGCAAGGATTGAATAATACTAGAAATTCCAAGGTCATCGGGCTTTTCATTATTATTTTATCGTTCAAAGTTGACTGAAAAAATGATGAATCATATAGGTTATCCTTTTCAATTGGATATTTCTATATCAAAAAATCTAGAGAGTGTGATAAAAAACTGTCTAAAATATTTAAAACAATCTTGTAGTTTCTAATAATACCATAAAATGTAAGGTTGTCGATGATATAACAACAAAATTTTATTTTACTTATGAGTTCCTCGAAGATCCATCATTTGATGAACAGAGACGACTATAGTTAGAGTATTGATGATTGAAGAGCGATATCTATATTATCAAATTTATAATCATCACTTGCACACAATATATTATATATTTTTATAGTTTCGTATTATTGTAAAGCTAAAAATAACTCATTACTTAACTACAAAGCATTTATTTTATTTGAATGTATGTGCCGTGCAATAAACCAAAACTTCTTTACAATACTGTAGGTTGACAATCACCTTAATAAATTTTAGATAAATGTAACATACATGTATGTACATTTTGCGAATGTTTTTATCATATATTGTATGTTTTAATATTTTAAATAACATAATATTCACTCACTAATATTAATTATATATGTATTAATAAATGTATATACATATTACACACACACACACATGTGTACATATACATACGTACACATTATGTACGTAAAAGTAATAATATGGTTTTTATCACTTAACATTTATCATTTATAATATATAACATTAATGTGTTAAACAGAGATAGCAATTAACATTGTACAAACTGTCCCATTAATATTTCTAAACTAACAAATTTCTTAAGGACGTTCCTAAAAAAAAAATGTATGAAAATATTTGTGACTTAAGGGAGTGGATTCTGTTAGATTTTGGGAAAAAATAAATAGTTTTTTAAATATTGATGCCTAAAAATTTAGAGAAAATCACTTACGGAAGAAAAAGCACAAAAATGCCATTCATTACATCACTTTAAGTTGATTATTTCCCTACAGTATTGTAAAAAAGTGTTGGTTTATTGCACAGTACATACATATAAACCAAATACATGCATTTCAGTCAAATAATGTGTTATTTTTAGCTTTACAATACCACGCAACTACAAATATATATAATATATTATGTGCAAGTGCTGATTATAAATTTAATATTCTAGATATCTCTTTTCAATCATCAATACTCTAACTATAGTCGTCTTTGTTCTTCAAATGATGGATTTTTTGATGGTCAGTTGTATTATTTTTTTGTGAAGTATCATGCACCAAAACATTTCTTATTGAACACACTGTACTTACAGGCAATAAAAGTGTGCGCGCGTACTAAAAACATTATTTTATACATAATATAATATTTAATATTAAAATATATGTATGTGTGTATGTGAGGTGGGTGATAGAGATAAAATTTGTGGTGGAGAGGAAAGGAGTTAATCGGACGGACAGTGTTAGGGTTTTGTGAGGTCTATAATATTATAGTGTTTAGTTTTTATCTCTGTATGTGATTAGTAAATGTTCATAATTACTATTATAATGCTTCAAATACACCAGATATTTTTATAAGTTACACATACTGGGACAGATAAAAAAAGTAACTAGGGTTTGCAAATTTTTAGTGCTCTTGAACGTTACTTATGGCTCAAACTACCAAAATTAAAGGATCATACGCTTAAAGGTCGTAATTGTTGATTTTGTTAACAGAGTTTAAAAATGACAGAAAAATATCTAACCATATTTCACAGTTTTTTTTACTAGGCTAATTGTTCTTTTCTAGCTGATTTTGAACATTCATATTCCAATTTTAAAATTTTGCTCACTCAACCAAATGAAAAAGGAACCATTCTGTAAATCGTTAGAGATAGAACAAAAGTTTAAATATAAAAGTTATTCCTTATAAAAAAAATAAACAACTTTTGTTTGAAACATTTTTTCGTAAACATCACTGTTTACCCGTGCAGATTAGGACAAAACTTTGTTGTCCATTTTCTCCAAACCTCTTCATCATTTTATTTGGCCAATATTACTGATTCGCGTGAGTAAACCCGAACTTTACCATTTATTGAGCCAAAAATATTGCTTCAATTATATTGAGCGTTTGAAGTTAGGCTAGTTTAGTGTATATTAAGCTTTATAATTGTCTAGTCATATCACATTATTTAATTTTATCATCAACACATAAAACTAACTCTTGACTCAAACATATTTTAAATAATATGTTGGTTATGTGTTGTGTGTTGTGTGCTGTGTGTCCAATACATTACATACACTCAAATAAACACCACTAATAATATTATTATCGTTCAATATTATATTATTACATACATGTGTTTGTGCTTTTTAGGATTCCGTAACACTCAACTTGTAAATATTGAATTCTGATTTTGTAAGATTATTCCACCAAAGAGAGTGAATTTAGATTTTTTTTTAAATACCATGCTGTTTTACTAATCATTATTTATTTTAATTTATTGGTTAGATTGCTTTTTATAATATTTATATTATAGAAATATTATACTGAGATATTAAAAATATTATTATATCTTATATAGATTCATTAATTTGAACTCTTAAGGTGATTATAAACCTACAGTGTGCACGGTACACAAATATAAAACAAATACATGCTTTATAGTCAAATAATGTGTTATTTTTAGCTTTACAATACCACGCAACTACAAAAATTATATATTGTGTGCAAGTGCTGCTTATAAATTTGATAATATCGATATCGCTCTTAAATCATCAATGCTCTAACTATAGTCGTCTCTGTTCATCAAATGATGCATCTTCCATGAATTCATAATTAAAATTTTGTTTTTATAGCATCGGCCACCTTATATTTTTATGATATTATTTATAAACTACAAGATTGTCTTAATATTTAAGATAGTTTTTTATCACTTTCTTTAGATTTTTTCATATAGAAATATCCAATTGAAAAGGATTAACCTATATGATTCATCATTCTCTCAGCCTACTTTGAACGATAAAATAATCATAAAAAGACTGATGAAATAGGAATTTTTTGTGATTTTTGGAAACTTTGTTAATCAAATAATGTATTAATAAAGTTTTATTTAAATTCCTAGTATTATCCAATCTTTGCGTATCTCCTGAATAATATTTTTAGTATACGAGTAAATAGGTATAATATAATCGTAAATATATTGGTTTTTATTTTTATTGGTTAACTTTTATTAGGTGTTATTTCAAATATATAAGAAATATAATATTATATATTTTTTCAATTATTTATGATTATTTTTACTTCTAAATATTATTTCTTTTAACATTCATCTAATAATCAATCAATATATGAAGATTTTCAATTTTTCATTAAGAAAAACGTTCTTAAATTTGTATGCCGGTTTTTAACCCCAAAACCCAATAAAAAGCTGCTGATATAAATATTTTTTTTTATAATTTGATAATAATTCTTACATTACTTTGTTGTAAAAAAATAAATATGACTATTAAGTAAATCATCTTAGAATGACATATTTTCGTATTTCAATTTTCGTAATACTCTGACGTCACAATTTATAAACATTTCACTATTACATTACATGAAAGTTAAATGTGAGTCGTTCAAACAAAAATTTTATGTATTTTTTTTTTATATTGATATTTAAATTAAAATATATTTCTTATCAGATAATTGATTTTTCTCTGTGGATAATTTCATTTCAAACGATTTCAAAGAGCTTAGAAATGTGTATATTTTTAATGAAATTCTTTTTGTTTGAATAATATATTATAAATATAGAATTTCTTAACACAATATTCTATTTTGGAAAATTGCATTATTAATAAATTTTATTTTAAGAAAATACATCTACAAATTTATTTTAAAATATAATAAATAATAATAATATTCAAAAAAATAAATATTTTATGAAAATTCACATATTATGCTTTTTGTAAACACTGCTTGCTTTTTTGATAATTTGCCAAATTATTGCCACTGTACACTGAACTCGAAAATTATTATTTTTTATTCTTATTTTAAATTGATTTATTTATTATTTATTTTGTAAATGTCTTTCAAATAGATAACAAAAACCAAATACAAAACTTTCCTTTACACATTTTTAAATAATTTTCCGATAAATAGAAAATTTATTGGGTAATTTTATAGATTGTTAATTATATTTCCATGTCTCAATGCTTCTCATATACCATGTTTATATCAAACTAGTCTATCCGCCCACTTCGCTAGATAATACTCCCCCCCCCCCAAAAAAAAAGCTATTCAAAAATATAAGCCCAAAATTATTAAATCTTCCCTAAAATCCTATCTTGGAGAATTAAAAGTGGGGCGTTTTTCGAAGGGATAAAAAAGTGTAATAGTTTATAGTCAGCTTGTATTTGACAGTGGAATCATAATATTTATAAAAATTAATAAAATAATTTTTATCACCCAATTCAAAACTCTTCGTTATATTTTGTCACTCTGTTTAAACAAAAAAAAAAATATTAAAATTGATTAATAATTTTTTTCTTGCTTATGCATTTGTTATCTCTCAACATAAAATTTCCGAATAATAAACCGAATTATTACGAAGTCTATAACAATATTTTTTTAATATAATGAGTGTTCAGAAAAATTATGCAAAAATTACCTGTAATATCTGACATTATCGCTGTCAATAATTAATTACTTTTTTGGAAATTCCGAAACCATTAAAAACCTTCCACGATAAATATTCGTGACATTCTGAAGCATTTTGTGGTTTTTCCCAAAAAAAACCAATGTCTTAGGAAGATATTTTCACCATACATACCTCCGCATCCATAGACATTCCATTTGGAAGAACATAAACGCGAATCATTACTACATGCTCACATAGTGTGATGTGTCCGTCAGGTTGTCACTTTCAAACTTTTCAAGTTACAAAATTTATGTATGGTAACCCTAAAAAACCTGTAGACGTACAATGTACGTTGACTAAGATTCTATGTGGTCTTTCTTTATCAGTTGGTAACAAGTACACCATGTCGTGTTCGTCAAGGTATTTTCAGTTTTAAACAATAGATGCTTTGTCACCAGCACACAAGTATACAAGTTATAAACACTCATTACTAAAAAGTGAAAGGTGCGTGGGTACGTGGTTATTCGATCACTAGATTTTTACTCCTCATATTTTTTTCATACTGGACGATTTTTAAGGAGTAAATCCCAAAAAAAAAAACTTAAATCCTTGCCAACACCGTAACGGGACGTAAGTGGATAAATTTACAGGAAAACATTCAATGTTCTAAGAATTAGATTAAATATTTTTAATATTTACCCAAACATCCTGTATATTCATAAATATTAAAATAGAGAAAGAAAGAACAACTAAACTTATTGTATTATAAAATTTATGTGAATATATTAAATAAATTTTTTTTTATATTTTGTAGAAAAAAATAAATAAATTGTCGTTGATCGTCGTTTTCATTTGTAATATTATTATGCCGTCAGCCATATTTAAATTTTAAAATTGTTTTCAAAATATAAGTAAGGTATATACAAAGTTGGTTACAAATATTTTCAGTGTTTATATAAAATTTTGTAATTATCTTTGTTTTTGGATAAATAATTAAATTTTCAAAACATATTTTAATTTATGTATGTTTGTTCACATTCAAAAAATATAATATTGTCATAATTAATTATTTAATATACTTACAAGAGTATCGTATGTACATATAGTCCAAGCAAGTTAGCAATCTTAGATATTATTCTAGCAAGTTTTTTTCTGTTCTACTCAGGGCCGGATTTAATCTTTTCCGGCCTTGGGCACTGAAAAAAATGCCGCCCCATCATTGAAATATCACTCAAAGTTATGTAGTTTTGATATCTTATTTAAAAAAAAAAAAAAACTATTGAGTTTCTTTGCACTCATTATAGAACGTAAGTAGTTTTTTTACCTTTTTCTAAAAGCGATCGTTCTGCACTACAGTTTGTTACAGCTAACGTAATAAATATTCTATTATTGCGATTTCTACGTTTGGAAACTCAGTGTAAAGGTCGTTTGCTCGCAAAAGTTTCAGAAGATCGGAAGGTCAATTTTTTTCTATCGCTTTTTCATTGCAATAAGCATAGCGAAATTCCCCAAATTTAAATTTTATGATTCCAGAAAATTAAAAAATCAAATATTACCATTTCAAATCTTCAAAGAAATGAATTAATTAAATTTTTTCGAAGACAAATTTTCACTTAAGGTGCCAAAATTATGATTTACAATATTTCGATTTGACAAATATTGTATAAGTCGAATTTCTTGAATTATCTATTAAATAATGTATGATTAATTAAAAAATAAAAAATTTCCATTGAAAAATTTTGATGACAATAAAAAAATTTTTTCCCACTTGCCAAATTTTTCCGCCCTAGAAAATTTGCCGCCCTGGGCACTAGCCCCGATTGCCCCTAGTGTAAATCCACCGCTGGTTCTACTCCTTATATTCCTTATTCTTTTATTAAATTCTATGATTCACTCCTCATTTTCAAGCTTATTATGTCTAGGTTTGACGAAAAAAATACTCACGGTCTAAAAATGTTCCGCTTAGGAAAAAACACGCTGGACAAATAATTTAAAAGAAAAATATGTATAAATACATAACATTTTCCAGGTCTTGTGAGAGTACGAGTCCCGAAAACCATTTTTAATAATTAAAAATTATCAACTTTATAATGAAAATTTCACAATTTAAATAAAATAACTGAATGTCTAACTTGCATGGACTAATACCTAGACGATATAATTGACGAGTTTATACGAATGTAAACGATTATATACGACAATATTTGTTCATGTTTCAATAATTAATATAAAAAAAAAAAGTTTTTATGAGAAAGTTTTATTTATTCAATTTTATTTGAATTTATTTAATATGCCATCATATTAGGTATATTTGTTCTTAAAAATTTGTCAAACATTCATTTCAAATTAAAAGTTATTATTAATATATTTGTTGATGAAAAAATACTTCTGTCAATAAATTCTTTTTTTGACAGGCTATTTCAAAATTACGTGTCACTGTATGTCAGGTGTGTGTTCTCTCGTAAAGTATGCAAAAAAAAGTTCGTATAAACCTACGCCCGAAAATAATTTATTACTGAGATATTGAAGCAAAGAAATATTTATTTAACCCATCAACACTCGCGTTATGAGCAGAGGAAATTATGTAGAGGTTATGATTTACATAGTTAAAAACTATTTGCGTGTGCAGAACACTATCAGCTCTGATGTTTTTGCAATTATCGATATCAGTTAGCCTGTTTTTACGATACTTGGATAGCAGTATTTATAATGTATAGCAGTATTCATAAAATTCACTCCGTGATGTGCAATTAATAGAGTGCGTAAAAATTGGAGGCGTGATTATAAAAACACCTTCTAAAAACACGTAATAATATTCAATTATAGTTTTGAAACTTCCAATAATCCTAGCAACTTGATTTCGCGATTGATTAACGTCTGACATAAGAAAACTAAATGTTTAACCTTCTCTGTAAGTATCTCTAATGAAGAACTTCCGGACATATTTTCTTATTTGAGCTAGAGAACACGTATTTAAAATAGTGTCGTGCAATTTTAAAACACCTTGTATATTAAAAGATAAAAGAAAAATCATAAAAATATTACAATTTTTTGAAAATAAATAGTATACACAGGATACATTAATAATTAATGATGTTAGTTGGTATAAAACTCTTGTTTTTTTAAAACTCAATTTACAACATTATAAATTTAGCAAAAAATGTTTGTTTTTTTCTTTCAAAACGGAAATCAATTATCATAGAAATAAATATACAAAATGATACGGAAGTGTTTTATTAAAATGGATGTGAGATAAGTTAACACAGATTCATCATATTTTTAAATACATATCATATTCATATTATAACAAACACTTTATTATAAATGATTATTATTAAACAAACTCAAATCAAACAAACAAACAATCAAACAAACTGAACAGACAAACTAAGTCAGCTCAACTCAGTGTGTGATATTTAAGTTTGATTGTCATGTTGGGAGTCAAGTCGTTATAAATTATCATTGAAAATTGGAGCAACAAATAAAATTATAAATAAAGTAGCTATTTATTGTGTATAGGCATAGAGTACCAAGTATTGCAAAATTATGTTTTATAGCTTGAGGCAAAGAAAGGCGGCATCCGTGCAACAAATGTCACCAATAGTATTTGTTCGTATTCGTTCTCAAGTTTTCTTACAAATAGATCATAGAAATTATTTTCTAATTTTTAGTACAATAAAAACTTTTTAATTAAATTTTTAATTTAAAACTAAAAAAAATCAGAAAATCAGACCTTGTTTACCATAAAAATTCATTGTCGTTCAATTAGCCTTTTTCCTCTGAAGATTAAAAAAAGATTCTCTAGATGGCAGGATATATTTTTACCCCCCCCCCCATAAAGTTGCCATCTAGCGGATCTTTTTTTAATCTTCAGAGAAAAAAGGCCTGAAATTATTAATTATTGTATGTCCGGATTTAATGATAATATGATAATGTTTATAATTTGTCTTATGTAGTTAGTTAAAATTTTTTATTAGTATTAGCCTTTTTACTCAGAAGATTAAAAAAAGATCCGCTAGATGGCAACACTAGGGGGTTCAGATATATCCTGCCATCTAGTGGATCTTTTTTTAAACTTCAGAGGAAAAAGGCTAATTAACTTATATTATTTGTATTCTTCTCAGTTAAATAGCCATTCCGCAATCTTTGATGGTTCGCCATTAATGTATTTAGAATGACGTCAATTAGCTAACCATGCAATGCTATAATATAATATTAAACGTGAATGTAAAATTTCAGCTCAATCGGCAAGATCTAACCCGAGCAAACATTTATGCATCTATAAAAAAAATACTTCTTGCTCCTAATTCAGATAATCCTGAATGATTTGTTAAACAAAAATTTGCGTGTTTGAACAAGATAAAAGTAATTGGTTAAAAATGAGATCATGGCATTCTATGTCTTATGAATAATTAATTAGATGAATTCATGGAACTGATAAGGATGTAACCTTTAACCTCAAAGGGTAGTAGTTTTTATTTTTTTTAAATCCTTTGTCTTATGAAAATTTCATTGCATAATTTCTTGGTAATTTTAAGTCGATCACCTTTAAGCTATTAAGAGAAATTAAATTAAATTAAAATAGGCAAAAATCAAATTCAAACTTCAAAAATGACTTAAACGGCAATCCAGCTACTTAAAATTGTTTTTTTTTAAATAAATGTTTAAAGTATTACTAAATCTTCACGCACTTTACTTACACTGGCTTTATAAAACTATGAAGTACCATGCGTTGGTTGGTTTTCCGTGTGTCAGCACCTTTATATAAGTATGCATTTCTCATATATGTGTGTAATGTTAAAGCTAAGTAGAGTTATAACTTACTTAGTCACTTCATAAATTGATAGGAATTAAGTCATCTTAAATTTAATCAACATGTGCAATCATCGATTTATTATTATTATTTTAAAAGCAGTTTTATTCAAAGTAAATCCACATCAGATAATAATCAGTGTAATTCGAGTGTAAAATGTGTTTCGTGTTATTTACCGATTTTTACCGACCACATATTTTGTTATAAATGATAGAAGTTCATTGTTTATTTTTATTCGAAAATTTATTTTTAGAATTTATTTGATAAATTCTTTTTGAATTTACATAAACTTAAATGATGGTAAGTGCAGATTCTACGGATATTTTAAATTTTTTGCGTTACCTGTAGGTAACAGAAGATTAATCGTTCATTTCAGTTCGATTGTTGTTAGTATTCATGTTATTAGGCTTATTATATGTTTTCAACACCATTCTTAAAATTTTTGGGTAATTCCGTGTGTGACTGACATTACATTTGACCCAAAATGCGTTCTAATTTGCGTTCTTAAAAATAATGTTATCATAAAACTTGGATATCATTTACTTAACAAACTTCAAATATGACTGACACTAAATACGAAAGGAAGTTGCGTTCCTCTATGAATATCTTCCTCTACGCACGTTTTATGATTTTAAATTGTATCTGAGGCCAAATCGCATAAAACAAATTATTTAACTAATGAAATGTACAAAATTTAAAAAAACCCCTGCAAAATTTCGGGTACGGAACCCTAAACTCGAAGTTGAAACATATCTAAGAACACTCTCCATTAATTTACCTTTTTCCTTCGAGCTTTCTCCAAATAATTTTGAAGATTAACGTCTATGTTTTAGGTGTTCTGGATAGGGAACCCTAAACTCGCAATTGAAACATAGCTTATAACACTTTCCATTAAATTATCTTTCAAACGAAACAAAAAAATCAAAATCAGTTCATCCATTTAGGAGCTATGAAACATCAGACAGACAGACACACACACACAGACACACACATAGTGGTCAAACTTATCTGTATAACACCCCTTTTTTTTGTTCAGGGGTTAAAAATGATAAAATAAAGAACGTAAGTACTTGAGATACAAATTTATCAGAAATAAATCGTAGCGTGACACTAAAGAACAAATGTGACTGACACTATCGTCACTTTGATTTCAAAATAGTTGTATTTTCAATTCAAAGATCCGTGAAGTGTAACTCCCATTCAAAGAGTTTTTAATCTACAATTGAATAAGTTACTTGTGTGAATCCCCGACTTCACAAATAAAATCATTGATAACGCATTTTAATAAAATAACTTTAATAAAATATGCTATTAAAATGATTTAATTTAGTATTTAAAACCATTAATTAGTACAATATTATCATCATTCAGTCCCTAAACATTCCCTCCACCTCCCACCATTTTAATTCTAATTAAATGTAAATTTGTTGTCGTATCTGCCTGCGTATGCTCTTTATATATTTATATGTTAAATGTTATTGATAATACTAACAAACAATACGACCATCGTACACTGTTTGTGTTTATAAATGGTGGCGAATCACAATAACAAAAGAGAGAAATAATAGAATAGTGGTGGGAGAACAAGTGGGGGCTAGAATGACATTGAAAAACATACAAAAAACAAAATAAAGTAAAGAGATTATATGCAAATTGGAATTTATATATTTATATATATTTTTTCTATGTTATTTAGAATTTTCAAATTAACCTAAAAAAACAGATTAATAAAATCAAACCCCTTCTCTCTCTTCGTTTCTTCTATCTTCTGGATGTGTGACAGGTAGTACTGTGGAGGTAGAAATGTCGATAAAGACAAGTCAAATCGTCAATCAAATATGTCTAAGAATTTCAATTAGTAACATGTGATGTTTACTTTTTTTTTTTTGAAAGATTACGTTTAAGGAATATTTAAAATAAATCATTAAAGTGGTGAGGATTGTAGTGGGGAATGGATTTATATATTAGGACTACACATTACGTGGACGGTAGAACCATAGTGGTACAAGTAATATTTTTAAATTTGTGAGAATAAAATAAAAATAAAATCGCCTAGTTAGTCTATTTTCGTTTGTTCGTCCGTCCGTCTGTGATCACGATAACTTAAAAACGAAAAAAGATTTCGAGGTGAAATTTTATAGTGTTTTTAGGGCGCAAAAAGTGAGTTTGAGTTCGTACATTAGCAACATCTTGTAAACCTCAAGAGACAGAGCAAAAATTTTAATGTAAAAATTGCTTAGTACTTTTTTGTTTTTGTTTACTTTTAATCATGTATACGATATTTATTTACATCATGGTCTCTCGATTATAATTGATGATTTTTAATATGATACATACAGCGTAAACTAAATATTGACAAATATCTTGTCAAATAATCTTAATTAAAGAGAATTGAAAAAAATACACTCGAACCCGGAGTTCTTGGATTATTGACATGAGAATTGAATTCAAGAAGTCCGGGTTCGTGTCCTGATTCGAGTGTATTTTTTTTCAATTCTCTTGAATTAAAAATTGTTTGTTTTGAAAAAGTAAACAACTTTTGTTTAAAACATTGTTTGGTAAATATCTTTGTTTTCCCGTGTGGGTCCAAATTAGGGCATAACTTAAGTTTTGATCCATACTAAATCTAAAAAAATTTTTTGTACCCACATTTTAAAATGTTTATTGTAAAGAAAATGATACTTGAATCACTATAATTCTACCATCGTCACAAATATATAAAGATTTTAATACCACTTGCCCCAATTTATAATTCTCTCTTTTAACCTATCGAGACGAGTACATGAGCGTAAGTTGGATTTTTGACTTGGTTAAATCACTCTTTTAAATTTTATCAAAATCAAATTTTAATCTTCACTTGAAGTAGTTAACTTTTTACGTTGGTATTCCATTTAGATACGCTCCTGAATCAAAGACTAACATAATATAGTAAAAGACCACCACGTACATCGGTCCATATTGTATGTGTAACATTACAAACGACAATGTTACATATTACACGAATCTCTTTACTCCCTCAGTCATCCCGTTCTCTCCTTTATCAATGCCTGTTCATGCCACCGCTTATTACCCATCAGTACCTTTCATATAACTCCAAAGTACCAACCCTTGTTGTTGTGTGTGTGTATCCTTTTTTGTTGTGCCAAAGAAACAATCTTTACGGATGATACCAGAGACCGACGACGCGATGATTATTCTGATGAGAATAAGCAAGCAAACGAGCGAGCGAGCGAAGAATGAACGAACCAACAAACGAGAGGCGACCTACACTACACACAAACTCTATATAACGTATACCGTCAAAATGTATCGTATGTACGTAACGGATTCCTTTTAATCCCCTGCCCTCCCCCACTTACATATTATTATTTAAGGGTGCCCTTGTTACTATGGTTACAATCCCAATTGATGATGACGAGTATAGTGTTTTACTTGTATTATTTGTTCGAGCAACAACGATTTTCGAAAGGTTGGAAAAACTACTTTGTGACGTCATTGTTCATGGTTTTAAATAAGTTTGTACCAAATTATTTGTGACGTTATGTGGGTTGATGCTGGAAAAATGGGATCTGGCCATTCAATCCCTCCCAGAAAAACATCAAACAACTTCAATAATTTTTATCCACGTTTATTTCGAAATATAAAAATTTAAAAACCGATCGGGACTGAGAAGGACTGAGAATTTGGTACACATAAACTTTTGCTTAATAGTCCTCACGACATTTATCAGATTTGCATCTTTTATAACAACAACAAAAATCCTTTCTTTTCCGAAGTAAGCGGGATTAAGAATTATCAGTGTAGACTAAGGCACCTGAGTTAAATAAGGCTCAGATTTGAAATTTCACGGTAAAATAATGTCATCACACTTCAGTCTTTACGCACACACACGCTTAATCGGTGCAAACGTTACGGTCCGCAGTCGTTCGTTACGCCGTTTTGTCAGTGAAAAACGAGGCTTTGTTGTACGGAGTCTTCTACTCTTATTTGGGGCAGGTTATGGCAGTTACATCACAATGAAAATAAAAGTAATTTATAATTAGCGCCATACACCTGCATTCATGGGCAACAAGTCTACACTAACCAGTGCACCATCTGGCTACAAACGTGTAATATATCAAAGCAACTGGATATTATAAATCGCGCCAAATTAAAAACAGAAACCACAAAAAAACAAATCATTATCACCTGCCTCCACAGCGGTTACAAAAATTAACTTGTATTCAACACCTGTTATTAAAAAATTCTTCATCTGTTGCTCGAACAAACCACCTTTTTGGAGAAGTGTGACGAACATATAATGGACGTCTTTCTATATCGACGGCGATGACTCGCTCTGAGAGAAAATCGTCCATTCGTTGTCGTCATTATTATGAGATCCACACACCAACACAAACACATATATTTGAATTAACCAACCACCCCATCTTTTATTTGAGATAGGTTTAGATTGTTGCTTCTCTTGTCATCATTTTATCTTTCTCTGTTATTTTCATATTTCATTTATATCTGTCTTTTTCTATAAACAACCCTCTCTAATGTTTATTGTCCTTTAAAATCTACGGGTATTTTACCTCTTTTTTTATTTAATGATATTCGGTTTTTATTATTTACAATCAATTTTATTTATTTTTTTGAATCATTACATTTTCCAATAATTATAATAAAAAAAAAAAAAAAAATTATATCTACATAAAACGATAAAAATCTCTTAATTAAGGTAGTTTAGCCGTAAACCCTTAAGAATTTCATAAAAATATGTTTAAAAAAAATAAAATTAAAATTTTTCTATCGATTGTGAAGCGAGTTATTTGTAATTAAAGTGCATATAATTAACATGCAACATGATAAAGCATAAAAAAAAAGTATATAGTTGAGTATATGTACACACACTATGTCTAAGTATAATGTACAATATCATGACTGTTATCATAAGTAGTGCACGTATATTCTTATATATTATTTCTCCTTTCTCAAATTCGAAAATTTACCCTTCATTTTCAAGCTTATCATGCGGGCTTATAGCGAATAGTAGACTCACTGTCTAAAAATGTACCGCTTAGAAAAAACAGGCTAGAAAAATAATTTTAACGAAAAAATGTATTTAAATAAGTGTATTAGGCAAACATGAGAAGAACTCCTCCTGATGTAAGAACTTTTGATTTTTTTTCACCACTTTTCTACGAAATTTGTTGTTGTTTTAAGCCGCGGGTACTAGGTACCTACAAGTTACGGTTACCACGGATGTGGTATTTCTGACGGGTCGAGTTAGTGTTAGCCAAGTACCTATAAGGTCAAGTTACTGTAAGAATAAAATCAACCATAATTTATAAATCTAATCGAAGTAGCCGAATGAAAGGATTAGGTACTATGCAACACCTTGTATATACTCGTAAATTTAAATATATACAAGAAGAAACTGACTGATCGATCAACCCACAGCTGAAACTGCTGGGTCTCGAAGCATAAAAATATTGCACAAACTTACCTTAAATGTGTACTAAGAAAATATTTTTGAAAATGCACTCTCCTAAGGGACTAACATGGGGGTTGAAACTTGGTCAATTTTTGAAACTTGGTCAATTTTGACATAGAAAAATAAAAATAAATATGGAGCTCATGGTCCAAAACAAACGTTTAATGTAAGACTGTTTTCAAAAAATTTATTCATCGTGCAGGTAAAATAGGGGGTGAGAGTTTATATGAAACTCCGTCATTTTTTATGAACTTGTATGTATTTAGAATTGAAGTACCCAACGAAGCGGATTGGTAACTGCTAGTTTCCTATAATTATTATCTAAAGAAATAATAAACGTAAATTATTTGATAATTAAAACCAACTATGACGTTACAAATCTTTTTTTTTTTTACTTTAATTTTTAACAATAGAAAGTTTTATAAAACTGACATTGAAACATTTTTTCTATAAAAAAAAATCTAAATTCATTTCTTTGTTCTCTTGAGTATAAAATTGACTAACAAAACTATTTTAAGAATTTATTTTATTTTCTAAATAATATTATTTTGTTGATAAAATATTTATCTACAAACGAAAATGACATAATAATTATTAATCGTATTAAAATTTTATATAATATTATTAATAATTGAATCATTTTAATATTTAACAAGAATATTTAAAAAAAAAATAATATTTATATTACTCTAGAAATCAATAAAATAATTTTTATTTAAAACAAAACATCACAAAAAAAAATCTTATTGCGAAGGCCACATGACCTCTATGTAGAGATTAGAATACCACACTTAATAGTAAAAAATAATGCTTAAGGAGATATGCAAGAAGTGATATTAGATATTTCAATAAATACATTTTTGATTAACAAAGTTTTTAAAAATCATAAAAAATTCCTAGGTCATTGGGGTTTTTATTATTATTTTATCGTTTTAAGTTTGCTGACAAAATGATGAATCATATAGGTTATCCTTTTCAACTGGATATTTCTATATCAAAAAATCTAGAGAGTGTGATAAAAAACTATCTAAAATATTTAGACAAGCTTGTAGTTTATAATAATACCATAAAAATATAAGGTTGTCGATGATATAAAAACAAAATTTTAATTTAATTATGAGTTCATCGAAGATCCATCATTTGATGAACATAAACGACTATAGTTAAAGTATTGACGATTGAAGAGAGATATCTATATTATCAAATTTATAAGCACCACTTGCATAATATATATTATATATTTTTGTAGTTGGGTGCTATTGTAAAGGTCAAAATACCACATATTTGACTTCAAAGCATGTATTTGGTTTAAATATATATACCGTGCAATAAACCAAAACTTTTTTACAATACTGTAGGTTTACAATCACCTTAAGTTATATCAAATTTTAAAAAAAATATATACAGACTCCTCTCACGGGGTTTGAACTCTAGTTTCAAAGTCAAATATCTTATGAACTCATCAATAAGTGTAAATAATTCAAAAAAATTATCAAACGAAAAGATTCGATGAAAGCTCATTATCGAATATATAACCGCTCCCGTTATTTTTGTACATAGAGGTAACTTTTAAAGTAACTTTTTTCTAGTATTTTATTTTTTTATAAAGTAATTTCATAAACTATTCATAGTGTAGTGTATTTCTTCACAAATGTATAACATAATTATAATTTTATTGTGAAAATCATATATAAACTTGAATAAAATATATATTGTTATCTTTATTTAACATATATTTATTCTAATATATATATCTATATTATTTTAATTTTAGTATACGCTTAAATATTATACTTGATATAATACCGGGTGCTCATGTTTTAAAGTATTAATCAGGATAAATACAATAGTTTTTATACCATGTACATATGAAATATATCAAGGTTTATTAAGTTTAGTCCCAAGTTTGTAAGACTTAAAAATATTGATGCTACGAACAAAATTTTGGTATAGATGTTCTTAAATTTACCTAAAGAATCCATTTCCGGTTGTCTGTCAGTCCGTTTTTCTGTCTGTCAACGCGATAACTCAAAAACCAAAAACGATCTCAAGCTGAAATTTTTTAGCTTGGATCCGTAGGACCCATCTTCTAAACCTTTAGAGATAGAACAAAAGTTTAAATGTAAAAAATGATCCATTTAAAAAAAAAAAACAACTTTTGGTTGAAACATTTTTTCCGTAAACGTCACAGTATACCCATGAGAGCGCAAATTAAGGCAAAATTTTGGTGTCCATTTCTCCAAAACTATAAAAGATAGGAAAGTAAAAATTTGCAGATAGCTTCTACTAGTGGTTTTGGAAATATTTTTGAAAAACTAAAATAAATTCTAGAAATGCTTTTGAAAACTTATTCGTAAATTAACGAAATTAGTCTCGTGACAAGAGGTGATTCTCACAATTTCTGAAGAGCTTGAAAAAATACATTTTTTTAAACTGTAGATGGGTTTAAAAAATTTGAAAAATTCATAATTCGAAAATAGATAAAATTATATGAAGATAGAAAAAGGTTTCAACCAAATATAATACCATTTGTAAAATAAAAGTTTATGTTTTAATTCGAACGCCAGCGAAATACCGATAATGCGAGTGCTCTTCTCACTTTTTACACATCGAGTGGTTCCACATTGCAAAAACATTAAGCATAATGAAAACACGATAATTAGAGAATTTGAAATCATGAAATTTTAATCATTTTTAACTCGGAAGATAAAATTCTAGTTTTAAATAAAATTAACCTTCAAATAACTTTAAAATTATATTTGTCCATCATACCAATGGGATTTGTAAATAGATACCTTTCGCTTACAAGTTCGTAAATATTGCATTCCCATGATACAAAAACATAACACTCGGTATTATTAATAAATATACATATACAAAATAAAATATATTATCAGCCCGCTCATTCCGAATATAAACGAACATGACCGATGTGATGTGACGATGATATGATTGTATGGTTGTGTATTGTGATGTCACAAAGTCGCGCCAATAGAATCGCACGCCATGTGCACTCACTAACAACATACACACACACACATACATCGATACAGAAGCGGTAACTTAAGATTATACCAATTACATTTTAGTATTCGAACGTACACCAAAGACTAGTAAGTCATGAGTGTTTGTAACGGTTGTTTGCGATACCTTCTCCGTAGTCTTCATCGTATGTTCTTCTGTTGATGTTCTTCTCTTCTGTTATTATTGTGTATTTTAAAACTCAAACTCACCACTGGTGGATCTAACAGCGCTGTTGTTGTTGTGTATTATTATTGTGTGAGTGTGTGATTACTCCGTTGTTGTTCAATTGTTTTTACAATTTTTGTAATTGTGACAAATAAAATTATTTTTTTTTGTGTGATTATGAATATTTTCAAATCGAAAAATTTTGTGATGTTTTATTTTATTTATATTCTGTGATGATGTAACATCATAATTGTGAAATTGCTGATTTTGTGTGATTTATTAAAAAATATTTTAGTTTGTAAGCAAAAAAAATTAATAAAAATAAAAATGATCTGTTTAAAAAAATAATTTTTGTTTGTGAAATATTCGTATATTTTTTATTGTGTTGATTTAACAATATTATGGCATGTCAATTTGTGCCGGTGGCAAATGCATTTATACAATCGGATTATGCGCGTACTTTTGTTTCAAGCGGATCGAAAAAATTAGTTACATCATCTAATTATGGTTAGTAGTGTATTTAGTATATGAGATATGTTAATTATAATTATATATACAGTTGGTAACACTTTATTAAGCCATTTTGTTTTGCTTAATTGAATTATTTATATTTTCGTTCAGAAATGTAACTGTACACTTTTTTTTCAAAAAAAAAGAATAACTTTCGTTTTTATAACTGTTTTTAAAAACATTTATTGCTTAGAAATTTTTTGGTACTTGTTTATGTTTTATGCGATCGTGAGAATTTTATATATATTTTTTTGAAACCCTCTTTTTTAATGGTACCTAAAGTAATTCTATAGAAAAAAATATCATAATATATTAAGGGTTTATTGCCCTTAATAAATAATATGTATATTATAGATTTGTCTTCACTTACTGTGTTTACATTAGTCTACTTAAATATAGTTTGTTTATATTATAATTTTAAAGCGATTTAAAAAAAAAAGAATAGAAATATTAGAGATTCAAGGTCTCTTGTCATTGTGATTTATGAGATATGTTACTTTAAACTTCTTGGTTCCGTAGTTAAGTGACTGGTGATTGATCGGTGATAAAATAATCTTCCATTTGATTTTATTTTAGAAGGTTCGATTTGGGGTTAAATATTGTGCTTTCTTTTTTAATTCTGAGGCAGTAATTGCAATATTTCTAACTATTTGGCTTTAATTTTTCAAACTTTCTAACGTGTTCTTTGAGAAAAACTCGCCTAAGCGCATAATAAATATTCTTCTGTTTTATGATTTATCACCAGAGACAAAAAAAAGTTGTGTTTTATTTCCAACGCACGACTGGAGTTTATTTTTTAAGTGTTGTATAGTGTACTGTCAGTTTCAAACAATGGATGATTTGTTTATTATACGTACTATGTAGTATAATTTATATATGGTTACCCATAAAAACCCGAAGTGTGCTGTGTCTGTCAGGTCATTGTTAGTTTCAAACAATAGGTGCTTTGTATGTTAGCTCCAAAAAAAGAAATTGAGGTGAAATGGGAAGGGAAGAGAAAAGTTTTCTGTAGGAATTTGAACGTCCTGGGTTCGTTACCCAAGTGTGCTTATGGCTAACGTAGAAACAATGTTTCAAATTTAAGGTGTTGAAGAATCATTTTCGAAAATTATCATTGATATTTGACGAGATTTTCGTCTAAGTATTTAATAATTAATTTATTTATCCGTAAACTTTTTTTCCTGCACATGTCATGTAATTTTTATGGTTTAGTTCAAAAGTTCATCCCTAATTTAAAATTCATTGTTAGGGTGTGAGGTGCGTTTTAAATTTAACCCTTTTTTTGTGTATTTCATACAAAAGTATTTCAAACCCTTTCAAAATGATTTTAAAAAACATTTAAAATTTAAGATTCATAGATAAATAAACACCCATATAATGACTTTACTAGTTAATAATTTCATAAAATATATAAAAGAATGTTTAATCTGAAAAAAAAAAAAATGTTTTAACACAAAAATATTTTCCTTTATCATTTTCAGATAACAATATCAATATTAAAAAGAATAAACACCTACACGTAATTTTCTTTAACCCACACGTGTTCATGTTTTAAATGTACTGCAGTTTCTATAAAAGTAAAATTTTTGTGTTCAAGGTTAACCATCTCTTTGTTAATTCAGGTAGTTAAATAGATAAATTCCGCAAGTGGAGTACCCGTAGTGGTACCCGTGGCTAAAAACAGGCTAAAGAGAAATAATAATATATAAATGATACAAAATATCAATAGTAATTTACTTCTTTTTGATTGTGTATAGGCAATTTTATTACAGTAATGATACTCGGAAACGGCTCCAACGATTTTCATAAAAATTAGTATGCAGGGGGTTTTTGGGGCGAATAATTTATTTAGGTAGGTTTAATTTTTAGAAAATGTTGTTTTATCCTTGTTTACAGGAAAAACTGAAACATTTACTGCAAAATATGATTCTTCCTGACATCCTTTGGTGAAGAAATAAATTACATTACCGGGACATTCAAATTGGTATTTGTGTGGGGACATTTTAAATGTTTCTTATATTTATGATAAAATTTGTGTTTAAACTAAAAAAATATCGAGTCAAACTCGATTATTTGGGTATTACAAATTATATACCGAACAAAATTATATTTTTAAAACCAATTCGGTACATTTTTAGACCGTAGGTCTTGTTTACGTGTTTAGGCAGGGAAATAAGCTCTAAAATGAGGGGTTAATTTACATGGAAAGGAATACGGAAGATCCCCCCGGAGTGACAGAAAAACAGGCTTCAGAAATACTCTCTATAAGTTTTTTTTTCGTTCAAATTTTAGATTCCACTACGTAACGAATTAGTTTTAAAACAATCGATTCCTTCGAATGCATAATAAACTGCTGACAATGGCTTCCACACACAAATTTAATTCATTCCACCTGCTTTTATGAATTGTAAGACAAAGATAAATATATATTTATGTATATATATATAAATACAATATGTCTTTAGTCAAACAGTGAGAACGGAAGGATGGACAGACAGACAGACTGACTGACTAGTGAACTAAACAGTGTTGTTAGTCTATAGAATTGCAACCAGAACAAACCTCTAACAATCCTCTTCAAGAAGTATTTGTTTGCTAAATAATATAAATTGTATGCAGTCAAAATCGATTATAGCGACATAAATTAACAAATTTGCAAGGTTCTAACTAAATCCAAATATTAACATTCGTAGCGCAGGGGCTGAGTTAGCTAAGCGAATTCCCTCAGAGATTGAAAAATAACACATTTTTCTTAAAATCGAGAATATTGCATTTTGATTGTTTTCCAACAATTTTTTTCCTATACATAGAAATATTTTTGAGTTTTTAACAAAGTTAACTGACCCTACGTAGGTTCTAAACAATAAAAACACCACTAGATGAATCCTTTGAAATTTTGCGATATTTTAATGTTGTAACACTAAAGTACATTAATTGTTTCACACAGGAAATCAAAGTACAATCTTGATTTCCATTGCAATAGCATCCGTTCACAACGACTGTCCACAAAGGACTTACTTGTAATTTTACATATCCATAACTACACTTTTTCGTGTAAATCGTTTCATGGAAATCTTTTACAGTTTTTGTTATTTACACAACCACCTTAGATGTCAGACTTCGTATTCTTCTAGAAACGAATGCCACCCAAGATCTTTTTTTTTCTGTTAATAATAAAGATAAAATATACATATCGCTTATAACGCCTATCGGATATAACAACCATAATTATAAAGTGTCTTCCCATGTCGCTATAACCGGCATTCACTGTACATATATTTAAAATGAAATGTTTCTTGCTGTTTTTATTTTGTTTTTTTATAATTTTGTTTTGTAAACTTATAAAAACTGCAACAAAGTTATTATTATTATTATGATTATTTAAGTTTTGCCTTAAGTGGTTAAGTTAAACACAGATGCACTTGAAACTTGTGCCCACTGTCCAATTAAATGTTGATTATTATACATTTTATTAGCTCAGTACTTCTTTACCTGTTTCTTATTTGATCTTATTTAGAATATTTACTTTTAAATGCTTACTTTGCTTGCATTTAACACTACAGGGTGAATATTTTATTTTATTTTTTTTAAAATATTTTTATGTTTTTTGTTAGACAAGCCAGGTGTTAATTATTTTTGTGTTTAAAAGTAAACAGACTTTAAGACTTGTTAATAGATGTAGATTACAAATACTGATAAATTTTCAAAAACAATCTTAAATGCTGTGTCTCTTTGTGATAGAAATCACTCACGTTAGTTTCGTGATGCATTAAATTACGTCTAAAGTACCGTAAATGTTTCATTTCAAGTCTTTTTCTCTCTAAACGATCTTAGACACCAATTTTTGTTTATTTTTTCCTCGTTAGTATATCGCACTTTGTCAGGCTGCGAGACAAAGAAGAAAGACGGTCTCTTTTTAGCGGTCAATAATTCACTTATTGCGTTTCCTATGCTTTAAAGCCTCTATGTTAAATAACCTCTTTGGTCTGCTTGCAGTTTTTTATTGCCACTCACTATTGTACTGCTACTTTTCAAAATCATGCATGCAGACATATAATAATATCTTTCTTATACACATTGCTTATTGTATATGTACTCTCTCATACTCGTTGATGTAGTGTAGGAAATGAGTTTAACAACAAATTGTATATGTATTCTATCATTGATTATTTTTTCTGCCAAGAGCTTTGTTTTGTTAAATTTTCCCAACCTCCAATTATTTATAAGAATCAATAAATTTTTCCTTCGTAATTGATATCTCTCTTGATTGAAGTTTATTTGATAGTCAAAGCTGCTCTGTTTAATGTTCCTTCGAAAATGTGCACTTAGTGTGAACGAATCAAAATCAGTATAAATCATGTGAAACAAATAAATTTCTTTAATGATAATTGAATGAAAATATTTAAAACTTCTTTGTTTCAATGAAACAGACCAAAAAAACATTTTCTGAATCATTTTAATTCATTAAAAAAATGTATTTTTGATTCATCTCAATTTTTTTTCAAATATCAAAAAAATACAAAAAAAGTTGCCTGACTCGTGCCATAATATAAAACTCAAAATTGTTTATGAATAAAAAAAAAGATAAAATAGTTACACAGACTTATAGAAAAAAAGGTTTTATTATTTTTTTTTTTTTATAATATACATATATTCCACATATGATTATAATAAACATATGTGCATTGGTCTGTCCACCGTAGACAGGCAGACAGACTTAACCAGCAGAAAAAGAACGCAACATATCGCATAGATATATTGAATATACAAACACATTATACCCCGTGTGTACATACATACATACATACATACACTAACTCACATGTGATCCGTGAGTTCAGTACATTTATTTTACTAAAACACATGTGCAGTAATAATATACTTCTTCTTTCTACATACAGAGAATACCAACATAATTTCCTCACCTCTTCCTTCAATCGTCCCTCACCACACTGTACTTTGTGTAGTCGTTGTCGCTACACAATACCCATTTGAAAAATAATAATATTTAAAACATTCACAATCGTTGCTATTGTCATTCTAAGAGTGGAATTGTATTGAATAGAAAACCGACCTACCGCCATCTATATGTGATCAAACTCTTGACGACTGGCAGACATTATTTCATTACGTCTGTTTGTTTGTAAAAGAATGGTTCTTGGGGAATTAATTCCAGGAATTTAGTGGATATTATTAATCAATTTTTACTGGGAAGTTCTTTATTTATATTGTCGAGGAAATAAGAGTATTTGCAGAAGCGGGAGATTGCGTTGTTGAATCTCGTATGGTAATTAACCCGTCAAGTTGCGATTATAATATAATTTTTCATAAAATGAAAAATTTTTCAATGAAAATACATTCTATGAACTTGAAATAAATTGTTTACATTAAAAGAAATTATAATATTGTAAATTTTGATGAGCGTCCGATGCGCTTTTTATTTTCATAAAATTGTACTTAAACTAAAAAAAGAGAAATTTCGCAAACCCATAGAACTTTTGTTAAAAGAACTACGTGATAATACATTTTCCTCATATTCGATAACCTAAACTTCAAAAATTATCACGAAATAATCTCAAATACTCGCAAAATTAGTTTTTAAGTTGTTAACCTACAGTATTGTATAAAAGTTTTTTTCTATAGACGTCTCTGTTCATCAAATGATGGAACTTCGATGAACTCATAATTAAATTAAAAATTTTTGTATATCATTGGCAACCTTATATTTTTATTATTTTATTATAAACAACAAGATTGTCTAAATATTTTAGATAGTTTTTTATCATACTGTCTAAATTTTTTGATATAGAAATATCCAATTGAAAAGAATAACCTATTCAACATTTTTTTCAGCCAACTTTGAACGATAAAATAATAATAAAAAGCCCGATGACCTAGGAATTTTTTGTGCTTTTTGGAAACTTATTATTCAATCCTTGCATATATCCTTAATTTAAATTATAGAAGATAATATGACTATGTGAGGTACATTTTATAAAAAAAAAGCATGTGGTAATGTAAACATTTCAACTTGTTTCATTTAGTAATATTTAAACATATATAGTCCACTGACTGAACAGTTGAAGGGAGGTAGCACACGGTATCGTGCTATGACCCAAACCCCTATCTATTACATCAATATATAAGTATATAACTATATATACAGTAGAATCTCGATAAGTTAAAGTCCAAGGGAAACACAAAATATTTTAAGTTATAGAGGTTTTAAGTTATCAAGTGTCTATGTTAGGTAAAGGTTAATATAGAGGTATGTACATGTTTCTATGTACCCTAGTTAATATAGAGGTATGTACATGTTTCTATGTAGTTACTGAGGGCCTATACAGAGATTATTTATTTAAGTTATAGAGGTTGCGTCTTTTAAGTTATAGAGGTTTTGGGCTCTGATGGGAAGGGAACATAGTATTTTTTGAAGTAACAGAGGTTTTTATGTTACCGAGGTTTAAGTTATCGAGATTCTACTGTACCTATATTGTGTGTATAATATAAGATAATAAAACACCACTAATACTATACACTACACTAGTCTATCCCTTCACCTCTCTCTGTTTTTCCTTATAATATTTAACTATACCTATCACACACACACAACATACATATCACTTTATTTATATTGTTAACTATTGCGCACGCATTTGTAAACATACAATACACATTTAACCATAATATAACAGTGTTTTGTGTTTTGTATTTTTTTTTTTTTACTTTAATAAGTGAAAGAATTATATGCTAATGTTTAAGGATAAAATGAGATAGTAAATAATATCGTCATTGTTTCTTTATCATATATGTATGTATGTGCATTTATACACGTAATAGACTTATTTATAAAATTTCTATTATAGTTAAAATTTGTTTTTGTTTCGTAATTTTCATACGCTACGTATTTTTTTTGAAATACGTAAATTTATTGCGTTTCGTTTTATTTTTATTTATTTATTTATCTATTCCGACAAACAACGTCATTCCTTGTTTGTTTTTGGGAAGGAAAAAAAATAGTTACGAAGGAATTGATTTTTAATGCCCACCATAATATAAGTTCAATTGTGCACGTCGACTGTTTCTATTGTCAACCCCTCTGTCAAAGAGGAGATTGAACTTTGTCAATATTGTTCATTGAACCATTTCTAAAACTATTTATAGTAAAATACGAAAACTTATTATTTTTATTCCTTAGTGTTATTCAAAAGTTATTCTCCAGTTACTCGCTTTCTTGTAAGCAACTTGACAAATCGATCGAAAATCGTGACGTTAAGCTAAGGAACTGAGAATTTCAAAAGCTTCTCTAATTTTTAAGCGCATCCTGAAAAGCAGTTCGTCGACATTCGTCAATGCCTTTGAAACTAGCAGAGGCTGGTATTCTATCAGCCAAAGTAGGAAAAGAAAATGATGGTCAGACTAGAAAAATTATTATTCGTGTAACCTAGAAATTGTATAATCTACAATTTTCAAAATTTTTAAACTTCGATATAAAATGAAATCTCGTAGTAAGAGTCCTAACTAATGAAACCTCGAGAGAAAAATTCCCATTAACTTGAGAGGCAGGAAAGTGGACTAGTCCTGATTTATTTAATAATAAAAGACTCTGAAACTTTTTCAAAGCTCGATTCCGCCTGTCCAATCAGCTGGATCTCTTCTGTACACTTCGAGAAATAAGTACATACCAATAAAACCAGAAGAAAAAAATTCCCATCAACTAAGCTACTTAAGCGGCTGGTTTATTATCAATAACATGACATGTTTCGATCATTGCGGCCATTATCAAACTGTCTCTCGATAAGACTGTTGAGTGTAGATGTGAAACAGAACGCCCAAAGCTTCTTTGCAAACTATTCCAGTAATGTGTTGTATATCTCCTGGAAAGCAACCTGCAGATATACACAGGAAATGTTTCTCTATCGGGCTACTTCCAAGATGTGCTTAAGAGAACTCTTCTGCTTCGCGGTTGGTGTAATATTTGTTGTGCTTCAGAAGTTTAATTGACTTCACACGCGAAAGGTGTTGTAAGGTTTAGCTCAAAGAATATTTATAATTGTAAAAGATATTATAACTGAAGATTTGATCGTAAACCATCTTGATTACCATATGACGACAATAACTCCTCCATCGTGTGTTCTGTTTCAATATAATTTTTTTAATACGCCTTGTTTCTTAGTCTGTCCTTTTTACCACATATGGTTATTATAATATTTATTTTATTTAAATAATAAATAAAAAGTTCTTTTCTTTTTCATTTATGTTAGACAAAGACAGTAAGTAACATATCCAGTAGACAATTGATTAAAAAAAGGTAGTAAATAGATTTCATATGCGTGTATATATAATATTTTTGATGCCATCAGATGTTTTTAAAAGAAAAAATTATGATTAATAAAATATTATCTAATATGTAGAAAGCGGTCTATGTCCTTGTTTTCAAATGCAGGTGAAACGTTATATATTGTGGGTTTATCTTAGGACATCTGTTGAAAAAGGATGGTTAATGCCGTCTGTCTGGGAGGCTATTTACCTCTTACAGCTCTGTATCCAAAGACGGAAGTGGATATTAATTATTATACTTTATAACATCCCTTGTGGATAAACTAAGTATGTGTTTATGATAACACACCTTTTATCCCCTTCTTTTTTATGAAATAATCTCGTTTTAAACTTAAGAAGAATATTGATGGTACCCACATGTTGAGTTCGATTAACTTTTTATTAGTGACGAAGTAGAATAATGTAATACAAATTCGTTTCCTCAATCATATCCAGAAAGTAAAGTAAAGAAATCTAAGAATTACTTCGAAAAAAAAACCATTTAGAGATTATTTTTCGCAAACTAGCCACTTCCCGCGACTTCGTCAAACGTTAGAAATGTAATAATTGATATACGAGCACTTGGTTAAAGAAATATGTTTTTTTTTAATGAAAATTCAAGCCAATCAGAAGCGTGCTTACAGCGGCAAAACTGCGGGGGAGGGGATAGTAAGAAACTGCAAGATTGAGATTTTACTTTCAACCTGATACAAAAAGGCGTCCGTTACTTCTGGGACATTCTGTATATATAAATGGCGATCCAATTCAAGGAAAAAATTAAAAATCGTTATATTTCGAAGTAAACATGAATGAAATATATCGGAATAGGCTAGAAATATCTAACAATTGATGAAAGTGGCGTTCGGATTGGAGCCTCGACACATTATTTGGGGGCTAAATACCAGTCTATAATAATTGTAAGTATTTTCAATTGCAATTCAGATTTAAAAGCAGAAAGTATATATATGAATGATTTTCGTGATGTTCGATCATTAATTTAAATATACTAACCTTGATTTATGTTTGACATGCGTTGTTATTTTATTTATTTTTCCATTTCCTTATAAATTATGCGGTAAGGTAGTCCTCTTGCTTATATAATACACGACAGATTTAATGGAACACACCAAAATCCCCTATAATTTTTATTAAACCCTCTTTACTCTCTCCTCTACTGTGTTCACTTCACTCCGTCATGCTATAATATATACATTTTAGTTAAATTGATTCTAATTTTTCCTGCTTGGAAAATTGAAAACAACAATATAATATTAGCGTGAGAAAATGTTTATATTTTAGATTTTCTTAATATATTTTTCGTTCATATATATAGGGATGCTTTAAAAGATACCATGTTTTTGTGACATCAGAATATTTTCTTTTTCAGAGTATTTTTCTTTTTATCTAGATGAATACTTATTTTTCTTGATTTAAGTTGGCTCAAAACAAGCTTATATTAACTTTTAACTAACAAACAATGTAATAAAACCTTGGAAGTCAATTTTAACCTAATTCTAAATGCCCTATTAACATGAAAATGTGTAGTCCGATGACAATACAATAATTAAAAAAGTTTTATTCGAGTATCCCGAGCAGGATCATCAGGATATTCGATCGATAATATTATCTTAATTAATTTAATAATATCATATTGAAATATTATTACTTATCTCAACGATGGCATGGTCTAGTGGCTAGGATGCCTGTTCCCCATGCGGAAGATCGTCAGATCGAGATCCATCCTCATGAGTTTTTAAATATTAATAATCTCAACGATGCCATGGTCTAGTGGCTAGGATGCCTGCTCCTCACGAGGAAGGTCGCCTTTAACAAATAAGAAAATAAATTGGTAAAATTCAAAGCGTGGGGTAGTCAATATCTGTCAAATTATCTAGCTCAAAGAATTAATGTAAACAAAATTTATCCACTTTTTAGTGCTATAGTGTTTTTTTAATCTATAATTGATTGATAATTTGCTTACTGGCTTTCGATTTCGGACGATGTTTCTACAAATAAATGTCAAACAAATCATCAAATAAATGTTTCTTGACAGCTAATAAGGGTTGATAATATTGTTGGAAGTTTTTGAAACACGGAAATATGTTACAAATACGGAAATACGGCACACGAGGTAACTTCTAAATAGGAAATCATCCTTAAAGAATTACATCACATTTAAAAAGAAACCACCCCTTACATAATAATATAAATGGTTAGTTAACTGATATTAATGACTTCAGATAAATCCTCTGGAGGGGTGGTGTACTTACTTGTGTTTGTAACAAAATATTGTAGTATATTTAAAAATGTTCCAGATAAATTATTGCATGTGTATTATGTATTTAGCAAAGAAGGTACTAGATTCCAGGTGAGAAAGGGTGAAGGGAGTGTGCAATCTTTTTTTGTTTTGTTTTCCCTCACTTTATTTGTTCTCCCTTACTTTTTAAAGATTACACACAATGCATGTTAGAAAAGAGTACATAAAAGTAAAATGGTTTTTATAAGGGTTTGATTTTCTATTTATATATTGGTACGAGAACTGGCAACGTTTTCGATAGTTTATTTTATGGCGACTTAATTTTGGATATTTCTTGCTTTATACAAAAAAAAAAAAATTATAAACAATACTTTTTAAGGGACAAGCTTTTATTGTACTTAAAAGTAGAAAATAATTTTATCTATGAGTCACTCATACCCGACTGTTTGTAAAAGCTAAATGCGTTCAATTTAAAATATCAAAAATGAATCGGAACGCCTCATCTACTCCACATGCCTAATTATTTTTCGATTCATTCTTGATATTAAGCACCTCAAGTTTTTACAAATAGTCAGGTATGAATGACTCATAGATAAAATTATTTTCTATTTTTAAGTACAATAAAAGCTTGTCCCTTAAAGTATTTTTTATTAAAATTTTTAATTTAAGACTTAAAAAAATGTATATATATCAAATATGGTAGAATTGATGGGAAAATCAGGACGCCATCCATGCATTCTCATCCAAAATAAATGTGCATGCAAAATTTCAGCTCAATTGAAAATTGGGAAGTGTATCAAATTTGACTTGCCAGATTTGATCACAGACAGACAACGGGACAGGTGAATCTAAATAAAAGCTTGTAAAAAACAAATTTTTAAAATTCAGCCTTCTTAAAACTTTATCGTTATGTTATCAGCTCTTATACCATATTTTATTATAGACAATACAAAAACATGTTTATTGGATGACATAATATCGTGTATCGTGAATCTATTTACGACCATTTTACTCTTGTTTCTTGTATTTGAGTTTCTCCCTCTTTTTGTAAATTGTTCAATATTTACAAGGGTTCAATATTTTTTATGATCGGTATCAGTAGTCAGCCACTAGTTATATGTATACACTTGTATATATATTTTTATGAACCCTACTCATTTCTCACCCCTTCCATTAAAATATACGGTCGGGAAAGTAAAATTTAAAGATAACAATATTGATTCAATACGACGTAATGTTTAATTTGTGGCAAATCCTTTTTGATTATTGATTTAAAAATGTTTTTGCAAATACTAGATATGTAAAAATACTTTTATTGAATGTCGAATCGTTATAGCCAAGTCCATAAAAACATTCTCTTATATTCGTGTCCTATTTGTGATAACAGTGTACAATATTAAGACATTGTTGTATTTATACATATAGTCAGTACACACACAACTGCAAATTTATAAGTTGTTTTTTGTGTTTATCTTTTCAACAAATCGAACAAAATATTTCTTTTTTTAATCGATTTCAATCAAAGAAAAAAGAGGTTCTCAATTCGACTGTATTTTTTTTTAATGTTTGTTACCTCAAAACTTTCGGTGATTCTTTATCTATTTGACAGCTGATGCTTCCCCTGTGATCCCATTTCATTTTGGTCCAGTTCTGACAACGGAATCCTTGAGAAACCCATAAAAGTCTTAAATTTGCATTAAGTATGCACGACAAAGACACGAATAACTCAATATCACTTTTTTTATTATTTATAACAATACTTTTATTAATCTTATACTTCAATTTTATTGAATTTCCTAAAAACAGCCATGTTACAATTGAACTACCTTAGGTATAAAGTTTAAACAATGAAGTGTTTTACTATTAAACACCTGTATACATTTTTAAGAATTATATGCATTTATTAAAAAAAAAAGCTTTGCACATGATCAAATAATAAAATCTAAATAGAATTATAATAATATTTTATATAATGTGGTCGAGTCGTTTTCATTTTGATTTAAAATATTTTATAGAAAAACCACTAAGTTATAAGATTTTAGAATATAACATAAATACTTATCTTATACATAATATATTAATAACATTCATATCAAAAAAATTTGCTTTGTAAATTGTTTATGACTGCAAATATTTTCCAAAACCAGTAATCTCCTTTTAAAATATTAGATCATATTTTATAATTAGGTCACTAAAATATTTCTATAGACCATTCGAATTTTATAATAGATGTTACTTAATCATAGATGTATAAAATTGATGATTGATATCATTTTTAATTATACATGTTATTTTGTTGTAAGTCCAATGCCCAAAAATAAATGTTTTGCAGTAAATTATTTAAGGTGTTTGTAAATCTATAATATTGTAAAAAAGTTTTGGTTTATTGGACGGTACATACAAGTGCATACAAATACCACGCAACTACAAAAATATATAATAGATTGTGTACAAGTGATGCTTATAAATTTGATAATATAGATATCGATCTTCAATCATCAATACAACTATAGTCGTCTCTGTTCATACGACAACCTAATATTTTTATGGTATTTTATAAACTACAAGATTATCTAAATATTTTAGATAGTTTTTTATCACACTCTCTAGATTTTTTTATATAGAAATATTACATTGAAAAGGATAACCTATATGATTCATCCTTTTTTTCAGCCAACTTTGAACGATAAAATAATAATAAAAACCCGTTAACCTAGGAATTTTTTGTGATTTTTTGAATTTTAGTTTATCAAAAAATGTATTTATAAAAGTTTAATTGAAATCCTTAGTATTATTTAATCCCTGCATATCTCCTTAACAGGTAGTAAAAATCATTTTCTGGAGTAATTATGACCCAAAAAATACAAAAATTAAATCCATTTTATGATTTACAAGTAATTTCTGAGATGTCAACTAAAATCGAGGGACGATTTATCGGAGCAATTACTTTAGAAAAAAGTTGAATACAGAAATTTAAGATTGCGAAAATTGAAACTAGTGCATTTTTCAACAGGTTTTTCATGTCAATTTATTAAAATATTTATACATGGTTTCTGCGAAACAATTAATAAAATTTTATATATAAATATATATACATATAAATGTTTATGAAAGTGTAAAATTATTACTTTAAAATTTTATATATTATAAAGAAAATATGTGTGTTTGTTCTTTAAAATATTGTTCGTACGTTAGATGTGAAATATTATTATTTATTTACAATCTGACATTTAAATAATTATTTTGTGAACTAAAAACTTTACCAAAAACAAATTTAAAGAAGCTTTCTTATACGTACGTTCTAATGTTAATGTTAAACAAGTGAAAACAAACAATTGACTGAGTTAATTGTTGAAATACCATGCATAGTCAAGTGTTGATTTCTTTATCACATTACACATACAAACATGTGACACATACATAACTGATAATCAAGTATAGTTCATATTATAAAATTTCCGCCTAATTGGCGCCCTCACGGGTAAACAGTGATGTTTACGAAAAAATGTTTCAAACAAAAGTTGTTTAATTTTTGATAAGGAACATTTTTTTCATTTAAACTTTTGTTCTATCTCTAACGGTTTACAAGACCCAATTGACCTATGATGCTCATTTACGAACTTGACCTCACTTTTTACGTCCTGAGTACGCTGTAAAAATTTCAGCTCGATATCTTTTTTCGTTTTTGAGTTATCGTGTCCACAGACGGACGGACGGACAACCGGAAATGGACTAATTAGGTGATTTTATGAACACCTATGACAAAATACTTTTATTAATCTTATACTTCAATTTTATTGAATTTCCTAAAAACAGCCATGTTACAATTGAACTACCTTAGGTATAAAGTTTAAACAATGAAGTGTTTTACTATTAAACACCTGTATACATTTTTTTCCTAGCATCATTATGTTTAAGCGTTACAAACTTGGGACTAAACTTAATATACTATGTATATTTCATACATACATGGTATAATATGAACAACATGTTCTTAATTATATATTTTATATTATATAACAACCTACCTACTGACTATTAAAGGATTGCTATTACTATAATGCTTGTTGCCAGCCATACTTCTGTTAAGTTCTGTTGCTGTTATGTAATAGATAGCAAAATATATATATATACACTACACTATGTTTTATATAAATCTCAATTTCTCTTTTGTACCTCTTCTTTCATATATTTCTTTCGGTAATTCGCCTTTGAATAAGATTCAATTTGTATGTTTGAGAAAAAAATATTCTTTCAATTTGACTCTGTAAGTTGAATAATCGTTAAACGAAAAATATCTTAAACTATCCGCGAATCATCATTCGATTACGATTAAGTAAAAGGAACAAACATGATCACGGTAAGGGGGTTTTAACTTCATTGTTCAGGTACACGGTAAGAAATGCATGGCTTTTATTACAATGATGGTATGGTATAGTGACAGATAACTCAAAAAATATCTGATAATACTTTATATAAGATTGTCATAAGCGGCCATTCATGAATTACGTAAGCATAATTTTGACGATTTTGACGTCCTCCTTCTTCCACGTAACCATACATAAGATTTCTCGAAGCCCTCCGCCCCCCATCTTACGTACATTATAGTTCGCGATGTACATCCATTATTTCTAATACTAAATTTCAACTCATCAAATTTGACGTAAAAATAACCCCAATGAAGCACTTGAATAGATTTCTTAACCCCCTCCCCTCCCAAATGTTTTTGTAATAAAATGAATGGCCCCTAAGATGCATAACTAAGGCGTTATTTACAAAACTGTGTGGTAAACAACTTTGGCGCCATTTACATTAGTAAATAGTAAGTTTAACGCAACTGTATGGCTTTGAGTCTCATTCCCGCTCTGATTTGTAGCTCGTTTTTCAAGGTTACGCATTATTGAACTACGATCCTATTCAAAAGAGGTGTAAACGCTTTGTTTGTTGTCACATAGCTCACCTCTCTATTATTCTTAATCTGTTTGTCATTTTAATAAATATTACTGGACATTACAGTATTCAATAGTACTATTCGCCAGAAGTATTGTGGATATCACCAGTCAGTATGGGCCTGACACCTATACTTACATCGGTTCATACGCCCTAACTGTTACTCATGCTCCTTACTAACATAGTAATATCAGCAAAAAATTCCTTAACGTATACCAAATTTCTAATCCGAACGTCTTCAGCTTATAGAACATCAAAATACTCGAACGACTATATTCTAGTTTTAATTAAATTAAAATGAATTATATTTTCTGTGTATGTCGATGAATTTATTCATCACTATCTACTTCCAAGAGCATTTTTACACTTCCAGGGGAATTACTACTGAATGTTAATTATACGTTTATCACCTAAACAATTTCAGCTATCAAAAACATATATAAAAACTAACCTAAATTTTTAATTAGTGTTATAAGAATTCGTTCTTGTTCTTCGCTCGGGTGTTAGTTCGTCTAATTATATATATTTCGTGTGCTATATGATTTACAATTTATAAGCATAACAAATGTGTATAATATATAATACATATAATTGTCACAGTAATTATATAATTTCGTGGTTCTTACAATAATATGAGTAATATGTTTTGATAGACGGTTTGGTTGCTTGGTATTGTGTACATTGTACAAGAAAGAAATATGAATCAAACACCTCGTTTTTTAGTTCTACTACACACCTACACCCACAACAACTCAACTCATATTTTATAATAAATATTAGTGATGTGACGAATATTCGCATTCACAATTATTGCACGGTACATACATATAAACCAAATACATGCTTTGTAGTCAAGTAATGAGTTATTTTTGGCTTTACAATACCACTCAACTGCAAAAATATATAATATATTGTGTGCAAGTGATGCTTATAAATTTGATAATATAGATATCGCTCTTCAATCATCAATACTCTAACTATAGTCGTCTCTGTTCATCAAATGATGGATCATCGATGAACTCATAATAAATTAAAATTTTGTCTTTATATCATCGACAATCATATATTTTTATGGTATTATTATAAACTACAAGATTGTATAAATATTTTAGATAGTTTTTTATCACACTCTTTAGATTTTTTGTTATAGAAATATCCAATTGAAAAAGATAACCTATATGATTCATAATTGTTTTAGCCAACTTTGAACGATAGAATAATAATAAAAAGCTCGATGACTGAATGAATTTTTGGAAAATTTGTTAATCAAAAATTGTATTTATAGTTATTGAAATCCCTAGTATTATTCAATCCTTGCATATTTCCTTAAATAAATAATTATTAGAAGTTAACAATGCGTCGTCCCATCACTAAATTAAAAACTATATATGAGTGAATAGGAATGAGTTTTGCGAGTATTTCATTTTTTTAAATTTATATTTAACATGACCTGAAAACATTTTATATCTACATTTACAACAAACAGAAATAAACACTTAAATTAATTATATCAAGGTCATTGGTCCTTTTTCGTCGCAGTTCATTGTAATCAATTTATTTTTATTCCTAAAAATTATAATTTCATGCCTTGTAGAGTTTTATTTGTGATTTAAAATTTAAAAATTAAAATTATTTTTTCATGGTAGTTTGAAAATCGTCAAAGGTTCAATCAGTTTGTGATTTGAGATTTAAAAATTAAAATTATTTTTTAATTTTAAAATCGCCTATGGTTCAATCAGCATCTTTGTAAGTTGGTGTTTCTATCAGAGTAAGAGAGAACGCTTTATGTTAGAAAGAAAGAAAAACTTTAATCTTAATGTCTTGTAAGAAATAGTGCCCACTTTGAAACTAGGACGCTTGTGAGTACTTAAATTTTAGTCAGATGTAATTAAAATTTGTCAATAAATACACTCATACTAGCACGCACCTCTAATACAACTCCACTAAATACATCAAAATTACGTTTAATTACCTTCCAACCATTTTTAGTTTTTTTGTTTGTTTTATTTGTAAACTTTCTTTTCAAAAAAGGAGGTTTGTGGTAAATATTAAAAAAGAATTATAATTATTGAGTATTATTATTTAAAAAAAAACATAATTTATGAATAATAATTACTTAGTTATGAAAATCGATAAATAGGTATAAAATAATAATTTTAATGTTCCTTCAAGGTAATTAATATACCATGAAATACATATATAATACGTTACATTGTTATTGAATGTTATTAAACCTTCTTTATTTACACTTACCTCCTTCCCCTCTTGTTCCCTCCGTCTTCCTTTCTTCATTAGTTATATCCTCGCCCTCATAATAATGTTAATTATTACATTTTAGATTCTAATAAATTAATTCTTTAATTACGTTTAATTTATACATACTTTTTTATACTTTGATGTCTATAAATTTTTACGTGTTTAAAAACACGAGTTATAATAATAAATTAACTCGTAATTTACGGTCAGAGGTCTCACATTCATAGACATTGAATTTTCTGAATAAATATAAACCGGAATAAAATATACCAAAGTTTATAATACGAAAATATACAAAATAATTTCAACTGGAACGTATTACTGAAAATCACAGTTCAAATTACAATTTCAAGTGGTCTTAGTGTTCGAGAAATTCCCTCTTGTGTTTTTCAGACCGATAGTTTAATTATAACGAAATCATGCTCATTTGAAAACGCTGCTTTTTCGAAAAAAGTCGAAGAGAGAAGCTTTGTAGACTCGCCCACGGTCTAGCTTATAATTAAACAATTTTGCTATAAATATACTATTTTTAGAAGCCACCAATTTGGCATAATCTAATTATGATTCAATCAAACAGCTTTGAACACTAATTTACCCAAAAATTTAATGCAATGACGGAAATAACCTTCTCGTAAAATTTAATGACCACTACCATAAGTATACTTTTTGAAAGATTTATTTGACCAACAACTTAAACCCTTCATAATTTTATTGATTAATTGTTTAAACATTAACTAATGACAGATCGACAAGTAAAAAATTCTTAAAGGTAATATATCACGTTTTAAAAGATAAAGAGAAAAGATAATTTTACAATAATTTCTATCCTTTGTTCTTAATTTATTAAAAATGATTGTTTAGACTACTGATTTGAATATGTAATCATAATACATAAATTTTAAATATTAAATGAAATCAAAATATTTAAACAGAATTTATTTCCTGGTTTCCATCATTCATTCAACGTTATTCTTCCATCTCTATTCAAATATACTTATTTCATTTCATTCAAAATTTTGGCCATAGTGAAAATTGCAACCTTTTTTAATCATTAAATAGATATACATCCGTTCCTAACTTCACACTCTAAATAATTATACACTGGCTTTATACCTAAGTAAGAAATTAACTCTTAATTTATGTGCTGAGATAACCATTTTTATATTAGTAGCAAAATTGAAATTCATTCCAAAAATTTGTCTATATAGTCTAATTTTAATACAAAACAAATAAAAACTGAGTTGACTGAGTTCATTGCTGTAATACAGTCTTGTTTACGCAATCGTTTGTTTTATTACGTCATGTAAGTAAAGAAAAAAAGTTATTGTTAGATAGCCGCAGTCGTATATATAAAACACGACTGTTTTGTCACACTTACATAACTGATATTTACATATACTATATACCGTTCTAATCTAATTTGCGCCTTCACCTATAAATAGTGATATTTACGAAAAATGTTTCATTCAAAAGTTGTTTATTTTTTTTTTACATTTAAACTGTTGTTTTATCTCTAACGGTTTATAATTGACCTATTTTGCTCTTTTTCGAACTCAACCCCACTTTTTACGCCATGACCACAAAATTTCAGCTTGATATCTCCTCGTTTTTGAGTTATCGTGTCCACAGGCGGGCGAACAGTCGAAATAGATAAATGAGTGATTTTATGAACATCTGTACCAAAATTTTTTTCGTAGCATCAATATTTTATAGTCACAAACTGCGGACTAAATTTAGTATACCTTGACATATTTCAAATATACATATATGGTATAAAAAGACTTAATTTATCATATAAAAACGCAAAAAAAAACTTTTTTTCCTTAAAATATAAAAAATATAAGGGTTTAAATCAAACGAACTTCCTTGAACCGCGCAAAAATTCATTTGATGTGATTAACAAATATTTGTTAATTGAAAAGGAAAATTAAAAACAATTTTATACATGAAAACATTTGCAAATTGCGCGTATATCAACCGATCATCACAATTAAGTTTGTTTAGTATGTGTGTTTTGTCGTACACAAGTTGAAAATGTGAAAATAAAACCTTGGACTTGGCTATGTTGAGTTGTGTGACGTAAAATAAAAAAATCATAAATAATGAAGAACAAGTTTTTCTCATGTAATAATAATTTTTATAAACATTACATACGACGACATACACCCATAAAGTACATTGTGTTTAATAAATAATAAATATTATAATATTTATTTATATTTTAAAACAAAACAAATTATTATGTACCCGCCTGTTTGCTTTCAAATGTAGTTTAGCAACGTATTTTACAACTACTTTTGAAATCTGACAGTTTCTTTATAACATATCTAAACTTTCTTTAAAGGAAAATATTTTTCATGTTTTTAAATAATGAAATAATAGTTTTCCAAAATAAATCCTAAGAAAATTACCCTTGTTACATAATAAAACATTGTTTTGAAAACAGTTCAATATAGAATTCTTATTGTAACGTTTTTCACTCTAAGTTCAGTTCAAGAAAACAATACTAAGTGAATTTTTTGAAAAATTTGTTATACTCGATTGTTCAACTCAAAGGTACATTAATTGTTAAGCACATAATCAATTTACAGTCTCTATTTGCAAATATATTTAACAATAATTCAATAACTACTTTTAGCACTTCACTGTAATACAGTTCGTTCACAATGACTGTTCATAGAGGACTCTTTATATTCATTATTCATATTGAACTCTCCATATCGACTGACTTGTTACAGTACCTAAAACACTATACTTTTACATATAAGCCGTTTCTATGGAAAGCATGAACTACTCTTGTTATTCGTAGAACCATCTTAGATGCCAGACTTCTCTGTATTCTTCTAGAAAGGAACTTCACAGCCACCTAGACTCGTTACAGTATGCTATAAATTTGACCTGTTTGTAAAGAAAATTAATAAGAATATATAAAAAAAATTTAGATGATTCCAAGAAAATCTAATTTTAGAAAAACGTTCTTAAGGTTTCGCTGTCGTTTAAGAGAGAACGCGATATTTTAAAAAAGAAACTATACTTCTCTATATAATACTTGTAATACGGTTATCTGTCTAATAGTTACATTGCATAGTTATTATAAATACATAAATTCTTCGTGGCTGAAATCAGAAAATAATTGAAATCTTATCTGTTTTGGTATGTAATTTGTCGGATTACAAGGTATTCTTTTTCAAATAGTTCCGAACTGTAAAGGGCTTAAAGCAGTACTCTATAGTCTGATTCAATTCGATAATTCGACATCACCTTGCAAAATGTATGTCAGATTACTGCGGTTCCACTGTACTTCAGTAAATCTGTCAACACTACATATCATGGTCACAGCACAGAAAGTAAATTGAACAACGTTGTAGGTTGTGCAATCCACTTCTGAATATTCAATAAAAAGTATATCTTTTTTTATCTTTTTCTCGTAAAATAAAGGCTCAAAGCATCCCTTATTTGTTTATTTACATATATCTAGTATTTATAATATAATATTTAAGTATATAATATTAAATTAAATTTATTTTCAATTAAATTTAATACTAATAAAAAATGATTAAATTAAAATTGAATATTGCATGATGATTTCTTCATGTAAATTTTTATAAATTCAATGTCAATTTATAAATTTCTTATTAAAACGTGTATTATTGTTACTTAGGAGGTCATTTATATAACTTCATCTTCTATTGATTTGACAATTTATTGAGTATTTGTACAACTACTTCTTTTTTCTTTTCTTTTTTAAAGTGAAACTTGTAAACAAAACAAATAAACAAGTGTTTTATATGAAGGATAATCAAATATTTTTGTTTTAAAATATGTTAGTTGTTTACAAGTTGTAAACAAAATTTTTTAAATATTGTATAACTTTGTAAAGTAAATTGTTAAGAAATTCCAAATACATATCAATTTTATTAAATATACAAATATTTTTCCATTAAAAAAAAGTTTATTTTGTTAAAATTTATTCTATGCGGTTTTACAGTATGTCAATCATTCCGAAAAAAAAAACAATCGAAGAGTCGAAAAATTCTAGACAATTCCAAACTTCTTTCTCCAGATCAATGTAAGAATATTGGGGAAACTGAACTTTCCACCATTCATTTACTCAAATATCATTTACTTCCTTGGTTATTAAATATTTTAAATTCAAAATCATTAAACCAACGTAAGATTAACTCCCGCCTTTTTTTATGCGTGACGTATTTTATAAATAGCCGCTGATTTGAATAATAAAAAACTAAATAAACATAACCCGAAGAAACGATTTTATATCAAAATTGCGCCGAATCGAATTAAATTGATGAATTTCTTCAATTGTAACAAATTCAAGAATTGGTCAATGAAGCCGGCAAATAACCGCTAGTCTTATACTTACTGTACCCAAAAAAATAAGGTGACATTGTATTTATTTTGAAAATTCTATATTTATTCTTCTAAATCAATTTCATTCCCTTTAAAGGAATCCCCTTCCGATGCAATGCACTTATGCCAACGGATTTTCCAATCTTATCCTCTATCGTATCAAAACGGTGTCCCCGGAGCGGTCTTTTGAACCGAACAGCCAGAAGTCGCACGGCGCCAGATCAAGTGAATACGGTGGTTGCGGAACGATATGAGTTGATTTTTTGACGAAATGATCACGAATTATGAGTGCAATATGGGATGGCGCATTATCATGGTGTAAACCATGAATTGTCTTTCCACATTTCCGGCCTTTTTAAGCGGATAGCGTTACGCAAGTGACGGATAACGTTCAAATAATATTCCTTGTTGACTGTTTGACCGGGCGGAAGGAATTCTTAATTCACAAAAAACGCGCGCAGTTTAAATTCAAATATCACCTTATTTTTTTGATACAGTATTATATATACCATACAAGGTATGTTAATTTCTGAGTGAGTTTTTGGTATTGATTTGTGAAATTAAACTTACATGCTCTAATCTGAATGACCTTAAGTTTGGAGCATGTGAATTTACACATTTGATAAGAATATATATGCAAATATTTTAAAAAATACTTCATAATTAACAATTGTAATTAAGTTGAAAAAAAAAGTAAATATTGCGATCCAACCTTCAATTTTTTAGTATATTTTTTTCTATAATAATTATTGATGCGTAGAAATATCATTAATCAATAAAATACACAAATAAAATAATTGAAGCTGATTGAAAATTATGACATCATTATTATTTAAAATTTTATTGTTTTAATATTTTTTTATTTTTATTAATTTATGAATTTCTTTTGTTTCAGGTGAGTATTTTTCAAATTAACAACACAACCATCATAAAAACACGTAAGATATTACTAAAAAAACAAACGTTTTTATTATAATTGTATTTTAATTATTTTGGCGCGCGGGGCCGTTTTTAGACGAACTTGCGTGATAGATGAGACATAAGATTTTTTTTTGTTAATCATAATTAATTTTGACCTTTTAAAATATTACCTCGAGTTAGCTTATTTTCAAATTATTTTTTGCTGTCAATACATGTTTGTGGCTAAATAGGAAGAAATTTAATATTTCATGTATTTTAATAATTGTTTATATAAATATTAGAGTGATACCCACCCGCTTCGCTAGGTTTAAAAGTAAAGATTGATAAAGATTACTCTCGCTTATCCCTTTTCCATAACACTCGAAATAATGTTAAGAATTGTTTTATACAGGTAAAATATATGTATGGTTTTCTATTTTTTAAATGTATAAAAGTCGTAATTATTCATTGAATATATCAGAAAAGATGGCCGTGAAATATTTTATATTGACTATTTCTACAGAAATCTGTAATTTATTGTAATGTCAAATGTCTACTTTTATAGAAATCTGTAAATAATGGTAATGTCAATTAAATTAATTTTAAAATCTTTATAAATTATATCTCATGTGTTATTCTGAAGTATGAGCTATATTGTTGTACAGTTTCATTAAAAACCATTCGCTTGTTTTAGCGTGAGAGCGTAACAAACAAACAAACATGCTTACTTTCGCAATTATAATATATATAGATTTAAATTTCACTACAAGCTTATGTACTCTTATCGTTTATATAATCCAAAACTTATCGACAATATTATAGAGGAATAACATTCTTAATTTACAATATACCATCCTTAATATACAGTACAATCGAAAACTATTGAACTTGGAAGAAAATTAGTCGAGACATAATTTAATTAAATATTCACGTCTACATATATCAAACACGCGCCATAAAAACAAGGTTATCGTACTAATTACAACCTTTTTTTGTACATATACCTCTTCAAATGAACACGTTTTCGAAATCAATTTTCTTGTTAATTGTGTTAAGTTATCGAAGTAATATAGCTAGCTCCCCTTTACGTCTTTTAATAAAAACACAATTAGATAAAAAGAGATAGAAAGTGAAGGAGAAAGAAGAAGTAAAAAAAAAAAACATTTTAAAATTGTATTTTAGAATGCTAAACAATCGTTAAGTTTCTACATGTTGTGCATTTTAAAAACTCTCAATTGTATTAAATTCAATTCACTTTATAGTCCAGTAAATAAAGGTATTTTACTTAGAAGAAATACTTAATGGCTGCAATTTTAAAGGGGGTGTTTGGGGCATGCCCTAAATCTAAAATTGTGTTTTCGTATTCGTGACAGTGGGAAAATACAACCCCTTGTCAATACAGGAATGAGTTGGTTTATATTAGTTATCTTTGTTGCTATTACGCGTACAGTCAAGGTTTTGGAATTTTGATTATCTATCGAGTGGTAACAAAATCAAGGTCAGTAAAATCGTAGGTCAATAAAGTCAATGGCTATGGCCAGTCAAAGGTCAAATGTGAGAGGTTGTTTATTCGTTCATTTAGACTTCTAACCTATTAATAGGTTTGAAACCATTCGATGGATAATCAAAGTTCTAAAAAATTGATATATAGAATGAACTTGACTGCACGTGCGACAGCAACAAAGATAACTAATAAGGAGACCGAGGTTTGTATCTTCTCCCATCATCCCGAATACGAAAACTCGGTTTAAAATCAGGAAATGCCTCCAATAAAAATTTGACATAAAATTGAAATTTATGTTGAAATATACGTAAATATTCTGATTTTGAATCATAAAAGCACATAATTGTTTTATTATAATAAAATTAAAAATAGTTAGTTTTAAACTGTATGAATATAGAAGTTTACTATGGTACGAGTTACGCTATGGGATAATCACTGCTTCGAAATGTTTTGAAGTAATGATTATCGATTTTACCAATATTACGTCACCAAAATGGGTGACAGCGTTTTTGACAGAATAAAAAAGGTTTATTTAATTTAATTTTATGGCAAGAAAGCGTCTTAATTTTTCCCGAAATATAATTTTTTATGTGTGTTTTATTAGGAAAATCAACATTTTGAAGTACTTTTTCAAACATAGTAGAATACCCTCTTATTTTCGGGTCTTTATTTACTGTAGTATTAGTATTAGTCGTATATCGTATTATACGTTTTGTCTGTTCGCTTCGTATATCGTATACATTGTTGGTATTCGGTCATATATTATATAGGCCTGTGTGTGTGCCTATATGAGAGGGTAGTGAGTATCAATTGTGACTATGTGAGTGTTGATCAGCATAGCACGTCATAGGTTCAGGTCAATATCCACCATCACTGTGTTTCGCCTCCTCTTTGTAATAACTACTAATAAATTATATCATATTATATTTACCTGACGACTAAACACACTCACATAACATAGTCACAGCGTAAACTGTAAAGAGAGCCTAACTGACTGCTGGACTGCTCTCTGGGTTTGACCTGCCTGTTAGCCTACCTCTTAATGCGCCTATAAACATTTATTTAACAACAGTAATAAAATTAAAACGTAGATTTGTTCTCTTTGATAAATAAAAATGTTTTGTTTGTTTTATCAATAATTTTGTTTTTTTTCAATCAAGTCGTTTCATATTTAATTATGTTTGATTGGAGGATTTAGAGACTGTTTTTTGACACGTAGTAATTAGTTATCGATAATAATCAATAGTTTTCATCACGTGCCTTTATCTTAATATTCCAATCGTGATTAATTATCGTTTTTAAAGTACACTTCTAATAAAATAATAAAAAACACTTTCGAAGTCAAGTTTTACTTTCTACGTCTGTCTTTTAGCGGGTATTTTTTTTTTAGTATCAGTAAAACTAACTGGATTTATTGGAAAGATAATTTTATGTTATTAGTGTTGTGAATATGATTTCAGTCATGCGCGTAGATTGGACAATCTGGATGTCCAATTATCACAGTCGTATTTTGCCAATAACTCACCGAATGATTTATTACAAGTGTTCAACTGTCTCTGATTTATCGGTGAAGGCAAATGACTTTACATATACTCAAAGAAAATAATTTAATGGGGTTAATCTTGGAGACCAAGCAACAAATTACGTGAAATTAATGAGAAATTTCATAAATTTTTGTAAAAATAAAAAAATTCAAAAATTTGCAAGCGTTGCTCTGGCGTGAGTCTATTTAATATGAAAAAGCAAACCAAACTAAACCAACTACATTTTGTTAAAAAATTAATAGCTCACTCGCACAAATTTTATTTTATTTTTACCAATTGACTCTTTTTGGTCCAAGGTTTACGAAAAATACAAACATGTAGTCGCATTCACATTTTCAGTGATTGGTCAGTCATTTTCAGAGATTTGCCGATTTTCTAGATATGGGCTCCTAAATTAGTAAACTGCCACAATGAGAAGAAATTAGAAACCATGGCTCATTGGTCATGAAACCAAACTCAGCCACCTGAGCCTAAATCTTCAATCTTTTATTTAACCCACAACCAATTAAGATTATACAACGATTGCATTTTATTCAAATTTATAAAAATATAATTTTATCGCTAGTACACAATTTTTTAATCGAAATGATTTTTTTTTTTAACAAAAAAATTAGTATATATTTGAAAGATTTATTACTATTAATAAGTTCTAGCTATTCGTTGCATCTCACTCTATTAGTATTAGTAAATAATAGTCGAACATAACATTCATACATGTATATGTGAGTCGTTTGTTTGCCCTCACAATATAAAATGTTCACACACAAATTTATCAAAGTTTCAACGATAATAAATTATCGTATTTTAGTTCATAATGAATGGTTTTAGCTCTATATATACAGCTAGCTATACAGCTCCATACCAATACAAGAGTAGTGTTCTACTCTGAGCTGAGCTGAGACTGTCTGATATAGTTTTAGCTACCAGTGTTGTTATGCTTAAATACTCAACTGTGTGTATGTTATTTTTATTGGTTCGTCGTTTGTTTTTTTTGTAGTAGTTACAAGACAATGCAATAAATTTCTCGATGCTTTTTTTGTGTTTAAAACGGTTTTTTATTTTAAAAAATATTACAATAAAATTTGTATTTAATCACAATATATACCTCTTCGATTGACAAAAACAAAATTCCCAGAGATTTACTCATTTCTTGTAATACATGATTTCTTACCAGAGATGCAGACAAGATTTTTGATATGGGTGGTAAAATTTCAAATTTTGAAGGCTATTCGAGTGCTAACTCAGTTTTATACAAGATGGGAAAATAGGTTAGTTAAGGTAATTGTTGTGCTAAAATATTGTTAAAAAGATTATATAACAGTAGATAAGGTTGTAGTGAGATGAGTCATAATTTTGTCTAATAATTTATACACGACTTCTGTTCAACTTTTCTACTTACATTTTTTCGTAAATTGTTATACCATGTATATGAAATATATCAAGGTATATTAAATTTAGTCAGAGAGTTTGTGACGCTTGAAAATATTGCTGCTACCAACAAAATTTTGATACAAATAAAATCACCTAATTTGTCCGTTTTCGATCGATTGCCCGTCTGTCTGTCAACACGATAACTCAAGAACGAAAAGAGATATCAAGTTAAAATTTTTATAGCGTGCTTAGGGTGTAAATGAGCAACATAGATCAATTGGGTTTTGGGTCCGTAGGGCCCATCTTGTAAACCGTTAGAGATAGAACAAAAGTTTAAATGTAAAAAATGTTCCTTATAAAAAAACAATCAAATTGTTTTTGAAACATTTTTTCGTAAACATTAGGTACTATTTACCCGCGAGGGTGCAATTTTTTTAGTATGTATTATATGGGAATATCAGTTACATTTATCTTGATTTAAAGGAAGTCAATCAACTTCAAATTTTGACAATCTTATACGTATACACAAATTTATAATTTTCTAAAACTATGCCTATTCGTTGTGTACGTAGTCATGGTAGGGACAATAAAATCGATGCCAGCGCTTCCAGTGAAAAATTTTGGCGTTAAAGGGGGCTGTTATGACTAATTTGCAGTTCTTTACATGTTAATGTTATAGAAATGTCAAATTAAAATTATTGTAAAACACGAATTAATTAAACTTAATGCATTAAAAATTGTGAAAATAAGAAATCAAATTGCACAAATATTATTTTTCAAATGTAAATTATCATAATTATTTATTTAAATTTGTGAGACAATAATAAATACAATCCATACAATTATATATGCATCCATACAATTCTATAATTAAAGTAGTGTATCGTTACCATGGAAATGAAACTCACGCACGGAGCGAATAGCACGAGCCACTACCTTAAAAGCATTTTAGGCAGCGAAAAGAAACGTATATAACAACTTTCCAACGTAAAATTATTAACCCGTTACGCAATTTTATAACAATTAAATTAAAAGCAAATTACATCAAAATAGTTTCATCTTAACGGTTTTATAACATACCTTTATAGATCTAAATTGATATATAATATAAAGTAAGTTATGTCATAACAATAATAATTGTAATAATATTGACCCCCTCCTCCCTCCAGCTTTGATACCACTACCCAACTAATACGATATGGATATATACATAGCCATGCATACCATATTCTATCTTTGTCTTGATTATTTAAATAAATAGAAGAAGGAAAAGAGAAACCAATAAACAGACAAAACAATATTGTTAATAATATTATTGAAATGTTATTGATGTTTCACAAGTTATAGATATAGAAGAATATAACATTCCATTCCATTTGTGTGTTATTGGGAGCTAAAGTCCGATTTACAATTGTAGTACAATGTCGTCGTATAGTACGGAAAAAGGAAACTGCTTTTACGAACATATTTATTTGAAAAAATATTTCCCCTGAGATCCCCTCATAGCAAATACTGTGTGATGTTCCATATCAAGGAGTATTCGCGGCAGGCTCTTTTTGATCATTTGAATTTCGCGTTACGTATGTCAGACCACGATAGCAGGGCTCTTTCAAAAAGTTTAATCGAATGATTTTTAACGATCCTGCCTGTAGGAAAATACCTTGGCCTAGACACCTCACTTCAAAACATCTATTTTTGTAATCTATGCATGCTACAATTTTGTAAATGTGTTGTGAACAAAAAAAAAAATGGTTTAGTTCGTAAAGAAGTAAAGTCGGTGCAAATGCTCTACCACTAAAAAGTCAATTGTGTTTTTTAAAAGAAAATTAAGAAGTTTTAAGACAAACAATTTTCTTTTTTTAACCCCCCGAACTAAAAAAAAGGATATTACAAGTTTGATCGCTATATGTGTGCGTCTGTCTGTCTGTGGCATCGTAATGCCTAAACGGATGAACCGATTTTAATTTTTTTGTTTCATATGAAAAGTAATTTCATGATGAGTGTTCTTAGCTATGTTTCAAGTTCGGGTTTAGAGTTCCGAACCCGAAAAAACTAAAAAATTGGCGATGATCTTCAAAATCGGCTTAGTTTAGGCTTTAAGAAAAAGTTAACTTAATGGAGAGTGTTCTTAGACATGTTTCAAGTGCGGGTACTCCGTATATTTCGGTATAGACATAGTATTTAAACAATTAATTTTATTAGATTTTATGTCTATTTTCACTTGACCATTTCCTAACAGAGACATACGAGTGTAGAATAGAATGAAAGGCTTAAATTTAGTAAATGTTGAATACATATTACAACATACAGACAGATAAATAGATGAACAAACAATATCAAATAGTGGTTGTGTATAAATTTATGGAGGGGATGAGAGTGGGGATAAATGATTACATGATAGTATAGGTCATCATTATTGTTCATAGACGTCAATCAAATATCTGTTATAAAAGTACATTGTACGGGCTACTTACCATAGAATGGGCAATTTTTTTTATGTTTTCTGCCCAATATATTTTTTTTATAGTCGAACAATAATCATTGCGTTATTTGCTCGGAATATTTTATCAAAATAAATTTTGAAAATTTATTATTTTTATTTTATAGAAAATAATTGAAAATTTATATTAATTTAAAAAAAAATAGTAATGCGTTTATCAAGTTTAAAAATAATTTTTTTATTCTTGACCTATTGAACTTCACCATACAAACACTAGAAAAATAAAAATAAAAAACATTTGACCGATTTTTTTTTCATGATAAAAATGTTTCAATGTAAAATCAATAGTTAAAATTTTTTTAAGAATATTAATTCGAAAACTCTTGCGACATAAATCATGATTGTGATTCAAGGAATGCTGAAGAATTCTTAAAAATGGTAACATTCAAACCTTTTTGTACCCAATCTTGGTTTTAGCAATCGCTAAACTGAAACAATCATCTGGGAATTCAAATTCAAGTATCCTATTTAATAGATTTTTTTCTATCAATGTCAAAAGTTAAAAATTTGTTAAATATTGTGTACACACTTGGAATCAATTAATTTCGTTGTTACTTGATGTGATTATACTTGCAATTTATTCAAATTGATAATCTGAGAGTATAACATTTACGTCATCTTACATAATCGCCTTTCTGATAAAAATTTGCCATCTTTATTTTATGCATTAATTACTTATTAAAATTGAATTTGACGTCATAAGATATCTTAAATATTTATTATAAGCAATTAAAAAAAATTTTATACTTTTAAAATAAAAAAATGAATTTAGTATGGAAAACTTTTCTTTTCAAATAACGTCATGCAAATATTTAAGGAGGTTTAAACTTATTTTCAACGTTCGATTTTTATTATTAGATAGTGAAGATAACTTTATACAACCTTTTAAGCCAACGTTTTCGAAAATTGTAGACAAAATCATAACACTTACAAAGCTAAATCATATTAAAATTTCAGCCACGTAAATATTATTTTATTTCGTTTTTTATTAATAATAAATTAATATCTGGTACCGTGTTAGCGACGGCAAAACTGTCTGGCAATAAGATTTTGTCCACTAAGAATAAATCATTTGGATAAAAGTTTCTAATGATTAATCATGATATGCAGATTAACAAAGCACAAAATTAATTTTTATAAAATATAAAGATTATTATTATTTTTTTTAAATAAATTCCTTAAAATTATCATCCGGTCACGTGACAGGTACTTTGAAGCTACTACGTCACGCCTTGTAAAAAGGCTTTGTAAGTTTACAAATACAAAAACATGTAAACTTATAAATGCTTGTAACTAACATAATATACAAAAATGATTGTATGTCAAGTAATGATGTCATACAAGACGCCATGATACTATACACTGTTTTAGAAGTAAATTTGAATTGATTTTTTAAATTGCAAAATATATAAGGTACATAGTATTTTTTTTTTAATAATCTGTAAATCAGACGTGTAAATCAATTTTTGAAATTTAGGACAAAAGCCTATTCTAAAAAGATCTTAAATTCGCATTTTAGCAGTTTTTTGATACTACGCAGTAGTTTGGATAATACGCACTAGTAAAGACATCCGATCTCAGATGCTAGATATACTTTATCCCTTCCTAATTTCTATAAGAATCCAGCCATCTTAGAAGCAACTTTTTCGTCAGTCAGCTCTTTTAGCACTCAGTGTATCTTAGAAGTGAATGATAATAATTATAATTAATACAACTATGTATAAGTATATTAATACTACACTTTGTAACAATGCCAATAATGGTGGCTCGCTCAATTCGCTAATAGTTAATTTGAGTATTTAGTTTGTTTTCAAATGTTTGTTTGTTCATGTTTTGTTGTTCATTGTTTGTTTGTTCAGTACACTCCGACTCCAGTACTAAGTACAACTCCGTTCGATGGTTGTTGTACAACACAAACTCAACAAACACAATACTATTTCCGGCTGGTTAGTTCTCATGATGCGCTCTGATGCACGTATTACATACTATCAAACATATCATATGCTGCATTTTAATACTTAAAGCATTAGCTTCACTATTTTATTTCTTTACTACGTCATCAATTCTACATATTTATTTCAAAGTCCATCATTTTATTTTATAGTCCGTGATGTTGGTGTTGTTTATATACGAATCTTTCAACAGTGGATTATCATTTTCAATTTTATATATTAAGTTTGTTTATTAAGGTAGTATCCATAGTAGAATTAGACAAAGTATGTTCGATGGAGGACGAGTTTTGGTTCAGTTCGCGCACGTACCCAGTCGACGACTGATTCAAAAAGTTGTAAAAAACGTGAATACGTTTGTTTGAACAATCCTTGATTTTAGTAATGAAAAAATTGTTCCTTACAATGAATTAATAATTTATTTATTTATGAGACAATTCGACATTGCTAATATGTAAATAAAACATTGACCAACTTGACAGCTCGGACGTAAACAAATAATATGGTGGTGACTGGGTACCGTGCTAGAGAGATTACCGAGAGTAAGAGAATGTCCCATCCATGGAGCATACCTTGTCTAATTCTACTATGAGTAGTACGAGCACCAAGACGATTTTAGATTTAGGGCAGATTTAGGGAAAGGTAACTTAAATTTTAGGGTTCCGTACCCGAAAACTAAAAATTGGCGATGATCTTGCAAATCATCTCAGTTTGGAAAAGGCTTCAAAGAAAAAGACAATTTAATAAAGAGTGTTCTTTGATATGTTTCAAATGCGAGTTTAGGGTTCAGTATAGCCGAAAAATTTGTCGGGTGTTTTAAATTTTGTAAATTTCACTTGTTATTTTCAATAACCTATTAAGGTTTTAACATAACTCGAACTAGTATGAATTAATAAGGTTCAAAATATTATGATGATGTTATTTTGTAAAAGACTAAAAAAGAACAGACTTAATTCACAAGATAAAGACATAAACATGATATTTTTTTTTTAGTCATTTTAAATGGATTGTTGCATACATCATAATTTTATGGAAGACAGGCCACCAGATTATTAATATTATAAAAAATGATTGCAAAAATTGATATTAAAAAACATTTTTAAATATTTAAATATAAAATTTTAAGAAACATTTTACAAAAAAATAAATAAATAATATTTTATTTACATTTTATAAATATTATTTGATTCTAATCTTTCTTCATCATAATAATATTAATAATTAATATTTGTTTGGTTGTTTCGCAGTGTTTGTTAGTTTTTCTGTTTGTCTTGAATGATGTCTTAAAAAATAAACATTGTTGTCTATTACACATATATTTAAATAATATACAAAGTAATAATTGTCCTTGAATCTGAATAATATTTCCTGTGTTGTCTACTAGAATATTTATGTAATTTTTATATCGACGGAATTATTCGTAGAATAATAAAAAATATACATTTACCCAAAATACGCAGGTCTTAACAGTTTATGTTCAATCATCTTCAATTAAAACTTGCCTCATGCCGATAAAACAATAATATTGATCAATTAGCCTTTTTACTCAGAAGATTAAAAATCTAGATGGCAACACTGGGGGGTACAAATATATCCTGCCATCCAGAGGATCTTTTTTTAATCTTCAGAGGAAAAAGGCTAATTAAAATCGTGATTTGAACAGCGAATAGCTTCCGCCGAATGAGCGGTGTTATGGGAAATCATGCGTCCGCCAAATAAAACTTTATAAATACATTTTTTGATTAACAAAGATTCCAAAAATCACAAAAAATTCCTAGGTCATCGGACTTTTTGTTATTATTTTATCGTTCAAAGGTGACAAAATGATGAATCATATAGGTTATCTTTTTAAATGGATATTTCTAAATCAAAAAATCTAGAGAGTGGGATAAAAAACTATCTAAAATATTTAGACAATCTTGTAGTTTATAATAAAACCATACAAATATAAGGTTGTCGATGATATAAAAACAAAGTGAGTTCATCGAAGATCCATCATTTGATGAACAGAGACGATTATGGTTAGAGTATTGATGATTGAAGAGAGATATCTATATTATCAAATTTATAAGCAGCTCTTCCACACAAAATATTATTTATTTTTGTAAATGCGTAGTATTGTAAAGCTAAAAATAACACATTGTTTGACTACAAAGCATATATTTATTTAATATGTATGTACCGTGCAATAAACCAAAACATTTTTATAATTCTGTAGGGAGACAATCACCTTAAAGGGATGAATTACCAAAAAAATTTGCCAAAAAATCTTAAAACGAAAGTATAGCGTAATCCGTTAAACCGCCCTTCGCATTTAGATATCAAGTGCAGGATAAAAAATTTGATAAAATTCTGCCTCTTTGGCGATTACTTCCTGCCACCAAACTCCGATAATTTATTTATATTTTTCCTTTCGGGTTCCTATAAAACTATAGGCAATGATACATACTTATATGTAATAAAGACTGTATTAAACGTATAGCCAACGATTAATCCATTATTTTTGTTAAATGAAAGAATTATGATGCCTTCAAGTGTTAAAAAACTTTTAATAAAAAGATTTTAAAAACTGATTAATAAGAAATAAAACAAACATAATTTAAATATTAAAGAAAGAAAAATGATTATTATTAAAAAAGTGAATTTATTTAAATAATTTAATTATTATTTATAAATAAAGTGATTTTAAAATGTGTTAAAATTACCATTTTAATAGATAACAATATTTTTAGTACTAATTATATAAAAATTATATATGTGTAATTATTTATAATTAATTTTAATATTATATTTTCCCTTCGAGGGAACTTTTAGATTTAATTTATTGATTTAAAAAAAAATATGGGCATATAGTGTTATGAAATTTTAATTAATTGTTTTTTCACTTTAATAGTTTTAAAGTAACCACACCCACGATTTATAAATTTTACAATAAAATATCAATTGTTTAAACAAAAATCGACTCGAACAGTGGCGCATTTACATGGCTTAGTTAGCCTTAGGCTATAAGAATTATGCCGCCAGTATGTGCAATATTCTCATTGGGGCTAGTTCACAAATATTAAATATGAAAAAATGTTTATAAAAAAAATTTTTTTTTTTTTTTCGAATATATAAAATTATAAATTTATTCAATTTTTATGAGATTAAAAAAATATTTTAAACTATGGAAAATCGGTTTAAAAATATTTGTGGCATGTTTTAATTGATATTAATGAGTGAGAAAAACGGTAGTGGAATGGATTTATATTAAATGCTAGATTATTTTAATCCAATTTTAATAAACAAAATATATTTTTTTACATAATTTTATAAAAATATTTCGACTATTAAAAATAGTAAAAAATTATAATAAATGTATCTGACATATATTTATTAAATTAATGTTTCTATTTATCCAATAAATTGCGTTTTAAAGTATTTTAAAAATAAAATTTATAATTTGTGTTAATAAAATATAGGTTAAGAATTTTATTAAAATGCAAAATATTATTAATTTTGAAATAATTATTATAATTTATATAAATTACTCTTTGTAATTTTAACATTAATGTTGACTCTAATATGTAGAAACAGATTTAGACAATAAGTTGTTTTAATAATTATCAAAATCAGAAATTGAGGGAAATATATTTTTCTTTTTTACCTTTATTTTTCCTTGATAAGAAATCATAAAGAAACTGACCTGATTTTTTTCGATTTAATCGATATTTGATTTTGGAATTTTATCGGAACGCTTTTCAAAGAAATATCAGAAAATCTATAGATTTTGATGCCTCTAATTTGGGAACATACAGAAATACCAAAATTCAGACTATGCGACAGTCATAACTGAATAGTTTTCGAGATAGGGCTTCATATAAGATTTTAGGCAATACCACAGGAGCGACCGTTAAATGAATTCGATTTTAATTTTTTGGATAAAGATTACTCGATAAATCCGAGTTTTATCAAATTCCAAAACATAACATTGTGATTTTTTCTCAGGGAAAATGTTTTTAAACCTCTGATTTCTATATACAGAGTGATCTAGGAGTAACGGATGCCCTTGCTTCAAGTAGAAAACAAAATTCTGAGACGAAAAGACCTTTTTTGGGTCCTAATTACTTTAGAAATTTCAAAAATTGATACCAAAATGGATCCTTTATAATTTTTTTAAGTTTTAGATAAATCACAAAACTTTTGTACCAGGAAAAAATTATGCGCAATTAATTCATTTCAATAAAATGATGATTTTATGCAATTTTTAACAGTTGAGTAAAAGAAAAATAGAAACATGGCGTTAAAAACAAAAGATTAAAACAAAAACACATCAAACGTATTTTCAATGACAATAAATAAAAATAAAAAAAATCTCTTTTATTTTTGTTGTCTGTCCAATCTCTTCTTACCACCCTAAAAACAACAAAAAACACACAACACAACAGATAACAGTGAAAAGAACTTTTCTCTTTACAATATAATAAAAAAAAATACCCTAAATCCAGAAATAATAAATAATGATTTATGATAAAAGACGTATAAAGAATTTAGAAGGTATATGTTATGCTTTTTTTTTTACCAACCATTTTTACTTCCTAAAACATCTTTATGTCGATGTCATAAAATTAAAGAAATGTTGGTACTACGGACTACTTAAAATGCTATCATTGTTTCATAATAAAGTGATACATATAGTTTTTTTTTTGTGTTTGGGATTATTTTTATTGATCAAAATTGTACTTAGCTAAGGTGGTGTGAGCATGACAACAATTTTTGAATTAAGGACTCAACTTTTAATAGAAAGTAAACATATTGGTAACGATATAGAAAAAAAAACGAAGTAAGGTATGTCCGAGCAAGGTAGACTTAGGGTTGAAATTATTTTTATCTTATTTTCAACTTTGATGATGAATTTTATTATAACTTTATGAATTACATCAGATTTTATTCTAACTTATCAATTATTATTATTACAATAATTTGTTTACTTACAATGATTACGAGAAATCCATCTTGATTACTGGGATTATAATACAATTGAGTAGAATAGACTCCACTTGTAGGGCTTATATGGAGGAAGTTGAAACCTCCATGTATATAATTTGCATCTACAGAAATCTGATTGACTAAGACATAAAATATTTGTGTCCGCGACTTTAAGCTCACCATTCTTTTTTGCGAGCAATCCTTAAAGCAAAGCTGTGAGCTTTCCACGCTTTCCCCCTCAGATGTTGCATTGTTCTCGAGGAACGTACAGGCAACTCAAAAGGATTTTTGACATATGTTATTTAAATTGTTCAAATGCTTTGGAATAATATCGATTTTCAATGATTTGTATACATATAAATGCAACGACCTTTTTGCCACCGTAACCTATATAAACGCTAGACATTAAAATTAGTAGCCCCATACCGTCTCATCATAAAAGACATCATATTCATGTCAAAAGTTAGGACACCCTACAATTAATATAAATAAAAATCAATTCAAAAAAATATTCTTTTAGAAATGCAAATCATAATGCAGAGAGCAAAAAAAAAAAACAACTGAATCGAACCTAATAATCAGTTGAAGCAAATTATATTGTCAAAACTTTTTTGCTGTTTATTTTTTTTGTTTTCTGTTCAACAAAAGAAAATTGCGTGTTGCAGTTTTGTTCAAGTTGAAATTAAAATATGCAGTTTATTATTTTGTTAAACAATATAAATATAATAAAATGTTTTTTTTTTCTTAATATATAATTTTTGATAATTCTTAGAATTTATACTTGTTTTGCGAAACGAGAAACATACAATTTTTAACCCTTTGTTGGTGACTTTAGTATTATTACATATCGGAATACATCTGACACACCATGGAATTCAAAAGAGATTATGTAATTTTAAAGTCACTAAAACAACTCATTTTTGCTCACGTAAGCGGATTATTTTTTAACATTTTAAAGTTTGCATGGCTTGGTTATATGCCCATATGTATGGTTTTATTTAATTCCCAGCCACTCATCCTGTGGCGCTGCTTACGCCATATAGATCCTCTACCTGTATAATATACCATGTGTGTTTGTACCATCTAGGCATATACATATCTGTAATATGACAGAATACATCCGTTTAGTAATGCATCTAAGCGAGAGGTATTATATACACGTATTAAACATTAGTTGAAAGACGCTTGAAGAGTGGGAGTTTGTAATATTTGTATGCAACAAAACTCCCACTCTCTGCATGCATACAACAGAAGATCTGTCGTATCGAATCTGTAGTCTTACAACAAATGTATATAATACGTCTCGCTTAGATGCATTACTAAACGGATGTATTCTGTCATACTACAGATATGTTTATGCCTAGATGGTACAAACACACATGGTATAGCTATGATCCAAATAAACTACTGACAATATGGGTTTCTACTCTCGCCACATTTTCGCTACGATACTAACATTAAAAACTATTGGTTTTGACTTTCACCACCGGCGCTACGATTCTAACATCAAATACCCAATATTTTTTAATTCTTATAACAAAAATCATGATAATTATTAAAGACTATTGGTTTCTACTTTCGCCACAGTGGCGCTACGATCCTATCATCAAATACCCAATATTTCTTATCTTTTTATAACAAAAATCATGATGATCATTAAAAACTGAAGTAGTTTATTATGTACATAGAAATAAAACAACCAGGTGAGAATTTGAAATATTAAATTTGTATATATCGACAAGCTGTTGTTATGTTTCAATAAATAATGATTTGTGTTTGGATGTGATTATGACACTGGTGCTGTATTCAACTACCAGCCAGCTACAACAACCAAGTGGAGGTTTTGTATTTCAATTATAAAAATTTCCGGTTGTATTGTATCAATAAAAAAATGCGGATACATGTATAAAACAATCAATCAATAAATATATAAAAAATCGTTTATATAATATAACAAATAATTATATTAAAATGGAAAGAGAAAAAATTATTTAAAAGAAAGAAAAAAAAAATTGAATTAACGTTTTGAAATATGAATCATTTTAATATCAAAAAATATTTGAAATTCTTTCTGAAAAAGTTTTGTTTTTATTCAAATATTAATTTTATTATTAGAATTTGAAATTAATTCATTCAAAATTCACTTGAATTTCAATTAAAAAATTATTTCAATCAAGGTTACGTTATGAGTTCGCAAAATATTATTCAAAATGCATTAAATTGAAATTCTAATAAATAGAAGAAATATAACAACAGAGTTAATTGTTTGATTACCCTGTATATACTCATCCTGAAAAATGAGTCGTGTGAAATCAATTTTTGTATAACATCAAAAACTATGTAAATGATTTAAATGTACAAATAGATATAGAGAAGAAAAAATAGCATGTGGTGACGTCATAACTTGCGAATGTCATTTGGCAAACTTGTGAAGCATACCCCCCCCCTCCCCCAACCCTCTTGGACGTGGGCTTATCGTCGATTTTTCTGGTTTGCCCTCCTCTAAGTAATAACTTCTTATTTTAAACTCCACCCGTTGGGTACAGTTACTAACTTTGTACAGTTATTTGTCTAAATCAATTCTCAAAATTTTACATGGAGGGGAGAGGGTTGTCCGATTATTTAAATAAATAAATGACTTCAAAAGTAGGCATATTTAATAACATTGGTTTTATGGGAAAACTGTAGATGGATGATATGTTTTGAAAGATTAAAAAAAACTAATTAAAGTTAATAATTTATTGAAAGCAAAAAAAATCCGTTGTGCTCGACTAATTAAGGATGTATGAGCACGGTAGTGGGGACACAAATGTTGATCGTGAATTATGTTATAACTAGAATAGAATTTTTCGATATTTGAAATAATTTTCAAAATATCGAAAATTGCAAATTTTGTTTAATTTTTTAGCTTTCGATATTTCATATGGTACAAATAGTTTCAACCAGTCTAAACTTGATTTAGCGCTCATACTACCTTAATATAAAACGAATATTTTAATTGATATTAAAAAAATAATGCAAAGTATTCAATATCAATCGGTGAAGAAGTAGAAGGGAGAATTAGTAAGTTTTAGTTAGTGATACTAAACAAAACAATAATTATTTGTATTTAATACTTACCTCCCCCCCCCTACTCCTCTCTTTCCCCTGGTTTAATAATATTAGCAAGTATTAAATTAACTTCCACATAGTAAAGTAAAAAAAAAAGTCAGTCAGGGTCACATATAAACAATATAGCACACACAATAATACAAACTTCTAACACACCAATATATTCAACATAATAAAAATATAAATAACATTTTATAATTCGATTGAATTTTGCATGTTGCCAACATTTAAATAACACACACGAATATTATTAAAAATTTTTTTTATTTATTTAAGAAACAAACCAATTTTAATTTTTATACCTTTAGGTTATTTATTCAATTTTCATTTTTATTGAAAAAAATTTTTATTGATTGTGTAAATGGATGGATGTGTAATAGATGACGATGCATTAAGGACTCTTACGTCATCATATAACAATTAAAATTATTTAACGTATGTCTTCATTCAAAAGTTAAATTGGAAGGTATTACAAATAAATTTTATAAGTTTTCCACAACATTTTAAAGTATGGTAGATTTTGATTTAAGGTGATTGTAAACCTACAGTATTGTAAAAAAAGTTTTGATTTATTGCACGGTACATACATATAATCCAAATGCATATGTGTTATTTTTAGCTTTACAATACCATGCAACTACAAAAATATATAATATATTGTGTGCGAGTGATGCTTATAATTTGATAATATAGATATCGCTCTTCAATCATCAATACTCTAACTATAGTCGTCTCTGTTCATCAAATTATAGGTCTTCTATGAACTCATAATTAAATTAAAATTTTGTTTTAATATCATCGACAACCTTATATTTTTATGGTATTATTATAAACTACAAGATTGTCTAAATATTTTAGGTAGTTTTTTAACACACTCTCTAGATTTTTTGACATAGAAATATCCAATTGAAAAGGATAACCTATATGATTCATCATTTTTAGAGTATTTCAATTTCACGGATCTCCTTGAAATTTTGTATAGAGTCATAATTGTTAATTGCGAGCAACTTTTCTTAGTGACTTAAGATATTCTTTTATATGTGCGTGTTTTTAACAACAGTTTATTTTTAATCAGTCAATTCTAAAAATAATAAAATAATCAACTGTTACATCCTGTAAATATCATTTAATATATTAAAAATAAAAACAGTGAACTAATTTTTTTTTCTTTATACAATAATAATTGTTTAGTGATCAAAGACTAAAGAGAAACACAATTAAATAATTTACAAAGAGAAATATTTATTTGAATTTCTTAAGATTGAAAGTTGTATTTATTTTATTTTATCTATTCGTGTACGTCATGATCAGTGTCTGTGTGTCTGTCTTGATGACGATGACGAACATGATGATATAAATTGATATGAATGCACACCTGTACAGTGGTACGTGTGTACACAGATGCTTTTTTATATTTTTAAAATTGTCAGCAGATAAATGAAATTCATAAAAAATTATATGATCTAATGATTTTTATAAAGAATGGATTGCCAATTATTCAAATTTTCTAGCTATATCTTACAGGTTCTAAACCGGACGCGGATATATGTATAAGAAATTTTCAGCTGGGTTATATAAAATGAGATTAGATTTAATTTTAAACTAAAATACTAACAGACCCAAGCGCGCGAATTTTTATTAAGTAAGTTCTTTAAAAAAAACAAAAGTTTCCTTTTGACCTTTTAACATGTGTTTATTTCTAATAACTTAAATCCGATTTCCGTAACTCTTAACTGAAGACAAATGTTAAAAAATTTAAATTATTATATGATGACGTAAAGAGTCCTTAATGCAACGTCATCTATTACACATCTATCGCGTTGAATATGAATCACCAATGAATCTCAACCTAACTCACAAACCAAATTCGATTCTAAATTGATTCGTTACTGCTTGCCATTCACTATCAGATTTGCTTGCCGGCAACCGATCCTGCGGACAAATTATAATATGAATGGAAGCCCTTAAAAAGCACAAGATTTAGAAATAGAATAGGGTAATGACTTTTGTAAAACTTAGAATTTAATATCGAACAAAATATATAATTTATTCATAAAATTTATTGATAATAAATATCATTTTGTGATGGCTGGCTTTACGTAAACCATTAATCAAAATTAGATAAAACCATTAAACTAATAACTATTTACAACTATAAACTATATTCATATTATTTATTTTGGGGTAAAAGGAAATTGTAATATAAACACTTTACCAAAAAAATAAATAAAAATCACTAAAACCACTAAAAATGACAAATATATTAAATTACATTTCCGTTTTTATAATAAATACACAGAAATATCAATTAATAGTAGGACGGCCAGACTTCGCTTTATTATTTTATTTGAAAGAAAAAACATCTGCTATAATCATAATACCTAAACTTCATACACAAGTAGTGACATCTGTGAATATTTATATCGAGTTATATATTTTTTATTTATATTTATAATAAAATAATTAAGTCATTATTTCTTTATTAACAGTCTTTCATTTTGTTATAAAAAGCATGGTACAAAAAAAACACATAATTGCAATATATATTTACAATAATATGAAGAATAAATGGCAACTGGCATGGGAGGGGGTAGGTAGAGGGGATATAAGTATATCATTATGTTGGTTTCGAAGAAATAACATTTGAATTATTGATTTTTTATTAAAAAGTAACATAATAAAATGACAATACTTATCCATTTATTTTTTAAGTATATTCAGAAATTAAGGATGTATGAGCACGTTAGTGGAGGCACAAATTTAAAAAATATGTATTTTTCAATTTTGATGGTGAATTATGTTGAACTTGACAATATAAGACGAAAACTAAGAATAAAATTTTTCGATATCTCGCGTAATTTTCAAAATATTGAAAATAGGAAATTTTTGTTTAAACATTCCCCCTCCAATCTTTCGAAAACCAAGGCAGATATCCAAAAATTTTATTCTTATTTTTCATCTATATTCATGAAGTTATAAGAAAATTCATCATCAAAATTGAAAATAGGATAAAAATAATTTCAACCCTAAATCTACCCCCCTCGTACATCCCTTATATGGATGGAGACACTTGGTTTTTTTACTTGTCTAGTATGTTTTCTTTCTATTAAAAAGTTTTTTTTTTAAATTTGTTTTCATTTATTCCAAGTGAAAATTATCAAAAACTTTCAAGCGTGAGCTAAGTGTTCATAATGCGAGTGCTGACGGGTTAAATACTTTATTATTAACCTAGAAAGTTCGAAATTTAGACAGCTAAGATTTTTCTTCTTTATTCATTTATGTATATGAGTAAACATGTAATATTAAATATTTTAATTTATCTATAACCTAAAAACTAACCTGTTATAAGATGAATACTGCAACCATAAATTCCCATCTCTTAAAAAGTAACCTTAAAATAGTACCTTTTTCTGCCACCAGACAAAATTTGATGAACATGCTATACATTATACATAAGTAATAAAACAAGATTGATTGTATTTAGTTAGTTTAGTAATAGCGATTCGATTCGATTCGACTAACTAAACTATTATAGTTTCTATTCATGCATACAATATGCACATTGATTGGCTCTTAGCCTGACAGTGGCTGTTTACAAAGGTAATATATTGAAATCAATTCAAATCAATATTAGGTTTAATATTAAAGTGATATGTTTATATAATAATAATATTATCTTAATGATACAATTTAGATAATTAATTTTATACAATAATTATCATATTAATATCGATTTTATAACAATATTAATATTTATTAAAAAAAAATTATAATTGATACATTTTAAATAAACATTTGTAATTTAATATTTTTGTTTAGATTAAAAAATACCGGGTGTATAAAAAATAATACTCATTATTAAGAAAAATTCAGTCATTTATATAAAAGATTTTTATCTGTCGTACATAATTCTAGTGCTTAAAAAATCATGCTTTCTGAGAATCATCTTGCGTTCTCAAGTTAATTTTATTAATACCCTATTACGGTGTGAAATTTATAGATTCGAGCTGTTAAAGTTTGCGTTTTTAACATGTAAATCTTATATTGAAGTGATTTTAAAGCAGGGTTCGAAAATATCCGATATTTATTATAAATATCAAAATATCGGATATTTTTGATTTACTTATATCCGATATATATCAAAATTTTGATACTTAAAAATAACTAAAATGTTTTAAAGGTTTTATTTACTTAGGCACTTCAAATCAGACAAGTGAAACCAAAACATAAAATATTCTTCTAGATCAGGCAAAATCAATTAAAAATAATAAAAATTTTTATAAAAAAAAAATCAACTTTAAAACAAAAAACAGTTTTATAAATTGTTATCAGTCAATGGTCATACCTACACTTAGGTAACAAAACAATAAGCATTACAAATAATTACTCTAGAGTATAATCAGTCTTTTAATTATCAAATCAGTCATCAGTCATTCGTAATAAACTGTTAATTATCAAATAAAAAATAAAAAAATGTCGTTTCATAATTGTGCTTGGTTTGCCTGCAAGGAAGATAAAGTTAGATCATCTTCCTATTCTGAATCTTACTTAAACTTACTCTTTAGTAACGAACTTTTTCTGACACGACACAATTTGAGCTTAAAATTTGGGAAGTAGAAATACCTAAACAAACGCCAAAAATTACTAAATAATATTAAATTTTTTAAAATCATTTTTGTATTGATATATATCATAAAAATCCACGTGATATATATCATGATATATATCCATTGATATATATCCTCGAACCCTGTTTTAAAGGTATGCTTTATTATGCACCAAAACTAACATTCATTAGTTAAAAGCATGACAAATATTTCCCTTTCTGTAAAGAAAATTATACCAAGTGGTACTCGTTTTTCCATAATATACATTTAATGTGATGAAATAAATCACATTTCTCTAAATCTTCGGGCATCAATATTTTAAAATCTAATATCGAAAAATTTTTCTCTTAATTCCTGTCTAATTTTCTCAAATTCTAACAGAATCCACCCTCAAAATTTGAAACGTAATTCTTAAATATGTTCAAGCACGCATTTTTCTGATAACGTCCTTAAAATAGATCTTTTCAATAGGGGATAATGGTGATGTCGAATTAGCCATATTATCCATAAAAATGTAAAACAAGACTTGATACCATGACAAAATTTGAAAGTGAAATTAAAATTGATTAAAAAACGAAGAAGTTATAAGCAATCAAAGATTGCATTCAAAGGTTTCCCATCTCTTTTTAGCAAATCAAAGTTTTATATGTAATCTCTATGGTGATACCCACGTATGACGTCATTAGTGGGTAACTTCCTCCTTGTTTAATTAGGAATTTTAAACGTTCATATCTTGCATACTAGTAAAAAGTTTTAAAACCAACTTCACTTTTTTATTCGTGAAGTGAGAATTCTTCATCTGAAGTGATAAAAAAATTTACTTCTATGCCCTATTGCGATTGATTATTTTTTCGGACTAACAGTAATAAGTTTGACAAAGATAGAAAATATTTATTATTCATTTTATCACATTAGATTTTTGATGTTCTAAAACAAAAAAAAATCATTTTTTAAAATAAAAAGTTCTATGATAAAATTTGTTTGTACTTCATATGTTTACTACTAGATAGCGTTCTAGCTTAACCATATTCTGTCAAACAAAAAACAAATGAATTTTTTTTAAAATAATTTTATAATAGCAGATGATATTTGCTTTAAATTTATTAAATATAAAAGGTATATAAAATATTTCAACCGACATTTACATCGCAGACAGTCATAACACAAACACGGTTTTAACTTAAAAAATATGATAACATTTAAAAATACATGAAAACAAAAACATGAGAGTTTATAAGTTTGAGTTTTGTGTGTTATATTTCTTGAAGACATTATTACACAGTTCACCGACTAACGACTACACAATCATATATAAAACAGGTGTTTAGTTTATCATTCATCCATTCAAACATTGGAAAAAAATACACAAAAAAAAAACATCGAACAAGTATGAGTTTGACTTATGAAACGAGGTTTCTGCATTATTTTCAAAGAAATCTACAAATTTATCTTTAATTAGTCCTGCTTTGTAAGGAATATTTAATTGTTTCAAATCGTTTAGGAAATAAAAACTGTTAAATAATTTTTTTGGAAACAATTATTTTGATATATTTATCGATTCATAACCTATAATAGTCGGATCCGATATTAGAGAAATATTAATCCAGTAAATATGTATGAAAATATGGGGTTGCTGTGCAAAAGGTCGGGTAGTTTTGATTTTTGGATATGTTGTTAGTGTTGAGCCCATGACTTAAAATCCAAGTTTTCCACCTCGGGGTGCCAAGGCGCGCCGCGGGGCGCGCCACTTTTTAATGAAATATCGAAAATTTGACCATTCCTAAGTGAAATCTCGCGAACGGTTTATTTTACAGAAAATATTATTTTAATAAATTAAAGGGTAATAAATTTGTGACAGTTTAAGCCCAACACCAGGTTTGTAGCGTAAATAATGGCTGAATTATAGATCTTCAAAATAAATTAACTAAGATAATTGGGATCAATGATATAGGTTGGTAAACCTGCATTATTAATTGATCAGCTGAGTGTTAGTAGTTTAGTAAAAACAAATTAATTCTATTGTCATGTTATTGTCAGATTTGTTGTTTAAAATGATCTGAATGTTCGTGCATGGTTATTGCTTAAAAGTATCATTTTTAAGATACAGAAGTGGCTAGGTCAAGAGAAAAACCCTCTTGAATGGGGCTGGGTATCTACCAGCTTTGGGCTCTCTCCCCTCAAAATGGACAGAGATGCAGCTCCTGAATCCCTTCTTAAAATGATATCTTGCAATTGTAAGAAAGCGTGCAAGAACTCATGTGGTTGCCGTAAAGCTGGTCTTATATGTTCTTCTCTATGCACCTGTTCTCTAGGAGAATCTTGCGAAAACGTTTCGGAAATAAATCCGTTTGAGGGGAGCTTTGAAGACGAAGACGACATGCTGGCGTCAATAAATAACTCTAAACATGAAGATATAGGAGAGTTAAATTTTCCACTGGATGAAGAGAACAAGGAGCATCAGGCAGAGCTTGAGCATTTCCATCCTGGCCCATCAAAAATGCGAAAACTTTAAATAGATACTGTTATCGTTATTTGTAACAAATACTTCCAAAGTGTACTGTATTGTTTTAACTAAATAGGACATTCATTGATTAAAAAATGTTAATATATAACTCCTACAAACACACTTTTCATTCTTTCTTTCATAATTTTATTAATACTTTCTTTTATTCTTTTATAGCAAATAAACTAACATACACAATTAAATTATACGGCGTTTGATTTAAACAATTATATTGTGGAAATATTTTTAAAAAATCACGATTTTCACAAATCTTTGAAAAATTGGTTTATTTTGAAGGTTTGTATTTCAGCCATTATTTACGCTACAAACCTGGTGTTGGGCTTAAACTGTCACAAATTTATTACCCTTTAATTTATTAAAATAATATTTTCTGTAAAATAAACCGTTCGCGAGATTTCACTTAGGAATAGTCAAATTTTCGATATTTCATTAAAAAGTGGCGCGCCCCGCGGCGCGCCTTGGCACCCCGAGGTGGAAAACTTGGATTTTAAGTCATGGGCCTAACACTAACAACATAGGAAAAAATCAAAACTACCCGACCTTTTGCATACCACAATGTATTATTTTACTGAACTATATACCCTCATTTGCTAATTGACGAGAATAGCATTGTATAGGTTTAATTAAAATATAAACAATTTAGGAATGTAAATCTCTGCCTATATATTAATTGATTATTAATTAATTAATTAATAATAATAGCAGCATAAATTGTTTATATCTATTCAATACTGTTTTCATCAATTTACAGATGAAGGTATATTTATCTAATGCTGGATCATAAGGAGATATGCAAGGATTGGTTAATACTAGGGATTTCAATAAAACTTTATATAAATGCATTTTTTGATAAACAAAGTTTCCAAAAATCACAAAAAATTCGTAGGTCATCGGGCTTTTTATTATTATTTTATCGTTCAAAGTTGTCTGAAAAAATGATGAATCATATAGATTATCCTTTTCAATTGGATATTTCTATATTAAAAAATCTAGAGAGTGTGATAAAAAACCATCTAAAATATTTAGACAATCTTGTAGTTTATAATAATACCATAAAAATATAAGGTTGTCGATGATTTAATTATGAGTTCATCGAAGATCCATCATTTGATGATTGAAGAGCGATATCTATATTATCAAGCCATAATAATTAAGTAATCTTTCAATACGGAATCCTAAAAATAAAAAACCTAACAAAGAACAAAATGTACTTGAAAGAGCCTTTTATAAAGTATATAATAATATTTTTAATTTATTAATATTTATAATAAAGGTAGTCAATTGTTACGATTTAAGCCACAAAGTTTTCCGGTTTCAAAAAGTGAGATAAAAAATATTATTTTTGATATAATTATTAATTCTTTTTTTTTTTATTGTTTCAGAACGTAACATATCGTCATCTCGATTACCTGGGTAAGTTTTTCATTAATTAAAATTTATTTTTAATTCCAATCACTCTATAAGTATAGCCTCACTTTCACCCCCACCCCCCCACTTCCATAATGATTAAAAGCAAGAAAATAATATACGAGTGATTTCATTCTAACTGTGATCCTCTCAGGCTTTCATTTTAAAAGCTTTTATTTAGTTTCACCTGTCCCGTTGTCTGTCTGTAATCAAATCTTGCTAGTCAAATTTGATCCACTTCTCGGTTTCCGATTGAGCTGAAATTTTGCATGCACATTTAGTTTGGATGACAATGCAAAGTAAAGTTGTGGCGCCCTGATTTTCCCATCCCTTCCACCATATTTGATATACATATAAATATCATGAGTATGACAGAGTACATGCGTTAAGCAATAAATCTAAGTAAGAGGTATTATAGGTGTTGCAGAGCGTGGCTTATCTGTTGTAGTTAATCTATTCAACTAAGAAACTCCCACTCTACAAGCGTCTTACAACTATCTTAACGCATATCGAAACTTCAACACATGTATATAATATCTTTCACTTAGATGCATTGCTTTACGCATGTATTCTGTCATACTCGTGATATTTATATGCCTAGATGTAAATCGAACATTCTGTATAAAAATCCAACAATAAAACACTTTAGAAAATTCATAATAAATGGTCATAAATTTTTCTCGAAATGAAATATAATGATGTCAGAAACAATTTAATTTTGATAAAGTATAAATAATAGTATTATGTATATAAAACATACCAGACGATACATACTCACCGTCGAATGTTCCAGACGAAAACTAATCGTTCAGACAGCAGCCGGCAAAGCTTTTATACATATATATGTATAGTTATGTATACATGTGGGTTAATACTCGTCCCAGTCTGTTCTGTCCTACGTGAGTTAGTGTCCTATGTTTTTTCATCAACTTGTTTCGAGTTTTTTTTAATAATAATATTTGAGCAACAATTTTTTTTTTGCTTTTGTTAACTTGGGAAAAAAAAAGTTATATATGAAAAATAGATGTGATATTTTTTTCATTCGTATGATGATCGCCGTAAATTTAATTATTTATTCATTTTTCAAACGAGGACTTGATAGAATTCTATAAGGACTAAAATAATATTTATACTAAAAAAATCCTTTCTGTGATGATGCTTTTTAAGTAAATAAAATTATTTTAAAAACTCTAGAATTGAATAAAAAAAACCGTCTCAAGTTATATTAAATGCACATGGAATAATATTAATTCTAGCCAATAAAATAGTATTTCGTCCTTCAAAGGTTTCCTCATCAAAGATGTATATCGTTAATGCTTTTAAAAAACCCCCGACAATTTTTTTTGTTACGGAACCCTAAACACGCACTTGAAACATCTAAGAACACTCTTCATTAAATTATCTTTTTCTTGAACTGATTTTAGGAATCATGGCGTATTTTTTAGTTGTTTCGAGTACGGAATCCGAAAATCATACTTGAAACATAGCTAAGAACACTATCCATTAAATTACCTTTCAAACGAAAAAAAATCAAAATCGGTTCATTCGTTTAGACGCTACGATGCCACAGACAGGCAGACAGGCACACATACACACATATAGCGGTCAAACTTATATAACCCCTTTTTTTGGTTCGGGGGTTAAAAACACTAACTACATAAAAATTATTTAGCCAAGGGCAATAAGGGACTAGGTCCACGACTTTGGCTTGGAATTCTACTTTTAAGGTCGTTTGATCTTGATCTTCAAATGATCTTAAAAATTTACTTGGCTTAAAAATTATTAATTAGGCGAAGGACCTTGATTGTTCTTGATAACTATTCTAAAAAATTGACTATTATCTTTTAATCGGAACCCCCACCAAACTCTGAAACTTTTGTTGAAGTTATTTTTTGATTGGTTAACTCCAAAACGAGGTATTTACCATAATAGATGAAAATGATCCATCCTGTAAGACAGAACCCTTTCATGCGTATACTACACACACTTGTTCCATTTTTATCAATCCGATTCCCCAGCAGAATCAAATTTCTATTGTCCCAAACTTTTTAGAAAAAATTAAGGCTGTCACTAAGCAGTAATATTTAATTTTTTGTTATGCTTAGAGAGAGAGAGACACACAATTTCAAAAATAGAAAAATCATTTTTCAAACAAAATTAGAATGTTTAGAAAATAATTTTGAGTTAAAATAATATTTAATAAATGTAGGACATTTTTGTACTAAATTTAAAATGAAGTTTATTAGTTTGAAATATTCAAATATAAATATTATTATGTTTAATAAATCTAAACATTCATCGTAGGAAGCAAACTTATTAAAACATCTTTTTGCCTTATTTATTTTTGCAATCAAAACATGATATATTAGTTTTTAGAGTCAGGATTTTTATGCATACAAATACAGTTAACATTTCTTTACATATTTGAGAATATACAGTTAGTTGTTGATTCGGAATCTTCGAACACACAACTCCTCAGAAAAAAGAAAAGATATAGAAAATTTACGCATATTGTAATGTCAATTTTCATCATAATATTAATTTTCGTATAATTTCATTTTCAGTGATCTGGAACATGATTTACGTTTATCAGAAGATAGTGATGATGATATTAAACATATTAAACCATCCCATGTAATTCCATCGACAACTGTTGTTGCACCTCTTGAACCGTAAGTTGCACTTTCATTCAATTCTTTTTTTTAACCTGGCATTTTTTCATTTAGCTCGTAAACTCAATGTAATTAGTATTAACGAACCTTGTCATAATACCAAATTGGAAACGCTTCAATTTGGAGACGCTTGAATATATCAAAGTAAAAAAAACTTAAATAAATGCTGATCTATTTTCGATGTTATTTTTAAATGTCCCGCCATTTTACTGTTTTGTACTAGAATATTTATGAATTGTGGGCAAGTGACAAGTGAAAAATTCTGGTGGTTAACAAAAATGACGAAACATTTCATCGGTGAACGTGCCTGGATAAAATTTGGACACTTTTTCACACTTATCTCTTAAATGTTTGAATGCATTCGCTTCTCGATTAAAATGGTCCACCCTGTATATTAGAACTCCGTAAAAAAATAAAAATCCTTATTTTCGTTTTATCGTTTTTACAGTAGAGTCTTAAATTCTACACCAAACTTGATATTGATATGGAAATTATTTATTAAAACATTATTTATATATATTCCAGATTACCAGCAACTCCACCACAAAATCATCCAACTGCTGCTATGACACCATTATTAGAACGTCCACCCGAACCAATCGCACCAATGTCACCATTGGGAAGTTCATCAAGTGAATCCGGCTCAGACACTGGTTCTGATAGTGAATCAAGTAGTGATGACTCTGTGGAAGGTGGGGAAGGTGATATAACAGCACCAGAACGTGGTCCACATACACCACCTCCACTTGACGAAAGTCACACACCATCAAGTCCACGTTGGAATTTAAGTGCATTTGCACCCGCTGAACCTGAACCATTAGAAGAACCAAAGAAACAACAGGCAAATGAATCTGAAATTGATTGTAGTGTTGTGGAAGTGTTAGCTAAACCTGCGCCTCCATTGTTATCGAGTTTATCTGATTCAGATGACGATTCAAATGTCCCGACAACTGCAACGCGACGTAGACGAAAGCCACCACCAGTGGTTTCAAATGCAAAGGTTGTGTCTGATAGTGATGACGATAGTGATAATGAAAGGACTAGTAACATACCAATCAAAGGCCCGACACGTGTTGGCCCTTCACCAAGAGTACGACGTCGCACCAAATCTGTTTCATCATTATCAAGTGACTCAGACGATGAACATCGTGTGACAAGTGTAAGTGAAGATAAAATTTCAACATCATCTACACGAATACCTTCCGATGATAAGAAAAACAGTAAACCAAAAGGTAAACCAGGTCGACCTAGAAAAAATAAATTATCAATGAGTGGATCAGATACCGAAACAAAAGTACGAAAACGTGGCAGACCACCAAAACAAGTTGGTTCAGGTCCATCGCCACGTAGCGGTTCTGATACAGAATCTAAAATACGTAAACGACCTGGAAGGCCACCGACGAAACAGAATAAACGAACACCACGTCAAGAAGTACCATCGTCAAGTAGTTCCGACGAAGATACTAAACCAACACCAACTTTCCAACCGTCACGTGTGTTGGCCCCTGTTCCAGCACTAACCAGTCCAATTCAATCTGACGACGATGACGATGATTGGACATCGACGAAACGTAGTAAACCAAAAATATCACGTAAACAGAGTAGTGATACCAAACAAAGTGGTACGGTGGCATCATCTTCAGCAGGACCTACTGGAAATAAACGTAAGGCAGCAAGTTCATCAAAGAGTGTTGCTGAATTACCGACTGCTTCTGAATCAGATAGCGAAATTGATGTAGTCAGTGCCACGGCGGCAGCATCACGGCAATCAAGGCCTGCAACACGTGTACCTCCACCACCACAAAGTTCAGGGTCGGATCGTAGTGTGTCCCCACCACGTCCACCAAAGGCTGAAAGTCCTGTCAAAGTTGAGAGCGAAATAAAACCCGTCCAAGATAAAAAGAAAAATGATACGCTACGTAAATTGTTCTCAATGGGCGGACCTGGTAAAGGTGGAAAAGGAGGTAAAGGCGGTGGCAAATGTGGAGGTAAAGGTAAAGGAGGTGTTATCATTGTGGAATCAGTGTGTGGTGAATCAGAACGGACGCCAACAATTGACGAGACTGAAAGTGTTAGTGTTACAATTCCTCCTCCCCCTTTAACTTATTTACCAGATGGTCGACCTAGTCTATTATGTCGTATACCTTTAACTAGGATATCACATATACCAAGTAAACGACCATCTAGTACAATTTTACCTTGTTCAACACCATCGTCATCTTTCACCCCTTCCACAACTCCTCAAATCAAAAGCGAAATTAAACATGAACTAGACGATGATTGTGTGGAAATATCACCAAGTGTTATCAAAAGTGAGGAACGAACTCCTAAAATTAGTAAAAATTGTGCGTCTACACCGAATTACATACCTAGTGGCGAAGGACCTTCGACGGGATCATCACAAAAACGTAAACGTGAACCAAGTATTAGTTCAGTGTCTTCGTTGTCGACCACAAGTAGTCGAGTCTCAAAGAGTCATAGTAGTAGTAGTAAGCGTAGAGAAGGACGTAGTGAATCGAAACGACATAAACGACGAAAAGGTGAAATTACAGAAGATCAACCACCAACAAATCATGAACGGGAAGGAGTTACGCCGAAAATTGAAGCATCATCACCAGCTACTGTTCCTCTTCTAGATATACCTGGTTCCTCATCGACTACGACGATTTCATCATCGTGGCAACAACAGCAGCAATCAACGACACAATCGACTCCGAATAGTGGAGCGGCGACAAGTCAACAAGTTCCCTTACAAAAAGTCTATTATTCCTATTTTGAAAATGTTAGTGAAGATTTGTCTGAATCTGAAGAACGGTGAGTTGATTTTTATTTTTTAATCCTTTTTTAGTAATTTGACAAAAAGGGAATCCAAATGGACTTAAGATTACATTCGATAAAAGAGGCTTTGTATTTTTTGTAATTTTCTAAGCTGTTAACAGCTTTACTTCTACCAGATTTAACTCTTACTTTTGTAGAATCGTGAAATTCATTAAATGATCTTAAGCTCAATTTTGATCATCCTTTTTTCTTTGAGTAGTTTGTAGAAACAATTGCTTAGACTGAAAAATTGTTCCTTTTTTCGGAAATATTATGAAGGTCGTATTTCTTGTTTTATTTTTAACAATTTTCTTTACGAATCACTTCAATTTTGAATATTTATTGGGAAGAGTTTCCATTAAATGTTTTTGAAACCATTATTTCCAAGAAATCGAAAATTTGTATTACAAGTAAAGTGTTTCGAGGTTAATAAGATTCTGCTCTTAGATATTTCTTTAAGTCTATGCATTTTTTTAAATCGCAAACGAATAATTTTGAGATAGATTCGCTAGAAGCTTACTATGAAATCGCTAGCCTTGGGTTCGATTCCTAAAAAAGAGTAAATTTTCAGACGATTAAAAACTTTATAAATGATCAAAGAGTGTTCCAGTAGTTTGCGCGCATCGAAAAAGAGCGTCTATGAGTCGTTTCTGTAAAGAATATTTTAAGACTTCTGACTTCGCATATATTTACAAACAGTACATGCTGTGCTTTCTAGAAATATTAGCAAAACGATTTGCCAAATCATAATTTGAATCTGTTTTCTTTCCCTAAAAAGGAACAATCAATAAGTCCCATTTTCTAACATGTAATTATCATTTTTTTAAATGATACTTCTGTCCCCCCTCCTTAGACGTATCCAAACAAGGTTAGTACAAAAAAAATTTTAAGCATCCTGTGTTGTGTTACACAGCATCCTTTTACTTTTCTGTCGACGGAAATTGAAAAGTTTTAGAAGACTTTTTCAATTCAAATATCAATAAATAAATTTTAGAAAACAAAAAAATCGGTAGTTTGCCAAAAATTAATATTTGTTTATTTTTGTTTGATTTAGGGATCAAAACCGGTATTTATCAGAGGCGAAACGTTTAAAGCATGGCGCTGATCGTGAAACAGATGTGACTGCCCAAGGTATGCAATACCTGGAAGCTGTATTACTTTTCCTATTAACTGGACATTCAATGGAACATGACAGTGTTTCGGAGAAAGCAGCGTTTACAATGTATAAAGATACATTACATTTAATTAAGTAAGTTGAATTTTTAATTAATTTGTTTTGTAAGTTAACTAAATTTATTTTTTACCTAATTTTTAATCTTTTGTATTTTTTTTTTTTTTTCCTAGATATATTTCATCCAAATTCAGAAGTCAACAAGATAATTCACCACAAGGGAATATTCATAATAAATTAGCTATTTTAAGGTTAGTATTTAAATTTCCTCTCATTCCTATTCGTTCCCGAATCATCGTTCTCAGAGTCAGGTCGAACTTCGGGAAGTCGAGGCGTCCTGATGTCAAGTTTATAAATGCTTCGTGAAACAGAATCTCTTGGCAATGAATATATTGATATGCGTATCGGACCACTCTGACGTTAAAGGGAACGAAGCAGCGGACTCGTTGGCATGAGATAAATTATCTCAAACTCTTCATTCATCTGAGTCTGTCATTCTCATAGCAAATTGCTCCATAATTTACCGAATAAAAGAATGACTACGATTAGCCCATCTTGATTACTGGGATTTTGTGGAGGGCATGCGATAGACCAAATTGTGTATAACCACAGCTAGCTCATTCGACTGTGCTCGCTTGAAACTCACTAGTGCCCAGTTGAGAACTGTGGTGGGACTCCACATATACCACTTATACCACTATACGGAGGACGATAAAATCTCCATAAATGTTATTTGCTCCTGCTGAAACCTGCAGAGCGTGTCAGGCTTAGAATATTTGGATCCGAAACCATGGATCATCCATCAATCCTGGGAGAAATTGCCCCCTACAAAATCCTACAGCTTCATCTGTTTGAAGTAGAATCTTCTACCCGGGGACGTCTTGCCTTAGTTTGACAGATTGGTCTCAAGAAGTCTCTATTCACATATTTTTTATCATATTATTAATTTTTGTCTTTCTTTTTTAGTTTAAGGACACAGTCATTACTATATTTGAAATTATTTAAAATGAGAAAAAATGAGGCCAAAGAATATCAAAAAATGTTAACGGAATATCACCAAAAGGTAAACATTTTTGTAACCAAAACTTTTCTTTAAAACTTCCAATTTATAAAATTTTTCTGTTTGTTTTCATAGGCAACACTTACAGCACCTTTACAACCGGATCAATTAGGTCCAGTTGTTGGTGGTCAAGGTACACCGTCTCCATTATCACCAACTCCATCACCAGCCGGATCCGTTGGATCTGTGGGTAGCCAATCATCGGGATATCGTAGTGATGAACTAGCATCACGTAGTGGTGTTACGAATACGAGTGGGGGTAATAATATTGTTGCCGTTGGTGGTCCAAATTCACAACAGCAATTAGTGGCACAAATTGGACCAATCATGCCCGTTTCATTGAATATACATCAAGCAATGCAGAAACAAACACAACATTTCAGTTACCTACTCTCATGTCATGATTTATGGGAGCAAGCTGACCTTTTGGTACTTAAAGGAAAGCATAAAGGTAAGCTAAGTTTTAAAACATCATTACTTATTTAATTTAATGTAACCTACTTTTATGAGAGGGGTCGTCTCAAACACCCCTTTCACCTGAGCCTGTGAAGGAATCATTACAACAAACCCATCTGGATTACTATGACATTGAACAGGACATGCGACTAGCCAAACTGTGCTTGTCTGAAATTCACTATAGTACAGTTGAGAAGGGTGGTGGGACTCTTGACAGTACATTGTCAATTGAACTGCCACGTTCAAAATTGATTGATGATCCTTTTATTATTCCAGTTTCAATAATTGATAGGTAAGGTTAGAGTGGCTGTCCTGGGGGTGGGACACACTTAGACCATAGGATCCGTTGTGATACCGTAAATGGGTTGGCCCATCCCCGGCCAACGATTTCATGGCCCATTCCGGCCTTTTTATTTCGAAGCTTTTTATTATTCCAGTTTCAATAATTGTTATTTTTATTTATTTTTCCAGAATTTTTCATCGAACTAGATCAATATTGTCGACCGTTAACTATGCATAGTTCATTTAAACATTTAGTAAGATATGTGCGAGCTGGCATACAACGATTAAAAGAAATGTGACAAGATGATCTTCAATGGTCCCCAAATGAAGAACCATTTTACCAAAATGAACATTAACCATCATTATCTCATCAGAAAAAAATGGAACATTTGAAAAAAACGGGTTTGTGTCTTCACATTTATGCATTTTGGTTTGTTCTTAAAGAAATAATTTGTGCATTTAAATTTAAAAAAAGGACAAAATCGATAAATTTTTATCGATTGTGTTTGTTTACGTCATCATCGAGTAAAGGACCTATTATCGATTGTTTGCTCTTTTATTTTAAGTAATTAAAATTTAAAAAAAATGAATAGTGTGCCACTTTTTTCTCTTTCAATCAAAAAAAAATTTAAAAAAATTATTAAACAAAAAAAAAAACGCGCGTGCGCAGAGAAATTTTTTAAAAAATTTTCAATTTTGTATACTATTAATTATATTTAAATTAATTAAAAATATTGTAGATTAATTATTATTAATTATTATATTATTATTAAAAATTACAAAAAAAAAATTACAAAAATATTATTAAAAAAAATTAAAATAAAATAAATTTATTATTATATGACCTACGTGGACAAAGAGGACCGACCGATTAAGGAAGAAGAGAAAAAATGAAATTTGTATATTTTTGTAAATAATTATTAAAATTAATTATAAAAAAAAATAAAACACAATTTAAAAAAAATGATAATATATAAAAAAATATATATTTAAATAAATAAAAAAAAATATTGTACAATTTTTTGCTATAGTAGTGGCCTAGTAAATTTTTTTAAGTCTTTTTAGAGAATAAGTAAAAAAATTTATATTTGCAAAAAATAAAAATAAAAAAAAACAAAATTATAATGTATACCGGGTGTTCAGTGACTAAAGTAAAACTGAACGCACTGTATATTTCGCCACTGAAAAATAACTAAAAGGCTCTCCATAATTTTATTTTTTTTTCTGTTGAGTTTTTGTTAAAAAAAAGTTTTGTTTCAGTCACAATGCTTGAAATTTTTTGATATTTTTGAGAGCTGTTTCAATTAAGTTACACTCCAGATCATGCATCCACGAAATCCCGAAAAATATACAGGCTATTAACCTAATTAGATGTTTCTTTTTAAGCAGAAATCAGGGACACAATTAGATTTATTCAAAAAGTTTTAATTTTTACCCCCCACAAACTACTAACATTTTTTTATGATGTTTGTTATCCTTGAACCTCCTGGGATCTAACACAGCTCTTTTTTAGGGTACATAAGTGAACTTGAAGATGCGCTACTCCAATTTCTCGAAGTATTATCATGGAAATCCTTTTACAAAAAAACTGATCTAGGAAATTAGGGCAAAAATCGAAATTTATACTTCGAGTAATAGAGGAAATCGGAGTAACTCATCTTCGAGTTTATTTCTAAGTGAACCCTGGTAACAAAGAGTGTCGGGTTATTTATTTTTGCGAAATTTATTTTATTAAATGACCTATTCGTAATTCAATTAAATCCGAAAAGATAAGGATTTAAAATGGGAGCATGAAATGTGGTGTAAATTAGAATACAAAAATAAGTGTAAAACTAATTTGGTGTTTAGTAATCAGTGTGAAGAATGATGATCTCAAAACAAAACAAAAGTGGTGATTAAACAGTTTCAGACCCATTTCTACAACCTTTGATTTAACTAGATCCACCGATTCCACAAAATATAAAAAGGTAGGAAAATTCTGATTAAATCGAAGTTCATGGAACATTGGGTCCTAAAACCTAAGCATAAATGACCAAAACAAAAATTTAAGTGCTTGTTATTTGTAAAAAATTTATTTATTTGTTCCTTTTCTTTTTGAGTTTGTTAAAATTAAAAAATGTACAAAATTATGTGTATAAAAAAAAATGACTCTTCGAGTAAAAAAAAATTCTAAATCTATGTAAAAGAAATGCTTAGTAATTAAAACAATTCAGTATTTTGTATCTAGATATTTGAGATCTCGTATGAAAATTGTATCTAGATCGATTTACTGACACAAAAAAACTGTTAAATTACTCGCGTAAAAAATAATTCTCAAATTTGTATAAAAAAAATGCACTTATTTTCTCATCGCAGAAATATTTTTTATAAACAAAAAATAAAATATAAAAAAACGTTTAATATTGTAAAATTGTCCCCTGTTAACTGACTTACCGGCAAAATTCAAATTTATTTTATATCTCCAGCATTTTACAAATGTTTTCAAAAAAAATCATGACAGAATTTTCACAACTAAAAATTCTATTTTAAAACATTTGTAAAAGACAACAATTTTTTTTAAATAAGCAATTGTGAAAATTCGAGTTTATTTTTTTAAGATAATTTACTTTTTAAATAAATATATTATAGTCTATTTCAAATAATTTGAACACAATATATACAGGGGTCTTTCAACAAGAGGTATTATTTTTCACATTTTCGCATAATTGCGGCTGAATTTCGCGAATAACAGCACGAATATTACCTTTGAGGCCTTGAATATTTGTTGGGGTATTGGCGTAGACTTTATCTTCAACGTAGCACCAAAGAAAAAAGGTCGATTTCGAGAAATTACACGCCCGGGAAATTTTTACTCAATAGAGCCCTTGTTTCAACAGATGAATGGCAGCCCTACTGAAAATAAACGTCATCCACGTTCATTGTCTCAATTTTAGACCAAAAATGTCAATCAACATCATTCGAAAACGCAATCCATTCACTGAAACCGTCGCCCCAGCAACATTTTTGAAAAAATACTGCTCAATGGCCCCGTTACCCCAGTAACCGCACCAAACTGACACTCCTTTTAAATAGGTAAGTTGTTCAATTATTTCTTTAAGGTTTTCGGAGTCCCAGATTAAAATGAGCACTTCCAGCTCCTAGTCAGCGAATGTACGGCGTTTTTCCATGGTCTAAAGCCTTCAATTATTGTGTCAACTGCATGCACCTTTTAAACATGTGGGCCAAGATCTTTATTCAAAATACGGTGCAAAGTGATTGTGAAAAGAGAGAATTCCTGTGATCATCTCAAAATGGACAAACTGATACAGCTGTGATATTTTCAGTTGACCTAGCCGAACGATCACGAGTTGAAGTCGATGACCAAACAGTTTTTTGGTCAACATCAAACTTTACGAATCGTTTTTGCAACATTTTCACCGTTTTTTGTAGCAAATTTTTAGTATTTCATTGCGTTGTGCGAGTGTGTATCGATTCATATCTGAAAATTTCCTAGTTTTTTCTTTGTTAAACGTCATCGATTGACAGTTAAATGTTGACAGGTGAAAAATTTAAAATGACACCTCTTGTGGCCCATTACATATAATTAAAATTATATATCTAAACATACCTTTAGAATATTTTAAAAAACAAGTAATTTGGAATGTTTATTTGGTACACTCTGCTGTAAATTAAATTACTTATGCGCATGTGTGCATCTTCTAAGGGTTATAATTGTATTTATACTGTGTTTTAAAACTATTTCGAAATATTATAATATTTTTAGAATAATAGAGAACAAAAAAAAATAGACATAATCGAGAAAATGATGCTTAAGGTAGATGAAAAATTATCTTTATGTCTTCTAGGTTTCAAAAAAGGCCTAAGTGTAAGACACAACCCTGGGTATCATAACTTCACCACAATTGTTAATGCTCCGGATCGTATAATTATACCACTTCGAAATCCTTTAATCATGCATGATCCCTTTTCCTTCCATTTTACTTGAAAATCGTTAACAATTAGTGGTGTCAGGGTTTCATTCTCTAACCTATGTGCAAAAATCTGTCTATCTAACTTATTTTAAAATAAAATTATTAGGAAAATGAACTCATACAAAAAAATTTTCACTATTTCTACTTATTTGAGAAAAACGATTATTTTAATTTGAATCAAAGTCGTTCAAAGGTCAATCATCAAATAATTTGTAAATTTTCCAAAAATATGGGAATAATGGCAGATAAATCTTATTTATTTATTTTTTTTGTTAGCTACTTAAAAACAATATTTTCTGTTATTTTCTTTTCATGTTATCTCTTTTTTTTTATAGTGTACTTAGTGAGAAATTTTTTTTCTTTGAATTCTATATATATATGTATTTAGACGATAGAGGGATTTTTGGGTTTGGTTACTCCGAAATAAAAATTTATTTTCGGGCCATTTTCTTTTTTTTGTTATTCGATTTGTTTTATATATACAGTGTGTCCCCGGATAGAGGTAGCTATACTTGTAAATTTTTTTATTTTGCATTTTAAGAAAAAAAGTCATTCTTTATAAAAAGAATCAAAACTTCTTATAAAGACGGACTTTTTTTCTTAAAATACAAAATAAGAAAATTTACAAGTATAGTTAGCTCTATCCGGGGACACACTGTATATTTAAATTGCCAAAAATATTTGTAAATATTTATTTAAGTTTTCTTTGTTAATAGTTTTTTTTTTCTTTTTATTTTGTAAATAATATTTTTTTCATGAAGTTTTTTACGTTACAAAAATTGTTTTTGTAAAAAAAAATTACTGGGACCAAAAAACTCGCAAGGGACAACTAAAATGGTCGCACACAAATAATTGATAGAATATTTATTTTTTTATTTAATTGAATAAATTTTTATTATTTAGGGTAAAGATGAACCTTATGAAGACTTTTTATTATGGCAGTTTAGCAGATTTTATTTTAACCCTTCAGACCTGGTCGTCTTTCGCACCTCTCAAATACTCTCACGCTATTGCGCCAAGGGCGAAATTTCAAATTTTATTTACAATATATTTTTAGGTTACATGCGAAAATACATTAATTTATATGAAGTAATAGTATATTTAATTTATTTATTAAATTCTGGATAAATAATGTTATTTATAAAATATGTTATAACTAGCTTGAAACCCGCCCGCTTCACTGGGAAAAGTAAAAACCACCGCTTTATAGCCTGTACCTCTCTAGATCTCACTTAACCTCCTTCCATAATATTCGAAGGGATTGTTTTACACAGCTTTTCTCATTAATTATATCAGAAAAGATATAATTACTATTTAAAATTTTTACAGAAACCTTTATGGTTCAAAATGGTGATATAGATATCATTAAATATATAATAATTAGTTATCACTTTTTATCTATCTGTCATCTGTCATTGAAAACACAGTTTATCTACGGAGATAGCCGAAGTATAACGAACCCATTCAAATTGAGGTTTTTTATCGACTTTGCTGAAGCAATGAGAAAAACTCTCACAGCTTTTTATACAATATTGAGCTTGAAGTTTTATCTGTAACATTCTTGTGAGGATTTTACGACCCTTGAGAGACATTTTATTTGTTTTAATATCCCACTCGAAGGAGACCAGGAATCATTATTTATTTATTTTAAAAGGTTCATCTTACCTGATAACTCTTGAATGACGTTAAAAATACAAAAAAATTTTCTTACATTTTTATATTTAAACAAAAAAATTTTATCTTATCCATTTTTTATTGTATATAAATAATTAGGGACCTCGCAAAAATAAATTTTTTCATTTTTCCTCTTTTTTTTATTATTAATGTTTTTCTTTTTGTATGTTAATTGGAAAAAATATTTTCTTTCTTTTTTTTCTGTTATTTATTTTTGTATTTTTTATATAATTTATTTTTTATTTATATTTATAATCTTGCCAGAATTATTATGAAATATTTTTTGTTAAAACGTTTCTGGCATATATTTTGTGGTAACCAAATCTAATTAATATAGCCCAAAAAAAATAAAAACAGTTTATAATTGGTGGGGCTTTCAATTATATTAATTATTATTCATTATTTTAAAAAAAAATACAAAAATCAAAATTGATGAGAGATCAGATTTGATGTTCACACAGATGTTTATATTTAAACTTAGAATGCCAACTAATTTAGAAATTAATTACAATAATAATTAAATTCAAATCCCCGATGATAAAGTACGCGTAATCGGCATCGTATATCAAGAAAAATCGTGCTTTTCCCATTAAAGCTGGTTGTAAATTCAAATAATTATCCCAAAAAGAAATTAATGTGTTATATTTCCGAAATTTTTAGGTTTTTAGGATTTAAATATTTCTCTTCATTTTAAAAATGCCTGATTTGTAATACAAACAGTTTTCTTTTCAATATCTCCGGTTGGAAGGAAGGGAAATGTACAAAATATTTTTGTTAGGCTTTTGAATTTAAAGTATAAACATCTATGATGCAACAAAAATTAAACAACAAAATTTTGAAGAACAATAGTTGTAAGCTACAAAATATTAATTAAAAAAAAAACAAAATGAATTAGTTCGAACAAAATTTGAGACATCAAAAAAAATTATTAAAAAATAAATCAAATCAAAATATTTAAATAAAAATATGAACAATTTTTAACAACCCAAAAGTGACCTTTTGTAACGTGAACAGCAGTACCTTGTATATATTATACATTTATTATATATTAATTAAAAATTTGCAAAAAGTAAAAAAAAAAATTCAGTTAACATAATATATATATAGTAAGTTGCATTATATATTTCATCTACCAAGGACCTAGAATTGTTTTACAAAAAATTTATTATTATACATATTATTACATAAATCATTACTTGTAAATATATATAATTCAATATTTAAACATCTGACTTTTATTTTACCCATCCTTATTTCTCCAAATAATCCCACATTACATCTAATTTTCTGAATAAAATTTAGGTTGAATTGGTAAGTATGTCTCCAGTAAAAATTATAAGTTGATTGTAAGGTAAGTAAGAATAGTTCATTAAAAAAATGAATCAATTATTAATAACACGGAATGGACCTTTGGTTAATGCATCGGTCTTTGAAACCACGGTGCTGGAGTTCGAATCCAGCTGGGGATAAAACTTTTATTTTAAATAAAATTTTACGTTTTTCTACATTCATATATTTGTCTCTTTTGATTCAATACACTTATGTATACATCTCACTCTCTTATTCTAAATAACATCAAGTATGCATATGTCATAAATCAATCACTCTTCTATCATAAGGTAGGAGGTGGTTATTAAAATATGTCATAAATCAATCATTCTTCTGTCATAAGGTAGGTGGTTATTAAAATATGTCATAAATCAATCACTCTTCGGTCATTATGATGGTGGCTATAATTTTATAAATCTTTCTCATTCTTTTATAATTATCATGTTCTCCTATTACAAAATATTAAAAAATATTAAAATTTGTACTTCAAAAACGAAAAATTAATTTTCACATGCTAAAATTTTAACTGTTTAATGAAATTTTATAACATTTTGTAATAGGAGAATATGTAATTATAATTTTATCTACGTTAACATGTTCTCCTATTTCCAAATATGATAATATAGCATAAAATCAAAAATTTCCTTGAAATTTAAACTGTCAAATGAAATTTTATAAAATTTGAGTATGTATATGTCATAAATCAATCATTCTTCTGTCATAAGGTAGGTGGTTATTAAAACATGTCATAAATCATCAATCACTCTTCGGTCATTATGATGGTGGCTATAATTTTATAAATCTATTTCATTCTTCTATAATTATCATGTTCTCCTATTAAAAATGCATAAAAATTAACGATTTAATTTAGAAAAAAAGTAAATTTTAGTAAAAAAAAATAAAAATCAACCAATTTTTGAATTCTTGTATTAGGAGAACATAATGACAAAAAAAAAATGAATAAATAAAATAATTAATCATCTTTTTTAAATCGTCAGTTTTCATATATTTGTATTAAGCAAATAGAATGACCAATTTTTACAGTTAGTTATTGAGACGTAGTTTTTCTTCGCACATTATTATAACATTTCACGGATGATTATTCTAGGAAAAGTGTAAAATTTTTCTGTCACGAAAACTTTTATAAAAATAGTACACCCGGTTAGATACGAACCGGAGTACTCTGTTTTCGGAGCCTGTTGTACTAACCACAGCGCTACTCAAGTTACAACACCCATTTATACTAAAATGGAACATAATGGTAAATGTTTTCAATTCTTAGAAAAAAGTTTCCTGTCGCTCGTTACACATTTTTAACTCTCATCGCAGAGACAAAAGTTTTTTTTTTATATATTTGTATTAAGAAAATGGAATGACCAATTTTTAGTTAGCTATTGAGATGTAATTTTTCTTCGCACATTATTATAACATTTGGCGGATGATTAGGCTAGAAAAAGTGTAAAATTTTTCCGTCACAAAAACTTTTATAAAAATAGTAACCTTGGTTGGATACGAACCGGGGTACTCTGCATTCGGAGCCTGTTGTGTTAACCACATCGATACCCAAGTTATAATACTCAACTTTACAAAAAAGAGTACATAATTGTAAATGTTTGCAATTCTTAGAAAAAAGTTTCTTATCGCTCGTTACACATTTTTAACTCTCACCGGAGAGACAAAAGTTTTTTTTATATATTTGTAATAAGAAAATAGAATGACCAATTTTAACAGTTTGTTATTGAGAGGCAATTTTTCTTCGCACATTATTATAACCATTTGACGGATGATTAGGCTAGAAAAAGTGTAAAAATTTTCCATCACGAAAACTTTTGTAAAAATATTAACCAAGGTTAGATTTGAACCTTGGGTACTCTATTTTCTGAGCCTGTTGTGCTAACCACAGTGCTATCCAAGTTATAATAGTTACCTGTACTAAAAGGATACATAATGGTATTCTAAATGTTTGAAGTTCTTAGAAAGAAGTTACTTATCGCTGGTTAACTTGCAAGTAAAATCTGTAATAAAAGGTAGATGAAAAAGAAAAATAAAAAAAGTTTGTAGTATCATTATCAGTCAGTATATTTTGACTAAAATTAATAATAATTGTCTATACATAGTTTTTTTTTAATAACATACAATTCTATATAAATGTACAATAATAATAATAATAATAATATTAAAAAGAAAAATGTAAAAATTATGAATTAATTATAATACCACATACAAGAAATATTTTGTGTCAGATCTATGGAATTTCATATACACATTGCATGATACACGTCATTTTTTTTACCATTTTTTTAGTGTCAATTTATCAATAAATAAAATAAAGTGAATTTTTTTTTAAATCATATCATCCAACCATATATAAAAAACATTATCCAAGATCTGAACCATTTTTAAAAATACATTATTAATATGTTTTTTTTTTTTTTTGTTTTGTTTTGTATATTTTAAAAAATTTAAACAGTACCCTATTAGTGTCTGAGTTGTGTGTAATTCTTAAAAAGAAAAACGAACAAAAAAAAATTAAAATAAAAGTAGAAAATTAATGTTAAGAGCAATTATTATTTATTGTATTTTGTTTTTTTAACTTTGTTTGTTTAATTTTTTTTCCACAAATTTTAACAATTTGAAGTCAGCAAAATGTTAAAATTTTTATATAAAATTTTTTAAATATAGTAGAAATTATTTAATTTTCTAATATTTTCTATTATATTTTCTTTTTTTAGTTAAAATTTTACTTTATTACCGAGATTATGAAAAATCATAACTATTTGGATTCGTCTGAATAAAAGTAAAAATTATCTAGTAAAGGTGGGTTTTCATTCATTGACACCACTAAACTTGGGCGTCAAGTAATTTCAAACGAACTGAAATTGACTCTGGCGACAAATATTTCACACTAAGTGACCCCAATTTTTGATACTTGTGCCACTGACGTCGATTACTGTTCTATTGACGTTACATGACGCAATTTGAAGTTGATCGTCAAAGAAACTGTACTATAAGAATCTAAGTTTTAGTTGGAATAACCTTGTAAACTAGATTTATTTCCTTTCTGACAGCGAAAAACAAAGCAGCCCGAGCGGTACTGCTTTGAAATAAGCTTAACTATCATTAAAACTCACAGGAAGCTTGTTCCACAAACTAAAATTGAATGAGCAAATCAATTCTGGCAGATGATCCTAATCTATTTACAGAAAAGGGAAGAAAGTGCTCTAGTATCCCAAAAACTTAAATTTATGTCATTTGAAACTAAATAGTCTTGAGACTAGACTTTAAGACTCCATCCACAAGTGGGGATAGCATAAACAACACTATCTTACACTGAAAATTAGTCTTTAGATATTTCTGCCAATGCTGTAAAACTAAACCTAGTTTAAAACTGTTTGGTCTCCCATTATTTTCCAAAAAAATGGCTAATTTATTAAGTTCGAAAGATTAAAACAAAGAAATAGTCGAATAAAATCAATTATAGATAACATTTTCGAAAATAATCACAAAAAAACGATAATCGGCATGAAGCAAGACAAACTTTACATGTCTCACCACAATGATTTTGGGCTAACAAAGTACTGAAAAAAGGGAGACCTAAGACACATAATAGAGAGCAAATTAAAATAACAGTAAAAGGCAAATTCGATAAACGGAACTAAAAAGGCGTATTCTTAAAACAAAAAACAATCGAGATCTTTTGATTTACGGAAAACCGATTTCCACATTGAATAAAATCAACGATAAATGAAAATATCAAATAAATAGTACAGGTGTACCAGGAGTCGAATCTGGCTCTCTTGGATTCATGTCAGGAGCATAACCAATTAAGCTACACATCAACAATTTTCTTTTGGGGCAGTAATAAAGTAAAATTTTCTATTCCATAAAATACAAACAATTTTCAACAAGATGATAAATCATTTTTTAAAATTGTTATGAAAAATGTGTTATAAAATTTTTAAAATCTTATTGAAAAGTTTTTGTTTTTTTAGTGTCTAGTATAAATTTTTCATTTCAAGGGGAAACCTTCTACGGGACTAAAACCCCCAAAACTTTTTATTTATATACTTTTTATTTGTTTTTAAAATAAAATTCTTCCATCGATTTTTTTCTGAGTGTTCTGAACACCGTTTGTTAAAATATTTTCTTGAAATTGGATTCCATAAAACTCTTCTTAATTTGTTAGAAAACTTTCAAAAATTTATTAATTGAATCATTTATTTTTCTTCATTATTGTTTTTCCGTTTTAAACATTCTTCTTTTCAACAGAGAAGAAGTTCATAAATAACCACATACTTGATCGAAATTTCAACTTCCATTGTGAAATGCTTCTCCATAATTTTTGGAATGTGTTTGACAATATTGATTTGTGCAAATATTCGATCTAAATGAATCAATTAATGATTGGTTGTTTAACATGAAAACAAATTTACATAATTATAAATATTAATTTGCTGAATTTCTTCCAAAATATTCGAATAACAATGCAAAAGAAAATATAATCGAATTTTCTTTGTTTAATAATAATAAAAAGATTATTTTAATAAAAATTGATTAAAAAATATTCACTAAGTTAAAAAATTGGACTCCTGCAAGAAAACTTGAATTCTGAACAGAAAACCAAAAGGTTGATAATGCCCAGGAAATTCTGCATTGTGATTCGAAAATTATTTTAGCCGCCATAATAAACTTTTTTTTTTTTTTTTTTTTTTTTTACTTATATAGTGTGTCCCCGGATAGAGGTAACTATACTTGTAAATTTCCTTATTTTGCATTTTAAGAAAAAAAGTCATTCTTTATAAGAAGTTTTGCTTATTCTGAAAAGTATGTAGGAATATTTAAAACTTCTTAATAATGTACAGGGTACCCAAAAATTTGTAATCACTATTTTTATTTTTGGTAAACTACCCTTCTTTTTTATTAGTTGGCGAAATTTTACTAAGAAAAGTTACTCGCAATTAACAATTATGACTCTATTCAAAATATCAAGAAGATCCGTGTACTTTAATTATAGCATCATTTTTAATTTGAACAAAAGCTGTAATTATAAAAAAACGTAAGAAAGAAAATAATAATGAATCAATTAACATGTACTATCCATTACATGTATGTAATTTTTTGTGGACTAGTTTAGAAAATTAAAAAGAAAATTTATTTTCTCGGAGAAACATTCACTAAGAATGGAATTGTCGAAGTTGGAAATATCTTCTTGATATTTTGTACAGAGTCATAATTGTTAATTTCGAACTGTTTTAAGTAACATATTGTCAACTTTTAAAAACGAAGGGTAGTTTACCCAAACAAAAAAATAGTGATACCAAATTTTTGGCTACCTTGTACATTATTTAGAAGTTTTAAATATACCTACATACTTTTCATAATAAGCAAAACTTCTTATAAAGAATGACTTTTTTTCTTAAAATGCAAAATAAGAAAATTTACAAGTATAGTTACCTCTATCCGGGGACACACTATGTTTTATATACTTTTATCCACAAAAATTTCCGAGATAAAAATTTATAAAATTGTCAAAATCAGTAAAAACATCAATAAATTTTGATTTAATTGTTAAAACCTAATTGTTAAAATGAAAATTGACTTTACCTAAAGAAAAAAAAATTAAAATATTATACAATTTACAAATTCTAAGGTACAGTACATTTTTTTTTTTTATAAATTTTTTAATTTGCAATTTTTTTTTTAAATATGAAATTATTTGCATATCTTTTTTTTTTGTTTTTAAAAATTTTTTTGTTTTTTCAAAACAGGCCATCCATTAATTCAGAGATTCTTTGGAGTTTTTTTACGTTTTTTTTTATAATTTTTTTTTTACATTTTTATAAATTTTTTTATATATTTTTTTTTATATTTTTATTATTTAAATAAGGACAGGAGAGGGGATAAGTAAAATTAATGTATACAACCATTCAAAAATATTTTTTTGTTGAATTTTTTTCCCCAATTATTTTTTTGTTCATTTTTTAATTTTTTTTTGTATGTGTAATTTTTTGTAAAAATATTTTTTTTTATATATTTTTCAATGATTGTATTCTGGCTGTGATAATTTGGCCATAAAAACCAAAGACATCTGGCGCGAATAATTATGATGTTTTGCAAATGAATTTTGTGCGCTAGATTATATGAAAATACACTTCTATCTAATATTTACTATAAAAATGAAATGCCACACCATTTTTTTTTTTTGCTTCACAATTACGCCCAAATAATCTAAAAATTATATAGTGTGTCCCCGGATAATTGTTAATTTCGAGCAACATTTTGTTAACTTATAAAAAGAAAGGGTAGTTTACCAAAAAAATAAATAGTGATACTAAATTTTTGGCTACCCTGTACATTATTTAGAAGTTTTAAATATTCCTACATACTTTTCAGAATAAGCACAATTTTTTTTTATAAAGAATGACTTTTTCTTGACCTTACAAGTATAGTTACCTCTATCCGGGGACACACTGTATGCTTCCTCACATGATAATATAATATTAGAATACTAAAATGAATCTATGTTTTTAAAATATGCATTTAATAGTTTTTCCTAATAAAAATCAAGTGATCGAAAAAGCTAGATTTGATTAAGCCATTTTTTTAAGTGCAAACTCATTTAAAATTTGGGCAATAAAATAGCTAAAAAAATTTTTGTACTAATCTCAATTTAAACTTTTTTTAATATTTCAGAAAATTAACGAGAAATAAATTTCTTTAGCCGTAATCTTAAATCGTAGAAAATCGTCTTTTTTGAAACAATTCGAATGACAAGATTTAAATTTTTAGTTTAGGTTTTGTATTTTGTTTGAGAACAAATAAACTATTTTATCATATTTAAAATTACCCGACTATAAATCAAAAACTTAAAACGAAAATGTATTTTGGCTGTAATTTATTTAAAGATTCAAAACGTTTAGGAAAACGACAAAGATTGAAGACGTTATCTGTTAATATTTAGAACTGATATCACATTTTTACGTTTTGAACCTTTTAATCCAAAATATTTAATTCAATCACCATCAAAGACGCCACAGACAATTGGTTTGAAAAAAAAATGTTCTTACCTTTTTCGCATTACCATTAAAAATTTTAAAAAAAAAAGCCTCCATACATTCAAGTTTAAATAGAGAATAGTTGAATTAAAAAAAGGACCAGTTATTGGAGAAGAAATCTATTGAATAATGTTATTTTAGTGTGTTTCACAATCACGTTTTTGTCACCCGTCTGGCTATTATTACGTCACGCTTCCATAATACCAAACCTCTATGTATAAAAAATTACATCGATTTCGAAATGATTATCAAGATTATTTAATTTAGTCATAGAAGTAATAACGTAGAACCTTTAAAGTGGCCATCCAAACGGTTGATCGCTATAGAGAGAAATCTAAAATCGATTCTTTATTGTTTCGATTTTACATGAATCAATTCTTCATGCTAAGAATCGACTAGTGGCGTCTATAGGCGAATTTATGAAACTGCGTCTGCTCGCTGTGGTTACTATTGTAAAGAATCTTCGAAAATTGTTTTATTTTTGTAAAAGTGTAGGACAAAATATAATTGTAAAAAAATTTCATTTCAGACATTTCTTTTTTTTTCAATTTTTAAGATCGATTCGATCGAGTTTATTTTTTATTGAATCGATTCTCGGTAAGCCGATTCAAGAATCGCCCATCATGTGTCAATTTATTTTGGCTTTGTGATATTGAAAATTTTCTTGGAAGAAGAAAAACATTCAAAAAAACGTTATTCAATGAAAATCATATGAATTAAATTGAGTAAGGCTAATTTTTGTATGTATGTACGTGTTTATACAATAAATCAAAATATTCGCGCGTTGCCAGGGTGCGAAGTAAAGAAGGATGAAGGTCTCTTTATTCGCAGTCAATAATTCACTTATTGCGTTTCCTATGCTTTTACGCCTCTATGTTATATTACCTCTATGAATTACTTCAACATTATTACTGTCAAGCAGTGTTGCCAATTCTACCAACTTTGAATATCTTGATCAAATCTACTACCTCGCAAAAAAAATTTAATTCTATGTCTCATGATATTATATTTTTTTGTTTTTATCGACATATCGAAAAACAATTCTAAATGGTCTAAATAAAGTATGAGGTGAAAGATCTAGTTTTGGAAAAGACCGACTTAAATCGATAAAAGGACATCACGGTAGATTACGCAGAAAAAAAGAAAGAAAAAGAAAACGACCACTTAGACAAATTTTGGGCTGGCATCACTGCTATCAATTACTGTCCGTTTAATTTGTTGCTAATTATTTTGGCGTCAAGCTTTGTCAAACTGACAATAATTGACACCATTAGACGCTAATGTCAATTACTGTAAGTTTGAAATTACTTGACGTCCAAATTATGTTTCAATGAAAACGCTTCTTTACAATAAATGACGTTTCCATATCGTAATTGAATCGGGTTTAATATTTCGAAACGCAATCTAATATCTTAACATCTTGGGTTAAAAAAATATTCTCTAATAACTGGGTTAAAATAAATAAATAATGAATATATAACCTATAAAAATTTTAATCAATCACACATGCCGATGATCATGATAATAGATCTAAGGCTAGGTGTAGTATCTGACAGTAATTTTAGAACGGCTGGAAATTTGAGATGTTATTGTCAAAATCGTGTCTTAAAACTTATACCTGTACAAAAATTTGCATAGCCAGAGACTTATCTTAAAATTTATGAACATTCGTTGAACGGTAATCAAATGAGGTAAATAATTGTCGATGAATGTCGTATTACTGGATGTGTTAAATTACTGAACGTCCGCATTACTGAGACCCTATTGATCTTCTTATTTGAATATCACTCCCAATGAAAATTCATCAAATTTAAGCTTTCCTATCAATTAAAAATTGAAAAAAATAGCGAGAGTTTGAATGTGGGATTAGACACGACCTTGACAAGTGCCTCTTAAATCCTCAGCCGTTCTTAAATGACTATTAAATACAACGCTTAGTCTTAGACCTATAATTAATTATACTGCATAAATTTATGTAAAAATTATAAGGACAAATATTTTTTTTTTAATATAATAGTGAATAATATTTCCTTATTTACGATAATTAATATTTTTTAATTTTTTTTTATCACATTCAATATTTTTTTGTTTTGTTTTTATATTTTAATATAAGAAATATTCAATAAAAAGTAAAAGAAACCAATATTTTTTTAATAATTAATATTCATAATTAAATATATTATCAGAGGTATAGAGCATTAACGGTAGCCATTTTTTATTTATTTATTTATTTTGTTTGTTCAAAAAATTTGTGGCAAATTTCTTTTTATTAAAAGAACTTAATTTTTGAACAAATCGATTTAAAAATAAAACTTGTTGTACAGCAATTAGGGGTGAGATTAATGAAAAAATGGCAGCAAGTTGGCGATGCACGAATTTGACGAAAATGAGCCCATCGGAAGAAAAACAAGAGTAATAATTATGATACGAAAGACGATAATGACTTATCGATGTTCTTTTCTTATTTCATAGATCAGTTCAATGAATAAAAATTTTTAATTTCTCGTCACCCCATTTCTAGTCATCATCAGTAAGAATTAGCTAGTGATTACTCTTATTATGAATGTTACTCTTTGCTAATTTGATGGCGGACTGCACAATGATACTTTCGTGTGCCGTGTGTACAATTTATACTGTTCACAGTATCTGTCAAATTGTAGAGGCGCTAGCCAATCAACTTCCATCAGTTGACTAGTGCTTGACTCGAATAGGCTTGCGCACAAGTATCACATTCATTGGCCAAGCACTAGTCAACTGATGGAAGTTGATTGGCTAGCACCACTGATACTACAATTTGACAGATACTGTGAACAGTATAAATTGTAGACACACGAAAGTATCATTGTGGAGTCCGCCACAAAATTAGCAAAGAGTAACATTCATACTAAGAGTAATCACTAGCTAAATCTTACTGATGATGACTACTTGGTAGTCGAAAATACGTATTTTAAAAATACAAAAAACTGATCTAGGAAATTGGGGCAAAAATCGAAATTTATAACTAGATCTGTGCGTCACCCCCTTCTAATTGCGTATTGAAAAAACAGCTTCCACAATTTTCTCTCTCTATATCACTGATAAATATATATGCTTTGCACATACACACACCACACACAATTGTTTATTAAATTTTGTTTTGTTTTGTTTTATATAATTATTATTTATGAAAAATACTGATACAAACCTCCATTTGTTGCTGTCGTTGCTTTATGTCCTAATTCACGTAACACAGCAAATGGATCACCATTTTTCTCTTGTTCATTATTTGTTTGTTTAACTGTTTGCGATTGTTGCTGTTGTTGTTGTTGTTGCTGTTGATTATTGTTTTGTCGCAGCACACTTGCATACGTTGTTTCTTGCTGCTGACGATGATGATGATATAACATTTCTTCCATTGATGCTGATGTGTTTGGATTTGAGGTACCATCACGTGATAAACTCATGTTACCAAAATCAGCATTTACTTGTCGTTGTAGCTGATGTTGATATGATGGATTTAATTGTTGTTGTTGTTGAGAATTTATTTGTTGCTGTTGCATAGCTCCATTTGTATTGTAATATTGTTGTAATTGTTGTTGTTGCTGTTGCGGTCGTAATTGTTGATTCTGTTGTTCAAGTGTTACTTGTTGCTGTTGCTGTTGTTGTTGTTGTAATGACGCACGCGCATATCCAGCAAATGCATTTGATATTAACGTATGCTATAAAAATAATAATATTAAATCGACTTTACTCCAAAAAAAAAAAAATGTTTTTAAATAAATTATAGTTTAAAAAACTAATTAAATTTACAAAATATGTAAATCGAGTAAACACGCCTCATGTAATAAACGGTCAAAATACGCCAACTTTAAAGCTTTGAGCATAATTTTTACATAATTTTTATTAAAGCCCACATTCAATATAAATAAATTTTCATCAACAAACGACGAATAGAAAACGAAAAATGTATGTTTAACGTTTTTTTAAACTATCACATGGGCTAATATTTGAAAGTGTAAGTTACTTTCCGACATTTTTTTTAAGCCACGCCTCCATATCAGTTCCCAATAAACAATTAATTTGTTTATAACAAATTTCCCCCCACTGTGAGCGATAAACAAGTTGCAAATTCGGATTTAGCGGGCCATTATACGTCGAAATACACTCCTTGTTCGGTGGAACCTGTAAATGCATACGAAATCCACTCAGCACCTACAATATGATATTATTTTTTTATTTGATAAATAAAGTTCGTTATTGCGTACAATTCACGCGAATAATCGATGGATTTAGAAATGGAAGCATAAAATTAGTAATTTCTTGATTAATATTTACCTGTTGTTGTTGTTGCTGTTGATTCAATTGTTGCTGTTGTTTCTCTTGTTCCTGTTGCTGTTGTTGACTCATAAATTGACTTTGTCGTCGATATAATGGTACACTCTGCTGTACAGGATATTGTTCCCATGGCAATTTGATTGTATCCGGTATCCGTTGCTGTTGCGGTTGTTGCGACTGTTGTTGCTGTTGCACTTGTTGCTGTGGCTCTCGAAATTCATCAACAAAATGTTGATTATTTTGTATTAACGTTGATTCGATGTCACGTAATAAAACCGGTTTTTGATGATAATTTTGTAATTGTTGTTGATTTTGTATTTGTTGCTGTTGTTGTTGTTGTAATTCAAGTGACCATGACGTTGAAGCGGTTGATGAGGGGGGTATTAATTGTAAATGTTGGAACGATTGTTGTTGTGGATTACAGAATTCATCAACAATGGGTTTTGTTGAATTTGAATTTAATACCACAGCTTGTTGTTGCTGTTGCAATAAAATTTCATGTTGTTTTTTCGCTTGAATTAATAACTCCAGAAATCGATTTGCGGTATCAATACCAGAAATATCGATTAAATGTCGATACCATTCAACATGCTGTGAAGGTGGTTGAAATAGCATATCCGCTAGTGTCATATTAATCGGTAGTAAATTCGTAATATCCGTGGAATTTGGTAATCGAGTCGTTTGATGTCGTTCCGGAAAATGTACATTGTTTAAAAATTGTATTTCTTTATCAGTAGCCGTTGGTGGTTTTTTATTAAAATCATTAGGTCCTGGTGGGAATTTTATTTGTTGTAACTGTTGCTGCTGCATTAATTGTGTGAGTTGATTCGGACCTGGTCCAACACTTCCCGGAGGAGGTATACGATTTTGTATATTAGGATATATAGGATCGCTGTTATGGAGAAGATTTCCACCATCTTGAATTAAGTTTTGTTGATTTAAATCAAGTTCGTTTCCACGAGAGACGGTGGGTAATGGTATAAAACCATTGTTACTTTTTAAGACGTTATTTGGGAATGGTACACCACCAGGACTACGTAACGATGCCGTAGGCGGCATATTTGGTGTCCGAATATTTAAATTGCCTAATATTGGTTTATTTTTGGGTAAAATTTTTGCTGGCCAATTTGTTGGAGTATTTCGGCCACCGGCATTGCTTGCGGCTGCCGGTGGAGATACTAATGAATAATTAACTCCTGCAGCGGCAGCTGTCCATGGATTTAACTGCGTACTATTCGGTGGATATTGTACATTTGGTGCAGGTGGAGCTGCAGTTAACGCTGGTGGGGCCAACGATCTTACCAACTGTTGTGGTGGAGGTGCTTGTGGGAAACAATACCATGGTAAAGATATCATAGGCGCACCTCCAGGGGGTAATACAAACGGTAATGTAGCAACTGTATTTGTTGTTCCACCATTATTTCCTGAAGATGATGGTGGCGGAGGTTGTAGTTGTTGTCGTAAATTATTCTGTTGTTGGCCAATCGGTGGAGGGGGTATAGACGTATTAAAATTCATAATTGGCATTTTAATATATGCTTCGGCTTGCATCTGACGTGGAATAAACTCAGGTGCAAGGGGATTCAAAACATACGTTTTCTTTAACTCAACCCCATCCAATTGACTTCGTAAAAGCGACCAAGTTATTCCGAATAAACTTTTATTTTGATTACAAATATCAATAAAACGTTCCCAAACTTTTCGACATCGACCGATCGAGCACAGTGCAACGGGATCACCAACAACAGCCACTAAACTTTGTGCTCGTGTTATAGCTGTATTTAATAATTTCGAGTTCGATAAAAATCCATAATCCATATCATCACCAGACGGTTTCAACCCCGTACACGTTCGACGTGTACGCACAGTCGATAAAAATATTGCACGAAATTGTTTTCCTTGAACATTGAGCACACGCTCCACTGAAATCCCACCCATACGTCGTTTACGAAGCTCCGATCGAATACGAAACACTTGATCGGCGTATGGTGTCATGATACCAATACTCTGTTCATCCATTTTGCCCCAAGAGGCTGGCCAGCGTTTTCTTAACTCGCAAACACGTTCGACAACTTCGTACACTTCACTGTTATTATAGAACGCAGTAGAATTTTGATCTTGGACATCTTCTCCGCGTGTTGTAAAGAATGTTAACGGGTAAAATTTTTCATGTCTAGGTTGTTTACCGCTTGAAATTAGCTTTTGATCGTAAAATAACTCGGACGTAAAATGGATAATGGCCTCGTGAGCTCGATAATTTTCACATAGTAGAATTTTACAGGGAAATGTTGTCGGATAATGATCATACAAACGTTCTAACAACGATACATGTAAATTACGTTCCTTAGCAAATTCACTAAATAGTTCGGGACTTAATTGCATATGATCACCAGCTAAAACGATTCGTGTATTTTCATTAGCTAATGCTAATGGCATTATGGCCTCACATTCCATTGCCTGGGCAGCTTCGTCCAGTAGTATGTGAGTGAAATGACCTTTTGGTAAACCCATTGTTGATAGATACATTGAAATTGAAAGGGTCACAACGATAATACGATGTTTCATGATATCTTCTAAGGTAGGTACTCGAAAACTACGCATTCCGTTACTCATTTCAATTAAACAATACTGAAAGAGAAAAATGAGAATTAGAAATCGATTCAGAGCGGATAAACCTTAAAAATTAAATTAAAATCAAAATTTTATCTCAATTTAAAAATTTTTGTAAGTCATTAGATTTGGTTCTTCGCAGTATTCATAGACTATCCACGATTGGAATCTCAACGCCTCAAGGGCCCGAAGTACGCCTGACTATATGAGAAAAGAGATATCTCGTTGCTGATTGTTCAAACACGGACGCTTAGCACAAGATATCTCGTATCTGGCAGAGAATTAACCTAAACCTAATTTGAAACTAATATGAGGCTAATTTGTCGCTAAATCTTTTATCCAGTCTCGCCGAAATGTATATTGTGGAAAAATAACTTTATAAAATATTTAAGGCTCATTCTAAAACATAAAAATTGAAAAAAAAATGGTTAGCACATACCTTTTGTACAACTTGATTAACAGTCGCTACCCAACGTTTATGATAATAAATTCGTAGCGGTCGAGCTTCTTCATGTCCCGCTTCCACATACGGATGTAAATAATCTTTAATATATAAATCCGCTGCACTATTTGAATGTGTACAAATTAAAATTTTCGTTTCCGGTTGTAACAATAACTGTTTAATTGCTTGTGCCAGCGTATACGTTTTTCCCGTACCAAATGGACCAATAATTAAAATCGGTGGTAACGGATATGCTACAGGCGTTGTAATTGCAACAACAGCTTCTTTTTGTTTTAAATTTAATCGTGAATCTAAAATATCAGACCATTGACGTTGTGGCGTCCATGGAATGTTTGGCTCCAAATAAATATCCGGGAAAATTACACGAAAATCAGCGATTTTATCAATTGCATAATGCCATTCACAGTATGAGATCCGATTTAATTGAAATTGTACTTCGGACAAAAAATCTGTATCACTTTTTAGATTAAATTCTTTGACTGTAATCGCAGATAATCGTAAATAAACAACATTTTTTCCTTTATCCTCAATTAAAGCTTCGTAAATTTTCCTCTCCTCATCTTTTCTATCATTTTTATCGGCGGCAGTTAGTAAAACTGATGTACAATTATTAAGTATCAACCGACCAGCGGATGTATCTTCTGAAACGTCTTTGCCAAGTGTTAACAAAGCAAACAATTCACCCGAGTGTGAATATTTCGCTGTACTTGTTGCTATCCCATTTGGAGCTAACAAATAACTGTGGGTAATTCGTAGTTTAGTCGTTAAATTATACCGCGCTACTTGTTCGTACCGCGCCATTTCTTCTACGCATAATAATTCATGCATTCGTGAACGATAATTATTTTTTGTTAATTTTTTCTCAACAATTGTTGAGTGCGTGAGCGTAAAAGTATCGGATCTGGGTGCTGGATATAAATTTAATAAATCACGTTCATCCGCTATAGCGGATGTCGATGTAACTGGATTTATTGGTGATGTAAATGGTACAATATTACTATTTTCTGTATCCCATCGTTCTGCTGCGGATAAAATAATTTCTTTACGAATTTCTTTCACTTTATCCGCATCCGTTACGGGTATAACATCAACACATAAATGTTTCACTAACACTGGATCACTACCAAAGTCGAATACTACAGATTGACGAAATGTACCGAAAATATCTGTAGAAAATGTCACTTTCACGCGATGCTCGATTGTATTCGGGTTTTCACATGCGTCGAAACTTTGTACACACCATTCTTGATCCGACGTTAATTCAACATCGATTTTATTGTTTTTACTCTTTTTCTGTGAGTTAGTTGTTCCTAAAATAATTTGTTTCAAAAAGAAATGATTCCGATGCGCGTCTTGTAAAAGCGCCACGGCTTTTAAATTTTTCCGAGTTTTTATTGTAAATATCCATTCACGTTTACTTGATTTCGATGATACAGTTGTCGCTAAATCCGTAGAACATGTATCATCAACTCCATCAATTTTCTCTCGTAATACTTTATCGGGATTCGGTGATTGAATCCATTTTTCTAAAATTTGTTCGGTATAAGATTTGCCGTATAATTCTTTTTCACAGGCACGTTGCAAACGCATCCTTCTGTATTCGAATCTTTCACGCCATTCAGTAAGTTCCTCGGAACCGTGTGCTTCCACACATTGTGCGCCATAACGACAGACACCACCGTCCATAAAACTTTCGCACAACGTGTAGGTATCGGCTTTAAAACCTCGCGGTGGAGGTCGCCATTTCCAATCGCGACCTTCATCTGACATGATAACAGTTTGATGACTCTCCGATTGACAGTGAGATCGTAATTCGGCACGATCCGTAAATGTTAGACGACAATACGAGCAAGCAATATCCGTTGGATATTTTTGATCGGAATAGTTGTTGTTCTTCATTTGTAATTTTTTCTTGTCGTCAGCATAATCCGAGTTTTTGTTACGATTTTTGTTACGTTGATTTTCTTTGTTGCCTCCAAATCCGGTTAGTGCTTCAAATCGTGATTCTAAGGCAACAAGTTCTTCGTCTAATTTTTGTTGTAACATTCGAACGTTACCGCCTTTCTGCCCATTTGCCATTTGTAAGATTGATCGTAAACGTTCCAATGTTTTTACAGCTTCTGGATGTACTTGAGAACCATTTCCAGATAATAGCCATTCTCGTGTTGCTAATTCGGCTTCTATAATTTTAAAAACAAAATACTTTCGTCAGACATTTTAAATATGACTATTATACTACAATTATGTAGATCCGCTAAATCGATCGGTACGGAAACGTTGGGAAACAAGCCGTGCACTTTCAACTTATGGATTTTTAGGAGCAATGTCTCAATTTTTCGTACTAGCAACGAACCTTTTTAGGTCTCAATTATTAACGTTAATATTTATTAAAAATTTTTTTTATCTCCAGAACAAAAAGAGTTGTGTTATAAGTTTGGCCGCTATTTATGTATGTCTCTCTGTGTATCTGTCTGTGGCATCGTAGTTTCTAAACGGATGAATCGATTTTGATTTTTTGTTTGTTTAAAGGTAATTTAATCTAGAATGTTCTAAGCTATGTTTCAAGAAAATCGGTTCAGTTTGGAGAGAGGTATTAATAAATGGTATGTAACCTGGTTGTCCAAATTCGAACTACTCAAAACGGATCAACATCCTGTTTAATTAGTACGAATTATTATCGCCAGTTCTCGGTGTTGCAACTCCCAGTTATCTGATAAATGACAAGTACAAGTATTGCCATCTGGTAGGCTAAATTGTAACTATTCATAATGGGTCAACTTTCCATTTTAATAAGTAATTATTATTATCGATAGAATTTGTAAATTTCACTTGTTAAAATTTTTGCTTTTGGAAACATGTTTCCTCAGTAAGTACAGTACCACCATCGCGTACCAAGTATTTACATTTTCGCTTCACAGAGAAAATTAACAAAGACAATAATACAATATTCAAACAGCTGATAGAGAAACACAATAACAGTTCATGTTATTCAATGCGCATGGTCGTAATGACGGAAGCCAGCTGATTCAATAGTTACTTTTTGTTTAATTAATTCTGTATAAATGTTCCCAAAAAATCGTTACATATTGTGTTATTTGCAAGGCATATTTTAAAGTAAACACACTAACTAAAGTAAACACACTAACACTAACGCTAAAGTAGACAAAGAAACCTTTTAGTTCAGATTTCAATTTAGACTCAAATCGAATTATAAAAAATTATAGACTTCGGTTTGTTGTTTTAGTTATCTCACGAAGTAAAGGAATCTAATGAAAGCACACTAATGCACAAGTATACAAAGAAACGTTTTAGTTCAGATTTCAATTTAGAGTCGAATCGAATCCAAAAAAATATCGAAGCAACCGCATTATTTAACAATAATTCGAAAACCAATAAACGAATCTCGTTAAGTATTTTTCGATGTAACCTTTTTTTCGAGAAATATAAAACTGGAAATATTGGAGGGAGTACACAAAGCTTATACATTTCTACTAGCTGAAAAGAGTTTAGTTACAAAAGGAATAAAAAAAAACAAAAACAAAACCGACTTCAAAGAAAAACTTTTCCAAAACAAATTAAAATGCACTAAAAAGTAAAAAAATAACGATAATATAATGTAGTTAAAATTATTGTTATTCTTGGAGTCGGTGTCAGCTAAGGAAACAACTCTGATAGAACAGTTTGCTACTTTAGCTTGGCTGATACCGACTCCAAAAATAACAATAATTTTAACTACATTATATTATCGTTATTTTGTGACTTTTTAGTGCATTTTAATTTGAATTCGGTTTTCTTTTTGTTAAAAGTTTTTTTTATTTTGTGACTTTTAGTGAACTTTAAGTGCACTAACTAATTGATCACTAAAAAAGAATCATCGAAATCGGTTGGCGTGACATTGAGTTATTCGTCCTCTTGTCGTGCAAACTTAATGCAAATTTAAGACTTTTATGATTTTCTTATGGATACCGTTATCAGAACTCGACCAAACTGAAATGGGACCACACGGGAAGCACTAGCTTTCAAATAGATAAAGAATTATCATTATCGGTTTACTCAGTCGAAAGTTCTGAGGTAACAAACATTTAAAAAAAAAAATATACATTCGAATTGATAACCTCCTCCTTTTTTGTTTAAAGTCGGTTAAAAACTCTCCAAAATCTGTTTCACTTTAAAAAAATAAAACCAGAAATATTATTAATGAAAGCTGGGGGTTTTGAAAGGATCGACTTTAGTCGATATCTTCATTGAAAAAAAGTGTACGAAATTTTTGAAATTACTAGATTTTACCAAAGACAAGAGGAAAGAATAAATTAACAGGTACTTGTATAAACAAGCAATTTTGTTTGGAAGCTCTAGAAAAATCGTATCAATTTTCATTTAATATTTCAACATCGAATAATTCCACGATTACAATACTTTCTTACTTCGATTGTCATTCGATTTATTTACAAAAAAAAATCGAATATTGTATCCAAGGCAATGTACAACAACAACAAAATTTAGGTTATTTTAGATTTCTACAAGTTTGAGTATGTTTGAAAAACAAAAGAAAACAACCCACCTGAAAATCTGCGAAGCGAAAACAAAGCATACACAAGTCGTTTCCTAGCGCGTGCACCATTATTATTTTCATTACCATCAGCAAGTAGTTTAATTATTTTTCTACAATCAGCAACAACAGCTTCATGACGTCCCAATTCCAAACAACATTCAGATCGACCCAAAAGACATGCCACAATACGTTCTTTTGAATTGTTCTTGGTGATTGTTTGTGATAGAACTTTATCATATAATTCAATAGCTCGTTGCCATTCTTTCCTTCGTACAAGCTCATGTGCTTGTGTTTCTGTATTATCAGTCATACTTTTTTATATAATTTTTCTTCTTAAACTTTAAATTACTTGTTTTGACACATCGTTCAAAGCACATTACATTTAAAAAAAAAAAACAAATTACATGGCTCTAATATTTACAAAATTTTTAATGACATATCATTCATTATACACTTTCTAAGTTTTTTTAAGTTTGTTTTTTAATGTTTGCTTACATTATGACGTATTTAGTTTCGAGTTTCGAGATAAATATTCTTATAATAAAAACATAATTATAGAAACATTTAACATTACGGCTGAAAATTTTTTTTTTTAATGAAAAACGTTTACATCAAAACACAATCTATTCCATCTTTTCTTTCTCTCATTCTTTACAGTCAGAGCCGTCAGCGCTCTCGAGCGGCGGGATAAAGGGTACACTATTTTTTTAGTTCAGTTTCAAGTCAATGAACTAGGGATAATTTATTTTTAGAGGTCATCATTATTTATTAAGATATTTTATTTAAATTATTACTTTTTTCACTTCATTTTAAGCTAAAATTCGTTCAAAATTTATGTAATAATTTTTTATAACCCAAAAATCATATTGAATATTTTTATATTTAAGTTGTACTTTATTATACACCTTATATGTACCTTATTTTTTTAATTAAAATTAATTTTAAGTGAATGTATTAAATTGTGTTTTTTTGTTTTTAATTAATGCTTATTTAGAAAATATTTAAAATTATTTATTTAATTATAAAAAGTTAACTTAAAAGTAAGCTTAAATTGCGTAGAAAATTTTGTTTTTCTTAAGTTTGCAAAAATACGCATAGTCCAGGCTATTCAGGTGACAAAGAAAAAAAATAGCAACAATAGTTTTGATATAACTTTTTATATTTTTAATTCCGTACGATGTACATTTCATCAAAAAATAAAAGGACTGTCAATAATAGGGTATTCCACTATTTTTGAAAAAGTACTTTAAAATGTTGATTTTATTTCGGAAAAAAATTTATTTCGGAAAAATACACACGCTTTCTTGCCAAAAACTGTCAAAAACGCGGGCATCCAATTTTATGACGTAATATGGGTATCATTATACGAAATAGCACAAATAATGTTGACAGATATATTCATAGACATCTGATTATAATATAAATATAAATACTTATCTATGTATATATATTATACCCAGCTGTCTACACTGAACTAACTGATGGTCTATGACTCATACCGCTATGACATCACAGCAGGGCTTACCCGCGTTTTAGATCACGTGATATACAGTTTAAAATTTACGATATTTAATTTTAATATAAAAAAAAAGTGCTTTTATGACTCGAAATCAGAATATTTAAGTATATTTTTACATAAATTTTAACTTTTTTCAAATTTCATGATTTATTTTTGACTAACGATAATACCCTATTACAACATTGACGATTTAGATCTAAGGACGCAAAAATATTTTCTACTCTTTTTTTTTTTTGAAACAGTAACTTTAAATATTCAAATTTTAAAATTACGATATTCTTTTGTTAAAAATATGATTCTCGACAGTTTTCCAAATAAAAAACGATAATCACCGACATAATATATTTCACTTTAAAAATTCAAAATGGCGACCATCATTTTTGAACTCGGGAACTTGACTGATATAATCTAGGGGGCTTAATAATTAATTTCACTGTAAAAATTCAAGATGGCGGCCATTTCTTTGGACTCTGAGGGAAAAAATTCGAGTAAAATTTTCTGGGGGTATTCGTATGGGGTTTATTTCCATACCTAATATGGAACTAAACTCACTAGACTATTCTGATAATAAACAAAGTACAACGCCATTCAATATATTTCTACCAAGTATATTTACGACATTCGCAACTCTTATGATATGGTATTATAATTTATAAATAATATATCAATGTCAGTGTACAATTAAAATTTTTAATTTAATTTTATTTAAAAAAAAATTATAATAAAAGAAAAATTTTAAAAAATTTCAGTCCACCATCATGTTACGAACAAATCAACTAACTGGTATTATTCGAAAATTACCAATAAATAATACAATAAGATGCATGTCATCGAATTCATTTACTGTACAAGATCCAAGTGATTTCGAGAAACGTGTTAACAAAAGTAATGTACCAGTAATTGTAGATTTCTTTGCAAAGTAAGTATTCATAGAAAATATTTATCAAAAAGTTTTATGAATAAGTAATAAAATTTGGATGATGCAATTTTTCTAGATGGTGTGCACCATGTCGGGCACTTGCACCTAGATTGGAATCGGTTATGGCTGAAAAGGGGGATTTGATTAAATTAGCTAAAGTTGATATTGATGATAATGCCGATTTAGCTTTAAATTATAAGGTTAGTAACAATAAAATGTACAATTACGATCATTAAAATAAAATTCCAATGCTAATTAAGGGTTGATAATTACTTCCAAGGTCTTTAGTAAAAAGTACCAAACAATCTTTAAATAATGGGAAATTAGATCAGCTGAATGTAAAATCACATATTTACTAATTCGTGACGTTTCATTACTATTGAAGACTTCTTCAGGCTCTTTATAATTCCAGCTAAAATGTTAAGGGGGTGTTATTTGTTTTATTTATTGTAATATCATAGAAAAGATCCCTAGAAGTCTTAAACATTAAGTCGAAACGTCTTTATTAAATGTGAATAACTCCTTTAATTTTCAACGATCTCTTTAGTCTTTAAACCACTGAAAGAGTTGGAAAAAGTCTTTCAAAATCATTCAACATTTTTGTACACCATTTTTTTTAGGTTGGTTCAATTCCCGTTTTAGTGGCTATCCGTAATGGAAAAGTTGAAGAACGATTGGAAGGTTTACAAGATGCTGATAAGATTAGAAAATTTGTTGACAAAATCTTAGAAAATAATAAAGAAAAGGAATCTAAAAAATAATTTGTACAAAAGATGAAGAATGTGGTAGACGATTAATGATTAACGTTATGCGTTTGTCGTTTGTTTTTTTTAATTGGTTTTGGATTGTATAGTAATTTATAAAAATTATGTTATAAAAAAAAAATTATTATTGTGAATAAAAAATCATTTAAAAAATAAATCAAATTTCTTTGACTTTTCCTTTTATTCCAAATCCATCCAAATTAATTAGCTGTACGAATTTTATCAATAGAGATAATAGCATTACCATAGGGCTTCAAAGTCGCCACCAAACGGTTGATCACAGTAGAAAGAGATAAGATAAAGTAGGCGCGTATATAGCTGTCTTTGCCTCCCTTATATACCTACAATATCTGTCTCCGTCTACCTCTCTTACTGAGGTCAAGAATTCACTTATTGCGTTTCCCATGTCTATACAGCTCTATAGTACCTACTATCTCTATGGTAGTGAATTTTCAAAGTCTTATGATTTTATCATAAAGTTAGAGTTTTATCATAGAGGTTAGAGAGAAGGAGAACGATCGCCGTAGGAAATAGTGTCCTAGAAATACGGACAAAATAAGTGAGGCGCTGCGATCGCTAAGTTGTCTCAATAAAAGCGGGCTGCTGTTAAATTTGTACTTTATGCAATTAACTTCATCTACTTATACTCATAAACAGCTAGCTTCGCAGATACTATTTACCGACGAATTCTCAGGGACAGCCGCGCTAATGCTTTAGTGTGTAGCGATCGTTCTCCTTCTCTCTAACCTCCATGATAAAGTTTATAAGATTAGGACAGTATAAGCCAGAGAATATATCGGTAAAATATAGTCTCTGGTATAAGTATTTCGAGACTGGAATTAAGGTGGCTACACACGTTCATATAAACTTTGACAAAACACCGTATTCTTATCATCTTATCATACGGTTATACCAGTGTTTCAGAAAATACAAAAGGTTTTTTTAACTTGATAATAAAAAAACTACGTTTCATCCGAGGGAGGGAGGGGGGATCTGTTCCAGAGGCTGAAACTGGGCCACGTTTTTTATATGGTAATAGGTTTTTCTTTCCATTAACTGTTTTTTACACTACACATCATGTTTCTTCGAGCAAGCCAAAAAGCTGCTAAAATAACATTCGTATACGAGTCAAACTTAGATGAAACCATGTTTAAGGGCGTAAATTTGTAATCTACGCTCCAAAATAAAAATTAATGCCACTATTAACAATCTTATTTGACTGTGCCTATGTTTAAATGTCCGTTGGACACGCTCTGTACAGAAATTAATAATCAAAGGGGGAAAATTATTTGTAATTTTCGAAATTTATTGCTTTATTTACAAGTTTTTTTGTTAAAAACAAATTTTGGTAACGAAATTTAATTGATGTACTGTATAAACGTCCTAGCACGCTCATATTTTTTGTCACTCACTTTTTCACTTGTATTTTCATCGTCTTCTTTTTCCATATCTTCAATAATTTTTGTAGCTTCTTGAATAGTTTTCTCTTTAATTTTTCCCATCGAATTATTTACATACTCTAAAACAGTGTTCCATATTTCATCCGGTATTTTATCCTCATCTAATATGTTGTGAAATATGTAAAAGTTTTTCTTTTTTTCAAATTTCCATGTTTCACGATTATGTTTCCATTTTGATAAATAGTTTAATACTTCTGTTAACAGCACTTTATCTTTTTCAGTTTTTAAAGCAACTAAACGTGCTTCGTTTTTCTCCCGTTTCAATTGTCGTTTAGATTTATTATTACTTTTTAGATCTTTACTTATTTCATCGACCTGTTTTGAACGTTTTTCACGAAGTTTTTCTTTTTTCTTTTCTTCAATGCTTACATTTTGATCAAATTTAACTTGTTTTTTAGGTTCAATATCTTTTGTCGGCTTGTCTTTTTTTTGATTTGAAGCTTCTTCTATTTCTTTTTCTTGAACGTCAGGATTAGAAATAAATTTTCTTTTACGTTTTTTATTTAGTTTTCCTTTAAATAAAACTTCTTCTGAATTCCAACTCATGGTAAATTTTCAATGTGTTTTTGTATTTACAAAATCATAACCTCATATTATCGAAATAAATCTTTGACATTGACTTAAAAATAGGGACTACGCATATACCATGGAGGTTAGAGAGAAGGAGAACGATCGCTACGCGCTAATGCATTAGCACGCCTGTCCCTGAAAATTCGTCGGTAAGTAGTATCTGCGAAGTTAGCTCAGTTAGCTGTTTATGAGTATCAGTAGATGAACAATAGCCCGCTTTTATTGAGACAACTTAGCGATCACTTATTTTGTCCGTATTTCTGGGACACTATTTCCTACAGCGATCGTTCTCCTTCTCTCTAACCTCCATGGCATATACTATCGTAGTCCATTCATTCAGAAGAAAATGTCTTACCTCTATATAAAGACTATAACGTGACTTTAGAGAGGTTTTACACTACCGTATATAGAGATAGCCCTTCTTATCTCTACTTTCCATAGGCGAAACACACTTAGACCCAAGGGTCCGTTTTGATACTGAAAAAGTGTTGTCCCATCCTCGGCTACTATTTCATGAACGATTTAGAGCTAATTAAGAACAGCAGGAGTGATTTGACGTCAACGGACTGAACCCATCTCCTCATGGCAAGAACTGGACAGTGGGACAGAACTTGCAATAATCTTGGTGTACTGGTAGACCCAATCTTTCAACGTACATACCACATGGCCAGTGTCCTGTAATAGCCGCAACGATTTTACTTTCATAGAGGCGTTTGAAGCGATATATGGTCTTCGGAAATACGATGGTACCCCAGGATGCCTATTGATGCTTGTGTCCCAATCTTTGTGCTATTTCTAGCTAACTCGTTTGATTTAAAAATCTCTGGACTGTTCCTGTGTTCATTTTATACCACTCAAATTGTCTTTGAGTCATTTTCGAGAGGGACCCACACTTTGACATTCATTTTAGAACTACTGGAATTTTAGAGGCTCTACTTTGTAGTGCAATTTAAATTATCTTGGTCTCCTAAAAGAGAAATCTTTAGATATGGAAATTTTCGCAGAGGAAAGTTTTTAGACATGATCTTGATAACAGTCTTTCAAATTTCCATTACTGTTCTGAAATGACTGTCAAATATTATGCCTGACCTTAAACATTTCATTCATACAAAAACAATACAAAAAATTCACGCATTTTCTTTATTTTCGGGAAAATAAAAAGACATATAATAAACTTTGTACTTAATTTAATCATTTATTACTTTAATTAATATTTTCATCTTATAAATAAATTATCAACTTACAAATTAATTCTAATAATTTGGTTTTCGTGTTTTTGAATTGCTTTTGTGAATTATAATTAATACTTTCATTTTGTATCGATAAATTTTTTTAAATCTGAACGATGATTTAATAAAACTATTCTAATTCATTTTAATATTATTAATTAACTGTTTATTTCAGGTCCGGATTTAAACAGGGCTAATGCATATATTAACTGGAAGATAAATAAAAATTGTGGGCTAAAATTACCCCCGGTGAAAATTAAATCGCTATAAACAACTATGCGTATTTTATTAAACATTAATTAGCTCAAGCGTGAAAAATTCTAGATCCGGCCCGGTATTTTTTTTCTCTATTAGAAATATGAAACGCTTTATCAATAAATCAAACTGAAAAAACAATCTAGCGCATTCTTGCCGATTTTATTTTATTGAGACGATTACTAAAACGGAGATAATTCATAAAATATGTGATGAAAATAGGAGGGGGAAGAGTTTTATTGCTTAGTGTAACGGAATGTAACAGAGATGGAGGGAATACTTGGTTTATCATATTTTATGAATGATCTCACATTAATAAACAAGAAGGTCCAAGCCATAGGGTATGGTTTTAATGGTGTTAAAATTACGAGCAATTAAATGGAAGTACGATTGAACCACGAAATTCATACCCTAGGGCTACGTTTAAACTTTTAAAACGAGTTTTTCGTGTTAAATGTGCTTTTATATGCAACGCAGTCGTAAATTAGAAACATTTTATTCTTATTGTCATAACTTTTTGGTTTTAAACATTGCAGTGGATCCTCTGGATCCTTCCAGCCTTCAGATATTCAGTGGGTGAACTGATATGGCACCATAATAGTATTAAATTTGAAAATAGACTGTTATACAACATTTCTGTTTTCGATCTGTGAATAAGGCTGAATAGACTTTATTCTATCTATAATAGAGGTGTTATTCTATTGCAAAGAATTCTATTATTCGATGGTGGCTTCTCTGGAAAACTTTTTCATTGCCATTTTCCAAAAATAGATGTCATTTTGCCGTAAATAAGTCTAATTCTTCTAAGAAGACCCTTAATTCATGGCTATTTTATCATCTTTGATTTTATTCGTCTTCAATTGGCCGAAATAAACCTTATTCTATTCGACTTTATTCGTTACGATTTAATTAAAAGAGTAGTTTGTTTTCAAAGTACTGGCTATCAGATTCTCTGTTATGATATTAATATAATATTGCTCTGAAATCTAGCATATACAATAATCGGCGAATTAATGAAATCTATTGTGTATATTTTCCTCCAAAGAAAATTGTTAAAGTTGTGTTAGGAATTTTTGTCTTGATAAAATTGAGTGGAGTAATAACATCACTAAATTTTCTAGGATAAGAAAAATTAGGGTGCAATTGCATAATAATATTTTCAAAAATTAGAAATGTCTTATAAATAATTTAAGGAATACCAAATTCTACGTAATATTAATTATATTTCGAAAAGATCTTGTTCGATTGGTTTCTTTAACCATTTTCCCAAGTTTGCACGTTCGAATGCTGCATATAATTGATTTTTCGCTGTCTGTAAAAAAGAAAAACAAGATTATAATAAAATTGTTATTTTTAAAGGCTATTGTCTTGCCATTGATAAGGCGCAAAAAGAGGAGTGTTAAGTTTAATCGAGAGAGTTCTTAGCTACGAGTCAAGAAAATCGGTACAGCTTGGAGAGAAAACCACATTTGTCGAAGGTTTCTTTAATTTTGTATATCTAATTTGTACAATTACTAAGACATAAAAATAAGCATAAATAAAAATTGATTTTGGTCCTTCTTTCTTCGATTTTACATTTCATTAAATATGAGAAAAGTTTAATCAATACCAATTGAACTATTGAACAACTTTACTAACAATGGTAAAAAATTACACAATAGGAAAAATTATGAAGGGAAAAGAATTAATGTGAAATGAATTTATGAATTTAACTTTCTACACTTTTTTTTTTGAATGAATAAGAGATCTATAAAAGTCATTTAAATATTTTGTATAATTTTTGCGAAACTAATTAAATCATTGATATTATAATTTTTAATCGCACAATTTTCAAGTTAAGATCGCTCGAATATTACGGAAAAATGAATTTTACTATGCTTAATTGAATAACTTGTCTTCTACGAAATTAAATGAGACTAGCAGAAAAAAGGTTCTTCTGTTTATACAAATTCGATACGGTCCTAAATGAATATCTCGCCTACAAAATAAAATAAAAACAATTTACGGTGAAGCTATAGATGTTATTTAATTAGATGAAGCTAGAATTCTGTCGAGACTAGATGCCTCGAAGAAAGCCTACAGCTTCTCTGTCGGTATTTCTCCCAGGGTCCAAGGTTTCGGATCCAAACATTCTAAACCTGACGCCTTATAGATTGCTGCAGGTACAAATAAAATGTTTGGAGATTTCATCGTCCTGCATGCAGGCTCTACAAATGGAACCATCAGAGATCCCCATGTTATGCAAGTGGTAGTTGAATCGGGGTTAAGTTCAACTAGGTTTTGTGACAAAAATAAGATTTAGACGCGAATCTTGAAATCGAAAAATCTTGATTCACTGGATTAAGAGTTTATGTGAGAAAAAATCTGTACTTACCATATAATCTTGTGCTATACTTTTTGCTTGTACATATACCGTTGGTCCATTTGGTGGTTTTACTTTTGGATTTAATGGTTTTAAGAATTTAATTAAACCTAAATATCGTCTGAATAACAATTGTTTGCAGACTCGTGATATTGCACCATGTTCAGTTTTACCGGTAACTGAATTGATTATTTCAGCTTCTGTTAAACCATCCGTCCAATTTACACTAAAATTAGGTGCTTTGGCAGCACGTCGTACTTCTGACGATGTTAATAAACTCGTGTGTGGTTTATTTAAACGGAATGGTGGTGGTAATCCTTGTATTGTTGGTTCAATCCGACCATGAATGGCTCTGAAAAATGTTAAAGAAAACAAATTAACACCATATTTTAATTACATAAATTTTCTTTCGTTGCTTAGCCTTAACGTTCGAATTTTGTTATGGTATGAAAGCCTACTTTTACATTTTTATGGGTAATGTCGCAAATTCGATATTAGTCATCTACCCAATTTTGGCAGTCATCCTAACATATCTAGTTTCTAGGACACAGCATATTAGGCAGCCAAGCCCTAGGATTCCCTGACTTCTTTAAAACAAAGGCAATTGCAATCAAATTGGCTGTTTGATCCGGATGAAACAATGACTTCTGCCAATATTAGTCGTTAACTGATTATCTATTTTTTGTAAGGGAATCTTAATCAGATAAAATATATTAGGTATTTTGAAATACAGATATTTCACCCCAGAGAATGTGAGAACGGCGCTCGCGAAGGCCTGGGAACTCTAATTATAAACAATATTCCAAAAAAAAACCATCGCAAGTAAATAAACAAATAAGTTCATTAATTAACATATTATAAATGAATTGCAACATCGATAAAACTTTGCAAAATATTAAATGGAGGGAAATAAAATATTATTTAATATGACTACACAAAGTAGATTTTTTTCATTTTATTTATATCACATATAAGTGACTTGACGCGGCCACCGCGTGCGCTTAGATACTATCAAATTATATTCATAGGTATTATTTAATAATCATAAACAGAACAGTGGTTTTAAAACTAAAGTGAACGTAAGTGGTTAAAGTGTATTGACTGGACTGTGGCCCGTGTCTATGAGTGTGTCCAAATGTCGTCATACCTTAAATATATGTTGATATGTTACTTAAGTTCAATACCAGGTAAACATACTTTTTTTTTGTCCACACATGTATTGCAAATATTTATTAAAAACATTTTGGAGATGTTATAAAAGTAATAAAACTGGGCAAATTTAAACGATGTTATAGGAATTTTAACCGGTTTTTAAGGTTGATCGGACATTAATGCAATGTATAGATAAAAATCGGATTTTTGATATGTTAATAATTGGTGACTGATATGCAAAAAATAGTTTTCTTGGAAAAAATTAGACAAGCGGTTTTTGTGAAAATAATCCAACTTCTAGAAATTAAAAAATAAAAAACTTCTACTTTGATAAATTAAATTTTGACTTAGTTAATTGTTGAAATACCCTGTATAGAAAGTATTGAATGTCAGTGCTTGTATTATTTTTTTATAAATTAGAAGAGTTTAAAAAAACAACAAAATTATGGCGGGGAATTTCGATAATGTTTCACAAGACCACTAATTGAAGCTACCTGCAAATTTAAACTCCCTATCTTTTATAGTTTTGGAGAAATTGGACACCAGTTTTGTTTTAATTTGTGTCTTCCTGGGTAAACAGTGATGTTTACGAAAAAATGTTTCAAACAAAAGTTGCTTATTTTTTTATAAGGAACATTTTTTACATTTAAACTTTTATTATATTTCTAATGATTTGTTACAAGATGGGTTCCACGGATCCAAGAATTTAATCTATGTTGCTCATTTACGAACTCAATATCTTTTTTTAAGTCCTGAGCACGACAGGCGGACAGACAGACAACCGGAAATGGGCTAATTAGGTGATTTTAAGAACACCTATATCAAAATTTTGTTCGAATTAACATCAATATTTTTAAGCATCGCAAACCTGGATAGTTAACTATTTTTCGTATGGGAAAAAGTGCGGAAAGAGAGTACTTTTCCCGCTTTGATAGAAAATGGAGACAATTTGATTATTTAATAGAAGCCAGGATTCTAGGTGTGTGCAAGACCTTAAAAATAGCAAAAAAAGAAGATATTTCCACGTAGAAAAAGGTGAAGGAGTTCTAGAAAGTTAACACCTTCAAAATACAGTTCTTTGACACTAATTTAATTCACAATTTTAATTTAGAGGAGCTGACATTTGTTTAATTTCTAAAAAAACGATTTTTATGAAATTCTACATTGTTTCTTTAATAAAGGTCACGTCACGTTGAAAAAAGTAAGGTATTTAATATGAATATTTTGTTTTTAAAATAATTTTGCCCAGCTGTAATATTGATTGTAATAAAACAATTATTACAAAAACTTAAATAAAAATACTGCAATAGTTAGTTTTGAAAAAGTTATTAATGACGTAAATTAAATAAAAATTGGACATTGAATAGAATTGGCCATGAAATTAATAAATATTCACTTGACAAAATTACCAAATTACCTCTAATTTATTCAAAAAATTTTGAGGACATACCAAGCCTAATATAAAACAAAAGAAAGGACACCTAAACGTATTGGTACGTTTACGACTTACGCTAACTTATAAATATTGACTTCGGATCTCAAAAAATAAAGTTTTTTAACGAAAAATGTTTCCAGATGAACATTTTCGTAATAAATTGTAAAACAAAAACGTGATGTTTTCAATTTAGTTATTAGCAAGAAAACTAACCTGTTACAAAATTAAGAACGCAATTTCCCTTTTTATAAAAGCAATAAACTGTTTTAGATGAATAAACAAGTGTATCTTCAAAGCACGGAAATATATTGCAGACACATGTTTATACGAAAATAAAGGTAGATGTTTATACTAAAACTAGATCGCTTACTGTTATACCGGTATTTAAATTGAGAATTATTATTGTGAATTCTGCCTTATTATTTTTGGCTTAAAAATGGCATCTCGAAATCTTCGAATTTCATATTTATTACTGTCTGGCGTAGGGATATTTTCACAGACACACTCGTTAGTAAAATAAGAAAGATTTTCAATTGTTTGATTAGAGGCTTTCAGGCTTTAGAGATTAGTACAAAAGCTTGTGTCCATAATCTAGTGGTTTTGAGGCAGATTGTTAAAAGCCCTCGTGCACAAGACGATAATAAGTCATGGTCGAGTAAATTGAACGTGGAAGATAAGTCTAGCTGAATTATTCAGTCGGCGGAGATTAAAATCATGTACATATATACAGATTGTGTCGAACTATGAGCTCATGGAAATTTTAATGTCTATCTCGGCCAGAAATTCTTAGCTATTTATAGTCCAACTTCATCTAAAATTAAAAATCATCCCTTCACAGGTGTTACGTTTAATGAGACAGAAACAGCAAAGTTTTGGAATTTGCCTAATGATTTTAGGAATTTTTATACCATGTATATATGTAATATTTAATAAGGTATACTAAGTTTAGTCCCAAGTTTGTAACGCTTAAAAATATTGATGTTACCAACAAAATTTTGGTATAGGTGTTCTTAAAATCACCTAATAAGTTCATTTTCGGTTGTTCGTCCGTCCGTCTGTCAATACGATAACTCAAACAGGAAAAAAGATATCAAGCTGAGATTTTTACATCGTACTCAGGACGTTAAAAGTGATGTCGAGTTCGTAAATGAGCAAACATAAGTCGTTGGGACCCATTTTGTAAACCGTTGGAGATAGTATAAAAATTTAAATGTAAAAATTTTCCTTATAAAAAACTAAACAACTTTTGTTTGTAAACATCACTGTTAGGCGCAAATTGTATAGTATGTATTATATGGGAATATCAATTATGTATGTGTGACATGAATGTATATGTAATGTGATAAGAGTCATCAACATAGTCTATACATGGTATTTCAACAATTAACTCAGTCAATTGTTTATTTTCACTTGTTAATCTGAATCTTTTCTTCAATATGTGAAGAAAATGGACGTGTTAGATATTTAAGAGTATGATATAAATATCTATGACAGTGAATCAGGATAAAGATTATTTAAATTGAAAAGAAATAATCATGAACAAAAACATTATTGACTAGTGTTTTTAATTTATTATACAATAATTATAAAAAAAAAGTAATTATTATGTATAATATTGTTACTTTTTCTCATGAATATAGATATGAGAATATAGTGTTTTATTAGTTTACTTATTTTTACAAAATTTTATTGAAATCTGAAATGCGTTTCATAATTAATAATTTTATTCAAATTCATAAGAAAATCACAAGAATTATTGATAAATTATAATATATGTGATAATTCCACTTCAATTATTTAATTTTATTAATTAAAAATTTTTATTGTTTCATTTTTAATTGGAAGACAATAATTTATTGCAAGATTTTTATAACTAAAATTCAAGCATGCGAATGTCGTTTGAGAAACATAAGATACCTCATGTATCTCGGGTGGCAAAGGTCTTGGATTCAAATCCCGATTAAGTCTACTGCTTTTATTACTGTAAATTAATTAATTTTGATAAACCAAGTATGTAATCCTACTAAATTCATTCATACTTTTCAAATTTGTAATCAAAATTTACCTAGCGCTTATAGGTTTCTAGAATGTGGAATCCTGGTTTCGGAATTCAGCACATCAGTGATAACTAGCGAAAAACTAGCATTGCAGCTGAAAAGAATGACCCAAAATTTGTGGGTTTCAAAAAGAAAATCCAATTAGATTGGATCAAATTTGCCTGTATTATCAAAAAAATCGAATTAATGAACTGTATGACGTCATCAGAATCCAAAAAATTTAATTTTGCTCTATCACATCCAAATTTTATCCAATTTTGATAAACCAAGTATGTAATCCCACTAAATTTGGGTCATACTTTTCAAATTTGTGATAAAAAATAACCAAGCTTTAATGGGTTTCAAGAATGTGTAGTCGTGGTCCCGGAATTAAGCGCATAAGTGCTACCTAGCGAAAAATTGACATTACAGCTGAAAAGAATGACCCAAAATTAGTGGGTTTCAAAATAATTCCAATAAAATCGGATCTTACCTGTGTTATCCGATCAACCTTAAGATTTTATTTAGTTTGATTACAAAGAAAGTTTTACTTTTCAAATAAATGTTTTGTGTTCCAGGACTTCCACCGGGAATAAAATTTGAAGACGCTTATATAAGTCTATTACCAATTGATAAAACAAAATGTCCTCGAATTGATAATCGAGTAGATATTCGTTTTGATGTTTATACGAGGTAAGTTTTACATTTACTTATTATATTGAAGAAAGCATTTGATTGATTTATTCGACTATACAAAATTTATAGCATTCATGTAATACATATTGTATGAAGTGAACAAAAAATAAGGTAAAACGAGTGAAAATTTCTTTTAAAATAAATTATATAAAATAATTAACATGTTTAAAATGTTTTAAACAAATATTAACTATTGTTAATTGCATGCAACATTTAATTTTTATGGTTCTTTAAACACCTGTTGATGCACTTTTGACGCGAATGTCACGCTAATTATCGGTTTAGTGGTGTTATTTTTAGGGGATTTATTTAGGGAATTCTCAAATTGTTTCTTGTTAAAATTTCGTGATTTAATTTTTCTCTTTGGGGAAGAAAATACTATCCCATTTACGTTAAGATTAATGAAATTTTCAAAACAAATGGAAAATTTGATTTCAAATAATTTGCAAACAGGTTTACGTAATTCCAGAAACGCCACTTTGTTTACAATCTACAATAAGCAGTTTTTTCTAATATAAAAAATATTCAAACGAGTTTTAAAGTTATACACTGTAGTATGGATAATATTTTAAACATTTTTGAAAGTAAAACCTGTTCTAGTTTACCTAGTAACCAAATTAAGGGTTCAGTTTCGAAATTTATATTCGATATTGAGATCCCATTTATTTCCCTAATTAAGCTTGTGTAGCTTTTCACAACTGCACGGCAAATGCTGCCCAAATTCGAATAAGTAAACCTTTCTAAAAGATAGAAAAGAGGGGTTCCACAAGTGGGTCCCTAGCACCTAAACCAAGAATCCTCTGTGTCCTTCTTGAGAACGACCTGTCACCCGAAGACGAGACGTCTTCGGGTAGGAAGCGCTATTAAAATATCGGATGAAGCTAAAGGATTCTGTGGAGGCCAGACGCCACACAGAAAGCCTACAGCTTCTCCGGAGGATCTATCCCAGGATAGATGGATCTAAGGTTTTGGACCCGAACATTCTGAATCTAACGCCCTGCAGATTTCTGTAGGTGCAAATTACATGCATGGAGGTTTCGTCATCCTCCAAGTGGGATCATTTGAGATCCCAATGTTGTGAAGATGCCAAAAAAGAGAGATATCAAGAGTCCCTTCTCAGCTATGCTCTAGTAAATGCACAGGTTACAGCAGCAATATAAATATCGAACCATTTACGAAGTATTTATTAAAAATTATTAAGAAATGTATTTTTAAGTAATAAAACATATAAATTTTATAATTTTTCGTTATAATTTATTGATTTATATATAAATAAATATATAGTTGGTCAAAAAAATGTAAGTTTTTTTTTATGTAATTGATTTTATAATGTTGAAATAAATTTAAAAAAAAAATTGTAAATAATTTAATTATATTTTACTTAACTGATGTTTTTAAAAATGTAACGCTATGTTCACACCATTTAATTTGCATCTTAATGAGTATTAAGTTTAGCGTTACCTTATTATCAGATGAATTTATGACATTTATAAATTATTGTAAGAATGTAAATAAAAATTCAAAGTTATTTAATAATTTATACAAATTAAGGTTATACAACCACTATTATCAAAATCATTGTACTTAAAGCTGTTATCTTGTCATTGTCTGCGCGCCATCTATGTATGTCATTGTAAAGCATAAATTAAAGATTTATAAAAAGAGTGAACGATATATGTACAATTTGTGGCCATCCGTCCAACCAGGGCTTTCTGATATACTCAATATATTATGTCTATTTTACAATTAAAAGTAATTGAAACTGTATACTTTTAACTGTGTAAAACAATCCCGATCAATATTTCGTGTGTTATGGAAGAGGGGTAAGTGAGAGCAAGAAAGGTGAAGACTATAACCCGGTAGTCTTTAATGCGAAGCTGGCATCAAGTGTTTGTTGAAGTGTGAACATACCTTTACATTGAATATACGTTACAATAATTGCCCTAAGATTTGAGCAATACTTCTTTCTGTATAAATTATTGACCCGGTGCGTTGTTTATATCACGTTCTTTTAATGATTTATTGAAATACCACTAAATACCAATGATTACAGATCACATGAGAGAGTCTACAGGTCTCTACACCTTTCTCTAAATATCTAGATAAATTGACTCATTAAAAAACAGGAAACAAAATTCAACGACCTTGAACTAATAACATACTAATTTTTGTTTATCTATTTACAGTGAGAATCCAACAGTGGGATTTCGTGTACGAATTGGAGATGATGAGTCACTGTTAAAGTCACGCATGAATTTTAAATTACCAACGATTATGATGTTTCATGCGTTCTTTGAAGATGCTACTTCTGTGCCAAATGTAGTTTCCGTTCGACAAGGTTTGAAATCAAATTTATTTTTCCAACAGTCAAGAGCTGGCTATAATTTTTATAGCTTTTGAAACACGTAGAAAAATTGAAAACTCGTTGAAAATAGCACGAAATAGCACCAAATTTTGAGACAATCTCTAAGTAATTTTTCTAGACTTCATGTACCCTACTGTATTTTATTTTGACTAAAAATTTTCAGAATTAGGATGAAGGGACTGAATGTTGATATCAAGCTATTTTGATAGAGAATAAGTCGGAAATTGTGTATCATTGTCAAATTTAAAACCGCAGTTTGTTACATTTTTATCATAGAGATTAATTAGCTGTTACGTTAATTACAAATGTAAAAAAACAAAATCGTTGTGAATTAGAGTGCGTTGGTTAAAGTAGTTTGTATAATTACAAAGTGTTCCAAAAGTTATTTTACCATTTAATACCTTTTTTTTTTTTTTTTTTTTTTTTTTTAATTAGAAATACGATAAGTTTTTGTCGAATTTACTATTATTTGAAGTTGAACGAAATTTTGATTAAGAATTTTTGTTAGTCAATTTTGGCGACTATAAAATCCAATAGTTTTTTAAATGTTAAATAAAGAGAATAGGGTGTCCGGGATTAGGGAACTTCTGCCCCACCCCATGAGCGTAAATCGAAAATGCATAAGTTCTCATGAATATGATTTTGTTGAGAACACTTAGACAATCATTTTCCACCGGCTCCCATAAAAATCAGCTAGCCCGGAGTTTTTCTTGAGTCAGATGCTTCGTTTCCTACATATGTGTGGTATAGTATGTGTTTAGGTACAGACGCATTAAAAAAATTCTTTTTATGAAGAATTTTTGGTGCCAAGAAAACGATTCTTGTCTTTCTAGTTAAAAACATAAACACACACACAAAAAAAATTATAAATGTGCAGCTGTGTATGTATAATTGTATATGTATACATACGATTTATAAGTATTGTGTAAAATAAAACGTCTGTTGTCACAAATAGTGTACGTATACTATAATAATAATAATGGGGTTTAACCTCCGTTTTTGTGACGCATGCCTAATCACAGAGGCCACCCACATCATTATTTGTTAATCTTTATTTAATCAATTACAAACATATACAATTACATTTTTGATGTGGGTGGAGTCGGTTACTTCGTTCTTATCCAAGCGACGACAATGTGATCAAATCTGCACTCCCATTAATTATAAATTGTTCACACTGCCGCTGCCTGGTTTCGAACCCGCAACCTAAGTCTAAATAATCCTACGTTCTAAAACTAGCGCTTTAAACCGCTAAACTAGCCTCTGTGGCCGAGTGGTTAAGTACTTAGTACGTATACATGAGTATGTTTTTAGGAAATTGACTAAAACGGACGTTATGCCTTAAGTTACTCAAAATGGTAACGTGACTTTTAGGTCGCACTGTATTTAAGTCAAATGTATGATATACCAAGAGATTGTTTACAATATTTATGTAAATCCATATGTTACTACAGGGTGTTTACATAACATTTAAATAAAAATACAAATAGTATTTTTTTGATACTATTACTCAACAATAAATAATTAGGTACACATGTAATTATTCATAATTATTATAAATAATAACACGGTTATTTGTTTTTTATAGTTTTTTGGGAGTCATTGTGGTAATCTTTAAAATTAAACTAATGATATCCTTTAAAATAAGTTACACAGTCGTAAAATTTATGTGCATTATTTATTAAAAAATTTCATTAATATTGGATGTTTGTCCATCCGTCATAATAGTCATAACCTCATAACAGTTATGAAATTTTGAATGTAGATGTTAATAATAAAATTAAAATAACATGTACAAATTTATTTAATTTAGGGTAAATTCCACAAAAGATGGACCTTCTACGTTTCCTTTTATACTTTCGGTCAAAAAAAGTATCGGAAGTTAAAAATTTTTGACTGTTTGTCCATCCGTCATTCATAAAAGTTATGAAATCTTACAAATTTATTTAATTCAGGGTAAATTCCACAAAAGATGGACCTTCTACATTTCCTTTTATACTTTCTGTCAAAAATGGTATCGGAAGTTAAAAGTTTTGTAAAACCCGTGCCAATGATTTTACAATTATTTTATGGATGTTGGAGCAGGGTGGACAACAGAAAGTAAACATATTAGCAATGACATAGGAAAGAAAAAACCCAAGGGTCTCCATTCATATAAGGGATGTACGAGCAGAGTAGATTTAGGGTTGAAATTATTTTTATCTTATTTTCAACTTTGATGATGAATTTTATTTTAACTTCATGAATTTAGATGAAAATTAAGAATACAATCTTTGGATATCTGCTTTGGTTTTCGAAATATGGAAAGAATATTTATTAAACAAAAATTTCAAATCGATTATTTGAAAATTACGTTAGATTCGTTTTATTCTTACTTTAATTCTTACTCCCTGCCAGGATTATTCGCTAATGCTTGTAGATTTATTCACATGGATCCCCTATTCTTATTTTCAGTCTCGTAGACTCCGTTCGCCTTGGTATGCCAAGGGGTCTATATAGACCCTTTTGGAAATAGCCGATTTAAAGCAATAGAACTCCCGAAAATATAATAATTAAATAATATATCTATAATTTCTCCGAAATAAAAGCTTTTCGTATACGATTTTTATATTTTTGGGTCAATATTACCCTTAATTTGGGATAAAAATAACTTTCTAGAGAAAAATGTAAAAACGGATCTTTTTGACGATTGGGCAAGCATTTTCAGTCGCCAGGTATCCCGAAGCAATTCCAATCGATAACTCATTAATTTATCGTTTAGTAGCAAAGTAAACCAGATTTTAATGTTTCTTTTGTTTTCAAATAAACAAAAATATTCGATGTGTCAGTAGCAACGAAACAAATAATAAATGTTTTTTTCAGGATTTCTTCAATTAGGCGGATATAATTTAATATTTGTCCATGCACCAAGATTATTAGCTGGACCATGGTATTTAACAGCAGTGAAAAATACACGCGTTTTGGGACAATATGCAGCCGGATTTATTGACTATTTAGTATCCCGAGGTTTAAAATTAAAACGATTACATTTAATTGGATTAAGTTTGGGCGCACAGACAGCTGGAGTTTGTGGACATTATATAAAAGCAGGTCGACCAGCTCGGATAACAGGTAACGATTTAGAAATTCTAAAGAAATGTTGGTTCGTCATCCCTAATTTAGCGTATCATTTTGAAAAGCATTCTAAAATTGAATATTTATAGGGTTAGATCCAGCAGGTCCATTTTTTGGTAAATTGCCAGCGAATTTACGTTTAGATGAAACAGATGCAGATTTTGTGGATGTAATACATTCGGATGCGGGTACATTTGGATATCCAGCACCACAAGGTCATGTTGATTTTTGGCCAAATGGTGGAGTAAATCCACAACCAGGCTGTACATATCGTGATGTTGCTGAACGAAATCCAGGAATGATTTTCGAAAAAGGTTTTTTCTCTAAACTTAACTAACCAATAAAAATTTTGCGATGTCACATCCAACCCTTTAGTCTAAGTGTGTCTTACCCCAGGACAGTCACCCTAACCTAACCTTAGACCTAATTTTGCCTAGTAAATATTTTTATGTTTCAGTTTTCTGTAGTCACTGGAGATCTTTACAATTTTTTGCGGAATCCATAACAAAACCTTACGCTTTTCCAGCCATACAATGTAAATCATGGGCACATTATGAAAACCGTCATTGTAACGAGAGTAACATTGTTAATATGGGTCTAGGAACGCCACCTTGGTAATTACAACAAACCATGGACTTTATAAATTGAAACTAGAATGTTTTATTTACAGTCCAGTTGTTATTTACAAAGTCCATGGTTTTATTTTATGATTTGTGTTAATCGAAAAAATTTTTTTAGGACGAGAGGAAATTACTTTTTAACAACAAATCCTGATCCACCATTTTCTCAACATTAATTCAAAATAGGAAAATTTCTTGAAGCGCCATTATTTAAAATAGTCACTACTTGAACCAACGTTAAAAGTTTGTTATTCTTGTTTTTATCTTAATTTTTATTTAAATTGACCAAAGACTTTCTTATCAAATTATTAGCTAAGTTATTCAATTATCGAACTATTAGCGAATTACCCTTCAAACTCCTACATGACTTTGTCACTTCAGTATTAAGTTGAAGTTTATTAATTAAGCAATTTTTTACACATAAAAATTTAATATATTGAAACCTTGTAGTTATTTTATAAAATTTACCAGATTCCTCACCCAGTTTCCTTTTCAGAATTCTATCTTAGAAATAATCTCTTGTTGGATTAAACTATAATCGTAAAAAATCTATAAAAATAAATTCACTAACCTGCCCATATGTAATGGATGCATTAAACTGCCTAAAATAATGCTGTCTAAATAAATCGGTTCAATAAAATTCGAAAGTAACGCCCCTTGAACTCCAAGTACATTCCATCGGCAAATTTTATCTGAACAAGACATCGTCAACAATCGTTCACCCTAGAAAATAGAAACCAAGAAGTTTAATAATGGTAAGTACTTATGGTAATATTTTAGGTCTAGCCAGACGTAATATTTGATAGTTATTTCAGAATGACTGAAATTTTAACAAGCTGTTGTCAGGATCATGTCCAGTAACAATAATAATACATAAGAGAGGTACTGCAAATGGATCCCCAGCACCTAGACCAAGGGGTCCTCTGTGCCCTCCTTGAGAACAACCTGCTCACAGCTTCTCAGCCGGGACTTCTATCAAAATTGATAGATCCAAACATTCTAAACCTGACACTCGTTTCTGCAGGTCCAAATAGCATGTATGGTGGTTTCATCGTCCTCAATACAAGCTCTACAAATATGCTCATCAGAGATCCCTATGTTATGAAGATGGTAGTTCAATCGACACTGTCCTGTCAATAGTCTCACCACCCTTTTCAATTACGCTCTAGTGAATTTCAGGCGAGCACAGTTGATTGGCTTAGCTGTGGTTATATCCAGTTTTCCCTACCAGATACCCTCCGCAAAGGCCCAGTAGTCAAGATAGTCTTGCCGTAGCCATTCTTTGATTCGGTAACTTACAGAGCATCTTGCTATTAAAATGAAAGGTTCAGGTGAAAGAGGCACTTTAGACGATCCCTCTCGTGTCAGATCAGCCTGACTGTGTTTTTCAGTGTCAGGCGATTCAGTTTCTCGAAACTTCCCGAAAATATCATTTCAAAGAGCCTACAAAATTCATCAATTTTAAGCTTGCTCGTTCAACTAAAACTTTTCCTAAGCCCCCTAAAAGAGAATTCCCCGGCTAAGAAAATTTTCGTAGGAGAAAAAGTTGTTAGGCACGAATTTAACAATCGCCTATCAAATTTTAAATCTTTGTAAAATGGTTATCAAATACTACACCTAGCTCTAGACCTATTACTTTTCAAATGCTGGGAAAATTACCTGTAAAACACCATCCCACGTTTGAATGCCATAACAATTTGTAACAGGTATTGTGCCTTCGCCAGATTCAATTTTTGTACGTAATAAACCTCTTGCTTTACGATTTGGATGTTTATCGACACATTCTGACGATGTTAGTTCATGTGGGCTAAATATTCTGGCATCACCACACGGTGCGGTATTTATGTACAAATGAAATTTGATATCATTTTTTAATACATAACCGCCTCCAGACGCACGTGGCTCAAATATCGATGATGGTTTTTTACCCCCTAATTAGTAAACAGACTTTCATGAAATATTAATTTAAAGTAAATCGTAAAATATTTATAAGGATTATGTTATCCTATAAGAGAACAAGGATAATATGAACAAACATATATTCACGAAAAAAATAGGAAATACGAAAACCACTTTGTTTTTATTTTGGGAATACGAAAAACACAAAAGCTTTTCACGATTAAAATACAAGGCAAAAATAATTGGCTATAGCAATCAGCACTGTTTTTTTTTTTTTTTTTTGGATTGATTTGAAGGAATTTCACACATGGATTACAATTTTGGAAACCAGAGATAAAGACGCTCATTTTTCAGCCAAATGAATATACTAATGAAGAAGCTAGCAATTTTGTGACGTAAGCTTGGTAATCTTAGCAATATGGCGAAAATATTTCAAATAAATGATAGATTCAGAGAAAATTGTTAAATTATTTTGTATTTTTGAATTCCTTATCCCTGGTTTGAAAAGAAAAGCCGTCCTCAAATATTAGTTCAATCAATTTGAAAAATATTCACAATTTCAAAGAAATATTGTTATCTTCCTGAATTTTTACTGACTTTAAACTGAGTTCTCCCAAATCATGCAAATTATTTTTAAAGAAAGTTGTTGGTTTTTGAAAAAGGTACATTTTCGGCTGTTAAAGATTACCTACTTTTTGAAGCGTACAAGATAGATCAAAATTTTAAGCCTAACAAATGGTCCTTTTTCAAAAACAAACAATTTTGGATTTCAACAATAGGGAATATTCATGTATTTTTTTTATATTTTTAATTCATTGTTTACACCGTTATAACAAAGTAAAAAATATAAATACTGCTTAAAAATGCTGTATTTAAGTGTAAAAAAATATTTAAAATACATTCTAATTTTGAGATATTTAAACGCAGTTTTTTGGCGCTCTCTGTTGATGGCATATAAGTACGTGATCTGTCAATTTTTGACAGTTCAATGCATGAAGCTTATAAGAAGGAGAACGATCGCTATAGAAAATATTGTCCCCGAAATATGGATAAAATAAGTGAGGCGCTGCGACCGCTAAGTAGTATCAATAAAAGCGCTAATTTGAAATGATATATCAATTTGTACATTATGCTAACAACAACAGCTAACTTCACAGATACTACTTCTTGATGACAGCGCGGCTGGTGGCTTAAAAATGAACTATAAATTCTACAAATTTTCAGGGACAGGTGCGCTAATGCTTTAGTACATAGCGATCTTTCTCCTTCTTTATAACCTTCATGGTTCAATGTATAATTTACACTTTAAAAAAATGAATTTACACTCGTTATTATTAAGTTTTCTAATAATAAGCCGTAGAATAGTATAATTTAATGAAATACCATATAAAATGTAAGTAATTAATATCATACAGTATGTCAACAAATTTGACAAGCCCGTACTATGATGTCACGTCCGTATAAAAATTTGAATTTCCGTTTTAGAAATTTTTAAATGCCCTCACTGAATTTCTACTTTTATTAATTAATTTTAAGTAATTAAAAAGATATTAATTATTAAAATAATGGTTTAGTTGAAATGTCCAGTCATTTAAGTTACGGAAGAAAAATATTTGAACCAAATTTAAATTTCATGAATATTCCCTATTTCAAAAAAAAATCTCTTCGTAAACAAAAATAACAAATCGGTCAATTTTTGGTACGATTTAGTGGAACCAAAATTTAACTTAATTGAAACCTAAGGATTTAGTGGTCCAAGTGAAGAGTTGATAAATTAGCTTGAAATCGTGAATATCTTGTAGCAAAAATTTTGGCCATTATAAAAATTCATATACATAATTTTACAAGAATGAAGTAAGCAACAAGAGATATATCCAAAGCATTTTGAAAATAAATAAAAAAGAAAAACATTCACCCAAAGACTTATTTAAAACAATAAAAATTACTCACCATTGATAATAAATTTTTTTTTAAACCTCTACAATTTTTTTTTCATTTTTATAAAAATAAATAATTTATTTTTAATGAAACCAAATATCAATGATCAGACTTTAAAAAAATTTAATTGTGTTTATTATAATTATCTCTGATTGTTGTTGTTGTTTTTTTTTTTTTTTTGGTGTTTGATGCTTGTAAACCAAACACAATCAAATAATTTTAAAAGTTTGGTTACAGATGTTTGGGTTTTTTTTGATTTGGATATTATAAAACGAAAAAAAAAAATAATTTTAACTTTATTTCTTATGCCAATGTATGTTCGGGAGTTCGGGACAATATGGGTTAACAATTTAAAACATTTGAAAAGACCAGAGTAAAATTTACGCTCAAATTTTTTTCATTTGGTGAACCAATTACCGTGGTTTAGTTTAAAATCGAGTAAAATTATCTTCTATGGTTTTTACTCCGGACTGTTCTGTTATTTAATACGCCAATAATGTAGATAAAGGTCACTGGTTAAGTAAGGGAGCGTCCATAAATTATGTGGTTCAATTTCAGGTTCATTGGAATCCATCCCACCTTAATGTAGCCTTTACAATGACCCCCCCCCCTCCTAAGAATGGAGAGTAGTTTTTTTATAATCATGTCAAGAATACATTTTGTAATTTCTGAAACACTGACATTACATCATTATTCGAATATGGCGTTCATAAAATATAAAAATATCTTAAGAAATATGAAAAGTTACCCTCTCTTGGCGTAGCTTAGCTTTTGAACTAATCCCTTTACAATCTTAATCGGGTCACGAGATTTATGGATGCTCCCTAAGACAGAGAAGGGAAACTTTTAAATCGATACCATAGGCCTGCTCCAAAACACATGCCGTTATGCTGTCCATCACGGTTTGTCTTTGACATTCCTGTGTATTTTACCTTTCAGACTGGTCATCTTTCGTACTAAAATTATTACTCTTGTGATGAGAGAAAATCTCACGTTATTTCAAACTTTATAAAGTAATGTGAGGTTATGGTTCTAGTAAATTTTATTTTTGATAACAAAGAATGATAATTCTTAATGTTACTAACGAAAAAACATAATTAGCCAATAACTATCCCCTATTTAACCGTAAATTAACCGAGGAAAAAAATGTTTCCGCTCTTTCCATAACGGAGATACTTGATGCTTTGCTAACTTGACAGTCAACTAAGCAAAACTACTTTTTATTTTAAGACCAAAACAATTTTTGATAGGCTCATAATTTGCCGATATTTAACCGTGGGGAAAAAAAATTTCCGCTCTTTCCATAACGGAGAAAAGTGATGCTTTGCTAACTTGATAGTCAACTTATCAAAGCAACTTTTCCCAATCAAATTTTGAAATAGGCTCATAATAAGCTGCTATTTAACCGTAAATTAATCGGGTAAAAAGCTCTCAAGCGTTCTAAAAGATAACATAAGAATGAGAAAGACAAAACCGTGATGGACAGCATGACTACATGTATTTTGTAACAGACGCCACCCCTAATTTTGAAACATTACAAACAACTCTTTGTTTGATATTTGATAAAACTCAGTATATACAGTAATTTTAGTAAATATTTTGTTGTTTTTTTTGCACCCAAAATTCTAATCACTGATATTCCGAAAATGTTTAAAAAAATTGAACATGCTTTTGTGGACTAAAAATATAAAATACCTCTCTAAAATTACCCAGACTAATGTTGTGAAAAATATTAATAAATCTCATTTAAAAAAATCTAAGGACATTACACACTGTAGCATAAAAAACAAAGAAAAAAGCTAACATAAATGGTCAAAGGTCATTTTCATTTCCCTAAAAATGTTGTCAAAAAAAGTAAAGGAGGTAATTTTTTTTTTAAAGGAAAATAAGATTGTTTTAATTCCAGTTTTAAACACACTCTACCGGATAGAAGTAAAAACACAAGCGGAACGATTTATATCAATAATATTAATAAATTTAACAATGATAGCCCGAGCCAGAAAACTGCCATAAACAACCATTGCGATCTTACAGGTTCTAAGAAATAAAAAACTTGAAACTTAAGAGCTATAAAAAATATCTTCATAACTTTGTGAACGAAAATTGAGATTAATTTGATAATCTTTTTTGACAGATTGATGTAATTTTTGTTTAATTTGTAGGACAAAGTTGACAGTTCAGATTTTTCCTCTTACATTCTTACTTCCATAAAAGGTTAAAACAAAATGAGGTAATAAAAATAAGAATATTTGTTGGAATTATATCAAACAATTTAATTTTCCTGATTATATAATTTGTATGCTGTTTTTTTTTTTTTTTTTCTTAAAAGAGCACATTCTTTTTATTTTTGAAAACACGCAACAGAAATGGTAAAAAATTTGTCCAAAGTGTACTCACCTAGTTCACATAAATTTTCTAATTGAGTGTACAGGTAATCTAAGAGACATCGCCTTGCAACAATTTCCGCATGTGTATCATTAACAACAGACCCATGCACACTCATATATTCACCTGAGATACATTTTGTGCCTGTTGCTACTGATATTAATTTTGCTTTATCAATTGCGTAACCTTGTGTTTGTACGATACCAGCTATCACTTTACGCTTCGAATGCATTGAATCTTGTCCAACTAATTCGTTAAATTTTGATAAAACTAAACTGCAAAAGCAAGAAAAAAATCATCATTTTTATTGGACCGAAACTACTCGGTGAAATAAATAACACATAAATTAAAAATTTAAAGAAACCTCCGTGGCATCGTAACTCCAAAACCGATGAACCGATTTTAAGTTTTTTGTTTTGTTTGAGAGGTAATTTGATCGAGATTGTTCTTAGTTGTTATCGGGTATGGAACCCTAAGCTCGCACTTGAAACATAGCCAAAAACACTCTCGATCAAATTCTCTTTCAAACAAAAACAAAATTGGTTCATCTGTTTAGGAGCTATGATAAACAGACATACAAACAGGCACCTTAAACTTATAACATCCCTCTTAAAAGAAAACAATTGAATAAAAATGTTTTGCCAATTACTATTTATTAGCCATACATTTAATCAATTATCAACTAAAATGAAAATAAATATTCTATAAAATCTAATGCGTCTTCCTTTATCTCTCTCTCTCTTGAATTGTTATTACTTACTTTCCAATAAAATCGGCTAAAAATTGTGGAATAGCCGATGTAGCACATGAAGAATTTACTGTATATGAATTCATTGAAGGTGATAAAAATGATGTGGCAGATATGTTATATAATTTACTTAAAGCAGATCGAGCAGCAGCTGCTTTTGCATTCTTTTTATTTTCTCCTGAAAGCATAAAAAGTTCATTAATAAAAAGCGTATACATTGTTTTTCAAATTCGAAAAAGCTTTAAAAAAAATCGCAAAATTTTGGAAATTTGCAATCTAGTCTATTTTGATTCATAGACACAGGGCAGGTTTAGCTATTTGTACTAAGAAATTGAAAATATTTCGTAGAGAAAATTTAATTGGAAAATTTGGTTCCTCAATAATTGGTATATGGTATTACTGTTTTTTTTTTTTCGACGTATGCTTCATACTTACAAAACAGAACCATCTAGTATCGAGTAGTACAACTAATAAAATAGATGCGTTACGTTAATAAAAAAATTTGTGATCAGAGGAAAAGATAAGTTAAAGATTGGAACTTATCTGCCTGTACTAGACATCCTGCATGCAGAAGTGTCGCAGCGACTAAAAGCTTATCGAAAAATTACTTCTCTGTGTGGATTTCTAACAGAATTTATACAAAAGACTGATCAAGAAATTCAAGAGGCTTGTATAAAATTTAGTTAAACATTATTTCGCGGACAATGAGCCCGAGTTATACTTACATCAACTTGAAAAGAGTTGGTAATCTTCGAATGGATGAAAAGAGTCCACAAGAATTGCATTGCCTAGGGGCCCCGATATGGTTAATCCAGCCCTGCATAGACTGACACAAAATTGTAAATCATTTGTATGACAAGGGACTAAAAGTTTCAATTCCGTAATTATTGGAAGGGAAATGATGTTTACAGTGCTGATCGCCGAGGCTTTGCTAATTGAAAGACATTTAAAAAAATTGTTTATAGGCGATATTTTATTTCCTACATTACAAACTTTTCCGACAATAGCAAATAGCGTAGTATTCAAAATTGTAATTAATTAAGCTCACCTTTTCCAGTAAACGTTTCCCCTTGAACTTCAACACTAACTTGAAACTTATAAATACCATCATCCATTGCATCAAATTTATATTTTAAGTTTGGATGTAGCTCATTTAAAATCATCACCGGTCCTTTGCCCACATTAAATGCGGCTGGTGTATTCGTAACCGTTGTCGAACCATTTGTCGCAGAAGCTGAATTCGATTTAGCTGGTGTTTTTACGATTATACTATCATCAGTAAAGTCCATATGGTCTGACTGTCTTGGAGCTAGTGTTGTTGATGGATTACTTGTTGGAAATTGTATAAAAGATGCTAAAGCTTTCGATGCTGCCGATGCTTTTGCCAATTTTTTATTACGACCACGACCAATATACGTTTCACCGTCAAGTGTTACCGAATAAGTGAATGTGGGTGCGTGAATTGGTCCATCTTGTTTTACAAGTTTATATTCTAATCCTTGTTTGATTTCGTTTAGTACAGCTACTGGATTTTTATTCGATACATTTACTGCTGCTGACGTTTTTTGTTTTTTTGTCACACGAACTAAAAAAAATCGATAAGAACTGAAATAATTTAATGTTATATTCATGATTCGTTGTGTTAAATTTTGATTTAATGAAAAAATTCTCGGATTAATGTAGATCGATAAGATAAAGAATGTATAAAATGATCTGTTAGGTTCATCACAAGTGAATAACTTGCAGAATAAGTTTTGTAGAAATTTTTTAAGCAGTCGACAATTCTAACCCAGATCATATTTGTCATGTAGTACCACAAGTGCGTTTGTCCCTGCATCTACGGCAACCTGGGGCCATTTATAGCTAGCTCGTCGATTTCACTTGCCTTATCGATTGACATTAATGCAAGAAATTCTTTATTCGAACAAAATTTGAGTATCTTTGGCTATTGTAAATTATGATCCATATGTAATATATGGGGTGTAACTTAAGGTTATGCGATTACTAAAGCGGTTTAAGGTGATAATACTAACTAAAATTATTTGATAAATAAAGCGATTTAAGAAAATGTTAATAACTTAAGGTTATTCGATTAATAAAGCTATTTAAAGTGAAATTAAGGTGGAAGAGTAAGAAACTACATAAAATTATAAAAAATAAAAAGAAATTAATGAGGAAAAATTAAAAACCTTTTGTTTTGCTCCGTTAATTCCTGAAAATTTTACAAACCCTATACTTTCCGAAGTAATTATTCTAATAACTTTCAAATACCGTATGATCCGATCCTTGCATTCATTTGTGTCAAGGATAACCCGCTCCAAGTACGATAAAACAAACTGCCAGACGGTTGGAAGAACAATGTCAATATTCTTTTCAAGTCTCTTGAACCATAACTCAAATTTATTTAAACTTACCGCTTTTCATTTGAAATTTATTTGGATCTAATATAGGCGATGTATCTCTTGGTGAATCGTTTTTTAACGAGCATAATTTTGCAAATTGTAATGGATCTAACGTAGTTGTTGAAAGTTCTTCGTCACTTGTTGGATATACTGGGAAAAATGGTATCGATGTATCTTGCATATTCTTCCACGAAGTTTCATCCGATTTAGTTGGCGATTCATCAATATAATTATTGGCAGCGCAGTATAAATTCTTCTTTGAAGTTTCTGATGAAATAAGAGCTTCATCATTCCTAACTGTATCAAGTGCTTTTTGAATCTTTGATGAACTAGTTACATTTTTTTTATCTCCCGTTTTTCTACTTATGATTTTACGAAATAAACGTACCTTCTCCATTGGTGTCAAAGGTTTTGATGAAGTACTTTTTGGAATTTCATCATTCGTTTGAAATGTAGAAGCAGGGACTTTTAAACAATTTGGTAAAGACGATGCATTTGTTTCATTTGCAGTTTTTGCAGGAATGTTATTAGCAATACTGTTTTCGGAGTGATTTGATAACGGGGCATTGTTCGCTGAAACTGCTTGTTTTGAGGAGATACTAATGGTTTTACGATGCAATCGTGCTTTTAACTCCATTGGTGTTAAAATTTTTTCATTATTGTTTGGAATTACATCCTTAAATTTACATTCTGGATGAAATGACATCGGAATGTTAGAAACCTGCGGTGAAACACTTGTCGATATGGTCACAGTTTTTGTTGGTATATTGCTTGCAATTTTATCATTAGCTTCGAATTCTCGTTCTGGCTCTAACGAGATTGGCATCTTGGAAATCGTTGACGAGGTTACATCATTTGTTTTTGAAAAATGTAATCTTTCCGCTGGAGTTAAAATCTTTAATGGTATATTGTCATTAGCTTGGAATTCCCGTTCTAATTGTGACAAATCATTTGTTGATGAGGTCAAATCAACCATTTTTGCAGTAGTATTACCCGCAGGATCATACAAACGGGCTATTTCCCATGGATATAACATTTTTGGTGAAATTTCAGTAGTCGAATGTAATGTTGGCGAAGTATCCGAATCCGTTGAAAAAGCTGCAGAAGTTTCGTCTTGCGTTTTATTATACACCAAACGAGCCCCTTGAGTTGGAGTCAAAGCTGTTGATTGAATACTGTTTGAATTTTCATCTATAATTTGTGTTTTACAAATTGAATGTGACATGGATGATATACTTGATGACGAACCATCCTTTAAAGAAGTTTCATCGGGCGTAGTTTCCGTTTCCGAAGCATTTTTTCTTGTAGCCGTTTTTGAAATTCTATTAGCAGCACAATAACAATTTTCCTTCTGTCCTGGATTCAAATTTGATGTACTATAATGCGAAGATTTACTCAAAAATGCCAAAGCTTTGGAAGCTACTGAATATTTTGCTAATTTTTTACTCGCACCACGTCCAATATATTTTATACCGTCTACTTTAACCGATATTGTATGTATAGGTGAATGTGGCGGGCCCTGACAATTCACTTGTCTGTATTGTAAATTTTTTCTGATTTCATTTAATGCGACTACAGGATTTTTATTGGAAACACTCATCATATTTTTATATTTTAACTTTTGTACCAGAAATCGAGGATAAATCTGATTTTTCCGAACTAAAAAAACCGAAAGAAAACAGTTTTAAAGGTTAATTCGAACAAAACATATATTTTCCGGTCTTGATTTTTTGTAGAAATATGTCAATATCGAAACTGCTAAAATTTGAAAACTAAGTACTATCTAAGAACTAATTAACTAATTTGAATCGCCTGATTTAAACTTTTATAAAATCTTTTTTAACCGACTTCAAACAAAAAAGGAGGAGGTTATCAATTCGATTGTATTTTTTTTTTAATGTTTGTTACCTCAGAACTTTTGACTGGGTGAACCGATTTTGATGATTCTTTATCTATTTGAAAGCTGGTGCTTCCCGTGTGGTCCCATTTCATTTAGGCCCAGTTCTGACAATGGTATCCGGGAGAAAACCATAAAAGTCTTAAATTTGCATTAAGTTTGCAAGACAAGAGGACGAATAGCTCAATATCACGCCAACCGACTTGGCTGATTCTTTTTAAGTGACAAATTAGTTAGTGTACTTCAGATTCACTAAAAATCACTAAATAAAAAAACTTTTAACAAAAAGAAAACCGACTTCAAAAAGAAAACTTTTCCAAAACAGAATTAATATGCACTAAAAAGTAAAAAAATAATTTATAATATAATGTAGTTTAAGTTATTGTTATTTTTGGAGTCAGTGTCAGCCAAGGAAACAACTCTGACAGACTCGTTTGCTATCTAAACATATATACATGGTGACTGCAAATTAGTAAAACAAAAAACTAATGAAAATAATAGTGAAAATAAGTAAGCAAATTAGTAAATACTAAAACTAGAAAGCTAAAAAAAGCAAATTTTTCAATAGACCTCTTAGTCACACCCTCAAATATTTTCAAAATTTTATCTTACCTGCATCTTCCATTACCCTTTTTAATTGTTTTTTCGTGGTAATGCTCTAAAAATATATTTAAAAAAAAAACATTAATACAATATTATATTTTAATAGTTTACGATATCGAATTTGGTTAAACTTACCGGCATATTTTTATTTGTATTATCGTTAGGACTGTTCGTAATTGACGCATTATCAGTTTTATCTTAAACAAAGTTTAATTATTAAATTTATAATTGGAAAATAATATACATTTTACATACCTATTTTGGGAATTTTAAAAGCTATTTTAGTCTCCATTATTTTTCGTTGAACAGAGGAAAATTGATTTATTTATTAGCGGTATAACTTACACGAATATTTTAATTCCAGTACATTGATTTTTATACGAAATACGATAAAATCACACTCTAGATATGTTGAATGTCCATGATATTAAATTTAACGTATGAAATTATTTAAATCGATATTAAAATTGAATTTTTCGATTGACAAAACACTTTTTGAAATAACACAATTCCACGATTATGATTAATATACGAAGTCAAAAAGTGAATAACATAGATAAACAAGATTATAGATTATGTCAGGGTTGCCAGAAGCCAGAAGCATTCAACAGAAAGTAGCACAATCTCACAGAAAATGCGAACACTAACAAAAAAACCGCCCAATGTTCACTTTTTCAAATGAAAAATATATTTTTCCATATAATTTTAAAAATAAGTTAATCGTGAGATCATATAAAAATATATAAAAAATTGCACATATTATGTTCTTGAGACACGAAGACATAAATGTTATTGTTATTTTTGAAATAGATATAGATATAGATTGGGAATACCAATCTCGATAGATAAGTCACATAAGTGCAACGACTTACTGATACATATGTGATGCAAAAGGCAGGTGACGGGTGTAAAAAGTATAGTAAATTACAGACACATATATATGTCTATGGGAATAGATCGAAAAGTAAAGTTTAAAAAATTTATAGACTAGCTTCAAAATAGCCCAAATTGTGGAAAATCGCCTAATAGAAATTTTGGGCGCAAGAGACATTCTAAAATCGCCCAATTTGTGGAAAAACACTCAATCTGGCAACCCTGATATAGATTAAGTATAAACAGGATGCGGTACAGGATGCATAAAATTCACTCATACCCATAGAGTTTTATTTACTCAATACCAGAGTTTTTTAGTTTCAAATTGTACCGCTAGTGTAGATTATTGTTAGTACAGCTAGTATTACGCATTGAGGTTTGTGTATAAAATAAGTTAAAACTTCACAATACCATCTAATAGCGTCGACTTGAAATATAGGCCATTTAGTTCGTTTTACATCCTCGACACAAGGATAGCAGAGACATCTATATATACACTATACGTATTACATACGATGAAATAAGCTGTATTCCTGGCGCTGTCTAAGAACTGTGAAATGAGTAAATAACTAAATGGTCATTTGGTTGGATTTTTTGTTGTCATGTAATATAAAATTTTGATTTCATTTCATGGGTAATATATTATTCTTAAGACATAAAACTTACCATTAGAAATTCTGATTGGTACCGGAAAACCATATCGTTTATACATTTTTCTTGCTTTCTCGTATAGTGATTGAGTTTGTTCAAAGAAAGAAATAACATTTATAAAATGAATCAGTTCTCAGTTTATATTCCGCCAAGCTATAAGCGTCCGTAGCTGAATTTACGGCACCTATCTGGGCGGCATGTAGTCTTCGGTCGTTGCGTATTCTGTACTGCGCATCTAGGCTTTGTACTTTGTACTAGGCTTCAATCACTTTCAATTGATTGAAAACAAAAGACATATATATGTTCTTGGTTGAACAAACCGCCATAAACACATTTTTTTGCAGTGTTACCAATAACAACATGTTTAAGTTGAATTTCTATTTAACTGGAATTTACTCATTTTTAATACAAACAAGTGAAAACAAACAGTTGACCGAGTTAATTGTTAAAATACCATGAATAGACACTGTTGATAACGCAATTTACATTTCGTTTGTTTACGTCATGTAAGTAAAGAAAGCACTCTCAGAGAGCCGCGTATACATCATACATAGCTGATATTCCCATGTAGACAGTAAACGCCGGTAAACAATAATGTTTGCGAAAAAATGTTTGAAACAAAAGTTGTTAATTTTTTTAATAAGAACTTTTTTTATATTTAAACTTTTTATTTATCTCTAACGGTTTACAAGATGGGTCCTACGGACCCAAGAGTCAATTGACTTAGGTTGTTTATTTACATGCTCGACCTCACTTTTTACGTCCTGAGCACGTAATAAAAATTTTAACTTGATATCTCTTTTCGTTTTCGAGTTATCGATCGTGTCTACAGACAGACGGACAGATGGACAATCGAAAATGGATTAATTAGATGATTTTATGAATACCTATATCAAAAATTTGTTCGTAGCATCAATATTTTTAAGAGTACAACCTTGGGACTTAACTTATTATACCTTGAAATATTTCACATATACATGGTATGTAACGAGGAAAAATCAGAACATAGAAATGATTACAAAAACATAAATTGTAACATAATTTATTATTGTGTAACAACAAAATTTATTATAAACATTAAAATAAATATAACTGGAATGTTTTTCTTAAAATAAAAAACATTATAATTTTATATAATAATGGAAAATCTTAAATAAATATTTATATTTAATTTTCAAAATTATAAATGGTAACTTGGTATAATAATATTATTTATTTTTTTTTTACATTTGAATTTTACCATTTTTTTTTCTGTATACATCACATAATAAATTTTTTTTTTTTCGTAACTTTTTCCATTCCATTTTTTTTAGTGTGTCTGTCAGTGTGTTCACAGAATAGTTCAAAGATAAGGTACGGTTTTTTTTGCTGTTTCGGTTTGTATATAATAATATATTCACAATATGGATCGTTTAAATAAATTATTACACTCCATTTTTTTTGATTTTAGTTTTTTTTTTTATTAATTTATTTATAAATTGTTTTGAATAAGTATATATATTTATTATTTTATGTATATAATTATGTATTTATAGGTTAGGTACTGTTTGTTCATTATATTTTATTAATTTAACATAATTATTGTAGTTTAAAATATATATTTTATTTGTATTTACAATGTATGTATTAATGATTTGTTTTTAATTTAATTTTATTTATTTTGATTTCATTAGTATTTTATTTTTCTCGCTAAATTGTGATTTCGTTTATGCATTATCTACTGTTAAAATTCATATAATTAATTTTAATTGTATAAAAACAAATCGGTTTAATGAATAATATTATCAATCTAAATATTGGAAGCTCGGTCATGAATTTTATATGCCTAAAGCCATACCAGAAGGGACCAGCCAGATTACTGGTGACTATTGATAAATGGTAACTAATCAAGTTGTTTAAATTGGAACTACTGAAAAAGCGAATCACATCCAGTTTAATAGTACAAATTTGTATCGCCAGTTGGCGGGATTTATCTGATTTGAATTTGAATATTTTTATTGGCCTTGAAAAATGATAGGTACAAGTATTGCCATCTGGTAGTCGAAATTGAGACTACTGAATTCGGGGCTTCTTTTGATTTGAATTAGTACGAGTTATTATCACCAGTTGGCGAATTGCAACTTCCAGTTATCTATAGGCAAGTCCTTTAGTGAGTCACTCAAGAAAACGACTAACTCTGTCATCTGGTTATCTGGTAATTAACCAGGCTAGTCATCTAGGAAACAAATCCTTCAAAGTGCCTCTAACTATATAGTTTCCTATCTACGACGTGGTTTTAGCCTGAGTATATTTTTAACTGCGAGGGCTACGAAATCTGGTATAGAATTGTGCCATCTCTATCTCTAATCGTGGCATCTCCATCCATGTCACTCAACCCAACGTAGCTTAAAGGAGGGAAGTTAGTTAGTTCCATAATACATGCTACCAAGAAAACGTCTGAGAACGGAAAGATATGTAAATTATAGGAAGTTCAACGGCTTTATATTTGCAGCATAGTTCTAGTTTTCCTCCATTTTTCATTGTTTCCCCCACTTCATATCCTTCTAACATTATTATCTTTCCCTTTTTATATGAGTTTTGAAAGTATTAATGCATAAACGAATTAAAACTTTGATACTTCTTAGTGTCACAAAAACTTTGAGCCAATGAGGCATAAAATAATTTTGAAATTTTCGAGTGTAATTTTTTCTTTTGAAACAATCATTTTAACTCTTATCAAAATTACGTCTATACATTATTTATCTAGGACATTTTTTATACAAATTCTATCCGAGTACTGTGTGTTTATGAGATCAACCTTCGAACAAAGCCGACGTGAGACCTATAATAAATCAATTTTAAGTTAACTAATAGCCTCCTTTAAATTAGTGAGGTATCTTCAAGTGCTTCATTTAAATTCGAGTATTCCTGTTCAATTATTCCCAAGAAAATCATCTCCATCAACGATTTTTTCTGCCCAAAACACTTTGCTAAAATATTTTGCGTAACAATATCCTGCTCTTGGATGAAATTTTATCTAGGTTGACCTGTTTTTGATGGTTGATTAAACAAACGCATTTGATATTTGTTAATATTTTTTGTATTACAATTAATATTAATATATTTGATTAGTTCATTCATATTGAATGTGGGATTCATGGGCGTACGCAGTTTTTAATCCAAGAGGGGGCAAAACAAGTACTTATGGATTAAATGGGGGCAAATTAGAAATTTTTATCTTAAAAATTTCATAAATCCAACAGTATTTTGGCATAATTTATACTTAGCCAACTAAATCCCTGGCAAATGCAGATCTAGTGGAAGGTAGCTGTCCGGATCTGTTTTTCAGTACGTTCATGGCAGAAAATCGAAATACAATTCAGATCAAGATTTTTTATGATATGAAATTTAATCGTATACCATCTCACCTCATGGAAATTGTCGAAAACGTCAATTGTAAGTTTAGGTTTAAGTTTAATAAAACCAAAACTATAGATCCAGCATTTTTTTTATATATAACTATTTCAGGACGATCGAATTATTACTCACTTAAGTGGTGTTTGAAAAATTGTTTTCCTGAAATGAAACAACTTTGTACTTGAGACATTTTTTTAATTTTAAACAAACTTAATTTGTGACAAATTTAAATACTATAGGAGACTAGAGAATTATAGTTACTTTTTGTATCACTAGCTTCACTAGTTTTCATTTTGCACCGAAGTCCGAAGTGAATATAGTATAATAAATAGGAGAGAATAAGAACTATTTATTATACTATATTCACTAGTCACCAGTGTTCCTTTTGTACCGAAGTGAATATGGTACAATAAATAGGAGAAAATAAGAACTATTTATTATACTATATTCACTTCGGTACAAAAGGAACACTAGTGACATCTTATTTTAACTATCCATTTCTTTACATGGAGTTCGGTCCTCTTCTCTAGTCTCTATGTTAAATGCGTTGAAAATAACCATAGAATATTGTACATAGATAGCGCGAGGGATATGCTAGCCTTTGAGTGGATGCGATATGATGAATGCGAGAGAAAACTGCCAGTTCGTTCCTATGTGTCCTTGTCATTGTCATATGTCATAATCATATGATGCATAGAGATTTTGTGTAATGTAAACAGATTAGACAAGGACACATAGGAACTAACTAGAAGTCTTCTCTCTCATTCATTATATCGCAAATTTTGGACCATGGCGTTCTCTTATGTTTCTATGAAAATAACATACTTGTTCAACAGTTGCCATCTCATTTTTTCTAACTATCATTGCCCACGTCGATCTTTCGTTGAATGATTAACGTTTATACAAGAGGTTAATTTTCAAATACGAGACTCTTGTATCAATTAAATTCTTCTGGTTAAATTTTTAAGTTATTTTTTTGATTTTTTTATATTATTTTTATTTGCATTCACAATAAAAAATTTTTCTTTGTTTTATTTTCAATCACATATATTTTATTTATTAATTAAAATAATTTTACTAATAAAATGTTTTTTAAAATTTTTTTGTAAAAATTAAATTTGGTTTTTTTTTATTTTTTTTTAAATTCTTGTAAATCTATTTAATATGTACACAATAATAGTTTGTTATGTAAATATGGACGATTAATAATGTTTTATTTATTAAATGTTTGGTTTTAATTTTTGTGTTTTTTAATTTTCAATATAAATTTTGTTGTTGTTGTTTTTCAACAATACTATATATATATATATTTGTTTATTGTGTGTGTTTGTTTATTTAATTGTTTTAAATTTTTTATTAAGTTCCAAGAACAACAATTAATACACTTAATAAACATGCTGATATTGGATATTCTAAACGTAATTGGCCCCCATGTTGCATTGCTGCTGGGTGTTCGCCTGAAATATTAAACAAAAAACAATTGTTGAAATATAATTGATTTTAATTTTATATTTTTGGAATTGAAAATAATAGAGGGGAGATTTTTTAATTAAATAGATTTCAGGCCCATGCGCATGAAATATCCAAGGGAAGAGTTCAAAATTTGTTCGTCATGTTAGGTCATAAATATTCAGTCACTGTTTTTCAATAACTTCATTCTGCGAGGTACAGAAAAAAATTTTTGCAAAACTCTGTGTGTATCGACCTCTACACCGCGATGTATAATGAGCGAGGACTAAACCGTTTAGCCGATTCTCAGACATTATTCATTTGTTGCTGTTGTCACAGGCAAAACTGTCAGATCGCAGAGCATTTAGTAGACATTCGGAAACGTATCTTCATTGCAAATATCGAGTGCTTCGAGTGAATTCTTGTTACGCCCAAAGTTTTCAAAGTTTATGAGTTTTTGCCAAAGTTGAACATTGTCGACTCGAATATGGGGAAACTCTCCCAAAACTACTTTTTTCTTCTACATATGCTAGAAAGATGGGATTTTTTGCTTTCAGCTTGAAATTCGATGTAACTTATGGTCAAAATCGAAAGCTATAAAATTTTCACTGCAAACCATTTCTCCATTACCACTCTCCAGAAGATAGATTAATTTGGTTTTTTTTTGTTGCTTTTTTTACATCAAAGACTATTTTTTCCTCTGAAATAGAGCCATGGCCACCTGGGGAGACAAACTTGCCAGCAATTGCGAGCTCCAAGCCAGAAAGTCGCCAGCCTTTTTGTCCAAGGGATGGAAGTAAAAGTAGCGTGTGGTGAATTTGTCTTTAATTTGTGAGGACAATAACGTGGGGAAATAAATGAATCAAAGATTCTTTAAATGAATCATTTGGCAAATTAATTGAAATGAAACATTACCGCGACAAAGCCGCGGGAAAAAGCTAGTATTTCATAATGATAGGAGACACCACAAATAGAACAAAGGACAAATAGATATATTTTCTAGATTAGGGGATAGAACAAGAAAATGGTGCGGTTCTTCGAAGATACTGTGAAAAATTTTAGAAATCGAAGCATAGAACCCGGATATATTGCCTAAGAAAATGAATTCATTCAACAAAACTTTCTTCTCTTCCAAAACACTATGTATCTAAATGGACGAAAAACATTCATTTTATGGTTTTCTTTCAGATGGACACATTCAATTTATAATTTATAATATAGTCAAAGCATGCCCAGTTTGTAATATGTCGATATGTACCGTTTTCATGTTGTTAAAAATTCATGTGATTGAAACATTTCCCAGTGATTTTATTTAAAGTGTCGGCGTCGTTTATTTTTTCGATTTATTTATAAATAGGTAATTCAATTTTTATTGAATCTGTTTCATGGTTAACTGTATTAAAACCAGATGTTGTACATCAATCAAGTATCAAGCATGGATTTGGAAAATTTTTTAAAGGGAGTAATATAAAATTTTCATGAGTATTTTTAAAGTAATTAATTGAAAAATAAACGGACACTTCGTACATTTTGTGATTTCACGTCAAGTTTCTGAGATATCGACTGAAATGATTCTGGAATATTGTTAGTGCTGCCTCCTCAAAGTTCTGGGAAGTCGAGAGATAGTGAAATTAATATAATTATACCACCAAATCATAATGGCTAGAAGTGTGCAGTTATCTAGATTTGAGAATGTAAGGCGAATCCAAGCTTCAAAAAATATACAGGCTGTTATTTTCGGGTTCAACTTTCTTCACTTGATGTAAGGATAAAAGGATAGTGATATCTAGTGTTCTATAACAAAGCTTTTTCTACTTACATCGAGTGCAAAAAGTTCAACTCAAAAAGAAAATCCACATCTACGTATAGCGAGTTGAAAAAAAAAAATGAAATAACAATTTTTTTTTTCAAATATATATTTTTAGAACTAAAAATAATGTAAAAGATATTTAACGAAATTATTTTCCATGTTTTCTATATTAGGCGTAGGTTTGAAATGCTGTATGATTTTATTTTCATAATTTTTAGGGATCCGTTCCTTGAAAGTGGAATAATGAAGTTCGTATAAAAGCGAATAGAGTAGGTGCCAAAACCTCGCAAAGTAAGCTTTTCTAGTAATTATTTACCGATCTCTAAGGAAACCTAGCCCTTTTATCTATTCTATCTTTCTGCTTATCCGGTTAAAACGTTTCTCCTCAATTATTTCGGTTAAGCTGATAGATGAAGTCGTAAGTTGCGATGCTTTTCTCCAAATCCATGATAAGTCACTGCCTTTTGATTATCCAGTGACCGGAAGGTAAGTATGTTAACGAAATCGTTTTTGTCTTTCCCTAATGAAATTTACAACCTCTCTACTTGCATGATGGCGGGAGAGTAGAAAATGGAGAGATTATTTCTTCTTGCAGTTTGACTAAATTTCGCGTTATTCTAAATAGCTGCCCCTATCTACCCCTCCCCCTTTGACGACATTGTCTCTTGTCCATACATTTTAATAAGTTCAATTTTGACTGCTCATTTTGTATCGATTATTCCGAGAATCTAGAATTGAGGCATGTAATGATCCATTATAGGAAAATTAGAGCTTTAAAAACATAATATTTGAGGAAATAAGTTAAATAACTTTTCTTCGTAAAACACAATATTCCAATTCGATATCGAAGAGAATAAAATACATAAATTTAATGATACGAAATCCTTTTTAAAGCAAATCTGCACTTAATCTATTTTTATCTCGTATATATATATTTTTAGAACAAAATTTTTCGAATATTGAATATTTTATTAGTATGAAATTAAGTTTCGTAATATACATAGTTCCACACGTTTATTACTTACGCATAAAAGATTGGAAATATAATTTTATATTATATGATTTCTTTCCTACGAGAAAATGAGCGTCGGAAGTAAAAAGGAGTGAATGTAGGAATATTAAAAGTTTTTATACATAATGTTTCAAAACTATAGCGTTAGTAGAACAGAATGATAAGTGTATAAAATTCTGAGAAAAAAGTTCATTTGTAGTTTTCGGATTCGATGTAAGTTCCAGTAACGAGATGCGTTATTTATCGTTTTTTTGTTGTTGAGAATTCCACGATTTATATCAGTCAAATTGAAATTAAATTAGCAAGAAAAGCTGTAGAATATATTTACTACAATTAATATTTTTTCCAACTTAAATTATTAAGGTATCTTAAATTATTAAGGCCCGGATTGGGAATTTCGCGGTAAAACAAAGTCATCACACTTCATTTTTTACGCACACATGCGCTTAGTTGGTGTAAAAGCTACAGTATTGGTTCCCAGTCGCTCGTGCTGCCATCTTGTCAGTGACTAATGAGACTTTGTTGAAGGAACATGTTACTGTGTAGTTTTATAATTTTTCGTCCCAAAAAACGGTCTTTTTGTTTTGGTTTAAGTCATGTAATAACGTGCATCCCCGTTTTGTTTAATAAGCTTTTAGAACTATAGATAAATTCTTGGAAAATTCAAATACTCCTTGAATCATTATCATTTTCTAGGTAGGAATATTCTTTGATTTAGATCGGTTCCGTTCTCGTTTAGTAGTCACTAAAGAAAACTGCTGTATATTACTCTGCTCTTTTAATCCGGTTATTCTGGGTCACCCGTTATATAATTTTTAATAAACTTACCGTTTAAAACATGCACTACAATTGTTTTGCTATTTGCATTCGATGGACTGCATGTATATTTCCCTGAATCAGAACCTTTTGCACGTTGAATTAAAAGGTAACTGACAGTGATATCACCTTTTTCTGTAATCACGCTGACACCACCACGGGGTGAATCATAATTTATACTCTGTAACAAAAAAACAGAAAATATGTATTATTGTATAAAATAATTATTTTTCTCGGAAGAAATTTTCAAGAAACAAAAAATATGTTTTAATATTATTATTAGTATTAACACAAAACTAGAAAGCAATTTCTAAGAAACATATCCCTGAGGTAGAATGTGTTTTAATTAAAAAAAATTGTCTTTCTTAACAATTATAAAATATTGTCATTCTTCAAAAAATGAAAAAAAAAATTATAAAATATAATTTTTAATTATATTATCACAAACTCATATTTAACACAAAAAATGGGTCGAGGCTTAAAATTTGTCGAGAATTTCATATCTTCAAAATCAAAAATCGTTGAATATTTACCTGTATTTGTCGCCCTATTAGCTCAGTTGGTTAAGGCGTAATCAATTTCGTCCGCGGTATGCTTAGGGTAGCGGGTTCGATTCCCGCCGTCGCAACAAAATTAATTTAATTAATAGTTGTGATGGGCTGGTGTAGTGCATGTTATATGCATGAAGGAGGTGCACTCAGCCTCTAAAATTGAGGAGCTGATAAATGAAATTATCAGCGGAAAGGTGGTAAAACACATATATGGTATTACAAAGGACTATAGCCAAGTGTGTCCTTCGTGGACAGCCAATATAACCTAACTTAACCTACCTGTATTTATTAGAGAAAAAAGGAAAATATTAACCTGCTTCTTGCTTAAATTCTATTTGTGACATCGTAGCCCATAAACTGATTAAAAACAATAACCTACTTTCTTAAGGACATTCCTAAAAAAATGATTGTATGAAAATATTTGAAACTGCTATAAAATTTTTTTTCTCAATTGATTCTGGTTAATTAGATACGGCCCTGATTCCATTCCTATATTATCCTGTAATAATTTCTATCAGCTTATTCATGCAAACTAAAATATTATATTTCATTTTTCAAATTCATAATATTTTATAACAAAAAAAAAAAAATATTCCCTAACATTTGTCAGCGAATACTATAACATATTAATATTCATATAAAAAAAAGTGCATTTTTCATATTTTACCCAAGGGAAATTTTTTTATAAAGCACAGTAGACACTACCACCCACCATCTTGATTGCTGATGTGTACAAAACCTAACCATGGGAATTTTAAAAAGAAGTTATTTATGGATATAATATCCTATGTTTTAGTTTATTATCAACTGAGAAATAATTCTACATTAATTTTTCATAAAAAATAATTATTTAAATAAAACATTTAATTTTTTTTTTCAATTTTATCGTTTTTATAATCAATGAAAAAATATATATGTAATATATTAGGAGTATATTAAGTTTAGTTCTAAGTTCGTAACGCTTAGAAATATTGATGGGTATGGGTATGGGTATGGAGGTTAGCGGGTCATGCTCGAGCATCGGGCCTCGAAGCAATGGTTCAGAGCACCTAGCCAAATAGACCCTTGTACTCTATCTCCGCTACGCTTTTCAGTGGCTATTATAACCAACTGATGTACTGAAACCCAGGATTTGTCTAGCGCTGAGTTTCCTAATTTCTTCTGGTTCGACTATGGCCGGACCAAACCATTTCCTTCGCTGCTGTGTGAGCGCCGGGCAGTAACAGAGAAAGTGGATCGATGTTTCTTCTGAATTTTCTCCCCATCTGTCACACGCGGGAGATTGTCTTTTTCCAATCTGATGTTGGAACTTGTTCAGGTTATCATACCCTGTGAGTAACTCTACGATGACTCTAATATCAGCTCTGTTTAGTTTCAAGATCTCCTCAGCTCTGTTATCGAGCGAGTTTCCTTCACCCAACAGGCTTTTGGCGATTCGCCCTCCCTCGTAGCTGGTCCATGCCTTTAATTGTTGGTTTTTCAGATTATCTCCTAATCTGTTAAGACCTTCTTGGTATGGCATCCTCGCAAGCTTTTCTTGAGTGGGAGCCATTAGAAATATTGATAATACCAACAAAATTCTGGTATAGGTGTTTATAAAATCACCTAATTTAGTCCATTTTCCTTTGGCTGTCCGTCATCACGACAATTCAAAAAAGAAAAGAGATATATTGCTGAAATTTTTCTACTCAGTATCCAAAAAGTGAGTTTGAGTTCGCAAATGAGCAATAAATCCATTTGAATCCATCCTACGGATCCATCTTGAAAATCGTAAAAAATATAGAACTAAAATTTTAAATGTAAAAACTTTTTATCATGACCGAATTAACAACAAAGTAGAGAGTTGAAAATTTGTAGGTAGCTTCAAATAGTGATTTTATTGATTCTAGTTTTATAAAACCCAACGGACAATGTTAAGAGGATCAAAAGGGTCAATTTTCAGGATAATAGTTGTTGTTTATTCAACTCTAAGGTGTTTCAACAGTTAACTCAGTCAATTGTTTATTTTCAATAAAAAAATTTATTTTGTGATATTTAATATTAGAAATAATACCAATTTACAAAAACTTCCTGTATCTCATTTTTACCCCAAAGGAATGCTTTGATGTTTTTATTGAAAACGTTTTTATTGAAAAAAAAAAAAAAACATTCAGAAGCCTACGGCTGTTTTAATTGAGCCGTAATTATTAGGCCTACGGCTAGGTATGGTATTTGACATTCATTTTAGAACGTTTGGAAATTTGAGAGGCTGGTATCAAGAGCCTGACTAGCAATTTTTCTTTCTATAAAATTTCCCTTCGAAAATAGGACCTGAAAAATTCTTAATTGAAATAAATAAATGCTAAGAATTATTTTTTTCGACATGAAATGAATGTCTATTAGTTTTTAAGTTACCACACAATTATAAATTTTCTAGACCCCTAATCAAAGGTCCCAGTTATGAACGTTTTCGTGGAGAAAAAATATGTTAAACGTAATCGAAATTTTCAAATTGTCGAGCAACGGACATTCTCTTTAATTTAGTTGTCGGGCAAAACGATTTTTGCATTTGTTACTCAATTATCTTCCTAATGGGTAACAAAAGCGGATATCGGTAGATTTGAAGCCTGTGGAGCCTATTGTAACCGCTTTAAAGAGAACTTGTTAGGCTAAGCATAATTAAGCCACAAGCCAATATCTACTATGTGTGCTGATGGTCACCAAGACTATAATTGTTTATATATCTTGTATATACAGTAGAACCTCGATAAGTTAAAGTCCAAGGGAAACACAAAATATTTTAAGTTATAGAGGTTTTAAGTTATCAAGAGTCTATATTAGGTAAAGGTTAATATAGAGGTATGTACATGTTTTTATGTACCCTAGTTAATATAGAGGTATGTACATGTTTCTATGTAGTTACTGAGGGCCTATACAGAGATTATTTATTTAAGTTATAGAGGTTGCGTATTTTAAGTTATAGAGGTTTTGGGCTCTGATGGGAAGGGAACATAGTATTTTTTGAAGTAACAGAGGTTTTTATGTTACCGAGGTTTAAGTTATCGAGATTCTACTGTACTTTGCTGCATTATTTTAGTGCTATTTCACAATAATAAAAAAAGGAATCATTACACCTTGACATAAAAAGATGTTTTATTATTACTAGTTGTTTTAATTTAATTTAGTAAATTTGATTTGATTTCAAATAAAAACTTCTTAGAGCAAAAAATGTCCTAAAAATAATTGTAAATTCTAAATTGTAAGTGCTATGTATCGTAAAATCAAATCATGACTCCACGTAAGTAGTGCTAGAAACTGATTTAACAAAAACATGACATAGTTATTACGGCGACACCGATCGTAAAAATTTCAAAAATTTACGACATCGTAACCGTAACGTTGCTTTGAAATAACAAATTCAAATTGAATATGTACTTGCTATTGCACAGAAACTTTCATGATGATTATTACTATAAAGAATCATCTTCTTTCCGCGGATGTTTTTTAGATGTTAACAAGTTTAAATTAAAACAAGTGAAAAAAAACAATTGACTGAGTTAATTGTTGAAATACCATGCATAGTCAGTGTTGATTTCTTTATCACATTACACATACAAACATGTGACACATACATAACTAATAATCAAGTATAGTACATATTATAAAATTTCCGCCTAATTGGCGCCCTCACAGGTAAACAGTGATGTTTACGAAAAAATGTTTCAAACAAAAGTTGTTTAATTTTTGATAAGGAACATTTTTTACATTTAAACTTTTGTTCTATCTCTAACGGTTTACAAGATGGGTCCTACGGACCCAAGACCCAATTGACCTATGATGCTCATTTACGAACTTGACCTCACTTTTTACGTCCTGAGTACGCTGTAAAAATTTCAGCTCGATATCATTTTTCGTTTTTGAGTTATCGTGTCCACAGACGGACGGACGGACGGACAACCGGAAATGGACTAATTAGGTGATTTTATGAACACCTATGACAAAATTTTTTTCCTAGCATCATTATTTTCATGCGTTACAAACTTGGGACTAAACTTAATATACTATGTATATTTCATATATACATGGTATAATAAACCAAGGAAAAATATTTTCAATAACAAGGAAACTAGTTTTATTGGAAATGTAATTTTATACAATAGGGTATTCTACTTATTTTCACGCTTTCTTGTCAAAAACTTAAATTAAATTTTAAACCTTTTTTTAACTGTCATAAACGCGGGCATCCAATTTGATAATATCGTTATCATTACACAAAATAACACAAATAAGTATATATTCATAGACATCTGATTATAATAAATATAAATACTTATTATCTATGTATATATTATACCCAGCTGTCTACACTGAACTAATTGATGGTCTATGACATCACAGCAAAGCTGCCCGCGTTAGATCACGTGATATAAATTTAAAAAATTACTATTTTTAATTTTAATATTTTAAAAGAAAAATGTGCTTTTATGACTCGAAATCAGAATATTTAAGTATATTTTTATATAAATTTTAACTTTTTTCAAATTTCATAATTTATTTTTGACTAACGATAATACCCTATTAATGCTAATTTTCACACACTTTTCGCAACAATTGCGGTTGTCTTTCGCTAGTAACACGACAAATGTATTTCAAGTGTTCAACCATCCCTGGTTTATTGGTGTAGACAAGTGACTTTACATCCTCAAAAGAAATAACCATAAATTTTCATAAAAAACAAAAAATTTCAACAAAAATAAATACAAAGCAACTAGCTGCTGTCAAATCAAATCTTGCCAACTCAAAGATGTGAAGGTATACAAAGTGAATCATTTTGGGTCAAATATAGTGTCAGTCACATATGGAATAAGCCAGTTGGGAACATAGCATTAATACTACCGCGAAAATGTGTTCATTTACCGGTTAAAATATTTGGCTAAGACTATCAAAGGTAGCGGAAGATTTGGATACCGCAGTAAGTGCTTCCTACAGCTTATTTTTCGGTATGATTGATTTTCTCATAATCTAAAGTAAACTTCAAGAGTGTTCGGAAAATTTTTCGTGATTTAAGGAGTAATTTTTTGTAATTTATTTTCTCTATAGCACTCAAGAAAGACATTTGGCATCAACAGACTCTACCAAAACGTATTTTAAATTCTATGTAAATGAAAAAGTAGAGTTTTATGTAAGTTTTATTCTTCTATAACGTAAAAATAAAATGTCTGACAGACAGGGTACGTAAGAATACTAGAAGAATATATAACAAGAAGTCTTCTTGCACATAAAATAAGTATATGTATGTATCTGTTTTAAAATTACATATATAAATTTCACATATCTCACCATTTTTATCGTCATATTATTATTATTTATTTTGAAATCTCAAGTTAAAAGATTATAAAGTTCAATTGAAAATTTTGTACGTAATAAAAACCTCACAAAAGCTTTAACTTAGTTCTGTGTTTGCTTTTTATAATACATCAAGAATGATTTCTTTCTGTTCATACTCTTTTGCTTCTCACAACACAAACTTTTATTGATCGCTGCTATATTTTATTTTTTATTTTTAGAGAATTTTTTCAAGTATAATGAGCTATTGCTTTTGTACTGATGAAGAAATTTTTCATTAATTTCTTCAAATATTTATTGATTTTATTTATATATAAGCATACTATTTGACGACAGTTATGCTACTGTACACAATACTGAGATGTAGTGTGTATATACATATACTCAATACACACACACACACCTGCAAACTAATAAGTTGCTTTTTTGTTATCTTTTCTAAAAATCAAGCAAAAAACGTTTACTTGGTATCAAAAATTCGTACCAACTTCACATCCACAAGCTAAGGATGAAAAGTTACCTGAACCCGTCAGCACTCGCGTTATGAGCCTTTTGCGAATTAAAACATAAATAACTTTTTTCAAATGGTAGATGTGGTTGAAAGATTATTTCCTTACTCTAAAACATTATTCAATAATCACGTAAGCAAACTATTTGTAATTAACTAGCGCATTAAATTATGTAGAGGTTATGATTTACAAAGTTAAAGAATACTCTCATCACGCGATGAAAGATTACCGAACGGTTGAGTGAATGTACAATTATTCATTTATTTCAATACACTAAAACCGTTCAAAATTTTCCAAGTTACGTAGAAGAGAACGCTCAACTTCTACCCAAGAAATTCTGAATGGCAATTTTATTTTTAATTATTCTTAATAGAACATTCACAACGAACAACGATGTCTCATCTTCTCTATCACTGACCAACTCTTACCACAAGAAGGTGGACTCACTTGAGCCAGCCTTTCTTTGACGATCTCTCCGACCTGAAGTTTGTTGTCGTCGAAGCACTCCTACTGTTCTTGAACAACTCCAATGATTCATGGAGTAGTGGCCGGGGATGGGTCAACCCTTTTTCGGTATCACAACGCATCCTATGGTCTAAGTGTGTCCCACCCCAGGACAGCCACTCTAACCTAACCTAATCTAAGAGAACATTCATTTAGTTTACGCAGATCTTATGTGATGAAGTTTTTGTAATATTATTTTTATTATTTTTTCTTCATACAACAAAAACTTTATTATCCTTTTACATTCATGGTAAAAATTCAATTTTATAAAGTGAAAAATTTTTTGTTAGTAGTCACTTTTCTGTGTGAAGATTATTATATATAAATTTTTTTACATTTTATTGAACAATATTTGTTTTTTAAGTTTTCAAGAAAGAATAAACAACTGGAAATGATTATACAAAAGTTTATTATTATTAGTTTAAAAGAACGTTTATTGTTAAAATAATAATTTTACATATATACAGGATACGGCAGAGAAGTGTGAGATTTTGAAAATATTGTAAAAAGAAATCTTTACCACCTCAAACTACATAAACAAGCATTTCAAGAAAATTTAGTACTGAAGAAATTTTATTCTGTTTTAAGCAAATTGTGTTCAAAGTAAATTCAGTTTGCAGGTGAGTTATCAAGTTATTGACCACATATCGCGTAGCATTCGAGGTAGAATTTGAACCATTTTTTTGTCGTATCCGCTCTTCCAGTTTTTCAAAAATGCCGAGGTATTTACTTTTTCTTAAATTATTTTTTATGCAGTTTAAGGTGATGAAAAAAACATGGCTCCCACTCAAGAAAAGCTTGCGAGAATGCCATACCAAGAAGGTCTTAACAGATTAGGAGATAATCTGAAAAACCAACAATTAAAGGCATGGATCAGCTACGAGGGAGGGCGAATCGCCAAAAGCCTGTTGGGTGTAGGAAACTCGCTCGGTAACAAAGCCGAGGAGATCTTGAAACTAAACAGAGTTAATATTAGAGTCATCGTAGAGTTACTCACAGGGAATGATAACCTGAACAAGTTTCAACATCAGATTGGAAAAAAACAATCTCTCACGTGTGACAGATGCGGAGAAAATTCAGAAGAAACATCGATCCACTTTCTCTGTTACTGCTCGGCGCTCACACAGCGGCGAAGAAAATGGTTTAGTCCGGCCATAGTCGAACCAGAAGAAATTAGGAAACTCAGCGCTAGGCAAATCCTGGGTTTCAGTACATCAGTTGGTTATAATAGCCACTGAAAAGCGTAGCGGGGATAGGGTACAAGGGTCTACTTGGCTAGGTGCTCTGAACCATTGTTTTGAGGCGCGATCCTCGAGCATGGCCCGCTAACCTCCATACCCATACCCATACCCAAGGTGATGAAAAGATAATTAATAACAATTGATAGAATTTCATTTTACAGCGTTTTCAAAATCGCACATTTTTTTGCCCCATTCTATATAAGTAATACATTTTAAAAACTTCTTCATAATATAACTTCTTTGATAGGAAGTTATCTTCAAAGAAATCAGTTTTTATAAAAATGGTGGAGGCGTAAATAAATACATGATATATTATAGGAACGGATATACTGCATAACTTACTTGCACTCTCACCATATTGTAATGTAAAAATGGTCAATGGTAAGGAACAACTGTTAATGTGTTAAACAAAGATAATAAAATACATACAAAAGTGGTAACATCTTATTGGAAAACCCTGTATATATTTAATATTGAATAAATTGTAATGATGGTCATTTTTTATGACGTTTTAATGAATTATTGCTTGGCACGTAATTCGACTAAATTCGATTCATACAATTTTTTGCTTGTAAATATATTTAAAAGCTATTTGTATTAAATTTGCATATAATATTAATTTTTTAGTTAAAAAAAAAATTCATTTATCAAAAATTAATTTATTTTTTGCTGAAATTAATAAAACAAAAAATTTAAAAAAAAAAAAAATAAAATTATAAATACATAGTAACAAAAAATAGATAGTAAAATTTGATAACTACACCTTATGACTACCTTGTATGCTTATAAACTTGCTCAAAAAATTAAGTCCTTCTTGAAGTATGAAAATAGAAAATTTTCAATGGCGTTTCGTACGAGTAGTTCAAAAAGGGTTAGAAATCATAAATATCAACTCATTGTACCGTTAATAATTTTTGGATTATGCGAGGTATATATGGTATATATACCTCGGCGGGTTATCCATAAGTTTTTACGTGCCTTCAAACGTGAGGATACAAAGAGATATAAAATTAATTGTGGAAGTAAGTATGCAAATAATTATAGTCCGTTGATATTGGCATTTGTACAATTATTCAAATGAATTACAGTCTAATTCATAAAATTTCTGCAAAAAGAGAAAATTTTAATCGAAATCGAAATGGGTTGGGTTGGGACCAAAAAAAAAATTAATACTGATCACTCCCTCACAGAGCAAAAAGGGCGGCATATCAAACCGTGCAGTGGGCGGCATCAAGCCTAAATCTGCAACTGATATGTAGCCATCTACGTTCTTAATTTCTTATTAAACAACTAAGTTCAAAAAACGCCGATATTTTTTTGTCTAAAAAACAATATTAAACCCCCGTTCTGCCTGACATATGCCTATAACAGGGACCATCCACATCATTATTTGTTAATCTTTATTTATTTAACTACATCCGTATATATACAAATACATTTTATGATGAGGGTGGTTCCGGTTACTTTGTTTTTGACCAAGCGACGACAATGTGATCAATTCTACCGTCCCTATTACGTAAGGATAATGTTAAATCTGATACCCTGTAGTTACATGTCTAGGTACATATTTAAAACAAAAACAAGTGAAAACAAACAATTGACTGAGTTAATTGTTGAAATACCATGCATAAATAGTACTGTGATAGTACTCTATCACATTGCACATACATATACAATTTATATAATACATACTATACAATTTACGCCTAATTTGCGCCCTCACGGGTAAACAGTGATGTTTACGAAAAAATGTTTCAAACAAAAGTTGTTTATTTTTTGATAAGGAACATTTAAACTTTTGTTCTATCTCTAACAGCTTACAAGATGTGTTCAATGGACCCATAGGTCAAGACCCAATTGACCTATGTTGCTCATTTACGAACTCGACCTCACTTTTTACGTCCTGAGTACGCTGTAAAAATTTCACTTTGATATCTTTTTTCGTTTTTGAGTTATCGTGCCCACAGACGGACGGACGGACGGACAACCGGAAATGGACTAATTAGGTGATTTTATAAACATCTATACCAAAATTTTGTTGGTATCATCAATATTTTTAAGCGTTACAAACTTGGCACTAAACTTAGTATACCTTGCATATTACATATATGCATGGTATAAAAATTTTGTGTAAATTGCACAACAAATTTTTGTGTAAATATAAACACAAATATTTGAAGCATTTTGGAAAAATATAATTTATTATTTACAGAATAAATATACAAAACTAACTACAGTTGGTAATTATTTTTTTCATAAAATTTTTTAATAAAAATGCAGTCAGTGTAGTGCAGCTCCATTATAAAGTTATTATTTAAAACTCTATGAACTTTTTTATGAACATAAATATTTTAACAAAATTATTAATGTTTTTAAATTAGTTATTATATAAAAAAAGTTATGAATTACTTCTCATATAAAAAATGAAGACACAATGGAAATCATACAAGCTATTAGTGTGGTTGGGGGGTTTAATAATAGAGACACCGGTGAAATCGAAAAAGTCGGAGTAAATAGAATACAATGACTTATAACTAGTCTTACAGTGTTGTTATAAGAGAATGTCCCCATGATTTATTAGTCTAGTTAACATGCACGATTTTTTCTAACTTTTTTGTATATTCTCCGAAAATTACGAAACAGGTGTCATTCGATTCATAATTTTATGTAGAAAGTTTACTGAAAAATTCGAAATGGCGCTGAAAAAAATTGCAAAAGTAATAAACAATTAAGTGAAAAATAAAATAGGGGGCTCAGTTTTTTTTGAATAACTCAAAAAATATTGAAAATTTTCAAAATCTGAAAAAAGATCCAAAAAGATGAAGAAATTTCCTAAAATAAAGTTCCGATTGCCGAAATTGTATCCCTATATTTATAATTTTTACAGAACCTTGAAAATAGCGCAAAATACGGTAAGTTTGGCTCTCGCGCGCGTTCTGTCTCTGAGACCTACTAACAAAAAAAATTATTTAAACATATAAAATATGAATATTAATAAATAAAAAAATCTTCTTCTTATCCCCCTTATATCTTCTTAGCCCCCCCCCCCCTACAGTGTCAAAGACACTCACATGCAAATTTTCATGGTCCCAGCCTCAAGATTTTGGGCTGTTCGTTGATTATGCCACTCGATCTGTTTTCTTTCATATACCGTTGATCTGTATTTCTCTATAAAATTATTTTAATGGGGTTTCCATATACTTTCATCTCCATTTTCATCACCTTAGGAGTTAAATTTCCAAAAATTTATTCCTAGCGAGCGTCTACATCGCAAAAAGAGTAACTATGCTTAATTTCAAGTAAATCGGGTGAATAGTTTTAGAGATATCGTGATGAGTCAGTGAGTCAGTGGTAGTCAGTGGCTCTGGCTTTTATGTTGATCAAATTTCAACACTTTTTGGATTTAATCAACTTTTACTGAAGAAGACCAGTAACAGTCGACTTTGCCTAGGAAGAGTTAACTCTTATTGGAGGATCAACTTTTTCTATAACAACTGAATAATTAGGCAGGCCCTTCAATAGTACTAGCTTAGCCCCCCCCCCCCCCCCCCAAAATTCACGATCCGCCCCTGCAGTTTCACTGTTCTCTCGCGCACTCTATATATAATATCTTTATGTGTAATAATAATAAACTAATATTTAACAATAATAATAATAATAATAGGAAAAACCTAACCTAACTTGGCACACGTTTTAATTACACATACACATATGACACAGACTCGCAAAACCTCACCAAACCGTACCGTTTTTTAGTGCAAAATAATTTTATAACACCATTCATACAAAAACGTAAAAAGAATATTGAAAATGGTATAGGTAACACAAGCAAGCAAGCAAGCAAGCAAGCAGTGTGCCAGAGAGGAGTAGTTGAATGGTTGTGTGTGATGTTAAAATATAAATTTTATACAAAATATAACATGAAAATTTAATTAAGAATAAAAATTACAAAGTTTAATTAATTTCATCGTTGCTTTACGTGATATGGTTTGTTGTGTGTTTTTTTTTTTATGTTAGGTTGGCAGTATAGTTGTTATGTGTAGATGGATGTGTTTATATATGACGTCATTGATGTATATGGAAATGTTAGAAATCTTGAAAAATGTTAGGTTAGGTGTTTTATTCAAAGTAAAGGTTATGTAGCCCAGTTGGTTAAGGCGTAACCAATCCCGTTCGCGGTATAACTAGGGAAGCGGGTTCGATTCCTACCATCACAACCAAAATTAGTTTAATTAATAGTTGTGATGGGTTGGTGTAGTGCATGGTACCTATATGCATGAAGGAGGTGCACTCAACCTATGAAAATAATTGAAGAGCTGATAAATGAAATTATCAGCGGAAATGGTGAAAAAACACATATGGTAACCTAACCTAACCTAAACTAACCAAAAGTTATGTACTTTAATGCTGTATCCTGTGTTATCTATAATACGCTGTTATTGGGAATTAACAAAGATTTTTAGTTAGCTATCTTTGGATGGAAAAACGGAAAGAAAGATTGCTAGTGTTATGAAACATCAAACTTTTTCGAAAGTATTTTAACTTTATCGAAAGATTCTTCAGAGAAGTATTTACAGAGATTATTAACAGTATCAGAAGACAGAAAATTTAGTGTACATCTTATAAATAATTTGGGAGCATCCAGAAATCGCGCGGCCCGATCAAGAGGGGGAGGGGATTAGTTTAATTGGTACACTGAGACACATTACCCTTCTAAACTAGAGAACATCCTTAAAGTACATGGTTCGGTCAAGAGGGGTAAGGAATTAGTTCAAAAATTACGCTTTTAGCAACACGAACAGTTTAAATATCGATATTTAATTTCAAGCATTGGGTACTTTTATATTTTATAAACGCCATATTCATACAATGCCGCAATGTCAGTACTTCAGAAAATGCAAAATGTCTTTTTGATTTGTTAATAAAAAAAGCTATGTTCCATTCGAGGGGGGTCATAGTTAAGGCTACGGTAGGATTGATCTACGTAGTTTATTGACGCTCTCTTTGTGGTATATGTCTTTGAATATATTTTATGAAGTAGCACTCCATCATGTACGCTATTCATTTTCGGTTTTTCTCTTGTAAGCAATCTAGGTTTTATATTACTATATCTTTGACAATTGTATTGATGTAATGAGTTAGGTTATATTTTATGGGTATGAGTATGTATTTTAGGTTAATAGGTAGTAGTTAGGCTATAACCTATACATAAATTACTTCTGCCAAACTTCAAAACACATAACTTTTCAATTTTTGATATATTTCATATTTTTAATGCGCTTTTCCTCTTCATACATACAATACTAACCCAAAGCACAGCAAAAAAAAAAAAACGTAGTAATATTTTATAGTTATTATACGAGAGTCATCATGGCGGCGGAGAGGTAATCATGAACTGAGGTACACATGATATATCAGAACTTAAACGATCATTATTTACTATCTGATAGAAAGTAATTGTTATAGCCCCCAAAACTAATTGTAACACAGGACTACCGATGATTTATAAATCAGCTTTAGGTTATTGATTGCAACTCCGCCACCTGGGGACAAAAATTCGAACTTATTAAAACAGGAAGTGGGCCAGTTTTTAGTAGTTCCAATTTAGACTATCAAGTAACTTACCATTTATCAATAGGTAAGTTTAGAGGTAATCAAAGTAATTATGAATCAGACGGACTCACCAGGAATGGCACAAAGGAACTAAGCATCCGGGAGTACCTTCTCCTACTGTACTTCATGTCTTCTTAAAAAAGGTCACAAACAGTAAATGGAAGGAGGAACGAATTCTTAATTCTGCAAGATAAAAATGATCGGAGTCCTAGTTAAGGGCGAAGTTAATATCTCTCTTACAAGAGAGTGTGGCTCCTTCCCGAGAGCAGCACGTCGTACGATTCGTTGCTTTTGATCTGAGATGTTCTGGTATCCATGGCAGGAAAACTTATTTCATCTTTCTTAGGCTCTGTAGACATTTCTCTCACTCGTAAACCCGGCAAAATGTTATTTTGATGTAAAAGACTACTTCGTTTATGTTTGTGATTTAAAGTATGATATAAACTTCTATTTGAAAAATAATATGTACTGCTCTAGTGTGAATCTGTCTTTAACATTTTTGTATTTCATTTATATTTCAGTCCCCAATTGTCTCCCACCTAGAAGACTTGAAAATCACGAGGGAAGCTCCTTGTTCCACATTGTCCAGCATTGAAAACGTTATTCCACTACAATATTGTCAAAAACATATGCATGGTAAGCTTATACGAGCTTGTTGTGAAATGACGTATAATTTTTGTCTAATACTGTACAAACAGAGGCTTCAAACTCACACACACACATTGCTTACTCATTATGTAATCATATGTTTTCAATACTTCTACTATAGTTGTTTCTGTTACAATCACAGTACCCTATTTTAGTTTTGTGTAGTCTTCGTATATTGCAATCGCAGAGTTACTATCTCAAAGATGAATTTTTCTGGTAACCCTTTCTATTCGTTTCACCAGGAGTTGTTGGTCTGCCTTTTAAAGATCCTACCTAGCAATGCTTCCTCGTTTAGCACACACAGCCATCCATGGAAGGTTAATAAAACATGAAGAGTTTTAAGTACATGTTGTAAACATATAAATTTTAACTATCATTTTTGTGTAACATAATATTATTTTTAAACACTTTACTCAAAATTATTACATTAGAGAAGATAAAGAGGTGTTCTTTTATAATATTATATCGAATAGTAAAAATATCATGTAAAGTAGCCCATTAGCTATCAGTACTTTTATACCCGTGTGCAAATTTTACATATATATACCGGGCATACCATCAGAATCATTATTGTACATTCTCCAATTTTTTGAAAATATTAAAACTATAATTTTTATATGTATGTAATTTCTAATCAATATATTTAAAAATGGAAGTTGACTGATCGATCAACGCACTTCTAAAACCGCTGGGTCTAGAAGCCTGAAATTTTGTACACACGTTCCTTAAGTAACGTGTCCCTTCTAAGTGCGCACTTAGAAGAGATTTTTGGAAATTCATCCCCTGCATGTTAATAATTTTATAGACAAATATAGATCAACGTATGTTATAATGTTACCAAGGTTTTTTTTAATATACAATAATTTACAATATTCAAAAAATAATCATTCTTCTCTCAAGCGGTATGATATGAATGCTTCTTTATAAATCAAAAATCAAAAAACTATTATTGAAATTGAAAATTTTTGAAGTTTATGGGCGACTTTACATAGATAAAGCAAAAATTTTATATCAAATAGTAAAAATGAATAAGTTTTTAATAAATGTGTTACGTGACATCATATAGCATATATGTCATCATTATTGGTATTAAAAGAAAATCGTATTTAAGTGTAATATTAATCATAGATTCAAACCAGTTTTATTGTTTTTATCGTGTGTCATTTTAATATTCTATTAATCATACATTTAAACCAAGAATAATATTTCACTTAAATTTATTTTATCGGCTTCTTTTGTCCAAAGTAAAGTAAATAAATATTGGCGAAAAAGTTCGGTTTGAGTATATCTGTTATATAATATATAATTTTACTAGTTTCAAAAACATTCCTCCTCTTTCAACTGTCCAAGTCCTCCTCTTTTCAATTTATTTTAAATTTCTTGAACCAAGTTACATTGCATAGTTCAAAAATCAATTATCCGTGGAATATTGAAATTATGACCTTGTGTACATTCCTCGAGAAACGAAAACGTACGAAGAAAAAAAATTCCGTAAAACATTGTGTTACGTAATAATTTTAATTATATATGTACCTATATTAGACTACAAGCCGAAGCTAAATTTTTCGGGTAAAATGATCCACCAGGAATCTTGTTGAAAAAGATGCTCTTTTATGTAAAAGTAAGTTAAAGCACTATGGCGTCAATTTTGCGCGGCAGAGGTGAGTACAGGTAAGAATATTAATGCCTCACCTCTGCACCAGCAAATATGTATGGCGTTGCTGGATACTAACTCTGCATAAGTATTCGAAGCAAATTATATAAATGCCGTACAGAAATAAATCACGTGAGGCTTCGGAAATTGACGGGAGATCAAAAATTATTTTTAATTTCCGGTACCGAAGTTACCGGATTTTCTGTACAGTTTTTATGTAATTCGCTTCGAATACTTATATTATAGGTTTAGTACCTAGCAACGCCGTACATATTTGCTGAAGAAGGGATGAGACATCAAGCGATGTGGCATTAATATTCTCACCTATACCGCCAAAACTGACGTCATGATGCTCAAAATTACTTTTACATCTCTTTCAACATGATTCCTGGTGGGTCATTTAACTCGTTAAATTTTATCATGGGCTTGTAGTCTACATATTTATACATAGGCTTTTGTATTTTAACATTTCTACGTCACGAACATAGCACGCTTAATACTTAAATAACGTTTGTAATCTGTGAATTCTTTTGTATATTTTATTCATTTTAATTAACTTATAAATAATTATACATAGCTTTTAAAAAAAGTTTTATTTGTAAAGTTCAATATTATTTATGAAAATTCAAAGATTTTGATTTTCTTAAAATATATAATTCTAGACCCAAAAAATTATTATTCCGATTATAAAGGTAAGTAAACCAGAAGGTTACAGTATATTTTCGAATATTCTTGTTAAAGTATATAGGTTAATTCCCGGAAAAAATATTATATATGGTATTCTAACACCTTATGTCTCACAATGGAAAACGGTAGTTACATTCAATCTACACTTTTTCATCCTCTTTACACTTCTATAAATTTTAGGAAAAACTTTTTAATGCATAATAACAGTTACAATATTGGTGCCATTACTAATATTAGGAAATAAAATGTCATTCGATGAGTGATAAATGGATAACGAAAAAGGTTTTTATAGACGTAAACTCGTAAACTATTGAAGAGAAAAAAAAAAAGAAAAAGTATATATCCATATCCAAAGAAAATAATTTCAGCTTAGCTCACTGGTTCTCTTCTTCTTGTGCTGAGGCGTTTTGTGTGTTGTCGTCGTAGCAAGCGCATAGAGAAAGAGGTGAACTACTGCAATTTAAATGAACCAATGGACGACAAGGGATTGTGAAGTGATGATTGCAAAGAAATAAATAATGAGATGTAGTTGTAATAGTGTGTAGATATTGGACTTTCAACAGGGTGTAAAAAGATAATGGTATTTCTTTGAGGGTATCGTCGGAACAATACAAATTCTAGGAATAATATTGCTCAAAAAGATCTATGAACATATAGTGTATTGGCAAAACATTTTAAATTCAACTCGACTTGGAATGCGTTAACTTAGTTAACTTGATTAGGTTTGACGATCTTTTTAATCTCAAATATCGAAATTTTAAATTAAACACGAGTATTTCTAGGTCTTGGTTCTAGAAGATGCTTTTGTGAGGAGTATTTTCCATGCCTTTCTTTCGAATATATTTTTTGCAATTTAAACTAACTTTGTAAGCTTATTAGCTCTTTTGATTAAATTTAACATGGAGCCTCAAATATGTCGACAATATAAAAAAAAGAATTTTTTGTACTTAGTCACGTTTTTAGAATTCAAAAAATCGATTTTCCATTACCACAAGCATACTTTAGTAAAGTTTCGCCTTATCACAGGTAAATTTAATCCAATTGTGATGACCCAAGTTAGCAAAACCTTTACTTTGATAGCACAGATGTTGTTTCAAAAGTCACATATAACCAAGTATCAGCAGCGTTATTAGATATTTAAGGTTAAAAGACGAAAAAGTCAGTTTTTTTGGGAATATCTCGTTTCTTTTGTCTTTAATCGTATTTATATTTATACCATGTATATATGAAATATACATAGTATTATAAGTTTAGTCCCAAGTTTGTAACGCCTAAAAATATTGATGCTACAAAAAAAAAATTGGTATAGGTGTTAATAAAATCACCTAATTAATCCATTTCCGGTTGTCCGTCCGTCCGTCCGTCCGTCCGTCCGTCTGTGGACACGATTACTCAAAAACGAAAAAAGATATCAAGCTGAAATTTATACAGCGTGCTTAGGACGTGAAAAGTGAGGTCAAGTTCGTAAATGAGCAACATGGGTCAATTGGGTCATGGGTCCGTAGTACCCATCTTGTAAACCGTTAGAGATAGAATAAAAGTTTAAATGTAAAAAATGTTCCGTACAAAAAAATAAACAACTTTTGTTTGAAACATTTTTTTGTAAAGATTATTGTTTACCCGTGACAGCGCAAATTAGTTCAGAACATAATTGATATGTTATATATAACACATAGTATCAATTATTTGCATAGCAACAACATTGTATATTTCAACCATATACGTCACTTATAAGATTGTATTATTTGTTTGTGTATCCGTCTGTGGACACGATAACTCAAAAATGAAAAAAGATATCGAGCTGAAATTTTTACAGCGTACTCAGGACGTAAAAAGTGAGGTCAAGTTCGTAAATGAGCATCATAGGTCAATTGGATCCTGGGTCCGTAGGACCCATCTTGTAAACCGTTAGAGATAGAACAAAAGTTTAAATGTAAAAAATGTTTCTTATCAAAAATTAAACAACTTTAGTTTGAAACATTTTTTCGTAAACATCACTGTTTACCCGTGAGGGTGACAATTAGGGCGGGAATTTTATAATATGTACTATACTTGATTATCAGTTGTGATAAAGAAACCAACACTGCCTATACATGGTATTTCAACAATTAACTCAGTCAATTGTTTGTTTTCACTTGTTATTATTAAAATTGTAGAAAAATTTATAATCAAAATTGTACTGTATTACTAATTTACTTTAATCCATAATTTATGATGTTAGAAAAGCGAATCGAATTGTGGTTTGTTTTTGATCAAATTTTTCGTACAAAAATTGTTATTTTTACAAGAAAGAACTGTGTAGGTATTGTAATTTTTAGCTATTCGCACCGTGCGTGAGTTTTTTCGGAGGCGTTTCCATGGAAACGATACACTACTTTCATTATAGAATTGTATGGATGAATATATAATTGTATGGATTGCATTTATGACTTTCATTGAAAATTTAATATTATTGTCTCACAAATTTAAATAAATAATTATGATAATTTACATTTGAAAAATAATACTTGTGCAAATTGATTTCTTATTTTCACAATTTTTAATGCATTAAGTTTAATTAATTAGTGTTTTTCAATAATTTTAATTTGACATTTTATATAATATAAACATGTTAAGAATTGCAAATTAGTCATAACAGCTTCCTTTAACGCCAAAATTGTTTCACTGGAAGCGCTGGTATCGATTTTATTGTCCCTACCATGACTACGCACACAACGAATACCTCAGTCATTATTCATTTTATATGCTTGTAATACACAATTCTCTTTAGTTCCTGTTTCTGAAAGACATTATCTGTGTGGCTTCGATGATACACTTTGTACATGGAATTCGACCATAAAACTTGAAATACCGATCAAATAATGTTATATATATGTATTGTAGCAACAAATAAAATTGAAAAATGAATGGTGTTTGTGTATTCAGACAGACTCATAGATTTACAGACTTAGACACACACAACATGGCAAACATTTATTTATTTATTTTAGAATATTTACAATTTACTATAAGTTCTGTTGTGAGTTGGAGAGTAAGTATATTGATAAAGATGAAATAGCTTTTACTTTAACAGAGATTATCTAGACGAACAGTTTTCTAGTTTTCTATCAGAACAATCAATTCACTTATTCAAATATATTTTGTAATTTTAAAGAACATCTTTAAAATAACTATACGTTTGGATTGAAAGTGTTTAATTTTGTTTATACTTTTTGGTAAAACTTATTCGTAGATATAAAGCTAGCGTACATTTTTCAGAAAGTCCAAACTGAGAAGCATGAGATTCGAAAAGCGTTCTTGAGTCAATAGTCATCGACGTTCGCAATCTGCAATTTATAATCATAAGTTTTGAAAATGATTTTTCCCCACTGCAAATAGTTACCATTATCGATAAATAAATACAAAGTGCCACTTCCGCATTATAAAAAGTAGATTGAACCTTATTTTAAGTAGTAAAAGCTTGAGTCGCTCCAAATCATTCTTGATATTTTAAATTGAGCGTCTCCAATCTTTTCGCATAATCAACTTTGAATGACTCATAGAAATAATTATTTTCTGTTTTTTTAGTACAAGAAAAACTTGCCATTTAGAAATGTTTTTTTTAATTTAATTTCTTATATTATCGAGAAGATAAATAAAAAAAAAATGCAAAAAAACTTTTGCTCGACACTGAACAAAGTAGTGGCGTTTTGTCGGGTGTCTGAGAAAATAGTTTTTGTGTTTGTTTTTGATTTATCTTCGTTTTTAGAATAAGAAAATAACCAGATATTCATCAATTTTGAGCTGGCGGTGCATTATATTTGATAAAGATGAAATAGCTTTCACTTTAATAGAGATTATCTTTCTAGTCGAATAGTTCTAGTTTCTGTGTATCAGAATAAACGATTTCCATTTATTCAAATATATTTTGTAATTTTACAGAAACCTCTTTACTTTAAAATAGTTTTGACTCGAAAGTTATTAGTGTTTGTTTTATACTTTTTTGGGTAAAATTTATTCTAGAAATGTAGTTGTCCATGACCTTTCATACAATTTTAAATATTCTTGGATAATAAGTTTTTATAAAATCTATTTAAAAACAAGTGAAGATAAAGTACTAGCACTTTTTGAAAAAATCGAGAAAAACGCATTTTGGTTTTGGAATTTGATGAAACTCGGTGGATGGGGTAATTTTGAACCAAAAGTATAAAAATCCGATTAATTTAATGATTGGATGCAGAGTTTCTAAGATATCGCAATATTTGGATCGATTTTAGCCCGTATCTCAAAAACTATTCGACCAGTCATCAAATGTTCTCGAAATTCCACAGTATTTAAGTTGGTTCAGTTAACTTAATGGACTAAAAAAAAGATATAACCAACTCGATTTAATAATTTCGCATAGTTAAATTAAAAGTGATTAAAAATTTTGTAAAATACTAACCTCATCGTTATGCGTCCAAAATATAAATGGCGGTGGTTCTGGACTATGTTTGACAATACACGTTAAATTCATTGTACTTCCACGATTTATATAAATATCTGGTCCACCTAAAACAGTTGTTATTGGCTCTGAAACAAAAACAAAATAAAACTGTTACTAAATTAAAATATATATTAAAATTTGCATGCTTTACATTTTACAGAATTTTATTATCCTACAGTTCTATTTGGTTCTGTTCTCATATATCGTTGACAACGTCGTCTTGAGAGAAGAATATATCCATTTTAATATAAAATTGAAGACAACACACAGACAAATACTGGTATTTCTCATATCCGTTCACCGTTTACCGTTCGTTCTATGATGTTCTGTGTTACGACTTACTCTCTTTATACCATGAGACATTACAAAATATCTGCATGTCCTAAATTCCACGTGTTTGAAAACGAGGTCACAGACAATTCGTCAATGTTTGAGAGTTCTTTAGGGAAAATTCTTTATACAATCATGTTTAATAAAATAGATACAAAACTACAAAAAATTACATGAACCAGAGAAGTCGTGGATCATCCGGTAGGAACTATGTTCTTTTCAATATCAGTTAAGTATATTTAATTAAAAAAAAATATATATATCGACATCGGTGAGTTTCAACTTGAATACCTTCCATACGCGGATCGAGCACCATAACCACAAGACCATGTGCACATTGAGAATACTACTGATATTTCATGTGAATAAACTAAAGAAAAAATGTTGATCGGTCGGTGTCTGACACAAAAGAACATATTTCTAAAAAAAGTAAGGAAGTCATATTTCCTTCTCAAGTTTTTGAAAACATTAAGAAGCAACATTAAGGATGTATGAGCATGGTAGTGGGGGCACAAATTTAAAAATAGATATTTTCAATTTGGATGATAAATTTATATTATTACTTGACGATATAAGACGAAAAGTAAGAATAAAATTTTTCGATATCTGGCTTAATTTTGAAAATATCGAAAATTTTGTTTAATTATTTAGCTTTCGATATTTCGAAAACCAAGACACATATCGAAAAAATTTTATTCTTATTTTTCGTCTACATGCATGAAGTTACAACAAAATTCATCATCAAAGTTGAAAATAAGATAAAAATAATTTCAACCCTTAATCTACCCTGCTCTTACATCCCTTATATGGACGGTGACACTTAGTTTTTTTCTTTTCTAATTCATTGCTAATATGTTTACTTTCTATTAAAAAGTTTTTTTTTAATTTGTTTTCATTCATTCCAAATGAAAATTATCAAAAACTTCCAAAATATGTCGTTTTTTGAGATTCCTCCATAAGAGCCAATGTATTTTATATCGATTTTTAATGACTTTTTTCTTAAAAATTTGCACGGATACCTAAGCTGAAATTTTAACCACATATTCTTTGAGTAAAAGACTACGTACAAACAAATTTTGAGCCTTTAAATCAAACATTGTTGTCATGCTCATACATCCTTAAAGGGTGAGAAAGTATTGAGGAGATTGAAACTACGAAAAGCCACTTTCTTAGCATTTAAAGATGTTCCTCGTGAAAGACCAAAAAAATTTCGTTTTCTTAGGTATTGAAATCGTATGTATATGCAATCTCATTAAAGTCAGATAAACAGGTAAATTTTTTAACACTCTTTACGGATTTATTTATTTGGATAGATAAAGTTTGCGTTGAACTGATAAAAGGCCAGTTTTCTTAAGAAAGATATTAATACAAGTAATGAAAAAATAGTTATTATAATTTTAAAGTTATTAATTAATTGTTATTAAAGCAAGAAAATGACACGATGTCGTACGTTGGGTCGGTAGAAATATATATTTTATATTATACCATTCGCGAGCCATTACAAAGTTATACTTTTAGCTAGGATATTATACACTTCAAGGGAGTTCATTTTTTTATGAATCTCAGAGTACTTCATTTTGGTGAACAAACAACATGTAATGTTTAGTTTTTTAAAAATTTGTTTGCAATATTTTATTATATTTTCTTTTTCCAAATTTTTCCTTGTTTTTTTCCATTCTTTTTGAAAATTTTTGTAAACAATTTGTGTGTGTACACAGACTGTGAAGTTTTCACTATTGTTTTTCATCAACAAAAATGAAAGTAAAACTTGGCGTTTTTTCTTTTTTTGTGTGTGTTTTTTTTTTCGTAAGAAGAAAATTGTTTTATAACTTCAATATAATAAAAATATTATTTATACAAAAAGCATTGCGAGACGGAGACATGGCTGGCGAGGGAAAGCTGGTGCAAAAAGGAAACAAATATAATACAAAAAAATTTGTTTTTTTTTTCGACACAAATAGAATTGTCATTAATAATACAAGAAAGAGTGGAGGTGGGGGGAAAAAATAAAAGTATAAAAACCGGTCAAATGTGTGATGGCATTAACATGTGAAGTAAAAGTTCTTCGTTCATTTTACTGCAAGTAAAAATGTTGGAAAAATTGGATTAGCCTTAAAAGTATACAGGATGTTTCGTAACTCGGTGGACATAGATACTTTCTACTTAAAATTGTCCAAAGAATACGCTCTTAAGCTATGTCCATCGCGTCACGGAACATCCTGTATATAAAGGGTATCTTTATTAACGTTCCCGTATAAAGTTATTGTTTCCACACCGCGAACCGTAAAGTAAAATAGTTTTAATTTTTAATTTTTGTTTGTTTACTAAATTTTGTATAAATTGCATACCTAGACTATACCTAGAGCATACATGGCGCAGTTGGTTAAGGCGGTTGGCATCAATCCAAGAGTGTTTACTTCATATAACATAAAATAGTTTACTAATTGATATAACGTTGAATTAAATAATGTACGAAACTTATTTCTGCCAGGAATCATGCTAAAACGATAAAGCAGGGATGCGAAAACAGTTACCATAGCATGGTCGTTGTAGGGAAAAAGGGAATTTTCCCGTAGATGAAGTAAATCGCTATGCTGTAGTTTTCCGGTCATGTCTATTCTATGCCGGCATATTTCTCCAGGCATATCTCTTATCTAAAGTCAGTTGTCGGTGTTTTGTCTTCTCGAGATCCCCGCTTGAGTGTGGATAAGGAGTTATGTGCAAAAGAACACCTCGGAGAGTAATCGAAAAACTAACAGTAAAACGGAGGTGTCTATCATAAGGCAAGTTCTAAAACTTTAATTTATCAATGAATGTAATCTACTTCAATCTATAGAAAGTTATTGGCCTGTGTTTCAAAAGTCATGTTTACCACGATTAGAACCTTAACTTAAATCTGAACTTTATACTAAGCCTACTACAAATTGACAAATAGGGTCGATTCTTAATATTTTACCTAGCGTCGCTGGTTAACGATATCGAAAGAAATTATTAGAAACTGTCGCTTAGAAGACTTTTTTATACCCGCTTACCGATTTTCATGACAAAATTCGCATTTTCAATTTGTACATTATTTTGGTCTTTATCAAATTTCCAGAATTTCATTAAAATTTCAATTCGATATTCCTATAAATAACGAAAATATGAGCGTGTCTTCATCTTAAACGTGACACACTGTATATTTTATTTGGAAATATTTTCACTTTTATGCCGAAACGAAAGAAAAATATGTGCGATATCATGAAAGTTTATTGAGTTTAGGTTTTTTGATTTATCGACCGCTACAAAATTATAATAGGAATTTTTTTTTTTTTTTTTGGAACATCATATCACCAAAATGAGGATTTTATTTTGTTTTTTTTTTCTCGAATATAGAATATTTTTTATGAAAATAGATCATATTCACAGTTGGAAAAATAAGTTTATATTATTGGAATTTGTAGAAATAGATACAACAAAAGGTCATAACACTTGAAACCTTATTTCATAGAATCTTGCTCCAAAGTTTATATATATATATATATATATATATATATTTCGTAGAACATAGGTTTTTCAAACTGTATTCTCTATAATAAATAATCTAGATAAAATAAATATGGGATTTATTTCAAGTGTAGGATTTTTCAAGAGAAAATAACTCTAAAAATAAGTTTTACTGAGAAAATCCATTAAAGAAAAGTTATTAGAAACCAAGACTTGGGTGATGATTGTTTTCTTTAATTAGAACCCGAACCTAAGCGACTTTCGAAAAAAATGTTTCGAATAAAATTTGATAGCTTTAATAGGAGAATTTTTCCACTGCTCACTACAGTTGCTCACTACAAGGAACGCCCAAGTGCATTTACGAATACTAAAAAAAAGGCTTATGAGAAATGTTTAAGACTAAAAAAAAAACGTCTCTAAACTATAGTTTCAGGGTCCTTATGGAGATTTTGTCCACTGGACCTATTTCTTTAAATCCGCCACTGGCTATGCTAGTGAATTTTCGCTATATCTCCCAATTTTAAGAAACATGATACAAAAACAGTTCAGTAGAATCAGTTTTGGCTGTAATTGAAAATAGTGGGTTTTGGTATGGAAAAAAGAAAATCATAGGGTAACCTTCGAAAAATGCGCACTTACATCTTACTCGAATGATAAGCACAGACCAAGATCACGTGATTTATGGATGCTCCCTAAGCCTGTATATAACTCATTTTAATATTTGCAACGGAATTCTAAAAAAATTTATTTAATCAAATGTTGGTTTCTTTTATTTTTTTGTCTTCTCTATAGCGTTACCAAATCAAAAACATTTTTATAATTACAGGCATTTGCAAGGATTTGAAATTAACAGGAAGACGTAACAATTCCTTTTGTAATTTTTTTTCTCTATTTTATTTCATTTCATACATTTTTTTTTGTTTTTAGTCAGAAAATTGTTGTTGGTTTACTCTTTTTTTTTTTTTTTTTAATAAAAAGGGTTATTTTTGTTCCCCATTCGTAATATAAGATCGTTACAGTTTGTTAAGAATGTGTGAAAAGTTTTAATTACGGTTTTATCTAAAAATTATTTGTATAATGAGACAATTATAAAAATACTGGAAATTATGTCGTACACAAATTTTAGTTTATGTTAATTATAAGTTTATTAGAGTCATCGTAGAGTTACTCACAGGGCATGATAACCTGAACAAGTTCCAACATCAGATTGGAAAAAGACAATCTCCCGCGTGTGACAGATGCGGTGAAAATTCAGAAACAACATCGATCCACTTTCTCTGTTACTGCCCGGCGATCATACAGCAGCGAAGGAAATGGTTTGGTCCGGCCATAGTCGAACCAGAAGAAATTAGGAAACTCAGCGCTAGGCAAATCCTGGGTTTCAGTACATCAGTTGGTTATAATAGCCACTGAAAAGCGTAGCGGGGATAGAGTACAAGGGTCTATTTGGATAGGTGCTCTGAACCATTGCTTCGAGGCGCAATGCTCGAGAATGGCCCGCTAACCTCCATACCATACCATACCATACCAAGGTTAATTGAAATACACTCATCGTCGCGAAAAGTAATCCGATATTTACGGTACACAAACAGCTTATTCGAAATCATAAGCTTTTTGAAAATATAGCTTCAAAATGATTATCATCCCATACTGCTTTGAGTCGATACTCTAAAGAGTCGGGAAAATTTGTTATTTATTTTCAATTCACCTTGCCTCGCCTCGCCTCGGTTTTTGGAACAATATACCTCGTGCCTCGTTGCCTCGTAGAGAATAAGAGGCGAGGCGAGACTACTTCGTAACCTCCGGTAAAACACTAGTAGAGAAGTATAAAAATAGAAACTTTTCAATCTTTCTCAAAAAAAGTTTGTACCATTTTTTTCAAAAACAACGCAATGACTTAATCTGTGATTAATTTTTTGGTACCAACATTAGCCCTATTAGCTCAGGTCGCCCTAATAGCTCAGTTGGTTAAGGCATAACCAATTCCGTCCGCGGTACGCTTTGGGTAGCGGTTTTGATTCCCGTCGTCGCAACAAAATCAATTTAATTAATAATTGCATGGTATATAAAAATGAAATATCCGCTGATAAATGAAATTATAAGCGGAAAGGTGGTAAAACACGTATATGGTATCACAATGGGGTCTATAGCCTAAGTGTGTCCTTCGTGGACAGCCAATATAACCTAACCTAACCTAACCTGGATCCAACAAAATAGTTCTTGTCTTGTTTTTTGAACTCAAAAAACAATTCTTATATATTTGCAGTTGTATGTGTGTATTGAGTATATGTATCTAGATACAATGTCGTAGTATTGCACACTGTTGTCAAAAATAGTGCATGAATATAAGAGGATGTTTTTATGGACTTGACTATATAACGAGTGAACTACCTTAAAATGATTTTTCTCCAAAAATATCAATTTACATAATTTAAAAATTTTTAACAAACTATAGTAGTCAATGACCAATATTTGTATAGTTTTCAAAACAATTCCGATACAAATTTAATAAAAAATAAATAAATATACCAAACATTTTGTTTTTGTAAATATTTTTCTGAAAATATAGTTTTAAAAAATATTTTTGGTAAAAATAAAATACATCCTGTTTTTTTTGTAGTAACAATCATATAAAAATGATTGTTATATCAATTTTTTGAATGGTTTTTACAAACTTGATGCGAAAGTAAATATGATATTAGCCATGTCTAGTCCTTATGGCGTCTGGTATATTTGAGTCATTAAGTTACAATAAACCCACCACTGAAAAATACTAATTTATATTGGATTTGAACTCTGTGAGTGGATAATAATCATTTTTAATAGCGAAAATTTTTTTTATAAAACTTTCAAGAATTTTACGGAAAAAATATTTAAACATTTATATATTTTATATTTGATTCTGAATGACGATGTTTTTATAATTTTATTTTTCAAACTGTAATAAAATTAAATTAAGTTTTCGAACTTTTTTTTTGATGGGAATTTTAAAATGTTACAAGAGAATGAAATTGTTATTGGTCAAGTAAATGATTTTAAGCTTAACTAATCCAATCGTTATTCTATATTAAATTTTGAATAATCGATTTATGATATAGATATTGCAAAAGATGCCATAATATTGAAATTGTTATTTTTGTGGTACGGGAGCTGATAACGTTTTCGAGAGTTTAAATTTAACCCGTCAGCATTGGCGTTATGAGTATTTTATTCACGCTCGATTAAAAACATAAATAGCTTTTATTTTTCAAATGGTACATATATGTAATTGAAACTTTTTCTACCTTCATATAATTTTATCTATTTTCGAATTATTTCGAGCTTTAAAAATTCGATGATTAATTATTTTTAACCGACTTCAAACAAAAAGGAGAAGGTAATCAATTCGACTGTATTTTTTGTATGTGTGTTACCTCAGAACTTTTGACTGGGTGAACCAATTTTGATAATTCTGTATCTATTTGAAAGCTGATGCTTTCAATGTGGTGCCACTTCATTTTGGTCCAGTTCTGACACCGGCATCCATGAGAAACCTATTTTTGAAGTCGGTGTCAGCCAAGTTAATATAGCAAACTGTTCTGTCAGAGTTGTTTCCTTGACTGACACCGACTCCAAAAATAACAATAATTTTAACTACATTATATTATCGTTATTTTTTTACTTTTTAGTGCATATTAATTTGTTTTGGAAAAGTTTATCTTTTGAAGTCGGCTTTCTTTTTGTTAAAAGTTTTTTTTATTATGATAAAAATATATTTTAATTACTAATATGGCTCCAAAATCAGGATATGTACATGTTTTTATTGATTGATATCCGGTATATGATAGATTCTCGTTTGGAATGCCGCGGGGTATTCAGAGTAAAATTCCATTTATTAAAGAAGGAAGGTAATATGGTAATAAAAACAATATGACATTTCTGCATACAGAATAATTTTTCATCGGAAAATTTATCATTTTGTATTTTCCGTTCGTCTGTTGTCATCAATTTTCTCCATTTTTACTATACATACATATACTACGATATTTTTTGAAATGTAATTTTGTAGTTTTCCAACTAGTGTAGTTTTTTTTTTAATCAGCACAAAAGTCAACCTGGGAAATGTTTTATATTAGGTATATATCCCATTCATGTATGTATATGTATGTTCGAATTATCGTCGACCCATGAAATACGATCCTGTCCGATTGATGACATTTGTGGTATCTTTTTGTTACCTTAGGAATGTGACTCACTAATGCGGTTTATAGACGTTCTATATTTTTGTATCATCAAGATAGATCTAGTTTATTTCCGAATCTTTAGTTTGTAAAACATTCGAAATGGAGATTACGAAAAATCTGTCCATTATCAAAGATCCCGTCGATTTGATTTTTGTTAACATTGATTTATCTTCAAGCGCAGATCCAAATATTTTTTTGAAAATGAAAGGAAAAATTTTGAAAAATTTTATATATATGGTAATTCTGGTCCAAAAAATACAAAAATTATGTTCATTTAACGATTGGATGAACATCGGGACATCGACTGAAAAAATTTGCTGAATATCATTTCTTGTGTAGATTTAAATAATTTAACTCCGAAATTATTCACTCTATCCTCAAAGTGACTCCATTTTTGTATTTTCTGGATCAAATTTACTTTAGACAAGTTAAAACAAACAATTGATTGAGTTAGTTATTGAAATACCATGTATAGACAGTGATGATTACGCAATCGTTTGTTTTTTTACATCATGTTAGTAAAGAAAGATAGCCACTCTTAGATAGCCACAGTCGTGTATATATAACACGACTGTGCAGTCACAATTTTCGCCCTCACGTGTATACAGTGATGTCTACGGGAAAATGTTTCAAACAAAAGTTGCTTATTTTTTTGATAAGGAACATTTTTTATATTTAAATTTATGTTCTATCTCTAACGGCTTACAACTGGCTGGGCGGCAAGCATCCTGAACACTTAGGCCTGGCAGTGTATCGCGACTACAGTAGGAGCTGTCACAGTGGTGACGAGGAGGAGACAATGTCTCATCTTCTTTGTCACTGCCCAGCTCTTGTCATGAGGAGATGGACTTACTTGAGCCAGCCTCTCTTTGACGACCTCTCCGACCTAAAGTCAGTCGACGTCAAAGTCCTCCTGCTGTTCTTAAACATCTTCAAATGGTTCATGGAGTAATGGCCGGGGATGGGCCAATCCTTTTACGGTATCACAACGGACCCTATGGTCTAAGTGTGTCCCATCCCAGGAAAGCCACTCTAACCTTACCTAACCTAACGGCTTACAAGATGGTTGCGACGGTAAATTAAGTAATTTTGATCCCTAAAATACAAAAATATGGTTCATTTAACGACTCGGAGAATAATTTATATGACATCGCATATAATAATTTTCTTGATTCAAAATTTTAAACACGTATAAAAACATAGAACGTGTATGAACCCCTTTAAAAGTTCGTGATTTTCTAATAAAATATTATATTATCCATGTGAATGAAGTGAAGTTTTTCCTTACCAACAACAGATAGATGCATTGAATGTCCTATGGGAGGCGTTGTACTAACTTGACATTCATAAATTCCAGAATCACGACGTTGTGGATATCGAACTTGTAGTATCCATTCTTCTGTCTGTGGATTATGTATACATGAGAAACGTTGATCTGATGTGTATGTGGAACGGCCAACAGTTAATAAATGAATATCACGATGTCGTACCCATGATATCTGAAACCAAGAGATAGATAGATATACGAGTTAGTATGAGAACAATTTTAAAACTTATTTAATGTAATTTTCGTAAGAGGATCATATGTAAATTTTTAAATTTTTCATTGGTAACGTGAAGTCATTTATATTATTAAGTGCTTCATAATAAACGAATCTATAAAAATGTTTGAAATTGGCTTTATTAAGGAGTTGTTTCCAAAAAATCATGCCTTCTTAGGATCTTTAAATCATGTTCATTCTCATTAATGTCTTTTATCAGCAAGTAAATTTTTAATGCCACATGCCATTAAAGTTTGCGTTTTTAACATATAAATTCAAAAAATTACCCTTCCAATCGCCAAATAATCGCGATTTTTGAATTGTTTGGGTCAAATTTATCTTATAAACTGAGTTTTATTCCGAGGCAACAAATTGTTTTCGATTTTTTCGAATTTTTCTAAGAGGTACCCCTTGAAAAAATTGCAAAAAATCGATACAAATTTATCTTCTACATTTTAGATAAAACTCTGTATATAAGGTAATTTTGACCCAAAAATACAAAAATCGGTTTCATTTAACGATTGGTCGAATATTTTTCGAGATAATGCCGGAAATTGATCCGAAATTTCGTTTTTTTCGAAAATAACTCGGCCAATCGCCAAACAAACTCGATTTTTGAATTTTTTAGGTCAAAATTACCTTATAAACTGAGTTTCATCAAATTCCGAAACAAATAATTTTTTACGATTTTTTCGATTTTTTCTAATACCGCTTAAGAAAAGGTACCAGAAAGAAATAATCAAAAAAAAACGTCGTATTTGCATTTAAAAAACTGAAAAAAGCCTCAACACACACCTCACCAATATTCAATCGTCCTGTAACGACTAGACACCTATTTAATTTAATCATAAAACGAAGATTTCGAGATTATTGTTTTACCGTATGTCGGAAAATGTAATCATCCTATATATTACTTTATTAAACTTCACTCATCGTATTTCCTGTTACAACTTAAGTAATGAGGAAGTGGTTACAACTTTTCATTCTTAAACATGAACCAACAATTTTTTAATGGGAAAATTCCATTCTATTTCAAACGAAATAGGAAATAATAGTTTAGTTTAGTTTAACTTTTTTTGTACAGACTGTTTCAGAATGTGAGAAATTCAAATTAGCTTTAATATATCTGTATTTTAAATCTAAAAGTGTAGAAATTTTCCAACAAATCCTGCTGTTTTAAATAATGATAGCTTAAATCAAACTTTTTCGAGTTGATAATGAAATACAGTTAATAATAAAAAATTAAGAGCCTAAATGGCCGAGCGGTCTAAGGCGTTTGCCTTTGACTGTTTGTCCATTTAGACTTGGGTTGCGGGTTCGAATCCAGGCAGCGGCAGTATGAACAATTTAAATTAATGGGAGTGCAGAATTGATCATTTTATCGTTGCTTGGATAAGAACGAAGTAACCGACTCCACCCACATCAAATTGTCATTGTAAATATGTTTGTAATTAAAATAAATAAAGATTAACAAATAATGATGTGGGTGGCCTCTGATATAGGCGTATATGTCGGAGAAACGGAGGTTAAACCCCATTATTATTATAATAATAAAAAATTTGATCGGAACTCTAACTTTTCTCTTTTTTAAACCGAATTATCGATGTATTCGCGAGGTCGAAGATTGAGACAAATGAAATTTACAAAATTTAAAAATCCCGACAAATTTTTCAGGTAGAGAACCTTCAATTCGAATTTGAAACATATGTAAGAACTGATTTTCGGGGAAACAACTCAAAGTTCGCACTTGAAATATAGTTAAGAACACTCTCCATTAAATCAGTTCATCCGTTTAGGCGCTATGATGCCACAGACAGACACATACTCATAGCGGTCAAACACCCTTGTTTTTATATCGGGGATTAAAAATTGGAAGCTATTGGGGGTGGCCTTTGCTAAACCAGTGGCCTCATAATGGCTCTTATTATTAACACATAATTTATTATTCATAAATTTGGATAAAAACCCTCCCAAACTGCATTGTATTCTGATCGGGTCAATAGCCGGGTCTTAGAAATTATTATCTTATTTTTTTGTCATAAAGAATTTTTAATTTTTTACACTCGAGCATGATTTAAAGTAATTGTCAGATACCGTTTGCGTCGCCAATAATTAAGTAAGAATTAAGCACCGATATACACATAAAGCTTTTCTTCTCTAAACTTTTATTTTACACTAGAAATAAAAAAAGTCAGTTGTCCATTATTCTTGTAACATATTGTAACGTGTCCTTTTTTGTAAGAATTACAAACACATTGTATTAGTGAACAGCTCAGAACTGAAAGTAAATACAAATAATGGTTTTTACTTGAAGTTAAAATCCCTCTATATAGACGCTCGGTATATGTACGCTTCTTTAACTAAAATAGCATGCAAGTCAATTCTAAAAAATACAATTGGAAATGTGATTAAATGTATGTGATTTTCACTTCCATGATATGCTTGCTATAAAAAAAACTTACAACGCTTTGCTTCTTCCTTGCTTCTAGTTTTTATAGAAAAAGCTGTTAGACACAAAGCATTACATAATAGCTTGTACTAGCAAAAGCCATAAGAAATAAATGAAAAAAGTGCAAAATTCATTCGCACTAAAAACAAATTTATTTATCCGTCTTCTATGGGATATCTGTGTATCTTTTTCTATTCATTGTAGATATTCCAGACATACCTACTTCGGTCTTGTTAACATCGTGGTTGAAAGTTATCTTTTTCTTCCCGATAAGTTATTCTGTCTAAATCCTAAATTGTATCACTGCCAACCGTTGTGTAAAAGAAATTCAGCAGATTGTGAAAGCGAAAGAGATTGAAATTGATTACTCCGGAATATTGTATCAGATTTTAGGTTAGAAAATATCTTTACAATCGTCAAATGGGAACCCGATTTTTACATTTTTTGAGCTATTAGGATTAAAATTTTTTTCCAAATTTTTTTAATTTTCTTAAGGACCAAAAAAATCTTGTTTTTTCAGGAAAATTTTTAATTCGCGTATATGCATTCTCATTAATTTCCTTTATTAGCAGGAAAAATTTTTAATACCCTTTACGGTGTTAAATTGATAGATTTGGGCTATTAAAGTTTGCGTTTATCTGTTAAAAGGTAAATTTTTGTAAAAAACTAATATTCATGAGTTAAAAGCACAAGCATTTTCTTATAAAGAGAATTATACCAAGCGGAACTGTTCTAATCAATTGGATTGCTTTTGCCTTATTGGCTAGTCGAAACATAGAATTTTATTTTCAATTAAGTTATTTCATTAATTCTAATATGATGTTTCTTTTGATAACAGCGTTAGTTTAACTTAAAGAACTATCTGAAATTTAATTATATGAGTATTTCTTTTACTTGATTTAAATTTTATAAATTTTTGCTTTGTCTTTTTTGAATCGCTCATTGGAGCATATCAATATACATCCACATACAACAAGTGAAACTGGTTTTTCCATAAAATACATTCAAAGTGATAAAAGTGCATACATTTGTGTGTTATTTCTAATTTTCTCTAAATCTTTAGGCATTAATATACACCGAAAAATTTTATTATTATTTTCTAACTTCTGACAGAAGTCTCAACTATGATCATACATTCACTTTTTGAGAAACTACCTTGGGGTTTGAAAATCGAGAAAATAATTTTTTTTCGGAATTTGATGAACTTTAAACTCAGAAAGTACAAAAATCGGTATCTTTTAACGATTAGGTGAATAGTTTTTAAGATATTACCCAAAATTTGGTACGAAAACCTTTAACATTGGGGTTAAATGACCTCGATTTTGTTGTTTTATTGTCTCGAAGACACCAATATTTGGTTGATTTTGTAATTGAACGACAGGCTTTGAGGTATCAACTGAGGAAATTGCTCAGAAATCACACACCTCGTGTGATTTTCTCTATATCTCAGAAACTTTTAATCCAATCATGAAAAGGGAAAATTTTTGTTTCGATGTGAAAGAAAAATTTCAATAAAATCAGCAAGTTCTTGTTCTGACGTTTAAAAATCATTCCCTACCACGGTTAGTTCAATTTCGTACAGAATAGTAAGATGAGAAATCATTTAAACGATGTTAATTTAAACGCATTCGTTACCTTATTTTGTGTTCAGGTAATAATAACAAGGTTTTATTTTTGTGTGTTATTCAATAGGTGTAGGTTGGAATTTGTTATCAGTTAAGCCTAGAGTCAAGCGTAGAATTTGGCAATCATTTAAGAACGATTGGAAATTCAAGAGGCTGCTATCGAAATCGTGTCTAAAAAGTTTGATCAATACGAAAATTTGCATAACCACGAGATTCTCCTAAGAGTTTGTAAATGTAAACAAATTTCAAGTGCTTATTCCATTTGAAATTTTGAAAAAAAAGAGATTTAAAATAAGCGTTAGAGAATCTCTCTAAGCAATCGTTCTGAAAGGTTTTTAAAGTAAGATTTCGTCCAAGACATCTTGGAAGTTGTAATTTTTAATTTGTCGGGTAACGAATATTTCGTTATTTCCTATTCAATTATTTTTTCTATTCAAGTATTTTCTTATTTGAATATCGTTTTAAGAAGAACCCGTTTAAGAAAATTTTAATACTTTTAAGAGATAAGATTTTAATAGGTATACAAATTTGTAGCCATTCTTTTAATAATTACACTTGATCCTAGACATAAATAACACTTGGTCCTAGATTAAAACTAAGTAGGTTGAAATCTGTATCTATTACCTACTTGATTTGACCCATTTACCTACTATATATACCTTGTATACCTTGAAAAGGTGGAGTTTGTTCGCTTTTCATTCGCTTCATTTGATTATTACCCTCCCCTTGTTCGGATTAACTTTGTTCTACATAAATTGTCCAGATTAGTCATGATCGAATAAATGTCTAATTTTATGTTTGAATAGTTTCTTAATTTTTATAATGGTCTTAATAAAAAATTATTAGATGTGATAATGTAAAGTGATTACAAAAGGATTTCATTCACAGGATGTACGGGATGAAAAAACTATTACGGTATTTGTATTCAAACTTTTATCGAACACATTAAAAAAAGTAGATACTGTATAGTTAGTTGTAAGAAGAAAATCTTTAGGTACTTGCTATACTTTAATTTTTAAGTAGTCAAATAATTATTATCTTGATAAAGGAATTGATTGCTTATTAGAGCAGGCGCTAGATAGAGTTGAGTGTGCAAAAATCGAGCACCGCATTTTATCAATTGATTCTTTTTCAGAAAAACTTAAAGATTAATATTCCGGATTTTACCAGAAACCTTATTGGTATAATTATTGTACATCCTCCCACCCTTTCACAGAAACAATCAAATGTCAATTTCTTTGAACCAGGGTTTTTGGGTAATTTTACGTTAAAAAGGCTCTTAGTGATTTTTTCTATATAGGTTCACCGCTTTTGAGTTATTAACAGTTTAATGTTTGGAAAAACTCCAGAAAGGTTATTTTCAAAGCTAAGAAATTAATGCAAATAAATTTAATTTTTGAGGCTTTCAAGTGAACTTTTCCTTGTCCAAAAACGTGGACAATGTCGCTAAAAGTAATAGCTTTTTTCGCTACAAGTAATGTCGCTAGAAGCAATCTATAATTCCTCTTCAAAACTTTATAAAAGATATAAAATTTCGATTTAAGCCTCAATTTTCTAGATTAATTTTTTTAATTATACAAATACGTATGTCGACTACCGTGAAGTCATCATCAGTATGAATTAGTTAATCGTAATTTCTCTTATTGTGTGTGTTACTCATTGCTAATTTGGTGGCGGACTGCACATTGATAGTTTCATGAGCCTACAATTTATACTGTTCTTAGTATCTGTGAAATTGTGATGACAGTAACTTTAGTCAACCAGCTTCGATCAGGTGACTAGTGCTTGGCCAATGGGCATGATCCTTTTGGGACAGTTAATTGATTTTTAGTTTTAATTTAGATTTTTAAAAATTTTTATTTTAAATATCAAAATCAGGTGATGAAATTGGGCAAGTGTTAGTCATCTGATCGAAGTTGATTGGCTGACGTCGCTGGCTTACTTGCAAATATATTTTTTTTTACGAATCAAGCAATTAATTTTCGAGGAATTCATATACCAAATATCAAACTTGCAAAATTTCGACGTTCAGCTGCACTTCCTACATTAGTACTCTTATACGAGTGACGCTATCATTTGATATAAAAAAAAGGATTTAACGACTTATACGACGTGTACAAAACGTGCCATGATGTCGAAATCCTCCAGAGATCAAGATAGAATAAAAATATTAATAAGTAAATATTTAAAGTTTTTTCAAATAATTAGTTCGTTTCAATACGGAAGTAGCGCACACAGTTTAACTTCGAATCAAATTTTTTTTTCATTTTATTTAAAAAAAAAAAGGAATATTCTCTAATCTAAGATAATCCTTAAAGAATCATTTCTAAGAATAAAACAATACCGACATTTTTACTTTTGTACTAAAAAATAAAAAAAAAACTATACCGTAGGTATTATACTATTATAATATTATATAATATATACTTTATATTCTTAATAGAATAATATAAGAATCCTCTCCGAAAAAAAAAATCGAAACTTTTCTGTTGATAGGTGGATGGTCAAATTTATGGATCGAATTTTACTCAAATCAAGGCATAGAAAATGTAAAATTTCAGCGTCCATCGTATTAATTAATATTCAGATAAATTTTTCTGTAAAGATTCGGTTTTCTTAAAGGAATAAGAAATGGTGTTAGACAGCGGGCGTAATGTAATATCGCAATCATAAGCAGGCATGGATCTTCAGTCTATGGAATGACTAGATTATTAAAAGAACGGGATATTTTTCATTAAACTGTTTATTTATAACTTTTAACAGTATTGTTGCAAGTTACTATGGTTTCTTAATGTCTATGTAAGATCTATGGATTGGCTAGATCATTAAAAGGTCGGTCTATTTTTAATTAGACTGATTACGTAGTTTACGGTTGTCACATGGTAAAATATTTTTCTCATTCTCAAGGAGTCATTCATAAAATACGTCACACGTTAAGAGGCGGAAAGGGCGTCAGCAACATGTAGAAAGGGGCGGTCGGGTAATTTGTCAGCAAGTGCTATCGATGTCCATCCAGGTAAGGTTCAACGATTCCATAGACAGACAGGCAGACACACATACCGATCAAACTTATAACACCTCTTTTTTGATTATCACTAATCAAGGAATACAATTTTCTTAATCAGAAAGTTAAATCCTGTAGCTGTTAAAGGTTGTACCCGACACAACTTGTATTTTTTTCTGCACATATTATAGACAAAATTGAATCAGACTTGATCCCAGCTATTAAAATTATTTTTATGGTATTATTTCTAGAAGTAAGTCGAAATAAGCGTATTTAGTATTATTTTTTATTTTTTTTATTTCACTGTACAAAAGCGTATTAAGTTACATTCACTCTAAACTTCTATCATCTATTTTCTTTGCTTTCAATTTTTTTTTCTTTTTATTTTCGGTTGTAGTATAAATTAATATTTTAAATAGCTATTTTGTATTAAAATATTCTAAAAGTGTATATTTTCTGCTACATTTTTCAGGTTTTATTTTTTTTACTATATTTTTTTATGAATATTTTCTTTAGTTTTGCAGCGAAACAAGACAAAAATGCTTTCACGATAAGAAGAGTGCCTTGTAATTTTTGTGGAATTAGACAAAGATCTTCTTTTGATTTTGTTCCCCTCGGCGGACGAAAATATTCGATATTTTTTATCTTTTTATATGAAATATTTATCAAAGTATACTAATCAGTAATCATAGTCTCAAATTTGTTTTTTTTTTTTTGAGTGTTCTTAGCTATGTGCGAGATTAGTGTTCCGTACCCGAAATAACTAAAAAATTGGCGATGATCTTCACAATTGATTCAGTTTGGAAAAGGCATGGCATATAATTTTAACATTTAAATAATTACTATGGAAATAAATGGTCAAATAAACCTGGCTCAATTCCTTTTAAAAAGTGAAATGGTAAAATAATTAGGTAATTCAAAACAATAATTCAAAAGAACAAAGTCAACTCAAATATTTCAATTTCAATTAAAATATTTGCAAAAATTTGTCCCAAAAATGATAGCTCTCTAAGTATTCTTTTTATCTCATCTGATGTCCTTGACCATCACTTTGATATTGATTTCAGAAGGAGGGTTATTAGTTTAAAGTGTTCATCTGTGCGTCTGTGTGTTTCTCAGTGGCATCGTAGCCCCTAAACGGTCGAATCGACTCGATTGAGAACATTTTATAACTAAGTTTCCAAAAATCGGTTTACTAGGAATTAATCGCATTTGTCGGGGGGATTTTTTACGTTGGAAGTGGCCTTTATCAGAACCATCATTCGATTCCCAGAATCTGTTTTTTTTTTGAATGGTTTCGTTATCAAATATAAAATATGCAAGTGAAAGAATGTTATCATATTTCTTTAAAATGGTTGTATCTCGCTGCAAGACTAATAATATTTTTGTTATAAATGTTGTACATCATGTAATTTTTTCTACAAAATAATGTTTATTATAATTTTTCTGACATAATATCAGTCATTGTATAATAATGAATGGAAAAGTTTTTTTTTAATATATTATTTATTTTTTTGATTTTTTAATATTTTTTATAGAATTTTTCATTCTTCTTACTCAAGGTTGTGTAGATTTCATTCATTTAAAGGTTATTGTGTCACAGCTACTCAGAAATTTCGATCTTATTTTCTTAACTTTTTTTTAAATAAGATTTTACATTTCATAGAATATGTCATGTTTCCCCTACATAGAATAGGCCATATTTCCCTTACTACTGTGCTGCATTTATGTAATTCGCTTCGAATCTTTATGCAGAGTTAGCATCCAGCAACGCCGTACATATTTGCTGGTATAGGTGGGAGATACCAAGGAGCGTGACATCCATATTTTCACCTGTATTCACCAGTACCGCCCAAAACTTACCCCAAGGGGCTTAAACTTACTTTTACGTATAGGAAAATCTTTTACAACATGTTTCCAGGAAAGTCATTTGACCCGAAAAATTTCAGCATCGACTTTTGGTCTAAAATACCCTTTTTATCTATTCTTAAATGGATTTTTTTCTAGTTTTTAAGAGTAAAGCTGCACAAGCAAATTATATGGTGTCCGAATAAGAATTTTGGTAAGTTCACGTGCTTGTTTGTTAATTTTGGGTACTCGAAGGATTTTGTCCAGTTAAATTTTTTTATTTTTTGAATTTTTTTTATTATTTAATGTAATTAGAATAGATTAAAAAAACAGTGTAAAACAGTGTACATGTATAGACAGTGTTGATTACGGAATCGTTTGTTTTTTTACGTCTTGTAAGTAAAGAGAGATAGCCAGCCACACATACATGTCACACACACATGACTAATATTCCCATATAATACATACGATACAATATTCGAACCTAAATTGCGCCCTCACGAGTAAACAGTGATGTTTTCGAAAAAATGTTTTAAACAAAGGTTGTTTATTTTTTTTACATTTAAACTTTTGTTCTATCTCTAACGGTTTACAAGATGGGTTCTACGAACCCGAGATCCAATTGATCTTTGTTGCTCATTTACGAACTCTACCTGACTGTTTACGCCCTGAGCACGGTTTAAAAATTTCAGCTTGATATCTTTTTTCGTTTTTGAGTTATCGTGTTCACAGACGGACTGACGGACGGACAACTGGAAATGGACTAATTAGGTGATTTTATGAACACCTGTACCCAAATTTTGTTCGGAGCATCAATATTTTTAAGCGTTACAAACTTGGGGATAACTCAGTATAACTTGATATATATTACATATATACATGGTATAATAAAAGTAGTTTTTATTTTATTTAAAAAACCGAAAAGACTCCTTTAAACGTGTAAATTTACCACACGACTTTTATCATGAAACGGTAGCTGAATATTTCGAAGAAATAATATGGTATTTTGTTGCCTGACGTAACAAAATATTGAACGTATAGTAGGTATTTTATAAATTTAACTTCTAGGAAATTTTAATTGTGTACGCTACCAACAAGAAACCATTTAAAAGCACACAAAGAGACAATAATGATGATGGTGATGGCGTAATAAAATGAAATACCATTGAAAAATAATTATATTAAATTGTCTTTTGTTCTTGATGTACATTTAAATGTTGAGTTTAAATCTCCACCATTAAAAAGCTACTCTAGCTAGTTTTAGCTAGTAGCTTTAACTAAGACTTACTCTAAAAAGGCAATATAAATGTTTTTAATCAAATACAAATAATATCTAAGAATATTATTACTTAAACTAAACTACTAACTATTTACAGAACTAAAAAACTATTACCTTATACTAAGTACTTATATTTGATTAGCTTTATTATGATTACAGTAGTCATGAATGTCCAATGTCCATTATCAAAGTTTACCGTTATTAAAATTCAATTTCAATTTTTATACCCAACCTGTACATATAAAATATTACAAAATAGTAAGTAGCAATTAGAAATATTGATGATACGAACAAAATTTTGGTATAGATGTCTGTCTAGCCAACACGATAACTCTAAAACGAAACAATAGAGATAAAGTTTGAGTTTGTAAATGAGCAATAAAGGTCAAATGGATTTTGGGGGACCCAATTCTATTTTCTAAAACATTACTTGATGACTTTATAGGTTTCTGCATTACCGACCGACATTTAGTGTATAGTTTGTACACATATTATAAAATTTCCGCCTAATTGTCGCCCTCACGGGTAAAAAATGTTTCAAACAAAAGTTGTTTATTTTTTGATAAGGAACATTTTTTGCATTTAAACTTTTGTTCTCTCTCTAACGGTTTACAAGATGGATCCTACGGACCCAAGACCCAATTGACCTATGATGCTCATTTACGAACTCGACCTCACTTTTTACGTCCTGAGTACGCTGTAAAAATTTCAGCTCGATATCTTTTTTCGTTTTTGAGTTATCGTGTCCACAGACGGACGGACGGACGGACAACCGGAAATGGACTAATTAGGTGATTTTATGAACACCTATAGCAAAATTTTGTGCGTGGCATCAATATTTTTAAGCGTTACAAACTTGGAACTAAACTTAGTATACCTTGAATATTACATATATGCATGGTATACAAGTGGTCCGTATTAAAAAAGTAATACGTTTTTCGTAAAAATCGTTGTTAACCCGTTAGGGCACAAATTAGGGCACAAAAACAAACTTTTGGTGTCCATTTTCTCCAAAACTATAAAAGATAGAGAGTTGAAAATTTGCAGGTAGTTTCAATTAGTGTTCTTGTGAAGTAATCCCGAAATATGAAAAAAAATTCTAGAAAATATTTACGAAAAGTTTCGAAAACCAATGTGTTGGTTTTTTTAACTCTTCTAATCTATTAAAAATAATGCAAGAACTCATTTCTATACAGGATATTTCAACAATTAACTCAGTCAATTGTTTGTTTTCTCTTGTTATTCATTCTTTTTTGACGATACATACATTGAATAGAACATTTAACATAAGAACATAAAATAGGATAAGACAAAAAAGAAAGATTGAGATGTAGTTATTTTCTAAGAACTTTCCCAGGCTTTACATTTGTGAAAACCTAAGGAAAAATCATAGAAAATCATAGGTGGATTGTTGTCACCTGATTGTATGATAAAATGAGTACCGAATATCACTCATAAAGTGATTCAATTTAGATTTTGGAATAAAAGACGGTTGGGTAGTGGAAGATATTAATAAGGGTCAAATTTTATTGAATTTTACTACTTTTTACACGATTTTTTGTTTTCCTAACGATCTAAAATTCACCAGAAGTCCAGTTTACTCATGTATCAGACAAAAATTTTCCAAAAAATTATAAAAATTCATAAAAAAAAAAAAAATATTGTATTCCTTTTGGATGAAATGAGTCGATACATCCTCGAATAATACTCAAACCATTCAAAATAATTGAAAATTTGGTTATTAGAATGGACTACGTTTAACAACGAGGTAATATTATTTGAACGACATACCTGAGTATAGTATCATTTAAAAATGACTTCATACGGTAACTCGATAGGCCACGTTTTTTCCAGATAACTCTTGGACTATAAATGATACTTCTCTCTATAATATATGATTGTACCATTGATTTTTCAACAAGCTTTCAAACAAGTATCGATATCTATATATGTATAGATAAGAATAAAGATGAATTGAAATGAATATCCATTACAGATTTATTATAAGAATTTTGTGATTGAAAACTTTTTATTTATTTTACGCATCAAAAGACATTATTATTATAATGTTACTTTAATCTGTTCAAACTTTTTCGATTATAATTTTATCATTCTCTCTCAAGTAATGTAATGTAAGTTGTAACTGAGGACGGCTATCATTGCTTCTGTTTGCCGCCTACAGCCACCACAATATAATTAAATAATAAAAAAAAAAAAGATATAATACTGACGCCATTCGTTCCCTTCATGTGTATTGATTTATAGTTATTCAAATAAATACCACGATACTTGAAATAAAATTGTATATTAAGAAATTCTATTTAAAAAATACAATTAAAAAGACAAGTGAAAACAAACAATTGACTGAATACCATGCATAGTCAGTGTTGATTTCTTTATCACATTACACATACAAACATGTGACACATACATAACTGATAATCAAGTATAGTACATATTATAAAATTTCCGCCTAATTGGCGCCCTCACGGGTAAACAGTGATGTTTACGAAAAAATGTTTCAAACAAAAGTTGTTTAATTTTTGATAAGGAATATTTTTTACATTTAAACTTTTGTTCTATCTCTAACGGTTTACAAGATGGGTCTTACGGACCCAAGACCCAATTGACCTATGATGCTCATTTACGAACTCGAACTCACTTTTTACATCCTGAGTACGCTGTAAAAATTTCAGCTCGATGTCTTTTTTCGTTTTTGAGTTATCGTGTACACGGACGGACAACCGGAAATGGACTAATTAGGTGATTCTATGAACACCTATAGCAAAATTTTGTTCATAGCATCAATATTTTTAAGCGTTACAAACTTGGGACCAAACTTAGTATACCTTGCATATTACATACATGCAAGGTATAAAAATACAAAAATTACCACAAATTTGAAGAAAAAATTTCTCAATGCCACCAAACTTTTTGTAAACATTTCACAACAAATCACAACAAGCCCACTAAATAATTTGTTATGAAATGTTTACAAAAGCAGAACAAAATGATAGTTTAGATTTTCCCACGCTTTTCTCATGCCGTGCGTGTAAAATACGCCTTCAAAACTTAACATGGTATGTCTTGTACATTTAATTACTTATTAACTTCCCAGTATAGGAAGTTCTTGTAATGGGTTCAATTTTCGAAATCAAAATTCTCAACATATCTTTATGTTTCATGATTGGACCAAGTTCATGATTTCATGTTTGTGTGAGTTTCATTATTGTGTGTGTACGTACGTTCGTGGTCATTTTTCTTCGTCATTGATATCGCGCGAAGCGAACAAAATGTAAAAAAAACATTAAAAAAAGCATATTAACGGAACTTTGATTCGAAAAGAATTTGGTAACATTCGGTCGAGTAGTTTCGAGTCGTCGAGTTTTTTTTACAACTATTTATTATGCTGGGTTAAGTTACTCGTGTGGACCTAGTGAGTCGCATCAGACCCTACGGCTCAGAGCTTGTTTTCCAAACTTTGTATATTTTTTAATATATTAAAATCGCGTAGCAACTACCTTAAAATTAGAAGATAATTGAATAATAGAAAAAAAAATATTGTCAATATTTTAAATAAAAAGAAAATTTATTGCGTGTGACATGCTTTGCTTGCTTGTATAAACATCAACCTTAAGTATAATGAATGCGGCCTTTTATTTAACCAATATATTATTATTTATTATTGATTATAAATTTATACCAATATTAGGTATAGGTATACCTTAAAATAGAGGTACCTACCTACTAAACAGATTGAGTTTAGTTTTAGACTAGAGTTTGAATTATTAACAACGGTTATGTTTTATTAAGGTTAAATGTTATATGTTCCAATTACATGATGTTTGTACAAGAAAACGGAGCTTTAATGTACACGATATTTTATATTTACAATATATATATATATATATATATATATATATATATATATATATATATATATATATATATATAGGGTAATGTCTTGTACCTTGGGACACTAACTTCACTTTGTTCAATGATTTGATTGCTATATATGAGATAGTAACTTTAATATTCATATTATAAGCGAAGAAATAAAACTGAAAAAACAGTCTAATCCAGGAATCGACTCCTCATCAATAGATTTTTATAGGAGCTGGTGGAAAGTTTTTACAAAGTTATATTCATGCGTACTTGTGCTTTTTCGATTTACGCCCATACAGTGGAACAAAAGGACCCTTCCTGCGGACACAACATTCTCTGTATTTAACTTAAAAAATATTGGATTTTATATTTTGGTCAATTATCTCAGCATTTTTTCATCCTTCGAATTTTTACCTTACCACACCGTTTTAAAGGCCGTGAGTTTAGGGATTCGTACCTGGAACCACTAAAAAATAGGCGATGATACTGAAAATCGGTTCAATTGAAAAAATGCTAATGTATATAAAAAAAACTACTATAAAAGCCATCAACAAATTAGTAATTAATGCATATTATATTTGCTTATATGATGTCACATGATGTCACATCGGGTTGAAGGTTACGTGATACACAGATTAAAAATTACGACTTTTATTTTAATATAATAAAACAATAATGTGCTTTTATGACTCAAAATCAGAGTATTTAAGTATGTTTCAACATAAATTTTAATTTTACCAAATTTCATAATTTATTTTTCACTACCGAAAGTACCCTATTTCCGAAACAACCATTTGGTTATGATTTTTTCGATTTTCTTTGCTTGAAATGCACAATTTTGTACATTTTTGGCTAAAAATTTAAGGGTTTCTCAACCAGAGGTGAATGATAATACAGTACTCCCGCAACAGTGCAAATTTGTTAATAAATTACTTTCACAATTTCAATTACTTGGTTGCAGGTAAAAAAAGAAAAAATTCGCGGTTCAGTTTAGAGAAGCTTTAAGGAGAAAGGTAATTAAATAAATATTTTTGAAGTGCGAGTTTAGTATTCCGAGTGAGTAAATTATAATCCAAGGTATAAGACTCACTCCTGTACCTACATTTACACTATAATCTAAATACATTGTAGATAGTATGTTGTGAGAGTCAATCTATCTACAATTCTCTGAGTAAATTTACAATAAATTAATTTAATTTATAAAAGAAAAACAGGTACCTAAGTGAAAATTGTATCACGTAGCAAAGCGAACAGCTATTACGGAGACGTGAATGTAGGTGTAAAGTATTAAGATTTAAAATATGAAGTTAATTTATACAAATCAACACCATTCAAATGCAAAAATTATTTTATAGTGTTTTATTCATGAAAATTAAATTAAATTGAAAGTAATTTATTAACAAATTTGCTCTGTTGCACGAATACAGTATTATCATTCTCATCTTGTTAAGAAAACCTTAAATTTTTAGCCAAAAAACGAAAATGTACAAAATTATACATCTCGAGCAAAGAAAATCGTAAAAATCACAATCAAGTGGTTGTTTCGGAAATAGTGTACTTTCGGTAGTGAAAAATAAATTATGAAATTTGATAAAAAATATATTTATCTAGAAACATACTTAAATATTATGATTTTGAGTCATAAAGGCACATTTTTGTTTTATTATATTAAAATAAAAAGTCGAGCCGCCATGATGTGACATCATATAAGCACAAATAATATGCATTAATTACTAATTTTTTGATGGCTTTTTTAGAAGCTTTTATTGTAGGTATATTTTTTTGTGGCTTTTTATTATGAAAATAATCATTTTTAAGTACTTTTTCAAACATAGTAGAATGCTCTATTGTTGAATCGCCAACAGTCCCACCGAGTAGCCCGCCACCAAATTAGCAATGAGTTACATACACAAAAAGAGTAATTACGATTAGATAATTCACACTGATGATGACTACTTGGTAAGCGAAATACGTATTTATATAATACAAAAAATTGATCTAGGAAATTGATTCAAAAATCTGTGGCACGCCATTTTACTATTTAATGTCCGAAAAAAAATGATCGTAATAATAATACATTATTATTATGTTATCATCATAATAATAATCATTTTCATTATGCACATAATTTTAATTCAATCATTTTTATTATGTACATAATTTTGATTCAATCATTTATGGCACGCCATTTTACTATTTAATAGGCTAATTTTTATCGAGAAAAAAATTAATTAATTATTTTTTTTCAATCAGAAATTTTATATTTTATATTTTATATTTTATAAAATAAATCTTAGTAAAAGAGAGATTGATATAAGATAAGATGAGGAAAGAGAGATGAGAATTAAAATTATGATGATAACATAATAAAAATGTATTATTATTATGTATCATCATAATAATAATGTATTATTATTATGATGATACATAATAATAAATCAGTAAATTTTATTTGAATTAGATTAAAAAAATGATTGAATTAAAATTATGTACATAATGGAAATAGAGAATTAAAATTATGTACATAATAAAAATGATTGAATTAAAATTATGTACATAATGGAAATAGAGAATTAAAATTATGTACATAATGGAAATAGAGAATTAAAATTATGTATATAATAAAAATGATTGAATTAAAATTATGTACATAATGGAAATAGAGAATTAAAATTATGTACATAATAAAAATGATTGAATTAAAATTATGTACATAATGGAAATATATGGCACGCCGTTTTACTATTTAATATGAATTAAAATTACGTACATAATAAAAATGATTGAATTAAAATTATGTACATAATAAAAATGATTGAATTAAAATTATGTACATAATGAAAGTGATTATTATTATGATGATAACATAATAATAATGTATTATTATTACGATCATTTTTTTCGCACATTAAATAGTAAAATGGCGTGCCATAATCATTTTTATTATGTACATAATTTTAATTCAATCATTTTTATTATGTACAAAATTTTAATTCAATCATTTTTATTATGTACATAATTTTAATTATATCATTTTTATTATGTACATAATTTTAATTCAATCATTAATAGTAAAACGGCTTGCCAAGTCATTAAATAGTAAAACGGCGTGCCACAGATACTGTATATACGTATCTGTGGCACGCCGTTTTACTATTTAATGACTTGGCAAGCCGTTTTACTATTTAATCATATGTACATAATTTAAATTAAATCATTTTTTTTAATCTAATTCAAATAAAATTAACTGATTTATTATTATGTATCATCATAATAATAATACATTTTTATTATGATGATAACATAATAAAAATGTATTATTATTATGTATCATCATAATAATAATACATTATTATGATGATGATACATAATAATAATACATTTTTATTATATTATCATCATAATTTTAATTCTCATCTCTCTTTTCTCATCTTATCTTATATCAATCTCTCTTTTACTAAGATTTATTTTACAAAATAAAAAATATAAAATTTCTTAATGAAAAAAAATAATTAATTAATTTTTTTCTCGATAAAAATTAGCCTATTAAATAGTAAAATGGCGTGCCATAAAAATCTAAAATTTAGAGCTATCTATGTATTCAAATTTCAATAAACTTGAAATAATTTGGAGTAAAATAAAAAAATGCGAATTTTGTCATGAAAATCGATATATGTATGGGTGTAAAAAAATATTCTAAGAAACTTTTTCTAATAGTTTTATTAGAAGGCAACGCAAGAAAAATATTAAGAATCGGTCCGGAGTTTATAGTTCTGATTTCGGTTAAGTATCTTAAAAAATATGACTCATCACCGTGAGTCATATTCCTATAAATCGATATTCCTATAAGTAAAGAAAATATGAGATTGCTTTCATCTTAAGGACGTTCAATCGTCAACGATATTAGTAGAGAAATTAAAAACAATATGATAAAACGATAGTTTAAATGATTTTCTATGATTTAAAACAGGAAAAATATCCTGTTATCGAATTAATTTCATTAAATTTTAAGTTTAAAAAGTGACTAAAAGTAAGGTTTAACATGAGACTAAATGGAAAATATAAATCGATATTTTTCAAAAATTATATCGATAACCATACTTGAAACTTTTACCAGTTAACTATTATTTAAACTTTTAATAGAATTTCAAAAAAAATTTCTATTTTCTACTAATTTAAAATTCTTTAAAATTTACATACTGTTTCCCTATGAACGCACATAGCAAAACAGGTACACGCATGAACGTCCTTAAATGCGACACACTGTATACAAACTGAGTTATTTATAACGTTTAGATAAAACGTTAAAAACAACTAAAGGTCGAAGTCATAGACAACTTTGATAAAGATTAACTCGAAAAAATACGGTATCATAAAGTATAATATAAGAATAATAATAATGTATCTAATCTTCGTTTCAAGTTTCTTTTACTTTCATCATTTTATCTTGATGTGTTTAATTCATTTATTTAGAAGAAAAAAACGTTACTAGTGAGCAAACAACATCACTTTGAATGAGATCTGTCAGTAGATATATGTATCAAATATTTATAAAAGTAAATTATATATTTGAAAGAAATATTTATCTGTTTTAATTGTTTTTGATTCTTTAGAAAGAAAAGTAATAAAAAATTAAATGATATTCGATATCATTGGAAATCAAGTGGATAATGTTAATAATTTCTTAAATTTGTATTATTTTTGTAATAAGAATACCTAATTTCAATCCTTTAAATTTCATTAGATATTCGTAATTAAAACTTTTCTTTTTAAGTTTAGCTCAAAAAGAAAGCAGGGAGTATCTGTAGGACGGGTTGTAATGACGGCATCAAATCATTTTTTCAATAAAGCAAGTTAATGAAAGACTTCGAAAATAGATAAAATTAAATGACGAAAGAAAAAGTTTCAGCCACATATACTATTTGAAAAACAAAAGTAATTCATGTTTTAAATCTAGCGTGAGAAAAATGGTCATAACGCGAGTGCAGACGGATTAAATTTGTGAATCTCACAAAAATAGCCATTACTTAGAAAAATTTGGTGGCAAAAAATTAGTGATTCTTTTGACCTAATAATTACCTAATAATATCAATTAATTTTCGCCTCTCTTAATTCGAAAATAACTTAATAAAAGAGTAAAGAAATTTTGGCACAATCATTTTAGAAAACACATTTTATTATTTATTTTTAAAAAAAAATTTGTTGTTTATGTTTTTCTGGTTGAATTATTCAATTTGAGAATTAATTCAAATATTCAAATGTGATCTGTAGCTGTTGTTCATACAGATTGGCTTCCATGTAAAAAAATTGCCATATTATTTAACTTATAAGACTGCAGCATCGATTTTTAATTCAATGGGACGTCAGCCTCATACTGGTTGGCGATATTACAATTCTTCTGGTGATAGCCCTATTTAATACTTTAATATTACTTATGCCAACATAGATACTATAGTATCAGTCTCTATACCATACCAGCATTGTAGTAAACGGCATACATTTCTTACCGTTTATACGTATAATTAAAGGAATTTATATGGATACCAAGACACAGGAATATTTCAAATAATTGTGAAGTCGGCAAGGTAGCTAGAAATGGCACAGTCTGGTGGACACAAACATCACTAGGCATCCAGTAGTTTTCTTTGCGAAGTGCAAATTGCTCCTCAATGAGGAAATCTAAAGATAGGCCAATCTTAAATGGAGAGAGGAACGTACTTGTGGTACTGCAAGACAGATATGGTCGAAAAACAATCGTAGGGGCTCCAAAGATCTTATATCGCTTCAAATTGTTTCGGCTATTAGAAGATACTGGCTAGGTGGAAGGTCCGTTGAAGGGCTTGGGCTACCAATGCACCACGATTATAGGAGCTGTCACAGTTGGGAGGGGGGCGATGTCTCATTTTTTCTGTGACTGTCCATGTCGCAGAGAAGATGACGAAAAGGGCTGAAGGGCAGACTCAGCTGAGTCACCTCTACGATCTTTGATGACCTCTACGATCTGAAGTCCGTTGACATCAAAGCACTCTTGTTGTTCTTAAACAGCTGACCAAAACATTTTTTCGGTATCATAATTCGGTATCATAACTCGATATCACTCTCCAACCAAACCTATCTTAAATATACAGAGAATTTTTAAAACTTTTTCTCGGAAAGTAGACATAATTAAGGACTCTAGCTTCAGACTTGTCAGAATCTGAAAAAGCGAGAAACAAATATTGAACTTTTTTTTCTAGTGCCAGCACGGAGAATTGATTGCGGGATTGAATCAAAAGCCCTGGCATAATTTTATACATTTCGAACCACTCTATAAACTCCTAACAAATACTGTATCTGTGTGAATATTACGCTACAATAAACTGTAAAGTCCATCAAAAAACAGAACATAATGGACATATCATGTTTGTAATATGATTAAAAAACACAAACAAATCTACTCTCGTGTATGTTTTTATTTCTCTCACAGCGAAATTCGAGGAAAAAAAAAACCACTAAATATTTTATGTCATCAGAATATTTAAAAAAGTGTTAATTTATTACAAATATTTTCTATATCGGATTATTCCATGTTTAGATTCCGTATGATGTTTTTATTTGTGTTATTTTACGGAATATGTTGTTTATCACATTACACATTTTATTTGTGAATTGTGTCAAAAATTATTTTAATTTGAAAAAACTTACACCTGAATTATTAAAATTCGAAGCATATAAAATCTCACTACAAAATAACGGGTTAGTATTAATTTAAATGTACGATTCTTATATCGTGCAATAGAAATCGTACCATAGGCTAGGTTAGATTATATTGACGGTTTACGAAGGACACACTTAGGCTATAAAAGCCCATTAAAAAAATTGTACCATAAAAGTTAAAAGACCCCGCAATATTAGATGGCTTTCATTGAAAATTTTTCTAACCCACCCTAAAATGTTCTTTGGATCATTCTGATCAAAAGCTCTGAAGGCCACAAAATTTTTTAACGAGTAATTTCCAAAAACGGGCCATCAAAGCTATATCACTAGGTAAATGGTTTTCTGTGAAACTTTTTCAACCTTCTGCGGATCGTTCTTATCAAAAGCTCTGACGGCCACAAAATTAGTTTCACAGAAAGCCATTTTCCAAATCATATACTTAAAGTATAATATATTCGTAGCTTTGATCGGCCGAAGCTCGAAAACTACTCGTTAAAAATTTTTGTGGCCGTAAGAGCTTTTGATCAGAACGAACTAAAGAACATTTAAGGGTGGGTTAGAAAAAGTTTGACAGAAAACAAATTTTCTCTCTGATATTGCTGGGCCCTTGCAAAATTGCAAAATTTTCGTGTGATATAGAAAGCTTTTAGCTTCGTTTGTACATTTCACTCACACCGAGATTTTTTAAACCGATTCCCAGAAAATTAAAAAATTTTTTTGTATACCTAATCGTTTGAAAACCATATTTTCTCGGAAATTTCGATCAAATATATATTATTTATTTAAGGATGTTTGAGCATGACAGCAATGTCTAATTTAAAGGCTCAAATTTTTTTTATAGATAGAATTTTGCTCAAAGAATATGTGGTTAAAATTTTAGCTTAGGTATCCAAGAAAATCATTGAAAATCTTTATAAAATACATTGCTCTTATGGAAATCTCAAAAAACGGCATATTTTGAAAGTTTTTGATAAATTTGGAAGGAATGAAAACAAATTAAAAAAAATTTTTTTTAATGAAGTAAACATATTAGCAATGATATAGAAAAGAAAAAAACCAAGTGTCTCCGTCCATATAAAGGATTGACTAGCAGGGTAGATTTAGGGTTGAGATTATTTTTATCTTATTTTCAACTTTGATGATGAATTTTATAATAATTTCATGAATGTAAACGAAAAATATGAGTAAAATTTTTCGGTATCTGTTTTGGTTTTCGTAATATCGAAAGCCCAATAATTTAAAAAAAATTTCCAATTTTCAATGTTTTGAAAATTACAGCAGATATCGAAAAATTTTATTCTTACTTTTCATCTCTTATCGTCCAGTTTAGTATAATTCACTATCAAAATTGAAAAAATATATTCACTAGAAAAATTACTTGATCATACACCATCATCCATATATCCTTAATAATTTTAATTTTATTTCACCATAATGCATTTTCACTTCCAAACAAAATATTGTCAGTGAGTGAGTGACACACGGTACCTAAATACAAAATAATTTTTTTGCAACAACAAAAATTTTATGCTAAATTTTCATCAATGTACTTTATTCTGTTACATTTAGAGTAAAAAAGAGTATTATGTACATATTTTAATTTAATTCGATGAATTTATATGTTACTGTGTCCCATTTGTGTGAAACTAGTCATGTAACAAGGATTATTTATTTGAACGCTAACTAACGATAACGATGATCGATAATATTATCATATATAGATGTATGTATGTATTTAGTTGATCATATACTCAAACATTTTGACATTATCGTTACTGATTGGTCCTTAACAACAATAATAATGCAGATTTTATATATGCAGTATTATGATGCATTAAGTTCCTAGATGTACGATATTATTTATATTGAGTGTTTCCCTTCTCATACATACAAACTATTTTCAAGTACAGGGTTGTTCAGTAAGGTTATCACTTGATGGTAATAAGTTATTTTAATTTATATATTACTCGTATATTATGTTCTCAAAATACATGTTTCCCCTATTTAAGTAACAGAATATTTTTTTAATTCCCCGACTAAAAACAGGGATGTAATTGGATACTATGCCCCTTCCTTTAAAATGGTAACATTTTCTTGGACACTATATCTTCCATTTATATGGTAACACTTTATTGATTTACTCAGTATTAGATCTTGAGGAGGTGCTAATTTTCTCGCTTATCTTTGGATCCTTAATCTAACTCAGCCAACAAAAAAAGTATCCCAACATTTTAAGTAGTTTTTGGATGATTTTTGGAAACCTACAAAATTATTTTAGCATTGAAATTATTACAATACGAGGAAAATTATCAATTCAAAATCACACAAATCTGAGGAGCTAGGTTGGGTTATATTGGCTGTCCACGAAGGACACACTTAGGCTATAAAGCCCATTGTGATACCAAATATATGGTTGACCACCTTTTCTGTTCATAATTTCATTTATCAGCTCTTCAATTATTTTGAGAGACTGAATGCACCTCCTTCATGTACTACGGCAGCCCATCACTACTATTAATTAAATTAATTTTTGTTGTGACGGCGTGAATCGAACCCGCTATCCTAGGCATACCTCGAAAGGAATTGTTTTTGACTTAATCAACTGAGTTACTAGGATTGACAATCTTGAAGTTCAGATAAAATGAGTTACCAAGCGCTGGACGTAATCGATCTGTAAATATGCCCCGATAAAAGTATATTTGAGCGGGGATCGGCGTCATTCATATTTCATAAATTAAAAACATTCCTCGCAGGTTTATTTAAATCGAAATTTAGTTCACATAATTTTTTCTAAGTATTTAGTGAATTTTGTTAACGGCAAGGTTTTTCTTTTTTATTGCACATAAAAAATTTAACACTGTCATTTTTGATTGACGCATAATTTTTATTCTCTAAATTTATTCCGTTAACAAACAGTAAAGCTCTTTCTGGTTATACTAAAGCACAAATAGATTCATTGTTTTTATTGCTAGGTTAAATTATTTGATCCTTAAAGTGAGAAGAAATCTTGAAAAAATGCCACTTCCAGTGATATGTTTCCCGTAATAAATTAATTCAAAAATGATTTTCAATATTCTGAAATTATTTAAAAAACCATATCATATGAGTTGCAAACTGAAGGAGAATACTTTAAGAAGGAAGTCATAATCGTTTTGAAAGTTATTTTAAAGTTACATTAAAAGTTACTAAAAGTCAGCAAGAAATATTTGTGTTATTTTTTTTCAATTCTCTTGCAACTATTTTGAAAACTATGATATTAACATTTAATTATTACTTTAAAGAAATAAAAAATTTTTTGAACGAAAAATATTCAAAATAATTAATAACTTTCGTTATTCCACCACTAATTTTCAATAATTTGTCATTATTTCGGAATTTGTTTTAAAATGTTCATTGAAACATTTTCGGAAAACCACATGAGGTCATCTGTTCCATTTTAAATTAAAACCCATAATATGTAAAGCACTCCTGTGGCTTTATCAAATATTTTCTAGGAAATTTATTCTAGTTAATGTTGTTAAATTACCAATTCTAAATAAAATCTATTAACAAAATATTATATTCAAAATTTGAAATAGTATTTAGAGCTAGCTTCTCTTAAGGTAGTACGAGTGCCAAGGTAAGTTTAAACTTGTGGTTGAAATTATTTGTACTTTATTTTCAACTTTTTTGATGAACTTTATACATTAATATAGATGAAAAATAAAAATAAAATTTTTCGATATCTGCCTTGGTTTTCGAAATATCAAAAGCTAAATAATTAAATAAAATTTTCAATTTTCAATGTCTTGAAAATTACTCCACATATCGAAAAATTTTATTCTTATTTTTCGCTTTTAATTTGTGTACCCACTATCGTGCGATTTGTCGCCCTATTAGCTCAGTTGGTTAAGGCGTAACCAATTCCGTCCGCGGTATGCTTAGGGTAGCGGATGATAGGCTGGTGTAGTGCATGGTATATGCATGAAGGAGGTGCATTCAACCTCTGAAATTGAGGAGCTGATAAATGAAATTATCAGCTGAAAGGTGGTAAAACACATATATGGTATCACAATGGGCTCTATAGCCTAAGAGTGTCCTTCGTGGATAGCCAATATAACCTAACCTAACCTAACCAAGCCATCGTACTATTTAAATTTTTTTTTAATTTCCACCAACTAGTTTTGGAGAAATCTATGAAAACATATCATCCATCTACTGTTGAACAATTTTTCATAAGACAAATGTTTAATATGCATACTTTTGAAGTTATTTATTTATTTAAACAATTGGAAACGATTTAGACTTAGTCCAACTTCATAAAGAAAATGGGGCTCGTACATGCTTAAGGTAGTTCATTCGTTATACTAGAGTCCATAAAAACATGCTCTTATATTCGTGCATTATTGGTGACAACAGTGTAAAATACTAAGACATTGTATATATATATATATATATATATATATATTCAATACACACAATTTGTAAAAAAAAACTGGATTTACGGATAAGTGGATTTAGATTTATTAGAATAAAATCATATTTATGTAAACATGATAATTAACAGACGTCAATTAATACCTATGACAGGACTATACGTTTATTTTTATATTTATTCTGTAGAATTACGTTTGTATGTTTTGTTTTGAAACAAAATCTGACAGATAGATGATATTCATTCATCACAAAAACTCAGCGAAATAAAAATAAAATTTTTTTTTTTATAAATATTATTTTCAAATTGGACACAAAATATTAAAGAATATATCATTAATTAATGTCATATTGTAACTATAAAAATTTTTTTGAAAAAAAAAAAAAACAGAACTTTCCTATATATCTTTTTTATTTGAATATAAAAAAAAAATATGTATATATATATCTGAAGAAGGGGAAAAAAATATGTTAGCCCATTTAATAATATGACATAAAAATGTTGACACAATCTTTATTCAAAAATATTATAAATGCTTTCCAAAAAATAAATATAAATGTTAAAACTAGCTCGCTAAAAACGAGGAAGTATATACCGTTTTATTTTGTTTTTTATACCTTGCCTTGTTTACTAAAAAAGCTGGCTCTTTTTTCAATTTTTTTTATCAGTTCTTTATGTCAATATTTTCTGATATTAGCACAAAAACATTCAGTAAACATGACACACAGTAAACAAGTGAAATTTACAAAATTTTAAAAACCCCCGACAGATGCGATTTATTCATTGCAAACCGATGTTTCGAAACTTAGCTATAAAATGTTCTCAATCAAGTCGGTTCGACCGTCTAGAGGCTACGATGCCACTGAGAAACACACAGACGCACAGATGAACACTTTAAACTAATAACCCTCCTTCTGAAATCAATATCAAAGTGATGGTCAAGGACATCAGATAAGATAAAAAGAATACTTAGACAGCTATTATTTTTAGGGACAAATTTTTGGAAATATTTTAATTGAAATTGAAATATTTGAGATGACTTTGTTCTTTTTAATTATTGTTTTCAATTACCTAATTATTTTACCATTTCACTTTTCGAAATGAATGGAGCCAGGTTTATTTGACCATTCATGGTAATTATTTATATATTAAACTTATATGTCATGGCTTTCCAAACTGGATCGATTTTGAAGATCATCACCAATTTTTTAGTTTTTTCGGGTACGGGAACCTAAGCTTGCACTTGAAACATAGTTAAGAACACTCTCTGTTAAAATTACCTTTCAAATGAAACCAACACAATCGTAACGGTTTTAAAAAATGGAATACAAATCTTTCAGTATTACATCGAAAATCCTTAAATCGCCCACTTCCGTTAAAATATGACAAAAATATTGGATTAAAAATGAGTTGATACAGAAACTTACTCGCGCTTGTATCTCAAGTTGTCTTCACTCAAGTTTTTTATTAATTTTATGAAATAAGGTTTAAATGTGTTCTTATCTTTTATTTCAACCAGCGCTCAACAAAAAGAACAAATATAACACATTATACAGTTTTCACTTGGGTACAGTTAGCTATCTAAATTGATTATAAACATCTATGATAAAAAAAATGTCTAAACAGATTTTTCATTACGTTATTTATGATACGAAGAACTTACTTACGAAATAAAAGTAAACGGCGTTAATTTTATTTTTTAAAAAGGCAATGATGTGTATATATTTCCTTTTAGTCACAGTAATTTGAATAATTAAGTATCCTTCATAATTCAATAATCGTTTTTAAGGATTATTATAATCTTATTTAAAAGCAGGAAAAAAAAATAGAAGAACATAGGATTATTGAAAATTATTAATTCTTTTATTCACACAATTATTCGTAAAATATTTAAATTTAGGGAATCGTTTTACCCAATATGGAGTTAATCTGAAATAAGATTTTTTTTAGTATTATGACAAAATTCGTTAAATTTTATAAACATCAATAGAGAACAGGCAATTGAAAATGTTTTTTCTAAACTATAAATTCAAACACCAGTGACGTCAATACATCGTCGTTAGCAATGCCACCGCACGGAGAAAAGATAAAATAACATTCAGAATGACAAATGATTTGTTTCTAAACTTTCTTTCTATATATTATAACGTAATTTCTATAGAAACAAGCTGAAAAATGTGAATTAAGTGTGATTCCGATTGGTTTACTGCCTCAACGGATGTAGATACGTCACTACCGTTTTTTTTTATTCAAAAATATAACTATTTTTTATTAATAATTGATAAAAAACTGGAACTGTTAATTTAAAAAAAAAGTTCTTAAATATACTTTCGATAACTTATCCTTTCATTATACCATGTATATATGTAATATGCAAGGTATACTAAGTTTAGTCCCAAATATGTAACGCTTAAAAATATTGATACTAAGCAAACAATTTTGGTATAGGTGTTCATAAAATCATCTAATTAGTCCATTTCCGGTTGTCTGTCTGTCTGGTACGTCTGTCATCACGATTACTCAAAAGTGAAAAAAGATATAAAGCTGAAATTTTTATAGCGTACTCAGGACGTAAAAAGTGAGGTCGACTTCGTAAATGAGCAACAGTGATCAACTGGGTCTTTGGTCCGTAGGACCCATCTTGTAAACCGTTAGCGATAGAACAAAAGTTTAAATGTAAAAAATATTTCTTATAATAAAATAACTTTTGTTTGACACATTTTTTCGTAAATATCACTGTTTACCCGTGAGGGCGCAATTTAGGCGCAAATGTATGTGTGACATGTATGTATGTGTAATGTGATAGTAATCAAAACTGTCTATGCATGGTATTTCAACAATTAACTTAGTCAATTGTTTGTTTTCACTTGTTTATATATGAATTTGGGACAAAACAAAATTAATGCAAGTTCTCTATTATAAAAAAAAAAAACATCACATTGGAAACAAACTTTCCCATAAATGACAAAAACAAGTTTTCAAGTTTAAATAAGTACTAGTAAATAAATTCGATGTTGAGAAGAAACTGTAAATATTGCGGCGCAATGATGTGTACAAGAACAATTTTGAAAAAGTGCATAATCTCGTAATATAAGTAAACAAGTAAATTTATACAACAAGGAAATGAAGAAGAATGAGCTTTAGGTTAGTGTGTGAGTAACAGAGAGAGAGAGATAGAAGAAGGAGCAAGCATACATACATACATATAGGAAATAAAACACGTAACATACATGTTTCGTTTTATTATCTCATACATAACATAAGAAGATTTTTCTAAAATTTACATGAATATATATTGAATAATGCCAAAACGGTATGCGGTGTGTAAATAAGGGTAAAAAGTAAAAAAACTATATATGAAGAAGGAAAATCGGTTAAGTGTAAAAGTTTGCATTGTTTATGGTTCCATGTGAAAGGTTTTCGAAAAATATCGTGCTTCCCTCTGATGTAGGAAACTGAAGTAGGAAGAAAAACAGAAAGCTTTGTAGGGTTGCCACCCCTTCAGATTTGACTTGCAGACTCCAGAAATCGTGTTATTTCTACCAACTCCCGTTATCTTGTATATAACTAGCAGATACCAATTTTACCAACTAGCGGATATATAAATATTTTTTATTTTTTTTTTTCGATTTTTTGAAAGGGATACCCCAATTTTTTTATCTCCAATTTTGACCTAAAAAGTACAAAAATCGGGTGCATTTGATGACGTAGGTCGAATAGTTTTTGAGATATGGACTAAAATCGATCCAAATATTGCGCTATCTCAGAAAATCTGTATCAAATCATTAAATTTACCTGATTTTTATACTTTTTTGGATCAAAATTACCCCAACCATCGAGTTTCATCAAATTCCAAAACAAATTTTTTTTTTGCGTTTGTTTCCCGTAAAAAAATTGCAAAAGAAGAGTTTTCATTCTTAAATTCCATGAAATTTACGATTTCAATTATAATAAATTCTTAGCATTCCATTATTAAAACATTTATAATTTTCTATGAAGATTTTCCATTAAATTAAGTTTCTACCACTGGTACACAGTTAGTAATTTTCTTTGTATGTTCTTTTAAGGTTATGTATTTTCTTTTTAAAATTTCTATGTCATAAATTTTCATTAAAAATGCGTTAATCGTTTAATGAACTTTTCTCAACAATTTTCTTATTGAGACAAACATGCTGCAGACATTAATGTACACAATTTTTATTTAAATTTGTTGATTTTTGAAGATAATTTAATTTAGAAAGTGCGACATGCTCGCTTTGGCTCATTAAAAAAGCCTCTCATTGAACTTTGAATTTTTTTTTTTTTTAAATCATAATTCATTGTTTCTTCGATCAAGCCTGTTCAAAAAATAGAGCGAGGGGTGTTGTGGGCACCCCGTTGAAACTACATTATTTTCGCTACTAGAGAATAATTTTAAGGTCTCAGCGCCGCGGTATTTAAAACATGAACTTTTTATCAGGTTTCCAGTTGATCATTTTCATTGAATAAAAATACTTTTTAAGGGACAAGCTTTTATTGTACTAAAAAGTAGAAAATAATTTTATCTATGAGTCATTACTACACGAGTATTTGTAAAAGCTTCAGGGGCTTAATATCAAGAATGAATTGAAAAATAATTAGGCATTTGGAGTAGATGAGGCGTTCCGATTCATTTTTGATATTTTAAATTGAGCTACTTAAGCTTTTAAAAATAATCGGGTATGAGTGATTCATAGATAAAATTATTTTCTACTTTTTAGTACAATAAAAGCTTATTTCTTTAAAAGTATCGTTTATGAAAATTTTTTTCAAGATCAAAGTGTATTTGATTTTCTGTGAAAAGTCCTAGAAAGACAGTCATCTACCTTCTTTTCTTGAAGGATGGAGAATTTAATAACAACTAAGAGAATTGAAAAGTTGTACGATTGAGTTTGATCAATAGTTTAGTCAATTGACCGCTTTCGAAGGTCTTTTTATTTCCCGTTTCAGTCTAAAAAATACTGTATGCTCACAATCAAGCAACAAACACTAACAGTAACAACAGCAACAATAAAGTGTGAGAGGATAAAAACTATATGGAAATCATTGTAATGTGATTCTATTCGAATTCATAAACATTCTACTGAATGAATACATAACAGAACAGAAGAGTCTACGAAGTCTACATCGAACAATCTACATAGCACATGAAATCTTGTGTACATTATTATTTTATTTTAGGTTAGGTTAGGTAGTAATGGTAAGTAAGTATTATATACAAGAAATGGTAAAGCAAGACGGATATGTTGGGCAAACTAGATAATTATTATATATAATTAATTAAAGTTATGGATAAAACTGACCCATACCATAACAAAAAGTAACAATATTATTTTTCAAATTTGTGATCAAATTTTGCCTTACTCTAGTAGCTTTTCATAATAGTGGAGTCCTAGCCCCTCTATTTCGCACAATGGTGATTGGTAGCAAAAAAATAACATCAAAGATGAAAAGTATGACCCAAAATTAGTTGGATCCAAAAAAAATTCCATTCAAATATGACAAAATTTGGACATACTATGACAAAAATCGATTTTTTGAACTAAATGACGACATCAAAATCCAAAAAATTGAATTTTACTTTATCACATCCAAATTATATCCCATTTTGGTAAACCAAATATGTAATTCTACTATATTTGGGTCAAACTTTTCAAATTTGTGGTAAAACTTAACTTAACTATAGTAGTTTTCAAGATAGTGGAATCCTAGTCCGGCTATTTCGTACAAAGATGAATGGTAGCGAAAAGATAACATCATAGATCAAAAGTATGAACCAAAATTAGTTGGTTTCAAAAAAAATTTCATTCAAATAGGACAAAACTTGGGAGAACTATGACAAAAATCGATTTTATGAACTTAATGACGTCATCAAAATCCAAAAAATTGAATTTTACACAAATATTAAATAATCACATCCAAATTATATCCAATTTTGGAAAACAAAATATATAATTCCACTAAGTTTTCGTCAAATTTTTCAAATTTATGGTCAAATTTAACCTACCTATAGTAGTTTTCAAGATAGCGAAGTCCAGGGAGTCTAGATGTAAATTGATTTTCAGTATCAATTTTCTAGTGGTCTGTTGTCTCGTATCGATGTCTTGCTTGACCACAACCCCATTCATTCATGCTAACATACATCCACCATTATAAACCCGTATAGTATATGTATCATCTAATCGATATGGCGTCGTATATATGATGATATGGCTGAAGCTTTACTAGTTCTTCTACACCAGCCAGTATATCGTTCGTTATGCTCGTTCTTTTAAAAACATAATATGAAGACACACTATAAGTTTGTTCTTTTTAGTTCGGTGTAGTACACTTAGTGTAAGTAAAAAAAAAAAACGATAGTCTTAGGTTAGGTTAGGTTATAATGGCTATCCACGAAGGACACACTTAGGCTATAGAGCCCATTACGATACCATATATGTGTTTTACCACCTTTCTGGTGATAATTTCATTTATCAGCTCCTCAATTTCAGTGGCTGAGTGCACCTCTTTCATGCAAATACCATGCACTACACCAGCCCCTCACAACTATTAATTATATTAACTTTGTTGCGATGGCGGTAATCGAACCCGCTACCCTAAGCATACCCCGGACGGAATTGGTTACGCCTTAACCAACTGTGCTAATAGTAAACTACTAGTAAAATTTGTTCTTTAGAAATTCACATCTTTGAGTTGGTAACAATCTTTTAGCTGTCCTCTCCATCTGCTATGCTCCCTGCCAATAGCTCCCTTAGTTTCTTTGTTCATATGTTTTACTTGTCTAGTCCAATTGGACATTTGGACAGTTGGACATTTGGAATAAAAAATTTGGTGAACTCACTCATTGGCGAAATACGACCGTAATAGGGTATTTCACTAGTTTTGAAAATATTGATTTTGCTAATAAAAAGCCACCAAAATTTTATTTCGGAAAAATACACACGCTTTCTTGCTAAAAACTTAAGGACGTACATGCGTCAACGATATTAGTAGAGATATTAAAAATAATATGATAAAGCGATAGTTTAAATGATTTTCTATGATTTAAAACAGGAAAAATATCCTGTTATCGAATTAATTTCATTGAATTTTAAGTTTAAAAAGTGCATAAAAGTAAGGTTTAACATGAGACTAAATGGAAAATATAAATCGATATTTTTCAAAAATTATATCGATAACCATACTTGAAACTTTTACCAGTTAATTATTATTTAAACTTTTAATAGATTTTCAAAAAAAATTTCTATTTTCTACTAATTTAAAATTCTTTAAAATTTACATACTGTTTCCCTATGAACGCACATAGCAAAACAGGTTCACGCATGAACGTCCTTAAATTAAATTTTAAACCTTTTTTAAACTGTCAAAAACGCGGGCATCCAATTTGATGACGTAATATCGGTATCATTATACAAAATAACACAAATAAGTTTGACAGATATATTCATAGACATGTGATTATAATAAATATAAATACTTATTATCTATGTATATATTATACCCAGCTGTCTACATTGAAATAACTGATGGTCTATGAGTCACACCGCTATGGCATCACAGCAGGGCTTATCCGCGTTTTAGGTCACGTGATATACAGTTTAAAAATTACAATTTTTAATTTTAATATTTTAAAAGAAAAATGTCCTTTTATGACTCGAAGAATATTTAAGTATATTTTTACATAAATTTTAACTTTTTTCAAATTTCATGATTTATTTTTGAGTAACGATAATACCCTATTGCTACGAAAAGTATGTAAAAATCGAAAATCCATATTTCACCTTCTACGTGGCATTTACGTCGACCACATTACCAAAATCATATTCAAACATTAATGGTCTAAAGTTATCTTTCATTAAAGCCAGTTTCATTGATATTAATACTCTGTAATAACACTATCTTTCCTTATCTACTTTCGGGTACTACACCCATATAAAAAGAACAAAACCCCACTATATTGTGATATATCGTTTTATATTGTTCAATTAAGTATAACAATTTCGCATCATTCTTTCTGTTCATTTTTATTCACCCCACCTATGTGTCCTATATGGGTGTCCTATCTATATATCTCTATGTCGTCATCATTGTTTGTAAAAAAAACGGAGTATAAAAACGTGAGTCAATAAAAAGTAACAAGAAAAAAATCATTTTAAATTCTTCTTCTTCGCTACTTTATATTTCTCTGGTATTCCGTTTTTTTTTTATCCTCCTCCTAACTTTAAATTGATTCAATTGAATACAAATAAAGAAAAAAAAGTCGCTATGTTTATCTACGCGATAACGTGGAAATAATGTCGAATAAGTGAGTATTTTGTCCACTAAGTTTTATGATTCGATAACAATACGATAATTATAAATGTTATGGAACATATTTTTATCGAGATTTCAGTGAAAAATATTGATAAAAATTCGATAAAATTTGAGATAATTCAATAAATTTAATATATTTGGTGGAAGCGCAAATAAAACTATAGTACATTGTAAGAATGGATATACTATATAACTTCATTGCGTTTCCACCATTATTTTAATATAAGCGATCAAATCAAGTTGTTTTAAAAGTTTTAACCATTTTAATGTCATGTATTTTTGTCAGGGTTCGAAAATATTTGATATTTATTATAAATATCAAAATATCGGATATTTATGATATATATCCGATATATATCAAAAGTTTGATATTTACATTTATGGAATAAAGAGTTATATTTTATAATTACAAAAGTTATTTAATACTTCTTAAATACTCCTAAATGAAGTAAAATCGTTTCTGCACTTTGTCAATTACTTTCTTTGTAAAAAATAATAGAATAAACATAAAAAAAACTTACTCTTTCGTAACGAAATTTTTCTAACACGACCGACACCATTAATGCCGGCAGAAGTGTTGCCATTTATGGATTAGAACATATTAGGGAATATGTTTTAACTCTACCCGAACGCCATTTACATTTGGGGAGTAGAAATACAGTAAAAAACGTCAAAAATTACTTAATTCTAATATAAAATTTTTAAATCTTTTTTGTATTGATATATATCATAAATAATCATTTGATATATATCGGATATATATCATGATATATATCCTCGAACCCTGACTTTTGTAGCTCCATATATTGATGCTGTTTATTTTCTTCCTAAATTTTAATTTTTTGCCTTTTTCGTGGTTTAAAACGTATTGTAAAGGTAACGAAGCTCGAAAAGCCTTAACAAAAATTTACATGAAATCATTTTTAAGTAATGATCCAATGTCAAAAACTGAAAAAAAAACATCATATCGTTTTGTTTTTATTCCAATTTAAAAATGACTAACACTTATCTGATCATCCTTTGTGAGTATAGTGTTAAGTTTTTTAAATATGAAATAAAACACTATTTTTTTAACAGCAAAGCTGAGCTTTTTATTAAATATGAAAAATGATCCTATATGCCATTTGAGTATTTTTTAAAAATGAATATGATGTGAATAATCCACAAGTAATTAAAGATCTAGGACATTAAGATTTAACTTTAAATATTATAGAGATGTTATAATTAAAAAATTTCATTCAAATGAGTGCCTGTAAAAGGAGCTGTCATATCTGAAAAATATTAGTTTCGACACACATACATGGCATAGAAGAACGAACCACTGCTTAACTATTTCAAGTAAAATTAAATATTTAATATTAAAAAATGTTTAGATATTTATTAAAATTTTCTTATATTTTCCTATCTACATTAGTAGTGTGACCGTATTCAACAGTCTTCGTATTGCACTTTTTTAATCAATGAGTTTAGTAAATTTTTGTTTATGTTCGCGAAATTTCAATCTTTTTTAAGATATTTGCAAAAAACAGACCCAATTTTGAAAGTAACAAAATGTCCGGTTAACATTTTTCAATAAAAAATGAATAGCTGAATAGAATAAGTATTTTATTTTGAGGAAAACTCCAATAAAGATAAAAAATGATATTTTGAGTCAATTTATGTTTTTCAAGGATATCTGATGGTTAAAATTTCTTATAATTTAAGACTTTAGCTATCTATTTTCGACCTAAAATTCTTTTTAAATTTCGCCTGGCTCATCAATTGTATTTTAAAAATGTAACGGAAGTTTTAAATAGTTTCAAGACGATGTACTAATTAGGAATGTTATATTTTTAACCGACTTCAAACAAAAACGGAGGAGGTTATCAATTCGACTGTATTTTTTTTAATGTTGTTACCTCAGAACTTTTGACTGGGTGAACCGATTTTGATGATTCTTTATCTGTTTGAAAGCTGGTGCTTCCCGTGTGGTCCCATTTCATTTTGGTCTAGTTCTTTTAAAATCATAAAAGTCTTAAATTTGCATTAAGTATGCATGACAAGAGGACGAATAACTCAATATCAAGCCAACCGATTTCGATGATTCTTTTTTTAGTGACAAATTATTTAGTGTACTTCAGATTCAATAAAAATTACAAAATAAAAAAAACTTTTAACAAAAAGAAAACCGACTTCAAAAGAAAAACTTTTCCAAAGTAAATTAATATCCACTAAAAAGTAAAAAAATAACGATAATATAATGCAGTTAAAATTATTGCTATTTTTGGAGTCGGTGTCAGCCAAGCTAAAGTAGCAAACTGTTCTATCAGAGTTGTTTCCTTAGCTGACACCGACTCCAAAAATAACAATGATTTTAACTACATTATATTATCGTTATTTTTTTACTTTTTAGTGCATATTAATTTACTTTGTAAAAGTTTTTCTTTTGAAGTCGGTTTTCTTTTTGTTAAAAGTGTTTTTTATTAAATTAGGCACTTGATTATTTTTAGGTACTCAGGTACCTACTTTTCTATCTTTTTAAGGATACTAAAATCTATCAATTAAAATAGCAATTAAACTATAACGTCATCAAGGAGAGTTAACTTAGGGAAACTTATTACTTCTAGATCTTAATGGAAGCTGGAAGTCAAAGAAATCAAAAGACACAACTAAAACGTTATAAAATTTAATGACGAATGAATAATTTATTACATAACATGTAACCATGTAAATATAATAGAAATAGCAACAACCACTATGATAGATGTTGGTACATTATTAATTATTTTGATAATTAATAGGTAATTTATTATCTCTTCAACTATTCTTGCGTGAAAATAGTGTTTGAATCACATATAAGCCCATTACCGTATAAACAGTCAAAACTTCACATAAAAAATATTATTCAAGTTTTAAAAAAAAGTTACATAACAAGGAAAAATATTGTTTACATAATACATGTACACACACCTTTATAGAATTGATAAGAACGTGGAGATAAAGAATTAAGGATACATAATACATAGGTAGGTACTACTACACGATGATGTTATATGAATAATAAACTATCAAAAAAACTCAATTTTAAAATAAAAAAGTAGAAAATATATATTTTATTTTACGGTTATAAGTTTTTAAGCAATATTTTTGTTAACTTTTATATTGGAATTCAATTTTATTTATGGTGATTGGAAAAACACTGTATATATATATTATTATTTAATCGAAATAATATGATTTTAAATTTCAGGAGACTTATAAAAGATACAGATTTTATATTATGTAATATATAAGTATCAAATATAATATGTTCGGAAATAAGTGCAGTATTTGGGCAATATGGTCGTGTAGAAAAATAACTGGTGAATTTATTTTTAGAGGTTCACAATTTTAAATTAAAGTAAAACAAAGAAAAATATTTTTAATATCAATGGAACTGGTTTTGCTTAAAATAGAATTTTATACCATTATTGTTTGATTATAATTTCGTTTATGTGATCAAACTTTCGTGTAATTTTTCGTATTTTTTTTAAAGATATATATATATCAACAATCTTGAAAATATACAGGAGGTTTTGGGGGCGAAAAATTGACCTAGTTAGGTTTAATTTTTAGAAAGTTTCGTTTTATCAAGTTTCATATGCGATTTATCAAGTTCCTCTAGTTTTGAATTTACAAAATTGTCAATAAAAATTTATTCGTTATACAGGGTAGAACATTTTAATCTATTATAGCTAATATAAGCTGCAATAAAATAAATAACTTAAATATAAGCTGCAGAGCTTGATGCAGGACATGATGCTCTGATATCAGATTGAATCTCGCTCTCCGGTTTGCTTTAATAGTCAATTTATAATCTAAAAAATTACAAGGGAGGACAGAACGAAAACATGGACAGAACTTTGTTAAAAAGTGTTTTTTTTGTACACGAGGCGTTTTCACGAGTACAGACAAGTATCCTCTCCACATTTTCGTGATTGCTCATGTAGTTCACTTCAATAATTGTGATACAACCCACAATGAGCGGGGTAGCACTATTGCTACTTTTAAGTCATCCATAGCAATGAGATACTTGCAAAGTAAGCCGGTAGCGAGTGTTTCACTTCGGCTAACTTTGTCGAGGTGAGTATAAAATTAAAACTACTTTTAAATGCAAGAAAAGTAAAACAATTTCTAAACCATTTTTTCGGTTTCTAAAATAACTTTATAAATTCCAAAATTTGTCTAGTGTGGCTTGTATATAATATAAACATGTAGGTATTTATTATTCTTCTTATCTCGATTATTTAGAAATTTCTTGAGGGTATTATTAAATATTTAAACATTTACTACGTACGATGGTGTAGTTGTTTTGTTTAAAATAACTTGAGTATGGTTTAGTTTAGTGTTACCGTTTTAGGTATATGTTGTGTGGATATACACTTATTCACTCATTTTGTTGCTTTATATTAAATACCTACCATGAACCATAGAGAAACATGGACGAACGACGGATGGAAACAAAACCTGGTTGATTGCATTACAACACATGTAATTTTAAAGTGTTGAACAGAATTTAGAATTGTTCAAGAATCCAGTACCAGAAAGTATTGAGAGGTCAAGAGAAAGATGTAGTCATTGGTCATTATTTCAGAACCGATGGAAATTAAAAATATTATTGTAAATTTGTTTAATAATTCTTTCCTCTATGAAAATTTGCGTTACTAATGACATATTTTTCAGAGTTCCTGGAAAATTATTGACTGCACAGAAATTGCTTAGGTAAGATTATAATGGCTGTACTGAGATGAGACACACTTAAATCGTAAAAGATGACAAATCCTGTAATAATCACCAATTGCTGGTCTTTGAGTTGTCTTTACGTGCTAGCAATGTTATATTAACCAGTCAGCACTCGCGTCAACCGTTCTGTAATCTTTCGTCGCGTGATCAGAGAAAAAGTTATTAATATTTTAAATCGAGTGCTGACGGGTTAAACAATACAAAGTAATTACAGAAAATTAATTACTTTTACGATATTTATGGACTAAATTAAAACCGAGAACTTCATAAGTTCGCGAAAAAAGTCGTAGCGTACTTTTTCCCATCTTTGAAAATTCATTGTCATCGTCTAGAAAATACTCATTTCGATCCTCCTTTCAACCCAAAAAGTGTAGTCACGTCCCTCCACCCTGCCCCTAGGAGCGTGATGTCCTTGTAAAATTAAGTCTTTTCATCGTTGAATAAGCAATTTAGAATAGAGAGGAAATGATTGCAAAGAACTATTGGCGATAACGAAATATTAGCGAGACTATATATTGGATTTCACAATCCGTTGCTCATTTTGGAATATTTCTTTTAATGAAAATTATAATTTTTCTAAACAATATTGAAAAAATAAAAAGAAGTGCCGTGGAATACCCGGTAGGAAGTGTGTTCTATTCTTAATTATCATTTATATTTAATTTTAATATAAATTAATTTGATATTAATAAAATTTAATAAATTTATAAGAAAATCTATAAACGTGGACGGATTCTCAAAGTGTCGGCATCGAAAATCCAGCTTCCATTCGCCGATCATAAGAAACCTAGTTTCAAAATGAAAACAAAATTAGAACGATTGAATACGTAGAGGAGTGAAACAAAGATCCATTTTGTATTCTATGAGATAACATTACAAACATATCTAAAATTATGTCCTAATCAACTTTATTGAAATGCATTTAATTTACAGAAACTGTATTATTGATTCCTGGACTACCTACTCTATTTTCAATAGAATTTTAATAGGATCATAATATAGAAAATCTGACCAGAGGAAAACACTCGTAGTACACAATACACATAGATAACAAACCAGCTAATCATTGATAGAATAACAACAACTTCCGGCCAGTTCATATACAAGCAACTTGGCAACTTCATATAGAGAGAGTTACATTATATGATCAGTTAATACTGACGTCATTTCCACAATATATATAAATATATATATATACAGGGTAAATCAGCATATATAGTACATCATGGTACATTGGATGTACATGTATCCAATAGTAGGAGATTTCTGTAAATAATAAAAAATAATAACAATTAGTCCTGGAGCCATGGCTTATAAATATTCGAGATCACCTAATCTTTGAGACTGCATGTATGCTCTTTATGTCTAGTCGAATACTTCTGATATGAGAAAATTTTTGGTTCTTGCCTGGAAAAGTTATTACGTTTGAAAGTTTACCTAATCACAGTAGATTTTTGCAAAAATATCAAAATAATAATATTTGTTTCAAAAGTTTTTGAATCAAAACATTAAAAGTGGAAGAAAAAAACTAGACTCGTACTTTTTTGTAAATAAAGGTATTTCATCTTGTATAATTTTTATTTTAAGTATAATTTTAAGAGTAACAAAAATAATAATACTTTCAGGTCTTTTGATTTCAATCAGACATATTACACGCTTGCATTTATATCGGAAATGATGAAGAAAATATAGGGATAAACAAGCTCTTAGATATCCGACGTCTAACAGTCACAAGAAATTTTTTCAACTTACTATTTTAATTTATATATTTTTATTAAACGATACAAAAAAATTCAACCGTGAAGGACTAAATTGTCTGTAATAATAACTTTTTTGTATTTGAAGAATCCCAACAAGTATAATGACTGAAAATATTTTTCCCGGTAAAGTGTTTTTTTTCCTCAAAAATTAATATTTAATGAAAAGCGATTAAAAGAAAATAACATTTTCCTATGTCCAACAAAAAAACACATTTATTTAATTTATCATATGCCTGGTCCCGGGAACATAAAACTATATTTTTCAAATTTATTAGTTGTCTCATTTACTTGTAAATCAATAAAGCAATAAAGCAATAAATATTTCATGTTAAAACGAATCAATAAAGGTTAAAATTTATCTAAACGGTCAATTACAATTTTGAATGATTCAAAAATCTCCTACTATTTAAAAAATATTTGTATAAGGGTAAGCCCTTATGTATGTAAACTCCGCCTCCTTAAAACACATGATGTACCAGTTTTACAGATATACCCTGTATATATTATATAGCAAGGGGTCAGTATATATAGAGAAATCAAAGATTTCATTTTGTACAAATAATATATTAAATATAAAAATCACATAAATATACAGTCGCAAGCAAAGTAATGGGGTCAGAAATGATTTTTATTACATCTATGGAGACAATTTATTTTTGAATACTTGGTGTTAAATAAAATCATTGTACGTACAATAACCATATATTTGTTTTGAATTAGATATTAAGATTGAATCTCATTTTTAGGTTGAATTATGGATTATTTAAGATTCAAATTTACAAAATTGAGAATTTCGATAATTCAAATCTATAATGAAAACATAAAAAGTCAAACTATTGAGTTTTTCAAATCTGAAAGTATTCAACTTCGATTTATGGTAGTTCCAAGTAATTGATCTGTCAAAGACTGTTCTTAAATCATTTTGATCACCTAAGCACATCTTGGCCGAGCAGATTGGGCGCTCTAGCTAAGAAATAGGTACTCTGTATAGTGTTTTTAATAAGAACCCAGACCTTCGTTTTTTTTTAGTAAAAAATGATTTACTTGAACAAACGTGGAAAAGTGATAAGAAATAAACACGTGAAAATTACAAAATTTAACAAACTAACCCCAAATTTTTCCGGAACTCGCACTTGAAGCATATTTAAGAAAACTCTCCATTAAGTTACTTTTTTTCTTAAAGCCTTTTCCAAACTGAGTCGATTCTGAAGGTCATCGCATATTTTTTAGTTTTTTCGGGTGCGGAATCCTGAACTCGCACTTGAAACATAGCTAAGAACATTCTCCATTAAATTTCTCTTCGGAAGTTAAAAACAGCCATTTTATCGAAGATAATGATTGATATTTGTAAAATTATGGCGCTGAAATTTTAATTGAAAAACACAATAGAATCAAAACTTCAGCTTATCTAGGTTTTACAGCGGTTTTAAGAACAAAAAATTAATTTTAATAATATTTTTACTTTAAAATTCTCGTAATCGACGCTCTATTAACAAGGTTTTTATTATTATTAGCCATACTGATATTTTGATCAAATTTTAAGTGGAAACACCTAATTATGTTTGTTGCAATATTCCTAAAGTTCATTAAAATTTTTATGGAACGATATTATCGTTTTCCAGGAAAAAAAAGCAAGACACAAACACTTTAAATAAGCTTTTTTTTGCTTGAGTGTGTAAAAATAAATATGTACTAAAAAAAAGTTAAATTAAATTTTAACGAATTATATTCGAACCACTAGATTTTTTAAGCTGTTGAAATAAAAAAGAAAATTAAATTAAATTAAAAAAATAAATACATTACAAATACATTTTAATTAAATAAATATACAAAATTAATTAAATCTTTTTAATTTTATAAATTAAGTTTTTGTTTTTTTTGGTTTTAAAAAAAGGAACAAAAGACGACATGTAAAAGTTAAGTAATGTATTAATTTTTTTACTATTTCACTTTCAAATAAAAATAAAATCTATTTTAAGTTTTTTAGTGAAAATAACGATATTATTTTCTGCTTGAAATATATTTACATTTAGCGTATTTTATTGACGCAAATTGATGAAAGATTCAATGGGCGAACAATTTTCGTGGTTTTTGAAGCGCTAAAAAATTCTATTACAGACACGAGCATATTTTGATCGAGTGAAAGTTATTTTTCACCATTCATTTTTATTTTAAACTGCTTTCATTTGCAAATTTCGAGTAAATTACAAGGATAAGTGATTTTACCAAAATTACCTTTTTGTTAGTACATAACTGACATAAATTCATCGGCGTAGAAATGCGGGAAATTTCCATTTTAAATTCCCATGTTCTCCGATAATGGTTATTTTGTGAACTAAATTTTTGTAGGCTTTTTTGGCTTATCAAATAACGCCAACGTACTCAAATTTAGAATTTTGCGTTTCGAGTTAGATTAGAATATCCAATTCAATTTTAGGACCGCCTAAAACCCAAACGAAACAACATATTTTGTGTTGAAATATTTCTGGTAAAGCGTTGGTCTATGAAAGATAGAGTGAAGGTCATTTTTGATTTTAGGTATTGGAGCATCCATAAACCGCATGGGTCGGCCCACGTGGAGTTTCGCCAGGGGATAGTGATTTTGAAGTCAAGCTACGGAATTTTCTTCATGTATTTTTTTTTCACACAGAAAATAATTTGCAGTTCAAGGGCGTTCCCAAAAAAAAATGAGTGTACGAAAATATTTGAGACTTAAGTGTCCAATTTTGAAGGTAAATTCTGTTAGAAAAAATTATGAGATTTAAAGATGATTCTAAGAAAGCGTAAGTGTTTGGGAACGTCCTTAAGTTGAGGTATTAAAATGTATTATTGAGTTGATAATAAAAAACTACGCTTCATCCAAGGGGAGAAGGGAATAAAAAATGTTATGGTAGGCTACATAGAAAGAGGAAAAGGTTCCAAAGAGGTTGGGCTTGAGCCACTTATTTTATGGACGGTCTCTATGTCGTAAGCGATCCAAACTTAGTACGAATAACTATGTTAAAATCATAATCCTTTTACATTTTCGATAGTAAATACAATCAAACAGATTTATGCAAATACGACCGGAACAAGAAACACATACACGAGTATTCCTGATTTATCACAAACAAATAATAACATATAATACTTGTTTTCTTTTGTTTTCCTTTTCTTTGATATGGTATTATTTTTGGGGGACTATCACACAAAACTAACTATAAGAGGGAATAATAACAATATTATTCGATTAAAATTGATAACAAACAAAACAACATACATAGGAATCTAGAATTCGATTTAAAATACTCATTTGAATTTTGATTATCTGATATGTGATATGCGGAAATTTAGTTTCGGGAATAAACAAAAAAGAAAACATTGTGAAGGGAATAGGGATATATATATAATAATATAGGGATTGATAAAAATAAGATAAAAGATTAAATTTTATTTTGTTGGTACTTAGAGGTATTATATTTAAAACTGGAAAAAGGTAAAATAGAATTTGAAAATAAATAGAACTGAAAATAGAAATTATTAAGGTTGTTTTGAAGAAAAATAGTTTTTAATGACAAACTTTCCCAAAATTGAAAAGTCTAGCCAAAATATGAAGTCATTACTGTTCTTGGTTTTCGTGAAAAACGATGATAAAGCTACAAGTTACGGGTTATTACATTTTATTATAGGGAAACGGCGGTAAACACTATAGTTTAAGGTTTATAACTCGAGACCCAGAAATCACACCTTAATAAATAACTACCTCAGTAATTAATAAAGGCTTACAAAAAAACTGTACCCATGTATTAAGTATTGTTATTTTTATTACAGTGGACCCGCGATAATCCGACAAACGTTTTGCAAGGTAATGTCGAATTATCGAATTTGTCGGACTATAGAGTACTGCCACAAATCTCCTTGTAATCCGGAACTTTTTGAAAAAGAATGCCTTGTAATCCGACAAATTACATATCAAAGTGATTAAGATTTTCTAATTTCAGCCACGAAGAATTCATGTATTTATAAGAAATCTGCATTGTAATTACCGTTATAGTTATGTCGGACTACAAGGTGTGCCGGATTAGACAGGGGCCGGATTACTGCGGGTGTACTGTACTTATTGTTGTTGCTTACATTTACATTACATTCTTATTTTTAGTTTTTGAGGAAAATAACAAAAATTATCACAAAATTTATGATATTTAATAAAATTATATTGCGCTTGGCAACGGTGCACATGTGTTAAAGATATGTTATTGTATTGCTAAAAATCATTTTATTAGCGAATGATAAAAATTTTTACTTAGTCCAACTTCATATAAAAAAAATCAACAAAAAATTAGCAAAAATATACTTTTTTATTAATTTAAAATTGAGAATGTGTTTATTTAAAATTGGCAGCAGATGCTATGGTATGAATTTTGCGTGGGACAGAATGAGAGGGACAATAAGACCCCCTTCCACTTTCATTATAACCTTGAGGCAAAAAGTAAAATATTTTGGTGTTATTGCTTAATTATTTACATGATAACTATTTCGTTTTGTGTTTTAAATCGCATACTATATAAATCACTGCTTATTAATGCGTAATTGAAAGTTAAGAAAGACACACTGTCATGTACCTTCGATTAAAACAGCCTCTTATACCAATGATCAATAATCTTAATATGTTACGATCAACAAGTAATGAAATAGGGGATAATCCTGATGTCAAATTGGCCATATTAGCCATAAAAATGTAAAACTAGACTTGATACCATGTCAAAATTTGAAAGTGAAATTAAAATTGATTAAAAAACGAAGAAGCTATAAGCAATCAAAGATTGCATTCAAAGGTTGTTCATCTCTTTTTAGAAAAACAAAGTTTTATATTTAATCTTTATAGCGATAACCACGTATGACGTCAATCTTCCTTTTTGTTTCATTAGGAATTTTAAACGTTCATATCTTGCATGTTAGTAAAGATTTTTTGAAAACTAATTTTACTTTTCTATTCGTGAAGTAAGTAAATGGAAAATTCACCTCCATTGATGTAGCATTATACACTAAAGCACCTTTAATTATAACCATAAATTTTACAATTAAATGCCTACGTAATCTTTTAGACATGAGTATTGTCACAAACTTGATAAGTTATGTTTAATGAAAATTTTTCCATTCATTTGAATACAGCATGGCATACATATACCATACGTACCCTATACAATAAAATAGGTCTGGTGTAATATTTTAAATACACCAACCAACTTGGTTAAGCTTGGTGTATTTTCATTGAAATACTCACATATTCATAGAACACTCAAAAGTTTATGTTGGTCTAGGAATGGGGGTATAGAAATTTGAAAGGTTTTGCTTGTATTACCGGAGTTCCGAGGACTTGGAAACCCTCAAATGTTTATTTGCGAGGCAAGCTTTAAATTGTTGAATGTACAAGAACTAGCAACGTTTTGGGAGTTTGGCTTAAGACGGCTGAATTTCAGATATATCAATTCTTATTGAATTCTAACTTGGATGGGAAATCACCCGATAACATTGTGTGTTGTTGCCTTTCTATTATTTATAATAGTTTTTTATATTGTATACATTCGCATCGCATTGTATGACTTTGTATTTATAGCCAAGACTGTTTATACATACTTTGCAATTAAAATACATTAAATTGTGAACAAAAGGGGAACTAAGTGAGTCTAAACGAAGAGAAGGCTACGCCGCGATAGTCTTTGTTTTTAAAAATGAAATTGCCCAGTGGCGTGGCCGGAAAACTGCTAGCAATTAATATCAGACAAGCTTAAGTTATTACAAAGTTTTAAGTTTTTACTTTTCTCGGCAGTCTTTATGACTGCGTATCGTGTTTATTTTTTTACCTAGTTATCTCCTTCTCTGTATCTCCCAATCCCCCGTATCCCCCAAAAAAGAAATATCTGGCTATAAAAGTTTCCGTAAAGAGAAATTTACATAAGTTTTTACCCGTCCTGAAACGACAGTCAAATTCAACGTCTGTTCCTCGACCAAATGGAGTAGCACACATATCAGTTGAATTTGTATTCATTTTACTACATTGACTTCATATATCAGTTGTACTTTGTTTTATGTGTCGTCAAATTGTCTGGAGTTGTCTTGTGTTTTATATTATATTATTTTCTGTGCAAAAATATCATCTTCACTACAATTCTAGTTTGTTGAACTGTATAACTGGATACTATCCGTTTCAACCAACAACTAGATTCCAGTATGCAACGTTCTTTATCCAGTTTGTGTGGTTATATATATAAATTTGTAGTTGTTCACCTTCCAGATGCATGGAGTCTGGAAGTGATGTGAATTAATGTACAGTGTAGCAGTTATACTTATAGTGGAGTGAAGTAAGTACGAATTATATGCAAAATATATGTATTAGAATGAGAGTAAACATTAATATTCAACTATCTCTGGTTGGGAATTATTTAAGAATATTTGTATACATATAAACTACGAGAATATACATCACAGTTACTGGTAGCTACGTTGTGTAACGAGAAACGACGAAAAAAACAAATAGGTATTACCATAATTTTTTAGTGGGTATAAAATTTTAGGGATCCGTTCCATCTAAATCTCTTATCAGACAGATTGCTTAAGTGTCATCGTAACTTCAATGGTATTCAATCGATATCTTTATAAGGTGGACCCTTTGGGAGTTGGACTTAGTTTTCCTGGTTACTCTAATAGCCAATGTAGATCCTACAGGCAAAAGATAGAATAACACTTTAAATTAGAAAGTTGATTCTAAACTACCTTTTTTTTTGAAAATCGTTAGCTTTCAGAGAAAATGCGATAAAAAAATTAATGCATTTAATCGACAGAAAAAAAGCTTGCCTTGGAAAATCTTTTTTGGCAGAAGTTATTAAGGGAAGTGGGGATCATTCGTCTTTCTTTGTCTTTTAAATATACAGGCATATTTTCAAGATCATTTGAAGGACATTGCAACTAGAATCAATCAACTTTCTTATTTCAAGTTTCAAGTTTTATTTCTTACCATTTATGATCTAAATTAACTATTAAGGCAACCCGAAGAACTAGATCCAACTTGTTGACAAAACATGATGTCTCCCATCAAACTCTGCTACTTTTGCTTAAGCAAATTTTTTAAACTTAACTACAAAACAAGCTATTAGCCAAAATATATGAAAAGGGCCCATCTTGTAAACCTATCCGATTGCGTACTCGATTGTCCCCGGTCGTAGCTCAAATTGGACGCAATCCCTACGATGAGGGATTTGAATGATATGATTGAGTGATAATGAAAGTCAACATATAAGCTAAAGAAAAAACTTAATACATTTTCTTACGAAGAAAAAAGTAATTCATACTGAACCCTTTTGTGAAAACTAGCACAACTCCAAATCCTTTTATGTAGATTGACACACCTCATATTTTTTCAAAAAACTTGTGAATTGTGTTAGTCTTCGTCAGAAGTTACGCTAGTATTCCTTAGAAACTTATAATTTCTATTAGGTACCTTTTGTTGTATCCTTAGAACTGTTTAGCTTAGAAGTCTTATAAATGAAGCGTCGCGTCGATATTGAACCTATAGGACAAAAAAAATCAAATTTTTGCCTGTTTATTAATTCTAAGACGTACAAAGTTTTAAATGATAAGGCATTTAGTAAGTTTTAAATGCATGATTTTTTTTCTTTCCAGTTTTCGAGAAAAGTTGAAAACACCTTGTTTGTTTTTGCAAACTTGATACCTCATTACTATGCTACGGAATCCTAAAATGAGTAGATTATTCCCGTTAATCCAGATACTAACTCTCGATTCACACTTAACAGATTTAATTTTTTTTCTCCATAATAGTGGCTGGATATAGTAATAAGTACAGAAAAACATTGAAGAATATGTTTGTGGTATCTTCGTAATGCCTTAAAGGTAGAAAAAAATATATAATATCGTTGTAATATCCTTGTTATTTTTTTTTTATTTTTTACTAAAATAAAATAATAATTCCTGTACACAGGATGGTTCAAGTTATAACAGCAGGACTTCATTACAAATGGTAGATAACGTTAAAATAATGACAATTTATTGGATATCCTGTTTTAAAATTTAGAAATAAAAGACACGATAATCACGCTCTAAAAAGTATGAAAATAAGAAAATAGTTTCATCTGAAATTGTATGATAAATAAAATTGTCATCACATTCGGGAGACCTCTAAGATTAAAAAGTTTTCCATACGATGGAAAAGAGGTCCCCCGACTGTAATGTCGTTTTTACTGATCATAAAAATTTCAGATGAAAATATATATTCATTTGATATAACTAACACGGTATCATTAAATTGAAATTTGTTTTTAGTTTATGACTTTATGTCCTCTAGAGGGCGCCATTTTCAATTTAATGTGACGTTAGTTTAGCATATTCAATTTAAATAATCTATAACCAGCGGACGATCAAAAGGTTTTCAACGATACCATTGGTCAAATTATAAACAGTAGTTTAGAAGTTATGAGGAAATAGATGAACATACATACATACATACATACATACCGGTCAAACACATAGCCTTCGTCGTTGTCGGGGTTAAAAAGAATATTATTCTAAATATTTTCAAAACGGCTGCTTAGAAAATTGGACAATTTCGCACATAATTTCTTTAGCATGCGGCATTGTATAACATTATTGTCTTTGCAATAAAGTAAGTGGCGCTAAGTATTTTTTCTCCCAACGGGAGTGATGGCACACTCAGTACTCTTTCAGAGGTTTTCGTAATTTAATTTCGTCATTTCTAAGCAAGTTAAGTAAATTAGTTTATAATGAATTTTTTCATGCAATCCCAGTAACTGAAACACCCCTGGTTTTTAATGAGCCCCGATTATCGAGACTTCATTTACAAAATTCTCAAATTTCAAAAAAGGTTGCTTTCCCGGTTATAAGTGTATATTGAGTATAATCATTATTTTCTATAAAATAGAAGTAAACAAATTTATTTATAAAAATACAAATAAGTGAAAAAAAAAGTGATAATATTTATTTTTTATTTCCAATTTCTCGGAAAATGTGTTGCCGGAAATTGATCAGAATTATTAGTTTATATATTTTATACTTCCAGTTTTTTCTTTTGGTATTATTTAAAAAAAAAATGTTTGTTTGAAACAATATTTATTAATAATTAAATTTTTAATATATTCCAATTTACGCGATTCCCAAAGGGATGACATTATTCTTTGTATTTTTTTTTATTTTTCATTAATGTAAACACAAAGTTTGATACAAAAAGCTATGGTTGATTTTTCATGGAAATTATGTGATTATTTTATTGTACAAAGGAGAGAAAGTAGGTTAATCGAAAAAAATTCAAATTTTTTCTATGAATCTGGCTTTGAGTGTAGAGTGTACATATTATATTTTTTGTTTTCGTAAAACTGTTTGGAAAAAATAATATTGTTTCTTCTATAAGAGATAACTTTTGAACTCAGTGAGCTGCTGGATTGACCATTGAAAGATCTTGATTTGAATACAAACATTTATTTTTCTTGATTTTTCGGGTTATGTACCTATGCATTCAAATTTCATCGATTTCCACTACTTGAAGTTTTAAAATGGGACATCTGGTATGTAAAAAGTATTGTTAATAATATTCGAATTGGATGTGGTGTACCCAAACAACAGTTTTCCACAAGAACTATATCTCAAACTTCCAACATAACCAATAATACGTAACGGAAGTTCTAAGTTATATATACATACACCAATATCGGATAGATATAGAAATTCAAACTTGAGTAATTTCTCAAAACATATTTATTTGTATGGTTTCACCACACATAGATACCATGAGTCCATAATAAAAATTTCTAAGATTATTTTTGTCTCTTCGTAAGAAAGAATTCATTGAGATAAGGGCAAAACTAAAATACGTGTAAATTGAGTTTCGCATTTTAACGTCTTTTAAACCTAACTATATGCTAAAGAAGATATTTTGATTAACAAAATTTCCAAAAATCACAAATTCCTATAGGTCTTCGGTCTTTTTATTATTAGTTTATCGTTCAAAGTTGGCTTAAAAAAATGATGAATCATATACGTTATCCTTTTCAATTGGATATTTCTATATCATAAAATCTAGATAGTTTGATAAAAAACTATCTAAAATATTTAGACAATCTTGTAGTTTATAATAATACCATAAAAATATAAGGTTGTCGATGATATTAAAACAAAATTTTAATTTAAGTATGAGTTCATCGAAGATCCATCATTTGATGAATAGAAACGATTATAGTTAGAGTACTGATGATTGAAGAGCGATGTCTATATTATCAAATTTATAAGCAGCACTTGCACACAATATATTATATATTTTTGTAGTTGTTTGGTATTGTAAAGCTAAAAATAACATATTATTTGACTATAAAACATGTAATTTGGTTTATATGTGTGTACTGTGCAATAAACCAAAACTTTTTACAATAATGTAGGGTATTCAATCATCTTAACATATGTGCCAGGTATAAAAATATTAACGATTGGCTCCTCTAATAGAAATTTTGCTTCATTTTAGGTTCACGGTCTAACACATATATACACACACGTCTAACTTAATTCTGAGATATAGAATGAATGGGAATGAAGGAATTAGATTCACTGTGTCAGTGTGTCTGTTTGTTTGTCTGTCTGTCTGTCTTTCGATATGGTAGAAAATAACTAACCACTTCAGTGTTATAACCTTCGTATTACTTACAACCACGTTATATTTATCGATAAGTGTAAGTAACTAACAATTTACAATTGAATTTCAAAAATAAAATATGCTATTTGAATTTACTAGGTTAAGATTGGATATATACGGGTTGTACCATACTAATAGCTCGTTTTCTAGTTAACTAATAAAAAAAAACATCATGTTCTGACATCAGATTGGACCTAGTTATCCGGGTTTGCTGTCAGTTTATAATCGAAAAGGTAAGAAGAAATAGAATAACACTTAAAATTAGAAATTTAATTCTCTTAAAAAAATAACATTTTTTGCTAAAAACAGTTTTTCTAAAATTGTTTGCTTTAAAGGCAATAGAGGATAATCGTCTATGCCCATGGCTTTGACCTGAAATTCTTGTTTCAAGTTCATGATCTTCAAATGATCTATCAAATTTACCTTAGCGTTTTACCAAAGTTATTAACACAGACGAATGACCTTTATTGTACTTGATAATGTTAGTCTAAAAAAAATTTTCTAAACCTGGCGTATTCTATTTCGATTAATTGCAAAAATGACTTATATCTAAGTCGAATTTATTCGAAAGTTTATGATTTTCGAAAAAAAGCTTTAAATAAAAAATGCTAGTTTTTTTACAAGGATCAACTTTCTAATTTAAAGTCTATTTCTTCAGGATCTATATTGGGTTTTTGAAGCAACTCAAAGAATTACGTCCAATCTGATATCAGAACACTCTGCACCTCATCAAACTCAGCTACTTTTATTAAAGTTATTTTTTTGATTGATTGTAAATAATGAATTATTAGCCATGATAGATTAAATGAGTCCATCCTGTATATATGCAGTAAAGGCACGTTCACACTTTCTATTAAAAAATATATATCTAGGTGATTTGAGATAAATCAATGACTATTTTGACGATCTGATGTCATATGTTCTCTATCCTCTATTTTTGGAGTTCTATTTTAAAGCATTGGAAGATGTAAATAGTACAGTACCCTTATTTGGAGGCCAACTTTTTTGAGGTTCACACTTTCTGGGTTTTTTTGGGAAAGATAAAGAAGAAAAAAGCCCTAATGTTAATTCTGCAATTACTGCCGGGTAAGTTGATTTTTGATATTTTGTAGATACTTCATACTTCGACCTGGGAATGTTCGTTTTGATCGCTAACTCCCTCAACTGTCAGTGACGGTCATCAATTATAAAAAAAAAAAAACAGGTGTGGACTCGTTTCTATTATAAGTACAAATTCGAAAAAAATATCATAGATAGTACATAAAAAGTGCTACCTATTCACAAATTATTATCTCCCACCCCCGCCGTTTCCGAGAAAAAATTTTATCAAATTTTAATGCGTCAAAAGCTTATAACTAGAAAACGGGTTCAGGATCGAATTCTTAGTATAGATCGTTCATACAGAGAGCTCTATATATCTACTGACTATTTTTCCATGAAACCGTTTCCATGAAAGCCATGTAAAATTTTTATTAATCGAACAGCCACCCAAGTTGCATCACAAAATACCTTTTAATTTAATTTTTTTGTAAACAAGTTATGTTTATGTGTAGTTGATTTTTCAACGAGTTTTCGTGTCGAATATATTGATAATCTATAGATGTTATGTTATCAAAAATCTAATTAAAATTCTGTGTCATTGAAAATTCAGGTGTATAGAAGATTACGTGAGCTGTTAATTCAATGACAATTGAATCCAGTTATCCATACGTTATAACCTTCTGGTCTCCTTCACTCAAATAACATTATCGTCTGCTTTGAAGTTCGATTTTTTTTTTTAAATGTTGAGATAACAAAAAATGAAATATCCTAATCTCTTGATCAAATCTAATACCGTTTTTAATCACTATATATATTGTTTGTTTTACAAAATTATTTAAAGGTCTATGGCCAGGCAGAATATTTGAAGGCAATTCAGAACCACGGGCAGTCATTTTAATGTCAAATTTGTAGTTCTTAAAATACTACCTGTATATCACTTTCGGATATGTAATTTCGAATTTGAAAACCTAAAACCAAGAAATATTTTGGTTTCATCAAACAATATTGCTCAAAACAAATTTTTAAGTACGTTTTCATAATTTGTACGTAAAATTGGGCTAAAAGCATGGGTTTTCATTATAACTTGCGTCAAACAAATTTTCCTAAATTTTTCAATTTTTTTAAGTCGTAAAAAACTCAAAATCAACAAACTTTTTTCAGCGAAATCAAGGGCTTTAGCCATTCTAAAATAACTATCAAATATACCGTATGATCCCAAACCTTTTGAAGGCTAATTAAAAAACAATAGATTGAAATCAAATTAAAAGTTTATAAATGAAATAATGAAACAAAAAATTACTTGAAATAAATAACAGCAAACAAAAACCCATATTTTAAAACATTAAATACAGAAGCAAAAAAAGGATTCTTTGTTGAAACACAAAAATTGAGAAAATTTCTACCATATCTACTAAATCAATTGTGTAATTAAAATTTGTAATAAAAGTGAAAACTTTTTAAAATCATTAGACATTATATAATTACTAGAAGAATGCGACCTTTTAAACTTGTGGTATTTTTTTTTTTTAAAAAAACTCTACCCTCATAAACAATAGGTAGTGTAAGTAACAATAATTTGTTATTACTTTAAATTATATCTTTTGTAGAATTCGAAATAAAAAAAAAAAAAAAATACACGCCAAAATATTAAAAATGTTTTTTTCTTAAATCTGTGCGCCTCGGGGTTTCTGATAAATTAAAAAAAAAATCATAAACACCAACTAATTTATTTTCATAATTTTAAATAAACCAACCCAATTGTATTGCAGTTTTAGCGCTAATCTATAAGTCAGCTATAGACCCATTGAGCAAAAGTTAGTTGTCATTTCCAACGGTGGTTGTGGTAGACTTGGTAGAGTGTTGGACTTCTAATCCATAGGTTTAGGGTTCAAAGCTCATGCAAGTCGGACACTTTCAAATGTTCATTCAATACACCACGTGATCTGGAAGTGGTTATCTGAGGAACGCATTACTATGGGCACTGATGGCACAGTTCCGATTCGTCTCGACGGTAGTACTAAGAATAACCCGCATCAGATCATTCTGTGGCCAGATTGAGCAGCTGAATTGAAAAACTATTGACGAGTCGTTTAGTGACTGTCTGATCACTTAAAAAAAAATCATAAACACCAACTATAAATTATTTTTTTTAAGTACCCCGATTTAGAATTTGTGTAAATAAAAAAGTTGTATTTGACTTCGTTTCGATGAGACGAAATATTAGCTTAAAACTTTTGATCTCCCGAACCATTTAAGGAAAATTTTCTCCGTGTACCAATCATATAAGGTAATTTGAACTTGACATTGTACGTATATAAATGAAATTAGTCGTTATATATAAAATAATATTAATAATATATAATAGAATATAATAATAATAATAAATAAAATAAATAAAGTTTTGGTTAAATATTTAACCAACTAACTTCATTCATTCCATTCAATATGTTCTTTTATAATTAAATACGTTCACACTTATTTAATTTCTATAACGATGTTTCTATAACGTAAAGCTATTCTATGTTGTTACTAGGGAGCGTATAGCTTTGCACAACGAATTGTTTCTATATGTAAGTAAGTACTTCTCTTTTGTAAGGGTTTTTCTTTTCTATATCATACAAAGAGGTTTGTTAATGTTTAAAGTAGATTTGGTAATAAGTTGTATTTCTTTTTATACCCTGTTCTATATGAAATATATATGAAGGTATACTAATTTTAGCCCCAAGTGTATAACGCTTAGAAATATTGATGATACGAAAAAAATTTTGGTACAGGTGTTCATAAAATTGCCCAATTTGTCTATTTCCTTTTATACGTTCGTACGTTCTGAAATTCGTCCGTTCGTTCAAGCTGAAATTTTTATAGCGCACTCAGGACGTAAAAAGTGAGTTTGAGTTCGTAAATGAGCTGCAAAGGACTTGGCTTCGTAAAACCCGTTTTGCAAACCGTTAGAGATAGGACAAAAGTTTCAATGTAAAAAATGTTCCTTATGAAAAAATAAACAACCATTGTCTGAAAATTTTTTTCGTAAATATCCATCGTTTTTCTGTGAGGGCGAAAATTGAAGAAACATTTTTGTGTACAAATTTTGGGACGTAGGTAGCTTCAGCTAGCGAGTTATGTGGAAAAGAAAAACTTCAAAAAATTTTTCAAGAAATTCTGGAACAAGTGAAGGTCGGTTGGCCTCTATCAGAAATAATGCAAACTGATATTCAACATTGTCTATACAGAGTAATTCAACAATTAACTCAGTCAATTATTTATTTACACTTTTGTTTATATTGAAAATAGTCAAGGTTGTTGCCAATCATTATGGACAACTTTTAACCACAAATTATATAAAAATCTACTTAAAATTTAAGTTTCAGAATTTTGGTTTCGAATTCGAAATTACGAAAAAGAAAGTTTTATATAGGTTATATTTTGAAAACTACTAGTTTGGCTTTGATTTGAACGAGATTTTCGGTTTTTTTTGAGTACAAATTAGCTCGGAAAATTATTTTCACAAAATTCGTTCTCAAAAATTGTCGATTTTTTGAAAAGAAAAAGAAAAATTTTTTCTGAAAAATTAGATTCGGGAAATGTTTAAGTCATGTTTTTAGATAATTTTTACACATAAATTCTAAAAATCCACTTAAAAAATTGGTTGAAGTAATAATTTTAAAAATATTTCTGATTTTGTGCGTATTTAAATCGAAATTACAGGTCAGAAAGTGGATAAAATAATTGGTGATAAACTAATTTTTAATGCATTTCATCTTCAAGTTATTTTTCTGACAATATTTCTACCTGCTCATTCTTTCAATAATTAACAAACTCTTTTTATGCGTATTAATAAGATGTAACTTTTCTGTGTGTACTCGCATCTCAAGTTACGGCTTTTGCCTAAAACTTCCAGAACAGAATAAAGGCGGTCTTAACTAAAAACGTTCATATTCGTAGGTGTTGGAATATACCTTACTCTTCTCTTGTTAAAACAAAAACGATTATAATAATATTTCTTGAGAGTTCGCTCCGTACAAACATACACACACACATACACATAACATAAAGTTTGTTTTAAAACTTTAACGCTTTACATTATTTATTTTCAACATACCTTTTCCATCATAATTATTTATTCAAATAATCTGCTATGTTTTTTTTATTACGTCCATATACAGATTATTAAAACACAATGTTTATTGCTGCAGTAAAAAAGTTGCTAGACAAATGTTTTTGCTTTTAGTTGCTTCAAACTGTCTAACTTTATATGTACTTCAAAAACTCTTTTTATACAACGTATTCTGTTATTGACTGCAGAAACATAGCTTCCGAAAATAAGCTCGCCAAGAGCAACAAAAAAGTCCTTTTCCAAATTTGGATCTGGGGCCTAGTTGTTGACGCGAGTGCTGGCGGGTAAACATTTCTGCAGAATTTCATGTATTTTACTCTCACATAGGTTAGGTTATATTGGCTGTCCACAAAGGACACACTTAGGCTATAGAGCCCATTGTGATACCATACATGTGTTTTACCACCTTTCCGCTGATAATTTCATTTATCAGCTCCTCAATGTCAGAGGCTGAGTGCACCTCCTTCATGCATATACCATGCACTTCACCAGTCAATCACAACTATTAATTAAATTAATTTTGTTGCGACGGCGGGAATCGAGCCCGCTACCCTAAGCATACCTTGGACGGAATTGGTTACGCCTTAACCAACTGAGCTACTACTAATATGTAAAAGATACTAAAATTACTCGAAAAATTTGTCTAATAAATTAGCAGGTCTGAGAACTTGGACTTGAACGAGTTCTTTTAAATACTTGCAATACTAAGATCAAAAATGCAATGCTGTGCATTCGAAAATAAATACACCATAGCGATGGCGTGGAGGCCACATTCCCATTATACACTCATTAATACTTTGTAAATTCAATATTAATTTTGGCAGTGGTTAATGATTAAATAATAATATAATTTATTTATATATAAAATATTTATTTTTAATAAATAAATAAATTATTATAATTAATAATTCAATATATATGAAAAAAGAGCTAACCTAGCCTGGTGCTGTTTAAATATGTATACAAATTAAATTTCAAAAATAATTAATTTTTTATTTGGAAAATGTTTTTTTTTTTTTTTTTTATATTTAATTGAAATTTGAATATTTATTTTTTATGTGGTTATTTTATTAAATATATTTGGTAAATATTAAAATTTAATTTATTTAATTTTAAATAATATAATCATAAAAAAAAACTAACCTAAAAAATGTTTTGTATTTGTATTGAACTAATATAATAATAAATATAATAAATAAATAAATAAATAAAGCATAAAACTTTAATTCATTATTCTTTATTAAATTTTAAGGATTCCGTTTATTTTTGGAATTACTTTGTTAACTGTGATGTCTTGAATTTATTAATGGTTATTACACTTGAAAAAACGTTTTTAGAAAAGCAAATTGAACCAATCAGAGGTAAGTATTTCGTAAAAATGTAAGATCTTAAGTTTTCTTAATGTATGATGTATATCATTTATTTACAGTATATTTTTTGGAATTTTTACGGGTACCTACCTTAAGAAAAATCGAAAATTTCGGGGGAAATAATTTTGAAAATTATACTTTAAACTCATTTTGATAGCAAAATTATGAAAATCTACTTAAAAATTTGATTGGAACAATAATTTAAAAAATTAAGGGGGTAAAAAATTCCCTTAAAAAAATAAAAAAACCAATTTTTTTTTTTGGTGCTATCTATGATAAAAACAATGTTTCGTATACTAGGATGATCCAAAAATTGTGAAATTCCAATTAAAAATCTGATTGGAGCAATGCTTTTACAAATATTTCTGGTTTTAGAGATTTCTGGTTAAAACCATAAATTACGGATGAAGTTGGACTAAAGTAGAGTTAAAGTTGGACTAGTAAAAGTTTGGGAAAAGATTCAAGTATGGAAATTTTGTACTTTAGATTAACACGTACATTTGGCGTGTAATATATAAAATATCGAACCTTGTAAGAATATCGAACTTAACCGAAACCAGTATTAAAAAAAAATAACATTAACCAAACCCTCAATCAATACACAATAGAAAAAACATAAAAAACGAAATTATTCTCTTTATATTCTACATAAATTCTTTATTCATTTTAAATATCGGGTGTCCTTCCCTTCCTTTTTGCTTACTATCGTAACTTCTCTTATAATTTGTTTTAAAATATCTAAACGTTTTTTTTAAACTATAAAGAAATAAGAAAGTTTTTAAGTTGAAATATAAGATTAATAAAAGTATTCTGTATTTAATAAAAACACGTGAAAACAAATAATTGATTGAGTTAACTGTTCAAATACCATGTATAGGGTAAGTAATGTAAGTAAAAAAAGGTAAACAAACAAACACATACATAATATGTACCTGTATATACACATATTATATAATGTTTCTAAGCTAATTTGCGCCCTCTCGCATAAACAGTGACGTTTACGAAAAAATGCTTCAAACAAAAGTTGTGTATTTTTTTATAAGGAACACTTTTTAACATTTAAACTTTTGTTCTATCTCTAATGGCTTACAAGACCTTGACCTATGTTGCTCATTTACGAACTCGACTCCACTTTTTACGTCTTGAGCACGCTTTGAAAATTTCAGCTTGATATATCTTTTCGTTTTTTAATTATCGTGTTTGCAGACGGACGGACAGACGGACAACTGGAAATGGAATAATTAGGTAGTTTTATGTAGACTTATACCAAAATTTTGTTCGTAGCATCAATATTTTTAAATGTTGCAAAGTTGGTATTAAACTTACTATACCTTGATATATATTACATATATATCTCGAAAACGGTTTTTACCTTTTTTTTTTTTCAAAAACAACGTATTGAAATGTTAATTTATGATGAATTTTTTATTACCAAAACCGCGGATCAATTATGTTTTCTTAAAAAGATTAAAACGCAGAAAACAATTTACAAATTTGCAGATGTATGTGTTTCTTGAGTATGTTTGTTTATACAATACCGTCTTGCGATGCGGGTTTAAAGTGCCTTTATAGATTATTACAGCAACTGATGACTATCTGTACCTCATTATTATAAAAGAAATCTAATGTGCTTCATGTTTTAATAATTTAGCTCAAGAAGTAAAGAAAAATGCGACAGAAAATGTATGCTTCATATACTGATATCAACTACACAACCATTGCTTGCTGTCTTGTTAATTTTCTGATAGAAACTTCATTGTTTTCAATCTGAAAATCGAAATTAAAATATTCTTTACGTTTTGAGATTTCTATGATACATAGAAATCGGTAAAAATATGTGTTTTTGAGGAATCGATTTCAACCCAATTGATTTGCAGTCAATTTTATTTAGCTTTGTGCATTCATTAAAAGATACAAGTTTTTGTAAGCTTTAAAAGTGAAACTGAAATTGAATCCTGAAAAATAAACTTCTGTGATGTTTTTAAGATTCTGCGTATAATAAATTTTAATCAGAGGTGGGTGGCCTCTGTGTATAATAGAGGCCACCCACATCATTACGTTTAATATTTATTTATTTGTTAAACTACATTCGAATATACAATTAATTATATGATGTGGGTGGAGTTGGTTACTTCGTTCTTATCCAAGCGACCACAGTGTGACCTCCCAGCCAGTAGCCAAAGCAAGTAAAGACACCTTTGCTCGCTTGGCTACTGAGCCGGTTGTAAGTTGTCTCATATAAGTCTTACTCGGTAAATTAAAAAAACTTATGATAGAAATATTTAACACGCGAACGCGTCAACAAATCTCTCATTGTTCATTCCAAAGATTAACGAACGGATAGCGCGAGTGCTGACGGGCTAATATGAGACAGAGATGAATATTTATCATAGTTAATGTTGAATACAATAGAATAAATAAATTAGAAAGTTGTTGGTCTTCATTGTATAACTCATACTCACGACTAATTTGTATGCTTCCATTCGTAATGATATGCATTTTGTAAAGAACATTATTAATAAAATTTATTGAGAATATTGAATTTACTTTTATTATTTTATTTTTTGTTATATTTATGTATATTTTATTTTATTTTATTTTATTTTTTATATTTTTATTTTTAAAGAACATACACTGATATCTATAGAAATAATTCGTTCTATATACGTTCATCGTTCGTTCAGCTTAAATCAATTTAATATTATTATAGTTTGTTTGTTTTCAATTCTTGGATGTTTTTATAATTCCATTACGATTATTTTTATGCAGCATAATGGTAAAGTATTGTACCTTGGATCATAATACATTTATCTGCTTGTTTTTTTAACAACGTTTATTAATACTACACACTATTAGGCTAATCAAATCGATATAAAGCATTTTGAGGAATTAATTTTCAGCAAGCTGGAAATCGTTTTAAAACCATCATTTGGTCCTAAATGCACGTGATCCGAGTTTGCCCAATCCCAGGAGGTGTGCATAACATTTGGGAGAAAAATAAATGAAAGCAGAAAAAAGGTACTGAAGATATTAAAATGATTTCATGCTTGCTGGAAATTAATTCTTCGAAAAACTTTAATAAGATTAAATATTAAATAACATGAAAATCTTGTTGATTAGATATAAGGGAAATATTAATTTCCATGAATTTCAGATGTATAGCTGATATCATGTATGTAAATAAATTATTCGAAAGATTAATTAAATTCTAGTTGAACTCGAAAATTTCTAAGAACTATTACAATACTGCTTTGATGATAAGAAGCATTGAATTAGTTTATACGCGATATAGACAAGTCCTTAGTAATACAATTATAATAAAAAGTCCTCTAATAATTATAATTTATTTCGAACGATTTGTTTGTTCGAAAATTTGTTGCTCTAAATTTGAGACATATTTATGTCAGTAAAAAACTGAAGCTCATCGATAAATCTAATATGAGTCAGTTAAATTTAAAACCGAATAGAAGAAGGACTGAAAATTTTAAATGCATAGACTTTTGTTTAATAGTCCGCCTCACTCTGTAATATGTAAAAATCTTGAGCGCATTCATCAGTTTTGCATCTTTTATCGATAGTTTAAATGACACCAAGAACCAATTTACGTAACATAAAATAAAAACGTAATTTTTCGAAGTAAATGTATTTGAAAATTATCGTTGGGTTAGGTTAGAGGCTAGGATGGTCTAGAAAGTATGTTAGAATGACTGTCTTAAGATGAAACACACTGACCGTGAGGTCCGTTGATAAAAGTAATATTGATAAAAGCGTTGGCCTATTTCTGGCTACTATTTCATGAACATTTGGAGCCATTAAGAACAGTAAGAGTGCTTTGACGTCAACGAACTTCAAATCGGAGAGATCGCTAAAGGCGGTCACAAATGAGTTCCCTTCCTTATGACAAGAGCTGGGCAGTGACAGAGAAAATGAGACATCGATTTCTTCTCCTCTGGACTATGACAGCCCCAGAACTATCGACAAATCTGGTAGGCCCAATCGCGCGCTTACGATTGTACTCCGCCCATATTTGTCTTGTAGTATCACAAGTACATCATTCGATGTAGAACAGAAACCCAATCCATTTTTAGCCTAGCGACTGGTCTAATACCAGTTTATTGAGAGTTAATCCAATTGCCACCTAAGGCGGCAATATCAAAATTACATAATATGCACTTTGAAACGCATTATTACATGTTATACATAATAATAGAGATTTTAATACAGGTTGTTGTCCTTAAGAATAGCCATTGATGTTATCAGAGGCGTGTTACGTAATTGGAATAACGTTTGCGTACATTTTTTGAAATACATTTTAACAAGGTAAAAATTTGTGTAAACGTATTCTTTTGGTAACCTAACAGCACTGAACACTGAATGAGAACCACCGAAAGAGATAAAATCATATTGCCCTTACGAAATACATTCTAAAAGTAAACAAGAGCAATTTTTTGAAAAACCATCTAAAAGTTTTTAAAGTATACTGAACCTTTAAAAGTTCATCATTTTTGAGAAATTCGTTATTTTTTGTAATTTCGTTCTGAATGAATTTTGACCCTGAGCAATACTAGCATTCTTGGTCGAAGGTAAATGGAACTACCTCCCGTTAGAGTGATATTTTAAATATTGCAAAAAATTGCCAAGTGAGAAATTTTGAACAGCTTTATCTGGGAAATAATTACATCTACAGAGACGATTCTAGTCTCATATTGTAGCTAACTTTGTCTACTTGAAAATCGTTTTGAAATGGTAGGTACTATCAAAAACTAGCCATTTATGATTATAATCGCCCAAAACTGAAAAAAAAACACGAAATTTTTTCGGTTTTTTCGATTTTTGACAAAGTTGCATTGACACTCGAGGTCACAAGCTAGTATTCATTAGATCAACGTCATAAACAAATCTACAAAAAATTAGTTCTACCGGATTTGACACAAACTATTCCGTACTTGCAGACAACAAAGTTACTGTATTATAATATTGATTCTATAAAGAAAGTTCTTCTTGTAGTAATGCCAGAGTTCAAACAAATAAAATTGTTTTCAATCGATTTTCTCTAAAATATAAATAAAATACATAATTTTTACGATCAATTAGAACCATAAAAATATAAATAATAAATAAAATAACCTATACTTCATAAAAAAAATTTAATTTTTCCCTCGATAATCACTGAAAGAATTAAAAATTCGATCATAAAAAAAAAAAAACATTTTTAATTGATATAGAAAGATTAAAATCGAATGATAATATAAAAATTTATTAAATGGCAACTACTTATTCTATTTTATATTGCTTTGTATGGTATCAATCGTTTAAAATCCCTCTTTTTTTTTAAATTTATTATTTATTGAATAATAAATTTCGCAATAAAACCATTTTTATATTGATATAAAATATTTTTTTTTGTGTGTCACATTTTCTATGACGGCTAGAGTACATAATATTAAAATAATCATAATTAAAATAAAATATTAATGCCCATATCCATTATAGTTCAATAAATATTTTATTTTGAATTGAAATAATATTTATAAAAAAACCCGTGTCAAGCTCGAACAAGGTGTTCGAGCTTTAGTGTCCACACAATTAATTTACCCCATAATTAAACGCTGCAATATTAATTATTTTATTATAACAAAGATGTGTAGCTCAGGGAGTTAAACAGACGCTTTGTATTCAAGAATTCCTAAGAACAATACCCGGTAGTAAATTCAGTGTAAACCAATTTAAAAAAAATCCTTTATTAACATGCTTAGTTTAGATAAGTTTAAGTTGTAACTAACTAACAATGTTATAAAATCTAAGAAGTCAATTTTAACTTACTCCTAATTTTCGAATTTACTTGAAAATGGGCACACTTTTTATGGTCCAATAACAATACAATAAGTAAATGGTTCTACAGTCTGCGTCAAATCCAAATTTGTGACCTCGAGGGCCGAATGCAACTTTGAGAATTGTTTCTGTAAACCCAACTGTTTCCGAGATAAAGCCTTTCCAAGTTGATCAACGTCACTTTATACACCAGAGATTGCATCAAATCTGGTAGTTCTGATTTTTTGCAAACTTTTTTATGATATTTTCCCAAAAAATAATTCAAGTTTTTGACCTCTAGCTCCGAAGTCAACTTTGTCAAAAATCGAAAAAACAGTGGAAATTATGGATTTTTTCAGCCCTTCGAAAGGTTTTCCCTCCTATTGGGTCTACAGAGACAATTTGAGTCTCATATTGTATCATATATGATCAAAAACTAGCCCTTTAAGGTTATGAGGTTTATCAATTAAGTAACTAACGTATGTAGTTTCGTATCTGAAAGGTGTGCACTTTCCAGAGAAACTATTGATTTAAAATTTTTAGTAAAAAGTCTTGTTTTTTTTTAGTAAAGAGTAGATTTGTTTTTGGGATAAGTTTTACAAGCTTGTTTTTTGGTACACCCTATAAACATTATATTACATATTATGTGAATAATTCATATAAAACAATTTATTTTATGATTTTATATTTATTTATAGAAGAAAAAAAATATTGTATTTGATAGACTCAATTTGAAATTACGATCATTAGTATAGGATTAAATTGATTGTACCAGAATCTATAGTAGATAGTAGATAAAACAGATAGCATACATTATATAGCATTTCATTTTATATTCGTATGTACCGGGTGTATCAGAATAAGTGATCAATAATATAAGATACGTTAAGGTACACTGAACCATTGGGATTTCGTAAAATTATTTCAATCAAAAGTATTTTTATGATAAAACTTTTAGCTTTTTAGAGTTTCCTTCTATTTCTAACGGCTTGTTATATTAAGAGCTAGTTTTGCTCTGCCTTCAACAATTCTTTAAAGTATTTCTGTATATATCACTATCTGTTAAAGATAGAGCAAAATAAAGAGGATATTTTATTTAAAATAGAAGGAAAGGTTCATAACTTTAAAATAAAATAGAGGAAAATATTTTTAATATCAATGAAACTGGCTTTATTGGAAAGTTAATTTTATGCCATTAATATTTGAATATGATATAGGTCATGTGGATGGCCAATTTTCACACACTTTTCACAACAATTACGGTCGAATTTTGTATTCAAAGTGTTCAGCGGTCTCTGATTTATTTATTACAAAAGGCAAACCATACTAAAAACAAAGTAACTATCTGCTGTGGAGTCGGTTATCAAACAAAACAGAGAAGATGTGAACCTTTAAAAAGAAACCCTTTATTAATTGGAAAAAGTAACTTTTGAATAACTTGCACAGCTTGTTTCCGAAATAATTTCTCGAAAACTCAATTGATTTTGTAGAAATTCGATGAATGAGAAACGTAGAACTTGTTTTGATGTACCCTGCCATTTCATATAATAATCTGACCATTTATTTATTCTGAAACCCCTGGTATTTTATACATATATTGTTTAGTACAATAGAAAAAAGAATATAATACGTTTTTGTTATTTCAAATATTGGTTTTAGAATATTTTTTTGTACTTCTTAATAGGAAACTTTTGCTTTCACACCGAAAAATTGTTAAATCAATCGAATGTTTTCATGTTTGAATAATTTAGCAAAAGGAATAATAGTGGAAGAGAGGCCGAAGTCTTCTAAGAAGAACTGCGTAGGTCCTTTTTACTTATAACAAATCGAGATATCCGATTGGTTTAATCTACCTTTTGGTCTCTATTAAGGTACCAAGCCCCTGATTCCCTCGATTATTATAGATTCAAAGAGTACTTTCAACGTTGACCCTAATTATTATCTGTTCAAAAAGTAAGGTTATAATATCGAATATAATATCGATAACTTCGATAACTAGACTTGAAACTTTTACCAGTTAATAATTATTTTAACTTTTACCAGAATTTTACAAAATTTTTCAATTTTCAATTCTTTTAAGATTATTTAAAATTTACATATAGTTTTCCCGTGCTCGTATATAGCAGTACGTCCTTAAGATTTACCAGAAAGTACTTGGTCTAGCTACTAAAAGCCATATGAGCACGGCTTGTGTTATGGATATATGTATGGAATGTGAGCTTTTATTTTAATTTCAATGATGTGCTTTCAGCTTTGCTGTATGAAGCTTTTATTTTTTTTTATAATATACAAAAAGGTTTTTAATTTGCTCTTTTACATATTTAAATTAATTAAAATTCATAAAGTACTTGACCAATTTTTATTAGATTTCGTTGTATGAATACCAAGAAATTATTTAAAACAAAAAAACAAAGCTGTTTAGTTTGTGTAATCAGGCAGTGCTTAATTTGTCTCCTATTTAAATTGGGCGAATTTTTTTTACGTAACACATTTAACGTACAGTATCATACTCAATGTTGCCTATTGGAAAAATCACTAATGACGTCCAGAGAGCAATATGGCACTCATAAGCAGGCTTTAAAAAAATACTGTAACGTACTCTTTGCCAAATGCATGATTCTCGATACATAAAAGTACAGATATCAAGAACGACTTACTTTTAGTAATGCAAGGAAAATATTTATAGAAAAAAATTTGGGAAATATTGGCTAAATCTATGAAAATTTCATATTTTCGAAAATATTGACTCATACATTTAAAGAACTTTAAATTATTTTGTACTGTTTGTGTGTTCAAAATTAGGATTACTATAGTAATCAGAAGAGAGATAGAATTTGGTTCTAGGATATTCATCAAGTCCGGTAAGATAAATCAACTTTTGACTTTTCGACATAAAAAACGCGTTGTAGGTTCTATATATAAAAAAAACAATTTTTTTATGTTCACTCGGATTTTCTAACCATTAACAGGTTAGTTTCGAATATTTAAATTAAAAAGTGTAAAAAAAAATCATTTTTCAGTCAATTACTTTTAATCCGATTTCTTTAATCCTTATTACAATAAAAATCAACCAAAAAAAATCACCAATGTAATCTTTAATCTCACAATTTTTATAAATCTAGGGTCAGGCGTAGAAATTTAAGAGGCTAAGACTGTGCATAACAAACTTTCGAGAAAACGAGATGACTGGTTCGATACCAAGAATTCCAATTAACCAGCTGTTTTTATTAAACATCGGATCAAATGATTTGTGCTTTTTTAAGCGTATCAAGCAATTAAAAATTTTCTAGGAGTCCTGAAACAGAAGTGAAAGAAAAGTGAAAATGAGTGTAGAGAAAATTGTTAGATACTACTTGACTGGCAAATACTACGCCTGACTCTAGTTCTATTATAACATAGAATTAATATAGGAATCGAACAAAAAAAATAATCGTTCTTGCCATATATACAAAATAAAATTAAATTAGCAATCGAATAATTTAAATAAATACGAACGTGGGACCTTGTGTCATGATCCAATAAATTTCGCACTAGCGTGAAAATACAATTTTCATATATTATTAACATTTCCTCCTATCGTTCGACTATTGAAGTGGATTGTGGGTGTCGATGTGTATGTTTTTTTACCATATACTCTGTTGTATGAGGGTTAAAGTGTTTAGTTTAATTACAATAAATAATATAACCCTTCAATAACCACCTGAGGGATTATATATATACAATTTATAGTTAACAAGATATTGGCTTTACTTTAATAAATAAGTGCTTGTGTACTTTTAATTAATAAAACTCATTATGTAGCTAGAATCAAGTAGAGGTACCGATTGTCATCCACAAATTCCAATAAATACTTCTGATATTTGGTCGAGCTATCGTTTTATGGAATTATCGATTAAAAACAGTAGCATCTCGATAGCTTAAGGACGTTCACAAAAAAAAAATGAGTGCAAGCAAATATTTGAGACTTACGTTTCTTACTTATGGGGTACGGTGAGAGTTTAAATTGTGTAATACATAACAAAAAATGTCAAAGCAAAACACAACTTTGATAAAGCGGCCTTGATTGTGTTATGCTAAGACATAATGTGTTAGATAATTTAGACCTCCACCGTACCTATATTAAAATATAATATGATACCTCCCACACCTAAGTGCTTCTGTATTGGTGAAATAATTTGATAAACATGTATTATTTTTTTGTTTTCTTTATAAATAACGAATACAAAATATATTTTTTAGTATTCGCTACCCAATTAAGGCAATTTACAATCAATTATTGTTTTATGATAGTCCTCTTTATATTCTTAAGTGACACCTACTAATTTAATGAATTTAATAGGTCTGTGAATTCATAAATCTGTTTTTTTTCCCATAGACACATTTCCCGAATCAGGTCTTAGATCGACATTGGGTAAAGAGCTTTTCCATTTGTCTTGATAAGCCTAATTTACAGGTATAATTTTCTGCTATCAATAACAGAACACCCTGTATACATATCCTTAAAATTTAAAAGGAGTAAAATTCAACTTTATTAAAAACTCACAAACAATAGATGATCATGGTTTCTCGAAAATATTATGACAAAAGAGGTGACATTCAGTAAAATTATATTTACCTAACATAAAGAAGAAAATTTTATACTATTTTGAAAGGTCCATTATAATATATGTGACAATATTTTTTGATGATGGAAACTCATTTGTGGTTTTTCCTTGTGATATGAAAATAGATTTATGTGGTTTTGTATATGTGTGTTTGTATGTTTGTTTGTTGTTTAGGTTAGGTTATCACTGTTATATCTATAATAAATGCTTCTCCTTCTTTGTTTTACCCGCTTTGTGTTTTGTTAGCTCGAATTTCAATCTTATTAATTGAAAGTAGAATGAATAAACACATAGATTTTCTTCAATAACTGTGATAGCTTATAAGGAAATAGTTTTTCTGATACAATTTAGTATTTTTCATTATGCTATTGGGTATATTAGTTTCTAATTTTAGAAATTTCGAAAATACTATTCTGTCAAAATTGGTGTAAGTATAAGCGATTTATTGTTTGTATGATAAGCAATTTGTCAATGTTAAAAAAATAAGCTCAAACTTCTATAGAATCCATAGAATCTCACTTTACATCCCAGTATAGGGAAGTTATTGTAAGAGTTAGTTTCCGACATATCTTTACGATATCGCGATGTGTTCTCCAGTTCTAAACAGATTCTTTTTTTACGCCTTCCTTTTTTAAGCGCCCCGTAGGATCTTCAACTGTTTCTTTAGGCTGAAGCTACACTGGCGGCGTGCTTATTTATAATAAAGTTTGACCAAAAAATCGTAACATTAGTTATCTATGTTCATTGATCACTTATACAGGATGTTAGTATGATCCAATGAACATGGTGGTGTGTCTTTCCTCTTAAAATAATTTACACCCTCAACATTTTACACTATGTCTAAAACTGACATATCAAAAACCTATCAAATGCAGTGAATTTAGTAGGTATGATATTTAATTTAAAATACAAAGCCTTATGGACAGTCATTTCCTTACTTTCTTGACATCTGGTGAGAAAACATTTCGTTATACAGTTTATGTCTCCTAGATTGCAATTCCTTGTAAGAAACTAGAGAATGACCTAAGTTACAGGTATTATTTTTTATAGTCCGATAGCATAAATAAGCCGAGTCTGTATTGTTCACGAAGTCTGTTTTGATCATTTAGCAAAAAGAATGCTTTTCCGCGGACATAACTACGTATATCACAGTAACAAGTGAAATTTATAAAATATAAAAACTCCTGACATAGCCAAGTCACCTTCCAAACAAAATAAACTTAAGTCACAATTGGTTCATCCGTTCAGGAGCAACGATGCCATAGACGGACACACAGTTATACACAGATATAATCGTTAAACATATAACATCCTTCTTTTTGCGTCGAGGGTTAAAAATTGCGATCTAATATATAAATATATAAATCTGTGGACCATATCACACGTAGCTAAGGTCATTATTTTGTATCAGTACAAAATGATGATGTCTAACGTATCTAAAACTATCAAAATTAATGAAATTCAATATGTTACAAATAATTAAGTACCAATAGATAGATATTTTAGTAAAATGGATCAGAGCTGAATCAGACTAAGCTGGGCGGAATATCTGCTATCATCATCCATAAATATTAGTACATGTTTGGTATTAAATAACGTTATTTGTCATTAAATCACTAAACATTTAGATATACACGCATATAAACATAGATTTTTGTTTTTTGTTAGTTCTCTGATCATGAATTATTGATTATGACGAAACATTCAATATAATTAGAGACATTGTTCGCAAACAGAAAAAGATTCGAATAAAGCTTTTTAAGGTTTCTCGAACACTAAGGAAATGTATGGATTAATATCTAAATAGAGAACATGTTTTTTAATTTAAGTTTTATAAAAATTACTAAGAAAAATTAAAAAAAAAATTTTTTTCATGTTATTTTACAATTGAAAATAGTTTTTTTAAACTATAAATTTAAACGCCCGTGACGTCAAAACATCTATATTAGCAACGCCACTGCACGGAGAAATGATAAAATAACATACATAATAACAAATGGTTTGTTTCTAAACTTACTTCCAATATATTATAACGTAATTTTCCATAGAAATATAGGTGAAAAATGTGAATTTAGCGTGATTCTGATTGGCTCACTGCCTCAACGGGTGTAAAAGTAACTTAAATATACTTTAGATGAATTATTCTTTTATTTATATATGAACAACTTTGGATTGTAGTAAAATAGAAGTGAAAACAAACAATTGACTGAGTTACTTGTTAAAATACCATGTATAGACAGTGTGGATCACGGAATCGTTGTGTTTTCACGGCGTATAAGTTAAGCGAGATAGCCAGTCTTAGATAGCCAGACATAGATACATGTCACACAGACATAGCTGATATTAACATATAATACATACTATAAAATTTACGTCCTCACGGTAAACCGTGATGTTTACGAAAAAATATCTGGAACAAAAGTTGTTTATTTTGTTATAAGGAACATTTTTTACATTAACTTTTTTCCAACGGACCCAAGATCCACTTAACCTATGTTGGTCATTGACGAACTCGACCTCACTTTTTATATACAGAACAAGTTGTAAAAATTTTAGCATGACATATTTTTTCGTTTTTGAGTTTTTGTGTCGACAGACAGACAGACAGCCGGACAGACAACCGAGAATGGACTAATTAGGTAATATTATGAATCAAAATTTTTTTCGCAGCATCAATACTTTTAAGCGTAACAAACTTGAGACTTAGTATAGATATACTAAGTCTCAAGTTTGTTACGCTTGGTATATTTCATACAAATGGTATAAAAAGCTAGAGACATAAAATATTTTACTTAAATGATTTTCTTTTAATATAATTTAATGAAAATGAGAAACTTTGAGTCTAGACATAAATTTCTCACCTGAACAATAGTAATATTAAGAAAACTAGATATTAAAGTTATTAACAATATCGAAATTTTTGAATATCTGCGAATATAAGTGATTCACTATCACTATACAGAGATAATTCTTTTTTCGTATTATTTAAATCTATGAAAGATCAAAAGCTTATATAATAAATAAAGACCTTTTTTGTTATATTGTAATTATTTATGTAAAGCTTATTTAGTTTATTATTTCATGTATATTTCATTAAATATTCTCTCTTCGTTGTCCAATGACCTTTCTTGACCTATCTGAACATCTTTTAGAGACTAGGAGAACTAAGTATTTGAATATTTTACATGTTCAGACATATGTTTCATCATATCCGAAAATGAAACATGATTCATTTCTTTTTTTGAGGTAAATGATAGTTGTGAAAGTCCTTTGATCACAATAAACACAGTTTTGGAGGCCTCTTGCGGGACAAAATTGTGAAATATATCATTTTAAAATTGGGATTTTTAACAAATAGGGGAAGAAATCACAATAATTTCATCATGAAGAAAATTTGTCACAGATTCTGTGTATGCAAAAAAAAAAAAAAACGTTAGCTTACGGTGCTTTCCAAAAAGAAAACATAAAAAAACTTTGGTTTTTGACGCTTTCACGATATTTTTAGAGCATTTTTTTACATTTACATCATACAAATTGCCTAGTCTACGATATTTTTAGATCATTTTTTTACATTTACGTCTTAGTTGATTAGTCACGTGACAGCCGAACCACTTTAAGGATATTAAAGAGTTCATTTTTATTCCATTTCAAGAATATTTATACCAAAATTGTAAGGAAATAATCATAAAATAATAGTCCTTGGTTTTTGAATATTTATTTTCTGCAAGTGATGTACTTTTTGTTTCGATAATATATTCCTTTTGATATCTGAAAAGGATGTGCATGATACATTTTTAAACGACATATGTGTACTCCTCAAAAGAACTGTTTAACATTATATTTTATGAAAACTTAAATCTAAATTTTAAGGAAATAATCGTAAAATGATTCTTTTTAGTTTTTGAATATTTTTCTAAAACTATTTTATGCTCCGTTTCGCATTTATATTCGTTTTAATACCCTGTTATAGATGAAATATATATCATGGTATAATAATTTTAGTCCCAAGTTCGTAACGCTAGAAAATATTGATAATACGAACAAAATTTTGGGATAGAAGTTAATAAAATCACCAAATACAACACGATAACTCAAAAATAGATCGAGCTAAAATTTTTAAAGTGTAACCATTGATATTCAACTTTGTCTATATAGAGTATTTCAACAATTTACTCAGTCAATTGTTTATTTTCATTTATTCAATAATAGCTGCTTTCTTTTATAAAATGATGTTTAAGTTTATGAAGTTATCAAGCAATGTTAGTGCAAAACTTTGAAATCGAGTTCGGATTTTAAAATGACGGTTTAGACGAAGAAACGAAGGAATAAAGTAAGAAAAACTTGAGCAGTAAGTCGGCTTAGAATGCGGATTTTGGTATTCGATTCGTTAGAAATTTTGCGAAATAATTTGATTAATAAGAAATTTAAAAATACAATACAGCAGTACATTCTGGAGACGCAATACCTCTGAGACTAATTCTGGCACGATATTCATGTTCACCGATCCCAAAAACCCCCGAGTAACGTGCTCCGGGACTGATTATATGATGAATTTCTCCAAAACTTCAGGAGGCAATACCGTTTATCTTGGGTACCAGGTACCTCTGAGACCAATTCGGCCACGATATTTCTGTTCAGCAACCCCAAAAACACAAGTTTGAAATCATTTTCACCACTATTAATCGAATTGTGAAATTAATATTTACGGTAAATTTAAAATGCAATTATAAAATGCATATTAATTATGCTAATTGCATATTTCAATTATTTATAAATTAAATTAGGTATTAGGTCATAGAATTTCCTGACGCTCTAACGTATCGAATGCCGAAAACCGTAATCAAATCCTTCTTACTCAAATTTTTCTATGATCCTTTTCTTCGTTTTTTCTTCTATAAAAACAATATGAAGTGTATTATTTGTTTTTCAACGTGTCTAAGCTTGATATTTAATAAATACATTTATGATATACATAATACATATATACGTTATAAGATGATTATTAATATAATAATTAATTATTGAAATACCTTCACTACACAGTAGACTTAATTAAAGTGATCCCTGCTGAGTGTATTAGTTATTATGTGATATTATGAGCAATATATTTGTATGTGAATGAGAGCGGGAGCAATAAAAAACATATTTATGATCTTAAATTCATTTTCAATGTAGTTATTTTAATATAATACAGTTACTATTTGAAGTTAATTAACGCGGTAAGTGGTTTAGACGCAATGCTGTGCAAAAAATGGTTTAAGAATAATATTAAATTAAAAAATTAAAGAAACCGTCGCGTCGGTACAAAATCTGTTAATATTTAATAGTTGTATTTTCATAATATATATATCTACAACTAGAAGGAGGTTCTCTACCAATGGCTGAGTTTGGGAGATCTACACGATAAGAAATGTTTACCGTTTACTACAACGCTGGTATAGAGACAGATACTATCGTATCTATGTTATCATAAGTATTATTTCAGTATTGAATAGGGCTGCACTAGAAGTATTGTGATATATCCAACCAGTATGGGCCTGACGCCAATACTACATTGACTCGTCCGCCACAACTATTGCTAGTGTTTCTATTTCCTCGATGGTCCAATGAATGATGCCACAAACAGACACATAGAAACATAGACAGGCACGTTAAACTTCTTTGTTAACCGAGGATTAAAACATGTAAATACAAAGTTTAGCGCACTTAACTTAGCGAATATTTCTGGAATTTGTGTATATATGGTGTCCAGCTATGACTGACGAAGGCTTGACAAAAAACATGATAACTGTAAAAATCAGATTTTTCTAGATTCATGCTCCAAAACGAAGGAGATAGATCTATGATAGAAATGTGAGATCTTCAAAGATGAGATAGAAATGTCGAAAATAGAAACGAAAGCTGTGATTTTGAATGTCGAATGAAGTAAAAACGAGACAAAAAAGCGAATATTAGCTATCTCGTTTTGCTTGTGGCGACACTATAATTTTATTTCATTCGTTTATAGAAAAATATCAGACTTTTAAGGTTTTATGGTAAGTTAAAGAAGACAGATGCATCAAACGAAAATTTCAAGGGAGGCAAGACAAAATTATCGAAAGTTCAAGCGAAAGATATTGAAGCTTAATGAAAGTGGAGACAAAATGAGTAAGAATATCGTCGTGGTATACTAAAACTCAGTCGTGGTGAGAACCAACGCAAATCTTAACCAGTTTTTTTTAAATCAATAAACTTCTTTAAATTAAATTATTTTCTAACGAACCATATTGTTATAAATATTTTACTAAATATTGTTATAGTTGACCTTTTTTTCAGCTTATTTTTCTATGCAATAATATCAATCCATTAAATTCCAGTGAGTATTTCTCTTATTTTTCTTTTTATATCACGAATTCCTCATAAATATACATAAAAAAAACTGTATTATATATAACAATAACAGTTTGATGACAATTATTGTTATGTAATTTTTCTGGTTTATGTTTTTAGAACTATGTTAGAAATAGTTATACGACCTCCGTATACACGATAAAAAATATAAAGATTCAATCAAATAGCTTGAAGGAAGAAGGTGAAAATTGATGAAGTATGGCTAAAATATCGAAAAAATCATTTTTGTCATTTTCCCGATTTGTTATGTTTACTGAATGAATTGTATGACAGAATCAGGCATCGGAACACGATTGGTAAAAAAGTCGAAATAAGAACCAGATTCTTTCTCGTTCTCAAATGTGGTTCTACCTTACGGTACGATAAAATGTTTTATTTTGAATGCAGAAAGATGCAAGAAATAGCTTTTATCTTCAAAGATTAGACAAAAATGTCTAACAGCTTTGATTTATATTGCTGTTTGATTTTACAAACTTTGTCATGCAAAAAAGTTAGAAAATAATTCATTAAAAATATGCATCGTTGTTTAAAATGAAAACACAAACATTTGGGAACTCTTTCTGGACCTTTTTTTGAATAAACTCGTCATCTTCTTGGCACTTTGGAACAAACTCGTTAGTTTAAATGCTTTGCATGATTTCGATTGATGTTGCAGTTCGATTATACAGACTTTTTCATGCAAACCAAGTTAGATTGAATTTAATAAGAAATATTCGTCGTTGTTTAAGATGGACATCCACAGATTTCTGAGCACTTTTTGGATATCATCAGTATTTGATGCTTTGCATAGTCAAAAATGATGTGGTTTTCAAATGCAAATAAAATGCGAAGTCATCGGTGAGGTAATAAATGTAAAAATTCGTAGCTTCTAGATATGTTGTATATAGAGGTTCAAATAGTGTAGAAATAGTTATAGTCGGATAGAGAAATAGTTTTGTTTCATGTGAACAATAATAGAAATTTATTTCTATTACTATTGGGGAAACTCCGAACAATTCAAATCACATACCATACAATATTTGTAATGCGTTATTTTTTTATTGTCGTATAGTTTTTATAAAAAAAAAGTCATATAAATTCATAACGTTCAAGGTCACGATCTTTGGTAAAGTTTTTGTCGACAATAGATTTTGCTTTGTAGATAAGTTTTTTGGAGTCAATTTCTTGTAATAATAAATTGCATTTACGAAAGCCCATATTTCTTTATACATCTGGCTGAAAAATACCATTCCTTTGAAATTAAATCTTGAAAATATCAAAATTCTTGATAATCCATTCTGTGATATTTTCTTTTCTCCAAAGTCGAAAATAGGGTATAAATAATTTCAACCACAAGTCTAAACTTGCCTTGGCGCTTGTACTATGTTAAATGACGATTCAGTTTGTGCATTATAATATGCTGACAGTGATTCGTGATTTAGGATAATTTAGGTACAAATTTCCAGAGTCAATTTCAAGGTTTAACAACACCATAAATTTAACTTGTCACCTCGATAGGTAATTAAAATAATTGTCTGCATCAACACGGTACAACTGTTATTTAGAATATGCTAAAATAATATTAGATAATACTATAATTGAAGCGAGTTGAAAATTTAAAGATACACTTGCTTATATTTTCAAAAATTTTTGAAAATTTCGAAATTTCGAGTATTTATGAATATTTTGTTTGCTTTTCTAGAATGTTTCACAAAACCATTAGTTGAAGTTAACCTGAAAAAAATCAACACATTTTTTTTTATAGTTTTGGAGAAAATAGGCATCAAAGTTTTTTTTCTCCCCCTCACGAGTAAACAGTGATGCTTACAAAAGAATGCTTCAAATAAAAGCTGTTAATTTTTCTATAAGGAATAACTTTTACATTTAAACTTTTGTTCTATCTCTTACGGTTTACAAAATAGATACTTTTTCATTTGATTAAATGACCCAAAAAATTCCATTTAAAAAAATTTTTAAATTTTTACATTAGTTTATTGCGAAAAGAACATAGTTCAGACCGGGTATCCCAAGATACCTTTTTTTTTATTATAGTTGATCTAAGGCCAGGCGTAGTATTTGACAAAAACTTCAGAAGGGTTACAATTTTGAGAAATACTTATCTTAGCTTTTTCCTCTACGAAAGATTTTCCTTGTCATAGCCAGACAATTCTCCAGCCGTTTTGAAATGAGTGTCAAATACTACACATGGCTCTGGAGTTTAACATTCTAAATCAACTTTTAATAACAGGAATATCATTTTCGATAGATTTAAAAAAAAAAAGTAAATCTTGAATCTTCCGTTGTATAAAAATTTCAATTTCCTGTCTATTTCAGTGTTTTCGGTTGAGCTTTGATAGAGAGGATATGAAGACATCGAATATTGAAGAAACATAATGTTTATAATATTGTAAATAATAAAGATTTAAATAATAGTTTTGATATTTAGATCAAATGTTTGCTTTCATAATTAATGCTTGTTCTAATATTTAAACATACACTGAAAGGATAAAGAAACTGAGACAACATTATAAGTAAACAAGTACGACAAATTATTGTTTACATTTAAGTCAAATGTTAGTTAGTATTTACTGTAAGAAATAGCGCCGGAAAAAGGTCATAAGGTTGCAATTCCATATGAAACAGTAATACTTTTTTATGGGATCCGGCTCAAAATGTTCGTATGAGTGGGTAAAACAAAGTCGTATTGATTAGAGAGTTCTCCCAAGCTAATTCTGTTGAAAAATCATTTTTATTTTATAATAATAATGGGGTGTAACCTCCGTTTCTCTGACATATACGCCTATAACAGAGGGAACCCACATCATTATTTGTTAATCTTTATTTATTTCATTACAAACATATTTACAATTACATTTTTGATGTGGGTGGAGTTGATTGCTTCGTTCTTATCCAAGCGACGACAATGTGAACAATTCTGCACTCCCATTAATTATAAATTGTTCACACTGCCGCTGCCTGGATTCGAACCCGCAACCTAAGTCTAAATGGACAAACAGACAAAGACAAACGCCTTAGACCGCTCGCCCATTTAGGGTCTAATCATTTTTATATTTTGGGGTATTTTAAGCATTTTTGTCCCATGAATTTTTTTCCTACAACTACCATTTTTGAGATAGATGTGATTGAAAAAGAAAAAATTGATGAATGAGATATTGTAACAGAATTCTTTTTTCTGTGTATTTTATCCAATTCTCTTGTATATACAATCCGGTACAATTACACAGTGAACTTGCCATAATAATTGATTAGTCATTTGCTGTTTATTGAAAACATATCAATAATAAAAAAATAACAATAATATTAAACAATTTTTCATGAAAAATTCCAACTGACAGCTGTACTACAGGAAATCTTTTAATATATTTAATGTTTGTATACGAATAAAAAAGTAAATAAGCAAGTATTGAATATCTTTTATGTGAAGTTGATTATATTAATAAGTCATTTCCCTAAGCACTTTTTTTATTTACTAAATGAAACACGTTGAAAAACCAATGGTACAATAGTACAGTGTGCTTCGATTATTTTTAACCGACTTCAAACAAAACAGGAGGAGGTTATCAATTCGACTGTATTTTTTTTTGTCTGTTTTAATGTTTGTTACCTCAGAACTTTTGACTGGGTGAACCGATTTTGATAATTTTATCTATTTGAAAGCTAGTGCTTCCCGTGTGGTCCCATTTCCACAGTCCCCAGTTTTGGTCGAGTTCTGATAACGGTATCCATGAGAAAATCATAAAAGTCATAAATTTGCATTAAGTATGAACGACAAGAGGACGAATAACTCAATATCACTTCGATGTTTCTTTTTTTAGTGACATGTTAGTGAGTGTACTTCAGATTCACTAAAAATCACAACAAAAAAAAAACTTTTAACAAAAAGAAAACCGACTTCTAAAGGAAAACTTAAAATATATTAAAATGCACTAAAACGTAAAAAAATAACGATAATATAATGTAGTTAAAATTATTGTTATTTTTGGAGTCGGTGTCAGCCAAGCTAATATAGCAAACTGTTCTGTCAGAGTTGTTTCTTTAGCTGACACCGACTCCAAAAATAACAATAATTTTAACTACATTATATTATCATTATTTTTTTACTTTTTAGTGCATTTTAATTTGTTTTGGAAAAGTTTTTCTTTTGAAGTCGGTTTTCTTTTTGTTAAAAGTTTTTTTTTTGTAAGTCAAAACCAGTTGGAAAATTCACATGTACTTTCAATTTAATTACTAATTTAGTTACTATCGAATCAGTTTATGATATGAAACTGAAATTACTCCAAGATATCGTTCTTCATGTACAATTTTGGAAGATACGCCAGAAACCATTGGCTCAAAGGGACTCAATTTTCGTTCAAAGAATTCACGAATGTTTTAAATGAAACAGATTTTGATATATCGACTGAAGAAATAGCTGAGGGAATACGATTTTAGTCGATATCTTGGAAATGAATCGTTCAATGGTGAAAGTGTCTCGTAAATTGTATTTTTTTGGGGTTCAAATTAAAGAAGAAAATGATTTTTATCATAATCAGAGATAAAAATATCAACTCCTTATATTCAACAATTTTATTTCCTAATTCGATGAAACTTAGTAAATAGAGTGATTTTTATCCAAAAAATAATTGTCTAATTCAACTACTGGGTGAGTAGTTATTTTATTTCGAAGCGTTTCTCGAAAGACCTCGATATCTCTTTACCTTAAATAATTCAAAGGCACATAAATCTGGTTGAATTTACGACTGAACCACAAGATTTCCACTGAAGAACTGCTTTGGGATATCATCCTCGTAAATTATTTTATATGACATCTCATGAACTAACCGTCTTATTCTGAAAGACACGTAATTTGTACATCAAGGAATTATCATGACTTTAGCGTCTTACATTTCTGGTTTCAGTGTTTGAATTCTATGATATTGAGAGGAGAAAGATTTGTGCAGTTACATTTGGACATTCAATATAAATACACATATGTTTGTATTTTAATATGAAATAAACAAAGTGAGAGGAAAAACATTATGGAAAATAAAATTTTCACTCACACATCTCACAGTCAGTTAAGTAAATAATAATTACAAGTGAAAATAAGTGTTATATTAAATTTTTCAATAAGAATGTCAAATTTACATAAAATAATGGCTGTTCTTTTACAGTTCTTTTTTCCCCATTTCAGTTTTTATTTTCATTTTTTTTTCTTGCGCTCACTCTTAGGAAAAGTGTAGTATTACAAGTATTACATAAAGTTTTGCATTTTCTCAAAGTGTGAGTGTTAAGTTGGGGAAGGTGTGCACATGTACCGGCTGTCCGTTCACCAAAAATTTTCGAATCACGTTAATTATGATATTTGTAAAATTTTTGAGGTCCTCAATTTTTTTATTCAGACGATGAAATAAAGCAATAAAAACGGATTAACCGTCGATTTTTTTTAGCCGTAAATCGAATCGAAATGCTGCTTTTTTGCATTCGAAGCATTCGAACAAGCATTGTGAATAAAAGTGATAAGTGAAAAATTAAAAACTGGAAAAACTGGAAACTAAATATCTATGAAAATGAGTCCAATTTTGTAACTGGAGGGTTTTGAGAGGTGCTTAGCTCGAATGTAACAACGGAAATGGCGCCCGAGGTATAAACTGACCAGAGTGGGTAGTATACTACTTACTTTGGGGGTCATTTTTGTTTGATATTCAAGTTTAGCGGCGCCGTTTAAGCCCCGAGTAACAAAATTATGCTAATTTCCATCCATCCACTTCCCAATTTTTCATTTCTCTCTCATCACTTTTGTTCACAAAGTTTGTAGACGTCCTCACGAATCGAACGCAAAATACCGTATTCCAATCCTATTTACTGTTCAAAAAATCGACATTTCAACCCTTTAGTTTCTCGACTCATTATAACGGATGATCTAGAATAGCCATAATTCAATGAGATGGCTGGATAACACAGAGTAAACGATTTGGTAAAAAAAAGTTAATGAAACGAATGAAGCTTGATTTACGAAGAAGAATTTCTTGTAATTTTTGTTCAGAAATTTTCTCTGTTTGGTAGAAATAGAGGCAAAGTAATTGAAACCTGTTCGAGTTAATAAAAAGGTTTAATCAAGATAACGTTATTTTTTTACAGTGTCGGAATCAAGGACCACTGAATAACGGCCAGCTAACCGAACCTTTCAATCTAGCCTAACCTCACGTAACTTGAGACACGAAACCTTTTTTTTTTGGTGGGGGAAGGGACATCTTGTAAATAATATATATATTATTATTAATGTTTTATTTACTCAAAAAAATAAAAATATTAACTTTTTTTTTTTGTATGTACTTTTCTTGTTTTAATGTTCAGGGATAAATTTTCTTTTTAGGTATTTCCATCACATAATACTCCACTACTGTTTTTTTTCTTCTCCACTGTCATATTAACGGTGATATATATAGAAACTTTGTGTATATTTTTTGAAATAATATCATAATTTATATATGTGTTATTTTTTTTCTTAGTTGTACAACCCTTAACTTATCCCTTCCTTGTGACTCCATCCACCGCTTATGCTGAACATATATATCTCATCATAATGTAATTCTGGTGTGTGCCATGTTATAGTGTAGTTATGTTTTGAAAAGTATTTTTAATACGGGAGTTATGAGTGTGTGAACAGTCGTTTTTTTTTTTTTTGTAATCATGTAACATACGCATGATGTGACAGCGTGTTTCAGGAAAATTAAGGTCGTAAATTCAAGCTCAAGTATTGATACTGTGGAATATACCAACTTTTAACATTGGAAGGAGACAATGTCTCACCTTTTCTGCTACTGCCCAGCTCTTGTCATGAGGAGATGGACTTACTTGGACTAGCCTCTCTTTGACGACCTCTCCGACCTGGAATCCGTCGTTGACGTCAAACTTCTCCTGCTGTTCTTAAACAGTTCCAAATGGTTCATGGAGTAGTGTCCGGGGCTGAGCCAACACTTTTTCGGTATCACAACGGACCCTATGGTATAGTGTGTCCCACCCCAGGGCAACCACTCTAATCTAACCTAACCTAACATTCAGATAGGTTTAAAGGATCTACTCAATTAAATTAAATCGGAATTTTTTTTCCAATTTTAAATTTAATAGAGAACCGTAAGGCATAAATATCTTAGAATTTCGGAATCTTTATAAAATCTGCTCGACGACATTGTTTAAAGCCGACATAAAGAAGCTAAAAAAATTTGTGCTATCTTGACCAGGAGGTGGGAGCCAGCGTTTCTCGAGGGTGAAACAATTTATGCTGAGAATGACAACGGAAATCGATATAGGAATAAATTCCAAGAAAAAGGGTCCCCGAGAAGGGATGACTCTATTGTGAAACTTGTTAAAGATAGCTGAAACTATCTCATATAACCAAAATCTTCAAAAAGATGAATATTTTTATACCCTGTATATATGTAATATACATCCAAGGTATATTAAGTTTCGTCAAGATTGTAACGCTTAAAAATATTGATGGTTAGGTTAGGTTATATTGGCTGCCCACGAAGGACACACTTAGGCTATAGAGCCCATTGTGATACCATAAATGTGTTTTACCACTTTTCCGCTGATAATTTCATTTATCAGCTCCTCAATTTCAGAGTCTAAGTGCACCTCCTTCATCAGCCCATCACAATTATTAATTAAATTAATTTTGTTGCGACGGCGGGAATCGAGCCCGCTACCACATTAAGCATACCGCGGGCGGAATTGGTAACGCCTTAACCAACAAAATAGGCGACAATAGAGTTAATAAGGCGACAAAATAAAAATATTGATAATACCAACAAAATTTTGATAAAAATGTTCATAAAACTACCTAATTAGTCCATTTTCGATTGTCCGACTGTCCATTTGCTTGTCTGCCTGTCTGTAAACACGATAACTCAAAAATGAAAAGAGATAACAAACTGAAATTTTTATAGTGTGTTGAGGGCATATAAAGTGAGGAACTGTACCCTGTACCATTCTGTATTATACACTGATAGGAAAGAAACATCGAGGAAAGAAAATTCCCACATACGTTGTTATATTCTTAATTAACCACGAAAATATTTTACGAGTATATATAAATTTTTCGCAAAGTCATGTATCATCATTCTTAAATTTAAACTTCATTTGTCACTTAATGTGTTATGTTTTTGGGTTTTTCTTTTATTTATGGCTTATTTTGTATTACAACTGGTACTTTTTTAATATATTTTCTCAATTTTTTAAGATAACTCCTTTTTGAAAAAAAATAAAACTTTTTTTCTTACATAAAAATTAAATTAAAAGAAATTTCTTACATTATTTAACAAAGATATATTTCGAAAGAAAATTGTGCATAGAATCCTATGTGATGTCATAAATTTGTCATAAGCTGATGCAAAAAGTAGAAAATAAATTTATCGTTAAAAAGCGTGGGGTGCGAAATTTCAATTATAATAAGTATGTTATTGACAGATATAAGTAACAGTAAAGTCATTATAAAATATCTTAAAAAGCACTTCACGCTTTTTATACCATCAAGGTATGTATATTAAGGTTAGTCCCAGGTTTGTAACGCTTGTCTGCCTGTCAACCCGATAGTCCAAAACGGAAAAAAATATAAAGCGGAAATTTTCATAGTTGTTCAGGACGTAAAAAATAAGGTCGACTTCGTAAATGACCCACATAGGTGAACTCGGTCTGGATTTTTTGCAAATTTCTTAAAGGGGGTAGCCTTTAGAAAAAATCGGGAAAAATTTTTGTTTCCGATTTCGATAAAAGTCTGTATATAAGGTAATTTTGACCCAAGTATACAAAAATCGGTTGTATGTATCGATTGGATGCATAGTTTCTGAGAAAATCGCTATTTGTGTCCAATTTTTGATTATATCTCAAAAACCACGCATTCAATCATTAAATAAACCCTATTTTTGGATTTTTTGGGTCAAAATTACCTTATATAATGAATTTTATCGATATCGAAGGCAAAAAAAAATTTTCGATTTTTTGCAATTTTCTGAAGGGAAACAAACCCCTTAGAAAAAGTCGAAAAAATACGGGAAAAAATTTTTGTTTCCGATTTCGATAAAACTCTGTATATAAGGTAATTTTGACCCAAAAAATACAAAATTCAGGTTTATGTATCGATTGGATGCCTAGTTTCTGAGAAAATCGGTCTTTGTGTCCAATTTTTGATTATACCTCAAAAGCCACGCATCCAAATATTAAATAAACCTAAAATAATAGTTTTTATCTTGCATAAAATGAAACGAATGTAATAAAAAAAACTTTCTCTGATCCGAAATTCTACTTTGAAAATTAATTATTAAAGGCAAATATTATAAAATTGGGTAATTAAACCTTTTTAGATAATAATTAGTATACTAATAATGTTTCTAAAGTTTATTTATTAAATAAAAATTACAAACCGAAAAATTCAATTAAAAAATATAATATTTCAAATGATTACATTTAAATAAGTTTATTATATATTTTATATAAAATAAAATAAAATAAATACTTCTTATGTATCCTTTGCGTTGCTGAACCGGGGGAAATTAAACTAGCAGAGTTGATTATATTCTATTTTGATATATTATGTATATAAATATAGTTAGTATAGATATAAAACCCAAAGTTTATATTTTAATTTGTATTCGACCGGATATAATCTATTTACAAGGAAATACATATAAATATTTATATAAAATATAATATGGGTAAGGTGTTGTACCATGGATCGCTATTCAGTTTCTTGAGAGATCTAAGTTTAGCCGCCGCTTCTTGTCTATTGGCGTAGGCAAGTGACTTTACATTTCGTGAAATAAAATAATTTAATGGGGTTAGATTGTACGATCTTGGACGCCATTTATGGTCCATTACGTAAAATTAATAAAACATGTCATAAATTTTCATTAAAAAAAAACTTTCAAGAATTTTCAAGCTCTGGCTTGTTTAGTTTATTAGTTTATTCATTATGAAATAACAAATCAAACTAAGCACAAAGAGAATTATAGATTTAATTTTATGTGTTTTTGATTGCTTAGTTTTTTTTACCCATAACATTTAGCTAAAATTGTCCGATTACCCCTAACTATGCTCATATCTTGAGAAAGATAAATAACTTAGCTATGCAACTCACATCAAATTGAGGACTCTCAGCATAACAGTTTTCATAAAGAAGGCACAACGCACAACTAGGTATAACTACGAATTTTCGATTGCCATGACAATACTTCAAGTCTAAGGGTCTATTTGAGTAACGCCACTTTAAGTTTACTCTTTTACCCTTTAAATGAGCTCATTTAGGTCCAAATAGGACCAAGCATAACAAAGTTACATATCTAAACATATTGTTTATTTTTAAAGAAACAAAAAGTGGTGTTTAAAGGTAAATTTCTTGAAGAATCATATAAATATGATAATTGTGGTACAAGGTATGACACTTTACTATTCTACTACTATTCTACTACGAGTATAGAATGCTACGAGCAGCAACGCAAGCATTAGTTATATATTATATTAAAAATTTGTATAAACACAAATTTGAAAGATTATTTTAAAAGATAGTTTATTTGTTATAATATTTTGTTTTGAAAAGTAAATAATTGGAATACGAAGGACTATACGTTAGTTTATTTTATATATGTACATGTTATAGCGTTCCTTCGGTTTTGTGTGATAAGTAATACGTAGAACCTGGATTGTTATGTTGTTAAAAGGTTAAACTTTTACGATATTTTTTAAAAAGTATATCCTTTTTTTTAAATAATTATGAACAATGATATTTATCCAAAAATTTAAAGTCATTTGAGTTGGTTATGTATTAGGAAATAAATTTGGAGCGTCAGCTAGAATAAGCACTGAGTTGGACTAAATATGCAATCTGGATATTGATTATTCAATTTTATGCTTCTGATGAGATATAAATTTGACGAACCCAATGTTTAAAAAGTGTAAAAGCTGGGTTTCTTTCTTTAAATTGCTTTGCTCATTAAAGTTGGAGTATCTAGGGAAATATCTTATACAAAGGTTGCCAAAAAAAATTTACTTTGCTTTTATTCATGGGATAGAGACCACAGTTAAGAGGTCTTTCAAGTTTAAAAAAATCAATTTTTTCCCCAATTTTTGTATTATTAGTTGTAAGAATACATTTCAAATCTTACAAAAACAAAGTTCGTATCATTTTTAAAGTTACAAATAATATAAGTTTATAAGAAAAAACAAAAAATAACAATTTTTAGCGTATTATTTAACGCACGTTAAAAAAAACACTTCTGGGAAAACAAAAAGCTAAAAAAAAATTATTTGGGGAACAGAAAAGCCACTTAGAAGGAATTATTTGGCTTATTAAATGGTCCAGGAATTGCTGACTAATGATGAAAAACTTTAAAGGCATTTTCCTCAAAATATGGTTTTACAAAACGATTTCAACGTTTTTGTAAAAAACTATTCTATCAAATGGCTTAAATCTTTGTGCAACTTGTTGAAAATAGCTTAAACCAGACCCCAAATATCCAAAGTCAGTAATTCTATCCTTACCTTATGCATCATTTTCCACAAACAGTATTAAATACATAGAATATTATGATAGCTATCTTTTGAAAGGTCACGTATTTTTATATCAACATATAAATCAAATATACATTCGAATCCTGACTCTAATTGTAATCATGTTACAATATCAGCGCTTAAAGCTTATACTAGCTATGCCCTCTGTATGGTTATTCTAACTAGAGCTTTATACATAAAGCACATCACAACAATATATAAAGTATACGATTGTATCAACTCTCTAATTGTAGAGACCATTGAATAAAGTTTGTTTTCCCCCTAAAGTCAAAAGATATTTATCTATTAGAATAATGACTTCATCGCAACTTGTATTCATATACGTATACATTTATATACCGTATGTTCTATAAGTCTTTAACCAAACAAAACCGTGTGCGATGTTGTCAAGGAGGTGGACAAATTTTTGCTGAAAATGACAACGGGAATAGATATAGGAATGAATTCCTCTTAGCAAAAAGTGTCATTGAAATACTACTGTGCCCAAAAAATAAGGTGACATTGTATTTATTTTGAAAATTCTTTATTTATTCTTCCAAATCAATTTCATCCCCTTCAAAGTAATCCCCTTCCGATGCAATGCACTTATGCCAATGGATTTTCCAATCTTCAAAACACTGGTTGTAGTCACTTTCCGGGATTGCCTTCAGTCCCGTCTTCGCTGCGGCTTGAATCTCCTCTATCGTATCAAAACGGTGTCCCCGGAGCGGTCTTTTGAGCTAGCTGAACAGCCAGAAGTTGCACGGCGCCAGATCAGGTGAATACGGTGGTTGCGGAACGATATGGTTTGAGTTTTTGACGAAATCATCACGAATTATGAGTGAAATCATCACAATTCCGGCCTTTTTAGGCGGATAGCGTTACGCAAATGATGCATAACGTTCAAATAATATTTCTTGTTGACTGTTTGGCCGAGCGGAAGGAATTCATAATGCACAACAAACGCGCGCAGTTTAAATTCAAATGTCACCTTATTTTTTTGACACAGTATTATATTTCTTAAATTAATCGAAACGACACGATCAAATGTTATTAAATCTATATGATCTTTTCGAATCATATTGCCGTTAATACGCTTCGATCGGCACCTCAACGAAGTCCTTCGAAAATCATTTTTGTTCGCGCGATATCGACGACGAAAAAAATGTATACGGGTGTACGTGCATTCGTGTACGTACACACACACACACCTTGTCATAACCATAAAACGTAAAAATATGTTGAAAATTTCGATTTCGAAAATGGAACTTATTACAATAACTTCCTATAGTGGGATGTTAACAAACGAGTGTTGTTAATTCAAAGATGTGAGCCACTAAAAAATCATCCCTTTATTATTAATTACATTATGCTGAATGAAAATTCGACCTCAGTATTAAAACTTAAGAAGTTTTGCATGTGTTAGCTACAGACATAGTTTATCAGTTGTTCAATAAAATTTTAATTAAAAAAAATAACCTTATTATTTTCAACCAATAATCAGGTAAAAATGAATAATAAAGGTAAGAAAGGATTGAGAAACTTGAAGCTACAGAAATATCTATCTATAACGAAATTCTTGATTAGTCATTTGATTAAAATATTTATTATGCGATAAAAAGTTTCTGAATAACTTTTTTGGCTATTTGTACATATTCATTTAAGACAAAAAGCATAGCAACTAACTTAATTAATTGTTTAAACGTCATTTGTATTCAGACATTGTGTTAATCGATAAAAGTTCTAAATAATACTTAAAAAAGTTATGTATTTTTAAAACATTGATGAAACTTAATTACAATTCAAAATTTCATTCTTTTCCGAACTTAAAAGTATCTCTCTATCCATTTCCGGTGATCCAATTTTTCTATAGTTGGTAAAAATTGTATGAATTCATGTTTATACATTAGATTTTGCATTTTAACATTTACTACGTCACGAACATATCACACTGTGCCTAAATAAAGTTTATAATCTGAGAATTTTTTTGTATATATTATTCAATTAACTTATAATCTCTATATATTATATATGCGAAAGTAAGCATGTTTGTTCGTTTGTTTGTTTGAATAATTACGACTATTATACATTTAAAAAAATAGAAAACCATACATATATTTTACCTGTGTAAAACAATCCTTACCATTATTTCGAGTGTTATAGAAAGAGGATACGTAAGAGCAATCTTTATCAATCTTTACTTCTAAACCCAGCGAAGCGGGTGGGTATCACTCTAATTAATTATACCTACATAGCTTTTAAAGAAGTTTTTTCTGGTGAAGTTCAATTTTATTTATGATATAGAATGGAAATAAAATACAGAATTTTTTTATTACTTTTTATTCAGCAAACCAATGCAGTTTCCTAATTTTGATTCTTGATACTTTATTGTTTTACGCCGGGGGGTGTAAATTTTACTTGCTATCAAAATTCGGCAATATATGAAGAATTCTATTTTATGTAAAGATTAGTTTTAGAAGAGTATAAAAGTGATTATTTCTGAAAGGTAAGAACGGGTTACAGTCCACCCGTAATGAAAGAAATAAGAAAATTTGCACAATTTTTTCAGGTTATAAAAACACGATAGAATATTTTGGTAATTAAACTTTACAACCAAAAAATTTAAAAATTAACACTGTCCATAAAAAAAACACAATATGAAACCTTCTCATACTAATTTCCGATTTGTTAAAAACCGCGGGATACACAAACTATGCCTTGAATAAATTTAAAAAAATATAATTTATCAATTTTAACATAAATATTTATAGCTTCAACATATAGTAACAGTTAGTTGATTATAGTATAAATACATAAAAAATAGCAAACAATTAACTTTTTACGCATAAATGCCTTTATGACTACCGATACGATAAGTATTGATTAACAATTATTTATAAAACGAAACCATACTACTAGATAGTATAACATACATGTATACAATATTTATATAAATAAAAATTAAAGAGCATGTGTAAGTTTACACGTTATCAACCAAGATCTTTAGCTTCAAATACCAAAAGTAAAAAGAAAATAAAAAAATTTACCAAACTCTTATGGAAGAATATTCATTTTATAGTTACAAGAAATATCAAAAAACATAATCCTAGAGAAAACAAACAAATTAAAATTAAATCTCTAATTTTACTGAATTTAAATCAAGTGAAAACAGATAATTGACTGAGTTAATTGTTGAAATACCATGTATAGACAGTGTTGATTACATAATCGTTTGTTTTTCATGCCATGTAAGTAAAACATGTCACACACACATATAACTGATATTCCCATATAACACATACTAATTTGCGCCTAATTTTCGCCCTCACGAGTAAACTGTGATGCTAACGAAAAAATGTTTCAAACGAAATAAAGTTGCTTAATTTTTTATAAGGAACATTTTTTACATTTAAACTTTTGTTCGTTCTCTAAATGTTTACAAGATGGGTCCTACGGACTCAAGACCCAGTGGACCTATGTTGCTCATTTATGAACTAGACTTCACTTTTTACATCCTAAGTACGCTATAAAATATTAATAAATATAATAATGTATCAGCTTGGTATCTTCTTCCATTTTTTAGTTAGTTTTACAGACGAACAGACGGGCAACCGAAAATGGAATAATTAGGTGATTTTATGAATACCGATATCAAAATTTTGTTCGTAGCATCAATATTTTTAAGCGTTACAAACTTGGGACTAAACTTACTATACCTTGATATATATATCATTAATACATGGTATAAAAAGTGAAAATAAACAATTTACTGAGTTAATTGTTGAAATACCCTATTGAATTGTTGCGCAGTCATGGTAGAGAAACAGATCGTGCCCCCAGCTCCCAGTGGATAATTTTGGCTTTAAAGGTGGCTGTTATAACTAGCTCTTTTGGTAGTTATAACAGCGAATACTATCGGATCGACTTAATATGAAATGAAAAAGACAAGACTCACTATTTGAACCTACAACTTTTCAACAGTCTTTCTTTTATAGCTTTTGCAAGAGTGAAAATTTAAATTTTACCTTAATTTGAACTCTCTCGCGGAAAAACAAAGATTTTTACCTTAACGTGTAAGTAAATAATATTATGTTTTTAATTACCTTACTTATAACGTTAGCATGTAAACATATACTTAATCGTTAATATATATTTTATATAAATAAAATGTTTATAAAATACAAATATATAACTTGATATATATAATATAAAAGATAATATTTTATTTGTATTATTTTTGTTTAATGAATTAGAAACATTAAGATATGCATTTAATATTATATGGGTTGGATTTCTATTTGTATTTATTATTATTGATTAAATATTAATATTAAAATATATATAATTCTCACTTCATCATCAAATCTGTATCTATATGTATCTGTTATAGATATCTTTTTGTGTATATATCTGTGTTGTATGGAAGACTCTTGTACCTTTGATATCATTATTATTTTACATTTATTCGATATTTTTACTTAATTCTGTCTATAACTAACGAAAAAAATAAGCATAGAAGAGTAACAAATAATTAACTGAAAAGATTAGATGCAGAAGAGACCGACTAGATGCATTAAAAGGTAATAATGTATCGCGGATTACATCATAATGTAATAAGGATTATTACTTTTTGTTTTTGTTTACTTTTAATCATTTATACGATATTTATTTACATCAATTTTAATATGATACATACAACGTAAACTAAATATTGACAAATATCTTGTCTAGTAATCTAAATTAAAGAGAATTGAAAAAAATACACTCGAACCAGAACTCCTCCATAAGGATTACCTCCATGGGAGTATTTTCAGTTAAGGAGGTTATTTAATACGATTATTACAACCACTTCTAAAAAATTAAAAACTTAATAACAGTATTTTGAATCAGGAATAAGCTTATGAGGAATTATTTGTTTATGATATGATCCAGAAATACTTGACTGATATACATAAAAAAATATGAAACGTTTTTTTCTCTTAAACAAGCTACACTCGTTTTTCCAATAATTACATATAATTGAAAGTGATACAAGTGAAATTTACAAAATTTAAAAAAATAAAACTTTTTTTTTCAGGTACGGAACCCATTACTAGCACTTGAAATTTATTTAAGAACACTCTCCATTAAATTGCCTTTTTCTTTAAAAACTTTTTAAAGCTTTGAGAGGATTTCGAAGTTCATCGATAAGTTTTTAGTTTGTTCGGGTACGAAACCCTAAGCTCTTACTTGAAACATAGCTAAAAACACTATCAGTTAAATTACCTGTCAAACGAAACAAGGAGATCAAAATCAGTTCACCCGTTTAGGTACTACGATGCCACAGAGACATGCAGACACACACACATAGCGGTCAAACTTATAACATACCTTTTTTTTAGTTCGGGGTCTAAAAATGAATAGCATTTGTGTATTATTTCATCTATTAGTGATTTTATCTAAATCTTTATGCATCAATATTTCAAAAACTATGGCAAATATCGAAAATTTTACTCTTAATTTTCATCTAATTTTCCCAAGTTTTAGTAGAACATACTCTCAAAATTTGAAAATTAAGTCTTAAATATTTTGATACATTAATTTTTTATTTCATACATTTTTATTTTTTATTTCTGTTTTATTTATGTTTTTTAAAGCCCAGTGAAAATCTGATTCTCGATTGCTTGCTTTGTCTCATAGGTGAAAGTGAAACTTCATACATTTGCTCAAGACTGTAAGAAGGTAAACTTTGATCAAGGTACAACAGTTTATCGTATCAAAATTTAAAAATATTATTTTATTCTTTTTTATTATACGAACATAAAACTTTTTATATTATATTATTATTATTATTACTGTATTCATTATTTAATATATTTATTACTTATAATATGAAAAAATAAAAAACTTTTTATTTTATGTATTTTTTTTTTAATAAAAAAATTAATTATAAATAATAAATTTGTTTCAAATTATTATTAGTTTGATTTCCTTTTTATGTTTGATTATTGTTTTTGTGAATTATTATTTTTAAGTAAATGGATAAAAATAGATTTTAATGCATTTTTAATATTAAATTTTTCTTTGAAGATAAGTTATTTCCTTAAAACTCAACTTTTAATTTTTTGTTAAATTTAATTATTTATTAAAATTTTAATTTTAATTTAAAGATTATCGAAATGAGTTTTCAGTTTTCTTTAATTAAGAGATCAAGAAATTTTGTTTTAGTATTTAAACTCCAAATTTAAATTTGTGTACTATGCAATTGATGTCTCGAAAACTATAAACTTGAACGAATTTTAGCTAACGGCCATTATTTTGGAACGTTATAATTATAAAACATATCTGAAGCAATAGTAAAAGAATGAGATGAACGATGTCTTCTTTCTGTCTTCTTTCTGAAGAGCCTAAATGGCCGAGCGGTCTAAGGCGTTAGTCAAAGAACGTTGGACTATTTAAACTTAGGTTGCGGGTTCGAAGCAGGATAGATTACATTGTCGTTGCTTGGGTAAGAACGAAGTAACCGACTCCACCCACATCAAAAAATGTAATTGTAAAATATGTTTGTAATTGAATAAATAAAGATTAACAAATAATGGTGTGGGTGGCCTCTGTATTTAAAATAATTATAAATAAGGACGATTTTGTGAAAATTGGTGAAAATTTAGAAAAAGGGTATTTATTTGAATGTATTGTCTGCCTATTATAAATGGACTGTATATATGAAATATATTGTTAGGCCCTGGACAGCGTTATCCTTAAAAACGTGGCTCTAGCACACTAAATCATTCATATTATTATTAAGTAATAATATTTTAAATAACCTAATTTGAAATATTTATTCATTAAGCTAGTCAGCTAATTTATATTATTAAGTTACTTATGTTAACAATCATAATAATTGAATTGATGTCTAATTTGTAATCCAACGGCATGGTTTTGATTATATTTACTTGTCAGCAAAAACTAATCCCACCAAAAACATAAATGTGTAAAAAGGCGTAGATGTCACAGAATTCCAATAAACTCAATTACGTCAGCCCAAAAAAGTTGTGAAATCCCGTAGAGAAAAAAATTCTTCGAAAAAAAATTATAAAAATGGCATAAATTTATTGCGTAACTTTTCCGTAAAGAAACATTAAAGTATTACATTAGCAACTTTTCGGTGACTTCATACCTACACGCACCTGTATAGGAGAACAAAAGATAATCGTTAACCCCCTACTATCTCCCTCCTCCCCTCTAATGTTATGACGTAATAATTGTTTCACAACTTTTATGAAACATCAAAATTTAAATTTAAACAATCAAAGTATTCTTTAGATTAAAGTCAAGCACCTACTTAACAAAGGCCTAATTTTTTTTACTAAAGTAAGAAAATTATTGGTTTAAATTTCTTGTCAAGTTTCTCCTTAGTACGTATTTATTTAATATTTTACTTCGCAAGTTTTTTATTTTTAGATTCGATTTTATATTCCGAAAACTTGCGAAGTAAAATATTAAATAAATACGTACTAAGGAGAAACTTGACAAGAAATTTAAACCAATAATTTTCTTACTTTAGTAAAAAAAATTAGGCCTTTGTTAAGTAGGTGCTTGACTTTAATCTAAAGAATACTTTGATTGTTTAAATTTAAATTTTGATGTTTCATAAAAGTTGTGAAACAATTATTACGTCATAACATTAGAGGGGAGGAGGGAGATAGTAGGGGGTTAACGATTATCTTTTGTTCTCCTATACAGGTGCGTGTAGGTATGAAGTCACCGAAAAGTTGCTAATGTAATACTTTAATGTTTCTTTACGGAAAAGTTACGCAATAAATTTATGCCATTTTTATAATTTTTTTTCGAAGAATTTTTTTCTCTACGGGATTTCACAACTTTTTTGGGCTGACGTAATTGAGTTTATTGGAATTCTGTGACATCTACGCCTTTTTACACATTTATGTTTTTGGTGGGATATCACTTCTTTTTGCCAGGCAATAGTATTTAAGTAGAAAGTGTTTGTAACAATTTTAACTCACCATTATGCATACATTGAATTACTGTTGAATACTGAGCCTCGTACGTCAAGAAATATGCCGAACAAGATGTCATCAAAATTGTGTTATTTATAAATATTATAATGAAAATTTCATTTTCATATAATTGATATTGATTATTATATAATACATTCTATATAATTTACGCCTAATTTGCGTCCTCATGGGTAAACAGTCATGTTTTCGAAAAAATGTTTTGTGCAAAAGTTGGTTATTTCTTTATAAGGAATATTTTTTACATTAAAATTTTTGTTATATCTCTAACGGTTTACAAGATGGGTTCCACAGACCCAGGAATCAATTGACGTATAATGATAATCTACGAACTTGACCTCACTTTTTACGTCCTGAGTACGCTATAAAAATTTCATCTTAATATCTCTTTTCGTTTTTGAGTTATCGTGTTGGCAGACAGATGTGCAAACGGACAGACAGATATTATGTAACTGCAAATATTTAGGCCTTATTTATGGGTAATACGCACAGCTTGATTTCATATGATAGTTCTGCACATGAATTGACCCTGAATATTACAACGGCTCATACAGGGGCCTTATATTTTGTAATTGCGCATATTTGGGTCTTATATATTGGTATTGCGCACACTTTGATCCCATATAATTGTTCTGCTCATGGGATAATCTGGAATATAACAACTGCGCACACATTGACCTTAAATTTTGTAAGTGTGCATATTTGGGTCTTATATATTGGAAGTACATACAGATTAATCACAAATTATAGTTCGGCCCATGCATTTATCCTAAATCTTACAACTACGCATACGCTGAATTTATATTTTGTTACTGCGCGTATGTAGGCCTAATATATTGCTAGTGCACGCATGTGGATTACATGAAATATTACTGCGCATGGGTTGATTCTAAATATTACAACTGCGCAAACAGGGACCTTATATTTTGTAAATGGGCATATTTGGTCCTTAAATATTGAAAATGCGCATAAATTAATCACAAATGATAGTTCTGCGCATGCATTTTACTTGAATCTTAGAACTGCGCATTAGCTTAGTTCATATTTTGCTACTGCGCATATGTAGGCCTTATATATTGCTAGTGCGCACATGTGAATTAGATGTAATAGTACTGCGCATGGGTTGACCCTGAATATTACAACTGCGCATACAGGGACTTTATATTTTGTTAGTGCGCATATTTGGGTATTATATCCGGGAAGTACGCACAGATTAATCAATAATTATAGTTGTGCGCATGCATTTATCCTGAATCTTGCAACTGCGCATACGCTGAATTTATATTTTGTTACTGCGCACATGTAGGCCTTAAATATGGCTAGTACACGAATGTGGATTACATGAAATAGTACTGCGCATGGGTTGATTCTAACTATTACAACTGCGCAAACGGGAACCCTATATTTTGTAAATGGGCATATTTGGTCCTTAAATATTGAAAATGCGCATAAATTAATCACAAATGATAGTTCTGCGCATGCATTTTACCTGAATCTTAGAACTGCGCATTAGCTTAGTTAATATTTTGCTACTGCGCATATGTAGGCCTTATATATTGCTAGTGCGCACATGTGGATTAGATGTAATAGTACTGCGCATGGGTTGATCCTGAATATTACAACTGCGCATACAGGGACTTTATATTTTGTTAGTGCGCATATTTGGGTATTATATCCGGGAAGTGCCCACAGATTAATCAATAATTATAGTTGTGCGCATGCATTTATCCTGAATCTTGCAACTGCGCATACGCTAAATTTATATTTTGTTACTGCGCACATGTAGGCCTTAAAAATTTCTAGTGCGCACACGAGGATTACATGTAATAGTACTGCGCATGGGTTGACCCTCAATTCAAGCAAGTCTCTGTCGAATGTCCAAAATCGCATCTTTCTATAATTTAGAAGTCCCTTAGAATCGGTATAGCTGAATCATTTATAGATAAATCAATTATAGTGGAAGTGATGGAAAAATAATAACGCCACTAACCTTACCATGTTTTGTTATCAAATCTAAACGTGTATACAAAATTTCAACTCAATCGGTTGAAGATATCTGCTTTAAAATTGAGCTATAAGATTCCCCCCCACCCCATTTAACAAAATATGGCGGAAGCGACGGGAAAATTCGGTCAATTCAACCATAAAAATTCAATGTCTTTCAAAGTCAGCGTACTTACAAAATTTCAACGCAATCGGTTGAGGGTGTCGGCTTCAAAATTGGGTTGCAAGATTATTTATTGTTGAACATAACAATACCATTGTTTTTAAGAAAATAAAATTCGTTGTCATAGCAACGGTTAGTTGTGAACGCTAGAACAGATATTAACAAAATGGTTTAAAACTTCTTGTGAAATTATATTTATACTTTTTTAAAATTTAAGGACAAAAATAGTATGCTTTTGCATTAACGAAATAAACAGGACTGGTTATTTACTTTCTCGAGGGTAAATGATTGTTTTTTCGAAAAAATGTTTCAAACAAAAGTTGTTTATTTTTATGTAAGGAACATTTTTTACATTTAAACTTTTGTTCTATCTCTTACCATTTTTTCGAAAATTGCAATTTAATTTTTTACTTTATTAGCTCTTCACGGGAAAACAATTACCTTTACAAAAAAATTTTTCATACAGAATTGTTTAATTTTATGCAAGGAACATTTTTTGCATTTAAACTTTTGTTCTATCTCTTACAGTTTTTGCTATAAAAGCAAATTAAAATTTTCCTAATTAATGTAACATAATAATTTTAATATGTTTTCTACATGGTACTTTGAATTTCATAGGGTCTTATTATTTTTTTTAATTTTTATAATATTTTAAGTTGGAAATATTGAAATACACAATTAATTTTTGAATATTTATATAATATTTATTCAAATTTAATCAATATTTAATTAAAATTATATAAATAACAAATTTCTAAGCGTATTTAAGTTTTACCATACAACTTGTATAGGAAAAAAAACTAGCCTTCTGATTGGTTCATATTTTCCCATGTATTTTTAAATAGGGAAAAAATGCACCTTTAATTAGCGAAATTTCCCATTTCCCGTTAAAAATTTTGATATTTGGTATTTTTTCTGGGGTATGATTTTTCTCTAATTTATTTTAATGAAAACCGCATCTTTATACCATTTCTCAGTTTTGCTGTGAATTTATATCAGTCAGTGACAAAATTTCGGGGCGTGGCCGTTTTTTGACGCGTTATTGCTCGGAAACGATGAGAGCCGTGAACGTGAGCTTTGATTTACGGCGTCCCAGGGTAAATATCTACTTAAGTTGAAAGTTTCAACATTATAGCTCCAGTAGTTTCTGAGATATAAGGGTGTGAAAAAGGGCTATTTGACGTCCTGTATATATAGTCACAACAAAAACATTCACATTTCACATATACATCATCATACATCATCATACATTACCCTTTCAATTTTCCATTTTACTTATCTACGCTAACGCACTGTTGTGCTATATGATATTCAATATTTAATTTTTACGTCATAATATTTTATATTTTGACCTAAATGTTTTATATTTAAAGGCAAGCTAAATATTCAAAATTCATACAGTGATTATTACAACTTGGACTTACATCTTTACAATACTGTGATTATTACAATCTAAGTTTAAAATCTAATAACGTAAATCATCAAGTCAAACAATAAAGTGATATTATTCTAAATATTAAAAAAAGTCGTTTTCATTCTACAAAGGATTCATAAGGTCTCTCCTTTCTAAATACAAAGACCTTTGGTGGCAGCATCTTCCCCCGGACCAAACCAGGTACTTGACAATATATCAAGGTATATTACTTTTAGTCCCAAGTTTGTTACGCTTAGAAATATTGTTGTTACGAAGAAAATTTTGCAATAATTGGAACTTGCTAGATCTGACGTCGCGTCGGGACGAACATAGAAATGGCTACTGCTATCAGTAACAGTATATACATTACTTTTATAATTTTGTGGCTTTATCATCAAATATTTAACTAGAAACAAACAAATAATTCATTTATTTTTATAAAAATTTCCAACATGCCTTTTTCAAAACTCTAATATCGTGATAATTAAATATAAAACATCAAAGTAACAAAAAATAAAAAAAGAGAAGAATGTGAAATGGTAATTTTCCAATAATCATACGGTATTATATATACATATATAGACAGAAACTCTTTGTGTTTATAAATTTAAAATAACAACATAAAAAGAAGGAAAAAATGTAGATTTTTCACATTGATTAAATAAAAATATACAACATATTAGTCCAAGAGCCAGTTCCATTTAATGTTCTATGGATATGAACGACTTATCGACTTTCCGAAACATTAATAAGGCTAACTGTATTGTAGATTCCATGATGAAGCGAAAATTCTATGATACAGTATACAATGTTAAGATATTGTATCTATACTAAATAAACACACACACAACTGCTTTATAAGAAGCTTTTGGCTTTCTCTTATTATCAAATTCCAACTTATCAAAAGTTTAAGGATTTGACAAAAATTGTTGAGAATTATGGTATATATAAAAAAGATCATGATTTATTTCAGAAAAATTGGAAAAAACAATAATAATTTTAGTTGCAAAGAAAAAAAAATTATATATGACATTCCCTTTACGAAAAAAGATATTCCCAAAAGGGTTTTATAACCTTTGACATGTCCTATCACCCTTATTTAGTTAATATTCTATACGTTTTTCTTCAAGTGTTTGTCTTCCTACATTTTTGTACAAAAGTTTAATATTATATGCATGGTAATAGTACATAGGCTTGTAGTTGAATTCATATCAAATTTTTACTTATACGGTACTTGTTCATATACTTATTTCTCTTCAACTACAATACTCCTACTATAGTTATTTCTGTTCAAAAATAAAACTGTAAAACTTTGCGTTAAAATATCTCACTTATTCAAATTCGTACTAAGTTAAGTAAAGAATATTTATGTGTAGAACGAGTTAGCAAATCTCTCATCACGACACTAAAGATTACCGAACGGTTGACGGGAGTGATGACGGATTAATAAGTAAAAAAAAAGCCCTTCAAATATTTCCCATATTCGATGTCATAAGCACCCGTTCTATATCATACATGTATTAAATATATAAAGCTTCTTCTTTTTTAAAAAATTCTTTTTTTTTTTTTTTTTTTTTAAATCAAACCACAATATTCAATGAATATTTTTATTTTTGTATTTTTTTTTTTTTTCGAAGTAGAGATACATTTTTAAACACAAAAAGTTACATAAACATTCTCCGGATGAAGCTGGTGCTAGCAGATATTTAACGAACGTATTGGTGTGTATAGATACATATAATACCCATTAATAATTGAAAATAACAAATTTTAATACCTACAACTTCTCCACATTCTCAACTGTAACATATTTTTTATATCTTATTTAACAAAATATAACTACATTTACAGCTCTATGGTACTAAGGAAATAAGAAAAAATCGATTCAACAGTTTTCGATTCAACGATTTTGACTTAACATGTTAGACACTAATTTATCAAATTTTTGTTTGTGCATTATATAAATGATAGTCCCTCATAAGAATGGAAGCTGAATGATCAATCAACACACAGCGGAAACCGATAGGTCTAGAAGCATGAAATTTTGTACATACGTTCCTGGGTATCTGCTAGTATGTCATGCAACAACTGATTTACAGTTTGAGTAGGTATTGGACCTAGGTATTATAAACAAATGAAGTTAGTTTCAATTTTATTGATCAAACATATACAGCTTACCTACGTGGTAATTTCAATTGAACGTTGAATGCTCTATGCTTGTGTTGAAACGTTTGATACTTTAATAAATTCTTTTCCATTTCAGGTGTAAGATACAATAATATCAAAACACATTGATAATAAATTATTTACTTTTTGTTTACACTTTCTTTTAACACTGAGACAGGAAACTTTCACTTTTCTTTTTCAATGTTTTTTATGTGTTGTACCTACTTACTTGTAACCCTGTAACAACACAAAACTGTTTTATATTTTTTTTTATTTCATGAAATTTAATTTAACGTGAAGAAGGAATCAATGTTTTTAAAAGATTTACTTCTACAATGTTTATGTTTAAAACGATATATTTATTGAGTATTTTTCAAACCACTCGTAAAGGTGTTAAGTGATAAAAGAAAAAAGTCTCTTCTTCGAAGATGCGATGACGAAATCTAGTTTACAATTTATTTTGTATTTACTTTTTTCACTTTTCACTTGGGAAAATACGTAGATTATTCTGATTGGTGGAATTTTAAAGAAAAACTATATTAGAATATTTTTTTTTATATGTTGGGCAAATATTTTTCAATTGATCACTTCCCTCCAATAAGTTCAAGAAAAAATTGAAAGAAGTTGAAGGCTTTTGAAGGGACAAGCTTTTGTTATATTCAAAAATAGATAGTAATTTTTCAATGAGTCAATCATAGATGACTATTTATAAAAACGAAAGACGGATTTAAATATCAAGAATGATTCGAAGTGCCTCAAGCTTTTACGAAAAGTCATGTATGAGTCACACATAGAAAAAACTATTTTAAGTATTAAAATTTTAGACTACAAGTTGGGGATTTACGTTTCAGAGTAAATAGATTTCAACTCTTATTTTTAATTATTTTGAAAAAATGGAAATAACTTAATACCAAAAAATTTTAAGTATAATCTTGTTTAGTAATTAATGCAAAGGTTGATTAAATAAAAAGTACCCAAAAAATACGATGGTCGTTTAAAGAAGAAAATCTTAAATTATAATAAAAAAATACGAAAATCAAATTGACTCGACCAAAAATTTTACATTCTAATAACATTTATTTCGAATTAAGAAATTTCGAATTAAGAATCTTTTTTCGCTCTACCTTGTTCTAAAAGATTCGAAAGGCGAAATAATCGTTCTTTTTGAAAATTCCACGGTGTTGAAAATCAGAAAAATTCTCTGTTGATGTTATTTAATATGGCGCGTGATTAAAAATCTTCCACGATCAGTTTCTTAGATGTTGTTAAACAGGAAAAAATAAATTTTTTATTTAATTTCACATTGATTCACTCACTTGCTCCATTTCCACACATTCCAATATCAATTTATCGATTTGACAAACACATTTCTGTATGCGCATCATATAACATAACATATACTAGAAAAGCTCTTCGCTATTTATTACTGATACGGTATCATGTGTAGGCTCAGTCGTAGTATTTGACAGTCGGTTGGAAATTTGAGAATCTTTCAACGCAAGTTTCTGTAGCCGAAAATTTAAACCGATCTCATTGGAATTTTTTTTGAAACCCACTATTTTTTGGTCATTTTTTTCAGCTGTGCTAGGCGCATCATTCCGGGACCCGAACTCAATATCCTGAAACCTATTAGAGCTAACTTAATTTTGATTACAAATTCGAAAAGTATGACCCAAATTTAATAGGATTACATACTTTGTTGATCAAATTTGGATGTGATAGAGCAAAATTAAATTTTTTGGATTTTGATGACGTCATAAAGTTAAAAAATTCGATATTTTTGATAACACAGACAAATTTGATCCGATTTTATTGGAATTTTTTTTGAAACCCACTATTTTTTGGTCATTTTTTTCAGCTGTGCTAGGCGCATCATTCCGGGACCCGAACTCAATATCCTGAAACCTATTAGAGCTAACTTAATTTTGATTACAAATTCGAAAAGTATGACCCAAATTTAATAGGATTACATACTTTGTTGATCAAATTTGGATAAAATTTGGATGTGATAGAGCAAAATTAAATTTTTTGGATTTTGATGACGTCATAAAGTTCAAAAATTCGATTTTTTTGATAACACAGGCAAATTTGATCCGATTTTATTGAAATTTTTTTGAAACCCACTAAGTTTTGGTCATTCTTTTCAGCTTCGATGTCCATTTTTCGCTAGCTATCACTAATGTGCTCAATTTCGGGATCAGGACTCCACATTCTTGAAACCTAAGTACTATTTTGATCAAAAATTTAAAAAGTATGACCCAAATTTAGTAGAATTACATACTTTGTTTATCAAATTTGGATAAAATTTGGATATGATAGAGCAAAATTCATTGATGATCAAATGCAACGCATAACCCTAGACTAATTTTAATGTATGTGCGGTCGAACGTTGTTGTACGTATAGAACGTATTATGTATGTATGAATTATTCGATTGTCTCTCATTTTCTTAATTTCATCTCGAGTGGAAATTGTGTGATTTTAATATTATAAAGAAAATTAAATTAAATGTGAAAATTATATCACTGTGTCCATGTTACCGTTTGTAAGTAGTGTAATGTAAACTGCTTGTGTAATGTAAACTATTGTGTTGGAAACTTACAGGTCAGATTACATAAGGATTAGAAAAAAAAGGATTTTTTTTACAAACACTGCATTTATTCATTGTAAAAATAAAAGAAACGAGACAAATATCGTTTTACTTTTCAGCGATTATATTTTATACTCTCTGTATATGAAATATATAGCAAGGTATACTAATTATAGTTTCAAGTTTTTAAGGCTTAGAAATATTGATGATATTTCGTTCGTCTATAAGAATAATAAAATCATCGAAATTTGATTCTTGCTTTATTCGGGATAAATTTATCTAAAAGTCATTCTGTGACTTTTAGCTGGACCGTTTGAGCACTAGTTTTTGAAACAGAAATTTAAGCGAATTAACTTTTTCCAAGCCTCTACAAAAAATCGTGCCGAAGATCCCCAATTCAAAAAAAAACATCCCTGCCCTTTCTTAGTAGGTTAGGTTAGGTTAAATTGGTTGTCCACGAAGGACTCACTTCGGTTATAAGGCCCATTGTGATACCATATATGTTTTATACCACCTTACCGTTCAATTTCAGAGGCTGAGTGCACCTCCTTCATGCATATATCATGCACTACCCCGCGGACGGAATTGGTAGCGCCTTAACCAACTGAGCTAATAGGGCGACTGTCCTTCCTTAAAAATATAATAACTTTTGACAAACTATAATTTTATCTAAGTTGTTTTTAAATTTTGCAAAATTTCACTTTATTTAATTACTTCTCCAGATTGAGAGAAAATAGTAAAATGTATAAAAGTAACTGCCTAAAATAAAAACAGATTTTTGTAAAGGGCTAAATACCTTTCTGGTTTTAAGTAGATTGTATATAAAAAGCAGTCACTTTTCAAAAGTAGACCAAATACCATAAACCCAACAAAAATATTTTAATTCCGTAAACTACAAGAAGATTGTATCAAATAATTGAAAATACACGGAATATTTGTGTTATTTTGTGTTCTATATATCTACAAACACACAAACATAGAAACCAGATCTGCAGGAAACACTCAAACCAGAAGGCCTAGGTCGACGTTTCATGTCTGTATGGCTATAAATATGTCAAAAATTAGATCCGTATTACATTTTATAATAACATAAAATATGATTACAATATTTTTGAATGTTTTTTTCACCCTAATTTAAACCCTCAACAAAATGTTTTTTATGTTTTCCTATAATACTTACACACAGATATAGAATTACATCGAATACGTTCCATGTTTTGTAGGTAGAATGTTTTATATACGAATTCCTTGAATATTGCGGTATAAAATATAAATAAACACGCATTTGCAAATACGTAGTTTTATTTTTTACCTCTATATACGAAGAAAGAAGACCCATTGGTTTTTGGGAAAAAGTATTTTTCTGCTTCGAAAGATTTATCAAGAAAACATTTTTTTATAATGCTGACTGTAGTTCTGTGTAATCTCTAACCTGTAGGTCGCTCAAATCCACTTAGAATCTCTTCAAAAACAATTATAACTCATTCCGATAATTCTCACTGAAGTTTTATTCCCTGAAAAACGATCTAACGACCGTTTTTTTAACGCTGTATATATCAAAATCTCGTTTCTATTACGAACCTTTTTTAACCCCCAAACTTAAAAAAAGGGGTGTTATAAGTTTGACCGCTATGTGTGTGTGTGTCTATCTTTTTGGTTTCGTTTGAAAGATAATTTAACGGAGAGCATTCTTAGCTATGTTTCAAGTGCGAGTTTAGGGTTCCGTATAAGAAAAAAACTAAAAAATTGGCGATGATTATGTTTCAGTTTTTTATAGACATAAATGGCATTTTTCCAAAGAGTAGATATCCGTCAATGGTAAAGGCATTGTGTTATGAGCAGAAAACGTTTGAAACTTAATAATTTTCTTGAAATACCTTAAATTTTAAACCTTATGGCGTCACGATAATTCAATTTCTGTCCAACCTTTTAGTAACCCTTCATAGGAGCAACTGCAAAGTTTACAAAAAGAATACTTGAATGTATGGTAGTGTTTCTTCAGATGGATAGTTGGGTTGGGTTGGGTTGCTTCATATTTTTTTTGATAAAAGCCGAGAAAGTAGCTTTTAAACTCAAAGAAAAAAGAAATGCAAAAGATTCTTAAAATTGCTACCATTTTCAAAGCATGCTTGGCGTTTTACAAAATTTTTGTTTTTATATTTCAATTAATATTTATTGTACATGGATGTCGATGTATATCGTGTAGGATTTCTGTCAGTTTTTATTATAAGATTGATACATAAAAAATAAATTTATATATTTACAGTCATTAGTTTCGATTACAAAAATACAAACTCTACATTTATATTATTAATCGGCGTGAAATTAATCTTATTGTTTATGTATATAGAATAAATAGAAATTTCTAACTACAGTGAAAAATATTTATTTACTACATGATAACCACCGTTGAAAAAACAGTCACGTATATATCCGTTTTCAATAGGTTTGTGATCGAATTTATGAAATTTCTGATATCCTATACTCTTGATTATTTGTAGAAGTTAAAACATTCTTGAAAACTAGAAATAGATGGTTTAACCAAAATTTCTGCTTGTTCAAAATATGTTAAAATTATATATTTGTTGTAATGTATCGGAAACGATTTTATTAAATTTTCAATAAGAAGTGTTTAGTGGGAAAATGAGGTTTGTGAAGATGGCACCCCCATGACCGAATTTTACGTTCTTTGTGAGCTTAATCGTTTGACCATCGTAGGACCACTTTTGACCACCCTCAATTTTCGTTTGACCACCCTCCGTTCGGAAAATATTCACGATTCAAAATTTTATTTCTCGTAGCCTCCACCATAACCAGCATAGGGAAAATAACATGGTAGCACCCCCATGAACGAAATTTAATTTAATTGTGAGCTCAATCGATTCTAAATCGTAGGACCACTTTTGACCACTCACAATTTTCGTTTGACCACCCTTCGTTTGAAAAATATTTAGAAAAAACAATTTTTTTTTTAACGAAAAACAAAAAAGGCTGGATTCTAATGAATTACTACAAATTCTGGGGTGTTTTTGTGCTCAATCGTTGGAGAATCGTAGGACCACCTGGGAATATTAACAAAAAACGTTAGACCACCCTCCGTTCGAAAAATATTTAGAAAAAACAAATTTTTTTTTTAACGAAAAAACGTTCCCTCCACCATCCAAAGATTGTAATAACGACAAAAACAAAAAAATCGATTTTCTACTAAAGGAGTGAGAAATTTATAGATTTTTTCATCCAAATCCATTCAAAATCGTAGGACCACTTTTGACCACCCACAATTTTCGTTTGACCACCCTCAGTTCGAAAAATATTTACAAAAAACGAATTTTTTTTTAACGAAAAAAAATGAAAAATGAATTTTTATATAAGCAGCAGGAATTCTGGGGTGTTTTTGATGTCAATTGTTAGCGAATCGTAGGACCACCCCAAAATATTCACAATTTTCGTTTGACCACCCTTCGTTCGAAAAATATTTAGAAAAAACAATTTTTTTTTTAACGAAAAACAAAAAAGGCTGGATTCTAATGAATTACTACAAATTCTGGGGTGTTTTTGTGCTCAATTGTTGGAGAATCGTAGGACCACCTAGGAATATTAACAAAAAACGTTAGACCACCCTCCGTTCGAAAAATATTTAGAAAAAAAAAATTTTTTTCTAACGAAAAAACGTTCCCTCCACCATCCAAAGATTGTAATAACGACAAAAACAAAAAAATCGATTTTCTACTAAAAGAGTGAAAAATTTATAGATTTTTTCATCCAAATCCATTCAAAATCGTAGGACCACTTTTGACCACCCACAATTTTCGTTTGACCACCCTCAGTTCGAAAAATATTTACAAAAAACGAATTTTTTTTTAACGAAAAAAAATGAAAAATGAATTTTTATATAAGCAGCAGGAATTCTGGGGTGTTTTTGATGTCAATTGTTAGTGAATCGTAGGACCACCCCAAAATATTCACAATTTTCGTTTGACCACCCTTCGTTCGAAAAATATTTAGAAAAAACAATTTGTTTTTTAACGAAAAACAAAAAAGGCTGGATTCTAATGAATTACTACAAATTCTGGGGTGTTTTTGTGCTCAATCGTTGGAGAATCGTAGGACCACCTGGGAATATTAACAAAAAACGTTAGACCACCCTCCGTTCGAAAAATATTTAGAAAAAACAAATTTTTTTTTTAACGAAAAAACGTTCCCTCCACCATCCAAAGATTGTAATAACGACAAAAACAAAAAAATCGATTTTCTACTAAAGGAGTGAAAAATTTATAGATTTTTTCATCCAAATCCATTCAAAATCGTAGGACCACTTTTGACCACCCACAATTTTCGTTTGACCACCCTCAGTTCGAAAAATATTTACAAAAAACGAATTTTTTTTTAACGAAAAAAAATGAAAAATGAATTTTTATATAAGCAGCAGGAATTCTGGGGTGTTTTTGATGTCAATTGTTAGCGAATCGTAGGACCACCCCAAAATATTCACAATTTTCGTTTGACCACCCTTCGTTCGAAAAATATTTAGAAAAAACAATTTTTTTTTTAACGAAAAACAAAAAAGGCTGGATTCTAATGAATTACTACAAATTCTGGGGTGTTTTTGTGCTCAATCGTTGGAGAATCGTAGGACCACCTAGGAATATTAACAAAAAACGTTAGACCACCCTCCGTTCAAAAAATATTTAGAAAAAACAAATTTTTTTTTAACGAAAAAACGTTCCCTCCACCATCCAAAGATTGTAATAACGACAAAAACAAAAAAATCGATTTTCTACTAAAGGAGTGAAAAATTTATATATTTTTTCTTCCAAATCCATTCAAAATCGTAGGACCACTTTTGACCACCCACAATTTTCGTTTGACCACCCTCAGTTCGAAAAATATTTACAAAAAACGAATTTTTTTTTAACGAAAAAAAATGAAAAATGAATTTTTATATAAGCAGCAGGAATTCTGGGGTGTTTTTGATGTCAATTGTTAGCGAATCGTAGGACCACCCCAAAATATTCACAATTTTCGTTTGACCACCCTTCGTTCGAAAAATATTTAGAAAAAACAATTTTTTTTTTAACGAAAAACAAAAAAGGCTGGATTCTAATGAATTACTACAAATTCTGGGGTGTTTTTGTGCTCAATCGTTGGAGAATCGTAGGACCACCTAGGAATATTAACAAAAAACGTTAGACCACCCTCCGTTCGAAAAATATTTAGAAAAAAAAAATTTTTTTCTAACGAAAAAACGGTCCCTTCACCATCCAAAGATTGTAATAACGACAAAAACAAAAAAATCGATTTTCTACTAAAAGAGTGAAAAATTTATAGATTTTTTCATCCAAATCCATTCAAAATCGTAGGACCACTTTTGACCACCCACAATTTTCGTTTGACCACCCTCAGTTCGAAAAATATTTACAAAAAACGAATTTTTTTTTAACGAAAAAAAATGAATTTTTATATAAGCAGCAGGAATTCTGGGGTGTTTTTGATGTCAATTGTTAGTGAATCGTAGGACCACCCCAAAATATTCACAAAAATCGTTTGACCACCCTTCGTTCGAAAAATATTTAGAAAAAACATTTTTTTTTTTTAACGAAAAACGAATATCAGTGTTGCACTATTTCTAATAAATTAGAGAAGTTTAAAAAATCGAACACATTTATCAAGTTCCAGTATTAAAAAATTTAAAAACTTTTAAAGTATATGCTAGAAAACCGTACACCCCTATGTTAAGTGTACGCACAATAAATTAAAATTTTATTAAGTTTTTTAATATGTGTGCAATAATAGGCCAAAAAATGAAAATTTGTTCAACAAAGAAATTTTTATTTAAACATAGACATCAAAACAAAATTTGAAATCAGAAAATGACAAATCTAAAACACATTCTCAAAATCCGCTTTTAAAATAAGATTTAGACATTTATTTAAAATTTTAAATAAGAACGCTAACTAACAGAATAACATTTCAGAAAAAAAAAACGTTGTTATGGGCAAAAAAGGATCTAATTTGATTCTATTAGTCTTAAAAACTCATAATCTTAGATTCATTTGGAATAGGCCTATTGGGGATACCACATTAAAAAAAAGTCTACCTCGAAGGTGGTGTGGAAATGACTAACAAACTGGAACCTTTTTTTTAAAATTTTTTTAAAGAAATCATTCATAAATTCTTGCGTTTATAAAGCATTTTTGATAATTTAATTGCAAAAGCTTATCTTTTTCCTGTTAATTTAATGGATTTTATAAAAAGTAATTCTTATAGTCTTTCGTTTATGAAATACATTGGTTGATTTAATTGTAAAAAGTAATAAAAAAAACCACCATAAAACCAAATTTTTAATACTAATTATCGCTGTTGCTTAACTTTTATCGTAATATAGATAATAAGTGTAAAAAAGTATAACTAGTTTTTCCGAACATTATTTTTTCACTAATTAATGAATCTAAACTGTATTCATTAACATCCTTGCGTATGATATAAATAAAATATAAGAATATAAAGTATCAATTTTCACCACCAGAATTCTTCAAACTAAGAGTGGTCCAATAAAGTTTGTGGTTTGTGGTAACGAATTTTCAGGTTTTTCAACACTGGTCCAACGATGGTCAAACGATTAGACGATTATGAATTTAATATTTATATATCTTTCGAACTGAGGGTGGTCAAACGAAAATTGTGAGTGGTCAAAAGTGGTCCTACGATTTTGAATGGATTTAGATGAAAAAATCTATAAATTTTTCACTCCTTTAGTAGAAAATCGATTTTTTTGTTTTTGTCGTTATTATAATCTTTGGATGGTGGAGGGAACGTTTTTTCGTTAAAAAAAAATTTGTTTTTTCTAAATATTTTTCGAACGGAGGGTGGTCTAACGTTTTTTGTTAATATTCCTAGGTGGTCCTACGATTCTCCAACGATTGAGCACAAAAACACCCCAGAATTTGTAGTAATTCATTAGAATCCCGCCTTTTTTGTTTTTCGTTAAAAAAAAAATTGTTTTTTCTAAATATTTTTCGAACGAAGGGTGGTCAAACGAAAATTGTGAATATTTTGGGGTGGTCCTACGATTCGCTAACAATTGACATCAAAAACACCCCAGAATTCCTGCTGCTTATATAAAAATTCATTTTTCATTTTTTTTCGTTAAAAAAAAATTCGTTTTTTGTAAATATTTTTCGAACTGAGGGTGGTCAAACGAAAATTGTGGGTGGTCAAAAGTGGTCCTACGATTTTGAATGGATTTGGATGAAAAAATCTATAAATTTTTCACTCCTTTAGTAGAAAATCGATTTTTTTGTTTTTGTCGTTATTACAATCTTTGGATGGTGGAGGGAACGTTTTTTCGTTAAAAAAAAATTTGTTTTTTCTAAATATTTTTCGAACGGAGGGTGGTCTAACGTGTTTTGTTAATATTCCCAGGTGGTCCTACGATTCTCCAACCATTGAGCACAAAAACACCCCAGAATTTGTAGTAATTCATTAGAATCCAGCCTTTTTTGTTTTTCGTTAAAAAAAAAATTGTTTTTTCTAAATATTTTTCAAACGAAGGGTGGTCAAACGAAAATTGTGAGTGGTCAAAAGTGGTCCTACGATTTAGAATCGATTGAGCTCACAATTAAATTAAATTTCGTTCATGGGGGTGCTACCATGTTATTTTCCCTATGCTGGTTATGGTGGAGGCTACGAGAAATAAAATTTTGAATCGTGAATATTTTCCGAACGGAGGGTGGTCAAACGAAAATTGAGGGTGGTCAAAAGTGGTCCTACGATGGTCAAACGATTAAGCTCACAAAGAACGTAAAATTCGGTCATGGGGGTGCCATCTTCACAAACCTGGGAAAATGTATTTATCAGTTTGATTTATTGATCATCCGATGGCTCGAAATATTAGGGTGGAAAATCTAATAATATTTACTTTAATTCTGTTCATGATTGAAATTTTAATAATCGAGCCCAAAAATTTATAATAGACATATTTAGTTTACCAAATGGGAAATAAAAAATTTCAAACATCCCTCGGTATTGTGTTAGATTTTAGTTTCTAGTTCAGGGGCTATGATTCCCTGAGAAATATAAATAAATCAGATCATTTTTAAGGTTTTATATAGAATAGGTTTTTTCATTTATAGTTTTCAAAATATTTAAAACAGAAGACAGTGGATATTCGAGAAAATAATGTTTATGATTATTTATTGACTCCTGACTTTTATAAATGTGTTATTAGCACAGAAAAGTGATACTTTTATCTCTAAATCTCGGATAGTTTTGATTAATTAATTTTACAGTTTTCCCATAATTTGTGCTTTACAAAAGGAATATTTAGTTATGTCGAAACTTTACTTTTGAAAGTAAATATAAAAAATAATTCCTTAGAAAAATGTATTTAAAAATTTGCATATTAAAGAATAATTAAGCCTTGAGGCAATCACAGGAATAAATCCAGTAATTGAGTCCCGGTTATCGCGGCTGTACACTATTACTACTTATATATTTACGTTTGAATTCGATACTAAAAACAGTTTCCTGCAAAAGTGACTAATTTTTCTTCTATTAAAACGGAAAATCGAATATATGTCTCCATTGAAAAATAAATAAATGTTTGCATTCGTCTGCAATTTTTCTCAAAAGCGATGATCATTGCACCAATATTAAGATGTTGAAAATAGGGCAGTGTTTTTCGTTTGTCGCGAGCATAATATCTAAAGACAATTTTCGTGAAAATAACGATGAAATTTTTATTATATACTCAGAAAAACATAAAAAAAATTCATATTATGATAAAACAGGATATAAAAATATAATGCAAAGAAGACAAAGATAAGATAAACAACAACGAAATATACAAATTTGCACTTATTTCTTTTTCAAATTTAATGATTTTGAAAATAAAAATAACATTCACATTAAATGTAAATTTTGTAAGAATTTATTACCGTCCTCAAAATACTATTATAAAATAAATAAAAGGACCGAAAATGAGGAGACAGTTTTTATATTTTTTAATCTGAGAAACCAATTTAGAGAAAAGTTTTTACATGTTAATAAACCTTCAATATTTATAAAATTTGCATCGATAATTCTATTTTTGTAAATATATTCTTGTCATTTGATTAAAATTGACTGCGGCAATATCTGAAAAGTTAGCAGCAACCAAATATACTGGAACTTTACAAATGTGTGCTTCACTGAAATTCATAACTTCGTACCTTCTAGTTCTAACATTCTTTGATCGAAATCTATCGTCAAGAGGCATAACGACGATGAAGAATAAGTACAGTTTAACAGTTTATCTTTTCAAATATCTCTCCGGAAATTTTCAAGGTTCCGTGCTCATACATTCTCTTCCTGGCTTCCTTAAGGGACACGAATTCTTTAAAAAGTACAGATAACCTAGCTGAGGCTTCGAGATCCTCTGTTCATACATATATCATATCATATATTTTCATTTGCTTCCACTCTTTGATCACAATCTTTGATGGAAAAATGTCCCTTGGTGGTTTTTTTTATATACATAAGTAGAAAGAGGTAGATGCAGGACTTTCAGGAGTTCAACGGTGATGAAAAATGAGTACAGATTATCTACTGGAATATCTCTCCAGGTAGGCTCATGCCTGTGTATTCAAATAGTTCCTACTGGCTCTCTATAAGAGAACACAGGCTTGTTGATAAATGTGAAAACCCAGAGGAGAGTTTGATTCAGCATTCGGAAAGTTCACAATTGTTCCGACGATCCGTGTGTACACGGTAAGAAATTCGGGTATGATATAGGAACAGATACTCGAAAAGTGTCTGATAATACTTCTATATAATATTGCCGTTATATCTATAAATATGGCGTTATTTACAATGCTGTATGGTATAAAAACTTTGGCGCCACTTACATTAGTAAATGGTTAGGTCGACTTGAAAGTATGACCTTGAGTCACATACTACATTGCAGATGTCGGAATGCAACTTGATTTTCCTAAGGCGCGTTAGTCAATACGCCTTATTGAACTACGACCCTATTCCGTATAAGTGCAAACGCTATGTTAGTTGTCACACTGCTCCTCACTCTATTATTCTTAACCTAATTTTATAAATATCGCTGGTTTGCCATTAGTAGCATCAGTGACATTACAGTGATAGGTATTTCAAACTTAAAGAGCGAATTTATTTTCATACATCAAATTAAATCCAGCATCCAGAAATTATTTCTTTAAAAAAAGAACTCTGTTATCTTTGGTGGAACCTTAAAAGATCCCATTTTAACCAAAACATATTCACAGACACAATATTTTTGTACTGCAAAATGTAAAAATTTGATTATATATAATATTTCGTGGGTAATAATAGTAGATATTTACCACTTACCCTTTTTTTTTGTCGTAAAATACATTTTATTTATTAATGGTGACAGTTTTAAGAGATTTCTTTCTTTTTTCCAGAAAAAATAAATGGGGGCTTTTACCGTTTTATATGCAACAAAATTGTTATGCGGTTTTCAACCAAATATGGTTAATTTGTTTTTTAGAAATATATGTTTATAAAAGTGTTTTTATTTTGGATGAAAAAAGGTATAAACAATAGAAAATGTGTTTTTTTACCCCGGAAAAATGTAATTTTGTTTCATTTTCAAGTGTATATAACTTAATTGAAAATATAAATTTTCAACAAGTAAATGAATAATGTGAAAACTTTTCGTAAACTGTTGTCAGAAATTATTTTGAACTAACATATATTTTAAACAAAATGAATGTTTACATGGTAATTTTTGTTGAAATTATTTACACGTTCGAATTATTAAATTTTTCCAACAAATATTGGCGATTAGTAAGTATTTTTCAAAAGTTGCAAGGCTCGGTCATCCAGATATTTGTTAAATAAAGTCGATTTTCGTATTTTTTGAAACCCTATCTACTGAGTTCCATCAAATTACGAAACCCTATAATTTTTGCGGTTTTCTCGATTTTTTTAAAGGGACCGTACCCCTTAAAACATTTCGCAATATTCGGGTTGTACACAATTCATAGTTATTTGTATACAATTTGGAAAAAAATCATTTTCTAAAGTAATTTTGACCAAAAAAATACAAAGATTGGATTACTGTAACAATTGCACGTGTAGTTTTTGAAATATTGACAAAATCATATTTCGGATCATTTAAGCGAACGCTCCAGAAACTTAACGTTCAATTACAAAGTCAATCAGATATGATTTTGTTAATGATTTGATAATTAAGACCGAAAAAAGTTCAAAAATTCAATTTTTTTTTTATGATACCATGAGTATTTTTCGAGATATCTCCAGAATCATTCCGAAATAACAGTTTAAATATTTAAAAAAATGAGATTTTAGGCGATATTTCAAAAAATCCTTTCCCTTTGTTAAATATAGAAGATTTTCGTATTTTTTGGATTAAAATTAATCTATAAACCCAGTTTCATCAAACTCCGAAACACAAATATTTTTGTAATTTTCACGATTTTCAAAAAGACGAACCTTTAAAAAAATTCGAAGAAATCGGGAAAAGTTTTTTCTACCCAATTTGGATAAAAATTGTTTTCTCGAGAAATTTTGACCCAATAAATATAAAAATTGGGTCTCTTTCACGAATGGAAATGTATTTTCTCAGATATTGTTAAAAATTGCATTGAATTGTCGATAACTCCGAGCAATATTAATAGACAGCCCTGAAATTTTTCGCAAAATGAACCAGATTTGTTTATGAAAAATGTTGGTTCCAAACTAAAAAGTAATAACATGAAAATTATAAAATTATTAACTACTCAAAAGTGTTCATGAGAAGTTCACATTTAATTAAACTAATTTTTACTTACAAAAATACGATCGTTTAACGTGTAAATAATTGTTTTGGAAATCAAAATTTTCGTACGATAGCGTCTAAATAACCATAATGTATTTTCAAATTTTAGAAACTTAAACTAAATGAAGATGTTTCTATGAAAGATGAACCTTTAGAATTTAATCAAGTTCAAATACGGATAAGTATATTCGTTATTCATGAAATGTAGGAGGATGGGTTGAAACATATGTATATAAATCATGTCAGTTATATACAGTTTAAGATTTCTAAGAAATACACTGCACTTTTAGATTATCTTGCAATAAATCTACTAAACTATAATATTTTTATTATAGTACAGTGAAATTCTGTCGTCATAAATAAAGCAGCCCTGCCTTCAAAAATAAATGTCTTGGTCCAAAATGCTCGTATGGGAGTTTTTCATAGCTCATTTTCAAGAAAAATAAACAAAGCTTTTTGGCACGCTTGTAAACTTCACGATAAAAATAGAGATAACTTTTTTCAACCTTTCAACTTTTCATGAAAAGTGGCAGGGGAAATAAAAATTTTTGAGCATTTGATTCCAAAACAAGAAAGTACAAGTTTTCAATCGAGCTATTGCGTTTCCAAATTCAATGATTTTTCGCAAAGACACAGCTGTTAGGATCTTTTGATCATTATCGTTGTTTACTGAGACTGCACGAATTTGTTCCGGTATATCACCCTTCATATACGATTGAAGTCGCTATCCCAGACACTTCTTGTCCAATCGTAAAAGGAATCCGATTTTTTTAGATCAGATCCAATAAATTTCAGAATATACTAAAACTGTTCATACAACAATTTATACCCAAAATATAAAAAAAGGTTTATGGAACGATTGAGCCGTTAACGGCGAATAGTTTTTGAAATATCGTTTAATAAGCAAGCTTTGTGTGTGTCATTTGGTCTTCGAAGAAATTGAAAGAAAATTGTGATTGCCATCTCTGAATCCTTCATTGTTGCATAGTGGCTATCAGTTTCAAACAATAGGTGCTTTGTTTGTAACAAGTACTATGTAGTACAATTTATGTATGGCAACCCGGAAAAATCAAAAGACATAGGATGTACGCTGATTGAGTAGCAATGTAGCCATTCTATATCGGTAGCAATTTAACTGTGTACTGTGCCCGTCAGGTCATTGTCAATTTCAAACAAAAGATGCTTAAACAATAGAACTTAAAAAAAAGTAAAGTAGTTCGAAATCTTGAGTTTTTCTTGTGGACCACCCAGTAAATCGTATTAAGATCATTATCAAGTCTTTTCAAAGTGTCTTACTTTATTCCGTTAGTTTGTATAAATAAATTTTAGATACATCCATCAATAAACACTCTTTTAAATCTTTATACGTTTTAGTTCCACATAATTTTTCTGAGCTCATTTAGTGAATTTAAAACTAAATTCGAAATAAAAACTAAAAATATATCCTTAAATCTTTACATAAATAGGTATTTATTTTAAAATCACAAAATGAAAGACTTATTATCTAGTAATATTTTAAAATGTTAAGATTAGAGATTAAATGAAAATATAGTTAGTTATCGTAACTTAATTAAGTTTTCTTTATAATATAAATGACTTCAATTATCGTTAAGTAAAAACTAAATAATGACGTCATTAATCTTTGAATCAACCTGAACCATACACGAACGTGTTTCAATCGTTTAATCTTACCAACAGACACCATACAGAATGGTTAAGAAATGGTATTTCAAATAAATAATGTTATTTGATCTTTCTTTTCCACCGTGAAGTGTGGGCAAGTGAAGTTTTTAAAATTTCAAACAAATAAATTTCAATAAAACTTGACTTACCGTACGATTTCCTAAATTTTTAACTCTGCATACTAAACTAGCTGTTTTACCAACTAATGCTGTTACATTACGTGATACCGACGTATCAAAATATGGTCCACGTAATGAAGCGGCAGCAGCTGCGGCTGCTTGTGCCGCAGCAACACTCTCTACATCACTGATATCACTATTTGATAGCACATTATTGTCTGGTGAATGTTCACTATGTTGATTGTCTAAATCATTAATCGGTCGTAACTCATCATTGTCATCCATTTGTATATGATGTACATTATCATGTTGATCGGTTATAATCCGATCCGAATTATAACCTTCATTTTGTCGTGTAGAGCCTGCAACAAAAATAAAAAAACATATAAGAACAATAACATCTTCAAATTCAATTTTTGTGATACAGTCACATTTTTTACTATTATGATAATTAACATGATACTAGTGGAATAACAGCATTATTAACATACGCCTGCAAAATTTGCACAACGAAGTATGTTAATGTATCGTAAGTATCGTAGGTTAGGTTTGAATATATTGGCTGTCCACGAAGGACACACTTAGGCTAGAGCCCATTGTGATACAATATGTAGTTTACCACCTTTCCGCTGATAATTTCATTTATCAGCTCCTCAATTTCAGAGGCTGAGTGCACCTCCTCCATGCATATACCATGCACTACACCAGCCCATTACAACTATTAATTAAATTAATTTTGTTGCGACGGCGGGAATCGAATCCGCTACACTAAGCATACTGCGGACGGAATTTTTTACGCCTTAACCAACTGAGGTAATAGGGCGTAAGTATCGTAAGTATCGTAAAAAAACTTTATCTACGCCTCTAAAATAAACGATAATTATTATTTAAAATTAGTCATGGCTTATTGTGATAATGAATTCATGACCACCTAGGGCTGTTATGAACTATTTTTCCCATGCGTATTGAGTGAGAAAAGTACTTCTTATCTCACGGAATTCGAAAAACTATTTTTAAAGTGTACTTTGTATGTTACACTTTGTCTAGATATAATTTTATAGATATAACATTGTGTTAAAAAGTTAATAAATCATGTTAATATTTGATTGGCTGAATAATAAGTAAACATTCTATATACATTTGATAAGATGTAGACATTATATAATATAATGTATATCTATTATAGTCACATTGTAATTTCTGCCACATTGTAATCCAACTACAAACGAGACACCAAAATCCACTCCAACCCGTGTTATCTCGACTAGTATTAGTTCAACTGGCCTCAAATAAGTTGCGTTGAGATAAAATGGGCTTGGTTTTTTAGAAATTTGGAATTTTGTTGCTTTTCGGACAGTTGGCAAATTATTTTACAGTTTATAAAATCGTTAAAATTTCGTTTTTTTAAATTTTGTTATAGACTTTTATTAGTAGACTTAGAATCTTATTAGTTTTACTCAAAAATAGCATGTAGTGTCAGTCGCATTTGCATTTTGTTAAATGCTAAATAATATGACGCAAAATAAAACTCATTCTGGGTCATATGGTGTGTCAGTCACATACGGAATCACCCATAAGATAAACTCTCGTAGCCGATGTCTGATTTCGTATAAATAATTCGAACATGTTGGGATAGTTTCGTTATTATATGTATATATATTCGATATGTGTGTATATTCTGTTCGGACCTAGCTTCTAAACTACTCATCTTAATTCGACAAATGAGGTATCGTCAGAAGCGTCTTGATTGCCCGCTAGTTAGAGGTTTCACTTTAAATTGAATATTGCGTCACAATAAATTGAATATGGTGCCTTCTAGAGGCCATAAAGTTACAATCGAAAAATAAATTTCTATTTAAGGGTGTAATTAGCACTTTTGAAAAATATATATATTCTTATACTTAATCATGAAATTATAACCTCAAAATAGTTTAAAATGTTTGTATTTTCGTCTGTTCCCTCCGAGCTTCTAAGCTACTTATCATAATTTGACAAATGAGTTGTCACTAGAAACATCTTGATCGTCTGCTGGTTATAGGCTATGTACCCGTCACATTAAATTGAATACAGCGCCCTATAGAGGACATAAAGCTATGACAGCAGTTTTCATATACTTGTTTCTTATACTTTCTCACAAAATTATAATCCCAAAATGGTTTAAATAAAATAAAGTGTGAAAAATAAATTCATTTGAAATTTTTATGATAAGTAAAGTCGTCATTACAGTCGGGGGACCTCTAAGATTCCACAGTTTTCCACAGAACCGAAAAGAAGTCCCCCGACGATTTTACTTATCATAACAATTTCAGATGAAAATATTTTCTTGTTTTCATACTTTTAAGAGCACGTTTCTGTAATTGTCGGGGTTTTATTTTTCGAAGTTTATTATAATAATAATGGGGTTTAACCTCCGTTTCTCTGACATATGCCTATAACAGAGGCCGCCCACATTATATATGTTATTCTTTATTTTACAACATCCGTATATATACAATTTCACTACATCCGTATATATCCAATTACACTTTATGATGTGGGTGGAATCGACGCAACTCTACCGCCCCCATTAAAATTGTTCTACACTGCCGCTGCCTGGATTTGAACCCGCAATCTCCCAGTCAGTAGCCAAATGGTCAAACACTAACGCTTTAGACCGCTCGACAACAGAGCCGGTTTCGAATTTCTTTTTATTGTTTGTAGATGGATTACAATATGACCGTAATTACAATGTGGATAGCAACGACATACTTCGTATGTATGCATTTGTATAAGACATTAAAATCAGGTCATTCTCATAGATACATACATACTTACTAACTTCACTCTAAATCAAACAAGTGTTTGATTGCAATGTAAACGTTAAGTGTGAGTTTAAATGCATGCATATAATAATGTATGATTTTACACAAGGAAGGAGGTGTTACATTCTATGTACCAGATCAGATATATATCTTACATCCATCCAGTTCTATACGAAAAGATATAAGCTTATGGCGCTATCTATCATGTGTTGGCCACAAATCTGTCAAGAACACTCTTAACATTCATTGTATAAATACATATACATACTGTACTGTACTGTACTGTACTGTACTGTACTGTAATGTACCAAGCACTGATGTATCATGAATTTGTTTTTGTAAGTAAATTGTTGGTATTAAGATATAAGATCAATTGTTGGATAAATATTATAACCAACGTAAAAGTAACAAATGTGTTGATATGGGTTTTGGATCATTAACCAGCTTGTCACAATATTCTATAAAACATTTTCCACTGGAATAAAAAAACAAACAATTTTGTATTTAATGCATCCCTTTATTATTTTAGATTGTTCTAAAATACAAAGCTTTCATTTTAGTCTAAGATCCCAATTAGGATCGACCTTCACCAATCTGTTTACCGAATGAAAGTTATTTTTTATGAAATATAAAATGTTAACAAATATCCCTGCAATGGGTTGCCTAAAAAAATGTGGTCCAGACTACTTTTAGTGAAAATATCAAGAGTAAAATTTTTAGAAATTTTTCACTGACTTGCATATCTTCGAATTTTGATCTACTCGAAAGTAAAAGCCATAAAGAATATGTAGCAGCTATGTTGTCTGCCTTTTTTCGTTCACTATTATCGCATTTATACAAGTTGAAAATAGTAATTACGTGCATCTGTTAATTCATTGACTCGCATATCTAAATAAAGATAATTTTGTTACAATTACGGTGGCATATGATTGGCCACAAAATATTGGTCAAAAATAATGTTTACAAGCTTTCCAAGTTTTGATATTTATATTAAAAATGGTCTGGACCATATTTTTTAAGGCAACCCGTTACAGGAATATTTGTTAATATTTTACATTTCATAAAAAATAACTTTCATTCGGTAAACAGATGGGTAAAGGTCGACCCTAATTCGGATCTTGTACTATTTGATACTAATATTGCTGTAATTTTAATGAAAAAATAAGTCATAGTTTAAAAAAATTAAATAAACACGCTATTGGAACTAGATGAATAAAAAAGTTGAAAATAATTATTAAAAAAATCATTTAATCTTAAAAAAGCGTGAGGTGCTTTTCAAGATATTTTATAATGACTTGATTTTTACCAATAAAATACTTTTATTGGATCTTTATGGTTCAACTAGTTACAAAAGCGTGTTTTTTTAGTTTTGTAAACTATTATTTATTATGGAATGTTATCTGCGCTTCCGCCATCAAATATTTTTTTAGTTAATCTTTAATTCTGAACTTAACAAGTTTAGGATACACAATTAACCGAAAAATTTGTGTTTACCTTCTAGTCTATTCTCAAAACCTTTTCGAGTTGAGATTCAAATAGCACTTCATTTACCATAGCCTATGCGTTTAAGAGTACAACCCGGGCGATTTTATACCTTAACAAAACTTCCTTCTAAACTAAAATAAATAAACAATTGGATAGAGAAAATCCATTGAGAAAGTAAATCGGACAATTAGTGTTTCATGAGTTGAAAAGGCAATCGGAAAAATATTCTGTTTTGCAATATTTAAGGAAATTAAAATTGTTTGTTTTATGAAAAATATTAAACCACACAAAAATTGACAGTCGAAAATTTTTCACCGTTGTTAAAGTTGAATTGTAAGAAAATTGCTATGTGAATTTTTTATTTTGACCTTTTGTAAAAACAATTTGGAATACGAAGCCCGTTTTTTCCTAAGCTGTATGGTTCGCGGAAAGATGTTTCGAACAAAAAATGTTACTTTTTTAATCAATATCAACTGGTTTAACTAATTTAATCTGTTCATCTATCTATTACCAGCTATGAAGTAGACTGAGCTTTTCATTGAACCTGAAAATCTAGGGCAAGTTGTCTGCGTAAAATAAGTTTGATCGATAAAACTTACTTTTTCAGTTTTGAGAACACCCTATATGTCCAAACACATTTTTCTCCAACCAAAAAAGAAAATGAATATTTCTAAACTACACACCTCTGCATTACTACATTATTCTAAAGTCCGTTTAAATAACGTAGCTTTAAGGTGACGAGTTGTCGAAAAGTAAAATGAACTGTACCACATTTTTCAATCGAAACTTTTCATTAAAATACGTATTTCAAATGAAATAATATTAACTTAATACCGGACATTAATATTTATACCATTTTCGAGAATTCAATATATATTAATTTCGATGTTATTCGATACTGTTGTTGTGTTTTGTGTGTTTGTAAACAATGGTTACACACACTCAATGTACTACGATGTACTTGCAGGTACCGCTTTGTATATGTTTATTTGTAAATAATCCAATCTATATATATATATATATATAATTGAATCGTTTTATATATGAGTTAAATTGTACAATATTATTAATTACATATTGAATGAACCCAACGCCCTATCATCATCAAAGGTATCATACATATCTATGTATATTATTATAATTAATTATATATATATATTGAATAATTTTAGTAATATTAATTACTATGGGAGATTGTTGTACCTTGAGTTCTCCATTTGTTCAAAATTTGAAACAACATAAACAAGTGAAAACAAACAATTGGCTGAGTTAATTTTTAAAATACCATGTATAGGATGTGTTGATTACACAGTCACACTACATGTACATACATGTCACACATACATATATTGATGAGAGAATTGCTCACGTGAAGAGATATAATCCAAATAATTTAATTCATTTGAACCAGTTTTACCACATTTCTTTCATAATTTACTGAGTACGACTTATATTAAACTAACGAAAAAATCTCAGGACTATAATCTACACGCATTTTTGTTGTCAAATGTTGCTCGCTGGAGCTCAAAAAATCAAATTTCTTCATAATTAAGCTGAACTATTTCATCTAGAACTATATGACTAGTATATTTAATATGTAAGCTTGGATTTATTAAAGAAATCAACTATATTAAAGGAAAATTACTAGAATTATTACAATAAATATGTTATGTATGTATAATTGAAATTTTGAAATAATGTAATAATATATTTGTCACTTTGTTGCGTTTGTAAATTCAATAAATATTTTCTGTTTCGCTGTTTAATAATGGAGTGGAACACCGATGTCTATACTTAATTTAGATTGAAAACTTACATGTGTAGGAACATTCAAAAAAAAGTTCAATCTTTAGAATTTCAAGAAGATTTTCTTTTTTAAATTACACATTATTAATTCTACACAGGCAAGTTTTTCAATTTAGATTAAATATAAACATAAATAAATAAATTTCCGATCGGATTTTGAGTCTGCCTGTATGTCATTTCCAGTGATTGTGTCAGGTTTGCGGTGTGAGTGTGGCTTTAGAATCTGTCAATACAGATTGTTGCTGTCTTTGACTTACCCAAGTAGATAATCAATTTATTACAAATATTATTGTCAATATTAATTTAGTTTAAACGGTAGATGTAAACATGTATTGATAAATTATCTAGTTAAGGATGTATGAGCATGGTAGTGGGGGCACAAATTTAAAAATAGATATTTTCAATTTTGATGATAAATTTATATTATTACTTGACGATATAAGACGAAAAGTAAGAATAAAATTTTTCGATATCTTTTTGTTTTGTTTAATTATTTAGCTTTCGATATTTCGAAAACCAAGACACATATCGAAAAATTTTATTCTTATTTTTCGTCTACATTCATGAAGTTATAACAAAATTCATCATCAAAGTTGAAAATAAGATAAAAATAATTTCAACCCTTAATCTACCCTGCTCTTACAGCCCTTATATGGACGGTGACACTTAGTTTTTTTCTTTTCTAATTCATTGCTAATATGTTTACTTTCTATTAAAAAGTTTTTTTTTAAATTTGTTTTCATTCATTCCAAATGAAAATTATCAAAAACTTCCAAAATATGTCGTTTTTTGAGATTCCTCCATAAGAGCCAATGTATTTTATATCGATTTTTAATAACTTTTTTCTTAAAAATTTGCACGGATACCTAAGCTGAAATTTTAACCACATATTCTTTGAGTAAAAGACTACCTACAAACAAATTTTGAGCCTTTAAATCAAACATTGTTTTCATGCTCATACATCCTTAATCATTGCTAATTCTTATTTTATTAAATAGTCTACAGTACAGAGTAGGGTATGATTTCGTGATTAACACACCCACGAAATTTCGTGAGTGGCTTCATTTAAGTGTAACCTACAATATTTTTATTTAGGAAAGCTTTGGAAATTGAGGCGTTAGCATAATAAAATATATAGTCGTAAAGCTGACATGTTTAAAGCGTACGTCTGAGAAAACGACTATATAAAAAATCTTCGTCAGATTTTTTTCAAAAAATAATTTTATATGAGTTAGCAAATAATAAACTGTATATAGGCTACAGGCTGTAAGTTATTTTACATCCTAACTTTTTAAAGAGGGCAATTGTCTCGATGATTGTCTCGATTTGAAATCGCTTAAGCTATCTAAATGTTATAAAAACAATCTATGGTATTGATATTTGATATAAATATTTATCCATATTATTATTATTAAATTCAAACAAAAATATTTCTCATAATATTAATAAAATTTTGTAAATCATTCATTGGTATATAATTAAATATAAAATATCATATAAATGATAAATATTAAAATTTATTTCTATCTTATAATACTAAAATACAGGGTGCTTCAAGTTATTACGGGAGAACGTCCTTGAACGGGATATGACATTGAAATTTGACGGTTGCTTTAAAAAATTGGAAATCTAGCACAATTAGGTAAAGATTTTTCATGATTTTTTCAGTCTTGTAGGGATACATTACGAGAACCATTGGCTTACTCATATAATATATAATAATAATGGGGTTTAACCTCCGTTTCTCTGACATAAACGCCTATAACAGAGGCCACCCACATTATTATTTGTTAACCTTTATTTATTTTAACTTCATACATATTTACAATTACATTTTGATGTGAGTGGATTCGGTTACTACGTTCTTATCCAAGCGACGACAATGTGATCAATTCTGCACTCCCATTAATTATAAATGTTCACACTGCCGCTGCCTGGATTCGAACCCGCAACCTAAGTCTAGATAGACGAACGGTCAGAGTCTAACGCCTTAGCCATTTAGGCCATGACTTACTCATATAACATTGTGTAATAACTCGATGCTTGGGGCATTTTTTTGGTAAAATTTCAACATTCTGTATCCAGAAAAGTACACTTTCCCGGCTAATAGTATATTTTTTAACTATCATTTTTTTATATTATCTACTATTTGGCCGAGTCCTGCTGTTCTAACTTGGATTACCCTGTATAATATATGAGAATATTAATTCATTCATTTTTGTCTCTTCATCATATCTTTGTATGTTATTATTATTATTATTATTATTTTATTAATAAAATAATATTTGGAATCGTGGTTTGAATTATTAATATATTCACTTTCTTAAAGAAAGACTATATGGATTACAAGAAAGTAGTCAAGCAAAAAGTAAGTATTTCAATCGGAGTGAGAGGAGACCCAATATCTTAAAAAGAGACAACATATAGTACTTTAAATAGTAGCTGTACAACGTTACATAATTCACTTCTGGAATAGGCAAAATATTCGCCAAAATAATCTTTGTTTATTGTTTTTTTCAAGGCTCAAAGCATTCTCAATTTATTCATTTACATATGTTCAGATTTATTAGCAAAGTTACTTTCTATAGCAAAAAGACGAAATCAAAATGCCCAAAAAAAGCTTTTCATTTGAAAGCTTATAATTTTGGCTAATGACACAAAATAGACTCAAGGTCTATAAATTTAATTATCTAGCCCGTCTAAATAATTCAAGAATTTACTAAATCAGAAAGTGCTTGAGCTGGTCTTTACGAGATATATTCATCAGTGATTATATATTATACTCTACTATATACATTATCTGTGTTCAGTTTGTTTGTTTTGTTTGTTTGTTTGTGTCACACTTTCAATGTTTTCTAGAATGATGAAGAGGAAATCTTTTAAAATAATTAATTTTTGAAAAGTTTAAAATATTAATTCATTCGAAAAATATTCATAAAAGATTTATTATTAAAGTACTTTAGTGTTTAAATATCTGGATATTTCTATACTTAAAAAAAAAAGTTTTCGCACCCATTGAAAGATTCAAGTTAATTTTCTTGAATAATTAAAGAATAAGGACTATTGAAAAAAAATTTTATTTACAGTTACAATATACACCGAGAATTTGTGTTTTTTAAGGTTTTCGCGTACAGCAAGAATTTTATTAAAATGAAACAGAACTATCGAGAAGCGCTGTTAATTTTTATTTATGTTAAACTGTATAAGAAAAACTTATAGAAAATGGTTAACAAAAATCCATTGGTAATTCAATTAATCACAGGGTAAAAAATGACCGTTCTGATAACGACGATGTGTGTCATATTTCTTAAAATATGTATACATAAGTTCTTAAAAACTCTTAAGGAACTCTTAACTTGTAGAACTACTGGTGAAGGGAGCCTAACGCTTGGAATAAAATCCTTTTGAACAGTAGGAAAATCTTGAGCCGATATACAAGGATGGATAGCACTCTTGGTTCATTGAAATCGGATTCTCTTATTTGTCAGGGAACTGCAATACAGTTTTTCGAAAAAAGGTAGATATTGTGAAGTTTGTAACCCTATTTTCCGGAAAAATTATTTTTATTTTGGCAATCTAAATTGACGTTGGAATGCTTCCGATTGAAGTACTCGAAAAAACCTTTTGTCTGGCCATTATTTTTACTATGAACAATGTCAATTTTGAGATAACCAATCATCTTACAAGTATTTAAGGGTTTCGAGAAAGTGAAATTTCGCATTTTTTCTAGTTTTTAAGAAAAACGCTGTCATAGCTAATTCAGATCTTCAACCTTTTTTAAATGAAGTTACCAAAAATATTTTAAGGTGCCTTTAACGCGAAAAATATAAAATTAGCTCATATTTTCATTAATTTAAACATTAAGATAGTTTTGTATCGAAAATAGAGAAGGTTGGAACAACCAAATATGGTTGTTTTCCGCAACATGAAATTAAATTGGTTCGCTATTTGCGTACACTTATCAAAATTTCCTGTCAATAATTAAAAAGATTATCTGACAAGTGTTGATAACATTCCCTAAAAAAATTTATAACCCAATCAGACAACTGAAATAAAAAAAGATATTGACCATGAAAATTCAATAATACGCATAAATTTTAATGAAAATTTTCAGTTGTGTAATAATTTAAAATAAAGAATTCTAAATAAAAAAAAATGGCTGTTAGATTTTGCCCATAAACATTTCCAAATTCAATATTATTATATATTATAAATATTCGAAATGCCGAAGAATATTGCGGACAAAAGCAATTTTAATAAATAAAATTGAATATATATAAATGTAATGTTTATATATTATATATTCGAGAAATATTCGCAAAAATAGAAAATATATTTGATAGGTTCACGTCCCGTCGTAAAATATATTACATCTAAGTCATTTGATAATTTATTAGTCTACAAATATCATCTTCAACTATAAGTAGAATATCCATACGATGTAAGATATATATATTCTCACAAGTTTTCTGGGATCTTAGATCTGGGTGTAGAAAGCAAACTGATGCTGTTTTCTTCGATAATAAAACACAATATTATACATTTTGGCACATGAAAGTATTTATAAAATAAACAAAGTGTTTCAGGTAAAATTGTGACAATAATTTTCAGAAGAATGTGAGACGGCTGTACTAGTAAGTTCTCTCAAGCGCTGAACTACCAAATTTAAAAAGTTTGAGAAAAAACACTAGCTATCCGATATAGCTGTATTCTACTCTAATACAGACAAATTTTGAACATTTTTAACAAACCTAGTGTAAAACTCTGCCAAATTTTACATATACGATCAAATTTTACTGCTTTATCATAGAAATTTCTTTGTACATAATGACGTCTTTAAAACAAATGATGATTTTGTTGTATTAAACGCAAATTTTAAGCAATTTTAATAATCTAAGTATAAAATTTTAATAAATATGGGTCATAAGTTTGAAGTTTTTGGTTAAATTTTGTTTTTTTTTCATAGTTAAATTTTGTAGTCATAAAAAAAGTGTGTGGCAGTGCTGATGCTCTGTTCCTCAGGTTGTTATCAGTTTCAAACAATAGATGCTTTATCTGTTATACGTACTATGTAGTATATTTTATCTATAGTATATATGGAACCCAGAAAAAATCCTAAGATGTACTTTGTGGTTCGTTGCTTGGCTGAGAAGCTATGTAGTTATTCTGTATCAGTGGGTAAATACTACACTATGTGCTTCCTTAATTAGACCACTAGATTTTACTCTATTTTTGTCATATCGGGCGCCTTAGATATATGAAAGCCAATTTTTAAATAGTAATAATAAATCCGTACCGGATCAAATTTGGCTGCTACACTGGAAAAATACTGTTTTGCTCATAATGACATAATAAAGGGAATTTTTTTTAGAGATTTACATCTTTGAGTTGGCAAAGTTACTTTGTGTTTAGTTTAGTTTTCCATTTCATAATGCCTAGACTCATGCCAAAGCAACGCTTGCAAATTATTGAATTTTATTTAATGGCATAAAATTATTTTTGCAATAAAACGAGTATCACTGATATTAAACATATTTTTCTTTCTTTTATTTTAATTCAAAGTTATTAACCTCTTAAAAAAAACAGCACTTAAACGATAAAATAAAAAATAAACTAGCTTTTTATGGGCTATTATTTTATATATTAAAAAAATCAAATAACTCCTTGACTGTATATAATAATTCGAAGAAGCTTTTCAACAAGTTCTCTACTTTTGAAACACTTTGTACATGAATACAATAATACATAAACATAAATGATAATAGTATGAGCAAAAAAGATATCTTGTTATATAGTTCAAGACTATATATATGTTGATAGGATTTTCAATTCTAATTTTAGAACATACAAACACATATAAATGTATGTATTTGTAATAAAATCAAGTAAAATGTATGCCTATTTGTGGTATTTCTATTTACAGAAAAGAAAACATTTTGATAGTACACACAAAACATATATAAACATAATAAACATCAACAAAACATAACCTTAAAATCACACAAGAACAAGGAACAACTATAGACGAGTAGAGGCATTCATTCATTTTATTTGACAAAGACTATATGATCTATTATCACAAATAAAAATAAACTTTATGTATATTTGTAGCTTTCTGATCGAAAACGATTGTTTTCATATCGAAAATCGAGAATTCCATTCTATATTTATGCTTTATAAAGGGTCGGGATGAATATCAATTTTTTTTATTCTTTTCAAAACGATTTAACGATTTCTAGCCTAAGGATGGGGACTGATTGTTGGAATACCTTTAAAAACATGTCTAACCTATTTCGATCATTTTAATTCACGATTACTTCTAACTATAATGACAGTTACGCCATTTGTATCATAATAAAAACGTCAATTATAATCGAGAGACTTTGACGATAAATAAATTTGAACACAACAAACACAAATAATACACAAGCGAAAACCAACAATTGACTGAGTTTTTTGTTGAAATATCTTGTATTGAAAGGCAACAAAATTATGGCGGCCAATCGGCTTTTCGAAACAGTGACGCATACGAAAAAGTGTTTCAAACAAAAGTTGTTTATTTTTTCATCAAAAACATTTTTTACATTTAAACTTTTGTTATATCTCGTATGGCTTACAAAATACCATTGACGTATGTTGCTCATTTACGAACTTAGCCTCACTTTTTACGACCTGAGCATGCTATAAAAATTTCATCTAGATTTTCTTTTCATTTTTGAGTTATCGTACTTCTAGACATACAGACATACAACCGGTAATGAACTAATTAGGTGATTTTATCAACATCTATACCAAAATTTTGTCTTTCATATCATATTTTTAAGCGTTACCAACTTGAGACTAAACTAAGTATACCTTGATATATATTACATATACATAGGGTATAATAAATAAGTTAATGTTGACTAATAAACAAAAATAGTTCAATTAGTAGAAAAAATTACAATCTGTGCCTGGAGCTCGTAGATCCGAACTGGCTAAGGAGCTTAACATGAATCCGAGAGGGCCGGGTTCGACTTCTGATGCAAGCAATTCTCTTAATTAACGCACCAGTTTCAAATTTTGTTTATTTCCATTCAAAATAATTTTGAATAAAATTAAGATTAAATTAAAATTAAGTAAAATGGTTCGTGCAGTGGTATTGAACGAAGGGCTCACAGACAACTGACGCGCAGAACGCTTGAACAGCGAGCATGCACTCTCCGACGATAACTTTATTAGAAAGTCAAAAGCGTCGCCACCAAAGGTCAAGTTTATGACAGTTTGTTGTGTTATTTCATGAGCTTTTTAGCAATACTATCAAATGTAATACATTCTAAGAATAAAAATTTATATTTATACATACATACATACGTACATACATAGAGCTTCAGTGCTTTTTATTTGACGTAAATAATATAACGTTCCCGCCATTATATAAATATAGTGTGTACGTGAAAAGTATAGAAATTGTTATTGTTATTTTATATTAACAAATAACAAGGTTCGTTTATCTTGTGTCAATATATGTATATATGCATGTATAGGGGATGTTTGGGTTCATTGTCTTATATTATTTTGTGTATAATTGTTAACACTGACATTAATTTAAAATAACACAAGAAATGGTTACGATATAATATTGTTAATTTACTCTTTGTAAGTATAGAATATTTGAATTATTTTAAACTAAAAATGTTTTGAAGAATATTAAATTTAAACTTCAATGAAAATCCCCAATAAAAAATCCTTAAAAAACTTTATAAAATTTCCTCGAACGAAGTAGCACGAAGTCGGGCAAGGCACAAGAATTTGGAAGATGATACTTGTGTTGTTTCACCAACCCTTTCCTCGTCTTATTCGACTTTGTTAAAAAACAACACGACACACCCAGTCGAGTACAAGCGAGCTTCATCTCCACATTCTCGTCATTATTAGTGTGTCTTGTATAATGCATTGTTTTTCGAAAGTTTTTGTTTTTAATAACGGTTAATTGGAACTATCTTCCTTATCGCACGTTTCAACCGAATCGTTTTGATTCGTTTGGTGGTTTGATGAGTTTTGAAAGTGGGTTTTTAGAAGTTAAAGATAATAGAGATAATTTAAAGTTATTACAAGGAAATTTTATGTTAAGTCATAATAAAAATCCTGATTAAAAGTAGTTATGTACGAACATGTTGGGTACTGATTTTCTTGACAAATAGCCATTATTATCGACCAAATTGTCTTTTAAACAAGTGAAAACAAACAATTGACTGAGTTAATTGTTGAAATACCATGTATAGACAGTGTTGATGAAGCAATCGTGACGGCACGTTAATAAAAAAAGATATCCACTTTTAAATAGCTACACACACACTGACATTCCCATATTAATGCAAACTATAAAATTTGCACCTAATAAGCGCCCTCGTGGGTAAACAGTGAAGTTTACAAAAAAAATTTTCAAACAAAAGTTGTTTATTTTTTTATAAAAAACATTTTTTACATTTAAACTTTTGTTCTATCTCTAACGGTTTACAAGATGGGTCCTACGGACACAAGACCCAATGGACCCATATTGCTCATTTACGAACTTGACCTCAGTTTTTAGGTCCTGAGTACGCTATTTTTCAATTTCATCTTGATATCTCTTTTCGTTTTTGAGTTATCGTGTCCACAGACGGACGGACGGACGGACGGTCGGACCTTCGGACGGACGGACGGACGGACAACCGGAAATGGACTAATTAGGTGATTCTATGAACACCTATACCAAAATTTTTTTCGTAGCATGAATATTTTTAGGCGTTACAAACTTTGGACTAAACTTAATATACAATGTATATTTCATATATACATGGTACAAAAAAAGAAACTAAATCGAAATCGATTCATTTGTTTCGAGGCTACGTTGATACAGACAGAAACAAAGGTACACACGTTAATGAACACATAATTCCTTTCTTTGGTTCACCCGGGAGTTAAAAATGGAAAAATTTGTTGTTTCTCAATTAGATCAAAAGAGCTTTTTTGTAAAATGTAAGCTGAAATCACTCTTAATTTACACTTATTAAATAACCCCGTTTTAAATTTGAAATCCTAATAATTTTTTGTTTAAAAATTCGCTTAAACTACGAAAACCTTAATACCTAAAATTCTGTATGAAAACCGATTTCATGGAACAATTTTGGGGATATTTTAAAAATACCCATTCCATCGTCAGATGAGCCAAAAGTATTTTAAGCCTTGAAAACTCTAAATTATATAAAGACACGAAAATTTGGTTCATTTTGCGATTATTTTCGAAATATCTAAAAAAATTTGGTTTAAATCAATTCTTCTAGATTGTCATTATAAAAACCGGTAAAATAATTTGTGATAATTTGGAAAAAAACACAATTTCACCGAGAAAATGGAAAGCGACAGAAATTTTGATGACACAATCTGTAGTTCATTTCCTAAAATATAATAAAAGCATAATAAAATCAGACATTTACGAATTACCTAACACTTTCTACATATTTCATATTCCTCGAATTTTCTGTAAATATTTGTACTTAAACGTACTTTTTCTATATTTCCGGTACACAACTAAAACAAATTGACAGTGTACAAAGAAAAAATGTCGAAAAAATTAGAGCTATTTGTGCGCGCAAAACACAATTTCTAAAGATAAATACAAACGGATGTTTTTCTAAGTCCGGTGATGATTTTTATATAAATATCTGTCTATATGAGTGTGGGAGAAATGTTTTGTTCCTATCAAAACTTGTGTCATATGAGACAGACGAAAAAAACATATAATACAAGAAATAGAGAAAAGTGAAAAAAGTATTAGGCTGCATTGATTGTAGGAAGGAATATTTTTTTCTTCTTATGAATGGGTAAGGAAATCGAATTAGACGAAAAGAAAAAAAAAGGTTGAACGAGGTTTCTTTTTTATTTACTTCGATTTTGTTAGTTATTGTTGTCGTTCAAGAAAACAAAAATGAAATTTTGTTTCATTCAGGCGAGACAACGTTTTTAAAAACCAATTGAGTGGTTGGTTTTATATTCGACGAACGCAGAATTCATGAGTTTTACACGTTTGTGGGTGGCCTAGTTTAGTCCGCGTTACAGTACCCCTTTTCTAAGATGATTAATACATACTTGAAACTTCGTGAACGGTTTCATTTTAGCAAGCCTACCAAACTTTCTCTCATCGGAAAAAAAACTTTCTCTCTTTTTTGAAAAATGCTGCGTTTTCAAAAAAAGGGTGATACCCGTTGAGCAGTTGTTCTATGGTATAAAAACACCTGAACTGATTTTAACAACTGTGGCATCGTTAAAATGGTGGAAGTTGGGGGGGGGGGTTAAAGTATAGTTGGCGTTTGAAAAAATCACTATAGTGTTCATCAACCCCAAAATTTTGGGACAAAATTACCGTACATCAAAATAAAGAAACTTTCGCAGTCCGGTGAGATTCCGAAAATACGTAATTGTTTCAACATTGTTTACTGGCTCGAACTACCAAATGAGAAAAAGGTCAATATTTTCATTTTTTCGGTATTACTGTGACGCCCAAAAACCTCTTATTTCAACAAATGAACTACCATTACTTGGCAATGGTTCTCTTAACATAGAAAAAGTTTCTTTAAAATAAAAACTAATATCACGTTGTAACGCTTTTGAACCCAAACAGGTGAACGGACTTGGCAGCAAATGAGGTTTCCTTTTTAATTTTGGTAATTTTGGACCTAATTAGTTCATTTCCGTTTGTCAGTTTGTCTGTCTGTCCATCCGTCATTACGATAATTCATCATGATAAATAAATGAGCAACTTAGGTCTAGGGTCCGTAGAACCCATCTTGTAAACACTTAGAAATACAACAAGAACAATCAAGTTGGTTTCTTAAACTTATCTAATTTATAAAAAAAATAAAACTTCCACTGATATTCAGCACTTTCTATACATGGTATTCCAACAATTAAGTCAATTGTTTGTTTTAACTTCTCTATTTTATAGTAACTCAAAAAATACACACTGACCTTATATCTATTTAGAAAAAAAAACTTTTTTTGAATAGACACAAAAAACTTCAATAAATTTGATGCGTGACAGCTTGGAAATATCTAAAAGCTCTTCATTGATGTAAAAGATGTCTTTATCGTATCATTTAAGTCCTAGGCATTACCATAAAGTTCTTATCACACGTTTCAAATAAAGAACTAAATTAAAACATTTTGAATGTGTATAGTTGGCAAATACTATACAAGAATACTTCCGGAAGTAAATTTGATAGTGTACTTAAGTAAACACAAATCTTCTGTAGTAGAATTATATCATAGATGTTTATAATCACTATTCACAACAAGATCACTAACCTAACATACGTTCAAAATGTTGCTCTTCTTACACTATTGTCAAAAAGGTTTGAAATCTATTCAAATATTTCAAAAAACAATTATGTAAAAATTATGAGTGTGGACCAAAATAATGGAAAAATAAAAAATGCGAACTTTATCATGAAAATAAGTATATATTATAAATTAGTGGGAGTATCCGATCAACCCGTATTTGGGGGTCAGTCTAACTATAACGCTTTTTGTGATTACTTTAGCGGTTTTAAATTAAAGCGATTGATTGGTTCTTAAAATAAACAACCAGAAGATTGAATTCATACCCACCTTCTTCTGCGTAGTTTATTTTAAGAACCAATCAATCGATTTCATTTTTATACCATGTATATATGAAATATACATAGTATATTAAGTTTAGTCCCAAGTCGGTGACAAAAAAATAAATAAAATATTGACGCTAAGAAAAAAATTTTGGTATAGGTGTTCATAGAATCACATAATTAGTCCATTTCCGGTTGCCTATCTAAGAGATATCAAGCTGAAATTTGTATAGTCCTTATAAAAAAATAAACAACTTTTGTTTGAAACATTTTTTTGTAAACATCACAGTTTACCCGTGAGAGCGCAAATTATGCGCAAATTGTATAGTTTGTATGTTATGGCTATATTAGTTATATATGTGTGACATGTATGTATGTGTAATGTGACAGAGTAATCAACACTGTCTTTACATGGTATTTCAACAATTAACTCAGTTTATTGTTTGTTGTCCCTTGTTTTTATCATGGTAAGTAGAGAATTGCATTCCCTTTCAAATGATATATAATAAGGAAAAGAGTGTCATTTGAAATTTCAAAGTTGGGGTGGTTAGGGGCAAAGGGTGAAACTTAAAATTCTCTAGGTACCATTTTTGAACATGTTTTCACTCAAAGCAATAATCACATCAAGAGAGATATATAATTGTGAATGTATAGTGTTGTAAACTATCTAAACTCGGGACTTACATCTATGAAATCTTCTAACATATACATTTATTTTCACTGACCCTTTAATAATACTATTTAGGCCGTGTAAGTACAAACATACTCGAGCTTTCATTTATTCAGACATACTACTAACAAATCTTCAGGTACGTATCAAGTAATCCACTACATTAAGTTGTATACTATTAAGCTCATATATATGTCTGTATAAAGTAGCTTAAAGCTCACTCTTACATACTTGGAGCCTATTATGTTAAGAGACCATATATATTTATATATATATATATATATATATATATATATATATATATATATATATATATATATATATATATAAATATAAGAAAAAAAATGATAGTTGTAAAGTGGGAAATAGAATGGAGTAGGAAAAGATTAGATAATAAAACTTTAGTTAATTATCCTTTGTATTTATAGTTCTAGATGAAATATTATTACCGTCATAAATAAAATTTAATTTATTAATATAATTTATCGCCTCATACGTATATGAAGAGAAAAAAAATATAGAGACAGTTTTCAGTCACTTTGTACATAAATTATTGTTATATTTGAATACACGGAGCACTTTTTCTCGTACGATTATAAACGCAATAAATTAAGTAATTTTACACGTTTTTATTTAACTTGCAATATTGGTGTATGTTCGGGTCAAATATTGCTTATCATTTTTAAAAGTCATTGAGCTTTAATTTTGCATACACATTTAGTTTGGATGACAATGCATGGTTATCTAAGTGGCGTCAATCTAAAACTAAATCCATAATAGCTGACTGCACAAGATGGCCGACTGGTTATTTTTTGTACGCTCCCATGATGTGGGTATCTAATGAAAGGGTTTACTGAGAATGATTCGAGTAACATATGTAAATATACCTTTAATGAATCCATTGTTATATAACTCAACCGCCCTAGTATCTATAAATATGCTCCGTGTACCATAAAACAAAAAAGAAATAGAAACAACACAATACTTTTCAGTCACTTTGTACATAAATATTATACCATTTTAATACATTAAGCTGTTTTATTTGACAAACATAAATAAAACACGTTTTTAGCTTGTCCTAAACAAATCTGCAATATAAATATTAAATATGACACTCAAAAACGGTTAAATTCTCTCTATTCTATATACGTATTGTATATTGGGTGTCACATAAGTAACGGTTCAATAACTATCTAGAAATACAAATTTTAATAGATACAAAATTAAAAATCGGATTTCTTTGATTATTAGACGTTCTTTCGTAAATGTTCCCAAAAAATCTTTCATCAAATTATAAAATTTCACCAAATTGCAAGCGTTGCTTCGACGTGATTCCATTCATTTTGAAATGACAAACCAAACTTAACACAAATCAAATGCCTGCTGTCAAATCGGCTTTCAATCAAAATAGTGTCGCCTACTCAAAGAGATGAATGACTAAAAAAACACCCTTTAATTAAAAAAGATAATGAAAAATACATTTCATCCCCTCGACATGTTTTTAAATTAAATTTTTAAAACCCCCAATTAATTCTATCTACTATTTTATATATGTACTTAATTCAAAGAATGCTTTAAGAAGGACCTGAGTTATTCCGTGACTTTTGTAACACCTGGTATGTATGCGGGGGTAGTATATAAAATATCGTAACGTAATAGTACAAATATAAAATATCCTCCGGGTAGTTTATTGCATTTAGCATTGCTTCAGCTCTTCTCTCTCCTTTTTGTACGATACGCAAAAAAAAAACCGTTTATTGAATGAATATTATTTTACTTTTTTTAAAGACACAAATGTTGCTATAAATCCGATACAGGTTTTTATGACTTAAAAAAACAGCAAAAAAAAAAAACACATGGGATGGTGAGTTTATTTGATATGAACAATAATTGTGGTTTATACTCTATTACTATAAAATTTGTTGGAAGAAGGATTGTTCTAGCCCACAAATCACTGTAAACGATAAATCTATATAAATATTACTGTAAATCATAGTAAATTTTACATAAATTCTCACTGGGAATTCGAATTTTTTCACTAAATTTTATTCAAATTTTTTGAAATTGATTGGCAACACAATTTGTAACAGTTTAAATGTGCCAAAAGATTTAACGGGACTCTCCGGTATTACGGCCCATTTTTCAAGCGTTTTTTATGAATTGTTTTTGACGAACAATGAAAAGATGGAGCTTTGAGGTTTATATCATTTATTATTTTAGGATAATGTAAAAAAATTTCGAATAAAAATTTTCAATAGATTCGTAAAAGACCGCTAATTTCCTCCACGATTTCGACCAATTGGCTTATCTACGATAAAAAACAAAACAAAATTTTTTTGGCAGAAGGCAGAAATAAAAATTTCAAATGTCATGATTTTTTTTTATGTTTTAGTAACGAAACAAATAACAAGTAAAATTTACAAAATTTAAAAAACCTCCGACAAATTATTCGGGTTCTGAACCCTAAGCTCTCACTCGAAACAATAGCTAAAAACACTACCCACTAAATTACCTTTCAAACGAAACCAAAAAAATTAGCTACGATGCCACAGACAGACACATAGCGGTGAAACTTATAGCATCCCTTTTCAAAACCTTTTTGTTTCAAAATCTTATTTCTATTATCTTATTCTAGGTAGAATGTAGATAGGGTAAAATGTCGACATAAAACAAAATTTCCTACCATATAAAGGTAATATATGATTCTCATTACACGTTTATACGAACAAATTGCTTGTAAAAAAACCATAAAAAAATAAAAATGTATATATATTTAGATAGCTACCGTGCAGAGATGCGTGCTATCAAACTGTTTGATTGCGTGTAGGAATTCTGTTTTTCAAAATTAAACGTTCACATTATATTTGATTGAAATGAACAGGAATCTGGAATAGTGAAGTTATTTATTTTTTTATAAAGTAGAAACGAGTATTTTTCTCAATTGCTGTATTTAAAAACGAAATTGCTGTAAAATAAATTGGCAGTGCATAGTCGGTTTGGTACTGAAGTCGTGTGAGTGCGACCCCAGTAGTCCACGCGACTAACTTCCAAGAGGGCGAAAAAACATTAAAAAAAGGTACTGCAGCTTATACTCGAACGATCATTATCTCCATAGATAAATGATGTGTTTTATTCACTTTTCAGATTTTGTTTATTCAGTTTTTTCCAGTTTTTTTAATACCATTTAAAAACGGCTCAACTAATTCTGCTGAAAACTCTTTCAATTCTTAAATACGCGATTACGCGTCGAATATCACAGTCTCGTGTGAATGTTAAAACTGGTTCGACAGATAATCGAGTCGAAAGAATCTGAATGAACATACGAACATACGCACATACGTACACACACGCACACAGACATCACATTGAAAAGGTTTGATTCGGATATTGCGGCCTTGAAACCATGGAAATATGTAAAACAGGAGATTTTCAAAATCGGCTCCATTACATTAACTTCCTCTGGGATGTGTGATCTCCATAAATTGGGAAATTCAAAAAGGTACAAATAATTTCAACCCTAAATTTAAAATTGCCCAGGCGCTCGTACATCCTTAAGTGCAAAGATCCCCACAATATACCTAATTAAAAATTAGTTTGTAGTCGCACACAGACAAAAAAAAAAGTAGCCGTATTTTTATTAAATTGTTTGTTAAAATAATTATAATATTTTATTTTTAATCTTCAATTTTATCCATGGAATGGGTTTATGAGTGATAATGAAAAGAAAGCAGGGGAGAGTAATGAATTAAATGCGTCACATTTATAAATATTGTGTCCATCACAACAACAGTTCACTTCTACTGTAAACTGTAAATTCTGTATATATATTATATATTCTTTTGAAATGTTTGATAATATTTCCTGGATTAAGACGAATTGTTTAATGTTTGTTTCATGCAAATTAATGGACGCATTTAGTCTCTTCATGCTTGTGATAGCTTGGGAAATAAATAATATTATGTAATACAATGTAGGTGTAAATGAAAATTAGGTCAAATAAGTTGTGGCTGCTAGATTTGTTACAGGAAAATCATTAAATGACTGTAAAAATGATGTTAAATTTGATACGTTGATTATCGACTACTGAAATTTTATCTATGAGTACCAGGACAACAATTAAAGGCCATATCATAGATACTGATGAAAATTATGGTAGGCAGTCATATTGTTTCTGGTCAAGGTCAAATAAGTATTTGTCTAAATTTGTTTTAGTCTAAAACTTAATGGTACTTTGTTCGATAGGTACAGTGTGTTTACCGTCAAAGCTTTAATGACGCTGTCTTGATGCAATGTTGGAAAAAGGTTTTTTTATTATATACGCGGTAAGAATATATAAGCTTATAGTGAAATAAGGTATAATTTTTGTCTAATATTGTTCTTGGAATTGTTACATCTCTAATTGGCCCTACAGCCCGAAGTGGGCTTTGGCCTCAGCAACTATGCGTCTCTAGACAATCCTAGATTGCAGATCACCATCTAGTGACTTGCATCACCTTCAGGTCATCCAAAACTTGGTCAAGCCGCCGGGGCGAAGTCTTGCCCTTCGTCTGGCGGCATATACTTTGGCATCCTTTTTTTCGTCCATTCTCTGGACATGTTCGAACCACCTGAGTCATTGTGATTTGATTAACGTTATAGTATCTTCATCCTGATGAATTTCTAGAATTTTAATGCTCCTCGTTTTATAATTAAATACTATTACATAATGACTGAATGACTTTAATTTATAAATTTTTAAAAAAATTCACGTTTGTTATCGCACATCGTTTAAGAATGGAGACCTTGTAATTTTTTCCATATTGCAGCACCTGTATTTTCAATAAAAAATTGGATTAAAATTTTAAATAAATGACATATTTACAAGGTATGAAAACAATAATTGGAAGCACAGAAACTTTCCTTATATAAAATAATTTGAAATATAAGTTTTTTGTGTAAATCTCATTGGATTGTAGCCAATTTTTACACATGTGCAAAAAAAAAATAGATACGAATGTAAGCGATCTACAAAACCATAATGATAATTTGTAAAGATAGAGATATTCACCCCATTAGCAGCTTTTTAAATTATGTTTTGAAAACTAGGTGAATGTAATATAAACTCACTGTATTCTTGCTGATAATATAATACAATGAAAATATACATTAGCACTTACATTCATGATGTCAGAGAGTTGAGTTAGCAAGCGTAATATATAAATAAAAATATTTGAATACAGGACTGCTTACAAAAAGAATAATACGTTTTGTAAGACAAATATAATTTTATCGATCGGAGAATATAATATGTATTTCACTTCTGTCTGTGGTTGGCATTTTAGTTGTTCCCACTGTAGATCAAAATCAGTTGAACTGATTTTAACATCTGTGGTATCGTTAGATTTGTAGTGACAGTCCAGGGAACATAGGATGCATTTTAGTCGTTCCACTGTAGATCAAAAACAGTTGAAATGATTTTAACATCTGTGGTATCGTTAGATTCGTAGTGACAGTCCAGGGAACATAGGATGCCTACTGAATGTTACAGAAAAACCAATTCTCCCTCCTTTTTTGTAAGGATTTTGCGCATTTACATTTAGTACATGATACTGAACCTATTTAAATGCAGTAATGTATCGTAAAATTTGACTCAAAATTTGTAAAGTCTCAAAAATATCTTCATACACTCATTATTTACAGTAAAATAAATTTTAATGAAAGATAGAAATCAAACTACTTTGACTGCAGATAACTTGTCGACATCGGAATTTCATTATAAGATCCTTTGACTACAGGTAACTTGTATAGATATCTGAATTGCATTATTGTTTACTTAAGAGTTGATTAGAGTTACCGCTGTGATAGCTATTCGCATACCAGTTGAAAATAGCCTTTGAAGTTATTACTATTGAACGCATTTATGAAGTGGAAAGCTGCACGCTTAGCAAAGTAATAATGGACCATATAGAAATATTTCAGATATTCAAAATAATAAAATGCTTCCGTAAGAACAGGTAGATTGCGGCTTACAAAACAGGCAGAGGACGAAGTTGAGGTAACTCAAGGGATCTGTTGTTTTCTCACTTTTGACCTGAAATTTGATATACTCGACTCTGTGTAGATTATGGACGCCCCCTAAGGAAGATATTCTAAAATATTAAGATGAGCCACTCTATCTATGTTTTATAGAAATTTCTACAGTTTTGTAGGAATATTATTACACATTCAGCAGAGAAGAATGAGAATGTGATATCAGAAAAGTGAGTATCATAGTATTGTGTATTGTGTTGTAATGTGTGTTTAGAGTACATATACTTTATATACTTACACAGACTACTTATAGTCTACAGTACAGATGGGGGTATGATTTCGTGAATAACACTCTTACGAAACTTCATCAGTGGCTTCATTTCAGAAAACTTTGGAAATTGGAGCGTTTTCAATGTGGAAAACGGAAAACATGTCAATAAAACGACCTATTGAAAAAATATGAACAACCATTTCCTTTTCCTTATTTGATATAATAAGAGAGAATAATAGTGACCTACAAAAATATTGGATCGTTTGACGTGACCTCCACCCCCCAACATGTCGAACAAACGAGGGTATGAAAATTTATCAATAACCGGCTAATTTTTACTGAAATGTTTAATAAATATTAGTAAAATTGAATCCTCTTAAGTGATAAGTAAATAACTACTTAACCGATTTTAAAAATAATTTCACCTGTAATAAGTTATAATGTAGAGTGTCTGATATATCGCAATATTTGGAACGATTTTAGGCCATATCTCAAAAACTATTCGACCAGTCATCAAATGCACCCGATTTTTATACTTTTTGGGTCAAAATTACCGTATATCCTAAGTTTTATCGAAAATGTAGATAAAAAAAATTTCTCGATTTCTTGCAATTTTTTTAAGGGGTACCCCTTTGAAAAAATCGAGAAAAACGCAAAAAAATATTTTGTTTTGGAATTTGATGAAACTCGGTGGATGGGGTAATTTTGACCCAAAAATTATAAAAATCAGGTTAATTTAATGATTGGATGCAGAGTTTCTGAGATATCGCAATATTTTGATCTATTTTAGTCCGTATCTCAAAAACTATTCGATCAGTCATCAAATGCACCCGATTTTTGTACTTTTTGAGTCAAAATTACTTGATATACTGAGTTTTATCGAAATTGGATTTTCGACTTATTTTCAGTATTCTACATTGAAAACACCCCAATTTCAAAAGTTTTTTGTAAATGAAAATGTGTTAGATTACACTGAAATGAAGACCCATCCGAAGTTTCGTAAGAGTGTTAATTACGAAACGAGGGGATATGTACTGTAGACTACTACTGACTATATAAAATTATTAAAAAATCGATAATACTTTACTTGTACCAGTATATACTCTTGTACTCTTGTACTTGTATTAAACTCTTGTATACTTGTATTTGTACCGACTTACAATACATACAATAATGGTTGTGGAAATTGTATGCGCGTACATAATATATTACGTAATAACTATTTTTATGATGTCACAATAATATAATACAAAAATATAAAAATTTATATAAAAATAAAAATTGTGAAAGAATCACAAAACTTTAAAAAATGTAAAGAAAATTATTACATTATTTTTATTTGTGATCTTTTAGAGAGAGTAATTTTGTCATTTGTTTTTAAAATATATGTAAAATTTACCGAGTGTCACTTTGTTTGTATTTAGTCCGTTAAAAATAAAACTTTAGTTAAAAATAAAAAACTTTTAACAAAAAGAAAACCGACTTCAAAAGAAATTACTTTTCCAAAATAAATTAATATGCACTATAAAAAGTAAGAAAATAACAATAATATAATGTAGATAAAATTATTGTTTATTTTTGGAGTCGGTGTCAGCCAAGGAAACAACTCTGACAGAACAGTTTGCTACATTAGCTTGCCTGACACCGACTACAAAAATAAACAATAATTTTAACTACATTATAGTATCGTTCTATTCTTACTTTTTATAGTGCATATTAATTTATTTTGGAAAAGTAATTTCTTTTGAAGTCGGTTTTCTTTTTGTTAAAAGTTTTTATTTTTATTTTGTATTTTTTAGTGAATCTGAAGTGCACTAACTAATTTGTCACTAAAAAATAATCATCGAAATCGGTTGGATTTATATTGAGTTATTCATTCCACTGTCAGAACTGGATCAAAATAAAATGGGACCACACGGGAAGCACCAGCTTTTAAACAGATAAAGAATCATCAAAATCGGTCAACCCAGTCAAAAGTTCTGAGGTAACAAAAAATTAAAAAAAAAAATACAGTCGAATTGATAACCTCATCCGTTTGTGTTTGAAGTCGGTTAAAAATAGATCAGAAAGTTGATACTGATAGAATTCGAGTGATTCCATATGTGACTAACACTACATTTGACCCAAAATGCGTTTTATTTTGCGTCATGCAATAAATAATATTCAATTAACGATTTTAGTTTTATGGTTGATTTTTTATTTATCACTTTATAGTAAAAAAAATGTGTTCATTCAACCATAAACTATGTTTAAAAAAAATTACATGAGGTATTGCTCCAGAAATTCTCCTTCAGAATATATAATTGCTCCAGTTAAATAAAAGGTAAATGATAAATAAAGAATCTTAGTATTTTAGAATCAAAATAAATGAGAAAAATAAATCGTGACTGACGCTACCGTCACTTTGAATTACAAAATAGTTGTGTTTCAATGCTTAAAAATTTAAAAATTAATATTACGGGACACAAAATGGAAACTTCAAAACCATTTTAAAGATAAACAAGTGAAATTAACAAAATTTAAAAACCCCCGACAAATTTTTCGAGTACGGAACCATACACTCGCATTTGAAACATATCTAAGAACACTCTACATTAAATTACCTTTCAAACAAAACCAAAAAAATCAAAATCAGTTCATCGGTTTAGTCGCTATACGATACCACAGACCGACACACACACATAGCGGTCAATCTTATAACACCCCTTTTTTTAGCCCGGGGTTAAAAAATGTACCCAAATGCTATTTTTGAGTATAATTATTTCAACGAATCTCTACAAGTGATTGATGTGAAAAAAATTACAAAAAGTGATATCTATCAACTTGCTTTCTTAAACTTGGAATTAGAAACTACTTGTAAGATTAAAGAGAATTGAAAAAAAAATACACTCGAACCAGGACTCGAACCCGGACTTCTTGGATCCATGTCAAGCGCCCTATGTGTAATAATGTGTAACATATTATATATCAAAATTAGTCGAACAGACCATGATGTAAATATCGTGTGCATGATTAAATGTAAACAACAACAATAAGTAATACTTGTAAGACTTTCAAATTATCAAAATATCTCCTATTAACAAGTCGATGGAAGTAGTAGAACGTTATAATCCGCATTTATTAACTTCAATTTCGAAAATCATGGTTGCGAAAATCGGTTATCGTTAGACTAATTTGGTTATAGTTCATGGAAACCAGTTACGAAGTGTCTAAGTTACGAAATCATATTTTGATGTAGGTATCAGAGTTTCCGCGCTAAAATAAACCATTGTGCTTCTACGTCTTGGTGACAAGAACCTTATAAAGCGGTAATATTCTGTACTTTTTTTTAGTTAACCTGAGAAATTTTTTCAAGAATATTGAAATTACACCCTGTAAACGATTTTAAACATTTATTTTATGCAGTTATTCTTAAGATTTTAATCCTATAGATACTTAAAGTTTTCGTTGTTTTTGTTTTGTTAAAAAAAACAAACTTTTATAGCCATTTATTGCAAAGTTTTTTCAAATCTTTTCGAATAAGTTCAGTGTTTTATTTCACATATTTTCTCCACAATATGTTTCCTTTAGGGTATGTGTGTTTAAAGTATCTAAAGTAAATAAAAATTTATTATAAATTATGGCTGTGGAATATTTATGATGAAAAATAGACAAACTTGAATTTCATAGCGTAATTTAATAACCACGTTCAAGTTAACTACTTTAAATTTTGCATAACAGTTATTTTTCATCGTATGAAATTATACCGAATAGATCGTAAATTCAAAATGAAACGAAAATTCTATGATTCTTTTTGCCTGCTTTGTAGAAAATAAGACAGGTACTTATTCCGAAAGTGAATCGGAACTATGAACTGAATGCATAACTGACAGGTTCATAACCCGAAAACGGGCCAGAAAATATAAAAACCCCCGACAAATGTACCCTAAACTCGCATTTGAAACGTAGCTAAGAACGCTAGCTAATAATTACATTTTTCCTTAGAGCCTTCCATAAATTGAACCGATTTAGAATATCAGCAACTACTTTTTAGTTGTTCCGGCTACGGAATCCTAAATTCGCACTTGAAACCCTAACACTCTCCATCAAATTACGTTTCTTACGGAACACAAAAATCAAAATCAGTTAATCTGTTTAGTCGCTAAGATGCAACAGACAGACAGATAGACATACACACATAGAGGTCAAATTTATAACACCCCCTTTTTTTGGTTCGGGGGTTAATACTAAAGAAATAATTCTTCTGGACATTCAAAACTGTTTGATTTATTTGTTCGAGGGGAATTCTTTTGCTATTCAGGTGTTTATTCCGGAGTAAAAGAGAACGCGATATGTTAGAAAGAAAGGCATGACAGTTATCTAAATAGTATTGCTCGTCTGTGCACACATCATTGCAGACAGCACAGAAGTTCTTGCTTATATTTACTTCTGGATTATACTTAGAATTATCAAAAAGTCATCTTTGTTTACTGTTTTCTAGTAAACTAAAAGGTCAACTACATAAAGTGTATAACAGACAAACCATAAATTGTTTGAAACTGACAATAACCTGACGCACACAGCACACTATACAACACTTATAAAACTTTTTTCCCAAGCTATTTTCTATAGCAAAAACACGAACTAAAAATGATCCAAAATGTCTTCTTAATCGTATGCATTCCTATCCTTTACCTGTTAAATATCGACAGCTTTGAAAATTTAAAGCAGCTAACATAAATGATCAATATGGTCGTTGAGACAGAAAGTGAAGAGTAAGGTATCAACCAATCAAAATATTTGAATCACCTTGTATAGTGAAATAAATCTAGAAGAACATTTTTAAAAGAAAATTGAACGATGCAAGCCATTATTTAATAATTCAATTAATTTCCCAAGAAACACAAAACACATGTTCGAACTTTAAAAGACCATACATGCATACTATATTACCATTATTCGATCATCTCTATACATCTGTATAGATAGAATCGCGTGTTTAAGAATTGATATTCTCAAGTTTCCCTACAGTTCCGTCTTGTGCTCGAATAACATACAACCAAACAAGAACATATCAATAACCATCAATATTTAGTTTCATCGATACTCGTTAACACGTATTTCAAATACCCACAACTTTACTTGATAATAAATAGATTCGAACTTAGAAATAGATTCGAATACTATGATTAAATAATATATTTATTAGATACATTAAAACGAATACGTTTTCTAGATGCAAGATAGGATTGGTTATATTATTTTATTCACCAAATAGTGTTAAAAACTTTAACATTTATTTTTAAACAGTTTAATTATTCTCTTATCTAAAATAGAAAGTTCTGGAATTGGGCCAAATTCCAAAAATGAGTTTCTTGATACGGAAATAGTCAAGCTTTCTAAATAAAAACTTTATTGCAATATATAATCTTAAATCAGGGCAGAAGTTGCAGGGCAGGTGTTAAAATAAATCGGCGTTTTGGATTGTTATTTTAAAGAAACTTTATATTTATGACAAAAAAAAACAAACAAAAAATGCATAAAAACAAGTTTTAAAGAGTATAACAAAACTTTTTCGACCATAAGCACATGTTTACAACACGTTGATGGTGATAGTTTTGAAAAGGGAAGCCGGTTCCTACTCTAGCATCATTTTCAATGGTTGGAAACAAAAAATTAAAAAAAAAATTTTGCGAATAAAAATTGTCGTGTGGTGCCTAAATGTCAAAAGTCGACAAAATTAAAAAAAACAAAACAAATTGCACATTTTTTTGTGAAACAACATAAAATTTGGCTTTTTGGCCAAAATTGATATAAAATGGTAATAAAAAATAAAAAAATAAATTTTTCGACAGAGTCTAGAAATTTGGGAAGATTACAGCTGTACAACAATTTGCACAAACACGGTAAGAAATGCATGGCTTTTATTACACTGCTGGTATGGTATAGGGACAGATACACAAAAAGTATTTGATAATACTCTATTAATTTAATATTGTCGTCAGATCCATAACGCCCATATTACATGGATACATACGCCAAAACTATTTTGCTAATGTTACAATTCCCTCAAAAGTAAAAATCAGCATAGCGTTTACACCGATAATAACATAGTGAAATCTACAAAAAATTTCTTACCGTGTACTGAGAAGATTAAACGAAAAAGTTTGTTAAAGCAAATTAAAAATGGATGAAGAAAGAAACGTAGTCCACAAGTGCTGCCAGGCGGATATGGCCAGGGTACAATCGAATGCGTTCCGCAGACATTAATTCCTTTTCAAGGGCTTCAACAATATTGTTTGTTGAATTTAATGTCTACCAATATGGAAATGCTCCACATCGACTTAGAAGCTTATTTACTACTCGGACTAAAGTTATGGTTCATAGATTTTTCTACGTGCCATATCCTAGATTGTATGACCTAGAATAATATCCGCATAGTTCAATTTACCCAAATGTAAAATGTTTATCCCGATTCTTGTTCCTAAATTTCGTTCGAACTTCATCTTATGTGTTTGGATGAGTAAACTAAAATGAATTACTCTGTACACAGTACTAACTAGAAAACGAATTTGTTTTAATGTTTAAAAAGCACATATATTTTTATATATCCGATTTCCGTTATTATAAGAACATCGAAAATTACTTGGTTTCTCGTTTTTTTTTTCTTCTACTGTTATCAGTCGGGAGTAATAACAATCTTGTTCATATTTAATAGAGGAAACGATTTATTTACCTTGAGGAACTGCAACAAAAAGAGGATACACAAAGTTAGATTGATAACTTCAAATGCTTCTGTTGTGTTCTGAATGATATTGGAGTCAAATGGAGTCATATATGGAGTCATATAATGTAAATATGTGATATTTATTTACAACAAATAAATACTTTTTCTATCCTGTATTGTTGTGTTGTTCACAAAGGATCAAAATTCTAGGAATATATTACCAGTAAACACATAACATTTGGTATGGGTATATCACATATCAAATATCTAAGGATAGGATTACTATGATTTTTTTTTTGTAAGGAATCTTTTTTCTGTGAAGACATTCTTATATCACAATAGAATTATTGGAATAACTGGTGCCTTAACTGGGTTAAATTATATAACTGGGTTTCAGCCGGCCTTGAATAAATAACTGGATATTATGGAAACTATAATAATTTAAAACAATACTGTTTTTAACACCCGAAATAAAAAAAAGTGGTGTTAAAAGTTTGACCGCTATGTGTGTGTGTGTGTCTGTCTGTCTGTGGCATCGTAGCGCATAAACGGATGAACCGATTTTAGTATTTTTGGTTTCATTTGAATGTTAATTTAAGGGAGAGTGTCCTTAGCTATCTTTCATTTGCGAGCTTAGGGTTCCGTATTCAAAAAAAACTAAAAAATTGGCAATTATGACATATAATTTTAACATATAAATAATAATAACTATGGAAGTGAATGGTCAAATAAACCTGGTTCAATTCATTTCGAAAAGTGAAAGGGTAAAATAGTTAGGTAATTCAAAACAATGATTCAAAAGAACAAGGACAACTCAAATATTTCAATTTCAATTAAAATATTTCCAAAAATTTTTCCCAAAAAATGATAGCTCTCTAAGTGTCCTTTTCATTTCATCTGATGTCCTTGACCGTCACTTTGATATTGATTTAAGAAGGAGTGTTATCCGTTGGGTGCGTGACCCCAGCGCCATCTAACGATACAACTTACGGTGGCTCTTTTGAGAAAATCAACATGTATTGGATGTCAAATAGCTATTGAAAAAATAAAAAAAAACTTGAAAAAAATGTTTTTTCAATGTTAAATGTGATATATTACAAAGAGTGAATATTAAATTAAAAATTTTTCCGTGGGTCAGCTAAAAACAGTAAGTAAAATAAATACAACAACTAAAACAAGTCTCAGTAAGTGAATTAGGTTAAGCAGCGTTAAAATCTGTCAAGATGTTTATTGTAAAATTAATATTGAATAAAAAATCATTATTAATATTAAAAAACAATCTAAAATAATATATAAAATCCTTGAAACGTGTTGGTTATTTGAGTTTCTTGGTCAGCAAACGATCTATGAGGTATACCACACTCCTTGTTAACAAATTTTTTATTATTTGTAATGATTTTTGACGTCGAAGATTCTAGAATATCTGTTTGTGTCTCAGCATCACATTTGTTACTGGTTACATTACGATTACAAATAAATGTTTACGATTACAAAAAAAAAAAAAATTAATTAAATTATTACTCCGTTTTTTTACATAATATGCACATGTATATGACATTATTCTATAGAATACGGTTGTAGGTTATAGTAATACTTACTTTTGCCTTTTAACAGCAGTTATCCATTTTTTCGCTGATTTAATTTCCACTTGGCAACCGGAAACTTATAAAATTTACAATTACTATTTCTACTAGTATTTTTGCAATCGACTACACAACAACTTTGATAACCCATTTTATTTTATTTATTTAATTAAACTGACAGTACTGACACATGTGTTATTTTTATGGCCATAGATAATAAAGAGCCACCCGTAGTTCTGTATTGTCCGCAGCGGGCGCTGACATCACTTTTGTGTCCCCCACTATGCCTTACGCACCCAGCGGATAAGTTTAAAGTGTTTATCTGTACGTCTGTGTGCTTCGTAGCTCCTAAACGGTCAAACCGACTTGATTGAGAACGTTTCATAGCTAAGTTTCCAAAAATCAGTTTATAAGGAATTTGTCGGGGGTTTTTTAAATTTTGTAAATTTCACTTGTACTTACTGAATGCATGAATACATTTAATAAAAAAAGCCAGCATTCCTTTAATAATGGTCTAGTCTATGGAATAACTGGAGTATTAAAAAAGTAGGATATTTTTAATGAGACAGTTCATTCATACATTTGAACAGTCTTGGTATAAATTACTATAGCTCTATCTATTTATTCGACTCCTGCCAAAACCCAGTTTAGGTCTGTTATCGTAGTCCCACTTGAATGAAATTGTTGTCGGAGGGCGCAAATTGCATATTTTTAAGCACATTATATTATAAACCCCCTTTTCTCCACTTCGTTTTCATAGCTTATGACCTCCTTCCTCCCACTTTAGCAACTGTGACAAAACAGATGATGACCATTAATAAATAAAAGTTTATGACCATTTTCGAAGATAGACCTTAAAAATGTGTATATATGAATAATTGATTTACATGTTTTTAGCCACTCATTTTCGTGTGTTTATTACTACTGTGTGCGTGTGTTTTTTTTATATCTATTTTAAGGGTTTTTATAGTAGGTATATACATAAAAATCCAGTATCTAGTAGTATCAATAAATATTGCATGCATAGGAATGAATGAATACACATTTTTATGTATTGTTAGGTATAGTAATTCAAAGTAATATCGTAAATAACATAAATATATCTATGAATATAGATCACTAAATCACTATCAAAATTATATTATGGGTTCGTTTGTATAGTATTTTTATATAAAAATACGATATAATGTATATGTTACAGTTAAAACATTTAACCTGCCAAAAGTACCTTTAACTGCTGGCTTGCGACAATAGTACTTTTGACTGAAATAACAGTTAAAACAATTCAGCACAAAAACAACTCGGTACAAAAACGATTCATTACAAGAGCGACGCCCATGTGGATCAATGAATAAACGCAATGACAAGGTTAATCAGAAAAACAAAAAACCCGTAGACACGTGCTAGCTCGACCCCATTATAGGCATGACCAACCCGAGGATTAGCGACTGAACGCAATCATAGGGATACCGCAAGGGCTAAAGCACTTTCAGACCCCTATAACTCGACCCATTTACGACATGGTCAATCCGTTCGATCAGTGAGTAAACGCAGTCGCATGGTTATTGTGCTGAGTTGTTTTTACCGGAATTGTATTGATCAGAGTTATTAAATACCGAACTTTTCATGACTCGAAGCGTCAATTAAAACCACTTTTGACCACAAAATTACAGTCATAAGGCACTATTACTCAATGATTTTGAGGCAAAACTTACTTTTTCCAGTTAAACATTTACAAAGACTGTAACATTTACACTATACAGGTTTGGTAATGACAAAAAAAAAAAAGATACAGAAAACACATCGTTTTCAGAAGTCAAGCGAAGGACCACGCGCTAGAATTTTGTATTTTTATATAACTTAGGCTATAACTTAGTTCCGTTTCCAAGTCTATAACTTCTATATGAAATAATTGTACAGTTAAAAACGACTATAATGACATTGAAGGTACCACTAATTATGATCGTTATAACATACAGTCGTTATAAGCGATATATAAGTTTATAGGGTCCAAAATAAAGTTAATAAGACTTAAAAAGTTTATCCGGTTCAAAATAGTATTATGATGATGTTTTGTTTAACTGAAAAAGTATATGCATACGTTTTTCGTTATAGCCGACATTTTGGCACATAATTCCATCGAATATCGGTTCCGATAGCCAATATATCGTAAAATCCAATGTTGTTAGTCGATACATTCTTATATATGGTTATATAAGGATTCAGGGAAAGCTTTCAATTGCCTCGTTATAACCAATTCGTCGCTATAATCGATTTTGACTGTATTTACAATGTATAATGTGTATAAATACATTTTTACAACAGATAAAGGTGTGTCTGATAGTTTTGTCGCGTGAAATAAATTTATCGTGTGCAAGTTTATGAACAAATTAATCTTAATGTGTCAGATTGTAAATCATGAAATAATTAACATTGGTTTATTTTTGTTTGATAAAAAAAAGGCACTCCTGAGTTAATTTCACAAAGCGTGCTTCTTCTCTCTTATACCAAAATACTGTTTGAAAAATGCTCTAAAAAAAGATAATGCTCTAAAAAAAATCGTAAAGTAGCTATATCGTAAACTATTTTATGACGAAATGTAAAAAAATGCTCTAAAATTATCAAAAAAGCGTCAAAAACGAAAGTTTTTTGTTTTCTTTTTGGAAAGCGCCATAAGGTAATATTTTTTTCAAAAAGAGAATCTGTGATAAGTTTTCTTCATAATGAAAACTTTTTTGAAGCTCATTCACCGAATTATTTTTGTACAATTAACATTATTGTGAGTTCTTCCATAAGGTACAGTGTTCAAAATCACAATTTTAAAATAATTCAAAATTTTGTCCCCTAAGAGGCCCCAAAACTGTGTTTATTGTGATCAAGAGACTTTGAACTTTTTCCGCAAAAAAAAAAAACAAATAAATAAATAAACATTCACCGCACTTGCTAAAACAGCCGAACCATTTTAATTTTAATATCAGGCAGAAATTCGAATGCTTTATTGCTTAGAATTCTTTACATCTCACGATAATTATCGAAAACGCTCTTACTTGCAAAATACATACTTCATACCGTTTCAAAATAAAATTTCGAAAACAATGCCTACTCTCGTAGAAATAATTATACCATGTATATAATATGTAATATGCAAGGTATACTAAGTTTAGTCCCAAGTTTGTAACGCTTAAAAATATTGATGCCACGCACAAAATTTTTCTATAGGTGTTCATAGAATCACCTAATTAGTCCATGGTTGTCCGTACGTCCGTCCGTCCATCTGTGGACACGATAACTAAAAAACGAAAAAAGATATCGAGCTGAAATTTTTACAGCGCACTCAGGACGTAAAAAGTGAGGTCGAGTTCGTAAATGAGCATCATAGGTCAATTGGGTCTTGGGTCCGTAGTACCCATCTTGTAAACCGTTAGATAGTTACGGTTAGATAGAACAAAAGTTTAAATGTAAAAATGTTCCTTATCAAAAAATAAACAACTTTTGTTGGAAACATTTTTTCGTTTCGTTTAAACATCACTGTTTACTCGTGAGGGCGCTAATTAGGCGGAATTCTATAGTTTGTACTATACTTGAATATCAGTTATGTATGTGTCACATGTATGCATGTGTTATGTGATAAAGAAATCAACACTGACTCTGCATGGTATTTCAAGAATTAACTCAGTCAATTGTTTGTTTTCACTTGTTTAAATATAAATTTGATCATTATTTTATACTTATCAATTCAAAAATTCTCTAGATCAGAGAGTTTAGAATGCACTATGCAAGTACTTTTCGTAATACCATCAATACTATTTTTCTAAATACGAAAATTTCGAGAGCTTTTCGATAAATGCAATTAGTAGTAAGTGCACTGATTTTCACAAAATAATATTCTATACACCGTTCTCGTTTATCCGTTATTAAGCTTTCGATTCTATATGCTAAGAGATATCAATAATAATAAAAATATTTCTCCCGTAGTCGATTGTATACTAATACCTATCTAAATAGGTTCATCGTTAACGTATGAGCGTATAAAGCGTAGAATCGTAGTACATTACCTACTACACAATGTAGAGGTATTACAATTTTTTAAGATTGATATCGTTATAATTGGAAATGGAATGTCGGTTTTATATAAAATCGTTCACATGGGAACCGTATTAAATCATTGAAGAGGAGAGAACCATTTAGTTTAGTTCCATTATTTGGATAAATACAGAGAGGCTTGCCAAAACATGTTACGTTAATTAAAGAGAATTGAAAAAATATACATATATCAGGAATTGAACCCGCGTCTCTTCGATTTTAGCTAAGTAAGCGTCGTTAACAACTAGACCATATATGGTGTAGTTAAAGATAACGTTCAATTTTTTATTTTTTGTTTACTAAACGAATTTTTTATTTTGTTTCTTTGTCAAAATTAACTGATTTATTTACTATTTTTGTATGTGCCCTAAATTTTTTTGGCAATTCATCATCAAAGTCTTTTGATTATTATTAATGTTTATTAATTATACCATGAAATATACTTAGTATATTAAATTTAGTCCCAAGTTTGCAACGCTTAAAAATATTGACGCTACGCACAAAATTTTGGTATAGGTGTTCAAAAAAATCAACTAAGTAGTTCATTTCCGGTTGTCCATCCGTCCGTCTGTGAACACGATAACTCAAAAACGAAAAAAAGATATCAAGCTGAAATTTTTACAGCGTACTCAGGGCGTAAAAAGTGAGGCCGAGTTTGTAAATAAGCAACATAGGTCAATCTTGTAAACCGTTAGAGATAGAACAAAAGTTAAATGTAAAAAATATTCCTTATAAAAAAATAACCAACTTTTGCTTGACATATTTTTTCGTAAACATCACTGTTTACCCGTGAGAGCGCAAATTGTATAGTATGTATTATATGGGTATATCAGTTATATATATATGTGTGTGACATGTATGAATGTGTAATGTGATAGAGTAATCAACACTGCCTTAACATGGTATTTCAACAATTAATTCAGTCAATTGTTTGTTTTCACTTGTTAAATTTTGTATTTCTACCTACGATCTAATCTTGCTAAACTTTTTAATTAAATTTTCTTTTTAATTAAAATTATCTGAGTTTAACTGTGGAAAAAACGATTTATAGAAAGCTTTTGGTAAAATGCATGAAGCTTTTGGTTAACGTTACTACTAGTTAAATAGTTGTTAAAAGGTAACGGTTGTTGTAGGACACCCAAAACTTTTAGGTGTGTAAATATTGTTTTTTTAGGATATTATAGTATTTTATGTGGATGGTAGTCTTGGTAATAAAACATTTTTATTATGCGACATTGGTGTATAATTTCAGGTCAAATAAATTATTCGACGTACAAGCTTTTCTTTTTGTTTTTTGTTTGATGTGATAGACATAATATCAATGCTATATATCTTCTATATCTTGTACCTCTAAGCTTCTCTTTCGGGTAAGGTTAATCTAATTTTTATACTTATTCTGGATAAAATTGTTTTATGTGTTGTTACCCTATGTCTAGACATCCGTCGTCGATTCTTAACCATTCTTTGTCTTAAAGTACAGTATTTCCTAATTTAATTTTCAACAACCATTAAACCTTTCGAACTTTCAAAAATATTACTGTACACTTTAATAAATGACCATGCCGTCACAAAGTATGTATGTGCATGACGATTTTCGTGGATGATAGAAGGAAATTGATTGGTTAGAAAAATATTAGCAAGTAGCAAATAATATATCTTTATGAATTTTTTAAAATACAAAAAAGTATCGATAATTGAAATTGTTCAGTAATCGGAACACATCGTACAGTCAAACATGTTTTAAATACCTTCCACTAACTACCTCCCACTATTTTACTACCCCTTCCCCCCAATTTTCGAAAATTTTTCGAAAATTACACGCATATTACAGATTGAAATCAAATTTTGTTATGCAAGGTACAATTTCGATCCAAAAATTTGGTTTATTTAAGGAGATATGCAAGGATTGAATAATACTAGGGATTTCAATTAAACTTAATAAATACATTTTTTGATTAACAGTTTTCAAAAATCACAATAAATTCGTACAGTCAAAAATGTTTTAAATACCTTCCACTAACTACCTCCCACTATTTTACTACCCCTTCCCCCCAATTTTCGAAAATTTTTCGAAAATTACACGCATATTACAGATTGAAATCAAATTTTGTTATGCAAGGTACAATTTCGATCCAAAAATTTGGTTTATTTAAGGAGATATGCAAGGATTGAATAATACTAGGGATTTCAATTAAACTTAATAAATACATTTTTTGATTAACAGTTTTCAAAAATCACAATAAATTCCTAGGTCACCGGGCCGTTTATTATTATTTTATCGTTTAAAGTTGGCTGAAAAAATGATAAATCATATAGGTTATCCTTTTCAATTGTATATTTCTATATCAAAAACTCTAGAGAGTGTGATAAAAAACTATCTAAAATATTTAGACAATCTTGTAGTTTATAATAATACCATAAAAATATAAGGTTGCCGATGGTATAAAAACAAAAATTTAATTTAATTATGAGATCATCGAAGATCCATCATTTGATGAACAGAGACGACTATAGTTAGAGTACTGATGATTGAAGAGCGATATCTATATTATCAAATTTATAAGCATCACTTGCACACAATTTATTATATATTTTTGTAGTTGCGTGGTATTGTAAAGCAAAAAATATCTCATTTGGTACTTGACTACAAAGCAGGTACTTGGTTTATATGTATGTACCGTGCAATAAACCAATACTTTTTTACAATAACGTAGGTTTACAGTTTATTTCAAATAAGTATATTGTCAGTTATTTTAATTTCAAACTAGCATATTGTCAACTGTCCTGAACCGTGTATTAAAGAGTTTTTGTTCAGACTTGCTAATAATTTTTTGGCATCGATTATTATTATTATGATTATTTCCAGATATATGAATGATATTGTTTAAAATTTATGAATATATATGATCATAAAACTATTCAAGTTTGTATGCAATTTTATTATAGTAGGTAAATGGGAAAATTTTATGTTTTATTCACCAAAAAAATATTACAATAAAAGTTCAAGCTCTCAAAGCTATATTATTATTTATTTTTTCAAAAAAATTTATATCTGAATACGTATCGTATACGTACGGGAATATTGGGAATATAACGTAAATGGATATTATTATATATGCAAAAATTTGATGGCACCACCACATGACTTCCTTGTACGATTATAAATTAGTTTAAATGGGTCCATGGATAATAAAACAGTTTTTTAATTAAAAGTCTTAATTTTTTATTAATTTATGAATGAAGTTTGCAGAGTTTTGCATCTATATAAAAGCATATTCGCTTAAATGTACAGCATATCAGTTTCAACTTTTGTTGAAATTTTCCTTGAACATTTTGCATAAATGTGGCTGAACAGTGATGATACAGATCTAAAGTTTCTTCCACAAGTCGTGAGTGGTCACAGACTTCTGACATCAACGAAACTACATGGATAAAAACTCAATAATCCCTTGATTTGGGCGATCTATCAAGGGCAACTCTTCGCAGAAAATAGGATAAATTTCGGCAATAACACGTCGTATGTTGGCTTCCAAGTCCACTACTGCTTCTGGTTTAACGGCACAGGTACAAGATCTGACATATCCTTGCCGTGCTTAACCAAAAATAGTAGAATACTTGGAAGTCAAGATTCGACGTGTTATTGTCGAATTTTAACTGAATTTCAAAACTTCCACAAGGTCGCATACCGACGCTGTTAAACCAGAAACAGTAGGGCACTTAAAAGTCAACATTCAACAAGTTACTGTCGAAATTCAGCCAAATTTGCTGTGAAGACCGTTTGAAAATTGAATCTTCAGATTACGTCCCATCACTGAATGTTTTCCAAAACTTCCATTACTTTGTACAATGAAGTAAAAAACGTACAATAAAATACAACTCATCAATTTCACCTGTCTGTCTGCCAATAAATAGAGATTTTTAGTAAAGGTAATATTTAAATGAATTTGACTCTCTAACAAACATGCATTCATTAAAATAGGAGGAAGCTTGGGGCCAACGGTGGTTTGTTACAGCAAAATGGTTGATATACATAACCTAATATAATCACATTTCAATATAACTTACGTTCCTACTTTTATAAAATGTTGAGAGTTTGAATAAATATTGATCAAATTTCCTGTTACATATTATTTCAAAATTTTATTATAATAGTTTTTTAGTAGGGGATAATAATTCAAGTTTGATGGTCACCCTTGGTTAGAACGTCACCTCAGAAGCGACATGTTGAAGGCACTGGTTCAAGGAAGTTCAAAAATGTTACCTAGAAAATTTTAGGATTCATTTCTATATCCCACTCACCCCAACTATGAAATTTCAAATGGCAGTTCCTACTCTGTGATATCTCATTTGAAAAGGCATTAAATTCTGTCTTTAACCATGGTAAAAAAATTAAATCGATCGATTGCTTCTTAAGAAGAGCTACACAGAAGATGGATTGTATGAATTCAATCTTCTGGGTAGTCTATTTTAAGAACCAATGGATCAATTTTTTTTTACCATGGTTAAAGACAGAACATGCCCTTTCAAATGAGGTATCTCCAAATAGGAAGTTCTATTTGAAATTTCAAAGTTGGGGTGAAGGAATGAATACAAAAATTTTCTAGGTACTATTTAGGAACTTTAAATAGACGTGTTTCACTCAAAAAAATAATCACATCAGGTCAAGAGTTTTTAAGAGTGGATACCTCCCATCTTCTGTGCAGCCTATCTTGAGAATCAATCGATCGATTTCATTTTTTTTGCCATGGTGTATAGAGAATTTTATGCCCTTTCAAATTGTTTATTACAAAGTATGGGGTGCCATTTTAAATTTCAAAGTTGTGATGGCAAGGGCGAAGGGGTGAAACTTCTCTAGGCACCATTTTTGAACTTCCCCCTCCATGTCTAAACCGACATGTTTTCACTCAAAACATTAGCCACATCAGGTAAACAGTTATCAAGGATGGATTCTTTTGAAATAATCACAATGTATAACAGCCCACTGTACAGCGCGCGTAAGCAAATCCCTCATCACGGCGACTAAAGATTACCAAAGGGTCAACGCGAGTTAAAAAACGTACCTATAACGTCATAAAAAATTGATTTCTAACGTAACCGTGTAATTAGAAATGAAACTCACTTTTAATTACTTTGAAAAACAAATACACTTTAATATAAATTCCTTAAATATTTTTTCATTACCTCCCTAAAAATCTTCAATCTGGAATGAGTTGATCCTCGTTTGGACTACAAAAACATATTTTATAATTTAATTATAACAAACATTAACCACACAAAATTATAAAAAAATTTTTTATTTCAAAGTAAAAAAAAATTTAAACAATTATTTATAATATCGGAAATATTCAAATCATTAAGTATAATTTACTCACTTTTAACAACAAAGCCTTCGTAAAAATTCCAAACGTAAGTTAAGGGTAATCATACAAAAATTATTATAACGCGTACGTTATAGTAATAATGGCCAATGTATATTTAATGTTTTATAAATTACTGTTCATTAAACCCACTAATTAGCATAATATTACAAACATTATTTTTATTATTGTTATTATTATGTATATATACGTGCGGAGCAGAACGGCAACGGAGCTAAGTGATGCACGCATTGAAATGGATTTTATCATATTTTCAATTTTACAAAAAGAAATTATTGGGTTTCAACACGAAATATCAAATAAAATTTTTTGATGATTTAAAGATGACTAGTCAAGTTAGTAACTAATTTCTATTCATTGAATTTCAATCTAGGTTATGATTAAAATTATGAATAAAAATAATATTTGTATCACGTAAACGTAATAAATTCCTTTAAAAATATCGTAAAAGATAAGCTTTATACGTCAATTTGACTAGTTTTTGACGTTTAAAAGTAAAAAACAAAACCTTTTTTTATGTTTTCCTTTTCAAATTCAACTTGAGGTAAACAGTCGAACTACTTTAACGTTGTTTATTTCAAGTTTATAAAAACATGCTCAAATATGCTTGCCTTAATTATGGCAACAGTCATGTCAAACAGGCCATATTACCCATAAAAATGTAAAACTAGACTTGATACCATGACAAAATCTGAAAGTGAAATTAAAATTGATGAAAAAACTAAAAAGTTATAAGTAATCAAAGATTGCATTCAAAGGTTTCCCATCTCCTTTTAGCAAAACAAAGTTTTATATGTAATCTCTATAACGATACCCACGTATGACGTCACTAGTGGGTATCTTCCTCTTTCTTTAATAAGGAATCTTAAACTTTTATATCTTGTATACTAGTAAAGATTTTTAAAAACCAACTTCATGCAAGAATAATACCCAGATTCAAACGTCAATGTGATCTTGGTCTCGTTCACTACAACATTTATCGCAAGCAAAAATGAAATTATATGGGTATGATAATTTATTGAAACAGAAAGTTATTGGTTTGACGACAACAAGCTGTATTAACGGCTGTTTTTAAAATAACTTTATGCATTGAAAAAATTTAAAATATAAAAAAAAAAACGTATTTTTCTTTATATTACAAATTCTTGTTGAATGAAATGTATTTGAAATATACATTTCTACATGTATATTGAATTTCTGTATAAAACATATATATAGAGTGGACCTTTATTTTTGACCTTTCACAATTTCGATAGACCTCAGCAACTTATCAAACACACATTTCATAAAAGGTATACCGTACGCTAATATATTCCATCTGGGATCTGATTGACTAGTTGCAATAACGAGTTAAATGATACTTCCAATGAGTAAATGAGTTTCAATATTCAAAAAAAGCTTACCTAGTTTTGAAAATTTTATATTTTTTAAACTGAGGATTATAGATAGCTACGATTTTGCCCGGATCGCTTAAGTGGCCAGGAGACTTATTGGTTGTGCAATTTGTTGTCTTGAAAGATTTCGTAGCAGAAAGATGGACCGTGGAATATGATATATCGAATATGCAATACTTTATATCGTGGTGTTTCTCATGTGATTTCCCATTTGATGGATTCGCTGAGACACCCATATCGAATGACCTATCGCATAGGCTTTGAAGCTTTTTATTAGAATGCCATAGGCAAACGAAACAAATAATTTTTTCGAAAAAGGAAATGGAGAAGACAATTTAAGAGATGAGAAGATGAGTTGAAGCTCACAGTGGGCCCTTATTTTGGCGAAGAGTTGCCAGAGATAAAACACAATGGAAAGTGTTAGAGGAGGCCTTTGCCAAAAGGCACACTGAACTTAGAGATATCCTTTGAAAGAGGAACACAAACACTTCAAAACCAACAGAAATTCAGGATCGAGGGCTTATTGATTGATTGAAGGCTTGATTAAAAATTTACTTATTGGAAATTTTTAACTTTTATTTTCTTATTGGAAGAAAACAGTTTTTCAAACAAAAAGTGGTTTTGTGCGTTGGTGGTTATTTAAAAAATCAACCTGTACAATACCAAACACAAGCTTAGTCAAGTAATGTGGCTTCTCTACTATATATTATAACCTAGAATATTGTATGTAATGTCGAATACATATATAAAATTAACGAGCCATTCACTTAACAGATGTATTCATCATCTAAAAAGGTTTTCATTGCAAACATTATGATAAAAAAATTTGAGTTTTTTTTTTTGCTAAATATATGTGGCCGAGTATAAAATCTTGAGAGGCAAATATATATATATATATATATATATATATATATATATATACTCATTATTTTTCCATTTATATAACAATCTCTTGCATACGAGTGTATGATGTATACTTTATGACGAATAAATTGATGATGTAAAAAAATAAATTGGGAAATTGACAAAAAAAGCATTGGACGATAATAAAAGTTTATGCATAAATGTGTACTTTTGGCTTTCATTAAAAAAATTTATGGTCAATATATCAAAAATTTTTTATCTACTTTTTCTTAAAGGGCGAAATAAAAACTTTATTTTTAATAATTATGAAAATTACTTTGTCAAGTGGACACGATTTTTGTAATATTTTGATAATTATAGGTAACACAAAAATTGTGTCGTACTTATAGATTGATATCATCAAATTTACTCTATATGCCAAGTTTCATAAAATTCTGACACAAGTTTGATTTTCTCCATTTTTTAGAGGGGAGAAAGTATCCTCTAAAGAAAATTTCAAAAATCGGGGAAATGTGTTTACCTCTGATTTGGTTTAAAATCATTTTCTAGAGTAATGTGGACCCAAAAGACACAAAGATATAATCACCTTTACGTATGGATGAATAGTTAATGAGGTGTTGAGTAAATTTGAATACCATTTGTGATATCCTGGTGTAATTTCTTTATTCAATATGTTAGAAAGTTCCCGTTCGATCACAAAATCATTTCAAAGTTGGGTGTCTGTTTAGATTGTGTAGGGTAAGTCCCAAGAAATATTAAAACCAGCTTGAACATTAAATGAATATGTTTGAGATATCTACCGAATCGTAACAAAATAATTGCTTTTCGCACATGATATTCGATAATATCTATAAAGGATTTACTCAATCGTAAAAAGTCGGGAAAATTTGTTTGTCTCCGATGTGAATAAAAACCATTTGCTAAAGTAATTTTAATCCAAAAGATACAAAAATTGGATCGCTTTTAAGGCGTAACCAATGCCGTCAGCGGTATGCCCAGGATAGCGAGTTCGATTCCCGGCGCCGCAATAAAAATTAATTTAATTAATAGTTGTGATGGCCTGGTGTGGTCCATGGTATATTCATGAAGGAGGTGCACTCAGCCTCTGAAATTGAAGAGCTGATCAATGAAATTATCAGCGAAAAAGGTGATAAAACACATATATGGTATGACAATGGGCTCTATAGCCTAAGTGTGTCTTTCGTGGACAGCCAATATAATCTAACCTAAGGTTGGATGAATAAATATTGAAATGAAAAAAAGTAAACAAAATTTGGGAAAATCAGAATATCAGAGGTTCGTCAGATTACCTTGTAAATAACCATTTTAACGTGAATAAGTTTTTAATCTTTTTTTGTTTAATGTTAGCTTGCAAATAGGCATGTCAAATAATAAATAACCACCAACAAATCAGTTTGAAAAAAGCAATCGTTGAACATTTTAATATAATACATAAAATATATAATAAAAGATAAATAATAATTGTGAAATTAATCATTCGAAAAGGAGTTATTTTTCAAGCATAGCTGCGCCTACAATAACTGTGTAACGCGTTAAAAAAAAAACCAAACCAGTGATTTTCTCCATGGAAAGTATAGATATTTATTTTATTTAAATTGATATAATTTATCATACATTAAAATCTTTTATATACCACATCAGGAAATAATGTTAAAAAAACCTTTTTATTTTCTAGTGGACAAAAAAATAAAAAATCGAAACATATCAATTTGTTTCAATATTTCTTCTTTTTAATATTCCGTACCAATATTGCTTTTTTTTTTGAATTTTCCGTTAAGCGATTTTGATTTTAAGGAAGCAAAATTAAATATTGATTTGATTGCGTTATCTGAAACGTTTCAAATAAGTATCTCTCAAAGCAACGCCAAGATTGTGTGTTAGACAAGCAAATCTTAGAATAATAGCAGTAAACTAAAAAGATATGTATTTTCGATTCAATATTTGTTAATATTTCTAAAAAAACCATGTCGGGTAGACTTGGACGAAATCTTGCTTTGACATAGGACCAAATTTCAACCCTAGTAGCTCAGTTGGTTAAGGCGTAACCAATTCCGTTCGCGATATGCCTAGGGCAACAGGTTCGATTTCCGCCGTCACAACAAAAATAAATGTAATTATTAGTTGTGATGGGCTGGAGTAGTGTATGGTATATGCATGAAAGCGAAATTTTTAATGAAATTTTTTTCGATTTTTTGCAATTTTTTTTAAGGGGAAATCCTTTCAAAAAATCGAAAAAATTTCATTAAAAATTTCGCTTTCATGCATATATATAAAATAATATATAAAATATAAAAATTGCAAAAAATCGAGAAATTTTTTTCATCTCCAAATTCGATAAAACTCAGTATATAAGGTAATTTTGATCCAAAAAGTAGAAAAATCGGGTTCATTTGTTGACTGGTCGAATAGTTTTTGAGATACTGGCTAAAATCGAGCCAGACATTGCGATATCTCAGAAACTCCTCTGCATTGAAACTTATTATAGGTGAAATAATGTTTAAAATCGGTTAAGTAGTTAATTCAAAAATAACGAATTTTCATACAAACTATCATCCCCTTTTCACCACCAAAATTACAGAGTTTCATATAGACATTCAGCCCCTTTGAAAAATGATTTAAATAGAAGTGAATGACTATGATAGAAGTGTTTAAAAATCATTAAAATTGAAAAATTTGTCTCAACTGGTTATCAGATGAATGAAGATCGACCTTATATCGTCTCTTGTACTAATATGAACTCAGAACTGTCAAGGTCGGCTCTTTTTTCGTGGAGATACAAATGAAATTACGTTAATTTTTTTTTATAATTCTATCTTGGCGAAATTACGTGCTGTTAAGTGTAGATCATAGTTTGCAAAAACAAAAGAAACCATGAAGCTCACATAAGTAAAACTACGTGACCCAGCTGGATACATATAAATATTATTAGTTATTTATTTAACAAATCAGGTGTATTATTTTAATAGGAACTCTAACTGTGTGTGTTCTCTAGTTTTGCGGTATAAAATTATTATTTTCTAGATATCAATTTTTTGTTGCTATGATTTAGATAGACGATCGGTGAGACTAGGAGAGTTAACCGAGTGGATGGTATCTATACACCAAGCAAACTAGCAATTGGTTATTTGTGTTTTTTCTTTATATTCTAAAACGAACATAAATTTCGATTTATGTTCGTTTTAGTTTATACAGGGTGGGTCAATTTAATCTATTATAGCTTATAACTCGTTTTATAGATAATGGTATAAGAGCCCATGCTAGAAAAAGTCACCCATCTTGTCAACAACTCAAAATTATAATCTAAAAGGTGAAGTTATGTAAGGTTAGGTTAGAGTGGCTGTCTTGGAGTGGGACACACTTAGACTATAGGGTCCGTTGTGATACCGAAAAAGGGTTGGACCATCCCTGGCCACTACTCCATGAACCATTTGGAGCTGTTTAAGAACAGCAGGAGAGCTTTGATGTTCGACGGACTTTAGGTCGGATAGGTCGTCAAAGAGAGGCTGGCTCAAGTAATAAACTAAAAAATGACTAAAAAACATGTTTATATGTTCACTTTATAATTTTGAGGTGTTACATAGGTGCCTTTTTCTGTTATGGGCTCTTATACCATAACCAATCAAAAACTAATTTTAAGTTGCAGAATTTGAATGGGGAACATCATGTTCTGAAATCAGATTGGGCCTAATTCTTCGGGTTGCTTTAACAGTAAATTTAGATCCTAAAAAGTTAGAGAGACAATAACATTTTAAATAAGAATGTGGATACTCATGAAAACAAGTGAAAACAATCAATTGACTGAGTTAATTGTTGAAATACCATGTATAGACAGTGTTGATGAAGCAATCGTTTGTTTTTTGACGTCACGTTAATAAAGAAAGATATCCACTTTTAAATAGCTACACACACACTGATATTCCCATATTAATGCATACTATAAAATTTGTACCTAATAAGCGCCCTCGTGGGTAAACAGTGATGTTTAAAAAAAAATTTCAAACAAAAGTTGTTTATTTTTTTATAAGGAACATTTTTTACATTTAAACTTTTGTTCTATCTCTAACGGTTTACAAGATGGGTCCTACGGACCCAAGACCCAATTGACCTATGATGCTCATTTACGAACTTGACCTCACTTTTTACGTCCTGAGTACGCTGTAAAAATTTCAACTCGATATCTTTTTTCGTTTATGAGTTATCGTGTCCACAGACGGATGGACGGACAGACGGACGGACGGACTTAATATACTATGTATATTTCATATATACATGGTATAAAAACTAGCACTTTACGTTAAGAAACTGCTTGTTCAGAATTTAGTTTAAGTAATCAAATGTCTAGTTTGCTTGGACTATGTAGCTATATAGGTGTAGATACACAATGTTCACTATGATTAATATCTAGATTCATCATTCTTTCCCCTGGTGTTGTTTGTTACCACTTATAGATATACAACACATAACCAAAGCAAACCAAAACTAAACAACGAACGAACGAATGAAGCGATCGTAACACATCTAGCTCGTTGCTTGTTATTATTATGACACAATGAAGGGTTTTAGGATAGAGCAACAAAAAAAAAAACTAATGGCAATGGAATCATAATATAGGGTGTATTTTAATTGGAAATCTAGAGATGATTTTGCAATAATTATTAATTACATTTTTGATCATGGAGAAGCAATTTGGTTGCCAAGACAAATTTTAAATAAAATTTATTTAAAATTCACTTTTTTGTATCGCAAAACAATAATTTTTCGTATTTACAATCCTTATTATTCCACAGAAACACCGCCGTCTAGATGCTGCATTTTTGGCTTTCCTAAAGCCTTTCTGCTTTATTTTTGTCATTCGCAAACACACCCAATCTCTATGGAGAGAAGTTTTTCCCTGCCTGGCATGCGATGTGACTGATTAGGAGATTCGATGTAAGTTGTACATTTTTATAGTACCGCGTCTCAGAGAACCTTGACTAGTTTCTTTTTCGAACTAAATTATAATTTAAATGTGTATCTTAAAATTCATACTTGATAAGTATCATTACCTTTCTCAAAATACTCGAAATTCGAAAACGTACCTGAAACAAAAGATAAAGTACATGTTAATAAAAGTCTGAAAGGTTCAGTAAATTTGTAGGAAATATAGTACGGATAGCTTTTATAAAACTTTGGGCCTTAAACTCACTTCATTCTTTCCGCATTGAATTCTAAAATAGTCAATAATTTGTCTATTTTTGCAACTATGACTGAACATACTTCTTCACTTTAGTTCACCTACTGTTAAAATCGTCAAAGATATTTTTTAGAACTATTTATAACTCTAAACGCAAAACGCAATCATCGTTATAAGCTTCCAAACTTATTCCGAATTTATTAGTCATTAATTCCGAATGAAATTAGCTACTGACGATGATTGTGTTGCAATCGAAATATCGATATTTAGCGACATGTAAGACTATTGTATGATTTTTAATTGTATTTTTTAAATAAAATTTCTTAATATACAATTTTATTTCGAGTATCGTGGTATTTATTTCAATAACTATATCTAGTTTTGTTTGCAAAATTACATTCTACAGCAAAAACGCGAACTTAAAATGTTTAAAAATGTCTTTTAACCAATATGGATTCTTATCCTTTACATGTAAAACATCAACTTTGACAAAGCAACTAATAGAGACGGTAAATACCCTATAATTTGTTTTACAACTTTATGTAATCGAAAACTATCACTTTGCAATATTTCGTGCAACACTACTTTTGATCTCATATTGTTAGAAATACCTTATCTATATTGTAAGAATATTATATGTTTGACATAAAGTACACAAAATTCATCCTGTATTTTGTTTCCACCACCTCCACCATGTATACATACATCATCAATGAATTATTCTTGGTGTAGCTTCCTTCACTTCTGCACTATGTGTGTGTTATGTTATGTTAGAGGTATAATTTTTTTTTGTTATTAAATGTATTTATACAATTTGAACAATATTCATATAAATAACCAATTTTAACAGACAAGCAATTTTATGTGTCAATTTTATATAAAATATATAATATCGACAATCTATTATATTATGTACTTTATACAGCGTCTACAAAATATAACACATAAAGTGGTTAAAAATTTTTGTTTTAGAATTTCACGAAAATTGGGTACACTTACCGTTTTAGTATGTAGTTTTTGAGATATTGTCCAAAATCATGAAAAATACTAGCCTAATCGTCAAATCATATGAACTTTTAATTTTTCGAACCTTTCCTTATTATAAAAAAAGATTCATCGACTTGAAATTTTGTTGATTTTGTGATTGAGAGACCGGTTTTTGAGTTATGTATTTTACTCGACGAGATAGGCTTACTGAAGGGGTATGGACAGAAATTATTCCGGTGTATTACCTCTTATATACGCTTTAACAAATATCTCAGAAACTGCTCATCCAATTGTGACAAATTTTTTGTATCAGGTTTCTATAAATAATGGTTTAAGATCTACTAAGACGGCTGGATTTTGAATTTTTCTTGTCTTATAGAAAATAGGCGAGGATGGAGTATGTGTCACATCTTGGAGATCAGTTTCATTAACTGATTTTACTAGTTCATTTTATAATTGGCAATTTTTAAAAAACATCATTTTTCCCATGTGCCTTTAGCAAAATAAATTATAATTGCCAAACAGTTTTACCGTTGCTAACATTTCACCAGTAATTAATCTAATTATTATTTAAAAAAAACCATTTTCAAATCATTTTAGTGTGTCTATAATTTTATTATGATATTGTTTTATAATAGAGAACTTGCATTAATTCTTTTTTATCAAAAATCCATGTATGAAATGAAAGAATAATTTATATAAAGTATATTTAGGTAATTTAAAAAAAAATTAATAATTCCAATTAATAAGTAATAAAAAATAGATGTATTTTTTAATACAAAATTCGGTAGTGACGTATTTACATCCCTTGACGCAGTGAGCCAATTGAAATCATGCTAAATTCACATTTTTCAGCTTGTTTCTATGGAAAATTACGTAATAATATATTAAAAACAAGTTTAGCGACAAACCATTTATCATTTTGCATGTTATTTTATTATTTATCCGTGCGATGTCGTTGGTAAAAACGATGTGTTGACGTCACTTCGTTTAAATTTATTGTTTAGAAAAACTATTGAAAAGCAATAAAAAAAATTTGTTTTTAAAATTTTTCTCAGTAATTTGTTGTAAGCTTTCGAAAAAAAAGTGCATGGTCTCTAATATTTTAATTTGTCAGACAGACATTTTATTGCTTTACTAACACGCATCGAGGGTTAAGTAACGTCACTGCTCTTAAGTACAAGACGGAAGTCATCTTCTTCTTGTACTTAAGTTCAATAAGGAAAGAAATATCTCAAATTCAACCGTCATCCAGTAATTTTCAAATTTGTTAAATTTTAATAAATCAATTCAGATTATTTACTGTTAGTTTGAATTGTTCTAAATATAAATTATTATTCATTGTCTCAAGAGTAAAAAAAGTTAAATCTGATTTCGAGCTGATATGGTAATACTACTTAAAATTATAAAACTAATCAAAATTACAAACAAAAACACTCAAAGTAATTTATATATAATCACAATATTTTCCTGAAAATTTTCTAAGAAACAATTCATCTTCTACTTAAGAAATTTTCTTATACATTACATATACAAGACAAGAGTGATATAGACCAAGATATTCCCGTACTTATTAAATAATTTATTAAAGTAAAGTTTTCATAAGATTTCCCGTCAGTAAATAATAAAGAAAATAATGCCATTGGGAATTTATTTGTGAGAAAGTGTATTTATGAGTTCTATGTATCTCCTTTTTATACCTCAACATTTTATAATAATAATATAAAAGTTTATGTATTGTAATAATTAAATTTTATTTATAAAAAAAAGAATATTGGGCTACGAGTAAAATTTTGGGGAGAGAGCAATTACACAGGGGAGACGGTTTAGAATTATGGATGAAGTGGATATTTTTTATAATTCGAATGTAAAAGGATGTGTGTTTGGACATTGTAGCTAAATTTGGTCAATGGACACAGTCAATTTTAATAAAAAATACTTTTTCGAGGAATACAGAGCATGGGGAGGTTTTATAGGGGAGATCTCATACATGACTATTGGTAAAAGTTGAAAGAGCTCAAAAAACAAATATCAAGGATGACATGGAGCGTCTCAAGCTTTTACTTCGTTTCTAATTTATGGTATAATAAAAGGTTCCTAATCTAATTTATGGTATAATAAAAGGTATTTTTTCTATAAATGTTTAATTAACAAGTGAAATTTACAAAATTTAAAAAACCCTCGACATACTTTTCGGTTACGGAACCCTAAACTCGCACTTAAAACATATCTATGAAGACTCTCTATGAAATTACCGTTTTCCTTCAAGCATTTTCCAAATTGAATCGATTTTGAACATCATCGTCAATTTTTTACTTTTTTCGAGCCAGAACCCTAAACACGCACTTGAAGAACATGCACCTAGCTAAGAAGACTTTCCATTAAATTACCTTTCAAACGAGACCAAATAAATCAAAATCGGTTAATAGGTTTAGGCGCCACGATGCCACACAGACATACACACACATAGCAGTCAAACTTAAAAACATCCCTTTTTTAGTTCGGGGGTTAAAAATTAAAAAAGTTATGGACATCAAATATGGTGGAAGCGATTGGAAAATCAAAAGTTATGTATATCAAATCATGTTATTCGTGTTATTCTCATTAAACTCTTTCATTTGAACCCATATCATAGGATTGCATTAAAAACAAGTCGTCCCCCATTTTATCCGCCATATTAGATTGAGAATGACGTTACTTACCTAACGATCATGTATTCGTCGCACAGAAAACAGTGCAGAAAGAGAGTACTTATTTTACATGAATAAAGTAAAGTAAAATATTTTTACATATTATTTTCTTCTTGTTAACGTAAACAAAAAGACTTAAGAATAAAGTGTTTCGATCGATGCTTTGGGTTTTATCGAAATGTATATTTGTGGGAATTATAGTAAAAGAAAATTGGACACAAGTATATACAAATCCTTTTTTATGCCTTAAGTAAGTTAAAATAATTCACTTGGAAGTGAAATTTAAACAGTGTTTTTTATTCTATTTTATTTGAACAATTGAAAATAACTCTTCACAGAGTTAATTGTTTAAGTATTCTAAAAATACTGAGATGGATATTAATCTTTCAATTCGTCAGAATTAATGTAATTATGGATCTAAAACGAATATGTGCCATTGGTCCTCTTCGGTATTTGTTATAATGTTTCTCCCTGTTTTAATGTTGAAAATTGGAATTCATGGTTATTTTTTTCAACATTTTGTTGAGCACATTCCGTTTTCCACTTTCTGCGATTTTCAGATTTCAATAGATCTTTTTATTGGCCACAAATTCATATTTGCATGCTGTTTTAACAGTCCCCTAATCTTGATAAGATTATAAGCAAGCAAGTAATGGAGTGACCACGTTTTTCTAACCTTTTAGGTACGAAATGACATAACAGTATATATTTGTAACTTAAATTGCCCTTGAGTGAATTACCTGAAGGTTATAATGTAGTTGTCAAGCGGGAATATAATAAAGTAGGTACTTCTAAATGCTCCCATGATACGATAAAGATGACATCCATTTGTCTATTCACACACATGAAGAATTTATATGTTAGATATTTAAGGAATTCCTGTTCTGATTTAGAAATGTGTATTATTAAATTGCAATGGGAATTTCAAAATGCATGTGCTATTCATTCAGTAATATTGATTTTATTCGATTTTGTACCTTGTCCGAATTATACATAAAATTCAAAAATCTCTAATGCATATGGTGTTATAAATTTGTTGTGGATATATTTAACTTAAGCTCAAAGTTTATTGGCTAGAGAATAATTTATTTTGAAATATCATTTGCTTTAGGGATTTGTCTACCACATATAAAGTATTTAAACATTGTACCGGAAATATGAATAAGGCCATCACCCCTGAAATTTCATATCAAACTTTATAGCTAGACTAAATACAAAAACGAAATTGAAGCTTTCGTAGCAAAACTTGGGAATTAAATAAAACAAAAAACGAAAGAATAAAAAATTTATAAGGATTTTTGTTAGTTTCTTTTTTAAGAAACGGAGTTTTATATGAAGTCTTCTATGGTGACTATTCATAGACTTTTAAGCCTTTATATGTTATATATTTCTAAAGATATCTAAAAATCAAATTCACTTTTCTGTAGATGTTTATTTTAGTTATATCCGCTTTTCGCTCGAAAACTAATCTTATTAATTTCATTAGTGATGGATTCTACAAGAGATACAAGCTTTTCCTATTTGAAAGATTCGTCTGTCCGTTGAAAATCTTCAAATGAAGATATATGATGACAGATAATTAATAGAGGTAACTTTTCTCGCGTCCAGTTTTGCTTCGGGGCATCATTATTTAGGACCAGGATGCGAGAACATTAAAAACGACGAACGTAGGGGAAGGTGTCTTATAACGATATGTGAATGATAAATGAACTTCTAAATTTGGATAGTAGTTTCGAAAAAATAGCTGGAGCATTAAATCAACAGGTCAAACAATGGACGACTACCTTTTTAACGCTCATTTGTTCCAAAGTGCAATTTGTGACATTCTGTAAAATATATCAAATAACAATTTATTAATATTCAATAATAATATATTTTGTAGTTACAAAGGATTATAACAAAGTTCTGTTTTCAATGGTGTATGTACCTACGTAGATACGTAGATATAGATACTACGTACACACGTAGCTACAAACGTACGCGTGGGGTTTTATAATAATGTATAATATACTTTGACACAACTTTGTGGTATAACCACGAAATGACATAGATATACTTAACAACAAAATTGATATGATTACCAACACAATTCCAAAATAATGATCCAATTTAATATATATTACATTAGAAGTAAATTATATAAGTTTTTAACCATATTTAGCCCCGGGAAAAATATCGACCGATAAAATAGAAGGGAAAAAATAAAAAAAAAAAAAGGACACAAAAAAAAGAATGTGGAAAAAACACGTGTAAAAAGTAACTGGGAAGAATGCATTCGATAGTATACTGGAGTAAATCTAAGCAAAAAAAGGCTGTTATATGGATTAAAAGTTCGAGCAGCGAAACTTTGGGGTTTTTCTTTTCACATCAAAATAAGTATTTTTTGAAATTTTTTACTTTCCCGGAGTGGTGCAACATGTTTAAAAAACAAAATGGCGTCAAAAATGAAATTTTTTTTCAGAAATTTTATCATTTTTATTTTATATTCGCAAAAGGAGATCGGTGCATATCCAAATTTGGTAGGTTTGTAGTCCATGTTAAGAACTACTCCTCATAATTTTTTGGTGGGATTTCGTCCCTTCCCCTCCCAGTTATATATATATGTATACATACATATGGTAAAACAGTTCATTTGACTATAACTTAAAAAATATTCGATTGATTTTAATGAAACTAATATCAATAGTAGGTTTTATTACTTACAACTTTCGGTTAAAATTTTAGAGAAATCCGTTAAATAGTTCGGCCAAAATTTCCAATTTAGGGAATTTTTTTAAATGGCTGCCATTTTATGCCATTTTGTCCTACGAGGTTAAATTTTTTTTTAAATTGTAGCATTTTTTATTATCTTTCGATTTTATAATAAGTGGCTTACCCGTAAAATGACTCCTTGATCCATATTTTTGCGAAAAACGGAAAATTTAACACTTTCTGGAAATAATTGTTTGGGGGGTGTATGGACTGGCTTTGGGGGGTGTTTTTTGCTTTGGCATGAGAAAACTATTTTTAAAAGAGGTCTATATGGTTTAAAGCAAAATTTTTAAGTTTTAACCCCCGCGCTGTAAGGGGGAAGGGGTGTATGAAATAAATGTATCTTAAAAGATTTTAAAAAGAGGTCAAAATAGTTTAAAATGCTAAAGTAACCCAAAATTTTCGATGCTTTTATTAATATAGCACTTTTTACAACATCCACCCCTTCCCCTCCCGCTTTCATATTTTTTGCAAATTCAAAATTTTTATGACGTATAAAGAGGTTTTGGGGGTCGCTGATCTCGAACTTTTGGCCCAAATAAGTACACCCCCTAAAAATATTACAATTGTTTTTGATAATCTATTGCAAAATTCGAGATCAGCGACTCCAAAAATCCCTTTATACGTCATAAAAATTTTGAATTTGCAAAAAATATGAAAGCGGGGGGGGGGGAAGGGGTGGATGTTGTAAAAAGTGCTATATTAATAAAAGCATCTAAAATTTTGGGTTACTTTAGCATTTTAAACTATTTTGATCTCTTTTTAAAATCTTTTAAGATACATTTATTTCATACACCCCTTCCCCCTTACAGCGCGGGGGTTAAAACTTAAAAATTTTGCTTTAAACCATATAGACCTCTTTTAAAAATAGTTTTCTCATGCCAAAGCAAAAAACACCCCCCAAAGCCAGTCCATACACCCCCCAAACAATTATTTCCAGAAAGTGTTAAATTTTCCGTTTTTCGCAAAAATATGGATCAAGGAGTCATTTTACGGGTAAGCCACTTATTATAAAATCGAAAGATAATAAAAAATGCTACAATTTAAAAAAAAATTTAACCTCGTAGGACAAAATGGCATAAAATGGCAGCCATTTAAAAAAATTCCCTAAATTGGAAATTTTGGCCGAACTATTTAACGGATTTCTCTAAAATTTTAACCGAAAGTTGTAAGTAATAAAACCTACTATTGATATTAGTTTCATTAAAATCAATCGAATATTTTTCAAGTTATAGTCAAATGAACTGTTTTACCATATGTATGTATACATATATATATAACTGGGAGGGGAAGGGACGAAATCCCACCAAAAAATTATGAGGAGTAGTTCTTAACATGGACTACAAACCTACCAAATTTGGATATGCACCGATCTCCTTTTGCGAATATAAAATAAAAATGATAAAATTTCTGAAAAAAATTTCATTTTTGACGCCATTTTGTTTTTTAAACATGTTGCACCACTCCGGGAAAGTAAAAAATTTCAAAAAATACTTATTTTGATGTGAAAAGAAAAACCCCAAAGTTTCACTGCTCGAACTTTTAATCCATACACAAGGCGTAATTTCACTCTACTAGTAATGAATGTTAAATATCAATAAAATCGTTAATTTTTTATATTTATCCGAGTATGATTCATTAACATATAAGTAATTAACATTTTCGTTCAATGAAACTATTTTTCATTTTTAATCTCTGAAATAAAAAAAGAGGTGTAATAAGTTTGACCGATATATGTGTGTGTCTGTCTGTCTGTGGCATCGTAGCGCCTAAATGGATGAACCGAATTCAATTTTATTGGTTTTGTTTGAAAGGTAGTTTAATGGAAAGTGTTCTAAGCTATGTTTCAATTGCAAATGTTCGTTCTTGGACTATTCTAACAAAAATAATAAAATTCTAGTCAGAACAATTCCTAGAAGTTTTTCGAGTCGATATAAGAAATTAGATTAAAATATATTGGATTATACATTTATGAATACAACTGTACATTTAGATTTTGGATGTATTATTATTATTATTTTCGATATAATAATATGATATGTATTATTTTTCGGACATTTTAAGAGAGTTCATTTTATAGAACTAAATACCTTGCTGACTCAATCCTCAAGTATATATAGCTTATATATAATCTATAGATATAAATAAATATAAATATAATATAATATATATAATATGTCACAATATATTTAGCTTTATATAAATATGAATATAATTGTGTTTTATGTTGTGGTAATTTGTTCATATCATACCGTATAGAGTATATTTTTATTGTGTTAAATGTGCAATGTTTTGTAGCTTCTGTCTGTGAATGGATAATTTTGCAAGCCTGGTACGAAAATGGTTACTTATAAAAATGTCTCAAGAAATGAGAGAAACGAAATGATACAGAGAATATATTAACGAAAGACGAGACAATAATAATCCCAATTTTTTTTATAATTGGATTAAAAGACAAGTTTCTGAGATATCGGATAAAGAAATTAAGATTTTAAAAATTTATAAAAATATTTTTGTTTTAGAAAGACACATCAAATTCTCAATTTTGTTGAGTACCAAATTTACTTTTATCAATCTTAAAAAACAAACTCTAAGTTCTTAAATTCATTATTGGTTTTTGAAAGAAGATATTTTACAAATGGTTCATATTTCTTAAAAAAACTTCAACTGGATTTCATTGTATATCGTATTATATAATATTTATATGTTATAATAAAATACAATATTTTGGTTTTAATATAATATAATACATATAATTGAAGATTATCCATTTTGTATTTGGATGGCGAATTGAAGAAGGTGGTAAGGGGGGGACAATCTCAACATTTTATGCATGTATGTGGTTTGGCTTACAAATAAACAAACAAAACACCTTTATTCTAGTAAAATATCATGTTTATCTTGAAACTTAGAAAATAATCATAGAAAATTATATATTTATTATAGTCAGAGAGTTTCAGGTATAGTTAAATACAAAAACAAGTAGACCGTGAGCTCATACCAAAGTGGAATTTGGAGGCTTGCTTAGTTAAGTTTGGTCATCCAGAAACATGAAGATTTTAACTGTGCTAAGAGTGTTGAATTTATGGCAATCTTTCTGGCCGTATTTTCATAATTTTGTATCCCTTCCGTTTATATTTAGGTAGAATTCTGTTATCATCAAGTGCATAAAATAGACGTGTTATTGTACTTTTCTACTTAGACATCATATGCTTACATTTACAAATTATATAAACACAATTGCAGGTTAATAAATTGATTTTTGTGTATTTTGAAACAATTCGGGCAAGAATCTTTTCCTTTATACTAAAGGATTCGTCAAAAATTATGAGATTATTCAGTTTTTTTGGTCAAAATCTGTAGAAAAGTTTTTAAAATATGATTTAAAATGTGCCAGTTTCAGTCAACTGGTACATTTAACCCATGCAAAAATTTCCAACTGTGATAGAAATTCTCAAGACGACGGTAATTCTTTAAAAAAGTGGGTTTACCTAAAATGAAAGTTATTGTTTAACACAATTCGCAAAAATAGCAATGGATACGAATCAACTTTCGACGGAGACCAACTCTTTTGACAACTGCCAACTTCCAGCGATCGATTAAACGTTGTCGATGACTTTTTTATTTAACATGAATAAGAGACACGTCGAAATACGAATAACATAAAGCTCGATTAAAACATATTCGACATTCAAGCCACAGTTAAAATATCATTTTCCTTTATTAACAAAATAACTATTATCAAGCTTTGAAATGGCAGACTATAAGAATCATTTTATTTTGCGCTCTATTGTGGGCACAGGATCTAAAAGCTTATATTATACTAAGAAAACACTAAACTTGATAATATTATAATTGGTTTAAAAGTAGATTATTAATTAATACCTTTGTAGAAAATTTAATCTGATTATTATAAAAGTAAATAGTTAGAAACTTCTTATTCGAAATCATCTTATTATAAAATTGGGAAAATCTAAATCTTTTACGAATTTGCCAAAAGCTATTTTTGCTTATAACTTGTAATTACTAATATTACCAATCATTTAAGGATGTATGATCAAGTAATTTCGGGTAAAAAAATATAAAATATGTATTTTTTCAATTTTGATAGTGAATTGTGTTAAAGCTTGACGATATAAGACAAAAAGTAAGAATAATTTTCGACGCAATTTTCAAAATATTTAAAATTGAAATTTTTTTAAAACTATACAGCTTTCGATAATTTGATAACCAAGGCAGGTAACGAAAATTTTTAATCTTATTTTTCGTCTACATTCATGAAGCTATAATAAAACTCTTCATCAAAGTTCACCAGCTTTTTAAACTTGTTCCAAGTTCGTTCGTTTCCAATTGAGACTTATCTCAAACTTTCGAAATATGTCGGTTTTTGAGATTTCTTCATAAGAGCAAAATATTTTATAAAATGGTTAAAATATCGATAGATTTTGAGCTTTTACATCAAATATTGTCGTCATGCTCATACATCCTTAAACACTCCGAGATGAAAATTTGTGAATAATTTTAATAAATTCACTTTTTTCTCTCTTTTTGAAATTCATTAGAGTGATAAAAAAATATTAATGCCATTAATTACGTTTCTTAAAGTATGCATAAATTACAACATAGAATAAAACGGAAAACTGAAAAATATCACAATAAAATTAAATTATTCAAAGTATTTTCATGATTTCTCAAATGTAGAAAAAAGGAAAAATTGTATGAATTTTTATACTTAACAAAAAAAAATGATATACTACACTACGACATTTCTCTAGAGTGACATCAATCAACACAAATTTTTTATATTTAAACTTTTCATAACTAAATTACAAATTGACGCCTACTTTCAATGCTAGAGGTTTGTGAAAATATTTATTTTTTGACCTTTTTTTTCCTAAAATTCTCTCAAGATATTTCTTTCTATTCTACGAACATTTTTTGATAGATATGCCATACAATACATACACATGCATAACATAGTTACCCATTGATCAAGTCAGTTCGAATAGTGTATTAAATCAAGTGGAAATTTTTCAACATATTGAAAACTTCAATTTTCGTATACTTTTCTAAAAAAAACATATTTGAATCAACAAAAATACTATTGATTGATTTTAACAACTTTAGGATTTGATAAGGTTTTACCACGGTACAAAACAACATATCCATGTTAAAATGGCTTTGGGGGAAATGAGCTGGACTAGTGCCAAAAACATGCCTTCTCCATTTCATGTAGAAATTAAAGAAAAATGTATGTCCATATTATCCGTGAAACTGTATACTTTCTGAGATTTTTGGAGGAAGAGGAGCTTTTTCATTTTAATTATTTCAATTCATTATGTTTTCGACTATTTTAAATATAATAATAAGAAGAGAAAACAAACAACTGACAGAGTTAATTGTTGAAATACCATGTATAAACAGTTTTGAACTTTTGTTCTTTCTCTAAAGGTTTACAATGAGCAAAAAGTTCCATTTTAAAATTGGCACATCTCGGTTTTCAAAAACTGATTAAAGCCCGCAAATATCCCCCAAAAAGGGGGCTAAGCACCCTCCTGAATGGCAGATGTTTTGGTATGAAGTTTTTACAACCTTATAAAAAAGACCCAATTGACCTATTTTGTTTAGTTACAAACTCGACCTCGATTTTTACGTCCTTAGCACGCTATAACAATTTCAGCTTGGTATCTCTTTTCGTTTTTAAGTTATCGTGATCACAGGTGGACGGACGGACAATCGGGAATTTTTTTTTCTTTCAAGCGGTTACCCATCCTAGCACTAAGTATGCTCAATGTTGCTTAATTTCAGTGACCGAGTGAGAACCGTTGTTTTCAATGTGGTATGTATGGAGTGTGTCACCTAACGCGGGACTATTACGAGATCCATGCTTTTTGTTCACCCAAAAAAGTGCTGAATGTGCCCAAAGAAGTTTTCACGTCAAAAACTAATTTGGTCAAGCAGTTTATTTTTTAAATTGTGTATATTGTGTGTGTATCTATTACATGTAATAGTCTAAGATCCCAATTAGGATCGACCTTCACCCATCTGTTTACCGGATGAAAGTTATTTTTTATGAAATATAAAATGTTAACAAATATCCCTGCAATGGGTTGCCTAAAAAAATGTGGTCCAGACTACTTTTAATGAAAATATCAAGAGTAAAATTTTTAGAAATTTTTCACTGGCTTGCATATCTTACGAATTTTGATCTACTCGAAAGTAAAAGCCATAAAGAATATGCAGCAGCTATGTTGTTTGCCTTTTTTCGTTCACTATTATCGCATTTATACAAGTTGAAAATAGAAATTACGTGCATCTGTTAATTCATTGACTCGCATATCTAAATAAAGATAATTTTGTTACAATTACGGTGGCATATGATTGGCCACAAAATATTGGTCAAAAATAATGTTTACAAGCTTTCCAAGTTTTGATATTTATATTAAAAATGGTCTGGACCATATTTTTAAAGGCAACCCGTTACAGGAATATTTGTTAATATTTTACATTTCATAAAAAATAACTTTCATTCGGTAAACAGATGGGTGAAGGTCGACCCTAATTCGGATCTTGTACTATAAATTCTGATTGTCATAAAATATTTAGCATTTTGCAGAAGACAATTGTTGTTTTCTTCGGCTAAGCTCGTTTTAAAATAAGTACCCCAAGAGAGATAATATTCAATTCTTTAGAACATATTGGAAACAATTGTCATTGTTGTCTAGAAACATTAAAACTTTTTGCGATCCATATAAAAGTGTTACAAAAAACTTTAGCCACCAATATAGTCGTAATATTGAACAGAACAAGAAAGTTTGTGTGACATGTCTCTATCTGCTATTTATTATTAGTTAGCAATAATAAAAAGTTTTATGTCAATTGGCTGCCTAAAACCATGTTGTGTAGGGGAAAATGTAGTACCTGTAGAAATGAATACAGTTGATCAATGTATTACAAGATATTATTGTTGATAATTGATCACATATTGTACCGAGGATCACGTTCATCAATTGCACTAGAAAGTATTCTCTTCAACATGTTACCTTCACAGCTTATTCCAGAGAACAAAATCATAAAACGCATGTGATTAAAACATTACGAACCCTACAAGTTTCTCTCAGAGCGTCCAGTTAAATCTTTAGGGGATTTTCTTTATTGACTGGAGGTAAAAAAAAAAGTTTTTCTTCCCACTTTTACTACACCAACCTGTACATAGTAATAATTGTAAAATTTAATGCGTACATATACTAAAAATATCAACGGTATAGCACGTTGTTTGGTGCAAGGTACAAGAACATGGCTCTTTTGAATTTTTACTCCCTGAACATTTTATTTCATGCTAAAAAATAAAATATACGAAGGAGCAGTGTAGTTCTCTTTTGGTGATCATTGCCCAAATGGTAAATGCCGGACTAGTGATTTAAGTAAAATGTGATAATAAAATGAAAATAAAACATGATAGACAATTTTTACTTTAAAAAAAAAAAACAAAAAATGTATTTATATCCTACTGAAAATAAATGTGCATGGATAATCATTCTTTCAGTTGCTTGCTTTCTGGTAAGCTAACCTTATACAGTTGCTTCCTCAATAGTAAAAAAGATTGAGGGTACAAATGACCCAAGGTACAACACACATTATGCTATACTTTCATGAATGTTGAACAGATATGTCTGTTATATCCATGATAAAAATTTGATCAACAACAAAATTGTGTAAGGAAAAATTGAGTATTCAACAAAGCGATGTATATGCATTATTTAGTAATGTACCAAGTGGTGTAGCATTACTATATTACACTATCATGGAGTAGGTACTTTGAGGGTTCATATTGGATGGAGATATATATTGTATGCTAAAAAATTGGCTACGAACGTCATACTATCAAACGTCTATATACATAATATTTTGTATATTGGAGTCATCGGAGATTTCACACTTATATCGATCAATCAAGGAGACCAGAATAGGATCAAGAATAGATCGGATCAAATTTGACTGTGTTATCAAAAAAATCGAATTTTTTAACTTTATGACGTCATCAGTATCAAAAAAATTTAATTTTGTTCTATCCCTTCCAATTTTTATCCAATTTTGATAAACCAGGAATGAAATCCTACTAAATTTGGGTCACACTTTTCAAATTTGTGATCCAAATTGACCTATCTCTAATAGGTTTCGAGAATGTGGAGCCTTGGTCCCGGAATTAAGCACATCAGTGATAGCTAGCGAAAAATTAACATCACAGCTGAAAAGAATGACCCAAAATTAGTGGGTTTCAAAATAAATTTCAATAAGATCGGATCAAATTTGCCTGTGTTATCAAAAAAAATCGAATTTTTTAACTTAATGACGTCATCAGAATCCAAAAAATTTAATTTTGCTCTATCACTTCCAATTTTTATCCAATTTTGATAAACCAAGTACGAAATCCTACTAAATTTGGGTCATACTTTTCAAATTTGTGGTCAAAATTGACCTATCTCTAATAGGTTTCGAGAATGTGGAGCCTCGGACTCGGAATTGTGCACATCTGTGATAGCGAGCGAAAAATTAACATCACAACTAAAAAGAATGACCCAAAATTAGTGGGTTTCAAAATAAATTTCAATAAGATCGGATCAAATTTGCCTGTGTTATCAAAAAAAATCGAATTTTTTAACTTAATGACGTCATCAGAATCCAAAAAATTTAATTTTGCTCTATCACTTCCAATTTTTATCCAATTTTGATAAACCAAGTACGAAATCCTACTAAATTTGGGTCACACTTTTCAAATTTGTGGTCAAAATTGACCTATCTCTAATAGGTTTCGAGAATGTGGATCCTCGGACCCGGAACTGTGCACATCAGTGATAGCGAGCGAAAAATTAACATCACAACTAAAAAGAATGACCCAAAATTAGTGGGTTCAAAAAAAAATTCAATAAGATTGGATCAAATTTGCCTGTGTTATCAAAAAAATCGAATTTTTTAACTTAATGACGTCATCAGAATCCAAAAATTTTAATTTTGCTCTATCACTCCCAATTTTTATCCAATTTTGATAGACCAGGTATGAAATGTGTTATCAAAAAATCGAATTTTTTAACTTAATGGCGTCATCAGAATCCAAAAAATTTAATTTTGCTCTATCACATCCAAATTTTATTCAATTTTGATAAACAAAGTATGTAATCCTACAAATTTGGGTCACACTTTTCAAATTTTTGGTCAAAATTGACCTAGCTCTAATAGTTTTCAAGAATGTAGAGCCTTGGTCTCGGAATTAAGCACATAAATCTTGTCAAAAGATTCTTGTATATGGAAGTAAGAAAGTCAGTATACAAATGTTGAATATGATCCTTTTAACAAATATCAAATGCATATCTGCTAGAATAGTAAAGTATTGTATAGCTCATGGACGAACGAATCATTTATTTTTCATAAAAGAGCTACCAGCCAACTCTAGCTTGAGCTGAGCTAACGTAGCGCATGGTTTGATATTTCACAAACCTTATGTGTATGGTGTTGAATTTAAATATTATTGTAAAATAAGGTTTTTTTTCTATACTATGCTGCTACAAATTTCATATATATATATATATATATATTTCTTTTTTTCTGGGTGAATTGTATATTGGGGTTATTTAACATAGCTTTTTTATTTCTAAAAAGTATTTCGATAACTCTATTCGCAGTAAATAAATTTTTTAAATTATCATGATTTATGAGCTATGTACGATGATGGAAATTTAAATTAGATTATCAACGAAAAATTTAGCTCAGATTTTTAAATGAAAAGTTTTGAATAAATGAGTGATTATTCTGTTATAAATTCTACATAATCCATCATCGTATTTCCAAGCTCTTACTAATGCTTTTTGAAGTCAATTTCAAACAATTTTTAAGCCTGGAAAACTGCAATTTAGTGATATTCAGCCGTTAGTAATGCCATTCATATTGACATTTTTATATTACTATGATCATTTTGATCATTTTTAACCGACTTCGAACAAAAAGGCGGAGGTTCTCAATTCGAGAAATCTGGTGCTTCCCGTGTGGTCCCATTTCAATTTGATCCATTTTCGACAATGCCATTGATGAGAAAAGCATAAAAGTCTTAAATTTGCATTAAGTATGTACCGATTTCGATGATTCTATTTTTAGTGACAATATAATTAGTGTACTTCAGATTCACTAAAAATAAAAAAATTAAAAAAAATTTTAACAAAAAGGAAACCGACTTCAAAAAAAAAAAACTATTCCAAAACTAATTAATATGCACTAAAAATTAAAAAATAATGATAATATAATGTAGTTACCATTATTGCAATTTATGGAGTTGGCGTCAGCCAAGTTAATGGCTCCAAAATTATCAATAATGGTAACAACATAATTTTTATTTTTTAGTGCATATTAATTTGTTTCGGAATAGTTTTTGTTTTAAGTCGGTTTTCCCTTTGTTAAAATTTTTTTATTATTTGATAATATCAATTTCATACAATATTTTTAATTAATTACAGAGATTCTCTTGATTTAGAAAAACAAAATTATATCAAGTTTCCTAATAAATTGATAACTGTGTATTATTTTATATAATACTAGCTGTACCCTGTCACACTTGGCTGTGGTACATAACGGTTGCATATCATTTTTCCCCAGAAATAAATAAATTTTATATTTATAATCCTTCGAAAAGCTTTATTCTTTCATAATACCCTTTTTTATTTGCATTCTAGGCTCTTCAGCCCTATAAATGTTCCTTAAATCCATATGGTGGCACTACTTACATGAAAATGAAAATTGTTTTTATCCAATTAAATGAAAAAAAAAATTGAAATGGAAAAGGAAAATCAATGATTCGAAGTAACAGACAACACATTATGACGTTTATGTGTACCATCAGGTAACAGAAAACTCTTACAATAGGTAACATATTGTTATATATGCCCACTCAAATACTTACTACCTTACAAATACACATACACACATACACAGACACATATATTGTATGCATTATATCGCCCCGCGGGAATCTCCAAACTTTTTGAAATAGTCCAGAGTCTTATTATTATACTTGATATATTTATTATAGGTTAGGGATATAACTACTACCTTCATTTCTAGCTTAGTAGGAAAGAAAAAAAAATTATTGTACGTAATCGATAACAACCTTTTTACTAACCGGTTTTTGAACTTTATGAGTAGAAAATTATGGTTTTCATCCCGAAAATTCTACCAAATTTTTAATTGAATTTTTATGAAAGAACCCTGTTAAAAAATAACATGGTCCTTATTTTTTAACACACTTTTATTAGCTTGACCTGCTTGCATGCATATAAGAATAAAACCGAATCTTTCGACGTAATTTTCCCCAATTTGTAGACGTCCAATTGATTCGAAAATTTGCCCACTTATCAAGGACCAATGACAAAACAATAATTTAATAACTTTCTCTTGATTTTCCAATCAGGATTACCCAAAGGGTAAATAATGGTTACACAATCTACAGTAAGCTAAAAAGTAAGATAATCCAGCCTTTGAAGATCTTAATCACCACAGCTTGTCTTAAAAAAAAAAAAAAACTTGACGAAATAGTCACTAGTCACCTTTCTGAATTGCAAATCAATATTAATGGATTGTATTTTCGATGTTACTTTTTACCGAAGGTAGAAAAAAACATATCATGTCGTTGATGTACTTTCATCGTGTTTTTTGTGTTAGATGACCTCGAAAGGTTTTTTTCTACAAGTTATGTGTACTTCAATAGAGAAAAACATATCTCCTGTCTAAAATATATACCTATATACCTCCTTTGGTGAAAATTTATGGTACACTAACAAAACTAACTGAAAGCAAGTGAAGATAACAACTAACAGAATGAATTGTGTATAAACTTGAGTAGACGGTGAAGAGATAAATACAATTTGTTTTTAATCAGATCAGAGTTCTGGCTAATTTTTCGTAATGAGGACTTCTTGAATAAATAACTGGACTATCTGTTACCCAACGGTTCCACTGCACAATGTAAACTTAACCTTTTAACTTATAAAAATAACCTCCAAAATGCCTTCCGCTTTATTTATCCTCTGCTTTTTGGGTTTTAGTTTTCACATGAGCTATGACTAATACTTCATAAGACAGTTCAATCGTGAAATCGCTTTTCTTAGGAATTCAATAAAATTGAAATATGAAACTGATAAAATGTGTGCACTATTAAATAATTTAATTTTATACCTACTTTTACTTTTTACTGTATAAAACATTACCTAAATTTGGTTTGATCAGGATATTTATTATGCCATAGCATAAAATATCTTTATACTTTTAAATTATCCCTATTATCTTTAACTTCTGATAACTCACTTTCACAACTCAAGCTGAATCGCTTGAAAAAGTTTAACTTTCCTAGGTAAAAATGGACGGCTTTTGTTGTCGTTTTTTAAAACAATTTTTTTGGTTATACTTTCTAACCAAAAAAACAAATCAGAACGTTAAAGTGCGATAAGTTCCAAAAATAGGATTTATGGAAAATCTGTATTTTGCAATTGATTCAACATAAAAAACACTGAGCCATTATTCCTGTATAAGATACTATATCTTCAGGGTAAAATTGTATTCAATATTTATAATAATAAAAAAAACCGATTGGGAATAAAACCATATGGGAATCATCTGGATGAGATAATTACATCTTTATTACATTGCATAAATTATCTTTTATTGATTATATTTGAAATGAAATAGACATAATTTTTATTACTAGCCTATAAAAAAGGATATAACCAATATGGCTATATATTTTATATTTATGGAAAACTCATTAATATTTCGAGAGTCGTGCTATAGAATCAATTTCGAATGACAGTTTTTATTACGTTTGACAAATTTTTAAGAAATAATTAAATATCATTAAGATATCATTAAAAACATATATCACGAAAATTATGATTACATGTTACATAAATATACTTATATATCGCATTCTAATATCTCTGTCACGCATTACCAATTTACCTTAATGGGAAACGGGAAATAATAGGAGGAAAATATATAAATGATGTTTTATTATTTGAGGGGTGAATTTATTTTTTTTTAATAAAGGTGCTAAATTTTTTGACATGAAATCAGAATGTTAGTACATGCAATGGCATGTTAAATATTGTTTGTAAAGTTTTTGAGGATAAATAATTGACGTAATTAATTGAGTTTTTTATTTCAATCACAGTGAAAATCGCTTATAGTGATTGGGAAATTATTTTAAGCGTAAAATTTAAGTACTTTGGCTCCAATCTTTGGAGGTTTCGGCGTTTCAGAGACATAACGAATAATTAGAGCCATTCATACGAGGTGTACGAGGTTTTATAATACAAAGAGAACCATTTTAATGAATTATGGCTCATAGTTCGTTTTGTAGCACCCGCCACCGATGCAACAGAAATAAAGGCACAAAACAAAAAGTATAACACATACAAATTTGATCGGCTCAGGATTCTACATTCTGAAAACCTATTAGAGCTAGGTTAATTTTGATCACAAATTTGAAAAGTATGACCCAAATTTAGTAGGATTACATACTTGGTTTATCAAAATTGGATAAAATTTGAATGCGATAGTGAGAAATTTTTTGGATTCTGATGACGTCATGAAGTTAGTAAATAAAGTTTTGACGCTCGAGGCAAATTGATCCGATCTTATTCAAAATTTTTCGTGCATTTACCTAAAATATAGAAAAGAAGAAATTAAAGTGTCCTACACATGTGAAAATTTTCGCGATTATATGAGAATATCAACCAAATCATCAACAGTACTGCATATGGGGGTCTTGTGGATTTCACATTTTTTATTTCACAAGTATTTTTATCTGATTACACAAACAACAGCAGGAAAAAATTCAAGTTAAAAAAGTTGTTTTTCATCAAAGATACCACAATACTTTCGCCAACTGCAACCAACAGTAGATAATATTTTGGTATAAACATAAAAGGAATATTATGGTCGTGAGTAAATCCATCGAATTTCAAGGTGTACGTATTTTTATTAGGATTTTGGTACTTGCAAGGCCAAATTCGTTAATGAGAGAAATCGACAGATAAATAAACGCTACGAATTTTTTTATCTATTGGAGCCTTCGTCGCTCTGTTATACCTCAATTTGTGCCTGTTAAACCTATTACCTTGTCCTAGCTTCGTTTCTTCGCCTGCTTCAGTGTTCACCTTTACAATAATGATGCTGGGAATTCAAGAAACAAAATCTTTTTCATCGATCGAGATTTGACAACTTTTTCGAAAGTTCAGAGAATGAAAGCCTTATTACTTCTCTGATTGAGAGTGATTGCGTGTATTAACACGGACTGTGTAACAGTTAAGCATTTGAATATCTAAATTGATAATTGGGTATTTTTACAAAATAAATTTTAAACAGATGTTTATTTTCAAAAGTTGCATCGTTCTTCAGACAATCTGCAAGGTATATAACAACAAGAATTCAATATAAAAGTAATACATAAAAAATCATAACAAAATTTACATTTGAGGTAGATTGTCTGAAGAAGTTGAAAATAATCAACGAAACGTTGTAACTTTTGAAAATAAATCTGTTAAAATTTATTTTGTCCAAGTATCCAAGTAACAATATTTAGTAATATGTTTTATCATGGGCGAAAACATTAATTATTAATGAAAAATAATTTAAATACTTTTAAAATCAGTATTTTTCGCAGGTTTTCTGCACTGCCAAACGTACTTCGTTTCTGTCTAATTTCAATAAAAAAGGAAATATCCAAAATTCAGTTATATTACAAGTAATATTCTCTCCTTCTGCTACTTATGCCAGCACATCTTGGATTAATTTACTTACTGCCAAATATACACACCTCCTATCGCGACTTAGAAAACACAAAATATTAAACACATTTACCTGTTGTTGAAGTTTTTTATCATCAGAAACCGTATTCCTTCTTCAACTTCACGTAAAGTCGATTATTTGCTAGTTGTATTCACAGGAGATTAACTTTTGTGAAATGCAAGCCAGTTTTCATAAACAAACGATGATGTTTTTTCTTTTATCATCGTCAGAATATCATGTTCTTGTCTTCTCTGACGACGTCGTTCATCTCATGATGTGTACGTATACTATAGTATACATATAATACCCTTTTTGTTACTCACTTCACTGAAAGCACATCATCTCTTGTGAAAGCTCTACCTACCTACACATCAAGGCAAGCAGGTAACGTATGTTTGGTCAACTGGTGCTCTTCTGTGTGTGTATGTCAGCAAACATCGATCGTGACACGGGGCTCTAGATAATATATGTGAAAAAGAATTGAAACGTGTTGTTTTTATGTTGGGTACTTAGGCTTTCTTTTCCTTTATGTAATGTGCATTTTATTTTAGTTTATGGTACTACGTGTTTAGTCAATTTTCTTGTTTTTCTGCTTTTGTGTGTGTTTGTAATGGAATGGATTGTGTCTCGGAAATATAATTTGAATAAAATGTAAATGATGCCCAAATAGATATTTTTTTCATGTATATGAGGTAAATCTCTTATTACGCAAGATTTAGTTTTAATGGACGTATGTGTCCAAATAAAAAAAAAGCATTTGAAAGGTTGAGGCAAATAATTAGGGAAAATTTAATATATGAGTCACTTTTTTTTAGTAAATCCGAGGTTGAAGTTATCAAGATAAAACGACGTTTCCTAAAAATGAAACCCAGCTAGATACTAAATTTCATGAAAATCGTTGGAGTTGTTTCCGAGATTAAAGTTTACGAGATAAAACGAAGTTTTCAGAAAAATGAGACCTAGCTAGATCAATTTTTCGCCACGAACACAGTGAACACTGTTATTCCAAAGTTTTTAGTTTTCACTTCCGTCAACAAAACTCTTTTATCGGGGATTTATCAAATTTTATAAAATTTATTAGATACTTCTCTTCTAGCAGTAAGTAATTATTCTTCTTTTACACAGTAGTGGTTTAAATACACTCCGACATATCTCGGAAGGGATTTTTTAAACCGTTTCCTTTATTATCTGTTCAAAAGCGTCTACATTTTTAAACGAACATTTACATTCCAATCAAACTTTCTCTATTCATGGGACACCCTGTGCATTCGTTATCAAAAGTGAATTACTGAATGTTAATATTTTCGAAAGCAAAGATTTTTATAAACAATAATGTTTTTTCGTAAACCTTATCTATCTTGGAAGTGATTAAAATACTGAATAAAACGGCTCGATAAGAGAATATGAGATAATCATTTTTGCATTATCTTGTAAATTTCTCTCTAATTTCGAAAATGATATAGAATATTTGATCCAAGGGTGAAAAATATAATCAAAATATCGTAAATTTCGTTAGTAATTCAAATATTCAATACTTGGAATTTTGATAATGTTTCCATGAAGAATTCATTAATATTTAATAGAATAAGTTTAAGGTCAATGATTAAGAGAGTAATGAAACATAAGTTAAAATAAAAAAAAAAAAACTAAAAACAAAGTAAATTGAAGTTAATTGCAAAATAAATAATAGAAAAATATCCAATAAACAAACCAATTAAATAAGTTTTCATCTATCAAGAAAAAAAATAATAATAGAAAGAAAATAAAAAATATATATAAGAAAGTAAGCAAATAAACAAACAAATAATTTTAGATTTCAGACAATCGAAAATAAAACAAAAATGAAGAATTAATTATTATTATTATTATTATTATTATTAAGAGGATTATAAATTATTGTTTTTTAGGTAGACTTTTCAAATAAAATTCAGGGAAAACAACCAGCAAACAATTATATTAATTAATTATCTTGAAAGTCCGAAGAAATACAAAATTTTAAGTAGGAATATCAGGCTGTTACGATGAGAAGGCTCACTTAGACTAGCCAATGTTAAAAGACATATCTGATTTTACGTTTGTTGACGCTTTTGGGTTTTAGATGTCAAATACGTCTTTCGAGTGTGTTCCACGGTAGAGAAGCCAGTTCAACTAAGCCTGACCTAGTCTCTGTTAGTCTGTTTACATAAAACATTATGGTGAGGCATTGTGGTTATTAGTCATGCGACTAATGTATATTAAACTAGCTCGACTCGTGCGGAATTCCAATAGTTACTTAAATTTGTAGGCAATTTTATTATAGATAGGATATACAAATTGCATATTCAACAAAATTAAATCATAATAGCATTTCTTTAGCCTGTTTTTTCCTAAGCGGCATAGTTTTTAGATCATGAATCATTAGCCAGCTTGATGAGCTTTAAAATGCGGAAATTTGATAAAGGAATAAGGAAAATCTCGCGTGGATAGGAAAGAACCGGCTAGAGAAATATTATATATAAAATTCTCATGTCACAGTGTTAGTTGCCACAATCCTCCGAAACAGCTTGACCGATTTTTATGAAATTTTAAATGTATATTCGGTAGGTCTAAGTGATAAGGGTGTTCCAACCCAAAAAATTTTGTTATTATTTGGACAGAGTGGAAACAGGGAATACTTTACAAATCTATGGCTCCTGAGGAACAAACTTATTTCACGTAAGACCAAACTAACCATTTACGATACCCAGATTCGACCTGTCATAACATATGGCATTGAAAGTTGGACCCTGACACAAGAAGGCGAGGAGAAAATAAGAAGGTTTGAACGAAAGAACATAAGAAGGATATATGGTGCAATCCGAGTGAGCGAAGAAGAATAGCGCATTTGAACCAACAGAGAAATCAAAGAGATCCTGAATGGAGAAGATATTGTGAAGTTTCTGAAATCACAGAGGCTCAGATGGTTTGGACATGTACACGAAGAAGAGGCTTAGATGGTTAGAGCAAGTTATCGACGATCTGAAGGCGTTGCGTGTCACTGGATGGCGATCCGCTGTCAAGAACCGAGCAAGCTGGAGGAGAGTGGTCGAAGAGGCCAAAGGCTCACTTCGGGATGTAGCACCTATTGGATTGGAGTTAAACAGTTTAATTGATTTTTCAACATGTTTTTCGTATAATATAATAATAATAAAATATAATATTTTGGATCTGTACATAAATTTTTTTTCAATAACATTTCCCTAATTTATTACATTTTATGTTTGTTCAAAAAAAAACTTTGACAGTTGTTGTATTTATGGTTATTGTTTGACCATAGTGGATAACTTTTAAACACAACATAATATAAATATCCATATACAATGGTCTGTGATGGTCTCTGGATGAATCTACAACAAGCATGATGATGCTAGTTTTATATTTGGTACATGTTGTACATTTTTATATTGGGTGTCATCCCATAACCACCATTACATGTTTTTTTATACACAGGCTTGTTTAGTAAACAAGGAAGGGAATGTATGTTATCCAATAAAAAAAAAAACCAATATAATTTTGTTGACTTAATCGAGTAAACTTGATATTTGAATATATCAGTGGCATTTTCAATTTCCGATTTAACCGGAAATTAGTGATAAAACCACAAATTTTTTAATGGAACATGACATTGGTTTTTTTTTTTCTGAAAACTTTTTTCGTGAAAATGGGAAATTAGAAAAATATATACAAACATTTATTGTAATAAAAATCAGAGTTTTAGGACAAAAAACATTACTTTTGAATGACCTGTTTTGACCTCTAACTTTTATCCTCTGCAATTTAGAAAGCTGCATTTCATTATTATGGAGCATTTTGGTTTTTTTCTGAGATGAAAGTGTTCCATTGTTCTATTGTTCCAATGAGCTGCTGCACATTTCTGCAATGGTTGTACTCTTCTGTTTTGAATTATATAAAGATCAGTTCGAGTATTCAACTTTCTTTATCACTCCTCAATAAAACACTACTAACACTACTTTGAAAACTTTGCTATACTTTAATCTTTAATACAAAGATACATTAAGTGTTTCACAGAAAATTAACTTACAATCTTGATTTTCAAATATATCTACAACCAATATATTCTCAGCAGGGTACAGTCGTATCCACCGCACGCCGTTCATATGGACTGTCCGTATAGAACTGTTCATACTAAACTATTCATATCGACTAACTGGTTAGTTTTCATTATCCATAAATACACTTTTACAAATCGAATTGTTCTCTGAATGATGTGTATTATTCGTTTCCAATTTTGTGGAATTTGTCCTTATGTCTCTTTTTATACAATATTTCCAATTTCCAGGACGTTTTCTTTACCTGTTTTGAGTTTGATTGGTGAACAGTTCATGACATTTCACCAAGCAACGTTGGCCACTTCATTTTATCTATGCAAATCGAGTGTAAATCGGAAGGCTGTCGGGGAAACAGAGTCACAGGCTAAAAGTTATATAAGTTTTTTTAAAATTCTATTATGGTGTTTATTAAAATCCATAATATCGTCTTGCTTATCCTAAAGGAGTGATTCTTAACTACCAGGCCACCCTGTATTTCTATAGATATATGTACCCATATTGTTTGTTGTTTGTACTACTATGGTACGTTTGAAATAAATGAGTTATGGTTGGTTTATTATAGGTTGTAGTACTACTCTTTCTATGTAGTACTTTTATCATCCCAATTTAATTGAAATCCTGTATATTTGTTTTTAATAACAAGGGGACAATAAAATTGGTTTTAGCAATTAAAAATTAATTACCATATTTATATTTATCACCATTTTTCGATTGCAATTAAAATATATATTCATTCATATTACACAACTCTCCAAACCATTTTTTCCCTGACGGTATATAATTTTTATTTTTCACTTTCACTTTGGCTTAAAGATATACGAGCACTGAACCGTAAATGGAATGGATAGATGCTATACGATTAGGTTCTATTACTAGTAATATACACTAAACAAACAAAAAGTTCGATACTTTAAATCAGAGTATTTGCAAGCTTATAACTTTGTTAACTTTGGTCTTTTTATGGCTCAAACAGAGTTCGATTTAAGAGTAAAAAACTTAAAGATATGCTACTCCAATATATTCTTTGACTCAAAATGTTACCATAGCAATTAGATAATGAAAATTTTTTTGCAAAACGAAAACAAATGGGTGCTTTCTTTGATTCCCCGCAAATTTCATGCCTATCTAATGAAAACTAATGAAAACTGAGATAGCAAGAAAAACCATATTTTTATGATATATTCGACTACATTTTCATAAAAAAATATTGAAAATTCAGCCAGAGGTAGTAGTGAGAACCGAGTCATGACAAAAAAAAAATTTCCCATTCAGTAATCAGGATAATGATTGCTTCATCTGAAATTAAAAAACCCAAAGAATTTCTTTAGTACATAAATTTGAACGAAGGAATTAACAAAATATTCATTTTTAAACTTTTAATGAAGGTGCAATAATTAGTTAAAATCCTTCGTTTAGAAACTAGTATTTAGTATGTAAATGAAGTCCGCAAAGTTAAGGCGAAATGGTTCCGAAAGGTTTTCGAGAAATTTTGACTATTGGCTTTTAAAAAAGTAAAAAACGATAAAGCTATACATGTAAAATATATGAATAAGAACTCCCGGAGACTCAATTGTCGATAACTCGGAAAGTTTTGCTCCTAATGACTTCAAACTTACCGAGAATTTTTCTTATAAGTCGTACCAAAATATACTTTTTTTTTAAATCGATTTTCAGAACCTTGTTTTTCAAAAGTAACGTGCTAGTACTTCCTTAAAAATTATTTATTTTACATATACCTAACATTATTCAACATAAAAAACAACACCATTTTTAATATTTATTTTTATTAATGGCCATTTTATTGAAAATTTATTGAATACTGATGAGTTTATTTATATTGATTCTAACTAGTAAAACATAGATAGATATAGTAATTTGATGTTAGTAACGACAGTAATTTGTCAGTATGATCATTGAACTATACATGAATGCATATAGTTATTAAATAGTAGTTATGTTAACATCAAGGATTTCAAGTTTCAAGAGCTCTTCATAATGTTGCTACATACGACAATGACTTTTGAATCAAATAGAAAAAAATTTGTTTTAATGATAAGTGTAAGTTTATGATTACTATATTTTGTTCATGAGTATCATGTTCCTATTCAGAGTCTGCTTCAAAAAATCTTTTTTGATTGATTATGTCTGTGAACAAGCTAAAAAATATTTCATTTTTTACTACAAGAAAAGTTTTCGTCTCTGTTGTATGGACAACAGAGCCCAAGCTCATTGTCTTCTATTGGACTACTTCTAAAATATAGAAATTTACTCTGTTTTTCTTTAGACCCTTATTTCTGCAACCCTTTTGTCACTTTCAAACTTTTGCAATATCGAACATTTAATTACTTCTGAATATCGTCTGTAGGTCGTACATTTGGCAATTTATAACTATTTCAAGTATTTACTCGAAAAAAAGGGTGCAATTATCATATTATAGTTACAGAAGTAAATAAATGGAATTAGCGATAAAACATTCTGAGAATTTGAAACTATATTAGCAAACATAGCAATAAAACAATATTTTTGATTTATTACACGTTTATAGAGCGATCGTTATAGACAAATAACATGAGGTATCATCGTTTTTGTAATTGAATGTTCCGAAGGGCCAAGTTAATGAATATTTACATTGGCGACGTTTTGATGGGTACTTTTTTAATTGGCATAGCTCACCTTGTAGTAAGAAATCTAACCTTATCACATCATTTACGGCATAAAATCTGTCCAATATTTATCCGGCTAAATTAAACCACAAAATAAGAGTGAAGATACAAAACTTCACACCCGGGTCTGGTAGGATTGTTTAAAACACAATCATGAATTAAATCTAAAAAATTCTCAATGATCCGATACCCGGAAAAAATTTGGTTGAGACACAAAGTCAAAAATGGGTTTTTCGTGATTTTCAGCAAAACGGTAAGTTTTATCATAAAATTATTTCAGACGAAAATTCTAGATCAGATAAATTGTAGATCAAACTTTTTGGATTTCATTTATGATGGTGCTTTGAACAATCCTATCAAACTTTGAGTTGGGTACGAATTTTTGTACCTTCGGATGTTTCATTTGGCCAGTTTTATTGATATTAAAAAATTTTTGTTTGTTTGATTTTTGTTTTTCGTTTTTTTTAGTTTTTGTTTTTTTAAATTCGTGAACTTCCAAAAAACAAACATACTCTATAAAAACACAGGTTAAACAGGTTACACATGTTATTTATTTAGAATATTCGCACTATTATGCGAAAATTTAAACTAAAAGGGTAAATATTTATTAAAATTAATAATTTTAGTGTATGGAATACATGAAACAGTTTATAATATTTAGAATAATTATAATATAAAGAGTACAAATTAAATAAAATAATTATATTATATATAAAATATTTGAACATATAATATTATATAATATTTTTACTACATATTAATATGTATACCAAGCGTTCAATTAGAAATATTATATGCTATGAATTTTTATATCCTCTTTTATGAAAAACATTTTAAATATTTTTTATATATTAATTAACAAAAAATAATAATAATAATAAATTTATTATTTGAAGAATTTTATATCTTTAAATATTTTATTATTTTATTAAAAAGGGAAAAGGTAATTGGAATATTTTTTATTAACTTTTCTTTTGGGCATTTTCAATGTTATTTGAAAGTTAAATTTTCTTTTTAACCGACTTCAAACAAAACGGAGGAGGTTATCAATTCGACTGTATTTTTGTTGTTTGTTACCTCAGAACTTTTGACTGGGTTAACCGATTTTGATGATTCTTTATCTGTTTGAAAGCTGGTGCTTCCTTTTTGGTCCCATTTCATTTTGGTCCAGTTCTGACAACGCAATTAATGAGAAAACCATAAAAGTCTTAAATTTGCATTAAGTATGCACGACAAGAGGACGAATAATTCAATATCACTTCGATGATTCTTTTTTTAGTGACAAATTAGTTAGTGTACTTCAGATTCACTAAAAATCACAAAATAAAAAAACTTTTAACAAAAAGAAAACCGACTTCAAAAGAAAAACTTTTCCAAAATAATTTAAAATGCACTAAAAAGTAAAAAAATTAACGATAATATAATGTAGTTAAAATTATTGTTATTTTTGGAGTCGGTGTCAGCCAAGGAAACAACTGTGGCAGAACAGTTTTCTACTTTAACCAAAACAAACACATTATTCTATATCGAGTTAGGCTGCGAAAAATTGCCCATTCTCGTATTTTCAGCAGCAAACGTATTTTACACATATTATGTGTCCTACTTCAGAGATTTTTTTCCTGCATATAGAGGTGATATGAAGTTAATACAAAATTGAAATGACAAGAATACAAAAATACTGATTGGCAAAAATAAATGAAGAAAGCTCACAAAAAATCTTATGTAATATTTTCTTTAAAAACTCAAACCCTTCTCGATATTTTAAATGAAAGTATAAACTTTAAAAAAGGATTTGATTTATTGATTTAATATTATTATTATTTCTCTTCAAGATCTTGTATGATAGATATAAAGGATTTCCCTTATTTTCTTTAACATTTTTATTATTTGTTCCGCAAATAATAAATTCGATTGTATTGAAGAACATAAAAGTAAATATAGAAAAATACGCCCATAGCATGAAAGTGAAAGGACAATCAATTCTAATGTTTATTTTCGACATTGAAATGTATTTATTTAATGAGAAATATAGCAACGAACAATGTTAACTGTTTGAATACCTTGAGACTATTGATCTTATTTTTTAAAAATTAAACAGAAAAGTTCATTGACTGTAAAAAATGGATTTCTTTGTCTTTAAGCTATGTTTTGATTCATTACTTTTGAGGTATATTTTTTGGGAAAATAAAATAGTTCCTTTTCAAATATTCTAGAATATGGGTGATTATCGAAGTTAATAAAAGACAAAACTCATATAATGCTACCGAAAACTTTAAAGGTTGTAGAATCTAAATCTGCGGTAAGAAATGGTAAAAAATCAACATGTTGGCAAAAGACACACTTTATCCCTATAGAGCCCATTGTGGTACAATATATGTGTTTTTGCCACCTATTCCGCTGAGTTCAATTATTTTCAGAGGCTGCACCAGCCTATCATAAGTATTAATTAAATTAATTTTTGTTGTGATAGCGGGAATCGAACCTGCTACCCTAGGCATACCGTGAACGGAATTGATTATGCCTTAACCAATTTCGGCTACTAACTACTACTTCCTATTCGCTCCGTGCGTGAGTTTCGTTTCCATGGTAACGATACACTACTTTAATAATAGAATTGTATGGATGCATATATAATTGTATGGATTGCATTTAAGACTTACATTTAAAATTTAATATTGTTGTCTCACAAATTTAAATAAATAATTATGATAATTTACATTTGAAAAATAATATTTGTGTAATTTGATTTCTTATTTTCACAATTTTTAATGCATTAAGTTTAATTAATTCGCGTTTTTCAATAATTTTAATTTGACATTTCTATTACATTAACATGTAAAGAATTGCAAATAAGTCATAACAGCCCCCTTTAACTCCAAAATTTTTTACTTAAAGCGCTGGCATCGATTTTATTGCCCCTACCATGACGCACACAACGAATACTGAAATTATTAGCGGAGAGAGTGCATTATAATTCTAAAACTGTTCATTAAATTCTTTGTGTCTATTGAGACATTTATTCAGAATTTTTAGAGCTACAGAAAATTCCGATAAGGGTTTTTTTTTGCGTGGTCTAAAGTAAGTATTAAAGTTTTCCATCGAACACACGGTAGAAGCAATAGGTATATGGTAAAATTAAATTAAATATAGGTACTGTAGCCATTACACACGTTTAATAAAATTAATACAGAAATTTAGTTAAACAGTTATTTATCAATAAATTAATTAACAACTATACAGACCACATAATTACACATACGTACCTACGAACTACACGTAGTAAATATATGTAGCTCTACGATGTAAGAATTATAATAAGTGGACGGGAGTAGGTACTCTTACAGTAGTACATACTTAATTTACCTTTAGTAATTTTACATCTGTGTACCTATTAGTCGAATAAATAAGACGGAAAACCTCCGAAATTTGCTCGAGGAACTTTTTTAGACCACTGATCACGAATTCGAGGTCTAAATTCAATAATAACTCTCCAGTACGAAATATCAAGAAATGTTTAGATCCTCGATTCATAATCTGTGGCGAAAAAAAGAAAACCCCTGGGAGAAATTCTGACAGTAAAGTATTTATATTTCAATTTTTATATAAAAAAGTAAGTTTTTTGGCTAAAAAATGGCATTAATCATACCTGAGTGTAGTAAAAGTAACCCTTAAAACCAAGATCAGAGGCAAAATATTCCCTTCATTGATTGTTGCTTATTGGCGTGATATGAAGAGGATGGATTAAAACTTCCTCAATTTTCAAACCAAAGTTAAGGTTAGTTATGATAAATATGACTTAAGACCTAAGGACACGTCGAAAAACACGTAAAAGACGTTTCCGTTAGGTTTCCACAATTCACAGAATTTTCCGTGTTATTGATTCGACTACTATCTGTAAATAAGTTTAATTTTAGTTTCTAATTTCACAAAATAGGTTTTTGGTTTTAGTAAAACGACGTAGTGTTAAAATGTTTTATATGTATATGTCTCTATAGTTTGAGATTCCAGATTGTACTTAATGGCTTTATTAGATGAGACAGAAGGTTTGTTTGGTATATCAAATATTTATAAAACAATGTAATTATGAAAGGTGTGTAAAACTTTTTCGTGTTATTGAAATTTAGAAAATTGTTTATTATCAAAATTTAGATTTTAATAATTAATAGAGATAAATATTTTAGCTACTCTAAGCAGAATTATTTTTTATATCCGTTTTTTTTATAAATATGGTGGGAGCGCAAATAAATGCATATTTTTTCAGATATGGAAATCGTTGATCCTGAAAATCGTGATCAGGATAATCAAATAAACTAATAAAATTATTATATAGTCATCGGATCCTTGTTAAGTATGCCGAGTTAACCCGACGTTTTGAAGCGAGTCAAAATCTAAAGCTAATAAAAGCGTGTTAAAATGGTGGAAGCATTGAAAAAATCTGGATGTCAGCTAGCTAGCCATGCAAATTGTCATCTAAACAAAACGTGAATGCAAAATTTCAGCTCAATCGGTTGAGAATAACAACTAAATAAAATTCTCTTGCAAGATTTGACCCCTTGCAATGTTTGTTTTACTATAACATAAATAATTAACAAGTGAAAACAAACAATTGGCTGAGTTGATTATTGAAATACTATGCAAAGATAGTGTTGATTACATTGTCACATTACACATACATAACTGATATTCTCATATAATACATGCTATACAATTTGCGCCCTCACGAGTAAACAGTGATGTTTACGAAGAAATATTTCAAACAAAAGTTGTTTATTTTTTTGTAAAGAATATTTTTTACATTTAATTTTTTGTTCTTCAACGGTTAACAAAATGGTTAACAAGACCCAATTGGCCTATGTTGCTTATTTACGAACTCTACCTCACTTTTTACGTCCTAAACACGCTTGAAAAAATTTAGCTTGATATCTCTTTTCGGTTTTTGAGTAATCGTGATGATAGACGGACGGACGACAGACAGACAGACGACAGACAGAAATGGACTAATGAAGTGATTTTATAAATACCTCTACCAAAATTTTGTTATTAGCATCAATATTTTTAAGCGTCACAAACTTGGGACTAAACTTAGCATACGATTTTTTAACGCTCATCCAAATTCTAATACTATGAAATTATTTGCTTTTGGAATTGCGATAATAAATTGTTAATAACAAATAAAATACCAGTGTTATTAGTATTATATAAACACTTTCTCTTAAAGTTACAACCGTTATGAAATGTTAATAAAATAATTTTATAATTGGATCAAATTCTTCAAGAAAAGTGAATTAAATACTCAAGTTCCTTGAAATAATTGTGTACTTCGTATGCTAAACAAAACATTTATAGTACTTCACAGAACACAAGAAGTTATCAATAATCTATTTTGTAATTAACTTTTACTTATATTACAAGCCAATAACAGAAGCAAGCCAAAACAAAACAACACTAATAAATATTATGTATCTAATGATTTATTGGCAGTGTTGTGTTCTGAATATTAGATGAATCCTAATTATACCATCTATATATGAATATATATATCAAGGTATACTGAGTTTAGTCCCAAGTTTGTAACGCTTAAAAATATTGATGCTACTAACAAAATTTTTGTAAAGGTATCATAAAATCCTCTTTCGCTTGTCCATTCGTCTGTCTGTCCGTCCGTCTGTAGTCTGACAACACGATAACTCAAAAACGAAAAAAGATATCAAGCTAAAATTTTAATAACGTGCTTCGGGCATAAAAAGTGAATTCAAGTTCGTAAATGAGCAATATAGGTCAATTGGGTCTTTTGTTCGTAGGATCCATCTTGTAAACCGTCAGAGATAAAACAAAAGTTTAAGCGTAAGTTGAGCGCAAGTGAGAGCGCAAATTAGGCACAAATTATATAGTATGAATTATATGGGAATAGCAGTTATGTGTTTATGATATGTATGTATATCTGGCTATCTAAGAGTGGCTATCTTTTTTTACTTACATGACGTAAAAAAAAAAAAAATTGCGTAATCAACACTGGTATTTCAACAATTAACTCAGTCAAATGTTTGTTTTCACTTGTTTTCACATGTTTATGAAATACACCAAGGTATACCAAGTTTAGTCTCAAGTTTGTAACACTTAAAAATATTTATGCTATGAACAAAATTTTGGTATAGGTGTTCATAAATTAATAAATTAGTCCAATTCGGTTGTCTGTCTGTCGTCTGTCCGTCTGTCCGTCTGTCATCACGATTACTCAAAAACGAAAAGAGATATCAAGCTGAGTATTTATAGCGTGCTGAGGACGTAAAAAGTGAGGTCGAGTTCGTAAATAAGCAATTGGGTATAGTCAATTGGGTCTTGGGTCCGTAGGACTCACATTGTAAACCGTCAGAGATAGCACAAAAGTTTAAAGGTAAAAAATGTTCCTTACAAAAAAATAAACAACTTTTGTTTGAAAATTTTTTTAGCAACATCCCTGTTTGCCCGTGAGAGCGCATATTATGTGCAAATTGTATAGTATGTATTATATGGATATATCAGTTATATGTGTGTGACATGTATGTATGTGTAATGTGAGAGAGTAATCAACACTGTCCATACATAGTATTTCAACAATTAACCCAGTCAATTGTTTGTTTTCACTTGTTACATATTAAATTTAAATATCTTTTGAACCAAAATTAATTCCACACAATACGGTGTACAAAACTTGAGTGTACTACAGCGGAGCAAGGTGGGAGCTACCGATCAGAGAGAGCTAGCTGATGTCTATGTGGAGAAGTCAAATATAATTATAAAGAGCTAATATAAATAAGTAAACAATACATATCTATCTATCCATTTAGATATAAAGAGACACACAAGGACTAATTTTCAATTATCTGAAACTGTTATTGGCCATTCAAAACATGTTTTATCAATTCTCTACGAAGTTTATTCGTATCTATACACACATTTCCTTCCCTACAACCAAATTGTTACACTAACATAAATGTATTCTGTTGTTTTTCACTAAACTAATTTAACCCTCAAGTAGTATTTTATACAAGCAAATAGGGAACTTGCAGTAGCCTAAATATATTGAGAAAAAAATGTTTGAATAAAAAAATAAAAATACAAGAGATAAGTAAAAGGTTAGTATATTTTTGTGGTAGTATTTTTGTCTCTTTTAAAGTCCTAAGGGCAAACTTTTGTGGCAAAAATACATAGGTCATTTGTGACCGTTCACTAACCTATGTCTGACACCGGCGCATAAGAATTAAAGTCGCAAAACTAACCGTATGTTTTATACGAAAAACAAAAAGTTAGTATGTGTGATGTCAATTTTTCGCTATCTATCACTGATCTGCTTAATTTCGGGATTTCTGCCAGGACTCCTCATTTTTGAAACCTATTAGCGCTAGTTTATTTTTAATCATAAAATTGAAAAGTTTGACCCAAATTAAGTAGGATTACATACTAAGTTTATCAAAATTGGATAAAATTTGGATGTGATAGAGCATAATTAAATTTTTTGGATTCTGATGACGTCATAAAGTAAAAAAATTCGATTTTTTTGATAATACAGGCAAATTTGATCCGATCATATTTGAATTTTTTTTGAAACCCACTAACTTTTGGTCAATCTTTTTAGCTGTAATGCCAGTTTTTCGCTAGCTATTAATTGTGTACTTGTTTCCGGGAACAGAACTCCACATTCTTGAAACCTATTAGAGCTAGGTTAATTTTGACCACAAATTTGAAAATTATGACCCAAATTTAGTAGGATTACATACTTGATTCATCAAAATTGTATAAAATTTGGATGTGATTAAGCAAAATGAAATTTTTTGTTTTTGATGATGTCAGAGAAAGTTAAAAAATTCGATTATTTTGATAACATAGGCAAATTTGATCCGATATTATTGGAATTTTTTTTTAAACCCACTTTTGGGTTACTCTTTTCAGCTATGATGTCAATTATTTCCTAGCTATCATTTATGTGCTTAATTCCGGGACTAGAACTTCACATTCTTGAAACCTATTAGAGCTAGGTTAATTTTGATCACAAATTTGAAAATTATGACCCAAATTTAGTAGGATTACATACTTGGTTTATCAAAATTAGATACAATGTGAATGTAATGAAGCAAAATTTATTGGATTCTGTTGACGTCATCAAAAATTGACGTCAAATTTGATCCAATCTGATATGAACCCTTTTTTATCCGAACTTTAATTGAATTTGTTTTGAGTTAGAGACGGTCAATCAAATTGTATGGTAAATGTATTAATATATTCTAAATAAGTATACACTTAATTTTCAGTCGATATGCCAATTTTTCCAAAATAATATGCATTGCCACCAATAGAGGGTTAACTAAGACAATTGAAGACAATTTATATATACACATATTCTTCAATATCTCTCTACATCATGTGATAGTAAGTTTATTGTGTGTACACACATTTAAAAGTAATATATTAATGGTTTAATTATATCATCTTTACAGAATATAAAATAAGTTTTACTATTATATATGTGTGTATGTGTGTGGTAACTAGACCAAGTAAAGCCATCATATGGAGAGGACTATCAAAACAAAACATAAAAAGGTTATTAAGTAACATGGGAGCAAAGACAGGAAATAGAAACTATACACAGGGTGTTCTGTTATTGACTGCAGATCGTCGGCCTACAGAATAAGCTCATAAAGACGAAGGAAAAAGTCATTTACCAATTTTGGATTTGAGCCCTAGTTTGGGCGCTACAGGTATGGCAAAAATTGATAAATTTGTTCATTTACTGTGATTCGATAACCAGCAGCCAATGATAATCAGTAGATATTAGTATATTTCATTCAAGAATATTAAACTAAAGAAGGGATATGAACTGATTTCAATTGGATTATATCATTTTGAAAAAACATTTTAAAAAAGTATTTGATTGGTTTGGTCAAATCCTACTTTTTTAATTTTTATTATATATTTCCAAGAAAACATTAGATTCTTAGTAAAAAAACAAATTAAGTCATAAAAGGCGTTGTTTTAATTTAAATATACTAATATCTACTGATTATCATTGGCTGCTAGTTATCGAATCATAGTCAGTAAATGAACAAATTTATCAATTTTTGCCATACCTGTAGCGCCCAAACTAGGGCTCCAATCCAAAATTGGTAAATGACTTTTTCGTTCGTCTTTATGAGCTTATTCTGTAGGCCGACGATCTGCAGTCAATAACAGAACACCCTGTATACATAGACAATATGAATCCAAAATAATGATCATATCATTCAACCATCTAATTACTATCAATTTGTTATTCAAATATAATTTGAGGTCAAACAGTTTTAGTTCTGTCTGTTATATTATGACCTAAACATTTTATTATACCTGATTTTATGATTTATGTCAAAATATTGTAAGATTTTCATGAATACGGGGATAAAAGTATACATTTATAAGTAATTCTTTTTTTTTTGGAGTCTTAGAACATTTTTTCTGTAAAAAGACGAAAAATACGATTTTTTCTTTGCATTCTTCTATTATATATGAGTATGAGTATGAGTATAGAGGTTATCGGGCCATGCTCGAGCATCGGGCCTCGAAGCAATGGTTCAGAGCACTTAGCCAAATAGACCCTTGTGTTCTATCCCCGCTACGCTTTTCCGTGGCTATTATAACCAACTAACTGATGTACTGAAACCCAGGATCTGCCTAGCGCTGAGTTTCCTAATTTCTTCTGGTTCGACTATGGCCGGACCAAACCATTTCCTTCGCTGCTGTGTGAGCGCCGGGTAGTAACAGAAAAAATGGATCGATGTTTCTTCTGAAATTCCGCATCTATCACACGCGGGAGATTGTCTTTTTCCGATCTGATGTTGGAACTTGTTCAGGTTATCATTCCCTGTGAGTAATTCTACGATGACTCTAATATCAGCTCTGTTTAGTTTCAAGATCTCCTCGGCTCTGTTACCGAGCGAGTTTCCTTCACCCAACAGTCTTTTGGAGATTCGCCCTCCCTCGTAGCTGGTCCATGCCTTTAATCGTTGGTTTTTCAGATTTTCTTCTAATCTGTTAAGACCTTCTTGGTATGGCATCCTCGCAAGCTTTTCTAGAGTGGGAGCCATGGTGGTTCCCAGTTCTATTATATAAGGACGTTTCCAAAAAATTGAGTGAATATATTTGAGACTAATGTTTTAAATTTTGAGGGTGAAGAGTAGATTCTGTTAGAACTTAAGAGTTTTAATTTTTCGATATATACGATAGTTTTTGAAATATTGATGCTAGAAGATTTAAAAGAAATCCCTATTTATTTATAGAAATAAATAATATATTTATAATAAATAAATATAAACTAAAAAGAAAGTACTAAAATATACTTTCTTAACACAAATTTCGTCACTTTAAATGGATTTGAAGGAAAAACGAATGCTGCTTTTAATTTTCTTTATAGAAAAATATTTGTGATGCTTTTAACTAATGAATATAATACACTGATTTTTATCGAAATTAAAAAAATGAAAAAATCGAGAGAGATGCAAAAAAATATTTTGTTTTGGAATTTGATGAAACTCGGTGTATGGGGTAATTTTGATCCAAAAAGTTCAAAAATCAGGTTAATTTAATGATTGGATGCAGAGTTTCTGAGATATCGCAATATTTGGATCGATTTTAGTCCGTACCTCAAAAATTATTCGACCAGTCATTAAATGCACCCGATTTTTGTACGTTTTGGGTCAAAATTACCTTATATACTAAGTTTTATCGAAATTGGAGATCAAAAAAAATTTCTCGATTTTTGCAATTTTTTTACCCCTTTGAAAAAATCGAGAAAAATGCAAAAAAAAATTTTGTTTTCGAATTTGATGAAAGTCGGTAGATGGGGTAATTATAACCCAAAAATTTCAAAAATCAGATTAATTTAATGATTGGATGCACAGTTTCTGAGATATCGCAAAATTTGGATCGATTTTAGTCCGTATCTCAAAAATTATTCGATCAGTCTTCAAATGCACCCGATTTTTGAACTTTTTGGGTCAAAATTACCTTATATACTGAGTTTTATCGAAATTGGAGATCAAAAAATTTTCTCGATTTTGGCAATTTGTTAAGGTTCCCCTTTAAAAAAATCGAGAAAATCGAAAAAAAATTTTGTTTGGGTTTTTGATGAAACTCGGTGGATGGGGTAATTTTAATCCAAAAAGTATAAAAATTAGGTTAATTTAATGATAGGACCTATAGAAAGTTACAATGTCAGCAAGTAATGTGGGCCAAATTACAAAACAAAAGTATACTGAAAAGACTCAAACCTGAAATGTTTTTTTGTTTTCTATTTTGATAAAAATCATATTTAAAGATAATTTTGATCCAAAAATTACGAAAAACAGATTTACTTGAACCTATTGTCTACCCATTTTTGGATATGTCCAGACTAGTTTTATATCAGAGCCCTGTGAAGCTGATATCTCGAGAATAATAATTCAGAACGGGAGAATAATAATTCACAAATTCTATTTCATATGGTTCGCAGGGTATTTCTCTGCCTGGTACCATAAGACTTAAACAATTATCATCTTTACTCGGTTTCTTGTACTCAGACTTAAAAGTGCGTGAAAATTAAGTATGAGATTTCATTATAAACTTATAAATGTATAAATTTGTAATAAAAATAAGACTATTAAATACACAGAATACACGTTCGCATACGAAAATTTTTCGGGATAAATAAAAAATAAATAAACGTAATAAAGTTTATCTAATTGTACCACACAAATCTTAAAGAACGCATACATACACAAAAGTTAATTAGAACTGATTTAAATTCCAGACACTTACTTGAACTGAATTTAAAATGAATAATAAAAAGTTTAATGCCATCATGAAGTATTTATATGAATCACATGAAATCATTTCATATCCTGTGTATTCCTACGCACTCCCTATATTATAAAAGTATACAAAAAAACAAACAAAAAGATTAATGGTAATTACCTTTTTAAATAAATAATATTTATTAAAAAAATATGAAACTCAATTTTATCATCATTATATGTTGTGAGTCGACACGATGCGTCCATAAGGACTTTATGAAAATTTGATTTTCGAAGCTTAACTGAAATATTGTATACTTGGTAAGGGGAGTAAATTTATTATGAATTTCTTATTTTAGAGAAAATATTATCACGGATTTTTTACACGGAGAATTCCTGTATTCAAGAAAATTATTATGGGAAGCTAAAGAAGAGTACGCTATGCCCTTTAAATCGTTCGTTTTGTAGTTAACCAATCAAAAAATAACATTCTCTTTTTTGAAAATCATAAGCTTTCGCAGGAAATGTTGCTTAAAATATATTATTATTGCATTTAGTCGAAAGAAAATGTGCTAGCTTTAGCAAATTTTTTTAGACGAATGTTTTAAATACGTCATTTGTCTGTGTTAATAACTTTTAAGCCCAAGTAAATTTTCATTATTGTTATTAATTATTATTTGATTAGAAGATAATTGTAGTTTCTGGGAAGAATTTTTGAAGAAGTCAGTCCCTCCATATACTCTCGATTTTGATTGGACTTGCAAGAGTCTAACCGCGTTCTAGTACTTTTAGGAGAAAGACATTATCACTTTCATCGATTGGGAGGAATTTTTGAAGAAGTCAGTCCTTCCATATACTCTTGATTTTGATTGGATTTGCAAGAGTCTAACCGCATTCAAGTGCTTTTTTGAGAAAGACATTATCACTTTCTTCGATTCCAATATATTGTCTGTATTATTTGAATCCATCGAGTGGAAGCTTTCGATAATCTAACCAAAGGGAAATCATTACAGAGTTGGTTTTCAGATAAAAGAAGGTAATTCTATGAAGATTAAAATAAACATGGCATTAAAACCATTAAACCAAAATCCTTTAAATAAAAATCATCACCGTGTATTTAGTAGAGTCGAGTATATCGTTGGTTAGTTTAAAAAATATAATGTGTAGACACTAGACATGTTATGCATCACAAAATACTTAGTTTGGTAATAATGTGGTCACAGCTGTATCTAGCTTCATATACCTACCTATCTGCCTACCTACCTCGCCTCGTAGAGTCGTAGCACTCTCACTACTACTGAACGTAGGAAAATGATTATAAACATACCTCGAGTATCAGATTATGTGTGTTTGTTTGTGTGGTTGCGACATAGATACTGCTACGTAGACACCGTATTCCTAGACAAGGCGAAATCATCCAATTTGTATAACAAAAATCGCATCTAACAACTTTTTCCTATGCAGAGCACAGAGACATTCATTTTTACATTCGGCAAGCTGGGAGCGGCAAAACCTTGGGGCGGAATTCTTAAAATATGATAAACAGTCATTTCGATAATCGGGACTCAAAAAATCAGGGCTCTTCCAAAAACTAGGATTGTAGGGAAAAATTCATTATAAATAAACTAAAACACAGGGTCCTTTTCCACACATCTCAGGCAGACATTAAACTTGACCTAGATTTTCAAGCTCACTTCACTCCATAACTGGTAATGGATAGATAAACATTTTAAATTGGAAAGTAGTTAATGATTAAAAAAGTAACATTTTAACGGCGGACATCTTGTTTTGCTGAATATCGACCAAATTTACTTTTTAATTTATTATTCAATTATCTTTTCAGTTGAATATCAATCAGCCTAAACGGAAACTCACCAATTTTAAGCTAACGAAGTATTTTAAAATATCCAAACCCTTTTAAAACGAAGTTAATAGTGAGAGAAGTCAAGCAAGACGCTAAGTTTTGATTCTTATTCAGGAACAAAACTTGAAGAAAATTATAGGATAAAATGTGAAAATTTTGTCTTTTGAATTCGACGTTTTCGTCTTGCCTAATTCGAAAGAGTCGATTAAACAATCTAGAAAGAATTTTTGGGGAATTGGCGGTATGTGTGTGTGTATGTGTGTTTGTATGTGTGTTATTATGCATACTTATTATAACGACGAACAAATAAAACAAGCTAAATTCAAGATGAGAGCTTTTCTCTTGTATAAAAGCTTTATATTAAATATTATGTGTATGATACTTTATTTAATTTCTATTATGTGAAGATATTTTTTTCTTCTTTTATTTACATATCAACTTTATACGTTCTAAGAAAAATAGAAGCTTTTTTTTGGGGGACATGTTTTTTTAAGTACTCCCCAAAGCCTTTTCTAAAGTATAAGATTTCACTAAACTGTGCTGTAGCGCTTTGAGACATCAAATTTAAAAACTATTCAGATTTAAACTTTAAGAACTCTGCATTTACAAAGAATAAGCTTTTGACTTAGAATAACGCTTAAGAAAGAGTAACAAAGTATAAAACTACTCAAATTGGATGTTTAATTTAAAATTAATCACTATGTTAAATCACCATTTAGAAAAAGCGTTACAGAATGATTCAATCGTACCAATGTTGTTGTTTTCTTGTTGTTGAGATTTTTAAATCGTGTCCACAAGAAACTTTATACGATCATGGCTGTTTTTTTATTGTTCTTTTTCGGTAAAATCAAAAGAGTAAAAGGATCAACGAATTTAAAGAAAAAAAGAAACATTAGAAAATTGTTCAATTTCTCAACAACTTTGTAATAGTTTGATGGGATTAAAAAAAGCTTAAAACAATTCAGAATTCGAGACAATGTTCTATGTAATATGTAAAAGTTAATCCAGAAAAATATAATATAAAAAGTTACTTTTAAAACAAATTCTCCGTTAGTATTGTTTTTTTTTTTGTTCTAAACTCTTTCTTTGTCTCTTAATAATATACAGGTTGGACTATTTCAATCTGTTTATAGCTCGTTTTTTAGTTAACCAATATAAAGTTGAACAAAAGTTTCAGAGTTTGATTGGGGTTCATCATTCACCTTGTACTTAGTTCTCCGGGCTGATCCACGAGGGACACACCTAGGCCGTAGGACCTTTGTGATACCAAATTTGTGTTTTACCACCTTTTCTGCTGATAATTTCACTTATCAGTTCCTCAATTATTTCTAGAGCAATTTAATTATAGTTTTATAAATCTAGCTAAATATTTTTATTGTGGCTCTTGAAGAGGATTTACAAAAATTTTTTACAAAATACACATAATACATCCCACAAAAATGCTCATCAACTTTCTAATTTAAAGTGTTATTATAATACCTCTTACTTTTTAACCGACTTCAAACATAAACGGAGGAGGTTATCAATTTGACTGTATTTTTTTTTTTTATGTTTGTTACCTCAGAACTTTTGACTGGGTGAACCGATTTTGATGATTCTTTATCTGTTTGAAAGCTGGTGCTTCCCGTTTGGTCCCATTTCATTTTGATATAGTTCTGACAACGGCATTCATGAGAAAACCATAAAAGTCTTAAATTTGCATTAAGTATGCACGATAAGAGGACGAATAACTCAATATCATTTCGATGATTCTTTTTTTAGTGATAAGTTAGTAAGTGTACTTCAGATTGACTAAAAATCATAAAATAAAAAAAAACTTTTAACAAAAAGAAAACCGACTTCAAAAGGAAAACTTTTCCAAAATATATTAAAATGCACTAAAAAGTAAAAATAACGATAATATAATGTAGTTAAAATTATTGTTATTTTTGGAGTCGGTGTCAGCCAAGGAAACAACTCTGACAGAACAGTTTTCTACATTAGCTTGGCTGACACCGATTCCAAAAATAACAATAATTTTAACTACATTATATTATCGTTATTTTTACTTTTTAGTGCATTTTATTATATTTTAGAAAAGTTTCCCTTTTGAAGTCGGTTCCTTTTTGTTAAAAGATTTTTTTATTAGGATCTAACTTGACTATTAATGCAACCCGAAGAAGTAGGACCAATCTGATGCCAAAACAGAATGTCTCCCCTCAAACTCTGGAACATTTATTTAAATTATTTTTTGATTGAGTAACTTCAAAACGGTTTATTAGCCATATAATAGATTAAAATGATTCAACCTGTATAAATATAAAATGATGAAAAAGTTCATTTCATTTACAAAATGATATTATAAAGTCAAAGTTAGTTATATTAATTGAAAAGTAATTATTAGTATGAAGGCTTCAATTGTAGTACTACATATTACATACTTTGTGTTGACTACATTTTAATTCCTTTTCATTATATAACTAACAAATTAAATCCCATTAAAATTAACAACACAAACGTAAAACGTATACGGAATACCTGCTATACCTTCTACCTTGCACATCCAGAATATGTACCTAGCACAGAGACGATGCTGTGTAATAGTCTTTTATAATTTTGTATAAATGAAAAGAGGTAATGTTACTTACGAATTATACAACACGTTTGTATCATAGATGTGTACATGTTACATCTAGATGATTAAAATTAAACAGCTAGATTAAAAAAAAGAGTGCAGTAGTGGGACCCTTGTTAGGAACGAAGTTCCTTAAGAAACATGTACAAAGAAATGTAAACTTTAAATAAATACTTTATATATAATACACATTTGTATTAACTTACTTTTCTAAATCTGTATTATACATATAATCTATTTTGAAGCCTAAATAAAGTTATAAATTAATTAATTGTAATAGCTTATTAATTAACGTTTATAAATTGTTGTTCGTTTGACAGAGTAACAATAGAATAGATGGATTTTTGTAGAGTCAAGTAGGTGAACAAATAGTGGTTCACACACATCATTCCTCACACTTTTACGTGACGATGTCTACCAGTTAGAAAATTGAATTGGGTTTGGCTACCTTTTCATCTCCCATATGAACCCAATCATGGATTAAAACCTGTTAATATTCCTGTTAATTTATTCTAAGGGACACTTTGCTTGGTATTTGAAAGATTTCATCATTAGTTATGCAATTTTCTCGATTTTTTCAAATTTCCAACTTCGATAAAACTCAGTATACAGGGTAATTTTGACCCAAAAAGTACAAAAATCGCATTTGATGACTGGTCGAGTAGTTTTCGAGATACGGACTAAAATCGATGCAAATATTGCGATATCTCAGAAACTCTGCATCCAATCATTAAATTGCCGGATTTTTATATTTTTTCGATCCAAATTACCCCATATACCGAGATTCATCAAATTCAAACGAAATTTTTTTTTTTTTTTTTCATTTTTCTCATTTTTTTCAAAGGGATACCTCTTGAATTAAATATTTTCAAGTCTAAGCAATAGCAATTTACATTTAGAATAAATATCTATGTTAAATATACAATGATTCGTTTGTGTAAATTGGCTTACGTTACAACATTATTTGACTAATTTAAAATTTTATTTAATTTATTTGAATAAATGTTATAATATACAAACGAGAGTGTATATTCTCTAACAAAATTTTGAAAATTTTACACTTTAAATAAATGACATATGGCAAGTTTTACAAACTACAATTTTCTTAATGAATTCATTCAACTAAATAACATATTATAACGAATTATTTTCCTGTAAATGTGTAACTGTATTACACAACGACGGCGTTTGTTCCTTTTATTATTTTATATGAAAATATTATTAATGTATATAAATAAACCTAACCTAAAAATTAGTATGTGTTATGTGTCAAAAAAATTATCTTGGTTTTGTTGATTTGTATTTAAAATGTAAATAAACTATAATATTGACATCGTGATATATATGTCGCAGTCAACTAGCATAATTAGCCGTTCAATTAACAGTTTAGTCTTCTTACTAAACGGTGCCGTTCAACTAGGGTCCTAACGATATTCAGCCATTCAATCAAACAGCTAGATAAGTGACTTGGATCGATAACGTTTATATACTTAAAGTATCCAAGTCATTTTAAGTTAGTTCTACTTTCTGCTACCTGGCGCTAATACCCACACACTGTCAATATGGCGTCGGCAAGCAACAATATTGTTGGTGTTTCTTATAGTTTGATTTTAATTGCGTTGACGAAAAAAATAGGTACAAGAAAGAACGTAGTCACCAAAATTTGGAACATGGTTCTATTAAAAACCAATTTTCTCGGCAAGAGTTTACAAATTATCCATATGTTATATTTGAAATTACAAAATTTGCTAATGTATCTTACATGTTAAATCTTTGTTTTTAAATGATCACCCTATTCTACGAATTTTCTAAGCATCAGCTAGACAGTTCATTAAATATTGTATTGAAAGGGTTTGGCAAAGAGACTAGGCTGTTAACTAAACCGCTAATTAAGATAATTGGCAGCGACATTTATATTGTGATATTTACTTGTAAAGCTTATTCTATCGAGGTTGTAACCAGCTTTGAAAATAAATAGTGTGGTCTACCATTCAAACATACTCTTGTATTGTTGATTTTGTTCTGGTTTTATGATTTATATTATTACCTTATTTTACAAGGTTGTTCATTATTTTTGATTTTTATTTCTAACCAGAAAGTGTCTGAAGACATTGATTTTAAAAATATTATTTCCATTGATTTTCATTAAAACAAATAAATATTTTTACCAAAGGTGGGAGCTTGGAATTATAGATAATTGACAGGACTGTCAAATCAAAATTTCAGAAAATTCAGAGGTCCTTCCAATAAGTACGGAGATTATCGGTTTTTTTCTTTTAGTCTTCGTAAATATACTTTAACCCCGATTGTTTTATTATACCATGTATATATGAAATATACATAGTATATTAAGTTTAGTCCCAAGTTTGTAACGCTTAAAAATAATGATGCTAGGAAAAAAATTTTGTCATAGGTGTTCATAATATCACCTAATTGGTCCATTTCCGGCTGTCCGTCCGTCCGTCCGTCCGTCCGTCTGTGGACACGATAACTCAAAAACGAAAAAAGATATCGAACTGGAATTTTTACAGCGTATTCAGGACGTAAAAAGTGAGGTCAAGTTCGTAAATGAGCATCATAGGTCAATTGGGTTTTGGGTTCGTAGGACCCATCTTGTAAACCGTTAGAGATAGAACAAAAGTTTAAATGTAATGTAAATATTCCTTATCAAAAATTAAACAACTTTTGTTTGAAACATTTTTTCGTAAACATCACTGTTTACCCGTGAGGGCGCCAATTAGGCGGAAATTTTAAAATATGGACTATACTTGATTATCAGTTATGTATGTGTCACATGTTTGTATGTGTAATGTAATAAAGAAATCAACACTGACTATTCATGGTATTTCAACAATTAACTCAGTCAATTGTTTGTTTTTACTTGTTAAATTAGTAAGTTTGATCATGTTTTTAAATTATAAATATACTTACACTTAGATAATAAATTTAATAATAATAGAGTATTCTACTATTTTTGAAAAAGTACTTCAAAATTTTGATTTTGCTAATAAAAAGCCACCAAAAATTTATTTTAGAAAAATGCACACGCTTTCTTGCCAAAAACTTAAATTAAATTTTAAACCTTTTTATAACTGTCAAAAATTCGGCATCCAATTTGACGACGTAATATCGGTATCATTATATACGAAATAACACAAATAAGTTTCACATAAATATAAATACTTCTACTAAATCTATGGATATATTATACCCAGCTGTCCACACTAAACTAACTGAAGGTCTATGGTTCACACCGATATGACATCACACCAGGGCTTGCGCGCGTTTTAGGTCACGTGATCTACAGTTACTGGTTAATGTTTACTAGTTAGAATAGAATGTGATATAACTTGAATCATCCTGTACATAAAAGTTAAACATAAAAAATAAAAATTGTTATAAATGTCAAAATTATTCGACTGTATTGTTTTTGTATTTTGTGTGAATAAATTTGAGATAAAAAATCTATAAACAAAAGACCATAAAATAACTTTTATTGGACAAGTAAAATACATTTCAATTTTATTCAAGTTATTATAATGGCCATTTTTTTCTGAAAAACATTCTTTATGTGACAATACCTAAATTGAAACGTTTACATTTGACCGAAGGTTCATTACGAAGTGAAAATTCTGCATTTGTTTTTACTTTCCTGTTGAAGGATTGATAAGCTTGTTAATTAAGGACGTTCCCAAAAAAATTAGTGTATGTAAATATTTGAACCTTTCCAAATTTGTGGGTGGATTCTGTTAGAACTTGGGAAAATTAGACGAATTTATGAGTAAAATTTTTCGATATATACCATAGTTTTTAAAATATTGATGCCTAGAGATTTACAGAAAATCACTTTATAGAAAAAATGTCATTCATTTCATCACTTGAAATGTATTTTATAGAAAAACGAGTGCCGCTTGTTATAATTTTTACAGTTCAAATCTATAAATTTAACACCGTAAGGAGTATTAAAAACTTTATAAAGGGCATTAATGAGATTGCATATACACGATGGAAAGACAATCCTAAGGAAACGTGATAAATTGGAATCGTCCTTAAGTTAAGTAATTGGGTTTTTTTTTTTAATTTTAGTTTCTTTATGAAGGGAATATCCAACGTGCCGAAGTGGGCGTTGAATATATCATGATATTGAAATATCGTTATCAAAAGCCAGATAAAAAGAATCATAGAATTTCCAATTGTTTATTATGGGCTCACGGTATTTCCACATAAAATTTTCTCTATTCAATATTCAAATTGTCAAGGACCAAAAAGGACTACATTACATATACACATTATTATCCTTATATATCCCTACATACTGCTTTGTATATGAACTACTAATATGTGGCAATCCTCTAAGCCCATGCATACATGTATGAAGACATGTTAAAGTGTTTTATTTTCGTTAATGTACTACCCCATTTTATGATAATTACCATTTATATATTATAATACGATACCAGAACACAGTCTTGCCATGCCAAAACTACCTAGTGGTAGTAATAGAAAACACAAGAGGTGTAGGTGTAGCAAAGCTAAAGCTAAAGCAACCTGCTGAGTCTTCAACCCACATTAAAATCCAGTAATTTATTATCTGAATGATATGAATGTAGTCATACTTGTTCATTGTTTTTTGGGGTTTGAAGTGAAGTGAAGTGAAGTCAGACGCGTTCGTTGTGTTGTTGATGATCGTTTATACGATCTCTCTAATGTCACGATTATTATTATTATTATACCTAACGTAGGTACTTTCATAATATATTATCGTTTGTAGTATTTGTTTTATAAAATGTTTAGTTTGGATGCAGGCTTTTGGACATTTATAATGCAACTTCTCCTAGTGATAAGAAATGCCAATAACATAATTATCTTGGTTTTGATCTTGACGATTGAATCTTGGTACAGGTCTTGCATTATTAGTTTTGGTTTTTGCTTTTACCTTGGTCGTGAAAAATAAATCGGTAAAATAAAATAAATTGGCAAGACCAAGACTCAGAGTTGAGTCTTGGTCTTGCAAAAATAGTCTCAGACTTGGTCTTGGTCAATCTTGGTCAATTGGTCAATCGTGGAGTCTTATTTTTGACCTTACACCAACCATATTTTGAACTTTTAAGCTTCGATTGAGTGTTGAACTTATAAGCTTCGATTGTATTACTTGAGAAAGTGGTACTATATTGTTCTTGATGTTGATCTTTTGCAAGACCAAGATCGAGATTGCTAGACCGAGACTAATTGTACCCATCACTATCATTGATTAAAGAAATATTTGTATCTTAAAATTCGATTCTCTTCGACTTTTGAAATTCTAAATAATCAGAAAATCTGGGGAAACCGTCAAATAATATTTGTCTTGTCAACTGCCTCATCTGGTTATCTATAGATATTGGTCATTTAAAGCATGATCCATTTTAACGATCTTGCCATGCCAAGTCAAAAATCAACTTCGGTCGTTCAATAACCTAACAGCAAACGTACCACGATATTGGAATTTGGAAATCCAATGGTAGAAATTTAGGAATGTACGTGAAAATATTTCATTTTAACCTAGAATAAAAATAAAATTTTGGAGTATTAGAATTAAAAGTTTTGTTTTTCGACAAGAAGCACAAATTTTTCCAGTAATTTTTAGTTTCATTTTATTCCTGATATAACACTCGACATTTTCTTTTTTTCCAAATTTCTAGGACAATAATTTCAGTATCTGAGTATCTGACTTGTATCTGGTTTTGCTAGAAGAAAAAAAAAGCAAATACAGGCATATATTTTTATTTTTTGAATTTTTTTTATATCTACTACGAGATTTTTGAAAATGTAAACATAATTCATTTTCTGATATATGAAATGCACTGGGAAAATGTATCTAGAGCAAGAAATACTTAATTCCTCAACTTTTCTACATTAAATACATCATAAAAATGATTATGATTTTTCGGAAAGTTGTACTGTGAATAAATGATTTATTTCTGTCTGTCAGTCTTTCCGTGCATGAAGAAATTATGAAAAATTTAATTATATCGTTAATTATGTTAATAATTCTCCACATTTTCACCTTTCCCGTGTTATTATAACATATATGAAAAGCCATAGTATGTACAACCAAATATTCAAATTATAAAAAGTAATTAGTGTATATCTATGTAACTTAAACCGTTACATTTTCCTTAATGAGAATCCGTCTATTTCAATGAAATAATAACCAATTATACAAAATTTATTAGTTTAATCTATGTACTATTCTTCATAATTTTGATGATTCATAAGTTTGATGGTTATTACTAATTTTAGAAAGCTAATGAATTTAATAACCAATTAAGTGGAGAAATAATCTATTTTGCTTTTCGATACAACCTATATAGCATGTAAATGTTGTTTCTGGAACTATACATTTGACGTCAAACAAACCTTTCATAGGCTTTTTTTGGTGCACGGTAAGAAATTTTTTGTGAATATCAGTATGTCAGTATCGGTGTGAACGCCATACTGATTTGACCATTGAGAGAATACCAACAGTAGCAATAGTTATGGCGGATTAGTCATTGCTTTATCCTCACTGGTTCGAATTATCCTCGCCGGATATCTTCGCCGTGTATACTCGCCAAAGTTAGCGAAAATGAAACATTCATTACCACATCTTTGTCCTACTTGACACCGTCTAACAAGACTCTCCGTCGATAAGTACGGCCACAAGAATACGCCCAGCTAGCGCGTCAAAACTTTGAGAATGTCTTCCATCTTGATCCCTAGTAGATCACGGCCGTTACTTTGGTAACATTCGTGCCCTATCTAACATAACTTACACGAGTTATTTACCGGGTTAAAGCCACAATGAGCCAGAACAGACATATTGGACATACCACTGCCACCACAGCAGATGAAGCTTGCCTGTAATCGTTTGAGTGTCTCGTGTTGCTTTTAACTTGGGCACAAAAAATCGCCCTTTTAGCGAAGTCGGGCAAGACGATGCGACGATAGACAAGACTAGACACCACTATTATTACCTCCATATTACCGTTCTTCCCTCCACTTTGTGCTATCCCACGAGACTGTAGAGGAGTATTTTAATCAGGGAAGTCAAAACTTGGTGTAGCAAACGTTGAACGTGACAAAGGAGGTCATATTGTTGCCTTAAGTCAATTTCTATTTGCTTCCGTCATCAGTAAAACGAATTAGTTATAACGAAAAACAAAGCCATTATTTTCATCACAATATACTGAACATGGAGTGATTAATTTGCGACAAGTACATATTTATTATATCAAGAAAAAAGAAAATTGCATACTTGTCTAATAAAAATCACTTCCTGAGTTGTTTTTCTCCTTCTCTCTACCCACAAAATGTAAATAAATTATTTACATAATTTGAATAATATTGTTTAAGAGTATCGCGTGACCTTACATTACTTCCACACATACATATAGAATAACACCACGTATATAATACACATTGTGATCGTGTTGTGGCTGCTTTTTATTGATAAAATGTTACTGATAACAGTCTAGTACTCTTTTCCGTTTTATTTTATTTTTTTTGCTCTGTGCAATTAAAATAAAATTATAATATTTATATTGTACACGGATTTAACGAATATATTTAATGTACAAAGAAAATAGGAAAGGGGTAAATTATTAGACTGAAGAAAATAGTTTTTTTATTCGCGGATGAGTCAGTTGGTGAACCAATCAGATCCTTTTTCTTTAAGTTGACACAATAGGAAGTATATAATTATTTAGCTGAGTTTTCTACACAAGCAAAATATAGTAATAAGAAAAGAGTTGCTGAAGAGAAAGAAGTGCTGATAAAAAAAATAACAATTAGCTAGGAATAAACGATCTTTGGAGTAACAACGCCGTTCGTCACAAAAACTATCTCTATAAATAAAAAACGGAAACCTCTGAACAAACCTTTGAATTTGAATTTATTAGAAATATTTTTTTCTTTTGTTAAAATTTCATTCTCCGATTCTCTGATTCTCTGAGATTTGTTTGGATGGTTTTATCTTTAAACAGAAGAATGATCGCAACTCTTCACCATTTTCGTTTTGATGTTTTATTTTTGGGATGCTTCAGTTTGATGATTCCTCAATAAAAATCGCACTTAATAAAAATGTATGGCGTTTACTACAATGCTAGTGCGATATAGGAATAGTTACTATAGTATCTATGTTAGTATAACGAATATTACAGTATTGAATAGGACTATCCACCAGAAGTATTGCTGGTATCACCAAACAGTATGCATTACCTCGTCCACCATACCTGATGCCTATTTTGCATTTACTCGTTCACAAAAACTATTGCCAATGTTACTATTCGTTCAATGGTCAAATTACAAATTTTAAGAAATTTTCTTCTAAATATAACCAAAATAAAATTGGTATGAAGTGACATAAAATTAGTTAAAATGCATATTTTCTTGGTCCTTTACTGAATAATGATTTTCACTCTAAAATAAAAAATGTACAGCAATTTATTTCAGGTGGAAAATTTAAAAATTTATGCAAGTTCAATGAACTAATCAGGTAATGAATGTCGACATAACAATATACATACCATAAAATAAATCAAAATTTCCTTGTTCATTTTTTTTTATTATATTATATTATTTTTTATATTATATTTTCGTTAACGCCATATTAAAATAAACGACCTCTATTCATTTTTTGTGACAAATATTATTATATAATATTATAAATTTAATATTATGCTAAAATAAAGTGTTGACTATATAATATATATATAATATATTGTATTAAGGGTAGGGTGTTGTACCTTGAAATCCTTGTGGGACAATGTACGTTGGTAATTATTCAGTTTCTTGAAATATGATGTTATCTTTTATTATTCGGTTGCGTTAGCTAACTCGGGAATCAAAAAATTTACTTAAAATTACATTCTTTAATTATAAAACCAAATCATACTAGCTCGCCTCGCGCGGAAATACGAGTGTGGTACCCGTGGCAAAACAGACAAGAAAAATAACAAGTGAGTAATATACTGTCTTTTTATTTATAGGCAATCACGTGCAGATGCTAGTCATACGTCAGCCCTATCTAATTTCAATAAGAACAGAAATAACCAAAATCCAATTCTTTCAGGACGAGCCCAGTTGTTATTATAGTTGTTATAAAGTGTAAAAAATCTTAATCCCTGAGTTACTCAGAATAGTAGTTAAATCTGTAACTAGATGTTCCAACAACAAGGGAATGTCTTGATTAGAAACTTGTAAGGATTTTCAATGCTTCAATCACATATGTTATATGATGAACTGTAAAGATTAATTATTGATCAGTGTGATCAAATGTAAATTATAATATTGTACCATAAATCACAAAAATATAAATTTAACAAAATATAAATATAGTTTTAATTTAATTTATTAATAAATAATTATATAATGCATAAGAATAATGGTGATGCAAGATTGGGCAAATTTCATTGCTAAATTTAAACAAAAGGGCTTTAAAAATGTATATTCAAGGTACAACATGATTCGGTCACCATACATGTATGTATGGATGATGGTATATGTTTAACATTGGTTTTGGTAAAGTATATAAATTGTACAATATCTGCGTAATCAGGAGATTTTATTATTATCGATGCGGTCTGTTGCGTAACTATTACCATTTCACCTTATCGTATTGTTTTTATGGTAATATTTAAGTGATTTTCACATCACGTTTTTCACTAAAAACTCACTAGGTACTCATTCTCATGCCTGCTCATGTTCATACCTTCAAGCTATATAACATAGCTTTATATTATACAGTATTTATAATATATTCAAACAGAATTGCAGGGAATAGAAATCTTAGAGGTCACATTCATAACTTTCTGATTAACTAAACTATCGATTTTGTTCATTATTTTTTAGAACTTTGCCTGTCACGTTGCCACGGAACAACCTTTGTCTTAAAATAGAAATTCGACAGAATTCGACAACAGTTCAACTTAGGTTTCGGCACGAGTAGATTAAATAGATGGATATTAAAAACCTTATTGATTTACAATAATACTGTTGAAATATAAGAATAATTTGCCTTATAAAAATAATTTTACCTGACTGCGCAACCCAAAGGAGTGGTGATAATGTGTTTATCAGTCAAAATTTGTTGCTCTTACGTCAATCGATTAGTCTCAATCTTGCGAGGGTCGCCATATGGTGAAAAAGAAAAAAGATATCGCCTAAAATTGTATTCGAAACAGTATATCCTTGTGAACTCAGTTTTAACGATTTTCGGAACAAAAATTTTTTTGTATTTTTTTCGATTTTTTCTAAGGGTACCCCTTAAAAAAATTGCAAAATATTGAAAAAAAATGTATGTTTCCGATTTTGATAAAATTTAGTTTATAAGGTTAGTTTGATCCGAAACATACAAAAATCGCATCGGTTCCACGATTGGATGTATCATTTTCAAGATATCGCCTAAAATCGTATTCGAAAACAATGTATCTCGAAAGCTATCCATTCAATCGAAGAATGAATTTTCTGAGGACCTTACCTTAAGAAAATTGCAAAAAATCGAAAAGAAATTTATGTTTCCAATTTTGATAAAACTCAGTTTATAAGGTAAGTTTGACCCGAAAAATACAAAAATCGCATCGGTTACACGATTGGATGTATCATTTTCATGATATCGCCTAAAATCGTCTTCGAAAACAGTATATCTCAAAAACTATCCATTCAATTGAAGAATGAATGCGATTGTCGACTATTTTTTGTATTCGTTACGGGATTTGTAGATATAATTATACTTTTGACGTTGATTTTCGAGGTGAAAACAATAATTTTTCGATGAGAAAGTTAATAATGTTGGAACGACTAGTATAGGTATAGATAGTACCTACACTATTTTATTTACTTCAATGTTGGTATTTCGTATTTTATGTTTTTGGTGTGTATATCAACAGTCAAAAAATTCCAACAATTTTAAACTACTGTTTAATGGCGTTCAACAATCATTTGCATACAGAATGTGCCAAATAGTCCAAGTAAATTGGCAATTGATATTACGAGTGTATTTTCTTTAAACTCTAAGAATACAAAAATGAAATTAAGGAAAAAAAATGATACAAATATATAAGATCAAGTATTATTATAGCCACAAAATGGCTGTAAAATCATTAACAACATTTTTGAAGACCTTATTGCCATTTATATTTTCTTGCCAAACATGTGTGCAACTTTGAACATTTTTTTATAAATTTTTATAATATATTTAACATATATGTGTAAAAAAAATTGCCTATATGCAAAAACTTTTTGGATGAAAAAACAAAACTTATAGGCCTATTTTAGTGTTTCAGTGTCATCTTGTGGTTAAAATAATACTTCAACTACTTATTTAAATCATTTTCTTCTCATAATTTCATTTTATACCGTGTATATATGAAATATACATAGTATATTAAGTTTAGTCCCAAGTTTGTAACGCTTAAAAATAATGATGCTAGGAAAAAAATTTTGTCATAGGTGTTCATAAAATCGCCTAATTAGTCCATTTCCGGTTGTCCGTCCGTCCGTCCGTCTGTGGACACGATAACTCAAAAACGAAAAAAGATATCGAGCTGAAATTTTTACAGCGTACTCAGGACGTAAAAAGTGAGGTCAAGTTCGTAAATGAGCATCATAGGTCAATTGGGTCTTGGGTCCGTAGGACCCATCTTGTTAACCGTTAGAGATAGAACAAAAGTTTAAATGTAAAAAATGTTCCTTATCAAAAATTAAACAACTTTTGTTTGAAACATTTTTTCGTAAACATCACTGTTTACCCGTGAGGGCGCTAATTAGGCAGAAATTTTATAATATGTACTATACTTGATTATCAGTTATGTATGTGTCACATGTTTGTATGTGTTATGTGATAAAGAAATCAACACTGACTATGCATGGTATTTCAACAATTAACTCAGTCCATTGTTTGTTTTCACTTGTTATATTCGATATTAAAGATATGAACATCAAAATCGTCAAATATGAGCTAAAATCGATACATATACGTATGTACAGAGTGTCACTTGTGCTCATAGCTTAAGCGCGTATTTTTGGGACAATGTTAAGTGGATTGTGTCTTATGTACTTTTGCCCAAAACCCAATAGTTATGGAGTTATGGGCACTATTGAACCAATGAAGTAAAGACAATTTTGAATTAAGTAGTTTATTTACAATTAAGTTTACTATTCTTGAGTATTATATTTGGGAATATAAAAGTGCATATACTCCTTACCAATTGGGTTTTGGACAAAAGTATAGAAAGTACTTTCAACTCAAAAGAATACGCTCTTCAGCTACGTCCATCGATTTAAGGCCACTCTGTATATGTATTATTATAGATAATTTACCAGAAGCTGTGAGAGACGGGTCCCGAAAATCTTTTTTTTTTAAATTAAAAACCGTAGAAAAACTACTGCGTTTCAGAATTTACGTATTGAAATGTCTTATTTGCTTGGAGTAAAATAGTTTTTAAAGATCGTCTGCTTGTGATAGAGTTAAATAATGTATGTCACGTTTATTTTAGATAGTTATTAGTTTAAAATAGTGCACTTATTTTAATAATTAACAAGCACGGGCACAGAAAATTTTGTTGAAGGATGTAATATAAACTTTTTTATGAGCCATTTTTGAATAATTAATAATTTTCATTTTTCATGTTCTTACGTTTTAATTTGTTTCTTCGTCTACTGAAACAGGATTTTTTGTTGAATTGAAGAAAAAAATATACGAATATCTGTTACATGTTGCGATAGAACAAGTTTTTAAAAAACTGACTGAAATTGCTTCCAGATATCTCGACCAATTGTCACAAAGACCCGTATAGTAGTGATCAAGATAGTGGATTTCTGGTCGGTCTATTTTGCACAAATGGGAATGGAGGCGAAAAAATAACATTATAGATGAAAAGTATGGCCTAAAATTAGTGGATTTTAAAAAATTGCATTCACATAGCATGAAATTCGGATGTGCAATGACAAAAACCGATTTTTGGAGAAAACCGAAAAAATTGAATTTTGCTCTATTACTCCCAAATTGTATCCAATTTTGCCAAGCCAAATATGTAATACTACTAAATTTATGTCATACTTTTCAAATTTGTTAACCTACCTATAGTAATTTTCAAGATAGTGGAATCCTGGTTCGGTTACTTCGACAAAAAATAACATATACTGCACGAATAGCTTATTTCGAAATGATTATGGAGAAATTTTTTTCAAAAACACTAATCAAAACAGAAAAAAGTGGTTTATTTTCGGTTAAATGCGGCAAATTTCCGAGGTATTGGTTAAAAAAATCATTTCCGGTTATCATCCTTTGTATGCGATTGTAGTTGATATCATAGAAGCTGCCTGTTCAATCGATTAAAGGACACACTCACAAGAAAATGTGGCCAGCTTTCAAGATCAATCTTGTATTTACAAAGAGACTTGAGAAACAAAGTATTTTTAATAGATTGTATTTATATATACTATGTTTGTACCTTTCACTTGGATAGTTCTGTTTACTTTATATACTCTACCCATATAACTTTGTTCTTATTAAGAAAAAATTAATTAAAAATTAACATGAAAGCACTATAAATTATATATCATGTAACAGTCATTAGAAATAGGTATGGAAGACTGTTGTTACTTGAATCACAAAGCCATTTTTAAAATAAATCATTGTATTTTTTGATAATAGTCATGTTAAAAAGTGGTAGTTATATTAAACCACGTTCATATTTTATTGATATATAATCGATGATAAAAGACTTTATTGTACCATGAATCAGTCCTGCACGTATCTTGGTTCAACCAACCAAGAGTCTTGTAGCTTTATATTCTCAATATTTTACGTGATGCGTAAAATTTTAATATGGCAAAACAAAGATAAACTGTAATTTCAAGCTAAAAAAACAAATAGTCAAATTATAAAAACAAAAAACAGTTCTATCAAAATTCTTCAATTTTTTTTGCTTTAAATTTTTTATTGTATTTTAATAAATATATTTTGCCTTAATCATGTTACCGTCTTGTATAAAACAACATTATTTACGAGTACACTATCATCAAGGCACAAGCGTCTACCGTACAATCATAAAAAAACGTGGACATTAATTAAGTTTTCAAGCAAACGAAGCTTTTGCTTTTAGCATCTTTTTATTTGTAACAAGTATAAAGTTATTTAATGGAAAATTTAACATTATGTTAGTAAAAGGTTTTTATGTCATAACTAGATGTACAAATTATTTAATAAATTAAAACGATTCAACGAATTAGAATTATGTCAAATGATATTGAAAATTGTATGAAATTATTTCATGAAAGCTTGGTTCCTAGATTCTCATAACTTAATCGAAAATTGTTTGTTTAATATTTAATATCAATTATAATTATGAAAAATGTCACATTTATATTTCTATGAAATTTGAATATAATATATCTTCAAAGCAGTATAAAATAATAAATAAAGAACTGTGTTACTACCGCTTCAAGGTTGTTCACTCGTAAAACTGCTTTTCAAATTCAATAAAATTGAAATATAAGATTGATGAAAGTATTTTGTATTTATAGTGAATTATGTTATCCGCATTCGGTTGAATGCGGCAAATTTCTGAGGTATTTTACGTTTATTTTCGAAAATTTATATATTTAAAATATGAACCTAGACTGAAAATTTAACCACATATTCTTAAAACATATTCTTAGAGTAAAAATTAATTTAGAGCAATTGTTATAGCTTTGTTGGTAACAATTGAAACCGTCTGTCTTTTAAGATATCATCTCTGGGCTATAGTTTTAAGTTCCTAACAAAATGGCAGACTGTATCCTGTCATGAAATTTACATCAAATTTTTTGACGGAATAAAAACGCCTGCCTATTAGAAAGAGCACATTTGAAAAATCATGTGTTTTTTACCGTCTACACTAAATGTCACGAGAAAAATATTATTTACGATCTGACACCAGGTACCTTTTTAATCTAATTTCATTTACACTTTCATGTATAACAATAAATTTAAACCTTTGATCGTAAAATTTATTATAATATTTCATTTGTATCTCACTGCGTTAAGTATTAATAATTAATGATATTTGATAACGTTTTAACATTTTGTATGAATTAACATAATTTTTTTAATATGTTTTTAACATGAAAAACGATTTATATGCTAAATCTATAGCTCATAGTAAGCTCTCTCAGTTTTAGAAAAAGAGCACACCCACTTTAAAATTTAAAGTACCTTAAAAACCACAAAAGTTTTTTAATCTTAAGAATAAAAAAACAATTTGACCTCAATCTCAAAGTTAAAAAACTTCACAGATTCATAAAATAGTGTTACAGACTTTAAAATTTAAGCTAAATCTAAAATGGTATCAAATGAAAGGTCTTGAAGAGCGTAATGTTCTACACAGTATACACTTTATGTACTTTCAAAAGCAAATGATACACAAGATTTGTATTATAAATCGTTCAGGTTTGCACGAGGTTGTCTCTTTTGACGGGACGCTGCTTTGAAATGACCTAACGCATATCCTCATTTTGTATGGTAACAATTACAATCAGCTTTATCTGCATTGAAGCTTCTTATAACGTGAAATTTTCAGTGTTAACAGTTAACTATTTTGTTACTTTGAATTACCCAAATGCCACTGTTACCTGATCAGCTACAGCTACAGGTAGCTGTATAAAGAGAATCTGGTTTGTATTAAGAGAATCACTAATGACGTCAAGCAGTCAGTACAGTAGTCTTAAGCAGGCTGAAATTAAAAAAAAAACAGTTGTCTATGGAAAGAGTTTACCATTAAAAGAAGGAGCTAATTTTATAACACAGTTCTTTTATACATTTTAACAGTATTGTTGTCAGCTACTATGGTTTTTTAATATAGATCGATCTATTCAGCGCCTACACACATGACATCCAGTTTAAGCCTGTTATCGTAATTTTATTTCGATTTTCAACTATTTCGATGAAAATGACGCATTATAGGTAAAGTTTAGGCTAGGAACTATAAGATTTTTTTACCACTAAAGAAACTAATTTTGGAATTGAAATTCAGAACAAAATGATTTTTCCAATTCAATTCTGTGTTTCTTTAAATACTATAAAAAAAAACTTTTTCCAGGCAGGGTATACTAAGATCAACTTTTCAACAAAACATAAAAAATTATTACATTTTTAGATAGTTATGATTTATAATATTTCATTGTTTACAATTGCATGTTTTAATTCATTATTATTTTGCGAATATTTATCACAACATACACATACATACATTGTTGATGCATGATTTTGTGCTATTTTAAGCGTTGTGTTAATGAGCTACTAGAGCTACTATGCTAGCTAGTTGAAAATGTAAATTAATTGTCATGAACGCATGCCCCGTTAATTATAATTAAAATAACGTTTGGTTACGCACGTAGTTAGGTGGTGAACCAACATTTCGGTTGTATTAGCTAAAATTAGTATACACAAAGAATATAACATGTACAAGAATATATTAAGGATGTTAGGGTAGAATTTTGGGGATCATAAGAAAATTTCTAAATCATTAGATGAATTCATTTACTTAAGAAAGATCCCAAAAAATCACTGTTTCTTAGGATCATCTTTAAATCGTATATATCGCATTCTCATTAGGGATATACCAATCCCAAGGAAATTTTGGATAAAAGGCTTGATTTTTTTTATATTTTGTTGGAATAAGTCTAAATCAATACTGAAAATTTAATGAGGGAAAGGGGGAGGGGTAGTGAAATATTCTCGTTCCACTTTTGTTAATGAAATAATTCTCCCCGCACCTCATTCCCAGAATTACTTACCCCAACAACCTTACATAACGTTTACGCATAAGGACATTTGTAGATAATATATTTTTGAAAAGGTTAAGGACAATTGAGAGTATATAACTAAATCTTTGTATAAATTTGCCTAGTATATAAACTTATTTCCTGTTTAGTTTATGTCCCTTTGTCTAAAGAGTAATTTTCTTTAATGGACAAAATTTCTATAGAACAATGATTTGAATATTTTAGTCCTTATTACATGGTATGAGAAATAAACATAGAATAAATCGAGAGGTCACGACCAAATATCGAACCCACGGCTTTGTCATTTCAAGTGAGTGTTGGATTGATTGGTTGTTTATGTTTTCGATTTGGATAAAACTCCGTTTATAAGGTAAGTTTGACCCGAAAAATATAAAAATTCGCATCGATTCCACGATTGGATGTATCATTTTAAAGATATCGCATAAAATTGTACTCGAAAACAGTATATCTCAGCTTGAGCTTTCGATATTTCGAAAACTAAGGCAGATATCGAAAAATTCTAAATAAAAATCATAAAAAACCAGCCTTTATAATAGACGAAAATCCCAGCACTTTTCCATGGTTTGCGTCATCATAAAAACTTGGATTACTATATGTTTCCTCCTTTTATTCCACGCTAAGACAAACATATTATATTTTCTGATAAAGTCGCAGAGAACACAACTTGCTTACTTAAAAAATAGAGTATTCCACTATTTTTGAAAAAGTACTTCAAAATGTTGATTTTGCTAATAAAAAGCCACCAATAATTTATTTCGGAAAAATACACACGCTTTCTTGAAAAAAAATTAAATTAAATTTTAAACCTTTTTTAAACGCGGGCATCCAATTTGATGACGTAATATATATCACTATATGAAATAACACAAATAAGTTTGACAGATATATTCACAAACATCTGATTATAATAAATATAAATACTTACTATTATCTATATATAAATATTATCTATGTATTACCCAGCTGTCTACACTGAACTAATTGATGGTCTATGCTCCATACCGCTATGACATCACAGCAAGGCTTACCCGCGTTTTAGGTCACGTGATATACAGTTTAAAAATTACGATTTTTAATTTTAATATTTTAAAAGAAAAATTGTGCTTTTATGACTCGAAATCAGAATATTTAAGTATATTTTTACATAAATTTTAACTTTTTAAATTTCATGATTAATTTTTGACTAACGATAATACCCTATTATGATTAAAATGTCCATAAATTTTTGTATCATTACTTATTGTTGTTGTTTACATTTAATCATGCACACGATATTTACATCATGGTCTATTCGACTAATTTTGATATATAATATGTTACACATTCGTAAACTAAATATCGACAAATATCTTGTCTAGTAATCTTAATTAAAGAGAATTGAAAAAAATACACTCGAACCAGGACTCGAACCCGGACTTCTTGGATTCATGTCAAGCGCCCTACCAATTAGGCTATTCGAGTTCTAGACACGAATACGTTTTGTATATACATTTTGTATACGTTTAGATTCTTTTTTATTTTATATATATGTATATATGTCATGTTTTTAATTCACAAGTACGTATATGATGAAGAAATGAAAACCAGACCAGACAAAACAATTTCTGACGTTAGTGATCTACTTTCTATATTATTTCTCTTACTGAAATTCTAACTTTCGAGACTATTATAACATACATAAACACATAGATACACATATATACACTACCTCTTCTGTATCCGTATAATAATGTAATACCTACAGTGAAACTTTAGAAAACTCGAACAGATCGTAAATAATTTATATTACGAAGGAATGGATTGTTTTGTAGACTATGTAAAATAAAACAACAATTTTATGTCGGTAAGTTTTCTGTAATCGTAGTTTGATCAGGTATTTATTGGTGTGTTTATTTCATACGAAAAAGACTTTGTTATTTGTTTTAAAGTAATTTTCTTTAAAACAAATAAAATACATCAGAATTTTTGCCTTTGGAAATTATTTTACTTGCGATTGTTTTCCATGTAAACATTGGGTATGTATCCCAATATCTCTCCCGAGCTAATGGTAACCCCTGTTCCATTTTTGAGTAAACAAACTTTAAATGTCAAACCAACATGGTAAGAGTATGATAAAGTGCAATTTTGTATCCTGGAAGTGGCAAGCTGTCACTATAATTAGCGGAATGATTAATATAATGTACGGTAAGAAATTTATAGCGTTTATTACAATGCTGGTATGGTATAGAGATAGATACTGTAGTATCTATGTAAGCATAAGTAATATTACAGTACTGAATTGGGCTACCCACCAAAAGTATTGTAATATCACCCACCAGTATGAGTCTGGCGACCATACTGCATTGATTCGTCCGCCATATTGGTGTTACCATTACCTCAATGGCCAAATCAGTATGGTTAAAAATTCAATTTCGTACGACGAATTTCAGATATTTGTTGGCATAATACCTACTTAAATAATCGACTGCAGTCGTGAAAGTCGTCGTATCCCTATCGTTCATAAAGGGGATGAAATGGCATCGTGACTATATTTTTCTCTGGAGTGCATACCATTGCATAATGGAGCTAGCATCTAATCACTACATTAAAAACTTTAAAATAGATAGGCATCTTCCAAAAAATCCGATAAAATGAACCAGTTCAAAGTTTTGCAAAATGATTTGGAAATAGATCTATTCTAAATGGCGTGCACAACAATTTCTATTCCCTAGACGACCCAAAGTGTCCTCGGGACCATTTCTGTATAACCTTACGAAAACCTTTGGAAAATAATTTAAAATGTATAAAACTAACGAAAAAACTATAGGAAATTTGAAAGTAAATTCTGGAGTTTTCTGTACTTATAAATAATTTGAACTGAATCTTGATCAAAATTCAAAATTTTCTGAAATTCTTCGTACAAGAATGTATAAAAGGCACTACATTAAAAGAATGTTTTTGTCACTTTTGCATACAAAACAAAAAAATGATTCCAGATAGTCGAAATGAATATTTTCTATGAAATAGTTCCCTTACTTCGTACAAGAAAACAGCCTAGTTTATTTAATGAGAGAGTAGCTAGGATTTTCGTTATGGAACTAAATGAAGAGACAATTGCTTTCTCTTGGATCTCTCACAAAAATCATCCAACTATAACTCGCTCTTCAATTAACACAAACAAACAAAAATAAAAACTTGGTTCAGTTCTAACAACCTTCTTATATTGAAGTTGTGCTGTAAATATTAAGTTTCCACGAAGTTTCTATTATATAAACACATATAATTATTATCATGCATATGCTTTCGACTTATTCTGTTTATTATACTAAAATCGTCACAGCTTTCACCTTCACAGAATGGCAGTAGAAATAGAATAATGTAATATTTGTAAATTCAAAATGAAAAGTGATTATAACAACCGCTGCGCTATACTTATCACATGTAGTGTAATGTAACTAAATATTATTTAGCTCAAATAAAAAACTAGTTATATAATTTACATATTAATAATATATGTATAATATAATTTAAATTATATTTTATTGTATTAAAGTAGTTGTAACTTGTTGAAACATTAGTGGCTTTTTAATTAGACTGTATACCATGCGTTTAATTTACATCTTGACATAGGCATGGCTCACGAGTATGACAAAATACATGAGTTAAGTAATGCGTGTCAGAAAGGGTTTTATATGCTTCTTGCAAGTGTTGTAGGTTCGGTTCCCTTTAAAGTGTACGATGATTCTACTGCTGCTGTATGTACTGTATACAACTAAACGCGTATCGAAGCTACATTCAACTCGTGGGAGATGAACTATGCCAACATGTAAATTAAGCAACTAGTATATCATCTTATAAATATTTAAAACCCCCGATAATGTCACGATATTCGTAAAAGCTAATCTAGTCGCAGAAACGGAACACTAAAAACGGTCAAAGTTCGAAAAATTTGAACAGCAAGTCGGATTTGAATGCGGTTTTCGACATTCGATTCGTTAGACCATCAGGAAAGATTGTGGCGCCAAAAATTATGCGAATGTTTTTGACAAAAAATCATCATCATTTTGTATCATAATAACCCCAAACTTCACAAATGCTTTGGACAAATTCAATTACAGTATACTAATCTCAAGTAAAAATAATTGAATTTTGGTTTTAATGCACCAACTCGACCCATGCGGAATTCCGCTTCCGTGGCTACAGTAACCCATAGCTACCCTGTACTCGTGACTAAAAAACAACAACAAATTTCGTAGAAAAGTGGTGAAGAAATTAATAAAATATATACTAATATTAATATATTATTTAAAATATAGATATTTTTTTTTTAAATTATGTATTATTTGCCAGCCTGTTTTTTCCAAAGCGGTAAAATTTTAGTCCGTGAGTATATTTTTCGTCAGAAGCCAACATGATAACCTTAAAATTAATTCCACCAATTAATCGTGGAATTTGATAAAGAAATAAGGAATATAAGGTATGAACAGAAAAAAACAAGCTGGAGAATATATAAGAATTAATTAATACATTAAAATTTGTGAGCGAAGTAAACATTCGCTTTCACATTCGCCCCATCACTAATATGTACTATCTTCATATAAAGCCAAGAGAACCAAACGAACATGGTTTCGTAGCTCTTTCAGACTAGCTGCTAAGTCATCGGACATTTTAGATAATTCTATAAAATGATAATGTACAGTTGAGATGACATATGAACAAAATGTCGAGCTCAACATACCCAACAAAATATCATATATTTATTTAGATATTCAAAACTATCATGAGTGTGTGTGTGTGTGTGTGTGTGTGTGTGTGTGTGTTTGTATGTTTGTGCATGTGGGTGTTCTATGTTGCTCCACGCTCAAACAAATAATAACACAAACAGAAATGTCGTACGTAAAGTATGGGGTATCAAAAGCCTATGTTACACACATTTACATATATACTTATACGATAAGCCTTGTTGGTTTTAACATTTGGCAGACCACAGCATTAACTTTCTGATTAACAAGAATTGCTCATTCTAGTGTTAAATGAATTCCATTTTTGTATTTTTTTGGGTCAAAATTACTCAATGTACTAAGTTTCATAAAATTCCGAAATAAAAATTGTTTATGTGATTTTGTTAATTTTATCTATTTTACCCTTATTTCACCCTTTTAGGGTATAAATTTCGAAAAACACTTTCTTAAATGACACCTACAATATAAAATCAATATCGTCTCGAAAATTCAAACTTCTATCGTTAGCGATTTAGACTGGGCGCCGATATATCACTCTGGATATTCCCATTTCCCGCTCCCGATTGTTTTCCCCCTCTGAAAGGTTTCTAGTTTTAAATTATATACAAAAAGAAACATATTTTAAAAAATCATCAAAATCGGAGCTGCTATTGAGAATGGCTATTTCATGTATTATGCGACTATAAGAAAATTTCTAAAAATCAGAAAAGTTTTTTGCATCCGATGAAAAAAATCAGTTTTTTGCAGTTATTTAGACCCAAAAATCTGGTTCTTTGGGCGATTGGAAGAGTAGTTTGTGAGATATTTACTAAAATTATACCATGTTGCATGTGTGTTTCAAGCATCTTGGGATATACATATGTCTGTAGTATGACTGAATACATCCGTTTAGTAATGCATCTAAGCGTTAGGTATTATATACATGCATTGAACATTAGTTGGAAGACACTTGGAGGTGGGAGTTTTTTAGTTACAGATAACTAGTAAGTTCGTCAATCATCAGTATCTGTATCACTGCTACTGACTTTAGTATGTCTTCACATGTAGTAAGAGTCTGTTGAATAATTTTCATTGTTGTCTTGTTGGGCTAGCCTTCTTTCTAACTATTAAAAATTCTTATTTAAATGTCGTTTATTATTTGTATGTGGAATGTTTGAAAATCAATGATAGTATTCTATTAACGGTATAACATAAAACAACAATCCACACAAATTAAAAGAAAAATAAAACCCCAAAAAGAAAAAAATAATAATTCCGACAAAAGAAAATGTTATATCATATTTTCGAATATTCCTTCATTTTTTTTGTGGTTATATTTACACTCACACAGACAATTATATTTTTCAAAACAATGAATAAAATTCATAACTGTTTGAGCGGTTGGTGATCGCCTATCTTCAAATAGTACAATAAATAATTTGACACAGTCAAGTGCCGAATTTCCCTGATAATACCATTTGAGAATTTGAGCTTTTTCTTGACTTGTGTAATAATAACCCATTGTTATAATAATACCAATAAACAGAATACAAACACGTATTTCCAAAAGCATTCACATACTAGTAATGATTGAACGTTATCAAATCAATTAATAATATTTGTATGCAACAAATCTCCCACTCTCTGCATGCATACAACAGAAGACCTGTCGTATCGTATCTGTAGTCTTACAATACATGTATAATACCTCTCGCTTAGATGCATTAGTAAACGGATGTATTCAGTCATACTACACACATATGTATATCCCAAGATGCTTGAAACACACTCTGTATACAAAAGGTGTCTTCACGGAGACATTTGCTCAGTCTATACAACAAAAATTTGTATTTTAATCATAAAATCGACCAAATTTTCCTGTCTATTGATTCAGTAGGGAATCATAACCCCAAGAACATAAAAATCTACCTTATTTGACGAATAGATGAATATTTTTTTAGACACCTATAAAATCGCTCGGTAATAACAGTACTTAGCCAATCGTCAAATTAACCAGGCCTTTTGTTGTTTTTCCAAATTACCCTGTTTACCAAGTTTCATCAAATTTCGTTACAAAAAATATTTTGTAATTTTATCAATTTCTTCCCAAAAAAATCGCTAGAAATCGATCTTGATTTTCATGTTAATGGATTAGTTTATTTTATATTCAATACAAAATGAAATGAAATATTTTTAATTTCGATTTTCTACCTGAAAACATTGCGTCTTGGTATCACAGAATGCTGTTAATAAATATATTTTATAAGCATTAAACATGAGTAAATAAATCATGCCTTATAAATTATGTAATATATGTGTAAAATACATGCGAATAAATGTAAAATTGTTATTATTTTATATAAAACCAAAATACGATTCTAGTTAGTATTATAACTAGATAGATATAGAATATTCTAACTAGAACTACGAGAATATAATTCGATATAAGTACTGAGTGTTTTAATTGAATTAAGAGATAATAAGCAAATGATATTTTATAAAGTAACTTATTACACTTTATAGCTTTTTTAACCGACTTCAAACAAAAAAGGAGGAGGTTATCAATTCGACTGTATTTTTTTTTATGTTTATTACCTCGGAACTTTCGACTGGGTGAACCGATTTCGATGATTCTTTATCTATTTGAAAGCTCGTGCTCCCCGTGTGGTCCCATTTGGTCCATTTCTGACAACGGCATCCATGAGAAAACCGTAAAAATCTTAAATTTGCATTAAGAATGCACGACAAGAAGACGAATAACTCAATATCACGCCAACCGATTTCGATGATTCTTTTTTTAGTGACAAATTAGTTAGTGTACTTTAGATTCACTAAAAATCACAAAATAAAAAAAAACTTTTGACAAAAACAAAACCGACTTCAAAAGAAAAACTTTTCCAAAACAAATTAATATGCACTAAAAAGTAAAAAAAATAATTTATAATATAATGTAGTTAAAATTATTGTTATTTTTGGAGTCGGTGTCAGCCAAGGAAACAACTCTGATAGAACATTTTGCTACATTAGCTTGGCTTTATAACCTTAGCAAATAATCCTGTTTAACAAAAAAATTTTGTAGTGAATGCCAGAAGAGCAATGAGTGTTATAATTATTGGAAAATTCCGTTTATCGACTGTTCTTATAATCAAGACTCTATAGTGTACAATCTCGGAGACGGCTGCAACGATTTTCATGAAAATTCATTTATAGAAAATGCTGCAAAATAAAACTCTTTTTGACATCTATTGGCGAACAAGCATAGTTACATACATACATTGAGGTGCTCCGAATCATTGTTGATATTTTATATTGAGCGCCTAAATAGATAGAGTGACCTATAGATAAATTATTTTCTACTGTTTAGTTCAATAAAAGCTTGTGCTTTAAAAAGTATTTTTTATTAAAATTTTTATTTTATATAAATATTTAATTAAAAATTAAAAAAGCTATATATAATAAATATGGTGGAAGCGATGAGAAAATCAAATCAAATGTATTTCGTATTCCTCTCAGCAAAAAAATATTTTTCTTAAGAAAATTACTGAAATACCACCTGGAATGAAGTTGAGATATCCTTTGCCAAGGACTACAGGTGATTTGTCATTTTTGAGATCAAAATTACTTTTGAATGAGTTTTATCATATTCTTGATCAAAACTTTTAATTCTCAAAGGGTAATTTAAAAAAAAAAATTGTGTTGTCAAATAAAGTAAAGCTTTAACCCGGAGTCTTTTTTATTGAAATGGATTACAAAATATATTATTCATGTTTCTATTTCCAGAAAAAAATTTAATTTAAATTATCTGAGCTCTGACAGTGTCATATTTTTAAGTCCTCAGGGAATTTTAATACTAGTAATACGTAATTTACCAAAGTAAAATGAGATTAAAGAAAAATTTAATATTCATGATTATAGTTTAGAAATTATTATAATTAGAGAGCTTTTTGGTTTCAAATCTGATGAAAATTATTTATGACAAAACCAAAAATAAACTGAAAAGTAATGACGTAATTCTTTACAGTATATATATTTAGGTATGTATGAGAGACATTTTCATTTTGTGGTCCCCAACAGGTAACGTATAACCTTATCCTATCTACTACCTTATAACAACTTAACAAATTATCACAGGAAGTTATTTCATCATACTAGTTTTCCCATTTTGTATTTTACATATTTTGTATTTTCTTCATGTATTTATTTATTATACATAAATCATAGACATTCATATTAAACTTCGATCGTTGATAAAAATCTTTGGTACACATCTTATCTATGGTACACGAATTAGAAACGTTTCCGAGAGTTTATTTAAAGGCTATTGAATTTCGGATATTTTTTCCTTATCCAGTTTAGGTAGAGATAAAGCACCTATTGACAGCTGTGTTCTTTAAACTTTCCTCCATCATCCCTCGAGAACGGTTGATCCAATTCACTTTAAATTTATAAGGTAGACTCAGTACATGTAAGCGTATCGAATGAGCTAGTTTCATTCAAAAGTTTCCAGTATTTCTATTTGTTTCGTAACAACAACATTAAAAAGATCAGGACATTTGAAATTATTGTTATTTCAGCAGTCTGTTGTTTTCACCTGATTCTAGTTCATTCTTCGTATTTGGACTTCTGGATTAAAATGTCGTTTTGATTTTTTCTTTCAGATAAGCCAATCGGTCGAAGAGGTTGCTCTTACATTTGAATGCTGAAATGCGGAGAAGAAATAACAAGAACTTGATTGCAGTCTTGAAGTCTACTTTCTGAGGATAATTGGTTGTTAGAGTAGGTTAGGTTAGGTTAGGTTACATTGGCTGTCGACGAAGGCTACACTTAGGCTATAGAGCCCATTGTGATACCATATATGTGTTTTACCACCTTTCCGCTGATAATTCCATTTATCAGTGCCTCAATTTTAGATACTGAGTGCACCTCCTTCATGCATATACCATGCACTACACCAGTCCATCACAACTATTAATTAAATTAATTTAGTTGCGACGGCAGGAATCGAACCCCCTACCCTAAGCATACCGCGGACAGAATTGGTTACGCCTTAACCAACTGAGCTAATAGGGCGACATTGTTAGAGGAACCAAAGTAATATATGCCCCCCCCCCCCCCCGCAATAGAAAAATAATGGAATAAAAGGAGGTCTAACAATCTTAAGACTTGCGTTGTCAAATGGAAAAAAGTGAAAACCACCATTTTAACAGAGGGATGAAAGTGACTTGGTTAGTGATGGTCGTTTCATTATTTTTAAGAAACGAATGGTATGAAATTGAAATTTAATGAAAATTGAATGAAACTGTTGAGAGATTTTTACCATTATTGCAAGAAGTTGGCGATTTAGCTTATTTAATTAAATTTTTGACTTGTATGGATGTGAACACATATTCAATCTAAATCATAATACTGAAAACCTTAAAGTATATAACAATTTTCCTTCAATATTACAAAGATGTATAAATTTTCTTATTAAAATATATTCAACACAACAAAACTTATTTACAGTTCTTTACCTTTTGCTTCATATAAGTTGTTGCTGCTATGCATACACATCCACACATACTAACTATGGGAAAAGAGATTTTTCCTAAACCAAAAACTTTTTAGTGTTAATTTTCCAACTTAATAATACATAACTTAGGTAAAGTTTTCTATTCGCCCACGTGGATTATTTGAAGTGGTTTAATAATAATTTTCATTTATATAACTATGAAGAAAGAAGTATTGTTATATGAATTGTTCGATACACTTATACAGGGTGTTACATTGATCACGAAAAAGCTCGGTCACTTTCAGGGAACTCTTTTTAAAGAAACCATCTTAAAGAAACTGTCAACACTAAATCAGGTATGATCCATTTATTTGTAGCATCGTAGCTTCTAAATTGTAGAAGTGATTTTTTTTTACAAGCTTTTATTTAGTTTTACCTGTCCCGTTGTCTGTCTGTAATCAAATCTTACAAGTCAAATATGATCCACTTCCCGGTTTTCGATTGACTTGAAATTATGCATGCACAAATTAAAAATTTTAATAAAAATAATTTTTAAGGGACAAGCTTTTATTGTACTACAAAGTAGAAGATAATTTTATCTATGAGTCACTCATACCCGATTATTTGTAGGTAATTTGCTGGAGTGTTCTTAACTATGTTTCAATAAAATCTTCTCAGTTGTTTGAAGAGCTTCACCGCTTTTCTAATTGTTATCAGGTACGAAACCCTAAGCTCGAACTGGAAACATAGCTAGCAACACTCTCGATAAAATCATCTATCGAACAAAAATCATTCTTCAAGAAGCCACGATACCATAGATAGAAACACAGATACAAAGATAAACAGACACGTTTATTATAGCACCCCTCTAAAGTTTTTCAATATTTTTCGTTGAAAAAAATTTTTGGTTTTACTGTAAATCTCAATTAGATATTTTACCAGATAAGATTTTCAAAAAACTTATTTTCATGGAGAAATCTAAAGGTGGCCTTTATTTCGACTTAAAGTTAAACCAAGATTATTTTTAAACTTATTTTAAATAAAAACTCTTTGTCACTTTATCAAAGGAAGGAAGTCAGACGTCAAACGGCTTAACCGAAAATTTTAACGATAATTTCAAAAACTAAAAAACTCTTCTTCAAAAGGCTGGGTTGGGTTGGGTTGGGTTGGGTTGGGTTGGTTTGAATGCCAGGCAAAATAGTTTAATTTCTTCTGAACGAATACCTATGCAATTCAAATAATAACAATCATTTAAAATTTCATTTCTTGATCTTTTCAAAGCCTTCAGAAATCCCATTCCCACTAAAAACTGCATCTCTACAAAGTTATTGAACTATTTCGCTACTTATTTCACATCCTATGCAATGCATTTTCCTTATTTTCCATCGTTAAGTTTTCCTTATTATAAAGGTGTTGTGTATACAAAATAAAAGTTTTACATAGAAAAAGTTTTCTTTTAATCTTAAATCGTTTTAAAATAAGATTGTGTTTTTTATAGCATGAATTTTATCTTTAATTGGATAATTTGAATAACATAAACATTTTACTTTGAAATAGTTTTCAAAATGAGTTACTTTGATAATACGATACGAATTAATTGTATTCTATTACCCGAAGGTTTGTTTATATTTTGACAAATTGTTAGTTTGGGATGGAGAGGCGTTAGAATGTAAACTTTCAAACAATATCGGGAAATATATATATATTATGAATAGGAAATATATTTACAGTAGAATCTCAATTATTTAAAAATCAATAAATTTTATAATTTGAGTTATAAAGTTTTTAGCCTTACTAAGTAGTACAGTAAAAGATGTTACAAAAATCGACTAATAATCGCTCGCATTTGGTTAAAACCTCATGGAATGTGTGTTTTAGGTGTCAAATATCATGAGTAACGCATAATTTAGTTGCGCAAATGTTTCCATTTGTTAATAAACACTAAATTGTCAATTCATTGGAACGATCAATGTTAAAGTTCACGTAAACAAATCAAAACAAAGAATTGACTGAGTTAATTGTTGAGATACCAATACTCCTTATCACATTACACATATCCCTATACATGTCACACATACATAATCCCATATTAATACATACTATAAAATTCGCATCTAATGTGTGTCCTCGAGAGTAAACAGTAATGTTTACAGAAAAATGTTTCAAACAAAAGTTGTTTATTTTTTTATTTTGTATATTTAAACTTTTGTTCTATCTCTAACGGTTTACAAGACCCAATTGATGTTGCTCAATCACGAATTCGTATTCACAGGCGGAAAACCGAAGATGGACTAATTAGATGATTCTTATCGTAGCATCAATATTTTTAAGCGTTACAAACTTGCGACTAAACTTAATATACTATGTATATTTCATATATACATGGTATGGTATGTATAAGCAACTTGTGTTACGTAAATGGCAAATTTTCGCCAAATAATCGAAAACTATTATACATTTATAATTACGTATACGTAATTCAAGTTGCCTATTAATTAATTTTGTCAACTTTAACCTTAACTGAAAATGTATAAACCCAATTTGATCATCCTATATAATCATTACAAACAATAAACAATTATTGACAATTTCGATTTTAATAAAGTAATTATTTATAGATCTTTCTTAATATGTCCGTTTTAACAAGAATAAATAAACCATGAACACAGACAAACAAAAAGAAAGAAAATAAATAAACTTACTTTTAAGTTTATAATATTCGTATATAATTAAAGAAATAAAATATAATATAATTACAAATAAATTAAAATACTTTGTAGAGTTGTTAGCTACTTATAATAATTGTTGGTTGAACATATTAATGCGAATAAAATTTACGCATATATAATAATTTATGTTTTGAATGTGATATAATACAACACAACAAGCAATTTATTAAAATTCTAACAGTTTATACATGTTGATGAATTTGAATTTCATTAAAAGCACTACATATTTTTACTTTTATCGTAATATTATACAAGAAAAAAACTTGTTGAAAACTTAAGAGGTCTTTTCAGTTAGAAAAATTTATTTTTCTTCTTTGGTATTTTATGTGTTCAAAACACTCTGCAAAAATTTTAAACCGAAATTAGTATTATTATAACAAACAAGTGAAAACAAACAATTGACTGAGTTAATTGTTGAAATACCATGCACAGACAGTGTTGATTACTTTATCACATGACACATAGGTACATACATGTGACACATACGTAACTGATATCCCTATATAATACATACTATACAATTTACGCCTAATTTGCACCCTCACGAGTAAACAGTGATGTTGACGAAAAAATGTTTCAAACAAAAGTTGTTAATTTTTTAATAAGGAAGATTTTTTACATTTAAACTTTTGTTCTATCTCTAACGGTTTACAAGATGGTCAAGGCCAAGGTCAAGACCCAATTGACATATGTTGCTCATTTACGAACTTAACCTCACTTTTTACGTCCTGAGTACGCTGTAAAAATTTCAGCTTCATATCTTTTTTCGTTTTTGAGTTATCGTGTTAGCAGACAGACGGACAGACGGGCAGACGGACACACAGACAGACGGACAGACAGCCGAAAATGGACTAATTAGGTGATTTTATAAATACCTATACCAAAATTTTGCTCGTAGCATCAATAATTTTAAGCGTTACAAACTTGGGACTAAACTTAGTATACCTTGCATATTACATATATGCAAGGTATAAAAACACCAATTTTTACTGCGTTGTTACGTTGTACGCTCGTAATAACTACCACTTCTAAAAAAACTAAAAGCTAAAAAACAGCAAAGCGGGTAACAGAAATATTGATAGGTAAGTGACTGTATTGATAATAAACATCAAAAAAAAACTTTAACTCGTTCCCTCGATTCGGATAAAACTATTTATCCTGTCAACTTACATATTTGTGAATCTTGTTGAAAATAAAAAATAATTATATTTTATTGCCATTTTTATACCAATTTTCGATCAAGGAGTGATTTCATATGTGACTGACACTACATCATATATCATAAAACATCATGATATATGATTTTATAACAAAATATAAATGTGACTGACACTACGGAACACAACGTGACTAAAATTTTTTTCATTCCCTACACTTTTTCATGGAATCACCCAAATAATAAAATCTTTCTAAAAAATTAATCCAAAAAACTTAACGTAAGATTTACAAAACTTTAAAAAACGTTACATCGATAATATATTTGAGAAAAAAGGGCATTATACAGTGTATATTTAAGAATATATTATAAATAATGTGACAACATTAAATAACAATTATTTATAAATAAAATAACATTTATAATTTATTTATTTATGTGTATAAATATTAAATATAATAAGAAATAAATTGTGTTTCTCTGACAACTCTTACAAGAAAGACACCAGCAAATCACTCTCATTTCTCAAATGACTTTAAATTATAAATAATAATATTACAAATTTAAATATAATTTGTTTCTATTAAATATATGCCCTTTATTTGTCCGACACCAATTTTATTTATTCATTATAGATTAAGTATTTAAATCACAACACGACACGAAAGACGTCATGATGCTATGAAAAAAATATTGATGGATCAAAATTGCTCACTTCGTAATTTGGTGGATATTTTTACTTTTGGGATTTTATTTCAGTTAAAGGAGTATTTTTTAAAAATAAAATTATCAAGTCGTCAGATTTTGAAGTTATAAAGGCATTTGCTTAAGGATTAAACACTCGTTCGCAATCTGCATCGCTGTCCATATATAATTCATAAAAAGTATGTTTACTTCACGTGAAAAAATAGCTTTTATATGGATAATCCGCTCAGAAAAGAAATATAAAGGTACAAACCAATTCGATTGATGTTAGGTTTCAATGAAAATATGTATTAGTTCAAATAGATAATCAAAGTAACCGTCCGCAACGCTTTGTAATAATACTGAATAGTTCGGAAGATACAATCAACAAATGAACCGACATGATAATACTTAAGATAGAAATATGCCCGTCTTTTCCACAATAAAATCTCAGTAAGTACCCAACGACCAACGATCGACGAGAACGTTCACCTACCTCCAAAAAAGAAAACATTCTTTGCAGTCGACATTCCATTCTACATTTTAAGTACACGATTCAATTAAATATAAATGATTGGAAATGCGATTTTTGACGTTTCTTGTCCTGAACTTCTAAAGTATTATAATAGGTTATAATAGGAAAGCTCAAGAGAAGATTTGTGTAGTAAATCGAGCCCATCATATTAACACAGGAGAGGTTCCTTGACCTTTCTTAGTACCACCACCTTCACCAAATATTAGCAGGAATATAACCAATATTGCTAATGGTCGTTTCCGGATTGTTTTCCCGATAACCGTTCTACTAATGCATTTTTTTCTACTCCTTTAACGTTTTAACATGGTGACAGAAGTAAATCAAGGCGATACATTTTTTAAAAGCATGCGATGCACTATAATAAAATAGTCATTGCTTCAGTTATTCTATATTTAAAGCTAAGTGAACAAATATAATGTAATTCACTTTGATTTTATTGATTTAACACGTAAAACCTATGAAATAAATGACAATTATTCATGCAAGAAATAACTCGATAAACTGTGAGTTTAACCACACTAAAGAGGGTTTTGCATAAGGAGCAATAAAAAAGTTGTTTTTTCATTTGAAACTCTAGGATTTTTCGAAATAAATTTCTATTTTTGCCCAATTTCTAGATCAATTTTTTTGTTTTATATAAATACGTATTTCAACTGCATCGCCACCAAATAAGCAACGAGTAACATACACAATAAGAGTAGTTACGTTTAGCTAATTCATACTGATGATGATTACTTGGTAGTCGAATTACGTATTTATATAATATAAAAAAATTTATCAAGGAAATTGGGGCAAACATCGAAATATTATCAATACTAAAACTAAATCCGCCAAGATAATAGTTTTCAAAATATAACGCAAAATAAAACGCATTTTGGGGGGTCATATATTGTCTCAGTCACATATGGAATCACCCATATACTTTCTTTTACATCTAAGCAAATTTGCTTAAACTGCGCAGCTACTTCTTGATGAATTTTCTTATTGTTTATATACCTTTAAAAATTTTAACTAGATTGATACCTGCCCGCTTCACTGGGTTTAAAAGTAAAAACCACCACTTTACAGCCTCCACTTTCTCTTGATATACACAGTTTTCAATTTTGTTAAATGTAAAATAGTCAAAGTTCATTGAGTATATCAGAAAAGTTGGCATTGAATTGTTTGACATTTAATATTTTAAATTTTTACATAATTCTTTAGTTTATGGTTTAAAATGATGATCATAAATCTGTTCCATCTACAATAAATTGAACCATAAATTAAATATTTCTGTAAAAATTTATAAACGGTAAATGTCAAATTAAATTTAATTTTTATATTTTTTTAAATATATCTTTATAAATTATAGTTCATGTGTTATTCTGATATATTAGCAATATTGCTGTATATATAGGAATATTTGGAATGCTTTTCATATTTGAATTATTGCAATCATTTTTTGTAATCTTGATGAAAATTCAAAGACTAAATAATACACTCGAAAACATAATAGATTAAACATATATAGATATAATATGCTATTCATCCCAAGACTTGATTCGAGAAAACCTCACGTACATCAAACGACCAAAAAACGCCCGTTTCTAGTAGGAAATTCGTTGTTCGAATTTACTGATGATAATCTATAATATCAAAGTAAAATTTCTCTATGAATTATAACAAAACACAGGGAGTATATATGATAAAATGACCTTTCTGTATATGACCTTTCTCCGAAACCCTTTTATTATATATACGGAATCTTCGAGAACGATGCATCAAACAGTTATAATTAGAATAAAACACAAACACACAGAATATAGTGAATATAATAAAGTGGTGAATAGGGAAGTGAGACTTGTCGTCAGTCGATAAGTTGGTTATAGGTTTGCTTTTGCCTCTTTGTATACCACCTTTATAGATAAAATAGGTGGTAATAAAGCAAGCAAAGAAAATTATTTAAAAAAAACAAACTCAATGAAAATATGAACGTAAGTAAATACATCTGATTGGAAAATGTTCTATATCGTTTATACCAACCATAAATAGTCCAGCAAAAGAAGTTACAAAAATTAAAAAAACCGCTCGCATTTTCTTAAAACCTTATGGAATATGTTTCTTAGGTGTCAAATTTATTATTTCTATTTGTTAATAAACAATAAATTTTTAATTCAACGATCAGTGTTAAAGTTCCTTTCAGAAATTAGTAATTTGGCAACTTGTATGACGTAAATGTGTTTGTCAAATATCCAAAAACTATCATACACATATAACGTATACGTAATTCAAGTTGTCCATTTATTAATTTTGTAAGTCAACTTGAACATTAACCGCTCCTTTGAATTAACAATTTATTGTTTATTAACAAATAGAAACATGTGTGCCACTAACTCATGCGCAACTTTTGAAGAAATTCAGAGATAAATGAATAACCAAACAAAATTATCTCCAAAAACATTTTCCCCACCCCAAACCTTATCATTGGCATGTATATAGTCAATTAAAATTTCTCTTGTTATCCTTTTAACAATAGGAAGCTATTTTCTGATTAGATTATAACATGTAGACACTCTGTATTTAAACTATTTTTAACACTTCGGAACTCACTTCTTAAAGTGATTGTAAACCTACATTATTGTAAAACAGTTTTGGTTTATTGCACGGTACATACATTCAAACCAAATACATGTTTTGTTGTCAAGTAATGAGTTATTTTTAGCTTTACAATACCACGCAATCACAAAAATATATGATATATTGTGTGCAAGTGATGTTTATAAATTTGATAATATAGATATCGCTCTTCAATCATCAATACTCTAACTATACTCGTCTCTCAATTAAAAAGGATAACCTATATGATTCATCATTTTTTCAGCCAACTTTGAACGATATAATAATAATAAAAAGCCAGATGACCTTGATATTTTTCCCTAGTATTATTCAATCCTTGCATATCTCCATAAAGAGTAATCCAAAGTCAAAGCCTGCACAGGTATGCTTTAAATGTAAACCTACCTTTAATATTTGATAAAATTAAGCAAATTTACTTACTACCAGAAAAATATGATTAAACATAACGGTTTATTAATTCTATCTACTGATAAATCATCTACAACGTTTTTACGGTTAATAATAAATTTTTATGAAGACAAGAATTATGATGGTCTTATTTATATAATAATAATATTTTTAATATTATTATATAATCTTATATTATATATAATATTATAAAAGTAGACTGCTGACTCATTTTAACAAGACTTATAACATGTACCCATAAATCTATAATAGACTTAGATTGCTGGTATAATATTATAGAAATACTGTTTTGTACATGGTTTGAAAAATAGTTAATGGTTTGCAAACTCTTCCAGAAACCACCTCTGTCTTCAAAATTCACTATAAAACGCATTCAACCGACGCAATTTTAGAAAAATTTTGAAAAATGCTCATCAAATCATCAAATGAGATGAATTTGTACTTCACGTAATCATAATTACGCCTACTAATACAAAATAATGAAAATCAATTTTAATTGGCTAATTTTGCAATCGATCGACAAGGTCGAAATCTCAGCACCAAGTCACTCAAAAACACTTACTTCAATCGCCAAAGAAACTTGATTTTTGTATATATGTATATTTTGTATGATTTTTGACCAAATCAGAGACAAAAAAATATCCCCAATTTTTGCAATTTTCTTAAAGGCTACATTCTATTAAACAATCAAGAAAATCGAGTTATTTTAACCCAAAAAATACAAAAATCGGGTTTATTTAACGATAGGTTAAGAGGTTTTACAGTAATCAACTTAAAATCCAATTGAAAAAGCGAAATTCCTGCTGATACTGCGTATATGACCATAGTAGTTAAACACGCAGTATAATATTAAAAAAAAAAAAAAAAAAAAAAAAAAAAAGCGAAAAATGTTCACCTAGTTTTCAAATGAGCTGAATTTATAGTTTTTGGGTCCTAATAACTCTAGCAATTGCTAATCAGGTTGGTTTTTACGACTAAGCAACAAGTTCCTTCCCTATTCAGTGAATAAGTTGCTCAATTTTCGTAAACGATTTTAGTTTGAACCTATTTATTAAAGGATTAGCGATTTAGGTTAGCATTCACATTAATGAGTACAACCCTCCAGTGGTTGGGTTTTTTTTTTGTTTTATTATACATATAATAAAGTATTTCTATATTCACCATCTCTCATTGCAGGAGTCGCCGACTCGATTACTATTATTATACTGACTCCTCAACACTTTTTCATTAATAATTAATCAACTGTTAATTTTAACATTGTCAAAAGTCAAGAAAAAAGACCAACACATTAAAATTACATTTTATATACGAGAATAAATTACATACACTCGTGGACAATGAAAGTGGATAGTTTTCGTCACGATCAACGCATATTGAGTTAACATACATAAATTCGCTGATATATTGATAGAAATTTGGCTTCATTAAACCGTCAGAGTGCATTGTAAAATTGCAGTGTACTGTTAGTTCAACCTTAAGAATTAATAAAATGGTGCTGTCAGGATGGATTCCAATAAAAAAAAATTTCTAACCATGTATAGAGAGTCCATGAAGAATAGACGGTAGATCATCTGCTGTATGAGTGCCTATCCTAAAGAATCGCTGTTCTGATAGTTTTTAGACATGATTTTCTTGACACAGTCGAAAAGGGAAGCACAATGAACCTCAGCATTCTATCGCAGATCGGCAGTATTGCCTGAAACGTTCCCTTCCAAATTATATTCTCAGTAAAAGTGAATTTTTTTTTAGCTGAATATCTAACAAAATTCCTAAAAGAAGATTCCTTTTTAATCCCCGAACTAAAAAATTGGGGTGTCATAAGTTTGACAGCTATGTGTGTGTGTGTATTTGTGCCTACCTGGCTGTCTGTCTGTCTGTGGCATCGTAGCGCCTAAACGAATGAATCGATTTTGATTTTTTTTTGTCTCATTTGAAAGGTAATTATTTGAAGAGTGTCTTTAGATATGTTACACAGGTGAGTTTAATGATTCCGTACCCGAAACAATTAAAATATAGGCGATGATTTTCAAAATAGGTTAAATTGGGAGAAAGAAATTTAATGGAGAGTTCCGTACGCGAAAAATTTGTCGTGGGATTTTTAAATTTTATAAATTTCACTTGTAATGATGATAGGACACTTTTGTACGTGAGATGTTGAAGATCCGACACGTACAATTCATAGAATCAACTTTTTTTCTCGTGCGTGCGTGTGTATACCTAATATTATCAGTGAGACATGAAATAAAATTTTATTTCGTCACCTTCACACAAGACTATTTCCTATCCAAAGAGCTTCTGAACGACTTTTTGTTGTTATTATTAAATTTGTCGATGTTTTTTTTTTCTTTATATACACCTTAATATAGGCAATTTACATATAAACATCAATTGTGAAGAAATAAAATTTAACGATATAACATAACCTTTTTCTTTCCACTTTGGTATTGTCATTTGACAGGTAGATAGAGTAGCAATAAAATATGGCATATTGTTTTGGAAGGGTGTGAAAATATTGAAAGTAAATGAAATTGGATGATATTAAATTTCTTTATTTCCGGGAAACCGGTTGCAAATAAGCAACACGTTCATAAAAGAGTAACATTTGCAAATTATTACGAAATTTCTTCACTTTTTCGATAAAAATAAATGAATTTTTCCACCAAGGCTTGTTTGAGTAGAAAGGTTCAAATATCGCTGCAAGCATTGTTCTCTCATCTTCACCGGTATTCCTGAGAAGAACATGTATGGATCTTCTCAGACTGCCAGAAGCGGTAATTTATGACACTTCCAGCAGTGACATAAAGGGCGATCTATTCTTTGGGTGGGGGAGAAATTCTCCCAGAAAACAGAATGCTGTAAATTATTCATGCAGATCAATTTTTTCTTTCTTCTTTTCTAATCCCATCATTTTGATCCTCCTTACTCCGAATTTCGTTTCCATTTTACTAAATATTCACCTTCAAGTCAAATTATTCCACGTCGAATGCTAACAAAAACAAGGTAGCCTCTAGGATATTTGGGGGGGGGGGGGGGTAAGATTTACTACCAATACAAAAAATGACTCCACTGATAAGCTTTAATAGAGAGGCAATGAAACTGTACACTAAATGATTAACTAGCAAGTACTACGAAGAGATAAAAAGTGCTACGGATCACATATCGATAGAAATTTGAACACTTGATCGAAGCATAAAACGAAAATATAATCAAAACAAAATGACAAAAACCTTAAAAATCAACTAAATAGATGATAGTTTACATAATTCCTTGAATAAATTAACAATATAAAATATGGTTTCTATTTAAAATAATTTGAAAAAGGTTTAATTAAAAAAGAAAGTTGGAGAAAATTATTGTATTCAAGGTTCAAGGCTATTAAACGCTTGCGCACTCTTCATGTTTCTTTTGTTCAACTTTTTAACAATGTAATTACTGTAAAGAAAAGCCCAATCATTTTTTATAGAAAAAAACAAGAAAAACGTACTAAGAGAGCTGGGTAGTCATTTCAATCAATATTATAGGGAATTTACGATTAATTATCAACATATGTTTTATTTATTTATAAGTTTGTATGATTATTATACAAATCTAGAAGATCGATTTTCACCAACTTTTAAGATTAGACAAATACGTTGCTTGCTTTGTTTTCTTTTCACGTAATTGGGATTTTGGATATAAGTTTTACAACAACAAAAAATTTTATTTTTTCATGATAATTTTAAAGTTACAGGCAGTTTTAAAAGAACTTTTCAAAAGAGAAACGAAAACGCTGGACCAAAAAATGTTCGTAAAAGATTGTGTTCGTTCGCAAAAAAAAAAACTGGCTTTAAGTTAAAAATATAATAACACCGGAAAATCCTTCGAAGTGTAATCAATCAAAGATAGTTATTACACGCTCTGATTATTCTTGATTGACGACAAACTGCCGAAACTCTTAGCCTCTTAATTTCAAGTAACCGTTCCTTACGCTATAAAAGAAAAAGTTATCATGCCAACTTACAAGGAGGTCATTTCAAGTTAAACTAGTGAAAACAAACAATTCAGTGAGTAAATTGTTGAAATACCATGTATAGACAGTGTTGATTACTCTATCACATTACACAAACATTCATGTCACACACACTGATAACTGATATTCCCATATAATACATACTACACAATTTGCGCATAGCTTGCGCCCTCACGGGTAAAAAGTGATGTTTACGAAAAAATGTTTTAATCAAAAGTTGTTTATTTTTTTATAAGGAACATTTTTTATATTTAAACTTTTGTTCTATCTCTAATGATTTACCTACGGACCCAAAATCAAATTAACTTATGTTGCTCATTTACGAACTCTACCTCACTTTTTATGTTCTAAGCACGCTATAAAAATTTCAACTTGATATCTCTTTTCCTTTTTGAGTTATCGCGGTGAAAGACGGACAGACAGACGGACAACCGGAAATGGAATAATTAGCTGATTTTATGAACACCTATACCCAATTTTTGTTGGTAGCATCAATATTTTCAAGCGTAATAAACTTTGACTAAACTTATTATATCTTGATATATACATGGGTTTAATAAGAGAATACTCGAATGATGTCCGCTCAGCATTAGAATCTATGTCAAATAAATACACACAATAATTTATATGTAAAGTATTGTAACAAATCACTGTCAGTTTGGATGCTTCGAAACAGGCAAAATGATTGACAACACAATAATAATGTATTTTCATACAAACAAAATTACCAAACATAATTTACTATCATTTAAATAAAACTTTGTAGGTTTGTAAAGAAGAAAAACATTTTCATCCATTTTGTTGTGTATGTTCGTTGTTCCTTTACTGTGTTTGTTTGTTTGCTGCTGTACTCAAATGACGATCACATTCATAATGATTATATAAAAGTCATTTCATCATTTGGTTGTGACTGACTTAGCGAGTCACATGACATAGAAAATGTAATGACATGATTTTCTTCAGTCACCATATCAAAATAATGCAGAAAAAGAAGGCAGTTTTACCAATACTAGCTCTTGATTGATGACAGTCGTAAATTCAGTAGATTTTGAACATATTGCCTTTTCGTCATTTTCATCTTTATGGCTCAAACATTACGCCACCTGTCCAAAGCTCAAGGATAATTGCAAAGATATTGCTTATTGAGGCTTTTGAAAGAGAAATAATATCGTAAAAATGGCTTCGATTGTACTACCACTAGTATATTTATCTTGTAGTTTTACGTTTCGTCCTGAATTTAATAGCAGAACCCTTAAAATAATACCAAGATAATCGAATTTCATGACCGAGAAACGCAAGTCCATGAAAATTCCCGATTTTCAGCAAGGAATTTTCTTCAAGACTTTTTTCTGTTTTGTTTACTTTATGAAACATCCATTTTGGACCAATGTATCAAAAAGTCTAATCAACCAAAAAATGATCTCAATTTCAGGCACTTTGAAACACCTCCCTCCCGTCATGTAGTTTATCGTTTCCTTTACTATGATCTCCCTCCCTCGGATGAAACGTAGTTTTAAGAAAACATTTTACATTTTATGAAACTGGCATGACGGCATTGTAAGAACAAGGCGTTCATAAAATATCAAAAAACAAGCCGTGGGTAGGGTCTGGTGCGTGCCTTGAGGTACAGACGAATAACCTCCCAGCATAATATATAATTATAAAAAATTTTAAAAAAAACTGAAAGCTCCATCGACTAGTAACGATTTAACCAAGTTCTTTTCGGATCATATTGCCATTAATACACGGTCCTGACCTGCTAGGGACTTTAGTAGCCAAGATCGAAGACACACTAGAAGTTTTGGCACGCTAAGTGGGCGTATCCCAGTGACCTGCCCCATCGGAGGGGGTGTCGTTGGACGGTTTTTGGCGGTGTCTGACTGTGGCGGTGTGTCCAATGGATTCAAGGGACTTCACAGAAGACAAATACCAAATACTTGCCGTCGAAGTCGATATCGACCATATCTTCGTCATATTTCTACTCCAAATTGGTGTTAATCCTCCATGTCCTTACTATGAAATGTAAAGATAGGTTGAAAATTTCGATTTCGAAAATCGGGCCTATTACAGCAACATAGATAGCTTGACTTCACTATCACCCTACTCTGACTTAGGTCAGCGTAGTTTTTAAGCTAATCTCCTCTCCTTCTTGATTTGACCACATGGTTTATGGATGTTGCCATTGAAATTGCAACCAAAAAATGTAGCTTTAAAAAAGAAAATGGAAGCCAAAAAATCCTTATTCACTGGATTATTGTGTTTATCCGTTGTATTCAAATGACGATCACATGATAATGATAATATAAAAGTCATTTCATCATTCGACTGTGACTGACTACTCACTCTGTGAATACATAGAAAAACACTTTTAACCATGATGACTAACTCAGTTGGTTGATGTGAGTAGCAGTAAAAGATGGAAAACATGATTGTAAAAATCACGAATATCAAATTTAGAAAGACATGTTTGGTGAAAGATTTATTGAATTGTCTTTATAAATGTATGGATGTATTTTTTTTTATACATCAATACGTACAATTGTGTTCAGAAAAATTGTATCATTACCTCAGAGTTTTATCGAAAGAGTTCGTGTATTTCACTTTCCGTTTAACCACACACTTTCTATTTTTTAATTTTATCGTCAAGTACGAGATTTAATTAATAAAACTAGAAGTTTTTTACTTTTCAATTTACTGAAGATGTGGCAATATTATGGAAAATGTATGCGATCATTCATTATTTGCTATCCATAACAAGTTAAAATTTCAATTTTTAACGACCCCTCGTCAGATTTTTTCAACAAATAATTATATCCGTATACATTGCCTTGGGCTAAGAAAATTTTCGTATAGGTAAAAGTTTTTAAACGACTTTAAGCCAGCGAAATTAATATCGAGTATTGCGTCTGGACTTTAAGTGGATCAATTTTTAACACGCTTTCACACTTCAAAATGACAGATCAAGTTTGTCCGATAATCTAATCAGGATACTTCAGGATTAACGATTAACTTAAAAAAAATCGTTGCTGGTGGAAGCGCAGATATAAACATTCCATACTATTAATAAAAAACCAAAAGATATGCTTTTGTAGCTAGCTGAACTAACAAATAGCACCCTTTTGTAAGTAGCTAAACAAAAAAGTTGAAAATAATTTCTATAATTTAAAAAATTTAATTGTAGAAATACCCTGTATAGAGACAGTGTAATATCAGTGAATATAGATTAGAAGAGTTTAAAAAAGCAACACAATTATGGCAGTCTTTCGAAAGAATTTTCTAGAATTTTCGTTTTTCAAGAAAAATTCACAAGATCACTAGCTGAAGCTGCAAATTTTTAACTCTCTATTATAGCTTTGGAGAAAATATTCACCAAAATTTAGAACTAATTTGCGCCCTCACGGCTAAACAGTAATGTTTACGAAAAAATATTTTCATCAAAAGTTGTTTATGTTTTTAAAAGGAACATTTTTTACACTGAAACTTTTGTTCTATCTCTAACGGTTTACAAAATGGGTCCAAGACCCAATTGACCTATGTTTTTATTTATGAATTCGACCTAACATTGACATCTTAAGCATGTTACAAAAATTACAGCTTGATATCTCTTTTCGTTTTTGAGTTATCGTGTTTTCATACAGACAGGCGGACAACCGGAAATGGACTGATTAGGAAACTTGGGACTAGACTTAATATACCTTTATATATATAATATGTACAGGGTATAATAATAGAATGAATAAGAAAAAAATATGTTGATTACTTTTACCAATATCTGTGAATAAATATTTACAATAATTGAAATCTATAGCATCCCACGCTATTTTACGATAAAATGATCTTTTTTTTTGAACTTATAGAAATTTTTTTCAATTTTTTAGTTCAGCTAGTTACAAAAGCGTGTCTTTTTAGTCTTTTTGTAAACTATTTGTTCTATTTTTATTGAATTGGACTGTATAAACCCATAGCATGTGTGTATATATGTTGTATTGGATGAATGAATGTATATCCTGCATGTTTATAGTAAAGTAAAGTGAAGCTTTAACCAAACTCGGCACGTATGTAAAATCATTTATCCTTGGCTTAAATTTTTTTATACCGTTACCGTTCGTTCCGTATTCTTCCCTTACGATAGATATTACTTCAAATAGGCGTTTCACCATCAAATATAAATGGCTCTCATATTATTATTTATACAATTGAATTTCAATTGTGAATATTTTTCATAATGCTCTACGACTATACTACGAGAATAACGACTTTTTGTGTATTTTTTAAATTTAATTCATTTTTTTTATCATCTTTGTTGTTTGTTTAAGAGAGCTTTCACAAGCTTTCAAGAGAGTGACTAGTATAGTACAATTGTGCTTTTCTTTAGTGTTGACGTTACTTTTTGGCATGATGATTAACTTTCTGAACTAAGTGAACTGAATAAACAAATGATGTTACATTAAAGACACTATCGTGACAGTGGGCGTTGAAAACTTTCTAGAAATGAAGTAGTTGCGTAGAAAGATGAGATAGAAAGGAAGATAAAAGAAAACAAATATTTATTTATATTCTACATATATGCTCTTTCCATGTCCGGCTACGAATTGTGGAAAGTGATTTTGAAGCCAAACGTAGTACAAAGGGCATTTAAAGATAAAATTAAGTCTTTGAGGAATGTCAGACCGGTATATGGGAAAATTTTAGTTTCTGAGATTATTACTGTTTTTCATGTTATGGCTTGACAAATCAAATTTTTAAACCAGTTTTTTTTTAGGGATTGCTTTGAATGAAATCAAAAAAAAGTATTTTCTATGTCGCATCTCACGAGATATATAAGAGGACGCTAAGCGATGTGCATAAGGATAAAGCTACAACACATGCAAGAAAGCATACTTATAATAATATCTCTTTCTTATATTGCTTAATGTTTAAATATGTATGTACTCTTTCCTACTCGTGTGATGCACAATGTGAAAGTGTGAATCCAACGCCGGGGGTACAGTATTTCTCTAGCCTGTGTTTCGATCAAATGGCGATACCCTTCTTATTCCTTCATAATATTTCATGATTTGCCCCTCATTTTAAAGCTTATCATGCCGGATAATTACGAAAAAATAGACTCACGGTCTAAATATTTACCGATTCTCTTAAATTTTAAATTCAAAATCTCAAATTCGCCACAATAAATCAATCCAAGATTAACAAAATGAAGTGTAATTTTGAATAGGCGAACATGTTTCAAATGAAAGAATTTTCGTAGATGTTCTCCTAATACTGAATGCAACGTTACAAAATAAAGAGTAATGTTTATGAGGCGAATATTGAACAATTTACAAAATTTGTTCTTCTAATACTAATTTAAGCAACGGCCACGGGTTAGCCACGGGTTTCGCTCTGTGGAATTCTTCACAGGTCGAGCTAGTTTATCAAAATAATTCTGACAGGCATGGATTTATACCAGCAATTTTTTACTAGGAATATTGTGATTAGCCCTGTCGTCCCTTCCCTCTATGCTACATCAGATAAGAAAATATTATTTCGTCAATAAAAATGTCATCATTTTTTATTCTTTGGAAAGTTTTCCACATAAATATAGTGGTTTTATATTTTATAAATTGCACATTTTTTCTGTTAAGTAGATAAAGAACCAATTTTATGACGAAGTTTATTAGAAAATAAAATACAATCTAAAAATAGCCACACAACCTTTACATAAATTTTCTACCTCCATATAATAGTTATTTGCAATACAAGTGAGACGCCCGCAAAATTTGCACAACGAGAGCGTAACACGAGTTGGACAATCGCAGAAGTACGTTAATAATGCGTTATCACACGAATATCGTACAAAACCTTATCTACGCCTTTAAAATGTGAAAATAAACAATAATTATTACTTAAAATTTGTCATAGCGTATTGAGAAAAAAAGAAAATTAAAAAGTTACTACAGTAACTGAATTCATTATCGCCCTTGTACACACTTAAACTATAGGCTCCGTTGTAATACGGTAAAAAAAGTTGGCCCATCCCCGGCTACTACTTCATGAACCTCCTCACCACTGTGACAGCTCCTGCAGTAGTCGTGATACACTACCAAGCCCAGGCGTTCAGCATGCCTGCCGCCCAACCAATGTCCTGTAATAGCCGCAACAACTTTGCTAACAGAGGCCGTTGGAAGTAATATAAGATCTTCGGATTGTCTAGGATTGTACTAGACCATATTGAACAAAACCTTGAATAGTTAGTAGATTATCTATTCTACATAAAAAATAATAATAATTTTTGATTCATTTCAATCATCTATTTATTTTTTCTATGCTATTTATTCGATTTTCTTTTCCCTTCTGTTAATAAAAAGTAGATAAGAAAACAATTTTGTAGCGTAGTTTATTAGGAAAAAAAAAAGTCACACACAAATCGTGCAATACTAATATCGACAAACAAATTCATAAACAATACTTTTACTTCCTCCTCATGAGAGAAGCATCCAATCAAATCAAATAAAACTATGAGAATATGTTGTTTGCCAAAACTTATATATCAACCTAAAGCAAAATCGTTTGTGAAAATATGGATTGTATTTTTGAATACTGTTTATACACCTTAACATTAGGTGAGCCAAAAATTCATTTTTGTAATTCAGTAACGAAATCCCATAATTTAAGGACTTCAATTTACTACAAAAGTTAAACGTACAGTTTTAAAACGTGTTGTCACGGAATACTGCTTCATTTTGTTCATTACTCGTAACAAACGGGGAACCCATGACAGTAAAACTGCACTTACCCAGATTTCGAAATTTTTCTGGCAGAAATATTCTTTATATTTTTTATAATAACAAGTATTTTGCACTTTCATTGAAATTAATTTGTGAGAGCCCATTTTATTGCAAATTTTATCTATTTTCAGGAAAATTTGGTGTGACAGCTCTTATTGTGGCAGAATTATCTGTCACACCGATTTTTAGTATATAAAGCCAATAAAATTTTATCGCTGAATTATTATTATTTTTTTTTTAAGTTGTTCGTTTTGAGTTCTGCTTTTAAAATATCTCGGTGTGACAGCTCAAAACTTGACCAAAATATCTGTCACATCAGTATAAAATAAAAAAATTCTGGCAAAAAATATTTCTGCCAGGATAAAGCCTGGCACAACTAGTCCATATTGTACCTATCGTTAAATAGTTTTGATTCATATGCGAAATTTTATGAGAATCAACTTCCTAATTTAAAGTTTCATTCTATCTCTTACCTTTTAGAAACTAAATTGACTATTAAGGCAAACCCGGAGAACTAGTTCCAATCTGATGTCGGAACATAATGTCTCCCAATCAAACTTCCCAACTTTTATGAAAGTTATCTTTCCCTGGTTAGTTAAAAAACGAGCTATAAGCCATAATAGATTCAAATAGTCCACCCTGTATAGTTGTATATTTACAATTCTGAAGAATACCACCCGAATATCAAATGATGTTGTTTACCAAACTTATATCAAACCAGTGTTTGTTAAAATAACGTATCTTCTTCTGAATTCGAAAGAATATATACACATTCTGATTTTATTATTGATTCTAGTTTACGCATGTACGAATTGTAAAAGTCTCTTTTAGTTCGAAAAATATCTGAGATGATGTTTAAGATAAAAATATACTCATTTAATGGGATTCTGGACATTAGACACACAAGTTCAATAAACTTAATAAGCTTTTTCTTAAAATAATATTACACGAATCGTTTATCAGCAACTTCTCATACCTTTTTCGTTGATATCTCTTATTAAGTAGTACGGTTCCTTAGTTGCAGAAAAAAGACGGCTATGATTGCTTGTTCTTAATTTGTATGGTATGTTTTCATTTATATTTTAATTATAAAGGACTCCGCACGATTAGATAATAAAATGACTTTCTGTGAAAATTTTTCAAACCCAAAATGTTCTTCTGATCATTCTGATCAAAAATTCTTACGGCTACAAAATACTTCTACGAGTAGTTTTCGACCTACGGGCGATCAAAACAGCACATATATTATAGTTAAGTAGGTATTGAACCTGGAATGAAGTCAAGAGTCTGGCCAGCAATCGTGTTCGATGGAGATCTTTTGTTGCGGTCCTGTGTCCCCCTAGGGATTAAAGTAATTAAGTCAAGTAAGTCAAGGTATTTATCTACCTAGTATGGTATGTGTGTGTAACACTCTCTGTTCACCCTTAACCCCCGACTATAAGGTTGACCGCAATGTATGTATGTCTGTCTGTCTGTCTTCTGCCAGTCTAAGTCACTAAAGCTCTCAAACGGGGGAATGTAGTGTTTTTTATCAAGTTTTTTTTCATCAGCTCTTTTGTTGGCTGCGTTTGGCATCTTATCGATTTTATTTGATTTGACCGAGAGTGTTCTTAACAATGTTACGAAAACCTGTCGGGAGTTTTTAAAGTCTTATAAACTTGCAGACACAGTATTTAAGGATAGAGCTACCATTATGGAAAAAATTATGTTTTTTAAATCAATTCTACGGGGTTTGAAAATACAAATACCCGTTCTACCAACGTAGATTATGTACGATATTCTTTATATCATTATTAATAAGAAATTTTTCAAAAGTCATTATTTTCTCAATAGAGAACTGGAAGGGCCTACCAATTTATGAAGAAAAAAAAAGGGTTTTAAATATAACCGCGAGCATTTTCCATATTACAAACTATGAGTCCTTTTTTAAGTAAAACAAATATCTACCTACATTGATTATCTCCCATAATCTTTTTACCTTCATCACCGGAAAATTTTTCAAAAATCCTTACTTTAATCATTGAAATATAGAAAAAATGTCAGAAATGTAGTATCCTAAGTAAATTCTCCCAGAAGTAAATATTTCATCAAAGCACGCCTATCTACTTACAAAATTCTACCGGAAACAAAATTATCTAAATAAAGAATATATTTTCAAAGCACAAAATTAAATTTCCTCTTTCTACGTATTTAGTTTAGGTATAAAATAAATATCATATATTTTAAAGAAGAGCACATAAGTCCACATTCGTCAGGAAAAATTCCAGAATACGATCATAGATCAGAATTTATCACGGTTTTGATCATGTTCTCAAAAACGGTAATAGGTTGCGGGTTCAAATCCAGGCAGCAGCAGTGTGAACAATTATAATTAATGGAGGTGCAGAATTGATCACATTGTCGTTGCTTGGATAAGAACAAAGTAACCGGTTCCACCCACATCATAAATGTAATTGTAAAAAAAAAAAAACTTTCAACAAAAGAAAACCTACTTCAAAAGAAAAACTTTTCCAAAACAAATTCAAATGCACTAAAAAGTAAAAAATAACGATACTATAATGTAGTTAAAATTATTGTTATTTTGGAGTCGGTGTCAGCAAAGGAAACAACTCTGACAGAAGATTTTGCTACATTAGCTTGGCTGACACCGACTCCAAAATAACAATAATTTTAACTACATTATAGTATCGTTATTTTTTACTTTTTAAGTCGGTTTTCTTTTTGTTAAAAGTTTTTTTTATTTTGTGATTTTTAGTCAACCTGAAGTGCTCTAACTAATTTATCACTTAAAAAAGAATCATCGAAATCGGTTGGCGTGATTATGAGTTATTCGTCCTCTTGTCGTGCATACTTAATGCAAATTTAAGACTTTTATGGTTTTCTCATAGATACCGTTATCAGAACTCGACCAAAATGAAATGGGACCACACGGAAAGCACTAGCTTTCAAATAGATAAAGAATTATCAAAATCGGTTCACCCAGTCGAAAGTTCTGAGGTAATAAACATTTAAAAAAAAAAATACAATCGAATTGATAACCTCCTCCTTTTTTGTTTGAAGTCGGTTAATTAATGTAATTTAATAAATAAAGATTAACAAATAATGATGTGGGAGGCCTCTGTGATAAGGCGTATGTCCTAAAAACGGAGGTCAAACCCCATTATTATTATTATTATTATTAAAACGGAAATAAGAATCGAAACAAACCAAAAGCTAAATAAAATACAAAATTATTAATCACCCAAAAGAAGCTCGTATTGCTCCCTCTAAGAATATTTTTACACGTTCGTTCGAAAATAATTAAATCTAAAAATTTTCCCGACGAATACAAACTTATGTCCTCTACTACAATAAAATGTATCTACTAAGGTATAAAATAAATTAAATTTACCTGTTACATAACTGATGAGTAAAATTAAAATTAAAGATGTCATTTTAATAAAAGTTTTTGTTATGTGAAAATATAACAATAACATTTAAAATAAAGTGCGTAGAATATTGTACGCGTAGAGAATCACATCAACACAAAATAACATCTCGGGGAAAATTCCTGTATTTTTTTTTTCTCTACTCTTTTTGTAATACTCTACTACAAAAGAACACAAACTTTTTCATTATGATTATTATTTTCTGTTAAAAATTTATTTATTATTCACAACACGACAGCAAGGATATGTTTTTTTTTTATTTATTTTTTCATTAAAACACATTCTCTAGTTTAAAATGAAAACACCTCTCAGACAAAATTGTCAAAATAAAACGACAAAATTTCTCTTTATCATTAAAATTAAGTTTATTTTACACATAAAATAAATAACTTAATTTCATCACTACTCCACTTTTAAACACTTTTTTAGCAAATAATTTTTTTTTAATATAAAATAATTGCTTTATTATTCTTCGGGGAATCCCACACATATGGATGTCCACTCAGTAATATAATTACCCATCATACATTGCAATTAGTGAAGACAACCACCATTTAAAGTATCACCCATAATTAAAAAAAGGATGAATTTTTTTAATTATATTAATTACATAAATTTAAAACACTAGAGGTCATAATTATTTTTCTAATGAATAAATAATAATTTTTTTTCTTTTTAATTTTAATTTCGTTCAATTACGTTTTTATTTATAATAATTCGTGCACGTATATTTTAATTTGTTCTTCTTCTTGAGTTGCTGTCGTTTCTTTCGTGTCGTCTTGTTTTCTTGTTGTGTTGTGTAGTTTTTCTTTAAGTTCTCTCTGAAAATGGAAAAACAAACAACTCGTTAATTTTCATTCCTTCTTAGTTTATATGTTGTGTTTAAGATAATTTTATTATTGTGTGTTTATAAGATGAAGAAAATTATTGTACAAAATATTGTAAATTAGAATATTTATTCAATTAGAGTAAAATTTTTGTTGCTATAAATATTAATGTTTAAGATGTAGTAAGTTTGGTAATTATTGCTGTACTAATTTTTTTATTATTATTATTTTAATTTATTTATTAATTTGTTGTACAAGTTTTTGTTAATTATTTTGTTTGTATTTTTGTCAAGTACATATTAATTTAATTTTAATAAGGATGAAATTTATATTCATTAATAGAGTTTTTTTCTATATTTTTTAGATTTTTTGCAATTTTCTTAAGGGATACTAACCCTTCGAAAAAATCAAAAAATATACAAAAAATATTTCGATAAAACTCAGTTTGTAAGGTAATTTTGACCCGAAAAGCACAAAAATCGCATTAATTCTTCGATTAAATGGATAGCTTTCGAGATATACTGTTTTCGAATACGATTTTAGGGGATATCTTGAAAATAATACTTCCAATCGTGGTATCGATGCGATTTTTGTATTTTTCGGGCCAAACTTACCTTACAAACTAATTTTTATTAAATTTTATTTTCGATTTTTTGAAATTTTCTTAAGGTGTAAGCGCCTTCTTCTGGCGCTCGTACATCCTTAAAGAGAGTTTTTTTTTAATTTCCAGAAAATATAAATTAATAAAGCGTGAAAAGCTTTATTTGTATTTAAATTTACGGGCAGATTAAAATCAATTATTTTTATTACTCATTTTATTTTGAATATCAATTATTAATAATTATTTTGATTGGTATCAATATTTTAATAATAAAAAATTTCTATTATTAACTTTAATTGGAATGAAAATTTAAATAATTAATTATTTTTATTATTAACTTTAATTGGAATCAAAATTTTAATTGGATTATAGTAATTTTAGTTAGTACGATTTTCGTTATCAAAATGAGCAAATTTTACGTTGTATAGTTAACATAAATGTTAATGATGCTGATATCAATGTATTAAGGTTGTCTTAAATTTTAACTCTTTATAGATAATACAAAACCGCAGGTTGTTATTCTAGAATTTAATAGAAAACCAAACAAAGCACTTTTACTTTTACTCATAAAAGATTGGCAACAATAGATTGATTAAAGTAGATTAAATATATCTTTTCGTAAAAAGTTTTACCTTTCCTAGTAAAAATAAATTTTTTTATTAAGGTAGTGGAACCTATGATGCCCCGATTACAATGTTAATAGAAATTTGACTAATTAATTTCATATTTCGTGGGGATATGTAGGTTAGGTGAGGTTAGAGTGGCTGTCCTTGGGTGGGACACACTTAGACCATAGGGTCCGTTGTGATACCGTAAAAGGGTTGGCCCATCTCGAGCCACTACTCCATGAACCATTTGGAGATGCTTAAGAACAGCAGGAGGGCTTTGACGTCGACTGGCTTTAGGTCGGAGAGATTGTATAAGAGAGGCTGGTTCAAGTAAGTCCATCTCCTCATGACAAGAGCTGGGCAGCGACAAAGAAGATGAGACATTGTCTCCTGGTCGTCACCACTGTGACAGCTCCTGCAGTAGTCGTGATATACTGCCAGGCCTAACCGTTCAGCATGCTTGCCGTCCAGTCAGTGCCCTGTGATAGCCGCAACAACTTTGCGAACAGAGGACCTTGGAAGTGATATAAGAACTTGGGGATATGTAACAACCATTACAGACAAAAAGGCAACCCCATCTATACACATATACATTGTGACCGTTCAAGATGCATCAAATTTGATTTGATTCATCATCATTCGATTGTGAAGCGGATTTCCCAACTTACAAGTAAAAACCCAAGTACCCTCGTCAAATGGACATCGTATACTCTACAACATTGCATACTTAATAATAATACGGAATTATTAAAATAAAATAAATTCATAACAATAAAATTTAATGAAAAATATTTTATAAATAAAGAACAATTTTCTCAATTAATATAAATAAAATATAAATTTAATTATTTTAAATTTACACAGACCAGGCCGATAAAGAAGAATTCATCTTAAGTGGTATGAATATTATACATCCCATAACCATAAGAATAATAAATAAACAGTCATGTGAAAACACTTACAACATGTGACCTGCACACACATGAACTTGATCCCGTTTTCCCAAAGTACGGCACCTACACACCCAACACACAGAGTGGAATAGGTGCTAACGGGAGTTGAGTATGTGATAGGAGGATGCGAGTAATAAATAGGAGGAAAAAGATCTGTTGACTGATAGATACCGATTGAAAGCGATCTCGTTAGGTATATAAAATATATGAAGAAGAGATTTTATGGACGTTCCTATGTATAAAACAATGAAGGAATGTGTAATGTGTATTTTGGTTATGTGTTACTGTGTGAGATTGGAATTGTATGTGTACAACTTCAAGTGGTCTGACCGGCTGGTCTTATGTATACACTCATACAATCCCTTTCTGTTTTATACATAAGAACGTCCGTAAGAACTCTTCTTACTTGATATAATATAAATGGCTAACGATATGGTTTACAAATTGTATACCTAAGACGTACATGAACTCAAAACCGATTCATTCAATTGTTATAAACTAAAGATATTGAGAAAGTTTCTTCATTTAATCATCAAAAGACCCGATGGTTTCTATCCATACTGGAGACAAAAAATTCCCACGTTTTTGTCATTTCTTTAATTTCTTCATTTCCTTTGAAAATATTCGAAAAATTTGCTGTTTCCAAATTGGATTAAACTCAATGAATAAAGAAATGTATAGACTTAAAAAAGCATACTTTTGACTAAACTCTGTAAGAATAGCTTTTTATTTTGAAGATTGTGCAGACACCTCGAACTTAACTCATCTAATCGTCAGTCAGGCTGAATTTTCAGAACAGGTCAACGCGCAAACCGGGATGATTTTATAGTTGAACAATAACTTTATCACAACTCGAACATAATACGCGATTAAGTCAATGAATCAAGCTCCTCAGATTTTGTCTACTCAACACCATTCAGAGCTCAATTCATAAAAGAAAATATAATATACACACGCACCAAACACCCTTTTTGTTAATAATAATCATAATAATATAAATACAACTTTAAGGTTAATCCTTCGAGGTTTTTGATAATGAATTAATTATCAAACTAAGGTAAGTAAATTATTTTAATTGTGAAATACAATTTCAATGTAAATTTTATTTATCGAGGGAGTGGATTGTTATTATAAACCTTGTACACGGCTTAATACCTACCTACAAATCACAAAAAATATTGCCAATTGTACTCTGAGCTGTTTTGATATAACAGATGGCAAGTTTAACGATGAAGCTTGAAAATCGTTGTACGATAAAGCTTCAAAGTTGCTTGAAAATTTCAGTACACCTTGTATACATTAAATATATATCAAGTGATACTAAATTTAGTCCCAAGTTTAAAATGCTTAAAAATATTGATGCTACGAACAAAATTTTGGTAAAGGTGTTCATAAAATTACCTAATTAGCTCATTTGTGATATTTGCTTGCCCATCCGTCGACGCGATAACGAAAAGAGATATGTAGTTGAAATTTTTATAGCGTACTCAAGACATAAAAAGTTGGTTTGAATTCGTAAATTAGCAACAAAGGTCAATTGGATCTTGGAGAAACATTTTTTCGTAAACGTGACGGCGCAAGAACAAAACATTGATTATAATGAATAGGAAGTTGAAAATATGCAGCTAGCTTCAAATAGTGGTCTTGTTCTCGAAAGATTCTCGAAAAACGCAAAAATTTCTACAAAATACGTTCAAAATTTTTGAGAACCAATGACCAAAATTGTGTTTCAAAAAATAATGCAAGCACTATTTAAAAATACAGCGTATTTGCACATTTAAATCGGTTGATTGTTTTCACTTGTTTTAAAATCATGTTAAGACAATTTTTTTTTAAATTTCAAGTATTTGTCACGTTGAAGTGTTTTGTTTACAGGATCGATTCAGTTACCTAATTTTGTTAATTATCTTCGACATGATTATAATAAAAGCTCATCGTAAGTTAAGCTTTTAATGGAGTTTGCTTAGTACCACTTAATTGTAATTTCTCTTAGATGTAATATATATAATGTAATCGAATTTCAATGTATATTCATGAAAGAAAGTTTTTGTTTTTGTCCCGTAAAATGAGTTCGAAAATTTTTCGATATGTAAATGTTTTGACATATCCTACATTGTTTAAACAACATTTTGCTTCGCATTCCCGAAAAAGCTGCGAAAATTGCAGATTTAAAAATCATTTTTCATGTTTTTTTGAAAAAAAATTTTTTTTATTTGAGAGGGGGCTATAATTTTAATATCCTTTAGTTTTATATTTAAAGAATATTATTTTAATGTACCAGACAGAAAATCGATTGCCTTACTATCGCGCAATCCGCGCTGTTTAACTTAACCATTCGCAGGTGCAAGACGTATTTTATCCCTACCTAAAGAAAATTGCAAATATTACTAAAACCAACTGATTTATTTTACCCGAATATACTGTAACGTTCTACCCCACTTACGCTCGATAAAATGAAACAACACTGGGTGAATCCTTTGATAACTTTGCTATACTGTACTGTTTAATATAAATTACAACTATTCCACGCAAAAATCAATTTACAATCTTCATTTTCTAATATTTTTTTACAATTAATAAATTTTACTTCTTAATTAATTCAAAAACTAATTTTGGCACCGCTTTGCAATATCATCTGTTCACAATGACTGCCCATAGAGCTCTCCATATTGACTGACTTGTAATTTTACAAAACTCAAACCTATACTTTTTACATGTAAGCCGTTTCTATGAATAACTCGTTCAATTTTTGCTATGTCCACAGCCACCTTAGATGACAGACTTAATTCCGTTATCCTAGAAAAAACCACCATAATCGTTTACAATATCGCCCACTTTATAATACTTTATTTACAATTTACTAAATAATAATGTTATTGGCATGGCTGCCAAAAGTAATATCCATATGGTTGTTACTTATTGATAGTTAGAGAGTATACATTATGGTGATAAAATCGACCTAGTTACAACATACGCTTACTGTTGAATTGAATCTGTCTTGGTTTTCCCCGACGGTAGTTTGAGTCTATCTTATCCTACCGATCAATGCATACCAACCTTCAATAAATAATAAATAATAATGATGTCATTGACTTCAATTTCAAGATTATTTTTATTTGAAAATTAATAAAAGTTTTTGAAGAAAAGATCAAATACGTTTTGTACTACTCCCTCGAAAAGAAAAACTTTCCTTTTTTTCGTGATAAAGTGAAAGGTACTATATTCGTAGAAAAAAAGACATAACCTATACAAAAAGAAAATCAGTAAGTATAGGACATTTACGTAAAGACGTTGAGAAAAATTCGAAGTGTTCTCACTGGAGAGTTGAAAGATTCCATATTTTTTTGGATCGAGACTTACAACTTTTCACATCGTACACATGATCTCTTTCTACTATAACTAAAAATCTCGAAGGAGAACTTTGACGCAAGTTTTCGAAATAACGCATCCCAAGACTGAGAGAGTATATTATTATGAAAGTATACTCAACCGATGTATTAAAGTCACATTTACACAAAATTTTATCAAAATTTCAAACGGCTGTATCTTTGGGGAAAAAATCATCGGATTTGGAGCTGGAATAGCTCATTTGACCTTAAATTTGTACCGTTTAGTTTTGGAATCTATTGCTTTGCACGAAGGATTGAAAGGGTGAGAAATGTTATGCTTAATTTTAATTTGAAATTAAGAAGCGTTTCAAAATTATTTTGCAACAAATATGTTAAAACCATTCGAAAGCTTGATTATTTTTCTTAAAAATGAGCTGTGACAAATTTGAGTACGAATTTTATGGATATTCGTTTTTCAAGCAAAGTGACGCTTCTGGATTAAAAATCCTGTATCGTCTGAATTAATAGTCGAACTGAAATTTTACTTATGTCATTCGAAAAGTTAAACTGCCTTCTTTTATGCATTATCTAAATCTTTGAAACTTGGAATTTCTAATTTTGAAATCTATTACTCCAGAATTTTTATCACCGCTTGCTACTTTGGACTGAGAGTTGGTGAGAAATGTAAAAGCGTACAAAAATTTTAAAAGTGTCGCAGTTAACATGAAAAACATAGAATTTTTCGAACTAGTACGCCCATATATATGCTATACTAAATTTGAAGGATGAAACGAACATTGAGATATAGATATTTATTATTTATTTTACTCCAAAAGTCTGATTATTGTAATCCAATCAACAAATAAACAAACTTGAAGTACAATCTTTAAACTTTTTTCTTTTTTTCTCAAACAACTATTGTGAGTAGATTTTTTTAGACTTGAATTTATATGAATCTTAATAAAACATGTATATTTCAACAACAAAACTTTTTTTTTATACATATATAGAGACAAGTAGCAGGGATGTTTTTTTATTTTTTTATTTTTGAAATTAAATAGCTTTTAATTTAAGTTTATTAAAGTTTCTTTCTTTTGTGTTGTCAGAGAAAAATTGTAAAAATTTTGTCATACTTATATACTTCAATTCTTTTTACCTCTTCAAAAAACTCGAGAAAAATTCAATTATACTTATTTTTTGATTGCATGAAGAGAAATTTTTACGAAAAGAAATTCTTTAAAAGAAATAGAATGAATATATGAATGAGAAACTCTTCTTTTTTTAAGTTTCCGTCTTAAGGCAGTTCCTAAAAATTAAAATCAATTTTCATACTTAAGATTCCTATTTCGTATTTTATTTATAAATTTTCTTTGAACTTAGGAAAATTAGACGAAAATTAATAGTTTATTTGTTCGATATATATCATAGTATTATGCTTAAAGATACCGAAATCACTTATAGAAGAAAATAACACAAATGCCATTCATTTCATCATTTTAAATGTATTTTAAAGAAATAAATTTGTCATGGTTTTAACTAATGAATGTTCATAAGAAAATTAGCCTTTTCTTAACAGCTCAATGCAAATTTTAACAGCCCAAATCTACAAATTTTATACCGTAATATTAAAAAATTTACCTGATTATAAAAGCCATTAATGAGAATGGATAGACACGATTTAAAGATGATCCTAAAAAAGCGTGATTTTTTTAGGCTTATCCCGAGGAACGTCCTTAATAACGTAACTGTTTTCTTTTAGAAGGAATAAACTAACTTCCTTAGTTTTTAGCAGTATAATAACGTACATTTTTTTGTGTATATTGAATTTCTGCTGCATTTTCAAAATATAAAGGTGGAAAACTATAATTAAAATTATCTTGCATATGTAGAAAGATCGAACCTTCGATATGATGAAAACTTATCAAGAAAATTAAAAAAATTACAGACATACTCAATAAAGATTAATGAACTATAGCCAATAATTATTTCTATGACTCACTCAAACAGGACTATTTGTAAGAACTGGTGCGCTCAATTTAAAATCTCAAGATTGATTTAGAGCGTCTTAAGCTTTTACAAAAAGCCATGGATAAGTGACTCATAAAAATAATTATATTCTATTTTTAGTACAATAAAAACTTGCCACTAAAGAAATTTTTAATTCACCAATAAAAAAGTTATGATAATCAAATATGATGGAAGCGATGGGAAAATCAGGTCATACTTACCACAAAAATGTATTGTCGTTCAATTAAGTTTATTCTATCAATCTAAAACAAGTAAATTTGTATTCAAAAACTAAAATAAATAACATTTTGCTTAATTTCTTATTTCTCATTCTTTAAAAACTTTCGACTTTAACTTTAAATTTCATTACAAACAGTTCTAATAAGAATTTATATCTTCGTAGATTGAGTAGTTTGTTTTAAAACTAACAATACTGGAAGAATCTTTTAAATAAATTCATAGTCTTGTTTAAATATTATTCTAAAAACCTTAATTGAATATTTTAAATTTATTTAAAACAATCATGATAATACTTTAAATTATTTAATATCTACAAAAACTACTTGATCGTGAGCGCATTATAAGTAAGTGCAATATTCCATGATTTCATCAGCTTAAGGATTGGCAAAAGTTTGGCAGTAAGAACAAGAAATGCAGTTCTAATTGTGGCTCTTGGTTCGAATTTATGGAAATTTGATTTTAACAGCTTTGTTTTAGTCTTTTATCGATAGTGGAAACGGCGTCAAAGTTCAAATTATGTAGCAAGATGTAATTCGCGTTGAAAAAAATCATTAAATCGTTTTTTTTTTTCGGAGTAATCGTGATTGAGAAATATCAGTGTAGACAAATATTTTTTGGAGGGATTCCTACAATTCATGCGAGAAGCGAGATCCAGATCAGAGTCCTGATATATTTTTAAGTCCTCGTGCCAATTTATTTGAAGAGGAGTTTCAGAAAGACGAAACAGTATCGAGCTCAAAAATTTTTCGTAGTTACAAAACTTATATACAGTGTGTCCAGTGTAGTCGGTACCATATGGCAAACTATATTCTTGATAAAAAGTCCTGCATGGTCTAGAAGGAAACATGAAATAATCAGATATCAATTTTTAGACTACAAGCCCATGCTAAAAGTTTTCGGGTGAAATGTCACACCTGAACCATGGCACCATTTTTGTGCGGTACAGATATGAGTACAGGTGAGAATAAGAATGTCACACCATTTGGTGTCTCACCCCGGCACCAGCAAATATGTACGGCGTTGCTCGATGCTATCTCTGCATAAGAATTCGAAGCGAATTACGTTAATGTCATATAGAAATCAGATTTTGCCGCTACGAAAAATTAGGTTTTGTTATTTTTGCTAACTATTCTCTGTATTAGCATTGATTACTCATGTCTACAGATCGACATATAGACTAAAGAATTAACACTACGCAGAAAGTACTTTACTCTTGGACAAAATTTTCATTTTTCGACAATCCTCGTAAACGAAAGCAACAAAATTGATATGTGAGTATTGCATATTCCGTTATAAGCTATGCTTTTTATCAAGAAAAACTTTTTTTCATAAAAATAATAATGAAGTTTTTCATAGAGTGTCGACTTAATTCGACACACTGTATTTCAATGTATATCAGTTCTCTATATGGCAAGCAAAACGAACGTTTCATTATCGGCTCACGGTCTTAGAAACCAAAACCCACAAAGTACAATAATAATTATTGTAATAAATTTAAGATATAATAAAATGTCACTTAAATTCATGCAAACTCAGTAAAATAATATTTGAAAAAAGAATTCAATTTTTTTTTTATCCATTCACTTACAAAGGACTAACTACTCACTAACTCTTCTATAACAACAGAACGAAAACTCTGTTATGGTGAAAATCTATGCAATGTATACATGAGAGAAACAATTGAATGGAATTATACAGAGAGGTTATCCTTATCCTTAAATCATCTCGAAATCATTCATAAAAGTCCTTTGTTGTACTTAGAAAAGCAGGAAAATGAAGACTATCAAGAATCAGTAAAATTTTAATAACTAAATTCGGTGTGTATATATCTATGATATAATAGAAGAAACCTTTCTATCATTTTAAACCAATCTTTCTGGTAACACACATGTTCATGTGTGGTGTAACAGATTTAGTCGATTCGTGAGCCTGAATGAATTTTACCATGCAGAAACCGGTGTCTTAACCCGTCAGGACTCGTATTATGAGTATTTTGCTCACGCTCGATTTAAAACATAAATAACTTTTTTATTTTAGATGATATATGTGCATGAAAAATTTTTTATCTTCATAGATTTTTACCTATCTTTTTGCGAGTTATGCATTTTCAGATTTTTTTCAATCAATCTACAATTTCTACAAATATTTTCCGAAATTTTCGAGCCTGTTCGTTTACTTTTGTTAGTTATATTATTATAATTTAGCAAGCGTTGAATAAATATATGGATATTATGGAAACCATCGTAATTTACAACGACAGTGTTCAAATATTTGCATCAACTTTGTGATAAAAATATCCAATTTTCTTAAAGGGCTTTGTCATTGAATAGACTACCTTAGTTTGCCATATTGCCTGATTGACGATACTTGTGATTTTCCCATATACAAATAAAAATGAAATGAATTTTTAAATATTCGTTATAGCTGAAGAAGCGTCTAAAAGAATCGAAAATTGGGAAAAATGACAGGGATAAGATTTTCCTCTTATTTCAAATTTATCTAGTTTGAGTTTATATCCAACTTTAGGATTTGTGGGACACTCAATATACAAACTAAAAACTGTGAATATATGCATGAGAAACAATTGAATAGGAATATAATACTGTTGGATATGATAATTGGTCGAATTGTAAGAGAGAATTGGTGATATACATATATACTTTAAACATATGGTAATTTTTTAGATTGAATATACGCTTTTATTGCGGTTATAGTAATAACCTATACATATTTCATTATTTTCCAGCTTTATAGACTTTATTGAATAGTAAAAACATGTGAGTACCGAATGACATTTATGCCAATAAAAAAGTGAATCGCATGTACGGGCTACGAATTTAACTTTAAAATCAATTCGAAAATAATGCCAGGAATTTGTGTCCATAGTGTAAAATAACTTCACCTCTCCCTAAAATATATAAAAATCCCGACGACCATATTTATATGTTTTATTTCCGTGTCAACATTAAATCGTTTTGATTCGAAGTAAATGTGATTGAGAATTATCAGCGTAGGCTGGTAAAGTTTTTTGGATGCAGATCATAATGCCGGATTATTTTTCAATCTGAAAATTCATCAATTAGAACAGTAAAAAAAACTGTGTACGTTAAATTAAAAAGGCTGTTTTTTTAGCGAATAACATCTTCGAATTGGTTAAACTCTTTTGCTTAATAACCGATTTGACAGCAGACAGTTTCTTTATGTTTGGTTAAGTTTGCATTTGATAATGAATCACACCAGAGCAACGCTTGAAAATTGTTAAAATTTTATACTTTTATGAAATATTTTAAAGCAAATTTTCTATTAATTTTACGTAATTGACCTTTTCATTGGAGTTATTATTTATTTTCCGGCCATCTGTGTGACGGCTGCGGCAGCCACATGACCGAAATCATATTCAAGCATTAAAGGCATAAAATTATCATTCCAATCTTTATTTTAATTTAAGATTGTGAACCTATATAATTTACAGTTCGAATATACATTTCTTCAAATCTATACACAGTTCTGGAAAATACAACTTGTTAAAAACAGCAACCTACTCAAGCCACTGTTGTTAGACGACGATGATACTTCTCGCTGAGTTTGGATTATTTTCTGACTCCACACACACACTCACACACATACACACATACATAGATACAACCATACATACCGTACACACTTATACAGTCACATAATACCCTACTACCCTAACGCGGTTCTTCGGTATACACGGAATACGATAAAGGTAAAATAAGAGTATTATATTACAATTTAATATAGTTTATGACGTAATATAAAATGGTTTTTTTTTTTGTTTAACAAAAAAATAAAATTTACCACGAATTTTACATGTTCAAGTGTGCGAGACAACACTGACTGGTCTAGGACCAAAGATAGTATCTGACGGTCATTTCAAAAAGCCTGGAAATATAGGAGGGTCTTGAAAAGACAGTGTTTTTCAACTTTTTCCTATTCGAACATTTTCGATTGGAGAAATCTTTTTCTAGGTTTTTGAAAAATTTGAAATTACGTTTTAAACTTAAAATTGAACAAGTGGAAACAAACAATTGATTGAGTTAAATGTTTAAATACCATGTATTGACAGTGTTGAGTACACTATCCATATAACACACAAATACATGTCACACATACATAAATGATATTCCCATATAATACATACTACATAATTTGCACCCTCAAGAAAGAATAGTAATGTTTACGAAAAAATGTTTCAAACAAAAGTTGTTTATTTTTTTATAAGAAGCATTTTTTACATTTAAATTATTGTTCTATCTCTAACGGTTTACAAGATTGGTCCTAAAGACCCAAGATCCAATTGACCTATGTTGCCCATTTACGAACTCGACGTCACTTTTTACGTACTAAATCAATTTGTTGTTTTCTTATAGCATCAAATTTCCATCTTTTCTGAAATGATTGTCAAATACTACGTTTGACTCTAGATCAATAAAATTTACCATGAATTTTTACATGTGCAAAAAAAACACACTGAGAAAGAATTAGGTAAAAAATGATGAGGAAAAAATATACTTTATAACGATAATTTTTCGATTTCTCTTTTTTTAAATATACTCCTTTTCTTTTTACGTAGAAGAAGAAATAAGAAAATTAATGTGATTTATTTTTCAGTTGAATACGTGAATATTATTTGTATATAGGCAATTGTGTTTACTTGCAATTATAAATTGGATAGAATTCGATTCGTTTTTCGTTGAATGCGCTCATTAAAAATTAATCAAAATTTTCAATAGAATAATGATTTTGATATTTTGCTGATATTGACATTTGAAAAATGAAAATTTAGGTTGCTAATAATTGGCTATTGTTTTCATCATGTCAATCAATTTGTACATATAGGATGTTGTCCATATGTTAATACAGACCGGTCTATACTCGAAAAAAGCGAAGTAAAAGAAAAGCTTTGAGAAAAAGCCCGGTTTTCAAGCTATTATCGACAAGAGATTGGTTTTCATAACGAATACAAACAGTTTTGTTTAAAACTTTTTTTGATAGAAGTGAAATTTACAAAATTTATACAAGCAAAAACAATACAAAGCAACTGTCTGCTGAAAAATCGGTTCTCAAAAAAAAGAGCGTCAATGTTGCCAATGCAAAAATGTGAACCTTTAAAAAATAAATCCTTCACTTATGAAGAACAAATCAATGTTTGTGTTAAAATTGTGGTAAAATTTTCTTTTTCATTTTTTGAATATCTGATCGACCTACATGAGTGGACGAATAGAAATATCTTAGTAAGCGAATCGAATACTTATTTTAATTATAAAAACATTTAATATTGAATATTCAAAGAAATATTCTTCGAATTTCTAGCTCATTTAATTTGAAAATATCAACAACATATATAAAGCATTCCCTTTACTTTGTCAAACTTTTTTCCATTTAACCAATTTTTATTTATTTTTTAATCTTGCTATTTTCTTGTTCCAAAGGCCCACACCTAAAAATTTTACTGATTACATCACCATGGAAACTTTATATCTGGGGTGTTATTTTTCACGGATCTTAAATTTAAGGTTGCGCTCCCAACCATTAAGTTGAAAGATATCCGTTTCCAATGTTAATCTACCAGAAAGATAATCGAATAGCAAAAGAAAAGTATCCTCAGTTTTCCCTCAACCCTTGGTGTCTCACACCTGCACCAATAAATATGTACGGCGTTGCTGGATACTAACTCTGTATAAGTAGCTAAGTTCATAAATGCCGTACAAAAATGAATCACTTAGGCTTCAGAAATTGATAGGAGTTCAACAATTTTTTTAACTTCGAATACGTATGCAGAGCTAGAATCTAGCCGTAAATATTTGCTGGTAAAACACCAAGGGGTGTGACTATCATATTCTCACCTATATTCACCTGTAAAGCGCAAAACTGACTCCATGGTCCTTAAACTTACTTTTACATGTAGGAGCATCTTTTTCAACATGATTCCTGCATAGTCATTTCATTCGACAAACTTTAATATGAGCTTGTAGTTTATAAGAATAATAAAATATGAACGTATTTCATTTTAAAGCAGTGGGGTTTAAATCAAAAAATTTTTGAATCCAATTCTCAACGATAATCAGTAATCAGTAAGTGTTTCTTGAGCATGGGCCTGCGGACTAAAATTATAGAGCTACTTGTATGACAGTAAATTCATATACACATATTCCAGCAGCAAAATAATGATTGCATAACTAAAAGTTTGAGTACATTTTATCGTATGCTGTAGATATTGTAAAACTTTTTCAGAAAACATTTCAATTCAAAACTTGTTTGTTTTTAAGTATTTTGTTATTCATATAATAATTCTCTTACTACATTTTATGTCTGCGACTCTTATCGTTTGCAGCGAAAATTTATTTCAATCTATCTACTATCTATATCTATCTATGTTACACGGAGATCATTTTACTCTAACATAATCTTCCATATACTTACTGATATAATAAATGCGAAAATAAGTCTGTCTGATTTAAATGAAACTTGATACAGAAATAGTCTAGAGCCTGAGAAAGGATATAGGTACACACACACACACACTTCTTCTCCAAATTAGTGTTAATGCCTTGTCCTAAGCCTTTGAAAAGTCCTTGAAAATTTCGATTTCGAAAATCAGAATCATTACAATAACTTCCTTTAGTAGGAAGTTAAAAAAGCAACAGCCCACGATGTTCTCAAGCGATCTCGCATCCAAGTACTGACTATGACCAATTTTGTTTAGCTTCGGTGGTCAGCTGTGAATCACTTTTTTCAACATGTTATGCATGTCACGTGGTATGCATGTCGCATACGTGATGACGGTCCAAGCCATGGTAACCACCAAACTAGACTTTTTACACCCTAGTAAAAAACTTCAAAAAAACAAGGTCTGCAAACGACTGGCAGCCATAGTGACTGCTTCGTTTCAGTGATATTTTCCCAGTACACTATTTTTATTTGAACTAGAAAAAGTTCTCCGTGGCTGATATATATTTTACATGAAGGAAATATTGAGTTTTTATATTATTTTTCTTTATTTTTTGTTGTGTGTCAAATTCACAATATTTGACATAAAAATTGTGTATGATGTGTAATCGATTTAGGAGCGTAAAAGAAAGTTTTTCTCGATTCGATTCTATGTATGTATGGGTGAGAGAATTTAATATTATTTCTATGTATGCTATATCAAAGATGGGGTAACAACAAGATCTGTTTTCTAACTTGTATGTATGTAAAGACATTGAAAGAAAATTTTCACATTGATACCTATAACCAAACCACATACGTATAGACACAAAAGATCCCTTTTTCTGATGAAAAGTTTATTTGAATAGAAAAAAAATATTCTAGATTTTCTTCTTTTATAAATATGAAAACTGAATATGTAAAATAATTTATCAGTAACGTAAAAAACATGAATAAATTTTCATAAACAAAAGATAAAGCTTACTAGCTCGACCCGCACGGAATTTCGCAATGCGATACTTTTTTATTTATATATAGGCAATTTTATTACAAATATGATCTAAAAATTATATAATGAACAAAACTAAATCTTAAAATTATTGCCTGGTTTTTTCCTAGACATTTTTCCTAGACAGACCATGAGGCATTACATTTTGAGACGACATCTTTCACCATTAGCCAAGACGATTAGCTTGAAAATGAAGGGTAAATCATGGAATTCGATAAAGGAGCTTCACTGCAAAAGGCTCCAGCCAGGCCGAACGCCAGTCCAAAAGAAAGTTTTCCAAAGTTTTCAATTCAAGTTTTCAATTCCGTCGAGAGTCTCCATGACTGACTATCTTTTTTCCTCTACGAAAGACAAATTTTTAGAAACACTGCATCCAATTTATGAAAGTTTGTCGAGTTATTCAACTAAGAAGGTAATTTAATGAAATATGAAAAATCTTTGTGTCACATCCAAAAGAAACAAAATGAAACTTAATTTGCATTAATTTTAAGCTTGTCGCGCAATTATAACTTTGTCATGCCTCAAATAACGATAGTCATAGTTTGCTAAGCATGGAATGGTCACTTTATCAATAGCTCCCCGAATAAATTAAATCGAAACCCTTTGTTTTGATAGCAAAGTAATTAAAAAATATTTTATTTATAAACAGATAATAAATAGGTCCAGAGCCAATTAACATTAAGACAAGCTAGTGTCAAATTTTTAACTAAAATTATAGTTTGCATAGTTGAGAACTTCTCTTTCAAGGAGCTGGGAAAAAATGAATTCGAAGTGTCAGACGGTGGACATCCAACTTTGTTGAGTGTCTTGATCTTGACATTTTACTTGATCAAGCTTTTTATTGTATTACTCAAGCTTTTACAAATAATGATTTGTGATATAACAGATAAAAATTATTATTATCAACTTTTAAGTATGATAAAAGGTAATATTAAAACAAGTGAAAACAAACAATTGACTGAGTTAATTGTTGAAATACCATGCATAGACAGTATTGATTACTCTATCACATTACACAAACATACATGTCACACATACATACAACTAATATAACTGATATTCCCATATAATACTTACTATATTCACGGGTAAACAGTGATGTTTACGAAAAAATGTATTAAACAAAAGTTGTTTTACTTTTTATAAGGAACATTTTTTACATTTAAACTTTTGTTTTATCTCTAACGGTTTACAAGATGGGTGTTACGACCCAAGTGACCTATGTTGCTCATTTACGAACTCACTTTTTACGTCCTGAGCACGCTATAAGAATTTCATCTTGATATCTCTTTTCGTTCTTGAGTTATCGTGTTGACAGACAGAGGGACAAACGGACAGACGGACAGACAACTGGAAATGGACTAATTAGGTGATTCTATGAACACTTATATCAAAATTTTTTTCGTAGCATCAATATTTTTAAGCGTAACAAACTTGGAACTAAACTTAGTATACCTTGCATATTACATATATGCATGGTATGAAAAATTAATTTTCATCTAAATTTACATTTCTTGCAGTGAAATTTCATTAATTTTAAGTCCACGCCTATAATTTTTTAAGAAGAAAAAGTTTTTTGGACACGACCTCAACACCAATCTTCTATCATGACTGTCAAATACTATTTATGATCCTGGACTAATAACAAAACGTACCTACCTAGCGTAAAAACTCAATAATAATTAATTTCCACCAAATTGTTCTGCTTATGCCTTCATGAATATAATATTATTATATAACAACAATTAAACGTTTTAAACTATAAAATCCATAACCCCTTCGGTACGTTTACATTTAACAACTCTATACCAGAATCCAAATAAATGCAATAATAGTATAGGTAGATGATAGGTGGTGGTATACCTTCATGATAACATCCTGAGGGGGTGTTTTCAATTCCTCCTATACTAATAATGAATTGATTACTAAAATATTTACTAAAGCTCTATACACCAGTAAAATCTTACAAAAAAACAACTCAAATTACAAAACGCGATGTAGAGTTACGTTTTTGGAATGTTAGTGGATCCCTTGGGGGAGTGTAAAACTACGTATTACAAGCAAAAATGTTGTGCTACCTGCGTAATACGACTTTTTTTCAGTTGCTTCAGTTCAATTCAAAACTATGAGCTTTTGACATTAATAGCTACTATCATTTTGAAAGTATATTAAATTTGAAACAATTGAAGCTAACCCACAGCTCCGATTTTTAAAATTGTTAAAATTTTGAATTTTGTTTATGTTAAATCGAGAAAATTAAATGTAAATATGTTCCTTATAAAAAAAAAACACTTTTGTTTGAAACAATTTTTCGCAAACGTCATTTTTTTCTCGTATGGGGCAAAAAGGTAAAAGTTAAGTAAAGGTAAAAGTAAAGAAGATTTGTAGGAATCTGCAACTTGTAAGCCTTATGAAAATTTAAAAAAAAAAGTCAGTTTTTAAAATTTTGGTAAACTGCTCTTTTGGTATGCTACTTGAACCCTTTTGGGGAGTGTGAAACTACATTTTGTAATCAATCTGCTTAATATGTAAAAAAACTGAAAAATGTCCGAAAATTTGGTGCAAAACTATTTTTTTTTTGCTTACAAAACGTAGTTTAACACTCCGCTAAAGCAATGCAAAAAAGCAGCTTTACATCGCGTTTTGCGATTTGAATGTAGAATTTGACTGGCGTATTATAGTTAGCTATTATAATCATAGAAACTAAAGTAACATGCTTTATAGATAGGTATCTAGCTTGCAAAATGTGTTATATTTCCGACCTACTACTTTCCGTGCTACTTTGTGGTATTAAGAATGGTACACCTACACGATATTGTAAGGTAAAGAAAGGTAAGTTAATGGAGAGTGTTTTTAGTTATGTTTCAAGTGCGAGTTTAATGTTGCGTAACCGAAAAAAATAAATAATTGGCGATGATCTTCAAAATCGGCTCAGTTTGGAAATGACTTAAGGAAAAGATAATTTAATGGAGAGGGAATTCTGTAAATTTGGTAAATTTCATTTGTTTACAATGTACTTTCCCATACAATCCTAGTAATCAGAACAAATCCACTCCAGAGTTTGAATTATTGAGACTCTACTGTAATTGATTCTAATCTCTTGATTCTAATTGAATGACTGACAAGATAGTATTCTTAACCCATTTTTTGTTCGTTCCTGGACTATTATACTCTTATTATACAGTGATTTAAAACTAACGTAGCGTAATGCACGCGTTATACTGAAATAAATTTAATGAATATTATTAACTATTAAAATATTTTAGGCATTAGCAGATCTAGCTACTAACGCTAGCTAGCTCACTGATAAATTTAATTTTTGTTACTATTTTCGATGTGAGTAAATAATTTGTAAAATGTAATGAAATAATATTGAATAAAATTAATATATTATGTTTTGTAAACTGACATATAATAATTGTTAATCATATTGTAATATTAAAAATTATTAAATATGCATATTTAAAGCTTTTATTTAAATTACGGATCTATTTACACGCTCAATTCATAAATTATTATTCAGTTGAAACAAACAATTTCAATCAAAATGACATCCAAAATTCATTAGAATTATTATGATTGCACACTTTTGTAACATGAAAAGACTTTTTCAGTTCAACAAAACATGATTTGATAAAATACAAAAAATAAAAGACCCAAGTGTGTTAAACAAAACAAGTTCAATAGCTTACACTTTAACAGTCGGGGCCCATTATTGGGAAAATTTCAGCCAATCTTGACTCAGTCTCGACTGTTAAACTCGTTGTATTAACCAATGGGCTAGTTTCTTGCTTTTCAGATTTTATTCAAATCAAACGTCTCATTTACAGTCTCGGAACTTAAAAAACCTTCTTAGTATACTATATTAAAACTTTTTAAATCAATTTATTATTCCTAGGTGAATTTAAACATATCATTTTTATATACTTTTATATTTTTCTATTAATTTCTTTGATTATGATATCCTATTCGGGTAATGGTGGTGAACCAATCACGAAATGAACACGTTGTGGTTAGACTTTCATTTATAAGGACTATAATCTATCTAAGGACAATTGGGTTTTTAAGACAAACAAAGCGATTCCTTAACTATCGAAATCCATGCAGTCGTTGGGAGCATACGAGGTAATCAAGAAATTTACGAACAAATATAGTTACACACGTATATACAATCTACATACATACAAGATACGCGCGAGAAACATACAAATTCCCTGCCAGTAGGGTAAAAAGAATAAATATGTGCTTAGGAGGAAGAAACATGAACTTATAGTCGAAAAACGCATATTTTTTGCCTAAAAAACTGAAACAATTGCTTGAACGAATCAGCATAAAAAATATGGTGGAAACGCAGATAAATGTAAAGTACATAAGAAAGTACAATATGCTGCTTCATTTAACTGCGCTTCCACCATTTATCTACTATCTCTTTAATCCATTACTTATTTATTCATTCAATTATAATTTTGTATTTTATTTAGAAACTAAAACTAAAACGAACTAACATAAAATAAGTAAAAAATTTGAAGAAAAAAAAGTTTGTAGACTTAGACAATAATGGACAATTTATATTTTTAAACGACTTCAAACAAAAAAAGAGGAGGTTATCAATTCGACTGTTTTTTTTTTTTTTAATGGTTGTTACCTCAGAATTTTTGACTGGGTGAACCGATTTTGATAATTCTTTATCTATTTGAAAACTAGGGCTTCCCGTGTGGTCCCATTTTATTTTGGTCGAGTTCTGATAACAGTATCCATGAGAAAATCATAAAAGTCTTTAATTTGCATTAAGTATGCACGACAAGAGGACGAATAACTCAATATCACGCCAACCGATTTCAATGATTCCTTTTTTAGTGATAAATTAGTTACAGCACTTCAGGTTCACTAAAAATCACAAAATAAAAAAAACTTTTAACAAAATGAAAACTGACTTCAAAAGAAAAACTTTTCCAAAACAAATTAATATGCACTAAAAGTAAAAATAAAAAACGATAATATAATGTAGTTTAAATTATTGTTATTTTTGGAGTCAGTGTCAGTCAAGCTAATGTAGCAAACTAATGTTCCGTCAAAGATGTTTCCTTGTCTGACACCGACTCCAAAAATAACAATAATTTAAACTACATTATATTATCGATTTTTTTTTTTACTTTTTAGTGCATTTTCATTTGCTTTGGAAAAGTTTTTCTTTTGAAGTCAGTTTTCTTTTTGTTAAAAGTTTTTTTTATAAATTATACATAGTTTTGAAACTTTCTCAAATTTTCTGTGATAGTCTTTTCGGATAAAACAGCTAAGGTACATTTTTTTTTTTAAATAACTTTTTGGGACTTTGTTGCCTTAACTCTTGCGAATTAGCGTGTGAATAGATACTGTATACATTAAAAATATTAATATTTTATAATAAATAATTAATAACTCAACCCCCTAATTTAAGTTTTTCGATTAATTTATCGATAATTAGTATAACAATTTAATAATTAATATAACAAGCGCCAAACTACTATAATTAATTAACACTTTTAATTAATTAACAGAGTGGAAAAAAAACAAATATTAATACTTCCGTAGATCTGACCTGTGATTCGTTGCTATATCATAACGTTATTTTCTATTATAGAACAAATAGTTCGGGGAAATATTAACAGAGTGGAAAAAAAAAATTAATTCTTCCGTAGATCTGAACTGTGATTCGTTGCTATATAATAACGTTCTTTCTTATAATAGAACAAATAGTTCGGGGAAATATTATTGGTACATCATTGTACTTAATTTGTAAAATTATCCATTTGTTACGAAAAATAAAGCAGAAATTAGGTTCAGTCCATTTCTGGTTGTCTGTCTGTTTGTGTGTCGTCTGTCTGTCCGTCTGTTATTACGATAACACAAAAACATAAAGAGATATAACGTTGAAATTTTTATAGCATATTTAGGTCGTAAAAAGTGAGGTCGAGTTCGTAAATGAGCAATATAGGTCAATTGCGTCTTGGGTCCGTAGGATCCATCTTGTAAACCGTTAGAGATAGAACAAAAGTTTAAATGTAAAAAATTTTCCTTATAAAAAAATAAACAACTTTTGTTTGAAACATTTTTTCTTAAAACATCACTGTTTACCCGTGAGAGCGCAAATTATATAGTATGTATTAAATGGGAATATCAATTATGTATATGTGACATGCATGGATGTTTAATGTGACAGTATAATCTCAACACTGTCTGTACATGTACATAGTATTTCGACAATGAACTCAGTCAATTGTTTGTTTTCAAATATGTTTTTAATTGATCTTTCGCTAAATCAGCAATTTCGCTCTCTGGCATCAAGCGTACTTCATCCCTGTAGAAATATCCAAAATACAACCGTCTTGAAATGAACATTTTCGTGACTTCAACTATAGCTCTTAGACCATATCAATAAATTCTTAATAATTCTCTATATAAGTAATAAGGAACAAAGCACATGTTTTTTATTAAAAGGTTTACCATTAAAAGTAAATGTTCAAAAAGTCAAAACATCAACATTATACACAAATGGAATAAATATGGAACACAATAAAAATATAATTTGGGATTCAGTGATTCCATAAAACTTTATGACGATTGTTTCAAAGTTAATGGTTATGTTTTGTTAATGGTTATATTGAGAATCTCTTAGCATTAAAACAAAAAAATATGATAATAACAATTTTTCCTCTTTTTATAGAATTATTTTTTTGTTTGTAAAAAACGTTTTAATGACCCCATCAAGGATTTCCAACTGGTATGAGCTTTTGAGTGTTTAAAAATAATCGAGATTCTTTTAACGCATTTTAAACTCTCTGAGTATTATTTTAATTTAGTTGTTCGAATAATTTTATTTCAATATCTTTTTTTTTTTTGTTGTAACAGCTTTGGTGTCATAAAATACCATAAAACGTCTATATATTATGCTATCAATGTTGAACACCACAGTTTAAACATCGAAATCAATTATGGTAATTTTAAATTTGATGTTAATGCAAACTGTTTAAAGTTGACCATATTTTAACTTCATTTAGAAGTTTGAAACTGGCTAAAATATTGGTTTTACTGTCGTTCTTACAACGACAGTAACGTACGTAACAATTATTTTAATTTCTTTTTGTCTCATAATTGCGAAAATTTCTACCAAAATTTGATGAAGCTTTAAACGTTGAATTTGTGTCTTTCACAAACAAGTTACTCTATAAATACTAAAAGCATAAAGAAATGATTAGTACTCGGTAAAAATTGATATACTGCGAAATTCAATTGACACAATTTATTTCGAGATACGATTAAAAGTTAATTTTTCTTTAATAGTTCGCGAGATAGCACCCTTTTTGTTAAATGATTAATACATACTTTGAAACTTCGTGTGTGGCTTCTTTTTAGCAACCCTACCAAACTTTTTTTTTTCGAAAGTGCTGCGTTTACAAATGAGCATGATAACCTCATATTTAATATATCGTCTGAAAAAACGCAGCAGGGAATTTGTCGGATATTACGTTTTTTTAGATCGATACCTTAAGTATGACGTTATCATGTTCATATGAACTAAAGTTTGGTAACTCACCAAAAGGAAGCCAATCACGAAGTTTTAAGTATGATTATTGATTATTTAACAAGAAGAGTGCTCTCCTACGGACTATTTTTTTTACTTCCAGGCTCATCTTTATAAATTAACATGAAAGCGGACGAAAATAATCATGGAAACATCGCTTTATAATCGAACTCTCAACATTAAGTGCTACCAAAACGCTATTATTGGAGCGCCAAATTCTCAAGCATGTGGTATTTCGAATAGAACATAACAAAATGATTGTGCATGGAGGTAAAAAGCTATACCAACAATGCTCATTTACATGGTTAATCACAATTAAATGATAATTATGCATGCAAAACCCTTTTTTTTTTTTATCGAACGTACCTAACGTAGCAAGGTATGTTGTTTTTTTTTAGTCCAAGTATTCTATTCATATATGGTTAATAAAGTTACAGGATGTTTTAAGTTTTACTCTTATTATGTAAAATATTGTAATAAAAGAGCGGTTTTGGAAAGTGGTAATCCGGGCAATCACCCTTTCCAAAAAAATTTGGGATTAAAAAGAAAGAGACATTGCAGATTTGACGAAATGATGTGTATTTTTCGATGTCTATTTTAGAAATCTTTCCGAAATAAAGCTTTTTACAAGATTTGATGTAAATTATATATTTAATAAACCAGATTTTTGAAATTTTTGAGCCATAATTATTCCATATTACTATTACTATCATATTCAGAAACAATTTTTTTTTAAATAAATTTCTCTATATTCTCAAACCCAAATTGTACGAATCGGAACAATTTTTGAACAGTATAAAAATCATTTTTTATACCATGTATATATGAAATATACATAGTATATTAAGTTTAGTTCCAAGTTTGTAACGCTTAAAAATAATGATGCTAGGAAAAAAATTTGTGTTCATAAAATCACCTAGTTAGTCCATTTCCGGTAGTCCGTCCGTCCGTCTGTAACGATAACTTAAAAACGAAAAAAGTTATCGAGCTGAAATTGTTACAGCGTACTCAGGACGTAAAAAGTGAGTTCAAGTTCGTAAATGAGCATCATAGGTCAATTGGGTCTTGGGTCCGTAGGACCCATCCTGTAAACCGTTAGAGATGGAACAAAAGTTTAAATGTAAAAAATGTTCCTTATCAAAAATTAAACAACTTTTGTTTGAAACATTATTTCGTAAACATCACTGTTTACCCGTGAGAGCGCCAATTAGGCGGAAATTTTATAATATGTACTATACTTGATTATCAGTTATGTATGTGTCATATGTTTGTATGTGTAATGTGATAAAGAAATCGACAATGACTATGCATGGTATTTCAACAATTAACTCAGTCAATTGTTTGTTTTCACTTGTTCTAGAATAATTTATATAACGATCAAACGAGTTGCTTCAGCGATTTTAACAAAAACCGTGGTACAAAAGATCGATATTATGAATCAATTTCAGTCAATATTTCTTGTCATTCAATGGCAAAATTAACTAGCCCTTCGTGCTTTTGGATTATTTAGCACAATAAAATAAAATTCAAGGTTATTTGAAGCATGGTGATTAATTATCATTTTTCGAATTTTAGTGTAAATAAATAAACCAAAAGGTTATCGGATGAAAATTATATGAATATAGGAAGTTAATAAAATATGATGACCTATAATTCTGTAACACGTTATTTGATACGTGAATAGAATTGTTTGTTATCACCTCCAGCAAAAACTATTGAACCGATTCCTAACAAAAACTAACTTAATATAATACACACACTTTGGTGGTAGGTTGAAAACCACAGGATCGTGTTAATCTTAATATTATAATACATCGTTCAAAGTTTACGGGACCATAAATAGTTAAATAAAATTTTTCTTTTATGGAAAATTTTGTAGTTGGAAAATTATTATTTTGAAAGCATATTCATAACATAAATAAAAATACAAATAATACGTATATAGTATAATGATCTCAGTTCATTGTAAAGTGGAAAGATTTTCTTCGAGGTCTTCAGGTCAAATGATGCGTTAAACGTACATCTTAAACTAGTTTTTTAACATCAGTTTTTAGACAAAAAATTGACATGTTTTTGGTAAAAAACTAAACGAACAAAAAAGCGGTTTTTTGGATTTGGAACTTTGATTTAAAATCACAAAACTTCCATCTTTGGAGCTTCTACACTTTGTTCCATAATGAATACGTGATTTTTTTTTCAAAAATGAATGTGATTTGAGCAATCTAAATTGTGTATTTCTCGAGTTGTGTTTCCCGAAATGGATTTTATTTCTTGTTTTTTAAAATATGACAACTACGTAAGTTTTTGAAACAGTTGTTTCGTCGAGTTTCTTACAAGTTATCATTATATTAATATTACAAAGCTATATTCGTGGAAGCGTTGGAAAGAATCAATGAATTTGTATATTGATGATGTGATAACATGTTTCAATTCCTTGCATTTCCACCAAAAAGTTGAAAAAATTATTTTTGTTTTATGTCAAGTGTTTTTTAGAGCAACAATTTTCAAAACTATTTTTTGCATCTTTAAGTCCAAATCTCAAATTTTTCAATAAACCTAAGGCTGATAAAGAAAAAAAATCAGTTTTCATTTCCTTGCGTTTCCAACAAAGAATAGAAAAAAACGAACTAGAAATGTCGTGGAACATCCGGTAGGAACTATGTTACGTATGTGAAAATGGTAGTTTCTTATGCCGTTTCTTTGCTAGAATTCTTTGGTTTTACGGTTTTTTTAATCAGAACGATAACGTACGATATGGAACATAGATTCTATTAATATTGTTTCACGTCAAGAACAGAGCAACATTTTCAAAATAAATAACACCTTAAAGTTCAAATCTCTAATGTTTCAATAAACACAAGGTATATTAAGAAAAAAAAAATCATATATTTAAAATGAATTTGCTATGCAAATATTAGCCAACAAAAAAATACACAGTTTTCAAACAACTAACTAGTATAAAAAGCTATACTTATTATTTCATTCATAATAATAATCATAATTTTCCATCAACATAATTTTCTGTTCACAATTTTCACAACCGATAATATATAATTTAATAAAAACATGCTCTAAAAAGTTTTCCATCTCATAATTATAATAACAGAAAAAGCATTGATTATCTATATCTATCTTTAATGTATTACTCCACTCCACTCACAAAAAATATAATTTACTTTTTAAATTAGCATTATTTTTTTATTTTGTAAATAGCTCACAGTATTGAAGCCCAGTCAATTGGAAAATGGATACATGTAAGAAGTTTTTTTAATTAAAATTAGCATAATCATCTGTTTAGGTTTTTTTTAGTCAGTATTTTTTTTCATCGGTTGAACTCACGTCAAAGAATTTTAAAACAAAGTTTGGGTTTTCAAAAAGAGTAACTTGTTGGTGTCTGAGATTAACATATTTAAATGTTTAAATTTTTTTATATGTTGCATTTTTCTTATATGTTGAGGTTCTTATAGTCCAGAACAAATTAATTTCTTCTATAAAAAAAAAAAATAGCGAAAATTTCTCTTTTAGGGGTTCTAGAAAATTTTCTAATAGCATTGCAATAAATGCAAAAATCTTTGTATAGGAATCTCATGAAAGCAGAATGTCCGTCATCTGATTCTTCACAAATTGGAATTTTAAAAATAGATACCAATAACCTATCAAATTTTCAGGGGTTTTAAGATCTTTTAAAAACACACCTGGCCTTAGATGTTTTACAAACAGTTTCCAAAAAAAAAAAAATTATTTGTGCTTCACACAGAAATCATTTCTTCTATCTCTAACATTAAAATAAAACTAATTTTGTAGCATCAATCCATTAATGAAAAGCCAAACTTATAAGCTCAAAAATACGCTCTTAAAATTTCGATTCACGGTAGCTTTTTGATTTAAGATTATTGTCTAAACAATCCTTTATAAAACTTGTAATCTAGCTAATAATATTATGAATGTATTAAAGTCCAATAAGAAATCTAACAACTGGCTCAATAAAAATTGTCAATTGTCTATATACTCTGTGTAATTGAATAATTGGTAAATCAGTGGTTCTTTGGATGAGAAAAGTTTGTTTTTAAAATATTAATTTTTTTTTGTATTTAATATTTATATTCTATTTAAAAGATAATATTAATTATGAAAATACGTTCGCTGATTTCTAAATCTCAAAGTTTTTCTTTATCTCAAAACATTCAGAAAGTTTTCGTATACTATTTCGTTTATTTTTTCATTTTTATTTAACAAGTTTTCGGAGAAATGTACTTAAAATACTGGAAATTATATTAAGTAAAATACTTAGAATTTCTAGTAAAATACTCAAAATTTGTTTGGAATTACCAATTGACTGTTGAAAAAGGTAGAGTAAATCATTTTTATTTTTCTTTTCAATTGGGTAATTTTAAAAGAGGCGCCAATTATTATTGAGGAATTTAAAGACTGGAATATAAATTTTTATGGACTGTATAAAAATGGTCCAAATGGGTTATCTTAATATGTTTGAGAAAATCTGAGCTGATTTCCCTTAAAACACAGAAACGATATATTTTCCTTGTATCCTAAGTCTGAACTTTCGAAAGAGTTCTTGTATGATGAGAAATCGAATTGGCCTATTTTTATAATAAAACAAAATATATTTACTATAATTTTAACAATCTGTATTTTCATGTTTTTCGCCATAAAAAATAATAGTATTTGTTTTCATAAAAAATTTAGGCATTGTTCAATAAAACGAACAATATAGAAAACTTATTTTAAACAACACCTGGCCAGGTTTCCGGGCGCCCACATATCATATCCCATTATCAGAACAATGCTGTCGTTATCAATAAATTTTTATTGGAGTAGTTATATCCTGTAACTTTTTTTGGCATACATCCGGCACTATTTAATAACTTTTTTTGAGAATTAACAAACACAAAATTTTTTTTTTAATATTGACAAAAAATTTTATATATCCTTTGAAAATCCAATAAAAATTTAATTAAAAATACATACAAAATGAAATTTAATCTTAAAATCATTTTGGACTACATTGTAAAATTTCAGGTTTCAAATTACGGAAACCCTTCAAATAAAAAAACTTAAAATATAATATCGGTGTTAATAATAATTCGACCACAAAAATTATCCTCATATTCGAATAAAATTTTTAATTTTCTTTAAAACACAATCAGGTCAAAATAATGCTACGAGTGTTTTCACAATCATCACCCAAGATAAACACCCTAAGGTCATTTATGAATATTAAAAATTGTAATTTTCTTTTTATAATAACAATACCTTTTTATCTTCTATGAAAAATTCAAAAGGCTTTTTAAAATTTTCCTTTTGTGTTAATTATATAATAACAATGCCCGTAAGGCATGTTCTCATTTTGATGCATGATCCAAAAACAAATTATCCTTATATCACACTTTTACCAAAAAAATAACTATTCACTTTTCAAAAAAAAAAGAAAATTATTTAAAATCACTTATTTTTTTGTAAATGGTACGTATAGATAGATTTTCACGAAAAAAAAACACCGTTATGTTTTCCGAAAAAACACTATACACAAACTGTGAAACTTATATCACATAGTATAACACACGTTTTTTTCTCGAAACATGAAAATCACATAGAAACTTGAATATATACTATTTGAATATATCAAGCACCAATGCAAGGCGTCAACTGAACGCACCTTATCCCGGGAACACCACGAGAGGCGCTGTTAACAACGTACGTCGTCAGTGTAAGGTCGTCACAATGTTTTCGTAGCGCATGCGTATGTAACATAGCCCATCAGTATATATAATAATGAAAGCAAAGTATAATAAAAGAAATTTATATATATATATATATATATATATAGAGCTTTTTTAATACATTTTTAGTATACTAAAAAAAAGCTCACCGATTGTGTTTTCGATGTGTTTCGACTAAAGCGAGGAGAGAGAGTCATCTCTCTTTCCCCACATAATCAAATTATGTCATTTCACCAATGTTGTTATTATTATTTTGTGTGAGCTTTTCGGGGGAGCTTTTGTTTATGGTTTTATACTTGTGTTTTGTACTTTGTAATTGATTTTATAAAAATTGTCGTATAGGCTAAGAGGTAACCGTAAAGTTTTGAACTTTATGAAGCAATACTGTATATTTTTTTTAAATTATTCAATGATCAATCATTTTGATCCTAATTTCTCGTCTAAGAAATGGATCGGGACTCAGATCTGGGCGCCACTCACGTCAATTATCCTCCCGAAAAAACTTTCAAAACCTACTCCAATAATTCTCGATCATGTTCACTTCGAAAAAAAACAACAACGATTGTTAATTTTTTTTGTCGCTACGAAAATTGGATCTTGCCGTCGTTCATACTGTCGATAAAAGATCCAAAAGTGAGAAATGACGTCCGGACTTTTACATATTCTTGGCCCTTTTTCTAATCCGTTTTAAATTTAAGTTAAATAACAAACCCATATGCTACTAATGAAGCATTATCAGCTTTGTATTTATATAAAAAGCGCTTTAAATATTTAAGGATAAAAACTTTAAATTGTAATATTTCAAAGTCAATGTGAATAAAAATCATGGCAGTAGGGTTCTGTTGTCTATAACCCTAAATTCATTAAGAATTTTTCCAAAGAAAAAACTTTGTGTTTTGAACATTTTCAAAAATTAAAGATTCTATCGTTGATAGTATCATGAATTAATTTGTAATTTACCTTTGACAAAAATTTCTTTATGACATTTTTTTCAAAAATTTCATAATTTTGGAAATATTTAGGGAGTCGGCTAAGATATCATAGTATGAGAAATGATTCACAAGTAACTGAAAAACAAATCAGGTGCAGTGCAAAAGCCAAATAAAGAAAATTCTCATTTATTTTACTTACCAGGTTGATCGAAAATTAAGACATGGTATAGAATAAGAACCAAATTTTACAATATCAAAAATCACAAGTAGATGCCTTACGGGAACTGTTATTATATAATTTCTGAAAAAATTTATTTATTCACAGGTACAAAAGAATTTTTTGCAGAAAGTTTCTCTGTGGTTGTTGCATCAAGGCTCTATTTGTATTTTACGTTACCTTAAAAGGTAACGATACTTTACGAAAACGACTCATATACACAATATGCAAGGTGACAAATTCCTAAATCTGACGCTAGCCCAAACATGAATAAAAGTTGTGGAACCTTGAGTCCATAATGAACGGAAATCATTATAATTTTATTTTGTCTGTTTTTATACCATGCATATATGTAATATGCAAGGTATACTAAGTTTAATCCCAAGTTTGTAACGCTTAAAAATATTGATGCTATGAACAAAATTTTGGTAAAGGTGTTTATAAAATCACCTAATTAGTCGATTTTCGGTTGTCCGTCCGTCTGTCAACTCTGTAACTCAAAAACGAAAAAAGATATCAAGCTGAAAGTTTTACAGCGTACTCAGGGAGTAAACAGTGAGGTCGAGTTGGTAATTGAGCAGCTTACGTCAATTGAATCTTGGGTCAGACCCATCTTGTAAACTGTTAGAGATAGAACAAAAGTTTAAATGTAAAAAATGTTCCTTATAAAAAATAAACAACTTTTGTTTAAAATATTTTTTCTTAAACATCACTGTTTACCCGTGAGGGCGCAAATTAGGCGTAAATTGTATAATATGTACCTATTATATGGGAATAACATTTATGTATGTGTGACATGTATGTATGTGTAATGTGATAGAGTAATAAACATTGTCTATGCATGGTATTTTAACAATTAACCCAGTCAATTGTTTGTTTTCACTTGTTTTATTTAGGATTAGTAAAGGTAATTTTTTTAGAAAGTATACCTTCTTAATACCGCTAGAAGCTAAAAGATTTTATGAAAAATTTTTGTGTTACCATGGGTGATTTCATTACAGATAACTCTTGGACCATTAGTGGGTATAAAAAAAAGTGGGATATTATTAATAGTATATAAAAAGAAAGATATAAGAATGAGAGAGAACAAATAAAAAAAGCTTTAGTTTTTCGGTATAAGAGGGAACTTGGTTTTTTTATTCTTCGACATAGAGAATAGTAAAATAAAAAAAGTAAAGTATTATTAGTGAGTATACTTTGTGTGTATTTATCCCTACAATACCACTTTCATATGTCTAGAGCCAGACGTAGTATTTGATGGTCCTTTTCAAATGGCTGGAAATTTAAGAGACTTTTTCTCTAGGCAAAAACTTTCATAGATGAGGACTCCACATTGAAGGGGCTTTGAAAATAATAATTCGCGGAACAAAGTAAAACGTTGACGTATATTCATTGAGAATGATGATATTCTAACGAGATAATAATGTTAGGCTGATAAATTTGAAAAGTATGACCCAAATTTAGTTGGATTACATACTTGGTTTATCAAAATTGGATAACATTTGGATGTGATAAAGAAAATTTAGATTTTTATGGATTCTGATGACATCATAAAGTTAAAAAATTCGATTTTTTTATAACACAGGCAAATTTGATCCGATTTTATTTTAATTTGTTTTGAATCCCACTAATTTTAGGTCATTATTTTCAGATGTGATGTTAGTTTTTCGGTAGCTATCACTTTTGTGCTTAATTCCGAGACCAGGACTCCACATTCTTGAACCTATTAGAGCTATGTTAATTTTGATAAAATTTTGATCACAAATTTGAAAAGTATGACCCAAATTTAGTAGGATTAAATACATGGTTTATCAAAATTGGATAAAATTTGGATGTGATAGAGCAAAATTAAATTTTTTGGATAACCAAATTACTTTATTTATTATCAACAAAATTTTGATTTTGGAGATTAGTTCCTTATGCAAAGAACCCCAGTATCATATAGGAGAGTAACTAGTTCCTTAAAAATATCTCTTGCTTGATAACGTAGAGAGAAATCAATGCTCTAATATAGAACTCTATCATTTGAATAAATACAGACACTTTAAGGTAAGAGACACGATTATGGTTATCTTCTGCAATTTGCCTTTACTCTTATGTTTAATAGTATCAGTATAGGAATTTTCATCAAAGTCGTTAGAGTCGATCCCGATATATATAAGGCGCAATTTAAATACTTGCCACCGGTGCTATGTACCCTCGCTACATCTGTAAAAAAATAAAAATTTTCTATCGTTCTGAAATGTCAAATACGCCTTATGGATCTAGACCCATGTAAACTTTGTGTGTGTTTATCCCTTACAATACTCACTATTCGTATATAATATTATAAGAGAGATGGTACTTAATTTGTAGATTGCTTTGTTAGAAAAAAATAAAGTCACATTTTAACAAAACAATACAATAAATTCGTAATACAATACAAATTCTACAATACTACAATAATACTAGAGAATATATATATATATATCAAATCCTATCATACAAGCAACAAAAAAATTATACAAAGTAAAAGAGGACGCAAATGTGTCGAAAGTGTACGATTTGTCGAATATTAATGAGTCGGTTGAATCGGTCGGTTCGAATATGAATTCGCAGTTCTGGTCCTGGAATTAAGCATATTAGTGATAAATAGCGTTAAACAGCTGAAAAGAATGACCTAAAATTAGTGGGTTACAAAAAAAATTCCAATAAGATCGGATCAAATTTGCCTGCGTTATCAAAAAAATCTAATTTTTTAACTTCATGACGTCATCAATTTCTAAAAAATTTATTTTTCCTCTATCACATTCAAATTTTATCCAATTTTTGATAAACCAAGTATGTAATCCTACTAAATTTGTCATACTTTTCAAATTTGTGATCAAAATTAACCTAGCTCTAATGGGTATCAAGATGTGGAGTCCCGGTCCCGGAATTAAGCATATAAGTGATAGCTAGCGAAAAATTATTATCACAACTGAAAAGAATGACCTAAAATTAGTGGGTTTCAAAAGAAATTCCAATAGGATCAGATCAAACTTGCCTGTGTTATTAAAAAAATCGAATTTTTTAACTTAACGACGTCATCAATTTCCAAAAAATTTATTTTTGCTCTATCACATTCAAATTTTATCCAATTTTGATCAACCAAGTATGTAATCCTACTAAATTTGTCAAACTTTTCAAATTTGTGATCAAAATCAACCTAGCTCTAAAAGGTTTCAATAATAAAACCTACAAATTGGTGCCTTGCATTGTGGTACTGAACCTTCGAATAGGTTATAGAAATTTGTTGTTAGCTTTTCTACCTTAAAACAACACACCGTATACAACACGGATACGGTACGCATGACTAGTTAAGTATCAAACATGGTTATTTACAAACATTTTAAAGTTTATTGAAGTAAATAATTATAGAGACATAAATATTTGGCGCACCAATCAAATCACTTTATTTTTTTTATATTTTTTCCTAGTTTTTCGTAGAATATGACACTTTATGTCATGTTATTAGAAGCGAAAAACTAAATTAATAACCGTTTTAAAAATCATTTAATAGTATTTTCTTTTCCAAGAAAGTAATATTGAATCAGATTTTTTCTATTCGATAAAATTCGATTTATGTTCAAAACAGTTTTGTAAAAATGAATTTTAAAAACATCAATTTTTTTTGTTACACTAAATTAATTTCGTAGAATCATATTTGTTTTAATTAATTTTAGATTACTAACACAATATTGAAATTGTGCAATGAATTAATTAATCAAGCTACTCATCCAAATGTTAAATGAACCCAATTTTTTTGTATTTTTTAGTTCATAATATAACAATATTATCATGAAATTTTTATTCGAAAACTTTTTGTAATTTTGAATTTTTCAAAATAAAAAAAGGAAAATTTCGAGACCTCCTAGGTTAGGTTAGGTTAGGTTAGAGGCTTTCGTGAGGTGGGACATACTTAAACCATACGATCCGTTGTGATACCGAAAAAAAGGGTTTGCCTATCCCTGGCCACTACTCCATGAATCATTTGGATCTCTTTAAGAATGGCAGGAGAGTTTAGACGTCGACGGACTTTAGGTCGGAGAGGCTGGCTTCTTCAGAAAAATATTTTGTAAATTAAAAAGTAAGCGCTACATTTATAATGTACAAACCTACGAAAGGAACATAGTTCTTACCGAGGGTCCTTTTATTTTAATCTACTAGAGTTTCAGTACTCATATAAGTACCGTTTGCTCCCACTAAGAAATTTTAGAGAAATTAATTCTAGATCTGCGCTTGATATGCGGTCAATACAAAACCAATCTGCATCGCCATCTAGTCATGTTTATCCTATTCCGATAAAAAATCTTCCTGATTTTTGAAAACTGAAGTGACTCTGATCTAAATCAGCGTCACTTCAGTTTTCTCTTTGGATTTAATGTTTATTCGCGTGATGAGAGATTTACTCAAGCATTATGCACATGCATCAAATATTTCGCGTTTTAAATATTCTTTAATTTCATAATTTGAAAAATTATATGCAAAATTAAATTATATGCAGATAGAAAAAGAATCAACCCGATTTACCATTTGAAAAATCAAAGTTAATTATGTTTTAAATCGAGCGCGAGCAAAATGCTCATAATGCGATTACAGACATGGTTATGCAAAATACGGATAACAAATTTTTCCGACTTCCAAGTGTCTAAATTGGGTACATCATACAAATATGACGGCATTAATTCAACATATACAAAAGTTTCGATTTATTAATTACTGTTTTAATGAATAACGAGGTATAAGAGGTTTCTATATAAATTCTTGATAAAAATATCCCATTTAAAAAAGTTTTATTTAAAAAGTAAAAGTTTCATTTATTTATTTTTTAGTCATTCGTTTATTCGTTGTCACTCATAGAAAATATTTTCTTCTGTTTTCTTTTTTATATATTTCTTTGCGTTTCAAATAAAGAAATTAATTGAATTGCAGTTGATCATTACCTAAACGATTTTATTACATCGAAACAAAAAAAAAACAAGAAAGTATTCTTGTTAAGGATGAACTAAAGGTAAAATTTGTTATAAAAGTTTAATCATATATAAAATTCTATCATTTTTACTTTTTGTACATATAACATAAAGGGTAATCGCGCATATTTTGATGTACAATTTGCAACGAATTGATTTCGAATCTCCATTGAATACAACTCGTTTGATTAAGGACGTTCCAAAAAAATGAGTGAAAAAAACTATCCTTATTGGATTTTTTTTGTAGCCCACTAATTTTGGGTCATTCTTTTCATCTCTGATGCCAATTTTTCGCTAGCTATCCCTTATGTGCTTAATTCCGAGACCAGGACTCCAAATTGTTGAAACCTATTAGAGCTAGGTTAATTATGATAAAAAATTTGAAAAATATTACCCAAATTTAGTAGGATTACATACTTGGTTTATCAAAATTGGATAAAATTTGGATTTGATAGAGTAAAATTAAATATTTTGGATTCTGATGACGTCATTAAGTTAAAAAATTCGAATTTTTTGATAACACAGGCAAATTTGATCCGGTCTTATTGGAATTTTTTTTGAAACTCACTAATTTTTTGGTCAGTCTTTTCAGCTGTGATGTCAATTTTTCGCTAGCTATCACTGATGTGCTTAATTCCGACACCAGGACTCATTCTTGAAACTTATTAGAGCTAGGTTAATTTTGATCACAAATTTGAAAAGTATGACCCTAATTTAGTAGGATTACATACTTGGTTTATCAAAATTGGATAAAATTTGAATGTGATAGAGCAAAATTAAATTTTTTGGATTCTGATGACGTCATAAAGTTAAAAAATTCGACTTTTTTTATAATACAGTCAAATTTGATCCCATTTTATTGGAGTTTTTTTTGAAACCCACTAATTTTGGATCCTTTTTTTCAGCAAGGCCTAGTAAAGACAATATTCTTCTTCTGACCATAAATGACTCCGGAACAAATTTCACGTTACAATAAACACCACAAAAATATTGCGGTAATGAATGTTTAACAATATCATATTTATCTGTTTCATTTGACACCATGTGCCGTTTTTGTTATTCGCAGAGCAATCTTAAATCTCAACAAACTCCGTCGTCTTCTAGAAAAAACCGCTCCAAAGCCACCAATGTTATCAAAAACGTTACCTAATTATTAACTTCAACACAACCTTAATGTACAACCTTTCGTTTTTTTGTTTTTCGTTGTTCTTTTATTTTGTATGTATTTTTAAATAGAAATAAAATAAAATTTTTATTTTGTTTAAAAACAATTTGTCTTCGTAACATTCCTTCACAGTTTTCCATGTACACACCATTTTATATAGCCAGTATAACCAGCCAGTTACCAGTAACCAATGATGTACACACACATAACAGTAACAGTAACAGTGAAAACTTTAAATGTAACAACCATTTTCTTCTTCTTATTAGAATGATTCTTCAATTTATTTTATAAACAAACTACTTTATTTTAAAAAGATGTCATGTGTTTTTGTTACTTATACTGTTTTATATAAAACAGAAGAAACAGTAACAGTAGTGGCAAAGTAACATCCTGCACACAAAATATCACTTTATAAATTTTGTATGAGCATAGAGCGAACGAACAGTACAGAAAAATATCACAACACGACTGGAAAAATTGTTTTATATAAATACTGATTTTAAAAATCACTTAACAATTGAATAAATATGAAAACATGAGAATGATACTCGATTTGAGAAGTTTATTTTTTAGTTGACAATATAAACATGTCATGAGCAAAAAATATGCATCATGTTTTGAGTACTCAATAATTGCTCGATGAACTCTATGCTCTCATTTGTAAGCTGGTTGGTAGTCTACTGAGATTGGTTCTTCCGATTACAAGTTTATTGCTACGGGATATACGATTTTAATCAGAAAATTCTCTGAAGTATCGACTACGTCTATCTCAAACTCGAAATCTTAATAAACTTTCCGTACCATTGTTAAATGAACTTTTTGTTCGAAATTATGCTAGAAAATAATTTTGATCTAAATCAGTGACGAAAAAAAAATTTCACCCGATTTTGATAATTTTTTAACTAAAACAAGTGAAAACAAACAATTGACTGAGTTAATTGTTTAAATACCATGTATAGACAGTGTTGATGCGCAATCGTTTGTTTTTTTGACGTCACGTAAATAACAAAAGATATTCACTTTTAAATACACAACACACACACAACTGATATTCCTATATTAATACATACTATAAAATTTGCACCTATTTAACGCCCTCGTGGGTCAACAGTGATGTTTACAAAAAAATGTTTCAAACAAAAGTTTTTTTTTTTCTATAAGGAACATTTTTTACATTTAAACTTTTGTTCTATCTCTAACGGTTTACAAGATGGGTCCTACGGACCCAAGACCCACTTGACCTATGATGCTCATTTACGAACTTGACCTCACTTTTTACGTCCTGAGTACGCTGTAAAAATTTCAGCTCGATATCTTTTTTCGTTTTTGAGTTATCGTGTCCACAGACGGACGGACGGACGGACGGACAACCGGAAATGGATTAATTAGGTGATTCTATGAACACCTATACCAAATTTTTTTTCGTAGCATCAATATTTCTAAGCGTTACAAACTTGGGACGAAACTTAATATACTATGTATATTTCATATATACATGGTATAAAAATCAAAAAAACAAAAACATGATTGTTTTGGATTTTTATTAAGCTTGTAGAGTAATTTTAACCCCAAAAAAACAAAAATCGTGTACATTTGAATATTGGGTGGATAGTGTTCACGATATTGCAATAGCTAGGGCGATTTAGGATGATATTTCGAAAATTTTTCTTCCAATCGTCAAATAAACCCCATTTCCAGACTTTTTAGGCCTAGATAACTTTATATACTTGTTTTTAAGGGGGAAATGGAAAAAATCGTAAAAAAAATTATGTCTCGGAATTGGATGTTTGGCACAAAAATACAAAAATCGAGTTTATGTAACTGTGGAATTAATAGTTTTTGAGATATTGCCTATAATTTTCCAAAACAGCATTATTGCAAAACATACATTTTATTGAAAAAAAATTAGGCTCCTATGTATTTTTGAATTCTAAATGTGCTAAATAATGCAAAGATATGAAACTCTGGTAAAAAAATTCCTATAAATAACGAAAAATGTCAGAGTGTCTTTATCTTAAATGCGGCACACTGTATTAAGATGCAAAGTAATATATTAGAAAGGGCTGTACAATTTAAATCATATTTTCATATCATTTTTAATCTTAAATATTTGTCAAATCATTATAACTGATCTTTAACGTTCGACTTCCAGGAAAGGCTTGCCTCTGGTTTTAGTCAAAAGACTGGTCCCACCATCGTAGCGGCCCATTCATGGGGAAAAAAACTACAAATCAAAAAAAAATTACAACCTGTAAAGGTAGAAAATCAATATAAAATTTAAAATACTGTTTGATTTGAAAAAAAGTCATTTATCTTCTATCCTGAACTGATACGCAACAAAACACTAACACACACATACACAAAATCCCTTTTTCTCTGTTGTTGATAGAACAGACCTGGAGTAAAAAGTGTAATATTAATGCACGATGTGTAGCTATTAGTAGGTAGCATTCATGGATATCTTTTTAAAAAATATGAATACCTACAATACAAAAAAAAAATACTTAGGTGTACGCCACATGACTACCTTGTTGCCAGGTGTTAAAACAAGTAGCCTGTTTCATCAAATACCAAAAATCATAACGTACGAGAACTAAGGCCATTTTAGATTTAGGGTCGATATTCTTTGTACCTTACTTTGATGATGACTCAGGACGTAAAAAGTGAGGTCAAGTTCAAAAATGAGCAACATAGGTCAATTGCGTCTTGACCTATGAGTCTGTAGGACACATCTTATAAACCGTTAGAGATAGAACAAAATTTAAATATAAAAAATATTCCTTATCAAAAAATAAACAACTTTTGTTTGAAACATTTTTCACTGTTTACCCGTGAGATCGCAAATTAGGCGTAAATTGTATAGTATGTATTATATGGGGATATCAGTTACGAATATGTCACATGTATATATGTGTTGTAATGTGATAGAGTAATCAACACTGTCTATGCATGGTATTTCAACAATTAACTCCGTCAATTGATTGTTTTCACTTGTTTTGTGTTAATTTGTGTCCCCACTACCATACATACATACTAAATTATGGGGACATAAAGAATTTCTTTTTGTTTTCAATTTATTAAGGTTTTAACTTCAATTTAAATTTTCTTTTTTTCCACCGGATGTTTTTGGAGAAATCTATGGGAACATATCATCCATCTGCCGTTTTACCATAAAACTAATGTTAAATATGCCTACTTTTGAAGTAATTTATTCATGAAGTCGTTTAAACGAGAAATATTCCGACGAAGCACTAAAAATTTGTTCAAAGATTTTCAAGATTTGAAAAAATAGAAAGTTGCTTGATCACGACAATAATGCTTCCATTACTTATAGCTACAAGGTCGGAAAATAACTAACACATTACATTAAAAAGCATAAGTGTATTTACATATATATATATATATATATATATATATATATATATATATATATATATATATATATATATATATATATATATATATATATATATATATATATATATATATATATATATTATTATTATTTCTATATTATATAGAAATATATAGAAAATTCTAAAACCCTTGTAACGAGGGATTATTAAATCCGAATGACATGCAGTAAATCTGAATTTATTTTCATAAAACAAATGGTGTTCTTTGTATGAATATTAAATAGACGAAAAGAGTGTTGTGCTAGGGCTTTATGCGTGATTTGTTTTTAGTTAATCAGTTTTTTTTGTTTTTTCACTTTCTTTTTTGGAGGGTTCAGTTTGAAAAAAAAGACAAAAACAAATTTTAAAATAGAAAAATGATTGATTAATTTTGGTTCTTGAGAATTATCACAAAAATTTTTTCTCGAAATATAAAAATTTTTCTCTTAATTTTGTTTCTCCTACATTTCTAGTTTTTAGTGTTTTGAGTTCGATTTCATAACTTCTCTATTACAAAAAGCTTTCGAAATATTTATACCTACAAGAATCCGTTTTTCGGTTATATTCGAAATTTCGTAGGATCACCTTGTAATGATTTTCTCAAATGAAAATTGGAAGCCTTCCTTCTTTCTTTAAAATACTTGTTGAATCCTTCCGATATGATTTTTGTTCTTTGAGAGAGCATCCTCAAAAGGTTAAAGACAGCCTCAAAAAGATTGAAGGCGACTCTCCGTTTAAGCATCGTCAAAAAGTTTAAAGAAATACGCCATATAGACAAATTATTTTTTAATACCATTTTAACTTTTCACTCATATAGACAATTTTATGAGCAGATAGTGGCAATTTCAAATGGCTTGTTTTACATAAGTTATATAGGTGATTGATTTTTACGATAAAAGCTTTTCGCCACTTTGTCTCTACAATAAATGTGAATGTATTATAGTTTTAAACTTTTCTTGAAAAATGGTCTGAATATCAATGATAATAAAGTTTAATTAAATAGTTCGAAAATTGATAAATAAAATGGATCAGTAAATTCGAAATTCTTAAATTTACCGTTTATATAAATCCAATTTCGATTTCAAAACGTAAAGTAAACATAAAAGTGTTTGTTGATTTTAGATGTCTGTTGAAGATCTAATAAAAAGATTGAAACGTTACTTAAATAATAACTGTAGTATAGTTATTAAAAACCACCTTGTCCGCTTTACTACGAGTAAATTTATATTAAAAACTAGAGTGATACCCACCCGCTTCACTGGAGTTTAAAAGTAAAGAAATAATGGTAAGGATTGTTTTACACAGGTAAAATATATGTATGGCTTTCTATTTTTTTAAATGTATAATAGTCGTAATTATTCATTGAGTATATCAGAAAAGATGGCCGTGAAATATTTTATATTGACTATTTTTACAGAAATCTGTAATTTATGGTAATGTCAAATGACTACTTTTACAGAAATCTGAAATTTATGGTAATGTTAAATTAAATTAATTTCTAAATATTATTTTTTTTTAATATATCTTTATAAATTATATCTCATGTGTTACACTGAAGTATGAGCTATATTGCTGTACAGTTTGTTTAAAACCTTTCGCTAGTTTTAGCGTGAAACCGTAACAAACAAACAAACAAACATACTTACTTACTTTCGCATTTATAATAGATAGAGATACAATTGAAAAAACACCCTAAGAATAATTTACTTGGTTCGAATCGACCTATATAAACACTTACATATTATTTTCAACTTTAAATTTAAAATAAATAAAATGAATATTTTTTTTAAATTATAAATTTTCATTTATGAAAATGAATGAAAAAATTTTTCTTCTGTGTTTTTATATAGCCAGGCTATGTGTTATTTTTTAAAATAACAAAATCATCTGTTTCAGAGACAATAAATTTTATATGTGTATACATTGTGTACCCCCTTAGAAACGACGGACCGAAGACCGAACGATTGTTACTGTTAGAGAATTGTGTTAAAAACAGAATAAAATAAAGTAAGCCGTGATAAATAGAACCTTAAGAGGATATATCAATAACTTTCTGATCTAAAAATGCAAATAACAAATTCTGTTTAAAAAAGAAGATCTTTTATTGTACTTAAAAGATGAAAATAAATTATGATTGAGTAACTCATACATGACTTTTTTTACATTTAAGTCAATTGGCTGGGCGGCAGGCATGCTGAACGCCTGGGCCTGGCAGTGTATCACGACTACTGCAGGATCTGTCACAGTGGTGAGAATGATGAGAGAATGTCTCATCTTCTGTGTCACTGCCCAGCTCTTGTCATGAAGAGATGGACTTACTTGAGCGAGCCTCTCTTTGACGACCTCTCCGGCCTGGAGTCCGTCGACGTCAAAGCTCTCCTGCTGTTCTTAAACAGCTCTAAATGGTTCATGGAGTAGTGGCCGGGGATGGGCCAATCCTTTTTCGGTATCACAATGGACCCTATGGTCTAAGTGTGTCCCACCCCAGGACAGCCACTTTAACCTAACCTAATCTAAGTCAATTAAAGATGATTTGGATAAGCAACGATATTAAAGATCATTAGGAGCGCCTCAAGCTTTTACAAATAATTATGGATTAGTGATTCGTAGAAATAATTATATTCTTCTTTGTAGTACAATAAAAGCCTATTCTTAATATAAACAAGTGAAAACCAACAATTGACTGAGTTAATTGTTGAAATACCATGTATAGACAGTGTTGATTACTCTGTCACATTACACATACAAACATATGACACATACATAACTGATCAAGTATAGTACATATTATAAAATAAGGAACATTTTTTACATTTAAACTTTTGTTCTATCTCTAACGGTTTAGAAGATTGACAAGACCCAATTGACCCATGATGCTCATTTACGAACTTGACCTCACTTTTTACGTCCTGAGTACGCTGTAAAAATTTCAGCTCGATATCTTTTTTCGTTTTTGAGTTATCGTGTCCATAGACGGACGGACGGACAACCGGAAATGGACTAATTAGTGATTTTATATTTTATATAGTGATTTTATGAACACCTATGACAAAATTTTTTTCCTTGCATCATTATTTTTAAGCGTTACAAACTTGGGACTAAACTTAATATACTATGTATATTTCATATATACATGGTATAAAAGTAGTTCTTATTTAAATTTTTAATAAAAACTAAAAAGGTATATGTATTAAATATGCTGAAAGCGATGGAAAAATCAGGTCATGTTTATCATAAAAATGCATTGTTCAATTTATATATGTTATATTTGTTTTCTTCTCACCAATCCCTTTCATTAGATACCCGTATTATGGGAGTGCATAAAAATGTCCATACTTTGATTTTTTGTAACATAAGCTAGCCTTGAATAAACAAGTAACGTTTTTAAAGGAAACAGTTTAATTTAACAGGTTCGATCTTTTATTATGATTGAAAATACCTTATATTTACCAAAATTATACATTCGAAATAATTCAATTGTATTGCTTAGCTCGAAAACACACATTGAAGTTCCCAAGGTTGGCCTGTGTAATGTAACCAGGGTGAAGTCCGCCATCTTGTCCACCATATTTGATTCAGAATGACGTCACCTTGCTTATTATGGATTGTTAACCAAAATATACGTGTATGCAAAATTTCAGATCAATCGGTTGAGGAAAACTGGTTTAAAATTAAACTGCAAGAGTTTTGTCTAGCCTAGCTAAAAAAAAAATTTTCCCAGCTTAAAAAATTTCTTCCAGGAAAAAAGGCTACGTTGGGATTTCTACAAATTAAATATAGATTCATGAGAGAATCCATAAGAAAACTTACAAAAATACCTCAAGATTTTTAGAAGACTTGTATGAAATTACAAATAAAATACGGAATCAATTGGAAAAATTTATCAAATCATTCACATGTTTTTTTTTTCGATTCTCGGTGCAAATACAAGAGTTTCCTTTTAGGAAATTAATAAAATAAAAAGTAGAAAACAAACTTACCATTCTGTACATTATATTCAGGAAAAAAAAATTCATTCGGTTTCTAATAGGAAAAGCGTAAAAATGAAAAAATATAAAAAGTATATGTGTATAGTTAGTTATACTACAAAATGGCATGTGTAAATGTAAAAAAGGCGAACAGAAGAACATTATTATCAGGATGACTACGCTACTATAGTAGCCTTTAGAAAAAAAAAAAGAAACATGCACACAAATTTAAAACATGCATGGCCAAAATAATTGAGCTTATTCGAAAAACAAAGATTTGTTAATTCAGCGTAAAAATGCAAATCTTTTTTGCTTTGAATGTTGCTTATTTTTATGGTGGAAGCGCATATAAAATACCAATGCAGAAATTCAAATTTTATGAGCGATTCCATAGCAGTTCAACTAAAAAACCTTCAGGTCCATTTGGGAGTCTGGGTGCTCGTCAAAGAATTTCTTCCTTAGTAATATTTAGCCAAACAAGTGGGTAACATTTGCAACTGACCAAAGAGAGCAACATGTACAAAAAATCGATTGGAAAAATCCAGATCAAAGTTTATCGGATGTAGTTACGGTTAAATCAGCTGAGCAACTAGGGTTTATTTTCTAAATAAAAAGAAACATGCATAAAGAATTTGTTCTATTCACTTATTCGAATTCGTACTCGTAAACTAGTAAATTAAAGAATATTTATCGAAATATTTATCGAATTATACAGAACGCGTGAGCAAATCTTTCATCACGCGACTAAAGTATACTCCCAAAAAAATGACTGGGTAAGAACGGTTAACCTGACTGGATAAGTCTGTATTTCATACCTACTGAAGGTCTAAATTTCATAAATTGATAAAATGATTATGAGATTCGAATTCCCAGTAGTAATAAAAATGTATAGATAGTGTTCATGACGCAATCGTTTGTTTTTGACGGCCCGTTAGTAAAGAAAGATATCCACTTTTAGATAACCACACATTCATAACTGATTTGCCGATTACCATAATACATACAATAAAATTTGCGTCTAAATTGCGCCCTCGTAGGTAAACAGTAATATTTACAAAAAAAATACTTCAAAATACTTGTTTATTTTTTTATAAGGAACATTTTCTACATCTAAACTTTTGTTCTATCTCTAACGGTTTACAAGATGGGTCCTACGGACCTAAGACACAATTGACCTATGTTGCTTATTTACGACCTCACTTATTACGCCCTGAGCACACTGTGAAAATATCAACTTGATATCTTTTTTCGTTTTTGAGTTATCGTGATGACATATGGACAAGCAGACAGACGACAGACAGACAGACAGGCAGACAACCGGAAATAGATTAGGCGATTTCATGAAAATCTATACCAAAATTTTGTTGGTAGCACCAATATTTTTAAGCGTTACAAACTTGGGACAAAACTTAATATTATATGATATGTTTCATATATACATGGTATAAAAATACAAGCTATTAGAAAAATTTCATATACTTGACGTTCAAAGACGATTTTTTTTTCAGGATAAAATTCTGGTAACGAATTTTTTTCAGAATGTTCAATTGGAAACTGTTCAATTTTCCAGTAATTGAAGTGTACCTTATGTATAGTGAAAATGTCATCACTATAAATCACCGTTGTGTCTAATTTCTAAAATATATATATATATATATATGTATTAAAATCTGGTTCTTTATATTTTCACATTTTCTTTTTACACGCAATTGTCAGAAAAATAAATTGTTTGATGAATAAATCCTTTTGTGTTGAAAAGAAGAGCAAATACACTTTTCATTTCAGAATTTTTTTTTTAAATTCATAAAATATAAAAGTATAATCTACCTTTTTTTCACTTTTTCTTCGTTTCATGTTGATAATAAAAATTTTTATTTTTTAAGAAATTTTATCATATTCTTACACCGATAAAGAAAAAGGCGTTGTACTCTGTGTCTCTTGTTTTTTTTTTTTTGGGTGGTACTTGTTGTGGTTGGTACTTGTTGAAACAATATTATTTATATTTATAGGCAATTTACATAACTTATGTTGACTGTATTATGTTATGGATGGTAAAAGATTGTGTCGGATTCAAGAGCATTTTACATTTTATGCACCTTTTCTCGAATTCAAGTAGAATTTGCAAAATTCTTTAAAACCCTCAACAATCCTAAGAAACATTTTAACTTATAATTTCTTTTTTATTATTTGAAGTATATCAAGGTATACTAAGTTTAGTCTCAAGTTTGTAACGCTTTAAGATATTGATGCTACGAACAAAATTTTTGTATAGGTGCTCATAAAATCACCTAAATATTCCAATCCCGATTGTCTAAAAAGATAACATAAAAACGACATGAGATATCAAGTTGAAATTTTTGTAGCATGCTTAGGACGTAAAAAGTTACTTTGAGTTCGTAAATCAGTAACATAGGAAGGTCGTACTACCTTAAAAATGGAGAAAATCAATTTTCAAGATGTTATTTAAAAGATTTAAACGTGTAGTTGCGACACTCATTGCTTACAGATTAGTTTCTTGATTCGTAAAAATGTGCATATTTCAGTAGATCAATTATTATTAACGAATTATAAAGCGTTTTAAGTTGGTAAATAAGGAAATGCTGACATCGAAATTACCAAAATTACATAACATTATTTTGGCATGTTTATGTTGCTTTGTTATTAATAATTCCAGTTGTTGACGTCATTATTATTTGCTTGATTACCATGGACAGATTACAATGTTAGTTTGAATAACTATTTCATATAGTTAACATAAATACACTATTATGTACTTACTAAACATAGCAGCGAATATTCACAGAGAGATTCCTATAGTTTCGACAAAACCAGATTATATGTGCATATAAGCAAAATGGAATCCAATTGAAAAATCAATTGTGCAATCACGTGTTTTAAACTTTACATAAACTTGACAAGAAAGAGCTATTTTCAAAACTTTCAAATTTATCGATAAAAACAGTCTAACCTGGGAAATGACTTCTCGCCGCAGTTGATTTTTTTGGAATTTGGTGGAAAATGTTTGCCTAAGTATACTCAACAACGTCATATATATGATACTTGTGCTTTTTGGATTTACCCCTATAGGCGGAAACAGAATTATCCTACTTCCGGACATCAGTTTCTCCTTATGTAACATTTTTTTAAAAAGTATTGGATTTCATATTTCGTACAATTTTCGACATTTTTTACCTAACGTCACCGTTTTCTAGGTATAGAAAAAATATCTTAATCTTTTTTGAAAAAGTTCGATCTCATTTCAAATGAGTGTAAAATATGATTAAAACCAACTAGACAATTTTTGAATTATCTTCATTCTTGGGGTATTTTTTTAACATCCCTACTAGATATAATGAAATGTATAATCGAACAGGAAACAAACTCAAAAAATTCTGGCTTGGCAGGTATACCATCTGAAATACCGAGATGTGTGATAGATATTATTCTGATATATTTGGTATACTTGTAGTCGGGGCAGAGTAAATCACACATTATACATAACATAGTCAAGAAAATTATATATGCTTTGACTTAAATACATATATGAATTTGAATGAACGCTGTTCAAATTTTCTTCAAATATACTGGTTTGAATTCTATAGATTTTGAGGTTTCCAATTTCACTGCAGATAACTGCAGCAATTTTCTAAAAATAGCATATCCATATACGCAGCAATACAAATGTATTCCAAAAAAACGATCACGCAAATCAAATCAAATTAGTATCTCTGGAATATTCCAAAATATGTATTGTTTAGGCTCGGATGACTATTTGTATATCTTAATAATCACTATCTTTGGTGGTTCAACAACCAAATTTCGGTCATAGTGACTTTCCTTTTCACCGTTGATAAGAATCTCAAATATTGTCGGTTGAATTTTATATCTGTAGGGACAGACAAGAAACTTTGCGCAGAATGGTTGAAAGAAAAAATCAAAAGCAGCTATTTCAACAACAAAAAACTGGCAAAGGAGCTATGTGCATTTTTCTATCTTATCTGGGAATTGTGAATCCCAAATCTCCATTTTCTTCTAATAGAATTCAGTTGTAGTTGTACTAATATAAAGCATCAAACTGAAAAAAAAATTTAAACCTGCAAAACATCCTAAAAATTTTTATGACTCCCTGTTAGAATCCTCTGACGCAGAAAATTATTGACAGTAATAATAATAATAATCCAGGTTACACATATTATTATAGCCTTGGAGTCACAAATAGAAAATTTCATTTCATCTATTATAAGCATGGCGATCTTCAATTGGTTATCGAAAGGAAAATGATTGTCACAACGCTGGGTTAAATTGCAGGTTAATTTTTTTTTAATTACGAACTTTTTCGAACAGTTGTTAACAAAATTAATTTATGGTGCTATGATATGCAAACTTTGTTTTTTTTTAGAAATTCGTATCTTTGAGTCGGCAAAACACTTTTGTATGATAGCCAATTTGACAGCAGATAAACCACCAAGCATAGTGCTTGGTTTGCCACTTCGTAATGAATATAATTTCACTAATTTCAGTTTATTTTTATTTTGCTCCATACCAAATGCAAATTTTGTCCAATTTTGATCAATCAAGTAAGTAATTCAACTAATTTTGGGGCAATCTTTTCAATAAAATTCAAAAACGCAGTATCGTAATTTCCTCATTTAGCTTAAGAACTGATATAAACGAATAACTACTTAAAAAAATGAAAAATATTACCCAAAATTATTGGGTTTCAAAAAAAACAATTCAATGCGATAAAATTCGTCTAAAATATCAAAAAAATTGATTTTTTAAACTGTATGACGTCATAAAATAGTCCAAAAAATTTAATTTTGCTCTACCAAAGGCAAGTTTTATCTAATTTAGGCCAATCAAGTATGTAATTCCGCTAACTTTGGGTCATTTTTTTCAAATATTTGGTATCTGTCAAAAATTTAACGTATCTTCAATAAATTTTAAAAATGCCGTATCGTGGTATAAGGTACATTTGGTTTAATATTTCAACCATAAGTTTAAACTTGCCTATAAGTTCAATTTATCGTTCAAGGATTCTGCCTCGATAACCACCAATGATGACCATCATTTTCCTCTTCCAATGAAGGATCATCAAACTTTTAACAAATGAAATTTTCTGATAGTTTCTCCAAGTCTATTAAAATTTGTTCGTTTTGGGGAATAGTAAATTTGAATAGGAACAAGTGAAAACAAACAATTGACTGAGTTAAATGTTGAAATACCATGTATAGACAGTGTTGATGCGCAATCGTTTGTTTTTTTGACGTCACGTAAATAACAAAAGATATTCACTTATAAGTAGACACACACACAACCGATATTCCTTTATTAATACATACTATAAAATTTGCACCTATTTAACGCCCTCGTGGGTAAACAGTGATGTTTACAAAAAAAATGTTTCAAACAAAAGTTTTTTTAGTTTTTTATAAGGAACATTTTTTACATTTAAACTTTTGTTCTATCTCTAACGGTTTACAAGAAGGGTACTACGGACCCAAGACCCAATTGACCTATGATGCTCATTTACGAACTTGACCTCACTTTTTACGTCCTGAGTACGCTGTAAAAATTTCAGCTCGATATCTTTTTTCGTTTTTGAGTTATCGTGTCCACAGACGGACGGACGAACAACCGGAAATGGATTAATTAGGTGATTCTATGAACACCTATACCAAAATTTTGTTCGTAGCATCAATATTTTTAAGCGTTACAAAATTGGGACGAAACTTAATATACTATGTATATTTCATATATACATGGTATAATTATACAAATATATATTTGTGTGGCTATAAATCATTGAACGAGAAAATTATTATTGATAAACAGAAATCATAAGCCTTTTTAATGGTAATGATATGCATACATACACAACATTGATTCGGTATACAATTATACATGCACCGGTAATATTATTTATAAAGAACTACATAGGTTTTAATTACATACATATTGATTTTTAATAATAAATTATTTCACTATTGTAAATAATATAAAGTTTGTTTACAAAAACATAAAAGCACAAATATGACGTAATGTTATATCTATGTTTGTGGAAAATTCATCGAATGGGTACCATTCAAATAACTGGAAATGTAGTCGAAGCGCAGCACAGTGGAGTATTTATACCAAATTTCCGAACAAAAGTCAGAAAACTCAACTTTATTGTTTTGTATTAGAGCTGTTTTACATAACCAGTCCATCACAATCAGCTATCTGCTCTTGCGGATGCATATTATTGTTGTTGTTGTTCTCGATTTACCGTGTCATTCAATTTACATTTACTTCGTTTGTTAGTAAAATTAAGTAAGGATTTTTTTTTTTTGGGAGACGTAGGTTTATGCTTTATTTATTATTAAACATCCACAAAAAAATATTATCTATCCCCTCTCAATTTTATTAAAATTATTAATTGTTTTATGTTATCTTATTATTTATTATTATTATTATTATTAAAAAGATTGTTTATTACTCGATCCAATGAAAATACTAAATTAAATTTGTTTTTTAAACTGAATCCTCCTTAAGAAACGCTTTAGACTAGCAATGCTGAAATACTCTATATACATGATTTTTTGTAATTCAGCTATGAAATGTTATAACTTTTTGTTGCTAAAATGAGTGTCAAAATTATTACATTTCGTAACTGAATTACAAAAACATATGAATTATTCTGGAAATGGAATGGTTAATCTTAAAGTTAATAAATAGAGAACTTGAATTACGTATACGTTAAACATATTTAGTAGTTTTCGATTATTTGACAGATACTTAACATTTACGTCATAGAAGTTGCATATGTATTATTTTTTTAAGTGAACTTTAACATTTATCCTTTCATTGAATTAAAAATTTATTGTTTATTAACAAATAGAAACATTTGCATCAATAACTCATGCCTTGCTAATGATATTTGACACCTTGGAAACACATTTCATGCGGTTTTAATAAAAGGCGAGCGGTTTCTTTCATTTTTCTTTATTAGCCAATTTTTGTAGAATCATTTACTGAACTAATTTTCTCATAATTATAAAAATATTGTTTGAATCGCTATGTATTGATTGAGGAATTCTTACAATCATTTTGAAAACTATCCGATCTAGTTTAAGGTCAGGATAGCTCTTCGATTACAAATACCATTGCTATGGTAGCAAGCAATATCGTATGTAGTACATAATTTATGAAATTTATTAATTATTATTTACGTTGTAGTGTAAAATTTGCTGTTGTATGTTGGTTACAAAGATGAAACTATGCTCATTATTATAACAAGTGAAAACAAACAATCGACTGAGTTAATTGTTGAAATACCATGTATAGACAGTGTTGATTAATCTGTCACATTACACATATACATACATGCCACACATACATGACTGATATTACCATATAATACATACCATAATTTGCGCTCTCACGGGTAAATAGTGATGTTAACGAAAAAATGTTTGGAACAAAAGTTGGTTATTTTTTTTATAAGGAATATTTTTTACACTAAACTTTTGTTCTATTTCTAACGGTTTACAATTTCAGCTTGATATTTGTTTTCGTTTTTGAGTTATCGTGTTGAAAGACAGGCAGGTGGACAGACGAAATGGAATATAGGTGAAATGGAATAATTAAGTGATTTTATGAACACCTATATCCAAATTTTGTTGGTAGCATCAATATTTTTAAGCGTTACAAATTTGGGACTAAACTTAATATACTATGATATATTTTATATATACATGGTATAAAAAATATCATATCATCATGATCGTTATATGTTACGTCGAATAAACTTTTTGAATTAAAATATTTGTTTTGTCCTCTTTAATACTACAAGTAAATATTACAAAATTATATTTTATAATTAAAATTCTTCACTTTATAGCTGTAAATATAGGTAAATAAATGATGCCTATATTCACAGCTTTAAGCTTTTACATACATACGGTTTATATAAATGCTTCAAATATAATTCTACCTTTATATCAGTTTATTTATTCATTTTTTATCCGAAAGTATAAAATTACTGTTCTGTATCGAAGGTTTACGAAGTGGTGGGGGTATTATAGACTCAGGCCATAACTTATGTGATTTTGAAGCAGTATGAAATATAAAGAATGCAGTTTTTTAGAAGCCTTTGCTCGTAGCATCAATATTTTTAAGTGTTACAAACTTGGGATTGAACTTAATATTCCTTAATTCCTTAATATGCCAAAATTAGGTACTTTTTAGGTGCTAATTAGATACCAAAGTCAGAAAGTAGGTGCTATGTAACTTACAGTACACAGTATTTTTCTAAAACTTCATGGAATGTGTTTCTTAGGTGTCAAATATCATTAGTTATTTGTTAATTTGTTATCATTTGTTAATAAACAATAAATTGTTAATTCAATGAAACGATCAACGTTAAAGTTGACTTACAAAATTAATAAATAGGCAACTCGTATGACGTATACGTTATACATGTATAATAGTTTTCGATTATTTGACAAACACTTAACATTAACGTCATACAAGTTGCCTAATTACTAATTTCTTAAGTGAACTTTAACATTGATCGTTTTATTAATTAAAAATTTTTTGTTCATTAACAAATAGAAACATTTGTACCACTTCTCGAAAACCATTTTTTAAGTAAAATTCTTGGAAGAAAAAGAGAATATCTTATCTTCTTGAAAACGATTTAGTTTTAGAAGCTCCAAGATTCATATTTTGGTTAAACATCAATGGATGAAGCTGGCGATATTCTGAGTATATTAACTTGTATTTTAAGTGAGAAAACAGAAGATTCTGAAAGAAAAGTAGTTTACGATTACATTATTATTTAAAGATGTATTACATCAACTTTTTAGTTATCCTAATAATATTCAAGAAGCTTTTAAGTCAAGCGTTACTTGTATACTTGGTAGTTCTTTAGCAAAGAGAATTTCTGAGTAAATTATCTTAATAAAGTCTTGGAGATATTGTTAGGTAATATAAAATCAACTTTAAACATTGTGTAGAGTAGATATAGATATATACAGGGTGAACCATTTTAATATATTATAGCTCTAATCTTATGACATCCGATTGGACCTAGTTCTCCAGGTTGCATTTAATAGTCAATTTAGATCCTAAAAGGTAAGAGATAGAATATCATTTTAAAGTGGGAACTTGATCCTCATAAAAAACTAAGAAATTTTTGTGAAATTTGTTAGCTTTCGGAGGAAATATGACTTAAAATTATTTCATAATTGCATTTAATCGAAATAAAATACGCTTAAAATTTATCGATAATTGTATGTCCGAATCATGGGCACTGGATCCTCTGTTGCTTTTGGCAACTTTTGGCTAAAGTCTTTTTCTGTTGCTAGCGTGTTTTTTTTCTATTAATTGCAATAATGACATTATTTTAAGTCGTATTTCCTCCGAAAGCTAACGGTTTTCGAAAAAATATTTTAAATAACAAATTTTTATTATTTAGGATCTATTGGCCATTGACTATTAAAGCAATGTGATGTCAGAACATAATGTGACGACAGCTATTTTTTGATAGGTTAATTTCAAAACGAACTACAATACGAGTTTTTAGCCATAATAGATTAAAATGGTCCACCCTGTACATAAAGAATAACATTGAACCAACATCATCATGGATACAATTTTAAAATAAAATTTTCAGTTTACAGTTGTTTGCTACAAAATGTGGAAAATGGTAAAATATTTAAAATAAATAATATTATATTTTCTGGATGAAAATGTAAACATACACATACACAGAAGAGATTTGCCTAGGAAGATCTTTTATATTTAGATTGCCTTAACACAATCTGTTAGTTTTCGAAGTCATATTTTATAAATTTGTCATAAAAAGAGGCTTAATTTTTCGCAAACTTTTTGAGGACTTGTGTGGTTTACGACAGTAGATAAGCCCATATTTGATTATTATTATTATTACCCAACTGTCGCAAGACACGCCTTAGGGTTTATTGGAAAATCGGAATTAGAGGTTCACATCTTTGAGTTGTCATCACTCTTTTGTTTGATAACCAATTTGACAGCAGCAATTGATTTGTGCTTAGTTTGATTTGCTATTTCATAATAAATATACTCCCGCTAGAGCAAATCTTGCGAACTATTGTAAATGTTTTATTATTATAAATACCAAAAACCGACTAACGCGCCTTTAGTAGTTTTCACTTCAAAAAATCGTTAAATCGGTATTTTTCGAAGAATACGTGAATGAGAATTATCGGAGTAGATTAGCATAGTATATTACACTACAAGGGCAGAAAGTATGAGAATCCTGCACTACGCGATATAATCATAGCGGGCAGTTTAGGTCTCCCAAACTTTCTACTCGTGTGAAGTACCATTTTACTTTATTTTCGTCCGAAATTACGTTTTTATTTGGTCACCGAAAGTTCCACATTTAAATATACTTTCGGCTATGGATAAAGAATATGTTTTTTGGGAGAATTCTAACAAGTGATGCTAGTGACGTTCAGATAACAGTCTTTAAGGTAGTTCCTCCGCGACAGTCCAGTCAAAAAGTTTTGGACTAATACTATCATTCAGCGCATTAACTGTGCTATGACTACTATGACTATACCATATATTATTTTCACAAGACTGTAGTTCCTCACAACTGTATCTCCTATACGTATAAACACACACACTATGATATATACCTTTACCATTAGTCTTTATATCCTCTCCACAAAAAAAAATCGCTAAAACGAGTTATTTATTTAAGTTTTTTATCGAAACTATATGGTAAATAATTTTTATTTTTTTTAATATATTTTCTAAATATAGTATTCTACATTATATTAGTTTTTCATAGAGATGGTGAACGTCATTCATTGATAAATAAATATAATATTTGTAAATTTGTGTATTTTTATACGCTTCTCCCATGTACACGTACAAATTGCGTCACTTTTAATTGCTAATATCTCATGTATGACATGGTAAATCATCTTCTAATTTTAACAGCATGTGTATTATGAATTAAATATTTTATATTCTGAGTTTTGAGAAATTCTTGAAATATCACTTTCGTGTAGGTACTACCATAACAGATTTCAAACTAGGGGCTGATCTTTTTCTGGCCAACCGTGACAACCTTCCTAAATATTTATTTGGATAGGTACATATGTACAAGTAATGTATGAACACATATATTATACGTAGAGGTATGTACATGTTTAGTATTTATTTTTATAGGTATGGATAAACAAAAAAATATAACAAGCAAAACAAACTTTTCACAGCAAGCTTTTAAGAGAATTTTATATTAATTAGTAAATAGGATTGTTTTTAAACATTGGAGAATACACACACTACTAGCAGTTACATATCCGCATCCATCATTTATTCTCTCCCACTTTGATCACAATTTCATGGGCTTCTATTTTTTTGGTATGGAACTCTATGGATTTTTTTGGCAATAAATTACAGCACATGTTTCTCGCTGATAAAGTAGCTTTCTATTATTTCTCTGCTCTCATATTTTCACTCTCAAACATCATTCAGTAATCACGTAATCAAACTATTTTAAATTAATTTTTTAATAAACAAATAATTTTAAAAAATTGATGGATTTTTGTGTTATAGTGTTTTCAAAATCGCACTTTTATCTGCCTCATCGTGTACCTAATTTTATTATTTGCTAACAACTATTAAAAAATTTTCTGAGTTATATAAATAATTAGATGGTAGGAAAATATTTTTAATACATTTTTTAACATAATAATTTTTCATTTTTCATTTATATTTCTATGAATTTTAAAGTCAAATTAAAATTTTTAAAATATTTTTATTTTTTTTATTTTAATGTATATTTCGTTGAAGTATACTATTTAATTATTTATACATTAAGAAATTCTCCGAAATTTTTTTAATTAAATGCTTCTCTTTTTTTTTAAATACTTTTTATCAGTAATTTGTTAATATTACGACAGCTTGAAGATATTTTAGATTTTTATTTCTTTACTGAACATATGTAGGGTTGAGGCAGGACTAGCACCTGAGAGCGATAGCGTAAACTAAAGCGGAATGCATATTAGTAAATCATCTTTCATTTCTTTCTTAATGATCGCACCTTGGCCATCATCAAGTATGAATCAAGAATACTTAAATATAATACGAGAAGAAATAAAATTGTTTAAAAAAAATACATCGACCTGGGCGGGGCTCGAACCGGGTGCCTTTAGAATACTAAACATATGATTATATCAGTTATCTAATCTACAAACACTTTAAACAACCGTTGTTTTTCACAATTAAATAAGATTTTTATATGTATTATAAGAATTTCAAATAAACAAGTGAAAACAAACAATTGACTGGGTTAATTGTTGAAATACCATGTATAGTCAGTGTTGATTTCTTTATCACATTACATATACCAACATGTGACACATACATAACTGATAATCAAGTATAGTACATATTATAAAATTTCCGCCCTAATTGTCGCCCTCATGGGTAAACAGTGATGTTTACGAAAAAATGTTTCAAACTAAAGTTGTTTAATTTTTGATAAGGAACATTTTTTACATTTAAACTTTTGTTCTATCTCTAACGGTTTACAAGATGGGTACTACGGACCCATGACCCAATTGACCCATGTTGCTCATTTACGAACTTGACCTCACTTTTTACGTCCTAAGCACGCTGTAAAAATTTCAACTTGATATCTCTTTTAGTTTTTGAGTAATCGTGACCACAGACGGCCGGACGGACGGACGGACGGACAACCGGATATGGATTAATTAGGTGATTTTATGAACACCTATACCAATTTTTTTTTTTGTAGCATCAATATTTTTAGGCGTTACAAACTTGGGACTAAACTTATAATACTATGTATATTTCATATATACATGGTATAAAAATTATTTTTCTCTATGTTTGAAATCGATCTTAACCATTTCTTTAAGTTGAATCGTAAAATGAATTGACCTACAACCAAATTTTATATTGAATTTTTTTTTTTCATAAATGCATCTTTTGGTTCATGGATCAATAATAAAATAGTCAGTATTACACGATCATATCATAGAATTAGTCGGACGATTAGTAATGAAACTATACTATGAAAGTATGAATGTATGGACTTGTCAGTGTTCGCTGAAGATCGGATTCTCTTTCCGCAGTATGGCTTCAAAATTTTTCATGAAATTGTTGTAGTAAATAACCCGAAAGTTTAAGGATATTTTTCTAATTTTATTTAAACCAAATATTATAAAATCGAGTGCATTTTAATGCCCAAGTTACAAGTTTTAGGATATTGATGTCAGAATTCACATAACTTAGTTGTTAAACCGTCTTCAAAAGAGGAAAGACTGTCAAAAAAACTACACCTGAAGTGTTCTTTAACCGAAGAGAACATCGCCTTAACTAATTACGGGAATTTATTTAAATTAAAACTTAAACAACATTAAAAAACAAAAACTACCACGTGATAGTCTTCAACTCTCTCACTATCGCTTATCCTCTATCCATAACACTTGCAATATGGACAATTCAGTCGTTAATGACAAAGCGCTACATGCTATCTTTAAACACACTTACTCCCGCTGATCTGCATCCTATCTTTCAACTTTATTTCAACACCTTGGAAAATGGCTTCGGTTTTCGGCAACGGAGATCGTTGCTCTCGCAATATGGTCTAGACATGAGTTTACAACGTATTAGTAGTACCGTTATATCTCCAGCCACAGTTATCGTAGCATGATATACTATAACTATGTACTATTCTGATGTATAAGATAAGGTACTATGAAATTTCATTGAAATCCGTCTAGTAGTTTTTGTGAGATAGCGTAACAAACTTCTTCGTTTATAATATTCGTAAAAATTGCTTTTTGATAGGAATATAAAATCCTGTCTCTAGTTATAACTAATAATATTGATCGTGTGAGGCGGACTTTAAGGTAAATAATATATCTCTATCTCAACTATTTGAGTTGTATAAAACAAAGATAGGAATATATACAACACATACATATGAATGTGATGTAGTAACTCAAGTCCATGGTGCAGTCACTACAGTACGTGTATGGCAGATATAAGGTAGGGGGTATTATTGAGTGTATGACAACGTGCCTCTTTGCCCAGACATCACACACAGAAAATATTTTTACATATTTCTCAGTTGATTATTGACATCGGTGTAGTGTAGATCTATTCTATATATCTCGGTCAGTTTTTTACACAACTGAGAGTTTTTTTTTGTCACAGTTTTGTTCTTTTTTTCTATATTGTTGTTTGGAAATAGATAAAACAGTTCAGTGCAGTTTAATGTGCGCAGGTTTTATTGCTGTTCCATTTTACAACAAAAACAAAATATTATTTGAGTCACCTTTTTACATACACACAAAATCAAAGTTGTTTGTAAACAAAGAAACCATTTTAGAATGATACAAAAAATGTGATAGAAAATAATGTCTGGTTCTACATTGCTCCCTAGTTTGAGATATTTATAGAGTTACCGCCTCCTAGTGATTATTTTTTTTATGTGTTTGTAACATTTCAAAAGATTTGAAAAAAATGAATATAAAAAGTGAGAATTTATGTAAAAAACTTTTGTTAAATAATAAACAATATTTAATAATTTTAATATGCTCGTGTATGATTTCGACAGCGAATTCGAGTTCGTCAGCGTTAGCATCAGATCGAATTTTTCATAGACGACAACATAATAATAATGATGTAGAGAATTCTGGTGCAAGTTCGTTTTCAACAATACCAGAAGATACATCACGTATTAAACATGTTGATGGTTTCCATTCAGCGTTTATCAGTTATTTCGATGAGAGTTTAAATACATATCGTAATAAAAGTGAGGTTGGAACATATGGTGAAGGCCATGTTGGTCCTGTATGGGGTTATGTTTATCATATTGTATCCAAGTATGATAAAAATGATCATACCGGTTGTGAATTACCGTTGTCAACAACACAAAGTGAAATCAGTGAATTACCACCGAATAAACCATGGATTGCGTTAATTAAACGTGGTAAATGTAATTTTGAGGATAAAGTGAATAATGCACATAAGAGTAATGCTGCGGGTGTACTTGTTTACGATGATCGGGATAAGGATCATTTAGATCGAATGAAATTGTTAAATACTGAACGTAAGTATTACAAAATAAGTTTTCATGTTTTGATTTCTCCTGCTTTTTTTTTGAACGAAGTTCCTTAACGCGGCTTGCCATGGTGAGCGAGTCAACTGGCAAAAACCTTCACGAAACAAAATGAGATATGCAATGTGAGTATGTGTGTGTACCATATCCATGGAAACCACGATATGTTATCTTCTGTGTATTATTTTAATTTATTATAGTACAGGAATTTTGCATTTTTGTACTTTTTATATCTAAAACTAGTTATGGATGCATATGCATTACTAGTTTTGAATGTAAATAGTATTAAAATGCGCAAATTGGTGTACTATAATTATGTGCGTCTTGGAACGCACCTACTTGACACTACAGATTGGACAGATTACATATATGTAATTATTTAACGTTTACATTTGTTTCTGTACAGCTTCGTAAGGAACTTCGTTCCTAACGGGGGGTCCCTCGACCGCAATCTTTTATTCGTTAATTATTAATATTATGCTTTTTGATGAAAAATTTCTTCGAAGCTGCTTTGAAATGACAACATGAACTGAGCAATATACTGAAGACTTGAAGAAAGATACTATCGAAGGATTATACTTGGCTTTTCTCCTCATCGAGTTTTTTAAGAACCCCTACGTTGCCTTCAATTTCAGCTTGTTTAAGAAATCAACTTTATTGTGCTTTTGGAATAAGCAAACTTACTCCTAAACTAGCACCATTTCTGAACCTTTGCGGGATTCAAGGCACTACGAAGTTAAAAAAGTAGACAACCGCAAACAAAAGAAGGAGGGGCCAATTGTAGACCAAATTATGGAGTCCCTTCAAGCTTGCACTAAAATATTGGGTGAATATTTAAATGACCCTCATCGCTAACGCAAGTTTGACACAGAACATGCAATAAACATAAAAAGTCAATGCAGTTGGAATTAAATACATGCTATATGACCTTCCGGTTAATGTTCCTCTAGGAATTTCAAAATTGGCAAGGTTCGTTGTTCAATCAACCAATCGAAATCATGCAGACTTTTCGAATGACAAATTTGCTTGGAGCAAATAAACATTTGAATATAAAATACTGCTTTTTTGTCTTACCCGGCACAATTATATTTCTGAATCAGAACGGAAGATTACAAAACCAGAGAAGCATGAATTGATTCTATTTTTTTAGAAGTCTTCACAGTTCGATGAGTTTTAGAAGGCTCACTAATAATTGCTCACTGGGTAATTCTTACTCATCATAATTCATACAGCAAATGACACCCACTTAGCCTTCAAATTATCCAATTAACAAATTATGAATTTATGTCTAACAACATTCTATAAATAAACAAAATTTTTTATTGCAACAATTTTCCGCTAAATGATGAGTTCAAATCAACTCATTCATTAGATACCGTGCGGGAGATATGACGTGAGACAAAAATATAGTTGGAACTAGGTCATTGACACTTTTATTCAAATAAATCATGCAGCGTTTTGTAAAAATACTCCAGCATGAGTTATTTATAAACAGTATAATTTAATTCTCAGACCTGCAACAATTTTTAATTTGAATTTAATAACAGTGATCGAGATGTCTGAGAGATCTACTATCAAGGATAAGATACCTTGCTGTGATAAAGAAATAAACAAAGCTAAAAGATAAAGTTTCAATTTTGAGAATAAATACCTATAAATATTGTAACAAGTATAAAGCTTTTCTAAGATACGACCCAGAAAGGCTTAGTTATTCTGGATTATTAGAAAACCCTAAAATCTACAACAACAAAAATTTGATTATAATGAAACTAAAAATCTAGAAGTTTCAAAACAGTCCGAAATAAATTAGTCATACAATTTGTATTACATGCTAATTAAAACTAAATACCAGAGTGTTTAAATAATTGGCCAAATCACCGTTATCAAGACATTTGACATGTTATTTAATGATGCTTTTTTTCTCATGCTAATTTCTAGTCAACATTTTTACAAGGTCCAATCTATTATAAAAATTTATTTTATCTATTATCACAAATTTCCATTCAATTAAAAATAAATATGTACTTTTTACCCGACTGTTATTTTGATTCATTATTGATGGTTTATAAAAGTGAATCAGAAACAATTTTCTAACTAACACGACTATTTTAATATTTTCCATAAGTTGCCTTGAAAATGTGGATATGTCGGGAAATAAATATTCGCTTCGAGATTGGACTGTGAATATCGATCCGGTGGATCCTTATCACTATTTCGAAATCTATATAGAAAATCTGATGAGAAAAGATAATATACATATTTTTTCCTACATTCATGGGCTTGTCACCACCAACCTGTCTCTAATCCTCTGCGAAAATTTACTCTAGGTACTTTGTACACCTTCCTTTAATGTCTTTTGCAGGTAAGGATGTCTCCTATTAGAAGACTATTTGAAATAAATGAAGGTACATAATTTTGAATCACCTTCGAGTTTTCTATCGGGACCTTAGATCATATATTTTAAATAGATAAGCCCAGTGTATACAAAGTATGTATATTTTGGCGTCACAGAGTAGATTAACAAAGATGAAAATACAATATTCAAACAGCTGACAGAGAAAACACCATTTTGGAGGCCTGGTATTCAATGCGCATGTTCGTATGACCGGAATCAGCTGCTTCAATGATGTGTTTATATTTCACATTCACATGTGCTTAAAATAAATAAATAAAATTTATTTTGTTTTAACGTTCAAACGAGTAATATTGTTAAATAATTTTGTTTAAATTCTATGAAAAAAATGTTTTTTAATGGTAAAATTTTAATTTTTTCAAAATATACTGTTTGAACTTTATTTAAAAGTGGTATAATCTTATTTTTAATACGCGCCAGGATATTATTTTGTATATTAAGACATGCGTATTATGACCAGGCCTCGGCATTTATTATCCTTGTCAATCTACTTTGAGACGTGGTTCTCACTCTGTTGACAATTCCAGTAGTGAATTTTCAAAGATCGGGACTACTTTCAATAAAGATCAGATACAGAGTACTTTATGTAAACACAGTACTATCTGAAAGGCTTTTACACTTATACAGTTACAGATAGCGCTGGTGTCGAAATTTCACCATCCTCCATTAGTACTATAAACGAATCTAGCTTTTTTTTAATTGTTACGAAAAAATTGTTTGATCAGCGACCCCAAAAACCTTATACGTTTTTAAAACTCTTAAATTGCAAAAAAATGGTCTATTTCATTTTGTTAGGAGTTTATTAAGGAGTTTATTAATAAAAATATTTTAAATTTCGGGTGACTTTAGCATTTTGAGCTTTTTAAAATCTTTTACGATATAAACCTCCGTCACTTCAATGGCGCCGGAGCTTTAACTTAAAAGTTACGCGTCAAACCATATAGACTTTTTTTAAGATAATATTTTGAAGCCAATGCAAAAAATCGCAAGTCAATACACCCAGCAATCGAAGGAAAAAGGTTCGTTTACTATAAACATGCTTCCTTTATCTTACAAAGAGGTTCTAATAATGAACAGGTGTAGTCAATGCTAACAGGTCCCCATCTTTCTCAACTGCATCTTTTAATAAATAAACAATATAAATTGAATGTTACGAGCAGTCATTAGTTTATTTCCATAGACTAAAATTTCCTACAAAACAAAAATGCAAAAACAGTACTTACACACGCTTTGAAATATAATTTAATTTGTTGACATTAAAATTGTTTTTGTAAAATTATTAAATTAATTCCTCTTATCGTATTTTTATGAAATTCTCCAGATTTTTTCTATAAATATAAATTTCCATGAATTCAGAATTTAAATATCTTATCATGATTGTATTCTAGAAAAAAACTTCAATCTTGAGGTCAATTAGTGAAAGGTAATCATCTTTTATTGTGCGTAAAGGTTAATAATGACCTGCAGTATGAGATGGCAATGAACGATAGATTTAATTACAGAATTCTTTTTAGATGCAGACAAAAAAGGAAAGGCAAATGACCTCCCAGTTATTCTGAATACAAAGCCTTGTTATTTGCAATGGCACACACAAGATCTAGTTAGTCTTTATTATAATTTAGCTTGCGGATGAAATGAAATAACCCTTGAAATTAAACATTTTTAGAAAACACAAGTCATTTTACTAAGGATCGAAATTTGAGAGTGTTTACAAGGTCATGCCTAAAAAGTTTTCCTTCTAGAAAAGTTATTATAGTTATGGACTTCAATTAAATATTAAATTTAGAGTATTATTTTTGATAGAAGGGCGTATGTGTGTATTCATCCTACTATATATGTGCTTTACTTCCTTGTATTGTGTTCAATAGTAGCAGTCACACTACAGTACCAGTAAAAAAACTTAGGTGTAACCTATAGTTGTGTCTATACGTATAACATGGGTAATAACCCAATATTTTTGGCTACAGTGCTGGGAAAGAACTACCTTAAAATTAAATATTGAGGGCAATATTGGAATAAGAAGATAATTGAATATCGAAGGACTTTGTTTGAAGACTTATATTACTTCGATGACTGTTTAAATACTTATTTTATGTACTCCGAGATATGAAAGCTCACAAAATTTTTTTGGAATATTTCTACTGATTTGACACAGGAATATTATTCATATAATTGTAATATTCCCGCCAAAGACACGTGCTCTTTGTTAAAATTAGCACGTAGATGCAAGCTGGATGTACACAAAGATATCTCTCTCATTTCCTGCGTGTTGAGAACACCACTGTGTTAACTACAGGTGTTCTCTAACATAAATAATTATTGTTTGTAGCAAGAAGTCTTTCAAGATATGTCGGTCGTGGTTTCTTAGCTGTTTTAAGCAAATTGTATATAAATAAATAAATATCCTTTGTGTATTTATTACAACAGTTCTCTTCTCTACCGTTGTTTAAACATTATAGATATAATCGTTAATGTTTCTATTCTATTTTAAGTATTATTATTTCCATCTCTCTCCGCCAATATTGGCTGTTATTTACATTGTTTATTGTCAATTTTGTTGTATTGTGGTTAACGGACTGATAATATATGCAAACTGCGTAAAAGTTTTAAATGTTAATAAATTTGTTTATTTATTTGTTTTTCAAAAATTTATTTAATATTTCATATCAACAAAACACAACAGTTTCGTGTCAATTTGAATGTAAAGCCAATTTTTATGTTTATGTGGTCCGTAGTCAAAACAATGGAAACAACAAGATCCCAATGAAAATCAATTAAAAAAGGACAAAGATTGATTTGCCAATCATATTAATTTGTATTCAGATGGGCCGTTATTTCTCCTTTCTTGCGTATGTTTAAAATCGGGCCAATTCTGTTTATTCTTTGAGTATTCCCATTGCCAAATTCAAAGTTGTATGTTACAATGAGAATTTTGGTACTAAGACGATTGTTTTATAAATAATCAAATCGATAAGATTAAGTTTGATAACACTGATGTGAAGGGAAATGGAGTTGCAGACTTGCTAACATTCAAAGGATTGCTCGATAATTGGATTACGAGGAAGGTACCCAAATGATAAATTTGTGACACCAGCTACGCCATTTGAGTGTACCTAAAATTAATTAGGTGCACTTAAATGGCCTAGACTATTTTGAATTCGATCATTTTCGGGTAATCTACGCATAATTTGAAGAGATCTTTTGTTTGGCAAAAGTTTTTTCTATTAGAATGCTACATCTGTAAGAAACGGCAATTAATCTGCAGAATCCTTAACGTTATCTTTTATCGTTGTAGCAACCAACAGAAGGGCACGAACAACTTTAATAATAAAGTGACTAGTTTAGTCTCCATCAAAGCAACGAATATATTATGGCTTTAGTATATGACTAGGAAAATGGCTTTCTGTGAAACTCTATCAAACCGCCCTCAAAATGTTCTTCAGATCGTTTTGATAAAAAAATGTATATATCGCCCGCAGCTCGAAAACTATCCGCTAGATTTGGATAAGGACGATCCGAAGCCATTTTCCTATCTAATATTTCGGGGTCCTTTCCTATATTTTGCAGAAAGACATACTAACATCGAATTATCAATTTCGAATTGAACACTTTTACAGGTGTAGAAGTATCAGGTTAACGTGTATTACGTACTTATTGACATGAACTGCAATACCGGTTTTTGCTATTTTTCTTGTTGGTTACGTAATAATAGTTGAATAAAACTCTCTACCGAGCCTAAACTAGTTAAAAATATCATAAAAATTTTCTACAAAACAAGTGAATACGTAATAATATACAGAGAAAATCGTGTTACATTTTTTTTCATTTCAATGTAATTGTTTTTTCATACACACGATTGTTTATTTTGAATCTGATAACACCTATTTTCTCTATTGGTTTATTTGTTTGACTTTTTATTTACCATGAACATTGCTAATCATAGTTATTTTTTTAATCACACGATTATTTTCATACAAGAAGGAAAACTTTTTACTTGATTTTAAAAAAAATGTACACTAGCTATAGGACTATTTTTATCAACCATTTTTTTGAATGATCAATGTTTTGCGTATTTTTTAATTGATTTTTCAAAAGTATGAAATGTTTTGCATTATTTATTTTTTCATTTTACAATTAATATTGATTGCTATTATTATTCAAGATACGCACAATTTAAACATTTACATAAGGAAATGGTAATGGCATGGCCACAATACCTTGAAATTATTGTTATTAGATAGATCTTTGTGGTGTGTGTGTTATGTTAGAAATAATAATAACACTTTACCAAGTCGTGTTCTGATGCGGTGCTAGTGTTCTTTCTGTGGAGAGTGCCTAGCTAAGCAAATATAAAAGTGTGCTTGAGTTTTTTGTTTTTATAATCATTTATTAGATCTAAGATATAGTTTTACTTCAATATACAAAGATTATTTGTTAATTCGTTATAATGTAATTCAAGAGAAAGTTATCGGATGTCTAAGCACTTAGCTAAGGCTAGTATATACAAAACGAGATTGTCTAAAGTATGACCCAGAGAGGCTTCTTTGACTTTTTCTGAGATATCAACAAAGAAGGAAATATCCCAGAAAAATTTCTTAAATTGATACTTGAGAAGCATAGATTGGTGTGAATAAGACCTAAAAGATCTTTTGAACAATTTGAAAAAGCTCTTTTGAACAATTGCTGAGTATATTTCGTGATATTTCCACAATCGCTCCGAAATAAAATCTTTTCGGACAGGTATTCGGCGGTAGTTTTCGTGACATCGACTAAAATCATACGTGAGAAGATATCCCGGGCCAACTTTTTCAGTCGATACCTCAGAAAATACGCCCCTGAAACTAAAGCCGTTGGTATTTTACCAACCAAAGTAGTCCAACCACCTGGGTCTCTTTTGTACACTTCGAAGACCAAGTACATACCAAAAAAACCAGAAAAAAAATTTCTATCAACTTGAAAGGGAGAATTTCACAGGTTTATTCAAGGTAAAGAGACTCCAAACCTTTCTTAAAGATCGAGCCCGCCTGTCAAATCACCTGGGTGTCTTCTGTACTCTTCAAGGAACAAGTACATACCAAGAAAATCAGAAGAAAGAAATTCCCATCAACTTGACAGGCTAATAAGTTCTTAACTTGGTACCATCAATCAGTTGATGACACTCAAGACCTTTTCTAAATCTCGAGTCCGTGTATCCCATTACCCAGGCTTCTTCTGTACACTTCGGAGAGCAAATAATTAACAAGAAATGTAAAGGAAAAAAATTTAAATGGACCTTAGCTACTTCGGTTGGTAGCTTCAGGGGCATATACGAAGTACTTTGTATACGTCTCTGCTTCGTATACAACCATCACCATGTACATGGATGTCGTACAACGTTGCTATCCAATTTTTTCTTCTTCTAATTATATTGATAGTTTCAAGTACACACTACAAATATAGACAGATAGCATACCTCCTCTATAATATGTGTTTACATTTTTAATTAATGAGCGACTGATTTTTCATACTTGAGCTGTAAGCATATACACAATTTATTGAATAAGAATATTATTATATAGTTTCGATTTGGTTATAATCTCACTTCCGTATTACCTTGATATATCACAAACAAATTATAAATTGAACAATAAAAATTATAATAATATTATTATTGTTAGATGATCGATGAATCAAAATAAAATTATACTTGAAAGTTAAAAATAGATAGATAAACCTTTGGAATATAAGAAATAGCAAATTGTAATTATACTCCACCTTTTATTTAACTGAAATTAAAAGGAACTTCCTATCGAAATCGATACAATAAGTAAGGAAGTAAGAACAGCTGTTAGTCTAAAGTTTAATGTAGGTGTTTTATTGATAATATTCATTTCCAGATAGACCAATCTTTACTTTTAAAATGGCTGCCATAGACAGTATCTATTAGTTTATTAGATACTCACCCTTAATGTTTTTTAACCAAAACTGAATATAAAAAAAAGGGTTTCTGGAAAGAATACGAAAATTTTCTTATATGATCGTAAATAGTTCTGGCAAAGTTGAACAATTCTCAAGACGAAAAACGACGTCTTGATAAATGTCTAGTTTTTCCAGATTAACTTATCCTCATAATGTAGCTTTTATGCAAGTTCAAAGCGGAGTAAATATTTGAACAACCAAAAATTGAAAACTTTCTTTTGAAAACAGAAAATGCGACTGGTATGTCATGTGACCAACACATGGCGTATGTCTCCAAACAAATAATGAAACTTTATTTTATCACCTGATAAAGATGTGTTCGTACCTATTTTTAATCAATCATTGGGTAATTTTCATAGGTAAAGCATTTTATTAATGCAACATATTTTTGTTATCAACTTGGGGATTTATTACTTTTCCTGCCATGTGATAACTCAACTGATATGTTGTAAGCTGGGATTTACTGTTAATCAATTTTTAAAAACAATCTTTTGTTGGTTTTATAGGTAGGAAGAGTAGACCGCCTTGTATCGTTCGCATTTTTTAACCACCTGAAACCTAATTCAACCATTAGGGTTCGTGGTTTGTCACTTTTGTGGTTTTTAGATTGTATAGCGAACACCTGCTTCAAGGTTCTTTAAAAACAAAGTAATAGACAGAAAGGTAGCAAAACTAAAGTTATTCCTGTCAATCCAGGACGCATCAATAAGTTCGACTTCTTATACAGAATGCAAAAGGTCGTCTCTATAACTCGTAATACAAAAAAATGAACAGTAAAAGATTGAAAATCATTTACAAAATATTATTGATCTCAGACATTTAATTTGTACATCCACATTTAAAATTCTAAACCAAAATTTGTTCTTGATCTTGGTATTGTTTCAAGTGTATCATAATAAATTGTAGGACCATGGCCTTGTTCACTTACAATTATTGTATTAAAATTTTAAATTTATGATTTAATAATAATAATTACCTACATAACTTTTTTTTTTACCCACACCTTAATTAAACAAATTTTGGTTTAAAATAGCTTTTAAAAATTGTTTTTATGCACATAAAATTTTCCAGTTTTTTTCTATATTTTTTCTTATAATAATATTTTAATGAAATAACTTTTTTTTTTTAAACTTGTAAAATGCATGGTGGAATGTTAAAAAATATACAGAATGCCTCAAAGTTTCCGATTTTCACGTAGCATTAGTGGATGCCACTTTTCTCAAACTCTGGCAAGGAAACGACCTTTGCAGATTTTGGCATCCTGGAGGAAAATAGAAAACACATTCTGTGTGAAAGCGAAAGCTTCTCTCTCAAATGACTCCATCATTCGGCATAGACTGTTTTCTACTTAAATGAAATAAATTATTTATAAGCTTATTAAAGCTGTTAAATTTCTGGACCACTTTTGAAGCAAAAGCTGTACCATAGATCAAACTTAGAGTGACTATCTCGAGAAAAGATACACTTAGATCATAGGATCCGTTAGAGTGGGCTAGCCCATTCCCGGCACTACTCCATGAATCATTTAGAGCTGTTTAAGAACAGAAAGAGTGTTTTGCAGACAACGGTCTTCAGATCGTAGAGTTTTTACAAGAAAAACTGACTCAAATGAGTCCATCTCCTTATGGCAAGAGCTGGACAGTGATAGAGAAGATGAGACATCGTTTCTTCCTCCTCCCTACTGTGACAGGTCCTGCAATACTCGTGATAAACTAATAAACGCAACGATTTTTCTTATATAGGCCCTTTTAACCGAGATAAGATCGTTGGAACGCCTTCGATTGTACTCGGAACATATCTGTCTTGCAGTGCCATAAATGTATCTCTCTATCTAAGATTGGCATGACCGATCTTGAGATACGATCATTTAGAATCAACTTGCAGCCCGCAAGAGCACTCCTGGGTGACTATTGATGCTTGTTTCTAACAACCTTGGGTCATTTCTAGCAAGCTTGCCGACTTCACAATTCTCTGAAATTTTCCTTCTAAATGTTGTTAATACTTTCATCAAAATTACTTTTCATTTTCACATTTAGAAGCACTCTCACTCTGTACCTAGAAATTAAAACTGTTTGCGTAGTCGTTATAAATATTATGATTACAAATCACATCACATACCGAACGCACCTATTTTATGTATGATAAAAGTTGTTTAGCAACTTTAACTTTAATCATAAACCTTAATAATTATATAAATAATTAAATTTTCTTTTGATACATATTTTATGATGTTGATGTTCTCAACTCAACTGTTCTACACTGTTCACTCACCAACCACGACATTACCTCACCTTTGATGATGATAATACAAGCTACGCAAGAATTTTAGAAAGGATTTAAATTGTATACCTACTTTAAAAAAAAAATTATGTTTTTTTTTATGTCATAAATTATTTATTAAAAGCTTCTAACTACTGTTTTTTTTAATGGAAAATTTTTACATGGAAACAAATTGTCAATTAGGTCATTTTCCTTTATCATCATTCCTTTCCTCATGTTTTACTTTATCTGAACAAGCCGTGGATAGAGTCTAGTGCGACCCTTGAGTCCACACGATTAATTTCCAGCATAATAAAAACTTAAATAAAAACAAAATAAAAACTCGACCGACTCTAAACGCTTTGACCAAATGTTTTCGTCATATTATCATGAATACGCTTCGATCAACACCTCAACGAAGTCGATATTATTTTTTGTTCACGTGATATCGATCTAGAAACAGTTTAAGTAAAAACTCGCCTAGCTCGAAATGAGTCGATCGAATGTTATGAAATTCTTTTCAGATCATATTATCGTTAATACGCTTCGATCGGCCCCTCAACGAAATCGATATCAGATAGAAAATCAGAATATTCTCCCACCCTCAAAATCAGAAACTGTTCGTAGTTTGGGCTGCTGTTGTGCCTTTTCTACTCTGGTAGATAAAGAAAATGAGCATTATAAGTAATCAATGTCTTTTGCAGATTTTGTAAAGCTATTTCAACCGTTCTATTGCATTAGATTCTTGAAACAGATCCTAGGAAACAATGTTCCTGTGAATAGTTCTTTCGGAGATTACAAAATGCAACTCTTGAATGTATCTACCACATTTTTCGATAAAAGCGCTATGCAGGGCATTTACTCTAAGACATTCTAACATAAGGTCAAACTAGAAAATATATATTTTCAAAGAATTAAAATTTTTGTATAGAGTTGGCCATTTTAATATCGATTATGGCCAATAGCTCGTTTTGTATAACCAATCAAAAAATAACTTTAAAAAAAGTTCCAATACTACGACCGTCCCCCGACCCCATTATTACTTTTCAGTTTCGATAGACTGTATAGCAAGCAAATTGATCATTTTTAGACCTACGTTTCACGTTTGCATTGTCTATTTCTCTTAATGTTTGACGTTGATTTTATGAAAATTTACAGCATTAGAGATAACCGAACCTCTAACTACTCAATATTATTCACACATGATTAAAATAATTTTACATGTATTTTATCAAATTAATATATTTACGATGAATTAAAATGATAATTATTGTAATTTTTGATGCGATATACAAATATGTAAACATCATACAAGGCTTTATCAATATTATAAGGTCATATGCAAATAAATAGGGAAATAATCATATATTTATTGTTGGTGCATGATGGCACAATATGTCGCTGTGTCCTTTTTTAAAACAGCAGGACAATTATTGTTAAAAATTAAATATATTATATGAGACAAACCTTGTTATTGATAAGGTCAAAGACAGAAAGATTAAAAACAAAAAATTTTTATTTTTATTTGCGAAAAAATATTATGTTTTAATTATATGCAAAGGTTTATTACTTCTGGTTTATCAATAAATTATTTTTTTGATAAATTTTTTCATGGTCATGGGGGTCATTTGTCTACAAAAATATCCGTAGTATAATCAGAAACTGGAGAAGGTAATGCGATCAGATTCTGGCTTAAGATACTTCTGACATTAGTCGAGGCTTCACACTACCGATATTAAATTATCAAGAAATCTTTGCCATTCCTAGTCCGGGCACTGACATCGATGGCTAAAATACTCCTCCCCCCCTCCGTTCGCAAAAACAGAACATTTATAGGATACTCCGATAATTATCAATCGTGCTTATCTCGAAAAATAACGATTTAAGAATATTTTTTTGTTACGGAAATTGGATTTTGACACCGAAGAAAATTGATAAATAGCGTTAATATTTTAGAGCGAAACAGTCTATTATGAAATTACTTTTTTCGAAACGGCTTTAAAGTAAAGGTAAATAACTAACCCATACGCGTTTCATCAAGCACTTTGTATTGACGTAAATGAAAATTATCGTACACGAAAAAAAAAATTTACGTTGACTACAACGCTGGTATGGTATAGAGACAGATACTACAGTATCTATGTTAACATAAATAATATTATAGTATTGAATAGGCTTGTCTACCAGAAGTATTGTGGGTTTCGCCTGCCAGTATGGACCTGACGCCCATACTGTATTGACTCGTCCGCCATAACTATTGTCCGGATAAAAATCGGCTTATTTATCGCCCTAGAATCCAGTCTATTGTAGAAAATGAAAATAAATTTTTTTTTTTAAATAATCAATGCAATAGAAAATTTATATTTTTTTGAAATTTTTGACCTCAACGATAAATTATTGTTACTAACAAGTTTTATGCGCCAGTAAGTGTAACCTTATAAAAAAACATAAAATTTTTATAATAAAATTTATGGCAAATAAATTTATCAGTTTTATGAATAGCAAATTGTTTACATTAAAGTTTAACCTCCAGAATACAAATTCAAATCTTATATAAATGTAATAATAAAAAAAAGAGTCCAAAAATTATTTATTTCCTTGTTTGTTTCAAATAAATTTTCCGTTTAAGTATTTCCGATTCGAATATAATCCTGCTGGAATAAATTTTCATCAACTTATAATATCAATTTAGGTTATTTATATTGAATTAAATTATTTAAGGTAGATTTCGTGCTATAGTCTACGTAATATAAAATTTATCATCAAAACAAATTTAATGAAAACTAAAATATTTAAAAGAATTGTTTTAATTATATTTTGTATTTATGTAAAGAAAGTATACTTTCTTCATTTGAACCTGCCGCGCTCCGGACACAACGCGCCGCATTTAACTAATATCCGCTAGATGGAACAATAGAATGACAAATGAATTTGTCATGGTGAATTAATAAACAGATTGTAACAACATAAAAGTGATAATTAATATATAGATGTTTAAGAGTGTTAAAGGAGTGAACAGAGAAGTGATAATAATAAACTTTAATTGTCGTTTCTTTGTTTTACAGGTAATCGAAATCATTGTAAATAGTGTAAATAAAATACTAATTAAAACCTTTGTTTTACAGAGAAACCAATAGTTTATTTTATTGAACTTTTAACACCCTTATAAAACGACAATTAAAGTTTATTATTATCACTTCTCTGTTCACTCCTTTAACACTCTTAAAAATCAAATAATCAAAATCATTTATCATTTATCAATTATAAAAGAAGGATTTAGATTAAAATTAAGAAAATGTACCTTTGCATCAGAATCAATAAAATATCTTGGACACATCATAGAAGATAATACAGTACGGCCAATCAAAGATAACTTAATATCAATACAGAATTTTCCGACACCAAAAACACAAAAAAACATCAGACAATTTTTAGGCAAAATAAATTTCTATCACGAGTACATACCGAAAATTGCACTCAAATTGGACCCATTACATAGATTATTAAAGAAAGATGTAAAATTTAATTGGACGGAAGATTGTGAAAAATCATTTATAGAAATAAAGAAATCATTGTGTGCCCAACCAGTGCTCGAGATATTTGATAGAAACTTACCAATTAAAATATATACAGATGCTTCACTAGAAGGTATGGGTGCAATACTTAAACAAATACAGAAAAATGGAAAAGAAAAACCAGTTGCCTACTTCTCAAAAAAATTAAATGAGACACAAAAAAGAAAGAAAGCTATTTATCTAGAATGTCTAGCAATTAAAGAAGCAATAAGATATTGGGAACACTGGCTAATTGGAAGAAAATTTGAAATATACTCAGACCATAAACCTTTAGAAAACCTTAACATAAAAGTGAGAACAGACGAGGAACTGGGCGATTTAACATACTATTTATCTCAATTTGATTTTAACATAAAGTATATACCAGGAAAATTGAATACTGAAGCAGACTGCCTTAGCCGAAACCCGGTATTAGAACCATTAGATACCACTCAAGAAGTGTTACAGATAGTCAACATGGTAAAGATAGAAGAAATAAAGAAAGATCAGAATGAAAATAATGCTTTAAAAGACTTGAAAAGAAAAACCATAGACAAACACGGTATAATCTATGTGCAAAGAAGAAATAAAAAGAAAATAATACTATCAGAAAAACTAAGTATCAAATTAATAAAAGATATACATAATATAGATTGGTGTCACATCGGGATTAGACAAATGATAAACAGAATATACCCATATTACACATCACAAAAGCTGTTAGATAACATACAAAGAATTTGTAAAACATGTAACATTTGTAAAAGAAATAAGTCTAGAGGTCAAACAAAATATGGATTGATGTCACACTTAGGCCCAGCTACAAAACCATTTGAGATAGTATCGGTTGATACAATTGGCGGATTTGGTGGCCAAAGATCAACAAAACGATATCTCCATCTTCTGGTCGACCACTTTACAAGATATGCATGGATTTTAACATCAAAAACTCAATCTGCAAATGATTTTATAAAACTTGTGCAAAGCACTATGGAAGTAGGAAAGATAGAAATTATAATGACAGATCAATACCCAGGAATTAATTCAAAAGAGTTTAAAAACTATCTCAAGAACCAAGACATTAAGCTTATATTCACAGCCCTAAATGCACCGTTCTCAAACGGACTAAATGAAAGACTAAATCAAACAATAATTAACAAAATAAGATGCAGAATTAATGAAAATACAGAAAAGAAAGCTTGGACAACGATAGCAAAAGAGTGTATAGATAGATATAACGAAACAGAACATTCAACTACGAGCTTTACACCAAAATATTTATTAGATGGAACAGACACAAGTCCACTACCAGACGAACTCAAAGAAGATAAGACTGCAGAAGATTGGAAAACTGATAGAAAATTAGCCTTACAGAAAACTATAAAGTCACATGAATATAATAAAAGATTGTTTGATAAAAATAGAAAAGAACATGAATTTAATGAAGGAGACTTAGTATATGTTGAAAACGGAAATAAACTAAACAGGAAAAAATTGGATGAACTCAGAATTGGTCCATTTGAAATAATAGAAAAGGTATCAAACTCAATCTACAGAATAAAAACCGGGAGAAGAAACGAAGAAACATCATTGTTCCACATAACAAAATTACTACCAATAGAGCAATGAGCATTGAAAATCCTTCACGGAATTTTCACGGCGGGAGGGGGAGATGTAAAGAAAGTATACTTTCTTCATTTGAACCTGCCGCGCTCCGGACACAACGCGCCGCATTTAACTAATATCCGCTAGATGGAACAATAGAATGACAAATGAATTTGTCATGGTGAATTAATAAACAGATTGTAACAACATAAAAGTGATAATTAATATATAGATGTTTAAGAGTGTTAAAGGAGTGAACAGAGAAGTGATAATAATAAACTTTAATTGTCGTTTCTTTGTTTTACAGGTAATCGAAATCATTGTAAATAGTGTAAATAAAATACTAATTAAAACCTTTGTTTTACAGAGAAACCAATAGTTTATTTTATTGAACTTTTAACACCCTTATATTTATAATCTAATTAAATAATCATTAGTAGGCCATAGTTACTTGTAAATAAAGTGACTGACTGACAGATAAAATTAGTTGGTTCATAACATTATACATTGATGACTGAACACTAAAGAACATATATAGTCTAGAAGCTGAGCGTCATTTTGATAAGACTATTGTTTCATTACTACACTGAAAAATTACTACAAATGAAAATAATGACAACCTCATTCCGAAGTTGGTCGTTTCATATTGAAATAAAGTAAAAATTCTTTCAAACAATTGCCTAACGATTTCAACAAGTACACCTAAATATTTGTATTATCAATAAAGTTTGCTTTAAATATAGATTTAGGTTAGTACGAAAACATATCTATCATGTCTAGTCCATTTGTGATTGAGGCAATTTCACGAAGATTGTTGTTACCCGTAACTGAGAGTTTGAAATAAACAAGTATCGGTAGCGTTGTTGGCTAAGCTGTATGATTAAATCAAAAGTAATCCATATGCCGCTGGTTCAAATCCGACTTGAAGATATCTATTATTTTTTTAAATAAACCTATTGGCAGATATGAATTTTGTTATAATATTAATGTTATTCAAAACAACAAACAATATTTGAAATTGGTTAGACAGTATATTACTTTCATACACACAACCCGTGCGGTTGTGTCAACTTCATCGATCAACCTCATATGGTAGTATCACATTCAGTATATTGTATACATATACGCTATTCGGAAGTGGTTACGATTATTACATAAAAAAGTTACTTCAGCTCTTAGACTAACAAGTCATGTGCTTGCTTAAAGGCAATTGGAATATCTATTCTATATATCTTTACATCTATCTAATAAACTAAACACTACAATTAAATTAAATATTAAAATGATTGACTGCTTTTATTAAATTTAAGTGAAAATCAACTTAAATAGTTCATTTACTATTTAATTAAATCAAAACCAATCTTGATCAATAAAAGATTTGTTTTATTATTTGTTCAAGAAATATATTATAATTATTATAATTATCATAAATTAATTTCCTTTGTGGAACTGAAAAATTTATATACAGTAAGATTTGCTAACCACTTTTTCAAAGAAACCTTTGGGTATATAAACTTATTTGTAAAAGTTCATTTCAGAAAAATAAAATGCAGGTATGTGCAGGTCTGGATTTTCATTTAGGGCCCATGGCCCTAGGAGGGCAGCAAATTGATCGAAAGGTCAAAATATTTTACTACGTACATGTAAAGTTGATCTTACAGATGAAGAAAAATGTTGAAGATATAAAAAAAATTTTATACTTTTGAATTTCACTTTCTCATTTTCTCAACCAAACATTCTTAAGCATATATTGCATCGATAATAAACATTTGCGTGGAATTTTTCTCTCAGTTCAAATTGTTTATGTATTTTATTGTACTAGAAATTACAGAGGAGACTTAGTGCAGCATTTTTTACCATTACTCAAGAGCCTCATTTTTTACCATTACTCAAGATCGATCCTTTCTGTAAACCCGGTCCTGAGTATGTATCAAGTTAATGTTGGGTTACAGAGTTACAGAAAATTGTTGTTATTATCAGTCGTTAAGTTTATGTAGCTACACCGATTTGTTAACCAATCGTAATTGGTAACTAAAGAAAGATAATTTAACTACGAAAATAATGGTATAGGCTTTAATGCAAAAAAAGAAAAAATTGATTAAAATTAATTTAATTAAAAATAGACATTCAGAAACACTTTTCGATACAAAAACTATGATAGGAGTATCTAAAAATCAATAAAATTTCATAAAAAATTTCATCTCATCAAATATCTCATCTGGTTATCAGGTGCGTGAAGATCGACCTTATGTCGTCTATTAGATCAGAAAGATTGAAAAAAATTTTTAAAAGTATACCCAAAAAGATTACCTTGATTTCAAAGAAACAAAAGTAAATATGTAATAAAACTTGATAGAGATGGTCAAAGAATATTGATTTCCTGAATTTTATGATACAGATAAATCTTTATAAACACAATGTAAAAGCTTACTCAAGCACATGACAAGTAATAAAAAGCAGTTTTAAACAAAAGTGTAATACAATGTACAACCAAAAAAAAAAGCACAAGTTATTGAATTCCGTTTTCCACAAAAATAATAATGAATAAAAGAAGAATTTGTGGTATAAAATATGTCTCCAAAAAATAATATTAACAGAAAATCACAATAAAAGCTTTATAGTGATAATATTTCTTGAACCAATCAATATACATTATTCATGAGATGCTGGCTGGGATTATATAAAAAGAAGATAGTCGTTTAGAAAATTATAGTTTATTAACGAAACGAAAAAGAAAATATAACGAAAATAATATACAACACTAAAAAATCGTTTCGTACACACAAAAATTCACAATACATTTACCACATTTTTCATGTTCATAAAACAATGTTAGTAAGATTGGGTGGCCTTTTATTAACTTCCCAGAGGAAGTCAATGTAATGGGGCCGATTTGGAAAATCTCTAGTTTTACATATTTCCGCGGTTTCAAGGCCGCAATATCTGAATCAAATCTTTTCAATGGATTCTTTCGCCTCGATTATCTCGCGAACCAGTTATGACATTAACACGTGATTGGGCTTATTCGACGCGTAATCGCGTATTTAAGAACTGAAAGAGTTGAGTCAGCAGAATTAGTTGAGCCGTTTTTTAATGGTAATAAAAAAACTGGAAAAAACTGAATAGACAGAATCTGAAAAGTAGATAAAACACATTATTTATATCCATGGAGATAATGATCATTCCAGCATAAGCTGCAGTACATGTTCGAAAAATTATCTATGAAGGCTAAGAAGACCTTGTTTTTAATGTTTTTCCCCTCTGGGAAGTTAGTCGTGTGAACAACAGGAGTCGCACTAACACGATTTCAGTACCACACCGACTATGTACTGCCAATTTATATGCAAGATTTTGTTCTATGAAGTTTCGATAGCTGAAGAAGGTTTTCGAGAATTTATTTTTAGGCGGATGAATTTCGGATTTAGGCGGATGAGTACAAATAATTGTATATGAGTGACTCATGTAAAATTTATTTTCTACTTTTTAGTACAACAACATTTTTCTATTTGTCGATTCGATTTTTCGCATCCTATGAACAAGGGACACTCTGTCATACTGGAATAATATTATTAATCTAACGGAAATAAAAAAGAAACCCGGCCAAAGATAAGTGAGTTGTCTATTAGTTTGTCTATCTGTCTGTTTGTGAGACCATAGAGTCGTTTATATCATCACTAAATGCGCTATCTATAACATTATATTTTTTATACAAGAGGTTACTTTATTTATTTATATAAATTTTTTTTTTTCGAAAATGATTATCACAATCATTCATCCACTCCTAACCTCTTTTCACTTCGCCTCGTCCTATTCCATCATAATGTCGTCATCACTTGTTATCACTTCAAAAAATTTTTTTTCAATTAGAATCAATTATAAAAACATGCATGTTACATAAAAATTAATAACTATTTTTTAATAAGAAATTAGAATGATTAATATTTCTAGGATACTGTTACATAACAATACTGTAGTGCATATACATCGGAAACCGTTTTTGGCTACGGACTAAAAGAAGCCAAAGGTTGCTTTTTTAAGATAGTTGTATAATTCTTCAATCAACCAGAATAATTCCTTTCTTTTCACACTGTTTTCGATGTATTTCAAAAGGCTAATTACTCATTACATGTGGCAATCTTTTGCTTCAAAGTTGCCATCTGTTTCTTCGTTAAATCCTAAAAATTGTCTTCTTTTTGTTTCAGGAAATATAAGTGCAGTATTTACCTATAAATGGAAAGGTGAAGAAATTGCACGCTTAATTGATTCTGGATCACGTGTTCGTCTAAATATCACTGTTGGTCCACCACAAACCTTGAAGCCATTTCCTACAATAAACAGGTAAGAATACGAGAAAATCAATTTTTTTTTTTGTTATCATAGCAAAATAATCTAAATTCGTAAAGATCTACATAATTAGTATTTTTATTAAATTTGACTAAAGCATTTTATTATTGCAAGTAAGATCTCGCCTTTTAACCAAACCTAGTTAGGTTGAGTCATATTGTACTCTGTTATAGGGCCCATATTATTTTGGGAACTATTTCATGCCATGTACTATGCCAGCCTATTACAACTATTAAATTAAATTAATTTTTGTTATGACGTCTGGAATCGAACCCGCTATCCAAGGTATATCGCGTACCAAATTGGTTACTTCTTTGGTAGCTCAGTTGGTTAAGCCGTAATACATTCCGTTCGCTGTATACCCAGGGTAGTGGGTTCGATTCCCGCCGTTGCAACAAAAATTAATTTAATTAATAGTTGTGATGGGTTGGTGTAGTGCATAATATATGCATGAAGGAGGTGCACTCAGCCTATGGAATTGAGGAGATAATAAATGAAATTATCAGCGGAAAAGGTGGTAAAACACATGTATAGTATCACAATGGGCTCTATTGCCTAAGTGTGTCCTTTGTGGGCAGCCAATATAACCCATAATCTAAACTAACCTAATCCACTGAGTCATTAAGGTTGGTTTGAAACTGAGATTAGTATAAAATTTTTATCTTGAATAATTTAAGAGTTGATTATGTTACAAAAAAAACATTTGTCCCTAAAGAATTTTATTATAAAAACTGATTTGCCATTTATTTCCACTATCTTTTTAAAAGCTAAACTTTTGTTGTTTTTTTTAAATATTTTTTTTCTGTTAAATAAGTTTTTCTAAATGGCATGTACACATACATATACAATGCAAGAAAAAGACGACGAACATCGCTTATCTAAATTAATTTTTTTCCCGTCGTTATCATTCTTTTAAGCGTACATAAATGTTTATGTGTATGTTGTTTTTGTTGTTGTTGCTGCTTCTTACTGCTCTGGTCTGGTCTGGGACTTTTTCTTCGACATTTTTATGTACTTGAGAAGTTGTTTAACAAACTAATTATAAGAAGAATACAATATAATAATTCTTATAGAAATGAAATTGAAAAAATTTTTTTAATTAATGTTTTTTTTTCTTACTTTTGAAGAGAAAAAGATATCACAAAAAATTACTTTTATCGTTAGGTTATTTTTTTGTGAAATGTCGAGATAAAATTCCAGTTCAATGCCCTCATTTACGATTAAACCATTTTCGCAAAATTAAGTTCGTTTTTTCAAATATTTTAATGGATTAGTTCGTGTTTAGCAGTTACAATGCGTTTGGGTAAAGTTTGCATAGCATCAGATTTAAGCAAACCAGATGGTACAAAAATCTTTTACTAATTTATGCTAAATTCACTTTCATTCATAGAGATAATTCCATAAAGTTGCACAGTCACCGCCCAAATGGTTGGTCACAGTCGAGAGTTCTTGTGCTCTCTCCTATAAATCTCTCTTTAATTTCTTGAGAGAAAAATAACAAAAATAAATAAATATAGTTTAAACACCGCATTTCGAGCGAAATGGTTTCTCACTCTGTCGTAACAATCCACCATTTTTTTTCCAATCCGATGTGCAGAGTATGGTTTTGCGAATATATGATTAAAGCCATTTTATCTTGAAATGCGGTGAAGTCCAAAATTGTATTAGTAACAGATTCGTGAAAACTGCTATGAGTTTTTGTTCCATTACAATGAGACATGATAGAGGAATTTTTCCAGTGCTCCACGACATCGCCACTATAATTTTCCACGAGCTTTTAACCGCATGGCCGAAATGTTATACTATATATTGCATAAAATACACTGGCTCTAAACCCAAAAGTTTGGCAACGTTGTATCGAGCCATTACACTATGCATTTTCATATCCATGACTCATTCAGAATATCCATGGCTACTGACTGAATTATTGTGAAATCATGAGAAAATAACATATTTAAGAATTATAAATATACACAAATTTTGCTCTTACCAGCGTTTCCAGATATTGTTAGTTAATCTATAGAGAAAATCGGTCAGCTTGGTAGGAAATAACTTTGTTTCTGGCAGGAACATAACCAGGTAGACGCTTCGAAACTATACAAAATTAATTCAGCTATTGATCCACAAATTATTAATCAAACTAAACCAATTTTATTCGAACTATTGTGCATATGGTCTATATTAGTCTTCGAATTTACTCTTACAAGGATCTATAAAAAGTCATAAGCTATTAATTACTTGAAAGTGTTAAAATGCATGCTAAATTCAATCTTCAAAGATTTAAATTTTCTATAAATTATCCTTTAGAAATTATTTTGAAACACCGTATAGACAGAAAACATGGGGTATAAAAACTTTTTGATGTATAAAATTTAAAATAAAAAAAATTAATCTGTTGTATTCATTTTACAAGGAAGCAAAAATAAAAATTTAAAAAGGAAAAGCAAAGAAAAACTATAATATTGGCGCTTCCGTAAAAAAAAAAAAAAAACGATACTATAATAGTTTCTCTATAAATGTATGTGTTCTACTATCCTATATATAAATATATAAATTTTCTTTACATTTTTCACTTTTCATCATTTTTCGGTTCAGCAATTTTATTAATAATAATCAAACGGGCGTGTATATTTTTAGATGTTTCTATACAAACTTACTACTCTCGTTGTTCGTTGTTCTTTTTTTTTTTTTGAAAATTCATTCGTTTTATTTTTACTGACTTGCACATTTTCCAATTTGTTTCTTTCTCAAAAAACGTGCATAACATAGAATTTTCTTTGATTATATCTTACTGGCATTTTTTTTTATATTATCGTAATTGAAGATAACTTTATCTATGGTCCGTTGGTATATATAAAAACGAAATATTTTCTTGAATTTTAGCCAGATTTTATTGCATTATTACTTAATTTTCCTCAATATTATTTTTTTGCTTGGGAGATGCTTTAAAGTATTGAAGCCGAAAGTTTTTGTTTCTTTCTTAATTATTAATATCTTTTCTTGTCTCTTATCTTGTTATCTTATCTTATATATTTAAACGAGCAATTCTTCGAAAAGTCGGTCTAGCTAGGTTTCATTTTTAAAAAACGTCGTTTTATCCATGTTTTCAGGAAAAACTTAAGCATACACTGCAAAATATGACTCTTCCTGACATCTATTGGTGTATATCGTAGTTAACGAAATAAAGTACATTACCGGGATATTCAAATTGACATTTGGATGGAGACATTTTAAACGGTTCTTATATTAGTTATAAAATTTGTGTATTTTTAACTCAAAAAATACCGAGTCATCCATCCATCTCGGCCATCCATGTACTTTACATAAAAAATGATAAACATGTCGACTGAAGAGTCGGCAAAGGAAATACCGAAATGTAGTTTTGGAAGTACAAAAAAATCGACAGAATGAATTGCAATTCCCTGAAAACAAAAAGTGATTCATTAAAAAAAATATTTTTTGATACCTATTTTGAGGCTTTGCCAATATCGAACCTATAATAAAAAATTTGCATAAAAAACAATCAAAATTAAAATTTCAAAATCATGCTCTACTAAATAATATTGAGTAACATAATTTTTTTGTATTAAGACAAGTGTGTGTATACTATTTTTAGATACAAATAGGGTCAAGGACCCCAACCACAAAATAAAAAAAAGAAACATTCAGTTTGTGTTTTGTGTATTTCATGTTAGTGTGAATGATATATTTTATATCAATGACTTCACTTCACTCACACAGCGAACACAGCGCAGTTAGGCAGCAAAAAAACTTTTTTTTCTTTACTAATGTGGCCTAAGTACTTTCTTACCGCACTTTTATTACTTTTCGCACTAAAATTACCCTTGGATTACTAAAGTGATTGTATGAACACCTAAACCAAAATATTTTATTCGTAGCATAAATATTTTTAAACGTTACAAACTTGAGACTAAACTTAGTATATCTTGATATATTTCATATATGCATATCCATTAGGGCGTAAATTAGGCCCAAACTTTGATGTCCATTTTCTCCAAAACTATGAAAGATAGGTACTTGAAAATTTGTAGGTAGCTTCAACTAATAGTCTTGGGAAAGATTCTCAAAAAAGGAAAAAAAATTCTAGAGAAAACTTTCGAAAAGCAAAACAAATGTAGGCCGCCATAATTCAGTGTTGGTTTTTAAACTCTTCTAATTTGTTAAAAATCATGCAAGCACTGACATTCATGGTATTTCAATAATTAACTTAGTCAATTGTTTTCTTTTTCACTTGTTTTAGTGTGTTGTGTGTACAACTCGTGCGGATTGTGACTCAGACTCGTGTACAAAACATAATATTGACACTTGTTGTACAATATACTATTTTTTCGGTTATAAATAACACAAAAATAATTTTTTTTGTCTTAATATTAAATGAAAACTAACTTTTTTGTTTGTTTGTTTGTTTCAGAACATCGGTACTATTTGTATCTATATCGTTTATTGTACTAATGATAATATCATTGACCTGGCTTGTGTTTTATTACGTTCAACGATTCCGTTATATTCATGCTAAGGATAAATTATCGGTAAGTATTTATTTCAAATTAATTTTGGAAATATTTATAATTTGTTACACAGTTTCTATTTGATATCGAAAATTAAAAAATTTACTTTCTTGATTTCTTAAAATTAACAGGCATATCTCGAAAATCATGCAACAGTGTACAAAAAGTACTAGTTAAAAGAAAATACTCTTAAAATGGTAGAAAGTTATATTGTCTTGTTTCAAGGAAATGTTTGCTTTAAGGTAGTACCTACACGAAAGTGATATTTCAAGAATTTCTCAAAACTCAGAATATAAAATATTTAATTCATAATACACATGCTGTTAAAATTAGAAGATGATTTACCATGTCATACATGAGATATTAGCAATTAAAAGTGACGCAATTTGTACGTGTACATGGGAGAAGCGTATAAAAATACACAAATTTACAAATATTATATTTATTTATCAATGAATGACGTTCACCATCTCTATGAAAAACTAATATAATGTAGAATACTATATTTAGAAAATATATAAAAAAAAATAAAAATTATTTACCATATAGTTTCGATAAAAAACTTAAATAAATAACTCGATTTAGCGATGATTTTTTGTGGAAAGGATATAAAGACTAATGGTAAAGGTATATATCATAGTGTGTGTGTTTATACGTATAGGAGATACAGTAGTAAGGAACTACAGTCTTGTGAAAATAATATATGGTATAGTCATAGCACAGTTAATGTGCTGAATGATAGTATTAGTCCAAAACTTTTTGACTGGACTGTCGCGGAGGAACTACCTTAATTAAGCCTTGACTCAAGAAATAATTACTTAGTATTAGAACATCCAAAACCAAGTAAATACGTCTACTTTAATCTAGTATTTTTTTCTTAGTCTGTTATAGTCATCTTCTTGGATATTTTTCTTACGAGTCGCGTAGTTTTAATAATTTTAGCTCAATGAATATGTTTACTAATTTTGCGAACGTGTCTTTTTACAGATATTATATTATTTTCTCAATATTATGAAACCGATAAACAAATTGTTTTAAAATCATGTTAAATAATATACATTCTTTTAACATAATAGTTGAGGTATGGTTAGTGCTCACATTATTATCACTACAAGCATTACTTACTTGATCCCTCCCAGTTTGACTTTTTAGAAATATAAAACCGATAACCCAATCACTTGAAGGTCATTCAAATCACTAAATACAATTTTTAAACATAAATGAATTTTATTTTTAATAAAATCATTTTAAAAATAACTATTACCTACTTGTTTTACAAGCTTTTTTACGCAGCTCCTACCCGACGAAATTTTTTAACCTGCAATGTATGTATATTCAACAATCCATTCTTATATGGTAAGCCTAATTTTCTCATCGCTTCCACCATATTTGTTAAACGGTCATGCATAATGAGTGACTCCTCCAAAATTATTTTCTACTTATTAGAACATTAAAAGCTTGACCTTTTTTTCTTACTTAGTTAATTAAATAGAAAAATTTCAAGAATTTGTGATACGAGTTTTTCGTCTCTCATATGAATTAAACAAAAATTTCCATTACAATTGAAAATTTGATTTTGAATAGAGAAGTAATTTAAATACTTAGGTTTTTCTTTTTGTATTACTTTAATTATCATTTGTTCAACAGTGGCGAATTTCATTAATATAAAATGTTTTGTCTCCCATTTGGATAAAATCAATTTTCTAAAGTAATTTTTGGCCGAAAAATTTAAATATCGGGTAGATTTGGCAAATGGACTTGTAGTTTCTGAAATATAGCCTTAAATCGTGTATACAAGGGATGTTATCATAAAAATGGGGTAATAAATACCCAAAAAAATATGAAAATGTAAACGATTGAATTAATATTTTTCGAAATATCTCGAAATTTGTTTCGAATTAAATGCTTTTCGTTCAGAATTTTGGGTGATAATTCAAAAACTATATATTGAATTATTAAATAAATCAGATTTTTGTTCCTATCTCAAAATTACCTATAAAAGTCATTTATTAGTAGTTAAGTAATTCGCTTCTATGATTGCGTATTTGATTTTATAAAAGTTTTAATAAAATAACATTAGAAAATTCGCCACTGTTTTTCAAAACATTATTATCCAACATAAAACAAATCCTCAATCATGAATAGCTTAAGTCATACAGAACAGATACAATGAAAAGTTTTATGAAAACAATGGGATATTTTTTATTTTCATAATAAAAAAAAAAAGAATATAACAAACCTTTATGAAAATTCCTTATCATATAATTTTTAATATTTTTATTATTGTATTATTGGCATTAAACATAACACAATACAAGTCTAGATACTTGAAAAAATTATATTTTATTTTCTTAGGCATTCATTTTATCCGAATAGTGATCCAACCGACAGCATCAGAACAGTTATTTTTATGAGGAGATTTATTTCAATGAAAAATTTACAAGATATGTTATTTGTATTGTATTTATTAATCTCATGTTTTGAAATCTTTGAAGTGTAATAATAGAAACGTTGTTAAAATAAGGTCGAAAGGACACACTAAAAACACTTTATCCAATTATCTTTCAAACAAAAAAAAAACCGAACACGTAGGCATAGTGGTCAAACTTATAACATCCCACTTTTTGTGTCGGGGGTTAAAAATAATTTTTGGGGGTTAAAAATAAAAATAAATAATGTTCTTATAAAAAGTAAATAGTCAACCATCTCAATACTTAATTCAAGGAAAATAAATATATATTACTGGGTTAAAATTTTCTTGAACCAAGAAAATATTCACTTTCTACCATGCTATAGAAGCATGTTTTCTTGTGAATACAGTAGAAACTCGATAAAGAAAAAATTGCGATTCTCTTCCGCTGAACGTCATACATGGTATTTTGAAATAATTATTTAGCGTCTGTAACTCGAAGAAAATACTGTTTCTCTACGAAGTATTTATAGTGCATATTTGCACTTGGTACCTGGAATTTCAATTAACCTCGACTCCGTAAGTTGAAGTTAGTAAAATATTTTTGTATACAATAAAGTATTCTCGTCGAAAACTCGTTAACTCGAAATTTTCACTATTTCTCTTGAAATTCTAACTATCGAGATTATACTGTAGTATTTTTTAGAGTTCTGTTATTTTTGACAACAAAACAACTGTTTATTAAGATCGATGTAAAATGTCTCCAATTTTCAGTTTTTGTATTATGATTAAACTAGCTCGACCCGTTGCTGAAAACAGACTAGGGAAATAATATATAATTGATAAATATCTAGAGTAATTTATTTTCTTTTTATTTATAGGCAATTTTATTGCAAATATGATATACAAATTACATACTGAACAAAATTAAATTTCATATTTGTTCTAAGCGGTATATTTTTAGACCGCGTATCTTAAGCGCGATAAGCTTTAAAATGAGCGGTAAATCATGGAAATTGATAAAGTAATAAGGAAGATCTCGCGACAGAGTTGTGGCAGAAAAACATGCTAGAGTGCATTGAAGGACCACACCCCCATTCGTTTTGTTAACGTATACTTCGTACTTTCTAATAGCGGCCTATAAAATTGGCTAGTAAAAAGAATTACTGTTGAATTAATCGCATAAAATTGATAAACAAACTAAAAAAATTTGCATAGGTAATAAATTATTTTGTAGAACTTGTTGGCACAAGATCATATTGTGAATTGACCCTTAAATTTGTTTCATTGTTTAAAAAAAACACAAACAAGTTCGTCTCCCACCCACTTCAGTGAATAAAAATAAATTTTATAAAAAGCACCATTATAGTGGGACTAGGACCAGGCGTAGTATTTGACAGTCATTTCAAAATAACTTCGAAAAGTTTTATATCCGGGACTTTAGATTAATTGGAAATTGTTTAATTTCGACAAGCTTAAAATTGATGAAAATTCGCTGAGAACGATTTTTAAATAAGAAAATGGTGAATTTTCCCGACGATCAACAAAGCTAGGTGTCCGCCGGTTGACATCTTGAAAATTGCATTTTGTAAACAAAGAACATCAAATATCAAGTTTTTTTCGAATGTCGAACATCATGTTTTTTCTTCGTAATTCACTGAATCAAGGAGTGGCTACGGGTGAATTAAGGCGTGGCTATGACTACTGAGACTTGGCGCAGAGCATGGGACAAGCTAAGCTATGCATAGTCGCACTTTAGATATTTGTTGTACCTACTCGATTAAAACTCACTAGAACACAGTTGAGACGGGTGACGGGATGTGAAGACTCTCTAGATTAAACTGCCACCTTCATAATGGGAGGATATCCAATGATCCCACTTGTAGGGCCTGTATGGAGGACAATGAATTCTCCATCCGTATTATTTGCATCTGCAGTGTGTCAGGTGTAGAGTGTTAGGGTCCGAAATCTAGGATCCATCAATCTTAAGAGCAATCTTGGCAGAGAAGCTCTGAGCTTTCTGTGCAACGTCTAGCTCGACTGAATCATATATCTTCATTCGCTTAATTTAGCGCCTCTTACCCGTGACGGATTGTTCTGAGGAAGTTCTGAAATTCCGTTCAAATTCTGCGATTGACCCTAGATCTGTGAGAAGTATTGTAATTAATTAAGCAAGTGTTCACAGTTTATATATTATTTTAATCTTATTAGCAGTTTAATAATAGTTATCGATACACGATAACAAGATAATGGTATTAAAAGATATATCTTCTTTTTTTTAATTTGTTTTATTTTATTACAAACAGTGTTGCATGATCATTTCGAACAAAAAACTGTTGATGTAGTACCTTTAAAGAAAGGTAGATTCGGTAAAATTACGGTGTACCTGTAATTTCTACATAATTTCGAATTTTTCGAATACGCATAATTAATGCCATAAAATTTAAAACAATATTTAAGATTAAATTCACAATATCCGCCAAGGTGTTAAAGGCTTAGCATCATTACAGTAAAACCAATATGATGAGAGAAATAATAAAAAAACAGCTTTTAAAAAACACGAGAGATCTGGCTCATTTTAACGGAAGATCTGGCAATACTGGCTACAAAATAAAATTTATAAATATATCTATTTATTTTTATTTTGTGAAACATGTGAAAACTATATTAAAATTTATTATCTTGACAATTTAATAAAAAAATTGTATATCTGTATGAACTAGCAGTATGTACTCGGAAGCTTTTAAAGGCTTCTTTTGTGCTTTAACAGACTACAAGATGTACCAAAATGTTATTGTAAAAAAACATTTGATATAAGTTTTTAAAGTTGTTTTACACTAAGCAAGAACTGTAACACATTAAAATTAAGCACAAATACAAAGAGAGGCAATCGGAAAAATTAAGAAAGAAAACTATACGAGTCATGTCTCGCAGAAATTTCTTCAATCGATACCTAAAAAATTTGTCTTTTAATCAAAATATCAACGAAAGTTGCGTATAACTAAATTACTCGGAATAACAAGGACTCAAAAAACATAAAAATCCAACCCATTTTATCGATGAAATAAATACTTTTCGATACATACCCAGAATTGAGCCGAATTAAAAATTTCTTGAACAGGACAAATGAATTCAAGTTTTGTATTTTTTAGGTCAAAATTAGTCTTTATACCAAGTTTTATCGAATTCCAAAACAATTCTTTTGTCATTTTTCAATTTTCACCCTTCAAGAAAATTGCAAAAAATCAGGAAAATTGTTTAGAATAAATCCAGAATATGCATTGGATTTTTTTGATCGATTGGACGTGTAGTTTCTGGAATATTGACTAAAATCGTATACTCAGAAACTTGTCGTTGAAGAAAATTGTTGCCAGGTTTTTTAAAACATTCTGTAAATATATTATTATAATGTAAGTAGTCAAATCGTTATGCAAAATAATTGGTTTATACATTTCAAAGGTTTCTTCGATGCATAAACAATTCATTTTCCTTGTCCTTCCCTCAATATTGCAACTACAATAGACAGTCTATTACGTCACACAAATAATTGTCTGAAGTTGAATGTTATTATAATACAATTATATGCGGAAAACAATTATCTCAAATCAACAAGAATCTAATATTAAAAAAGTTGGATTCAAAGGTAGTCGCAAATATTCGTACAAAGAGTTAAGTAATATGTTTAGAAGTATTTGAAGCCAAGTGTTAGTTTTTACAATGTAAGCATGTGAAATACTTTCTCAAAAAAAAAGAAACAATGTCGTCTTTTTTTAAATCTATAAATTCATGGTGGAATTTGGCCGGTGCAAGACGCCGAACATCGGATATAGCTCAAGCGCTTACTAAACAACAGGTAATGTCTAAGTTTTAACCTACGAGATTACCGTTCTCTTTTAGAAAATAATCTGACTTGTAGATTTGAAAAATCCTTTATAGTTCGCATAGCTGTGTGACTAAGTCGGTCAGTATTTTAGCTAGCAACAGCTTTTATTTTTAGAATTAAATAAATATTTTTAAACCGGTTCTCATTATTATGCATTTTTTACACTGGTTTTTATTAATAATAATAGATAAGTTATAAAAACGTATAAAACTTCGGTATAACAGTTCGAAAGTAAGCTAATATTATTACAATTAAAAAATACTTAAAATGTGCAATTGCGTAAAGATTTATTTGAAATACAATATATGCCCTTATTTAAACACTATTTTCTGCAGGAAAGAACGAAAGAATCCGCGCACGCATCTAGATTTAAAAGTTGTTAATTTGACATCTTAATACCCACAGGCTATTGATGTTGCCTCAAAACATCGTCAAGCCAAGTGATATCCTGAAACGTACATGTTTTCCTGGAGGATCACACGTTTTGTTCCTAATTATTGTAAGCAAGCCGTGGTCTGTGTTCCATTCAGGCTTGACGCGAGTTTTTTGTGCGTGAAGTAGAAAGTGTGTCGATCAGTCTCTCCAAGCCTGAAAACCCATAAAGCTGAAAGTCTGAAAACCTTCCTGAGCACGTTATTTCGTTTCGTTTTGGAGTTATCGTGTTTCCTGTAGACAAACGGACGAAGAGACGGGCGGACATTTAGAAATGAACTAATTAGGTGATTTTATGAACATCTTTTTATTTATTTAAAAGTAAAAGCTGCGCTGTCGTTTATGAATATGTCTTTTTTGAATTTCGTAAGTTTTCTTCTTTTTGGTAGTGTATTGCAAGCGTTCATTAGAGTCTATGCTGCATTTGGAATTAAATCTTTTCAAAAAGTTTGTTGTTACTCCGACGAGATATTCCTCAGGCTATTAAGAAAAACGTCTTCAGCAGATTATTGTTATACAACTTTTACTTGTAAAAAAATCAGGTTTAAATAAACTATGCAATATTTTTCAACAAGTGATAGAATTTATATACTAATTACGATGTTTTTTTTTTTCAACTGTAATTTGAACGGTAAAATTATTACCTAGAGAGATCATAATGATAAATAAACTTAACCGTGAACAGAGTAGTTCATTAGTTATTCATGAAATACCTAGATGTGTTTGCTTAAGCCAAACTAACAATGGTACGAGAACTGGCAACGTTTACGAGAGCTTATTGGCTTTAACTTCGGATATTTCTTTCGTTATTGAGATAACAGGTACAGCTGAAGTACTTCGTGCATCTGCGACCTACTTTTATCTGACTAGAATAACAGTGCAGTGTTAACGTATTTATATCGAAGTAATAACGCGATATTTTGGAAAGAGAGAAAATATTGTTTTCTAAATATTAATTGTGACCACAAACCCAATCTGATATTTTTGGGTGAAATGACCCACCAGGAATCATGTTGAAAAAGATACTCCTATATGTAAAAGTTAGTTTAAGCACCATGGCGTCATTTTTGGGCGGTACAGGAGAGTGAAGGTGAGAATATGAACGTCACACCCCTTGCTGTAGGTATTCGAAGCGAATTACATAAATGCCGTACAGAAATAAATCTTTTAAGTTGATCTCCCGTCAATTTCCCAAGCCCTACGTGTTTATTTTTGTACAGCATTTCTGTAATTTGCTTCGAATACTAATGCTGTGTTAGAACGCAGCAACGCCGTACATATTTGCTGATGCAGGAGGGAGATGCCAAGAATTGTGATGTTAATATTCTCACCTGTACCGCGCAAAAATGACGCCATAGTGCTTAAACTTATTTTTATGTACAGGAACATCTTTTTCAATATGATTCCTGGTGGAATCATATATGTATCATTTTTATAAATTGTTTTAAAATCAGCAATTTTCAAAGGTTTTTTTTTGGGTTTCTCATATGCTAGACGTATTTCATCTCTACCTCATTTCAATAAGAAAATAAAAAGTCCAGCTATTCTTAAATCAACTTTTTAATGACGATGCCAGCTCAATATCACAAAATCAGGCTGGCACACTGCGTCTTTAACTACATATGAATAATCATAATTTAATTAAAATTTATAATCCAAGTTACTAATTGTATGCATTATATTTTAAAATAATTCGTGTAGGTATAGATAAACTTCTAGAATATGTATGTGTCTACACTGACACCACCAATATGATTGAATGGAAAAACACATTTAACAAGGTACGAAAAAAACTAATTGTCATGTCTTTGTGATAAAGAAAATTTTGATAAAACTTGTAATTGAAAAAAATTAAGAATTTAATAAAATGCTTGATTTTTTTATATGAAGTTGGACTAAGCCTTAATCAATTTTTGAGATGGGGTGGAGTTTCTCGATTATTTAAATAAACTTCAAATGTAGGATTTTTAACATTGATATTATGGGAAAACGGTAGATGGATGATGATATGCTTCCTTAGATTTTAGCTTTACAATACTAGTCTAGTTCACATGTACGATTTTTTCTAACTTTTTTGTATATTCTCCGAAAATTACGAAATAGGTGTCATTCGATTCGTAATTTTATGTAGAAAGTTTACTGAAAAATCCGAAATGGCGCTGAAAAAAATTGCAAAAGTTATAAACAATTAAGTGAAAAATAAAATAGGGTGCTCAGTTTTTTTTGAATAACTCAAAAAATATTGAAAATTTTCAAAATCTGAAAAAAGATCCAAAAAGATGAAGAAATTTCCTAAAATAAAGTTCCGACTGCCGAAATTGTATCTCTAATATTTATAATTTTTACAGAGCCTTGAAAATAGCGCAAAATACGGCAAGTCTGGCTCTCGCGCGCGTTCTGTCTCTGAGACCTACTAACAAAAAAAATTATTTAAACATATAAAATATGAATATTAATAAATAAAAAAATTAATGTAGTTTTGAGATACATGAATAAACAATAATCCGTGGTTTAAAAATTTTTTTCCCAATTTTTCCATTAGTTATGTAATTGTTAACTAACAATTTTTTCTATACAGAATGTTAACATAAAATCTCCGATAATTATTAAATTAAAATCCCAGAATTTTTTTCCCTCCGTGAAGTTATTCTTATTAGGCTTACAAATAAATTACCGTTTTTAAAATTTTAAAATTTTGATTTTTCAATTTGTTATTAACAGATGAAAATTAACAAATGAAAAATAAATTTTTTTTAAAATTTTTTAATTGTTTTAATTTTTTATAGTTAAAAGCTACATAAAAATAATTTTTTCAAATTTTTTACAATTGTTGTTTAAAAAATTGTTATAAACAAATACTTTGTTTATTAGTAAATCGAAAATTTTTTTTTTTGAATATGTTCTCATTAACACAAATTATGATTTAAAATAAAAAAAATTTTTCTTAAAAAAATTTATTTGCTGCTTAAAAATGCGTTTGTTAATTAACAATCTTTTTTAGCTACTAATTATTAATATTAAGAAATATTATTATTTTTTTTAAATTTTTTAATTGTTCTTTTTTCAGTGTCTTTTTTCAGATTTTGAAAATTTTCAATATTTTTTGAGTTATTCAAAAAAAACTGAGCCCCCTATTTTATTTTTCACTTAATTGTTTATAACTTTTGCAATTTTTTTCAGCGCCATTTCGGATTTTTCAGTAAACTTTCTACATAAAATTACGAATCGAATGACACCTATTTCGTAATTTTCGGAGAATATACAAAAAAGTTAGAAAAAATCGTACATGTGAACTAGACTATACCACGCAACTACAAAAATATATAATATATTGTGTACAAGTGCAGCTTATAAATTTGATAATATAGATGTCTTTTTTCAATCATCAATACACTAATTATAGTCGTTTCTGTTCATCAAATGATGGATCTTCAATGAACTCATAATTAAATTAATATTTTGTTTTTATATCATCGACAACCTTATATTTTTATGGTATTATTTTAAACTACAAGATTGTCTAAATATTTTAGATAGTTTTTATCACAATCTCTAGATTTTTTGATATAGAAATATCCCATTGAAAAGTATAACCTATAATACCTATATGATTCATCATTTTTTCAGCCAACTTTGACCGAGGAATTTTTTTGTGATTTTTGGAAACCATGTTCATCAAGAAATGTATTTATAAATTTTTATTGAAAAACCTAGTATTTTTCAATCCTAAAATAATCTGTCAGTCCCTCTTAAATTTTCAGAATTGATTTAAACTTAGTCCAACTTCATATTTAAAAAAAATCAACTTTTTTATTCAAAATTGTCTTCATGCTCGTACATACATCCTTAATAATGTGGGTGTCTTTTTTGTAGAATATTGCAAAAGTTTTTCTGTAACGGATTAATTTTATGTACAAGCAAATAATAATTTATAATTATTATACAGTTTTATAATAATTATAATAATAATAATAATAAGTATACGTATATGAACGAATATGAAAGCTTTTTGATATAAGTTTACACAGTTTTCTAAATTGCATCTCAAGCTCAACAACAACAACACAAAATGTTATATATTCATAATATAAACATTTTAATTCCCAAAGTTCCAAAATGTTCATAAAACACTAATTATCTAAATGAGTTTTGATAAGAGTTCCAGCTCTCTCATTCGTTCGTCTATTCTGATACCTATAGTAGTTTGTAGAGTTTTAGTTTTCCTATTTGTGAATTCCATCTTACAGGGGAATGAGTTATTGGTTTTGCACTTAGTACGAAAAAAAAGTATTAGTTCCAAATAAATATGTTCTTAAAATGATAGAAAAACAATGTTTCCTTGGTTCAAGAAAATACACTTAAATTTGTTCAACAGTCAAATACTTATTTCCTCTTTGACTCTTTAAATATTTAAATATAATTGATCAAAATTTCAGACGATAAATTTGTTTCAATTTTTTGCATTTTTTTCAAGAGGTACCCCTTAGAAAAAATCGGAAAAAAATATTTGTTTCGAAATTTGATGAAACTCAGTTTATAAGGTAATTTTGATCCAAAAAATTCAAAAATCGAGTTTATTTGGCGATTGGCAGAGTTATTTTCGAAAAAAACGATATTTCGGATCGATTTCTGGCATTATCTCGAAAAATATTCGCCCAATCGTTATATGAAACCGATTTTTGTATTTTTTGGGTCAAAATTACCTTATATACAGAGTTCTATCGAAATTGGAGACGATAAATTTGTTTCGATTTTTTGCATTTTTTTCAAGGGTACTCCTTAGAAAAATTCGAAAAAATCGTAAAAAGTTATTTGTTTCGGAATTTGTTGAAACTCAGTTTATAAGGTAATTTTGATCCAATAAATTCAAAAATCGACTTTATACGGCGATTGGCAAAGAATTGCTCGTTTTAACATATAAGATTATGAGAAATTTCATTTTTGAGAGAGAATTCGCTTGGTTTACGTGGCTCCTACGTTACAAATTTAACTATTATAGCACATAGATATAGATATATTTATGATAGTTAATGAAATTAGTGTATATTCGCCATATATTTATTATATAATAGTTGATTTGAGAATAATTATTTATAGGATGAGTCTTTGTGTATCCAAGGGGTACACAAAGATAGCGTAGAGTAGGTAGGATGATGATATTCATATGTGAATACCATCATTATATACTTCAACAATTTTGTTCAATTATAATATCACAGTTTTAACTATGATTTGTACTGAATGATTCATCTAAAACCATCCCAGTTAAAAATATATTCTGATATGATATGTTATTAATTGCTTACTCATACAAATTAGTAATTCAGTATCCCAATTGGGACAAAAACCTTTTTTTGAGTGCACACTTCGTGACCATGGCGTATGAGTTCAAAATATTATCAAAATAAAAAATCTAAAAAATCAAATTATTTTATTAACTTGCCCGGCAGTAATTGCGGAATTGACATTTGAAATATATAGGAGCCGTCATTTAGGAATAATATAACGGACCTTTGTAGGAAGTTATGGATAGGTAATTGTGATTTTAATTAATTAAATAAAACACATTGATTTCAATTTAAATATAACGCATATATTTATTTAAAAAGATTGCATTCGAGAGTAACGTCTTTACGTAGAGTATACACACTTAACTAATATCTTTCAACTTACAATATCGACTAACCAATATAGACTCACAAATATCAACTAACTTATTTTACCTAAAAGGCTTGAGTTTTTCTTAAGGACATATGCTATGCAAGTATAGACGTATTTCCCAAAATATATACATTCCAACAACACAACTAGTAGCCACTTGCTTGACAAACATTCAATTTCCCAAACAACAACGCATAAAGTGACCACATGTTTGTTATTTCCAAAATATAATTTATCCAATAAGACAAGATTCAATTTTTGCTTGTTTTTGTTTGTAAATTCAACAACCTTATAGTTTAACTATGTCCCATGTTGAGTATTTCTCACAAACTTATCTCGTGAAAATTGTTTATTGATATGATCTATACAAACACTGTAATTTTATTTATGAATCATTCTGTATATGTTTGCGATGTCTGCTATAAAAACCCATTAGATTACCAATTTATTACTGTTGGGAATTGTAAATAGTTCTGTTATACGCATAAAACATTTAAGTGATAGACAGAATTGAGGAAAATTGGTGTTTATTGACAGTTTGTAACAAAAAACAAAGTAGATAAAATTAATCTTATTTATAAGGAAATTTAAAACTTTTTATTTTTAGAATAATTTATTCCATTTACAAATAAAAATAAAAATTAGGAATTAGGATACTTTGATATGAAAAGAATCATATTCGAAAATACTTAAATTTTCAAAGAAAGATGTATTATCAAATTTCATCTTAAAATGCTCTATAAACCTGAGATATTCACCTAATTATTTCACACTTTATTCCTTGTAAAATGAACGAAGAGGTAATGTAAATTTTTACCTTACCAACATCGTCCCGTCAGGGTAAATCATCAGAAATATGGTGGTAGCTTTTCACTTCCCAATACCCAATAAAAATAACTACATTCCGTCTAAAGCCCAAAATTGTCTGTGTCGATGCATATTTGTGCCTCTTTCTCTTTGCAGCTAGTCAACTTGCTCTCATGTATTATTAGCCCAAAAAATAAAACATTTGAAACCAAGGAATATTTTTCCTGGAACAGCCGGTATAAAGATCATACATACATTTATTAATAATTAAAACATCCTTAGAGACCATGAAATGTCAGCCAGATATGTGACAAACTATATGAAAGTGTTAAATTTTCATGCACATTAAATGGCTAGCTACAGTTACGAAAATCAAATTTATATTAAAGGTATTTCCAGCATGAAACCACCTGTCGATAGATTTGGCCTGTTTCCATTAATGTTAGCTGTTTAGATCGCGAGATAATCAGCTGCAGAGCTCACGATTTCGAGGGTTAAAACATTACCTCGACAGAATTGAAAAAAAAGTAGGAGAGTCGAAAAGAATGTTTTTAAAAAAGAAAATTTAAGAAATATAACCACGTCGTTTTGTTTTCGAGATATTAATTTTGACGTAAATTGTCAATATTGGGAACTTAAGAATTTCATAGGCTAAGAATAGTAGCCTTTTTCTTAGCCTGTGAAAAAAAATTCTTTAAAGTCTGCCGGAAAGTGGGTTTTACCATAGTTTTAGCATAGGAACTGCAAACAGCTCGAAAACCTCGAAATACCTTAAATTTTCCATTCAAATAACTGTATTGCAAGTAGCGCATATCTTCTTTCATTTTTATATTTTTGTTTTTCGACTCTGTATATACCAACTTTTTATTTTGAAGTAAAAGATCAAACAAAAATAATCTTAAAATATGTAAATATATTCGGATTAGTCATCTAGTGATAGTTTGATAAAAAAAAAAAAGTTAGTTACAAACAAAACTTTCTCTCTTCAATGAATAAGATCTCATGTAGTAATAATATTAAATTAGTTTAAAAATTCTTTTTTTATTTTTATATAAAATTAGATTTTATATGTGAACAGAATTGACTCTTTTATAAGATTTATATAACTTTACTAATTGTGTAAAGCTTGGTTCACACTAAATAGTTTTAAAAAGAAAACAAAGATATATGTAGTTGTTTCATTAGAAAACGTAGAAAATGTTTTATAAATATTTGTTGTGTTAAACTGTCGAATCACTGAATATGCAGTTATTTCATTAGGAAAAGTAGAAAAAGTTTTATAAACATTTTTAGTGTTTAAATGTTTACCTGAAAAGTTTTGAAATTCAAACTCTCCAACCACTAATTAATCTTTGTTGAATTGGATGTTTTAGCATAAAGTCAGCATCATTCGTTTTTTTCTTTCATTGCCCAATAGACTACATACAAGCCTATGCTGAAATTTTTCGCGTGAAATGACCCACGGTCTTTTCGGAATCATGTAGAAAATGATGATTCACTCTGATCAGATAGAATTTACTCAAGATATTCAAAAAATTGATTTTGAAATATGACGTCGTTAAAATCCAAAAAAGTTGAACAGTTTCGATGCCAAAACGAATGTATTATCAAAAAACTGAAATTTTGTGTGTCAGTTAATGAATATTTATACGCCTTTTGTATAAATTTCAAGTCGATTCTCTGTACGATTTACGATAGTTAAATATTAAAAACGGCCCTTTTTGCATGGTAATTATATGAAGAAGTCGGAATAATTTTGGTTTTTTAGTCACTAAATGCTTTTAAAAATGTCACTATTCGCATAAAAAAATTTTATCAATAATATTCCTCAAGTTTTAAGCTTTAAGATCATACCAAAATTAAGAACTGTGCATAAAAATAAAAAAACTTTTTAACTTCCCGCTAAGAATATAGGGAAGTTATTGTTTTCACCCCGTTTTGCCAAAATCGAGTTTTCATCAGATCTCGACGTTTTAAGGTGTCAGGAAGCTTCCCTGACTACTTTCGCAAGGGTGTCTGTATGGCTGTATGTATGTATGAGTGTGTGTGTGTGTGTGTGTGTGTGTGTGTGTGTGTGTGTGTATGTAAACCTCTCATAACTTTAGAACGGCTTGTCCGATTTGATCGCAGTTGGTGCCATTCGAAAGGGCTTGACCAAACTTAGATTTTGAGGAAACTATTTGGACCGATTCGAACCGATAGATTTCGAGAAATCTCAAAAAAACTGCAAAAAAAAATTTTCAAAGTGGTTTTTTTTGAATAACTTTTAAACGGCTGTATCGATCAATTCCAAAAACTAATCAGCTCTCAACATCAAAAAACCACGTCGATCACCACCGGTCAAAATCGGTTGATTCGTTCGTGAGTTATCGTTGACAAAAGAAAACCCAAAAAAGCGTTTTTTCGGAATAACCTCAAAATTTTTTGTTCTATCAATTGAAACTTAAAGATTCTTCATGAAGCTTCAAAAACTGCGTCGAATGTCATGTCCGCGTGAAAATCGGTTTATTCATTCTAAAGTTATCGCGATTTGAAAATTTAAAAAATTTTAGATTTTAGTCTAAGATCACATCTAATTACAATAAAATGCGAGTGGATATAACATCAGAATAGATACAATTTTTTACACGTTATGATTCAATACTTAGCGGGAAGTTACAGGGATGACCTGCAGGGTCAACCGTTTTCCAAATTTTTTTTTTAAAAACACTATGATAGTTAATTTCTCATAAACCGTACAGAAAATCGATATGAGTTTTTCACAAAAGACGTATAAAAGGATCGTGGTTTTCAAATATTTAATCAAATGATGTATCAATCTGTCTATAAATTTTCATAACTAAAATTCAATAAAAATAACCATTATTGAAAATTTGAATTTATCATTTAATAAAATTTTATTTTAATAAAATTTATGATTCTGCCTTTATTAACTTAATAGCCATTTATAAAATTCGTTTAATTAACTTATCACTGTCATTTTATGTTTTAAAATGAATTTTATATAAAATTTCCTTACACCGAATATTTCGAAGCAAAATAGGAGTACAAAAATATTTAGAAGTAAATTTTATTATATTATTTTTTTTTTTATAGAGAGTAATAATTTAATCAAAGTAAATTTATTAAGCTATGTTATTAACTTTGAATTAAAGTTAATTAAACTAAGTTATATTTATATAAAAGTTTATTTTCTTTTGAACACAATGACTATTACAAGAGAATTTTCCCCCTATTATCTTATATATGTATGTGAGTGGAAAAACTTTTCCTCACAATGTGTAATAATGTAATGCATTCTGTACCCAGCAACACAAAGCTTGCCATATATTCTTTATCATTTTCTTTTATTTAAAAGACACATAAAGTCATTGTATTCAGTCTAGAGTCAGGTTACAATTTTAATGAGGGCACAAATTTGTCAAGATCAAGACCAAGTTTTCCACTCCCAAAATTTTCATAGCTGATACTTGCCTTACTGGGAAAACAAATTAAAATTGTTAAATTTTCAATAAAAAAATTAATATAATTAAATAAAAAATACTTTTTAAAGAAAAAAACTTTTATTGTACTAAAAAGTAGAAAATAATTATTTCTATGAGTCACTAAAAATATCAATGGTTCAGAGCGCCTCAAGCTTTTATTTTTTTTTATTAATAGAGGATAATCCTGATGTGGAATTGGCCATATTACCCATACAAATATAAAACTACACTTGATATCATGACAAAATTTGAAAGTGAAATTAAAATTGATTAAAAACCGAAGAAGTCGTAAGCAATCAAAGATTGTATTCAAAAGTTTCCCATCTCCTTTTAGCAAAACAGAGTTTTATATATTAATCTCTATATGACGATACCCTCGTATAACGTCACTAGTGGATATCTTCCTCTTTATTTAATTAGGAATTTTAAACGTTCACTCTTCTATTCGTAAAGTGAAAATTCTTCACCTAATTTTTTCAAAAAAATTTTGTCCGATCCCATATTGGGTCTTATAAAACAATTAAAGTTTGAAACATTTTATTAGGACATAAATTTTGAGTTCATTTTCTCCATAACTATAAAAGATAGGGAATTGAAAATTTACTGGTAGCTTCAACTACTTGCCTTTTGAAATATTCTCGAAAAAAGAACAAAAATTCTAGAAAATACATTCGAAAATTTTGAAAAAACCAAATTATTGGAGGCTGAAAAGCCGCCATAATTGTGTCGGTTTTTTAAAATCTTTTAATTTATAAAAAAAATAATGCAACACTGACATTCAACACTTAGTATACAGGATATTTGAACAATAAACGCAGTCAATTGTTTGTTTTCACAATTTTGTATTATATAAATACGTATTTTGACTATTATGTTGTCATCGTCAGTATGAATTAGCTAATCGAATAATTACTTTTATAAATAGTATATGTTACTCGTTGCTAAGTTGGTGACGGTCTGCTCGAACCCTTGAAGTATAGAATTTAATTAATCAACCGCCTCTCTGTTTTTTCTCAAATTAGTTACCAAAGTGTACCCCGAACCTAGACTGGTACATGTCTGTGTATAAACAACAGAAGTAACTAAATACCCATAGTGATGATTTTCCATTGTTTACCCTGAAAAGCTGCTTTTCCCTCTTTTTATCTGTACTTAAATAACAACTGGTAGGTAACAACTAACAATATGTGATGATGATAAACTTTTTGAAAACAATGTTTAAAACTTGTACTTCATTTTCACAGTTTTTACACCACACACACACATTTCACCAGGTGGATGAGTTTTTCATACTCAATTTTCACACAAGAGTATACATACGTTCGTTCGTTCGTTGTATTTACTTTTTGAGTGACAATAATACAAAGAAAAACATGGAGATAAGAGTTTTAATTGAATGTGTATATGCTCAAATTCGATATTATGTCAAATAAAATCGAAAAACTTTCACGTAAATCGGATCATAAAAGTTTTTTGAATACTACTTTTTTAAAATTTATTTTGTAGTGTTGTAGAATTCTCGTATCTCGATTTGACAATTTTAATTAATACCGTTTCTTAAGGAATCTATCTCTATTTTAACCAATAAAATTTATTTAAAATTTAATTAGTAGTGGTCTGCTTTATTAGTGAAGATATTGAACGGTCATTAATCAATTAATGCTGTAAATTCGCTACGTTACGATCCTGTTAAGTATAGGTGTAAACGCTATGTTTCTTGTCACATTGCTCGCCACTCTATCATTATTAACTCATTTTGTCATATTATTAAATATTGCTGGTATGCTTCTTAAGGCGCAATTTCACTTAGGGAACATGTAGCATGCGCATTGACGAGTCCTACACACAGCCTTCCAATAGAAGGAACTCATAGCCAAAAAAAAAAAAATACGCCTCCTTGCCGCATGCTACTAGTTGACTGTGGTTACCTACCGATTGCGTCATCTTGCGTCACTCCACGTGTCGAACAGTGACATAAGCGATACATAAGCAATGTATCACAGATACATAAGCGATGTATAGCCCAATATCTCAATGTCACTAACAATATCATGCGAGGTGTTATTGCTCCCCGAAACTTTTTATCATATTGAGATTTTTTCAAGTAATAAGTACTGTAAAGCTTCTTTACAAAGCATCATCGTGAGAAACCAACTTGTACAAATTATACTAAATCTCTTGATCATCGACATATAGCTCTCTTCTCCAATATCGTCGCGTTTTCCTTTTCCTTATCTTCAAGGCGATTTCCAAATAAGCAGCTGCCGCGATTTTTTGTAGTGCCATGATGTACCAATGTAATGCCAGTTGTCTGAATGAATCGCTTTAGCCGCATGCCGCACTCATGTACGACAAAGTGCATGCGACATTTAATTGAATTTTGTGCCACAATAGCCGTCTATTGTTTCAGACTAGCCAAATCAACCCACATACGATGTTTCAGAGTCTTGTGTTATGATTTAAGTGTTGTAACAGACCACATAGTGGGCCCCGCTTCTTTTTCTTCTACGTATCCTTTACAACTGAATGCTCCCTTCACTTTTGCATAATATAAAACAAACAACGATCGCAACGACGCATACAATAAATAATGAAAATTAATTGACATGTTGATAATAATATTATTATCAACTTACAATAAATAATAAATAGGTACATAGAAAATAATCTGACATTGTCCTAGATTCAAACTAAAAACTAAACAACAGAGACAGAGACAGCAGCTCAGCTCAGCTAACAACAAGCTAAATAACAAATAAACATTCATTACATGCTTGCTAATTTTCTTTAAGTTGTCATATATTGTTATTTGTTTTTGTTCTTCATCATCATCATCATTGAATCAACAACCCATTTATATTTGTATTTACTCGTTCGTGTATGTTGGGTTGCATCATTACTTTAATGCATAATTGTATTGTTTTATTTTCTAATGATTTTATGTCATTTCATGTCATTTGTACTTATTTGTACTTATTTACCTTACCTTAGTTTGTCTTCTTCATTTTGTAATATGCAGATTACTATCTGTATAAATTATATATACATACTAATAAATTAAAGTCTTCAGTATTTATGTACAAGTTAATATTGATTTAATTTAAAATATATTTGATGAATTTTGATAAGATTGAATAAATAAGTATCATTTATCATTCTTGAAAGGTCACTACTATTTGGGAATATGTCCGTTATTGGTAAATGGGTAATAATTCGTACTATAATTAAATCAGAATGTCCTGGCGGAGCAGATGAATGTAAACCTGGTATGGGTACCTGTACACAGGAACATACCGGAAAATTGTAAAGCCAACAAGCTTGCTAGAAATGGCATAATGATGCCAGGCACAAGCATCAATAGACGTCCGGGAGTTCCATTTGCAAACTGCAAGTTGCTCCTCAAAGAGGATACCTTAAAATAGGACAATCTTAGGTGGGAGAGGGAACGTACTTGTGGTACTACAAGACAGAAATGGTATGAGTACAAACGTTGGCCACAGTACCACAAGCACGTTCTTCCCTCATCTAAAATTTGCCTTTTTTAAGGTATCCTCTTTGAAGAGCAACTTGCGGTTCGTAAATGGAACTGTCGGACGTCCATTGACTCCTGTGTCCGGCAAAATTCCGGAGATCTTATATCACTTCTAAGCGCTGAACGCCTGAGCCTGACAGTATATCATGACTTCTACAGAAGCTGTCACAGTGAGGAGGAAGAAGTAACGATGTCTAATCTTCTCTGTCACTGCCCAGCTCTTGTCACGAAGAGATAGACTGACTCACTTGAGCCAGCCTTTCTTTTATATTTCTCCGACAAGAAGTCCGTTGACGTAAAAGCACTCCTGCTGTTTCTAAACAACTCCAAATGGTTCTTGGAGTAGTCATCGCGGATGGGCCAAACCTTTTTCGGTATCACAACGGATCCTATGGTCTAAGTGTGTTCCCACCCTAGAACAGCCACTCTAATCTAACCTAATCATAGCTAAAACAGAAAGTAGACTCGTTTTCAGTAGTTCTATTTTAAATTACCAGATGGCAATACTTGTATTTACCATTTTTAAATGCTAATAAAAATATTCAAATTCAAATCAGATAAAACCCTGCCAACTGGCGATAATAATTCGTACTATGTAAGGGCTTGTTCTTAAATGTAATTATCTTATCCAAAAAATGAGGGTTGTTGTTTTCCTTCAAGGAGTCTTGGTAATTTTATTTTGCATAACAACTTTACGTCATTCAATACCCCCAATGCTTCAAATTTCAGAGACTTTCAATAATTTTTATCCAATTATCTTCTTATTTGCATTTCATAATCAATTTCCCATGAAAAAGAAGTAATCGATTACGAAAATTTAGTAGGGAGGTATGTAGTACACAACCTCTATAACAAAATGATCCTGCTATCTAGTGATTAATCAACGATAACTTTCAAAAGAAAATGGTGGATTATTAAATAGATTCAGAAGTTTTGTTTTGAAATATTAAATAGAACTTTAAATATAGACATTTATTACAAAATCACAGACATAAGATACTAAATTATATATATATTTCTAAATATAATTCATTAACATCTAACTTAATTACTGCAATTAGTTACAGGGACTTTAACAAACGTTGTTTGTTTACCTGATCGCAAAAAAACTGTATAAACTTGTTTAAATGCATTCAGTCAGCACACCTATGTACACAGTACACGGTGTGTTATTTTCATGGAATTGTAATATAAATTAATAGACATTCTCCACACAGAAAGTTAATCAAAATATACTTACAATTACGATAACATTATGTCTAACAAAGTTCGAGGATATATATCAATGGATATATATCATGATATATATCCGATATATATCACGTGAATTTTTATGATATATATCAATACAAAAATGATTTTAAAAAATTTAATATTATTTAGTAATTTTTGGCGTTTTTTACCGTATTTCTACTTCCCAAATTTTGATGGCATTGGAGTAGAGTTAAAACCTACTAATACTAAGCTCAAATTGTGTCGTGTTAGAAAAAGTTCGTTACTAAAGAGTAAGTTCAAGTAAGATTCAGAATCGGAAGATGATCTAGCTTTATCTTCCTTGCAGTCAAACCAAGCACAATTATGAAACGACATTTTTTTTTTTTATTTGATAATTAACAGTTTATTACGAATGACTGATGACTGATTTGATAATTAAAAGACTGATTATACTCTAGAGTTGTTATTTGTAATGTTTATTGTTCTGTTGCCTAAGTGTAGGTATGGCCATTAACTGATAACAATTTATAAAATTGTTTTTTCTTTTAAAATTGATTTTTATTTATAAAAATTTTATTATTTTTAATTGATTTTGCCTGATCTAGAAGAATATTTTATGTTTTGGTTTCACTTGTCTGATTTGAAGTGCCTAAGTAAATAAAACCTTTAAAACATTTTAGTTTTTTTTTAAATATCAAAATTTTGATATATATCGGATATTTTCGAACCCTGATTTAACTCCCTATCGTCTCTATTCCTATCGAATTAATTTTCATGATTTTGCTAGTCAAGAAATTTGGATTTCTACAGATTATGAGAAATTTTTTTCATTCTGAGTAAAATCGAATCAAAGAACTACTAAAATCGAATCAATCAGAACGAGTGTTCTCAATGTTCATTTTCGGCTAAATTAATTGATAATAAGCATTATTTGTGAAATAATTAATCTGAATCATTGAATGTGGCAAAAAAAATAAACAATTTATGGGTAAATTTTTGAAATGGGTGGGCATGACACGGTACTGACATTAAAGTGATATATTGTCTCTGAATAGCAAATGAAATATGTTCGTGAATATCTAATTAACACAAAAATGTCATTAATAGATTGTTAATTAATGACCAGTAAGAATAAACAATACAGGACATAAAAAATCACTGTTAGAATGGAATCACTTATACAGCCTGAGAAGAAATCTACTATTAAATACTTTGTTAAAATTGCACCCTTCTGTTTAATCAATAAAAATTTTTTTTAACTAAAATAAATTACGATTCTCGCTGTGTTACTGATTTGTTTTGGCATATAAATCAATTTAGGATAAATTTTTTTGTACAAATAAAAATTTTGATTGCAAAAAAATAAACAAATCTAGAAAAAAAAATCATTAATATAGAGTGTAATTATCTATGAGATCTACGTACACAGCTCAGCGACTTCAAGGTAATCAACTGAAATTTACAAAAACAGAAATCAATAATAAAGTAATAAAATTAAATAAAAACAATTATAAATAGTTATTTCCTCACAATCGTATAGACCAGAATCTAGCTAAAAAAATGGGATCAAATCATCAATAAAATTGAATTTTGTATCATTTGGACTATAATTATCTTAGATATATATGATTTCTGATATGATATTTCTGATATATGATTTTACACGGCTTATTTGGGATCTTAACGGTACACTTAAAAAATATCAATTAATCCAAATATTTTATTATTTTTAAGATAGGGACAAATCCCTCTTCATACCGGATATTGGACGATAAATTATGCACCCAATTTCTTGCAAAACAAAAAAAAAAAAAAACAAGCATTTAATCCATTTAACTTCAAATTAAAATAAAAAAATGGAAATTTTCAAAAGAGGTTAGAATAGGGTATCCGCTATTTTTGAAAAAGTACTTCAAAATGTTGATTTTGCTAATAAAAAGCCACCAAAAATTTATTTCGGAAAAATACACACGCTTTCTTGCCAAAAACTTAAATTAAATTTTAAACCTTTTTTAAACTGTCAAAAACGCGGGAATCCAATTTGATGACGTAATATGGGTATCACTATACGAAATAACACAAATAAGTATGACAGATATATTCATTGACATCTGATTATAATAAACTAGCTGTGAACTACCCGCTTTGCTGGGCAACATCCCCACTTGCACCCCTCCCTCCACATTTCCTTGCGTGGGATAACAGTTTTGTAATGTACACGTCATGCTCTTTTATTTGATACCCCACTTAGGTATATTTGTAAATATTCGATAATTCCTTCCCACTTTCTTGCTACACCTTTCTACCCTCCGAAGGTTAAAAGTAGATAAAAACAATAGATCTTTGAAGCTGGTTGTATATCGTGTCAATATTTGAGCTTAATCGATGCACAACTTTTTTAGTTTTTGAAGCATATCCCTTTCAACCCCTATTTCAACCCCTTACTCTACTATAATATGGATGTATTATACATAAAAACCTTCCTCTTGAATCACTCTATCTATTAAAAAAACCGCATCAAAATCCGTTGCGAAGTTTCAAAGATTTAAGCGTACAAAGGGACATAGGGACATAGGGACAGAAAGAGCGACTTTGTTTTATAATATGTAGTGATATAAATACTGATCATCTATGTATATATTATACCCAGCTGTCTACACTGAACTAATTGATGGTCTATGACTCATACCGCTATGGCATCACAGCAGGGTTTAACCGCGTTTTAGGTCACGTGATATACAGTTTAAAAATTACGATTTTTAATTTTAATATTTTAAAAGAAAAATGTGCTTTTATAACTCAAAATCAGAATATTTAAACATTTTTACATAAATTTTAATTTTTTTCAAATTTCATGATTTATTTTTGACTAACGATAATACCCTTTTCCGACTATATCGGAGTCACGATCCATTTTTTAGACCAGACACCGGATTTGTGTAAACAGAATTTAACAAAATTTATAAATAGGATTTGTATTTTTTTGTTTTGTTTAATCGTTCATTACGTTCTGGTTAAATTAATGATCTGGATAACTGTGAGCTATTTATCACAATAGTGACTACATAGCATGTAGTGATGATATTATGTTTTTATAAGTACATAATAATAGTAGCGACCCAACCCTGGTACATACGCTGTTGCCTTTACAATGCGCGACGGCCTTGCAATGACATACTTTAGAAATTATAGAAAAGAAGGACATTGTGTTCATTTTTTATTTATTTTACAAATCCTGTTTTTATATTTACAATCTAATCAATCGATATATATATACAGAAATTAATTCAAATTGAAGAAAGTTGTTTTCGGAATATTTTTCAATTTTTGAAATACTACCTCTGGTAATTCTTTCGAATAGTTTCCAGAATCATTATTGAGATTTTTAAAATAAACTATAAGATAATTATTTGTAAATTTTTGCAAAATTCTTCCTCTTGTAAAAAATTCCCTCCAATTGGAAATCAAACTCAAATGATAATTTGAGTGCGATTAGTACAATTTGCACACTCGATGTATACTGAACACTTTGTTGCTTGCAATTTCATGAAAAATAAGGAAAAATGACCTTTCAGGAATATCCAAAAGGAATATTTCTGTTAAAATCTAAAATTTTCTATTTCAACATGCTACGACAAACGGTTTCGTGAGATATGCGAGATACGTTCGTAGGTACGCACGTAAAAACCGTAACTAGTAAATATAGATTCAGGAATGCTCAAAATGAAAACTCAAATGCTCAAAAAAAAGAGAAATATTTTTAACATCAATTAAACTGACGCCAATAGAAAGATAATTTTATGCCATTAATGTTTGAATATGGTTTTGATCAAGTGACTGGCGCATAGATAGCACAATCTTGATGTCCAATTTTCATACATTTATCGCAACAGATGCGAAAGTACCTCTAAGCTATAATACTTTGCATGGCCAAAGAAAATATCCTAATGGTAACTGTCTGCTGTCGAATCGATTATCAATCGAAAACATGTTGCCTCAAAACTCAAAGATGGGAACCTTTCAAAGTCTCTCCTTTACAAGGAAGTCAAAGCCAGTAAAAACCAAACTAGTATAGAAACTCTAACTACCTTTAGTGTAGAAATTTTAGAATTTGTTAAACTTGGAGGTATCTCAAGATATCTTCACGAATAAACACTTATTCCGCTTATTTTTCGAAGTAGTATAGCCTTTCCAATTCCACACACACATTTCGATTGCATGAAATCAAATTTTTATTTATTTTCTTAATTATCTAAATTATTAAGGTTTTCATGGTTTTTCTTTCAATATAAAATTATATATTATTACTACGATTTTCAATGAAATTGGTACGTGACAATTTGTATATGTATAAAATTGAAAAAAAAAATTGTTCTACAGATTTCTTTCGGTGGAAATTTCCACTTTTTTCCCTATTATTATGCGCATTCATTGTTAATTAGTTTTGTTTTTTTTTTCTTCAAATTGTAAATTTTTTATTAGAAACGTCATTCGACTACACACGTAATTTTATGCGTACATAAGAAAAAATATTATTTTTCAAGTATTTTTATTTTAATTTTCATCTTTTGAAAGACAAAAAATTACTCTCGTTAAAATTGCATGGTAGCAAAGTGCGTAAGTTCTTTTTGTGCGTAAGTATCTAAATCGTTGATTCAAAAGATATTTACGTGTTATAAGAACATCAACAATACTGTGTGTATCAGGGCACATAAACAAAAAGCTTTGAGTTTCGTAAATTTAATGAAAAAAGTCACCTTTTTTAGTAGCCAATATGAATCACAAATATTTAATGATATTTGCATTGAATAACTTTCAATGCAAAACAAAATAGTGGAGTTTTTTGACTTTGGTCCGGAAATTTGGTATAAATACTCCACTATGCGACCCGAATAAAGATGCGGTGCACCCCCCTGAATGTAATGCTGGCGGCGCACATTGCTCAATCTTAAATATTTAGTTATGCTTTGATATAAAAAATAACATAGACATCCTATTATTTTCTATATCATTCGCAATTAACATCACAAATGTTGACGCCCTCAACACGAGTATGAGCTTCTCAAGGCTGGCTTGACAATTCTTCTGCCTTCAGCTTTCATTACCTGTTATTTAATTGCGTATGTTTATTCAAGTAACATTACATAATAAAATTGCGGAAAAATGTAGTTAAGTTATTTAAACACAAATATTTTTTAATTGTTTCAGAGACAACTTTGCAATGCAGCCAAGAAAGCGCTTTCAAAAATTCCTACCAAAAATATCAAACCAAATGATAAGGTGAGTTATTTTAATTTGTATTTAAATTCCTTTTGCGAACTCGTTGAGTGTGTTTTTATAAAAACGTTCTTATATCTATATACAAGGTGAGTCATTTTAATCTACGCATCTCGAATATCTCGTTTTGTAGTTAACAAATCAAAAAATAACTTAAACAAAATTTGCAAAACTTGATGGGAGACATTATGTTCTGACATCTGATTGGAGCTAGTTCTTCAGGTTACTTTATAGCCAATTTAGATCTTAAACGGTAGAGGTACGGTAAAACATCAGCAAATTGTATAGTATGTATTATATGGGAATATCAGTTATATATGTGTTACATGTATGTATGTGTAATGTGACAGATTAATCAACACTGTTTATACATGGTATTTCAATAATTAATCAGTCAATTGTTTGTTTTCACTTTTTTTTATTGGTAAACTGCATAAACATTTCTAGGCCTAAGCGTTTAGAATGCTTGCTTTCCAGTGCTCTAAAACCTACATAATATCTAACTAATACGTACAGACTCTTCACTTCAAAATGTTTTAATAGAAAGAATTACTTCATCTCAATCTTAAGCAAAAACTAAATTGCCCAATTTTAATTAAGAGACAATTAAAAAATAAAATTTATGAATATATCTTTTTGTGATCGTAATAATTAATAAATAATGAAATTATAATAATAAATGTTAATTAACTGATATTTAAATGTCATTTGTTTCATATAAATATCTTCATTAATTCTTTTTTATTTTTTTATTTCATAGAATTAGAATACACTTCTACTGCCTTCTTTCTTCTATAAATGCAAATACATAATAATAATGATAATAATAATAATATAAACATTAATTACACTTTGTAAATTGCATAATTAATTATTTTAATGTATACAACAATAAAAATACTATTATTGTATACAAATAAAATTGTATTACTGTTATACGAAAAATATTATTGTACATTTAATGTCCATAGACTTACCAATTCTTATAAATAGAAGATGGCGCTGGTGAATAGCCTAGATCCCAGGTTCATACCACCCTTTCTATTGCTTTTAAAGATTTGCTACATGCACTTATACAGAGTGGAACATTTTAACCTATAATGGTTAATAGTTAGTTTTGTAGTTAACCAATCATAAAATAACTTTAAGAAAAGTTGCAGAGCTTGATAATAGTCAATTTAGGCCATAAAAGGTAAGAGATAGAATAAAACTTTAAATAAGGAAGTTGATACTCATAAAAAAACTAACATTTTTTATCCAAGAATTTTTTCGAAAATTGGTAGCTTTCGGAGGAAATGCGACTTACAATTGTGTTATTATTGCATTTAATCGCAAGATTTTTTCAACCTATCTACAGTTTTAAAAATATTTTTTGTTCAAGTCCTTCAGAAATTGAGAGAATATCTCTCAATACGCAGCAAAAAAATATTAACTTCGGAAATTTTCAATCCTATTCGTATATTTCGTTAGTTTAATATAAGTCGTACTCCTACTAAGTAAATTACAAAAAATTTGTGATAGAAATATGGTGAAATTAGTTAAAATGAATTTAATTATTTAGGTTATTACCCTGCTCTAATATTTTCCGTCTCAAACATCATTCAATAATCATGTAATCATACTATTGTTAACTGGATATTGCATTAAAAATTAAATTTATATAAAATTTTGTAGACGTTATGATTTACAAAGTTGAAGAATATTTAACGCTCGAAATGTTTGTCGCAGGTGCAAAACGCGTGAGGAAATCTCTCAGCAAGCAACTAAAGGTTACTGAACGATTGACGCGAGTACTTACTGACGGGTTAATATTTTAATAATGAATACCCAAGATTTAATAATATTTATTGTCCACCTGTATGCATGTATATTGTTAAGTTAATTGCAAATATTTTGTATTTTTATGATAGTAATAAATTTTATTTATTTTATCAAAACAAAATGTTTATAGGTTCGTGTTAGTTAGTACACGGTATATAAATATAGGGTAAAACGGGAATAATTACATACTTAATAGAGTAATTATAAAATAACTTAAATATCGCATCCCTGTGTGTGCTATCTCAATGCTTGTTTTATTTTACATAAAATGGACTATTTAAAAATATTTTGATTTTTATTTACAACAAATTTAATTATTACCACCAATTTTTTTTTTTTAATTTTATTTTTTGATAGAGAAATAATTGAGTTCACCTCGTAAATCGAAAAGAGTTTTATGATGTTGCATTTAAACAGAAATTATTGTCGCGCGATGACTCTTTAAGAAATTGTACGAAGAGTATCAAATTTTAACGGATGTGGGTATTTTCCAGCTACTTTATAATCGATTCGAAACCTCGTATACGAATTCAAAAAATTGATATCTGATTATTTCCTTTTTCGTTCTAAGCTATGCAAAATTTTTTATGAATAATAATTTTTTTTTCATAAATAAACAAGAAACAAGTTTTCCGTTTAGTATCGAATTAATTGGACGAACTGTGCGTTTAATAAGAAAGCTATTGATTCAGCGTTTAGAGATCATAATTCCCTATGGCTTGTTAGGAAAATCGTTTAAAATAATTTTACGGTAAATGTATATTTTAATTTTATTAAACCAAAGCAAACGATTAAGTTTTGTTATTAAAATTTTATTTTATGGATGTAATCGTTATGAACTTCCTTTATTGTATTTTTTAGACATAAAAAGTGGATTATCGTTTTATATTCAAATTTTCAATAAATTAAGAAAACTTGAATCTTTTTTAAAGTTCTAAAAATACATTTTACTGCTTTTTTTTTTGTAGTGATTACGTGCGGTATCAAAAAGCTTGTTTTTTATTAGACTGCAAATTTTTGACATAAAAAACTTACCTTCAAAATATTGCAAATTCTTTCATTACCGTTTTATAAACTTTATAATTTAATGAACCGATTTTGTTTTTTTCTTTTTTTGTTTCGCCTGAAAGGTAATTTAATGGAGAGTTTTCTTAGCTATGTTTCAAGTGTGAGTTTAGGGTTCCGCACCAAAAAATTGGCCATGATCTTTAAAATGTGTACTGTACCCGAAAAATTTGTCAAAGAATTTTAAATTTTGTAAATTTCACTTGTTTAAGGATGTGTATCAACCTTTAAAATTGGTAAAAATGTACTTTTCAAAAAATATTTTACACGTTCTGAACGAACAGTGAAGTATTAAAAAACCATTTTACAAGAGGATTTTAATAAATGTATATAAATATGACAATATATTATCATCAGATAAATGTAGGTATTTAAATCTTCTATTTCCGATATGATAGATACGATACTACCTATATTCATCGTTCACCAGTAATGTGTATTCCGATAAGTCATGATTAAGATTATACATAATATATCAATCATGTTTCAAACAACCTACGGTGGCTATGATGCTTAGAGTCAACATCATGAAACTTCTATTCCAAAAAAGATAATTGCAACACTTTATTTTCTACATTTTTGCCTAAAATAAAGATTATATTTTTTATAACATGCATATATGAAATATATCAAGGTATACTAGGTTTATTCCCAAATTTGTAACGCCTTAAAATATTGATGCTACGAACATAATTCTGGTATAAGTGTTCATAACCTACCTAGTTCATTTCCGGTTGTGCTGGACGTAAAAAGTGAGGTCGAGTTCGGAAATGAGCGACATAATTCAATTCTGTCTTGGATCCGTAGAACCCATCTTGTAAACCGTTAGAGATAGAATAAGAATTTAAATATAAAAAATTTTCCTTATAAAAAAATAAACAACTTTTTTTTCAAACATTTGTTCGTAAACATTACTGTTTGCCCATGAGGGCGGAAACTAGGCGCAAATTATATACTACTTGTTATATAGAAATATCAGTTATACGTGTGTGACATGTATGTACGTGTGGCTATCTGAGGGTGGCTATCTTTTTTACTCATAAGACGTAAAAAAAAAGATTGCGGAATCAACACTGTTTTCTCTGATAAGAAAATGAAAAAGTTGGACCTAAATGAGGGGTCATCCAAGATAGGATAGGGACATCCAAAATACTGAGGGCTGATCATTAAGGTACAACTAACTGTCTGTATATTGCAATAGAAACATAATAACGGCAGTTCAAAGATAGTTTAGTCTCTGGTTAATCGGCGCAGGCAAGTGACTCTACATATCCCCAAAGAAAAAAATCTAATGGGATTAGATCGCAGGATCTTGGATGCCAGTTAACAGGTTCATTACATGAAATTAATAAAATAATTTCATAAATTTGAAGTGTAGCTCTCGCGTGAATATTCAGTATGAAATGGCAAACCAAATTAAGCACAAAGCAACTATCTGCTATCAAATCAGTCCTACCACCTCTAAGATATGAACTTCTAAAATAAAACACCCTGTATTTATATTTTCAGGTTGACCACAATAATTTCCTTTAAGGAAATTAAAAATATATTTATTATTAAAAATTTAAAAAAAAATAATAATAATTTATTATAAAAATAATAAAAACGATCGGTAGGTAAAACTTGTGTGAGCTGATACAGACAATAGATGTAACATGATTGACACATTTGTTGTAGGATTTACACAACACAATATAATTAATAATCCTAAATATCCTCTGTTCATCCTATTGAAAAATATAAATGTGTTTTTTTTTTAAACAATATTGTTTTTAATAAAAAAATAATAATAATAACACTGGCGGATTAAAAGCTTAAAACACTTTTTTTTTGTTAGAAAGGAAATATCTCATTTAGTATGGTGGTGTGTACCTGTGTGTTTTGTGGTGACGTATTTACTACCTACCTAAATTGTTTTTATAGGAGTTTGTATCAAAAGGTTTTCGCTAAAAGTTGCTTAATTGCTGTAACAGGTATCGAGTAGCGAACGTTCTAAAATACATTCAAATGACAAAGAATTCGAATTTGCCCTCAACACTATCGTGAAGTAGCATAAGAGGTGTCTTGCCTATCCTCGCCTCGCCTTGCTCCACTTCGTTAAAAGTCGGTTGTGACGCCGATTTCACGGCGGTTTTCAAAAGCCGTACGAGGAACCCAGAGGATTACAGACGAGCGGCATCTCCACATCTCCACAGTAGCTATTGTAGCGGTAATCGGAAAAACTTGACCAAAAATTGTATGGGCACGGAGTATTGTTGTAATTACGAGTTGATTGAGTTGGATATGTCGACTATAGAGGAGTTGATTGGTTCTAAAGTTTTTAGCTCTTGCATTCAAAAATGGAACACTTTCTTAACGCTGGGGGTTATTTTCCATGCTTCGATATCAAGTGAAAACTATATAAAAACTTTATTTAATCGCCCTAAATCCACTAAGATTTCTTCGGAGAACCATCCTCTCAACAAACCTGAAAAATATTCAGCGAATTTTAAAGATATAAAAAAATTTTTACAATCTCTACTACTACTTTTGGCCGCAATGCAGAGAATTATATCGTATAACCCGAAGATTAATTCATTGTAATTTGAGTTGAAGTTAGTCATATCTCTAAGTCTGTACTCCCATGGGATATGTATAAAGAGACTTTACTGTAAATTTATTTATATACCCAAGTATTGTCGACACTTAATAGTGTTTTCTAATCTGATACAGATAAATAATTCTGAATAGAACAATTTAAGCTTCTAGTTTGTATAACTTGTGATTGGAGATAGCATGAACCAAGATATATATTCAAAGGTTACGTAAATTTGTGGTCAAAATTAACCTAGCTATATTAGATTTCAAGAAAGTGGAATCCTGGTTCCGTTATTTAGTACATAAGTGAATGGTAGCGAAAAACTAGCATCACGAATGAAAAATTTGATTCATAATTAGTGAGTTACCAAAAAAAATCCATTAATATCGGATCAAATTTTCCTGTGCTATCAAATTTTATCCAATTTTAATAAGCAATTGAAACAAATAAATAATTGAAGAAAATCTGTTCAGTTTGAAAAGATTCCCAGTCCAAAAAGACGTTTTAAACATTTTGATCATCTCCCAGTTTTCTACAGAACGGTGCCCCGACCGAAAAAACAACTTTATTTACTATAACAATTTCATATAATCAAATTTTCTTGTTTCATACTTTTTAGAGCGTGATTTTATATAAGTCATAATTTTCAACACTCTGTTCCCATTTGGTTCGAATCCATTTCTCGCCTTGGTCAGACGCTGTTTGGCATACGAGCTCCATCGATCTTACTTATAATATTGACAAAATTAAATGAGTTTACTCAATGCAAATACAAATAATTAAAATAATTTTTCTGGTAGAGTAATTTTTAATTATTGCATCATGATAAAAGTGTCAACTTGTGTAAGAAAACCTTTTGTCTGATGAGAATAAAAAGTTGTTTACATTTTAAGATTTTTCATTAGTGTACCAGTGTGTATTATAGACCGTGAACTTATAATGGAAAGTTTATGTAATTCTTTGCTGTCTACAATTTAATTCGAATTTTTTGTGTTTCGTATTTATACGATTAACAACATGTTAGCAAGTAAATATTCATTTGCTATATTATTATTAACTAAATAACTAACAATGTAGCAAAATCTAAGAAGTCTATTTTAAATTACTTCTAATTATCTGATCAACTTCGACAATTTGCACACGTATCAAGATCTGATGGGAATACTATAATTTTATAACAAAAATTAGATGGTGCAGTGGCTAGAGTGTCCTCTCCTCATGCGGAAGGATGTCAGTTCGAAACTCATCCATGGTATTATAATTTAATTTTATTCTACTTTGTTACCAAAAGTATACAACATCTTTAACTTAGCGCAATCAAAAAATAAACAAAATAATTTATAGTTTAAATCTCATGAATTCGACAAACGAGCCATTATCATTTTTACCGTAAACGGCTTAAACCCGAATCCGAATAGCAGGCAAAAACAATGATAGAAATTTTGCTTTAATATGTGCTCACGGTCTCTTTTATGTACTTAGTGAATGCAGTAGGTACTTTTATTTTCCATGCTATTTTAGTTTAAAAAATAAATAACACAATTTTTTTCTTTTTAATTACATTTAAATATTTTGACGTAAACATGTGAATAAACAATGAATAATGTTCTAACGGCAACAACGGCATGTATGAAAGTTCAACAGACGTTTTATTAAATCTAATTTATATGATTTTATTTAAAAAATAATTTTTTTTACGGAGGTATATTGTTATTAGAGGTCATTATAGATGTTTGTACTAAATCTAGATTTCTGTTCTAATTCATGGGTTTTTGTAAAAAAAAAGACATCATTTTAATCAAATTAATACAATAAATGGAAATAATGTTTTGTTAAGCAAATCAATCCATATCTTTCTAATTTCCCGAAACTTTCTCCCATAACGAATAGATCAGCGATCTCGATCGAAAATACACTCAAATTAAAAATAATTTCAATAAAATTGATCGAACTTGATATAAAAGAGGGTAAATTTTTTCGGATTTGTTTGCTGTTGAGTCCTTCAAGCATGTAAAACGCTTTCTAGAGAAAAAAATTACCCCTCGACAACTTTCACACATTTTTACTGTCTTAAATCTATTGAAGGTTCTCATTTTGGCTAGTTTAACAGATCACAACACTTAAATAAAGAGAATTGAAATAAATACACAGTCGAATTTCTCGAGTCGAACCCTCATCTCTTGGGTTCATGCCAAGCGCCTTAACCAACTAGTCCATATGTGCCCTAGACATAATTGTGTAATTTTTTCAACACGAATTTTTTATTTTATTTGTCAACCTTAACTTATTTTTTCTATGTTATGCTATGTTTGCTTACTAAATCTTGTATACAAATTTTAAACGTCAAAGTCTTTCGATTAATATTAAACTATAAAAGAAATTACAATAGAGATATTATAAGAATAGATTGCGCGAGAATATACTGAGAGTGTGCGCAGGTAAGAGGTAAGAGAACTTTGCTGAGCTAACAAATCATTTCCTCTACGTTGACGTCATCATAGTGATGGCAGCGTTCTCTCTCTTACCTGCGGATATTTTATAATATCTCTATGAAAATAACTTGGCGAGTTAATATTTTATAGTACGGCTGAATACAAAATCCACATCAGAAATTTATGAAAATATAAAATTAAACATAATTCGTCATCAATTTAATTGCATAAAACAATTGTAGATATTGTTGCAATAAAACAAAAATGTTTAATTCATTTTGTATAACTGGTTTTTATAAATTATTTTGATATTTTATTTAGTACCTACTTAATTGTAAAACATTAAATAACTAAAATGTTTTTAGTTAACAGATTAAAACTATAAATTATTAAAATAATAATTACACTCGAATTAATTTAATTATTATAAATTGAATGCGTAATTTCAACTCGAATTATTATTACCTATAATTATTATGAATTGATTCGACCGTAATGATTATTATTTTAATTTACTAATTTTAATGTATACTATATTTAAACGATTTGTCATTTAATTTTTTATAACAGGAGTTGAGAACCAAAGTTTCTACAAAGTTTAAGAGAAGCCTTGTAAAAAAATTTACAAAAATAACTAAAAATATGTGATATAATAACTGTAAAACTCCAGATGTAGTGTACCATGAATCACTCTATAGAGGCTTTTTATAAAATGAATCGTTCGCTTCCACTTAGTAACTCGCTGCGTCACACTTTCTGCAACTCAGTGCAAAACAATTTTCATTCTAATATTAATTGATTTACAAGTGATAAAAGTTTATATACATAACGTAATATGTTAAGTTTGTAAAGTTTAAAAAGACGCAGGGTCGTGTATCTTGAATCAAACGACGTCCTGTACCTTTGATACATGATAGCAATCTAGATTGAATATAAATATCTACAAATTTTTAATATAAAATATTAACGTTTGATGTTTGAGAGAGAGAACAGAATTAAACAAAAATAAATATAAAAAAACATAAAAAAAGATTTGTAAAATATTTAATTATACATCCAATTATAAGGATTAATTAAAAAAAAATTAAAATAATTTTAAAGAAATATTTTTATACACAAATATGAACAGAAACAAAGCATAACAACAAAAGTTTTAGATATAGTTTGTTAATTTATTTACACGTGAAATTTTTAAACTAAAGTTCACACACATGTGAAATCCAAATAACGTGAATAATTATGTTATTAGGTTAAATACGGTTTAATTTAAAATAAACTAATAATGCTTATATTATTTATTTACATGTGAAATTTTTATATTTATCGATACGGAACTAATTAGATACCCACGTCAAAGCATATCCGAATAGGCTTTTGTCCTAAATTTGAAAAATTCTTTTATACGATACAATTTGCATTAGATATTTTCCATTTTCAAAAACCAAATCAAATTTACTTCGATATCAATCGATATCATCGATATCATGGCATCTTGAATGACATCACAACTTGGCATACAATAATTTTTGTGTATGCAAAAAGCAGTTGTAATCATGCAACCTGATTTTGAACAATGATACGAAACCTTTCTTATGTAAGCCCAATTCGCACTTGACCGATTTTTTTTTATTTTATATCATTTTAAGATCGACAAGTCATTTTTTTAAAAAGGATAAAGAATTAATTTCGCTTAGGTTACTCTTATTTTAAAAACAAGTCACATAACATCCTTTTTGACGGATATTAAAATAATATTTAACACTTTTTTTTTAATGCTAAATGCACTCGAGTATAAAAATGTATAAATTAATTTTAATTATTTTAATTACGAATTTATCTTTTATATTATAAATGAGTTTTGAATGACTGAGTAGTATCCATCCTATGTCTATATCTATCTGGTATTCTATCCTAAAAATAAAACCAGCCCATCATAATAAAAGTTTCATATAATAATAATCTTAGGTTTAGGGCCTACGTTTCTACATTTTGTCAACTCATTTTGGAAAAGTCGGAAATTTATGCATGTTGAATATTAGCAAGGTCGAGTATAACAGTATAAAACTGTAGTGACATATTTACACCCGTTGAGGCTGTGAGTCAATCGGAATCATGCTAAATTCACATTTTTCAGCTTGTTTCTATGGAAAATTACGTTATAATATAATGAAAGCTAGTTTAGAGACAAACCATTTATCATTTTGCGTGTTATTTGATCATTTCTCCGTGCGATGGCGTTACTAAAACGATGTGTTAACGTCACTGGCGTTTGAATTTATAGCTTAGAAAAACCTTTTTTAATTGTAAAATCTTTTGATTTTTAAAATGAGTTGTCATAATGCTAGTCTGGCCCTAGATTTAATCAAGCAACACCTAAGCCAACCCATTTTAAAATAGAGTGTTTGTTTGTATGATGTTGGTGTAATAAGAAATGTTTTTTAATTATTATATAATGATAATAATATGGTTGTATATCATTTTACAGGAAATTGAAGGAGATGGTGAATGCTGTGCTGTTTGCATTGAACCATATAAAATATCTGATATTATACGTATTCTACCATGCAGGTAATTACTTTTAATTAATTTTAATAATTATAACATAGTCATATATATATTCTAAATCATTTCTACAATGTGCTCCAAAAAAATTGTAACACTTGATGCTATAAGAACTAGCTTTCAACGTCAACGAAAAAGTTGGTTTTAAGACACTTGAATTTTAAATATTTCTTTTATTGAAATTAGGTAAGGATGAAGTTCGCCTAGCACTTGAGAGCGATCGCATTCAGTGCGTCTACTAGTGTGCATTCCCGAAAAGTCTTTTTAGCAATATATAGAGTTGGATCATTTTAAACTATTATGGGTAATAGTTCCTTTTGTAGCTAACGAATAAAAAAATAACTTTAACACAAACTACAGAATTTGATAGGGGACATTGGACCTAGTTCAATTTAGATCCTAAAAGGTAAATCTTTTTATATTGTGATTGTAAAATCTGAAAATGTAAAGTCACGCCATTCATGTGAGACACACTGTATTTATCGTTATTATATTAATTTGTCGAATAATATTATGGTTGGAATTAATATTAAATACATCAGATCGCAAGGCCTGCGCTTTCATCACTTTTGTCTAAAAGTTTGATGAATGATAATTAATTTGAAAAATATTAAATTATTTGGAAAACTATTCATAAATAATTAAAAAGGTTGTTTTTGGTTGAAAATTAAAATCATAACCCTTCGAAATTAACACCCAATAAACTAATCTTCTTCAAAAATTCGTCTTTTCAAAATGTATGGAATACGGTAAAAATAATTTTCTTAAATCGGTAAATGAGATGATAAATAATTGATTAATATTTCTTAGAAATTTGAAAATCATAAAGATTAATCATAATCCATCAATTTTAATAATACTTCAACTATTTCCCATTAAAAAATTTGATTAAAAATTATTTTCGTCCGATAATCCTATTTTATGTTTAAATTTTATCTAGATGGGTATTAATTAGAGACACAATCATGGCAGATGACATCCTTTTTTTTTATTAAAATGTATATTAAGACGTATTTCCTGTACACCCTTTTATCATCGATAAATAATTATTCAATTAAATTGAAATTGAATTATAAAATCACCTGTTATCGCCTACTACGCTCACAGGTCATTAAATATTTGGATAAAAAATGACGCCCCCTATTTTCCAGGGTTCAATACTTTCCTTTTGTTGGTTTTTCTTACCCGTTGATCTTGTTGACTTTGTGCTACTTCGCAAGAGTGTGGAGGAACCTTTAGCGAAATGAGGCAAGACGAGGCGAGGACAAGCAAGACAACACAAGTTTCTTAACCTCATTCTGCTGCATCGTCCGACTCTGTGATATTTCGCGAGAGTGTGCACAACGCTTAATAATTCGTGGTTTTCCAACCAGAGGTTTCATTTTAATATTTAAAAAAGCGAGTATTTTTTACGAACAATGGATGTTTATTTCATTTTAAAGAAGAAGGTATGCCATTAAAAATGGAAAACGATATCAGCCAAATGATCGCCACGACTATGTTTAGCGCACCGTATTCTTTTCATGAAAGTTTTCATGACTAATTCGCACATTTGGGGCTGTATTTCCTCGAAAACTTATTCCATCTTTATTCTTTAATTAAATTAATTCTTTCTTTTGAATCGATTGTGGAGCATTGGCATATGACCTTATCTTTCACGTGGCCCTAAAAAAAAGTCTAAAGGTGTTAAATCACAAGACTTAGTGGCCAATTTGGGAACACCTCTTTGGAGAAATAACACGATCAAGAAACTTTTCTTGCAAAATTGCAATGATTTTGTTGCTCGTGTGGCACGAAGCGCCGTTTGTTGAAAATAAATGCGTTGTGTGTATCGATTCATTAGTAGTTTTTACTTGTCAAATATCAAAAGATGACAGCTTCAAAAGTGATAACTGTCCAAATAATGGGCTATTCAAAATGAAACCTCTTATTGGAAAACCTCGTATTGGTGTATTTCAACGGTTTTCCAGTAAACGAATTTGATAAAGAAATAATCTGCGATAATCCGTTTTTTATATTGAAACTTAATCTAGGTTTTTAAGAGATATAGACAATTATGACAGATGCCATACTTTTTTCTAACTCATAGAATCTGCATGGATACTGAAGAAGACATATCCTGTACACGTTTTTATCATCGATAAAAATAATTATTCAATAAAATTGAAATTGAGTTATAAAATCACGTGTAATCACCTACAACACACAGGTACAGCTTATACAGCTTATGATGGTGTAGCTGTAGACTGTAGGTACCTGGTGTTTGAATAATGCACGATTCACAAATAATAAAATGTTTTAAATACGATTATACGAATCCATAAAAGTATAATTTATGTATAAATCAACTAAACTCCTGGCAACGACAATTATTTTCATATTTTCACACGTGAATTGAATTCATGTTTTATACCAACAGTTTGAAATTTTTTAATGCATACCTATACTAAACGGATGTTGTTAAAATCAAGCTAATGTGCGGGTGAAGTTCGTGGAGAATGACATTGAAGTCATATTAATCAGATAATGAAATAGCTAATTTATTCAGAACTAATTGAGGAGCTAAATGAAATAAGGGCGTAAATAAAATAAATATTTTTTTGCATTCTTTTCCACATTGCTATTAAGAGTTTAAGGTGCTAGTTTTTTAAATTTTACATCCCTAATTATAATTCTCCCCTGAAAATGCATAAACACGAATTTAAAAATACAATGTTACAATTAATTTATTTGAACGTTTTTCATGGTAATAAAGTCCAAAAATAAATTTTAAGTGCCACATGTATGAATTAAATAATTATCTAATTACACATGTAGATAAAGTATAATTTGATTTACAATTAAACACATATGTGTGTAAGCCAGGAGCGTTTTTAATGGGAGCGGTTTTAATGATTATCAAAAAAATCGAATTTTTAACTTAATGACGTCTTCAGAATTCAAAAAAATTAATTTTACTCTATCATATCCAAATTTTATTCAATTTTGATAAACCAAGTGTGTAATCCTACTAAATTTGGGTCATACTTTTCAAATTTGTGATCAAAATTAACCTACCTGTAATTGTTTTCGAGAATGTGGAGTCCTGGTTCCGGAATTAAGCATATAACTGATAGCTAGCGTAAAACTGACATCGCAGCTGAAAAGAATGACCCAAAATTAGTGGGTTTCAAAAAAAATTCCAACAAGAACGGATCAAATTTGCTTGTGTTATCAAAAAAATCAAATTTTCCAACTTTGTGACGTCATCAGAATCCAAAAAATTTAATTTTGCTCTATCACATCTAAATTTTATCCAATTTTGATAAACAAAATAAGTAATCCTACTAAATTTGGGTCATACTTTTCAAATTTGTGATCAAAATTAACCTAGCTCTAATAGGTTGCCAGAATTTGGATTCCTGGTTCCGGAATCAAGCATATAAGTGATAGCTAGCGTGAAACTGACATCGCAGCTGAAAAGAATGACCCATAATTAGTGGGTTACAAAAAAAATTCCAATAAGATCGGATCAAATTTGCCTGTGTTATCAAAAAAATCGAATTTTTTAACTTAATGACGTCATCAGAATCCAAAAAATTTAATTTTGCTCTATCACATCTAAATTTTATCCAATTTTGATAAACCAAGTATGTAATCTGATTGAGTACCAAATAGTAATCTTTCCTTATTCTTTGAAGTATCCCGTATTTTGGCCCCCTCATTAAAATTATTTCAAATCTGTCCCTGGTATGTGCGTATATCAATTTAAAAAATCTATTTTTATAAAACTATTAAATGTTTAATAGGTATTAAATAAAAATAATTGTTTTTTTTTATTTACAGGCATGAATTCCATAAATATTGTATAGATCCATGGTTATTGGAACATCGAACATGTCCCATGTGCAAAATGGATATTCTTAAACATTATGGATTTGTGGTTAGTTATTATGTAATTTTGACTTTTCTTCGTTTTTTTTTCGTTTACTAATAGAGATGTTTGCATTACAGACGAGTTTCTGAAATTAACGTGGTGTAAATAACCAAAAAATTTACATTCAAAGACCTTTAATAGAAATTTAACGTTTTTTGAATTCTAAGTATTTTGTTTTCGATTTTACCGATATCAATATTGTGACTTTATCGATGCAAAAGAAAATCGAATTTTGAACTGATTTCAGATGGTATTTCGGAAAAAAGATGAAGCGATCGTAAAGTGATCCAAATTCCTTGAATCACTTTACTTTTATTCGCTGGATGATGTGAAAACCGAAATCAAATTTAAAAAATCATTCTTTAACGATATTAAATACCAACTTTTTGAATGACTTTCGAAAAAGACTCAACTTTTTTGGAAACATCTCTAGGATTCCTATTTTTATCATTTCAATATTAAATTATTTTTGTAAACAGTTTACAGGAAGTCAAGAAAGTATTTTACATGTTGACATTGAAGAAGCAGTACCAGTTGATAATCAACAAAGTTTTGAAGGTCCAAGCAATGATAATATCATGTCTCGAATGCAAAGTGAACGACATGTAAGAAATTTATTATTCATACATACATCAATTAACTAAGTCTGTGAAGTTTGTACCAAATATGTTTAATTAAAATTTTTGTTTACCAAATTAGAATTTATAATCAAATCTAAAAGTTTATTCAACTTCACAGACCATTTGTTCCATATATAGGTGTAAATACAATAAAGGGCTCAAATATTTCGAGTTTGTTTACTCCCTGATAAAAAAGTCCGATTGAATTCCGATTCAAATTTTCAATTCATTCCGATTGAATTCCAATTCAATCCAATATGAAATTTCCAAATCGATCCCATTCATGAATTGCAACCAATTGTAAATTTCCGATTAGTTATAGTGGATTGAATCGGAATTCAATCGGAATGAATTGGAATTTTTTTTCAATTAAACCCGATTCATTTCAATTTAATTTCGACTCAAAATTTTAAATTGGTTTCAATTGGAATGAATCGAAACTTTTTTACAATTGAATCCTATACATGCCAATTAGTTGAATGGGAAATTTCGGGTTCCTGAATCGGATTTTTTATCAGGGCTCTCACTTTCTATCATAACTAAACCTTAAATGTATCATACTTAATGCGTATGGAGGGGAGGGGGCATTTCTCGCGGTACACGCATGTGATTTATTATGCCACTGAAACCATGCGCAAGTGGTCTTTGGAATTCGTGCGCAAGTATAACTCAGTTGAAATGGCGGATGTCAAAAATCGTTTCTTAAGTATAATGGGCTTTGACGAATCGATAATCAAGCCGTGAACTATGAGAATAAAGCATGCTACCTTTGACAACTTTATTATTTCTATTACACCTATGTTTTTGCATTACAAAAAATATTTTTTTATATTAAACGTAGACTTTATTACAGCATTCATCACGAGCCAATTCACGAAACAGTGAACGCAGCAGTCGTGCTTCAACGCCAGACGAACTTACACCGAGCCTAGAAGAAGAATCACATGAACAGGACGTGATCGCATACACAGATAATAATCGTCGCGATAAACGAATGTGTATAAATTGTATGGTGGCAACAATTGCTACCGAAAACGAAATACAAAATTTAAAAGATGAATATCCATCACAGTCTTCCAATAAGATTACATCATCCACAACATCACCGTCTACGGTAGTATCAACAACACAGTCTGATAATACTGCTGAAAATGACGATCAGGATGAAGATGATGATGTCCCTTCATCGAGTACGACTAGTCCAAGTAATTCTAATCAAAACACATCTCAAAAATCAGTTGATATTAAAAATTTAGAACTGGAATAACAAATTATTTTAGATAAGGTTTCCATTTTATTCTTAAATAACTTAAAATATTAGCGTAAGAGGTCTAAATGGATTCAGCCCTTTCCAGAATCATATCTGGAAAATGACCCTTGTTACGCTAATGCGCTGACAAACAGTTGTTAATGGCAAAACAATGGCGTTTTCTGTTTTGCGCGTCGGCGAGGAGTATTTAACGCAAAATTTATTTACGTATTACAATGTGTTCGAATATTACAAGAATTATATGACTTGTAATATCTTTTTTAAGTTACATAATAAGTACAGAAAACCATGTTTTATTGGTTTCAACGTTTACGATTTCTGTTTTTCCGACATTTTGTCTGAAACGCAATGATAGAAAACGCAATTATTTCCAAAGAATGGTCTAAGCTGGGCTTTAAAATTTGTAATTGAATAAAATGTCATTTTAAATGAGAGATGCAAAAACAAGGATTGATTGACGCAGTTGTAAAGATAAATTCCAGGGCTGTGTTTCACACACACACACATTAGGGCGCGTTAAATCGGCTAAATAAGTCAGCATTTGCTTATAAGACGGTAGCCAACACGGCTTTTGGTTAACTAACCTAACTTGACTTTGACTTTTGACGCCTTAACTAAAAAAGGAAATTACGACCCTAAAGTTTCAACCTGACACTTGACGCTGAATTTGAGCGTTAAATTAGATTACGTGGTCTATTTAGGCCAAGAAAAAACTTAGCAACGTCCCATCGTAAAAAGTTAAACATAGTTTAGCTTTTTATTCTCAGAAATAAACTTTTGACAGTACTGGCTAAATAAATTTATTTATATTTATTAATGAATATAAATTTACCATTATTATACCATGTGTTTTATTAAAAATGAGGTTAAGGAATTACACTCAGTATGTATATCTCGAAATATCGACTTTCGATATCAATAAACTTTTTTGTCACTCATTTTAACAATTTGACGCTGACTCTGGACGTACCTCTATTTTTTCAGCTAAGTGGAACCCTAATTTGACGCTCAAAACCAGCGTAAACCGTTATCATGAGAACGAAAAAGTTCAGTTTAGAACCATTTCTAATTTTATAAATGAAAAGAATTAAAACTGTGATTTTTCAATTTTAACACACATTCAAAAACTCAATTACGACGATTATTTATATATTCGACTTAAACATAGAGGTTATAAAGAAAAAGAACGATCGTTATAGAAAATATTGTCCCCAAACTCTGGGCAAAATAAAGTGAGGCGCTGGGATCGCTAAGTTGTCTCATTAAAAGCGGGCTGTTGTGCGCTAATTTCAAATAATCTATCAACGTTTAATATACGTGTATATAATATCATTCAAAGGAAAAAAAAAGCAAATAATGAAATTATTATTAATTATTATTATTATTTACTAATGAATAAATTATAAATTATCTATTCTACTTTATAAATTTATCTATACTACTTTATAAATTTGAATGGCACTAACTTCATCTACTTGTACTCCTAAACAGCTAACATCGCAGATACTACTTACCGGCGACAGCGCGTCTGGTGGCTGTAAAATGAACTATAAATTCGTAATTCGTGCGTAGCGATTGTTCTCCTTCTCTCTAACCTCCATGGACTTAAATATGACTAAAAAAAATCATGTTATGACACTTACAAACAGTACTTATTTTTAAGAATACCAACATGGCGCTTATGAAAATTAAACTTTAAAAGTAACATTTATGTGATTTATAAAACAGCACCTAGGGAATAATGCTTTAATTTTGTGAACTTCTTATCATAGTCGAGATTCGAGTACAGTTAAATTTTCATTCAAAACTAAAAGAGGTTGTTTGAAAATTTTTCTCTTATCCTCTTTTATAGCGTAATGAAAATGAAGCTGTTTATTTTATCGTCTCCATTTTATTGAAGTTTTTTTTCACGAAAAATTTACATTCCATTGGGTGCAGTAAGTTGCTTAAATAGTAACCAAAATTGTGATATAGTTTTTGGTGCATAAAGTACTGTAATTTGTATATATTAAGCTGTGAAAAATGTACTAAAAGAAAACTTATTTTTCATGCTAGAATAGATTCGGATAAAAATGTTTTGAAACAAAAAAATTTTCCATGTTATTTCTCACTGTTAATATTGAAAATATTTGACATAATTAATAATTGTACTTAATTTTTCAGTTAGATTTTTCATTGTTTTTGTAAAATGAAACTTCTGAAAGGAAAAATGTTGGAAATTATATTTAAGTAAATCCTTAAATTAGAAAAATTCATTTTTAATTATAGGTAACGAATTTTAAACAATTGTTCTTGTCTTTTCATAGAAATAACAAATCTTAAAATTTTTCGAGCACTTTGTTTTCCTGTGACTTAAATTGCCTTGGATTTCTAAATATCGAAAAGATAAAAGATCAGCTTTTAATTCTAATAATAAGTAATTTAGATCTAAATAAAAATTCAGTTCTTTCATTCTTTCAAGGCATGCCAGGATGCACTTTGTGGTCGAAATTCGAAATTTCGTTACTCATCCAACAGAATTCGTAGAAGTTTCATTTTGTACTGTGTGATATTCTTAGACACCACACACGAAAATCGCTTTGATTTTATTTTTAATAAAATAAAATAGAATATAATTTTACTGAAATAAAAAAATGACTCTATAAACTAAATATTTAAACAAAAATCAACAAAAAAAAAAAAGTTATGAAATAATCGAAATTATTGTAAATATATGTGAATTTATTGTAAATGTATTGGAAATTAGAAATTAAGCCTAATTTTATGTTATGTTATATAGGATTAGAGTCAAGCCTAGTAACTATGGCCTACGAAATATGAGATGGTGTTTGGCAAGGTTGAGCCTAACACATATTTCTTCTGTGAGATTTGGTAACCTAAAAATGCTTAATTGCGCGTCAAGCTTAAAACTAATAGACACTGAAAAAACAGACATCGGGCAACGAACATCGTTATTACGAATATCGGACAAAATGATTTTTGCACTTTTTGCTCTGTCATTTTCTTATTTGAATATCGTCCGTAACGAATCTTCATCAATTTTAAGCTTGTCATGCAGTTAAAAATTGTAGGCCTCTTGAAAGAGAACAGCAGCTTTTAAATTTCAATTCATTCTGAAATGACTCTAAAATACTACGCTTGGCCCTAGACCGATAATTATATATACCTATAAAAGTATATGTAATCTGTGTTCGTCAATGGTTGATTTTACGTGAAACTATATTCCAAATTAAAGGTCTTATATATTCTGCCTCCATATATTTAAAGCTTCGTTCCTTACTGGTACTTAAAACGATTGAATAAAAAAAATAAAGAGAGCGGTTTTTGTGGAAACATGACAGTAAGCGGTTGCCATTCTCATGGGTGGGATTTCTCGTTTAATGTAACCATAGACTTCAATTCTTGATGGAATATTGCTTAAAAACAAAAAAAAAAAGGAATTTATCTAAGCAATAATTATAGATTGCTCCTGACCAAAGTGAAAAGTAAAATAATCGAGCACTCAGAAAAAGCTAGACGCAGCCATTATAAACATAATGACGATTTAGAAAGGTTACAAAACTTTTAAATCGAATTTTTCATTAATCTGGAATCAATTTACGACGACTTCACTTTCTAGCATTTTTTGTTTAAATTTTTTTGGACAACTCAATAAAATTTGCATCATAAATTTAAAAGCTAAGAGTTGACGCATCGTAAAATCAATCATTTGATGAACACTATGTATATATTGTATACCTATTGACTGAAAAACTAATTTAATATTTTATAAATTAAAGTTTTATCTAAAAAAAAAACCATTAAATGATACGATTTTTTACAATAAACAAATTATAATTATTCATTTTTGTTATTTAATAGTGATATTAGAACCATTTGAGAATCTTACCTGTTCACCATTTTTTGGATTAGCTCCATTGATTAAAAAAGAGGATAAGGAATTACTTTCAGTATGTATATCTCGAGATATCGACTTTTGATATTAATAAACTTGTTTGTCGCTCATTTTTTAAATTTAACGCTGACGCAAGACATAATTCATTTGATAACTGGGAGTTGCAACTAGCCTACTGGCGATAATAATTCGTACTAATTAAAATCAGAAGAAGACCCGAATTCAGTAGTTACAATTTCGATTACCAGATGGCAATACTGGTACTTACCATTTTTTAACGCCAATAAAAAAATTCAAATTCAAATCAGATAAATCCCGCTAACTGGCGATAAAAACATGTACTATTTAACACCAAAGAGGACCGCTTTTTAAGTAGTTCCAATTTAGACCACCTGATTACTTACCATTTATCAATAGTTTCTTGAATCCGCGAATAGAATAAAAAGTTTTTATTCTTCTCCAATTAAAAATAAAAATATATAATCCATTCTTTCTCCTAAATAAAAAACATTCGATTTTTTTACCTTTTTTTATTCAAAATTATTATAATAATACTTTTAAAAGTTTTAAAAAGAAATCAACAGTAAAAAAAATTGGGAATGAGCTTTAATATCACGCGTCTTCTTCTTCTTCTTCCTCCTCGGACTTCAACATGTTAGGACTAAGGTCTTTATCTTGAATTTGTAATTCGTAAACACAATTGGTTGTCGTTAGAAGTACATGTAAATATTCATATTTCTCTTTCACTTCAATATGAACCAAACATGGTTCAGTCTTTATTTTATGATTGTAGTTTTCGAAATTAATATCCATTATATTCTTACAATGGTATATTAAAACCTACAAAAGATAGAAAGTTCGTTATAGAAGACATATATATTCTATATTACGTTATAGAAGATATATATATTCTTTAAATTGTAGGGAACGGGCTAACGAGTATATCAATTGCTTATAATAATAAATAAAAAGCGTAGGCATTCGCATTTAGATCTGAAGATCTTCTGTGTTCTCCTTGAGTGCAAATCTTTTTTTTTTTTTGAGTAAGTAATGACTCTTAATCAAGGTCGATGGTGTGATAGGAAGCTTATAAGCAGTTGTGTGTCTTTGAATCAATCGGTTGGCGTGACATTGAGTTTTTCGTCCTCTTGTCGTGTATACTTAATGCAAATTTAAGACTTTTGTGGTTTTCTCATGGATGCCGTTGTCAGAACTGGACTAAAATGAAATGGGACCACACGGGAAACTTTCCAGCTTTCAAATAAATAAAGAATCATCAAAATCGGTTCACCCAGTCGAAAGTTCTGGGGTAAAAAACATTTAAAAAAAAAAAAATTCAGTCGAATTGATAACCTTCTCCGTTTTTGTTTGAAGTCGGTTAAAAAATCTAATAATCAAAGAGTACTTGTCATACCCTTCGTATGATTTGAAACATCACATAAAATCAAGTCATGACTCCTAAAAGAAGGTAGTTTGAAATAACCATTAACAGCCATTCCATGAGGATATGAATAATGCAAAGAGAAATGGGATTACGAAAGTATTATTTTGATAACCGGGTAACGAAAATAGGTTTCGCAAAATATCGATGAACTCCATCCTTGCTTAAAATTGCATACTTACATTACCATTACATAATCCGAGAAATAATAAATTTCCATGTAAGTAAATTAGATTCGGATGTGATGAAAGAATTTGTCCAACATTTGGATATTCTCGATGATTTGTGGAATGATATATGACAATACTTCCTTCGGCTATAAAAAATAAAATTTTGGTTAATTAAAAAATAATATTTATAAGTTAAAGGTTCCACCACCTTTGATTAAAAAAAAGATTTAAAATAAGTAAATTAATTCGCCCAAAATACGCCTGCAACCAAGAGTTTTAGTGAGTCATTTCAGATAAAATATTGAAAATGTCATGGGTGTTAGCTAGCATCGCATTCTCAATTGTAAGCCTATTCTGCGTTCTCTAAGCGGGAGGACTTTGGTCCCGATACAGTGTCATAGATGTTGTGTCTGTCTCATGTTTGAACTGATAAGCGTAGAATCGAGTTTAATTGACAGATATTCCAAAAAAATATTGTCTATGTGCTCGATTTGAGATCGCCCGCAATTGGAATGTGGTGGACGGAGGGGACACCTAGTCCGAAATTTGCTAAAAAAAAAATTAAGTCTAAAAATCACAAAAATCATGTCGTCCGCAATGTAGGCAAGGGGATTTAGTCAGCACGCAATCAGAAAAATTATAGTTTATCTAGTTTTTGGTTGTTTCAAACTTGAGATAGACGCTACATTTTTAGCATTCTATTTGAGCCAAAGTCCCTCGCTTTGAGAACGCGGAATAAACTTACGATTGAGCACGTTAAGCTGGGCTAACACCTATGAAATTTATAGTCTTTCTAAAATGACCCACTAAAACTACGCTTGGCCCCAGACCTATATTAAGAAAAACATGCAATTTGGAATAAATATTTATTAACTGATTTGAATACCATCTTGAGATGAGATGTCATTGCACATTTTTTTAATCGAAGTTGGTGAAATTGAGAGCGACTGAGCTGATTACCTGTAATTACAAAAACAATATCACAATATAAGAAAACGTGCTCCACATTATACTTAGAAAAATCGTAAGTATCCTTTTTTATAAGAATATTCTCATTGACGGTTAATAGAACACCATAATTATTTAATAACAATATTCGTGAATTCCAATACGATATGGCTAAAATTAATCCAGACGTGTAATTTTTCGCTATACATTGTAGTAATTTTGATCGGAGTAATCGTGGTGTTTCTTTTTTCATTTCTTCTTGAATATATTTTAAATTTAAACAGAAAACACAGCTCGACGCATAAAATATTATTTTTTCTTCCCGATAATCTATTCTAAAAACAATTCGAAACGTTTCTGTTTGAATGTATAACTAAATTTGGAGAAAACGAAAACCTTTGAAAGTCAGACAATTTTAATGAATTATCCTTTATCTTCTAAAAGGTAGTTTTCCCTTTTGCCTTCTTCCATATTGAAAGAAAACTAAATTATACAAGAAGTGCAAGTAAATAAGGATCATAAAATGGAAGGAAGACAGACCCGTATGTCAACAAGATTATTTTCAGTTGATTATTGTTTGAACAATATGCTGGGCAAAAGAAATTCGTCATTTTCTAGAAACTATTCTTTCAATCAATATAGTAGACATAAATGCTTCGCCATTGGTACTATTAGGGAAAATCTAAGGAAAGTTTGAGGAGAAAATAAGTAATATTTTAACTAACGCAGCGCAATTCCGATGTATTTCATACGGTGGGTACATAAGTTGACAACGCCCATATGTAGTATCAATGATCCTCCCACTTAAATCGATAATTAGATCTGAAATAAAATAAATTCTTATAAGCATTGGTAAATTAATGCATTGGTTTTACTTCTGGACTGTGTCAACAAAGTTCACTTCAAATAAATTGAAGAGAAGAATTGAAAATCGACTCGAATTAACCTCGATTTAACCGGGGCTTCAATATACGGTTAAAAAATGAGTCTTTCGACAAATCCCTACCCTGACTAATTCTAAAATAAAAAGTAAACTTTGCGAACACAGCCAAAAATTGTTAGAAATGAAAAACGATTTACCGTTTATTGCATAAACTATAGAATTTGTACATAATTCATAATGAGATAATTCCGTTTCCGTAAAATATACATACGAAAACCTAACGACAAAAACATTTTTGTCGACTAAAAACATATAAAATGGAAGATAAAAGATTTTTGCAACGGAATTCTAGAATAATATGTTCCAATAGGAAGAGTTAGGCGCCATTTTTAGTCAATATATGTAAAAAAGTGAAAGTATAAGCGTCCCTAACTCACACTAAAGGAACAAAATCATAAGAATACACACGTAATATCCTTGATGATACAAATTCATTATTTGAAACAACTGGAAAATGTTTTGACGTACGAATTTTCCATTGATTAATATTATCCCAACGGATAATACAATTTCGAATAAAATTCCAATCAAATTCCGTAGTTAAGTTGTTGATAACTGTTAAAATTTCATATAGATTGAATTCTATTTTACAAGATTTTTCCCACCAATTATTATCCTGAAATTAATTCGATAAAACAGATATAAAAATTATATTATAAATATTATCGAAGATAATAAATGAGAACTCTAGGATATAAGTATCGAAATAAATTTCGATTTTTTGCCCCAATTTCCTAGATCAGTTTTTTGTATTTTTAAAAAACGTATTTTCGACTACCAAGTAGTCATCATCAGTAAGAATTAGCTAGTGATTACTCTTATTATGAATGTTACTCTTTGCTAATTTGGTGGCGGACTGCAAGTGCAAGTGCAGTCCGCCACCAAATTAGCAAAGAGTAACAATGATAAATTGTCTCCCTTTTTTTATCAATTTCATTTTTACCATTTGAATTAATCGCGGCGACTTTGGGAGACTTTAGCGCCCCAGGTCGGCGACGAGTCGAAAAAAAAACCTGGCAACCCTGCTTCTAAGCAAAACCGCACCTAAAGTTTTCTAATTAATGAAACTTATCTATACATACACTCAAAAATCTTTTCGATATTTGATTCCATGTTTTACAAGTTTTCGAAGCATTTAATAAAGTTGCTGAATCCATATAAAACATTATTTTTTCCACGATTTCTATTGGTAATTGCATTTGTGGATAATCCATGGCTTGTGGACTCAAAAATTTTTTGATACTTAATAACTTAAAACTGTTTAATTTAACCTTAAAAGTATTAAAATTTATAAATAAAAATAAAAAAATCGTTTAATGGGGAATCACAAAAAAAAACTTTGAAAACTTAAATAACGCGGTTAAACTGTTTTAGGGGGTAAACATAGGTGCAAAGTTTGAAAGTTAATCACGTATTTAACAAAATATTTGAACCGAGATTTATTATTAGAATATCGAATTTACTTTTTAAAAGTGTGTTATTTTTTATAAATAAAGAATTAAAAGATTAAATTTTTTTAAAAAAAGCACTAATTTTTAAACGCATAGTCATTCATCTACAATAAACAAATTTTGATACTAGTTAGTAGTTTCACTGTAATCATTTTGACGTTTGTTTAAAAGTCAGCAAATAATTTATCAAATTAATTTTTTTAAATTAAAAAATAATAAAATTATTTCATTTTAATTTAATTTCTATGTAATAAATTTACTTTATGAAAATATTCATTTATGAAGGTTAAACTTTGACACCAAACAATAAAAATTTTGTGACAATGTCTGCGTTACTGCTTTCTCTGCCAGAACTTTTTGAAAATTATAAAGCTTGGGTCAGTAAAAATCCTTTAGTTGCCAGTGATTTTGAAACTAGTGCCAAATGGATTTCATATTTTATTGCGGGTATGTATGACCTAAAAATTTTTTGATGCGTATAATTATAAAAAAATTTGGGTCTGGTTTTTAGGTCGTATTAATAATTCGAGTATACTTTCGGAATTAGTATATTGTTTATCGAATTTGTTAGTGTTATTCAATGATCGAATTATTAGTAATACTCGAAAATTGAATATTCCACAATCTGGTGATCAATTGAAAGTATATTTAACAGTTATCGAATATTCTGAAGTATTTTTTGAGTTGTCAATTAAAAAGTTATGGGGTGAACAAGGTCGATGGATTTTAGTTACTTGTATTCAAGTTTTTAAGTAAGTATGAATTAAGTTATTGATAAAATAACCTAGGGGAGAGTACGATAAGTGGTGCGCCACGATTTGACGATGGAATATGGTTAAACAATGTAAAACAAATCGATAATTTTCGGGTTTCGGTTTATTTTTCGAGTAATTGACTCCTAAAGTCTACATTTGAAATTACACATATGGCCATTTTTTTTAATGTTGAATCGTTTAAATTTGACAAGTTCATATGGATCACAAGTTCCCTTGCGTTTACCCTGTGATTGCGTTCATTTACTAACCTACAGGTTGGCTATGCCTTTAATGGGGTCGTGTTAGCACAGGTCTGCGGGTTTTTAGTCCTTGCGTTACAAAAATGGCGAATTTAATGACATAAAAATTTCATTTTTTAGACTTTATTATCTTGAAAATCAAGCGTAAACTCGAAAATTGATATTTTTCATTTTCGCTTTATTTAAGTATGTTTTACAACATTCTGTTGTCAGATCGTGGCGCCACAGTTATCGTACGCGAGCCAAAATATTAATATTTTCGTTCAAATCTTGATAAATCGAAATAATTTTGTTTTTAGATGTTTGGGTCGTTTACTTTTATTATACAAACATCAAGAACCCATTATTCAAAACCCACCAGTTCCAACACTTCAAAGACAACGGGTCGCTGCTGTTGATTTATCCCAAAATTCCGATGATGTTATTTTAATGAACGATCCCCATCATAACGCTGTATCATTTACCTTACAACGTTCTGGGCGTGTAATACGAAAAATTAGTGTATCGCCACCGAATATGTTACGAGATTGGAAACCATTAACAGCACCCACAACGAATTCAATTGATAATGGCATGAAAATTGCGAATGGCAATTGCGTCGATGATATAAATATTATTACGAAAAGTGTTTTAATCGCTGAGACTTTGTATATTATTAAACCGATTGTACATTTAGGATGTATGCGATTATTTGGTACGAAAACGTGGAAACCATGGATGATTTCGTTAATTATGGATTTGGCAAGGTTGGTGTTTTAAACATTCGTTCCTTTTTCTCTATCAAATTCGATCTATTGACGGTTCATATTGGGTACCGAACCACTCGGATGTTAAAGGGATTGAAGTAGCGGACTCCCTGACCTGACTGCGGTAATTTCAAACGCCCCTTTCACCTCGTTCCTTTTTCTCTATCAAGAGCATTATCTTATATATATAGGAGACTTTCTATAGATATAGATAGTCACTCATCACGATATCTCTGGAACTATAAGACCTAGAGACTTGAATTTTGGCAGGAATATTCCTTTTGCCAAGTAGAGGTCAGCTAAGAACGGATTTTACGAAATTCCACCCACAAGGGGGGTTGCGGGGGTGTTCATGAATAAAAAATTCATATTTTTCAATTATGGCTTTTAATAGTTCAAAACTTGGTCAGAATGTTTTAAATTACATTTAGAAATTTTTTTAACCTTCGGAGGGTAGAAAGGTGTAGCGAGAAAGTGGGAAGGAAATATCGAATATTTACAAATATAAGTGGGGTATCAAATAAAAGAGCATGACGTGTACATTACAAAACTGTTATCCAACGCAAGGAAATGTGGAGGGAGGGGTGCAAGTGGGGATGTTGCCCAGCAAAGCGGGTATATTTTACGCCACGCAAAGCGGGCGGGTAACAGCTAGTTTTTAATAACCGCAAAAATATCGCTTCTTTTTTTTCAATAATAGGGAATATTCATGAAATTTAAATTTGGTTCAAATATTTTTCTTCCGTAACTTTAATGACTGGACATTTCAAATTAGCAGGCCTCTTGACAGGATACTTTCAATTGAACTAACATTTTTATAACATGGGGATCTCTGATGATCCCACTTGAAAAGCCTGTATGGAGAACGTTTAAACTTCCACCTGCAGAGCATCAGGTTTAGAACTTTTGGGTACGAAACCTAATATCCATAAACCCTAGGAGAAATCCTGTGGGCTTCCTAAAGCTTCATCTGCTTAAAATAGCAACTTTTACCAGGAGACGTCTCGCCTTCGAGTGAAAGTTATGTGTTATTATTATTATTCCCATAATTTATTGTTTTGTTATTTTTTTTAAATATTTTTGTTTGTATCTTTAACAGTTCACAAATTTATCACAATCATCGACGAAAACATCTTTTACTACCAAGTCAACGAATGGAATTATCACGACGTACAGCTGTTCTCCTATTATATTTAATCCGTTCACCATTTTACGAGGCTCACACAAAAGAACGTATTAATCGATTCCTTAAAGGCTGTGGTAATAAAATTCCATTTGCTGGTATGATTTGCAATCCAATTGCACAATATTTACCAGTTTGGCAGAATACATATTTTTATATGTGGTCAACATGATATTATTTTTATGTTTATTACATTTTGTGGTTTTTATTTTTATAAGAAAAAGGAAAAAATTTTAAAAGGGTTCAAAAAATTTGGTGGGAAAACTTTTTCAGAAAGTATTAAAAAAAGGGGTGGAATTTTTAGCTTGTATTTCTTTTTTATTTAAATAAATAATATTTTTAGTTTGTAATTTCCCTTCATGAAATTTTCTTATTTTTCGTGACCATTGGGAAATTTGTGTATGACGTCTTACAATCAATATGGTCGACACAATCAGGCGCCGCAGATGAAATCGTTTATTTAGGTCGGTAAGTTGGTGTTGCAAAGTTGTGGATACTGTTAATTTTAACAGTGTTAGCTACTGGGAATGAGACAAGATTTTGTGAATTTTTTTATTTCTTAAGGTACTATAACAGCATTGAGACGGGAAATAGTTGTGTCAAATCAGCAGTTCTTTTTGAAAATGTCAAATTAAATAATCAGTTCAGCTCAAAATTTCTCATTTTTTTTACAAAAGCAACGTAATTTTAATTATGAATAAAATAAAACTTATACAGGGCGTTCTGTTATTAACTGCAGATCGTGGGCCTACAGAATAAGCCCAATAAAAGGCCCACGATTTGCAGTTAATAACAGAACGCCCTGTATATTATTATATTTGAATGCTTTTAATTATGATACAATTCATAAACGTTTAATATTCCTGATTAACAACAGAGACAGAACTAAAAGTGACTGCTCTCGAAAAATTAAGTCGTACTGAAAAAAGAATTTGCAGAAAACTTTTGTTGTCACACAACCTTTACTCCCTCTTCTGCGATTTAGCTTGTCACTGTGGATGGGTATTTTTAAACACTCTGTAATGTACGCGTTGTTTTTTAACTTTTAAAAGAGGAACTTTTATGTACCAACAAGATGGACGAATGTGTTTTATGAAAAATTTATATTCTGTAATTATTTTTCAAGTTTTTTTTTTTACATTGAATTGTTAGAAATTTAATAAAAAGATATGTAAAATATTTTATTACTGAAATTTAATATAAAATATAAATATATTGTTTATGAAAATGTTTGAAATTTTTATTCACCGTGTTTTAAGAATTATCGAAAAATAGCATTCTCTGATATTTTATTTCGCATAAAAATGAATTTTATCACTAGGAAAGCATTCGGTGTGAGTTGTTTTTAAAGTGATGTATGATTCTAAATCAGTTTTTAAAACTTCGATAGATCACCTTGATTTGAAATATTAGGCTATCTAGTGGATTAGCAATTTTAATTTTGACCTAAATTCATTCTGCATTTCAAATGATAAAATACGATAAAAAAATAAAAAAAGATAGTATTTATATTTAATAACGATAGAAGAGAGGCGGGTTTTTGCTTTAAAAATTTAGGTCAAACTTTTTTCTGTAGCAAAATAATAGAGAAAAGCAAGTCCAGTAGTTAAAATAGCGATTTTAATTTTCGGGACCCATGATTATTGGGACGATTTGATTCGGTCTAGATTTTTAATGAGTCCCGACTGTTAGTCGCTATGTAAACTATTGGACTTGTGTTTTACCTTTCAGATTTTATTTAACGCAGTCGAGGTCTTTCAGGTACTCCGAAAATTCACCACCTCTTTCAATCCTTACGACTAACAGTATTTTGTGGAGTATGAGACCTTTGAAACGAGGCAGGTGTACGAGCATCACCACGTTGACAATTAATGGAAGACAGATGTTACTCAGGCAATGCTACTAAATAAAAATAGGGACGGAGTTCTTGACGTTGATTTATATTCTAAAAATTTTTAAATTTGTATGTATAAGATATAGGGACTCATATTTTTACTCGTATAACGGTTCAAAAATGTATATAAACGTGCATATTACCTATTACGAATAAAATAATTTTTTCAATTCTTTGAACCGCTCACGAAAATGGCAGCACTTATGAAAAAAAGTGCCGAGGATTTTGTAGCAAATTGAATGATCTACAATTTTTGTCTAAACTATTTTTGCTGTTAAACTCATCGTTTTGCTGAAAAACGCGAAAAACCTATTTTTGCAAACTTCCCCTCTCAATAAAATTTTTTCCTCAAGTGGGATTGATTGGGACTTTTCACAATAGGGCTTTTCATTTTAAAATCACGATTCACATTTGTTTCGTACTAAATGATTTATAACCAATGTGATAAAATGAATAACAAATATCTTCTATCTTAGTCCTACTTATTGCTGTCAGTACGAAAAAATAAACTCTGCACTTGCGCTTATGACATGATGAAAAGGCCTATTCATTTATAATAGTATTCTGAACATTCATACTAATTTTTAGCTCTATGGGAATTTTTGTAACCTTCAAAGTGTAATTTGACTGGATAATATGTCTATGAATGATACACAATTTTTTAAGTCTATGGATTGCATAATCACATGTGTATTTCACGATGTACACGCGTCGCCGTCTGTAGAACACTCTCTCGTACTAGTGACGTTTGACATTTTAAAAAAATGAAATTTTTAATGTTGTGTGAATACGGCAAATAAATTAGTTTCCAATCAATCAACCACATTGTGTTTATTATTGAAATTTTCCAAATAAAATATGTCGTTTTTTTGTAAGAAAAATGTTTAGCCATAGTTTGCAACATATTAATTTTGTGTTATTTTACTAATAAACTTAATTAGCGTAGAAGTAAAAGTAAAGTTTAACAATAAAAATTTAGTTTAAGTGGAATTTAGAATGTCTTTTAAAATGGATTCATCAATATTTAGAATAAGTTTACAATATATTTTAATATCATGTATCATGCTACATGGAGCAGCCGAAATATTTCCTATGGAAATTGAAACGAAAAAACCTGTGGTATTCAAATTTTATATAAAGTTAAATGTACAGGATCCCCGGGTTTTATATTAAAATATATATTAATGTGTTTTTAGAGCCCAGCAGATGATACTAAAGGTTTTACACAGGATTTAGGATTCATCCATGCATTTTTTGCTTCGTTATCGGTCATTATTGTGTCAGAATTGGGTGATAAAACATTTTTCATTGCTGCTATCATGGCAATGCGACATCCAAGATTAACAGTTTTTATTGGCGCCATAAGTGCTCTTGCCTTGATGACTGTTTTATCAGGTAATTATTTAAGTACTAATTGTTTTGATTAAAAAAAAATTATCCGGCTATTGGATAAGAAAATACTTTTTTTTACTTGCCTGTCTATTGACCTTACGCTGCTTTGTAAAGTTTGTCCATTCACTGTTAGTAAATAGCTCCTACAATAATATATCTTTACTAACGGAGGTGACTAGCGTTTACTTACAATAGGGTATTATCGTTAGTCAAAAATAAATCATGGAATTTGAAAAAAGTTAAAATTTATGTAAAAATATATTTAAATATTCCGATTTCGAGTCATAAAAGCACAGTTTTCTTTTAAAATATTAAAATTAAAAATCGTAATTTTTAAACTGTATATCACGTGACCTAAAACGCGGGTAAACCCTGCTGTGATGTCATAGCGGTATGGGTCATAGACCATTAATTAGTTCAGTGTAGACAGCTGGGTATAATACATACATAGGTAGTAAGTATTTATATATATTATAATCAGATGTCTATGAATATATCTGTCAAACTTATTTCGTATAGTGATACCCATATTGCGTCATCAAATTGGATGCCCGCGTTTTTGACAGTTTAAAAAAGGTTTAAAATTTAATTTAAGTTTTTGGCAAGAAAGCGTGTGTATTTTTCCGAAATAAATTTTCGGTGGCTTTTTATTAGCAAAATCAACATTTTGAAGTACTTTTTCAAAAATAGTGGAATACCCTATTGCCATTACTTAAGTATGGATGTCAGATTTAAAGCAAAAGTTCCCTTAAACAGAGTTTGACTCCACAAAATTTCGGTGGATTTGAAACGAAGTTTTATTTTTAATGAATTTTGGAAATGTAATTAATATTTGAATCCCTGTTATAGCATTATTTGGATGGATAGCTACCGTAGTACCACGTGCGTATACTTATTACATTTCTACAGCATTATTTGCCATATTTGGTTTGAAAATGTTAAAAGAAGGATATTCTATGTCACCAACTGATGCTCAAGAGGAGCTTGAAGAAGTTCAATCTGATTTACGAAAAAAAGAGGAAGAAGTAAGTATTTAATAATTTTAGCGAAAAGCAAAGAAAGCAATGCCAAAATAAATTATTTCAGCCATAATTATTTTTCGTTTAATATCATCATCAATGGTGTATGTTTAATTCTACGGAATCCTTATTATGTGAGTGTTTACATTTGGCACATTTCTTATCTCACGTTTTGTTTATACAAGTGTATTATTAAATCTAAGAAACCCGCAATTATTTATGACTTTTCTAATTAAAATGATGCGTTCATCTGTTTTTATTTCTCAGTTTTTTATCGTAGTGGTTTTTCTACCTAAAATTGACATCTTAAACAGCATTTGTAGCCTCATAGGTTGATAAATTTCATCTGTAATTAGGGATTAGAAATTCTAACAAAACGTGGCAGCCGTTTGAGGGGACAACTTGCGCTCAAATTTTGGAATTATTGTCTCCTAACTTTTAAAGAACATGCAATGTTTCAGAACTTTTGGAATATATTAAAAACTTGAAAAACTAGTAGTTTTGGTGACTAATTAGGGCTACATTTTTTTATTTCTAGTATGAAAAGGAAGCATCTACATCATTATTACAAGATCCAGAATCTGGTGTGATACGTAAAGTTCCTAAAGCGAACAATGTATGCTGGTTTTTATCACGTATTTTTTTGCAATCATTTACAATGACATTTTTAGCTGAATGGGGGGATCGATCTCAATTAACAACTATTATTTTAGCTGCAAGAGAGGTTTGTATCCAATAAAAATTGATAGTCATTGAAATAAAGTCTAGCCAAAATGTAAGAAAGTCGTGGCTAAATTAAAGGTTCAATGACTGAAATGGAAAATTTTATAAATAAAATTTGAAAATCAATTTACAGGATGTCACAGGTGTTATTATAGGTGGTATTTTAGGACATTCGTTATGTACGGGTTTAGCTGTATTAGGTGGTCGAATGATCGCCCAAAAAATATCTGTACGAACAGGTGTGTATAATAAATTATACTTTCATTTTTTTAAGGGAAAACTTCTTTAGCCGTTTTTAGTAGGGGGTAAAACCACGTTGAAAACATCGGCAAACCCATTTAAGGACGTTCGATAGTCCTGTGCTACCTTTGTTGTGGTTTTAAATACCCATTGTATATCTTCTCTATATATATATAGGAGACTTTCTATAGATCTATATAGATAGTCACTCATCACGATATCTCTGGAACTATAAGACCTAGAGACTTGACATTTGGCAGGAATATTCCTTTTGCCAAGTAGAGGTCAGCTAAGAACGGATTTTACGAAATTCCACCCACAAGGGGGGTTGCGGGGGTGTTCATGAATAAAAAATTCATATTTTTCAATTATGGCTTTTAATAGTTCAAAACTTGGTCAGAATGTTTTAAATTACATTTAGAAATTTTTTTAACCTTCGGAGGGTAGAAAGGTGTAGCGAGAAAGTGGGAAGGAAATATCGAATATTTACAAATATACCTAAGTGGGGTATCAAATAAAAGAGCATGACGTGTACATTACAAAAATGTTATCCAACGCGAGGAAATGTGGAGGGAGGGGTGCAAGTGGGAATGTTGCCCAGCGAAGCGGGTATATTTTACGCCACGCAAAGCGGGCGGGTAACAGCTAGTCTTATATATAACAATTGAGCTTCTCTAGGCTTATGGCCGCCAAACTAGTAAAGCAGCCGATGGATTGACTTGAAATTTTAATGGGTTCTTGCATTTATATCCAAGAGTGTTTATACATACTTTGTTGCATCCCGAAGTTCTCACGGGATATTTAAAAATAACTGAAACAAAGGATGGATCATATAAATGTTAAGTTTGTTTCTATTTTACGTTGATTTACTCTTCTAATAGTTAATATCAGACAAAGTCACAGCGAAACGTTACCGGGTTTACTTAGTATGTTCATAATAAACACAGTTATTCCAAAGTTTTCGATTCTTTTGACATTCTCCATGAATGCTTATAACTTTTTTAATTCAATTTATGTATGTTATTCTTCTTTTTTTTTCAGTAACATTAATCGGCGGCGTTGTTTTTCTAATATTTGCATTTAGTGCATTTTTTATCACTCCTGAAACATAATTCAGGGTTTTTTAAGTGATTTAATTGTGTTTTTAATAATTGTAAAAGTTTTAAGACGAGATGTCGGGCCAAAAGACATTTGAAAGTGGTTTTTTATGCACGCTATTATTTTAAACGTGCGATTGATTAATTAGTTTAATTTTCGTACAAGAAAAAAACTTGTCTCAATTATTGTTTAGCGAATTACTGATTATTTTATAAATTGTAATATATTAGTTGTTCCTGAAAAGTTTCGTCTAATTTTTTTTTATATCGAATCCAAAATCAGAATAGTTCCTACAACCTCGATTATGACATCTTGAATGTTTTTTCAGGAACTTTTTTCAGCTTTAAAATCATTTGCGTTTATATATAAATTTTAAAATATCTTTCCGGTTGTATTGAACAGAGACACTGATGCGAGTCCATATAATTTCTCATAATTTTAACTAATAACGGTAACTTTTAAACGTTACGGTAAAAAGAATCTAATTTTGTTTCTGTTAAATGTGGAAACCATCATCTTTTGAATAAATTTTGTACAAAAATAGTTAACTGTGACCCTCGATACTGCACTACTTCTTTAGGGAAGAATATTTTTGTAAATCGATGCTTTTGCATTGAATCTTTTTCTCCCTGAAACATCATTTCGCAATTGTATGTCCGTGGCAGGAAAGGTAAAACTTAACATTTGTAAGATGGAATAAAAACAAAATATTTCATGAATTTTTGGACGAATATCTGTAGATATACCATTGGAGTAAATTCTTGCAAATTTGCACATCGGTTAACAAAGATGTTTCCCCAGTACTTTTCGAGGTTAAACTTTGAATGTAATCATTATTGGTAGGACCGGATCTGATTTAAGTCAAAAATAACGTAAAATCAGAAGTACTAAATTATAAACAAAACATTCGATATTTTGATTCGATTTTAAAGTGAAAAATATGTAAATATTTGAAGAAAATTGGAAAAGTATTAAAACCCTGAAGCAATTGTTAATATATTCACTCTATTTTTTTAGGAGATATTAAAAAAAGATTTTTATTACCTCAAAAAAATAAAAAATTTTCATTTTATTAAATCTAGTGTCCTTTTGTACGCTAACGTGTAAATATTTAAAAAAATATTTGTTTCCACGTTGAAATTTGATGTAAAATTCAATTTTTTTAAATTAAAAAATAAATAAATATATTTTTATAAATTATAGCTCATATGTTATTCTGATGTTAAGTTTCATTCAAATCCATTCATTAGTTTTTTTCATGAAAGCATAACAAACACACAAACAACCTTACTTCCACTTAAAATAAGTGTTTACCATTTAAACAAATCCTGTCAGGTTAACTAGTTTTTGTCTATGGGATCTTTTATGGCCATCATTACTTCAAATTTTCATTTCTATGACCATAAAAACAATTTTAACGTATGATTATTGTTTTTGAAATTACTTACAAGTTAGCGTATGAACAGACACAGAGTTGTATGTTATATTTGGTGTACAAAATAAAAATTTTGACTTATTTATTTTTATGAAAAGTCCTACAGTAATTCTGTGAAAAAAGATGTATTAATAAATATCATTTAATTTTTAGAAGAGTTGTGTTCTAAATTTATTATTTATTTCCAGAAAAAGTCGTTAAATTTGCTTAAGATATATATGAAGACTTGAGACTAAAAGCAGTTTTGCACGAAATTGTGTAAAGAGATAGTTTTCAATGACATAAAATTGTAGAAGCATTGACCATCTCCGTTAGCTGCTATAAAATTTCAAAGTTGTCGGTATACATAAAGAATAAGAATCCATACTATTTAGAGGGCATTTTTGAACATTTTTAGTTCACGTTTTTGCTACAAAAAGTAACTTTGCAAAAAAAAAACTGTAAATAAACAAATTAGGGATGCTTTGAGTTTAAATAAGATGTAATTAACTTACAAAAAAACATTAAACAAAGATTACCTTTTGACAAAAATTTAGGACTAATCCAGAAGTGAGTTGTTTATGCGGCAACGTTGTTCATGTACTACTTATTTGTTACGGTTGGCAGATTTACTGCACTAAAACAACTTCTATTTAGAAAGTTATATTTTTTCTGTTTCTATGATATCGAGTTGTCTCTCACTCCAATAGAAATACCTTACACCATCTATCGAGAATTTGTCTATTGTTACTAGTACTCCGACATATCGGTAATCTAATCCTGACAAAAGTAGCTAAACACTGCTTTCCGGAATAACAATCTAGAAACTGTAGTGTACGAAACTTGTCTAGGATACATCGATGGAACTAAAGAAAATGAATACGATCAAGATTTACACATGTAATATTTATTTATGGCTTCCAATTAATAACATTCAATAATTTTCTATAATATTCAGCTATATTGTCATAGGATGTTTTATCTTTGCATCCAATATTCAATCGTTCGATTGATTTCATATGATTTGCTTGTAAATATTCTCGATTTGGCGGATATTCTGTTAAATTTGTTAACGCCTGAAAAGGAAAAAATTTCAGTTTTTCTTCTTTACCAGCTAGAAAAATGTGGTTTTTCTAGCTCGTTAAGGGAGGAACCCCCTGGTGAGCAAGCGAGTTATAGCAATAGAACTTCTTCAAATGGTGGATAACGTTAAAATAATGACGATTTCTCAGTTGCACTTATAGTCGGAAAAAAAAATCCTTTGTTAATTACAAATTGCCGAATTTTAGCAAAAAAAGGAAATTATTGCAAATATTGCCAATTGACAGTGTGAGCTAAGAATTTTTGTGGGATATTACCCCAGCGTTTTGAGGAATAAAATTGAGAAATCTTACACGAATAGACCACATTTGTGCCCTTGGATTAAATTGATCATGCATTAAAACAACTAATCGATCTAATAAGCCCATATTTACAATTTCAACTGATTGTTTTTTGGCTTTTGTACGATGTGAAGCATTCATAACAGCCCCACAAGCAGCTGTATAAACTTCAGTCCTCTGGATAAAAAATATAATTTGTTATTTTTTCTTTTACTTTACCAAAAACGTATAGGCAAACTTCCCTACAGTATCGCATAACAATTTGTATAATGTATCCAGTAAGAAAATTTTCACAGCTTCTTTCTTTGCAATTTTCAATGTTAATAAAATCATTAAACATAATAATGTTTCTTCCAAGATTTCGACTTGTGTTCGTTTTAATAAAAGTACCTTAAAAATTCGAATTTTTTTATAAATGGGGGTTAAAAATGGTTTTTGTTTAATAGAATGAAGGAATATGTTTTACCATTGTATGGAATACACCAATTGAATAAGCAATATTTTTCCCTTCGGCTTGTATTAAATTTTTCATTGTTTTTAATAATCGCACAAGTACTACATCATTTTCGACTAATATTCGTTGATGGATAACAGTAATATAATCGAAATCGATTAAAGCAAAGACCGCTAAAAATATAATTAGATAACTGGATGCATAGTTTTTGAGATGTCATGCAAAATCCTACACGAAAAAGGATTTCTGGGATCGAGTTCTGGCACATACTAGCAAAATTTTCATTAGTTGATTCTTGTAGCTACCCTGGAGATGCGATAATTTAAGTACTTGATTAACTTACATATAAAATTGTCTGAAAGTGATTGAGCTAACACAGCTGCTCTAAATCGTACAACTTGAACTTCATCTTTTAATAAATCCAATATGCTTTTTAATACTAATTTAGATGTACAAATTGCCTCTCTTCCAATTTGCTGATGGCCAAGTGTATTTAAAATAATACAAATCCGTTCTCGGATCGATGCATCTGGATTTTGCATTAAATCCATAACTCTAAAAATTTCATTAAAACTTTTTTTCGAATTTGTATAATTATTTAATTCTCATAGTTTTGAATGTGAACTTTCAAATAAAACGCATTCCATGTTTCCTTTGAATTTTGGACGAATGAAAATTTAAACTATAATACCTTTGTACAATTCTCAATTCAATTGCTTCAATAGCTTTTTCTGGGTAATGTACCATGTCCATAATGGTATCAATTGCATTTGAAACAGTTTGCGGACATTCTGAATGTAGTTCACGAATCTATTAAAAGTCATAAAATAGAATAAAATATTTTCGTTTTATTTAAATTTGAAATTTACCAATTTTGGCAAAGCCCATTTTCCAAACGCCTGAGGTCGACATATCGCATCATTGAACGTGGTCGGTAATGTTGCTTGATTCGATATTAAACGATTCAGAGGTGGTTCTTTATCATGGCTGTCAGTCTCCCAGCCCATTGCTAAATGTTATTAAATTGAATTTTTTAACTATAAGGATAAAAATTAGTTCAAGTTGTGGGTGGAAACCGTCTGCCCAAATCGTATCTATAAAATTTACAAGATATGAAATCGGCAAAGTTAGGTTAAGATAATAGGGGGGTGATACTCGACAGATATGGGTGAGTGGAAATTGGATACGAAGCAGCTCAAGAAATATCGAGTTCTTTGATTCTACTGCGCGCAGATTCGTTTAGCTAGATACTTTTTCTTGTTTTTATCCAGAAACGAAAAGTTATGAATAAACATCATGCCAATATTTTTACCTGCATTGACAGCCCTGTTAATCAATCGTGGATTAACTCCATGACATTGACTATTTAATTGGAGATACGAATTTTTATACGGGTTAAAGAAAGTCATTTCGGAAGGTTTTAATAAAATTTAAATATTTATTTAAAGAAAATAAAATGTATTTTTATATAAAATTGATTATGCGCGAAATACAATTTGTAAATAAATAAACAAAGTTGTCTTGGAAATTAAGTTTAGTTTTCATTTATCACTTTTCGGCAGTTGTCCGTTTTGACTCCTGGATTAAGAACCAGGCCAAAAAAATTCTTTGAATTTAAGTTCGTCATTTGAGGATTGGTTATGGTAGTTGTGTACACATACATACTGCGATCAGTCAAGCGAACGATAGAACAGGGGTCAGATATATGCTATCGAAACGGTTATGATTGCCGTTGTATTTAAATGAATTTACCAAAGCTGAAAATTGTTATACAGGTTGTATATTGAATATAAATAACAGTTATGATAGTCAGTTAAATGTTAGATCAGCGCTGGTCAGTCAGCCCTAATGTATGTACCATAAATAAATAAGAATTCAGTTATGATTGCCGTGGTATAGCATCAAACTCTACTAAATCTGGATCATATTTTCCAAAATTTAGGGTAAATTGAACATATTGGATCAAATTTCGTCGTCAAATAAAAAATTGTTTTTTGTACATAATGACGTCATCAATATTTAAAAATACTTGATTTTTCTCTGCCAGCCGTAAATAGTTTTATCAATGAATTAGAAATATGTTTTTGGATAGAAAATCTGTCCTTTTTCGCGGTAGTTTACCGTATTACTCTTCAACATCTCATCGTGTTAAGAATAGAAAATATTTTTAGAAGAAAAAGTTTTTACTATTAATGAATATATCCATTTTCTTAAATTTCCTGAAATTATAATTGCTTATATCAATTATTCTGATCATAGTTGTTCTACATGAATAATTTTAATAACTCGCATTCGATATGTTTTTGAACAACGCGAAGTGGGTATGATCAGTCAGTGAGTCGAAATGGAATAACATTACTTACAAAAAAAACATATTCTTTTTATGTTGTATAAATTATGTAAATTGTGTTAGTGACAGGAATTTAATTTTTTCTAAAACAAAATTATTATATTTTTTGTGCTATTATAATTTAAAGAATAACATTTGATGAATTTCGCTAAATGAGTTTTTATTAATACAGTAGAACGTAATCAAAACGAGTTGATGGTAAACTCAATTCTTTCTGGCTAGCTCCAAATGGGGAATATTTAAAAGCCCCGACGTAAATAAGTATAAACTCATTTTTAATTTAGTCAGAACAAATTTTGGAAGTTCTCTTTATTCTTTTCTCTTTTTCTCTTTAAAATCATTATGGCTGGGAACTTTTCCGGAAAATTATTGAATTCAATTCAAGCTTTAAATTGATGAATAAGCCAATAGTATAGTCATCTGGTAGTTTTAACCGGAAAGTTTTCCGGGAATTTTGAAAATGGGTGATTTTATAGATTTGTCTATAAAGCCTTTTACGAGGAAAATATCTATATACAAAATTAAAATAGAACAAATGTTTGTAAAAGCTTGTGGTAATAAAAGATTGTCCCTAAAAAAGAATGTTTATTAAAATTTTTAAAAAGAGATTGTACTGTATGAGTACTGTTCAGGATATTGAAAAAATTTATCGCATTAATTCACGGAAAAAGAATTATATGAAAAAATAGTAAAAATAAAATTGAAAACTTATATTGTATTCAACAGGCTTGAAAGTTCATAGCTTTAAAACACGGAAATAACTCAAATAAGTTCCTTATGAATTTCGTGCATGATATTATTATGATTGCATAAACGTTTATAATTTTTGTTTGCTGAAATGCTTTTCTAACGATTTCTTTATTAAAAGCAGTATAATTTATACAACTCGTGAATTCTTAAATCCCTCGAGTCGGAGCTTTGAATTTAAGATTATAAGAACAAATCTACATCTAGATATGTGATAAGAGATTGAAGACAAATGTACAACATAAAAAACGTTCCTTTTCACTGTCATAAATTTTTGTATACCTAATCCAATAAATTCTGAGGAAAAATATCTTATTCCGCATTTTTGTGCCAAATTATATGACGATTGTATTGTTTTTGGTATGAAGTATAATTATCTAGTCCTAATGATTTGATGACAATGAATATAAACTAAGGTAGTTCTCGCATAATAAACTGCGATAAAAAGTAATACAATTAAAACTAAGTAGTAAAATTTATTTCCAAAAAATTTATTTCGTTCGAGATAATTTTTTATCACTTTTCCCAAGTTTCGTGAGGTTAGTTCTGCTATAACTTGGTGGATGTTAACTCTTAGGTGCTCCAATGTTGCAGATTTGTAGACACAGGCTGATGTTAAGGAAATCTCACAAAAATAAATCCAATGGCGTACGATGATAGACATGCCTTACCCTAATTTCGATGCTTACAGTTTCCTCAAGCTTTTGCACAATGATGAAAATTGTTTGCTTATGGTGGGAGCGCCAATAAATAGTTCATATTATTTATACAGGTTGTGTTAGTTTTGGACGCTTACACGCTTTTGGCGCAGCCAATCAAAACTTTATCAATGAGTTTAAAACAAAATTAAGTTCGAAAGACATATTTTCTCAACTTTTTAAGTTTCCAAAACGAACAAAGACGAAGTGGCATGCATGTTTCTGAACTGTGAATGTGCAACTGGATATTAATGAATAAATTAAAGTAGATTTGCGCTTGAATTACCTTAACAAATGTATGTGTTCCTTTTAAAAAATGCACTATTGTACGTATCAATATTTTGTAAGTGTAGTTATGATGACTAAAATGATATTAATATGATCACTTATAATCAAATTGAATACTGTTTTATTATATGTATCTTGATAGCTTTGCTTAGCTATAGGCAGCTAATAGGTATATAGCTAATAATAAATTTTTTGTTTTAAAACATTATGAATTCTTCTTTTGCTTAAAATAACATTTGAAACGATTATTGTAATAACTAATAAGTATTAAGTATGGATATGTGCTATGAATTAATAATGCTAATTTTTTTAGTATTCCGTAATTTTTTTTTTGTCATATCTAAATTATGTTTAAAAATTAGCATCATAATTCATTGCCCAAAATCTAACAAGTGAAATTTACAAAATTTAAAAAACCCCCGAAAACTGAATTTTACTTGCAACGCTCTCCCAACTAAAACTATTTTCTTGAAAAACAGCAAAGAATATTCTCGATTAAGTCACCTTTCAAAAAAATTAAAGTAAAATCGATTAATATGTTTAGGAAGTATGATTCCACAGACAGACACAAAGATACAGAGATACACACGTCAAACTAGCATCCCATTTTTGGTATCGGGGGTTAAATAACTATTAATTGACTATTAATAAATGTGATTTGGCTAAAATTTCTTCAAATCCCCTTCTTAAAAATAAAAATATTTCCAAAGCTATTTCCAGTTTTTATTAGATTAATAATACCCAAAATTAGCTCAAGATTTGAATGTTTTGTCATTTCCATGGTTAAGTTTTGATAGTAAGAAAGCAAAAGCGGTGTCGTCTTAAGAGAAGAAATTTTAAGCTGTTAATTTAAATCTTTTTAAAAATTCGAAGATAGCAGGAATTAAAATTATCAGCGCAAGTTGATATTATTTTTTTTGGCAAATACCAGTCTATTCGTAATTTTAAAATCCGTTATTCCGTTAAACATTTTACTGGGACATTTTCTTGTGATATTAGATTGGAAGTTCTTCCGGTTGCTTTAATATATATCAAACTCTACAACTTTTGTTTAAGTTATTTTTTGATTGGTAAACTACAAAACGAGTCAGAATAGATTAAAATATTTCATTCTGTAGAAGCAGTTCGAAGTTGACTATGTTAGACGAAACATGTCACATTTGTAAACGAATAAAGTATTTTAAGTAGAATTTAAAAAATAATGCCGTAATTTTTCCACTTTAAAACACTACAGAACCCTATAAAATGTAAAACGCGTGATCATGTTGTCTTGCGGTGACCAATTATATTTGAAAAAACGTTTCAACACGTAAAACCTTGGGTATAACAATAATGTTTATGACGTTCATCAAGTTTGATCAGCAAAAAAGAAGCAGCATAGCATACTGCTTCTGTGGCACTATACAAAAATTTTTTGGTATGCGTTTGCGTATAAGAGTTAGATGATAATATGTTATATAGTATCGAGATACACAGCATCGCGGCGGCGGTCGGCGTCTTTTTTTTTTTTCTACTCTCGTATAATACGAAAAACATATTCATTAGCCACAAACTGATTAATATATTAGTCAGTTATAACCGTTAACCGCGTCTTTGAACATCTCTTTCTTTGCGCGCACTATGCAATTTGTTTGAAAAAAAACATCTAAATTTGTTTTGAAGAGAGAAAATTGTTTTGAAAATTGTAACGAATTTTTACTTAAAAAATCATGTTTTTAATAAAAAATGTTTAAGTAAAAATTTTTTTAAAAAATTGTGAATTTAAAAAAAGAATTATTTGAGTTAATTTTTTTTGTTATTTTTTTGTTTAATTTTTTTTGTAAAATTTATTTGAATATGGACGATTGATAATTTTTTGATTTTTTTTGTTTAATTTTTCGTTTAATTTAATTTGCGTAATAAACTTTGAATTTTCGATTAATTTCAGTGGTTTACTTTTTGAGTTTTTTTATTTTTTAGTTTTTAAACATTTTTTGTTTGTTCTTTATTATGAAAATTGTGGTCAGGTAAAATTTGAATATTTAATTTTAAAGAAAATGAGATGTTACAAAAATTTAATTGAGATGCATGTTTTTTTTTTTGAGCCGTTTTTTCAGATTTTGTTTTTTGAGTTTAGTGTATGGTATAAGACAGCGGCGACTTGTTGAAAACTATTAAGTTCAAAATGTATCATATGTTTTTCATGGTATATTAACAAAACTATATGTTATGTAGACGGCTAAAAGATTTTCCAAGTTTGTTTTCAATCAAAATTAATTTTTTTTTTCTAAATTTTCTAATGCTTCCATTTTAACATACTCCGTTGTCATTAAATATCCATTTTATATTGTATTTTCCACTTCTATACTAAATTAAATTCCGAATATCTTCCGCTAATGTTTACAGACAATAAAAATTAGCTTGGATTGTTATTGTTTTGGATTTAAAATTCGGGTTTTTTCTGGACCCTTGGATTTCTTATCGTTAGGATAAAATAAAAATAACTTTAGATATTAAAAGGAAGTTCTAATAATGTTTTTTGATTTTTTAATCAAATTTCTCCAATTAACATTTTTTAATCCACTAGGAGGATTAGTAACTCACAGTGCCGCGATCAAGTTAAAATTTGTTCAAACATTGACGAAGATTTTACATGGAGCGCCAGATTAGACAGAGACAAAATGGCCGGTATTCTACTGCATATTTTGATAATTATCTTTTCTTGCGCTTCCATAATAAACACATCCGATGTAAAAAGTTTGACTTTTTTACATCGTAGGGACTTTTAAAGTTTGTAAATTTTTATTTTTCGTTTGTCATATTTCGAAAATTACGCATACATTTTTGCATTTCGAAATGTTAAAGAGCAGAATGTCGTACACTGTAAAAAGAATACTGGATTGAAGTAAACACGTTTACTTACCTGTTTTTACAATATTTATTGAGTTAACGATTTCAAAGTTTGATTCAAAAAAATTAGTATTTGACTATCTTACAAACTTTCTTGAAAATATTTACTTATTTTTATGCTAAGAGATATATTTTCTTGCAACTAGTGCTCTTTTACAATGTATGATTTATTAATTTTGGCAAGTTAAATTGTATCTCATGAGATTCGATATGTATTGCGGAGTAGAGAAACCAAGGAAGCAATAATGAAATGCTGGAAAATTTGCATTTGAGAGTATAATATTTCATTTGAGTGTTTTCGAAATGTCAATGCCGTTTTATACTGGATTAAATAGGATATTGACATTTATATGAATTTATTACCTATCATTAAATAAATAAATTGACTCTGTGCAATTTATCATAACGCCTTTTTTATGTAAAAATATTAATAAAAAAATTATTCTTTGTAATTTAGTAGGGGAGTCGATCATAATAAAAACATCCCCCTTGGATTAAATTAATGATTACACATTAGCTTTTTTTTTAAAATGATATACGATTAATTTTCGCTTATTTCCACAAGAAAAAAACTGGAAACTTTTTCAAACCGCCCCTAAAATGTTCTTCGAATCATTCTGATCAAAAGCTCTTACAGTCGCAAAATTCGTAAAGGGTAGGTTTCGAGCTTGCTTTGATCGCCCGTAACTCGTAAACTACCCATTAAAAAATTTGGTGGCGACCCGAAGAACATTTTGGAAGCGGTTTGAAACAGTTGCACAGTAAGCTATTTTCCTATCTAATATTGCGGGGTCCTTTAATAGTCTTTTAAGGGTCTAATAATTCCATTTTTTTTAAATTTAAGCCTGTTTATGACATTAACTGCTTGACGTCATTAGTGATTTTTCCAATAACGCCAAAATCGAGTATTTTCCACATTGGGCTAATATTTCAATCGTATTTAAAAGTACCTATTGTTGTTTTGTATAAAAAGGAAGTTTTCTCTACGACGCACGTAGAGAATTGACATTTACAATATATATTGTTTACGTCATTCTACCGCTACGAATTTATTGTATACCGGATGCTCCTTCTAAAATGTTTTGTTTTAAAAGTGTTAACGTTTTAAGGTTAATCGTTAATTGATATCGTTAAAGTTGTTAATTGCTAACTTATTTTTTTTTCTATCTATATATCAAAATGTGATGTTCGCTTGTATATTGCTTATGGACCCAAAAAGTTCTGCTTCGAGGATTGTTTTATATCTATATATACCTAGCCCCCACGGGGTGGAAGTATGGAAAATCCAAGTAAATAATTTTATAGACAAATAAAAGTCAACGTTTGCCAAAATATCGTGTTATTAGGATTTTTTTCTGGAAACCTATTAGAGCTAGGTTAATTTGAACACTAATTTGAAATATATGACCCAAATTTAGTAGGATTACATACTTGGTTTATCAAAATTGGATAAAATTTGGATGTGATAAAGCAAAATAAAATTTTTTGGATTCTGTTGACGTCATGAAGTTCACAAATTCGATTTTTTTGAGAATACAGGCAAATTTGATCCAATCTAATTGGAATTTTTTTTGAAAACCGCTAATTTTGGGTCATTCTTTACAGCTGTGTTGCAAGTTTTTCGCTAGTTATCACTTATGTACAAAATTCCGGAACCAGGGTTCCACATTCTGGAAACCTGTTAGAGCTAGGTTAATTTTGATTACAAATTTGAAAAGTATGACCTAAATTTAGTAGGATTACATACTAGGTTTATCAAAATTGGATAAAATTTGAATTTGATAGAGTAAAATATAATTTTTTTGATTTTGATGACGTCATGAAGTTAATAAATTCAATTTTTTTGAGAATGACCCACTAATTTTGGGTCATTCTTTTAAGTTGCGATGAAACGTTCTGCGAATTTTACGGTGAACACTTGGAATATACTTTTTGGGTTAATAATGTCGGTATTTTTTAACATTAATTTCAATTTGTTGATGTTAAGTTTATAAATTTTCATGTGGTGTAAGGATTTTTTCTCTAGTGTAAATAATGATCCAAGAGCCGACCGTAATAAACTCCCGCTGATAACATTATGTTCAAACTTTTTTATCTTTAAAATTTATTGATACTAAAAAGATACAAGGTTTTACAAGCTCCGAAAGGACAAGGCCAAATCAGAATTTGATTTTTTAATGAAAATGTTTAAGCTTATTTCTTTGTAATATTCACATCCAAATACTATATAGACTATATTCTAAAGACTGTTTCTTTAGAGGTTTATACCTTTGAGTTGACAAAACAGTTTGTTTGATAGCCAAGTGGACAGCAGATAGTTGCAGTTGCTTTGTGTATAGTTTGGTTTACCATTTCATAACGAATAGGCACACACAGTAAACGTTAATTGAATGACACGGTAAATTGCAAGAAAAAACAATCCGTAAATCCGTAAAACAGGCGGGGGCGAGGTTAAGGTAACTCAAGTGACCTGTTTGTGATGGAGTGGTTATTTAACTACACCAAAAATAACTTTCAATGCAAAACAAAAGAGATGAGTTTTCTGACTTTTGTCCGGAAATTTGGTATAAATACTCCACTGTGCGATCGTACGATCTAACTCTACATTCCTAAATACTTGGAATATACCAAAAAAAATCGTTTTTTGTAGCACAAGCAAAATTGTTCGTCAAATATTTAAAAAATTAACTACCATTGGCTCCTCTACTATGATATTCTAGCAAAAAATACCTAATTATATTTTATTTCAACATATATTGAAGTCAATTTTTCCTCCTATATTTTACAGATGAACCTTTTTGTTTGATTTTCACCCTAATAAAATTAATTTTGTTTTATTCAAAGTTAAAAAGTTTTTTAATTTTGGTTGATGATATTGACGTGCATTAATAAAATTTTGTACCATCTCAAAAAAACAAACAAATAAATAAATAAATACACTGATCGGCAAGAAAAATGAGAAATAATAAGATTGTACCTACCTTCCATGGATTTTATAGTTGTATAAACAATTTCTGCACTGAATAATACATTTAAAAGAAGTCATACTAATAATCAGAAAAAGAAGTTAAAGGAAAACTTGCGATGGGTTCGTTATGAAGATGATAGACCTCCCAAGGACATTAAATATATGACATTTTAAAATTTCCTCAATAACCAAACAGTTTTGGGATGAATACAATATTGGAAATAATTTGAATAAGAAAATATCAGATAATAAGCCACGAAATTCCTTTTTTCATAGCCTGCACACATACCTTCGATCTAAAGTTTCTGACGGTGGCGCTTTGACATATAAAAAAGTTTATTGTGTATCGATAGCCGCAAAATTATGTCAATATATGAATTTTTTCCATTCTCATATTTATCTTTTTCTTTTTGGAAATAAAAAGCCGGTATATAAATTTCATGAAAAATCTTAGCTTTGAAGCATTTTCAGCTTTTAGTAAAGTTTATTATTTTTTCGATGTAAATTTAGTTTGACTGATCTTTTGATCCTACTTTGAGAAGAACTTTACTTCACGATTTAAAATGATAATTTTCTATTGGCAAACATTGACACAAAAAATTTTCTATCAGTTTTAATCTTCCATTATTCAGGTTGATCTCGACTCGATTATAGCCATTGGAGTTAAAGCCGGAAACTATGACGACTGGTTCTTGCCTTAATTATATCAATGTTCGGCTTCAGGCTTTGAGCAACGACAAAATCATCTCTCCTTCTTTTTTTGTAACAGCATAAACAGACTCTATCATTTCCTATCCAGGATAATGCCGCTTACCAACTTATCCCTTGTAAACGCAAAAATTTTATTAACTTCCTTCTCTTTTTCTCCTTTTTTGAATCGATTGTGCGGTGCAGTAATTACATATAATAAAATTAGAAATGGACACTTCAGAGCGATATTTTTCAAACAATAATCATAGAAATGAAACTTTTTTTTCTCATTTTCAACACCCCTCAGTGTATTTTCATCCCTATGAACATATTTTTACAAAAATTATTTTCAGGTGTTAAAAGAAAAAATATTAACCTAGACAACGTAAGTCATACAAAAAATAAAATTAATAATAATAGTTGAAAGAAGAAAATTAGAAAATTTTAATAAAGAATAGAAAATTTTTTAATAATAATAAACTACAATAAAAATTCATAGTAATAATAATAATAATATTATAACAAATAATAAAAAAATAATAATTTATAAATTATTATTCAAAATAAAATATTTTATGAAAATATTTAATAAAATTATTAAAGTTTGTAAAAAATATCTAAAAACACATTTATTTAAATTGATTAAATCTTTAATTATAATTATATATACACATGAAACGACGCAAAAAACTTATCATTCTCATTTCGTGGAGAAAATTATAAATTATGCACTTGAATTTTTAAAAAGAAAATTTTGTATTCATTTAATAATTATATTAAAAATATCACAATATCGTAAAAATTACTATAAAGAAAAATAAAAATTCATTCAAAGAACCAAGAAAAAACTTTTTAAAATAAAATAAAATAGTAAATGTATTAGAAAAATGTTTCTTGTAGTAAAATGTGTGTGAAAATAGATAAATAAAATAATTAATAATAATATTAATAATAATTTTTTAATCAATTATGTAATTTATTGAAATTATTTTGAATATTAATTAAATTCAAATAATTTGTTTTTGGAAATATTCTTACTTTATTTAATCTTTTATATTTTATTAAAAAAAATAAATAAAATTGGTAAGATTAAAATATAATATTAAAATTTAAATAAAAATAAATAAAATAATATGTGTGTCGTTGTTTCGTGTTGGAAATTCGTTACAAAAATAATTGGATAATCATTAAAGAAAGCGTCGAGAATTATCTTCTCAATTACCAGAAGTTTATTTAGCAGAAAATTTATTGATTGGATCGGTAAGTAATGATGTTCCATTAGCTTTTATACGTAATTTTAAATTAATTAAAAGTTTAAAAAAGAAAAACGGTGTTGTTTAAGCAATACTTGCATAGGAGAGGGATGAATCACACATGCTTTTCCTTCGGGATTTCAAACCTAAATATTTGTGATTAGTCTTTCCAGAAAATTAAGAATGGGACACTATACTTCGAATTTCTAGATTCAGAAAAAACAGACCATAATGGACAAAAATGCAGACACAATTTTGTTCTTATACGGGGTAGTATTTTTCCTCGGGTCTACGAACTCTCAAGAAGTGTCAAGTTTAAAAATATTTCTGCAATCAGTGTTCCTTACTATAAGATAAAATTTGGCACCGGACACTGATTAAAAGGGAAGACTTTTTAAGCGTTAGGAGATCCGAGTAGGGAACAGACTGCTTCAAATGATCACGTTTGTGTATGACTATAATTGACGAGACAGGAAAAAATGAAAAACAAATTTTTAAACTTAAAATTATGTAAATTATATGAAACAAAATTATTCTAGTAGGTACAAGAGACGCGCACGGTATAAGGCCGAGCTTCACCCATCTGTTAACGAATCGAAATTGATATCAGAAGATAGATAATTTAATTACGAAAATAATGGTATAGGCTTGCCTAAAAGCGATTCATGAAAAAAAATTAGTCAAATTAAAAATAGGCATGAACACTTTTCGATAGAAAAAATATGGTAGGAGTGTTTAAAAGTCAATAAAAATTCATAAAAAATATGTCTCATCTGGCTATCAGAAGGGTGAAGATCGACCTTATACCGTTTCTTATACCATTATTAAATTTATTTATTAAAATTTTCGTGCAAATATTTTTAGGATGATGATTCAATTTCCATGCTTTGTCAAAATTTTTAATGACTTGATTTAAATGCAAATTAAAATTTTCTAACATACTCAGACTCACAGCATGTAGTCCATCTGTCTCTTCCCCAACTATTCATATTTATACAGGATGTAATTAAAAAATGTCTAGAAAATTTTAGATAATCCTTCCGTTATTCAAGAAAAGAGCAGTAGATAAATGTCTTTATTTTAATATTCTTCTAAAAACATTTCAGATATTTAAAATACAATAACCGACACAGAATTTCGCCTCGATAGAATTATCAAATAAATTTAAAAAAAATTGCTCCAATCAAATTATTGTTAGTGAGTTTTCATTATTTGGGAATCAAAATGGTTTAAGCACATTATTTTCATCCAAGTTGTTAATAAAAAATTTTAGGGTTTTTCTTTAGGGGTTTGGAAAAATTCGAAAAAATGGGCAAATATTTGTTGTCACCGAATTTTGTGAAATCATATTTTAAGGTAATTTGGATCGAATAAAAACGAAAACCTTATCCAAACTAATGTCAAAATTGTAATTTTTAAAATATGGTATCACTTTCGGATCCATAATATGACTTTTTTTTCTCATTTTGATATATTTTCTATATTCTGATATATTATCACTATTTTTCTCATTTTGCTAAGTTAATTTATCTTTTAATTTCTTATTAAGATTTCCTTTTTGTCGGGTTTTAAAGAAAACACGCTGTACGATATAAATTCATTTAAAATTTTCTTTTTGATATTTTTCTGATAAGAGTAAAATGTCATTTTCACTGTTGAACTGAAATGCTGCTGGTATGCTGCTACATTTTGTTTTTATATATGTATTTTCTTTTTTCATTTTATTTATGCTTTCAATTGATAAAATTCTCCGTAATACAATTGTCGAGGTCTGTGCTATGCTATGCTTATGTTGTTTGCAAAAGCAAAGATATATTTTATTCAAAGATAATATAAATGTGAAATATTTATTAGTCGGTATATCTATCCTACACGGAGAATTTTTAAACGAAAATTTATTTGTTTTAAACATTCATTTTTAAATTGGATTATGTGTATTATGGATTAACTCTATGAATTGTATTCTTAGCGGATTCATGAATTTGCTCGATAATTTAAACCTTCTCTCTTCTACCTCTAAATAATCCTGTTTGTTTGAAATTGTATAGTAATTGCAGACTAGAAGCCATTTCCATCTCCGAAAAAGATGGAAATTAATCTCACTGTCATATTTTAAACAGTCGATACACTACCATATTTTAAACAGGTCGAGCAATAATCTACTTAGATATAATTAGTTTCTATTTTGATTATTTGCTTACCGTAGTTATTTTATGTATCAGTATTGGGTTGAATTAACGCAGGTTGAGTCATAATTAACCCTTAAATGTATATATGAAATATATCAAAGTATACTAAGCTTAGTCCCAAGTTTGAACGCTTAAAAATATTGATGCTACGAACAAAATTTTGGTATAGGTGTTCATAAAATCACCAAATTAGCCCATTTCCGGTTGTCTTTCCGTCTGTCGGTCTGTCAGCCTGTCGACACGATAACTCAAAAACGAAAAAAGATATCAAGCTGTAATTTTTATAGCGTGTTCAGTAAATGAGCACATAGGTCAATTGGGTCTTAGGTCCGTAGGACCCCTCTTGTAAACCGTTAGAGATAGAAGAAAAGGTTAAACGTTAAAAATATTTTCTATAAAAGAATAAACAAGCTTAGAAGCATTATATAGTATGTATACAGGTACCTATTGTATATATTTGAAATATATACGTTACATATATTATGTATTTGTTTGTTTATTACTATATTAGAGGAAATTAGAGGAATGATACTCTTATTACTACGTGTGTAAGAGTGGCTATCTTTCTTTACATACATGATGTAAAAAAACGATTGCGTAATCAACTCTGTCTATACATAGTATTTCAACAATTAACTTAGTCAATTGCTGATTTCCACTTGTTTATCAGAAGTTTAGTTAACGATGCCCTAGGTTAGTGTCTTTACCCGAATTATTTTAGAGTGGCCAACTTTGGGAACTTCAAACTGCCTATACTTAATTAACATTGGCATGCTAAGAAAATTGCTCCGTGTACACCTCAAAAAAAAAGTTCAAAGAAGAACAATTTTTTATTTTTTGTGAATTAATTTTGCTATTTAAAATTTTGTGATATTTTTCTTGGCTATTAAATTTAAAGTGTGTACAGTACTTAATAATAAATATCTGTATATGTATAATTTCGAGATCTTCGCATTCTGTGTGTATTTAAAAATCTATTCCGTTTGCTGTACATCTGGATGATTTGACGCTATAAATAATTCAATCAACGCTATCATATTTATTTTTTAATAATATTTATTATTATTTTAAAATAAATATATAAAATTAAATAAATAAATATTTATTAGAATTTTTAATTAATTTTGATTTTAATTCCTTGTTTTTTAACATATTTCATTCATTCTTTTTGATTCTTTTTTGTTTTGTAATAAATTTTTTATAATCGACTAGAGTGATACTCACCCGCTTCGCTGGGTTTAAAAGTGAAGATAAGTAAAGATTTCTCATCTCTCGCTTATCTCCTTTCTATAACACTCGAAATAATGGCAAGGATTGTTTTACACAGGTAAAATATATGAATGTTTTTCTATTTTTTTAAATGTATAATATAGCCGTAATTATTCATTGAGTATATCAGAAAAGATAGCCGTGAAATATTTTATATTGACTACTTTTACAGAAATCTGTAATTTATGGTAATGTCAAATTAAATTAATTTTTAAATTTTTTTATTTTTTTTATTAATATATCTTTATAAATTATATCTCATGTGTTATTCTGATATATCAGCTATATTGCTGTACAGTTTCATTAAAAACCATTCGCTAGTTTTAGCGTGAAAGCGTAACAAACAAACAAACATGCTTACTTTCGCATTTATAATATATAGAGATGTATATATTAAAAATTGAAACCCCTAAGGCAATGATAATAATCCCCTTGTAAAAATTAACTTTTCAATATGTATTAAACAGGATACAGGATACAAAAATCAGCTAAAAGTTTTGAACTAACTAATGGAAAATGATTTTTATTATTATTATTAATTTTTTTTTTAAATGTGGGCTATCATTTTTTCCCGATATTCCAAGTTATTTGTTAATTACATAACTAAAATTTCTTATTTTTGGGAGGGAAATTGGATTCGTACATTGGTTCGATGCAAATCTGTTCATCTGCTAGATGGCTATCAGTTTTTTTTTAAGTTGTTGAGAAATCTATATATATATATATATATATATATATATATATATATATATATATATATATATATATAAGAATAGAAGCTGACTGGTCGATCAACGCACAGCTGAAACCGCTGGGTCTAGAAACCTGAAATTTTGTATACACGTTCTTTAAGTAACGTAAGTGAGCACCAAGAGGGCATTTTCGGAAATTCATCCCCTTTGTTTTGGGTCAAAATATACCTTATATACTGAGTTTTATCGAAATTGAAGATAAAAAATATTTCTCGATTTTTGCAATTTTTTTTAAGGGAAAAATTTGAAAAAATCGAGAAAATCGCAAAAAAAATTTTGTTTTGGAATTTGATAAAACTCGATGGATGGGGTAATTTTGATCCAAAAAGTATAAAAATCCGGTTAATTTAATGATTGGATGCAGAGTTTCTGAGATATTGCAATATTTGGATCGATTTTAGTCCGTATCTCAAAAACTATTCGATCAGTCATCAAATGCACCCGATTTTTGTAGTTTTTGGGTCAAAATTATCTAATATACTAAGTTTTATCGAAATGGGAGATAAAAAAAATTTCTCGATTTTTTGAAATTTTCCCTACCAAAAACTAAAAATTCATAAAATTGTGGACAAAAGGGAGGATAAGTGAGGGCTATAATGTAGTAGTCGTTGTTTTTAAAGCAGAAATTGCCCAGCAAAGCGGGCGGGTATCTGCTAGTCTGATATATAAACCTTAGAAAATCTTAGAAAAAAAAGATACCATAAATCTTTATCCGTTCCTACATAATAAATATAGATATGTTAATTTTTAGTTCTCGATTAAAAAAGTTTACCGTTTTACGTCATGAGTTTTAAATCAAATTAATCAAATTAATGCCACGCAAGTATAATATCTTATATTAATCCTAAGTTTGTAACGGTTAGAAATATTAACAGTATATAATTATTGTATACATTTTTTTGGTAAAATTAATTGGTTGGCCGTAGATTACCCAAGTATTAAAGTTCGTAATTTGATATGTGATTATATTGTGTTCCGATATTTTCATTTCTGATGACAGCCAACTAATACTAAGAATAGTAGTTTAAATTTCTTTTTGCTTTCGATTTTCTCATACTTCAACGATCTGTCTCATTTAATTTCATGTATAAGAACAGAAACTTCTTTTCTTGTTATAATTACTATTGTGTAATGACCTGTACCCTGCAGCGATATTTCTGTTTTTTTTTTCACATATTATTTTTGAAATTATGCTCTTATGTACATTTTCTGTTACAAGCCACTTAATAATGTTTTTCAGGGTTCCGCACCTTTCAAACCTCTGTCTCTTTTATCGCAAAGCTTGTTGATCAATAAAGAATTATGATAAAATTCTTTAAATAGACTATTTAGCCTAGTTTCTCAATCCACCTGTCGGTGTGCGAGCCATTTTGGTCAATGGATTCATGGATCTTATAAAAAAACTGTTCCTTAAACCATAAAAGACAGAAATCAATTCAGGATAAAAACATAAATACTTTTAAAACAAACCACATTTGTTTGAAACTTTTTATTAATCTGCTATTTAGTAGGCGCCTAACCATTTTACATATATTTTCTTGCAAATTTGACTTTCAGGGTAATACTTTTTTTATTTAGAAAGTAATAGTTCCTTTCTTTCGGCAAATTAGTAAATTAGCAGCAGATGATTTACTTTTTTTGATACAGGCTCTTGGTCTATTATAGTATTTGGACACGGTAGAACGATAGTGATCTAAGTAACATTTTTTAATTTGTATAAGAAAATAAAGAAAGAAGAAAGTTGGGATCTCGGGAAAAATGTCACATGTAAGAATTTATATTTTAAGAAAACTGATACTTGGATCAGCATAGCTCTACCATCACTTTTTAGTTATTTCGATGCATTATTTGTAATATATCACAATCTTAAAACTTATCAACGGTTTAAATATTGATAGTCAATACAGAATATGTAAGATATTTAAACAATTATCACCATTAGTTGTTATTCTCAGTGATTTACTCCTCGATATAATATTTATGCATTACACACCTGTAATAAAAATGTTAAAAAGCTCACGTAGGCCACAGTTTATTAAATAAAAATGATTTTAATTTTTTTTTTTTTTTATTAAATAAATTCAAATCTGACATTTACGAGTTTATAGCATTTAAAAACTCAATACATATAGGTATAGTTAGTTAGTTTTATTGATTCGATTATTATTTTACTACAAATATAAACAAAACAATATTGTTTTGTGTTTATATTTGTTATTATGACTGATAGATACATTCAATAAATCTGGGGCCAGGCTAGTTTAAGAGTGCCAACAGTATCTTGAAGGTCTGAGGCCCATTGTGTTGGCATACGTTATTAAACTCATTGTTCTCTCTTGAATTTTTGTCTTGAAACAACTCCAGCTTTTGGAGCAAAGCACATTTTTTCTTGTTTTCTATCTCCGATTCATTTTCCTGACCTTTTAGACAACATTTTCCTTATCAAGGTATTGGAGCGCTGCTGGTTTTTCAGTGTCATCTCATTCCCTTCCGACGAAACCATTTGTGATATCCTATTTTAGACCAGATTTTTCTTACGATTCATGACTCCAGGCCATCAAAAAAAAGACGTCTAAGAAAGGCATCTTCCGAATTCCTGAAAAATTTGATGGACTATTGTCAAAGTCATCTCTAACAACTTTTTCCCTAACGAAATTTTTTTTATTATCTTGCATGGAGTCTAAGTCATCTTACGCGTGTGACAGATGCGGAGAAAATTCAGAAGAAACATCGATCCACTTTCTCTGTTACTGCCCGGCGCTCATACAGCTGCGAAGGAATTGGTTTGGTCTGGCCATAGTCGAACCAGAAGAAATTAGGAAACTCACCGCTAGGCAGATCCTGGGTTTCAGTACATCAGTTGGTTATAATAGCCACTGAAAAGCGTCGCGGGGATAGAGTACAAGGGTCTATTTGGCTAGGTGCTCTGAACCATTGCTTCAAGGCCCGATGCTCGAGCATCCCCCGCTAACCTCCATACTCATACTCATACTCATGGAGTCTAAGTCAAGATCCCAGATTCAAATTTTCGTAGAGTTGAAAGTTGTTCGACACTTCTCCAATTTGTAGCCATTTGGAAAGAACTTTCAAATAGATAATACGATGATGGCCCTTGAGCTACAACGTACGTAGTGTATATTGTATCGTTTAGTATTCATTTTTAATTGATAGTAAAAAAGGTAATTAGTTCGGAACTTTCCCTCTCCGTGTGAGAGCTATAGATTAATATTTACTACCCTTTGTTTTGAAGATCGTTCACTTTTTATTAGTGTTTTGATAGACGGTAATTGCAAGATTTTATTGGGTGAGATATATACATGAAAAAAATAATTATTTTTATCTTTATTAATATTAAAAATTTGAAAGTTTAATTACTTTGTTTGTTTGTCCTTTTTACTTCGTTATAAAAGATTTTCCATTGAGAAAACCGAAGTTTAAATTAAAATGAAACAACTTGTTTATGAATCGAAAAAGTATTCGATTACTCCAAGGCATGGATTGTGTTCGGTATTTGATGGAATCTCTTGTGTTTACTTTATATGGCATTATATCAGACTTCTCAAACTATAAATAGTAGACTCAGATGGGTCATATGAAAAAGGCAATTAAAATCCAGGAATACATTGTAAGTATCTCAAACTTAACAGTCATTTTGATTAAAAAAAAAAGTTTATCACCTCCGTGCAGAAAGTGCCAACTTCCGTCCTGCTGTGCAAAAATGAAGTTGCCGCTTTCTACTTCCGTCGGAGAGAAAAATAGTGTACACACCACACCGCGGTAGTAACTAAAGAATGTCTCAGATCTCATATTTTTCACATGAGATCTGAAACATTCTTTACTTTTGCCCAAGAAGGAATATTTTATACAGTTCCGTTTTCATGCAAAATCGGTTGAACAACGTATGTAAATTATAAAAACTTTTTTTTATCAAAATAAGTGTTCAGTTTGAGCTACTTACTAGAGAATTCCTTGATTTTTATTGCTTCTTTTCATATCTAGCAGAAAATATGATCCTTCCGACCGTATTTAACTCCCAGAAGAGCGTCTTTTGTGGTATGCATTTTTGTGGCTCAATAGCATGGCAACACTTTAGCAAGCTTTTCGGAGCTAAATGCTTTGGCGTTGGCCCTTTTATCACATACGCCAGAGTAATTTACTAATTAAAATAATAAAATATACATACACAAATGTATTTAATATAAGTTGAATGTTCGGAAAAAGCTTTTAAATATTACGTTATTGCAAATAATTACAAGAAACAGGCTCGAACCGTGCGGAATTCTACAGTGCGGTAACTGTGCCTAAAAATACGCTAAAGAAAAAAGTATCTAAGTGAGTAATTTACTTTCATTTTATTTATAAGCAATTTCATTACATATATGATATACAAGTTGCATAATGAACAAAATTCAATCTTAATATTATTTCAAATTAAATCTTAGCCTGTTTTTTCCTAAGCGGTGATTTTTTTTAAACAGTGAATCTAGTTTTCTTCATTAGGTAGTTATCATTAGCTTAAAAATTAGGTGTAAATTATGAAATTTGATAAAAGAATACGGAAGATTTCACGTGACCAGGGAAAAAAAGGCTTAAGAAATAATACATAAGATGCATGCTCGTCGTTTTTTACTTAATACGTTTTTTACAATACAATTTTTGTTACAAAATTGTTTTTTGACATTATTTTTAGAAAACGATAGGATTTGGATTTATCTTTTGTCAAGCTTCAACCTTATAAATCCCTCTTATTTATTTGTATTCTATATGCTGGCAACTAATCCGTACAAATGTTTCTTAAATCTGTATAAACGATACGATATATTTAGTATCTGGTAACATTTATTATAACGTGCGTTATTACAGTTCATTCATGTCTGCTCGTTATCAATGAAAAATTATCGAATTATATTATAAAACTCATATATGCGATACTTTAAACTTATTTAAAAAAAAAAACAGAGGAAAACTTGAAAATTGATACGTTTAAATTGAAACTAAAGATATTAAAATTAGAGCTCCTTTATCATATTTGTAACATAATATCTGGAACTAATTGGTATAACTTTTATTAGATTATTACAACTTATCTATGAAGTACAGGATACAATGGCACTAATCATTTGGAAAATTATTTCATTATTTATGCAAATATATATTCAAAAGTAGATTTTTTAATAAATTTTATCAAAAGTATGAAGAAAATGAAAACACCTCGTCAAAAATTCTGTTTAAAATTTTAGAAGCGTTAAAACCAGGAATGTATTTAATAGTTCCTGTAAATTTGCGTGTTCTGAAAAGTGACCTGTAAATTTTGACTTCTACAGAGTCCCAGCACGATAAATTATGAGGAGAGGAAGTTAAAATGTTTCGAATGTTTTGCCGAAATAAAAAATGTCTAAAACTGGATCACTTTCAAACGTAGCTAGAAAAAAAGGCTTTTGAAAATAATAAAATTTTCAGAGACTTGGCTTGTTAACGGAGTAGCGTATTTTGCAAATTAAATTAAATTAGGCAACCTCAGAAAACAGTGTAAATTAAGCTATTTTATATTAAGTATTCTTGGTTGGAGTGATTTTTGTTTTGAGCTGGCCATTTTCCTTTGGAGAATGCTTATCTTACAAAAAATATTGTTTAATTTTCTCTTCCGGCGTTAATAATATTTTGATGAAAGCCACATCAAAGGTTACCCATCTTCCAACTGCAAACTCGGGCTATTATGAAGGTCATTTCTATTCCATTCCTCCAAGACACATAATTCTCCCATCTTCATGAAATATCTCTTTAAGATTTTTAGAATATGAATACGTGTCTCGTCTAACTTAAAAACCATTAGCCTTAGAACTTAAGAATTCAGAATTTTAGAAGAAATTTTTCCTCTCCTTTTACGTCCAGCTTTTTTCCTAGAAATATTCTTTTTGATTAACTCGAATCCATTTGACGGTTTCCTTCCTCTGAATATTTCCAATAGATTCCCTTAAAAATTGCCTTGCTTCGATAGTGTAGTTTGTACTTCTCTCACCAAAAGTATCAAAGCTCCTATACATCTCGTTACATGAATATTTCTAATGCTATTTGTTTCTAAAGAACAATGCTTTTCTATTCTATTCTAAGTATGTAAAAGCGACAATCGAATTTAGGTCAGTGGGAAATTAAATGCAAATATTTGTGCATACGTAGATATACGTATTTATATTCCATATTCGATGAAGGTATATAAACTGTAATAATTCTACAATTATCCTGAAATATAGAAAAACATAAATAATGGATATTTTTCTTTAAAAATGTGTTGAAAAAACAATAAAGCTATATTTATATTTATTCAGGCTATAGGGATGTTTTTAATGGTTAACTGTATTTCAAAGGATAAAAGCGAAAAATTTTTTATTAAAAATGTATCATGTTGTATTAAAATGTAATATTTTTAATTGTAAACCGGTATTATTTAGAAAATAGGATTGAAAATCTTATCCTGACGTATCTCATATCATTCATTTAAAACACATTTCTAGACAACTTGAATCAAAATCATTGGAGTAGGCTAGAAATCTGTCTGAAAAGAATCTCAGCAATTGTTTTATTGGTATTATAGATGTTCCAAATTCCGGTTTTTTTTTTTTTGGGCGTAAATGGAATTTTTTATATTTGAAACATGCGAATGTATTCATATCATTCAAATTTACAACAAACATAGAAAGCTGATATTGGATTACTTTTTATAAGGCTTGATATTGGTGGAAGCGCAGATAAATGGATTCAGTATAATTATCCATCATAGAACTTAATGTTTTTATCGCTTCCACCATAATTTGACTTTATTTTAAGGTGAATCTAACTGTTCTTGATTATGTTTGAGGGCAATCTTTTTAAATATCATCAAGTCTTTCTCTAGTTGATGTACTAAATAAATTAATGTAAATTTCTCAAGCATCGTATCGAAAACACTATGAAACGAAGCTGTGGGTTGGCCTCAATTGTTTCAAATTTAATATACTTTCAAAATGATAGTAGCAACTGATGTTAAAAGTTCCTACATCTCGTTACATCAGCATAGTTTTGGAATTGAACTGCTAAAATACAACTTTTTTTGCTTGGAAAACGTAGTTTCACTTTCCCCTTAGGGGTCCAAATAACATATCAAAAAAGTAACTTTAGATCGCGTTTTCTGATTTTATTGTTCTTGTGTTTTTGATTTGTAACATTTTTCTGCCTTTATTTTCTAGGAAATTGTTTCTAGGCAATGTGTAGAATTTACATTAAATGTTGAAAAGTAATTTATTTTTAAAAGAAGATACGATTACAAGCAGAAAATTTAATTTTGATCCCAAAAATAAAAAATAAGTGTTGTGAATTTTGTAAATGGAAATTTTGATTTCTTAACAAATTTTTTCTGCCAGATGTTTAACAAGAGTCGTTTTAGTTGAAATAGGTGTTAAATTATTCATGTCAGTCCGAGTAATGGTCCATTATTCTTTTGAGCTACAGATGTTTGAAATCTCAATGACCTGTCTCATGCTTTGAAAGGTTCATTTACCTAATCGTCTAAAAGTTTGAATCATGAATTTCAATAAGTCAAATAACAAATACACAAATACTAGTTTGTTCATTTATACTTTAGTCCCATGTTTTTCTGTGTACAAAAAGTTGTCATCTAGAGAATTGAAATGTAAATAATTATTGTATGATTTTATTAATTTAATTTATTTACGTTTTCGATGTGAAGGATATTCAAAGGTTATTAAATTTTGAATTGAAATCGAAACATATTGTTTTGGTTCCTTATCAAACAAATACACTGTTTCTTGAAGCAATATTCGATAAAAGGAATATACTAATCCTTATAAAACAAACAGCCTAAGAAAATACATCTTATAATGAAATATTAATGATAATAGTTTCAAATCTACTTTGAATATACTGCGTGAATTAAGGTATTTCTAACGGTAAGGGGCTTAAAGTAGTTTTACATGAAAATTTGTAAAGAAGTACGTGTATTAAAAAGTTGTCTCCAGTAGCTGCTATAAATTTTCGAAGTTACCAATATTTAATACATAAAATAATGAAAATTCAAATTATTGAGACGCCATTTTTGAACATTTTTTAATTCGCATTTTTGATTTAAAAAGTGATTTTGCAATAAAGAATTAGGAATGCTTTGAACCTAAATAGGATGTAATTTACCATTAGGTACCAAGTTTACGAAAAAACAATAAACAAAGATTACTTTTTGACGAACAGGCTAATCCAGAATAAAATAGTACAAGCGTTCTAGAGAGATATAGAGAATGTGCGTTGTAGCGTTACCAGGTTTACGGCACTAATACAACTACTATTTGCACAGATACCTTTTCTCTCTTTCTACGGTATCACTTTCTCTCTCACTCGATAGAAATATCTTAACACAGAAATTCCGTCCCGAAGGCACACAAGTTTCCGCCTCTTGAAAAAGATAATTTCTTGATAATTTTTTAGGGAAAACTAACAAAGATAAAAAACGATTCTTTTCCTGTAATTTTCCTTACAGAAAAATATTTGCCACATCTTGAATTTTAGAATTTAAACTTTCAAAGCTAATTGCGAAAAACTTAGAAAAGCAAAGAAGGGAACTTGGGTTATTTTAAAGGGATAGAGCTGTATTTTTAGAGATTTTTTAAAGTGTCTCGAAAACTATTCAACAAGTCGTTAAATGAAGTGGATTTTTGTAGTTTTTTTATCTTCCTTACTGGTCTAGGTATTCCAGAATTAGAGAAAACATTTTTTAGTGCCCAATTATTAATAGTTTTTGATACATCCGATAAACATTATTGATATTTTCATAAACGATATATATTATTTCTGAAAGATATGAACTATTGACCCTTGGATAGTAACTATATATCTTGTGGTTAGTAACAATCTTGTATTATTATTGTTTAAAAGCCTATCGCATCACTAGCCAAGTCCTAAAGTTAGTTATATAAAAGTATTAATTAAATATGAATAGAAATAATCAGCTCTTTATTATATACATCATATATATCTATGATATAATCATATTATGATATAAATATGATTATTATAATAATTTTAATCAAACAATGTTCTTTGAACTATAAAATACAGTAATTAGTGTTTAGGGAAATTAATATTAATGCTGGTTAGTACCTACATTATATTTATATTATACATGTATATATTTATGTTATATTAAATATGGTTGTATTATATTATATACATCTCATTATATTATAATTCATTTGATCAATAACATAGTTTAAATTGAATTCAGTCTTAAACATACAACGCTTTAGATTAAGAGTCCGAAATCACAACTGATTTTACATTTATTGTTTCTTTTATTTTGAACAGCCAATGGTAGGGATTCTTCTTTGCATGTTTGATACGAAAATCTGTTTGTCCGTTCCTAGGACTAAATTCGTTGTACACTTAGATACAAAATTGAGAAAATTTTTTATGATTATAGTAGCCTGCCAATATTTTGGTTGTTGAATATCGAGCGACCGTTCTTTTGGAGTCATAAATCAGAAATTTGGGCTTTTTTTTTTAAATTTTTACTTCAAAAAGTATGGGTTTTTCAATCGAGCTCTTACTTCATGGGATATCTGATGAAATAGAAAAATCCTCTAGGGGCTATCCATGACATATGCACCTTTTAACTTGCAAATAGTTTCAAAAAATTTTTGTTGACTTCATACTTATTCCACAACATCTTTTACTCTTCATAACTTTTACTCTTGACTTGCACTGCAGTATTTGCAGTTTAGAGTTCACTTTGATGAGTGTCCATTACGTGCTTTGCCCATGTACAAGAACGCAAAATGTTCTTGATTCCATCAAAATTTAGTATTGCGGGCTTTTGTTCTCCGTAAATACATTTTCAATGAGAAACTAGATTAAACTAATCTGCTTAAAATGGTTTTAAAATATAAGTAAGAACATTCCATATAATAAAATTTCAGTCAATTTTTTTTTTGGCTACGTTGCCTGAGAATTATTGAAGCAAAATATAAATGTTTTTTTTTTGGGGTTTTTTGAGTTTGAATTTTAGTCTTGAAATGATCAATTTTGATCTATTACAGGTAAAAACAGAACTTAGAACTTTATAGTGGAAAAACTCTTTGAAATTTTTATCGTCAAAACCTAGAAAGTTTAACACAAAATCTGTTTTTTTCATTTGATTACAATATAAAGACAAAAATATGATTTAAAAATTGAAAATGAAATAAATATATTTTAAAGAACAAAGCATGCAACAGTACAATTAAAATCTTTAATTCACTTATGTATTGGTTTAAAATATGTAATATTCCCAATACAGACATCAAATACATATATACCGTGCAATTGTACAATAATGATATTACATAAATTACATAAATTATTTGTATAATAAAATTTTAAACTGTCTGGATTATCTAGATATAATAATTTCGTATATTCTAGTTAGAAAATACAGGTAATATTTTATTGTGATTTTCTATGTGTCTAGAGAGATTATTTTCTAAAATATTTATTACTAGGGGTGGAAAAAATATGCTCGGGCACTAAAATAGGCAAAATGAGCATAAATTGAGGCATATTTACATGTATTTAACAGAAACAGTGGACTCACACTTATAATGCAACAGACTTATTATTAAAGCAAAACTATTAAGTGATCGATCAGTGTGCAATGGCATGGCATCATTGAAGAAAAACTTTTATAGAAAGATTTCGATTGGTTAACAGGTCGGTGTAGTTACCTGTATGTATTGGATTACCTGTCCTAATGGTATGAACAGATTTACACCGATCTGATAGCCAATCGAAATTAGTATCAGAAAAAAGATAAGTTAGTTACGAAAATAATGATATAAGCTTGCCTGGAAAAATTGATTAGAATTAATTTAATTAAAAATAGCCATTAATACTTTTGGATTGAAAAACCATGACAGGCGTGTTTACAAATCAATAAAATTTCATAAAAAATATGTCTCATCTGGTTATCACATGGGTGAGGTTTGACTTTATACCGTCTCTTGTACTACCTGTATACTGTTTGTAAACCATATCGTTAGCCATTGATATTATATAAAGACAGAAAAGTTCTTACGGACGTCCTTATGTATAAAACAAAGGGGGATTGTTTATGTGTATACACACATCCAATACCAATCACACACAGTAACACATAACCATAACATAGCATAACACACAGTACACATTCTCTCTTTGTTTTATACATAAGAACGTCCATAAAAAAAATCTAACTTCATATATTTTACAAGGCTAACGAGATAGCTTACAATTGGTATATGAAATATATATCAAGGTATACTAATTTTTGTCCCAAGTTTGTAAAGCTTAGAAATATTGATGATACGAACAAAATTTTAGTATAGATGTTCATAAAATCATTTGATTAGTCCATTTGCGTTTGTCCGCAACTCAAAAACGAAGCGAGAGCCCAAAAACAAAAAGAGATATTAAGCTATTAATTTTATGGTATGCTCGGGATATAAAAAGTGAACTTCAGTTCGTAAATGAAACTTATGCATGAAGCGAATAATCACATCAGCGAAGCTGCAAGGTACAGCTGTTATAAATTACATATCAATAAATCAAACTTTATACTATATTCGATGTTTAAAAGTAAATAATATTTTTATTTATTTTACGACTAGGCTACAAGAATTCGAAGTCTTTTTCTTAAAATAAAAAAATATAATGGTTCCGACTGACGTATTCTGTTTTATTTCCACAAAAAATGATTATTCGAATTTTATATTGAGAGAAGAAATAACATGTTAAATTAAAATTATTCCTTGAGGGTGCTCAAGGGATAATCTTGGTTTTTCGACATTAAGCTGTATGTACGAAACATATTTAGAGGTATTTTATTTTCATATAACATATTCTAGAATAAAAAATTTGTTTCTTTTTTCAAAATTGAAATTTTTAAAATGTCTCTATTTTTCTGATTTTATCTAGCCTGAGGAAAATATTTTCTACTTATTGTTGTGAATACAGAATGGACCACAGCAAATAAAAAAATTCCTTTTATTATTATTCGATAAACAACGAATTTTGTTTTTCTATACATTCAAACACGTATCCAGAAAGTTTTTGAAGAAGGCTTTTAGTTTTTTGTTTATTTCGTTGGACTCCAGAATAGCAAAATTGATCCAGAATATCGTCCTTTATCTACAATTTTGGAAGACATTTCAAAAATTACACATTCAAATGGACTCTTTTTTTGTATTTTATGGGCTAAGATTATTCTAGCAAATAATTTCTATTCAAATCTCGAAATATAAACATTTTACCGATTTTTGTAATTTTCTTACGTGAATCCCCTTTCAAAAAATTGAGCAACAAAAAATTTTTTGTTTCATAATTTGATGACACTTTGTAAATAGGATAGTTTTAATCCAAAAAGTACAAAAATTGATTTCATTTAACAATTGGGTGATATTTATTGAAATATCGTCTAAAATCTTACAACTCTATCGTCGGAAGTTAAACTTTCCGGGGATATTTTGAATAATTCACTGACATAAAAATCGGGAAACCAACCCAGGTATATAATTTTAGTCAGTTTCTCAAAAACAACTCGTCCAATTGTAAAAAATACTCTCTCTAGGCTAAAATTACTTTAGAAAGACCTTTATATTCAAGCCGGAGGTGAAAAAATCTGAAATCTGATGAAACTTGATTTAAAGATTAATTTTACCAAAATATACTCAAATAATACCAAAATCATATTTATTTTTCAATTCAACGAAAATTTGAGAACTAAACATCAAATGAGCTGTATTTTTATGTTTTCTAGCTCTTCATAGCTCCGAATAGTCACGAAATTCGATTGCTTTTGAGATTGAACCACAAGTTTCTGAGGCATCGATTCCCTCAAGATATCCCACTCTTCGATTATACGATTTTATTTATCTTGGATCAAAAATATTCCAGAAAGTTATTTTTAACTAAATTTGCAAAATAACTGAAAAATGAAATTGTGCTCATAACGTGCCGGAAAGGAATTAAAAGAGAAAATAAATAATTAGCCTGCAAGTAATTTTCTTTTTGAATTAATCTTTAATTTCTTAACCCAATAATTAAATAATTAGCTTTAGGATACACAAAAGACAATTCTTTTATTTTTAAACATTAAACAAAAGCGAATACAAAGCGAAGAACTGTAAAAAGATTGATCAGATAATAATTAAAATTAAAAAGAATATCGGAACTATGTTTTTGTCCGTTCAATGAATTGTTTGTGACATGAATATTACTTACATGATTTGTGATACCTATTTATAATTATTTTTATATTATTTATTTTTTATTAATTCTTTATTACAATTATAATTAATTTCATGTACTTAGTTAAGTACATCACAACACACAAGCACGTTATATTCAATACGTCATTTTATGTGTAGTAATTATATTCTATATACAGGTCTAAACTTTATACAGAATGATTTTCTTAATATGTGGAAGAAATTTACGGAATGTTACATTATCACTGGTTAACACAAATTTGTCACAGAATCATGAGTTTGACTTGTTGAATATGAATTTGACCGTAAAAATGCTTTAGCAGTTCACGTTTTCGAGAAATTCGACCCCTAATATGGAAATATCGAAGTCATATTTCATCGGGGAATAATTTTTTGTCACAAAAAAATTTACGTCATCAGAAAATACCCATCATTCTCCTTCAAAAGCAGTTTTGAATTTTTCGAAAATCTTTTTCCAAGAAATAAAATAAATAGACATTGTATAAGCAGATCGTTGTGTGCGTAGTTATGGTAGGGACAATAAAATCGATGCCAGCGCTTCCAGTCAAAATTTTGGCGTTAAAGGATGCTGTTATGACTAATTTGCAGTTCTTTACATGTTAATGTTATAGAAAATGTCAAATTAAAATTATTGAAAAACACTAATTAATTAAACTTAATGCATTAAAAATTGTTAAAATAAGAAATCAAGTTGCACAAATATTATTTTTCAAATGTAAATTATCATAATTATTTATTTAAATTTGTGAGACAATAATATTAAATTTTCAATGTAAGTCATAAATGCAATCCATACAATTATATATGCATCCATATAATTCTATAATAAAAGTAGTGTATCGTTACCATTGAAACGCCTCCAAAAAAACTCACGCACGGTGCGAAAATGTGTGTTTTTTCAATATCATATGATTTCTCGACGAGCAAAAAGGATATCGGTAGGATTCAAGAGTTTTTTTTTAAAAAAAGAGGGTAGAAAAAAAAAAGAATCCTATTTCCATATGAGAAAAGAATTTCATTCTTTTAGATAAAAGTATTTCAAAACTTTATGTATTAGACTTTAGAGGAATTCTGAAACCGAATTCGAATACAGCACCACAAAACTCAATTTGGATCATGCTTTATCTTTAGTTCTTATCCAAACGATTATGGTTGTGGCACTGAATTAGTTATAGAAAAAATTTAGCATTCTATGAAACGTATTGATTGGTTATTTCTTGTATTGGGTATCTTTTCTTAGACTAGAAAATTTTTACGGAACCCTTCACGGCTACATGTAATAAAAACAATTTTCTTTATTATTTTAAAACTGTATAAAATTTAGGAAAACAAAAAAATAAATGATCATATATATACGTATAATATTTTCTCATTGAATTTGGTATATATACAGTTTTTCCAGCTAAAAAAAAATGATTTTCTTACGTTGGGGAAATATAACTATAAATGCAACATCTGTACAATAACAACCAATAAAATTTTATTACTAAGGGGCCTCAAAGATGCGTTCTATATAAACTGTATAGTGAAAAAAATGTGTTAATTTACACTGCATTATTTTCACGTTATAAGTAGGTATAAATTTTTACGAACAAATTTAAAAACCATGAATTTAAAAGAAAAAATATTTTTGAAGAATAGAAAAAAATATTTTGTTTTTATGGTGGAAGCTCATAGAAATGATATCTTTTAAATTAACACTACTAAAGCTAATTTTAAAACACATAATTAAAAATTAGGTCTAATCGATTCACCTGACATCGTAGTTCCTACACGGATTAACCGATTTTGATTTTGTTGTTGTTTGAAGAGTAATTTAATCGAGAGTTTTTTTACCGTCGCTGTAAGAAAATTTGCTCAACCGTTTGAATAACATCATCTCTTTTCTTGTTGTTATCGGGTACGCAATTCTAAACTCGCATTTGAAACATAGCTAAGAGCATTCTCAATTAAATTATCTTCCAAGAAAACAAAAATCAAAATCGGTTCATCTGTTTAGAAGCTACGATGCTACAGACATGCAGAAATAATATGTTCACAGTATAATTAATATCTCTAACTGTTCCGAGATTTTCATTGTAATTGGCTAAATATACGAAAGCGAAATTGATCCATTTTCTTCGGACTATTGTGCCTCGAACATATACCTATAAACAAACAGATGTTTGTTTTCGGGGGCTTAGAAACAACTCTATTTAGTAAGAAAGCTCTATTTAAAAATTGAAAACGAGTGTCTTTAATTCAGACATTGTTTGGAAGTTAGTTATCTCTTCAAATTTTGTATTTTATAATTTCGACTATGTTATTATTGTTAGTTTGATGTTCATACGTTCATTATTTGACGTGTATAAAACTTTTTGAAATTATTTACACGTTAACGAACAAATATACACTGCAATACAAAAAATTATTGTTTTCGAGAATGACTTCATTTCAGCAATAAACTGGATTATATGAAAAAGTGAAGCAAAACAATTGAATTGAGTCAATTATTTAAATAGACTTATTAAAATTGAATTATGTTCATTTTCATGGCGATTTACTGTATAAACATTACCAACCAATTTAGATGCGGAATCAAAGATGTCTTAGAGAAGGATTCGGTCCAACCCTTAGTATTTTTATATTTGGTAATTGGCGTTTTTGTTTTAATATATATCTTTTATCTTTGTATCGGTGTTTTTAAAGAAATTCATAAAGTTTTTGTTTCAAATAAAACTATCTTTCAAAAGAATTTGATAAAACTTTAATAAACTTTAAATCATTCTTCAAGTAGAAAAATCTTTTTACAAGCTTTAAACTTTTGTTGCAACCTTTATTTATTCGTATTCGTAAAGACTTAAGCCCAAAATATGGATTTAAGAAATTTATTTAGCCCAGCACATTAACCAGCTTTAAAATGCTGTCTTTTAATAAGCTACTGCAAAATAACCATTTTGGATCAGTAGTCAGCATATTCAATAGAATTTCGAAGATCATCTGATCATTTTTTACGCTACCGAGGCACTCCTGAGGTTCAGATTTTTGGAGCCCCCTGTACACTAATTTGATAGACAGATGACATATATGAAAACATCACAATAAATTAGTCCTGAATAACATCCTTAAATCAAAATACGAATACAATAAAAAAAAAGAACATGGAGAAAACCCCTAATTATAATTTATTGCTTATTTTATTATCGATTGTTTTGTGTCCTGTGTTCTAAGTCCCGACTGCTCATTAGTTATCGATGGACACAATAAAGCATATTTTTTACGCACACCATAGTACCTACGCACGCATAGACATAACATTCAATTTGTTTGTATATAAATTGTAATCTTTTTTCTGTCATATTTTTTTTACTACCTTGTACGCAATAGAGGGAGTATTGTAATTGCGATAAAATTCGATATCGAGTTACCAACGGAAATATCAATTTGGGAATTTCTAAATACAAATTGACTAGTTATGGCGTGGAGTCTGCACGTTCTTATGGTACGAGTGCTAGCAAATTTTTCGCCTGTTTATTTTAAAATACAAACGATTTAACGATGAGATATATAGATAATTTTTTTGAATCAAATGAAAGATATGGATAAGATATATCAAAATATAGTTAAAATGATTTAAAAATAAGCAATTTTCGCAATTTTATTCGAGAATGCACACTGGGAACCGCAATTGCTCTCGGGCTTCGGACGTATTCCATCGTTATCTAATTTCTATAAGAAAAGGGATACACAAAAATTCGTCGTCATGAAATGAACTTTTAGGTGACGTTATTAGAAATTTTAGATTTAAGTCTATTGCGAAAATTCTGGGTTTTCAAATTTCCATAATAATATCCCTTTTTATTCATTTTGACTAATTTAGAAGTGTGTAAGGAAGTCATATGGAGCACATATCATATTTTTTATTTCTTTGTCATTGACTTAAATAAACTGACAAAAACTCCAAACGAAAAATTAATTGAAATTTTCCTCATGCTTGACTACAGACAGTTGAACATATGGATGGGCGGTCGAAGTCAATTAAGTTTATGTGTCACATAATATTTTTTATCGAAAGAAAACTGTAACCAATTTTTTTATATATATTGTTTTTCTATATCGAAAGAAATTTTAATCGACATTTCACTAAAAACTTCGATAAATTTTTTCAAACATTGCAATTTTTTCAAATAAAGTATCCTTTATTCATTCATAAAAATTCTGAGTATTTATATTTTGTTTTTAGTTTTAGAACAGGCTTTAAAACAAGTTATCTTTTGTTGATTTCATCGAACGATAAGTCTCTATGGTATCGAATGAAGAAAATGCTTCGTGTACAATTTAGGCAATATCTCTAAAACTATTTCTGCAGTTTTAATAAAAAAAACTATTCTATACATATTCTACAGAGTTTAAAAAAAAACTAAAATGGACACGCTGATTAAAATGGAACGGCGCGTCATATGTTTTTATTATTCATAGAACAAGCGTAAGAGAATGAAAATATGAAAAATTCGCTGTAGTTTGAACTAACAGGATGAGTCGATTCGTCTAATCGTCCTTTTGTTAGATCAAATTGCATAATTTCCATAATGCGTTTTCCGATACGTTTTACGCATTTCCAATGTTTGTTTTTGTTTTATGATCATGTGCTGAATAACAATTCGAACCTCCACTGTACCAAATTCCTAATTTTAGTTATTGTAATTGTTATAAAAGAAAGGTTCGTAGACAAGTGAAATTTAAGAAATTTAAAAAACCCTCGACAAATGCGAATTTTTCCTTATAACTCTCTCCAAACTAAAATTATTTTCTTCAGCAAAGCTAAAAACACACTCGATTAAATAACTTTTCATAATATACCAAGCATATATAAATCGACTCATCTATATAGAAGCTACGATACCACAGACAGACATACAGACACACACAGAGGTCAATAAACTTACCCCAACACCCTTCTTATTTTGTTTCAAGGGTGAATAAAAACAAGGTAGAAGATGCATTTGTCCACTTTTTGGTATTATTGAAAAAAAATTTCATCTACAACAGTTCACTTCAGCGTTTGGACTATAGAAGGTATATGGTTGTCTGTATCATCCATATCCATAAATGTACGACATGGTAACATGTGTCACGCCATTAAAATTAATAATTTTCTTTTATTATTAGCAACAAAAAATTCGCTTTTATATTATTAGTAAAAACTTGTTTCAAAAACTTGTTTTATTTGGATGTTTTAATTTGATAAAATCATCAGATGAGTTATTATTTTAATAGAAAATTTTTTTGAAGCTTTTCTGAAGACTTAAAGACGATCTTAGTTATCTTTATAATTTTTCATACTTTTCTCGATGGATTTTTTAGATTTTGATACAGATTAAAGCCACACTAAAGTTTACCGTCATTAGAAGATAGAATTACCAAAGGTCACAAAAATTCAGTGTAATTACATGTCAGACAAAGCAATTTTCTTAGCAATCACCTGAAATTATCCATTTCGTAAGGGATTTGAGACAATATCTCAAAAATTATGTATTCAATCATCAAACGAAGCCGATTTATATTTTTTGGGTTAAAATGACTTTATGTATTTAGTTTTATTGAAAATGAACAAACAACTTTTTTATGAGGGGAATTTAATTACAACTACAAGTAAAAAGTAATTTTGATCCAAAAAATGAATGGAATGCAAATCTGGATCATTTTTACAATCGATCAAGAATTGTCAACCCAACACTTAATATACGATATGAAGTCCCCCCTCCCCTCTTGCCGACGAACTTTGCTAGAAATGGTACAAAACTTTCGGACACAAGTATCACTAGGCATTCGTGTATTTCCTTTGAGAACTGCAAGCGGCTATTGAATCCAATCTTAGGAAAAAATGCACTTCTGGTACTGGAAGAGAGATATGATCGAAGAACAATCGTAGGCGTTCCAAAGATCTTATCTCTCTTCAAAGGACCTCCACAAGCAAAATCGTCTATAACAGGACATTGGCTTGACTACAGGCACGCTGAACGACTGGGTCGCTCAGTGTATCACCATTATTGCAGGAGCAATCGCGAGGAGGACAAAAATGAACCAATGTCTTATCTACTCTGCCACTGCCCGTCTCTTGCTATAAGGAGAAGGACTCATTTGAGCTAACCTTTCTTTGACGACCTCTCCGATCTGAAGTTCGTTGATATCAAAGGACTCTTGCTGTTCTTAAACAGCTCCAAATGGATCATTGATTAGTGTCCGGTATTGAGCCACCCCAATTTTGGGTATCACAAGGAATCCTGTGGTTAAAGTGTATTTTCCCCCAGGATAGTCACTCTACATTAGCTTCTAAGCGAATTAAACATAAAAATTCTTTGATTTTTCGTGAAGAAGTTCATTAGTATTTGATATTCAAAACAGTAATTATGATGTACAAAAAGTAATTATTTATGGTATTACATGATGGAGGTGCCTGCTATTACAATGTTTTATTACGTGTAGGACAAATTTAATATGTAATAACAAATATAAAAAAGAAGGGCCATGAAACAATTCTATAAATATCTTTTAAAATATGTCTTTTTTTGGTTTGTAAAAAAATTTGCACAATTGTTTGCAAAATTTAAATTTAATTGGAACCATATTTATATGGACATACCATGACTTCTAAATATAATATCAAGAGGCCTCTATGAATGGGTATGGGTATGGAGGTTAGCGGGCCATGCTCGAACATCGGGCCTCGAAGCAATGGTTCAGAGCACCTAGCCAAATAGACCCTTTTACTCTATCCTCGCTACGCTTTTCAGTGGCTGTTATAACCAACTGATGTACTGAAACCCAGGATCTGCCTAGCGCTGAGTTTCCTAATTTCTTCTAGTTCGACTATGGCCTGACCAAACCATTTCCTTCCCTGATGTATGAGCGCCGGGCAGTCACAGAGAAAGTGGATCGATGTTTCTTCTGAATTTTCTCCGCATCTGTCACACGCGGGAGATTGTCTTTTTCCAATCTGATGTTGGAACTTGTTCAGGTTATCATGCCCTGTGAGTAACTCTACCATAACTCTAATATCAGCTCTGTTTAGGTTCAAGATCTCCTCGGCTCTGTTACCGAGCGAGTTTCCTTCACCCAACAGGCTTTTGGCGATTCACCCTCCCTCGTAGCTGGTCCATGCCTTTAATTGTTGGTTTTTCAGATTATCTCCTAATCTGTTAAGACCTTCTTGGTATGGCATCCTCGCAAGATTTTCTTGAGTGGGAGCCATGGTGGTTCCCAGTTTGGCCAGCTTGTCTGCTCTCTCATTACCGTTCCAACCAGAGTGTCCGAGGATCCAGGTAATATTGACTTTATTGTGCCTCGCCAGGTTGTTTAGACTGTTTCTAGGCTCCTTGACGAGTCGCGATGACACTGTATAGTTTGATAGCGCTTTGAGTGCTGCTTGACTGTCTGTGCAGATACTAATCACAAATTGGCCAATTGGAGATGGTCAGCACATCTCATGATGGCTACCAGCTCTGCCTGGAATACAGTATTGTAACTGTCCAACTTGATGGATGTGTTATTAGCCCTTCTTGGGCCGCAAAACCCCGCGCCAACACCCTCTGCGGTTTTGGAGCCGTCTGTGAACCAAATTTGGCCATGTCTTGGTCCTCCGCTGACAGATATGCCTTCCAGTCCTCTCTCGTTGGAAGGCATATCTTAGGCCTCTATGAAGTTTATCGAACAATTAAAAAGTAGGTTAAAATTGACTTATAAGATTTTATTACATTGCAAGTGAAGTTTATTAAAGTGTGTTAAGAATGTAGATGAAAGACAGAGTTGGACCAAAAAATACACTTTTGCGAAATTTACTTGAAATCGGTTGAGAGTAACGAACATCGGACCCGGGATTTTTATCTATTAAGATTAGTCCAATGCTTCTTTTTATTCAGCATTCCGTACCACTTATTTATTCTAATTTCATGAATATTTTGTTTCAGGATGGTAGTGAAATTTTTATACACACAAAACTTAAAGATACATAATGTACGGTCTTTTATTGGAAAATTTGGCAGAATACATAAAACAGACATATGGGGAAGACCGTTGGGAAGAAATTCGACGTCAAGCTGTTGTAGATCAACCATCATTTAGTACGCATCAAGTATATCCAGAAAATTTAATACCACGATTAACAAAAAAGGCTATTCAGGTATTTATATTATCCTTAGAAATATATATACAGAGTATGCATTGTCGACTTTGGGAGGAGAAATTTCGGGGTCAATTTTCTCAGATGTTGTTAATAAACAAACTTCGATTAAATAGGGAACATTTGAAAAAAATTCTAAATTCTGCTTATGTATTTGATGTATCTGATGTAGGTAGCGCATATAAATGGGAAAAACAAATAATTAGCGGCCGATCGACCCTAATTCTCCTATAATACAAAGTATCAAAAAACTCTTTTTTTCTTCATTCTTCATTCGACTCTATAAAAAATGAGGTCATCAAGACCTGATATTTCAACCAATTACTCAAATCTATTGGCCAATTGTGACTCTCTTCTGACCAATTGAAATCACTGCGATTTTGGCACGATGAATTTGATTCGCTAAAATATTCTAGATGACCTTGAAATTTTAAACTCCTAATAGAAATGGCAGTACCTATAGTTCTGATTATGTTCATTTTGCTGTAAAATTTTATTGAATAGGTTTTAGGTGTATCAGAACGTGAATTTATGGATCAAATGGGTGTGCATTTTGTAGGATTTGTCAGTCAATATGGCTATGATCGAGTACTTTCAGTATTGGGACGACATATGCGAGATTTCCTAAATGGCTTAGATAATTTACATGAATATTTAAAATTCTCCTATCCACGAATGCGTGCTCCATCGTTTATATGCGAAAATGAAACACGCCAAGGTTTAACGTTACATTATCGTAGTAAACGACGTGGTTTTGTTTACTATACAATGGGACAAATTCGAGAGGTTTGAAGAATAAACATCAAAATGGCTTTACACAAAAAACGAATAATTTTGGACAAAAAGAGCCTATATTCTGGTTTAAATTTTTAGTGCGTAGTTCTCTGACTCAAAATAATCAAAAAAGTTCACAGCACCAAACAACTTTGAAACACTATACTAATATCTAGCGTTTTTTTCGACAGCAAAAAACTGTTTTTATTTTTAGTGTTTACGCCCCAAAAACTTACACGATTGGTTTATAAGATGGTTAATATAATAGTTTTCTAGATATCGCTTGAAATAGCTGAAACATATTGCTATCGTAAAAATTTGAAGCGATATCACGGCAAATCAAAATTACCTTTATAGCGATTTGCGTAATTTGATTGAGGTCCAAGATCATTCGATTTTGTAAGAGGCCAGAAATTATAAAGAAACTTTTAAACAATCTTTTTTCTAGGTGGCTAGACATTTTTACCATAAAGAAATGCGAATAGAATTAGTACGTGAAGAATTACTGTTCGACATGGTACACGTAACTTTCCAATTAACATTTGACAATCGTGCTTTTACGCTCGCATCATTGGCAATGACTCGAGAAGAGAAACATTTACCAATAAGTGCATCTGTGTTATTTGAAATATTTCCATTTTGTATTGTATTTGGGTAAGACTATCAAAAAATTATATAACAAATTTTCTCCTAATTGAAATACTTTTAGGTCCGATATGATTGTTCGAAGTATTGGAAATTCATTAATGGTTATTTTACCAGATTTAATTGGGAAAAAAATTACTAATTGGTTTGATCTTGTTAGGCCTTTAATTGAATTCAAATTTGAAACTGTAAGTTATTTTTGCCTTGCCAAAAAACTGTTCGGATTGGAATACAATTTTTTTTGCAGATTTTAAATCGTACAAATAATATTTTCGAATTACTAACAGTCGAACCAGTATTAAATGATCGTCAAGGACATAAAGATAGTCGACATGAATTAATTTTAACTGAGGATTTAGATCGAATTGAAGACAAAAATTTACGATTAAAAGGTAAAATTTATGTTTTTAACTAGTCAATTATTATAGATACTTCATCAACAGACACTGACATTCCCTATTCCTTGATTTACGTTATGTTAAATCCAGGCTCTGCTTTGTATTCTCTGGACCAGAAAGGCACTTGTGATGCTGTATTTTCCGGGCAAACTTTATCAATAGACATACAGACTAAGGCGCTTGCGATACTTTATTTCCAAGTCAAACTTTACGCATACTCATACAGAATGTTTTAATCTTCAGTTTTCATCTGCTTCCTTTTAAATAAAAAATTAAAATTGCTTCTGCTCATGAGACTTTGAAAGATGAGTTCTTCTAGAGTTAGTGCCAAATACTGAACAATACTTACACTTCGCCTTCGTGTTTTCTCACTGTTAAGGTATTTATATCGAAGTGAGAGAGAACGCGATATTTTAAGCAGAGAGAAAATACAGTTCTATAAATATTAGTTGCATTAATGCAGTAAATTTCACAACGAAGCAAAGCACGCTCTCAATTGTTGCTCATCTGTGCACATGGCATAGCAACCAGTGCACTTTGCGACAGCACAGAAGTTATTGTAGAACGTTGTCGCTTGTACAATTTCTCACTTTTTTCCGCTATACAAAACACTCACACAAAGAGACATAAATTCTAACTTAAGTATAGACATTTTGTTTAGGTCAAATGATATATATGGAAAATTGGCGTTTAATGATGTATTTAGGAACACCTGTAATGCCTGATTTAAATGCATTGATAACATCTGGTCTTTACATAAATGATTTGTCTATGCACGACTTCAGTAGGTAAGTTCTCATTTTTTTAACAACTTTTGCCATTGATTCAAAGCTCAGGTTATCTAAGACGATATGATGTAGTCGTAATATGGTGATGGCTCTTTGAATTTTTCAGTAAATAAAGATATTTCATTGCCGAAATATTTTTGCTACCTTTGCTCACATTTGTTATAAGTTTGATTTTTTTCTACATTCAAAGAATTGCCACTATTTTACGACTATTAAATTTCAACCATACCTTTCAATACTGAACGAATTTTCCCCCAACTAAAAAGAAGAGAATTGGACTCTCTACGTAGTTCCGACAATTTTATTTTTCTCTGCGAATAAATTTAAAGCGATTAATGTGATTTTCAGAGATTTAATGTTAGCTGGAACCCAACAATCAGTCGAATTGAAACTAGCGTTAGATCAAGAACAGCAAAAAAGTAAAAAATTAGAAGAATCTATGAGAAAATTAGATGAAGAAATGCGACGTACTGACGAATTATTGTATCAGATGATACCGAAACAAGTAGCCGATCGATTGCGTACTGGAGAAAATCCTATTGATACATGTGAAGTATGATTTTAGAACTTTCGAATTCATTTTTAATGGGAAACGGTAGTAAACAAAAATAAAATCAGTTACCAATTAGATAGTACATTTTTCGGATACTTTCAAACCAGTATTTTTCATTGCAAGTTACTAAATTTTTGCTTACTGTTCTTTGCCATCATATGGATTTAGTAGAAATTCTAGAGCAAATTTTTTCTTATAAATTTTTACAGATGTTCGATTCAGTATCGATTTTATTTTCGGATGTTGTCACCTTTACTGAAATCTGCAGTCGTATCACACCCATGGAAGTGGTTTCAATGTTGAATGCAATGTACTCAATATTTGATACCTTGACTGAACGCAACAGAGTTTATAAAGTAGGTAACATACAAGTATGTAAAATTTACTGTAATTCTGACGCTGAAATTAACCAGATTTTGCTGTACTAATATGGTAAAGGCGGTTGCTGTGGAATTGAAGGTGTCATAAAATGCAGAACACTTTTTTAGAAATAAAATTTTAGTCTAAGAAACAATTTTTATCTTTTAGGAAACTTTTACGGATCTTTAACATCACTTATTTTTTTATTTTTGGGGTAAAATCGGTAAAAATAACAGAAATATGGTGGAAGTGTTGCAAAACTAAAATGATACTAAGAGCTTCTTTAGTCTGATATTAAAATTGTAGTTTTTAAAGGAGTAGAAAGTCTTATTACATTAAAAAGTAAAAAATAAAATTTTCCCTTGAGTCAAGTTTAAGAATATTTTTGATTAAATAGTCAATAAGTAAGAAGGTGAGGGGGTAGAGTACACCGAATTTTGTAAGGATTTACTTTATCGCCATTAGTTTGTTTAAGATTACGTTTTGACTGAGTCTCAAAAAATTCCAACAACTTTTGTCCGAAAGGGTTTTCTGAAACTCCAACGCGGACAACGCACTTTCTGTACAGATTTGAATCAGGCCATTTTCAGGCACGTATTCCTTTTTCGCAAAACTTGTTTTGGTGCACCCTACTACTCCTTTGATTACTGACCATTTATTCTGCTTTCTGAATATAGCTATTAATAAAAGCTTGAGACGCTGAGATATTAAGAGAACTTCATTATATACAATTAATAAAAAACGACGATTACAATTTCCTGAACATTTTAAAAGTGAACGCTTCAAACATTTATATACAGTCATACACAAGAGGCCCAGGATAAAACTTTATTTTTTACGTTTTAGTACAAGAAAAATTTGTGCTTTATTTTAACTTTAATTTCGTTTTCTTACCTTAATAACGAATATTTGATAGGTAGAAACGATTGGAGATGCATATATGGTTGTTTCTGGAGCACCTGAAAAAGAAGTAAATCATGCAGAACGTGTTTGTGACATGGCTTTAGATATGGTTGAAGCCATAACAGATCTTAAAGATCCATCAACAGGCTCACATTTACAAATACGAGTTGGTATACATTCTGGAGCTGTTGTAGCGGGTATTGTTGGCTTAAAAATGCCACGATATTGTTTGTTTGGTGATAGTGTGAATACAGCTTCCAGAATGGAATCCACATCAGAGGCAATGAAAATTCATATATCACAATCGACAAGGGATTTATTATCCGAACAATATCATGCATCAGAACGTGGGGAAATTCAAGTTAAAGGAAAAGGTAAATAAGTTTTTTTTAATAAGCTTCTTTGGCTTTATAATGACTACAGGGGCCGGTGGAATAGCTAGAGAAATCTAACCTAAAATCCGAAGAATTTGAAGCTAGCACAATTTCTGACTTCACTGATTTTTTAAGAAATTGTATAAATCGTAAGTTTTTTATTCCTACCATATTTTTTTAGGTGCAATGAAAACTTACTGGTTAGAACGAAGAGAATTACGAACACCTTTAACTCGAATAACAACAGGAGTTACGACAGCACCAGAACCTGAATGGGAAAGACAAGCTGGCTGGGTTTCAACATTATTGGATGAACGCAACCGCGGTGCATATTCTCCAATCACATTTCAAGATGTTGCTAGACGAAGTGTTGCGAATTCACCAGTTAGAAATGTTGGAGTAAGAGGTATGCTTATTTTTTCCGTCTGTTTCTTCAAAACTTTCTGCTTGATGTCAAAATTCTTGGTTCATTATTTTGATTTTGTTCATTTTTAAAATATCGATATTTGTTTTCTGTTTCACTAATAGAATTTCGTTCAAATTCAATGGGATCCGTACAATACGGTCGACTTCGTTCCCCAAGTGGTGATGCCTTTAATTTTAATATACCACCAATACCTGAACCAACTGCATGTTGTAGCAACGAATCAGCAAAAAATTTCGACGCAAATCGAATTCCAGTACGAAAAAAAACATTAACTCCAACAGATCCAACACTAAATCATAATAAACCAACAATAACAGTACCAAAAACCCATATGTCTATACCAACAACACCAATACCACCATACTCTCCACTTCCCCCTCCTGCTGGACCTTCTCAACCGTGTACATCGCCCTGGGTATCACCAATACGAACTATGTATAATACACGTAACTTAGCAACTAGTGAATGTGAAAGATTAACTAAAGTAAATGAAGAGGAACAACAACAAAATGAAATTAAAGAGTTTTTCACAGATGAACTTGAACAGCATAACCTCACTTGTCACAATGATATTAAAGATTACTTTGAGAATCCAACAATAAATGTAAAAAAATCATCAAATGAATGTACAAAATCAACAACCTCATCATCGACAATAGTCACATCACCATCAATAACGCCCCCACCGCCGATGACATCATCAACAATTAGTACAGCATCGCCACAGATGCTATCCAATATGGCGTATGTACTGTCATCTTCACAATCAGATGGTGATTTTTTAAATAAAACAATAAATCATCATAGTCAAAATAGTAGTAGTAATTTATCAAATAGTCAAAGCCATTTTAATTTTCCAACATTTCATACAACAAATCTTCCTGTCGAGGAACCACAACAGCAGCCGCAACAACAGTGTTGTCCTGGATTTGTAACGGCATCATCACATCACAAACATAAATTTAATCAAAATGGTTGTAATATTTGCTGAAATTTAATTGTTTGTTTTGTTGTTTGTTGAATTAGTTTGAAATTGTGATGAAATAATTAGAGAAAAATATTAAGAAATTATTTGTATTACTTTTATGTTATTAGAGCCAGTGCTAATTAAGTTGAGGCTTTTATTTTTTTGGTTTGTTCAACTAAAAAAGATTCCATCTAGCGGTAACAAAAACAAACAATATTACTAAGGTTATGTTATTCTTGAAAGTAACCTAACTAATTAGAAAAAAATAAAATTTTGACATTTATGCATTTGGCTAATGCGAGAGCGCTGTAAATTTTTCGGACAGGAAATGTTCAGCTTTGGTAGCATGAATTACCTGACACCATTGTTCTCAGTTGCGCTCAGTAAAAATAAAATTTAGCCAATATTATGTGAAAAGTAATTGTATTTGTAACGTGAAGATGTTAGCATTATATTCCAATTGACACAAGTTGAAGGAAACGAGGCATCGAAGTTTTCTCTCTAAATTAGTTCGAATCATAACGATGGGAATTTTTTTGACATACTTGACCTGGTAATAACTATAAAAGCTCTTCTTAAATGGTATTTGGCATTTAGAATGATTTATATTAATTGCATCGGCATATCTAGGATTGCTATCTAGAATTGGCCTCAAAGTCTAAAATGATCAGAAACGGTGACTACCAAACATCTCAAGTTAAATCAAAATATTTTAATGATTTAAGCTCAGTACAGTTATCTAATGAAGCAAGAAAAATTTTCATCAAATATACCGAATATGAAATGCCATAAAAAATGGGCCACAATAAATCTCGCTAAGTATTTGTATTGTGGGAAATGGGATATATTTTAACAAAAAGAAGTTGTAGCAAAAAATTCAAAATTTCGATAAAATCGTAAGAGGCAAAAATAAAATAGCATTACCTATTTAAAAGAATCGTGAATAGATATTAATCTTCAAAATTCGCGTTTAAACACAAAGTCACGTGATATGATGTCACTGCATCGATATTTTTAAAATGTGAAACTGGCTTTAATATCAATTTTAAAATAACATAAGTTGCCTGTTATTTTCATTAAAGCTTGAATTCAAATTTTTTATTCATTTCTTTGAAAAAATTTGTTGGATATTCCTGTTCAAGGAATTGATAGTTCAATCTGTTTTAATTATCTGGTAAAGATGATTAATAAAAAAGTCAAAATTTCCTGTAACGGTATTACTAGTGATTACGAAATCGAGGAAAAAGATTACAAAAATTAAATAACTTATAGATGAAACATAATGTAGTTACTGACGATTAATAATATTGGGCTTGTTCAGCAGAAATTGATATTTTCCAATGCAGTTGTTCGTCGCAGATAAATTAACGATATTATAAGGAGGAAGGATTAACGGTCGCATATAAGGAGCGAGCTGCGGAATGCCTATTTCTGCCGAACAAGTTCATTTATAGCTAACATACATTTCTCATAAGAATTAATGGCTGCGCCCATACAAATTGAGCCATAGAAAATAATAAGAATATAGAGGAAGTTGGTTGGGTTCTGAAGTTTTTAGCTCTTGCGTTCAAAAATGGGACACTATAATAGAAAACGGAGATATTATTTGTAAAATTAATATAAAGGCTTAAGGTTCAAGTTAGAATTTTACATGCATATAATTATCCATAAAAGAGCATGTATTCCGAAGTTGTGCTACGATTAGAAGTAAGTTGATTAAAGTAGTTCACTCGTAATGGTCGAGAATACAATTGTTTCAATAATTAAGAACTCTAAATAGTCAAAAAATATGATCATTATAAAATCATTCATTAAAATAAGTTATTTGACGAGTGAAATACCTTAAAATTACAAAAAAAATATTTCGATACGTGTTGAGATGATAGAAGGTAAGGTTTTATATAAAACTGAAAAATAGATTAGAAAAATAAAAAAACTGAGGCAAATATTTGACCATTTTTAAACGTAAATGAATATTTAATCAATTAACGTGCAGATTTCGAGATAGATAGCGCAAGTTGTTCACAAATTCTAATGAAAGGTAAAGTTTTGTCTCATCTGTAGTTTCCAAACTACAGATAAGTGGTGGTTCACTCAAACCGATATAACATGAATAGAGCATGAATTGGATGCATGATTCATGTCACGGATTTCATTAAACTCATGAACAAAACCGATCGAAATTAGCAATTTTTTCCAAACATACAGATCTAATAAAAAAAAATTGATTTCTTTGCTGTTTTTTTGTTGTAAATAAATAAAGAAAACTATAAATGTGAAATATTTATTTTAATAATTATTGAATTTATGTTTGATGATATCACCCAGCAAGCATCAGAGCTGATCAAAATCCCAGGAAAAATTAATTATCAGTTAATAATAAATACCTTGAAAATAGGATTCACAAACTATGCATCGATTTGCTATTTGTAGGCATCTGAAAATATGCATACAAGAAAGTTTTATTGATGAATTATTGCTTTCGACTTTCAGTTTATTCTGAAGGATTGAAAAACTATTGTAGTTCATTTTTAGAGCAGTGTGTCTTTCCGTGAAATCATAGAATTGAAAAAATTATAGGAAATAATAGAAAGGCCAGCGTAAAAAACCCAAAATATCTTTAATTCATTAGTTATGTTTTTGAAATCAAATATCAGCTTAATTTTTTTAATTAATTCTATTAAAAACAATTTATTTATCACGAGGTTAAAGACTTCTGTCTGAAAATGATCAGGTTCCAGACAAAAATTTCCCATTTTGATAACAATAACATACCGAAGTAATAACAATAATACACCTAAACGAAACGATTATGAAAAAATAATTAATTTATAATAATAGGTTTATTAAATTCAAGATAATTATTTTTGTTCGTTGGAGGCGAGACGAAATAATTGTTAAAAGTATTGTATCGTCTTAATATTCATTAATGAATTATTTATTCTGGTCCTGTCTCGCAAATTATGGATTCTGTGGAAAACAATTTTAGTTAAATGACTGCACTTTTTATACCTAACAGTTTGCAATTTTAAATTTAAGAGTAACACACTTGCTGCAAAAAATACACACTTGCTGCATCCCATTTTCTGAAAACCCCATGCAAGGACAACGTTACATTTTCTAAAAATCAACTAGGTAAAGACAAATATTGGTAATAAATTGCGAACATCACGTCTCGTTCGTCCAAAGCAATAGCACCGGTAATTTTTGAAAAAAAAATTACTTGTATACTCGAATGCATGGAACTGCGAACTTATTTTCAGATGCCTATAAATGGAAAGCTCCAAAGCTTTAGCATTAAGAGAACGAAGTACTACAGAGGGTGATATGCTAAGAGAAAAACTCCCTTGTAATTTTTGCATTACCGGATTATCGTTTGTAATTTTAAGATTTTGTCAATTACAATCGAATTGAAATTTTTATTGAAAATAAAATTTAATATAATTGATCTTCTTATTAGCATTATTCCTTATATTAATATAGATTTACGTTTAAAACTTTTTAAAATTAAACTAATTTTTTTTGGATAAATTTGTAATTTTGTATTCCAGAACATTGAAGGTGATACTCAAAAAAATTTTAAACTTACAAACGATAATCAGATATCGGAATCCAAAACATTAACAGAAACTTTCTTCTTGAAATTTTATACTTTATACTATCACTATGTTCTTCTTATGTCCTAGCTATTAAAACGTAAAACAGCTCTGATAACTTTTAATCACGAACCTCTAATTTTTTTTAAAAATTAACATTTTTTTATAGATGGCAATTTCTGATTAGTTATTCGAATTAATTAAAAAAAAAACTATTCTAGTCGATATTTTTACAATTAATAAGAAAATATTATAAAAATATATAAAATATAATAATTATAAATAAATCAAAATGTAAAATGAATTAAATAAATACATATAAATAAAAAGAATTTAATTAATATTCTTCTATTTCAGAATTTTTATCGTAAATGTTGTAATAAAAAAAATGTAATATTGATTGTCTCTCGTTATAATTTTTAATTGTTCTTTTCGTAATTTATATAAATAATAAAAATCAAATGATAATTTTCTCAGTTTTTCTTTATGTTTATTTTAGTGTAGCAAAACCTATCAGAACGTAGGCATAAAAATAATTAACTTGTTATTTTCTACTCAATTTCCCAACTTAAAAGAAATACTTCTAAATAATTTTATTCTAATATATTTCTACAGAAAATATTTTATGCCGTCACATGAGTAACTCGATGGCTCCAAATGATTCCAAAAAAGCGTTTCTTTTAAATAAAACTTTTTTTGTTTATCAATTTGTAAGGAAAAAATTTTTTTTTTTAAATTTTTGCAGTGCAAAACGCTCTTTCTTCATACGGCATGAGAACATAATTGAAGGCAAAATTATTCATCCTTTTAATTGCCAATCTATAAAAGGAATTTCCAATTTTTTTGGTTTTTTCGTCAAATAATCAAAAAGGTCAAATTGAAGGTTACCACCAGTGAATTGCTCGTTGAAAATAATCAAGGGAATGACCTTTATTTGTTTTTAAAGAATGTCTTATCAAACAAATATCCAGCTGTCTCGCTACTCTATAGGCGAATTGGAAATTTTGAAGATTTTTGTTTGATCCATTTGTGATTATTTCTAGGACACTATACTCGACTATACCTACCTACCAACTAAACAGATTTTTCGAAGATTCGAAACTTTTCTGTTTTTTAGGATCAGAACTTTTCCACATACGTGATTCCAAAGAAAATTTAGCTGGTCTTAACCACTGCTAACTGGGTTCCTCGTGAACATCCAATAGAACCTAGTCTAACCCAATCGGGTCCACGTATGTTAAATTGTGGATCCACGAAAACAGAATTTCAAATACCCAGGTACTTAAGATTCCAGAAAGTCGTGGGGGAAAAGCTGGCAGAAACATAATTTGTCATAGGTTATTTTAAAAGTAAACATAATTTCTGTGAATAAAAAATAAACAAAAGTTTACATCACCTGATTTCTAGGAAATTAAAAATCTCTATGAATCATTTATACATACACGTTTATAAAGTTTCAATTTCAAAAGATAAGAAAATCAATTAACCAAAGCTTAGAAATTGTCGCTGGTAGAACCACAGTGATCCAAGTAATGATGTGGGCACGAAAATAAAATCTATCCAAAACTTAACCAAGTATGTAATCGTACTAAATTTAGGTCATACTTTTCAAAATTAACCTAACTCTAATAGGTTTCAAGAATGTGGAGTCCTGGTCACGGAACTACGCACATAAGTGATAGCTGGCAAAAGCTAGCATCGCAGCTGAAAAGAATGACCCAAAATTAGTAGGTTTTAAAAAAAATTCCAATAAGATCAGATCAAATTTGCCTGTGTTATCAAAAAAATTCAATTTTTTAACTTTATGACGTCATCAGAAGTTATAGCTAGCAAAAAACTCAGATCAAAGCTGAAAAAAATGACCCAAAATTAGTAGGTTCCAAAAAAAATAAGATCGGATCAAATTTGGCTGTGCTATCAGAAAAATAGAATTTAAAAAAAATTTAATTTTGCTTCAGTTAAGTCACTTGTCTAAGCTTTTTTAATTAAATCAATTGTTGGGTATTTCGCTTCTCATGATTCATAATTTAATTATATAGGCAACTTAAAATACTTAAATGAAATCAATATGATATAAAAATATTCAGTAAAGATGACGAAGCTTCGCGAAGGTAAGAAATTCCTTTTTTATTGTTTATTTTTATATTATTCTTTTTAATTTTTTGCGCTTCAAATTTTTGTATTTGGTGCTTCACATTGATACAAATGTAGGTGTTGCATGTTGCATGTATTGTTCTCTAATCATGTACTCGTTTTGTTTTGCAGATCTGAAGTGTCTCACATCAATACTCAAAAAAGTAAATAATTCCAAACAAATTATGTTCTTAAACAATGTTTAGTGGTTTTAGGTCAAAAATGCTCTAAAACATTTGAAAGCCATTTTTTTAAAGGATACCGTTAAAATTGTTTTAAAAAATTCCGAAAAAGTCATTTTAAGACGTTTGATGGATATTTAGTCTTACAGATTATCAAAATCACTACTTCGGCTAATGATTAAATTTGCTTCAAAAATAATCAATCGCTTTGTCTCGTTCTCTCGAATTACTATTTTGGTTTTTTACATTTGTTTTTATTATTTTAAGCGTAGGTATTTTTTAATCGGATAGAAAGACTCAAAAACTAAACATAAAAGAGGCGAAAAAAGAAACAAAATTTTTAATTAAAAAATATAATTCCTATTTATTCATAAAATAAAAAATTGTATTTGTATAAAAATAATTAAAAAATAATATTGCAAGTTTTTTTAAAGCTATATTTATAAATATTTACAATTATTTAGTGACTAGCGCATTAAAATATTATCATTTACAATTACTAACTGGATGAAATCCATGGCGTATGTTGCTTTTCAAAATTTGGATTATTTGTTTGCCAACCTTTTGCTGATGGGCCAAACTTATATACTAATTTATGTCCATTTACAGGTTGAAAGATTTCTGAATCGTAATAATACCTGAAATTAAATAAAAGAAAGAAATTAATTTTTGATTAATTATTATACCTAAAATATATATTCAAGGAGAAATAGCGACATGTATATTCACAATCTAGTTCGATGACTATTATTTACTCTCCCCACTCTATGGTTTAGCCAATTTCTTGAATTTTACTAAAGATAAGAATACGTGCCTCTTTGTTTTCACCACGGGGAATGGAGCACATATACAATTAACTATGTATTATCTTTAGTAGGAGAATATCTCCCATCTTCGCTTTAATTAAGGTTCAAAAAACTATTTGTTTTTGGGCGGCCATATTTTTTTTATTGAAAATTTGTCCCCCTTTTTGCGGTTTTGAATATAAATTCATAACTTTGCAATTAGAGATAAAAAAAATCAAGTAGATAAATTTAGTGGCTTTCACATAAATTATAGTTAAGAAGATAACCGACCAATAAAAGCAAAGAAAGGGAGGAGTTAGTGGACTCCAGGGAAGCTTTCCCCCCCTCTTCTATGCTACTGATTAGTTTGACTCCCCACTAGAGTAAACGAATGAGACAGGCCATTCTTTGCGGGTTCCCCTACTTGATAACTGAGTTATCGACCCGGTGAAAAACTTCTCCCCACTTTTGTGACCATTATATCTAATAGTATGTTCCCCACTAGACTTAACGGGTGAGGTAGGTAAATTATTCTCTAGGTAATTAATTACCTGTTTTCTACTGAATCAATTTTTTTCTACATATATTATTATTAGCTTTGGGGCAAGTTTAAATATAAGGAATAATATAATATTGTGAAACATACCTTAGTGCCCTGCTAAATTTTTCAAAATTCATTGTAGTATTCCGTTTTCGAGATCCCCATATTTGTGCAACTCGTTCGGGTGTAACAAAACGAAATTCACCTTTTTCATGATTCTCCCATTTAATAATTGCTGGACAATAATTTGGATCGTGAAGTAAATTTCTGATGAATTCCCATAAACGTCCCAATGAATTTTTTGGTTCTTTCTTCTTTACTAAAGTTGTACGTCCACGCGGCCGACCACGACCACGTCTTACTGTATGTAATATACTCTTACTTTCGGGCATATTCGAAGGTGTGGTATCGGTGAATGTAGACAATACTGTTGGTAAATGTGAATTATAGTCAATTTCGTCAAGAGATTCAGGTCTGTAAAGATCATCTAATCGGCTTTCTTCTGGTTGCGTACATTGAGATTCTAGAGATTCCCGCCGGAGAGCGTTACATGTCTGAGGATCGTATCTTGGAACTGTAAGCAAACGAAACGAAATATTAGTAATGATAGCCTAGGATTGTGTAATCATCAGTACATCGACTAGTCCAAGAATAATTTAATACTTACAGATTTGAGAATGGTTACGTGCTTGAATGCCATTATATAACATTGGACCGTATTTTGGATCACAGATAATAAAATCTTCTAAAGTCATGCTGTACAAATGGGTACCATTTTTAATATGAGTAAAATTATCAATCTTAAAATCACTTGGATCGAAACAATTTTTTGCTATGTACGATTGAATCCATTGAATTGTATGATCTTGGGTCCATTGTAATGCTGGTGTGTGTTCACAATTTGAATCGCCTGTGACATCGGTTGATATTTGACCTTTTTTGAAAAAAAATAATAGTATTAATCTCAAAAGTTTTAAAAGTTTCACATTTACGATTTTAAAGTTTTAAAATTTGGAATATTGGAATAATTATTTCCAAAGCATTTAAACCTTATAATACTTCTTATTTTAAGTATTTAAAAAAAAATTTAACAACCACCGGGAATTGAACCCAGGTCCTCTCGCTTTCAAGCCGACTTCTTTAAACAAGAGACTAGACTTATAACTTAACAACTTGATTTTTAGAAGGACAATCTTAATATGAAGTTGTAAGAAAACAAATACTTACTGTCATTAGAACTGCTTTCGGATTCTCGATAAACATCTTTTAAAATATTTTCAACATCATAGTTCCAGTTACAGCGTAATTGAAAATAATTATCATCGGTTTCAACCTCATTCTGAAATATTTTAATTCAAAATTAGATAAAAATCGACCAACAAAAATTATTTTTTTAAATTTTTAATATTATTTTTGAAAAAATCTAAAGGAATATTTCGATTAGTAACTATTAATAAATTGGGCCTAAAATTTCCTTAATAGAGATTTAAATAATATTTTTTAATTTACCAGGGATTTGATAAATTTTATAAACAATCAAATTTATAAAAAATATATTAGTAAATGAAATAAGTCTTCATAATTTTAAAACTCGTCAATGAGAACTAATACAAAAAATTTTTGAAACTCTTAGACTTCGTAAGAAAAATAAATAATTAATTTTTTGGTAAATAAATACATAGTCTATAAATATTCATCAAGAACGGTTAAATTAAATTATTTATAAAAAGAAAATTGTTTATGAATAAAATAAGTCTTAAGACTTTAGACTGCGCATATTTTATTCATGTTTTTTTTATTTATTATTTGATAACAAAAAACAAAAACTTAATAATATCTCAATAACAAAAGGTATAAAATAAAAAAACAAAACTTATTAGACTTTTTCAAAAGAAAATTTGAGGGAAACAATTAAATAAACATACACATCCTATAATGGTGGCTTCGATAAAAAAATCCATGGTTATTTTTGCATACAATCAAAAACAAATAATATACACAAAAACACTTCACTTAATAGTCTATAGTCTATTTTATTTTTGGGTGCAAGAACTTAAGTTTCTTGAAACAACAATACAAACATAAACAATTTAACACTTCAACAAACAACAAACAACACTTGGCTGCGAAGCATAAAACATAAGATCATTGAATGAAATCTTATGTGCGAAACATTTAGTTTTATATGTTGAAGTATGACGTCAGTCTGGGAATTCCCCACACAGATTTATATACTTAAATCTTATATACTTACTTAAGTATTGTACTTAAAGGTATAAGAAGCTTGAAGACACTTTTGCAAACTTTTCGATGTTAATTTTTATTTTGTATTTTGGCGTCATTACAGTAATTGCTACGATTAAGACCTAAATAAAATCAATGATCTTAAAAATAAATCATTTTTGAAATAACCATACATATCTATAATTTCTTTAAATATTGTGGTCTTTTTATTTAAGGCGTTACCAAAAGTTAAAAATTTCTCATTTTGGTAACGATTTTCTAAAGTTACTATTTTATTCATGTTATTCTAATATTATTTTTAGGTTTGTTTTTAGAAAAATTCAAATTTTGATCAATTTTTTAATTATTAGTCCATTTTTTACGCGTTTATTTTGCTTTTCCTGATTTCCACCTGTCTGTTTTTGAGTTAGATCTTTGAAATTTTTAGTCGAAATAATGACTTATTATCATTTTTCTGATCGTATGTTGAAAATTATAAATACACAAGAAAATAGAAATATGATGATAAAGCATTGTATAAAAAAAAAAGTATAAACGTTGCGAAAGTCGTTTTGTTTCACGAAAAATACTGAAAAGAAAATTTTAATAAACTATAAAACAGTGCATACTTTTTTTCCAGAGTCGCTTGAATACACTCTACAAATCAGCTTGAATGTTTATATATCCATCAAAAGCTTAAAGTTTTCAACGCTTTTCAAAATTAAATTTCGTAAAAATTTTCAGTTCATCAAAATTTATTGATTAGTTAGTTTAATTTAAATAAAACACATTATCAGCATATTTCATTGCGCCTACACCAATTTTTATACCATGTATATATGAAATATACATAGTATATTAAGTTTCGTCCCAAGTTTGTAACGCTTAAAAATATTGATGCTACGAACAAAATTTTGGTATAGGTGTTCATAGAATCACCTAATTAATCCATTTCCGGCTGTCCGTCCGTCCGTCCGTCTATCTGTGGACACGATAACTCAAAAACGAAAAAAGATATCGAGCTGAAATTTTTACAGCGTACTCAGGACGTAAAAAGTGAGGTCAAGTTCGTAAATGAGCATCATAGGTCAATTGGGTCTTGGGTCCGTAGGACCCATCTTGTAAACCGTTAGAGATAGAACAAAAGTTTAAATGTAAAAAATGTTCCTTATAAAAAAATAAAAAACTTTTGTTTAAAACATTTTTTTGTAAACATCACTGTTTACCCACGAGGGCGTTAATTAGGTGCAAATTTTATAGTATGTATTAATATAGGAATATCAGTTGTGTGTGTGTCTATTTAAAAGTGAATATCTTTTGTTTTTTACGTGACGTCAAAAAAACAAACGATTGCGCATCAACACTGTCTATACATGGTATTTCAACAATTAACTCAGTCAATTGTTTATTTTCACTTGTTAGGGATATATTTATAAAAAATTAAAATATTTTTTATGAACTTAGAAATTTTGAAATACACTTTACAAGTTTGTAAAAGTAAATTATTTGAAAATGTTTAAATTGATAAAAAAGCCACGTATAGGTACTAAAATTTGCTCAATATAAGGTTGCTTCTTCATGTGATTTCTAAAAGAATTTAATCAAATTTTATTGGACTTTTAAGTTAAATTTGTTTTTATAACATTTCAAACTTTGTGAATTTCATTTAAATCAAATTTTTTTAAAAACCGTGGTCTGATCACTGCAACATGAAAATCGAAGTCGTCAGACTTTTATACTAAAAGAAAGAAATTGGCAACAAAATATGTAAAAATTGCAGACCTGTGTTTACCTTGTTTATTTGCTTAAAGAAAAAAGATAAAAAAAAAATTTGTCTTAAATTGGTTTTAAAATCAGCATTTTTCGTAGCTTTTTTCGAAAATGTACTCTGGTAATTAGTATGTATTTCATCCTTACCTAATTTCAAGGAAATATTCAAAATTTAACTGTCTTAAAATCAAATTTTTTGTGGTAGTTGAAATTTTACTGCTAGGTACCTCTTATAGGTACCATAAATATTTTTATAAATTACAAAACTTTGCGCCCCTATTGGTTCCAAAATAGTGTTTACCAAGTTAATAAGTTTTCCTTATTTGATTATTTTATTTAGAAAATGTCAATTATTATTTTGATCCTAAAAATAATACAAATAACGGGATAAAAATAGCTTTTATTAAAACAGTTTGGCATCAACAGGATAATAGAGCACTTGGAGATTTCAACATGCTTTCATATTTTTTGTTTATCCTTCCTACTTCCTCTAGTACGAAAAAAATATAAAAAAATCTTAATAATTTGAACGGCAAGAGCCTTTCGAAAGATGATGATTTTCTTGGGTAAAATGCAAAATAGATAATACGAGTATTTGTTTACATACCAAACTAATGATTACAAGTTTAAAAAAAAACATAATTCTTTCTTTGGGTTTTTTGAAGATCGCCGCTTATGGTATTTTTAAAAGGTTAGGTTTTATTAGAATTATGATATACCTATCTGTTTAAAAGAAATGGGAAATTCTTTTATCTTATTATAATAACTTGTTTATAATTATTTTAATCCATCATAGAAATTAAATTTATATCCACTCCGAAAAGGTTTTTATTTGGCAAAAATATTTTGTTAAAATTTATAAGTACAAGTATCTATATACGATCTAGAAAGAGATTTGAGGGCGGTAGAGCCATAGTAACATGTTATATTTGTTTTGTTTAAGGAAATCTACTCCAAAAAGATTTGAACACACATGTTTTTTGGCCTGTTTCTCAAAATACCATTTATTTGATTAAGAATCCCAATATTCAATTGTACCAAGAAAACAGCCGAAAATAGCCATCGCTAACATTTCTAGCTGTAACTATCAATATACGACATTGCAATTGGAGGGCGGTATAATCTATAGTGATACAAAAAAGATGTTTTATTTGTAAGGAAAGGAAATGTAGAAAATGTATTTTTAAGTTTTGAGGAAATTAATGATTTTATTGATTAATATTTATAAAAATAAATATTAATAACCATAGTTGGGCTAATGGAAAAACAATATTCTATAAAAATTATTGTTACTTAAGGTAGTTCTATCGGTAATAGACTTTGCTGCATTCAGAATTTAATGAAACTTGGCATAGTTGTCCATTATTATATCATAATTAACCAGTTAAATTTTAGGGGCCTTCAGAGAACTGAAAAAAAGATATTTTAACATTGATCCTTATGGAAAATCACAGATTTTATTTTATTTCACAAAACTGGACGTTCAGATTTTCACTTCTCTGAGGGCCCCTAAAAATTTAACTGGTTAATTATGATATAATAATGGACAACTATGCCAAGTTTCCTTAAATTCTGAATGCAAAGTTTATTACCGATAGTACTACCTTAAAAAAATAATCGTTCGCATACAAAAATTAATTCTCCATGAAGTAAAAGATCGGGATTTCTCGGGAAAAAAATGGTGAAATTTTTCAGATAGTTATCAACTGTAGGTCCTACAAATTCTTGGTCAATTACACCATTTTTGCATATCTTTCAAAGAGTTACCATCTCCTTGTGCAGAGTTCTTATTTTGAATGTTTGCATAAGCCCTGAAAATTAAACTGATGGCTTTTAGTCTAAATTCAATGCCAAGGACACATTATGAAAAAACGAAAACATGAGGATCAATAACTTCTTTTTAGGAGGAAAAAATAGTTTAATTACAAAAAATATTTTCATTCAATAAGACAAGTATTCAATAATCCAACTAGTTTTAAAATCTTAACCATCTGTTGATTAGTAGATTAATAACTGGTGACAAGATAAGATCTTTTTGTCTATACAGTTGCCTGAGAAACCTCGCGTTTTTGAGATAATCAGTTTTTGGTTAGAAGTGATTGAATTAATGTCTATGCCTGCCTGATCCCCTAACTAGATACTAAATGAACATACGAAACCACGTGGCTAGATAAGAAAAATTTACTTTAAGGCCTTATCTAGCTGTTTTTATTTCAGTAACTATTTTAATCCCCGAAGAAAATAGTTAAAATTAAAGTTTTTATTCAGCTAAGAAGAAACGTGTTGTCATCAAACAATCGTTAAATCGTTACAAAATCGTTAAATCTTCATAAAGCAGACAACATGAGCCATAGAAAACATCCTTTATTATTTGAAAGTGAAATTCAATAAAAGCTTGTAAATAAGAAAATTAAGAGAATTGAAGTGAAATAATTTTATGATTTCACATTTTTAAAATTTACATTCCGCCATCAAAATAACATGACGTAGACCCGTAAAGAATTAAATTGGCATAAATCATTACACCCAATAAATTATAATTATTAGGTACATTAAAAATAATTAAAAAAAAAAAAAAAAAAAAAGTACTTTGATAGCGACCTGTGTGCAAAGATAATGTGATATTAGGCAGATACTTTCATGAGGTCAGTCAATTTTATTGGATAGAAGAATAATAATTTCGATATAATGGCGACTTAAGAATATTTTTGATATTTATTTATTTAATACGATTAAGCATATATATGAACATTCACTCGGTGCAGAGTTCCGTACCAAAAAATCAACTTGATTTGATTTTTATGAAAATGTACATTTTGTTCTTATTATAAATAAATAAAAATCGTTATATATTTTAAACTTTGTTTTATTTTTAAATTTTCTATCCTATTTTTTCTTTCAAAACAAAATTATCAAGTAATTAAATATTTAGTAAAGGTAAGTATTAAGTTAAATATATGAAAATAAATAAGCTGGGTGGCTGTGTGGGTATAGCACTGGCCTCTGAAAAAAGGTACGCCGGTTCGTATCTTGGTGTGTTTAACATTTTTACTTTTGAATTAAATGAATTTTTCCTGATGTTAAAAATTTACACTTTTTTTATAGTTTAAATTATCTTTATAACCCGCCCTCTTGCTATAAATAACGTCAGTTATGTATATGTCATAAATCACTATTCTGTCAGGGAGTGGGAATTTAAATTACGATAAATAAATCTCACTCTTTAAAATCATGTTCTCCTGTTACAAAATATTAAAAAATATGTACAAAAATGACTCGTTATGCTAAAATTTGAAACTTTTTAATAGGAGAACATGTCATATAGTTTATCTCACTCATATTCTCCTAAAATTTTGTATTTATAATATTAAAAAAACGCTCGTTAAGACTAAATTTTGAAATCTTGTAACAGGAGAATATGTTATATATTTTATCCCACTATTTATAACATATTCGCCTATTACAAAATATTAAAAAAATACTTATTTGGCTTGCTTTTTTGTTGTACTTACTAAAATTTAAGATTTTGTAATAAGAGAACATGTTATTTCACAAACAAAAAAAGAATTATTTTAGTCCCACTTTGCTACTTTTGTCATAAATCACTCTTCTGCCAGGGGGGTGGGAATTAAAATAACATCTGGGGCTGTATAATTAAATGTGAACAACAATAATAAGTAATAATAATAAATAAGGTGGATAAACAAAGTAAAAAATTCATTGAGTTGAAAAAATTGCATTCGTGTCTAGAACTCGAATAGCCTAATTGGTAGGGCGCTTGACATGAATCCAAGAAGTCCGGGTTCGAGTCCTGGTTCGAGTGTATTTTTTTCAATTCTCTTTAATTAAGATTGCTAGGCAAGACATTTGTCAATTTAGTTCACGATTGAATGTAACATATTATATATCAAAATTAGTCGAAAGACCATGATGTAAATATTGTGTGCATAATTAAATGTGAACAACAATAATAAGTAATAATTTATTCTTAAATATTATAAATATAGATTATATGTAGTAATGTCCCGGAAGACAAGCGAAAAAACGTCAACGAGAGACGAGTCGGTAATAAGAATCATAATTTTCGATAATTATTCGATCGACAGACAACAGATGTTAAAGAGTTCGAGAGACAATTTTCCAATGAATCTTTTAATCTTGAAAATATACTAATCAGAAATCGATAAATCTTGTCAAGTAGACGATAGATACGCGACAATAGAAAACATTCAATGATAGAATCGAGACGATACAAGACGATACAAGAAAACTTTTACAAGCCGAGAAAATACAAGAGCACAGGTGAATCCTCTATTGATATTTTGAGTAAAGAATTTTTTTGTAGCGTGTTTTCTTTCGAATAAATTCAAAAATGACATATTTTTAAGTCGCATTTACTCCAAAAGCAAACGGTTTTCGACAAAAAATGTTAGTTTTTTTTATGAAGATCAACTTTCTAATTTAAAGTGTTATTCTATCACCTTTTATGATCTTAAGTGGCTATTAAAGCAACCCGAAGAACTAGGTCCAATATGATTTCAGTACAGTACGAAATCGGAATGTTTCCATCTAAAGTAAGTCATTACACTCTTATAAAAGTTATATTTAACATCATTTGTAGATTAAAATGATTTCTTTTATCAAAATAATAAAATAACAAAAACAGGAACAATAAGATTACAGAAAAAGTAGACACTCAGTGGTGGTTGAATAGCAATGCAATTGCCACACTAATTAAATATTTTAAAACGGATGTCACTCAAAATAATTACTCATATATTAAAAATTAATTTTAATAATAATCTATTTCTTATATTATTTATAATTTTGTGGTTTTTAATGCGTGGCATGTAGTTACTGTTCACCACAAAAATATCTTACAAACTTATCACATTATTGAACAACTTTATTTGGAATATTATAACATATTTATTGGCAGTTATAGTAGACAGTGTGGCTAGTGGGTTTTCTGAAAAGAGAAAAACCCATTTTACAATAAAACTATATTTAAAATTCGTATCGGGGTGTGTCCACTGGAATGACCTCGAAAACATCATCAAAAACAATAAAATCAAAAATTTAGTAAATTCGAATCAATAAAAAAAACTTTTAACAAAAAGAAAACTAACTTAAAAAAAAAACTTTTCCAAAACAAATTAATATGCACTAAAAAGTAAAAAAATAACGATAACATAATGTAGTTAAAATTATCGTTCTTTTTGGAGTCGGTGTCAGCCAAGGAAATAACTCTGACAAAACAGTTTGCTACAATTAGCTTGGCTGACACCGATTCCAAAAATAACAATAATTTTAACTACATTATATTGTCGTAATTTTTTTACTTTTTAGTCCATATTAATTTGTTTTGGAAAAGTTTTTTTTTTTGAAGTCGGTTTTCTTTTTGGTAAAAATTTTTTTATTTTTTATTAATTCGAATTAAAAACGAAATTTTACTTTTTATGATGACACCCTGTATTAAGAATATTATTTTTAGGTTCTGTACGATTGAAATTATGCAACTTTTTCTGCTACGGCAATATTTATTCCAATAAATTATTACATTAGTTGCTGATATAATAATATATAGAAAAATTGCGTAAAATTATTTTATAAATTGAATTCCATATCTATTTTTACTTAAACATTTATCACTTTTCAAAGTAGTTTAATTTAAATTACTTCATCATGATAGGAGAAGCTCATATAAAAATATAATTAATTAACTTTAATTAAATTTAATATGCAAATGATTTAACAGTTTCAAAAAAAAAATATTGTGGGAGCGCCGGAAACTAAATGATAATTCAAAAAATTAAGGCATAAAATTTAATTTATGGTTTAAAAAAGTTTTTTTGTAGACATAAAATTTTAATATATTTAATTTTTAATTAGATATTAAGTATTAATTAGTATGACGAGACAAAACAATAAGTTTAGCCTCTTTTGAATATTTAAAGTAATAAATGACTTCATCCAAGAACTTTAAAAATCTTCAATTGACTGTTCTGTTTTTATTTGTATTTTATTATCCATTGTCACTATATTATCCAAATCTGAGGATTAATTTTTTATTATCCAAATCTGTGGATTTTCATTGCAAATCATTCTTAGCTTATTTCAGGGTTAAATTCGGCGTGCTGTAATATTGGTTTTTTTAATTTCCCAGTATAAATAATGAGTTCTCGAGGTATGTCTAGAAGTACTCCGAAATAAAAGCTTTTGTACAACAATATAGGCGATAAATTTGCACCCAAAACTGTGATGTTCAAGGCAAGAAGAATGGAAATTTTTAATATTAACAATGTTGGAGGAAATGAGTTAATATATCAACTATGGAGTGTAGAGTAAAAGGAGAATCATCTCTGTATATAAAAAGTGTCCATAAAGTCATGTGAAATTGTGATGGCGCTGCCGTAAGCTGATGACGGCATTTGAATGAATATATATATATATATGAATATGAACCATCAGTCATCTCAGTCATCTGTGGTCATCAGCGCCTTTTTAGTTGGTTTTGGAACTATAATCTAACAGCTTTTTGTGGACACTTTTTTGGTCAAACAGTCATAAGAGATGATTCTCCTTTTACTCTACACTCCATAATATCAACTAACGATTGTGAGTAATTCGTCTGATAATTCGCCTTGGTCTTTTTTTGGTATTTTATATATAACTGACAAGTTGATGGCTTTAAAATACACTTGAATAATCTGTATTATGTCAGAAGTTAGGGGCTTTTTTACTAAAATTATAATTTATGTATGATACAGAAGAAACAAAACAAATCAAGAAAATTAAAATTCATTAAGTACTCTGTCTTGAACTAAGCATTAAATTAAATTAATTTGTACGTGATTTGATTTCTTGTAGCAATTTTGATATAATTTATGGCTTATTGTGGCTAAATTTTTATTTGTGGCGTCATGAAAAAAGTTTACTAAAAAATTACGCATGCCATTAAATTTCGTAGAAATACGATTAGCGAAAGTGACAATCAAAACGTAGTAAGTATTTTAAAAGTAAAATACAAAAAATTAAAAATCCCATAACCAAAAATTTGATTTTTAGATCTTTTTATTGCAATTTATATAATGGTGCAGGCATAGGGAACATGTGGAATACTTTGTTACAAATATACCTATATGCACCAGAACCCCGTGATTCTTTTGTGCCCAAGGCATCCAAATTATTAAAGACGGCCCAGAATCTCTCTAATAGACTAACACTGTGGACTAATAGTTTTTGCTACTGTTGAAATAATTTCAAAACATTATTTTCAAAAAATATTTTTTTAATAAAACACACTTTTAAAAAAAGTACTTTCGTTTACCAGAAAACCAAATTAAATTTTATGTGAGTAACGAACATTGAAGCTCATTGCTAAGCTCAAGACATTTTCCTGGAGAATTATAAAATAAATCTATCTTAAATTTTCCTGGCAAATTTTTCTTAAACCCAATTTATATCATAAAAGTTTTTTGGAAACATCCCATTTCAGTTTGCTTTTAGAAGGTCGTTAAAAAAATGGGGAAAATCAAGCCAATTTTTATTTAAACATGACATTAAAAAATTAACTTTTAATTTGATTTTGATTGAATTTAATTAACAAAAGCTCTTATTTTAAAGAAACCATTACAAAACGTTCAAAACCAGTTTACGAGAATGGGTATTCACGTTTTTAACTGTGTTTGGGAATCCCGTGTTTATAAGTAATGATTTCTTCTAAAAAAAAAAAAAAAATAGATATATTTTTTTAAATAATCAATCTGCTTATAATTATAAAAAAATCACAGTAGTTAAAATGCGTTCACCATTCATTTTTTTTAAACTATAAATGTCTTTTTTAAAGCCTTGCAATATTTCCTAAAATTATTCGATGAATTATATATTTAAAAAATTGTAAAAGTTATTTGTAAAAACGAAATTTTTATATAAAAGTGATCCTTCAATAAGAAATTTAAGACTTTTGTATTATGGAACCATGTACGATATTGATGTTTACACACTTGTAAAAGAATAAATTTTTTTTAAATTTTATTTTCAAAAATTCTATAAAGCATAAAAGTTCCAAGAAATTTCTATTTAAAAGTTGACGAGTTTATTCTTTAAATTGTTTTTCAAGCAGGTATGTAAATGATTTATCATAAATGTTTTATTATATTAACAAATGATTTAATGATTTTTTTTTTTTTTTTTTTTTTTTTAAATAAAAAATCATTTTATTTTGCCTACCTTCATATTGTCTTATACAAATATGTGAGTATTTAGAACATTATACAAGGAATTTTATTGGTATTGAATCTATATCAGGCATGGGCGAGTTATTTTAAGTCGAAGTCACAATTGTTATAACTTTATTTTAATGCCATTAACTTTATCGTGTGTCTCTATTCGCTCCGTGCGTGAATTTCGTTTCCATGGTAACGATACACTACTTTAATTATAGAATTGTATGGATGCATATATAATTGTATGGATTGCATTTAAGACTTACATTTAAAATTTATTATTATTGTCTCACAAATTTAAATAAATAATGATGATAATTTACATTTGAAAAATAATATTTGTTCAATTTGATTTCTTATTTTCACAATTTTTAATGCATTAAGTTTAATTAATTAGTGTTTTTCAATAATTTTAATTTGACATTTCTATTACATTAACATGTAAAGAATTGCAAATTAGTCATAACAGCCCCCTTTAACTCAATAATAAATAATAAACCTTTAAAATTTTTCACTTAAAGCGCTGGCATCGATTTTATTGTCCCTACCATGACTACGCACACAACGAATATGCAAGTCCGGATTGCCCATAGAGGAGGAAGCGAGAAGGGTATACGACTCTTCCACCTATCTCAGTTTCTCTAATAGTAATGAGATAGGTAGAAAAAAAATGTTGTCTCTCTACTCGTAATTTTGGTTGTCACTGGTTAGGGTATCACTGTCTTACTTGTTAGTTACAGAAGTCTGAGTGTCTTCTCTAATCCACGTTTGATCATGCCTGATTGATCTATATGACGTTCAAAAAAAAATCATTTACTACAGTAAATAACGACACAAAAATAAGTTTTACTTAAAAAAAATACATAATGGCTGAAATGTTTAGGGGGTGTTTAGGAGCATGTCCTGAGTAGAACCGAATTTTCGTATTCGTGGTGGTGGGGGAAAATGGAACCCCATGTCAATACAGGGGTGAGTTGGATTGTATTAGTTATCTTTGTTGAACCCGAAGAACTGAGTTAAATATAATGTAAGAACATGTTGTCTCCCAGCACCTTTTGTTTAAGTTATTTTTTTATTGGTTAACTACAAAACGAACTATTTGAGATATTTGCCAATAAAGATTAAAACCACCCACTCTGAAGAACTTTAAACCTACGTTAAAGCATCTATAAAATAATCAATGCAATAAAAAAATTTGTTTAGGATTTTTTTACCTTAAAAAAAACACCCGTTACATAAACGTTGCAGACGTTACATAGAACATCTATGAACGCTGCACTGTATACGTTATAACACATATACATATCATATTGCTGTAATAATAAAGTAGGTATCTACATGATATACTAACATTACAACGTTGCAGGTCGTGTGCATATTTAATGTCAAATGGGATTCCCAAAACTAATTTCTATGAATTAGATTGATAAACATTTTTTTAAATAAAATTTTTAATACATTCAGCAAACAAATATCGAAAGCTTTTTTTTTTTTTTATAAATTTATTTTAAATACCGTTAGATATAATTGGAATATAAAAAAAAATTATTTTTTGTGTTTTAAAACTTTTATCATTAGTGTTCTGAATTCTGATAGCTGATTAAATCGATTTAGATTAGATTCATTAGCGTAACTACGGGTAAGCAACTGCAAAAATCAAAAGTATAAAACATTCCGTTTACACGCGGAAAAAGTGAATGTTTTTATGGCATATTATCGCATGGATATTGAATAGAAAATTTTTTTAAATAAGAATGTAGAATTAAAAAACGTGTTTCATCTTTTGTCCTAAATTTGAAAAATTGGTTTATACGTTACAATAATGTATGATTTTGGGAGCCGCTTAAGGACTGTTCACTCTAAGAATTATCTCTAGCTGCGCCAATGATTAGATGATTATTTATTTGTTCTTAAAAGTGATAAGGAAATTTTTATTTTCTTAGAAAATAAAATAAGTAAAACCCAGGATCATTACCCCTCCCCTTTTTGATAGTTGAACCTGTTTCTTCTCTGAATTTCAAATTTATATACTCGCCAATATTATTCACTCAAATACTTATTTATTATTTTTGTTAATTTACTAAATTTTTTATACTAATTTAAACATTAAAGTCTTTCGATTATTATTGATCTTTTTTTATGATACAATGGCTTACACTATTAAGACAAATAACTTTTCAAGTTAATCTTAATTAAAGTTTTACATTATTTCAATACGAGCTATGAATCTATGGTGATTTTTTAAATACCCAAAAAGATTGAGGCTAAATAATCGAAATAATCGGAATTCTTTGACATATTCTACTGCGTTCAATTTTGATTTACAATCGAACAAATTAACGTATTCGAAGTCCAACCACAAATCAATAAATCATAATTGATATCATATTTTTACAATTGATTTTATACACCTATAATAAAACTACGGAAGAAACAAGTTTTTATTATTATTAGCTAATATAAGAAGCTATTTTTAGCTAACAACAAAATAAATAAAGCTATATAGTTATAAACACACATATTTTCAAAAGAATATCGTTTTGAATGTTAATTTATTTACAAAAACCTTTCCGTAAATATAGCTTTTAATATCTAAATATCTATAAAATCTTAACTGGTATGCAATTTTTTGTAATAATATTTATAATATTTTGTATGTTCCTTTGGTATAAACTTTTTACACTTGGTCTAAGTATAAAGATATGGTCTTATAATACAATGATAGCAATAACTTTTTCTAAGTACACCAAGTGTTAAAAGTGTGAGCAAAAAGAACATACCTATAATTATATTATGTTTTGTATAATCTCTTGTTTTATGTCCTTGATAATAAAAACAGAATTAATTACATATTCATTAATATTATTACCTATATAAGATATATAACAGCAATCATAGAATTATTTATTAACCAATGTAATTAATGTAGAAGGCGCATATCGAGAAAATTTTTTGGATGAGACAAAATAAACTTTTCATGAACATTTTTAGAGTAAATAATAATTGTACATTTTTCATGCTCTCTGTTACGGGATCTTGCCACATTGGTAAGTTTTTCATCGCCACCTCAGAAACTATTCGACCAATTGTCAGAAAGACCCGAATTTTTACTTTTTTCGGTTAAAATTACTCTAGAAATTGTTTTTTAACTAAATTTAAGGCAAAGAAATCCCCGTATTTGATTATTCTTGATTTATATAGTAGTTTTACCACAAAAAGAATAAAAAAGTATAACTAGGGTTATCCAGCCATATTACGTATTATGGCTAGAATACAAAATCAATCGTACTCGAAAACCATAGGCCCTAACTCAGAGACACGGTACGGAGTATGATGTAACAAAATTTTGAAATAGTTAAAAACAATTTTATCTTAGATCATCTAGGAGTTACCCAGATATATGTGATAAATCAATCAATTTCCTTTGAAAATACGATCAAAAAAACCTAAAATTCCAAATTTGACTTCCGTCCCTGATTTCCCCGATGTCCTGATCCCTGATTTCCTCTACTAATAACTTGACAACACTGACAACTACATATCACAAAATATAGATAATATATTGAATGGGTGGCAACAACTACTAAGCGCCACTATTTCATCACTTCATCAGAGAAGTTCCCAATAAAAAAATGACTTCTGAGAAAATTGTTAAGCTTAAAACAAGGGCATGACCTTATGATGAACTTGTCTTCGGGGTTTAATAAAAAAATCAAATTATTAAACGAGTGATAAGACATAGAGGAAAGCTTGAAATTATAATATTATTTTTTCTTTATGAAGACGGAAGATTCCGTAAACACTTACTTCGTAGTAATATGAATTGATAAAAAAATTAAAGCGAAATGTTTAATTTTATCGTAACGATATTATCTTTGACAGAACCCCTTAGTGCTGTCGGTACGCTTTTTGAAGAACTCTTCGTATTTCGACTATTGTGAACTAAGTGCCGGATGAAGCATAACTGATTTTATTCGAGTCGTCATGATTGCAATATTCGTTTTTCATGCCTCCCACGACAAATACCAAATTATTTTCGCCTTTCAAACAATCAAAATTATCCGAAAAATAGAATTTACTTGCCAAACTAACCTTCGTATTGAGTCGAAAGTGTTTATGGAAATTTAATTACGGTTACGATCGTCAAATTTGTACAGATTCTATTTTTAGAATAAAGAGCCAAATATCCACTTTCATCGAAAAATTTATTTCGTGTCAAATGACATATTACAGTGACCAGAAATGTGCAAAGTTTCTACCCAAAAGTGCTGTCTGTTTCACAGGTAGCCATCTAAAATAAATATAGATATCTATGGAGAAAAATATAATGTACAGTCAATTTGTGAAGTGAAGAAAAATTTTTTCATAATAGAGATAAAACAAATTTTTTTGCAAAACGCGAAACAAGTTTTTATCAATGAATTATTCTTATAGAATAATTATAGTACATATACATAGTTTTCGAGTCCTTCACGCCACAATTTTATGCATAATTATAAAAATAATTAATTTTATTTAATAAAGTTTTTTTTTTTTTTTTTTTTGTTCTATCTTATTATTTATTAATGAAACACATATTATTCTGAATTGGAATTATTTTATTTTTATGTTAAGAGGAAAAAAAATATTTAGATTTACTCAAATATTTTAAACCATTCATTAGTTCTAATCATTTTCATTCATATTTTTAACATCGTGTTTGTAAAAATTAAGTCACGTGTTTGAATTTAATTTTTTTCTTCTTTGGCTAGCTAATAACCTTACAAATTCAACGGAACTAATTTAATTGTATTCTTACATGAAATTCTTAGCAACTGTCTGAGCTAATAATTCCTTAGACGGATTTAAAGGAACTCAAATCGACACGTCTCTATTCTTGAAGATCGGTCTTTGTGCTGGCGTAATAAGACAATATATGCTAAAGGAATACAAAACGGGGCGTTCTTAATATATTTGCAGGCATGTAACTTTGATATTCTTGGTCTTTCTGGGTTCTGTCAGGGCTCATTTTTAGGGGTATATGGACGTGAGCGCTATTTCAATATACCCTAAGACTCAAAGTATTGCCATGGTTATCAGAAATTGAAGACTATTTGTAAAAGTAAAAAAAGTTCAATCAGCCTACAAAAGTTCAAATGTTTGTTCTGGCGAACCGAACCACATGTGCCACGTTCCTTTTATGAAAATTGTACACTCTCTTTTCCACCACTTTTCTTTTTCAAGTCGATGTGCGTAGAATAGTCGCACGATTTTTCGTTGTCGTGATATAACGATTTCATCCCGCAAATTGTTTTAAATTTTCTTTCAAATAAAAATTATTTTTACTATATCTTTTATGAAGTTATTTATTTAATTTTAGTTTTAAGTCCTATCATTTTAAAAGAAAACTCTTTATATAGAAATTAATTTGAAACATGTGCAAATAATGTTTTAAGCTTCCAATTTGCCTTCAAGAATAGCCATTCAAATCAAAGAGAAAAATGCATAATCTCGATTTGGATTAATCATGCTTTACAAAATATAAATATGTCCTCAAAAACATAAGCAAATCTGAAATTAATTGAATGATCTGATGAAAAGTCCTTGATAGAAGATTTCTGCCCATTAAAAAATTATTAAAAAAGTCAAATATAAAAAATTTTTGCATAAACTCATATTCGAAGATAACATATCCCTGTAGCTGTTTTGGGAATCTCTCAGCTCAAGCTTAAAAATGATCAAATCAACAGAATTCAATTAACGAGGTTAAAATAGCTGATAAAATCTCCTCAAAATATCCACTCCAAAGTACCTTTCGTGAAATAACAAAACGAACGTCAAAGTATGAATTTTATTATCGAATTAATTATATAAAACAGAAGTCAAAAATTAATCTTGAACTTATGAAAAAATTAAAAATAGGCAAGGCATTAATATACCCATTTATATATATAGATTTTGAAATTCATTGAAAATTCTATAAAACAAGTTAATTATAATTATAATAAATGTCAATTAAAAAACCATCCATTAATAAAAAAATAAAAAAAACTAGCTATTTGGTTTTTATTTTTCGCGTCCACTTTGAATCAAAATTTATTTAAATAAACAAATTAATATCTAATACATGTACAACATTTTAAAGTTAATTTTTTTTTATTTTCAACAGCTACAAATTATATAGTTTTGTTATAAAAAATAAATAAATAAATAAAACTTTTCAATATGATGGAATTCACAGGTGAGTGCTATTTAATATGAGTGAATACCTGGCTGCTTGATAAACAAAGTTGCTTATAATATTTTTTTATTCTTTTATATGCTGTGAATTACTTTAATTATGTTATGGGAATCACAGCGAATACCTGCGAGTACCTGTTTCTTAAGGTATGCGTATATAGGCCTTGAAGCCTTAATGAATATTTAGTCGATATTCGATACACTTATCAAACCGCCCATTTAAATTTTTTGTACACTAAATGAAGAAAAATGGTTCTGAAATGAAATAAAAAATCCCAGAGCAATGCGATTGGCATAGAAAAAAACACTATAAATATATTACTCCACATAAAAGACCTGATAAGAAATATAATCGAACCTTGGCCAAGATAAAAATTGGAATGTCGGTAAACTGCCTAAATTATGTGGAAATTATTATTGGATATAAGGAAATTATTATTTTCAATCGTTAAAAGACTTTATTCTAAGGAAACGACAATCAACTTGATGTATGTATCAAGACCCACTCGAAGGTATATTCCAAGGAGTTTTAATACAAGAAAATTCTATACTGATTCTAAAAAGAAAATAAACTTTTCATGGTAGAAACTCACAACTAGAATTCGAAATTCACCAAATAATGTTTTTGATCTCCATTACATAAGGTTTCGATAACGTGTTATTTTGGGCGAAAATACAAAAGAATACAAAATAAATTTTCTTAAATGCATTTTATTCCCGAAAATGATTAAATATAAATCTTAAATCTAAAAAAGGAACAATCAAATCAAATTCGTTACCATCACTCAATACTTTTATTTCTTTTTGCACGTTACCTACCTACGTATCCCCTCTAATCCACATAGAATAAAGCTGTTTTTAAATCCTATAAATATTCTAATTAAAATGAGGCATCTTTATACTTTAAATTCACCGTAGTTGAGAAACGTCTCAAGAGGTGATATAGCAATCTACATTTTTCTATTTTCTCAGCCATCATCTTCTCCGAGAATATTTTTTAGCCCTTTTTAATAATTACTTTCTTATGGTAGACACAAAAAAAAAGCAATAAACGTCAAGGGCCAATTTTTATATTAAAAAAAAAAAAAATTGTCCAATCGTAAGTAAGTTTTCGAAGAAAACTTGAATACAAATTATCATAAACTATTAATGTTTTTTAGGGGGATTCTAACAATCAGTGCCAGCCAGAGCAGAATCATTTTTTCAGGCTAAGGACTTGTTTATAATTGTAGAGTTCTAGGTAACGATTCGAAAAAGCTGCACACTCAAGTTCCATAACTTTTGATCGTTCAAAATGAAATGAGATTGAATAAGAAAGATTGCCAATGTATATGTATATCTAAATATTTCTCATTTCATTTTAAGCGACCAAATTAACTATACCATAGTGTTTTTTACGAATTGAGGTACGCTTTTATCTAAAGTTTTATTGCTACTTGCAGCTGATATTAACATATCATTATAACTAACTTCTAAACACTTTTTCGTATCAATTTTTAATTTTGACATTAATTCTTTTAAAATTTGGTGACCTTCTTCAATCGATTGCGTGGCATCAAGGACAGTCTGAAAAAAAAGAAAAAAAAAAAAAAATAAAAAAAAAAAAAAAAAAAAAAAAAAAAAACAAGCATAAAAATAATTATAGTATACAGCAAGTTATTATAAGAAAATCTGGTTTAAAGCGGTTTTGAAAAAAAAGAAACCGATTTTATTATGATTTTGAAAATGGTGAATTATTATTCAAATATCGATATTGGAAAATGTTAAAGTTACCTGTACTGATTAACTAGAATCAACTCTTCGTTGAGAGAAAAAATTTGTAGATTAGGAATTGGTAAAAAATCATAAAAAACAAATAAAGAATAAAGCTAGAAATATGGGATTGTAAGAGGCCAGTATAGGTACTTCTTTTGCAACGGTATGGAAGGTCGATTGTTTTTACCATAAGCATGTTTCGAGGGGTTATTTCTTTTATAATTTACCAGGCCTTAGCTTTTACGTGATCCAACGTAGCAGGTTTGTTGATATAGACGCCACTCTTAAGAAAACACCCCTCAAAAAATCCAATGGCGTATTTCTGGCTGAACGCACGCTACGATATTACACATGTCTTACCGTTCCCTCGAAGTAATGCACAATGATGCGAATTGTTCGCTCACTTGGACGATTAAAGTGGTCATAATCTTCCCCGAAATATCTATACACAGTTCTTACAGAATTGTTATTCTAATTTCCACAGCATTCTAATTTACAGAGTGGTAAACATAGGAAATGAAATTGGATCACTAGATATATGTTTCAACAATCATAATTCCAAAATTTCGACATTCTATGGCTAATAAGATATGCACAGATTTCAACTCGAAACTAGTCCGAATTTTTTGAGAAATTGACTCTTTCTGCCATGTACATGGCAGTAAAAAGTAAAAGGATCAACTAAAAAGCCAAGTGGAGAGGTTAGGAATTTGAACTTTTAATACATTTTAATTATAAAGGTTTGTTTTTCAGCTTTATTAAATTTGACCTATAAAATTGGTTTGTGAATTCAAAAAAAGAATTTTATGATTACAATATCGCACTGTGAAATGACGTGACCGAGGGTAAAATATATACGCAGCTTGCAGATATATTGATAACATCTTCGAAATTCCCATCATTTTAGTGATAATAAGTACATTACACACTTCTATTTTTAGATAAAATTCATCGATATCAATGTTTACAATTATAATAAAATGTATCAAAAATTATTTAATAACATGCAAATTAGCTCCAATTTTGTTAATAATATCACAAAATTGGGGTTATCATTCATATTTTTTTTAACGAACCTATCAATCAAATTTTATAAACAATTTAGAATTCATTTAAAAGCGTGGTAGCAGACGTGGTGGATATGGTTTTTATGAACCACACCCAATAACTTTCTGAATTAGTAAATTAATTATGTATTACTCTTTACCTTTGGTATCTTAGACCTTTTTACAAGCTTTTATTTAGTTTCACTTATCCCGTTGCCTGTCTGTAATCAAATCTTGCAAGTCAAATTTGATCCACTTCCCGGTTTCCGATTGAGGTGAAATTTTGCATGTAGATTTAGTTTGGATGACAATCCATGGTAAGGTTATGGCGTCTTGATTTTCCCATCGCTTCCACCATATTTGATATATATACTTTTTTTTTAAATTATTAATTTGAATAAAAATACTTTTAATAAAAATACTTTTTAAAGAACAAGTTTTTATTGTGCTAAAAAGTAGAAAATAATTTTATCTATGAGTCACTCATACCCGTATCTATTTGTAAAAGCTTGAGGCACGAAACTTACAAATATGATTCCGAAATGGTAAACTTTTTATTTCGTTTTTCGAAGTAAAAACAATAACATTCTATCAAAAAGTTTATAACAAAAAAAAAGTTAAGATTGGATTTTTTATAATCAAACAGGGAATACCCAATAACTATAAATAAATTTTTAAAAAACAACACTTGTAATTTAATCTACTTCTTGTGGGTTATTTTCTTTTCAATATAAACAAACAAGTGAGTACTATGATTTATTATACATTTTTTAATAGTTTTACACCTGCCTCGGGACGCCCTAAAAAGATCACACGGGTTTATTTGATATTTCCCACATTATTTTTGGTTATTTTATTATTTGATTGGGAAAATCCCTCGAATTTTTATGTAGTTATCAACAAAGAGTAACGGAAACAGAATCACGAAATATAGATAGCGTGTTTCATTCTGGGTCAAATTCTCAGACTGTTTAAATATCGAAAAATTAAGAAACGATTTGTGAGTTCAGTATCAGAACACTTTCTAAGGAAATAATCCGGTACAATCAGACAAAATAAAATGATTGATAGAATACCGGATTTCAAGGCTGCCAAACCTTAGATACAAAAAGTTCTTTATTCCTACCGAAATTCAATAACGAAAGACATCTCCGAAATTCAGTTATCAAATAAACTCTTTAAAACCTTACCAGCTCTTATACGATTTCAATCCATTTCACACCCTTTCAAGAGTGAGAGTCCTACCATTAATTGGGCCATTCTATTTAGGCCATTCAGAATGGTTGACTATCAAAGACTGTGATCGGGATCTGTTTATTTGAAATCCAAAAGAAATCGGCATCAAATTAGTTAATAAATTTTTAAATGGTCGAACGGCAGAATAGCCATAGCTATAGCTGAAGTAATACGTACACACCTCTAAAATCCCCGAAGAAATTGTTATATGAAGAAGTTCAATCTTGTTGTTATTAAAGAGCTATCAGTGAGATATAGGGTCCAAAAGGCTGGTGTCTGAGACTTGGGTTTTTGAAAAAGATTATCAAAAATGTAAATATTATTGCAATAACAAAAAAATGATAAAATTAATTAAAATTTGTGAAAAACTCATGAATATTTGAAAAATATAAAGCATTTCAATAAAGTTTTCCCAGAGCCCTTAGGCAAAATGTTTTATGACTTTGGGGAGTTTAAAAAATATTACTATAAAAAATAATATTTATAAAAAAAAAAAAAAAATTATTAAACTTTGTTTATTATGCGTACATAGACTGCAAAGAAAATGAGACATCATTAAAATGAAAATGTTTATATGATTTTCATGAGTTTATTACATTAAAATTGAACCTTATGATTACTAAAATTATCACAGATATAGGTTGTTCAAAACGAAGAGAGACCGATTATATATAAGATTAAAGTATATAAGTTAAAGATATGATATAGATAAGTTAAAGATAAGATTAGAGAGATTTTTGCTTAAAAAAGTTTTCATCCAAATCCACCAAATAGATTTTAAGTTTAACTCTTTCAAACATACAATTAAATATAACATAAATGCTTTAATGTAAGAGTGCTTTTAATATTTTAAATTTTGGTCCATTTTCTTTGACTATAAGTATAATTATTTGCTAGATAAATTGTACGCAATATTAAATTGCATTTCTACTATTGAACAACCTTGAACTAAACAGGCAACATTTATAATAATATCATGAATAAAAGTGGTGGGGGAAATTACTTAAAAAATAAACAAAAAAACTAATATTAATAATAAACATAAAATAAAAATAATTTGTTATTTTTTTAAACCAGTTGTAAGATAAATTATACTGTTTGTAAACTATATCGTTAGCCATTGATAATATATGAAGTAAGAAGAGTTCTTATGGACGTTCTTATATCAATTGAAGTTGTACACATACAATACCAATCACACACAGTAACACATAAATATATAACACCATAACACACAGTATACATTCCCTCTTTGTTTTATACATAATAACGTCCATAAAAACTATTCTTACTTGATATATTTTATATGCCTAACGAGGTAGCTTACAATCATTATATGTTGTTTTTGTACCCGTGTATAGTGTAAATAAAAAAGGAAAGCTTTATAGCACTTTAATAGCATTTTCCCTCTCTACTTGAACTCCCGGTGTAGTATATCGATACAAAAAGAACAAGCATAAGAAGAGAGGTGATGTGTTTAATTCTGACTGACCCATCTCAACTACCATAGTCAGAAAAATAAATGGTACACACACACACACACACAAACACACAAACCTGGTGATAATATTGCATCACCTTTTACAACCTCCACGAGTACACATCGTGGATACCTGCTAAATACTATTTTTATGATTATTAATTTATAGATTCTCAAGATGATGAAATCCAAAGGAAAGACTTCGACAAACATATTGGAACATATGACCGGTGTTGGATTGAGATTATTTTTCGTTTAGTAAAGATTAATTTCCCACCCACCAAATTGTTTTACAAAAATTATAAATGGATAATTCTATTCTAACTGTTACTTTTTTGTTTAAAACTGTTTTTGTTTAATTTTGTTTAAAACAAGCTTTTATTGTATTAAAAAGTAGAAAATAATTTTATCTATGAGTCACTCATACCCGTCTATTTTGTAAAAGCTTGAGGCGCTCAATTTAAAATATCAAAAATTAATTGGAACGCCTCATCTACTCTACATGCATAAATATTTTTCGATTCATTCTTGATATTAAGCGCCTCAAGCTTTTACAAATAGTCAGGTATGAATGACTCATAGATAAAATGATTTTCTACTTTTTAGTACAATAAGCTTATCCCTTAAAAAGTATTTAATTTAAAACTAAAATTAATGTATATATATATATCAAATATTGTGGAAGCGATGGGAAAATCAGAACGCCACAACTATACCATGCAGTGTCATCCAAACTAAATGTGCATGCAAAATTTCAGCTCAATCGGAAACCGGGAAGTGGATCAAATTAGACTTACAAGATTTAATTACAAACAGACAACGGGATAGGTGAAACTAAAGGCTTCTAAAAATAAGTTTCATAAACATATTTCAAATAATATATGCCTTTAATCAAATTTCAAATTGATAGATCTCTCATAATTTTTCTAAGATATTTTCAGGGCCGGATTTAAATTACTGCCGCCCTGGGGCACTGAAGAAAATGCCGCCCTATGACTGAAATTTTATTTTAATAGTTTTGATATCTTATTTTTTAAGAATTAGAATAACTAATTAATTGCAGAAAAAAGAACCGCTTCATAACGAGCTGACCATCTGGTTGCAGATAAAGTTTTTAACGCAATTCTTTTTTTCAGTATGAGACTGTAAGACTTCCCAGCGATGCGTCGATGCAGTATAAAAGTTGTATAAAGTTTGTACTGTTTGAAAGAATGACGCAGCTTCTGGGGCGCATTCTACTGCGTGAACTCCAACTAAATTCATAGAATGAGCAGCACAAGGAGCATGTTCTGCAAGATATACTTTCATGAATTCTTGCCTGTAATCCCGAATAAATTCCTGATACATTATTCGCGTTATCATATGACTGACTCTGACAATCTGAGAGATCAAGATCAAAAAACTCAAGAACAGATAATACAGCAACTAGCAAATCTTCAGCTTTATGTCCAGAGTTCTCAATAAACATGAGAAAAAAAAATTTTTTTAATTCTTCAAAAAAAAAACTATATTTATCAATTCCAGAAAAAAAATATCAAATTTTATTTTTTCAAACCTTTATGGAAATAAATTAATTTTATTTTAATAGTTTTCACTTAAATTTAATATATTATAATATACAAAATTTTAATTTGATACATAATGCAATTATATTTCTTGAAGATCAAATGTTTATTTAAAAGAATTAGTTATTTATATATTGTATAGAAAAGGTTTTCTCACTTTCCAAATTTTGCCGCCCTAGAAAATTTGCCGCCCTGGGCGCTAGCCCCGACTGACCCTAGTGTAAATCCAGCACTGGATATTTTACATGAGACATTGATAATAAGGCATCGAATATTCAACCAACTTATTAATAATATTATATATATTTATACATGATAATTAAAATTTTATAATTTATTTAAATATAAATAATTAATAAATAAAAATTAATATTGGCGGAAACAACATATTAATTTGTATATGAATAATTAACATTAATTGAAGCATACTTGAAAGCACTTGCCGTAGATCGTGCACATTTGTGCACTTAAATTAAATGTGTGTGTGTATGAAATATATATTTTTGGAAAATATTTCAAACATTTTTGTGGTTAATTAATAATAAAACTTTAGCGGATGTTTTATTCATTTTTTTTTTAACCAGCAAAAAAAAACAATACATGTAAATAAAAAACTGGAAATGATGCAATACACATGCTAACGAGTGTACCAAACTAGTGGACGCGATGGTTATTTGGAAGTCATAAATGTGTGTTCATGTTTTGCCTCAAGCAAAATAATTTATTATACTAATTTATAAAAAAAAATTGATAATCTTAACTCTCCCTAGGATTTAGATTGAATATAAGTCGATAATTTTCAACACGCATTTATTAGCTTCACCTGTAAACTAACTAACAATGTAATAAAATCTTAGAAGTCAATTTTAACCTATACTTCTAATTGTCCGATGAACTTAATATCCTCACCAAGACCGCTATGATAAACGACCGATATTATTTACCTTCATAATAATATCTTGAAATATTAAATATTATCCTCATGAATCCTTCTCACAAAATTTATGTTTCAAAATAAATGTGCTTAAAAGGGAAGAATGCTCATTTAAAAATAAATTCACTCTATGGTGCATTAAGGTAGTTCACTTGTTATATATTTGGCACCTGGTACGCGCCATATTGAATTTTCATTCTTGCCATACCTTTAGAAGCATTCTCAAGCATCTCGCAAGGATAAGACAAATCGATTGACGTCTGAATCATCAAAATCGGTTCAGGTGTTTGGTCTCCAGTGTGCCATATAGGAACACACATAAATAGACTAATAAACATATTAAGGTAGTTCCTCCGCGACCGTCCAGTCAAAAAGTTTTGGACTAATACTATCATTCAGTGCATTAACTGTGCTATGACTATTATACATATACCATATATTATTTTCAAAAGACTGTAGTTCCTCACTACTGTTTCTAGTATACATATAAATACACACACTATGACATATGCCTTTAACATTAGTCTTCATATCTTTTCCACAAAAATCATCGCTAAAACGAGTTATTTATTTAAGTTTTTTATCGAAACTATATGGTAAATAATTTTTATTTTTATTTATATATTTTCTAAATATAGTATTCTACATTATATTAGTTTTTCATAGAGATGGTGGACGTCATTCATTGGTAAATAAATATAATATTTGTAAATTTGTGTATTTTTATACACTTCTCCCATGTACACGTACAAATTGCGTCACTTTTAATTGCTAATATCTCATGTATGGCATGGTAAATCATCTTCTAATTTTAACAGCAAGTGTATTATGAATTAAATATTTTATATTCTGAGTTTTGAGAAATTCTTGGAATATCACTTTCGTGTAGGTACTACCTTGACACGTCTTTGCGTTGCTCAGTCGGGTAAAAACGGTAAGAATCGTTTTTGCGATATAAAGAAAAGTATATATTTTTTTTATATTTGATATACCTCCAGCCTATTAATTATGTACATTTTAATAGTTTATATTTCATTCCACAGACGGTGAACAAATTTCCTTTTTTTTTCATAAATGAACAGAATACTTTCATTAGAAAACCCATTTCACGAGTGAACTACCTTAAGAACATACAAACACTGTATATATTATACCAAGTTTCGTTAAGCAAAAAGTACTTCAATATAAAAATATGACGAAATATAAACAAACCATCGCATCTTCAGGTAAACTTGACATTAACCTCCTCTTATTTCACCTTTACCAAGGTCAACTTCCTTCGACGGAATGCATTTAAATGCATGTTAAATATTTTACAAAATCAATTCATATACTTTATCGTGAATAAAATTCCTTTAAGCGCAGAATCTATCGATACTTACAAATAAAAAAACATTCAGATAAACTAGTAACCAGATCTTAGCAATACTTTTTAGAAAATACAAGCTGTCCATGAAAAAGAGCTAATTTTTCATCATATAAACACAATGCATTGTCAAATTTTGATTCTTAGGTCTTAGATGTTACCAAAAAAATTACTAAACTAAACGTGCGTGAGATTTCGAGAAAATTGTTCAATTTGCTATAATATTTTTGGCACGGATTTCTTTTAGGATTGTATAATCAAACACGAGTTTTTCGACAATATCAAAAAGAATGTCGTTAGGTACAATTTCCTTGGAAAAAAGTTTGGGCGAAAAATTTCGAATTTTTTCACGTTTGGCTATGGAAAACTATCCATTTAACTACAACCCAAGTCGGTTTTACGACATTGAAGGAATTCGATGTACACTTGTTGATCGTGACTGAATAATTCCAGTGACAATAGGTCGCTATTACCGATTTATGCGTTAGTAAGGTCAAAATAAATTTAAAAGTGTACTAAATAGTGTAGTCAAAATCAATTTTGAAAATTTTAAGGGGGGTGTTTTCTTACCTTTCTGCATGTACATATAAAGTACGTTCTACTAATTGATATAAACTTGACTTTCAAAAGTATTTTTCATTGATAAATCAAAAAAAAAAATTGTATTCAATGAAATAAACAATCCGCGTTCACCCCCCCGCTATCTGGTTTACAAATAGGATGTGCTCGTATGTTCACGCCACGTGCTTTACAAATTACTTAATGAAAAATAAAAATAATAGAAATACCAAAAAAAACATAGATAAAATAGTGGTTTGTGCGAGGAAATAATACAATTAAAGTGAGCTCGATACAAAAAAAATTATATAAATAATTAACCACTAATTTTGATTGGATATTCAATTCTTATTTATGAATGATTTTAAACATATTTATGTATTCAAAAAAAAAAAAAAAATTTTATAACTTCTTTTTATGTGCGTAGATTTTCATAAATAAATTTTATGTTTATAAATGTACATAATTTAACAAATATTACTTCAATGTAATATAATGAATAGCTTCTAGTTATAGCATACTTAATCGTTAAACCTAGCTCTTATTTTACTTAACAAATAAAATTAACAAACTTTAAAAAACCACCGATAAATGTGGTTTGCTCCTTGCGATTTTCTTGAAACATAGCTAAAAACACGCTCGATCAAGTCACCTTTCAAACAAAAAAATCAAAATTGCTTCATCCGTTTAAGAGCTACAATGCCACAGACGAACACATAGACACACACGTTAAACTTATAACAACCCTATTTTTGTGTCGGGGGTTAACAAGCACAGTTCCTTCGATTTGCTGTTACAACAAGAGTTGCGTCAAGTTTAAGCCACCAATCCGTTCGAATTCGATATACACCCATGGCCAATTTTTCTTATCTCTCTCTGCCTCTCTCTCCTTTTTCGCGATGCCTTGCCATCTTCAGGTATACTTTGATTGTCCTTTTGATTTAAGTCTCTAGTTATGTGCTTTCTGATTAATCAGACAATGTAATTTTCGCTACCACGCCGTATACCGAACCTTAAATCCATAGCTCCTGATCATTACTCCCCTCTCCCCAAGGATACTTCTCATACACATCCGTTGATGAACTTTTAAAATGCTACTTATTTTGTTGTGTGACCAAAGATACACTTTTATGATTGCACAAGTAACTGAATAATAGCCGATGCCACAATCAATTTTTGTCAAAGTAAAAATTGTAAAACACTTACTCTCGCCACCGGGCAGAACGGTCAACTTTCGTTCCTCTATGCTAAATGAAATCGAGCAGTATACAAACCACAGGAGCAAGAAAAATAAATGCCTCCGATCTCATGTTCAATGTCGCTCGAGGCAAAACCGACATTATTTACTTTTGCTCGCTAGATGTGTAATATACCATTGTTTTTATAAAAATACTCTGATAATACTAATTGAGACCTACCACAATTATTATATGATTGGAATCTTTTATCCTTGAATGTTTGCAGCAAATAAAACAAATAGCACTTTATTTTACACACTAATATTAATTATCACTTAAATAATATTATTACAATAGTAAAAAATTTATTATTATTTAATTATTATGTGATGGAATCAGTTACATCTAAGTGTATAATTAATTAATAATTAATGCTTTTAGCTTGTGAATTTATAGTAGAAAATTTGGGACAAAACTGCCATAAAAACACATTACAACTAAAATCCTATTTTTTCAGTCTTTTGGGCATTTATCGTTGGGTCCAAAGATTCAAACAATGAAGAAAAAATTCGATCTGTATACAGAGGATTTATGGCAGATTCTTATTAGTTTTGATTTAAGTATATTAATAGATATAATATAAGTTTCTTTATATATTTCATACTATCGAGACTCACTGGATGTGGTAATGTGGTTTTCATTGAATAACAAAATTATTGTTGTTTTTTTTTCATAAAAATTTGTTGTTTGATGTTTTAAACCAAGCAGGGATGAGTATTCACTTAAGTTTTTTTTCGTAAAAGTTCAAATTTCAACCAAATTTTCAATTTTTTTTTTTGTATATTAATGACTGTAGTTTACAAAACTCTAATAGACAGCTATGAAATTGTTTGAAACTATGTTTCAAAAGATTTTCCTAAATCGTCATATGATTTTCTCAAGAAAAGAAGCGACCCAACGGGGCCTGCATTCTATCTTTTTTTTGACTAAGCCCAGCTCTCTTTACTCTGATCTCGAGTTCTTCATTTGATGATTTTGGCAAACTCTTCTATGATCATTATTATCTAGCTTTACCACCATCAACTAGGTTTTCCCAATTCCTACGAAAAGGAGCTTGCAAAAACTGTCAGTTTTCAGCCTTATTTGGGCATGAAATCTTCTCCATCTCTAAATAACGCCGCTCCACAACGTTATTAGTTGTTTTCCAGTTGAAAGTCTTCAATTGATGATGTATAGGAAGAAACCGTACCTTTCGTTATACCTGTGGTTATAATTTTGATCGTCTTTTTTGTCCTTCCTCGCCACTCTTCCAATCAATCGGTGATATAATCGAAATCTTTGTTAAGCAAATTTGTGGTATGCCTAGCAAAGATTTCTTAGTTAGTCATTGGCTTTGGCTAACCAATTGTAAACTCTCGGTACTATTTACTTTAGTGGCTTTAGATTTATTAAAAGACTGTTCGGTACTATACTTCCACGAGCCTTTGTTTTTTACTTTGTATAAAGTTTTGTAAATGCCCTAAGAATTAAGTGTTTCCCAAAAAGTGTATTTTACAAAAAATGTACAAACAATATTCAAGCCTATTTGAAAGAGACTTAATTAATTTAACGAATTAAAATTTTTTACGTTTTTAAATTTCGTAAAGGGAACTTCACTGAGTGCACGCAGCTGCTGCGCTACATGTTTTTCTTTTCTTAAAATGACCTTGAATAATGTCATAGCTCATATCAAAAAAAACATCATCAATTATTTACGTTAAATTTCACCTTTTTATGTAAAATGATACGACCCTACAGGTATGAAAATGAATGGTGTAAAGAAAATCTCAACAATATTGAGATACTTTAAAAATAGAATATACATTTATTATAAAAGCATGAAGAAAGGTCATATATAGAGAAAGTTTACAACTGAATAGACGAAAACGAAACCTTATCTTTAATGTGTCTTACACCGCACCGCGATGCTGCTGGAATGGAATACTATCTTTTAGAAGAGTAGGGGTAGTAGTGGGGGATGATAACTTATAACCACCAACAACAATATCAAATATGTTTTACATCGTTTAAACATCAAACGTTGAGAAAATCAAGTACACGTACCGTAAGTGACACTATGAAATTGTATGATATCATATTCATTAAATTAAATTACAGCTGATTTGACAATCAATTTGGATGGAAAATAATAGAATTTGCTAGCAAATTAGACTGGCTTTTAGTTTATTATAAAACTGGTCGGGCCCTGCGGTCACTTTTGCTATAGAAGAGACTGATGAGAGTAGTAAAAGAGCTTTTGATTTTATTAATATCAATCAAATAAAAATATTATTTTGAGAAAGGCAAAGATGTCGACAACCAGGGCACTGCAGAATCGAGGGCAACGAAATGATCGAAGAACTTATCCAAAAAGAAGTCTCAAACCTGTGCCAGAGCTCGTACAAAGGAATGTAAGAAAGTTAAGCTGATGAAAACTAGACGCAGTGCCGCAAAGCCAATCTAATGGATTGGCAAAAACGGGAAAGATGTAAATCTCCTGTTTTTGATGGTTATAGATCACTGCAAACTTAAAAGGCATTTTTTTTATCATTGGGTTAGGTTAGCTATATTAGCTTGGCCACGAAAGATAAACTTAGGCCACAGGGCCCATTGTGATACCCCATATGTGTTTAACAAACTTTTCCGCTGATCATTTCATTTATCAGCTTCTCAATTATTTTGATTCGATCGAGTTAGACAACAGTGCAACCTGTCTGAATTATGATAGCATATATGACATAATCTTTTCATCTTCAGGAAGAATTTCTTCGTATTCTGATAGAATTTACTATTCAGCTCGATCGAAAGGGGGAATTCGAGATGAAACAACCAAAGAGACGCTCTATAAGATAGCGTGCAAGACATGAACTGCGCATGTCAGAGGATTGAATAAGTCTCGAGGGTACGGGTTAACGTCCTAGAACGAGATATTTATCAGGCTTTTACCTCCCCCCTCTTGATATCAGTACTTCAGCCTGATTGCAGTACATTATTCGATCGACACCGAAATTTCTTTAGTAGCTGCCAGTCTATAACTAGTATGACATTTTAATATATAAATCATTTTGTACAAAAACAATTTAACCATCCCTAAAAAGAATAAATTAATTAATGAAAATAATGTGGTAAATCATGTTTGTAAGTGATTAACATTTTATGAATGAAAAATGTTTGGTAAAAAAAAAACTGAATGAAAAACAAGCACACAATGTATATTAACAAATTTTTTTGTATAATAAAACTTTTTAAGTGGCTACCAAGTAAATTTTGTTCTTTTTATCTCTGTGTAATAAACTAAGTGTAAACATGAAAAGATTTTGCTAAGAAATTTGTAATAAAACTAACCTTTCCTACTTACACTTACATTGTTAGTGCACTACACTGGATTAACGAAGAACAGGACATAATTTTTAACCTTGAGTTGATTTGTTGTGAATGGATGTTTATGTAAAAACTTTGTTCATGTACAATGAAAATTCAATTTATATTCAATTTTTTTATATCAGTGATTTTTTTTATGGCATATAATTATATTATAACCAAAACAGGTTTTGAAAATCACATCAAAGATTTTGAAATTATCATAAAAAAACAATTGATAACTACTTGTGGCAAAACATTTAAAAAAACATCACATTGCCTAGGAAATGAATTTTTTTTTTTTATTTGATAAAATTGATGAATTATGTATAATTAATTTTTATCAATGAAATTATTTATAAAATCAGTTTTTGAGGAAGGAAAATTATGTGTATTAAAAAAAATATATATATCTTAACACATATTATAGTGATGCACCTTTATCTACGACTGAATCCTCAAGAACAAATTAGAGCAAATGTGACTAACACTACAGTTCTGGTCTGCAGTCTGACTGGTCAAAAACTATTCGAACTACTGATGACTGGTCAAAAACTATTCGACCAGTCCTCAAATTTGTACTTTTTGGGTCAAAACTACCTTATATACTGAGTTTTATCGAAATTGGAGATAAAAAAGATTTTTCGATTTTTTGCAATTTTTTTAAGGGGGTAAAAAATCGATAAAAATGCAAAAAAAAATTTTGTTTTGGAATTTGATGAAATTCGGTAGATGGGGTAATTTTGATCCAAAAAGTATAAAAATCGCGTTAATATAATGATTGGATGCAGAATTTCCGAGATATCGCAATATTTGTATCGATTTTAGTCCATATCTCAAAAACTACTCGACCAGTCATCAAATGCACCCTATTTTTGAACTTTTTGGGTTAAAATTACCTTATATACTGAATTTTATCGAAATTGGAGATAAAAAATTTTCTCAAATTTATGAAATTTTTTTTAAGGGGTACCCCTTGAAAAAATCGAGAAAAACGCAAAAAAAAAATTTTTGTTTTGGAATTTGATGAAACTCGGTGGATGGGGTAATTTTGACCCAAAAAGTATAAAAATCAGGTTCATTTAATGATTGGGTGCAGAGTTTCTAAGATATCGCAATATTTGGATCGATTTTAGTCTATATCTCAAAAACATAGGGTTTTATTGATGTAAAATCCATTCCCAATTATCAAGATTTATATAAGCTAAAATTCAAAAACGAATGAACTAGCACCGTTGTATAATGTAATTGGCAATGCGTCCAAGTCCATTTTTGAATCAAATTACCAGTGCCGGATTAAGCCCATCGGGGGCCCTAGGCCAATAAAATTTTTGGGCCCCCCTTTTTTTAATAATTGTAAAATTAATCGTTATTTTGCATATTTTGAGTTTCAAAATACATATTATCATGAAATAAATTGGTTGAAAAGAAATTTTTTCGAAATTTGAAAAAAAAAAACTTGAAATTGAAAATTTTTGTTCAAAAATAATCATATCAGATTTTCGTGGGGGTCCTTGTCCGTCGGGGGCCCTAGGCCATGGCCTAGTCCGGCCTAATGGGTAATCCAGCACTGCAAGTTACCTTAATAAAAGATTAACTTTGACGTCATTACAATCTCTAACTGCCAAAAATTGTGTAGCTCCACCCCTTTATATGTAGTCGATAAACATAAACAATCACCAACAGTGAGACCAGTCTACATTAAAGAACTCGCAAAAGACGTAAGAGATCTTTTATTTATTATTAAAAAGTAGTTTTTTTAACCTCATTACGATACCTTTCAAAACAACATTCATCTTTAAAACATATATTATACTCTTCAGGTGTACTTTAAAATAAAATTAAAATAACTAACATACATTTATTACCAAATGACGTCACTAACCAACGTCAATGCGTTACAAAATATTGCAAATATTACGTCAACGATTATAAAATGTATTATATATTTAAATTTAAAAAAAAAAATAATAATAATAATGTTTATCAAAATTTAATTTATAAATTCAAATGTTAATTGAATCAAGTTTAATTTTTTTTGAAAAACATAAATAACAATGAAAAAAAAAATCAAAAATTGAAAAAATATGCTAATAATTTGATAAAATTTGCTACTTAATAGTTTCTCAAATGATATCTAGCGCCTTAGGATTAGAAAAAATCTACCAAGAAAACTTATTTATCGTTAGTAAAACTAAAACTGCGCATGCCAATGAAATATGTTTTCAATAGGGTATTCCACTATTTTTGAAAAAGTACTTCAAAATATTGATTTTGCTAATAAAGAGCCACCAAAAATTTATTTCGGAAAAATACACACGCTTTCTTGCCAAAAACTAACATTAAATTTTAAACCTTTTTTAAACTGTCAAAAACGCGGGCATCCAATTTGATGACGTAATATCGGTATCACTATATGAAATAACACAAATAATTTTGACAGATATATTCATAGACATCTGATTATAATATATATAAATACTTATTATCTATGTATATATTATATCCAGTTGTCTACACTGAACTAACTGATGATCTATGACTCATACCGCTATGACATCGCAGCAAGGCTTACCCGCGTTTTAGGTCACGTGATATACAGTTTAAAAATCACGATTTTTAATTTTAATATTTTAAAAGAAAAATGTGTTTTTATGGCTCAAAATCAGAATATTTAAGTATATTTTTACATAAATTTTAACTTTTTTCAAATTTCATGATTTATTTTTGACTAACGATAATACCCTATTGATAAGAGGTTGCTATAACTAATCAGTCGGGTGATATAACCTTTGTTAAGGTAAAATCTCCGTTACAGGAGAGCGTCCATAAACTACTAGAGTTTAATATTGCCAATAGAAAGGCGAACCAAAACATCATTGAAATAAATTTTTGGATAACACGAAAATCTCCGAAAATATTAAGTATTTAAATTTACAAACAGAAAGAGAGAAGAATAGCACGTGATGACGTCATAACTTGCGATAGCCATAGAGACTACATGTCAAAAGTGGTTTTACAAGTAAAAAGATCAGATCTTGTCATCTATTCTCGTACATTTTCAAATTTTAACGAAGATATACATTGAAATCGACATCGGGGCAAAGGCCTATTCAAAAAGAGGGACTAAATTTTTGCTGGATATTATGGCATAAGGAATTTTGTAGTCCGAAAAGTGCGTACTTCTTTATTACACATTATGTTATAGATTTAAAAAAGTTACCTAATTTGATGTAAAATCCAACATAGGTAATTTTAAATGACACATACTGAAAAATAGCACGGGAATTTCCAAACAATTATTACCTATATGATCCCATATCTTATTACTATCAAAAAAAATATTAGGTTAAAATCATCATAATATAGAAACACCACGTATTTTTATTATAACGGTTAAAGTTAACGGTACATTAAAAAATTCACAGAAATATTCAGGAAAATACACTTTTGGGAAAAATCTTTAATACCTTGATTTAGTAATAACATGGTTATTAAAAAAGTAATTATTGAGTAGTTTTTATTTAAATTTCCATCGATTACCTGATTAAATGATTTTTCCCAGAAAATACGGTTTTTTCTTTACAATTAAAACTATGAAAATTATCTAATATTATGAAAGATGTTGAGAACTATCTTAGAGGGTGTGGCACAAAAATATGGTAAATTTTAAGTTGCAATTAAAATGGAAATGTTAATTTTTTATTATCGCCTCAGAAAAAACAATAAAGATCCCCGCGCTATACTTATCAGAAATGCTATCGTCAAACTTTCTGAAACTTTAGGAAAGTGTGAAAGTTAGTTCTAACTGAAAAAATTCAACGGTCTTTTGTAAAGTTTTTGGTTTTGAAGATGTACCCTTTATCAAAAACCCCCTTTACAAAGTCTTCTAAGGAAATCGTGCCAATCATAAATTAAATTCTGTATGCAAAACTTTAGTTTCGATTCTAGATTTTAACGATGCTAGACATATCTAAAAAAAAAATACTCTTCTAATCGCTAAATGAGCTTAATTTTTATGTTTATTGAGTCCCTATTACCCTATTATTCCTTTTAGAGTATTTAAGTCCTAACTATCCTAAACATTCTTAGCCACGTGGACAATTATTTAAATTTAGACATATCTCGAAAAATACTTTTGAATTATTATATGAGTTGAATTTTTTTAATTTTTTTGATATTATTTAGCCTAAATAATCAGAATAATAGCGACATCTTTATTACATTAAAGTACTTAATCAAAGTGCAACACTACTACTATCAGTGTATATCAATTGAGTGAAATTAAAAAAATGATAAAAGATGGCATTAAGATCGATAAATATTGTGTTCAAAATCCCCCCACACTTGAGAATGCTAAAATAACCATAATCTAAATTATCCAATTTCAAATCCAGATTTCAGATTTATTTATAACGGCAATTTCAGTGATTTTGAAAAAAATAAATTCTCATATGTATTATGATGGTTCATGACTTGGATGAAAACACTGAAATGAAAAGATCAAAGCGCAAAACAATGTTAGGTTAAAGTATAAAAGTTTTGCTTAAGTATAAAAACGTAAATAGTTCCAATATTTTAATTTACTTACCTCTAATTCGATGAACGATCCTAAACCGTCAACTTCATCGACATGAACACGCGTTTGTCCAATAAGAAACAAAAGGCGTTTCTTCGAAACTGTGCCTTGAACACCAAGCGAAGCCGAAAGGATTCCATTTAACGAGTCGTATGTTTTTGAATCCACATCCATTTTCTTATAATTACATAATTTTGCGCCTGTTGCATTAGGTCTTACATAAAATATCAATTCAGCGATAGGTTCATCTGTTTTATCCTAGAAATATTTGATTTTGAAAAATTTGAATTTTTTTTATTAAAAACTAAATCATACCTCAAATTTTCTTAACTTTAAACGACCTTCTTGTACATTGTAAAACGTATCAAATTGTTTGATTATTTTTCCTTCTGTATCAGCGAGTCCTTTTATAATTTCCAATTTTTCAGCAACATTGTCTAATGTGGCTTTCATTTCTATATTACGTGCATCTGTGACTTGGGATGTAAAATTCATTTTTAAGTGTAAACTTGGGCAAAACTTGAATAAAAATAACGCAATTCTATTTTTAAAAATTTAAATACTGAAGGTATAAAGATAAACAAAACTGAAGCTAGGAATAGAAGTGGAGTAGTACCAATTGGCAATAGTAATTCAAAAAACCTCTAGGGAGTTGTATTTAGTCACTATAATACGGAAGCCTGAATGCCTCAATAGCTTTTTTTTAAAAGTGTCTACCAACAAATATAAAACCAACTAGTTCACTTTCAACAAGTGCACTTGTGACTTGTGGGCATGAAGGTTTCTTTATAACCTTCATGCTTGTGAGACATTCTGGAAACAAACCTTTTTGAAAATGTCAGTCGGTAATGACTATTCTTTAATTAGCCACTACCGAAACTGTCTGGAATTAATAATGATTAATAATTGTATGTTCCGATTTAATGATAATAATTAAATTTAATGATAATGTTTATAATTTGTCTAACGTAGTTAGTTAAAAATTTTTATTAATATTATTTAAAAAATTTTAAAAAAAGATCCGATAGATTATCTGATATGAGTACTGATAGACTTTTTTATTTGAAAAAATGATTAATTTTGTTTCGAGTAGTATGTCAAATATTTGAAAGGTCTGGTTCATATGTCGAAGGCATTGAAATTGAAAAAAATATCAAGATAGATTTCGATGAGTTTGTTAATGAAAATTTTCGAATCAATCAGATAAAAATATAAGATTTGAGCAATTACATTCAGAATTAATGTTTAAAGATGCGATATTTGAAAAGTTTTCGCACCTACCGATCATCTGCAATCTGCATGATGCATAGCTATATATTTGGTTGAACTATGATTTTCGAGCATTGTAATTAAGAATAATCTTTGGACCTTCAATAAAATATTTCCCATGTTACTGCTATTATTAATTGTAATACCTTAATAATATTGAGTAGGTACTAAAGATCAAAAATTATTTCTTGATAAAACAAAAAATTTAAGAATAGAAATTCTCCTAATTATCAGTTAAGATGATAAAACCAAAATAAATACGATTTTTTAAAACAAGTCCAAAGAATTATTATTATTAAATAACTGCGAAATTCTATTTATAATTCTAAAAAGTAATTATGTAAATTAATTTTATATTCTTTAAAAAATAGTTTTTCTCAAATTTCTCTTAACTGAGACCTTTTCTACTGAGACTCCTTTAAAATTTTTACTTTTTTTAAGTATAACTAAATTTTAAGATACTTAGTTAATTTTTCCCTTAAGGTTGATCGGGCAGCACACTGCAATTTTGCAAGTAGACTTAAAAAAATTTAACAGAAATTAAAAATTGTATTTTGTAAAGTATGAATTAGCAACTAATAACACATCAAAATTCAGATTTCTATTTAAACATTGCTTTAATGTCCGATCAACCTTATATTAAGCATTATCCGACCATTTTTCTTAGCTATAAAAACTAAGCCGGTGCTGTACACACCTAAATAGTGAACTTTAGCCAAGTGTTATTAGATAAACAACAAAGTTTTTTTTTGTAATCAATAGAACAAAGAATTATAATATGTTTGATTTATCTGTTAATTATTGTATGGTTTTGATGAATCATATTCTTAATAATACCATAAACAAAGGATTAATCAAACAAATTTTAGCACCAGCTGTTTAATGTACCAAAATTATTTTTAGTATAATGGCAAAAAGCTTTATTGACCAAGAGACTAGCCAAATATGAGTATTTACTGATGAAATTTAGTATGTGAAATTACAGATAACAAATTAGGAGCTTTACTAATTAAAATTATCTTTTCGGTTTAAAGTTATTTCAAGAAATTATTGTTTCCAGTCAAGATATCCAGCTAAAGAAATTTACGAAGAAAATATCGAAATAACTTTTTAAGACAAGATTTCTATCGATTCTTTTAGCAACCTAATGAATGATATTTGAGATATACTTTTTTACGAATTTTTCCAATAAACAATGGATATTTATATAAGTGATTCCATATGTGACTGACTTATTAAAATATTTATCACGTATCACTTGACATTTTTTCTTACGAATCTACAATGGTTAGACCTAAGCAATTACCTCACATATTGGCACGCTTAAAATCGCTTGACACTCAGTCTATATAACTCTAAAGTCACTAATAAAAATTAAAGTATTTGGAATTTTAACATTCTTATAAACATAAATAATGAAATTTTATTGAAAACTTAATATTTACGAAGATACTGAAAACTTTAAGTACTACAGTGTTGGCACCATATTAAAGAGAATTATACTATCAAAACTAGTAATATTTTTTTCCATTCATGGTATCCTTTCCATGAAATCACTCATATGATTCCAAAATTTTAAGTATTGCTTTCTGATTTTCTTTTTCCACAAAAATAGTTTTGTTAGCGTATCTATAGGCAATTTTAAGTTACGATGTAACATAGATTGCCTACATTAGATAGTCAATGAAGTTTGCCTAAATTGCTACGTAGAACGTAATGTTAATAATTACGAAACTCTCTTATCAAAATGTTTTTTAACTTCCGATAAGATCACTTTAAATAAACGACCCATTCGATCTTTATTAATATAAATTTTCCATTTTCTAGTTAAAATTAAATGAAACCTGTTTGACCTAAATAATCTTAAAAAGAAATTGATTTTTTTTTTCTGTTGGTCAACAAAAAAATAATTTTTTTTTAACATGCAATCATTTTTATCATCTTTTTCTAACTCTAAAATATTGTGTAAAATCAATAGATATTGTTTTTATTTATAAACACACAAGCTAATTGTGATAGCCTTTGTGTTTGGCCTTTTGTAATTTTTTATATTTATTACATAAGGATTATAATATTAATATGATCGATTTAGATCTAAATGATCCAATAAAAAAGAAGTGTTTCTGCCCTGAATATACACGATTTCTTTTCTGAATTATATATTTTGTGTTTGTGATAAGCAAGAGTGATGAAAAGAGTCGATAACAAGTGGCAAATTTCTCGAAAAACGTCAAAGATGGAATTCATTCTCAAGTAAATTAAGTCTTTCAATCGCTACGTCAATCGTCATGTAGAACGAAGAACTATATAGATAGTAAACTCACTTTATTTATGAAATAAGTCATAAAAAATTTCCCCAAAAATCCAGTAATAGCCCACTAAATTCGGTAGACCGACTTTTTCCTGAATTGCGTATCTCTAAACTTAGATTTAGGCCTAGACTAATATCTGAGTCTTGTCGAATTTTCTAATAAGAAATTCCGATTGTGTGATGTCACCCTGAAAATGCATATAAATAAATACACAAGCCTTCTCTTTACATATTAGTAAACAGATGTGTTATTTGTAGCTAAGTGTACATCCAAGTTTTTAAGGATATTCGATCACGGTACCGGAGTTGGAATAACATTGGGAAAATGTTAATTTTTTTTTAAATTTTGGTTCTCATTTATTTTTATTATTTTTTTTATCGAAATTTCTCATTAAACTCATAATTTAAAAACTTCGCGAACTTCTTACAAGTATTAAAAGAGAGAGGCGTTATGTAGATCATTTTTTCTAAGTTTTGAGCTTAAAATTTTTTTAAATTTACGTCATGGTTTTAAGATCCTTAATGACCAAGAAAGGTTCATTTTCTCTAACTTCGCCAAAATCATTTACATTTTTAAGCTCGGGTGCTCATACACCCTTAAAATCATCAATAATTGACCATGGTTTAGCGGTGACCTGTATAGAAAGTAGTAATGTAATAATTTTTTGTACGTCATTAGCTGACTTGACCCTAATATTGACATTTGGAAAAATTTCAAGCAAATAATAATATAATGTTGAAAAAAAGTTTATAATATATACTAATATTTTTATTTATCTCATTTATATTACGCCAATTCAGTAAATTATTATTTATTTTTAAAACATCACAATTTTATTGTAGAGTTTATTTAAGTAAAATTGAGCCTTCAAAACTATTTTATTTTTACTTTACCATTATATATCAGCCTCTTAAAATAAAAAAGGAGCTGATAAATGAAATTATCAGTGGAAAAGGTGGAAAAACACATATATGGTATCACAAATGGGCTCTATAGCCGAAGTGTGCCCTTCCTAGATACTCAATATAACCTAACCTAAACCTAACCTATCATTATTTAGGTAAAGCATAGTAATCATGCAAAAAATAGCTATAGGATTTTCCACAATATTTCATGTTTTAAGGACCCCTGAACAAATTTTTCTGTTTTAGAAATAAGATATTACTGTTCTGAAAAAGTTACACTTTTCATGATATGGCGACTATTTGAAAGTCTCACCGTAGCCAGTATTTGCTGTAATAAAATTATCATGAATATGATCCTAATATAAATAAATTTTCTGAATTCATCATATCTGATTTTTTATTCTCTTTTGAAAATAAACTTATTTTTGCAAAATTATTAAGTGTGAGTTAAACTAGCTAAACCATTCATTCATTAATATTTCATCAAATTAACTAATAAAACGTAATTTCGTTTCTCAGAACCAGTAAACAAGACTTTAATGAGATTAAATTTTCTAGTGTAGTGTTTACCAAAATGTTTATGAAATATTTTTTTATAGTCATCATTAAGTTATTGTTGTTTACAAGAAATACTATTTAGCAAAAAAATAAAAATTTTATCATAATTATAAAAAAACTAATAACACTTGTACAAGAGATTATTGACGATAATCATTAGGTTAGGTTATCATAGAATTAATACCCGGAAAATTTGGAGATAACAGTGCTATTTTTGTTTGTTATTTATTTGACTTCCAAAAAAGGACATAATTTGAGAGCATTAACGCAAATTATTTTTTTAAATTTAATTTTATGAAAAAAAAAATCGTCCTTAATCATTATAGGACTTTAAAAATACCAGTTTCGTAAGATTTTGGTAAACAGTGGAATTCAAAAATTTACGTTATTGTTTCTTTCTTATTGCTATGTCAAACTGAGTACTATAAAGATGGGCGGTTGTTTTAAACACATATAATTACAAAAAATATAATATCTTTATATACTTTTGATAGATAGGCATAATCAATCTTTACATCAATATTTGTTTTGCGTGTTTGTCTAAAAATAATCGCACTCGATCAAATATTAACAATTGATGAGATAGAATTCAAATACCTTCTTATTTGTCGTTAGATTACTAAAATTATATACTCTGTTGGCAATATTCTGGATTAATAATAGAAGTAGTACCTATAAATCTTAAATATATCTGTAAAAATTTGATTTGCATCAAAAGTGATAGTGGATAATATTTTTTTGAATTGTACTTGATAAATTGTAACCATTTGACGATTATTAGTGAGTGATAATCGTCAAATGGGTAATCCTCTCTACAGTTTCACTTATTTTTTAGGGGGCCGATTTTGCTGGAGAAAATCGGTTCATCAATAGCTGAATTATTGTCGTGAAATTCGTATATTGAAATTTAGCTAAATCGATTTACTGATATTTAACTGATAATTGGTTCCTTGATCAACAAAAATTATATTTGGTTAATAAAGGAGTACAGTTTAAGATGACTTCCTAAATCTATAGTATATCTACCCAAAAATCAATAATGATATCTTGAGGCTCTGCAAACATTACAACTGTACTCTCACATAATTGCCTATAGCTAAGCATCGTAAGCGGAGCAAGAAATAAGCAACTAAAATAAAGAAAAAGTAGGTATAAGTTTTTTATTTTTTGTATTCAATATTTTGAATAGGTTCAATTAAACTTTAACCTATTGCTCTCAATTTTCCATATATTTATTGCAGCTGTTAAAGCTTTAGAATATGTTGTTACCTTGAAATGTAATTAAAAATAAATTAATATTAATGTTGGAATTACAAATTTTTATTTGAAGTAATTTCACAATAATTATTGTATTTTGACCTTGAACAAAGCTGAATATACAAAGTCTAAACTTATTATAATTTTTAACATGCATGAAGAATTTTTAGTAAGCATTTGATATACTTTTATTTGAAGGAAAAGAAAATTGATTTTCTGGAAATTCTAAGTAGTAGAAAATTTTGCTCTCGCTAAAACTGTCTTGAAATTAGCACAAAGAAATATCCTAATTTTTTAAAAGCGTAAGGCAAAAAAGTGTACAATTACTTTGTTTATGAATTGTTCTGGGTTTTCAGAAACAAGAGTACAAGCTTGTGTTATTTTATGTTGTTTCTGTTTCCGCATTGAAAATTAATTAATAATTTTCGAGCTTTCGTTAGCTTATTATTCAAAGAAGGGCGCACATTCTGCCACATAAAGTATCAAAATAACTTTCGATTTCTTTAAGATTTTAATATAAGAAAAGGGCGAAATAATGAGAGTGTCGATGCCGATTTGCAACGGTAGAGATCTGGTAATTTGCTCGCTTAAAACGCTATTAAGCAAATTCTAAATTTTTTCGTATTTAGGTACATTTATAGTTCCTTTTGGCATATTCCGTATGTCTTCTGGATTCTGTAGAGATGAGGCAGTAAAAGCTTTATTACTTTAATATTATTATAAGTGAGCGCAAATATTATTATAAAAATATAATATTATAATATCTTTATAATCTATTGATAGATATGGGCATAATAAAAGTTAATTTCAATATTTATAACGCGTGTTTTTTCTAAAAATAATCGTACTCGATCAAATATTAACTAATTGATGAGATAGAATACAAATACCATAATTATTTGTTGCTAGATTAATAAAATTATAAAACTTGCATAACTGCTGTTTAAAAATAATAAAAAGTTGTAGTATACCTTTTATAAAGCAGAAAAATACATTTGTAAACTCTATTGAAAACATTTTGAATATCATCTAAACCAATGGGCTTCTAAAAAGAACCACACCACTGTTTTTGAACCAATGAAGACTGATGATAAACATACTACGTCATCGCCTGATAAGAGCCCAACTGTTAATAACTAACACACATATACATACAATTAAACCAGATGTACTTAAGTTTACTATATTTTAATCCATTCCACGTCTAGATTCCATTGTACATAGAACGTATAAGCTAGAGAGTGACAAGAATATACGTATATGCTTATACTAAAAAAAGAACGTTGCACACTGACATCTGGTTTTCTCTGAATTGAGTAAAATGTTGTACAAACAAGGCTGTTTCATCTGCACATCAATTTAAACGTCATAGAGAATAAGGCCTATTGTATAGAGAGTTATTTATTGCTTTGATGAATGTCATCCTACTAATAAATTGTTGGAATGTTTGCACGTTCAGGTCATAAAGGTTGGATTGAAAAATTTCTATACTCAACCTAGATGATTTTTTTTTACTGTTAGAAATATGAAAACTTTACTACTCTGGCGCCAGTCAAAAGTAAAACATACAAAAAAGTCAATCAAGACCACCACCTTTCTTTCTTGAAATGAATTTGAATTGAAATATTTCCTGGCATTAATGCCAAGGTCTTAAAGGTTGTAGGTAGTATGTTCTGACACAACCTACTAGGATTGTTTTCAATTTGATCAGACTATCGAATTACAGTTGGATCTAATTTTCTGTTATTTGCCGATCTTCATAGGCCTTTTATATTCTGGTGAGCATTACAGCAATATTTCTTATATTCTGTCTAGGTATATGACACTGCGTTCTATCTTCCATATTCCAGCACATTACATCATATTTCTTACATTCTTTCTTTGGATATGTCACAAGATTCTAAAACATTCTGCGGAGTTACCTAATGCTCAATTTCACTCATCGATCTTCGCAAATTTTCGTTCGGTGGTTGCCATAAGTGTAGTATTTTATTCAATCACTTTAGACATACCAAAAGAAAGAATGTAAAGAAATTATTTTTCGAAAACAACACTCCAATACAGTTTCTTTTCTTCTGTTTTCCTCAAGACTCTTCTTCATATGCCCATATGATTTGTTTCTTGTTAGGGAATAAGTTTCATTGACGTTCGTTTCGTACTCTTGTGAATGAAGTCTGTTGAGATCCATTAATAACCCATTAAGACAAGGGTAGGTATGTTTTGAAAAATAGATAGCTTAAACAAAAAATTTTAAATAAATTTTTTTTTCTAGTATATTCTAAATGGATAAATATTATAAGGATTATTTATCAGGTAGTTAAAATTTGACGATGTTATCTTAGTGTTGGCATTGGTAACTAATAATGGTTTTAAAGTATATTTTATGATAACATTAAAAGTCCAAACTTGTACGTACATGTTATCAATGAACATAAAATTATTTCAATAAAAATAGATAAAAAAACGGGTCTATTTTAATTACGGTACCTGTTCTTTAAACTAAAAAGGAATAGTTTTACTTACCTTCTCTAATGTCTAATCCAACATAAATGGGGGTGTGTCAGATTAGTAATAGTCTTCACCGTTGAATGACCGGCGCTCACGGTTTATAACCGTCATTCGATGGATTTCCATTTGGCTTGTACTAACTTGCTTTACTCAAAAAAATTTTGATTCTTTAGACATAATTAAGTACGTATTAGCGTCAATTGGAATCAATATATAGCAAAGTCGCAAAACTAAGTTGTTTTCGTAAACATCTTATTTTAACAATAACAACGTATTTTCCACTTCCCAAGGATTGTAATTTATTAATTTGTTTTAACAAATAAAAAGTTTAAAGTTTGTTTAATTTATTGGTTGACGCTTATACCAAATCATTTTGAGATTAACATGATTGAAATAATGCTTTTCTTATCAGCGCTGCTAAAAATCATCAGTGCTCAAACTTTCAAGCTAAATGTTGTAAATACCGTCTAAAATCATTGAAAGGTTGGAAGACAAATCCACCTCAAGAGTTATAAAACTGAAGTAAAATAAGTTTGAAAGCGTTGTCTAGTTCATTGTTCTATGATAGTTAAAATGTGAGAAACAATCTAAGCATTACAAAGTAAAATTTAAAATTTAAAAAATTGTCGTGCCATTGACATTCAATCTAGCTAGTATCACAAAGGTGACAATAGTATGAAGACCTTAATGTTGACACTAACTATAGATTTTCTTTTTAAGTGCGTAAAAGAATGACTTTTTTGTTAGCTACGAAATCAATCTATTATCAAAAAACATATTGTCAACATTTTTTACATAAATTCTACCATCAAACATAATTCATGAATTTAATTAATTGATACTGTCAATATATTAATTAAAAAATGTGGACGTTATCCTAAATAAATTGACACACGAATCATCAATAATTTTTTTAAAACATAAAACAAAAGATAAACTAACTACACAATTGAATTATTATAACAACAAAAAAAGTGATATTCACACACAGATATCGAAAAATAATTATTACTTACTAATCTTTTTAATTAAAATATTAAAAAAAATCATTTGAAATGAGAGTCAAACCTTATGACAATAATAAATCAGACAACTTGGTAAATAATAAAATTAACATTTTTCATTTGATGAGAATTGATAGGAAGTTAAATAAAAATGTTTTATCACATATTGAATATTTAAAATGACGTTTAAACATAACCATACTGTATTTTATAATAACACATGAATAAAATATTATTCGCATTGTGATATTCATGCACCTCTCTCTTTTACATACACATCTTACATGTATGTCTTACTTTATTTAAGTGACACATGTAGTAGGTAAAACCGTTCGATTAGTGCGGTGAGGCTGGCTGAAATTGAATATACAAAAATCGATGAGCAATTTTTTTCTTTTAATTCGCATGAACTAAATTTATGAAGTAAAATGGAATTCGAAAGGACGAACTCTTTAAAAAATTGATGCTTGCTTTTCTAAACCAATTACGAAATGTTACCAAATCTTTTATTTTGGGAAACACGATATTAAACAATTCCTCTCATTTGTTAATGTAGTCTTAATTTGTCCAATTTCTGGTAAGGCGCAATTAATAGCATACAATTTCTCAGCAAAACGCAATAAAAAAACAAGTAAAAACAAACAATTGACCGAGTAAATGGTTGAAATACCGTGTATAGATAGTGTTGATTACACTGTCACACTACATATCTATACATGTCACAGATACATAACTGATAATCCCTTATAATTACATACTGTGCAATTTGAGCCTAATTTGCGACCTCACAGGTAAACAGAGATGTTAACGAAAGCATGTTTCAAACAAAAGTTTTATTTTTTTATAAGGAACATTTTTTATAATTAAATTTTTGCTCTATCACTAACGGTTTACAAGATGGGTCATACGAATCCAAGAGCTAATAGGGCTTTTCATTTACAAAATGATTCTTTTTTGTTTCGGACTTTTTTTAATCAAGTAAAGACATATCCTATATCTTCTATCCTTGCCAAAAAGCGCTACTTGAAAAAGATAAAATATATTTAAATTTCTTAGGTTGAATAGTTTTTTGACAACTGTCCGAAACAAAAGCAAATCGATGAAAAGGTCTATTGACTTATGTTGCTCATTTACGAATTCGACTTCACTTTTTACGCCCTGAACACGCTATAAAGATATCAGCTTGACATCTTTTTTCGTTTTTAAATTATCGTGCTCACATATGGACAGACAGACAACTGCAAATGCACTAATTAGGTGATTTTAAGAACACCTATATCAAAATTTTGTTCGTAATATCAATATTTTTAAGTGTTACAAACTTGAGACTAAACTTAGTATACCTTCATATATATTACAAATATACATGGTATAAAAATTCTCTCACCGGTTTGTTGTATACTCAATACAAATAGGAGTCTATACTTTGTTAGATTATTTTACAATAAAATTATTGTACACATGAAGTTACCGTTCAGTAGTGAGCTGAATTCAAACGAGGAAAGTTCTCTGCTTTGTAAATAAAATATTTTTTGTTATTTGTTTGTTTTTGTAAACAAAAACATAACGATTTATAGAGAGCTGTCAAATAAAAAGAAGAAAAACAAGTGAACAAATTTATTTTTTAATGTGAATTTGTGTTTTGTGATAATTATATTATTTATACGGAAAGAAAAATGAATTTATCATTCGCTGGATGCGGATTTTTGGGTATCTATCATGTGGGTGTTGCTTGCTGTTTTCGACAATATGCTCCACAATTATTATTGGATAAAATATCAGGCGCATCTGCTGGAGCTTTAGCAGCATGTTGCCTGTTATGTGACTTACCGTTAGGTAAGGCTTTAACAATATGTAAGGATTTGTATTGTAAAACAAAAATTATTTTCTGGAAATACTTTCGACTAATAAGTATCTTTTCTATTTTAATATCTTATGTTAAGTTTTCTAATACTAATTTCACTAATTTTCTTCTTTAGTTCTGTAAGATTATTACTTTTACCGGCTTCAAATTTGTTGTTTGTCCCAATTTAAAAAAATTCTTTGCAATATTTTTAAATCCTCAGTAGAGCAGAAGAACAATATATCTCTATTTCTCTTATGTAATTATAACGATATTACTGCATAGTGACGTAATAGTTCACTATTGCTAATATCAAACACACATATAAATATATTTTGCAGTCCTCAGAGATTTGAAAACTTCATATTTGAGACTGACTCTCGATAAAACTAATTAGAGTCTAGGCAAGGATTTTGATTTCGGATTTAAACTCTTTAGAAACTCTAGTTTTTTGATCATGCCTAATGGCATTCCCACGGAGCTTTAATCAGAATCTCTTATCAAATTTCACTTTGCCGGGATTCAACTTTTTGCTACCAAAATGTTCTAATTTAATCGACTGTATTGCAGTCAATGCCTATAGTTTTGCAAAAATTTTAAGGCGTAGGAGAGCTTCGCAACATAGAGTGGCAATGGCTAAAAGTCATTGTCATCCGTCAACTCATTTTTAAACGATAGTATTACTGACGCTTTGTTGTTGCCAAATAGCCCAAAAAAAAGAAGTATTAGGGTGTTCCGAACAGAAAATATTATAAATTTTAATAAAAAGAAAATTATTAATTTAAAAATAAATTTTTATTATTATTTAAATTAAATTTTGATAAAAAAACAAATAATTAAAAATGATAATATTGGAATGTTATACTTAAAACTAGATCAAACCCGTAGGGGACTAAACCGAACAAAGTTTTTTTTCACACCATTGCACATAAATAGAAAATAGTTTAGGTTTTATCTCTGTAGAAAACTCTCTAGCAATACTTACTTTTTCTATGCAAAATTTGAATTTCCATTGACTTATAGGTCTTTGTGAAGAGGATATCGGACATCGTATGCTTAAGATAATTACACCTATAATATTATTTATATTATTTCAAAAATTTATTGTGTGAAAGTTTACAAAATGTCATTAATCTTTTTTGTTTTAATTTATTTATCCTATAAATGGATAAACAACAGTGGCGGTTCTCTTGACCTTACTAGGAAGTTCTCTTAGTCAGATAATGTCTTTGGTAAATACAAATATTTACAAGAAACAATTTGTTGAAACAGTAACTTGTTGTTACCTATATTTAGACAAGGATTATTCAAAACTAGCTGAAAAACAAATTTTGCACAGAATGCAAATAAAGAATAGATTACAGCAGTCTTACTTAGAAAGGTCGCATTGTCAGTTACAAGGCAACTAAGACAATAAAGATTTAGACTCAAGAGTTGGCCTCAGTTAAGTAGCCGAGAATGAATGATTTAAGGGTCTACTCTTAGAGGCTTTTAAGGACTGGACTAGGGACCTATCAATTAGTCTGTATCACGGAGTTTTCTCTTTTATTCTGGTTCCACTGTAGTAAAATGCCAATCGAAAATCGTATAGAACGATTAATTCTTTTTATTTATTTTGTTGATTTGGGCCCAATATTATACCTCCCTTCATATAGGTAGTCAATCTGAAGAAAGACTTAAACAAAAAGTAGGTGTAGAAGCTGTTTACAAATCTTACTTCCGTATAAGGCTCTTGAACTTTCCGGTACGCCGCTGATGTGTAAAAGCAATGATTTTTTTTTGCCATAGACCTTTATAATGTTATTGTACAAAACAGGTATCGTAGAAGGTCAATAACTTTCATCTTATAAAAATAATTGTATAATGATATATCTATTAAATACCTTTTTGTAAAAAGTATTAAAGACATTTCTCACGTGTCACTTAAAATTTTTAAGTTTTAATTCACGTTTCTTTTATTTTCTTTATTCCAATTTCATCCAATTATTGTACTATTTAAAAAAATTAAGAATTTTAGGGGGAGGAACCAATAGGGGAAGGACACATTCAGGCTCCCAAAAAGTAGTGGGAGTAAACTGATTGAGTAGATGAACCTAAGACCTCCTAAAATCGATTCTATAGATAAAATAACGTAGGAACGACCTTTTCCTTGCGTAAAACTTTCAAAGTCATGCCAATGTTTACGCTATTAAGAATTTTAGATATACTTTGGATATAAATATTAAGTGATATAAATATCGAGCATATTTCCAGGATTAGGTTATTTTTTAACGATACTCATCGGGATCGTTAGGTTTAGCTAACCGTCTTAACTAAGAAGATGGTGTTTATTGTCATAATTGATGTCATGATAGCATTGTCTATCTATTAAGACAAAAATTGAGTATTATATCTGACTTTCTCAAGTTAAAGAAAACTGTAGCGAATTGTTTACACTGAGTTTAGATTTTGTTTTGCTTTGTTCTATCTACCTAGAATAATTAGGAACTCTCTGGGTGGCACTACCTGGTGCAGTTTCTCTATTCAGTATACTGATAATAAGATAATAATCTAGCTAAACCTTCTTACTTCTATTTAAATTGAACTATGTTTTTAGTGTATGCTCTATAGCTAGAATATAGAACAAATCTATCTGAAGACTTCTTCATGTTAGAGTTAGTCCAGCTAGACCAAAGCTCGTACTTATTAGATCAAATCTTGCTATAGTTCAGTTGTGCCTTTATCGTCTTTATAACGATACAGACAGTCATCGCGTTAACTTGTTAGAGTATGGGTAGTGGCTAATATAATAAAAGTATGAATATAAAACAGAAAAATTTTAATATTAAAACGAAATACTTAAAGTAGACTTTATCTTACATGTGTTAATAATATGGATTACTGACAATCTTTAATGATTGAAGTAATAATATATAATTAAACTATGCACCATAAATTTAAAAAAAAATACATATGTGTTCGTTCTATCAATTTTTTAGATAATCTATGTATGTACGTCATAGTTTATTTTCTCTTATTATTAAAGTTATATTTACAAAAATTAAAACACAAATTAAAAGTAGTATAATATATGATGCCGTACCCACATTAGCCACGTTATAATCCGGCTACCCACCATCTACGAAAAACAACCCTAACCTGAGTTACTCATTCAACTTGCGGTTGATTCAATCTACGCTATTGCGAATTTAGAATCTGTGAAACCGAAACACAAATCGGTCGAAATTACGATCTGCCTACCACATATATATTTGAGTTTCTGTTTTTATAATTTTTTTTGATTAATTATTCCCAAATCAACAAGAGTATATAAATAAGAATTCAATTAACATTTTTATTAAAGGCTATGCAAGATAAAAAGGTATGTTTATATTTTTGAAGTTGACAAAGGCTATATATCTCGTATTTTTTCAATACCGTTATATTGAGAGTGATAAAATAATAATTAAGTCAATATATTAAATTATTTATTCAATAAATTAATTTTAACAGTTATAAGACATCTTTAGGCGCCCTTTTTGAAATTATGCCTTTCTATTTATGTTTTTTATAGTATAAAAAGAAATTTTCCGACTGTAAACTTAGCTTTGCCTGCCTTTATGTTTTCTTGTGACTTAGAATCTAGCATTGATATTTACTTATAAGCAAGATCAGATAACTCAGGAGAAAATGAAGAGAGTCAACCATGGTTGCTCAGTTGTTTAAAGCGAAACCAATTCCGTTGGTAGTATGGCTAGGTTAGCGGGTTTGATTTCCTCCGTCGCAACAAAAAAAAAAATTTAATTATTGGTTGTGATGGGCTGGTGTAGTGCATGATATATATATATATATATATATATATATATATATATATATATATATATATATATATATATATATATATTCATGAAGGAGGTGCACTCAGCCTCTGAAAATAATTGAGCAGTTAAAAAAAGAAATTATCAGCGGAAAAGCTGATAAAACACATGGATATCACAATGGACCCTATAGCCTAAGCGTGTCTCTCGTGGACAGCCAATATAACCTAACCTATGGTGATGAGATTACGAAAAGCGCTGTACTGGATATCCGACAACTACAATTCAGTAGTCTCTTAGTCCTACTGCTATCAATCTGGTATAATTCTCCTTGTTACTTCTTTATGTTTCTCCCTTTTCCCGTTGAAAACTTCACGCATGTCTATCTACTCCTAAGCTTCCGTTATTAATATTCTGACATTTCCTACGATTCTACACAGACCATATCTGTCTTGTCATATCACAAGTATTATATCGTTTATAAGGCTCAGATAAGAATTGGACAGGATGCGCACATACGTCGTGCATCCTAACAAAGGTTTGTTTACAAATCTATTGTTTACAAGAACCAGAAATTTTTCGTAAACACAAAATAGATTAATCATCAGTATGATTAGGAAATTAGCATATGTCATCAACAAACATTAATGATGCATAGATTGAAGGTTATTAATTTGGTTTTATTATGTATGTTAGGTCGCATCGTATTAAGCATACTGCAAATTAGAAAAACAACTCGTATATAGATTTGTTTTTCTCAACTCTAATATTAAGGTGAAGTACTCTTACAAAGTATGTGAGTAAATATTTTATATTTTTCATAAACAAATCAAATAGATAATTATGTTATGCATATGTGAGTGTAATGACTCATATTGTTTGTTTATAATTAAATGTATGTTTTTAATAAAATATTTTATTTTTCAAAATTATTTTTATTGATAATTAAAAGCACGTTTGTATGTATGTTTGTAAGTTTTCTTCAAAAGGAAAATTTTGTAAATAACTTTAATGTTGTAAAAATACAATTCAGCAATATAATTCAAATAAGTTAATAGTTTGAACTAATTATTATAAACTATTATTATACTCTTTCTTCAGTAACGTAACTGCGTAACAATATTGGTTAATGGTTACAATCCGGCCTCTTTCTCTTTTAGTAAGGGAGGACACATTCAAATGTAAATCGGATCCTCTTCCAAATATAAGTATTAGTAAAGAAATAATGATTGAGTAATATATGCATAGACCAAGTCTTTCGGTCTTATGAGGCAGAAAGTATTTTCCTTCTCACATCTAAAGCTTATATGAGAACTTCATTTCTAAGAAGAAAGTTAAATAAGTGCCTTGATAAACTACAAAGCGAGGTCATTATTTATTAACAGTGTATAATAATGTATTCAGCATATATTTTAAATTATCAAAGTCATAGGAGAATTCGCTTCCAAGGGCCTCTATTAGCAAAGTTGTTGCGGCTATTACAGGACACTGGCCGGGCGGCAAGCATGCTGAACGCCTAGGCCTGACAGTGTATCACGACTATTACAGGAGCTGTCACAATGTGGAGGAGGAGACGACGATGTCTCATCTTCTCTGTCACTGTCCAGCTTTTGTCATGAGGAAATGGACTTATTTGAGCCAGCCTCTCTCTTTTCGACAACCTCTCTGACAGAAAATCCGTTGACGCCAAAGCACTCCTGATATTCTTAGACAGCTCAAAATGGTTCATGGAGTAGTGGCCGAAGATAGGTCAACTCTTTTTCGGTATCACAAGGGATCAAATGGTCTAAGTATGTCCCAACGCAGGACAGCAACTCTAACCTAACCTAACTAGGGGATTCAAGGGTTTCGATTTTGTAATATATAAGTATTTGTCGTATCTGATGATGATTATAAGGAAGGAATTCTATAGGATTTTACTTTTAATGAAATTAAACAATTGTTCAAAAGCTTGGGGAAATAAACTGAGATACGTACCTGGACTTAATGTGTTATTTATTATAATAAAAAATTATGAGTTTAATTCAAAAGCTTAATTGATATTGTAATAATTAAAAACGGTTTTGCAATTTATAATCATTGATATCGATTAAAATTAAATAAATCTTTTATTTCCTAATAAAAATACTTTTTAATTCATTTTCATAATTATGATAATGTTTGCAATCACGCTCGCAAATAATGTTCAAGAAATTTTAAAAGCTACAATTACGATTATAAATAAAAAAATGTAGGTACTTATCTGGTCTTAACGATGACAAATATTAAGAAAATTTTGCTTTTATTGGTCTCATAAACGACATTAAAATTGTGATCTTATATAAGATCACGTTTCTTTGAAGTTTTCCATTAATTTTATTTCATTATCTTTTTTAAATCGTTAAAAAAATCATTAAAATTGGTTGGAAGTTATTTGCAATTCAAATATATTACAGTTAATTTATTGTAAAACCTAAATTACATAAAAATTGCTATTTTAATACACTTTAGAAATATTTTTATATGCAACTTTGTATGTTATTATCAATTCGACCCTGAATCTTATGTAAATAAATAAATTTTTCATTTAATTTTTCTTTTAAAAGTAATTTTAAAATAAATATAAATGTTTACACAAATTACGAATGTTTATTTTTTCTTTCATCAATAAAATTTCCGGCCTTTGAGACTTACTCTCAAAAATAATCGTTCTTTTTCTCGGATAGTATTTTTTTGCTGTTTGCAGTTGGCATAACAACTTGAACCAAATCCATGATTTTAATTTCATAAATGCTACAAAATTGAATTTTACTCGAGAAACGGTGATTCTAAAGTCTAGGTGGAAATGTGATGAGTCAAAAATAATTATCTATTGCTGCGGGAAATATGATGTCGGTGGTTAATTAGCGGAATATTTTAAGATTAACTATATTTTATGATTGAAATATGCTTAATCAGCATTTGTTTTAATATTGAGTGATACAGGGAACCGCACTTATATTCAAGATTGTTCGGTAAAACTATCTCATTAGCTTCTACAATGTTTGTGTCTAACTTATAACGAAGTTAGCAGATATCTTCGCGGTTTATACAATCCGCTTTAACGATTATTGCTGATTATGCCAACCGAAACAAAATTAGTTCAGTTCTGAGTGGAGATTGTTGGGAATTGGAAGAAACTTGGAAACCAAGACTTAAGCAAGGGTTGACTGGCAAACTAAAACTTGACAAATCAATGTTGCACCAACGCCGATTCCATCGGAATGCTTGATGTCTCCTACTGGTCCGGGAGCGGACTGAAAAATCACTTGACCCATCAGTAACCAGCTCAAACTTTGTAATAAAGCGGCAATCAAACACGTAAAAAGAATGGGCCATGGCAACCCTGCTAAACCGGGGAAGGAGGGAAGAAATTTGTTACGAAGTTATAGCTTTCAATATACCTTTTCAAGAAATAATAGGTAATACCTTTTTTCAAACGTCGCCATACTTGATCCACAAAGGTAACCTGGCAACCTATTATTTCTTGAAAAACTAAATTGAAAGTTATAACTTCACGTGAAAACACCCGGTTACTCTATGGGTAAAGTTGGTATCCCAATGTGGCATTACAAATTTCTTCCCTCCTCCCTCCATCTGGTAGGGTTTTACAGCCCACTCTTGGACCATACTTGGATTATGCGATGGAAATATTTAACTCAAAATTTTCCTATCAACTGAGTATCATTAAATATTGTAATTTCCTTGGGAAATAAAAAATTTTACTTGTTTTTGGCTATCGTTTTTTCTTTTTAATTTATTTTTTATCACAAAAATTTCTGTTATATATTTTTTTGTATATTATTGATGATGATTGTGACACTTAAATCAAGTATTTATTTTTGTAATAATTTTCTCACATACCACATATATTGAATGTTAGTTACATGGGGGTTATCTAAAATAAATTTATATTAAATATTGTTCTTATCAACAATAATAAATATTTTAGTTTAGTTATTGCGTGTTGTTGATTGATTACTGAAGGTCATCAATATAAAATAATATACATATACTTACTTACATATTGAGTTGAGAGTCACTATTTTCACTACATCATCATCTTTTATTATTATTATACTTATAATAATAACAACTTAATTATTTTATTACTGTTTATTACTTCATCATTAATATATGTATAAAAAAAATAATATAAAATATTATAAAAATATGACACAAACATTCTTTGAGATAAATAAAATTTGTAATAAAATATTCTAAACAAAGAATTATTATAATTGACTTCTACAAGCGTTTTTCGCCATTTTATACCATGCATAATCCACATAAATATCAATTTGAATGTCTCGGTAATGCATTTTATTTCGTTAACTACGATATACACCAATAGATGTCAGGAAGAATCCTCTTTTGCAGTGTATGTTTCAGTTTTTCATGAAAACACGGATAAAACGATGTTTTTTAAAAATGAAACCTAGGTAGATCGACTTTTCGTCCAAAAACACTCCTACATACTCATTTTCATGAAAATTGTTGGGACCATTTCCAAGATCGTTGATATATATATAAATATATACAAGAATTGCTCGTTTAAATATATAAGATATATCGAGGCATACATCAAGTTTGTACCTAGCGTAGCGCTTAAAAATATTTATAGTACGAACAAAATCTTGGTATAGGTGTTCATAAAATCACCTAACTAGTCCATTTCCGGTTGTCCATCTGTCTGCCTGTCTCTCCGTCTGTCAACACGATAATTCAAAAACTTAACATGAGATCTGAGACATTCTTTATTTGCTTCCATGGTGTATATATTATTATTCTGCTCGACGGAGGCAGAAACGCTCGGAGGGGAGAAAAAGTCTTATACTCACGGGGACAGCAGTAGTGGGTTTTAATACTTATAGTATGGTTGTTCATCCACTTTTATAACCTTGTATTAAGGTAATTACATCCTCCGGATAAAATCTCGTAATTGGGGGTTTAGCCAAGTTTCTTATTTTAGAATGTGTAGAAACGCCTTCTTTCACTTACAGAATTAAAAGATTTAAAGGAATATAAATTTATTAAAACTTGTGTACATAATTGTACGACTAATCTCGTAGAAGAACGAAAAAATATTTTTGTTTTCGGCACGTGCATCGTGTGTATAATTAAATTAAAATTTATGCAAAATAATAATAAAAATTTTGTTTGTAATTTTTTTTAAACACGTGAAATAAAAAGTCGTAATTATATTCAAATAAGCTTTTTAAAAAAGGATTACATTCATTAATTCAACATACAAGGATATTAAACTATTATTAACATAGAAACAATTTATTTTTGTAATTGTATTCACAATAAGTGGAATAATTGATGATAATCGTATTATTAAAAATAAACAATTGATTTTTTTTAATCCCCATGAAGTTAAAGTACTCAAATGCTTTTTATTTAAACAATAAATTTAAAATCATTTTTTGTCTTATCTGAATCAAATTCGGATAAAATAATTTTGAATTACGTACAAAAAATAATATAAAAAAATTAATTTTTGTGTCTAAGGGTTAATTTTTTGGACAGGGGTGGGTTACAGATTTATTAAAAACAAAATGAATATTATTTGCACCTTTAGAAAGATACAAGAATAGACAGATACGAAAAAATTTTGAGGCAGAGAAGTCAAATTTTTGGGATCGTAATTTTGCACCCATCTTTGGATAAATCCTGGCAAACAAGGTGTGGATTATCGGTGCTGGTTCTGGCCTTGGCAGAATAGGGGATAATCCTGATGTCGAATTGGTTATATTACCCCAAAAATGTAAAACTAGACTTGATACCATGACAAAATTTAAAAGTGAACTTAAAGTTGGTTAAAAAACGAAGAAGTTATAAGCAATCAAAGATGCATTCCAAGGTTTCCCATCTCCTTTTAGCAAAACAAAGTTTTATATATAATCTCTATAGTGATACCCACGTATGACGTCACTAGTGGGTATCTTGCTCTTTGTTTAGTTAGGAATTTTTAACGTTCATATCTTGCATACTAGTAAAGATTTTTTAAAACCAATTTCACTTTTCTATTCGTGAAGTGAGAATTCTTCATCTGAAGAATTATGTAACTGCATCTGTTTATAAAAGCACTTTAAACCTAGACACGCTACACCTTTCGGTGTAGATTTGTTCTAAAGAATGGCAGTATCCGGTAACCTTATTGTTTTGAAATTTTCTCATACAATTTGCACTTTTTTAATACCTGCGTGCTCTGACTGGCACGTGCTGTAAATGAAATTAAAATACGATAACTTGATCATTTTAATGCAATTCGAATGATTGGAAAGTAAAAAGAAACACATGGTGGAAGCCCTACATAATTTAAATATGAAATTTAAAATTAGCAAGGTTGTAGTATTTTTTCAATGATATTGTTTTTGTAGGTCATGAATAATAATGAATTGACCGTCAAATCATTTTGTACGTATCACATGAGTGTAGTAAAAAAAATCACACAAACGTAAAATTTTAACGCGATTATAAAATACGTCAGCAAAAAAAATTTTAATTAAAAACAATTTTTCTAGATAAGATACTATCATGAGAGTGCTATCAGTTTGTAGATAAAAGTTGTTTTGCGAAATATTACGAAAATAATTGGGTTAATCTTTCAAGGTTGCTCAATTTTTTTATTTTTACTTCTGGGTATAAAAATGTTTACTTGTTTTTTTATGTGGTCTTAATTTAAAATTAGAAATTAAAAATTATCTGAAAGGTTTTTTGAACACAATATTATTTTGTTTAGATGATTTCCCTGCGCATTTGTTTCGAATATTTCTTTGATATACCCACTCCGTTGGTAAAGTCGAAGGTCTATTATTCGATCTTCCTTGGAAGAAAATTTAGTTCCTACCATATTTTGATGAAGAATTTGCTTGTAATCAACAAAATACTTAATGAATATCAAATAATTTCCTCAAGAGCTAACCATACTTTTCTTTCGAGGCGGAACGCCAGGAAGGTCGCAAACTTTCCTTTGGAACCTGGCTACTGTGGAAATCTTATTTTGCATTGTTGCTTAGGCTGTGGATTGAGGGACATAAATCTAAGGTTTTCTTTCTAGCTCCAAGCTCTACATTCTTTTTTGCATGCTTTCTATGTTGTTACAACTAAAGTCCATCGACGTCAAAGCTCTGCTGCTGTTCTTAAACAGCTCCAAATGGTTCATGGAGTAATGGTCGAGGATGGGCCGACCCTTTTTCGGTATCACAACGGACCCTATGGTCTAAGTGTGTCCCATCCCAGGACAGCCACTCTAACCTAACATAACCTATGTTGTTACAAACATTGCTTTCTTTATGACTTTATGAATCTTTATCTTCAACTTATTGATTTCTTTTCTTCTTCACTTCAGAAAATTTTCATATAAATAATTATATCTTGATTTTTCAGGTGACATGACCAGTGATGTACTAAGGATAGCTTGTGAAGCGCGCACATCTGTACTGGGACCTTTTCGTCCATCATTCAACATTCAAAATGCTTTATTAGAAGGAATTGATGCTGTAAGTAAACAAATTCCTTAAAAAAAATTTGATTAAACTTCAACTTGACTAACCACAATTATTTTTGGTAGATTCTTCCCGACGATGCGCATATTCGAGTTTCTGGTAAATTACATATATCGTTAACACGTGTCTACGATGGTAAAAATGTCATTGTCTCACAATTTGATTCACGAGAAGATCTTATGCAAGCATTATTGGCATCTGCATTTGTACCTGTATTTTCTGGCTTAATTCCACCAAAATTTAAAGGAGTCCGATACATGGATGGTGGTTTCAGTGATAACTTACCAACATTGGATGAAAATACAATTACAGTGAGTCCATTTTGTGGCGAAAGTGATATTTGTCCAAGAGATGATAGTTCACAATTATTTCATGTAAGTAATTTTCATGCAATTTCATACCGCGTTTTCGTTTTTATGAATAAATTTTAAAGAAAATTATTTTTGTTTGCAGATAAATGTAGCCAATACTAGTATTGAACTCTCAAAACAAAATATCTACCGTTTTGCAAGAATATTATTTCCACCACGTCCCGAAGTTTTATCAAATATGTGCAAGCAAGGTTTTGATGATGCTTTACGATTTTTACATCGTAATAATTTAATAAGTTGTACAAGATGTTTATCCATTCAATCGACATTCGTCGTCTCCGAAACATTAGATGAAAGCTATGAATATGATCCACAATGCAAAGAATGTAAATTACACCGACAACAAGCTTTATTAGGAAATATGCCAGACACAGTTTTAAGTATATTTCAAGATGCGATTGAATCGGCAAATAAAGGATTGGTTAATTGGGTATTCAGACATCGTGGAATGAAGATTTTATCCGTATTGACATTACCCTATACATTACCTGTAGATATCGCTTATGCCACATATTCCAAGTAAGTGCAATTTGTATTTTTATAATTTTCTAATATCTATCTTTGTGGAAATATACATTTTTCAAATTCAAAGTTTTATGTAAAAGCGTTTTCAAGAGAGAATTTTTCCTGTCAAGTTAGATGATTACTCCCTAAAATAATATTTCGATTGCAACGTTTTGTTGAAAATGAGGTTTTCAAAAATAAGTTACTTAAACTTATAAACCTTGCAGAAAGATTCTAAGATCTCATTCCAAATTTTGAGAATAAGTCAGTTTAAATTAGCCAAAGAGTCGACTATGTTATTGATGCTACTTTTGCTCATCACTAGCTCAGGAATGGCCGGAATTTTAGATCTCTACCTTAAGGTTTTACCGACTCTTATTTTGGTGAATAAAGATAGCTTTTAATTGCGTGCGCAAACAGGTGTCGTCAGACTACTGATACCTTTCGAAGTAACAACCTTAAGGAAAGGATATTCAAGAAGGTTCTTCCAAAAGTAGTATATGCCAGGGATGCACACTCCAAAGAGCTTCGTTTCTGGCGTCTCTTACCCTTGTGAATAAAGATTACCCTTGACTGCATACATGAACAAATGTCTTAAGACTACTGATACCTTTCGAAGTATCTTAGGGAGACGATATTCGTAGAAATAAACTTACGGTAAAGATTCTCGAAAAGTATGATATGCCAAGGATGTAAATCCCAGAGACACGTATTTTAAGTAATATAAAAAGAATATATTAAAGGCCTTACTAAGGACGAAAATTAATTATCAAATTGAAATTTAAAAATAACTCGTTGAAACTTTGAATTTGTAAATTTTTCATGGGGAAAAATGAATCAACTAATAAAAATAACTAATATTTCCTTCCACGCTTTAACTAATTTTTACTAATAGAAAACAAAAACCAAAATAATGAATAAATTTTGCAGACTGACATCTAATCGCAAGGCATATGTATCACAATTAACTGAAACTAGTTTTACCAATATTATTGGCAATGCATTTGAAACTCGTTCATTTCAGTTTCGTACTGTGGGTAGTGTTTCAATTCAATGCGAGAAAAAAAGACATATCAATCAATATTTAGCCCATGAAAAACAAAGGTATCGGATTATTACTTAATTTTTTTTTTTTTTTTTTTTTTTTTGAAAATTATACGTTAGTATTGTATTATGTCCTTTTTCATGCCTTTGTTTAAGCTATGAGAGATTTTCTTTTGCTAATTCAAGATTTGAAGTGTTTAACTTATCACAGTTGTCACATTAAATTAGCCGCGATTATAGTGAGTTAGATTATAACGCGGGCGTGAACAAGTGTAAACTTCTATCTTTGCAAAAAAAATCAACTCTATAATGAAAAAAATTTGTTGATATATGTAATTGGGGGTGTACTATGATCTGTATTTGGACCCAGTTTGAAGGTAGAAAAATGTAGACAGTTTTAGTTCCTGATCAGAAAACTCTACCAAAAAGTATTAGTTTTCGATTATCAAACTGAATTTCCCACGCTTTATGTTCTTTATTGATCATAGTATATTTAGAAATTTCTGTAAGCTAGATTTTCGAATCAAGGTTTATTGTGCTCAGAAAAGTAGCAGTTCATACATTTTGTAAACGTTTATTTTGTTCATAAATTTGTTGGGTTTTGGACTTAAATTATTTGCTTAGTAACTGGGTCATGCTTTTTTATTTATAAAAACGAGTATTCGCAATTATAAATTGCCCGTTGTTAAAATTCAGTAATGAATCAATTTATTGCGAATGCTTGTTAGGTAGTGCACACTTTTTGGGTGAAAATGCACATTTGTATGGAACATAATTAGTTTTAAGTAAATTTGGTGTAATTTTAAATAGATTATCATAGAGGTCAATGACTCACGCATTCGAATTCAATTGGGTTTGTTGTTAAATAAGAATTCCGTATCCAGATAATGTAGATATCAGCGCAATCGTTGTTAATTTTCTGACGATGACTACTTTGTAATTGAAATATATCTCTGTGTCACAAAAAAACGCACATTTTAGTATATAGGCTCATGTAAATCCGTGCGATTTTTGTGACACAGAGGTACAATTAAAGCCTGGTGGTAGAGGTGCATTCACATCATGCCACATGTTACGCCAATTGGGAGAGGATATCTTGGTTATATATAATTAATTTTAACTCATTAATTTTCTTTTTTTTAGATTAGTGACAGCCGCCCCCAAAATGAAAACAAATGTATGGGATATTAGTAGTTACATTTTAGAACAACTTGCCGCCATAATGAATCGTAATTCTTATCGACATGAAAAACATAATTCTAAAATTAATTGCAAATTAGCGATTACCCAATACAATGGAAGTAAGTATACTAGTTTTTTTATTTTTAGATATTTGACGATTAATCGAATTAATCATATAATTTTTTTTTTAATATTAATTTTTTGTACTTTGTGATTGTAGATACTGGTGAAAATATTCCAGATTTACAGAATAAAGTGAATTTGGACTTTACAGTGAATCTAGATAATAATGATTTTTGTCAAAGTCCAATCAATAAAGTATTATCACGTAGTCCAAGTGTGGTCATGAATAAAGTGGAAATTGGTGAAGATGATACGTTTGATACGATCTTACAAGTTACAGCACAACATGAAGCTATTATGGCGTACTATTATACTGACGAAAATAATAAAGTAAGTTTCTTTCGAATTTTTCGATAGGCTTAGAAGATATGTCACGTCCACATGACGCAACGATTAACGTCCTATGTATATTTATATTTATGATTTTTTGTTTAGGTTAATTGGACTGAAATCTATGATATGACAAATGCGGAATGCGAAGCATTGCATTCAGAGCATGAAAAAGAATTAAATACACAATTAGAATACGATGATGACTGGAATGATAACGCAACGTGGATGTCACAAAATGCTATCGATGACAAAGGTACGTAAATAGATAAATGATAATTCAAAGGGAAGGTGGGGGCGATACTGCTTCGAAGATGGTATACTTAGATATATTCCACAACCAAGCATTTTGTCTTCCTAATTATAATTTGAAATTTTTTTTGTTCCAGAATACTATTATGAAGATGATAATAGTTTAGCGGGTGTGTCTGATATTTCGTTAGAAGAAATAATTGAACGTGAATCAGCAAATATATTCTCTGATCCAGAAAGTGAATGGAATGCATCGTCATCAGTGAAAGTAACAATTCCAGAAGATATTAATTTACCAGATTTACGACCAGAATCCGATCAACCATCAGTTTTATCAACGACCACAAGTACTTCACATTATAAATCATGTTTTACTGATATTTAAAAACATTTTTCATGTATGTAGATAAAAATTTTGAAAAGACTTAACTAGAAAAAAAAATGCATTTCTTAAATAAATAGCCCATCATCCGATCATCTGATCGATACGATGTTAGAAAATTATTTAAACTAATTTATCGTACAACTATTTGATTCGTAAGGGCGTCAGTAGAGCTCTACGGAAATGCGGGAAAAAAATACGAATTCATAGAAGTCTGAATTTTCGTGCCTTAGGTGTTTACATGACGATAAATATCTTGATTTCCTATAAAATTATGGAAATCTAAAATGTCTGATGATTTCTTGTTATTAACAAGTTTTTCGATCACGGGAATTAATTTGGAAAATAGATTGACATAAGTAGATAATCATTCCGAAAAAGTCATCTAATGTGGGGAAAATTAAATAATTTTGATAAATTAGTCATAATTTTCATCACACTCAGAGAGAAAGAATTTTTCTTTGTAATTTTAAAGAACTATATTTATCAGAACTGTATATTATTTATTAAGTTCCTAATTTATAAGGATTATAATTTTTTTTATGATGAAAAGCCAAATGTCCTTTTTTGATATTTACAAATTTTGTAGTTACCTAAAAAAAAATATTTATAGATTTCTCGCACAAATATTAAGGCCTCCGTTATCAATACTGGCAGAAAATAGAAATTATTGAGAAAATACAACAAATTTAAAAACTCTGGAAGACCTTTTTCACATTTTTTTTTCTTTTTTTTAAATGAAAGTAAATGTCTTGATAAATGGGCTAATTTTTTTCCCCGATTTTTTTGGAGCCATATAACCGAAAAAACAGACAATGAAAATAATTACAATTTAAATTGGCGAAAACGATCCGGAAACACACGATGTTACACGAAGGTTGGTTTGACGTCATTTAAAGTTGATAATAATGATATATTAATACAACTGTTGACACTGTTTTATTGTCATTGCTTGTCGGATTGACATCACAGATCACGTGTGCGGTGGAGCCAAAAAATTCGTTTGAAATTATTTCAAATATTGTGACTTTTTTGCAATTTTTTCCATAGTGTTTTTTTGTTAAAAATGCGTAATTTTCGAGTTACAGGCTCTACTCGACATACATTTTCATAAAAAATTATCAAAAAGCATTTCTGTTTTCCATGAAAAAGGTCTATTAGTATATTTAACCCTTCAGACTGGTCTAGTTTACAATATATTTTTAGGGTTATGTTTTCGTATGAAAATCGTTAATTCATATCAAAGAATAATATATTAAATTTACTTTTTTATTAAATGTTCTGGATAGATTAATGCCACTTTAAAATATATTTTAATAATAATTAGCATTAATTATTATATTATTATTAATTATTAATTTAATAATTTAACAATTGTCAGCATATCTACGGAGATAGCCGAAGTATAACGAAGCCATTCGAATTGCGTTTGTTTTTTAATCGACTTTACTGAAGTGATGAGAAAAACTCTCACAGTTGTTAAATTTTTTTTTATGCTTTACACTTTTTAAAATTTTTATTCACTATCTTGTAAAGCATGAAATTTTCTGAATGTCAAAAATTTGAGAAATGTTTATTTTGAATTTGAAATTTTGAAAAAAGTTTTAAAATATGAGAATATCAATCTACACAACCGTTCTGAAGGGTTTTAAAATAATTCATTAAAATCAGATAAAATCAAATTCGATTCTCTTTGGAAAAATTTATCAGTTAGTTAGAGCTCCAGCACAGTAAAAGCTAAGACAATGGCATCATATTTAATCAGTTTTTTTCGTGGAAAAAGGTTTTTTGCTGGTTTCAGTTTCGTAGGACCTTCAAAAAGTAGAAAAAAAACACAAAAATATGAATATGCTCTCCTCCCCCTTTTTAAAGTATAAAATATTATATTTTTTTAGTTGAAGAAAAAAGTGTGAGAAAAAGATTTCACCTTTATTTTGGAATATTTTTTTTTTTGCATGTACTGATTTTCTATATTATCTTTACTCGTAATATGATTAATTTTTGTTATTATTTTTTTTTTTTTTGTATTGAACTGATAATTATATTTTTTATATCTAAATGGAAAATTTTCAAAATAAAGGTAAATTTTAAGCTGTGATTTTAATATTTACTACTCAGGGAAAAATATAATGTTTTTTTCCTTGTTAAAAAAAATATGTATAATAAGATTTAGGTAAATGAATTTTCTTTTTTGAATGTAAAATTCAATTTTGTTATTTTTATTATTTATTATATAAATTTTTTTCTTGTTGTATTAGGTTGTATTAATATAAATTTTTCTAGTATTAAAAATAAATAATTTCAAATTAAATCGGTCTTTTTTAATTGTATAATATTAGTTTCCGGTTCAAAAAATAATATCCTAATCCACAAAAATTCATCCATAAAAAACATGATTTAGAATTTTAATGTAGTTGGCTACTAATTATTTTGATGTAAATAATTTTGATTAATTATTAAATGGTTAGTGATCAGGTGGTCTAAATTGAAACTACTGAAAAAGCGGTCCACTTCCTGTTTAATAGTACAAATGTGTATCTCCAGTTGGCGAGATTTATATGATTTGAATTTGAATAATTTTATTGGATTTAAAAAATGGTAAGTATAAGTACATCTGGTAGTTGAAATTGTAACTACTGAGTTCAGGTCTTTTCTGATTTTAATTAGTACGAATTATTATCACCAGTTGGCCAATTGCAACTCCCAGTTATCAATATTAAAAGCTCTTCTTACCCTTTTAAAACGAGTTTTTTTTGTATTTTATTAATTTTTAAGCCTCTAATTTCGAGATATCTTAAGGTATTAAAGGCTAAAAAGTAATTTATTTCGATATTTATGAAATACAAACATTATTTAAGCAAAATTTTGAATAAAGTAGTATTAAAAAAAATCAACTAGTTCGAAGCCAAGAGTATAAGAGATCTTGTAATCTTTGGTTCGAAGTAAACTTTAGACCAAAACCAACGGAGGATTCGAACCAAACATCATCTTTGAGACGTTTTAGTATATAGGTATAGATGACAGTACTATCGAATAGTGTCTAGTATGCAATTATGCCAGTAGTGTACAAATTTTCAAGTTTTCTCAATAGTCTTTCCGTAAATTTTTGGTTTTTTGTGTTACACTTTTTTAGTTTTTACCTCCTAACTCGCAAACAAATCAGAACATAGTTCCAAAATTTTAATTAGTCTCTTCCAAAACAATACCTCCTCGGTTGAAAATTGGCTGTAATTTTTGTGAGCTATGGTTTGAATTTTTCCGATATAATTTTCTATTCGAGCCGAACCTCAAACTATTGTTGAATGATTCGGCAGGAATTTTATTAACTCTAGCAAAGAAGTATTCATAACGTGAATTCAATAATAAAGCCCTTAGACTTTTTTATCAAAATACTTAGAGATAGATACAATACTCTTGCGTTTCATTATTTAGACTTGCCAAACTTTAATTTTATTCATGTGCTCTTAATTTTCAGTTTGGAGGGTAAGGATCGTGAAAGGAATTGTGGGGTAACCGAGTAAATATAAATTAACAAAACATTCGATTTCAATTTCTATTGAATATATATTTTAAATCTCTTTATTTCAACATAATAATATATAAACTATTTAGGTTATAATTCTCATTTAGTAGTTTTTGTTTTACAATTAAAATATTGTATTTTAATAAATAATTCATTTCATTTTTAAATATCAGTCTGAAATATTTATTCCTAATTTAAATATATCAGAATTTAATAACATTTAAATATAATTTAATAATTTTCTTGTATATAAAAAACTAGAAAAATTTTGCTACAAAGTAATAATATCTAAAAATATCTAAATCTAAGTTTTTTTTTTTTAATATAAATAATATCGTTTTCTACAGCCCGAAAAAATGGGTTGGGATTTGATTCTAACACACATTAATTGTTGGAATTCCCTTAAAATTATTAGTCCTGATAAAAAACTATGATTGAATTCCGATTCAAATTTTTAATTCATTCCGATTGAATTCCAATTCAATCCAATAGAACCCAATATGAAATTTTCAATTCATGAATTGCAACCAATTGGAAATTTCCAATTAGTTCTATTGTATTGAATCGGATTAAATCGGAATGAATTGGAAATTTTTTTCCAATTAAACTAGACCAGAATTCTTTTCAGAAGAAATCAAAACAATTGCTTTGAAATCCAAATTGTGTTAAAATCGAAGTTCCAACCAATTTTTCGGCCTAAGGACCGGTCCACTATATTATCTACAAACATTTTTCCTTTTGTTTTTAAAATATAATATATATGAGATCAAAAATTATTTACGAAAATATTACACTTAACATTAAACTTAAATTACTAATTAGGAGGTACTGTACATTTATTTATTGCACCGGTTTTTAAAAAAAATTAGAGTTCTCTATTCAGGGGTTTTTTTCTTGAGTATTATTGAGTCAATGTTGTTTGTTCTTTTTGGTCATTAAAATCATAGATACAACATTAAAAATTTGTTTATTAAATTTTTGGCACTATTTGTTTCTATTGTTCATGTGACAAATAATTGAAAAAAGGGAGGAACTTTTCTAATTTAATGGATTTTTCGACATAAATTTGTACACATATTATAATTATGGCAGTAAATTAGTGCTATAAATGCTACGTAAAATTATTTTTACACAAAAATGCATGAAAATTTTATAAATTAATAAAATTTTATGAAATAACTGTTGTTCAATAAAAGTGAACTAAGCTGAAAATATTTTTATAATTGACTTTTTGACGGAATATTTTTAACTTTGTTCAATTTTATTGTGAAAGAGTGTACAATTTTGTTAAAACTACGTATTTCAATTAAAATTTTTGACAAATTCAAGGTGATTTTCATATAAATAACAGAAATTCTTTGAATACGGAAAATTTTGTATGCATCTTTCGAATATGTATGTGTGTACATAAATGGTTATCTGCTCCGCCTTACAATTTACGAAATATTTTTAGGAAGCTCAGACTGAAATAATATGAATTTATCGCACTAGTGTGGGTAAAATAAAAGTATAAGTTAGTTTTACTCGATTTCTAAGTATGGATTTACATTGGAACTAAGATATTTTACCCAATTTTCTTTGATTTTACGAATTACAGAAACAAGACGTAGATTTTTAAATTGATTTTATTTTGAGGAGAAAGTTCCAAAGAAATATCCCGCCCATGGCTTTTTTTGGTTAGAAATAGCCCGATTATTGCAAATATGTATATTCTTCTATTCAATGGTACATTTTTGCAACTGATTCATTTTTTTACCTTAATAAGTAAATATCACTATTAATAATAACATAGGCAACTTGTTTTGCGTAAAAGCTATAAAAGTTGCATAAGTTCCTTAATAATTTTACTGCAAAACAGAATATTTTGTTATTAATTTAAAAAAAATAATCAATTCGCTTGAGTTTTTTAAAATTAATTACAAAAAAAAACAAAATCCTTTTGACTTTGTTTATAAAAATTTACAGACTAGTTTTATCTGGTAAACATTGTCTGGGGTAATAAAAATGAATCACGTGTTATCAATTTAAACATTCTGAGTTGTAAAAAAAAATAACAAGTATATTATATGATTCCTTGTTGCTACCTACATGAATATTTTACCGCGCTCTCTTCAGACACCGTTGCTCGTTAGTTTACGATCTTTACTATCGTTTTCTTGCCATTAGTCATTCGTAAATGATGTAATAAATATATACTTTTTTTTTATTGAGTATGTAAAAAATATTTTATAAATTGTAATATTATTGTGATCAGAAGCGGATATATTATAAATTTTTTCTTCCAAAATTCACAAGAGATATAAAATTAATCGGAAGTTATCCTTTCTGAAAATTTGAATCAAGAAAATGAAATAAATCTCTTACTTTTTACTAAAACTTGAATGTTTCATAGATGTCAAATATTAATAGGCAACTTGTATTACCAATATATTATACAAGTACATATATGTAATGGAAGTTGCCTATTATCTAATTTTTTAATCAACTTTACATGGATCGTTTTATTTAATTACCAATTTATTATCTATTAACAAATAGAAACATTTGCGCAACTAACTCATAATTTACGAATGACATTCGACACCATGAGGTTTTAGCAAAAGGGGAGCCAGTTTATTTAATTTTCCTTAGCTGATTTTTGTTACATATTTTACTGTGATATATTTCTGGTTTGCCATCGAAAAGACCGAAGACTCCCGATTATTTATGATATTATTGCGAACGTATTAGTTAAAATTATATTTTAAATGACATAAAAAAGACAAATATTGTCAGATAAATCCGTAAAAATATCGCAAGTATTCGGGAGCCACCGGTGAAATGGAAAGCTCAATTTTTGATTGATTTCGGTTGATTAATTTCCGAATAATCTAATCAAAAATTATTTTACGTTATTTAAACAACAAGTTTCCAATCTAGATTTTAATACAAACATCTATGGATTAACGAAATTGTTTTTATTATTTTTTTGGCAAATTCACATGTCGAAACATGCGACAGATCTGATGACATTTTGTTTTTCAGGAGTTTAAATCCGCCTCTGGATATATTACATATACATTTTTATCAACAAAATTTTCTTGAATGTACACAGCATTTTATTTTGTATATTTTTGAATATATTTATATAAAATTTTCAAACGAACATAGAAATTATAAACAGACAAACATGAACGGACAGACAGACGGACAGTATATGTATATGTGTACGTTTAGAAACATAAATTTAAACATTCAAGTATTATAAATAATAATTTTCACGGCCTTTGGGTAGAGAAAAAAAAAATGTTAATTATATCGATGATGAAATTATAATATTTTTAAAATTTGTTTGTATATATATTTTATACAATGCGAAAATAAATGCGATTTTCATTTATTATATTTTCAATTAGTGAAAAACCCTGAATTTTTCTACGATTTTTTTTCGTATTCTTCAATACAAAATAGTTTTAAAAGCGATTGCAAAACTTTATGAGAAAAAACAATTTTGTTTTTTGGTTTCTACATTATCACAAACCTACAGACAGGTCACCGCTTTCATAATTATTCTAATGGAAACGCCTTCCTGCTAGAAAATACTTCTTTAACTAGAGAATATTTTGCAATTGCCTTAAACATATAATTTAATTATCAAGCGTTTCAATTGGACTAATTTTATAAAGTTGGAGGGGGGGGCGGGGTGGTTAGACTTTGAATTGAAGAACCGATTTATTAAAAAAATACTTATTTTACAAAAAAACGAAAAATGTATAAAAAATGCATTAAGTATGTACAAAAGCATCGATTTCTTTAGGGTACCATAGTGTAAAAACCTGTATCAATTTATCGTATACCTATGGAACCCTATTTTAAGTGTACATGTTCGGACATGCACTTAATTAAAGCATTGATTTTTTTTTTTTTTTAATTTCTTTATATTGGTACAGGAAGAATTCGTTTAACTCATAAAAATTTGAGGGAAGAAATTTGGATTTACTTCTTTTGGTGTGTTGGTAAGTAGCCACTAGAAATTATAATTAAGGTAAGCTCGAATTGTGGTTCTATTTACTTGAAGGTGATTCTCAACAAACTGGTAAAACAGCCATTGAACAGTTTGTCGATTGTTGGGATGTGTTATCAATACTATTTGTTTCGGAGACCACAGGATGTGCTTCGCATGATAATACCCAATCCCATACCCTTTTTGTGACCACACTCTGATCGACGGTAGTTTCCAAACCATAACTGCTCAGTAACCGTTTTAAGCGAGTTTTACCAGCATCTTCACTACCACGATCTCGACTTTGTGGTGAATCAGCTCGTTTTACTTGAGCAGAATTTTGTTGTCCTGTTGTTCCCATACAATTTCCACTTCCTTGTTGTGAGACATAAGCTGGATCAATCCATGCATCATTTAAATATTTATTCACTTCAGCCACAGGCGATCGTTTTTCTGGTTTATGTTCAAACATACGACGGAACATGCGTAGTAATCGTGGTGTGAAACGCTTAAATTGATGTGGAATTTTGGTAACTCGCCTTTTTTGGTACCTCCAAAAACTTGCATATGCTAAATCTCCAATACAATCAGCACTTTGCCAAGGCGGACATCCAGTTAAACATACAAATATCAATATTCCCAATTGCCAGGTATCATTCGCTGCTTTACAATGGTATCGTTCGTTGCTAAGCACTTCATATAACTCTGGTGGAACAAAGGGTGGCCATGCACAACGTGGTTTTGAAACAAGGGATCCTTCTTTTCGCGTCACCCCAAAATCACATAGTTTAACTTTAGATAATTCCGCATCGAATACCAAAACATTTTCTAATTTTAGGTCACGGTGTACTAGTTCTTTTGTATGCATAAAATCTAATGCCGATGCTAATTGTCTTGCGATTTCCTTACAAGCTTTCTCGTTTAAACCACCACTTCGTACACATCCACTTAAATCGCCAAGTGGAGCGTATTCTTGAGCAAAAAATAAACATTTATCTGCCCGGAAGCAAACGGCATACGACGATAAAATATGTGGATGGGGACTTAGATGATAGCTATAATGATATTCCCGTTGGAAATCCTTAACAGTTGTTAATTCCGTATGTACACCTTTTAATACAACCGTTGTATTTGTATCACGATGTTTCGCTAACAAAATTTGGGCAAAACATCCTTCAGCTAATATCCGTTCAATTTCATATTCTTCATTTAACGATAATTGTGGTATTTGTAAGTCTTGGATACGATGGATATTCCCACCTCCTCCAGCCCCAGCTGAAGATGATGAGTGATGATGTTTCACTGATGTTCTACTAGTCGTAGTTTGATGACTCTCAGGCGGATTGACAGTCGTCGAACTACCTCCATCTGAATGCACAGATGTAGCGATTGCTGGGGTTGTTGTAGACCGTTCAATTCCTCCAGCACCACAACGAGATTTCCCACCATGTTGATTGCCATTGCAATCTTTCTCCTTTTTCCTTCGTCCAGACAGCCTCATACTGATTGATCTGTAATCAAAAAAGAAAATAATCAATTAATTTTTTTATTAATCGAATCAGTGACGCAAATGTTTGATTGTAGGTGGCAAAAATAAATGACAGAAACAAATGAAAAACGCACGGGTGGGTTGCTTGTCATAAGAAAAAAATGTTGATTTAAATTAATTTCAAGAAAATATAATAATTTTCCTCAACCTACGCGCACCTTGGTGGTGAAATACAGTACAGACAATGAAATATACAGATTGAATTACGTGTTTATAACGCTTCCACCCTTTTATAACCCATTCCACCCTTCAAACACCTCCACCTATCTCTGTTTTATGAATATGTATGCAATGTTTGTTATTATTACATAAATTTATATGTAATAAAATTATTAATATAATATTGCTCGGAGATGTGGGTTGATTTATTAAATGGTAAAGATTTTTTTTCTTCGAATTGGGAAAATAATTTTCTTCGAATTGAGTTTCTTGGGGTTGCACTTATTATACCCTGTATATATGCCCAAATATATATTATATATTTGATATGAGTCAGTCAGCACGATAAGTCAAAACTAAAAAGAGATATCGAGTTATATCGATTTTTTATGCTCAAAGTGTAAACAGTGACTAAAAAAAGAAAAAGGGGTTTCAACTAGTTAGTCTTGTAAAATATTTTGATAAAATGAAAAAAAAAGAAGATTTATTTGTCGAAAATTTTTTGAAAAGAATATTCAAATGGCGGCCTAAAGGTTATTGGTTTTCTTGTGGATGCACTTATTTTTTGTTAAATTAGTTTCATTTACGGGTAATTTAGAGAAATTGATTTTCCGGATATCTGTTACACGCTGTACATGTATTTTTAGTTGCATATATGTTATATTTAGAAATGGCGCCTATACGAGTTATAAATGTTTAAAAATAACGTATAAATCGATACAAAGATACATAAGAAATATATATATTTATATATATATATATATATATATATATATATATATATGTATATAGATAGCATACGTTATAGGTGTACATCGTTAAACGAGTTATGGTTACTGTAACCAGGTAAATATACCAAGAAATGTGACATAGATGAGAGTACTGTGTGTTCTAAAAAAAGCAAGCAAAATTCGAACTAGATGAAAATCGATATCCCGGATTTGATTGCAATCTTAGTCAACGTACTTAATAAACGTAAGTTTAAAAAAAAAAATAAAATAAAATAATTCATATGATTGACATTAATGCGTTTTTTTTATTATATATTAAGTAAAAGTAAAATCTAGAAAATTTATTGGAAAATATCCAAATTTCTGTTTTTCATCAATAAAAAATTGATTTTTGATTTTGTTGAATATATAAAATGTCATAAATTACTTCCATATTTTTAAATTGAGCTGCTTGGATGAATCATTTTAATATCTTTTTAGTTTAATAATAAAATCGTACAATTGAACTAAAAATATATTTAATTTGTTAATAATTGCGCTCTTTTTAGAATATTACAAAAACAGTTTATACAGAGTGTATCAAAAGTTCTTTGGTATGTATTTTTAATCATAATTTAATTAATAAATTTTAAATGAGTTTTTTGATCTCCAATAGAGAATATCGATGATTTTTTTAGCATTTCTAAACAAACTATGAAAAAACCGTAAAAGAGATGACAAAACGTGCAATTAAAATTAAAATCAAGAAATACGATCGGTATAAGCATTTTAAATTACTAATTTGACATTAGAAGGAAAGATTGAACATAGTATTTGACGTCATATACTATGATTGCCTTATAACTCTATGCTAAATTCGTTTTGCTAGAAAGAGATACAAAGAAATCATTGATGGCTTTTATTTCGGTTTTAAGCAAAAACGAGGAAATTTGTCATGGTAGTAAGTAAATAGTTTTTTGGTTCAAGAAAATATTTACTTGCAAAACTTTACTCTGTAAAATTTTCCTGGTTATAAGAACAGCCAAGTAAACGCATTTTGGCGTTTTGTTGTGTTACAAAATTTTTCAATTTTTGCTGTGTAACAAATAAAATCGTTGAAGTTGGTCTAAAATTTTCATGAAAATCGCTATTTATTATTTGATTGGTCATTTGAAATCGCTTGAGATACTCGAGAAAATTTAGTCGAGAATTCTCGTGCCCCAAGAAATATAAAAGGTCAGAAACTAGACTCACTAGTTTGAATGCATGGGCTGTGAGGAAAGAGTTAATGTCCTTCGAAAGTATTACATTTTTCCAGAAAATTACAGATTTTCGATTATTCCTTGTTAGTAACAAACCCTAAGTCTGTATTATTATGATCGTAGTAAATACTAAATATTTTCTTCTTTGAAAAATATGTTTTTTTAGAAAGTGGGTGTGAATTTTCTACACCCCTCCGTCGTAGGCTGTACCACGTGATGAAATAAAAACAAAATAATGTGTAGGCCGCTAAATTGTTATTTTTATACTCACATAGAATTTATATTTGATGTGACAACTAAATAACCTTTGATGCTTATGATTCTACTCGCATGTAATCGTCCTTTTAATGTGTGTTGTTAAGGATATATTTGTCGACAAATTATAGGATCACCTTCTTCTGATCCTAATCTAAAGGTGTTGCAATGGGTGGGTATATGCAGGTGAGACCTACGCACCACATAGAGGTAGGTACATATCGATGTTAGTTTGTGTAGGTAGTACGGTTTTCAATCCAGCATGGTTGTAAAATAGTATATTGTACTACGAGTCCGTTAAATTGTCAATTGAAAACACGTGAAGGGAGTTAAAGACCTTTTGTCCTTCGAGTGTAATAGACAACTGTCACGAGTTGCATATAGTACGAAATATGGCACCGTCAAGGAAAACTTGATTTTAAGACGGATGGTTTCTGGCATCTAAGAGCGTTTGCTACGTTTACTAGAAGCAATTTAAAAAAAACATTGCTGAATAATGCTTAATGTAAATTATAATTGAAGACAGATTTGCCGTTGCTAAAACCGCGAAAGAAAAAATTTTAATAACTATACATTTTCGAATAATTTTAATAGGGCAGTAGTTTTTAACCCCCGAACCAAAAAAAGGGGTGTTATAAATTTGACCGCTATGTATGTGTCTCTGTCTGTCTGTCTGTGGCATCGTAGCGACTAAACGGATGAACCGATTTTGATTGCTTTTGTTTCGTTCGAAAGGAAATTTAATGGAAAGTGTTCTTAGCTATGTGATCTTCAAAATCGGCTCAGTTTGGAGAAGGCTCGAAGGAAAAATACCATTTAATGGAGAGTGTGCTAAGATGTGTTTTAAGTGCGAGTTTAGGGTTCCGAATACGAAAAATTTGTCTAGGTTTTTTAAATTTTGTAAATTTCAATTGTAATAGATGCGATATTACTTCTGTTTTTCTGCACGACTAGCCGTGCAACGACAAGTAGCTATCGCCACTTAAGTGACAAATCATTACAAGGAAAATCGTGTTGAAAAGGAAAACTAATCCCGCTTTCCTATGATGGACTTATGAGGTAGATGTATCCCATTTCATTTGTATTTCTAGATACTCTTATTTTCAATTGACATATTCGACACTTGTTGCACAATATACTAATATAAATGGGTGAATTTTATTATTCGAGGTAGAAATTCTATTTTTATATATTTTTATATCTTTTTAAGGTTTTTATTTTTATATATTTTATTTGATTTTTATTATAGATTATTATTTTATGTGAAATATGTTCGCACTAGTATTAAATATATGAAATGAAAGTATTTTTTTCTTTTACACGTGTGACATATTTATTTTATTATTAATATAATATCTATATTTGCTGAGGTGAATATAAAATTTTCCATTGTGAATTTATTTTGTCCCAGATTAATTTGGTAACGTCACGAAAATATTGTTTTCAGGTCAGCTTCTTTTCGAATTGAAATTTAATCTGGTATACCGAGAGCCCTGGCGTTTATTGCATTTACTAGTGCTCTTTCCCGAAAAAAGCTTCTAAAAATTGCTGATTTTAAAATCATTTAAGGACAATTTTTTAAAAATCATTTTTCATGTCCTTTTGGTAATATAAATTATAATTGCGAGACTGTTTTGCGGTTTTGAATACTGCGTCAGATATTATTCTAATAATTAAGGATAATTACCTGGCGGATTTTTAATTTTATTTGAAAAAATTTTCCTCATTTACGAAGATTTAACTTTCATGAAAAATTGAACATAAGGAATAAAATAATTAAAATAAGTGTTCTTATTGTTTCAAACTATATCAAGGATTAGAAATTAAAAAGGTCGAAAAATTCGACAAAAATTTTGTTTATTCAAATTTGATAAAAACTTGTAATATAACAAAATTAAACAATTTTTTTTTACCTAATAGTCTAAGTTGCCTGTAAGGAGGGTGAAAATTGATGACCTTTTTTGCATTAGGGAATAAAATAAGAATTTTCAAGGAAGTTGAAGAATTATTCTTCCCATTATAATATTGTTTATAAGAGTAAAGTTCTTATAAACTCATGAAACGTAGTGTTTTAGGTTGATTTTAACGAGCTCTTAAAAAATAATTTAATAAGGGTAAAATTATTAACATCCTAATTATGAAAAGTCATTACATTAAAAAAAATAACAAAAAATTGTTGAAAATTATTTTTATATATATATATAGCAGCACTACAGGCCTAGTAGGCCCATGGCTTTTATGGAGACTTAGTCTCCCTCTGCTTCCTTTCGTAGATAACTATTTATGTTAAATAAACGTATATTCATGTTGTATCAAAACGTTTACGTAACTATAAAAATTACACTCATACAATTCGTTAACATAACGTGATACAGTGCAGCCACTTAACAAATCACAAATTTTATAAATTTTTCACATATTTTGGTTTTAATTAACTACCAGTCCACAGAAGTTAAAAAACAATGAAAACTTTAACACTTATGACTATGTGGCGTAAGAGACTTTCAAAAAAAACAACTGTTTCACACTTTTGCATGAAAAGGATTATAACTTATAACAGACAACAAAAGATAAACTATAAATTTTTAACTTTTAACAAAATAACAAACGATAAACTATAAATTTTTAACTTTTAACAAAATAACAAACGATAAACTACAAACTTTTAAACCATAACAATATGTAAACTTTAACAGACACGTAACACACTATAAACTTTAAAAATTTAACTTTTCTTTTAACATTTTAGATTTTTTGCTTTTGAGCAGATTTGTCTCCATCTGATTCTGTTCTCAGCTGCTTGTTTCCAATTATGGATTCCTAGCTCTTCCAAATCTTCTTCTGCTGATCTTAACCACGTGTTTCTGGGCCTGCCTCTCTTTCTTCTTCCTGAGTTTCCTCTGACTAACACCTGCCTTGCTGCTCTATCCAATGGTAATCTAAATACATGGCCCAACCATCTCAATCTCTGCGCTCTAATGGCGTTTGTAATACAAGGTTCTTTATAGAGTTCGTAAAGTTCCTGGTTTGGTCTTCTTTCCCACAAATTCATCACTTTCTTGCCTCCAAAAATTGTTCTTAATATTTTTCTTTCCCATATATTCAGGGTGTTCTTTTCTTTTTGGTTTAATTTCCATAACTCGGAACCATACATAACTGTTGGCCGAATTATGGATTTATAAACCCTAATTTTTGTATTCTTAGATAAATTTTTGGAAAAGAAAAATTTTCTTAGGGCTCCAACACTTCTTGAACCTTTGGCGATTCTTTCTTGTATTTCTGGAGTTTCGTTACATTGGTTGCATAAAGTAACACCTAAATAGTTAAACCTTTGAACTTCTTCGAACTTATAAACCGTATCGTCGCTTACTTTAACTGTAAGTACTTGTTCCGTATTCGATGGGGTGCTTGACGATCGAAGTTTCATGTATTTAGATTTATTCTCATTTATCATTAACCCTTTCGATTTTGCTGCCCGTTCAAGATTTTTAAAAGCGGCAAGAAGGTTTTCCTTTGTTCTTGTAAGGATTGTGATGTCATCTGCATAAGCTAGGCATTGGTTTAGGTGGTCGTATATTGTTCCGCATGCATTAATTCCGCTCTCTCTGATCACAGATTCTAGGAGTATGTTGAACAGTGTAGTGGATAGTGGGTCTCCTTGCCTCAGCCCTTTTTTGACGTCGAATCCATTTGAGGTGTAGCCATCAACCGTAATTTTATTTTTGGTTTCGTTAAGGGTCATTTTCACAAGCCTTATCAATTTTGGTGGTAATCTCAACTCATCCATTGCCTTGTATAGCTTACTTCTGTTCAGTGAGTCATATGCCTGCTTAAAATCAATGAACAGCATGTGAAGCGGTAGATTTTGCGCGTAACTGCTGTCTTGGATCTGCTTGACAGTAAAAATTTGATCAATAGTTGACCTATTTCTACGAAAACCACACTGATAATCCCCTATTACATTTTCAATGACATTTTCAAGCCTATTTTTTATTGTTATAGCCAATATTTTATATGTTATGTCTAGCAGTGCGATTCCCCTGTAATTATCACATATTGATCGGTCACCTTTTTTAAATAAAGGTAATAGCAGCGCACTATTCCATCTCGTAGGCATTTTTTCCTGCTTCCACACCTCACATATAAGTTCAAAAATCTTATTATGCATTTGATCACCTCCCTCTTTAAGCATTTCTGCCGTTATTCCATTTTCTCCTGGGGACTTGTTATTTTTTAGTTTCGCAATAATGTTCTTGATTTCCATAAAGCTGGGAATTTCTTGCGAATCCTGATGATCCCTTACATGGACTTGTTGTTCAATGTAATCTTCCTTATTATTGAGGATGTTTGAGAAATATCTTTCCCAGCGATTTAACTTTTGATGAATTTCACCAATGAGCTCCCCATCCTCGTTTCTAATAAAAACTGGGTTCCTTTGTGTGGTTTCATTTAAACTTTTCACACCTAGGAAGAATTCTCTCGACTGCTTTTTTGAAAAATGGTCTTCAATATCTATTATTTTCTTCTGTAGAAACAATCTTTTTCTTTGTCTGCATAGATTCTTCGCTGTTTTCCTTAAAAACTTGTACTTTTCTTCGTTTTCTATTGTTTTGTTGCTCAACCATTTTGTTCTACTAGCTTTTCTGGCTATTATTGCAGCTTCGCATTCTTCATCGAACCAAGATCTCCTATTTACCTTTGCCTGGCCTTGTAAGGTAGTCCCTGCCATCTCCAATATTCCTTCTAGATATTCCCAGTCTTGATTAATACTAAGGACTTCATCATAACATTGTAAATTTTCATTAATTACCTCTTGGAATTCAGTTATCTTATTTTCGTTTTTCAGTTGCTCCGAGTTAAATTTTATTCTTTTTGTTACAGTTTTGTTGACTGTCTTCGGTTTCTGAATTCTCAATTTTGCTGCTATCATTATGTGGTCAGTGTTAGCATCAGCTCCTCTATAACTCCTAGCGTCGGTAATGGTTGTGAAATGCTTATTTTCAATTAGGATATGGTCTATCTGGTTTGTCTCTCCAGTACCGGGTATTATCCATGTGCCCTTGTGAATATCTTTATGTTGGAAAAATGTTGTTACAATTTTCATCTCGTTTTCCATAGCCAGCTCGATCAGCTTTCTTCCGTTCTCATTTGTTTCGTTGTGTTTGCTATGGTTGCCTATTACTGGCTTATATATATCCTCTTTTCCTATTTTGGCGTTGAAATCACCTAGCATTATCTTTAAATCATAACTGGGAATGGTTTTATATAGACTATCTATTTTTCCATAAAATTCATCTTTAATTTCTTCGCTTTTGTCTTCTGATGGAGCATGAATGTTAATGAAGCTAATTTTTCTATACTTGCTTCTGATTCGTAGCATGCATATTCTGCCAGATATCGGCTTAAAATCAACCACTGTGTTCTTCATTTTAGATCCTAATAGAAAACCTGTGCCAAACATTCTATTCTCATCGCCACTATTAAAAAATATGTAATCGCCGATCTGACTTGTGCTATTACCTTTTTGTTTAGTTTCCTGCATTGCCATAATGTCTATTTTGTACTCCTTCATTATTCTGGTTAGATTCTGTAATTCACCTTCAGCAAAAGTCCCTCTTACGTTATATGATGCCACTAACATTTTTTTGTTTCCATGTTGCTTACTCCTTAATTTTTTATTTCTGTTTACTATGTTTTCATTCGTTGTATTTTTTCTTGCCATATTCGTTATCGTTTGGTCTGTGCATTTTACATTTCCTACTTTTTTGGAGCTGCGTTTTCTATTTCAAGGGTGTCCATCTCTCTGTTCCATACCCACTTTATGCCATTTATAATTAGTTTGTTAAATCCTACTTTAGCAATATTTCCCTTTTGTCTTTCATTTCTGGCAACATCTCGTATTTGTTTCTGGATTCCTCGTTCCTTCACCGTTAAATCATTTTCGATATAAATCTTTCCCCCGGCATAACTACGTAGCTTATTTTTATTTTCCATCACTTTTATTTTTGATTCGAAGCTAGCCATTTGCACAACAGAGACCACATCATTTAATCTGTGGGCGGATGCTATTTCGACATCAACTTGAAGATTTTGTTTGATGAAATTTTTTATGCCTTCCGTTATCTGAGAACCGTTATCTGAGTTGAGCTTAAGACCCTTTATAATAATGTTTTCTTTGCGTTTTTCTTTTTCATATTGCTCTAATTTATTTTCAACTTTTACCATTTTATGTCGAGTTTCTATTAATTCTGTTTTCAACTCTTTCACTTCCGTTTCTAACTTTTCCATTTTCTCTCTATATTCTTTGTTTTCTCTCCTTATCTCCTTTATCTCAGATAGCATTATCTTTAACATCTCCTGTGTGCTTATGTCATCCTCATTACGATTTGTTGCGGGTGAGCGCAACACTTTTTTACTTCTCTTGAAAACTGATCCGCCATCTTGCTCCCTTAATCTTTTTTTGTCTCCAGATGTGAAATCTTCGCTATCCGACATCTCAATTTCGTTCTTATAGAATAAACTTATAGTTTCAACAATTATCACTCAATTTTCCTTAAATTTCAAACAATCAGTAAATTATAAACTTTAACACTCTGGGAACTGTAAAATTTTCGGAATTAACGATCTCTGAACCCTCCAGCGGTTAACAGATATTTAAAAAAACCAAAAAAATTCCAAATAAAAGAGTTTTTATACTTATTCGATTTTAGGCTTTTGCTTAAATAATAATCTGTGATATTTTTAAAATTAACAAATCATATATTATTTATTACGTAGAAAACTATAAAACTTTAAAAATCAAAAATCTAATTAACATTTCACCAGCACTATCAACATTAATAAAAAATCCTCAGTTTTTTTTTTTTTTTTTTTCTTTTTTTTTTTGAGTTTATATATTATTTATAACGTAAAAAAGTATAATACTTTAAAAATCAACAATTAAATTAACATTTCACAAGCACTTCCAACATTAATAAAAAAAACCTCAAAATTTTGAGTTCGACCCTGCCCAAATCACATTTGACAAACACAATAAGGTACTAACACGTAAACAAAAATGACACCCGAATCAACTTCTCGGAGGTTATATGTCTGTTTATCAGCCTATACACCACAAAAACTATTTAAATGATTCGAAAAATTTATGAAAATAGTATTACACTGTTTATTTAACACTGTTTATTTAACATACAAAAACTTGTAACACTCACACCAGCTCGAAATACTCCAAGTTTTTGAAAATAATTTCGGAGCTGTTAGAAACACGACTTTACTTAAACACCGCCAGGACCGTACCGTATATAATTATAAAAAAATTTTCAAAGTAATTTTCATATAATATTCATAAATAATAAACAGTACTGACGTCAATTGAAGAAAAAAAATAATATTTTTCAAAAAAATTTCAAGTAGTTTTATGTAGTGGTTATACGCCGGTCTCTTATTCTAAAAAAGGGTCGTGATTTCGGTCAAGGCAGTACCAATATCAACTAAAATCAAGTATTCCTTCAAATTAAAGTTACAGTTAATTCGAATTATAAGAAACAAACCTGTTAAAGTCAAATCTGTGAAGATCTATTTCCCATCCATTTTTTTAGTTGGCTCGCCAGTGGCTTTACGAATTACACTTTGTCTTGAGAATATTTTCGCCTAGAGAAAATTGTATTGTTTCGGGAATTTCTCGGACTCTTAAAGTATTGCTGTATTGATTTTGATTTTGACGAATGATGTTTTCAAGATACGAGAAGCGAAAACAAGAAGCGTAATTTGTAAAAGCTGAATTTTGTCTAGATATTGATAGCAAAAAGATTAAAAACTGAATTTCAAATTATTATAAATAATTCAAAGTTAAACTGAAATACAAATTGTAGGACTGGGCTGGAATTATTATAAGAAGTTATAAGAATTATTATAAGATTTTTGTTGTAGAATCTAAATCGGAACACACAGCTCTTTTTTTGAGCTAGATATCGGTCTATGTTGTACCGAGGTAAGATGAAAATTGTAATGATTTGTTTATAAATATGATTTTATACAGCTTTTTAAAAAACATGACTGCCAAAATTGTTTTAAATTAATTGTTAATTTATTATTTTATTTATATTTAAAGAGAATGTTATATATTTTACTCAAAAATATTTGAGTTTGGTTGTAGGCATTTAAAATTTATTAAATCCTGTACGATTATAATTATTCGAAAATATAAATTAAACAGATATGACTTTTTTTTTATTAAATATATAAAGCTTTATAAAATATTTTGGAAAATTTAAAATTGTGAATACGCATTACTCAGAAATATTACTCATATTTTTATTCTTGATCGTTGAATAATCGATATATTTAAAGCTTATAGTGGTCTTGTACCCAATTTTATGTTCAAAATTAAACGATCGTTACGTATTTTATTATTTTTGAAATTTATTAGAAAAGGACGTGTTTCATCAACAGAGATGATTATTGATTTCTAATTAAGAGAGAAATTATTGAAAGGCCAAGGTAAATTGATTTAAATTTAACAGATTAATTAATTTGAATCCTTAGTATGAATTACTACAACCAATTATCGGAAGAAGAGAGAAAATGAAGGGTGAAATAGATCACTAAACGATACCGTATGTTAAATAAATTCCTAGAAATTTAATTATTTCATGGTAGTTTCTAAACAATATTAATGTAATTAGAGCGCATTAAATTTTCAAAATTACAATTTAAGGGAGCAATTTCGAATGGGATTTGTCAAGAAACGAATCGATGTAACTGAGAATCGTGGTCGATTAACGTAGAAAGCATTCACTTGAGCTTTCCACTTTCTCTCTTTGCAAAACACAAAGTGGTGTAAATATTTTCAGAAGTTTCTTATAGTATATTCTTTGAAAGGGTTCATTTAAACCCTTTAAAAGTTGATTAAAAAATATATGAACCATCAGAAATCACGGTGTAGGTTTTAAGTTCGATATTCCATAAATAAGAATAGTATTAATTATCGATTATAATTAAAAAAAATTTTCGTAAATTACTAGACGAATTTTCATCAAAATCGATTACCAAATTTATAACGAAAAAACCTTTTTTATCGCGATTATAAACTTTTTTAATTTATATAAACTTTCAATACATTATGCCACTTTAATTTGAAATTACCTAAATTAAATTAATTAAAATAATAAATTAAATATAAAATAAACAGATCTGTCTGTTATTTATATATTTAGAAACAAATTAAATCAATAAATATATTGAAAAACTATGCAAAAAAATAATAATTCTAAATTTAATATTAATTAATTTCAATTATAAATATTTAAATGAAAATTCTAGACGTTAAATAACAGAAAAAAAAATTAATTTAATTTAAATCAGAATCTGTTCATTTTTTTTTTACAAATTTATTATAAATATATTTATATTAAATTTTCAATGTTAAAATTAAATTTACAAGTAATTTTCAATAAATTTAATTTCTTATAAACATTCATTTTATAACCGATAATTTTATTTATTTTATATTATATAAAAAAAACACAATAGTTACGTCATTAATGTACACCCGCACTCATGTGTGCGGTTGTGACATAATAAAAAAAAAACATCATTTTTTATAATGACGTTATAATGATAATATAACAATGATGATGAAATTGATAACATAATTCTGTATGTTTTTTAAGTTGATTGAACTGAAAATTTAATTATTTACAGTTAATAAAATATTAATTAAATATTGACACGTTCTGTATAGATATAGATAAGATAATCTTCTCTTTCGATGTGATGATGTAATATTTACAGGTCATCACGTGATTATAAAGGATTATTAGTGTGGTGAACAAATATTTGTTCTAAAATTTTAAGCATCGAAAATATAGAGAGATATTATCGTTAAATATGTGTTGAAGATAATAAAAAATAATTGGTTAGGTCAAGGAAGGTTGACACATAAAAAATTCTTTCATGTTCGTAAAAAATTTTTTTAATGATACTTATTGATTGATTTTTGTAATTATGTCAAGTTCGGCGATCTGTTGGTGGCCAGAAATATTTATTGATTTCACTTATAGATTACAGATTTTTCAAAAACAATACGTAAATTTTTGAAAATTTCTTCAAAATTCAAAAGTTTCTATCAAGAAGATATCAAAAATTTATTGATCCTAAAAATAGAAAAATTTGTCTTCCCGCTCACTGCAATTTTAGTTGGAAGCATTTTCACGAGACAATTCCCTCTGAAAGGAATGTTTTATGCATAAAACGACATTAAACACAAAATTTGATATATTTGGGCGAATATTGATTACAAAGAAAGTTAATCTTAGTACAATTCAATACTATAATGCGAATATAATGTTCTATTTTTCTCTTCTTTTAACCCTAGAGAATATTACCATTACGTCATAGAATTGTACTTGTAATTGAGTATCCGGCTCGAAGGACCAAAAGTGAGTTTATTAAGTCCATAATTATTTTAGATTGCGTGATATAATTTTAGAAATAGAAAATTCGTGTAGATTAATATATTAATTCTTTAAATTTTAAAAATCGGGAATCAATAGTTTTTTGCGTAATTTTTAGTAGATTTTTGAAATAAAATTCAATAAAACTTTCTTTTCTTAGTTTCAATGAATTTATTTATGATAATGGATCGCTCAAATACACTTTTTTTTCGCTGTGTCATAAGATATCAAATTTTGAGACAACCTCGATTTATTTTGTCTGTATGAAAATTTATTTTTAGTTTGTTCGAATGAAATATAAAAAAAAGTGTTAATTACTACTTACAACAAACATTATGTAAATTTTTTGTTGTTATATTTTCTAAAAATAAATACACAATGATTATTTTTGGATACGCTTGTACAACTACTGTTCTTTTACATTTTAAGCGCGCAATGACGTCAATCAACTGAAAACTGCATGTAAGTCTATCGGTCTGTTTGTTTTAATTTTTTGTTTGTTTGATGATAGAGATTTATAAATAGCTTAGCTTTTTTCATTTATTTACAATACTATGTCATTGAACTAAAATCCAAAAATAAAAGTTAAGGCTATTTTATTTTCGAATTTAAAAAAAAAAATTTTAATTAGTTCGTAATCTCTATTCAATCATTTTGTCATTTTCAGACTAGGTAATGACAAGTGCTTGACATAATAAATCAAAAATTTTCATTATGAAAAAAAAACAAATTTTTTAATTTGTTAATTGGCCTTTTTCTTGTCTAGTTTGGCCTACTTATCGAATGTTACATTATAAATACAATGTAATTTTTCAAGATTACATCCTTGAGTAGTTATAGATTTCATGTTCATTCAATTCTCTGCGCATCGCTTCGTTAATAATAATTTAACTTCCTTCGTTTATTTATAAATTAAATATAAATAAAAACTACCCAAGTTTCTGCATATGAAAACTAAATAAATTTAATTATCGTACTCGGAAAACTATTAATAAAATGAAAATTGTTATGAGTTTTTACATCTGTGTGTACGTACAGACATCGTACATGGGAAATTGGATGAAGTATGTGTTTAAACACTGTTTGTAAAATGTCGTGTACTTAAATTTGTTTACTTTTACAATCTCACAATATAAACATTTGCATCCCCCTTTTTTAAATATACAGAAATGTAAATATAACAAAACTGGTGGAAAATACTTCGTTTAATCATTTTAATTAAATCTAATTTTCATGAATGTTTACTTTTGTCATTGGTGTTCAGGGAAATATTAGTTTTAAATTTTCTTGATATAAATCATTGACGAGAGAAGACTGTTTAACTGAAAATTAGTTTAGAAATAGTCTAAATATTAAAAAGAGCAATAATTTATCCGGCTCGAAGGACCAAATACAATAATATCCTCAAGGTAAGAATGGCTTCATATTAAAAAAAAAAAAAAAAAACTGCAAATGACTTAAATTAAGAGTAATGAGTTCTTAGAAACAGGGCAATCTTAGAAATTGAGAATCCTTGACAATAAGATGTTTTCGTTATTACTCTAAAGAATGATACCTACTTGTAATAAGAATAATTTTGAAAAGTTCTGTCATCCTATCCATTCTACGAAACGTAATGCTTAAATCTTTTGATGAAGCAATATTTTGTTGAATTATTAACGGCTCTTATTCGATACAGTTAAATTTGTGCTCCAAGAAAAAAAAACTTGATGTTTTGACAAAATTTTGGCTAGCCTCATTTCGAAATGATTCATCATCACCATGACAAAATTATTATATTTATACGCTACTGGTTCGTTGGCCGACTCTATGTGCATCGTAAAAGTGAAGAGAGAGTTAACTCAAACTTAATATGACTTGTGCTATAATATTATATATTCAATTTAAAATACGAAGATGATATTTAAAAATAAACTTATTTGTAGCTAAAATTAGCGCGTGTCGTTTTATAAATAAAATAAAATGTGCATGAACAACAACAACAACAAAAAATAAAAAAAAATAAACAATCAACATGAACATGCCACCAGCTGTTAACAGTGTACAACAGTTGACATTAATTTTAAATGAAAATTTTTCAATTCAGTTTCTATTTTCAATTTTGTACTACTATAATTTTATCTTTTTATAAAACGCGACGGGTTATTTCTCATTAAGAAAATAGTTTAGAAAGTTGAGGTACTATATTTGTGAAAATTTATTACAACTTGAAAATTATGATTATGAAAAGTTCGTCGAAAAATTGTAACGCCTACCTTTGGGAATTGATTTATTTATTAGTTTTTAAAAATGCATTTATGTATCCGGCTCGAAGGACCAAATTTGAAATTATTAATAATCCAAATCTCCTATACTTGAAGTTAAGTTTACGTCCAGAAAGCTAAATATTTTAGAAATTAATAAAAGAGAACTCTAAATATGATATGAAACTCTAAAAAACCTTTTTTCAAAAAAACAATTCTTTAAAGTATTTTTTTTCTTTAATCATATTATCCGGCTCGAAGGACCAAATATTAAAATTTATTAAATGTAATTTTAAAATAGAATTAAATAAAAAAATTGCAATGCTTCCCGAATCATATTTAAAATATCCTTATTGTATCTTATTTTCTGAAGGGTTTTCGAAAAGCCTGTAGAAATACATTAAAAAACTTTTTCTAATGATTGATCTAAACTACGAAATTTGTACTGAAGAAATGTATTATATTATTACCGTATCGCCTAAACTATAATTTTTTGGTTTTAGAATACCAGGTTACTTCCCATTAAGAAATAGGATATTAATTTTAATTTTTTTGAAAAAAAATAACATATGCCGTCACACGTGAAAATAATATTTCTTAAACATCAAAGAAAACTTTTTTTTTTCTAGGCCATCTTTCATTTATGAAATACACAAGAGAGGAAATGATAATTAAATTCGAAAACAAAAAAACTTTCAGTTCAAAAACTAAACAAAAAGTTTATATTTCCATGTAAATAAAAAACATTGCCTTCAAATCTAATAATTAAAAAAAATATCATTTTATTTCGAAATGATTGGAAAATTTCTTCGTTGGTTTTTTCCCTAAACAATATTATTGTGTTAAAAGGTTTCACCACATTGAATTATTAATTGGATTATACAAGACATTGATTTATATTTATTTTGGAGGATGGAGTTTGTGGTTGTAGAAAATGATTAAGAAACTTGTTGGAAAGTTCTATAAGATACATAATTAAACATTAGTCTACATAATATAAGCTTAGATAAAACTATTAGTTGATTACGAAGATAAATAGGGTGATTCATTCAGTTAAAAACAGCCGAAGAAAAATTTTTATTTAAAAGTATTAACATATCAATGTTTTTGCGAATGATTTCGTCGGTTATGACCTTAAAAGTAATATTTTTACTAATTCAATTATAATTTGCATTGACTAAAGAGCCTAGAAAGTTTTCGTAACGAAATATTTACAATTTTCAGAAACAGTTTGAAAATAATCATCATTTATTAATTACTTTTTATGCGTGTATTTTTTTATCCGGCTCGAAGGACCAAATGTGTGTATATCATATACAGTTAAAATAGATGTTGATCAACAGTTTGCTTGTTAAAGTTTGGATAAGTCAAGAGTATAATTTTGTTTCAACTCCAAAAACATACTACTATTTGTGCCCATGAAAATAAGCTATCCGATTTTAGCTTAATTACCTTGTATTTGTTATATATTATTCTTGCGTCATTTGCATTTTCCTTCTTAATTATTATTCATTATAAAGATATATCTCCCCTCTTTCATTAAACTATAATAGTTATTGGCAGGCATGTTTTGTAATAGTTTTTCCAGGCGAACTGTTTTAGACAGACGGACTTGGAGGTATATTTTATGTAGATGATATAACATTGATTGTTTTTTTGAGGGTAAGTTTTAGGTCAAGGATTCTTTTTTAAAAGCTGTTCATAATTTTTTTTCCTTAAAGCACTTTTGTTTTGCTATTATAATACGTGTGAATAACATGTTATTTAATTTTTTTGTATTTGAGAATAGCCTTCACCTGTCTGTGTAATACTTTCAAAATAATCTCAGATTTTTAAGAATGTATATTTCAGATATAATAAGGTTATTATTATAGGTTGAGTCGAAAGTTTGTAGTGGCCCATTTCATCAAATCCGTCGGTATTTCTCTTTGTCTATATTGTTATGAATACAAAAAGAGCAAGGGGTGTTGTGGGACACCCGATAAGAACTATATTCTTTCCGCTATATATTATGTTTTTTTTTTTAAATTTTAAAATTATTGTATCAATGAAAATTCAATTTCCATTGGTTTCAAATGACTTCAATTTCAACGGTAGAAGATTTGTCGCATCGATTTGTTACTAACACCTGCAATCAATCATTTTATGGAAGCACTTATTTTAGTGTTCAAATAATTTTTTTGAGTTTGTACCATTTCCCTTAAGAGACAAAAATTTCGCTTTTTCACTTTTCAAAGACTTGAAAAAGCACCCTAATGGAAAATATACCTTTTGTTTTGCTACTTTTTTTTGGTACCCAAATCAAAGAAATTTGAATAAAACGCCATGTAAAAATGTACACTCTGTATACAATATACAGGGCGTATCATCTTTCTTCGGTTCTTACATATATACGTCATAAACTTTCCACACAATATAATCGAAGTAGGTACACAAAGCACGTGACGTTATTGTTTCAACAGGGGGACGATTATATTCATACCGTCAACAACGTGAAACACAAATTCATACACACTGTTACGCGTGTTGATGCTGCGTGCGTATGGGTGGAAGTGAATGTGTGTATGTATATGTGAAAACGATGACGTCAAACGTCTCAAAACGATAAAATGCGATATTTTCTATTTTCATTTCAATCTAGAATTCGATAACATAGAGAGATGAGAATCTCTATTACATACCGGTAAATCCTATGAGGTAGCTACGCATACGCAATAATTGTACGTAATTTTTTTCTTTCGCGACGACATTCATTTATCGGTTAAGCATGAAAGTTACTCATATGGAAAAGGGTTCTTGAAAAACGTAATTTTGCATAAAAAAACACATTTATTTTGTCTCTTTTATTGTCAAGGTGTTTAATTGTGAGGTAAACTCCTTCAATTTATTTTCTCACCTAGTTTTGCTTATAATTTATATTTTAACCCAGAAAAATTTTCTAAATATCATTTCCCAAAGATTTTTAGTTGCAAAAGTGAAAGGATATATTTTTAGAAAAGTTATTTAACCATAAAAGATTAGTTAAAAAAAATTAAAGAAAGTTTTTAAATAACCCAGAAAGTCTCAACTAAAAACTTTCGAAAAAATCTAAATATTATCAGGAATTGAAAAATTGAAAAAAGTATTATCAGGAATAATACTTTATAACAATTTTCACAAATAGTTTTTGGGTTAAAGCTAAAGCGCCATCCTACATTGTTTTTCGAAAAACTTTCGGTATTGTTCGGAATCAAAATTTGACATTAAACGATTTGTATGTACACAAGAAAGCTCTCTATTGACCTTGAACCCCAAATTGAGAAAATATATCCCCGGGTTTTGATGTCAATAAAAGAAAAAGAAGAAAGATTCTTACCTGACGAGCATTGTGAGCGGTTTTTTTTTCTCCAGTATTTTTTTTACCAAACGTCTCATTAAAAATTAAACAAATCCGGTTTTTCGGTTGTTTTTACTTGGTCTCAAAAAATGTTCAAAAACAATTCGATTATAAGTTTCTAACAGTGAAAATTTTTAAATGCACAATTATTTTGGCCTTGTTTTTTTAAAGTTCAATAATATTAAGGACTAAAGTTTTAAAACCATTCTTTATTTATAAACGTCTATCACTAATTAAACATTAATTAATTATTAATATTTTTTATTAATTATTAAAATTTTTATCAAAAAAAACACTCAGTGGTTGACACAATTCGGACACACTAGAAATACAAAAAAATAAAAAACAACACGATTTAACTTCGTTGAGTTTTCCTAACTGTTGTGTATATTTTGTTCAGAAAGTCACACTGAATTATGATCGTGAGTCTAGCTATGCCCAGGGTTTATAAACAGTCGTCGTTTCTTTGACGTCATTACTTTATAGCTATCTCACTTGCGACGCTATATATTATTCACTCTTATGTATGTTATAAACAACGATATATTCCGTCGTTGTATAGTACGAATTCAGTTTTTGTACGGCTTAAAACGTATCAATATTTCTAATTTAAAGTCTCATTCCACTTCTAGACCAGTAGCAGGTTTAGCTACTACTGGTCTAGAAGCCTCAATTGTAGGCAGTTTTCAAACTAAGACTACGAGAAAATGAAAAACATTTATGTAGCTATTTCTTCATGTGATATTTATTGGCATTTTAAAAGTCAAAAAATTAAAAATTGTAAGTAGTGGCTACGGAGAGAGAACAATAGAGAGATTTATCAGGAAGAGTCTCGCCAAATTTCAAGGAAATCGGTCGAGTAAAACTTGACATATCTTGCCAATCATCTCCAAACATGTACTATCAAGAAAAACGCGTTTTAATTATGAGAGACAATTCCAGCACAGTAACTCGGATAATAATATTACTCATTTTGGATTTGGATCGGCGATCCCAGATCCATAAATTGGACCTTCTTCTATTTCAAATGCAATGCCTTGCAAAGTTATTTCTGCTAACGTGCTAACCGAGCTGTTTTGCCTTCATTTGAATTCAAACTTCGTTACTAGAAAATTCACTGTATCTCCGAAAATAATTCAAATTTTGAAAGATATTTTTAAAGACATATTCGCAAAGGTCTGACCCTGAAAAATATCCGCCGATTATCTTAAACTTCTACAAAATGCACTTAAAAAATTACTTTTTATAAAAATAAACGATAAAACATTAAAAAAAAATTAAAAATCTTATAAAAATCAAAATTTGGTAGCTAAAGGTTATAGTCTTCATTCGTTTAAATTGAGAGCAATATAGATTTGAAATACTTTAGTGTTTTGAACTGTACATTAAGATGAAAAAAATGTTTTTATTCGTGTAAAACTACACATTGTAATATTTTTGTTTAGTTTTTCGTTCGTGATAATGTGCATGTTTCGTTGTAATTCTGTTTACCTATCAACTAATTTGAAAATCCTACTAAAGACACATATTAAAAAAGAAATGATTTAAAGGATTCCGTTGTCTGCAGTACAAGGTCTAATCGCTTGCATAATAAGAAAAACAACTCATTCGATATCAAAATCCAATAAAATGATTTTTTTTAATTTAAAGGAATTATTTTCTACTTTTTAGTTTAGATATTTACAAAAGTGTGATTTTTAGTTTTAAACTATTATTTATTTTGTGTTTTTTTAGTTTTTTAGTAGATTATTTATTTATAAAAAATTCAATATAAATATGGTGGAAGCGCAAATAAATGTATGTATTTTCAGATATGGAAATCGTTAATGCAGAAAATCTTGAAAAGGCTAATCAAATAAACTTATTAAATTATTGTATTGACACCGATCCTTGATAAGTATGCCAAATTTCGAGATAATCCGACGTTTTGAAGGGGGTCAAAATCATGTTCAAAGTTTCCGTTACATGTTAACATACGTTTGAAGTTAATAAAAGCGTGTAAAAAGTGTTTGATTCGTGGGTATTCATTTTTGGCTTTATTATATTTTTTGTTGAGCCCAAAAATTCGTCATTTATGGTGGAAGCGACGGAAAAAATAATAATAAGGCTGAAAAATCTAACAAAAGTAAGACAACTTTCTATTTTAGTTCAGTAACGTTTTTCGGAATTATTTCTTCTTGTGTTTTTTTTCCCTTATAACTTTTTAAAAGATAATAAATGCTGTACTTTTTTAAAGATAAAAATGTCTAAACTTTTTGCTTTTGAATCCTTTTATGCCCATACTTTGAAACAAACCACTAACAATTAAAGGTAAGTGATAAAAATCGTTCTACGGAACTTTCGAGGTATTCTATCAAATTAACACTCAATTATTTTTTTGTGTTGATATACATTTTTATTTACAACGAATTAATTATTTATTTTAAATCGAAAAAAATAGATTATTAAGAATATATTTGTAAATTAGGACACGGGAACATTTGTGTGTTTATAGATCCAATTTGTATTCTGTTTATCCTTGGATATACACAAATAATTGGGATATACCTATTTTTAAAATTTGATTATATAGTTTTTTTAATTTATATAAATAAATATAATATAGATAAATATTGATGCATTTTCTGATTGATGACTGATCATGATAAAATTGATTTTTTTTAGTATTAAATACAAATTAAAACATGTCTGTTTGCACGATTCAATTTGCAATACTAGTTGAGATAATTTGCATGCTAGAGTGTTAAGGAGATATGCAAGGATTGAATCATACTAGGGATTTCAATAAAACTTTATAAATACATTTTTTGATTAACAAAGTTTTCGAAAATCACATAAAATTCGTAGGTCATCGGGCTTTTTATTATTATTTTATCGTTTAAAATTGGCTGAAAAAATGATGAATAAGGTTATCCTTTTCAATTGGATATTTCTATATCAAAAAATCTAGAGAGTGTGATAAAAAACTATCTAAAATATTTAGACAATCTTGTGGTTTATAATAATACGTAGTTTATATTTCGCTATGTGATTAGCGGCGACTAAAATGTGACCGGGATTACATCAATAATTCATAGTTCAATATATTTTGGAAAATATTTTTGGAAAAATTTAAGAAATATTTTTCCAAAACAATTTTCAAAATACATTAAGCGAAGTCTTAAGGCACCATATACTCACCTTTGTGTATGTTTTACTCCAAAAATACATATATTTTTTCACTAAATGCGTTTGTTTTTCACGTTAGCATGTAAATATCCACATAGGCAATATAAGTAAAATAAGATAAAAAATACTCAGAATTTGTTTAATTTTTTAAAAATTAAATAAAGCGTAGCCAGTTTTATGAAACATTTTGACAGTTTCAAACAAATCTTTATATCACACATTGAAATCACTGTAGAATATTACGTTTTTAAACGTAATTAATTTTTCTTCGAAAGTATATTAGTGTAGAATCATCATTGATTTTAGTTGGCATTTATAAATAGAATTTCTTGGGAGTAGAAAATTGAAAATTTATCTCGTTGGTTCAATCGAAAGGGTGTGTGACATGCATTTAAATAGAAAATTATCATATATTCGGAAATTATGTATTTAACGGGATTACCAATTTTATTTTTCATATAATGCTGAACATTTATTTTGTTTGATTTTGCAAGCATTCAACTCTTCAAACAGATTAAGAAGTCAAATTTTCCAAAATTAAAAATACGTTAACCACGAAGAGGTTGAAGAAATTTCAATGGTCCATTTATATGGGTGTCTAAAGATGTCACATTCAGAAAGAGGAAAAGTTAAAGTGAGTAGGCAGTAAAGTTTGTATAATTTTAACGTTGAATTAACACAGTATCTAATTGGTAGTAGACGAACGAAATGGGTTAGATTTTGGGTTGATCATGGATATGTATTTAAAACAGGGGAACCCTCGAGTAAAAAAATTCACGAACTCCTGAAAGAAGTATTTCAAAATTCATTTTTTTCGCCCAAAAATGCCGTTTTGAACGTAGGCAAAATTTTTCGTTGTCTCTCTGAAAAGAATGTGTATCCTGTCGGTGAAAAATTGATGGTTTTGTGCTTAGATACTTGGCCTACAGAAAACTTTGGAAAATTAATATTTAACTAATTTGAGAAGGTAGGAAGAAACATATATTTCTCGAAATAATTCTATATAAACATAACAAATAAAGAATATTTCCAGAAATATTCTATTTAGATTTAATTAGAACAATTTTCTTTTATATTAATTTTATTCAACATGGGAATATTATTTAATCAGAAAATACAATTTTTATTTTTCCAAAGGGATTTCCTTGATTCATACCAACAAGAAATACAAATTCGCCCACGTAAAAATAAATATCTACCTATTTCGTGTTATTTCACAACACATATTACCCATTTGCTAATAAACTAAGTGTACCTTTGTGAAATTTTTACGTGTTAAATATTTACGCCCACTACTGATTTTTATGTATTAAATAAGTCTGTGGTATAATTTGCCTCAAGGGAATTTGTTCTTTTTTGCAACTTTTTTAAGGGGTACCTCTTTAAAAAAATCGAGAAAATTAAAAAAAAAATTTTTGTTTTGGAATTTGATAAAAATCAGTGGATGGGGTAATTTCGATCTAAAAAGTATATAAATCAGGTTAATTTAATGATTGGATGCAGAGTTCCTGAGATATCGCAATATTTGGATCGATTTTAATGCGTATCTCAAAAACTATTCGACCAGTCATCAATTGCACCCGATTTTTGTACTTTTTAGATGAAAATTTACCTTATATACTGCGTTTTATCAAAATTGGAGATAAAAACAAGTGAAAACAAACAATTGAGTGAGTTAATTGTTGAAATATCATGTATAGACAGTGTTGATTACTGTGTCTCATTACACACACATGCATGCCACACATACATAACTGATATTCCCATATAATTCATACTAAACAATTTGTGCCTAGTTTTCGCCCTCACGGGTAAACAGTGATGTAAACAAAAACATTTTTCAAACAAAAGTTGTTTATTTTTTTATAAGGAACATTATTTATATTTAAACTTTTGTTCTATCTCTAACGGATTACAAGATGGGTCCGTCGGATTCAAGACTCAATTGACCCATGTTCTTCATTTACGAACTCGACCTCATTTTTTACGTCTTAAGCACGCTATAAAAATTTCAGCTTGATATCTCTTTTTTTTGAGTTATCGTGTTGACAGACAGATAAACGGACAGACCGACGGACGACAGACGGACAGACAACCGGAAATGGGCTAATTAGGTGATTTTATGACCACCTATACCAAAATTTTTCGTAGCATCAATATTTCTAAGCGTTACAAATTTGGGACTAAACTTAATATACCTTGATATATATTACATATATACATGGTATAAAAATTATGAAATGAATACATGTAAAATACTGATTAAAATTCTAAAATTAATATCTATGAAATCATAGATATCACGGAAAAACTTTTTACACGAATTAAAAAGTTTCTTACACCTCGTCGCTACATCATTAAACTGATAGGTGTGTCATCCGTTAAACGCCTCTATATCATATCTTGGTCTGTAGTAGATGAGTTCGTCGCATACAGTGAAGTGAGTTCGTCGTGCTAAATAAAGATTCTGATTAAGTGTATTCGTATACTCATATAATTCATTGTAACAAGAAAGTGTGTTATGAAGCATTGTCTCGAGTAGTGAAAAATTTATGAGTTCATGAAATTATATATCTTTTGTATTTTCTCAAGTCATCATAACGTAGTCAAAATAATTGTAATTAGCTTCCGTCACTTTTCATAGAATTCTAATATTTATCATAGAGATGTTCGTACTGAAACTAGATGTGTCAACTTAGACGGGGTAAATTGAATATTTTTGGAGTAATAAATAATTTTGTTCGTACTTTTTAGTTTTTAGTTGGTTGCGTTGTCTGATAGAGAGTCTGATAGCGTAAAATTAAATTTTTTGGATTTTGATGATGTCATAAAGTTAAAAAATTCGATTTTTTTGATAACACAGGCAAATTTGAGAAGATCTTATTGGAATTTTTTTTGAAACCAATTAATTTTGGGTCATTCTTTTCAGGTGTGATATAAGTTTTTCGCTAGCTATCACATATGTGCTAAATACCGGGACCAAGACTCTACATTTTTGAAACGTATTAGAGCTAGGCTAATTTTGATGACAAATTAGAAAAGAATGGCCCAAATTTAGTAGGAATACATACCTTCTTTATCAAAATTGGATAAAATTTGGGTGTGATAGAGCAAAATTAAATTATTTGGATTTTGATGCGTCATAAAGTAAAAAAATTTGATTTTTTTGATAGCAGGGGTAAATTTGATCCAATCTTATTGCAATTTTTTTTGAAACCCACTAATTTTGGGTCAATCTTTTCAGCTGTAATATCAATTTTTCGCTAGCTATCAATTATTTGCTTAATTCCGGGACCAGGACTCCCCATTCTTGAAACTTATTAGAGCTAAGTTATTTTTGATTACAAATTCGAAAAGTATGACCCAAATTTAGTAGGATCACATGCCTGGTTATTCAAAATTGAAGAAAATTTGGCTGTGATAGGGCAAAATTAAATTTTTTGGATTTTGATGACGTCATAAAGTTAAAAAATTCGATTTTTTTATAACACAAGCACATTTGATGCCACTTTTTTTGAAACCCACTAAGTTTGAGTCATTCTTTTCAGCTATGATTTCAGTTTTTCACTAGCTATCACTAATGTGCTTAATACCGGGACCAGGACTCCACATTCTTGAAACCTATTAAAGCTAGGTTAATTTTGTTCACAAATTTGAAAAGCATGGCCCAAATTTAGTAGAATTACATACTTGGTTTATCAAAATTGGATAAAATTTGGGTGTGATAGAGCAAAATTAAATTTTTAGGATTTTGATGACGTCATAAAGTTCAAATTCGAGAACATAGGCAAATTTAATCCGATATTATTGGAATTTTTTTTGAAACCCACTAATTTTTAATTAATTCCTTTCAGTCGTGACATCAGTTTAGCTATCGATATCATTATAGTGCTTTATACCGGGATCAGGACTCCACATAGGATTACATACTTGGTTCATCAAAATTTCGTAAAATTTGAGTGTAATAGAGCCAAATTAAATTTCTTTGGATTTTGATGACAAAAAATATACCAAATGCAAAAAGTACCCTTGGGTAGACATTTATGAAATGGTTGAGCGTTCTGTTGTCATAGAATATGATTAGATTACGAGTTATAGGTAGGTATTACGAATGTGGACCCGAAGTTGAAAATCCAATCTTCATATACAAATCCGTGAATAAACATTTGGTTTATATATTTTTTTAAACGAATTTATTTTATTTTTTAAAATATACATAGAATACAATATTTTAAGTACATTTGTCTACATTAGCTTATTAAATTTCTATGTAAAAATGTCATACCTACACCATAGAATACAATATGTCTTCGTTGTCTACATTCTACATATGGTGTCGGTCTAGGGCAAATAGTAGTATTTAGCAAACACTTTTAGAACACCTAGAAATATCGAGAGGTTTTCATAACCATTTCTTTTTCAAAATTGCAATTTTTAAGATGAGAATGGACATCCCACTCTTTCGGAGTGTTATTTTTATTTAAGTATCTTCATTAATAATTTGTACGTGTGTATCTGAGTTTCTGTCTCAGGCACCATAGCTCCTTAACGGATGAACCGATTTTGATTTACTTAATTGTGTTTGAAAAATTACAGGTTACGAGCTATGTTTTTAAAAAAATATGTGCGATTTGTTTAAAGGGTCATATTTACAGCCCATCTAAATTGGGATAGATCGTTGAAAAGCTCCAATAATATCTAAGAAGTGTTTTTTAGGGCTGTCAATTACGCTACACCTCCATCAGGCATTTATAAAATTTGCATACACTCTAAAAATGAAGTTCCTCAAAAGTTTTTGCGTATACTACTTACAAAATAGCTTCTCATATTTTCTACCGTTAAATAACACAGCTGGCTCTAGACTAATACTTTCATATATTTATGTGTTTGCTTGTTTTCAGTAACACATTTGGTTTATAACTTTCTGTAATTGAATTTTTCAATATTTTGTTTCTTGTTTTGTTTTCTTAAATATTACGTTTTTCTTCTACTTCGCTGTTCATACTGTTTTGTATTATTTTAAGAAAAATATTGACGTAAATCAAATTTTATTATACGAGATTTATTAAATTATTATGTAAACAAATATAGTCCAAGAGGGTATATTGAAGGTTGTTCGTGATCGACCCAACCCAACGGGTTGGGTTGGGTTCGTGATCATCGTGATCGAACAAAAGAATAAGGCAATCTTCGTGCTATGAGCATATTGCCATAAAATTCTATACTTGTGTCGATTGACAGAGTCTTTTAACTCTGGATAAACTTTATTAAAGTTCACAAAAAACTGCCAACTTTGCAACTTATATAAGTTATTGTTTTATTGGCTAACTATAAAACAAGCTCTTAGCCATAATAGATAAAAATGGTCCATCTTGTATAATCTAAAACTTCTCTATCTATCTAATCTGGGCATTAATAGCTAGATCTTTCTAGGTTTCTTAAATTCACAAATAGTCACAATTTTCCGTTGTTTTCAGCAATGACTCCTAGACTTTAGATTATTGAAAACTCATGGAAAAGCGTTATATTGCTTTTATTAAAATGTGATTGCGTTCAGGTTGAGTTAAAACACGTTGTTTTTCTTTTGAATGCCCATTTGGCAGACCTCTTATTTCATACAAAAGCAATAACATATTTTATGAATATGGGCGTTAAAGAAAATTTTATTGTTTATATATACACGTAAAACGTAAAAAGTTTTTTACGAACAACAAAATACTTAATTGTAAATGAAAAATTAATAAAGTTATTTTTCATATAATTCTCATTTACGTATATTATCAAAATTGACGTTTTGGTGGAGAGAAGTAGAGAAATAAAACTTAGAATTTATCTGTAAATATTAAGAAACTGGAAATTTTGACAGTTGGTAAAATTGTAGAATTTTCTATAAAACTAACATTTGCAAAAATGTGAATTTTATGAATTTGTATCTTACAAAAAAAATTTTTTTTAACGTGCCGGGTGTTGATATTAGGCTTTCTTACATACAAAGCGCGTGTTTAGTTCTCTATGGAACTCTAATTTTTTATAAAAAAGTAATATTAGAATTTATTATCTAGTAAGTTGATAATGTAGCCCATAAGGGTCACATTCACATGAGCAGCTTATTTAATTTTATTTAAATAAAAATTTGTTTAATTTGTTTATATTAATTTTAATTAGTCATTATTTTTTGTTAATATATTTACATTTTTAATTATATTTTAAGACTAAACATTTGTAGCAATTAAATTTGTAAATGTAGATAGTAATTTTTAGTTGGTCAAAGTTAGCTTAACAAAGAAATTAATATTAAATTTTCAATGTCAAATCTCTAAAAAACAATGGCTTTGTTTTTTTTGTTGCAGTATTTGGTTTCGATAACGATTATAAATAATAACAGCTGTATTATTTGACTCATAATATTATTCTACATTAAATGTAAACAGTAATTTTTGAAAAACAAAAATTATCTTTACAGAATTCAGAGTCTAAATTGATCGTACTAAAAACATTAAAACGATTATGGTTTTGATATGAATTCATAGTAAAGAAATGAGTTCACTCAAATTTGATATAACTGCAATACTTATTTTCTAAATTTGTGCTGATGGCAATAAATCTCCGTGAAAATATGGTATTTGTTGCTAATTTGAAAGCATGGACAGTAAATTTTCAAGAATATAATAGTTTGCTAGGAAGTGCATGAAAAAGTACCGGAAAAATACTAATATTGAAGTAAAATTTAGAACAAATTTATAATTTTATACCCGGACATAATTTGTGGTTCAGTTAAAGATATGTTTTTTTTAAACATCATAAAAAATTTGCCAACATGTTTGTCAAAAAATCATAAATTATTTGCAACCAAGATGGTACACTGATAAGTATAAGATCTTGGACAAACAGCGAATACAATTTGAATTTCTTCTATGCGAATATATCTACTGCACGATTGAATGAAGGAGAAATAAAAATCACCAGGCAAAGATTTGAATTTTTAATATATTGTTTGGATACGAGCATAGTGCCCGAAAATTCTAAATAAAGGATGATATTATACAAATGCCATCAAAAGTTGAAGTCGCTTGACCGCCTCTAACTCGAGATAAACTCAATTATAGTTCATATCAGTAACATGGAGATCTGAGAACATAGAAGAGAGAACTTAGGATTCTATTTGTTCATTGATTTATTTGTGCTGAGTTAAAAACAAAAAACCGTTAACCGTTTTTTTGTTGAGATATAATAATGCAAAGTTAATCCATTTTATTGTTGAATAGAAACAACTATAGTAGAGTATTGTGGTTGTAAAAGAAACAACTATAGTAGAAGTTTTGTAAAAAATTTATCACACACTTATTATTGTGCGTGAAACAGTTATGTGGTACGGTATTCGACAAAAATTATACCTCATTTCATTACTTTTACCACGCATATTTTCCAAAACTTGTTGACAATATCGTACCAACCCAATGTTCTTAAATAAAAAATTTTTTTTCATGATCTCCCGCCAATTATAGAAAAATTGTAGGGTTGTATGTTTTACCATAAGTTGTAAAGGCATTTCTGAATTTTGGTTTTACGGACCTTTTATATAAGATTTGATTATTTTCTAGGGATATACAATCGAAACAGTTTTGCTTACTCCATTTTCTTTACCATTCAGTGTATGTCTACTCTAACATGTAAGTAATTAGTTAATGCAGAATTTTTCAAAAATAAATACTCACGGAACTGACAATAATTACTGAAAATAAACAATATACACGACTTGAAACTAAAAAATGTAAATCACTTTTTGAATACTCATACAAGATTTTTAATAATTTTCTGTCTTGTGTTTTAAAAATAAAAGCTATGAACTAAATATGTCAATCATGCATGTTGATATTATTAGTTAATATTGATGCCAAATTAACCAAATATTACATTCAAAATTATATCACACAAATCATATTTGTTCATTGAACTTTTTTGAGATAAAATTAGCTTCATTTGTAGGTAAAATTAGCTTCATATGTGTTTTAGGATTGGAGAATAAAGTTTTGGATATATTGTTCTTTTTTTTTTTAAATTAACTATTTCCTTGTAATTTTTCTTAGCTAATTATTTTTTGTATTGAGGAAACTTATTAGTATTTTAAAATTAAGGAAACAGCCAGGTAAAGTTTTAAATCAAGAAATGATTGAGAAATAATTGAAAATAATTTCCACAGAAAATGAAGATTTATTTATATACCTGGGAAGCGTTACTAAATTTAATGTAGGTATTTTTTAAGGGAAAAATTTTATCGGGCGGTCGGTATCGGACACTTTATTTTTGTCTAGACCCAATCTACCCAAACGCGAAGTAAGGCAAATAGTTCCAAAAATACTAATAATCAGTCGAAGTATAATCCTTAATGGATATGATCTTTTTGCAGAGACCAGACATGAATTTTATGTTGGAATAAATTGTTGCATTTTCATTGACAAATAATGACAATAAAAGTTAATTTGCAAATTTTTCTTGAAAACTGTTGATTCTTTCTTTTTCCCTTAAGCCACTGTGCCTCACTAATAATTATGCCAAAATTTAAAATCGATCACATTCCAATTTCTGATTTTCGATGCTTTTAAGCATAACATCAATTGTAAAACATGGAACGACTTGGATTTTACGAGTGTGCAAAAATCAGGAATGATTAAAATACAATTATTTACCACAATATTTTGACTTTTACATGTTCTACTTTCATCCGGAGAGAACATTAAAAGCCAGATGCAAATACTCACGTTTAATGTTCCAGTTTTGTCTCATATTTTAAAATGTCCTATTTCGTGTTTGACAACAAAAGTCAATTTTGTGTTTTAATTATAAAAACAAACATTTCGGATCAAAAAAAGTTCCCGAAATTTATGTTTACTCATAAAAAAATAGTATATCTTAAATGATTATCGTAATTTTCTGCGTACTAAAGCAATTTTGGCAGATAACATATATCGTTTACACTTCACAGCTAATCATTTATTTAAGTGGTATAATTCGTAGAAATTTGAAGAAAAAAATACACACATAATGTTTTGATTTAAAAAAAAAAGATTTTGAGAAGTTTATAGGATTGAGATGTTGTTTTACACACATTATAGGTATAATGCCAGATGTAGTTTTTGAAAGTTTTTTCAGAACAGCTAGCAATTTGTTATTTTGTAATATGTTATTTTCGCTAAAATTTTTATTTTTTTTAATTAAGGTGTCTGTTTCCTTACAGTATTGTAAACAATTTTTGGTTTATTGCACGGTACATACATATAAACCAAATACATGCTTTGTAGTCAAATAATGTGTAATTTTTAGCTTTAAAATTTCACGCAACTACAAAAATATATAATATATTGTATGCAAGTGAAGTGCTTATAAATTTGATAATATAGATATCGTTCTTCAATCATCAATACTCTAACTATAGTCGTCTTTGTTCATCAAATAATGGATCTTCGATGAACTCATAATTAAATTTTGTTTTTATAACATCGACAACCCTATATTTTTATGCTATTATTATAAAATACAAGATTGTCTTAATATTTTAGATAGTTTTTTCATCACACTCTCTATATTTTTTGATATAGAAATATCCAATTGTAAAGGATAACCACTTCTGCCAATCAAAATCATTTTTTCAGCCAACTTTGAACGATAAAATAATAATAAAACGCCCGACGACCTAGGAATTTTTTGTGATTTTTATAAACTTTGTTAATCAAAAAATGTATTTATAAAATTTTATTGAAATCCCTAGTACCTATTATTCAATCCTGGCATATCTCCTTAAAAAATTTTTTAAATTAAAAATTTTAAAAAATCTATTTGCATGTATGGGTTTTCAGGAGCGAAAACCTTAATCGCAAGACTACAAAACGAGAAAAAATTGTCTATGTAATAGATTACCAATATCAGAGTCCTGATTCAGTTTTTGGGTCAATTACTGCCCTGTTAGCTCAAACACATTTAAACAGATTCCAAATGCTCTGAAACAGAAGTCCCGAAATATGGAAATTTCCGTAGAGGACAAAGTTGGTGTACAAATATTTGTCAAACATTACGCCTGGCTCTTATTTTATGACACTTTTAAACACTTCAAATGATATAAAAACATATTTAAAATTATAGTTTTTTATCGTGGAAAATTTAAAAAGGTATCATGTCATAATTATAAAGGTAAATAATGATTTTCGTTTGTTCTGTTTTATGTTAACTTTTCTTTGAAACGTATTATGATGATTCGTTCGAAAATACGACTGCGTTTTCATATTTTCAAGTTATTACATCATAAAGGTAATGAAAAATAAAAATAGACAGAATTTTATTGACGATAAATATTTTGGAAGAAATGACGCGTGTCAAACTTGAAGTTTTGTGCAATAAATTAATTATACACAATATGAATACAGGGTGTCCTTCGTTGTGTATGAGAGGCTGATTTAATACGATAAAATCTAAAAAAGCATTTTACTTACATTTAAAAAGAAAGCAAATCGGTAGTTTACGTTAAATTTATATATAAGGCATCGGAATAAATTTTTGTTATATCTTCAGGTGAAGAATTCGCACTGGACGTGCAGAAAAGTGAAGTTCAAGATTACATATAAAACTTTGTTTTGCTAAAAGGAGATGGGCAACCTTTGAATGCAATCTTTGATTGCTTATAACTTAAATTTTTAATCAATTTTAATTTCACTTTCAAATTTTGTCATCTTATCAAGTTTAGTTTTACCTTTTTATCGGTAATATGGCCAACTCGACATCAATTATCCTTTACTGTAGCTTTTGTTTGATAATAACTTTGGTTAGATTATGACATAGGAATCGAGCGTTAATTGAGACTTAATTCACATTTAGATAATTCAATCATCGGTATAAATACAATAGAAGATTTTCTTTCAGAGAATTTAAGAATTTCTTTTAAAACAGTTTGAATATTATTAATCAAAACAATTAATAAATTATCCCGTAGGATTAGACACATTTGAGTAGGTAGGTTCATTCTGAAAAAAATTACAATTGTTTTGTGTGTTCTGAAAACTTATCGATATTTCAACGATCAAATAATTCTAAAAGGCGCCTATTGTGTTCACAAGAACTAAAATATTTATTTTAAAATCGCCAACGTAACAATTCTCTTATTTTCATTTAACAACTAATTTAAAATCAAACTAAAGCCAATAAAGACAATTAAAAATTAAGATTTGATCTATCACTAATCAATATTGTAACGCCCAAAAACCATATGTCAAAATCTTTTTTTTGTTAAAAGTTTGCCAACAAAAACTTAGTGCGACACCTGCCATCAAAATATGATCCGACTTTATATACTGCTATGTTAAAACGATGCAGAAGAAGATATTAGCAATTACAGCAATTTAAATACAGTCTTTTAGATTTATGGTATTTTTAAAAACGCTGGAGAATATGCCATTTCCAAAATTACTGTAATTCAAAAGTGCTATACGGTCAAAATATCTGCCAATGAAAAAATAGCTCAATGTATAACAATTGCCGTTTTATGGGAAATCCAGAAACGGTCATTAAATCTATGAGAAATATTGTTCAAGTCCCTCTCCTGTACCGAATATCAAGTTGGTACAATTTCTGATTCTATGCGATGGTCTATATTATTTTAAAATCGTTTTTTTAATTCTTAAATCACTGTTCAACAAACTGATTTCTTGAGAATGTCAGTCAATGTAAATGTTAAAAGTTTAAATAAAATTTGTGAAAATAAAAAACTAAACTAAATTAAACATACGTCGAAAATATCGAATTTGATTTTACATAGAAGTACTGCTGACGTCAATATATTGTACGATTTTAAATATTAACTTTTAATTACTTGCATCGGGTCATTAAAAATATCAACAAAAGGTAATTAAAGATAGAGTGATCCAAGTTCTTAAAAATAAAAGGTTGTGACTTCTCGGAGAAATTGATGACACTTAAGTGTGGTCGCATAGAAGAATCATAAAAAATCTTTATTTTTAGAAAAATGATACTTGGATCATTAGGATCTACCTACTGAGCATTAATGAGAGTGCATATATCACGATTTAAAGATGATTCTAAGAAAATGTGATTTTTTGGGAACGTGCCTTAATGTCTTATGGTGTATAAACTTTAAGTTCATGAATCAGTTTGCACAAACAAACTAGAAGTCAGGTTTTGCGAGTGGAAAAACTGCAGTTGTATAATTTCGGTTCAGTTTAATGTAATAAACAGGCTCAGATCGCGTGTAATTAAGAGTTAAATTTAAATTTTATAATAATATTATTTAAATATTTTCATAATATGTTTAATAATAAGCCAGGCTAGAATTGTTATTTAAAAATAAAATTATATATTTTATTATTGACATTAATTATTATAAAATTTATTTGAATTCTCATGATTTTCATGGAAAATTTCGAGTACTTATTGTTTTAATTGGTTCGTTTTTCTTTTATTTTTTTTTACACGAAAATTATTATAAACAATTGATTTTATTTATAGAAATAGATGTGGAAAAAAAGCTAATAATAAATTTATTTTAATAGTTTATTATTTATTGTGTTTAGACCAAAATGCCGAAGAAGTTGTATAATAAGTAATAGAAAACTGTTTAAATTAGTCATAAAATTTTTACGACAGAATTTCTTCTTTTTAAATAAAAATAATTGTTTCGAGATAACAGGTAATTGATTTTATATTATTTAGAAAATCAAAAAAAAGTTATTTTCTAAATACCATTTCCAGAAATATCTGAAGTTAATGCCTCTTTATATAATAGTTTACAAATGAATTTCTAATTGTTTAATAAAAATAATTCTTTCGATATAATAATAGGTAATTGATTTTATATTATTTTGAAAATAAAAACAAAGTGTTGTTTTCGAAAATACGATTTATTGAAACATTCGAAGTTAATGTCTTTTTATATAACAAATACGTCTAGATGTGAATTTCTTAACATATTGTCTTCACAAATAGTTTAAGCCTATAAAAGATGTTTCACACTAATGAATTGCAATTAGAGTGATATTTTTGTTACATATGAAAGTATCTTTAGATGAGATTGAGAAAAAATTAGTTAGGAATACTGATAAATTTTTCATTTCTCCGGGTCCTCGCAATTATTAATAAAAGAGCTTGATAAAATAGACCCGGAAAATTGGACCGTAAATTGTATAGACCCGGAGTATTGTTGTAATTACGAGTTGGTTGGGTTGATTTTGTCGACTATAAAGGAGTTGGTTGGATTTGGATGTTTTTAGCCGTTGCGTTCAAAAGTTGGGTACCATTATAGAAATTTTTTTCGGTTTATTTTTTCCTAGATCACACTCAGTATATCAGTAGATCACACTTAGGCAAAGAGGCGTTGAGAGAACAGGGAGAGCAAAAAAGAAACCTGAGAATTCAGAAAGAATTACCAAGGATTTAATAGAACATATGAACTAACCTTCAAAATCCTAACCTATTTCAACATGAAATAACTTTTGACCCTTATTTAGATTATACAAAGGAAATTGAAACAAAAAAATATCATGTGACGCCCGACACACGACAGTTTATATAATAATGTTTCAAAATTTATATGTTGAAAGGTCCCTAAAACTATAAACTTTTAAACTAAACAATTATACAATTCAATAACATAATATAACTAAACGTTTTGGAAATTCTAAAAAATGGAGTCCCTTAAGCGAGACTGCAATGAATATAGTTTGGGTACCGCAAGAGTCGAAGATAGTTAATTTGAAAAATTGACTTTTTACAGTTTTTTGTTTAATTGAATTACATATTTTATTAAAATTAAGTATAAATTCATTAAAGGACCCCGCAATATTAGATAGGAAAATGATTTTCTGTGAAACATTTTCTAACCCACCTTAAAATGTTGTTTGATTCTGATTAAAATTATCATGGTCACAAAAATTTTTAACTAGTAGTTTTCGAGCAATGGGCGATCAAAGCTGCGAATATGTTGTAGTTTTAGTATATGACCAGGAAAATGGATACTTGAGAAATTTTTTCAAACAACCCCCTAAATGTTTTTCAGATAGTTCTGATCAAAAATTGTAACGGCCACAAAACGTATGTGTAGCTTTGATTGCCCAAAGCTTGAAAGCTACCCGTTAAAAAATTTTGTGGCCGTGTGAGTTTATGATCGGAATGATCCAAAGAACGTTTTTGGGTGGATTAGAAAAAGTTTCACAGAAAGTCATTTTTCTGTCGGCAATATTGCGGAGTTCTTTTACTAATCCAGTCTATTAAAATATTTATGAAGTATGTTTTGCACAGTCCCATTTTTGGATCTCTAGACTTCCAATAAAATTATTTGTAAAGTTAATTGGTTATGATAATAATTAATAAATAAAAAATAATTTAAAACGTGTCGTATTTATACAATTATTATTTATCATAATAATTAATTTTTAGTTTTGTTTAACTTATAAAACAATAATGTTTGTTCATATTGTTGTTAGTTTATTGTCTTTAACCTCCTTAATTATGCAATCAAACATTTTATTTTAACGGCACACGTTAATTTGTTAATCACGTGTTATACAAACAAAAACCTACAATAATTAACAATACTTACATTATTACATTATTATTGGTGGGTACTTTATTTACTTTATGAATATTATATAAATTTTATACAGTGAGGTTCGTGTGGATAAATAACAAGAGTAAATTAAATTCAAATGACGAAATTTTGGTTACTCACAGCATAAAATCTTGAACAGCTTATTTCTATGGTGAATATGTCACTGTAATATTTAATTTCCATCAGATTGTAAGCTGACTGGTAAAATTGTAAATAAGGGGTAATAACGACCACAAACCCGTGCTAACGCGACCCAGACCAACTAAGCATTGCCCAGTATGTTAGTAGGGGAAAGTAGTCTATAATTATTCATCAGGGTAAAATGATCCCTCGTTGTTTTGAGTTCACCATTAAAGCCATCTAGTTTATATATCGATAGATATATTCCACGCGATTAAATTAATCGCACAACAAAGACTAATGGTGATGTATAAGGAAATTTGTGTTTCGTAGCAAAAATATTAATTTAACTGCTTATGATTTATGATAAGACAAATTTCAACGTAAAATTTCTTTTTTGTGTTAGTTTTTACTGGCTGGTTGTTTTACTTTTGGCTTTTGTTGACTTTTTAATAATATTATAACACGTTTTGATAGGCGTAAAATAAATTTTAAGGTAAGTTTTTATGACGATATTCAAATATGTTGTTACGGGTAAAATGATTCCCTTTATATACGTTAAAATAGAGCAAGAGCCCGCTGCAAAATCTTGGGCCTATCGAGTTACCGGATAAAACATTTTTTTTAGTGAAGTACTCACTATTATATTTTCAAATATTGAACGGCTGCCATCCTGAGTGGTGCAGAAATTTTTTATGGTTTTTTAAATAATCCATTATACGTACAGTAATCGTACCGAACGAGTTACCGGTTAAATTTATGCTTAAAATTTACTACTTACCGTGTTAAACAATACCAACATTTAGTGCCTTCATAAAAATGAATTCATCGCACCTTGGCAGGACATTTTTTAATTTTTTTTTTATTGTCAGCAAATGTACCTATCGAGTTACCGCTTCAAACTTACCTCGTATTAAAGTTCAAACATTCCTCTTTTTAAAAAATATTTAGTGCCACGTTTATTTTACATCTAACACTGTGGCATCAAACGTTAAACATATATACCTGACTAATCATTCGTGACTCAAAGGATTTAGGGATGGAGTGAAAGTAATACATAATAATAACATTTATAAATAAATTCAAATGAAAACAACATTTTTAACATTTCTTAGAAAATGTTCTGCAACAGAGGTCGATGTGAATTGATTTTGGAAAATTAATAGCCTAGCATCGTCTACGCTATTACAATTAATACCATACAGCTTAGAAGTATATTGTTGTAATATTTCCATATCTTTAAAATTATTAATTTCATCAATGTTGTCTAAGTTAGCAAATACTAACTGTACTTGCGAATTTTTCATAAATTCCTTGAAAGGCTTAACTTAACCTTTTTATAAAAGCTCGCTGTGTAATCACAGCCTGTATATGCATGAAAACCAGGCAGTGCACGACACATAAGATAGCCAAGTTTACTAGCTAATTCGGTACAATTGATGAAATTAATGATGTTAGGCTTCGCTCCTATTGTACTTAAATATATTTGTAATGTTTCTAATTTATGAATATTCCCTAGTATAGCTACAAGAATATCCGTGTCAGACGCTTTGACCATTACTTTCTGATTATTCGCCAATTTGCTGCCAATATACGATTCAGCGTATCAGCTTCTTCATGATGGCATGCAAGTTCACGTTCATTATTTTGTATTACAGAGTCATTTTCAACTTGATAAAAATGCTGCCACACTATCATTACAAAAATAATCTATCAGAAAACTAATAAGAGCTTCTTTGAATTTAATGTTTTTTAACGCCAGATAATATAATAAGTAAAATGATCCCCATCATGTTACGGGTCTTGAATGTGTTGACTAGTATAATATAAATATTTATTATCTATGGTGTTGACTTAGATGATTTTACCAGTGATTTTTGTTTTCATATTAATCGTTTTTGTGCAATAGGATACACACTCTTCTACAAGGTCGTTCAAAACAATCCCTTTTGAGAAATATTGAATATTTCGACCCAACAATATTTCGATATTGTACATATGTCGAATAGTTTGACTATATAAATTACATTTTTTGTTAGGGGGATCATTATAGACCACCTTCCCCTAATGACGTGGCCAAAGTCTTAGAAAATGTGGTACTCTCGACCTAGCTGCCAAATAAGTTTTAATAAAAACGGGGCCCCATGATCCTTATGTGGCCCGGACTCCAAAAGGTAAAAGATAGAGGGACTGATAACCGTGAATTAGTCAGTTTTGTACAGAATTACTCTTGTTATATTTATCCTTAATAGATGAATTTGATATTTTATGTTCAAGAAGTTATATTACTACGTCTCTTAATTGAAAACTATTAAAGAATAGTTTAAGTAAAGTTAAACAGAAAATTAAAAAAAAAGTTTTTTTTTTTCATTTTGTGAATACGTACTCAGAAAATCTAAGTAAATTATATAATGATTGTATGACAAAGTTAAATATGTATATTTTCCATAGTTGTTGGAAAATTTTATTTTTACTTTCAGTGAAAAGTAATTCATTTATGTATTTAAATCCTTATTTGCATTATTTAAATTATATTTTCTAGATATTAGCATATAAATCCACTTAAGTTATTAACTCATAGTTAGGTTTAAAACTTTGCAAGTGGATAACACATCTCTCTTCTTGTAGTTAGTTAAATACACACCGATTGTATTAAGGTTGTGAGATCACTCGTAGAGAGGTTGAAGGAATGAATCTACGATATCCTGGAGTAATTTATTCCTTCGCTACTTCTAAAAATTGTTGGTCAATCATAAAATCAATCGAAATCAGTCAAAAAAACATTAAAATCTACCTCATTACACGATTTTAGCATTCAGGAATCGCTTAGAAATAATCGTTTTTCATACAGAATTTTATGAGATATCTCAGAATTCATCCCACCAATCGATATAATTTGTATTTAATCGATTTTTGTATTTTTTATGGGATAAAATTACCCTAAATAGCATGTTTCATTAAATTTCGAAAATATTGAGACCCAAAAAATGGCAAAAAAAGGAATATTTAAAGATTTAAGGTGTAGTTTTCGAGATATATTCATACAAAATTTTATACAAAAGCCATTTCATCGTAAGATCAACCAGATTTCCATATCTTCAGATTACTTGAATTGATACAGACTCCTTGCAACATCAAAACATATTCTCCACTTCAGTACCGTTTTCGTGCACCCTTAAATAGAAGTTTAGTTGATTGGTGTAACTTGCTGTTTTATATAAATGGTTTGACCTTTTCTAATTAACACGAAGGTAAAAGGGAATTTATTCAATATTTACTTAAATATCAACTCGAATTTCTATTTTCAATCGAATATCGTCGAATATAATCAATTATTTTATTTTGTATTGATTTAAATACTAATATTTTTGATTGAACTTGAATAATAAATATAATCAAAACCTTGAACCTTTTCAGAAGGTTCAATCATCATACGATTGTATTCATGGAAAATTTGTAATATTTTTTGAAGTAAATATATTTCAGTATTATTTCTATAGAAAGATTTTGTATATTATTGTAAAATTATTTTCAGTTCATTTGGTAAGAGTTGGTATAAAATTGACTGAGGTAAGCAAATTAGATGTCAAAATATTGTTTCTAAGACTTCGTGGTAGCTTTTTAGTGAGAAGGACTCCACTTTCTTGAAACCTATTCGAGCTAGGTTAATTTTGATGACCATTTTGAAAAGTATGACCCAAATTAAGTAGAATTACATACTTGGTTTATCAAAATTGGATACAATTTGGATGTAATAGAGCAAAATTAAATTTTTAGGATTCTGATGACGTCATTAAGTTAAAAAATTCGAATTTTTTGATAACAAAGGTAAATTTGATCCGATCTTATTGAAGTTTTTTTTGAAACTCACTAATTTTGGGTCATTCTTTCCAACTGTCATGACAGTTTTTCGCTAGCTATCACCAATGTGCTTAATTCCGGGATCAACACTCCAAATTCATGAAACTTACTAGAGCTAGGTTAATTTTGATCACAAGTTTGAAAAGTATGACCCAAATTTAGTAGGATTACATACCTGATTAATCAAAATTGGATAAAATTTGGATGTGATAGAGCAAAATTAAATTTTTACGATTTTGATGACGTCATAAAGTTAAAAATTTAATTACACAGGTAAGATAAATACAATACAATATAAGAAGGCTTGTATTTTTTTTTTACATTTTCTCAACAGAAAGAATCGAGATTGTTTCACCAATTTGATTTGTTTTTATTGTTCGGATAGATTTTTTGTGATTATTTTGAAAACATACCAAAGTATATGGTTAAAATAAAAGCATAACCTTTTGGCAAAAGGCGGTTGGTGGTTTGTTTTAATTAAGTATTCTATTCTCAATCGATTTTACACCAACTTTCACAATTCATATTATATTTATATATACGGTTTCAATTGAAATTAAGAAATGGAAAAATAAATTTTTAATTTTGACAATTGTACTATTTTTTTAAAGGAACACTGATTAATTACTTCAAACATTAAGTAAAATGAGTTAAGTAGAAATATCGAGTTCATTGTTCTACAGAAGTATTTTTTTACTCATATATGCTTTTGTTAAATTACTTTTTTTTTCGAAGTACAAATGGATTCTGGATACACGTGTGTGTTGCATTCAAATAAATTATATCTAAAAATATTCATTATTTATCTAATAAACTCAAATTATAGGAAAATCGATCATAGTAAACTCTCCCCCTGATAACGCTAACTTAGCCTAATTTTATTTTTAATTTTCGAGTCTTGCAAGTCTCAAAGGGCGTAAATTAAGTTTCATGTAGTTTCAAGATTTAGAAGAATATGAATTCTTTAAAATTAATTGTACGACCTTCAAGCTTTGAAGAAAATTTTTGGATTAAGATAAACCAGCAAAGTACATTAGAATGGAAAATGGTTTCCTTTAGTTCACATTCAAGTCTCATCATTGTGGAAGCGGAGGAAAATAAATACTTAATTAAAAAATTCAAATTATTGATACATTCTAGTACAGGTTCCACATTAAAATCAAATTCCTGCAAAACTTGGGCAAGATGTTCAACCATTCAAAAACCAGTCCATAAAAACTTGTACAACTTGTACATCTATTTGGGAGCCGTGGCTCACAAGTTCAAGTTCAAAATAACAAATTACCAATTTTAAAATACAATATATCTTTACATACATCTGCCTAGCCTAAGCTTTAACTATAACACATCATCATATTAAATAAATATATTGAAATGTATAAAAAAGACATCGAATTCCGTGACTTTTGTACGTCTTTTATATTGGGAATAGAAAAAAAAGAACTTTAGTGTTATCAAGGTGAACTTACTATGCTCGGATGTTGGACCATATGCAAAAATTATACAGAAAACGCAATTATTTTATTCAAATGAAATAATAAATCAGAGTCAAAATTTTTGAAGGATAATGAATGCATGAAAAATTCATAGAATTTTGTTTTTCCACGTTTAATTATTGTATGTTGAAAAGAGATAAAATCTGAAAATTTTGTATAAGTGATATATTATGGTATAAGTATGATTCTTGTTAATTATTAATTAAAATGATTTAATAAATTTTAGAGTAGTTAATTAGTGTGCTGATAGATTTATAAATTTAATAGGTGGTAAACATATGCAAATATTAAATTTTATTTGATAGTTATACATAAATTCAACAGTGGCTGCGCTTCAAAAAGTAACTTTTCATAAAGAAAAAGGTATTATCGTTAGTCAAAAATAAATCATGAAATTTGAAAAAAGTTAAAATTTATGCAAAAATATACTTAAATATTCTTATTTCGAGTCATAAAAGCATATTTTCCTTGTAAAATATTAAAATTAAAAATCGTAATTTTTAAACTGTATATCACGTGACCTAAAACACGGGTAAGTCCTGCTGTGATATCATAGCGGTATGAGTCATAGACCATCAGTTAATTCAGTTTAGACAGCTGGGTATAATATATACATAGACAATAAGAATTTATATTTATTATAATCAGATGTCTATGAAGATATCTATCAAACTTATTTGTGTTATTTCATATAGTGATACCCATATTACGTCAACAAATTGGTTGCCCGCGTTTTTGACAGTTTAAAAAAGGTTTAAAATTTAATTTAAGTTTTTGGCAAGAAAGCGTGTGTATTTTCCCGAAATAAATTTTTGGTGGCTTTTTATTATCAAAATCAACATTTTGAAGTACTTTTTCAAAAATAGTGGAATACCCTATTTTAACACTTGGATCGGGAGCTTATAATAAAGAAATAATCCCACGATGTTTTTAATCTGCAACTTAAAGAAATGACAAAGCTTATTTTTTATTATGTAGAAATTGGAGGTTGTAATCGAGGCTCGAATGTTAGATTAAGCCTTTTGGAAAAATAACTTTCATCCATGGTATTCAATAATTGTGATGGGGATTTATCAGGAACTTGGACAGTGAATAAAACCAAATGTTAAATTGTCAAATGTAGCAAACGTTTCGTTGTTATTTACAACTTCATCAGGCAATTTGTGTACAAAGATTGCCCGATGTACAGCCCAAAGAAAGAACTTCATTGTAATGCCGGTTTTCCAATAAACGTACCAACAAAAGCAAAACATAAACTCGTGTTGAATAAAACAAAACTGCAACTTACTTTTCCAAGTATTTTGAAGGCTGGCAATGTAATGACGATTACAGTTTCAGTTTTGTTTTCGTTTTTCGGATTTTGCAAAACATAAACTCAACTGTCCGTATAGTGGAAAACCGGCATAAGAATAATTATGTTTTGTATTGTTAAAATTAGTACTCAACATTTTTCACTGATGTCAACACAAATCAAAAATACTATGTACACTTACTTTCCTGATGAAAACTTTATGATTTTTCAGGTTCAAGTTTCCACCGCAAGATGGAAATATGTGTGCATATTGCTATATATTATGTGCAGAAACTTTTATTGCACAATAGATGGAAGCATTTATAGAATGCTAATTTTTAATAAAATTTTATGTAAGGTCGCTTTTTAATGACTAGGTTATTAGCGACCGCAGAGAAATGCTGAATTTGTTTGGAAATTATAGTGCTAAATTAAGTTATTATTTTTTAGAAAATCGACATGTTTCGAAAATAGTGATGAAATGATTCCAAACTTGAATATCTTCTTTCTATCTAACTTTCTGTTCAAATTTTTCGAACTTTGAGCGACTTTACTGTTTCATTTCTGCTACTACTCATACAATTTTTAGCGTATTTTTGAAAACTTTAATGAACAAGTATTTCCTGTACAATAAAATGACATTTTATGTGTTTGAAATCAACAACATCTTATCAAATTTTTCAACGGTTGTTTTATCTTATTATTATTCTAATATTTTAAATCTGTTTAGTTAAATAATATACATAAATTTTCAACTTTCCACATACAATGAAAATTTCGTGAAAATCATGATAAAATATTTAAAATATACAAAATATGAACAGTTGCCAAAAATAATAATTTTATTAAATCATTATATTTTTAATGCGAAAGTGACTCTGTCTGCCTGTTTGTTTGTTTTGGTAAGAAATTTGGTTAAAAATCTTGAAACTTGAGAAAAACTGATACAAATCTAATTACTTTTCAATATTTTGAGCGGAGTAAAGGAGGCTTTATTGAAATTGAAGACAACGTAAGGCAAGCGTGTCAAAAGGGGCTTAGTAGAGGTGCGTAGAATAAGAGTGTCTAAAGGGGCTTAGATGATCAAGGACATTGTTTTATATGAAAGAAGAAGGTCGAGGTTTAAGAAGTAAGTTTTGTATATCTGTTTTCATTCTCTGCTCAGCGAAATAGGCGAAAAATGGCTAGTCCATATATATATTCCGATTTTTAACACTTCACTTAGTTTGTATAGACAATTTGCATATAATAATTTAACAAAAGTTATGACTAATTGCATATACAAAATAATACAACAAATACATGAAAATTTTCATTCTCTTTTGACATTTTCCACTAATTTAGGCAATTTACATAACATTAATGTAATATCTATTGCATGTATAAATAATAAGTATTTGTTTTTGTGTTTTAGAAGAATGTGAAAATAGATAAGAAAATCATTTAATTTCCTTTTATTTCCTTATTGTTGTTTATAGTTTACTTCACTATATATAAATAAGTATAATTTTCTTTTTGAAAGATTTTTCCTCGATTATAAATGTAGCTGGAAGGTATTTTGTCTGTATTTGATAATGATTAAATTGATTCAGTTTATATAATTTCTTTTTGAGTTTTCGCCTTTGGAAAATTGTATTAAACTTATCTGATCGAATATTTACCATATTTAAAAAATCGAACGGAAAATGAAGACTTTTGCGCTTTCTTAATAAAATGGCCGTAGAATTTATTGAAAATACCGGCGCAATTATTTTTGATTCTCGTGTTTTAGACTGTTCATAATTTAAACCTGAAAAATTTGAAAAACTGTGTTGATGTGTTCCCCCAAAGAATTTTTTTAGAGATTTTAGTCAAAAAACCTTCAAATCAATAACATTCAAATCAATTATCTTCTGAATATGGGTTTTGTGGGGGGGGGGTGGTTGGTAGGCAAAAATTAAATGGAAGCATTTGAAATATGATCATATATTTTAAAATATTGTGTGAAAGTTGTGACTACAAAATTCTTTGTATTTTTTGCTTCCGATTTAAATGAGATTTGTTCTAGTTAACTATTCTCGGAGAAACAGACGCCCTACATGCTTGACAAGTTTTTGCTGGCCTGTAGTATCGTAAGACCTAAACAGATTGATCGATTAAAATGAAATATTTGAGCTATGTACTGATTAGCTGAAAAGTTATACCTCTTAGAAAATCACTTACCTTTTAAAGTATGTGCCCATAGACTAACAGGTCGAATTTTTTAATGAAACCCACATAGACATATAGTGATTTGTTTTTCTGACGATATTTTAGTCTCCCATCAAACTCTACAGTTTTTGTTTAAGATATTTTTTGATTGGTAAACCACAAAACCAGTTATAAGCCATTATATATTAAAATGGTCCACCGTGTATGATTGTATAATACAATAAGAGGGAATGTTTTTGTGCACCTTGTTCTATTCAGGTTGTGTGAAAGCATTCACAGCCGATTTCCATTCTTTTTTTATTATTAGTTTATTTTGAAAAGACACACTTTAAAAAATAATTTAATGGAAAATTGGTAACATTTCCACTTCATATAATATATACTACACATTCTTATGCTTATGCTTGTTATATTGATGCGTTTGTTGTCGAGAAAATGAAGTGAGGGAAAATAATGTTAAAGGGGGTATGTGCTGTTCGAGGTGGAGGGTCTGTACTTTACGTTTGGAATGGTGAAAAAATGGGGTTTGGTATACACTCACATGCTAGTGAAGTGAAAGGGTTTGGAGAAGACAAGGGTATGGTCGATGATGGTCGGTATTCGGTGTTCACAATGTGTCTGTTGGTTTTATGGTATGGTATGGTATATGTATGGATGTGTGTGTGTGTGGAGTTTTCCTCGGAAATGTTCGAGAATATTCGTGAATATAATGAACGTGATAGAATATACAAATATATGTATATAGTATACATAAAACTAGAATATTACTTGTTATAAGGTACAGGGTTGTATTATATTTGTTATGCTTATATTTCTTTAATACAGGATGATTTGATATCAGCGATAATCTTTACGATCCTTATAAAAACCAAATTAAAAAAGTAAAACATTTAATATTTAGTTAATACCTTCTCATTCTTATAACTTTCTTAATATTGTATTTTTGGAATATACCAAGGATCATTTGAAAAGTAAAGAAGTAAATTGGAAGATGCGCTAGATCATCTGGAATTTCTGGACCAATTTAAAAAAGAAAAATATTGCTAATTTTTCGTTCTCTAGATAAGAGCAAAGAACATTTTATAATTTGAAAATTAAAATATATCAGTGAAATCCGGTCACGTTTCCCTATGGACTAACCTGATATTATTAAGTGGGAGAACAAACAACAACCTATTAAAATTTATAGTCAATTATCCATCGAATTCTTTGAGGTCATAAACACACGGAAGCTAAATTTTTATATACCATTTGTAAACCATCTCGTTAGAGACATTATAATATATGAAGTAAGAAGAGTTTTTATGGACGATCTTAAGTATAAGACAAAGAAAGACTCTATTGTGTCTGACGCTAGTGTTATTGTGTGTATTTGTGACGACAGCCGACTTACTGGCCAGTGTCTATCTAATCAGTACACACATACTCTCAGTTGTCTGAAGAATCTTTCTTTGTCTTATACTTAAGAACGTTCATAAAAAATTTTCTTACTTTATATATTATAATGGCAAATGAAATACTTTACAAACGGTATAAGGTATACATTGGTTTATAAAAGACTATTATAAATAATAAAAAGGCAACAGCATACACTGTTTTTAAGCTGTGATCGGTCGTAAACCATTGTTTTCGACATGATATACATATTGCTTCCTAGGTGACGATCCACAAAGTGGTGACTGCTTAATAGAATTTTACCTCCTACTAAAAATCTATTATTTTATGATCACTCAACGCGGACAAAGTAGTTTTCTTTCAAAAAACTCGCAGTAATTCTAATGGGCTAACCACGGGAAAAAACAAAATCATAAAGAAACTACATTCACCTAATTAAAATTATATTATGTTTAGAATCATGCTGTATAAAACATACTCTGTATATGTAGGGTAAAGGCAACGAGTAACATATCAAGCCCGGCAAGCAACCGACCCCTAAACCGAATGAGAATGTTGTATATCTGTATATACATAGTACACATATACGACTGTTGGTTTATATTGTTAACTATTTAATATATATAGCGGTACTGTACTTTGGTGCTACGTTCAAGCTCAAACGTAGTACGTAGCAGTTCACAAAACTTTTGTACATTACTGTACACACATACATATAACACAAACTCGATTCGCGTCTCACCATACAATAACGAATGATTTTCTTTCTATCAGACGGCATGGTGTTTCTAAATCGGAAACAGAGGTTCTCACACAGTGAAACGCGTTAGTCCACAAAGTATCTAATACATATCTCTATATAGATATTTTATACTACGAAAGCTCTCATTCGCAGTGCTACAGAGCTTTTATTCTCGTGTACGTATTTTACAAATTGTCGCGAGCGTGTTTTGTTAAAAAAAGTGCGTTAGTGATTGAAAAAAAAAAATTTTTTTAAGTGAAGTGAAGCTTTTTTTTTCTTGGTGAATGTGAGCTTTTTCGAAAATTTGTGCTTTTTATTGTGTGTGAAGTGAATTATTATTTTTTGTTTGTTTTAAGTTTTGATTTATTTATTTTTTTTTTTCTAGGTATAATTTATAACTTTATTTAGAAAGTGGTTTTGGTTTATTTTTGTTGTTGTCAAAAAAGCAGTGCTTTTTTTTTCTGAGATATTTTATTCTAAGAGAGATACTTGTTACGTTTTTTTCTCGAGGATATATCTCTCGTATCAACAAAACATATATACATACAAGCAAAAGGTAAAAACGTGAATGTTCTAAGTTGTATGTATACAAATCTCTTGGGAAATTTCTTTTCTTTTATACTTTTGGATATCTGTGTGGCATTTTATCGTTACGCCACGTGCATATAAAAAGAAAATATTTTGAAGGTAAGTTTGGTGTGTTCGATTCGGTTTTGTGTTTTTTTTTTCTTCTGTGTTGGTTGTTGTTAGTTTACCGTTCGGTAACTTTTATTGAAATTTTTAATATAAAAATGTATTTACTTGATTTTATTTTCGAATCAAAGAATCTTTTACAAATGTTTTAGCAATGAATAAAATAGTTTCATGGAAATTTTGGTTTTTATAAAAAAAACACTTTTATCGAATAAGATATCTGGAGTTATTCTAATCTTAACAAGTTTCAGTTAAAAAAAATCGGATTTTTAAATCTGTCTGTGTTTGAAAAAAAAAAACACCCCTTAAATAGTCAGTAACTTTTCAGACTAATGATAGTAAAATTTTCCAGAATTTGTTAATGCCGGAGAATTATTTTGGAATAAATTTTACGCTAATTTGACAAAATTCTTAATATATTTCCGCCGAGCAAAATATCGGTTTTGCAAAATGACAATTTCAGAATAGAAAATTCCAATTGATTCATGATGTTTTTTTAAGTTATAGATAGAAATTCTATTTCACCAATTTCTGATTTTGTTTAAGGATTCTGAATTTGTTTTACAATATTTGATATTAAAAACAACAAAGTTCTATAATATAACCACATGAAAAGTTTCACTTTATCAACTTTTTAAGGTCTGGAGATGCAATGGTTATTCCGACAGGACCGTTAAGGATTCAGTTTTATTTTCCCTAACTAAATGGGGATATATTAATTATTAATATTCAATTATTTTTATCAGAATATCTTCAAGACTGTTTTTATCACCAGATTTTTGGTTAAATTTAACTTTTCATATTATATTTGCTATTGAATAATGTGTTAAATTACCAATTTTTGATAATTGATTACCTACATAAAAACTGCCTGACCCAATTTTCTTAAAATTGTGAGTGCTATTCTTGATAAATGGCATACTGAAATTCATTGATTTTGTTACTCTCAATTTTCATCAAATTTTCCCAAGTTATAATAGAATAATTAGTGGTTAATAAGTCTCAAATATTTGCATACACTCATTTTTTGGTAACGTCCTTAAATACTAATTCAATGTTTTTTGAAAGATTAATTACCAATAATTGCAGCCAAAAATATCAAAAAACAAATTATTATATTATTTATAGTAAAAACTGTTTATAATCAATACTAAAAACTAATTTTCCATTATATCGCCGTTTTTTTTTTTGTTTTGCTTTTAAATACACAAAAATAATGCATTTTCATAGCTCGTGAATGTGTTGAATATTGATAGCGTTTTGTTTTAAAATGAATTTCGATTAAAAAAAATAGATAAATGCATGTGAGTTAGTGATGAAAAAAAAAATTATTGGGAACAAAATTAATCGACGAAAAATTTTTGTGAGAGCACTATGTGCTTTTTTTCGTAGTCAGTTGATGATAATTAATTTGTTTAGAGGATAGTCAGTTTGTAAGCGTCAATATATAAATAATAGCTGTTTATTTTACAGGATGTTTCAGAATATTGCCATGTGGTAAGAAGGGGTGGCATTTTTCCTTCCACCAATTTTCATAAAGCGTATTTTGTGAGCCGGTAATGATACGAAAATTGTATGATTCCTTTTTGAGAATTGATAAATGTATGTTTGGGTAATCAAGAAAAAAGATAAAGTGATTTTTGTAATTATAGTTGGAGAATATTTGAAAATCCAGTTTTCGAAATTTCGACAAATTTTTTTGTCAGTTTTTATATGTAAAATGAATGCTTTGGACAATATAAGACCTAAAAAAATGGCAGGAAGTTAACAACTATCGAAATGATAGAAAAAGGGTTCCTTTCTTCTATTTTTTTTACACATTATGTTTTCAATAAGTTTCACTTTTACTTTCGCCAATAAACATGGCAGGCAAAAAAATTATCGAAAACATAAAATAATAGATTTTATAAAAATGCATACGGAAACCGGAAGGCACTTCGAATCATCTTTGATGTTTTAAATTGAGCGCGTCCAGTAAAAGCATGTATTAACGGTAAAATGATCCGAAAGGAATTTCATCGCATTCGGTCGAGTCCTTTCGAGTCGGGCGAGTTCTTTTTAACTTCCCGGAGGAAGTTATTGTAATGGGACCGATTTTGAAAATCTCCAGTTTTACATACTTCCGCGGTTTCAAGGCCGCAATATCCGAATCAAACCTTTTCAATGTGATGTCTGTGTTTGTGTGTGTACGTATGTGCGTATGTTCGTTCGGATTCTTTCGCCTCGATTATCCGCGTGTCAGCTATGGCATTCAGCAGAATTGGTTGAGCCGTTTTTTAATGGTAATAAAAACTGGAAAAAACTGAATAAACAGAATCTAAAAAGTGGATAAAACACATCATTTATCTATGGAGATAATCATTCCAGCATAAGCTGCAGTACATGTTCGACGAATAATCTATGAAGGATAACAAGACCTTTTTTAAATGTTTTTTCTCCTCTGAGAAGTTAGTCGTGTGGACTACAGGGGTCGTACTCACACGACTTCAGTACCACACCGACTATGTACTGCCAATTTTAAACACTGAAATTAGGACTGTCTGATTAGAATGAATTTTTTTGTAACTATTTATTATGCTGGAAAGTTGTGCGTGCGGACTTCAAGGATCGCACCAGACCCTACCCAAAGCATGTTAGATTTTCTTTTTAAGTATACAAATCTCACTTTGTGGTAGCTCATTCATGAAGGATCCTGTACATGCAATTTATGTAATTGTAATGACCGTATTACGTATATACCGATAGGCTCCCACAGTTTAAACTGCACCACACACATGCACAGGATATAGGATAGCAATATAAATGTTAATATTGCCTTTGCGTTAGTAATTGAACTAATTGAACATAATCTCCTCGAATTATTTGCTTAGCATAATTGTGATACCTCTGAACATTGTACACAGAATGATGATGAATGTGTTTTATCTATATGTGGATGTGTACATGTGTGTGTGTGTGTGTGTGTGAGTGAGTGAGTGGGTTGTGATACAGACCATACTGGACCATCATTATATTAGGCTAGGTTCTATGGTCAATATGTGAACAATATTATTATATTGGTCAGTCATCAGAGCTCAATCATTTATTTATACACTCTAAGACAAAGAAATTGTATCGCTTTGATCAGACGAAGAAAATTAGTGGTAAAAAACTTGAACAAGATCCTAGAAAAGTGCCAAGTGGATTTCAAAATTGCCAAATATGAAGTTCAAAACAACAGAAAGGAGTTTTTAGGATTTTCATAACAAAGCATCTAAGGTGGAATGTGCGTTAAGGCAATTTTTTACCCCGACTATACAATGGCAAGAGTTATGTGTTTGGCCGATATGTATGTATGTTCATCTGTTCGAACTTAGCTTCTAAACTACTTACTATAATTTCACAAATGAGGTATCGTTATAAGCGTCTTGATTGTCCGCTGGTTAAACGATATGTACCGTCACATTAAATTAAATACGGCTCATTCTAGAGGACATAGAGCTATTGTAGCATTTTTCAAATATATATGTTGTTATACTTTCTCACGAAATTATAGCCCCAGAATGGTTTAAATAAAATAAAGTTCAAAACTAAAACCCCGAAGAAAATATTTTCATCTGAAATTGTTATGATTGAAGTAAAATTGTTATTACAGTCGGGGGACCACTTTTCGGTCCTGTGGAAAACTGTGTAATCTTAGAGGTCCCCTGACTGTAATAACGATTTTACTTATCATAACAATTTTTTTCTTGTTTTCATACTTTTAAGAGCATAAGATCGAAAAATCTTCAGAAAAAGTATTTTACACAAATTTGGGAAAATAAAGTGAATTGAATTTTTTTGCCAGTGAGTGTATTCTGTATACAGCTCAATCTACATGAGCTTTATTAATACATTAATTACACATGTGTTATATGATTTCATATTTGAATTCATGTATGTGGTTGATATTCTTTGAGGTCTTTTGTCTACGAGATTTAATAGAGATTTAACGGGATTAATACTAAAAAAAAAAAAAAAAAAACATTTTTAATAGCTTTTTTTTTAAATATAAAATTGACTGATGAAATCCATCAAGTTATTCAATAATGAATCACATATGAATCGATGAATCGATAAAATGTAAAAAAAGCTTTGTTAGTTTATTTTATGTAAAAGTTGATCTGAAAGATCTAATCGGACAGTTCATAACAATTTTACAGTAAATTTCTAGGTAACATTTTGTTAACAGAAATTCCAAATTTTATACTTTTTAATCTATTCGCACCGTGCGTGAGTTTTTTGGGAGGCGTTTCCATGGTAAACTACTTTAATTATAGAATTGTATGGATGTATATATATTTGTATGGATTTCATTTATGACTTACATTGAAAATTTAATATTATTGTTTCACAATTTGAATAAATAATTACGATAATTTACATTTGAAAAATAATATTTGTGCAATTTGATTTCTTATTTTCACAATTTTTAATGCATTAAGTTTAATTATTTAGTGTTTTTCAATAAATTTGATTTGACAATTCTATAACATTTTCATGTAAAGAATTGCAAATTAGTCATAACAGCCTCCTTTAACTCCAAAATTTTTCAATGGAAGCACTGGCATCGATTTTATTGTCCCTACTATGACTACGCACACAACGAATAGAAGCAGAAACAACATTTGTTATTGACAACATGTTAAAATTACATGACTTAAACTCTACTTCAGACGCATTTCGAACAATTATTTTATAATTTTTTACATATGAGTTAGCAATTAAGAACAAAAAAAAAATCAGGTTTTTATCTGTAAATTGTATTTTATCTTAGATTTATCTTTATACCTAATGGAAACATTTAATTTCGGTTCAGATATTTAGTAAATAGAAACCGCATATGATAGACATCCATAGGTGTGATATAATGCATAATATTTTCCATTGCTATAATATTTTCGTATATCTAGAATGTAGATAAATACAATTTTCGCAACAGACAACATACACCATCTTCTATATATAATAACTAACATATTCTCGTATTGGGAACACTTTAATTTATGTATATTTGTAGTTGTTCAGAGAATATCAAAACTAAGTGTTTCAGTCATGAAATTAACTTTTAAAATCAAAGTTTTGGATTGAAACTGATTGGATTTCCCTTCGAAATGATGCAGTCTCACTCTTTTAATGGACTAGTCATTCCATAACCCACTGCTGTTGTTTTTTCAGATTTAAGCCTGCTTATGTCTGCCATATTGATTCAACTGCTAATTTCACAATAGCAATTATACTCTGTTATTGTAAAAATATATCATCTTTCGAAAAAAATGACTTAAAATAATAAATAATCTTATATTGATCTTGTACGTCTTGTTGGACGTTAATTTTCGTGAATTTTTTTTTCTTATTAAGATATTTACAAAATTCTTCGACAGATTATTTTTTTGAAATTTCAGCGTATGGTACCAGATTTAATTGATAAAAGTAGATCAATATCGATAATTGGGATTCAATAAAAACTAGGACTGTTCCGATGACTGGATTTGTTCTGATTACTGGAATTGTACGAAAAAATTCATAAATAAAATAAAACATTACAAAAATAGCCTTGGAATGTATGTTTCTAAGAGAAACTATAATCAAGTGTTCTGACTGGTAGAGAGTTGAAAGTGACAGTAAAGTTCCGATTATCGAGACTCTACTGTACAAAGTTTAGTAATGCTACTTGAAGTGACTTTATTCAATTTATTTTGAGAAGGGTTCTCCTTTTAAGTGCAAAAATCGATACGAATAGTGATCTACGTAATCGTACTTGCCTTGACTAAAATTTCATATTTTATCTTTTTGACTGGAACACTCTGTAGTTGTATGTACTCCACACTACTTATGTTTTCGTAAATAGAAGTGGGAATTGAACATGATGGTGTGGCTCTAGATATAAGAGATAGTAGGAAGGTTCGCCACTAGGCTATGGTACTTTCGTACACACATAGTACAGAAGACGGTGTAAGATCGACCTTCATCCACCTTTTAACCAGATGAGACATCTTTTTATGTCTATGGTATGCTTTCGAAAAGTGTTCATGGCTATTTTTAAGAAAGATAATTTTAATCAAAGTTTTTGGGGGCAAGTCTGTACCATTTTTTTCGTAATTAAATTATCTTTCTTCTGATACCAACTTTGATTGGTTAACGAATCGGTGTAGTTACCTAAATTGACTTATCTGTTCTAACCGTATGGTATATTGAGCATTTTTCGATAGACTAGGTGTATTGATCAATCAATAAAATTTCATAAAAAATATGCCTCATCTGGTTATCAGATGGATGGTCGTCGATCTTACACCGTCTCTTAGACTAAAACATTCATTTTGAAAAATAGAATAAGCATACTTATGTGTTTCTTAGGTGTATGCAAGTTTTATGAAAGTATGTATCTAATCTATATTTCAGCATAACTCGTTTCCATATACACAAATTTAGGTTTGATCTTTTGGGATTTTTTCTTGCATTTTTGGTTTATATTTTGTTTGTTTTATCTGTATGTGCGGTATTAGAGATAGTGTGATTAAGGTAGTTGTCGTGTTAAAGCCATAATTTTTGTATAATTATTAAGGATATTATAATACAATTACTATCATAAGCTGACGTCGATTCGTGAGGTTGCGTTTTTAACAAGGTTTTCTAATAAAAATTAATCAGTCAGAAGTTTTAAAAGAAGATTTTCCCAGAAACTATGCATTCAATCGGTACATAAACGATTTTTGTATTTTTTGGGTCACAATTACCTTATATACAGTTTTAACGAAATCGGAAACAAAAATTTTTTCACGATTTTTTCGATTTTTCCCCTTAAAACCCCTTAAAAAAATTGCAAAAAATCGAAAAATTTTGTTTGCCTCCAACATCGATTAAATTTATTATATAAGATAATTTGGACCTAAAAATTCCAAAAATCCGGTTTATTTAATGATTGGATGCGTGGCTTTCGAAATAGTATCAAAAATTGGACGCGAAGAGCGATTTTTTCAGAAACTATGCAATCAATCGGTACATAAACCCGATTTTTGTCTTTTATGGGTCAAAATTACCTGTTTTCAGTCATTTAAATGCATTCTAAATAAAAAACAATTCGATTCTTTTTTAAGAGATATACTAGAAGTGTTTACGGACTATTGAGTCAACCTCTATAATATTATAAAGAAAAAGAAATGATATATAAAGTATTTGGGGGTAAAAGAAAATGAATGTGTCTACATTTACAATTTTAATTCAACTACCTACCTTCTTCATACACCGATGTTCATATCAAAATTAGATAAATTTATCTTTTTTGCTACAGGAATTTACCTTTACTTTAAAATGAAATATTTTTCGAAAACTAGTCTTGATTTTGAAAAAAATAAAAAACCATAATGTAAAAGTTCCGAGAAAAATATTGAGGCATGGCCTTATAAAAGGATACATATGGAAATATTCGTGTAAGTTAGGGGTTTTTTTACTTTTTACTAAATTAAATATGAACTTTAAAATTAAATATGAACTTTTGTGATTGATATTAATCTTATTAAAACCAAGTCGTTAAAACGAAGATTATTTGGAAAATCATATTGCTATGTAACAACCCTTGGCTTAACATAGAACTGCGTTAACCGACTTTAACTGGATGGATAATAAGAAACCATAGTAATTTTCAAATATATTAATAAACCTTCTAATAAAAATTGCCCACTTTTTTAAGGGCATACCCTTCCATAAACCATTGATGATTATATTACTTAAGATTTAAGCTTGCTTATAACTTCCACATTGACTGCTTGATGTTATTAGTAGCATTTAAGTACTTTACTAATAAATCGCGAGCGATCAATGTTTAGTACACAAATTAATGCATCTACATTATTAAAACTCCACTATATTCAACTTAGAAGGTAGAAAAATCTCTCATTCTACTACGTAAAAAACAAAATATATAAATATAATGATACTACACCACAGAGCTTTAGAATTATTGTGCGTATCTTATGTATAACAGTAAAATTGTAAAAAAAAAACACCCTAACCAAAAAGCTTCATAAAGCACTCTTCCCCTCGTTTCATTCAACAGTGAGAGAGAGGCTTCATCATACATACTCTATGTATACTATTCTTCCCATCGCCTCCACCATATAAACCAAACCTCATCAAGTTATTTGTGAATGTTGTCGGTTGTGTCGGTTGCAATACATCCAACATATACCTCTAACCAAACTTGAACTTTTTATTCTTATTAAAAATATATTTACTGTTTCCTGATTTTTCGTTTAGTAAATTAAATGTTTATATTTATTTATTTATCATATTTCCATATTTGTTTATTTTATTTTCAATTTATAATTTTAGTTATTTTATTTTATTTTTTATATAAATTTTATCATTCGTCATTATTCTTCACACTCCAATTTCTTAATTTTGTCTTTTCCTTTCTATTTGTGTTTCTTTTTCTTTTAATTGTAACTCTTGATTATAATTGGTTTTTGATTTTTTACATTGTAAATAAATTCAAAATAAGGTATGAAAGAATATACAGTCAAACCTGGATAAGCGAGAGTTCAAGGGAGCACAATCTAATTCTCGCTTGTAGAGGATTTGGTTTCTCACTCACCCGAGTTTCTCGCAGGTGCATGGGTAGCGTTTCTCTCTTACAGAGGTACGTAGCAATAACAAGTCACAGCAAGTACGAATGTAGTAAATATGTCTCCTAAATAATATAAATAAATAAAGCTCGACTGTCGCTTATTGAGGTATAGAAAAGTAGCAGTCTCGCTTACGGAAGTCTATGAGGGAAAAACGAATCTTCCTCTTAGAGGTTTCTGTTTCTTGCTAATAGAGGTTTTAGGAGCTTAAAATGACGGGTCCTGGCTATTGTTCTCACTTATAGAGTTTTCTCACTTAACCAGTTCTCACTTACCCAGGTTTGACTGTATTTCATAAAGACATTTTTGAATATTTTAAGTTTACGTTTTTATACCGTGTATATGAAATATATCAAGGTATGCTAAGTTTAGTCCCAAGTTTGTAACGCTTAAGCATATTGACGCTATGAACAAAATTTTTTTATAGGTTTTCATAATCCCACCTAGTTAGTTCATTTCCGGTTGTCTGTCTGTCTGTCTGTCTGTCCGCCTAACAACAACACGATAGATCAAAAACGAAAAAAAATATCAAGTTGAAATTTTTACACCGTGCTCAAGATGAGCAACATAAGTCAATTGGGTCTTGGGTCCCATCCTGTAAAATGTAACCTAATAAAAAAAAAACAACTGTTGTTTGAAACATTTTTCATAAACATCACTGTTTACCCGGCGCAAATTAGACTCGAGTATTGTATAGTATACTGGTTGTTTAATTTACATCTTGGCATAGTACATCACCCACGAGTATGAGAGAGTAAGTATGGATACATTTAGTAATGCGTAAAAGTAAGAGGTGTTTTAGGCATGTTTTCTTGCTATGAGTTGAATGTACCTTCAATACGTGTTGAGTTGTACACTGCAGCAGTGGAACCATCGTACAGCTTAACTGCAACATTTGCCAGAAACATATATCATCTATAATACCTCTTTCTAACACGCATTGCTTAACTCATGTACTCGGTCATACTCGTGAGAGATGCCTATGCCAAGATGTAAATTAAACACATGGTATATTATATGGGAATATCAGACATGTGTTTTCAATATAAGATTTATTTGTTAAAAACGCAGACTTTAACAGATCAAATCTATAAATTTAACACAGTAAGAGGTATTAAAAACTGTACCTACTTATAAAGGGCATTAATTAGAATGCATTTACACGATTTAAAGATGGTCCTACGAAAAGGGGATTTTTTGGGAAATTCCTTAAAATTCAATGATTGCTATCCAAAAGCATTCATTTAATGTGTTTTTTTAGAGATTTGTTTTCAGAGCTCAAATAGTTTAAAAATTGTTTTTCGAATTATTTAAAATATGAATATTGTCTACACATATTCTATTAGATTCATAATACCGAATTTCTACTTCGTTTACCCATCTGCTGTCTGGTACACTAAATCTATCGACTCTATACAATTTGAAATCCCCCTTTACGGCCCCACCTTTCCTGTGGAAGCTCCTTTCTCTCTCTATGTATATATATATATATATATATATATATATATATATATATATATATATATATATATATATATATATATATATATATATATATATGTTTGTACAGTTTTGTTGTATTGTTTATTGTTGTATATTATAAACCTATTGTTGTGTTATTCTATTGTATTGTTTGATAACTACAACAATGTACTGACAGACTCACTATTATAGCTAGTGTAGACTGTTTGTTATAGCTCGGGTTATAGCGAATTGTGTGGGGGGGAGGGGGGTACTGATGATGATATATGATCTTTAAAATTTATTAGATATAGTCAATGCCGCAAAATTTGGCCTTTAAAATTCCACATTATGTGCAGAACTATAAATTTATAAACTTATCAAAATCCTTCTCTAGTGCTGACCTACACGGAACTTTTTATGGATATCACTGCGTCAGTATCGGTGTTAACCCCATTCATAGCCAGCCATACTCTGTACTGGATTGAGGGAATAGTAATATTAATAATAGTTATGGCGAACAAGTCAATGCAGTATGAAAGTCAGAACTATACCGGTTTGCGATACTCACTATACTTCTGATGGATACCCCTAGTTAATACTGCAATATTACTTATGCTAACATAGATACTATAATATATGTCTCTTCACCATACCAGCATTGCAGGAAACGCCATACATTTTTCCCGTGTATATTATGAAAGATATTTTTCAAGAGTCTAGCTCCAGAAGTTTGGGCAGTGTGCTTTAAACAACAACTAACGTAGCCTGATTAATTTTTTTCAACGTAGATCTTACTTCTTTTTTCAAGAGCGTACTTTCAGATGCAATCGGCACAATATTAAAAACACAACAATTCGTAGCGCACCAGCTGCGTTAGCTAAGTGAACTTCCTCAAACTTCGGAACAAAATATTTAAAAGATAGAAAAAACGTAGCTCATTTTATTTTGCACTTACTCTACTATGCTATGTCTGCGCTCGCTTGTATATCTTGATTACATTTCCATTGATGCGGTAATATTTATATAAACATAAATATCTTTTCATGTAATCATAAAATGTAACGTTTGTCTCTGTTTGTCTAGCCTAATCTAACGGTTTCATTTTCGAACATCGAAACTAATAGATTAAATTTTGATTTCATGTTTACTATTTTATATGTAGACCTGATCTCCGTTGCATCACAAAAGCACCAAAATAAGTAGAAAACTTAGGGTCGAAGAAATTTCTATTTTATTATAATTTCTGTACGAACATAAAAAATTTTATCCTGACGAATTTTTTTATATCAAGAAATCGGTTAATTTCTCTTGATAAAAGACACAAAAAAGAATTTATAAATGTGCAACTGCGTGTTAATAATAATAATTTGTACCTGTATACACACCATGTCTAAGTATTATTCACGTTTGTTATCATAAATAATATTATATGGTTTTATGCGCTTGACTATATATAATATACAATGGACAATCGAAGTTTAAGGTAGTTCCTCCGCGACCGTCCAGTCAAAAAGGTTTGGACTAATACTATCATTCAGTGCATTAACTGTGCTATGACTATTATACATATACCATATATTATTTTCACAAGACTGTAGTTCCTCACTAACAAATCTTCTATACGTATACACACACATACTATGATATATAACTTTACCATTAGTTATTATATCCTCTCCATAAAAAAATATCGCTAAAACGAGTTATTTATTTAAGTTTTTTATCGAAACTATATGGTAAATAATTTTTATTTTTACTTATATATTTTCTAAATATAGTTTTCTACATTATATTAGTTTTTCATAGAGATGGTGGACGTCATTCATTGGTAAATAAATATAATATTTGTAAATTTGTGTATTTTTATACACTTCTCCCATGTACACGTACAAATTGCGTCACTTTTAATTGCTAATATCTCATGTATGGCATGGTAAATCATCTTCTAATTTTAACAGCAAGTGTATTATGAATTAAATATTTTATATTCTGAGTTTTGAGAAATTCTTGGAATATCACTTTCGTGTAGGTACTACCTTAATGTAACTTTTATGTTTAATTAAAAATTAGCAAAAATAATATAGCAAAAAAATTTTGAAAAATATTTTTTTATTATTATGTAATATGAAATATCCATCCATTATTCACAGTTCGCTCATTTTGTACATGTTTTATTGATATCTAATATTATATTTTTTTGCCTACATATTTTTGTAACAAAAATATTTTTTGGATAATTTACCAAGTATCGCAAAAAAAGTGTATGTACTAATGAAAAATTATTGTTTAAAAAAAAAACTAAAAAGCACGCATTATTGCTCTAAAAAGTGAATAATAATTTTAAAAGTCAAGTTGCATTAATTCTTTTTTACCACAAATTCATGTAAAGTATAATAATTAAGTTTTTTTTTTTTAAAATTAATAATTCCATGTTTTTATTAATTATTAAAAACAAATTGGTTATATTTTTGAATAAATAAAGCGGTAGTGACGTATTAGCCTCCGTTGAGGCTGTGAGCCATTCGGTTTTTATGGAAATTTGTGTTATAATATAGAGAAAGCTAGCTTGACGTCACTGCCGTTTGAAATTATAGTTTAAAAATTTAAAATAATATCGGAAAATATTTGATCGATTTTATTTTTAATACTTTTTGAGACACACTGCACTTATTTTTGTAATTTTTTTTTTATGAATGTTACAAAAAAATTTTAATATTCGTTAATATTATATTTTTAACTGATTTTTTATTTTATAGCGGAATGTGTTTTGAGTAACATTTGTAAAAGAAGATCTGTTAAAGGTAACACAAAACTGAGTAAAAGTTCATTGCTAAATCATGATGCTTGGCCCGCATAAATTTTTCTTATCGTTTCAAAATTTTCTTTGGAAAATTACAAATCTAACTTTTTTTTAAATGTTAGGAAAAACAATTTTTATGACTAATAAAACTTATGTTCGAGTTATGTGAAAAAATGACTTCCGTACACATTTTCCAAAAACGATAAAAATCTACAACATTGAATTGGCATTTCAGAAAGAAAATAATTTTTCATTTCGAGTGGAAAAAATAACAAATTTTCTTTTGTTTACATAACGAAACGAAGTGAAAACGTGATGAGATTTTCTCATTAACAAATTTAATATGTTTTTCCAACAAATTTTTTTTCTAACAGAATTTGTAGATTCGTTTATATATTGTACTCGGTCCTTAAAAACACGCACATAAAATTTTATCTTATTATCTTAATTATTTTTGTGTATTTTTTTTTTCAGTTTTCATGCATTGACTGACAGAGAAATATAAAGTTTAGTGTTAATTTAGGGACTACTAACTGATGTTGAGTTTGTATAAACTATTGAGCACCGATGTAAATTTTGTTTCTGGCATTTGTTTTATGCGTTGAAATAAATTGATAACACAATTTTTTGTATTTGAGCTATTTTTAGGAATGTATATTTTGTTTCATTATTTCTTATAGTTTCTGACGTGCTGAATTCAAATTCGGCTTAAGATTTCTCATCAAAATCCTTTGCGTAGTTTTAAAGATCTAAGCATATATAGAGACAGACAGCGGGAAGCGATTTTGTTTTATACTATGTAGTGATATTTACCTTCATTATTATTGGTGGCCTCACATTGACATTTTAAAAAGTTTTTAAGGATGCAAGTTTTGAATAATGTTAGTTAGATAAAACTGGCATGAGATCAAATTTAGGAGAAATTCTCAAACTTTTCATATTAATAATAATAATAATAATGGGGTTTAACTCCGTTTTTATGACATACGCCTTATTACAGAGGCCACCCACATCATTATTTGTTAATCTTTATTTTATTAAATTAGATATTTACAATTACATTTATGATGTGGGTGGAATCGGTTACTTCGCTCTTATACAAGCGACGACAATGTGATCAATTCTGCACCTCCGTTAATTATAAATTGTTCACACTACCGCTGCCTGGATTCGAACCCATAACCTAAGTCTAACTAGTTCAACGGTCACAGACTAACACCTTAGACTGCTCGGCCATTTAGGTCAAATTTTTCATATTACGCATAGCAATGACAAATTTGATTGAAAACTAACACTTTCTTGAGATAACAGAGATAATTTTTGTGCGAATAAAAAATCCGATTAGGAAAATATGTCGACTGTAAAATCTATCAGAAATAATGATTTTGAGTCCTTGTACACACATAGTGAGTACATGCTCAAAGTTTACTAGCGCCTGTACTAATATAATAGTGAACACAGGATATGTTAAGATCGTTTAGTTTAACACATTTTACTTGAATTGTTTTTGGTTTTTTTTTTCATTTGTTCTTCTACGGTCTTTTGTTTACGGTCATTAATTCAGAACTGTTACAAATTAATGACTAAACTGTAGTAAGTGTCCATAATATACATTTGTTTATGATATGGAATTTTATATGAAATGTTATAAAAATTATATTACAAAGAAATGGGAAGATACTTTAAAATAAATTGACCAGAAACGACAAACATTGGATATGAAACGTATCTGTTAGGATTCAGTTGTCACATCGTACGAGAAATGGTAAACTTTTCGATATATTATTTTAAGATGGCAGAGATTCGGATTTTTATTTTAATTTTGTGGAGCATATGCAAATTACATTCTTTAATTATAAAACAAAATGATATTAAAGTTTATTACATTAAAATCATAGTGAAGTCGCAATAACTAATTTTATTTGGCGGAATAGTATTTGGCTCGGTGTTGAAATTAAAGCTTTTTTGGCATTGTATATAATAATTTTAATAACGTGTGTTATACTAGGTTTGTTCCCAATCAAATAATTTGATTGGATTGGTAGAATTCAGTAGGTGATTCTCACAAGATAACGCCGTTTGTAACAGTGGTGTAAAGGATTAATTCGTTATTTTAAATTATAAATAAATGTATTAATTAGTTTGGTTAATGAACTAAAAATCGAATTGGAAATAACCCAACTGCAAAATTATGTTAAATATACAGGATGAATTAGAAGAAACACACAAAATATAGTGAGGATATTCTAGAAATATTTTCTCCATAATTGTGCGCATTAAACTTGGCAAATATAATTATAACACCGGGAATAACCCCGCTTCATACTTACAATATAGGTGAGAAAACAAATTATCAGAAAGAGGAACATTATACCATAATAACTTTTGCGCTTTAAAATAGAATTTTATATAATTGTATTTGGAAAATTTTGCGTGGCACATTCTTTACTTCAAAACTTAGTTCAAAGCATATTATTAGATAACTATCGTACTGCAGAAATTATTTCATATTTTACAGTATGCAAAATTATCAAGTGAAAATAAACAATTGACTGAGTTAACTGTTAAAATACCTTTTATAAACAGTGTATAAAGTTTTCTAGGATTAATTTATGTTTTTTGGAATATATATGTTTTAAAAGAAAATTTTAAACCGAAATTTGACTTCTTTGATTTCTTTAATATTATCGGATACGTTTCAAATAAAATTAAAATCGTTATTGGAAGATACCTTTATAGGTTTTGAGAAAATGAAAACGTAAGTTTTGTCCTAACTTAACGTGCTCACGGGCAGACATACAGATGGACAGACAGTAATTCACGAACGAACTAATAAGGTGATTTTATGAATTCCTATATCAAAATTGTTTGAAGCATCTATATTATTAAGCGTTACAAACTTGGAATTAAATGTAATATACCTTGATGTATTTCATAAATGCACAGAGTATAAAAATAGTTTTTATTACCTGATAAATAATATTTGCTTTGATAATTAAAATAGTGTAATTAATGATTTTAATAATTAACATGTTTGTTGATTATTATTTATGAAAATTATATTAACTATAAAGTAGATTATATTTCATTTTTATTCGAAATATGGATTTATGTTTATTTTAAATATGAGTATCAAAAAAAAGTTGTATGGTTTTAGGGTGTCATTAAAAACATCACTTGTATAATAATTTGGAAAAAAACTTCAGGATTTCAATCTGGACGCCAATCGTATCATTCATATATTCATCTTATTACTTCCTTATTTAACTTAAACGTATTTTGTTTGGCCTTAGAAATCGTTTAATCGTTATTTTTTGAAGTAAACGTGATTGAGAATTATCATAGTAAGTTATAGATATTTTGAAAAGATTCTAACGATTGATGTGGATGACCAACTGATTTTTCCTGGCCCATTTTTCAAGCTGGGGACTGGTCGTTGCTGTATACACATGATAAGTGGGTACAATTTTCATTACCACACGGTAAATTGATTAGACATATTACATATAAATTATAACTAAAAACGTTTCGTGAAATTTGTTGAATTGTATTTATTATGTTCGTGAATCAAATATAGAGAAAGAGCAGCAACAAAAGAAACAGAGATGGAAATATAGAAAATTGAATTGAATTGAAGTGAAAATGAAGCATAAACTAAGCAAGCAACAAAGTATAATATTTATTTATTAAATATTTATAACATTTGATTGATTGTCCAATGTCTGATGCTTTAAAACAAACTAATTCCAAAAGGAATTGTAAGAAATTCAAATTTCCAGCTGTTCTGAAATGAAAATGCAATATACTATGCTTTCACCTAGACTTTGTTGAGCTTTTTGTATCTATATAAATGAAACAAAAATGTAAAGGACAAACTTTTATTGTACTAAAAAGTAAAAAAATAGTTATTTCTATTAGTCACTCACATATGACTATTTGTAAGGGCCGGAGGCGCTCAATTTCAATTATCAAAGATGATTTGGAGCATCTCCAGCTTTTATAAATGAATCATATAAATAATTACTTTTTAGTACAATAAAAGCTTGTCCGCTAAAAAGTATTTATTTATATTTTTAATATAAATCTTAAAACGGAATGTATATCAAATATGGTGGAAGCTATGTAAAAATCGAATCATGCTTACCATTAAAATGCCTTGTCATCCGCTTACATATGTCAAATCCTGTCCATTGATACCCGTATCATGGGAGTTTTTAAAAAATAACTAATCGGCAATTTTGGATATAGAATGACGTTACTTATCTAGCCATGCATTGTCTACCAAATTAAACGTTTTTGCAAAATTTCATCCCAATCGATTGAGAATAACTGCTTTTAAATTCAGTTGCAAGATTCAACCCGAAAGAACATACAAGCATTCAAATATAGCAAGTTTTGTATGATAAATAAGAGCTTGTAAAAATTAAAGTTTTATTTTGTCAGGGTCTGTGTGATTAGAGTTTAGAAGGAAAACGTATGAAAATATTTATGTTCAAGAAAAGATTACTTTTAATTTTTCAACTGGTTTTCCACATCTCATAAAATACATATATTTTTTGATTGCGTGTTAATTGTATAAAATTTTCTTAATTATCATACACATTAATTTTTAGAATGAAACAATTTTTATTAATTAAAAAATAATATATAATATTATTACGAAAAAAATATGAAAGAAAGAACCATTATATTAATATAATATTAAATTATATAATAATTCCTTTTTTAATAATTTGTGTATGTTTTTGATATATATATATTTTATTATTTAGTTACTAAAAAACCGGAAAAATTATCGAATAATATATTTATATATTTAATAATTTAATATCCGGTTGTAGTTCATTAACGGGTTTTTTGTTTCAATATTTAATTTATGGGTTTTTTTTTGCTTCAATTATATTGAGTTTATAGTGTGTTATTTTCAAGGTTTTATTTAGTTTCACCTGTCCCGTTATCTGTCTGTAATCAAATCTTGAAAGCCAAATTTGATCCACTTCCCGGTTTCCGATTGATCTGAAATTATGCAAGCACATTTTGTTTAGATGAAAATGCATGGTAAGGTTCTTGCGTCCTGATTTTCTCATCGGTTCCACCATATTTTATATATATACATTTTTTATACATCTTAAATGAAAAATTTTAATAAAAGATACTTTAATAAAAAGGGACAAGCTTTTATTGTACTAAAAAGTAGAAAATAAATATTATCTATAAGTCACTCATACAAGATTATTGTAAAAGCTTGAGGCGCTTAATATCAAGAATTAATTGAAAAATAATTAGGCATGTGGAGTAGTATATGAGGCGTTCCGACTCATTTTTGATATTTTAAATTGAGCGCCTCAAGTTTTTACAAATATGAGTGACTCATAGACAAAATTATTTTCTACTTTTCAGTACAATAAAAGCTTGTGCCTTAAAAAGTATTTTTTATTAAAATTTGTGTAGGTAAATATTAACACTACTACAAAAATACTCGATTAAAATTAATTTAAATAAATTTTATAATTTACAAATTATTTAACAACCACTCAAACAAAACTGTACAAATGAACAATTATCATTTAATATATAAAAAGTGAATGTAAACATAGGTAGAGATAGGTATCCAAAAAAAGTACATACCTACTGTTGTTTTTCATTGTTTTTGTTGTTTTTTTATTAATGTACAAATTAATTTAATTAAAATAATTACAACATTTCAAAAAATAAACATTTTATATTTAATTAAAAATAAAGATATTTTAAAATAATTTGTTTATTTATTTACAGAATAAACTATCAACAAAAAAATATAAAAATAATAATATTTACTATTATGTATACAAGTATCATTAAATAAATATATAAAATTATTTATTTATTTTATTTACCGGATTATCTACGCGGATAATAAGTAGTACTATTTAACTCCGGGAGCTGGTTGTTGTAAATTCTTTATGTTGTCATTTCAGTTTAATTTGAATTATAATTTCTAGTTTTATGATTCTTGAATCCTAATCATCCTGAATTATCTAAGAAATCTGATGTAAGGATTTGAAACTACTCTTATAACCCTAACAGGAACTTGGATTTTTGGTGATTTATTCGACAGTTCTATGGTAACAGTCTGAAAGTAAAAGAACATTTTGTAGCATACAAACAATTTGAAGTGCTACTGTTTTTAATGCTTGAGTTATTATTTATAATTTCAAATATATACGATGTACGATATTTGTACCATATATCGTACAAATATAAATCTTTGTGGTTATTTTGGTTAAAATGAAATAATTTGATTTATGTGGGTATTATTTTAGTTTTGAAGGAAACAGATGCATTGGTTACATGCTTGTAATGTAACAACTATTGTAGTAACAGATAAATGTATATCTAGATACATTCAAAGATACAATATATATAGATGATATATCTAGATATATTATAGACGATACCTATTGAAAATTATATAACATGATATAATATTAATTGGCAACTGTATTTATTTTGTTTCAAATGTAGCACCACGCTTGATGTATTGTTTTAAAACATGAAATATGATACAGAAAGGTGCATAAACCGATAAAAGATACACAGCGAAATACTTTATAATTCTAGTTGCGAAAATCGTTTATGAAGCAAAAAACAATGAGCTTGTCCATTTTTTATTGTTTTCTTCTCCAAAGATTGTATAGGAAAATGACTTTCTGTGAAACTTTTTCAAACCGTCCCCAAAATGTGCCTCGGATCGGTCTGATCAAAACTTTATAGCCGTGAGAGCTTAAGTGGAAAACTAAAAATACTAATTTGTACGATGTTTTTTAACAAGCGTCATAATAATCACTTCTAAAAACATACTTGTGGAACAGTAAAAAGTTTACAAGGAATACTTTAGCTTGTTATATGGTCTAGACATGGCTGACTAATGATAAGTTGATGATATATTGATAAAATTCGTTAATGTGATGTGAATTTACCAAACGATTTCCAAGATTCTGATAAAACTATTAATTTTAGCTTACTAAAAAAACTTCAAAAAAACTAAAACCAGTCCCAAAATATCTAAAATCTGTCAAAAAAATTAATTATTTCTCAAAAGCATGTGCAATTTGTTTTTGTAATTATGACCCGATTTGATTTGTTTGCCTCTGACCACTTAAAGCGATGTAAGAAGTGGGAAAAGATTAAGTAAAGTTTGTTATATAGTCACACCAGAATTCAACACTTCAAACGAATATGTTTACAATTTTGGTGGAAGCGCAAGTAAATGTATTGTATATAGTATGACTGGATATACTGTGTCAGTTAACTGCACCTCCACCATTTATTTACTTTAAAGTGATTTTTTTAATTTTTACGTTTTAATTTAATAATTTACTTAACAAATGTTGTAACATTCTATTCTCCATAAATTCAACACAAAAGAAACACCAATTATAAATTCTATAAAAACTTTGATATACTTTATTCTTTATTGCAAAGGTACATTAATTATCCTCCACAAAATTAATTAACAATTTTGATTTTCTCCACTGTAGTATCAACTGTCCGTAGGAAAGGGAACAGATTTAATATAGTTGCCTATTAGAAAAGACTCTTTTACAGCCGCCCACATCTGATTCGTTACAATATGTTAACGAGAAAAGAAAAACTAAAATACTCGTTATTATTAACAACTTTCAAATATTCTTGTATCTTCAAGTTTCAAATTAATTTTGTATATTTTCAAATTTTACGAAATATTATAAAATATTACACCCTGTATAATACCACAGCATATAATGTGAAGTACGAAATGTCTCTATGTTTCTTTGGTTAAAATACAATTTTGTTTCAAAACCGCAAGCATGTTTCTGTTGGGACTGTTTAATTTAATAAGTAAACAAAGAAAAAAAAAACCATTTAATTTAAGGACTATTTTCTCTATTGTCACAATAAAGGAAGAAAAAGTTACGACCTTGACAAATTTTAAATAAAATTTTAGTACTTAGATAATTGAAAACATTCAAGAAAATTCCTAGGAAATCACTAATATATTTTGGTCAACTGTTTTTTGAGGTAGGTAAAGGAGAAATTTGTCTGTACTTACTAAAACTATTCTCTACCTTTTAAAGAGAAATTCAAGTGATCTGTTTATTCGATGTTCTTCAAGTATAATTCTAGTAAATTCAAAAGTGATTAGTTGTTCATATAATATACAATCCTCTTTCTTTGTATTGCGGTTACTTTGATTAATTAAATTATTTTACAAAATAAAATGGTATTTATTTAAAGGTAGTTCAATCGTAAACTCAGTTTTTCTAAGAATTAAATGTAATTTAAATACAGTAGAATCTCGATAATTTAATTACACGAAGAGGTAGAACAATAATTGGAGTAAACCTGGGTTTTGACTTATCAAGATTCGATGGAGTGGAAATGATAAATTTTAAAGAAGCAAAACTTGTATCATCCTATGTATGTGAAAAAGTGTAATATATAAAAATGTTATCAATCCCTATTTGTCTATTTTACCTTGATATTAAGTTTTTGTGAAAATGATTAGAGCCTAATGACAACAAAATCATAATTTTTGGCGGTATCAATCATTAAAAAGCAAAAGTTTTGCATGCAGGGTCCAGTCAAAAACATAGTGAGGAATAAAAAAAAAAATTTTTAACTTTAAGTCTTTGGCATGGATTTGTTTTCCTCTAAAAAGAGTGTTTTTGTGTAAAAAAGAACCACCTTAATATGAAATTTTTTACAAAGTTTCAAATTTTCTGTTTTGATGTTTGATGGTTAATAATTTTTTGTGATTAACCTTAAACAAAAAAGTTAAATGATATCACTTTTGATAATAGAAACAAATTTGTTTAAAATATATGATGGTTTGGTTGAATGAAGAAGGCATGGAAGAAAAACAAATAAAATTGACATTTTGATGACTTGATGAAATGTGCTCTACTTAATGAAAAACTGAGTCACTACGGTGGTTTTTTAATAATACATTATGAATTTTGACATTTAAAAGATTTTAATATTTTAAATGAAGTTTTTTTGGTATTAATTATTTTATGATTCCGTTTCAAAATTCTTAGGAATATTCTGGAAAATTAATGTAAATATAAGAGAACTATCATCAGTGACCGACTCATCACGAGATCGCTATAACTACACGAGTTCACTAGATTGACTTGAAATTTAGCATAGTTACTCATTTTGCTGAGCAAGAACGGATTTTAGGAAATTTAACTAATAAAGGAAAAATAGGGATAACAGTTTGTTTGAATTACCATCATTTTCGAGTCAACCTCTTAAATGATTTAAAAATTTCAGAAAATATTCGATTTTAAAGTATAAACAGGTCTGTAGTCTGAAAAAAGGATCAGGGCTCTGTTCTGAATGCCAGTCATTTTAGATATTAGAATGCCTCATAAAAACATTTCTAGCTTACTTGGATAATTTTGTTTCATATTTACTTCGAAAGAGTACATTTTAAAAATCTAAAACCAGATTCGAAATAGGCCTGGGAATTTTGGACACAAACACGTTTGCTTAACAGTCTGCTTTTCTCTTAAAAATATAAAGATACCGAATTTCTTTAGTTTTGTTTCTTGTTTTCTTTCTTTGGTTTTTGACCATTCGTGGGTCCATTCCTGGGTCTTGTTTCAATTTTGCATCTTTAAGCAATAGTATAAACATCGCCAAGAGTTAATTTGCGTAACAAAGAAAAAGGTCGTACAAAACCCCTTAGGTGTCTTGAATATATTTCAAAAATTATTATTTCTACATTTGAAACATTTGACAGTAATTTTTTAACTATTTGTGTCTTATATAAGTAAAAAAACTGTCAGATTTATTTAAAGATAGAAGAAATAACAGCAAGATTTTTTTAACTCTCATATAAGAGTAATAATCTTTTTCATTTTACGGTAATAAAATACAGACATTTTCTATTTTTGTGATAGTCAACCGTTTTGGTTGTACATTCTATACTCACTTGGAATATCACAGATTTGTATGGTTCGTTCGTCTTTTCGCACACGTATAGAAAGTATTTGTTCACCATGATAAATTGGTATTAAGTGAAGTATGTATAGAAGGATGAAGTTAAAATGAAATTCATTTAATTCCCTAAATTCACTTTTTATTCCTTCTTACTTATTTTTTGTAGTGTTTGACAAATAAATCTTATCGAGATATCAACATGCATATTTGATGAAAACGGTTATTCTTTTAAGAAATTAACAGATTTGGTTTAAGTGAGATCTTTTTTTATATTCTTAAAAGGTTTATTCCACCCCAGCTATTATTCCCTAAACTATTGGGAATTTTCGAAAGTTTGCCTTTCAATCAGTGGTATGACGTAATAATGTCATACCACTGATTGATATGGTCTTTACGAGCTTGAAACTTCAAAAAGGTATGACCAAAGTAAAAGATTGGGGTATTTTCAGATTTTTTTAATGTTTTTAATCTAATAAGATTAAAAAAATCTGAAAAAACCTCTATCTTTTACCATGGTCATACCTTTTTGAAGTTTCAAGCTCGTAAAGAACATACCAAAAATCCAGAGGTTGTACGAAACATCTTGATATCTTCTGGCAAAACGATATTTTTGAAAATTACATTAAAATATTTTGTGTTAAATTTTCAGAATTAATTTTTGTTGGTTAGTTTAGGCCCAAGAAAGCTGCTATTGTCTGTTAAAAATTGACAAAATTTATATTGTAAATATGTTAATAGTAGGATAAGGTCGAAGCTTCACAACTTGTGCGTTTGAAAAGACTTTTCTTTGTCCAATATCGTAATTATATTTTTGAAAATTTTCTTGTATTTAAGAAATGCAATTCAAATCAGCAATTTTATTTAGCGAATATTATTAATAAAATTTAATTGGAAATATCAAATTTTAAGATATTTCATAAGAAATATCTGTCTTATAAAATGTGTATACGAGTATAATCAATGATAAGCAATTGTCTTGGGGATTATATATATTTTCCAAAAGTAATTATAAAATTTTTTTATCATGTAAGTGCTACGTTAAAGTCAATAAAAAATTTTTCCAATAAAAATTCTTAATTATAAAATGTCAATTAAGTGAAAAAGAAAAACAGGGGGTCATCGATTAATTTTCAATTTTTGTTTTAATTAAATAAATAAACCTTTGGGAATGATGTACAAATTATCTTTGGAACTAAAAAAAGTTTATATTTTTGATAGTTACAGCTTTAATTTAAATAAAAATATTACGATATAGAAATAACTTGTGAAGTTCTCTAAGTATACTTTTCAGAAAATAAGGCTACTATTTTATTAGCGATAATTTACCAATTACGATTAACAAGGCGGATAATTTAATAGCCTGCATGTGTATGAATGACATACTGATGATGACTCCATGAAAGTGGAAATACGTAATAATGTTATACAGAAATTAATCTAAGATAAGAAAAGAATTCAACTTTGTTTTGTAACTATGTGGAAATATAGGAGTAAAAAATTTCACAAACATGTTTTGCCAATTTATTAAAAAAGAAAACATTTTCAGACTTGTTATTTTTCTCCGTTAAGGGAAGAAAAAAATATTTTATTACATTTTCATCAACATCCAAAACACATACATAAGCACACATGCATCACATAACGTACCCCACCCATATCATTTCAATAGATATACTCGTATATAATATAAACGCAATTCTTCAAAATGTCATTTTATTAGTTTCTATTAATCAATAACTCACTTTTACACATACAGTGATAATATACAAAATATGTCTACGTCCTCAGAGCTATATACATGCTATACTTACTCACAGAGCTAGTTGTTAGTTGAGAGAGCTTGTACTGTGTTGTATGCTATCAGAAACATATGAGATATTTATATAAAGAGTGTTTAAATATGCAGTAATTTTGACCATCGATACATTAGAGACAGCCACATTTTTGTGGCGAGAAATTATTTAGTTGTTCCGAAATAAAAGCGTTTCGTATTAGATGTTACGGGATATTTCAAAAATCACTAAGCTAATCGTCAAATAAACTAGATTATTGTAATTTTTGGGTAAAAAAATAGCCTGTATACTTCAAGTTTCATGAAATTCCATAACTAAATTTTTGAAATATTTTTATCGTTTTCTTCAAATTTTGGGTCAAAACTACTCTAGTAAAAGAGTGGTTTCCAAACTTGTTTTTGTCTTAGCGTCTAAGAATTCAGGCCAAGAAGAAAAGAAGTTTCTTTCTTTTAATATTCGAATTTGAAACTTACTCCAGCGAAGGTTGTATCGTGCTGTAGTAACACCTGCGGTGTTTTATTTTCTTTTACTTTAATATTTTATGAAGTTGATGATATCTTACGTAAAAGAAATTCGTTAGCCATCATCCTATATAAAAAGTATAAGGAATAATTCCTTATAAATTTCGCAGACCCTGTATAAGTACATATTGTTTTTGAAGTTCTATATGTGTTTGACGCTGACAAATATTGTCTTTTCTATCTAAATATATATCGTTTTCTTCAAGACTTCTTTGTCTTGATAAATATCTTCTATACGTTCCGAATTGTGTACAAGTTATACGGGACGGTGTAGTACCTAGAATCCAAATTTGTGGTACGATACAAACACGATATCACATTATACCATGGTTCATATCTTAATGTACCTAGAATCACTCCCAATGACGGTACTTGAAGGTGATCTTTTCAACAGATTATTGTTAAAGCTTTTTAACATAGAAGCTGAATTATCGAAAAATGGAAAGCCCTAGAAGAAATTCATACAAACATCCACAACTTTGAGCATCCAGCAATGACTTCAAATGTATTTATAATGACTCGAGATGGATGAGATTTCATTTTCCTTCTCTTAGATTCAAGGTACATGGCGTAGTTTGCGTATTTGAACTTGCATGCTTTCAAAACTTAACGTTATGTTTACAACTGGAAAAAAGGACTTACTATATAATTTCTTAAAAAATTTGCAATGATCAGCGAGTAAGTTAACAGCCATTAGAATTTATATATTTATTTTTTAAATTTATTTGAAAACAATACTACATTGACAATCAGTCTTTAGCCTATCAACATTCTAACAAAATACTTTTACTTTATTACAAATACAATAAAATTGAATTTTGGTACTATATCTTACCTTATATGTAAGATACGATATAGTAGTTGAGAATATAAAAGCAAGGCGCGATATTCATGGTGGCTCTGAAGATGAGGTTGAAATATAAAATATGTTTCCTTTGAAGTGAGTATGAGAATGATGGGAGAAGTTTCGTCGATGAGTTAGAGTTGAATTTTCTACTGTTCTATATGTGTGTCTGTGTGTGGTTTATTAACATCTAATATAAATGTATAGTACCTTATTTTTACTATAATTTATGTCGACATTTCTAGGTTAAATCGTTTATTAATTGAGAATAATTTATGAATTATAAACTTTTTTTTTGTTTTTAAAAATATATTATAGGGTTGGTGTGTGGTAAAAGTTTTTTTTTTATCCAACTTTCATTTTTGTTAAAAATTTTTAATCAAATTTACTTTCTACCATTAAAGGTGAGATCACATGATGTTGTTGAGAACATAGAGTACATACCTACAGGTTATTCAGATCGAAAAAAAATCTTTCATATTGTTAGGCACGAAATTTGAGATGGAGAAATTACAAGCAAGAGATTTGAAATAATGCCTATAGTACAAAAGACGGTAGAAGACTGGTCATCACCCATATGATAACCACATAGACATATTTATTAACCACATAGACATTAGACATTTATGAAATTTGATTGATTTTTAAACACTTTTATCGAAATGTGTTCATTGCTATTTTTAAATAAATTAATTTTAATCTCTTTTTGCCGTGAACGGTTTTTCTCAGGTGTAAGGGCAAGAACAACAAATCGCGAAAAAGAAAGATATTTTGGCTCGAAAAAAGTGAATAAGTTGCCTTGCTGAAAAGTAATTTTATTGAAACTATGCTAATATATATGAAAATTTTCAACCCCCAGCTAAACTTTAAGCGCTGGAGTCAACCATTGCTGCAACAAGGTCACTTTGCCACCGAGTCTCAGAACTTAGGGGATACTGGTGCTACCAAAAGTGGCCGGGAAAAGATATACATATACAATTATATGTGTCCTTCCAATTCGACGGATGGATGCAGTGCATAAGTCTATATTTTCATGGAAAATGTAACTAAAAAAAGGAGAACCAAATGGTTTGTAATATTAAAAGTGGGTATATAACAACATATACATAAAACCAAAAAAGGGACTCATACCATTGCTGGTAACCATAAGCACCATGTATAGAGCAGAGCGCTACCCAGACCAATGTAATAAATTACTACTTATTTCATTAACATAAAACACAAAATTCATGCAAACACAGCACACGTAACATACTGTGTTACGTCACACAGCCAAACGAGTTAGTCACAGTGTACTATGTACGGTCTAGGGTCATACCAAGTATTTGACAATCATATCAGAATGGCTGAAAGTTCGAGAGAATGATGTCTCGAAAATCGCGAATAACTTTTAATCAATACTCATTGAGGTCCATTGACATTGAAATAAGAACTTCGACACTATAAAAGTAGGATGTGCGTCGCTCCAAGCCTTGAATAATGCAATTTTCCAAGTTTCGAGTAATGGTGGATATTTCGATATTTCGAGTATCAGATCACGTGATTTTTCATTTTACATTTCTTTATGTCAATGTTGTCCTCAATTAATCTTAATTTATTTTAAGATTGCTACGAAATTAGTATTGTACAATGAATATTTTCGGTTGAGACCTGTCAAATATTAAGTCTGGCTCTTGACCTGGTATGTATGGCTGCATTCGTTCTCCTGCCCCATAGTCTCTGACTGCTTCATAGAGTCAAGCCGTATATAATTTTTTTTTTTCACATTTCCATTAGATTTAACAAAATGCCTATTTAGTTAGAGAGCTCTATATATATGTATATACAACACCAAAAAACTCGTTGAAAAATCAATCGTACTCTTTTTAACACCCGAACTGCCTGCCTGTCTTTAAAGAAAAAGACCATTTAATGGAGAGTGTTCATAGATATGTTTCAAATGCAAGGGTTCCGTAAGCGGAAAACTTTGGTCAACATGGAAATAAAGTAATTGGTAATGCTAGTGAAGAATTTACGAATTAAAGTTAAACAAGATATCATGTTCCTTTTGACTCTAAGATAATTTTGTCACTTTACCAATTAAAACACTGATAAAATTGGGTAGACGGTTAATTATCTTTTTAGCTCGTTTTTCTGTGTATTTTCATTTTTTCTCACATATGAGGGATAAGATTTGTTTTGTAGGATTTATGATTGCAAATATCATATTAGAGATGTTCTTCAGTTTTGGGTCCATTATTTTATTTTGCTAAATTGAGGAAAATGATAAATATTCCTATGGCCGAGCGATCATAGGACACTGCAGGAAACAAAATGTGTAGAAACCGACTATAAAGAGCGGTGATGTGGTATGTGTACACATATTTAGGGTAGGTAACTTGGTAGCGAGTAGCGAGGTTGTTTGGTAGGTAGATAGATTGGTAGATTGTAGTTAGGTATTCTGTACCAGTCTGTTAGTACTACAAAACGAGATGGTATGAGATGGCAGCCGGTTCAGTATGTGAGAGATACTTATTATGTTTACGACGCGAATCATGATCATGGCTATGATGATGATGATGCCCAAAATAGATACCAAAATAGACCTTTTTAATTTATACAGGTTTATTCTAAAAATTATGGTATATATTTATTTGGTCCTTCAAATTTCCACTTTTCGTTCATGCCTTAAGGTGCAATTATACTGAGGCAACATGTAGCATGCGACATTGACGCATGCTACACACAGTCTTTCAAAAAGAGGGCACAAAAAGTGAAATGAATGTGTCTACTTGCCGCATGCTAAACATTGACTATTTTGCCAGTCGATTGCGTCATCTCTCGGCATGAATTCACGTGTCGAAGGGTGTCGTCGTCAACCCAACAGTGAACGGATCGGTACGGCTTGTAGCATGCAACATGGAATGGCTAAACTGAATTATGTATTAAAAAAATCGCCGATTACAAAGATAAACGAATTAAAAACGATGAGTTGAAACAATTATCGGTTAATTATTATTATAGAACGGTGCCCGTCCGCTTCGCTGAATGATTTCTCAAACTACTAAATGGATTTTAATGAAACTTTGCAATAATATAGCTCATACATACTCCCGCTTGGCTAGATGATTTCGATTTGAAAAGATAAATAATTAGGTTTCATAATAAAAAGTAACATATTTTCGAGTGAGTAAGAGAAGTGAGCCTGTCAAACGAAGCGGGCGGGCTAGGATAGTTCTATATAAAAATACGTACTTTTTCTAAAAAATTACTTCTATTTTTGTCGTACAATATAAAATGGTAGGTAGATTGATAAATACCAACACAGCGTACACCTAGAGGTAAATAAAATAGGTAGAATTGTTTTGGTATAGATATAAGTAGGTATTTTTTGTTTTGTTGGTTGGTAAAACCTTAAAACGGAGTGGGATACGATACCTACGTATATATCTCTACTCATATATACCTACTAAAAATATGTTTTTAATTTACGATCCGTTTTTTGTGTTTGGGTATTTGTTTTGTTGCTAGATTTTTTTTAAGCACCTCAACGATTTTATAATTATCATACACACAATATACTATCAAAAATATACAGGATGTTTAAAAAATAGCGAAGATACGCGGAATCAAGTTGTTCATTCAGCGCGTTAATACTCTTTTTAGTGATAACGTGAGCGACGAAAGAAACAAAACAATACATGAATACGTCGAAGAGAATTTTCGATAGTTATTCGATAAACAGGCAACGAATATTCAAGAAATAGACTCTTCTTAACACTTCTCCATATGAACTTTCAATTTCTCTTTTCAGATCTGCGTAAGAGGAAAAGATAATGCGTACTCTCGTGTACGCATTAGAATAAAATATATCATTTCCTGGACATGAGATAGCCTAAAATTATTAAGAAAATGATGGCCGTTTAGTTTTTTGAGAAATCGCCCATAGTCCTGTTAGTAAAAATACTAATCTTATCGTAAAATAGGCAGCATATTTCTATTGTTCGGACTCTAATAAATAATCTAAATAATCTAAAGACACAAATATCTCGTTTCTTTTGAAAATAAGTTTCTGAGATATCATGTTACTAAAGTCTATCTATGAATCCACTTTTGGATATTATTCAAAGCATTTTTAACACATTTTCACTATCAGAAGCCATTTTTGTAGACTTAGTTACAAAACTAATAAAACTTCTTGCTTCTTATCCCAAAGATTTTCCAATTAGTGATAAAACTATTACAATGGCAAAAAGGACCCGCCCCCCGCGCTTTTTAATTTCGTTAAGTAATAGCTATTTATCTAGAAAAAAAATTCAATGTTTCTTGCATTTCGTTTTCCCATATTTTGTGAAACTTTCTGTACCGTTATAAAACATAAACAAATAGGGTTTTATTTATCATTTTCACTAAATATATGAGGCTTAACTTGTTTTTTTCTACGTAGGTACTTAATTTTATTAACAAATTAATTTATTTATTACATAACACGGTTTTATATTAAATCGTGCATCATCGTACACCCACTACAAAAAACAAAAAGCTTAATTCTTTTAATGATGGTTTTTGGTATATAATTTTTTGTGTAGGTACATATTTAAATTTTTATATTTTTTATTTAATTTAGAGAGATTAATTTTTTTTTATGATGGGTAGTGAAAATATTTTGATTTTTTATAAAACTTAATTATTATGATCTTCATTTAATTAGTTCTTTAATTAGGTAAACTTTTTAAAGTAATTATAATTTTTATTATGGATCGATTCAATTTTTCAGTTTTTAAATTAAATATTTACAAAAATTTTAGCCTTTTTTCAATAAAACTTTGTTTATAAGAAAATAATTTTCGAACTTAAAAAAAAAACCATTATTGAGTCAACATCGAAATAATTCTATCAAGCGTTTGTATATAAATCAACGTTAAATTATCTTTAAGAAAACATAATAGTATACTGCTAAACCTTAAAGTAATGTCCTTCTTCGAATATACGTAAGTGGTAAGTAATCTATAAGATAAATGGATTTGGGTTGAAAATCTTTTTGTTGAAGTAATTAATTATCTGTTTAATAGTTAAGTGCGAAAATACTATAAAGTATAAGAATGTACACTAAAATATATAGTGGAGTATCGACAAAAGGGCAGTAATAAACAGTTTATACAGTATGAAGACTTCACTTGAACCTTCTGCTGAAAGACGCGCAAGAAATAATAAATCAAACTCAAAGTTAAGAATTTATTAATCGAATGAATATTTATACAATTTATGTCGTTATGGTAAATGCATCGTCACAGCCTTCCTCGTCTATTAATTATAATTGAATAATTAATAGTCAACGGAAAGATGCGTCCGCTACATCTACTCCCCCCCCAAAAAAAGAAAAAAATCTAAACATAGTGAGATAACTTTGAAAAAACAAAAAAAATCTGCATTAAAAAAAAAAAACGGACCAAAAACAATTTTAGAATTGGAAAAAAAAAAATTTTTTTAATCTAATTTGGAAGAAAATAGAGAGATTTTAACTTGTGAATAAGAAAAGAAAATGTAATTATTGATAATTATTGTTTTTGGCCAGGGGAAAAAAAAATTAATGATAAAATGAAAAACTGAACAATTAAAGAAAATGAAAAATAATATATTGTTTTGAATTAAAAAATGATTGATATTTAAAAGAAATATCACAAAATTTTGAAACAATATATTATTTTCCACTACAATATTTAACAAAAATAAATAAATAATAATAAATGAAATTAACTATCCAAATAGTATGCTGGTTTGAGTCGATCTATACTAATGGAAGTTGGTTTGTTGTTGACGTCAACAACAAAATATTTTGAAAATTTTTGTATTATAGAGTAAGGTCCTCTATAATTACAAGTTAAAGGAGGTTTGACACAATCTTCTCGAATATAAACCTTTTTTGTTTTGGCCAAATCTTTTGGTAAATAAACATTTTTGTTTACGAACCGTTTAGTGAAAAAGAATTTAGCGTTGACCATTCTGTTTTTCAATTCTTTTGTGGATTCAAAAACAGAACGATGTATATCAGTCACATCTCCAAAGAAATTATATGGAAGTCGAATTTCTGTTCCATGCAAAATCTCAGCAGATGAAAAACCAATATCCTCCCTTACCGAGGAGTGTAAATTTAACATAACCCATGGAAGAATTTTGTGCCAGTTATTACTTTTTTTGCAGCAAGCAAGGGATGTCTTGACAGTCCGAATGAAACGTTCGACATTCCCGTTGCTGATTGGGTGATAAGCAGTCGACGAAATGTGCTTAATTCCCAGACTTGACAAAAAATCATTCCACATACGAGATCGAAATTGTGAGCCTTGATCAGTGGTGATACGCATAGGCAGACCATAACGCGAGAACCAGGATGCGATCAAGGTATCAATAATTTCTTCCGATGTAGCATTTTTGAGTGGAATCGTCTCAACCCAACGCGAAAAACGATCGACAACAGTGAGGATATATCGATAACCCTCACTGGAAGGAAGAGGTCCCACAAGATCCAAATGTAAATAGGAAAATTTGGTATCTGGTTCTTTTATCGGCATGAATTGACTTTTGGTGTGGCGCGTGATTTTATTTAACTGACAGATCCGACAAGACCGGGTCAAATTTTTAATTTTTGAATTTAATTTTGGAGAAAAGAAATATTTGCATACATTTTGAATAGTTGACTTCACTGATGGATGACCTAGACCATGGACGGCATTCCAAACATCGGAGATGTCTTCATCCGGAATGACAATTCATGGAAGAAATCGTGAACATTCACATAAAACCTGCAAATTACAAGCAGGAACAGTAACAAGTTCAAAACGAAGTTTCTTATTATTAATCAAATTTTGAATTTGTAGACTAGACCTCTGATGATCCGCAATCTTTGCTAGGTCAATGACATCTATTTGTGAGGGTAATGATATTAAATTTATTCGGGAGAGGAAGTCAGCCGAGATGTTTTCATTACCCTTTATGAATCTAATAGTGCAGTTGAATTGTGAAACATAACTCAAATGACGTAGATCACGATTTAGTAAATTTTCATTACGAGAATTTATTGCATCAATTAACGGTTTATGATCAGTTTGAATAAAAAATTCGCGATTTTCGACGAAATGACGGAATTTTTTGATGCCGAAAACAACCGCCAATAATTCTCTTGAAAACGTACTATATCGTTGTTCAGCAGAAGTCAGTTTTCTTGATGTGAACGATATAGGTTTCCAAACACCTTTAATTTTTTGTTGTAAAACGGCACCGAGTCCTGTAGATGAGGAATCAGTGACGATACAAGTTTCAGCGTTCGAAACTGGATGTGCCAATTTGACAACATCTATTAATTTTTGTTTTGCCAAATTGAAAGCTGAAATTGCTCGATCATCAAGTGAAACTGGCTTCGTTGAAGTTTTACCGCCTTCAACAAATCTATTTAATGGTGCTAAAATTGTTCCACAATTTTTGATAAACCGATTGTAAAAATTAATCATCCCCAGAAAATTTCGAAGAGATTTTTGGGTGGTAGGAATTTTTAAATTTGAAATTGATTCAACTTTTGAAGGAAGGGGGGAAATTCCTTCAGAATCAATGCGGTGGCCAAGAAAGTCTAATTTGTTTACACCAAAAATAGATTTCGAGGGATTAATTAAAATTCCAGCATCATCAAGTATTTTGAAGACGGTATGCAAGTCTTTCGTGTGTGACTCCTTGTTTGAACTCGCGATAAGAAGATCATCGAGATAAATAAATACCGAGTCAGTATTTTTGAAAAGTTCCGCCATAAATCGAGAAAAAGTTTGCGATGCATTTCTTAAACCGAACGGCATTTTCAAAAATTCAAAAAGACCGAAAGGTGTTATTATGGCGGTTTTCGCGATATCATTTTCGTCCATGGGAATTTGATAATAAGCTTTTCGTAAATCTATTTTACTGAAAAACTTTTTATCATGTAATTTGTTATTGAAATCATATAAGTGTGGAATTGGGTATCTGTCAGGTATAGTAATCGAATTGAGTCTACGGTAATCACCACATGCACGAAAAGAATCGTCAGGTTTCCTTTTCATAAGCAAAGGTGAAGACCATTCACTATTCGATCTCCTGCATACACCCAAATCTATAAGTTCCTGGAAATGAGCTCGTGCAGCTACTAATTCTTCAGGACTTAACCTGCGATATTTCGAGGATATCGGGTAAGAATTAGTGACAATACGATGTCGAACATTGTGTTTTGCTTGAGAAGAAAAATTTTCGGATCTAGTTAAATTTGGATAAAAATCTAATAATTTAATAAATTCATTTTGAGGTGAAGTTACCTCAACCGATGAATTAACCAACTTTAATAATTTGCGATTATTAAAGTCGATAGTTAAATTGAATTTTGTTATGAAATCTATACCCAAAATTCCATGAATAACATCACCAACAATGAATTCATGTTCGAAAACTAGATCATCACCGAAATGAACAGTAATTTTGGAAGTGCCAAAAGTGTCAATTTTGGTATTGTTGGCTGCAACGAGGTTTAACGGAATTTTGGATCGCTTAAATGATTTCAAATATTTTTCTGGAATCACAGAAATTGAGGATCCAGTATCTATCAGAAATTTTTGGTTATTGTGTAATAAATCGTACACAAAAATAACGGACGAAAATGGAATATTTATATTGAATTGGCTTTTCGGAGAGACTGAACCATTTACCAATTCATTAGATGGTTCATTTTTTAGTTTTTTAGTTGAGGTAAATTTCTTCGCGGACGTTTAAAAGAGCAAGGTGGCAAACACTTACATGCATTTAATCCGAAACGCTCGTGGTACCAACAAAGCCCAGTACCATCATCCTTTCTTGATTTGTCATTTGAGTTATTATTGAGTTTCCTTCTTTTGAGGGGTCTTAGGGGTATTTTGGTTTCTAAAAGCTCTAATTTTCGTTTAAGCAAATTTATGTCCGTTTCTAGCTTCTTTTTTTGAATCGTCTGAAACTGAGAATGCAATATTAGATTCTGGAGGCTTTAATGCGTGGATTCTTGTAGCAATCTTGACAATGTCTTTCAACTCGACATTATCACCGAGAGTGATTAATTGTCGTTGTATGTGATTGTCAAGCTTACTTACAAAAATTTCACGAAGAAATTTTGATTCTAGATTGAGACCATGTGAAAGGGATATTATTGTGTTATGTAGTAATTCCGGCGAATCGAAATCAGATTGTTTCAATGTCAATAATTTATTCAGACGATCTTGATAAGATAATCTGAATTTTAATTCAAGTGAATTTTTTAAGGCCAGATATTTGTTTTCTAGTGGCGGATTAACAATTATGTCCCTTACATAAGAGGCCCATTCTTGTGGAATGCTTAAGCTCATTATGGTAAACTTGGTGTTATCATCGATGATGTTATGAATCGTAAAAATACGATCCACCTGGATTAACCATAATTCAATATCTCTTGTATCGAATTCTGGTAATTTTGGAAAATTACTTATCATCGGTGGTAACTCCAAATTACGGTTATTGTTATTTCTACGTCTATCCATTTTGATTGAATTCGAATTTCATAATTAATTTTGCTTCAATAAGATTTATTTTCCTGGCTTTCACCCATATACCTGGATACCTGGCTTTCACCCAGGAGGCTCGGGTTCGATTCCCGGTATCGGAACCAAAATATGAAGACTTCACTTGAACCTTCTGCTGAAAGACGCGCAAGAAATAATAAATCAAACTCAAAGTTAAGAATTTATTAATCGAATGAATATTTATACAATTTATGTCGTTATGGTAAATGCATCGTCACAGCCTTCCTCGTCTATTAATTATAATTGAATAATTAATAGTCAACGGAAAGATGCGTCCGCTACAACAGAGTGTCTAAGAAGAATGCGGGATATTGAACTGGAACAACTAATTTATGTGAAGAAACTTGTGTGTACCTGGCCAGGTAAATCATTTTTGTCGAAATTATTTGATTTATAATCAAACAGCATAGATGAAACATGTTTTTTTTATAAAATTTTATTGATTTATAAACACGTCTCTCACAGTTTTTCTATCGAAAAGGGCTCCTGGCTATTTTTAATTAAAATAATTTTAATCAATTTTTTATATGAACGGTTTTTTGCAGGCACGGCTATACCTTTATTTTCGTTATTGAACTATCATTCTTCTGATACCAATTTCGATTGGTTAACAGATCAGCGTTGATCTGTTCATACCATATGAACAGGGAGGCTAATATAAGTAACTACACCGATCTGTTAACCTAAGAGTTTCATCCTTTGTATCACTGTGCCTTCCGAATAATTACAGGACACTCTATATTCTGGAAGTATTTATTTTTGTAATTCGTCATTGAGGGGGTAGGGAGGGGGCTTGGTTGATTAGTTTTGTGTTTGGGTAGTTTCTTTTTTTCATCTCAATAAAATTTAATTGACACTCATTTCTCATTTTAAGAAAGTATACAGAGTTAAAATTTAATTAAACTTATGAACTGTGTACCGTTGAGGACAGTGAAAAAATGAAATAAAAATGTTCCTTAAAAATAATTTTAAGGAACAAGCTTTTATTGTACCAAAACAGTAGAAACTTATCTGAGTTATCACTTAAAATTGTAAATGAAGGAAGTTATCCTGGTGCAGCTGCATTCGATACCACCAAAACTTGTTCCATTGAAAAAATCAGATCTTTGATCCTCTTTTGCAATTGCTGTTAATTTAAATATTAATTAATCTACGGAGGAATATTTAAGGTTTCATTCTTATCTTTGAGTATTTTATAAACGTATTTTGAAAACTTTGGCACATACCCTAACTGTATAATTATAAAACTGTGTAAATCGATTAACAATTACAGTAAATTTTTTCACAAAAAGATAATAAAAGTATAATTTAAAAGTTTGAATGGTACTTATCAAATAAAATTCTTAACCCTTAACTGTTTACAAAATGGAAGTTTTAAATTCATTCTGTTTTATGAGTTTTACTAAAATTTTCAAGATAGAGAGCTTGAATAGAGTTGTTTGTGAAATATTTCGATATCGAACAGCTGGAACGGATTTGAATAGTTAAGATACAATGAAAAATTATGTTCACACAATGTTAGTTAAGGGTTAAAAAAAGTTTGGAAAATAACATTACATATAAGTACATAAATTAGATCAAGCAGCACTTCATATTTAATGATTAAAAACTAAAAAATATTTAATGAACGAGTTTCTGAGTAGTTTCTCTATAAAAAAGCACATTTTATGAACTGCAAAAATATAAACGCTCGTTCGGTTTTTACCCTCATTTTAAAGCACACATAGACAGAAAGAACTATTTAATTTTCTCATCGAATTATTATTTTGTTCATTTGGTATTATTTTTATATCTTTGTCTGAATTTAATGATAAAATACTTACAGTTTAAGACAGTTCTTATTTAATATGAACAAAATTAAATGTTTTTTCTGGGTGTTTTCGAAAGAAAGAAAAACCAAGTGAAACAAACAATTGACTGAATAAATACAGTGTATAGAAAGTGTTGAATGACAATGCTTGCATTATCTCTAATAAATTAGGAAAGTTTAAAACCAGAACAATTGTGGCGGCTTTTCGATCGTTTTGGTTTTCGAAAATAATATTTTCTAGAATTTTTATCGTTTTTCGAGAATGTTTGAAGATCACTACTTGATGCTGCCTCCAAATTTTCAACGGCTTAATTCATTATGTTAATTGTACATCAATATCAACAGTTTAGTACAACTATGACCTCAGCCCAGCTTCCCTCTCCCTACCCCTTTCCCAATTTCCCCCCTCCAGAAAACGTAAAGGTGTCTTAAATTTTAAGATACCGCTGTCCGATTTCAAAAATTTGATATGGTATTGCTCCAATAGGCGACCTCCCGACAGTTGTCGGGCGAGGAACACCATATCGCTGGTTTAGATTATCCAAAATGAAAAAATTACGAAAATTTCTAGTCGATAGATGAATACAAGTACTTACATACATACATATACATAAATACTTACATACATACATACATACACTCGAAAAACACAACCCTCCTTTTGCTGTATTAATACTACCGCTTACATGAAATTTATAAATAAGGTAATCTGTGAGCAGAGCTCAATAACACTCTGACACTCCTCAATAGAAAATGCACATCAATTTCCTATACCACATACAGTGTGGTATCCACTCCTACATTACATTACACATCTACACACCTACACATTTACACACATACACACACTTACACACACTTTGTGTGCACAAAAACTTTTTAAAAGCTTTTAAAATTTATTTTAATTTCAATTCGTTTTTAAATTGTTCTCATTGTGTCTGTCTGTTCTTCTATGTCTCAAAGTTGATGGGTTGTTTGTTGAATGCTCTGAATATTGAGGCGGGTTTGATTTGATTGTAGTTTTATAACTTTTGTCCTTTTCTATACATTTATCTTTGTTTTTTTGTAAGTTCATTGTATTCAGATAAAATGTCAGATATGGTGTACATTGATTTGATTTATACACGTTAAATAATTTTTTGTGGATATCACTGTGTCATCATTTGTGTCATCATCATTCAGAGCAAAGAAGAACTATAAATGTCATTTCAGGGCAAAATTTAAATGCTTTGAACCGCTTACGTAAAACTTTATGTTTTGACTCACTTCTTTAATATCGTCATACTCAAAAAATTTGCGAGAAGAGCTGAGCTTGAATTCCCTTAAATTTTACAGCACAAAAGCTCTTCTCCGTACGGAGTATGCCTAAAGTATTGGGTTCAAATCTCATAGTCACAACAAAGCCTTTCAAAATAATTGAGGTACAATAGAGTAAAATAATGGGCCTTTGGAATCCAATTGTGCATTGGCACCCCTAAACCAACCCTCTACTCTATTTGCCTAGAGTCAGGAAATAATAAACCATTGTTTGTAATCTTTTGTATTATTTACATTTTTGTAAGTTGTTTCATGAAAAAGAAAGATGTTTCAAGAAAAACATGTAAATGTAAAATTATTTTTAACCTTTAATTTTTTTCTTCAAATTTTTATTATATTTTTCTGCATTCTATTTTTTTTCTCTTTTGTTAAACAAATTTAAAAAAATTATGCTTGTTAATGAATTGGAAGATTTTGTTATGCAAATGTAAATGTTAATATAATAGCGATAGACATGTACACAAATAGCAGCGAATTGGGGATTTGAGGGAGGGAGCAGTGTAGGAAGCATCGTGAAATGTTTGATGATGATGATGATGATGAGTAAGCGCAATCATGCAAATACATCTCTTAAATGTATTAAGTCTAGGGTCATGCGTAGTATTCGATATTCATTTTAGAATGGCTTGAAATTTGAGAGACTGTTGTCAAAAGATTTTTTTTATTAACGAAAATTTGTATTGTTGGGGAATTTTGTTCGGAAATCTCATAGTCTCTCAGGGTTGGCTGGAAAATTTTTACGTGGCAAGTAGCATTTTGCTCTAATGCTACTTCTACCATCTTGCCTTTGCTTCCTTAATGAATTAATTTTAAGCGTACGCCCTCTCAAAAATCAAAATCACTGGTTATGACAATTTTCGTAGAAAAAAAAATCATCAATTATTTCACTTTGTCCCAGACCTAATTTTAGAACAAATAGAGATAGATATACAAAAACTAAATGGTAAATGAGACAAGACAAAGTACACAGTAGAGTTATAATATAAAGCTCATAATATTACACTCTTTGAGAAGAGCACATTCCTCTTGCCACGTAGTCTATCTGTCTGTATGTTTGTCTGTTCAAATGAACGAACAAACCAATGAAGCTTACAGCTTGAGAGAGTGAAGCTCTTAGGCTTAGTTCTTATATAGTATTCGTCTATATCTATTTTGTTTAGAGTATACTAAGGCATAAATATAGGATGATTCGTCCGATCAATTCTTCTTGTCTTGTTTCGAATTATTCCTAGAAAATTAATTAAAGATTCGGAAGAAGGTGTATAGTTTTGACATTAATATTAATAAATTGAGGATAGTAGAATCGTAGTGATCCAAGTACCATTTTTCATTAATCCATTTTTAGCGGTTTGTGATCCACTTTGTAGATACAATTTTCGTAAAACATGCGGTAGATGAAACTCAAAAACAAGTATAGAACATACTCAACGAGCAAAACGTTTTTAGTTTAGTTTTGATCGTGTTTTGTCGTCTATAATATTTATCCATCCGTCCATCCGTTTGTCCAATCATTGTCACAGTCTACAGAATGTACCAAAAATAACGACTACTCATTTACACATTTTGAAACACATTCAATCAAGGAAGGTCTTATTTACGTTTAGGTAGGTAAATTTATTGTCAGTATTCGAATAACATAAAGGATCAACCTTAAACCAAGGGGATTAGTCCAAAAGGTACGCTGGAATACGCCTGGAAGAGTGGTAGTGAAGTGATGCGTTTATCTTCGTGAATATTTCTCGGATCAACTTGAAATGTTCAGGCAATATACTTAAATATATGTACATTCCGGAAATAAAAAAAAAAATCGATTTTTTGAAAAATTATATCTGGATATAGAAAGTACAAAATGTCTTCTTGCCTGCATAATAAAATAACTACGTTTCATTCAAGGGGGTGGATCATAGTAAAGGCTGCGATAGGCTACATGGAGAGAGGGAGGGATTTCAATGAGACTGGAATTTTGCCACGCAGTTTATGACCAATTAGTTGGATCCGAGTTTGTTCATGTTTAAGGCAAACTACAGAAAATTCTTTCCAAATTGTATTTCTAGCAAGACTTAATTCGTTTTCTTTATAGTATTTACTAAGTTTTCTTTATAGTATTTACTAAGCTATGCCTAACCCCAAGATGTTTGACATCCATTTCTTAACTATTACTACACGGGTAACCATATTAATAATTTTAATAAAGATTCCTTTAGTTACAGACGTTCGCTCGATGCACAACCGTCTGTACCTACTCTAAAGTATGTATTACATGTAGTGGGACACTCTGTACATGAATTCAAATTTAAATAATGTAACATCATTTTAACATTATAAAATATTTCATTTAATCCTCAACAACATTTTTGTGCAATGAACGGGAAATTGTTGTTTTGGGATGAATAAAAAATATATAAAAAAACAGAATTACTCTGACTGTGTATGTGTGTGTGTGTTTGTAACTAACATTCATGTATATTTACAAAATGTTACAACATCTACGAGCACATCAAAGCGCCCTCCTGGCTTGCTTTAACAATATTACATACTGGTGTTACAATGTTACATACAATACAACGGTATTTATATTAACTGTGCGGAAAAAAAACTGGTTGAAAAATCAATGGGACCCTTTCCACGATCAAAACTTTTCAGACTTGAAAGCCTTTTGTCAAAAGCCATCTATAAACAGTGATCAAAAGTTACCAAAGATAAGAATGAGAAACTATTTAACGAAGTAGAATTAAAAAAAAATTTATGAACGTCAAACGGTTTAATGTTGAATAAATTTTCGGTTTATCAATTTAGGAAGCTTGTACTACCTTTGCTCTTAAGGTAGTACAAGCACCACCAATTTCGATTATGAATTTTGTTATAACCTCTTGAATGTAGACGGAAAATCGGAATAAAGTTTTTCGATTTCTGCCTTTGTTTTCGAAATAGCGAAATCTAAATAATTAAACAAAATTTTCATAGTATCAATATTTTTAAGAAACTTGAGAGTATACCTTGGCATACCATAAGCTTTTTATTTAAAATTGCCTTGGTGCTCGTATATCCTTCAGGTTATTGAGATAGCTATATGCAGAGGATATTGAGGATCGGATATTCATCGAAATAATATTCTATTATTGTAAAACCATGCACACAAAATGTAATGTACCTATATAGTAGAAAACCCAACACACCAGACACCAATAGGAATTTCAAACCAAACTCTAACACCCAAACATATTACGATTTGAAACCCTCAAATAACTATTTCTGTGTGTACATTATTGTATAGGATGCTTCAGGGAATGCCAGGAAAATTTGTAATGAATATATTGAAAGAGACGATCATAAAAGAAAGCTGTTCAGGAGATATGCAAGGATTGAATAATACTAGGGATTTCAATTAAACTTTATAAATTAATTTTTTGATTAACAAAGTTTCAACGATGGCTAAAAAAATAATGAATCATATAGGTTAAACTTTTGAATTGGATATTTTATATCAAAAATATCAAAAATAGTGTAATAAAAAACTATCTAAAATATTTAGACAATCTTGTTGTTTATAATAATACCATAAAAATATAAGTTTGCCCATGATATAAAAACAAAATTTTAATTTAATTATGTGGTCAACGAAGATCCATCATTTGATGAACAGAGACAACTATAGTTAGAGTATTGATGATTGAAGAGCAATATCTATATTATCAAATTTATTAGCAGTACTTGCACACAATACATTTTATGTTTTTGTAGTTGCGTGGAATTGTAAAGATAAAATAACTCTTTACTTCACTATATAGCATCTAATTGGTTTATATGTATGTACCGTGCAATAAACCAAAAATTTTTTACAATTCTGTAGGTTTACAATCACCTTAAACTATAATGGAAAATATCCATTGACTAAACTTGAAACAATAGTTCCTAGTAGTCCTTGATGAGTTTGAGTCCTACAACTAAGGATTTTGGAAATATGGTAATAATACTTGCCTTCGGAAGCGTAATCCATTTTGATTCTTCAAATAACTTGATTTAAATCACAAGAGATCACTCTGTACCTTGAAAAACAACGCTACATTATACAAAGCGTTCAAATTGATCTCCTGAATTTTAGAAGAAAATGACCGAAAAAAGTGACCAAGACAAATTTCCAGAAACGAGTTTTTTTTCTTATTTCCAAGAGTTTCTTCAATGAATACTTGATACCATTTAATTTTTTCTCTGCGTCTATGATGATGATTTCCAATAACAACAGTTTACAATGCAATACTATGTACTAGATTTAATAAGATACGTGGGTATCGACTTAGAAGGTAGATATCTAAGTCGGTAGATACATCGATAGATATCTATTTGTAATAAATATTGTTCACACAATGGACGTCTCTGATATTAGAATGTCGAATATCTCATTTGAACTCAAACCAACACTTTATATACAAGATTTATATTTTATGAAGTACTGATACTGAGCTACCGTTAGAAAATATGGACCCTTTCACATAGTTTTCTTGCAACAATATTGTCGAAAATTTCTTGCTACAATTTTGGATTATATGTAAGTGTTTAAAAGTATGCATTGAAATAGAAAAAAAAAGTTTAATTTTTATACCATTTAGGTATAGATGAAATAGTTTAGTCCCAAGTTTGTAACGCTTAAAAATATTGATGCTATGAACTAAATTATGGAATAGTTGTTCATAAAATCACCTAATTAGTCCATTTCCGGTTAACCGTCTTTCAATACGATTACTTAAAAACGAAAAGAGCTATTAAGATGACATTTTTTTAGCCTGTAACATTGTTTACCCGTGGCGCAAATTATACAGTACGTGTTATATGGGGATATCAGATATATGTTGTGTGACATGTATGTATGTCTGGCTATCTAAGAGTGGCTACCTTTTTTACTTACATGACGTAAAAAAACTGTACCGCATCTATCGTTCGGCAATCGTAAATCGCATGATGAGATTTGTTCATGTGTTCTATACATGCGTGAAATCCAAGAAGTCCAGGTTCGAGTCCTGGTTCGAGTGTCTTTTTTTCAATTCTCTTTAATTAAGATTACTAGACAAGATATTTGTCAATATTTAGTTTACGAATGTGTAACATATTATATATCAAAATTAGTCGAATAGACCATGATGTAAATATCGTGTGCATGATTAAATGTAAACAACAACAATAAGTAATAATTATTCTTTAACTTTGTTACTCATAACATGTACATTATTTTATACAAATTTATTTTTTAATGCCCTAATTAATTAATAATAGTGTGATTACGTGGTTATTAAATGATGTTTGAGAGTGATAATATTAGAGCAGAGAAATAATCTAAATAGTTAAATTAATTTTAACTAATTTCATAATATTTCTATCTTTTTATTTGCCTCTTAAAGCTCATGCTTTATGAAATCATCTCTATACTCATTTATTTGTTTGTTTATATATCCAATTCAATAAAGCGTGTTGTATATTAGTAACTTTAGTAACTAACCCTTCTTCTATTGACTGACTCTCAGGGAAAATTGTATATAAATCAGAAATACATCTATATCCATATATACATTCAATAGCTCTCTCTGCTTTTGGGGTTCGTTCTATGGAGGGTATGCGTTGTTATTGTTGTGTGAATACTAACCTCCCTCCCCTCAAAACGGAGGAAATATTTACGGAATGTTAGTTTTAAAAATTTTTCGACTTTGTTTATGTGTCTGCTCTGTTGAAATAGAAACCATTGAAATAGAAATATTTTACGAACCGAAATTGTTTTCATATCCACAGAAAACACAAATTCTTTTGTCTTTCTTTGATTGTGAGTTTTGGTGATAATTTGTGGGAACATTTATTGTTATTAATCATGGTTTACAACATTTTTAAGCAATTTGAGATTATAAATGAGTTAATTGTTTAAGTAGTTTGAAAACACTGAATTGTATATCGGTGAATTTTGATCTGAAGTTGTAGTTATTTAACTGAATGAATATTGATTTAATCGAGATAGCTTTCATCCACGGTTCACGCGCTGTAAGATCTAGAACATTTTTCAGAACAGACAGAATTCTAACTTTTGATGTTGAATTTTTCACAAAATATCTTGCTAAAAAATGGTACTCTAGCCTCCAAAAAAAAAAAAAAAAAAATTGTACTTCGGAATTGTTGAAGTTATCTTTTATAAATAATATTCGAAGTGAAGATACAAATAAATTCTTTTTCGATTCTGCAAAAACATTTATTATCTGATTTCAATTTGATTTTATGACAGATTTTCGAAAAAATAAATTTTTATTTTACAGAATAATATTTGTTTTAAAAAACACATTCGTTTCATTTTATTATCTCAAAAAGATATTTTTAAATATTTGTTGAAAGTCAGAAAAAGAAAATCTATCTTTAGCCTCGTTGAAGACAACTTTTTGATAACGAGAAACAAACACATGTACTGAGTGTATCATAAATTAAATTTTAAAACATGTTTGCGACAATTGTTTCGAGATCACAAACTCTTTTTCATGGCAAAATTATTAATGCGGCAAAATTATTAAAACTACAATTGTAATTACAAATTGATCTTACGCAATAATCAAATTTTGTTGCATTTAGGTTAAATAAAAAATTCGGTAAAACAAATTAAATAAAAAGTAAGATATAATTCATATAATCAAAAATATGACTCGAAGCTTACATAAAATACAAAAAATATTACTAATACAATAATAATAAAATTATAACCAATTCTTATAAGATCTAGATTTTCCATTCCGATCGGGTTTTAATTTTGGCTGCTCGTTTAACGATAGTCATTTTAAACTTTTTCAAAGTGGAATTGATTTAAAGAGTTTTCACAGCGGCGAATTTTCAAATAACTAACATGTGAGTCAGTTTTGTTTTTTTGGTCACTCTGTACAAATAAACAAAGATAAGCATACACTTTAGTATGAACTTTGATTATATGTATTTTTTCTCTTCTGTATATAAATAAATAACAATTTTGAATATTCCAGACCATTAGGTACCTTTTCAAACATTTACAAAACAAGTATTTTATATTGTACTTTGTTATGTATTACAAATCTAGAATATACAAGGTTCGCGAAAAGTGTAGGAAGTTAAACATACTTTTCCAGGAAATGAATTTACATTTAAATTTAAAAATGTTGCTTATGACTGCCGTATTGACTAATGATTAGCTTCAATATTATTTAGAATCGCGACAATCTTTACAATAGTTATTTGTACCATTTCTTTGAAACTCATTGAATTAAGTCAATCATCGTAATAGGAAATGTTGAAAACAACAATAATTGACGTCTGTCAAGCGACAAATCACGCCAAACTTTGGGTCCCCTCGATAATCTTTGGTTCTCGGCAATTTTCGCGTAGCACTTGAGAACAATCTCATTATCTAATATTTTTGCTATTGTATTTTAATTTCGCGTGCTAGGATTTTTAACTCGTACCTCATATATAAGTTAGTTAAGCTAGAAAAGAGCTCCAAGTGTTTCATTAACATTTAACTGACAGGTAACCAGATGTATTAAATACCCACTTCGCATTTCTTCTAAACCTAATAAAATATGGTAGTTCAGTGAGTGAACTTAAGTTTAGCTACCCCTGGTTCCAGATTTTCAGTAAACCTTGTATATAAAGAAACTTTTTTGGTAGAAAAACTGAATTGTATCCGCATATGAATACATTTACCAATTTTACTTTATGTTTTTGAATTTTATCTTCGATATAAGTACCTTTTTGTTTTGTACACTTCAACTGACCATTATAATGTTAGGTATAAAACTAAAAGCAACAAGGAACACTATTTTCTTCCAGCAAGGAATACACTAAGGTTTACAGAACATAAATATAATTCAATATAGTAAATCAAGTCTATATTGTGTGCGTGTATATTATTCTGAAAATAGAATAACTTTGGACATTTACTTGTTTTGGGTTACTTATTCGGGTGCGATGTCCTATTTTAACTTTTGAATTAAAGTATCCTGAAATCTGAGTATTTATCAAACAAGTACGATATTACTGAAACTTTGGTCGAATGATAATATCGAGTAAATTCTAGTTTTAACTCTGATAAATATTTTCATTTTATAAACAGCAATCGATAAATTCAAAACAAGAGCCTGATTGCCTGGATTGTTTGTCCATTTAATGGGAGTGCAGAATTGATCACATTGTCGTCGCTTGGATAAGAACGAAGTAACCGAGTACACCCACATCAAAATGTAATTGTAAATATGTTTGTAATTAAATAAATAAAAATTAACAAATAATAATGTGGGTTGACTCTGTTATAGGCGTATATGTCAGAGAAACGGAGGTTTAACCTCATTATTATTAAATTCAAAATTTTGTTTTGTTCACAATTATCATAAATATCTTAATTTCAGACTAAGAAGTACTTTTACTCTTCGTCCTAAGTTTTTTGACGAACTTTGCTTTATCATTTTTAGATTTTATTATAAACACATTAAATAGTAAAAAATTAAAAAAAAAAAAAATCGATTTAAAAAAAAAAAAAAAAAAACAGTGCAAAGAGCCCTAAAAGTAAAATAATTTTGTATTCATTAATAATTAATTTAAACGGTGAGGTGACAATTTAAAAAGTTTTATAAGTAGAACGAACTGTGTATGCTGCGAACTATCTTACAACCATTATTATAATATTCATAAACTAATTAACAAAAACTAATTATCCAAGAACACAATATCATCCACCCACGTTACTATACGCTCGCTATACGCTATGTTACGCTAAAACAACAGCACACAACAAACAAGCCAATGCCTTACAAATTATTCTTCGCTTAATTTGCTTCGTTGCTGTTACTAAAGTATGTTTCTCTATATATGGTAGGAAAATATTTTCCCAGTCGTTAGGTAAGTAGTCTAGTGTACTCATTGATTTTTATATTAAATCAAAATCACTTCAAGTGATTTGCAGTGCAGTTATCGTGGTTTGGTTAAGTTAAGCTAGAGTGGTTGTCCTGGTGAGACACACATCCCAGGATCCGTTTTCATACCGGAAAAGTTGGGTAGTCGATTCTTGGATTCTTGAGTCGAGTATTTTGATTCCAACGGACTTCAGGTTGGAGAGACTGTCAAACATAGGCTGACTCAAACGCATTCATTTTATCCTGGCAAGAGCTGGACTGAGAAGAGGAGACATCGTTTCCCTTTTCTTTCTACTTTGATAAGTCCAGCAATGGTCTCGCTGCACGGGTAGATTCAGTCGTTTAGAGTATGTGCCACCCAAGCAGTTTCCTAAATTAACCCCCTTATAAAGACCGTTTCAAGTGAGGTATGATCTTCGGGACGCAACGATTGTGTTCCGATCATATCTGTCTCTCAGTACCACCAGTACGTTCCTCCTTATATCTAAGATTGTCTTAAAATTTCATGTTTCTTCAAAAAAAAAAAAAAATTTGGAAACCATCCAGTTCTTAAGCAGGAATAGAATCATAAATAGGAAGGTAATAACCAAGTTAATAAGAGTAGCTGTGATGCAGCGAAGTGAATCCAAAGGTAACAAGTGAAAACAAACAATTGACTGAGTTAATTGTTGAAATACCATGCATAGTCAGTGTTGATTTCTATATCACATTACACATACAAACATGTGACACATACATAACTAATAAAGTATAGTACATATGTAAATGACTTTATAGGTTTCTGCATTACCGACCGACGTTTAGTGTATAGTTTGTACACATAATATAAAATTTCCGCCTAATTGGCGCCCTCACGGGTAAACAGTGATGTTTACGAAAAAATGTTTCAAACAAAAGTTGTTTAATTTTTGATAAGGAACATTTTTTACATTTAAATTTTTGTTCTATCTCTAACGGTTTACAAGATGGGTCCTACGGACCCAAGACCCAATTGACCTATGATGCTCATTTACGAACTTGACCTCACTTTTTACGTCCTGAGTACGCTGTAAGAATTTCAGCTCGATATCTTTTTTCGTTTTTGAGTTATCGTGTCCACAGACGGACGGACGGGCAACCGGAAATGGACTAATTAAGTGATTCTATGAACACCTATGACAAAATTTTTTTCCTAGCATCATTATTTTTAAGCGTTACATACTTGGGACTAAACTTAATATACAATGTATATTTCATATATACATGGTATAAAAAGTCTCCGTTTAGGGAAAAAATGATTATAAGATGGCTCATTTGTAAGCGATTCATTTATGATGTTCAAGTCTCTGAACTAGACACCGTGTCATGCCGTATAGAATTAAGAAGCATATGTTGTTAATTTATACGTCTTACATATTTAATTAATCGTAATTTAAATTTTAAATATGTTTTCTTTTTAAAGTGGATGATGTTGTTATTTTTATTTTATGGAAACTAAATTTATGCTACATTGTTCCTTCATTTAATTTATTACCATCAACCCACAACGATCAAATTTGAGTGGGTGAACTACATTTCAACACTGTAATGAAATAGAGAAATGATATTTAAATAAATAAATCACTCCAAATTAAAAGCTTTTCGTACAGGATTTTAGAAGTTGTCTCGAAAATTACTCGCCCAATTCCTAAATGATCTCGAGTTGTGTATTTTTTTAGATCAAAGTTAAACTAAATAACGGCTTTCATCAAATTCTAAAAGTTTATTGTTGATTTTCTCTGACTTGGATAAAAATATTCTAGTAGGTTCTTGACGCTAGGAAATCAGTCTTGTATTTTACATTGTTACCGGAAAATGAACAAATAATAGGGAAACCAAATTCAGTACAGGAAAACTCATTTCCCGTACTATTATTTGTTTCATTGCTAGCAATCATTTAAAAAACCAAACAGTTTTTGTACAGCCGAAAAGCAACTTAGAGACTTCCTATTTTTAACAATTTCAGAAAAAAATGGTGTGCATTTTGTAGGAAAAGCACATTCCTGGACTTGCATGATAGCTGAAGTCCGTGAGCTTGGGACTTCTATTATCGTGCGGGAATTTATTACTTTTCCTATTAATACAGAATCACTATTGTCTCTGACGTGAGTAATTTCAACCCAAAAAATAGAAATATCGGATCTTTTTGACGAATCATTTTCAGTTCAATCACAAAATGAGCCACACTTCTTTATTACTTATTGTTGTTTTTTACTTATAATTATGCATACGATAATTTCTTCAATTCACACTTCTTTACTTTCTTGAAAACAAGAGTCAAGACCAGTATCAAGAGATAACAAAACAAACAGTTATTTTGGGGAAAAAATGAATGTTTCCTTTCAGAAACTCCACGGCCTGTGAGAAGTTTTAACATTGCATCAATTTCCGTTGCATTAATTGTATTATTAAACCCGGTTCCCAACTCAATTTTGGTACGGAACACTCAAACAAAAATTAAAAAAATTCAACCTTAATAATTAATTATATTAAAACTCAGACCATTTGTTTTTCCCCAGTTTTTCTCTGTATAGGTGAAAACGCAACGTGTAAAAATGTGATTTTATCTAAAATACTTATAAAGTCGTAAATTAAATTATTTAAATATTTAAAATATACAAATATTTATACAAGGTAGTCCATTTTTTAAATATTCATTTATTTTACTTTCTCTTTCTCGCTGTCCTATATCTCTCCGTCCTATTCATTGTACCAGAAACAAAATCTTTATGTTAATAATAATGGGTTAGCTTACGTATGAAAATATAGTTAAATAAATATATGACGTCATGAAAGGTTAAATTATTATAAAATTGTAGTTAAATACAAAAATTTTATTTTATCAACGAGTTTCATTTTAAATGGACTAGGTTTTGCTATTTTCAACAAGTTTCACAGAGTTGGTAGATCAAGTAGTTTTTCAGAATTGGGTGATCCGTTTTGTAAAACCAGATTTCGAGGAAAACGCATTTAAAGTGGTTTTTATGTTTATGGTCAATATCCTTACCTATCATAAGCCAGAGATTCTTGAATATATATTACTCTTGAAAATATATAGCCCTCTTCCGGAAGTTCCACTCTGATCCAGAAGTTCCAGAGGTCCCAGATATCAAAAAATTCATGGAAAAGATCCAATAACGTTCAACCATATTTAATGTTAAACCATATCACTTTTCAGCCATAGTTTATACGGAAATAGCGAGCTGTAGCTGCTTAAACTTTAATTTTCCTAAGTCCTCTAGAGTCCTGCATTTAAATAAGGCTATACTGCCACCTGTCATGGTGTCTTTTTCTTTTTATTGTCAATATTTTACATTACAAATGACACAAAGTTAACGACGTTCTCAATAAAATCACGTTTTGTTAGAATCATTTTTAAATCGTGTAAATCTTATTTTATAGATATGAATAATTCATGGTATTTATCGAAAAATTTTACTTATAATTTTTGTATAATTTTCCCAAGTTTTAAGAGAATCTACCTGCCTACAAACTTTTTGAGAACTGCCTTAATGCGAATTTTAAAAACTTCTGTAATTTGCAATGACAGAGTCGTAACGTCTTCGAACACAATATACATTGTAGAAAAGAAATATTAACTGTGTCTTGTAAAATACTATCCCGTAATCACGACAAAGCTAAGCTTAAAAATCGTTTTACCAACCATGATTACCTATAATTTAAATTTTAAAAGCATACCTTTTATGATAGAATAAACCTTATCAGCTCTTTTATAAAGCTCAATTTATTTCGTATCAAATAGTGATTAGCACATCCTGTATAAATAAAGAAAAAAACAATGTTCGTAGATAAGGTAGTGATTAAATTTGGTTAAGTGACTCTAATTTAAGTGAACTTAAGTGTACAACAAAATAGAAGATAATTTTTAAATGAAAGTGAAAGTTAATTAAGTAAGTTAACTCAGTTTTAATACTTATAATCTTTTTATAATTATCAACCAAAAACCTTTATATATTTTATAAGGTAGCCTGTATGAATGTGGAGAAGGTTGATTCTACCTTTTAAAATACTACTACAGTTCTTTTTAAAACCTTCTACATTTTAACTATTTAATGTTTATGAATTTTACCCTTTAATCTTATTTATATTGTATACAAGGTGATTCATTTTATTGGATAAATAACTCCAATAAAACTCTCGACTCTCTGTAGGTATATCTGGCTTCAAATATCATTCAGCCTTGTCCAAGACTCAGTCAAATTTTATAAAACAAGCCTAATTTTGTCAATTTTGTCCAAGATTTGACAAACTTTAATAAATCAGATCTATGTTTAGTAGCTCTATCCAAAATTTTGACAAATCGAATCAACCAAGTCTAGTGCCGATTGTTTAACCTTATTCATTATATTCTTATAAATTTACTTTTTAAAGCATTAGCTAATTAATACGAAGAGAAATAATCTAAATCACTAAATTCATTTGAACTAATTTGACTATAATTCTATCACAAGTTTTTTTTTAATTTACCGAGTACGACTTATATTAATATTAAACTAACTTCGATATTAAACAAACGAAACTACACATAAGTTAAAGCTTAATAAAAGTAAATAAAAGTCAATGCTTAGTATACATAAAATAATAAGACTTAATGACATAGTCTTTGTTCTCCAATTGATTGATCCAACATTTCAAAGAAAACAGTAATTAATGAACTATATGATTGTATGCAAATAAAACGAATCATCCAGTAGCGAATTTGTATGAAATAAAATAAATTCTCACAGGCGGACTCATTCACTTTTTAGTAAAACCAAACACATAATATATAAAAGATTAAACATTTTATTACAAAATTATATAAAAAAAAAATAAATTTTATAATATTTGTTAATACACTTGAAAAATTCCAAATTTGAACACCACACAACTTCCATGTATAGTTTAAATTTCGTGAAGTTCCAAAATCCAAATCTAGAACTTGAGGAAACAGGTAGAATATTTTGTATTATATTTTATTTATCTTTTCCCAAATATACCCATGAAAATCATGAAAATTATCTTCGTTTTAAAGTTTAAAATTTAAATAAACATGTTTAGAAAAAAATTGTAAAAGCTGCTGATTGATAGTCCATTTTAACCATAAAAGTAAGGAAGGAATACGGAAAAGTTGTGTGGGCAGGCCAGCTATAGTATTGTGGTTGTAACAGAAACAACTATGGAAGAAGTAACGTAAAGCAACTGACCACACACTGTTTATTTTGTGTCATTTCAATACAAGCTCATATACTTTTCCGTGAATAGAATCCTTAACACTCTTTTATATTATTTCGTTTCCAGAAGAAGTCAGTTTTCATGAGATAGCTCTCTCTATATGTATTTTGATTCTGGAACCCGTATATAGACGATAATATAATTTACCTATTTACATCGCAATTTTATGTACAGTATCTTTTATTAATCCCTTTCCACTCGTTTTCCAGTCATGTCTGGTTTTTTATTAAATGTAGATTAGTATTTCAAAGCACAAATATTTTTATGAATTATACGCACCTAATTAGGTTGGATGTACATACATATACCTACACCTTTTTGTCAGTATTTATTATTATATCAACCGACTAACTTTTTCAGGGACTTTTCATAACAAAAAATATAACTTCCAAATAAATAAATTAAATATTGAAAACATTATCTTTAACTACGTTTTAGGGTTGAATTACAAAAATAAATGTATAGAAAAATTTATGGTACTTGATTTTAATCCAAATGTGTTCAGTTTTGTAAAACCTATGGATTTAAAATTATTGCGAAACTTTATTTATGAGATTGTGGGGTCATGATATATTGACCAAATTTTATAATGAACACACTAATTTATTATTATTTACAGAGTGTATCAGGCAAATACTTGAATGGATCATCTACGCAACACACTGCATTTTGACAATTTTTCTCTATTTTCAAATAGCGAATCAGTTTTTCATCAAGCTAGACAAAGGATTTTTTTAATTAAGATATTTCTTACGACATCAAACTAAAACTAGTTTTGCACGAAATATTGCAAAGAAACAGTTTTCAGCAACATGGAGTTGTAAACAAAATTATTGAACCATGTACCGTCTGTGTTATCTGCTATAAATTTTCAAAGTGGTCGATATTTAACACGTAAGAAATAAAAAATCCATACTGCTTAGACGACACGCTGGAAAAATTTAGTTAGTGCTTTTATACAGAAGGAAACTTTGTAAACAAAACTAGATATTCGTAAATAATCAAATTATTGATTATTTGAGCTTTAGTAGGATCAAATTTAGCGTGTAATTTACGAAAAAACAATAAACAAAAACTACTTTTCACCCTAATATTAGTCTAATTCAGAAGTAAATTAATTGAACAAGCGACAACGTTGTACAAATTACTTTTGCATTGAGCATCTTACATCACTAGTTATCAGATGTATGCGATTATTAAATTACTAAAACTATTCTGTCTTTAATTAGGATATTTTCAAAATTCTTCGTCAAGCTGGTTTTTTTTTTTTTTTAGTTTAAACGTAAACTAGGTATGCATAGTTCGTTCAACATTTGCTAATTAACAACATGTTTAAATTTCAATTTGAAATGATTGATTAACTGAAAACCCCTCGCCAGATTAAAAAAAAAATTGATTTTATACCCATTATTAACATTAAAATTCATACTTTTTTATATAACAGTCAAATTCTATTTCAGAACTATTAATTAACATTAATTAATATATGTATTTGTTCATTTTTTTCATTCAAAATGACATAACATATTTATTTGTTAATAATATTTTATAAGTATTAATTAAAATTATTAATTATAAAGTTTTCTAATTATTTTTAATTAAAAAAAATATTTTGTTATAATTTCATTTATGTTATTTAATATAATAAAATTTTTATTCTTTCTTTGCTTGGGTTTATGTTAGAAAGTTATATTGATTGTATACGAGATACTACGGGCAGTGGTAAGCGGGCTAAACATGAGAAAGACTGAGGTTTGCCTTCGCTTCTGAAATGTCCCTAGACTTATTAATTTTAGTAACTTTGTCGTTGACATATGAAAATAAAATAAACTTTCCGAATTTTTCGTCATCCATTCATGCTTAAATACAAAAAAGACGATTTTATGCTTAATTAACTGAAAAAGAAAATTTTTTTTCTTTATTTAAAAAAATAAGAATAAAAAAACAAACAAATAAACTTCTGAATTTATAATTTCTCTGAATTCATATTGTTTGACAAATATTTCTTAAAATATGTGTGTTAGTCTAGAGCCGTGTATAGAACTTGTCATTTCAAAACGGCTGCGAAAATTTCGTGGCATGTTTTAATTGACGAATGTCCAATAAAAATGACAGAAAAAATAATTCTGCCTCACACTAAACAAATCAGGTTGTATGTCGCGTTCTCTCAAGTTTCGAACATAATCATTATTGCATTTTTGTAGTTGAACTTCTTAGGCCACTTTGTGCGATTTTTGATAAAAATTTACGTTCCAGTTCCGTGACAAACATACACGATGAAAACACTGGTTCACATCTGATACCTAAAGTTAGAGAACATTCTACTCAGTCAGTTTTGAACACTGTGTGTTGTTGCCTTTTTATCTATAAATATATAGGAGACTTTCTATAGATATAGATAGATAGATAGATAGTCACTCATCACGATATCTCTGGAACTATAAGACCTAGAGACTTGAAATTTGGGAGGAATATTCCTTTTGCCAAGTAGAGGTCAGCTAAGAACGGATTTTACGAAATTCCACCCACAAGGGGGGTTGCGGGGGTGTTCATGAATAAAAAATTTATATTTTTCAATTATGGCTTTTAATAGTTCAAAACTTGGTCAGAATGTTTTAAATTACATTTAGAAATTTTTTTAACCTTCGGAGGGTAGATAGGTGTAGCGAGAAAGTGGGAAGGAAATATCGAATATTTACAAATATACCTAAGTAGGGTATCAAATAAAAGAGCATGACGTGTACATCACAAAACTGTTATCCAACGCAAGGAAATGTGGAGGGAGGGGTGCAAGTGGTGATGTTGCCCAGCAAAGCGGGAGGGTAACAGCTAGTTATTTATAGTTTTTCATACTCACCATATATTTGTTGATAATTTCAATTTACAGTTTAAGAAATATTAATTATTCATACCAGAATTAGTTTCAAAATCCAAAAAAACACAGTTTTTATTTCCACCTTATCGGCAAATCCATGAACCATATCTTCCTCAATGAATATTCATAGTTTTTCCTACTTGAAAAGATGATTTCCTAGTAAAAATTTTCGTAGAGAGAAAGCTGTTAGACATAAATTTGAAAACTCCCAAAATTGCAACTGTTCTGAACTAGCTGTCACATTCTATGCGAGGCACCAGACCTGAAATAATTTTTTACAAAACAATATTACAAAAACACACACCAGCAAAGCTTAAGAACCCACATCCACCCACCCATATTGTACACACCCACCGTGTTGTTCATAAAAAAAAAAAAATATTGTGAATATCTCTTTCATAAAATAATAATTATTTTTAAACTGAAAATATTTTTTTAATTAAATTACTTTTTATAAATATTTTTGTGTGTATTATGTTGAAAAATTTTCAATGTTTATTTTTATTTTTCTGTTTAATTAACGTGAAGGGAAACTTTTTGTTGTTGTTTTTGTTGCATATTTTCTCGGAAATATTTATGATTTTTTTTTTAGTTATAAATTTTTGGAAATTTGAACATTTTTATATAATTTGATATCCAAAAATGTTTTTGACACGAATCTTTTGACGAATGTAATGGAACATTTTATTTTGCTATATTTTTGATACTATTATACAATTGTTCAAGAAGTCACTATCTGATAAATGGGGAATATTTTGTCCAAAAATATGTTGCCACCTAAATGAGAGGAACACTTCCTCACGTTGGCTCCTTATTTAAATGTCAATATCTTTTCGGACCTTATGTTTCTTCCCGTTGAAGTTCTCTCCAGTCTTAACGTCTCTATTAATAACTGGGAGTTGCAACTCGCCAACTGGCTACAATAATTCGTACTAAATAAAACAAGAAATGGATCGCTTTTTTTGTGTATAGCTGTTATGAAATTTTTTGGGTAAGGAACACAAAACTCGCATTTGAAACATAGCTAAGAACATTCTCCATTAAATTACCTTTCAAACAAAACCAAATAAATCAAAATCGGTTAATCCGTTTAGCCGCCACGATGCCACAGACAGACAGAAACAAACTCATATTTTATGTGAAAAAGTCTGTACAGTTTTTCATTATAATATTTCCCTCAAGAGGAGGGAAATATGTCTTGCTCTATTTTCGTGTTTAACTGACAATTCAGTGCACTTGTTGCCCAATACACTGCTAAAATGTTTATAACTGTTTTTTTTCTCTTCTATTCAATAAGTGCAATTAAACCAATATTTCATGAAATTGGAAACATGAAAATCGAGTGTTTTTCAAACAATCAAATGTTTATAATGCTCTTGTTATAATATTTTTTAAAATCAAATCACCATTTTGTTAAAAGTATTTTTTTACAATATAAATCAACCTTTAAATCACTTATATCGTCCGTCAAATCAATTATCATCGACGAGAGATGATACAACATTCATGAAATGTTTATAAAACTCTACGATTATAACTAACCCATTTTATTATAATCCATATTTTTATTTCGCTGTTGTTTATTTCTGATGCACGTAAATATGTTTGTTGATGATGCAAAAATATTCACGCTGTGGTCAGTATGACTATTGGCATCAGAATTAAATAACTTTGAATCGAAAATGGTATTAATTTTTTACTGGAAACATTTTCAGATGAAAAATTATAGCGAACAAGTGAAAACAAATGATTGACTGAGTTAATTATTGAAATACCATGTATAGACAGTGTTGATGACGCGATCGTTTGTTTTTTGACGACACGTAAGTAAAGAAAGATATCCACGTTTAGATAGCCACACATTCATAACTAATATTCCTATATCATACATACTATAAAATTTCCATATAATTTGCGCCCTCGTGGGTAAACAGTGATGGTTACGAAAAAATGTTTCAAACAAAAGTTGTTTATTTTTTTATAAGGAACATTTTTTATTATTGAACCTAGAAACCAATTGACCTATGTTGCTCCTTTACGAACTCGACCTCACTTTTTACGTCCTAAGTACGCTGTAAAAATTACAACTTGATATATTTTTTCATTTTGAGTTATCGTGATGACAGACAGGTAGATGGACAGACAGACAGACAGACAGACAACCGGAAATGAATGAACGAATAACATATGTAAATCGGATGGCAATACTTTTTTATGGTAAACTTGAAATGATTTTCACAACGCTTTCACTATTATTTGCATCAAATAATTTTATTAATCGTTCAATAAAAATTATTTTAGCATTGTCAGTCAAAACGTGACTGTGTTTAATTTTCGATTTCATTTTCCGGTAATGAATTCAATAACTTTCTATTAGGTAGCTAATAAATACACTCAAATACTCTTCACCCATCTCATTCTCTTCACCATTAACGATTATAAGCCTTGCTCTCATCTGGAAAGCGCACACTAAAATTACACATAACCTATATTACATTTTTTTGCATTGTGCAATTTAAAAAAATACGTTTTTTAAATAGGATTTTTTTTTGTTCTGTATTTTATATATTTAAAAATGTTTTAAAAAAAAAATTTGATGTTTAGTTTTATTTTTCCCATTGAAGCTGAGATAAATCAGCTTAATTCATTCATTCATACGAAAGAGTTAGTTGGCTGTCTATAGCTAGCACAGGCAGTCAATATGTACCGTCCATAGTTTTAAATAGAAAATTTTTCACAAAAATAAAATCGTTTAATAAAAATGATATCTCGTATTTAGCGAATATTCAGTGATATATACAGGTTGATTCATATTGGATCGTTCTACCCCTTGTACGCTTGATGCAATAAAAAACTTTGGGATACTTTATTGTTTAACACAAAAGTACATTAATTCTTCCTTACATTAATTCTTCATTTCCAAGCATATTTACAATCAATATATTTAACAGCAATTATTCGTCCACTGACTGTCCATAGGTAACTGCTTTTTTGTTTCTACAGCACTTCTCCTACATAACGTTTCACACAATTGAACTGCTTTAAGACTTTATGATTTAAGTGATGTATTCATATGTCATAAATAACCCTGTACCAAATGAACAGTAAAATAGTAAATTCGCATTAAAGGTATTCATAGTATTTATTCATACATTTTATTAACTGTGTTAATACACTTGAATAATTATAAATAATAGATAAATAAATGAAAATAAAATAGACTGAGCTATTTATTTGTAAACAATTCATATAAAATAGTTTAAAAATAGACTAAAATAAACTAACTTATGTTTGAATAAAATCAGCTACATTTTATGTAAAATAGTTTCTTAATGAGAGCATTTCCTAGAAAGCATTCTAAATAGATTGACTGAATGGCGATGCTTGTGACATAAAAAATGTCGACTAAATTCCTGTAAATAAAATTAATTTCGATATAATAAGAGATACTTTGTATGAATAAAATATATGCTTAATGAAATATTTAGATACATTAGTGCATTTTATAAAGAGATAAGGTTACATGAAGCTGTAGTTTTCGGTAGATATTTATTATTTATCGAAAAGAATTTGTATTGAAATCAGGGTATTTTATCAGAATGTAGGAAGGCTGAAGACTAGTTGTCAATGTGGTTTGAATAAACTAAAATTAAAATATTATGGCGAAGTAAAAAATTTTGATTCTTCTCACTGTCTATTTAAAAGCTGATTACATATTGAATTATAAACCATACTTAAAGTACATCTCTGATTATTGATGAGTAAATTTTTTTTAACACATTCCAGTTTTAAACATAATATAAATTTTGAGGAGTTAAAGCATCATCTCAAGTTTAGGCGCTATGGCAAACCTTCCTATACTTTATGCAAGTAAACAAGCCGTGGGTAGGGTCTAATACGATCCTTGAGGTCCACACGAATAACTTTCCAGCATAATAAAAAGAGCAAAAAATGAAAAGTGGACCGACTCGAAACAACTTGGAAATGTTATGAAATACTTTTCAAATTTTACTGTCGTTAATAAGCTTCGATCAACACCTCAACGAAATCGATATCCTTAGTGGTTCGCACGATATCGGACACGAAATGTCTACGCACGTACGTACACACACATACTTTTTCTCCAAAATGATGTTAATTCCTTGCCCCTACCATAAAACGTAAAGATATGTTGTAAATTTCAATTTCGAAAATCGGACTCATTACAACAACTTCGTATACTGGGTAGTTAATAAAATAAAGGCAAACTTCCGCCGCCAGCCTTTCATTGGATGGAATTTTTGTGAATGTGATTCTTCGAATAACCGCATAGCTCTTTGATTGTAGATCTCATAATTAGTCTAGTGTGTTATATCTTCTACCTACATATAATTTTCATTACATTTGTTGTGGTTTCAACTATTTTAAAACCTTTTATTGAACGATAATTATTATTGTAGAAATTTCTAAAGTGTATACGATATATTTAATAATAACATAGCCAAGTACATTATGAATATATTGATTTGTACAAGGTGATTCATGTAAAGTGTTTAAAAGATGTTTCAAGTTACCTCACATATTTTAAGAAGGTTAAATTTTGAGTTTTTATATCTTTACTGAAGTTTTGAAACGGAGATACTAATTCTTTTTATTATAATAATAATAATGAGGTTTGACCTCCGTTTCTCTGACATATATGCCTATAAGAGAGGCCTCGCCCAAATCATTATTTGTTAATCTTTATTTATTAAAGTACATTTATGATGTGGGTGGAGTCGGATACTTCGTTCTTATCCAAGCGATAACAATATGATCAATTCTACCACCCCATTAATTATAATTGCCCACAGTACCACTGCCTGAACTCGAACCAGCAACCTGAGTCTAAGTATAGAAACGGTTAAAGTCTATCGCCTTAGATCGCTCGGCCACTTGGGCTCTAATATATCTATTTTTTCTTTATATTAAGAGAACTTTACACGAGTAAGAGTTTATTTATTTATTCCGTTGGACACAGTAGATTCTTATTGGCTCATTAAACTTTTGATATTCAAACAAGCATTCTTGATAGTCTACTTAAAACCATTTCATATCATGCCTTTTGTGAACTATTATTATTATTATAAGCAAGGGAGAACGAGTGATAGAGATGCTCTCCTTACGTTTCCAAGAAGTATGATGATCATCTCCTACTAGTCATAGAATATAGAAAATCGGTGGTTTGATGCAAACGAATGAACACCAATGCCAACGAACCAATAATCTAACAAGCTAACCAAGCTATGAAGAGTATTTTACTACATATACTACGATATGGTTAAAGATTGTAAGTAGTTTGGCTTTAGTAATCATATAAAGTTTACGAAGTAGTTTAGATCAAAGAGTTTTAGATTTTGTTCAGTATTTGATCGGGAGCCTGCAGTAGGTTTTTTGAAACCAAAGTCGTTCCGGATCATGACTGGTATAAAGTATTCCATGTAGTGGGACACTCTTAGACCAGAAGGTCTGTTGTGATTCTCAAACGAGGGCTGGTATGTCTTCGGCCACTACTCTAGGAACCATTTACAGCTGTTTAAGAACACTTAAAATACTTTGACGGAATTCAGGATGAAGGCAGTGACAAAGAAGATGTAACCAAGTCAACCAAAACCATAATTTCTTCTTGGTTCCTGCCGTAATTATGATACACTGTCAGACCTAGTCGTTCAACATGCCATCTAGTGTGTGTCCTTTATAAAGGCCCTTTGTAGCGCTGTATACGATATGATTGTGTTTCAAGATCATATCTGTCTTGAAGTACCACAAGTGCGTTCCGTCCTCCATCTAGGATGTACCTTTTTTAACATAGCCTCAAGAGCAGCCTGCAGTTTGCAAACGGAACTTCTGGATTCCTATTGATGTTTGTGTCTAGCAGTCTCGTGCCATTCGGTTCGTCGGCTTCACAATTCCCTGAAATGTTCCTGAGGGTAGAGGTAGTAAAAAATCCATTTCAATTTTTCCAGTTTTTTTTGGGTGATGTGTGTACATATTGAATTAAGAACTATTGTAGCCTCTGATTGAGAACTTGCCCTTTCCCTTCTTTACTTTTATTCGATTTCTTTTAGCTCAGAAGCTATGTTAACAGGCAGCCATGGAAAAAATCATCCTAACTCTACCTATTGTCGTCAAATAGGTGTCTTAAATCGGTTAAATTGAAAAGCACGGCCATAACATGTTATTGGCTTCAAGACTATGTACATAACCGCACCGATGAAATAAGAGTGAGAGGAAGAGATGTTGAAAGATTTGTCTTGTTTTTAAGTGAGTGTCACTTTATGGATGATTAGCTTTAAATCTTAAACGTTCTTTGTGAATTTATAACAAACTATTTTATGTACAGGGTGATTTTGATTAAATAAGTAAGTTTTATCGAACGATTTGATGCAATGATAAAAATCACAAAACGTGATCTATGATTTTGAGTGAAGCTTGGAGTGATTTTATATACTGAGTTTTATCGAAATCGGAAATAAAACAATTTCTCGATTTTTTGCAATTTTTTTAAGAGGTCCCTTCGAGAAAAATCGAGAAAATCGTAAAAAAAATTTTGTAATGGAATTTGATGAAATTCGGTGAATGGGATAATTTTGACCCAAAAAGTATAAAAATCATGTTAATATAATGATTGGATGCAGAGTTTCTGAGATATCACAATATTTTGGCCGATTTTAGTCCGTATCTCAAAAACTATTCGACCAGTCTGCAAATGCTTAATAGTAGTAGTCAAAATGTTAAATATTACTACTCACCAGAAGTATTGCGGTTATGACCAGTCAGTATGAGCATAACACTTAATGTAAAATCATCTATGTTTAAATTCTTATTGTAAATCAAAATCATCGAAAGAAGTCGAAATAATGGTAAAGTTATTAATTATTTTTCCAATTATATTATTCAATAATGAATTCGTTAATAGTTTTAATAACTTTTACTATAATTTAATACTTATATGATGATGCTCATTGAAAAATTAATGATGAAGTATCATTTCACATCACAAAGATTTTATTCCTTTGCGTTTTAAAGTAAAGTTGACTTTAACATGAAATCATTTTTAAATACAATATTTTCTGTTTTTTAGTCGAAATGTATGATTATATTTCTTTGCGTGTGGAAAGGTGATAGTGGCCAATGAACATTCATACTATTTAGTATAAAATTGTAGTTTAACGATGATGAATCATCAATAAGTTATTACTTATTTGACGTCATAATTAACATTGATTAAATAACAAAACTAATAAAATAATAACTTAGTTTATTGAAAAGGAATATTATTGTAAATATAGAGTGTTTGATGTAAATAAGATATTTATTTCATTTAGAGTGTCATCCTTATTGGGCAAATCACTTAGCTACTAGCTATGTGACAACCAGTGGCTAAAAGTAGAACTACGATCATATGCCTAAACTGGATAGTAGCAGGTTAAATAAGACGGTCAATAATAAAGAAAATAATTTTGCTTTTCTCGCATGTCGTTAGATTCTACTTTGTAATAAATCCTACTTTGTATAGTTTCATTGATAAATAATATTTAAAACTGATTGTCCTATGAGAAAAATTAACCTACACAAACTGTATACTTTTTGTAAGTAATGGCTATAGTTAAAAGTTATAAATATTTCAGATCTGGTGGTGCTTTGGTTTTGTACTCACAATCTTAGTATATATTAAACACACGGTATAAATAATACGTACCGCAATATGATGTAATAGTTATGATTTCATTTTATAAAGTTTAATATCTATAAAGAACTGAAAACATAGAACTCATATCACATCATATTGATATAGTAAGTAAGAATAACCAAAAGTTTATTATTAAATCAAAATATTATTTGTAAGAATGAAAACATTTATCTTATAAAACTTAACTACCTAACTACAATATTATTGTTATTGTTATTCTAAGTAAAATTGTTTAATACATATATTTACGTTCAAGACTCAAACTTTATTGAGTCTATTGTTCAAGACTTGTGGGTGAGATGATATAACATAAATATAAAGATTCATTCTATTTTTATTTAGTTTTTAATGGAGTTTTATTGACATTATAATTATTGTAAAAGTTTTTTTTTAAAGTAAAGTATGCGTAAACATAGGAAGCAACACTTGCTGAAAACAGAATAATTTTGTAGTACAAAAAGGCATTGATTTTTTTTTTTGAGAAAAAAGTTTGATTAAACATATTTGTTAAAAATTAGTAGCCGAAAGTATGCGTAAACTTATGAAGAAGGAATTGCAAAAACCTAACCTTATTTAGAGGGAAATGTGCCTTTCTTAAATCACTTCAGTCAGCTTTGTTTGAAAGAGAAATCTCGGAATAGAAACAACTAATTGAATTAAAATATGTGATTTTAATGTAATGCATGCTTAATATACCTCCAACATGCATACTTCATGCTGTAATAAAATCATTCAATGCTGTAATGTGAAAAATTTTATAGCTTGACTGATACTAGCATTGGATAACCAAATGAAACTCTTTCTTTTACTGTAGGAAATGAAGCATTTAAGGCTGTAATTCTAGGGAACAATATGAATTTGCATGGGACCTGTCTCAAAATATTTGTATGAGTGTGTCGAACAAAGTTATATTGATTATAAAGTTTGCTAAGATAATTCTGCAGAAAACTCAGAAAATAAAATTAGAGAGAGCAGTTCTTGGACTTTATATTTTGGGCTATTCTCATAATATTTTGTCTTGTGGCATTTTTCTTAAAACTCACCGTTTTTATACCATGTATATATGAAATATACATAGTATATTAAGTTTAGTCCCAAGTTTGTAACGCTTAAAACTAATGATGCTAGGAAAAAAATTTTGTCATAGGTGTTCATAAAATCACCTAATTAGTCCATTTCCGGTTGTCCGTCAGTCCGTCTGTCCGTCCGTCCACCCGTCCGTCCACCCGTCCGTCCGTCCGTCCGTCCATCCGCCCGTCTGTCCGTCCACCCGTCCGTTCGTCCGTCCGACCGTTTGTGGACACGATAACAAAAACGAAAAAAGATATCGAGCTGAAATTTTTACAGCGTACTCAGGACGTAAAAAGTGAGGTCAAGTTCGTAAATGAGCATCATAGGTCAATTGGGTCTTGGGTCCATAGGACCTATCTTGTAAACCGTTAGAGATAGAACAAAAGTTCAAATATAAAAAATGTTTCTTATCAAAAATTAAACAACTTTTGTTTGAAACGTTTTTTCGTAAACATCACTGTTTACCCGTGAGGGCGCCAATTAGGCGGAAATTTTATAGTATGTACTATACTTGATTATTAGATATGTGTGTGTCACATGTTTGTATGTGTAATGTGATAAAGAAATCAACACTGACTATGCATGGTATTTCAACAATTAACTCAGTCAATTGTTTGTTTTCACTTGTATAGATACAAGTGATTATTGTATGCTTGTGATCAAATATTTGATTTGGAAACGACTGAAATTTCTGTTTTAGACTATTCTAAGAACTTTTTGTGTCTTATCATTTTTCAACATTCAAAAACCAATATTGTACGTTTACAAAAACGAAGCATCAATTATGTGTGTTGGTGCAAGGAACAACGTATTGGATATAGTTTTACAATACGTACAATCAATTTCCTTGCGTTTCCACCATTTTATTGTTATTGTTTAAAAATAAACCATAATTAAGCTTTGATTTAATACAAAATATTTCTGTGAACATATAATAAAGCGAAATGGTTTTTTAGATAAGTATCATACTGTTATAAAAACACCCGGTATAAAAATATAATAAATTTTAAAGCTGTTGTTTCATGGTGGATATGTTTGATACCTTTGAGAATTTAAAAAAATAGGAATTTTTTTTTGTGTTCTATACTTTTTGCTTTTCATATTTTTGTGTTGTTGTTTATGTTTACCTTTTGTATATGCATTTGTTCTATTTCCTTTGGCGCAGTACACACTAGGTGTAAAGTAAAATAAAGAGAATGTTATTATAATGTTATAAAACTATCTTTTTCTATTTGCATTTAGTGTAGTATACTGAGCTAAAATGAACAAGAATATGTAATGATACTAATATATAATATATACTACAGCGTATGGAAATAAAACCTTAAAACCATATGGATTCTATATCCCCTAAAGGAATTGCGTTTGTTTATACATACCTTACTTCCAATTTTTTCTATAAATAAATCCGAAGCTCGTTTTTTTTTGTTTTTAAGTATATTTGCTTGTTTTTTAAACTATTTTCAAAGAAGCATACAAGAAGTGTATGGACAAGGCAACTATAGTCAAGTATTGTGGTTGTAACAGAAACAACTATAATAGAAGTTTTCTAAGACACTTTATTAATGTAAAATACTCGATTTATTTGTGCACTTTATTCCAGAAAGCAGGGAACATTACCCAATTAATCTGCTTCGTAATGTTTTCATTTCTAGATTAGATAGTAAGTACAGTCTTAAACATAAGTTTTGAAGTGTATAATCATATATTTAATATTAACCTAGTAGCGTTATATAACAAGTAGGTACTTTAGTTGCCTACCATAGGTATATACGTAGTTAGACGTAAGTATATATATTTATTATAAGTAGGTAATTTTAGATCGGAATAATTAAATTTAAGTGTTGTGTATAAAATATAATAGGTAAATTAATACAGTATGTAAACAAGAAAAAATCTTTCTTTTCTGATCAAATGAAATATATCCTGGAATCTCCGAACCCGAGGATTGATTTTTTATATCGACTACATTCGTCATCATTCCTTCTTGATGTTCTTATAACATATAAACATATTTCTTAAGTTAACGATCTCAATACTTGATTCAAGTCAGTAAATTTTTGAGGTTAAAAATTAAAGTAGATATAGCAAGTAAATATTTTCTTGAATTAAATTAGTATTTACTTGCTATCATGTTAAGAATGCATTTCCTAGCAACAAATACTTTTTTTAATGGATATTTTTTTAGAGGGTCACTTTTTCCATAAAGAATTGAGCAAATATCAAAAGATTGCAAATATCATTAGATTTTTGTCTTTGGGAATATGTAGAGTCACTTGTCTATGCTGATAAACCAGAGATGGCTGAACACATGTAACAAAATATTCGGGAAATTATTGTCGTAATACGGCCGTTGTACATACGGATTTCGGCCTTTACGAAATCATATTCAAACATTAATAGAATAAAGTTTCTTTCCAATAAAGTCGGTTTAACTTAGCACTTATTCTAGAAAGGAAAATAAAAAAAGCCTAAGATAATCAACCTTGATTGGATTATTTTGCACATTTTCTCCGTACATCCTGTATATAATATAAGTTTACCATTAAGTCTAGTAGATAATATTATGTAAATAGCAACAAATCTTTTATATAAAGTACTTACACAAATACATATACGAGGATAATTAATTTACATGACCTTTCCTTTACGATTTATGAACAAGGTGATTTATTCCTGTTTTAGAAACCATTAAACCTGGTGCAAGGTCAAGTGAGGTCATCAAATACATTATTAAATTGCTTAGTTATGCATAAAAATCGAAATAAAAATTATAATTATATTCTTAGTTTTGAGGAATATTTTACAGTCTCTCTTTGCTATTCTGCCGAGCTACACAGTCTTCGATAGTGTGCAAAAAGATTAAGTAGCCTTAAGGAAGTTCCCTCACCAGTAATAGAAAAAAATAAATTAGTAGAAAATGATATGAGGATGATTATGTTATTTAGTGTATTTTTAATTAATTAATTACTCTCTTAATTGATCGATAAGATACCCAAATTTTTTTTTGATTTAATAATATGTATCGTTAACTACAACATACTAAAAATTTGGATCATTTTCTACTAATTTATTTTTTCTATTACTGGTGAGGGACCCTCCTTAATGGCTAAAAAAATACGGAAATTCTCGATTGCTGTTATTACTTAGAGAACAGAAAATATCTAAAAATGGGTCAGGACTATGATATTGACCCTAATCATACCAATTCTTGCGATTCTTCGATATATTTTTTCTAAACCACATTGAAAAATTTTATTTACTTTTATTTGGACAACAAATCTATATGATAAGTTTCCTGCGGACAGTCATTGTGGATGGATGATATAACAGAGTATTATTAAATAAATTGGTTGTAAATATATTTAAAAATCAAGAATGTAAATTAATTTTCTGTGGAACATTTAATGTATCTTTGCATTAAACATTAAAATATAACAAAGTTTCCAAGTTTTTTTTATTGTATCGAATATATATGAGATAGAATATTGTAATATAAACATTTTCGGTGTTTTTCAACTTCTATTCTTCCCATGCTTAATAAATCACCCTGTAAACGATAAACGTATATTATATAATAATAGTTTAGTAAAATTAATATTATAAATACAAATCCTTATCTATTTTACATTAAACACATTAAAATGTTTTAACTTTGTTAAAACATGGTTAATGTTATGTTGTTGTTGCTTCTTGTATATCTATTTGTTAAAATGTTGTTCGTCTTAACTTGTAGCAAGCAGTAATGTTACCTTAGTAGAACTTACGAAGTAATTTTCTTATAGTTATAAAAGACTAAAACATTACCTACTTTACCAATGTTACCGTTTACCGTTCTACATATTATGTTGTTTAACACACACACAATGAATCACTCACAAACAAACAATCTAGTAATGTTGTTTGTTTTTGTTGTTGTTTAGTCTAGATTTACTTATAAATAATTGTTAGGAGTTTTCTTGAATTATGAATGTTTGTGGATTTTCATGTACACAAACATAGGTAAGGGAATGCTAAAAATGTTCCATATACTTTGTTTGTGAATAAAAAATGTAACAAACCTACGAAAAACAGGCTGAAGTCTTAACAAATTAGATATTTGGTTCGATAAATTCTGAAACAAGCAGTTTCGCAACGTAAAGTTTAAAGATTTTGTATGTGAATTTTATTAGATGGAATATATCACTGCAGAAACGCGAAAATCGCGAAAAAGTCGAAAGACAAAATTAAAAAAAGTTTTATTATCTCGTACAATATTATATATTATATTGGTGTTAGAGTTAGTTCCTATATTACCTGGAGGGGCATAGGGCCACCGAAAATGGGCCCTATATACCCACTCAAACTTTTTTTTTTATTGTTTCATAGATAGATAGGGCTTTGACTTACTCTTCTCATCAATTTCTCATTCGTAATTGTTTCTGGCCAGCGTATATTGAAGATTATTCTGAGATATTTGTTTGTGAGTACCTGTAGTTTATTTGCGATCGTTTTTGCACCTTTTCACGTCTCGCAAACATACAAAAGGAGAGATTTGATATTGGTCTCGTGTATTTTAAGTTCTGTTTCTCCTTTTTGGTTTGATGTCTGCACTGGTGAAAGCCGTGTAAAGGCTCGCTTGGCTTTTCTTATCCTGCAGGCATATTCATCAATTCCACGTGTTTTGAACACTATACTTCCTAATCATTGGAATTGATCTACTTCTTCGATATTCACAGTAAACTGTTGGTAGTTTCTTTCATTTATCCTCCCTTCTTTGGTTTTATCGAAGTTTAACTTGAGGCCAAACTTTTTCTCTTAGTTATGAGGATCGTTCAGCGTTTCTTTCATGTTTCTTAGTGTTTGCGTCATGAGGCATAGATCTTCTGCCCGAAAGTATATGCCTTCTTACCAGTCTTTTAAATTTCACGGTAAAGTCTCTCGTACAATATAAGATAATAATTGAAGAACAAAAATTGCGATTTTCTTGTGTCAATCACAGATTGAACTGCAACGAAACAAAAATTGGCGAATGCCAGAGAATGTATTGAGGTGTTGCTAAGGACGTATCCGCGGGGGTGGCAAACGTGAATCAACTACCTTAATTAAGAATCCATATCGTCACCTTTATTCTGCCAATGATATATTTTATCTAACCATATGCAGTAATGAATTGCACTTGTTGCCATATCTATGTATAATAATATTTACCGTATATCAGTAATAGATTTGTTGTTAAGTGTTAGTTTCACAAATGTTTTTGGTTGGTACTTAAAGAACAACAACACATTTTCCTAGAATAGTTGTTAGATATGGTAGGTTAGAATAGAATAGAAATTTAAGTATGTTTATGTATTTTGTTGTTAATTTAGTACCTAAAGTTAAACAATTTACTTATTTAACTACACATTAAAATAAACAATATATTATATTATTATAAACATCTTATGTTGGTGGAGGTGTAGGTGTAGGTAGGTATGTACACCACACACCTACAAATAGGTGTACCATACATATGTTTATATGTGTGAGAAACTACACATTGAGTGCTGAACTATTATGTAATAGTATGGGAAGAGTATTGTACCTTGGAATCTTAACATGTATTAAACCCATCAGCACTCACGTTATAGCACTCTATTTTAAACATAAATTACTTTTAATTTTCAAATGGTACATTCAACTTTTTTCAACCAACCTACAGGTTTTAAAAATATATATTTTTCAAACCCTTTACAATGTGTGATCTTTTTTTTCATTAAGCACATAAACGCGTAACGAAAAAAGTATTATCTCCGCATATTTTCAACTCTGTTCGTGTACTTTCGAAGGTTCAATGTTTCTTGTTTGCCTGAGTACGTTTACACGTTCACGAATTGATTTGTAAAATTAAAGAAATGTAATAATAATAGTAATAATTATTAATTAATTTTTTTCTAATTGTAAATTTTAACTTTATATTAGAGTAGTAGAATGATCAAAGGTACAAGACGTTATCCTATTATTTAGTGTGGTTGAACCAGATAATATAAACAGATTTATCACTTAAACATTTGTTGTGAATAGGACTTGTTATGAGAAACTAACAACTAAACTTTAATAACTAGACTACTGCTACTATCTTCATGAAACTAACTTTAAATCGAGTTATACAGAAAAACATTTGGAACACCCTTTTTTTGGCGCTATGAAGTTACATAAAATTAGTGCAAGGTAATTGTACTCAACTTAGCACAAACGTTTTATCAGAATTTTGGTCATGCTCGATTTGAAACATTCATAAATTTCATTTTGCAATTGGTATGAGTTTTAGTAATCGAAACTTTTTCTCACTCATATAATTTTATCTTTTTTCGAATTATTAATATTTCGGACTTTTTCAAACTATCTAGAGTTTTAAAATATTTTTCTCAAGTCCTTGTGAGAAGAAACTGAAAGAATTTCTTACATAACGAGAGTGTACAAAAATTAACTTCGAAAATTTTCTGTTCTGTTACATTATCTCATTTTTGAGATTAATATTAATATTCCAAGAGAATTCTCTTGATTGAAAGAATTCTTCGAAACTTAATTTTAATAAATAATAAGGTATGGAAAATATTTTCTTAAAAATTAATTAACTTTTGAAATATTGTTTGTTTCAGGTAAGCTGATTTCTAAGAACAGTCAAAATTGAAATCGTAAGTTAAATTCAATATATTTATCAAGTTTCGAAAACCTTACGTTTGATAGTGGATTGGACTACCATGATGATCGACTATATAAAATCAAGAAAATTTTAGCAAACCTACATAATTTCTTCCTCATTTTTTTACGAAATAAATGACAAAACAGAATTTATATAACATGTTCAATCAAATAAGGCAAACTGATTGTCACTCAATAAAGGTTCATTCACTGCGAATGAGAATGTTTGAAACAATTGAAATCAATCATTTATGAAATTTTTTTTTGTCGCAATAATAAACCTTTCTTATTCTGCTTCCACGAAAACGAATAAATATAAAAACGGGATAAATTGTTATTATTTTATAAATACAGTATGTTTAGCTAGTATATCTTAAAAGTTTATGTGAACGGCAAAACTGTCTAGCAATTATGATTCTAAAAAGGGATCAAAAATGGTCTTAAGGAAGCTCAGGATTTTTTAAGAACTCAATAAAATTACAATACGGTTACAATTCACTAGACTCGAAAACGGTTCTCACCATTTTTTCAAAATCAACGTATTGGGATATTAATTTATGACGAACTTTTTGATATAAACAAAAATTCCTGCTCGATTTGTTAAAAGTCATAATAAAATTCATAATCAAAGTTGAAAATTGGATAAAAATAATTTTAATCCTAAATCTACCCTTCTCATACATCCTTTATATGGATGGAGACATTTGGGTTTTTCTTTTCTATATCTTTGCTTATATATTTACTTTCAATTAATTTTCTTTTTCTTTTGCTTTCATCCATTCCAAGTGAAAATTATTAAAAACTTTCAAAATATGTCGTTTTTTAAGATTTCTCCATAAGAGCAATGTATTTTATTTCGATTTTCAATGATTTTTTTCTTAAAAATTTGCATGTATACCTAAACTGAAATTTTAACCGCATATTCTTTGAGTTAAAGCTTACTTTTAAAAACTTCGAGCTTTTAAATCAAACATTGTTGTCATGCTTATACATCATTAAAGACTCAGTAAGTTTTATTTGCATTTGTTTTGTCTGGGTTTGATTGTATAGAGTTTTGAGACAGCCTGTATATATAAACTTCAAATAATACTTTTGTTAAACCATTGTTTTTATTAAAATATAAATTTATTTCGGTTTGTCTTTGTGGTATTTTTTTGTATACTTATTTCATGTATTTCGTGAAAGTAAATCAATAACAAAAAAAGAAAACGACGACTAAGTAAAAATACCGAAAAAAGGAAAAGTTTGTATATATACAGATAGATATGCGGTAAAGTGTCAATTGAATTTGAATTTAAAAATATTGAATTCAATTGAATTGAATATAGAAAATACAATTTATAGACAATACACATGTCTATATACTGAAGGTGTATACAGGGTGCAAACTTTGTAATGAACATGTCCATCAAATTTCATTTATGGTCATATTCATTAGGTTAGGCTAGATTGGCTGTACACGAAGGACACACTGAGGCTATAGAGCCTATTGTGGTTCCATTGCGTTTTACCACCTTTTCCGCTGATAATTTCATTTATTCTCCTCCGAGGATCTTCAATTATTTTCCTCCGAGGCTGAGAGCACCTCTTTCATGCATATACCATGCACTACATCACACTCTTCAATTAAATTTATTTTAGTTGTGACGGTGGGAAACGAACCCGCTATCCTACGCATACTGAACAACTTGACTTATAAATTTTCAATAAACATTCGGTATATTTTTCTAGATAAGTTTTTCTTGCAAGGTACGATAAGTAAATACAAAGATTATTATGATTATTATTATATTTTTGTCTATATCTGCATGAATGTATGTAGGTATGTATATGTATGTGGTTTTTGTATGTTTTTAAAATGATTGAATTGCTAAAACCAACCCCCAAAACACCATTCACTAACGTATGAAATGTTTGTGTTATAAAATATTAGAATTGTTCTCTGTACTTTATAGGCAAAGAGTCAATGCACGCTTTGGTTGAATAAGCATTATTATTTTGATGACTTAATTAGATGGTCAAAACTTGCTAAAAGATATCGGTAGGATATACATTTAAGCTTTATTCATTTCTGTGAAGCAAAGATGACATTTATGTTGCGCATCAAATTTGCCTGTGTAATCAAAAAATCTAATTTTTTAACCGTATGACGTCATAAGATCCAAAAAATTTTATTTTGCCATATCACATGCAAATTTTATCCAATTTTGATGGATGTATGTAATCCTACTAAATTTGGGTCATACTTTTTAAATTTGTGGTCAAAATTAACCTAGCTCTAATAGGTTTCAAGAATGTGGAGTCCTGGTCTCGGAATTTGGCACATAAGAGATAGCTAGCGAAAAATTGACATCACAGCTTAAAAGAATGACCCAAAATTAGCGGGTTTCAAAAAAATTCCATTAAGATCGGATCAAATTTACCTGTATTATCAAAAAAATCGAATTTTAATTTATTTTTTTGAACCTTATGGCTTCACCAGAATCTATATACTTACTTTATGACTTCATCAGAAAATGTTTTTGTATTTTTTAATCATGTTTGAGCAAAAAGAACTGATTTTTTTTTTAAACGCTTAGTTTTCGAATTAAAAAATTCTTGGAAAACTGGGAGTGCAATATTCGATTCTAAGAAAATGTGTTACCTCCTGTGTTACAAATTTTTTTGCAATTTTCTTAGCTCTCATAAAATTTAAAAAAATCTCAAAAAACTTTGAGATATTCCACGCTATACGAGAATAGGATGTATTTGCTTAGTTAGTTGAATTTCTTACATTTTGATGGGGACAATTTCCCCGTATATCAATCCTTGCATAGACCGGTAGGTACATTTAAAGCCTTTGACTTCCTGTCTATATCAATGTTATGTTCACGTTCACATTTACAAAACGTTAGTCGTTATGCTACTATGTCTTTTCATTTCTTTTCAAGTTTCTACGTCTTTCTTTTATTTTTTTCGGTTTGTATGTTTGCAAGTATGGGTATGTACATGAATGGGTAAAAACAGCTTTGTCATCAAAGTTTTGTATTAATAAAGAATAGAAAATAAAAGAATAAGAATATGAGAAAGAATAACATACCAAACCAAAGCCAAAGCCATACACTTTTATGTTTACAAGAAAAGTGGAACCACAAATATAAGGAAAGAGTTGGTGGTTAATGATATCTTGTTAATATTTCGTTAATGTTTTGAAGAAAAATTCAAAGTTTAAAAAGAGTTTCCAAAATTTTATAGATAAAAAAGTCATTTGAAGGTTATATTTGGAGAAAAAAAAACAAATTTGTCGATTACATTTGGCTGCAAGCATAATTTTGTGGCCCAAAAACCTGATCTTCATAATAAAAGATTTCAAACAAATAAGCGGACCACTTTTCTCGTAATATCAAAGGAGAAAATTGAATAGTCCCACGAGAGTCATAGTAGGTTTACGGGAGAATCTTATCGTACAAAAGATGGAAACACGTCATAAACAAGAAGTTTTTGCTTAAAGACATTTAACAACTTTTGAACGAATCATTTTTTACAATTCGAAAAATTTACCAGAAATTGAAATCGAATAATTTTTTTCACTACTTTTATGTCAGGAAAAAAGGCAAAGGCGAAATACTTATTGAGTAAAAGATTCTACAAAATCTAATGAAACAACGTTTTGCGTTTAAACATTCTATTTAAAGTTTCATTCAGTTATTTGTCAAAATCACAAAAATGGTTCTCCGAACGTCCTTAAGTATTAAAATAATTCTTAAATAAAAATAACCTTGTGTGATAGTTTGTGTTGATTATTTTTGGTAAAATGCCAGAACCAAAAAAAATAACAACTAAAAAAAAACAACAACAGCAACGTCGAATAGTAGTTAGAATTTAAACCCTTGTCTTTGTATTTGTATTTATATTGTTAAGGGGTACTTTATTTTATTTTATTTATTTATTTTTTTCTACATAATATACACATTTGAACTAAAGTGGCACTAACAATCCCAAAGTAAAGTGTATGCTATGGTTCCCTGTTCGTAAGAGTCCAGTGCCAAAAGTGGTATGCGACTGTCATTTAGGAATGTCTAGAAATTTGAGGGGTAGATGTCAAGACATTCTTTTCTTTCTTCATGAAAATTTTAGCTACATGATTCCTCAGGGCATTCATAGCCCTCTGGACAAATAACCAAACACTCGAATAAACAAGATTTTCGTTAACCTCAACGTAATCGTTTTAATTTTTATTCAAAATGGATACCAAAGTTGGCATCCGTAGCCAGTTTCTGGAATTGATGACCACACCTGTCGATCAAACAGTCTACACTTGCGGAAAATAGAAATATAACTTTAGGACTTGGCCTCCATTAATGAGCGAGGTTTTTTAGCCATAAAAAGAATTAAAAAAGGTTTATTAGTTACAAATGTAACGCCTGACCCTAGACCTTGTATGCATCATGTATGGTATGTATCTCGCACAAAATGTACTGTCACATAACAATAAATTAAATCATTTCAAACGATTATTTATATTCGTTACTAGAGCAGCAATGATGCCAACCAAGCTCTACACACTACAAGTACAAGTACAAGTAGCTGGTGCTAGACCAAACCAATGCTATGCCAGCCAGACACTAAACAACATAACAAACTTCCCAGAAAACTTTTACACTATTAATTTTAGTATTATTTTAGTTGTCACATAAAACTAGTATACAGGTGATCTAAAAATTTTTGGTTTCTTTCTCTTTTGGTTTCCAGGAATTTATAGCTTCCACATCATCTCTAAGCTGTTTTTGAAAGTGTCTTGAGCTGTAGGAGCCCACTTATCTCCAAATCCACAGAAAAGATTCGATCATTTTGGAGGTGTTATTGTTCCAAGCCGTTTTCTTTTTTACAGCCTTTTTCTGAGTATACATTGACACATTCGTATAGTTGTATAGGTGACACAATAGTAGAGTTTATATTGAGATAAAGAGGGTGCCAACGACAAGGAAAAACCTCTTTCGAGGCCAAAAAGTTCGAAGAATTCTGAGACTACACAAAGTTTGAGAACGTCTGAGCACTTATAGACGATGTTCAAAATGTTTCGAACAATTAAAAAACTGATGTTATCCAGGTATCACCCTGTAGATGTTTTACTCCTCCATACAACAGGATATCGTCTATATATCTATTTATTTTTTTAAAGTGGATACATTTTATAACTTGTTCCATACCAACATAAGACTACTACTTCAAATAATACATCCATTTGTTTCTAAGCTCAAAATATATATTATATAGTCTGCTCTGAAGTTAGTTGTTTGTGAGCCAAGCCACACACTCACAACTAACTTCTCACTACTCAAAAATAATAACTCTTATTTTATTTATCACTTGAAAGATGTTCATGATATATGATGATATCTTATTTATTATATTATATGAAGAAATCTGTATGAAATATTCATGTTGATATGACTATGACCTTTTTGAACAAAAGAATTTCAATTATTCTGTTTTAAGGTTGTATGCCCACTTTTATAAACATGTAAGATATACAGTTCCCTATTCAACCATGATAAGATATCATAGACTACACATAAGATGGAAGGTATGAATACTATCTTTTGTGTAGTCTGAAGAACCAATCGTTCGATTTCATTTTTATCATGGTTGAATAGAGAATTTTATTTCCTTTTTAATAAGATATCATAAGGCAGGGGGTGCCATTTAAAATTTCAAAATTGAGGTGGGTGGATGTTTCAAGGGGAAATCTAAAAGTATCTAGGTGCCATTTTTGAACTTCGCCTTCGTTTGAATCGACGTGTTTTCTTCCAAAACAATAATAATATCTGGTCAAAAGTTATTAAGGGAGGATACTTTATAAATGAACACACAGTATACGTATCAATTAAAATGCTTCGGATATGTTTATAGCCTTGGACGAAGTAAGCTCTTTTAGGCCATTCGTTCTTTTTTTTTGCTATGTTTGCCGGCAAATGCCATTCCACAAAGCCTATTTAGTCATTTTCGTCTACGATATTGCACAAAAAAAAAAAAAAAAAAAAACTAGAAAAGTTGAAATCAAAGCCCTACTATTACAACGTTTTTGACTACGTAGTATAAAATTTTTGAAGGATAAAATATTATAAGTAAAAGTATAAAATAATAAAATTCCAAGAAATCCCTGACATCGTCGTTCCTCAACGGATGGGCCGATTTTTTTGCTTGTTTCTACTCAACCGTTTGAAGAGGTGATCATCACACTGATTTTCTTGAACCATAATTTATTATTCTCTCAATTACCATTAAAACAAACAAACGAAAAATCAAAATCGGTCCCCACTCTTAGGAGTTACGATGCCACTGAAAGACACACATAAGCCTACACAGACACGTTAAACTTATAACATCCTGCTTTAAACAAGGATTAAAAATATACATTTTAACTTTTATAATCATAAAAATTGTCAAATACGTGTCAACGTTTATTAAATAATTACATATAAACAACAAAATAAATGATTTATGCAAATTTGTTGTAAAATTTGCATTGTTTTATACATTATTTAATTCATTTTTGTATATCATACAAACAACATATTATAATTATTACAAGTTCAGTTGCTGCTACTTGTTTTGTGACTTTTACAACTATACATAAATAGTTTTAAGTTTTAATTCTCATCTTATTATTTAATAAATAATCAACACTGACTTTCTTGACTACAGTAGCTTGCAGCTTATTATATTATATTATTACGTCTGTAGTCAGGTGTAGTATTTGAGAGTAATGAGACTGCAAGCTGGAGACACTGTGGATAAAAACGTGACAAATCGTTTTCGCCGCCTTTTTCTTCAGCGCTTTCAAGGTACCTTGAAAAACTGATGATTTATAATTGAATTTAAATAAAAATAACTTATTTGTCACAACACCCGAAAGAATTGAAAAATGTTCGCTGCCCGAATCTTCGAAAATTGAAATTTTAAAGGGCGACAGATACCTCTCCCTTCAGTTCCATTTTCCTACCCTTTTTATGACATGTTCTGTACAATATTTGTATTGTTTAAAATATATTTTATTGTTTGCTAGACCAAACCAATGCTATGCCAGCCAGACAATAATCAACATTACAAACTTCCTAGAAAACTTTTATACTATTGTGTAAAATTATGTTTAAAAAACAAAGAATAAATAAATTGAATTGAGTAACAACAAGTGAAAACCAACAATTGACTGAGTTAATTGTTGAAATACCATGTATAGACAGTGTTGATTACTCTGTCACATTACACAAACATACATGTCACACATATATAACTGATAATCCCATATTAATACATAGATACTATAATACATAGTGTTGATGCGCAATCGATTGTTTTTTTGACGTCACGTAAATAACAAAAGATATTCACTTTTAAATAGACACACACACAACTGATATTCATATATTAATACATACTATAAAATTTTCATCTAATTAACGCCCTCGTGGGTAAACAGTGATGTTAACAAAAAAATGTTTCAAACAAAAGTTTTTTATTTTTTTATAAGGAACATTTTTTACATTTAAACTTTTGTTCTATCTCTAACGGTTTACAAGATGGGTCCTGTGGACCCAAGACCCAATTGACCTATGATGCTCATTTACGAACTTGACCTCACTTTTTACGTCCTGAGTACGCTGTAAAAATTTCAGCTCGATATCTTTTTTCGTTTTTGAGTTATCGTGTCCACAGACGGACGGACGGACGGACAACCTGAAATGGATTAATTAGGTGATTCTATGAACACCTATACCAAAATTTTTTTCGTAGCATCAATATTTTTAAGCGTTACAAACTTGGGACGAAACTTAATATACTATGTATATTTTATATATACATGGTATAATAATATACTATATATATTTCATATATACATGGTATAAAAACTGCACCAGGACCCCTAACTTGCGTTGTATTATAATAGTATAATATAAAATTGAACAAGAGTTATTAAGTTAACTATTTATAACTTAATTTAAAATTAAAAGTTTATATTTTACTTAATATATAATTATATATTTAATTAAATAACATAATTATAGTTAGTTTTAATAGTAGTATATAGCATACATTTAACATGTAAAACTCTATATTATATAATAGTAGTAGGTACCAATGAATATTTAATCAAAATACTTTATATTTAACTTGCACTTGGTAGGTAAGAAGTGTTGTTAAGTTCTCTTGTTTTGTTTTTAAAACTTTTATAAAGATTCTTTATATTTTGTTTACTATTGTGTATGAAAATAGTTCTAGAAAACGTAAATCTGACATTGTTTGAAGAAAAATTAAATTATACTTTGTTTTATTCTATTACTTATTTCGAAAAAAATATAATCCAAATATTTGGTTCAGAAAATTGTTGATTTAACCGTGGCCCCAATGTTGCGATTATCTTTTGAATATGAATAATTTAATTCTGAATATTGACAACGTACTGAACAAAAGGATACGAAAGAGTTGAAGAAAGACTCTTATTCACACCTAACAAGGACTCTTCGTTCAAGCCTCTCTCCTCGACAAGCGGAAAGAAATAAAACTCGATTTTCTTAAACGTGACACTCAGGCTCCTGTCAAAACCTTAGTTTTCTCAAAACAAACGCAATCAAAAATTGAAGGTTGCGAACCTTTAAAAAATACACCCGTTACTAAACATGGTTGTAAAAATCATGATACCCATGTAAAACAACCTTTATCATAGTAATCATTATATTCTACCATAAAAAAAAAATCCCTGAAAAAACCTTAAAAAACTAATAATAATAATAATTTTTTTATTTGCTCCCATAATAATGTAAATTTAGATATTATAAAAAATAAAAATGTTATGTTAGGTTATGTGTGTTATGAGTGATATACTAATAAGTACCTTGTACCTTCACATACATACCTAGTGACGACCTAAGTAAGTTGTTGAAGGTGCATAAAGTTGTTTATAGGTATACAGGGAGTCACTTAAAGGGCAAGGCAAAACCAGTTCCCTGAAGTAACAGAGCTTTTAAATATATAAGATTGAAGGGCAATAATAATGAAGTTTTTTCTAGAAAGTCGTTACTAGAAAAATACTAATAAGTCTGATATCTAAGGTGCTTGTGTAAATAATAAAAATAGTTCATGTTTTCTATAACATAGTCTAGTCATGGGTACCGTAAAATAATTAATCAATCGATATGGAGGGGTCAAAATGATATGTCTATATGAAAAGTTCTCTCAGGTCAGTCATGGTGGATGGTTGATACAACAGTGCAGTGTTATAAGTATAGTTGTTCATTTATTAAATATTAGTTGTTAATTATATTGGTTGTGAATATATTTGGAAATAAAAATTGTAAATTGTTTTTTTGTGGAACTATTTACGTAAGTACCTTTGTTTTAAACATTAAAGTATCTCAAAGTATCAAAAGTATCGAACCTACGTAGGGTGGAACGTCACAATACTATATTTTGTTACTTGCAGTTTATATCGACTCAAATTAAACTAAAACAATTATGAGATCTTGAAGTTGCTTCTATATCTTACAAAATAAAGTTTTTCATATAAAATATTTTCAAACTGAAAAACGTATCAAACATTTAAGGACTCTGATAATGATTTTTTTTAAATACGCAAAAAAGTGACATGAACGCCGAAGGTTAAACGTAACATAAATCCACATGCTGTGACTTTTTACTACTTTTAGATTTATGATAGTAGAAGCGACGTCCTGTAGGCCAGGCAGAAGCTTGAATCCCCATGTTTAAAAAGGGTGAATGTTAGACGTTCGTGGGTGTATGTTTTTACTTTGTTTTTTTTTTAGTATTTTTATACATAATTAAGTTAATTTTGTAAGTGTTGGATTCTAGATTGAGTTATCGTTACTGTACGTCAAACTACAGTGCGATTCATGTATAGCGTAATCCATCAGTCTTGTATATATACATAGAAAACATAAAATAATCTTTCCAATAAAGCCTGAACATTTAAAGTTTTCAATCAAATATGTGAAAAATAAACCCATTTAATAATTCGGTAAATATTCCGTTAATATTCTGGTAAAAAAGCATGACCTTAAAATTGACAATACACAAACTTAATGATTTCCTTAATTTTTGTGGCATCTTCTATGCTTTAGTTGCTCTAATCTTGAGTTGCTTTTAGAATTTCAAGATTGCATGTTAATTTTTTCGCTTGCCTATGCTCAAGTTATTACTAACAAGTGAAAACAAACAATTGACTGAGTTAATTGTTGAAATACCATGCATAGTCAGTGTTCATTTCTTTATAACATTACACATACAAACATGTGACACATACATAACTGATGATCAAGTATAGTACATATTGTAAAATTTCCGCCTAATTGGCGCCCTCACGGGTAAACAGTGATGTTTACGAAAAAATGTTTCAAACAAAAGTTGTTTAATTTTTGATAAGGAACATTTTTTACATTTAAACTTTTGTTCAATCTCTAACGGTTTACAAGATGGTTCCTACGAACCCAAGACCCAATTGACCTATGATGCTCATTTACGAACTTGACCTCACTTTTTACGTCCTGAGTACGCTGTAAAAATTTCAGCTCGATATCTTTTTTCGTTTTTGAGTTATCGTGTCCACAGACGGACGGACGCACGGACGGACAACCGGAAATGGACTAATTAGGTGATTTTATGAACACCTATGAAAAAATTTTTTTCCTAGCATCATTATTTTTAAGCGTTACAAACTTGGGACTAAACTTAATATACTATGTATATTTCATACATGATATAAAATCATAATGCGATGGATTGTTAATTTTAACTATAGACAAAGCTGGGTACTCAGAGAAGTTGAGAAACGCAAAATTAGGAATTTTGCTTGTAATTTGTCACATGGAAAAAAACTATCAATTGAATATTTCTAATAAGTTTGGCTATATACGAACAAAATTGAAACAAGACTATCTGAAACTTCCTGTGCATTTTATGTTTTGAAAAACGTTATTAATACCTACTATAAAATAGTTTAGTATTGAGTTGAAAGGTATTTTATACCTATGTATGTATGTTTGTTAGGTTGAAAATTTAATACCTTGCAAAATATCATCTAAAAAATTATATCTAGATATATATCGTTTGGTTAGAACTCACTCGAACAGTAGGTAGAAGGTATATATATGCATACAAACATATTCATTCGTTTAGTTTACTTTAGCTAGAGGTAGGTAGGTTGGTAATAATATGGAACACACGTAACATATCGTGACATTAAAAATAATACATACATACAAAAAAAAGATTTTAAATGATTATTTGTTATCACTAATTTTAAATCAAAGTTCATTTTACATACCTACTTATTATTATATACCAGGCTGTTAATTTATTGATTGTTTCTCTTCAAAGTTTACTTTGAGAACGATAAGTGTGGAATAGTTGAAACAGTAAGCAATTATATTTGAATGCTATCGAAAGAAATAAATAAAGTTTATTAAACTTAAAACAGTAAGAATATTAAACACAGTATTTTTGCTGTCACAGTAATGACAAAAATGTAGTAAAATGCGCGACTATAGTCAGTAGTCAAATGCGCGACTATATAAGCTTGTAATAATAATAATAATGAAATTTTACCTTCTTTTCTCAAATCTCTATAACAGTGGCCGCCCACATCATTATTTTTATTCTTTATTTATTTGTTAAACTACATTTGATTATACAATTAAAGTTATAATGTGGGTGGAGTCATTCCCAGCTAGTAGTCAAAGCAAGTAAAGACGCCTTAACTCGCTCGATTACTGAGCCGGTATATATATAAGCTTGTAGTGGAATGAGGTATAATTTTTGTCTAGTGCTGTACAATACTTTTTCTATAGTTGTGTCTGTTCCAATCACAATGCTCACCTATTCGCTCCGTGTGTGAGTTTCGTTTCCATGGTAACGATACACTATTTTAATTATAGAATTGTATGGATGCATATATAATTGTATGGATTGCATTTAAGACTTACATTGAAAATTTAATATTATTGTCTCACTAATTTAAATAAATAATTATGATAATTAACATTTGAAAAATAATATTTGTGCAATTTGATTTCTTATTTTCACAATTTTTAATGCATTAAGTTTAATTAATTCGTGTTTTACAATAATTTTAATTTGACATTTCTATAAGATTAACATGTAAATAACTGCAAATTAGTAATAACAGCCCCCTTTGATGCCGCTGGCATCGATTTTATTGTCCCTACCAGGACTACGCACACAACAAATAGCTGTTTCTGTTTACCAATAAAATGGTTTAAGTTTGCGTTATTATATCTCAACAATAAAACGGTCAATATTTTTTTCCCAGTTTCAAACTCCCCAGTACAAAAACATCAATGAAAAACTAGTTTTTTCAAAATTTCCGACAGTAATTTTTTTTTCCAGAGTTAAAAATCTTGTTAAAAACATAGCTTCTCCAATGTTAATGATCCGAATCGACTCAGGGGCCATAGCAAGACAACTATCTTAAACCATAAAAGCATTCAAATTATTTCCAATAATAATTTGCTCTTCGATTTGGATTTATCGCTTTGAATTTTTTATCTTAGAATAAATATGGTATTGGGTTGATTGATAAAGCGGCTTACTTTCGTCACGGTAATAGGAATGCTTCCTTAGACATTCCACGTAACATTGATGACATATGTTATATAAACTTGTCTGACAATTGGGTTGGGTTGGATTGTCGGACAATAACCTCGTTGGGACTATTTAGCCATTTTTTCCATAAATAACACAATAGCTTACAAAAGGTGCTAAGTCTTAGAATCTAGCTATCTGATAAGTGAACACTTGGTATAATTTAGTCTGAAGTACTTTTCGAATACATAGAATGTTTACAAACACGTAATATATAACACTTTTATTCATTAGTTTTAAATACTCCAATCAACAAATATACAATTAATTTATTAACTAAGTCATTTTTCATTCATTCATGTTGTTTATACGTTCTACGTTTAGTCATCAATTAAATATGAGAGAGAGGGAAGGGTAAACTTATCTGACGTTTTTATTATATTATAACAAATAAATTGATTACGATTGAATAATTTATAATTTAACATGAAATTGTATGCAAATCAAAAATGAAAATCATAAAAAATATGAACATTTATTCAATAAAGAAAACCGATATCTTACGAGTCAATTGAGTGCTTTGCCAACTGACTCAAAGAAAAGTACCACAATTTAAGTAATTTCATTAAGTAGGTTCTAATTCGTAGGATTATAAGTCCTTAAATAATGCTGAAAACACGTTTCAAGCCCAAAAAGTGGGTTAGGACTCTTACCTGAATGTCATTCACATCAGTTAGTCGATAATTTTATTCACGTTTACTTTGAAAAATAACGATTTTACAATTTTGGTATCCAAATTTTATTTTGATCCCGTTTATATTATCGATAAAGTATGCAAAACTGGGAATTACGAATTTTATTGTTCCTTAACAAAATAATATGTGGAATATCCGGTTCAGTAGATTAATAATAGTGTAGAACAGGTTTCAAACCCAAAAAGTGAGTGGTGATTTTGACATGAACGTAACTTACATCCGTTTGTTGAGTCCGGCCAAAAAATATTCATGGTCTACTTTGAAAATGTTATTCACGTTTATTTCGACAAATAACGATTTTTTTTTGTTTACTATTCAAGTTGGATTTTGATCAAATACACAAAATGATAAAAGGAGTCAGGATTTTAACATATATAAGAGGGAGGCTGGTTAAAAAATTATGAAAAAAATCATGTTTCCAAAGTATTGATTTACAATAATATTTAAAAATATATTAATAATGAATCGCCTCAGCGAGTTCCCAGCCTCAGTTTGCATTTAGTTATTGCCACTAATCATAGCACATGATCTTTATTTCATTTTGTCAACTAGAAATCAAAAGTCCTAGCGCATATGCAATTTATCAAGCATTTACAGTTTGGTATTGACCTAAAATGCGCTTAAATTGAAGAAAAACAAATAGGGAATATTCATGGAATTTTTTTTGGTATTTCTTAACAAAATATGAAAATGCCGTAAAAGATATGGATAAATGAAAAGTTAAAAAAAACTTTAAAAAAAAAAGAAAACCGACTTCAAAAGAAAAACTTTTCCAAAGCAAATTTAAATGTACTAAAAAGTAAAAAAATGATGGTAATATAATGCAGTTACAATTATTGTTATTTTTGTAGTCGGTGTCAGCCAAGGAAACAACTCTGACAGAACTTTTTAGCTTGGCTGACACCGACTCCAAAAATAACAATAATTGTAACTGCATTATATTATCGTTATTTTTTTTACTTTTTAGTGCATTTAAATTTGTTTTGGAAAAGTTTTTCTTTTGAAGTCGGTTTTCTTTTTGTTAAAAGTTTTTTTTTATTTTGTGATTTTTAGTGAACCTGAAGTGCACTAACTAATTTATCACTAAAAAAAGAATCATCGAAATCGGTTGGCGTGATATTGAGTTATTCATCCTCTTGTCGTGCATACTTAATGCAAATTTAAAACTTTTATGATTTACTCACGGATATTGTTGTCAGAATTCGGCCAAAATGAAATGGGACCACACGGGAAGCACTAGCTTTCAAATAGATAAAGAATTATCAAAATCGGTTCACCCAGTCGAAAGTTCTGAGGTAACATGCATTAAAAAAAAAAATACAGTCGAATTGACAACCTCCTCCTTTTTTGTTTGAAGTCGGTTAAAATAGACCAAGAAATACTGTTGATAAGAGCATTTTAAGCAGCTATTAATACGACAAAAACATCGGACATAGTATTTTTCCGTGATATACTATCTTTACCATAAAAACTCTATCCTAAATTCTATTTTGCTAGAAAGAGATACAAACAAATCATTGATGGCTTTTATCTTGATTGTTTTTAAAGTTAAGTATTGGAAAAGTTATTTTTTTCTGCTGTTTTAACGCATATGAAAATTACCGGAATAAGCTAGAAATGTTTTTGCGTTAATGCGAATTGGCGTTCAGATCAAGATTCCGACCCATTTTCCCGACAACGGACTTGTCTATAGATTGTTATTAATTAAAGTTAAAAAAAAACAAAACAAATCATGGTACATTTTTCATATCGTGACTAAACATTTTGTCCTTAATTATTTTCTATTTTGTTACACAACACTGTTTTTAATAGACCATTACGGGAAGTAATTCATGTTACAACAATTCCTTGTTTTTTCTTGTGTGTGGAGTATGGAAAAAAAAAACTAAATAATAAAAAGGTGTGACCGTTCGTATGTCCGTCCGTCGGTCTATCTGTCCAGCTCTAACCATTAGGAGCTAGCAACACTTTTATGTTTTATGTTACGTAATATGTTTTTTTTCTTGTAAATAATAATTTTAAAATTATTATGTATTTATTATTATTATATTTGTTTTGTTTCTTCATTTAGATATTAAGGCCCTTCGATCATGTACCTCGAAAAGGGTAGAATAATATAAAGTTGGACGAATAACATATACAGGGTGATTCAAGTTTTAAGAGAAGGGCCATCACTAATTGATAATAATAACAATTTAAAAGTTGCATTTATAAAAAAGGACGCTTCTTTTCACAGAAAAGTTGATTTTTCGGAATAAAAGGATATTTTTATGAAAATTGGCGAAACTTCTACTTAGAAAAACTATTTGGCACCTATTGCCATAAGCATCGGAATCGCATAGTGTTATTGTATTTGCAATTAAGTCAATAGAGATTTTTTTTTTCCCAAGTCGGATGATGGCACAAACATATCTCTATCCCTTGTTTTTAGAATTCATCACCACACTGCCTCATGAAAGATCATTAACTCATACGGTCATATTTCTTTGTTTTCTAAGTTTTGGCAATATTCACAATAATATTCTTTTTCTGCGAAAATTTCAACATTTTTTAGCTAAAAAACGACAGAAGGATTTCTAGAAACCGAGTAGGCTTTGATATATCGACTTAAATCATGGCAAAACTTTTATTTTTCTCAGGAAAATTTCAATTAAATGAGAACAAAAGTGATTAAACTCCTTTAAGATATTTTGTTAATTTATTTTTGTATGTTTTACACAAATGTTTTAAATTAAGTAGGGTTGGCATTTTTAATCAAAATTTTTATGCTTAAATTGGTTTTAGTGACTGCTCAACCTTAAATTTGAAACTGAAAATATAAAAATAATAATAACAAAATTATATAGACAAAGATGTATATTTTTACAAAATAAAAAAAGGAAAAAAAAAAACAGAATGAAGACCATTATTATATTAACAACAAAAAACTGAATACAAACAAACAACCAAGCAAGCAAGCAACAACACAAGAAACAAATAAAAAATAAATAAAATAAATAGTAGGAAAATGAAAACATTAAAATGAAATTACTTACATGAAATATTTATAAATGGTGTGATGTGTTTTACTTTGAATGTTTTGTTTTGTTTGGATGTATGGTCGTCATTACAAGTCTAGGTTCAGGCGTAGAATTTGACCAAAACTTCAGAAGGATCGGATATTCTTGCCTAACAACTTTTTTTACAAATAATCTCATTATTCTTCATCTATTCATATAGAGGGATTTTAGGGGGTCTAAGAAAATATGTAATTAATAGATTTAATTCAATTTTGAGGTGAGATTAAAATTGATGAATTTTCATTGCGGGCGACACCTTGGAAAAAGGATTTTATGATGTCAGACATCTCAACGGTATGATTTTTGCATTTTTGTCAATACTATCTTCTTTTTTGAATATTATCTTCCAGAGGTAACAATTGTAAGCTTGCTCTACAATTTCAAACTTTCCTGGCAGAATTACCCGGATACGATAATTTTTTCCTAAATTTTAAATAAGAAACGTTTGTTTTAGAGGTTCACATCTTTCAGTTGGTGACGCTCTTTTGTTTGATAACCGATTTGACAGCAGATAGTTGGTTTGGATTTAGTTTGGTTTGCCATTTAACAATGAACAGATTCACATCTGATCACCGCTTCCCAATTGTTGAAATTGTTTATTTTTATGATAATTTAATTAAGTTAATTAGCCTCCAAGATCGTGCGATATAATCACATAAATGACGGTTGAACACTGTTTTGAGAAATACGACCGCAATTGCTGCGAAAAGTGCGTGAAAATTAGATATCCACATTGCACCATGTACACTTCTGCCGCGGTAACCACATTACCGGAATCATTTTCAAACGTTTTGGCATAAATTTATTTTTGCAACAAAGTCAGTTTCATAGATATTAAAAATATTTGGTTTATTTTAATTTAAAGTTGTGACTGTCAAATATTACACCTGGCTCTTGACCTATTAATACTGAAAGAGAGATAGTAGTCGACCATTCGACCTTCTGTACTATCTAACTAACCCAACTCATACAAACTAAGCGAACTGTAAGAGTTTTTATATTGTCTCTTATACTGAATTGAAATAAAAAGTGAACCAAGTGAACAGCGGTGGTAGTCCATCATAAGAATTTTAATTGTAAAATTATTATCCTGACAAAAAGTTTACAAGTTGTTTTATTAAAGCACCCTATACATACAGATGATTTTACAAATTTTGTATGTGCAAAAGACGTTTTTAAACCCAAAATGAAGCTATTTAAGACTAGTAAGCCTGGACCATAGAAAATTGAGCTTAAAACACTGACTCTAAAAAACACTGAGGACCAAATAAGTGTACAATAATACGATTTGAAAATACTGTGAACGTATAAACTGCCCTTTAACTGAACGTAAAAAATATTCTTACAGTTTCTGTAGAAGACCAATTTAAACTTTCATCCATATCACGTTAGTACTTAAAAAAAAAACTTAAAATTATTATTAAAATTTAAAACAAAAAAACATTACCGACATCAAAAGAAACAAAAAAGTTCAAAATAAAGGTATTAATTGTAAGATCTAGAGCTGGCATGGGCGTGTTATTTTAAGTCAAAGCCACCATAGTTATAACTTTATGGGGTGCCATAAACTTTATTGTATGTCCCTTTACCCAAGACCGCATTGCTCGTAGAGGAGGAAACAAGAAGATTATCTCAGTTTCTCATCTAGTAATGATAGGTAAAAAAAATATTGTCTCTCTGTCTTACTCGTATTTTTTATTGTCACTGTCTTCCTCGAATTTTAGATACAGAAGTATCAGTGTCTTCTCTAAGCCACGTTTGCCAATGCACGCTCTAGAGCCATTCTTTTCAAAATCGAGAAGGTTCTAAGGAAAAAATAGTTTAATGGATAGTGTTCTTTGATATGTTTCAAGTGCGAGCTTAAGGATCCGTACCCCAAAAATTTTTCGAGGGTTTTTTTTTAAATTTTGTAAATTTCACTTGTTGCTTTAAGCAACCCTAACAGCTTTACTCTCTAAAAATTTTTGTGTCATAAAATAATTGCTTTAAAAAGTTCGAAAATTGTTTCTTTGACGCGAACATAAACATAATTAAATACGAAATATGTACGAATGGTAAACCTTCTTCTTTTTTGATGACAGTCTACAAAAAAAAGAAAAGAAAAAACAGTACAGTTTTCTGGAAAACTTTCTCTCTACATAAAATGTGAAAATTATTATTATGCAAAAGTATTTAACAAATAATAATACTTTTTTCTATGTTACAATTTTCTATGTTTTGTATATATTTTTTAATTTTAAAACATTTTTAAAACAATTGTATTTTGTGTAGTTATTTGTTTTTATGTAAATTATTTTCCCACAATTTTCTCATCATCAGGAAATTGTTTTTCTTTTGTGTGTGCATGCACACTTTTAATTATTTAAAATGTATAATTAGTTTGTTTTATTAATGTTTTCTTTATGTATATTTTGTCTAATGACACAAAAAAGTGATTTTTCGTTATTGTATTCTTACGAATTTCGTTGGTCTGACCGAAGTCCTTTTTTCTTCAAAGGAAGACAAATAATATATATTTGACTAGCAGATACCCACACGCTTTGCTGGGAAATTTCTCCTTTATAAACAAAGACTGCCACGTTAAACCTCACATATCCTACCTTTTGTTCACAATTTTATGGATTCCAATAGAAACATTTTTTTTGCGTTTTTCTCGACTTTTTCAAAGGGTTACCCTTTCAAAAAATTGCAAAAAATCGAAAAATTTTGTTTATCTCCAAATTCGATAAAACTTTGTAAATAAGGTAATTTTGACCCAAAAAGTACAAAAATCGGGTGCATTTGATGACTGGTCGAATATTTTGTGAGATACGGACTAAAATCGATCCCAATATTGCGATATCTCAGAAACTCTACATCCAATCATTAAATTAACCTGATTTTTATTCTTTTTGGATCAAAATTACCCCACTCACCGAGTTTCATCAAATTCCAAAAGATTTTCTCGATTTTTTCAAAGGGGTACCCCTTCAAAAATTTGCAATAAATCGAAAAATTTTTGGTATCTCCAATTTCGGTATCTCCAACTCAGTATATAAGCTAATTTTGACCCGTAAAAAGTACAAAAATTCATGAGAACAAGAATCTCACTTTACATTCACGATACTTGCCACCAGGAATACATGGCCAACTTTTTTCTATTATACAAATTCTACTAAACACGTATACACAAGGTATAAATACTTATTTTTTCACCAGATATCATAATATTTAAATTCGATAATAAAAAAATGCGTTCCATTTACGTAAAGATTCGAAAATTTAAACGAAAAAGAATATGTTTTCATCTTAGATTTCACTGTACATAAGAAAAAAAGAAGTTAGAAAATATAAAACTCCCCTTCGTTCCAATGCTTCGTGCCTATAATCACTCCAGAGTCTCTCCCGTTGTAGTGTAGTGTGCGGTTCCCTTGCATACATGATTGTATTGTAATATCAATATTGTGAAGAAAGCTGTATAATATTATACTGTTGAATAAACTGAATTCTGTCTCAATACAAGAGGAATATCAAAATGGAAATTGGATTTTTGAAGGTTTTCTTTTTCTCGTCTATTTTCAATATGTATAGATGTGACCTCTACCAATATGACATTATTATGTATGGAAAAAAAAAACATAAAAGAGCTGGGCAAAAAGAGAACAAAATTCAGTCAAATAGTGGATAAGATCTGTTGTTTTGATTTTAACAACTTCTATTGCTTTTATCCTTCTCAAATTCTCACGATGTGTACTCAAAATCAATTTCTTCAATGCCTCTGAAAGTTGATGTAGAATCGTAAAATCAACCAAATTTTTCTGGATAACGAGAGCCCAAAAACTAAAAAAATTTTGCTAATCTGACGAAGCTTTTCGGAAAGGAGCTAAGGCGAAATCCCAAGATATTAATTCGCGGGAGAAACCTGAGTTTTGAATTTAGAAATTTTGGGTCAAAATCACTCTTTATATGATATTTTATCGAAACGAAAATTTTTGCAATTTTCTTGATTTTTTCTTAATCATCAAGAAAATTCAAACAAATTGGGAAAACTTGTTTGGTTCCGATTTGGATAGGAATTGTTTTCTAAAGTATATTATTGCCCAAAAAATAACAAAAATCGGATGACTTTGACGATTGATAGAGTAGTTTCTAATACATCGACTTCAATCGTATACAAGAGGTAATAGCTCGGAGACATTTCTTAAAAAACTAGATAACTACAACAAGTTCGACGATTACAAAATTGCTTTTCGATATTTTTACAGAAATGCTGCGAAATAAAAGCTTTTCGCACAGGAATATAAGCAAGATCTCAACATCTACTTGTCCAATCGTGAAATATTTATGATTTCTGTATTTTCTCGAGCAAAAATTCCCTTTTATATCGAGTCTCATCGAATCCTGAAACATAATCAGTTTCAGAGTAGTTTGAATTCTGACAATTAAAAAATGGGGTCCATTTTTTTATGTATACGATATATAAAACATTGAAACATTGTCAGGCCTTTCTTAGAAACTTTCTAATCGCAAAATGATCTATTTTGTCATGAATTGTTTTTTCCAAGTAGATAAACCAAAGATAATATTTCATTGAGAAGTAAAACTATAAATAACTAAAAAAATTGCTCATGCAACGGTTAAACGTCCCTTTTCTCAAATATCTCTCCTTTAAAATTATTTGACATAAACTTCAATTCATAAGTACAATATATGAATCAGCCTTTATAAACATTTTTATTAATTTAAAATTCAATTCAAAATAAATAAATATTTTGAATTTCAATATTATTCAAAATGTTTTCTAAATATGTCTCAATGGTGTGATCACGAAAATAAATATATTCGATATAACGTTACGATATAACACACGCATACGTTCTAAGGTATATCTTACCACCTTACGCCCTTACAATATACCACTACTCTTCTCTTATCACTGTTATCAGTAAAAGTGAATAAATTTGTGACTAAAATAAAAAATAATATAAAATGTTTAACCTGCGTATGCTACTAGAGTTTTTATAACTCAGTGATCTGTAAATCGTCAATTACTTAAAATTGACAAACAGCTCACTGATTGTTAACAGAAGAAAACAATATTGACCTTTAATAAAAAGTAATGTTTAAAAGGAAATGAACAGAAAATTTGCTATTTTGCATTTGAAATTTTGAACCAAGTATCATGGAGTTCCAAAATGAAAAAAGGGATTTCATGTAAATGAAAGCCTCCTCGGGAGTTGAAATAAGTAACAAAATATAATACATGTGATGCCATCTATTATTACTTATTGGTTCTATTATCAATAGTATGGTAATACATATGACGTAATTTTGTAAGATAGAATGTTCTTATATAAAAATGTATGTACCAACAGAATAAAATATAGTTCGTTACAAAACATAGTTGTGTTCACTTCTAAGAGGTTATGGGCCTCACGTGTTCAAGTACTGCGTTATATAAAAAGTAATCCACATGTTCATAATTAAAAGAAATCTTAAAATATTTCATACATCTTCCAGTAAAATATTTTTAAATAGTGTTAATTCATTTTAAATTTTCCAAATAAATCCATTTGTGTTAAAATTTTGGCTAAAATTTTGTTGGAAAATTTCAAAGTGAAAACATGTCGGGAAACGTGATAACAAGTATTACGAAACTCAAAGGAAGAGAAAATTATGAAGAATGGGCGTTTGCAGTTGAAAACTTTCTCGTTCTAGAAGGCATGGAAAAATGTTTGAGACAAAATGATGAGGCAACCGATGCCAAAGCACGTGCAAAAATTATTCTTACAATAGAACCAGGTTTATACGTGCATATTAAAAATGAAACAACGGCATCAGGACTATGGGCGAAGCTACGAAAAATGTTTGATGATAACGGTTTTACTAGAAGAATTGGATTATTGCGAAATCTGATTTCAATACGACGTGAAAATTGCGTGTCCATGGCACAATATGTGACCGCAATAGTGGAAACAAGCCAGCGATTGAATAATACTGGTTTCACAATAAATGAAGAGTGGGTTGGGTCGCTACTTTTAGCAGGATTACCCGAGAAATTCTCACCGATGATCATGGCCATTGAACATTCCGGTATAGATATAACGGCTGATTCAATCAAGTCGAAGCTTATAGATATGGATGATTCAAATGAAATCAACAGCGGAAGTACCCAGAGCGCATTTGCTGGTAAAAAATGGCAGCCCAAGAAATATGAAGGAAACCGAATGAATAGAAATGCAAACATAGCTAACGTCAGTACGCCAGAAACGTCAAAATCAAACATTAAATGCTATAGATGTAAAAAGGAAGGGCATTACAAAAATCAGTGTAAATTTACAGAAAAGAAAAATCAATCAAATGCATTTAGCGCTATTTTTCTAAGCAGTAAATTTAAAACTACAGATTGGTACATTGATTCAGGCGCCAGCATGCATATGACAGCAAGAAAACAATGGCTTAAAAATGTGTCAAATCAGCCACTTGTTGACGAGATTGTCATTGCTGACAAATCAATGATTTCTGTGAATTGTTGTGGTGATACACAAATAACAACAATAGTTAACAACACAGAATATGATATACCTGTCACAGAAGTGTTATACGTGCCAAACCTTGCTACAAACTTACTTTCAGTGAGTCAACTTATTAAGAAGAGAAATAAGGTAATTTTTAATGACAATCGTTGCCTGATTTATAACCAAAGAAACGAACTGATCGCAACAGCAGACTGTATGGATGGTGTTTACAAGTTAAATGTAAAACAAGTAGACTGTTTGTTTACACCAGTATCCGGACGTATATGGCATCGTAGATTTGCGCATTTAAATAGCACCGATCTTGAAAAAATGAGAGATGGTGCAGTAACAGGAATGTCATATACAGATAAATCCCAAGTAAACAAAACAAACTGTGTAGTATGTTGCGAAGGAAAACAATCAAGATTACCATTTACACATATTGGTAACAGAAGTGAAGAGTTTCTTCAGACTGTACATGCAGATATTTGTGGTCCCATGGAAACTGAATCAATTGGAAAATCTAAATATTTTCTATTGTTTGTGGACGATAAAAGCAAAATGATCTTTGTTTATTTTTTAAAAACAAAAGATGAAGTACTAAATAATTTTAAAGCATTTAAAAATATGGCAGAGAATCAAACAGGTAAAAAAATAAAAATTTTTAGGACTGATAATGGGTCGGAATTTTGCAATAAGCAATTTGACAATTTTTTAAAAGAAGCAGGAATATTGCACCAAAAGACAAACCCATATACTCCTGAACAAAATGGAATGAGTGAACGGCTAAATCGTACAATCGTAGAAAAGGCCAAATGTCTATTGTTCGATGCATGTTTAACCAAACGTTTTTGGGCAGAGGCAGTGAATACTGCAGTGTATTTAAGAAACAGGTCAATAGCATCAGGTCTAGGCAATAGAACACCATTTGAAGTGTGGACAGGAAATAAGCCAGATGTTAGTCATTTACGCATATTCGGCAGTAAAATAATGGTCCACATACCGAAAGAGAAGAGACTTAAGTGGGATAAAAAAGCAACCCAATGTATCTTAGTCGGCTATTCAGATAATGTAAAAGGCTATAGAGTATACAATCCCAACAATAACTCTATAACAACTAGTAGAGATATCGTCGTGATTGAGGAGGGGAATGGTTCCACAGCTACAGAAATGCCTATAAACATAACCGAATCTCAGCAAGATTTTGTTATGAAAACAGAAATATCAGAAGCAGTGGGAAACCACGATGATGCATCAAAGGTGGAGGTAAAACCAGAATCTCAATCTTCTACTACAGTTACAGAGCAGCAAGAGCAACAGAATCTTCCAGAACAGCATGAGCAGCAAGTGAATCTTCCAGTACAACAAGAGCAACAAGTGAATCTTCCTATAGTGTCTAGAGTACGCCGTGTGCATAAAAAACCGAAACGATACTGTTTTACTAGTGCAAGTAGTGAAATTGAATGTGGTGATATAACTCTTGAAGATGCTATAAATGGACCAGAAAGTGCTCAGTGGATACAGGCTATGAACGATGAATTAAATTCATTTGAAGAAAATGAAGCCTGGGAAGTTGTGGACTCACCAGTGAATAATACAGTTGTGCCATGCAAATGGGTGTTCAAACGCAAGATAGATAGTGATAATAATATAACACATCGTGCGAGGTTAGTTGCAAAAGGCTTTCTTCAAAAGCCAGGTATTGACTTTGATGAAACTTTTTCACCTGTGTTAAGACATTCATCATTAAGATTATTTTTAGCTTTGGCGGCTCAGATGAATCTTGATGTAACTCATCTAGACGTGAAGACTGCTTTCTTAAATGGCTTTTTAAAAGAAACAGTTTATATGAAAATGCCAATAGGTTTTGAATGTAATGATAATAATAAAGTACTTAAATTAAAAAAGGCCATCTATGGTTTAAAGCAATCTTCAAGAGCCTGGTACCAAAGAGTAGATAGTTTTTTAGAATCAGTAGGTTTTAAAAGGTCTCAAGTTGAACCATGTTTATATATTAAAATAAATAATTCAATTAAAATATTTATTGCTCTATATGTTGACGATTTCTTAATTTTCTCAAATAATGTATCAGAAACTGACAAAATTAAGAAAGATTTGTCGTCTATATTTAAAATAAAAGATTTAGGTAGTGTTAAACAATGTTTAGGCATGAGAATTCATGTAGATAAAGAAAATGGTAGTGTAACTTTGGATCAAGAACAATATATTGAAAAATTGTCACAAAAATTCAATATTCAGAATTGTAAAGTTACACATACACCTATTGAAGCTAAGTTGAATTTAAATAAAAGTGAACACTGTAACACTCAATTACCTTATCAACAGTTGATTGGTTGTTTGATGTATTTGGCAGTACTTACCAGGCCAGATATAGTTTTTGCGGTTAATTATTTAAGTCAATTTAACAATTGTTACAGTAATGAACATTGGGCTTATGCTAAAAGAATTTTAAAATATTTAAATTCAACTAAAAGTTTCTGCCTCAGATATACTGCTAATGGTAATTCTAAAATACAAGCCTATGTTGATGCCGATTGGGCTAGCAATGTATTAGATAGACGTTCATATACAGGTTTTTTCTTTACCTTATGTGGAGGAGCTGTATCATGGGAAACTAGGAAACAGGTTACTGTCGCTTTATCAAGCACAGAGGCAGAATACATGAGTATAGCTGATAGTTGTAAAGAGGCCATATATTTAAGAAATTTACAATATGAAATAACTAAAGAATATTATGTAATAACTATTTTTAATGATAATCAGTCAGCACAGAAATTGGCAAATAATAGCTGTTTACATAAAAGATCAAAACACATTGATATTCGTTTTCATTTTTTTAGACAACATATAAATAATAATATTATTCGTTTGGAATATTTGCCAACGTCAGAAATGCCAGCTGATTTATTTACAAAAGGATTAAGTGCAGTCAAGCACTATAAATTTATTGAAATGTTAGGTTTAAGTAAATAGAACCAAAAAGTCAATGCAAAGTTTTTGCAGATAATTAATAATAGTTTTATTTTGTTAAGTGGGAATGTTGAAATAAGTAACAAAATATAATACATGTGATGCCATCTATTATTACTTATTGGTTCTATTATCAATAGTATGGTAATACATATGACGTAATTTTGTAAGATAGAATGTTCTTATATAAAAATGTATGTACCAACAGAATAAAATATAGTTCGTTACAAAACATAGTTGTGTTCACTTCTAAGAGAAACCAGGGAAAGTATGTTCAAATATACGATCCAAATAAGGAGGAGTGTCATAGAAGTAACTTTTTTCTACGTTAAGTACAATTAAAAAGAGAGTGCTTTAAAAAGTTATTTTCTTTAAATGTTTTATATAAAACTGAAAAAGGTATGTGTATAAAATATGGTGGAAACGTCATTTAATTTACAAAGTCTTCTCCGCAAATCCTTTCATTTGATACCCACATCGTTAGAGTTGATAAACAATAACAAGTCCGCCTTCTCGAGCGGTAAAGTTTAACCATATCAATCAAACAAACATTCTTTGAAATACGATTCGAAAACATATATCTTCAAATCTTCGATCAAAAGAACTGGAAGTTTAGAAGTCAACGTTTATAATAAAGCTGTATTTAAAAATTTTTAATTTAGTTCTGTTTTACCGGAAGGTAATTCTGTACCTTTATAGATATCTGCGTATAAAAAATTCGTAGAAATCAAGAAACAAGTAGTTCCTAGTTCTAACAAGTATTACAATAATAATAACTAGAAAAACTAAGTACGTTTTTTTTTTTCTTGGAAAGAATAAGAAAATGTAAAAGAACAAAATAAAATAAAGAACAAATTCAATGAATATGATTGGAATTTCATTCGGTTTTACCAAAATAAGGAAAAAAAAAACATAAAGGAAAAACTAAAATAAATAGAAAAGATTGGAAAAAAAGAAGCACAAAAAATATACATTCAATTCAATAATATAAATGAATAGAGATAGAAATATACAGGATGACTTAACGTACGTAATTTGTTTATTTACGAAACAAGATTCATAATACCTGTAGCACGTATCGCATAATTATAGATAAACGGACGCATAAACATTTGATCTTTAACCATAATAAATATTCTAGTCATTTGATTGAACAAGATATCTAAGTCTAGTCTAGCAAACTGCAATCAGTGTTGTCAGATAGACTCATCCAATTTATACTCTCTTAAAATTCCCTAGATTGAAGCAAAATCCCTTAATTTGACTTTGAAATAATTAGACGTGTTATAATTTTTAAAATTAATTTGTTTTGTTTTTTTAAGGATGTATGAGCATGGTAGTGGGGGCACAAATTTAAAAATAGATATTTTCAATTTTGATGATAAATTTATATTATTACTTGACGATATAAGACGAAAAGTAAGAATAAAATTTTTCGATATCTGGCTTAATTTTCAAAATATCGAAAATTGAAAATTTTGTTTAATTATTTAGCTTTCGATATTTCGAAAACCAAGACACATATCGAAAAATTTTATTCTTATTTTTCGTCTACATTCATGAAGTTATAACAAAATTCATCATCAAAGTTGAAAATAAGATAAAAATAATTTCAACCCTTAATCTACCCTGCTCTTACATCCCTTATATGGAAGATGACACTTAGTTTTTTTCTTTCCTAATTCATGGCTAATATGTTTACTTTCTATTAAAAAGTTTTTTTTTTAATTTGTTTTCATTCATTCCAAATGAAAATTATCAAAAACTTCCAAAATATGTCGTTTTTTGAGATTACTCCATAAGAGCCAATGTATTTTATATCGATTTTTAATGACTTTTTTCTTAAAAATTTGCACGGTTACCTAAGCTGAAATTTTAACCACATATTCTTTGAGTAAAAGACTACCTACAAACAAATTTTGAGCCTTTAAATCAAACATTGTTATCATGCTCATACATCCTTAATAAATAAATTATATAAAAATAAATTAAAAATTTGCACATGAAAAAACTTGAAGTATAAATTTTGGTATAATTTTTAAACTTACTAAAAATCTATTTTATTGTGATTAAAAATACATAAAATTTTTATTGTTTTGTTAGATAAATACTGTTTTCGTGAAAAAAAAAAACAACATATTTTAGTACAGGCGCAAATATCATAAAAATAACATCGAAGAATACTTAATACTTGTTATTGATAGGCTTTTTAATAAACTTTCAAGCCTTTTTAAATCCACTAAATAAAGGGGAAAACCCCGCAAACTGGGTACACTAACTGCACTAGATGATTTCTGGAGAAAAGAGTCTTTTTAAGAAATAATTTGAGAAAACGTTAAATAAAGATTTTTTTGATAAGTTCTTTTTTCCACATGAATGAAGTTAGCACCTTCGATTATGTTTAAGTTTTTCGTAAATTTGTAATTTAAATTTATTCTTTTCGAAAAAAATCTCTCCTTAATGTATTCAGTATCTTGTGTTTTTTTCTAGAAAATAAATTCTTATTTAAGATAAAACTCTTTCTTTTTCCATTGTTTTTGCAATTTAGTATGAAAATATTGGTGAAAATACTACACCATTGGTAATTAATCGTATGTTATAGATGGGCTTCTTCTAGATTGTACGGCAGTAAAACGTCACTGTCTGGCTGTGAAATGCGTTTCCGGAAGAATACCATTAAGTCGTGTAGGTAATAATTATGGGTACTGATAAATAACAAGTCAGTCGATAAGCAGAATTCAGTATGTACCGTCTTAATGAAGAGTTCTCTATGGACAGTCATTGCGAACGTATGCCATTACAGTACCAAAAGTAGTTGTTGAAAATTATTGGTAAATATATTTGATAATCTAGACTGTCGTTTGCCATGAAATATTAAACATTTCATCTAGTTCGCAAAGAATTTGCTCAGTCGTGTTATATTGTGCTAACTCTGCCGTGGATAGAGTGTTACAATATAATAGCGACCAATTGCATATCGGGAAGCACATGCTTCTACGCTATAACAAAAAGAACACTTCTAACCAAAATCCTTGTAGACAGTGCTAGAGATATTTTAATCGCTTGACATAATGAGATTTTTTTTTTTTTTTTTTTTATATTTAGGAGTAATAGATTACGAATAAAACAATTTGAAATAACAGATTTCGCTTTGTTCGAGGTTTTTAATATAAAAATCGATATATTTATATTCGAATAAATTCAGTTTTACATATTGAAACAAATTATTGTGATCGGGACAAAAACGAATATGTGAAAATAAATATTAATTTTTGGGAAAATTTGTTTTATGTGGTAAACAATATGTCATCCATAAAAATGATCCATCAAATACATCCATTTTTTTTTGTCAATAATAAAATATAGTACAATATATATATTTTGAAATATAAATTGATACTAATCAATAATCAGTCTAGTATAGAGATGGGTTGGTTTACATTCACATATTTGGTGTGTGCGAGATAGTAAATGGGAATAATATGGGATACAAAACAAACCTTTATGGTTTTTGTTATATGTGCTGTGTGTGTAACATGGGTGCTAACATCAACCATATTATTAATATTATGGCATGAATGCATGCCATATTATAGAGAGGCTTTTTTGCCTAACATATAATACCTATTATATAAATATATTATATTATATTATTATTATATTTAATAATATTAGGTATATATAATACTAGCTGTTACTCGCCCGCTTTGCGTGGCGTAAAATATACCCGCTTTGCTGGGCAACATCCCCACTTGCACTCCTCCCTCCACATTTCCTTGCGTTGGATAACAGTTGTGTAATGTACACGTCATGCTCTTTTATTTGATACCCCACTTAGGTATATTTGTAAATATTCGATATTTCCTTCCCACTTTCTCGCTACATCTTTCTACCCTCCGAAGGTTAAAAAAATTTCTAAATGTAATTTAAAACATTCTGACCAAGTTTTGAACTATTAAAAGCCATAATTGAAAAATATGAATTTTTTATTCATGAACACCCCCGCAACCCCCCTTGTGGGTGGAATTTTCTTAGCTGGCCTCTACTTGGCAAAAGGAATATTCCTGCCAAATTTCAAGTCTCTAGGTCTTATAGTTCCAGAGATATCGTGATGAGTGACTATCTATCTATCTATCTATCTATATCTATAGAAAGTCTCCTATATATATATAGATAGATGATACTAGTTGAAGACTGGAAGAAAAAACAACACTATAAAAGCGTTTATTGGATTTTTATGTATATACGTAATAAATATCAAGGTATACAAAGTTTAGTCCCTAGTTTGTAACGCCTAAAAAATTTTAATGCTGCTAACAATATTTTGGTACACGTGGTTATAAGAATAGAAGTGATTCCCAGAAGTACTTCTTAAGGTATTTTTCTATCGATTTCCCGATTGACTCACAATTTGTAGTGGGCCATTCTAAAAATCTTATCAAAATTACGTAAAAGAGTAATAACAAAATTTTCACTTTCTAGGCTCTACAAATTTTATGATATTTTGGCAAAATTGAAGGATAGGCGACGTTAAACATAGAATATTCAATGAAATTAGGCATTTACAAATCATATCAGTATCTCATGTTTATCTTGTTTATCGACATGTATCGGTTTCTCTCGCTCTTGCAAATATAGGTTATTGTGCCAGTCCATTTCGTGTGATCTGGTTCCAATTAAATTAGAAATTGTTTGCTGGTTATTTTTTAAATTAAATATTTCGTCCATTGCACAATGATTAAGTACTTTGCGAAATTTATATTAGTATGTAAAGCAAGTTTTGCTATTCGTAAAGATTTTTTTCCTTGAAAGTCTTTAGGATGATGTCCCGTTTTAACATTGTTATGAGAACGGTAAGAGTATATGAGCTTGTAGCGAAATGAGGTATAATTTTCTCTAATACAATACTAGTGAAGACTTCACATACATAACACTCAATCTTAAATCAGTTGTTTACAGAACTTGTTTTTACTTGTTTCTGTCACAACCAATTTACTCAATTATAGTTTTTTTCTTTTACACTAAAAATTATCGTCTAAATATGTGATAATCCTTATTTTCCAAGTTTCTTAATAGTTAAGTTCCCGACGCTTGAATCTGCAGATATCTCTTTTTTTGATAAAACTTAATTTTTATGAATGGTAAATGATATGGGATACAAAACACACCCCGTGGGCGTGTATTAAAACCGATGATACTGGCTAGCACAACCGTTCGAGGGAAGAGTCAGGCCTTATAAATTATTTACAAAAAAAGAAAACATTTCAAAGAATTTTGTATCACTCACTGATGTAATGGAGATGAAATCAATGTTATCTAAGAATTTACTACTTTCATATACGGCGTAAAAAAAAAGATTACAAATTCTAGGTATTCTAAGTAATGCAAATCATATTTTAAATTATATTACTGAGAAAAAATGTTTTTCTTAAAAATTGCTGAAATAAATCTTTTTGAAAAAAATTCACTTTAACCTTTTTGAAAAAAATTCATTTTAACGATTCTTAAAATTATATATATTTCCGAGATATTTTACTATAATCTTTTAAAGGTAGAAAGATTAAAAAAACTGATGGAAATATTTCTTTATAAAGTACATATTATAATAATATTCTCAAGATGCTCATTTCAATTGAGAAGATGCAACAAATTTTTGTCCATCTGTACATGGAAAGAAGGTAAAACAAACAGCTGACTGAGTAATATTTGAAATACCATGGACAGTGTTGATTACGCATTCGTTTGTATTTTCACGCCATGCAAGTAAAAAAAGATAAACAAACATATACACAATATATGTAACGTACAAATTTAAAATATAAATATGTAACATATTCTAATTTGCGCCCTCACGGGTAAACAGTAATGTTTACGAAAAAATGTTTCATACAAAAGTTGTGTATTTTTTTTATAAGGATCATTTTATATATTTAAACTTTTGTTCTATTTCTAACGGTTTACAAGATGAGTCCTACAGACCCATAACCTTCCTCGACATTACTTTTTACAAAGCATGCTATGAAAATTTCAGCTTTCTTTTCGTTTTTGAGTTATCGTGCCCACAGACAGATGTACCGGCAGACAACCGGAAATGGACTATTAAGATGATTTTATGAACTCGTATACCACAATTTTGTTCGTAGCATCAATATTTTTAAGTTTTAAAAACTTGGGACTAAACTTAGTACATCTTGATATATTTCATAACTAGCTGACCCGGCGAACTTTGTTCCACCTTAATGGCAATAAATAAGCAGTTTTTTTTTTAATTGGAAAAAATACAAAAAAAATTAAATACCTACATTAATCATTCATAATTATTTCTGTATTTTAGTACATAGTTTGCTCTTCATTTAAGTACCTTGTGATACACGACATTTTTTGTTTTATTATCAGGCGCAAAAACAAACAACGCAGATGGTCTTCCGACCCGTGAACATGCCACGTATAATTTACCATGGGAAAAACATGAATGTTCTAGATTTAAACCACAAACTTTTAAGGAATGGCCTTGTGATTTGTTGATGGTCATGGCAAATGCAAGACGTATCGGAAATTGAAGTCTTTTAAATTCAAACGGCATATCGGTTGGGATCATCGGTATCTTCGGAATGAGAACTTCCTCACCTTTTAATTTTCCTATCATTATCGTAGCGTAAATTACTTTTTTTAAAAAACCTTCTCCTTGCTCTAAACTACCTCCCTGCTAATTTTCAGCTAAATCGGTTCAGCCGTTCTTGAGTTATAAGTGGAGTAACTAACACGACTTTCTTTTATATATATAGATATACGTGGTATAAAAATGGTCTCAAGAATAGATGTGATGGCTAGTATTAAAGGTAACACTCTGTACATGCAAATGACGGTGAAGTAACTTTACATTTACATTTTAAATTCTGATTTTATTCACCCTTTTACTTGTAAATATATAATCAAAGAGATATTATTATTATTTTAACATATCTCACAATCACATCTAGAGATACATACATACGAATATCTGTTTATATTTATCTATGCAAGAAGGGCTTTGTATGGGTAGGTAAGAAAGATTTCTGCCGTACCCTTTATAACTAAAGTAAAGTAATGTAATGTTTTATAAATAATATATGATTATTCATAGATATCTAAAATGTTCTGTTCATTGCGTGAGTCAATGGATACAGAGTTAGAATTTATGATGGATTAATTAAGATGTTCAACGAAGGGGAAGTGTTTTTTCTAAGTATTTTCTAATTTTTTAGTCTCGCTAAGCTAAAAATTGTGTATTGTTTGGGTAGCAAAATAAAAACATAATAGCCACTACACAATCTGGTAAGGAAATTTCTAGTAATATTTCAGGATAATATTATTAAAGTATATTAAAGAGAAGATTATCGGTTTTAGAATAATATAGTCGAATTATCACTAGGATCCTGATGATGGTGGTTAGGATAAAGATTGCAAATTTTTTAAATGATGGGACAATTAAAACTAGGTGAAATTTGACTTCTAAGATTTTATTACACTGCTTGTAAGTTAGAAGCGAAGTTCATTATTATTAAAAATTGCATCTTTTTTGTACTAGGCTTGAAGAAGATCAAAAATAAACTTTATCTTAGCCTGAACTAGGTCTGAACAGGTCTTACTAGGCATATACTAGTCTCGAACTTGGTCCGAACTAAGTCCGAACTAAGCATGATTTATTTTTTAATGAGATTTATACCAAGCCCGAAGCTTTCTCTAGCGGGGCCTGAATAGGGCGTGAAGAAGGTCGTTAGATTCAAACTACGCATTACTTAGGCCCAAATTTTCAGAGTTCACTAAAAGTCTCCGACAATTATTTCATTCGTGGCCATAATATCGAGAACAGACATTTCCAGCTGTTCTGAAATCATGAGCTCTGGAACTTTTGCTCGTGCATGATGTATTTTTCAGTTGTTATTGTTTGTGATCAAATGAATTTTTCACGAAATTTTCGGAGAAATAAAAAAACACTTTCTAGATATTAATTACTGATAAAAGAAATGTGTTTTACATGACAAGTTTGATGTTTGCTTTATTAAAATAAATAAATCTACTTATTTTTTGTCATGTCAATTTCATATTTTATCTTTGGTATGTAATCATATCATAATGACGTCAGTTCAATCACCTTTTCTATACAAAATATAAAAAAATAAAAAAAATAAAAAATAAAGAGAAAAAGGAAAAAATGAAATAATAAAAATAGTACAATGAAATACAATTTTAGATATAATGACAATAATATTTTCAAATAATATCAAACAATATTTTTATTTAAAAAAAAAAAAAACACACACACACACACGATAAGAGCAGTTTGCACGATAATGCTGTGATAAACAAGCCGTGATTACAGAGGATCGATTAATATAATAAGACCTGGAGACAAAAAAAAAAAAAAAACAAATTTCGTTGAATGGAAAAAAGGTCATCATTCTAGCGTGAATATAGGTGGAAAGGATAGTTTTAAAGATGTTTTTCCTATTTTCGCGGAATTTTGATATAGATGTTAAAATAGATAATAGCCAAACTTTAAACTCCCACTACCTTCAAGTTTTAATTTTGCGACAAAAAGTATCCTGTGCCCTTTCTCAAGATTCTAATTCTAAACCGAAAATCACCAAAATTGGTTTTACGGCTAAGACATGAAAACTGATCACATCAATTAAGTGCTTTTATGATATCTAAATATTTCCAATTTGCTCAAATTTTCATGGAAATTTTTCCTACTTAAAAAGCTTCCTTTCTAAAAATTTGCTTTTGAAAGTATGCAGGTAGGCCATTATTTCAAGTCAAAATCATGCACAAGTGAATATTGACAAGTCTCGGTTAAAGTATTTTTTTATAGCTAGCTCTATTGCCTTTGACAAGCTGGCGTATTTTTTTTTCGATTCAATGCACTAATGACTGATGATGATTTCTTATGAGGATCATCTTTCTAATTTAAAGTGCTTTTCTATCTCTTACCACTTAGGATCTAAGCTGACTAATAAAGCAACCTGGAAAACAAGATCCTATCTGATGTCAGGACATGATGCTCCCCCCCCCCCCCCCCCCCCATCAAACTCTACAACTTTTGATTGGTTAACTAAAAATAACGAGCTATAAGTTATAATAGAGTAAACAGAAATTGATTTAATAAAAATTTTTTGGGAAAAAAAAGCAAAGAAATGTTAATTGATAATATTCGGCAAAAATTTCACGTTTTATTTTTTTTTTTTGCGTTAGCACACGTGAACAAACAAAAACCACGTACGAATATAAAAAACAGAAATAATTTTCTAAGTTATTTATTAAATATTGACGTATAATAAATATTAAGTGTACAAGAAAATTCATTGTGAACAAAAATAAAAATACCGAAAAACTAGGCTGAGAGATGGGAGGGAAAATGTTTGAGGGTAGAAGCATTTGTGGAAATATTACGCACACATGTATAACAAACTAATGATGCAACAATAACATTTATAACAATACAACAAAAAATACAAGAGCAATTTTTGTAGATTAGTTTGATAAATTGTATCAAATTTCTGGTTCAATATAATATATAAATTTTATTTAATGTACTGTGAAAAAACTGATTTAAAAAAAAAAACCATACGTGAAGTCATTGGAAACACAATTTACTGTGATTTTTTGTTGTGTGTTTACTTCCATATTTCTCTTTAAGAAGGGAAACTTTCTAGCTGTAAAAATGAACAATGTCAGTTTTCAACAGGCAAACGAAGTGAAATACCTGGGAATTCACTTAGACAGAAGGCTAACTTGGCGCAAACACATCTGGTCCAAGAGAAAACAATTAAATTTAAATTTTCGAAATTTTACTGGCTGTTAGGCCATAAATCTAAGTTATCATTAGACAATAAAGTGCTAGTGTATAAAACAATTTTAAAACCTGTGTGGACTTATGGGATTCAAGTATGGGTAACTGCTAGCAACAGTAACATCGAAATTATTCAACGGTTTCAATCAAAAGTGTTACGAACGATTAGTGAATCTCCCTGGTACGTGCGTAATGACGACATTCATCGTAGTCTTGAAGTGCCCACAGTGAGCGAAGAAATTACGCGGTTCAGTGAAAGTTACTTGACTCGCCTTGAAACGCACCCAAATGTTGAAGTAATCAATCTCTTAGACAATAGTGAAAGAGTAAATAGACTAAATAGACAAAGTGTTCTAGATTTAAGATTTCGATTTACGTAAATAGTTTTAATTATAGTTTACATACTATAAATTCGATTAGGTGACTATCACTGGGTAGTTGCCGTTCATGTTATTTATTCATCAGAACTACTTATAGTTCCTTTAGGAACTGATAATAGAATATTAGGATACCAAAAAAAAAACTTCCATATTTGTATGTTTGTTGGAGATTTTATTCCGATAAAAACATTTACACGAAAAAAAAATCCTTCCACGAAATTTACCTGATGGGCAGGAAATGAATGTTTTGTTAACTTTACGAGAAGGAATCTGTAACGCTTTCAGTTCAAGATCAAACTTATCAAAGGTATAAAAACACACAGATTTTGGACAATTAACTCTTATTTACTTTTTTAGAAATATCTCCCAAAACAACTCCATTTTAACATAAAATTTCACTGCTCTGTTAAAACAATTTTGCGTGAGATTTCTGTTTGTTTCAACTATATACAAAAACATTTTATATTGAATGCTTTCATTATGGAAGTTATGTGCATCTGTATTGGTAACCAATAGTTTGCGTTAAACTATTGGTTTAACTTTACACAAATGAATGTTAAATTTTGTAAATTTATGATAAAATTATAGCTATCGAACTCAAATTCATGTGGAAATAAATTCGAAAAATTAAATATTTTTAGAGATCTATCTGCCGAAACCGAAGATACAAGTTTTCAAAAAATTTTCTTCTACATTATTGAATATAATTTTGAGATAAATCAAAACTTCAGAGTAAAAGTAACCATTTTCAAAAAATTATTTTCACTTTATTTTACCATAAAGTTTATTGAATATATATTATAGTGCGCAGTACTGAAGCTACGTAAAACGTAAGAAAAAAGTTGAATAACACGTCTTTACAGCACGTAAAAACGAAAGCACGTAGATTGATTCTTAATGAAATGTAATTTCTTATATTTGATGACAAAACGGAAACGATTCATTATAGCTTCTAATAATGTTTATTCTTTTTTTTGCAAACAGAAAGTATCTTAAGGCTGTTATGGGCATAGTATTAGAAAATTCTAATTATTTTTTTAGCATATTATAATACAAAGACCATCAAAAGTTGGAGTAAATTCCATCTATATTTCGAGATATATACCTCAATTCAAGTTCGAATCATTAACATGGAGAGAAAATAGAGGATGCTTTTTTAACAAGTTTTTTAATTCGAGAAAAAAATCTAACTTTCAGAAAGTTAAGGTTAATGCATTTCGTCTGGTGCGTCTGGTCGTCAACACGATAACTCAAAAATGATAAGAGATATAGGTCAATTGGGTCTATGGACCCATCTTGTAAACTATTATAGAGAGAACAAAAGTTGAAAATAAAATGATTCTTATAAAAAATAAATAAATAATTTTTGACTGTAACAGTTTTTCGTAAACATCATGGTTTTTCCGTGAGGAATCAAATTAAGACAAACTTGGTGTGCATTTTCTACAAAACTATAAATGATAGAGAGATGAAAATTTGTAGGTAGCTTTACTAACTGAGGCTTATAAATGATTTTTGAAAAAATTTCTAGAATAATTTTTGAAAAATCTTTGAAAACTAGAAAAAATGGCTTTTTCAAACTTTTCTAATGAATGATATTAAACATTGTCTATAGAAGGTTTTTCAACAATTAAGTCCGTCAGTTGTATATTTTCAGTTGTTCATATTTTCGTTTATGTTCCTACCGACCTACTAATCTACCAATGTGTACATAAAAGTAGACAGTGATACCACCTATAGTAGTAGTAACTGCTACCAACCTAGTAGGTAATAATTAATAATCGATACATATTTATTGAACCAATGGTAAATATGAAAACTAGGTATACCTGGTAGTAAATATATTTATATTAGTTAGATAGATGAATATAATGTATATAATATAAAGTATATAGCTTAGATTTATTTATTTATGTTTGAGTACATATATATTTATTTGTACAATGTATTCCAAAAGTTAAACTTCAACGTGTAGGTATAATGAACAAGCTTTTAGTTGCGAACACAAAACACTTCAAACAGTCATAATTCGTAAAATTTAAATAGTCAGACGGATTTGAATGCGATTTTAACCGTAAATATACTAAATTCAGAATTCGGTTAATAGGGAAGAAATATGATTCCAAACTTATTACTCTCGGGTTTTTTGGAGTGGCTGAACACGAATATCGCGTCAATACTCTTGTCCGAGGAATCTGATGCGCAGGATAAACGGTATCTCCGTCGTCTCCTGGAGTTTTCGGGAAATTTGTAATATAATCGGTGAGCCTCCTATAACAAATTTTGTCGAAAATTCCGCTTTGGAAATATCTTCTCTTCAGTTGGTGTTAGTTTTTGATGATGTCTTCAGTACTAGGCGAACATCTATAAAAACTTAATATTAACAGAATAATTACTAGTTTTACTTTAATACAATTATTATTATAAAATGCATTTATGTAATATGCAAGGTATACTAAGTTTAGTCTCAAGTTTGTAACGGTTAAAAATATTGATGTCACGCACCAAATTTTGCTATATGTGTTCATAGAATCACCTAATTAGTTTTCCATTTCCGGTTGTCCGTCCGTCCGTCTGTGGACACGATAACTCAAAAACGAAAAAAGATATCGAGCTGAAATTTTTACAGCGTACTCAGGACGTAAAAAGTGAGGTCAAGTTCGTAAATGAGCATCGTAGGTCAATTGGGTCTTGGGTCCGTAGGATCCATCTTGTAAACCGTTAGAGATAGAACAAAAGTTTAAATATAAAAAATGTTCCTTATCAAAATATAAACAACTTTTGCTTGAAACATTTTTTCGTAAACATCACTGTTTACCCGTGAGAGCGCCAATTAGGCGGAAATTTTATAGTATGTACCATACTTGAATATCAGTTATATATGTGTGACATGTATGTATGTGTTATGTGATTAAGAAATCAACACTGACTATGCATGGTATTTCAACAATTAATTCAGTCAATTGTTTGTTTTCACTTGTTAAAATAGTATCATTTTACATATTATGATAAACTAGCTGTGAACTACCCGCTTTGCTGGGCAACATCCCCACTTGCACCCCTCCCTCCACATTTCCTTGCGTGGGATAACAGTTTTGTAATGTACACGTCATGCTCTTTTATTTGATACCCCACTTAGGTATATTTGTAAATATTCGATAATTCCTTCCCACTTTCTCGCTACACCTTTCTACCCTCCGAAGGTTAAAAGTAGATAAAAACAATAGATCTTTGAAGCTGGTTGTATATCGTGTCAATATTTGAGCTTAATCGATGCACAACTTTTTTAGTTTTTGAAGCATATCCCTTTCAACCACAATTTCAACCCCTTACTCTACTATAATATGGATGTATTATACATAAAAACCTTCCTCTTGAATCACTCTATCTATTAAAAAAAAACTGCATCAAAATCCGTTGCGTAGTTTCAAAGATTTAAGCGTACAAAGGGACATAGGGACATAGGGACATAGGGACAGAAAAAGCGACTTTGTTTTATACTATGTAGTGATAATAAATGATTTTCTAACACACTGTATAAATAAAATATAATATTTTGTATCTATTAAAGACATTGATGAAAATACCATTCTAATGAATTATGAACTATCATCGTATTTACAAAATCAATGTAAGGATATACTACTACACTAGTGTGCCTCCCACTAAACTGTACTTCCCCGTGTACCATACCGTACGTCTATCTACATCTACACTATCTATACATTCAATAACCTATCATATTCATTCAATGTATATCGTGCTTATTATTTGTACGTAGAAAATTAATCAGTATAATATTGATTTTGTTATATAAATTTTATGTAATTTATTGTGAGAAAACCCATTGAAATATTTACAGAATATATATATATATATATATATTACAGAATAATTCATTTCAATCTTTTGTATTCAATCTTTTTCATGGAAGATGATCATCTTATACTATATTGCCAACAAGTTTTACATCATATACACGGTAACATTATATTAGCTTGTAGTCAAATGAGGTGTAATTTTTAGAGTATTACTGTACCACACACACATATCAGTTGCTTGCAATACCTCTACTGTATCTGACCAGTATCTATCTATCCATCGACTGTTTTTTTTTTCGTATATCCACCTCTAAAAACAATCGTCTATAATTGTGATTTGTTTTTAATTTTTCATTAAAAATATGTGGTTTTCAAAAATTATTAAACTCGTTTTCCTCGAAATGTGTTTTTATAAAACAGTTTCCACGATTCTGACAAATGTATTTGACCTATAGACTTATATCTTTCTCCAACTTGTTTAAAAAAAAAAAACCGTGGGAAGGGTCTGTTGTGATCGTTGAGGTCCACACGAATAACTTCCCAGCATAAAAAATAGTTATAAAGAAGAAAAAGAACCCGCCCTACTCGACAGAATGTTATGAAATTTGGATCATATTGCCGTAAATACGCTTCGATGGACACCGTAACGAAGTCGATATCAATGCTCACACATACACAAACACACACACACGCACACACACACACACACACACACACACACACAAACTTCTTCTCCAAATTGGTGGTAATGCCTTGTCTTGACCATGAAACGTAGAGATATGTTGAAAATTTCGATTTCGAAAATCGAACCCTTGACAATAACTTCCTATACTGAGAAGTTAATTAAATCCAGTCCCTAAATCTCCAAAATCTGTCAACGAAAATTTTATGTTGTCGCCATTTTTATACCAATTTTTTTATATACCAGTTTTTACAAAGGCACAAGAATTGACCACTGAAATCGATGATAATAAATCGGCAATAGATACGCACCCAATTTTAGAGCTATCATTTTTATTCGAAACAAAAATTGTAGTTTGTCCTAATTAGTCCAGTAATTCTACAAACGACCCAATGTTCAAATCAAATTTGATGTTACTCAGAAACCAAAAATAGGGTCGTGTAGATTGAAACATTCATAAAACGAACAATGTTTTGCATTTCTGTAGAATATTATGAAAAAAAATTTTTTTTGGTCATAAATAATAAAGTTTCCCAAAATAAATAAAATCGTCGATTTTTTGTCTGTAAAACTTAAAAAATCCCTTAAAAATTACATTGCGTTGCGTATATACAGGTTCAGGTAAATTAACCTCTAAATGTGGTTATTAAAATTGGTCAGAGAACATTTCAGAATCTTACATAATTGAAAGTAATATTTTAGTTATTAAATATATGTTAGTAGCACTATTGACTGGCCCATCACATACACCCACCCTGTTTGTATGTATGTATGTTTGTTGCGTACCTTTCATTCAGGGACATTTTAACCTTTGATTATTATTATAAAAGGTCACTAAATAGTGAAAATTTCGAAAATCATTAAAATTAAATGACATTGGAATTCTATTTTTCCATATATATCAACATGTATTATTACATGTTACGTCTGATGTGGTCACGTTTTTCAAAACGTAATTTATAGTAATTAGTTAAAATATATGTCGAATTCTATATAATTCTAGGTATATCGATTTAATTTTAATAATACTGAATAATGACGTGTTTTTACCTGTTATTTAATGTTTAGATGTTATGGAAAAATTTTAATAATTTCAATGGTACTTTATAGAACACTAGCAGTTATTACCAGCGTCGCTGGGAAACTTTAAAATCATAACTGCGTTATAGCCTTCCCTTCTATCACTTATCTCTTCTTTTGTTCACAATTTCATGAGTTTTAACTTTTTGGCCTGGAACTCAAATTTTATTGAAAATAAAATACAACCCAGTGCTTGCTGATAATGTAGTATTCTAAAGGTGAAAAATTTTTTTAAATTAGTTAACTACTTGATACAAAAAGGGTGAATTGATCCTGCAAACTTTCATCCATCTAAGGGATAAATTGCGAAGAACAATCGTTCTTACTTATTTTTCACTACTAAGATAAGAACAATCGACATATGCATCATATTGGGCGAGAACTTAATACACTCATCTGCCAATGCCCATTCCATTTCGTCTACAGGCCAAAAATTAATAAACCATAAACCCTATTTTGTAAAATGACATATAACATACAAAATTAAACTTTGGAAAAACATAATCCGAGCTAATTAAATAAAACTAAATTATCCAATTAGAAAAATTGAATCCCTAAAAGTTCAATTTTTTTTTTATTTTTATAAATTAATTTTTATTATTATTATTTTTACAAATTCTAACAAGTAAGTAGAAACAGAATCAGATTTGTAAGAAAATAAATTGAGAAAGAAAAACACTAATCTTAGTTAAATACCTATAAGGATTAGTTTTGTTAGTCGTAGAGAAGAATTTGGATTATACGTCAGAATGGTAGAAATAGTGAACTTGATGGACTTAAGAATTTTATAGAATAAAATCAATTAGTTATTTGTTATTTGACGTTAAACAAACTTTACGTTGGTACAAACATACAAACATGCAACGTCATAATATTTATATTTAGCTTTAAGGTTATACGACCACTAGAGCAATTTATATAATTTATGTAATTGTAGTCATTATCATGAACCAAGTTTAGATTAGGAGGAAAAAGCCTTCGATGATAATTTTTACTGCGACTAGTTTGACCAATTGAACTCCCTCAAAGTCGCGGTACACCTCTAATTAATTAAGGTAATTCCTGAATTACACTACATTCATTTAACATGAGTGCTGATATGTCTATTCCAAGTGTTAATGTCATTTGAGAGAGACTTTTTATCATTCACAAATAATGTGTTCCCGAAAAAACTTCAATTGCCGAAGTAAATAATGTTTTTTTTTTTTTTTTTGGAAATTTAATACTATTTTGAGAATTGATGTCGTGTGATTCGACAACTACCAAAATTTAAAAGACTGTGTAATGAGTGATTCCATATGTGCATGACACTACCTTTAATTCAAAGAGCCGTTTAATTTTCGTCATTCCCGACAAATATTGACATAGTGTCCATCAAATAGTAGGTTGCAAACGTTCAATTTAAAGTCTATTCCCGAAGCCGATTATGACCCTTCTATTGCTCAAAATCAATTCATGAAATTTTCTTTTTCACAGATCATTTATCATGTTGTCTTAGAGAAAATAATATTTAACAAATTTAGGTCTTGTTTGAACTTACACAGTAATTTCCGAATCAAAATTTTTTGTCAGAATGTCGTACAATGTGAAAATGACTGTAGCTTTTTAAGAATAAATAGTGTACTGTTAGTATCCACACATCTTTCAACTAAATCCTTCTTAAGTTTTAAGAATTTTCCTAACTGTGGTTTTATTTTTCTAAATATTGAATGCAGCTGACTATTATATATTTCGTTTACAAGTAGCCTCTATAATAACGATGTTTCTAAGAACAATGTAAAAAGGCTTTTAAGTTTGACGTAAACAAGTTTGTATAAAACGAATGTTATATAAAATAATTTATATAACTATTTACACATGGATTCATTGTTCCCTTTAGGGGCTCCGTAGAGTGAAAATTGTCATGATTATTACAAAATATGGGAAAAAACGTTAAAATTACTAATTTGATTGAAATTTCGTCTGCGTTTTAGAGTATTACTAGATGGGTCCTATGGATCCAAGACTTAAGACCTATGTTACTCATTTACAACTGTTATTTGACCTCACTATTTACGTCCTGAGTGCGTAAAAATTTCAGCTTGCTTTTTCAGCATAAAAATTGACAGACGAACTTACAACGGAAAATGGACCAATTAGATGATTCTATGAACAGCTATACCAGAATTTTTTTCTTATCATCAATATTTTTTTACAAACTTGGGACTAAATTTAATATACTATGTATATTTCATATAAACATGGTATAAAACTTTTTCAAAAGAAAAATTAATTGTTTTACATGTATTCGTTCTATTTGATAATATTCAGAATATAAATAATTTTAAATAAAATATTACAAATTTTACAATTTTTTATACTGTTTGCTCATTATGTAATTACAGGTAATAAAAACAAGTTAACAACTTGTTAAATATTTTGTTTAAAAATACATATTATTTTACTAAAACTATTTCTATTTACATTCAAGGTCAAGTGGATAAAAATTATTTAATAAATTTATTTTTTGTTATTTTATTTTCTAATTTTTAACAGGAATTCTATACAAATGAATAAGGTTTCGTATGATGGCTTGATAGGTTATTTTGTGAAGAAGGCTGGGTTCAGGGTCTATCTGAGATTATATATTTTGTATTTGATTAGCGTTCAAGTCTGGCGTACAAAATATTATAATTTAAAATAAAAGTTCTGATTAAGCTACTTTTTCTTGATATTTACACAATTTTCCTTCAAAACTTTTCAACAGTAACATTTATAGAACCTTTTACTCTCTTAACTTTTTCTTACACTTACACGATTTTGTTATTTATATATAATTCTAAGATTTATAATCTTATTAACTAACAAAAAAAATCCACCCTTATATGTGGTGCTGTATTATAAGTAATAGTATAATGGGGGATGTTAGTTTGATGAAAGTATGAGTACTAATTGAAATAAGGGTATATATTGGATTAGGTAACTGATTTATTTTTTGTAAATTAATCTATTAGAGTTTAATTATTTAATTAATAATTTATTTCATATGGGTAGTTTTATGCTGTTATAAGATTTTAATTGTATTATTATAAATAAATGTTTTATTTTTATTTATTTCATATTGAAAATTCTTATTTTATTATACGAGTGAATCAAGTTAAGCAATATTTCAAGTTCTAAGCGAAATATTTTGTATTGATGACAGGCCTTTGAAAATTTGTCTTTTAAATGCCCATCGATCATATTAATATAGGATCCGAATTGGGATCGACCTTCACTCATCTGGTAACCGAATTAAAGTTTTTTTTTTTTTTGAAATGTAAAATGTTTACAAATATTCCTGCAATGGTCAAGAATACTTTTAATAAAAATGTCAAAAGTTCAAAAGCTTGTAAACGTATTTGCAACATAATTATTTTGACTTTGATATACAATTCAATGAATGAAAATGCGATAATGCTGGACGAAAAAAGGCATTAACTTAACTGCTGTATATTTCGTACATGCTTTTACTTTCGAGTACCTAGACCAAAAGTCGTAAGACAAGCAAGTAAAAAAAAATTTTACTTTTGGTATTTTACTTAAGGTAGTATTGACTTTATTCTTTTAGGTAGGCCATTACGAACATATTTATTTACATTTCAATAAGGTACATAAAAAATAAATTTCTTTCGATAAGCCGATAGGGTGAAGATTGACTTTAATTCACATCTTAGACTATATTAGAAAGAAATCTAGGACGAACAAGAAATTTATATGTATTAGAAATAATGGAAAAATGATTTTTTTTCATTATAAGCTGTAGTTGCATCAAAAGTTTAGGATCTGCGGTTTGTTTTATCTGCAATTTACAATAAAATGAAAATAATTGTAACGAAAACAATAAATTGAGCTTATTGTAATAAATTGTTTTATCATTTGTATACAATTATATTTTTCTAGGAAATTCAATCACAAAAAATAAATGAATAAAAAAAAAACTGATTGAAATTTTATTTTCCATATTAAAAAACAAAAAATAAATTGCAAACAAATAAAATTTGATAAAGTATGAATTGATTAATTGAACTTATTATTAGAAGTTCAATATTTCATGATATTCAAAGCCTTCATAAGAAATCCTGTTTATGTTCAGCTGATAGAAACAACCAAAATGGACACCAAGAATTGGTAAAATTTGCGTGTTTTTTGAAAGAAAAACAAAGTAAAACTTACCTTTGTAAATTTTTTTATCTTGAAACTTTATATAAACAATTTTCACGCAAACAATCGTTAACAGTGTCACTCCAAATGCGAATGTTATCATCCATTGAAGACGAGTTCTTGCTAATAAGTTAAATTACTGAGTAATCAATTTGACTGAATGAGTATTTCTTTAGTAAAAGCCTTAACTTTTCAAACAATAGATAACAAAAAAAAAAATTTTTTTTGAATCCGACTGACATATAAAATGCATTTTATGGTACATTGATTCATTAAAACGAAAATCTTCAAAAAAGAAAACTTTCAAATTTATTTTAGATGGAAACTATGCTCAACAGGATGTTCAAAATTATATTTTGAGCTAGAGAACTAAGGTGCTGTGCAATTTTTAAACACCCTATATAGTAGATAGGTAGTAGGTACATAGGTAGGTAGTTTTATATCCACATAAATTTTATTTCAATAGAAATATGATATACATTTCATAAACATTTATGTTCAAGTAAAATATTATTTTATGTGTGCTTTTCTTTTTGAATTTGTGAACATTTTTCAATTTCCTTTTTAACAATAGCATAAAAGAGAATATTATTTGTATCTACCTACCTACCAACTACCTACCTACATCTGGCTATCAACATTACCTACCTAGTGTGGTAGGTAATGTTGTTCATGTGAACAAACAGAGAACCAAACCAACACACCACCTTACTGACTGGCCTCCACATCTAACCAATCTATTTTACTTTTTACCTTACTGGTAATAAATTGGTAGGTAACTGTATACCATTACTAGGCCATTTATACAAGATGATATGTTTATGTTAATACACAATAAATCAGACGTTTATGAATCTAATATGACTATGGTTAGGTTAGGTTAGTTTGGCTGTCCTGGGATGGGATAAACTTAGGCCATAGGGTCCGTTGTGATACCGAAAAAGGGTTGGCCCATTCCCGGCCACGACTTCATGAACCATTTGGATTGATTAAGAACAGCAGGAGAGCTTTGACGTCGACGGACTCCAGGTGAGAGAGGTCGTCAAAGAGAAGCTGGCTCAAGTAAGTCCATCTCCTCATGACAAGAGGTGGGCAGTGACAGAGAATATGAGGCATTGTCTCCCCCTCCTCACCACTATGACAGGTCCTGCAGTAGTCGTGATACACTGCCAGGCGTAGGCGTTCAGCATGCCTGCCGCCCAACCAGTGTCCTGTAATAACCGAAAAAACTTTGTGAACCTAGGCCCTTTGAAGTGATATAAGATCCAAAGCCTGTGATTGAAAAATCAGTAATCATTAATTAAAAATTCGTAAGAGTTTTTTAAATTCATCAATAAATTTGTACCATTCAAATCAGTTTATTAAATATGGTGGGAGCGCAAATAAATGTATAGTCAATATTAAGAAATAATACGTTCATTATTTAACTGCACCTCCACCATTTATTCAATGTATCTACATATTATTCTATATAATACCAAAATAGTTTATGCTTCATCTTTTATGTTTGTTCTTGTCTTTTATCAGATTCCTTATCGCACACATGTACAAACTTTCGAATCCATAAAATAAATTTTTTTACTATAGTTTTTTACCAAATAAACAAAGAAATCGTTGTTATATGCTGTTTGTAAGTTGATGACAAAAAACAAAATTCAATTGAATTTTAAAATGAGTTCATATCCCTATAGATGATGTGAGCAGATATGTTAGGATCGATTTACTGAAAATACGGATTGATGCGGGGGAAACGGGATAGAGAAAGCTAAGGTTACAGAATTGGTACATATATATGTCAGCATAAAAATCATTTAAGAATAAATATTAAATGCCATATTCTCTATAACAATATTATTATTCTTTAACTTTCTTTGCAAAGAATACGTACAGAATGATTTATTATACCCAATTAAAAGTATATAAGTAAAAAATGTAAACCATACGATGTAGATCTCCAAAATGGTAAATCTCCGAAGAAGACTTGACAGTACTCTACTGTTACCTTACTGAATTTGCGAGTAAACTGATCGCATTAAATTAAAATTTCGTTTTAATTTTTTTTTCTTCAAATTTTTAATTTTGAACTATCAAGACTAATTTGACTGTCTTTATCTTTCACACTTATTTTTATATTTGGCTGCTTCTGTCTAGCATACTTGGAATTGTACTTTGATCTTGCTGTACCACATATGCAAGACAAGAACAAGACTTTCCAAGAATAATCAACAAGGTAAAGATGCTAGACCCATTACCCTAAAATCAAACAAAGACAGTCAAATTCAGTTTTGGTTTTGGTCTTGATCTTGGTCTCATTCATCTCTAACCTAGAACCAGCTTAAATACAAAAAATTCATAAAAGATGGAAAAAAAAGATAAATAACTTATTTCATTTTATTTGTTTATCCGGCTCGAAGGACCAAATTTGTGAAGATACATGTTTATATATAAATGAGAATCAATCAATCCAATTAAAAAAAAAGTATGGGCTAGAAAAATATGTTTTTCGAGGACTATCATGAAAGCGTCAAATTAACGCTTTACGCTTCATGACTTCCATCACTCATGATAATTTATATAAAAATTATCACTTTAAGTACACTACACTTTTTTTTTTTTTTTACAAAAAGGTTTTATTTAGAGAAATAAAATACAAATCTAAATAACCTCATTCATCATTATACATCATTTTATATGAATCATCATCATACATTTTATTCAATTCAAATTCAATTCTATCTCTATTCAAAACAAACAAACAAACAAACAAACAAACAAACAAACACTGTAGAGTGATGACGACATAGAACAAACAAACAGCTTCGAACTGAACTAAAACTATAAACATACAAAAACAAAACTAAATATAGTAAGCAACTCAATCACATTCATATTGTCTTTGGTTATATTTAGTTGATAGGTGCATATTGTTAGAATAGAAATGATGACAATCTAGTAGCAGGTAGTTAGTATTTGAATATGTATATATAAACTAACTACCTACCTATCTACGTATATACGTATATACCGAATGACTACCTACCTCTAACAGTATTATATAGCTTTATCATTGTAATATGAAGACAAGTGAACATCATTATCAAGTATAGAAAACAGACCTTGTTTTTCATTTATATAGGATGATTAATTTATATCTTTTCTAAGTCATATATGTATAGATTGTTTAAGGACGTTTCTCGGGAGAGGCAAAAAAAGTTCCTACTCTTAGGAAAGTCTTTAAATCGTGTATATGCATTTCTATTAATGGCCTTATTAATATTAGAAGTAAATGTTTTGTTAAATTTCTAGTTTAGTACTGGGAAAATTTGCGTTGAGCTGTTAAAACGCTAATTTTCTTAACTTAACAATTTGGGAAACTAACATTCATAAGGTAAAATCATGACAGATACTTTATTATAAGTTATTTCTTCTATAAGTGATTTTCTCTGTAAGTGGATTTTTAGGAAAAACTGGTCGAATAGTTTTTGAGATACGGACTAAAACCGATCCAAATATTGTGATATCTGAGAAACTCTGCATCCAATCATTAAATTAACCCGATTTTTATACTTTTTAGATCAAAATTACCCCATCCACCGAGTTTAATCAAATTCAAAAACAAATTTTTTTTGCAAAAAAAATAAAAAAATTGCCAAAAATCGATTTTTTTATATCCAATTTCGATAAAAGTTGAAACATAAGGTAATTTTGACCCAAAAAGTACAAAAATCGGGTACATTCGATGACTAGTCTACTAGTTTTTGAGAGATACGGACTAAAATCGAACCAAACATTGCGATATCTCAGAAACTCATTGTAGCTTTGTAGCTTATTATAGGTGAGACAATTTTTAAAATCGGTCAAATAGTCAATTCAAAAATGACAATTTTCTTATCAAAATTGAAAATTAATTAATTTATCGTAAACCATACAGAGAATCGACTCGAAATTTTTACAGAAGATGTATTAAATACTCATTAATTGACACAAAAAATTTCAGTTATTTGGTAACAGTTTCGTTTTGGTATCGTAACACTTCAAGAAGGTCATAGAAAAAAATATTTTCTACTTTTGTGTAATAAAACTTTGCCATTTTAAAGTATTTATTTAAATTTCAATTAATTGACTTATTAAAGCTTAATCGCCTTAGAGCAAGAAAGCAAATTCAATTATTAAACTGTTTTAATCATCTCATTTTTATATTTTCATAATATGAACAAGTAAGAACATTAGCAGATTGTTTTTACACAATAGATCCTTCAGACTAGAACGCTTTAAGGATAAAACTTCATTAAATAATCAAACTGTTTTATTATTCCAAGCATAATAATTTATTATTCAATATACAATAAATAATGAAGACAATTGAAACTAAGTATACATAAAGTAATTTCAGAGTCAGTGCAATAAAGGTAGGGTGTATGTGCTACGTACAGATTGGAAGCGAATCGAAAGAGAGAACTTTAAACTTTTAATCAAAGCTGTCAGAACGATCGTTTAATAAGTCTTATATACCTGCTGTGAGAGATTGTATTGTATGTTCATGATTATACTCTGTGGATATTCATTTATTTTTACTCTCCGTGCATTATAGCATAGCCGTCTATGTAAAAATATCAGTCAGCTTTAAAATATCATGTTTACAAATTAGCCATTTCTTTTAATTTAAAAAATAAATGTGGTCTTTCCAGTTGAATAAAGAAGTTTTTAGTTATTTGTTTATCCGGATCGAAGGACCAAATTACACAATTAATATGATCTTCGTCAATACAGTATTCTTAGTTATCGAGACTCAATAAAAATCAGGGAGGTTCCGATGACTAGACTTATTCCGATAACTGTGATTGTATGGAATTAATTACAAATAAAATAAAATATTGCAAAAACAGCATTGAAATGTATGTAATTAAGCAAAGAAGAAGAAACAAAGAATAGTCCTACGGACCCAAGACCCAACTAACCTATGTTACACATTTACGAACTCGACCTCATTTTTTTTCAGCAGAATATCTTTTTTCGTTTTTAAGTTTTCGTGTCGACCGACAGACGGGCAAATCGACAGACAACCGAGAAGGAACTTATTAGGTGATTTTATGAACACCTATGCCATAATTTTGTTCGTAGCATCAATATTTTTGCGTTACAAACTTGGGACTCAACTTAGTATATGGAGTTTGGAATATTAGATTTATGGATCTGGAAAAGAATATATCAAATAAAACAAAATAATTTTAAATATAAGTGTAATTTTTTCTAAAAGAAAAGAATACTTAGGTCATGAACATGCGGTATCGGGCACTGAAAATTACCGCAAATATTAATATTTTAGTTTGAAACTATATTTTGAAATTTAATAGCTTCCAATAAATGCATGATATTTAACTAATTATTTGTTACTTCATTTGTTTCGAATATACATCGAATATAAATTCTATGTATTGAAAATAACACCCACCTTCAATTTGCTCACGTCGGTAGGTGGTTTCAATCCAAGTATTTATATATAATTTTTTAATACTTTATACAATACACCATCATTTTAATCAATCAATTAAATCAATAAATATAAATAATAAACATTGTGTTTGTTTTATATCATATACTAACAAATATATAAATGTATATGATGTTGTTATAACATTTCAATTAAATTTATTTCAAGTTTTTTTTGATATTTTATACACATTTGATTTGTTTCACAAGTTGATCTCGTATGAAGTGCGCAAAACAAAGTATGATTCTTAAGTTCCATTCGCGAACTGTCAGCTGATCTTTAAAGAGAATACTTAAAAGGGGCCAATTTTACATTAACAAAGGAGCGTACTTGTGGTACTACAAGACAAATATGATCTGAGTACAACCGCAGGCGTTCCGAGAATCTTATATTACTTCCAAGGGCCTCTTTTAAAAAAATTGTTGCGGCTATTACAGGACACTATCGTGGTTTTTACATTACAATGTCTCAACTTCTCTGTGATTGCCCAGCTCTGGCCATGAGGAGATGGGCTTACTTGAGCCAGCCTCTCTTTGACTACCTCTCCGGCCAAAAGTCCGTCGACGTTAAAAAATTTCTGCTCTTCTTAAACAGCTCCTAATGGTTCATGAAGTAGTTGCCGGGGATATGTTAGGTTCACACCGGTACTGATATAGTGATATCCACAGTAAACTTCTTTGTGACATTATCGTTTCTCGCTCCAATTTGTGCGCTAGTTTGTGCGAGTCTTCAGGAGGGTTTAACTTCTCTAACACTTCCTTCTCCTGGTTCTGGACTTTCAATTTCAGTAACCAAAAACCTTTATCAACAGATTTGAAGATATATATTACTAAAAGGTAGGATAATTATGATCAATTGTGAGAATGTCAAGTTACAAAAAATCATCTCTAAATTCCTTCATGATGTACGTGGTGGATTGCTACTTTCCATAAATGTGACAAGTATTAAATTTATTTGTTAAATAAATTTTAAAATATTTAGAAATTATCAATCAAAATTAATTCAACCATATTAGTCAATTGTTTATTGATGCAAATTTATTCTCTTCATACATTTGAGCCATAGAAAAAAAAAAGTATTCCAGCAAACCCTTGTAATAAAAAAAAAACTTTTTGAAGGACAAGCTTTAATTATACTTATACATGGCTAATTGTAAAAGTTGGAGGTGCTCAATTTAAAATATAAAGAATAATTTGAAATCTTGTCTTTGAAAAAGTGTTTGTTTTAGTTTTGAATTTAAATTAAATTATAATAATTATTAAATATGGTGGAAGCGATAAAAAAATCTTGTCTCGCATGCCATAAAAATGCATTATCATCCGATTTACATATGTTATCTTCTCAGGAAACCGTATCATTTGATACCCATACCATGGGAGTACATAAAAAATAATCTTGCACGCTATTTGGGATTTAGAATGACGACACTTAGCTAACCCATTGTTATACAAACGAAACGTGTATACTAAATTTCAGCATAACCTAACCGGTGGAAGATAACTGGTTTAAAATTTATTTGCAAGATTTGATCCGATCAGACATACAAACAAACATTGTAAGTTAATTTAAAGCTTGTAAAAAGCTTATTACTCTACCACTGAATAAATACCAAAAGTACAAAATACCAAAAACTCTATTGAAAACCAGACCATAGAAATGTGTGGACAAATCTTTCCCGTTTGACAAATTTGATTGATACGATATCTTTATAAAAAGGTAAAAGCTTTCAACTCACCACTTGATCGAAAGCTTATGTATATATAGTTTTATTTTGCTTTTTTTTTTTTCATTTTAAAAGCTGCTATACCTACCTATGTGTATATAAAATGACTATAAGCTTACCATTTATATATTTATTTCTGCATAAAGTTGGAACGTTGCTTTGAATAGATAAATACACCGTTACCTAGTAGGTAGGCAGGTAGGAGGTAGGTAGGTAGGTAGGAAGATAGGTTAGTATAGGCATATATGTATGTAGTAATAGGTGTATGCAGGATTTACAGGGTGGGTCAGAATGACCGTATCATATATTCTCTCAAAATATATAATTTCCGCAATCTCCTTCTTAAAAGTTTTTTTACTTGATTTTGGGTGATATCTCAATAAAGAACTCATTTATCGTCTAATTCATTCATGTTTTGTACGTTTTCAATCCAAATGACTCAATTTACAATGTTTCATCATCAAATTCAGATAACTAATATAATAATATAAATTAAGAAACACTATGTTTTTTGTGTTTTTTTGGATGTGTTGGATGTGTTGTTACACATCTAGTGTAAAAAACACGATCATTTTGTAACTAGTGAAAGAAATAGCTATTTGTTAATTTTCAGGATTTTCTTACGTTCGATGTAGACAAATAGCAATTCCTAATAGTAAATATGGCTCAAAACAATCCATAAACGAAGTAATGTCTGAAATATCGACCAAAGCAAATACAAAGGGTGATTTTACACTTGTCCCTTTTTGTTAAAACATTTATGTTGATAAGCAAGATAAATATCATCGAAAAATTTGTTTTATTCCGACTGATTCATTCTGTAAACTCGATACTCATACATATAATAATATAGAGACGATATATACAATTGATGCTTTCACAAATATGGTAAAAAAAGTCGTACAGCCGGAAAATTATAAAACCGCTCCAATAAACAAAACAAGAATAAACAAACAAACAAATATATACAAAAATAAAAAAAAATTGCAACATTTTATAGTTAGAGCTTTATATTAGAGCTTGGTATGTAATATTATAGTACTGGAGCTATTATTATATAGCATACATATGCTATCTACAGTGAAGTCAGTTCTTTCTAGTTGGAAATATTTTTGTATACTGTTACAGGGAGATTTATTTATGCCAATATTGCCAAAAATACAGCTTATTTTAGCCAAACCTATTTTCCTGAAAGATGCTTAAAATTGTCTTTCGCACATCTATAAAAGAAATCCATGCATAGTGATGAAACAAATATTTTTACTTAGAAATAAAAGTTAAAAAGTTTAATAAACTGTTTCGTATTGGATTCTAATACTAAGAAAGACTCTATCTAGCGATAATGAAAAGAAATATAGTTGGCAACTGATGGGCGTTTTGGCATGATTTATAATAAACATACAAATGTTTATCGGGGCGAACGTTATGTCGAAGGTTTTATAGATACATTTTGCTGCAGCCGTCAAAACCGCTTAGTTAAAACAAAACTGAATTATTTAAAAAACTTTTAAATTTATTAATTGATTCTAAATTTTAAAATCTTTTTTTTTTGTTTCAGGTACGTTGAATGCTATTTTACAAGCTCCAAGTAAGTTATTTGATAAAAATTTTGAATTCATGTTCAAACTCAAACAATATTCAAATCATATTCGAAACTGGCGAGAGATTAAAAAAAAAACATTTCATACAAATTTTTTCACTCTTATAAATAGGCCAACGCAACTGTCTGCTCTGTGAAATCGCTTATCAAACAAAAGTGTGTTGCCAACTGAAAGATGCAAATATCTAAGAAACACCATTTAGTACCTTAATGTATCATAAAGTTTCTTTTATGAAAATGACTCGACAAACTATGCTCAATCATCCAGTAATATAAATATTTGGTGTATAATAACATGTTTTTAAGTATATAGGTAGCATGTAACATAAAAAAAAACTAAACAAGTAGAAAACAAAAAAAGAGTAAAAAGAACAATAGAGGGATGGATATGTACACAGATATTTAGAGATATATCTACATATCCAACATACAGAGTAAGTTAAGTAGATATCTATAATATGATGGGTATCTACCTATCTACATATCTACCTACCGATAGATAGGTACATAATATGTATATAGAAACATCTACTTTGAATATTGTTACAAAAAATTATGTAGTAAACAGTATATTTATACAGAATTATGTATTGAAAGTTTAATAAATTTTGAAAGCACAAACATTATTATGTGTTTAGCCCTTAAATTTCGATTTGTGTTATACAAATATGTATTTACCTTATCATGAAGTCATTCGCTTGTGTCCATAGCATTGACCTGATTTTCTAGTTTCAAGTTATCATTTTTTTCATTTTGGAAAATTTACTTGGGCTTAAAAGTTAATTAACACAGACGAGTGACTCTTATTGTCCTCGATCATTTTCTCTAACACAATTTTCTAAAGCATATTTTTAAGTCGCATTTCCTCTAAAAGCTAACGATTTTTCGAAAAAAAAGGTGGCTTTTTTATGAGGCCAAACTTTCTAATTTCAAATGTTATTCTAACTTTTACCTTTACCGATCCAAATTGACTGTTTAAAGCAACCCGGAGAAATAGATCCAATTTGAAGTCCTCCAACAAACTCTGCAACTTTTGTCTCGGTTATTTTTTTATTGGTAAACTACAAAACGAATTATTGACCGTAACAGATACAATAGTCCATCCTGTATTATATCAAAGTTTCTTTAATATCCGCTAATTTAAGTTTACTTGAAAGATAAACAATTGATCACACTATGTTAATTTGAAGATGACTTAACACACCATTTTTGAGGTTATTGCGATTAATATCGACATATCTAACACGTACAGACATTTAGATGATAATTTTTAATGGATCACACATTTAGACGATAATTTTTAGTGGAAGGGATTTGTAAAGAATTCCGTGAACAACTATAGTGGAATACTGTGGTTGTAACAGCAAAAACTATATTAAAAATATGGTAAACAACAGATTACACAGTGAGTATTGTGTGTGTAAAACTTTCGTTGAAACAGTATTAGACAAAAGTTATCTCATTTACCAAAACTTGTTGACAATATTGTAACAAATCACCAATCGAATTTTTTACATACCCTCGGTACAATAACATTAAATATATACAATTGTTATATCTATATATAAATATATGAACATTATTTCTCATTAGTGTATTGTTATTGTGTATGTTTCGTATTTATTTGTTGGGTTTATAAATTTTATTAGTTTGTTATTGGTTGTCTACTCTATACCTAGTGTGTTGTTGTTTCATATAGTATGGTACGATATAGTACCTTACATACCTTATTTACCCTACTAACTATCTATCTACTTATATAATAGTTAGTATCTATTTATCTAACTACCTATGCATGTAGATAGCTATAGGTGGGTAGTGTAGATATCTACTATATCTATTATAACGATAACAAAATGAATGCATTGTTTAAATTACTTATTTTATAATACGAAATTGTTTAGATTTTGAATGTTTTTAGGGGATTTTGTGTGTGGTTTAATCTGTTAAGTTGGCAATCAAATATTGTGAAATGAGTGAGCCAGTATATGAAGTAAGCTGCAGTCAAAATCCGCCCTGGCCACAATTCAACACAAACACATACAAGAATATATCGGCTCTAAAGTTATAGCGACTTATATCTACGTACTTTTTCAGTTAAAAAAACAACGGATTTTTGTTGTTCGATTGGTTCGTCATAGAGTATAAAAAAAACCAATTTTTTGGATATCTTGGCCAAATTTTGTTCGATTTGAACTACATTTTTTTTGAAACTTACTAACTTCGTTTTTTCCATTTTTTATGATAGTAAGTCGCTTATACCACTCTTTGGGCAAAATATGGAAATGATGATGAGTGAAATTCTGGAAAATATTGCAGTTTCGTTAAATTTGATCAGAGATTTGAAAGTATGGCCCAAAATTAGTAGAATTACATACTTGTTTTTATAAAATAGAATAAAATTCGGGTGTGATAGAGTAAAATCAATTTTTTTGGATTATAATGACGTCATAGAGTATAAAAAATCATTTTTTTGAATATCCAATTTTGTTCGATTTGAATGAAATTTTTTTTAACCCTACTAACTTTGGGTCGTACATTCCATTTTTTGTATTTGTAATTCGCCTTAACCACTTCTTGGGTTAAATGTGGAAACTATGTTTGATAAATTTTGTAAAATATTGCAGTAACGTTAAATTTGATCAGAAATTTGAAAAGTATGGCTCAAAATTAGTAGGATTACGTATTTGGTTTATTAAAATAGGATAAGATTTGGGTGTGATAGAGCAAAATCAATTTTTTTTGGATTTTAATGTCGTCATAAAGTATAAAAAATCAACTTTTTGGAAATCTTGGCCAAATTTTGATCGATTTGAATGAAATATTTTTTGAACCATTCTAAATTTGGGTCGTAATTTCCATTTTTTGTGTTAGTAAGTTGTTTTTACCATTCCTTGGGCCAATAGAAACTTCTGTTTTAAAATGATAAGTATTTACGTTTTCAAAATTCGTTGTTATCGCTTCAGAATGGGAGGAAAATGATGATTTAGATTCGAACAAGCACCTATACTAAAACTATGATTTTCTAGTCACATTCAATGCTTTACTTGAAAATATAGCTCATCGACGAAAGAAAAATTTTGAGAAAGCTAACATGTATGGAGAAATGAAATGGCCGTAAAAGCCTTATAGTTACTGCTAACTTCATTGGTATAAAAGGATCTAATTTATTATCTCGTTATATCTGTTTTTAAACAAAACCTATCTAATATCTAACCTAATAATATAATAATAATAATAATAATATTGTACCTACTCTAGAACCTTATTATACCTTTATAATAAAACTGTTTTTGTTTCACTTATAACATCATGTTTTTGTAATAATTATGTAATAATTTATATAATTTTATACTGAAATTTATATATTTATGTAACTTTAATGTTTTGTAATTTTAATAAACTTTTATTCATAATATTATCATTTTAACAATATAAGTAATATAAGTTTTGTACAAAAACATTTTCAATTTTCATATTAAAATTGAAAGTGTTTTTACACAATAATTTATATAGTAAGTATATACATTTGGTCTCAAGTTTTAAATGCTTAAAAAATCACCTAATTTGTCCATTTCCGTTTGCTTGTTCATCTGTCTGTCGACACGATAACTCAAAAGCTTAGGTCATGGGTAGGACCGTAGGACCCTACTTTAAAAAAAAACTTTAATTTGTACTGTAAATTTTGAAACGGGTTTCATTTAGTTTTACAATAAATTAGTGTAGGAAGAATAACAAAATTGAACAATACACTTGAGACAAAACAATTAAAATTATTATAATTATAGATAATAACATTAATATGTCCAATATAAATAGCTATTTTAATAATATATCTCAATTATATCGATATTTTAAATTAACATTTTAGGTGGGCATAAATAAATTCACTAATCTATTCAAATATCTATGAACACCTACCTTTATCTACGATATTATATCCAGATAAATAAAGGATGTTTTTTTTAGAGTTTTTTTTCTTTGAGTTTGAGCTTAAGATTACCGAACGGTTAACGAGAGTGCTTCCTGGTTAATTTTACGTAAGGAACCGATCATTCACGTTTTGCGATAAAATCTCATTATATTATTTTCTTTGAAGAAATGTAAAGTCACTTGTCTACATCGAAAAATCAAAATGAACGTAATACAAGTTTTGGCAAGTTAATGGCGAAGTACGACCACAATTGCTGTAAAAAGTGTGTAAAGATTGGAAATTTAGATTACAAAATCTACGCGTCACATGTTCAAAATCACATTAATAAACATTTTAGGTTGGCATAAATAAATTTATCTATTTAAATATCTATGAACACCGCACCGATAACTACGATATTATATTGAGATAGAAATATATATTTTAATCATTCAACATAGTATATGTAGGTACATATCTGTATGGATGGATCTATCAGTAGGGAAACTAATTAGAATACTTTGAGAGTACCAAACCCAACAGATTATCCACAAACTACATGTGGTTTTTAGTAAATGAACATTTTACTAGATAATATATTTAGATATGTACTAACCTATTCTATACAGACTGATTTTTAAGTCTCTTGATATTTAATACGGTATTAATTATTTCCTCCTAATCCATAAAACTCACAATATATGTAACGTTTTATTATGGAAAAGAAATTATTAAGATTTTAAAATCGAAATCGAAATCCAGCCAAGCCGGCCGGTAACCTCTCTTGCTTTCAATTATCCCCCCTCCCCATCCATAATAATAAAAAAATACATAACTTTTCATTAAATCAAATTATTGTGCTTTTGAAAGCAAAATCGTCCAGCGTAGCTTTATAAATTATAGCCTATGTGTTATTGATGTATAAGTTTTGTTCTATCTGTAGCGGTTTACAATAAGGGTACTACGGATCCTATAACCTTGATCTATGTTGCCCAATTACGAACTCAACTTCACTTTTTACATCTTGAGCACACTATTTAAATTTCAGCTTGATATCTCTTTTTGTTTTTGAGTTATCGTATAGGTTCCAGACAGGCAGACCGACAACCGGAAATGGTCTCTTTGGGCGGTTTAATGAACACCTATACCAAAATTTTGTTCGTAGCATCAATATTTTTAAGCGTTTCTAGCTGGGGACTAAATTTTGTAAACCTTGATATATTTCATATATACATGGTATAATAATTATGCGCAATTTCTCGTTTTAAAATTTTAGGACCCAAATATCTAGTTTGAAATTATAATTCTATCAAGAATTGCCGCAGGTAAAACCAATTTTCTCAACAAAAACCAACCAATATATTGTTAAATTAAAATAAATTACCAATACAATGAATTGATCGACTATATATACCATGCGTTTAATTTACTTCTTGACATAGCCATATCCTACGAATGTGGCAGAGTACATACGGTAAGCAAAACATATGAGAAAGAGGGATTATAGGTGTTGATAAAAATTATCAAATCAATAAATAATTAATATTTGTATTCAACAAAAAAAAAACCCATTCTCTTCAGGCACAACAGCAGAAGAATCATCGTACAACATAAAAGGAACCGAAGCTACAGCACAATTTTGCAAGAACACATACAATTCTTTCACATAACACCTGTAACACCTCTTTCTTATATGCATTGTTTAACGCGCTTACTTTGTCATACTCGTGGGAGATACCTATACCAAGATGTAAATTAAACGTATGGTATATAAATATATATGTTTAGGCCTGATGGTTTATCCGTCTGTCCATTCGTTTATCAGAATTGTATATGTTATTTTAGAATATATTCAACTAACAAAACACTACACATTTATTGATTTCAATTATAAATTAATTAAATCACAATTAACACAAATTAAAACTAAATCACAATGAATTAAGCCGCATATTATTGGATTTGTAATCAAATAATAATTCCTTTGTGATTACTAAACTAATACTATTAATATATATTTTATATTATATTAGTATTTTATATTTATTGTACTATTATCATAGATAAGCTTAGATGATAAAGGTGGCTAAACTTATATTGTATAATTTAAAAAATTCCTTCTACACTTTTGGTCCTTCGAGCCTATTTTTGAGATTATAAATTCTTTATATTAATAAAACTTTGATTAGAGTGAAAAAACAAATTCAAAATTTAATTTAAGGTTGATGTCAGCACTCCAAGTTTAATATCAATGTCTATGGTTACATGGTTACTTTCATTACAAAATAATTCCATAATATATTCATCGTGGATTACAGATTTGTCAGATTATTTTCAATCGGTTTCAAGTTTTAATAGCAAAAATTTGACTTTGATATACTTTGAGCTTATAAAGTGTGGTTTGGTACTAAATTTTGAAAGTTGAATTTTATCTAGTTTTGAGTGGTGTTTACACCAAACAAAAACTTGTGTAATTAATTACATCTAAAATCTTAATGGAATTAAAATATTTGTCTTTTCGTTATAGTTCTTAAGTTTGAAAGTGGTATATTCGGTGCTATTTGAAATTGGTATATTCGGAACACCACTAATATTAATTCGGATTGTGCATTTTATTAAAATGTTCAATTTGTAATAACGATCAAATTTTACGAGGGTTAAAATTAATTTAATAATGGACTTCCCATATTATAGACCCTTTCTTATTACTTGAAATAATTACACAAAGCTTCTTATATCTCTTAAAGAACAATTTTCTGTTTTGGCAATAAAACAGATTTCTCAAGACTATTTGTTTGTATTTAATTTTAATTGATTCCAGAATCTCAGTGCGATGATTTCCGATGAATCTTAAGGTAGTTTATAAATTTTGAAAGAGAGGATGTTTGTTTGTTTCTTTGTTTGTTTGTTTGTTTTGCTTTCATGCCAAAAACTACGCAAAGGATTTAAATGAATCTGTACAACAATATAACTCATACATCGTAATAACACATGATAATAATTTATAAAGATATATATTTTTTTTAATTAACTTTGATATTTTACTGCTCCATCTTTGATCATCATTTTGAACCATAAATTAAAGATTTCCGTTTTAAAATAGTAAATGTAAAATAATTCATAGTTATCTTTTCTCATATACTCAATTAATTATGACTAGTTTACACTTAAAACTGTGCATATATTTTAGCTGTGTAAAACAATCCTTTCTAGTGTTATAGAAGGGGATCAGTGAGATCAAGAGAGGAGGAGTCTATAAAGCGGTGGTTTTTATACCATGTATATATGAAATATACATAGTATATTAAGTTTAGTCCCAAGTTTGTAACGCTTAAAAATAATGATGCTAGGAAAAAAATTTTGTCATAGGTGTTCACTAAATCACCTAATTAGCCCATTTCCGGTTGTCCGTCCGTCCGTCCGTCCGTCCGTCTGTGGACACGATAACGCAAAAACGAAAAAAGATATCGAGCTGAAAACTCAGCGTACTCAGAACGTAAAAAGTGAGGCCAAGTTTGTAAATGAGCATCATAGGTCAATTGGGTCTTGGGTCCTTAGGACCCATCTTGTAAACCGTTAGAGATAGAACAAAAGTTTAAATGTGCCTTATCAAAAATTAAACAACTTTTGTTTGAAACATTTTTTCGTAAACATCACTGTTTACCCGTGAGGGCGCCAATTAGGCGGAAATTTTATAATATGTACTATACTTGATTATCAGTTATGTATGTGTCACATGTTTGTATGTGTAATGTGATAAAGAAATCAACACTGACTATGCATGGTATTTCAACAATTAACTCAGTCAATTGTTTGTTTTCACTTGTTTCTTTTAAGCTCAATAAAGTGGGCGGGTATCAAGCCTGATGCCCATACTGCATTGACTCGTTCTCCATAATAATTGCTAATATTTGTTAAAACCGATACTCACATTGTGATATTCTCCAAAAATTTCTTACCGTGTACAATAAAACTTAAATAAAAACTATTACCAACTTTTCTAAATATAAACATAAAAAAAACTTTTTAATTAAAAACCTTATACAAATAAAAACTCAAAAACTCCATATTGAAAAATTATTATGAAAACAAGTGGATACTTCGATTGGATGTGTTTGGTGACCAAGAATACTAAATTCGAATAAACGTTCGACCGATTGTATACAAAATAGCTAGCTAGCTCTAAAATCATCAATCAATCAACAAACATAACATACGTGTACATTGAATGTAGAATGTAGACAAGCCAATGGTAGACATTGTAGACATTGTATACATACATTGAGTACCAGTACACAATATATTGGATAACCACACATGTTCACACTTTACTACTTAACAACAACAACAACAACAACAACATCACCAATATTGTATATGTAGACTAACTACATAGAATAAACTCGAAAATCGAATTTAGTGTAATTCGTAGTTTAGAAGGATGTATAATACATTCAATAATACATACATAATTTACTATTTACTGTTTTTTATAGGTTCACAACTTTAAACTAATATAAAAGAAATCAATATAATTTTAATATCAATGAAAGTAGTTTTATTGGAAATATTATTATTACTGATTTTATAATGTAGTCACCAAAGACTTGATTGTCCAATTTTCACAAACTTTTTCCAGCAATTACGATCATATCTCGCTAATAACTGGTCGAATGTTGTGCTCCAAGTGTTCAATCGTGTCTATTTTATCGGTAGAGGCAAGTGACATTACATATCTATAAAGAAAATAATCGAATAGGGTTAGATCGCACTATTTTTGAGGACAATTAACAGGCCCATTACGTATAATTAATTAAATACGTATAATAAGTATGATCTTATGTAATCCTGCTGTTATAACTTAGGCCATCCATTTTCCGGTTTGGACTTCTCTGTATAAAGAGATATCGAAAAATTTCAATTTTCCACTTCCAGTAAACTATCCGTCGTGAAAGACACTTTTTTTATTAGTTGCTACAGTAGGTTATTAGTTGCGCTAAAATCATTGAACTCCCTGTATAATAGGATTGGTTCTTTGTTTAGAGCCGATTTTGGTATGTAAACTTAGTGATGTCTAAAACCAATATCGGTTGTGTATCAATTGTTCTATCGAATGTTATCTATGTCTGTAGAAATATTTTAAGTATATCGGTTGAAAATTCCATTGTTTTCTACTAAACGCAAAAAGTTGTTACTTCATTAGAACATTTTTCAATAAAATTCAAGGCGATGAGTGCTAAAGAAATGCTATTCAATAATACTAATATATGGTCGTTATTCAGGTGCAGGAAATAGTTCAGTTCTGTGGGGTTTAAACGAATTAAATCGAAATAAAGGTGATGTATTAAGTTTTGTGATCCGTTAAAGAAATTGAAAATTCATTTCTTACTGCGTATTTGGTACATTGGGGCTAGGCGAAATCGATCAACACTTTTCTATCATATATTATCTTGAAATATTAATAGTATTTTCAACGAAGACATGATCTTCAGCTAAGGGTGACCGCATCTCTTGCGGAAGGTTGTCAGGTCAAAACCCATCCACGTCAATCGATTTTTATACTATGTATATATGAAATATACATAGTTTATTAAGTTTTTATACCATGTATATGAAATATACATGGTATATTAATTTTAGTCCAAAGTTTGTAACGCTTAAAAATATTGATGCTATGAAAAAAATTTTGGTATAGGTGTTCATAGAATCACCTAATTAGTTCATTTCCGGTTGTCTGTCCGCCTGTCTGTCAACACGATAACTCAAAAACGAAAAGAAATATCAAGATAAAATTTTTATAGCGTACTCAAGACGTAAAAAATGAAGTCGAAGTCGTAAATGAGCAATATAGGCCATCTTGTAAGCCGTTAGAGATAGAATTTTTTTTTTTTGCAAACATCACTGTTTACCCACGATGGCGCTAATTAGGCGCAAATTTTAAAGTATGTATTAATATGGGAATATCAGTTATGTGTGTGTTTATAAAAGTGGATATCTTTTTTGTCGTCAGTCAAGTGACGTCAAAAAACAAACGATTGCGTCATCAATACTGTCTTTACATGGTATTTCAACAAGTAACTCAGTCAATTGTTTGTTTTCGCTTGTTTAAAATTGAAACTGATTAGAAATATTTTAAATAACTAAAAAAATTATAATATAGCGAAAGTAACACAATTCCTGTCGGAAGTTCTAGTAAGCATCTTGCTCCTTTTTTACTCATTTCTAGAATCAGTTTTCCACAATCTATATTTGTATGTGTTTTTTATAGTGAAAAAATGGCTAGTTGTTTTAGTCACCTGGCACAAATAATGGCATATATTCGATTAAAACAATTCAATTTAATATTTATTCATTTTTTTTCTCAAGGGGAGATATGCAGCTATAGTATCATTGAAGCTCCGTACTATCATTTCGTTGATGAAAGATGTTATAAAGTAGCAAAAGTTATTTTCCATTCGATGTATAATTAAATAAATAGTTGTTGTTGAATTATTTTAAACTATATTTATTAAGATCGATACTAAATAGATAAGACACATACCTTAAGTAGTTAAATAGATAAGTAAATAAGTACCTATCTACTTATCAACCAAGTTACTTACTTTCTTACCTCTACCTACTCTACGTCAGCTGCAAATAAACATCAAAAGCTAATAACTGAAATCAAACAAACTTTAAAACTTTATTATAAAACTTTAATACATGTATCTTTGTATAAATATAATCAATATAGTCAATTTTATAAACGAATTTGAACACAATATTGAAAATATTAGATGATACAAAACTTTTGGTGATGTAATTATGTACTTTTTGAGTTCAATTTAATTAACTTGATATGTTAACGGTTTTCATATCATAAAATATTTAGTGTTTCATGTGTCAACGAAGAATCGAGAAACTCTATCTACTCTTACTTTAAATAAAATAATAATAAGAATTAAATTAAGGAGTTTTTTCTGTTATTTGATTTGGATTAATTTTAAAATTGGTAGCCATGTCAAAGTTTTGGGCCTGAGCCGATTTGCAATTTGAATTCTTAATGACATTGCGGGTATTGTAACGCTTGGTAAACGACTTTAATCGGAATTCTACATGTGGCAGAGATTAATATTTTATTCAGAAGTCCTATTTAATTTACTTCATAACACATTTTTATTGGGTTTCCAAAAGCTTAAGTTTGTCTCGGGTAAAGAATTCTTGCAGTATTTGGAACTTTTGAACATTGATAATCAAAAATTTCAAGTTTTTATATTCAGAGGTTTAAACTTTCTTAGAAAAGTCTTAAAGCGACTAATTTAAGATTGTTGTCAACGATATTCGACCATATACACTAATCGTTAGCGCTAATTTCTCCCTTTCCTAAATATTATATTTCCTACATAATACACTTGGTACACGGTAAGAAATATAGGACGTTCACTAAAATGCTGGTATGGTAGGAAGACAAATAATCAAAGTTTATTATACCATGTATATATGAAATATACATAGTATTATAAGTTTAGTCCCAAGTTTGTAACGCCTAAAAATATTGATGCTACAAAAAAAAAATTGGTATAGGTGTTCATAAAGTCACCTAATTATTCCATTTCCGGTTGTCCGTCCGTCCGGCCGTCCGGCCGTCCGTCCGTCCGTCCGTCCGTCTGTGGTCACGATTACTCAAAAACGAAAAGAGATATCAAGCTGAAATTTTTACAGCGTGCTTAGGACGTAAAAAGTGAGGTCAAGTTCGTAAATGCGCAACATGGGTCAATTGGGTCATGGGTCCGTAGTACCCATCTTGTAAACCGTTAGAGATAGAATAAAAGTTTAAATGTAAAAAATGTTCCTTACAAAAAAATAAACAGCTTTTGCTTGAAACATTTTTTTGTAAACATCACTGTTTACCCACGAGGGCGTTAATTAGGTACAAATTTTATAGTATGTATTAATATAGGAATATCAAAGTGAATATCTTTTGTTATTTACATGACGTCAAAAAAAAACAAACGAGAATATCAGTTAACGATGTTCCAGCATGGTATTTGCAGTTTCTATGTTAAAGCAATGGTACAATTTTTTTTTCGACAGAATTTAACGAAAAATTAAATTTAAGAATTTAATAATGCTTACTATTAATTCCCAAAGTTTCAGAAATTTTGACCGTTTAAAATGGGAAATAATTATGCCAACGTCCCAATTTCGATCAATTTACGTCAAAATTAATATCTCGAAAGTGAAAATTAATTTCTAAATTTTTTTTTTAGAATTGTATTGTATAAACATTTTTTTCTACTTGTTCTTCAATATATAATAATATCATAAAAAATAGTTGGAGAGACCGGACATTTTACATGCTTTAAATGGGACATGACCCTCAAAATCGCGAACTTTGTCTTTAAATATCTCGCGATCTAAACGGTCAAAAATTATGAAATTTTAGGAATTCATAAATAAAGCTATTATAAACCCGAGAAAAAAAATTCGGCCAAATCTGTCGAAAAGTGATTTCATGCTGGTACTACCTTAAATATGTCAGATATGTATGTATGTGAAATGTGACAGAGTTATCAACACTGCCTATACATGGTATTTCAACAATTAACTCAGTCAATTGTTTGTTTTCACTTGTTTTATAATAAGTTTGTTATGGAATGTAAAAACTGGACAAATTGATAATTGAGTAGTGTTATGTATTATGTTAGGTTGAGTTTTTAGTTCAGATCTCCGTTAAGTATCTTAGAAATGACCCAAATTTAAAATTTATCCAATCACACTGTATGACTGTGCAAAATTTCAAATTTATATTTCTATAAATAACGTAATTTAGAGGAAATCTTAAATGCGACACACTTAAATGCGTATCATAAGAAACTGAAAGATGTTCCAATATACACTATGTTGTCTTCCATTTCCAGTCAGAAATCTATGATTCTTGCAATAAATTCAAAGGATTTCAGAAGGAGAAATAAAACCCTTCAAGGGATCCTCCAACCATTATTTATGTTAGGATCATTATAATTATAAAAATACATAATTTTATTCATTAATGACGGATTAAAGTTTTTTTACTTTGATTTATCAATCATCAAAGTTAAAAAGTTTTTAATTATACAGATATGTATTATAAACTCTCTATATCAAAATTTACTAATTATAATCATAATCATAAATTATAATGAACTTATGTTTTTAATTAAATACTGAAAAAAACTGATATATTTTAAATAACTCTTTGATCACAATAAATTAGATAGACATTTTATAAACGTTTATGTTTCATTATTTTTTAGTAGCAGGAAAAAGGATACTCAAATGTACAGTGAAATTTGAATAAAATAAGCTTTAGTATCGCAATATTTAGATAAATTTTAGTCCGTATCTCAAAAACTATTCGACCAGTCATCAAATGCACCCGATTTTTGTAATTTTATGGTCAAAAAAACCTTATATACTAAGTTTTATCGAATTTGGAGATTAAAAAAATTTTTCGATTTTTTTCAATTTTTTTATGGGGTACGTAGCCCCTTTGAAAAATTTTGTTTTGAAATTCGAAGAAACTCGGTGGATGGGGTAATTTTAATCCGAAAAGTATAAAAATTCAGTTAATTTAATGATTGGATGCACAGTTTCTGATATATCACAATATTTGGATCGATTTTAGTCCGTATCTCAAAAACTACTCGACCAGTCATCAAATGCACCCGATTTTTGAAATTTTTGGGTCAAAATAACCTTATATACTGAGTTTTATCGAAATTAGAGATACAAATTTTTGTTCGATATTTTGCAATTTTTTTAAGGGGTAAAATTTGAAAAAATCGAGAAAAACGCAAAAAAAATTTTGGTTTTGGAATTTGATGAAACTCGGTGGATGGGGTAATTTTGATCCAAAAAGTATAAAAATCCAGTTTATTTAATGATTGGATTCACAGTTTCTGAGATATCGCAACATTTGGATCGATTTTTTTAAGGGACACCCCTTTGAAAAAATAGGGCATAACTGCTACAAATAGTTATCATATGAGACTCAACGATTCTTGTTATAACAAAGATTTACTGTTATTTATATAAAAAATCAATAATAAAATGAAAAATAGATTAAAAGTTAAAAGGTTATTATAAAAATGTTTAATATTCCAGTAACTCAATCCATATCAGTTTGTTGTATATCTACAGGCAATCAAAATGGAACACTTAATGGATATTATATCTAAAAGCTTTCAAATTACTTTCATTTATTATAATCACATTTTGTCAAAGTAATATAGATTACAGTTTGTATTTAAGTATTCAAAGTAGTATACAAATGGTAGACAGTGTAAGAAATTCATTATTTATTTATATTACTTTGAAAAAAAAATACAGTAAGAATAAAAAAAATTAATTTCTTAATTTTAAGCTTATTCTCAAAAAAACATTACCCCCTAATCATATTTATTTTTTAATTAGAATTCACGCAAAATACATGAAAATGTTGATCAAATGTTTGTAACACATGACACAAAAAAAAACACAAATATTCTCTCGTACGCGCAAGAAAAAAATAAATTATATGTATAGAGCTCTATTTTTATGCCCATAAATATTAATATATCACAATTGGAAAGTATTAATTTCAAAAAGACACGCAATTTGTGTGTTCCATAACACATCAGTTGTATGGTTGTGTCACTTGTATCCAATTTAATCAAGTAAATGTCATATTAAAAGGTGATGAAATAAAATTTCTTTCCTTTGTCCTAAATACAAGTTGATTTGTTGAAACTGACAAATTAGGCATAACCAATTATGTGATCAATAATCATCGTCAACGTTTGACACAAATATTCATATCGCTAGAGTAACTTGTTGATTACTTGGTAGAATGCTAATTTGTTTCTCCAAGCACTAATCCTAAATCAAAAATACGAAAAAAGCTATAAGCATGTTCAATTCAGCTAGCAAATATGATCGAAATAATTTGTCTTGAAAAATTCGTAAAACGATTTAACGAAAACATTTTTTCTTGATTTCTTATTAATTCAGATTTGTTCACCGGATAGAAGTTGTTACAGGAAAAAATATCATGTTCTGAACAATCAATATGAAAAAATTGAACTTCATTTGATAGCTTGGAAGAATGGAAAAAGAAAGAAATCGTTGCTTACATTCAAGAGAGCATAAAACATTACGGACACGATTTCAAATTTAAGGAACAATAAAATACGAAAAGTTTCTTGCATACCGTGTTTCAATCAAAACATTTAGTACATCTAAATTGGGTTGGCATTTTTGATCTTTTTTTGTCCGAGGAATCATAATACCCAAATTCAACAATGAGAAAGCTCATAGTCAGATTTTACTGGTCAGAAAAAGGTTTAACCGACTAAATGTTTTGTTTGTCACATTAATTGTTTTCAGTCATTTAGATAAGTACAAATAACATAGTGTCATTATAATACATAGACAGTTCGATCGATATCAAAATATTTCATAAATATAAAATGATAGATAATATTTTTAGCATGACAAAACATATAATAACACAGAACAAACTATAACTGTTACTAACTGTGTAGATATTTTAAACTTATTTGTAATCAAAATTGCATGTTAATTGGCAATACTATAAACTATATTCTATATTATATTGGATATAACGTTATATTATATACCGCATGTATCATTAAAAAGGAGGTAAGAGTTAGTGCACCTGTGGTTTCAGAAAGATGTTACCGGAGAAATTGCTCCGGTGATTTCTAAAAAGGAAAGAAGTTTTTTAATATTTCGTTCATGATTTTAAGCAATATTTTTTATAAAATACCCACCCAATCGTTAAATGAATCCGATTTTTGTAGATTTTGTGTCAAAATTCCCTCACATAGCGGGTTTTATCGAATTCTATAATAAAAAATTTTTTGGTGAATTTTTGTCTTCGATTTTCATAAAAACCATTTTCTAAAGTAATTTAGTCACAAAAAATAACAAAATTGCGTATGCACATTTATTAAATACATAAAAAGATATTGACTAGAATCCAATTCGACAGTTGATATCCCGGAGCGAGGGTTGAATTTTTTCAATCGATATCTCAAAAAAATATTTTTCAAGCCCAAAATCAACCGAATTTTCGGACTGTTGTTGAATTAATTAGCATCATTATTCATAAGAGTTCAAAAACCTTAACAAATTATGTTCATTTATCCTTAGATGATTATTTGCCCGAATATTTCCAGGTTTCGTACATGATTGTTAGCAATATCTCAAAAACAACTTAACCTTAAATCCTTAACTGAACCTGATTTATAATTTTGTTGAAACTATTTTACAGTTTTTGATTCAGATTTAGATAAAAATTAATTTCTAGAGTAATTTTGTCCTAGCAAGTAAAAAGTTGGGTATATTCAACGGTTGAATGAGTACTTTCTGAGATTCGAAGATACCTCAGAAACTGTTAATTTAATCGAAATATCTCACAGGAATCGATTTCGTTTCACGAAAGGTAAATTTTTTATTATCTATTTCTTTAAAAAATAACTAACCTCGAGATTCCTCGTTTCCTTACGAGACCCTTTTTCTCTAGTTTCATCGTGAAACACAATGTATTACAATTATTAGGTAGATACTTCTCTGGAAGCTATTATATACAATTTGTTCATAGGTATATACCTACACTATACAGTTATGTATAAGTTTGACATACAACTACCTACCTTACGAAGTGGGTAGGTGGGTTGGTAGGTGGATATTCGGACTGGATGGAGAACGGATGACAACCTTTATTTTATAACTATAAAGTCAGTGTTACTGTTAACAGTGTTAAAGGTGTCATATGTCGGAAATGGTCAAGAAACTAGTCATGACTATACATATATACTACCAGTTATATAAAGGTTTTATATACATCGTTCGAGGGGGTTTCGAGGTGTAGAGGAGGTTTCTACTTACTGTTAACATTGTTACTTATTATTTAATACAAGATGATTTAATTGTATCAAATTTTTGGGTACAAATTGGTTTTAATTGTTTCAATCTTCTATTTTGAAAGATTTATTTCATATTTTTATTGTAAAACCTTATTTTTGCATTTGTTTCTAATTTTTGTACTTTTAATAATTTTTGATAGATATTCCTTTGAGCATAAAATGTCATTTTGTAAGTTTCATAGAAATCAATAACCAATTATCGCTGAATAAAAAAAGTTAATGAAGACCTGTCAAACTATAGACTCAACGGCCTGGGAATACTTAAATCTTAAGACAAGCTCTTTAGCTAAAAAATTGCGTTATTTAAACCCAAAAATAAACAGACTTACGTATTTTAATAGCCAAAACTGGATTGATATCTCAAAATCTAGCGATTCATATATTTTTGGGGTATTAATATTACAGTATACACCAAGTATTAACAAATTCGAAAAAAAATGTGTTTCTTGATTTTTCTTTCTAATTGTATATTTTTCCCTAAAGATTTCGGGAAAAATTTTTTTTCACCGATTAAAATTTTCCAACCAATCGCTGTTTATTCGACCATCCTGTATTGGTGTGAATCGAGCTTTAGGGTATTAAACAAAGGCTATACTTAAAAATTAGCACATTTAAATTCGGATTATACATAAATTTGTATTTTTATGTATTCAAAAAATAGGAAAAAAAAAACCGTAAAGCGAAAAAATAAATAAATATTAAACAAATCTGCACCCTATTTAATAAATCACCCGGCAAATTTATACGTACTTTGATAGCAATACTACAATTAGATGACTTGACACGCTACCGTCACGAACATACGTATACATAAACCATAGTGGATGAAACCCTAAGTGACCAGGCCAATCATTTTCTGATTAATTTTATTATTGCAGTCAAGAGAATTTTTTTTGAAATATATTAATTTTAGGTCATAATTTGCATCTACGACATTACTTTCTTGCTATCATTAACCTTTGTGCCAAATAACTGGACTACGATTAAACTACCTCGAAAACAACCATCAGTAGGTTAAATTTGACCACAAATTTAAAAGTATTGCCCAAATTTAGTGGAATTACATATTTGATATGCCAAATTTGATATAATTTGGGTTTGATATAGCAAAATTAATTTTTTGGATTTCGATGACGTCATTAAGTTCAAAAAATCGATTTATCGATATTGCAGCAAAATTTTTGCCCAAATGAAACCGACTAATTTTGGATCTAGCTTCTAAACTTTGATGCTAGTCTTACCCTATAATTTGCTGTTGTACTATATTTTGGGGCCTGTACTCCTCATTTCTTAAAAACTTTTAATGGATGGTTAAATTTGACAAAAAATTTGAAAAGTATGATTCAAATTTAGTACGATTACAAACTTTGTTTATCAAAATTGGATATAATTTCAAAATTATGTTATAAGAATAAAATCCAACAATCTGTACGAGTTGTGATTGAATTGGGGTAGCTAACCACTTCGGGCCAGACACCGATCTAACATAGATAAATTTTATTTTAAATGAAAATTATTTTCTAAGTAAAATCAAGAACTTTCTATCATAAAATACCTATATACTTCCAGCATGCTATATAGCAACTAATTAAACTTATCTACGAGCGAACCTATGCCTGTGTTGTAGATGGATGGTAGTAAAAATGGGTGCTTTATGGGACGACTACGAAATACCATAGTTTGAGTTTTTAGATATGGTATGTACAGTAGTCAAGTCATAACAACATATACAGTTTTATGTATGTGTGTGACATAAAATGAATGACAAACAGACTGACGGACAGTAGGTATGAATGACAGACTTGACTAAATGTTTGACTTTAATATGTCACAATTAGTCAATTATTATCACGTTTTATATGTATATCCTAAAACTTATCTACAAATTATGTCAACTGGTATATATAATATTATGTTACTGTTAACTATTAATTAAACATAAATTGTATTGATTAATTTAATAAGAGATAGCCAACATTAGTGTTTTGGGGATAATTATTTCAAATTGTGAATGAAAATTTTGTACAGTAAAGAAAGTGCAGCCAATTTGAAATACTGCAGTTAATTTGGAATATTCAGCTAACTCAATTAATTTAAATTCCATCTGTGTTTTAGTACCGTTCAAATAATATCACATGACATACAAAGTCAATTACTACTGAAAACACGGTTCAAATTTTTTCTGTGAGCCACACGGGAAAAAATTGCTTACTTTGAAATCGTTTTTTGGTGAGAATGCAATCGTTAATAACTATTAACTATAATATACAAAGTCTTCATTGTAATTGTTTAAACTATAAAGTGATCTTAATAGTTTATTATTTCAATTTGATTTGCTGAATTTTTCTGTTAATAGGAATCTGACATGGAGTTTTAGGTTAGGGTGACATATCGTTAATTTGGAATATCGAAAGTGAACATATTTTGGAATTTACAAAATGAATCACAGGGAAAATTGACCTAGGAATATTAAAGCAGAACATCATAGTTGATCCAATTGTACGTTTCGTCTCTTTATTCAGACTTCTTCAGCAACTACAAATTACAAAAATAAATCTAATGCTTCAATGAGAGGGACACCTGTCGGTTCAATAGAGAACACCCTATCAATAGAGTTATTTATTTAAAAAAAATATGTTTTTTGGCTCAAGTCTATTGTTCATGGCTTTTATGAGTCAAAAAACTTTTGAACTGTTCCTTGAGGAATTCAAAATATTATTTTCGAAACAGGAAACTCACTTTTGTATCAGAAAAAATATAAATTATAAAGTCAAATTAAATATAATTTTCATTCGGGTATGTCTCCTTTAATAAAAAAAACCATTTTTTTTTTTTAATTTAAACGTATATTTTTCAACATTTTCCACAAAGATTTTCAAATAAAGATACCAAGATGAGAACAGAACACAACACATAGATATATAAAATATAATTAAAAATATGAAAATGTGGTTTAATTTAAAAAAAAAAAAAAATGTGTGTAAAAAAAATTGCACATAATATAAAAAAGATGAAGTTGAAAAAGAGGAAAATCAAAAGAAAATAAGAAATAAAATCACAGATGTTGTTAATTAACTGAAGATAAAAATTATTATACATAAAGTGAAAATGAATAAATATTATAAAAGTGAAAAAAAAGATGTATGTATGTTTGTGCTGACTGTATCTAGATAGATAGATACATATCTATATAATGTATCATCTATACGTTTGCACTTTAATGGTGATGGATATTAGATAAATGTACTACGGAATGATCATTGAGGATTATAAATATTATGTTTTCCACTAAACGGACAAACAAAAATAAAACACATACTCAAATAATAACTTAACTTTCCTGTCGCTAACTTGATCAAATATCGGTTTTTAGCTAATTGAAATTTCTTCAAAAAATTTAATTTTACGCTATCACATCCAAATTTTATCCAATTTTGATAAACCAAGTATGTAACCCTGCTAAATTTGGGTCTTACTTTTAAAATTTGTGATCAAAATTAACCTAGCTCTAATAGGTTTCAAGAATGTGTAGTTCTGGTCCCGGAATTAAGCACACTATTGGCAGCTAGGGAAAATTTGACACTACAGCTGAAAAGAATGACCCCAAATTCGTGGGTTTCAAAAATACCAAACATGAGTGCATAATTAACTATATTTGCCGAAGAAAATAGATCACCCAATACACATAATTTCAATTTTTTTCTTTTTTTTGATAAGGCAAAAGAAATATTAAATACATACGTAAAAAAAAAGTAAAGAAAATAAAAATAAATAAATAAAGCACTGGAAATAAACATAAAGATTAGTCATCGTGTAGACGAACTAGGTATATAGAAAGCAGTCTGGCACCACGTCAATAAGACAGCAAAGGCAGATCAACTTGAGACTTTATAGGCGAGGTATAGCTATAGCACAATTATACTCACTCACAGAAGTGTATAACATTAAATAAAGGCTATTGCTTGTTTCGTATATATCATTTTTTTTACTACGGCTATATAAATGTTACATAAAGAAGTGTACAGTAACTTACAGGTCTTTCGTAAGAAGATATAGGATCTAGGTTATTCATATGGCACTGCTAATCTTCTCTAAATGATTTACTGCGAAAATGAAACTTATTCTGGGTCACAGGGAGTCGAATACAAGTAGTGAACATCACTAAGCATTCAGGTGAATCATTTTTGAATTGTAAGCTTGGAAGGTATTCCTGAATCAAATGTTTTCTAGAACCATTTCAATGTTTAGGTAGAGGATCCTGCTTTGGGTAATGCGAGACAGGCTTGATTAGAGAATACACATACACAGTCTTCTTGATTAAACATAATAGAGGCTACTTACAGATCATTCCATTCAAGGTAACTTGAGAGCTTGGGATTGATAGAAAACATGAAGGCTACTACAAGAGTTTCCATAGTAAAGATGCAGAGCAAACTGTGATATAATTCCATATCTTATGTTATTGACCAGGCTATTTTCCCCAGTTCTTGACATCAAGTGACTTTGATCATCCGTAATTAGAGAAGAGAAGTCATTTCAAGAGTTCTTGAGCAGCTCCAAATGATTCATAGAGTAGTGTTATATTCTCGAGAAGGAATCAGTTGTTCAGTTATCATAATGGGGCTTATGATGTGATATTTGTCCACTGAGATTTAAGTAAAATTGATTTAACCCGATTTTCGAGAACATTGAATTCATACTTTCTTTAAAATATAGTCTATATCGGAAAAATTTTGAGCTACGTTCGTTTACCAAATGATTAAAGTACCGTTTTGGCATAATTCTCAATCAAATTAGCTATTTGAACACTCTCGACGTCAATTTAAACACTAGAGACAGAGTTCGTCGGTTCATTAAGCGTTTAAGTGTTCAAGATAATCACAGATTATTATCCGGAGTATTTAAGAAAAACAAAGAGGGTCCATTACTTCACCATGAAATGTAAACATTAGTCTTGTACACTGAATGCTTGCATTATTACAGACTCGCCGATGGAGTACCCACATTGGTGGTGTACGGCAAATACACAAAACATTGAATTTGTAATAATGTTTTGTGTGTGTCTTGGTTTAAGAAAAATACAGAAATAAACAAATAAACATTAACCAAAATGAAATAATAATAGTGGATTATTTTTTTCTTTTTCTGGAGGAATTATTATTACTTTTCTTTTTTTTTATAGTATCCCGTAGTATAAAGAAGTAAAAAAAGGAGAGAACTTTTTAACCGAACACGGTATTGTTCGCTTGAATGTAAGTCCTTTGGGTGTTAAAAGTTTTAATTCAAAAAAATTATTGAATTTCTCTTTAAACTTACAGTTTATATTTTTACAATATTAAGTGATGCGACGGAACGTGATGTCTTCGTTCATTCGTTCGGATTCTTTCGCCCCGATTATCTCGCCAACCAGTTATGGCAATAACACTTGACTGGGTTTATTCAACGCGTAATGACGTATTTAAGAATTGAAAGATCGGCTTGTTTTCAGCAGAATTTAGTGAGCCGCCTTTTAATGGTAATAAAAAAACTGAATAAACAGAATATGCAAAGTGGATAAAACACATTATTTATCTATGGAGATAATGATCGTTCCAGCATAAGCTGCAGTACATGTTCGAAGAATAATCTATGAAGGCTAACAAGACCTTTTTTTAGTGTTTTTCCCCTCTGGGAAGTTAGTCGTGTGGACTACAGGGGTCACACTCACACGACTTCAGTACCACACCGACTATGTACTGCCAATTTATTATATATGTTACGCTTTACTAGTGTTTTACTTCCAAATTCAAAAATTTTTAATAGATTTTCACAATTTAATTTTACCAAGATCATCTTATTATGATGGATGTGCATTCGTGCATCTCAGCCATTTTGTTTATAAATATTGTGTGAGTGATTTTATTTTTTTCACAAAAAAATACATGCAATGTTTTCCATTTATCATCAACAAATAAATGAACAAAACTATCTGTTACCATACAGAATATAGTCTGTATCTCTCCGTCTGTCTGTTTGTTCGTCTGTTCATCTATATCTATATCTAGTCTAGATATCTATTCAACCAATACAACAGACAAACACACGGACTGACCAACAGACGACGCGTCGTATCTATACTTTATGTGGTGATGTATCGACCAAAACATGTAAGCTGGATAGACATAAACAAACCGTCGCAGATAAGACATTTAGATTCCAGGTCAATCTTCGAACTCTTCCTAACAAATTATTGTATTTATTCCGAAAGGATGGATTAAAAGAATTACAATAATTTCAATTATTGGCCCAGAAACACGCTTTCATAAGCTTCTTAAATCTTTGAAGTAAATTTTAACCTACTTTTAACTGTCAAATTAACTTGTAAATTTGCCCATAGCTATGAACCTATAAAATTTTGATTTTTTCATGTAGCTATCATCAGTATAACTTAGCAACCGTCACCAAAATTAGCAACGAATAAGACATATTACGTAATTCATACTCATGACGAATACATGATAATCGAAATATGTATTAATATAATACAAACTTGATCCAGGAAATTGAGGAAAACGTCGAAATTTAATTCGAAAAATCCAAGGGTTTTCGTTTATAATATATGATCAAGAAACTTTATCCTCGGTCACAAGGATAAACGATCGAAAATCTTATCTAATTGACTTAAGTAATATAAGGTTGCAATATTCATAGTTGTGTCATCGAAGAGATAGTGTAGTGGTCAACGTGCTCGCTGAAGGTCTTCGGAACGAGACCCATTCACGTTATTAGATTTTTATTTTACGTTTTTATTCAAAAAGTATATAATTTTTCACCTAGCAATGTAAAACCATATCTTTTTATAGTTCTATTCGCTCCGTGGGTGAGTTTCGTTTCCATGGTAACGATACACTACTTTAATTATAGAATTGTATGGATGCATATATAATTGTATGGATTGCATTTAAGACTTACATTGAAAATTTAATATTATTGTCTCACAAATTTAAATAAATAATTATGATAATTTACATTTGAAAAATAATATTTGTGCAATTTGATTTCTTATTTTCACAATTTTTAATGCATTAAGTTTAATTAATTCGTGTTTTACAATAATTTTAATTTGACATTTCTATAACATTAACATGTAAAGAACTGCAAATTAGTAATAACAGCCCCCTTTAACGCCAAAATTTTTCACTGAAAGCGCTGGCATCGATTTTATTGTCCCTGCCATGACTACGCACACAACGAATAGAGCCTAACTTATCACATAGAAATCGCCCAAAGTAGGAGGGCCAATTGTATATAGTACCTACGCCTACTATTGATAGCGTGGTACAGTTTTAACATAGTTTTAAGCCATAGTATTAACGAGAAATTTCAATTTTGTGTGTCCATCGAAACTCCAATTGCGAGGTTAAATTTGTAGCGAAATTTTATTTTTTATAATTTTGAAACAATTTCGTACTTAGATTTTGTGTTAAAGAAATATTACAGTTAATCCAAATTAAATTAGCACCAAAATTATTTCCTTCTCTTTCCCAAATAAAAATACACAGCTTTGTAAAAAAATGTTACATTTTAAATTGATTTCGATTGAGTGCGATTTGTCAAATAACCTTAAAGAGAGCGGTTTCTCCATTAACCTTACTTTCATAATTCAAAATTCAAATTTGTTAGGTGAGTTATTTCAATACGTAATGATATCACGGAATTGATAATTTTTCGGGTTAAGAACAATAACTTCTTAGCAGGATGTTAACAAACATTTACTATGTGTAATTCTGCTAAAACCAACAAAATCGACCTAGTAGGTAGCAATTTCAAATAGCTGAGATAAATAATATTCTATACGGTCGTCGAGTAATAAGATGTAGACCATCGGATTGGAAATTCTATCAAGTTTTTAAAATATATAATCTGTATGTGTTATTTTAGAAAAGAATATCGTGCAAAAAAAGTTTAACACTTCATTGGCGTGAATTGATACCTATACGTAAAAGTTCACTTTGTAAAAACAAAAGTCGACGTACATTTTAATTGGATAATCTTGATTTTTCCAACTTAAAACCATCATGATAACAGAAAATCTTACAGAAGAGAGTTGGAGATCAGAACAACTCCCCTTTGACCTGAAATTAACATTGAGATGTTTATGCGAAAATATTATTGAATTGATGACATTTTTCGGCCAACAATTTATAATTTCCCTACTTTTTAGGCTAAATATTTAACCCTTCGCGATTTAGTACGAACAATTATATTTATATTGACACTAGCTTGATACTTGTCCACTTCACTGGGCTTAAAAGTACAAACCACCGCTTTATAGCCTCCACCTATCTTGATTTCACTTATACCCCTTGCATAACACTCGAAGGTTTTGTTTTACACAAGTAAATATATGCAGTTTTCAATATTTAAAGTGTAAAATAGTCATAATTCATTGAGTATTCCAGAAAAAATGGCCATCTTTTACAAAAATATTTAATTTATGGTTGAAAATGATGGCCATAGATGGAATAGTAAAATGTCAGATTAAATTCTGATGTATGAGCTAGATTATTGTTCGATTTCATTCAAATCCATTCATTAGTTTTTACGTGAAAGCATAAAAAAACAAACAAACAAGCAAACAAACATCTTTACTTTCACATTTATAATATATAGAGATAGAGATTAATATCGTTCAAAATTAAGAAAAACAGAAATGTTTAATTGTTCTATTTCAAAATAAACACACACGAATAATAATTAAATCGAATTAAAAGACTTTTTTTGTAGGGATATATATATTCGAAACAGTGATGTAAATGGCGTTCAGATCTCAGGAATTCCGGGTAAATATCAGTGTATTAGCCGCCTAGACCTTTTACTACAATGTCACAACAGCTTACTTACAATGTAAGAGTAATATAATATAAAAGCTCTGCAATAATAATTATTACAACAATGTTCCAACTTTTCCAACTGCAATATTATAAAAACAACAAAAATTATTATAAGATTATGTTACGTGAGTAAATTTTTATATACTTTTCTAGTTCTAAGCTCAAACCCAGAGAATAGTAGTAAAAAAAAACACAAACCAAATGGAATGAAAAAAAAAATTGTGATTTTAATATTTTAATCCAAATGAGTATTAGAATATTCTTCTTACTCTTCTACACCTTCTATGTTTTATCCCTTTTTACTATATAATATAGTAGAAAAACACGTGTCTATAAATATTCTAGTATCATAGAAATTCTATCATATACGAATATTATAGAATAAATAGAATGTTTATTTATAAGAAGTTTCAATGTTTGTGTTTATTTTTTATAACACAGGATGATTCGATTGAATTTGCTCCTAGTAAAATGTTTGTTGCTTTATTTTGAGATAGCCGTGATAGAAAAGAGCATTATAAAAAATAGATTGGGGCCTATCGTAAGACATTTCAATCTGGATAAAAAAAAACGGTAAAAATGACCATTTAAGTTATAAAGTCAAGCAAGGTATATTCGTAGATCTTCAAATAAGAAATTTATTTCAAGATGGTAGCTTTGACTCGACGGTACTAGAAGCAAAAAACTTCTTATGAAGTAAAAGCAGTGACAACTATGCTGAAGTTATAAAAAATATGTTGTCACCGTTCTAAAAACTGGGTTGCAAAATGTCTTTGAATCATGGAAAAACAATATCAAGGCCATTGGAACATTCCAATGTGGTTGGATTATTGCAGGACTCTTTGTCGAGATATTACAGAAGCAGAATATAAAAAACTGTATAATTTCTATGAATTTTTTCAAAAATAGTTTTTTTTTTCAATGGAAACTAATTTTAATATTTAATTGCTCAGAGAAATCGCTCATTGTATAGGATTTTGGCCGATTTTCCAAATTATTTCGCATCCAAGAGTAAATAAAGGAAAGGAAAACTGTCCCAAATATCTGCTTAGATTTTTTTGAGATCAAATAATAAATTTTTAATCAGAAATACTGAATTATCACTTAGTCCAAAGACACAAACTATATATAAGAATATTTTTGCATGGCTACACTTTCATGAAACGCACTGTATCTAATATTTAAAAATATGCAAAAAGTTTATTTCAGTTATATTGAAGTGATACTTTCACAATTTTTTAAATAAATTCACAAGCATACAAGAATTGATATAAGCAATACATTATCAAGTTTATTTTTTGAAAATTTCGAAAAAACATGTTTTGACTGTATCGTTTCCTCTTAAATTGGGGTACATTGAATATATTATGTATTTAAACATTTATTAATTCTCTTTTATAAATATTTTTTCGATACTATATTTGAATTTTTAGGCACGAATGATTTTGAACTAACTTTTAATACACGTAACAAAAATTTGGAAAAATAGATAAGAAATAACAAGCTAAAAATTTGTATTATTTGTTTTGTACTTATAAACTGATATTATATACTAGCAGATACTCGCCCACTTTGCTGGGCATTTCTCCCTTAAAAGCAAAGACTATCAAATTACAGCCCTCATTTATCCTCCTTTTTGTTCACAATTTTATGGATTTTAATTTTTTGGTGGGGAACTTTAACTTTTTTGAAAATGAAATTTTACCTATGATACTCGCTGATATTGTAACTTTCTATAGGTCCAATCAATAAATTAACCAATCATTAAATTAAATTTTTTTTGCGTTCTTCTCGATTTTTTAAAGGGGCGCCCCTTAAAAAAATTGCAAAAAAATCGAGAAATATTTTTAATCTCTAATTTCGATAAAACTCAGTATATAAAGTAATTTTGACCCAAAAAATACAAAAATCGGGTTTATTTGATGACTGGTCGAATAGTTTTTGAGATACGGACTAAAATCTGAGAAACTCTGCATCCAATCATTAAAGTAACATTATACTTTTTGGATCAAAACTACCCCATCCACCGAGATTTTAACAAATTCCAAAACCAAAACTTTTTTTTTTGCATTTTTTCGATTTTTTCAAAGGAGTATCCCTTAAAAAATTTGCAAAAAATTGAGAAATTTTTTTCATCTCCAATTTCGATAAAACTCTGTAGGTATATAAGGTAATTTTGAACCAAAAAGTACAAAATTCGGGTACCGTAAATCTCAGTTTTTAGCGACTTTGGATTATGGAACTTGCTTTTGATTATTTATTCTGTTCGTATTACTAATACGATAAATTTTTACTGGAATGAAATATCAACACACATATTTAATGTACCTACTAAAAGAGACGTATTGTTTAATCATCGAAATCGCTGATATTTAACAAAAAAAAAATTGCAGAATGAGTGAGATATGAGACAGGAAAATTATGTGATTATATTACATAAAATATTTTGCCATATAACTAAAAAATAATATTAAAAAATTTGACCTTTAAAATAAACAACTGGCAAATATATCAAATAAAAAATGCTGATATATTACAAAATTTTTTGGATATGTTTTACAAAATTTATACACATACATTTTTTAGGAGATTGTAACTTTTCAAAAACTTTTCCAACATTTTTGATACCTTTTATCATTTTTTGATGATAAAAATTTCATTTTTCTCGTTAAATTCAAGGCAAAAGAAAAATAGTTCATAATTTTCTTTATAAAACATACGTTCGTTTTGAATGCAATCAAAGGAAACGCTTTACGTACCTCTACGGAACCATTCGAGAAGTGTAAATTTTACAAATATGTATTGACTGAATTTTTCGAAATAAGAAACAATTCAAAGAAATTCTTTGACCTTTAGTATAAACATTTTTTTTTCGAATCTGTTGCCAGTAATTCTTCATGACGAATAATATCCATAACAAATTGCCAAAAGGGGTCGATAGACTTTTTGATGACTCAGTATAGGTATCATCATATTTACCAACACTTCCCCATTTATTCTGGCTGAATTGTAGAATACATGTAACATCATGTACTAGTTATTATGTATTATTCATCTATTTTTATTTGAAAAAATACGAGAAGAAGAAAGCCACCATGGTCCTATTCAACGGAATACCATGCAGTCTTTCATATGAAACACTTACAGTGTGTAAAGGAAGCAACAATAGCAGTGCGTTTGGATTTCAAACTTCTAGACAGATATTCCTTCTGCTGTAAAATTTGGATTGAACAGATTTTTATCTATACCTTCATTTCCTTAATTCGTCAGCATTCGTACATGCGTCAAATATTTCTCGCGTTAAAGGTTTTTAACTTGGTAAATCGAAAAAGAGGAGCTATAAGTTTTACCGCTTTGTCTGTTTGTCTGTCTGTCTGTCGGTCTGTCTGTCTGTGGCATCGGAGCTCCTAAACGGATGAACCCATTTTGATTTTTTTATTGTTTTAAAGGTAATTCAATGGATAGTGCTCTGAGCTATGTTTCCAGTGCGAGTTAAGAGTTCCGTACCCAGAAGAATTAAAAAATTGGCGATGATCCTCAAAATCGGAACAGTTTGGAGAGTTCTCACAAGCTTCAGCTTACACTTAACTTTACTGACAACTTGAATCAGTTCTTTTAGATTGAGATCAATAGGTTTTTTCCATTCCCTGTCGTAATCCAGAAAACCCATTGTGGTGAATAAAAGATACTCTAAAACTTATACCGATATAATATTGTCCACTTCAAATCGGATCCCTACAAAAATTCATCATCCAACTAACTAAATGTTTACGGTTCATTTCTGTTTGCTGGTACACTCGGTACATTCCGAACACTACCAGACCAAATAATAGAAACCAACGAACGAACCAACGTTTATGCATTACACACAATATGTATATATATATATATATATATATATATATATATATATATATATATATATATATAAATGTTCTGGGATGGAATGACAGACGAATGTTTTTTAATCTTCAGCATGATTTCTTTGTTCCATTTCTTCTCTACAAAAAAAAAAACTGTGCTTCTCTCTCCCTCGGTTTTTTTTCTCTCCCACTTTTCATAATCATTACACACGTTTTGAATGACATCACACATACAGCAAAAAGAAACCTCATCTATGATGGTGTTGTGAATGGATTGAGGAAAGCGTTGTCCTCGTTCCAACTACATCATGAATTGTAATATATGTATGTTGGCTTGGTCTCTATATTGCCCTTAAACTGTTTAGCTGGAGTTAGTAGGAATAGTACGGTATGAGTGTGTCTTTATCTAGGAATGTTATCTAGTTTTTAATAATAATATTTACACCTAGGAAGGTTCGCTTGTAGGTAGATAAAGGTAGGTTTATGCATATTTTAGTACATACTAGTTTTCTTAAATAGGGTGCGCCATAATACCACTGAAGAAACTGGTCAAGTCCAGCATTATTTCAGGTTTCATCCTGCTCCTTTCATAGGAAAGTTCGTGCAATCTAGCGTTAGTTATAGCTAGCGAAAAACTGGCATCTCAGCTGAAAAAAATCTCAAAATTAGTGGGTTTAAAAAAAATTCCAATTAAATCCGATCAAATTTTCTTGCGTTATCAAAAAAATCGAATTTTTTAACTCTATAACGTCATCAAAATCCAAAAAATTTAATTTTGCACTATCACATTCAAATTTTAACCAATTTTGATAAACAAAGTATGTAATCCTACTAAATTTGGGTCATATTTTTCAATTTTTTGATCAAAATTATCATAGGTCTGATAGGTTTCATGAACGTGAAGTCCTGGTCCTGGAATTAAGCACATAAGTGATAGCTAGCGAAAAATTGGCATCACAGTTGAAAAGCATGACCCACCATCCATCTTTGAAAGTGGAATCTGTATAAATGAAAAATAAATCTTATGTTAACTCGATCTGATTATTCAGATTTCGAGGTAATAATCTCTCATACTTGTAATAACTAAGCTTTCATCTTATTCATGTTTCACTTTTGAATCACCTGCATCTAAAGTTATACATTTAGAAAAAAAGCAGTATATAACCATCATAGATTAGAATGTAGAAACATTTATAACACAGATAAATGTTACCAGTCATAGATCCAACAGATATCGTGTTATGTACAGATAGATATGTATATGAGAGTATACAACCTTATCCAGGACGACTAGCTTTAACAGCTTACAGCTTTACTTCGCTTGATGCTTGCTAGATGTATGGAATTAGATAAACAAATTCTTTTGTAAACATACTAAACATAAAACATATTTCTTTAGTTGAGTGTTTATATGTAAATGACGATCATTCAGCGTTAGACGGATGGATAGACAAGGCGTCTGACAGACGGACATGGAGTGTAACACCAATGGAGTTGAGTGTTATATAAAAAGAATATTTAAAAAAATATAAACAAATCATAAACACTTTTTCAACATTTTCACAATTTTTACTCATCATTTCATTTTATATTCATTTACATTCATGTTCTTCGAATGGAGTGCTTGTTTTTTATTCTTATATTTTTTTATTCCAGTTTTAATTATTATTATGATTTTTGTTTAGAGACGAGAAAAACATGAATTTTTTTAAATAATAATTGTGGAATTTTTTTAGAAGAAAATTAGTTGTTAGTATCAATAGAGTTGTAGTGGCTAAATAAAGAGATGGATCGAACAGCCTCTTTTCGAGTTGAGCTATTGTGATATGCTACTTAAAGACCAGTTACTATACGCCAGTCATCTTCATTTTTTTATACCTTAATAATCGATAGATAGAATATTCAGAATTAATTTACTTTGCAAAAAAGTTGAACAGAAAGTTCAAAAACTGAATGTCCAAAACATTCGGTAAGGCATAGTTTACCATTAAAACATTTGAACAGTTGATTCCCCTGAATAACAAGTGAAATTTACAAAATTTAAAATACCTATGCGAAATTTTTCGGGTACGAAACCTTAAAATCGCACTTGAAATGTCCCTAAAAACACTCTTCTTTAAATTGCCTTTTTTTCTCAAAGCCTTCTCCAATCTTAGCCGATTTTGAGAATCATCGCTTGAAACATAGCTAAGACCACTACCCATTAAATTACGCTTCCAACGAAACAAAAAACATCCAAATCGGTTCATTCGTTTAGGCACCACGACGCCACAGACAGACAGGCAGACGCACATAGCGGTCAAACTTAAAAACATTTGAATTTTTATGACTGTAATGACTGATTTTCCTTAAAGTTATCTTGAAATAATTTCTTAGAAACAATTCAATTATACATTTAATAAAGTTCCTTAAAAAAAAAAAAAAATTAATTAAAGGAAAGTAATAAAAAATATATTTAAATAGTGAATTTTATTAAAAGTGTAGTAGGTATTAATAAATAACAAACAGCAATGAAATAAATGAATAAATGTATTTAGGTTTTGATTAATGAAAAAGCTTTGCTGTTTTAATAGACCTTAAATTAGTAACAATAAACATTTATTTGGTATAAAAAAAATTGGTGATATGTAATCTTAATTAACATTTGACATGGAAACCACTAAAACTAAATTTACCTCACCAAGTGGTTGTAAGTAAACTGTGCAAATTTATCAGGTACAAAACTCAAGCTATTTCTTCAGGACGGTATCTTTCTTCACCTCCTCTTGGAACTAAAAACTAATGTATGCCTAAAATTTTATTCATGGATATTTAAATTTGTCTAAAGCACAAGATTTTTGTAGAAGAGAGAAAATGTTATCTCATCAAATTCTTATTAAGTATTTTGCGTGCTAATTTTCCACTTAAAGTATAAAAGTATGAAAAATCAACAAAGAAAATTACTACAAAAAAATCATTTAAGATACTTTAAATGTAAAACTATTGACGATAAAAGTTGATAAAATGTAGTTTTACTGTATACAAGTTTACCAGCTTAAAAAAACATTATATTATATAAGATATTTTATATAATACACGTTTTTATATGTTCATATTATATTCATTTATATAAACATAGATATAGAGTATATATACAAGTAGGTAGATATATCTGGCAGATAGGTAGGTATGTTTAAAATTTAAATTACATTTAAAATACAAAATATATCCTTATATTATTATTATAACGATATATATATAATACAATATAAGGTTATAGTATATATTATATTTATATTTTGTGTATATTTACATAGAAAATATATAAGGTTCATACAGAATGTTCAAGAATGGGGACTAAATAAATTCAACTGCTATATTTCCAATAATAAATTGTGTAAGACTTATTTGTTACAACGCTGGCGGTTACAAAAAGATTTGATTTTTTTAACAAAACTATATGTGGGCTCTATAGCCCAAGTGTGTCCTACGTGGACAGCCAATATAACCTAACCTAACCTAACAAAACTAAAGTTAAAGAAAATGAAAAATTTAAAAATAACAAATGTAAATGTTCAACACAAGGATAACGAAAGGGCATTTATTAATAAGAAATGTACACAAATCAATAGAAATTTAAAAAAAAAAAAAAAAAGAATAAAAATATGAAAGTCATAATGCTAAGTAAAACAGAATTAACACAAAAGCTAAAAAGAAATAAAAGAAAAAAAAGCCAACAAAACAGAAGGAAAGAAAAAAGATAATATGAAGAATGGAAAAAGAAATGCAGCAATCAGAAGAAAATGAAGTGTAAGAGGAATGCAAAGATAAAACAAAAGAAAATAAAATAAAATCGAAAGCATAATAGAATTCAATGAAAAACTCAAGTAAAAGCAAAAAGTCAAGAAAAAAAAGATATTAATACTAGAAAACAAGATAATACAAATGAGAACTGGACGAAGACGATAAAACAAGGAAAGTTAAAATAAACGAAAAGGTAACTAAAAGAAAAACGATAATCTTAACTTTTATTTTCCTCTTACTTTTTTTTCCCGTTAGATTTTTGATTATTTGTGTTTATCAATCATTTATCATTCCCTTTAAATTTAGTTTTATTTCTTTTTCGTGCTTTTTTCCATGTTTTGTTTTCCTTTTTCTTTCATTTATCTTTCTTTAAGCTCTTGTTTTCCATTACTTTTGAATTCTTTGCGTGCTTTGCCCTTCATGGAATTATATTTTTGTGTTTTACATACTGAATTTTTACAGTATTTTTGCTCTCTGACCATATAAGTTTGTATTCACTATTTCTGTAACATCCTGTAGATTATAGATTCATAATATTATTATAAAGTACATACACATTTATTTTAATGATAATTAAAGAAAATGTTATTATTATTATTTTAAAATAAAATGCCTGCCTTTAGTTTTATTATAATTAAATGGATATTATTAAGTACTCTGTATCTACTGTTATTATTACTTATTATTTTTATTATTATTACTATGATTTTTTTTTTTTGTATTTTGTTATTATCATAAATATTTGTGTTATGTTTTTAGTAAAAAACTATATTATTTTAATATTTATAATAATTTGAATTATTTGTTTTAAAACTTTTCTTTTTTTATTGTTATTTTATTATTTTAATTTAATTTAATTTTGTTTAATTAAATAAAAGAGTGATTTCAATATGTAAATATTAGTTTAAGTTTATAAAATATACAGCGGGTTTAATTAGAATAGGGACTTACATTAACTTTGTTTACCACAAATTCAGATAGAAATGAAAGAATAATTAATCGAAAGTATATTTAAAAGTGCGGTCGAGTTCGTAAATGAGCAACATAGGTCAATTGGGTCTTAGATCCGTAGGATCCATCTTGTAAACCGTAAGAGATAGAACTTGAATTTAAATGTAGAAAATGTTATAAAAAAATAAACAACTTTTTTTTTGAAACATTTTTTTGTAAACATCACTATTTCCCTACGAGGACGCAAATTAGGTGCAAATATAGTCTGTTTTATACGGGAATATCAGGTATGGATGTGTGGCTATCAAAGAGTGTATACCTTTCATTACTTACGTGACGTCAAAAAACAAACGATTCCGTAATCAACACTGTGTATACATGGTATTTCAACAATTAACTCAGTCAATTGTTTGTTTTCACATGTATTATTTGAATGAAAATGTGATAATTATAATAAATGTTAAAGGTCTTTTTAAGTTCGTTATATTTCCATTCATCTCTCATGCTTACTACATCCATTAACCATTATAATACTAATGAATAATCATTATTATAATAAAAATGTTATAACAATCATTATTATTTAATATAATAAAAGTTTACATAACAATATGTTCCTCATATTTCAAAACCTTCTGCTAACAAGTTAAAATAAACAATTGACTAAGTTAGTTGTTTAAATACTCTGTATACACCGCAATGATCATCAAGTTTTCTTCTATCCCTTAGGCTAGAAGATGGATCCTTAAGATCCAAAACCAAATTGTCCTATATTTCTTATTAACAAATTCAAATTCACTTTTTAAGTCCAGGCACGCTATAAAATTTTAGCTCGATATCGATTTTCGTTTCTAATTGGAAGTTATCTTGCTGACAGGTGGGCAGACATACGGGCAAACAGAAATGGACAAATTAGTTGTCTTTATGAACACCTATACCAACATTTTTTTCGTATGATCAATATTTTATAAGCGTTACAAACTTAGAACTAAATTTAGTATACCTTGGTACATATTTCATACATACAGAGTATAAAAACATAAACTTTATCAAAACCTTAATAACCTCACAAACTCTTTTGTTGAAAATATTTCCCATTTTCAATTCAATAAATAATTATTAAAATGGAATATATTATTATCATATAACATGTTAACAAGTGGGTGGGGATAGCTTTGTTGGAGTTGGATAGGTAGGTAATATTAGTAGCTACATATCATTATTATATACCTATAGTTTAGTTAGTTAGTTAGTTAGCTACTGCTAGCTAGTAAGGTAATTAGTTATTAATAAGTCGCTTCTCGGCTCTAATGAGCTAAGATCAAAGTGTAGTATCTGTTCTTATCAAATTCAACCAGACCTTGTCATCAACGATCCCAGTACTGCCTCGGTGGTTGCTGGAACCGATGATGACGAGATTGTAACATCAACACAACCCACTGAAAATCAAGTTCGGTGGCTTGCACTAATTAATAATGCCGCCAGCTGGGAAGAATTTGAAGAGGCTGTAGCTACAATTACTGCAGACTTTGCGAGAGGCAGTCCAGGCCATGTGGCTGAAAGACCACGACCACCACATCATGCGCAGCAATTCCAAAATAGACCTCGGCCTACTAGGAATCGCCCTCGTCGCGCGCAATATAACCCTGCGGACGCGGCGAAGATCCAGAAAATGTACCGCATAAATAAAAAAAAAGCCATGAACAGCATACTGAGTGAACCAGGTAGCTCACCATTCTGTCAGGTCGACACGGAAACGGTCCATGAACATTTCCGTGGAATATTTGCTTATAAGGATCAGGAACGATCACCAACCCCTGAGGAAATCCGGCAAATATTCGGGCCTGATCAAAATGATGGCGGAGATGGAGACGAACGCTTCACGTTCCTACTGGACTCCATCTCAAAAGAATCAGTATGTGCGCGATTGGCCAAAACTTCTAACACCGCACCGGGTAAAGATGGTATAAGGTATTCGTGCCTTAAACGATCCGACCCCGGTTGCATCGTACTTTCTGCGATCTTCGACCGTTGTTTCCGTGAGGAAAAAACGCCACTGGCTTGGTCTGACTCCCGCACTGTTCTACTATACAAGAAGGGTAACCGTGATGAGTTGTCGAACTGGAGGCCTCTTACTTTGGGAGGGACAATCGCTAAATTATATGCCGGCGTATTAGCCGACCGCATCACCTGCTGGGCGAAGCTCGCCAACAATATCTCTCCAATGCAGAAAGGATTTCTGGAGTATGAGGGATGCTATGAGCATAACTTCATAGTCCAAAGTGCATTGGATGATGTGCGTCGAGATCGCAGACAGATCGCATTGGCGTGGCTTGACCTAGCCAATGCTTTCGGCTCTGTTCCACACGATCATATTCGGCGGGTATTGGAAGAGATGCGGCTGCCCAACAAGATGAAGAGTGTGATAGCTGAGCTTTACTCAAACTCAACAACCACCATCCGCACTAAAGACGGGGAAACCCGCCCAATTCCTATTCGTGCGGGAGTAAAGCAAGGCTGTCCACTCAGTCCTATCATTTTTAATTTAGCGATTGAACCACTCATAAGGGTGGCCTCTGGATTGGCAACTGAGCATGGTTACAAACTTCATGACCACCACTTTTCAATACTTGCATACGCTGATGACATAGTTCTGCTCGGTAAAGATGCTGCATCCCTAAGAATTCTTTTGGATGCTGTAGGATCAACCGCTGAATGGATGGGCTTAAAGTTTCAACCACCGAAATGTGCCTCACTGCATGTAGACTGTAGACGACGTCGGGAAGTCTATCCCACAGAGTTTACTATTCAAGGAGGAGGACTGACGGTCCTAAAAGAGGGAGAAGAGTACCAACACCTAGGTGTACCCACGGGCTTCCGTGTTGCTCAGACCCCCTTTGATGCCATTCGGGCCATCAAAGTGGACGTTCAAAAGGTACACGAGTCTCTTCTCGCACCCTGGCAAAAACTGGAAGCCACAAATATGTTCATCCTTTCTCGACTAGACTTTATACTGCGAGGCGGCAATGTCGCCAAAGGACCACTGACGGACGCAGACAAAACCATCAAAAGGCTAGCCAAGAAATGGATGAACCTACCACAACGTGGCTCTCCTGAGCTTCTATATATACCATCATACCAGGGTGGCGCAAATCTTTTACCGTTGGCCGATTCCGCGGATGTAAGCACTGTCGTACACGCATTTAGACTGCTGACCTGCAAAGACACCATTGTCAGGGAAACGGCGTGGTCGTGTTTGAAGCGAGCGGTGAGGCAACGTATCCGTGGCGATCCAACAGAGGATATGATAGCCGAATATCTGTCTGGCTCACTAGAGGGTCAATTGGCACGTGACCGCGGAGACATTTCTAGTCTGTGGACACAGGCCAGAAATGCATGTCGCCGTCTTAACAGCAAAATCGGAGTGGGTTTCCATTGGTGCGCCGAGAAACGTGATCTGTCTGTCACCATCAAACGACCTGGGCAAACACCTGAGCGTATCATTGTCCCAGAGACGGCGCGATCCATGATAGTCCGTATGCTTCGCTCAGCACTTCGGGCATACTACCTTTCTAAATTACTAGGAAAACCAGATCAGGGAAAGGCGTACTCATGTACTAATCTAAGGGAAGCGAGCAACCACTTCCTGCTGAATGGGCGGTACACTCGATTCTGCGATTATCGCTTTATCCACCGAGCTCGACTCGGCGTCGTTCCATTAAATGGAACACGGCGATTCGGGAACGGGGATAAACGATGCCGACGTTGTGGCTATGTCAATGAGACATTGCCACACGTACTGAATCATTGTACCATCCATTCAGCGGCGTGGCAACGGCGGCATAACGCCGTTCAAGACCGTCTTGCTCGCGGATCGCGTCTACCCCCGGGTGCTGTCTTAAATATCAACAGACAAATACCCGGTGTACAGAGTACTCTTCGTCCTGATCTGGTGGTTCTGGATGAATCTAGCAAGGAAGTAAAGATCATCGACATTTGCATTCCATTTGAGGGTGCTCCGGATGCCCTAGAGGTTGCTCGGCAGCAAAAGCTCGAAAAATATAACCAACTTGCTGCTGAGTTAACCACGAAAGGCTACAGAGTCTCATTGGATGCATTTGTCGTTGGTTCGCTCGGGGCCTGGCTAGCTAATAACTACAGGATTGCGAAGTCTTTGGGAATAGCACCCAAATATACGCAGACCATGGCTCGGTTGATGGTGTCGGACACGATCCGCTGGTCGCGCGACATCTATATCGAACACCTAACCAGACAGAGGCAGTACCATGATCAGCCCCCGTGACCAAGCGCAAAGGTACTGGATGGCCCGAACATCTGAGCCATCCCCCCCCCCCCCATCATCAGTGCAAGTTAAGTGATGTGCATCTGTGATAAAATATGTTAATTTTTTTTGTGATATTTTAAAACTGTGATATTGACACTTGCTATTTTGTTTGTGATTCCCTCTTTTTTTTTTAATGTGTAAAATTCAGTGCTCTTTTTTTAAATGTGTAGTCCTTTTATTTATTATATAAGTTTTAATTTATAACAATTTTTTTCAAATGTATTTTACTATATATTTTTAAATTTTTTACTACACTTGTTCGACTATTTCCTATCTATTGTACAAATTTTATCTATGTATCTTTTAAAGATTATTCAAATAAAAAGTTTTATCTGTTCTTATCAGCTTAATTTTTATCAGTGTAACAAGTGAAGTTATTATGGATTAAAGCAACAAGGAAATCAAAAGTGCCAATAACATCGAGGCCGAAGCAGGAGGAGTGAATCTACAGGATTAATAGTAAGTGGGAATAACTGAGTGAGAACAACCAACACCTTAGTTCTCAAAGGCCGCCACTTCTTGTGTGCAAGGGGTGTACACTCTCCTTGAGAGGGTGTACACTCCAAACATACAATAATGTTGAACGCCGTCACAGGAAAAGTGGGGTCAGGTCACTAGTAATAGTTTCCTGACCTCGCTCAGCTAATCAAAAATTTTTTCTCATTTATCACACCGGATTTGTAAATAATTTCACGGGCCAGGGCAGTGCTCTTAAATCATGTCCTCGGCAGACGACGAGGTAGCGGAGGCTGCAGGGACGGTTAACATTACCATCAAGTTTCCGTTCCCTGCAGAATTTCGCTGCGAGAAGTGTTGGGTCCATCTGGACACGCAAGGTAGTCAGAGTGGTTTTAACACTCGTCTATCAACTTACAAAAGCCACTCTGACTATAAAAAACATATCAAACATCACCACGGGATACCGATCTTCACATTCGAATGCGCCGAATGTGGACACCGGTCTGAGTCCCTCAAAATTCTTAAGAAACACTATTTAAGTCATCAACCGGGTGCGGCTCCAGCTCCACCTAAGAAGACCGCACCCCGGCAAAGAAAAACACAAAGTACTCAGCCAATCAGCAGCCAACCACTACCACCTAGGTTGGCTGGTACTAGCGATGAGGGCTCTCCGGTACCCAGAACTCAACAATCGCCACCAAGGCGTGTAACACGCGCTAGATCGGTATCCCAATCAGGAGCCGCCTCAAGACAACACCACCCGTCAGCTCCAGGACCATCAACATCAACAGCAAGACCCAGCACTTCCACCGAATATGACTTTAACATCCGCCGCAACATCTTAAGCATCATTACCAGCGACGACGATAGTCAGCAACAACCACCTACCAGTCATGCCACACAGCCCCAGCCCCCTAAAACCGATAATGGCACAGAGGCTGTTCGTGGTGCTGCAACTGAAAGGTTGTGTCGCGATGCACCGGCGGAAACCCAAACCGATTACGACCCACCGCCATCAGATAGGTTGGCTGGCATGGACTCTAGTCCACCAGGATCACTACCCCAACCATTCAGCCGAACTCGATCACCAATCGAGCTGAACGATGGCATCAGCGATATGCAACGTAGCCCCCCACCTGTAGTTGCGCCTATTCAAATTCAACCAGACCTCGTCATCAACGATCCCAGTACTGCCTCGGTGGTTGCTGGAACCGATGATGACGAGATTGCAACATCAACACAACCCACTGAAAATCAAGTTCGGTGGCTTGCACTAATTAATAATGCCGCCAGCTGGGAAGAATTTGAAGAGGCTGTAGCTACAATTACTGCAGACTTTGCGAGAGGCAGTCCAGGCCATGTGGCTGAAAGACCACGACCACCACATCATGCGCAGCAATTCCAAAATAGACCTCGGCCTACTAGGAATCGCCCTCGTCGCGCGCAATATAACCCTGCGGACGCGGCGAAGATCCAGAAAATGTACCGCATAAATAAAAAAAAAGCCATGAACAGCATACTGAGTGAACCAGGTAGCTCACCATTCTGTCAGGTCGACACGGAAACGGTCCATGAACATTTCCGTGGAATATTTGCTTATAAGGATCAGGAACGATCACCAACCCCTGAGGAAATCCGGCAAATATTCGGGCCTGATCAAAATGATGGCGGAGATGGAGACGAACGCTTCACGTTCCTACTGGACTCCATCTCAAAAGAATCAGTATGTGCGCGATTGGCCAAAACTTCTAACACCGCACCGGGTAAAGATGGTATAAGGTATTCGTGCCTTAAACGATCCGACCCCGGTTGCATCGTGCTTTCTGCGATCTTCGACCGTTGTTTCCGTGAGGAAAAAACGCCACTGGCTTGGTCTGACTCCCGCACTGTTCTACTATACAAGAAGGGTAACCGTGATGAGTTGTCGAACTGGAGGCCTCTTACTTTGGGAGGGACAATCGCTAAATTATATGCCGGCGTATTAGCCGACCGCATCACCTGCTGGGCGAAGCTCTCCAACAATATCTCTCCAATGCAGAAAGGATTTCTGGAGTATGAGGGATGCTATGAGCATAACTTCATAGTCCAAAGTGCATTGGATGATGTGCGTCGAGATCGCAGACAGATCGCATTGGCGTGGCTTGACCTAGCCAATGCTTTCGGCTCTGTTCCACACGATCATATTCGGCGGGTATTGGAAGAGATGCGGCTGCCCAACAAGATGAAGAGTGTGATAGCTGAGCTTTACTCAAACTCAACAACCACCATCCGCACTAAAGACGGGGAAACCCGCCCAATTCCTATTCGTGCGGGAGTAAAGCAAGGCTGTCCACTCAGTCCTATCATTTTTAATTTGGCGATTGAACCACTCATAAGGGTGGCCTCTGGATTGGCAACTGAGCATGGTTACAAACTTCATGACCACCACTTTTCAATACTTGCATACGCTGATGACATAGTTCTGCTCGGTAAAGATGCTGCATCCCTAAGAATTCTTTTGGATGCTGTAGGATCAACCGCCGAATGGATGGGCTTAAAGTTTCAACCACCGAAATGTGCCTCACTGCATGTAGACTGTAGACGACGTCGGGAAGTCTATCCCACAGAGTTTACTATTCAAGGAGGAGGACTGACGGTCCTAAAAGAGGGAGAAGAGTACCAACACCTAGGTGTACCCACGGGCTTCCGTGTTGCTCAGACCCCCTTTGATGCCATTCGGGCCATCAAAGTGGACGTTCAAAAGGTACACGAGTCTCTTCTCGCCCCCTGGCAAAAACTGGAAGCCACAAATATGTTCATCCTTTCTCGACTAGACTTTATACTGCGAGGCGGCAATGTCGCCAAAGGACCACTGACGGACGCAGACAAAACCATCAAAAGGCTAGCCAAGAAATGGATGAACCTACCACAACGTGGCTCTCCTGAGCTTCTATATATACCATCATACCAGGGTGGCGCAAATCTTTTACCGTTGGCCGATTCCGCGGATGTAAGCACTGTCGTACACGCATTTAGACTGCTGACCTGCAAAGACACCATTGTCAGGGAAACGGCGTGGTCGTGTTTGAAGCGAGCGGTGAGGCAACGTATCCGTGGCGATCCAACAGAGGATATGATAGCCGAATATCTGTCTGGCTCACTAGAGGGTCAATTGGCACGTGACCGCGGAGACATTTCTAGTCTGTGGACACAGGCCAGAAATGCATGTCGCCGTCTTAACAGCAAAATCGGAGTGGGTTTCCATTGGTGCGCCGAGAAACGTGATCTGTCTGTCACCATCAAACGACCTGGGCAAACACCTGAGCGTATCATTGTCCCAGAGACGGCGCGATCCATGATAGTCCGTATGCTTCGCTCAGCACTTCGGGCATACTACCTTTCTAAATTACTAGGAAAACCAGATCAGGGAAAGGCGTACTCATGTACTAATCTAAGGGAAGCGAGCAACCACTTCCTGCTGAATGGGCGGTACACTCGATTCTGCGATTATCGCTTTATCCACCGAGCTCGACTCGGCGTCGTTCCATTAAATGGAACACGGCGATTCGGGAACGGGGATAAACGATGCCGACGTTGTGGCTATGTCAATGAGACATTGCCACACGTACTGAATCATTGTACCATCCATTCAGCGGCGTGGCAACGGCGGCATAACGCCGTTCAAGACCGTCTTGCTCGCGGATCGCGTCTACCCCCGGGTGCTGTCTTAAATATCAACAGACAAGTACCCGGTGTACAGAGTACTCTTCGTCCTGATCTGGTGGTTCTGGATGAATCTAGCAAGGAAGTAAAGATCATCGACATTTGCATTCCATTTGAGGGTGCTCCGGATGCCCTAGAGGTTGCTCGGCAGCAAAAGCTCGAAAAATATAACCAACTTGCTGCTGAGTTAACCACGAAAGGCTACAGAGTCTCATTGGATGCATTTGTCGTTGGTTCGCTCGGGGCCTGGCTAGCTAATAACTACAGGATTGCGAAGTCTTTGGGAATAGCACCCAAATATACGCAGACCATGGCTCGGTTGATGGTGTCGGACACGATCCGCTGGTCGCGCGACATCTATATCGAACACCTAACCAGACAGAGGCAGTACCATGATCAGCCCCCGTGACCAAGCACAAAGGTACTGGATGGCCCGAACATCTGAGCCATTCCCCCCCCCCCCATCATCAGTGCAAGTTAAGTGATGTGCATCTGTGATAAAATATGTTAATTTTTTTTGTGATATTTTAAAACTGTGATATTGACACTTGCTATTTTGTTTGTGATTCCCTCTTTTTTTTTTAATGTGTAAAATTCAGTGCTCTTTTTTTAAATGTGTAGTCCTTTTATTTATTATATAAGTTTTAATTTATAACTATTTTTTTCAAATGTATTTTACTATATATTTTTAAATTTTTTACTACACTTGTTCGACTATTTCCTATCTATTGTACAAATTTTATCTATGTATCTTTTAAAGATTATTCAAATAAAAAGCTTTAATCTGTTCTTATCAGCTTAATTTTTATCAGTGTAACAAGTGAAGTTATTATGGATTAAAGCAACAAGGAAATCAAAAGTGCCAATAACATCGAGGCCGAAGCAGGAGGAGTGAATCTACAGGATTAATAGTAAGTGGGAATAACTGAGTGAGAACAACCAACACCTTAGTTCTCAAAGGCCGCCACTTCTTGTGTGCAAGGGGTGTACACTCTCCTTGAGAGGGTGTACACTCCAAACATACAATAATGTTGAACGCCGTCACAGGAAAAAGTGGGGTCAGGTCACTATTAATAGTTTCCTGACCTCACTCAACTAATCAAAAATTATCTGTATTTATCACACCGGATTTAATTGTAAATAACTTCACGGGCCAGGGCAGTGCTCTTAAATCATGTCCTCGGCAGACGACGAGGTAGCGGAGGCTGCAGGGACGGTTAACATTACCATCAAGTTTCCGTTCCCTGCAGAATTCCGCTGCGAGAAGTGTTGGGTCCATCTGGACACGCAAGGTAGTCAGAGTGGTTTTAACACTCGTCTATCAACTTACAAAAGCCACTCTGACTATAAAAAACACATCAAACATCACCACGGGATACCGATCTTCACATTCGAATGCGCCGAATGTGGATACCGGTCTGAGTCCCTCAAAACTCTTAAAAAACACTATTTAAGTCATCAACCGGGTGCGGCTCCAGCTCCACCTAAGAAGACCGCACCCCGGCAAAGAAAAACACAAAGTACTCAGCCAATCAGCAGCCAACCACTACCACCTAGGTTGGCTGGTACTAGCGATGAGGGCTCTCCGGTACCCAGAACTCAACAATCGCCACCAAGGCGTGTAACACGCGCTAGATCGGTATCCCAATCAGGAGCCGCCTCAAGACAACACCACCCGTTAGCTCCAGGACCATCAACATCAACAGCAAGACCCAGCACTTCCACCGAATATGACTTTAACATCCGCCGCAACATCTTAAGCATCATTACCAGCGACGACGATAGTCAGCAACAACCACCTACCAGTCATGCCACACAGCCCCAGCCCCCTAAAACCGATAATGGCACAGAGGCTGTTCGTGGTACTGCAACTGAAAGGTTGTGTCGCGATGCACCGGCGGAAATCCAAACCGATTACGACCCACCGCCATCAGATAGGTTGGCTGGCATGGACTCTAGTCCACCAGGATCACTACCCCAACCACTCAGCCGAACTCGATCACCAATCGAGCTGAACGATGGCATCAGCGATATGCATAGTAGCCCTCCACCTGTAGTTGCGCCTATTCAAATTCAACCAGACCTTGTCATCAACGATCCCAGTACTGCCTCGGTGGTTGCTGGAACCGATGATGACGAGATTGTAACATCAACACAACCCACTGAAAATCAAGTTCGGTGGCTTGCACTAATTAATAATGCCGCCAGCTGGGAAGAATTTGAAGAGGCTGTAGCTACAATTACTGCAGACTTTGCGAGAGGCAGTCCAGGCCATGTGGCTGAAAGACCACGACCACCACATCATGCGCAGCAATTCCAAAATAGACCTCGGCCTATTAGGAATCGCCCTCGTCGCGCGCAATACAACCCTGCGGACGCGGCGAAGATCCAGAAAATGTACCGCATAAATAAAAAAAAAGCCATGAACAGCATACTGAGTGAACCAGGTAGCTCACCATTCTGTCAGGTCGACACGGAAACGGTCCATGAACATTTCCGTGGAATATTTGCTTATAAGGATCAGGAACGATCACCAACCCCTGAGGAAATCCGGCAAATATTCGGGCCTGATCAAAATGATGGCGGAGATGGAGACGAACGCTTCACGTTCCTACTGGACTCCATCTCAAAAGAATCAGTATGTGCGCGATTGGCCAAAACTTCTAACACCGCACCGGGTAAAGATGGTATAAGGTATTCGTGCCTTAAACGATCCGACCCCGGTTGCATCGTACTTTCTGCGATCTTCGACCGTTGTTTCCGTGAGGAAAAAACGCCACTGGCTTGGTCTGACTCCCGCACTGTTCTACTATACAAGAAGGGTAACCGTGATGAGTTGTCGAACTGGAGGCCTCTTACTTTGGGAGGGACAATCGCTAAATTATATGCCGGCGTATTAGCCGACCGCATCACCTGCTGGGCGAAGCTCTCCAACAATATCTCTCCAATGCAGAAAGGATTTCTGGAGTATGAGGGATGCTATGAGCATAACTTCATAGTCCAAAGTGCATTGGATGATGTGCGTCGAGATCGCAGACAGATCGCATTGGCGTGGCTTGACCTAGCCAATGCTTTCGGCTCTGTTCCACACGATCATATTCGGCGGGTATTGGAAGAGATGCGGCTGCCCAACAAGATGAAGAGTGTGATAGCTGAGCTTTACTCAAACTCAACAACCACCATCCGCACTAAAGACGGTGAAACCCGCCCAATTCCTATTCGTGCGGGAGTAAGGCAAGGCTGTCCACTCAGTCCTATCATTTTTAATTTAGCGATTGAGCCACTCATAAGGGTGGCCTCTAGATTGGCAACTGAGCATGGTTACAAACTTCATGACCACCACTTTTCAATACTTGCATACGCTGATGACATAGTTCTGCTCGGTAAAGATGCTGCATCCCTAAGAATTCTTTTGGATGCTGTAGGATCAACCGCTGAATGGATGGGCTTAAAGTTTCAACCACCGAAATGTGCCTCACTGCATGTAGACTGTAGACGACGTCGGGAAGTCTATCCCACAGAGTTTACTATTCAAGGAGGAGGACTGACGGTCCTAAAAGAGGGAGAAGAGTACCAACACCTAGGTGTACCCACGGGCTTCCGTGTTGCTCAGACCCCCTTTGATGCCATTCGGGCCATCAAAGTGGACGTTCAAAAGGTACACGAGTCTCTTCTCGCCCCCTGGCAAAAACTGGAAGCCACAAATATGTTCATCCTTTCTCGACTAGACTTTATACTGCGAGGCGGCAATGTCGCCAAAGGACCACTGACGGACGCAGACAAAACCATCAAAAGGCTAGCCAAGAAATGGATGAACCTACCACAACGTGGCTCTCCTGAGCTTCTATATATACCATCATACCAGGGTGGCGCAAATCTTTTACCGTTGGCCGATTCCGCGGATGTAAGCACTGTCGTACACGCATTTAGACTGCTGACCTGCAAAGACACCATTGTCAGGGAAACGGCGTGGTCGTGTTTGAAGCGAGCGGTGAGGCAACGTATCCGTGGCGATCCAACAGAGGATATGATAGCCGAATATCTGTCTGGCTCACTAGAGGGTCAATTGGCACGTGACCGCGGAGACATTTCTAGTCTGTGGACACAGGCTAGAAATGCATGTCGCCGTCTTAACAGCAAAATCGGAGTGGGTTTCCATTGGTGCGCCGAGAAACGTGATCTGTCTGTCACCATCAAAAGACCTGGGCAAACACCTGAGCGTATCATTGTCCCAGAGACGGCGCGATCCATGATAGTCCGTATGCTTCGCTCAGCACTTCGGGCATACTACCTTTCTAAATTACTAGGAAAACCAGATCAGGGAAAGGCGTACTCATGTACTAATCTAAGGGAAGCGAGCAACCACTTCCTGCTGAATGGGCGGTACACTCGATTCTGCGATTATCGCTTTATCCACCGAGCTCGACTCGGCGTCGTTCCATTAAATGGAACACGGCGATTCGGGAACGGGGATAAACGATGCCGACGTTGTGGCTATGTCAATGAGACATTGCCACACGTACTGAATCATTGTACCATCCATTCAGCGGCGTGGCAACGGCGGCATAACGCCGTTCAAGACCGTCTTGCTCGCGGATCGCGTCTACCCCCGGGTGCTGTCTTAAACATCAACAGACAAGTACCCGGTGTACAGAGTACTCTTCGTCCTGATCTGGTGGTTCTGGATGAATCTAGCAAGGAAGTAAAGATCATCGACATTTGCATTCCATTTGAGGGTGCTCCGGATGCTCTAGAGGTTGCTCGGCAGCAAAAGCTCGAAAAATATAACCAACTTGCTGCTGAGTTAACCACGAAAGGCTACAGAGTCTCATTGGATGCATTTGTCGTTGGTTCGCTTGGGGCCTGGCTAGCTAATAACTATAGGATTGCGAAGTCTTTGGGAATAGCACCCAAATATACGCAGACCATGGCTCGATTGATGGTGTCGGACACGATCCGCTGGTCGCGCGACATCTACATCGAACACCTAACCAGACAGAGGCAGTACCATGATCAGCCCCCGTGACCAAGCACAAAGGTATTGGATGGCCCGAACATCTGAGCCATCCCCCCCCCCATCATCAGTGCAAGTTAAGTGATGTGCATCTGTGATAAAATATGTTAAGTTTTTTGTGATATTTTAAAACTGTGATATTGACACTTGCTATTTTGTTTGTAATTCCCTCTTCTTTTTTTTTTAATGTGTAAAATTCAGTGCTCTTTTTTAAATGTGTAGTCCTTTTATTTATTATATAAGTTTTAATTTATAACTATTTTTTTTCAAATGTATTTTACTATATATTTTTTTAATCATACTACACTTACAATCGAATATTTCCTGTACACATTCAAATTTTAACTATGTATCTTTTAAAGATTATTTAAATAAAAAGCTTTAATCTGTTCTTATCAGCTTAATTTTTATCAGTGTAACAAGTGAAGTTATTATGGATTAAAGCAACAAGGAAATCAAAAGTGCCAATAACATCGAGGCCGAAGCAGGAGGAGTGAATCTACAGGATTAATAGTAAGTGGGAATAACTGAGTGAGAACAACCAACACCTTAGTTCTCAAAGGCCGCCACTTCTTGTGTGCAAGGGGTGTACACTCTCCTTGAGAGGGTGTACACTCCAAACATACAATAATGTTGAACGCCGTCACAGGAAAAGTGGGGTCAGGTCACTAGTAATAGTTTCCTGACCTCGCTCAGCTAATCAAAAATTTTTTCTCATTTATCACACCGGATTTGTAAATAATTTCACGGGCCAGGGCAGTGCTCTTAAATCATGTCCTCGGCAGACGACGAGGTAGCGGAGGCTGCAGGGACGGTTAACATTACCATCAAGTTTCCGTTCCCTGCAGAATTTCGCTGCGAGAAGTGTTGGGTCCATCTGGACACGCAAGGTAGTCAGAGTGGTTTTAACACTCGTCTATCAACTTACAAAAGCCACTCTGACTATAAAAAACATATCAAACATCACCACGGGATACCGATCTTCACATTCGAATGCGCCGAATGTGGACACCGGTCTGAGTCCCTCAAAATTCTTAAGAAACACTATTTAAGTCATCAACCGGGTGCGGCTCCAGCTCCACCTAAGAAGACCGCACCCCGGCAAAGAAAAACACAAAGTACTCAGCCAATCAGCAGCCAACCACTACCACCTAGGTTGGCTGGTACTAGCGATGAGGGCTCTCCGGTACCCAGAACTCAACAATCGCCACCAAGGCGTGTAACACGCGCTAGATCGGTATCCCAATCAGGAGCCGCCTCAAGACAACACCACCCGTCAGCTCCAGGACCATCAACATCAACAGCAAGACCCAGCACTTCCACCGAATATGACTTTAACATCCGCCGCAACATCTTAAGCATCATTACCAGCGACGACGATAGTCAGCAACAACCACCTACCAGTCATGCCACACAGCCCCAGCCCCCTAAAACCGATAATGGCACAGAGGCTGTTCGTGGTGCTGCAACTGAAAGGTTGTGTCGCGATGCACCGGCGGAAACCCAAACCGATTACGACCCACCGCCATCAGATAGGTTGGCTGGCATGGACTCTAGTCCACCAGGATCACTACCCCAACCATTCAGCCGAACTCGATCACCAATCGAGCTGAACGATGGCATCAGCGATATGCAACGTAGCCCCCCACCTGTAGTTGCGCCTATTCAAATTCAACCAGACCTCGTCATCAACGATCCCAGTACTGCCTCGGTGGTTGCTGGAACCGATGATGACGAGATTGTAACATCAACACAACCCACTGAAAATCAAGTTCGGTGGCTTGCACTAATTAATAATGCCGCCAGCTGGGAAGAATTTGAAGAGGCTGTAGCTACAATTACTGCAGACTTTGCGAGAGGCAGTCCAGGCCATGTGGCTGAAAGACCACGACCACCACATCATGCGCAGCAATTCCAAAATAGACCTCGGCCTACTAGGAATCGCCCTCGTCGTGCGCAATATAACCCTGCGGACGCGGCGAAGATCCAGAAAATGTACCGCATAAATAAAAAAAAAGCCATGAACAGCATACTGAGTGAACCAGGTAGCTCACCATTCTGTCAGGTCGACACGGAAACGGTCCATAAACATTTCCGTGGAATATTTGCTTATAAGGATCAGGAACGATCACCAACCCCTGAGGAAATCCGGCAAATATTCGGGCCTGATCAAAATGATGGCGGAGATGGAGACGAACGCTTCACGTTCCTACTGGACTCCATCTCAAAAGAATCAGTATGTGCGCGATTGGCCAAAACTTCTAACACCGCACCGGGTAAAGATGGTATAAGGTATTCGTGCCTTAAACGATCCGACCCCGGTTGCATCGTGCTTTCTGCGATCTTCGACCGTTGTTTCCGTGAGGAAAAAACGCCACTGGCTTGGTCTGACTCCCGCACTGTTCTACTATACAAGAAGGGTAACCGTGATGAGTTGTCGAACTGGAGGCCTCTTACTTTGGGAGGGACAATCGCTAAATTATATGCCGGCGTATTAGCCGACCGCATCACCTGCTGGGCGAAGCTCTCCAACAATATCTCTCCAATGCAGAAAGGATTTCTGGAGTATGAGGGATGCTATGAGCATAACTTCATAGTCCAAAGTGCATTGGATGATGTGCGTCGAGATCGCAGACAGATCGCATTGGCGTGGCTTGACCTAGCCAATGCTTTCGGCTCTGTTCCACACGATCATATTCGGCGGGTATTGGAAGAGATGCGGCTGCCCAACAAGATGAAGAGTGTGATAGCTGAGCTTTACTCAAACTCAACAACCACCATCCGCACTAAAGACGGGGAAACCCGCCCAATTCCTATTCGTGCGGGAGTAAAGCAAGGCTGTCCACTCAGTCCTATCATTTTTAATTTAGCGATTGAACCACTCATAAGGGTGGCCTCTGGATTGGCAACTGAGCATGGTTACAAACTTCATGACCACCACTTTTCAATACTTGCATACGCTGATGACATAGTTCTGCTCGGTAAAGATGCTGCATCCCTAAGAATTCTTTTGGATGCTGTAGGATCAACCGCTGAATGGATGGGCTTAAAGTTTCAACCACCGAAATGTGCCTCACTGCATGTAGACTGTAGACGACGTCGGGAAGTCTATCCCACAGAGTTTACTATTCAAGGAGGAGGACTGACGGTCCTAAAAGAGGGAGAAGAGTACCAACACCTAGGTGTACCCACGGGCTTCCGTGTTGCTCAGACCCCCTTTGATGCCATTCGGGCCATCAAAGTGGACGTTCAAAAGGTACACGAGTCTCTTCTCGCCCCCTGGCAAAAACTGGAAGCCACAAATATGTTCATCCTTTCTCGACTAGACTTTATACTGCGAGGCGGCAATGTCGCCAAAGGACCACTGACGGACGCAGACAAAACCATCAAAAGGCTAGCCAAGAAATGGATGAACCTACCACAACGTGGCTCTCCTGAGCTTCTATATATACCATCATACCAGGGTGGCGCAAATCTTTTACCGTTGGCCGATTCCGCGGATGTAAGCACTGTCGTACACGCATTTAGACTGCTGACCTGCAAAGACACCATTGTCAGGGAAACGGCGTGGTCGTGTTTGAAGCGAGCGGTGAGGCAACGTATCCGTGGCGATCCAACAGAGGATATGATAGCCGAATATCTGTCTGGCTCACTAGAGGGTCAATTGGCACGTGACCGCGGAGACATTTCTAGTCTGTGGACACAGGCCAGAAATGCATGTCGCCGTCTTAACAGCAAAATCGGAGTGGGTTTCCATTGGTGCGCCGAGAAACGTGATCTGTCTGTCACCATCAAACGACCTGGGCAAACACCTGAGCGTATCATTGTCCCAGAGACGGCGCGATCCATGATAGTCCGTATGCTTCGCTCAGCACTTCGGGCATACTACCTTTCTAAATTACTAGGAAAACCAGATCAGGGAAAGGCGTACTCATGTACTAATCTAAGGGAAGCGAGCAACCACTTCCTGCTGAATGGGCGGTACACTCGATTCTGCGATTATCGCTTTATCCACCGAGCTCGACTCGGCGTCGTTCCATTAAATGGAACACGGCGATTCGGGAACGAGGATAAACGATGCCGACGTTGTGGCTATGTCAATGAGACATTGCCACACGTACTGAATCATTGTACCATCCATTCAGCGGCGTGGCAACGGCGGCATAACGCCGTTCAAGACCGTCTTGCTCGCGGATCGCGTCTACCCCCGGGTGCTGTCTTAAATATCAACAGACAAGTACCCGGTGTACAGAGTACTCTTCGTCCTGATCTGGTGGTTCTGGATGAATCTAGCAAGGAAGTAAAGATCATCGACATTTGCATTCCATTTGAGGGTGCTCCGGATGCCCTAGAGGTTGCTCGGCAGCAAAAGCTCGAAAAATATAACCAACTTGCTGCTGAGTTAACCACGAAAGGCTACAGAGTCTCATTGGATGCATTTGTCGTTGGTTCGCTCGGGGCCTGGCTAGCTAATAACTACAGGATTGCGAAGTCTTTGGGAATAGCACCCAAATATACGCAGACCATGGCTCGGTTGATGGTGTCGGACACGATCCGCTGGTCGCGCGACATCTATATCGAACACCTAACCAGACAGAGGCAGTACCATGATCAGCCCCCGTGACCAAGCACAAAGGTACTGGATGGCCCGAACATCTGAGCCATCCCCCCCCCCCATCATCAGTGCAAGTTAAGTGATGTGCATCTGTGATAAAATATGTTAATTTTTTTTGTGATATTTTAAAACTGTGATATTGACACTTGCTATTTTGTTTGTGATTCCCTCTTTTTTTTTTTTTTAATGTGTAAAATTCAGTGCTCTTTTTTTTTTTAAATGTGTAGTCCTTTTATTTATTATATAAGTTTTAATTTATAACTATTTTTTTCAAATGTATTTTACTATATATTTTTAAATTTTTTACTACACTTGTTCGACTATTTCCTATCTATTGTACAAATTTTATCTATGTATCTTTTAAAGATTATTCAAATAAAAAGCTTTAAGTTATTAATAAGTAATTATAATACTTGCTATAATTATAGTATGCAGGTACATATTTTAATTATTATGTGGATTTGTATTTATTGAATTACTAGCTGTGAACTACCCGCTTTGCTGGGCAACATCCCCACTTGCACCCCTCCCTCCACATTTCCTTGCGTGGGGTAACAGTTTTGTACTGTACACGTCATGCTCGCTTATTTGATTCCCCACTTAGGTATATTTGTAAATATTCGATAATTCCTTCCCTCTTTCTCGCTTCACCTTTCTACCCTCCGAAGGTTAAAAGTAGATAAAAACAATATATCTTTGAACCTGGTTGTATATCGTGTCAATATTTGAGCTTAATCGATGCACAACTTTTTTATTTTTTGAAGCATATCCCTTTCAACCCCTATTTCAACCCCTTACTCTACTATAATATGGATGTATTATTCATAAAAACCTTCCTCTTGAATCACTCTATCTATTAAAAAAAACCGCATCAAAATCCGTTGCGTAGTTTCAAAGATTTAAGCGTACATAGGGACATAGGGACATAGGGGCAGAAAAAGCGACTTTGTTTTATAATATGTAGTGATATTGAAAACATATGTAATATATAAGATTAAATTCTTGTTGACTTTGAGTTGAGACATAGTTATTGAAATAAATACCCCAATATTCGAAATAAAATTTTATTTCGAGTATTGTGGTATTTATTTCAATAACTATATGTAATATAAGCTATTACTGTTCGTCAGGAGTTTAATCGCATGTTTTACACGGAGAAATTAATTTAAGCAAATTATATTTATTCAACAAACAACAGAAACCTAATACTCCAAAAAAACGTCGAGAAAAAAAGACGAAATCTTTGAATTTTAACTTATAGCACCCATTTCGATGTAAATTTTGGATTATATTAAGCTTTGTTTACACTCGTTATAAAAAGTTATATGGTGCCTAGTGATGCTTTTTCCAAGGGAATGAGGTGCCAAAACGTACTTAATGTAGTGAAATAGCTCGTCTGGAAAACGTTATTGCTTAAAATTTTGCTTTTCATTTTATGATTAAGCAATGACACATAGAAGGAATATTGTTCATACTCATAATTTCGATTTTGTATATGAGCCAATCTAAGCCCTCTTGGCTTACGATACAACAGCTGCTATTCGTTGAGTGCGTAGTCATGGTAGGGACAATAAAATCGATGCCAGCGCTTCCAGTGAAAAATTTTGGCGTTAAAGGGGGCTGTTATTACTAATTTGCAGTTCTTTACATGTTATTGTTATAGAAATATCAAATTAAAATTATTGTAAAACACGAATTAATTAAACTTAATGCATTAAAAATTGTGAAAATAAGAAATCAAATTGCACAAATATTATTTTTCAAATGTAAATTATCATAATTAATTATTTAAATTTGTGAGACAATAATATTAAATTTTCAATGTAAGTCTTAAATGCAATCCATACAATTATATATGCACCCATACAATTCTATAATTAAAGTAGTGTATCGTTACCATGGAAACGAAACTCACGCACGGAGCGAATAGGTTTATGCAGGTTTCAAGGCACAAATTGGATCCATATCTCAAATCTAGAGTAATGGTAATATGTGTAACATTCATGTCCAGTTTAGTAATTATTTCTTGATAAATATCTGACTTGAAGTTAAATTTAGATAAAAACAGATATTTTCATTCCGTAAATAAATAAATAAATAAACATAATATATGAGCGTATCACGATATTACGTTCGTTGATAGATTGATTTAAATTTAAAGTGATGATATGTATACCTTCTGTTATCCTATTAAAATCACCAGATACAAATATTATTTTATCTTATATCCTTGAATGTTATCTATTCAATTATCCTTTTGTTATCTTATTATTATTATTATTATTATTAAATTTAATAGGTTATGTTACATTATATTACATGTTACATGTAAGTATACTTAGTTTAAAGTTGATATTTTAGGTAATATTTATACCTCTATGTGTGTACATACCTTTTATACTTAAGATGTCTACTTATCTATCTCTACGTATCTCTACTTTGTGTAGGTCTATGTTTAATTATAACCAAAGTTAGAAATTTGACTACATCTATTTAGTTTTGGACCGTTTTGATCCGAAGAAAAGCGATTTTCTTAGTCATATTTTTAAGCTAAAGAAAGCCATTTTCCTACTTCATATTGCAGGGTCCTTTGCAGAAGAAAATAATTTTTCGATTTTTTTCGAAGGGGTAACCCTTCAAAAATATCGAAATAATCGAAAAAGATAATTTGTCTTCGATTTTGAGAAAAATCATTTTTCAAGATCGTTATATCACTCCAATTACGAAAATCATATTAAAACTATGCATGATATTAAAACAAACTCTTTTTTTTTTCTAAAAATGTCGATAAATTATATTTCGTAGTTTGTTGGTACAAAATAAATGTAAGTTAATTCTATTAAAATGAATGTTACTTTGTAAAAGTATCTTTTCTCTTCTTACATTACATTTCCTATGTAAAGGTAAATATTCTTCTAATTTTAATTATAATAATTCTAATAGTAATCTTTATCATCAAGCTTTAAGCCTTTTAAAAATTAAATTTAAATTTATTTAAAATATAAGTATTATTTATTATTTTGTATTTAGGATTTTATAAATTAATTCACAATTTGTTTTGTATTGTCATCAAACCCATGAAAACCTAACTAGTATGTGCTTGATTATATAACGTCATGCAGGGAAAGCTTTCAATGAAAAGCTTATCAATATGTAGAGAAAATGTTAATTATGATTTGTATAAAGCTCTAATTATATAATAAATTGAATTACGTATACATATAATTGTTTTTTGAACTACACTGGCATATTTATTCAATATTTTATGTTTTTTACGAAATCTTGAATACAACTTTTAAACGTCCAAATCTTTCGCTTACAATTCATGTTTTTTATGATACAAAGGCGTAAACTATAAAGACAAATAGCTTGTCGAGTCAATCTTAGATTTGAAATTTATTGTATCTTTGAAGAAGAGTTGTCAATTCTGATGGGAATAAATAGCGATTCCTATATCTCATCAATGGGATATTTACCTCTTTAGAAGAATGTGAAGTTAAAAGATTTGAAAGATAAATGAAATTTGGCAGTTGCGAAAATTTAAAAAAGAAGACACTTTACAGAAACTTATAAACATTTTCTTTTGTTTCAGGTGAGCACAATTTCTAATTTTGTTTGCAATTAAAAAGGTAAGTTCCATCTGTGAACACTTAACGATCATGTAGCAGTCTATTATAAAATAAATTCAATCTCGATCATGGCTGTCATTACTGAAACTGGCTTTATCGCAAAGATAATTTGGTGTCATGAGTGTTTGAATTTGATCATGAAGCTGCAGAGAACCCTTGAAAAGTTCCACAGTTTGTTTTTTTCTTATTATAAAATGGCAAACCAAATTAAACACAAAGCAACTGCCTGCTATCAAATCGGATATTAAACAAAAGACTGTTCCCAACTCAAATACGTGAATCTCTAGGAAAACAACCTTTAATACTGCATTCAGTTTTGAGGCTTATTTAAATTATGGTTAAAAATTGAAGTTATTTTCTCAGGACAATGGAATTGTAAATATATACCTACTAATTTTTCAGCAATCATTCTAAAATCTTAAAAAATTAATTTCTTTCATGTAACAGAAAATGATGTGCCACTAGTCATCTATAAATAATAAACTAAGGTTAAATAAACAAAAAAATTTAGCTTACAAAAGAGGATTTTGTCCAAGACAAGTAATAAACATACTTAAAATATAAACATATTTTTCATAGAAATATTCTCCAAAATTGAAAACTTAACATAAAATGTTTAAAAAGTAAACAGAACAAAAGATAAGACGCATATCCACAAACACATAACAACACAATATGAACAAACAAACAATAAAATACAAAGATGAAAGCTTCTTTGTAAGATTCATACAGCAGTAACGAGCTTATAGACAGAGAGCCAACGAAACTCTTTATGAATTTGTAATTTATGAGTTTAAGAGCAGAATAACTAAATTTGTCTAAATCCATTACAGAAGTAATCAAATTAAAGCACCAGAAAATTACTAAAAAATTTAAGATATTAATGGCTGTATTTAGACACAGTTAGACAGTAAAGTCCATTTTCACACCAGAAAAAGTTCCTCCATGAACAATCTTGTGGGTCAATCTTTTCATAAAAACAGCTATACAGTGATAAAAAAGGTGTTTCATCGACTTTTCCTTCTCCTCATTTTGTCCTTCTTCTCGAACTAGAACTAGAACTAGAACTTTCAGTGTATTTGCATTGCAACGATAGCTTATGTAGGTAAAGTGAAATAATATCTTTGAAACGTCTCCTAATTTACTACAACCATATGAGTCTTACAGAACTATAAGTACCTCCCTTCCTTCATTCAATGTTCCATTCTCCCATTTCAGAAGCAAAATGGGTTTGTTTTTCAAGAAATTCGCATCTTGGAGTTTGCAAGATAAAGTTGCTCATGTCAGAGCAACGTTTGCAAATTGTTGAAATTGTTATTAATTATACAATTTCTTATTTATTTCACATACTTGTAGTTTTCCTCCAAGATTGTGCAATCGAACCCCATTGGATTATTTTCTTTGGATATATGTAAAGTCACTTGTGTACGGCGGCATACGGAGATAGTTAAACATTTGGAATTCACCATTCGGTGAGCTTTAGCCACGGCAACCACATGACTGAAAACAATTTATGGCATACAATTTTCAGTCCTATAAAGCCAGTTTAGTTGATATTAAAAATAATTTAGGTACTAAACTTCTAAAAAACCAACCGATATTTAGTTGAAACAGGTCATATATTTTTTCTAGAATTCATTTTTTATACTTTTAAACTGTCAGATAACAATGTCAGTGCATTTTCAGTGCTTGATTATGATCTATTTTCATTTTTATCATTGATCTGTATTTCTAAATGCAAATACTCCATTTTATGGAAATAACTTTCTCAAATGTATCGCATACTTCCCGATAATTCTGTATGTTACTGGCTCCCAAGCTATAACCCAATGTATCCAACATTCATGTACAAATAAAATACAAATATTTGTGAACCTATTAAAATTGTTTATTATTATTATGATAAAACAAAAAACAATTTTCATATACGCTAAAGCTCTTTTAAATTAATTTGAACTTAATATTATCTATCTATCTACCTTCTAACTTCAACCTTCTTGAACCAACAACTATGCCTGCTATACCTTCTTCTAAGATATGCCTTCTAACATACTGTCTATGTACAATCTTATGGTGTGTGAACAGTTTAAAACGATTTAAATTTGTTCCAACTAACATGTTCTTTACATACATGTTGTGTCCTTAAGCTATTATTAAAATATCTTTTAATACAAAAGAGAATTTACTTATCGTAAAAGAGAATTTACTTATTATATAATTTTAGGATATAAAATATAGATTGTGTTCCTGAAGAAAGCAAAATAAATTCTTGTTTACAAGCGGACGCAACGGACGTTGTCCTGTTTAAACGTAGCTCCAATGGGGTATTATCGTTGGTCAAAAATAAATTGTGAAATTTGAAAAAAGTTAAAATTTGTTAAAAAATATATTAAAATATTCTGATTTCGAGTCATAAAAGCACATTTTTCTTTTAAAATATTAAAATTAAAAATCGTAATTTTTAATCTGTATATCACGTGACCTAAAACGTGGACAAGCTTTGCTGTGATGTCATATCGGTATGAGCCATAGACCATCAATTAGTTCAGTGTAGACAGCAAAGTAAAATATATATCCATAGATAATAAGTATTTACATTTATTATAATCAGATGTCTATGAATATATCTGTCAAACTTATTTGTGTTATTTCGTATAATGATGCGAAATATGTCATCAAATTGGATGCCCGCTTTTTTGACAGTTTAAAAAAGGGTTTAAAAATTAATTTAAGTTTTTGAAAAGAAAGTGTGTGTATTTTTCCGAAATAAATGTTTGGTGGCTTTTTATTAGCAAAATCAACATTTTGAAGTACTTTTTCAAAAATAGTAGAATACCGTATTCATTAATATCTATACTATACTATGCCATAAAGTCCAAAAATTTCCAAAGTAAATATTTGCTTAGAACGGTACTCTCGTGATGAGAAAAATACTCACAATTTCTGAAGGATTTGAAAGAAATATCCTTTTCAAAACTGTAAATAGGTTGAAAAATCTAAAAAACTCATAATTCGAAAAAAGATAAAATTATATGAAGATATAAAAAGTTTCAACCACATATACCTACACCATTTGAAAAAAAAGAAGTTTATTTATGTTTTAAATCGAGCATTAGCAAAATGCTCATAACGGGAGCATTATTGGTGTAATAAATACAGTTCGTTGTACGCTAATGTAGTAAATCCGTAACAGACAGTTAGTTAGTACCATATCTTCATCACTTCCTCCCTCCAATTTTATCCCGAACTAGGCATATATTTGTATAAATGAATAAATAATCGCATAAGGGCTTTAGTAAATTAAATTTAAGACAGATAAATACGTTCACTGTATATATATTTATCTGATTATGTAAACTCAGGTAGGTAAAAAAATTCAATTAAAAGTTCTAGACACATTTTCGCTTTTTTTCTTCGATTTCTAGCTAAAATGTAATTTTGTGCTCATTTAATCAAAAAGGTACCCATCTTGTAAACCGTTAGAGATAGAAAAAAAGTTTAAATGTAAAAGTTATTCCTTAAGAAAAAATTAACAATTATTATTTGAATCGTTCTTTCGTAAACATCACTGTTTACCCATGAGGATGCAACTTAGGACAAACTTTCGTGTTCATTTTCTCCAAAACTATAAAAATAAGTATGTTGACTTTTTTCAGGTTAACTTCAGCTTGTGGTTTTGTGAAACATTCTAGTAAAACAAACAAAAAGTCCAGAATATGATTTTCTATTTAATTTTATTAGACTATAAATTAATATATCTTTTATTGAAAAAAAATTATGGTATTTATTCCATTAAATCTTTCAGTTAATAAGAATATTTTCTTAATTTTATTTGCTTATTAGTAAACAAAGATAACTTTTAGAAAATAATTATAAATTACATACCTAACAAGATTATTCTTACTGCAATCAGTCACTATATTTCACGTATATTTATACAGTTAACTCAGTTAGTAGTAAATAATAAAAAATTTTAAATCAAATAAATGACAACACTTAGACAAAACAAAGAAGATTGTCCTTGTAAAATATTTTTAATTTAACAACAAAACATTATGAAACAAAAATAAAAAAATTCCAAATTTTACAAGTTTTTAATAAAAATATCGTAAACACAGGTAAAAAAATGTATTATTTTTTATGAAATAAAATTGTGAAGGTTATCAATTTAAATCAATTATTTTATAACATTAAAATGATAAAAACTAATTGTGTTAACTGTTTAAATACTTTGAATATGTTGAACACAACTAACTTAGTTAACTGTATAAATATAAGTGTGTTTTTAATTTTAATAGTGATGATAATCTTGTTGCAGTAATGATAATCTTGTTAGGTATATGTAATTTATAATTATCTTCAAAAAGTTATTTTTGTTTACTAATAAGTTAATAGTATTAAGTAAATATTGGTATTAATTGAAAGATTTAATTGAATAAATACCATAATTTTTTATCTATAAATGGTATATTATTTTAATAATTAGCTTCATATATTTACATTTAAACAAATTTTAATTTCAATATATTTTCTAAGGTAGCTAATTTTAAACATACAAATCATTAAATGAAGGATGCATGAGCATGACCACAATTCTTCATTTAAATTTTTCGATTTTTTCGAAGGGTTACCCCTCAAAAAAATTGCAAAAAATCAAAAAGTATTTTCCGTTTCCGATTTGGATAAAACTCAAGTTATATGATAACTTTGACCTAAAAAATTCAAAAATCTAGTTTAATTACCATTTGGATTAGTAGTTTTCGCGAAAACATCCAAAATCGATCTGAGATATCGTTTTTCACCGAAACTAATAGTTCAATCGTCAAATGAAGGCGATTTTTGAATTTTCTGGGTCGAAATTACCTTATAAACCGAGTTTTATCAAATTTGGGAAAAAAAATTTTTGCGAATATTTAGATTTTTCCCTTTAAAAGATCTCAAAAAAATTTCCGTTTCCGATTCGGGAAAAACTCAATTCATATGAAAATCTCGACCTAAAAAATTCAAAACGTCAGATTAAATATTTACCTACCAGAAGGTAATCTCGTAGCTTGTTTCATACAGCGTACTAGTGAAATATGCAGAATAAAAAGCTCCCGATCTTATACAATTAAAACTTATACTTTTATATTGGACCTTTAAACCAAGACACTCTCCGAATATCTTCCTCTATGCAAGATTTATGATTTTAAATTGTTTCTGGAGCCAGATCCCACAAAACAAATTATTAAAAAATGGAAAAATAAGAAACCTTAGCACTTAAGAACCAAAATTCCTAGATATATAAATCGTGACTAACACAACAACAAAAAACAAAACTGACACTACCGTCACTTTGGATTGTAAAATAGTTGTATTTCGAGTTGAATTTTAATAGGAACCTTTGAAATTAATAATACAGAACACAAGATAAGAACTTATTTTAACAAAATTATTTTAAAGACATGAACTACTATTTTGTTTCAAATATAGTGTTATGTACTGCCTTGGTTAAGGGGGTCCAGGGAAAGATGCTGCCACCAAAGGTCTTTATATTTTTGAAAGGAGAGACCTTATGAATCCTTTATAGATGAATACGACTTTTTTAATTATTGAAAATATCACTTTATTGTTGACTTATGGTTTACGTTATTAGTTTTTAAACTTTAATTTGTAATAATCACTGTATTATACAGATGTAATTCCAAGTTGTATAATCACTGTATCAATTTTGAATATTTAGCTTGCCTTTAAATATAAACCATTTAGGTCAAAATATAAAATATTGTGACGTAAATTTTAAATATTAAATATTAATTTTGCTGACCAGCTAAATAAATCAAACCATGTTAATATTACAACTTATTTTATAACACCATTAAAATATTATTACTTAATAATACTAATTTTTGATTGACTGTGTGTTAGAAACCACGTTTTTAAGGATAACGCCGTCCAGGGCCTAACACAGTGTCAGTCACATATGAAATCACCCATTCATCAAGATAAATATAAAAACTGATTAAATATTCATGATTTAAAAACTAATCGATAATAAATATGGTAAAAATATCATTATTGTTTAAATCAAAATATAAAATGAATGAATTATATTTCATTATTATGATTACATTATATTTATATTATTATATTATATTTTGTTTTATTTGTATGGAAATAATTATAAAACAAATCAAATCTAACGAAATAAATGAATAATTAAATTTAAAAAGACCCTTAACCTAATTTTATGAGGGTATACAGACACATATAGTAATATCACACATACTTACTAAACCTTAAACCTTATGTGTAGGTTTTATGCAAAATATTTGTAAAAGGGATGATCGATAAGTTCATTTTATACATTTGTTTGTCGTTATAATTTAGAATAGTTTAAGAATGTATAAGCATGAGAACAATTGAGAACAGTTTCATTTAAAGGCTTAAAGGATTTTTTACAGGCAGGCTTTTACTCAAAGAATATGTGGTTAAAATTTCAGCATAGGTATCCATGCAAATTTTTATGAAAAATGTCATTGAAAATCGATATAAAATACATTGGCTCTTATGGAGGAATCTCAAAAAACGGCATATTTTGAAAGTTGTTGATAATTTTCACTTGGAATGAATGAAAACAAATTAAAAAAAAAAAACTTTTATATAGAATGTAAATATATAAGCAAATGGCATAGAAAAGAAAAACACTAAGTGTCTCCATCCACATAAGAGGATAATAAAATTTTTCGATATGTGCCTTGGTTTTCGAAACATCGAAAGCTGAATAATTAAACAAAATTTTCAATTTTCGATATTTTGAAAATTACGCCAGATATCGAAAATGTTTATTCTTACTTTTCGTCTTATATCGTCAAGTTATAATATTATTTATCATCCAAATTGAAAAAATATTTTTTTTAATTAGTTTTTCATTCTTTAGGAGCAGGAGTCTTCGAGTAACAAGGGCTTTCACTTCGGTTAAAAGCTATTTCGATCAATAAATCGTTCTGTATCATACAAATGTGATACATTACTTTCTTTATTAAGTAGTACAGATACATGTTGTGATAGTCTATACAACATAAATTGAACATTGATTGGTTATGAGGATGGAATATTAATGTATATATTTACGGCAACAACTTATGTCTAGGTAGGTATAGAAATGTCCACGTGCAACGTCAAGCTATACACAAACCTTTGTCAACCCGCAAGAGCTGTTTGATACATAATGTATGATTTTGAGTGGAAAAAAAACCAATTTTTCCATTTTCCATCGAAAAAATACACTCTTTAAAAAGTTTGAGAAATTTTCAAAATATATTTTTACTTCAAACCTAGTTTATAGGATAGTTTTGGCTCAAAAAATGCAAAAAATGAGTTTATTTAACGATTAAATGAATTATTTTTGATAAATCACCTAAAAATTTCATATGAAAAGCTTTGATTTCGAAAAGATTTTAGAACTATTTGGAAAACCATTTATTTAATCGTGAAAAAAGCAGAATGTTTTAATTTTTTGAGTTCTAACAATGATTAATAATCCAAATAAAGTTGATCTTCTGATGAAATATTCTTTTAAAAACTATTTTACTCTATATCTCTGAAATTACTCGTTCATTTGTCAAAAATATTCGACACTTGTTTTTCATTCCTTTTTTTGTTTTCGATACGATTTGTAGTGTATGGCATACTCTTCTAGGTGGGATCAGATTCCATTACCAAAATATTTATCTTTTTTTCGTATGTTAGACATTAACGTTGCAAGTAAAATCTTCTTTCATAGTAAAAAGAAATTGTCTCAAGAAAAGTCGGATTTTTCATAAAACAACCGATATATTCAAATTAAAATAAAACTATTATACTTACAAATAATATTTATATTTCTTCAAATTTGTTTAAATATATATTAGATTTTGTTTGCATTGATCTATTTATGTATGTCAATCACTGTAGTAAGGTGGTATTTAGTAGGTACCTTCCTACCTACATAGGTAGATAGATCGGTGTGTAGTTCTTAACAACAAACAAATAGTATTTAGAATGATATAACTTTGATTTTATTATTACAAATAATATTATTATTTATTTGTTACTATGGTAACACTGTAGTTAATATTGTAAACATATATTTAGACTGAGAGCCAGTGCTATTATTGATGTACAAGTGGGTTATTTTAAATTTAGTATCTATTATTTCTTACTTTTTAGTGTCTGTAATAGGTTTCAAACCTATCAAAATGTTGGAAGTCTAAATGAACGAAAAAACATGTCAGCTATTATTTATCAATGAATGAAAACTACCTCTCATATTTGATCTTTTACCGGCAATTGTCATTGACCTTATTGACCTACCATCTTGATTTTGTTACCATTCTATAGATAATCAAAATTAAACAAGTGGAAAAAAACAATTGACTGAGTTAATTGTTGAAATACCATGCATAGTCAGTGTTGATTTCTTTATCACATAACACATACAAACATGTGACACATACATAACTAATAAAGTATAGTACATATGTAAATGACTTTATAGGTTTCTGCATTACCGACCGACATTTAGTGTATAGTTTGTACACATATTATAAAATTTCCGCCTAATTGGCGCCCTCACGGGTAAACAGTGATGTTTGCGAAAAAATGTTTCAAACAAAAGTTGTTTAATTTTTGATAAGGAACATTTTTTACATATAAACTTTTGTTCTATCCCTAACGGTTTATAAGCCCAATACCCAATTGACCTATGATGCTCATTTACGAACTTGGCTTCACTTTTTACGTCCTGAGTACGCTGTAAAAATTTCAGCTGGATATCTTTTTTCGTTTTTCAGTTATCGTGTCCACAGACGGACGGACAACCGGAAATGGACTAATTAGGTGATTCTATGAACACCTATGACAAAATTTTTTTCCTAGCATCATTATTTTTAAGCGTAACAAACTTGGGACTAAACTTAATATACTATGTATATTTCATATATGCATGGTATAAAAATATTGATGTACAAAACTTGACTGAACGTGCGATGGCAAGAAAAAGATAACTAATAAAAACCAAATTCATCGCTGTATTGGCGGGGGATTATATCTTTCCCCACCACCACGAATGCGAAAACTCGGTTTTAGGCTCAGGGCATGCCCCCTGATGAATGAGAAAACTTGATAAGCTTTGAACTTTCCCTAGCAATGACATATTTGATGATGTCATTGGCTCTTATACTACGTATAAATTTAGTGTTAATAAGTGGATTTTACTATAAAATAAATAAACATACAAATATTATTAAAAAAACAATTAATAATATTTAAATATTTCACCACCAATGTTTTTGTTATTAAAATAATTACAGTTGTAGATTTTCAGAGGTATACAAAAGAGTTATATAGTAAAGGCTAACGGAGCTCTCAAATCGTAATTTTTTGGAGAACAGTCTGATTTTGACATAACACGGTTCCTTTTGTTTGTAATTAAATTTAGAAAAAAACTATACTTTAAAATTATTTTTCTCGACCCCCCTTTAAATTTAATCCCCGGTTAAGCCTCCAAAAACGGTAAACTTATTGTAAAACATAAAAATCGAAAATAAATCAATGTAGGAGGTTAACGGGTTTGAGTTTGGGTTTGGATTTAACGACGCCGACTGTACTTGGATTCAATGAAATCAGTATCGATCCAATAACAATGAAATCATAGTTATCAAACTATTTACACATAATTATGATAATGATAATCAGCTTACTTCATTATCATTGTATAATAATGATAATAATAATTCATTATTGATGCATCTGTAAGACAGATATCATGACAGACTGACAGAATATCAAACTATAACAGACGTCATTGATAATTAATATATATTCATGATTGGTGTATGAACGCGTATTAAATAAATTACTACCAAACTATGAATATATGGGTATGGTACTCAACTGTGATTGCAGTTGGTATTGAATTGCATTGGCAGAACTTGAAACTTATTGAAGACAAGAAGAACATGACTGTGTGCAGAATATTGTGATTAAGTCACGTATATAATATATATTGGATGTATCTATAATGTATACATATTTATTGTACAGTGTGATTTAATGAGGTTAATGGTCTATTGTTATTCATTTTTAAAATATCGTGAGAATCAACCAAAATGGTCTAAAATTTCTGTTGTATATCTTGATTCAAGTCCCCGTCGATTATATCTGAAGGTGTTCTCAATAAAATGCAACTATTTCTCTTACAGAGAACGACTACACTGATGTCCAGAAACAGCTTCAACTGGTATGTTGAATGGCTCGGGGTAAATATAATATAACTTAAAAAAAGTTATAAGTTTGACCGCTATGTATGTGTGTCTGCCTGTCTTTCAGTATGTCTGTCTGTATGTCTGTCTGTATGTCTGTCTGTATGTCTGTCTGTATGTCTGTCTGTATGTCTGTCTGTATGTCTGTCTGTATGTCTGTCTGTATGTCTGTCTGTATGTCTGTCTGTATGTCTGTCTGTATGTCTGTCTGTATGTCTGTCTGTATGTCTGTCTGTATGTCTGTCTGTATGTCTGTCTGTATGTCTGTCTGTATGTCTGTCTGTATGTCTGTCTGTCTGATTCTGATTTTTTTGTTTCTTTTGAAAGATGATTTAATGGAGAGTGTTCTTAGTTATGTTTCAAGTGCGAGTTTAGGATTCTGTATCCAAAAAATCTAAAAAATCGGTGATGGTCTTCAAAATCGGCTTTTATATGTTTGAATTGGGGTTCTTAAGATACCGCTATACTCCAACCAGGTCTGTATTTCTGTGTTAGGATATAATGGGATTGTACCTGGGCAAATTTCCAGTATGCGTCAAACACGTACCCAAAAATGACTACCAAATCTCGGGCTGAAACGTCATTGTCATATCTTACAAGTGGAATTAAATTAATATTTAATAAAATGAGTAAAAAACGATCGAATCAAGCGTTGTGTTGTTAATTGTAAAAACATACCCAGTAATAATCCAGAATTGTAAGTTTTCCTGGATATTTTTATGAATAAGGGGAAAAATAAACCCGCGGTTTAGAAAACAAAACACAAAATAGTTTACTAGCGTATAAAATTAAAAATTATTATTCATTTATGTCAAAAAAATAATTTGTTTTCAACTTTTTGACAGTTCAAATCGTAGTTTTCTTGATTTTTTTTTTTACAAATATTTAGAATATTAAAATAATTCTTATAAATCACATCAATTTTTATGACATGTCTGTCATTTTACAGCAATGATGAAAACAAATGTCTTCATCATTATTTTCAAAAAAGCACGTCATTAATATTTTACTTGTAGCAAAGCTCAAATAACAATTTAACAAGTATAAAGCTTTAAAATTATATTTTCAAAATTTATGAGCCATGTATTACGTACAAAACATTATATTTAAAATATAAAATGAATATAAATGTTTGTGTAATGTTTTTAAATAAAACACCTGGTATATTTTATTAATGCCATTAATATCATATATAAAATTTACAATATTCTTTTGTTCTTTATGCTATGAAATACTTGAAAAAGCGATGTTATCAAGTCAAAATTCGCTTTGATGTACCCTAAACTTTTGTTCTATTTAGATAAGCACTTATTTTGTGAAGGTATATTTCACTTGAAAATAATTTTAAAACTTTTTGAATGATTAATAAAAATAATCAGAAATGTTGCTATGTCGAAGATATCGAAATTGAGTTTCAGGAGATTAAACACTGATGATTGCCACATTGCAATAGAAATTAACCTAGACATAAGGGTGAATTTGAAATTTTATTTCTAACTCAATTTTTATCTTCTTACTAGAATATTAACAAAACAGACCATAAATTTTCAGCTGATATGCCAATTATAATTTTTCTACCATATCTTGAAAAGCTTCTGTGCTAACACCGCCTTTAGATTAGTGATGTCAGGATATCTAAGGGCTAATCCTAAACAAGTTTTTAGCATACAAAGCCAAAAAATATGTTATTTTACAAGATTTTATTTAACTTGCAATGTTTGTATGTATGTTTGTTTGAGCCAAATCTTGCAACTGAATTTTAAAGCAATTATCTTCATTTGAATGCATAGTTCTAAGTGACGGCATTCTGGATCCAATATGGTGGAACACTCAAAATGGCGTACTAGTTATTTTGTTTGCACTTTCATAATATGAGTACTAGATGAAAGGGTTTTTTGGAGATAGTACCTGCGTAATTCGTAAAAAACCGCAAATTTTCAGACTTCTTTCAGTTTTTGCAATTTAATTCAAAAACTATGAACTTTTGCCTTAGTTTCTACTATCATTTTGAAAGTACATTAAATTTAAAACATCTTAAGCCAAATCACAGCATTAAAATTTTGAGTTTTGCTTATGTTAAACCGTTAGAGATAGAACAAAAGTTTAAATGTAAAATGCTTCTTATAAAAAATTAACTTCTTGTGGGGGGAGGGGGTCAAATTAGAGCAAAACTTTGGTGTACATTTTCTAAAAAAAAAATAAAAGACATGGAGGTGAGCTTCAGGTAGCTTGTAGGTAGCTTCAACCCAACCGGTAGGCCTTATGAAAAATTTTTGAAGAAAGAACCAAAAAAAGTTTTCTAAAAGCGATGTAAAGCTGTTTTTGGTACGTTATTTGTATCCCTTAGGAAAGTGTGAAACTACATTGTGTTGTGCTACCTGCGTATTTCGTAAAAAACTGAAAAAAGTTCGAAAATTTGAAGCTTTGGAAGAAACTTTTTGTGTTTGCAAAATGTAGTTTCACCCTCTTTTAAGAGGTCCAAATAACCTACCAAAAAAGCAGCTTTACATCGCGTTTCACATTTTTCATATTTTGTTATAAATATCTATTTAAAAAGTAATAATTTCACGGTTATATTTTTCAACAGGTTGTGTTTTTGGTATTTTATTAATGACATTAATAGAACATATAAAATTTACAATATTCCTTTGTTTTATATACGTCTCGTACGTACGTACATAGTCTTCTCCTACAATAATAATATATTAAATATTATTTATGATCATGTGATGATTTTGACAAGAAAGGGTTAAATACTATACTTACTATATATAGAGTAGTAAATATTGTATATTATATAGTATTGTATAGTAGGCCTATATGCCTGTCTGACTGAGTCCTGGTTGAACGTGCTACGTGTGTGTGTGTCGAGGTATGTGCGCCTATTTTATATAATAAATAATGAATGTATGTATTATTTGAACAGATGATGATAGATGACATCATCAACTTTCATACATAGGAGTATGTGTTGGATGATGATTGCTTTATATTGAGTACAGGATGTTTCAGTGAAATGTGCATTGACTTAATTTGCAGCATGCAAAGAAAAATGCAATAAATTGGGAAAATTTGTTATCCCATTTTTGGGTAACAAGCATTTTCAATTTTGACAATAGTTCTAAAAAAAATTATATTTCCAGATCAAAATTGCATAATCGAACTAGTACATAATCGAGTAATAAAAATTCAAAAACCGTAAAGTAAAACAGCTTAATTCAGGACGAGTTTTTGAAGAACTGAAAGCATTTCATACGGGATTTTAGGTGACCACTACTCAAAAAAATCTATTTGGACGTATTTTCTTGGTCAAATTTTTCCTGTAACACCATTTTTGTATCACAAAGTGGATTTAAAGACATCAATTAGTCGTTGTTATTTCTTCTCCATATTTCAGCTTTAAAATGTATTCCGATACCGGGAATCGAACCCGAGCCCCCTGGGTGAAAACCAGCCCGGTACAAATCACCAGCCCGTTACAAATTCAAGACCCTTAATAAAATCCAAAAACATTTAAATTCTTGTTGATTTGATGAATAGATGATTTTTCGAAAAATATCCAGAATCACTCCGATATGCTAACTTTTTGCACCGTACTCTATGTGATATTTTAAAAACTGCTCACCAATTCATTACCTAGCAAATTTTACCAAATTATAAAACAATATTTTGCTGTCATTTAAATGATACTTTAATCGATAGGTCTCCAGAATATTTAGAATTATAATTCCTGTTACACACACTTTATGTATAAATCTTCTGTAATATAATAATATAGGTTCCTATTGGATACGAAATTTGATAGTAGAAGTGTGTTTGTTATGCGAGTAAAATATGTAAAAGGGGAAGAGCGGTCGGTGTATGAAACGTCGTTAAAGGTACAATGTAGTTCCGACACAATTTAATAAAATAAACAATGCAATCAAAATTTAACAGTGAAAAATGTGTTTCTACTGTTTTTGTCAACATATAACGTATATATATACCTATATTATACAAAATATTTATAATACATTGTGTTTCAAAAGTCATCACCGAGATACGATAGATGTACACTGATACCCAAAATTGATGAGCTTTAAAACTTATTTCAATAAAGAAGGTGAAAGCGTAACGCAATGTTCATGGAAAAATAATTGAAACTTGGAGCCATAAGAAGACTCCAACCTTAAAAAAGCAAAGCGTCTATAAAGTAATTCGACCATTAAAAGAGGGTTTTTTTTTGTAGAAATCTCAGTGATACATTTGAACAGCTTTCTTAAAGCCCTTTTTCTATAATTTTCGAATTGAATGAAAGTGGTATATCTATGCTTCGCCGAAACCCCTCCATTTGTAACAATTTCTCATTGCCTTGCTTCATTTTTTTCTTTAGCCATTGCGTACTTAAATTTTTCCTCAACCGTGTTCGACGTTCTCAAAAAGGGCGTGCTCTTGTGATTATATACTGCCCACAATTCATGTGAAAGGTAAGGCACACAAAGAGATTTTATTAAATAATTGTGAGAGAGCTTTAGTTTGTGGAACTAAATAATTAGGATAAGAAATAAAATTTCCAATTTACTTTGCTAAGTCCACTTTTATTAATTTAATATATTAATAATTTAAAATATTTTCACTAGTTTCGTCTAGACACAGACAGACTCACAGTTATGAAAATGTCTATGTTAGACATAACTAGTCAAAATATTTTAAATTATTAAAATATTAAATTAATAAAAGTGGACTTACCAAAGTAAATTGGAAATTCTAATCTTTATCCAGATGTTATTAAATTAATTTAATTAATTTTCGAATTTTATATACCTTTTAAATTTATAACGAAAGGTACAAAGTTCCCTACCAGTTGTCAAACAAAAAAGGCTCTTTTTTTTAAGCACTAAGCGTATTAAAAAAGTATTGAAAAATATTGGCCAAACTCTTTTTTTATATCGATTTTACGATTTAAATAAACTCATAAGGGAAATTGTAAATTTTTTTCATCACATGTATAATATTTGACGATGTCAGTAAAGGGTTAAAATTAAAAGTGTCACGTTTCAAAAAGTAAAAGAACCACACAATTCTAAATGTTTAAAATACCAAAAACAAATTTGTAAAATGTCATCCTTAGATCAAACATATAAATCATTCTATATGATGGTATATATTCATTCAAATGACCATATATACGTACACTATAAATCCAAAAAACCCAAAATTCAGAGAAGTATGTACTTATGAAGAGAGTTTTATAGCCCCCCCCCTCCCACCTTCCTATTTTCAGTGATGACGACAAAATGACAACACATATATCCCTTAAAAAATATCACAACACACAATATTATATGTGTTATGATATATCCACGCACAAATTTAACAAAATTAGGTTTACCCTTATATAAAATCTATAAAATAAGCTGTGTGGGTACAACCTTTATCGGTCGGATCACGAACTTCTCTGAGAAAACTTGGTCTAGGACTAGGTGTAATATTTAGTCATGATTAACGACTTATACAAGTTATACAAAATGTTAAACAAAGCTTACAAAATAATACAAAGAATATTTGAAATACAATAATAATAAAATTAAAACCAATATTATGCAGATGGTATGGTATGGTATGGTATGGTATGGTATGGAGGTTAGCTAGCCATGCTCGAGCATCGCGCCTTGAAGCAATGGTTCAGAGTACCTAGCCAAATCGACCCTTGTACTGTATCCCCGCTACACTTTTCATTGGCTATTATAACCAACTGATGTACTGAAACCTAGGATTTGCCTAGCGCTGAGTTTCCTAATTTCTTCTGGTTCGACTATGGTCGGACCAAACCATTTCCTTCGCTGCTGTATGAGCGCCGGGCAGTAACAGAGAAAGTGGATCGATGTTTCTTCTGAATTTTCTCCGCATTTGTCACACGCGGGAGATTGTCTTTTTCCAATCTGATGTTGGTACATGTTCAGGTTATCATGCCCTGTGAGTAACTCTACGATGACTCTAATGTCAGCTCTGTTTAGTTTCAAGATCTCCTCGACTCTGTTACCGAGCGAGTTTCCTTCACCCAACAGGCTTTTGGAAATTCGCCCTCCCTCGTAGCTGGTTCATGCCTTTAATTGTTGGTTTGTCAGATAATCTGTTAAGACCTTCTTGGTATGGCATCCTCGCAAGCTTTTCTTGAGTGGGAGCTAATATTATGCAGATACGTATTTGCACAAATGTCTGTTGTCCAACTCTCTTAAATTCCTTATCCATAGTTGATCTGTTGAACAAACTGTTTTTCAATCTTCACAAAGACCTCTTTAATTTCCAGCGATGCTTCATACAGTATCACAAAACTTTCTGTTTCATTTTTCGGTGTGAAAACAACAACTTTGTTTTAGGAAGTTGAAAACATATAAAATATTATTATAAAGGAATAAATATATAAGAAGGATGAGTAAGGTATTAGGTTTTAGGTAGAAAAAGGTATGTATATATCCTGTTCTAATCTAATATAAGGATATATTCACATATATAAACACTCTATTCAGAAAATTTTAGGGTTGGTGATTCTTTTAGGATTTTGTACCTATAAAAAAGAAAAAAGTAAAAGTACTAAAAAGTTTAATAAATAATTTAGTGAAAGTTTTTCCACAAACTATTTTGAGTTATAACTTTAAATATGGAAGTTAAAAGTAGTAATGGAAAATTTTTTTCAAAATTTTAAAAGGCTTTATCTCTGTGGGAAAAATCATTTAATTTAGAACATTAATAGCTTATTTCAAAAATTGTACTCCTTTTTGGAATCTATTGCTAAAAAATTTATCACTTTTTGTCGCTTTGTACGCTCTGTATATAAATTTTATTAAGTACCAAAATTTTAAAAGATTGTTTACAATAAACCTCTCGCAAGTTATTTTATTTTCCTTACAAATAAGCTATAAAATATTTTTGTACGAGCTTTTTGGATCAAGATATTTGCTTTTCAAGTCAAATTGGCACTCCTGGATTTAAAATACAGTATCTTGAATAATCATTTTTTTTTAAATCCCACTGCATTTTTCGATTTCTTATGCGCTTTTTCATCTGTGCCATTTTCAAAAAAAAGGCAGTCTTTAAAATCTCATCATGGCTTTTCACAGTAAAAGTAATATCGGACGCGTTGCCAGCCAAAATACTGCTTGGCAATAACAATTTATACTGCGAAAATGACATGAAAATAATTTTCAAAGAAAACTTTTCGTTTTTCGTACGATTCAAAATCACACTTGACTGATACATTTTTTTGTATATATTATATAAAAACTGCCATCTATACAATATTTATAAATTTATAAATTATTTGATATATCTAACTAAGTAACAAAAAGAGGATTGTTGTTCTTAAGGGATGAGCAAATAGGGTGCTGCTTGAAAGGGTGTTGGTTGTTTGGGTGTGTAGTATTATGGAATATGATGAACAAAGTATACGTATCTCTTTGTCATTAAAAATGCGCAAGTGAAAACATTCCAATTGCAAACACTCGTGCAAGTTTAATGAAATTGAGTATATAATATATAAATATATATACTTTTCCATAATTATAGGGTGTACATTTTAATATACATAGATTGGATAACATTTCAGTGCGTGGGTTTTTCTTGGAAATCTTGCTTCTTTCATTTCTTAGAAAGTGTCATTTCAAATGTTTACCCAGAAAAACATAAACAAATATACGAAATTTGCGTGTGGGAAGAATTTCTATTTCCCTTACGTAAAATTTTGTGATAATTTTACCTCCCTGTTCAAAGAAAAAAATTTTAATAGTCACGAACAAGAAAAGTGCTTTGATTTTTCCACGGAAACACAGATTTTGTTAATCTCTGAAGTTCTATTAGTCTAGGCGGGACGATTGTGCGAACGTATGAATATCGCATAACTCAAAAACTTTTTGCCTTAGAATGTGGAAATTTTGGATTTGAGAGTTACACCTAGTTTTACACATCCCCTTTTGTTCATTCTCATACGAAATAAGATCGAAATTTTTCTATTTTCAGAATAAATATTGATTTTAACTATCCCTGGATTTATTTTACTAGTTAAGCGTATAACGAAGTAATTCCATATGATATTATTTTCTCTCTGAATGATAATTTCAATGTTTTTCTTAATTTTCCGGAGAATTTGATAACTCATTGCTAATTTTCAATTATGTCAAATATATTACTTGTTACATATATACTAAAAAATATGGTAAAGCTTTTAAAAATGATCAATTTGTTTATTTCAAACTCTCTGTTAACTGGTAACAACAATCTTCATGAAGTTGGCTCAATCACATATGGACTAGATTATTGAGTACATAACCCCTGAGCGCATTGGAAAGGTTGTTGATTGTAGAAAAAAAAACTTTTAGAAACCTTCAAAAATGTAGGTATATGTCGATAAGTTTAACAGAAACAGTTGTATTAGTATACATTGAGTATTGTGTGTGTGTGAAGCCCCCGGGAGTACAGTTTTAGACAAGGTAGGAGATTATCGGTCATTTCATAACTTGGCAATATTACAGCACCATAACTAGTTGAATTTTTCATAAAAAGTTCAGAGAATCTTGTATGGACTTTTCACGAATATTGAGTTTCAAAATACCTTAAAATCGATTTCTAGCAAAGCTGTATTTTCTACATACGATTCTAATAGTTACAACTTGTACGTATACAAGTTGCAACACTGTTTTGTAGTTAGAATACCTAGAATGAATATGATCCAAGCGTTGTTTATCATTCACTACATAGAAAAATGTGAAGTTCTGATATGTGAACTTCAACAACATGTGATATGCAATGTCATTCTTGAACACATACAATACATATATAAACACCTAAACCTAAACCTAAAACCTAATACGTAAAAACCTTCACACACACATATCCATCCTACCTTCTCATCATACACATAATATGTTGTTACATAACAATGTTATTATTATTATGATTATTATTATTATTCACTATTTTATAGAATAAAATGAAAATTTATTATTTCTGTAACCTTTTTTTTTTTTTTTGTTATTGTTGTTGATATTGTTGTCGTTTTGTTGTGTTATTGTTATTATATTTTTTTTGTATAACAATGTATTTATATGTAGATGTGAGGACATCGTATATAATATAAGGTGGTTTTGCAAAACTTTGACGGTGGAAATATTATGTAAATCTGAAAAATGTCGTGTAATGCTACGTCACTGTCCTCATCATCAACAGGTTTTTTGCTAGGTATATCTATAGATATTGATAACTGCAAATTCCAATTCGCCAACTGACGATAATAATTCGCACTAATTAAATTCAGAACCGAATTCAGTAGTTACAATTTCGACTTCCAGATAGCAATACTTGTACTTTTTTAAGACCAATAAAAATATTCAAATTCAAATAACATAAATCCCACCAACTGGCGATAAAAATTTGTACTATGAAACAGGAAGTGGACCGTTTTTTCAAAAGTTCCAATTTAAACCAACTGAATACTTACCATTTATCAATACCCATAATATTTCAGTATAACACAAGTATGGCAGTTACCTAATGACAGAGCGCCCGGCTCAAGAATTTGAATTATCGTATTTTCTTTAAATTCATAAGTTATTTAATTTTTCACATACTAGCTTGATACCTGCCTGCTTCGCCTCACCTCCCTTGTTCTCACTTATGCCCCTTCCATAACACTCGAACCAGGGATAGGGATTGTTTAACATGGGTAAAACATATGCACAGATTTCAATTTTTTTAAATGTAAAATAGTTTAAATGAATTTATTGTGTTTATTAAAAATGATGTCCATGAATTGTATTTTTATGGTTTTTGAATTCTTATTACTCTACATTATCCAAAGATAAAGTAGCGTCGATTGGTCGATTTTGCAATTTTGGTATGGAAATTTATTGCACTTTTCTTTTCATCCTGCAAGTTGAGTCTGTGCCTATCACTGAAACATCCTGTACTCAATATAAAGCAACCGTCATAGAACACAAACGTCTATTCGTATTTTAAGTGCTGATTATTGAAATACGAGTTTATTTTTGGAAATAAAAGGGCCCGGAAAGAGGATCGCGCTCTACCTTGATTTGGGGGTAGGGTCGGCGGTGATTGTAACCGTCCTTTCCCATTCGGGATGCTGAATCATAACATGATCATTACTGGAAGGCTGAGCTTCCAGTAATGATCATGTTTTGATTCAACATTTAATCAACCTTGTTTACCTTTTTGATATATTCAGGTACCTACACACCTGGTCAGGTATTTTATTAATAAACAAATAAATATAATATATTATATGTTATATATATATAAATATATAATATAATAAATAAAATATAACAATGTCAATTATATTTTAAATTAATTTCATATTTCCTTGTTGGGTTTGGTCGTTGATTTTATTTTATTTATTTATATATAACTTTTTTTTTTATTATATATAATTTTTTTTGTGAAAAAAAATAATATTAAAATGTCAACAACATACAAACGAATGTTTATTATTTATATATTATTGTTGTGGTTTTTTGTTATTACGTATTACATACAGAGTGTTTGTGATTAAATGTAGGTAGATTCGATTGTTGACCATTGTTTATTACAAGCAATGGCGAAAAAAATATTAAAAAAATTTTCAACAATTTACAATAATTACTTTTGGGTTTATTAAATATTATTACACTTTTAAAAAAACAACCGGTGGATGGGATAATTTTGACCCAAAAAGTATAAAAATGACGTTAATTTAATGATTGGATGCCTAGTTTCTGAGATATCGCAATATTTTGATCGATTTTAGTTCGTATCTCAAAAACTATTTGGCCAGTGATCAAATGCACTCGATTTTTGTACTTTTTGGGTCAAAATTACCTTATATACTGAGCTTTGTCCAAATTGGAGATAACATAATTTTCTCGATTTTTTGCAATTTTTTAAAAATCGAGAAAAACGCTAAAAAAAATTTTGGAATTTGATGAAAGTGTTTTTAGCTTTGTTTAAGCGTAATCGAAATGTTCTTAGCTATGTCTTAAGCGTGAGATTAGGGTTCCGTGCCGAATAACAAACAACTTGAAACGGGGTGATAATATTCTAACACATTAGTAGATTTTCTCAAAGCACAGCTTAGAACTATTTCAATCAAATTACCTTTCAAACAAAAAAAAAATCGGTTCATTGGTTTGGGAGCTACAATTTCACAGACAAACAGATCACACCTTACTTTAATTTTCTTTCATTTTTAAAAATTATTATTTCAGCTTGAGTTAAAATTAATATCCAAAGTTTTCATCCATTAGAAAAATCAAAAGAAAATTGTCAATTTTCCGAATACAGAAGAGGAATAAAAAGTACACGAGGTCCCTCAGTTAATGTTAAAGTTGTAAAATAATTATACTGCAATTTTCGCCTCATGATTACATGAGTAGTGACATCTCTTGTTGCTACTTATAACCACGTTTTTTAGAGTTCAAGTTTTGAACTTGGCGCCTTCCTTAGAGGTAGCGGCCTTTTACTGTAACTATCTTCATAACATTTTTTCGTGCGAACATAACACACGTGTTTAATGTTACTGTGATAAATTTATAATTTAAAATTTTTTATATTAACTGTGGATAGTAAAATAACTAAGTATAACCGTGTATTTATATATTACTTATATATAAAAATGGGTGGTCACAAGAGAAAACACTCCGACCACGGCAAATATGAAAAATGGGAAAAACGACTTCGATAGAATGAAACGCAAATTGAAAAATACAACAAACAGAGGGATAGTGTCAGTGCCGATAGAGAAAATTTAGAAGAAACAACTCCTCTGAATCGCTCAATAGATCAAGGCAAGTGCATATTGGAATTATCTATTATTTAATTAAAAATATTGCATGTTATAAGTGGTGCGTAAAATAAACAATATTAAATAATTTTGAGATCCAGTCGAAAAATAATAAATTTAGTTTATTTATATAATATATTCAATCATAATATATTTTATTAAATTATTTTACGTATGTCATGCATTTCCAAGAACCAAGCAAAATAAGTTATTCCCTCCAAAATAAAGTTATCCAAGCATATTTCAACTCGGTAGAAAGCCTGGTTGAAAACAGGACGAACAAAAGAGAAAAGAATTTCTTCTCCGAAAATACCCAAAATTAAACCCAGAATTAATCGCCTCACCCAATGATGGCTCCCTAAAAAGGGACAAATATTTTTCATACACTAAAAATTTAACTTTCTCCGTATTATCAGAATTAAGTCTTGTTATAGAACCTCTTTGAAAAAGAATAAAGAGGAAATTGGTTTTAAAATAATGCTATTACAATTGTGGAATACATCACAAATTTTAATTGACTTGTATCGGGGATAAACTGTAGCTAGAAAAGCTTGTATTATCCCCAGCTTAAATAACCAAATAACACGGAGTCAGATGAATTTTTGTTTGGTGATAAGTTAAAGAGTCCAAAATCACGAAATCAAGACAATTCAAGCCAACAAGAATTCGTCGACACTAACTGAGGAATATGAGGTAAAAATCGCAGGGAGATTAAGCTCGTTCCTCAATAGATGGGCTACAATAACATCAGACCCTTTTATATTGCAATGCGTTGAGGGCTATAAAATACCTTTTATAACGAAACCATATTAACCGGAACCATCACCGGAGCGTAAATGGACAAAACCTGAAACTCTTGCATTAAAGTTAGAGATTCAAAGATTATTAAATCTAGGTGCAATCGAAAAAAAAAAAAAAAAAAAAAAAAAAAAGAGAAGAGAAAACAAGTTTATACTAAACCTTAAAAATATCAATCAATACATTGCTATAGACCATTTTAAAATGGAAGACATGAGAACCGTCTGTAAGTTAATAGCACCAAGAATTTGTATGGGAACTATTGATCTTAAGGACGCCTAATTTTTGATTCAGGGCATAAGTCATGTAGAAAATATTTATTTATCAGGGTGTGGTTTATGAATTTGAGTGCTTAGCGTTTGGCATTGGCAACGCGCCCTTTGTATTTACCAAAATGTTAAAACCAGTTATTAATATTCTTAGAGAGAAAGGGTTTTTATCCGTAGTATATCTTGATGATTTCCTCTGCGTAGCCTTATATGACAATTCTTGCATAAAGAATTTAAGAGCAATGACAGAATTACTAACTTCTCTGGGGTTCATTATCAATTGGGATAAAAGTAATTTAAAACCTAGCACATGATTGATTTGGGGTTCTATATTGACACAGAAAAATTTTGTTTGGAGCTAACTGATAAAAAACGAGAGCTTATATTAAACCAAATAAATACCTTGATGACGAAATGATCTTGTAAAATAAGATTATTTGCTCAAATAATCGGTTCATTAATAGCTGCATGATCAACAGTTGAATACGGTATTTTGCATTGTAAGTTATTAGAAAAAGCTAAAACAGAAGCTCTTGCGCATAACAAAGAAGATTTCGATAAAAGTATGAAGCTACCAAATTATATCTTAGATGATTTAAGATGGTGGAAGGAAAATAAACCCAAAACGTCACGAAAGATTAGAATGGCTATTTATAAAAAAGAAATTTTCTCAGACGCTTCGCTAACCGGATGGGGAGCATATTGTGATGGCAAGCAAGCTCATGGTTGGTGGAAATCAGAAGAAAAAGGGTTACATATTAATAACCTGGAACTTCGAGCTACCTTCCTAGCATTAAAATGTTTCGCAGCTGATCTCTTCCATTGCGAAATTTTGATTAGAGTTGATAATTCAACAGCAAAAGCATATATAAATAAAATGGGTGGATCACCATACCTAAACTTACACTTACTTGCCAAAGAAATTTAGGAGTGGTGCGAAGAGCGCAAAATTTGGCTTTATGCCTCTTATACTGCATCAAAAGACAATAAAGAAGCAGATAAACAATCTCGCATCAAAAAAAAAAGACATGGAATGGAGTTTGGCAGATTACTCATGTAAACAAATCATAAAACAATTAGGTGAACCTTCAATTGATTTATTTGCGTCACGAGTAAACTCTAAATGTAAAAAATATTGCGCCTTCAAGCGTGATCCAGATGCTATTGCTATAGATGTTTTTACAATTAACTGGGAAAGTCATTATTTTTATGCCTTTCAACTTTTTGCCTTAATAACACGAGTACTTCAAAAAATAATCAACGACAAGGCTTCAGGTGTTGTCTTCAATTGTAATATTCAAACCTAATAAATATCTTTTAACTTCTCCGCCAAAACCAAAAAATTGGTGGATATTTTCTATAGGAAACGGACGTGATTCTTTCAATATTGATCCAAACGCAGTTCTGGAATTTTTATCACAAAAATTTAAAAATGGTGCAACATATGGGACGCTGAACACTGCAAGATCTGCTTTTTCGATAATATCAACAAAAAATATTGTTTATGATCCATACATTTAGCGTTTTTTCAAAGGAATTTTCAAACTTAGACCCATAAAGCCAAAATATGATTCAACCTGGGACACAGAACCAGTTCTAAGTAAAACAGCCAATTTGTACCCGTTAACCCAATTATCTTTACAGCAATTAACGGTAAAATTGATAATCCTGCTGGCTTTAGGAACAGGACATAGAATGCAAACCTTTGCCTTAATCTCAATAGACAATATCCCATAATACGAAGACAGCGTTCGAATAAAATTCCAGCTATCATAAAAACTTCTAGACCAGGAGCTTTGCAACCGATTTTACATATCCCGTTCTTCGCGGAGAAACCAGAACTCTGCGTGGCGAGCACGCTACTCAGATCCCTTGTCACAAAATCTATAAGAGCCGATGAAAAAAGACTATTCATATCTATTCGCAAGCTACATGGTTCATCTCAAACATTAAGTCGTTGCATAAAGGCTTATTTAACAGAGTGTGGAGTACATGAAAAATTGTATGCCAATAGTAATCGACATGCATTCACATCAAAAGCAGAAATCTAGATCTCATACGAAAAACAGCAGGATAATCCGAGAGATCGCAGGAGTTTGCCAGATTTTACGAAATACCAATAACAACTCTTCCAATGAAAACATATCGAAATAGTCACTTATTTAACAATTATGAAAACAGATTGACAATTAGAGTAAATTGAAAAAAAAAAAAAAAAAAAAAAAAAAAAAAAAAAAAATTGTTCTCAGGCTCTGAACATCTACTCATGTAATCATGAGGCGAAAATTGCAGTATAATTAAACGATCAAACGAACTTACCTGTACGTGAAGTTCGATCGTAATTATACGATATTTTCGCCGAAATGATTACAGTCCCACCCATACACTAAATCCCTAGGAAATTCTTAAAGAATATCCTTTCCCATAATTCTCTCGAACAATTTTTTTTAGGCTTTGAAAGTTATGAAGATAGTTACAGTAAAAGGCCGCTACCTCTAAGGAAGGCGCCAAGTTCAAAACTTGAACTCTAAAAAACGTGGTTATAAGTAGCAACAAGAGATGTCACTACTCATGTAATCATTTCGGCGAAAATATCGTATAATTACGATCGAACTTCACGTACAGGTAAGTTCGTTTGATCGTTTAATAAATACAAACTTTATTGGTATAATTAAAAAAGTTTATAGAGATGCTATAACTTCAAATATTTACTATTGTTGCAGGTATTGTATATTGTTGCACATTATCGTCATCATAGTAAATAAAATATTGAATAATTTACATAATAAAGTTGTTCATTGCTATTCTATTCTTTTGAATTACATTCTTATTATCATCAAAATAATAAAAAAACGATAATAAATTTATCATTTTATAGTTTAATAGCTTGATACCCGCTCGCTTCACTGTTCTTAAAATGAAAAACCACAGGTTTATAGCCTTCATTTCTCTTGATGTCACTTATCCTCTTTCCTTAACACTCATAGACAGATTGTTTAACACAGCTAAAATATATGCAGTTTTCAATTTTTTAAAGTGTAAAATACGCATAATTCATTAAGTATATCAGAAAAGATGGCCATGAATTGATTGACATTTAATACTTTAAATTTTTACAGAAATCTGTAATTTATGGTTCAAAATGATGACCATAGATGGAGCAGTAAAAAATAATACAAATATATCTTTATAAATTATAGCTCATGACTTATTCTGGTGTATGAGCTACATTATTGTTCAGTTTCATTCAAAGCCATTCATTAGTTTTTGCGTGAAAGCGTAACAAACAAACAAACAAACATTCTTACTTTTACATTTATAATATGTAGGGATGTATTTGCAACAATATCACCATCACCATAGAAATAGAAGAAATAAAATGGGTGTGAGCGTTAATCTATATGAAAATAATAAAATATAGAATAGAGCAGAGTTACTCAAAATTTATAAAACAACTTTTAATTTTAATTACAGCTGAATTGAAGCGCAGAAAAAATTATCAATTACCCATATATTTCTGTCTAAAAATGAATTGATGAATTGGAGCGCCTTAAACTTTTAAAATGTAATATTTATTTAAAATTTGGATTGAAAACAAAAAAAGGCATGTTTATCAAATATGGTGGAAGTAGTGGGAAAATTAGGTCATGCTTACCAATAAAATGCATTTTCTGTCGATTTTCATATCCTATTCGTATTCTCCTCAGCAAACCGTTTAATTTGATACCCATTTGATAGGACCGCATAAAAATAATTTCTTCGGTATGTTGGATGGTTCGCCATATTAAATTTAGAATGACGTCACTTGGCTAACCATTGCAATCTCTAAATGTATATGTAAAACTTCAGCTCAATCGGTTAAGGACAACTTTTGAAAATTCAGTAGCAAACATACATAGATACAAACATCGCAAATAACCAGACGGTCTTTTTCTTGTTAGGAGCAAAATGTATAACATCAGGAGTTTCGATAATTTTTGGGTTTCAGCATTTGTTGTTAATTCCTTACCAGATTAATTTCTTGGGAGATTTGATTCCTCGATCGATTTATGATTTGTCACCAATGATTGAGAACTACAGGTACATAATTTTATAAGACGAATAAATTTGTTGAATAAACTAAATACAGTAAAGATAGATAGGATAAGTTTATCGTTTCAAATATAGATAAATAGATATAATGAAATATACGTTCTATATAAAGTATAGAATTATAGTTGGTTGATGAATAGCAATGAATGTGAATGTTTTATTTAAAATAATCATTTACTTTGCTTTATTTTAATTAAAAAAATATATAATTCTAGATATTTTATCTTATAGATCTTTTAAAATTATTTTTACTTACATAACGGGTGTTTTTTTTTTTTTTTTAGAGATTAACAACTTGTAAATAAATAGAAAACAACGAAGTATATTTTTAAAATCAATGAAACTGGCTTAATTGAAAAGATCTTTTTCTATCATTAATCGATCATGTGACCACCACGGTCGTTGTGCAGATGATGCAATCTGGGTGTTCACTTTTCATTCAGTTTCATAGCTATTGCGTTCGTATTTCGCTAATAACTCGAAAATAAAAACAGGTAATCTTATAAGGTAGATCGCACAGTCATGGAGACCAATTAAAATATCGTAACCAATAAATATGGAGGCCAATAAATTTCATAAACTTTCATAAATATAAAAATTGCAAATGTTGTTTTGCCGTGAGTCTATTCATTATGAAATGGGTGATTCCACATTTTGATTTTTACCCCATCCGAACTAAAAAACAGGGTGTGATATAAGTTATACCGTTATGTGTGCATGTCTGTCTGTCTGTCTGCCTGTGGCATCGTAGCGCCTAAACGGATGAACCAATTTTGATTTTTTTACTATTGTTTGAAAGGTTATTTAATGAAGAGTGTTCTTAGCTATGTGCGAATTAAGGTTCCGTATCCAAAAAAATTAAAAATTTGCGACCATCTTCCAAATTAGCTCAGTTTGGAAAAGGGTTTAAAGATAGCAATTTAATGAAAGTGTTCTTAGATATGTTTCAAATGCGAGTTTAAGGTCCATAACCGAAAAATTGGTCGGTCGTTTTTTAAATTTTGTAAATTTCACTTGTGGGTCAAATGTAGTGTCATGGACATATGGAATAATCCACATGAGAAACCAAACTTAAAACTAAATTGTCTTTCAACCAGCATAGTGTCGCCAACACAGGGATGTGAACCTCTAAAAAAAAACATCCTTTATTTATCATAGATGATAGATTGTAAATTATGTACATTCTTTGATCGAAAACTCTTCTAAGCTTTCATGTTTTTGATTGTATAATGAATCCGTTTTTTAACAACCGAATAAAAAACTGTATAAACATGAAAAAAACATTGGATTCAACTTAACTAAGTACTTGATAATTTTATTTTTTCAAGAGATCAATATACATAGAGAAAAAAAAACAGAGATTTGCATACCTTAGGGAAAACTCATTTATATTTAAACATCGACATTCGTTGTTCCCAAATCAACGGATTTATTCTTGTTGTTACATCTACGAATATGTATGAATTTCTATGTTAAATTATTTATACAAAAACCTCTAATTTTAATTAATGCTAAAAATCTACTTTTATATGCAAAATACGACCATCAACACATCTTCACTTCACTCACGTCTATTTTATTTTTTATCTGTATTCGTTAAGAATAATTTATTTCTAAAAAGCAATTCTGAATAACAATCCTTAATCAATTATTTAAATACATGCTCTTGTCCCTGTCAGCCATGTTTTTTTTTCTACGTTTGTTTATTTTTACCTGTGTTGAAAATGAAATTTTTAAAATCCTTCGAATAGAAAAGTTATTATTGTCTGAAATGTTTGATTTGTCGGACATATATTATTATTTTTTGTAAAAATCTGCCGTAGAGGCTTGGCTGAAAAAATGATAAATCATGTAGGTTATCCTTTTCATTTGGATATTTCTATATACAAAAATCTAGAGAGTGTCATGAAAAAATATCTAAAATATTTAGACAATCTTGTAGTTTATAGTTATACCATAAAAATATAAGGTTGTCGATGATATAAAAACAAAATTTTTATTTAATTATGAGTTTATCAAAGATCCATCATTTGATGAACAGAGACGACTATAGTTAGAGTATTGATGATTGAAGAGCGATATCTATATTATCAAATTTATAAGCCTCACTTGCACGCAATATATTATATATTTTTGTAGTTGCGTGGAATTGTAAATCCAAAAATTTCTCATTACTTGACCACAAAGCATTTGTTTGGTTTATTTGTATGAACCGTGCAATATACCAAAACTATTTTTACAATACTGAAGGTTTACAATCACCTTAAAGGTAATTTAGAGTGTACGGTAAAGTTACAGTGTACAGTTCAATCAACCTTAAGGGAAAATAATTGTCCTTAACTGTTTGTGGGCCTCGAAAAAACTACCTTCTTTAGTTAATTTTTATCCTAGTTTAGGCCTGCATATATAATAATAATATAATAATAATAATAATAATAATGGGGTTTAACCTCCGTTTCTCTGACATATGAGCCTATAACAGAGGCCACCCACATCATTATTTGTTAATCTTTAGTTATTTAACTTCATACATGTTTACAATTACAATTTGATGTGGGTGGATTCGGCTGCTACGTTCTTATCCAAGCGACGACAATGTAATCAATTCTACCGCCCTCATTATTATTATTTATTAAATTGTTCACACTGCCGCTGCCTGGATCCGAACCCGCAACCTAAGTCGAAATACACGACCGGTCTGAGTCTAATGCCTTAGGCCGCTCGGCCATTTAGCCTGCATAGATAAGCCAGCATTGATTAAAAAAAATTGATTTTAAAATTTTTTAAAAATCATTAAAATAATGTCAAAATGTTTTTTTTTCTTATAAAAATAAATAAACATAAATAATAAACTTTAAAACAATAAACATTTAAATATAAAATATGAAAATTAAAAGACATTATAATAATAATAAAAATAATAATATCTATATAATTATAAAAGTTCTTGTTGTTGTTCGTTTCTTTTCATAATTAAAACTTACACACAAAATTGTTTTTGTTTGTAAAAAAAATAAAATAATACAAAAAATATTATTTAAAAAAATACAAAAAAATATAAGAAACAATACTAAAACAATACATAAAATATATGAAACACATTCTGGATACGTTGTACTATATAGTACGAGAACAAAAACCTGTTGAAGATTAATCATGGATGTTTTATTAACTTCTTGTCAAGTCTCTGTGATTAATCGCATGATAGTCGATGTTGATTAAACAAGTTAATAGGCCATGGTCCCAGGCATAGTACCTATTTCGTAGTTATTTGTTTAGTTTATTTACTGTTTCATTCCTACAAATTTTGTGCCAGAGAAATTTTCAATTTCTAAAATTATTTGCTCCGTTGAAAGGATAAAATGGCAAGGTATTGGACGGCGGACAGCCTAGTTTGATGAGAAAAACATAATCCAATCAAAACGAACATACTATTGTGCATATAATGTCCTTTTTATCCAGTAGGAGAGAAATTTTAGAATTCCTTTTGCTTTGAGATGTTCCTTTTGCCACATTTTTCTAAACCTTATACATTTTAAAGTATTTTTGAATAGAAATCATTGAACATTCAACAAAATTACTTTAATATTATGTCTCTTGTCTCCCTATAACCCAATCTACGTGCTAAGTATTTATATGTATCCATACAGATATCTATTCTACCTATCTACGTGCTGTTACAACTTGATAATATTATAACACCGAGTGTTTTACAAAAATTTACAAAAATCTTGTCCAGACTATTTAAATATTTTAATAGAATGTGCGATATTTAATTTATAAAAATAAATATATAAATGTCTGACATATCAAGTCATTTCAATTTTCAAACAATAACTTTTCTATTCGAGGGATTTTAAAATTTCCTTTTCAACACAGGTAAAAATAAACAAACGTAGAAAAAAAAACATGGCAGACATGGACAAGATAACTTTTCATAATAACTTTTTACAATAAAACAATTTTCAATAATCAAAAATTGAGGCTTTAGAATCAAACAATCTGCAATTAGTCTTCAGACCTGTATAAAAGATTTTCAAAGATGATTTTAGGATTTTGTAAAGCTGAAAAGTTTACTTGCATTGACTTTTAGCTTTGAAAATAACCTCTATGGAGTTTTTCCAAACATTAAACTGTTAATAACTGAAAAACGGCGAACTTTAGGAAAAAACACAAGGAGCCTGTTTGAAGTAAAATTACAGAAAAAAACTCGGATAGCTTTATTTGGTTCAAAAATTGACATTTATCTGTTTTTTAGAGGGGAAAGGGTATATAAAAATTGGAGCAATGGAATATTAATCTATTTTGTTTTTTTGAAAAAGAATCAATGGACAAAATGCGGGCCTCGAATTCTGCTAATTCAACTTTATCTAGCACTTTCCCTATATAGTGCAAAAAGAATGAAATTAATTTTCAGTCACTATTGATTTTAGAATGTTTAGAAACTTAAACAAAGAATTCTCGTTTAATGATACTTTTAATATATATTATTCATAAAATTTTACATAAAACATAATGTATACACTTAGTAAATTTATATAAATGTGTTACTTTTAATATAATGGATAACTAACTTTTAGTTTAGTTGTGGAAAATGCTTTATTTTATATATTTAACTTGATTATATATCTAAAATAAAAGTACGCATAATCAAAGTATATATATATATATATATATATATATATATATATATATATATATTATGTGTATCCTTGTCTATTTAATGTAAAAAAACAATGATGGTATTATATATATATATATATTATATAGTTTTTTAAAACATGGAAAATGCATTCATTGAATGATATTAATTCAAATTTACATTGAGCTATCAACGGAAATATTTAATTTGTGGTTTTATATGGCTCTGTCTCTTTATATATCTATATTTGTGTGTCTGATATATGCATCTTGATTCTCTTAGTGTATCTGAAGTTAAATAAAGTAGAAATATACTTCTATATTTCATTAACTGTTTTTATTTTATTTTTATCAGTTATTTATTCTATTTAGATCGAAAGAATAGTTTTGGAAAAGGAAATTGCAAGAAATTTACTTTAATTTTTCTTTCCGTGTACGGAAATATCGATTTTGAGCATCCCTGAATCCATATTAACTTTTATCATTCATAATTTTTTTTAAATAAAAATTATTAAATTATTTATTATATTTTTTAGCAATATACGATTGTTTTTATGATGATAAAGTAACAACACTAATATTTTGAAATATTTTGAAATTGTTATTTATTTTGTACAACATTGATGTGTTATTCAAAACGCTGTGGGCTCGATTCCCTACCGAATCATATAATAGTACTAGCGAACTGAATGTTGTCCTGTAAAAAAGATACTCCAATTCATTAATACCTATACAATGTTTAGCCTGCTTGCTGAATCCATCCCTATTGAACAGGTCATCGCCTATCCTTCGTCATTTGGCCTGCGAATTTGCACAAATCCGTTTAATCCTTTATTTAGCCTTCTTTCAGTAGAACTGACATAGTGAAGGTTTTATTCATCACTCCTATCCACTCTCTCCTACAAAATAGGAAAAGGAGATTTCTTTAATTTTGGCCAGCATGTATCAGGATTTAGATACATGCTTCGAATGAATTCCAAAATCGTGAGTTTCAAGTCAGTACTAACTGTATATAATACAATGTTAAAAATTCACCCTGAAGCCGTTTCAGGATTACAAATAATTCATTTATGTTACAAATATGCACAGAAGTGGAAAAAATGATGATTTTACACATAGCAAAAGAACAGAAAAATAGAACAAATGATTATGATTTTGTGTTAATCTCTGTTTTTTTCACTTTTTAAGCTTCACTACTTATCTTCACACACACACAAATATAAACACAGCATCCAAGAGATAACCAAAGCATCCAAAGCTATAAATATATGATTGTGTGTTTGATACGAGATGATAATATGATGTTCTACTTTTTATTCCTTCCTCCCCTTTTCTCCTCTCATATACAGTGTGTCCAATTAAGTTCGCACCATATGTAAAACTTTTAAACTAGAACTAGAACTAGAACTAAAAATGAAATAATTAGACATCAATTCGTATACAACGATTGTCGAAAATAGTAAATTTTGTTCAAGAGTCAAGTATCTTTATTTTTTTTACACTTTAAAAAAAATTATTGAAAAAAGTTGATCTGAACTGCAAATTAGAGTGTCAGATGTCCAAAATTATCCATCTGTCATGAAAAAATTGATTTTGTTATTTTAACCAGCTCTTCTTTGTATAAGCAATTGATAAAGAAGCTGACAAATTGAAAAATTTGTCAACGCATCTTAGATTCAAATTCAATCTGTAGACAAAAAATTTCAATGCTAATTAAGGGCTTTTTTTTATGACCAGAAGTTGCGATGTTTTGATCTCAAAAGGGTCAGTCCAACTGGTAATGGAATGGTCATAATTAGTCAGTAATGATGACTCAATTATGACCATTTCGTGAAAAATTAGACTTTTTCAGACCTTAAATATCGCAAAAAGGGAAGCTAAAAATATTTAGACCACATAAATAATAACTTTACATTTTCTAGCTTTGGCAGTATTTTTAACCAATTTGTCATAATTACTGACCAATTATGAAAATTTCGTGACCAATTGGGTTGACTTTTCCAAACACCGAACATTGGATGATTTCAGATGATTCAATTTTGCGTCTTAACTTTTTTTTTCATAAAACAAATAATAAAAAGTTTTCCATAGATACTGTCTTAGGTCTTAGTTGAACACACTGTATATCTAACATATCCTGTATGTGAACTACTTTATCAACAAACAAAAAATGGCAAGGCATATTATAGACGTTTTTTTTTTAGTCGGTATATCTGGTATTTCTACATTTCGCTTACTATGTAGTCTTTGAAATAAGGATATATATGATTTCATTTATTTTTTTTTTGGACTGATTATACCTAATGTATACGTAAAAAGTCGTATGATGGTATATTTTCGAAACGGCGTAAACAATTTCCGTTCCAGAAAGAGTTGTGTACGATTTGGAGAGGTTTTAAAATTGTTTTCAGATTCAATAACTTTTTTATCATTCTAATGATGCATAGGATGTAACAAGAAAACCACCCGTTTATAATTGTTTAAAAATACCGTTTTTCAGACACTGGAGAAATAAGAAGTTTTATAGGCCAATCCCTTCTACACTTTGTTTTTAAACACAATGAGATAGGATTTAATACGGTATGAATTGTTATTATTAACCAACCCTCTACTCCCTTTCCCCAAATGGGAACAAAATATGCTTCTATTTTTTATTTATTAAGAATGAGAACACAACACAAAAATATTAAAATGAATTTTAATTAAAAAATACTTGAATTATTTATAAATAAAATATTTTGTCTGTAATATTATAAAAAGGTCTAGATCCAGGCGTAGTATTTTACACTTGGAAAACTTCTCCATTAAAGAAAGACTCAATATTGTCTGATTTTACTATGCTCATTATCTGTTACTATTCTTGTTTTCAAGGAATTACAATTGTATTACTTTTGTAATTTTAATTAAAAAGTGACATTCTGAACTGTAAAAAAAAAAAAATTTTATCGGATGCTTACGCCATACAAAGAAAACACCGCTCAAGTTTCAGGTCTCTACTGTACGATGATCCGTCAGTCAGTCATTTACGACAAAGCATTTTATATGTATAGATGATTGATATTAGTGCCTACGATGGTAAAATCTTAAATATAAAATCCAAGAAAAAAAAATGATAAACGCGACATTGACAACATTTGTTGAAATTTTCAAACCTTCTGAAATGACCGTCTGGCCCAGGACTCATTTAAATAGGTTGGGAAGTAACTTCGGTAGGTAGGTAGGAAGGTAAGTAGATAGGTAGGTAGATAAATGAGTAGTAGGTAAGTTATTAAAGTTAATGAACATCACAAATAAATAATAAACAATTTTATAATTTACTTTTTTGTATTTTCTAAAATGTTTATAATTCTTTTGATGATATCTCGTTGCTTTATATACAAAGTTGGTAGCAGAATGTAGCAGCTACCAAGCACGATGCTACCTACCAAAGCATTATTATATTGTTCTTTTTTATTATTATTATTTTACAGTAATCTACCTTACCAACAATTTATCTTTACCTGTGCTTACTAACTATATTTATCCCTTAGTTGTATGAATCCTCAACAGTCCAGCTTTAGCTTATAAATTCGCCCCTTTTTGGCCGCTTAGAGTGCATGTGTCTTAAACAGAACATGTCAAATGTCCATAACAACTTGATTTTTGAGCTATGAAAACATTTTTTGAGCTATAATAACCGGACTGCATAGTTTTTATGAAGAATACAGTTACATCGTTTTGCAATTAAAAAACTACACAGTATTTTGAAACTACATCTTAATTTTTACTCGCCGAAACTGAGTAATATATTAATAACATTCTATCACATTTCTTTCCAAAACTCAATTGAAAATCGAAAATTTATGGGAGGATGATGATTTCAGAGTAAATGTTGATTTTATCCCAACAAATTAATGATGGCTGATTAGTTTGTGATAATCCATGCGAGGAAACAGAACATGTAAAAGGGGAAAGACACTCGGAAGATCGCACCAAGAGAAAGGAAAAATTGTTTCAAAAAGAGAAAACTTTAACTGACAATGTCACAGATATCGAGGTCTTCTTTTAAGCCAGTATCACAATATCATTATTATGGGATAATTTTCCAAAAATATCCCATACACCTGTAAAAATAAATTTTGACCTATGTAAATTTTAAGCTATCTAGAACTTAAAAGCTTTGAAAATAAATTTACAATTAGATCAAGCGTATATTTTTCAAGACTTTTTGAGTATTTGCTTCTTATTGAAATTGCTAAATTTACGATCTTGGAGTAATCCTTAATAATTTCACGGTGCTATACAAGGGTTAAAAATGAACGGAATATAATATGTCCTTATTAAAAATTAACAATGTTATTTAGATACCTACATTCTTTATGCAGGAAAAAATGATAATGCTTTTCACTGTTAGTGAAGTGTTCACTTAACGTTTCATGATGAACCCCGTCTGTGTTAAGAGCGATTATTATGTCTGGCCAAGTTTTTGAAATTCATTTATAAAGCCACACAATGAATGAGCACATAAACATGTAATCACATTTAATTTTAAAAGTAATTCTCAAGAATATTTATACGTTATGGTAGCCTGAAGTCTCCATAGTGCACTTTATGTCAGAATACTTTATGAACCTGTCTGCACTCGCGTCAACCGTTCGGGAACCTTTAGCTAATCTAAATAATCAAATTTATTTTAACTAATTTCATTACGAACAGGCAAGAAAATTTCCGAAGTTAATATTTTTTTGTGCCTGCATTTACTCTCGTGATGAGAGAAAGTCTCAAATTTACTCTCATGATTTGAAAAAAATCTATTTAAAAAAAACTGTACATTGGTTGAAAATATCTGAAAAATTCGAAGAAAGATAAACTTATATGAAGATAAAAAAGCTTTCAATCCCATATGCCATTTGAAAAATAAAGGCTGTTTATGGTTTAAATCGAGCGTGAGCAAAATACTCATAGCGTGAGTGAGAACGAGTTTAATCTTTAGTAAATTATAGAAATGTTTATCGTTTCTGGAAGCTGCTATAAATTGCCAAACTTATCGATAGTTAACACGTAAAAAGTAGGAATTCCTTTTAAGTTCGCACTTTTGCTATAGAAAGTAGGTAACTTTGTAAACAAAACTAGAAATATGTAAAAAGGTGAATTAAGGATATATTGAGCTGTGTTTTTTCTAGAAGATCAAAGATAATTCTGAATTACATACCACAAACGCATATATATTATTTAAACAAATAAAAAAAGACATTAAATTAAATATAGATTGATTGATAATCGATTCATGATTTAAACATTAAAATAAAATAAAAAAAACAATAACACTTTTAAATAATTAATATCCAATCATATTAATAACCAATATTGTATCTACATATGTAATCTATAATACGTTTATTCATTATATTAGTACGGGAGCAAGTGATTGATTTATATTCATAATATGCGTATTTACTTTGAAGAATTGTTTGCTCAGAATTTTTGCATTGACTGTGCCTGCTATCGACTGTTAGAAATACCAAAATAATCTCACAATCTCAAGAAAACCGCTGTAACCTGACATTTTAAACTTTCTCTCATAACTTTTCGAAAAATGCAGGAATTGAGTTCTTGAAACTTTGAAAAAAGATAAAACTTATGGTAGTTAATAAGGATGGTAAATTTTAGTCCGATACATACAGAGGAAAATAAATACAGAGGAACTTGCTGTCAAATCGGTTATGAAACAAAATAGTTTTGCCAGCTTAAAGAAGTGAACCTCTAAAAAAACACCCAGCCAACAAAAACATAATCAAAGTTTTCATAAAGGGCTTCAAGTGTAGTCAACGCAGATATCCGTGGTTAATCCAACTTTTTGGTTCTACACTTTTCGATTATCAGCTCTTAGACTAACAGCAATTGGATGTACCTTTAATAAAAATATATATGGCAATCCATCAATTTACCTACCTATACTTAACTACAGTGCCCATGTAGAAGGTACCTATCTCTCCCTACGTAGGTAATCTAAATGTACCTACAACATACATTATAATGTATGTTGTGTTATGTATGTAACATAATAAATGATTTGAACATAAAATTGCTTTTTATGTTTCAAATCATTTCATTTCAACAATCCCGTCACCATCCTGCTCATGTATCATCCCAACCCCCCCCCCCCCCCTGTTCTCTTCTCCAGGTCATGTATTGTATAGTGATTTATCACGATTATAAAATAAAATATAAAATAAAATAAAAATTATTTATTGTGGAGATTAACGTTCATTCCACGGGATAAGTGAAAGGTGAGTGCTTGAATTTTTTAGTAATTGGGCTTGAATTTGTAACAATCTTGCCAGAAAATTTGCAGTTAGCTTTCACTAGTGGTCTTCTGAAACTTTCAGGAAAATATTTTTTCGAAAATTTTCGAAATGTTCGAAAATCAGTGATGTTTATGAAAAAAGGTCTAAACCAAGGTTGTTTATTTTTTTATAAGAACTAACGGTTTACAAGATGAAATTTTGCGTAAAATCGTGTAACTTGACAAAAAAGACAAACTTTAAATAGCTTTATCTCCGAAACTATCGGTCCGCAAAAGTTATCGCAAATTTAACAAATAAATACTACAATCTCTGATGAAAAACCAATCCTTCCGGGTCAAAATCGGCAAAAACTGAAATAATGTAAGCTATTGCGTATCGATAAACTTTTCAACTTTTTTGACGCTTCAAGGTTCTTGCCACTTTTGTCTACCATAAAGGACAGACGAAAATAACTGCCAAAAAATATGAAAACTACCCATTCCATTAACATAATACACGGATGACGATTAAAACTTTCATTTTCTTCATAACTCAACTTATCTATTTCAATCCTCTTAGAGAAACATTGAAAAAATCACGGAATTATTGCTTTATTGCTTACTAAGGCTCACTGCCAAGAGTCTATCGTCAATTTAATGGAAGATTTGATTTATATATTTGATGTATCTTCGAAGTATAAATATCGAAAAGGGTTCGATGTCAAATGAAAGGATCATCTTTTATATTAAATAAATTTATCCAGACAGTACATACACAAAAAAAAAAGATTTATTACCTTTCCGGAACATCCTGTAAATGATGTTATATTATGTATAAAAAATATATATTTATTTAACATCAATGTAATACACATTTATATCAATATAAAATATTTATGTCAAAAATAAATAAAAATTGACATATTTTTTATTTATTTTTTTTAAACATAATTTTATTTTCAACAAATCAATCATATTAATAATTTTTAACACCTATAAATAAAGTACCTGCTTTAATTAACAAAATACTAAAAATCATTTATTAACTTTAAACAAAAAACACATTGATCAAACATTACAATTAAAATTATTGAAATTAATAATTTATTTCCACAATAAACGTTTAAAAAAAATTTATTTTGAAATTATTTCCGATTTATATTTTGATTAGTTTTTTATAAAGGCTTTTGTTTGATAACCGATTTAGTTTGATTTTCCACTTTATAATAAATAGACTTTAGTCAGAACAACGGCTGCAAATTGTTCAAATTTTTAATTTTTATGAAATAGTTTTGGCCTAAAATTGTGCAAATTAACTTCATTAGATTAGTTTCTTTGTGGAATATGTAAAGTCAATCGTCTATGCCGATAAACCAGAGACCACAGAAAGAAGTCCAATCCGTTGGTTCCAATCCATTTAAGTTCCATTTAAGCATGTTCAGAAAGCTATAATCATTAAAGGGAGCCATGAAATGCAATGATAACTAACATTTTTGGTACGAATGTAAGTGACTAATACGTATATTTTTGGTGGAGGCTGTGTGAAATAATAATACAATGTAGAAATATACTAGTGTCCAACCGAAGCCTCGGGTTCAGCAACCTTCAACCATAAAAACAATCGGCTTCAGTCGGGTTTCGTCGTAGTTGATTTTTTCGATAAATTGAAAGTTTTTTCTATCCTCTCTATATCCATTTCTATAGATTCTAAATATAAATCTTTAATATTAAAGTTTTAAAATCTTTTAAAGGATAAATTGTAGCTTGTAGCCAATCTTGAAGAAAAGGATTGATGATTGCTTGTAGCTAATCTTGATTTCTAGGAGCTTATATGTCCGTTTCGATCGTTTTCGTCAGTTGGCTTCAGACAGAAATGGACCTTAGTTTGGACACTTAAATCTAGTGACATTTCCCAGCTCTTCCACCAAAATTATAGGTTAACATATAGTATTATTAAAGAATAATGAGAGAGATGGAAAAACAATTATTTGTTACTTTATGTTAGATAAACAAAATATAAGTATTTGGGTACGTTTTAATTTTAAGATGACAGTTTGCTGAGTTGAGCTACAAATGTATAAAATTTTTGACATGAATATAAATGCGATATCGTTGTTATTCGTTACCTTGTTAGCAGGTACCAGAAACTCATTATTATTATTATTATTTAAATAAATATATTTGTTAATTAAATATAATATAATGGAATAAATACTAACGAAATGTTGAAATGATAATAATACCAAACAAATATAATTGTATGAAGGTCTGTTTTACCTTACTTGATTAATAACACGATTGCTTACTGAAGAAAATAGTAAAATGTTTGTTTCCTTACATAAAAACCAAATGCATGCTTTGTAGTCATGAAATATGTTATTTTTAGCTTTAAAAAACCACGCAACTACAAAAATATATAATATATTGTATGCAAGTGCTGCTTATAAATTTGATAATATAGATATCTCTTTTCAATCATCAATACTCTAAATAAAGTCGTCTCTGTTCATCAAATGATGGATCTTCGATAATTAAATTAAAATTTTGTTTTTATATCATCGACAACCTAATTAAGATAATTTTTTATCATACTCTCTATTTTTTGGATATAGAAATATCCAATTGAAAAGGATAACCTATATGATTCATCATTTTATCAGCTAACTTAGAATAAAATGCTTGAAAGACAAAACAAACTTTTATAAACTGAAAATGGAAGAATAATAATAAATGATAAAAATAAAATAACCATAGTATTAAAGATATATACCATACTCCTTCCCCCCTCTACAAAAAATAATAAAATAAGGTGTTATATTGTTGTTGTTAATGATAGCCTCCAAAAAAAAGCATAGCAACCTCCATATCCCTAACTACTCTCGACTCATTAAAATGGTTACCTCTTTAAATTACATATAATATACAGTAAAGAAGCATCTGTTTTAGATTGTGTGGTACACATACATACACTCAAAAAAATCTTCTATCTCTTATTATTTTAAAATAAACAAAAACAATTAAAAATAATCGTTTTGTCATTAAAATTAACGGTTACTTCATTTATTTACATTTTATTAAAACGAATGACTCATTTTATTTTAGTATAATATTATATGGTATTATATAATATATATTTTAATTATATATATGAGCAGAATCTTATTATCAGTGCAATTATTAAAATTTTTATTTTAGAATAATGTGCTACGGTGATGACCTGTTTGTTTAATCTGGCTAATTAATCAGTTTCTCATTTATGTTTCTTTCTTTTCTTTTCTGAATCTGGATCAATACATTATCAGCCAGTGTCATAGGCAAAATATTTTTTTTTTTTTTTAAATTAGGAATTCGTACCAAAAAATTAAAATATATAAAATTGTGAACAAAAAGATAAATGGAAGGTTATAGCACTGTAGCCTTCGTTTTAAGAGTTGATTACCTGCTAATAATGAAATATAATTGTAATATTTATTAATTTAAGGTGATTGTAAATCTACAGTATTGTAAAAAAGTTTTGGTTTATTGCACGGTACATACATATAAACCCAATACATACTTTGTAGTTAAATAATGAGTTATTTTTAGCTTTGAAATGCCACACAACTACAAAAATATATAATATATTGTGTGCAAGTCGTGCTTAAAAATTTGAAAATATAGATATCGCTCTTCAATCATCAACCATCTAACTATAGTCGTCTCTGTTCATCAAATGATGGATCTTTGATGAATGCCACCTCCTTCAATTTCCATTACAACTTTAAGAAGATTCTTTCGCGATTTTGGATGTCATTTCAACGACATATATTATATGATATAATATCTTCATACATTTTTGTTGGATTGTCTTTTTCTTATAGAAATTCCTTTTCAAGAGTGAAATCACCTGTTAAAATTCTAAAACATTATTTTCGCTCTACACTGAACAAAGCATGAAACAATAACTATTTCAATATATTTGAATATTTTATGTAGGGTGTTTATTGAAGCATAAAAACGAATACAAAATCGAAGAATTTATCCCCTTTTTTAAACATCAATTTTGTTTTTTTGTAGGGAAAATAATTTTAAAACTGTACACGTTTAAATAATAACATTATGGATTTTTTCAACAACATATATAGAACTTTTCCCGAAACAATAAAATTAAATTGGTTATAACACACATGTGTATTTAACGGAAACACTTTTTATGAAAACTAGTGTTTTTTCGAGATATTATCAATATTAAAGTAATTATCATAACAATAACATTAAAATAACAGACTGTTTTGATTGAACTATTCCCGATATCTTGTAAATCAAACAAGAGTGCTTGTTGCTGTGAATTAAGTGCTAAACGAAAAAAATACAACCCTATTTGTTCTATGGATATCAAATTTGTTTTTTGACAAATATTAATTAATAATTTTTGTAAAAGTATCTTAAATTTGACATCATATACAGGGTGGTTCCCTCTATTATAGCTAATAGAACGTTTTATAGTTAACCAATCAAAAAGTAACTACATCAAAAGTTGCAAAGTTTGATGGGGGTAACTTCATCATGTTCAGACATCAATTTGTACCTAGTTCCCTGGGTTGCTTTAATAGTCAACTTAAATCGATGGAATAGCACGTTAGGAGATAGAATAACAGTTAATAGGTTACAAAAATTAGAAAATTCACCTCTTAAAAAAGTAATTTTTTTGTCTAAACTTTTTTTCGAAAATGGTTAGCTTTCGGAGTTAGCTTAAAAATAAGTTGTGTCAATGACTTGGAGCCCAAAGTCTAGTATCAGTCATTTGACCTTAATCTTCAAATGAGCTTGAAAATTTACCTAGACTTAAAAGTTATTAACATAGACAAACCTTTATAGTCATTGATAACTTTAAAAAAAAATCTCTTAAGCTAGCGTATTTTCTTTCGATGAAACGTAATAATGACATTTTTAAGTCGCATTTCAGCAAAAGCTAACGATTTTCGAATTTTTTTTTTTTTTTTTGAGGATCAACTTATATAAACAACCTATCTCTTACTTTTTAGGATCTAAATTGAATAATAACAAGTGAAAACAAACAATTGACTGAGTTAATTGTTGAAATACCATGCGTAGTCAGTGTTGATTTTTTTATCACATAACACATACAAACATGTGACACATACATAACTGATAATCAAGTATAGTACATATTATAAAATTTCCGACTAATACATATTATAAAATTTCCGGCGCCCTCACGGGTAAACAGTGATGTTTACGAAAAAATGTTTCAAACAAAAGTTGTTTAATTTTTGATAAGGAATATTTTTTACATTTAAACTTTTGTTCTATCCCTAACGGTTTACAAGATGGGTCCTACGGACCCAAGACCCAATTGGCCTATCATGCTCCTTTACGAACTTGACCTCACTTTTTACGTCCTGAGTACGCTGTAGAAATTTCAGCTCGATATCTTTTTTCGTTTTTGAGTTATCGTGTCCACAGAAGGACGGACAACCGGAAATGGAGTAATTAGGTAATTTTATGAACACCTATGACAAAATTTTTTCCCTAGCATCATTATTTTTAAGCGTTACAAACTTGGGACTAATACTATGTATATTTCATATACAGGGCGTTCTGTTATTAACTGCAGATGGTGGGCCTACAGAATAAGCTCATAAAGACGAAGGAAAAAGTCATTTACCAATTTTGGATCTGAGCCCTAATTTGGGAGCTACAGGTATGACAAAAATTGATAAATTAGTAAATTCACTGGCTATCATTCGATAACCAGTAGCCAATGATAATCAGTAGATATTAATAAATGTCATTTGATAATATTCAACTAAAGAAGGGGTATGAACTGATTTCAATTGGGTTATATTATTTTGAAAAAAACATTTAAACAAAACTATTATATTATTTCATTGGTTTGTTCAATTCCCACTTTTTTTTATTATTATATTTTTGCAACAAAACATTAGATTCTTAGTAAAAAAACAAATTACGTCACAAAAAGAATGTTTTTAATTTAGCGTAAATAAACAAAAAACGCCTTCTTTGTGACGTAATTTGTTTTTTTACTTAGAATCTAATGTTTTCTTAGCAGTTAATAACAGAACACCCTGATTAAGTTACTTTTTCATTGGTTAACTCCAAAACGAATATTAACCATAATAGATTAAAATATTCCAACCTGTATAAGCTACTCATAGGTTTTACATAAATTTGACATAATGATGATATCATGGGAAACAAAAGAAACTTTGAATGTTCGCATTATGAGCCAATTTATGCGTAATTTTCATTGAATTGTTGAAGTTAATTAAAAATCACCCCCTTATTTTAAAATATATTTTATCTGTAAATAAAATGTATATTAAAAAACCCACAAAACAGATGAGATACTACGCAAAATGGACTTTAAAAGTAATTTTTATATCATTATCTTTTATTTCTTTTTCATCAATTATATTTTTCTGTATTTTATTTCAACGTTCTTTTATTGTTATTTTGTTCTATTTGTTTTTAATAAAGTTTACATTTTATCTTATTTTATATTCGCTGCTGTAATTTCATCTTGCCCTAAAACTATGAGTATCATTGGAATTATTGAAGAAATTACTGTCTACAATTTTTTTGAATCACTTTGATTACATTATTCTAAATGTGGACTTCAAAAAGTCTTTTGTAATAAGACAACGCGACGATTACTTTTCGATTTATTTAGAAATTATGTTTTGAAAAATGTTTCTATTTTCCTTTAGAATATCAAAGATATGTTAGACAGACTGACGGCGTCCTCTCATCACAAAGTGAAGTTACTTTGTAAATGTTTCTATTTTTTTTTTTTTAAATTTCTTTATATTCTTCGAATTTCGAAACGAACAAAATACTACATAATAATATTTTACATTGTTAGCTTTTACGTCCTTTGTAAGGAAATATTCATTTTTTTCTATTTCATTATTTTATCTTCTATGTAGTTACGTTTCGAGCTGAGATAAAAAAAAAAGAAAACCTCCCTTGTAATACATAGCGGCTAAGGTACAGGGGTAGTCAATCTACAAAATGACACTCGGAAGCCTGGAAAAGTTTTTTTTTCGAAAAAAAATTCAGTAATTTTTGAAATTGTAAACATTTTTTCTCAACTTTCGATTATAAAAATCTGTTAAAAACGTACTTTTAATTGAAAAGCTTAAAACTTTTGAAAAGTGCTACCTTCAACGCACCTGCAGTTTTTTATTAACCAAATATAGAAGGATCTGAGCGGTTGAAACTTCCAGATGATCATATGATACGGCTTAAACAATCATTTATCCTCGCCAATGGAATTTTGGGACAGTCAAAAAAAGCTTCTGCCGAAATGATGATCCTCATGATAACCTGAAATGAAAAAACAAGTATTTAACCCCAAGATCTTACTATTTTGAAGCTATATTTTGATAGAAATTATACAAAAAGGCGCTTGAAGTTCATGTAGGAAAAAAACAATGACAGTAGTTAATTATTAGCAAGTACTTCTTTTCTTACTCTGATGGTCTTAGACATAGACAAAGAAAATTTAGTGGGCTCTCAATCTAGCTGGCTACTTAGATTATACAAAAAACAGGAACTCAGTGATCTTTATGTGCCCTCCAAAAAGTTGAAGACGGACGGCTCTGATTAATTATTAGCTTTCTGAAATCTTCAAAAATTGTCTCTAGTATAAGCCGCAATATCGCATTTTAATGCGATCAAAATATAAAACATCTAACATTTTCTCCGAAATTTTCCCAGTTTATGACGGATAAAATAGATATATTCCTACATATGTATTCATGGTTTGTTTCCTGTTTACTGCCACCCATTCTCCTTAATAAAACTTGTATTCACCTTTTAAAATACAGTTTTTACATGCAAAATACATTCGTGGTTTTCATATACAAAAGAAAATAAATTCAACCAACCGCTTTGTCGAGGTATCTTTTTATATATCTATTTCTTTTTAATTTAACTATGTTTTTCTTTTTTTTTTTTTGTTATACGAAACAAACTTATCCATTTAAAGTTAAAAGATACATACTCATGGGCAGAATTATTCAGGCCTGACTCAAAGGATGTACTGCTTATCTATTAAATAAAAATGCATAAACAGGGAACGAATGAAATATTGCTACTTTGCATGGATAGATAATTTTTTTTGTTATAAAATTTCCTTCGAAATATTTTCGTCAAGAGTGAAACAAGTTGAAAGTTTGCAAGTTAAGTGATAGACGAAATTATTGTCCTTTTTACAAGCTTTTATTTAACTTATTTATATGTTTATATACAGGGTGAGCCATTTTAATCTATGCATCTGAATATCTCGGCAGGAGCGCCGCTTATTAAAAAAGGACTTTGGGGACATCCCGTTCTGACATCAGATTGGATTTAGTTTTTCGGGTAACTTTAATAACCAATTTAATTTCTAAACAGTAAGAGACAGAATAATAACACATTAAAGTGGAAAGTTAGTCCCCATAAATAAACTAACAATTTTTGTTCAAAACATTTTTTCGAATTTACACTATTTCAATTTATCAAAAGAATTTATGCTTAGCTTTATGTATTTCCTATTTTTCGGTGCAATAAAAGCTTGTCCTTTAATAAGTATCTTAATTCTACTTAGAAAATATATATGCTAAACACTTTAGTTACTATGTCAAAATTTTCAAGTAAAATTTGAATATGATATTGTAAAAGCTGCCTGAAAGCTTATCGTAAAGCTAAAACCAAAATAATATTATATAATAATTATAGAAACTTTAATATAAACAAATATATAATAATAATTAGTGTCAAAGTTTTCAGAATTATATTTAAACTGATTTCATCAAAGATTCATTCAGAGTTGTGGTTTTGTTACACTTATATAATAGTACGATCGAAAGTAATTGTTATCATCTCGAAAATTCGAAAATTCGAATATTATGACTGAACTCTTTTAGTATTGTTTTTATATAGTTTTGTGTATATGGTTGTAAGTCTATGGTTTATGTTAGGGAATAATTCTCGAAAAACTGATGTAGTAAATTTCAAATTGTTACGAATGGTGGAGCTTTATTTAAATACGATCTCTTTGACTTTTCCAGGTCTTTTTTTCTGTGTTTTTTGAAATTTTCAAGTTCGAGTTAGCTACTTTATTAAAGTGGTTAAATTGGCTGACTTGATCTCTAAGTTTCATATCTACCACATATTTCTATAACGTTAAGCAGCATTTATGTTCGAATTTCTACACCACCAAAATTGTATCGTTATTTTAAAGTTAAATAAAGATACGTTTATATTAAATTTTATTTAATAGTAAAAGATATATATGGAAAAGAATATAGGTTGGCCCAAAAATATAGTAAAGAAATTTTTAAGGTATTGCCGTATGATTTTTCTAACAGGTTTAATTATTATATGACGGCTGTCTTTTTAAGATCAAACAAAATTACAAATTAGTTGTTCATTTTTTTTAAAGGAATACATGGGAATTAGTTGCGAAAATGTATCAAAATTTTCCTTAGTTTACGAATAAGGAAACCACACGTTTCCTTATCGTATCCATTGTACGATTCCTGCTATAAAAACCGGCGATCGTCTTAGTTCCTTTCAATATGACATAATCAGTAGCCTTGCTTCTGGAAAACTTGAGAAACTTGTGCAACAACTCATCATTAGCTCAATTTCCATGCAAAATAAGTTCGCTTAGATCGAATACATTGTTTTGTATTAATAAAATTTTTTTTTGTTTCAGGTAAGTTCATTTTCAACGTCTTTTACTCAAACATCAAAACCGTAAGTTGTTTCCCAATCTAAACAAACAACATATAAATAAAACTGCGAAAACTTTGTTTTCTTGTTGTCAAATTTTCACACCCTATATCATATAGTTGAACACATTTCTTAAGAAAATCTGTAATAGAACTATTTAATCACACCATATTTACAAACCTCATATATAAATTCTTCTAAAAAGTAAATTGTGTCCTTAGGGTCTGTTTATAATATTTTCCGTATCTCTTTTTATACATTATTATTATACACTGCTCATACAAAATATAAATCTGTGTACAGGATGTACAAGGATAACACAACAACATTCATCATACTTTAAACAAATATACATAAATTTAATTCAAAATTAAATTCACGGAATTTTATTTATTTTACTTTGATACAAATATAATATTTATGTTATATAATTTAATTGTTCCTGGAACATTTTGTAGTATTATATGTATTTATAAAAATATATGAGATGGTATATGTATATTACTGCTTTAAAACTTGAAATAATCATTGTAGCCAGTAATTTATTTGTTTTATTATCTCATTTTAAATCATATTTTGTCTTTTTCATATTTATCTTATAATAATTTTACTTATATCTTAATGCTTTATAATATAATAAGTGAGGCACAACGCACAACGTTTTTGTATTTTGTATAAAATTTATTTATGAAGAAAAGTAAATGCCTTATCCTTCGAATATCCCGTTTTATCTGTTGTACGTATATTTCACAGATGTTTATAATACAGTAAAAATAATGCATTTAACCAAAGAATTGATTTCTCCTCAGTAAACTTTTATGGAAGCCGGTGAAAAATGTTTGTCTGAGTGTACTTAACATAGTCATATACATGCGAACTTGTGCTCTTTAGATTTACCCCCAAGGGTGGGACAGAAGTACCCTACTTCCGGACACTTCCTTTACTTTATATTTGAAAAAACTAATGTATTTTATATAAGAAGTTTCTGACTTATCTTTAAATGAACGTGATTTTTGTTGTTGTTTTTTTTTTTTTTATGTTAAGGTAGCCTTATAAATCAAGTATCATCGAAATCCAAAACTAAAATTCTTGGCATGTTTCTCGATTTTTTACATGTTAAGAAAATTGCAAAAAATCCCGGAATTGTTTCTTCCCTTCATTTAGAAAAAATCATTCTAAATACAAGAGTCTGGCTCATTGGATGAGTGTACACGCATATTCCAACATATTGCCCAGAAAAAAAACTTTTAACAACAAGAAAACCGACTTCAAAAGAAAAACTTTTCCAAAATAAATTAATCTTTTCCAAAATAAATTAATATGCACTAAAAAATAACGATAATATAATGTAGTTAAAAATATTGTTATTTTTGTAGTCGGTGTCAGCCAGGGAAATAACTCTGACAGAACAGTTTGCTACATTAGCTTGGCTGACACCGACTCCAAAAATAACAATAATTTTAACTACATTATATTATCGTTATTTTTTACTTTTTAGTGCATATTAATTTATTTTGGAAAAGTTTTTCTTTTGAAGTTTTGTTAAAAGTTTTTTTATTTTGTGTTTTTTAGTGAATCTGAAGTACGCTAACTAATTCGTCTCTAAAAAAAGAATCATCGAAATCATTTGGCTTGATATTGAGTTATTCGTCCTCTTGTCGTGCATAATTCCTGCAAATCTAAGACTTGTATAATTTTTTCCTAGATGCCGTTGTCAGAACTGGACCAAAATGAAATGGGACCACACGGGAAACGCCCGGTCAAAAGTTCTGAGGTAACAAACATTAAAAAAAAAAAAAAAAAATTACAGTCGAATTAATAACCTCCTCCGTTTTTGTTTGAAGTCGGTTAAAAATAATGTATGAACGGTATTCTAGAGCAAATTCAATCGACATTTTTAAAATGTACTACTAATATGGTGTCTATATTTAAAGAAATATTACGCCGGAGAGTAGGCAGTTTTCAGTATAAGCAATCGAAGTTTTCTTTATAGAATCTGTGGTATATTTATGCTTTGTGTATGTAAAAGATATTTCTTGTCCTTTTAATGTGCTTTATTTTAATAAGTATAAGTATAGGCAACAAAGCATACATATTATATTGTTACTGTATTTATCTTACTAACAAAATCATATTTATTGTTATATACAGACATTAAGGTAGTTCAATCGTTATAGTCAAGTCCATAGAAACATGCTATTATTTATTAGGTACTCTCAGTAAACAGTAAAAAAAGGAGTCCCTAGCACCTTGAAAATTGCTATTTTTCAGATAACGGGAAACGGACACCTAATTTTTTGTGAGTGATTTTTGCAATTTTTATTCAATTATGTTTGTAATACTTTGTAAGTTCATCAAGCTTGTCACACAATTAAAAACCTCCCTAGCCCCTTGAAAGAGACGTGCCAGCTTTTAAAATTTTCGTAGGTGAAACCGTTCTTAGAAACGACTTTGTCAAAAAATGTCAAATACTACGCTCGATCCTAAACCTGCTTTTAATAAAATAAAAAAAATAAAAATATTCTTCATCTTTTATCTTTTAAAACAAATTTAAATGATATTTATTTTTTGTTTTTTTCATTTAATAGCAAAACCATCTATAACAAAACCATCCATCTCAATAATTCGTCTCGAATTTACTCATTCCTCTCTGTTGAATCTCATTTTGAAAAAAAATATTAGTCAACACTCCATGAATGGCGATGACATATTTTATATTTTTGTGTAATATAAAAAATAAATATAGGAAATATTTGTATCTTTTTAGTAGATATGGATAAAAACTACTCTTTATCGACTTGAAAAAAACAGTTTTTATTTGATATTATTTTCATTGCTCGATGGAAAGCGTTATAACTAGTTCAAAATACAAGTGAATCTATTTTGCAAACAATGAGTAGATAAATTAATGCTACAAAATTGAAAAGCGTCACAAGCACACGGATTCGAATTATTGTTGAATTTTTGAAAAACACCTTTCAAATGATAGTATTTTGCTCACAAAAATTACTTTTTACTATTATATTTCTGAGATTTGATGTGTAAAAACATAAAAGTCTGAGAAAGTAAATTGAAAAATGAAAAGTTATACTTTGTACTTGATAATTCTAAACTCATTCTGGGCTTTTAAAGGCAAACAAGCCAGCTAGGAAGCCACCTTAATCTTTCGGTATCAAAATTGTCAAATTTCATTATGTCCACATGACAAGCTTGCTTAATATAAAAAATTATACTATTTTGTATTATCAATCTCTTCATAACCACTTATTTTACCTCAGATGGAAGCGAGAGACTCAAATTATTGATAAAGTTTATTGACTTTCATCGACATTGATTGAATAGGTAGTAATTAAGTTAAGTCAATCACCCAGTACATTTATCATATCTATTCATTTTGTGTGACAAACGTTTGATATTTCTATCTACCTCTTCCATTTCCTTCCACGATGACTTCCAAACCACCCACCACATACTTCAATCGAACTCCCCCCCCCCCCCAACATATACACAAAACCGTATATACCACAACTTTCATATATTACTACTACACTCATTCTCTGCAAATACTCTCAACTGAGAACATATTATGAGTAGATAAATTGGAAATGGTGATAAAAATTCATGTCATGGATTTCAGTTAGAGGAAAAAAACAGGAGAAGACTGACAGACTGAGAATAGAGAGTTCGAGTTGAACATAACAACAGCCAAAGCCAAGCCAAGTTAGTATGAGGGTGAAGTGTTGTACCATCAAAACTACTTTCATACTTACTTCAGTTTTTTGTACCATCAAAACTATTTTCATACTTACTTCAACATATTTCTGGTTATGAAGCAGCAACTGGGTATTATAAAAAACCGTACAAAAGATGGCAAATACAGAAATTAAATTCTGGCATACCGTTTTGTATCTTGAATCAAAGCATCATTTTATGAAATATCAAGTTTGCATTTTCCAAGGAGTATTCATAAGAGTGGTCAAAGGCACATTATGGTCTGGTACCATGGGGCACATAAAAAAAACATAGTGTGTGGGAAAAATTGTTGTACGTGAGACCATTACTGTTACTTACAAAATTTTAAAAAACCCCCGAGTAATCTAAGAAAACTCTCAAATAAATTAACTTTTTCCTTAGATCCTTCTCCAAACTGTACCGATTTTGAGGATCAACGCCTATTTTTAAGTTGCTGCGGGTACGGATTTTAAACTCGCACTTAAAACATAGCTAAAAACACTCCCCGATACATAGATAGACAGACATAGCGAATATAAATATAAAATGTGATTCAAGGTTCAGTACATTCCCACATATAAACGAGTAGGAAATACACACACTGGGAAAAAAAGTTTTAATTTATCTGAACAGTTTCCGATAGTAATATGTAGAATATTTAGTATTGTTACTACCATGGCTAGTCTGACTGTTAGGTTTTAGTTCTAATTTTTATTTTTTTATCGAGAAAAAAAACGAAATGTGTGATATGTGAAAAAAAAAAATACAATAAAAGTTTGGAAAACAAAAATGTTATAGCTATGTATTAATTTTATTTAGGTGTGTTACGAAAGGGGATAGATATTGGTGTGTGTGGTGGCTTGCTCCCGTCTCTAGGGATTATAACTGTTATGTAATTCAAGAGGGATAATAGCTGATGCGTGATGCACTACTTCGGAAAGAGATTCTTCACTCCATATAATATTAATAGGAATTGATTTCAATTTCTTGATTATTGGGGAACAAAAAAAATGAGAATTGTTAGAAATATTTCGGAATCAATATTTCCAACATACATATCAAATCACTAGAAATAGCAACTATTTACTTAATCTGAACGGAATCGTTCACAACATATTTACAATTCTATAGATGTATTAATAAGTCTAAGAAATGCAAAGTGTATTGACAATTCTAAGAAATGCCATATTTACAACTCTCAAATACAAGCTGTAGTTGCTCTAACATAGTCGAACGAAAAAAGTCTAAGTTTGTGTGATATTAAAATCAGGGGAAATTTTGATGAATAAAAGAAAGTTTGAAAGACGGAGATTATTAGAAAAATTCACTTTCCAAAAGGGGTTATCGCTGTTTTTGATTTCAGGACTGATGTTAAATATCTTAGACAGTTTAGCTTTTACGTGGAAAATCAAAAATTATTGCTAATCGTATTTCTAGATCTGCTCCATCTATAATCATCAATTTGAACCATAAATTAAAGATTTCTGTAAAAATTGAAAATAGTAAATGTCAGATTAAATTTAAGTTTTTTAATTTTTTTTTAATATATCTTTATAGATTATAGCTCATGTGTTACTCTGATGTGTGAACTATATTGCTCTACAGTTTCATTAAAATCCATTCGCTAGTTTTTGCGTGAAGGCGTAAAAAACAAACAAAGAAACAAACATCCTTACTTTCGCATGTATAATATACTCGCTTGATACCCACCCGCTTCACTGGGTTTAAAAGTAAAGATTGGTAAAAACTACCGCGTGATAGCCTTCACTGCCCTTGCTCTCATTTATCCCCTTTCCATAACACTCGAAATAAAGGTAGGGATTGTTTAACATAGGTAAAATGTATGTAAAACAGGTAAAATATATTTACCATTTTTTTAAATGAAAAATAGTTATCATTCATTGAGTATATTCAAAAAGATGGCCATGAATTGTTTTAACTTCACTATTTTTACAGAAATCTGTAATTTATGGTAATGTCAAATTAAATATAATTTTTTTAAGTTTTTTTATATATATCTTTATAAATTATATCTCATGTGTTATTCTGATGTATGAGCAAACTTATGGTTGAGTTTCATTCAAATCCATTCATTAGTTTTTGTGTGAAAGCATAGCAAACAAACAAACAACCAAACAAACATCATTACTTTCACATTTATAATATACCTATAGGGATAGTGATAATTTGTTTTAACTTTGAACAAAAAATGCTCGATGTATGATTTTACGACACTAGTATAGAAGGAAAAATATTCGATTAAAATAAATTTTTATTGAAACTAACACTCAACCTTAATATACTTAATCTTATATATATAACTACTAACTCCTTCTATATAGAAAATTAACCTTTTTCAATTTGTTAGCTCATTCATTCATACATGTATGTATGTGTGAAGTGTTAAGTGTGTATATATTTGATAAAAACAACCATTTTAATAATACAAGAAGAAAAAAGAAGCAGAAACTAAAGTGCGGACATGTTTATTTGTACGTGTTCAACAATTTATTTCTAATTACTTTTAATACTTATTATATTTTTATCTTGATCATTTCTTTATAGTTTTCTTTTAATAATAAAGGGAAAAAATTAGTTTCATACAAGTCAATTCAATAAGAGAAATATTCTCTATTGATTCGAGGAAAGTAAAGGATGTTTTTTTTAATGGAAATTTTTTCCTTAACGTCACGTTATAGATCTGTTAATTGGAAAATGAAAAACAATTATGTAGCTATTTTTTCATATGATATTTATTGACATTTTAAAATTATAAAATGCAAATCGTTAAAAAAAAATTAAAAATTCTTCGAATTACAGGCCGTTGAAGTGAAGGCTACAAAAAACAAGTGAAAACAAACAATTGACTGAGTTAATTGTTGAAATACCATGCATAGTCAGTGTTGATTTCTTTATCACATAACACATACAAACATGTGACACATACATAACTGATAATCAAGTATAGTACATATTATAAAATTTCCACCTTAATGGCGCCCTCACGGGTAAACAGTGATGTTTACGCAAAAATGTATCAAACAAAAGTGTTTAATTTTTGATAAGGAACATTTTTTATATTTAAATTTTTGTTTTATCTCTATCGGTTTACAAGATGGGTCCTACGGACCCAAGACCCAATTGACCTATGATGCTCATTTACGAACTTGACCACACTTTTTACGTCCTGAGTACGCTGTAAAAATTTCAGCTCGATATCTTTTTTCGTTTTTGAGTTATCGTGTCCACAGACGGACGGACGGACGGACAGCCGGAAATGGACTAATTAGGTGATTTTATGAACACCTATGACAAAATTTTTTTCCTAGCATCATTATTTTTAAGCGTTACAAACTTGGGACTAAACTTAATATACTATTTATATTTCATATATACATGGTATAATAACCACGGCACCCTGGTTGACACGATTCCAGCACTTAGAAACCTGGATATAAAAAAAATGAAAACTTTCTAATTAATAAAGATGTTGTTAATGTCAAACAAAAAAACCACGGTCAATTCATCATTCATTTTAATTCTTTTTTTTTAATCTTTTTTCACCAAATTTCAAAGAAATCGGTCGAGTAGAATTTGAGATATCATGTCAAGCGACTTCTCGCCCAAAAATCTAGAAAAACACGTTTTAAGTTAGGCAAACCATTGCAGCATAATAATTAAATTGAAATTATCGGAGAAGACTTGAAATGTTTTTTAGAGGGATTCTAACAATTGATGAGTGATGTCCTGATGGAATCCATGGCAGTCCAGTAGCAACACCACTAATCCACCAGGCAGGTTGAATTTTTAACAATTAGTTTGGTGCGTTTAGCTTGACAGTTACGCCAGTTCAGTGATTAACATCATCTTAAAAGTGCCCAACATAAGAAGTTTTCAATTCAGAAACTTAAATGATATGAACAAGCCTTTATACACACCTCAGAACTACTAGATTTATTGTAGTAACTCATCATTCCAACTTTTCAACAAAGATATATTCTTACAATACTTTAAAAGACGAGGCAGTCTTCACATTTCTCGGGACAAGAGCATTATCCTAATGTCCATTACAAAACAAATTTTTCCATCATAAGATATTTATCACGAACTTTTTTTGTGTGTATATTTAAATACAAAAAAAGGATCATACCTGGCTAGATACATAAAAGCACCAATCATTATATAATAAAAAAAAAAAAAAAAAAAACATATGTAAAAAAGGGCATAACGACCGTAAGGTAGGTACATAATAATACTTATATAGCTCCAGAAGTGGTAACAAAAAAGGTGTACACACACACACACACACACACACACACACAAACAAGTCGTAAGTGGGTATGAAATGATTAACGATTTAAAATAACCACGTGTTAAAAGGTATGCGATGGAACAGAGAAGAGAAAACCCATCCACGGTCTTGTACAAAATAACACAGACACATTGTGCAATAAAATTCATACCTAATTATCAACATATGTAACAGACTCATTAATAACATTACAGTTTATGGTACAAAGTTTCTACTTCCGTAAGCTCATCGACTCATTTGCTCAACTTTGTAGAATTTTCCAACTCAAATTTGCAAAATCGTCTTCCACACTCCCGAGAATAAGCACAATTTCGGGAAAGGAACGATAATTTGAAGGTGATATTTATGGTGTCTCGTCTTATCCTTATCTTGAGAACGTTAGACTACTCTTAACGACTGTGCGAATCATCCAGAAGAGTAAAGGCAAGTTTCATATCCACATTCTCGCGATTACTTGTGTAGTTTAGTTATTTAGTGCTATGTATGTTACAGGAAAAGTTGATTTTCCAGAAAGAATTGACTCTTCCTTAGCAAAATGGACAGTTTCTGGTCTTTTCAGTCGAAGTTTATTATAACCGAAGGTTATTGAAATTTGATCAACATGTCCTAGTCAGAGTTAACTAAGGTATACAATCACTGTCTTGAATTGTAAAAGTGTACTTTTTTCAATAAAACAGTCTATCAGCTAATAAAAAACAAATAAGAAAGTCAAAGTCAAATTATTAAAACAAACTGAGTTAATTGTTGAAATACTCTGTATAGAAAGTGTTAGATATCAGTGCTTGCATTATTTTATTTTTTTTTTATAAATTAGAACAGTTTAAAACACCAACACAATTATAGCGGCCTTTAAGCCGCCATTAATTTGGTTTTCGAAAATTTTCATATTCGAAAGCACGTTTATAACTTCCATATACTGGGTATGTTAATAATAATAATAGACAAGGCATGTAAAACATTAAACTATCAAAAGACAGAACACATAAAGTTTTTTTTTCATAAAAGTTTTACGAAAGTTATATGATGCATGTATGTACTTTACATATAAAATTTTCATGTATATATACAGTGTGTTCAATTTAGTCGGTACTTTTTACTATTTGTTTTATGAAAAAAAGTTATTCTCGATAAAAAGTCTTGTATGGCCTCGGACGCAATATGAAATAACCAGATATCATTGTTTTTCATGCGTATACGAAGTTTGTAGTAATTTTTCAAGGTTAGGCTAGGTTAGGTTATATTGGCTGTCCAGGACACACTTAGGCTTAGAGACCATTGTGATACCATAAATATGTTTTCCACCTTTTCCGCTGATAATTTCATTTATCATCTCCTAAATTATTTTCAAAGGCTGAGTGTACCTCCTTCATGCATGTACCATACACTACACCAGCCCATCACAACTATTAGTTAAATTAATTTTTGTTGAGACGGCAGGAATCGAGCTCGCTATCCTAGACATAACCCGAACGGAATTCCAAAGACACAGTACCTTAATTGTTTTCAATTTTCGACAAAATTTATTGAGAAAAACTGATTCTTAATGAAACTCGGGTCAGATATCCGAGAATATCCATCTACCCTGACAAAACCGATTTTGTTACTTTTACTATCTTTTCTCTGTAGTAGCATTATTGATAATTTATGTTACAGATCGATATTCAATTTAAGATGCACGGACAAATTCTATCAATCTAGTATTAATTTGGCAACACATCGATCTATAAACATAAGTCTTAGACAAAATGTACTTTTTCAGTAAATGAGGGCAAAAAATTGATATTTGATTATTTCATATTGCGTTCTAGACTATGTTAATCTTTTTTTCAAAATAAAATTTTTTCATAAAACAAATAATAAAACCGTCTTCAATGTGGTTTCGACTTAATTGACACTGTGTATGTATTTTTAAAAAAGTACTGTATAAAATGTTTATAATTTAAGGCACTAATGATAATAAAAATAAATACAGCAGAGCAATAGAAAAGCAGAAAAAAAATGAAAATAACTATATGACGACGAAAATATTACACTAAACGAAATACGTGCAAACATAAATTATATTCTTGAACACTTAAAAAAAATAGACTGCTATAGATATAATAATCATAATCATAATAATCAGAGCAATAAAATGAGTATGCTTGTTGGCATAGTCAGAAGGCAGAAGATTCGAGGAGATCACTATATAGATATATAATATTAGCACATATAGAGAACACCAGGTACGGATTCGTGAAAGGTCTTTTTTCTTGTTTTGTTTTTAATTGTTTTGAAACCTAATAAAACTGGGTTAAAGTATGTGTTTTGTAATTTAAGTTTTAGCAATTCTCTCTGTGTTCACGTGTCGTATGAAAACACGTGCCTCATAAACATATGTCAAATATTTATCACAACCTTTTTATCAAAAAGTTGAAATTAGTTTGTTTCCTTTTGGGAGGATTGCTTGTGAATTTCAAATCAAAAATAAATTTTTTCATTTTCTAATTTTATACAAATTTAAAATGCAATATATTAGTTTTAAACTGAGTCTCCTTGAAAATTCGGATTAAAATTTCTACTCAATTATAAGGGTTAAAACCTTCGAAATCTTTTGAAAAGCCAACACTGACATTAATATTAAAAAAAGGCGGCCTTTTAATAGCAACAAAATTTTGGTTAGTGTATATCAGGACCAGAAGCTGTTTACTACCAAACTCAAGTTCACAGTTGAAGAATTTTGCTCAGGCAGCTGGAGCTCCGTTTTTTCGACTTTTGGCTGGGATTGCATTCAAAATAATAAATTAAAAGTAATTCAAGGCCTTAGTAGTATTATATTTTTGACCTTTATCTCCGTTTTTTACTCTAGTTGTGATGGAATGTTATCTAACGATGGATTCTGGCGCATCCGATTTTATATTATCTCGTATCTTTCGTTGGACTCAAAGCGACTACCATTAGCTATATTTCAGTATTCGCTTAGTATTGTCTGGTTTTACCCCGGATCACAGTATCCGGGACCATAGTAAAATTCTCGTGGTTCATCTTTAGATTTTTTTATTCTAGCAGGTTGATCGTATAGAATTCTTTTTAAGTTGAATACTTAGTTAGTTCATTCTGTCAATGTTCCTTTTTAAATCGTTCGCCCGAGAATCCTGAAGAGACCAGCTCTTCATGAAATGCCAAGCTTAATCAATAGATTTTCATTTATCTGTTGTCTGACGGGCTAAACCAAATTATAAACTACCTTTTTTCACCACCATAAATTACGCTACTGATAATTGAGAATTGTTTATGTAGTAGTTAGTAAAAGTAATAAACGTCGTTTATTTAGTTAAGAGAAAAAGAAGAATGGAGTATTGTATAGCTCACTAATACCAACAAAACAAACATACACATATTAGAGCTGGAGCTATTATACATACATATACTGTAAATGGGCTATATTATAGCCTCTCTCACACACACATTTAACTATAAAAGTAAACTTATATAAGCTTTTGCATAAATTGGCTGATAATTAATACCGCTATATAGTTAAAGACATTAATAATGAGTAATTTACAAGCACAGCATGTGTATGGCACAATTATGTATATATACAGATACCTACTTTACCGACCAACCAAGTTTTGTTAGAATACCCATCTACACTTTCTACTCATCCCAATGGTTTGGCACACACACACACACACACACACAAACACACATTCATCGTCATCACTACAGACTTTTAGATTGGATGTAATGTGTAGAGTGAATCTTCTTTAATATTCTGTTATATCCTTAGTTTTCCCGTTACCATCATACCATACCGGGTGTTTCATTTCGATTAATGTATCCATGGACCCAGGGACAGATCTTTGAAATGATATGATTTTGTGGAACCAGTAATCATATTTATTCAGAAATGCTGAGCGCCAGGGGAAGTTTACACTTTTATTTGTACCTTATTTTCAATTTTGATGATTAATTTTTTTATAACTTCATGAACGAAAAATAAGAATAAAATTTTTCGATATATCCTTAATAAAAAAAAAAAGGGTGTTAAAGGGATAAATTTGGCCGCTATGTGTGTGACCGTACCCTGAACAACTAATAAATAGGCCATGATCTTCAAAATCGGTATAGTTTAGAGAAGGCTCTAAAGAAAGAGATAATTTAATTGAGTGTGTTCTTAGATATGTTTCAAGTGTAAGTTTAAGGTTCTGCGGGGACTATTTGACGGAAATTTATTAAATTTTATATATTTCACTTGTTATCAATTATAGATTTTTCACTACCGAAAGTACCCTATGTAAATCGAACATTCGGTATATTCTTTACACAAAGTTCACACTAAATATTGAAGGATAAAACAATGTACCTACACCCACCTACCCATCTCAACCCTACTAAAACTATCTATCTCTTTTAATGTTTTAACTATCTACCAACAGCTAGTTTATATGCTAGACCATGCTATCTATTATAGTTTTACTATCCAATAGAGTAGTCAATGTCCAAATTTATATTATACAATAGGTATTAATACTTTTACGTATCCATGTGTAGAGTATGGATGGGTACCTATCCATGGGTAGCTATCTATATACCTATATACAAATTATTATATAATTAACAGGATGTTAACTTTTAAATGGGAATCAATACAGGATGTTTCAGTTAACATTTTGTGTGCACTTGTGTCAGTGGTTAATTCATTTCGAATCAAAAATATCGAATTAATTCATTCAAAAGCACACCACTATTTGAATTCTTTGAAAACTTTGCTATACTTTAATGTTTAACACATAGGTTTATTAATTGTTCCACACAAAATCAATAAACAATCTGTATTTCTAAATATATTAAAATAATATTTAACAACTAACAATTCAACCACTTGTAACATTATACTGTTATGTCAACCATCCACAATTTGACACTTTTACATATAAGCCATTTCCATGGAAAATATGTACTATTGTTATTATTCGAACATCCATCTTTGATGTTAGATGAGATTTTATTCGCCTAGAAAAAATCTTACGATACCAGACTCGTTACAATATTTTTAAACTTCACTAGAAATTAAATTGTTTGTTTTTCTGCACGTTACAAACACTAAAAGTAGTAAACTGTAAAACCTAGTGAAATAAACAAATTGATTTCAAATAAATAAGAGTTTTTTCAACACGTTCTCCGAATGCATTACTATCTTGTCTTCGGGTAAAAACAAATATAAATTTACGATTTCTTTTTATATTCTTCTTCTTTACCTATCATTGACGACACGAATGACTCTTGAATTATTACATAATATATTAGAATTGGTAGGTAGATGTATACGTACGTAAGACGTAGTAGATACCTGCATTATCTGCATGAAGTAGGTATACTAAACACAATAGATATATAGATAAAAGTACCTATGTAGGTAGTAGGTACAGTATATATACCTACCTATAAAATTCACCTTTATAACTTTGACAGAGTATATTGTTTGTTAAAAGTGATCCAAGGATTCAGAATATAATAGTCATATAAAATATATTTTCATGTTAATGTACAGAATGTAACAAAATTTATAGTTTTGACGTTTTTTTTGGCATTATCTTATATATTTAAACGAGCAATCTTGTATGTACATCAGCAATCTCAGAAACGGCTCCAATGATTTTCATGAAAATTAAAATGCAGGGGGTTTTTGGGCGAAAAGGTGATCTAGCTAGGTTTTATTTGAAGAAAATTTCGTTTTATCCGTGTTTTCAAGAAAAACTAAAACAAACTGCAAAATACGACTCTTCCTGACATCTATTGGTGTTTACCAGAGTTAACAAAATAAAGTACATTACCGGGACATTAAAATTGGTATTTGTGTGGAGACATTTTAAACGGTTCTTATATTAGTGTTAAAATTTGTGTCTTTTTAACTCAAAAAATACCGGTCATCCAGGTACTTACATTCTTACGTTATTACTTACTACAATATCTGGGTTTTTTATCTGTTTATTTCATTAATGTCTGAGCAACCTTAAATAAATTTAAATCATCCAATCCATCTTTTTTCTCAGACCGTATTAATCTCGATCATCTAGTAACATACTTATCTATGCTACATTTATCTATTTAAAAACTATATATACTCGTGGATCTAGAAGTATCTAGGTATAGGCATCTCTATCCATTAAAGATATACATGGATATTTTCCTAGAAAGATAGTTATGTGAGCAGAATGGTGTTTGTATAGATATAGGATACCTCTAAGTATCCACTACACTAAGAGAATTTACAGCATAGAGAAGATACATTATATGTATAATATTGTTTGTAAGAGGTTACCTTTCTCTACTATCTCCTACTTATCTAAAAATACGCTAGTATGTGTAGACTAGGTAAGATGGAAGCTGTAAAGTACTTATGGAAGCTGTAAGCTGTAAGGAACTTTCTCCAAATACCAACGTAAAATAATAATGGGCATTTTGACGTTTACGTGGTTTGGGTGGTTCTTATGACCCAAAACTATAGCCTCCAAAACGATGTTTAATTTTTTTTAACTTACTTGGATCAAATTTCACTACATTTCGTTTTGTAGCATCGAAAAATGATGTATCAACTATTTTTTCATAAAGGATTTAGCAAGGACGACAATGGGTGTTAATTTCAATTAATTGGGAATAGTAATAATAATATGAAAAAAATCCCATGACCAATGGCTTTGGAGATAATCTCACAGAAAATGGACTGGCCACGATATTGTCTCTTTTGTAAATCTAACTTGGTTCGAAGTTTTTACAATAATTTAAGCTAAAATAAATAAGGCAAACTTTATTCAGTCATAAGGTTTTGAATGGTGAATTTTAAAATGGTACCTAAACGGCTATTGAAAATTTCGTGTCCAGATGAAAAACATCAACTTGTATTTTTCAGGAACAAGACTAAAAATAAAACATAAGTCTTCTTTTTTGCTTAAGATATAGCAAAAAGCACTTTTGAATCTTCTGCCCGGGAATAAAAACGTTACTATTTTCTAAAATGATACCAGAATCAAATATATATTCAATATGGGTTCATATCCAAATACTATCACCCATATCGCCTAGTCTAATAGTTTCGTACTAGGTAGTAAAATATATGCTATATAATATATACATATGAGAAATCGTTGAGAGAAAATTTATAACCCAATTATCGCTGTGTAAAAATGTATCCATGCATCTCTCGTACCTCCTATCTCATTCCCCATCAATCCTCGCACAGTACTATTCGCCAGTTACAAAGCCCATAACCTCATAGGTACCTACTAGACTTTATAATGTATATTATCGTTTCATTTGTTTATACAGGGTGTTCTAAAATGCTTGCAGAACTTTCGCTTCCCGAATATGCTGATAAAAAAAAAGGAGAAAAAGTTCTTTATTCAATTAAGATCCGATACCTTATTTATGAGATAATTTACCAAATGGTAATCAATTAATAAAAAATATATTTGTCAATAAAAGCCATCCAATGTAACACTACTTAAACAGAGGATGTATTTTATCATATTATATTCAAATTTGGTAAAGAACATTTTCTTTTTTTCTAAGCTTATTCAGGAAGCGAAAGTTCTGCAGTTAATTATAGAACATCCTGTATATAGACGTGTCTGTATATACAGGCAGGGTGCTTGTCTGTTCATACGTATATATTATATTATTGTGTTTATCATACATATAAGGTGATTTATAATTCAATGAGATTAATTATCATATCAAACGTATAAAATATATAGAATTCTTTGAAATAGATGTAATTTAATTTTAAACTTTATTACACTTTTTAATTAATGTTCGAAATAAAATAAATAGTAAAGATATAAAAAAGTGAATCGTAGTAAAACATTATTACATTTGCAACCAGGAAGGAAAGCTAAGCCTACTTAATTGTTGGTCAAAATTTCGCCTTTTTTGTCTACTATCGCCTACTGTCTACAGACGGACAGACAGACACCCGTAAATGGACTCATTAGGTGATTTTATGAATTCTATACCAAGGTGAGATCAAAATTTTGTTTGAATCATCAATATTTTAAGCATTATAAATTTGGGACTAAACTAAATATACTATGATATGTTTCATATGTACTTGGTATAAAAAAAACCATGTATATATCAAATATCATGGAAGCGATGAAAAAATCAGGTGACGCTTACCATAAAAAAGCATTGCCCTTCGATTTACATAATATTTAATTCGTATTTTTCTCAGAAAAACATTGAATTTGTTGCGTATACTTCGGAAGTGAATAAAAATAGCTAGTCCATCATTTAAGAGTAGGATTTATAATGACGTCACTACTTAGCAAATCATCCAAACTAAGCATGTATGCAAAATTTCAACGTTTGAAGGTAACCGCTTTAAAAAGTTTTTAAATATAGGCAATTTTTTACACAAATTTGTTAAATATAGTTTAAAAATATTTAGAGATCAAAGTTGCATACATTAACCAATTGCCAACTTACTTGGTTTATGTTTGATGATGGACATTTAGCCTATATTATTTGCCCTTGCTTTTTTGGTACATACTATATAAAATATTTAGTATGAGTACAATGTTTATGTGTATTACAAGTAATGTGGTTTTAGTATTAACGTTGTAACAATATATTACAATACATACCTACATACATACATACATAGGTACAGTAAAAAAATTGTAAAATAACAATTCTTGAATATTTGTTATGTTACAACATTATATTATAATACATGCCTAGATATATCCAACATACTAGCTTTAATATAATAATATTATATTTATATACGTAATATATTGGGTGTGTTAGATCACCCGTACACATCCAACCAAATCTCAAATATTCTGAGGGATGTAGAATTTGAAGTCTCTCTCTTGCGTAGAATCACCATACCCAGGCCACTTTTATTCCACTACGGCATAGCCTAAACCGCTGATTGTAGAGACCTGAAACAAGAAGAGTGTGTTCATTGTATGACGTAGGCATTCGATACGAAAGATAGAAAATTTTTCAAAATTTCTACCCCAAGGAGATGAAACTGTACATCATTTCCGGTCGAAAACAAGTAGCTTTTTTGGGTTTGTTCTGGCAAGAAATACTACAAAAAGTTCTTATTGTTACATAAGGAACAATTTTGAATTTAAAGTGTTCCTCTATTTTATATTAATTATGAGAACAACTCTGGATAAATCGAATCGAATTATGAAGATGTGTTTACTAAATCTGACATTGTCGATTGATTTGAAGAATGGGTGTTCTAAGCCATCCGGTATACTGTGAAGATACCGACGTAAATAGATATTATACCTACCTATATAATATTGTATAAAAAGAATCATTCATTTTATATTAATTCATTCAACGTATAGAAAATAATATGTAGTTATATTATATTATGAAGTATCTTAGTAATAACTCTCGACAAAAAAGTATAAAGAGTTCATTAAATATTGAAAGGGTAATTGAGTCGAGCGAAAATATAAAAAATGGAAACTAGTACAAAAATTCAATGAAAACTAGGTATTGTGAAGTTACCAGTATAAAAAAGTTTTTGGATCCGTGTACGTATATGGAAAGCTGTATAATGAAATATCTGATCCTTAAAACAAAACTTAAGGAGTTATGCCATTAACTTTTTATACCACGTCTGGATCTGGCGGAAAGGACCGTAATATTAGACAGGTAAAGAGCATTCTGGGAAACTTTTTCTAACCCACACTCAAATGTTCTTTGGATCAAAACGGCCACAAAAATTTTTAAAGAGTAGTTTTCGAGCCACGGATGATAAAAGCTACATATTATAGTTTTAGTATATGACTAGGAAAATGGCTCTCTGTGAAACTTTTCAAACTGCCCCCAAAATGTTCGTTGGATTATTCTGAATAAAAGGTCTCACGGACAAAAGAATTTTTAATGGGCAGTATTAATCAAATTAATTAAAAAAATAGAATCGAATTTACGTCAAATTTTCGCTATCTATGCTTATAATAATAATTATAAACTACGAAATTAATAATATTGGTCTGCCAACTGCGTTAGAGAGGCCTCATTAACTCAGATATTAATTAAAATGATTAATTGTCATTAAAATTAGTTAGCAATAAGTACCAACATGTGCAGCCTATGCACATATATTCAGTTTAATATAAAAATGTACTCAACCAAAAATGATTTTGATTGTATTTCGATAATTTCTCCTTCACTATATTACAAACTCTCTGTACATAAATATAAACTTTTTGACGAATTTTATTACATAATATTGTTCTACGTTTAGTGAAAATAATATGATTCGTGTTGTCATCGTAATATCATATAAAAAAAAAAATAAAAAATCGTACACAAAACTGGTCTATCCACGTATACGTATAAAGAGCGCAGCAATGAGCGTACAGTTTGAAGCAAAGCGCATACTCACATACAATATTATGAAACTTTGTTTTTAATGAAAATATTATACCTCGAAACAAAAAATAATATTGTCATAAAAATGCTATGAACATAGCGAATAAACTAAATATTATTTATGATCGTTTATTTAACGATAATAAAAAATAAAAGAAAAAAACGTTCCTATGGGTAGAACCAATAGATATTGAATATTGTTAAATAATTGGTTATAAAAAAAAGTTGGTTATGTTTTCTCGGTTATGAAAGGCATTTTTTCATTGTGTCATATATCTCTTGGCGATTATCTTCCGAGTCGAACACAAGGATTTCATTTTCATTCTTTTGAGCACATAATTTAAAAGCATGGAAAATTAGCAATTAAATACACAATACACACCATATTAAAATTTGAAGGCGATTTACTACACCAGTTATGAAATAAGTGCGATTAAAATTGTGATATTTGTCATAATACGCGTACAGAATGAGAGAAATGTTGGTAAATATAAGTTATTTTTTAACATCCGAACTAAAAACAAGGGATGTTATAAGTTGACCATTATGTGTCTGTCTGTCTGTCTGTCTGTTTGTATGTGGAAGCATAGCACCTAAACGGATGAACCGATTTTGATATTTTTGTTTCATTTGAAAGGTAATTTACTACAAAAGTATTGTGACTGAGTTTTATGTGTGTGTAACCTCCGCTAGTAAAGTTTTAGACAAAATTATACCTTTTTCACTACAAGCGGAAATACCTACTTAATATCAGCAGCTATTTCCGCATCTTTTCCCGCGAATATGTACTAGTAAACGCAGTAAGAGCAACCGCTCTCAAAGATCAGATGCAATTTATCCTTATCTAATTTCAATAAGAAAAAAAAATTCAAAGTCCAGCTTTTAGTGACTTTCCCAGAGCTTATACCATTCATTCACTTAACAATGGATTTAAATCCTAAAACACAATTTGTATACTAATTTTAAGAGTTTTAATATACATATATAACAATACAAAAAAAAAGGTTTTATCCCAAACCTAAAACCTTAATTACCTTAAAAATATTAAGTGAAATGAATATACGTATATTTTATACAGAGATTTTATTAACAATAGGACAAAACTACAACAAAAGAACAAGGATTTTTTCGGACGAACAACATTGTTACAATAGGTATGAGAGTGAGAGAATTTTTGAGGTAATCCAATTTATCTTATAGCTAGCCTCTTGGCTATTTTACATATTAAAACCAGTTAATGTTAAATTAAACTAAAACAAATTTGAAAATTTTAATCGTAAAATGTGTAAAACTAACACATACTACTACTCAAAAATGTTTATCATTTTAGTGAATGTTCAATGTACAATATTTACTGTCCAAAAATCCGCTACAAAGTTAAAAGTACAAAATTTAAATTAAAAGTAACTGTTTCATATGGCTACATGTCTTATAGGTTTTAACTTCCGACCAAAAAGAGGGCTGTCAAAAATTTTACGTGTCTGTCTGTGACATTGTGGGTCCTGAAAAGATAAACTGATTTTGATTTTGTTTTTTGTTTAAAAGGTTATTTGAATCGAGGAGTATTCTTAGCAATGTTTCAAGAAAATGGGTTAATCCGTTTAAGAGCTACGTTTTATATTTGTATCTGTCTGTGGTATTGTAGCTCTTAGACGGATAAACTGATTTTCTTGAAAAATATAAAAGATTATTGTTGATCAAATTACCTTTCAACAACAAAAAATCAAAATGGGTTCACCCGTTTTGATGACGATGCCATAGATTCGGGGATTTTTTAAATTTTATACTTTTTGTTCCATTGAATATGATTTAAGTAACTGTTGTGTCGTTAGAATCATGTCGACAGTCCGAAAAATGTAGAATAGCTGGCGCTAAAAAATAATCAATATGGTGACCGTCACAAACAGTTACGAAAAAATTTGTCTTTAGCTTGTCCTTACATGATATAAATAAAAAGAAAACTCTCCACACGAATCTCAAAAAAATATATATTTGTCTATATTTTTCGTCATATTAGCTTACAAATGAACAAATATTCAATATTTCCACTCTCGATTTTCCATTGTGAAAAGTTATTCCTAAAAAAATCAAATACTTTGAATGTGAGGCCGCTTAATACCGATCACCTAAATCGATTTCAACAAATGTGGTTTTAGCAATGTGGGATCAGTCCAGCTAATAAAGATAACATTTCGCCAACAGAAACTTTGAAATAAAACTATACAAATCTACTGGCTGTGAAATCAGGTTTCTTTTTTTAAAGTTAATTATTTTGTGTAGTGTTAATTTTCCCACAGGTATTTTTTGTTAAATATATATACATATACGATGTATATAATATTATTTGTATAAATATTCGTAGATGTATTCTAAAACTAGAGAATTAAAATGAAATGAGCATACATTCATTTTAAATATAAAATGGTTGTAGCAGCGTATATGGCACGACATCTAATAAACGCAATGCTTCTCATTTATTTAATGTATATGTATATGTTCATACTCACTTCACTTCATTTCTCAACAATCACATTTCATCCCAAAAATACGGCAACAAAAATATACAGTGTGAATACTGAAAAAGTAGTAATTCACATCTGGTGTGGGCTGCTAAGTGAAGCATCCTTTTATTTGGGGACCTATGGTTTATTGAACGTCCCAAATTTTCATAAATCTTATAGATTCAGTTTAAATACCTTGATAATCTCTCGTGGTTTCTTTTCAATCTTGTATATTTGAATTATCTTCGGCTGATTTTTTTTGTGTGCACTCAGTATCCATGCCGTTGGATGCTTTGGGCTTACTACTTCTGTAAAATTTGATGTAAGTTTGTCTATTCGTTGCTAGTCTCTCCTTCCCCTGGACTGGATATCTTTTTTTTAAAAACGTCTATCCTTTCGAATTTGATTCTTTATTTTTTAATATGTAATAGTGGTTCTCATTTATCAAAAATCAGAACAGATTATCTGAACTAAGACTCTGTATCTTAGCTTTTACAATTTTTAAACCAATCATAATACCAATTAAGGTTGAATTTGAATGGAACACCGTGTATATTTTATAATACATGTACCCACCTATATTTATACAGATCATATATGTTTATATGAAATAAATTTTGTTATTATTCAAATTTCGTTTATATTCAAGTATCGCGTTGAAAATTTTGTATATATATATATATATAAAGTGTACAGTTACAAGCGTTAAAAATAATCATATATTTTTATTATTTTATATACAAGCATACAGTCAAAATAGTTTATAAAGACAAGCCACGAGCTAATAAGATCAAAAGGAAAGGTGTCGAAAAATTTTTCTTCGTAGGTTTTCGTTTCTCCTATAAAAAAGAATAACAAATGTTTCGGTATAAAACCTATATATATATATATATGATCATTCCACTTTTGCCAAGATTATTTTGTTCAACAACCCAATTGTAGTGTCCATCACAGTTTAAAAATGGAATCCGAAACGTGTCACAACATTATACATGTAAAATGAAAATAAATTGAATTCTTGAATTTAAATTTGATTTTATTTTCATCAAAACAATACTACTAACTATATTTTAGACCTGCTTGGTATATTCAGAATAATATAAAAATGAAAATATCGCTTTAAACGAGTTTCGATTACAACGACCAAAACTATAGGTCCTTCAATGTCGTTATAACCGATTTTGTCTGTATTTACATACAAACATACATACAGATATTTGGTATCTCTATTATTCGTGTGTTGTACGTTCCAATTAGAAGCAAAAAAATTTTTTTATATGTAGAACTAAATTCATACAAATATACCTACTGTAAAATTTAATGTTCTACATCAAACGATCGATCAACTTATTGAATAACAATTTTAAAACACTTTTAATGTATAATTCAATTTTAAAAAGCGTGAGGTGCTCTTTGCAAATAACAATCTTTTTTAAACCTACTAAGATTTTTTGTATGAGCTTTTTGTTTGGGTTATAGCCCCAAAGCCCTGAATTTTATCAAAGTTGGAGCAATTGGTAGAAGAAAAACTAATTTCTCCATTTTGTACGATTTTTCTGGAGATTTCACCCCAATGAAAAAATGTGAAAAAACCAAACAAATTTGTTGAGTCCAATTTTAATAAAAAAACATTTAATAAGGTAATTTTAGACCTATAATTAGCAAAATAAGGTTTATTTGAACGTCAAATGTACTAGTTTCAAGATATCCGTTGATCCAAAAATTCATCAAAGTTTAATTCCTAAATATAAATATTTTTGTCAAAGTTTAGAAAAACAGTCTATTTTTTTTTGTTTTTGGAAGACTGCTATGATGAAAAATGAAGAACTCTGTACATGAAAAATAAAACTGTACACAGGAACAATAATACAATACAAATTACAAAATATTACATTCAAACCCCATTCCTATAAACAAAACCCATCCTACCTCCTCATATTTGTTATGTTTGTAGGGAAAAGCGTAGCGCATGTTATAGCATTGCACATATTACTAATACGTAGGGAAAGCTACGTGAAAATAAAAACTACCATACAACAAAACGTGGAAAAAAATGATCAAATTTAATTAATTCAATCAAAAATATGTGTATTTCATTTGTTTTTATACAAAAAACACATTCTTTTTTTTTACGCTTTAATTTTTAATATTTGTTACGAAATATTTTATGCATGTTATTTAGTTACATTTCTAGAATGATTGATTTGACCTAAATCACTATATAGTCAATTCGTTACGTGCAGAATCGAATTTAGCGCTACACACGCAAATAGTTCTATTACAGAAATCATTTTGTCATGTGGCAGCTGCTGTCTTTAAATAAAATTACGATAACAGGTTTAAACTGACTTTCAGATATTGGAAAAATTTTCCGTAACAAGTGAAAACAAACAATTGACTGAGTTAAATGTTGAAATACCATATATAGACAGTGTTTATGACGCAATCGTTAGATAGCCACACATACATAACAGATATTCCCATATAATACATAATAAAAAATTTGCGCCCTTACAAGTAAACAATGATGTTGACGAGAAAATGTTCCAAAGAAAAGTTGTTTACTATAATTAGATGATAATATGCACATCGGTACCAAAAATTTATTCGTAGCATCAATATTTTTAATCGTTACAAACTTGGGACTAAACTTAGTATACCTTGATAAGTTTCATAAGTACATGGTGTTAAAAAGATTAAACTTAATTTGATATCATGAAAAAATTTGAAAGTGAAATTATAATTGATAAAAACACGAAGAAATTATAAGCAATCAAAGTCTGCATTCAAAGATTGCGCATCTCTTTTTAACAAAATAAAGTTTTATATGTAATCTCTATGACGAAACCCATGTATGGTTTCACTGGTGGGTATCTTTCTCTTTCTTTAGTGAATATTAAAAAATCTTTAGCTTGCCACGTACTCTCCTAAATGAGAAATTCGTGCAAATTTTCGAAAAGTGAAAAGCTTCAAAGACCCGGCGATGACAATAAATTTTTATACTTTCCATCTGTTTTGAAATACCTGGTTTTGACAACAGCTTGTTATACTTTACATCTGTTTTGAATTTTCAAATACTGTTCATGTCTTTAGACCTTTATAGGTTTACAAAAACAGTTTAAAAAAAATTAAGAAATAACAAAAAGTTATGGCAGATATCAATAAATCATCATAATTAAATATTTAAAATTATTTATAAATTTTTAAGGATAAGAAAAATAAGAATAATACATTCTATACAGAAAATTTGTGGTGACATAATGTTTAAATGTGTAAATTAATTTCATTTTATATTATAAAATGTAATTATGAAAATCAACTTTGATAGGTTCAGAAGTGATGATGATGGTTTAAGTTAGGTTATGTTTTGGTTGGTTGAATGAACGTTATTCAAAACGGTTGGGTCGGTCGATATGGTGAGGAGGTTGAAGTTAAGGTTCTACTTGTATATGATTATCAAACCACTTATTTATTCACTGTAAACATTGACTTGATGTTGGTTTTATTTCAATATCAACACTTTCTATGGGTTGAAAAAACAATGAGAAATATTTTTTCCTCGATACCGTGTGCTTAAAAATCGAGTCCTCAAACAAACAAGAGGCTTTTTACGATAGAAACCGTTTCTGGAACTGGTAACAGATTTCCTTTTCTTCGACAATTTTCTCGCTTATACATAAGATCGAAAAATTTGAGGAATCATCGCTTATCTATAGAAAAGTTTCGTTTCTAATTGACTTCTAGAATTAACACAAGCAGCGAAAACTAATACAAGAAACCAAAGTATTTAAGTGTTTGAAAACTTTTATAATCTTTTCTAATATTGTTCAACATAGTTTTTCGCTACTTTCGGCACTAAAAAGCACCGAGGCCGTCGTACGTGCATCAATCACCGGTTAACAGAAATTATCTACTAGAACATGATTGGCATGTTTTTCTACCACATGCTTTCATGTTGTGATCAGGCTCTAAAACATCCAAGAGAAGAGAGTGAGGTAATATTGGTTTAACTTCTTTTTTCGAGCACACTCCTTTGAAATACTTGGTACGTATTCCGATTGTAACACTTTTACTATCGTGTTGATTAAATATATGCTACCATTTCTTCCATTTACTTCTTCCCACCCCTATATTTAATGCTGAGCAAGGAGATATACTAACTGAGATAAGGATAGCAACTAAATTTCATCTATTTACCAAGTGTATCAGAATAAATGATCCATAATCAAAGGAGTATAAGGAACTTGTATCCCAAAACACCTCTTTCAGAACTAGTGGACTTAGACATTTTTCATACTGTATCAAATTTCTCCTCATATAATGTTTTGGGTTTTTTGATATTGTTGGAATCGTTTTTGCCTTTCAAAGTTTTCCTTTACCAATGAAAATTCATGAAGTTAAGAAATGTCCCTCACAATCTGTTAAGAATTGTAAAAATTGTAAAATAACCAACAACTTTTGTTTAAAACAATTTTATTTCGTTTAAAGCCCAACGAATTCTTCCCAGTATTCTAAACTTTTAACAGCTGTAGCACTGAAGGAGATTGTTTCCGCCTACATGTTTCCCATACCAAACAAACCCTTGTTTTTGTGAACCCTACCATCACCCAAATTATTGACCGTTTATTCCGATACACCATGTATTTATAGTATCGTAGTAAAGTATAAGGTGCAAGATAAATGCCAGTAAATAAATATTATAGCATAAGTATGGATGCCATTCTCTACTAGAAATGTTTTCGAGTACCAGTGAATGGTTGGTAGGTAGTGAGTTGATTGCTACATAAGTAACTGTTGTCAGTCTGTCATTTAGCCATAAAGATATGGTAGTTAGTCTATTGTTGTCGTTTGGTTCGTTGCACTCATCTGATATTTGGTTTTATACTTCTCTACTGTTATATTTTCTGGCTTTGAAGTAGTTTGACTTCATATTTTATAAAGCCTATGTTATAAGTTTATTTGATGCATAAACTTACTCCACTCATTCCAATAACGACAGTAAAAAATTATCCGAATTATTTGGGAAAAAATATACATGCATATTGAAATTATTATTCATTATGAAATGGCAAATCAAACGATACTCAAACCAACAATGCTCTGAAATCGGTTGTACAACAAAAGAGATTAACCACTTGGAAGATTTCTGCCTCATTCTTTATTAGCAACGATACATTGCTTATTTCTCTTTCCGAAATATCGTGTAAACGTAACTTTACATTCGAATGTTTGTCAGTTACAACGCGATTAAGTTACTTTTTCCATCGAGAAAATACAGGGCGTCTTTAAACCAAATTTGTTTCGTATTTTTTCGACTAAATGCTTGTGAAATCGGTTTCAAAAATAATATCTAAATGTGTAAATAAAACTGAAGTTTGCCAGAAAATTTCTTTTCAATAAATATGTTTTTGTGTCATGTACATGAAGGTTTGTAGAAGTTAAAAGTTTTTTCTTAAGCTAACTTATTTTCTTTCGATTAAATGCAATAATGACTTTTTTAAGGCGCATTTCCTCAAAAAGCTTACGATTTTCGAAGAAATATTTAAATAAAAAAATTTTAGTTTTTTATGAGGATAAACTTTCTAATCTAAAGTGTTATTCTATCGCTTATCTTTTAGAATCTAAATTGTCTATTAAATCAACTCGAAGCAATTAGGCCCAATTTGATGTCGGAACATGATATTCCCCATCCAACTCTGCAACATTTGCGAAAGTTATTTTTTGATTGGTTCGCTATTATACAAGCTATTAGCCATAATATATTAAAATGGTTCACCCTGTATACTGTATTCCTTACGAAAAGCGTTCGTTTTATTCCGTTGTACATATCAGAAAATATTGTACAGAATAGAAATATATACACAAAAGAAAGAAAAGATAATTAAAACACTGTAATTTAAAGAAGAGAAGCAAGCAAAAAATAAAAAAGTAGAAGAAAACTGGTAATCAAAACCGTAACAGAAAACCTATCGTAACTGTTCATTTTGTATTGTTTATTATTAAAGCTGTTTTGTAGTAGCTCTGCCATTCCAACACAGAGACAATACATTTCTGGCTAAAAGCATTGCACACAATACTATTATAACAAAACTACAAATAAATACAAAACCTATCAAACCGCTACTAGAATGGAATGTATGGGCGCATATTTGCTACAAAAATTTTCCGGATTCATGTATCATTATGATGAAACTTTGGTTTAATTTTGGTTATAAAGTAGAAATCGAAAAGCTTTAGTTACAAAGTGCGAGAAGATTAAAAATGATTTTGATAATAACCTGCAAGGTTTGGTAGTACTTTTTTACTTATCTAAACTCAAATCAACAAATTACGTTTATTCTGTGAGCAATCTGCCGTACGTTGCATGTAAAAAAAGAGGATCGTGACTCCTCTGGAATCGATGACATACGGATCTTCAATTCTTACTGATTTTTGGCAATTTTCAAAAAAAACCGAGAAAATGAAAAAATATATTTTGCCTCTGAATTTGCTAGTAATAAAGGTTTAACACCATTTTGAGCCAAAAATTACAAAATCCCCTATTGGATATCATTGATGGTTGTCAAAATAATGAAGGAGTATAGACTTTCCAGTCGATACTTTCGAGTCGGATCCGACAGACAGTATAGAAGCTATATCTCAAGAACCACAACCTTGGCCTTCATTTGAACCGAATTTTTGTTATTAATTAACTTTGTATTCTTTTCGAAATCGATGCTGTCACATTGTCAATTTTTCGCAATTTTTGCACGGAGTCCTTCAAAAAATCCAGAAAATCCTAAATATCTAGTTTCTGTGGTATAGAAGGTACATTTTTAGGAAGAAATTTTGCTTACCCCTGCATAAAAGTAAGTGTTCTGACTTACCCTATACTAAGCTGTGCTCAGTACTCATACAATCGGTTTTGTTCTGTTTCACATCCACAAATGTACACATTGATACACGTAGATACAGTACAAAACAAAACCTCTTAAAATTATATCATTTACCAGTACCTAATGCTATGGGTGGTGTTCGTTCGTTCATTTGTAGTTGATGGTAGTTGAATGTTCATTATATTTTCATTGTAAATATTATTATTATATTACATTACTTCAAGTTATTTATTTTAATTTACACTATTTTACTGTTCTGAACCTACACCACCAGTCAGAGGGGGGCGAATCATATTATTACATATTTGTTAAGAAATCCGTACCAATCAATTATCGATCGATTATTCTTCAGATATCATGCTTTAGAACATTCTATAGCTTAAGAAAATGAGAAAGACCTGGTAAAGAAGGGAATATCAAAGTATCCAACAATTTCAAAGCCAAAATATGAAATTTGAAACTATTTATCGTACATATTTTGAATCTGTGGTACTTTTTCTGTGACGATGGTTTTTGAGAGGCAAATCTTTTGGTGTACCATTATATTCCGTTTAATTCATCGAACATTTCTGTAAAACAGACCATGAAACTACAACTGATCACGTCATGCCTAAGCCTCATGATATCACAATTAGTGAAAACAGCTAAGAGAACAGTTGCCCGACGCTCTCCAAAGAAAATCAGAAGTAAAAACTGTACGAACCTGAAGGTTCTGTGACCCAGTGCAGGAAATCATATTGAAAACATGTTCAAAAACATATTGAAAACAAAAGAATAGTCAATAGTATAAATGGAAAGGAAATCAACTTGGTTGGTATCGAATGTTCGACTTACAAGTTTATATTCACACTTGATCGATAAATTTTTTTAATATAATTAGTATAACATGATACTAGAAAATAAATAATCTTTTCTGTTTATTAAATTAAAAATTATAACAATGAATGTCCGTCTGTAAGGTCTATCTGTCTGCTTAGCGAGTTTTATTTTGTAAGTGAAAAACATATGAGTTATTTGATCATAGAAAATTCATTATACAAAAAAAATGAAAAAAAAAATTACCATTCTATTAAAAAAACTGGAAATAGAGCGAGAAAGAAATATTAGTATGGTTTTAAATTAGAGATATAAAACCATTGATCTTGTCGAAGCTTTGGGCTTTAAATTAGCGTTTAAATTTTTTCTAAATTCGTGGTATATTTTGGAAAATGGTTATGCTATTTTTCACAAATATATATGCGATTTATTTTGTTTTATAAATTATCGCTAATTATACCATGTATATATGAAATATACATAGTATATTAAGTTTAGTCCCAAGTTTGTAACGCTTAAAAATAATGATACTAGGAAAAAAATTTTGTCATAGGTGTTCATAAAATCACCTAATTAGTCCATTTCCGGTTGTCCGTCCGTCCGTCTGTTGACACGATAACTCAAAAACGAAAAAAGATATCAAGCTGAAATTTTTACAGCGTACTCAGGACGTAAAAAGTGAGGTCAAGTTCTTAAATGAGCATCATAGGTCAATTGGGTCTTGGGTCTTGGACCCATCTTGTAAACCGTTAGAGATAGAACAAAAGTTTAAGTGTAAAAAATGTTCCTTATCAAAAATTAAACAACTTTTGTTTGAAACATTTTTTCATAAACATCACTGTTTACCCGTTAGGGCGCCAATTAGGCGGAAATTTTATAATATGTACTATACTTGATTATCAGTTATGTATGTGTCACATGTTTGTATGTGTTATGTGTTAAAGAAATCAACACTGACTATGCATGGTATTTCAACAATTAACTCAGTCAATTGTTTGTTTTCACTTGTTTTTACATTAATTATGACTAATTTTGACATTTAGCTAGCGGTCGATTTAAAGCATTAATAAATTTTTGTTCCTCAAAGAATATGTGTATATGAAACTTTTTCTGTCTTTATATATTATTTGTCTTCAACATAAGAACGTCCATAAAAATTCTTTTTAATTATTCATATATTATAATGGCTAACGAGATGCTTTACAAATGGTATATTATGATAGCATACAAATAAACATAAATCACCCGGTAAACAAAAAACGTTCTTTATATGTCTGTCTCAGATTTTGACATGATGATACAAGCAACTCAACTAGTTTGGAGTAGTAAATTGACAAAAACAGTTAGTTCTAACAAAGTTTTAAGAAGGGGTTTTAAATAGGATACGATATTTAGATGAGGGTTTTGTTGTGAGATGAATATGGATACCAAAATAGTGTAAGATTTAGTATACAGGGCGTTCTGTTATTAACTGCAGATCGTGGGCCCACAGAATAAGCTCATAAAGACGAAGGAAAAAGTCATTTACCAATTTTGGATCTGAGCCCTAATTTGGGCGCTACAGGTATGACAAAAATTGATAAATTAGTAAATTCACTGGCTATCATTCGATAACCAGTAGCCAATGATAATCAGTAGATATTAATAAATGTCATTTGATAATATTCAACTAAAGAAGGGGTATGAACTGATTTCAATTGGGTTATATTATTTTGAAAAAAACATTAAAAAAAACTATTATATTATTTCATTGGTTTGATCAATTCCCACTTTTTTTTATTATTATATTTTTGCAAGAAAACATTAGATTCTTAGTAAAAAAACAAATAACGTCACAAAGAAGGCGTTTTTTGTTTATTTACGCTAAATTAAAAACATTCTTTTTGTGACGTAATTTGTTTTTTTACTAAGAATCTAATGTTTTCTTGCAAAAATATAATAATAAAAAAAAGTGGGAATTGATCAAACCAATGAAATAATATAATAGTTATTTTTAAATGTTTTTTTCAAAATAATATAACCCAATTGAAATCAGTTCATACCCCTTCTTTAGTTGAATATTATCAAATGACATTTATTAATATCTACTGATTATCATTGGCTACTGGTTATCGAATGATAGCCAGTGAATTTACTAATTTATCAATTTTTGTCATACCTGTAGCGCCCAAATTAGGGCTCAGATCCAAAATTGGTAAATGACTTTTTCCTTCGTCTTATGAGCTTATTCTGTAGTCCAACGATCTGCAGTTAATAACAGAATACCCTGTATACGTATATATACCACCGTTCTGTGTATGGTAGGCATAAAATTACCTACTAGATACTATTCAGGTAGGTAGGTAGGTAGGTTTTAGTAGATAGATATATTTAGATAGGGTACTTATAGTATCTACGTATGTAGTTATAGCTAAATAGATATGTAAGTACGTGTACTTTGACTATTTTAGATTGTACTGGGTGATTAAAAAATATTTATAACAGTTGTTTACAAATATAACAAAGTTTTCATGTGAGTAAGAACCTTAAAGTCTACTTTCTATATCTAGGACCCAATTTAAACGATATACAGGGTGTATTTTTTAAGTTGACATATGCTTGAAGCTCGATAATTAAATTTCATCGAGAAAAATGCTTTAAAAAAAAATAATAGTTTTAAAAGGACACATCTTATACCAGCATCGAATTCGATCTAAGTGTTCCAGTTCTATTAAAACCTGACTCTGATTCACAACTGACAAACAATAGAATTAGCGCTTTAAATAAGAAAGTTGTTCTTTATAAATACGCAAAAATTTTTTGTTCGAAACATTTTTTTGTAAACCAAAAAGTTTAGACAGTATTTAATACAAAAGATCTAGCATTTTGCGCATTTGTTCATTCAATTTGAACAAAAATGGCCTTTATAGAAAAACGAGCAACTTTTATTGTGTTTATTGGAAAATCTTATTCGAAGATTAAAGTCTAGATTTCGCTAAAACAATTATCCGAAATAACAATTTTGATACGAAAAACCATTTTGGGTAATATTCAAGTGCTTAAATCAATTGGTGGCCATATTGTGCTCTTGACATAGCGTGCATTTTTTTCAACTCGAAGAATTTATTCCTTGGCTTTAATCCTTCAATTTCATTGTTTAACACAAGTAGTCGTTCATATCTGTTTGAATAATCCTGTATAATAAATATAAACAAGAAAATGTCGAGGATATTTGAAGTTAAAGCAAAAACATATAAGTAGTATTTCTATTCTCTAAAATTCTATTCTACAATATCTCTTCTTTCGGTATAGATAGCTATAAACCTAAATACCTACCTTTACGTTCGTTTAAGGTTCTTCTTCTAGTGTGCGGTAGGTATTTCTACAACAAAAAGATTAGTTAGAATGTCTGTCTATCTTGTCTATTTGACAAGAACACACAACAACTAAAATATCTTAGACGTAGGTTCAGGCGTGTTATTCGGCAGTCATTTCCGAATGTTTGAATTTATGACTTGTATGTCAATGAAAATTTCCATAGGTAGGCAAAAGTTTTTTAATAATGCGGTACAAGCTTTAAATGAATGAGTATTAGTATCCTCAAAAAAAAACTTTCGAATGTTACTTACTTGAAGACAATTTTTTCATTTTATTTTTCACGTTTTAACTATAAAGATTGTAGCGACAGTTTTGCCGGTGCTATGCGCTAGATAACCTCGCCAGATATTATGAAATTACATGATAAATGGAAAATATAACTCAAAATTACTAGGTTTACAAAAAATTCTATCAGATCGGATAAAATTTAGACAATATATCTTAAAAAAAATTTTTTATATTCCATTACGTCGTCAAAATCTAAAAACTTTAGTTTTGGTCTGTCACAGCCAAACTTTACCCAATTTTGATAAATTAAATATGTAGTCCGACTAAATTTAGGTCACATTTTTCAAATATTTGATTAAATTTAACCTATTCTCCATAAATTTAAAAATTAGACTATCATGGTTTTTACATTTGGTTACATCACATGAAAAATGTAAAACATGACTCAACATAATTAAGAAAAAAAAAAAATTTTATTCAGTTCGGGTTAAATTTAGCCAAAGTATCCAAAAAGCTGATTTTTTGACTCAATGATGTCATCAATGATCCACAGTATCCAAAATGTAACTTTTAATGTCATGCATAATGTCATTTGTTCTCGTACTATATTACAAACTTATTTTGAATATTTGCAGTAAGATACGCTCTGAGAAAAAGTTGTTATATATGCGCTGTCAGCAGTCTTTCAAACTAATCTTTCCGAAATCATTGACAAATTCGACGCTTGGCTTTAGACTTAAATCTATCTATGTATCTATCTTTGTTCATATTTAAGTAGAAAAAAATAGAAGTCAAACAAAGATAAAATGATAATTCTATATATACATAAAAACTAAACATTTACATTGGTGGAAGGATATCATAACCTACAGAAACATAGAAGCATTTGGAAACAACCATACTTTGGTTGTATTTGTTTCGGGGGTTTGAGTGGGTGCCACGTGCCATATTACAACGAATATATATAATTTTGCTAGTTGTGCAAAATATCACCTGCATTGTGTATTTTCTTACATCATCTTTGGATTTATGTATTGAGTGATTTATTATGAATGACAAATAAACCGTTACAGCAACAAAAATTACTGGATTGAAGTAAACTCGTTTTCTTGGCTGTTGATGTTCTTATAAGAAGTAAATATTTGCTTTCTACCATGTTTAAAACATATATTCTTGGCTAAGCTTATTAAAATCATGAGAAAAACGAGAATTAACGAAGTAACAGTTCGTTAATACGACAATGAATATAATAACTTGTAAGAACTTTTGTGTTTAGAAATATATGTTTGATATGGGTTGGGTTGGTTTGGGTTGGGTTGGGTTGGGTTGAGTTGGGTTGGGTTGGATATTCGATTTTTAAACACTTCAATGTTTTTTTTCTTATGGGTTGTCCTAACATCATAAATGGGGATTTTTTCCAAGTAAAACAGTATTGCCAACTGAAAGATGCAAACTTCTAAAACAATAACCTTAATTTAATTGATGAAGAAATATGGTGTTACCACGGAAAAAATCTCAAGCAATTTTACGAATATCACATGAAACTGGTGCATACTGCTATAAGCAATGCTATAAGCAATAGATCCTATTGTACATATACATTTCATTTGTATTGTCATTTGTATGATAAAACAAACTTAGTTATTTTCATATGTGGTTGTTGGTACCGAGAAGATATTCATTCTTATTAACATTTTACATTGTTTGGTTTAGTTATAAAGATATGTTTGTTACTCGTATATAGGTTGGTAGTACTGGTATTGACAGATCTACGGCCAGGTGGGATGTTTTGGCAGTCATTTCAGAACGGGTAAAAATTTCATGGCGTTTTAAAACAATTTTTCCCCTTATAAGTTTTTTAGACGATGATGCAAGCCAAAGTTGGGTTATTTGGTCATATTTGGTCATTGATATTAAAATGGTACTTATAAAATAGACAGGTTTTGGACAATTTTGGACTGGTCTTAGCAATTTTCAACAAATAACACAAAGATTTGAGTTGAGAGATCCAATAATTTTTTCAGAATCATGCGAACTGTTTTGCAAAACTAAATTTTGAAGAAAATGCGTAAAAGTTCATTTTTAGTGTAAATTTTCAAGGTACTTACCTACCCAACAAGGAGTTATTAGCGATTCCTGGACCAATTAATTTCTCATAAGCTTCTTCTTGTTCTAAAAGTCGCTATTAAATAACTAGCTAGAAATTTTTATTTTGTAATTATAAACTTTATAGTTTCAAAAATAATAGGAATTTAGGGTTGTGTTTTTTGAAAAGTATTCTATATTTTATTTATACAAAAATGCAAGAAAAGTCGATCTATTTGTAAACTGAGAAGGCTCTTTAACGATGTTCTTCTCTCTGAAAGGGCAAAATCACGTGTTCTCAGGTTGATTTTTAAATAATGTACATGTTTTCTCTTTTATGTCCTTTATAAGCATGTAAATTTTATACCATGCATATATGAAATATGCATAGTATATTAAGTTTAGTCCCAAGTTTGTAACGCTTAAAAATAATGATGCTAGGAAAAAAATTTTGTCATAGCTGTTCATAAAATCACCTAATTAGCCCATTTCCGGTTGTCCGTCCGTCCGTCCGTCCGTCCGTCTGTGGACACGATAACTCAAAAACGAAAAAAGATATCGAGCTGAAATTACAGCGTACTCAGGACGTAAAAAGTGAGGTCAAGTTCGTAAATGAGCATCATAGGTCAATTGGGTCTTGGGTCCGTAGGACCCATCTTGTAAACCGTTAGAGATAGAACAAAAGTTTAAATATAAAAAATGTTCCTTATACAAAAATAAAAAACTTTTGTTTGAAACATTTTTTTGTAAACATCACTGTTTACCCACGAGGGCGTTAATTAGGTGCAAATTTTATAGTATGTATTAATATAGGAATATCAGTTGTGTGTGTGACTATTTAAAAGTGAATATCTTTTGTTATTTACGTGACGTCAAAAAAACAAACGATTGCGCATCAACACTGTCTATACATTTTTGTATGTGTTATGTGATAAAGAAATCAACACTGACTATGCATGGTATTTCTTTTCACTTGTTTTAGTTACCCTTACTAAATTTATGGTCTTAACCTGTTAAAGTTTGCATTTTTAACATACAAATCCGATATTGGGATGGATGTTACAAATATTTTCCATTAAAGAAACAAGCGGAATTCGTTTCTCCATAAAAAACACTTAAAGTGATGAAATGAATGGCATTTGTGTGGTATTTCTTCTAAAAGTGTTTTCCTATAAATTTTTAAGCATCGATTTTGCGAAATAGGATAAATACAAAAATTTTAATCGTAGTTTTTGTCTAATTATCCCAAGTTCTAACCGAATCCACCTTAGAAATTTGAAGTCTCAAAGAATTAAATACATAATAATTTCATCACTTAGCGAAGAAGAACTTAGAAGTTTTCCAGTACTATTGAAGGGGAAGTCTTTCGCTCTGACTATGACAACAACTTTTAAAATGTAGATTCATTCTAAAATTACCGTCAAATACAAAATCTGATACTAGACATAGTATGTGTGATAGAATCATATTAACTCCAGATATGACGTTCTATTCTAAATTCTACCTAACGTCTTTAACCTACAGAATCTACATAATATCTATAACAAATTCATTTATTTTATACCTTAAACCTTATAAATATATATGTATATATATATGTTGAATGTTGAATGTTTCTCATCATTCAGTTTATTTGGTTACACAGAAAGTTAACTTTAGCAAATTTTACTACTTTGTGTGACTTCAAACTGTTTCAACTTATATTCTCATATTCTTCCGTTTTTGCATTCTTATAATATGAATCATATAATCCTATTTTAGGAAGATTAGTACAGTGTGTTTCATGGAAATTAGGTATTCCTTAAAATTATTTAAGTTTATCGTGTTTTTATTAGGTTGATTTATGCTAATTTTCACTGGATTTCGCTGCATTTTTATTATTTTTAAATTTTCATATTGAATTAAATTTTCGCAGTTGTTTGAAGTACAGTTGATTGAAGTGACGTTTTTTTCTTCAAATTTTTTTAATGGACTTGTTGAACATGCATTTTTCGACATTGGCCTTATACAATAACTAGCTGGGAACTACCCGCTTGACGGGGCAACATCCCCAATTTCAACCCTTCCTTATATCTCCTGGAGTAGGGGCTACAGTTTTGTAACCTCATGCTCTTTTGCATGCTGCTGCACCCGTCATGCTCTTTTTTTTGATTCCCCACTTGGGTGTATTTGAAAATATTCGATTTTTCATTTCCACTTTCTCGCTCCACCTTTTCAACCCCCCGAAGGTTACGAAAGTTAAAAATAGATAAAAACTTGAAGCTGGTTCTGAATATTTGAGCTTCATCGATTCACAACTTTTTTAGTTTTTGATGCACATACCTTTCAACCCCTCACTCTACTTTATTATGAATGTATTATAGTAAAAAACCTTCCTCTTGAATCACTCTACCTAGAAAAAAATCGCATCAAAATCCGTTGCGAAGATATAAAGATCTAAGCATAAATAGGGATTACGGACAGACAAACGGATTGAGGTGACTTTGTTTTATACTATTTATTGATGTAGAGGTATGAAATTTTCAAAATTATCCTTTTACAACCCGTTAGGTTGATCGCAGAGTACACTGCAATTTTTACAGTTCACTCGAAATTGTTTTTTTCAAAGAAATTAAAAATTTTCTGTATATAATTTTTTAAATTCAGATAACATGTAACATCGCTAGTTATCAAATAATGTAATTATTTAATTACGAAAAATAATAAATAATCGTCCTTTAACTATGTTAGACTTCGTAGACGAAAATTTTCGTGAAATATTTATATTTTTGCAAGTAAAATATTTACAAAACTCTTCGTTAAACATCTTTCTGAAATTTCATCGTAATATACGACATTAAATTTATAAAAGTAGAAGTTTTCAATCTATAAAAGATGGCGAAACATTATCGAAAGTGTTTGCATTTTAAATTTCAATCTTTAATGAAAATCATCTGATTTTTCTCAAAAAATATTTTATTCGTATGAGTAAGCAATTAATAACATATCAAAAGTTAATAATTTCCAAGACACGATGTATATCATATTCTTATATGTATTTTATAAGTTCAGCTTTAAAAGCTAAATAATAATGGTATTAGGTTTTATATTATACATAATATAAATATATATAATATATATCTATATATGTATAATATCTTTGTATATTTAGGCTTTATATTATATAACTGTATATATGTATATGTAGGTAATATTGTTTTTATTTGACGGTACCGGGTGTATTTTATTATATACTTGTATATACATATATATAATATATATATAAAGTATTACATACTTAAATGATAAAAAGTTATCATTGAAATACACCTGTATATAAAAATACATATATAATACGTTTTTTATATACAGGAGAAATATTTTATTGCTTATGACTGGATAATTTTGAATGAAAAAATATGCAGTTAAATCACGCAAAAAGAATGTAAAGCTCTCAAAAATAAAACATTATTATTAAACTATAGAACAAACATTTTTGGACTTTGCTCGTCAGCACTCGCGTTATGAGAATTTTGTTCACGCTAGATTTGGAACATAAAGACTTTTTTTCATATAATTTTATCTTTTTTCGAATGAGCGAATTAGGAATTTTCATTTTTTTTTCAGCTTCTTTACAGTTTTTAAGAATATATATTTTCAAGCCCCTTCATATATTGTACAAATTTTTACTATCTTCTTTAGCTAGTTCATTAAAAATAAATCTTATATATTTAAACGAGCAATTCTTGTATATATATATATATATCAACGATCTTGGAAATGGCTCCAACGATTTTCATGAAAATGAGTATGTAGGGGTTTTTTGGGGCGATAAGTCGATCTAACAAGGTTTCATTTTAAAAAAACGTCGTTTTATTCGTTTTTTCATGAAAAACTGAAACATACATCGCAAAATATGACTCTTCCTGACATCTTTTGGTGTATATCGTAGTTAATGAAATACAATGCAAATTATAACTCTTCCTGACATCTATTGGTGTATATCGTAGTTATGAAATAAAATACATCACCGGGACATTCAAATTGGTATTTGTGTGGAGACATTTAAAACGGTCTTCTATTAGTGATAAAATTTGTGTCTTTTTAAGAATACCGAGCAAAGCTCGGTCATCCAGATATTTTATATTGAATTATGTAGAGGTAATGATTAAAAAAGTTAAAGAATATCTAACACACGAAATATACGCATGTGTAGAGCACGTGTGCTCAAAATCTTAAATCACGGTGCACGGGATTAAAGTTTACCGAACGATTGACGCGAGTGCTGACGGGTTACATCTAATAGTTCAATAAATCGTAAGGTTTGCTATTCTGTACTCTTTTTATACTTGTTTTCCTTCGTATAGAGATTCTTATAGAATAGTTTTCCAAAATCATTATTTTTAAATTCCTAAAGTTCTTATTCAGCGATTATTATGGGTGTCCATTAAAAATATTAGGTTCTGTGAAAATTAAGAAGATATTGAAACAATAAATATGTTGTTATTTTGTTAGTCTGCGTAAGATGAGTCATGATTTTCGTTTTCTTTTGAAGCATGAGTTAATTTTGAGTAAATAAACTTTTGAATCGTTTGTATCCATAAACAAAACATTATTAAGAATAATAAAACTTGCATAGGTTTCTTGTATACATCCACGAAACAGAACATATTTAGACTAAATATATGGGAACAATTTTCTATACAGTAACAACAAAACTTGTACGGAAAAATATATCTTGTATTCCAAAAAAATATCTTTTTAAGATTTAAGATAAGCCATACCATCGTATTTTACTGTTTTTAAATATGTATGGAAAAATAATATACAATAATGGTCAATTTTTTTGGAAAATTTATGACTTACATATGGTATGAGCTTTGGAAATATTAAACATAAGCATTGGTAAATTATGCGTCAGTATTTTGATACGAGATAATATCTGTCAATAAAAAGGATGTTTGCTTTTTATTTTATATAAAAAAAAGATGGGTATTGCTTTTTTGGGGCGCCAAATCTACAACGCCAGCTACTATTTTCGTGAGACACGTAAATTTATCTTTTTTAATAGGACATTTTTTACTTTTTTGCTGAACGAATTTGTGAAATTTTTGTAGTTTGTTTGATATACAATTTAAAAAATCTTTTAAGAATTACTGAGAAGAGTAAAATATGAAATGATATCACATTCAAATTGGAACAATTAAAAAAAGAAAATCGTCATAAAATAATTTGAATATCAATATGGAACGTTTCATTTGTATATGGATACGAATGAGTATTACATATCTTCTCTATATTCAACACCATATTCACATAAAATTTGCAATCGTTTTGCTAACTGGCTTAGTTTGTAAACTACAAGTGGGTATTTTAAAAGTTAAAACAGTGCATCAATGAGACAACATATTTGTATTCATACACGTGAATACAAAACTTTTATAATTAAAACTGTATGCAAAAACAGTTATTATTATGCAATCTACAGCATGGCAAAAATTCAACCAGGCAAACAATTAGTATTACACCCCCAACTACCGTTCAGTAACTTTTAGTCTCATGAGAGATTTGCTGATGCGTTCTGTACATGTGTCAATTAGGCTATTCGAGTTCTAGACACGAATGCAATTTTTTCAACTCAATGAATTTTTTTAATTTGTTTATCCACTCATTTATTATTATTACTTATTGTTGTTGTTTACATTTAATCATGCACACGATATTTACATCATGGTCTATTCGACTAATTTTGATATATAATATGTTACACATTCGTAAACTAAATATTGACAAATATCTTGTCTAGTAATCTTAATTAAAGAGAATTGAAAAAATCAAAATCATCACAATCATATTTATTATATATATTGTAAATTTTTATTGAATTAATTCTTTGTACATTTGGGTTGATGATTTTATGTAGAAAATAACTATACTTATGTAACCAGTAAGAATGCTTTCAATAAAAATTGTACAAATGAAATTTACATAATTTAAAAAACCCCTGACAAATTTTTCGAGTAGGGAACCCTAAGCTCTTATTTGAAACATATTTAAGAACACGCTTCAATAAATTGCCTTTTTTCTTAAAGGCCCTTTTCCAAACTGAGCCGATTTGAAAGATCATCGCCAATTTTGAGTTTTTTCGGTTACGAAACCCTTGATTCTCACTGGAATCATAGCTAAACACACTATCGTTTATTTATTGGGATATAATCAACTGACAATTTCCAAGACTCCGAGGTTTCTTCTAAAATCAGCATTCTTCGAATTTATTCTCTGTTTTTTATGAGAAGCAGTTAAAAAATACCGTTCGGTTTTTAGTTTAGCAGTTTGTATTCAGAAATGTAATTATATATAATAATAATACAATATTTGTATAAACTGTACAATTTAGTTCAGTTTAAAAATTACTTTTATAAGAACAATAATTTATATTCAAATAAATGTATAAGAAAATAATATACATTATGTTTCATGTAATGTGTGTCTAGTGGTAGCCATTAGGGTGTAATAACAATTGTATGTACTTTTTTTAAATAAAAGATATTGATAAATTATATCTATAATATAGTTTTAAAACTTTTAAATAACATTACCTTTAGGGGATTAGATACAACATTCTAGTGTATTTAATATTAGATAAGTAAGATATTCTCAATGTGCCTTCAGTTCAAAGGGAAAAATTCAATTACTTTAAGAATTCGTTTTATCAATGTAAAAGATAGAAACCATAAGAAAAAAATTTATAATACACAGGATACTCAAGAAAAACACTATTTTGGGTCAAAAAGAACTTTTCTTTTCTATTTTTACCCGACTGAGCAACGCAAAGGAGTGTAATGTGTTTATCATATAAATTTGTGTTCCTGTGTGGCACACAAGAAGCCAAAAGCGTTATCCGATTTAGATGATTCTTACCTATACCGATTTGTATTAACTTGACGAGTACTTCTGGCAGTAATGAAAGTTCAATATGACGAGCACCAGATGCCTTATTGTGAAAATGTGTATTTCTATGTGGCACACTAGAGACCAAATTCGTGTGACGATTTTATATTAACCTAGCGAGTGCACTGATGATATGGCAGTAGTGAAAATTCAATATGGCGACTGCGAGGTGTCATATTTTGAAAATAATGTATGTGTGTTCCTCTATGGCCCACTAGAGGCCAAACGCGGCCGTCGATTTTGATAATTCTTACATCAACCGATTTATCGTAACCTTGCAAGTTTTACTAAAGATATAGCAGTAGTAAAAATTCAATATGGCGATCACCAGACGCCATATCAAAAGATTTGGTTGATTTTCGAATTGATTACAAGAACTTCTCTATATTGGGAAGTAAATAAATATTTCAATTTCGCTCTTTCGGTATTAAAAAATCACCTTTGTTACAAAATATCAAAGCTATGATGAAGTTAGCCTTGCCATTTTCGCCCATAACAATGACTTGTTACCAACCTCTCTAAACAACATATTTAAATATAATATTTGGATACAAAAGTTATTATTTGAATCATAGGTATCTATCTACTGTATAGTATAGATATATGTATGGGAAGGTTGTCAAGGTTGGTCATAGTTTTGACCATATATGTAATACTAAAGGTATATGGGCAGTTCCTATAAGTGGAAGGCGTTCGAACTAAGTGAAACAGATAGTGTATCGTTCTCTCACTCTTCCGATCGCATTTGTCAGCTCTGCGCATTTTTCGTGCGCACTATTTAAAATTTTTAAATGGTAACCATGGTTACCATATTTTAGAGAATTCTCAAGCATGCGCAGTATAGATAAAATGTCTCGAACGAGAGAGAAAACAAATATTGTCGGCACCGTAAAGTTTGGACATTCTTTCCCGTACCAACTGCCCATATACCTTTAGTTTTACATATATGGTTTTGACATAGATCCATAACATTGACTTAAGAAGGAAATTGGAAAATTGAAGCACAACGGGAAAAGTTTTGGGAATGAAGAGGATTTTTCTATAAATCGTAATAAAAGGCATGATACGAAAATAGTTTTTCAATTTTTGGGAAATTTTTATGGTAGACCACGTTAGTTGTTGCTGTTTCTATTATATTAACATTATATTTACATGTTATGAAATATTCATCAAATTATTCATTCGCCTATAAAATTAATATTTCCAACTTTTATTTCAACCAGGATATCGCTAAACGTTTCAAAACAACCAATCGAAAAATTGCAGTAGGTTGGTCTGGGCAAACTACCTGCGTACATAACCTTCTCCTGTATGTAATTTACTTTGAGCAAACAAACATCATTTTGATAACAATTTTTCATCCTTATCTAAATGACCCATTCAACGATGGTGGTTATTCAGTTGTTAGTTTTTGAGTTCCATTCTAGTAACATAGTCTGTATGTTGTTGTTTAATAATAACAGTTTTGGTTTTAAAGTTAGTTTTAACATCTAGACGATGTTTAGCTTGTGAAAGTAGGTAAAAGCTAAAGATAGGGGAAGAAATGGAAGGGGAAGTGTTATTACCACCTCTTAATTTTATTATACATAGAAAATAGCTTGGAACACATCATCATCATACCATGTAACCCAAATTAAGGTTTAATTTTAAACATGTTTAGAATAAAATAATTATCTGTACTATATCGATGTGGTTTGCCTTCTTTCGAACTTCAGACTATTGTCTAGAAAATATGGGGTGAAACGTTTGAAGAAAACATTCCACAGTGGAGTACTAGTGAATATGTTGGGTAAGACACTTTTCTCTTTGCTTAAGTTGGTTTACTCATCTTAAAAACACTTGACTTAGTATTGACAAACTCGTTAAAGGACTCTTTGAAGTGAGATTAGATCTTCGGAAAGCCTACGATTGTACTAAGATCATGATTATCTTGCAGTATTACAAGTTCGCTGAACTTTCACAAGATTTCCCCATTCAAAAGTAGCCTGCAGCTCGAAAGAAAATTCTTGGATGTCTTGTGACACTTATGTCCGACAGCCTTGTGCCATTTCTAGAAGGTTCGTTGATTTTACAGTTCCCTAGAATGCCCCTGTGTCGTGGTGTTCATACGTGGAAATGGAAATGAAAATTATTTTCGAATTTTCCCGCTTTTGATAACAGTTGGTTATATGGTTAAATTATTTTATAACCATCCTGTATACATTTGAAGGTAATATAGAGGACTACCTACTATATTGGAGGTATAGTCTGATAAGTAAAGTAGTGTAGTGTAGTATACTCTGTAGTATATAATAAGGTTAAGGTTTATCTTTATCTATTTATCAGTTCTATATATATATTTTGTGTTTTGTTTGAATGAACTATTCAAACCATTCTAACCAAAACCTTATACCTTATACCTTATATACCTACAGTTAGTTTATTTAACCTTTGAGTTGTTAACTTGAGGTAACATAAAGTTAAATATTGTACCATATAATGAGACGTTTCATATTGTATTTGTTATCTTATGATTATGATGCTACATTTACAATCAATATTGACGTATTCGTCGAGCGGATCTAATACTTTTGATTGTTTTCTATTTTTTGTCGCATCACGCATACTGAAAATTTCGAGCAATTTTTATTTTTATTTTTGTAAATTGCAGTTATATTACTTATTGTAAAAGTTCAGTGATCTTTATTGGGAAAATTATTAGGCCAAATAGCCAATGAACAGCCATTAACCGTCTTAAACAAAACTGAAATTATAAGACCAATAAATGACTGGATTATTTTTATAAGATAGTTCATTCGCAGTCTATATATACGTTTCCAATGTTCTATTTTTGACCACCTTTTCTCATGACAAAATGGTTTTTCCAGTGTGTTCTATTTAATTTCCAGAGTACTAGGACACGCGAAATTTTATTATGAACATATATTAACTTGATATTTTTTAATGAAAATACGTTCCGTGTAACAAGGACTTTAAAGCAATAATTTTCAGTGATAGTTTTCTCTGTCTGATATCAAATAGTTAAACATACAAATGGGAATAACAGTAATATCAGGTGTGAATAGCTTTTGTTTTAAGACACGGTCGATAATAATTCTATCTTCTCGACTTTTCGATATAAAATGTTAATCAAATTTATTTGTTCTTTCAAATTTTATTTTATTACGATCATTAATAACATTAAGACAATCTTTTTTTTCTAGAACAATAAACTTGTAATGTAAAAATATTAGCTGTATTAATTCGAAAATTTTTCTTCAAAGACTATTCACTTTCTAAAGATGCTTTGCCCTGGATTGAAGAAACGTCTCAAAAATTATTAGTTTAAGTAAAAAGGTTCAATTCGATTAGATAGCTTTTTTCGATTTTATTCTCTAATCAGAAAACAGGTCAAAATAATTTGACTATCAAATCGCGATAGTCAAAAAAAGAGGTTATCTTGGAATAGAAAAATGTTTCTACCTTATTATTTAATTCCTGAATTTTATTATGAATTTATTTATTTTTTTTTTCAGGTGAGTTAAATCATGGAACATTTTAAATAATTTAATATTTTGGACTAGTGACAATCCCGGTAAGCTTTCCTTAAAACTCAATTTATTTAAATATAATATTATTTTTGTGAAATACTGTTTTCTATTAAACAATTTAAAAAATGTCTTGGGAGCTATTTATCACCTTTGAACTTAAAACCCTTATCAATTTAATGGGATCAGGTGTTAATATCGAAAGAATCTAATGAGAAATTTGTCGACAAAAACTTTTATGGTATTTGCGCATAATAGATGACTTTCCGAAAATCATAAACCACACTAAAGTTTTGAATATAATTGATCATTATCAACAGAATCCAATTAACATGTTAACAAATTTTCGTAATAAATTTGTTAAAAAAAGGATTAATTCATATATTTATCAAATAAATAGGTATATTTAACCCAAATAACTAAAATACCTACTTCTTTAGACGTAGACATACGTTAAAGGTAAAACCTTTAAAAATCTTATAATTAAATTTGACTAAAAATATAAACTGTATTCAAAGATTGTTAGTAGATATAATTAAAAGTCTTATTTTAAATATTTATAATGTAACCTTTTTTTATATAACTCTTAAATCTCTATATCTTTAAATTTTTCAAAATGACAAATACATTTTCGTTTTCATCAACTCAACCTCAAAGTGGATGTTGTTTTCGAAAATGGCATTGTAAGTAGTTTTATCTAAATCTGAAACGGAAATTTTGTCTCGATTTTTTGTTATTTTTTTAAGGACGTTCATGCGTCAACGATATTAGTAGAGAAATTAAAAACAATATGATAAAGCGATAGTTTAAATGATTATCTATGATTTAAAACAGGAAAAATATCCTGTTATCGAATTAATTTCATTAAATTTTAATTTTAAAAAGTGACTAAAAGTAAGGTTTAACATGAGACTAAATGGAAAATATAAATCGATATTTTTCAAAAATTATATCGATAACCATACTTAAAACTTTTACCAGTTAACTATTATTTAAACTTTTAATAGAATTACAAAAAAAATTTCTATTTTCTACTAATTTAAAATTCTTTAAAATTTACATAGTTTCCCTATGAACGAACATAGCAAAACAGGTACACGCATGAAGTATCCCTTGGAAAAAATCGAAAAATTCGAAAAATTGTTTTTGCTTCGGAATTTGATAAAACTTAGTTTACAAAGCAACTTTGGCCCAAAAAATTCAAAAATCATATTTATTGGTCGATTGGACTAGAAGTTTCGGAAAAAAACAATACCTCGGATCGATTTTACGTTATCTGGAAAACTATCCATCCAAACGTTCTTTAAACTCGATTTTTGAAATTTTTAGGTCAAAATTACCTTATAACATGAGTTTTGTCCAAATCGGAAACGAAAAACTTTTCTCGATTTTTGCAATTTTTTTAAGGGAAAAAATCGAAAAATTCGAAAATTTATTTTTGTTTCAGAATTTGATAAAACTTAGTTTATAAGGCAATTTTGACTCAAAAAATTCAAAAATCATATTCATTTGTCGATTGGACTAGTAGTTTCGGAGAAAAACGATATCTCGGATCAATTTTTAGCGTTATCTCGAAAATTGTCTCTTTTCAAAACACATAGAACTCATAATTTTACGCACCCTAAATTTATAACGACGAGTCTCTTCCCTAATAATTTATTACATTCTATGCAACAAAAAGTTACTGTTCCTGTAAGATATAGATATTTTATATTTGATATTGCACGCATAATAAATTTATAAGAAATATTCACCATTTTAAAGAGATACGTAAGGTATATGTATGTATTTATGTTATACATAATAGTAGTAATTAATAAATACCTTATACCTTCTATTATAACCTTCAACTAAATTTGTACCTTATACATTTTAGCTTATAAGGTAAACGTATTTAAGGGTAAGGTAACATTATATAAAGTATGAATTAATTTGTACAATATACAACATATAAAAGACTTTCAAATTATACATATATTCAAAATACAGGATGTAATAGGAACGTAAGAATGATAATTTTTTGGGGGAAGGAACTTGATTCGAAAATAAGTAGGCACAAGATTAGTTGACTGATTCTTGTACCTAAAATTTTCAGGCAACCAAAAACCCATGTTTGCAGATTGAAAACAGTTGAATGTATACAGCTCTAGCGGCAATTGTTGAATAAGATAACCCAAAACGAGAATAATTAATCGGGGATCGGAATAAAATTTTTTATCCATTCAAATGAAGAATTCTCACTTCACATATAGAAAAGTGAAGTTGGTTTTAAAATTTTTTACAAGTATGCAAAATATAATAATAATGGAGTTTGACCTCCGTTTCTCTGACATAGGTATACGCCTATAACAGAGGCCATCCACATCATTATTTGTTAATATTTATTTATTTCATTACAAACATATTTACAATTACATTTTGCTGTGGGTGGAGTCGGTTACTTCGTTCTTATCCAAGCGACGACAATGTGATCAATTCTACCGCCCTCATTAATTATAATTGTTCACACTGCCGCTGCCTGGATTCGAACCCGCAACTTATGTTTAAATAGACAAACAGTCAAAGACACACTCCTTAGACTCTGTATGCTAAATATGAACGTTTAAAATTCCAAATTAAGCAAAGATGGAGATACCCACAAGTGACATCATACGTGGGTATCGCCATAGAGATTGCATATAAACCTTTGAATACAATCTTTGATTGCTAGGTGGGATTGCCTTTTTGTCTGTGTTTTTTTTAAATGTGAGCTATGATAGGATTCAAGGCCATCATTGGTTCCACTAGCTTATTTAATATGCTAGTTTGTTACCACATTATCTAACACTCTGTACACACATGTATAGTGTACATACATACGTACTGTACAAATAAATTATTCTTGAATTTATTGTGATGTCTTGTTGAGCATTACCTACCCAGCTACCTACCTAAGCTCTATATACCTACATATATAATAGAAAACCTTCATATCTTACTACAATCTTATACCTTTTATAATAGTACCTACTAACTACCTACTAGGCTAGTGTATACATATACAGACGAAGGACTCAGGAAAAAAGAAGGTATTGTACTATTAAATTAAAGACTATATTATACGGAGAGCCAGTGACCAATTTAAGGTTGTCATTTCAAAAGTCACGAAACTTTTCATAAAAAAACCTCAATACCTATAGATACTGAAAAGCCACTTCTGGCAGCTCAGTGTGGCCGGGTTGAAATACCCTAATTTTTTAAAGAGGGTAAGAAATAAGGCTTATTTTTGTTAAAGTATAAGTCATAAAATTTTAGGAAATTACTTTCGACAATATTTTTACTTCATACAATTTTTGCCAGAACATTTACATCCCTCCTATTTGTTGCCCGAACGCTATAAATATTTATTTGAAAAGAAATCCAATGTTGTCATTTCATCAGTCTTGAAATTTTAACAGAATAAAGAAAATATATTAATAATTCCACCAACGCCAGAACGAAATTCCATCACCAACAGTCTGCCAGAGCGAAAAACGTATCCGTGCGAGTGAGATCAATGTATATGGAAACCTATGAGTTAGAGTGAGATCAATCGTATTCATTGTTGTATACGATTCAACATTTCAGTAGTTGTTTACGAACTACTTTTGAAATGACGTGACTTTTGACGTGACTTTTGAAATGACAACCATAAATTGGTCACTGGCTCTTGGTCTATATGGTTTACAGACTTATACATATAATAAAAACACAGCTAGAGACAAGGAAAGGTTTCTATTCTGAATAATATCGTGTTAGTTATACGGCTAGATTTCCTTGAAATATTGTTGGCAAGTTTGAAGAAGCTATAATTGACTTCAAACTGGTATAATAAAAAGTAAAAAATAATTGCTATTAGTTACTCGTAAATGACAGTTTGTAAAATCTGGAATGAATTTGGTGACTCACAGAATTAATGTAGGGTACTACACCCCATCGAAAAAATCGTAAAATTCGTAAAAAATTTTTTTTGTTTCCGAATTTGATAAAACTTAGTTTATAAGGTAATTTTGACCCCAAAGAATCAAAAATAATGTTCATATTGCGATTGGACTAGTAGTTTCGAAGAAAATCGATATTTCGGATCAATTTTTGACGTTTTCTCGAAAACTACCCTTCCAAATGTTCAATCAACTCGATTTTTGAAATTTTAGGTCAAAATTACCCTTAAACATGAGTTTTGTCCAAATCGGGAACGAAAAACTTTTCTCGATTTTTTCGAAAAAATCGAAAAATTCGAAAAAATTCGAAAATTTTTTTTTGTTTCAGAATTTGATAAAACTTAGTTTATAAGGCAATTTTGACCCAAAAAATTCAAAAATCATATTCATTGGCCGATTGGACCAGTAGTTTCGGAGAAAAACGATACATCGGATCGATTTTTGATTATATCTCGAAAACTACTCATCCAAATGTTTAATAAATGCGATTTTTTAATTTTTTAGGTCAAAATTACCTTTTAACATGAGTTTTGTCCAAATCGGAAACGAAAAACTTTTTCCGATTTTTTTGCAATTTTTTTAAGGGGTACGTACCTTTTCGAAAATATCGAAAAATTCGTTAAACTCTTTTTGTTTCTGAATTAAATAAAACGTAGTTTGTAAGGTAATTAAGACCCCAAAAAATTAAAAATTATGTTTATATGTGGATTGGACTAGTAGTTTCGAAGAAAATCGATATCTCGGATCCTACCGTGTGGTATACTGAACTCTAGAGTAAATTCATCTTTTCGATTTAGTCACATACTCTAAAACTTTGAACAGTCCTTGATATCATGGGTATGTAAAGGCATATTATGTTGATGTGTATAAAATAACTACCCTATTAGTTGTTTTTGTGTCCTTGTTTATAATGATTTGTTTGCAACGTGCTGATAACAGCTTTACCTAGCACAGCACACACAAACATCAAACATTCTTAACATAATAATAATCATAACAGTCATAATCATAATAACAATAATAATAATAATAATATGAGGACTGGAAACTTCCTCATGTTAATTATGGAAGTAGTACCTACTTATAGTGAGTTAGAATGAAAATGTATGTAAAACGGCAGACATTACACAAATCGTAAAAAGAGTTGACGGAAAAAACACAATGGTTTTTTTTTTTATAAACTCTTAAAAATATTTTTCTGCATACGACTCTGTTAAAAAATAAAACAATAAATGACAAAACAAACAATTAATTGAGTTAATTGTTGAAATACCATGTATAGACAGAATAGGGTATTCCAATTTGATGACGTAATATGGGTATCACTATATGAAATAACACAAATAAGTTTGACAGATATATTCATTGACATCTGATTATAATAAATATAAATACTTATTATCTATGTATATATTATACCCAGCTGTCTATACGGTACTAATTGTTGGTCTATGACTCATGCTGTGTGTGTAAAATGACATCACAGCAGGGCTTACTCGCGTTTTAGGTCACGTGACATACCGTTTAAAAATTACGATTTTTAATTTTAATATTTTAAAAGAAAAACGTGCTTTTATGACTCGAAATCAGAATATTTAAGTACATTTTTACATAAATTTTTACTTTTTTCAAATTTCATGATTTATTTTTGACTAACGATAATACTCTATTGATTATTCTATCACAGTACACACATACATGTCACACATACATAACTGATAGTTCCATATAATACATACTATACAATTTGCGACTAATTTGAGCCCTCACGGGTGAAAACAGTGATGTTTACGAAAAGATGTAAATTTACCTGTTTTTTAAAGAAACTCATGGTCCCTATATTAAAGATTGTATATGCATACACCCCATTTCTTGGCGAGTAACTACCTACATAGATACATTTATACTTTAAGTTGTTAATATTGTGTAGATATGTGGTATAATAATTTATTAAAAGGTTAAGTTTTATAGTACAAGCGTTATTTAAGTTTGATATATAGTTTGTACATACATAAATGTATGTTTAATGTGCAAATTCAAAGTGGGATAATAAATAAGTAATTGCACCCTCTAAAAAGTAAGGAAGATTGACAAAATGAACTTATTTTTATGAATTTGGATTATTGAGATTAATCAACCCAAAATATAATCATAAAAATATCTCTCATTTGAGAATTCGATGAGTATTTTTCGTAATGCCTTGTTCAAACTGAACCGATTTTGTAGAACCGACTCCATTATTAACCGAAACGAAAACAAAAACAAAACAAAAATTTAAACGAAACAAAAAATCCAAATCGGCTCATCCGTTTAGGCGCTACGATGCCACTGACAGACACACAGACACACACATAATGGTTAAACTAATAACATCCCTTTTTTGATACAGGGGTTAAAAATGAAAAAAATTTAGGCAATTTTTTGTGTCTTTGGATTTAATAGGGTTATAAGAACTCGAAAAGTTTCAATATCTAGCTGATTTGACGATAAAATAAGTATTTTCGATATATTCTTTAAAATGTTTCGAAATAAAACGTTTTCCTATAGAATTTTAGACAATACCTCACAAAATAGTCATAAAATCGCTAATGTCTCCTCAATAAAATGCTATGGATCCGTCCTTGTATATTATATATTCTATAACAAATTTACCTACTAGCGTAGTACATACGTAGGTAGGTAACTATCTACATACCTAAAGTTCTTTGGTCGGTTGATAGTATGTATATAACATCATGCATGCATATATAAATAATAGTAGGTACTAGTAGGTACCTTTACAGACTGTAGATAGCTAGGTACTAATAGAATATATAATTTTAACACCTATGTCATACTAGAAGATATATTACTACCTATGTATGTAGTTTATATAACGCTTCATAGTATGCGTTTATACAGAATGATTTTAAAGTAGATTTTCCGCGATTGCAATATGTTAAGAAACTTCCAAAACTTGGAAGATAAAGTAATTTAATGCATAATGCATATCTTGTTAAAATTTGATAGTGATTTATCACACAAATGAGATAACTGCTATTAAAATTCACATATTTTACACACACAGCATGAGAAAAGCGTAGGAAAATGTAAGTTTTAGCATATTTTCAATGAAAAATTAAAAATAACCACACATTTAGACGATATTTTTTAATAGAGAAAATATGGAAATAATTGTATCAACAAGAGACCTATATATGGTGGTTGTACCAGAAGTAACTATAGTAAAAATATTGTAAATAAGTGAGTATTGTGTGTTTGAAGTATCCGCTGATACAGTATTCGCCAAAAATTTTACCTCATTTCACTACTAGCTTATATATTCTTAGCGTCCATAGAATTCAACAATATTGCAGCTAAGAAACATCCTTAAACCACCTTTGAACTAAAAGTACTGCATTGAAATCTATCAATTAATTAAGGAGGTAACTATTCCAGGCCAATTATAAATATAACGCCATGGGGTCGGCATGATTACGGATAGTGTGGGTTTTAAATTAGCTTGAAAATGATCACCGTATATAAATAAGTATTTAACCACAAATACAACGAATTCATATTTAACCAAACCTGTCCAAAGTTGTTTCATGAAGCATACATGTAAAGACATCCAGTTTACACATTACAGTGCGACGATATGTCTTGAGGACATTTCTAAGAAAGCCACTATTCACCAAAGGTGAAATTCTACACCCGTTTATAGTTACTTGAAATATAATATACACTAACAACTAACTATGTGCATATGCCTAGATAGAATTTGGTTAGCCCCATTTTGGTTTTAAGAAGAAAATTTAATTTTGGAGAACTAATTAAAAGTTTGGTAATTTCCTTCAAAATATTTACTTTTATAAAAAATAGTTTTTAAAATTTTAATGAGCATACATTAATTTCGTCAGCAAGACGAAAAGCAAAATCCCAAGTGAAATATATTTGTTTCAAATTTCAATGCGTGGTAAAGAGATTTGAATAATATGCTTTTATCAAAAAGAATTCCTTTTTTTTCTCCAAAAAATTTCCACTTTTGAAGCAACAACGTCTTTATATATAAAAGATGTTTTATAGAGGTTAATAGCTTTGAGTTGGTAGCACTTTTTGCTCTTCATACACGATTTGACAGCAGACAGTTGCTTTATGTTAAGTTTAGTTTGCCATTTTCTAATAAATGGACTCACGCCAGAGCAACGATTGCAAATAGTAGAAGTTTTTTAATCAATACATCCACATGACCAAAAAGGTCAAACTCTAAAAATACACCTTATATAGTTTATAACAAAAAAAACCTTTAAAACAGAGCTAGAAAATGGAAAGACTCCGACTTACATTATATTATCGGTTTTTATGAATGATTCTTGAAATATCTCGTCCAAAGTTTTAATTAATGGCTATATTTGTTGTAAACTCAAGCTATTTATTTATTCTTTGAAAAATAAATAGATCCCTCAAAGCCCATCTTTTTCTATGAATTATTCTTAGAAGTCTAATAAAAAAGTATTGAATAGAAAAATATTTTATATCATCATGGTATAAAAAAATTATTCATTCTGAGGAAAAATGATATTACCTAAAGGAAAATTAATATAAATGGGTCATTTATATGAAATACAGTTACAAAAAAGTTATTTTCTCCTTGTTCGTCAAGATTTTTTAACTTCAATATTATTTAACAGATCATTAAAAAGTTTATCGTAAATCAAAGTTTTTTCACAAACAGAGAGTAATATGCAAAAGAAAAATATCAAACTAATAATTTCATTCAAATAAAAATTATTTATTAAAAAATAATATTTAATAACATTTGTACAGAAATTTTGTTTACGATTTACAAATAAAAGTAAAGTAAAAAGTTTATATTAATTAGTTGATATGAATGATGTCAAATGTTGATTTTGCTAATAAAAAGCCACAAAAAATTTATTTCGGAAAAATACAAACGCTTTCTTGCCAAAAACTAAAAATATAGGTATGACTATATGAAATAACACAAATAAATTTGACAGATATATTCATTGACATCTGATTTTAATAAATATAAATGCTTATTATCTATGTATACATTATACTCAGCTGTCTACACTGAACTAATTGATGGTCTATGTCTCATACCGCTATGACATCATAGCAGGGCTTACCCGCGTTTTAGGTCACGTGATATACAGTTTAAAAATTACAATTTTTAATTTTAATATTTTATAAGAAAAATGTGCTTTTATGGCTCGAAATCAGAATATTTAAGTATATTTTTACATAAATTTTAACTTTTTTTCAAATTTCATGATTTATTTTTGACTAACGATAATACTCTATGACAATCTGCAAACGAGATACATACCATGACGCTTAAATGTCACACACTCGCAGAGTAGAGTATTGAACCTTGATGATAGAACTACTTCTGTTTTCCACATTCACGTGAACTTATAATACAGTTTTTTACCGTACTCGATGTTGTCTCATTTGCTATTTTCGTATAAACCACCTCAAACCAATATTTTTCTTGTAAACAATAAAACATATTTATAAGATTTGTAAACCATAATAAATATTCTCTTCAATAAAAAACAATGGTTTTTATACCGAAATGTCATTAATATTTCACAACAAATATGAAAAATTTTTCATGATGCCATAACATAAAAGCCTTGATTTATTGAAAAACTACAAAAACAAAAAAGAGACACAAAAAACATGTCATATGAATATTCGACGATTTTAAATATGCGATGATATCTCATAAATAAATTTTGTATATTTTTGTATAAAAGTATTAATCCCTTTTATTTATTTAACTGATAAACTTTTACAATAAACAAATAATAAATTATATAAGTAGCATTAGTACCTATCTAGGCAGGTACGTTGCTAGTTATCGTATGGTATATACGTATTAGTACAGCCAAAGTAGTCTCGAAAAAATCTGTGATTGATTATGGAAAATTTTTGCAGAATCTCGTTTAAACATACATCTGAACGTAAAAGTGCAGTTTCCCGGTGGGTAACAGGGTAGGATATTGTATAAACTAATTTTTACTAAGCAAATAAATAAGTAAAATTTTATGATATAATTGAGGCTAAAATTAACAAAAAATGTACTTGACATTTTTCACTAAACCCTTCAGTTTTCTTATTGTTTATTAATAAATAAAAATATTTGCGCAATAAACTTATGGTTTGCGAATGACACCTAAGAAAAGATTTCATCAGGTTTTAGCAAAAAGGGAGCGATTTATCTTCTTTTCATTTATTAGCCGATTTTTGTTACATATTTTACTGTACTACGCGTAGTTTTGTAGTAGATTTGTGAATCTAAATAGATGGGGATTTGGTAAGTTTGGTTAGCATTTCTTTCTACTGGATATAGAAATGTTTTTACACTTTTTATCCCGTTCAAATCAACATGAAGACATCATACTCTTATTGAAAAATCACGTTAATTAATGCAATTGGTTGTGTGGGCTAGTCTTCAGATATTTTAACAACACTGAGTAAAAACTGTAATTGAGATTAATGAGTATCAGCGTTTCTTCTTGAAATAAGTCTGTAAACAGTTTCCAGAAACTTAACATAGCTTGTTAAAGTCTCAGATTACGAAACTGGAAGTGCTTTACAAAATATGGTGACTAAAATTGGATAGTGAGAAGAATTGTTTCCTATATCCACTTGAACGAAATACTTTATGGTATACCTACGTATGGAATAGATTTAATTTTACAAACAAAATACTATGAATTAAACTTATAATCTTATAGGTTTATACTTTATACATATGAAAGTACTGTGTGTTCCAAGTAGTCAAAGGGTTTGTGACTATGATTTAAATATATAATCTTTTTATTCCACTCTTAGAAACAGCATCATAAAACTGTACCTATGTGATTGAAGCCAAAAAGTAAACCAGTTTCTACTGGTGTCTTTTTCTTTCTTAGTCAGTAATAATAGTTTCCCTTTTATACCATGTATATATGAAATATACATAGTATATTAAGTATAGTCCCAAGTTTGTAACGCTTAAAAATAATGATGCTAGGAAAAAAATTTTGTCATAGGTGTTCATAAAATCACCTAATTAGTCCATTTCCGGTTGTCCGTCCGTCCGTCTGTGGACACGATAACTCAAAAACGAAAAAAGATATCCAGCATTTTTACAGCGTACTCAGGACGTAAAAAGTGAGGTCAAGTTCCTAAATGAGCATCATAGGTCAATTGGGTCTTGGATCTGTAGGACCCATCTTGTAAACCGTTAGAGATAGAACAAAAGTTTAAATGTAAAAAATGTTCCTTATCAAAAATTAAACAACTTTTGTTTGAAACATTTTTTCGTAAAAATCATCGTTTTCCCGTGAGAGCGCCAATTAGGCGGAAATTTTATAATATGTACTATACTTGATTAACAGTTATGTATGTGTCACATGTTTGTATGTGTAATGTGATAAAGAAATCAACAATGACTATGCATGGTATTTCAACAATTAACTCAGTCAATTGTTTGTTTTCACTTGTTTTTTTAAGTTTACTCAAGAAGGCATCTTTTTTTCCACTTGGTATTGTAGCATAGTTATATGTTACAAAAGAGGAAGTTGTAATTTATGAACATTAGCAAACGAGAGTCAGTCTCGTGTGATATCCTAAATGATTTTGTTGAATTTGTGTCGATATTTAATGGTTTAATTCACTCAAACATACTGTACATAAATCAACCCATTTCATTATATAAATAACACAAGTAAAATATATAATTGTATTATATAATAAACATTGTATATGGTGTGCATGCCTGCTTGTCTGTTATGTTAGTTTGATGGTATAAAAACACTACACCATTCCTCTTTCCAAAAACTGTTACATTCCAGTTCTATAACTGTTCCAACTAACTGGGGTTAATTCTCTCAATTTGTTTGTGTAAAAATGAATTGTTATTTAAAATATAAAATAAACTTCATATAGACACATACACATAAACGGTAATGTGCTGTACCTTGGAGTGATATACCTTGAATCATTCTACAATTTCTTACCAGATATGTTATATTGAAGTTTTCGCATATTGTAGTTTTTAAGCATATTGTAAAATGTTGGGGAGATAAAGTTTGAAAAATGTCGTAAAACTTAAATAGAAACAGTGTACTTTACTACTGAACAATGTGATTATGGGTAGGTTATTTATGATACAGTTATTTTTTTCAATATTTGAAGTGAAAATTTATTTAGCCGCGTTGAGACGGTGACGTCATGATCCACTCAGAAGCAATGCATAATACCTATCAATGAAGTTAAGCAAAATTTAGTGCTGAGAACATTGTGAGCTATTGCCTTTTTACTATTAATAATAGTTTTTATACCCACTCTATATCTTATATATAAAAATTTAGCTTCATAGTTGATGGATTGACTTCGAATTTTGACTGGTCGTTGTATTTATATTCAAGAGTGGCAATCCGATGTTCTTAATAATTAAAAGTAGGTACCTGAAAAATGGAATGAAAGTTATATAAATGTCAAATGTGTGAGTGAAAAAAAATTGTATCAGACAAACGCACAAGGAAATGTGACCGGAAATAGCTTGTGTGTTAATAGTCATTAATTTCTTAGTTGAAATAGTAAAAGTGGAAAAAAAAGGATATCTATTCAACCTGGGTCAAACAAAAAAGCAGTTGTAGCTGTAAATAATTGCTCAGATAAATTTGTAGAATTTTCAATTTTTCAATCACATGTCTCATAGATTGACGTCGGGTATAATTGATGGGGATGATCAGGGTACAATATAGTATTTTCATTACAAATTCAAAAACAAAAGTCTTAAATAGCATTTAAGTAGACGTCCAAGGTACAATACTGACCCCTTACGTATATAAAATTATATAAAAGGGTTTGTTTATTTGGTTTTTCAAGAGTATTAAACACAAACAACAAAATAATACACATATACACCACCTTTGAACCCTTGGTTCTAACACGGATTTTATAGTTTAAATACGAAATTTAAATATTTTCTCTGTAGGTATAATGTAATTTCACACTTGGAATTTTTGAAATAACTTTTTTTTATTCATTTGTAATTAAGTTAGTTGAAACAGTTAATAAAAGTATAATTTATTTTAAATATATTATTTCCATGTAAATACGGAGAAAAATCCCTAAAATGTATCATTTATTCGATTAGGAAAATGGTTTTAAATTATCCTACGTGTGTGTATCTTTAATTTTCCAACGAAAGGATGAGAGAAATAAAAAAAAGTTGTACCCATCTTCAAAACGAATATACAAGAAGCTTATTGAGACATATTCTTAAAGATTTAGAACGTCTAATTTTTACATACTCACAAAAAGTAAAAAACTACTACTTTCATAGATTCAGAAAATGACTCTCTGACGAAGAACTTTGTAAATATCTTTGTGAAAAAAGTATGAAATACACAAAAATTTTAGTCAAGACATGGTCAAGAGACAATTATTTACTAGTAATAGTAAGTAATAGCAGATTATATCTAAATTTAAATAATTAATGTGCTTTAAAAATTTAAGTGCACTCTTCGTAACAACATTAAGCTTTACAAGTTTTTCTAGGGATGTAACTATGAATGATAATGATCAGCATTCAATCTTGTATAATGTATCAGAATTGTATAATGCATAATATGAGAAAATGAAAAAAAAATTTAATATCTACAACTAACTCTTCAACCCTTTTTATCGATTCCTGATTATTTTAAACAGAATCCTTGTGTAATAAAAACGATGGTCTTGCATTTATTTCAAAATAAATAAATAAATGGAATCATTTTTTTTATTTAAAATTTAATGATGAATATTCATTTTTATTGATGATAATTTATCAAAAATAAAAAAATAAACATAAAATAAAATATATCGTTTGTATCTAATATTTTTTAAATATCTTCACCAATGTATTTAATTAGTTTTTATAATAATTTTAATTGACATGTCGTTAACAAAAAAAATATCGAATATATTAACAATATTATAAACTTTATTTGATATCAATAAAACCAGTTTTTATAAATTTACGTATCAAATGTTTCATTTTTCAACATAATACTTTTTTTTAACAAATTTAACAACAAATTTTTTTATTCAAAAATTGTTTCATTTATTTATCATGGTGGCTAGAGAATTTTATACCCTTTGAAATGATGTATAATAAGGTAGGGGGTGCTATTTGAAATTTCAATGATGGGGTGGCTTAACAGCGAAGGGGTAAAATTTAAAATTTCCTTGGTACCATTTTTGAACTTTGAACCCCCTCGATATCTAAACCGGCGTATTTTCACTAAAAATAATAGTCACATCAGGTCAAGAGTTATTAAAGGTGGATTCTTTTAAAATGATCCCACTGTATAGAGTGAATATTGCTTAAAAAATTTATAAATTTTCACAGAATTTGTGAGTGACAGAATAAATAGTGTTTAGGATTTCTAAAATAAAAAAGCAAAATTTAAACAAAACTGATATAGACAAAAAAAAAAATGAAGACATTTACGATATGCCACGAGAAATTAAACCGTTTTACGTAATAAATGACCAATTTTTTAATGACCAACTACGCCATTAAAAAAAAAGTTCTTATTTATTATCTTTGATACTTACATGAAAGATTTGTATCTCTTTCTAGCAAAACAGAATTTAGCATGGAGTAGATATGGATGCATATGGCCGTAGTAGACTCTGACGTCACAAGCTATGTCGGATCTCTCTGTCTTATACCTGTCCAATTCGTGGTTTAAATTGGGTATATCATCCGTATTTTTTTTTGCTGATTTTAATGTTAATTTCACTTTTTAGTCATCTCTATTATTTCTATTAAAAAAATTTGATTTCTAAAAATTTTAAAACATGACAAGTAGCAGAGTTGATACAAAATGTTTGATCCAGTATTTTTTAGCATATGCTAGTGGACAACAATTTTAATAGAACATAGTGGAGTCCAGTGCAGTGTATGTAATCCCAGTAATAAACACATAGCCCCATATACATTGTACCAGAAACAATAAAATTATAATATTTTTGGATTATGCGAACCGTAAATTAGAATTTGTTGTTGTTATTATTATTATATGGAAAATATTTTAAAGCTTACTGTATTATATAAAATATTTTGGTCAATTTATTATCATGGAAAATACTTGTATATTATACTTTAAATAGAGGACAATTGGGATTTTGTTATACAAAATATTGTACATTATTTGTTGTGGGTTATTTTACTGATTCGGTAGTTAGTTTCTGATGCCTTGTGAATGGACATGTTGCCACAGTAATTTCAAATGGTCGTATATGAAAATTTGAATTTATTTGCAGGCTTAAGTGTTTTTACTACCCAAACTCATATCAATTAAGGGTCTGAAAATGAACTCGAAATTTTGAAATTACAGTAACGATGTAAAGAGTAGACATAGAAATATCCTATGTAATATTGTGCAATAAGTTGTAACAAATTTTAACTAAATTTGAAAGTGTTCTTAATCTTTGCAATGGGACAGACATATATTTGCGGTAATTCAGCGTGAATTAAGAACTATCCGAATAGTATCACTTGATAAGTTTCGTGAATGTTAATAGAAAATGATTGTTTGAATAAAACTCGAACGATTGGCATTTTGTCCACTTTTTTCTTTAAATAATAACATTATATTGATTTACAGATGTAGCAAACGCTTTGAAAATTTATCGAATAGTCTTCAAGTAATCAATCTCAGTAGAAATTAAATAGTTTTATATGGCATTTTACTCACGAATCCTCTATTAATAGTTGGTTTATGTACAATGACGATATAATTTATTTTTCTTCGGCATGCAGGATAAGTTTTCTTCGTCTGCACTGTTTTTTGTGTAACAAATATTTTATTATCCACAAGTTTATCAAATTTTCTTGCCGTACTCGTCGGCAGTAAGCTTATATTTGTTTTTACAGGTTAAAATCGTACAGAACAGACAGTGTGGATAACGCAATCGATTGTTTTTTGACGTCACGTAAGTAAAGAAAGATATCCATTTTTTAAAAAGTCACACACACATATGTGATATTCCTACATAACACATAGGATAAAATTTGCACCTAAATTGCGGCTTCGTGGATAAACAGTGGTGTTTACAAAAAAATGAAAAGCGTTACGAACTTAGGTCTAAACTTAATATGAGTGCACTTGTTACCCAATATACGGGTATTGTAAACATAATATGTATAAAGCTTGACTACATACATAAATACATATTAATAATAATATCCATGTGTTATAATATAATATTTTTGTATGGTAAACATACTCAAACATTATATTTTATATTATAATACGGGAAAAACATTGAACACAAGTATGTCTATAACTGGGTATAAGTACTGTAAAACTGTAAGATATACTGTAGTGAACTGTTGTATAAAGCTGAATTGAATTGATCGTTATTACAATATCAAAATCGTAAACCTATAATTGTATTTGGAGTCCCAAAAATTTGGATAAATATGCTTAAATGTCTTCAATGTACATTTTTATACCATGTGTATATGAAAGATATCAAGGTATATTAACTTTAGTCCCAAGTTTGTAACGCTTGATAATATTGATGCTACGAATAAAATTTTGGTATAGGTGTTTATAAAATCACCTAATTAGTCCATTTCCGGTTGTTTATCGGTCTGTAAAAACGATAACTCAAAAATGAAAACAGATATCATGCTGAAATTTATATAGTGTGCTAAGGACGTAAAAAATGATGTCAAGTTCGTAAATGAGCAAAATATTTCAATTGAGTCTTGTAAACCGTCAGAGATAGAACAAAAGTTTAAGTGTAAAAAATGTTTCTTATAATAAAAAAATGTATGCGTCAGTCCAAAACTAACAGCGACAAAAGTGAAACTTTTTATGTAATTCAAAAACTGTCAATGAGTGTACAAAAAAATACATTGCAGCAAAGAAAAATTGACTGGAAATTATAATAAAAATGATTTATAATAAAAATCAAGAAAAATCTACAGACTATCCCGAATTAATTACTACGGAAGTTTCACTTGTACGTATATGTATATAGTTTTATGTATATGTAAATAATAGTACGTACGAGTGAAACTTCCGTAGTAATTAATTCGGGATAGTCTGTAGATTTTTCTTGATTTTTATTATAAATCATTTTTATTATAATTTCCAGTCAATTTTTCTTTGCTGCAATGTATTTTTTTGTACACTCATTGACAGTTTTTGAATTACATAAAAAGTTTCACTTTTGTCGCTGTTAGTTTTGGACTGACGCATACATTTTTTGTATCTTCATTGACAATAACTGAGAATAAAAACAATATTAAAAAATTTTTAATATGAAATAATTTAATAGACATATACATATATATATATATATATATATATATATATATATATATATATATATATATATATATATATATATATATATATATTACATATACATAAACATTCTACATTAAGAAAAGAACTATATAAGTAATTAATATGACTTATGTTAATGAATCACAGATTCAAATATCTTTATCTGCACTGTCATTTTTATTTGGCAAAATAGAAATAATTGGCTTATAACATTTAATAAATAAAGATCGACATATAAGATTTAAATGTAATTGGCTTATAACATTTAATAAATAAAGATCGACATATAAGATTTAAATGTAAGTAGGTTTGAACTATCCTTGTTTAATAAAAGATTTAAAAAAGATTTAAATGTAAGTAGGTTTGAACTATCCTTGTTTAATAAATAAATGTTATATGTACAGTTATCAAGTCCCACCGCGGCCTCTCTCACTCTGCTGGAGTAAATGGTAATAAGAAAGAGACAAGGAGTTTAACATTTTGTTAGCTTGTTAGCTTGTTAGCTGTACGAGTTAACTCTCATGACAAAACGCTAGTGTCCCATAAAAAGTTTCACTTCAATAAACAACTTTTGTTCGAAACCTTTTTTCATGGGTTTTTGGGTCATCTTGTACATTTGGGTTTTAAATGTATACTCATCACAGCTAGAATGATCTATCTAACTATCTACGTATCGTATCCTATGCTCCTAACTCTAAAAATAATATTTATGTTATGTCATATTTATGTTATGCATGTATTATTAAGCATTATGTTTAGATATTTATTGTTTTTGGTTTATTTATTTTCATTTCAATTTAAAATATCATATATTTTATATTTATATTTATATATACCTACAGACTGTTACGATTACAACTGACCATGCAGGGTATTGTCCAATGTATAGATTTGGATCTTCACCACACTTCTATTCGTCAAAGAGATCGAATTTCTTTATTTTGAAGCAAAACTAATCATTGGGAAAGATATCTACCCAAATCCGAGACAAAAACATTTTCTAGTTTAATTTGTAAGTATCTGAAAGGTACGCCATAACATTTTATCAATAATTTTATTGGTAAAACTTAAGTCTCGAAAAACACATATGGTATCACAATGGGTCTATAGCCTAAGTGTGTCCTCCATGGACAGCTAATATAACCTAATCTAGCCTAACCTAGGTTATAGCTCAGCGTAACTTGAAATGAATTGCAGTTTCATGTTTTTAAGCTCTTCCTAAGATTTTGGCATTGTATGGATAGTTTCTGAGGTATTAACCGAATAAATTGCCCCCGGGCATTGTCTTTCAAATACGATTTTAGTCAATATCTACGAAATTTCTCGCCCAGCCATTAAATGAAAACGATTTTTGTATTTTATTGAAAAAACTTACTCTGAAAATAATTTTCATAAAAACGTTGTTCTTGAATTTGACATTTGGTATCTAAGATAATTTTGACTCAAAAAAACGAAAGGATTTGTAAAAAAACTATTAGCGAAACCATTTTTTTCGGAAAAATTTTCTAACTATCATGAAAAAAACATAGAAGAGAGTAAAATCAGATACATTTGTTTAGTTTTGGAGTTCTTATTTTAAAACATGAAAGCTGGTTTGATCAATGATTTAACAACATCTCCGGATATCCGGTTGAATATAAATAAGTGACTGGCTACTCTTAAAGATAACAGCGTGTATGTAGAGCTCACATATCTACACTATCTATTATGCCTAACAGTTCATTTATTCATACAAATATTTAATACTTGTCATAATTTTATGTAAAATAATGACATTTATTAATATTTATTATTGAAATATGATATTTAATTCAATTGGAAAGTTGCACTATTTAAATATGCTATAGTTTCCATGAGCTTTAGAAGTTAGACCAATAGTTTTTTTTTTTGTTTTAGTATTATACTCAAACCGAAACCATTGAGAGATTCTATTTTATAATTTAAGGTAATTCGAATAGCATATGTCAGACGTAGTTTTTCAACGTAGTTGCGGAAATCGTTATTCCTGAAAATCCCGGTCTTTGATAAGTATGCCAAATTTCGAGTTACATACTAACATACTAACATACATATGAAGATATGAAAAGCGTGTTAGAAATAAAAATCCTGTAGATATAACTTGAATCATCCTGTATATATAGAGTGATAATACTGTATAACTATAGTGATAGTGATACCAACACCAACATTGAATATAGTGTTAATATTGTATTAAATTCTCTAATGTATATTGTAATTATAAACAAATATAATCGTATATATAACATTTTTGAATTATATTCTGAAATATATAACACATTGTATAAACAAAATATGTGTACCATATATGTATTCAATCATTTGGCAATCATATATTTATTCAATTTTAGGTACAAATCATATTATTGTAAAGTTTATGAAAAATTCAATAAACAATTTCTATTTCAAGGAGATCACGAAAATAGGCTTTTTAACCAATTTTTAACCGATGAAAAAGTAAGTAATAATCTAATAAAAGTAATAATTTTTTTTTTTTTTTATTGCGTAGGGTATATAAGTCGATACTCTTTTAATTTAAAAAATTTAATTCACTCCTGAGTACAGAAAACTAGAAAAACATTAAACATAGATAATGGCGTCAAATAATATGTCCGATCTCTCTCTAATTAGTTTAAAATGCTTACATCATAGATATTTCTTAGCCGATTTTAGCTTTAAATTAACTTTTTTTTCGTTTTACGGTTGGTATTTTCATATTTTCTTTAAGTATGCGAAAAAAATTTCATGAATGTACCTCATTACCTAATTAAAAAAATAATGGGGTTTAACCTCCGTTTCTCTGACATATACGCCTATAACAGAGGCCACCCACATCATTATTTGTTAATCTTTATTTATTTAATTACAAAAATATTTACAATTACATTTTGATGTGGGTGGAGTTGGTTACTTCGTTCTTATCCAAGCGACGACAATGTGATCAATTCTGCACTCCCATTAATTATAAATTGTTCACACTGCCGCTGCCTGGATTCGAGCCCGCATCCAAAGTCTAAATGGACAAACAGACAAAGACAAAGACCTTAGACCGCTCGACCATTTAAGCTCTCGTTCCAAACGCTCCATTACCTAATTATTTGAAACACAATCAGTCCCATCTATTATGCAACTGTACATGTAACATCCATTAATTTTCTAGGTACATAACATACAGCAACCATTCCTCCTCTCCGTCTGACACAAACTACAATTATAATTATTTTAGGTGGTTGAGAATTGGTAGGTAGCCAATATGAATGACAAGAGGCGGGGTGAAATATGGGGAGAGATAGTCTAGCAAGAGATATATGTCTGTGTATGATAGTTTTGATGGATATATACACAAATTATAATGCATTTGCTATAATTAACTAGAAAATTAAATTCAAGATTTTAATCTAAAATATTATAACGAAATTGACCTGTTTTCCATCTTATCTATTTCCAACCAATCCACCCTGCTTCTGTGTAAGCATGATACTTCTAAATAGATAATAAATTCAAATTTTGAGTTGAAGTATCTGGTTTCAAAAATTATATTTATGTGTGTCATGCATTAAAATAAAACAATCATCCCTGCTTATAGCATGTTCTTCTACAACACTTTATCTAAACAATTATCGATTAAAACGTGTGAACCATGATAAACAAGAACATGATACGTGAAAAATGATACTACGTTGTAATATAACATGGTTCAAATCACTTTCTGACTATCAGTGATTTTGTATGAGATCTATTCGAAGTATGAATCATCAAGTTGCTAAACTCCACCCTGCTAATCTCTATCCTGCAACCGATACATTACTTTTTTTTTAAATAAAATTACCAACGGAAAATTTTCAATTTTCAACAATTATTACCAGTGATTCACAGAAATGTAAATTAATTTAAAATTGAATAAGAATGGAATTAATTCGTATTTTAGAACTTGATATTAATTCAGATAATTTTGATAACAAATTATAATATTATTATCAAAAAAATACAAAATTAGAATACATAAAAACTAAAACACAGTTCATTAAAATAGTAGTCTTTGATGTTGATTTCTGTGAAGGGGATAACTGGAGACTCGATGGTAGAAATTCGCCACAAATTCAATGATAAATGTTAAATAGGAAGCATATATATAAATTGTATTAAACCATCCTTTTATTTGAGTTTATAAACTAAAATTCATTGAAGTATATTTAATATCTGGGTGGAACTACCTACATAGGTAGTAGTCACTATTTGTATACGTACTACATCGATTTTAGAATATTATTCGATATGGTATATAATCTAAATGTGTTTGGGTTTTTAGAACGAAGTGAAATATAAACACAAAACATACATGCATACATACTGGTGAGCTAAATATTAAATATCACTGAGCTAAAACTATAATTAGACATTCATTGAGTGCTGTACATGACTGTATCACAAATCATAGATGTTTATACCAAATTTGGATTACTGTCATTTATTGAAAATCAAAAGTCATCCATTCAAGTGTACTACGCACTAAATTAACCATCCAGCACTCACGTTATAAGCATTTTGCTCACGCTCGATTTAAAACAGAAATACATTTAATTTTGCAAATGATACCGTGGTTGAAACTTTTTCTATCGTACAATTTTATCATTTTTCGAATTATGAATTTTTCTGACATTTTGCCTATCCTATTTTATTTTTCAGACCTATCTACAATTTTTAAAAAGATATTTTTTTCAAATCCTTCAGAAATTTCTACCTAAGCAAAAACAAATTAACTTCGGAAATTTTCGATACTAATCGTGTACTTTTGTTAGTTTAATATGGGTTGAACTGATAGAAATATAGTGAAATTAGTTGAAGTAATTTTTTTTAAGCTTGCAGTTCGAATTCCTTTGAAAAGACTAACAGACCGTTCATCTTTCTAGTATACGTATAAACATCTATGGCACAATATTTATAAATGGACCATAAGCTGATATAGTTTCATATAGTTTGTAATAACTATTATTGATGTTGCGGTACAATTATATATGAACACTACAGTACATACTCGTATTAAAACCGTAAAACCATACACACTTATTGAATTGGAATAATAATTTTGTGAGATTATTACTAGGTTTATTTAAACATGGTTCGTATAGCTCGTACTATTTGAAATCTATTGGGAAAACACTCGTAATACATAAATGTTTTATTTATTTGATGCAAAATTTGTAGCTCAGAACGATATAATATGCCATTTTATTATTGTGGAAAATATTTCAATTGAAATAATTACCCAACTGCAAGAGAAACGTTCTGATTTTCGCTTATATTTATGAAAATGTATGGAATTCTTTGTTGATGAAAGTTGATATAGTTATTTTGATCATAATTGCCAAAAGAAGAACATTTAGTAAAGCCAAGTACTCACTTTTGTATTTCGACCGAAGAAATCCACTTCATGCTTACTATGTGAATCGATATCTCAAAAACTATTTTTTAAATAGTCTAAAGTTTCCTGATGCATCTATTATTTCTGATTATTCTATCTTTTTGCTAATTACTTCGAAAAGTTTTCTTCCTCGCTTTGAAAAAATTTTCGTATTCCGGTTCATTAAATTTCACCTTCTGGTCAAATATGATCGAATAACTTACAAGAACGTATAATTAACCAATCCAATCGAAGTAATAACATTTGAGAACAATAATTGTATATAACAATAATCGCATATAATAATGAATATATAATATAACGTTTATATAAATCAATCGTGTCACATTAAATAGAGTGTTAAAAGTATATCATCGTCATCATATGGTAGCATTGTTACCTACTATTGTTACCATTATTGTTATGTTAGTGACTATATAATTTATTTGTCATATATTATAGTATTCAATTATATATATTTCATACTAGCTTGATGCCCGCCTGCTTTACTGGGCTTAAAAGTAACAACCACCGCTTCATAGCCTCCAGCTTTCTTGATCTCACTTATTCCCCTTCCATAACACTTCAAGGGATTGTTTTACACAGCTAAAATATACGCTCAGTTTTCAATTGTTTTAAGTGTAAAATAGTCATAATTCAATGAGTATATCAGAAAAGATGGCCATGAATTTATTTGAATTCATTTTTTATTAAAAAGTTTTACAGAAATCTTTAATTTATGGTTCAAAATGATGATCATAGATGGGGCAGTAAAATGTCAGATTTAATTTGTTGTTGTTTTTTTGCATATATTTTTATAAATTATAATTTATGTGTTATTCCAATGTATGAGCTATATTGATGTTATTGATGTACAGTTTCATTAAAATCTATTCGCTAGTTCTTGCGTGAAACCGCAACAAACAAACAAACAAACATTTGGTTAGAATGATTGTAATTGGTTAGAATGATTTAAACAATTAAATTATGTACAGAGGCAAGCATAGCCAGTATATAATCAGGATTTTAAGAAAATAGTCCAGAATTTAAAGAAAAAAATAGCCAAATTATTGTAGCTCTCAAATGTGACATGTCCTGTATGTTTAAAATATTTTTTTTTTAAATATTTTATTCTTATTTTTATTTTTTTTATTTTTCCTGTATTTATATGGGTTAGCAGTTACAGTTAGTTTGATACATTCATTCATCCTCACAAAATTTCACATTTATAATATATCAGAATATAATTTTTTACTGTTTTTGAACGACTATCAAATACTGCTTCTGGTCATAGAACTATAATCATGAAATTACGGTACTAGAATCGGTTGATTCATCGAAAACCACACACATATAACAATAACCAAACGCTGCTACCAAGTAATTATTATTATTATTATTACTATTATTATTATTACAATTATTAATATATTCACATACATAAATAAACATTATATTAATACCAAAACTATTAGAAATAATACAACAATCAACAGAAAACAATACATAGTATGATCAACAATAGTACACGATTCACAATGGAGTATTTATACCAAATTTCCGGACAAAAGACAGAAAACTCGACTCTTTTGTTTTGCATTGAAAGTTTTTTTTTCGGTGTAATTGGATAACCACTCCATCATAAACAGGCCACTTGAGCTATTTCAACCTCGCCCCATGCTTGCTTTGCAAGCCACAATCTACCTGCTTTAAGGAGTGTATGTTATTATTGTTGTCCCTCTCGAATTACCGTGTCATTCAATTTACGTTTACTGTGTTTTTTAGTGCAATTAAGTAAGGATATTTTTTTATATTTAAGAAGAAGGTTTGTGCTTTTTTTAATGTGAATGTTTCTATTAAAAGCTCAAAGCTTTTTGTTTGTGTGTAGGGTTTTTTCCGGCAATATTTTTAACCGGAAATAAAAACAATCGTTAACCAAAAACGTTTTATGTAAGTATAATTAATCTCAAATTTATATTCTAAAACTATGCATCGAAGCGATTTTGTAATAGGGCCAGTGTGTTTAAATGAATTGTCATAAAAATCATCCTATAGAAATTAATAATTTATATTCATAATAATATATAGGCAATTACAAATATATTATTAGCACTGTCATTAACATAAAAACATTGTTAGTACGATTAAAATATGGATACCATAGACAATATGGATCAAATAAATTGAAACGTAGATTTTAAATTATAAGTCTTTTATTTTAAGTGTTTTTATGTCTTCGCTCACAATTGTTAAACGGTATGCGCTCAGCGTTATTCGATCAGATACATTGAAATTTATTTAATTTTGGTGAACTTTATTGTAAATATAAGTAAAATATGGTACAAATATATATTTTTCGATTCTGAAGTCGAAATATTTTTCTGAACCAGTTGGTATAGACAATTTATGGCAGCCATTAAACATTGAGTGGTTTTATCATTATTTTATTTTTTACTATTTGCTAGTTTTAATAATTTTAATTTAAAAATATATAAATTAAAAGTGGACAGGATCATATTCAAATTGCGTTGCTATTATAAATTACTCTTATTGATACTTTGAATTTACGATTATTTGTATACGTTTTTTGGTTATATTTATGGATTTTTTAGACTGAAATTAGAAAGGATAAGAAATAATTGTCAATAAAAAATTTGTTTTATTTTTTAAAGTCTTGAAGTAGACAGCGAAAAAAATAAATCACAATTCAAAAATGAATTTAAAAAAACTGAAAGATATATCAAGAACACATAACCATGCTGTTCGAAATTGTTTTTTATTATGGGGGTCGAAAAGGTTTGGACAATTTTTATTGACAGGATTTGACTCATTTCAAAGTGTGTATATTTGGTTCAAAAGGTTTTGAGTAATTATTATTTTTATATTTCAATTATAATATTTTTTAATATTTAAAATTAAACACCCAAAAATATGTACATTTTATTCAACAAATTAATTGAAAATAAACATTAATTACAGAAAAATATTTTATAAAAAAAAAAAGATTTTTAATTTGAATGCTGTGTGATTTATTAATTTGTTGGAAGTTATTTACATTTTTATTTGCATTTAATCATTAATTAATTTCAGATAAATACATTTTTTTAGTCCGTCCCAGGGTGCAATTATATCGGTAACCGAAATCTGCTTCAATATTAGAATCAGTTATGAAACGATTCATATCACAAAGTAAAGAGAGCAATATTAAGACCGGGAAGAGATTGTTTTATCGGATTGGATTTCAAAATTTATAAAGATTGGGTAGAAACTTTCAGCAATATTTTATTTGTTACTTAATAGACTTTTGACTTTTGAGGAAAACGATTTCCATCTTTCTGATACAGCTTTGTTACATTTAAAATCGTAAATTTACTTTAAACAGATTAAAAATGTTTCCAGTTTTCGTTAACCAGATGAACAATCTAAGTTTTCAAACGCCACTTTTTTTACAAACCTGTATTATTTTAACTTGGAATGTTTGTAAATATGTTTGAGTCAAATCTTGCAGCTGAAATCAAATATCTCGTACTGATAAGGCTGAGATTTAGCATACACATTTAGATTGGATGATAATTCATGATTAACTAAGTGACGTAATTCTAAATCCAAAAGAATTCAATTCGTCCAACTTTTAAAATTGCCTTTTATCCAGAATAAATCGGTTGGATAAAAGTTTCTAATGATTAATCATGATATGTAGATAACAAAACACAAAACTATTTTTCATAAAAAATAAGGATTATTATTATTTGTATAAAATAATTTTAGTAAAACTAAGCATTCAGTCACGTATAAACCAATTTTTCAAATTTAGGACAAAAGCTTATTCGTTATGTATGAGTCATAGAAACAATTATTTTCTAGTCTTTAATACAATTAATATTAATTTTTTTTCGAATGATAAAAACATACCTTCATTTATATTTCGGTGTCCCCGTCTATTTTAAAAATATTTATTACAAAAACATGTTTTTTATTTTCACAATAATTATCAAGCAATCACAAAGCAATCGTTCGTAAAATTTGCCCATAATTAAAAACATAGCTACCATAACACAATATGTTATGTAGTAAAATATACATCTATATCGGTAGGTACTTTGATTCAACCCAATTTCCAGATTCCATTGTTTCAGCTGGACAGCGATAAGTATATACAAACGCAAATATTAGCGATAAAGACCGTTGCTCGTTGAAGTCGCTGGTTGTTCAATGGAATGGAGTGCACATAGTTGATCGATGTTATGCTAAAATAAAAAGTGAATATTCAATAGCTTTTATATTTTACATTTATATAATTAAAACAATCAGACAAACCGACAACATTATACACCCCTTGCATTGATCATCCCTTTTTATTACTCATCCCCTTTTATACATGCGAATATACAGGTTGTTTCAAAACTACCGCATCAGAAAAGTATAATGATACAGACGATGGAATCCTACAGAGAAAGTTCCTTTGTAGTTTTTTGATCGGAAATAGCATTTACGAGATCGAGCTTCATTATATGTAGCTTGTGCCAACTTGGAATTTTAATAATAGATTCAGTTGTAGAAAATATTATTTATCACTTCTTGGTAAAACGTCACGAAATGGTTAATTTCAAGGCGGTTGGATCTTATATACGTCTCTTCTTCTAGAAATGAAGAAAGAGTGAAGTTCTTTCAGAGAGCGATTTCATTTATTGTATTTACTAGTGCTAGTATTCCTGAATAAAGCTATGAAAATTCTTGAGTTTAAAATCATTTTAAGAAAACTTTTTAAATAGAATGTTTTTCAAAAATTGAAATTTTTTGAAATTTCGAAAGAGCGGTGTAAATGTTTTGTTTTTTAAACTTATCAGTTTAATAAGACAATACAACGGCTGGTATTGAACATTATCGATAAACGATATTTCATCAATTAACTCAGTCAACTGGTTATTTTCACTTGTTTTAATATAATTTAGATTCATGATTAAAGAAGGTGACTTTAATTTACCAGACAGAATTACTAGTGCGCACCCAGCGTTAATTAAAGCAACCACCCTTTGGGGGAAGATATATTTCTTTCCTATTTAAGTTCAATAAATGAATGAATTTCTGAATCACCACCGACTTAAAATATACTCTTGAAATGGACATCAGTTTCATAAAAATAAATAGTAGTAAATTTTATTTTCTACAAATCAATTTCATAATGACAAACGTTTATTTAGTTGTTTATACATCGTAATCAAAAACTCTAAAAACGTTTTCTGCTTAGTTTTTGATCCTTTTTATCTCTCTAGTCAGTTTACCCTGTATATAATCATTCGTATAATATAATATAAATGGTCTGTATGTGATATTTATGTAAAATTTTGAATTAAATTTGTACTAACAAATCTGTTTTCTATGTTTTAATCGGTTATGCATATTATTGTATTGACATTTACGTAGTACGTAATAATATAATGCGTTACGTGTGTTTAGTGGTATCATTCAGAGAAGAATGGTGATTGTGTGTAATATGGATCATGAGCTTACAATGTGGTTAAGGATGCAAACATTTATACAGCTATATAGTTTATGGACTAAGTCCAAGAAATATAACATAAAACTATCATAACTCATAACATTATTGTTTCGGGAAGACAGTAATAAGTGGGGCAAAGATAGACGATATTTGATATTCATTTTGTTACATTTATTTTTTGAAATATAACCTGAAACAAGAAAGAATTATTTTTTGAAAGTAAATGTCCTTTCTTCAATAACACATTATGGGTTGGGTTGGGTTGGGTTGGATTGGGTTATATACCCACCATTATTTCTAAAAAATATGGTGGAAGTGCATATAAATACAAAATACACTGTAAAAGTTGATATGCATATCATTTATCTGCGTTTCCACCATTTATTCGAATGTATGTTTAAAGATAATTTTTAATCTGGTTTTAAGGAGGATGCAAGGATTAAATAATACTAGAGTTTTCAATAAAACTTTGTTAACACATTTTTTGATTAACAAAGTATCCAAAAATCATAAAATATTTCTAGGTTACCGAGCTTTTATTATTATTTTATCGTTCAAAGTTGGCGATATGATGAATTATATAGGTTATTCTTTTCAATTGAATAATTCTATATCAAAAAATCTAGAGAGTGTGATAAAAAAACTATCTAAAAAATTTTAGACAATCTTTTAGCTTATACTAATACCATAAAAATATAAAGTTGTCGATGATATTAAAAACAAAATTTTAATTTAATTAAGAGTTCATCGAAGATCCAACATTTTATGAACAGAGACGATTATAGTTAGAGTATTGATGATTGAAGAGAGATATCTATATTATCAAATTTATAAGCCACACTTGCATATAATATATTATATATTTTTGTAGTTGCGTGGTATTGTAAAGCAAAAAATAACTTGATAATGTCGCATATATTTGGTTAATATGTTTGTACCGTGCAATAAACCAAAACTTTTTTTAAACCAAAAACCGTATTGTTTCAGTTATGTTTTTCTCTGGGATATTTTAAGTTATAACTTTTCAGTAAGCTTTGACCTTCCACACTAGTGTTATTAACTTGAACTTCCTGTAAATTATTTATGTATTACTTGGTTTGCTTGTAATGTAATGTATGCAATACAAATTTGTATTGCATTAAATTGAGTAGTGAAACACGAGGTGGTAGAGCAGGGAAGCTAAATCATGGTGTATGAAGGTAGGTAGGTTATAAGTAGATAGTATGATAATATTCAAAGCATAGATATAGTTATGCATTACATTAATACCCAACTCCAAATACATGGAATACAATATTATAGAACATCATTTGATATTTCCATATACATGAATGAATAAGTTTGCTGTTAAGGACAATACAGGAAGCTTCCTGTTCCATCACCTTTAATTCCCAAAATTTTAGTAGCTTTATGGATAATATCCAACATATCATAAATCATATTTTGTTTTCATACAATCCTGTCGCTTACAAACACGTTTTGTACAGACAGAGAGTTTTGTACTGATTCTGTTTAAATGTTGTAAATATAATGAACGTGGAAGCAAACTGATAGACGAGAGGTTGAATAAAGGTCATCTTTATGTCATATTTTTGATTAAAACCTAATTAATTTATGGTAGGGGAGATGGCCACGTTTTCGAGAATACATTTAAAGATGGCTTTGTTTACCCGCTTCCTTATTGAATTACCCGTTTTCCAAAATTGTAGTTATTTGTTGAAATACCCTGTATGGAAAGTGTTGAATGTCAGTGCTTGCATTCTTTTTACTATATTAGAAAAGTTAAAGCAACCATCAAACTTTTTTGAAACTATTTTCAAGAATTTTTTTTCATTTTTCAAGAATCTTTCACAAAAAAATAAGTTGAAGCTACCTGCAAACTTTCAACTCCCTTTTTTTAAGCCCCCGAACTAAAACAAAGGGGTGCTATAATTTTTTGCCGCTATGTATGTGAGTGTCTGTCTGTCTGTCTTTTTGTGTCATCGTACAAACAAAGGAGCATTTTTTACTGCTATTTTTTTGTTCTATCTCTAACGGTTTACATGATGAGTGCTACGGACCCAAAACCTATGTTCCTTGATCGTTTATGCACCTACTTTTCGTGATGTTTCTACCATTATCATCATTACTAAAGTCGGAAGTTTGCAAAATATTTCATTCGTACAAAATCAAGGCAACAACGTATATTTTAAAAACAACCTGTATAAATAGATATAATACAATATATGCATTTATACAAGTGTTTCATGTAAATATATATGTATATAATAGAATAGGTATTATATATAATATACATACAATATGTATATTATGTAAATATATAAAGTAAACATTGTGAGTGATTCTATACAAAAACATTGATGATTTTCACGCTTCAAATGAAGAATCAACCAATAATTAAATATGATTGTGTTAAATTTAACACTTATTTTAACAAAATATTACATTCAATTGTATACAGTTTATACAGGATGAATCAGAGGGATGGGTGGCGTTTATTTTAATTGGTGTTTTTAAATAAATGGAATTGATGATTGCATCAATTCACTCATTATTTATTCAGCTTACAATGCTTATAATAAAACCATGCATTATTTTTTCAAACTATGTAGTTTTAAAATTGCACAGAACTTCGTAAATAAGCAAAATCATTCAATGCAAAACTTTATTCAATTTCAAATGTTACACGTGTCAAAATGAAAAAAACAACACCGTTTTATGAGTTAAAGAATATTAAATGCGTGAAATATTTATCGCATGTGCAGGACGCGTGAGTAGTTCTCTCATCACGCGACTAGAAATTACCGAAAGGATGGCGTGGTTGTTGCCGGGCTTACGCAGCACATATATTTTTTGTAAAAGCAATAATACATTCAACATTGTGGGTATTTACATCAAAATACAAGCTTGTGTGAAAAGCTACCTACAGCTTACCCAAAGGTTATAAAATTAAACGTCTCTTATTCTCATTCTTTTGAGAAATATGACCAAAATTTTCAAACGGTATATTTTCTTAAAGTTTTTGGAAATGTGATATAAGACAATAATAGCCTTATTACTGTTTCGTAGTTAGAAATTTTTAATAATGAATTTTCGTAATTTTAGGGTATTATCTTTTACTATAGATATTGAAATATAGAAATATTTTATTCTTTCTGGAACAGATCGAAGTTCAAATATATAGTTCATCAAAAAACCCATTTTTCCCTTTTTAAATAATTTTACGCCCAATTTAATTCATATTGATGCTTTATGATTTTACACGATTAGAGATTATAATGATTTCGATTAAAATTTTACCAATAATTAAAAATCAATTAATTAATTAAAACAAATGAAATTTTAATAAAAATCAAAAACCATTAATATTTTTTCCATAATATTATAATTATTGATTTTCATATATTTTCAATTATTATTTGTATAATATGTTAATTATCAAACCGAACGTAGCTAAAATATATTATTATTAATAAAATAGAATAAAAACTATATATAAAATAAATTTACATTAATTTAAATAAATTTTATATATTTTAGTTCGTTGGTATGTGTTTGTTAAAACAAAAATATATATGTTTAAATAAATTGATACTGATGGTGAAACTAGATAATAAACAATTATTTATAAAATTATTAATTACTTTTATACGAGGTGATCAATTAGTTTTAATAAAACGTTTTTACGAATTCAACGACAATCGTAAAATCACGTTTTTAAACTTACATTTTTGCTGCAATAAAAGTTTGATAATTTAACACGTCATAGAAGTAATAATTTAACACGATATATTGAAGATAATTTAACACGTCATAGAAGTAATAGGAATCTCGAACTAAAAAGTTTCAAAGCTCTCACTTATTGAAAAAAAGTTCTCTTTCAGACTGACTGACTTCTTAAGGCACTGTAAATTATAAGATCATTTCTATAGAAGCCCGAATTTAAAAGCCGATGGGTTAGTGACTAAAACAGTTTTTCGTATTTTTAATATAATTTTTATCCTGTTGCATATTTTCTTTTTTTTTTTCTAGCAAATCGACTTTTTTTAAACTGTGCTTAGATGCAGATGCAAAACATTTCTAACACTCAGTATAAAAAGTGTTGCATAACCATAATGCATTTTTTATTCGCTCTCTGCCTGAAAAGAGATATTGAATAGTTTAACAAATATTCTGTTAATGAATAAATAATAATTAAAAACAAAAAGCACCATCCGAAAAATAAAATCAATAATACTAATGTATATATAGGATGTCCATCATTATTAAAAAAACATGTCCCCAAAAAAATAAATGAGTGTATGAACATATTTGAGGCTTACGTTTTCAAATTTTGAGGGTGGATTCTGTACTTAGGACTTAGTAAGTACTTAGACGAAAATTAAGATAAAATTTTTCGATAAACACCACAGTTTTTGAAATTTTAATGCCAAAAGCTACCGATTAAGAGTTCCTGGCATTTTGACCGTTAAACTGGCTGTTAATGCTCTATATGAATAAAATGGGTATAAAGAAATAAGGTTGACTTGACAAAAATTTGACTTTTCAAGTAATAAATCATTAAAATATGGAAATTTAACATGTTGTGAATAGAAAATATTAACTCATACATTTTCGATAATATTGATCCACCTTGTATACATTAAAAAGTAAAAAACTTCGACGTTTATAAATTAAATCTCGTACATTCCGTTAAAAATTTTTCTTTTTAGATTCAAAATAAATTGTTCTTGTGCTTATCTATATATTTATAAATTTTAAAATAAGATTCACTTTCAAGTCTTCGGAGTGTTGAGATTTATGTAGCATGGTTTCTAAATTTCTCCAGAGATAAAATTCAAGGAAGATTAGGTTTTTGAACGTTTCTCCCTATCCAGTCAATTCACGTTATCCCACTATATACAAAAATATTTGATTAAATAAATAAATTGTTCATAATATTATAAAATATTTATAATGTAATTATTTACATTGAGTTGAAAAGTTATTAAAAATTGATTAATATATCAGTTAGCTTGTATGGTTTGGTTTGGATGGCTGTTCATATATTGATGTGCTTGTTTTGTTTTTTATTTGTTCGTTTATTTATTTTTGTGGTTTAAATCAAAATATTATAAATTATAAATAATATTTATTAATGCATACAAAATTAATCATTTATTTAAATAATATTTATACCGAAAAAAACTAATATTTAGTGGGAAAACATTAATGTATATTTAATGTACATAATACAGGTTGTTCATAAAAAAATACTCCTTGAATATTGTAAAATCATTTTTCCAATTGGTGTTTTAAAATAAAAATATTAATAACAAGTTTAACAAGCTAATAACAATCTTATTCTGGATTTCAGTAGGCAGTGAATCAATAGACAGATTTTAAGATACAATAGTAATTTACAACAATACTGCTCAAATGTATAAAATGTATGTCTTGTAAAAAATAGCTCTCTTTATTAGTATACTCATTTTACATGACTTTCCGTGTATTATCTCAAAGTTTCTCTTTCTCAGCGTTTCTGTGACGAAAAGAATTATTCAATGGCACGTCTGTTTAGATTTAGCTCAATATCTACTGAACCAGTTGATTTAAAGATTTTTACTCGACGATGAATAATTAACTCTGGTTGATGATTTGTCGACCATAAAAATCACGTGGTACGCTGTTAGTAGTTTATTAAACACTCATTCTGATCAGGAAGTTCGATAATTGAAAAGTAATGCTCCAATATTAAAGACTTAATGACTTCTTGGCTGGCAATATCATGGAAAATGTTGATTTCGAGTAGTTTTTTCTGTGTATTTTATTGGTGAAAGCTAGCCAGAAAAAAATGTATAGATTTGATATTACAAGATGTGGTGTAATTTTTCTCATTTTCGCGAAGAGTTATTCTCATGTGAGGTTACGGTGAAATTTTAAAACGAATTGAGCATAAATCACCTGTCAAATGTGCAATTGACTTTTACTACAAACAATGTGTGCCGGATTTCAAACCATGCAAATTTTACCACAAGTGCCATAAAGTTAGCATTTCATTGAACCCAAAATCTTGATTGATATTATTAGTTGCTTTGATTTACAATTTATTCCCTTGAAAAGCTATCCTTTACAAATGTTTGTTTTAAATATGATTTCAATGCTATTTTATCGTAAACTCACTGTAAAATTATATAAAAAAATGAATAATAATAGATATAAAATTTATTAATTAATAACAATAAAATATAATTATAATATAAAACTATTATTTAAAATAAATAAATTTAAATTAAGTGATATAATAATTAATTAGTAATAAATGTATTAAATATTATTAGATTAGAAAAGAAAACTAATAATTATTATTCAATAAATATGTATAATAATTATATTATACAATTTAATAATTAATAATTTAATTTCCTAATTCATTCATACATGTATAGCGATATCGTTAATATATAATTATATAATTATTATTATACAGAGCGGGCAGAGTAATCAGTAATTTTGAAATGCCTATAAAAACCTCATTGATTTTTACAAATAATTTATGAAATATATGTCATTATTAGATTTAATTGAAAGAAAACATGCTAACTATTGAAAAATACTTTAGACATAAGTTGCCAAGGGTAATAGAGGAGGTTTGCGTTGGTCCTTGACGTTGGCCTACAATTATCGATAAACTTCAAGCAAAAATTGTTAGGTTTTTTATGTGAATCAAGTTTCTAATTTAAAGTGTTATTCTACGTCTTACCGATTAGAATCTACATTGGCTATTAAGCAACCCAAAGAACCAGGTCCAATCTGATGTTAGAACATAAGGTTCTTCATGAAATTGAATTTTATTAACCTCATTTTTACAAGGTGGTGCTTCTGGCGATAATGGACCCTATAGTTTGCTTTGAAACACCTGCTTTCAAATCCGCTCTTCCAATGCTTAAATTGTGGACGGTGGGATTATCCTGGAACACTTTTATCTTCAGGTAGACTTACAAAAAATGTCATTCGTTGTTAAATATTCACAAAAAGTTAAATTTGATCGGATTTTTTTACACCCGTTTCAAAATTGCACCCCGCTCTGCACTCCCTTGTATTAAATTGCATACAGAGAAACTCTCTAACTAACTTACTAACTAAACGTTATTACAAACATGATGTCAATCAATTTAGATTAATTTCAATTGTAATTAGTAAATTAAATTGTATATCAAAAACAATTAATTAATATTTACTAATCATATATGCATATATATATGTTTACATGAAAATACGCGTTGATATTTTTGTGGTACTCTCAACAACTTATATGCCTGGATTATTGAAAATATGAAAAGAACAATTCTAATTTAATTGAAAAATTTTTTTATCGCTTTAAAATCAAAATTATTAAGAGATTTGTTTATTTACTTCTTTATTCTTTAAATAATAAACGCTGATTTGGTTTTACATTTACGAAAATGTTTCTATATTTTGATGAAAAATACACGGAAATATTTATGGTACTCGATGCCTACTTTAAAATTCAGTTACAAAAGTTCACGCATATACATACATAGAATCATTTGAAGTTATAGAAAAGCTTGTAAACTCGGGTCGGTCTGAAAATTTGTAGTTCCTGAGATATGCACAAAAATCATATGCAAGATAATGGAACAATTTCTAATCTGGAACAATTTCTTAAAAATAATTCTTGTAATCGAAAAATTTATGAAAAAGCACTCGTACTTAATGGTGAGTAACATCTCTCAGGAGAATAATACCGATTCGCTAATTTATACTCATGAGGAGTACATTTTAATCGAAGTAAGTGTTTACATTTAGGAAATATGTTTTCTGAAAATAGTAATTCCGTTAGTATATTGAGTAATTCTCAAAAGACCAATTTTTCCCCTATGTAAATTCAAACAAACTGTTCAATATTGATGTATTAAATTAATCTATCAAAAAATTTTTTTGAAGAAGGTACAATTTCCTATTTTCAAATGTATATTGTGTTACATATAAAGTTTGAACAGTAGTAGTTCATATATCAAACCCAAATACCTAAGACAATATTTTAAATACAAATAACACTATTGTATGAATATATAAAACGATATTGAACTTCTGCTCCCCATCCCCAGCGGCGCTTATCCCCAGATATATTTTCAATATAATAACCACTTCGAACTTTGTTCTAAAGGTAAAACATATTATCTAACCCATATCGAAATACCTATGTCACAATATATTTTATGAAAATAGACACATTTTATTTAGTTATAATACAATACGTACCAGGTCTAGGTTCAGACATTGTATTTGACACATATTTCAGGATAGCTGAACATTTGAGGGACATCAACGTATATCAAAGGTAATTTATGGGAACGCTAGATATCTGAAAGAAGCTACTCGTCAATGAGGTGAGCTTGAAATACTATAGTTGTCTAGATTTCTAAAAATTTTGCTATCTACGAAAATAAGCGGGGACAATATCTTTCATAAAATGTGAAAATAGGAATCTTCAATCTCCGGGAAGTTTAAAATTATTGATCAATGTTTCTCATGGAGGACGTTATTCAAATAATAAAATAGTTTAATAAACTGAGTACATTTTGTCAACACTAAAACAAACAAAGCTCGGACACTCGGAGAAATCAATGGGAAAAGGCTGAAAAAATAGTCAAAATGGGTGCATGTACTCCATTGAACGATTCAGACCCATTTAAACAAGAATAACTGGTTGATACACGAGTTCAACACTCTTGGGCAAACATTCAAGACCAGAATCATGTAAAACCTCTTATAAAAGACTTTTTCTGGAATAAAAATTCAGAGAATTATTGAGTTTTTAGATCTGACATCAAAAGTAGCCTCTCTCTCTGAAGTAACTGTCAAATAATACGCCTGGCCCTAGTCTAAGATCTATATGTAAAATAGAAAAGATACAATATTATGCATAGTTGAATGAATTGATCTTATAATGTCCTTTGACTGACCATCGACCTGTCAAACTAAACTTTACATAACCTTAAACTGTAAATGTCAGATAGTATGTGCGTCATCTATTGTATGCTTTTTAGTAAAATCAAAGTGTATACCTATTTATTTTACTTAAATACTGATTAATATTTCGATTAAACTTCAACGCATCTTCGCATTCGTTCCAAATTGATTTCATACTATTTCCTACCAACATCTATCAGTATCGTTATAATTGTTACCAATTGACAACATTTCCTCATTTTGGTTGCATTTCTAAGAACAATGACATTTTTTCAAAATTTTCTGTAATGTAATGAGTAACTGCTTTCCAATAGTCTGATTACAAATTACTTGTTAGGCAATAACAAATACATAGAATATATTTCCACAAAATTTCTAAGGATTAAAAACATTTTTCATACTTAAAAGCAAAAAGTCATATAATTTTTCATTGCCATTTTCGGGATAAAAATACCATTTTTGTATCATTTTCCTTCAAGGCAATAAATAACAAAAGTTCTTTGCAGTACCTATTCGTTTTTAATCCAATTTTCTCACTTCATTTTTTCACTTTCTTTCATAAACAGAAATCAATCACCATTTTCAATTAAATACAATTTTTCAATCTATTTAAGTGTAATGCGTTCCGATTTCGATTTGAAAAAAAAAATGTTTCTATCATTTAATAAATATCCCGTTCCGTTCGTGTAAAAGTGTTCGATATTATCGTATCATGTATCTATATCTATTCTCGTAGTTCGATGTACCTATCAACGTACAGGTAGATACTACGTAGCTATCATCTACCTACGAATATGGTGTTGATTATAGAATAAATAGATCCGATATATAATAATATATCTCTACACGTTTATTTTCAGTTAGAATATTGTTGTACGATGTTTTAACACTTTTCGACATGCAAATCGAACATCAGACCACATAACGACACTTAATTCTCTATTACTATCACCCAGTTCTAAGCTCTATAACATTACTAGCATACTTAACCCTCTGTTGACAGAGTTGTTTGCAACTGACTTTATATATACCCAAAGATAATAATCTTGTGAGAGTTAGATCACATGATCTTGAAGGCCAATTAACGGGTCCATTACGTGCAAATGATTAAAAAAATACATAAATTTTCATACAAGTGAAACATTTTGAAGATCGTCAAGAATTTTTCCGTTAAATTACCTTTCAAACGGAACCAAAAAAATTAAAATCGGTTCTTCCGTTTAGGCGCTACGATGCCACAGACACACGCACATAGTGGTCAAACTTATAACAACCCTGTTTTTTAGTTCGGGGGTTAAAAAATAGAAAATTCCGCTTCTTTCTATAAATTAAAATGTAAAAAACTGCTTGTTTTATAAATTAAATTGTATTATTCTTATTTCTAGTACTACGTTCTACTTCTGATTAATTTTATCAACTTATTTATTTTACTCAAATTTAAACACTATATTTTAATTTAATATTTTTTTTTTTTACAGGTGAGCGACAATTTTTCCAGCCTTTCTATGCAAGATCGCAGAGTAAGAAATAAGATCGTTTTAGTTTTTTGCTTAAGTTTTGTCCCCAAGTCCATGAGTCAAAAAACTCCAAATTAACAAAATCTCAATCAACAAATTTATTTCCAGATAAAATTATCACACAAGGACATTGGAGGGTTAAATGTGACTCCTATAATATTACTACGAATATTCTCGTTCATGATTATCATTGACATACAACAGATAGTCAAGCAGACAGAGGGACAGACAGACTGTCAGATAGAATGATCGACCAACTAACGAATTATCCAGTTCTACATATATTTTAACGATTATCTATGTACCTTGGTAATGTTTAGTCGATATATTCGTTGTAAATTGTTAATTACAAGTTGATTTAAAATCAATCGTCTCTTACAACAGATTTAAATGGTTTTTTATTGGCTAAGATCTGAATCAACAGTTGGAGGAAAATTATAATCAAACCTAGACAATTTAATGCAAGATTTGTGTTAAAGGGGGCAATATGAATTTTCACTTTTTGGTAATTAATAATTTTATACTTTTCATTAAAAAAGCACGTTTATTTGGATTATTGTGCGATTAAAAGAATTCTGAGTATATTCTATTGATTCAATAATATGACCCCTGGTATACGATTTGTAAATAGGGTAATTTTGCATCAAAAAATACTAAAATTGGGACCTTTTCGATTGAGTAAATAATCTATCGAGATATTGCCTAAAAATCATGTACGAACAAGGCTATTATTATGATTCGATATATCCAAAAAAAAATTTCTTAGTTAGAGCCAGATGTTATTTTGATAAATTTTGATAATTCTTACCCAAAAATAAAAAAATAGAGTTCAATTATCGATTTATATGGATTGGATTGGCACTTTTAAATATATCTCCGCGATAAAAAAAAATTGCTTCGAAAAATATTATCCTCTCGTAGATTAATTTAATGAGGCTCATGAAATGGATTTATGAAACTTTGTGTAGAAGAAAATTATTTTTATGCAAATCGGATAATGTAAATTTCGAATCAACTTATATTTTACAATCTTTCGTATAATCTATAAGTATTAAAAATCGGTCATTAAATGTATCAGCCTGTAACAGGTTGCTAGTAATCGCTTAGTTAGATAGATAAATACCTTTTGCTGTATAATAGTTTAGTACATACTATTACAGAATACCAACACTTAATGTCACAGTGATCTGTTTTTGGTTATGGTATGTTCTTTCACCTTCATTACTTTACAACCGATCAACGTACCAACCGAATGTTGAACGTTAAATGTTAGGTTCAGGTTACCTATGTTGTTAACAGATAGATATGAGAAGACAATGTTGTTATCTGTTAATTCGTTTACCATATAGATAGCATATTTTGGCAGTATATTAACATACTGCATTCATCATCGATATCTAAACCAAATTGAGATAACTAAAAAACTATTTCTAAGAACAGTTTCTTGCTATTGTTAGCCCATATACTCCTGCTTCACTCTTTTGCTAAGTATGTCTGAGGGGTAGTACCAATTATTACGTAAATATGAGTGTAATATCATTGTAACCAACTTCAAGTAAAACAATGTTGATTTGAGATCGCGGTGAGGACGATCAGCAAGTCAATGTCCTCACCAACGACTACTACTACATCATGGGTAGACGCAACAATTACAGCTCTAGCGACGATGAGCCTATCACCATCTTCCTCAGCTTGGAGTAGTTAAATGTTGTAGTGATTTCAAATTTAAGCTATCAGCAGGTTTATGGTATGAAACTTGTGTTTGTCATTTGACAAGGATTTCTGTTAAAAAGTACCTGTGCCATGGTTTTCTTATCAAAGATATCAAAGATTATCTCTTGCGATGAGTGTAACTTGGCTCGTCGAAGACACTCAGATTTCTCTAAATTAGAGAAAATCAGATAGATTTTCTAAAACATTGACTATGAATTTTGAAAAAGTTTTATCTCGGAAACTATTTTATCAACAGAGGCAATTATAGTCTTATATTCTAAAACTAGTCCTTTAGAGTTATAATCACCAAAAGCTACGCCAACATTATAAACAAGTGTGCGAAAAACTACCGTACTTTATTCAAAGTACACCTTACTATCAGGCGACAAGGTTACCACTGGACAAAATTCTGCTTATATTTATTGGGTAGCTATGATATTATCAGCTCAAGTGATAGAATTAGATCAACTTTCCGCTCAAGTCTTCATCCCCTCCAGGTTCACATTCTGACAATATTCACTAAGTGCCTACTTTAGGTACTTGTTAACTATCAGCGATCTAAGCTTTATATAAGTATATCTATGGTGCTTTACCATGAACACTGACTACTATAGCCGAAACATTTCACACTCTAAACTATTGCTCTAAAACTACATTTAACCGTTAACAGTTCTGCTTGGTAGATAGGCTTTGAATATAATATGCATGTATAAAGATATTTTACATACGTGGGTAGATATAATGGTACACCTTTAAGTATTATATGCTTGTCAACCATATTGGTTTTTGAATCATATACATATTATACTAAGAGCTAGCGCAAACAAATTTTGATTGGACTCTAGTACCTTCTCAATATCTCAGTTCTAGAAATCTACCGAATAATTATCGAAATAATTTTGTTTGACTAGACGTTTGCCTCTGAAAAATCACAGACAATTAAGTTTTGAGGAAGATTTTTGATAATGATATTTTAAGGAGATATGGAAGAATTGCATAATACTAGAGATTTCAATAAAACTTTATAAATACATTTTTCGATTAACAAAGTTTCCAAAAATCACAAAAAATTCCTAGGTCATCGGGCTTTTTATTATTATTTTATCGTTCAAAGTTGGCTGAAAAAATTATGAAACATATAGGTTATCCTTTTCAATTGGATATTTCTACATTAAAAAATCTAGAGAGTGTGATAAAAAAACTATCTAAAATATTTCGACAATCTTATAGTTTATAATAATACCATAAAAATATAAGGTTGTCGATGATATAAAAAGAAAATTTTAATTTAATTATGGGAGTTTATCGATGATCCATCATTTGATGATCAGAGACGACTATAGTTAGAGTATTGATGACTGAAGAGAGGCATCTTTTTTATCAAATTTATAACCAGCTCTTGCACACAATATATTATAAATTTTGAGAGCCTAAGTGGGCGAGCGGTCTAAGGCGCTATCTTCCGATCGTTTGTTTACTTAGACTTAGGTTGCGGGTTCGAATCCAGGCAGTGGAAGTGTGAACAATATGTAATTAATGGGGGCGGTAGAATTGATCACATTGTCGTCGCGTGGATAAGAACGTAGTAACCGACTCCACCCACATAAAAAATATAATTGTAAAATATGTTTGTAAATGAATTAATAAAGATTAACAAATAATTATGTGGGTGACCTCTGTTATAGGCGTACATGTCAGAGAAACGGAGGCTAAACCCCATTATTATTATAAATTTTTATAGTTTCGTGGTATTGTAAAACTTAAAATAACACATTACTTGATTACAAAGCATGTATTTGAAACAAACACCTTAAAGGTATATTTCTTGAATCAATCAAAACGAATTATTAAGGTAATTGTAGACTTTTTGTCTTCTCGATATAAAGTAGTGTGTACGATCAAAATTTAGTTGACCTGGCTCTTGATCTATTAACATATCACATGATAATGACAGAATAAGTATAAGCAATGGTTATGGTTGCATGGTTGTGTGCTGTCAACTTTAAATTGAAATTCTATTGTAAATTGTTAACAATTATGTGTAATTCTAGATGTATGAAAATTTAATATTTACCCTACTCGGAGGGTGTGGGTGTGTGGGTACCAGCAATAGTTGTTGGGGTGTAGCAATGTCAATAGTTGAACAGGAAATAAATTAACACAAATAGGTTAAAATTAAGGTTGAATGACACTTTTTTTACAGAAGGAAATACAATTTTGAGTAATTGTAGTAGGTATTGTCAAAGCGTCATTTTAAATTATAAATTTTCTATAGATTTTATTCCAAAACCACTACATAAGATGCATGACGGCTTTTGTGGTACTAAGAAAATGATTTTTGCTCATTTTATTAAACAAATCGAGCTAATTCAAACATACTTAGACTAATAAGACGTAATTCTTGCTACCTTTACAAAAAAACTTATCCACACTCGACTGGTACAAGTATAATACAACGATAAATCAATAAATATAATATATAAATTTATAAACATATCAATTAATAATTTAAACATTTTTATTTACAATAATTATCATAAAATTATGTACAAATACTAATATAATAATAATAATAATAATACTAATATTGAATCACCATCAAATGGGATGTAGGCATGCATGAGATTGGAGTGAGATATGAAAAGGATTTTCATTGGGAGTGTCAAAACTTAAAAGAGGCAGTTCAAATATGAAATGTCTTTTCTTAGGAATTCAATAAAATTGAAATATTAAAGTATTCTGCATTTAATAAATAAATAGAAATTTGTTCACCGACTGTGGAATGAGATATTAACAATTAAAATGGGCATAATTAACATGCTAGAAATATACCAAGTATGTATAACCAAAAGAGATATTTTTCCATATATTGGACAGTATTTTTGTAAATTTCGTTGATTTGAGTTTAAGCCTGTTATCGTAGTTTTAAATATATGTTGTTTCATGACAAAATTAATTTCTCAATGTATAATAAACAAGTGAAAACAAACAATTGACTGAGTTAATTGTTGAAATACCATGCATAGTCAGTGTTGATTTCTTCATCACATTACACATACAAACATGTGACACATACATAACTGATAATCAAGTATAGTACATATTATAAAATTTCCGCCTAATTGGCGCCCTCACAGGTAAACAGTGATGTTTACGAAAAAATGTTTCAAACAAAAGTTGTTTAATTTTTGATAAGAAACATTTTTTACATTTAAACTTTTGTTCTATCTCTAACGGCTCACAAGATGGGTCCTACGGACCTAAGACCCAATTGCCCTATGATGCTCATTTACGAACTTGACCTCACTTTTTACGTCCTGAGTACGCTGTAAAAATTTCAGCTCGATATCTTTTTTCGTTTTTGAGTTATCGTGTCCACAGACGGACTAATTAGGTGATTTTATGAACACCTATGACAAATTTTTTTTCCAAGCATCATTATTTTTAAGCGGTACAAACTTGGGACTAAACTTAATATACTATGTATATTTCATATATACATGGTATAATAATTTTTTTACCATCTCATACATGAGTGTTAAATACACTCCTAATGGAAAACCGTTTAAATTACATGTACCCTATATACAAAGGTTGCAGAAGGTTTTATATGTAGGTTTAGGTGGAAGGTTTTGTAGGGTATAGGTAATTTAAAAGACTATATCGACACATATGTATAGTTAGTTAGTACATGTATATAGATTATATTGTGTAATTAGTAATCGACCGAGAGTTAATTCGATGTAAATATTGTATATTTTAAATCCCCAATGCGAGTATATATATATGGACTACATACGTAAATATCTATATACATATATAAATACTCTGAACTAAACTCGAATCGCTTGTTCGTTGAGCGTATTGTAAACTCGAAAATAACATGAGTCTACTAAATATTAAAGCAATTTTATACAGAATGTCGTAGTTTATATTGGTAGTAATTATCGGATTTTCCAGCTAAGACATACTCTATGTACCGTCATCATCAATACTCATCAGTAGTTTTTGGACAGTTACATGTGACAGTTACAAATTTTCAAGGTTTGATACCTTTTGTTTCTAAGGAAACAAAATTGTATTGTTTTTACTCACTACAGTGCCTAAGTTTAACCTGGAGTCCGCTCGAGTCGTGAGGTCGAATTCGATCCAAGTTAATTATCCACTTTTAAGTGCATTTTTTTTTAGGTTCTTTTTTTGAGAGTTTGAGTTGATACATACAATACAGATGAAATTATATATATTCGATTCGATTCGATTCGTTGGTTCAATTAAATTATGTGTATCCAATTATTGTATACACGACCACATTAATCGAATGTACACTCATACACCTTTACATTTACAGAATGTCACGCACTAAAGTTCGAATATAGTTTTCATCGAAAACGGAATTGTGTTTTGTATAATGTATGTAAATCATTTCAATTTGTCTTTGTCTTGATAAAAACTAATTGGTGTAACTATAGTTATTTAAAATGGTTTACGAGTTCGATTCGTAGAATCCATTAAAAATTTGGCTATTTTTCCGATCAAAAAAGCTTTGATAGCTCTCGCGTTCTGCAGATGTGTTAAATATTTCAAGTGTTGGATATTCTTTAATTTACTACGAATTTGAATAAGTGGATGATTCTAGAACAAATATGTACCACTAAGTAAAGGTTATGTACCAGTAAGAATACTTTCAATAAAAATTATGATATAAATAAAACATGAAAAAAGTTACTTACAACAACGTCATCCTGACAGATTATTGACGATAAGTAACGTAAAATGTTAAAACTTAAAATTTTAAAGTTGCTCCCAAAACTATCAGGACACTTTGTATTTCAATCCATATATTGCATATGTGATAATGTATCCACGATTGAATTTTATGTACCAAAGTTTAATCACATGGTCTCGTATTATGGTGCTGGTATATATTATATGGTATCCGTATATCGGGGCTTCTCATGAACCATGCATGAAACGTTGCGCACTCAGGTCGTAGTACTACGGTACTACTGCTGAAACCGTAGGAATTGATTGGTTTATATTTACATTTGTGTTAATTGGCAATGAGACATGATGTATTAGTAAGTATGAGAGTAGCGGTACCTGAACATTCTAAAAGACACGTGAAAATACATGTGAACATTTTAGTGTGTTTTATTTTATTACAAAATTGAAAACATGTTGAAATTGTTATATTTTTTCAAATGGCTATTAAAATTAACAGTAAAATATCCAGTATTGAAACACTTTTCGTCTATTCAGTCATTTTCACACTGTTCTCTATAAATCAATCAAAAATGTTACTGTTTGTTTGTATAATGGAATAATTTCATGATTCTAAAAAGTTTTTCTAGTTCGATCCGAGATATCGTTTTTCTTCCGAAACTACTAGTCCAATCGTCAAATGAACATGATTTTTGATTGTTTTGGGTCAAAGTTACCTTAAAAACTAAGTTTTATCAAATTCGGAAATAAAAAAAATTTTACGAATTTTTCGAGGGGGTACCCCTTAAAAAAATAGCAAAAAATCGAAAAAAATTTTCGTTTTCGCTTTGGACAAAACTCATGTTAAAAGGTAATTTTGACCTAAAAATTTCAAAAATCGGGTTTATTGAACATTTGGATGGATAGTTTTCGAGATAACGTTGAAAATCGATCCGGGATATCGATTTTCTTCGAAATTACTTGACCAATCGCCAAATGAACATGATTTTTGATTTTTTTGGGTCAAAATTACCTTGTAAACTCAGTTTTATCAAATTCCGAAACAAAAAAAATTTTACGAATTTTTCGATTTTTTTGAAGGATTTGTTTTTTGTTGAATTTATACAACGGATTCTTTTGCGTTAATGAAGTATTATTATATTAAGGTAATACATAAAATTGGCGAACGTTCGATTCGAAATTTAACATTCACATTCGCGTCTTTACAAAATACAATATTTATTACATCACTAGTATACAAAAAGAAATCGACAGAAACAGAACTAAGTAACAACATTTATATCACATATCTATATCATAAAGGTTGTATATAGTATATACTATTAAACTATTATACTACCTATGTAGGTACCTATGTGTGTACCAAGATTTGATGTTACTAATGGTACCTCGTACTGGTTACGATTCTATATATCCGAATGTAACAACACACATAGGTATACAAATAGACCAAGCAAAATGGCATTCAAGAGATTAAGTTTTTTTGCCACAAAAATATATATTATAAATGAAAGACTAATTCATCTAAAATATATTTAAATAATTTTTATTTTAAACTAGCTGGGAACTACCCGCTTTGCTGGGCAACATCCCCACTTGCACCCCTCCCTCCACATTTCCTTGCGTTGGATAACAGTTTTGTAATGTACACGTCATGCTTTTTTATTTGATACCCCACTTAGGTATATTTGTAAATATTCGATATTTCCTTCCCACTTTCTCGCTACACCTTTCTACCCTCCGAAGGTTAAAAAAATTTCTAAATGTAATTTAAAACATTCTGATCAAGTTTTGAACTATTAAAAGCCATAATTGAAAAATATGAATTTTTTATTCATGAACACCCCCGCAACCCCCCTTGTGGGTGGAATTTCGTAAAATCCTTTCTTAGAGGTTCTTAGCTGACCTCTACTTGGCAAAAGGAATATTCCTGCCAAATTTCAAGTCTCTAGGTCTTATAGTTCCAGAGATATCGTGATGAGTGACTATCTATCTATCTATCTATCTATATCTATAGAAAGTCTCCTATATATTTATAGATTAATAATTGCATTTTATTAATTATTTATAGAAAATAATTATGTTTAGGAACAAATAAAACGGTTGTGACGTATTAATAACGTACGTTGACGCTATGACCCAATCGGTTTCTACGAATATTTTATACTTTTTTATATTTAACATATTTGTGTAAAAGAAATTGCATATATTAAAAATTTTTTGGTTGAAAAAACTTCTCTATACAAAATTTAAAGATGAGTGTTTTAGTGGAATGTAATGGTTAAAATAATACTTGAACCATATATTTATATTATTTTCATTTCATAATTTCATTTTTGTATTCGATATTTCGGATACAAATATAGAAATTCAAAAAAATGAGCGAAAATCAATCAACAAATTAAAAACTAACAACTTTAGGTTGAGAATCTGCTTGTTTTAGAAGTTAAGTTAAAAATATCTTATTTGCTTGGACTAGAAGGTAGTAGACAAGTAGTAAAGGGTAAAAACATTAAGATTGAATAAGTATATATAAGTTAAAGGTATTAGGTATAAGGTTAGGTTATAAAGGTGTTGTATACCTTCCACTGTAGGTACACTGTATTTTTCATATACGACCTAATAACATAAAATATTTACTTATTTATATGACTGAATCTCACATACATGATGGACTGACTGACTAGAATGACTATCTAGCCAGTAAAGTAGAGAGATAGATAGTACAGGTCATATGGACACTAAATTCTTTTTATTTTCCGAGTCTGTGAATTATATCAGATAAATATAGAATTTTTCTTTTCTTTGTACAGTATTGTAGTAAGCTACTATGGTTTCTGCAATTCCCTCGATTTATTTCATGCCTTATTTTTAATTCCAAACCTGTTACGTAGTTACAATAGTTCTCAGCGTATGTGCCTTGTTATTAACAAACTACACAAAGTCATAAACACTCTTAAAGTAGCTTCATACGTCAAGGGATACTTATATTCATAATTCGGTAAACTACAAAATATTTTCCTTAAATGTGAGCCCATATGTCCTTTACTACTATGATGATATTGTAACTGAAACTGCTTTAACAATATACATTATACATGGATTTTCGCCATGGTAACCGGCTTCAACAAAGATGTAACTGTTAGTCTGGAACTTTTTTTTTCGAATTTTTTTTAATGTGTAAAACGAATAAATGTACAGTGTGATGCATTCCGAATACAAAAATAGTTGAACATCAATATTTCGATAAATCAATTTGAACATGAAGATTTAATAAATTTTCAGATAGAATCAACAAACCTGGACATATTTTCCCTATTTTTTGAAAACACGCTAGGTACAGCCAAATGCTTAAGGCAAATTCGTCAAGGGCAATACAGGACATTCGCCTGCGTCCATTAATTGCACCTACAAATTTCGACATACTTTAAATGTCTTTTCGTTCGATTTAATGCAAGAATGATATAATTTTAAGTCGCATTTCCTCCATAAGCTATCGATTTTCAAATATTGCAAATAAATATGTTATTTTTTATATTTGGATCACCTTCCGGATTTTACAGTAACCCGAAGAACTAAGTCCAATCTGATATCAGAATATGATGTCCCTCCTCAAACTCTAGTTTTGTTAATGTTATTTTTTGCATTGGTTAATTACAAAGCGAGCTATTAGCCATAATATATTAAAATCGTCCAACCTGTATTATTACTTATAGAAGTCCTTTGAAGCGAGATAAGATCTTTGGAACACTACAAATCTCAATTGCCTCACAATCTTACCTCAATTGCCAACATACATGCTTCCCTCCATGTAAGATTAACCATTCTTAGGACTTCCTCGTTCAGGAGTAGCTTTGTGATACTTTATTCTGATAGTCGTTTACCATTTTTACTAAGCTGGTTGGCTTCACAATTCTCTGAAATATCCCTGTGTCCCGGTGTTCATTATCCGGTTTACATTTATTTGTTCTGTCAGCTCATTTAAGGCTATATCTCAAATGAGCTGGCAGAACAGCATCTGGTTGGCAGATATGCCCAGTCTTGTGCTAGTTTTGAGGTTAGACAGACTGAGCTTAAGAATTTATGCGTTACAAATTCAAGAGTCCAGGCTTACCCAATCGCATACTCCTTTGATAACCGTTACTTCGGCTTGAAAAAACACTAAAATGATTCGGCATCATAAAACACATAAAATGAGTTAAGCGCAACTAAATTTTTATGACGAATTCCTACACTTTTTTTATGACTGAATATATTGATATTTATACAGAAATATAAACTGTATTTATTATATTTGATATATAGATTCGAAATAAATTCAAATCATTCAATCAAATAATATACCGATCACGGATGTAGTTTTGATTCTTAGACTAACATACCATACAGATGTAGTAGATACATGTAGAGGTGATGCAATTTGTATCTGCTCGTATATATATGTATCTGTGATAAGAATAAAATTGACGATAATATAAATATGAAGATATGTATATTTACATTTTATATTAACAATCAAAATAGTATGTATAAAAATTTATTCGACACAATCTAATCGAATTATTATACCATGTTTATGAAATATACCAAGGTATACTAAGTTTAGTCCCAAGTTTGTAACGCTTAAAAATATTGATACTATGAAGAAAATTTTGGTAGTGTTCATAAAATCACCTATGTCGTCTGAAACGATAACTAAAAACGAAAAGAGATATCAGGCTGAAATTTTTAAAGCGTACTGAGGAGGTAAAAAGTGAGGTCGAGTACGTATATAAACAACATAGTCAATTGGGTCTTGACCTATGGGTCCGTTGGACCCATCTTGTAATCCGTTAGTGTATAGAACAAAATTTTAAATGTAAAAAATGTTCCTTATAAAAAATTAACAACTTTTTTTTGAAACCTTTTTTTCGTAAACATCACTGTTTACCCGTGAGAGCACATATTATGCGCACATTGTAGTATTATATGGGTATATCAGTTACATGTGTATGTACGTGTAATGTGATAGAGTAATCAACACTATCTATACATGGTATTTCAACAATTGACTCAGTCAATTGTTTGTTTTCACTTACTGTTATTAACTAATGTTGAATTTTCTCTTTGTTTCTTGCATATTGTTTAATTTCTTTCAAATTTGGGAAAATTTATAGAACAGTCAAATGTAAAGGATGTGTTTTTTTGCAGACTCACATCTGTTGGTAAAACTCTTTACTGATAACCGATTTGACAACAGACAGTTGCTTTGTGCTTAGTTTGATTTGTCATTTCAAAATGAATAGATTTACGTCAGAATCACACTTGCAGAATTGTTTAAATGTGCTGTTTTTTTATTAAATTTACCTAGCTTTATTATATAATAATTTAATAAGTTATTTGTATTTTCAGTAAATAATAATAATTACAAAACCAAACCGAAGCATAACAAAAATAAAATTAATAAATAAATAAAAGAAATTAACAAAAATATTTCGTTTATTTGTATATATCGAAAAGGGTTGGTTATTATTATTATTTATTTATCGATAATAAATAATATAGTATTATATACAGTCTCTCTCTTTATCTAACTCCTACCAATTTTTAAAGCCACTATCATGAACAAATAATATTCAAAAACAAATACCCGAATTGTTGTGAAATTATTTTCAGCTTGTGCGAAAGTGTTACTTATATTGGCAGGTTTTCGAATTTTTGATAACGTTCTCGAGAAAAGTTAGATAGGCTGTATTTTAAAACCAACAAATTTGGCATTAATTTTTATTATATTATCATTTTTATGGGTCCAAATTAGCTTGGAAAATGCTTCATTATTTTGTTTGGCACATTTTTCTGTATCCGGCTTGCCTTATAAGTAAGTAATCTGTTTTAACCAAGGCTTAGGGTTTCTGGAACATAATTAAATACTCTTGATAAAGCAAAATTTCTCAAGAATCCACATAGCTGTAATTTTTAGTTCGTTAATTCTATTATTTTTTTTAAGTATTTTAAGGGAAAATACAATAAGATATCCAAAATTTTTCCTCATCAACAAACTATTGTATTTCTTACTGCTAATTTTTTAAAAATTTTCAAATTCGGTGCTTGATTTTATTTTCAAAAACAAATGAACAAAGTTATACTATTTCCTCCCGACTTTATCCTTTGTACTTCGAAAACAATTCGTTCATGAACAATACTCGAAGTAATAAAGAAAAATAATAAAAGAATACCACCACATAGTATGTTTTCCTCTCTTTATTTGGACTGCCAAAGGGGGGATTGGTATGCGTATATATTGTTTATTAGCAAGGATTTGTGTATTTTGTATTTTAGTCTAGGCGCTAAAGATATCTAAATCAGCGTCAAGATTAAAGATATTCTATGCGTCAACGATAGAATAAAATACTTACTAAATATTACAAGTGAAAAATTATCTGGCGTTAGCAGGAGACAGGTGGAGAAGAGTAAGTTCAATGCATCAGACCTAACTCGCGAACTATAATTTTGAAACTATACATTTTTTTTAAACAGTTTATTGAAAAATTCTACCAAAATTCATTTTCACAATCTTCATTAACTTTTTATTAGATTTAAAAAGCTGGATCACACATTTCATATAATTGACAAATACTTTTGAAAGCTTTTATTTAACTTCACATATCCTGGAATTTGGAATCAATATTTTACTCACTTCCCAGTTTCCGATTAAGCTGATATCTTCCATACTTGATATTCGTTAGTTTTAATTGAAAATTTAAATAAAATATACTCTTTAGGACCAAGCTTTTATTAAACTAAAAAGTAGAAAATAATTCTTCTTACTTGTTACTCACACATGACTATTGTAAAAGCTTGAGGCGCTTCGAATCATCTTTAATACTTTATCGCAAGTATGGCTCTTACAAATCACAAAAAGTTTGTCTTTTATAAAGTACTTTTTAATTTTTTATCCCCCATAGATGAATCAAAAGAATAACTCATTCATGGATCCTCCCTCTAGCGCCTTTACTATTTTTTCCCAACTATATGTGGGTGTACATCGTAGAAGTATGTCTATTTATCCATGTTTTTTTCCCGTTTATCAGTTCGTTTACTATTCAACTGGTACCGTTTTTTTTTTATTATTTGTATGTTTGTGGAGTGTGTATATATTTGCTGTATTCATTTGTTTAATCTAATCGTGATTTATGCGAAAAATGTACAAGATGTAACAAAAATATATGGCCATAAAGTGTTTTTACCATTAAGTAGATAAGTTTCCTCTACTACTACTATTTCAGTGCTAATGCTTTCCATGATAATGACAGACTAATTTTTTAAACCGCCAGCCCTCCAATTATTGGATTTGGATTTTCTTTGTTTCATTTAAAAGGTAGTTCGGTTTTTTTTAATTTTGCAAACTATTGAATACTCGAAAAAAATATTTTGTCTGTTAAAAATTGTCGAAAATTAAAATATTGTTATTTTTCAAGAAATGCATGCGATTTTCTAATCAAATTGCCTGGTTAAGTCAGAAAAGCTGACGCGCAGGTGGTAGTTCTTTGGATTTTTAGTACAATTTACTTCTAGAATATTCTTAGTATTTTTCTTAACCATTCAGTATTCCTAAATTCAAAATAGGAAAAAAACGAGAAATGTTTGTACATCACTTTTTGCTTATATTTCCCGAACTGACAATAACATAACAACATTACGAAAAAAAAGAAAAAACAAGCAACTCAAACATACATATTAAATTTTTCCTTTACAATAGACATAACACATATGAGAGATATTGCATGTTACATAGAAAATTCTACACACATATTTAAAATTAACTATAAATAAATCGAAACATATTTGTTACAAGTGCAAAACATCGATCAAGACAAGAGAACACTTTTTGATTTGTTTTTTCGGATTCCGTAAGTTAACGACGCAATATATTTTCAACTTAAGAAATTGATCCCAAAAATTAAATACCTCAAAATCAAATTTGACGCAAGCAATCGTCTGATTTGATAAGTTTCGAGTTTATCTGATTTGATAAGTTCAACTTTTATTAAAGAGAAATTTACGGGTTTACTGTTCTATTAAAGTTCAAGCTTGCAATTAATCATGAGAGAAATCAAACAGTGCAAGTTATAGTTAGACCGAAATTAAGAAAAGTGATAGTAAGTACAATTTTTTAATTTTCAAATGATAAATTTTAGCTGAAACTAAAGAAATTCTAAGTTTTGTATCGTGGTTGTCTGTTAAGGTCTTTCCTAAAATAATGCAACAATTGAATTTCAGATCTAAGGAAGCTCTGAGAGCAAGAAAAATAGTAATGGTTTAGTGTGGAAATTACAGTTTAGTTCCCTAGGAACAGTCATTGTGGATCGTTGATAAAACAATACAGTTCCTGTAAAAACCATTGTAGTAAACAATTAAGTTTATCAAAGCTTACAAAGCATTCACTTAGTAGTGTTTTTATTATATCGAGAGTACAGAAATAAATCGTTGCTGATAGAATTCAAAAAGGTATTTCCTTCATTTTGGCTGCTAATATGCGCACATCTTGCACATATACCAAGCTGTATGTGTCCTTTGTGAATTCATTACCAACCACAGACCATTCGGGATTTTAAAACCCGAAGTATTAAACTGATTTAAGACCTACGGAGGATATTTTTAAAATACATAACGCCAAATCGAACAACTTTTTATAATATTGAAAACAAGTCGTAGAAAGGTGGAAAGGAGTCAGAGAACTGTTTAAAAAAAGCAAATTTTAACAAATAAACAAAAAAACGTATAAAATAAAGTACATAAACAGCAATCGAAACATAAATTATAGCAAAAACTGATAGCGATGATAATAATATTTGGTATCGTCATTTTGAGTATTATTATATATACATAGACAAGCCGTTACCCGTTACAATTTATACACAAGTATCAGCACACAAACTTCCTTCTATTTCTTAGGAAACTAAATAAGCTTTCGTGCTTTGGTTTGTGGTAAGCGCAATAAGATTAATATCCCTGAAGGGAATATCAATCTGATATTAACTCCCCTAAGATCATGGTACTTGCATTCCCATTGTTTCCAGCCTAATAAAATGCTGAGGAATGAAGAGATTGGACCAAAGAGGCAGTAGGTCAGGCTTCAGTTTCTGAATTTGCATGTTTACATCACGGGGGGATGCATGAAGGTAGGGCCTCAATGTTGCAAAGAACCATCTCTGGCAAACAGACGAGCCAACGATTAAATACATAACGTATATATGTAGATACAAGATACATATTTGAAAACGATATAATACCCTTTTTATGTAGCTTTTTAAATATTCGATATCTCTTTCGAGTTGAATACCTAAGAGAATTTTTTATGTTAAAATGGAAACACAAAATTTATATATAAATTTTTTGTGTGTATATATATATATATATGATTATTATTGAAAGTTTCTTCTGTATATTGATATGGGATTTCGAAATACATATTTGTATTCTTTTATTTCAAGAAGTTGAATCGTTATAGGCTGCGTTAGGTTTCGATAACATTATTTGCACAATATTATCACCCTATACCCGAAAAAAAATACAGGAATTATAAAAAAGAAAATCTAGTGATAATGAAATTGTTTTTCAGGCTAAACAAATCTGGCACAAGCATTAAAGATCAAGTTGGTTTTACTCGGAGAGTAAAAAAATTGTTAAATACTTATCAAGGTACATTAATTTTAGCCTCAAGTTTCCAAATGGTTGTAAATATTTATAATACGAACAAAATTTTGGGATAGATGTTCATAAAGTATCCGAATTAGTCCATTAAAAATTAGAAAGTAAATAAAAACAGTTCATTCTCGTTTATTTCATTTCTTTTAACAGAATTCTTAGAAAAAAGGAAACGAACAAATTACTCCGTTCATAAAAATGTTAGGATAAATATTTATAATTGGAAAAATATTTAAGAAAGTATGTGAGAAAATATTTCGATAATATTGATTCTATTTCAAAAAACGAACAAAAAAAGAGGAATTTTCCATTTTTTTCGCAGAATAAAATTTTAATTAAAAAATTGATAATAAATTTAATAAAAAACATTATCTAAAAAAAAAAAAGATAATAATTATAGAATTAACCTTTATTTAATTTTTAATAAAATAATTTTTGTACCTAATATAAAATTATGCTGGGAAAAAAATAATTTAATGGAATTTACTACCACTAGACATTGCGATGCTGGGAGTAGGAGAGTCTGTGTTGGGTGAAAAATAAAATACTGTGAGGGTGGGGAGCCATGTAGGCATAAATTTATACATATGTATACCTATAAAATATATTGTAGCTTATTTAGCTTAAAGCTTTAATGTTAATACTGTTTAATGTTTGTTGTTTCATATTAACGTATGCTACCGCATGATTAAGTAATAGATTTATTTTTACGCAGGATTACAGCTAATCCTAATTTGATGAAAGTTATGAATCGGGACTGTGATCTGATCATCTCTCACATCAATTGCTAGAAAACCTCCAAAAATATTTCAAGCCATCTCCGATAATTTTCATTCATGTTCACGTCGAAATATATCAGTGTTGGAATAATTTATTAGTAAGGGGTCAAAAATTTAGTTTGGTGGTCAATATGGGTTGAAGTGTCACCTTGGAAGCGATATGGGTGCCATTCATCAGGTTATATTGATTGTCCACGAAGGACACACTTAATCTTTGGAGCCCATTGTGATACCATATGTGTTTTCTAGCTTCTTCGCTGATAATTTCATTTATCAGCTCTTCAGTTATTTTCAGATGCTGAGTGCACCTTCTTCATGCATATACCATGCACTACACCAGCCAATCACAGCTATTAATTTAATTAATTTTTGTTGTGACGGCGGGAAACGAAACCGCTACCCCAGGCATTCCGCGCACGGAATTGGTTACGTCTTAACCAACTGAGTTACCAGGATTGCCCTCGTAGGCATAATTTTGACAATTTTAATTATCTTTAACCACACAAATCCTAATAGCTCAGGTTAATAAAATCAGACATGAATGGTAAACTATTCTGGGTCACCGGGTATTTGTTAAGGTTGGGTAAAAAAAGGGTATGATGGTTGTTACATATAGTAAGCCAGAGGGTAGAATTGTAATATAATTATAAATTCGACCGATTAGACTATCACACAATCTGGCTAACTCTTTTCATATTATATATGAAAATCATTAATATAATGTAAATATAATGTAAAACTTTTCAGCAAATTTGAATATATATTTTTTATAAAATCACAAAGTACGATCATCTAAATACCTACCAGGTAGTAAGAGGGAGACGATGTGTTGAATAATCAGGGACTCATGCATATTTATGGACCGTGAGTCCATAAAGGCGTGAAATGTCTATGATTCTTGTTATCTACTTTTTTCGAAAAAGGTAGGATTATAAGTAATAAAACTTAACCGCAGGGAAGATTGAGATTTATTTATAAGATGCTTTTATTTGCTTCACTTGTAACTAGCTAACTAACCAACTAACTAACAAATATTGTAATAAAATCTGAGAAATCGATTTTAACCGTCTCCTTAAAATTACTTTTCAAGTAACTATAAAAATAACCTAGATAAAAGCCATCATAGATTTGTTTGTATCTCTTTCTAGGAAAACCGAATTTAACATGGAATTCTTATGGTTAACATAGTATATGACGTCAAATACTTCGAACTTTCTGGCTAATATCAGTTTAAAATGCTTATATCATTCGTAGTTCTTGGCCAATTTTAATTTTAATTTCACTTTTTGTCATCACTTTTCCGGTATTTTCATAATTTCATGAATATTCCCTATTCCCAATTTCAATTTCCCTTCATTCGGCACTCATACCATTAAAGTCTCAATTTTCTGACTAAGCGTAATTTTATTGAACCTGAAAAACGCATACAATAACAATCATAGCCATGTCGTTTAATTGTAAGCCCACGGTCTAATATTTACCCCAATTTTTATCCTGTTTAAAAATCGGACACAAGTTGAACTAAAAAATAATTTACATATTTTTGTATATTTTCTGTTATCCTGTTCATATTAAAAAAATACCCGTTAATTTAAAATTTTTTTTTAATGGTATTTGTATAATTAAAATTATTTGGATTTGATAATTACGTTTTCAAGTACAGATTACATCATTAAAGCATGATAATAATGGACCTAAACCTACGTTTTTCCAACGTATTGGTCGAAATCAGAAGCTTACATTATAATTTTTATTCTCATTAAAGCTGTATATACAATAATATTATCCTTCATTAACTCGTAAGCTCATTATGAACTGAAAACTTGTTGGTCTCGTGTTTTAAAGGGTTCAAAGAGGCGAGTTTGATGAATTAGAAAGTTTAAGTTTCGAGTACCATGCAAATGAAAAATGAATTTTTCGATTGTATTATTTTTGGGCGAATTTCGAAAACTGCAGGAAACTTTCTATATAATTCTTTTTATGCAAATTTAGTATATACATATATTTTTTTCATATTAGTACAAGATCCGAATTAAGGTCGACCTTCACCCATCTGTTTACCGAATGAAAGTTATTTTTTATGAAATGTAAAATATTTACAAATATCCCTGTTGTGGGTTGCCCTAAAAAATATGGTCCAGACAACTTTTAATAAAAATATCAAACCTTGGAAAGCTTGTAAACTTTATTTTTTGACTGATATTTTGTGGACAATCATATAGCACCGTATTTGCAATAAAATTATCTTTATTTATATATGTGAGGCAATGAATTAACAGATAAACGTAATTACTATTCACAACTTGTATAAATGCGAAAATAGTGAACGAAAAGAGGCAGACAGCATAGCTGCTGCATATTCTTTATGGCTTTTACTTTCGAGTAGATCAATATTCGTTAGATATGTAAGTCAGTGAAAAATTTCAAAAAATTTTACTCTTGATATTTTCACTAAAAGTAGTCTTGACCACATTTTTTTAAGCAACCCATTGCAGGGATATTTGTTAACATTTTATATTTCATAAAAAATAACTTTCATTCGGTAAACAGATGGGTGAAGGTCGATCCTAATTGGGATCTTACTATATTGTGCTGTAAAATATCATAAAATGTAGACAAAAACAAACATTTTTAAGTAGGCAAATCGAAGAACACGTGAGTCCAAATAAAATCTCTTGCATATCTGAATCAAATTTGTGAGCCCTTCCCAATTTTGACGTAGTTTTCGTTCCATTTTTGATGACTTTTCGATGAATGATTATTGAATGTCTTGATCGAATAAAACCCTTAAATTTTTATATTTTTTTGAAAATGAAATCCTAATTAATTTAGTGTAAGTTTTTGCTCGTAAACGAAAAAAATTTTAATCAACAAACGAAAACCTCATTAATCAATTAATATTCTGGGTAAATAAAAAACAAAACGAGTAGTAAAACTTTTTTTGATTGTAATTTAAAGTAATCAACTTTTGTGTAAATTTATAAATGGCTATTGAGAATTGTGTTTTTATAAAGTTTTATTACCTAATTCTGTTTTATTCAATATGTCTGTCTGGTCTTTTGAGGGTGGTATGGTACACCGTTATTCACCCAGAGTCATAAATATAATGATTATTTTAATTTTTATTTCTTTTTTAATTATTTTTGTGTCTACAAGAGACATTTCGTTTGCGACGAGCATGCTAAAGTTTTTAATAACACAATTGTAACTTCAGATTCTCTGGCCTGGAGAGTTCGATATCACATTGTCCAAGATGAGTTAAACCAAGTAGAGTCGACTATAATTTTTTGTCCGAAATTTGTTTCACTGAACAAACAGCTGTGAACGACAGATTGTTTATCGAAGGAGTGGGCTCTTAGTAAAAATACTAGATAGAGTTCTAGTATCTCTTAACAGAAAAACCGGAAATCCAATACCCCCATTTTCTTGCCCAGGTGAAAAATGTTCGTTCAGCTTCAGTGAAGTAATTAGAAAATCTTTTTACACCAATGGATCGATAGGTGTTAGGCTAAAACTATTGATATAAAAATTTTAATTTACATACGAACGAACACACAAATGAAAGTTATATTAGGTTAGGTTAGAGTGGCTGTCCTGGGGTGGGACACACTTAGACCAAAGGGTCCGTTGTGATACCGTAAAAGTTATATTACATGGAATAAATAATTTTAACTTTTTTAAATAAAGATCGGAATAAGATTTCAAACATTCCAGCTAGATGTATTTATCAAACTCTACATTATGCATATTATCTGTCTGTTATAAAGCACTTTATGTCAAAAGATTCAAAAGCTTAAAGTCTTTTACTCTCATTTCTTGTTTTCTTTTGTTTTAAAGAATGAATTAATTTTAAGAAGGTATTTAGTTTCATTTTCATGTTTAGCTTTCATAAATGTCATATTTAATGTACTTACTATTCCAAGCAAATTAGACATTTGATTACATAAATTCTAAAATGAGTAGTTCCTCAAGTTGCAGGTTTTTAATTTTTATAACGTATTTACGGAAATCATGCTTTCACAGCGCCTGGAAAATTACATATATTTATACATTTATGTTGCGATTTTCACTGATTTTTTAGGATCGATGACTTTATTATGAAACTGAATTTTAAAATTTATTTCAAATTTTTTGTGTACTTATATAAGTCCCTCACAGGTCACTTTTAATAGCTTTTGCTATCTCAACACATTCTATCACTTATCATAAAAAGATGAGTCTGTACACTTCAATGAAAAACGCACATTATTTTCATTCGAAAAATTGAAACAAATGAGAAAATTAAAATTTTTCTATTTTCTACTTTTTAAAACAAAAAACGTATACTGCGTCAATTTTACCGAAATTTCCAATCACTGTATCTACGCGAAACATCAGCGAATGTGGAGCTTCAAAAGCTCATTTGAAAACTTGTGCTTTTTAGTTTTGGAATTTATATTCAAAGTTCTTTTAATAAATATGCGCAGTGTATTTAGCTTGTCTTGTAATATCTATTTTTTTTTTAAATTTGTTTCATATTTTTACATTTCTACATTTTAAAAATGCTTCTTAATCAAACAGGGAAGTAAACCGCCATCCATCCCATCTTTTTAAATTCGGAATAGATGTTGATACCACAGCTAGTAGTTATTATTTAAAAATAATTGATCATTAATAATAATTAAATATATTTATTTAATCAAGCGTAATTCAATATTTTTAAATAATGAAATACATTTTAATAGTTTTATTCTACAAATTCAATATTATTTCATTTAAAATCCAACCAATGTGTTATATTTAAAACATTGGTATTATTTACAGAGCGTTACAGAAGAAAAAAGTTTTTCTTCTGTAACGCTTCTTTAAAGGTCAAAATATTGGGGGAAAAAAACATCGAGTGTATGCAATACATAGCTATAAATAGTGAAATTTCATCATCAAAAATTCTTCAAAATAATTAAATATAGGATCTAATAATTAAAAAACTTTTTTTAATAAAAAACAATTCATATTTTAATTAATTTAAAATCAAAAAAATTTGTTTATTTAAAGTTGGTAGAAAATACTTTGCTCTATGTGTTTTGCATAAGAAAATATGAAAGAGAAAAACCTCCTTCCAATTTCTTATTTCCAAGAACCTTAACTATTTTATGCTGTTAAAAGAAAAACCATTACCAATAGTTAGTACTCTTGCCCTTTTGTTGCACCCGGTATAATTGTATCAATGTTTAAAAATATTATCGTTTTATATAAATTGTTCAAATTAAAATTTCTATAATTTTTAAATAAACTGGTGGTTGAATCGATTTATTTTTCATTTAATAAGCGTATGTAAATAATAAATGTAGGTAAAATATAATATTACCTTATTATAAAAGTGCAGATAATCTGTTTATCGGTATTATTTACACATGTACAAAATAACTATAATTATTAATAAATAAATAAACAATAAAATCATATTAAAATATTATTCATGTATTTATTAATAAGTTATTTTTTACTTTTTTCTACCGACCCAATCCGGCTTCGTACCGGTCATCTATATATCCTTACGAAACCCCACGCTCGAAATTTTTTTCTCTTTCAAGTTGAAAAAATTTTTGTTTTGGATTTTGATGAAACTCGTTATATGGGGTAATTTGGTCCAAAAAGTATAATAAGAGTTACTGAGATATCGCAATATTTGGATCGATTTTAGTCCATATCTTAAAAACTATTCACCCAGTCATCAAATGCACCTAATTTTTGTAATTTTTGGGTCAAAATTACCTTATTTAATGAGTTTAATCAAAATTGAAGATAAAAAAGTTTCTCAATTTTTTGCAATTTTTTTAACCCCTTCGAAAAAAACGCAAAAAAAATTTTATCTTGGAATTTGATGAAACTCGGTGGATGGGATAATTTTGATCCAAAAAGTATAAAAATCAATTTAATTTAATGATTGGACCTATAGAAAGTTACAATGTCAGCGAGTATCATGGCCAAAACTTTATTTTCACAAAATTAAAATCCATAAAATTGTGAACAAAAAGGAGAATAAATGATGGCAATAACGTGACAGTCTTTGTTTTCAAAGGAGAAATTGTCCAGCAAAGCAAGCAAAAGGTATCTGCTAGTATAGAATAAAAGCATCGAGGGTTTATAAGCTATCATAACATTAATTTGGAAAAATTCTTTTAAAATGAAATTTAACTCGTCCAGCGAAGCGGTCTGATAACGTCTAGTAAGAAAATAATTATAAATTTATAGTAATTATAACTTTAGTGATAAACATAAGTAAATAAATAATAAAAATTATTAATTAATAAACAACAAAGTCGCTAAAGTGGGTATCCTTACATTATCATAATGATGATGAACTGATTTAATATGTTAATATTTTGTTAATGTAGAGTTTTAATAAAATTATATTTAAAAAAAAAAAAAAAAGAGAAGTTTACTTCAACAAATTTTTATGCAAATTATATCTTTTGTAGGTGTTGGGAAGGTGTGTGTAGTAGGTTTATTAAAATAAAAACTTAATTATTTTTAAAAAGAGAAAAGAAAAGTTGTTTAAAGAATTTCAAGTAGAAAATTAATAATAAAATTAAAGTTAAAAGATATTCGTTATGTGTGAGACAGGACCGAAGGTTTCAAAGAGAATTTTCTGTCTGTTCTGGAAATTTAACGCGTAAAGGCCAAATCATTGTCAGAATTGTAACATATCTTTTACCCCGACTATACAATGACGAGGGTTTTGTGTGTGACCGGTATATATGTATGTTCATGTCTTCCCTCCCAGTTTCTAAACTACTTATCATAATTTAAAAAAATGAGGTATCGTTAAACCTTTCTTGATAGTCCGCTGGTTATAGACTATATGGTGTCACATTGAATTGAAAATGGCGCTGTCTAGGGGACATAAAGCTATGATCGAAGAACAAATTTTGATTTAATAGCACTTTGATAGCATATTTGGTATCAAATGAAAGGGCGCAATTAGCACAATTTATCAAGAAACTATAACCAGAAAATAGTTTAAATAAAATAAAGATCAAAAACGAAAACTCTGATTCTCTTACGAAATCGTGCTCTTAAAAGTATGAAAACAAGACAAAAAGTTCATATGAAATTGTTATGATAAGTAAAATCGTTATTATAGTCGTGGGACCTCCTTTCCGTGCTGTGGTAAACTTTTTAATCTAAGAGGACCCCCGACTGTTATCATAACAATTTTGGATGAAATTATTTTCTTATTTTCATACTTTTAAGAACACGATTTTGTAAGTGAGTCGAGGTTTTAAGTAATGTCTTTGTCAATCTATACGCGTGGGTAGATCTTGATAGTTCTAACCTCAATTATTTTTATCTAAATCTTGTGAGTGTCACTGAAGAAACGACAGTAATGAAAATTCCATATGGCGGCCACCAGACGACATAATGTAAAAAAGAAAAAAATGAAACTATATTACGTAGTTTCAAATTTCGATAAAACTTGGACACTAAGAAAAATCGGGAAAAATTAGATTCAATTTATGATTGAATGTGTAGTTTTTGAAATTTCGTCCAGATTAAATCTGTAATTTTCTATATATCGGTTAAATTTCAGCAACGGTTGCTTCATATAAGATTTACAGACGATTAATTATACATTGTTAATTAATTTGGTACTGAATTCTAAATGAGACTCGATATTGTAACGGTAAAATGCTGATACAGATAGAATATTTTTCGAGATGAATAAAGTAGGTAGTATTCTTACTCACTTATACACTGGATTCACTAATTTAAATATCAATCTAATTTAAATTTTAAATGATATCTCTTTAACTAACTTACCTTAGCTTTTCAATTTTTTTTTTTTATATAATATATTTTTTATTATACAAATATTAATTTGTACTTTATATTTATTTATTAAAATCTTTAGTAAGAATAAAAAAATTTTTTTTTATTAAAAGTACCATAAAAAAAATGATAAATTTACATAATTTTTTATGAATAACTTTATTATTTTTTACTATGTTTTATGGTAAATAAAAATATTATAATAAAAAACATTTATTTAAGAAAAAAAAAACCAAATTTTTGTTTTGTTTGTGTATTTTCTTTAGCTGCTGAAGAAGAAAAAAACTGTTTGTAAAAAGTTTCCGAGATAGTCTTTGTTTTTTTAATATTTTTCTTTTTTGGCATAATATAAGCACTATTTCATAATTTTTTTTATTTAAGGGATATAAACTCGTAAAGAAAGAAAAATGACTTAAATTATACACTCATGAGATATTTCCAGTGATATCTTAGGACCTGTTCATACAGGCGTTTCACTAACACGGCAAGTTACATCTAAGTCTGAAACGAAAACTCATTTGTAATTTTTTCCAATCTGACAATTGGACAGTTTCTAAATAGCCTTCTACATCCTATACGCAGGGTAATATCCTGGACAGTTTCTATATAACCCAAGAACTTATCACTTTAGTAATTGTTGAAAAACTCCTTTACTTAATATTTTACTTACGGGCTCTGCACATGCGTCAAATATTTCGCACATTAAATATTTTTTTAAATTAATAATAATAGTATGTAAAATGTAAAATGCAACGTTAGCAAAGAAATCAAAGAGACGGTAACGAGGAAGGAGAGCCCTTTTGCTTCATTCAACTTTATTTCCCGATGTTTTTCGATGAATTGGGCATGTGTCAAATTGATATAAGATTTACCAAGTTTTATAAGCCTTTATTTTGGTAGTATTCACAATAACATCCTTTTTTTACTAAATTTTCAAAATCCTATTGGAAAAGGACACTTTCCCAGCTATACATTTAGTGACAAAATATCTTTTTTTAATCGTTATTTACTATTTGTTTAGATCTTCCTGTTATACCTTTGAGAACCCTATATTTATATAACGATTACTTATTATACAGGTTAAGTAGACGTTTATCCAGACAGTTCAAAGGATAATGATAATGACTAAATAAAGTCTAAAGATTAAATAAAATAGATTTCACGTGAGTAGTTGCACACAGTTTTTAATTCTTTTCATCATAAAATTAAATACACAATTTTTAGTAAATCTTTAGACGGGATTATTTTAATATCCTACAAAATACATATATCTCACTTTTTGATCCATTTTCAGAGTAGAAGCTTATATATTTACATTGTAAAGGTAAACTGTAAATCAAAATCTTTGTCTATTAATATAAACAACGATATATATTTATAAACAGAGCCGTTGGTAGATTTTTTTTAGGTGGGCCAGATAAAAAACTTATTTTAAAAAAATTGCATGAAATTAATCCAAGAAATCGTTTTTAAAATAGGTCGTTTGTCGCTGAATAACAATGTCTCCAATTATCAAAAAAAACAATATTCAATAATCTGGAAAAATGTTCGTCGGAATCTTGAGTCTTACTCTTTTAGTCGCAATATGGGATGAATTTTTGTGTTTTTTGGTCTCATTTACCCTATTTATTCTAGAAATAGTGGAAACAAAGATATCTTTCTAAGCGGATCGATAAAATCCTAAAACTCAGGTTTCGGTTAACTCGAAAAGACATAGTATAATTTTTAGTGATTAGCATACAAATATTTGTCTAAGAGTTACCATAATTTATTCGTACCTACTTCTTAGATTTTTATAATTTGTATAAAATTTCCGATCAATCAATCATTCTTTGTTCATTTTAGTTTTCCCGGTTTCTAAGTGTGATCGCTCTGCTCCAATTTTGAGCTCAGTTATTAAAATTCTTCCAGCTAGGAAGTATTCTTTTCTTTTGTTCAGATTTTTATGATGTTAATGTTTTGCCTTCCAGTTTCTCCACATGTGTATCCTAATATACACTTATGTAAACCAAATATAATATATTGTTGCTAAGTAGATATAGACGTTTTTCGAGATACATTTAGACCGTGAACCCACAATGAAACAAAATTTCAGTGATACTTGTTGTCTGCGAATTCAAGTTTTAGTTATGGTACACAGTAATAAATTATTGTGGATATCACAATGTCAGTATTGCTGTGAACGCCATACTGATTTAACCATTGGGCAAATTGGACCATAAAACATTACCGGCGATACCCACAGTAATTTTGGTGGATAGCCCAATTCGATACTGTAATATTACTGATGCTAACATAGAAAATATAGTAACTGTCTCTATACCATACCAGTAAGAATCACAGTAGAAAATGGTTTCTATAACATATCCATAAAACTTCAAATTAGCTCGATTATGAGCTACTGGTCTCATTCGTATATAGCTCACATATAAGTACCTACCTATCTACCAAACAACGTACCTATCAAATACAGTGAAGATGTCTATCAGAGTATATATACTTGTACAGTATACTAGCTCGACTCGTGAGGAATTTCGCAATGCAGTACCCGGAGCAAAATACAGGCTCAAGAAATAATATAATGTTAATAATAATTTACATCCTTTCAATTTTTAGGTAATTTTATTACAGATATGATATACAAATTACATAATGAACAAAATTAAATCTTAATATTACATCTGTGGCAGTTCTTTCCTCAGTGGTACATTTTTAGACCGTGCGTCTATCTGTCGTCATTAGCCATCACGAAAAAGATATCGTGTACCACGTATAAAACTGGCTAGCGAAATAATATATAATATACCAGAACCATCTACTGGCTAGTATATCTATCCTGTGACTACATGTACACACGATTGTATATAAAAAAGGAACGAATGAATGTCAAAGGATAATCTTTTTTTGTTCATATTTATAAAGAACACGTATTAGAAACGTGTTCTTATACATATGGTACAGGGGAGTGCAGAAATAGCTGTATAATGTGTAATAATAAAATGTATGTTTTTAGATATGTGTTTTAAATTGAAATTAAGGATGTACGATCGCCAGGGTAGTTTTGGATAAAAGGCTTGATATTTCTTTTATATGAAGTTGGACTTAGTCTAAACCAGTTCTAAAAATTTCATGGGGGGAGGGAGTATCAAAATATATTTTGCAGTGAACCAGACTTTGTTTTCCGACGATGTGGATTCTCGCCATTAAAGTATTTCTTAGCTGGGAAATCCAATTACGTCTCAAACATTTGAGAAATGTTCAATATCAGTGCTAATCAGAAAGAACAATATATGTATATTTCCTTGCATATCCGTTGATGCACCCGCCTGTATATACCTACATATTTAGAGATGTATATACAATTTTTATATCCGTCCATCTACCCAGCAGCGTACCCACCAACGGACAGACAGACAGACAAACGGACGTGTATGTACATAATCTGTGATGATAGAAAAATCATCTTCAGTCAAACTAAAGTTCTTAGAACTTCTTTTTTTTATGTTGATACGCGATGGTGTATCTATCCATCTATTTAATCTGAACCATGTGATTCGTTTTCATGGGAAAACTATTTAAAAATTTGAATTTGATTTTCCTTCTTTATACAGCGTTGATATAGAAAGGGAACTCGAGACATGTATTTTGAGATGATTATATTTCAAATTTTACCTCTTGTCTAGAATTCTGGAAAGAGTGAAAGACATTATCGATAGAAGAGGACTTGTGATTTCAAATTTTTTGAATTTGTTTTCAAGTATGCATGAAGAAGGTGAATAATAAAATATAACTTCAACGTAAGAACCATTTGCTAAGTCACTTGCTAATAGAAATGTCTCTCATTGCAGCGGATAGGCACATCAAGTAAGGCAAAGAACGAGAATGTGGAGGTGATACTAATGGGGTCTAGACTACTTTGACTAGACTATCTTTAGTTTTATAATATTATTTAGATGTTTAAAGAATTCTGCAAAAATCTTAAAATCACTCTTTAAGGGATAGGGTCCATCTAAAATTCTATTGTGAGCTTACTTTTCTTAGCGATGGGAATTTAGTTTTCATGATTCAAGGCCCTTTAGTAGGAGTTTCGAAGCACTTTTGCCAGAGTTGAAATAATTTCAAATATTTGAAAAAATTTCCACCCCAGAACTTCGCAGTTTAACAAATTAATGTCGATAGCAAGTGTTCTAAGCTTTTATACACTGTAAAAAAATTACTAATTGAGTACTTCGTTGTTTGTTGTACATCTTGAGTCAACGACCTTGATTCAAGAAACTATTTGATAGTCCAAAAATTTTCTTGAAAAGCATACTTGTTTTAGGGCTAATACATTTTTATTGACAGTGTACCGACTTACGTTGGGACACTCTATATTTTTAATGCACAATGTAAATTATATGACATCTAAAGAAGTCAATGTACATAGCACAAGATTTTAACTAACAACTTCACACTTGTGCCACCAAAAATAAAAGTGTTAAAAATACGACTTGAGCATCTTCTTGAGTTTTTTTTTTTTTAGTGAATATGTGATGTGATCTTTCGTCAAACACATTTTCTTCACACACAAGAACTGTGTGAAAAAAAAGTAACATCAAAAATTACATCCTTTGCATAAATAATATTCTATTTATTTTTTAGATCTCAAAATATAACCCTCACACGAAAAAAAATTTATATCCATAATAATCTGCACACATATTCTCCTTCTTCCTGTTTTAGTCCAAGAACCAATCTATGAAAACTCTCTAAACGATCAAAGATTGTATTTAAAATTGGTTTCATCATTCGAAGAAGATCACACGAAGAGACATGCGAAATCTTATAACTTCTGGAATTAGTATATAAAATTTGCAGCTCTAAGGCAATTCTAGTTACGCTCCACTACCAGATGAGGCTGATTCTACCACTCTTGTGTCAAACCAATAAACCTTACTTTAAGTAAATTCAACTGCCTTTGAAATTCTATTCAGGAAACTCAAGATTTAAGAAAGTCAGTTTTGAGAAAAATCCATAAACAAAGCCAGTTTTCTGAGGTTAATAAATTGAATAAAGAAAACAAGTGAAATTTACAAAATTTTAAAAACCCCCCGACAAATTTTTCGGATACGGAAGCCTCAACTTGCCCTTGAAACGTTTATAAAAACACCCTCCATTAAATTACCTTTTTCCTTAAAGCATTTTGAAGATCGTCGGCAATTTGTAAAGAACCCTAGACTCGTCCTTGAAACATAGCTAAGAACACTCTCCGTTGCCACAGACAGGTACACAGGCAGGCACACACACATAGCGGTCAAACTATAACACCCCCATATTTTTTAGTTTGGGGGTTAAAAAATACGAGAAATAGAAGTATGCTAGGGAATTTGTCTTGTTTATTTTTCAGTAAGTTTATATTTTATAAAGGCTTTGTTATATTTTTATTTCTGTATTCTGAAAACATAATTGGACGTAGCAGCTACCGAAAAATACATTATAAGTTTTCTCAGAGGTTTATTTTCAGGACTTGACCCATCATAGCAAATGAATCCAGCTCTCGTACTAAACTAAACGTTAAAACTAGTATACTTAGGACTATATCTCGTACTTTTGGCGTCAAAATATATTAAGGGATTTTTTTCTCACATATAAGTGTATTTATATAATGTTATGGGGTATGAATATGGATACTAATAGAAAATATATGTTTTGGAATAAATATAAAAATTTTCTGGTATGTATTAAGGATTTTGGAAGATATTAAATACATGAGGAAAAAAAACGAAGTAAATTATTAGGATACTCTTTTTTTTCTGTTTAAAGCCTATAATAATGTAATACAAACATGTTCAGGAAAAAAAAAAAAAAAATTCTAAGAAAATTTTACCTCTTCATACTATGTATTATATTTTTTATTTTTTTTAGCACTTTTTTGGATTTTTTTTAAAGACCGATGAACCACAGTCCATACAATCATTTTGTTAAACTTATATGAGAAGAAATAGTAGTTTTCGTCAATTTTATCCATGTTAATTTTTTTCAAAATGGGTAAACTCTCCCAATTTCTCATAGCATAGGCAACAAAAGGAAAAACTGGTAAGAGTGTAAGATGAGACATATTTATGATGAAATTTTATTGATTTTTATAAAATTTTCTCATAGTTTCCTATCAAAAAGTGCAGTTTTCCTATCAAAAAGTGCATTTTGATTGATTAACAGATCGGTGTAGATTTGTTCATATCATATGAACAGGTAAGTCAATATAGGTAACTACATCGCTCTGTTAACTAACTGAAATTAGTATCAGAAAAAAAGATAATTTAATTATGTCATGCTTGCAAAATTCGTTCATGGAAACAAATGATTAAAATTAATTTAATTAAAAATAGCCATAAACACTTAACAATAATATTTTATAAAAAATATGTCTCAGTTAGTTATCAGATGGGTGAAGATCGACCTGATACCTTCTCTTTGACCATGATGCAATGTTATAAAACATTTTGTTACGACTTGACTTGTGATATGCTGTACAATCACCTTCAAAGTATGCATCCTTCATATTTTTACTATAGAATTTGGTGAGCAGTCACACGAAATAGATTGGCAATAATACGCAAAAGATAAAAAATCTCATTTTGATTGTTTATCAATCTGCAAGAAAATTTGTAACCTCAGTGATCGGTTACTTTTCTTTGTCACGAACAATGTTTCAAATTTTTCGTTTTGGTTGACAGCTAAAAGGGGCATCACTTTCATTTCAGAATGATTGATGACCGGATATTCTAATTAACTCTAAATTCGACACTGATTTCAACTAAAATTCTTTAAAAGGAGTTTAATGTCTCGTTTGAGCTCTCAAACAAAGTCTTTATATTCACGAAATAACAAGATTCCTTCAAAGAATTTATATTCTATTATAAAATTTCTTATCTAATTTTAGAAAATTAAACACGATATTTTGATGTAATGAATTATAGTTTTCATGCTTGGTATGAGTTGATTGCGAGTATGGTAGGTAGTTTCTTTCAAGATAAGTGGATCCCTATCCCATCATCTACCTACCTACTTTTTGAAGTATCTACCAAGGTATGTATATACCTATCTACCTATTCTTCTAAGATGAAACAAAATACAATGAATGTATGTATGTGTGTATGTGTATAAGTAATATTATGGATGACATTCATGAATTATTTTATAAAAGATGATTCTAACAAACAACTGTTTGGTAACCGAGCTACATACCAAAGTATCTAGATTTACCAGATGTTCCAGGACATATTAAATTAAAATTCCAGTGTATCATGCGGTTAAAACTGCTGCATATAGATCTAAAGAAAATCCAATTATGGAAGGAAAATTTTTCTTTTCCGTAAGTTTTAATAGCCGAGTACTTTTCAGAATATGTGGAAAACTTTTAATTGCGCATAAAAATTTGAATATTTATTGAAATTAATCAAACCATAAGATAATAGGTATATAAAGATCATGGGACCCTGGTGTAGAAAAATTTTGACGAAAAACAAAACGTGTTTTTTTTAACTTTCTATGTAGATGGACACGTTATTACTAACATTCAGAAAAGACACTACTTTGAATGTGTACATTAGCGAAATAATAACATTTACTTTACCATGGATAAGTTTTTCGATTTAATTAGTGTGCTAAATTGGTTAATTATTCAATGTCATTGCCGCATTTCTTCTCATTTTATATATTTTGATAGCTGGCAAATCAAATTTCTTACAATATTCAATTGAACTGATTTCAAGTTCAATCATCTTAAGATTTCACTTCCGAATTTGATTTTGATAGTACAAATGTTGTCCCAAAAGTCACATTTGGTCAAATGTCCGCGTCCTTAAATATTTAAGATCAAAGGCCGCAAAAATCCATTTTTTATGATATCTCGTGTCCTTTGTCTTCAATGTTGTTTACATTAATCATTAAAGTTGTTGAAAATAAATTTCTCTACAAATGCCTGAAACCATTTTTAAACGTTTATCCGCTTTTGAAATAGAGGGAGCAGAAGATGGAACCCTCAATTCTACGTACCTTAGTGCGGGATGTATCGTGAATAGCCTGTAGTTATCTCATAAATTGGGCAAAGGACTCTTTTAGAGAATTCCAGAACCTGCTATTTGTGACAAGACGAGACCAACCAGCATCTGAAAAATTTGGGGTTTGAACCTGCAATTTTCCAAGTTCCCTAAAATAGAAGGCCTTGCCGAAAAATTCTGAAATGTAAATGAGGGCTTCACATCGGCTGGTATATGCGGCGATGATGTTCGGCGAGGATACTTCGCAAATGATAGAGTATCGGGGGTAACAAATATGTGTTAAGCCTAGCCGTTTAGTTATTTATTACCAACGTTTAGGCTTTTTCTGAAACATTCTTTACCTAGAATTCACCTTATACACATGAACAACAATCATAATGATAATAATAATAATAATAATAATAATATTCAGAATCAACGAACCAAAAAGCCGAACAAAACGACGAACACAAATAAACAAAACCATTAAGTCAGCATCTCTCCAACTCCAAAATTATCATATATTTTATTTTAAATTAATGTTTTAACATACATTTGAGTTGTGTTTTTTGGGGTTGTTTGCTGTGACATTTTGACTTTTAATAATAATACATTCGTACGATATACGAGTACTTGGGTGTGTGTTTGTTAGACAGGTAATAGATAATTTTGGTAGCCGTAAAATTGTGTCTAATTTATAATTTTATTTGATTTTAAAAGTTTTTATTTTTTAAATTACATTTCATCGTTTTTTAATCAAATTTTTATACGATATTTAATTGATATCTAAGAAGCTTATTTTGAAATCTATAAAGCATTCGAAATCGCAAAAATTTTTATATTTTTGGATCAAAATAACTCTTGAACATGATATGTACCTATAATGGGAGTAAAAATCATTTTCCGATTCTGTGAAACTTTCTCTAGTTTTGTTCCAAAATGAAAGTTTTTCATTTCAGCTCAATTGGGAGCAATTGCTTTACTTTTAGTCAAAATTAAGCTTTGAGAACAGAATTTTTAAACAATTCATCAACAAATATTATAAATGTTGAATATATAAAAATACTTAACTTGGCCAAAAAAAAATGGTCTACCGACCATCGCCATAAGTTTTAAAACAATATAAATAATTAATTTTCTAACAAAAAATTTTTCTACAAGACGTATGTATATGACGCTTGTAAATACGTATCCATTAAATTTAGCCTTATTTAAAACTTAATTAAATCTTTACTAAAATAAGTTTTGATAAATTAAAGTTTTGTTTAATATTTTAATTACAACATACAAAACTTCTTGTCTAAAATCGTTTTATAAAATACAAAAGCACTTTCTTCTTTCTCTATAACTTTCTCTCATTAAATGTTTCACTTAGTGTTTTGTTTTCAAAAAAGATTTATTTATATTGTGTGATGTTTTGTAAGTGTGTGTAATATAATCAAATTTACGCATTTGAAATTTATTTATTCCTATCTTTAAAGCATAATTCTTCTTGTGGTCGAGGAAAAAATGAAATTTTAACATAACTCGGCGTAAAACAGCAGATGATTGTGAATCGAATGTAAATAATAATTATTACACTTTTATGGTAGAAGCGCAAGGGAGTAACTACCAATTGGGAACATCATTTCGCCATGTAACAACCCAAGCCTTTCAGAAGGGGTTGAATAAATTGACGGATATTATTAAAACATAGTAAAACAAGTGTCTAATAATAGTGAAGTTGATTTTTCAAATCTTTAATAGTATGCAAGATATGAACGTTTAAAATTCCTAATTAAACAGACAGAAAAATACTCACTAGTGACATCCAACGTGGGTATCGCTATATAGATAAAAGAGATAGCTAACTTCTTCGATTTTGAATCAATTTTTTAATTTCACTTTTTCACTATAAAAGGTAAAGTGGTTAATTCGACATCAGGATTATCCGCTATTAAAAAAGATAACTCATTCTTTTAGTGATCTAGTCATTCTATAAACCACTGCTGTTTTTGAAAAGATTTAACCCTGGCTATGATCATTGCCTTCTTAACTGCTTGACATTACTAGTGATTTTCCCAGCATAAAAATATTTTATTCATCACTTATTGTTTAGTTTTACCCTTTTTTTTTTAAATGGATTTTCGTCCATTATCCACTCAATCACTATAAAACTATTAAACTCTTACCTAAGACTAGTTATATCACTGCGTCATTCTTATCACCTATTGCGTTGGTCACCCTCTCGAGTAAATATATTCAATGTATTCACATCTTGAATCTAAGGAGATTCAACAGTGATAACCATTTTGGAAAATTCAATTTTTGTAAGCATACAATCGGTATCTAGATAGAAGTTAAAAGCGTTGCTAAGTTCTTGAAAATGAAAAAATTTCTTCTTGCTGATTTTGTTTTTTAAATCTCTGAATATTAGTTATTTAGACAGATAATGAGAAAAGTTTTTGTGAAATTTTTTGAATATACAATAATTTTCAAAAGTTTTTAACTAAATTTATCATGATAATTGTTTAATTTTCGATACATACTCCCTTGGTATATCATATTATTGGAAAAAAGCACCATGAAAAAGATTTCAACAATGAATAATGATAGGAAACCAGAAAAAGGAAGCTTGTAAGAATTATGACGTCTCGACGCCTCTATGTCCTTTAGTATTTTCCATCAAATTATTTACAAGAAAATGATTTATCAGAACATTATCTCTATTTTGTTTTTACAAACAGTGACTAACATGATGACTTTTACACAACAAATATAACATTTAAAATTGTCACTATGCCAAAAATAATAAATCATAAAGTGCATAAAACACCATAGTTTCAACATTTAGTTTTTAAAGCTCACAGTACACTACACATTGAGTCACTCAAGCAGTGCACAACGTTATAGCATAGTGTAGTCTTGTGTTTTATGAATCAAAAAATAAAAGTAATAAAAAAAAGTGAACATTTCTATAAGTAATGGTTTAGTATATATTTTAAGTAGTGTAGTGTAGAGTTTAGTTTAGTGTATACCCAACACTGCCACCAAGTATTACCAATGTATACTCATTTTACCGTTACCTCCACCAACATAGCACTAGTACTCCATATTACTTTACAGAGTGTTTGGGAAGATAAATAATATGTTCTAAACGTAATAACATTTATTTTTAAGCGATCCAATACTTATGTTTTCTTTATCGAGAAACTTATTGAGAACGTTGACTTAAGAAAACTTGACTTGTTTTATAACCGTTCACAGCGCTTACTTCAATCCAGTAATTTTTGTAGCAAGCAATGAAACTTGATAGTTGATATAAAAACGTTTTCTTTATAAAACTGTTCTTAAAGCATAGAGATACTCAACTATCTAGTGTCAACTGCTGAGATATTTAAACTTGTGGTTGAAATTATTGGTAGCATATTTTCAACTTTGATGATGAATTTTCTTATAACTTCATGAAAATAGACGAAAAATGAGAATAAAATTTTTCGATATTCGACCTTGGTTTTCGAAATATCGAAAGCTAAATAATTAAACCGAATTTTCAATTTTCGATATTTTGAAAATTACTCCAGATATTGCAAAATTTTTTAGCCGTTTTGCTTAAAACTGACCATGAGTTCTTGAATTTATATTGCACGGCTTTCCAATGTTTCACCAAAATTTGTTTTCAAAACTTATTTATTACCGATTTATCAATATTTTGATATGTTTGATTGAGGTAATTTTTTTGTGAACGTGGCTAAATTGTCGCGACTGTCTGGTTTTTGGCGAAAAAGTTTGTCTGAAGTAATACCTAAGAGTAATTGAATCAATCATAGCTACTATGTTGGAGTGATATTCAAACAGTAGGTATGACAATTCTAACAAAACGAGATTTAAATCAGTGTGGCAGTTTCCTGCAATATTTAAAGTCCACACGTAGGCCCATATGTTCTCACCTAGTGTTTACAATCCCTTCAAAGTATGGTTCTTAAGACGTTATTCAGGAGCGCCTTATAGCTTTTTCAAGATCTCACGACTTGGTATGAAGTTTACTGACAAATCACATGTGCCTTTAGCTTAAGACTGAAAACTTTTTCACTTGAACAAGCTGTTAATTTTTGTCTGCATTGTTTTTTCCACACTCCTTGTACATACTGTGTGTAATGTATGTGTATATACGTTTAAAACAAAACTCGAAAACTGTAAACTAAACGAACTAACTAAGTATTTATTTAAACTTTTACAACATGTTTGCAATTTTAACTTTTTAAGCATTATTAATTTTATAGAAAAGTTATTTTAAAACACACACACATTGTAACTCCACTGTTGTTACATATCAAAATGTTGGTGTGGGTATGAGTGTGTTTGTGTGAGTATTTGTCAAATAAAATGAATAAAAAAAGGTGGAAGTTGGTGGAACATTGACTTATATCAACCCAATCCAATCCTACTTCTTCTAATTTTATGAAAACTTATTAAGAAACAGTTACACATCCGAAAACATCGAATTGTCTTAGGACAAAGCAGAAAGTAAAAACTTTCGTACTTATTCAATATTGGATCGGAAATCATACAAACTTTAGAAGCTTGGAAGATATTAGTGTATAGTTATAGAAAATTAGAAAGATTTTGTACGTAGAAGCCGAACCTTTTTTTGTGATCTTTTATAATCACGGGAGTTTTCTGGTATTTTATCTATCTGGTCGATTTCGTTAATATCATATAAAACTTTTACGTTATGCCAAGTCATAAATCATTTTGCCAAGTCACATTAACCAGAAATTTAAATTTTGACAACTATATGATAGATTTTCATGCATTTTAGTTACCAAATCAATTGAATCTTAAAAAACTGATTCTAAGAAAAAAACGTGGAAATTTTCTTTCTCGTAAGCTTGTTATTTTCCAAAATTTGCTTCCAATCTATTAAGAATTAAATTCTACTGTAATGAGTCTGGTATCGTACGAAGTTGGGAGGATCGTTTCTCGACGATTACAATTAAGCCTGGAGGCTTAAAAAAAAAGTTGTAGTTATGGATAATTTTAAATAAGAAGTCAGTCGCTATGAAGAGTTCTCTATGGTTAGTATTTCTAGAACGATACAGTAAATCTAAGACCTATAAAATTACAAAACCACCATAAAATTCATTTTAAGAAACAAAAATATTTTTTATAATTTTCTACTAAAAACTTATGAAACCTTTCAATAATATGAAAATTAGTTAAAACTCTTCATATATAGATTGTTTAATGCTATTTCTATAATATGAAAGATGAAAACATTTTCCTTGGAAATCTTATGAAAAACTTTCCAATGAAAATTTCAATCATGATTTATATAAACTAACATTTATTATAAAATTACTAACAAGACATATTCTTAGTGATGTAGAAAATGTCTTTTAAAATAATTGGAAAAGGATAAAATTTTATGAAATGTATTTATTCATTAAAGTCTGAATTAAAGGAGGTTAGCTTCGGGGAAAGGTTTATAATCACGAAATGGTGATAATAATACCAGCGAAAATATTTTATTTTAATGTTAAAAGATCCCAAACTTATTGTGGATTTGTGTTTCCAATTATTTTTTCTGAAATTCTGATATTATAAAGCTTGGATCCCACGTCATACTTGCATAATTTTCGATTAACGTGCACTTTTAGATCCGATTTCAAAGAAATGTCGTCTTGTTGATGATTAATACCTAAATTCCCAATTTTGACAATTTACGTCAAAGTTAATATCTCGGAAACAAAACAACGTGATTTGCCGAGAGAATTTTTAAATATCGTAAAAACGGACTCAGAGGACAGCGAGTTTTACATGCTTTGACTCTCGAAATCGCATTTTGTGCGGATGATTATATCACGATAAAAATTCTGCAAATTTGGGATCTCACAGCTAACATTGTTCCGAGTGTGTGAAAAAAATTGGCCAAATCTGTCGACAACTATCTTCATGTTGGAAATATCTAAAGTAATGAATTAAGATCCCAAAACAAAAGACGCTTATTAAATTCAAGACCGTTTGAAGTATTTCCACTTAAACCAAATGTCTTTTGTCAATGCTAACGATTATTTAATCCTTCGTTAATCAAAAATTCAAAAATAAAAAATAAAATAGAATATTCAGAATTCGAGGAAAAGTTAAGTAGAAAATATAGTATTTCCAAAAGAAAATCAAGTAGAAAATGTCTTTTAACATTATTAGTAAAAGATAAATTCTATGAAATATATTCTTCAAAAATGTTAACAAGCTAAGAAGGTAAATGTTGAAAGGTTAGTTGATAATTTTCACAAGATGGTGATAATAAGTACCCATTTACCCATCCACAAGTAGGGTAGCATTGGAATTAAATGAACTCTTAAATTCAAAGAATATCTATATGAATTAAATGAAAACAAAACTTTCTCGAAAGTTTCCATTCAAGTTAGTTATATACTTTAGGTATATACATAGATAGTTATATAGGTTAGGTTTTTAGAGGTAGGTAAGTAGATAGGTAGACACACAACGTAGATAGATAGGGTAGAGATGGCTGTATGGGTGTAGGTATATTACTTAGTTACTTAGTTATTTAATAAGGTAAACTATAAAACTTTAACTTAATGTTGACTTTTCGATCGTAAAAGTAACTTGGTTAGTTTAGCTGAAGATAGACAGAGCTATTTCAATTCAGACAATAGCTACGTGGAATGTATGTGTTTGTGTTGTTACTTTTAGAGTACTTTTACAACTCAAATATTTACAGTCTGGCCCAAAAAATAAATGATTTGATTCCGATCACAATATATTCATTAAAACTATGAAAATGTTCAGGTACACTTTTTTGTATTCACTTCTTGCTATCCGGGAACTGACCCAATGATTTAAATATTGGTTTTGATTCTCAAAAAATACGGAAAGGGATTTGGCATTACTTAGTTTTCTTCTATGTTTTCTATGCTTCTAAAAGCCGTGCTAATGACTTTTAACAAAAAAAATACAAGGTTTTCGTATCTTTCATACCTCGAAAAATACTTATCATAAAATGAGCCGGAGTTGTATGTTTTGAAGGTCTAAATGGTTCTAAACAAGCCTTAATCATGATGAAAGAACTGATTATTTTAGCGATTGAACGGCAAATTTCTGATGTATTGACTGAAAAAGTTGCTGTGGAATATCATATATATATTTCAGAGACTGCTCGCCCAATCGTTAAAGCAATCCGATTTTTTACGTTTTTGGTCAAATTAACTCTAGAAAATGATTTGTATGTTATTCCAAGATGAAAAGGCTTCAAGAAAAAAAAATTCACTTCGCAATTCAATGAAACTTGATATATAGGATAGTTTTAACCCAAAAAAGACAAAATAAGGATTCATTTGGCGATTAGATAAATAATTTTCCAGAAAATTCCTAAAATCGTCTAAGAAAAGCTTTGATTTAGGAATTATGAAGATATCTCGAAAAATACTTAATTTATCGTTAAATGTAAAAAAGTTTTATCCTGTTTAGAAACTTGTTACTCTAAATAATTCATAAAAATCTTATCAATTTTGTAATTGAATCATGTCTTATCCCTCCTTTACGATTTTAGTAAACATTACCTAAACGTCTAATCATAGGAGGGACAAAATAATTTTATTCAAATAATTCTCCCGTTTTTTTGTAATTTTCTTTAAATATGCTGTAGGTTTCGTACCGACTTACGTATACTTCCCATATTCAATAATAAACTTTTGTACCGTATTGTACTTACAGTAATAGTAAATACCTATAAAATACTATGTAGAATAGAATAAGTATAAACCGTATCGTATATTATATTGTTGGAATGGAATGGAATGGAAAGACAAAAACATAATGTTAAAACAAAATAAATTTACACTCCATTTATTTAGTTTGGTACTCATTAACTGTACGAGTACGAGTACGAATGTAGGTACCGCTACACTTCTACCTATACGAGAATGAGAGAGTCCATAATCAACACGATTCGACCATAATGCGATTGTACTCGAAAAACTACTATCCTAAAAATAAAAAGATGATGGTGTAAGGTGATTCAATAATTTTTGAACAATCATGTATTTCTGCCTAGGGGCCAACTTTGATATTTGTGTAGTTAAGCGTTTGAAAATCATTTCAAAATGGCTGAAAATCAGGTAGACTATTGTCAAGATCGTGCCTTACAACCTTTATCTCAACAAAGAAGTTGTCAAAAATTAAATTTAATTAACTTTTAATTCGAATATCGTTCGTAATACCAATTTAGAGGTTGACGTACGGTTTATAATTTTTCATGCCTCAGATCAGAAAAGTTTCCAGATATACAAATATACATGAAATAACTTTAAAAATAACACCTTTATTTTCATCCGTTCTAAATTAATACTTAAAAAAGAACGAGAGGTGTAGTGGAATACCTGGCCGGAACTAAGTTACTTTCGTTATAAATTGTGTATTATTGAATCACAAGAATAAATTTTATGGACAAAAGCCATTTATGAACGAACAGTCATCAGAAGTTGCCGAATTCGGAAGTTATTTAACAAAATGGTATTTAAAATCAAATCTATGGACGCGGGGTTTCAACCTGACGACCTTCCGCATGAGAAACGGACACCGTTGCCACAAGACAATGGCCTGATTAGAAATACAATTATTATGTTAATATAATGATCTATAAAAAAATATAGGTTGGCGTCGGGCACTTTTTTTGTCCAGCCTCCAGCCACTGAATATAAAACAATATTACGGTTGCTCCTAGAACGAAATTTATAAAAACTCTACAAGATTCATTTGTTGCATGCAACATGGTTGTCTTTTAGTAGAAATTCTCAGTATGACACTTTTTATCGAAGAACTATATGGAAAATCCTTCGGTAATTTTGAAGCATTCTGTAACAATGTGCAGTAAAATGTATACGCTCAATAAACCAATATTAGCATTATCAAACTGTATGACCAACTCCTTAGCAGTAACAACAAACACATAAATATATTTTTGTTTAAAGGACACAAATTCTAATGCCAAGTCTACACCAATAAAAACTAATAAAAAAACTACACTTTATTGTTTCTTTATTCTAAATAATTCTACTACTTCTACGTTTGAATTCATAGTCTAAGAAAGCGGTACTCAATCTTTTTGTCACACGATTACATTACATATTTTTATTTTTTATTTAACTCTTGTTTTTTCGGAATTGTATATAAAAACTTATTCGATTTTGGGCCCAGATAAGTATTAAGCTATAGAAAAAATGTAGTATTTTTTCAGTAATTTCTAGTTTTCGATATAACAACTGATATATGGTTTTTTTTTTATTTCCAAAGTGACAAGATAAATTGAAATTAATTTTGTGACATGATGATGTCTTAGAACACACTACAGCCTTTCCTAATCGAAGAAACAGCAAAAGGCCACAAATCACTAGCTCAGTGTACGCTTTCCAACGATTGAAAATCACTGTTCTATATAGAGTAAGTATAATACAACACCAAAATACAAATAATTGATAGTGTGAGTGAATTGTTCTAAACTTTCTTGAATTCATTTGTTTGTTGCATTCCCAAGTTTTGTTTGGATGTTTACTTTATTTTTATTATATTTTTTCTATTAAAAAATAAATAAAAAACTTTTCATATCTGCTTTTGTTTATTATTTATTTCTTTTTGAAAAAACGGTGCATCAAAAATACAAAATCGAAATTTTATGTCAGAAAATTTGTTTATTTTACCCAGGAATCAGTTATATTTCTCAATAATATCACAACGAATGGCATCAATATTGTAACTTGATCATATGATTTTCAGTTTGTACCGATTTTGAAACAACATGGTAAGAAATTTTTTGTGGACATCACTATGTCTGTATCGGAGCGAACGTCATACTGTATCGATGTGAACGCCATACTGTGTACTGTATTCAGGAAACAGTAACCTTAGCAATAGTTATCAATGCATTATGGGCGTCGGACTCCCATATTGGTTGGCGATACGCCCAATACTTCTTGGTTGATTGCCCATTCAATAATATAGTATTCGTCTCTATACCATACAAGCATTGCCATGCATTTCACATATCGAAAAATTCCAGAAATTAAAGGTTAAGGAATTCTTGAAGTTTAAGAAACCCAGTTACTTTCGTGTGTTTGGAATATCGAGATCGTTGAGATCGTTCAATGACACGGTATTTTGTCTCGGTCCAAAAAGTATGTAAAATCACTGAAACTTCCTATACCTTGAAAACTGACATTTGACATTATGGCCGTCGTATTCGATATGTTCCAAAAACATTCCATTATTAGAGAAGAAAAATATTCAGGAAGATACTTTCAGTGCAGTTTGTTGATCCGATATGTTAATAATAATATTATTATGAGGTTTAACCTCCGTTTCTCTGACATATGCCTATAATAGAGGCCACACACACCATTATTCGTTAATATTTATTTATTTAGCTACATCCATGTATATACAATTACATTTTATGATGTGGGTGGAATCGGTTGCTTCGTTCTTATCCAAGCGACGACATTGTGATCAATTCTACCGCCCCCCATTAATTAAAATTGTACACACTGCTACTGCCTGGATTCGAAACCGCAACCTCCCTGTCAGTAGCCAAACGGTCAAAAACTAACGCCTTAGACCGCTTGACCAATGAGCCGGTCTCGATATGTTAATAAGGAGACAGAGGTCAACCAAATTATCTAGAATGTGATTAGCCAATCGGCGTACGTATAAATGAAAATAAAAATGTATAACAAAGAATTTCATATAAAATTCATTTGGAACTTTAATATCAGTCCGTCTTCTCTCAACACTAAATAAACTTTGAAGAACAATACACCTTTCACTCATAACGTTAAAAGTACTAAAATCTGCCTTGTTAACGTTTTGTTCACGTAGTTATATAATTTTTTTCCCGTTCACCGCACCTCCTTGTCTCCAATTTTTCTACCTATAATCTTCGGTGACGATATGTGTTTTTATAAACACAGAATAAGTAAAAAGTATTGTTTTGTAAAATGGTATAAAAAAAAAATAACGAAAAAACAACATACAAAAAACACAAAAAACATTTGTCTCATTGTTATTTTAAAAGATGTGTTTATTTGTTTTGTCTTTAAATACAACAAACAACAACAATTGTGTTCTTGTTATTGTTGTTTCTTGTTCTGTCTCTGTTCTATTGTTTTTCAACTTTCTGAAAGTAAGTAATTATTTTTATTTTGAAAATCGAAATTGTGTATTTTGGACAATATTAAAGTGATTGAGGATTGCATGATTACTTGATCTTATCAAATTACAGCCCAATCTGAGTCTAGAAAAGTATGGTTCCGACTACATTATGGATCCTACGGACCCAAGACCTTGACCTATGTTGCTCATTTGCGAACTGTATTTCACTTTTTACGTCCTGAGCACGAGGTAAAAATATCAGCTTGATATCTATTTGCGTTTTATAGTTATCGTTTTATCAAACGAACGGACAGACAGACGGACAGCCGAAAATAGGGTATTTAGGAGATTTTATGAACACCTATTCCAAAATTTTGTAAATAGTATTAATATTTTTAAGCGTTACAAACTTGGGACTAAATTTAGTATACCTTCGTTTATTTAATATATGCATGGTATAAAAATGTAAAGTTTTCTGATGCCTCATGCTTCGATGAGGAGCAATTTCGGAGGCAAGTTCCTTATTTCAAAAGACTTATTTCGATTTACCCGAACACTTTGTTATTGACCATTTGTTCATACAACACCTGCATTTTAGGTAATAGAAATAGAATGTAGGACAGAAAAATAATGAACCATATTGGATAATGTTTAATAATTTTCACCAATAGGGGCTAGGTTTTTAAAAACAAATTTTTATGTTTAATGCTTATGGGAAAATTTTCATATCGATTGTTTATGTTACTGACTTTTTATATCAACTGACATTTGACGGTACCCATAACATAAACTTTAACATATAAGTCGTTTCCATGGAAACTATGTACTATTTTTGTTATTCGCACAGCCAACTTAGATATCAGATTTAATTGTATCCTTCACAACCACCCGCGATACTGGACTCGTTACAATATCATCAGGGTTTTGAGCTATTTTTAATAATTAATTTAACCAGAAAGTTGTTGGTCGTTGATTCTGAACGGTCGTACCTATCACAGCTTGTTTTATGTTTGTTTTTTCTATATACATACTATTTTCACTTTTTTCTAAATAATATGAAGAAAAAACAAAAATGTTTGAAAAAAAGCTAAACAAACACGCTTACTTACAAGCTTTCTCATGCATACATACATCCATAGAGTATATGCATACAGATAAAAACATATAAAGATTTCGAAGTAAGTTTTTACTATTTGTTTTTCTTCGTGCTTTGAGTCGCTGTTTTGTTACTTTTGAATACAAAATAACACAATTGAATACGATAATGATGTGCAGTTTATATACAGGATGATTCGATAATTGATTGACGGTTCTAATTCATTTATATGAGCTATAATTTCGGGGACAGAAGCATCTTGATATGTCTCAGTAATGAAGAAGGGCAAGCGACTCCAAAGTGGTTGCAATACTGAGAAATATTCTTCGTTACAAGCAAGTCCATAAAAACATGCTCCTATATCCGTGCACTTTGTGGCAAAAGTGTACAATACTAAGACATTGTATCTATACAAACAATCAATAAACACACACAATTGCAAATTTATAAGATGGCTTTTTGTTCTGATCTTTTTAACAAATCCGAAAAGAGCCGTTTTCTTGATACCTTAAAATTCTTCATATTTTAATGTGTCAGAAGATACATTGTTTTTTAAAAAAATGCATGTCTCCAGCATGTCAAGAGGGCCCCCATTCATTCAAAAACATTCATTTTAAAAATGCGTAGTCGTTATAAAGATACATCAGCTAAAAGAAGCAGATGTTGGCAAGTTCAGATGAGATTCAACCGATTCACTTGAAATTATTATGGTAGGCTCAAAGGGGTTTCGAAGGGGTCAACTTCCATTCCAATGAAAATTTTTTAACATAGGTAATCTTAAAATAATAATAAATTAATGATATAAAAATTAATAAGTTCTATCTTTTCAATGATCGTGAAGTCTTACAAGGGCTCTCCATAATTCGTTAATAAATTATTCCAAAGACGGTGAAAAATTAACTTTTTGTTTATTTATTAAACAAAAAATATTTTTATAATCTTATACTTACTGTGAAAATCTATTTTACGATTGAACTACCTTAAATTTTTAATCACTCATAAAAGTTTCATTTATGACCCAAACAAAAAAAAATATCATAAAAGTATTCGGAGTAAAAATTTTTGTTTCGTTATCATAAATATTTTCAGTTACATGGTTTTTATAGAACGTGATTTTGAATTTGGTTGAATTTTTTCGGTAACAAAGTTTTATCCACGCCTAGTTCTTGATAGGTTAAAATCTTAATTTGTATAAAAAGTACATAGTTATTTATTCAGAATGCGTACATTTTAATATTGTAATTAAACAGTGCGTAAAAGTCCCAACTGTTTGTTTCTACTCATCTTATTAAAAGTATTGTTGTACATGTTGTTATAATAATGACACTTTAAAAACTTTTTTAATATTTACATAATTGTTAAACAAAGCACCACCCGGTACCAGTTAACTTAAATAATATACTCATGGATTGAAAAACTGAGTTAACATTAATATTATCAATGACAAATTTATATAGTTAAAAAGTTGCTAAAGTATCGGAATAAAGTTTTAGATAAAAATCGTTTTCTGAAGAATGAATGATAAGTGAAAAAAACTGCAATCGGTAAACAGTAGTTTTCCATATTATGACAGCAATTACAAAGTAAACAAAAGTTCGAGTTTATGGTTTTTTTTTTGGGTTATAAGAATTCATAAAGCATACATAACTATATCTCACTTGATGATAAGATGAAAATTCTCCGAAATTGCTCCGAAAAAAAGCTTTCTTTGCAAGATTTTAGATTATGTCTTAATAAAGCTATTCACCTAGACGTTAATTTAATTCGTTTTTTGTAATTTTCAATCCGAAAATAACCTATTTTTTCAGTTTTATCAAATTGAAATGAAATAATAACTGCGAAAACCGAGAAACTTTTTTTTATCGTTGGATAAATATTTTCTCATTTTCTGGAGTAGTTTTATGTAGAAAAGTACATAAATCGAGCCTTTTTACTATTAAATGTTCAGTTTCCGAGAGATAAAAATCGTGTATCAAGAGTGAAATCCTCGAAAAATTTCAGTCTTTGTTTCTATGGGCAATTAAGGCCTGTTAGACCAAAACGCGTTCTTGAATGGCATTTATGTGTTATTTTTTCTATAAGTGATTTTCTCTAAATCTTTAGGCTTCGATAATTAAAAAACCACGGTAGCTATACATCGAAAAATTTTACTCTTAATTTTTGCCTAATTTTCAAACAGAATTTTAAGTTCAAACAGAATCCACCCTCACAATTGGAAACGTAAGGCTCAAATATTTCCATGTATTCATTTTTTTGGAAACTTCCTTAAGCTACACCTCAAAATTTATAATACCCGACTATTACATGAATCCGATTTTTATAAATTTTGGATATAATTCTTTAACTTTTAAAACAAAAAATATTTCATGATTTTTTTGCCCTTGACAGAAATACTTTTACTGTCATAAAATTTGTTCATACATTATGTATGCGTGACTCGGTTTCTGAGCCCGTAAGTGTCCATATGTAAACAAAATATTCCTGACTTTTCTAAATGTTTTGTATGTGAAGTAAGTTAAATTGGTATCATGGGACCAATCATTTTTGGTAGTTATTTTAAAAAAATACACCACCCATACACATACATATACGTACAAAACAAAGTTTAACTTAAAAAGTTTTTATCTATTTATTTAACTTATATAAATAATATATAAAATGTTATCATCTACAACCTCATACCCACCTATAGTAGGTAAACCTAGAAACGGAACAAACCTTTTGTGTCTACCTTGACACGTGTGTATTTTATTCGTATTAAATAAACATTATATGTATCTCGAACCATCTCTAATTCGAATATAAATATTATATAAAAGAAATTTTTTGAAACGTAAAAAGTCAATATTTAATACGTCCCCGAAAGGTGAATTATTGTTATTCGAAGAACAACATGTTTTTTTCTTTATATAATAATACGTTTTCTTTCCAAAACTCTCCAAATTATAATCCTTTTCAAGTAGATTTTTTTTCCTAAGTGGTAAATGGAAAGATAATACTTAGTCTAGATTTTATCTGAAAAGTATTATAGTTGGATAAATTTAGCGGGTTTTGATCATAAATTCGAAAATTTTTTGAAAATAGTTAATTTTTTTATTAGCTTTCTTTTATTGTAAAAAATATAGAAAATTAGTTTTCCGGTTCCGTGGAACAATCCACGCGATCTTCTGCACGCTGTGCATGCGGTTTTATCTCTACATTGTTTTCTTTTGTGCAAGAAATAACATTCTCGTCTCTCTTGTCCGTCGCTCCGAAAAAAAGCTTGTCTTAAATATAATATCGAATAAATGTTATTTAATATTGATTCCAGTTTTAAAAATAAATAAAAATAAACAAATTTATTTATTTATTTATAAAACAAACAATAATAACAAAACAAAAAAATACAAAATACCTATGGGAGTTATTTTCGGGAGCTCTCTAGAAAATATATACAACAAAATTTATAAAAACTATACTAAAATATTAAAAATATACAAAACTTTTACTTTTAAGTGTTTTATCTTTATAGAGGAAGATGGGGTTTGAAAAAAGTAAAATATATAATGGGTAAAGTGGGTTAATACAGGGTGGCACGCTTTTATTTCCAATTCTATTTTCTAAAAATGTTGAAAACAAAAACAAATTTAAAAATATTGCGTCCATGAATTAGTTTTTGAAGCAAAGCTCAAGTTTGAATCAGTTTCGCACCGTCTCAACGCACATGAGGCACTTATTCATGACTATGTTTAAAAGCTGGAGGCTCCCCAAATCATCCTTAATAATTTAAATAGGGTGCCACCAATCATGAACTTAACACCGCCAATCACGAACTATAAATAGAGCAACTTTTTAATAGAAATCAGAATTCAATTATTTGCTTTTACTGCAATGTTTTGGCTTCTGTATCAGTCTTAAAAGAGGGTGAATGTTCTACCAGTTTCGAAAAGATTGATTCTTTTTTGAGAATTTCGAGACCAGATATTGTAGAGAATTCTTTGTGTGTGACAACTTGTATATCATCTACCTCTGTTACTATTACCTAAAGTTCTATATCATCATTTCATCAAGTAGCAGATAGGTAGGTTGGTAGATATGTAGGTAAGATTTACCTTATACCTGATAAGGTAAATAAACCTTAACATGTGTATGCGTTCCAACACCACTCCCGTCTACGCTTAAAACATCAACATTACTACCTACCTACTTACTTATTTTATTCTACCTAAAAATTGTGAACTTATAAATTTATGTATTTTTTAATAATTTACATTTTTATTATTTTGAAAACAATAAAACACAGCAAAAATTTTTCCTTTTATTTTTTATTATTTATTTGTAATAACTTCTAACCGGTATTATGTTGTGTAGTGAAATATAACTCAGAGTTCACTCCTTGATTACTTTATGTTTGAATACATAAAAATTTTAATATACTGTATTATTTTTGTTTTTTTCTTTCGTGAGACCCTAAAGTACCGGGTGATCGCTGTTAAATAGAGAAGTTGTAGAAAAAGAATGAGATCGATTTGTGATATTGTACGCTTATAAACTAGTCACAAGTGAAATTTATAAAATTTAAAAACCCTCGACAAACTTGTCGAGTACAGAACCCTAAACTCGCACTTGAAACATATCTAACAACATTCGCCATTAAATTACCCTTTTCCGAAATACCTTTTCGAAACTAAACCGATTTTGAAAATCATCGCCAATTTTTTAGTTTTTCCGAATACGAAATCCTAAACTCGCACTTGAAATCGAAACAAAAATATCAAAATCGGATCATTTGTTTTGGCGTTTCGATGCCACAGGCAGACGGAAAAAAATTTGAAATACAAAAATTAGCGAAAAGAATTTAGCTACTACAGGATGTTTTTATACCTATCTCGCTGTTTTTATATTTTCTTTTGAATTTTCACTGTGTGGGAGAATAAAAAGTAATTTCGATCCTCATAAATGACAACTCCTTTCTCACTTGGAAAGCAAAGATTAGAATGTTAACCATAAAATTTATATTTTCTAAATAATTTTTTGCCCATAAAAACAACACCATTCGAAACAAACTTAACGACTTAAACAAATTTATTTCCAATTTTTATGTTTTCTAATCTAAATAACATTCTGCATACACTATTAGAAAATCGATAAACATTCAAATACATTCCGTGTGTACATTAGCTACCTTAAAAACAAAATAATCAGAACAAAAATATAAAAACTAAAAGTTAATTTAAAAATCGTAAAAGGAAAAAAACAAAACTCTCGTAAAATTCAAACGTGTTTCTTATATCAGTTTGTTAATTAAAATTTATTGATTGGAAAAAAATTAGTTGAATTTATAAATTTTAGCAATATTGAAATAAAAGATGAATTATTTTTCATCAGTTTTGCACGTTATTAATGAATTTTGTGTATTTTCTTTTAGAAATAATTAATTTTAATTTTCATACGAAATTTTCTTATAGAATAAAATATTTTTGTTGTTGATTTTTAGTAATATTTTAGATAATAATTTTGCTTGAATGTCCAATACTCTCGTGTATTTTATTTTCAAAAAATCCATATAAATCTCGGATGATATCTGATTGGGGTATTTGTAACATTATATCTTACAAAAATATGCAATGTGATTTCCAACCGTTTTCAAGAATAATCTCTGTCTGTCAATCAAATCTTGCAAGCCAAATTTGATCCACTTCCTGGTTTCCGATTGAGCTGAAATTTTGCGTGCACATTTAGTTTGAATGACAATGCATGGTAATTTTAGTAAAAAAAAATTTTTATGGGCAAGCTTTTATTGTACTAAAAAGTAGAAAATAGTTTTATCTATGTGTCACTCATATCCGACTATTTGTAGGCGCTTAATATCAAGAATGAATAGAAAAATAATTAAGCATGTGTGACTCATTAGGTATGAGTGACTCGAAAATGAAATTATTTTCTACTTTTGAGTACAATAAAAGCTTTTCCCTTAAAAAGTATTTTTTTGATGTGAATCTTCTGTAATTTTTTTCCTCGTTTAATTTTTCAACAGATTTTTTAAAATTTAATATTATAATTTTTAAGACTACATGAATCATAATAATCACTTTATTTTTGGGTAGATAATAAATTAGATACATTACAAATGTTTTCATAATTAATGATAAACAACACTTCCAAAAATAAAAATACTCTTAGGGTAAGAGATTGTGACTTCCATATACGTGACGAATTATTTATCGACGAATACTATTATTGAAGAATGTATTAAAAATTCATCTTGCCATATATTGTTGATATATATCTACCTTTTTCTTAAAGGTATTTCAGAACTTCCAATCGTCAAAAACAGTTGGGTCAATTATTTTTGTGAACTGTTAGAAAAATTTAACGATTAAATCATTTTGTTTTTTATTTAACCCCCGATTAACGAAGAAGGATGTGACTGTGCATCTGTGTATCTTTGCGTGTGTATAACCTAACCCCAAACTTTGAAGTGGCATGGATGAACCAAACTTTTACTTGCCACTACAAACAATGAAAAGTTTTCGATATCTTTCATATTTTGTCGCTAGTGAAAATTTGTCGTCATAGATCAGCCTTCGTTAGCCTATTGCTCATAATAACGAAAGATGCAAGTAAAGTGAGTTTTTGTGATGATTATAAGCCCTATACTGTAGCCCAGTAGCATCGTTTTTTGTATGAAAAATGAAAAATAAATAATTTGCACCCTTAAAATAAATATATTAATTATTGATAAAAGATTAATTATTAATTATTTATAATAATACCCACAAACAATGAATGAATGATTAATTAATAAGTATAAAAAAACTTACAAAGTGTATCAGATACAAAACTTGAAATCTTAATTTTTAACTCAAAATCAGAAATGCTTAATTATTTAACAATTTTATCTGGATTTTTATCGGCAAGCCGCAATATTGAGTATTTGAAAATAAAAAAACTGTATTTTAAATTTAAAAAGGTATATATTTCGAGAGATGACTCTTACTTCCTTAGACAGTTAAATATGTTTTATGTTCCTGATACATTCTGTACAATATAATTTTGAATATAGATATTAATTAAACATAAATCAATATTTATTTATTATTACAAAACAAATACTTAATATGTGTTTTAATAATTAGTTGTTTGTATGGGTTCAATAATTATTATTACAAAAAAAAAAAAAAAAAACAATGAATTTAAATTTAATAATAAATAAATATGAAAGGCTTCATGTTTTCAATATTGGAAAATTACGATCATAATAGAATTGTGATTGTTTATTAAAATTACTTGAGAAAATTAATTAATTTTGTTGAAATGCAGTTATTTTTAAACAAGGAAACAGAATATTTTCGTGGAAGAACTTTGATTGTCAGACGGGAAAAAGCTTTTTCATAGCAATTCAATAAAATTAAAAATAATAATAAAAATAAAAATTATTCTGTATCTAATGAAAAAATAGGAAATTTTTCACCGATGTTAGCAGTCCAATGGTGCATAATTAACATGCTGCAGGAAGTATGAAGTGTCTCGAAAACGTACCATTTACTTTTCGAAAACGGTTTATACGATTTTTTCCCCAAAAACAACGTATTGAATCATTAATTTATGCCGAATTTTTTGGTACCCAAAAAAACGGTTCTTGATTGATTTCTTAAAAAGATAAGTAAAAAAAAAAAAGAACCGTTCCAAGAGTCCGTCTAATCGTTATATAAACTTAATTGCGATAGTTTTAAGGGTTTTATTACGTTGATGATTTGTATTCAGTTAAATTTTAAAACAATTTTTTACCGAATAATTTAACTGAACAATACATATTGTCAACAAATTACAACAAATTCAGTGATCAGGATGAAATTACAGATCCAAAAAAATGGATGATTTAATTTTTCGAATAAAACTTTACATTTTTATCTTAGACCGAGAGCTAAAGTAACTTGCAAAAAATCGACAAATTTTTTTTATCGTCAATTTCGATAAAACTCAGTATATAAGGTAATTTTGACCCATAAAGTACAAAAATCGGATGACTGACATTTGATGACTGGTGGAATAGTTTTTGAGATACGGACTAAAATCAATCAAAATATTGCGATATCTCAGAAACTGTGCATCCAATCATTATATTAACCGGATTTTTATACTTTTTGGATCAAAATTACCCCATCCACCGAGTTTCATCAAATTCCAAAACAAAATTTCTTTTTACGATTTTCTCCACTTTTTCAAAGGAGTACCCCTTAAAAAATTGCAAAAAAGCACGAAAATTTTTTTATCTCCAATTTCGATAAAACAGAGTTAAAACAAGGTAATTTTGACCAAAAAAGTACAAAAATCGGGTGCATTTGATGACTGGTCGAATAGTTTTTGAGATACGGACCAAAAAGCAATCCAAATATTGCGATATCTCAGAAACTCTACATCCAATCAATAAATTAACCAAGGCAGCTGTAGTTTTCAACAAGCCTTTTTTTAAATTGTACATTTCATGTAATCGACTCTTAGGCTATTTGTTTTTGGACTGTGCTTTATAATACACAATAAATATTTTAATGGAAAAATAAATCAACCAAAGTTTTTTTTATTTATTTTAGTTAACTTTTTTCTCTCAGTTTTATTTTTTTTTTGGGCGATGTTTTTTGTCAAATTTATATACTGTCTATATAAAAATTTTGTATTTATACAAAACTTTTTTTAAAAATTTTTGTGAATAAAAATAAATCTACCTCTTCATATCAGTGAATGAATAACATACATGCATACATATATGAGTGTTCTAAAAAACATACCCAGAAAAAAATCTAACATTAAATAAAAAGATATATAATGTATTTCATACACAGGATGTCCTACCTTTTATGTGTATGACATCAAAATTGATTATCCTTAGACAGTTTTAATGGTTTTTAATGCAAAAACTTTAAAAGAAGTTGAATGTTAATCCTGGTTTTTATAGAATAAAATAAAATTGATGTTAAAAAAATCCGTGCCGTTGAGAATACTAAATGCAAAGTTTTTTTATCATAATTTGGTGATAAGGCAAAATTCATTTTTTGAATCCTGATGAAAGCATAAGGTTTAAAAATTCAATTTTTTTGATAGCGCAGGCAAATTTAATCCGATCTTATCGGACTTTTTTTTAAAAACCACTTATTTTCAGCTGTGATGTCAATTTTTTGCTAGCTACCACTAATGTGCTTAATTTCGGGACCAGGTTTCCACATGCTTGAAATCTATAAGAGGTTAATTTTGATAAAATATTTGGAAAGTATGACCCAAATTTAGTAGGATTTAATACTTGGTTTATCAAAATGGGATAAAATTTGGATGTGATAAAGCAAAATTAAATTTTTTGAATTCTGATGACGTCATAAAGTAAAACAATTCGAATTTTTTGATAACACAAGCAATTGGGATCCGAAGGTAATGGAATTTTTTTGGATTCCACTAATTTTGGGTCATTCCATTCAGCTGTTATGCCAGTTTTTTGCTAGCTATCACTGATAGGCTTCTTTCCGGGACCAGGTCTCCACATTCTTGAAACTTATAATAGCTATGTTAATTTTGATAACAAATTTGAAAAGTATGACCCAAAATTAGTAGAACTACATACTTTGTATATGAAAATTGAATAAAATTTGGATATGATAGAGCAAAGTTAAATTTTTTGGATTCCGATGGCGTCATATAGTTCAAAAATTTCATTTTGTTGATAACACAAGCAAATTTGATCCGATCTTATTGGAATTTTTTCTAAAACCTTCTAATTTTGGGTCATTCTTTTCAACTGTGATGCCAGATTTTTGCTAGCTATCACAAACGTGCCAAATTTCGGGAACAGGACTCCACATTCTTATAACCTATTAGAGCTAGGTTAATTTTGATAACAAATTTGAAAAGTATGACCGAAATTTACTAGGTTTACATACTTCATTTATCAAAATTGGATAAAATGTGGTTGTGATAGAGCAAAATTAAATATTTTGGATTCTGATGACGTCATAAAGTTAAATAATTCGATTTTTTTGATAGCTCAGGCAAATTTGATCCGATCTTATTGGAATTTTTTTTGAAACCCTCTAATTTTGGGTCATTCTTTTCAGCTGTTATGTAAATTTTCCGCTAGCTTTCACTTACGTGCATAGTTCTGGGACCAGAACTCCACATTCTTCAGTCAGTAGCCAAACGAGTAAAATCGATTGCGCTTTAACACGCACGGACATTAAGTCGGTTTATAAAATATTTTTATTAATATTCCATGCCTAGTTTTTTTTTTCCATAAAATGAAACTCTCATGGTCGTTTCGTAAGTTTTTGACAGCTTGATCAGCTACACCCGTTATTTATTATAAAATATATGTTAAACATATCAAGTGCGCTTCTATAAACGTATACATCATTTATACCTAGAACCTAAAATTCGTATATAATGCTTGCTCACAGACTGAACAAGGTAGGTAGGTAGGTAGGTAGGTAGGTAGGTAGGTAAATAGGTAGTTGATAGAAACGTAACGTATAACGTTATAGTAACATTAAGCGTTCAACCATGAATTTAACGAGCATGTATTTATAATGTCATTAGGAACATTTATCGTTTTTATATTAACGATTTTAAACATTACATTACCAATCTACCAACCTACCCATCTAAAAACATATCTACCTATGTATGTATGTATGTATGTATATAATTCTACCGAAAACGAACCCATCTTTACCCAACTATTTTGTGTGTGTATAAAACGATTTCTATAGAGCTTTGTGTATTGCACATTATGTAGATATTTCGTGATTACGGTTTTTGTCAAGCAATATTCGAATATCTGATTAAACTTGTTTAAAATTTCGAATACAATGTTTCTCGATTGGATTAAAATGATTATTAATGCATAATATATAATTGAGTTATTCGTATGATGAGTCATGCTATAATAAGCACAGGCAAGGACAAGCTTTTATTGTACTTAAAAGTAAAAAACAATTATTTTCTTGACTCACTCACACATTAATATTTGTCAAAGCAAGAAAGTGCTCAATTTAACTCAACTTCCAACCTTTAACAAGTAATTTTTTTTTGTTTAAATTTTTAATTTATAGCTAAAAAGATATGTATATCAAATATGGTGGAAGCGATGGGAAAATCAAGTGATTTCAATAAAAATTCATTGTCATCCGATTTACCTATGCATTTCTAGGCAAATCCTTTCTTTTAATACTTATATTATGGGAGTAAATAAAAATAACTAGGCGTTTACTCAAACTAGGCATTGTCATGCACACTAGGCGTGTACTCAAACTAGGCGTGTACTTTAAAATTTGCATTGAGTCATTCTTGATATTTTAAATTGATCGCCTTAGCTTTTACAAAAGACCCCGCAATTGTTTATCGGGTGGGTTTCGAGCTACGAGCGATCGAAGAAACACATTCAATTTGTTTATAAACTCGAAAACTACACGTTAAAAATTTTTGAGGCTGTGACGACTTTTGATCAGAATGATCCAAAGAACAATTTAGGGTTTGTTCGAAAAAGTTTCACAGAAAGCCATTTTTCTAACTAATATTGCGGGGTCTTTTTTACGACTTTGCTTGCTTGCCTACGATCTTTTAATAAATTTATTTAAGGCTATGCCAAAATTTGTATACAAATAATTATGTATTTAATTTTCTTTTCTTTTATTTTCAGGTGAGTTTCCTTCTTCACAGTGAAATTAACTATCGCATCAGTTTTGGTAAAGCAATATTTATTTTACTGTTCAATACTTTTTCATTAAACACACTGTAAGTTAGTGATTATCATATTCCAATTTAGTTGATTCCCATATTATTTGGATGTTTCTACTCTTATGGATAAATAGGCTAAATACCCGTTAATGTGTGCATTAACAAGGACAAAGATGTATATAGATAACAATATAGTCATTACTGTATTAATATCATTTATAATGTAACTTTAAATTAAAATAAAACAAAGAAAATTATTTTTTAATATCAATGAAATTACTTTTATTGGAAAGATAATTTAATGCCATTAATGCACACTTTTCGGAGTAATTACGGTCGTTTTTCACCAATAACTCTTTCTGATATATCGACCTAGAGAAGTGACTTTGCATATTCAAAGTAAATACTCGAATAGGGCTAAATTATTTCAAATATTACTCTGACGTGAATCAATTCATTATGAAATGGCACACCAAACTAAATACAGAGAAACTGTCTAAAGTAAAACCGGTTACCAAAGAAAATCCTTATCATTCTTTTCATCAATACTTGGTTTATCGAAATAGGATAAAATTTGGATGTGATAAAGCAAAACTAAATTTTTTGTATTCTGATGACGTCATAAAGTAAAGTCTTAAAATTCGATTTTTTTGATAACACAGGCAATTTGGATCCGATCGTAATGTAATTTTTTTTGAAATCCACTAATTTTGGGTCATTCCTTTCAGCTGTTATGCCAGGTTTTTGCTATCCGATCTTTTTGGAGTATTTTTAAAATCCACTAATTTTGGGTCATTCTTTTCAGCTGTGAATTATTTGCTAACTATTACTGATGTGCTTAATTCCTGGTACCAGGATTCCACATTCTATTAGAGCTAGGCTAATTTTATTCACAAATTTAGTAGGATTACATGCTATCAAAATTGGATAAAATTTGGATTTGATAGAGCAAAATTAATAATTGTATCTGGAATCATTAGACTGTAAATTAATAACAGCTATTAATAAATAGTTTAACTGTTCAAAACAAAGAGAGCAATGTAATATGCTACATTAAGCACTCAGAGAAACTTTAAAGACATTAATTTGTGAATACAAATTGTCACTTATATATATAAATACTGTAAAATTAAACATTTAGTTATTGGTGAAGTACTCTATCAATCAATAAAATCAATAAGTTTTTATATATTATCATTATTGTTGTATAAAATGACCTTTTCAATTACATATAAAATTACTTACTTTGTATAAAACACTTTTGTTAGAAACGTAATTGATTGTAATCAATCACAACACTTCTATTTACTAAAGTTAAACTCAATAAATATAAACAAGGTAATTGAACAGTTTCTTTTAAACTTCAATCAAAGGTAAGTATTAAGTATGATTACTCAATTAGAAGCCGTTTTTTGGTTAAAATTTTGTAGTTTCTCAGTTAAATTTCTGAAACAATCAAGTTCTAGGATTGATTGAGGCACGATATTGAACCCTCACGGCTATTTTTATTAAATAAGATTCGAAAAACTTCTTTAACCACGTGGACCGATTTTATTATAATAGTTTTTTAGTAGCGGATAAAAATTCGTGTTTATCGTCATAGTCACGTCGAAAGTGTCATACATTACACATTTTTTTATCTCCAATTTCGATAAAACTCAACATTTAAGGTAATTTTGATCCCAATATTGCGATATCTCAGAAATCTGCATTCAATGATTAAATTAACCTGATTTTCATACTTTTAGGATCAAAATTACCCCATCAAATTAAAAAACAAAAATTTTTACCCCAAAAAAATTACCCCATCCACCCAAAAAAAAAGACATATTCATTCACAGCAAGCAAACCATGTTTGAACTGCGTCGTATTTCTCCATTTTGACTCCCTGTGAAATGTGAAATTTTGCTTTAATGTAAGTTAACGAATCATTGCTTGTCAAATTTTGTACTTAGGACATTTAAATAGTTCTTAGGGAGTTCTTTCCCTTTAGTATGTAGCATTATCAAAAAATTTCAATTTTCAATAAATACGTCAATTTTGACTACTTCTGAATTCATTTTACGAGTAAAGAAACGTACAAGGAAGTTTTGTAGTACATCTGAGAATGAATAATTTTCCAGGAATTGATATCAACTCAAGTTCTAAGTAAAGTTACTTAACGATATTACTTCAATACAAAAAAATAAATTCATTTCATATGAAATCTCAATACATGTTATATGGAAGTAGGATTTGTAATGTTGTTAAGTGAAAAAAAAGGAATATTTTCTAAAAACGAAGAAGATAGAAATAACAAATAAAAAGAAATAGAAAATGTATATAAAGTGTAGATATAATAATAATAATAATAATAATAATGATAATAAAAGTAACATTTATCATTTATCATATAAGATATCGTTCTATATCGTCTCTAGGTTTCATAATTCGAATAATGTTTTCTAAAGCCTCATTTATAATATTAATAAACTTATGTCGATAAAAATTATGAACTTATTAATAAAATATCCTCCATTTAAAAAACTTTATTTTTAACCCCCGAACTAAAAAACAAAATGTGTGTCTGTCTGTGGCATTGTAGCGCTTAAACAGATAAACCGATTTTGATATGTTTGATCTTGTTTGAAAGGTAATTTAATGGAGAGAGTTTTTAGCCAACTTCAAGTGCGCAATTAGGGTTTCGTACCCGAAAAAAAAAAAAAAATGGCGATGACTTTCAAAATACGACTAACTATAGGTGACTGAACCAGCAATGTTGGCTTTCTTACATCCTTTCTTGAAAAAGTAGATATTTCACAGAATTTAATTCAATACAAGTGAAAACAAACAATTAACTGAGTTACTTGTTGAAATACCATGTATAGAAAGTGTTGATTATTCAGTCACATTAAATATATATACATGTCACACATATATAACTGATATTTCCTTATAATACATACCATACGATTTGCGCATAGTTTGCGCTCTCACAGTGATGTTTACGAAAAAATGTTTCAAACAAAAGTTGTTTATTTTTTTATAAGGAACATTTTTTTACATTTAAACTTTTGTTCTATATCTAACGGTTTACAAGATGGGTCCTGCGGACCCTATGTTGCTCAATTACGAACTCGATGTCACTCTTTACGTTCTAAGCACGCTATTTCTCTTAATATCTATCTTCTAATTTCAGCTTGACATCTCTTTTCGTTTTTGATTTATTGTGATGACAGACGGATAGACGACAGACAGACAGAAAACCGGAAATGGACTAATTAGGTGATTTTATGACCACCTATACCAAAATTTTCATATATTTTCATATCAACATTTTTAAGCGTTACAAACTTGAGACTAAACTTAGTATACCATCGTATATTTCATATACATGGTATACAAATTGTATATTGCAAATGTAACTTTATAGTAATAATGTCCAGTATTTTTCCATTATCAGAGAATATGATCATCAAAGAACTCACATATAATTCTTTCGATGTTAGAAGGGAATTCATTTCTATTCTTAGGATTTTCAATTTGATTCTTATATATTATTGGACAATAGATTTGTGCTTTATACATAATATACACGTATCAAATAGTATGTGTTTGTATGTGTAATGTGTTCAATAGGAATAAGTTTGAAGGTATGGGATATGGGGTCGATAATAATATTGATGTAGGGTGTATAGTATATGAAAGAAAAAAAAAACGTAGGGTAGTTATAACCTAGAACTTTCTAACTACCTTTCTTAGTTCCATAGGTCATCTATGTATGTAATGTAAAGCTTTATTATAGAACAGTTCCATTTCTTTTGTAATTTATTTGAACTTACCGTATAATATTATTCGCGTTTTCTTATATTATTGAAAATTCTTTGTAATTTGATTGTATTAGTATGACTGTATACAATAGAGTCTTGATAATCGGGACTCAATCAAAAACCAGGCGTGTTCCGATTAAGGAGATTGAAAAAATTCATTGTTAATAAAAATAAAGCATTGCATAAACACGTATAGAATGTATATGTCCAAGCAAGACTGTACGCACAGAATTAAATACGTTGTTTTTATATACATATTAGATGTATATACAAAAAAACAATATCATTTTTCAGATAAAAAAAATCTTAAATTTAGTTATTATTCTGGGAAAACAAACGATTTTCCGCCAGAAAATCAAAATCCATTACTTGATTTGCGATGTCATATTCAATACGTTTGTGTAATATACAAAAAAAAATAATGATAAAAAGTTAAAACCAATTCTCATTCCTTGCTCTTACAACTTCCGGTTCACAATTTGATAAAAGAAGTGATAAGGTTATATGTAGGTGTGTTTGTGTACAGGATGGTCCAAGTTATTAAAATAGTGTTTCATCAAATAGTAGTTAACGAAAAAATAATGATAATTTTTGATGAACTTATAGTCGGAAAAGTCTTCTTTTCTATAAACAAGGTGTTGAAATTTTGGAAAAAATTACACTTTTGCGAGTATTGTCAAAACGAAAGTTGAAAATTTGACACACAAAATGTATCTTAACCCAGTTTTGAAAGAACCTATAATGCCACTGACTTCAATGCAAATACAGTAACATTGGGTATTCTTTCATTTTCAATGAGCTCGGTGGCGTAAGAGACTTTTCGAAAAGGGGCTATGACACCGGCAGGTCTCCACCGTTGGTTTTCGTATTTAAGTACACTCTATAAAATGTGAAGAATCTTTATGCCAGTCTCTCGTATTCCAAGTGTTCAAGGGTCTCTGCTTTATCGGTCGAGACATTCAGTATATTCATTATGAAATGGCAAACCACATTAGACAGAAAGCAACTGTTCTGCTGCCAAATCGGTTATAAAAAGTGAGTGTTGCCATCTCGAAGATGTGGACCTCTAAAAAGGAAGCCCCAAATAGAAAAGAACACTTTTCCGACTGTGAGTCTATTGAAAAACGATAATTATCTACTCTTGCTGAAATCTTGGTTTAATAACTTGGATCACCCTGTGCATGTATGTGTAATGGGATAAAAAGGTAGTGAATTTAATCGAAATGTCATAACATTTATTATTTATTGAAGAAAATATTGTACGAAATTCATACCAGAAATATGTTCTGAATCGGAAAAACTCTCACAAAATTACATACATACATGTCTCTACATATAATGTGTATATTATATAGGTTCTGTATTTTCCAGAATAATATTTGATAATAATGGAATCAAAGTGAAATGGTGGAACGAAGTAGATAAGAAGGGACATCACATAGAGTGGGCAAAAAAAAAACTGTTCCAATTTGAAATGTTGAGTAAAATATTAGGTATTATTTTTTTTAAACATATTCTGGGACCTGTAACACCTTTATCAACAATCTGGACAAACAAAGTACTAAAAGGAAATTCTGCTTTCTTGAAGATCACAAGAACATTAATAATCATGCGAATAAGACAACTGAGATTGTCGTGAAGGACAAAGCAAGGGATTCGGAACCATATGACGAATAGTCCGAAATTTAGTTGAAGTTTTCCAATAATTAAAATCGACAAACTTTAAAAGTAGCGTAATTTTAAGGGCTCCGTACGCGAAGAGTAATCAACGGAGCCCTATTACCAAGACTTCACTGTACGTCCGTCCGGTCTGATTGACTGTCCGTGGGCTGTATCTAATAAACCTCAATAGTTAGACAGTTAATATATTGACGAATAGTGTATTATTATTGCCACTCGAGAGCGAGTTGAAATCGCACACGAACGAATTTTTACAAACTGTTATAGCGCTTCTCTTCTAAGTATTTTTAAATAACGTAGTTTTATATCTTGTATGATGGTACGAAAACTTTTTTACATAAATACGACTCGAATTTCAAATATTCTTAATTTCATTTTTACAACAGTGTCATACTATACTTGACTTATTCTACAGAGGCCAACATTTAAAAAACTTAAGAACGTTTTAAAAGCAAAAAGAATCATTTGAATTGTACTACTAGACTCGAAAACACTCTTTAAAGTACAAAAAGTTGGCCTAGGTAAATTATCTAAAGTATAGAAGCGTATTTTTATACCATCTTGTGCATATTATCATTTCATTTATATGAAAATTACATACATCATTGCAAGTATGAAATAAGTTTCATACGTAAAAAATAAAATTGGAAAATATTCAATATCAATTTCGTCGATGTGTTTATCATACGAAAGAAATGGTTTACTGTTGGTTATACAATAAATCTATTTTTGATTTCTATGTAGTCTAGATATTCGGAAATTCTCCGTAATGTGACCATTTTTATTTTTTCCATACCACGAAATCAAAAATGGTAATTGTTTGTTAGTATATACATTAACTAGCTGTGAACTACCCGCTTTGCTGGGCAACATCCCCACTTGCACCCCTCCCTCCACATTTCCTTGCGTGGGATAACAGTTTTATAATGTACACGTCATGCTCTTTTATTTGATACCCCACTTCGGTATATTTGTAAATATTCGATAATTCCTTCCCACTTTCTCGCTACACCTTTCTACCCTCCGAAGGTTAAAAGTAGATAAAAACAATAGATCTTTGAAGCCGGTTGTATATCGTGTCAATATTTGAGCTTAATCGATGCACAACTTTTTTAGTTTTTGAAGCATATCCCTTTCAACCCCTATTTCAACCCCTTACTCTACTATAATATGGATGTATTATACATAAAAACCTTCTTCTTGAATCACTCTATCTATTAAAAGAAACCGCATCAAAATCCGTTGCGTAGTTTCAAAGATTTAAGCATACAAAGGGACATAGGGACATAGGTACAGAGAAAGCGACTTTGTTTTATACTATGTATTGATAAGTTTCATGTTAATATTCTCAAAACACAATATTGTCAAAATAGTCGATTTTTTTGCAATGCTTTATGTTTTTATAAAGAATTTTTCCATACAATCCTAGCAATCGGAATAAATCCAGTAATCGTGACATTCTTGGTTTTTATGCAGTCCCGATTTTTCAAGAATTTACGACTGTCGCAAAATCTTCTTAACCGACTTCAAAAAAACAGGAGGTATCATAAAAATTGAAACTAAGGTACAAATAATTTCAACCAAAAGTCTAGCTTCCCTTGGCGCTGTTACAATTTATTTCTATTGCCGAATTCATTAAAATACCCCGGTGAAAAATAAAGCCCACTTCTATAAATTTTGAATTATTATGGCCACCATACCTACACAATTACAATCGTACTACAAAAGTCCAATCTATTTGTTTTAAACCGTGTAGATAAACAAATTGAATATCTGTTCAAGCTTCCTTAATCGCTTCAAGTAAATAAATAACAAAATATAATGGTCGTATATATATAATACTGATGGATATAATATAAATATTTAAATGTATAATAGTAATTATATAATCGCAATAATCACCGTAATATTTAAGTATATAAGTGGATTCGATAATACATGTATGAAACAAGTGTAAAGTGTTTTGTAATATATACGATACATTTATTTATATACCGTGTCCTTAAAAATAAGACAAACATTTTAAAAATTTATTATTTTATTTAAGATTTAGGGATTTTTATCTTTTTAATCGATGAGATAAATCGAAAGAATTCCTCAAGTCAATCCGTTATTTTTTTAACCGACTTCAAATTCAAAAAAGGACGAGGTTCTCGATCTGGGTGGACTGATTTTGATGATTCTGCTTTTTATTTAAAAGTTGGTGCTTCAATTTGGTCCAGTTCTGACATTGACATCCATAAGAAAACCATATAAGTGTATAAATTTGCATTAAGTATGCGCGACAATTGGGCGAATAACTCAATATCACGCCAACCGATTTCGATGATTCCTTTTGTTAATGACAAATTGTTAGTGTATGTAAATTTTTGTATGGTATCAAGTTTATTGTACATTTTTTTGATAATTTGTAAGCAGGAACTTTAAAGTTATGAAACACATAGTATAATAGTACAATAATAACAATAATACTCGCGTACACATTATATAACAATAACATATTATTTTAATGGTTTATTAATGATAATACCAACATAATACTATGTAACATATTATATTATATGTTCTATTATATTATATATGGTTTAACAATTATATACATACATATAATAAACAGATTAATAATTATTATTACAATAAATATACATATGATATACAGGTTGAGTCATTTTAATCTATAATGGTTAATAGCTCGGTTTATAGGAAACCAATCAAAAAAAACCTAAAAATAAGTTTCAGAGTTTGATGTTGGGGGGGGGGGCATCATGCTGATAAGTAACATCAGATTGGACCTAGTTCTTCGAATTTCTTTAATAGCCAATTTAGTTCCTAAACGGTAAGAGATAGAATAATATATTCAATTAGAATGAAGATCCCCAAAAAAAAATATCATTTTTCATCAAACTCTTTTTTTCGAATATCGTTCAGCTTTCGGAGGGACACTGTGTATATATGCATTTACATTCATATGTATGAAAAGTGTTATATTTTGAATTATGTAGCTTATTTCGGGATATGTATTCAAAATATCAGCTTTTGTTTTATTACATAAACAATAACGTACTTTAAATTTAAAACAATTTGATAAAAATAAAAATAAAAATGATTTAAACCGAATATGGTGATATGAAGTAAAAAAATAGATAAAAAGACGAAATCTTGGAACTATCCATCGGCTGCGTCGCTTGAATATACCAGTTTCTACAAACTGATAAATTCGAAATCACCTTAAAAACCTTAACTTAACCTTAAAAACTTTTACAGATTTTCTTTGCAAAGCTTTGACCCAGCGAAAACTTAGGACTTATTATTTTTTTTTTTTACATTCCGAACTAAACACAAGTATAAGCTAATTTAGTTGTTAATCTTTGTATGATTAAATCTTGTATTGAAGGATAAGTGGCGAGTTTTCCCATTATATTTCCCATTACATATGTGCCTTTGATAGGACTTTGATATGAAAATGGAAACGTAAAGTGGGAACACTTTTATGATTATTCTCAGACTTAATACTCTTGTAACAGAGTGTTACAAAATAATGATTCACGCATTCATGTCGATTCAACATCTGAGGTTCTTACAATCATGCACAGTTTATGGTTTCAAAAAAGATTATAGTTTTTGAGCATCTTGTACACTGTATACAGAGTGGGAATTTAAAAAAATATGACCATTTCTGAAGAAAAGGCAAGAAAGTAGTGGAAACTATGGAAAGAGGCGCAAGAAAAACAATGGACTACAAACACGAAAAGGTAAATACATTCACATGTTGTGAAGACTGTTGCGTAGCTGACTAAAACTTGAAGGGACTCAAATCACTTTTGACAGAGGCCTTCAACCTGAACGTTTTGCAACAAGAAATATGAACCTTTTTGACTTATTGAAATATTCGTAATATCCCCTCTAAAACACGAAATTTTTTTTCTTAAATTTAAGTCTCGAACTTGAAGTTTGATATTTCCAACGAATTTCCCAAGAATAATGAATATATGTTTTCAATCAACCAGAAATTATTATTTATCAATAGTACTCCTAGAAATTCAATAATGTCACTTCATTGGTGAAAACAGAGATTTTCATCGGTGTTTGGAAATTAGAGAAACTGTATATCATGTAAAATACTGAGAATTTCAAATCCTTATTGATGAATTTAGGTCAGATTTCAAATAGCCTCATCTACTTTCTAAAAGCTTCTTGGAACTAGATATCTGTACCAAATACAAGCCGATGACAAATAAAATAATCTTCTTAACTTACACTGAACAATGTTGTCTTTAAGCTACGAATATTATAGTAATACACCTTGTTGGCTACAATAGATACAATTTTATTTGACTTGGGACACATTTAAGGCCTTATAATTCGTTATATTATATAATATAACATCACAATATATGATTTGTATTGTTGGAATACCCAACGATAGATTATATTATTGGTTAGTTTAAATCGTACACAATTATTGTATCTAGATGTAAAGCTGCCAATAGACGTCTGTAATTATCGTGAAAACATGAGACTATCATGATAGGTATTGTAAATGTATACTGAGGTTCATGTTTGGAAACCTGCCAAATGGATATCAATACCATAACGAGTTTTGATATGATGAAGGTAAATGAGACAATATCGTTTGTCATCGCGTTTGACCTTTGGCTATCTTTCCGGGTTAACTTGTTTTAATATCTTCGGATCACTGTAAGTTTGGTCGATAATCAAACCTGTCATGTTTGAAGGATAGTTGAAAAAATGTAAGTAATACGATGGTAAACTATTAGATTTTGAAATACGCATATCTTTAGATAAATACTCCTTTGTGCGCTTCTACGAGAATACAAGGAATGTCGAACAATTGCAACGTCTACAGACCGCTCAGCATTTAGTAGACCTCTATCGATACATCTCTATATATACAATAACAAAAGCAACCAATTCATTCACTTAGTTATTAAATTGCTATTCCAAATCTATTTATCTGATTATTATTGGATTATCTGTGCTAAAACCAAACTACTAGGTAGTAGGTTACCATTGCTATTAGCTACTAGTATCTAGTATTGTTGTTTAGAACACTACTATTACTAGTTTGTTGTATCTAGATGGACACAATCAATGACGTCATATCTATGTATCTAGATGTGTGTGTGTGTGTGTATGTTCAGATTTGATAAATAGTTATTGATTATTGTAATTTATGTACAACTCAATGTTCTATTAGTACAATTGATACTCAATAATATAAAGTTATTTTAATATTAAACACTGTGGGAAGATACTTGTTGAAAAATATCATCTCGACTGCTAGGGATGCGATTTTACTAGTAAAACATACTCATCTTTTACTTAATTTACCGATAAACTGCTGGTAAATTACCGGACAATTAACCAAATAAATTTGTCATGTCATCTAGCATATCTATAACGTATTACCGGAGCTTATTAAACATAACGTGGGATATATAGATAAATATTTAAAAAAAACTTTTAACAAAAACAAAACCGACTTCCAACAAAAAACCATTCCAAAACAAATAAATATGCATTAAAAATTAAAAAAAAAAAATAACGATAATATATCTAATGTAGTTACAATTATTGTTATTTTTCGAACTCTTGAATAGTAGTTATGAATGAAATTTAGTATAATTATCAATCGATTTAGAAATATGACTCCGATATTGTCTAGACTCTATAATTTCTATACCCGAGAGACCAATAGACAGAGGATGTTTAACATAGTTCGAATACAAATTGTAACTCAATAATATAAAGTTTATGATGTAATTTTGATAGTGTAAATATTTTCATGAAGTTTATATTTTAATCATGAAGTTTAATATTAACAGCTAATTAAAATGTTATACATTTAATATTTACATATCTTAGTTATTATAGTTATAATCTGAAATTAGTTTAAATACCCTCAAACATCTAAAATTGGGATGAATGAACGTGGCTATGAGAGGATTCATGGGCATTCATTACTTTACAATATTTTTACTATGCCTTTCATCAGTTTTGAGAAAATCTCCTATGCCATAATTCATCGAGGATTTCATAATTTGTTTTGTTGTCTTATCGGAAAATTCATAAATTGTTTGGTGAGGAAGAAAATTAATTGCAAATTTTCAGCCAATTTTTAATCATTTATTGTGTTGTTAATAACTTTATCTTAACATCATACGGCTTGACAGGGCCGAATTTAGGACGGGGCTATAGGAGCCATGGCCCCAGGGTCCCCACCAATTTGAATCAAAAAGAAAAATTATTGGTAAGTTTTTGAATTGATCCCAAAATAGTAGTTTCTAAAAGTGTGGAAAAAAGTTGCATCGAATGAAATTTTTCTCTACCGGATAACTTAACAAAATAATGTGCAATCTACTAGTGACACGTATTTGTTTATCGATAATGGTAACTGATTGCATTGGGGAAAGATCATTTTTAAAACTAAAGATAATAAACATTGCGAACGTCGATGACTTAAGAATGCTTTTCGAATCTCATTCTGCTCAGTTCGGAAAACGACATTCTCTCCGATATAAATTTTGATGATATTGTCAACCCTTTTGCTAATAAGAAATCGCGCAAAGTTTTTCTTTAATTAGAATTAATAAACAAATGACAGTGTACAAATATAATACAAACACAAAGTTTTTCATATACGTAATCATATTATTTTACCAAATTCTGGCCCCAGGGTTTCCAAAATCTAAACACAGCCTTGTGGCATGACAAAAGAGATACACGATATTCATTTTGATAAATCCTCAGCTGTATTTATTTTCCAGCAGATAAAAAAAAACCCAGCTCTACAATTTTCAAAATATCGCGATCTCACGGTCAACGATCTCACGAAGTTGGAGTTGGAGTTGGATAAATCAAGAACCATATAATATGGTAGGAAAATATTTATTTTGAATAAAATAAAAATAATGATTTTGTTTTAACAATAATTTCGTATACATTATGTTTCAGGAATTTTTATACAAATTGCCATGAGATTATTTTTTTTGTACATGTTTTTCAAAAAAGCTCCACCTTTTACACATGGTATATTATTATCAAAGCTCTAGAGAATTGTGTTGATTGTAATATGAAGTTGTAAATCTCTACCCATTGCTTGCACTCCATATGTATACATTGTGAATTGGACAAACGATATAGATGGCTAAAATTCAGTAGCCAAAGCTGTCCGCCATGTACTATATTTGTAATTTTTCGCTGTCAAGTAGAAACGATTAAGTCAGAAATAATGATTTTTATTAAACAATTTATTGAAAGTTTGCTTTTATGTTTACAAATACAAGGGTTATAATAGGTAAAATCTGCTGATTTGAGGGTAGTTGGTTGGTAAACGAAAATTTACTAAATATTAAAAATTGTAAGAAAGAAATTGATTGTAAGAAAAGGACATAAAAATGAGTGAATGAAAATATTTGAGAGTTACATGTCCAATTTTGAGGGTGGATTCTGTTAGAACTTTAGAATTTGACGAGAATTAAGAATAAAATTTTTCGGTATACATAATATATTTTGAAATATTGATGCCTTTACCCGTTAAGAAGTTTTATAGATGTGGGAGCTTTTGGTAAGAACGACTCGAAGAAAATTTTTGAGGTGGTTTAAAAAAGTTTCTGAAAAAGCCATTGTCCTATCTAATCAGGATCCTTTATTAAACTAACGCAAAGAGCCTATTTTCTGACTTAAGCCTTTATACTTGACACCAAAGGTATATTGTGCATTTATACCTCCAAACCTTCCTAATCTAAACTAAATTTAACAAATCTAATAGACCTTATGTAATATAATTTACATACCTATATATATTTGTATTATGTAATATGATGTATGTATTTATTTATCTAACAAATCTATCTCATACTGTACAGGATGTTCTAAAGGGCATTATATTTTTGTCAGCAACGCGAGTGACCATTCAGATAATTAATTGAATTTATTTAAAGTTTTTGGTAGTACATACTATATTACAATAAATAATTAAAATAATAAAATATGATTTTATTTATTATTGGTGTATGACTACAAGTTTTTTTATTTTTATACCATGTATATATGAAATATACATAGTATATTAAGTTTAGTCCAAAGTTTGTAACGCCTAAAAATATTCATGCTACGAAAAAAATTTTGGTATAGGTGTTCATAGAATCACCTAATTAGTCCATTTCCGGTTGTCCGTCCGTCTGTGGACACGATAACTCAAAAACGAAAAGAGATATCAAGATGAAATTTTTATAGCGTACTCAGGACCTAAAAACTAAGATCAAGTTCGTAAATGAGCAATATGGGTCTATTGGGTCTTGGGTCTGTAGGACCCATCTTGTAAACCGTTAGAGATAGAACAAAAATTTAAATGTAAAAAATGTTCTTTATAAAAAAATAAACAACTTTTGTTTGAAAAATTTTTTTGTGAACATCACTGTTTACCCACGAGGGCGCTTATTAGGTGCAAATTTTATAGTATGCATTAATATGGGAATATCAGTGTGTGTGTAGCTATTTAAAAGTGGATATCTTTTTTTATTAACGTGACGTCAAAAAACAAACGGTTGCTTCATCAACACTGTCTATACATGGTATTTCAACAATTAACTCAGTCAATTGTTTGTTTCCACTTGTTTCTCAAAATTTTTCGAACTTTCGATCATTCTTTTAATTCTTTTTTAATACCAGGTTGAAAGCTTATTAAATTCTCATAAACCATCTCACCTTTTACAGTTTTAAGCTACAATTATTATCTTTAACGTCAGGCTTAAAAAAGGCGTGTTATACGTTTAACCTGTTTGGATACCTGTGTATTTGTCTGTTTCATTATAGATCCTTTGATGAGCGGAATCGAATGTTTATTACAGCGGTACATTGATTATTTCACCGAAAATCAATTTTCAATCTTGATTTACAAATATATTTACAACCAATATGTTTCACAATAATTCAACAACTGTTCTCAGCACTGCACTGAAGTATTCAACGTTCACATTGACTGTCCGTTCGTACTGAGCTCCCCATATCGACTGACTTGTTATTTTATAGTATCTATAAATTTCACTGTTACATGTAAGCCGTTTTCATGGAAACCACGAACGAATAACCGCCACCTTAAAGGTTATACTCAGCTATCTCTTTTTCAAAAGTAGCTTGTAGTATCCTACACTATACTGAATCACCCTGTACATATAATATTTAGAGTAGAACACAAAACAGTACCCAGGTACAATCATGTAGGCATGTATCCTTGGTGGGTAAGTTACTATGTTGTGTCAATATTTGTTTGTATATGTGTATGAATGTATGTGAAATTGTATGGTTAAATGGACATACAACCTATTATTTATCAAATCAGATCACAAACTTGAATACATAATATGATGTATGTATGTAATCTACCTACCTACCTACTACTGTACCCACTAGCTACCTTTGTAGGTAGGTACATGAGATAATAATACACAATATATTATTAGATTATAAAGTGTATTGAATTTAGAATTTAGAGAGATATAAGCTATTCAGTCAAATATAATAATAATACAGTAACTATCTACTTAGTCTACAGGTTCTGTAAATCAAGTTATAACAGCAGGATTTTATCATAAAGTACACTCTGTGTCACAAAAAATGCAAGTGTTGCACCATTCTAATTGTTATAACTATAACACTATATGTGAATCACATGTAATGTGTTAGTAATAACAGAATGATTTAAGTTATGCATTTATTTTGACTAACATAACGTTAAAATAATGATAAATTATTACACTTATAGACGGGAAAGTATGCTTTTCTAGATAAAGCGTGTTATATGCTGTGTTTCAAGAACTTACTCAAAAACAAATTAAAATCGACCAACAATATTTGGATTTTTTACATTATTTTCATCTGTAGAAGACACTCCCGGAGTTTGGTGCATTCCTCACGGCTCACTCTGTAAGTATCCTTCGATAAAAAAGCTAAAAAATGTTTTATAAATAAAAGAAATATTTTTAGTGGAAATATTTTTCATAATTTTATTATAACATTTTATTAACTTTTATTTATAGTTTAAACAAAAAACTTTTATAATAAAAATATTTTTCAAAAATTAATTTTCTTAAATTTTACTCGAAAAACTATTGTTCCAACCATACCCGCACACAAAGTTTCTTTATAAGTTTTCCAATTTTTTTTTTCTACTTCTTTTCCTTATAAAAATATTCTACCTTTAAAAATATCAAACTACTTATAATAACAATAATAATAATCATAATAATGGAAGAGAATGGTAAAGTTATTTTTCTAGTCAGTCAAGCAAAATTCCCAAAAGAGTAGTCACTTTTCAAATGTAACAATAACTAGAAAAAAAAACATATGAGTAAAACCGAGGTAGAAAACGATGGAAAAAAAATTAAGTTATACACTTACTTACAAAGAAAGCGAACCATCAAATATACTAAAAAATCATCGATTGTAAAATTGCAGTCCTTGAAAAATATGATTATTCATCGAAAGTGGTTGGAGTTGATTGATTACTTTGAGTCTCAATATTGTTAATCTGGTATTTAGTTTAGAAAGAGGTGTCGAAACTTTTATGTAGGCGATTCTCGCATCAATGGTCATGTCTTCTCCAATCTCTCGTGATACTTGCCTTGCTCTTGCCTCGCCTTGACCAACTTCGCTAAAAAGGCGGTTTTTTGTACTCGAATAAACGACAACACGAAGCTCCAGAGGAGTTTAGGCGAGAATCATCTCCATATTTTCGTGATTATTTTCTTAAAAACCGTTTTTTCAACAAAATAATTGTTGCTGTAAATTTACACCGGCAGCAACCGTTGCAACTGTTTCCACTGGGATGACAGTCATAGCAATGAAGTACTTGCGAAGTAAGACGAGAGTGTGATAGTAAAAGATTCACTTTGGCTAACTTTGGCGAGTATGATGGGCAAGGATACTCCGTGAGAGTGTCCAAATATATAGAAAATTCCAGAAATTACTGTCAAGTTCAGACCAGAATTTCGATTTTTTTTAATAATCCACATAGCAAGTGTATTTTACAAGAAAAATTTTTGTGATACGATTTCGTCGCCCGTGAGTGTAGTTAGAGGAAAAAAACAATGTAAAAATGTGTGTATTTATTATGATATATCAAAAAACAAATGTTACAGGATGTTACATTACTTCTTACAATAGTCTGCAGACGAAACAACGAGCTAAAAACACTAAAGTGGGGCGATGAGTGCGTTTAAATACATTCTTGTTTTGTTGTTACATAATGTTGACAATTAGCTCGCGAAATAATGTCAACTATATTCGGAAATGTACAATTTTTATGACAACAAAAAAATGTTCATGACTAATTTTCAATTTAACAAAATTTGAAATTCCCATGTGACCTCTGTACAAAAGTATAAGCAAAAAAGTATTTTGAAATGATGATACACCAAGGAGCAATTTGGAAGGGTCGAGGATATGGTATCTACGTAGTATTTTATTCGAAAAGCTATATTCGCGTAGCTTCTGTATAAAATAATTCTATGAAAAAATTGACTTCGATGTCAGAAGAGAAAACGTGTGATTTTTAGTTTCCAATTTCCAAAAGCTCAATATAAAATGTGATATTTTCAGTTTTTTACCGATTATAAAGAAATTTTTTTTTTCAAGTCCTTGAGAAATCAACCATAAACTTTTCTTTACAATTTTTACATATCTTTCACAAATAGACAGATAAAATATTGTTAGTAATTTCATCCCATTATGGACTCACACTCTATTCGTCATTTCGTTGTCTATATAGAAGTCATAAAAAAGAATGTTTAATTTTCAATTGTTCACAAAAACTATGACAATATAAAATTTATTGAAGTGGAATATTATATATGAAACATCCGGTATAATAAAATGTACATATATAGTTGATAATAATTTGTGTATTTTTAGGATACTTATACAAAAAGTTAAGAACCCTTATCCAATTCCACTTAAATGTGTATAACCACTTTTTTTATAATATTTTTTTTTGAATTGTGTACTTGAAAAACAAATGAAAAGTATATACTAAAGTGTGTATGTGACATACTTTTAAAACGGGAAAAAGTATGAGTATCTATCGAACAAATTTTGGAAAACAAAACAGAAATAATTAATTTTATGAAGTGTTCAAATTATTTTCCCCGAACTAAAGTTTATTGCTTCTTATCCATATTTTTGGGTAGACCAACGATCTACTAATTTACTTCAAGCTAAAATTTGAATAAAATTTTGCATGTTATTGAAATAAAATGTTGTATTTTACTTGAAAACACAAATTAAATTCGAAAAGTGACACTTTGTGTAACATGTCTTGTTCTAATTTAGAATAAAGAATAAGTTGTTTTCGTGCATACATCTCAAAAAGCGGTTGTCATGAGCAAGTTAACGAACGACGATTTGAATGAAAAATGTGAGTCAATTTTAAGGCCATTTCTTCATAATAATTTGAATTTTTGAGAATGTTATTAAATTCTTTCTCGTACGTATAACTCTTACTTCTTACGCATAGAATAATTTTACTTATCTTTAATTTTACTTAATAATCTTACGAATGATTTTCAGGAAATTAATCATTAAAATTTGGAATTTTAACAATTTGAGAATCGCAAATGTTGAATGAACGCATGCATTTTTGATAAGGTTCCTCCAGCTTCTATGAATAATCTCGTATATAACCAGAAAAAAATATGACCAAGACTTTTGAAAATATCCTAATTATAAACATAAAAATTTCAGGTAAATCTTCGTTCGGAGGATCAAAATACGACTATCTATTAGCTTTATTAATTAAATAATTACATAGACGCGACTGCTAATGGTGTAAAATGCTATGTTAATTTGATAATTATTTTACAGATCAAAATTTTTAATTTTTGTTTAAAAACATTTAGAGTGTACTGCCCGATCAACCTTAAGTTCATGTGATGATTACACACTTATTTGCTTGTTTGTCGTTACCAGCATACATCTAAAAATAAATATAAAAAAAGAAAGTAGAAAGCATAGAAAGTAATATTTATGATAGCTTTATGAATATTATCACACTTATTATATTTTTATAAAATCTTTTTATATAATATTAATATCATACATTCTCCTTAATGGTTATGACTCCATGATGTTGATATGCGTTAAAGAAGCACACAAAAAAAGGCATTGCAAAGAAAGCAAACTGTTTATAATCGTTTTGACAGCTTTTTTTTTTTTAATAAGCTATTCATTCTTGTTACAAGATTTCATTTTATTTTATTTGAAAGTTGTTTTTTTTTTTTTTGTACTTAAAATGATTATGAAAAAAAAATTTTTATTAACGAGTAATAAACTTTATTGGTTGTACGGTTTCGATCAATTCGACAATCTGAAGTTTTAACCATTACTACCTTCAGCTTGAAAATTTGAATGTTAACCTTATATTTAACTACAAATACAAGAAGTAGAAAATAATTATTGCACTGAGTCAATCAAACATGACTATCTGTAAAAGCTTGAGGTTCTCTAAATCATCGTTGATATATTTCTCGATAATAAATTTCTTACTTATCAGTGTTAGTTACCAAAAGAAGCGCTTATAAATCATGACAAATATGACGAAAAAAAAATTCAAATACAAAATGATACGCACAAAATATAAAATTTATATAAATAAAATATGAAAATAAATAAAAATATTATATATTATGTAAATAAGAACTGATATATGTGTCTCCGTACTTTGCTGTAGCAATATTTAGCAAGCAATATACAAAAAAAAAATATATATAAATATATCAGTAAAGTGTGAGTCGGACTCCTAGTTCTAGAGTCGACATCTCAATTCATTTAACATCGATTTCATTTTTGAACAGATGTTAACTGGAGGACTGACACAAAATCTGAAAGTCATTTCTGATAGTAGAAAACCTTTTTACAAAAAAAAAAAAACAAAAAAACAAAATATTCCAATACAAATTAATATGCACTAAAAAGTAAAAAAATAATTGCGTGAGTTCTCTTAAGGTAGTACTATCGATAATAGACTTTGCATTCAGAATTAAATGAAACTTGGCATAGTTGTTCATTATTATATCATAATTAACCAGTTAAATTTTTAGGAGCCTTCAGAGAACTGAAAAAAAGATTTTAACATTGATCCTTATGGGAAATCATAGATTTTATTTTATTTCACAAAACTGAACGTTCAGATTTTCAGTTCCCTGAAGGCCCCTAAAAATTTAACTGGTTATTTATGATATGATAATGGACAACTAAGTTTTATTAAATTCTGAATCCAGTCTATTACCTATAGTACTTTACTACCTTAAGTAAAATTAAATAAAAAATATTAGATACTTAAAAATCAATCAAAATATGACGATAATATAATGCAGTTACAATTATTGCTATTTTTGGAATCGGTGTCAGCCAAGGAAACTACTGTGCCAGAACAGTTTGCTACATTAACGTGGATAACAACGACTCTATAAATAGCAATAATTGTTTTCCTTTTCTTACATTGAAAAGCAATTTTGGTAAAGTATCAACTCAATAAATTCATAAAAAATTTAATAATAATTGCTCTTATTTTGTGCTTTTAGGTTAGTTTCAATCACAAATTGATGCAATCGGGAACCTAGGTAAAAAATATAATTTTATTTTATTTGTCCATTAGATATTTTAAATCTAGTATTTGGTAAAGTAGAAAGCTGGCAAAAGATTCTTGTCTAAGTGATTCATTTACATGTCCTTTTTTTGGCTACAGAATCATACAAGTATTACATAAAAAGAACATGTAAAACATTTCAATTTTTATTATTATTATTTTTTTTTTTTTGGTTGCTAGTGTTGTCTGTTAGTTGTTATTTTGTATTGTTTTGCTTCTACCCAAAAAAAGTGTGACATGACATCACAATTTTTTGATAGAAATATGTAAAGGACACATAATATGGGTCCTATATAAATATTTGTATGTGTGTATGTGATTGATGGCTTTATATATTTATAAAAAAAAAGTTTATTTTATTTTATAAAAATATATATTAAAAAACTAGATTCGAATACGAAAAATATCTATTAGTCCAAGCAAATCATCAATTTTTTTATTAGTGTATTGTTTTCAATTCTGTTTCTCAACTTAAAGTTATTCAATTTTTAAAAAGGCTTTTCGGGACTCGATTTTTCAACCTATCTACAGTTTTCAAAATTAAATTGAGAGAATTTCTCTCTTCACTGTGCGTATACTTTCGCATGTTTGATATAAGTCATACTTAGTAAATTAAAAAAAACATGTGATAAAAATATGGTGAAATTAGTTCAAAAGAATTGAATTGTTTTGACTATTTCTCTGCTTTAATATTTTCACTCTGTGAATATCAATCAATAATCACGCAATCAAACTATTTTTAATTAGCCATTGCATTAAAAAATAAATCTATAAAAATTTATGTAGAGGTTCTGATTTACAAACCTAAAGAATATTCAACGCGCAAAATATTTGACGCAAGTACAGAACGCGTCAGGAAATCTCTCATGGAAAAGCCGTGTGGCTACGGGTTAATGAAAATACACTTAAAAAACAATTGCTAATTTGCTTGGAGTAAAATAAGTGTTAGAAAATAGGCCAATTTACACATCTAACCAACATATAAAACAAATCCATTCGTATCAATAACTTAAAAAAAGAAATACGAGAACTGTCATCTGTGACTTTTAATATTCTTTTGTTTTTCTAACACAAGAGTTGTGATTTCAAATTTACTACTTTCTTTGAATTTAAATCATCTTAGGTGATAATAGTATGGGTATTCAATACATATTTTTCGTTATATGGTGAGTATTGATTGACTCTATGATCGAAAGATTTCCGATGCACGTGCAATTCTCTCATAATTTCTTAAAACATAAGAAGACTCAATTCCCAAATTAAGTATAAAGCTAATTAACAAACACCCAACTCCGATTTTAGCCTGTTCTGTTCATTTTTAATGACTAAATTCTAAATAAAATATTTTTAATATCAATGAAAGTGGATTTATTAGAAAGGTAATTATATTGTTTCATTAATGCTTGAACATGATTTCATCATGACCGAACAGAACCATTATTTTGATTAAAAAATTTCAAAATTTTGCAAGCGTTGCTCTAGATTGAGTCTACTCGTTATGAAATGGAAAACGAACAAAATAAAAGCAACCGTCTGCTGTTAAATCGGTTATCAAACAAAAAATTAATGCTAACTCAAACATGCGAATTTCTAAAAAAAAAAAAAAAAACAGACTCAGCCAAATTTTTAATTTCTACCAATCGAATTGATTTTTAACAATGCTAATTCTTTTATGCATGAATGAAATAGTCCAGCTAAGCATTCAACATAGAAATTTATGATCGTTTAAAAAAGTGCAGGCTTCAGGAAATGTCTATTCTAAAATAACATATATATTTTAAAAGATATTATTGCTTCGCAGCATTTCCACATGACAAACAGTAGTTATTGTTCAATGTATTTATACAAGGAAACATATTCGAATGGTAGATTTTCTTTTTTTGTATTCTCTTATCGAATAAAAGATAAGAAAACAACCGAAAAGTCATGTTATAGTTGGATGATTTTTATATATATATATAAAATATTGCTATTACAATAACATATTATTTTTCTTATTTTTCATATCAACTGTCATAGATGCTGTACGCCAATAAACAACTTTTTCCTCTACATATGTCTAGTCTTTTGTTATTTCTATAATATTATACCGGCTGTCAAACACTTTAAAGTAACTTTAGCTATTACAATAAAACTAAACATCGGTTAGTAGACAAAGTTCAGGTTGCTTAACTGTATAACCAAGAAAGCCTATTATTTCAGGATTCCTAGATATCGCAATATTTGGATAGATTTTAGTCCGTATCTCAAAAACTATTCCACCAATCATCAAATGCACCCGATTTTTGTACTTTTTGGGTCAAAATTACCCTGTATACAGAGTTTTATCGAAATTGGAGATAACAAAAATTTCTCGATTTTTTTGTAATTTTTTTAAGGGGTACCCCTTTGAAAAAATCGAGAAAAACGCAACAAAAATTTTGTTTAGGAATTTGATGAAACTCGGTGGATGGGGTAATTTTGATCCGAAAAAAATAAAAATCAGGTTAATTTAAGAATTGGATGCAGAGTTTCCGAGATATCGCAATGTTTGGATCGATTTTAGTCCGTATCTCAAAACCTATTCGATCAGTCATCAAATGCACCCGATTTTTGTACTTTTTGAGTCAAAATTACCTTATATACTGAGTTTTATCGAAATTGGAGATAACAAAAATTTCTCGATTTTTGCTATTTTTTTAAGGGGTACCTCTTTGAAAAAATCGAGAAAAACGCAAAAAAAATTTTGTTTAGGAATTTGATGAAACTCGGTGAATGGGGTAATTTTTTTCCAAAAAAAGTATAAAAATCAGGTTAATTTAATCATTGGGCCTATAGTAAGTTACAATGTCAGCGAGTACCATGGGCAAAACTTAATTTTCAAAAAAAAATAAATCCAAAAAATTTTGAATAAAAGGGAGGATAAGTGAGGACTATTACGTGATAGTCTTTGTTTGTTAAGGAGAAATTGCCCATCAAAGTGGGTGGGTATCTGCTAGTAACTCATATTCCCATATAATACATACTTATGTTCTAATTTAATTAGCACCTTCACGAAGAAACAGTGATGTTTACGAAAAAATGTTTCAAACGAAAGTTGTTTTATTTTTTTACATTGAAACTTCTATCTCGGTTTACGAGATGGATCCTACGGACCCAAGATCTTCACTTTTTTTGATCATTTACCAACGCAACCTCACTTTTTACATCCTAAGTGAATAGGACACTCTGTATAAGAAATAATATTTTAAAAAAACATTCTTTTTTCCCCGATTACAACTTATCCACAATAGAATGGTATCCATATGAAAGTGAAAAAGTATTTAACTTTTCTCATTACGATATTACATTTAAATATATGATTTTTTACCTGTAAGCAGTTGTAGTTTTTTACTAAATCTTAAAAAAAATGTTAAAAGTTTCAAATACTTATCCTCTAACCCCCGTTCCCCCCTCCTTCTATTCACATTTATCCCCATACACAATTACAATTGTTAAAAATTTTACACATTTGTTACAAAAAACTTGTTTCCCCCGAAAAAAAAAGGTAAAAATAAAATGTGCAATGAAAAGTTTTCCCTCAGTGTGTTTTTTTGTTCTCTCACAGTTAGTTATTTTTTTACACTTTTTTTTTTTTTTTTTTCATTTGTATATGAGAAATAAAACATGAAAACTTATAATATCCCTACATAGTTTGTATGTTAAATAAAGATAAAACTATTTGGTTATAGTCGGTTAGATAGAGATAGATTGTGAGTGAGGTAAAATGTATTTAAGTAGATAGAAAAAAGGAAATTAGAAACACTCAAACAAAAGAGGTTTAAACCTTCTGAATACAAGATGAAATGAATTTTGTATGTACGTTTTGTATGAATGTATTTTATACACATATAGTGTTAAAGTTGAAGAAAGAATCGGTTGCTTAGTTATTTGATTTTGGTAGCTATTCTACAGGATGAGCAAACAGATGAAATATTATCAGTGATTATCAAAAAGGATTAAAATCACAGATAAAGATAGAAAAATTTCCGATTTTCAGTAAGGAGTGTTAATGTCGTCATGATATTATTTGTAGCATTATTTTCACATATACAAGATTGCAGAATATTGCTAACTGTTTAATGTTTTATCATTTTTAGCTAAAATTATGCTAAAACTTTATGGCTCAAGGTATTTCAATCAGAGTGAGAAAGAACGCGATTCTTAGAAAAATAACGCGAGTAGTAGTTGTGTTAGCGCAGAAAATCTGTCAACGCTATAATAAATAATCCCATATATAGTTCATCAGTGCACACAGCAAACGGTCAGAATATTCGTCAAAAAGAATAAAAATTCGTCAAAAAGAAATCATTGTTTTTGTTTTTTCGTATTAAGGGTCAAAGTATCCTTAATTTGTTTAACAACAAATCGAGCTAAAAATGTTCAAAAATGTTTTCCTAAAGCTAGGAATTCCTACTACGTGTCAAATATCGGTAATTTTGAAAATTTATATCAGCTAACAGAGATAGTCAATGTTTCTAGAATTTTTTTTATAGTTTTTTGTCGCTGAAACTACCTCTTTGCGAAATTTCGTACAAAACTATTTTTAATATCCAGACGTTAGAAATGCTTTAGTTAGCTGCTATCACTGAAAGAAAAGGTTTTATACACTTTCACATGAAGTTAGTAAACCGTCACAGGTTAGTTGAATGATAAATGGGTTTTAGTGAATTGCCTTATTAATAATTATTGGGAAATACTCTGGGCTTTGAATTTATTTTAATTGTAATCAAATCAAATATAAAGATGAAAATTAATTTTCTCAGTAAGTTTCTAAATGTTTTTTTGTTTTTGTTTTAAAATACGATAAAAATTGATTACATTCAAAATATGTGTGCACTCGTAAATCAACCTTTATATATTTTGAATGTAAGTGACAGACAAGAAATGTTCCATACAATGAAAAATTCCTTACAACATTCTTACAGTGTGTACTACGACATGTTTACTAATATGACATGTGTACTAATCGAAGAAATATTTAAAAGAAAAATTTTTCAAAATTAAAAACCTGTTCTTATTTGATTTAATATTTCAATAGAGCTGTTGTTTGTTAGTTAATTAAATCACATTCAAGGTAGTTTTAATTTTAAATTTTGTATTTGTCTAGAATATTTCCCTTAGACCAAGAATTTGATGTTCATTTGACGTTTGAAACGCGAAAGTAAACACAGACAAAAGATCGCCTTTAGTAAATAAATGGTGGAGGTGCAGATAAATGATGTAGCATATCTACTAAACTATGTGTTATGCATTTATTTGCGCTCCCACCATTTCTTATTAGACACATGTGAAAATTGTTGAATAAAAATTATACTATGTAGTACAAAAAACGGTATAAGGTCAATTTCCACCCATCTAATAACCAGATGAGACATATTTTTTATGAAACTTAATTGATTTATAAACACTTCTATCTTAATCACTTTCTGTCGAAAAGTATTCATGACCATTTTTCATTAAATTAATTACTCTAAGATCGGTTTTTACGTACTTAGTTTAACCATTATTTACGTAACTAAGTTATCTTTCTTCTGATACCAATTTCGATTGAAAGATTTGTGTAGATCTATTCATACCATACGATCGGGTATGTAGTATAGGCTTGCCTGAAAAAACCGTTCATAGAAAAAACGAATTAAATTTTATTTAAATTAAAATAGCCATGAATATTTTTCGGTAGATATGATAGTGTTTAGTGTTTAAAAATCAATAAAATTTTAAAATAAAATTGGGTCTCATCTGGCTATCACATTGGTGAAGATTGAACATATACCGTCTCTTAAACATATTTAAATTATTCTCTCTAGATTAAAATTAAAATTGTTACCAAAGTCAATGCCCACTATTTCTATCATTTTATCAAATGTTTTAAGATCTTTATTAAATAATTGTAAAGAATGTGTTTTCCTTGAAACATTCTGTTGGAAAATGTTCCACATTATATATGTGTGTTCTCTAACAATGACAGTGATATACAATAAAGTAAAGTTGAACAAGGACAATAAGATTATAGAATTAAGAATAAGAATTGAATAGTTTTGGAGTTTTGATGTGTTTAAACATGTATAAATGTTCATTCTAGATGGTATATAGAATGTATAACTGTATATACTTTTATAGACATATATATAATGCATATAAGGCCTCTATGTTAATAATACGAACTTGCATATTATAGTAGCATGTATACAGTTTGTTTTCAAAGGCCTCTTTCATAAAACAACATACCAAATACCCCTTATTAAGACTTTCCAACGGTAGATATGGAACTGTACCGAGTATGGTTTTCATTTTCTCTACACATTAGAAAAATTCGAGATATAATAACTTTTATTTCTCAAATGGTATACTTACGTTAGTTTAATATAAAACGTACTCAGTAAATTTTACATAAAACATGTCAAATAAATATGGTGGAAATTATTTCAAACGGAAACGACTTTTTGCGTGACACTGCCAAATTTAAGCTACGGTTTTGACCTATTCGCACTTATTTCTTTTTATAAATCATTTTTGTATTTATTCCTATAAATGTACAAACTGAATTGTTATATACAGTAATCACTCTGTATAAAATAATACAACAAATTCAACTAAGATTCAACCCAAAAACCGAAAGCAAACCAAGTGAACTTTTAAATTAAACTTGTCTAAGTAATTTATTACAAAAAAAAAAGTATGAATTCACTTGTATAACTTTTACATACTTCTATAACTATGTATATGTATATATGTTTGTATGCACGTATCTACCACCTCATATTCTCTCTTCATACACCCCCAACCCTCTCAGATCCTCATTTTCCTACAAGAAAGTGAGTATATTTAGTTTATAGTACATAATATATACACACAAAATACATATCCAACAGTGAATATATATATATATATATTAAATACATAAATATATTAAATATTGGATTTGTATACAAAGTTATTCAAATATGGCGGCAATACAATATATTTTGTGTATCAATTTCATAAATGTCTTTACTTAGTCTCAATCGCGGAACGGGAGTTCGATTTCTCTCAAAAAGTTTATAAAAAACATCAATCAAAATTAGACGATCAAGACGAAACAAGTTATATTATTGGAAAAATTACGTTTATGTTCTTGGCAATAAAAGTGAAACTATGATTATTTCGTTCTTAGTGTGTCTTCTTTTTAATCTCCAGGAGTACATACACAGCAAACACATTTGTATCTTCAGGGATACCCGGACTAAATAAGTGGAGAGTGCTGGATAAATAATATGCAAGTAAATCTTTTTCCAATTCGAATTCTCGAAAGGAATACTTTTAGACTGCAAATTTGTTGGACATATACAGTACTGCGTATCATTCTTCTAAATGAAACTATCTGGTACAAATCAGAGAAGATTTAGGAAAGAAATTGTGGTACTTCAAGGCAAGAGTACATTAGTTGTATTCCAATTTACTCTCGTTACGAGTGGTCATATTCAAATAATGGTATCAGTACGAGCTACAGAAGAAAACAATTAAAGACATGTCAGGACTTCTAATGCCCCATAAAATTCCAAAAAGCTGCCACTTACTCATCTTCTACGAAACTTTTCATCTTTCTTTTATAACTTACCCGCCTTTCTGATAGGCGGGCTTTCTGATATTCCAACGTGCGTTATGATCTTATAGCTACTTCCCACTATCTTACTCGTAACCATGCTCAAATTGACTTTAAAAACTATAAAAAATTCACAAATAAAATAGTTTTGGAAAATGACTAGTTTTTGTACAATTTGTACGCAACCGCTTAAAGCGCTCTTCAGATTGTTATATCGCTTGTGAAATAAAGGAATTTAAAACTGTTGGATAATTATTCAAGTCATTTATTTCACCCATATTAAAATTTCTAAAAGCAATGAAAAAAATTGTACCTTTCAGTTAATAAAAGCACTATCAAATAATTTTCCTCATTTCCAAAAATATAAATTCATCAGAAATCAAGAATGTCATTTTCTTTTATGACGCCCAAAAAACTGGAAACATTTCGCACTCAACAATGTATACAATACAAAAACGATTCATTGTTCAACGTCAGCAATCTAAGCTTAGAATCGGTATCTGTGATCAATATATTTTAATTATGTAGCAACTGAATATTGTACTCATTTTAATTAATATAATCAAAATTGGATTCACTCTTGGAACCAGATAACGTTACTGTTTTGTTCTTGATTATCAAAGATGATTGTTTTGTTTCATAGCTGATAACTGATAGTAGAGAACTCCAATATAATTGTTGCCAAGTCACTGTTGTTATTATTTTGGCAGCAATGTGTTTTAGTAAATAACAGTTTAAATTTTAATTAACATCCAATTAAATTTTAACATCAAAGAAATTAAACTATTTACATTCAAAAACAAGGTTATCAATGTTATCACGACCTTTGAAGTGTTGAACATATTGATCATTACCCTTTCGAAGGTCGACTTTTGAGAGGTGATATACCGACTCCTATACAGCTTCACGAAAAGACGATGTATTTTTCGAGAATCCTTCGCAGGCGGAGGCAATACTTTTTGCAACCCATAAGTCTAACCAAATTTTTCATCACCAAATTTTTGTAAAAATCCTTTTTTTAAGCCTTTGACCAATAAAATATGAAAATCGTGTTGAAATGAACATCAAATTTTCGGTTTTTGATATATATGTCTTTCTTTTGATTCTAAAGTTCAAAACCTTCGAAGCCGAAAGCCTGGCAAGACCATATTCAACAAACTATACTTCAAGTCAAATTTTCAACTAGATTTTCGTTTAAATTACCCCTAGAAAGTGAATTTAATGAAAATTGAAATCGAAAAAATCTCAAATTTTTTTTACCCTTTTAAAAAACCAAAAAAATCGGAAACAATTTTTGTGTACGAATTTCCGAAAACATTTATAAGGTAATTTTGACTCCTGAATAATGAAAATTGTGTTGTAGCATAGAGCTGATTTTTTGTTTTTTTATAACTATATGTCTTTCTAAAGCCTCTAAAATTCGAATAAAAAAGCCACGCAACGTGATATTTTGCAAGCCATACGTTGAATTAAATTTTTCGTCATTTATAGAAAAATCATCCTGTGTATCATATTGTTTTAGAAAACTGTAATATTTGTAACAATTTATATAATACTTGATTATATTATATTTCACATACAAATGGATACATATATTATATTACAGTAAGAAACGCGTTGAAACGACAAAATTTCCTAAAAATTTTGTTTGTATATTAAGCCACTTATTATCAAAAGTTGCTGGTGTAGCTAAGTAGAATAAATTAATTGTGATTAAGGATTAATTAAGGACTAATTAGTGGAAAACCGAAATAAAAATTGTTTACACATTGCATGAAGCAGACTTTTTCTTATTCATAAAATCATAAACCCATAACTTTAGAAAGCAGATTAACATCATTTGAAATTCTGTTAAGGTAGACTGTCCGTAAGCTAACTTTTTTACAGAATGAAATAAAATTTTGAGGAAATCTTAAGAATAATCGTCCCTTGGAAGTTTCCTGAATTCAAAATTTTTACCCCCTTAATAAAAAAGGTCTTCGCTATCGAAGTTAAAACTTTTTCCATCGCTTAAATGTACCAATTGCCTTAAATGACACATTTGAAATCAACCCTTAAAAACTTTGTTACAGATTTTGTTCAAAAACAACAAAAATATTTTTTTGTCCACCTTATTCAAAAAGAAAACGTAAAACCATTTTAAAACAAACAGCTGTGCGTGTATAGTTTGTATATGTATTCATACGAAATATGAGTATTATATACATTTATACTTCTTTCATCAATAATAGTTGACATATATAATAATGATGGGGTTAAACCTCCGTTTATCAGACCACATCTATAACAGAGACCACCCACATCATTATTTTTAATCTTTATTTATTTGTTAAACTATTTCACAATTAATTTTATGATGTGGATGGTTTCGGTTAGTTAGTTCTCTTCCAAGCAACGGCAATGTGATCAATTTACCGCTCCATTAACTTATTTTGTTCACACTGCCGCTGCCTGGATTCAAACCCGCAACCTCGCAGTCAGTTGTCAAAGCAAGTAAGGAAGCCTTATCTCATTAGACTACTAAGTTGACGTATATAGTAGCATATATTATGAACTTGACTATAATGGACATTATACCTTAACTTAGGTTCTTTTTCCATTGAAGAAATGTGCATTGGATTTCGAATATTCAAGAAAAATGATACAAATGATAATATACCGACTGAGTAAAGCTATATCTACATTTATAATATATTATATTATATACTTATTTCACATACCTACCGAGTGATTCATGATATTTAGAATTTAGCTTGCGGCTAACTTTTAAAATTTCATGGTCTATATTCTATATCCATTATCCATACAATGGATGATTAAGGACCGGATACTAAAATACTAGTTTATGAAGTAATTAGTGAATGATAAATGATAATTATTAATTAACAAACTTTTAGAAACAATTGTATGTGTGGGGTATGTGTGGATATGTGTGTTTTCAAAGTTAATTTCATAATGAAATAGTTATTATATGTGTGTTAGTTAGCTTTCGAAGTTGATCTCTATGTATAGTTTTCAATATTTAAAATACCAAACTTCATATGTAATTTATGACACATGAGATATTAAAATATAATTTTGGATAAAGTTTGTTGAAAATTTTTTCATTTTAAATCAATTAGAAAAATTTGATTGGGGAAATTCAGGATTTAAAAATTGCGGATATTATAATGAAAATACATACTTCTTTAAATTTTTTAAGGCCTCTAAAATTTTAATTAATCGCTTTGAAAAACTTTCAATAGAATAAACGCAAGTTTTAGTTAAAACAAAAACACGGAAAAACGATTTAATTGGAAAGCAATTTATTGGAAATATTTAGAGTACAAAATTGAGAATATTTCGCTTTATCTTAAAGAAATGGGTTAAATTTTATAATTAACTGATTAACCTGGCAATTGAGAAAACTTCACTTTAGTTCTGATTAACTGCGATATCGAAATTTTGTGCAAATAGTTTATGTCAAAAATTTAGTTTAATCATGTATTTTAGACCGATATTCACCCCAAAAACAGAAAACTGGAATCCCGACCAATAGGGAATATTCATGAATTTTTTTTCCCCCCATTTCAAAACTTGCATTTCTTACTGTAAAAGAGATAAAATGATGACGAAATACGGATGATAATTTAAACTACTAATTAGATAGAGAGATAGTACATAGTATTTGACGTCATATACTATGATTGCCATAAGAACCCATGTTAAATTCTATTTTGCGAGAAAGAGACACAAACATTTTGATGGCTTTTATCTTAATTGTTTTTATAGTTATTTAAAAGAAACTTTTCATTGCTGTTTATTTACATGAATTAGATTTTATTATAGTAAAGAAAAACTTCATTATAATCCTTTTTATTTTGATACCTTCAAAGAAAAATTCTGATCTACGTTTGCTTCAAAATCATGATTAAAAAATTATTTATAATATAATCATAAACCCAACAGTCATTTAATCAACCTCAAATATTCAGCCTCTCTTGCCAAAGTAAATGAGAAATATACATCGAAGTAGACTGAATTCGTTTTCGGGAAACACCATTACTCTAGATGATGTCGTTGCTATACCCTCGCAGTAAACACCCGGTATAATCATGAGAATTTAACACACACTTTTTTCATATTATTTTCCTTCTTATTTTCTTATATAATTTAATTTTACTTATTTTCCAAATGTCAGACTTAGTTGGGTCTTAATGAGACTGATTTATTATTATATAACTTATATGTACGTGTACATTCACTTGAATGCATAATAAATTTGTATACCTTCACTTGTGTAACCATGATATGTCTTATTCTTCATTGTACGCTAAATAAAACATTACAATTTTACACAAATCCCACCCCCCTACGCCCAATTAATACAAACAACATCTCTCATACGCTTAGTTTATTATATTTTCTTGATATTTTAATTTATCTAAATATGAAAAATTGTGCTTTATGTTTTACCTGTGGAGAACTGGTAACACAATTGTAATTTAATTTTCAAAATCTCAAAGTTTTGTTTTTTTACCTCATACCACCTAAAAAAAGACGATATTTTGTTTATCCGCTGAATATCGTGGCAGATTTTTGACCCACAGCTAAAAAAAGGGGTTTAACATATCTGTGTGTCTGTCCGTGACATTGAAGCTCAAAACGCATGAACCGATAATCTAGAAACATAGCTAAGAACCCTCTTTATAAAATTATGGATCTAGAATGCTATAGAGCCGGCGGATTTTTTAAATTTTGAAAAATTTTATTAAAATAAATTAAGGCTCTAAGGAGTCTCATTTACCTCGAGAGTCTCATACATCAAAAATACCAGTTGAAGTGGTTTCTAAGTGCTAGTGGATTTTTCTAAAAGCAACGAATTTACAATGTCTCAATCATAGACATTTTATGATGGTCTCGTCTCGAATGAACTGTAAAGATTAAATAGCAAAAGAAATATCTTTAGCAACAATGGAATTCAATTAATCTTTGGTATATTATAGTGTGACCCACGGTACATTCTGATATTTTTCCATAGAACAAACTTCTTTTTCCATGGTTCATTTTTATCAATAGCTGTTTAATGTTTGAAGTCTCGATTAAAATACATTGTTTTGAGAAATACTAACGCTATAAGATTTAACAATTTTCATTGTGAAGTATTAAAAAATGATAGTTTTTACATATCTTTTCGTATTCGACTTAAGCTGGAAATCGTCGAGTGAAATTTGTCACCATCTGTCAGACTATTACTGATTAGTTTGCGGATGATCGAAAATTTGATCTCTCTCTTAATCAAATGGTGTGATAACAACTTGAATGCTAAAAAATATCAGTGTTTTAATGGAATTCGAAAATATGGTATTACGAAAGGAAAATTTGATTTTCAACAACAATATTTTGCATGATCAGATAATCTGTTTTGAACAACTTTTTTTAACGAACTTAGTATTATTAAGCATTAAAAAATAAATAAATAAAATTGTATTCTCCTCCAATCGGTTCAATTTAGTAGCCAATAAATTGATCAATTTTCGCACACACAAAAAAAAAAAACAATTAAATAAATTTTACTATTGTTATAATCTATTGTTAGTGAGTATTATTGATATGTGATTTTTATATCATATAATGAAACTGATTTATTACCTATATATGGCCATGTTACGTACATTGTTATAAACAGGGAATAATAGGGAATAACAGGGAATATTAGATTGTTTTTTTTTTGTATGTTTTTTTTTTTGCAATAAACTGTTCATAGTATTCATTTATTTTTATGTATTATACTTAAAAATATTTTTTTTAATCGTATATAATATAATACGTCTATATATTTATATAATGGCATTACAAGAACATATACAAGTATTATTATTACATGTTATGTATCAAGTATCGCAAAATTACGGAACTCGAATTCAAAAAAGTGCAAATTTTTTAGAAGAAAACCGCAAAATCTCGGTGATTATTGTACTAAAAAGTAGAAAATGATTTTATCTATGAGTCGCTCATATCCGACTATTTGTTAAAGATGGAGGTGCTCAATTTAAAATATCAAAAATTAATCGGAACTCCTAATAATATTTACTATCAAGTGTCCGCGTCGAGTGTGAACTTTGCCAGCGAATGGTTTAAGACTTCTTGGACACATTGTATGCTTCTACATTTTTCTATTACTTATGTATGTAACAGAATGAAAACAGAATGTTACCAACATGTTGCTTGCATTCAACATCAAGTACAAAAAAATTTCGTAACGTTGAGAAAAATGAAAGCATACAAACATTACATAGAAAAACGGTTCAAATTCAATAAAAATATAAAACTTATCAACTTGACTCTTTATTATAAGACGTATATGTTTGTTGTATGTTATATAGTTTTGGTGTTTACGTTAAAGTAGGTACCTTTAGTAGGTAGATAGGTAGGTAAGTTGGTAGATACATAGTTATACATCAGTACACGTTACAAATAATATGGTATATACATTTTTATATATTTTTAGTATTATTACATGCGAATACAATGTGATTCGTCATACGTTATGAAGTCATTCCAGGGCATCACTCAACCATAAACCTCGTAATTAGCCGTCTTTACAGGATGATTCCATATATGACTGAGACAACATTTGTTCCGAAATGCGGTGGATTTTGCGTCATATTATGAATAATGACTGATTATGACTGGTGTTCGTCCATCTTCTTCTTCTAGATATATCAAACTAAAATTTTTACAGTGTGCTTAGTACGTAAAAAATGAGATCGAGATCGTAAATGAGCATCATAAGCCATCGGTTCTTGGGTCCGTTAATCCAACAATTTAAACCGTTAGAGGTAGTAAAAAGTGTTTCTTAAAAAAAATAAACAACTTTTGTTTGAAACATTTTTGAAAACATCACTGTTTACCCTTGAGGACGAATATGTTACAAACACAAACTGTTTTGATCAAACAAAAAGAAACTCAAACAAAAGAAAAATTTTCTACTTAGAACACGAAATAAACCGTAGCGTTTACTGTGATATTAACGTGTTTGAAGATAAAACGCTGGCAAGTCCAACGGAAAAATCAAATTTAAGGTCTCTTAGCAACCCCCTGTTGAATGAATGAATAAAAAAATCAATATCAAAAGTTTTGGGTGATCTGTCTACGATTTACGTAAGTGCACTGGACCAACATTATGGCGCTGAAATCTTAATTGAAAGACCTGATCATCTTTGAAAATCATACTGTATAAAAAACTTGAGAATGAATGAGAAAAAAATCTAAGTGAGTTGCAATGAAATCAAGCGTACACAAGTAGGTATTAAAATGAAAAAGAAATAAGTGGGGTATGCTACTTTATACTGTTATACCTTATACCTTATACCTTATACCTTATACCTTATAGGTTCAATGTATTATATCCATTGAATTGTCACATGTTATTGAAATGCATTTTGTTATAGTACGTACAAGAAAAATATAAAAAAAAAAAAAAAAACCTTTTTACTTTGAGGTACCTTCAGTCGTTCACTCATCATCACAGGAGGTGGTGAGTCAACCTCACATCTCATATCGGAATCTCATAAAAGTTATCGTTACACACAAAGTTCTCAATACATTTTGTATAAATTTGTTAAGCTTTTTAAATAATAAGGTTTTTTTTTCTTCGAGGGACTAAAAATCATAAATTGAAAGATTTCTCATCATTTGTATAATTTTATTTGCAAATAAGAGCTTTTTTCATACTTCTTTTTAAACAAGAAATTAAACTTGTTTGAAAGTTAGTTTTTTTTTGCAACATTTTGTTTATCCATTAATTATAAAAAAGTATACAGGTTTTTTTTTTACTCGCCAATATATAAAAATGTTTTTTTTATCACATCTTTCAGTTGGCAACACTCTTTTGTTTGATCATCGCTTTGACAGCAGACAATTTTTTTAAATTAATTTCACGTAATGAATCTGTTAATTGGTCCACAAGAGCGTGCGAACGAATTGATTTTGGTTATTTTGGGAATAAACCTAGGACGGTTAAACACTTAGAATACAAAATTCGAGAAGTAATTGGTGAAATACGACCCCAATTGCTACGAAAAAAGTGTGAAAATTGTACATCCAAATTTACCAATCTATTCGCCATAGGCACGAAATTATCTTTCCAATAAAACCAGCTTCATTGATATTATAAAATATTTTTCTCTGTATTATTTTAATTAAAAGTTGTGAAACTCTTTAAATAAAACACCCTATGTAAAAAACACCTTATATATAATTTAACTTTGATTACGACAAATTAACTTGTCGCACGCAGATAACTTGAGTACGATTTTGTCATCCGTTTGTCATCAATTTCTCACCTTTTCATGTCTGATTCTTTTCAGGGCAAATCATTTCTCCAATATGGACTTTATGAGCTGCATGGACGCTCCCTCACTGACAACAGCTTAGTTTTATATCGCATACCTTATTATCTTCCCAAACTAGAGTTCACAACGTTTAATATTGCGATCTATTTATCCTTCGAATACACAAATTTTATTGAAATAGTTTGGTTCAATAGACTAACAGACAAACAGACTTTTTTAAATTTTAATAAAGTCATTTTGATTTTATCAAAATTATTATCCGTTGCACAGTATCAAATTAATTTCACATCAATCTAAATACGGAAAATTCATGTTATAATAACTGAGTTTTGTCGGAAATTGTTATTATATTATTGACGACAATAAATCATGATTGTAACGTGATCGATTTGCACATTCTAGAAAAAATGCATTTCGTGAAAAAAAAGTTTAATTTTATTACATGATCGTAACTTCGAAAGTTTCGATATAGATTTCTTTATATGGTATCATTTCCATTTGTATAAAGAGTACATTGTACTTTTTTGTACACGGTGAAATTTTTCAAGGTATAAACTTCGTTGTAGAATATCAAAAAAGGGGGCGAGGTACATAGCTTGAGGGCCTAAACATACTTGCTCAGCCCAACCACGTTTCTTTGAGGCTTGGAAGTAAATAAAAATAGGCTTAAGCCCCTTTGACATTTATATGACCTTCTTTCCTTTTTCTAGTTATTTTGAAAAATCGTTCCTTGAGAACTTCGGAATAGAAAGTATGTGTCAACAGTCTTGGATACCATTGCAAGCACCTCTTAAAATTTCAAGTCAATCCATCGAATATTTTTCGAGTTTTACGGCCATAAACCAACGGAACCTAAATATCTATATATAAGATACACAATGAGTATAATAAACTATTATAAATAATAAAAGGGCAACAGCACACAATGATTTCAATCGGTCAAGCCATCAAAGATCAGTGTGAATGACAGTGTTCAATGTTGCTTTTTTTTTCGAACGAGTGACAGTGTACCCTTGATTTCAAATTTAAATTTTACATTCTTTTAAAAATTTTCTATATGAAAATGTTATAAAAATATTCTCCGTGTAAAGAAATCGACGAATCAACAATATTCAATACTACCATATATCTCATCAACGTCACATCGGTTCGATACTGTTCGGTTATCCTTTTCAATTGTTCAATATATTTCTATACATACATAGAAAATCATCGAAACACACACACAACATCGGATTGTATTCGAACTCGTTGACAACACGAATATTTTCAATCATGTAATGTACAAGCATTTATACTTGAATGGCGCGGTCTGTGTATGAGCAATATAATATTAAGAATGGGTGGTAAAACGTGAGGGTGTTGGTGTATAGGATGGGTGCAGTAAGTTAGTTGGGTTTGTCGTTGAAGAGTCAACACACTCGTATTGAGAGTTAGAGAGCTGACTAATATTTATATATGTACAGTGTGGTCGAAAGTAAATCACCAAATAACCTTTCGATTTTGCATTTTTTTAAATTAGTAATCCAAATTTTTACATTTGTTTCAAAGTTTTGTGTACTTTAATAGCTTTTTCCATCTCAACACATTACCTATGTCATTTAGCTCATGAAGGCGACACAATTCATTCAATAGATGAACGCACATTACGTTTTAGAACAAATAAAAAGAACTATAAGAATTTCGCGACTCAACTCGAGCCCTCTAGATATCCGGTCTCGGGCGTAACCAACTCCTTCACTTCTGTTCTGTGTAAGACACTTAATTATACAGTCAGCTCTTCGTTTCATTTTTTTTCTATGTTTATAACCTTGGTTAAGCATGTTTTTGTAGTTCTATTTGAAGATAGCAGTTCTCGCATCGAAAAATCATTATCCCAATAATCGGATCCTTATAATAATGCGGAGGTTTCAATCAGTTTCTACGCAATTAATTTTGAAATAACTTTCTTCACACTAAATTTTCTTTGTCTCTTGACGCTCAAAAATTTGTGACCGTCAAATTTTGTTTGTGCTTTAAAAACTATGCCTAATAATTGTACATATGTTCTATCCATCCATACTTTTGTGATACACTGTAATATATGAGTGTAGAATATAACAACATAGAGAATATTTACTTCGATATCACTTCTAATTGAATATCGATTTTATAGTGGTTCTGTTTGCTGTACTTATTATTAAATAAGTATGAAGAAAGCAAATCACCCGTCTTGTTCCCACTGCACCACCGCTTCCACCATACTTACTTTCATCACACTCAAATCAATCTCATCTTTTTCTTAATTAAAGTTTTTAAAAAAAAAGACGATGATATGAATTTTTATGCTATGTGCTATGGATGATTACTTGACTTCAAAAAAATGAAGAACGATGCGAATGTTTTTAGAACGGAAAAATAATTACCATTGTCTTGAAGATTAAAAAAAAAAAAGGTAATATGAATATTGGAAATTGTTTAATCTTTGTGTTTAGGAGACTGTAACCTTTTGTTTAAGATTTTCATTTATGATAAATATTGCTGAGAAGAAATCTTATTGCGAAACTGCGAAAAGAAATAGGAGGAGAATAAGGAGGATGTAAAAGCTTTTCTCAAAAAGTCCCTGAATAAAAAAGAACGTTTGTTTTTTGGTGTCGAAAAATTTCAAAAATTAAAAAAGTGTCTTTTTGAACTGTCAATTTTATAAAATACAGCAAAATAATTTCAAGTAAGATCGAAAAATTGTGATTGAATATATGAAATTAATTTCAATTTAAACAACATAAGTTAAAGTCATTTTTATTATCCCTCATAATCCTTCTTACTTATCCTTAATAATTTATATCAAGTGACCAAACTCTTCTATTTGTTCAGTTGTGTACATCTAAATACAGTTACAGGAATATAATCATAAGTCCTTTAACTAAAGTTTTATCCTTTTAGGTATAAGGCTAACAATAATTTAAGTGGAGCTATTGAAAGACTCGTGCTTTTAAAGTTCAGTCCTAGCAAATATTTAATTGCAACACCAGCTTAAAATTGATGAACTGCTGCAAAATTAATAGAAAACTCCGACACAAAATCAGGTCTGATCGATTTTTTTGTGGTATCATAGCTCCTAAACGGATCAACCGATTTTAATTTTTTTTGTTTGAAAGGTTCTTTGATCAAGACGTTCTTAGAAATGTTGCTAAAAGTATTTATCGAGTACAGAGCCCTAAACTCTCAGTTAGCACACAGCTACTCTCTAGATCAATTTACTTTTCTAACAAATAAGAAAACAGACTCGGTACATCAGTTTAGAAGGTACAATGCCACAGACACACTCTCATAGCTAGAGGCTAGAAACAAATGTAAAAATATTTTTACAGGCAAACAGTTTTTGTAATTATTTTCCGAGCCCAGTACTACCCAAAAATCGGAACTCACTTAATCACCTCCTTGCTCAGTTTTGTTGGACCACTTAATGACTACATTCATAAAAAATTTTTGCTTTTTGCAAATAACTCCAAAAACTTTACGCAAGCTTTATACTAGATATGTAATATAAACATAAAAGAGAATAATAATTACTATACGGTTTCATCAAGGCTATCTTCTATGTTCATACTTTAATCCCCCCCAAATTAAATAACTTTCATATTATGGTTGTAATTGAGATTCGTACAGAGAGTACTAATTTAGAATAAAGCAATGTGCTTAAAATGTATTTTTAATGAATATGAAAATGATGAGTGACTTAATAATCGTCTGTATAAAAAAGTAAATATTTAAGAAATGTAATTTCAAATATTGATTTTGATATTTATGTGCGTTTAAATCAATATCCAATAGCAAATACAATGAAAAGCTTAGTTCATAAAATATGTACAGAGTCTTACAGGAAAATCTATTTACAAATTGTAGTTTTATATCGAAATATTAATATTTTTCTTCAAACGCAAACATAATTGATAAACAAACTCACATTTTAAGAATTGAGAAAGAAAACAAACGATATGAATTCATGCCAACTTAACATGAAAGTTAAGTAATCCTTAAAAGTTTCACTAAAAAAGTTTTTTCGTTAGTCTATAATTTTCACTCAGAAAAATTATAATTTGATTGATGTTCTAAGACCCATCTCACAATTTTGCACTTAATTATCTTTTAATTAAGATTTTAACATGATAATTGGTACAAATTAACAAGAAACAGATCCCTGCCTTCATTTTTCTATGAATAACTTACTAATTTAATGATTTTTTTTCTAAATATATTTTACGTCGAACGTTGTCGTAATATATATTATCACTTCGTGGAAAAGACATGAAAAATAAAAATTTATTCTCGAAAAAAAATTGAATTTCTGATTTTTCTATATTAAGTTTAGTTTTTCGTAGAATATTTGCACAAACAGACAACACACAACGCGCTATCTTTATTTATCGGTCTATACATTGAATCTATTTAACCTTATTTCACATTTCTATTATATTTTTCCCGTTTTTTTTTTCTCCATACAACCTACGTAAATACTGAATTTTTAAATAAAGGTAAAATTAATTGAATCCACCCTTATTTTCTCTTTATCAAATTTTTTCTTTCGTATTTTATTCCACCAGCCAGTATTACTTCTGTACGTCCTAGTGTACATCATCATAGGTAAAAAAAATACATCATTCATATACGATGTGTTCTAATACATCACGTTACTCCAATAAAAATATCTACTTATTTATACATACTTCAAAAGAAAGCCACTATCACTATCTGCTTGTTTTTCCGCTAAATCCTTCTAAACCACGCAACGAATTTTGAAACGGTTTACACGATCTTGTAGATTATTTTTCCGGAAGGATTTTAAGTAAAGTACATCCATTATGCCCGGAAGATTTTTTAGAAGTTTACATCTTTGAGTTGGCAACATTCTTTTGTTTGATAACCAATTTGACACTCGAAAATTGTTTAGTTTGGTTTGCCATTTTATAATGACAGGACTCACGTCAGAGCAACGATTGAAAATTGTTAAAATATTTGTATGAAAAAAAAATTTTTTAATTCTTTTATTTCACTTAATAAGCCTGTTAATTGGCTTCCAAGGTTGTGCGATCTAACCGCATTAGATTATTTTCTTTGGAGATATGGAAAGTCAGTTGGCTAAGGCGACCCCCGACTGATGGTTGAACACTTGGAATACAACATTTGAGGCGAGTTGGTGGATGGTTTTCGACCTGCCGTCCTTTCACATGAGGAGCGGGCACCCAAACAAGAAAACATTGTCCTCGTTGAGAATTCGCCGAAAAAAAAAGAAACAGTCTAAAGCATCATTCTGCTAATGCCTTATTCTGTACATTTTTTAAATGAGTTTAAAGTTAATGAGCTAAGTACCTAGAAATTTTCGATGAATACTGTGTTGGAAAGAGTAAAATTATTGAATTCCTGGGTTTTATAAGCTACTACCTTTGGCTGTAATGGAAGTAAAGGTATAATATTCAATGCCAGTACATTTTCCAGTTTGCTTGTTCGTTTCACATTTATTCATTTGTTCATTTCGTGTCATTTTCATTTTATTTGATTACTCTTTACAATAAATGACTTTTTCTTTTTGAAATTTTTTTTAATGAATCTACACAATTTTTTTTTTTTTTTCATCTCCTGAGTATAATTTTTATCTCATTACAACAAACTCGCATCTCATTGAAAAAATACGGACTGTATTTATCAAAACTGTTTATACAAACCAAACATTGAAAAGATCTCGCTTAAGAGATGTAATTTGGTGTATGTATCGATTGAATGCATAGTTTCTGAGAAAATCGCTCTTCGTGTCCAATTTTGGAAAATATTTCAAAAGCCACGCATCCAATCACTAAATATACCTGATTTTTGGATTTTTTAGGTTAAAATTATCTTATATAATGAATTTTATCGATATCGAAGGCAAAAAAATATTTTCGATTTTTTGCAATTTTCTTAAGGGTACCTTGGAAAAAATCGAAAAAATAGGAAAAAAATTTTTGTTTCCGATTTCGATAAAACTCTGTATATGAGGTAATTTTGGCCCAATAAATACTAGTAATAATATATTTGTGGAGTAATTTTTATTAGTAAAACTCATTTTTCTATATACAGTCCCAAAAAAATACAACCTGTATTTATATGTGTGTAAAATTATGTACAATAACTCCATCAGTTCTCTCTCTCTCTTTACTATTTCACCTCATATTTTTGACGTTAAATCCAACGATGCTTACACACAATTTTTGTTTAATATTTGAAAGAAAAAATGTGTTTAATATGGAAATTTTAAAGGGGCATAAATCTGAATATTCATTCGACGAAAGGAAATACAGGAAACCCTTTTAAATGTTAACCAATTTCATTTTCGGTTACTTTTTTCGCTTTGATATGTATGAATTACAGTAAACTTTACACTTGGCATTCAAGAGTAAAAAACTTTTGCCCAAACTGCTTTGATTTTAAAGGTATCAAAAATTATCAATAAAAAACAACTCAATAATAAAGACAAATCGAAAATCTATCACTTTATCTGAAAATGAAACAAATTGTTGTACTACCTGTAGACAAAAGTATTCAACGAACTTTTGCGTGAGAAAATTAAATGTCATGAAAGTATTCCTAGAATTCATTCTTAACGTTTTTTAAGATTTTATTAAAAAACAAAAACAAATTTATGCGTAGGATTATATTCTAAGAAATTTATTTTATTTTTGATTTTTTTTTTATTGACAGTTAAAAGAATTGTATCGAAATATTTTTTTCGAAAATAAAAAAATCATATATTTTTACAATAACCTATCAATCAATGCGAAAAATAGACTTGGAAACTCTGAAATTAAAAATCTATAAAAATATTTTGTTAAAATATGTTAGAAACGAAAATAACGGTACAGCGCTAGTTGTTCTTTATTGTCTTAGGCAATTCTTTTTGTACAAATCATTTTTCATATATAATTCACGAAGAATACACCTAACTGAAACTGTAAAAGAATATGGTATAATGATTTTTGTGATTGATAGAAGCGAAATGATGGTTTTAAAAAAATTTGCTAGGAGTATATAAAATACCTCAAAGAGATTATTCAACATTCGATTACGCTTTTTCGAAGACCTCTGTATGATGATCAACTTTCAACTTTTACGTAATCCGATCTAGAATCGCCATACAACAAATAATTTGTGTCACTGTTTCCAAGTCTAAAAAGTTTAAGCATATTTTATTTATTTAAATACGCAGTTTAAAGAACATAATCCATATTTAATATCTACAGATTGGATAATAATTGTTATTTGATTTTGCTTTTGTGTGTACCCTTTAAAAGGATTATCTGTCATTTTATTTTTGAATATTATTTTTCATTATTTTTTTTATTCAATCGATTCAATGTTCAATAACACAGCTAATTGATTAACTAAATTTAATCGGTTTATGCTTTTTATTTTTCGAGTACTGAAAATTTTAATCGGGTTTCTAATAATGAAAAACTTTAAATTCATCATCTCACGAACACATCCAGATTTATTGAAACTAGTCCTACTTACCCTTGAAGAAATAGACAGAAACGAAAAAATTACACAGAATTCGGGACTGGAATCCAGGTCCTCTAGATATCCAGTCAAAAAGGCAACCAAAACCGTCACTCCTGCTTTATGTAAGTGACACCAATTATATGTAAGCTCTTCGTGTCTATTCTATTTGTATGTGTGTGTATACAGAACACAAAAACGTTATCGTACTATTATACAAGTCATACACATAGCTAGTAAAGAGTATACTACTGTGCATTGAATTATTCTCCGTGTACAAAGTAGAAAATATATTTATTTCATATTATTTCTTTGAAAGTAAATATAATTATAATAGTTTTATCTGATAGTATCAATGAAACTTACCTGGAATTCAGATGGCTGAAAACAATAATTGAAATCAACTATTTTATCACTATTCAAAAAGTATGTTACACAATTAAAACCGTTGCTAGAGACTTTTTCTGAAAGCGAACTATACGTCAACGTAACAACAACAGAAATGCGGATAAATCCGTATTTTTAGAATGTTTGTGGTGCACACAATTAGGACTGCTGGAACCCACAGATTGAGAGAGCTAAATTGAAAACCGTACGTTGTTTTTGTTCTTGCTTTTCTATCTCCAAAACCATTCTGTCTTCTAAACCACAAGGCTAAAGTTCAGGTGCAGTATATGACAGCTATTTCACAATAAATGGAAAGATTATTTCAGAAGGTATTCTCAAAATTCAAATCCCCGGAAAGGAAATTTCCGATATAAGATTGGCAAATGGTTATTAACTACTCTAAAATGGTTATCAACTACTAAGCCAGGCCTTTAGCCTACAACATGGTGTAATTGAATGTCTACAAGTCACTAAGTAAGCAATCTAGAATCAATATGAACATCTTTGTAAAGAGTAGAATGTATACTCTTGTGTGCTTAATATTTATAACAATTCGTGCTGTGTGCTGTGATGTTGTTTTGTTTTGCTGTTTATTTATAAATTAATTAATTATTTGAGAAAATAAATTAAATATTGAATATTCATTAAAATTCAAAAACACGTTTACTTTGTCTATAGTTTGTGTATACGGAATATAATATTGTGTATATTATAGAGAATACTTAGATAGTTTTATATACAGGGTTGTACTTTACGCTATTTGAATGTTCTTTACGAGTAAAATTTTCGTTTTCCTTGTACAGATCAATAAATACTTGCAAAAGTAATACCTGTCTGGAAAATATGGAACTAAAATTTTTCTTTTGTACAAAGATAGAAAAAAGTATAATACTAATATCATCGTTTTTAGAATTTCGATCACATAACACGTGTAAATATCTATATAGCGAAAATTTTCAAAGTGAGAATTCAAATCAAATCTATTCACCACTTCAAATAAGCCATGACTACAAATTGGTCACTATAAAATGTACCAACTCGACCCGTACGGCACCCGTGGCTAAAAATAGACAAGAGAAATAATATATACGTGGAAGGTTCTTGGGTTAGATTCTACTTAGATGCACTTCTTAGTTTCCTTGATTAGGAAACAAAATATATCTACTCATAAATGACTTGATTTCCAAAGAAAGATAAAACTCTCAGATATAATTATAAGTTGTCAAGCTTAGAACAAAATTGACACCGTAGACAGCAAACTTGATACAATATAGTTTTTTTGAAATACCTACAATGTATCCTTCTTCAAGTGTTCATGTCACTCGAAATGAAAACCTCCTGTAATTTCTTTGCCTTAATGATGATTGATTAAATTATAAATCACCCTCGCATAGAACGAATGATATTTTCGCTACATTTTATTCGACCGTAAGCCATGCGAAAATTCTATTTCTGCCTGACATTTAGAAAATTGATAACGAAGTCATGGACAACACAATGCGTGGACACGAATAATATTAAGTTTAGAATTGTCGAAAGGGTGAAATGACCCTTTTTAACACAAATATCAGACAGAAATCGGAAATTCGATTTTTATAAATTCGACACTCAGGCACAGTTAAAAACTTTTCTTTTTCTTTATTACAAACCTTTCTTTTTGTTACTTTTCTTTTTTTTTATTACAAACTAAACCATTCCTCTTCTGAGTGGCAGACAAACAGAATCACAGAAATTTCATTTGCGTATATGCTCACGGTCTAGGTATTGTTATTTTGTTAGTTATAGTTTATAATATAATATAATAAATAATTGTATATGTACATGTATGAATATGATGTAACATGTGTTGTTTACTTCTAGTATTGTAGCCTAGTCACTCATCTATGTGCAATGTGGGACAGAGAAAGGTGTGATTTTGAAAAGGCAGACGAAAGAAATACTATCAATTTTTCCTACCTTCAACTACATGAAAAAACAAAAGTTTCTATTTGTTAATAAACAAAAAATTGTTAATTAAGCGTCAGTACGAGCGCCAAGGCAAGTTTAGACTTGCGGTTGTAATTATTTGAACCTTATATTCAACTTTGACGTCAATATACCTAATATCAAATGATGTCAAAATTCATACGATTTCCTTGTACAGTGTTTTCATAATCGCACATTTCTCCGCCGCAATCTGTACTGAGCTCATTTATATTACCCACCAACTCATTCACTCATTTACTCACTCCATTCTATTTTACTCACAATATCTGTGAGCCTGACAAGGCTAGTCTATAACATTATAATATAACTAAACATGTTACAGAAATAATATGATATTTTAAAATCATTAATATATGCGGATAAAATGATGTATTCAGATAATATTTTGGATAATATCGACGAAAAATAAGCGATCCAAACCTGAAATTTGCTGATTAGAAAGCTGGTAGAAATCGTCACGTAAACATGCGAAATATGCTGTTTGTGTATGTGTCATATCCGTGGATATCACTGTATGTTCACCTACTTGATACTAACCCAATTCATTATTATTCTATCAAACTAACAACTAATTTTAAACTTTATCTTTATTTAGGTGAGCAATAGAAAACAGAGTATATGTATAATACAGATTTAGAAAAGTAAGTGCATAAAATTGTATAGTATTTACTTAATGTAATTTTGTTCCTAAAGAGAGTTTAACTACTGCATTCTTTTTTAATAGATCCTCTTAATATAATTATCGATTTTATCATCGCCTGCTAAATACTGTTTTGAGGCCTTTTATCGTTGTAGTCAATAGTTATCACATGGCAAACTGGTTTTTCAAATAGATTATTTTAAAATGTATTATTACCTTGTACTTTCACAATAGAACTATTATATTTTTAACGCCCGATACGATAATTTTTCGCAATTTTAATTCGATGTCGTAAATCAATTTCCAATATTCCGCATTCTTCAAAAGAGAAAACCATTGTGAACATTTATCTTGATAGACTCGGGTACAGTGATGGATTACCGCCTAGGCCCGTGAGGCCCGGGCCTAGGGCGGCACAATTTGGGGGGCGGCAAATTTTTCAGAATGTCAAAATTTTAAATCTGATATAATGTAACGACAATACATTTTAAGGATCTATTCGAATTTTTTTTTATATAAATTTACAAATAAATTTCTATGAAATAGAATGGAATTTATTTTCTGATTAACTTTTTTATTTGTGAGTGCAATACTTATAAAGTATTGCACTCACATTGAGTTTGGGTAACACAGTGAGAACGTTACATATATTGTAATATGTTTACAGAAAACAAGAGCGCTGAGCGTAGCATGTAATGACAGTGATTTGACTCTGCTTTGTTTTACGTATAAAACTAAGCGTCGCGCTGTATACAAGACGCATAAATTTTTTTAGTTTTACGAAAGCCGTGCAAGTGTAATATTATTATTGTGTTTCTTACCATTGAAAAATTCAATTATTACTTTGAGTTATCCATTTTTTTAACGAAGTTGTCGAGGTTCTCTGAATTTAATTTTTTTATTAGCAATGAGTGATTATCGAAAAAGACTGAGCGGTGCAGAATATTTATTTGTATTGTTCAACAATTGTATTTTTATGAAATAAATATTATATCTAAATAATATAAACGGATTCAAAAAAATAAAATTTCATCTTTTAAAAAGGGCGGCTAATCAGATAGGGCCTAGGGCGGCAAAATACTTAATCCGCCACTGCTCGGGTATTTTCTCTAAAAAGAATCGATCAACTTGTACCCACTATTATATTATTATGTTGACGTGACGTGATATCTCATTACTTTACTGCTGAATAATATCTCTATCATATTCATAAAAAGAGACAAACTTAATCATAAATGTTGTAATATAAACAAAGATACGAATACAATACAGCATGATTAGTTATAGTAGATATATAAATATGTTAGTCTCTAAGACCGAATAAGATCAGTGAAATTTTAAGATCTTTGGAGCTCCAAAAAACAAGCAAATCTTTGCTCTCTTGGAAACAGTGAGAAAACTTGGAGAACTTGGAGGAAAAAAATTGGAGAAAACGGTCATGTTTTAAACAAAGCACAACGCTATTTGGCCTATAAATCGTTTACTGAGCAGTTTTCACTTCTCAATAAGTGATTTCGGTGTTGTATCCTAACAATTATATGTCGTTAGCTTACTTGTATATATTATTGAATACTAGATATGACTGATATGTATAATATAAATATATAATATAATATAATATACTCTATAATATAATATTGTAGTAGTTATATGTGGTATGTAGACTCAAGTATATACTGTTTCTCAATATTTTATATAGGGTGGTCCCAGTTATAGCAGCAGAACTTCATAAAATTATGCGTATCCTTAATATTATAACTTTTCTGGAATCATGAGTGGCTGTGAAAGTCATTTCTAGAAAGAATTGAATTAAGTCGATTTACTTGAAAATGTATAGATATGGTTGCTGTGAAAATGAAAGTTGAGTTCCCTACGGACGATCTTTATGGACGGTGGATACCACAGGGCTGTGCTAAGAATAGTTAGATGTGAATACATTTGAAAATCAAGATTGTAAATTAATACACTTATAGCTGAGAAAGAATCCTTCTCTATACACAAGGCGTTGAAATTTAAAAAAAAAAAAAAGAACCATTATGTTGTGAATTTTGCCTTAAAGGAAGAAATTTGGCCCACAGTACTGCAAACACGGGGCACTGCATAACGTTATTATATTAAAAATCAAGTCAAAGCCTTTTTTCTTGACTGAACATGAACCAATGTTTCTTCCACGGGTTTTCGTAATTTATTACCCTAATCTAAATTATTTAAAGTTATTTTTCTTGAGCACCTAGCCGAATGTACAGTCTACTCGTCCGCATATAACTCCATATACAGCAACTTTTGTGACTTGCTAGAGAAAGATCGAACTTAATCAAACAGTTATTGTCCTGAATTAATATATTCACTAAAACTAATTTTAGAGGAAGAGATCCTTAATAACTAATCTCCATATATTCCATAAATATTTTTCCCATGTTAAAATTCATTTTGAATGACATGTTATGTAAAATTGAAAAACTATTAACCAGCTATAAAATGTATGTGTAATTAATTTTGTAATTATTTCTATTTAAAATTCGAAGAGCTAGTCTATTTAAAATATTAAACTCTGTAAAATCTATTAAAATTTATTGATATGTGTCATATTTTGTAGTCAAAAATGTCAATCATGATTTGTCATATTATTTTATAGGTGAATAAAATTATTTACTAATGTTTTTATTTTAAATGATTGAAATTTAATTAAAGTTTTATGGTAAGCGTTTGTACTTGTCCAAAATGTAAATTACACAGTGATTTTCAACTCAAATACAATCATTTTTTCCTGGAACAAAAGGAAAAAAACAATTTTTGTTTAAAGTTTGTGGCTTTAATCTCAATGATGCAGAAAATCATCTATAGTATAAGTTTTTGTTTTGTTCTGTGCCATGATCTGAACGAATGGGTCTGTCAGTTTATCACGATTATTTTAGGAGCTGACACAGTGGGGAGGAGAAGGAAACGATGTCTCATCTTCTATGACACTGTTCAGCTCTTTCCATAAGGTTATGTTCTATTTGAGTCAGGCTCTCTTTGACAACAATAACATCAATTTGTATATACTGAAAAACGCTTCCGATACATTTTTGTAGACATCATTCCGGATCTAACGAGCTATCAGTCATATTTTTCGACTAGAATTTTTATATTTCACCAATTTAAACTTATTCCTCCTATGGTGACTTTTTCATCTACCAACCTCGAAATTGATGATTATTCATGGAGTACGATAATATAATAAGAAGATAATTGACTTAAAACGACAGTAAAGCACGCCCAACACTCTACAGATCGGGGTATCCGTCATTCGCAACCCTTAAAAATTCAATTATAAAAATGTTGGGCAACAGTCATTTTCTAGTTTCGAATATCGGATAAAATAAATGATTTGCAATTTTATCTTATGGCTAATCTGAACTGTTTGTGCATAAAAATCGAATTTAATATTATTATAATTCCATATCGCACACGATAAAATACGATATTTAATAGATAAATAATATTTTATATGTAGGTCAACCATAATAATAATAATAATATGAGAAATGAGACACTCACGGCACACTACTTACACATACTCACGTCTAAAAATGCTGCTCATTGCTACGAGTAGTGCTATCAAAGAAAAATAAATACTATCAGCTAAATATTGATTGGTTTTTTTTCATATATTCAAGTGATTGTAGACTAGAAGCCCACTATTTATTTATTTAATAAATATTTATTTGGCTACAGCTACAACTATCTGACATGAAAATTGTAGGCCTGATCTTTTTGCAAACTGTATCCTCTCCATCTACTAAAAGAAGCACTATGGTCTTATTTTGCAAGCATTGCTACGCCTGATATCGTAGTGGCAACAGGTGATGCGAAAGTTTTCTGTGCGCTATAAAAAACCTTTTGAACTATACTACAGAAGTCATCACAATAATATAGAACATGATACTGGCCTGTACTCGCATGAATGACTCACGTTGCCTTTGACTCAAAATCGCTTAATTAGCGAAGTCAGGCAAGGTGAGGCAAGGACGCATTAGACATCACAAGAATTAACTACACATTCTTACTCCTAGCACGTATCGTGCTACTTCACGTGAGTTTAAAAGAGAACACTCCTAAATCTATAAGAAGAGAAAATTACTTATACCGCAAATCAGTTATGACCAGAGTAGAATGGAAGCTTACTTTCCGTTGAGTTTGAAGCATATGTACTTCATATGCGATACAATGCGCCACCACGATTGTTAAGGCAGTAAGTGAACTTCTACTATCACGATTAATGATATAATTTTAAATATCAAAAATCGAAAAAAATTGTTTCTGTTTCAAGCAAGTTTGATAAAACCAGCTATTAGAAATGTTTAAGGAAAACCTACCACGAAAGTGGCGAGGTCTTATACTCCATGTGTATTTCGTTCCATTTTTAATAGCCATCAAAAGTTACTAGTTTTTATATAAATTCGGCACCACATTTGTGTAATTGGCTACCACTCTACAACTGTGACTCGTTGGTTATTATTGACTATTTTTATTGTTCATTCGAACAGCTACTAGCTCTATGCTGAACTGAATTCATTTTGTTGCAACTTCGTATTATAATGAGAGAATCGCCTCAAGTCATTATCGAAGAGTATTTTTTCTGTAAATAAAATTTAATATTAATTCTTGAAGATTTTCTTCATTCGTCTATTTTTTTTTTTTTTTGCTTTTCGTTATTTATTTTTGTTATTTCCTTTATGAATATTGATTCTTCTTATTTCAATTTTCAATTCAAATTATATTGGACTAATTTCATCATATTAAAAAACATAGTATGAAAAAACTCATTCAATATAGTCACACTTTTCAACACTTTCTGACGCAGAATTGAACAATTCAAATAATTGAGTTTAAATTACGCGAAAGTATATTCAAACTGCGTTACTTAATATCATTTTTGGCCATTTCTTCGATTATGCCATCCAACATTAATTGTTAACAAACCTGTTGATTCTGGATTATTGTGGCAAAAACCTACTATTTTCGCCTAGATCACCTAGGAAACTAAAACTTTTTTAATCAATTCAGCTTGTCATAAATTTGAATTGTGAAAGTGAGTTATCAAGTGAAGATAATAGATATAATAGTAAGCTCAAGGAAATTTTTTGGTTGAATCAGAAGTATGTCTTTTTTAAAATAATATTTACAATAAATATATGCAGTAAAAATAAAAAGTAACTATAAAATGAAATTTCTTTTTCAATCTCTTACATTTTTAATTTATGTTGTATCAACTATGATCTTTTTATATATCAGAGTGAATTAATGACTTTGTGGCAATTAAATACGTTTTTAAAAAAATATCAAAAACATTCAAAAATGTTATAAAATGTATTTTTTAAAAAGCATTTTGAACAACAACAAAAAATATATTATTATCTATTCATCCTGACTACGAAATTAAATTCATTATTTATGACTCGAAAGTGAATCATCAAATTTTAATAAATTTGATGTTTTTTGTTGAGTTATCTGAATAAAAATAAAAAAACACTTTTTTTTACTTCAAAAATATTTGAAAATAACCACAGAGATAATTTTTCACAACATATTGATAAAAAAACAACTTTTTTATGAGTGGTAAGGGGTAATAAAATACGTCTGATATGTACCAGTGTATCACTCCACAAAACCTCCATCTAAAGACCACAATTTCTTTTCCCAGAGAAAAGTCAAATCTTTAATAATTTACAAGACTATTCATTTCTATTTGAATACAAAAGTGATACCTCGTGAAAGTCTTATAAAAAAATTCGTGGAACAATTTCCTGTCTATAATAAGACAGCCAATTTTATTGAATAATTGGCAAATTCGTTTCAACATTTATTCATAATAGACAGTCGGTTAACTCCTAACTAGAATTTTTCAATTTTTAATTTTTTCAAAAAGAACTATGTACACGAAGGGTGACAAGACTTCAAAAACAACGTCTTATATTACAGATAGAAGTAGAAAAAAGTTCATAAAAAAAGAACATTAACAAAAAACAAATTTACGTTCCAACATTAGCATCCCCGAAAAAAATATTTACCATCCCACTTTCCGAAAAAAAAAATCATCTTTAATAAAATGTTTCAAACATGTACACAATTATACACGTATCTTTTCGTTTTCCGAAAGATATCAGAGAAATATTTTCTGAATCGTATACTCTTGAAAATATGATAATTGGTTTTTTTTTTTGATAATATTCATATTTTACAAAAATTTTTGTAGATACTCGAAAAAGAAAGTCGTTTTCAGTACAGTTTCGATTTATATAAGTATTTTTGTATATTGTCCTGTTGTTATTTGGTTTTTATTACCAAGAAATATGATAACTTAATAAAAAATAAAAATAAATACATTCAATATTATAGTTGAATGAACTTTCTATTGATTTGTTTTTATACGAGGAGTTTATTGAAAAATTATCTCATTATTTTATAAATGAGTTTGATTTGTGTTCAACTAAGAACAAAATTTCGTGCAAGCATTATTCTGTACAGCTTTACTACTGAAGTTTCATAAATTTTCAAAAAAATATTTCATAAAATAAAAAATTTAAACAATTTGTAAGGGTTGTTGTTATTACAGGTAATTTGGATAATTTTTTATGTTAAGACCAGTTTTGGAGGTTTACAATCAATTGATAATATTTTTAATTTTGTCTTTCAAAGATTTATCTTTCAGCACAACGAATTAAAGAATGGAAATTCCTGCATCGATAGAATTTAATAAAAAGGGAATTTTAAAATTAATTACTTTTTCTCCTTTATTATACCTAATGTGAAAACTTTGCGAATTCCCATTCGCAATCAAATCGTTATCTTTTGTTAGAATGTTATATTTCCTAAATCTTATATAAGTATCAGGCACAAATATGTGAAATATTAACCGGGTAGCCGTATTTTTATTATCAACTTATTATCGATCCTTGGTGTTTAATTTAGTTTTATTTCTGACGAAAGAATTTATGTTTTTCTCCAGAGACATTCGATCGTAATTTCCAATAAACACACTGTAATAAAAATAGATGAACTGAAATATATAGAACACGAATAGTCATGTATACATCTATTGATTAAATATGTTTATGATATATTTTATCTGTCTATGTACTGTAATATACAAATGTATTATATATCCTGGTCTAGGCCCAATCGTAGTATTTGAAAGTCATTTTAAAACGGACAAAACAAATCCAATGGGTATTATATGATATGGGGCTCTTTATTCACTCTACGTCAATTTAAAGTGTATCACTCAATGTAAAAGATTCCTGAAAAAAATTTCCCATATTCCTGGAATAATTTTTCCCAGTGAAGAAAATTTTCGTTTTTTAAAAAGTTAGATACGAGTTTGTCAACATCCCATCATAATTTCGCCTACTTTGCAATACCTACATTAGCTTCTAGACCTAATATATATCTTATATCTCCTACAACACACATGGATGCCCGAGGGATAGACATACTTACCAGTCGTCCTCAACTCTCAATACCAGCATTTGAGATTGAAGAGGTTTTGTAATAACATTTAATTTAAAAAAGAAAAGATTGTAATTTTTTCTGATAAGAAAATATAAACTAGAAAAACGAAAAGAAATGAATTCAGAGATTTATTCGTAGACAAAAATTCCTTTTTTTGTTTGATTACCTCAAATCTTGTCCTGTTGACAACAAAACATCATTGTTCAATGTCATGTTTTGAAGGGTTTTTAGGATAATTACATTAAACATTCAATTCTTTGTAAATGCTTTTAACAAAAAAAAAAACATTGATATGATCTTTTAGTAACTGATGTTTTCAATCTAAAAATTCTACATTTTCTTGTGTGGGCTTGGAAATAAAAAAAATTTTTTCTACAAATAATATGATTGTGAATTTTGATTAAAAAACTGTACAGGAGTTCAATTTAGATCCTAAAAGGTAAAATAATAGGAAAACACTTTAAATTAGAAAGTTCATCCTCATAATAAAACTAACAATTTTTATTTAAATATTTTATTTGAAAATCGTTACCTTTCAGAGGAAATGCGTCTTAAAAATATGTCATTATTGCATTTAATCGAAAGAAAACAAGTGAAAACAAACAATTGACTGAGTTAATTGTTGAAATACCATGCATAGTCAGTGTTGATTTCTTTATCACATTACACATACAAACATGTGACACATACATAACTGATAATCAAGTATAGTACATATTATAAAATTTCCGCCTAATTGGCGCCCTCACGGGTAAACAGTGATGTTTACAAAAAAATGTTTCAAACAAAAGTTGTTTAATTTTTGATAAGGAACATTTTTTAAATTTAAACTTTTGTTCTATCTCTAACGGTTAACAAGATGGGTCTTACGGACCCAAGACCCAATTGACCTATGATGCTCATTTACGAACTTGACCTCACTTTTTACGTCCTGAGTACGCTGTAATTTCAGCTCGATATCTTTTTTCGTTTTTGAGTTATCGTGTCCACAGACGGACGGACGGACGGACAACCGGAAATGGACAAATTAGGTGATTTTATGAACACCTATGACAAAATTTTTTTCTTAGCATCATTATTTTTAAGCGTTACAAACTTGGGACTAAACTTAATATACTATGTATATTTCATATATACATGGTATAATAAGCTAGTTTTATAAAAATGTTTTAGACAAAAGTTATGACAATACTTGAACTACTACTACAAAATGAACTATTAGCCATAATAGATAAAAATGGTCTATCTTGTATATATAGATTTCCCGAACACAATGTGTAGTTTTAACGTTACATGAACATCCAATGATCATGAGGTCATTGGACTATATTAAATTTTTTTAACTTCGAATTGGTATCAATGAAAAATACTACACAGTGACTTTTTTCACACAATTCATTGAATAAAACATTCCAAAACTAATCGATTTCAATACCCAAAACTTACAAACCTGTAATTATATATTCAATTCTTACTGAACTAAAGTTGTAAAAATTTTATTTGAATCGTAAAAATTTCCAAATTCAATAAGAATTTCGTTATAATGTATCACCGTGTAGATTTCATTTCCATACAATATGTATTTAAGTATTGATATTATTGATTTTTAATAGTTTTTACTATGGAGTAGTGTACTTTTGACTTGTATATATGAATGGGTGTTTATTTTAAAATCAAGGCCCGACGCTTTTCAATTATTCATCAGTATTTATTCTTCTAGCTTTCTCAAAGTAAAGGTAATCGTGAAAAATTTTTGTGGTTTTGTGTTCTGAATGGATGAATGCATATTGTTTTGCACTTTTATTTCTAAGTGTTTCAATTTCGAAAGTTTTCTCATTTTAAAAGATGTATACGGTTTGATTGATGCTAAATTCATTTTGACTAACTTGCAAGCGTACAAAGGAGACATGTGGTATCCATATCAAATTTTTCGTTGGGAAAATTGTTAAATGTTTAACAAATGTTAAAACATTTGAGATAGATTCTTCTATAATTGAACAACAACAAAATAAATAAATGATAACAAATAAGGTTTAGTTTTTTTTTTTGCACTATTGTATCTAGGCTAACATTTTCCAAGTCTATCCTCGTTTTGACCATCCCAAATAAAATCGGACTTTGAATGCTGGACTAAACTTTGATTAATAAAAGATGACATACTTACATAAGAGTTATGGCACATATTGATTCAAATCACGCAAAAAATATATTATTTGTATCTGATGACGAACTAGTCCGTCGACACAATAAATTATGGCATTGTTGTGCTATAAAAAAAGAAAATCGTATGAGAAGGTTGTTAATATCAACGATATTTTAAGTTACGTCCGTTCCAGAATTAATTTGAGAAACTTAAGTGCATTGCTCCAAATATCAAAGAAAAAGAAGTGTTTTTCTATCGATCGCTTATTATTTGGTTATTGTGTTGGTTGACCGATTCTTGAGAATTTACGAAATGATTGCTGAAATTACTTGGAAAAAGGATTGAATGAATTAAAAAGCTGATATGTTTCTGTTATATTTTTGATTAAAAACTTGGGTGAATGAAATAGTTTGGCAATTTTTCTCGAGTTTTCCTGCTAAATACTTTAGTACAGGTTTGACAACTTTGTTGTTATTTAACGATAACTCAAGTAACTTGGTCTGTTGACCGACCTAGACAACTATCCCGTGTATATTGCTGGCACATCACTAAAAAAAATACTAAAATCGAATTATATATATTTTATAATTCCAGACACTACAGATAGACAGCCGAGTGAGTTTTTTATTTTATAATTCACTGGAGTATTTCGTGGGGTGAACGTTATCAATTAAATTTATAATATTGGGAATACTTTTTCCGAACAGATGTATAACTTATGATCACATATAGGCACATTTTTTTCTCGTTTAAATTTTATGATGACATTTTATTTAAAAATAAATATAAATTTTAATAATTGAAGTTCGACATAATTTAATGCTAATAGATTTCCAATCAGTGACAATTTTTAAATTAATTTCTTTTTTCCCCCATTGACAGAAATAATTACATGTTAAGTAATTGGAAAAATTAATCAATTGGCAAAAATATTTACATGTTTAGTAATTGGAAATATTTATTAGGGTAGATAATTTCAAATATTTATTCATTCGAAGTTTTAATCGTAAATGATTAAAAAAAAATTTCAAAAAATAAAATACTGGCGTAATTTTATATATAAGTAAATGAGATTTTTCAGGGCTATTAAAATGTCGCAAAAATGGCTAACTTTTTTATCCTATAGGAATTTTTTTTAGAAACTTTTCTATAAAAAATAATTCAAGCACTGATATTAGAATATTATTACAATTAACTCAGTCAATTGCTTATTTACAAGTTTTTATTTATATAACTCTTATAAAGATTCAATTTTTTCGTTAAATAAATCGGTTACGGACTCCTAAAAACTGTAAAAAGTGCCCTTAAATATTAAATAAGCTTAAATTTAAAACTGAGGTATGGAGTTGTTAAGTATACACTTATGAACTATATATACATAAACCAGCGTTGGTAGATATGGCCTTAAGGTCACATCGACAACTGCCTGATTAATGAAATTATTGTACCCATTCCAAATTGATTGTAAAATTCGAATTTCTTTATCTACCATTAAGATTTTACATCCTTTGTGGATGTAAGAATTAAATTTTGATTGCACAGGCAAATTTGATCCGATCTTATTGGAACTTTTTTTGAAACCCACTAATTTTAGGTCATTCTTTTCAGCTGTAATGGCAGTTTTTAGCTAGCTATCATTTATGTGCTTAATTCCGAGACCAGAACACCACATTCTTGAAACCTATTAGAACAAGGTTAACTTTGATCACAAATTTGAAAAGTAGGACCCAAATTAAGTAGGATTACATACTTCATTTATCAAAATTGGATAAAGTTTGAATGTGATAGAGCAAAATTAAATTTTTTGGACTCATAACATCATAAAATTAAAAAAATCGACATTTTTAATATTTATTTACGAAAAATACCAACTTTTGAATCCCCTCTTTCTATAACCCAGGTTTTTCGCCTTGTTTGTAAATAATTTTTAATGGATAGAATCATAGATTCGAGATCTAATGGACGACAAAAAAAAATTAGCAACATAAAAGTTTCCGTTTTTGTTTTTCATGAAGATCACAATATCTTCCTGGAAGGCAGCTTAAACTTGCATATATGTATTTAAATAAAAAAAAATGTTCATAAGAGAGCTTTTATGATGAACTTACCGAGAAAATAGTTTTGAAAATTAAACATATTAAAAAAAACACACATTTTTAAAGAAGTTATTATAATTATAATTAAATTAAAAGTGGGTATTTTTTTAAATAGAAATCCTTTTTTGTGGTAGAATATGGAAAGCTGGAACTTAAGCTTTTAATTTTCTCGTTACTCGTATTAAGCGCCTTGGGTGTAAACATTTATAATTTCTATATCTTTTCATCATTTATATGAGTTTTCACACAATAATTTCATTATTTATGTAATAATGTTGCCTATATTTTATATAATAATGCTATTTATTTAAAAATATAGTCAAAATTATTACACAAATATAATAGTCTAAGATCCCAATTAGGATCGACCTTCACCCATCTGTTTACCGGATGAAAGTTATTTTTTATGAAATATAGAATGTTAACAAATATCCCTGCAATGGGTTGCCTAAAAAAATGTGGTCCAGACTACTTTTAGTGAAAATATCAAGAGTAAAATTTTTAGAAATTTTTCACTGACTTTCATATCTAACGAATATTGATCTACTCGAAAGTAAAAGCCATAAAGAATATGCAGCAGCTATGCTGTCTGCCTCTTTTCGTTCACTATTTTCGCATTTATACAAGTTGTGAATAGTAATTACGTTCATCTGTTAATTCATTGCCTCACATATATAAATAAAGTTAATTTTATTGCAAATACGGTGCTATATGATTGTCCACAAAATATCAGTCAAAAAATAAAATTTACAAGCTTTCCAAGTTTTGATATTTTTATTAAAAGTTGTCTGGACCATATTTTTTAGGTCAACCCACAACAGGGATATTTGTAAATATTTTACATTTCATAAAAAATAACTTTCATTCGGTAAACAGATGGGTGAAGGTCGACCTTAATTCGGATCTTGTACTATAAATAAACTAACTCGATCTGTCACGAATTCCGTAGTGCGGTATCCGTACCGTAACTAAAAAAGATAGAGAAATAATATTTACGTGATGAATATCATCAGTAATTAACTTTCTTTTATAACGCTTTTATACGCAATTTTATTACAGATATGTTATACAAATGACATAATGAACAAAATTAAATTAAATGTAGTCTGTGCTTTATTTAACGGTATATTTTTAAACTGTAAGTAACCTTTAAAATGAAGGGTTAGGGCATCAAGTTTAGTATTAGGGCGTACCCTATAGCAGCTAGAAAAAAAGTGATGAATTTTTGTAAAACATGGCTTAGAAATCTCTCGATCAAATTACCTTTCGAACAAAATATAAAAAAAAAAAAACAAAATCTGATCATTAGGAGCAAAGATACCAAAAACCGAATTGATTATACCTGATTTTGTGTCGTGGTTTTCTTAAATTTTTACCTTATATGTTATGTGTACTAAGCATATGTTATTTTCTTGTAAGATCGTAAAACTACTCGCATTTGTCGAACAAAGGTATAAACAAAACCCAAAAGGCATAAAGAGTTTTCAATCCATTTACAGGAAATCCACTATAAGGTTGTGTGTCGGAGAAAAAAAAATGGAGTAATATCCCAACGGATACATTAAACATTTCCATATTAAAAAATGATAAAGTGAGATGTGTTTGAAAAAAAGAGCTCTATCCATTTAAAAAATATTATCTAAAGACGATACAACAGCTTTTGTGCCTTTAGCCTCTGAGGTCTACATGATTATAGCTCTGGTTGGCTTTCACAAGGTACACCATTCGTAGAGGTAGTTCAGATATATAAATACATGTATGAGCATATACAAAGATATAAATAAACAAAGCTTTATATATTATAAACGTTTATATATAGACAGATAAAACCCGTTGAAAAATCAACTGTATAATCGTTAATAAAATATTAAGTTTACGCTAGCTTCATTGACAGAGAACTACCGCCAAAAGATGTTGTCATGTAGATGTCAGGAATAGCAATGAGATACTCGCAAAGTAAGGTAAGCGTGTGGTAGAGTTCGTTCAAACTAAACTGGCATCGAGGAAGAGAGTATGATGTATCTGTATGTGCACTCATATCTACACACTCTCTCTCTTGTTCGATGCTACTTGGATTTGAACGAACTCTTGTGCGTATTTCTCTTCGACTACTTTAGGCGAGTACACTCGGTGAGAATACTCCGCCCGAGTAAGGATCTAGAGATAGCCAGGTGGCTGCAAGCATCGAATAAACGAGACAATTTTATAATGATAGTAGGTAGTCGGTTGAGGTACCTACTCCTATTAGAAGTACTCTTTAGATAGGTTGTTGTTAGATAGGTTATATACAGGTGCACAGGTAGATAGGTTTGTAGATTCAGGTAAATTAATTGAAGTAGTTCAACCATATTTAAATGTGACGACATTTTCATTCACCAGTCACCACTCATTGCATTCTACTTTTTCCGTTTTTGTTTTTTTCTTTCTTTATTTTATTTATTCATTTTTATATTATAAATATTTATTAATATTTTATAATAACTTTTCCTTTGATAATTTATTTTAAAAACTTTTATCCTATCAAAAACAGAATGCTTGCAAAAAATGGGAATAAGTTTAATGAACCTTTGATCATCAGAAATCTTCTCCAAGTTATTTCCTGCAAGTTCTCTTAACGTTTCTTACTTTTCATTTAAATTATGTCTTTAGAATTTTTAATAAGAGCTTTAAGCTCCTACTCAAGGTAGAGGATCAGAAAAGTTTAAATTTTGGTTTAGGTTAGGTTAGGTTAAACAGTTAAACTTAAGCTAACAAGAATAAATGAAAATAAAACACAAAAAAAACTTCAAATTTATATCGAGCCTGTCACAATTTCTAGACTGCATGTTTTTCCAAAATAAATATTCACATATGTCTAGGAATATAAATCATTTTTTACTTCCATATACATGTATCTCTAGCTAGTAAGGCCCCCAGTGTTAAAACAATTCCCCAAATATTCAATAACTTATATGTAATCATTGTAATTTGTACAAAAAGACCATCCTATCCTACGACTTAAAGTGGATCATCATTATAGGAAAATTCAAATTGCTGTTTTCGAAATTTCAGTACCAAAACTTTTGTAACTCCTATTTTCTTTTTTTACTTTTTTCAAATTTGTTCCATATCATGCATTTGGCGGATGAAACTGGACAAAAAAAGTGGCCTACATCGACCAACACTTTGTTATCTTGAAATATTAATAGTATATTCAACGAGTGCATGGTTTTATGGTTAGGGTGCCCGCTCCCCATGCGGAAGACTGAAAAATCGAAACCCATTCACATAAATATTTACAATAGGTGTCCCACGGTATCTCTCGCTGTTTTTTTAACCTTCAGCAAGAGAACACTCGCGTTTGGAGTTTCAATTTTCTTCTGTCTCCTTCTGTCTATGTATGCGAGCTCTCGAACGAATAGCTCGGTTCAGTTAATTTTAATTTTTCCATAGGTTCACCCGCTTTCTGTTGAAGTTAAAAATTTTTTACCTGGACATAGATGTAGTATTACATTTTCTCATATTCAAGTTCAACAAACTACTTTCTTAAAAACAAAAACAAGTCCCAAAACTTGTTAAAATATTAAATTCTGTCATAAAATTTCTTTTTATCCAAAATTATAATAATGTAATAAATAATTTTTACAAAAAGCACACGTATAAATAAATAATATAATTTTTTTGTACTTGTTTTTATTATTTTTTCTATTAATTTACAAACAACAAATTATAAAATGTTTATTTACATTTATTTTATTTAATTTTTTATTTATTAAGTCATGCATAAAATTTATTTATGTTTCTCTAATCTAGGGTAGATGCTTGTGCCTTGATAAAATCGTACCTTTTGAGAGAACATCACTACATATTATAAAACAAAATCGTTTTTTCTGTCCCTATGTCCCTATGTCCCTTTGTACGCTTAAATCTTTGAAACTACGCAACGGATTTTGATGCGGTTTTTTTTAATAGATAGAGTGATTCAAGAGAAAGGTTTTTATGTATAATACATCCATATTATAGTAGAGTAAGGGGTTGAAATAGGGGTTGAAAGGGATATCCTTTGTATGCTTAAATCTTTGAAATTACGCAACGGATTTTGATGCGGTTTTTTTTTAATAGATAGAGTGATTCAAGAGGAAGGTTTTTATGTATAATACATCCATATTATGGTAGAGTAAGGGGTTGAAATAGGGGTTGAAAGGGATATGCTTCAAAAACTAAAAAAGTTGTGCATCGATTAAGCTAAAATATTGACACGATATAAAACCAGCTTCAAAGATCTATTGTTTTTATCTAATTTTAACCTTCGGAGGGTAGAAAGGTGTAGCGAGAAAGTGGGAAGGAATTATCGAATATTTACAAATATACCTAAGTGGGGTATCAAATAAAAGAGCATGACGTGTACATTAAAAAACTTATCGTTATCCCACGCAAGGAAATGTGGAGGGAGGGGTTCAAGTGGGGATGTTGCCCAGCAAAGCGGGTAGTTCACAGCTAGTTGTGTAATATACTACTAATGATTACTGTGCTTTTTGGTTTAAATCTCAGAACCAAGGCTATAAAACTCTCCCAGTTTTTATTATGTGTGTCATATAAGTGTACCTACATAGGTATATATACTTCCTCCATATTGTATACTACGTTGGTAAGTAGGTAGGTACAATTTACGTCCCCATTAAAGTCTGTTCGTCTGATATTAACTGAACTAAGGTATACTAATTAATAATATAATTTACATTTAAATATAATAACGAATTATAAATTATTTTATAGAGCATGTTTATGTTACGTTAGAAGTACTACTAACGAGGCGTTAATGGGGTAAAAATGTCACAAACTTGTAGTCGAAATGTTATAATATCGAATACTAGTGGACTTTAAATCTTCTAAAATGCATATTTCAAAACGATTTTCGTTATTTAGGGACAGAAATTACTCAAGAAATCAATTATTATGCATATATCAGACATATCAATTTATAAATTTCAACTTCAAAAAAAAACAACTTGTCTACTACGAAAAATCAGAGAGGGTTGAATATTTGTAATACAACATTCGGCAAGTTATTGGCGAAATGCGATTACAGACGCTACAAAAAGTATGTGAAAATTGGACATCCATAATGCGCCAGTTGCGGGAGCCACATGATCGAAAAAATATTCAAACATTAATTGGATAAAATTATATTTCCAATAAAGCCAGTTTCATTGATATTAAACATGTTTTCTCTGTTTTATTTTAATTTAAAATTGTAAAACTCTAAAAATCCATCCTTTATTTAAAAAAATTTTTGTCTTGTAATATATTATTCGATTCTATTTCGTAGTAACACTTAATAAAAATAGTTCACATTTATAGACTTTATTGAATTGATACGCGCTATTTGTTAAGTGAATAAATAAATGAAGTGATATATGTGTTGTATATTAAACATTAAATAATACATAGTTTTTCATGTATAATACACAACTGAATACCTACACAATTTGATACTCATAGAAAGTATTCGGAGAGTTGTTCATTGATGTACTTGTTAGACAAATGTAGTGTGAAAGTAAAGTTTTGGTGAAACTTTATCACTATTGAACTATTGTATAAAAGTTTGATGGATACTAATATATAGAGAACATAATGTATCTATGTATATACTCGTAATTGTAGATGGTATATCGAATGTTCCAGGAGAAAAATTTTCTATTATCATGGATCTGTTTCTCAAACGTGTTGTGATGCAGAATCGAACAGTTCAAATAATTAAATTTTAATTAGACTATTAAGTGAATATCATCTTTAGTGGAATTATTTGAAGAGGCTTGGATGCTAGGTTATGATTGGAAGCATCCAAGAATAACGTTATAGAAATAAAGATTTACTTGCGTTTCTATAACCTTTAAGAATAGATATGTATTTTGGTACTTTTTTTTCCGCCCTTGAATAATCGAAATAGAATTGTTTATTCCGAATTATTATTTAAAAAATATAATTCAACAAGTGAAAACAAACAATTGACTGAGTTAATTGTTGAAATACCATGTATAGTCAGTGTTGATTTCTTTATCACATTACATATACCAACATGTGACACATACATAACTGATAATCAAGTATAGTACATATTATAAAATTTCCGCCCTAATTGTCGCCCTCACGGGCAGTGGTGGATTTACACTAGGGGCAGTCGGGGCTAGTGCCCAGGGCGGCAAATTTCCTAGGGCGGCAAAATTTGAAATGTGAGAAAATATTTTCTATACAATATATAATTAACTAATTCTTTTAAATAAACATTTTATTTTTCAAGAAATATAATTTATGCATTATGTATCAAATCAAAATTTTGTATATTATAATATGGGAAATTTAAGTGAAAACTATTAAAAGAGTTTAATTAATTTATTTCCATAAAGGTTTGCAAAAATAAAATTTGATATTTTTATTTTCTGGAATTGATAAATTAATATACTTTTTTTGAAGAATTAAAAATATTTTCAAATTATGTATGTCTTTTTGATAACAGAAACTTTTATTGATCAATGAATTTTCCTAAAATTGGAGAATTATCAAATAATACTAATTAATTTTAATTTAAAAGAACAGTAATAAATAATATGTAATACATAATAAATTTTCTGCAATTAATTAGTTATTCTAATTTTAAAAAAATAAGATATCAAAACTATTAAAATAAAATTTCAGTCATAGGGCGGCATTTTCTAAAGTGCCCTAGGGCGGCAGAAATTTAAATCCGGCCCTGCTCACGGGTAAACAGTGATGTTTACGAAAAAATGTTTCAAACTAAAGTTGTTTAATTTTTGATAAGGAACATTTTTTACATTTAAACTTTTATTCTGTCTCTAACGGTTTACAAGATGGGTACTACGGACCCATGACCCAATTGACCCATATTGCTCATTTACGAACTTGACCTCACTTTTTACGTCCTAAGCACGATGTAAAAATTTCAGCTTGATATCTCTTTTCGTTTTTGAGTAATCGTGACCACAGACGGACGGACGGCCGGACGGACGGACGGACGGACGGACAACCGGAAATGGATTAATTAGGTGATTTTATGAACAACTTTTTATACCAATTTTTTTTTTTAGCTTCAATATTTTTAGGCGTTACAAACTTGGGACTAAACTTATAATACTATGTATATTTCATATATACATGGTATAAAAACATACATTTCGATATGTATGTATGTCATAGTTATCAATTCATAATAACTATGACTCAAACCGAAATCAACAACAAAAATCTACACGGACTGAGTCCTGTTCTTCCTAACAGAAATACAGTGTTGTCTTTATTTTGAGTTACGTTTCAGAATAGTTCTCGAACAACACATTTTTAAAATAGCCTTTATGTTTATTTGATGTCCCTAATGGACCTAAAATATGTAGTACGATTTCTTAGAACTTTCTGTCTGATATTTATTTGGTACAAATGTGTGTAATATATTTTATATATAAAACGTTGAGTTTCATACAAACGATGAGAACTAGGCCTGTGTTGGACAGATGTAGTGACAAATAGTACATCGAATCGGTTTATCTCATTCCAGTCATATATTACAAATATTTTACATTGTGTTTCAAAAATCAGCGAAGAAAAGCATACAAGAGAGTTAGCGGTCTTTATTGCAGATTATATTCTTTTGCTATAAATTTATGCAACTGTGATTCTTCTTGGTCATTTTTTAACTATATTACACATATTTGTGTAAAAAAATTGCCTATATTTAATAACTTTTTGACAAAAATCACAATTTATATAAAATATTGACGTTTTAAGTGGCATTTTGGGGTAAAAAAATACTTTAACTACATATTTATATTATTTTCAGTTTTTTATTCAATATTAAGGGCATAAACATGAAAATTATTTTCTGAAATCAAGTCACCAAATGTCTTATTTGCTTGGACTATATACATAAAATCCGACCCCAAGAAGCTAGACATGATGTTTTCATTTAGTATTAATTCAATTCGTGCTTACGTTTTTGAAAAGGAGTCCAAGAAAATATTATCAAAAAATCATTAAAAGGCAATGAGTTATTTTGAAGTACACGGTATTTCAAAAATGCAATGTATTTTAAAGAGTAAATGAGATTTTCTAGGAACTATTTTCCCATATAGCTTTCTAATATCCATAATACAATTTTCTATCTTTGTCAGACTAACACAAATATAATATTAACTGTTTCACATTTTGAAAATAAAATTTTATGTTTGCACGTAATTTTTGGAAGTAAATACAGTTTTTCCTCATGAAAAACCACATTTTGGGTGATTAAAGTTAATAACTTTTAGTACAAGGCTAATTTCAAAGTGATTTCCAAGAACAGAATTTGAATGCATCAATGCCTTTCTTTCTTTGATATCAATTTCTATTCAATCTATTTGATTGGTTACGATTTGACATAGATGAACTTTGATATCAAAATGAAATTCAATGTTCTTTTAAGATAGCTTTGTTTTTAGTTCAACAATTTTGGCTAGAAACATTTTTTCGTATCTTACTGAATCTAGTACATGCTGAATATGATGTGTAAGTTCTGGTACACACTGTATTATGTTTATATTTTAGTAGTAAATAGCATTTTATACAAAAGTAATACTTATATGTGTAATACCCACAAAATATTAACAAGAAATGTCACTAACATGCATTATAATAAAGAGTGAACCGAAATTAACGCAAGATTTGAATGTTTGTCCATTTGTAAGGTAAAATGTTGACAATAAAGATGAAGATAGCAACGTTTACGAAAGATTATTTTAAGACGTCTGAATCACGGATACTTCGTTTTTTAGTTAACTTACGTCGGGATGATGTTTCATCTTGGATTTGAGAGCGGCTGCATTAATTATTTTCAGAAATGCGCACTAGCAAATTGTTATCCAGGTTAACTTCCTCCTTACCTAATTTCAATAAGAAAAGATATGTATGTGTCTGGTGTGACCCTTGAGGTCCACACGAATAAATTTCGAGCAAAAATAAAGTTATAAAAAATTTAAAAAAATAATAACTCGACCGACTCGAAACGACTCGACCAAATGTTTAACCATGAAACGTAAAGATATGTTGAAAATTTTGATTTCAAAAATCGAACCCATTTCGATAACTTCTTATAGTGGGAAGTTAAAAAATCCAGTGATTTCGAGACTAACTTTTTCGCGACGTTGCTAATCTGTTATACCATTTATTACCTATATAAAAGCATTTAATAAAATTTTTATAATAAAAATATTGACTTTATTTAGAAAATGAAAAATATTTAAAAAAAATTTTATTAAAAAATTCTTGTTGTATTTGTTTTATTTTCATTTATTTATTTCAAACGGAAATAGAAATGGTTTGTAAACGAAAACTGTCTGAACTCTCCTAGAATTTTTACAGCTATCACTAGTCACATATATAGAATCAATTGTGTATAAACAAGTGTTTGACATTCGAAGTCCGAAATGGTTCGAAAGTTAGATTTAGTTCCACTGGTTAATGATCTTCAAATAGCAGAAAAAAAATTTCCACAATAGAGAATATAAATTTCACGAAAAATAATTTATTATAAAAACAAGTGAAAACAAACAATTGACTGAGTTAATTGTTGAAATACCTTGATGTCTTTATCACATTACACATACAAACATGTAACACATACATAACTGATAATCAAGTATAGTACATATTATAAAATTTCCGCCTAATTGGCGCCCTCACGGGTAAACAGTGATGTTTACGAAAAAATGTTTCAAACAAAAGTTGTTTAATTTTTAGCAAGGAACATTTTTTACATTTAAACTTTTGTTCTATCTCTAACGGTTTACAAGATGGGTCCTGATGGGTCCTGCTCATTTACGAACTTGACCTCACTTTTTACGTCCTGAGTACGCTGTAAAAAATTCAGCTTGATATCTTTTTTCATTTTTGAGTTATCGTGTCCACAGACGGACGGACGGACGGACGGACAACCGGAAATGGACTAATTAGGTGATTTTATGAACACCTATGACAAAAATTTTTTCCTAGCATCATCATTTTTAAGCGTTACAAACTTGGGACTAAACTTAATATACTATGTATATTTCATATATACATGGTATATTAAAAATTTTAATATTAGTTTAATGTCTTCGTTGTATTTCATTTGTTTGGTGTAATTTTTATACCCTGTATAATGTCTAGTCCCAAGTTTGTAATGCATTATTAATTTATTATAATCTAAATATCATTGACAGTAGTGTGTTTTCAGTAATGGTATACCTCAATTTACAAATCAAAATTTTTCCAAAAGAAAATGTTCCCAAAAAACCTAATATTATCCCGGTGTTCTACTAAACTATAAAAATAGCTTCCTCGTATTATGAAATAAATGGTAAATATCTCTCTACAAGTTCACAGTAGGTGGCTTTTTATATAAACGTATGAGCACCGGTTACTCTATTTACTCAGTGTAAATACAGAGTAGTACTCTATTTACTCAGTGTAAATACAGAGTAGCCTACCAATTATTTTTTTTAAATAAACATTTATCTGAGAAAAAATATAATAAATGTAATATAAATTTAATTCTTTTTATAGACTGAAAATCAATGGTTTTAGCTTTTCCTTACTTTTTACATTTTCAATTCAAAGTATAACCATCGAAGAAATTCAGAGATGACTAAATAACCAAAATTAATTATCCCCCCCCCAATCCTTTTCATTGGCATGTGTATAGTAAAGTGAAATTCCTATTTTAATCTTTTTTACAATTGCAAACTATTTTCTGTTTAGATTCTAAACAGGTGAACACTCTGTATTTAAACTATTTTTAACACTTCGGAATATACCTGCCTTCTTAAAAGCCATAAAGACTATAACAAAACAAAGTCCAAGCGTGCCCAGCTCTCTGCCGTAAAACGTTAAATGTTTAAAAAAAATGTATTTAGAACATAGTTGGTATGGATCGTGATTGTCCCTGTGTGGAAGCAGGATAGATAATGAAATAAAATGAAAAGACATTGGTGGTGTATTACAACTGATAGTTATTATATGAAGGTACATGATATTTGGATAAAAATATTACCAGCTATTACAAACTTTAACAAATAGTAAGTAAATAGCTATTTTTATAAACTACAATGTGTTACAAAAACATTTAGGATGTATGTAATCAAAGAATCCAAATTGACAAAAAAATTTAAGTTTTTGACTTTGCGTTCTTATTTGCTAACAAGGAATACTATATGCTTTCATCTTCTAGCTCATATTTTATGGAGTCTGGTTTTAATGTTTTCTTACCTCAACACCTTTCATTTGATACTCAACGCGTCATGTTTACAAGTAAATAAAAGATAACATGATACAAATAGTTGGCTTACGACAGTTTATTTGATAGTCAAACAAAACAATAAAAGCAAGATTGCTTCCGCGAGTAAAACGCTGGTAACGCCATTTTATTCATCAAAATCCTCACCCTAAAAGCTTCAAAATTCTGATAACATAATCTAAGTATTTGGTGGGCCTATGAACTTTTGGTTTACTTGAAATAAAAAATCTTGTATCTTGTTTTGTAACGTCTTGTAGATTTTATTGATAAAGTTCTATAAAACATTTTAACAGCTAATAATAAAAAGCACTTTTTGCAACCAATATTTACAAATGTTTTAAAAACATTAAATTTTAATATTTTTGACAATAAATAAATATTTATAACACTTTTATACATCGTAACAGCATTATTTGAAATAATCAATAATCTATCTATATGTGGTCTAGTAGTTGGTATAGATATGTATCAATTAACGATTGATTTTCTAGATACTTTCATTTTATTATAGAATAAATTTATTTATATATGAATATTTTATTTTAATAGGAAATTAAAAACAATTTTTCAGGAATTTTTAAATGGCTTTCGATAAAATTCGTTTAACCTTATTTGCATTGTTATAAGACCTACATCACGATAAAGTTGTTTTCAACACCGCTGGATTTTGAATGTTTCTTTTATTATCGAGCTCAGGATAAATTTCCCAAATATTCTTTACAACAAATTACAATTTGCTTGGATCAAAATTGTTCAAAAAATAGTAAATATGATTTTTTATTCGTTGCATAGATCTACAAACTTAGAATATCACGAATTAACGAAGGTAAAATCAAAATATTCGCATTGTATTTGATTCAAATTACATTCCAAAAAGATGAAAATTGTGATCCATAAAGGTCAGGAAACCTTGTTGAATTGAAAAATCAAAAATTTTACGGTCATGTGATGATGTTTCTGAACTTCACCTTTTTATCTATAGATCCGAGAAAAGGCCCCAAAAAATAGTTTTGAGTGGATTAAATGGTTTTTTAAATGCGATGAATATTGAATAAAAACTTATCGCTTCTTCCACCAAAAAATAAACTCAAAATGTGGTAAATATCTAAATAAAAAAGTGTATAACATCATGAATAATTCATGAAGCTTGATTAATTCCTTTATATTCCTAATTTATTAATAAAAAACAAAGAATAAGTAGTATAATATATTAAAAAATCATCAAGGATAATTATTTTTACTTCTAGAATTTAAATTGCATGATTTTTTTAATAAAAATGAGATTTTGATAAAAAAATTTCCCGTTTTTAAAAGTAAAGTCACGATTAAAGAATTTTTTTTAATTTTTGTTTGAATTCTGAATTTAATTTATTGCATTTATATCGACAAACATTTCCGTTTTCGTTACACGTGATGAAATGTGTGTGTAATGGTTACGTATAAATTGTTTTATTTAAATGAATACTTAAAACAATTTAAATATATAAATAAATTAATATTAGTCAGTTTTTGATATATTTATATAGATTATTATGTTTATATATTTATTATTTTAAATATCATTGGTTTTATTATATTAAATTCATTTAAGAGCCGTATTCATAGTATACTAATAATGATAAGTCGTTACATCAATTTTTCTTAACAGATTCCATTTGAAAGAATTTTTCATTCTTAATCGAAGGATTAAAATTTACCAAATATGGGATATAAATCAAAAACATGTGCTGGTCTTAGTAGTCGTTGACTTCTATGTAAACATCTTGCCAAATTTCGTCTATATCTCCACTAATGACAATACAAAAATCTACACAAAAATTGATTTTTTTTTTATAAAACTGAAAAGACTTATTTTTGCATGTCAAAATATTTTTTACTGACTAATTGTCTATAAATACAGCTTTAAATAATTGTGTGTAAGCTAATATATATAATTTTAACTAATTATTTAGTACTGACTACAAATTATATACATTTACATATTATATAACTTAGGTATATAAATATATCATCTATATTCAGAAAAGTGAAATTCGAAAAATATATTAAAGTGATATCTATCTTACAAAAGCATTTATTCTACCTAGAAACCTTACAATAACCTTAACTATCTACCAATCTATCTATAATATATACATACAAAGTGTGGTGTAAGTAGATATATTGATATCCAAAGTATTACCTCTTTGATTTCTATAATGAGTCTCATTTCTATAAATTTATCAGCTAACTCAATATAACACTTTACTGTTTTTTGGGTACAGTTGTTGTTACTCTACCCTGCACCAGGGGCGTAGTTACCGCCGTATTAGCCATATCAATGATACGGGGCCCACGAGCTACAGAGGCCCCTTACATATGCAAGTAAAAATTAGTTAGTGTTATCCACAATGTCACTTAAAGGGCCATTAATTAATTACGTAAGCATAGAAAAACTGAAATCGTCTTCAGCTATACATGTTTCAATAAATCAATTTACCGAAAAAAGGCAAGAAATGTGTATATTTAATTTGAATTGTTTGGCTAGCTCAATTTCTAGGAGGAAGTGATAACTTATAATCAATCAAAAAATATTTATTTTAATTTAATGCAAGCAATTTTGTTTCTTTTGTGAGAAATCTTCACCCTTCATTTGGGCCCCCCATTTAATTTTGATAGGGGCCCCTCCAAGGTGAGCTACGCCACTGCCCTGCACTTATGCAAAAAATAAAACATATTTCAATTTTCCCGAATGGACTAAGAGCCAGCGCCTGCCAGACACACATTAAAGTATAAAAGCTGAATTTTTTTTTGCGTATTCTCACTGGTGTAGGGAACAATCTTTGGGGGCTACAAACCTTGACTAACGGTTCCTTCGGTAGGTAGCAGGTAATCAGGGGCGCAGTACCCGAGCTCTCTCACGTTAAAGTATAAAAGCTGAAATTCACACAGAGTGTTCAAATGACCATTTTAAGTCAATATTGAAAAAGACAGATCAATCCGAAGGGGTTAACACTCCCCCAGACGTAGTAGAAGGTCAAATGCATAAATACACAATTATCTACATTTTCTTCCATGATTATGAACTTATTTCACTGCAAGAGTTATTTTATTATTTAAATATGTTCAGTATCACGTACTGAATGTATAAGCACAAAATCCTTACAAAAAAAAGCGGGGGAAGTGCCTCCATTTTAAGGAAAATCGTTTTAGGCTATATCTCCATAACCGTGCGCTTTAGACCAAAAATGGTAATAACTTTTATTGTAGATAATTAAATTACCTACTTTTTTGTAAACTAATTTTTTTTGTATCACTAACCGTTTATGGCTTATACAACTATGACGATTTACTTATTGAATATTTGACCGATATGTCTTCTAATGTTAGTTGGATGGATTGATATGTCTTTTTCAATATTGACTTAAAATGGTCATTTGAACACTCTGTGTGAATTTCAGCTTTTATACTTTAACGTGAGCGAGCTCGGGTACTGCGCCCCTGATTACCTGCTACCTACCGAAGGAACCGTTAGTCAAGGTTTGTAGCCCCCAAAGATTGGTCCCTACACCAGTGAGAATACGCAAAAAAAATTTCAGCTTTTATACTTTAATGTGTGTCTGGCAGGCGCTGGCTCTTACTCTAGAAAGAAAATTGACTGCTACTATAACGTTTCACCATACGTTGGTTCGATACAATAAAACCTCACTCCTTCGAAAACTTTGCTATACTTAATCAAAATCAATTTACAATATTGATTTCTAAATATATTCACAAAAATTCTGCACCGACTGAACCTTAATTGCTTTTTTACACATTTCCATGGAAACCATGTACTATTTCTACTATTCATAGACCTACATTTGATGCCCTACTTATTCTATTTCTTCATATATGTAATACTAAAGCATGGCTTTCACAGCTACCTACGATGTCACAATCCATCACAATATTAAACTATGTATATATAAATGTAATGTATATAAACAAAAATATGTATATATATTTAAATTAGTACTTTTATTAGATAACTGTATATCGACTTACAACCCACTCTGTATATAATATAGGTATGTATGTATAATATATATTAAACGTATAGCTTTATTGTTTGACAGGTGAAGGCAATAAATTAAGAGCTTTGAGCTTTAAACGTTGATGTTCGAGGTAGGTTTGAAGGTAGGTTGGTAAGTATAGATACCTTTAGATATCTACATGTTAGGTTGAGGTTGATAGGTTAGTTGTTTGGTTCGTTCGTAAGACATACCGAAGGTATGAATGTATTATTCTCATATGTTTACAATCATTTATTTATTTTATGGTGTAAGGTGAACTACAGGATGCGTTAGGATTTCAAGTGAAGATTTCAAAATTCATCTGAGTTCTCTACTTTGGAACACCTTGTATAGAGAAAAACTTTACCTGAAATTCTGTTTTGAATATAACATTTCATATACATTTTATGATTTAGAGAAAGAGGACACATTTTCTTAAAGACCTCCATTGGAAAAGTCGAATTTGCAAACTACAGCAGAACTTGAATAAAGGACCAGCTTATATCCCGTCAATTGTTCCTTGAAAAAAAACTAAAGCTAGAATTAACATATTGTACAAATGTGTATTGTAAATTATTGAAATACTTGAACTGTACGCTATTTATCTATAAGCATACACAATTCTTATGGTTGTGTAGGGTTAGTTTGAACAGTCATAAATATTATTTTACCCAAGGTGTTTGTCCATATTATAATATATATATATGTGAAGCAATTTATTTATTATACAAGCCTTCTAGTTTGAAAAAAATTTTGTTCCTAATTATCACATAACACAAGTTTATTTGTTATTTGATGATGAAAATATTGTTTTTTGACCTCTTTAAAATGAATAATAGTAAAGTAACTATATCAACCATTTTCTATGAAAACTAGGAATAAAATTGCGATGAAATTCACTACAAGCCGAAAGATCCAAGTAAAAAATTAAAAAAAAAAACTGTATGTGATGGTGAGAGTATCAACATCAGACAGTCACTAAACGGCATGTCAATTATTCTTCAATTCAGCTGTTCAATCTGGCCACAGAATGATCTGATACGGGTTATTCTTAGCGTACTTGTACTACCGTCGAGACGAATCCGAACTGTGCCATCAGTGCCCATAGTAATGCGTTCCTCAGATAACCACTTCCAGATCACGTTGTGTATTGATTGAACAATTGAAAGTAACCGGCTTGCATGAGCTTTGAACCTTAAACCTATCGGTTATAAGTCCAACACTCTACCAAGTCTACCACAATCACCGTTGGAAATGACAAAAAATAATAATAATTTAAATTTGATGTCACTTAAACGGCTCGTCAATTTTTCTTCAATTCAATTCTTCTTCAATTTTTTACATAATTGTAGCGGATCAACATCCTTGATTTTGATTACCTGTGTTGGTATAAAATGCATAAAACAATATTATTAACGACATAAGTATACATTTTCCTAGAGTTTGACTTGGTTTAGTAGATATAACAGAACATTACGCTTATATTATATTTTGTGATGATGATACATTAAAACCATTTTAAAGATACTTTTAAACTATATATGTATATCTTATGTTAGCGAGAGTCAAGATACATTCTAAAGATATAATGCTTATCTATATATCTTTATATACTTTTATTAAATACAGCGAGTTTATAAAATTTGTAATGTAAAATTATCGAAAGAATTTTTAGTTCTTTATATTCCCTTACTTTTACCACCAAGGGAAGTCAGTGATGGATTTAGGCCTAGGCCCGTGAGGCCCGGGCCTAGGGCGGCAGAATTTGAAGGGCGGCAAAATTTATGAAATGCCAAAATTTTAGAGTCACAAAAAAGTAAAGAGAATCAATTATAAAAATTAGTTTATCGAGTAATGTTCTTTACTTTCTGTTTCTTTACTTTCTCTTCCTCTAGTATTTTCGTACAAATGGGTATTATCCTATTCTAGATGCTCTGAATGTACAATTGGCCAAGCGTAAAAGTGCATATGAAAAACTTTATGAAAATTTCAATTTTTTTGATAATTTATCTGAAATAGACACGAATGAATTAAAAAATCTTGCCAATAAACTAATCAGTAAGTATCCTGATGATTTGGAAGAGACGTTAGGCAATGAATGCATTCATTTACATTGTCAACTCAAAGATTCCTTGGCAAATATGGAAGATGTACGCTCTGCACAAAAAATATGCAATGTATTGCATTCACGGAATCTTCGAGATGTTTATCCGAATGTGGACATTGCTCTCTGTATTTTTTTGAGTATTCCGGCTACAAATTGTTCAGGAGAAAGATCTTTTTCTACTCTTAAAAGGGTAGAAATCTATTTACGCGCAAGCATGGGCCAAGATAGACTTAATGCACTTGCATTACTGTCTATTGAAGCCCAACTAGTCCAAGAAATTAATTACGACGACATAATTGACGTTTTTACACAGACCAAAGCCAGGAAAAAGAAATTTTCAAATTGATTAATATTAAAAGAAATATGAATTATTTATCTGTCTAAAGTTTATATATATATATATATTTATCTGTCTTGTTTCTCAGTAATATTAAAAAAATTATATTTCAATAAATTAAGATACTTTAAAATAAAAGACTGGATCAAAATTAATGACATTCATTCTATCAAAAAGGGCGGCGCATCGAACGGGGCCTAGGGCGGCAGCAAGCCTAAATCCGCCACTGAGGGAAGTGTAGCCATAATCGTACCCCTTAACATAAAAGAGCTAGTAAATCAATTTGATTTTCTATAATAAAAAATAAGTTGAGCCGTTTTTTAATGGTAATAAAAAACCTGGAAAAAACTGAATAAACAGAATCGGAAAAGTGGATAAAACACATCATTTATCTATTTAGATAATGATCGTTCCAGCATAAGCTGCAGTACATATTCCAAGAATAATCTATGAAGGCTAACAAGACCTTTTTTTAATGTTTTTTCCCCCTCTGGGAAGTTGTCGTGTGGACGGACTACAGGGGTCGCACTCACACGACTTCAGTACCACACCGACTATGTACTGCCAATTTATTAATTTAATTTTCCCCAATTAGTAATTTACCAAATACAGTCTCCTGTTAAGAAATCAGATTCATCTTTAATAATTCACGAACTCTCCGTATAAATATACACATATATTTTAACTATAAAGAAGAGTTATCCATTCATTTGATGTTATAAAACGTGTGTTTGCGTGTGTCTAGTTAACACCATCTTATATGATTGTAAAGGCGTTCACGTTACGTTACGATACGTTACACTACGTTCTATATAACGTTATAACGTTACTATGATCTTGATTTTATTTTATCTAATTTATAACACATAACATTGTAACTATATCCATATACATTTATATATATTTCATATACGTATAACACTTAGACCCCCTGCATTAATAGACGAGTAAATTTAGCATTTTACCTGAAAAAATTTCGAAGTAAGATGGATCGAGATGTGATTTTTTTGCATTAGGTTTAAGAATGTATTTATAAACTTTTTCCTCGTTTGTGATGACATGAAAAAATGTATTTTTTAATAAATTAGACTAATTAATTCTCAAAATTTAGAAAATACAGCTATATTTCTAAAAAATAAAATCATATTATCGTCGCAATCCCACCCATTGTAAAGCTATTTATTTTATCATAAATATATACGACAACAAGGCAGTAAGCAATGGCATAAAAGAACACAAAAATATTTTTAAGATAATTAAATGCGATAATAATGTATTTATGTAACAGTATTTTTATTTATGTAAAAATGTTACAACATATAACAATGTTACAGGAATTAAAATAAAAATGTTTACAAAAACACATACCACAAGACTTCCATGTACAAACATGTATGGTAGCCACTCTAAGAGTTGCTGCGTTGACAGCTTTGCTAGTGCACATTCCCAAAAAAAAAAAACTCATAAAAATGCCGATTTTAAGACTACATTTTTAAGTAATATAAAGCACCCGCTTGAAAACTTTACCAGCTATATTCGCTAAAAAATTGACAAGGATATTGTGTCGGCGATTCATTAATGATAGTGAATCAATTGTTATAAATGAATATCGACTATGGATAGACAATAGAAAACTGAACGTGTAAACAATTGTGCCACACCAGAGTCGGTAGCTTACCTCATCGAAGCATGCGACCAAAATTTATACCCTTATGTAAAAATGTTCTTACAAATACGCACAACTCTTCCGGCGAACCTAACTACCGCAGAGGGATCGTTTTCTATACTTCGCTGGGTAAAATCTTGGTTTCGTGTCTCAATGGGACAGGAAAAATAATTCGGTCTAGCTTCTCTAAACATCTGGATATCGTTGACATTATCATCGCGAAAAAAAGAACGAAAGCATGAATTTGTTATTTAAGTAAGCACCTAAATAAAATTATTTAATGGTAATTTGAAAAAATTTAATCAAAACTTGTTCAGTAGTTGAGAATCTAAATTCGACGACATTGTGATGTGCACACATTTACTTTCGTAACATTATTTACTACGTTTATTAGTTTACTAGTGTCTACTCCAAGGCTTTGTCCACGATGGAAAAATGCGCTGTACAAAATCTTGGTAAGGGTGTTATATAGTTTGCAAACATCTCATTGCAAATTTCTCAGGAATGCACTTCATCGATCATGAGTGTGTTCATACTCTCCGACTCGCATTTCGCCAATTTTCGAGTGGCTCTGCCGTGACCATCAGGCCCGGATTTAGAAATTTGCCGCCCCTAGGCAGTTGCCAAAATTGCCGCCCCTCCACCACCCTTGAAATTTCTTCAATGGTGGAATTAGTTTGTTTTATTCAATAGAATGCATTTTTCTGAAAGCAAATATTTTATTTAATTATAATCAGTAGCCTTATAATAATGAGGTATATGACTTAATGTCATTCAACAATACCATTATTTATGCTATTGTCTTTTGTACAAAAATTATTGCTTATTGGCCCAAATTTTTACGTCTTGTTTTTAGAATGGCAAAGTTATTGATAATGTCATCACAATCTAGAGACATGAGCAAATCTGATTCTATAGTTAACAAAGCAAGTGCATTTAATCGTTCCGCAACCAGTTTTGATCTCAAATAGTTTTTTACTCGCCGCAGCACGGAAAATGAACGTTCAGCGCTACAATTTGACACGGGTGTACAAACAAGCATTCGGTACGCTATATCAACATTCGGAAAAACTGTGTGGAGCTCATTGGTTCTTATTAATTTTAGCAGATCTATAGGAGAATTTTTTTCCATGTTCTTTTTAGCACAATAACTTTTAAATAAAATCATTTCATTTGCAAAAGATGCTTCGATGTCTTGATCGTAGAAATTTATCAACTGAGCAGATTTTTCATAAATTTCTTTTTTATTCAAACAATGCATGTCTGTAATGACTGAGAATTTCTGATAAAGGACTTTGTACGCTTTTTCTCTTCTTTGTAATTCTGAAGTTTTCGCTAAAATTTGCCGCCCCTCAATTCTTGCCGCTGTAGGCGACTGCCTACAATGCCTGCATGGTAAATCCGGGCCTGGTGACCATCACCTGTTTTGAGGCCTGTGTCGTTCAGTTTGCCTCATTGGAATTGCGCCTTAACTTGCACATAGATGTGTTTAAAACAACATTATTTACACGTATGTACACGTGAATATTTATAAGCATGTTAAATAGTTTCTACATATATATATTTAATAGCTATATACTACCAACCAGATAGATATCCATAGTATAACATATAGTTTAGATATGGTTCTAAAACCAACCAACCAACGTACCTACCTGCCTAACCGTCATATCACTTTATCTTGGTCAGTTTATAAGTATGAAAGGTATGAACGGTAGAACAACTCAATTTATTTATGGCTTACTGATACATATTTTACACACTTAAATAACATACCCCATAACCTATTATAACAATTTTAAAATAATTCTATTTGAACATGCATGAATTACTTACGTCAATGTTAATTTATTACTATAATTAGAAATGCAATTATTTTTAACAAACAATTTACAGATATGTACTTACATGTAAATACACAGTCTGAGCTTAAATACAGTTGAGTCTCGATAATTGAATTCAATAAAATCCGAATACTGAAAAAATTCATTAAAAATATATGTTTTTGTGATGCTATCCCGTTTTTTGAATTATAATAATTATACACTCACAAACGAAACCATTTTTCAGTGATTGGTAGGGCAGTGTGGAAAGTGCGGATAGAAGAAAATTTTACGATTACTGGACGGTTTCGACTACCGAGGTTTTACTGTACTGTGGGAAAATCATCAATAAGCAGCAGAGCTCCATTATTAAGGTCACATTTCTCCCCTTGTTGTATGTTTCTTACTATTAAGTTTTCTATTGAAATTGATTTTTTGTCTCTTTATATTTGACCTCTTGAAATATTTACATTAAGAAGCGGGAGAGATGGAATGAAAAGTTGACACAATTAAAAAACACTTTCTGGATACTAACCCAATCTATATACCGAATAACGAATATAAAGTCGACAAAACCGTTTTTCTACTCAGAAAATTCTACAAATACTGGAATTCATTGCCATTGCCAAATTTATAAGATCGTTCTGTCAAAAAAAAAACCCTACCAAAATAATTTCAGCTCCATTAAACTGAAGGGAATCATCGCAAATGAGAACAGATAAAAGTTTTGCATCCAATTAAATTTACTATAAAGTAGCTTAACATTTTGCTCCAAAAACTTTTGGAGCTTTTTGCAACGGAGGCTTTTTTTTAACACAGTAGACCTTATCTAAAAATTAACCACTTATAATTAATTATTGGCCTATTTTAATGCAGTTTGCAGAAGTTAAAAATGTAAAATGCTCGGAAGACTCTTCCATTTGACAATATTCTGCAGCCGTATATCCTTGGCTTATACTTCTTCCCCTCCAAAAAAAACTCAAAAGCGTACAGTAAAAGGCTAAAGAATCGACAGTGATCCAAGCAATTTTGGCGTCCTAAAAAGAGATCAAAAAAATGTCTCAAAAGATTTTTACTTGTTCTATTTTTTAGATTTCGCAATAGGGAATATCGACTATTTTTGTTTAAATGCTCATTCATGTAACAAACAGCAGAGCACAACCATCAAAAATTTGTTTGTATCTCCTTCTAGCAAAACAGAAATTAGGATTGTGTTATTATGGCAAACAGAGTATGTGACGTCAAATACAATGACCGATCTCTCATTAAAAAGCTAATATCATCCGTATTTATTGGCCGATTATAATTTAAATTTTATACTTTCAGTCATCTCTTATCTCAAAAAAATAAAAAAAATAAAAATATCGACATTCTCTTTTGTATATTCACCCACTCATGCACCACTCTGTGAAATCGATAGGTGAAACAACTTAAACTATGAAAATAAACTTTTTCTACACCGAATCAACTAGAAATAAAAAATGAAAAAAAAAATTGAAGACACTTTCAAAGAAAAAAAAGCATACACACAAAAGATTGTGCATATGAAAAGTAAAAAAAAAAAAAGTAAAATACACATAAACTTTTCAATAGGTATAGAAAATAAATCATTGAGTAAATCGAAAAAGTTTTATATAATCGAAAAAGTTTTTTACTTCTTTTGAAAAAAATTTTAATCAATTAAGTAAAATAAATATTTATATACAAATAAATATTGCTTGGTTTCCTTGTGTGTGCTCTCTTGTATGCCATATTTACCACGAGTAAATGTAATGTGCGTTGTTACATCAATCGATGCGATGTTTATACTGTAACATGTTACATTCATGTAATTAGCGTGGCCTATAATGTTGTTTGAAGATCATGAATATTCAAGCATTTGTTGAATCTATTAATGTATCTTTACAATCTTCTAAGCTGCTACATCATCCGTAATTAATCAGAGGAAACTTTTTTTATATTCTTTGAAAAAAACAACCACGTATCGAAGACAGCGTTTTTATACCATGTATATTTGAAATATACATAGTATATTAAGTTCAGTCCAAAGTTTGTAACGCTTAAAAATAATGATGCTAGGAAAAAAATTTTGTCATAGGTGTTCATAAAATCACCTAATTAGTCCATTTCCGGTTGTCCGTCCGTCCGTCCGTCCGTCTGTGGACACGATAACTCAAAAACGAAAAAAGATATCGAGCTGAAATTTTTACAGCGTACTCAGGACGTAAAAAGTGAGGTCAAGTTCGTAAATGAGCATCATAGGTCAATTGGGTCTTGGGTCCGTAGAACCCATCTTGTAAACCGTTAGAGATAGAACAAAAGTTTAAATGTAAAAAATGTTCCTTATCAAAAATTAAACACTTTACTTTACTTTTGTTTGAAACATTTTTTCACAAACATCACTGTTTACCCGTGAGGGCGCCAATTAGGCGGAAATTTTATAATATGTACTATACTTGATTATCAGTTATGTATGTGTCACATGTTTGTATGTGTAATGTGATAAAGAAATCAACACTGACTATGCATGGTATTTCAACAATTAACTCAGTCAATTGTTTGTTTTCACTTGTTTTTTTTAAATTTAATTTAAGATAGTACCTACGAGCGCTAAGGCAAGTTTAGTTTGAAATTGTTTGTACCTCATTTTTGATGATGGATTTTAATGATAACTTCATGAATAGAGGCGAAAAATAAGAATACAATTATTCGATACCTGCCTTGATTTTCGAAATATCGAAAGCTAAACAATTTCAATTTTCGATATTTTGAAAACTACTCCAGATATCGAAAAATTGTATTCTTACTTTTCGACTTATATTTTCAAGTTATAACCAAGTCAAGTCCAACTTCATAGAAAAAACAATCAAGCCCTCTATCCAAAATTGCCCTGGCACTCGTTAATTCTTAAATGGGCTTCTTTTAAAGATTTTTACGAAAGTCGTTCTTGCCGCGGCACCCGTGAATGGTTTTATATTTTGAAATTGGAATTTGAAAAATCAGATAATATTGCAATTCTGAAATTACTATTTTTAAAATCTCCTGCCATAAGCGCAAAAAATAGATCGAAGGTGCTAAAATATTCAGACCAAAAACTACTATCAAATTCTATTATTTGAGAATCCTTTCGACATACGACATGATAGTAAAAGATAACTAAAAATATCATTATGTAATCAGTAAAATGTTTCAATTCAATTTCCAAATAAAAAACAAGTGAAAACAAACAATTGACTGAGCTAATTGTTTAAATACCATGTAAAGACACTTTTGATGACGCAATCGCTTGTTTTTTGACGTCACGTAAATAAAGAAAGATTTCCACTTTTATTTAGCCACACACACATAACTGATATTCTCATATTAATACAAACTACAAAATTTGCACCAAATTAGCGCCGTCGTGGGTAAACAGTGATGTTTACAAGAAAATGTTTCAAACAAAAGTTGTTTATTTTTTTATAAGAAACATTTTTTGCACTTAAACATTTGTTCTATCTCTAACGGTTTACGAGATGGGTCCTACGAACCCAATTGACCTATGTTGCTCATTTACGAACTTGACCTCACTCCTTACGTCTTAAGCACACTATAAAAATTTCAGCTTGATATCTCTTTTCGTTTTTGAGTAATCGTGATGACAGACGGACAGACGACAGACAGACAGACAGACATACGTAAATGGACTAATTAGGTGATTCTATGAACACCTATATCAAAATTTTTAAGCGTTACAAACTTGGGACTAAACTTAATATACTATGTATATTTCATATACATGGTATAACAATATTATTTAGTCATGTTTCAAACCAAGTATGTAGCTACCATTATATCACTACATTGATTATTCCGATCAGCTTCTAACCAAAACAACATAGAGTGCAGCACATTTCGAAGCAAACAACACTAGCGCTACTCAAATACATACAACAGTAAAAACATGAACCATACTAACATCACATACCGATAATACATAAATTTATGTTGTTTTTTGTGTTGTATACATGCTATGGCAGCTATCTATTATAAATTTATCTGTCATAAAATGTTTTTTAATAAATTTTGTTAATTTCCATGTCAAATTTATAAACATTAGTGATTGTGTCAATTAATTTTATCAATAAACAATGTGTTAGTGTTTATAAGATAATGTTTTAGTGTGTGATTTGTAAATTATTTAAAGGTAAAGTCACAGACCGCTGTTTTTTAGTTGGGTTATGATATTTATATTTACTATTATTATATATGGAGAAATCACATTACTTCACTACAATTACATTCAACTCTCAACCAGAGACATTTAACCAGAAGACAAATAGGCATTGATTCTGTGTGTGTATCTATTTCTAATATCCAGTTTTTCGAAAAGAGAATAAAAAGTGTTTTTATTGCCAGTTTTATTGGTCAATCACACAAAAATGTAATTTGTGTTTTGATGTTTTGGCTGAAATTTCAATTTTGGATTGTCAATTTTTATTCTTCTTATGTCAAAAACGAATGACGATTAAAGTACTGCTTGTTTAGTTTTAAGTAGTTTTAAGTCAATCTTCAATCGAACATAATTGTGGTTTAGACGGTTTATGGTCAATAACATGTAGTCTGTGGTTTTCGATTGGAATTTATATCTCTCACTAATGATTCAATCACAGCATAGATTTCTATGTTTGTAAAACAAATGTGGGATTGTTTTCTGTTCGTTTTCTTAATTCAGTCTTCATTATTTACGGATATTTATCAAATTCCTTCGGCTGCTGTTTTCTTTAAACTATTTAAAATCCATAATTAATATTTGTTTACTTTTGGTTGTGATAGTGTTATTCAAATGACAGCTGTCATTGCAAAGTAAAAAGCTATCATTGCAAAGTAAAACTCGTTTCTATGGAAATCCAATTGACTTACAAATTTATATTTTGGAATGATAATCAATTTTTTTTCAATTTCTCAAAGAAAGGTGAAAGTTTTTTAAGTCTCTTAGTCCAATTAAGCTAAGAGCATTACGTTGCTTAGAAGTTTTTTCATTTTTTTAGTGGACATATTTGCTCAAAATTAAGTTTTGGTATTTCATGCTATGCAATCGAAAATAAATAAGAATGATGCCGATCTGTCTTGTCTGACAATCCGAACTGCTTATCCTAAAAAACCCATCTTCCTTCATGGATCTTTTCATCGTAAATTGAAACTTTTTTTATGAATACATTAATTTATTTTCCAGGGCATATAGAGCCTGATATGTCCATATAGAGTATGCGATCATAAACTTTTTTCTGATGAGCTCATTATTCGTTAAATGCTTAATGGTATCGAGTCTCGAAATTTGATATCATTTGATTAGTCAGTTTTTTTTTATTGACTATTATTGATAATATTGAATATGATGAAACATACTTATATGAAGAAATTTTTAAATAAAATTTTTCAGCGTGACAAATGGAAGATATAAGTTCACCGACATTTAAGCGTTTGTTATTTTATTTACCTACTTATTCAAAATTGGTTCCTCATCAGGTTGCCAAAAACACACTAAGTAAAATAAATAAGTTTCTAACTTTTAATGGCTCTGTATATTTTAAGAACATTTTATGTTATTTTTAGTGTCATTAATTTATGCTTTTTGAATGCATTTTGTTTGTAACATAAAACAAGTGTTTTTAAAATGAGAAAGATGATTATTTTACTCTACTTGACGATTGAGCAGACCCTTTCAAAAAATCGAGATAATAAAAAAAATTTTTTTGATTCGGAATTTGGTAAAACACAGTTTGTAAGGTTTTTTTGGTCCAAAAATTACAAAAATCGGAAAACCGCAAACTTAACGATTGAGCTGATAGTTTTCGAGATATTACTAAAAATAACTCTAAAATTCGCAATCTCAAAAACTACTTGCCTAATCGTTAAAAAGACCCGATTTTTGTAATTTTTGGGTCAAATTTACCTTATATACAGACTTGCATCGAAATCGAGAACAGAAAATATTTTTCGAATTTTTTTAAGGGTACCCCTTTGAAAATCGAAAAATTTTTTTGGTTCCGGATTTGATAAAACACAGTTTGTAGTGTAATTTTAGCCCAAAAATTACAAAAATCGGTTGTACTTAACGATTAAGCTGATAGTTTTCAAGATATTACTAAAAATAACTTCAAAATTAGCGATATCTCAAAAACTACTTGCCTAATCGTTAAACGAACCCGATTTTTGTATTTTTTGGGTAAAAGTTACCTTATTTACAGACTTTTATCGAAATCGAGAATGCAAAATATTTCTCGATTTTTTCGAATTTTTTTAAGGGGTACCCCTTTGAAAAAATCGAGAAAATCGAAAATTTTTGGCTCGGAATTTGATAAAACACACTTTATAGGGTTATTTTTGTCCAAAAATTACAAAAATCGGATGTACTTAACGATTGAGCTGATAGTTTTCGAGATATTACTAAAAATAACTTCAAAATTCACGAAATCTCGAAAATCGAAGGAGTGGAGATACACACTTTTTCTCTAATGAATATATAAGAGCGTACGTAGCGCATAGCCTACAGTGTTATTAAATTCAAATATGAAAATCTCACTTTCAAACACAATGTAAATGAAGACATTAATTTATTAGCACGACTTTAGTTCAGACTTTGTATGAATATTTTAAATTTAATTATAATTTGTTATGATTATTCAATGATTGATTATAAACATGCAAAAGGTCATTCGTTTACTTCTGTGCGATTACAAAAAAATATATATATCACAATCATTTTTAATTTGTAAATAAACTTTTTAATCAGAGAAAAAGGTCAAAACTTTTTTTAAATAATAATCTTTCTTTATAAACGACATGCTAAATTGAAAAAAGTTTCAGTAAAACGGATTGGGTTTGAATTTATGGTCATTCTGAACGTAAGTTTATATACGTTCTTTATGACTGTTATGACTGTGTAAAGTTCTCGACTGTATCTCCCAAACAGTCTTTATTTGCGACATCTTGTTTACTATGCTACTTTTAAGAAGTAAAGAATGAGAGATGAGCTAGCAAAGATCAAAACAATGCTAATTTGAGTTTCTTTATCTTGATTTTGTACTTGAGTCTTGGTCTTAAATATTACTAAGATCAATTAAGATTTCAAGAAGATCAAGACATAAATGTGCAAGTCGTAAGATTAAAGTAAATATCTAGATGGGAAAGTCGCCTTATTAGCTTATTTATTTAAGGCGTAACTAATTCCGTCCGCGGCATACGTAGGGTAGCGGGTTCGATTCCCCGCGGGTTCGAATAGTTGTGATAGGCTGGTGTAGTGCATGGTATATGCTTGAAGGAGGTGCACTCAGGCTCTGAAATTGAAGAGCTGATAAATGAAATTACCAGCGGAAAGGTGGTAAAACAAATATATATGATATCACAATGGGCTCTATAGCCTAAGTGTGTCCTTCGTGGAAAGTCAATATAACCTAACCTAACCTAGATGAGAAAACAATATTCGATTCTTAAATTTCTCTACGGATCATCCTGTATATGCATGACATGTAATATCGAAAAGGAGTAGTTGACGAAATCAATGAATCATCTTGATGAGTGAGTGGATGCTGTGCTGATGGTTTTACGTTTAGAATTATGACAAATCAATCTCGACACAACATAATATAACATACGTCGGTTGTCTAACAATACTGAACTATATGTAGATAATTCGAGTTTGTTTATTTGAAATATCATCATGTATTATTTAATACACATAGATAGACGGATGGGCAGGCACACAGGACGTCCTTCATACTGCTATAATAGTTGACTTGAGTCGTAGTCATCGTACTGGATGTTCTAAAATTCAAAATCATCCCTGAAGAAATTATTATTATCAATACTTTAATTGACGAAGGAATCTGAATCGGACTTAAAGATGGACTCGTTATGTCTAGTGATCTGGAGGTACTTGGAATTATTGCATGGGGCTCTAATAACTGTGCCAAAAAAGATACTATTACAAAAAAAGGTTATTAGAATTGTATTTGGTCTAACAAGGACTGAAAGTTGCAGAGACATATTTAAAGATAGGGTAATTTTGACGTTTCACAGTGCTTATGAATTTTAATTCCTGAAGAATAAAACTTATTTCAATACAAATAAAGTTATACAAGATAGCAGCGTAGTTATGTGAACCCCTTATGCGATTACAAATGTGAAGATATAGGACCTCGAAACCAGGCAATTCGCCTGTATAATATACTAGCTGTTAAACCCGCTTCGCTGGGTTGTTTTTGCACATTTAAATATCAAAATTGTTAAATGAAAGACTTTTTTTTTAATTCTCTCTGTGTGTACGGAACAGTAAGATTTTTTTGGCCGATCCCAATATTATGTCTACACTCTCTGTGTGTACGGAAAAGTAAGGGAAAGATCGATAGAAACCCATGGAACATTCCAGAATATTCGAGAAAGTTATAGAAAATTCGATAGAAATCCATAGGACATTCAGAATGTTCGAGAAAATTCTAGAAAATTCGATAGAAATCCATAGAACATTCCAGAATGTTCGAGAAAATTCTAGAAAATTCGACAGAAACCCATGGAACTTTCCAGATTGTTCGAGAAAGTTTGATAAAATTCAATAAAAATCCATACAACATTCGAGAATATTCGAGAAAGTTCTAGAAAATTCGATAGAAATCCATAGAACATTCCAGAATGTTCGAGAAAATTCTAGAAAATTCGATAGAAATCCATGGAACATTCCAGAATTTTCGAGAAAAATCGAAAGACATTTGCGCCAGTAGCGCCATCTAGTGAAAATTGTTCTATTGACAGTGGGGCCTATTGTACTATTAGAACTATTTTTTTAATCTATTTTCTATGAATTCCTAGATCATTTTTAATTCCACCCCCACCAAACTCCCTTATTCACAATGGGAGCCTAAGGGCTACCCAATGACATAATCCCCTACCGAAGATCAATGGTTAGTTTTAGGGAAAATCGGGGACAAACAAACACTCTCTTTTTATATATATAGATTTATTAGTTGTAAAACAATTCTATAATGGAGCAAAATGGATTGACTTTTATATCTGCTTTTAGAGATTACGAAAATATGAGATCAAAGTGAGGACGTAAATATCAAAGAGGCATTTTGAAATTTGGTATGTATAGAATAACAAATAATATAAAGAACTGACGTGATAATTGATCGATATCTCAGAATATATTCAGCATTGATTTTAATAAAAAATCTTGGTTTTTGAGCTGGATTTTTGGGGAATTTCTTCTGTAAAAATAAAAGATCCTCATGAAACTAATTTGATCGTTCCTCTGTTTTTGGATACACGGTCCAAGTATGCATAATGTTTTTAGTTTGATGCCTTAACAAATAATATGCAATATGAGATATTATGGAAAACATCTATCAGTCCATCTCCATTCATATACAACTGTTATAATATTTATTATTATAAATAATATCACTTCAGCATGTGCTAGTGCCTTGCTTGATGTTGTTACTTACAACGTTACAACGTTAACTCATGTTTTAATATTCGGTTGGTGTCACTCTACACAGCACGTACATTAGAACGTACATTCGTTCATCGTTGAGAGTGTTGGTTCAGAGAGATAGATTGTAGTCACTAGTAGTCACTTCTCATAGAATACGTTTAGTAAGGACAATAGATTTAGATGGATGGATTTGTATCTGTACTTCATAGCCCATACACTGGTTTTTTTTTATTAAGTGTTTACAAAATGCATTAGACCAAGATCCCGGTGCCCCCAGACGTTACTTATTTTCTCATAAGAAATATAAATGGGATAAAGTAGTGTTAGTACGTACTTTGAGTGTGTGCATACCTGCTACCTTGGGTCGACGGCCAATTCATAGGTACCAGGTGCTAAAGGTAGATAAATTCAGTACTGATTTTTCTCAAATTCTCAGTGCTGATTTTTACATATGTTTTAGATATTTTTGTTAAAAATCAATAATCATTATTGCCAGACACTTTCCATCGGCGCTTACCCTTACCAGACGCTTTAAAGCTTCAAAAAAAAAAAACATATTCTTACTTATAATCTCACTATTGATTTTTATATATGATACTAAGGGAACTATTTGAACACCCCTGGTCAGCAGCCAGACCAATTGGAGGGGTCAAACATCCCCCCAGACACACATAAAGTGTCGCTAAAATTCTGCTCTGTTCGATATAATCAAGAGAGATTAAAGATTCGTTACATGCAAAATGGAATCGAACCTAAAGATTACAAGGTATTTTAAAGTGATCTGGGTTGAGAAAATTTTATGAATAATAAATATAAGTTTCTTTAACCTATGTTTTACATCTTATCATCGAGTAAAATTGAATACTACTATTTAAAAAATTCATGTTTATAGGATCTTACTCTACATGTAAAATAACCACAGATATTCGAACATAAGTTGGATTTATTACACCGCTGAATTCGATTCAAAATAAGCTATTGAGAATAATCATCGCAACGGAAAGAAATGCAAGAGAATATACATGCAAGCATTCAGCGAAGAAATTCAATAAGTTCACTAGATTCTTCCGACTAATTCCAACAATTTTGGTGAACAATTTTCGATGAATCTGGCTTGAAGGCGTAGAGACACATTTGCTAATGAAGTATGAAACTAATTGAATTTGGGTAAACGACAAAAAAGGAAAAATTGCTAGGACAGATATGCTGAGATGTAGTGATCCATTTACTGCTAATTTTTGGCAGAAGAATACAATATATCTTTTAAGTCACAGTGAACTATGATGCTTGTAACTCGCCTAGAATAGACTAAGTTCCTGGTGAAAGTTGTTATTCGAAGGTTAGTGACTTATGTTGTCAGAATATACTATTGCTTAACGATTGTTATATACTGTAAGCAATCTCCAGTGAGTATAGACATCTATGAATCCACTTATTAAAATGACATCACTTATTTTTGTTACTTGATACTATTAATCATAATTCATTTTTAAATAAACTTCATTACATGTCTCTTTATGTATACAAATCCTAAGGGTTCCTTAGCTTAGACGGATCATTTTAAATGACGTTTACGTTTAGATTCGTGATGTTATTAATCATCACACAAATATAGTGGATTTCATGTTTATTTGAAGCACGGAACCATGCTGAAAAAAATCAGATTTTTGGTGTAGATAAATAGACATCGTAGTTCATAATTCATAAAAATTTTTTGGCTCTGTGAGGAAATCATTTCTTGGTCCTCGGTTTTAACGTCTATTTCAATCCCGTTTCATTTTTTATTTAAAATTAGAGTTCGCCTCAGATTTCTAAATTAATATTTTGTTTATCGTTTAAAAGTTAATCGTTTAAACAATTAATTGAATGTTTTTGTAAATCTTTAAAATGGACCACCACAATTAAGTTAGTGTCTGTTGTGTTCATTACTCTGATGAATGTCTCCAATTCCATTAAAGCTTAACTGTAAACTGTTCGTACGGCCTACACCTAAATATTTTAAACATTGATGTATCATAATTATTATATTTAAGGTGGTTCACTCGCAATGACATTTCTTAGGAATTCAATAAAATTGAAATATAAAATATTTAAAAGTATTCAGCATTTTATAAAAAAATAGGAATTTTTTTACCGTCTATGGAATGAAACTTTAATAATCAAAATGTACAAAATTAAAGTAGTACGAGCGCCAAGGCAAGTTTAGACTTGTGGTTGAAATTATTTGTACCTTATTTTCAACTTTGATGATGAATTTTGTTATAACTTCATGAATAGAGACGAAACATAAGAAATCTGTTGTCACATAAAGTGTACGAATATAAAAGTTCTCTTTTAACCTGACTTTCACTAGTGAACTGCCTTAAGATCTGTGAGTGTTCATCAATTTATAAGAATTAATTAGTTGTATTCTTTATGAATATAAAAATGTCCCAGAAATTCATCATTTTTCAGTAGGTACTTTGTTGATTAAGAAAATGGTTCCGTAGAAATATTTGTTTCTTTTTAAAACCAATTTAAATATGTTATAAAGTCACGTTTTTGCGTTGGTGGTAATCAATGGCTGTTGGAGTTTGAACAAACCTATCCAGCGGAAGTTGTTCTGTCTAAACACCAACAATGACCAAGTCAATTTTTTGGGTAAAATCAGAATTAGTTTGGCCGACTTTGCTTGTTCTGTCTAGAATCCATTCAAATAATTTATAGTGATCTATGTCTATCTAAAAAAAGAGGGCTGGAAGTTTGAAAGGCTGTTGTCACGGAGTTGTGTAAAAAAATTTTCCTTTGCAAAAATTTAGCTTGGCAGAGATGTCTTTTATTAATAAGCCTGGAAATTTTTTGATTGTAAAGCTGGTATGGGTATGAAGGTTAGCAGGCCATGCTCGAGCATCGCGCCTCGAAGCAATGGTTCAGAGCACCTAGCCAAATAGACTCTTGTACTCTATCCCCGCTACGCTTTTCAGTGGCTATTATAACCAACTGATGTACTGAAACCCAGGATTTGCCTAGCGCTGAGTTTCCTAATTTCTTCTGGTTCGACTATGGCCGGACCAAACCATTTCCTTCGCTGCTGTATGAGCGCCGGGCAATGACAGAGAAAGTGGATCGATGTTTCTTCTGATTCTTCTCCGCATCTGTCACACGCGGGAGATTGTCTTTTTCCAATCTTATGTTGGAACTTGTTCAGGTTATCATGCCCTGTGAGTAACTCTACGATGACTCTAATATCAGCTCTGGTTAGTTTCAAGATCTCCTCGGCTCTGTTACCGAGCAAGTTTCCTTCACCCAATAGGCTTTTGGCGATTCGCCCTCCCTCGTAGCTGGTCCATGCTTTTAATTGTTGGTTTTTCAGATTATTTCCTAATCTGTTAAGACCTTCTTGGTATGGCATCATCGCAAGCTTTTCTTGAGTGGGAGCCATGGTGGTTCCCAGTTTGGCCAGCTTGTCTGCTCTCTCATTACCGTTCCAACCAGAGTGTCGGGGGGTAAAGCTGGTATAAAATTGAGAACAAATTTGTCTTACCCATATCTCTACAAAGCATTTTTTGATACATATCTAATTTGAACATAAAATACATTTTGTACTAAAAAAACAACACACAGTAATTTTCTTGGAAATTCTTACAAATGTTTTATTTCATAGAGAATTCGAAACCGCTTATCTTTAAATTTCTTATCAAAGTTTCACAATCTATTACTTTATCCTCTTTTGAATAAATAAAACCGAAGAGAAATTTAGCACATTATCAATCTGTATTTTATTTATTAAATATTCAAAATATTTATAACTCTCAAAAAATTAATCACAACTTATCAACGTAAAAATCTTTTGAAAGAAAATTATGGCATTTATTTTCTTTCATTAAATATTTACAAAAGGATAAACCTTTAGACACCTTAGGCTTATCACGTCATGTTTATTCGTCAGATGTTAAAACATTGATATACCAATATATAAATAATAATTTGGTTATTACCAATCACGAATGCTGATAGCAAATTTAGATCGCTATGAAGGGGCCAAAATAATCATCAGTCAGTATGGGCCTGACACTCATACTGACATGAGCTCATGCGCCCAAGCAAATCAAAACCATTTTAACCATTGAGTATTGCGTTCTTTCTGTGTACGCATGAGGTTTTTTATGTTAGTCTGACTCCGACCAGAGTTCCAAGTCAAGTTCAGTCGAGAGTGCGAGCCGGCAGATTATTGCATTGATAAAATCAAAACCATCACATTTTAGCTTTGTAAGCGCCTTCTTTAGTTTCGCTTACATCCATCCCTTTGATTGTATTTTTATTTTTGACATGTCCTTATATTAGCAATTTTCACTTACAAACAGATTTGCCTTTCTATATATTTACTTGGGTAATATCAAGAATATGCATGCGATCATGTTTTGGGGGTGAAAATTACTGATTTGTTATTAGCGAATAATTTTAATGAAAAATATATTTTCTAACATTTTGCTTTTCGTTTGTTTCAGACTAACAACATTTTAAGTGCTTTGCTGCCACGGTCTACAACAAAAATCGTTAAACAAAATCATGATGAATTTAATTGTTAAAAATAGTTACGGTACTTCTACCATAATTATTTATCGATAAATTAACTATTGATCGATTTTCAAAATTTTAACTTTTTTATATAACGATAGAAATAATGTTATAGTACTTTTATCGATTTTTTTCTAAATTTCTTAAATACGTGTATCGAATCGTGAACGCAATGTATTTCGATAAGTAAAATTAATTTATTTGGTGGTGTGTTATAAACATTTTTACTTCGAAAAAGAAGACCTGATTCACACGGTGAGTTTTTTTGTGTAATGAGTTTTAAGTTGTTTAGTAATTAATGTTACTTTAATTAAAGACATGCAACAATCATGTTTCCTCAAGGTTACTTAAATTCTGAAATGAAATGTGAGCTATAAAAGTAAAATATTTTAAGAATGAAGAAAATAAAAGTGATTTTTTAATTAAATTTAATGAAAAACTAATGAGAGTTAAAATTTTAAGTGGATGAAAAAAGGTAGTTAGGGGGGCTGTCAACAGAAGTGAAAACTTAAAACTATATAATAATTTTTGTTTCTAATTAATTATAGCATGAATAATTAAAATATCTTAATTTGTAAATTGAAATCATTAACGTAGGTATAAAAATGATTATAAATAATAAAAAAATATTTTGAGTGGATTGGGTTTCGAACGCAGGTTTTTCAAATGGCAGTCCAAAAGCGATGCCACTGACCCACCACTGTTGAATTCAGATTGAATTTTTTCTCCATCCACAAATTGCCTAACACGTCTACACAAGTTTTTACTTTGAAATACAAACAGAAGTGTTTCGTTTTATAATTATATTTTCTAAACATTAAAATTATTTTATCCAATTTTTGCTCACTTTTTCTGAAATACTCTGTATACGTATCAATTTTCTAACAGTAAAAAATTTCTAATAAATCTTTCAAGAATAGATAAAGCTAATATTACGCTAGACATTGTCTGTCTATTAGATGCTTGTAAATGATATTCCTGCATAAATTAATATTGATATTGTTATTTTTTCTTGTCAGTAATTTCATAATTAAATCGTTCGTTTATCGATTAGTTAAGCTTTTATTGAATATATTTTGTCAAGTTCTCAAGTTTCGGAAGATTGATTTAGAAGTATTAAAAAATATCTAGTTACGGTAACTGGAACATTGTGGTAAAGTTTAAGAAGCGAGTGGGTTGAGTCAAATTTTATTAGTAGAAAAGATATTTTTGTCTTCGCTCTCTTTGGTAAAGTTTTGTTGAGGGAAACTGACTAAAAGCCGTAATTTAATGCATAGAGTCCGATGGAATTATTAATTTGCGACAGAAAACGAAATCCATAGAGAGGTGATTTAAAATTAAACCTTTACGAAAAAGTTAGAACTCATAGTTTCTGAAAATCGATGCTCTCGAATAATAGATTTTGACGGAAACGGATGTTTACAAGTAAAAATTGCGAATTTTTAATGTGAAGGTCTCCTAAGATGTGACCAAAAACAATGAATATTTTATGTTTGTATGTTCTTTTTAATCGGGAGTTGAAAACGATTTGAATAGACATGTTGACAAATTTGTTTTTATCACTTCAGGTGAAGAATTCTCACAAGAGAAAGAAAGAAAAGAAAAGTAAAGTTGGTTTTTGAAAATCTTTGGAAGTTGCAAAATATGAACATTTAAAATTCCTAATGAAACAAAGAGGAAGATGTAGGATGTACGTTAGTGACGTCATACATAGAGATACATATAGTAGAGTGAAATTACGCCTCGTGTATGGATTAAAAGTTCGAGCAGCGAAACTTTGGGGTTTTTCTTTTTACATCAAAATAAGTATTTTTTGAAATTTTTTACTTTCCCGGAGTGGTGCAACATGTTTAAAAAACAAAATGGCGTCAAAAATGGAATTTTTTTCAGAAATTTTATCATTTTTATTTTATATTCGCAAAAGGGTACATCGGTGGATATCCAAATTTAGTAGGTTTGTAGTCAATGTTAAGAACTACTCCTCATATTTTGGGGGGGGGGGTTCGTCCCTTCCCTTCCCAGTTATATATATATGTATACATACATATGGTAAAACAGTTCATTTGACTGTAACTTGAAAAATGTTTGATTGATTTTAATGAAACTAATATCAATAGTAGGTTTCATTACTTAAAACTTTCGGTTAAAATTTTAGCAAAATCCGTTACATAGTTCGGCCAAAATTTCCAATTTAGTAAATTGTTTAAAATGGCTGATATTTTATGCCGTTTTGTCCTACGGGGTTAAATTTTTTTTTAATTGTAGCATTTTTTATTATCTTTCGATTTTATAATAAGTGGCTTACCCGTAAAATGACTCCTTGATCCATATTTTTGCGAAAAACGGCAAATTTAACACTTTCTGGAAATAATTTTTAATAATTTTTATGACGTATAAAGGGGTTTTTGGGGTCGCTGATCTCGAATTTTGCACTAGATTATGAAGAAAAAATAGTAATATTTTTAGGAGGTGTACTTATTTGGGCCAAAAATTCGAGATCAACGACCCCCAAAACCCCTTTATACGTCATAAAAATTTTGAATTTGCAAAAATATGAAAGCGGGACGGGGAAGGGTGGATGTTGTAAAAAGGGCTATAATAATAAAAACATCTAAAGTTTTGGGTTATTTTTGCATTTTAAATTATTTTGACCTCTTTTGAAAATCTTTTAAGATACATTTATTCCATACACCCCTTTCCCCTAACAGCGCGGGGGTTAAAACTTAAAAATTTTGCTTTAAACCATATAGACCTCTTTTAAAAATAGTTTTCTGAAGCCAAAGCAAAAAACACCCCCCAAAGCCAGTCCATACACCCCCCAAACAATTATTTCCAGAAAGTGTTAAATTTTCCGTTTTTCGCAAAAATATGGATCAAGGAGTCATTTTACGGGTAAGCCACTTATTATAAAATCGAAAGATAATAAAAAATGCTACAATTTAAAAAAAAATTTAACTCCGTAGGACAAAACGGCATAAAATGGCAGCCATTTTAAGCAAATTTACTCAATTGGAAATTTTGGCCGAACTATGTAACGGATTTCGCTAAAATTTTAACCGAAAGTTTTAAGTAATGAAACCTACTATTGATTTTAGTTTCATTAAAATCAATCAAACATTTTTCAAGTTACAGTCAAATGAACTGTTTTACCATATGTATGTATACATGTATATATATATATAACTGGGAGGGGAAGGGACGAAACCCCCCCAAAAAAATATGAGGAGTAGTTTTTAACATTGACTACAAACCTACTAACTTTGGATATCCACCGATGTGTCCCCTTTTGCGAATATAAAATAAAAATTATAAAATTTCTGAAAAAAATTCCATTTTTGACGCCATTTTGTTTTTAAACATGTTGTACCACTCCGGGAAAGTAAAAAAATTTAAAAAAATACTTATTTTGATGTGAAAAGAAAAACCCCAAAGTTTCGCTGCTCGAACTTTTAATCCATATAACAGCCTTTTTTTGCTTAGATTTACTCCAGTAATAGAAAATATATATAAAACATTATTTTGCTAAAAGAAGATGGACAACAATCTTTGAATGCTTATAACTTCTTCGTTTTATAATAAACTTTAATTTGACTTGGAAATTTTTGTCTTGCTCTTAAGTATAGTTTTACATTTTTATGCGTAATATGGCAAATTTGATCAGACAACTATCGTCCAGAATTAGGTAATTTAATGCAAAATTTATCTATAAAAATTAAAAACAATGTATAGTTATTTAAGCAGCAGTAGCTAATCCTAACGATAACAGCCTGTATTCATACAAATATATAATATGTAGTAATAATATATAATATAGTATACTATAACATAGTATTAATGGATTTTCAGTGTTTTTAGTTTTTGAACTAAGACTATTTAAACTAAATTATTCAATATTCTTGTTTTATCAAACATTTACAATTACATAATACTTGCATACATATATATACCTATTGATTGCTATATATGTATATACTACACACTACCAGTACTAGTAGGTAGTTGTATAAACTTATATGTATGATTTGTTTACTATACTGTAGGTGAATAACCACTTAATTGTAATTAACAATCATCATTACATATCCATCAATATTCTATAGTTATAAATAGTTATAGGAAATGAATCAAGTGACCTTCATGTGATATGTAAACTTATTAGATGTCAAGTATTTATTTTCCATTACTAGAAACAAGTTTCTTCTAAATGTATATTTAAATTAGAAAAAACAAATGATTTAAAAAAATGCAGTGTTCTTGGGTTACTTTTGATAATACCATTTGTGGTTAATAAATGGGTCTAGGTTCAGGCGTGGTATTTTATTGATTTTTTTGGAACGGCCATAAATCTTAGAGTTGATTTTTAAAGGACCTGAAATAGTGTTTAATAATTTTATCCGAAACAGAAAAGAACAAAGTCTGTTTTTTTAACATTTTAAAAATTCATGTAATGTAATGAATAATCAACCAACTATGGCTATCATTACTTAGAATAATAAATGTTGAAAAAATTATTAGAAAGTAGAAAAGTTAATAAGGGGTGCTTCGGTTTTAAGTACAAAAGAAAAATATCATTTTTTGGTTTGTTATATAACGCGTGTAATAATAATCACTATTAAAAACTAAAAGCTAAAAAACAGCAATTTGCGGGACAGGAAGAAGCTTATGAGGGATTATTTGGCTTATTATATAGTACAGGAAGAATTATGGCACGCCATTTTACTATTTAATGTCCGAAAAAAATGATCGTAATAATAATACATTATTATTATGTTATCATCATAATAATAATCATTTTCAAAAATAAAATTAAAATTATGTACATTTTAATTCAATCATTTTTATTATGTACATAATTTTAATTATTACATTTCTATTATGTCCATAATTTTAATTCAATCATTTTTATTATGTACATAATTTTAATTCAATCATTTTTATTATGTACACAATTTTAATTCTCTATTTCCATTATGTACATAATTTTAATTCTCTATTTCCATTATGTACATAATTTTAATTAAATCATTTTTTTTAATCTAATTCAAATAAAATTAACTGATTTATTATTATGTATCATCATAATAATTATACATTTTTATTATGATGATAACATAATAAAAATGTATTATTATTATGTATCATCATAATAATAATGTATTATTATTATGATGATACATAATAATAATACATTTTTATTATGTTATCATCATAATTTTAATTCACATCTCTCTTTTCTCATCTTATCTTATATCAATCTCTCCTCAACTAAGATTTATTTTTCAAAATACAAAATATAAAATATAAAATTTCTGATTGAAAAAAAATAATTAATTAATTTTTTTTTTCGATAAAAGTTAGCCTATTAAATAGTAAAATGGCGTGCCATAAAGAATCACTGGCTAATGATTATTAAGTGAATTGATAATGTACATAAAAAAACATTAAAAAACAGTTTTTCTCGAAATTTGGTTTTTAAAAAAAGATTCCTGTCCCTCAAATTTTCAACCTGTCTAAAATGATTGTGAAATTTTACGCTAAGACCTAGACAACCTTAACAACAACCCCTCAAATTTTCAACCTTTCTAAAATGATTGTGAAATTTTACGCTTAGATCCAGACAACCTTAACAACAACCCCTCAAATTTTCCACCTGTCTAAAATGATTGTGAAATTTTACGCTTAGACCTAGACAACCTTAACAACAACCCCTCAAATTTTCAACCTTTCTAAAATGATTGTGAAATTTTACGCTTAGATCCAGACAACCTTAACAACAACCCCTCAAATTTTCCACCTGTCTAAAATGATTGTGAAATTTTACGCTTAGACCTAGACAACCTTAACAACAACCCCTCAAATTTTCAACCTTTCTTAAATGATTGTGAAATTTTACGCTTAGATCCAGACAACCTTAACAACAACCCCTCAAATTTTCAACCTGTCTAAAATGATTGTGAAATTTTACGCTTAGACCTAGACAACCTTAACAACAACCCCTCAAATTTTCAACCTGTCTAAAATGATTGTGAAATTTTACGCTTAGATCCAGACAACCTTAACAACAACCCCTCAAATTTTCAACCTTTCTAAAATGATTGTGAAATTTGACGCTTGGACCTAGACTACAAATGAATTCATTAATAAATTTGACTTTTGTAATAAACTATATGACTGGGTATAAGATTCATCTTCACATAAAGTTCTGTTCACTTAAGTTTTGAATTACTTATATATCCGAATGATGGTATTCTATTATTTATTTGTCACAATATCTTCCTGACTCGACTTATTTTATGCACACGTACAAATCATAAAATTTCTTTATAAACGACATTTATTTGTCATTTATGAGAAAGTTTTATGATTTTAGATTTATTATATTATATTATATATTATACAAGTATATAAAGTTGCCTATCCAATAAAACTATTTACCGGTATATATTTCCTCAAGTCATATTAGTTATTACTTTACAACAATCACATCACACATGCAACCAGCCAATTGTTACTTACCTATTATTATTGTAACTTGATTTTATATACGTATATTATTGATAATGACAATTGTACGACGGAACCTTCTTATTAAATTCAATGTGAGCATTATGATAATTACACACTTAATCATTATTTTATTTCATTTTATTCGCGGGGATTCATTTCTGTGGATTTGGAATTTTTTTTTTAGAGGAAGAGAGTTTATTTTTAAACACATTTTGTAAACATATGGCTATATCGTTTTTTTGTTGTTGAGTAATTTGTCTATTTTGATATCTATTTTGGAATAAAATTCATTATTTTAATTTATTACATTGGTAAGAAGTTAAAACTTTAATTATCATATATTATCTTTCCGAGCCAAACCATACTGAGAGTCCACTTGGTTTTAATTTATATTTTAAACAGTCGTTTTATTCATTGCTTGTTACCCAAAAACTGAATCGATCTCAATTGAAAAATCGGTTATTTTTGAACTATATGAAGTCATCAGAATCCAAAAAAATTAATTTTGCTCGATCACATCCAAATTTATCCAATTTTGATAAACCAAAAATGTAATCCTACTAAATTTGGGTCATAATTTTCAAATTTGGGATCAAAATTAACTTAGCCCTAATAGGTTTCAAGAATGTGGAGTCCTGATCCCGGGATTAAGCACGTAAGTGATAGCTAGCGAAAAACTGACATCACAGCTGAAAAGAATGACCCAAAATTAGTGAGTTTCAAAAAAAATTCCAATAAGATCGGATCAAATTGGTCTGTATTATCAAAAAAATCGAATTTTTAACTTTATGACGTCATCAAAACAAAAAAAATTTACTCCGTTTTTGTATCCATATAATTTATAATATTGGTAAAGAAACTTAATTTGAGTTGAAGAAAGGTGCATTGCAGTGGGCGAGATTCAGCGCCCTGTGTCCGACTGTTACGTGCTTGTCCAAAATTTATAAGACTGAAGGCATAAACCTAGAATTTTCAAGGATAAAATGATGCTTTAAATTAAATTATTATAATAAAAATTTTGTAAACAAACAAAAAACTATAAAAAAATTCACATCTATATTACGAACAATAATGACGATATTAAATATGATTAAGACGATCTTTAGTCATCATAATAATACCTACATAGGTACCTACCAAACGAACTACATACCTAGTAGGTAGGTAGGTAGATAGGTAGATAGATGGGTTGGAATATAAATTCATTTATTTCATGTAACAACAACAGTGTTATTAATTTTATTAAAGATGAACTAAACATAACATAACAACCGGCGGCGGCTTTAGTTTTCATACCGTTGCGATACGATATAGTACACAACAAACAAAGCGTGGCGGATGTTTAGACTTCGGATCAATTACTTTATGATGACGGAAGTTTATTATGCTCATTGATGAATTACAAGAAAGTGAGACTACCATGAAAACCTGGATAAAGCTCCCTTTTAGATTATGGACAGGAAGCCGCAGTTTCCTTATAGGCAATTTTTTTCGTTATTTGAACTTTTAGTAGTTTTGAGGGATCAAAGTTTTAATCTGAGCAATTTTACATGCATTCGGATGTGTGCACTAAAATATAATCCGACACAACAAGGTGGATAAAGGTTGCATTTTAAAGTTGAAGAAAATTTTACTTTAGATAGTAGTTTTTCTAGGCTAATTGTTTAAGGCATGTATTTTAACATTTATTGGAACTTTCCCGTCACATATTCAATATTCGACTTTGAGTAAATTTGATCCCATTAGTTAACCAGTTCTTTCAGCAATTTTTAGATTTGCTCAGGAAAATACAAGTGATTTTCTGAGATCAGACTTAGAATGTTTTTTTTTTATAGAATTTTGCAATCTATACAATCAATATCAATTTAAACTACAGCATTTTGATTTGAATTTTTGGCATAATTGCAATAGATTTGGAATAATCAGAGAAAAAACTCATAATTTTTACAATTGCGTTTACTAATCGTATTTTAATTTTTTTAACATCGCAAGGATTATAATTAGATTAAATGATTATTGAAAAATTTATGTTCTATTCGTGTTTCTTCCTTTTTCCCACCTCACTACGTGTGTATAAGGCTGGAAACTCTTTCAGAATATAAGTTGATCAAATCGGTTGCTCAGGAGGCAACGTGACGTTAAACTTTGCTCATAATGCTAAAAATATATATACGGAAATATGCATTAAATACGCTTCTCTTTTTTTAATTGGTGCAAAATCATTTTAGAACATTTTAATGTTTTGATTTCGATTTTCGAGGTGGAATCCTTAACTTTGCACCAGAACGTTAATAAACGACAGTCTACTGTAGTGTAAAAGGTCTGTAAGATATCATGGGATAGTAAAAGGGTAGTACCTACTACTTTCAGTTTATCTCTGGGTTACCTACCTACTTGGAACAGTAACTCCATGACTCCCTACCTGAGGTATATATAGCTGGTTTATGTCGTCTAGCATGTATGCATGTATGTTTGTCCTCTATGTATATAAACTCCTGTAGCTCGTCGTATATATAAATGAAGTAATTCTGCTGAGCTAAGCTTATATTATATGAGCTTGAATTGTATGGAGTACTTATTTTAATCCCTTGAGTTTAAAATGTTAAACCCATGTTGTTTAAAACTAATTTGTCATTTCATCGCTGTATATAATATTCTGCTAGCGCCGCGCTCTTATGTTGGCTATGTGTGTGTGTATTGCTTTATATTTTATATGATTTTATTCTTACGTGTAAGGTGATTCGATTCAATTGAGATAAGCATAACTTGAAGAACCTCTAATTGATGACGAAATGAAAATCGAAAGCTAGGTGAATTAGGCTTTTAATTTGTCTCTACCTCGCATAAAAAATTCAAAAATCGTTACAAGGAAAAGCTATTTTGGAAATATCAACTAAAATCTCATAAAACGGATAATACCTACCCCCCGGAGTATTCATTTATTGGATCTAAAAAACATTTAGATTATTTACGATTTAGATAAGTTTTGTTCAGGTTTCTCTAGAATTGCTTCAAAATGATATTTCGTTACAAATTTTAGGCAATATCTCCAACTACTTACTCAATCAAGAAGTCCTTTAGAAGTCACTAGTCCAGCTGATAATCAAAATTTGCCAGGCTTGGTTCTTGATACACTTCAGAGCTCAACCAACCATTCTTTAATCTCCAGGGCAAATTAAACAACACCGTATATTATCTCCCCTCAATACAAAAGGAGAAACATATTTTTGATACATTCGACGAATATTAGCGCTTTTTCGTAGACCTGAAGATGGGTTCTAACCTCCTATAAACTTATATATGTCGGTGGTTTTTGACGTATTATTGACTTAATATTTATTGCGTGTTTTCCGAAATATATATTAGTATACTGGCCAATGATACTGATGTAATGTATTTCAAAAGAATGAAAGTGTTTGTTTTTGCGAAAAATTCCACATACTGTAATGCATACACGCCCGGCTTAATATTTTCTGTCACACTGTGCTATCATCAGCACAATATGATGGCATACCAGTACCATATGGTGCCTGATTCATGACGTCATTACTACTGGTAAGTATACTGATGTAAATCTCGGAAAACATTCATAATGTCTTGATGTAAATCATATTGTACATTATAATTGGACAATAGGGTACTGCATACACAGCCACCACATCACCAGTACCACCAGTAGTAGTGAGCCTTAACACTGTTTGTGTGACTGTGCCTCAATTGTGTATTCTATCTTGTTTATAAATTATAATGATTACCTTCCTTAACGTCTTCTGTTTGTATCTTTTTGTGATGTATCTCTTCTACATTCATAACGTACGTCACTGTTCACCTTTAATAATACACAAATTGTTTATTTTTTAAATTATGATTTTATTCTATTAGTTTATTTATATAATATTATTAATTTAATAATCGATTATTTAATCATCTTTCAATGGAAAAGAACTTAATATTTATTAAGTTGTTACCGAAAATGTGTTTAAATATTATACACATATCTTTTATTAATTATAACCTAAAAGGTAGTGACGTATTTATACCCATTCAGGTAGTAACCCAATCGGAATCACGCCAAATTTTTCAGCTTGTTTCTATGGATAATTACGGTATAATATACTGAAGACAAGTTTAGAAACAAACCATTTATCATTTTACATGTTATTTTATCGTTTCTCCGTGCGGTGGCGTTGTTCAGAACGATTTGTATATGTCATTGTTTGAAGTTATAGCTTAGAAAAACCATTTTCAATTGTAAAATTACAATTTTAGAAAATTTTTAAATTGATCTAGAAAATACAAAAAATGGACTGATGAATCGGTTGGATATGTAGCACCTCACATATGGATGATTTTGATCTTATACTAGAAGTGACATCACAAGGTATTTTCAGTCGATATCTCTAATATTTGCCATTCAATCGTAAAATGATCTTAAGGATGTTCCAGCATGGTATTTGCAGTTTCTATGTTAAAGCAATGGTACAATTTTTTTTTCGACAGAATTTAACGAAAAATTAAATTTAAGAATTTAATAATGCTTACTATTAATTCCCAAAGTTTCAGAAATTTTGACCGTTTAAAATGGGAAATAATTATGCCAACGTCCCAATTTCGATCAATTTACGTCAAAATTAATATCTCGAAAGTGAAAATTAATTTCTAAATTTTTTTTTTAGAATTGTATTGTATAAACATATTTTTCTACTTTTTCTTCAATATATAATAATATCATAAAAAATAGTTGGAGAGACCGGACATTTTACATGCTTTAAATGGGACATGACCCTCAAAATCGCGAACTTTGTCTTTAAATATCTCGCGATCTAAACGGTCAAAAATTATGAAATTTTAGGAATTCATAAATAAAGCTATTATAAACCCGAGAAAAAAAATTCGGCCAAATCTGTCGAAAAGTGATTTCATGCTGGTACTACCTTAATTAAAGTTTTTTTTTTTTTTTTTTCAAGTTAACTGAAGGTTCTATGCCAGTGGCCAACAAAACTAGAGTTAGAGCATGTAAAGTATAAAAATTACTCGCTACTCAAAAAGACTCAAGAAAAAGTTCATAGTTCTCCCTTCAAAAAATCTAGGTCAAGGTAAAAAGAAATTTCTGAAATGCATGGGACTAAAATGAAACTTAACAATAACTTAACTGGCATTTTGTAAAGCTTCATTTCAGGAATCACCACACCATGATTTGTTTACTACTAATAAATAGTAAGGTTATTAAATTCATAAATAATTTTATAAATATTATTTGTAGAAAATGTGAAAAAGACATTAGTAAATAATAATAATCATAATCATAACAATAATAAAATATACGTTGCTTGTTAAATTATTAGAATATAGGTTACTTTTAGCTGCCTATAGTCCAGGCAAATTAGATATTAGGCATGTAAATTTTTAAACCTTAATGTATTTATTTAATTTTTTTAAATAATTCGCTGATGTCTTTATTTGATTGTTATGTTAACTTTTAATATCGAATACAAAAATGAATATCGAATACAATTATGAAAAAATAAAAGATATAAATATGTAGTTCAAGTATTATTTTAGTCAAAAAATGTCACTAAAAAGGCAGGTTTTGTGTTAAAATCAGTTAATCACAACTACTTTTGGCTAGATTCTTTTCACTCTCATTCCAGTCGAACTGTAACATATAAACATTTTCATCCAAAAAGTTAATATATATCTGTATAATATTTGCCTGATGCTGTGAGTTACGGGTCTAGAAAATCTTTTATAACATCTACGTTGAGAAATTGCTTGGACTATATTTATAAACTAAAAAACATATCTACATAGCAAGCTTTGAGTAGAGCTTTGTTTAGCTGTGCTGTGTATAAACATAAAGCTTGTGCTTATAGTTATATATCTACAAAGTAATTATAATATAATTAACATTAAACAAACAAATAATATTAACGAAAATGATAATTAAATTTATCATTAAAATTGTTCGCAAACAAACACTAACAAGACTTTATCATACGGTATGGATTTTACAGAAGTGAATATATCTTTCATTGGGAAAAATTGAAATAATGTCTATTGATTTTCTCAATAGTTTATAGGCTCTGGTGCCTTAAATTAATTATTATTAATAGGTACTCCAAATAGTTCTGAGTTAACTAATAATTTAAATCCAAATTGCTTACGATATTTTAAAGTTAATTCTAAGAAAACCAAGAAATGCATGGCGTTTATTACAATGCTGATATGGTATAGGGACAGATACTCAAAAAGTATCTGATGTATGGTGTATAAAAACATAGGCGCCACTTATATTAGTAAACAGTAAGTTAAACTCGACAGTATGGTCTTGAGTCCCATACTTCATTGCAAATGTCGCAATGCTACTTGTTTTTCCAGCTATGATTTTTGTCCTAAAACATTGGACTTTTGTTTACTTAAGCTGGTGAAACGAACTCTAAATGAATCATGTAAAATTAAAGATAGTTTTCCTATCGATCATAATACATACAAATTGTCTGTATACAGTTTTATAAAATACAATCTGTTCACAGAAATAAATATGAAATATACAGTAAACAAATATATGTGGATGTAAATGCCAAAATGTTTTGGACCTACAGGGGATTTTAAGAAGAGCATTTTAATTAAACGTAATTCGAAGAAATTTGAAACTTACAAACTAAGAGAATTCGAAAATCTATCAAATATCTGCAGGAAAGGAACAAATCTAAATCAATTATGTAGGTTCCTCAGTTATTGGAAAAAAAAGGAAAATCACATTTATAATAATGTTTTCGCCAAATAACGATGTTATATCTTTGAAACCGGCTTTATTGAAAAGATAATTTTATTGCATTAAAGTTTGCATATTACTTCGATTGTGTGGATGTCCAATTTTCACACATTTTTCGCAGCAATTGCGGTCTTATTTCGCCAATAACTCGCCGAATGTTGTAGTTCAAGTATTCAACTGTTTTTCGGCGTGAACAGGTGACTTTACATATCCTCAAAAGAACTGATCTAATAAGATAAGGAGGCATGATCTTAGAGGCCAATTGACAGGTCCAATTCAATTCCAAAATTTCAACAAAGTTTCAGCCCTGCTCTGACGTTATTAGTTATAAAAATGGCAAACCGAACTAAACACAAAGCAACAAACACCTGCCTGCTGTCATCGTCTACCAAGCATCTGCGTTCTTGTGTATCTTCCTTTAACATTGATAAACTGAGATATCAATCTTCTGGTATAGTTTCCATCCTGATTGTTTCATCTTTAATGATGCACCCTGTACAATTTTGTACACCTTGAACTTAGAAATCGGATGAATAAATTCGTAAATAAACATATTTAAATTATAAATAAATAATATATTTTGACATTGAAGTAACTATACGTTTGTTATTTAATATGTTCGTACACCTTTATAAGTGGCGTATGTTCCTTTTAGTGATTGCTGTTTGTGACAACAAAAAGGGGTGTTTTTTTTTAATTTGTTACAATTACTATAATTAACATATTTGTATGTAATGTGGTAAGTCAAGCAACATAAAATATTTCACTTTATCCAGTCTTTTTGATGTTTTGTAGTAGGTGTTCGAACATTCTATTGTTTTTGAAGTTCAAACGAAAACATTGTTTACAAAACTTCAATAAAGGTAATTTGAAGCTCTTAAAAATAACAAATGTATTTGTAATAAATTCAACGACGTAATAGAATAAATGAAAATGAATCATTTTTTGCTAAAACCAGGCGTAATATGTTTATTTGATGTCAAGTACCATTCTACACCACCATGAGTTGCGCAAATGTGTCTATTGTTAATTAACGGATACATCCTAATGTATCAAAGGAATAAAGTTGACTTACAAAATAGGCAACTTGTATTACGTATATGCTTAGACATGTATAATTTTAGTATTAATACAATGAATTAGCTGGAAAAAAGTGTCGAAAGTGGAAAAGTAGGCACTTCGATTTGAATAAAACTTTTTGTAACGTGTTCATAGGAACCCGAGGAACATTCAGCCAACTTAACTTAGTCAGAAGGGAACATATGTAACCAAATAAATTAAGCATAATTTCTTTTAATGCTTATTTTGGCCTAAAATTGTCATTTAGTAGGTATTTTTGGTCGCTGAATACAAACCGATGTCAGATTAAACTAAATTTTTGACCCGAGTTTCCCACAACAACGAGAAACTAAGTATTTATTGTATAAACTGTTATCTAAGAGGCATTCTTGGCCGTTGATTACGAACCTATTGTCAGATAAACGGATTCTGTCACGTATTCCGAAAACAGTGTCATTTTTGGCCAAGAATTTCACTTTTTTGGCTCAAAAACTGCAAATTAAGTATTTATCGGCCAAACTGTGGTCTAGGAGATAGGTTGCTGGTTACGAATCTGATGTAAGTTTTCATGGATTCTGTAACGTTGGCCAAGAATTTCATTTTTTGGCACAAAAAATGCAAACTAAGTGTTGTATCAAAAATGACACGTCTTTGAGACATCATAGAATCTGTGTAATCGGACCTATATCAAACTTTTTCCCTTAATTTGTCAATATTTTCAAGCGTTACAAACTTGAGACTAAGCTTAGGTTTTTCTTGGTAATTGTCATCTAATACACTTGAATAAGGATAAAAAAATTTCGAATTTTCTGACACTATACCCATAGTAACACAACTACCCTAACATGTGCATGTTTTCCTCTTAAATAACCGATATGTCAGCTTATAATTTCAATGAATATTGATTAACTCATATCCGATATGTTGATTTAGTCGATACATTCATACATATCTTTATATAGGAATTCGGTCGTGACGTTTTCATTTCGTCATAATAACCGATTCATAGTTATAACCAATGCGATGTCGTTATAACTGATTTAAATTGTACGTACAAAATAAAATACTTTTCACGAATAAAACTAGAAAATAAAATTGTTCACATCTATCATATATGTAAAAGTGTTATCTATCTCTGTCATAAACATTTTCCATAAAACACACAAACACACACATATGAATAAAATCGTGTGAAAATGATCACATGTTTTTGACTTAATACACACATTTGTTTTATTATGTGAATGTATATGCAGCAAGCAATGTTTGCACACAATAACTAAGCTATAATGTAGCGACCGACTATAGCTAACTAATTACAAAATGTTACTAAATTAAAACTTGTTTACATGCAAGTCTTACAACAATTATTAATGACTGACAGTTCTATTAGTTGTTGGTTTGGCTGCTATAGTTTGCTTGATTTAGCTTGCTGTGTTAGCTTACTAGTGGTATATAACATTGGTTAAGTAAGATATACACAATATTTGCAATATTTATAGAGAATGGATAAATAGGCGTTATAGATCTTTCTTTGTCGAAAACAATTTTCTATGTCCAAAAAAACATAGAATATTCTTTCTTTCTCAAGTCCAAAAAAATATTTCTAGTCTACTGCGATCGTTCTCTTACGAATTAACAGTTGATTTTTTTGTAACGCAAATTGGATCTTGACACTGTTTATACTATAAATAAACGATGTATAAGTTTAACTAAGTGGCGTTAAGACAAAACTATTACGAAAAGTCAATATATATCAAATTCTCGACACTTTTTCACTAACGGTTTACAAGGTGGGATCTGCCGACCCAAGACCCAATTGACCTATGTTGCTCATTTACGAACTCGACCTAACAGACAGACAGACAACCGAAAATGGACTAATTAGGTTATTTTAGAAACACCTATAACAAAATTTTGTTCCAAGTATCAATATTTTTAGGCGTTACAAACTTGGGTCTAAACTTAGTATACCTTGATATATTTCATATACCATATATAAAAATATTTTGTCCAATTCTAAGTGACTTTATACAAAACGAGAATATAGAATACAACCGGAGTGATGCTCGCGTCTCGCTTCGAGGGAACATTTTTGGATTGTTTGGTAATTTAAAGTGTCCAATCCTCGTGCCTTCATGAAAATCGTCTTTTGCCAATAGCGCCCTTGGATTGTTGTTGTGAGGTTACATTTGAAACAATTCTCATTTAAAATATCGTTTCGATATCTGTAATTCAACGTTACAGTACATGTTCCAGAAAGCGTATCGTTAATAGAATCCGTTGATAGAATCCGTTCTTAATATATTTTCAATATTACATATTCAGTCAGAAACGAACGAGTAGTTGATATTTAAATTCAAATTGTAATCACATTTGTGTAAACTGTATCTGTATGGATTATGGATATCTTTATTGAAATTCATTGACAACACTTTACTGTATAGTTGAACCTATTTGTCACCAGACCTCACGCGATACGTGAGAATAAAGTCGAGGACTATTGAAACCGTTGACGTTATGTAAATGGTAGGAGCAACAGGGAGTAAGATATTTTAGATGAAAGGCGAGAACGCGAGAATAACAAGACTACTAGCTTTTTTTTAGATCATGTAAGTAAAGAAAGATAGTCACTCTTAGATAGGCTCATATACATACATGTCATACACATAATTGATGTTCCCATATAATACATACCATACAGTCTGCGTCCCTCACAAGAAACAGTGATATTTACGAAGAAATGTTGCAAACAAAAGTTGTTTACTCTTTACGTCCTAAGCACTCTATAATTTCAGCTTGATTACTTCATTCGTTTTTGAGTTATCGTGTCCACAGACAGGCCGACAGACAGACTGTGGACCAAAATTTTGTTGGTAGCATCAAAATTTATAAGCGTTACAAACTTGAGAATAAACTTATTGTTAGTATACCTTGATATTTTATATACATGGTATAAAAAGAAGTATTTCCTCGAAATATTAAAAATATATTCATATTAATTGTGATCAAAAGAAATTGTGCATTATGCTTACTCTTCCAGAATCACAATTTGGATTTCTGGTTAAGTAAAAAACAGGTTTCAGATCAACTTTTTGTTTTTCTAAAGGAATTACATTGATTTTGCTTATATGGATATCAAATTCTATATGTTATGTGACTTGCACCAACTGCCATCTAAAATCACTGCCATTTTATATAACAATATTTTGTAGCTGGTTTGAATCTCGACTAAACGAGATTTTTATGCCATCTATAACACTTGTCAGTCGGTAAAGCAGAAATGTACGTATGTAAGTGCCCCGTCTTCCACAACCTTACAAATATAATTTCTATGTTATCATTAAATATGTATGTAAACGTATAACGACTAGGTTGCAATTTCTTATCACTAGTAACGCTGCTAGTTTCTTATACGTAAAAACTCTAGTGTTGAATACTCGAACCCAGATAATAATGTTGTATTATCAAGCTTTTAACTCTTGTCACCAGATGTCAGTTCAATAAAGTATAGTTACATTTGCGGAAATTATTCATAAATCTTTTCGAATATTGGTATGTATGTAATTAGTAATGTAGGTATTTTATTTTATGATATTTGGAAATGTTTTTCGATAACACCTGGTCGAAAACATTCTCAAATATAGGTCACCACTTACTGTCACATTTTGAATATGTAAACAGTTGTAAAAATAACAATTTTTTCTCTTTTTGTAAGCAATGCGTTATATTTATATTGATTAAATATAAAATATAGAGTTATGAGAGTTCACTGTCTCTCTGCGTACTTAAATGTTTGCTTTCTATATGAGCTACGTTCTTTTTATCACAGTGTACTACTCTAAGTGCAGATGATAAATGATTATGAGCTATAAAATTACCCTTTTCTATCTGCACTTAGTGTAGTGCACCGATGCAAAAAGAACGATTCCTATGGATATTGAAATAAACCTTTGTGTGCTTGACTCTTGTATGTATAAATATATTTATTTACTTGCAAGATAACACAGAACCATAGCGTATTGATTATTTTAAGGCTAGTTGTGATGCTAATTACTGTTCAAGTTTCAAATAATTAATTAGTGTCTGATGCATTTAAAATTTATAATTATATAAGATGCATTTTATTATCAGGGCGTGTATTGTTTTCATAGTTGTAGGAAGGAAGCCAACTACCAAGCTGTAGTAAAGGGTGTTTTTAAAGAGGCTAACATTTTCGAGTTCTTTCGTTTGATAATCGATTTGACAGCAGACACTTGCTTTGTGTTTTTGAGGATATTTTAAATCACTTGTCTGCGTTGATAAACTAAAGATGCTTGTTTACTTGAAATACAAAATTCGGCGAGTTATTGGCGAAATAAATTCGCAATTTGCTGCGAAAATTGGACATTCGGCTTGTCAACTACGTGCCAATCGCGGCTGCCACATGACCGAAATCATATTCAAACATTACATAATTTAAAGTAAACAAGAGGTGTCTAGTAATTTAGAGTAATCATAAACCAAAAATCACGAAAATATGGTTTATACGGTGATTGAATGAGCATCAAGTCAATAAAATACAAAATTCATGCAAAATTCAATCATAAATACATTCGAAGTAACCTGTACCCCGGAGTAATTTCAGTCAATACCTCGGGAACAGTTATCGCTCTAACCGCGCTTGTAAATCATTGTGGTATGAAGAAATTGTTCCAACTCGGCAGGAAGAATAAACTTTTCGAACAGAAAACGTCTCTTTACAAAATCAATTTTATGATATAAACATAGGCAGAAGTGTCCGATATTCCTTGCAAGGAGGAAATGATTCCTTCCGTGGAAATGAATAAAACCGTTGACTTGAAATAACTATGTATTATAAGATTGAAAATGTTTGCTTAGAAAGTCAAAAACTTAATAATAATTCAAGCAGTTTTCATTAGTTTTGTTTGTATGCATTCATTTCTCTACAAACAATTCCATATTTCAATTTGGACCAAATATAAAGTTTAATGTACTCATTCATCATAATCTATATTCACTTAACGAACAACTTTCCTACATCCTACATAAATTTTACCCCCACTACTCACCCCACTATGTAGAAATCATGTAAATAAACAACATGTGTTACTATCATGTACCATGTGCTGTGCATTATACTATGCAGTAAATGAATTATTTCACAATAGATGGCATCAGTTGCATAATAATAGCTTTCTATATTAAATTTAATTACATATTCATTCACTAGATGTCGTTTAACTGCCATTCAAGGAAGAATTTTGTTAATTATAGAGCGTTCATATACATGTGTAGTGGTTTTTATACTATTGATTTGCTGTCCAAATGCTGGTGTACGTACATATATTAACATGTGTATGACAGAGATAGAGAAATGTACGAGAGAGTGTTGTACCTCTAGTTTCTGTGTGTGTGGTGACATCTGGTAGCGATCCCATGAATGTGGAATATTATTAGGAAAAAGCATCAAAGAATTCCCTCTCTTGAATATCCAAAATCAGCTTCAAGTACTTTTATGATCGACTCGAAATAATGGGAACATTAAGTACCTTACTATAATCATTGATCAGTGTTATAATAGGTGGTTTTGATCCAAGGTACATGGTGATATATCTTTACAAACTTTTACGTTTACAACATTAATAAATTAATTAAATTCGTCTCATAGATATCTTGAGGTACAACATTTTCTCCCAGTAATGGTTAAGCTAGAACAACCAGTAACAAAACCAACCCATGCTAAACCAAACAACCCCTGCAGACTTCACTAATAATATCTATACCAATACATAAGTGGTATTCACTATAACTCTACGATCATCGTGTCTACGTTGAACTAGGCTACCAAATAATTTCCAAGTCTGGTGTTTATTTCTAGTATTTTATCTCTTTCTTAGGCAGGAACTGTAGATATAGTTCTATCTTTATTAGATAGCTTTTTCATGTATGCATTCTAATTATTTCTAATATATTTTACATTTTACATACACCTTCGCATCTATCTACCTGTAAATTTATATAAAATTTAACGTTATATTTAGTTTAGAAACTCGTATTTATTTGCCAAAATTCTCGATTTTTTGCAATTTTCTTAAAGGGTACCCCTAAGAAAAAATCGGGAAAAAAATTTTGCTGCCGATTTCGAGAAAACTCTGAACATTAGGTAATTTTAACCCAAAAAATACTAAAATCGGGTTTATGCATCGATTGGATGCATAGTCTCTGAGAAAAGCGCTCTTCGTGATTAATTTTGCTGTATTACAAAAGCCACGCGTTCAATCATTAAATAAACCCGATTTTTGGACTTTTTAGGCCCAAATTATATTATGTAATGAATTTTATCGATATCGTAAGCAAAATAAATTTCTCGATTTTTTGAAATTTTTTTAAGGGGTTACATTTTCTTAAGGCGTTACCTCTTCGAAAAAATCGTGTAAAGATTCTTGTTTCCGATTTCGATAAAACTCTGTATAATGTAATTTTGACCCAAAAGATACAAAAATAGGGTCTGCGTACCGATTGAATGCATAATTTCTTAGAAAATCGCTTGAAAGTGCACAAATTGAATTCTGGTAATATTAAAAAAATCAAATAAAATCACAAAAGATACTCTGAACTCTATTGACCCATAATTTCAAATTTTGGCGCCATAACAATACTTCCTTTAGTTTACACAAGGAAGTGAAAATCATAACATGGAAATAACTACAATGTTTTTGCATACCAAAATCATTTAACCTACTTTTTATTTTGTGTTATTCTGCATCCAGAAGATTGAAAAGTTAATGGGCATTTAAATGATATTTCAATTTTTCATAAAAACTTTTCAAATCATTTAAAAGTCAAATAAGTTTTGGAGTACTTGTTACTATTTAGATTACTCAACTGACGGTGGTACAGTTGTTGTTCGATACAATTTTTATTATTGGGATAGGAGTAAAAAAGTTTTTTTTTTTTCTATATTTATTTATTGATGTGTTTGTTACCAGAATATGAGAGCGAACATGCGAAATAACTCAAATTGAATAATCAATTTCTGTTTTCTCTGCTATGTGTTTTAAAATGTTTTTATATTCGAAAAATACATCGAATTTCATATATGAAAATATATTGAGAAAGGTTCTAATAATTCTAGACAGGGTGATTCAGATTACATTAAAATAATGAAAATATCTCAATAAATTTATAGCCAGGATAGCTTTTTTTTTCTGGATTCAGAGTGTTGAAATTTTAGTCGAAAATTTTTGTGAATATTACCAAAATGTACTCACAGTATGAATTAAGAATCCTTCATGATTTAAGTTGTTTTTCGTTCAAAAAATCGTTTTTTTTTTATGAAATACAAATTTTCAATCTTTCTAAGCAGTGGTTTTGCAAAAACTCATATTGATATCTGTTCTTTTTTAACACCCAGTGAAAAGGACACCTTTTCGACTGTAGTTGTATTAAGAAATTGCCATTATTTTGAAGTTAGATACAATTTGATAAGTCTCTGCTTCAAATTGAATCATCTTGTATATCATTGAATTTCTATCGACGTAAAGATATTTTTGTGTTATTAATTCAGTTGAAGTACGCAGCGGATTCTACGCTAGAATATATAATAGCATCTTTATAATCATTGAGAAATATTTGTAATCAGTTAGAAAATGGTCTAAAATTACTGTCATTAGAATAATATAAGCCGATTAAATGAAACTTATATAAAATAACAACAGTGGAGGCGTTGAATACATCACTCAGTCTTCTCCCTTTTGAATCGAGCCAAATTTTCTTCTTTCTGTTTAGAACCAACGAATGTCATAGAAGTATCAGATATTCTAGACAAGTAAAAACCCATAAAAGCCAAATTAAAACTCAGTTTTGATACCACGTAAATATACGAAATGTGAGCTTTTGTTAATTTTCCTAGAAATTTAACTTGTACGGAAATAATTTTCTATGGAACTTAAATTGTTTTATTTCGAGGTAAATTTATTTTTGAAAAATAATGCTGTAAGTTAGAATTAGAAAAAAAATAAATTCTCTTGAAACAAGTGAACAATAATAGTTCTTTGGGTATAAAAAGCTACTCGTTACTGATATTTCGACAATAACCATAAGTTAACGCCTGGAAGTGTTTCAAATGTGGAAGTGATTCAAATTTGGAAGTGATTTTTTATCCATGATTGTGGTTGTAATTATGTAAACCGGAGAATTATGTACGAACAAAAACATTAAAGAAAAAAATTGAGTCGGATTGAAGAAAAATTTTAAGAAAGTTTTATAGAAAAAGAATGTAGTCAAGTATGTTTCTTTCCAGCTGGTGCAGAGTATAAAATATACAAATTATAAAGTAGAAAAAATTGGTTTTTGAATTTATAAAAAAAGGGAAGCAACCTGCAAAAACAAGTTAAATGAGAAAGTTATCGAATGGCATAGACTGTAAACGACTTCGTTACTTATTCCTTGAGAAAATCGTTGTTTTCAATGTCGTTTTTTAAAGCGGTCATTTCCTAGGATAAGAATGGCTTAAAAAAACGACCTGGGGCTTCAATTGTTCGTCAGAGCAATGAGATACTTGCATAGTAAGACGAGATTGTGGTAGGCTGTGTTTCACTGCGCTAACTTTAGCGAGTATCCTCGACGAGGATACTCTACGAGTTTGTGGAAGTTTATAATCAATTTAATAGTTAATAGTTTTTTAAAAACATCCTTAAAACTTAATTTTGATTGACATATATTTTTAACCATGATCGATAGATAACGACGGTAAAAAAAGAACGTTTTGAATTTGCATTGCACATATTATCAGATACACTTTCGATCAACAAAACAATATTTTTATTTGTCTATTTACTAGATATCCTAGAATTTTGTAGCATTCAAAATAAAATCTACATTTCAATAGAAATATTAGAACTGATATGTGTGTTGTGTGATGCTATATGGTTGCTGGTTGGTTTTAGTTGAATGTTATTGGTTCGTTGATATTTCAAATTGATGATATGAATTTTAAAATATGGTTATTCTTATCATACCAAGTGAAGCTGTAAGAGTGGTAAGGTGGAAGATCATAGATGTGTGTTGAAAATTTAAATCGCTAGATTCTAAAAAAATTACAAAGTCTGGTGTCCTTGACGGTGAATTATGTTATGGCTTGACAATGAAAAGTAAGAATAAAAATTTTCAATATCTAGAGTAATTTCAAACATATCGAAAATTAAAAATTTTGTTGTATTATTTTAGCTTTCGGTATTTCGAAAACTAAAGCAGATATCGAAAAATTTTACCGTTATTTTTCGTCTACATTATGGAGTTATAACAAAATTCATCATCAAAGTTGAAAATAAGGTACAAATAATTTCAACCCTAAATTTAAAATTGCCTTGGTGCTCGTACTACCTTAAGTAAAAAATAGGCAAAAATCGTTTAGCTCCTATCAACTAAGCAAGGTGAACGTTATCGTGAATTAACCAAGGTGATTCTTGGCGATACATTATATTTCCTAGCCAATGACGGCTTTACTAAATTGGGATAGCAATCCAGATTTTGTTGATGATTCATGAACTCTGAACACACAAATAATATTAAATAATAATAAGTGAAGTGAATATATAATATTTTTTGACAAGTATTTCAATAAATTGATTTTCATTTATATTTTTAGTTTTTTGGAACGATTCCATCATATATATTTATATTCCATCTATTCCATTCATTTTCAATTGTATTATCGTAGTAAGTTGGTATGGGCGTACTAGTAGAACTGTTCTACGAAGCTTGCTCTTGCTATTCACTTTGAATACATATTATATTCTAATATAACGTATCTGTTTCTATTATCTGTTTTCGAAATATAATATTCGTTACAGGAAGTAACAGTACAACGGTCTGTAAAATGATTCAAAATTTGGAGACGATTTTGGACTGAATTGAATTTTAATTATATGAGATTTTGATTAAACAAAAATAAACTCCAAACAAAAATAAATCCTCAATTTTTTTAATCAATTTTTTACTATTCGAACCGGTTTTTATGTACACTTGATCGATAAGTTTATGATATCATAGAAACTACCAGTCTTATCGTAATAGGAACCTGATTTTTGTAGTTCTGTCGAAATCGGACACAATCTTTGAAGAGAAAATGATGAAAATTGTTTGGCTCGGAATTTGATGAAACTTCGTATTTAGGAGAGCCATTTTGATCCAAAAACCAAATCATCGAGATCATTTAACGATCGAAGGAATAAATTTTGAGCTATCCCTTAAAATCGGTTACGAAAAGCTTTTGTATCACAGCGATTCTGAAAATATATTGAAAAATGCTCATTTCATTCTCAAGCAAGTTGGATTTTAATATATTTTTGAATCCTAACTATCCGAAATAATCCAACTACAAGAAAGTTGGGTTGGTTTTGAGGCAGAACAAAAATTTTCTAAGCTTTAAAACAAAAAACATATAAATAGATAAGGGAAAAATAAAGAAAATATTTCAGATACCTATTCTAGTTGCATCTCTTTCGATTCAAGACTAGACGTTTAGATCGAGTATTTAGTAGATTCAGTACAATGATATCATTTAAATATGTTTTATTTAACCATTCAAAATAGTTGGTAGAAGTTTGTTTTTCATTTCGATGGTACGTTCATTCACTTACAACTAGATGGTGTTTTTGTTTTTAAACCTAAATATTCTATGTATAACGTATGATATCCAATACTGTTACTCTAAGTCCTAAAATAATTGTCCCCACAGAAATAACCGGCTCTTAGACAAATTTAAAGTCTGTTTTCTTTTTTAAAGGTACGATCCACTTTAGTGAATCGAATCCTTTTACTTTTCTTTTTAGCCAAAAAAGTTTTGTTTAGGGGGAAAATGATCTTCCGTTATAAGGGAAAAATCTCAAGATTTTGCCCTATAATTTAACGAAGATGCAGATATAGCACATACTTGTACCATCTCAGAGTAAATATTTTGAAGATATATTTTCTCAGAACATATTCTTAGTTTACTTATCTAAATGATATATTTTATCGTTAAGTAAAAAACATATGAAAATAGTATTTTGAGAAAGCATTTTATAATTTCCGTTTTTCTGAAAATACTCAAAATTCATGTGGAATAGCTCATGTAAAATTGTTACAAATTTTCTAAAAAATTAATTAATCATTAATTTTATTTTTAATTAAATTATATATTAAAATAGCATTTTCAGAAAGAATTTCTGGTTCCTGTTCTTTTGAAAAAGCTCAGAATTCATGTGCAAGAGCTCATGCTAAATTCTCTCAAATTTTCTCAGAAATATATTACACAAGCACATCTTGAAGCAGTATCTGCAATTAATTAGTGATACGTTATTTAAAGAAAATTATGAAGTAAACAATTTTATGAAATTCAAATCATTATAATTAAATTAATAATGCATACACTATGAGTTTTATTAACCCTTTGTGTCCATGAGTACGTTTTGAAATAACAATGAAAATAATACTGAATACATCTTCTTTTTATGTTTGTTTTTATTTTATCAATAGTAGATAACTATTAATTGTTATGGTATATAGAGGGTTAAGTGTATATGTAATAAGAGTAGGTGCGCACCGGGTGGACTATTCTTACCAAGGTGATGGATATACCTTAGATATCTTGGATGAGTTCTCTTAAATAACAGACGATCAAGATCTAAGTTTTGTGGACGATAAAAATCAATCAAGTAATTTTTCTCTTAATATTAAGGTTGGTCGGACAGTATACATTCGCTTATGTGATAGAGGATTTTCGCTTATGTCCCTGACTTTAACCTGAAATTCAAATTTCAAGATCCTTTGACATTGATCTTCAAATGATGTTGAAAATTCACCTGGACCTACAGGTATTACCATAGACGATTGGCTTTTATTGTGATTGATAACTTTTCTTCTAAAGCTAGCGTATTTTCTTTCGATTGAATGCAATAATGAATTTATTTTTAGTCACATTTTCTCCCAAAGCAACTGATTTTCGAAAAATAGGTTTTTATAAAAAATTTCTATATTTTTATTAGAATCTTACTTTTTAGGATCTAAATTGACTATTAAAGCAATCCGATGAACTAGGTTCAACCTGATATCGGAGCATGATGCCCCTCACCAAGCTCTGGCAACTATTGTTTACATTATTTTTTTATTGGTTAGCTACAAAACGGGCTATCACCAACAATGGATTAAAATGATCTAAATTTTGTATAAACATTTAAATTGTGTAAATTTGAATTGTAATCCAAGGTACAGTACTCTACCCTGTAAAGTGACAGTTATATATGTACCTGTGTAAAATGTTATCAACTGGTATCTATCTACCTGTCAACCTGTATGTAATAGATTTGAGTTGGATATACACATCCAACTCTAAACTCTGTAACTCGTAACTCTATAGTTGCATAAGTTTGCTGTTCTATTTACTAACATATTGTGTAGAGCAAGCACTCACTACTCACTACAGACTACCAAGGCAGGGGTGCTTTTATTCATACAACTATACAAAAGTCATATTTACACTATACACATGGGGTTGACAAATTTTTGTTTGAAAACTATCTCGATTATTTATTTTATCTTGGAAAAATGTTCTTAGTGACTGTTTTAATATAGAAAATAAAGTTTTGCTGTATATTCTTGGTTCGGAATTATTTTATTTCGTTGTATATTTATTCAGAAAATCATTAATGGCGTGAATATGGTAGTCATAAGAAGATTAAATTTGTAAAACAAACACCAGTTGTTTATGGAAAGAATAAAGTGGGTTATTGTTAATTAAACGGATCATTCACGTATTTAAATACCATTGTTGTTAATTACAATGGTTTCTTATTATTAATATAGTTATAAAAAGTCTTCTGAAATTTAGTTCAAACGAATCACTAGTTGCGCTTTAAGGCCTTCAGCTTCCAAACGAAAGTATTAGTTTTGCAAGGCTGTATAGATAAATTCGGGTAGGTTATGATCCTTGTCTTTCCAGGTTCCGAAGATAATCGAATTGAAGATATCTTTATGCAGTTCATTTTCTCGATGGAAAAAGGATATAATTATTTATAGAGAGACGACCACACGAGTGTTTATCAAAAACTTCAAAGGGGTACGTACACTCACTGTCAGAAAAAGTGCCACAGTTAAAACATTCTAAGCGTACGCATCATATGTTATGTTATAATAGTAACACTTAGAATGTTTTAAAACGAGCATTTTTTGTGACATTGAGTATACCTCTTAAGAAAATTGCGAAACATCGAGAAAATCTCATACAAAAATCGGATTGATTTAATGAACGGGTTTATAATTTCTGAGTTACCGTATAAATTTAATACGTTGAGCGATATCTCGCATCGATTTCAGACAATTTTTTAGAAAATATCTGCTTGCCTAACTGTGAATTATTTTGAACTATTTTTATTGTCTCTGTTTTCGTAACATATAGGGTACTTTAGTGGAAAAACTTAAGGAGTTTTAATTCATTGGACGGTGTGATAATTTGCCTCTGAAATTCGTTCCATAATAATGGATTAATCACAGAGTTGCGGACGATATCATAGAAAATATTCGCCTAATCATCAACAGATCTTTATAATCTTTGGGTCAAAGTATATACCGAATTTTAATAATTTTAAAAACTGGTTTTTTTCGATCTTTCTCAATTTTGGACGTAACAGCTTTGTATTTTGGCTCAAAAATCAAAAAATAAAGTTTATTTGCCAATTGGGTACATAACTTTTGAGATAACGGCCAAAATCTCATACGATTACTGATTTCTCGGATCGTTTTCATAGTCAAATGAACTAAATTTGCTTATGAGAAATATAAAGCACGAATAGTTAAATACTTTAATAAATACTTTAATTGTTCGACACGAAATCAATTTTCAATCTTGATTTCCAAATATATTAAAAATAAATATATTTATAAAATACATGAACGATTTTTTTGCACTGCACTGAAAAATAATCCTTTGAAAGATACAAAAATTAAAGTTTTTTCGGTATTAATTTTGGTTCAATGTAATTAAGACTTTAAAGTACTTTATATGTATATTTCATTTATAGTCTATAGTTAGTATTTCTGTATTGATCGTGTCTATAATGCTGCATACAAGTGACAGGGCAATTCAAATTCTATTTAAAAAAAACATACACACATATTTTTAATTACTTTTGTAATGCACTTTCAACTATATTCAATCACCCTACTTTTGCATTTTATCAACAATTATTATGAAATATACTCCCTACAATCAAATTAAAAAAAAAAAAAAACTTTTTCGGTAAAGTTTGTATCAATTATTTGTTATCAGTGTATTTTGTTTCATATTTATGGTTAAAGTTTTTTGTAAAAAATTTAATAATCGAAATGTGATAATATCGGGAAATTATAAAAACTTTTATTAATAAAGAAATTTAATAGCTACTTGTTCGATTTCTATGTAATAACTGTAGCGATTTAAAAGTTTGTGGAATTTTCTTTTGTGTTTTAATTTTTACCTGTAGCATGAATAAACATGAATAAGCTATACATTGTATTAGAGGTTATTATTTACTGGTTTCACTGAAGGAATATTTTTGGATATGGAACTATGCTCTTTATCTCACGTTATCGTTCTCATTTTTTTGCTGGTTGGGTGCCAAACCAAAAAGCGCTAGCAAAACCCGACCATTTTTACCTAGGTCAGCTAAGAAACTAAATTTTTTCAAGCAAAATTTGCTTGATCTTGGTTTTTGGTGTTGCTTTTTGGTTTGGCACCCAACCAGCAAAAAAATGAGAATGATAACCTGCAATAAAGAGCGTAATAGTTCCATACCATAGAGCATAGTTTATAAATTTTGTAATTTTATAATTTGTCATTTTGTATTTTTGGTCAAAATTTTATGTTTTTCTATTAAAAGATGAGTTGTAAAAGTGAGTTTTCAGAAGTTAAAGATAATAGAGATAATTTAATGTATGTACAAAAAAATTCTATGTTATGCCATAACAAATATCCTGATCAAACCAAATGCATGCGATTTAATTTGTTATTTTTACGTAGAAGAAATACCTCCATCTTTATGAAAAACTGTTCAAATGTAAAATGAAAAATAAGTCTAAAAAAATAGAAAATTATTCAACGTTCTATGGGATATGAAAAGAATTGTGTGGATAAGACAAGTATATTATGCTGGTTTTCCACTAAACGGGCAAACAAAAACAAAACAGAAACTAAAACTTTTTAAAGACTGGCAATGTAATAGCTTCAGTTTAGTTTTTGTTTTTCAACAAAACTCAACTGCCTGTTTAGTGCAAAACTGGCATTAGAGTATTGTGGTTGTTATAGAAATAACTATAGTAGAATATTTTGGTTGTTACAGACACAACTAGAGCATTGTAACCAACTGATCACAAACATATAATCTAATTTTTTTTTAGCGGAGCAACATATCCTTAAGTCATTAATCTCTAAATAAATTAATCCTTTTTTCTGAACTAAATCCAACATCGTTTGCCATATCTTAATGATGTATAATAAATAATATGAACAGATCCAATTTCAATCAGACAATATGTCATCTAATCTTCATACATCCACAATTCATTTTATCTTCTTATCTGCTGTACCTACATGCAATGACGAACGAACCTGAATGTACTTCATTATTTCGCTGCAATGAAATGCAACTTTGTTGTACCTATTGCACTCATTCTATGAGGTAGGTAGTCTATTTGAGCTTGTGTTCTTGCTTATGTATTTTGTTGCTGTTATTACTTCATATATTTATTTATCTGTAAAACCTAGAAACTGTATCCACATCCACATACATTTGTAAGTAAATAGGAACTTTGGTAGATAATAATATAAGACTTGTGTATATATATACACAAACATACATGCCTACATACATAGATAGGATACATAAACCAACATCCAATGAGTATGACTATTTCATCTTCTTAAAAGTTTTGCTCATCAGAATGTATCTACTTCCGTTTGTAGTTTTTTTTTTTTTTTTAACTCGTAAAACCAAAAAACGACACCAAAAACCGACATGTAAGGTTAACTAGAAAACTAAAACTTTTTCAATCTATTCAGGTTCCCATCAATTTTGAGGAAATGCAAAAATATTTTTATAATAATCAATTTGTTTTTTTTTTGTCAAAATTTTATGTTTAATCATTTAAAAAATTGAGTCGTGAAAGTTATCAGAAGTTAAAACTAACAGAGAAAATTAAAAGTAATTACAATGAAATTTTTATGTTATGTCATAATAAATATCCTGATCAAACCCAACGTTAAGTCGTAAATATTGGATTGATTACTAAATCAGAAGCATATCTTTTTTAAACTAATACTACAATAAAATACAGTAAAAACTAAAAGTAGCTGTTAAAAATTCTTTACAGAATCAAACAAGTAATTTTCAGAAAAAGGTCTTGGCATTAAAAAAAGTAAGCGCTCCATTTATAATGTACCAAGGTACGAAAGGAATATAGTTCCTTCCGGGTGTTCCACGACACCTCTCGTTCTTTTTTGGTTTTTTTTTTTAAAGAATTTAAATTAGTCTTTTTGTGTGATATGAAAAAGAAATCATCTAGCTTCTATAGGTAAAATCGTTTCGGTGTTAAAGGAGGCGGCAGGTACGCTAAAAAACTGGGCCTACCAATGCATCACGATTATTACAGGAGCTGTCCCTGTCACAGCTGCGGAGGAGTAGAAAACTGTGTTTCATCTTCTCTATCACTGTCCAGGTCTTGCCATGATTATATGGGCTCAGTTGAGTTAACGTTAACCTTTTTTTCCGATCCGAGAAGTACATATTGGCAGCATCGTACGCTTACAAAAAATGAATTATGTGAAGTCTTTTGTGTAAATCCCAAAAATGTAACCAAAAACAATGGAAGTATGTGTGTGATGTTTTTAGAAACATATTTTTTTCCATGTGTATTTTATGTTTGTATGCTTTGATAGTTTTATTTGTACTTTCGTATTATATTTCATCTCTGTTTACCCTCACTGTATGTTACAAGCTAAAATATATTATCTACATATGCTACCTACCATCAAATGGATAATTTATGATTCTGTTACATCTTGTACACAATTTGTATTAACTTGTATACCAATTGAAACCTGAAATTAAAACGAAAAAAATATTTTTTAATTAAATCAGTTATATTTTCTATTGATGATTTCAAATCTAAACATAATCTAGGTACGATATTTTGTTACAACTTTCATTTGGAAAAATTTGAAATTTCGCAAAATCGATTCAATACACGAATACAGGGTGTGTAAGGAATACTTTTTGTTTTGGTGAGTTTTATAATAGTTGAAGCGATATTTGAACCTCATTAGTATTTTATAGGTCACAACAAACAGCGTTATTGGGCACCAAATTTTATATTTTTTGTGATAAATTGAAGAAAGGAGCTTTAAAGAAGTAATATTTGGCCGGATTTTTCGAAAAGACCCATAGGGAATATCGTTTCTTTTTCGTATTTAACGCATGTTACGAATTCTGTAACATGCACCCCTTCCTATTTCCTGTTACGATCTGCTTCCAATGAAATACTAGTCTCAACAAACATCACACGAATCTAAGATATCAAAAATCTTACACTATGGTACCATGGCATTTCTGATATACCCTGTACATGTTATATATTATGTTATGCTTTATATTAAAATGATAGAGTTGAATTTAAAGATAACATTCAGATATACAAACCCAACAAACACAAACATGCAAGTATACAGAACCAAACAAACAAACATCAGTTATAAAAGTTCATGAGAGTAAACTATAGTTTTATCCTAGTGATTTTCATCCACATAGCAGAAGACACACAGCAAGGATGCAAGCAAGCCAGTTTGTATTGCCATACATTGTACATCAATGTGTATCATCGATGCCTAATGCTCAACCTAGATGGCTAATCTTCTTCCTGTTAAAGGTGAGGTTGGAGGGGGGGGGGTGTAAATGAAAGAAACAACATATGGTTTTAAAACTCCGATTAAAGAAAATAACTTATTGGAAGGGTAAAATAAAACAAAATAATAAAATGTAAGATCTTAATTTAGGTCTTGTATTTGTCAATTAATTATTGACTTAAGACTAAATCTTAAACCTATGACACTCCTTTTTAAATCAATACCAAAGTGATGGTCAAGGACATCGGATGAAATGAAAAGGATGTTTAGACAGTTATCAAATTTTTGGAAATATTTTAATTGAAATTGAAATATTTGAGTTGACCTTGTTCTTTTGAATAACCTAATTATTTTACCATTTCACTTTTCGAAATGAATTGAACCAGGTTTATTTAACCATTCATTTCCATAGTTATTATTTATATGTCATGCCTTTTCCAAACTGAATCGATTTTGAAGATTATCGCCAATTTTTTTTGTTTTTTTCGGGTACGGAAACCTAAGCTCGCACTTGAAACATAGTTAAGAACACTCTCCGTTAAATTACCTTTCAAATGAAACCAAAAAAATTAAAATTGGTACAAACACACAGAGATACACACATAGCGGTCAAACTTATAACATCCCTTTTTTTAGTTCGGGGGTTAAAAATAAAATAATAATGAATTTCCGAATCCATGATTGTAATAATCATTACATTGCAGTATTTTATTCTATGTTAGCTATCTTACCTTCTATTAGTTAATCTATGATCCACACAGTCTGTATCTGTATCTTTGTATCTATAGAAAACATACTTTTAAATTCAACTAAATATTTCTTTTATTTGTTTCTTGTAGTTGTATGTATATAAACTGAAGATACTTTTCAGATACACAACATAATATTTATTTTTCTATTTACCCTTTTTGATCTAAGGAAATGTTTTTACTAGGGTTGGTTCGTAGCTCTGGCGAAGGTAGGAAGAAGGCTCTACGAAAGCTTTACGAAATGTAGGTGGTTGAGTGTGTTTTTTTTTATCCTGCTTTCTTTTTTACCAGTCGTCTACAGGAAGAAAGAATATTCTAGATTTTTTTTTTACTGTTTAAATACTTGATTATTATTATTACGTCTGTTTTACTTACTACACATAGATGTTTAGTTTAAAACTAGATCACTAAAATATCCTTGTTAGTGTCCCTGTTAAACACTTCAAAATGTTGACACTGCACTGAAATATGTCAGAGGACTGTTGCCTCCTATTCAGTGTATCCAATAGCTTGTATCCTGTGTTCTTTCCTTCATTCAGCATGTTTTGTGTCCTGAAAATTTAATTTTTATGTTTCATTCAATGAAGAAATGACAAAAGCAATCTAGTATCACACATATATATCTTATTTCCCGTGACATAATAAGGGTTGGTTATTGTTTATGTTATTTTGATTTTTGAGTGGTTGTTTGAAGGGGAACAAAAAACGATTTGTGTATATTAAGGGATGAATAGTTGGTCGTAAATTATAATATCGTGTTTGGTAGGGTTTTTTTCTGATTCGATATTTGAATATAAATAGAGGGGTGATTTCGTTGCCACAATATCATTAATTTAAAAACCAAAACAATAATTTATGAGGTACTTGAAGTGATACATTCAAGAAAAGGGCGGGTTATTAAAGATATCTAGTACATAATATGTGAAAGCGAAAGTATTTGTAATCTCAAGAAATATTCACATTCCACTGATTTGAAAAAATAAAGTTAGTGATTAATTAGTCATTTTTGGAACTATAATTGGGAACGGTTCGAGCCGTAGTATTGCAAGCTACATTTTTATTATACTTCGATTTTTCGCTAATTCCCTATAATGTATAAATTAATCTGGGAAATTGGAGAAAAAATCGAAATGTTATGCGAAAAATCCTAGTTCTCATTTATTATCTTTGATAATATTTTAAATTTGAAAATGCTGAAAATTTGCATGGAGAAATTAGTTTATTTTTAGATATTTTTGTTAAAATAAATGTAATTACAATGATTATATCAGTATTTAATAATGAATGAAATGCTTTTCACATTTTCAAATCCAATATCATTTTCGTGGAATCCATTTTGTTTAATGATCTGATGACACTTTGGAGTGGATTTAAATAAATCAAACTATGGGTCATTTAGCTAATTATGTGTCATACATAGTTAACAACACTATTATAAATTTTTATATTATAAAAATTTTACATCGAGTACTCTGTAACACCTCCGTGTAAAACGACAAAATTTCATTTTTGTGGTTACTTCGTGAACAAGCAAAATTATCGCCTTGGAGTTAAGAAAACCGTTTATTAAAATGTGTACATCTCCTAAAATTATTAGTTTGGTGCGCTTTTGTGGTATGGTAGTGTAAATGGTTTTAATTTTTTCTAAAAATAACGGTATTGTTTTTATCGCTTAAATGCTTTTCCTTTTTAATAATATTTGTAAAGAATTTCCAAACGTTAACGATGAGATAAACTACATTTGTGATACCAACAGCTTAATATACTGCAGTAAGTAAATGGTGGTAGCGCAAAGAAATACTATAGGATATTCAATATATACGTTCATTTAATATTTTATGTATTTATTTGCGCTCCCACCATTTATTTTCTGTACCGTAAGTTGTTTGGACTGAAATACAATAAGTAGTTATGAACATTTTTATTAGATCACAAGAAGGTTCTCCTTGTACCTTAACTGTCGCTGTTATGGAAAACGAGTTTTGATAGTTTGTGGGATGTTTTACCAACCAAAAACATGTTTTTTTTCTTTAAATTTGTATTTATTTCTCCTCCTTTTGAAGTAATTTCACTAAAATAAATGTGAACTTCATCCTGTAATGTGCTCGTTACATATTTGTTGTATATAGAGGTAAAAATTGTTCATACATATATAAACAATATTAAAAAGTTATAAAAGTGACAAGGATAACAAAAAGGAGTCAAATAGAAAATGCATTCTCTGAGTATATTATTTCCTGTAGTCTGTTTTACCAACAAACTTTTACTACACTACTAGAGTGAATCCTTATCCATAGAGTAAGTTAGTATTGTATAGTACTACATAACACTACATAGCAACTTAATACATGTATACTATTGGAAGAGCCTGGTCAAGAAAATTCTTTGAATTTACAAAAGCTGATAATTGGAGGATTGGTTATAGTTATTGTGTACACACACATACTGCTGTCAGTCAAGCGAACAATAGAACAGGGGTCAGCTATATGCTATCGAAACGATTATGATTGCCGTGGTATTAAAATGGATTCACTAAATTTGAAAATTGTTATACATATTGTATATTACATATAAATAACAGTTATAACAGTCAGTCAAATGTTAAGAACAGGGCTGATCAGTCAACCCTAACGTATGTAAGCATCCTTGCTGTTTAATGGCATGTATGTTTAATGGCATCATTACTTAAAATGGCTCTTAGAAGAAAGTACGATCTTCAGCAGATTTTCTTTCAAAAGATGTTTGCTATTTGAAAAGAATATGCTTCAATTTCTAATAATTTTTTTCTTATTGCCTCAGAATGTACAATTTATTGCGTATTTTTATTTGAAGATGATAAGTGCTCGAAACACCTTATCAATAATTACACGGAAAATGAGAATTCGATCCTCGCTTGCTTTTAGATAAACATTTCCAAAAACGAGCAAAACATATTTAAGGAGGTACCAAAGACGCCAGTACATTTTTCATGATAACACGGTTATTGATAATACTTTCCTACATTCTTTCCAGTTAGAGTATTAAAAAAAATGGAATAAAAAACATATATCCGTATATACATAGATACAATACTTTCACAATATCTCCCCATTTCTAATATACGTAAGTGTATATGATTATATAAGATGGGTATAAAAGAACTGCAACACAAATAAGTAAAAATGATGTAAGGTTTAGTAACGTTGGTAGATAGGTACGGCGTTGGTCGCTTAGTAGGAAGGTTATGGGTTGATGGTAGATGTAGATGTGTATAGATAGATAGGTAGGTAAATGTAATATTGTAACATCTGCACCAAACAGGAATTCGTTAATGTTCCTGTTTCTATAATACTATATGAGGGATATTATATAACTACATACTATTCTATATATATATCTTTTCTGTCTAGATATATAATAGTATTAGAACAGGAATGTTCATTTTATAATATTGAGTAGGCTAATCCAGTAAGTAGAGCATTAAGGAGACAATGAATTGCCTAATATATTAATTCAATAATGGTTACAATTACCAATGGTTTATCCAAAACTGATATTAGCACGAAATTTAAAAAAAAAAGTTGGGAATGGGTGTTTTTAAATGAATGTTTTTATGATTCCTTACCTTATTAACGAAATAAGGAAATTGTCTAGTTACCCGACTGAGCAACGCAAGGGAGTGGCAATGTGTTTATCAGTTTATGAATGTTCCTATATGACATACTAAAGACCAAATGCGTTGCCCGATTTTGATGATTCTGACGTCAATCGATTTGTCTTAACATGTCGAGTGTTACTGAAGATATGGCAGTAATGAAAATTCAATATAGCGACCACTAAGCACTTTATTATGAAAAAAAATGTATGTGTGTTCTTATGTTGCTTACTAAAGACAAATCGCGTCGGTCGATTTTAATGATTCTGACGTCAATCGATTTGTTTTAATCTTGCGAATGCTACTGAAGATATGGCAGTAATGAAAATTCAATACGGCAACCACCACATGCCATATTGTGAAAAAGAATGTATGTGTGTGTGCTTTATCTTAACTTTGAGAGTGCTACTGAAGATATGGCAGTAAATAAGACAGTGAATGACACTGTACATATTTTATATACTTACTCTATAGTCTACCCTACACATATAGGGTAAGTAGGTACATACACACATACATACATACATAGAAAGTATATAGTGCTAAGTTTATATAGCTCCACACACAAAGTAGATATAACAACACACAATATTGAGCTAGAAAAGGAGTATTAGTGTTGTAGAATAGAAAGCTTATAGATAGACAACACTACACTCTATACTTAACTATCAGTCTGTGAGTCTGTTTATATGCCTGACTAAGAATGGTAAGTATAGTGAATGTATGTATGTATATATGTATTGTATGTATGCATTTTCAACTGACTATTTCATATTGTTTGTTACTTTATTTGAACGTAACATAATATAATGTGTTATATAACATATAATATCAAGTGAAATAGAACGTATATTATAAAGGATGGTTTTATCCAACTTGACGTATGCAATGATATAATCACCAAAACAAGGTTGGATCGATCCACAGTGAAGTATTTATACCAAATTTTCGAGCAAAAGTCAGAAAACTCTTTCGTTTTGCATTGAAAGTTGTTCTTTGATGGAGTTAGATAATCATTCCATCACTAACAGGTCACCTGAGCTACCTTAACCTGGCCTGTTTTGTAAGCCGAAATCTATCTGTTCTTACGGATGCATGTTATTATTGTTGTTGCTCTCGATTTACCGTGTCATTCAATTTATGTTGATCGTGTTTGTTAGTGTTTGTTGGTTTGCGAGGTAGGAGGTACCCATGGTAAATTTCTTTTAATTAATTTAGGTCACAAAATTTTCAGACGCTCTAACGAATCGAATGCCGAAAACCTCATTCAAATCCGACTTACTGTTCAAGTTTTTCGAACCTCATTGCTTCTTTATGCGACTATTTATATGTTTTGTATGTTCATTTTATGTGTTGTTGAAACAAATATGTACACTTATTTATACGCATCCCTTTATTTTTATTTTTCCGATAATAATATTTTTTCCATTAATAAATAAATAAATAAATATGAAATATTTAAATTAAAAACTATCATAATTGTATATTAAATATAAAATTGATTTATTTTATTTGTTCATCTGTATATGCAGCTACTCTACTAATATCGTGCATGTATCGTGTTACATTTCTCACTAAACTGACTGTCTGTCTGTCATTATAAATATATATCGGCTGGGTTCAAACTGAAATGAGAACAATTGAGAGAGATAAATATACAATATAGATACAAATACATCTAATCTCTTTTTCTCGAGTGGTCTCATTTCTGTATGATCCAACTCTATTTATTTATCCATATGTTATGGGGTCGTCATACCATATTATTAATTTTTACATTTATCATCAAATATAAAATATACGGTGAGCTATCATGGATATTTAACAGTGCATCACGCATGTTTTCAAATTATGGATACTTCATTCAAGGAAACACACATTTTCGATTCATGGGTAAACAATTTAGTTTTCTGTTGTAAAGGATGATTTTTAAAGGTTCACATCTTTGACTTGAGTCCGTAGGAGGCAATTTTAGCAATTTAAAATTTGCAGGTAGCTTGAACTAATAGTCTTGTGAAGCATTCTCGAAAAACGCAAAAAAATCTACAAAATACTTTCGAAAGTTTTCAAAACTCTTCTAATTTTTTTTTAAATAATGCAAGCAATGACATTCAAAACTTTTTATACAAGGTATTTCAACAAATAACTCAGTCAATTGTTTGTTTTCACTTGTTTATTACCTAATTAATATTCAAAGGTTAGTTTTTGAACCCATTGTAAGGATAAAACAGCTTTTCATCCCTTTTTATTTTCAAAATGACTTATAAAGAACTATATTATATATCTCTAAGTAATTGTTTTTTTATGAAAGCAGTAAAAAAGACAAACTTTCTGTATTAAAATTTGATAGTCTTTGAGTGACATGTAATATTATATATTTGATATTACACAAACACAGACAGGTAGGTCCTCTGACTACCCTTTCCAGCTTGCAAGGTAGGTACATAAGTAAGTCTGTAAACATTGACTGAGGTAGGTAAATTTAAGGTAGAAAAGAAATAGGTTGTGGGCTTACGCTTACTGATTACATGACCTTAAGGAATTTCTATATGTGTTCTGTTGGGCAAAATAACTCACTTTTTGAACGTTGTCTCTAATTTGTAAAAGTAGAAGTTTTTTTACTATTTATTCCAAAGAAGGTGGAGCAAGTTTATCGAAAATGTTTTGGCTTATTGCATGGTACATACATATAAACCAAATGTATGCTTTGTAGTGAACTAAGGAGTTATTTTTGGCTTTACAATACCACGCAACTACCAAAATATATAATATATTGTGTGCAAGTGAGGCTTATAAATTTGATAGTATAGATATCGCTCTTCAATCATCAATAATCTAACTATAGTCGTCTCTGTTCATCAAATGATGTATCTTCGATGAACTCATAATTAAACTAAAATTTTGTTTTTATATCATCGACAGTCTTCTATTTTTATAGTATTATTATTACTAAAAGATTTTAGAAAGTTTTTTATCACACTCTCTAGATTTTTTGATATAGAAATATCCACTTGAAATGGATAACCTTTATGATTTATCATTTTTTTCAGCCAACTTTGAACGATAAAATAATAATGAAAAGTCCAATTATCTAGAATTATTCTAGGAATATCGCCTTAATGGTAAATGTAATCAGTAAGTGTTTAAGGCGTAGGCTTGTGGACTATATATCCTACTTTCTCTCTATACATCATAACATTTTCCGTTATGTTTCTTTCCTTCACTAAAAATTTTATTGTATATTTTTTTTATGATATTTCTTGTTTGTTATTAAAAATATAAAATATTGTTTCAATATTTTTAATTTAATATAATTTATATATCTGCATATTGTTCTTGTTCTTGTTGTAATGTTTGTTTTTTTTTTTTTTTCTTGTCTTGTTTTCTTACATATAAATAATATTGTTTTCAATTTGAATAATACGTTTTCGAATTTACTTCGAGATATCATAATTTTTATTTGTATATAAAAACTGCATAATGTACTGTTTTTTTTTTTAGTCTTTAAGTAGTGAGTTTTTATTTAAGTGCTATATCATACTTGAGTGGTATCAAAAATTATTGCAAGACATTATTCATTTTAATATCTTTTCCATCGCGTTGAAAGTCTGCTGTGTGTGTTTGGACGGTTGACTGGTCCGTGTAGTAGTAGTTTTCGGGGACTTGTTTTGGTTTTGGAAATGGTTGATAAAATTTCTGTGCTGCCTAAAATTTCTCCAATCTCCAATTTCGATAAAACTCAGTATATAAGGTAATTTTGACCCAAAAAGTACAAAAATCGGGTGCATTTGATGACTGGTCGAATAGTTTTCGAGATACCGACAAAAATCGATCGAAATATTGCGATATCTTAGAAACTCTGCATCCAATCATTAAATTAACCGGATTTTTATACTTTTTGGGTCAAAATTACCCCCTCCACTGTTTTTCGTTTGTTTTTTACAAAAATTTTTCGCGTTTTTCTCGATTTTTTCAAAATTGCAAAAAGTCGAGAAATTAGATTATTATATAACTTATTATAGGTGAAATAATTTTTAAAAACGGTTAAGTAGTTAATAAAAAATGACGAATTACAGAGTTTCATATAAACTTTCATCCACAATTTGACCCTCTTAAAGAATGAATTTTTATGAAAAAAGTAAATTAAACTTTTGTCTCAAACTATGCGCTCATAAAGTTTTATACTTCTATCTTCAAAAATGACATAGTTTCATATAAACATTAACTCCCTTGACTTTTGTAACTTCAAAATTGACCAAGTTTTATACAAATTTCCAACACTTATTTTAACTCCCTGAAAGATTAATTTCTGAAAATCGTTTCTTGATGCACACTTACGTAACTTAAGGAACATTTGTACAAATTTTCATTCTTCTAGTCAGTCAGCTTCCATTCTTACATATATAGATAAAAATTTATTGTCTGATGGCAGAAATCCGAAATATATAACAGATAATCGGATTCTTGTCATAAATTGTAAAATTTTTTGTCTGATAACTGTGTAGACACAGTTATTATTCCTTTTATAGATATTTATATTATTTTTAAAAATTTAACTTAATACTATATATTTGTTATTTATGTTTTTTTAATGTTGGTATTAAAAAATATTGTTTGAAATCATTTTTTTTTTGTACTCATAAAAAATTAAAATAAAATTTATTTTTCACTATAAATTTTATGGAGAAAACCAGACAAGATGTATTTAACCCTTATTTACATCGAGAATAACTTAAAAAAACACTAAAAAGGGTAAATATCAGTCTAGGGTCAGTAATAAAATTTATTTTCTGTGACATTGCTTATGATAAATATATCCATTTTACCAAATATTGTTTGAGAAATCCAAAATTGCGACAAAGGATCCATTAAAACAAGAATACGGCCTCACTGAGAATCCTCAAGGTATCGATTGAATGGTGTCAGTCACTTTTTATGTCTAACTCTTATCCACCGAACACGTGAAAATGAGCATAATTTCAAAAACAGCTTTTTTCGCCTAAATGGTGAGCAAAAAGAATTTCATATCATTATGGACTAAAATCACTAAGGGAAAATATTATCGCTTCAATTTTAAACAATTACAAAACCAAAGGTTAAGGCGCCGGACGCTACTAGTTGAGGGTTAAAGAATAAAAAGACAAATTTGGTAGAGACGTTTTTAATACCATTTGATTTTAGGGAGTTCTGTCTATATTTTATTTATATTAATATAACATAACATTTCATATAAAATATTCTATTTGTGAATATTTAATTGAAACAAATAATGTACGTAATCTTTTTTTTCTACCTCCAACATTTATGTATATTTTATTTTGTAAAAATGTTTTCTTTAAAAAAAATTACGTTGACGTTGTTGTTTGTTATTTTATTTAGGGCAAGCAGGCAGATAGAAAGTTTTTGAAAATTTTAATGAAAAGAAAATAAATATTTTTTTTATTATTTATGATAGGTAATGTACAGGGAGTACCAAGATGAAAATACTATTAAGTCGAAGACTTTATTTAATGAATATTTATTTTGTATTTATAAATTTTTTTTAAAATATCAAAAAAATTTTGATCAAAAAGTTTCCATTTTTATTAGGTATAAAGTCAATTTTATTCAAAACTGTGCTTGAGACTTTGACTAACACATATTGTAAAATTTCTAAAAAATATCGTTCAAAGTATGACTTTATAAATGATCACCTAATTTTTACTTTCAATTCGGTAACTATGGATCTTTTTGGTAGAGTTTGTTTAACCTCTATCTGAAGTGGCATTTATTTTATGCATAATTTTCGTTTTTGTTGGACCAAAACGACTTCTAAAACCATTTGATTATGCATGAATTCGTTGCACGGAAAAAGTCCCTTGAAATAAAAATTGAAAACTATTATTATTCTTGATTCTCCCGCTGACATAGATGTTTTAACTGCTATTCTGGCTGAAAGATTAAAAAGAAAAACTGCAGTTTTATTTACTAATTAACACTATTTACTAAAACCTTTAAAAGACTATTTTTGCACTTTCGGAAACCTCTGCAACATAAACACACACATTGTAGGTGTAAGATTAATTTTTCTATAGCACTCTGTATATTTACTACAATGTTTGTGTAGTGCGAACCACTAAATAAGCTGCAAATAGGTAAATATTTTCTTATTAATACCTTCAACAAATGTTGAAGAATTTTTTTTAATGGCTAGACAAATTTCCATGAATTTTAATTTTCTTTAAATATAATGGGACGCTTTCAGTCAGTAAGTGGGTAAGGAAAACACTAGCGTTGGTAACACTAAAATTTTCCTGAATTATTTAACAATTTTATCACAAAAGTATAGATCCCACATAATTCAAAACAATTATAGAAATAACAAAATATTTTTATTGCATAATTAAACATTTGTAGAGGTGAAGCTGCGTAGGCATGCAAACTTTAAGAATAGGAATATATTACTAAAATATTTAATAATATGGATGACATTTAAATCTTTCGATATTGTTTATATTCTAGGAAGACGTAGGGAAATGAACAAAACATTAGACAAACCAAAAGCTTAGAACACAAACGGAAACATTTGTACAGTCACATGCATACATTCACACACAGAGAGAAAGTGACACAAACACTATTCGGGATAGATAGAGAGGGCGGACAATCATCTCGAACCATACCTTAACCCAGGCATCACATACCATGAGTACAGGATCTGTCAGAATGAATTTAAATTTTATATTCATATGTGAAAGAACAAAGTGTGTCAATAAAAAGCCTATAACATGGATATGGCCAAGTAGTTCGACTTAAGTTAATAAGTAGGTAACGTTACTTCCTTAATACTTGCAAGGTCTGTACCTTTAGGGTAGAACATCTACCCTCAGGGTAAGATTGCCTTTCCAAAAATGGGTCTCGGATCTTCCTCGCCAGAATTACAACCAGATATCTCTCTTAAACCGCTTAAAACATTCTTCTCATGAATTATTGCCGTCAATTTCTATGTAGTGTACGGGAATTAAGAGCTATTTGGGAGACACCGAAATACTTTGTTCATCTCTTACACTTTTTTTTTTCAGTATTTGATTGTCTTTTCAACGTCCAAGAGAGATGTTGGTGGTATATTGTCCTCTAGGTCCTTCCATAAGATGACAACTTTATTGTTATTTGTTACTCATTAAAATTTATTTAAATTTGAGTATCGTGACCGACTAAGAGTGGACATAACTTAAAAATTTGTATTGAAATGTTTAGTGAAGATGTAACAGACAAGCTTATTTGGCTTATATGATTTTAAAATCAGCCAAGTGTTCTTCGGTCTCTTAAACTTCAGGTACGACTCATCCTGTAACACTCGTTATAATGACATAACCAACATACAAATCTAATAGATACTCCATATGTTTTTTGTTATTATAATTTTAGTAGTCGTAGAGTCATTGGACAAGATGAAGAAGTAAGAAGGAAGACCCTTTTGTGTAGTATAGTTGTTCCAGTTGTAATGGCCAGACCAAAGGTTCTTATTCTACTTGGTTAGTTTGTAATGTTATTAGGTTATAGCTGTTGATAGTATGATGTTCATCGTATGTATGTGCATGTGCCTCGCCTTTCTTGTAGTTTGAGTTTCTGGGTAGTATCTTAATAGTGTTCATTCACTCTTTAATACAGAATGATTTCTCTGTCTTCATCATCTGCCAAAAGGGACGTTAAATAGATGAAACTCTGCAAATAGTTTCTTTTTAAATAATAGAAAATATTATTTTTAAAAAAGCAAATTTTCTAGAAATATTTGGTATTTCAAGAAAATTATTCCAAAAAATTAACTTTGATCTTAATTTTATTTTTAGTTTTATATATTCTTCATTAAAATTCTTTTTCTTTTGATTTCAGGTAAGCTTTCATCTTTCAAGCCAGTAATTTTTGATCCTTGTAAGTAGTTTGCATACTTAAAAATTAGTAGTGCAGAAGGTGCGTTGGCTATCCGAATTCCCTCAGAGGTTAAAAAAATATGACGTTTTTCTTAAAATCGAATATTGCATTTTTTATTTTTCAAATACAAAAGCAATCGCTTCATTTACTATAGCAATTCGCTAATAGATCTTAATTGCGTTTATTCTCAACATCTTTTGTTGAAGATGTTGAAACCAAATCTTCTAGATGTTGAAACTTTGAAAACGATTAGAAAGATACTAAAAATATGCCAAAAATACGGTGAAATTCTTTTCTCATACATTTTCGATTTTTTTTCTTTCAAGATGATTGTTAAAGGCTGTTGAATGTTATTTTGATTTTGTGACGACTGCGTAGACGGCATTTAGATGCCATTCATAACTCGATGTATGTAATATTTCATGTCTTCCGTCTTTGGTGTTCCGTCTGTGCTCAGTGACTTTACATACCACAAACGAAATAATCGAATGAGGTTAGATCGACAATTAACAAATTCATTACCTGAAATCAATAAAAAAATTAAACAATTTGTAAGAGTTTCTTTGGATTGAATCGATTCATTATGGAATGGCAAACTGAACTGAATGCAAACCAAGTGTCTGTTATGAAATCAGTTATCAACTCAAGGAAGTGAACCTTTTAAATATATTTATAAGATTATTACAACTAATTCAAATCATCAAATACTTTTTCGTACTGTTTTAGTATCAAGAAGTAGAGTATAGATATACCACCAAGATAGTGTATAGTGTTTTAGAGGCTGTTATCAAAGATTTTGTGTGTCTGTGTGGATATGTGGGAGTGTAGCTGTTTGAATAGTTCACAAGCATTGAAAATATAAATGTCCATCTTGAACAGATGCTACTCTCTCCTTATTGTTAGTAACTATATACTATACAATGTAGACTATACTGTTTCTAGATAATATCTTGTAGTATCTTTTCTAAATAGATACACATATCTATCTATAGATATATGTATGTATATACCACTAAAGTAGATAGTAAGTAATGTTTATGGTGTGCTTGCTCTATAGTAGGTATTGTTATATAATTATGTTTTTTAATACATATTTATAATATATATCATGCTTATATAACAATGTTTAATATACATTTGTGTATAATATATACTTACATATATATACCACTGTTTAACGGTTATTTTTAGGGGTTGTTAGCTTTGTACTTTAGGATATAGCACCAAAAGATATTATTAAAAATCCTTCATGACAAGAAATGGTTCCTTTTGTAGTGCTGGCACTTCTTAAACAGCTGATTTATGGTCTTTTCATTTCCACTTCATGGCAGAACTTGGTACATTTATCTATAATCAAGATTAAGAAAATAATAGAAATTTGTAGTGAATTCTTTCCGTTTAAATTGAAAACAATGAAGGCTTGCTACAAAAAAACATAAACACGAAATTTAAAATGGAAGGTATGCTTAATTTTCTTACAACTAGTTCTTGTAAAGTGCTGTACTTAAATAGCACATTCTACCGCTCTCGCTTCTTTAAACAATACAAGAATTCTAAAAAATTCAGTTCACCGTCTTTTTAGAGGGTTAGGAGACTTTATTGTGCTATCCAGCTAAAATAAAATATAGATTGATGTTAACTTACTATTTTCAGCTTTAAAAAAATTTGCTATACTTTTCACCATGGCTGTGGGAGAGAAGAAGGTATCTTTTTTTTACAACTAGTCCTTATTCGTTACCTAAATTAGAAACTCTCGTTTCAACTTTCAAATGTTTGGGAATTGGTAAAGTTTTAATACACGGAAGAAAGCGCTGCAAAAATACTTCATGTACGCCCCTGGTGGGTCATTTCACCCGAAAAATTTTGGCATAAACTTTTAGTCTATAATTTATCAGGTCTTGCATATAATCAAATTTTTGTTTGATTTCTAAATGTCGTAACATGTTTATCAGTTCAATGGTCAGCTATTTTAACAGATTTTACTGATATAATAAAACAATAAAACTTGGATAAAGTTTAAGTATAACTGTTATTGTATTGTAAGTGTGGAAAAAATTAAAAACGGTTTTGAGAGCCTCGTATTTTTTGTAGCTCGTATTTGTATGAAACCCTTGACGAATTCATCTTGCCTGACATTTAATCGTTTCAGTAATGTTTATAATGAATGGAAGACTCATTCACAGAATGTATTCAATTTGATAAATTGTACTAATTAAAATGTTTTTAACAAGGCTTGCTTTTTTTAACCAGTAATTTTCTTTATACCAGAGTTACTTCACTGTTGTTTTTTTTTCTATTCTAGTAAAAATAAAATTATTCACTCACATAATTTTCATAAAATAAACAACAACAACCTACACACAAAGTAGATACACACAAATTATTCATCACGTTATTTATGTTTAGAAGAAATAAATATATTGTTACAGTTTACCACATGTGTGGGTATTCAATTAATTTTTATAACATTATTTTTATAGCTCCGTTATTAGAGCTTTGGATAAAAAGCAGCTGTGGGATATCAAATGAAAATAATCTGTTCGAGTGACCCTTATGGTAGTTATGGTCCACACATTCTATTTCTCAGATTATGAAAAGTACCTGGATGACCGTATATTTTTAGTTTAAAAGACACAAATTCGCTTAAATCAGCCCAGTAGTTTTTGAGTTTATTCATCGCAAATGTGGACAAAAAAAAATAAGCTAAGGCAAATATTTTTATGATTACGTAACGATTGGTGCCAATCACCTTTCATTTTCGAGAAACGAAGAAATGTCCCCGAAAATTCAAACACGTAAGTGCGAACACAATAGATTGACTTTTAGTTCGAAAAGTAAACAAGGAAAGTATTGTATTTGCGAAAAAAAAATTGACTTTAAACGATCTATTTCGAGTGTCCCTGCATTCATTTTCTCGAGTTCCCAATTCGGTATGTAATAAGCGGAAGTAATGTGACCCTCAACAGATTTTATAATTAGATCATACTAAACATGTTTTGTAATTAATAAATTGCTGGTATAACAAAAATTTTATAAATAATACCCATATATTGCGTTATGATAATTACTACAGAAGCCCGTGTAAATTTTTTAAAATATTCTTTGTATATCTAAAAATTTTCCTTGGGTAAATATAAGCCAGACAAATTTTAATAACCCTGGCGACTTAAAATCGACTACTATTTGGCATTTTGAATTCAATAAAGCGACACTTCGTCAGAGAGTCAATTTAAATAAAGGGACCATCCATAAATTACGTCACACTTTTACGATTTTAACTCACCTCCCCTTTGTCATAGATAGTCACATTTTTGAGGCCCCGCCTTCTTGGTGTGACGTCAATATTTTATAATTGAATAGAAATAATTATAGTCCATTGAAATGTTACAATTTTAGGGCCAAACTGAACATTTTTGGTGAGGACGCGATTTTATTTGTGGAACATGTAGGGGGGATCAATACAACCTTAACCCCAAGTTTGTGGGGTTGGCGCCCTTGTGCCCCGCCCGCCATCTTGAAAAAGGGGTGGAAACATATTTTTAGCTGTATCTTGTAAACTATTGATTTCTTAAAAAATTTGTTAAGGCATAATATGTAGCAAATCTTCGTGGCTACAATTTTGTTTATGTGACTTTTTGCGATAAACTTAAAATTTAAAAAGTTATGAGCAAAGAAGTGACAAAATTTTGTCAAAAATTTCTTTTTATGCTTATTAACTTTTTTTCCTGTCATTTTATCATAAAATTAGGTCAGAACAATATTATAGAGAATACTATGAACATTTCCCCGCAAATATTATTAATTTTTGTTAATTTTTAACATAGTTACAGCGCTCCAATATCTTCTACTTAAACATATTATTAATAAGATTTTAAAATAGAATAGCTAGCTATCCCATTCTACTCTTCTTCGATGGTCCAGGTTGTCGTTCAGATTCTCGAAGTTGTGGCTTAGATTCTCCAGGCTGTGGCTCAGATTGTAATTCAACATCGAATGTGAATGTTTGAGGAATGACAGGAGTTAAAGTTGGAGTCATCGTTGGTAATTCTTCTTCAAATTCATTTTCTTCCATTAATTTTGTTAATTCCATAATATTGGTACACGTTTCTCCAGAACAATGGAGGCACACTGCGGAGCATTTGAGCCCTGCTTTTCTGCAGCCGCACATGCTTTCACAGTTTCCTTTGCATCTGCAGAAAATTAATTTCATAAGTTCCGGGGGCGCTGGAGGCTTCTAACTTTGGACTGGCATCCAAATGTTTCCATGCTTTTTCCAGCCCCAATAATCAGGAGTATTGTATTTTCCAAGCAATGATTGGACCTGGTGATACACTCGGAGACTGTGGAAACGGGCTGCATCCTGTGTTGGCGGAAGCGATGATAAACTAAATGAATTTTTTGCTACTGTTTTGGAGAATCGTTTGTATCTCATGGTGTCTAGAGAATCGTCCTTGTTGCCACCGTATAAAGAAACAAGAAAACGTTCGCCAACTACACTGAGCAAAGCCGGATCTACTTTATCATTGAGGAATAGCGCTGTACCACCTGCTAGTTCAGGATGTTTTTCAAGGATTTTTATGAATTTTAGTTTGCCCATATTATAGGCGGCTGATGTTGTGTCACATCCTGAAAAAGCATGGAGAAACAGTAAATTGTCTGCTATGATATTTCCATACATAAAGGCTGAAGGACTGTATAACTGGTCAGATGAACGGCCTTTTGGAGGTTTTAAATAGAAGATATTTGACCTTTTCCTCCCTAATGCCGTGAGCAACACAAGGATGTCGATTTCCTTTGTTACGATAGTTACCAAATAGCAAGATTGAGATGCAGCACGTACAGTAGAGACAATGACACTATCTGCATCTGCTTCAGCCTGGTCAATATTAAAACCCACCTCTGTCAGAGTACTCTTTAATAGGTCTATGAAATTTGATTTGTTTTTCTCATTACTAAGAAATTTTTCTTGAGATATTGTTATTACAGTGCTTTTGTCAAATTGAATTTCTGTTGATTGATGCTTCTTGGTGCGTCGCAAGCGTTCCCACGACTTAGTTCCTGTAATATTAGGATTATCAGAGTAGCCATCAAATATAATAGTCGCAGATAGTCCATAGTGTGCTTGTACATACATTAAAAAACGAGAGTGAGGTAAACATGTTGTTTTAGCTGAGTTATCATATGCAGTGATAAACCCGGTCAACTTTGAAGCGCTGTAACTACGTTAAAAATTAAGAAAAATTAATAAAATTTGCGGGGAAATGTTCATAAACGTATTCTCTATAATAGTGCTCCGACCTAATTTTATGATAAAATGACAAGAAAAAAAGTTATTAAACAAAAAAATTTTTGACAAAATTTTGTCACTTTTTTGCTCATAACTTTTTAAATTTTAAGTTTATTGCAAAAAATTACTTATTGCTACAAATTATGCCTTTACAAATTTTTGGAGAAATCAATAGTTTACAAGATACAGCTAAAAATATGTTTCCACCCCTACAAACTTGGGGTTAAGGTTGTATTGACCCCCCCTACATGTTCCACAAATAAAATCGCGTCCTCCCAAAAATGTTCAGTCAATGTAACATTTTAATGGACTATTAAAATAAAACAGTAGTTAAAACTTTTTTTTCTTAAAATTTTAATAAACAGTCTTAATAAAATCAAATAATCGAGTATAATAAAAACTTGCTTTTTTTTTTTTTCGTTTTTACTCTTTCCGTTTATATTTTAAATTTTAACATGTGTCCTCACGAAGCTTTTGAGCCTTCTTCACCTTGCCACACAATGTCCCATTTTGTTGACCACCCTCCTTTGTCGTGTGACGTAATTATTGGATTTTTCCTAGGGAAAATAGTAAATATTAGAAGAATTATTATTTGTCTGGCTCTATTACTATATTACATATTGCAGATAGTCAATGACATTATTAAATGAAATTAGATGAACTAATATAATAATAAAGTAAATATTTATAGAATTTGTACAACACAAAAACAATATATATTTTTATTAAATTAAATTACTAAACTACACTTTTATTATATTAAAATATATTTATTTATGTTATTAAAAACAAATTATTTATTTATATGGCTTTTATCAATTAATTTATATAATCAATCAATATCAAATATCAATTAATATGCCTTCCTACCTACTTATTGGTTTCTATATTAACAAACTAACAAATTTATAAAATATACAAATTATATTGTAAGAAAAATTAGTTCATTCACTAAAACAAAGTCTAGCAATATTACAAGACAAAAGAATTATATAATATTTTTAATCTACGTCCGTGAGATAAGAATTACTTAGCCCTTTCATTTTGTGCTGGGTAAATAGTTTATTACCGCATGCATTTTCCTTACCACGCTCATTTTCAATCAATCAAATAAGCCAAATTACTGCCAAAATCCAAACTAATAGCATGTTCAAAAAATGATAATGGAGATCTGAGTACCAAAAACTGACACTACCAAAAGGCACTTTTTTAACACTAGGCTAACGTGTTTGTTGATTTTCAACCCATTTTCAACCCATAACAATTTGAAAGGGCTTAAGAAATGATGGTAACCTTAAAAGCATAAAAAAATCGGTCATTTTCATTTAAAAATGCAGTTGAAATTGTTCAACTCTCGTTTTCGAATAAAATGTTAATTTCAGTCGTTAAATTTATGATTTTCGTCAAACAGGATTCTGCTATCAACGGAGGGTTAAAATTGTAACGTTTAAAAATAGTATTGGTTTTAGGTATATTGATAAAAAACGGTATATAAATAGCAGAGCAACATGCGGGTGTAAATACGGGATCAAGGGATCAAGAGGGGGGTGTGATAGTAGTTTTGTTGTTTTCGTTTATTTGGTTGGTTGAATAATAATAATAAAAAAAGACGAACATACTGAAAACTAAAATGACTGACGGAGTGAAAAGAATAGACTGACTAAAACTGTAGGAATATAGAATGTTCCAGGAGAAACGGTAAATCATCATCGATTGCAAACACCTAAAATTTAATACTTTTCGGGAGATCTGACATGTAATTTTTGTGTAGTTATTTGTTTAACACTTCTTATTTTTGGTACGGCTAGTTAAGATTGAAGGGCTCTGTCGCCATTGCCTAAACTTCGTTGGAGGTATCATGTTAAGTACTCTAAGTTCTAGAAGCTTAAGAATCTCTCTTAAGCCTTCGGTTTTAAGCGTTTTCAGACAACTATTTTTTTAAGAACAGTTACTTCAGTTCTGTATGGCATGACAAAAAAGTTCATTTACGCCGTCTTTTGGACAAACATGTATAAAAAAAAATCGTTTTCATATCCAGGTTTAGAACTCTAAATAATTTCCCTACCCCAGTTTATTCAATACTATCTGAAACACTCTGTATATACCATTTTGTAAATGAACACACAAGCAAACTGTTCGTTCGTATGTATGAAACGTAACGTAACGAATGAACGTAACGTTGTACGTTGTACGGTACACTAGGAAGGAAGGAAGGAAAACAAATAAAGAAGAAAGTAGAAAGTAGAAATATATATACATTCAATGTCTGACTGAATTTTGATAGACTGACTTTTTAGGTAAAACCATAAACTTACAAACTTTAAAAACAAAAAACGTAAGCAATTTCAAAACAAGGAGATCGTGGTCCCTACACTTGGTATAGGTTGAGTTTCCCGGGAAGGATATTAGCAGTTTCATTGTAACTCCTAAAAGGGAGTAAATACTTAGACCCTACTTCTTAAACCGTTTAGAATTTTACCATTTAAAGTTTTAAAACAGAAAAGTCTTCTAGAAACAGACCTACTGATGGTTTCCCATTCGTAAAGCGATATTTTTAATACTTAAATGAAATTCAGGATTTTTTCATGTTACAAATTTAGATTTTTATCGATAAAACATTACTTTAAAATGTGCAATCAACCTTAATAACTTTTTACGGAAATCAAATAAATTTTAGGAATACTTTTCCAATTTCCTGTTAATGATATGCATTCGAATTTGCCATTAGGGTATAATTTAGGTGAGCCCTGTGTGACTGTAAAATTATGTAAATTATACGTTTTAAATATACAATTTTAATTGAAACCTATGGATTGTTTAACAGTCAAGTCAGCACTCACATTGCGAGCATTTCGTTCACGTTCGATTTAAAATTTCGTCACTTTTATTTTTCAAATGATGTATGTGGCTGGTTGAAACTTTTTCTTTCTTTATATAATTTTTTCTATTTTAAATTATGATTTTATTTCAATTTCTTTAACCTATCTACAGAAATGGTGTCTGTCATTTTTCTCATCACGTGAGTAAAGGTGTAAGCAAAAAATTTAACTTCGGAAATTTTCGAATCTGTTCCTATACTCAGTATAAAAACTTGTGATAGAAATATGGCGAAATTAGTTAAAATTAATTAAATTAATTAGATTATTTATCTGCTCTAATATTTTCACTCTCAAACATCATTCAATAATCACGTAAACTAATTTAACTAGCTAGAGCATTAAAAAATAAATTTATTTAAAATTAGGTAGAGGTTATGATTTACAAAATCAAAGAATATTTTATGCGCAAAATTTGACACATGTGCAGACCGCGTGAGCAAATCTCTCATCACGCGACTAAAGATTATCAAACGGTTGGCGCAAGTGCTGACGGATTAAATATGTTTTTTTTTCTTGAAATTTTCGATTAAATTAGTATGTTAATAATATACACAAACATGGATTTTCAATTCAAATTTAATGTGTAATTTTGACAGATCGAATATATTCGTGTTCGGTCTATGACAATCGTTACCAATCAATCATTATTATTAATATATACAACAAAAAAAATATTAAAATCATAAAAAATTGCTAATAGGAAAGTGTTTACTGTGAAATAACAATAATTTTTGTGTTTTACCGTAATTTTGAACTGTGTAGAAACATTTCCTCTTTATATGTAAAATCGAATACTGTAGATAAATTGGATATGCAAGAATATTTCTAATAAATAGAAAATTTTTTGAATGCTGAAAATTCACGGAGTTCAAATAATTTTTTTCAATTAAACCGCTGATCTGAAAGATGTTATAACCTTATTATAATTAAGATTTTGACAATCACGTGAATTGAAGTTTCCTTGTTTTAAAATTTTAATAAGAAAATATTTTTTAAGGGAAAATCTTTAATTGTTCTAAATAAAAAAAAAGTTTCTAAAAAAAAAGTAGAAAATAATTATTTCTAAGAGTCACCCGTACATGTCTGTTGGTAAAAACTGGAAGCGCTTAATTGAAAATATCAAGGATCATTCAGAGCGTCTCAAGCTTATATATAAGTCACTCAAAGGAATTATTTATTTTTACTTTTCTTATCTCCTTAAAAAATTATTTTTTATTAAAATTTTTAATTTAAAACTAAAAAAAGGTATGCACATTAAATTTGGTGGAAGCGATGGAAAAATTAGGTTATGTTTACCATAAAAATGCATTGTTCATCCGAATTCATTCGTATTTTTCTCTGTAAAACCCTCTGGTTTGTTCTTATCATGGGAATGCATAAAAGATTACTATAGCCTCCATATTGGAAAAATAATGACGTCACTTAGTTTACCGTGCATTTATTCGCCCAAACTAATCGTGTTTGCAAAATTTCAGCTCAATTGGTTGAGGATAACTCCTTTAAAATTTACTTGCAAGATTCGACCCGAACATGCATACATACAAACATTGCAAGGTTTAAAAATGATAGTTCTTTTATTCGTTTCGAAAGGACGTCAAAATATGGAAGGTGACTTTGTAAAATTAAGATCCTTTGAATTAGCTTTGAGCATTAACTTTTCAAACCAATTTTCTTTTATTTCATTGGTAAGTTAGAAAAATTAATAATTGGTTTTTGAACTTTAACATAAAACGAATAAAAAAATTCAGTTCAAAGAGTATTGATCTGATATTTATACCCCATATATTAAATCAACCTATTTCTCCTCTCTTCATTACCCTCCCCCCCCCCCCCCTATTAATCATAATAAGTACTTGATTAATTATTATATTTAAAATATGCGTTCTCATAAAGTAAGTATGTCATTAATATAATATTTTTGATTTCTTTTTTAAATATTTTTTTCAACAGCCACCATTATTGTAATACATAATTTATTTTTATATTTATATATAAAAAAAATTAATATTTAAAAAGAGAAATAAAATATTATTTATTAAATTATTCATCTATAATATTTTATATAATAACAGAACGATTGATTGTCATAATTTTATTTTAAAACTAAATGAAATATGTTGAAAAATTAATGAAACTGTCAACGTTTTTTGATAGACTGACTTTCAGCTAGCTTTATCTTTTTGGCCAATTTTCGAATTTAATGAATCGAAGAACAAGTGAAAACAAACAATTGACTGAGTTAATTGTTGAAATACTTTGTATAGACAGTGTGGTGATTACTTTGTCACATTACACATACATACATGTCACTCATATATAACGGATATACCCATATAATACATGCTACACAATTTGCGCTCTCACGGGTAAATAGTGATATTTACGAAAAAATGGTTCAAACGAAAGTTGTTTGTTTTTTTAAAAGGGACAATTTTTATATTTAAACTTTTGAGCTATCTCTATAACGGTTTACAAATGGATCCTACGGACCCAACAACCAATTGACCAATGTTGTTTATTCACGAACTCGACCTCACTTTTTACGTTATAAGCACGCTATAATAATTTCAGCTTGATATCTCTTTTTTTTGAATAATCGTGATGACAGACGGACAGACGACAGACAGACAGACAATCGGAAATGGAATAATTAGGTGATTTTATGAGCACCTATACCAAAATTTTGTTCATAGCATCAATATTTCTAAGCGTTACAAACTTGGGACTAAACTTACCTTGGTATATTTCATATACATACATGGTATAATAAAAACTCTCCAATTTGAATAAAAATAATTTTAACCGAATAAATATAAAATCTTGGTTCTTGCACGATTAGACGAGTTATTTCTGAGATATCGAGTTATATCGTAAATCAGTCTGGAATGAATTCGTCATGATAACTTGAACTGATCGGATACAGGCTACATAAAATATCTCACATTCCACATATTTTATTGCTTTGCCGTTAAACATTTAACGTATCATTGAAATATTTTAATTTTGTTCTCATTAAATTTTCTATGATGCAGGTAAATGTTTGAGCGATGGAGGCATTCAATAAGTGCTTTCATATTCGTTGAATTATTGAAATTGTTACAGTCGTAAATTATTGGAATGATATTGATATGACTTCGAGAGTAGATTAATAATTTGAACAAATGAAATATTTGATTATTAAAAGATATTTATGGTTTGATTTCGCTGACCGGATATTGATTTTAATTATTAAATACAACTAGTGAAATCTTCACGTTACTTCTGTATACCTATAGCATAAAATCAGTTTAAAAAAACAGCTCATTTTTGTAATCTATTTTATCCTAGAAATGACAAATGTTTCATCGGATCGAAAACAGTAAATTTTTTAGTCTCATCTCAGAATCCCTGATAGAAAATATATCATATTTGAAATTTTATTATGATTCTTGGGTACTTGCCCAGTGGTAAAAAAATGAATGTCAATTTTCCACAGCAAACTAAGTGAAATACTTGGGAATTCACTTTGGATTGAAGGCTTACTTGGCGCAAACACATTTATTTGGTCATAAATCAAAGCTATGATTAAACAATAAAGTGGTAGTGCATAAAATAATTCTATGTGGACTTATGGAATCCAACAATGGGGAACTGCTAGCACTAGTTACATTAAAATTCTTTAACGGTTGCAATCAGTGCTATGAGCAAATCGTGAATCTCCCTGGTATGTGCGACGTGCGTAATGACGACATTCACCGTAGTCTCGAAGTGCCTACAGTGCGTGAAGAAATTGCGCGGTTCAGGGAAAGATACTTACCTCGCCTTGAAAACGCAGAAGTGATCAGTCTCTTAGACAAAAGTGAAGATATACAATAGTTGAGATTTAGGTGAATAGTTTTAATTATAGTTTACACACTAAAGCTTCGATTAGATAAGTACCAGTGCACAGTTACCGTTTAAGATATCTATACAGCAGACCTAAATAAAAATTTTTGGGTCATATTGGCATACAATGATCTTCTAGATTGTAAACATAAGGTCATGTTGGCGTATCATGGTGCTTATCAGCTTGCCACTTGCCCTGGCAGCCGAATTAAATAAGTATCATCCCCAGTAAACAGAAAAATCACCTGCTCATATTTTTAAATGCACATATTGAAGTGTGTAGTTTTCAGGCAATGTTTTAACAAAACTTTCCTCTCCTCCTAACGGTTATACCGTATCTAGAATGATGATGAAACCCCCTTTTATACCCCCGCCCCCACCCTCACTTTATCACTTACCTACCTAATATAACATCATATTGTGTTATGAAAACAACATAACATAAATGATAATAATGATGACGACAATATACACGTATTGTGTAGGTAGGTACTCTATACATACATACATACATACATACATACATCTATAGTTGAAGTCATAGTCACTAGAGTCTCTGACAGTCATTCACTCATTGCTAGTCAGTCACTATGGGCAGGCACATACTCTACTCATTCAGTCAGTCTATCAAATAATAAACTATAAACTAGACTGGAATAGTAAATATTCATTATTATTATTATTATTATTATTGTAGGTAGGTATACCAGGTTTTGTTGTGTACAAAAAGGTGGAAAATGTTTGTTAATTAATACAGATGATTATTAAGTTCATTAACAAATTAAATTTTGGTATACGATATAATACACCGGTGTGTGTTTAGAGGTACACAACCTTAAATAAAACAAAGAAAAATATTTTTTAATATCAATGAAACTGATTTCACTGCAAAAATAATTTTATGCCATTAATGTTCGAATATGATTTCGGAAATGTGGCCGCTCTGGCTGGTGAGTACATTGCAAAATATTGAGCAATTTTCACTCACATTTCGGAGTAATTGTGGTTGTACATGTTTACAAAGAAAATGATGTAATGGTGTTAGATCGCAAGATCTTGGAGGCCAATTAACAGATCCATTGCATTAAATTAATAAAAATTTCTCCATAAAATTATTTTATAAAAATTTAAAATTTCTACATTTTGCAAGTGTTGTTCTGGCTTGAGTTTGTTCAATAAAAAATGGTAAATCTATCAATGCCGTCTAGAAGAAGCAAGGTAATAAAGAAATTTATAAACAAATATACATACAGACATACAAGATAAGCGCGCAAAACATAATCACTCCTTGATAGTCGGGTAAAAAACATACTTTACCTATACAATACATATATGTTATAAATATATATGTGATATATGTTTATAATTCGTGTATTATAGTTATGTATTATGTATTATATATACATTTGTATATTATTGAAGTGAACTGACTAATAAAATCATATTTCAAATTAAACATCAAATTAATAATAATAATAATAATAATAATAATACCTAGCATTTAATTATATTAAAACACGCATGATCAATCAATATATTATATATCTTATTATATTATATGAATACATATATTATTGTCTTATATTTGGATATATTATATTATTTTGTTATTTTATTCATAATTATTAATTTTATTATCATTTGAATCAATACACTTTGTCTCATAGGACAGTTTCAAGGTAACCATGCAGTTGTTTCGTCTTTGAAATAGAAATTGACTTGAGGGATTCCCCCTGAAAAATTCTGGAAAAATCGATCTTCTTGTCCAATTTTTGATTATATTTCAAAAGCCACGCCTCCAATCATTAAGTAAACCCGATTTTTGGATTTTCTAGGTTCAAATTACCTTATATAATGAATTTTATCGATATCGATGGCTAAAAAAAATTTTCGATTTTTTGCAATTTTCTGAAGGGGTACCCCTTAGAAATAATCGGGAAAAAATTTGTGTTTCCGATTTCGATAAAAGTCTGTATATAAGGTAATTTTGGCAAAAAAAAAAAAAAAAAAGCAAAAATCGGGTTTATATACCGATTGAATGCATAGTTTCTGAGAAAATCGATCTTCTTGTCCAATTTTTGTTATATTTCAAAAACCACGCCTCCAATCATTAAACAAAACCGATTTTTGGATTTTTTAGGTCAAAATTACCTTATATGATGAATTTTATAGATATGGAAGTCGAAAAAAAATTTTCGATTTTTTGCAATTTTCTTAAGGGGAAAATCGAAAAAATCGGAAAAAAAATTTGTGTTTCCGATTTCGATTTACCTCCGTATATAAGGTAATTTTGACCCAAAAATTACAAAAATCGGGTTTATATTCCGATTGAATGCATAGTTTCTGAGAAAATCGCTCTTCGTGTCCAATTTTAGGTTATATTTCAAAAGCCACGCCTCCAATCATTAAATAAACCCGATTTTTGGATTTTTTAGGTTTAAATTACCTTATATAATGATATTCATTGATATCGATGGCTAAAAATTGTTTGGGGTATCCCTTAGAAAAAATCGGGCAAAAATTTGTGTTTCCGATTTCGATAAAACTCTGTATATAAGGTAATTTTGACCAAGTATTTATTTCAATAACTATACAAAAATAGGATTTATGTACCGATTTAAGGCATAATTTCTGAGAAAATTGTTCTTCGTTTCCAATTTTGGATTAAATTTCAAAGGCCACGCATCCAAACATTAAATAAACCCGATATTATTTAATTACTACGTACTATAACTATAAAACATGTATTATATTTCAGGTAAATATTTCAAAAGAGCTGTGCTAACTTTATTGACATTATATTTCAAGTACACTTTATCTGTACTAAATCATATACAAAAGCAGTTTATAAAAACAAAACATAGTAATTATTGTTATATAAAAGTCATTTGTTGGTTTTTATTGTTCAAGTACATTATATTCAATATTTTTTTTGTTTATTTATATAATCAATCAATCATGTAATAATGATAATGAATAATAATAATAATAATAATAACAAAACACCACCACTAAATGAATGGTCATTAATAGAGAAAATATAATTAATTATAATCATAATTGTTTTAAAATTATATATAAATACAAATATAGTTTATACACAAGTACACAACATACCCACAGTGATCTCTGACTATGTTGTTTTTGGTCCGTGAGCCCATAATGATTTGAAATTTCTATGAGTCCTTTTGGAAGATTGATGGATTGATAAGGATATAGCCGTGCCTTCAGTGTCGAATTATGAAAATCGAGTGTTTCGATTTTTGTCAACGACAAAATAGTCATTAGGGAAATTTTGGAAAACTCAACGCAATTTAATATCATATTTTAAGGAAAATCTGTGAAAACTTGATGTTATGATTAAATATATTCTTAAATTTCCTCGGAACAAAATGGATGATGGCGTATTTGTGATAGGGATAACCAAATTGATATCGATCACTCTGTACATACCCCAACTACCCATTTAATATTTGGAGACATTTTTTCCCAGTAGTTAAGCTTAAATTCTCATCAGATCGCCAAATATGACGTAGTAAAACCTACCCAAAATTAATGCCAACATAAATATTATTTACATAAAACAACATGAAATATATGGATATATTAAGCCGTTAAACCATAAAGGTATGTTCTATTTATGCTTGTGTGTGTGTGTATGTTAGAGGGGTGGGGGTGGTATCTGTTTGTTCTATATTTAAAAACAAAAATTTAATAAATAAAATTATATCTCCATAGATTAAACATTGGTCAAACGACCTTTTTTTACATAAAAATCAATATTTTAAATATTGCTCCATTATTAAATTTAAAAAAAAAAAAAAAAAAAAAAAAAAAACACAAATAAAAACAACAAAGCCCAATAAATAAATTTATCGGTATTACCTTTTATTAATTTTCCATTTTTTCAATATATGAATATCGATGGAAAGGGACGACGTCATAGATTTTAACTTTATATTTGAATCGCCGAAAAACTGTTTGCGTTCTCGCGTTATAAGATTTCACACTCGCATTCGAATTCTAAACATAATAAATAACTTGTACTTTTGAAATGGTATACGTGGTTGAATTTTTTTTATTTTCATATAATTTTTTTTGAGAGAAAGTGTAAAGTGCAAATCTCTAATCAGTAAATATCCCCGAGCGATTCGTCCGAGTCTTGACGGGTTAAATCAACGCTAAGAATGTTATCTATTCAGGTTACCGACACAATTAAAACCTTCATCGAATTCAACGAAATTTCAATTCAACAAAGGGGGTTGAGTCGTGGTCCATCACGGAAAGAATTGGGCATATTATCTTGCTTCTGCAATGGAGTAGCTATATAATTTTTATCATGGGAAATAAATCATTTTTGTCCAGCATTTCGTTGACCCTGTCATGTTTATTTAATGAATTCTATGTTAGTTTCTTAAACCGGAAAATATAAAGGTTTTAAAATAAGCATACGGGCCAAATGGCAAAAAAAATTGAATGAAGTGCCTGAATTTCTTAGGTAAATGTCCAATTTTAGATATTTTAAGATAATTTTGCCAATAGGGATCAAAAAGGATTGAATTCTAGTGAATTAAATTTGTCTATCTAAAATTGCTATCGAAATCTATGGCAACAATAATATTTCGAGGAGATACTCTGATAGATATGTTTCGGTTGATTAAAAAAAATAAATATTTAAAAAAAATGTCATTTGTAATTTATGTAAATAGCTCTCTGTACATACCGCCATTCCGTCCATATTTTTTTTTTTAAATAATCTTTTTAGATTAATACATATTGGACTCGAAAACAGCATAAAAAAATATTACAAAAACAGGAAAAAAAACCATTCACATATATATAAATAAATAAACAGAATAAATACAATATTAAAAAATAGAAAGTCTATCTGTCTGTCAGTCTGTCCACATCAGTCATTTAGTCAGTGAGTTTGTCTCTATGTTTATCACCAATATGGTCCGAGAGCTCATCGAATTTCTATGATTATTTTTTGGTGATTTTGTTCACTTATTGCGGACCGTCAACAGAATCGATTGCAATTAAAACAAAAAACCCTAAAGCATATTAGAAAAATGTGAAAAATTTGAAATTAACAATAGTGATTCTAGGAATACTTTCAATTTCTCTTCATGCATTTTTCTAGCAACGATCCGAACGTCTCGAACTAAGCCTGCCTTTTGAAGGATTTATCATAAAAATTGGTGGTTTTCCTGGTGCTTGAGTGTCAAATCTATGGAAATCATGTTTTTCGACGTTAAACTGTCAGGTGGTTTAAAATTGCAGCTCAATGAAATGAAAAACAGTGATATTCCAACTCTTAAGACGGTGGTAAAATTCCTCTCTTTTCTTTGCGCATATTGTGTTGTAAATCTAAAAAACACGAGAATCAAACACTTTGATTTCTAAAAACTTAATAATAAGTTGGTTAAGGCGTAACCAATTCCGTCCGTGGTATGCTTAGAGTAGCGGGTTCGATTCCCGCCATCGCAACAAAATTAATTTAATTAATAGTTGTGATGTACTGGTGTAGTGCATGGTATATGCATGAAGGAGGTGCACTCAGCCTATGAAATTGAGGAGCTGATAAATAAAATTATCAGCGGAAAGGTGGTAAAACACATATATGGTATCACGCCCAGGCTCTATAGTCTAAGTGTGTCCTTCGTGGACAGCCTAATAGTAACATAACATAACCTAATAGTAACTTTTCACAGAAATTCAACAAGTCTGAAAAATTTCGTTTTATTATGGGCTCAAGGTCTCAATATGTTTATTAAATATTTGTGTGTGTTTGAAAATTTTATTTATTAAAATTTTACGATATAATATTGAAAATAAATTGGACATTTTTAAATACATAAACCCAAAATGATGAATGTACAGCCAAAGCGAAACAGTTGTTGGATATAAAAGCTTAGTTGATCAATTGTTTTAAAAATAGATATTTATTATCAAAAGGTATTTTAATAAATTGGTAGTTTTTTATAGGTAAAACTTAATTTGTATATCGTACACATTTGAATACCGATTGAAGTTGATAATACCTACCATAAATAGGTATAAAGCTGGCAGAAACTTTTTGACACTAATGATTACGGCAAATCTGCTTGATTTTAAGAAATTTTTCTTTCTATGACAGATAGAATCGATTTGAACAGGCTGTGTGAAATTATCAAAGTTGTATGTTTTTATACCATGTATATATGAAATATATATAGTGTATTAAGTTTAGTCCCAAGTTTGTAACGATTAAAAATAATGATGCTAGGAAAAAAATTTTGCCATAGGTGTTCATAAAATCACCTAATTAGTCCATTTCCGGTTGCCCGTTCGTCCGTCCGTCCGTCTGTGGACACGATAACTCAAAAACGAAAAAATATATCTAGCTGAAATTTTTACAGCGTACTCAGGACGTAAAAAGTGAGGTCAAGTTCGTAAAGGAGCATCATAGGTCAATTGGATCTTGGGTCCGTAGGACCCATCTTGTAAACCGTTAGAGATAGAACAAAAGTTTAAAATGTAAAAAATGTTCCTTATCAAAAATTAAACAACTTTTGTTTGAAACATTTTTTCGTAAACATCACTGTTTACCCGTGAGGGCGCAAATTAGGCGGAAATTTTATAAAATGTACTATACTTGATTATCAGTTATGAATGTGTCACATGCTTGTATGTGTAATGTGATAAAGAAATCAACACTGACTATGCATGGTATTTCAACAGTTAACTCAGTCAATTGTTTGTTTTCACTTGTTTAACGTGAGTTTCGAGGTAAATTCACGATTTTCGAAATATTCTTTATTTTCTGAAAATATAGTAGCAATTTTAACGTATAAAAACGTTTTTCAAACCTAAGTCTACTAATCGATTGAGTTTTCTGTAGCAATTGTAAATAGTTAAGTATACAGATTGTCCCAAAATTATGACTTAGGAATTACAAGTTTTAAACCATATAATAATTTGTTTAACTTAAATAGAACACTCTGTATTTTATGTCAACATCAAATGTAAAATGTAATTCTTTATGAAATACCATTAACTTTCCTATAGCTTTCCTAACTGTTAACGTTTTAATTTGAGTAGACGCTTTCGAGATACCTAAGAAACTATGGGAAAGCAACATTTTACTTCAAAGAATGATCTTTTTGCGATGTAGAATAAATGATTTTTACAGCAATGCCATAAGTAGTGTAATATAAACTGAATAGCGAAAAAATTAGCTTTTATTTGTAACTAAAAGAAACTAACAAATGTGTTCTAAATTATTCTTATTTGAAAACACTGAGTGCTCTTGCTAAAGAAATGAGAAATAATAATACAATGAGTCGTTTTTATGACTATGTATAATCTTTACTGAAATAATAAATATACAACTCCCTTAAGTAATAATAAAAAAATATTTATATGTAAATATATGCGATACTAGATGTCATGTAGTATGGCTTTTAAAAAGGATTCCGTACCCAGAAATAGTGTAATCAATACCTGGCCAAATCCAAGCAGATTGTTGCATATCTAGCGTAGGAAATTAATTTTGAATACAGCAACTCTTTTTCGATTTCTTCTTCGGTTTGAGCAAAATTGATTAAACATAGTATACAGATTGATAAAATCGGCTACGTAATCCTTTTATTATCTTTTGATCATGATTGACTTTTTTGTAGTTTAATATTTTTCATTCATGCTTCTCTAATGTAAAAAATACTATTTTCAATAAAAATATGAGTATAAAATCGAGATATTAATGTTATTCTGGGTAATAAGAAAAAAACATAAATACGGTATTATTTTGATGACTGATAATGCTTTGGGTCGCCATTTTACATATTTTAGAAAATTTTACAAGCTCATGCAATTTTCATCAAATCGTTTCATATGACTAGAAAGAAGTTTGTACAGACAAATAAACTTAGGCTTGAGTAAAATCTGTCATTTTCTAAAAAGTGAAACGATAGCACGATAGGTTGCTCACCAAAAACGTAAAGAAATCAACGAATCACTAGATTATACTTTTCATATTTTGTGCGCCTTATATGAAAGTCGATTTTTAAGGAGTAAACTATAAATTTTTATGGAGTAAATTTTTCACCCGTTAGTTGAGTTTTAATACAAAATATGAATCGTAATGATGTAGGAAAACTGTTGCATAGATGCACTAATGAATTGTTTGATCCATATAATTATCTATTAGCTAATTAGTTTGTTGGCTCGAAATACTTATCGAAAGGAGACGAACGATCATTAATAATAAAATTTAATATCTATGAATCTAATCAGCTGTATTATAATTCTATGAATTCTACGTATGAAGTTTAAAGTAGATATTGATACATAATTATACAAGATGTTTCAAGGAAATGTCAGTTAAACAAGATATGAAAAATCACAGTGCGGACCATGCCCTGATGTCCGTTTTTTAATGAATGAAACCCACTTTTCGGGTTCGGAGGCTAATAAAAAAGGATTCAGTCGAAATTTGTATATAATTTTATCCTCTACAACTTTTATAGTAAATGTAAATACTCGAACTCGTCATGACATGTGATTTTAGAGACCACATGTTTATCATAAAAATAAAGGTTTGAACAAATTTTCAGCTTATTCTGTTAAATTCTGAGGCGAAACCCTAAGATGATCGGACTATACCTTAATTTAAGAAGAAACGGTTATAGATCGTTAAAACGATAAATAATACAAAAAAGACTTTAGAAATATGCATCAGTGTATATTTTGTGTATGTATACATAGAATATCTAAGTATTATGTACAGTTACACGCCTGTTGTCACAAATAGTCTACAAATATAGAAGCATGTTTTTGTAAGCTTGACTAAAACGGGTATAAATACGATCGCCATATTGTTTCTAAAGTTATTTATAAGGTTCTACAAAAATAATAGATAAACCTAACACCTAGTTAGGAGTAAAATATAAGATAATTCTTAGACTATCGTGAATAGTTTTTTCGTAATGATAGTTGATCAACTAATTAGTAAAGTGCCTGTTTATATTGGATTACTAAATAAAATATTAAACACAATTTGATATGATTGATTTGTATAGATAACCTTTCGCCTGTGTACGCCTGTGTAGTATACTATTACACGATATATGAGATAGGATAAGAAGATGAGTTCCATTCACATAATCTATCTGTACTAACTAACTTCAATTATTATTAAGATACAAACAAGACACCTCACCGCACTCCATATTTGAGAGTAAATAGATTTATCTTCTAAATCCATCCAACTTTAGTTTTGTATTTGAATTTACTGTGAACTTACCGAAATACAAATAGATATTATAATGTATTGAATCTATATTCACACTAGAATTCAAAAATTATGCTTTCATCTATTAAATAAAGATGGGGACTAAAACAGAACAAGTAGTTAGCCGCCCGCGTCGCGAGTAACATATCTTTTAGAAGAATAACTAAGCGGGCTCACGTTATGAGCATTTTACTCAAGCTGGATAAAAAACAGAAATAACATTTATTGTGGTTGAAACTTTTTCTATCTTTATACAATTTTATCCATTTGCGAACTTTGAATTTTTCAGATTTTTTCAACTAATCTACTTTCTTTTTTTTAAATATATTTAACTCGTGTCCTTTAGAAATTGTGAGAATTTCTCTCATCACGAGAGTAAAGGTGTAAGCAAAAAGATGTAACCTTCGGAAATTTTCGGGCCTGTTCGTTTCATCAGTTTAATATACTAAATTACAAGAAAAACTTGGAATGGAAATGAAATTCGTTAAAATAAATATAGTTTCTCTCCTCTAATATTTTCACTTTCAAACACCATTAATAATCACTTTTCCTTAAAACCATTTCCAAACTAAGCCGATGTGGAAGATTATCGACGATTTTTAATTTTTTCGAGTACGGAACTATCCCTTAAATTTCCTTTCAAACACCACCAAAAAAATCAACTTAGGTTCATCCGTTTAGGCGCTACGATGATAGACAGATAGACAGATAGACACACATAGCGGAAAAGCTTACAACTCCCGTTTTATTTATAAAAGAAAGATAACATTCCTAATCCTCCATGTTAATTCTTTTTCAAGCTTATTTGAAACATGTATCTTTTCAAAGAGTTATAAGTTAAACTAATATTTCTTTTGTATCCAGTAGTCTAGAATCATTTTTCTTGAATTCGACTGTACATTATATTATTTTAGATAATATGAAGCAATAGTAAGTATAGACACAGATAATAGTAATTTGTACTCTATTTGTTCGGTTGTATTAGAATTAGCTGGTCTATGAATATATGTTCTATGTTCTATATAGACTGTGTTTGTCAGTCTATGAATGAACAAGAGAGAGTTAGTCAATTTGTCAGTTAGATAGTTAAACAATTAGTTAACTAGTTATATTATACAAATAAATAAACAAATAAACATTCATATTAAACAATGTAGACTTACTTATTAAAGTTGCTTGCTATAAACTAGAAGTACATTGTGTAAGGTTTATCTCTACTATTGTTGTAGAACCTTATAAATGACTTTAGAAACAATATGGCGATTGTATTTGAAACAGATAATATACAGTAATTGAACTAATAGTTTTATTTATATGTTAAGTTCATATCAATCCTGAATTTGTTGAATAAGAAATACACTAGCTCGACCAGAACGGAATTCCCAAGTGAGGTTCCCGTAACTAAAAACATGTTAACGAAATAATATATTAGTGATACAAAAATTTACTTTCTTTTTATTAATAGGCAATTTTATTACAGATATGATATACAAATTACATAATGAAGAAAATTAAATCTTTATATTATTTATCTATCCTGGTTTTTCCTAAGCCGTAGGTATACTTTTAGATCCTGAGTCTATTTTTCGGTAGTAACCAGCACGATAAGCTTGCAAATGAGAGGTAAATCATGGAATTTCATAAAGGAATAAGGAGGATTTTGTGTGGGCAGGAAAAAATAGGCTAATGAAATAATATATAAGATTTTAAATTTTCCAAAAAGGAATTGGTGACACAAGCACTGATTAGTTAATTTTTTTTGTCCAAAGTTAAAGAGATTTTGATTTTAAAAACTGTTTTTATCATGAGAGCCTTGACGTATTTTGGAAAATAGCTAAAGCACTTTTACATTCAGATTCTTTTATAAAACCTGGATTTTCTTGAAACCTTGATATACCGTTCCTCCACATGTCGATGGAAAAAAAACTTTTGTTGAAAAAGATAATATAAAATAAGAGAAATAAGTCGCTAATTAGAAAAAAAAATTTTTTTGATCATGTATTAATCTTTCCTTTTTTCTTTTTATTTTAGGTGAGTTTCAATCACGGAAGTGTGGAAAATTATCGATCTGTGTAAGTTAAAGTGCAATGATTGGAAGAAATCTTGTATTTGTGAAATTTTTTTCCTTCGAAAATTCAAATCTCTGAATACGCTCTTGTATGTTTGTTTAAGACTTTTATAGAAGAAAAATTTCAAGAATAAAACTCTGACAGTTTTTTCACATTGAATTTTCCAATTTCAAAGTGTTAAATTTCAACATTCTACTGCCAAAAGTTTTTGATCTCTGCTAGTTATGTTCATATGTACAGACATTGTGTTAAAGTTTGTCAAAAGAGATGCATCAAAAGATTATTCTCGTTAAAAATCCTTTGTAATGTAAGAAGTGGAAAGCTTATAAAAATCGGCAATGAAAATCTTTTGATAAACATTAATAATAAACGTTTAAAGAATTATGGGCTCATAATTTTTGTATTCGAACTTTCTATTCGCATTAAAAAATGTGCAAATCTACAAAACAGCTTATATTAAAAATATATATTTTTTTATCTCCCTATAAATATATAAGATTAATTAGATTTTCAGTAGTACATTATACAAAATTTTTTATGTATGTTCCTGTTGGATTGTAGGTAACAGATAATATATAAGGATATTAATTTATTATTATTTGTTTGTTTGTTTGTTTGTTAATTTGTTTTCCTTTTTTTGTAATTTATTTCAAACAAATAAAAATCATTTACTACATGACTGATTTTTAATTAATAAAAACGAATTGAATTTTTGGGTGTTTGGTGGGAAATCAAAGCCTAACTACATTTATACATAAAACTAATATTCAACACTTCATTTCTACTTTCGTATGCATAGCGCGAGTTTGTTTAATTCATTTGCAGGATTTTGAAGATCGATTAATACAGACAGTTGTTGTTTAAAGGGTTACTCCGTCACTTCTACAATTTTTAAAAAGAAAATACTTTGAGACTTTTACGATGCAATTGATCATCATTGTAATAAATTTTCGTTAAATTTTTGCTTGATTCATAACCATTTCTAAACTCTGATCATATCATCCATTCTGACGGTTAGTTTTTCCAAAAATTTCATCATTAAATTATTAAGGGCAGTCAGGAGCCAACAAAAATTCAGCAATTTGACATTTCGATAAATATTCATCTTCATATCGCCATGTCGAAATAAAAGTATGGGGTAAGATTTTACTAAAAAACTACTCACTTAGTCGTAAATTGCATCTGATTTTTTTGGTGTCAAAATTACCCTATTTATCAATCCAGTTGCATCAAATTCAGGAAAAATTTTGTTGTTGTTATTTTATCGATTTTTTCAAAAGGATTTTTTCAATTTATATGCTTCCGATTTAATTAAAAGTCATTTGCTAAAGTAATTTTGGCTGTTTTTGATGATTTGTTTAATCATATATGACGGGAGTTATTTCGGAACAATTTCAATTGATATCTCGCAAACTTGTCGTTTAATCGCAAACGATTTTCGGCTTTAAAACGTAAGAGATGAACAATTTTCTGGATTCACGTTTAAATGAGAATATTTTTTACTCAGAGTCTAATATAAGTAATCTATCAAGGTTCCAAATACTTCGATATCTCTTCATTTACAAAGTACTGCATCATATGAAAGTGAAATGTGTGTGATGATGATATATGTTGATCGAAATAAACGTATGAACCACAGAGACGACCATACATAGGTACTCACACACCTTCGCCCCCCAATGCTCACACACGTCACTACTTATGTATGTATCAAACAAAAACGAATAAACATAGAAAATATTTGTTACGTAACACACATTAAACAAAACACTCTTTAAGGAGACTACGAAAACTTCATCACAATGACAAGAATTAAAAGATAAACTTTAAAGTGTATTGCTTTATTCCTTAAAATGAAGTTTAGAATTGGCGTAGTGAAAATAGATATATTTCAACGGCCGAAAAATAGTCGGATGGTCGTTCATAATTTCAATTTTCAAATTTAAAATTGTAATTACTCATACTATCAATTCTTTCATCTGGTAGTTTTACCTGGATAGTTTTCCGGGAATTTTGAAAATGGGTAATTTTATAGATTTTGAGATTTTCAAATAATCACTTTGTACGCTGAAACTATTGCATTAATGAAGAAAATGGTAAAGATATAAATTGTGGGAAAAACAAAGTTTAAATTTGTTTAAAAATATTTTGATCGTAAAAAGACTCAAATAATTGCTTTTCGACGCCACTTCAATAGGGCGGCGCCAGCCAAAATCTACAAAATCACCCAGTTTCGAATCTCTCGAAAAACTTTACAGGCAACCTTTTTTTTTGTTAACGAAATGAGTATATAGTATATATCAAATTAAAAAAGCACAGTTATTCCAAAGATTTAAGTTTACACTTTTGTTACTACTAGAGTTGATTAGAATTCGAATAGCCTAATTGGTAGGGCGCTTGACATGAAACCAAGATGTCCGGGTTCGAGTGTATTTTTTTCAATTCTCTTTAATTAAGATACTTTAATAGTTTACACTGTATGCATCATATTAAAAACATCAATTATAATCGAAGAGACCATGATGTAAATAAATATCGTATGCATGATTAAAAGTAAACAACAAAAGGAAAAATAAAGTGTTTAGAAATTCGGATGTCACAAAAGCTTAGATACTATCTAAGCGGTCTGTAGTGTCCTTAATTTTCGTAGATAAAACACATCATACACTCACAATACAAAACGGAATACCTACTAAACTGACGTTCGTCGAAATGAATGATTTCATTCACTTTCATACCGACATATACAAAACATAAAAATTAACTACACAACATAACAAAACGATGGAACATAACACAGAGAACATACATACATTGAACATACAACATAGGTATATATTAAAACAATAAGAGAAATGAACATAACAAAACAATCCTTAATTGAAAATAATTCAATTAATAAAATTATTTTAAATCAGTGCTGCATGACTAAATTCATTTAGTTATTTAATATAGTGAGTGCTATCTGTGCTATGTCTAGCAAGCAGTGTAGTACATATTATTGTTGGTACAACATTTACAAAATACTATACACTCAAATTACTATTCCTACAACACACATTACTATAAATGTTATACCTAGAACTTGTACTGTTGTAGTAAAATCGCTGGGTTTTGATGGTATTTTACTGTACAAGTCTATTGTATTACTACATAGTTTTTGGTATTGTTATACATTTTACTTGGGTGTTCCAAAAAATGTACACACAATATCAGCAAAAATTTAGTCGAATCAAGGCAATAAAATTTAATTCCCTTAAATAATGAGGCAGAATCTTAACAAGTGAACATTTTTCAGTGAATTAAGAATCTCTCATAAGTTAACGGAGGTTGGTTGTCGGAGGTTTATAAAATTTTGTAAATTTCACTTGTTAAAATAGTTTTGTTTTTAAAATCGTATCCAAAATCGTTACATCTGACTTTAAATATGAACTTGAATGTTCGTCGAAAATCAATTGCAAGCATCCAATGCTGTGATTTTGACACCCAATCTTCTAGTTCTAAGGTTTGTTGTATTATTTCACTTGTACAGTAAAAAAACTACTGAATTGAAGTAAACGCGTTTATTTGTGGTTGAATGTACTTATACCAAGTAAATGTTGCTTGAGTCAAACATTTCAATACTTTATTCAAGAAAATAAGTATCTGAATGTTTAAAATTGAACAAAGAAAATATTTACTTGCTATCTTGTTAAGAACTATTCAATAATTTTAGTTTCCACTGAAGTATTTTATAAACTTTGGCTTTGAAAACTCTGTGGTAAAAATGTTTTTGGTCAATACATTTAAATAATATTTAACTCTAAAATATTAGTTTCGTTTGTGGACACATTCGATAAACTCATGTATTCGTTTGTTCTTCTTGTTTTGTTTCAGATGTTACAAGTGTATCAATTTATTATGATTTTCAGTGTACATAAATAAAGTTGACTGTAGTAATATGTTAGTTTTGTTGTGTTACTTTAATAACATATGTTGTGTTGTGTGTATTGCAGGTTTTATACCATACATTAGATTATTTGTCTGTTAGTTAAAAGCACTACTGTAGCGTGATCAATGTGTGTAAAAATTCATTTCAAATTCCATTTATGTCTGTTCTGTATACATATATTTGTTTATTTAGAAGAAGAACACCAGAATACACAAAAAAAACACAGACATTTTGAAATATCAGGTGTGCTTAAAAGTGTTATGACTACAGGTCGAACAATTTTTTGTTCTCTCCTTTCAAAAAGAAGAAACTTAATGTTTTCAAGATATGATTTTAATATTCTCATGTAGGTGTATGAGCCGAAATATAGAAGAATTAGTTGTGTATGTTTTTTGCGAAGGAAAATTTTAGTGCGGTATCTGAAATCTGAGCAGAATTCGGTTAAGCAGTGAAAACTTATATCTGTATTAGGCAACCTGAGTTTATCGTTACAGAAAACTTTTAGATTGGTGGGCCTAGCAGAGAATATTACTGTTTTCATTACCTAGGTTTTCATTGAAATATTATAGAAAGTATCTTTACCCGTTCTCTAGTTAGAAGCAATTGAAGTTTTGGAATTACATATCTGTTTGGGCCTATACCTGTTTGTTTTTGAAAATTGATAGACCGCCGTTGACAATTTTTAACGAAATTATACCATGAAAAAAACAAAAACTTCACTTTCCGTCATAAAACACCAGAGTGGATAACATTTAATGACACATTATTTTCGCCTAAATATGTTCTAAATGTAATTAACCTTATTTCGAGAAAGAACAAAATTTTGATTTGAAATTTCACAAAGAACAACATTGAATAAAATCAATACAAAATAAACGAATATTAAAAAATAATTTGAATAATAACTACCTCATCGTGTTTTGCCGAACAAACAAAAGCCGCTACACGTTATTTTTGATTGTATAACAATGTTGTTCACTATGTTTCCAAAAGTAGCAATAAATGTTTGTTTCAACAGACAAGTGACTACAAAAAATATGACAAACAGTGAAAATTTGATCGGAATAAAAAGGGTTCAGATCGATCATTTAAGTTGCCTAAGAAATATTTGACTCATTGACTGAAAATTATTTTCGGTACGGAACTCGAAATCGCACTTGAAACATGTCTAAAAACACTCTCCATTAAATTACCTATTTCCTTATAGCCTTCTACAAACTGAACCGATTTTGAAAATCATCGCCTATTTTTTAGTTGTTCCGGGTACGGTGCCCCAAACTCGCACTTGAAACATAGCTAAGAACACTCATTATATTATCTTTCAAACGAAATAAACTAAATCTGAACCAGTTCATCTGTTTAGGCGTGACAATGCCACAGACAGACAGACAGAAACACACACACACACACATAGCGGTCAAACATCCCTGTTTTTGGTTCGGGGGTTAAAAAATGATGTTTTCCTTTATTTGGAGGTACGATATCCTAACCAAAATAACACATATATGTAAACAATTTACAAAAAAAAAATTGTGTACACGTGTAGAAAAAAATTTAACAATAACTATCGTTAAAAACAATAACAAATATGTGTACCTGTATATATACCCACCCCTAATTGTTTTTTCAATTTGAATGTTTTGTTAATATAATAAAATCAACACAAAATTAACAAAAATTGAAGTACACCCGGTACTTTTATTTACTGTATTGTATAGTGAGACTATACACATTCATTCATTTGACAGTTATGGGGGCTGAGAGTTGGGAACTATGTAGACTTTCTATTTGTAATGCATTGGTCAGAGAATAAATAGAGTTATTGGTACCTGTAGTAAATCCATAGTATGTGAAAAACTGCTGAGCAAATCGTGTCAAAACATGGTACCTTAAAACGAAGAATATAAGAACGAAGATCCGCATACCAAATAATTTTGTCGAAATGGATCAATGGGTTTCTAAAATAACATCAATTTCTCCTCCTTATATATGACTGAAGTTGTAATTGAGTTCCATAAGTTAAAAATGTTCTGTCAGAGACAGTTAACAGTTCATTAATTAAGTATAGGACCCGTTGTCTCAAGAAATATTTTCTTGTTATAAGAACATCAACAGCGAAGAAAACGTGGTTACTTCAAACCAAATATTTTTTTTATTGTCCAGATTTTGTAAAATTTTTGATTCTATAACGTTCGCTTTTTACTTCATCTCGATTATCCAAGTAGAACTCTCATAAAGTAAACATTCAGTAAATAGAAAGTGTATTTTAATTATGGCCTTGAGAAATAAGAACTTTTTTCCTAAAAGCCTGTCCATCCTCAAGCGTAGAGACGAGGTCAGTCATTCGAATCTTCTAACATCGTTCAGTGTCTACTAGTTAAACTCTATTATACTGATAGTTAGTTTTAGAATATTCTAGTTTAGATGATAACGGTGTTTAGTTGAGGTTCTATTGGCATTGCTTGTTTAATATATACACACATTCAAAGAGTGGTAGGGATAGAAAGAGCGAACAAGGTGGCATGAGCAAAGTTGAAGTAGAGTAGGGTGTTGTTTTAAGTGAATGTTGGAAAATTATTATATTGGGTATGAGTTTGATAAAAGTGGAGAGTAATGTGTATTATATAGGTTGTGTTCTATAGGCAGGCTAAGCTAAAATGATTTTCAATAAAATGAGTATAGAAACAAACAAGTCTGTTTTCAGAAATAACTATGTAGCTTTACATAGTGATCTATTATCACTCATCCAAATTGTTGCGGAGTATGAAGCTCGCCTTTATTCGCCTGGATGCCACAAGAAACCTCTTTTATAACGAAGTTTCCCAAGACGAGGCGATGGCAGACGTGACACCATAAGTATCAAATCAATACTCTCGTATAGCTGAAGAGTGACAAATAAAAGTAGATGGCTGCCTTCGTCTCTCTTTTACGACTACAATTTCTATCTTTTCTATCCCTAAGCTACTGAAATACACAAGTAATCAGGGGAATGAGGAGATGAATCTCGCCTTTTTTTGTATAGATGTCTCGTTCAAAGAACCTCTTTTTTGTCGAAGTTTGCCAAGATGAAATTTGCAAAAACAGGCGAGATATTGTAAGTATCACATCAGTGGAAAAAATATCAGTATGGTATTCTTATCACCGAAACAAATATGTCAAAATATGGACACCAGATACGACAAAAACGAATTAAAAATCGATACACAATAGGATACTCTTTACTTTTTAAAATTGCAAGTTTTATACGTAAGTGTTAAGTAATACAGCCTGATGAAGTCATGAAATAAATCGAAACGTATTAAAGAAACATGTAAGTATATTCAAACTTTCGATAGATTCGAGATGGTTCAATCACTTTCTACCATATAGTAAATTGTACATGGTTGTCAGTCATTTATTCATTCATTCGAGTTTCAGTTTTAGTCTGTCCGTCCATCAGTCAGAACGAAAATATATAGAGAGAGAGCTAGGCTGTACTGTACCTGCTGTAGTAAAGTCAAGTAAGTCACTCTGTCAGTCAGTTATGTAGTTAGTTAGTTGAGTCAGTCAGTCAAAACCACTTTGCATGACCGCTCGACCGGATTCTAATTACTCATGGGATGCCGTGTCTCTAAAACCTTTAACCTCACACTTCATTCCATTTTCTGTATATCGTTCCGTTCTCATTTCAATTCTGATTCCTATTACACCTTTAATACAGTACGGCTAGAGGTAGGTAGTTACGTACATATACCTATCAAACCAATATTGTACAAGATGTACCAGAATAAACAGTCTCAGATCCAATCGAGAAGCACACTTATAAGCATCCAAAACCTTTGTAGTTAATACGATCTCAAAAGATATTCGCTGATTATTACTCAAATTTATTTGATTTTATCTTTCTTGTTATCGAAAAGTATGCAGGAATAAATTAGATAGTTTCTGCCAGGGCAATATACTTTCTAATTTTGGAATAACTTTGCCCCGAAATAAGAAATAAAACCTTGTAGGAGGTCTCTACGATTTGGGAAAACAAAACACTTTAATACTCTTTTTACGGAATCGGTAACTTCGTTATTATCCAAGCAACGATTGTGTGATCAATTTACCGCCCTATTAATTATAATTGATCAGACTGTCGCTGCCGGGATTCGAACTCGTACCCTTTTGGTCAGTAGCCAAAGTCGATTGCGCTTAAGCTCGTACGGCCACTGAGCCTATTGTAACGATCCATACCATGGTGGTTATCAAACTAGATATTTCACCCATACTAAAAAACTGTTCTAATAAAATCGATCAACGCGGCTAAAAAAGGTTTCATTTCAAAAACTTAACATGTTTCGTTTAATATCGACATTTTCAAACTCTTCCAATGATCAATTCTAGGATGCCCTGTATCTGTCTATTATATACTAGTTTTAATACATAATATAAATGCATATGTGTATTTTACTGCGTGCCTAGTCACTGTTTACAGCAAATGTGTGTGTATAAACTACCTACCAATAGGTATGTATACACCTACCTACCTACAAACCTTCCAATCTAGGTATCTACCTTTTTAAAATAACAACAAACATAAACCTGAAATGTATTCACATACATTTAACAATAAATCATCATACGTAGAGTGGGCTCTACGGGATGATTTACAAAACGACCAAAGTGTTTTCTACCTAACTATAGATAGAGACCTATTTACTTACCTACCTTGATACAAAAGGTTTGTGTTGTTGAAGGTATCTTCTATCAAGTTGTATCAAATTTCATATAGAATTTGATGATTGGGTGTTGTTTTTTTAGAAAATATTTTATAGTTTTATATCTTCTTAATATATGGCCATTTATTTTTGAAGTACCTTTGACAATACCTTTGGATATTTTTACTGTAATTCGCACCTTTTTGAATGATATTACGAATATAAAGTGTTGTTTTTAAGGTAGGTATTTGGATTTTTGATATTAGAATAAGTTTAAGATTGTAATAACAATAATTCTTTTAAGGGGTTTTTTCAGTTTTTTTAACAAAAAATCCATGTTTTTTGGAGAAACTAAGAAATATTTGTGAAAAATTTGTATAAAAATAAACAAATATTATTCATTATACCATGTATATATGAAATATACATAGTATATTAAGTTTTGTCCCAAGTTTGTAACGCTTAAAAATAATGATGCTAGGAAAAAAATTTTGGTATAGGTGTTCATAGAATCACCTAATTAATCCATTTCCGGTTGTCCGTCCGTCCGTCCGTCTGTGGACACGATAACTCAAAAACGAAAAAAGATATCGATCTGAAATTTTTACAGCGTACTCAGAACGTAAAAAGTCAGGTCAAGTTCGTAAATGAGCATCATAGGTCAATTGGGTCTTGGGTCCGTAGGACCCATCTTGTAAACCGTTAAGAGATAGAACAGTTTAAATGTAAAAAATGTTGCTTATAAAAAAATAAAAAACTTTTGTTTGAAACATTTTTTTGTAAACATCACTGTTTACCCACGAGGGCGTTAATTAGGTGCAAATTTTTTAGTATGTATTAATATAGGAATATCAAAGTGAATATCTTTTGTTATTTATGTGACGTCAAAAAAAAGAAACGATTGCGCATCAACACTTGCGCATTATATGAGAATATCAGTTAAATATGTCAGATATGTATGTATGTGAAATGTGACAGAGTTATCAACACTGCCTATACATGGTATTTCAACAATTAACTCAGTCAATTGTTTGTTTTCACTTGTTTTGAGCTAGATTTTGGACATTTTACATTTAACAACAAGTTTTAAAAGCATTCAATTTATTATTTTATATTAGGCTCGATAGAGCCTAAATGGTCGAGCGGTCTAAGGCGTTTGCCTTGAACTGTTTGTCCATTTAGACATAGGTTGCGGGTTCGAATCCAGCGGCAGTGTGAAAAATTTATAATTAATGGGAGTGCAGAATTAATCACATTGTCTAAAGTAACCGACTCCACCCACATCAAAATGTTATTGTAAATATGTTTGTAATTAAATAAATAAAGATTAACAAATAATGATGTGGTTGGCCCCTGTTATAGGCCTATATGTCAGAGAAACAGAGGTTAAACCCCATTATTATTATTATTATTATTATTATTATTAGATTCGAGATAAACGCGTCTAAAACTTTTTTTTAAATGTATTTTATCAGTATCATTAATGAGAGATTCTTCGATTATATAATAAGCAATCTTATTGCACATAAGCTTTTCTACCGCTTAAAATTATTTATAACTTCAAAATTATTGCGAATTTGGTTTAATATTTTTTGTAGTACTGATATTCGAAATACCTTAAATTATTCAAAAAAGCCTTTCAAAATTATTGAGGTCATATTAGAAAGATTATATCTGTTCCTTAACCTAGTTTTTTTACATGATGGAAAAATATCAATCAATAATATCACAATTTTTTATTTCTGAATAAAAATTTTCTTAAAATATTTTTTGGAATAGAAAACTAAAATTCATATTATATGACAATTCAAGGTCAATTTTTTTTTGTACAGATTGGGATGGAAATTTGAAGGTGAAAATTGACTAGCTTCCATTTAGTAATTGAAGTCGTTTCACCATGGAAGCTTAGTTTAACAAAAAATTTGTGGTATTTTTTAATTAAACGAACCACATGTACAGTGAGGCTGCCAGGAAAAAGTTTCACTCGCTCTGTTCTATTCAACTGATTGGTGTAATCCTTAAATTATTGACGCAATTTCTAGACGAATAATTTTTGAAAACTAGTTTAAATATATTGTTACTTCTTGCAATAATTATCGAAAATATTCTATTAGCAAATCAAGTAAGTTTCATGAATCATCTCATATGCATCTCACATACACATAAACCGTTCATTTTATTTAAACCAATCAATTCGATTCGATATAGATATATATCGATATGTATGCATGTATGTATCTATCTATCTGGGTATATAATATCACCTAGTAGGTAGAGGATCTCATTCTACCCAAATTTTTACCACACGTAGCCAAGCATTACAAAGTGTACAGGGTGTTTCAAAATTGATAATTAAATTGGTGTCTCATCAATAAAATTTACAGCTGTTTTTTTGCAGCTTCTGCAGTGTTAAACGAGACTTGAATCGATCTCAATTTGAAGATATGTTTAAAAAAAAAGACAAAAAGGTGGAAATAGTAATAAGTTATTAAAACAAAACTAACTAAACCTATCGAGTAGGGTATCAAAATAAAGGAAATTACAAGGAGACTACAAAAATATATATACGTTATATGTTTAATTTTAATCAGGAATAGTAAATTGGTTTCAAAGTTTAATTGTAGGATAATAAGAGACTTTTTTAAGTGTTTAAAATAAAGTAAACAGTTTAAATAAAAATCCGACTGCGTTAAAAAAAAACTTAAAAGTGGATGAACCACCCTGTGAATGAACCACCCAGTATATTCTATATGTATAGGGTAGAAGTGGGTATCTACCCTAGATGATAGATAGATTGGTAGATACATTAAATTCAAACCAATCAAATAAAACGACCAACCGATCACCTCTTATTTACCTGTATGTACAGTTATATTGAATGTGATGGTACTCAGAGATAATACAGTATGATGCGGGAAAGGGGTAGGAGTGTTCATTCTACTATGTGTGTAGTGTAGTATATAAGATAGTAGATATCTAGGTGGGTGAGTAGGTTGATGGTAGGTATGTATGTACCTACTAGTCAATAGTACTCTCATTGCACTGTTATATACTTACTGTATAGCGAAGAAGGGTGTAAATAGGGTAGATATGTTGCATATGTGACGATCAGACGGACCTAAAACACACACATAGGGTAGACTTGTGTGACTACTGATGGATATATGGTTTTATTGGCGTGTTTTTTTTTTTTTGGTGTATACTTAACTTTCATGTGTTTGAGTCGTTTACGAAATTGGAAGATCTTTTCGCAAAATTAAAAGAAATTATTTTATTTTCAAATTCAGTACGACCGCTTGCAAAGGCGGAAAGCACTTATAAAATATCTACACCAAACCGGTAAAATCCAGCCTTTTTATAATTCAGAATTTAGTCCTGTATCTTTTATATATATTATATAATATACTAGCAGATAACCGCCTGCTTTGCTGGGCAATTTCTCCTTTAAAAACAAAGACTATCACGTTATAGCTCTCACTTATCCCCTCTTTTGTTCACAATTTTATGGATTTTAATTTTTTGTCGCTGACATTGTAACTTGCTATAGGTCCAATCATAAAATTTACCTAATTTTTATACTTTTTGGATCAAAATTACCCCATCCACGTTATTTTTATACCATGCATATATGAAATATACATAGTATATTAAGTTTAGTCCCAAGTTTGTAACGCTTAAAAATAATGATGCTAGGATAAAAATTTTGTCATAGCTGTTCATAAAATCACCTAATTAGTCCATTTCCGGTTGTCCGTCCGTCCGTCCGTCCGTCTGTGGACACAATAACTCATAAAAGGAAAAAAGATATCGAGCTGAAATTTTTACAGCGTACTCAGGACGTAAAAAGTGAGGTCAAGTTCGTAAATGAGCATCATAGGTCAATTGGGTCTTGGGTCCGTAGGACCCATCTTGTAAACCATTAGAGATAGAAAAAAAGTTTAAATGTAAAAAATGTTCGTTATAAAAAAATAAAAAACTTTTGTTTGAAACATTTTTTGGTAAACATCACTGTTTACCCACGAGGGCGTTAATTAGGTGCAAATTTTATAGTATGTATTAATATAGGAATATCATTTGTGTGTGCGTCTATTTAAAAGTGAATATCTTTTGTTATTTACGTGACGTCAAAAAAACAAACGATTGCGCATCAACTCTGTCTATACATTTTTGTATGTGTTATGTGATAAAGAAATCAATACTGACTATGCATGGTATTTCAACAATGAACTCAGTCAATTGTTTCTTTTCACTTGTTTTATCTTCAAAAGTTTGTACTTTTGTATCCAAAAAGTACAAAATTCGGGTGCATTTGATGACTGGTCGAATAGTTTTTGAGAAACGGATTAAAATCGATCAAAATATTGCGATATCACAGAAACTCTGCAATGTAACTAATTAACGTGTGGCGCTCAATAGAACCTCATTCTCAGAATAAGTAAACCAGAGTTGCCTTTGATAACGATTCATGCTTTTCCTTTATGATATGAAAGTGGCACGTGAGTATTTTGTAGCCGTAAAAATTATTCAATATATATGGTGATGTTTTAAAGTTGATGGAAGTGTTTGGTTATGTACGTTTGATAGTGAATATATATTCAAATATAAACTGTATTCATGTATTTTATAAACAGCTTGTAGTTCTTAGAACCATCTATAGACATCGTAAAATCAATGAGTTCGGCGTACGAGCGACGTTACTTAATACGCGTTTTCACGGAATAATTCGTTACCACACCAACTTGATTGAGGTAGTATTAGCAGATCTTGATAAAAACTTTAATGAAAATTTGTATTATAATAAAGGAAACATACCACTTTTTAGAGGTATGTTAGAGAGGTATTAGCTTCTTTAAACGAGTTATTCAGCATAACGAGCACAGCCACAGCACCACACTTTTTGCTCGTGTGCCGAAACTTTTGAATTTATGAAAAAAATGATAAAGGCATAAACTTTAGGAAATTTTCTCCACGTTAATTTTGTCATATTATTTTCCTCATAAGTGACTCGGAGAAAAGATATCGTCAATAAACTGCTTTTCGACGTCAGTTTCCCAATATGGCAAGATAGAACTATCATATCGTCTATATACTAGCCGCTTTCTAAATTAGAAAATCATATTTGGTGAAAGATAATAAGAGTTCAAAATTGTTTGAAAAAGCTATACATAGTTCTAGAAAATGCTAACCGTAGACTCTTAAAATAATACTCTTCTGTGTACTGAACATTATAATAATATGAACTGAGAGATGGAGATATGAAGTGAGTAACAGAACACCTGAAACACATACACATTTTAAAAATGAATACATTATTACTATCAGTATTTACTTGCTATGGATAGTAAATGATATTGTATGGATAGGTACTATACTTTAGTAGTTTAGTGTATCATTATTATTTTTTAAATTAGAAAATTTTTTATTTCCAATTTGAGGAAATGCATTAAAGTTTATGACTTAGTTTAAAAGTTGACTTGAATTTACAGTAAAACTATTATTTAATGTTTAACTGTTGATTAAATTTCAATTTACCTTTATAAGAAGACGGTGCGGTTTTTCTTTCTTATTTCATGGGTCAAAACATCTACCGTATATCGCCTCAACATTAACGTTATATTTTACAAATGAAAACAAACAATTGACTCAGTTAATTGTTGAAATAATAAAAATTGCAAAAAAATTTGTTTTGGAATTTGATGGAACTCGGTGGATGGGGTAGTTTTGATCCAAAAAAATAAAAGTCAGGCTAATTCAATGACTGGATGCAGAGTTTCTGAGATATCGCAATATTTTGATCAATTTTAGTCCGTATCGCAAAACCTTTTCGACCAGTCATCAAATGCAACCGATTTTTGTACTTTTTGGGTCATAATTACCTTATATACTGAGTTTTATGGAAATTGCAGTTATGTATGTTTTAAATCCACCAATGCTCATAACGCGAGTGCTGACGAGTTAACAGAATCTGCGTTCCTGGTGACAATATTACAAACCCCCTTGAACATTTTACACCGCCTAGAACGTGACTTATGATAGGTATCTATGTTATGATGTGCTCCATGTTAAACATTCTTTGCCTCATGAGTATAATTTTATTTATAAAAAAAAAACCAACAAACAAACAAACAAATAAACAAAAATACAAAATTGTATTTATAAACACAAAAATTTAATTTGGCTGAATGTTGGTTGTACAACATAGATATATTATGTTGTGTATGAGTTAATATGTTTATTAATTTATGAATATGTATGTATAAATATGGCAACTATATTATTTTATTATATAGAGTGTTTAATTTTAAATACGAACTATGCAGATTGCTACAAAGTAAAACTGAGCCAATGGCTATTGGGACAAGTCAAATTACCTAAATGTAAAAAAACCCCAACAAATGCGATTTATTTTTTGTAAACCGATTTTTAGAAACTTAGCTATAAAATATTCTCAATCAAATCGATTCGACCATTTGAGAGCTACGATCTCACTGAGGAACATACGGACTCACAGATAAACACTTTAAACTTATAACAGTCCTCCTTTAATCAATATCAAAGTGATGGTCAAGGACATCACATGAGATGAAAAGGATACTTACAGAGCTATCATTTTTTGGGACAAATTGGAAATATTTTAATTGAAATTGAAATATTCGAGTTGACTTTGTTCTTTTGAATTATTGTTTTGAATTACCTTGTTGTTTTACCATTTCACTTTTCGAAATGAATTGATCTTGCGGTCAAACTTATAACACCCTTTTTTTTCGTTCAGGGACTATAAAACGAAAATTTTCCAATCAAAGGCAGGACTTTCACAATATTGTTTTTGCGTAACATTGTTATAGTAACGGCAAGTTCCAAAAAAATGAATGACGACTTTGTATTTATAGTTCGTGTAAAGTTAACTTCACGTTTAATTTTTTTTTTCTAAAAATAGAGCGTTTCGTGAGTTGAATATTAATTATCATATTTTGAACGCTGAATATTAATAATAATTGTGCATCTCTTAATATTCATAAAACATTACGGTATAGAAATATAAATATGTATAAAAATATAAATTATTGTGCAATGTTTGTTAGTTTGGTTTACCAATTTTATTTTCATTCAACATTTATTTTACTGTTCATTCATACCACTCATAGATACAGTAAATAGTTACATCCAACAGTAAACAGCCAACGTATAGTTTACAACACAACATCTATATTTAGTTTTTATATTTTTAATTAAATTATGTATTTTATAAAAATAATATTTAATGAATAATTTAATATTTAATATAAATAAAATATAATTTAATTTTTTTTTTGTTTTTTTTGGTGATTAATTAATTACTTTTCTGTGAATTTATTATCAAAATTTGTTGTTTGATATTCATCATCACAGTCCTACAATAATTGTTTTATCTCCATATTTAAAATTATTAATAAATTATAATTAAAATATACAGGATGTCTACTTTAGTTGGCTACAACTTTTTCATGTTAAGTTTTACGAAAAAAAGTTATTTTTCATAAAAGTCTCTGCTTTCCAAAATTTTAACATTCAGCTTTTCACTTTTGACATCGAAGGTACAGGGTGTCCAGAAATTGAAAAAGTACGATTGGCATGTTAATTTTGCACATTAAAATGGTGATAAACAACACTTCGATGAGTGTAGTATGAGATAATTATGTTTTCTTGGCACCCATCTCCAAAATGATTAAATAAAAAATATACTTGGGTCACTATAGCTCTATCATTGTCATTTATGTACATTTTATTTTCATAAGACAAAAAGTAATTGATTTTATAAAATTTTCCTTCGAGTATCATTAAAACATGATTTAGTATCATAATATCTACGTGATTTGATAATAAAATAATTAGATAAGAGATCATTTAATATCTTATACACTTGCTACTGTTACCTACACTACACTAGGAGGTGGTAAAGCTTTACCTCTTGATGACGATGGTGGTTGTTGGTAGGTATATCAAGCACCTATAGCTAGCTTTTTACTGCTCTCACTAGTTATATGATGCAAGTCTTAACTTGCAGGTTAACACATCTGGTTAATAAATTATAATGATAGTTAATTATATATTCTAAAAGCATAATTAATTTAACCTTTTTGTAGTTAGAATACTTTACCTATATACATACATATACACATATATTGGACTAGGTTCAGAAGTAGTATTTGACAGTTATTTAAGAACGACTGGAAATTTTAGAAGTTGTTGAAACCGGAGTCCATCAACATACATTGTCACTGAAAAAGATACCTCCAAAAATTGTAACTTAATTATAACGTATGTTTTTTTAGAGGTTCACAACTTTAAATCAAAAATTTGGGTCGTATTTCGTCAATAACTAGCCGAATGTTGTATTTAAAATGTGCAACCTTTTCATGATAGACAAGTAACTTTACATATCTTTAAAGAAAATAATCGAACATTTTCAGTCTAAATCGTTAATCAAATACTACGTCTGACGCCAGACTCAACATACCCACACACGTACAAAGTCGAGTAATTAAATAAAGTTACTTTCATTTATAAAACTTTTCATGTAAGGTTTATACGTATTGGGTGGGTCATTTGTTTAAGCGTTTTTAATATTTTATTTTTTGAAATAAAAAATAAATGGATCTTTTGACCGTAATTAATTTGTTTATTTATTTTTCTTTCAGGAAATTATTTATTAAATTGTTGTTAGTTCAAGATGGTTGGTGAACCATATATTTCACGTTCGTTAAGAATTAAGATGAATTTGAAATATGATTTTAATACAAATAAACCTAGATAGAAAGAAAAGTGAATACGCGTTGATATTTTTAGAAATTCCATTTTTTTTAAATTAGTGTTGAAATCACCGCCTTTTGCCTCCAAAACATGTTTTTATTATTATTTTATCGTTCCAAGTTGGCTGGAAAAATGATGAATCATATAGATTATCCTTTTCAATTGGATATTTCTATATCAACAAATCTAGAGAGTGTGATAAAAAACTATCTTAAATATTTAGACAATTTTGTAGTTTATAATACCATAAAAATATAAGGTTGCTGATGATTTAAAAATAAAATCTTAATTTAATTATGAGTTCATCGAAGATCCATCATTTGATGAATGGGGACGACTATAGTTGGAGTATTGATGATTGAAGAGCGATATTTATATTATCAAATTTATAAGCAGCACTTTCACACAATATATTATATATTTTTGTGGTTGCGTGGTATTGTTAAAGCTAAAAATATCTCATTACTTGACTGCAAAGCATGTATTTTTAAAACTTTTTTACAATGCTGTAGGTTTACAATCACCTTAAACGATTTCTAATTAATTCTCACTCGATATATTTTTGATAATAATATTATTTCGTTTACCTAAGACATAAATTGGACTTAGTTCACTACGTAATTGAATACGGATAGGGCATCTTTATACAACCTTTTAATATGATTATTATTATTATATGTAAAATTTCATAGGTTAAATATATTTCGATGAAATAATAATCAGAGTGGTCAAGCAAAATAGTAGTAAGTGGTACATAACCATTTAGATAGATACCTATTTAGTCTGCCCTTACTCACCATACTCGTAGTCAGAGTATTATATCTTAGTTCCGTTCTTCTTCATTTGGTTTTAGAAATATATTATTATTGTTATATTGCTGTTTTCCTATTGTTTTCCAATGTTTTCCAAAGTGAAATGGGGCAAACTAAAATTTAGATGAATATTATATCCTTCAATATTAACGTTTTATACAGAGGGTTTTGATCAAATTGAGCAATCGAGTATTTAAAACTTGTTGTGTTCAAAAAAAAAAAATCATTTTTGCCTTTCCCTGCGGCTTTTAGATCATTTCAAGATACAATAAGTTAAAAATTGACAAGAGAGATTCAGAAAACGAAAAATTTTGATTGATCAATTTTCATTCAAATAATAAATGGTGTTCTTTTAGAGTTTCACAATTTTAACTTAAAACATTCATTATATCAATGAAACTAGCTTTGTAAAAAAGTTTCAACCAGATAGTCAGTTATAGGGACTGTTGACAGAAGTGAAAACTTAAAAATTTGAAATGACTGGCTATTGGCCTGGCTGGAGCCATCGGTAGTGAAGCTCGCATATAGCTCTAAAAAACCTATTCACAATACCTGAATAATAACAAATAATGCCTCAACACTATTCAAATAATTGTTCATAATTTTAGTAGGAAGATGTTATGTAATATATTATTTATATGCGTTTCCATTTATTAAAAACATTTTTAGGAGACCGAATTGTAAATGTAAACCGATGACGCGTGTTCCATGATTTTTTTTTCACCCAAAAAGTGCTCAACGTGCCAAAAGAAGTTTCCACTTCAAAAGGTTATTTATGTTTTTAATCAGGCGTGGGCAAAATATGCTCATATGCAAGTGCTGGTGAGTTATTCCGGACACAATTTAAAAAAAAAACGCATAACAAAACCTGATACAGTGATACGTATCGACTAAGTACTTAAAGTTTTCCTTATTAAATTGTAAAAAAAGCCTGATAAAATATTCTGGAACTTAAAATGAAGTCAAGTTTATCAATTAGTGACTTATTATTATTGAAACATATATTTTCAGTCAGATTTTTAAAACATTGAATAAACGTAAAATATTGAGAACTCAACCTTTATATGGCAAATAAAATTATTAGTCATAGATTCTAATACTTGAATATATGTACATATTTAGGTAATTGTAGTATAGAGACTCGAGCCGTTTATATAGAAACAAAACCACAAAATTTGGCGAAACAACATTAAATAATAAGTATTTGTGTTGTTGATATTATATTAAAGATATATTCACATACTGAGGTTATTGAGGTTTGTTTCTCTAATATAATAATTTGCTAATTACGATAATTTTGTTCATTTGTTAATTTACCAGGATCAAATTTGTGGAATTATAATTTGAATAGTTTATAATATTATCAAAAATATACTTCCTTGATTTTTGTTGAACGGATATTAAATCTTGATTTCAGAGTTTTAGTCCATACAAAAAATCGGATTTTATCGATTTATCCATTGCTGAATTGTTTAAAAATTATTATTGTTATAAAGTGATCATAGTGTCCGACAAATTCATGCTGCATTTTTTTAGACCGTCACCTTAAATATATCGTTATCGTGCTCATTTTAAAACGCAACACTTCGAAAAAGTCGTCGAGAGAAATTTTGGTAAACTCGCAAGAGGAAGCCACTCATGAAGTTTCAAGAATGTATGGATCATTTAAAAAAAATGTGCCGTCGCGCGGCCTATTATTTATTACTTCAAAAATAAAACGAATTTTTCTCTACAACTTTTTGGCGAATTTTTTTTTTTAATTGAAAAGTTTCCTTGATATTCATTTTTTCTAACTTTTTTTATCATCAAAGTGGTTTATTTATCATCAGCCTTCTTTAATCACAGTGTACGATTGCCTATATCAAAGTACAACTAGGTTAGATTAAATTTAATACTTAACATACCCAGGTATTTTACCTACTTCGGTTCCTTCTCTAGGTACATTTAATATACCTACACCCAGTCTTTATTTATTATTGTAAGTACAGCTACATACCATGAATAGTAAAATGTTCTTATCAACTTTGCTTGGTAGGTAGGTAGGTAGGTAGATTGGTATATAGGTATTGTTACCGACGTAGGTACTTGTATATACAAAACGTTACAATAATAGTGTATTGTACTCGGTATGATACATGTATATTTGCATGCAATAGGAGGATATAGGTCCTATTATACTGACCACAATAATAAAGTGTATGTTTAGAAATCTGTACCTAGTATATCGTAAAAATGGTCCATAAGATTTCATTATTTATTGCTGTAGGGAGTTTCATAATATAATTTAAAATCAAGCAACGAAAAATGTTTTGAATATCAATGAAAATATTTGTATTTTTTTTTTCTTTTCTGCTATTAATATTTGAATATAATTTCGGTCATGTGACGGCCACCATTGGTGGCTACACACTTTTCACAACAATTCCGGTCTTATTCCGCTAATAACCACCGAATGTTGTATTGGGAGACTACTTTTAACGGTTTTTACAAACGGTTTTATTTTCGTAAATTTGAGCAAATTTCTCAGCCATTGTGGATATTTTGTGAGTATCCTCAAGTAAACGTACGAACGTATTTTAAACAAACCACTAATCTAAAATAGATTTATATATTTTGAAACACTATAGAAATAATAATATAATAGTTTTAAACGTATATACAATAGAAAGAGATAAAACTAGTAGGTAGGTAGGTAGATACCTTAGCTTCATACTAAGATACACTTGATAAGTTTTAATACTGATTCTTAGAATTAACTATGATCAAACATTCAACCTGTAAAATATCTATTTAGCAGTTAGCTATTACACTATATAGATACTTATTTATAGCAAATTCTAAATAAAATAAGCCTTTTATGATGAAATCTAACTGGGGAGGGTTCAGTTTATTCTTACAAAATAATTTTATTTTAATAGTTCGTGAAACTCGTGAAATGACTTTTCAATTCAATATAACTGAAATATAGGATTAATAGAAGTGTACTGTATTTAATTAAAACAAGGGAAAACAAAAAATTGACTGAGTTAATTGTTTAAATGCCATATATGGACAGTGTTGAATACGCAATCATTTGATATTTTAACTTCTTGTTTGTAAAAAAAAATAGCCATTCTTAGATAGCCACACATACATACTTGTGCCACACATATAACTGATATTCTCATGTAACGTTTACCTTCGGGGGTAAACAATAATATTTAGGAAAAACTTTTTCAAACACAAGTTGTTTATTTTATTATAAGAATCAGTTTGCACATAAAAACTTGTATTCTTTCACTAACGGTTTACAAGATGGGTCCTACAGACCCAAAACTCAATTGACCTGTTGTTGTTGCTCATTTACGAACTCGGCCTCACTTTTTACGTCCTAAGCTATAAAAATTTCAGGTTGATATCTCTTTTCATTTATGAGTAATCGTGGCGACACAAGAACCGGCGGACAACCAGAAATAGACTAATTAGGTGATTTTATGAACGCCTATACCAATATCTGTTCGTAGCATCAATATTTTTAAGCCGTATAAAGTTGGAATTAAATGAGATAATAACAATCCAAGTGTTCATAGTAAATCGTATTGGAACATTTATTTATGGCGACTTTTTCGGTATTAAGAAAATAATTCTTGGCGGATTTGTTGAAAAGATAAGCAATGATAACCTTCTGAATTTTCAGTTTTGTGTGTATTAAGTCTATATACATTTAGATTCCTCGCCCGTACTCGCTTTACACGTACATTGAGTCTCAAAATACCTTAAATATTCTTTCACGCGCCTAAGATTATTCCATAAAGAAATTTACTATATCTAAATTGGTTGATAGTAATAAAAGGTAAACTCATACCTTGTAAAGGTATAGTAAGGTAGATTTCACTATCAACTGACTAACGAACTTAGCTAACTACGTGTAATAACATAAGTAGATAAGATATTATTATATTCTATACAATATACAATATATATCTTATCTTTTATATTGTGTGTTATAATAGTAGATAATATATACAAACAGTACCTGCCTTAATATCTATAATAGGTTTAGGGCCCACTCTAATATTTGAGAGTCATTCAGAATTGTTGAACTTTTTAGAATCCGTTATCACGGCTGTGCATATTAACTGTTAAAACTGATGAATAAAAGTATTCATTAAGGTATTTGTCGTGCTACACTATTTTCAAAAAGTTGTAGGTTATATGGGAGGTAAGAGTGAATAGTCTTGTAGTGAAATACGATAGTCTTTATCCAATACTGTACCCATTGATACTTCTTACAAAAAATACTTATATAGGCGTAAAAAAAATTTTCTGTTCAGTTTGTTGGCTCGTACATTTTCCTTAATTGTTTAACTTTGCGTTACTATATCTCAACAATGAAAAGATCAATAATTTTTACAAATAAATAAACGAATAGTTAGTTTTTTTGGAAATTTCTGATAGTTTTTTTCTTGAATTAAAAAATTTATAAAAAATGCAACCTCTCCAATATGATTCTTTAATTAAAACGGGTAATTAAGTCAGATAATTTGGGTCGATCTACTTCAAATTTTGATTATAATTGTTTTATAATATCCTTATACTCTTTTATTCTTAAACAGTTCTTAGCACAACTACCTTAAGGGTGCTTTTTAAATAAGAAAATAATTGTTTAAAAATGCAATAATTATTTTATCCGTTACTCAAAATAACATGATTTAAGATATCTTAGAAATTAAAGTTTTCAATTGGTTAGACGATTGCTTATACTGTTTTGTTGAGCGTTTTATCTTCTTATTATAATTTCGTTACTTGCAATGAAAAATTTTTTTGGTTCCTTGCCCAGCAAAAAAACTACTACTTGCAAGAAAATATGTTCTTAACATGGAAGTAATTATTTTCTTGATTGATACTTTAATTCTTAACCAAAAGACCTCGGATACAATACATTGATTTATGGTTTCGGTAAAAATTTTTTGAAAACTATCGATTAAGGGAGTTGTGATCACGCTGATCTGAAGTTCTTGTGTACTCAACACTCAAAAATCCTTTCCTTCCGAACTTCGGCCCTTCTAAGCTTATGCATACATGAAAGGCTCGGAAGAGAAGGGTTTTGAGGGTTGAGCACATTAAAACTTTTGATCAGCATGGTCAAAACTTTCTTAATCCATAGTTTTCAAAAATATTAACGCAATAATTATTACACGTTTTATGGATCCTATAAAAGTTTTGTACGGTCTGAAAGAGAAGATTGGTCGAGTCATTCTGAAATGTCTGTCAAGTACCACGCCTGGTTCTACACCTAAATCTACCTACTTACCCATCTTAAAATTGATACAAAATACATATCTTAAAGGTAGATAGTTAAAACCAACCACCAAACAAGGTACCTATGTAGATATTATGTAGGTATTGTTTATTGTTTATACGAGTATTGACTATATTATAAGACTAATTATTATATTGAAAATGTATAGATATAATGCTATTATAAGGAGTTTATTGTGGTTATGTTATAGTAGACAAATTAAGGACCGTATGTTTTAAGGAAAAGTTTGCTTATAGAAACTTAAAATTGGTCATTACATATATCTAAAGTTCAATTACTACATGACCAAAATTAGGGTGGTTTATGTACGTTACCAAAGTTAATAAATTTTTTCCATAAAATAGTCTTCATTAACGATGTCCTAGAAAAATGAGTATATGGAAATATTTGAGACTTACGTTTCAAATTAACATTGTGGATGCTGTTAGAACAACGGAAAATTTAGTAAAATTTTTCGATATATACCATAGTTTTTGAAATATTGATGCCTTAGGATTTAGGGAAAATAACTTATAGAAGAAATAACACACAAATGTCATTCATTTTATCACTTCTTATGTGTTTTATGGAAAAACGACTGCCGCTTGTTGTAATTTCGTTCTTAGGAAAATAATTTAAGTTATGAATATAAATTTTTCATAAGTCAAACCTAGTTACATAACAAAGCATACCTTTTAAAACACTCCAATATAGAATTTACTCCAATATAGTAAACAAACAATTGACTTAATTGTTGAAATACCATGCATAGACAGTGTTGATTACACAATGGTTTGTTTTTTTTTATGACTGACCTTACTTTTATTTTCATAATTTAATTAGAAAGCGAATATTTTTCACCCAATTTCACTAATATCCTCTATTTGCATAATTGAATATATTTTGTACTTCTTACCTAAATTACAAAGTACGATATCAAAAAATAATTATAATTATTATTGTTAGATAAAAAAAAAAACCATTTCGTTTTTTTCTCATTTTTATTTTTGTAAATTTTAAGAGTTAGTTTGTTATCTTTAACACGCTAACTAATAGTATTTTTATACGAATATAATATATATATTTTTTTATTATATTATTAATTTAATATAATATTTATATCAGTCTAGGATCAGTTATTGAATTTTAACAGTGATTTTAGAACAGATGGTTTGAATTAGAACTATTGGACCTAGTTCGTACCTTTTCATTCGTTCATTCAACATTTGCTATTCACAATATTTAATGTTCTATTTTTATGATTAAGGAGATTTGCAAGGATTAAAGAATATTAGGGAGTTCAATAAAACTTAATAAATACATTTTTTTATCAACGAAGTTTCCAAAAAATCACAAAAAATTTCTAGATCATCGGGCTTTTCATTATTATTTTATCGTTCAAAGATGGCTGACAAAATGATGAATCATATAGGTTATCCTTTTCAATTAGGAACCTCTATATCAAATAATCTAGAGTGTGATAAAAAACTATCTAAAATATTTAGACAATCTTGCAGTTTATAATAATACCATAAAAATGTAAGGTTACCGATGATTTAAAAACAAAATTTCAATTTAATTATGAGTTCATTGAAGATCCATCATTTGATGAACAGAAACGACTATGGTTTGAGCATTGATGATTAAAGAGAGATATCTATATTATCCAATTTATAAGTATCACTTGCACACAATATATTATATACTTTTGTAGTTTCCTTGTATTGTAAAGCTAAAACTAACACATTATTTGACTACAAAGCATGTATTTAGTTTATATGTATGTACCGTGCAATAAACCAAAACTTATTTACAATACTGTGGGGAAACAAACACCTTAATTACTCTAAAACCTTTTGCCAGGATTTAAAAAAATTTTCTTATACGTATTTTGAATTTTTCAGTTCAATAATTTCTTGAATTTAATATAGTAGTGAAAAATTGACCAGCCTGTCAATTTCTACATATGGACCTAGATCTAATATGATATATATTATACAATATTTTATATATTATAAATAATTTATAGTTTGAAGTATTTAAACTTTATATATTTATGTATTATGGCTGTTTATATACACCACAGATATGCATATGAATGTAAATGTGTATGAATAAACAATAGCGTGTTTATAAGAGTTTATCATAATAAAATATCGCATATTAACAAGGCCTAATGTTACCACATATACATACATATCGATGTATGGCATATATGGTGTTTACCAAAAATATATTATTCCATTTTATTAATTAATTTTTAGTTGAGGCACGAATCCGTATAATATTTAAATTTTAAAGGCTGCACTCCACGCTTTTTTTTACATAGTTCATATTTTTGTTCTTATTTACACTATTCTTAATTTATATTTATTAAAATTTTTTACTCTGTTCATAATTCAAATGTAGTAAAGTTTATTTTCTATTTTATAGTTTTAGATTTTATATAAAAGGATGTTGTATGTATCTATGTATGTATCAGCAGATACTCACCCGCTTTGCTGGGCAATTTCTACTTTAAAAACAAAGACTATCATGTTACAGCCCTCACTTATCCTTTTTGTTCAAAATTTTATAGATTTTATTTTTTTGTAACTTTCTATAGGTCCAATCAAAAGTTTATAAGGTAATTTTGACCCAAAAAGTACAAAAATCGGGTGCATTTGATGACTGGTCAAATAGTTTTTGAGATATGGACTAAAATCGATCCAAATATTGCGATATCTCAGAAACTATGCATCCAATCATTTAATTAACTCGATTTTTATACTTTTTGGGTCAAAACTACCCTATCAACCGATTTTCATCAAATTCCAAAACAAAAATTTTTTTGCGATTTTTTCGATTTTTTCAAAGAGTACACCCCTTAAAAAAATTGCAAAAAATCGAGAAATTTTTATTATCTCCAATTTCGATAAAACTCAGTATATAAGATAATTTGGACCCAAAAAGTACAAAAGTCGAGTGCATTTGATGACTGATCGAATACTTTTTGGGATTCGGACTAAAATCGATCCTAATATTGCGATATATTGCGGTTAATTACCATAACTAATTTTCCTTAAGCAGAATGAACAAATTAATAACATTCCCATAAGGGGTTTTATACTATTTTCGAATTAAAAAATCTTTTGTCCCATTGAAAGTTTGAGGTTAGACTTCTCCATCAAAGTTCTACAATGCAAGTAAATTGTACAGAAAATCGATAGCTTTTGTTGAATGATTTAGAATCAATACACCCTGTAATTTGTGACATATAGTGTTTTAAAGTATAATTATAATACAATTACGTAGAATTCTTAACATATAATTAATCTTACCATGCAACCACACGAACAAAATTGTATAACATACATACATACATACATACATACATACATACATACGTACTTACGTACATACTCACAAACGCTACGTACTACGATACACTGTCTTTGAAAATACCTACGAATGAACGTTAATATAGACGAAGTTGTGTGTATATTATAATATTATATTTTGGTCTAGGATCAGGTGAAGTATTTGACAGGTATTTCCGAAAGGCTGGACATTTGAACTTTTACTCTACGAAAAGTTTCATTGCCAAAATATTTTCTTTTTAGGAGGTCAGAAAAAAAAGACAAGCATAAATTTCATTGTGGACAATATTCAATTTGGTTATTTCTTACAACATGAGATAATTAAAAGTTTTTTTAAATGATCAATACATACTTGAAACTTCTTGAGAGACTTCCGAAAAGTCTGCGTTTTCAAATGAGCATGATGACGTAAAAATTTCAACTCCCTTGCAATGATTGTCAAATATACCTTGTCAGATGTGCCTGGAAATCTAAGCCGTTCTGAAATGACTATCAAATACTAAGTCTGACCCTTGTATTAATACAAGAACACAAAAGCAGCACAAGCCAAGCAAGGGCAAGAACGTAATGTAACTAACTTCATTCTGTGTTGTGTTGTATATTAAGTGACTGGTATGTTGGGCTAAGCACAACCTTACTACCTACCCCATCTTCCTCTACTATTTGATGTAGGTATATATAAAATATCATAGCAAACATCACACCATATCATACCACAAAACTCAACCACATCATTACACTATTATATTATAGAGCATGTATAGTTATATACATCATTGGAAGATTACCTGTTGAAAAATCAATTGTAGACACATACGAGTGTGATACTTCAGTTACTTTTAGCGAATTATCTTAGGTAAACTTAGTAAAAGTTTTGGTTTATTGCTCGGTACACACATATAAACCAAATACATGCTTTGTAGTCAAATAATATGTTATTTTTAGCTTTACAATACCACGCCACTACAAAAATATATAATATATTGTGTACAGATGCTGCTTATAAATTTAATAATATACATATAGCTCTTCAATCATCAATATTCTTACTATAGTCGTCTCTGTTCATTAAATGATGGATCTTTGATGAACTCATAAATAAATTAAAATTTTGTTTTTAAATCATCGGCAACCTTATATTTTTACGGTATTATTATAAACTACAAGATTGTCTTAATATTTTAGATAGTTTTTTATCACACTCTCTAGATTTTTGGATATAGAAATATCCGATTGAAAAGGATAACCTTTATGATTCATCATTTTTTCAACCAACTTTGAACGATTAAATAATAACAAAAAGCCCGATGACCTAAGAATTTTTGGTGATTTTTGAAATCCCTCCTATTATTTAATCCTCACATATCACCTTTACTTGAAAGTCTTGAAAATACATGGCTGAAGGATCTCTGTTAAGTTTATTAGTACTATCCATCGAGTCCATTTTCTACGTTTTTTTTTTAAATTCTCTCATGGAGTTCATTTAAGCTTTTATATACATTCATTCGATTTTTTATTAAAGATAATTCATGCAGTCGAAGTAATCTCCCTGACTGTTCTTTTTGCATGATTAACTGTGGCTATTAAAATTGTCCACGCTTGCCTCTTTTGATTCACAGGTCTTCGGACCTTCCTCGAAACAACATATACTACAATTTTACAAGGTAAGGCACCTTATACGTGCAGTGTTATAAAATAAGGTATATATAAGGTAGATACCTTATAATATTGTGTACAAGTAAATTCTCATATACATGCAATATTTCCAATGTTTTGATTATATATAAATTTAATATTATTACAGAGTTGGTTTAAAACTGATTGAATAATAGATGTTACTTTCCCGAAAATTGGTACTATTCCAAAAAAATTTCAAGAGTATTTAAAGCAGGAGATATCTTAATCGAATAGATTATTATTTATACTTGCTTTAGAGACACATTTCTATTAAAATTTAGAATTTTTGAAAATTTTTGAAGATAGTGTAACGGCATTGCGATTGATTTTCTATCGATATGTAAATTCGATAAATGCGACTTGTCTTTGTAAACAAAAATTGTCTTTATTCATATCAGGAAAAAGATCCTATAAGGCCTTATACATTTTTATAGGCCTTTAAAAAAAACTAGAAAAATCTTACTTCATTATTGCGGTTATTTCATGTATGAACACTACTAAATAGCTGCTGACCTTTTCAATAATCACTTGGGCTAAGAATAGATCTGACAGGAATGATTAAATCGGATGCAAATCAGTATGATTTTTGGCTTTAATCAAAATAATGTTTTGTCAGTTTTCCACTAAACGGACAACAAAAACAAAACCTTTCACTCAAGTTGAAAAAGCCAAACCGGCAACTTTTACAAACTTTTTGGAGACTGCCAATGGCTATTTTGTTTAAGCTAAGATGTTTTAACTATTTTGAATTTTAACGTGTGCTCAATTGAATTTGTACCAACTCGTATAATACGTTTATAAGTACCTGTCATATTGTTTACGTATATTATGTTTGTTTGATTCAATCAAGTATTACAGGTAGACCATTCCATTCGTTCTAGTTCTATTTAATATAAATCAGTTATTAATTTATATTTATATATTAATATCAAGTTTGTATTTTGTATTTCAATTCATAACAAATAACGCTTGAAAATAACTGACTCCTTGCTGCTACCATATATTTAATAATACAGTTTTAGTAATATCCGGTGTGTTACTGGAAAAACTATACCATTTATAAATACCTACTAATTTCTTTCTTTAAAAAGAAAGTAAAATTATACGGTATATTATTCAGTCTTTTGTAATTTTAAAGAGCTTCTTGGTAAATTTTTTTAAATATTCATAGATTGTCTCAAAAAGGTATCAAAAATAATTATCTTTCTAACAAATTAATTCCGATTTACAATCAAAGTCTTCAACATTGGCTTTTGATTTTTGTTAACTTGATAACATGCAAAATTGGTCCACAGAGGCTGTAAGCTTAAATGGATGAAAACAAAACTTTTGCCCAAAATGAACCGAAATTTCTATTATTATTTTTTCGTCTGCCATTTGAAAGATCGACAAGGCAACAACTCAAAAATAGGCGATGATCCTCAAAATCGGCTGTTTGGAGAAGGCTCTAAGGAAAAAAGAAATTTAATGGAAAGTGTTCGTAGATGGGTTTCAAGTGCGAGTTTAGGATTCCGTATCCAATAATTTATCGAGGATTTTTTTAATTTTGTAAATTTCACTTGTTATTTATTCCCCTAAAATATCAGGTAAAGCCATAACGAAACGTGGTTGAGTTTAACTGGTATGTTAATAATTTCAACTTTCAAATTATGAAATTAAAATGATTCAAAATAATTTTCATTCTAATACACTAATTTTCTGTTCAATAATTATCTGTTTCATTTTAAGTATCGTTCAAATCAATCAGTTTTATTGCAATATTTGCTACAATTGATTTTTAATAATTATTATTGGTATTGACTCTGATTGATGGGTAATTTAAACAATAATTAACTGTTTTATGTGTTCTCTAAGTGTAGTTTCATCGTAATTTGTATGACGTAAATGATTTCAACTTGAAACATTTAAATATACCAGATGTTCAGTATTTTATTTAAAACTTAAGAATTTGTAATAATTTCCAAATAATTTCTTTTTGAGCCTCTATTTTTAACTCCAGCTTAGATTAAACTTTGATAAGGAGGCTTATTACGCAGAGCAAGTCCCTTTCTTATAAAAAAACTGTTGCCCATTATTTTTGTTCCTTTAATTTTCATGTCGCCTAGGATTTCAAAATATAAGATTGATCCTGCGATTTAGAAACAAAGATAAGCCTGAAGACTTTGCATGAAACAATAAATGTTTACAAAGGGCCAACCATAGTGGCTCAGCTGATTAAATCTTAAGAAATTCCGTATGTGGGTGTGCCTATGATAGAGAGTTTGATTCCGGCCGTCATAAATAATTTGATTAATAGTTGTGATGGGCTGGTGTAGTGCGTGGTATATGCATGCAGAAGGTGTATTATTAATAATTTAGGAGCCGATACTTCGCGGATTATCAGTAGAAAGGTGGCTTCACAATGGGACCTAAGTGTGTCTCTTGTGTCTTTGCTCAGCTGGTAACCGCTTCTTTTCCTATTGTTGCACTCGCAGCAGCAGCAATTTCTTCTCACATGTCTTTAGTTTTTTCTGGCAGTTTAGTTTAATCTGAGGTTTGACTGCTTATATTTAAACAAGTAAATACAGGTAATATGTCAAGCTAACGAAAAGATTGCCAATTTTCCTCTTTTCTATACAATATATGACTACCTTTTCTAGCAGTCCTTCTTTGGGCATTCACCAAACGTCACCAAAAGTTTTTGCAAGTTAGTATAAAATAATCTTGATATTTTTTCTAATTTAGTAAACCAATAACAATAGAATGGGCGAATCTGCTAATGTAAACACTTGGTACAATCGTAATTTTTTTTCCTCGGGCATATGAGGTTTTTCCTTGAGGTTAACTGAAAATAATAAAAACATACACAAAAAACAAAACAAACAAAAAAAACACTAAAAAACGGTTTTATTCACCGCACCACCAGAAAAAAAAAAAACAAACGAAAAAGTTATACACACGAATAAATAGAGTTGTGAGGTCATTTTTATTTGATGTTGATATGATTGTTCTAGATATTAGTGCGCTCTCCTAGCTAGCTGGAGCTCCTCTAGCTGCTTGTAGTTCGTTGCGGAGAACTAAAGAAGATGTGGTTTTAACAGTTTTGTATACGACTACAAAACATAATACGTATGCTTTATAATATAGTTACTTTTGGTTAGTTTGTGTTTGGTTGGTAATATTATGGATGTTTAAGAATAGGGTGTTCCAGAATACTCTTGGATTTCCATAGGAACAAAGCTGGTTTCCAAGATTTTTTAAGTGATAAATTCATGATAAGGTGAATTTGATATATGAGCATGGTTCACGACAAAAGTTTCCTGTATTACTATTTTCAAAAAATCCATTCTTCAAGGGGATGACATATGAAACTATGTCATTTTTGAAGTTGTACGTTCTCTTTTGAAAAAATCTAGAAAAACGCAAAAAAGTTTTTTGTTTTAGAATTTGATGCAACTCGGTTTAAGGGGTAATTTTGATCCAAAAAGTATAAAAATCAGGCTAATTTAATGATTGGAGATATAGTTTCTTTGATATCGGAATATTAAGATCGATTTTTGTCCGTATCTCAAAAACTATTCAACCAGTCATCAAATGCACCCGATTTTTGTATTTTTTGGGTCAAAATTACCTTATATACTGAGTTTTATCGAAATCGAAGATAGCAAAAATTTCTCGATTTTTTGGAATTTTTTGAAGGGGTACCCCTTTGAAAAAATCGAGAAAACGCAAGAAAAAAATGTTTGCTTTCGAATTTGATGAAACTCGGTGGATAGGGTAATTTTGACCCAAAAAGTATAAAAATCAGGTTAATTTAATGATTGGATGCAGAGTTTCTGTGATATCGCAATATTTGGATAGATTTTTGTCCGTATCTCAAAAACTATTCGACCAGTCATCAAATGTACCCGATTTTTGTATTTTTTGGGTCAAAATTACCTTTTATACTGAGTTTCATCGAAATTGGAGATAAAAAATTTTTTTTAGATATTTTGCAACTTTTTTAAAGTGCACTCCTTTGAAAAGTTTCTAAATTTAGTATACCTTGATATATATTACATATTTATAGGGTATCAAAACAGTTTAAGTAAAAAGTTAATAGAGTGATCGGATGGGTAAAAAATGATGAGGTTTACCGACAGCCCTGCCTGTAACACTGTGTACAACATTTTTGTTACATTTTTTGTATTTTTATGTCGGGTTTTTTTTCCTGGTTATATTTTTTAACTAATTCACCCTCTCACTTTGTTTATATATGTTCGTTGTTGTTTTGTTTGCTTCTTATAATAAAATGTAAATTAAATAAAAATAAAAAAAGATTATAATATTTACTCTTCTCTCCATCCAAATGTATTATTATGGTTGGATGGTGTGTGCTTGCATCCAGTTCCAACTCCAACTTCATCCAACCTCATGGTAGGTGATGCTTAGCTAGTGTAGTAATTCTGTGTTACCAATTCCTATCTTCATACTCTCACCAGTGGTATGTGGTAACAAGAATATACAAACATAACGTTATATATGTTTTGTGTGTCCATCTTGTGTGATTCTTGTATTTTTTTTACTCATGTATTTTTTTGTATGTGTAAATGTGGATCGTATTGTCTACGGTTTAACAGTGGTGTCAATTTTTCCATACATCTACAAAAATATTATAATCCTTAATTTTTTTTATAAATATTGTGAATCATTCAGGGGAAAATACTTATAGCAAAAGCTGGGAAAGAGTTATTGAATAGTAGTTTGTATATTAAGTAGGAAAAGAAATACATTCCCGGATGACTATAGAAGTTAGAAGACACGCTATTTTGTTTGTTAACAAGTGAAAATTACAAAATTTAAAAAACCCCCGAACAAATTTTTCGGTTACGGAACCCTAATCTTGAACTCGAAACATATATAAGAACACTGTCCATTAAATTACCTTTTTCCTTAAAGAATTTTGAAGATCGTAGCCAATTTTTTAGTTTTTTTTTTTTTTTTTGGGTACGGAACACTAATCTCACTTGAAACTAGCTAAGAACACTTTTCGTTAAACTACCTTTCAAATGAAACCAAAAAAATTAAAATCCGTTCATCCGTTTAGGCACTACGTCACAGACAGATAAACACACATAGCGGTCAAACGTATAACACCCCTTTTTTTTTAATTCTGGGGATAAAAATCAGAAGTTTAAAGTTTCATCAGATTATTGACATGTATGGACATATTGAGATTATAAATTTCATGTTTATACATTTTTTGAGCCTCTTACTAATTGACGTTTAATATTACTTCCTCGTAACCATCAATAACGATTGTATCTGCGCTTAGGGATGTCCCTAATAGTATGACCTATATTATTTTCATCGATTCCACTTTAAACAAGCTTCAATCCATTTCTCGCAACATAATTTGCAATAATGATTCAGGTAATCACGATTTATACAATTAATTTTGATTGTTGTATAATAAAATTAACAGCCCTGTATACTTTCCACACACTAGTTCTAAGCTATTATCCATTTATACATGTTCTTATTTTGTACGTTATGTTATGTTGTTATATTGTTCGTTGGTTACTGTCTACTGATGTTGGTACGTTTGTTGGTCTATTTTGAACATTTGTTACCACAATAACACCATACACAACACAACTAAATGTAACATACCTTCATATATAACAATACAATGGTGATTAGGATCATTCAATCAAATATCAATAGCTTTTTTATTAAGATTTGTCCTTTCTTCTCGCATGCTATTTCGGGAACGAAAAATGATAAGTATCGAGGTCACATTTTCCTATTTAAGTACGGTTAATTTTCCTATTTAAATTAAATGACGTCATCAAAATCCAAAAATTATAATTTTGCTCTTTGACTTTCAAATTATATCCGACTTCGAAAAACATGTATGTAGCCCTACTAAACTTGGTCATTCTTTTATAATGTGTCAAACTTAACCTAGGTTAGGTTATGGTAGGTTATATTGGCTGTCCACGAAGGACAAACTTAGGCTTAAGAGCACATTGTGATATCATATATGTTCTCCTCAATTATTTGGAGTGCACCTCCTTCATGCATATACCAGACCATCACAACTATTAATTTAACTAATTTCTGTTGTGACGCGGGAATCGGCTCTAGACATACTGTAATATGTTTCAAGATTTTAAGGCCCCGGTCCCGATTTTAAGCCTCAAAAAGGGTGGTAGCAAGATCATAGGTGAAAAACTTGGCGGTGCTCTAATTACTGGACGTTCCTGATTATCGAAACTCTGTACAAAAGGTATCTTTTTAATAAAACACCACTTCCGTCAAATTCCGACAATCATGGCTGGTGGACCACTAATTTTAATCTCTTGTACGGAAATTTAGCGGAAAAATAACAGAAATTTTTATTCATTCTTGACAGGAGAAGTGTTCTTTTAAATTAGATATATTTGAAAGCAGCATTTTAATGTGTGAATACTAAAAATAAACATTATTTGAAAGTATTTAACTTTGAAAGTAAAATAATTTCAGAGTAGAAACATATTCAATCTGGTTTTTTTTTTGTTAAGTAACTAATAAACGAATACATTTTAATTTTAAGTTTAATTCTTAAAAAATGAAAATGGATTGAAATTTAGATTATTTAGAATATTTAAACTCTGAACTATCGCATTTTTTGTGCCTTGTCATGATCTAAACTCAATAGTTAAAGTTATTTCTATGAAAATACCACAAAACGTGAGAAGATTATAAAATAAAATCATTGATTTCCATTTTCGGAGCAAAAGTTCAGAAACCTTTCTATCAAAAAGCTAATACATACATGTGCTAATAATACAATACAATATAATACACTCACATACACTAAAACCATACAAAAATAAATATGAAAAACAAAAACAATGGGGAAAATATACAAAAAAAAATGTTATACAAAAATAAAACTAACAAACATCTAACCAACCATTGGTCAAGTTTACTCTACTTTAGGACGTAAAACAGTACATCAATAGTATATCACAAAAATTTGGTGTATGAACGGCTTCTATATATTTAGGAAGAGAGTTTAAGGTTGATCGGACATTAAGGTTAATAATACTTAATTCATTAACTCGTCGGTAAGAATCACCGCAGACATTTTCGCGAATATTGCTCCACTTTCTATAGATTAAATTGTTAAAAACTTCTACTCTTATAAATCAAATTTAGTACATCACGTTAAAATTTAAAACAAAAATAGTCTGACTAAGAGTTTTGTAAATGTCTTAATTAAAAGATCAAAAAATTCATAAAAATTTGTTAAAAGGATTGTTTATTATTTCTGGTAATTGAATAATTACCTAAATTCGATTACTATTCTTGTTAGAATCTATCTAAATTTAAATAATTTATTTATAGATTATTTTTTAGTGAACTGTAAAATTGCAATGTACTGTCCGTTCAACCTTAATGTGTTATTTTTCAGAAGGTTTCATAGCGTTCATACAAAGACAAGAACTTATGTCTAATGTCATCGGTAGTTTATTTGAGAAATTTAACCGATAAATGCTTTTATTTTATACAAAATCATATATTTTGGTATTATATTTTCAACAGAAGTCAAATTCTTAGCAAAATTCTTTCTTTTTCTATGTATGTTAATGTATTGAATAAAGTGACCATGGACAATTTATGAAGAATTTCCTAGAAATATATATTTTCAGATGAAATTCATACAGATTTACTAAAGATTCGAGAAAATACAAACTATTTTTCTTACGAATAGAATAATAAATTATGAGACCTTGTTCTAGAAAGGTGGTACAGATAGATACACACATATAATCCGACAACGAAAAAAAAAAGATTCATTAATTTTTGTTATGTTTCATCATAAATCTTTGGTTAAATCCCATCGTTACCATTATTAGAAAAATAAAAGTCTTTTATATAATTTAATTATGATGTAACCTTCTTTAATTATTGTAATAAACTAAAACCTAATATTTTCATCATTTTCACTTCACTAATGATCTTCCTTCCATCATCAAGATATATCTAGGTAGAAAAGTAAAAAAAAAAAAGTCAACTCATTATATAGTTTTTCGCGAGCATTTTACTAATAAGTAAGTCTAGGATCTTGAAGAAATAGAAGGTTTTTTTACATGGTTACGTTCATTTATAACTAGCAATGTTATAAAATCTTAGAAGTCAATTTCAACTTACTTCTAATTGTTCGATTAGTTTTCGCACGTTTCAAGATCCTATGACAATTTCAATAATTTTATCCTAGTATCTTTTGAACAGCATAAGGATACAAATTTTTCGATATCTGCCTTGCTTTTCGAAATATTGAAAGCTAAATATACAAAATTTTTATTTTTCAATATTTTGAAAGTAAATCCAGATATTGAAAAATTTTAGTCTTACTTTTCATCTTATATTGTCGAGTTATAACATCATTCACCATTAAAATTGAAAGTTTATATTTTTTTAAGTTTGTGCCCCCCCTCTGTCGTGCACATACATTTTTAATTAGTCGGGTACATCAATTCAACCCCCGGTTCAACCCTCCACCCCCCGGTAAAGGTTTCAGAATTGATTTAGACTAAGGCCAACTTCTTATAAGAAAAAATGAAGATTTGCATTTAAAATTGCCTTGGTGCAGGAGGATGTACGACCTTAAATAAATACTGTAATCAATTTCGAAATTTAATTTATCTTGGAATATTCTTTAGTAATATTCTCTAGGTACCCGTGTGGGTGGTATCTTTTAGTTAGTGATACAGAAATTAAAGTATATATCTATATTTTCGATTTGAATTTTGAGGGAATTGTTTCGTTTAAAAGTAATTCTACATATAATATTTATTTACCCGAAGCACACAACACACAGATATTTTAATTAGACAAGCTTCAACTGTTACAAATCTGTATGGAAATCTCTTAGGTGAATACCTAAAACATTTTCAAATATCATCGTACTAAGAATTAATATAATTTCGTATTTTAGAGAGGTATCCTCAACTCTAAAATAGTCTTTGAAATATGATATATACTCGTAACTACATATCGTGATATTTTTGAATGTATAATATAGATATCATGTCAGAAATAATAAAAGTTCGAAATAGGTAGAGTATCACAATATGTTTAAATTTTTAATGATAATCAAGGGAAATTGTTCTCATTTATGTTTCGAGGCTACATCATTTAAGGTTTCTTTTTAAGAATTTTTGGAACTATGTATCTCTCCTTATCGTTCTGATTTGTTAGCTGGTTGGGAAGTAAAACCAAAAAAAAAAACGACACATGTGAAACAACCTTATGTGGACCAACAAAACTGACCAACGCCATTATTGGGAGTCTAGGCTCGAGAAAGTTTTAATTGTATCTCCAGCTTAAAGCTGAGGAATATTTAATTTTTGTATAATTATAATAAGAACGCAAATCACAAACAAAATTATATTTATATAAAAGTCGTGTTTCTTTCATAGCTACACTGATGACTCTATGATGATAGGACATATACTGACACAGTAATGTTTATTTCTTTAGATTATCATAATCTGTGCACATCTGTCCGTATAAGTAACTACTTGTAAAGTTGATATTTTTACAGGTCTTTATGCTTCAACTTATTTCGTACTTTGACCCAAATAAACTGGCTTATTTTCACAAATTTCGTATTTTCCTAGTAAAATATATTATATTATTTATGAAAATACAGGCTTGTACAAGTATTCACTATACAGAATAGAATAGAATGCCAGTGTGTGTATGTAGAGATGTTTAAACATTTATATAATAAACAGAGTGGACAAATGGTCGTTGGTTCGTTGATTTGGTTTGTGTTTGTTTGTTTGTATGTATGTTTATTTGTTTGTATGATATTTTGTTGGTTCGTTGAATCGTTTGGTCTGTTTATTTGTTATATACATATGTATATGTATATATATTACATTTATATTTATATGTATATAGTTAATGTACAGTAAATTGTATATATAATAATCATGTTATTATATTATATAATGTTGTATTATATAAAGATGATGTATATATTATATAATTGGTGTGGATAGGATTCATATGTTTCCATTACATACCAAAAATTAAAAATCAAAAAATAACATTTTTATTCATAACAATGAATAGTACCTACCCTCAAAAGTTTTTTGAAGGTATTTTGTGTGGCTCATCCTTTTAATCGTACGATTGCTGTGAAAGAATCAATGGATATTTTTCTTACAGTTGATCACTTACAAATGGAGTTGTATTATAATATTCGGCCTTTTCGTAAAAAACGAGCCTGCTTACATTCCTCCGAGTGACGTTGATACCTCAACCGACTTCATTTTTCGTTTCATGTTTAACTTCGAATCGAGTAGTATTTTTTAATTCAAATGAAATATTCAAATTTATACAGAAGACTGATTATAGTTTTAAACTGAGATAAATTTATTGTTAAGTATCTTAAAGGAATGCATAATTTTTTTGGCTGTTTTATTATGTCCGGCTCGAAGGACCAGTTTTAAGAAGTCAGTTTTTCCATTGTTGGTTGATATTCTTAATTGTAGTTTAAAAATCCTAGCCCAAGTAAATTCATATAAAAGCAGATTTAATATATCTTATATATGATAACTATATTATTGTCAACAAATGTTAGTTAGTTGTAGCATGTCCTTTTTTAATATAAATGAGACAAGTAAAACTATAAAAGTGACTTCTGCTTACTAACTCTGTTATAACAATAATCATGATAATAATATGCACTGTATATAGCCCGCAGGCTTGCGTCCAAAAACTTACGGATTACATCATCGTTGAGATTTGGTTATGTGTTCTTTATTGCGCCTCCAGCTCCACTAATGTAGTTTCAAGAAAAGCGCGTCAAGCGCGTTTGAGAGGAATTTTACAATTCCGACAGACTAATTCGGATAATATAATATTACTCACTTTGGCTTATTCGGCGATCCCTGACCCATTGGGCTTTTTTCTACTTCATAAGCAATGCCTTGAATTATTATTTCTGCTAACCGAGCTGTTTTACCTTCTTTCCAAGCAGCAAAAGCTTGCAGTACAGTGCGATCAATTCAAACTTCGTTACCAGAAAATCCGCTGTATCTTCGAAAATAATTTGAATTTTGAAAAATCCGTTTAAGGATATATTCTTAAGGATCCAACCTCTAAAAATATCCATTTCTTCAAATTTCTAGACCAGAATACTGCTTTAATGTAACCAGTAAGGTTTTTGGTTGTTGACTGCGGACTAATAGCTCTTGGTTTGCCGTGTACTTTAACTAGAGCTATAAACAAAATGTTGTTACTTATTTACAATAATTATGAAAAATAAATACAAGATTTATAAAAAAAAAATAAAAATTTATGTTTCAGATCCATGATTATAATTTTTATATTCTAAATAGTCATACAACAACAGAATATTATTATTTATTTTGTTATTTTATGTGTAAGATATTATTTATTATAAATGCTCTACAAGGAAAAATACTTGTTGAAGAATTAACAATGCACTGAATATGTAAAAATACTTTATTTAATTTATGTTTAGCTAGGTAAGTTTGATAAGCGACCATAACATAAAAATTTCCTTGTAAGTACTTACTTTAAATTATTTCTGTTATCTTTAACTTCTGATAACTTTCAAAACTCAATTTTTTTAAAAGATAAAATATTAAATTATGACAAAAAATGCAAATTGACAGTTTTAAAAACATTTTTGCATTTTTTCAAAATTCACGGCGACCTGAATCGATAGGGCTTTTCATTTTAAAATCACGATTCACACTTGTTTCGTACTAAATGGTTTATAACCAATGTGATAAAATGCATAACAAATATCTTCTATCTTAGTCCTACTTATTGCTGTCAGTACGAAAAAATGAACTCTGCACTTGCGCATATGACATGATGAAAAGGTCTATTTGAAAAGTTTGAGTTTCATAGGTTACCAAGATGTCGTTTTTTTTGTGTCTATTGCAGTTTTTTCCAAAAAATATTAATTTGTTTGTTAACAGGTCCATTTTCGAAGAGAAAGCTGAAAATAATTTGACATTTCAAAAATAATGGAGCAACCTACTATGGAAGCAAGTGTCGAGCTAACATATTCCTATATCAGTTCTTTTTAATTTTTTCAAGGCAAACGCTATGTGGATGAATTAACAAAGTTAGAGTTGCGATGTTAGATTACACTTCTCCCAAGTAGAATATTCCGGGGGTTCAGGAAGAGAATCTAGATTATAGAGCCTACGATAATCTTTGTAGAGGAAGAAATTGTTAGTTACGCCTTTCACAACAGCTTTATAAAGTTTTCTTCTTCAAAAAATGGGTGGCAAATAAGTTCAATAGACGCATTCTATCTCGCAAATCATTATGGATACAACCTGTGCAATAATCTCTGTATATTTGCAATATAAACTGTTGTATTACAAATATAATTATTTTATGTGTAATATGTACAGTTTCTACATAGAATCCTAATTATTTATTAAATGAAAATATATTTCGTGTTTGTAACAAGGTTCGTATGTATGAACGTATTACGTCTAGGTTCAAACGGAGTATTTGACAACCATTTAAGAATGGCTGCAAATTGGAGAACAACATAATTTTCGTATTTTTTACTATCGTCGTATTTGATTATTTTCCTCAGTAAAAATTCATCAAGTTTACATTTACTATGCCATTAAACTTTCTCAAAAACATCTCTAATATCAAATTGTTCTGAAATGATTGTCTAATACTCCAGCGGGTTCTAGACTTATATGTAGTTATTTGTTGAATAATATTTATAATAATTAATAATATAAGTATTCTAATAATACTATTACATACATACATCCATATAATTAGTAAGTAGGTACCTACGTAGGTACGTATGTAGGTAGGTAGATACGTACTTTGTTTATTATTATTATTATTATTATTGTTGTTGTTGTTGTTGTATACATAACATTATTATAAGAAACAATATAGGCCACACATACAAACATTGTATACTATTAACAAAATTAATAATTAAAGTAACCCAAAAAATAATAAGGTTTTATTTTAGAACTTAAGTATCATGCGCATTTATTTAGATGTAGGTTACTATGGAAAAAAAGGGATATAATAACATGTTTTAGTATTTTAGGAGAGAACTTCATATGGAACAAGTGAAAAGAAACAAATGACTGAGTTAATTGTTGAAATACCATGCATAGTCAGTGTTGATTTCTTTATCACATAACACATACAAAAATGTATAGACATTGTTGATGCGCAATCGTTTGTTTTTTTGACGTCATGTAAATAACAAAAGATATTCACTTTTAAATAGACACACACACAACTGATATTCCTATATTAATACATACTATAAAATTTGCACCTAATTGACGCCCTCGTGGGTAAACAGTGATGTTTACAAAAAAATGTTTCAAACAAAAGTATTTTATTTTTCTATCTCTAACGGTTTACAAGACCCAATTGACCCATGATGCTCATTTACGAACATGACCTCACTTTTTACGTCCTGAGTACGCTGTAAAAATTTCAGCTCGATATCTTTTTTCGTTTTTGAGTTATCGTGTCCACAGACGGACGGACGGACGGACAACCGGAAATGGACTAATTAGGTGATTTTATGAACAGCTACGACAAAATTTTTTTCCTAGCATCATTATTTTTAAGCGTTACAAACTTGGGACTAAACGTAATATACTATGTATATTTCATATATGCATGGTATAAAAATCTTTTGTGGAGTCGTTTGTTTATATGTATATGAATATTTTTTGTAATTTGTAATTTTTTGTTTAGAAATGTTAATGTTTAATGATTTATTTTTTTGTAATCTTGTGATTTTCTTCTAGACATATTAGGTTTTTCATAATGTCACAAATATCCAACTTCATAACTCATTTTCGAGGTCCAGTGTTAGCATCAAAAGTCAACAATTTCCACTTGCTGATAAATATCATGAGAGTAGAACTCTAACGCAAATAATTGAGCCCCGAAAAGCCGCTCTGCTATAGTTCCTTGACCAATGGGAAAGTTTTAACGAAAAATGTTATTGTTTTCAAAAATTTTTGCTAAATTGTTTTGTGAACCTATTACTCTTGACTTATCAACTTTAAAATCAAAACAAGAAAAAAATATATAAACAAATTTAAAAACGATTATTCTCGTTCATTTTTTCAAGTTTGCTCAGCACCCTAGCGTTTTGTTTACGACTAATCAAAAGGTTGGTTAACCTATAAAAAAACGGTTTTCTTGGGATAAAAAAAAGTTGACGTAGAAATGCAAAATAATTAAATGGGAAAGTTGTACATCTCAAAGAGCTAACTAGACGTCAATCGAAGGATTTTTTTGAGATCTATAACTTTCCCATTTAATTTTTTTGCATTTCTAAGTCAACTTTTTTTTTATCCCAAGAAAACTGTTTTTTCAATTATTGCGGATTTTTTAGGTTAACCAAGCCTTTGATTAGCCGTAAACAAAAACGCTTAGGCATGCCTTCTTCTATAAAAACGTATTTTTTTATTTTCTGGTAGCAATTTTCTCAAATTTAACATGTTTAAAATGTTTATTGATTGTGAATGTGTGGATTCTTATTTAAAACCCTAAAAATTTGATCTTTTTTCAAGGTATTTTACATTGAAAATGTCAGAATCGATTATCTATCGATGACTTTGTAATCGATTTTACATAATATTATGACTACAATATTGTGTAATTTACATTTTTAATGTTTAGTATCTAGGATGTAACATTTTTTTTTTTTTTGTAATTAACGCTACTTTGATGATTATTATGTTTGATTTACATACAAGTCATATTTAATATCAGTTTTTTTTTTAATTTTTATATGTTAGTAGAGTCAATATTTGATTGATCAGTCGGTATTGGTTTTTATCTATGCTTATAAATAAATGTATGTGCATTGATTTATTTTATTATTTTCATAACTATGTGTAATAGAAATATATGCCCAGTTCTTATCATAATAATTATTAATTAATTTTGGAGCGCATCAATAAAACGGTATATTAAAAATTTTCTGTATATCTTTCTAAAAAAAACCACGTTGGGGGCTGTAGTGATCAAAAAGGAGAGAACCTTTGAATACTTTTCGAATACTTTACGATACTTTTTGAACACACAGTATATCGATATGTATATCGGCAGTCTCATATTTTATATTAAAATTTATAATCGAAAAAAGTTATGAATATTAATTACAAGCATATCTTTATTACATTTTATTATTATTTTTCATTTTTTCTATTTTTTACCAATTTTATATCTTTCAAATTATATATTTTTTATACATTGTATTTTGTTTATGGGGTACACTGGTTGTGTAACAAACCATAAGAGATAATACAAAAAAAAATTCTAATCGAAACAATTGTTTCAGTTACAGAATTTACAGAAAACCTTTTTGTTTTTGAATTTGATGAAACTCGGTAGATAGGTTAATTTTGATCCAAAAAGTAGGTCAGGTTAATTTAATGATTGGATGCAGAATTTCTGAGATATCGCAATATTTGGATCGATTTCGGGCCTATTCGGAAACTATTCGACTAGTCATCAAATGCATCCGATTTTTGTACTTTTTGGGTCAAAATAACCTTATATACTGAGTTTTATGGAAATGGAGATAGCAAAAATTTCTCGATTTTTTGGAGTTTTTTAACCCCTTTGAAAAAATCAAAAAAAAACTTTGTTTTGGAATTTGATGAAACTCAGTGGATGTGGTAATTTTGATAAAAAAAGTAAAAAAATCAGGTTAATTTAATGATTGGAGTTATAGAAAGTTACAATGTCAGCGAGTATCTTGGGAAAAAATTCCCCACCAAAAAATTTAAATACAAAAAATTGTGAACAAAAGGGAAGGATAAGTGAGGACTTTAACGTGATATGCTTTGCTTTTAAAGGGGAAATTGTCCGGCAAAGCGGGCGGGTATCTAGCTAGTCCTACATAAATATCCTTTTGATAATATTTGTAAGTGAATAATTCATACTAAAACATATGAAGGTTTGCTGAAGGCTGAAAACATAAGATTTCTATCTTTCTCTAAATTATAAACAATAATGGAATGATTTAATGAAAATTTGTTTATCGATAAGTAATAATGACTTTAAAATGGACAACAATAGTTTATATAACAATTACAATACAATGTATGTAATGTATTAGATTTATAATTTAATCATATTAGTCAGCTATACATAGGTGTATGTTCATACTATATATATATATATATTATTTTATTCAGTATAATACATGTTGATCGAAAAGTTTATAGACTGTTTATAAATTTTAGATTTTATATAAATTAAAGAAATTGAAGGATATGAATAAATGGCAAGCATTATAAAAACAGCTTTTATTTAACTTTGTATACATTGCTAACCTGTGCCAAAAAAATATATGTCTATACACCAGGCATGGGCAAACGGGACTTACAGAAGTCCCTCGTACTTCTCTCTTAAATACGAGTAAGACAGTGACAACCTAAAATACGAATAAGACAGAGACACAACATTTTGTTTTCTACCTATCTCATTACCGGGCGTGGGCGAGTTATTTTAAGTCAAAGCCACCATTGTTATAAGTTTATTGCGTGCCATAAAGTTTATTGTATGTCTCTTTATGCAAGTCCGCATTGCTCATAGAGGAGGAAGCGAGACAGGTATACGACTCTTCTACCTATCTCAGTTTCTCTAATAGTAATGAGATAGGTAAAAAAAAAATGTTGTCTCTCTGTTTTATTTGTATTATTGGTTGACAATGGTTAGGGTATCACTGCCTTATTCGTATGTTAGTTACAGAAGTCTAAGTGGCTTCTCTAAGCCACGTTTGCCCGTGGATGCTCATTACTGTTAGAGAAATTGAGATAGGCATCCTTTATGAGCAATGCGGGCTTAGATAAAAAGACATTCAATAAAATTTATGACACATAATAAATAGGTTTTTAAAATTTTGTAAATTTCACTTTTTAGCACAATAAAAAATATCATTCTAAAAAATTTAGTTTTTTTAATTTTTAGACTTTAATAAGAATTATATAAAGTAATATATCTTCATAATAGACTTATTTTTGTTATAGACTTTATTTGTCTAGCCTATAATAATAATAATAAATCATATTATATCATAAAATATGTATGTACTCGTGTCAGATGATGTTATATTTTGTATATAAAACATATCCGTTTCGTGAAACTACAAACCACAAACACATTTTTTTAATTAAAAATATTTTAAATATTTTATTATTAGTAAATGTTTTTTATTTTACAAAAATGTCATTTAACTATTTATATTTATATTTTACGTGTGTGCTGTGTCCATATGATGTTTTTCTTTACGAGAGAAAAAAAACAAACAGTGCAGCGACGGAAAAAATAAATATTTTGGATTCTGATGACGTCATAAAGATAAAAAATTCGATTTTTTTGATGAGACAGGTAAATTTAATCCGATCTTATTGGAATTTTTTTTGAAACCCACTAATTTTGGATCATTCTTTTCAGCTGTGATGTAAGTTTTTCGCTAGCTATCACTTATATGCTTAATTCCGGGACCAGGACACCACATTTTTGAAACCTATTAGAGCTAGGTTAATTTTGATCTTAAATTTGAAAAGGATGACCCAAATATAGCAGGATTACATACTTGGTTTATCAAAAATGCATTCAACCAATTCGCAGTCCTGTCACAGCTACCTCCCTCCCAATCGGACTAGGATATCTGGCATCAACTAGCCTTAGATCATTGAAACGTTTCACAATGTGATCATTTTCCTGTTAGAAGAATCATGTAATTTTAACCTATTAATTACAATAGTTTATTTATTTTCATGTTTTGTTGCAATGGTAAGTAATTTATTGAAAAAAAGCATCAGTCCATTGTATCATAGTTTTCGTAACACTCTGGTAAGCTTTTAAGATCGGTAAATTCTTGTTTTGCCAATCATTCTAACAATCTATTTAATGGCAAGTTATATATCAATGTGTAATAATGACTTCAGATATACCTACGTAACAATAGCTTTATATTATTATATTCGATCATATAATAATAATAATATTATATTAATAATAATAATAATAATATACATTATTTTATTAACCTTAAATCTCAATTGTTGTGTTTCGTTTATATTCAAATTTTATTCATAATAATTATGATAATTATATTATGAACAGGTATATTCATTTTTCATGGTGCTATCAAAAAATACAAAATAACATGTAATAAAATTGGAAGGTGTACAATGGAAGCTTTATTAATTTTGAAACAAACTAGTGTAGTTCTCAAAGTCGCTATGATTCATAAAAAAATGCTCTTATATTTCTACACTATGACAACTGTGTACAATACTAATACAATGCATCTATTCGTATACTCATATATAAACAACTGAATAATATGTAACTGAAGTTTGGAGTAGTTATTAACTAAAAATATTTTTTTTTAAATTCGGTTAAATCCGTCCACTAATTTGGCTAAAAAATGATTCCTTAAGAAATAACTATAAAGGGTTTTTTTCGATTGAGTAAACGGAACACCCCCGTAGGCCACTTTGAAAAGATTTGAAGAAAATTTCTTTTTCGTCCGTTCATAAATAAGGGATTATATTTCAATGTTATTTGAATTCCTAAGAAAATTCATGTCCTGATGGAACTACCTTAGCAAATAACATATGCAATTAATTGCTATCCAAATAATTTTCGCAAAAGTAGTGGTAATGTGATAATTCGTGCTGTAGTGGCGCTGGCTTAGTAGTTGCCGCAATATCAGAACAGCAAACGAATCACCCAATACATGATAGATATAATACACAATAACATTCATAATATCTGATTTATATTAAATAATTTATGAACAACATGTTTCCGTTTATGTAATAATTAAAATAATAATATTAAAATATTATAATAATGTCTATTTAGAGGTAAATAGATACACATCGTACGGATTTATTTGATTCAGTAACTCAAAAATAAGAACCATAATTTTTTATAAAAACCTCAAAGTTCTTTATTATTATTAAACTTTGGTAATAATGTTTCTATCCCATTTCGTTTTTATTTACATTTAAAAATTTCTGCAACTGTCGTACAATCCGACCAAAAGATTGATAATGACAAAAGATTTGAGCTTTGGTTCTCACTATCTTTACGACCGTGAAATGATATATAGACGTCAGTTTTAGTAAAATATAAACAAAATATGAGGCAAGCACACATAACTAAATTTCGAATACTAGTTTTTATACTTTATTTTATGGATTGGTCTTTAATCAACCATTATTCTAATAATTAATCGAACTTTATTAATTAACTTTGTTGAATTCAAACAAGAGATCTAAAAATAATTGTGAGACATTATGTAAGGACCTAGATGTACACTTTTACCTAACAAAAGATTTTTTTAAAATCAAATGCAGTGAAAGGCTTTTAAAATAGGAACGGTATAGTTTTCAAATGTAGCCTAAAGATTGAAGACCAGCCAGTTCTTTTGGAACCCTCTGCAAATGAAACAGTTATTTATTTATACCTGGATATCTGAGACACTGTGTATGTGGAATACCTCTTTAAGTGAGACAAATTTGCCGGTCCTTTAATGTCTCACTTAACGAGGTTTCACTGTACCATTATCTAAAACATTTTTTTTATCCATTACAACTTAATAGTGTTTATAATCCTGTGAATCTACTGCTTTTGTTTAGATTCTGTACTTGCTTTTCGAAAGTAATTATTACACATAATATTAAAAACATTTTGTGTTTATCTACCTGTGTTTTTACCGCTACAATCATTTTATTGATGTTCTCTATCCTTGTCATTCATAATATAATTAGTATCATTATCTATCTCACTTACATTTCTTTTGATATTGATATGATTGTTTTGATATTGTTTTAATTAAAAAACCACAAAATCTCTATAATAAGTTTCAACAAAAACTATACAATAACAGCAACAACAACAACAACAACAACAACAACAGCAAACACACAGCATGTAAAAGCTCAACATTCCTTTTATTATTAAAAGCTTCTATCATTAACATGTGAGACTACAAATGGTTCGTTTTGTACTTCAGTCTATAGACTATTTAATTTGGATGTAAGAAGAAAATAATAAACGTATAACAGTATAATAGTATTTACCCTTTTCCACTTAGAACCAGTGTATTACATGCTTACATGTCTGGATATATTATAGTCCTGAATCCATATGTACAAGTCTGATAATTGTTAGGCTAGGTTAGTATAGATTATTGTGGCTGTCTTGGATTGGGGCATACTCAGACCATAGATTCCGTTGTCGAGATATTAAGTTGGTTTGCCCATCTACGACTACTATTCCTAGAACCATTTTCCGTTTAAGAAAAGTAAGAATGTTTTGGTGTAAACAGACTTCGGATCGAAAAAGTAGTCAAAATAGTCATAAAAAAAGCTGGACCGTGACTGAGAAGATGAGACATTGTCTCCGATTCCTTTTCACTATGACAGCTCATAAGCAATACTTGGGATGCACTGGTAGGCTCAATCGTTCAGCGTGCCTTCCGCCTGGGAAGGACCCTTTAAAAAATCATAAATATTCTATGAAAAAAATAATTTTCTCCAATTTTCATGAAATCATTGTTCGAATCTAAAATGAAATTTAAAAATTTTTTGGACTAATTTAAATTTAACGTTTATTTAAGTTTATACCAATAATATAAAAAAGGACCTACCATTAATCCCTTACAAAAGACAATAATTTTTTAATTACCACCGTACCTCGTAAAATTACACTTATGGTAACTGAAGTCCTTGAAAATGACCGTAAAGTGTCACAACTTCATATCATAATCATAGTACAATGTGCATACGGGTCTTTTGTATGTTTTGTGTACCTTGCTGGTAATGGAAGCAATTAAACCTCAAGTTAATATATTCATTATAATTAATCTAGTATGAAAAAGCACATCTCATTTGCGAAATGTCTAAATGGTTTTGGAGAACCTCAATACTATTTTGGAGAAAAAATATTGTTGAAAAATTCGAAAAAGTTTTAGAAATTTCAATATTTGTTGAACCTGATCATTTATTATAAAATTTATATATAAACCAATGTTTTGATTTTAAATTAATCTTTCGTTTCTTGATTTCAGGTAAGTTGGCATCTCAACGAAGCTGATCCCTAGTGAATCCCATGTTTTAAGGTAAAATAAATTTTGTCAAAGAATGAAAGACCAAAAATAACAAGTTGTCTTCGTAATTCTGTACCTTAGTCAAATTAACAGAAAAGTTTTATTTTATCCAATGTTTGAAAAACCAATTTTGGAGAATACTCCGTTATTTCCAATATCTAAAGGATGGGTATCTAATGCCTCTTTGTTTGCCTGTTTTGCTAGAAAGAGAGACAAACTAATCTTGATGGCTTTTATTTTGGTTGTTTTTATGGTTTTTCGAGAAATATACTATTTTTTTCCTGTTTGTGAGCTGAATGAGAATGAGAATTTGTACTATTTGTGAGAATGAATGAGCTTATTTAAACAAGACAAACAAAAAATTAAAGTTATTCCTTATTGACACGAATTTCCCAAAAGTAGATCCTGCTTCATACTGATCTAAATTTATATATTAAAATATAAAACGTATACACTACTTTATCTAAATTAATTAATTAAAATAATATTTTTATCTGTATTATAATAATAACAATAATTATATTAATTGAACTATAAAAAAACACACTTAAAAATTTAACCTTAACCTCCTCTCTATACAAACTGTAACAGCCTGCCTTGTGACATGTGACTCGTGACTGACTGACTGACAAAAGGTGAAACGAAAATAAGGTGATGAATGATTTAATGTAATGAAGTAACATTTCAAATTAACAAACGAATTTTTTTTGTGTGTTACTGATTTTCAATGGAATGAGGTTTTTTGAAGAAGGTAAATTATAGTTCGAGCGATAAGTTATTTGGATCTGTTTAGGGTATGAGTTGAGAAGGATGTTATGTGATATTTATGTTTGTACAGTGTGTTTCAATAATAAGTTTGGTAAAGCTATAATAGAAAATTTTGTCGGCTAAACAGAGATCTTTAATTGGGTAATTTGTCTGATTCTCCAATATTATCCAATTGTTTAGGCATTCTCACTTTAGTTTGGATTCTTTGACTGTACAGTGTCATTTTTTCCCCTATAGTTTGCTATAGTTATTCCAGGGATAGTACACAGTCTTTGCTTGTATATTAACAGTATTTCAGCTTTGCCTTTCTCTATCTTAGTGTCGTTGCTTGAGTCTATTAATTGAAATGGCAAACCAAGCAAATAAAAAGCAACTACCTGCTGCTAAATCGATTATCAAATAATAAGTGTTGCCAGCTGAAAGATGTGAATATCTAAAAAAACATACATAATTATTACGATTGTGTGGATCCATAAACTTGAAACACATTGTACGATAATAAAATATATTTTTTAATATTCTTGATATAAAATCTGATATATTAACCATAAACTACCACAATCATTACGGCAGGGTTGCTATGGTTGGATCTACATGGTATACATGGCATACGAAAATATAATATTTTAAGTATTTTATTATAAGAGTTTTAGTTTAGAACTCATTTTTGAAATATTATGATAACATTTTCAATTAACTTCATAGCTTTTTATATATGTAGGTAATATATGTGTGGGTTAAATTTTAACAAAAATCTGATTTTATAGATATATGTAGTCATCACGTTACTTCCATATATAAATAATTTATTTATATTCCATAGGAATATCATCAGTTTTGGGAACTATGTGGCCATAATCGTGCGTTTGACGATTGGCGACTAGTCGAGATAAAAACAACCAGTTTTTTTATAGTATACCAGCGGACCCGGCAGACTTTGTTCCTGGCTGGAACCTTAGACAGTGGAGCTGGCTGCGCTCACATAAAACTTCAATAAATACCTGTTCACAACAAGTGAATAAAATTAAATATTAATAGTATTCTCAACGAGAACATGGTTTTGTGATTAGGGTGCTCGCTCCTCGTGCGGATCGAACTTCCTTTCACCATTATTAAGCTGATAATTATTAACCTTCTAGCATAGTGATTTTGGCCCCAGGTTTCTGAGATTTCACATTCGATACCCCTCAGTAATTTCAATTGATATCCTAGTCGTTTAGTCGTAATTTTTGGTCATTTTAAAGAAATAATGTATAAGTAAGATTTTTTTAAATAAATATTTAATGAATATAATGATAGTGTCCGTATAACCTTAATTGGTATTATTTTACATAATTTATCATATAACGTAACACCATAACAACTGTAAACATGTTTGAAAACATCAAACAATACAAAACGAAACTCAAACTCAAACTATAAACAACCCACAAACTTTATTTTTATAATTTTCTTATATATATATTTTTTTCTATTTAATTTTGAACGTACACGCAAAATACATATCAACTTTTATTATATATCACATTAAAAATTGAAATTGTATTAATGAATACCAGTTGTAGACTTCGAAACACTGATAAAAAATTCCAAAATAATTGTCGGAGTATAATCGCAAAATGAGAGAAATTGATAACGTCTTGTACCTACTTTGGGTAATTTTGTAATTTACTTACATTTTTCGAATGGTTATTAATGAAAATAATCATACCATACTTTGTCGATAGTTTCAAACAGCTCCCATGCGCTGGCAACGATATTAAGGTGACTGTTTGGAAACGATAAAATGGTATCTAATTGTAACGTTGTATCCCCCGTAGGTTCGATAAAAGACTGGATGCATTCTTTGAAAACTTTGCTATATTTTCATGTTTAACACAAAAGTGCATTAATTGTTCCACACAAAATCAATTTACAATCTTAATTTCCAAATATATTGTCCAATAATTCAACAAGCACTCTCAATACTGCACTGTAATATCGTCCGTTCACAACGACTGTCCACAAAATATTGACTTGTTGTTATTTTTTGGTACCCATAACTACAATTGGAAACCATATACTATTTTTGTTATTTTCACAGCCACCCAAGATCTTTAAATAGCAATAGCCATGGCATGGGCTATCATTTTTTATTCAACAATTACGTAATTTAATCTATGGTCGCCATGTTTCTAATCTTCTAATAACTTGATCATTTTGTATCAGTGCTTCTTAGTCTAAAAGTTTAGTAGAAGTCTTGTGATATATATCATATATTATATTATATTAGGTTTAAGAAATCAATAAAATATTCATTATATATGAATATAATTAATATTAAATATAATTATTATTAAATCAAGCTGTTGCTGTAATATTATACGTGTAGTGTACTACATTATATTAATATTACTAACTTAATAATTGATTGGTAATTCTGTAAATGTTCGAGGTGGATATACGTGTTGAAGGTCTTATAATTATTTAAAATATCGCGTTCATAAGTGTAATACATTAAAATACTTTGAGAATTTATTCGCAGTATGAGGAAGTCCTAAAATATTCTCATGATTAGAATCATCAGTGAAATTGGTAGTTCATTAATATGTATTGGTCCAACTTTACAAGCTTTTATTTCGTTTCACCTGTACCTACGTTGTGTGTAATAAAATCTGGTAAGCTAAATTTGACCCAATTCTGGGTTTTCGATAGACCCGAAATTTTACATGCATATGTTTAACCTGATTTTCCTATCGCTCCCACCATATTTGATACGAATACATTATATTGTTTTAAATAAAAAATTTAAGTATAATGAATAATTTAAAGCGACAAACTTTTCTTATACTTAAAAGTAAAAATTTTTTCTTTTGAGTTATTCATACATGAATATTGGTTCAATGTGGAAGCACTTCAAATCATCCTTGTCATTTTAAATTGAGATTTTCTGTGCGTAGTCGATAATCAACCAAAAGTGAAAACTTTTATTTTTTAACTAATTGTTTTATTTTTCTTTCAATTTTTCATAAACAACCTGTAGAACCAATATTATGTAACTGCTTAAAATTGAAAAACTAAAAAAAAAATACTCATAATGAAAATAAAACTTTAAGTACCACAATTCCGTTCAACAAATGGTCGATAATTATAAACTATTATTATTGTTTTTTATTTAATATATATATTTTTTTATAAATAATTCGTTATTTTATTTTCAAGTGTTTGTCAAATTTTTCATTCTGGCTTATCAATTTGTTTGTGTTTTTATTGATTTTACTGGCTTATCCAATCAAATAATTGTATTTTTGTGCCTCATTAATTCCTTTTCATTGAAAATATTCTCTCATTTAAATACTAAGGAAATGTTTAAAAAAATGTTTATGACCACGTCAGTGGAATTCCCAGAGGCATGGCATTGATTTCGAATGCCAAAGATTGTGTTATTGATTGAGTTATCGTATAATCATATTAGAAATTGATGCCAAGATTGTTTACATAGGCCAATTTGTATTTACCTGTGGGTTATTTATAAGTTGGAAAGTTATAGGCAAGCATACTTGTCGAAATCATTAATAAATTTCAAAAACACAAAGCAAAATGGTTCATAAAGACCATTTCTGGTTGCCCGCTTGAATTTCCGCCTGTCCGTCTGTCTGACATGTACAAAACTTGAAACATGTACAAAACCCGAATGGTTTTATATGTTAGTAAATTTGAAACGTACAAATGTAGTTTAAAATTTAAAATAAAAATTTTGAAATTTTAGAATAATCCGCTTAATTCTAAAACATTACTCTGTCAAAGAGAACAAAATCTAGTGGTATTCAAACAGTGAAAAAATAAACACGAATGAATATATTATACGAGGTAATTTCTGTCCAACGCTCCCATACATATATGCGGCTTTTAAATTAAATGTAAACTAAAATATGATTAACTTAAATGCTACCTAACTAACAAACAAAAATACACAAATCTCAATACTTAACTTAGATAGCTTACGGCCACCTCCTTGTTAAAAAACAGTAGTGATTATGAACTTTCGGAACTTTAAGAGCTTGTTTGTGTACTTTCGTTACTTTAATGTAATTCGTTCTCAGTAAATTTAAAAATTGTGATAGAAATATGATAAAATTAGTTAAAATTAATTGAATTATTTAGATTATTTCTCTGCTCTAATATTTTCAGTCTCAAACATCATTCAATAATCACGTAATCAAACTATTTTTAATTAGCTAGTACATAAAATATAAATTTATATAAAATTATGACGAGGCTATGATTTCAAAGTTAAAGAATATTTTACGCGCAAAATATTTGACGCATGTACAGGAAACGTCAACAAAACTCTCATTATGCGGCCGAAGATTACCAAACGGTTGATGCCAGTGTTAACGGGTTAACCAATAATAATTGAACCTTAATTCAATTTGAGTTCAGAATTTTGTTATCTATCGAAATTTAATATATGAGATCTTTGATATGAAATAAGAATCTCCAAATGGTATTATGGACTAATCCACTCATAAAATTGCATTCATATTATAATAAATATTTAAAATATAATATGGAAAATAACTGTGTATGTATATTATGATGATATGAACCAACCTTTAGACAGTACCTGCTCATAGCTTTAGCTATGAGTATTATAGCTTTGAAGCTAAACTAAATGACATTAATTAAAAACATAAATATTAAGTATCCAGCTAATAATATTGAATATTAGATTATTTTATTTTATTTTATTTTACAATTAATTTTATATAATAATTTATATAAGTACAAGATGTGAGGGAAAAATAGTACAAAAATCTTGAATGGAATTGGTCATTTATACAGTGTATCGTATTTAAGATGAATACATCCTTAGATTTTCGTCATTTAAAGGACTATCGAGTTTAACGTGATTACGGACAGGCAGACAGACAACCGAAAATGGAATATTTAAGTGATTTTATGAACACTTATACCAAAATTTTGTTCGTTTCATCAATATTTTTAAGCGTTACAAACTTGGGACTAAAATTGGTCTACCTTGATATATATTTCGTACGTTAAGATTTCATACAGGGTTTAAAAATATCTTTCCGTATGATAAGCGCACAACCTAATCTGTTCCAACAGAATCTTTTCCCATAATAAACTTCGAGAATCGCCGTACGAGCCGCGATATTATTGTTTCCTATCTTTAAGGTATTCGCTCCGTGCGTGAGTTTCGTTTCCATGGTAACGATACACTACTTTAATTATAGAATTGTATGGATGCATATATAATTGTATGGATTGCGTTTAAGACTTACATTTAAAATTTAATATTCTTGTCTCACAAATTTAAATAAATAATTATGATAATTTACATTTGAAAAATAATATTTGTTCAATTTGATTTCTTATTTTCACAATTTTTAATGCATTAAGTTTAATTAATTCGTGTTTTTCAATAATTTTAATTTGACATTTCTATTACATTAACATGTAAAGAACTGCAAATTAGTCATAACAGCCCCCTTTAACTCCAAAATTTTTCACTTAAAGCGCTGGCATCGATTTTATTGTCCCTACCATGACTATGCACACAACGAATAGTATAATGCTAGAGTTTCAATGAAAGAAATTCCGGTGCCACTGCGTTTCAATTCTTGAAGGCCAACGCACATCTCCTTCTCTCATTCCTGCCACACTCTGTACACATATTGTTTTGCTCTATAATAGATAGGTATATCATATTTATAAATACAAAACGCTTAACTCCGTACAGAATAGTATTGTATGTATCTATGTATGTATGTATGTATTAAAGCATCCATAGTATTTATAGTATTATAAAACTGTTTATCTAGATCAACAGCGAATTATAACTGAAATCCATAACACCTGAGTACACTACCACTCACTACTCACTACTCACCAAACCATACCACATCATACCTACTTATCTACCAACACCTGCAACCTACCTACCTACTATATTACTTAGTTCTAGGGTCAGGAGTAGCTAAGCGAACTCATAATGAATGAAATATATGCATGCTTTTTTTTATCTGCTAGAGCAGGCGCTAGATAGAGTTGAATGTGCAAAAGTTGAGGATCGCATTATGTCAGTTAATTCTTATTCAGAAAAACTTATAGATTAATATTCCGAATGTTGTCAGATACCTCACAAGTTTCCAAACGTTAAAAAATGACAAACAATAGGGTATTCTACTATGTTTGAAAAAGTACTTCAAAATGTTAATTTTCCCAATTTCTTTTTTTTTTTTTTATTCTGTCAAAAATCTTCTACCACACTTGTCACTGTATCAATACTTATTCCTTCATCAGTTTTTACCTTCTTTTTATCATGTCCTTAGTGTTTATTATTAGCATTTTAATAAATAAATAGGCACAAATGAAATGCACTGATGAAAGAACACAGTTAAATTTGACAGATATGTACCCAGCTGTTTACAATGAACTGACAGTTTTTGCGCTGTATGACATCTCATCAGAGCTCGCTCGTGTTTTAGATCACATGATATACAGTTTAAAAATTACGATTATTAATTTTAATATAATAAAACAATTATGTGCTTTTATGACTCAAAATCAGAATATTTAAGTATATTTCTACAAAAATTTTAATTTTTATCAAATTTCATAGTTTATTTCTCACTCCCGAAGGTTGCCTGGCTCTACATTTAACATATCTGTTATATATTAACAACAAGATACTGTGAATAGACACCCTAGGTAGAGCACCACCTCCCAGGCACAGCTAGGTATTACCTACGTAGATACCTATTTAACTATATAACTCGTATACATAACATAACACACACGAACTGATCACTTTAATACCTAATCTATATACTTATACTTTAGTTATATATCTGTTGGATGTAAATATAGTTAATTTGTATATAATTATCATCAACAATTATATCATTTGTGATGTATTTTATATATAATTGTTTTGTTTCAATTTAATTGGTCGAGCAAGATTTAAAAGCAATTATATTTTTTTAAAGAAAATCGGTGGGGGAATTGTTTATTTCAGCTTTAGCCAAAGGTTGTTAAAATTTTAGTTTTAAATACTGTTAAAATGCCTGAAATAAATAAAACAAGTGACTTAATTAATTGTTAAAATATCCTGTATAGAAAATGAATGTCAGTGCTTGCATTTTTTTTATAGTTTTGAATAGTGGAAAAAATCAACACTATATGGAGGCCTTTCGCCCAACATTTATTTGATTTTCAAAAATTTCGAAACTTTCGTTCTTTTTTCGAGATTGTTTCCCAAGATCACTAATTTTAAAGCTATTTACAAATTTGCAACTATCTTATATTTTCTAGTTTTAAAAAAATGGACAACAATGTTTTGTTCTAATTTGCGTCTTCACGAGTAAACAGTGACTTTTACGAAAACATTTTTCAAACAAAAGTTGGTTATTTATTTATAAGGAAATTTTTTTACATTTAAACTTTTGTTCTATCACTTACGGTTTACAAGACCCAATTGACTTAGCTCATTTACGAAATAAGCATAACTTTTCAAGTCCTAACGCTGTAAAAATTTCTGCTTGATATCTTTTTTTTTTTTATCTGGTCTTAACCATTTGTTTGTGACACATCGTAGCTCCCAAACGGATGAGCCTTTTTTTTTGTGTTTAAGGTAATTTGAGCGAATCTTAGTTTTATGAAAATCTGCTTATCCGTTAGAAGAGCATCACCTCTTTCCTAAACTCACACTTGAAATATAGCCAAATACACTCTCGATCAAGTTAGCTTTCAAAAAAAAAAAAAATCAAAATCGATCCATTCGTTTAGGATCTATGATGTCACAGGCAGTCACATAGATACACAGACATGCTAAACTTAAAACATTTACCTTTTTGTTAGTGGAGGTAAAATTAAAATATTTAACTTTAAATATTCAAAATATTTAACTTTATCAAAAAAGTATTATAAAGTTTTAGATATCAAAATTATTCTTTCTTTATCACATCCTGTATCCTTCACTCACATGATAGAATTAGTAAATTAATAAAATAATTAGTATTATACATAAAAGATAGACTTTTAAATTAATTTCAAGTAATTAACGGAAACAATAAGTAAAATGTATTTATGTGATTTACCCACGAATAGAACCAACAAACAAGTGAATTATATAATATTTTATGTATAAATATATAAAACCTAACACATATTATATAATATATATAAACTAAAATATAAATAATTATATGTAATTTAATATTGAATAGAATGAAATTAATTAAATAAATAAAGCGAATAGAGTAAGTTTAACTACTTTATACCGTGTGTTTACATTGACATGGCCATCTTAATCGAGGGAGACTTTGAGATTATATTGTTTTCCGATTTTTCGATGTATTGGAAAATATTGTTGCTTTCTTAGACCACATTTTCGTAATATTAGTTATTGGTGTATTATTGTATTTAGTGAAACATTAGTTTAATGAAACAACTCCAAAAAATTTCTCTAAAGCTCCAAAAACATTCGAAGATTGAGTATGGAGTTATGGAAGTTATTGTAATGGGTTCGATTTTCGAAATACGTACGTTGGTAGACATTCGGCGTCGATATCGCGCGAACAAAAAAGTGATATCGACTTCGTTCAGGTATCGATCGAAGCTTATTAAAGGCAGTATGACTCGAAAAGAATTTCATAGCATTCGTTCGAGTCATTTTGAGAGAATTTTTTCCTGATCGATATCACGCGTACAAAAAATGATATCGACTTCGTTGAGGTGCACATCGAAGCGTATTAACGACAATATGATTCGAAATGAATTTCATACATTATTCGGTCGATTCAAACTTTTCATTATGCTGGGAAGTTATTCATAAACACCAGGTATACACTCATGTGCAGATACCTAATCAGTTTTTCTGGTAATATGGGTTTGAGTAATTCTCAAAATATCATAATTATTTATAGTATGAACGATAAAGATATGAAATATTATATTATATTAATAAAACAAAAGAATTATAATAATTATATAGTTGTGATGACAAATTATTCACTTCCAATGCATAAAGTGCTTTGAATTATTCACCACTTTCAGTTTGTTTTTTATCTACGTTAAAAAATGACACTGAAAAGTCGATCCAAAAAGAATAACTTAACAACCATTATTGCTGAATATTCTTTCGTATATTTAAGAGTTTTTATATTTCTTAGCTACTTGAAATTTGTTTCTGAAATTTAACTTTTCCCATGCTACATAGATTTATATTTCGCCACCAATATTCCAAAATCTTGCTGAATGCCATGAATTTTGGATATACTATTAAAATGGTCTATTTGTTGAGCAGTATCGACACTTCGAAAATCTTCATTATTATTTTTATAAAAATAAAAAAACTTTATTACATAATATTCTGTTTATATTTATTTTTCTATTTAAATAAACACAGCTTCACCATACGATCGGTACGAGTGTGTTTTGTCAACAAGCAAACCGAAGAAAAACAAGGGTTTGAATTATCAGGATACGTGAAAACAAAACATGACGATGGTAACACATTATAGAAGGTGTTGTTGTTGTTGGTATAGGTGTTAAAGTATAGATGGTTAATGTTTATTTAAAAATAACTTTAAAATCAGTACAAAATCAGCATGAATAAATTAACGTTTTCAGGGTTCTGTACCTAATAGATCACCAACGAAATCTTATTAATAAGACTACGATGGCCGCCGGCCCCCTGTCCCTCTGTCAGGGGGTTGTATCTCATAGACCACAATAGTAAGAGAGTTGAAACTTTGACAGAGTATATATTAAATAAAATATATATAAAGACGGTTTTGTACTTTTTTTTTGTTGGTACGTATTGTAATATCTTGTACGATGGTTATGGAACCCTTCATGTAAGAGTCCGATTTTGCATTTGACCGGTAAAAGGAATTCACAAACGGAACATTTTTTTTTTTAAATTACATCCTATGTATAAGCTGTGCTCATATTATTTTATCTCGTATAAATATTTAATAAATTCATTCTCTATAAACAAAAATTTATTTTATTATTATATATATTTATTGTTTATATTTCATTTGTAAAAATAATTGAAAATATATTTTCATGAAAGATAAATAAAATTGTTTTTACATTATATAACCATTTTATTCAATATATAACAACCATTACTTTATATATACGAGTATAATATGCTAATATCATATTATATATGCACTGATTGTCATTTGTTTATTTAAATACAGTATGTATTTTATGTATTTAGACACTTTGGGGAAGTTTATAATTTTATTAATTTTCGCAGATTGAATATTGATTATTCCAAGTTTTTTTTAGGATTATTTTGGAAAAATTTGTATAATGGTGTTAGTAATTATTGTAACTGTCCAAATTTGGTTCTGTCCAATAATTTCTGGTAAATTATTGTAACTGTCCACATTTGAAGTTAATTAAATAGAGTTCCTATGTTTTTAAACCAAAAATCTGAAATTTTTGGTTTTATTTCCATCAAAATAAGTTGATAAACAGATCAGAAATAATGAAACGGATTGAATAAATTTTTTCGATAATTTTCTCTTTTAACTCTTGTTTACAAAGTAGGTAATCGATGTTATATTTCCTGAGCGATTTTGAATTGGTAAAGGACTGTGTTGGTTTTAAAGCGCAACCCATATTTTAACATAAGTCAATGGAGGGCAAATTTCGGAGGATTGGTGTCAAATTTTCAATCGTTATGTTTCTAATTACACAGGTATAAGAATTATCGGATATCAGAATCAGAATCCCAATTTTTCGAGATTAATACCTGTCTATTATGAAAATTCACTTAAAACTAAGAATTATTTTCATAAAATATGCAACTTACTTAAAACAATGTTTGAATTACGATTTTCAAAAGTAAACTTTTATTTCTCCTTGTTATCATTCTAGAAAACAATTATACTGCTTTAGTTATCTAATTGTATTCTAAATAATGAATTATCAAAACTATTTATTCATAATTCGACATACCACCACAATATGTAAAACTTGCCGAATTGTTTTGAGTATGTAGTCAAATATTTAAACAAAAAACACACAAACAAAACTTAGAACTTAAAGCTTACAAAGCTAAAGTAGATAGAAACGAAAGTGCTTACTTTGACCTTGTATTTTACTCCACTTCAAGTGAAGTACTTAAAATATTTTAATATTAATATTTCAGTTAGAAGTACTTGTTTTTTTATATTGGGTGCACAAAATAATTACGAAAATCAGATTTCATTTTTCAATACATGCATTTTAAAACGTTATTTTTATGTTTACAAATCTACTAGCTGTGTGATAGCTTAAAAACACGTTCCGTTGTGAATATAACCTCAAATAAAATTTAATTTCAATCATTGTTACTATTAAATTGACTGCATTTAGCAATATTCGTTAAAAAAAAATCAGATTCTTCTTAGTGTTTAAAAAAAACTTCAAGCCACATTAGCTTTTTATAATGTAGAAAACCTTTAAAAAGTTATAGAAATACGAAGTTGTACGAACACTATTGAATCACTAAAAATAATCCCCTTTCGTTTTTTCATAGACCTTCATCAGTAAGTCTTTTAATCATGTATAATTCATTCCGGTAATAATGAAGTTGTCTACAATATTGCTTAGAGGTTTGGGTTTTCTAAAACGCTGGCTGAATCTTTGTCTATTGTAAAATTCATATTTCGTAGGCGTACCTACGTATAAAACTCTTTTGCCACTTGTATCGTAAAAAACTATTATTTAATTATGATTGATCCAACTAGGTTTACATGGAAATCGCTTTATCTCAGTTCAATCAGCTCTAAACACTTTCCTTAATGGACACTCAATATTTGTTTAAAATGTAAAGTGAAGATATTTTTCGTACGTTTTAAAGTAAAAGGAAGGACAAGTGGATTTCAAAGAAAACGACACACAAAACATACAAGAAAGTGTTTTTGTTTTAAAAACGATATTATCCTAGATTGTTGCTACATGATGGTACAGGTAGGTGGGGGGGGGAGTAAGAGTTTGATGAAGAGGAAGAGTAAGATGTAGAGGAGATAGAGGATAAAGAATATGTATTGTAAGTACAGTGATATTTTACAAGACTTTTACAAGGTGTTAAAAGAGTTAATTGTTATTGTAAAATAAATTTTTTATGTCTTAAAATTTTATGCAGGATACGTACTTCCTTTCCGCACTATTTTCCATACAAAAAATATATGATCCATGGCATTGCGTGCGCCTATTTAACTCCTTCAAATAAGCCTGCGAAACGTAAATCTATACTTAAGGTACATTTCGTTATTTGTCATGGCTTTGACAGTTGTTCAGAAAAAGCTAAGTTATAGTGAGTGTAAGTTACGGGGACATGAGTGCTTCCCCACTCTAGAGTGCAAATAACAATTTACGAACTTGTTACACGATATACTATTTTAAAATGCTTTCTTCTATCTTATTCAATGGTTTGTGTTTCTTGTACTTAAAACTTTTAAGCACACATTTATTTATCGTATTATTATTGAGCTTTTAAAATTGCACTTTAAGAGGAAATTAAAATGTAACAGTCATGTCCATTAAAAATGGAATATAATTTTTATTAAAGAATAGTTTTATCGTATTGTTATTGGGCATTTAAAGTGCACTCTAAAGGAATTGAAATATAAAAGCTACAAGCGCAAATCCAGGATCCAAAATTTTTTCGAGGAGCAAATGAACAAAAAAAATGAACCCGATTTTGGTATTTTGACAAGCTTTTATTTAACTTTCAATGTTTGTTTTTTCTGTACTTATGCTTTCGAGTCAAAGGTTGCAACTGATTTTTAAAGTAGGTATCCTCAACTGATTGAGTTGAAATTTTGCATAATCGTTTTGATTGGATAGAAAATTCTAAATTGAATTTGGTGGACCGCCCAAGATGGCGAATTAGTTATTTTTTATGCATTCCTATTATATGGTTATCTAATGAAATGGTTTGCAGAGAAGAATACGAATAACATGTGTAAATCGGATGGTATTGCTTGTGGTAAGCATCACCTAATTTTCCCATTGCTTTCAATATATTTGATAGTCGTACTATTTTTGTTGTAAATCAAAATTCGTTCTAAAGGGCAAGTTTTTATTGTACTAAAAGGTATAAATCAACTATTTTTATTGGCCACCCATTAATCACTATTGGTAAATGGTGGAGGAGCTTCGAATCATCTTTGATATTTTAAATTGAACGCCTCCAGCTTTAAAGAATAGTCATGTATGAGAGATTATAGAAATATTTATTGTCTACTTCTTAGCACAATAAAAGCTTGTTTTGCAAATGTTTTGAGTATAAAACTTTTTGAGTCTTCTGTATCAGTGTACACCAAACGATACTGACGATATATTTGCGGTATATAATATTGACGTATCAAGTATGTTTTTACGTTTAAAAAAAGTATTGCATTATAATGTTGTGTGCGGTTATATCACCAATGCTGTAGCTCTAGCTAGAGATGCTCTTTCCATACACTTTTACCAGTTTGCAACAATCTTCATCAATCTATCACAACCCACGATAGCAACATACACACACTCACTCACAGAACATAACCAAAAGCCCACCCATCCATCGATAGTTATAGAACAACATAGAACGATACGTTACGATAGATAATACTAAAAGCAACCGACAAATCTAATAAACTTGTTGCTTTTTTTGTTGTCATTTCATTTTAGCTTTGTCTCTTTTCTTTCTACTGTTTAGTACAGGATGTTTTAGTATATTGATGGTTTTAGTTTTTCATTTTAGTTTGTGCAAATTTTAGAAAGTTCATTCTAAAGAAGCTGAAGTTGAAAATTTTGCAAGCACTCCAAACAACAATTTCTTTGGGCATACACTAATCTTTCAACTGTACTAAATTTTACCGAACATTCGACTTTCTAGCTTAAAGTGATAAAGAAACTTGAGAAATCTCACTGCATTGTTATTCATGTTATTCAGCTAGTCAAAGTGGCAATTGTAGGATATTTGCAAAAAGCCATACATGAGTGGCCAGGTTTCGGAAAAATTGTCATTTTTGGAAGTATGTTCCTTATCACGTGTTCGGCAGATGGGGACTCTAAAAATGTCCGATATTGAATGATGGGACTCTAGAAATATTAATAGTATTGTCAATGATTCCGTGGTCTTGTGTCTACGGTGTCCCCTTCTCGTAAGAAAAGTTATCATTTATGCACGTCAATTTATTGGGTTCAAATTTTTAATTCAAAAATACATCAATCATAGAGTTTCACGACACTTGTCACTCTTTTTTCTGGAAAATTAATAATTTTTTTATTAAGGTCATGTTTCTCGTCATCATTAAGGTGCTGGCGTCATTTTGAACCAGACTTTTGAAGGTATGACTTTGCATACCTGGCCACGCTGTACATAGCTTTATATTTTGTATATATTATATTGTTCGTAGAACATCAGTAGTGGTAGCATATCGTAGCATCTTTATTTGCTTTTAACTAAACCATAAAATAATACAATGATATTATGGATATTACTCTAGCATACTACTTTATACAACGTAGTACAATAAGTACATTCATAAATTATGGTGTGGTTAACGCCTGAAGGGGAAAACGAAAACGGGAGCTAAAAAAGAGGAATATTGTGTAACACAGGCATACTCTAAAAGTACACAGATATATACACATAACCCATTAAAATAATAAATATTCTAGGTAAAAATTTGTTCGAAGTTTTCTTGAAAATATTACCTGTTGTTTGTAAGTCACGATTAATGCACCTTTAAGATGTGAAAAATTTCTCAAATATACCACTTTATAAATTTGTTTGATCTTCACACTTGAAATAAAAGATTAAAGTTGGAAGTATTTGTAAGTATGTTAAGTGTACCATATCAGGTGACGTCAAAGGATGGTATAGCTTTTATCACATTATATCCAGATCGTCGTTTGTTTTAAGTAGAAAAATATTTTTGTTAAAATTTGAATTTCTTTTTGCAGTTTCTAATAAATTTTTATGATAATGTTATAGGAATTTGTGAAATAGGATTTTTCGCAACAAATATACTGTAAATTTAAGAACTGGAAAAAATAACCGAGTTTAGTCAATTATTCTCAAAAACCAGCTGTGACCTGTTTGGTTTCCCTAACAATATCCATTTTTAAAACAAAAATAAAGAAAATTACTGAATCATCTTCTGTTGCCTTCGGTTTAACCACTAATATTAGTCTAATAGTTCATACAAGGCAAGAAATGTGTGGCGTTTACTACAATGTTGGTATGATATAGAGGCAGATATTAAAGTATCTATTTTGGCATAAGCAACATCACAATATTGAATAGGCCTATCCACCAGATATTGTGCTTTCACCAACAGTATGGGCCTGACATCCATATTGCATTGACTCGTCCGACATAACTATTGCTAATGTTACTATTCACTCAATAGCGTTCACACCAATACTGACCTATCACAAAAAATTTCTTACCGTGTATCACAGTTTTTGAAAAGAACTGAACTGAACTGAAGGTTCGATTCGAGCCCAGGGCTTTTTTTTTCTTTATTTTTTTGTCAAATGTATTTCTAAATATAAATCATCTTAAATATTTAAAAACTAAACTATGGGTTTGCCCCTCCCCCACTGCCCTTTCCTTCGATTAAAAAAAAACAAATTAATAATAAGTTAGCGTGTAAATAATTTATCAAAATAAAAATATAATATTAACCACCACAGTCAATAAACTGTGATATTGACAAATTTTCTTTTTTTGTATATTATGGTCCTAAAAAACACAAAACACAATATTTATGCATGCAATCTATACAAGTCATGGTGAATGTGACCGTAGGGAACAGATAAATATATTTAGGATTATTTTGGCGATAGTGGAACTTCTTTTTTACAATTTTGTTTCGGATTCAGGTTGGTCGGTTAGTGTTGTAATTATTTATTTAGGTACTAAACATTATAATTAAACGTCAGCACTCGCGTTATGAGTATTTTAAGCGTTATAGGCGTTATTTTACGCATTTCATCTTCGATTTAAAACATAAATGTATTTTATTTTCCAAATGGTATATATGTAGTTGAAATTATTTCTATCTTCATATAATCTTATCTATTTTCGAATTATAAATTTTTCAGGTATTTTCAATCTATCAGTTTTGAAAAGTTTTTTCCCTAAGTATTGTGAAAAATTGTGATAATTTCTCTCATCACGTGGGTAAAGATGTAAGCAAAAGTTGCGTTAGTTTAATATAAGTCGCACCCAGTATATTAAAAAAAAATTGAGATAGAAAAACTATATAGAATCACACATGCACACTAACACTTATATCTTTTTTGCAAAAGATATTTCATTGCAAAACAATTGAAATAGATGTAAGTACATTTCTTATTTTGGTTATCGAGGGGAATACATTCGCTTTTCTTAAGAAAATTTATAAATGAATACTTTCTTAAAAAATATAATATGGGTAATATAATAAAACTTAATGATTTTTCCTAAATATTGCATGCATGATGACTATAAATTAAAAAAAAAAAAATATTTTATTAAATTTTTGTTTTTTTTGTTTTTTTTTTCGTAGAAAGAAAGAATTTTAATAACTTTTTTCAAGTAAATTTGTGAAATTATATACACTCTGTATAAGAGATTGATGCAATGTTAAGAAAATAATATTATTAAAAAAATGCTTGCCGAAAAATTTGATAAATTCAAGCTAAATTCTTTTCATTAGAGGATTGAATATTAAGAAATTCAATTAAATATCTGGATATTTAATTAATTCGGAATGTTGTATTTCAATTGTTTAACCGTCTATGGTTTATGGGCGTAGACAAGGGACTATGAATATGTCAAAAAAAAAAAAAAAAAACAATGATCTAATGAAACAATTCCGATGTTTTTTGGTTTAAGGATTCGAATCCTTAACTGTAGCAATTACATAAAGCAATTATAAGCATTGTACCTCCATATGCATCAAAAAGTTATTGACCCAATAAATTCAATAATTGAAAACAGAAAATCATAAATGATTAAACACGCATTCAATAATAAACATGACAGATATAATTTTCATTTTTCATTTATTTCAACAGAACAAACATCATATCATTTAACTTTCAAGTTTTTCATACATATCTACATACATTTTTTATATATTTATAAGGATCATTAAATATTTTCTACTGATAAAGCATAAAACATTGTACATATTAGACTGGGGTCAGACGTAGTATTGGATAAACGTTTTCAGAACGGCAAAAAATTTCGGAAATTTTTTTTTATGTTGTGTTGAAAATTTTTGAATTGAGGATGTATGAAATTGATGAATATTCCATTGGGGACGATTTTCATGTGAGACAAAAAAGTTGATTCTTGTACCAAATTATTCCTCATACGCTTCTTCCTGTTTCACAAGTTACTGTTTTTTAGTTTTTAGCTTCTGGTTTCTTAGAAAGATTGATATAGGCAAATTTGGAAACAAAAACTGGAATTTTAGGCTAATATCTTACAACTGAAATTTACAAACCCCCTAAAAATTTTGCTGGTACGGCGGCACCCTAAACTCGCACTTGAAACACATCTAAGAACACTCTTTATTAAGCTACATTTTCCAAACTAAGCCGATTTTGATGATCATCGCCAATTTTTAAGTTTTTTCGAGTACGGAACCTAAAACTTTTACTTGAAACATAGCTAAGAAAACTCGCCATTAAATTACCTTTCAAACGAAACAAAAAAATCAAAACCGGATCATCCGTTTAGGTGCTACGATGCCACAGATAGACAGGCACACATACATAGCGGTCAAACTTATAACACCTTTTTTTTTAGTTCGGTAGTTAAAAATTGCAATTTTTAAGTTGAAGGGCCATATAAACCTCGAATTTCCAAGTCCCGACAAACTGATTTTAACATTTTACGCATTATTAAAAATTTTTGACATGGAAGCCCCTGGCTGTGATAATATTAATAGAGGAAAAGAATAATTTTGTATATGGCCGTTTAAACAGACTCTCAAATGCTCCAATTGAGTCTCGACCTAAAATATTTTTGTTTATTGATAAATAAATACAAAATAAGTAAATATATTCTACACTCGCTAACAAACTTATCGACTGAATTCAACTACCTACCTTTGCGTATCTTTAATAAGTACACACATGTATCAGTATGTTTGATGGTAGGTAGGTAGGTTGTTGGCTTGAATGTAATCAAGTGTATTGATGTGTAATGAAATGTAATAATCAATTCATAAATTGTGTATCAATAGATGATTGAACAACATGAACTAAAACATATGTAAGTATGTTATATGTATACAAACAGTTTATTAATGTTATATTTATTTAACATTGTACGAGTATAAATGTGTAGCGTTACAAAATGGTGCGAAAATTTCATGCGGGAATAAATCCAACGCTTTACGGACCATATGAAAACTTTATACACTTACAAAAATCATCCAATCCTTGAACTGAGTTGAATTGCAGTATTTGCTATTCATAGGCTTAAACCTACAGAAAATGTAATTTTGATCGTAAAATAAAGGAAAAATCCATTACTTTACTTTTGATATTACATTGTGAAAAACAAAAAATTGAAAATTTTTATCTATTTAGGAGAAAATAACAAAAGTTTAAGCCTAAGTCTGAAATTATGGGCAAACAACATGCTATCTCCACAAAATACAGGTTAAAAATAAAGAACATTTTTGGGTAACTTTAAAAAAAAAAAAACATCCTCATATTTGTTCGTAAAGCTTTCCGTTTTTGATTTATACAGGGTGGGTCATTTTAATCTAAAATGGCTAATAGTTTTGTACTTAACGTATCAAAAATATAAATATTATCCGAGATAATAAAGGAGAACTCTAGGATATTTCGAAATAAATTTCGATTTTTACCCCAATTTTTTATATCAATTTTTTGATATTAATATTTTTTGGTATTTCAACTACCAAGCAGTCATCATCAATATTAATTAGCTAATCGTAATTACTCTTATTGTGTATTACTCGTTGCTAATTTGGTGGCGGACATCAGTCCGCCAAATTAATTAGGAATCAATTTGTTTTTTTGTATTTTTTTGCCTTGTATGTTCTCTAAATTAATAATCGGTCGTTGTTGTATGATAGGCAAAAAATTATGTTCCTACATGTCTAGAAATATGTATGACTCGTAGAATCGAAACTGTTAACATCGCCGAATTGATAATCTATGTTAAATAGTTTCTCTTTTGACCCATGAAAAAAACATAAACTAAAAGATAAAATTTTGCATTCATAATTTTAATTTTGTGTGTTGTTAATTTTTTGTTTCTCTTTTGATTTCAGGTAAGCTATCATAGCAACAAGGAAAATTCATCGAAAAAAATTAAAATTTTCTCAAGAAAGTTTCAGCAACATTGCTTTAGTAAGAAAACATGAATGTATTTTTAGTTTTTGCTCTTCTATAGATTGAGAATAATTTCTTTAAAATATCAATAAGTATGGATGATATCGAAGAATGATATTAAAACTTGTTCCATTAGATATTCAAACTTCGATGTTTCAAACAGAAAAGAATATGATAATGACGTCGAGATATTTCAGCTACCAACCCAAGACCCATGTTCATCATTTACGAACTTAAATTCACTTTTCACGTCCTAAGCACGCTATAAAAACACCTTTACCAAAATTTTCTTCATAGCATCAATAATTTTAGGCGTTACCAACTTGGAACTAAACTTAGTACACCATTACATATATACAGGATATAAAAATTTGATGTGAAGTACCTACCTGATTCTGAGACTGCTGAGTTTCGTTTTGAATGACCACTTTGTGCAAATAATTTTCGTATATATATGATTGACTAGATAGATGTTGTATCTTAGTAGGTATATTCACTATTGACTGACAACTGACTGCTTGATTACTGCCTATTAACTAAGCAGTTAGTTAGGTGTACATGTAATGTACTACACTGATTGTATGTTTAATCAATCATTTCATATTTTACTGATACATGTGTGAGATCATTTATCATATTAAATAAAATACATCAATGATATACAATTTATTTATCATCAACTATTAAATATTATATTTACCTTTCCCTTTTTGTTACCAATTTATTGCAATCAAAGTAAGTTTTACCGATTTGGTGTAACGGATATTTATTTTTGAGGTTCATCACTTTAAAATAAAAAATAAATAAAAATATTTGTATTATCAAAGTATTCGGCTTTTTTTGGAAAGGTTATCTTGGTGCGACAGCCCTAGCACACCTAGTCCATATGGAACCTATCGTTAAATAATATTGATTCAGATGAGAAATTTCGAAATCCGTGTAAGTGCAGTTTTACTGTCACGAGCTCCAGGGCTTTAATAATTTCGAAAAAGCTGTGTCCTTGCGTTATATGCTCGCATTAAACTTTAAATAATAAAATCAACAGCCTCTAATATACCGAAGAAAACATTGAAACTTCTGAATGGAAAAAAGTTATTAATATGAGATGAGTGGTATACATAGTCCCAGTGCTCATTTGCATACATTGTCCTTGATACATACACCTCTCTAAATCAGCGTGTGGTTTAATTATGTTTAGCCTTCCAAATTTTTTTATTTACGACAGTTCATTCTAAGTGGAGTATTTATTTTCACACGAATTGGAAAGTTTGCGATCAAAAGTTCATCAAAGTATTATTTATACAAACCTCATGCTGTACAAAAAATCTTAAAGTTTCCTTCGTGCAAATTTTCTTTATCAGAATCATTGCAAGTTTTATTTTTGAACTTCAGGTCAAAAAGTTTGGCATCAGAGTATTTATATCAAATTCCTTCATTAATATCCGGAAAAAAGTATGATTAGTTTCAACTAATTTCGGCTTTAAATTTACTCATTATCAAAACTTATTTTTACACCGAATAAAAGCCTGAAGGATATAATAAAACAAATTTTTATCATAGAATCAGTGAAATAAAAATCTGCTTTCTGGAAATTGACCATTGTGCATGAGATCTATTTCATACCTATATTCCATGAAATAGCACACAAAAAATAAAGAAGCTACAAAAAATTTTGCAAATTAAAATTTATTCTAGGAAACATTAGATATTCAAAAAAATTCTAAAAAACTTAAAATAATATTTATTTTATGTAATTAGTTTATGCTTTCATAGAATATTTACCTATGTTGCAAAAAAGATAGGTTATATGGAAACTGGATCGAAATAAAGGGTTCGGTGTCGCAACTCAGGGTAAACTACCGAGGTACTGATTTCCATAATTATATTTGGCTTATCGCCAAGTGAACCAAATTTTTGAATTTTTCGGGTTAAAATTACCATATAAACTGAGTTTCATCAAATTCCGAAACAAAAAATTTTTTAGAATTTTTCGATTTTTTCCAAGGGGTACCCCTTAAAAAAATTGCAAAAATCGAGATAAATTTTTCGTTTTCAATTTCGATAAAACTCACTATATAAGTTAATTTTGACCCAAAAAGTAGAAAAATCGCGTTCATTTTACATTTGGGGCCTTTGTTTTCGAGATAATGTCAAAAATCGATTCGAAATATCGTTTTTCTCTGAGACAAATTGGCTCAATAGACAAATGATCCCGATTTTTGAACTTTTTGGGTTAAAATTACTTGATAAACTGAGTTTCATCGAATTCGGAAACAAAAAAAATTTTTAGAATTTTACGATTTTTTCTAAGTACCCCTTAAAAAACATTTAAAGTTATCAGACGCTTTTGGTACTGCATCCTAGACATATGCGCATACAATGTATATTTTTCATCATTATTTTTAAACAAACAGTTAAATTGTTTGTACACATTTTCTAATTTCATCTCTACCATAGTTTGAAATAAATTTCTAATGCATACAAAAGTTTCTTTTTAATAAATAAATTAATCCTTATTCATCCACTTCAAAGTCCATTTTAATATACTTGGTTTTTATAACACATTTTATTACTCCTCGAACATCGACGTACGTATTCAAAATATTTGAGGAGCTCTACGGAGAAATATTAGGTACAACAAAAACCTTTTATTGCAATATTATTATGTACAATAAATTCTTAAATTAAAATAGTATAATTGATACGAGAAATTTTAAGACATCATACTCGAGGATTGTGATCGCTTATCTTTTACGAGGTCACTGAATTTGAATAAGACAGGTGAATGATGCATTAAATATATATACATATCATCGTATAAAATACTTAGTCATCACAAAGTCGACAAGATATATGCAAATTTGAATAACATATTATATGCGAAAATGACTGAAATGTTATTTTAAACCAAATATGTATTACGTTGAAAGTTTGTGAAATATTCAAGATAAAAGTGAATTAACTGCCAGCAGAAATTTGTGAACTGGATATTTGTCTGGTATCAGCGAAACATAATGACTTTCAATAGTCATTTTAGATAATAGTAATGAGGGACGGTTAATCTTCATTACCTTCTTTGATTTCAAGTTTGATCAACTAGTGAAATTTACAAAATTTAAAAAACCCCCGACAAATGCCATTTATTCTTTGTAAACCGATTTTTGGAAACTTTGCTATAAAATGTTCTCAATCGAGTCGGTTCGACCGTTTAGAGGCTAGGATGCCACTGAGAAACACACGGATGCACATAGATAAACACTTTAAACTTATAACACGCCTTTTTAAATCAATATCAAAGTGATGGGCAAGGACATCAGATGAGATGAAAAGGATACTTAGAGATAGAGTGCTATCATTTTTTGGGACAAATTTTTGGAAATATTTTAATTGAAATTGAAATATTTGAGTTGACTTTGTTCTTTTGAATTATTGTTTTAAATTACCTAATTATTTTACCATTTCACTTTTCCAAATTAATTAAACCGGGTTTATTTGACCATTCATTTCCATAGTAATTATATGACATGCCTTTTCCAAACACACAGACACACATACATGGCGGTCAAACTTATAACACCCCTTTTTTTAGTTCGAAGGTTAAAAATAATAGAAAGCAATTATATCTTTATTTTATGACAGTGAAAATTTTACCTTCAACATTTATAAAACTTTTTGTACAATATTTTATAGCTAAAATAATTAATTTATATAATAAAAGACATTTTGACTTCAACCCAAGCAAGCAATGAACTCTGAACTGAATTGAATTGAAATAATAAATTAATTGTACTGAAATTTATTTTTAAATTTGAATATATCTAGATAATTATAAAGTGACATTACATAACATTACATTATTATTTTAAGATAACATTACACATTACATGAATATCATTTGCAGAAATACAAATTTAATTATTATTATCTCATGTTAATCATTATATAATTATAATACAATGAATAATATTATATAGGATGAGTTTTTAAGCCAACTAATATTTTTTAATGGTCTATCTTGCAAAAAAAATAAACTGGCAGTACATAGTCGGTGTGGTACTGAAGTTGTGTGTGTGCGACAAAATTCCCAGAAAGGGAAAAAACATTAAAAAAGGTCTTGTTAGCCTTCGTGGATTATTATTTGGTCATGAACTGTAACTTATGCTGGAACGATCATTATCTCCATAGATAAATGATGTGTTTTATCCACTTTTCAGATTCTGTTTATTGAGTTTTCCAAATTTTTTTATTACTCTTAAAAAAAGGGCTCAACTAATTCTGCTGAAAACTCTTTTAGTTCTTAAATACGCGATTACTCGTTGAATAAGCCCAGCGCGAAATAATTGAGGCGATAGAATCCGAACGAACATACGCGCATATGTACACACACACAGACATAACATTGAAAAAGCTTGATTCGGATATTGCAGCCTTGAAATCGCGGAAATATGTAAAACTGTAGATTTTCAAGATCGGTCCCATTAATAATACTATGCAAAGCTTAAATAATAATGCAAAAAATATTTTTAATACAATAATAATAAAATAAAAACCAATATAATACATGCACATTATGTATACTCATCAAATATCTTCGTCCATTTTATTGTGAGATTCTTCTTTGGACAATGCCATAATTAAACTAGTAACATTCTGTACCAATATATCATAATTAAATTTGGTATTTGTATAGTTAAATTACATTTAACTGTGCGGCAGAATAGATAGATATGTTTGAAATAAAGACAAATAATATAATTTAAGGAACATTAGAACGGAAGAACAGAACAGAGAACGATAATATATAAAGCATCACCAACCACATAGCAAGTAACATACTTGAATTAAAATTAGTATTATATTTTAAGTACTTATACTTATGACAACGTTATGTTATGTTATGTCCTTATCATATCAAGAGTTTTGTCTGTCATCATTGTCATTGTCAACATTCCAATTGATTATAATCACAAACAAACAAAAACATGAGGTGGTTGGTTTGGTTTGGGGGTGGGGAAGGGAGGCAGCTCATTGTATCTAGATCCACATGTATTGTTTAAAAAGATGTTTTTATAAAAATTTAGAGAGCTTTTAAAACAAGTACTGCACGCAGTTAAAAGTCAAAATACCGACCCCTGTAATCCTTTTTGAACAAGTTTTGATCGGTTAGGTTAGGTTAGGTTAGAGTGGCTGTCCTGGGGTGGGACACACTTAGACCATAGGGTCCGTTGTGATATCGTAAAAGAGTTGGCCCATCCCCGGCCACTACCACATGAACCATTTGGAGCGGTTTAAGAACAGCAGGAGGGTCGGAGAGGTCGTCAAAGAGAGGCTGGCTCAAGTAAGTCCATCTCCCCATGACAAGAGCTGGGCAGTGACAGAGCAGATGAGACATTGTCTCCTCCTCGTCACCACTGTGACAGCTCCTGCAGTAGTCGTGATACACTGCCAGTCCTAAGCGTTCAGATCGGTGTTCAATTCAAAAACTTACAAACGCCGATGCTAACTTAAATAAAGCTACTATTTTTTACTGAAGGTGTCATTCGCAGCCGCGAAAAGTTTCCCAATCAGAAAAGAAAAGCCAGTTTCTTTCATGGAAAATTGCAAAAAACTTTATCTTTTGAAATAAAAGATTGAAATGTTGAAATAATTTATAAAGAAAATTCAATTAAAAATTATTTTCATGGAAGCGAAAGAAAAACAGATCATGTATATGTTATTCGTATTTTTATCAAATTGATTTGATATCCATATCCAGAGTAACTAGTCCGTCATCTTGAGTGTTCCGCCATATTGAATTTAGAATGACGTAACTCAGTGTACTATGCATTGTCATCCAAACTAAAGTTGCATTCAAATATTTTGCTCAATTGGTTGAAAATGCACTTCCATTTGATTTGCATTTGTGTCGTTTTCTTCTCAACAAACTCTTTCATTTGATATCCATAACATAGGAGTGCATAAAAAGTAACTAGACTATCACCCTAGCATTTCCATCCCAACTAAACGTTTTAACAAAATTTCATCTCAATCGGATGAGAAAAACTTGTTTAAGTCTTAGGAGCGAGCAATTGAATTGCAACATAAACATCTGTGAACGTAGAATAAAGCCAATATTGTACATATATTTAATATTGAATTATAGTTGAATTGAATTGTTAGTTAATTATTAACAAAAGCCTTTTATTCATTAATTCATTAGATGAATTTGTGTACCTACCTATCTACCTACTAAATGTATGTACCAAGCTCGAACTACCTACGTAGGTACATCGTACTAAATATAATCAGAAGTTATACAAGTACATTGTACTAAAACTCTACTCCATACGATGGATGATGAATTTGTCAATCCATTTTCAACAACATATTTTAATTTGTACCGATCATTTATCAATCAACGTTATAAAATGTGATTCAAAATACTTTAAAATCGAAAATGCGAGATAAATTCTACAACTTTAGAAAATTTTCTGGAGCCAGGAAAATTTAAGCTATTTTCATTAGGATTTTCTAAGTGCTTAGTTACCTGACACTATAACTTAAGTTTACTACTGATAAGTGTCCTGTAATATTGCCTTCGTATATGATTTATTCTACATCTTAAAAAAAGCAAACTCAACCCAATTTTTTAGTCAAAATTAATACTGATTTGTATACAAATTGGAAATCATCATACTCATAATCGAAATCATACTCATCCAATAATCTAAAAGAACTGATCTCGGTAAAAAATTTTAAAATCACTTTTTAGGAAAAATTATTTTTCTGTTAATTGAAGACAGTAAAATTTGTTTGAAATGCTTAAATTATACCCTGTGTATATGTAATATATACCAAGGTATTCTAAATTTAGACCCAAGTTTGTAACGCTTAAAAATATTGATGCTACGAAAAAAATTTTGGTGTAGGTGTTCATAAAATCGTCTAATTAGTTCATTTCCGGTTGCCCGCCTGTCTGTGTAGACAAGATAACTCAAAAATTTTTTATGGCGTGTTCAGAACGTAAAAAGTGAGGCTAAGTTCAGCAACAAAGGTTAATTAGATCTTTGGTCCGTAGGACCCATCTTGTAAACCGTAAAAAGGTAGACCAAAAGTTGAATTGAAAAAAAAAATGTTCTTTCTAAAAAAATAAACAACTTTTGTTTGAAACATTTTTTCGTAAACGTCACTGTTTATCCGTGAAGGCGCTAATGAATAGAAAGTTGCAGATAGTTTTAGCTTTATCTACGGCCGAAAGGCAAAGGCACTGATATTCAACACTTTCTATACAGTGTATTTCAACAATTAACTAGTTTGTTTTCATAATAAAAATTCTTTGCCGAAAAACTATTTTCCTAATAAATTATTTTTACGTTTGTTGAAAGTATAAAGAATATCTATCTTTTTATAGACGTGTCAGTTTGGTTTTGGTAAAATCACTCCATTAAAGAATCTTTAATCGTTTAATAATTAATAAATGTTCATTAGTAAATAGATCATATTGTATTATATAATTTAGTATTGTTACATAACATACTTGCGTTTGCATATATAATACTAGTGTATGTGTATATAATGCTTCTATATATAGAGCAGCATATTTCACTTCAAAGTCAGAATTTGAATTTAATTGAGTCATTTGTGTAGTGTAGTGTACTATATGTATGTATGTATGTATGTATACATGTATGTATATATGTATTTATATAAATTGTACCGACCTCATGTATGTATGTGTTTACAGGATGAAACTATTGTATATACCGAACATCAAACGTATACAGGTGGATACCTTCAAGAACTTCAAGAAGAATAAGTGAAAATCACTTATTTACTTTTGAGATATATTTGTAGAGTGAGAACGCGGTATCTTAGAAAGAGAGAAAATACAATTCTCTAATAATAGTTGTATTAGGGCAGTAAATCATCCTGTTTAGGCTCGAAGTATCCATTATTTGCTTATTTCCATATTTCTGTTTGCAGTTTTGTTTCCAAAATCCGACAAATGATTTCATGCTGATAATATCTTAAGGATGTATGAGCATGACAACAATGTTTGATTTAAAGGCTCAAAATTTGATTGTAGGTAGTCTTTTACTCAAAGAATATGTGGTTAAAATTTCAGCTTAGGTACCCGTGCAAATTTTTAAGAAAAAAGTCATTAAAAATCGATATAAAATACATTGGCTCTTATGGAGGAATCTCATAAAACGACATATTTTGGAAGTTTTTGATAATTTTCATTTGGAATGAATGAAAACAAATTTAAAAAAAAACTTTTTAATAGAAAGTAAACATATTAGCAATGAATTAGAAAAGAAAAAAACTAAGTGTCACCGTGCATATAAGGGATGTAAGAGCAGGGTAGATTAAGGGTTGAAATTATTTTTATCTTATTTTCAACTTTGATGATGAATTTTGTTATAACTTCATGAATGTAGACGAAAAATAAGAATAAAATTTTTCGATATGTGTCTTGGTTTTCGAAATATCGAAAGCTAAATAATTAAACAAAATTTTCAATTTTCGATATTTTGAAAATTAAGCCAGATATCAAAAAATGTTATTCTTACTTTTCGTCTTATATCGTCAAGTAATAATATAAATTTATCATCAAAATTGAAAATATCTATTTTTAAATTTGTGCCTCCACTACCATGCTCATACATCCTTAACTACACATCCTATTTAGGCTCGAAGTATCCATTATTTGTTTATTTACATATTTCTGTTTGCAGTTTTGTTTCCAAAATTCGACAAATGATTTCATGCTGATAATATCTTAACTAGCGAAACAGTAAGGTATTCTAATCTTACTGTTAACTTTACCTTAATATATAATAGTAGATATGAAACCTGAAAATCCTTTACGAAGACCGAGCGATGACCTACTGGAGCAATTAAAATGGTTTCTTTGAACCTAAAGAGTTTGTTATTCAATCGTAAAATCATGAAAAGTTCACCAAAATGAAGATATTCTGAAGTGGTCGCATTCACTAGAATCAGAAAGATGTTGAGCCTTTTCAGGAGGCGGATAAGAAACAGAAAGATATGATTACCAAACTCGTTGCACGTATTAAACACCCTGTGTAACCCACATATGTATCGCATTGTAACAGTAATGTATTGTAAATGAAGTAACAGAACTCTCAAAGTGTCATTGTCATTATTGTATGTAAAGTCATTTAATAATGTATACATTTTTATACCATACACAACATTCATATAAAACTGTAAACGTGTTATTTGAAGGTATGCATGTATTGTATTTTATCATTGTTCTACGACAGACCTATATAAAATCATATATAAAGTTAGTTTTGGTCTATTTTATACACGTCGATACAGTAAAACCATAATAGCCCATTTTCAAATAATTGTCATGATAAAGAGTTTTGGATTACATGCGTGATAAGAGTAGTTAAGTGAGCCATTGTTAAGTTATAACATAATTCACCATCAAAATTGAAAAAATATAATTTTTTTAATTTGTGTCCCCACTACCGTGCTTATACATCCTTCATTAGACGGGTTTTTTTTGCTTTCAAAAATTTCTTAAGGTTTTAACTTTAAATAGTTTTTTTTTTAAATTTCCACCGACTAGTTTTGGAGAAATCCATGAAAACATATCATCCATCTACTGTTTTCCCATAAGACCTATGCTAAAATTCCTACTTTTGAAGTCATTTATTTATTTAAAAATATACTTAAAATTACCCTGGGGCTCTTACATCTTTAAATGGGTTTGTTTCGAGATAAATCGATTATCTCTCCGGTATAAAAACTTTTTGTATTGACTTTATGGTGATAGCTCTAAAACAACTTGCCCAGAGTGAGTGAGACGACTGATATATCATTTTGGGTGAGTAATCTTTGAGATATCGTCCCTGAATTATGTACGAAAAGCTCTTTAATCGAAGAAACTGTCCATATTTCTCGAAAAATAAACATAGTCTTTTAAAATTGTTCGCTGGTCAGTTTCGATTGGTTTACGAGGTACCACTGTATTAATTTTATGCATAGGTACAAAATTCCTACACCAATTTATTGTATAAATGTGGGGTGTATGCTTGTTCGCTCGTATGCACTGCCATACTCGTGTTTTATAATATTATCTGGGAATGTGTACAGATTACAATTATATTGTTGAAATACAACATTTATTGTACATGTCATTATAATTAATACACGAAATTTTGTATGGTCAAGCAAAATTTTAAACTTCTAAAATATCCTACCAAACATTTATCATCATTATTATTAGTATTATTGTGTTAAATGTGTGTGTGTGTTTGTGTGTAATTTTATTATAAAGCTTGTATTTTATACCCTCTGTAGGTTGATTAAATATAATATAAATATTTTATTAGCGAAGCCAAGAACGTATTTAATAACGACATATTACGTCCTATGCCGAGCTATATACGGTTGTGACTGAATTTAAGGTGCCTAGCTAGGTGAGGTGTAGTCATCGGTCGTTTTTCAGTTGATTGAAAAAGACAAAAATTGGAAAAAAAAGGCAGACTGATGCGCAGTACAAAGTGACCGAGAGGACTAGACCTCGCTCAGATAGGCGACTTTTTCTTGCTATTCTCTCCACTCTAGTTTTACGCCCTTATTACATACGTTCTTAAGTGAAGCAATGTACTGGTTATTGCTTTCAAAGGGTTAATTTTGATGGTGTATGTAAAAAAAATATTAATAATCTGTCAATATTTGATATTTGTAATAATAAATGGTTTTTTAGGATAGCTTCAAAAAATGACTACATGCAAGTTTTCGTATTTGATTGTTATCAATTGGAGGGTTTTAAGGTTACATGGCCACTGTTCATGATAATAACCCATCATATTATTTTGATATCAATGAATATTACACTAAATAAGATTAAAATAAATGAGATCTGTTTTCAAAAGTCATACTTTGTAACCTTTTGTTGTTTGATATAAATTCTCCACTTTCTATTATATGAAATTATAAATTCAAAAAAAAAAAAAAAAAACTGTTTGATCAATTAAAAAGCAACAACAAAATCAAATGAATTTATAATTTTTATTGATCAGATCATATTGAAATTTGAATATTAATAAATAAATTATAGAAAAAAAGGTTATTCATGTTCCCCATTTAAATTACATCTCCATATTGTATTGTTAACGCATGATTTTGGATAAACATATTCATCAAATAATATTTTTTTTAATTATATTATTCCATTTATAGGGTGAACAAAAATTTTATGTCTTATTTCCAATCATTTTTTTCATCTTTTCTTAAAATAACAAAGATTGAGAACAGTCTTAACCTATACAAAATGTAGAAAATTTGACCGAGTTATCCCAAAAGGATTTGATTTTGGAATCAATCTGTCATAAAACCTGTAATTCCATTGTACAGTCAAACAAATTTTGGAGTATTTTTCGACATATTTCTATTTTCGTTGAAGGGATTATGGGTCTCTTTTTGGATAAAAATCATTATCTTAAGTCAATTATAAAATACGAAAGCTCGACCACCTCTGATGATTAAACAAGTACTATTTAGTATTGAAATCTTGTGTTAAGTTAATCTTTGGACATTAATATAACATTAATTGTAGATTTAGAAGAAGTACGTCATTATTTTCGTGTATATTTCGACTCGCTTTACATAACGAGTGTTTTTTAGAGATCCACAAGTTTAAATTAAAATAAATCAAAGAAAAATATTTAAAAAAGTAATGAAATTGACTTTATTGGAAAGATAGTTTATGGCATTTATTTTTAATCTATAAGCGTCTCCACATTTCCCCATAAAAGAGTGGATTTACATGTCCCCAAAGAAAATAGCCTAATATTCGATCGCACGTAATTTTCAAGCGTTCTTGTGGTGCGAGTCTATTTATTATGCAAATGCAAACCAAAATAAACAAAAAGCTACTGTATACTGTCAAATTAGTTATCAAAAAGTTTGTTGCCAACTTAAATATGTGAAATTGTAAAAAAAAACTCTTTAATTTTAAAACTTGTAAATATTAAATTGGTATATTGCTTAGATAATAATATAATTGTAAATGAGACTGAAATTGTATGTTTGTTTATATACGATTTTCTATGTTGAATAAAATGACAAATTCAAACAAAATCATCAACCACTTATACCAAGTTGAGTGGTATATGTACACAATACATGTATGTACCTACTTATATACTTATATAATATTCCATATGAAATACTTCAATTAGCTGATACAATATGATTCGTGAAAATGTTTTTGCTTAAGGGTCTCCAAATGTAAGATTTAGATAAGCCACTACTTAATGTCGATTTTCATTTTCTAGAGAAATTCAATTTTAAACATTCGAAAATTGTATGAATGTTATTCATAGGGATTTAACAATATAACACAAGAAAAGTTTTAAAATAATTTTAATCTTAATAAAGGACTTCGCATGATTAGATAGGAAAATGGCTTTCTTTGAAGTGTTATCAAAATGTGCTTAAATGGGTGTTTTTCGAGCTATTGGCTGTCCACGAAGGACACACTTAGGCTATAGAGCCCATTGTGATACCATATATGTGTTTTACCACCTTTCCGCTAATAATTTCATTTTTCAGCTCCTCAATTTCAGAGGCTGAGTGCACCTCCTTCATTCATATACCATGCACTATACCAGCCCATCAAAACTATTAATTAAATTAACACTCTCGATCAAATTACGTTTCAAACAAAGAAAATATCCATCTATTTCTAGTGAAGTCCAATTCATGAAAATGAATTGGAATTGCAAAATAATTTTAAAATACATTTTCCCAGATTTTATTTAATAATCGAAGGTTATCGCAATTCAAATTTTTATTCATTGCTTTATGCTTGCTTATTCTCTTTATTTTCTTCTGGAGTTACTTTTCAATATTATTGTTTTCCTTTTTACAACTCTTTTATATTGTTATCAATTTGTATACACTCTGTATAAATTAAAAATAACAAACAAATGAATATATAAACAAACTTCTGTCGCATTTCTGTTTTTCAAAAGAATTATTAAATTTCTTACAGAATACACAAAATCATCATCAAGAAAATAATATTTTCAAAAAGAGATGAAATGAAATATCAAAATATAAATATATGTATGTTAAAAAACCACTATTCACTGACTAAAGTTCATGGGAACTGGGTAACGGTCTTACAAACACAAAGACATAAATCTCAAATATTTGATGAAGTTTGCGATCATCGTAAATAATAGTTGTCTTTGATGTCCAATGTGCTATCAGCAATATTATGAAAAGAAATTTGAATCTTTTTCAGAACTTTTAAATCTATAGAGCGTTTATCCGTTAGTATGATAAACCAAAAATTAGAAAAAACACTGAACTATTGCTTAAAAGTACATTTTAGATCATCAGTGAGTGCACTTGGGGTTCATTTCTCTCGACAAAGAGAAAGGTGCGTTATAAGTTTGAAACGTCGACCTAGCACAGAGTCTTTGTCGCATAGAAATTTGCAAACGGTTTTAGTATAAGAGGCGGTCGCCTTTGCCTACCTGATAATCAGATCATCTGATATATTTTTAGACATCTTTAATGAAATTTAATTTATTAATAAACAAGCTTATGATAGCTTGTTTTTTTTTGCAGGCAAGCCTATACCGTTATTTTCGTAATTAAATTATCTTGCTTCTGATATCAATTTCGATTGGTTAACAGATAGGTGTGGATTAGTTCCTACCGTATAAAATCTTAACCAATCGAACATAGCTTTCGTTAAACAATCGGCATTGGTATCAGAAGAAAGACAAATTAATTACGAAAATACTGGTATAGTCTTACCTGTAAAAAACCGTTATTCATTATGGAATCATAAACTAAACTAACCACAAAGCTAATACCCGTTGTCAAAGCGGATTTCAAACAAAAGAGCTTTGCCAACTCAACTATGGACATTTAAAAAACATTTTTATGAACAAATATAAGATAAAAGGTCACTCAAGATTCTGTTAAAGAACTAAATGTTTGAATTTGAAACTATCACTGATTTCTCAACGCGTTTCCCATCACATATATATTCATATTTGTATATTAATATGTTTAAAGATTTTTTGTTCTTTTTTTTTTTTTTGAAGATTATTTTCTTTTATAAAAATTTCTTTCACTTGAAGTACTATTTTCTGTTTTCTAATTTGTTTGTGTTTTGTTCATTGAATTTAAAAATCTGTGTATGTATGTTTGTTTGTTTGTTTGTCGATGGGTTTGACAAAAATAAAAAAAATTATAGAAAAAAAAATATACAAACAGAGCAAATATCACAAAAATAACAACAAAAACAAATAAACAACATGAGACAAAGGAGAGACAACATTAGAGAGAAGCTTGAACTAAAAAAGCAAGGAGCAAGCAAAAAAGTACAAAAAAATGTTCTTTTTTTTTAGAAAGATGGAGTAGTAGATAGATATATTAAAATGTATGTATGATTTTTTTAAAAGGAAATGAAAAATATAAAAGAATATATTAAATACTTGGAGATCTAAAGTAAGCATACATCATAGATTGTATAATATTGGTAAAAGGTTGATTGATTGTGTTTATTGGCTAACTTTGCTTGCTAAAATGTATAGGCTTTTCAAAGCCCATATTGGTTTTTTGAGCAAAATTTGGATCAATTTTGGTTCGTATCTCAAAAATTATTCGACCAGTCATCAAATGCAACCGATTTTTGTACTTTTTGGGTCAAAATTACTCTATATACTGAGGTTTATCGATATTGGAGATAGCAAAAATTTCGATTTTTTGCAATTTTTTTAAGATAATATTTGCAAAGGTCGGGATCGTATGCTTTAATGAATGTCTCCTTGTTGAAATCTGAAATTGAAATTCGACGAATTTTTTTTCTGCAATTGTACGTTGACGCTTGGTGAACCATAAACGACCCAACGTGCGTTGTCAGTGTTACATCGATCACTCTGTACTGTATGAACAAAAACAAATATATATGATAAAATCAAGATATAGATATAATCACGATCCTATATATGTATAATTTTATTTGAACTTTGTGTCTCTGTTGTTGTTCTTCATCTGCTTCCATACAAAGTTCATACCACTCTTGCACTCCTCCAGCACTCCAGTATACTCCACATAGTTCTCACTCACATCACATCACACAAGATCAACATCCATCCGATGTAGATGACTTCTTAACATAAAATATTATATATTCCAATAAATGATCACTGTATACCATTTGCATGCTAACGCTTCAATACAAAGTCAATAAATTGGCAGTAAATAGTCTGTGTGGTAGTGAAGTCGTGTGAGTGCGACCCCTGTAGGCCACACGACTAACTTCCCAGAGGGGGAAAAAACATTTAAAAAAGGTCTTATTAGCCTTCATAGATTATTCTTCGAACATGTACTGCAGCTTATGCTGGAACGATCATTTTCTCTAAAGATAAAGGTGTTTTATCCACTTTTCAGATTCTGTTTATTCGTTTGTTTTTTTTTTATTACCATTAAAAAACGGCTCAACTAATTCTGCTGAAAACTCTTTTAGTTCCTAAATACGCGATAACACGTCGAATAAGCCCAGTCACGTGTTATTGTCACAACTGGTTTGCGAGATAATCGAGGCGAAGGAATCCGAACGAGAATTCGCGCATACGTACACACACACATATACATCACATTGAAAAGGTTTGATTCGGATATTGCGGCCTTGAAACTGCGCAAATATGTAAAACTGAAGATTTTCAAAATCGCCCCCATTATATTAACTTCTTCTGGGAAGTTAAAAATTATTCACACGACTAAATTGGTATTTTAGATTCAATATCTACAGTCAAATTATGAAAATATTCAATTTTTTGATCACTAAATCCCAATTATAACAATATTTTGTTTTATGGTGATAATTTTGTGTGGCGTAGTTCATTCCAAGAGGTATTCGACAAAATTTTATTTATTTTTCGACAATTCAACTTCTAATTATTGGCTTTTTCTATCAAACTAGTCAATTTTATATACTATGGTGGAAGCGACAAAAAATCCATCATACCATATATATTGATATATAACATAATTAACTTTCGCTTCCACCATTTTCCATCTGTATAAATTATGACATTAATAAACTGACTAAATTTTAACGTGTAACTCAATAAATTTTAAATTTTCAAATAACTGGATTGTTGTCGTACAAATCGACAGATAATTCCTGTACTCTCTTTGTCGTGTTTTCTCTGTGTTTAGCTAAGTTTTTTTTGTGTTTACTTTTACTTCAGTGTACTTGTTTGTTTGTATTTAACTTGCGTGTATATCCTATAGGTATCTATCTATCAACCTTAAAACCTTTTCTACCTACGAGATAATTTTTGATCGATCGGGTGATTCAGAATTTCGGTAAATTGGTATACGTGTTTCAAAACATTCCTCATTGGAAAACAATCTATTGAGAAAAAATCACTTACGACGTTAGCAGTCAATTTGAAAATTTTATGCAATGACTAGGTTATTTAAAGAGAGTGGTCTTTTATTTATTTTTACATTTGAACATTGCTGTTGTAAATTACTATGGTTTCTTATATCCATCTATTAATTAAACGGCTGCTGAAAACGAGACTAGGGAAAACCAGGGTTCTGTACCCGAATCATTTGCCGGGAGTTTAAATTTAGTAAATTCTCATTGTTTTTTTTTTTTCACTACAAAATTTTTTAAAAGTTTTTCGTTGTAAATATTAAATACTTGCACAGTGCCATCCCATGAGAATATCAGGAGATCCAAGTGTAATTACATTACAATTGGTTTAAATGAATCACCCTGTATGTGTGTGTATGCAAAACCAAACAGATATAAACAGACTAAAAAGTGTAGGAAGATATTTGATTTGTTTTGAGTTTGTGAGTTTGTGCTGTTGTTGATCATAATATTTATGATGAGGTTTGCTATTTTTGTACCTCCCTCAACATTTTCCTCTTCTTGTACGAAGTTCTCTCTATATCTACGTGTATTATCGTTACCGTTACCTTACGATCATGATTTGTTGTTGCTTTCTATTCAAACAAATCACTTATATCGTAATTCCTTCACACAAAACACATTTACAATATAAATTTATAAAGTGTCCCAAATTTCTAATATGTATCATTTGAAAATTTTTGTGAATCCTTAATGACGTTAAATAGTCATTGTGTCAGTCCTAAGCAGGTATAAAACTTGGTTCTTCTCTTTAAATTATTCCTTTGTGTTAAACATTAAAATAATATAGCAAAGTTTTCAAATAAGTCATCTAGTATTGTTTTATTGTATCGATCCTATCAGGAGGGTAGAAAGTTGTATAAACAAGGTATTGTTAGTCGTACATACTTACTTAATTTAATAATGACACCATATATATTATATTCTTTTTTCGCATCCCATCCTATATATATATATATATAATTTGTGTATATTATATTTTAAAAATATAATATATTCAGCTCTTTCGTTCCATGTTGTCTATGTTATTCTACATTCATTCGTTGATTGTCGGTATTATTTTGTTATTTTATTTTTTGTTTTTCATCCATTTATTCATCCAGTCAGTCGTTCCATCCAGCCATACATCCATCCATGCTCAAAACTGTTTGTTCTTTTCATATTATATAATACGTTTGTTCATTTCAATCAAATTTAATAGAAATAAACAAAAATAAACAAAAATTGATTCAAAAGACACACAAAAAATTGTTTTTTAAATGTTAAATTAAGTTTAGAGGATTGAAAATATTTTTATGGTCTTGAAAATCAGTTAATAACAAGTGAAAACAAACAATTGACTGAGTTAACTGTTGAAATACTATGTATAGAAAGTGGTGATTACTCTGTCACACTACACATACATACATGGCACAAATATATAACAGATATTCCGATATAATACATACTTTACAATTTGCACATAATTTGCACGGGTTAACAGTGATGTTTACGAAAAAATGTTTCAATCAAAATTTTTTTTGTTTATTTTTTGATAAGGAACATGTTTTACATTTAAACTTTTGTTTTATCTCTAATGATTTACAAGATCGTGCCTACGGACCCAAGACATAATTGACCAATGCTGCTCATTTACGAAATCGACCTCACTTTTTATGTCCTTAGCACGCTATTAAAATTTCAGCTTGATAATTGAGTTCCGTGATGACAGACGGACAGACGACAGACAGACTGACAGACAACCGGAAATGCACTAATTAGGTGGTTTTATGACCACCTATACCAAAATTTTGTTCATAGCATCAATATTTTTAAGCGTTACAGGATTCGAGAAGGAATTTAGATATTGCATAAATTCAAATTTTTTTCTTTGTTTTTGGGTAAACACAAAAACATGATAAAGAGCAAAATAAACAACAAAGATTTTTTTTAAAATTTGAATGATAATGGAATTTTTATTGTTTATTTTATATAATAAATTCACATTTTAATAACGTATTTTATTTTCATAAATAAATTATGAAAATTCATATTTTTACATTTTATTATGAATATTAATTAAAAAGTGTTGAAAATGAAAATTGAGACATGCAAATATTTATCATTTTTTGAAACATGCAAATAATTCAATATTTGTGAAAAAATATTTCTTTGTAGCGAATAAATTTGGTAAAGGAAATATTTGCGAGTTGCCTATTAATGTAAAAAATTTGATATAAAGCGGAGAAAATTTTTTCCAAAAATGTTTAAGTTAAATTCCGTTTATTTCAACCAAAATTGTGCGTTTACAACTGATACATGTTTGTTTATTTCCACAAGGAAAACTTCGGAATGTGAGGATCACAATTTTTGAAAAACGTAGTAGATTGTGGATGATTCAGAAAAAATAAATATTGTTAATCTATTGATTCGGCGTATTTTCGAGTGAGTGTAGATTCCAGGAAATTATTAATCCAATTATCAAAATAAGTATGTTTTTCGCGCTGATGTACCCTGAACAAAACCCTGCAATGAGTTTTCGAAACTTTATCTATTTATGAAAAAGATTTTCATGCAAGCTGACCTTTTAATAGCCTTTATATTAAATTACCACATATTATTCTATTTTAGGAATTTACGCTTTGTTATTTACCTTGAAAACAATAACAATATATAAATTTATCAATTTACATAAACATAGGTAACGGAAGAGTGCATAATAGCTTATGTAATGGTTAACCAGACAGGGTTGGGTCGTCCACGTGCTTACAGCTAGGGGTATTCATTTTATATACAACAAATTAATGTTATTAATTATTAATATATTGAGAAAACGAATGAACATTTGAATTAGTTTGGAGGCTATTCGTCGATGAGGATTTCATTGTGTCAGAAAAGACGATCGAGGTGTTGACCTTTATTTCTTCAGGAAGCCATGATCTAGCTCGATTTTCGAAGAGGGGTGTTATAAGCTTAATGTGTCTGTGTATCTGTCTGTTTGTGGCATCCTAACTGAATGAACCAATTTTGATTTTTTTTTTTTTTGAAAATTAATTTGATAGAGAGTGTTGCTAGCTATATATTTAAAGCTCGAGTTTAAAGTTCTATACCCAATAACAACTAAAAAAGAGGTGATCATCTTCAAGAGGCTGAGTGGTCGGTTCATCCGTTTAGGAGCTACAATGCCACAAATTAATCGATCAGACTTGATTTTGTGTCGGAATTTTCTTTAAATTTGTAATTATTACAATTGGGGGGTAAAATCGTGTTCTTTAATGTTGAAAACACTAAATCAGTTGTAGGGAAAAAAGATAATCATCATATTTAACTAAAAACAAAATTTTTTTTAACTTTTCAAAAAAACCGACACAGTGAGGTCCAAATTTTGTGTAAATTTCTTGAATAACGAATACTATCTCAATTTGTTGGTCTCATTGGTTTTTGCCTATTCAATCCCAAGCATCTACTCTTTATGACTATAATTGAATATCAATTTAAACGGTAATGAATATGATTTCAAAATCTGTTAGATATTCATGTCACAGTTGAGTTGATAGCTTAAGTAGATGTGTCTAGATAGATGCAGTCATCCTCAGTAGCTAAGTTTGTTGCATTCAAGCAAATATAATATAATGTGATACACAAGCAAACATAATGAATTATTTATAATAATTATAGTTATTATCTGACTTTGACATATAATTATTACAGAATAATGATGATATTCTCATCTTTATCTTAATGTAACGCTTAAAAAAATTCACATCTAGAAATTTTTAGAATTTCTTGTCTGTTATCAATGTATTCTTGCTTTTTGCTTATTTTTATTATAGGAATTTGCTTACGGTTGATAGAATTTTATGAAAACTCGCGACATTCATTAAAAAAATAATTAGCATCGATTTTTATGCTACAGAAAATCTCATTCTAGGTTTTCATTTAAAAATAAAAATCAATTTTATGAAAAAAAAAATGCAAATGATACTAGGAATCACTTGAATCATTTCACGAAATATGATGTTTTATTTCTATTTGAATTCGTATATTTCAAAGTTTGCAATCTGACAAGAAATTCTCCTTGAACAGGACTAGGAAAACCATGGCCTTGAAATTGATTGCACGATCTAAGCAATCTGAGATTCTCGGATGACATTGTTCTTTTTGCAAGCTCCCCACAAAAACTAGAAGGAATGATTGGTGATTTGAACAAGTCCAGCAAGATGAGAGGACTAGAAATGAATCCTTAGAGAACATGTCATGTCAGTCTTTCTGAAGCTGAGCTTATTTTACTGGATAATAAAATAGTGAAATACGTTAGCACATACATCTACTTGGGGCAGATAATACCAAACAAGGCGCAAGAGACCCGTAAAAAAATTAAGGCTGATTGGAAAAGATGTTGGTCACTTAAGAAAATACTTAATGCCAACTACCCAACAATCATAAAATCAGAAGTCTTACAAAGCTGCATCCTGCCAAATTTAACTTATGGGTGCCAAACATGGGCTTCAACTTAAGCCAACGCGAAAATGAATTACCTACCTCCCAAAATAAAATGCAAAGATTCTTGTTAAATATACGGAAAGAAGAAATAATCAAAAATGACTGGCAAATTAAAAACAAAACATCTTGAGAAGGTCATAAAGAAGTTGTTCAGAAGGGCTGGCTATGTTATAAGAACAGCAAGTGGATCAAAAGACTAACAGAATGGACACTCTTAGACAGGAACAGAAACCGGGGAAGGCAAAAGAATAGGTGGGTAGACAAAATAAAGAAGATAAGTGGAAGCCTTTGGACAAGAGGTGTGACAAAATGGAATATCCCATGATAGTATGGGAAAACAAACCAAAGGAAATCGGGATCAAAATTAGAAGATCCCTAACAAAACTTCTCTTCCCTATACTCTAAAAAGAGTGTCATAGGGCTTTATTATTATGCTACTATTATTATTATTTCAAAGTCTAAAGCAAAATTTAAGTTTTATTAGAACAGTATTTGTAATTCGATAATGATATTTGATAGACTTTAATGTTTTTAGGGAAGATTGGATGTGTAGCAGTAGCACCATCATGAATTTCATGTTGTAGGGAGGTTTTAGCTTCACTCAGCTTTGTTGATTGACTACACTTTCAATATTTTAGCTCTATTTGAAATTAATTTTAGAATGTTAACAAAGGACCCAATTATCACATGGATAATCTATAACATGAGTGTTGAATAGTGATTATCATTTAAAATAATAATAAATATATGAAAGAAATGAATAAATTTGATGATTATAGATGTATGTAATGTATTGTGTGTCTATCCTTGTCATCCTCCCTTGGGTTTAAATGAATAGAATCATAAATTTAATTCATACAATATTACAATATACAGTTATAGATAATGGATTTAACATATTAACATATAAATATTATATTATCTATCTAATTACCATTATCTGTTTATTTATTTATTTATTGAACTATTTATTTGTTAATTACAAACTAACAACTATTTATAGATAAATTATACAGGGTGTAACATAATTACTAACTTACCTCGATTGAAAAAATGTGTGAATTTAAGAAAGGGTTGAAGATTTTGAAGACTAGTTAATTGTAGGGAGCTTTACTTTGTGGAACTCCAAGCAAAGTAAATTGGAAATTTAATTTCTTCAATTCTTATTTTGAAGATTATTCAAACCAATAAACGAGAATTGTTTGATTTTTGAAAAAAGTAAATTTTTCTATTTATTTTGTATCGTTCAGAAAACAACGACTTTTAAACCAACAATCTTTCCACTAATTTTTATTTTATATGCAACTTTGCTTACTTCCAAAATATAATGACAAGTTTTATAAAAGCTCTGTCTTCTTCTGATTTTATTCGAAGGAGGCTACAGGGGAGCTTTATTGTAAAAATATTTCTGTGCACGGTCTCGATTTACGAGAAACATATCACTAAAATGAAAAGTTTCGAAGTACCTCAGTTTCAATTTCATATTAAAGAGATATGAAAGGAAAATTCTTTGCATTACCGCCAAATTTGTATCTTAAACCTATTTTCGAATTACCAACCTGCCTTTTTATATAAAATTTGAGATCATTTCAACCATCGAAATTGTATATTTTTCAAAATTATCCTTGGGTAAATAACTACTAAAATGTAAGCGATTGAATTAAGAATCATCCAAGTGAAATTTGTGTAAACTATAATTACTTTGATCAAAATGGCATTATCCAATGTGGGATTTAACCTAAATAAATATTCATGAAAGGATGACATTAATTATTTAATTTTTAATCAATTAAAATACTAAATGTTGAACGTTGATTTGTATTTGTGTACCTATACAACTTCCTTAGACATTTCAATCCAAAAGTTTCATTGCATTTTATAATAACTTTCGTATAAATGGCTACTTAAATGTTGACTTTCTGATGAATTTTTTAAATTAGGAGATTTCGAATTGAAAACATTCGCAGGAGCTGCAATAGCTAAGCGAATTTCTTCAGAAAAATCACCAGAATTCTTGTTTGCTTAGAACTGGCTAAACAAATACAAAAATAAAAAGTTTGTGCATTACGCATCCTCCCCACCCCTTGTTTATCGGTTGATTTTTCCCATTACGAATTTGACCTTTCAAATACCAAAACCGTTCATGATACTTTTATTCAAATCGGACTTAAATCGCGACCGCTAGAGAGAGTGGTTGTTTAGCAATCAGATGCTCATTTGATATTAAATAATGATTCGAAAAAAATGATTCTTCAAACTATTCGATAAATTGAAAGCCAAATCAAAACAGTTGGGTTGGGTTGGATTGGGTTGGGTTGGGTTGTTTTATATATATATATATATATATATATATATATATATATATATATATAAACGACGATGATCCTTTTTGGCATCGTTTAGGTAGGATTGATGAACAAAAATAATTCGATCGATGAACAATAGCTCCATTTCGACAGTTTTAGATCAATATCCCTTTCCGATTTCGATTTTTTTTTTGTGGGTGCTGAAGGGGATATATTTTAGATGAATAATAAATACAATATAGATTACAAGAAATATCCATCAATGTGTTTAGACCTTTAAAAGATTTGACTTCCCTTATCTCACCAATTTTTGTCTAAATTTGTAATCATTTTCGTACTGTACTATATATAAATTATGAATGTTGTTACCTTCTATATCTAGTAGGTAGTGAGTGTGTAATATCTATGTATTTATCTAGTTTGTTGCATTACCTACCTACCTTCTACTCTATCTACACCATTATTTTATAAATACACAATAACAACATTGACTATAAAACCAATAATAAACATAAATATATGAGTACATATTTGATTATTTTTATCAAATATAAAAAATAAAAAACATACATTTAAATTTATTTGATATTTTTATACCATGTATATATGAAATATACATAGTATTATAAGTTTTTATACCATGTATATATGAAATATACATAGTATTATAAGTTTAGTCCCAAGTTTGTAACGCCTAAAAATATTGATGCTACAAAAAAAAAATTGGTATAGGTGTTCATAAAATCACCTAATTAATCCATTTCCGGTTGTCCGTCCGTCCGGCCGTCCGGCCGTCCGTCTGTGGTCACGATTACTCAAAAACGAAAAGAGATATCAAGCTGAAATTTTTACAGCGTGCTTAGGACGTAAAAAGTGAGGTCAAGTTCGTAAATGAGCAACATGGGTCAATTGGGTCATGGGTCCGTAGTACCCATCTTGTAAACCGTTAGAGATAGAATAAAAGTTTAAATGTAAAAAATGTTCCTTACAAAAAAATAAACAACTTTTGTTTGAAACATTTTTTTGTAAACATCACTGTTTATCCACGAGGGCGTTAATTAGGTACAAATTTTATAGTATGTATTAATATAGGAATATCAAAGTGAATATCTTTTGTTATTTACATGACGTCAAAAAAAAAAAACGATTGCGCATCAACACTTGCGTATTATATGAGAATATCAGTTAAATATGTCAGATATGTATGTATCGGAAATGTGACATAGTTATCAACACTGCCTATACATGGTATTTCAACAATTAACTCAGTCAATTGTTTGTTTTCACTTGTTTTAAATTATATTTGTTGATTATATTATAAAATATTTTATTAACATAGTCTATAATAGTATTATTAGTCCATTGAAATGTTACATTGACTGATCATTTTTGGGAGGACACGATTTTATTTGTGGAAAAAGTAGGGGGGGTCAATACAACCTTAACCCCAAGTTTGTGGGGTTGGCGCCCTTGTCCTCCGCCCGCCATCTTGAAAAAGGGGTGGAAACATATTTTTCGCTGTATCTTGTAAACTATTGATTTCTCCAAAAATTTGTAAAGGCATAATTTGTAGCAAATTCTCGTGGCTACAATTTTGTCTATGTAATTTTATGCAATAAACTTAAAATTTAAAAAGTTATTATTTTTTTTTTTGTTTAATAACTTTTTTTCTTGTCATTTTATCATAAAATTAGGTCAGAGCACTATTATAGAGAATACGTTTATGAACATTTCCCCGCAAATTTTATTAATTTTTGTTAATTTTTAACGTAGTTACAGCGCTCCAAAGTTGAACGGGTTTATCAATGCATATGATAATCTGACCAGTTATACAGTCCTTCAGCCTTTATGTATGGAGATATCATAGCAGACAATTTACTGTTTCTCCATGCTTTTTCAGGATGTGACACAACATCAGCCGCCTATAATATGGACAAACTAAATTTCATAAAAATCCTTGAAAAACATCCTGAACTAGCAGGTGGTACAGCGCTATTCCTCAATGATAAAGTAGATCCGACTTTGCTCAGTGTAGTTGGCGAACGTTTTCTCGTTTCTTTATACGGTGGCAACAAGGACGATTCTCTAGACACCATGAGATACAAACGATTCTCCAAAACAGTAGCAAAAAATTCATTTAGTTTATCATCGCTTCCGCCAACACAGGATGCAGCCCGTTTCCACAGTCTCCGAGTGTATCACCAGGTCCAATCATGGCTTGGAAAATACAATAATCCTGAAGATTGGGGCTGGAAAAAGCATGGAAACATTTGGATGCCAGTCCAAAGTTCGACTCCAGCGCCCCCGGAACTTATGAAATTAATTTTCTGCAGATGCAAAGGAAACTGTGGAAGCATGTGCGGCTGCAGAAAAGCAGGGCTCAAATGCTCCGCAGTGTGCCTCCATTGCTCTGGAGAAACGTGCACCAATATTATGGAATTAACAAAATTAATGGAAGAAAATGAGTTTGAAGAAGAATTACCAACGATGACTCCAACTTTAACTCCTGTCATTCCTCAAACATTCACATTCGATGTTGAATTACAATCTGAGCCACAGCCTGGAGAATCTAAGCCACAACTTCGAGAATCTGAACGACAACCTGGCTATTCTATTTTAAAATCTTATTAATAATATGTTTAAGTAGAAGATATTGGAGCGCTGTAACTATGTTAAAAATTAACAAAAATTAATAATATTTGCGGGGAAATGTTCATAAACGTATTCTCTATAATATTGTTCTGACCTAATTTTATGATAAAATGACAGGAAAAAAAGTTAATAAGCATAAAAAGAAATTTTTGACAATATTTTGTCACTTCTTTGCTCATAACTTTTTAAATTTTAAGTTTATCGCAAAAAGTCACATAAACAAAATTGTAGCCACGAAGATTTGCTACATATTATGCCTTTACAAATTTTTTAAGAAATCAATAGTTTACAAGATACAGCTAAAAATATGTTTCCACCCCTTTTTCAAGATGGCGGGCGGGGGACAAGGGCGCCAACCCCACAAACTTGGGGTTAAGGTTGTATTGACCCCCCCCTACATCTTCCATAAATAAAATCGCGTCCTCCCCAAAAATGTTCAGTTTGGCCCTAAAATTGTAACATTTCAATGGCCTATATATGGTATGGATAGTATGTAATATTTATTTGGTATCAAGTAAATACCCCTTTACGTATCTATAACCAATTAATTTCAAAAAACTCAATAAGTTAATTTTTTTTGTAAAGTCTCATTAAATTCTACTAAAATTTATTTATAAACATACGCTTTTAAGGGAGCACATTTGTTGTAGTCACGTCATAACAAGTGAAATTTACAAAATTTAAAAACCAACCTTTTGTCCTAACCTCTGACAAAATTTTCGGTTATACGGAACCCTAAACTCGCACTTGAAACATATCTAAGAACATTCTCCATTAAATTACCTTTTTCATTAAAGGCGTCTCCATACTGAACCGATTATGAAGATCATCACCTATTTTTTAGTTTTCCTGGTACGGAACACAGGCAGGCAAACAGACAGTTACACACACGAAGCGGTCAAACTTATAACACCCCTTTTTTGATTCATGGTTTTAAACTATAAAAGTAAAATTGGTATCATAATGAAAGATCAAAGTTAAATTAAAATTGATTTACAAACATAGAAGTTCATTAGCGTTCAAAGATGTTGCCCGTCTTTATCTTGCAAAGAGTTTTATATGTAATTTCTATGGCCATACCAACAATGACGTCACTTTTAAATATATTTCTTATTCCTTGTTTAATAAGTAGTTTTAAATGTTCATATTTTGCGTACTTCTAAAAATTTTCAAAAGCAAACTTTTCTTTCCCTGCAGTGAGAATTCTTAACTCGAAGGGATTAAAAAAATGTAGTCATTATCCCCAATCTTGTTGAAATATTAAAATGTTCGTTTAGAGCAAAATAAATTATAAACCCATCACTTTTACCATTTAATGAAAAAATAATTCAGGAATTGTTTGATTGGAAAATGTGTATGAAATTAACAAGTAGCAAAACATCTATGTTAACGAAAATAGGTATACAATGTGTGATTTAAAATTGAAATATTGTTGCTTTGATATAATATATATCGATTCAATATTTGAAATATATTTTCGAAATTATATTAATATTTACGTATGAGGCATTAAATCAATATTTGTCATGTTACTGAATAACTACTTTGTAGTTTTTTTAAAACACTTACAGAATTTTGTGATTTTTATTTAAATGGTATTTTAAAATGTATCCTCTATATACAAAATTGTATCCATTATTGTTGATATGAGTAAAATCCTTAAGGAGCATAATTTGGCCAGAAAAAGTGAAGTCATAAATCGAAAAAGTAACAAATTTTATTAAATAAAGTCCAGTAGCTTATGCTATGACTTTAACAGTCGGGGCTCATTAAAATTTAGACCGGCTCAAATCTTCCCATTATAGGCCCCGACTGTTTAAGTCGCTGGTAAACTACCGGACTGGTTTCTTTCTTTTCCGGTTTTATAAAACGAAAAATGTAACCACTCCTTGACAATCAGGTAAAAAGATGCACTCTTTGCAACCGGTTTTCAAACGAAAGTTACAGACAATTTAATAGAGCCAATTAGAATCCGCAATAATAAAACCACCTTGGTTTTAGTTATTGAAAACCTGATATGTTATTTGAATATAGAGGTAATGTGAATATTGGAACCAAACTTTTTATTACATGCCATGAATATTTATTTAATCACATTCGAGACACTTATGTAAATGTATAATTGTGTGATTTTATTATCCGATGTTTCAAAAGCAAGCAAACACTGACATTTAACACTCTCTATACAGAAAATTTAATAATTAACTCAGTCAATTGTCTATTTTCAATTTTTTTTTAAATTACAGAATTGAATACAATGTAAAATACATCTCCTATTTTTATAAACATGGCTCTTTCTGTTATAGTCCTGAGGTTCAACATTTAGCAATGACACTACTTTAATAACCATATTTTCCTTTCAACAATTCTCAGTCCCTCTTATCAAATGAATAACACAAGCATTTGTTTGATAACGACAAATTAAAGTTTTTTTATTATATCTAACTTAAAAAAGATTCTTTCATTCAAAAAAATGTTACGACCACCATAAAATATTGTTAAAATCAATTACAAAGATTTCCATTAAAAAAAAATTGTTAACCTTACTGATAGCGAAGCGACCGCCTCTCAAATGAAATAAAAAAAATAGATGTTATATATAATTTGTCTGATATGATTCCATCCTCCACATAGTCAAAGATACTTCATCATTTAAAACAATCTAAGGTAAAATTCGAAAATCGAATGCAGATTATCATTAACTTTAGACTTGTTTTCATATTTTTGTATGCATTTTTTTTATACAATTCTCTGTCTAAGATGTTTACACCACCTGTGAATCAAGTCTCTGTCTAAGAATTTCTATTATTTCGAGATTTTCTTGTTTCTGCAAAACATTACTAGTCATATTATTTTAAATGAGATGATATGTTTAATTTTATAGAATAAAACCCAAAAATTGAAATTTGATCTTAAAAGTAAATATCCATAACTAGCTGGGTATCTCCGCCATGGGCGGCTGTACCTTTAATGTACAGTACTTAATAAAAAAAACACAAAATAATTCCAATTTAAGATTAGCGAAGTGAAATATCAGCTTCAATGAGCAACTTCAATTTAAAACGCAACGATTATTGTGGTATAACCTTCACTTCATATGCCGTCACTTTTGTTCACAATTTCGTTTAACTTCTAAAATTATCAGTGTTTCTCTACTAAATTATGCATGTATTATACACACAAAAAATGTATTATACACTTCCGCTTGAATCACTCAATCTATGAGAAAAAACCGCATCAAAATCCGTTGCGTAGTTTTAAAGATCTAAGCATACATATTTACAATTAAACTGTTCTTGTGCGGCACACGAGAGATTCCTGAGAACGCACGGAATTTGACGAAATTCGTCATCTGGCAAACGTCAATTATTGCGTTGTTATATTTATTTTCGTAAAATAAGAAACAAAACTCCAAAAAAGTCCTTTTTTTCATAAAAACTCAAGAAACCCCTTAAATTTCACTAATTTTAATTGTAACATTCAATTTGTGCTTTTAAAAGTGATGTATTTCCCTGGACTATCACATCAAACTTTGTAATAAAATTATATATTTGTTTCACCAGGTAAATAGAATAGATCCATTTAGATAGATGACATAGATACAGTGTAGACCCGCACCAGATACAGATACAGATACAAATACAGATAGATAGATAGATACAAACACCAGTTATTTATTTGATCAAGTAAACTACATTTTGTTAAAAGGTAATAAAATAAAATTTTAATGATTCAAATAAAAATTTACTTTTATGAGTCTGTTTTATTTATTTTTATTGAAGCACTGTACACACAGAACATACGACATAAATATTATTCTATGTGTTCTTTTTATCAAGGTGTATTACAGTTAGTGTCCGACCGAAGGTCGATTTTTGGCCGAAGCCGAAGCCGATTAATCGGCTATCGCCACAACCTTCGGCCGAAGCCGAAGGTTTAAAAACATGATTTTGAAACTTTAATATTAAAGTTGATCTCTAGAAGTTGATTTAGAGGTTATGATCTTGAGAAGTTGATCTAGAAGTCAATCTAAAGATGAATAAAAAAATTACCTTGAAATTTATTTCAAAATAATAACATTTACAACAATTCGTTCAATTCCGAAGTTTGCTAAGAACCTTCGGCCAAAGCTGAATTCAGGCCGAAGCCGAATGTTTGACCGAAGGTGGTTTTTTTGGCCGAAGGTGACCGAAGCTGCGGTCGGACACTAATTACAGTAGATAAGTTCAGATCAGTGGTACTGAAGTCTTGTGAGTGCGACCCCTGTAGTCCACACGACTAACTTCCCAGAGGAGGAAAAAACATTAAAAAAAAGTCTTGTAAGCCTTCATAGATTATTCTTCGAACATGTACTGCAGCTTATGCTGGAACGATCATTATGTCCATAGATAAATGATGTGTTTTATTCACTTTTCAAATTATGTTTATTCATTTTTTTCCAGTTTTTTTATTGCTATTACAAAACGGCTCAACTAATTCTGCGGAAAATACTTTCAGTTTTTAAATACGCGATTACGCGTCGAATAAGCCCAGTCATGTTTTAATGTCAAAACTGGTTCGCGAGATAATCGAGGCGAAAAATCGAACATACGCACATACATACACCCACCCACACACAGACATCACATTGAAAAGGTTTGATTCGGATATTGCGGCCTTGAAATCGCAAAAATATGTAAAACTGAAGATTTTCAAATTCTGCCCTATTACAATAACTTCCTATGAAGTTAATAAAGGATAGTTTTCATTTACTCATCATTTTAACATCATCCTTTTCTATCTACAATTCGCTGAGTACACCGTGGTAAAAAGAACATAGTTTATGTAACAAATAAATTTATTTCTTTTTGTATGTATGTGAGCTATCTATAAAACTCATTTCTTTACATACATCATCATATAGATAGAGCTCTTAGCTCTTCTCTGTAACTTAATACTTTAAGTATTTTATATTAATTTAATTTTAATTTAAAAAAACACAAATGTTATATCTGTTATTTAATTGTTCATTTTTATAATGGAAGGATGCCATCTGTATTTGTTCTTTAAGGATAATGGGAAATTAGGGATTCCTTTTATAATATATTTTTATTTGCCTTTAAAGTCGTAAAAAAAGGGTTCAAATATTATGAACATTTTTGATATAAATACAAGATGTGAATCAGACCATACGAGTGGAAAAAATTTGCGTCTCAAAGTAAGAAAACGTAAAATCCCCTTTCTTTGGTAATGATATAAATTTGTAGGGATGTCAAATTTTTTTTTACGGCTGTACTAAGGCAATTTAAGTCGCTTAATTTTTAAGGTTTTTGCTGCTTGTTTTTGATAGAAATAGTTTAACGAAGCAGAAAAAAAAAACACCATTGATATTTAGAAAGCATTCTTATATAAACAAATTTTTAAAATAAATGTCTGAAAATTATGCTGTTAATTAAAAGTATCTTATTTTCTGAAAACTTGCAAAATTTTCTAAAATGTTTAAGAATAACTTCTTAAAATTTTAAGCTAATAGTGTTTTTAACTTCCCAGTATAGGGTATTATTTCCGAAATCGAAATTTTCCAACATATCTTTACGTTTCATGGTCAGGACAAGGAATTAACATTAATTTGAAGAAGAAGTGTGTGTGTGTGTCTGTACGTTCGTGGTCATTTTTTTGTGATCAATATCACGCGAACAAAAATTGATATCGACTTCGTTGAGGTATCGATTCAAGCGTATTAACAGCAGTCTGATCCAAAAAGAATATCATAACATTCGGTCAAGGTGTTTTGAGTGGATTTTAAGGGTCCCACAGATCCTACACACGCCTTGTTATTCTGTAACTTGTTGTTTTTTTTCTTCTGTAGCGCCTCAACAACCTTAAAGGATAATTTTAATGAATATGTTTGGTAATAAAAATCGATTAAGTATGAAGAAAGCCTAAATTCTAGTTTCAGAATAAATTTTATAATATTTATCTTACATAGTTTTTTAATGAACAAAGTTTTTTATTAACTTTCAATTCTACACGTCTAGCCGCCTTCACGTCTAGTCTGTGAAGACATGTTCTTGATAATCATCATACTGATATTGATATCAAACAGAAAACGAATATTTTACATTCAAATTTAAATTTAACCCTTAACGAACATTGTTGAATACGATTATTTCATATTATTACTTAAGTGAAAATTTTAGCATGCATTTATCTGAGGAAATGTCTGAACTTTCTTTTTAAAATTTTAGCAAGTTTTAGCAAGTTTTGTAAATGTACTAACTATTGCGGGATTCAATCTCGTAATTCATTTGATTAGGATGCGATGCTCTGAGATAATGCGATTCGTTATTAAGGTTGTATCTATTTCTGTAATCAAAGAGTTCTCGCCTTTCGGTTAAAAGAAAAAAAGAAAATTTGATTATAATTAAAGAAAATAAATTTATTAAGCCAAGTATATCTCTTTTTATTCATTTTAACTGTATGTTTTCGGTGAATTTACGGCTATGCGAGATATTTTACTTTTTGTTTATTTTCTTTATACTTAACCTATGACAAAGTGTAGGCTACCACTTAGCCAAATGCCAATTTCCACCAATTTTTTTTTTTTTTTCTTATGCCAAATGCTATTGTTTCCTAGGCCTTCGAAACATTCTGATGGAAATCTTTTTAAAAAACAATTTTGTCAAGTTAATTCTATTTCTAAGGTATAGGGAATATATTTTCAAACAAATAAAGAGTCACTTTAAGGGTTTAAATTTTAAAACAAATAGTTTTTTTAAAAGAAAAACATTTGAACTGTGATATAAAAGTAACTTTTTATAAAACACATCAAAAGAAGTATAATTTTTTTATGGCCTTTACATTTTTATTTCTGATATCTGAGTTAAATCAAATTTAAATAAAGAAAATTTGTAACATTTGAATGTAGGTAGCTTGTAGGTAGGTATAACATAAACCATAAAATATGAATAATATTTTTTTTCGAGGTAAGAAATATTAATCATGTTATTGCCAGTGACAGAATATATATCAGTTTTATTTTATTTTATTATCGAATTAGATATGCAATTTGTTTGGATACTTGAATAGTTAGTCTATCAGTTGAATCTATAATGGTAGTTCATAGACATACGATTATTTTGATTCATTCAAAATCAAAATTGAGTATTTCTTTAACCTTTAATTTAGGCCACATTAAACCTTAAAAGATAATCATGGGGACTATTGACGGAAATTAAATCTCATAACTTTGGATAGATAACTTAAGTTTAAGTATGAAGAATTATAATTTCACAATTTGTAAATTAAAATTGAAAACGTGTGTATAAAAACTATTTAAAGAAAATAATTATTATAAAAATATAAACAAATCATTCAAAATTAATCACGTTTTTCAAATTTTATATCAAACGCCATCTATGAACAGTAATCAGAAGTTACCAACGATCAGAATGATTCCTATAGCTTTAACTATTGTTACATAGGTGTCATTTTTTCGATTTAAAAATGTTTTAGTTTCTTAGGTAACGGTATTATATCCCTACCTATATTCATAGCCTGTTGCTGACACAAATCTATAAGATTTTACTACCCTCCCAAATATTATTTATATAAACAGGAGATAATAATGCTGAAAATAGTCTGTTATATAATTATTAAAAGTATATGAGATTTGAGTTCAGTTAAACGTTTATAATGCATGAAAAATCCATCTTTAATAAAAGCGACAATTTCTTGGTAAACGGCAAAGGAACGACGACAAATGTATTGGATTGAATTTCTAGCTCGATTATTTTTTCGAATACAGGTAATTTTTGACCTGTCTACTAACTTAAAAATTAATTCACTTCACATCAGTGGATTACTAAATATGAGCTAAACTCAATTTCTGAAGTAGACACCACTGATAAGTTTTGTGAAAACAGTGACAAACAAATTTTCTAAACGTCTTTGAGGCGCTTTAGATAGAATATTTTAGAGCAAAGAGCATGTAAAGGTTCATATTACATGCAATGCATTCGTTCGGTGTAAAAGTTATTTTATTCATATAAATATTTAAATGTTATTATTGATATAAATACGTTCTATATATAAATGTACATATTTTGAATAAATAAATATTTTTATTGAATTTTGTAATATATTCAAAGTTGACCTGCTTGCTTAAATTGTATGACCAATAACGAGCTAACAGTGAGTACTGGCTTTATCATCGTTTTTTATCGGCTTATATATCGAAATATTATTGCATACATGAGGTAACGAGTACCCATCTCGATTTATGTCTATTTGAATTTATAATACGCTGTTGGTATAGAATACGCTGTTGAACTCGTCATATCTAACAATTTAAACATTTCTAAATCGCCACAATTTCATTTTTCAACTAAGGCAATCGGTAAATGAGCCATGTTTTCATATTTTTTTGGGTCAAAACTACCCTATATAGAAAATTCCGAAAAAACAAATTCTTTGTCTTTTTCACCCCTTAAACAAAAAATCAATAAAATTGACTATGATTTGGATAAAAATCATTTTCTAGAATAATTTTAACCCAGGAAATAAAAAAATCGGGTTCATTTGATGGTTAGCAGAGTAGTTTCTGATACATCGATCGAAATCCCTTTTTTCAACTTTATGACGTCATCAAAATCAAAAAATGAAATTTTTCCTCTACCACAACTAAGTTGTATCCAATTTTGATAATCCAAGTATGTGATCATCCTAAATTTAGATCATATCCTACAAGTTTGTTATCAAATTTAATCTTTCATAGGGTTCAAGATTGGGGGGTCCTGGTCTCGTAATTTAGCTCTACGGTGAAAACTAGCAAAAAGTTTATTGGTAAATTAAAGGCGAATCTAAAAATACATAACTTGCTCTATTTGCTATAGTCCTACTAAATTTGGGTTATACTTTTCAAATTTTAGTTATTACGACTTACTAAGGATGTTAATGGATGCAAAAACATTAAAATCCGAGCATTTTTGGATATATTTCCCGAATCAATCCGGAATTCTTACAGGTTTAAAGCGATACCTATTAAAGTATCTCACTTATAGAAGAGAAAGTTTTTTCAACCACAATAAGTATGTTGTTGGTGCCAATATAATAATTAAATATTATATTTAGTTACATTTCAGCTGTCAAATTTAGTACTAAGATTTGTCAATATTTCAGTCCTAAAATTTGTCGATAAACTGTCACAATATATCACATAAAAATATTTTATTCCAATTTTTTGTTAAAAAATAAACCATTTTTCATGCATTGAAAATGTGGTTATTTGTACATACGTAAGGCTTTCACTTGGTTTTTCCTCGTTGGTTTTTCACACATACAGATCACATACTATATTTATATATAATTCATATAAAATAGAATAAAATGGGATAGAGAAGTTATTATTTATTATATATCGAACAAGGATAGCATTTAAAATATATGTTTGAGTTGGAAATTTTGATATCAAAATATGATCATGTGTTGTTGCTTACTGGTTATGATCATCGTAAAATTGCGTATAAACAGATGAAGAAAACCATTGGACTTTGAAAAAGGGTTCGTTCATTCCGTCATTTTCAGTTTTTTGTACACGGAGAACTATTTTCTCCGTATAATGTCCTTAACTAGGATTTTTTCCTATTGGATCATCAATGACGTCAAGTAGTAAATATCGATTTCTAGTTACTCTAAATTTTCAAATTGGTCGATATTTAACACGTAAAACCGTAAGAATTCGAACTGTTTAGAAGACATTCTTGAACATTTTCAGTTCTCGTTTTTGGTATAGAAACTTTGCATATGAAACTGAATGCTTTAAATATACAAATTTGGGATTCTTTGAGCCTGAATAGGATGTAATTTACCGTGTAATTTACGAAAAAACGATAAATAAAGATTACTTTTTGACGAATAGTTAGTCAAATCTAGAATTGAATTGTACAAGTGGCGGCGTTGCACAATTTTTTTCTTTCCTGTGGCCATATACTCATGCCTATGTCTGGTACAAATCTTTACCAGATTTACTGCGCTAATACAAATTATATTGAGAGGATTTTATTTTTTCTCTTTCAACACTTGAAAGGGCGTCTCAATTCCTAGACCATCAGCATTCATTGAGGTCTTCCCTACTTTGACTCACACTGTTTAGTGAATATTGTGAGACTATGAGTTTGCTACTATAGTATTCACCACCAGAAAATTTTCTCCGTGCACATACAATATAACTTTTAGATATATTATTTTAAAGTATACCGGAAACGGATGTAATCCTTTGCTTCAGTTGTGTATATATATGTGTGTGTATAATGTATTTAAAGTTCTATATTATTCTAAAAACACATCTTACTTGTTAAATTGTTCAACTAACTAGCGACGCATAGTAAGGCACACACCGTACGAACTCAAACAACAGTAAAATCTGCTTTTTCCCAAAGAAGTTTAATGATGTTTCATCTGTTTTCTTCATCACATCTTATTATTTTATGGATGATGTTGAAGTATGTACTTAAAATATAATTACTTAAATATTTATTTTTTACAACGCTCACTCGGGAAGTAGACTTTTCGAGCGCTGTATGTCACCTTCAAAATACACAATAATCGCATACTGAACTATATGTGTTTCATAAACGCACATGTTAGGTTATAGGTGTTTCATAAACGCACATGTTCGGTTATAGACTACATAATTGTATGTACTACTGACACGCCATCTGTACTAAAAAAAAATAAGTAATCAATCATAACCCTCATTTATTAAAGTTACCACACTGATTGTGTCAAACGCGAGTGTTACATACAAAAAAACAAAATTAAAAATTGAAATTAAAATGAACGAGCAATAAAAATTTGTATGCAATAAAATTTAAATTTAAAATAAGTAAATAAATCATTTCTCAAATTGATAAATTTCTCTCAAAGTCAACTTCCCGAGCGATTGTTGTAAAAAGTATTGAATGCTACTTGCGGAATAACTAGCAAATATGACAGTCGTGATTACGGCATTCGCTCTAAGGTTATGAGACATTCTTATGAAGACTCGTGTGGTTGTCGCAACTCGCCTACGGCTCGTAGCGACATCTACCACACTCGTCTTCATAAGAATGTCTCATAACCTTACGCTCATGCCGCAACACCACGACTGTCAGATTATTTGCTAGTTATCCCACTTGTAGCATTAATAACTATACTTTAATGTTGCCTAGTGGGTTGCCTAGTTAGTATGTAGCTGTTATAGCTTTTTACTTGTTTACTGATCACAGATTATGTATATAATTTTATTTTACTAATTATATTTTACATTATTTATGATTTATTTACCATAATTTTAACTTCCATACCCTTTTTATAAGCAGATTTGGGAAATAGCTGAAAGCTTTCTATTAATTAAGAACAAAAATGATGATTCCTGTGGAATAAATGTTGACAAAAATTAATGTCTTCCGTATATGATTTTTGCTACAATATGATCAAAAATTTTTGAATTATAAGCATGTCAACAGTTTATGAGCTTATAGTGAAATGAGGTATAATTTTTGTCTAATACCTTACAAGCGGCGGCTTCATGAGGGCAAAAGTCAAAGTATAAAAATATAAACTTCAGAATATGTCGGCCCTGTTCGTGTACTTTCGTTGGTTAAATTGTACTAAGTAAATTACAACTTATGAAATAAATTTATATAAAATTATGTAGAGGTTATGATTTAAAAAATTAAAGAATATTTAAAACGCGAAGTATTTGATGCAAGTGTAGAACGCTTGAGCAAATCTCTCATCACGCGACTATAGATGACTAAAAGGTTGACACGAGTGTTGGCTGGTTAAATATGCAGCTCTACATTGAACTTAAAAAATAATAGAAATAATTTTCATATTCAGTCCACGTACGTAAAAAATATGTAAAATATTTAATTTACTGAACTAAAATAGCAACATCGTTGTTGGTTTTGAAAATTAGTTCTTTTTATTTCTAAAATATGAATTAATGTTTCGTTGTAAAAACTAATGGAAGTCGTTGGAGTGTTTTTTCTATAAACAGATTTTTTTAATTAATTTAAAATTATACTTTACTATGTTTAGATTTGAAAATAACGCAACAAAATTTTATATATAATTTGAATTTAATATAAAGTTTTATTCTCTTCAGTATTGAACGCGACGATAGCAACACCATCTGGTCGACATGAGATAAAATAATATACCGATTGTTTAGGAAATAAGTTTTGCTATTTTGAAAGGTAATGGACCAAAATTGAAATAGACTCTTAAAACACAGAGAAAAAACCAAATTTCTTTTAGGATTAAAAGTAAGCGTATTTTAATTATTCCAATTTCCAAATTTTCTTAAGGCAATTTTTAATGTCAGGAACATCTTTTTCGGAAGATAAATAGTCATTGCGGATGGTGGGAAAATAAAAAAATAAAATTCAATAAGTAGTGTTCAAATAATTTTTCGGAAATTCCAAAATTTGAAACTCCATTCTGTCCACTCCATTCATCCACCATTCTGTCCTTTTCACTTCTGCCACCAGTCTCCTTGACTAAATTGATTTTTGTTTATCGATTATTCTTTTTATTTGAACATAAGACTCAAATTTCCAGCGTTCTCAAATTATAGAATAATTCAATGCCTGGCCGTGAATGTATTGCTTTTGGTTATCAAGTGTCACACGATACACCAGGTATAAAAATATTTACTTTTGTTTATTCCATTTTTTTTTACATTTTCAACACATTTTTATTCTCTTTCTCTTACAATTTAAATTGGAAAATCACACATTGACGAAGAAAAACATAAATTCTTTCAGAAAAGACACTTCTTTGTTTGTGTAAGAACATTGTTTTTTTAAAGTGTTTTCTTTTCTTTTTTCAATTTTACTACCTTTGATAGGGAAATAATTGAGTAATTGGAAATAGCATCAAGAATAGTTTTAAAGAACATCGATTGCTCACTAAGATAAGTTTAAAATTTAAATAAAATCAAGATTGTCACTTCATTGATAGAAATGTTTGTTTATATCCTTTTCGGAAGTAGAAGTACAATATTTGTTCGACATAGAATAGAAAGAAATCTTGAGTGGTTGTATATAGATTTTTAAATGTAACAAAAAACAAATTTCATACAGATACAACAAACATATAGACACCCATACCTGTGTTGATTCAGAAAGTTTACACTTCTAATTTCAATTTCAATCACTTTGAAATATACTCATAGGATGATTTAAAATTTTATTTAAGCATCCTTCTGTAGATAAAATGTTTCAAAAATGAATTTTTGGGTCACATTTCGGGTCGAACATAGACTGCTATGTTGTTCAGTTGCAAGTTCAACATTATTGAGTTAAAAGTGATACTATTGTCGTGATTTATTTCCGAAGACCTGGTGATTATTCCAAAAAAAAAAAAAATCCATGCGTGTGAGATCATAAGAATTGTGCTTTGTATAATTTGCAAGTATAGTTTTGGCGTAAGACAATTTACAATTATTTGCCAAACATACTGGGAAAAATGTTGATGGGAATTGTTTTCTTACCTCGTTCAACGCTCCTTAGGAGCTCTACGATAACCATATATCCGAAATTCTATGGTCATTATTATTTTTATGTATTGAGTTTTCGAAAAAGTTATTTCAAGTTTGAAAATAATTCTATATTGAATATATTTCAAACAAATAGGCAAGTTTCAATGCGATTAAATACCGAACCTGAATTGTATTTAATTCTTTTGCCTGGTCATTGGTTCTCTATTCTACTGCTGAAGAGATCTCAAATGATGACACCCAATGAAGTTTTTCAAATAGCATTGAGTGCTGGGAGCTTTTAAAATCAGTAAAATTTTCTATTTTCCTCGACAAAAATAATCTAACAATCTTATTAAAATTGAATTCTATATCAACGATAACACTTTAAAATTTCTTTAAAAACTATTTTCAACAATCTTGTCGATAGAACTAACAACTAACAAACATATACGGTACATTTTTCTTTTCTCGAATAAGAATCTATTTTCTTTCTAAGTTTTCAACGGATAATATATAATAAGTTAGAACATAGATAGAAGAGTATATGTATGTACATACAGAAACATACATACCATTACATGCACTCACTGGTAGCATGTATACGAGTAGTTGTAGCATATAGAATCAAAATGATATAAATGTGTAACAAGAATTGTCACCTGTCATTTTGAATTTAAACATATGTCAATATCAAATAGATAACTATTGTTCAATTACATTATCATCTTATCTTATCTTATCTTATCTGGTTGCTAACAACAATGTAGATGGATATATCTATTTAGAGTTTGGGACAAGGTGCGATACTTGACAATCATTTCAAAACGGGTAGAAATTTTAGGTCTTGTTTAAAAATTTCACTTTCGGAGACTTTTCAATCAAGAGGGCCTTTCCAACTTTGAAAGTGTCGGATATCGCAATATCATGGTCCTTGCATTTGTACCAGCTTTTATTTAACTTGCAATGTTTTATGTATATTAATAAGTTTCGGTCAAATCTTTTAACTGAATTTTAAGTAGTTATCCTCAACCGATTGAGCTGAAATTTTGCATACACGTATAATTTTGATGAGAATACATGATTAGATTAGCGATGTCATTCTTAATCCAATATGACGGACAAGATGGTGGACTTAGTTTTTATGCAAGCCCAAGATGTGGGTATTAAATGAATTTGCTGGGGGGGGGGGGTACAAATTACATATTTAAATCGCATGGTAATGCATTTTTATGGTAGGTATGGCCTGATTTTACCATCGTTTCTCCCATATTTGATACGCATACCTTCTTTAGTTTTAAGCTAAGACTTTTAACTTCACACATCCTCATATTTTCAGCTGTTCTGAAATGACTGTCAAATATTTTGCTTGGTACTAGACTTGTTCTAGCTGTGTGTACAATAGCGTTGTCTGTTAGAATACGTACTATATAATAATACTTACCTAACTCTAAGTATTCAAGGTATCGATGTTAAAATATTGTTTACCAGATCTGTTTACATCGTATACACAAAAGTAACATGCAAATATTCCACTATAATAGTAAAAAAAACAGAAGAAATTAAGAGAATGCTAAAATTAGAGAATAAAATTAAATTTAATACCTATTTAAAGAAATCCTGACTTAAAATCAGGTTCGTTTGTGGCATCGTAGCTCCTAAACAGATGACCCGAATTTAATTTATTTGTTTGATAGGTATTTTGATCGAGAGTGTTCTTAGAGCTTTGTTTCAAGAAAATCTGCTCATCCGTTAGAAAACTATCACTTCTTTTTTAGTTGGTATCGGGTACGGAATCCTATACTCGCACTTGCAACATATCCAAGACCACTCTCGGCCAAAAAATTCTTTAATTTTATCTGACACGAATAGAGCAAAATTTTGATTGTCTGATATAATACTTACATAATGATTTAAAAATTATTTTTTGTATATTTTTACTAATTTTATGTCTCTTTGTTTCAGATAATCGTGTGTTTCAAATTCAATAAAAACATCATCAAATAATAACTCGTGTTCGATTCTAACGCACAACATAAATTAATAAATTTATCGGCATATCAAAGACTTTTCGTTAGACAATGATCGCGTGGATATCCTGTCAAGCAATCTACTTACGGTATTTTTGAAGAAGGTTTGTATGACTTGTATACCTTTTTTAATTAATTTTAATAAAATTGATTTTGATGAATAAATAAATAATAAATTTAAAATAGGGATAAAATTAACTAATATCAACATATTCAAGCGATAAGAGTCAAGTCAGTTGGTTTTTAATTATGTCACTGATAAAAAACTAATCGTGAAAGATATTACATTATTTTTTAATAATCACCTACATTAATAGAGCGTGAAGGTGCATATAAGGTGTAATATTACATCGAATATAATATTCATAATACATATATTTGTAAGGTTGTGTATTTGTATTATAGTTTGTTGATGGTTATTTGATACTGTTACACTACATGTAAATGTAATACAATGTAAAGTTCACTTCAATATAGTTACAAATGTGATACACAGTGAACAGATATTACAATATTACAGCTATAACACAAATATACAAGTAAACAAGTACTTATATATACAGGGTGTTCTAGAATTGACTGCAGAACTTTCTGAATAAGCTGAGAAAAAAGAGAAGAAAATGTTCTTTAGCAAATTTGGATATGAGACCTAATTTACGAGATAATTAACTTACTCTTATAGTAAGTAATCAACTAATAAAAAATACGTTCCTTAAAATAAAATTCACCCAATAAAACACTTCTTAAGCAGAGGATGTGTTTTATCTTAGTGGAAAGAGTGTCGAAATACAAAATGTGTTGTACTATATTATAGTCTTTTAGGTCCGAGAAGTTTGGAAAAATTCTCCGTCATGTATCTTAGATCAAAACAACATACTGTATCTTTGATCAAAGTTGTTTTGTCCTATTTAAAGGTACGAAAGGTACGTATCTTGAGTCAATGAAATGGGTAATAAAAACAGCCAGAGAACGCTCAGAGAAGAAGGTGCTTTTTGGGGTTTGCTGTTTTTCACGTACCTCTTATTATATTGTTCGCTAGAGTTTTCGAATTTTTGTCTGCACTCTCAAGCGCTGTATATGATTCATTGAGTGTAACATATTTTCTGAACCATTCTGTATAATATCATCAAATTTGTATTGAGAGACACTTGCTTGCTATATTATAGATAATATTAAATGAACATACAATATGACGCATTATATTATATAAGAAAACTTCTTTTTTTTATACATTACATTTGTATTATAGATATAATAACTATACTTTATATAGATACATAATATTTTATTATGGATTCATACGTACAGCTGAACTATATGTAGAGTAGAGTGTTGTACCTTGTGGTTCCTTGAATCAAACCCACCGATTATACCTGAAGACGCTCTTTATAACGTGAAATCTTTACAGCTTACTCTAGTGAAAACTGAATTCTTACAAGTTTTTTATGGACTGAGGTTGAATTAGACTTTTTTCCCTTGTAAGCTAACTATTCCTGCTTACAATAACTTGTAACCTTAATAGTTGTAAAATGAGGTATTCACATATAATCATTGATCAATGGTACAATCGTTTGCTTGATTCAAAGTACAAGACGGTGATTTTTTTTAAATAAATAAATTTACCTCCGCAACGTAGTAAACGTTCTTTTTGTACTTTTTGTATTTTATTTTTATTTTAACTTGAAAATATATGATAAGGTTGGTTCATTCTTTCGACAACATGTTTTGTTTTTGTCTTCATGTAGTGATTGTCTAACAGATAACAAACACTATCTTTAAAGAATCAGAAAGATGATTCAAGGTACAACACATTATCCTCAAAATGAATATTATATAAGTTTCAAGTACTCGTTTACTCATTCATTTGAATGTCTGACTTGAATGTATGTAGAAGAATGAAGAAAGACTAACTGACTTAGTGACTAAGTCACATTAACGATTTTAAATATAAAAATGATGTAAGATCATGATTATTATTATGATATGAATGATGTGGGTGGAGGTTGTGCATACTTTACATTGCTTTCATCACATACATACCATACATACACAAGATAGGAGGATGCTGGGCTATATGAATAATGGTGTGATTATTATTATTATTATTATTATTATTACTATAATACTTCTTTTTATTTTTGAGTAGATACACGTTAATGTAGAATACTAAGATTTTAGTAAGTTAGAGAGTGTACGTGCTAAAGAATAATAAATGTTTTCAATTTTAAATAATATTTTGAAATATAATTTCATCGATTCAAATTGTAAAACCGGTGAAAACCAAAAATCTATTAAATGAGTGACTAAGGTACTAATTGCAAAAAAATGTGACCTTAACATGAAAGAAGGAAATATTCACTTCCTATAATTTTACCTTACTTACAAATAATTTTTTCAAGGGGATCAACGAATGCTCTATATTAGACTTGTTTCTTACAAATTGCAGGTATCTAGTCGTAATTTCGCATAATGTTGACAATCGACTGTATTGCAAATGTAACGTCTACTAAATGGCTCGTTCGCCTGCATGCTGTTGGATTGAAAGTAATCTTCATGGCTTCGTTACTCCAACTCTATACAGCTAAATATGTCATCTGTATGTAGTTAAATTTACGGCTATGCATTTGCAGTGCGTTTAATAGAAGCCTTAGTGCGAATTGAATGTAGAAGTTGAGTCTCGTACTTTTTCCGTATCATTGATGGTATTGAAAATATAAGAAGAAAAACGAGACCTTTTTGTTATATTCTTGACTAAGTTAGTGCTGCACAATATTATAGACTGACTGTAATAACTGACTAACTGTGACTACAGTCTGGCAGACGGACTCATACATACAAATATATAAATATATATAAGATATTATAAAGAATTTTTTGTACATATATATACTCTTTCATTGTGTACGAACCGCTGGTGTGAGGAGCTGAGGTGTGAGTACCTACCAAGGTTCGGGTACCTACACTCCTGGTGCTCTATATGTAAAAATGTGTGTTCTGTTTTTAAACAAATATAATTTATGTTTGAAAAAAAAAAAAACTGTATATATGTTTGAATGAAACGTGTGAATATTAACAAAAAAAAAGTATATAAAATATATATATTTGTTGAAGTGAAGAATGAGTTGAGAATGGGAGGGGGCTATGAATGGATGTATAAGATGTATCAAGACTTCTCTAAAAAAATCTAGAATACAGCCTATTTTAGTCTAAATTTAGTTTATAAATCTAGTTAAAAAATTGACCAAACGCCTGGTGTTCAAAATGTTCTCATTTTGAATTCGATCATTTCGAACTTTCAATGTGGTTTTCGTATTTGTTTGATAACAATTACTCTACAAAGTTATTTGGATGTCAATCGGTGATAAATAATTTTTCTCGACATTTATGATTTTTCCAAAGGGAGATCAAATAATAAGCTTTCGAATTTCAGGCTCTTTAAGGAGATATGCAACGATTGATTAATACTAGGGATCTGAATAAAACTGTATAAATACATTTTTTGATTAACAAAGTTTCCAAAAATCACAAAAAATTCTTAGATCATGGGGCTTTTTATTATTTTATCGTTCAAAGTTGACTGAAAAAACAATGACTCACATAGTTTATCCTTTTCAATTGGATATTTCTATATCAAAAATCTAGAGAGAGTGATAAAAAACCATCTACAATATTTAGACAATCTTGTAGTTTATAATAATACCATAAGGTTGTCGATGATATAAAAAAAAAAATTTAATTTAATTATGAGTTCACCGAGGATCCATCATTTGATAAACAGAGACGTCTTTAGTTAGAGTGTTGATGATTGAAGAGCACTATCTATATTATCAAATTTATAATCACTTGCACACAATATATTATATATTATAGTTGCGTAATATTGTAAAGCCTAAATTAACACATTATTTGACTACAAAACATGTATTTGGCTTATATGTATGTATCGTCCAATAAACCAAAACTTTTTTACAATACTGTAGGGAAACAATGACCTTAAAAGCATTTATCTTTTGTAAGTTGGAAATTCTTTCGTATAAAAACATTAGGGTACATTTTTCTGTAACACCCTGTTGTATATGTGTTATATCATTTGTGAAAACGTATACCCAACACAACACACACATTATACACTCACCATATCGTCGTCATAAACCAGGGATTTTCTTTTTAATTCATTCACATGAAAAGGTAAAAAATGTAAAAGTTACAGTTGTCATCTTGTGTTCTATAATACTATAACACTATACCTATATAGTGAAAATTCACATTCACACATAGAGCAAGCATTGTGAGCACCAAAGAAGAATAATATTTTTTATTTACCGTCAAATTTTTAGACAAAACGAGCAAGCAGAGAGCAGAAATGAAATAACTCTATTTATACCTTTTTTTTTATATTGTAAAATACTTTTTAAGTTTTTCATAAATCTTTTTTTTTTCACTCTCCATCAGGCAAAAGTTTGTCTCTGTTCAAAATTATTATATGAGAAGATACTTTTTTATATTTAATTTGTCACTTGTCTATCAAATTTACGGTTTTGAAAATGTGAAAATTTTTGAGTGATGGAAATTTCTTTTGTTCTTTTCAGTTGATTTAAACGTTGTTAATCGTCATATGGTTTTTTATAAATTTATAAAGTATTCTTCATTTATAGTCCCATAATGCAATTGTCTTTGAAAAAGACATACAAAGGCCAACAATTTGAAAGACACCAACTAAGGCAATTCACTCTTGAAATGGCTAATTCTTAGGAAATCAATAAAATTGAAATACAATATAAAAATAGTCTGTATTTAAGGTAGTACAAGTGTCAAGGCAAATATAGATTTGATAATTTGTACCTTATATTCAACTTTGTTATGATTTCATGAATGTAGACGAAAAATGAAAATAAATTTTTCGATATCTGCCTTGGTTTTCGAAATATCAAAAGCTAAATAATTTAATAGAATTGTCAATTTTCGATATTTTAAAAATTTTTCAAGATATCGATAAATGTTCTTCTTACTTTTCGTCTTATATTGTCAAGTTATAACATAATTCATCATCAAAATTGAAAATATATATTTTTTTAAATTTGTGTCCCCACTACTGTGCTCATACATTCTTAATTATTCGAGCATAACGGTTTTTTTTTTTCAAAAATTATGGTTTTAATTTTAATTTAAGTAGTTTTTTTTTTTAATTTCCACAGACTAGTTTTGGAGAAATCTATGAAAACACATCATTAATCTACCATTTTACCATAAGCACAGCAACATTTGCAATTGTGTGTGTGTATTAAGTATATGTATATACATACAATGTCTTAGTATTGTACACTTCTGTCACAAATAGAGCACGAATATAGCAGAATGTTTTTATAAGTTTGACTATAACGATTAATAATACTTTAAGTCTTCTAAGTTAACTTTGGTAAACCCTTTGTAATACAAAAATATAATTTTTTTTCCATAATCTATAAATTTTTATTAAGAAACAAAATCATGAATTCTCATATTATATTGACAGTTTCATAATTTATAACTACTTTACTTTTTTCGATCACCTTTTAAAAATTTTAAATTTTTTATGAACTAAAAACCATATAAATATATTTGCAATAAAAGAACATATTTTTTCTCTTAAAATATGAACGATAAATATATATATATATATATATATATATATATATATATATTCAAACATAAAATAAAATTTATAAACATATATATCATATTATATTTAATATAATGGGTTGTTCGGTTATATATTTTCAATAAATAATAATGTGTACTGTTCTGTGCGTATGATTTTATACGTAACGCACGCAGTATGAGATAATAATATCTATCTTACGAATATATATCTAAAATAATAGATCAAGAGCTAAGCGTAGGATTTGATAGTTATCTCAAAATGTTGTGAACTTCGTGCCTTTTTCTTTTACGCAAACTTTTATAGCAAAGGACTTCATTTTTATGTTGATTGGGTAGAACTCCGCGAGTCATGTTAAATAAAACACATGAAATATTTAATCATTAAAAATAATAATTAATCATCTTTTTGAAGTGAAAACTTCTTAAGGCGCTTTGAGCCCTTTTTGGGTGAACAACAATCATGGAATTCGCGTCGTCGTCACTCGTCACGCTCCATATATACCACATTATTTGCCCGAGCATACTTAGTTCTAGGATGGGCGACCGCTTGAAAACACTGGGTGTTGTTTCATTTTTCAAACATTTCAGCTGGTATGAAATGGATGAATCAAATGTTACAGCTGGTCCTAGACCTATTATATATAGGTAGGTAGGTATCGATCAGATCAGATCAGATGGATGAAATAGATAATATCAAGTGTAACTAACAATACTTTAGTAAGTTAATATAAGTATAATATATTGCAAAGCTCACTTCACCAACAAGATTCTACTTTCTCCTACATTGCATGTATAGACTGATTTACTTACAAAATCAGAAAATAGGTTTTAGAGAAATGTTTAGTTTTTATTTTGAAATGTTGTGAAATCTGAACTTTGTTTTTTAGCTCGTTTAATTTTGTCGAGAAAATAATGTTTATATTTTTGACCGTTGTCAAATTAATATCTACAGCTCGTCTATTAAACAATTATTTTGTTTCCATGGTAGAAGAGACTGAACAAAAGTCAATAGCTCGGTAATTTTTAAAATCTCATATTTTCCCGAAAATTTAAATGGCTGAAAATGGAGCAAAAACACAATTTTTTTTTTGAAAATATATAGGGAAAAAATATGTTAAAATAGAGTTTATCATATTTTGTTTTCTAAAACTCCATAGAAATAGAAAACACGCATAAGAACGCATAGAAATAGAAAAATTGTAAAAATATCAAAAATTTATACAAAAAAAATTTACAAATAAACACACAATATTTAAATAATATATAAAAAAAAAGATTTGCAACCTCAATAAAAACGGTATTTTATTCATAAATTATTATTTAACATTCATATGAAATCACACTGTGATTATGGACGGTGCTGTGAAAGCATTGACGACTAACTAGAGTCCTATATTATATTATTCTCTACGTACACACGGTGGTGAATATCATCATATCCAACACCACCTGAACTCTCATACCAAAACGAAATGAAACAGTTCATCATAGCCATCTCACTTATATCTGAAACCAACCCATACTCCACCAAACGCTTCACCGTTTGTTCGTTATTCATATAAAACCATGATATTATAAAAAATAAAAATTCACATAAATTTACACACATTTTTATATCATCTACTTATTTTTATACCAACTTTGTTACGTTTTTTAACATCTGTGTACAATACACGCATCCTGTAAGAAATGAAGCGATTGAGTTTGCAATTCTATGGAACAATTTGACTTTTTATTGGACCCGCTTCAAAATGTTCATTAGAGTGTATGGAACAAGTCGTTTTGATTATACATTTGCTTTTACAATAATGGAAGAGCCAGGCCAAAAAAATTGAGTTTACTAAAGCTGATCATTTGAGGATTGCCCATAGTAGTTGTGTACACACACATACTTCGGTCAGTCAAGCGAACGATAGAACAGGGGTCGGATATAAACTATCGGAACGGTGCAGTTTTACGTGGTACTAAAATGAATTTAATAAAGTTGAAAATGCTTATACAGATTGTATATTGCATATAAATAACAGTTATGATTGTCAGTCAGTTACGTGTTAGAACAGGGCTGGTCAGTCCGCCCTTATTTATGTACAATAAATACATCAGATTCATTTATGATTCCCGTGGTATTTAAATGAATTTATTAAAGCTGAAAATTGTTCCAATATTTCTTCTTCTCCCCACGTGTCACATTCTCAAATAAACATGGAAGTCAATTTTTAGTTTATTTTAACACCAGCTTTGTTACGATTTCTTTTAAAAACGTAAATCGCTTCGTTGTGTTTTCTTGCTGTATTTTTGGTGCGTTGATTCTGTCTCATACATTATTTGATATACTTAGTTACTTATTTACTTGAAGCATGTATAACATATTATTATATAAAATATTTTACTAGCATAGGATAAAAAGCATTTAACAATATGGCGTTAAGGAAAATACCTATGAAACATATGTACCCAATGTAAGGAGGATGACTTTATGCGATGGATTTAGGACATTGTCATTGATTATACAGTGTAAGATTTTTAAATTGTTGCGTATTATGATGATAAGAAAAATAATCTTAAGTTTTCTTCCCTGATTTTTCCTCATCCTCTTAGTATAAAGCCAACGTATATATCACGGTATGAAATTTTTTGTAGATATCACTATGTCAGTATCGATGTGAACGCTAGATTGTATTGATAAAAACTCTATTTCATAGTATGGGCGTCAGGCCCAATCTGGTTGACGATACCCACAATACTTTTGTTGGATAGGCCAATCCAAGGTTGTGATATCTGAAGAAATATCACATCACAAAGAGTTCTTACTCCTTGTATTATTTGTTGTATTAAAGTTTGTCAAAAAATGACGACCTCTTGGGGTTTAAATCATCTTTTCATAGTAAAAGCTGACGATGACAAAAGTGATGAATTAAATCAGAATAGTTCCGAAGCTATAGAATGCTTGTACTATAACCAGTATCCTTTAATAGTCGCTTTAGAGACTCTTAGATGAAAGACTCTTCTTTCTTACTTTAACCGCTCCTAGTCGAGGTCCAATTGCTCAACATGTTTGCCATCAATTTCATCCTAGCCCTTGTATCGTTAAATATTCGCCATGAAAGGGGGTTTTTTTCTTAAGGACCTCCGATTGTATAATCACCATAACTGTTTTGGAACATCCACAAAATCATTGATTGTTATCGACACACTAAAAATTTACAAATGTACAGATTGAGAACGCAGAAAAAATGAAGTGTAGAGAATTCTCGCCCGTCATTTCGAGTCCATTTTATCTCACAGAAATTAAGGTCTTCATACCGTTCGTGTTTTGGAGCATTATTGCTTTATAGATATATTTTCATGAATCCCAGTAACCTCATTAGTGTTTTGAATAATTCGCTCTATATAAAATTTTATGGAGACGTAGAAGAATTATACCATGTCCTTACTCATACCATGTCCTTACAAAAATGAGCAACGTCGTAATATTTATATTTCATTTATTTATATAAGATAATTGTAATAAAAAGTCATAACTGCAGAGTAAAAAATAGAATATTTTAAAATAACTGCTTGAATTGTTGTGTATACTGACTGCATTTCATTTTCTCCATCCATTACATTCAATTACTGTGAGACGTATAAGTCACTCTAAGAGGGCATTAAAAAACTGTTTATTTTTATAAGGTTTTGGTTGTTATATTTGCATAGTAATTATATAGATTTTAATACTACGCTTTATATTTGGATTTAAAAAAATGAGAATTTTTGTTTACTTTTTCTAAAGTAGGTTTTATAGTTATACTTATTTGTATTATTCATCTTGCAACTCTCGAAAACTATTTAGTCTGAAAATGATTACGTGAATAACCAATTATAGGTTTTAAAGTTTGTGGTCTGCATTTTTATTTAGTTCATAATAACCAATCAAATTATTTATACGAACCAATATTAGAACTTAAATCTCAAGTATTATTTTGCCAACGATAAAATCAGAAATTTTCAATCGATTTTTAAATTAATTTCAAAGTATTTCTTAATACAGTGTAATTCGATTATAACGACATCGCCTATAAGAAAGAACGAGCTCCAACGACAAAAAAATTACACTTACGTGTATGATAAGCTTCTTCTTTAATGCTTTAGAGAGTTTGACCGTTATAGTAAATCAGCGAGAACAGTTTTCTTGATATCAAGAAATTGGTCATAAATTAATGTTTCAAGACTTCGTTTTTTTAAAATAATAATGGTAAGAACCGTTTTCGAACTATGCAGAAAAGTATTTATGTTTTTTATACTCAGTATACCGTTTATTATGTACATTTTGGTTATTTTACCGTAGTTTTTTAAACATGGAAGCCTGATGCAAATTAAATAAAATCACTATTTAAAAGAAATGTACTATTTTCTTAACATAAATACCATACATATAATCAAAAATATCAGTCGAATTAAGAATCTGGAAACGAAAACGCCAAAAAACCGGATTTTGTAAAGATAATAAATAGAAATAATTTAAACTTATTTTAGGGAAAAACGAGCTCCGATTATTTTAATGTTTTCAACTAATGATTATTCGTTTTCAAAATTAATCCTAAAATAATTACTCGTGTTACATATTAAAAACACTTCAATATAGGATTTATAAGTTTAAAATGCAAAATTTAACAGCTTAATTTGTTCGTTCTTAAGGTGTTTCGATACCAAAACGCAAGTGGTACCAAAAAACTCAAAGAAAGAGAATCATTATGAATTTTTCAGACATACACAAGAATGATGAATTGATAAAAACAATTTTTAATCTTTGAAACATCATTTTTTAGCGATCGAAATTGAAGCCTTAAAGCAACTCTTTGTTTACTTTTACCGCTCACTATTTTGTTTAAATTTAAATGCTTTATTTATTTTAAAGTACATCTGATAACAATAAAGCTGTACCTACTACCATAAAAGACAAACAGACTTTACCATTATATAACCATAGTAAGTGTATACACACAGACATATTCATTACATATTCATTAATAAGATTTACTAAAGGTAAGTAAGTAAATTCAGTTGCTTAAGTAGTTTAGATAGGTAGCTAAAGTAAGGTACCTACTTGTTTAGTAGTAGGTATAACTAGCATATATTACAAGAGATATAATATATACATTATGTATGTATTATTGTATAGTATGTAATGTATACACTGTGTTCAATTTTAGTCGACACCAATATGAAACTTTTTTTAAATTTGTTTTATGAAAGATAGTTATTCCTGATAAAAATTTCTACATGGCCTAAAACGGAAAATGAAGTAAACAGATATCAATTTTTAATAATCGTATTTGAAGTTTGTCGAAAAATGTATATTTTTCTCAAGAGTAAAGTACCCTAAGTTTTGGCAATATCAACAATTTTTATTAACAAAAGTTGATTGAAATTGAAAACTAAGGGCAGATGTTGTAATATTGTTTGATATATTCCATATATACATGGTATAAAAAGTTTTTCATATGGTGCCGACATATTTGCACACACTGTATGTATATAGTAGGTAACAAAGATCACTTACCAATAGAAACTACTAACAAGCTACTTACTACCATGTTTATATATTAAACAAGATGATACTGTTAAACTCAAAAGTGCATTTTAATTTGGATAAGATATTCGACAAGTCTAAGGAAATCACGGTGATATAAGACGAGTAACAAAAATTGACAAAGGCAAATAAAACATGCACTGATGGCTCCTGGGAAGGCAAAATATCTCGTTATATATCCGTTGATAAAAAATTGCAATTTGCTTATCTAAAACAAATACGTAATTTCTATTTTACCGTGTTTCAAACAATGACGGTAGTCTCTGTTTTGAAAACTTCATGTGTAATCCAGATGCTTAAAAGTGATATCCTACGAGAACTTTGCTCGCATCACTCACTTCTAGTTAAAAACTTAATTTTTCAATTAAGAAAAAGCTACAAGAGTTTTTTGTCGGCATAAAGAAAATAAGCACTTAAAAACCCTACTTTAACATAAATTTTTATAAATTGCTTCATAGGCATAATTTTGTTAGAAAAACAGTTTATTTATTGGAAATTGCAAAAATTTATTGGAAAATCTATAAAGAAAATTTTGGAAATCAATCAGATTTTTTAATAGCATGTCAAATTATTCCTAAAAAGAGAATTATATAGTTTAATGATGAAACCAAATTTTTTTACATTTATCTAAAATTTTTATATACTATGAGTCAAAGTCCATGACACATGTACGGATACTTTTAATAGCTTTTTCTATCTCAACACATTATACCACTGAACTTACGAGGGTGAGACTGTACACTTTAATGGAAAGAGTATTGAAAAAAACATACAAGTACTAGAACTAGAACCCGAGTTTCTTAGATTCAAGCCAAGCGCTTTCACCAGCGCCTTCACTTTTTGTGGGGCAAACAAAAATAATACTTCGTTGTGTTGAATTAATTACACATTGTACCTAGGGCACATATGGCCCAGTTTTTAATGGAGATTGGCATGAATCCAAGAGGCCCAGGGTGGTTTTTTCTTCAATTTTCCGTAATTAAGTTTTACTGATAATGATTTTTAAAATTTCTTGAATTTTTTTAAGATCGTGTATAATTTTCATCATCATCACTTCACATACCTTTTTGATTAGAATAGTAAAGTGTATCCACCTAAGTACCTACCTACCTACCTATCCACTAACTTACCCAACTACCTTCTAAGTGTATATTTGATGATGTTGATGTTGATAGCTCTATATAGTAGGTAGGTAGGTAGTTACTTATATACAATCTTAAGTATTAAGTAGTTTTATAGTAATATGTTGTATGTATTTATTGTGTATATGATAATAATGTGAAAGTTATCTACTACCTACCAGGACCAGGTTCAGTCGTGGTATTTCGATATCTGGAGTAATTTTCAAAATATTGAAATTTGCAAATTTTCGTTTAATTATATTGCTTTCGATATTTGGAAAACCAAGGTAGATATTGAAAAATTATATTCTTATTTTTCGTCTACATTCATGAAATTATTTTCCTTGGCAATCGTACTGCCTTAAGAAGATATTTTTGAATATTAAGTTCACGTTTTTGCTATAGAAAGTATCTTTCTCCGATAGAAATGCCTGAAAAAATATTCATCATTTTTTCGTTTTTTCGAAATTTTTCCAGGGAACAAAAGCGAAAAATCTTCGTCTATGATACTGGACAACATTTTCTTTAATTTCCAACCATTCTGAAATAACTGTCAAATTCTACAGCTGTTCCTAGGCTACAACCTTTCCTATGAAAACCTACCCCTACCTATCTACCCATCAAGTTGTATCTTGATAGTTATTATAAATTGTACCTAGATACACCTACCTAGGTAGGTATCGTTGTAGTCTATATTGTAATATTCATATTCACTACATTTAATAGACTCCGTTACTAGTCTGGAGGGTTATTATTTATTTTAAATATGTATCTCTATTGTTTGTAAACATAGGGAAGGTTTGAGGTAATGTAACGACTGGTTGTGTATCGAGCCTTGTGGAATACTGAATCCTTAATAGTATCCTTAGATCAAAATTAAAATCCTACTATGTCATTTTATATTTAATGAATCTTTACACAAATGCATTTCAGGTTTGATATGAATGTCAAGTTTTTATCTAGAAAAATTAGGAATCCGTTTAGCATGATATTCGATCGTTAAAAAATTGTCCAATTCTTGATATATTGAGTATTGAGCAGAATGATTGTTTTCTTATTTGTTATGGACCTTCCCAAAAAAATGAGTTCACCTGCTTATAACGGGCTTGCTTTTAATGTGGGAGGTTTAATTTATAAAAGTAGATGTTTTTTATTTTTACAAGCCTTTATTTTGTTTCACCTGTTTTGTCTGTCTGTATTCAATTCTGCAAATCAAATTTGATCCACTTCCGTTTATCCGATTGAGCTGAAATTTTGCATGCACATTTATTTTGGATGACGATGCATAGTAGTAAGGCTGTGGAGCCCTAACTTTCCTATCGCTTCCACCATTTTTGGTATATATACATTTTTGTTAGTCTTAAATTAAAAATCGAAATATAAAGTACTTTAAGGGACAAGGTTTTATTGTACTTAAAAGTAGAAAATAATTTTATTTATGAGTCGCTCATACCCAACTTTTGTAAATGCTTGAGGCGCTTAATATCAAGAATGAATCGAAAAATAATTAGGCATGTGAATTATATGAGGTGTTCCGATTCATTTTTGATATTTTAAATTGAGCGCCTCAAGCTTTTACAAATAGTCGGGTATGAGTGACTCATAGATAAAATTATTTTCTACCTTTAAAAACCATATTTCGATCACTTCACTTAAATAAAATACATTATTTTCAATTTTATCTTCCATTTCAAATCTATTATTATTCTACAACAATTGAAATTTATTTCATACAGTAAATAAATCTTTAAACAAACTGTTGAACCGATCAAGTGAGGTTTTTATAACAAAGAAAAAATAGGTATAATTGTAAATAAATATATAGAGTAAATGTGGGTAGTGTGGGTATTATATACACAACACATTATATTCAATAATAGCATTTGAAAAGATTTAAAATTAGATGTTTTTTTGGTTACAAAGCATACATCGATGACTCAGAGAGTAGGTTACTTGGCTGCTGTTCTATATATACAAATCTTCTGATACTTTACTCATTGTGTGAACACAGAAAAAAGGCCAGAAGAAGAAAGTTTAAATAAAAAAAAGGGTTTTTTTTTCTTCACTAGAGTATGTGTGTGTTCGAATGTATAAAATAAACCAGAAAACGAACAAAATGAGCGTTCATAATACTTACACACATATCCTTATACGTTAAGGGATATAGAATGTTCACTACGAAAATTCTCGGAAATGTGCACGGTAATTTAAAAAGTGCAGTCGAATGGATTTCCCACTAAGTGATCTAAGGAATTTTAGTAAATTTGCTAAAGTACAAATATTTAATTTCTAACAAATTTATACAGTTTGCTAAGAACTGACCATTAGCTTCTCGTTTTTTAAAATTAATTCGTTCCCTATATACCAATGTGATGGGATACGGAAATTTTAATTCTGATTTCTATGTAGGTTTATGGACTATTTATAGTCCTACGTAGAAAATATTCGTTATCGCTACGTACAAGAGCTTATAAAACTGGTTCAACTGGGCCTCGACTTTTGGCAATTTTCTTAAGAAAAAATCAAGAAAAAAATTTGTTTCCGGTTTTGATGAACCTCTGTATATAAGGTAATTTTGACCCAAAAAAATACAAAAATCAGGTATATGTATCGATAAGATGCAAAGTTTCTAAAAAAACCGCTCTTTGTGACCAATTTTGGATTATATCTCAAAAGCCACACATCCAATCATTAAATAAACTTTATAAACATTATAAACATTAATTAATAAACATTAAATAAAAAATTTTTAGGTCCAAATTATATTATATATAATGAATTTTATCGATATCGATGGCAAACAAAAAATTTATCGTTTTTTTGCAATTTAATATTAAGCTTATGGTTTTTGAAATGGAATCAGTACATTTTCGAAAAAACCTCCACCTACAAAATTTACAAAATGTTTTTAAATATTAGCCGTCTTTTAGAAGCAATCCAAGAAATCCAACAATATGTATGAAGACGACTTGCTGGTATTACTAACAATAAACAAAGTATATTTTATAAATAAGGTTCTTTAAATTTTTCAATAGCTTTAATTTAAAACTTGATTCCCTCGCATATATTTTCATGATTTTCTTTTAAAGTGTACATTAACTTTCACAGTAAACATAATGTATATTAAAATTATACACACAATACTATAACCATTATATGAATAGAATAGAAAATAGTTATATACTTTTATATACATGCAGTAAAAAGTAAAAATGTAACACGTGAGGCAATGAGGCTTGCACGTGATCACACCACCAAGAATGAAAATCATTTCACTACCAAACTATAATATAGCAAAAGATACATACAACTACAATACACTGAACACTCTCAATATCCATCTATATCTTATTCTTTTTTTTATAAATATATGTGTCTTTATTTAACAGTATTACCAGATTGTCCATACACGAATAAAAACGGTGTACGGTGATCAACGAACAACGAACCTTAAGAGTTAGTACCGTACACCTCCCCCTGGTTCCATAACCTGTTATAAACCATCGTGAACAATGTTAACTTACAATAGATAGAATATATGTAGTTTTGTATGTTTGGATACACTTAGAAAACATTATGTTTGTTTTCTTTGCGGGATTGGGTTTTGTATCCGAACATACATACGGTATAGATACATTCATTGGGTATAGTTCAGTAATTAAAAGACGAAAACTAAGTTTTTCTACTAATGAAAACTCGTCTGAGACACTGGGAAAATTGCAAAAATGGTTATGTTCGAAACTGAACAAGGTTTGAACATGTTTGTCAAAATGATTTGAATTTTTATATTCGTATCCAAAAGTTATCCAACCAACAAAACCTTCTTACCTAGGCTTGGTTAGGTTATATTGGCAGTCTACGAGGAGCAAACTTAGACCATATAGCCCATTAAGATATCATCTAGTGTTTTACATAGAATATTAAACATAGATAACGCGAGGAATCTGCTCGCCTTTAAGTGGATGCGAGATAATGAATGAGAGAGAAGACTGTCGGTGAGTTCCCTTTTGTCTTTGTCATAATCATATGTACATAAATACTTATTATTAAATATTGAACAAAGACACAGGGGAACTTACTGGGAGTCTTCTCTCTCACTTCGCATATCGCATCCACTGACAGGCTAGCATTCTCTCTCTTATATATCTATGTTGTTTTACCACCTTTCCGCTGATAATTTCATTAATCAGCTCATCAATTATTTTCAGAGATTGAGTGCACCTTCTTCATGCATATACCATTCACTACACCAGCCCGTTACAATTATTGCTTAAATTAATTTTTTATTGTGATATGAAAAAAGATTTTACCCAAAGTCAAGCTTTCTTGCAACCTCTTTTGCTTTAATTAGTGAACTATATCAATAGATATAATATGCATATGCATGTTTTGTTAGATATGCTTAGATAATTGTTTATAAGTATAACGCCCTGTTTATAATAACCACTATTTATTGGTTGTAATAGTATCCTGTTTGTTAGTTAGAATCAAATATTGATCAATCAATTGTTTTAATTTTCAAAAGTCAAATGCTGAAATTTGATTCAGGCAAATGTGGTTAGTTGTCTCAAATTACTTATTCAAAAGTTCTAGTTTACTTCATGTAGCTTTCATCAATTTTGACTGTTAAACTTTTAAATAAAACAGGCGATACTTGTTTTTGCTCTGTAGTTCTAAATATGGTTATGCGTTTGTTAACTTTTTTCTTCTGTAGGTCAGTACTTTTAGGAGAAACAAGGCGATATTAAATCACATTAACTTAAACCCGTCAGCATTAGCGTTAACCGTTCGTAAATCCTTAGCCGAGAGATAAGACATTGCTCATGTATTCTACACATCCGTCAAATATTTCGCGCGTTAGATATTCTTTATTATTTTATATAGATTCATTTGTTATGCGCTAGCTAATTAAAAATAGTTTGATTACGTGATTATTTAAGAATTTTTGAGTAAAAAAGAGATCCGATAATCGAAATTTCAAACAAATTTTCCCAAATTAAATAAATCGAATTTATGGATGTTTCATATATTTTCATTTTGAAATGTGAGAAATTTTGCCATTTAATTATTTATTTATTTAGAAAATTAAAATTTTGTATAAAGCTATCCATAATATTCGCGATTCGTACAAACTATAATTTACATTTCAATATAAACTCCCCCCCCCCAATTTTCCATCTTGCTTCCATTCACTACCGTGTGTTATCTCTATTAAATGGTAGGTAATAATATTTCGATTTTATTAGTTTATATTATAAAGGTGGCATTAAATTATTATTCATGTTTGTGTGAACTATAAATTATATTTAATAAGAAATATTATATTAGTTTAGTTAATACAAGGTGTATCAGATCTACCACATTCGGCGAGCATAGCGATACAGAGAATAAAATTCCGAAGAAATAGTTTCTTTGAAACTTTTGGGTCGGTCGTTACTTATAGAAGTGGTTCATTATTTTAATTATCGTTTTTAACGGTTGAAAAATCCCGATTAATGTGCGTCAATTGGAATTTTTATTTTAATTAAGATGGTAAAAGATTATTTTCTACAATTTTCTTGTTTTTAAAATTTCGTTTGGATTATTTTTCATCGCGTTGTTCTCAAAATTACATACGATAATTATCAAACTTATGTCTCATAAAAGGTATCGTAATTGATTCAAAGGAAATTTCTCCTTGGTTTTTCAATGTCAATATCGTTCTGTTCGTTCAATGCGGTAGTTTTGGAACACCCTATAGAAATACGGCAGGATATAATATAAATAAACAGATACATATCTGTGTATATATGTATATGTGCTTAGAAAATTTATTTTATGAGCTAAAACTAGGCAAGGTAGAAGATGAGATATAACGTTTATGAACTTTATGACTGTATGTCGTGTTCATCAGATCATCAAATCTACGAGTATCTATATTATATAAATATTTACAATCAATTATATTGAATTTATTATATTAAATTTATATTTTAATTATTTTTATTATTTAAGGTAATTTACGATTAAGTTTCAGTTTTATAAATAAGGAAAAACAAAGGTAACAAAAAAGCTTACTTGGTCTAAGAACATCTAAATGTGTTAACTTTAATCCAGTATTTTTTTCTAATGTTTTTACAATTTTATAAAATCTTTATTTTCTTTTTTGTAGCTTATTTTCGAATTCACTTTATTATGTTTGCATTAAATACCTTTTTTTTCATTTTTCTTTATGTTGTTGTTTTAAAAAATATGATAGAAGCAGATTAACGCTTTGCAACGCGTGTAAGGCTGTTTAATATTTTGTGTTGAAAAATAAAAAATCATAAATAAAAACAACAAGACATTATCTATACAGAATATTTTAAACGTTATCAGTATTGATAAGCTAAGTAGTGTGTGTTATAAATGATAAGTTATCCTGCCTACCTACCTCGAATAGACCTATCATCAAACAAACCTGATGGATGTGACCCTTATACAACTACATCAATTACGCATTTTAAACATCTTTAATTTTTATTACAACCATGTTTTTATCACGCGTTTCTCAAGAGTGACTAAACCAAAAAAAAAGTCCAACATGGACCGACACTTATTCTATAGTTTCTTATCTTAACGTCATACTAGTTTGACCATTGAGGCAATGGTAACATTAACAATAGTTTATGGCGGACGACCCAATGCATTATGGAAGACAAACTCATACTGGTTGGCGATATCACAATAATTCCAGTGGATAGACCTATTTTATATTGTGATATTACTTATACTAACATAAATACTATAGTACCTGTCTATACCATCATCACTGTAGTAAACGCCATATATTTCTTACCTTGTGGTATTCCCAATGAGGTCGTGGTCTTCAGATTACGGTGCCCGCTCTTCATAAGGAAAGTCGTCAGTTCGAAACCCATCCACGTCAATAGGCTTCTTTTTTTTTTTAATTTTTTTTTTTTAAAAACATAACTTATAGAGAAAGGAGCATAGTTACAACCGGGTGTTCCACCACTTTTGCCACTCTTTTATGGTGAATACTTTTAGAATTTTTTTCTAATAATCATAAATTTGTGTAAAATGGTACTCCTACAACACTGAGCCAGTTGTAAAAATCAGGGTATGGTTAATTTTAATCAATACATAGTATAAAACAAAGTCGCTTTCTCTGTGCCTATGTCCCTATGTCCCTTTGTATGCTTAAATCTTTGAAACTACGCAACGGATTTTGATGCGGTTTCAATAGATAGAGTGATTCAAGAGGAAGGTTTTTATGTATAATACATCCATATTATAGTAGAGTAAGGGGTTGAAATAGGGGTTGAAAGGGATATGCTTCAAAAACTAAAAAAGTTGTGCATCGATTAAGCTCAAATATTGACACGATATACAACCAGCTTCAAAGATCTATTGTTTTATCTACTTTTAACCTTCGGAGGGTAGAAAGGTGCAGCGAGAAAGTGGGAAGGAATTATCGAATATTTACAAGTATACCTAAGTGGGGTATCAAATAAAAGAGCATGACGTGTACATTATAAAACTGTTATCTCACGCAAGGAAATGTGGAGGGACGGGTGCAAGTGGGGATGTTGCCCAGCAAAGCGGGTAGTTCACAGCCAGTTCACATTAAATAATAAATTGGAAACTTTATGATAGTCGTCCGTAAAGCCGTGACTAATTATCTTTTTGTTTAATACCTATTATTGATTCATAAAAAGTATCTTGATTGGAAATCTTAAAAAAATATGAAACAACTCTGTTCAAGGCCCTCATTAATTTAAAATCCCTGGTGGTGGATTTCACTCCTACATAAACAAGTCATAAAATTGATGTTTGTGATTTTGGGGATTAAACCAGTAAACTTTTTATCAAAAAATTAAAAATTATATACACATAATATTATGTATGAATGACTAAATAGACGAATGGCATGAAGTCTACATCCAACAGTCAGTATTACCGTAGTAATGTAGCACCGTAGAATAGATAGATGGATGGTTAGGTAAATGTATGGATCTAGAATATTAAATATTATATTTTATATATAAATATATACAACAAAACTTTTATACAGGGTGTTTACTTAAAGTATGGTTCGCATTGTTTATATTTTAGATAGATATACATATATGACAAAGATAGGTTATTTATGGTCTAGTCAAAGTTTTGTTATATATTATGTAGATATTTATAGATCATATCTAAACTTATTTCATTTGTTTTATTAATTATATAGGATGTTCTCCAATTAAAATTAAAATCTGAACCACCGAATTCTATCTAGAATATTAATTGTTAGATTTGCATTTTGCTAACTATCGTTTATGTCAGAAAATATCTGCTCTTTTTCTATTTTCAACTGTGCCATTATCAAACGTTTCTCATCAAGTGTCTTATTTTATTCATGTCATTGGGTTTTCAGGATAAACTTAAAAAAAAATAAAAATTAAACGTTTGTCAAAATAGAGACTAGATTTTTTATTATTTTCAGGTTAAAGTGCGTTTTAATTCGATATATGCCCCACTTTCTGCTCAATTTTATCGTTTAAAAGTTATTACTGGTTTGTGAAAGTTTCTTACTAACACCCGTCCGTGAGCTTGTTTTTAGCCTCCTGCACCTGGCAGTTATGAATTGTAAATTTGTGTTAAGGTAGTTCCTCCGCGACAGTCCAGTCAAAAAGTTTTGGACTAATACTATCATTCAGTGCATTAACTGTGCTATGACTATTATACATATACCATATATTATTTTCACAAGACTGTAGTTACACACTAATTTATCTCCTATACGTATACAGACACACACTATGATATATACGTTTACCATTAGTTTCTGTATCCTATCCACAAAAAAACATCGCTAAAACGAGTTATTTATTTAAGTTTTTTATCGAAACTATATGGTAAATAATTTTTATTTTTTTTTTATATATTTTCTAAATATAGTATTCTACATTATATTAGTTTTTCATAGAGATGGTGAACGTCATTCATTGATAAATAAATATAATATTTGTAAATTTGTGTATTTTTATACGCTTCTCCCATGTACACGTACAAATTGCGTCACTTTTAATTGCTAATATCTCATGTATGGCATGGTAAATCATCTTCTAATTTTAACAGCATGTGTATTATGAATTAAATATTTTATATTCTGAGTTTTGAGAAATTCTTGAAATATCACTTTCGTGTAGGTACTACCTTAATCCTCAGCTTTTGAAATAATTAAATACATCTATATATTGCAAAATTAGTTTATAAGGCAATATAAAGTATTGTTAGCAACGGGTCCATGAATATTAGTCATGAATTTAGTAGTGAAGACTTTCATTATATACACACTATATAAAATAGTACGGTTAGTGTTGGATGAAATGTTTGTCGGTTTTATCTAAGTTCATCTATCTCTCACTAGATGTGTATTATTATATCTAATCTCTGATGTATACTAAGTAAGTAAAACTCTAAAGTAAAGCCAAGCAAAACCAAACCAAGTCATCTCAACATTTATATGAGGGAAGTAGGCGAGATGTCTACCTTACATACCAAAAACTTTATTCTTACCTACCAAAAACCTTACACCCTCACCTACCTATTCTTATGTAAAAGCTATAAAACTAGGGCCAGACACAGTATTTGATAGCCATTTCAAAATGGTCTAAAAGTTATGAAATAGTTCATTTCAAGTCGATTCATATATTTCTTTTCTTATAGAAATTAGAAAAGAATGAAATAATAATGGCACCGAGTGCGGCTTCCGAGCTTACTGCGTTTATTCCTGAAGATAGCTCCATAAATTTCTGATTTTAATATCATTTTAAGACAATTAATGGGCAACAAAATAGTTTTTCAAATTTCGCAATCTCAATAGCGTTCTCTAAAATTCCTATTCATTCAGAATTATTTTACATTATTCATGCTGAATTCTCTGCCTGGCTCTTGACGTAAAAGTACGAACAGAAGTACCAGCAGTACTTCACTCTGGTCGTAAGTAAAGTCGTATAATATTCACAATGACAACATTATGACATTTGTCATATAAAACATTCAACATTGTCGTCACAATAATTTCTCTATGGAATCAAAATATAAGACAACTCAAAGATACCATCACACTCCCTTCTCTATACATCTTGTAGGTGTGAGTGTGTGTTTGTGAAGTTTTTGGAAAATGGTAGTGTTTTGTGAAAATTTATACATTTATATTTGTGTTCATATGATAAAATAATATTATAAATACTTATATTGTTATTATTTGGGGTTGTTTACACCTGACTTTTACCGTGTGTCAAAGAATATAACAACCTGATCTGTACATGATTCTTAAAGAAGATACGAAAGGAGCATAGTTCCTACCGGATGTTCCATGACATCTCTCGTTGCATTTTATGACTTGGAAGGTACTGCCCTGTGTCTTGCAAGGTAGTGTCCTACCCTAAGTAAGTCTCAAAAGAAACTTATAGGTTTGTTTTTTGATTAACTGTTTTGAAGTCACGAAAATCTTTAGAAACGCAACTTTTTCTTATTTGACTCGATAAACATTTATCTGAATTGTTTACCTTAAGCCATTCATCTGAGTAGGGCGAAATTGCATAATTAATCCTTATAAACTGTGATATAAATGGGTTGAAGTATGACTAAAAAAATCTAATAAATATTTTATATTATTTTTAAAATATAAAATGAATATTTAAAAGTAATAATATAATATAATATAAATGTATTATAGAAATATGAATTACGATTATATTATATTAAGTATGTAATATATTGATAAACGTATTAAAATAGATTAAAATCATAATTATAACAATTATAATAACCTAGCTAACTACATACGACTCTAGTTAGAGTTACTAGTACACAGTTATACAACTATCTATAATAATTAATAACTAATATTAAACTACCTTAATAAATATGATAATTAAAATTATATATTTGTTCAACTATTTATACAAATATTATTAAGAGTCACACAGTTACACAGTCATATCAGTGTCACAGTCACAGTCACGGTTACACTACAACACTGTAACGTTTAGTTAATACCAAGTTAACGTATTTAGAAGTTAGCACTCTTATACGAAAAACTTTTAAAACGATTTTTGGTGGTAGATTTGTCGCAGCTAATAGAGGATCAGAATAAATTTTACATGAAGAATTCCCACTTCATAAATAGAAAAGTAGAGTTGGTTATTAAAAATCTTTACTAGTATGCAAGATATGAACGTTTAAAGTTCCTTATTAAACAAAGAGGAAGATATCCACTAATGAAGTCAGTCGTGAGTATCGCCATAGAGATTACATATAAAATTTTGTTTTACTAAAAGGAGATGGGCAATCTTTGAATTCAATCTTTGATTGCTTACAATTTCTTCGTTTTTTAATAAGTTTTAATTTCACTTTCAAATTTTGTCATGATTTTAAATCTAGTTTTATATTTTTATAGATAATATGGCCAATTCGACATTAGGATTATCCTCTATTATTGAATAAAACTTTTAAAACTACTAATATATTTTGTCAAACTATTTTTGGTGGTAGATATGTCGCTGCCAATTAGCTTAATTTTGTTACTATTGCAAACTGTTATTATCAAGCAGTAGAATAAAACCGCATGCTCTTCTTTTTTGGTAATTTAGTAAAAAATTCGTATATAAGTGGCGTTGAAAAACGGTTTCGATAAAATTATCACTCTTCGTAAATTCTTAAGATAGGCCTGGATAGAGATGTGTTAACTAGCATGAAGCCTATAGATATTTTCTAAATCATGCTTGTATATAAACATAATATTTAATATATTCCAACCACTAAGCTTGTTATAAATTGATCGATACATATATATCTAAAACTATATATATCTATGGAGTTACCACCTTTCTACCCCCTATCTATACCGCATACAGATAATATGTGTGTATATGCAAATATTACTAAATTATTACAAACATTGTATTTAACTAAATATTGATAATTCTAAAATAATGTCGACTTTCTTCTTCGGTTTTGATATTCTCATATATTCGAATAATAATATGGGTTATAAACCACAAAGTTATTAGCAGAGCTATATGTGTATAGTTTAAATAAGATAGGGTGAAAATTTTAAAGGCAAACGTAGAAATTAGTTATTTATTGATTTAAAAAATTAGTAAAATGTATAAATTTTATACCATGTATATATGTAATATATATCAAGGTATAAGTTTAGTCCCAAGTTTGTAACGCTTAAAAATATTAAAGCTTCCGTCTGTCTGTCTATCGTCTGTCCGTCTTTCATCACGATAACTCAAAAACGAAAAGATATATCAAGCTGAAATTAAGCGTACTTAGGGCGTAAAAAGTTATGTCGAGTTCGTAAACAAGCAATATAGATTAATTGGGTCTTTTTTTCGTAAAATTGTTTTGATTCGAGAAGTGCCGTAAGGATGATTTATGCAAATATCTTTTATTGCAAGCTTTAAAAATGTGCTGTATTGCAAGCTTTAAAAATGTGCAACGTTTTGTTAAATAAGGAATAAAATTCGTTGAAAATCGTCCTCCGAAAATTGAAGGGATCTCTGTTCTAAAAATGTTTTTCTAACTTAGAGCATTAACCTTATCTGTTCGTAAAATCTCATCAATATTTTTAAGATGAATAGACGCATTTATTTTTTCTCTAGTTCCCTCATATTAAATTCATTACAAGTCGCAATAGTTTTTCAGATGTTTTTTGTTAAAAATAAAAACACTTTTTCTTTACAACAAAAGTCATATATTTTCAGGGCAATTGACTTTTTCATACATTATTAACATAAAATATATCTTACTATAAATACAGGGCGTCTCTCTTTAAAAACTATGAAGAAATTCTATAAATTTTGCCAGACCATTTAAAATAAATGTTTCAAGATTTAAGAGCGCCAGGTTTCTAACCTCCGAACTAAAAAAAGGGGTTTCATAAAAAGGGGTTTCTGCCTGTCTGTAGCAACGTAGCGCCTAAACCGATGAATCGATATTCATTTTTTTGGCTTTGTTTGAAAGGTAATTTAATGGAAAGTGTTCTTGGCTATGTTTAAAGTGCGAGTTTAGGGTACCGTATTTTTTAAATTTTGTAAATTTCACTTGTTACTGTCAATAGTGCAGATATTCTGTCGTCGTTTTTTCTTAATTTTATTTAAACAGGCTCTAGCATTTATAATTCTCCATTTTATGGAGATCACAGGCTATGAAAACCTCATCACTCTTTGGCCACAATTGATTCTGCTATTGCAACATTATACGTTTTTAGGACTTCTTCTCGTGGACTTTGTTAAAATCACGTTTAATTCAGTATTATTCAGAAAAATTTTCTTATTTTGATCATTATTTCAATTTTTTCTCCATGTATGTCTGTGAAGTTACACCCTGTCTAAACATATGTATGTAACAATAATACATGATGCTTTTTACTGCTTTTTACTACACTTATAAAACTCTTATGTTGTTATAATAAGTGAAGCACCAAGCCATCTAAAATACAATCAAACATATATAAAAATTACAGAATAAAAAAAAAACTATAACTATACGAGTATGGTAGATAAAGATAAAAGATTTTTATTGAGATTAATGGTTATTTAATGATGATGATTTTTTATTTTCTATCTATCTCTCAAAAAGCAATTCAATTCTATTTAATCTTTATTTTATTTTAAGATAAATGTTTATATATATATATATATATATATATATATATATATATATATATATATATATATATATATATATATATATATTTGTTAGATGTGTTGGTTTGGTATCTTCACAATGCGCTCAATAAATGAAGATAATATTATATTTATATATCTATAAATGAAGTTCATTATATTACATGTATACAGGTTGAACAATAAATTGGATACAACATGTTAGAAAACAAGTCGTAAGCAATATATTCGATATAGCTTATTTTCTGAAGTTCAAATATATTTTTATTGTCGCTAACATTTAACAGTAAGAAACGTAATTTTATATGCCTTTTTTATATGACACAAAATCAATTTACAATATTGATTTCCAAATATTACTATATTTAACAATAATTCAACAACTATTCTCAGCACTGCACAGAAATATCTACCGTTCTCATTGACTGGCCATAGCGACCTATACTCTTATTTCTACAATACCCATAACTAAACTTTTTTGTATCGTTTTTGTGGAAATTACGTTTTATTTTTGTTCTTCGGACAGCTATTTTACATGTCAGATTTCTATAATTCTAGATACAAACTTAGCGAACGAAAAGCGCGCATCCAGTGTTCGTTATGGCAACTACTCTTCTTTCCTATTTAAGTTCAATAAGATATATTTGAAATTTTCCAAACCATATAAAATAAAATAATTGGTAGTCTCCTGTAGCAAGTCTATTTTTATTAATAATAATCAAGCAATATTACAATTTTTTCATTAAAAAAGTGGTAAAAGTTGGTTTCTCCAAATTGACACACTGTAAAACATACATTTAAGATACAATCATTTGAATAAGATAAATTTATTTCGTAAATAGTTTTTACATTTTATTATTAATGATTGTTTTTCTCCCCCAAAAAAACAGAAAAAAATACCTAAATCAAATTCAACGAAAGGAATTAACAAGTTCTGATTGATATTTGATTCTAACAACTGATTTTGACGTTAAAAAAAAACAGCAAACAAAGACGTTAAAAAATCAAAACTAATGACGTTTTTCTATTATGTTCATACTATATATTTTTAATAATAAAACCACTAAAATTGATTCAACAAGCCTCTGAATAAATGAACAATGTCACCGCATCGCGATCCATAATTCTATTATTATGTTTTTTAACTATTTTTGTCTGACATTGTTGTATGTTGCTTTGAATAATTGATTCTATTCAAACATGAATGAAATAAACGGTTTAGAAAATTCTACAAGGGTTCATTTCAAAGAGTTTTCAGCAAAACAGATAAAAATTAGATACGAGAAAAACAGTACGAGAAAAAAACTCAAATTTAGGGTCAGAAAAATATCCTATAGGCGTTTAAGATATTTTGAATGTTTAATACGCAGTTTGTATGGTCTACGCAGTTTGTAATATGCAAATTCATTTATCTGACTCCCCCAAAAATAATGGAAAGTACTGAAAAGTGTGCATATCCATTACCCGCCTTGCTTTATGTTGTTATAATTCTTAACCACCCCTGTGCTTTTTGACCGTGTATACCGATTGGCGATGAGATTAGTTAAAAGTTATTTTCGCGATAATTTTGATATTCTTTAGATGAAATTTACCTGGACAGAGTACATTTTATTATCTCGCAAAACAATTTTCAACAAAGTTCAGACTCTGAGCCTATTGGCAAACGAATAACTTAATTGCGAAAATCTAAATTTTACAGAGGGATTATAATTTTTTTTTAAAGAGATTATAACAAAGGTTTATTATCTTTGTGAATAAAATAATAAACCAAAACTGTTATGGATAAAAAATTAACATTTCAAAATATTACCACATGTAATATTTAAAGCTAAGTTCAAATAAATAACAGACTTAAATACATTAAAAATTTTTAATCAAGTTAAGACTTTTACTAAACATATAGTATAGTAAAAAACACCTCTCTAGAGACTTTTTTTGTTGTTGTAAAAATACTCGATGTATCTCATAAACAATTTATATATTTATGAAATATTATCATGTTTTTCACTCGCTGAAATATGTAAGGAATTTATATTTTTAATAATATGTGAACAAGTTTTATTTACTGATTTACTGATGCAATTTGACGAGATTGAAATTACATTTTTTCCGTTTTCATTTTACAAAATACAATTTTCTAAAAACTTTTTTTTCAATTTCTTTAATTTTGATACACCAAGTATGTAATCCTACTAAATTTGGGTCATAATTTTCAAATTTGCAATCTAAATTAACCTAGCTCTAATAAGTTTCAAGAATATGGTGTCTTGGTCCCGGAATTTAGCACATTTGTCATAGCTAGCGAAAAACTGACATCACAGCAGAAAAGAATGGCCCAAAATTAGTGGGTTTCAAAAAAAATTCCAATGAGATCGGATCAAATATGCCTGTGTTATCAAAAAAATCGAATTTTTTAACTTTGTGACGTCATCAAAATCCAAAAAATTTAATTTTGCTCTATCTCATTCAAATTTAATCCAATTTATGTATACTAAATGTTTAATCCTACTAAATTTGGGTCATACTTTTCAAATTTCTGATCTAAATTAACCTAGCTCTAATAGGTTTCAAGAATGTGATGTTCTGGTTCCGGAATTAAGCAGTTAAGCACATTAAGCAAGTTCGTGAAATATATTTTTTAAGGTGAAATTTTTAAATCTGCCGTGAATATTTTTAAATTAGAAAAATTCGAGTTTGTTTAATTTTTTATAAGAAAAAATTTTTTAGAAAAGAAATCTTTTTCTAATTATGATTACAAAAATACATTATTTTCGATTAATATTCATAGATAATTAAATTACCACATACAACAAAAGTGCTAAAGGAGATAATGTTTACAGGTATTTTCGATCACATAATAATAATGATAATCTGTTCCGCCTACAAAATTGTCAGGAAATGTCTAAGAGAAAAATAAGGATGTACCGACGACCGACGTCGACGTATATAAGTAGAAGATATACCTACCTGTACGTTTATACACAAGAAACTGTATATTAATTTAATCTATATTATCATGATCACTTGGGAATGGTGTTCACCAGGTATCCTAGGTTTGAGTTTTATTTTTGTATGCAAGATAAAATTAATCTTTTCAATTATTCAAATTTCCTATATGGTTCGTTCCTGTGTGTTCTACATTACTCTCACTTACTTCATCAACTTAAAACCGGAGAAGAATGTCATTGTAGAAAGAATGCCATTGTAAAACGAAGGAGGGAGGAAAAAAATATAGTCATCTTATTATGAATTGAAATTATGATTTATGATTGAAGCATTCAAACTGGGTTAGTTATCAGAGAAATCGTCGACGCGAATAACTTTCGATTTATTACATAGAACAATATATTCAAAACGATAATAATTAAAAAGTGACGATACATATCGTATATATAATGGATTCCACTTTGATGGGCGAACTTGGAGAAAATGCCGCAAGATTTGGAGAAAGTTTTATCGAAATATTACGAATATAATCGTAATTCCAAATGATAAAGGCTAATTTAATGGGTGTTTTTTTAGAGGTTCTCATCTTTAAATTGCAAGTGAAATTTAGGGAACCCAAAATTCGTACTTAAAACGTATCTAAGAACACTATCCATTAAATTATATTTTTCCTTAGAGCCTTCTCCAAACTGAACCGATTTGAGGATCATGGCCTATTTTTTAGTTGTTTCGGATTCGGAACCTTAAACCCGCACTTGAAATTACATAATTTCACATACATAACATGCATAACGGCATATAATCCCTCGCATTTTAAGTGAGCGTACTGTTTTAAAATTAATTTACACTTCCAACATTCTTAATAAAATATTGTTTGCAACACGAAATAGTTTAATTACATTTTAATTTACTTGGAGACATATTTGATTTATTGCTACTAGTAGTAGGAGGTACCTTCTACAAAAACCAACTCCTTCATAGGGTGTGATTACTATCATCACTAGCTTTAAAAAACCTTTTTATAAAATATACAACAAGTGTATTATATAATATATTTATATAGATTAATAAATATGAATATATTTTTTGAAAGAAGCGTACTCCTAGGGCCAAGATATGTTTTTTGAAGTCATTCCAGAACGACTTTAAATTTAACCCCTCACGAGATCGTATCTAATACATTTTTATTAACATAAATTAGCCAGGGCTACTTTCTCTGTCTAAAACTCCAGAAATTTATTGTATTATGCGTTAAGCCTCTTAAAAAGTTCCAGCCCTTTTTATCTACCTTTTAGTATTGAAGGATCAAAAATAAAAGTAATTTTCCGACTTTTTCAAAAGGTTTTTTTCAACTCTACCGATAGTTTTAAACTTTTTGCGATTTCTTCAATTTGTACGTATTGTGCTAGCAAAAAAATACGAAAATTGACACCGATTTTCATAAAATTCGAGCCATTATTCAAACCTTAATTTTCGAAATTATCAAATCAACCTTTGTCAATCCCCAAAATCGAAGACAAATATTATTATGAAAAGTTTGTTTCATTATCAATTCACTGTCTATTATATTGATTAATAAAATATGAATACATTTTTTGATAAATATTTTTATTATAATAATAATTTTATATATTTTTGTATAATTTATATAAATAAATAAATAATATACACAAATAAAATTATGAATATGTGCACATTTTTATAAAAATGTCTTCTTTTATATATTTTTTTATTTATTTATAATATATTATTATATTATTTAAAACCAAATCTACTTTTTGTGTATTCCATTCAATTCATTTATTGTACCTTTAAGTATGAATATGGAGTGATACCTTTAATAAAGGTTCAAAAAGGGTTTATAAAAGGACTTAATTACAGTAAAAAGTTGATTGATTTGATTTATAAAGGTATCATAGTCGCTTTTCAAAAGTGATGAATAGTTTCTTTTTAAGGAAAACTGTCCAAAGTGAAAGTAAACATGTTTTAAAATATTTTCAATTCGCATTCGAATAATTTTTAACCCAGTGAAAAGACATTTTGTATGTAGCCCATAAGAAGAAAATTGTGCTAATGAGTAACAGCTATATCGAAGAGAATGCATAAACGCCAAATACGATGATTTTATTTGTTAAGAAAAACTGTTATGATAAAGCGTTTTTCCCCAACAAGGACACTGTCGCCTTTCAACCATACTGTACCTTTGTTGTAAAATGCTCCTCTTTTTCGACTCCTTACTACCTTTATACCCTTCACTTGCAGAATTTATCCCTAGCATTCCTTATGATTTTCCAATTTTGGAGGTTTAAATTATACAGTTTCCTTTGATTAGTTCGGTGAGAATGAAAATTTTTTCCTATTTTATCGACGTTGCATGGTTATATGAACATTTATTCCTGTTTTTGACCAATTAGATTGAACATTGAGAGCCTGATTAGAATCTTAGTCTGTTTAGAATTTTCCAAAAACCTACACCAAAGGATTCACTGTGCCCTCCTCCAGTTCAACCTGTCACCCTAAGACGAGATGCCTTCGGGTGAAGGATGCTGTTTCGCTCTGATGGTGCCATAAGATTCTGTCGAGGCCAGATGCCACGTAGAAAGCTTCATCGCCGGGATCTCTCCCAGGATTGGTGGACCTACTGTTTCAGACCAGAACATGAGGCTGAGTATGCAACTAGAAAGCAATAAAGGATTTCCGAGTAGACAAAAGTAGTAGAAACTGCGCGATAATAGGAAAACACTTCTTTAATATCAATTGGCTGATTTTTTTAATTTATTCGAATTATGACTTGGTGTGTATTTTGAGCCAATTTATATCAACAGATGATGACAAATTTTGTTCTTAAAGACTAAAGAAAGAAAGCTTAATTTCAAATTTAATATTTTGGACAAATTTTAACAAAATCAACCTCTCTTCATTGTGAACAAATAAAGGTATTTTTTTATGCAATTTTGATTAATTTGATCACAATTTCTGGGACTCATCCTATAATAATGTCTCTTATATGCTTAACTACTTATTTATATGCCTTCTCTCGTAATGTGTAATGCCTATTGCCTATATAACTACCTACCAAGTAGGTATTTATTTATTTATATGCTTATTTGAATGATATTCAAATATCACAGTATTATGTGAAAAAAAAACGTACAAGACTACACACTAATGTAAGTAGTCTTCAAGGTAGGTTGGTAGATAGGTAGGTAGATAGATAAGTAGATGTAGTATATACTTATTTAGAGGTTTTGGTTTAGTAGGTAGATTTTATATATTTTTAAAATATAATTCAATTCATTTTGTTGATGTATATTTCTTCATTCTTTTTGAATATATATTTTTTAAATTCACCTCTATGAGATGGAAGAAGATGTACTAGTTAAACTTCAATCGCCTAGCAATTTTGGACGCCTAAGTTACAATCACAATCAGAATAATGGTTGTTGTGAGAATAAATGCTGGCGGTGAGATTGGAAAGTTGCAAAATTTTTTGTTGTTTAGTTCGCGAGATAATACTGCAAAGCTCGCGATTTCCCCATTCAAAACATGTAAAACTGTCCTCCAAGCTAATTTTTACAATATTAAATAATTTTTTCGACAGAATTGACAAAAAAGTAAGAGAGCTGAAAGGAATTGGTCCAAATTGGGAACGTAGGTATAATTATCTTGCGTTTTAAACATTCTCAATTTCCGAAACTTTTTGACTTAATTCTAAGCCTCGTTAAATTGAATGTGTGTGCGTCCGTGAATATCTAAGGACGCATATACGTATAAAAAGTTCAGCATATTCCGTTGGATTTCGAGGTTGACCACTTTTTATGACTACGATGATCGAATTAAAATACATCAATGAACAATTAGTTTCTTGAAAATTTCTGATTGTAGAATTTGTGTTTGTGATTCAAGTCTTAATTAAGTTTATTTCGAGTTAGAGAGGGTCAATCGACTTCAAATTTTGATGGTATTTGTATTATCACATACTTAATAAGTAGGTACACAAAAAATGAGAAAGAAAGACTCAGCCTTAGCGATCTATGCGTTTTTTATTTAAACATCTATGATCATATAAGTGAATGTATATGTTTGTTACTTTTATAAAGTAGAAAAAGATGTTTGAAAATGTTATGGTATTACAGCTTTAGCAACTAGCATACAGATAGCTATCTTTACTCCTAAGGTATATATGATGAGTCGTAAATAGACTGGTAGCAGATGTTTACTGTAGAACATTTACCACCGCACTAGGATGCATGATGCATGATGTTTGTTGGTGGCTGTCGATATATCTGTCTGCTTGTCGGTTGCTTTGCTTTATCATATTTTCTTCCCTAAAACTGAATCTTTCAAACGTCCAACTAATAATCAAAATGATATTTAAAATGAAATGTGTTCTATTTTTTATTTTTACCTAGCTCAACCACATTTTTCAATATTTTTATCTTATCTTATTTTTCAATATACTTAAAATATATGTTTAATAAAAGGTACTTTTAGCGAATTGGCGAAGGAAATGGAGCTATTGCTTTAGTATTGATGTTGGAATTTTGGAAAAATTTATACAATTATTCTTCGATCCTATACGTTTATGTCTCTGTAAACTCTCTAGCAGTCGCAATTTTAATCCGATTTGAATTAAATTTGGTATTAAGAAGGGTTTTGCTATACAAAAGGTCAAGTTCTTTATGCTTTTGGAATCTCAATTACGATATCAAAAGACACCAAAAACTAGTTCATTTTTCAACTGAATGAAGGTTTCTGAGATATAGATTGAAATTATCGTCCTGCTGACGACTTGGATAATATCCCAAGAACTGAAAATCCAATCTTAAGAAATCTCCCACATTGGAATTTTATGTTTCAAAAGTACGCTAGATTTTTATCTGAATCAAAATAAAAATAATTTTCTCGATTTTTTGCAAATTTCTTTCGAGGCGATTTTCTTAATGGTATATATAAAGAAAATTGTTGGAAAGAACATTGGTCATTTTAATTCTATTCCGTCCAAGTTTCGATTCTCTTTATTCTTCCCTGTTAATAGACAGATTCTTGGAAATGCAAAAAATGTATACCTTAGGTACATTCGTCATTTACATTCAAAAGAAAATGAACATAATGATAATAAAAAGAAATATAAACTTAGAATTGTATACATAAGATATTCAAATACAGAGTGTTACTCATTCATCGACAATAAACTTATGTGTGTATATATTTTATGGGTCAAGTGTTTCTATCTTTTTGAAAACCCAAGAAGGCAAGATTAATTCATAAAAATGAAACATCTTTGTCACATTGACCTCATTTAGAAAGTACAGATTAAATTTAGAAATATTTCTAGATTAACTTGTTATCGTGATGCAACCATAAAAGACTTTATCGGTTTACTTTTTCCGTAAGAGTGTTGTCAAGCAATGGCTTTGTTACCGTCTTCGAAAATTTTGTGTTGTCTTTTTAAAACTCGTTTTGTAGACTCTCATATGAATGGATACATGCCAAGCACTTTTACCAACAGGGCATTATGTGCTTTAGACATAATGTACCAAGTAACGAGCAAACTCAGACGTATCCAAAAATATCTTTCTGAAGGAATTAAAGTAAAAAGACCTAGATTAACAAATTATACGGTAGATATACAAAAGAAATCTAAAAATCTCCCTGTAATCCCATTTCTACAAATCCATTGGTTTATTTGTTTGTATACAAAATGTATAGTCGAGTGGTAGTCTCACTCGTTCCATGTGAAAAAAAAAAGTAAACCGTATAAGTACACGTTTTATAATTCCCTGGTACACAAACCATTGAACCAACTACTGCTGGTAAGCAAGCTCCACTCCTCTAGGTCACTTCACATAACATTTTCACAGTGTTCGTCTTCAGAAAAATACACCCACATCTAGGTACACTAACAAGCAAAAAAATCGACTCGTATCATGTAGGTATACGGCAAAGGAAATCGGGACAGTTGTCTTCACTGATAATATTGGTTTTATTTTTAATTTTATTGTTATTGTATTATTATGTAAGCTTTGTATATTTTTTATTATCTGTAACTACTTTTGACTTTTTTTTTGTACTTAATTTATTTAAAAATTATTCGAAGACGCTGTGATCTCGTAGCAAATAATTAATTTTACAAAAAATTCATTGTTTGTTGTAAATTTTCAATAAAACAAATAATTATCTCTATTCCTATCATTTTAAAAATTATTTTTTTCAAAACGTTTCCATCTCTTTTACCATAGAAATTGAGTCGTGTTTTAGGCCTTTCAGTGTATGTCGTACATACAACATACATTCACATAGAATTTTGTATATTCAAAACCATTTTCATTCATACATACACAACATTTTCATTTCTTTAGAGTAGTAAGGCCTCTCTACTTCGAACAAGAAGAAAAACTCCATTGAAAGACATACAAGTAAGTTATCTCATCGTTATCTGCTTTTATACTTAACACAACAACGATAATATACTCTATGCGAGTCTTGCGTTTTATGTGTATACATTGAAAAATTTTCCATGAATATGTTTTTTTATGAAAAGGAAAATAGTTTGTACTTTTTTGGATTTAAAGTTTTCTTTTTTTAAATTTTGCTTTAGTTTCTTGCTAGAAATTTTACAATACTATCCAACTAGATATCATGATGTTAAAGGAATTTAAATAAATAATACTTCTTTTACAGCTTAGTACAAGCTTTTATGGTACTAAGAAGTAGAAAATAATTATTTTTGTGATTCAGCCATCATATAACTATTTGTAAAAGCTAGAAGGGCTCCATGAGCATGTTGTTTGTAGCTAAATCTAGAATGAACATATTTCTTGCTTCATTTTCTATAAATAAAATTGTAAAAACTAATTTTATAAATTAAATCTTGTACTTATGTAAAAATTTTAGAAAAAGTAGTCTGACGAACAGTTTTTTAAATATCTTTGAGAAGAAAATAAAAAATTCACGAAAATTGATCCCCGCCAAGACGGACACGGTCAAAAAACGATTATTTATTATTTTTAGTATTTAAATAATTACATAAATCCGATTAGTATTGATACTATTTAAATTCAAATAATTAATTTAAAGATTAAATTTTCAAATTTCTATTTTAACAAAATTAAGAGTGTACCTACTGTAAAATTATAGTGTTCTATCCGATCAACCTTAAGAAAAATTTTAAAACATTTCACTTCTTAGTAAAAGTAATGAAAATAATCGGATTGGGTTAGAAATGCTTTTTGGACAGATTCTTACGATTGTTGGCATCTAAATCTAGAAAATCGTCTACGTAAAAATGTCTTAAATATCGTTTATGTTTACAAAGAGAAGACATATAAGTTAAGGTACTGTATAATTTAAATTCTAACATTCCTCAACGAATTTGTTAACCTTTGAATCCGAACTGTATATATAATCTATCGATATTAGATAGATATAAACAGATACGAGAATATCTTACGATTATACAAAACACTTGTAAAAGATTTTTGATCGTGAATTATTTTACATTTTTTTTCTTCTTCTTTACTTTTGATATTCTTTTAACACACAAAGAAAAGAGATATTATCAAAGGTAGAGTACAAAGATATATGAAGAGATATGAAAGTTTCCTGATAGGTCGTCGCCAATACAAGAAAAGGTAATACTACTAACCTAAACCTTCTATCTACCTTGGATGGGTACACATACACATACACTCAAATAGGCAGCAAATGTGAAATACATCTTACCGGGTGTTAAGGGGTATGTTCCTCCAATCAAAAATTATTTTAAATCTTGTGAGTGCTTCGGATCACAATTCGAAATATTGATTCTTAAGAGGCATGTATTTCGAAAACTAAACTTCTACTGAAATCTCCAATATAATTTTTGTATTTTTTGGGGCATGATTATACTTTAAACTGATATTTATGACAATTGGTGATAAATAATTTTTCTCTAATAATACGATTTTTTCGATTATTTGAGACATTTGAACCTAAAAAAACGAAAATGTAAATGAAAAATTGATCAGGCGTATGGTTTTCAAAATATAGCCAACTAATAAATTCCTCTTACAAAATAATTTGTATGACAATCGGTGAAAATGGTTGTTCTGTAATTTTCCGATTTTTCGAATGGATACTTGAGTCAAGGGCAATTTTAATTTTAGGAACGGAAAATAATTTTAAATATTTTCTTCTTTATTTTCTAGGCTATAACGATACAAATCAGTCTCCTTAACATCCGGTATATGGATGGATAAGTTACTAAATATAATAGAAACGGAAAAGGTATAAAAAACACACTGACACTCCTCTCTCCACCCCCTTCTTTTATAGTGCCTACTTGCAGATCTACGTATGAGTTTGTTTGTTTGTTTTCTGTATATGTATAATATTTGTTTGTTTATAAGTGAAGTACCTTAACATAAAAAAAAATTGTTTGTACCTTTTTGTTTCAATAAACAACAACAAACAAACATCTCCTCGAAAATAGAATACTTTTCAAGTTCTCGATTGAAAATAATTGTATTCAGCTTGAAAATCAAAATCTTTAAGTCCTACTCTGACTTTAGTGCAAATAACTTTATGGAAGTTATAGAAAATGAAACATTCGTTTTTTGTAAAGCATAATTCATTTTGTTCACTGAGGGTTTTGGGCAGTCTGTTCGCCATGGCAAGCCGCGTTAAGGAACTTCGTTCCAACAACACAAATAATACAACTCAAAATAAGTTAATGTTGACACTAATAAACAAAAATAAAGTCGATGGGTTGTAAAAATTGCAACCTGTTCCTAGAGCTCGTATGGTTCATTTGGCTAAGGCGCTTTGCATGAATCCAAGAGGTCTAGGTTCATGAGTTAGATCATTTTCCCTGCCAGATTATTTTCACTGACGGAAATATATTATATATCAACACCAAAATTACTACTTTCCATGTAACTAACTTAACATGTTACCAACTTAAAAGCATACTTAAATATATATCCATTTCCCAAACATACCAGTAGTGTTCAACACAATTCAACCAGAGAATGTCAATATGTTTCAACACCTAAAACTACAGACTTTATTCTTCAAAAACGTCCTTCACAATTACCCCCCATGCTTAACTCGTTATAGAAAAGTCATAGAAAATAAAAGTGTACCTAAAGGCTTTACTCAATACGGCATCTTTGTTGTTGTTTGTAATAGTAGGTACAGACTTCTCGAACTATAAAAGAAAACAGAATAAAATGCTTTTAAATTAATTGTTTAAAATATGATGTTTTTTTGAATGTTTTAGTTTTATCAAGTAAGAGTACTGAAAGTTGTAAAATGTAATGGCTTTATTTCTTTACATCTATCTACCTTCACAGGTAAAACTAGGCTTTTTGTGATGTAATAAAAAGGGTTTCAAAAAAGTTAATAAATATATACGAATTTTTTTATGGATCATTAAGTAAATGTGTTATATTAGGCCTAGTTTGTTGTGTTTTGTGAAGCTCATTATGTCTCGTATAGCCCTCATCGAGCCATTGAAAAGAGTGATGAGAAGAAATTAAGCTTATAAACAAAAGCCATAAATGAAAACTTCAAAAAACAATAAAAAAAGCACTAATTGAAAAGAAAAAATCATTCCTTATGCGCCTTAAAAAGTAAATTTTTGAATGGTAATATTTGTTCGAAAGCTTTCACGAATCCCTGGGAAATGTATTGAATTTGTTCTTTTATGAATATAAGCTTGAATTGAGTTTTATGCTCTTGAAATATTTTTGACACTCGGTAAGCGATTAAAGCTTATGTTTTTTCCATAACTATACCAATGAGAATCACCCAATTTAATCAGTCATAGCTTTTTCCTTGGGTGGTTCTACTTATTTCAAGTTTAGGTGATAAATTTAAACTATTAGTATTGATCTCCTAGTTTTTGGTCTTTAGTTTCTATGGTGTCCATGCCATTCTTAAATCATTTCTCTGCCTGTAGTTATGAAAACTGCTTAACAATTTGTAATTCTTTATAGACATCGACAAGACAGCACTTTCAGATAGAATACATTTTTTAATATCTCCCAGACCTCTCTTTCTCTGTCTTTTTTCTGAATGGGCTTTCATTTTGTTTAGCAAAGAAAGGCAAATGTCCTGAAATGTCCTGTAAATGTTTTGAAAATTAAAGGAACTATCGATAAATTGTATTCTTTCAAAACTCAGTCTGTCGTGAATTTATCATAAAAAATGTCAACATTAAAATCATCTTTCATTCTGTATCTATCTAGAAATTTCGAATATATATAACGAAATTCTCTCATATAACGTCTGTAAATGCATACATATGTATAATATAATTTAACTTTTAAAATAGATCAACTTACGACATTTCTCATATGTAGGTAGAACCTCTCCACATATATATGTTTTTTTAGTCTAGGGTCGTGTATAGTATTTAATAGTATTTAATAATTATTTTTTCGCAACAGCCAAACCGTTTTCAACCACATTCGAACCTCTAAATTCTTTTCAATCAACTATTTTCATAAATAGGTAATCTATAATTTTTGTGTCCTATTACGTAAAATAAATTTTAAATGTAAAATCAATTTTTGAATTTTTAGTAAAAATTATTTATTTGGAGTTGTTTCGAGATCACGTCTGTTTCCGTGGTCAAGTTATGAATGTTGAAAATTATAATTTTATTTACTAATTAAAAAGAGTATTAAAAATTTTGCTGCAGTCAAGTAAAATAAAATATTCAGTACCAGTAAAATAGAATACATTGAGTATAAAGTCGAAAATAATTACAGGTAATAAAAAATATTATACAAAGCTTACATAATATTTTTAAAAGAATGTTTAATACAATAATAATAAAATTAAAACCAATAAAATTAAACTAATATTATGTAAATATTCAAACACACAAAAGTAATTCTTGCCGTCAAATAGATTTCGACATCCATAGTTTCTGCAGGTATCATTAATTAAAATTTCATTTTTGTACTGGAATTTAGCCTATTACAAATTTTTGACTGTGTTTGAAAGAGAGTTTTCGCCTTTGAAAGTTTCCAACCGTTCTGATATTGTCAAATACTACATTCGACCCTAGATCTACTTACAACATATGTATGTAATACACACACAGATATTATATACCTATAATACTAAAGGTTTTATTTCATTTTTTTTACATTTTGCAACGTTTTATGAAATTGAAAAGCAAATAGAATTAGGTCAGGATAAAATTGTTTTACAAACATAATTTATATCCTTTTGTTTGCTATATTCATATGTTATGTAACGATTACGATTACGATTATATGTTATTAATAATATCTTTATAAAAGAGTCAACTATTATAGAAAAGGTTTTAACAATGATTCACATAAATTTTTATTTTGTTTGCATGTACTAATGACCATTTTTGATTATGCAATCCCTATTATTCCCTATATAAAAATTGTCTCATTAAACCAATAAAAATTTTTTTAAACTAAAATATAAAAAAAATAATCGCTTTCCCTCTATCCAGAAAGGGAATGGCTTTGATTTTAATCAATCGTTCCTGGGGTGATAGTCCAAAGTAATTTCTTTAGTTGAAAGCCCAAAAAAATTATAAACATTTTTTCTAATAATCCATTATTGATTGTTTTGGAAAATTTAACGAGTATGGATCATTTCTTTTAATTAACCACTCTGTACAGCCAACCATTTACTTATTAATTAAAACAATTTGTACACACATCGTTATAATATATAAACGTATCTTGTGGTGTGTTTGTTGTATAACAAAAACCAATCAACCAATCAAACAATCAAATACAACAACAATAATAATAATAATAATAATGTCTACTACCTATCTATCTACCTACGTATATACGTAGTAGGTAAATATATAAAGAATAAAACAATTGATAATCAATCAATCATTTATAATATAATATGATATTAAACACAATTAGTTTTGTTATGTGTTAATTCATTTATATAGCAATTTAATATTGTAAATAATTATCATTATTTATTGATTTGAAATATTATTTCATATAATATAGAATATAATATGGACACGCAGAAGCTGTGTAAACTAAGTGAATATTCTCTCATTTGTTTCGAAATACTTCAAATTGTGGGAACATTATTTAACATGAGATAACCGGGATCTTTCAATCAAACGGCGATAACTGGCATACATAAGGTTTCAGTTGTCGTTGAATGAATATATAAATATTAAAATCGTTATGCTATTGTTGTTTAAATTAAGATTTAAGCCTGCTTATGTCTACCATTTTTGCTGTTTTCATCATTAGTGATTTTCCCAATAATTATGAAATGTTTATGAAATTTTGTAAGCCACGTTACACATTTTATTTGCTATTTCTCACGTCCTTGGAATAACAAAAGTCTCGTCCTTTCTGTCTGAGTATCTAGTAAGAATATTGTAATCAAGGACTATTCATCAATTTAAACCGAGAATTCCTGGACTAAAATTTTCGCAAAGAAAAAAGTTTTATAACACGGGTTTGATTACAGCTTTTAAAGTTTCTAGACGTTCTGAAACGACTGTCAAGTATATTTTCCTCATCCACTTTGTGAGAAGGATGAATAATTCTTTTAAAGGTATACAGAAGTACTCGCTTGTTTTCCTCGAAAAGGAAATTCGTCACCAAAACGATAATAAACATTATCATATGATTTTATTCAATGATCATTATTATATTGACTACCATTCACACAGTATGGTTGCTAGAAATTTATTACTTGCCAGCATTAGTTAGTGGGCTGGGTACATTTTGATTTTATTATGCCTAAAATATTGTCTTTATTAATATATGATGTGTAGAAAATATATTTATTATTATATATGAAATTATATTCATGCATATTATATTGTCATTATATTAATTGTAAATTAAGGTTCCAATATAATGTATGGAGTGAACAAATGAAAATTATAATTGGGGCTCTTGGAAATATAGTCTCATATCATTTAAGTCTTTATTATTGCGATAATTTGTACTAGCCGTTACACACCTGCCTTTTTTAGAAATTTCAACTTTCAAAACAAAGACTCTTGGGTTTCAGCATTCAATTCTCTTGTCCTCACTTATGCCCCTTTTCTTCACAATTTCATTGGCATAATTTTTTTGGTCCGGAATCATAATTTTTTTATAAATAAACACAATACAACCCATGTTAGGCAATGAGAATTTTTTTAATCGGTTAAAAAATAATCGGATAAAAATTGCAGTCTTTCATCTCAATTTCTCAATTTTTACTGCTTTAGGAGTAAAATTTCCAAGGGATTTATTAAAGTGCCTTCCTTACTGCTTACCCACAGTTTCAAAAGAAATGTCACATGCCAATTTTCACGATTTATACCTCTGGAGATTGTTCTAAGCAATAATATGTCAGTCAGTCAGTCAGGTATTCTGTCACATATGTAGATATATGTATTAAATAAATGGTGGAAGCGCAAGGAAATTATGTTCTATATGTATTCTTACCATGTATCATACATTTATATGCGCTCCCACAATTTTACTAAATTGAATTTATTGAAATTTATAAAAGAGAGTTGAAAAAATAAGTACGTACCAGGGAGTCCTACTCGAGTCTCTTGGATTATTGCCAAGTGCTTTAACCAACTTCAGCTCATAGTTAAGACATACTAAAAGTTGTATCAATTTTTTTATATTAATAAACAACATTGAAAATTAATATACAATATAAGTAAGATGTAAGAATTGAATTATGTAAATCAATTTAAAAATAAAGATTGAAAATTGTACATATTTATGTAAATAATTTACATTGTAATACAAAATAATTTATATGGTGTATTATGAAAAACGCGATAGGTGTATTAACTACAATCATGTATATCAACAGCCTTTCTGTATTATCATATATGTCAAATCTATTTTCTTCCAGTTTTATCAATTAATCCTGCTTTAATAAACATAAAAGCACTTCCTTATTTCCGAATGGAAAGCGTTACTCTAAAAAATTCTTGCAAACTTTAATTAGCATACAATGTTTTTATACTCAAACGATTGAGCTGAAATTTAGTAAACGTTCATTTTTGATGACAATGCATGGTCTGCTCATGTTGCGGACCAGTGGCGTTATTCTAATTCCAATATGGCGAACAGCAATACGAATAATTTATGTAAATCGGATGAAAGTGGTAAGCATGATCTGATTATGCCATCGTTTTCAACATATTTGATATGTCCCTTTATTCCTTTATACTCCTTTTTTAGTTTTTCATCACAAATTTAAATAACAAATACTATTTAAAGGACAAGCTTTAATTGTATTTAAAAAGTAGAAAATAATTATTTCTCGCTCATATATGACTATTGATTGATAGCTTGAGGTACTCAATTTAAAATATAAATTTTTACAAACATGCATGTATGAGTGAGTCATAGAAAATAATTATTTTTTACTTATAATAAAAGCTTGCCCTTTCAAAAGTATTTTTTACTTAAATTGTTGTCTAAAAAGTCATTTTTTCAGTTATTTAATTTAGTAAGAAATTCGAGGGCTGGCTGATTTGATTAAAAACTAGTGCAAAATAAAAATAAAAGCTTGATATCATAGATAGTGCTGTTTTGAAACTCCTTTCAATAAAAGAGAAATGTATATGATCATTTCCATAAATCAAGGAATTTAATAAAGACATCTGTTATGTTTCTTCTTGATTATATAAACATGTCTATAACATTTTTCAGTAAATACCTATACTTTTATTATTATAATGTTAACAATAGAATGGGGTAAAATAGAACAGAATAGTAGAAAAAGAAACTGACTGACTTGACTGACATTGGTGCGTTTGATTTTATATGTTTGTAGTTGTGTGTGTGTGTGTGTGTATAAAATGAATTTTGTAAAATATTTTAATTATAAAAGTAATTCATGCAGAAGAAACGAAAATGAAATGGAAAAACAAGAATAAATTAAAATATCTATTTATTATATATTATATATCACTCTCATTCATTCATTCATTCTCATGTATTTACTGGTCAACTAAAAATATTATTAGATTTCTATGCAGCTATCAAGAAAAAGGAAATATCCAAATATATCTCTATTATTTAAGAGATTTTAAATTTATGGTAGTTGTCGTGCTATGATATTTTCAAAAAGTTTTGGATCATGCTCGCAGTAAGAGTATATGAGCTTGAAATTAGGTATAATTTTTGGGTAATATTGTAGCCTCACATTTAAAACTCAGATAAACGTGTGCAAGTGTTTCTGTTCTACTTGGTGGCTTGTATAATAATATCAATAATATCAAGGTATATTAATATTTTTCATCTTTTTGTAAATATTTAAAGTACATTATACCATTTAATGCATATAAAAATCAACAGTTTGTAATGAGTAGAACTGATAATAGAAAATTGGATAAATTTTTCTATTTTACATCTGAGAATAATGATCGTTTTTGTGTAATGCGTGTGAAACTTCATTATTAGATACTTCAAACAAGATACGTAAGTGACGAGGAAGCTAATTATTTGTCTCTTTATGTGAGAGCACAAATTTAAGAAATATATATTTTCATTTTTGATAATAAATTGTATTATAACTTGGCGATATCAGATGAAAAGTAATAATAAAATTTTTCGATATCTGGCGTAATTTACAAAATATCGAAAATTGAAAATTTTGATTAATTATTCAGCTTCAAAGCTTTCAATATTTCAAAAACCAAGGCACAAATCGAAAAATTTTATTCTTATTTTTCAAAGTTGAAAATAAGATAAAAATAATTTCGACCCAAAATCTACCTTGCTTTTACATTCCTTATATGCCAAATGTATCAATATTTGCTAAGCCGATGAACAATTCGAAAAGATACAGCCTGTAAATATAGTTAAAGTTGTTTTGATAGACAGATAACTGCTAAGATATATAAGACCTACATTGTTGCATTTTTATATAACTTGATTTCAATATTATATATTTATATTATACATTAACATTATATAATTTTATAATGTAAAATATTTATAAACAATATTATTTTTCATTCCATCTTTGTAAATAATTCATTGGAGAAATTTTTGTTATGAAACAAAGATATGGTGATTATTATGTATATGTTACAGTAAAAGTTCAAACTTACACAATCTTACTTCAATGTAAAATATATGCCATTTAATAGACGTTAATTCAATCATATATGCATATAATAATATCGAATTACGTTGAGACAAATATAAGTAGATTTAATCAAAAAGACTGATTGATTATTGATAGGCAAGTGTAAAATATATTGATTACTTTTAAAAATCGAAAATTAGTGATGCAGTGAAAGGAATTTGACTATGACATATATATAATAATTCATTTATGTTCGATACTATTAGATGTTCCTACAATGGACTGACGTACTCAAAGTACAGCTTTATCTGCTTTGAGTAAATTTTTTTTTTTCATTTGTTCATAAATAATGAAAACGCTGAATTTTATTAAAGATAGCACTGGCTTTCTCTGTTATCATTATAGAGTTCAGAGAAATAATTCATTTTAAAATTTTATATTTTTCCTCTTATTATCATAATTCGAGAGAATACATAATTCGTGAAATAATTTAGAACGATGACAAAAACAAGCAAATAACGAAGCTGCTTTGCTTCTCGCTTGTGGCTCCCGAACTAGTAAGCTTGTGCCAGAAACAACTTCACTTTTGTAAATAACATGTCGAAAAAAACATACAAAAATTCTATGTTCTCGTAAATATTTGGTTTCTAGATACATTCTTTGTCCTATTTATAATGCTAATTGAAAATCTATAAGAAATAATTTTCCAAACATAAAAAAAAAATTATTACAGTAAAAAAAAAACCGAACTGGTAATGTCTGTAATTTTACAAGTAAATATCTTAACATATAATAATTACTATTTTCGTATATAAAGGATGTTTTTTAAAGATTCACAACTTTCAATTAAAATAAAATAAGGAACTGGCTCAATTGAGGTGACAACTTTATCCCATTATTGCTTAAATATGATTTCGGTCATGTGGCGGCCGAGTTTTGCGTGTAGAGGGCGCAATTTGGACATGTGGATGTTTTACTTTTTCAGGTTTATCGGGGTAAACAAGTGACTTTACATATCCTCAAAGAAAATAATCTTTTGGGATTGGATCACACGATCTTGAAGGTCAATTATTAGGTCCATTATTTGAATTTATTAAAAAGTTGTATAAAAATATTTAAAATTTCAGAAAATTGAAAATTTCAATAATTTTCTAAAGTGAGCCTATTCATTACGAAATGATAAATCAAACTAAACACAAAGCGACAGTCGTTATCAAAAAATAGAATGTGGCCGACTCAAAAATGTGAACGTGTTAAAAACCACCAGTAACTACATAGCTAGGTAGATAGTTAAATTTTAAAATATACCTGAGAGTAGGTACTTACATAGACAAGAATATACTTTTGTTATATTAGAAACCAAACCAAAACCAAACTTTATATATTTATATTAAATTGGTAAATAGCTTGCTTTAGTTGGTTGTATAAACGCTTATATGGAAATGTTGAATACAGGTTGGCTTCTTCTCTAACTGTTTCATGTCGAAGGGTCATCATCATGAAAATATCAACAATTCATTAGTCTTTTATTTCTTTTAAGCTATTAAATTAAAATCCATTGGTAATGACAGCATTTTAAAGTATTTCTAACGGTATATAAAAGTAGCTTTACATGCAATATTGCAAAAAAGTATTTTTCAACTATTTAAGGTTATAAAAATCAATTGTTGAAGCATTTATCGTTTCTGTTTGCGGCTATAAAGTTCTCAAAATTTAATACATTGGATAGTATGTAAAGTTCGGGGGAAAAACTGCGATTTCGGAAAATTTCGAGCAAATAGAAAATTAGAAAATTATTATATAATTAAAAAAGCTCAGTACATGAGATATTTTCGGACAAAGAAAAGTACTATGTAATCCATTTCGATGAGCCACTATTTGTGATGTTCCTAACATAATATTTTCATGTCTATGCGGTTAAGGCAGTCGCTAGTTCGCAAGTTTAACAAGAACAAAAAATGGGAAATTTAATATTCAAAAGAAGGTTTTTAAGAAACTAAGTATGGTGATATCGACCTAAAAGTGGTCGAATGTTACATATTTGTAATGGTTATCCCTGTACATAGATAAGAATATATATAAATTGTTCATAGAATTGATTTAAATTCCTAATGCATATTCATTATTATCATATATATTATGTACTATATACGTACCTACCTACATAGGTACGTATATAACTGTTATATAACCATAACATTACATTTATATTACGTAACATACAATTAAAGTTTAGAGGTACCTACTTCTACATTATACATAGAATATAGTATATACCTATTATATACGTATGTAGAGATATGTATATAATTCAAATATGGGTATTTCACATTTACTACATACATATTCATACAGAGTGCGGGATAAGTAGATATCTGTATTTCTTTTTGATTCAACATTAACAAGGTAGTTGCTTTGCGATTGCACCGCGGATATCAGCGAAATGGTGATATTTCTACTCTGCGATTGATAGTAAAAATATCACCACTAATATGAAAAGGTGATATCTATTAGAATTATATGTTTAAAATAAGTCTATTAAAATTACAGTTTCTTCACATAGTTTCAATGAAAAATCATTGATAATCCCACACTTTTCGACCATTAATTTGACTGAAGGAGCTAAGGAATGAATTGTGTTTATACCTACTTATGCGCCATTCTGTATAAATTTGCATGTATAGCATCATTCAATTTACAATGTGGTACATAAATAAATTGTTTTCTTTTACGAGCAATTATTATGTCTGGCAAATAATTGAATGAAATTTGTTGTATTGTGATAGAAAATAGAAGTATATGTGATTGGTATGCTGAAAAGCTTTATAAGATAATGTTTTGGTACATTTAAATACTTTACTTATGTAGTAATATACATGTTGTTACCGTCAAGACTAGCCATTAATTCTATATATATATATAGCATTGTGTTGATAAGGAATACGAAATAATAATGTATTTTTTATATTCTTAATTCATGTTTATACCTTTATAACATATTAAAATATATAAATACTGTTTAAAATGGTCTAATTAAATGTAAAAAAATATTTAAAATAGAGAATAATTTTGAGATGTTTAAGTCTTTTGGGCGCTCTCAGCTGATGACGTATTAAAATGTGATCTGTCAGTTGGTGGCAGTTCAATGTACGGCTTAATACAAGTGTAATACTCACGTATGTAGTAATTTTAGTATATATCCATGATAATGCCATACAAAATATAAGTAATTAATAACATTCAGTATATCAACAAGTCTGACAAGCCACCTACTATGACGTCACGTCCGTTTTCGAAATTTCTCTCACTGAATTTGTACTTTTATTAATTAATTTTAAGTAATTAAAAAGATATTAATTACTAATGGTTTAGTTCAATTGTCCAGCCAATAAAGTTACGGAAAAATATATTTGTTTTTCAAACCAAATTCAATTTGGAGTCTAATAATCGATTTAATTTTCTGAGCAACCATCGCAGAGCAACTAACGTAATTGATAAATTTTTTAAATAGTGTTTCTCAAACAGTTTTTGAATCACTGTTCAAATTATATATACATATATTATAATAACAAAATGATTAAACATGAGAACAAGTTAATATGCAATTACATGTTGAATGAAGAATATAATATATATTTATTGTACTATACGTATGTACAATGTTCGTATGGTTGCAGGTATGTATGTATGTATACATAAAATAATATGAATGATTTATTTTGTTAAATGCATTCAAAATATTATTATTTATCTTGTTTTATAACAAACTTACTGTTTGTTTATTATACTTACAAAACTACATTACCATACTAACATTTCACTTACGAAAATTTATAATTGAAGCTTTTATTCAATCAATTATATACGTCACATCAAGTCTAGATTATTTTATTTGAGTTCAACTTTATGAGTAAAAGTTCAAATTGGTCTTATTTACACTTTTTCAAAAGTTTAAAATAGGCAAGCATTTTATATTGAACTTAATTCTTTTTTCTTTTTTTTTAACTTCCCGCTAAGAAAATAGGGAAGTTATTGTTTTCAGCCCGTTTTGCCAAAATCAAGTTTTCATCAGATCTCGACGTTTTAAGGTGTCAGGAAGCTTCCCTGACTACTTCCGCGTGGGTGTCTGTATGGTATGGCTGTATGTGTGTGTGTGTGTGTGTGTGTGTGTGTGTGTGTGGATGTAGGTAAACCTCTCATAACTTTTGAACGGCTTGTTCGATTTGATCGCGGTTGGAGCCATTCGAAAGGGCTTGACCAGACTTAGATTTTGAGGCCTATTTCCGATTCGAACCGATAGATTTCGAGAAATCTCAAAAAAACTGCAAAAAAAATTTTTTTAAGTGGTTTTTTTTTAATAAATTTTAAACGGCTGTATCGATCAATTCCAAAAACTAATCAGCTCTCAACATCAAAAAACCACGTCGATCACCACCAGTCCGGTCAAAATCGGTTGATTCGTTCGTGAGTTATCGTTGACGAAAGAAAACCCAAAAAGCTTTTTTTCGGAATAACCTCAAAATTTTTTGTTCTATCAATTGAAACTTAAAGATTCTTCATGAAGCTTCAATAACTGCGTCGAATGTCACCAACCGCGTGAAAATCGGTTTATTTCTTCTAAAGTTATCGCGATGCTTAGCGGGAAGTTACAGGGATGACCTGCAGGGTCAAACGTTTTCCAAATTTTTTTTTTTTGAGGCGTCATTTTGTTTTTTATATTTTTCATTTCTTTTGTTTCATTTACGTCATTTGTAAAAAAATTCATGAGTTAACAAGTATTCTGTTTTTATAAATATTATATAAATTTTTTAAAGTATAGCCCTGGAACCTCGTAAGGCCCACTTAACTTCAAAACGCCTTAAATTGTTTAAATTAAATTTTTTGGAAATCGTCATTTTTATTGTTTCATTTAATTCACTTTTATATTTATGAAATGAGCCTCAGAATTGTCGACTCGGGAACAATTTTTACAAAGATACCGAATTTGATATCTATATCGTCAAGAAATTTTCTTTTAATGTTTACTTTAAAAGCGTCCCCAAGTTATTCATCAATTTTAAGTTTTTCGCGCAATTATTATTTTCCCAAACCCTCTGAAGATATCTCCTGATATGAAAAAATTTGCGCTTGTTATCAGATGATTCTGACATCAGCCTTTAAAGTTGCTGTCTTTGAAAATAAGTTACCAAAATATACCCTGGCCTCGATCAAATATTGTCTAAAAACCTAAAGTTTCGTTGCTCTATGACTTTTATGATATGTTAATAGCATTTTATCGTAAGACGGTGTACACACATTCCCAAAGGAGTGCAAATAGTTATGTGTATAGAAAAAAAGAGGAATGAGTGATTATAGTATGTAGAATGTAGGGTGTCTTTATAACTAATTTACTAACTTACTTTTCTTAGAATTATAATGTAGGTGATGTATATTATAGGGTGATTTATGTAACAAATGTTTAGTAAAGTATACCAATCACACGTGCATTTAATGTGTTCAAAATTGAATTATGAACATGAAAAACTTTTATTTTATCGAAGGTGTATCTGTAAGCAAATTTAATTCGTTATAGATTTATTTCATTATAACGATCTTTCTATAGTATTGGAAATTCTGTCACAAAATTTTAAATCATTTGCTACAAGTATGACGACTCCTCATACTTCGAATTATGTAATTATTGAAATGAAAATGATGGCTATTGCACTGATTATACGGGCTCAATCGTAGAATGTTTTGTCCTGGCCCCGAAATTAATCAAATTAGTGAAAGCTAGCGAAAAATTGACATCACAGCTGAAAAGAATGACCCAAAATTAGTGGGTTTCAAAAAAACTTCCAATAAGATTGGATCAATTTGCCTGTGTTATTGAAAAAATTGAATTTTTGAACTTCATGACGTCATCAGAATCCAAAAAATTTAATTTTGCTCTATCAAATCCAAATTTTATCCAATTTTGATAAACCAAGCATGTAATCCTACTAAATTTGGCTCATACTTTTCAAATCTCTGATGAAAATTAACCTAGCTCTAATAGGTTTCAAGAAGGAGGAGGTCGGTTGCCGCAATTGAGCACATTAGTGACAGCTAGCGAAAAATTGACATCACAGCTGAAAAGACTAGCCCAAAGTTAGTGGGTTTCAAAAAAAATTCCAATAAGATTGGATCAAATTTGCCTGTGTTATTGAAAAAATCGAATTTTTGAACTTCATGGCGTCATCAGAATCCAAAAAATTTAATTTTGCTCTATCAGATCCAAATTTAATCCAATTTTGATAAACCAAGCATATAATCCTACTAAATTTGGGTCATACTTTTTGAATTTTGGATCAAAATTGACCTAGCTCTAATTGGTTCAAAGAATGTGAAGAGCTGGTCCCGAAATTAAGCACATAAGTGATAGCATGTGAAAAATAGTCATTACAGCTTAAGGGAATGACCCAAAATTAGTGGGTTTCAAAAAAAATTCCAAAAAGACCGAATCAGATTTGCTTGTGTAATTAAAAAATCGAATTTTTTAACTTTATGACGTCATCAGAACCCAAAATATTTAATTTTGCTCTATCACTTCCAAATTTTAGCCAATTTTAATAAACCAAGCATGTAATCCTACTAAATTTGGGTCATACTTTTCAAATTTTTCAAAAATTAGCCTAGCTCTAATTGGTTTTAAGAATGTACAGTCCTGGTCCGGAAATTAAGCACATAAGTGATAGCCAGCGAAAAACTAGACATCGCAGCTGAAAAGAATGACCCATCAGAATCCAAAAAAAGGCTTAATTTGCATAGATCTTAAGCTTAAAACTCCATTGTATAGTGAATCCACTCTATAAACATTTGTTTAAAACGATCGTTATATACACATACAATACAATGATGATATAAATTTAAAAAGATAATTCACATAAACACTTACAGTTTGAATCTTGTATTATATGTTGTTGATGACGTCATCATACTATCTATATAACACTTAACAATACATATAAATAATATAATATAATACAATATATTTATATATAAATAAAACTATAATATAATGTCATTATTATCATTTATAATAAATCACCTGTGTATAATATACAACGTGTTCTGTTATTAACTGCAGAAACCTAACTTCCCAAAATAAGCTCATCAAGAGCAACAAAAAAACTCTTTTCCAAATTTGGATCTGAGCCTTAATTTGGGAGCTACAGGTATGACAAAAATTGATAAATTTGATTATTCACTGGCTATCATTCGATAAGCAGTAGCCAATGATATTTAGAAGATATTAGTAAATTTTTTTAAATAACATTCAACTGAGGTAGGGATTTTTAAAAATTATAACATGGTTTGATTGGATTAAATTGTTTTGCAAAAACATTAAATTATTGTACGTAAACAAAAAAACTATGTGACAATGGGTGTGGTTTGTTTGCTTAGATCCAATGATAAGTTGTTTACTTATAATTATTATTATTTTTCTCAGAATAATAGAATAAAAATATTAAAAGTGGGACAGTTTAATAATTTTATACATTTTTTATTCTATTATTCTGAGAAAAATAATAATAATTATAAGTAAACAACTTATCATTGGATCTAAGCAAACAAACCACACCCATTGTCACATAGTTTTTTTGTTTACGTACAATAATTTAATGTTTTTGCAAAACAATTTAATCCAATCAAACCATGTTATAATTTTTAAAAATCCCTACCTCAGTTGAATGTTATTTAAAAAAATTTACTAATATCTTCTAAATATCATTGGCTACTGCTTATCGAATGATAGCCAGTGAATAATCAAATTTATCAATTTTTGTCATACCTGTAGCTCCCAAATTAAGGCTCAGATCCAAATTTGGAAAAGAGTTTTTTTGTTGCTCTTGATGAGCTTATTTTGGGAAGTTAGGTTTCTGCAGTTAATAACAGAACACGTTGTATACATATTATATATGTGTGTATGGTTATAGTAGGTACCTGTGTATGAATAGAAGTACCTACCTACTTTTACCTACCTATCTAGATATTATAGGTAAGTAAAATATCATCATATATGGTTCTTATAGGTAGATAAAAGTGTCATTTTGAGTTTTAAAATATTCAAACATGGAAAAAGAAAATATTGATGGAGATTTTCATTTCAAGATAAAGGTACTTGAGGTTATAATTGCAAAAAAGAATTTTTTCGTTTTATAAAGCTTTGAAACGGATTTTGCTTTACGACTATTGTAGGGTTACAAGTGAAATTTACATAATTTTTAAAACCCTCGACAAATGTACTTGAAACATACATTTAAGAATACTCTCCATTAAAATACTTTTTTTGGATATGAAACCCAAAACTCGCACTTGAAACCCTAAACTAGCTAAGAGCACTCTTCGTTAAATAACCTTCAAACGAAACCAAAAAAATAAAAATAGGTTCCTCAGTTTAGGCGCTAGGATGCCACAGACAGGCACACACACACATAACGATCAAACACTTCTTTTTCGTTCGAGGTTTAAAAATATATTTTTACTATAATTTACTATCCAATCGTCCAAGCCTAGTTGCTCGGTTGGTTAAGGCGTAACCAATTATAATGGTAACACAATGAGTTCTGTAGCCTAAGAGTGTCCTTCCTATATTCCCTAACCGAACCTAACTTTCATTCTAATTATTTTGGAAGGTGAACAAAATAGATTTGGAAAATAGATTTTTTTTCGATATTTCACGACTTCTCATTCCCTTAGATATCTACACCTGTATGTATTTTTACACATAGCAGATTGGTAAGAGATAGATATAGACTTCACACATATATACACATCTCATGTTAACTTCCATATAATAAGTTTTGTTTGTTGTTAATCTAATTTTGGTGTGTAATTTAAATTGTTGTAGAAAACTTTTATAACAACACAAACTACATACAACAATATTCAGGTAGATACCCTAGATATACTCCTGTTCAGAAAATTCTACCCGTGAGTGTAGAAGTTTTAATGTTGTTAAAAAAACTCAATTTATAGTTACTTAGTTCTAAATAATCACACAACATGCACTATTGAAATCAAGTTTTGTGTACATGAGATTTTTGTACGATGTTGCGTTTGTTTTGAACCAAAGTATACTTAGGTAAGAACATGCATACCTTCATATATGTTTTTATTAAATATAACATTCAAAAATTATGATAACTTCTTATATAATATTTATACAGAATACCTGGAAATCTGTGTCTAGAAGCAATTACAGCTTTTGTTATTAAAAATAATTATTTGTATTTTAGGTTGGGATAGAATGTCTTTTGTTTCATATATCTAATTCACATAAATGAGATTTTTTGTAGAAAATAAAATACTCAAAAAGTTCTAGATTTCATTCTTGTTGTTTAATTTTGAGTTGCTTTTCAAAATGAAATGTTTATTTTATTTTTTTTTGAGATTGACAATCAAGATTTCTTACTGAGTTTCTGAGATATCGCAATTTTTGGATCGATTTTAGTCCGTATCTCAAAATTATTCGACCAGCCATTAAATGCACCCGATTTTTGTACTTTTTGGGTCAAAATTATCTTATATACTGAGTTTTATCGAAATTGGAGATTAAAAAAATTTCTCGATTTTCTACAATTTTAAGTAAATAATTAAAGAAAATTTCCAATATTTTGAAAACTACACCAGATATGGAAATTGTATTCTTACCTTTGATCTTATATCAATTTATAACATAATTCACTGTCAAAAGTGAAAATATACATTTATTTTATTTGTTTACCTGAAATTACTTGATTACTTGAGATTACTTGCCTTAAATACAAATCTGGCTTAAAATAAGTAATAATATTTTTTTCATTTGCGATTATACGTGAAACAGGGATAGTTTAGTTAAGGAAATTAAATTTAAAATAAAACGAATTCGAGAAAAGAATGACTCTAAGTTATCATTCGTCTGTGATGGAAGACAGTATAATTCGTTTCACTACCATGTTGAAATATATAAAAGATATGTGATGATCCTTAATTAAAATACTAAGTAGATAAAAATAAAGATAATAATAGAATAAAACAAAAACCTGGAGAGTTTCTCATTGCAGCGTAGAGTCGAGTAAGTACAACTTTATCAAATCACACTAGAAAATTCTATGAGAATTATTATTATATACACAATATAAAATATACATCGCGTGACTGAACACTATAACACGACACAAAACTAGTCATGATATGAATCAAAAATCTTTCTATCTAGAAAAAAAATAAAATAAAAATAAAACAACGTGTCTTGTCTTAATTCTATCTAGAAAATGGATGATAGAGAACTCAAACCTAGACACTAATAACAAGTCATAGTTTATAAATTTCCTTTGAATTTTCTGTATATATGCTATTAAAATATATGTTTCTTTTCTACATTATTAGCTAAAATCTAGACTAATATTTTTTAATAGTGATTACCATTCTGCTTCGAAATTGAGATATGATAATATACGAAATGCCAATTTGTTCTACTAATTGTGAAACAAAATATTACGTTATTTTTTAAAATCCATTTTCTATTTTGTCTTTTGTTGTCTAGTTTGTTGTCTGTCTGTTTAGTACAAATTTTGAAGAAAAAAAAATAAATTCTCGATCTGTATTTTTATATCATAAATCCAGTATATTTTTACTTAATGTACCGCTATAATTTTAAGTAAATAATTTAGAATGTTTTTTTAGACTTTGACAACTTTAAATCAAAATGAAAAAAAAAAAATTCAAAATTGTAAATTATCAATGAAACTTCTTTGGATGGATAATTTTATGCCATGCTAATGTTTGATTATGGATTTCTTGTGGCTAAACAGATTCAGTGGGGTCGATTCAGTATGAAATGACAAATCAATTTAAATACAAAACAATTTTTGCTGTAAAGTCAGTTATGAAACAAAAGAGTCTTGCCAAATCAAAGATGTGAACCCAATGGGGTCTCAGGCTATGAAGAACAAGTTTAATATAAAATTGAGCGACTCAAGCTTGCTTTGTGAGCAAATAAGTTATAATTAATCTTTTATTTTAATGTCCGGTTTATTTTATATTTAATTAAGTTTTGTTTGTAAATAATAGTTTTTTGGTATGAATTGTGGAACATATTGTGAGATTTAGGATGCCAAAATACGTTATTATTGAAATAATTTTTAAATAACGCTCATAAACAAATAATGATAGTATAAATTAAAAAAACTATTAAAGATGACTGAACATTATATTTTAAAATTGCTCAATTTTCATTTCAAATATGTTATTCTGAAAAATTATGTAAATTTTTATGAAATTTACAGGAAATTAGTGAATCAGTCACTGGTTAAAATTAAAAACAAGATGGTTTTAATGCCTTAGAAAATACTACAGACAGGAAAAAACAAGAATGGATACCGCACTCAAGACAATTAAATGTTTTTTCTGAATTACATTTACTTGACTGATATGAAAGAATAAATGTTTTAGTTAGTTTCCCTAAAAATAATAAACATTTATTGCTATTTTTGAGGTACTCTATTCAATCAACGTGCTTCATAAAACGTGCTTTTTGAATTGCTTCTAAATCTCAGACAATTTTCTCTTAATCTTGAGTTTTTTTTTCATTTAACAATATGAAATAATTTTTTATTACAATGAAAATGAATATTGTTTAAGTTTTTCCCGTATCTCGTATTATTGGGTGATAAACTGTATTATTTTAAAATACATTTCTATAATATTTATATATAATATAATGCTATACAATTATATTATATACTTATATACATTATATAGGTGAAAACGTTATAGGTACATACACATAAAATTTACATTATATATTCAATAAAATTAAATTATATTAATTAAAATACAAAATCATTAACAATGTTATCGTTCGACGCTATGTTCTTTCTGTTCTCTATGAGGTACTCTTACTAGAGGTACCTAGAGAGATCTTTTACCCATTCATTTTGTTATCTATCTACCTACAGAATGTAAGAAAGCATGGGTAAAATGGACGGAAATAATAAAATAGTTTTTAAAGGACAAGCCTTTATTTTACTAAAAAGTAGACAATATTGATTTCTATGACTATTTGAAAAAGCTGAAGTGTTCAATATAAAAGTTGCCCCAATTTCGTAAATAAATTTTTGTATTATATAAATAAGTGCAGATGTCACCAAATTAGTAATGAGTAACATACGCTATTTATAGCCAATTCATACTGAAAATGAGTACTTGGTAGTCGAAATAGGTATTCATACAAATACCCATATCATAAGAGTATATAGAAAAAACTAGTCCACCATCTTGGGTGATCCACTATATTTTGAAAACTAAACGTAAAGTTTGATGTCCATTCTTGATACATTCTGTACACATAGAACGAATATTCTTATTTACCTATTCTTTGTACACTTTCATACTATCTTCGCAGGTAGAAAGAAGATACCCAACTTCATCTAGCATTTGTTTGTGAGTTAGCTAGGTCTTACAACACCTATCGTAGCGCTACGCTGAATGTTCACTATTTTACATTATCGCTGGTACGTTTTTATAACATCATTATTACTTTGTGCTGAATATTTGTTCTCCTATTATTATATTTCTAGCATATAGTACAGGGTGGTTTTCAATTATTTGTTTACAGAATGCATTTGTGAGACATACTTTCACAGTTTATGAATTGACAACGGAAACAATAGTCAAAATTCGTCAATCCATATTGTCATATATTTATTTTTAAATCGTTGGAATTTCACAACTGAGTGAACTGCCATTGTGAAATCTATATAAATATTGTCTATATCCATTCGGTTTACCAGAGGGGTCCTACTGCTTATTTACGGATCGACCTCACTTTTTACGTCATAAGCACGATATAAAAATTTCGGCTTGATATCTCTTTTCGTTTTTGAGTTATCGTGCTTACGGATAGCAAGACGGACAGCAACCGGAAATGGATTAATTAGATTTTTTGAACACCTATACCAAAATTTTGTTCGTAGCATCAATATTTTTAAGCCTTACAAACTTGGGACTAAACTTAGTATACTTTGATATATTTCATCAAATCTGATGAAGGATTTTTAAGGTATGAATAGCAAATGTTGAATGAACGATACAATTTCGATATTGTTGCTCCACCTTCAAAAGATTAAAAAGCAAAAAAAATTTCGATGTTTATTCTGAAAAACAAAATTAGTATGAAATGAAATCCTTGAGAAACTTCTATTGTTGACTTCTTTCATTCAGATTATTGAACCGAATGAAAGAATTTTCGTTAAGCTCCAAACAGACGACAACATAGATAAACTCCCTATTGAAATGAAAATACCAATGATCTAACAAATTACCATAAGCAGATTATAGCAATTACACACAAAAAAAGGTAAATACGATAACAACCGAATTAAACCGACCATAAACGATACACATACATGTAAATATAATTGCATAGAAGTTAGGATTGAATAAGTATTGATGATATAAACAAATTGAATTTTATTGAATGAGAATAATAATATCTATAGTTAATTGGTTTGGTCCATATATTTAATGGTATGGTACCATCGTTTTATACAAGTCTAGGACCAGACGGAGTATTTGATATTAATTACAGAACAGTTGAATATTTTTTAGTGACTGTAATCATGGAAGTGGCTAATGAGGGAAAGAATTAAAAATAGAACATTCGCTTCGTCCGAAATTTTGAAGGAAAATCGGTTTCATTTTTTTCGGGTGTAGGACAAAACAATTCATGCATTTATATTCAAGTAGCTTACTTCCGTAATGACTGTCAAATTCCACGTCCGGTCCTACACCTGTAATATATGGATGGTCTGGTGGATATTATTTGGATTTTAGGTAGTGTTATATGGTTTTGATTCTAGTAGTTAGGTAAATACCATGTTATATGGTCTGTCTGTATATCTTGGATATGCTTGATCAGAGATTCTAATACCTAAATCTAGATTGCGAACAACAAAATCTAACGAGATCTCAGCCTTCGTATCCGATATTTCAGAAAGTATTCATCCAATCATCAAAGGTACATAATTTTTGTATTTTGTGGATAAAAATTTCTTTTGAAAATGATTTTTATCAAAATCAGAGGTAAAAAAAGTTTGTAGGAATATGATAAAACTTGGTCTATAGGATAATTTTGACCCAAAAATTCCAAAAACCGTATCCAATTATTGTTTGATTGACTGATTTTTAAGATATTGTTCAAAATCATTTAGTAAAAGCGTTTTTTTCCCATAGGATTTTCGAAATACAGATGTAACCAAAAAATACACATTTATTTGTCAAATAATTTTGTTTTTTATTTCGATCTTGATTATTATGCTAAAAAAAATTGTAATAAAGTTGAATTTACAATTTGATAATCGCAGTTTCAATTGAATTGCATCGGGATTATTGTGACAAAGTATTTTGACCACCCAAGTCTAAAGTGTGAACATCTATGATCAAATCATGTGTGTCTGAATGAATATTAGTGAGAGAATTGGTTTACGAAAACCATTATTTTCTTGCGGTCTTACGAATTTATTTAAAACCTTTTAATGATATATATGAAACCATTAAAACCAAACAAAATCAACCAACCAAGTATTTACTAGAACCATGGTTTAATACAACATATAAATGATATGCATACATGCCATACATTTATTATACCGCATGTATGCTGAAAGTTTAGTTCAAAATTCATTTCACATCATTAAAGTTAGAAAACTAAATTTGAATCATCTTTTATAGTTCGCTTTATTCTGTCACTGTTAATTTTCCTGTATGCGAATTATCTAAGCTGAAAGCTTATTAATTTTATTTTATAAATTTGCTTTTTCGCTTGACACTCGGTATTTTTATTCTTATTAACTGTTTTATTGAATCCTAATCACACTGAAAATTTACTTTATCGATTTGTATTTCTCAATGTAATTAAACATATGACTGTGGTTTGTTAATTCCGATTTTCTATATTTGTAATTTGTTTTTTTTTTACTCTGTTTTAAATAGCAAGTAGTTATTATAATCAATTGAATTTTAGCAAGGTTTTAGTAATTTGTGGCAAGGTAATTTGTTTCCCATTCTTTTGAAAGATGGCCAAAGAAAAGCCATTTTTCAAAAGAATACGAAACAGATTTCTTTGTTTTTTGATTGAACTTATTGTTATGATATTAAAAATGATGATAATCGACATCTTATACCGGATGTATATGAATAAGTGGTGCAAAATTTTGAAGGTGATAGCATTTTGGATTAATTAATGTGTCCATATTGTTGTTTTTCGAAAAATATTATTACTTACAAACAAAAGCTGCTGTTAGAGAACTAATTAAAACGAATTGAAGGAAAAAAAATACATGCATGCAAGGAGTCGAATCCGGGTCTTTTAAATTTATGCCAAGCGCCTTTACCAACTGGGCCATATGTGCTTTAGACATAATATAAATTTTATTTTTGTTTGTTAGTCAACATAAACTTATTTATTTATCATTTATGTATTTTTTATAAACTTCAAAGTCTTTCGATTATTATGGATGTTTTTATGATACAACGATGTAAACTATAAATTCCTGTTTGAGACCTGTTAAAAATACAACAAACTTCTAGTTTAAAATTTCAGTATAAAAATGTTTTTCGTAAAAAAAACCAGCAACGTATTCAAAAATACGTCCCTATGCTAAAATGGTTGTACCTACGTATTTATTAAATCGTTGATTATTGACCATTTATTCAAAGAATTTTATTTAAGAAATACCTTCGATTATGAACATAATCTTGTGTTTTAATCCGTATAAATAGGTTAAGAAAAAATAAGATTATAGTGACCAAGGATCAAAACTTCAAACAAAGTTACTTAATCAGTTCATTTTCATAGACACACATAGAACCACACAAATAAAAAATCATGAGTTGTCATATTACATTGATTTACATATGAACAAGTTGCTCAGTCTAAATTTTATACATAATTGAGTGTTGTACCTTGGGTTATCCTTACAATTTTTTGCTATCTATGGGACAGAAACCCTGCAAAGTCTGAGTCTACTCACTGGGAAACAAAATTCCGAGCAAAATTCGTGCGCTTTTGTTTTCAAGTAATTCAGAAATTAATAGTGTAAAAAGTAAAAAATTTCACCATTACAATTATTTACAAGTTGAGACTTATGAGTGTTTTATGTCACAGCCTACCCAAATAACCGCTGACTAGTAAATTATTTTTTATGCCAAATTTCAATTTTTAATGTACGTAGAATGTTGAGGAGATAAAGTTTTATCTTGGAAATATTTCAAAGTAGAAAATAAAAAATCATTTTTGTCCTTTGAATTCAAGGTACAACATTTTCCCATCCAATATAGAATGTACTATACTTATAACAGCAGATAGAATTAACTAGTTTTAGTAGTTTTAGTTGTTTAACAAAGTATTGTTACAACTCCTAGCACAATGTTGTTATATAATCTCTGGACATTTGAACTTAACATATATAATTCTGGATCTAATTCTAATATAAGACACATTTTATGCTATTATTTGATAATATTATGCAAAATTTTAATCTGCTAACTAGTATCCTTCTCATTCTCATTCTTACTAAAAGATCGGTAGATAACTTTAACCAAGCTGTTTTTCTTATAATTGTAATAATAGTACCAAAAATATATTCATACAAGCAGATACCCGCTCGCTTTGCTGGGCAATTTCTCCTTTTTAAACAAAAACTATCACGTTATAGCTTTCACTTATCCTCCCTTTTGTTCACAATTTTACGAATTTTAATTTTTTGGTGGGGAACTTGTTTGAAAGTTTTGCCCATTATAATCGCTGACATTGTTACTTTCTAAACGTCTAATCATTAAATTAACCTGATTTTTATACTTTTTGGATCAAAATTACCCCATCCATTGATTTTCATCAAATTCCCCAAAAGTTTTTTTTTGCATTATAGTGAATATGTTTAATAATATTCCATCGATATTATTTTTCTAAAACAGGACCTGAGATAATTTTACGCTACTTAATATTCAATAATTTCCAGAATCATGAGATGAGGGTATTCTTGATTTGAATTAAATGTATTTATTCCAGTAAACATAAATCAATTTAGTAGTAATAAGAAAACCCTCCCTGATCCATTTTATTATTAGAGTGGACAAGAAGTCTCTGATGGTTTATATTTCTCTCTTTCATATCTATTTCAATAAAAACAAATGAACAAATCTATCAGAGTTGAATGATACTACTTAATAGACAATAAACAATTCTTATGTATTCATAAATACAGCGTGTTTTAATAATTACAGTATTCAAACAAGGAACAAATATAGACAATAAACTTTGATTTCTCAAAACATATAAAGGCTATTTCGATAATTCTCGATCACGTTTGCTTCGAAAAACAATGATTGTATTTTTGTTTCGAAAATTGAACCCTTACGCCATTTATATTATCGATAGAAGACGCTAAACTGTCAGTCTACTCAGTAAAAGTCTTTGTTTATCAAAACGTCCTCATAATCTTGATAACACTCAGACAAAATTTCCGAACAGTATGACCGTTTACATCTCAAAAAGATAAGCAAATTTTATTAAGTAAGTTTATTTCCTTCGTTTTGCACGAAAATCATTTAAATAACACAATTGAGATAGTTCAAAAAAAAAAAAAAATCGTTTTTTATACCATGCATATATGTAATATGCAAGGTTTACTAAGTTTAGTCCCAAGTTGGTAACGCTGAAAAATATTAATGCTACGAAAAAAATTTTGGTATAGGTGTTCATAGAATCACCTAATAAGTCCATTTCCGGTTGTCTGCCCGTCTGTCCGTCTGTCTGCCAACACGATAACTCAAAAACGAAAAGAGATATCAAGATGAAATTTTTATAGCGTACTCACGACGTAAAAAGTTCGTAAATAAGCAACATAGGTCAATTGGGTTCTGTCCTTGGGTCCATCTTGTTAGCCGTTACAGATGGAACAAAAGTTTAAATGTAAAAAATATTCTATATAAAAAACAAAACAACTTTTGTTTGATACATTTGTTCGTTAACATCACTGTTTATTATATGGTAATATCAGTTATATATGTGTGGCATGTATGTATGTGTAATGTGGTAGGGTAATCAATACTGTCTATGCATGGTATTTCAACAATTAACTCAGTCATTTGTTTGTTTTCACTTGTTTTTAATTGAAAATACAAAGTATTGGACTTTGTTGGATAAGACAGTTCATTCATTTGTATGGTATCGTTGTAAATGTATTTTCCTAATACAGGACAACCTGTACATATATAAAACAGATTTACATAAAATTTACATAAATACAACAAACTTCTTGTTGTATTTACTTATACACATATATTGGTATGTGTGGTACATAAAGTCTTACAACAAGAACCGACCAACAAAACCGAACGACCAATCTATATTTACCTACCTACCTACTTCTACCAATCTTTGTTCCTAGTATTCCTAGTTCTAGTGTCTGTTTTATTTTACTTTATCATTCTACAGTCTATTGTGTCCATCCCATACTATCCTTACACTTAACATGCATAAAAATAGAAGCGATTATATTAGACTGGCATGTATCCCGAAAAATCGGTTGGGCATTTTTTATCGACATTTTATACTGTGTCAAGATCCAAAAATCATTAAATCATTATTTTTCGAGGAAAATGTCATTGAGAATTGTCAGAGTAGGCTAGAATTGTTATTGGAACAGGTTCTTACAAATTGTGCCAGTCCTTATACGTTTTTTTGGGTTAAATATCAGTGTATATTGGTCATAGTCCTAATTCGTGAAGTGTACGAATATTTTCTCTTTATTATAATAGATTGAAACTCTAAACATTTTTAGGTCTTCAAAGCCAAAAATCAACCTTGACTTTCAGGCATCGACCTCAGTTAGTAAAAAATTACTAAAATAATGGCTTCATTTCGCAAAATCAAATAAGTTGAGCTTAATAGTAATATTCTAGGGCTTGCAGAGCGAAAAGTTAAATGGAAATAGTTGCTTTTTATTTTCATAAATATTTTGCTAAGAGCTTAAACTGATGTAGCCAATATAATTTGCTCTATCTTGTTTAATGTTTGCTTTGTTCTTGTATCAATGAGATTGATATAAAACCTGGATGGGTGACTTTCTATTGAAAAGATCACAAAATGTGATTGATTTAATTTGTGAACATCTTTGAAGTAATCCATTGTCATTGTATTTTACTAAGCTGTAGACGTGGAACCTATTCAAGAAATTTGGAAAGTAAATATAAAAATGAAAAAGTGGATGAGGTGTAAAATCGATCTTACACATGCGAAGCGTGCCCCCTTACCAGAAGGCTATGTCTTCATTGAGAATATTCGTTTGAAAATTGCTTGCTGTTTTCTTGGTTGTGTTCGACAAAACCATGAAGGTTATAAAGAAGGAGGACGATCGCTACGTGTTAAACCATTAGCGCGTCTGTCCCTGAAAATTTGTAGAATTTATAGTTCATTTTTCAGCCACCAGCCGCGCTGTCATCAAGAAGTAGTATCTGCGAAGTTAGCTGTTTATGAATACAAGTATATGAAGTTAGTTGCATAATGTACAAATTGATTTATCATTTCAAATTAGCACACAACAGCCCGCTTTTATTGATACTACTTTTAGCGGTCGCAGCGCCTCACTTACTTTATCCATATTTCGGGGACAATATTTTCTATAGCGATCGTTCTCCTTCTTATAACCTTCATGGACAAAACTGACCAGAAATTGTTGCAAAGAGTGAAAAAATGAATTCCACTGATAATTTATGAATCACTTGATTAAATTAATTTTATGAATCAAAAATAAGAAATTTTGAAGCGATCTAGTTGTAATAAAGAATCTTTGACTCTAAATATATAAAACATAATATAACTTATTTACTATCCTCTACAATTACATTCTCATCTCATTTCAATATATATATTCACAAATATATATTAGAGATTATTATGATGTTGATATAATCTTAATCAGTTAAATAATATTTCTTTGTTTTCTGTATGTACCTCAACCTACTACGTTCGTGCAACTCCACTCCTACAATCAAGTTCCCGGAAAGGGAATCATCTCTCAGAACACTGATAAATTTCAATCAAACAAATTTCCACTCTATGTAGTATGTTTGTTTGTTATAAAGAGTTTTTCATTAAAATTGTCCAAATTCAAGCAAATTGAGACGGCATTAAATTATGTGATTTTTATTTTAAAAGAGTATTTTTATGGCAATTTCTGTTTTATGTAAAATCAGAAATATTTAGATATATATATATATATATATATATATATATATATATATATATATATATATATATATATATATATATATATATATATATATATATATATATATATATATATATATATCTAAATATTTCTGATTTTACATAAAACAGAAATTGCCATAAAAATACTATATATATATATATATATATATTAAAAGAGTATTTTTATGGCAATTTCTGTTTTATGTAAAATCAGAAATATTTAGATATATATATATATATATATATATATATTATTTTTTTTAAATTTAAAGTCGTGGATATGTAGAACACCCGTTCATTAAATAATTCCCGGTTTTTTAATAATAATTCGGCAACACGCAATCGTCGCAGAAACAAGAGGTTTCATTGAGAAACCTTTAAAATAAGCTCAAACAATCCCACAGACGACATCGATCTTATCTCATATACAAATTTCTCTAATTTAACTTGGGTCACTCTTAATGGAAAACCCTTGATATATATTTGTGTATTTATATTGTTGTCCTTTATTAAACATAATATTTTATCTTTGTTTACAAATTTTATTTGTCTTTATTCACCATTTACAATTGAATTAAGTCAACGTTAAAATATTTTATATGTAAACTTTATATAATACAACACAAATGAGTAACCTTTTGACTTCGTATACAATTTTCCATTTGACTTAAGTTTTCGAAGGGATAGTAGTTTTTAAGGAACAATAAACTTAAGTTTACTTATTAATTATTGTTATAATAAGGTTAAAATCGGTCATTTGTATTCGTCAATTATGTTACATGTTCTTTGGATATTTTCTATCTGTGTTTTGTACATATTGTTTTCTTTGTAAATTAATTATAATCGTGATTAAAGTTATTTACTTAAATTTTATGAAGGTTTCGAGGTAATTCACTTGTAAAGAATTGTCTTTAAGAATTTAGTTCAATATAGATTTTGAGAAACGCTTCTCGAGGTTTTTAATTAAAATTATATTTATATAAACTGTTTCTCGAGAACTAATCAACTTTTATTTAAATATCTTACTGTTTATAATTAAATTTTCAAGAAACCAATGTAAATCGATTTTCTACGAAAAATCTAGGAACAAAGACGACTAGTTTAGATTATAAAGAGGTCTAAAATTAATTTAAAAATATTTACTCAAACTTTCTATAGTTTTTGATAATGAATATTTCTAAATCCATTACTGAAGGGTCATGTTTCTGATATACTTGAAGGATATATTTTTCTGACCAGTTGTTTGCGTAGATTTTTTAAGAAATAATCATCTGATTATTTACACTTGTCCTCCCTTTTGTTATCAATTTTAAGGATTTTAATTTTTCGGTGGGCAACTCAAACTTTTTTGAAAATGAAGTTTTGCCCATGATACTCGCTGGCATTATAACTTTCTATAGGTCTAATCATTAAATTAACCTAGTTTTTATCTTTTTTTGATCAAAATTGCTCCACCCACTGAGTTTTACCAAGTTCCAAAACAAAAACTTTTTTCCGGATTTTTTCAATTTTTTCAAAGGAGTACCCCCTAAAAAAATTGCAAAAAATCCAAAAAATTTTTTATCTCCAATTTCGATAAAACTCAGTTTATAAGGTAATTTTGACCCAAAAAGTACAAAAATCGGGTACATTTGTTGAAGGGTCGAATAGTTTTTGAGATACAGACTAAAATCGATCCAAATATTGCGATATCTCAGAAACTATGCATCCAATCATTAAACTAACCGAATTTTTATACTTTTTGGTTCAAAATTACCCCATCCACCGAGTTTCATCAAAATCCAAAACAAAAATTTGTTTGCGTTTTTCTCGATTTTTTCAAAGGGGTACCCTTAAAAAAAATTGAAAATTGCGATATCTCGGAAATATCATAAGTAAAATAAACTTTTCCTGTTATGCCTTTTGATTGAACTGCGGAAAAAGCTTTGATGAACGATTTACTAAACGTTTATCAATTTATAATTGAGTTTCACTTATTTACTGTTCGCTTTAAACGTCTCATTAAAGTCAAATATATTTTTTCCATCCACTTTAAAAATTAAAGAGCACATTAATCAAAATGAAAAATATGAAACATTTAAGTATTAAATAATTCACCATTATTATAATTATTATAATTAACATTTAAAAAACAAGTATGCGCGTGTCAAATGAACGTTACATCAAAAACAATGTTGCCAAAAAAAAAGTTGAAAAAAAGCACCGAACAGTTTTTGTTATCAAGCCTATGTATCTGTAAGTATGTATTTAGACCATTGGCTCATAATGAATTGAAATAAATAAAATTCTTATGGTTTTAAGCGTAACCTGCACGTTGAATAGTCAAGTTGTTATTTCGACAGTTGGTTGGTACAGTAAATTTGGCATTTTGACTGGAAAAAATTACAATAGTGGATTTGAGGTTATAGATCGTTAGGGGGACATGTAAATAACTTTAAAAAAAATTAAGAGAATTTTTCGTTCCGCTGTTTTTGAGAAAATCCAAAAAAAATGGGAAAAAAAATTTGGAATGCGTTTTTCTCGGAAACTATTGATTTAAGGGAAAAGTTTTTCAAATAAAAAATGTAGAAGACACTGTCAGCTACATTTTATGTCATTGGAGCAACGTCATATGAGTTAAATTACAAAAAGTAGGTGGCGTTAAAGTATCAAAAAAAGGGTTTTCCACGGTTTTCATTAAGAAAAAATGATTTTTTTGTAAAAGTATAAATAAAAAAGTTGTTTGACTCAAAATTAGCTTCAACTTTTATTTAAACAATTTTTTGTAAAACTTACCGTTTTTGAAATACAGCTTGCTAAAAAATCTGAAAGTTAAGTTTTTTAAAATTTTGAAAAGGAGTACTTGATTTCCTTTTTATTTTCTTGGTTTATTTTAAACATACATTGTTTTACTATTGCTCAGAAACGGTTAGTTTTTCATAAAAATTGTTTAAATAAAAGTTGAAGCTAATTTTGAGTCAAACAACTTTCTCATTTACACTTTTACAAAAACATCATTTTTTCTTAATGAAAATCGTGAAAAACCCTTTTTTTGATACTTTAACGCCACCTTCTTTTTGTAATTTAACTCGTATGACGTTGCTCCAATGACATTAAATGTAGCTGACAATGTCTTCTACATTTTTTATTTGAAAAACTTTTCCCTTAAACCAATAGATTCCGAGAAAAACGCATTCCAAATTTTTGTTCCCCATTTTTTTGGATTTTTTCAAAAACAGCGGAACGAAAAATTCTCTTAATTTTTTTTAAAGTTATTTACATGCCCTCCTAACGATCTATAACCTTAGAGTCACTATTGTAATTTTTTCCAGGTCCGGCCTTTTTTTCGTCTATATTGACTGAATCAAGTATTTTCTTATGGTTTCCGTGGCCGTCTATGTTTAAAAACTTATCGGCAACACAATAAAAGAAAATCGCAAGAAATTTACATCTGCTAGGTTGAAAAATAGTTTTGCGTCACAAATTTATTGTTTTATTTTTTTTAAAAAATGTTAATAAAAATTCCTTTTTAAGGGACAAGCTTTTATTGTACTAAATAGTGGAAAATAATTTTATCTATAAGTCACTCATACCCGACTATTTGTAAAAGCTTGAGGCGCTCAATTTAAAATATCAAAAATGAATGATATGAAAAAAATATCAAAATCGCATATTTCTTTCACCAAGCTCATGTGCTTAAAAAGTTAGACAAAAATAATCATAAAAATTGCGTGTGATTATGTCATATAATTAGCTCAAGGTCTGTTTGTATAAAGTGAAACTTGTCTGAAAATATTTTATTATGGGTAGGTCTCTTAATATTTCAATTAAGCACAATATTTTAATTATTCATTAATGTTTTAAAAATTTTATGCATAATTTTTTATGATATGGAAGAAAATATTATAATATTTTTGTTCCTTTATGTAAATGGGGAATAAATTATTAAAAGAATATTGATTTTAAAAACAAGTGAAAAACATTAATTTTTGCAATATGCTTTTAAGAATTATTTATTTCGACATTTATTGGATGGCAAAATTATTATATTTTTTAATTGAAAGGTTAAAATTTTTAATGGTTTCCTTCTCGCTTCTATAAAATATTCGTAGCTTAAATAAGAATTTTAATAACTAATATCGCTAACTGTTTCAAGTCTCGGTTTAAACTGGGTTGTAAATCAGTTAATTGTTGGAATAACTTTAACTTTTGTGGAATAAATAATTGTTTTTTTGTACCCGAGTCAAAGACACGCGAGGTACCCAGAGGAGTACAAGCGAGTTTCATCCCTACATACTGGTGATAACTTTGAAGATATACAACTTCTTGTTTGAGATAAATAGTTTGGACTATTTAAATCTATTGTGGCTAGTGGTTCGTTTTGTATTCAACTAATCAAAAAATAACTGAAAAAAAAGTTGCAGGCTTTGATGGGAGACATCATGTTCTGACATAATTTTCCGGGTTGCTTTAATAGTCAAATAACATCTGACTAGGTAAGAGAGAGAATAACACTTTAACCTAACCGGTTCTATTTCAAGGTCAAATGACCTTCAAACTAGAATTTCAGGTCAAAGTCATGAGCACAAGCGAGTGCCCTGCTCTGTATTGCTTTTGACAACTTTTGGAAAAAGCATTTTTCTGTAGCTAGTGTGTTTTCTTTCGATTAAATGGAATAATGGCATTTTATTTAAATCACATTTCCTCCCAAACCTGTTTTCGAAAAAATATTAGTTTTTTTTAAGAGGATCAACTTTCTTATTTAAAGTGTTTTTCTATCTCTTATCTTCTAGGATATAAATTGATTATTATTAAACCCCGCAACTATTATTACTTATTATTGTTGTTCACATTTTAATTATGCACACAATATTTACATCATGGTCTGTTCGACTAATTTTGATATATAATATGTTACATTCAATCGTAAACTAATTATTGACAAATGCTTGTCTAGTAATCTTAATTAAAGAGAATTGAAAAAAGAAGAATTGGTAGGGCGCTTGACATGAATCCAAGAAGTCCGGGTTCGAGTCCTGGTTCGAGTGTATTTTTTCAATTCTCTTTAATTAAGGTTACTAGACAAGCATTTGTCAATAATTAGTTTACGATTGAATGTAACATATTATATATCAAAATTAGTCGAACAGACCATGATGTAAATATTGTGTGCATAATTAAAATGTGAACAACAATAATAAGTAATAATAATAAATAAAGAGGATAAACAAAGTAAAAAATTCATTGAGTTGAAAAAATTGCATTCGTGTCTAGAACTCGAATAGCCTAATTGGTAGGGCGCTTGACATGAATCCAAGAAGTCCGGGTTCGAGTCCTGGTTCGAGTGTATTTTTTCAATTCTCTTTAATTCCCGCAACTATTTTTTAAGGTATTTTTTTATTGGATTACTACAAAACGAGCTATTTGCCGTAATATATTAAAATGGTCCACCCTGTATGTGTCACATAACTTTGTAAACAAAAGTTAGATCATTCCATATAAATTGATAGGAAAATATTTTATTTCGTGAAAAGAATACTTGGTAAGTTATGTTTGTAAATCAGTCAAGTAAAAAAAGCTAGACAGCATAACAACTAGCCATTAGTATAATTTTATTACGTGGCAACCGACTAGTATAGCAATTACTAAATGGATAGAAATCTCTAGAGTCTGGTGGCATTGAAATTTACTGTAATTAAAGAGTGATAATGGCTTGTAATGTTTTAATACATTTTAAAATCATTGTATGTAAAAGTATACAATATAAACTTTTTGGACCAGACATAAAAATTAGACAATATTTAAGTACTCTTGTTTATTTAGTTCGTTCATTCACCTCTACGAAATTTAACTTCGAAATAACAATATCGAAAAGATGTAAAAATCTCTCTCATCAAAAGAAAAAAACGTGATGATTGAAAATTGTATAAATGGCTTGTTTTAGAAACAAAATCTTCGCTAAATGATACCGAAAAAAAAAGTTTTTCTGAAAGAAATCCTTAGAATAAATTTAATTTAACTTAACGTTAGCTAATTTCTCATACATTCAATACGGGATTGATGTATTCAGGAAAAACCAATAAAAAAAAAAAAATATATTAATAAAAAAATTGTTTTTATTCGAAGCTTAAGATCAATATTATTATTTTTTCAATCCTCGACTTGTTTTTAGTCACAACCTGTTTATTTAATTCTGCAGATTTAAGAAAATTATTATATATTTCTTATTTTAGCAGAAAATAGACAATTCGACTAGCAATCAATAATCAAGCATCTTCAATCGTTAAATAGCTAGAACATTCCATGAATTTTGTTTTATTATTACAAATTTTACTAATTAAATCAAGAACGACAAATAACAAGATTTACCTACATGATAGATAAGTGATATTTATCACAAAATATATATATATCTAATATATCTCATCTATTTCTTGAATTATTATAGGCTAAGAGCCTATAACATATAACATGATATTTTCTAGTTGAAGAAACATTTGTTGGCTTTAAGTTCCTTTACAGAGTATTTTGATTATGGGGCTGATAGCCTGGGCGTGGAATGTTACAATACTCTGTATATTAATAGTTGTTTCTCAAACAATTTAGCGAATTATTTTCAATATATATGGACGCACGCAGACTGATCAATCAACGCACAGCTGAAAATCATGGGTCTAAAATATTAAAAATTTTGTGCTCACGTTCCTTTAGTAACGTAAGTGAGCACTTAGAAGGGATTTTTGGTGATTTAATGATTGGATGCAGAGTTTCTGAGATATCGCAATATTTGCATCGATTTTAGTCTGTATCTCAAAAACTATTCGACCAGTCATCCAATTCACCCGATTTTTGTACTTTTTGGGTAAAAATTACCTTATAAACTAAGTTTTATCGAAATTGAAGATAAAAAAAATTTTTGCATTTTTTGCATTTTTTTTAAGGGCCTTTGAAAAAATCGAGAAAAACGCAAAAAAAATTTTTGTTTTGGATTTTGATGAAACTCGTTGGATGGGGTAATTTTGATCCAAAAAGTATAATAATTCGGTTAATTTAATGATTGGATGCATAGTTTCTGAGATATCGCAATATTTTGATCGATTTTAGTCCATATCTCAAAAACTATTCGACCAGTCAACAAATGTACCCGATTTTTGTACTTTTTGGGTCAAAATTTCCTTATAAACTGAGTTTTATCGAAATTGGAGACAAAAAAAATTTTTCGATTTTTTGGAATTTTGTTTTGGAATTTGATAAAACTCAGTGGATGGGGTTATTTTGATCCAAAAAGTATAAAAATCCGGTTAATTTAATGATTAGAGCCATAGAAAGTTACAACTTCAGAGAGTAGCATCGGCAAAACTTCATTTTCAAATAAGTTCCCCACCGAAAAATTAAAATTCTGAACAAATGAAAGGATAAGTGAGGGCTTTATCATGATAGTCTTTGCTTTTAAAAGGAGAAATTGCCCTTGTAGGACACGTATTGTTTGATGTCATTAGTGATGTTCCCCAGTAGACACATTTGATATATTTGGCTCTCAGCCTAAAATAATGTGGTATACAGTACTTAGATAATAATTTCAATTATTAGTCTAAGTTAGAGTTATAGTAGATAGCGTATCAAGAGATATTAGGTTATAAATCACTTTAACCAAAACAAGTTGTTATTGAACTACTGAATATATTTAGGAGTAGGAACTCTCTACGTACACATATGCTTATGTATGCTTTGCTTCATCATCAACATTATGTAGCTACGCTTTTAAAGATTATTAACTAATCCTTCAAAGCGTTGTTGGTTGCGTTATACTTGTTAAACGTTGTTGCTGTGATGTGAACAAACATTTCTGAATGAATGAATGATTAATATCATTAAATATTATTACTGAACACATTGTCATTTAATTAATGAAGTGATTTTCACCCTGTATGTTAAATGTATAAACATTCTTTATCGTACAGAGTCAACAAATTGCTCGATTATGTAAATAAATCAATGACTTCAAAAGTAGGCATAATTAACATTGGTCTTATGGTTAAACGGTAGATGGATGATATGTTTACATAGATTTTTCCAAAACTAGTCGGTGGAACTTTAAAAAAAATATATATTTTCAATTTTGATGGTGAATTATGTTATGACTTGATACTATAAAAAGAAAAGTAAGAATAAAATTTTTCGATATCTGGTGTAATTTTCGAAATATCTGAAATCCAAAATATTGTTTTGTTACTAGGCTTTCGATATTTGGAAAACCAAGGTTCATACAAATAGTTTCAAGCTTAGGTCCTAAATTGCCTTGGCGCTCGTACTACTTTAAGTACAAATTTATTGTAATTAGTTATTTTTTTCAATGAAAAACTCGTTTTCCAAACTGGAAGATAATTGGGAAATCAATAGATCTCAATTTAAAAACATATAACTTAGAAAATTTATTCTCGTATTGGAAAAAATCACTAATGACGTTAAGTTGTCAACATGGCAGTCACAAAAGCAGGCTTAAAGATTTAAGTCGTCGATGGAATACCTAGAGAATTATTGAACATCTGTTTTAAGTCACCGATAATCGCGTGGCAAAAGCATTTTTCTACTGTTCGGTAACCAAACAATACGATTATTAAAAAATATTAAAATAAAATAAAGAAAAATGTTTTTAATACATATTATTAAAACTAGTTTTTTTGGAAAGATTTCATTTTTGAATATGATTTCGGTAATGTGACCGCCGGGAGTAGCGAGTAGAAGGCATACTTTTAATGTCCAAAATTCTTACTTTTGTCGGAGCCTTCGGAGAATTTCGGTCCTATTTCGCCAATAACTTGCCGAATTTTCAATTCCAGATTTGCAACCGTCTCTGGTTAATCGACATAGACAAGCGACTCTGCCCAAAGAATATAATCTAAAGAAGTTATGTCGCATGAGCTATGAAGACAAATTAACAAATTGCATAAAATTTTATAAAGATACAAAATTTTGTGTTGATCTGACGTTGAATCTGTTCATTATGGAATTGGCAAAATTAACACAAAGTCTTTTGTCAAATCGGTTTTCAAAAACAAGACTGTTGTCAATGAATTGAGAAACTCCAAAAAAAAACCTTTTATATAACAATAAATTATTATCTGATAGAATTTTCATAGAGCTTAGGTTATATACCATGATATCTATCATCCCGACTCTTGTATGACCCTGTACATAAAACAAAGTACTTGTATTGATAATATATATTCTAATACATAACCTACATATATTTTATAAAATATTTAAATTAACAAGTTCCTCTCTTTAGCTCCTTCCATTTTGTAGTCAAACTTTAAATTAAACAAGTTAAACAACAATTCAAAAACAATTTTCTTACGCATATTTAATGAATGAATTACTTAGTTTTAGTTTAATTATATTATAGATGATGACTATAGATAGATAAATTTTACATCTAACAGATCATCATGGAAATGATGGTGAATACATGGAGAGATGCTATTTCTTGGTGACTGAATACACTTCTTTTTCTTTTCATTTCAAATTCTATATCATTTTGTTCTATGTATTCCATCACGCACTACAAAGTGTGATGTTCTACAAAAACAAAACCAAGTCAAGTCAACTCAAGTCAAATTTTTGATCAAAAGAGAACGGAAAATAATATATAATTGACTTTAAATAAATATTTAAATTATACGATTAATGCCTTGTATGTTAAATTGTTTTTTGTCAAGAATTTTAATAAATTAACGTGCTAGAAATACTGAATGTGTTAGAACGGCTCTTGGAAACAAGTGTATTTTTGTTGATTTTGAATAAAATTTCGCAACAAGCGATCGTAAAAATATTAAATAATTAAAATTTCGATTAAAACGAAAGCTCATTATTTTTAATGTGAATAACATATGTAAGGAATAAAGCTAAAGACGATTTAAGATAGAAACCTAACGACGGTTTGTTGAAAGTTGTGTTGTTTAAGTTTGAGACATGGAATATTTTTATTTGTACAGCCAGGCTTGAAATTTTGAATATTTTCTTTTCTAATTATTCTTTAAATTCTTCAGCGAAGAAGTTCTTCATGAGGAAGAGTTAGTTTTTCATGAAGAAGTGAGAAGTGAGCTGATTAGTGAAAAAAGAAAATTTTTCATTATATAAAAAAGCTTTTATTTCTAAAACAATATCTTGTGTCCTAAAAAAACTCTATTTAAATGTATTAAAAAAACAAGTGAAAACAAACAATTGACTGTTTCAATTGTTGAAATACCATGTATAGACAGTGTTGATCTTATTACACATATATCTATACATGTCACACATTGACACATCCATAACTGATAATCCCATATTAATTAATACATGCTATAAAATTTGCATATAATGTGTGTCCTCGAGAGTAAACAAACAGTGATGTTTACAAAAAAATGTTTCAAAAAAAAGTTGTTTATTTTTTGATAAGGAACATTTTTTTACATTAAAACTTTTGTTCTATCTCTAACGGTTTAACGGGACCCAAGACCCAATTGACCTATGCTGTTCATTTACGAATTCGACCTCACTTTTTGCGTCCTGAGTGCGCTGTAAAAATTTCAGCTTGATATCTTTTTTCGTTTTTGAGTTATCGTGTTGGAACCAAAAATGGACTAATTAGCTGATTCTATGAATATCTATACCAAAATTTTTTTCCTTGCATCAATATTTTTAAGCGTTACAAACTTGGGACTAAACTTAATATATAATGTATGTTTCATGTATACGCTCTTTCCATATTTATTAATCACTGCTTTAGAAGGACATTAACTGAATGTTCATTTTTCATTAAATTCTATCAATTTTTTCGAAAAAATTTTTCCTAGATCTTTTTAAGAAGAAAGTGCTAGAACCTTCTAGGAAGAATATGTAATAAAACGCCTCAAATCACATTGAAATCGGTTTTATTGATTCCTTTTTATAATAGATTAGTATAAAAATCTGAGATAAGTGTATTATCAAAATTTTTTTATATTTAAAACAAACTTTGTGAAGCTTTATCAACAAAAAAAGACACAAAATCTAAACTTAAATTTGATACTACTGAAAGTCAAAAAGTTTTGTGAATTATAGAGAAAACGATTATTATTATATATAGAAAAGTTTATATTTTGAGAAGAGATATAACACACAAAGTAAATAATATAAAGTAAATAAAATTATAGTTTTAAATTTTCTATATAGAATTTCTTTATAAAGAGCGTCTCAGAATTATTTCTTCCATGCCTAATTTTGTTTGAAATATTTAATTGTACAAACCCATTAATTTTTTTATTTGAAATGGATTGACTTCAATTCCAATACGTTAATCTATGATTCTTTCCCTTGCATACAAATACGGAAACTAGCGTCAACTTTTTGCTTAAAAGTTTGGAAACCCAGCTAACGAAACTCTTACGGGCTAGAGTTTTTGTTTAGAAAATCACTCATCATTTCTACTGTGGTAGTTTTGACACTTTAAAAAGAGCAAGTGGTGGCGAGATACTCGGTAGAACCTATGTCATTTTTACTCAATTTAATTTTTTTTTAAATAATATTGGCGTGGATGAGCTTTGGCCAGACGACCTTTCATTTGTGGAGTTAGCACCTTCAACACAAGATCGCCGATAAAGAACATTTCAATTAGTTCTAGCAGGAGCCTATTTGTTAAGCCAAACTCTTTCCCTGTATCTCCCATTCTATTATTATTAGGAGTTTTTCGCTTAAAATATCTCTGCCTATGACTAGCGTGATTGGTGGTTCATAGCATTATGATGAAATTTGCGTGCTACTTTCTGGATATTGTAGGGTCCGACAAGAAAAAAGAGCATCCGTAGGTCTTCCCCAGCGATGAACCATCGTGATAAAAAAAGAAATAGGACACCCAATGAATCGCAATAGGACATCCTGTATGAGTAATATAATGTTGAATATATAGATATAATTAATGTAACGAAACTAATTTCTATTTAATTAAAACAATAGCCAAATCGTTTGTTGCGTTTTTGTTTTGGTAAATTATCGTCATCTCAAACCTTTAGTTTGTTTGTCGTGCTTGTATGAGTTTGGTGTCTTTTATTATTCTTCTTGTTCTTCGTTGTATGAGAGTTGATATATAAAACTGTATTCAAACAAAACATACAAACAAGAACCACTTTCAGTATACACAACACAGAACAGACTATTATAAAAACAACTATAATATAATCCTAACTTGTAGTATATAATGTATAATGTATAACGTAGAACTACGCATACAAAAAAATAATTATTTTCTTTATTACAATCAAAGTTTAAACAAAATAATACACGAATGAAAAATATATCGTTAAATTTTCTTTTCAACGCTATATGGTCTTGTTATATATCAACAATTTTTGACAGGGTGAGCCAGAAACAACATTTTGTAGTTATTTAAGGTAAAGGCATCCTGGTGTTCCCTTTGCAAGTGCTTCTCCTGAATGAGGAAATCTTATGAAAGGAAAGAAGAACAGAATCATTTTGGTTTCACTATTCATAATCATCAAAACAAAAGTTGTTTCTCAAATTTAATATAAAAGCCATCTATGAACAGTAATCAAAAGTTATAAAAATTAGAATCAGAATTTATTTAACAAAGTAGAATTTAAAAAAATTATATTGACGAGGATGAATTTTGACCTGACTACCTACTAAAGCAAGAGTACCGAGCCCCGTAACCGCAAGACCATGGCCTAATTGAGATTACTTAATACTTCAAGATAATAAAATATAAAAAGTGTTCTTGCACCCATCCGCTGAACGAAAGATAAGGAATAGTGCCAAAAAAGGCAAAATTATTTTGTTTGACACTGAAAAAAGTATTTTTTCACGAACAAATTGGAATGCCATTTTTAAAATGTTGGGTAACAGACATCTTGTTTGAATTCATTAACAATTTTCGTTATAGATCAGAACAAAGATTTTTCGGTTCCCGTGAAAGAACGGCCCCAAGAGGAACATAACAGCATCAAGATTGTTCGTTGTGTTAGTTAATTTTACTTTGCTTAAGTCATTAAGAATACAAATTAACTTTAAAAGTTTTTATTTTTTTTTATTTATGTGACAAAATTTTTATTAAGTGATAGATTTATTTATTCCATTGTGTAAGATGTTGAAGAGAGAAAATTTAAAAAAAAAAACATGTATATATAAATGATGAGAAATGAGAATGTTGATGTTATTCTTTTCAAAAGTATTAAATATTTTTTAAAGAAAAGTAATACCAACTGTAAGAAAATAAAAATAAATAAATATAATAAAATAGAAAAATATAAATATATTTAGATTTTACAGAATGATCTATTAAAATTCTTTTAAAAAAAAGTTGTTGATAAATCAGAGACGAGTGATTAAAATCTAGTACAGGAAGTTATTGTAACGGCTCCGCTATTCGAAATGGAAATTTTCAACATATCTTTACGCTTTATGGTCAGGGCAAGGCATTAAAAAAAGTGAAATCATGTCTATTTATTTTGAATAGTCTAAAGATTTTAAAGGTACTTCAAATACGGTGAATTTTCTTGGTCCAAAATTGTTAATAAATTTCATTTATTTGGACATTTGATCTAAAAAATTCTCATTACAATTGAAATATAGAACATTTATAATGAAATCATTCCGTACTTTGAAAAATATAAACTTCTGTTAACTTTTCTACAACACACGTATACAATCACATTTTAATCGCATGCGCATTACAAACCGTTGATTGGTCTGATCCGTAACACAACTATAATGTACAAGTATTATACATACATACATACATGATGACGTATATGGATGTAAAAGCACCGCCTTTAAACAAAGACAACACTATCTAATATTCGAACGAGATGAAAACACTGCACTATACTATGTAGAAAGCTTGTAAACGAAAACATGTGCGCACGCATCACAATATTACTATTATCCATATTTTATCCATTCGCGATAAATCGTTTCGATTCGCATATAATCGTTAATGTTCGTTATAATAATAATCAAGTCTCACACACTGTTTTTCATTTCCACCGTCGTGCACGTTGGTGTGTTTAGAACACTTTCAGTTCACTGTATGAGAGGTGAGCTATGCTTCTGAGCTTATTTGTTGGTTATGCTTATGCTATGTTTTACAGAGTAGTATAGCTCCGTTGATGGTTTGTTATTATCAAAGACAGACAATAGATCGCCAAGCCCCAACCATACAACACTACTTATAGACAGATCTGCGTTGTCTGTAACAACAATGGGTGAACAAAGAGCAACCCGAGTTTCAGAAGTTTGCTAGGAGTTGTAGGTGTGTGTGCTCTTGTTCCTAGACTGACTTTTCGATTACTGATTGACTCATTCACTTTCTCACTTGTGTATATTTTCGTGTTGCCGCGTTACATCAACGCTGTTCTGCGCTTACATATTATATGTGTGTATAAATAGAGGTGTAACTATTATCTATCGTTTCATGTCTACGTTAAAGGGTGGATTTAGAATTTATTTTTTTTGAGGGAAAAACCAGTTTTGAGTGGGAGATATGATATACCTTTTATGTATCAAGCTAATGGAAAATCTCAAATATGTTTATTTCGACTTTTTTCGTATATATTTGAAAGGAAATAATTTCATATTGCATATGTATATTTTTTTTTCCGCGAATACGACCCTAAAATAATATATGGTAGTCTTTTCGATTTTAGGTTTGATTCCGGTTTTATTTTTTTAATAATACAAGGATAGCATTTCCAATAAATATTAGTAGATTCGTTATATTAAAATTTTCTTTTACTAAAATATTTAAAAAAATTGCATTGTTTTACAAATTGTTAGTTTTTGTAGAAAATCGTAAAAATGATTTTTTCTTTTTTAAAAACTCGTATTTAGTTAATAGTTTGGAAAATAGTTTTCGAATTAATAGAAAAAAACCTTTTATGTCAGAATTTTTTAAATAATTGGGCAACGAATGCAGAGTTAAATACGAATGTTCCATGATAAACAGTTTAGACATGCAATGATCGGCAACTGTTTAGAATCAGTCTAAACAGGGGCAATTCGAATCACAAATGATCGAAAAGTAATAAATTTAAATTTTTCTCACTTCTGGAAGCTGGTATAGAAAAGAAAAATCTATTTATTAAAATAACTCAATTATTCCATTACTCCGATAAAAAAAAGTTTCAAATCCGATCTAATGACACTTTTCTATGGTATAACTCTTGACATTTTACTACGTGACGTGTTCCAATTTGCACAGCAAAAACAATACATCTTATTTTTCGAAATAAGCGAGAAATGTTTTTGGACGGATTCAAATAATTGACATAAATACCGAGTCAATTTTCGTGCTACGGAGTAGTATCTCAGCAAATAACAAACATGATAGTTTATAAAACCAAATACTTTAATAATTTGAAGCACTTAATATACCTACAAAACTTTGACGTAATCAAAATAACAAAGAATCAGTAAAATTAATGTACATAACCTGAATGGAATCATGTAATTCATATGCGGTTTATAATACATCTACAGCTATATTCAGAGCTATATATGTACTCCAGAGCTACATTACATAGCTAACTCCTATACTAAAAGTGTTTAACATTCTGAAATAGTTATAGTTCTAATTAATATGCGCAATCGTTAACATTTACTATGATTTTCAATTAAACTCCAAACATACAAGAAAATTTGAATTTATATTTACATATGAGTGTTAACATTTTTTTTTTAAATTACTTCCATGTGCATATCACTGAGGAATAGCAAGTATTATGGTTGGTCATTAAAGATGATAGTTTTATTAAATATTTTGGTAATCTTCCAAAAATTTTCATTGTGTTTCCTGTATCCATTGTTAATTTATGAACAGAAAAGTACTTTTGAACTATTAAAACTTTAATCACAAGAAAAACAAATTTACTGCTTTTGGTAACTATTCTGTTTTATGTGTATACTTTAAGATGTACTGTAATTTCACAATAGACTATAAATTTTTTTTAAAATATAAATTAAAATTAAGATATTTACAAAACTCTTCAGCAGAAGGTGGAGCAACATTATCCAAAATTAATGCGTTCATTCAACATTTGCTATTCACAACATCAATAAATTTCAAGTTTTAATTATTAAATATTAATATAACATGAAAATCCTTCGTCAACTTTTTTTCAATCAATTATTTAATACGTTTGAGTTAGCAATTAGCTAATAACATATGTAAAAGTCAGATTTTTGACAGATGACCAATTAACCTTAATTTTCTTTATATAACACCCATAAAACTTATTTTTAGTAGCAGTTTTTTGAAATACTACACATTATACAGATTTCAGATTTAAAAGATTTGCTTAACATCAAGGTTCCGAATAATTCGATTTTGCTACATTAATATTTGGGTGAAGTTGCTTTACTTAAACAGACCTCATACCAAAGTTTTTTTGTGACTATTTTATGCAAATTTCTAACTGACATGACGTAGGAAATTTTACTTATTAGATGATTTGCTATACCTTTGAAGGGCATAAAGACAGCAAAAAAATACTTTCCATGTCGAAAACGGCTCCCAATCATGATTTCAATGCTTATTTTGTCTTCATCTTTATTTTGCTTGACTAAAGTTCCCTTTTAATTTTTCCTTTGAAGGTTTTTTTTTATCTTCAGTATCGGAAAGCAAATGTTGAAACTTGTCTACTACAACCAATAATTTGTAAAAACTTGAGTTGAATCAATAAGGTTTTTGGTAAAATTAAAATAAAAATCTCTGCAAAAGCTAGAATTTTGTGGTTAAATTTTTTCTTTTACAAATTTTGTATTTTAATTATTATCTGAACAATATTATGTATTTATTTCTAAACAATTTTGTGAATAATTTAACATTTAATAAAACTTGAATTTTTATTAAAAACTCTTAGTATTAAGCCAAGTTCACACAAGTTTCGTTTTAAGTCCATGTTTTTTCGGCCACATGTTTGTTATCATTACTAATGTAAAATTTTTGAGTTGAAATTTCCGTCGAAATTGACGTCCATGTCACGGGCACTATTAAATATCACATACTTCAAAAACGCACATTGAAAAAAAACAACCGCTTTTCTCATTTTTGTTGCTGTATGTACATATAAAAGCCATGCCCAAATAATATTTTTAATTTAATAAAAAATATTTTTAATTTTGTTTAAAATTTTTTGTTAAAATCAATTAATTTTTTTAAATTTGAATGTAATTGAACTTTTATTTTGTTTGGATTCATTTATTAATTAATTTATGAATAGATACAATTATCAATATTATTACACCTGTATTTAGTTCTATTTTTTTCAATGTTTTTTGTTTTTATTTTTTTTCAAAAAATATAGCACAGTAATGCCAAACCTTGTAAAAATTGTCTGTATTTTATTCCACCGGGTGTTGCATAGAAAGCATAGAAACTTTAATAAAAAATTAATATATATATTCATAGAAATTTTTATTTAAAAGTCTGTGTCAAATTTTTTCTCACAGTTTCTCCAATCTTGAGACAAGTCGTAAATTTTTGTTTTCGAAATGTTTTGGAAACTAAGAATTTTTTCGTTTTTTTTAGAGCAAAATAATCTTAAAATAAGTTTCAAATAGAAGTTTAAAATCAAAATAAATTTGTATAACTAGAGCTGTTCAGAACTCTATACATACAAGTCAATATTTTCCATTCACTAAAACTAAAACAATTGAAAAACGTATAATTTTTTATGACCAAAACGCTAGCAAGTTGGTAACAATTGTTTCAAAATAGTAACGATTGTTTAATTTGTAATTTTAAATGTTTTTTATATGTTCTAACGGAAACTTTTGCAAAGCACTATAAAAATTTTTTTTGCAATATTAACAACAGGATTTTTGTTTTTTTATGCTTAGGGTACTAAATAGATTTAAAATGATCCGAAAACTAAAATATAAATATTCAAATTTCGGAAGTTTAATTGTATGGATGTTCATATATTTTTAGGTATTGCATAATATGGTTAACATTGAAAATTTAATACTATTTTCTAACAAAATTTAAATATGTAATTATGTTAATTTACATTTAAAAAATATTATTTATTCAATTTCGTCTCTCATTTTCACAATTCCTAATGCCACAATTAATTATTATTTTTCAATAATTTTAGTTAGACATTTACTACATCATTTACATATAAAAAATTGAAAATTGGTCAAAAAAGTCCTCCTTCAACGCCAAAGTAAGCGCTGGCGATTTGATTGCATGGCTACGCACCCACGAATATTATATTACGTTTAAAGTGATCATTTTTGAAAATCCATCAAGGCCTTGTAGCAAAAAATATATGTCTTAGAAACGAATATACAAACACCCGAGGGACGTTATTTTTTTGTAAAAAACAGATTTACTTTTCTTTGTTTTACCGTGTATGCGATAATAAGTCATTGAAGGCGGCTTTGAAATTTTACTCGATTTGGTAACAAAGTTGATCCTTGAAACTCAATAATTATTTTTGACAAATAACAAGTGCGGGAAACACAATAAGAAAATATTTTTTGGTACTTCAAGCCGGATTTGAACTAGAAGGCTAATTATAGGTTACATATAGTTATTTATAAAACTATATAAATAAATATTCAAACTTATAAATGTCCAATGTTGACTATAATACATTTTCACAAGTAAAATTTCGAAATGGAAAACTATTATTAATGTCATCAGAGAGTGCCAGTTGAGACTCATTCATTAAACATCCGGTAAAATATTATATGGTTAGTCGTTTGTTCGTTTTGTTTGCTCGTTGGTATAGAGTACGATATACTACTACGTTCGTTCGTAGAGATAGATTCGGCGTGTTCGTTTAACGTTCGTTTTCCATTCCGTCTTCGTTTACCATATACCTACGGTACACATATATATAGTACAGTTTAGTTTTAGTAGTAAATGTACAGTTGTACTGTAATAATGTAGAAAACCGTAAAATACTGTATATATTTATATATATATATATTTATGGTTACACATATATTTATACATATATGTATGTACCATAAAACTGTGTATGTTTGAAGAGAAAATTGTTGTCTGTTTTGTGGTGTTTTCTCATGTATCGACAATACAAAAATCACCGTTGTGACAAGTGGAAAATGTAGGGAAAAATTAATCATCATATTGACAAACATGCACCAGAAAAATTGACAGACAAACAAAAATTTATTCACCTCTATCGAAAATGCATCATTACAGGAGGTGAACAAAAACAAAGTGCAAAAAAATGTCAAGTACTGCGTGTACCAGGATTAATAAAACAATGGATTTATGAAACCATAGTTACCAATTCTTCGACAATAAAAATATTTTTGTTAGTGTGTAGAAAATTTTTTCGGTTTTTGTTTTCGAATTCAGTGTGATATGAGATCAAATTTAAATTATTATGTTATCAAAATATAAACGGAATATAATTATTTTCGATCATTATATTAATAATTATATATGGAATCATCGTAAAAAGAAATAATTAACAAACCAGAAAAAACAAGTGGTTATCGATTTTTTGCTCCTATCTTTTATTTCCAAATTAGTGGTCAACGATTTTTAAAGTGATAACCAACTTTCTTGCAACTCTAATTGAGAATGGAATTATCTTTTGAAAAATAAAAAAAGTGGTTACCGATTTTTTACTCCAATAAAAAATTCTACCAATTTTTTACTGTCTTTAAGTAAAACTGATTGAAAAATGGAAAATTAAGTGAACTAAATTTTTACTCCCATGAATATTTTTACTCAAATGCTAATCGAAATTCTGTGATATATATAGTTAAATTAATTTTAAAATAATTATTGTAAATATTAAAATTGTGCACAAAAAAATTCAAAATTAGTGTTTTTATTAAAATTGTGAACCAAAATTTTTTTTTTGGTGAAGTGAAAAATTTATTTATTTATTCATCAAATTTTATATAAAAAAAATTTATTGGGTTTGTTATTGAAAAAGTGTTTTTAATTATCGATGTATATTTTTCTCCTTACAGGGTGGATTGTGATTGAAGCGCATTGAAACAAAATAGTGTCTTTTTGATTTTGGTAAAATTTCTACAAAGGTGTTGAGATCCATCGTATTATAGCTGAAAGCTATTTTTGTTTATTCTTGTATATAAAAAATTGTAATTTATTTTTTTCTACAAGAATGAAGTGCTTACAAAGTTATCAAAGTATACAAATAACATCAAGCACTTCATCGTCTCAATCAATTCTCAACACTTATTTACCAATATCATGTTTACACATATTTGTTGCACTTCTCACATTCGTCATTCTAATACCGGCATCTTATACTTCTGGTGAGTTTAAATCAATTTTTTCTATACCATTTTTTTAAAGTTTCACTTTAAACCAAGTTTGGACTATATTTATTTTTCCTATATTAAATATCCCTGCATGTCAGTAAAATTTCAATCCTTTTAAAGTACCAGCATCAATCAGCAATTTAAATGCTGGATGCACAACGACAATTGAAAAAATCATTTCCTACCTAGGTGAAATTTATAATTAGAAATACTTTTATTTGATTTTAATTTAAATTGGAAATTAAATAGTTTTTTAAATTAAGGATGTATGAGCGACTCAAGTAATTTCAGCTAAACAAATTTAAAAAAAATATGTTGTCAATTTGGATAGAGAATTATGTTAAAACTTGACGATATAAGACGATAAGTAAGAAAGAGAAATTGAAAATTTTCTTTAATTAATCAGCTTTCGATATTCCGAAAACCAAAGCATGTATCGAAAAAACTTATTCCCATTTTTCGTTTACATGCATGAAGTTACAACAAAATTCATCACCAAAATTTAAAATTTGCTCCAACATTTCTTATATGGATGATACACTTGATTTTTTCCTTACTAAGTCAATATTTTTACTTTCTATTAAAAAGTTTTTTATTTGTATTATTTTTTCATTCGTTTTAAGTAAAAATTATCAAAAACTTTCAAAATATGTCATTTTTTGAGATTTCTCTATAATAACAATGCTTTTTTTTAATCGATTTTCAGTGATTTCTTTCTTAAAAACTTGCATGGATACCTAAGATTAAATTTTAACCACATATGTTAGTAAAAGTATACCTATACAAAATTTCTAGCCTTTAAATCAAACATTGTTATCATGCTCATACATCCTTTGAAGTTAATTTATTAAAAAATTTCCATTTTTCCAAAGTTTTCAATTTAAAGGCATGGGTGTGAATCAGTTTGGTTTTGTTAATGGTGTCTAAGAGATTTCTGTCAAAAATATTCTGTAGTCTAAACTTGGTCTAAAGTTTATATTCTTGATTTATTTATCGGTTTAATAGGAAGCTTTTATAAGCTCTTATATCTTTCGAAATTCATCTAGTGTGTTTTTATAAAACCGAATATTTTTAGGTTATTAAATTTCACTGTCTTTTATAAGAAATTATATTGAAATCAAGTTTTATTTCTGCAGATATTCTGAATATTGTACTTGATAAAATTTACGTTATATACAAAATATTGTTTAGTTTCTATTTACCTGAAGATTTTTTGGAAGACATTGATTTGCCTTTTTTTCAACGAAATTAAATTTATAAAAATTTTCAGTTTAGGGTTGATCGAAAAATAAACTGCAATCTTACAGTGCATTTAAAATTTGTTTAAAAAGGAAATTAAAAGTTGAGTTTGACATTAATAATGTATCAAAAATTTAGGATTTTTATCTATACATTGCTTAAGTGTCCTTAATTTACTAGAATTTCCCAAATAATTAATTTATTCTATTTTCTTTGTTATTTCTTGACGAAATTTCTTCCAAAAGGAATAGTTTTTTCTAAAATATGTTCTTTGACTTTTCTTCCATTTTTCTCGAGTATCAAATGAATGAATATGTAGCAAATGAATAATAATTAGTACATTTTCTGCTGGTATTGTCTTAAAAAATTCGATAAGAATTAATCCTTGATAAAAGTATCGGAAAGACAGTTTTTATTTGGGTTTATATTTTTTATTTTTATTTATTTATATATCTTGAGAATTCACTCTAATTCTCAATTAAAACCAAAACAGATAACCTAAATATGTTTGGAATCGAAACACAAGAGACATCACAACATTTTAAGTATAAAAATAGAACATTTTTATATCAACGAAAAATAACATTTTTCCTGTTTTTTATTTTTTTGGTTGTTATTTATTTATTTATTTATTTAGTGGAAAAACTAGTTGAAAAATCTAGAGTTACAATTATTATGATATGAGCTATTTCTTATCAATTACTGTAAAAATGAAATCATACGTAAAAATTAATCTGATAATCATTTTCGTCGAATTTCGCATGATTAATTTTGTTAAATATTCTTTTGGGGCTTCAACTAAATAAAAAACCCCAAACCTCAAATAAATTCGCGATTTGGATAAAAGATCATTTTAGCAGATTCACGACAAGCATTAGTTTGTAGTTGAGACATTATTTTCAATGAAATCATAAACTGACGAAGAATCGTATAAGATTTGAGAAGGGCTTTAGCTAGAAATAACGCACAGGATATTCAAGCAAATTATGTTCTTGATTTTATTTAAAAAAAAATAAAATAAACTTCAATATACACAGAGTTTAAGAGAGTCACAAAAGTGTGACAATCATCGATCATTGATGGGTGTTAGTCTTAGTATTATATATAAAAATACACTTTTATATTCCATCTTAATAGATGATCAATTTCACACCAGAGACGTTAGAGGGGGGAGTCAAGGAATGGGAGGTTCTGTGTATACATAGATCTAGGATCAGGCATAGTTAATTTCTCATTTTTCATTTAATTATATTCTCATATATTGCTAATTAAATTCCGATTCTAAGGTCCAAAAAAATTATTTCCTATTGCTTTCTGCACTTATTATTTCCCTCTATGAAAGTTTTATGGGCGGGAACTCACTTGGTAGGTGGACTTTTTAATTTCAAGGCAAATTTAAATAAATTTGAGAAATATTCAATGGCGGCTTAATTGAAATAATAAAAAAATTGAAGATAATCTTTAAAAGTCATTTTGATCGATGTTCGTTGAGATTCGTTGCTCAATAACTTTAAAAAAGTAATTTTCTAAGTGTACGACAAACTTCCTGTTTTGTAGAATGTCGGAAAAAGTGTTTTCTTACTCAAAAAGATTCGTAGTTGGTTTTAACCATTAAAAATTTCATAAAGTTCCTCATAGACCAGAGATCTTTCTTGAAAGAAAATTTTTACAAGGTATAGAACTTGTTCGCTGTTAAATTTCTCTCCGTTCTGAAGTTACTATCAAATACTACGCCTAGTTCTAGTCCTATATGTTTGTGTTTTGTTGGTATCTCTGAAAGTGATGTGGAGAAAAATCGAATAATTCAAAAAAGAAAACATTGATTACGATATTATACTCTGATTACACGACTTTGATCAAGAATAAAAAAAAACACCTCTCGCTTGCTATACATAATATAATGGGAAAATACACTTTTATGTATATTTACAAAAGATAAACTTTAATTTTCCATATAAACCACCGTTATTGGATGGTTATATGAAGAGAAAGGGGTATGAGATGATGGAAAATTGAAGGGTATTACTGTCTATGTTGGTGGTGTTATTTAAAGGGTTCCATACCTCAAAAGTTATTCAATGAAATCAGTCTGTTTCTGTAAGTTTTGTTTAAGCATCAAGTAATCGTAGCGCAGAATTCATATGTAATGTAAAAGGAACACATCTGCAAACACACTACGTGCAAAAAAATCACGGTTATTCAGCTTGTAGGTATTTATTTTTTACCATATCTTCAGAATCACTTCGAATTAAAAGTTTTTTTATGTAGATTTAGGCAATAGATATAAGTGGGTCAAAATTATCCCCATAAACCAAGTTATATGGCATTTGGAAACAAAAATTTTTTGTGATTTTATTAAAGATACCCCTTAACAAAATTTTAAAAAATCAAGAAATTTTTTTTGCAACGATTTGGATAAAACATCAAAATCTCTTCTACGATATTGTCTTAAATCGTATTCGAGAGGTGATTTTTCCGAGTAATTTCTATAGTCAATATTTCAGAAACTTGTCGTCTAGTCACAAGATCAATTAGATTTAGTATCATTAAGGATAATTAGAATCCAAAACAAAAAAATCCAACTTATTTGACGATTCAATGATTATTTTTCAAAATATACTCATCGTGAGGTAAGCACGATTTCTAAATTTTCTACGTCAAAATGACCCTATATACCAGGGTTTATGAAATTCTGAAAATAATTTTTTCGATTTGGATAGAAATAGTTTTAAAAAGTCATTTTGACCACAATTATACAATAATTGTACCGGTTTGAGGATGGAACATTTTCTAAGAAATCGATTTAAATGGTATCCAAGCGGTGAGATCCAAGAAAAGGTTTTTCAATCGGTAACTCAAAAATTTTTTTATTAAATCACAAAATTAATCATGTGGAATCCTCAAGATTCCTGAAAAACAAAAAACTCGCAACGAAAGCTCTAACGATAAATCTGAATAAATGAAATGGTAAACATTTTTTACCAACAAATTCTATATTTCAAGGACGGTCAACAGATGGAATCCTCTAAAATCAGTCGAATTCATACTTAACTGTATTTTTGATGAAGAGGAAACATTAGGTTTCAATATGTTTATTTAGATAATAAAATTGTTGAAAAAAAGGAAATTACTTCATTTAAAATAAACTTCATATGTGTGCATGTTTGAATGTTTGTTTCGTGTATACACATTTGAATTTAAAGCCCTTTTTTTATATTTTGTTTTATTCAACAACCATAGGGCTAATGTAATTCAAATATCCTTTTTATTTAAGTGCTTTTTTACCTTCATTCATGTCCCATGTTTTTAATGTGCTTAAAGTCGTTTTTCGGTTTACAAAGATACACCTAAATATTTTTGTGGTATTGAATAATGTGCATTGATTTTGCAGTTTATAAATGTTTTTTTTTTTATCTTTTAATTAATTGGTACAGTAAAAACTCATTAGGTTTATTTTTTATGACTAAAGAAGGAATATCAAATTGTAAGTGATTAATTCCGACAAAAATAGAGCTGCAAATTATCCGCAGGAAGATTACTTAAAAGTGTCTATACGGGTGCTGTTTCAATCCTGCTTAATTCATCCGGAAATTTTATTTCTAGCTTCAGTGGCTATTTAATAATATTATCAAAAGTCACAGGGAGGGAGTTAAGAGTTTAGAAAAAATTTTTCTAAATAATAAACTCTATCGAACATGAAAAATGCAATAAGGTCATTATATAAATTATTTTGTCTAAAAATGCTTTCTTTTAGAATATTTTCAATATTCATTTATAAAAAAACATTTTGTTTTTATATTTCGATTTAAACTGTTCTTCAAGCAAAAAATTGTATATTTCTTTAAAGAAAAATGTTTCCATAAAAATTGTTTAATGTCTTTATATTCGCACCGTGCGTGAGTTTTATTGGTGGCGATTCGATGGTAACGATACACTACTTTAATAAAAGAAGTGTATGCATGCATATATAATTGTATGGATTGCATTTATGACTTATTACTTTGAAAATTTAATATTATTGTCTCACAAATTTAAATAAATAATTATGATAATTAACATTTGAAAAAATATTTGTGCAATTTGATTTCTTATTTTCATAATTTTTAATGCATTAAGTTTAATTAATTAGTGTATTTCAATAATTTTAATTTGAGTTTTTCTATAACATTAACATGTAAAGGATTGCAAATTAGTCATAACAGCCTCTTTTATCGCCAAAATTTTTCACTGGAAGCGCTGGCATCGATTTTATTGTCCCTACCATGACTACGCACACAAGGAATACAGAACAATTTATTTGAATAATAATTATTCATTTTATGAAAACAGTTAGTAACTGATTAAAAATTTGCTGTATAACAACGTGTTTTTTTGACAGTTTTTAGTTTACAGGCCACAAAAAAAAAAAAAAAACATTTTTTAAAAGTTATCAATGCTCACCTTTTTACAACCTTACGTAAAAGCTGTACAATATCCGTTCAACCAAAGAGTAGGATTTCCTTAATAGCAATTGAAACCTTTAAAAGGCTTCCATATTATTTTCTAGCATGCATTTTATTTATAAACTATACAAAATAGTATATTTTTATTCATAAAATGTGTTTAAAATCTCAGTGAATATAGTTAAAATTATGATATTGTTAAATTTTTCCATTAACGTTCATAAATCGCCCTCATTGAACTGCTGCGCAACGCCATACCGGGGGCTGGCTGTGTGTATCTTTATAAACGTATCATTTACTTAACCTAATTAAAATTTCAAAAATATACAATAAAAATATATATGCATAGTTTGTAATATAGAATTTTATAATATAAATATATTTTATCAATACAGGGTTATTCATTTAAAATGAAATCCTTTGTAACATTAATCTCTTTATGACTCTTTAAACGTTGTAAAATTATTCTTTAGCAGTTCCCAGCTACAAATTCTACACTGTTAGGGGGATTCCTAAGCAATTTTTTGTGGGAACGTACTTAATATTCAACAATTTTAATTGCATGGCAACTGGCATACTCCTACAAGAAAGTTAGCAAGTATGAACAGTTTCGTAGAGAATTAGACATGAAATTGGAAATTGACAACAACCATATCGATTGTCATGCTTTCTGAAATGATATTTATCAATATTCTTGAGATCATTTGATACAGTATATAGTATTATCAGCTGGTGTTGTATTTTTCTCCTTAAATTGAATCACTCTGTACATTAATGTAAAATATTATATTCTATATACAGAGTAAAGTATATTTATTTTCATAAACGTATAGTAACTTTTTCTAAAAATATATAAAATATTTTTACTTCATTTTTTTAATATTTTTTTATTTTTTTTGTACGATTAAAAGTGAAACAATATGTATAAATTGTTACACATTTAATATTTAAAATATACACTTCTTTTTTATATTATATACATTAATATAATATAATATATAATATATAATATATACATGTTGATTATATTATTCCTTATACATTTTATGTAGATACTGCTGTGGTTTCTAGTTCTTACGTCTATACATATACAGGCAAAGTTTGTGGGTTTTCAGACAACGGATTAAAAAGTATACTTGGATTTAATAACTTTTGTTTTAGTAACCCCCAAACTAAAAGAAGGGGTGTTATAAGTTTGACCGCTATTCGGGTTCTTTACCCGAACAAAATTGGCGATAAACTTCAAAATTGGGACAGTTTGGAAAAAAAACTAAGGAAAAAAGTAATTTAATGGAGAATGTCCTTAAATATTATTCATGAGTGGGTTTAGGGTGCCGTACCCGAAAAATTTATCTTGGAGATAATTCCAGGAACATTCATTTAATTGTCAAATGAGATTTTTATGATTGTTGATTCATAGACATGAAAATTTGATTGATCTTACTATTGAACGAGATTTCTGTAGTATCGACTAAAGAAATTGTTCCGGAATGTCACCACATTTTTTGCATGGTCTAACCTTATATTCGTCCAATATTCAATGGGTCCAATATCCAAATTTTTATATTTTTAGGATCCAAATTTCTCTAAAAAATGATTTTGTTCGTAATCAGAGACAAGAAAATCCTCGCAATGTTTTACAATTTTCGTACCATTTAAAAACAAAAAAGAAAATCACACACAAAATCCGTTTCAAACAATTTTTTGTCGGCCGTTTTCGTTTCTCTTTCGAAAAGTTCTTTTAAAACTTTCTGTAACTTTAAAATTATGAAAAAATAAAAAAATAAAAACAGTTTTATTAGGAAGCTTATATATGATCTTTCCATTTTGTCAAAAAAAAGGAACAATTTTTTTTTCAAAATCTCAATTATTATTTAATATTTTTCATGGCTTATTGAGAAATATAGAAAATTTAGAAAGGTATTATAGTAACTTGTTTTAAGTTTACATTTTGATAGTAATTTGGAGTATGATAATAAATTCACCCTAATACGGTAATGAACTGTTTTTCCCACGCATACTGATTGAGAAATGTACTTCATATCCACAGGCGTAGATAAACACATTAAAATTTCTTTTGGTGTACACAGAGGTCTTAGAGAGTATCCATACCAGATTTTCATGATAATAAAAAATTTTTTTACCTTTATTTTATTCAGGAATTTTAAATACATAATCATAAAAAGTTATGTTTTAGATTGTTATGTAATATTATTAACATAACACATTTGGTTTGTTTTTTTTTTTGTATGGTTTCTTTACTAACAAATCCTATATGAATGAATACGATATTTATCCGTTTTAAAACAAAACAAAGGAAAATCACTAGACTCCTTTATTTCACTTCAACCATCCCTTCATTCTTTCGTTAGTAAAATATTTTTTTCTAGTTTATTTAAAAAATAATATTCATTTTCTTACCAATAGAAAGAAAATTGTTTAGAAGAAAATTAATTTAGCGTTAAGAAAATGTTGTTTGAAATATTTATATATGAGTTGGTGAGAATTTCTACGTTTAAGGTTGAATCTTAATAACACATTATTCTTAATATGGAACTACAGTTTGATCGAATAACTCAAAGAAATCTTTTTTTTTTAACCCCCGAACTAAAAAAAAGGGCTGTTATAAGTTGACCGCTATGTGTGTGTGTCTGTGTGTTTGTCTGTCTGTGGTATCGTAGCGCCTAAACGGATAAACCGATAAAAAAATTTTTTTTCATTTGAAAGGTTATTTAACGGAGGTTATTATACCTAAGAACTTGTTCTTAGGTATCTTTCATGTGCGAGCTAAGTTTTCCGTACCCAAAAAACTAAGTTTCCAAAAATCGGTTTACAAAATTTAAATTTAGTTTTTAAATTTCACTTGTTGGAAACGGTCATATTGAATTCTTAAGGTAGTTCCTCCGCGACCGTCCAGTCAAAAAGTTTTGGACTAATACTATCATTCAGTGCGTTAACTGTGCTATGACTATTATACATATACAATATATTATTTTCAACAGACTGTAGTTACACACAATTATATCTTCTATTCGTATACACACACATACTTTGATATATACATTTAACATTAGTTTTTATATGCTTTCCACAAAAATTATCGCTAAAACGAGTTATTTATTTAAGTTTTTTATCGAAACTATATGGTAAATAATTTTTATTTTTATTTATATATTTTCTAAATATAGTATTCTACATTATATTAGTTTTTCATAGAGATGGTGGACGTCATTCATTGGTAAATAAATATAATATTTGTAAATTTGTGTATTTTTATACACTTCTCCCATGTACACGTACAAATTGCGTCACTTTTAATTGCTAATATCTCATGAATGGCATGGTAAATCATCTTCTAATTTTAACAGCAAGTGTATTATGAATTAAATATTTTATATTCTGAGTTTTGAGAAATTCTTGGAATATCACTTTCGTGTAGGTACTACCTTAAATATACAAGGTAAGAAATACATGCCGTTTATTACAATGCTGGTATTTTGCTCAAAATGTATCTAATAAATATAAAATATTCCCGTAAGATATATGGTATAAAAACTTTTGCGCCAATTACATTATTAAATTGCAAGTTCAACTTAACAGTATTGTCGTGAGTACCATACTATATTGCAGATGTCACAATGCTTCTTGTTTTTTACGCTATCATTTTTGGTGCGTTTATCAATATTCAAGGTGTAACCGCTAGGGTCGTTGTCACACTGCTTGTCTCTCTCTCTCTCTCTCTTATTCTTAACCTGTTTTGCCAAACATATATTTATAAATTTTTCTTTTTAATTACGAGCTACCCACATAAAACATGAATTTAAAGATATCCTACCACAAAATTAAGACCGAAGGGAGCTTTTGATCAAAACGATCCAAACAATATATTGGAAGCGGTTTGAAAAAATTTCACAGAAACCCATTTTTAACCCCCGAACTAAAAAAAAAGGGGTGTTGTTTCACCGTGTTTATGCCTGTCTGTATGTATATCTGTCTGCGGCATCGTAACGCCTAAACGGATGAATCGATTTTTTTTTTTTTTTTGGTTTTGTTTGGATGGTAATTTAATGAAGAAGTGTTCTTAGCTATGTTTCCAGACCGAATTTAGGGTTCCATATACGAAAAAACTACAAATTGCCAATGATCTTCTAAATCGGCTCAGTTCGGAAAAGGCTTTAAGACAAAAGGCAATTTAATGGAGAGTGTTCTTAAATACGTTTCAAATGCGAGTTTAGGGTTCCGTAGCACAAAAATTTTTACAAGGGTTTTTAAATTTTATCAAATATATGAAATTTTGAATACATCAAATTTTCAAAAAACATAATTTGATGGTTCTATAAATATAATAAAATAATGATAACAAAAATTGAATAAAATTTATTCACACATAATAATTTTAATAATATAATAATAATAATAATAATAATAGGATACAATATGTGAAAATATATAATGAAAATATAATGATACATTTCATATGATATATTATTTTGCATCAATTCAAATTATATTTTAATATAATCTGTATGCTTGCTATGAATATAAAATATATATAATGTTTATAAAATATTTAACATTATAAATAATATTTTAAATATTATTTATAATAAATGTTATATAAATAACTGTTTAAATAATTTGTCTGATTTATTTATCTGTGTGATTATTATATTGTTACAGTTACAGTTACAGTTACATATAAATGCAACCAAAATATTCCTGAATTGTTGTACAAACATTCTATTATTTGTTATAATGTATATACAAAGTGTTTCAAAAATCATTCATACCCTGACAAAGTTGTATTTTTTGAAAATTCGAAATAACGAAGAACTAAATTGGATTCATTTAAAAGCTACTTGAATCTAAATATGAATTTCTAGGTTTAAGATAATGGACGGACTTACAAATCGTGTTCAATTTTTTTGGATTCACGAAATAAAACACATATTACTTGAAAGAATTTAAGGAGATATGCAAGGATTGAATAATACTAGGGATTTCAATAAAACTTTATAAATACATTTCTTTATTAACAAAGTTTTCAAAAATCACAAAAAATTGCTAGGTCATCGGGCTTTTTATTATTATTTTATCGTAAGTTGACTGAAAAAGTGATGAATCATAAAGGTTATCCTTTTCAATTGGATATTTCTATATCAAAAAATTTAGAGAATGTGATTAAAAACTATCTAAAATATTTAGACAATCTTGTAGTTTATAATAATACCATAAAAATATTAGGTTGCCGATCATATAAAAACAAAATTTTAATTTACTTCTTGAGTCTTGATGATTGAAGATCGATATCTATGTTATCAAATTAACAAGCAGTATTTGTACACAATATATTTTATATTTTTTTAGTTGCGTAGTGTTGTAAAGCCAAATATACTCATTACTTGACTAATCATGTATTTGGTTTATATGTATGTACCGTGCAATAAACCAAAACTTTTTTTTCAATACTGTAGGTTTACAATCACCTTAAGACAATCGACTTACATGTTCATGTTCAATTGTTTTGAATTCACGAATTAAAACACAAATTACTTGGAAGACTTTCAAAAGTGAAAATAACCTGGATTGAATAATTTTGGTTCATTCTATAATATCTCCTGTACCAACAATTTGATGAATTAAATAGTTACCTAGATAATTATTATAATAGAATGTATAATATATAGTTTGGAGTGAATAGACAAGATTCTAAACGATTTCAATTCAATGATGTATATGTATAATAATGATATTATAAATATTTAGGATAAATAGTTTTGTTGATAAGATCAATAGAGTGTAGAGCAATAGCAACATCATTTCAAAATATTTCAAATATAATTACTTACATACTTACATACTTACATACTTACTTACTCTACTCCATCAATATAAACTCACAACTATCTACTTCATTCTAATTCTAAAACCAACTTTAAATATGGAACTCGAGTACTAAATACTATACGTACCTAGATATTATTTACATTTTACATCTAATACATCTAATACTATGTGTCACAAAATAAGGTGGAATTACAATCGAAACTCGTATCTATTAAATCTAGATTAAACCTATGAAACTTTTTTTTATTGAAAATTTGTTGCTTTGATCACGGACGATGAAATGTGTGTGGAAAAAAAAAGGTTAAAGTTGATTGGACAGTACTCGGAAATTTTACAGGACATATAAAACAATTCATATTTTTATTTACACATTGCTTTAACATCCAATTAAGCTCAAGAAAGATCCATCATCGAAGATCCATCATTTGATGAACAGAGACGACTAGAGTATTGATGATTGAAGGGAGATATCTGTATTATCAAATTTATAAGCAGCCCTTGCACACGATATATTTTATATTTTTGTAATTGCGTGGTATTGTAAAGCTAAAAATAACATATTATTTGACTACATGTATTTGGTTTATATTTAGGTACCGTGCAATCAACCGAAACTTTTTTACAATACTGTAAAAAACAAACTTGTTTACAATCACCTTAAGTGAGATCATATTGATGTTACAACACATACTAGCATAGAATCCAAGCCTTACTATATTTTCTAGATCAGACCTACACCGCCAAAATTTCCAGATTAATAAATCTTTGTTTCATCTGCGGTAGATATAATGAGCAAATGTAGAAAATAGAGTTTCTTGAATTAACGCAGGACCTGTCTCTGTCTACTAATGACTTTTAGACTATTGGTACGTCTCTTTTTCAGTCACTTATCCACGAACCATTTGATGCTGTTAGCATTTGTGTAGCATTTGTGGAAAGGTAATTGGTTTCACAGTTCCCTAGAATGTCTCCCTGACATTATACTTATATCAGACTTACATTAACATTTGTCAACATCTCATTTAGAGAAGATCGGGATTCGGGAATCTTGTTTCAAAATCTTTTCCTTCCCAATAGCCTCTCTTCATTTTGAAACATTTTGTATATAGAAGATGAATAGATACAGATTGTTAGATAGCTAACTACTAAATTTAAATACATTTAACAGTATCAGATAGTGAATAATAATTATTGTAATAACTAAAACAAAACTGTAAACTTGTCTTGATCGTATATATATTATATATATGTATATATAGATGTATGTAGTTGTTAGTTGTGAGCTAGTTGTGTGACGTGTCTATTAAATTGGGTGGTATACAAATGATTACCTTATTTATTATGTCAATCTATTGATCACTTACTTCACTTCTATCTAAACTAAACTAAACTAAACTAACTCATATAATAATCACTTGCATCATTTACATATTAGATACTCGAGATATTTTACATATATAGAATGATTTTAAAGAAATTAGTTTTATATCCTGAAAATTTTAATGAATTTTTAACGACCCTGTAGAAATTAAAACAGTTGATACCTTGAAAAATCATCGTTATATGGATTATTTGAGGTAATTGGGACCAAAAAATATAAAAATTTGGCTTGTATAATGGTTAGATGTACGTTTTTCAAGAAATCTTCGAATTCGTTCCGAAATAGAACATAATTTAAGATGATTTCTCAAGAACTACTCGCCCAATCAATAAATGAACTCGATTTTTGTATTATTTGAGTCAAAATGACTCTATAAACCAAGTTTTATAAAATTCTGAAACTGTACATTTTTTACGATGTATGTGTGGTTATCTAAGAGTGGCCATTTTCCTTTGACGTAAAAAAACCACGCTTGCGTAATCACCACTGTCTATACATGATATTTCAACAATTAACTGAGTCAATTGTTTGTTTTCACTTGTTTAAAATAAAAAGTAACATTTTACAATACCTGTAAATCATTTTTGTCTAGAAAAATTATATTATCAACTAGGAAACCTTGTGCAATTCACCGAGCATTCATTGTATAAAATTTACCAGACTGTAAACAAATTATTTTCCAAATAAATTGGCAATGAAATTATTTGTTTGAATCGTGCATGTTCTACTCGCATTTATTCAATGAATGTAGAAAATAATTCCAAATAGGAAAAGTCTGAGTATTCGAAGGTTTGTAATTCATTGATATTTTTGCACTTTTGTTTCTATCCAGACATTACCATTTATTCAATGAATGTAGAAAATAATTCCAACTAGGAAAAGAGTATTCGAAGTATTCGAAGGTTTGTAATCCATTGATATTTTTGCACTTTTGTTTGTATCCAGACATTAAAACAAAAAAAACAAACCGTCATATAAATGAATATAATTGATTATAATATAATTCAACATCAATAATATTATTTATATAAGAGGTAAAGTACCTACATAGGTAAGGTAATGATATGTATATATAACCTCTAACCTTATATAATGTACTGTATGTAGACATATATATAACAATCGATATATGAACACGTCCAACAACCGAACTAACAATGACCAACTGTTCACTGTTGTATATAATAATGTTCAATATATTATACTCACTTCAGTGATAGATACTATTATTGTATGTATATCTTATATATAATTATGATATTTAGGGTGTTTTAAAATGATTTGAAGAAAACTAAAAGCTTACAAAATTTTGTCTTAAGGTTGAGCAAACATTCAGGCAATGTATTGATAAAACTAAGTGTTGAATAAACGCGTACATTTTCGTTAATGTTGCTCCATCTTCTATAGATTAAGGATGTATGAACACGATAATCTTGATGATAAACCATATTATAACTTGACGATATAAGATGAAAAGCAAGAGTAAAATTTTTCGATATCTGGCGTAATTGTCAAATTATCGAAAATTGAAATTTTTTTAAAATTATTCCGTTTTCGATATTTTGAAAACCAAGGCACAAATCGAAAAATTGTATTCTTATTTTTCGTTTACATTCATGAACTTATAGCAAAATTCATCATCAAAGTGGAAAATAAGATAAAAATAATTTCAACCCTAAATCTACCCTGCTCTTATATATCCCTTAAGGTCGGAGATACTGGGCTTTTTTCTTTTCTATGCCATTATTTATATGTTTAATTTCTATCAAAAAAATTTTTTTTAAATTTGTTTTCATTCATTCCAAGTGTTATCAAAAACTTTCAAAATATGTCGTTTTTTGAGATTCCACCATAAGAGTCAATCAATATATTTTATATCGATTTTCAATGACTTTTTTCTTAAAAATTTGCACGGATACCTATGCTGAAATTTTAACCAAATATTCTTTGAGTAAATGAAAAATTTTAAGCCTTTAAATCACACATTTTTAATGGTCATACATTCTTAAAAACTAAACAAACTTCTACTTTTATAAATAAAATCTCGCGCATTAGGTTAAAACTAGTTAAAAATTAAAACAGACAGTTGACTGAGTTAATTGTTGAAATACCATGTATAGACAATGTATATTACATTTTTACATACAATCGGTGGGAGTGATTCTAGGTACATAAGAGTATCATCGTCCATGGTACATTATGATATTATACCATGAAACATATTTCTTATATCATAGTCCACATGCTTTCATGGATTGTTGTTGAATATTTATCGAGAACAAGTTACTTTAACTCTTGTAGCATCCTGATAAGTAGCTATAATTATTTAATTTGAAATGTTTTCAGAAACTTCTCATAAACTTTCAATTGTTTTCAAAGTTGAGGTTACTGGGTCTTCGTGATATTTTTCAACCATATTGTATGTATTATATTTAATATAAACATAACACACACACATAACCTCATAATGTATGGAAGTATATAACTAGCCATTATTACTTGACATGATATGACACAACATTGAGAATTAACTACCAACTAAAACTATTACAATAGGGATTCCTATTCTATTGTTGTGTATATTATGTACTAAATATGTATTCGGTCAAGAGCTGGCGTAGTATTTGATTTCAGAATCAACTTTTCCACTTTGTCCTCTAAGAAAATTTTTATCATTGTCAGAAATTTTATCATGAAACACTAAAAACGCTCAAAAAAATTTAAACAGTAAGTCCGATTTGAAATTAATTTATACGTGCATTTTAAATTCAACGTAATTATACTAAATTCCTAATTCGGTTAATTGTGATGGAAATGATTATAAAATTTTTACTCGGGGATGCTTGGGGTCACCGAGCACGCACTATGCGTCAGAATGGGTTTCCGAGGTACCTGGTGCCCAAGATAAACTTTATCTCCATCGTCCCCTGGTTTTTCAGAAAATTTGTTATATAGTCGGTCTAAACTCGCTACTCAGTGTTTTTGAAGTCTCTGAACGCGATTATCGTGGCAGAATCGGGTACCAGGTACCTAGCGCCCGGGGTACCCAGCATGCCTGAGGTACCCTAGGCACTAGGCACTTCGGAGATCAATAATGTCGCGGTATTCGTGCTCAGAAACCCCATAAACCCTTGAGTAACGAGTTTGGAATCATTTTCATCACTATTAACTGAATTGTGAACCAGACGCTGTAACGAACCGAATGCCGAAAACCGCATTCAAATCCGACTTACTGTTCAAATTTTTGGAACTTCATTGCCAAAAAGAGTCTTAAAAATTTTGATTCAACGGCTGTCTTAAAATTGATGAATATTCATTGGCGGTATTTCAGCTGGCAACCTTATAAATTTGCCATTCTACATGAAGTTCTCGAAATATAACAATTTTTATATCACAAAAAGGACTTGACAACAGCCTTGCAAATTTCCAAGTGGTTTTAAACCACTCTAAAATTCTTTACCGGATCCCAAACCTATTTATATTATTATTGTATAGTTAAGTTTATCATAGCTAATGGTTCGATGTTGGAACTATGATGGCACACTGATGGCACACTGATGGCAAGCAGTCACTATGTATGAATGAATATATAGGACAAACTAAAATTTGCTTCATCATTTTTATTAAAAAAAAAATATATATAAATATAAAAATATATTGGGAAACGAATTGAAATGAAAATATCTATTCTATATAACAATAATTTAAGGTCAATGAAATAAAAGTTCAAATACCTATCCATATCTTGATGATTTTATAATATTGAAAGTTCAATAGTTCATGAAAAATATAATGCTCTTTAATTTATTGATTGTAGATGGCTAATTTACTGTAAATTATAGTATGTCAGTTTTTATAGATAGGATTCTGCGATAGGAAGGTTAAAACAGTTAGATTGATAAACTGTTCCGATATTATTGCAATACTCAATGATCAAAATTAGAGCTTCTACACTAAAGTAGCTATTTCAAAAGTTGAATATTTTCAACCCACTTTTCATTTACCTTGTTGAAAAATGTTCATTATTGAAATAATATTTGGATAGAATTAGTTTTTCCCTTACAGAAATTATGCAATGAATTCCTTAAGGTAGTACCAGCATGAAATCACTTTTCGACAGATTTGGCCGAATTTTTTTTCTCGGGTTTATAATAGCTTTATTTATGAATTCCTAAAATTTCATAATTTTTGACCGTTTAGATCGCGAGATATTTAAAGACAAAGTTCGCGATTTTGAGGGTCATGTCCCATTTAAAGCATGTAAAATGTCCGGTCGCTCCAACTATTTTTTATGATATTATTATATATTGAAGAAAAAGTAGAAAAAAATGTTTATACAATACAATTCTAAAAAAAAAATTTAGAAATTAATTTTCACTTTCGAGATATTAATTTTGACGTAAATTGATCGAAATTGGGACGTTGGCATAATTATTTCCCATTTTAAACGGTCAAAATTTCTGAAACTTTGGGAATTAATAGTAAGCATTATTAAATTCTTAAATTTAATTTTTCGTTAAATTCTGTCGAAAAAAAAAATTGTACCATTGCTTTAACATAGAAACTGCAAATACCATGCTGGAACATCGTTAATATTTAATTTAGATTTTCTAAAAAATAATCATTTGGACAAACTCATATGTCATTATTGCATTTATTTGAAAGAAAACACGCTAGCCACTGAAACATGCTTTAGCCAAAAGTTATTGAGTATAATAGAGGACATTGTTCTTAAAAGTTATTGATACAGACGCATGTTCTTTATTGCCCTTGATAACTTTTGTCTAAAACATTTTTTTAGACCTGGCGTATTTTCCTACGATTAAATGACATCATGACAGTCGCATTTCCTTCGAAAACCAACGATTTGTGAAAATTGTTTTAAATAATGTTTTTTAAGAGGATCAACTTTCTAACTTGAAGTGTTGTTCTATCTCTTACTTTTTCGGATCTCAATTGATTATTAAATCAATCCGCGAACTAGGTCCAATCTGATGTCAGAACATGATTCACTCATAAAACTTTGCAACTTTTATTTTTTGATTGGCTAACTGCAAAACGATCTATTAGCCATAATAGATTAAAATGGTCCACTCCGTATATAATAAGACTTGTACATAATAAATTATATACTCTGTATATACCAACCCGTATGGTTAATATACCCTACTCTATAATATCTATGTTATATAAATAAATGGATCCAGGTATCTACACAGAAATACCTACTAAATGATTCAAAACCAAACAAACACTATATTTATATCAAACTTGACTTTATATTTAATACCTATATCAGTCAGTCAAACAGTTTCATCAATAAATTTCACACTAAGATATACTTCATGAAATTTTAAATAGAATTTTCTATATCGGAAAGAAAAATGATTATACTCTTTATTGATTCAAAATCTATCTGGATATTTTTAGGTAAACATAAAAGTATTTTCTAGTGAAATAGTTAATGATAAAACAACCGATGTAAAACCTTAAAAGCCTTTTTCGAGGAGAATCCGAAGCTTTGTATTACATACAGGAAATGGCATCCAATATCTTGCTGAGGGCTGTGTACTATTTTTCTTTATCTAACGAATGTGGGCTAGGGGATAAGAAAAAAATTGTGATACCCTACTTATCATGTGTAAATTCACTTGTCTACGCTGATAAACCAGCAATGGTTGAAAACCTGGCGGATACAGAATTTTGACCGCGAAAAGTGTGTGATAATTAGACATGCAGATTGTGCTTTTTATGCTATTAATGACAAAAATTTATCTTTCTAATAGAGCCATTTTCGTTGATAATAAAAATATTTACCATTGATTTATTCTTTGAATAAAATTAATTCTTGATGTAACGGCTCGAACTCGCTACCCTGAACCGACTGACAAAGAATATAAATAAAAATTTCTACCCACAAGTGACGTAATTAATTTTCGAATTTTGAAGCCATAATGCAATATATCATAATTTAGAATAATGTTTGTACATGAACACTGTTTCATCGAGTTTCTCTATCCTTTGATATAGCAGGCAGTGATGTTTGATTGCATCAGTGTAGTATGTGGAGCGTCAGTTGTATGATATACATAATGCAGCTAAATTTATACAGTGTGTTTTCTTGACATACCAACGGCGCTTTGATCATACGATTTACGAGGCTTTGATCACTTGATATTGTCAGAATATCGTTAGACTTAAGGCCAAATGTGTGTATTTGACAATCATATCCGAACGACTCGAACAGTTAGTCAAGGTCATACCCAAAAACTTCTCTTTTAGTGTTCAAAACGTTTAAGGACGTTCATGCGTCAACAATATTAGTAGAGAAATAAAAAACAATATGATAATGCGATAATTTAAATGATTTTCTTTGATTTAAGACAGGAAAAATAACCTGTTATCGAATTAATTTAAATTTTTTAAAGTTTAAAAAATGACTAAAAGTAAGTATTAACGGGGGACTAAATGAAAAATATAAATCGATATTTTTCAAAAATTATATCGATAACCATACTTGAAACTTTTACCAGTTAATAATTATTTAAACTTTTAATATAATTTCAAAAAAATTTTCTATTTTCTATTAATTTAAAATTCTTTAAAATTTACATACTGTTTCCCTATGAACGCACATAGCAAAACAGGTTGACGCATGAACGTCCTTAAGTGCGTAGAAAGTTCAAAATGGATACATTTACGTGTGTGTTGGGTTTCCTGCAATCTGTACAAATAGATTTGTCTATGCAAGTATGTGAAAATGATATGATTTTTGTTTTGATAAATATAGCTCGATGAAGTCTTATTAAGATCATCTGCTCATTTAGAACATGTAAGGTGCCTGCCTTGTGCACTAGTGCTGATCTTGTTCCCCGAGGACAAAAACAGTTCGGTATCACATTTAAGTTTTCAAGTGTAATTTCTTCGGCCAAAATGATTTTTATCACCTCCGTGCAAAAAGTTTGACTTTCTGTCCGCTTTACAAAAAGAATTGGTCGGTTTCTGCCTCCGCCGGGGAGAAAAATTGTGTGTCAGATCTCATGTTTGTCACCTTTCCATTTGCCTCGAGCGACAATGAACATCAGATCTGAGACATTCTTTACTTTTGCTCCCTATATGTGTAATATTCTATTAACATGTTGTTTAAAATGCCTGGAAAAATGGGCTTAATAGATTAGAATGCGGTCCAGTTAAAAATTTTTAAGTAGTCTCGTTTACACACTCATGAAAATGTTTCGGATTGTGCAGATTTTATGCTTTTGTTCAGATGCTCCAATTGACTTTTACAAATTATTTAAAGCATGTAAACTTAACGATAAGTTTCCACGCAATATTAAAAATTTTCAGGTCTCCTAGAAGGGTTTTGTCCTTGGCGTCTATAGCTATTTCAGCTGCAATATCTCACACACCAGGTATATACAAAACCTTTCAAAACAACAACCTGCAAAATGAAACAGATGTAGCTCTACTAACCTAACCTATCAACCGCTTGGTATATATTCTAAAAATAAATATGTCTCTATTAGTACATCAATAATAGATACACAGAAACACGTACATAGATACATACGTACAATATTCAATACATAATATTTATAGGTGGTTGGTATTCGTATCGTACCTATCTAAATATACCCAGGTATAAACCTAGGTTGTAGGTTGCCACTATCATCAATTAATTACCAATAGTTAAAACCATCACCCATGTTGTTTTATTTTGTACACCGTTGTTTGTTTTTCAAAAACAAGCTTCCCTTTAGCAAAAGATACCATGAATACTACTCCAAGAAAATTAGACAAATTGGTACTTAAATTCTGAAACGAGAAGTCTTTCAACGTAAAGTTGTGAGTTTTTAATTTTCAAAAAAAATTTAAAGGAATGAAATTATGGTAGGATATAAATATAAATATGCAGTTTAAGTATTATTTAAACCGAAAAATGCCACTAAAACCCTCCACAGGGCCTCTAAAATGTGTATACAGTGTCTTGAATTTAAGATGAAGACACTCAAGATATTTTCGTAAGATACTATACCGAAATAATAATTTTAAACTAAACTTACAACAAATTGGCAAATAGGGCCGATTCATAATATTTTGCCTAACGTCAGAGATGGTAAGAGGGTAAAGAGCGTAAAATATGAGGGTGTATTCATCTTAAATGCGAGACTGTGTGTATAGAGGAGTTTTTTCATCCAAGAAGTTTTTTAAATGAAGGCAAATTTTTCACACAAGTATGCAGATGCCTGTTAGAGTACAAATTTCGAAAATGGTTTTTGTTCGTTTCCGAATTAAAAGAAAATGCACCAATTTGCTTGGACTAAACGCTGTTTATGTGCAATAGTTATTCAAAACCGGAGGCATTACTGGGAAATACACAAATGCCCAGAAGTTCATTATCAATGGATAACGTATTATTTAATAAATTATTCCCAATTGGAGTGGTACGCGAGATGACAACATTTTCGAGAATTGATTTTAAAACATATGGTCTTTGGATATTTCTTTCCATATTGAGCAGAGATCGGTTAGAATAATTTCGAATTCGGTGTTAGTTACAATAGTTTCTTAAACAAATAAAATTTACAAAATTTTAAAAACTGACGACTAATATTTCGGGTACGGAATCCTAAACATCCACTTGTACATTTTTCCTTATAGCGAACGGCTTTTGAAGATCTGAAGATTGGCACTTTTTTTAAGTAATTTCGCATAATTTTAGTAATTTTGCTAATTTCTCTAAATTCGCACTTAAAACATAGCTAAGAACGTCTCTATTAATTCTCTCTATTAAATTACCTTTCAAACAAGACAAAAAAAATCAAAATCGGTTCTTCCATCTAAGAGCTACATTGTCACGGATGGACAGGCAGACACACACACATAGCGGTCAAACTTATAGTCTCTTCTCACCTCTTTAACTCACCTCTTCTTGGGGTAAATTGATAAAAAAATTTTCTTAAAATGATTATTACCAAACATTCTGTATCAATATAATACAATTATTTATGGGACACTTGGTACTATTTTGTTTATATCCTACCATGGTGCAATCCACACATAATAGTCGTATAATGTATAATGGGAAATTGGCAGAGAACATTTATTACACATATGCATCGTTGGAAACTTACTACAACATCTTACAGACAAAAATCTGTCAATATGCATCGTTGCATAAAATATATTTTGCATGCTATCATTTGGCAAAATATCTAAGAGCTAAAATTTATGTATGTGAAATATTTATTTTGATTTAATTTTTAGGAAGGTTGCAGCTTTAGTCATCGAAAACTAATGTATTAAAAGTAAAAGACAATTACATAAAAACCTTTTGTTAAATTTCCCAAAAAATTATTTAGTAATTAAGAATAAATTGCCCTGACTTCCGGTCAACCTTAAAAATACATTTTGTTGCAACTAATACTTTTTTTCAACTGTTTATTGTAATTTAATGTTTTCTTTCTAACTTCGTCATTTCCAGTTTTTTAGAAAAACATTAAAATATAAATATTTAACCAAAAACTTTGTCTATACTTGATTTTATTATTTAATTTAAAAAGTAGTAGTAGCGTAATCAAGATCTAGTTTGTTATTTTAAGCATGTTTATTCATGAGGTCAAACATTTAACATTTAACAGTAAACATTTCATTTTTTTTTTTTTTTTTTGCTCCAATATTACAAACTTCAAACTGTGTAGCTCTGAAACTGTATAGCTCTGTTCTATTTTTTATTTATTTTTTTATTTTAATTTATATAAAATAATTTTATCTTATCCATAATTTTAATATTTACATAATGTCTGAATATATGTGTTTATATACGTTTAAGGTGTTTGGTACAGAATTTAAAAAAAATTTTTTTTTTTTTGTGGCTTTTAAAAATGTTATTCCTAAGTGTAAAGATTATTCATAAAATATCAACAACAAAAAAACAAGTGAAAACGAACAATTGACTGAGTTGATTTGTTAAATACCATGTATAGACAGTGTTGGTTACACTGCCACATTACACATACTACATGTCACACATATACATATAACTGATATACCCATATAATACTATACAATTTGCGCATAATTTGCGCTCTCACGGGTAAACAGTGACGTTAACGAAAAAGTGTTTTAGCCAAAATTTGTTTATTTTTTTATAAGAAACATTTTTTACATTTAAACTTTTGTTCTATCTCTAACGGTTTACAAGATGGGTCCTACGGACTCAAGACCCAATTGACCTATGTGACCTCACTTTTTACGTCCTCAGCACGCTATAATTTCAGCTAAATATCTCTTTTCGTTTTTGAGTAATCGTGATGACAGACGGACAGACAGGCGACAGACAGACAAACAACCGGAAATGGGCTAATTAGATGATTTTATGAACATCTATCCAATTCAGAAATGGGAACTTTTTTCTGAGTTTTGTTTTGGAATTCGATGAAAATGGGTTCTAAGGGATTTAATTATCGATTGGGCGAATAACTTTTGAGATTGTGGGAATTTTGTAAATCAAGAATACATATTTACACTATCATCCTTAATGTTTATATAAACACACACATTTTGAAAGTTATGCTTCCATCATCATACAAGCAAACATCGTAGTATCTACAAACGTAGCTAACTAACCCAGCTCCAAAGTTAAAACTTAACTACCATATTATTATTAATACTACTACTATGAGTTGTGCTGATGTTTGAAAAACATTATATTTTACAAACATTCAATGTAATGAATATAAACATTCGTTTCTGAACCTCATTATACCTCAAAAATAATAATTATTCAAATTATTCAAATAAAAATTTATGAAATTAAAAAAATAAATTGTGGACATGAGTAAATATTTTTAATTGACTTCAAAATACACAGAAAATGTTATAAAAATATGTTTATTGTAAACAGAAATATTTGTAAAAACTACGTGGATATTTATAAAAAGCTAAGGCATTTACGATTAGACACAGGGCAACCTTAAACTAATCAGGTAAAGCGTCCAAGTAAATCCTCTTTTGAAATATAATCCAAAATTGGACACGAAGAGCGATTTTCTCAAAAACTAAGCATTCAATCGGTACAAAAACTCGAATTTTGTATTTTTTGGGTCAAAATAAACTTATATACATTTTTTCGATTTTTCTAAGGGGTACGTACCCCTTAAGAAATTTGCAAAAAATCAAAAATTTTTTGTTTGCCTCCGATATCGATAAAATTCATTATATAAGATAATTTTGTAAAAAAATTTTGTAAAAAAAAAATACAAAAATCGGGTTTATTTAATGATTGGATGCGTGACTTTAGAAATATAATCCAAAATTTGACACGAAGAGCGATTTTCTCAGAAACTATGCATTCGATCGGTACATAAACCCGATTTTTGTATTTTTTGGGTCAAAATTACGTTATATACAGAATTTTATCGAAATCGGGGAAAGAAATTTTCAGCTTTATATCTTTTTTCATTTTTGAATTATTGTGTTGACAGACAGACAGACGGACGGACAGGAAACCGAAGATGGGTTACAACTACATTACATTAAAAACTCATTTTATCCAATCACAAGTGGATAAAAAATAACATAAAATATACCTTATAGAATTAACTTTCCTCCCATGATACATTATTTTTTCGGTAGCTACATTATTATATTTTCGTGTGTCATCAATCTTGTAAAACAATGTTAATTGTGACACCCTATATAATATAAACGAAAAATAAACAAAACTCGTAGTACATCTTGATTTGACTGACTTTAAACATACACTTACGGCCAAGAAAATAGTATCAGCTGAATAAAAAACACACGTTTAAACCTAACATTATTTTGCAGGTTAAGCTTTCGAAAAAGCTCTGAGTAGACCGTTATATTATCATCATGATATAACAGTTTTACCGAAACATAGCATCCCAGAATGCAAGATTCACCCATTTGTTTAGCTATTTTCCTGCACAATTTATAGTTCTGCCAATAAAATGTTTCTACCTTATAGAACAAAGAGATGGCTCAAGTTTTTTTGAGCACTACTGTACATGTATATAATAAAATTATAAAAAAAAGTAATTTTTTAATATTAAAAATAAAATAAAAATAAAATTTAAAATATAAAAATACATAATTTTAAAAATGTTATTTTATATTCTTCTTGTTTGATTCTCTGATTCGTTTTCTTGTGCAGTTCGAGCTGTTGTTGTTTTTTTTTTCTTTTCTATTTTTTTCATTTTTTACTTCTTACTTAACAAAACTTTTTTAATTAATTAAAAAGTAGAAATGTTTGAATTTATATATTTGAGATATGGTCTCTTTTCATTTGTAAGAATCAACAGTGGGTTCAAAAATTACGTTTCCTTATTTTACGTGGAGGTATTAATCAATATTGTAGAATTTGTTTCCTTCCCAAGCCATAGAGAATTGCAGAATTCCTGATTTTGTGACGATATATAAACTGTCAAAATTAAACTTAAGTCTCAATTTTATACTTATGGACAAACTTCGTCTTCGTCTTCGTTTTTCCTTTTAGACAAAAAAAAATTAAGCAATCCCATTTTATCCGATAAGGCACAAAATTATTTTTACATTTGTTATTTATTGATCTTAGAAATCATCCAAAAATATCCAAAAACAGATATCCTTTATTTTTTGGCAATCGAAAATTTTCGAGTCCTGCAAAAACAGCACATTTACGAAAATTTTCATAGAGAAAAAACTGGCATTATTGACGAGCACCAGGATTCTATTGTCTTGTCGAGATATTTCGTTGGTCACCCTGTAATTCGGCATCCTAAAAGCTATGGAGAATCCGAGGAGTCTACAAATTAAAAAATTGTTTGTTGTCATTATAAAAGTATTAGTTCCAGCATTCGTCGTTTATTACACGTAATTTTGAAATACCCTGTACTTGTATGTCTGTGAAATATAATGTACACATTATCTAAGTATATTCTTAAAGGTAGGTACTTTATATTTTAATATAATATTATTAAGGTTTTAATAAAAAAATATATACCAATTTTTTTTTGTAAATATTATATTTTTTATCATTTTTTATTTAATTTCTAATAATTTTTTCAAAAATAAAATAAAAAATATTATTTTATTATTAAACTTTTCTGGCTTTTATTGGCAAGTAAAGAGTTTCATCTTTAAAACTGAAAATTACTACAAATTAATTTATATGATTAATTATTGTAAGGACTTTGGTTCAGATTCTGGCTGAATAAATATGTTGGTACGGTAATATATTCACTCTTTTATAAATATTAGAAAAAAAGAGAAAAGTCGTGGGAAACTCGGTAGGAACTATGTTTCTTTCGTAGTTTTCTTTTATCAACTTATGAAAATATACATTATTTAATTGATAAACTTCATAAACTTGAACTTGCTTTTCCAATCTTATGTCAAAATTGTGCCACCTATGAACAGTAATCAGAAGTTATCAAAGATCAGAATCAAAAGTAATTTGACAAAGTATAATTTTTTTTAAAAGTATAAATCAATTGACGTGGATGTACTGACGATCTTGAAATCGCATGAGAAGCGGATAACTTTAAAAAAGTAGAGTAGTATGATAAAAAAGTGTCTGTAGGTGCCAGGCATTGAGTCTGTAGGTGTCAGGCTTATTTAATTTTAAATTGGGTAAATATGTGTTAATGGAAACTTCCTTCATGTGGTTAAAAATTTGTGGCTTTCATCCACCTCTCTCTTCAGAGAATCAAATTACTGTTTTTACTCTCATCTTGTTGTCCGGTAGCGACCGCCGATGATGGTTTCGTATTACATATTTCATTAGAAAGTCAAAATTTAAAGCCTCCTCTATTCAAGCTGTACTTATCATCAATAGAGAATATTCAAGAGCTGAGTATGTTTGTTTAGGTAATACAAAGTGCAAAAATGTTTTCAAATTAAATTCTCTTCTAGCGTGTGTTACATGTTCTTTTAATTATTAAAATTCTTTTGAATTATTAAAAATCAATCAAATAAATTCGAAACGTTTGAAAATAAAATATTACTAAAAGAAAGTAAACATGTTGGAATAAAAAAAAAACTGTTTTTTACATCCATTTCCTAGAACGTACTTGTAAAAAACATTTTCTAAAAAACGATATTATGAAAATTTAAAAACAGTTCGTGTTTGCAATGTTCGTATATATGTGTGCGTATAGTAAATAGAAAAAGATAAATACATATAAATTAAATAAATACACATATTTATGGATATACCATTGATTCGATATGTGGAATATAAGGTTAGTGAAAAACGGCGTTAGCTTATTGAAATACATGCGAGAGAAACTTAAGGCCATTCGAAATATTATTATTTACAATAAAAAGCAATATGATCGCCAGAAAATTTCTAAATCAATCTATCTCAAATTTATCTCTTTGATATAAGGAAAACCAAGATTATTTATTGCTTTTTTTTAAGATTATTTACTCTCTATTCGCACCGTGCGTGAGTTTTATTGAAGGCGTTTCCATGGTAACGATACACTACTTTAATTATAGAATTGTATGGATGCATATATAATTGTATGCATTGCATTTATGACTTACATTGAAAACTTTATATTATTGTCTCACAAATTTAAATAAATAATTATGATAATTTACATTTGAAAAATAATATTTGTGAAATTTGATTTCTTATTTTCACAATTTTTAATTAATGAGTGTTTTTCAATAATTCTAATTTGCCATTTTCTATAACATTAACATGTAAAGAACTGCAAATTAGTCATAACAGCCTTCTTTATCGCCAAAATTTTTCACTGGAAGCGCTGACATTGATTTTATTGTCCCTACCATGACTACAAACACAAAAGGCGTCGTGTTCATTTAGAATATATTTTCATATTATTAATATATTTATTTGTTGATTTTTTATTTTTACTTGACCTTTCCTATCGGAAAATGAGGGTCGCAACTACATATTTCCATCTTTAAAACGGCATGGTGAAATAACACGAATGTACTAATTTCTTGTTTAGAAATGTTTATTTTATTAAATTTTAAAACTGCCATCAAACACGAAAATAGTAATGGCGAAAAATATTTAGTTACTGAGCAATTTATCGTTTTTCTATTAGTAGAAAAAACCACACCCTTGGAAAGAAATTCAAGTATCGCTGCCAACTTTTATGTTTTAAATTTCATACCAGGCTTTTTATTGTGTCACCTATTGACTGTCAAGAAAATTATCTATGTGATTATTTTTCTATTTGGTAGAGCTATGTCATGCTAGACTATATAGTACATACGTTATACAGCATATCGATATGAAATAAACTCGTTTGTATGTATGTAATGTTTTTTTTTTCTGCTTTCTAAATTTATCGGCATAAACCGATATATTAAAACTCAATATAAAAGATTAAAAACACAGTTCAATTCAATAAATAGATAAAAAAAATGCTACTAAATATAAAAAACATGTGGCACAGTTTTTATCTACCTGTATAGATATTATATTCTTTCAATACACATATTGAAAAGTAAAAAAAAAACTTGTACCGTGTGTTTTAAAAACCTTCGGAAATCGAAATTTGGGTAATCAAGAAAACCAGCTCGTAAAGCTACAATTATTATGCACATGGGATACTTCCTGTTATCTTCTATGGCTCCGAAAACTATTGAAAATAATTAGTTGTGTGAAAAACTGAAATTTTCTGACTGTTAAAGTTTGTACAAGAAAAACGATATTGAAATATCGAAAAGGTATTAAATTTGAGCACCAATAACTCAATTTTAATTTTTATATACAGGCATTTCTCAATTACCGCATCAGGGCAAATAGATGAACTCCACGAAAAACTTACTATCAGAAAGTACTACAGGTACAATTGGAAATAAAATTTCTCTCAGAAAAAAATATTTATTTCATAGTCATTAAATGGTGGGAGTGCAATTAAATTATGTTGCATATAAGTCTCGATATACACAACAGATTTACTTGCGATTCCACCATATTTTTTAAGTGTTGAACATACTCTGAAATTAGAGTATGTTAGGATATAGTCGGAAATAGACGTTTGGAATACTCTTTGAATTATAACCACACTAGGGAAAAACCATGAGACGTTGATTTTAACAAATCTTAAGAAAGGTAAATATTTGAAACTTAATAAGCATAGATACTATCGAAAATGAAATTGGGTAAAATTCATTTTAGAAAAAAATATTAAGGTAGACCGGCTTTTCAGCTAATGCGGTGAATGTTCTTTGCGGAAAATGGCAGTCCCTTGATCACAATAAACAAAGTTTTGGGACCTTTTCTATGCCATTGCTTATATATTTACTTTTTTAATTTGTTTTCATTCATTCCAAGTGAAAAATATTAAAAACTTTCATAATATGTCGTTTTTTGAGATTCCTCCATAAGAACCAATGTATTTTATATCGAATTTCAATGACTTTTCCTTAAAAATTTTCACGGATACATATGCTGAAATTTTAACCACACATTCTTTTAGTAAAAGTCTACATATAACAAAATGTTTAACCTTTAAATAAAACATTGTTGTCATGCTCATACATCCTTAATATACTTTTCACTTGTTTTATTAGATAAATAAACCTAATTATACAATAAACACTCTATATAAATATATTATTGATAAAGATGGTTAGTTTATTACCTAGATAGATATTGATAAAAATAATAAATAAATATCATAAGTTCACATTTCATTCATTACGTGATAGTTAAACATTATAAATATTAACCTAAGCTATATGATGTTATATTTTTCACCTACAACTACAAACTTTTTAACTTGTATACTTTTTAAATATTTAATAAACTGATAAATTTTATTTAATATATTTATTTTTTTATATAATGTACACCTCTATAATATTTATGTTTAACCTTAATTTATATTTATTATCCTTTTACTGTTTTATTTATTTTTAATTTCTTTTTAATCAAATATTAAATAAATATATTGGCTATTAATTTTTTATTATTGAAAATTGATTTTAATTCATAACATAATAATAGCTAGTGGATATAAAAAAAATTATATTTATTTTGTTAACTTTGAAACTTAATATTGAAACTGTCACTTTATTATTTCAATTCAAAGATAGGTTAAATTGTTGATTTGCTATGTTAGGAACATGAAGGTTATAAAAAAGGAGAACGATCGCAATAGAAAATATTGTCCCCAAAATATGGATAAAATAAGTGAGGCGCTGGGATCGCTAAGTTGTATCATTAAATGCGGGCTGTTGTGCGCTAATATACTACTTACCGACGACAGCGCGGCTGGTGGCTGGTGGCTGAAAATGAACTATAAATTCTACAAATTTTCAGGGGCAGGTGCTCTAATGCTTTAGCACGTAGCGATCGTTCTCCTTCTTTATAACCTTCATGGTTAGGAAAATGACTTATGATGTCAAACAGTCAATATGGCAAACATTAACACGATTAAATCCCCAAGGAGCTTTTCAGAAACCATGCATAAGTGTTAAAGAGCTATAATTTATTCCAAAAAAGTAATTCTCTTTTTGTCTAAAGTACTGAAAAGATTTTTTAACCCACTAGAACTCGAATCAATCTTTAGTCGCGTAATCAGAAATTCTCTTTCGGATTCTGCACATGCGTCACATATTTAGCGCGTTAAATATTCTCTAACTTTATAAATCATAATCTCTACATATTTTAATATAAAATTTGTTCCAATCTTGATAAATGATTGTTCCAAGATATCAACAAAAGTAACTAAGAGTTATATCATAGAGAAAGTTTTATTAAAATATTGAATGAAAATTGTTGTATAAATGGTTTCATATTCAACATAGTTTTTACAGTTCATATATCCATATTATATACATATTATATGATAAAATAAATAAATATATATTATATATATTATTTAGATGGAATCATATGTCTTAAAACTTTATAAGATTTTCGTATTTTCTTCGTCTTGCATCTTGTTGTTCTAACTCGTCTACTGTAATGTTGTAAGTTATTTAAAGACTCAAGTAATTTATATTTACAAATATATAAATTTTCAATTTATACTGTGATTATAGTTTACCACAATTTCCATCTGCTTGAATCCTAATATATTATGTAATATTTGTGATTACCCATCCAAAATATGGTACATGTACCGTTTATAAATATGTGTATAGTATGTTTCAGAAAAGTTTATCCAAATATGAGATAGTTATTTTTAACTTTCGAATCTACTATCTAAAACTAAACTTTAGGAGTTTCTTATTGTAATATGTAAGAGATATATTTAGTCAATTTAATTTTTTAAAGAGGTCTTTGTTCTTTGAAGGAGTTTTTGTTAGAAATCGGCGTTTTTGGATTTTTGTATTATTTTAGAGAAAAAAATAATTTTCATAAAAACACATATTTACAACACGTTGACCTTAATAGCTCTAAAATGGGATACTAATTTCAGAATCGAGGGAACCATTTTGAAAAACTACATTTCGAAGACAAGGAGTATAAATAATTCATGATAAGCTTCTACCTTTTTCGAAAGTTGCGGTTTTTTGGCTCTTAGTTTTGTAGAAATGATTGTTATTACGCACGTTAAATAACACTGTAAAAATTGTCTTTTTTTTGTACACTTAAACTTATATTATTACAAGCTTTTATTAATCCCAGAACTTAAAAAAAGGGGTGCTATAATTTTGACCGCTATGTGTGTGTGTGTCTATGTCTGTGACATCGTAGCGCCAAAACGGATGAACCGATTTCAAAATTTTTGGTTTCGTTTAAAAGGTAATTTAACCTTTCAATAGCAAGTTCAGGTTTCCGTACCCGCAAAACACAAAAACATAGGTGAAGATCTTCAAAATTCCGATTTCAATTTTTTGGTTTTGTTTAAAAGGTAATTTAATGGAGAGGGTGTTCTTATATATGTTTCAAGTGCGAGTTTAGGGTTCCGTACCCGAAAAATTTGTCGGGGGTTTTTTAAATTTTGTAAATTTCACTTGTTTCACTTGCATTGTATGTGTTTATTTATGTGACTATGTTTGTGCGGGTGGAATCTTGCAACTCAATTTCGAATGACAATGCATTTTTATGGTAAGCATTACCTGAATTTCCCATCCCTTCCACCATATTTGACACAAATATATTGTTTTTAGTTTTAAATTAAAAATTTTAATAAAAAAATATATTAAGGAACAAGCTTTTATAAAACTAAAATGTATGAATCACTTATAAAAAAAATTATTTTCTACTTTTTAGTATATAAAAAAGCTTGTCCTTTAAAAAGTACTTTTTAAAACTTATAATTTTTAAAACACATTCAATTATACAAAAAACAAATCGATTTGGTTTTTTTTTTATTGAAAAGGCCCTTTATGGATATTTCCATCGAAAACTCAATACGAAAATTTTTCACGATTACAACACATTCTTTCTTAACTTTCTTCAAGGAAATAAAACTCTGTTATACCATGATTTATACTGTGTATCAAAGGTCAATGTGCTCTTTTCATAAATATTTTTATCTTAAATAGAATTTTATATAGAACATTTGTTCACTTTGATGAAGAATTCTCCAAGAAAGTATTTTTTTTCGACTTTATTTCGAATAACATTCTAGAACATTCAATACATACAAAATATATAAAGGGTATAACTCTACTTTATGTATGGTGTACACACATATAGTGGTGTATATAATATTAATATTGTCCGTGTGTTTGTCAGTCTTCATGTTTGAATTCAATATCCGTAACTGGTTTCCTTTATCCGGTATTTAGTATCTCTTGACTTCATTACTCTTGTGTTGGTCTGGTTCTATCTCTGTTACCAATGTGAATATGTGTAACGCCACTCACTTTATACCTACCACATCCATATTGATAAGCTATTTCCCGTTTAAATTTCCAAATATTGCCAACATCATCATAGCAGTACAACATCGACCATATTTAAATGCTTACATTAAATGTACGGTTGAAATTCGAAAATAATATAACATTTACACAATAGGTATAAAGCCAACGTTGATCTTGTAACGACATTGCGATTGCGTTTCTATCGAATGTATGTATATTCGATAGATACGACTTTGCTTTGTTGAAAAACATTACCTTAGCAACGCCTGTTGTTTGTACTCTAGATAATTGCGGAATAAATTCTCAAATATAGTTCTTTTGGTTTTATTTCGTTTGGTTTTATTTATTATTTCAGCATTTTCAGATGTAAGAGCAACCTCTTACAATTTGGTGCATCGTTAAAAGTCAAAGATATGTTAATTATATTTATTTATTTTCTTTATTTGCTTTTTTATTATATTTTTACGTATTGAATAATTGAGAAAATATTTTGGCATTTTATCTATTATTTTGACATTTGTTCGACCTTATGTTTTTCAAGATTTGTATGCAAAAATCTTGATTACAGAATGTCAACGAGTAGTAGAAATATAATCTTTACCAAAATTTCCAGTTTTGGTTCGCAAAACTGGAAATGCCATTTATAATTGGAAGTATTAATGATGAACTTACGAAATATTATATAGCTTCTTGCTTAATTCCAAAACCATTCATTCATCGCGTTAGAGAAATCATAGTACATCCCCCTGAACAAAATAAGTATTTAGCTTTCAAAAATACTTGTTTGGAAACATTTGGACTTTCGTATCAAGAACGTCTCCAAAAATTCCTTTCACTGAACCAAAACGTTTTTGGCTGTCCAGAATCTCTATACAATACTATGATTTCCAGCTTCTGGATTAAATTTACCTGACAAATTCATTCGTAAATATTATTTGCTCAAGCTTGACACGCAAATTCAAGTTCAACTCGTCACTCTTGGAGATGACGATCTCATTATATTTGCATTTTTTTGTGGGGGGGGGGAGTAGATGTAACGGACGCATCTTTCCGTTGGCTATTAATTATTCAAGTAATTAATGGGACGAGGAAGGCTGTGACGTTGCATTTACCATAACAACATAATTTGTATAAATAACCATTCGATTAATAAATTCTAAACTTTGAAGTTGGATTTATTATTTGCGCGTCAATTTATCTTTCAGAAGAAGGTTCTAGTGAAGACTTCATAATCTTCTAAAAAAGGCTCTTATCCTAAATTTGAAAGAGTCCTATATACGTTATACTCTAATCATACTCTCACGGAATAAGCTGAATTTTTTACAAAGCTTTATTTTGATAGTACAAATGTTGTCTCAAAAGTCCATATAGTCACGTGAGCGCGTCCTTAGGTATTCAAGGACCAAGGTCGCAAAAAATTAGTTTTTTGATAATATCCCGTTTCCCCTGGCACTCAGCTTAACGCACTTTAGTGCTGGGTTAATATTTATAAATGTAAGGTATTCAATAATTATGTAAGTACGACGGCCTTATACCTATATTCGGATAAAATTAAATGTGAGCTATAAATAGCTGTGTGTAAGTTAATAATATCATATTGCATTCATTGTAGATTATTTAGTAACACTCACTAATTACAATTAAATGTTTGAAAATTGTATGTCACCTCACACCACACTTTAACCTCAAAAATGTGTGAAACCATTTTTTGGGAAAAGAACTTTTCATTTTAATTATTTTAATTATATTGTGCAATAAATGCTTTTATTAATCCTTTTTTCTCTCTTAATAGATGATATCGTACAATGTGCCATCTAGAAGTTAGAAAACAAACCAAATCTATGACTTTTGATGTTTTCTATATCCAATTTTTCCCAAATATCATTCAAATCATTTAAAATAAAAGCTTCTTAGAAATGTCGAATTAGCCAGATTATGAAACAACCCAAATTGAAATTATCGTTTTATTTTCTGAATTCTGGAAGATTTATGTTGATATCAGAAGTCGGGAGTATAGCTACAAGATTTTTTGAGTATCCCAACTGAATCTGTAGATGTCTGAATCTGATGATTCTATCCGAGTATCTTTACGAAATTTAAAACCTTCTCGACGCTCTATCGAGAGCATATGGATATAAGTAAATATAAAAGCAAAAATGAGGCAAAAAGTAAAAGTTTTCCTACAATTTAATTCAAAACAACAGATTTAAAATGTTGTTGTATCTATCATTTCATTAAATTCACAAATGAAGTTCCCAAAAATTTAACCGAAAAATTCATTAAAGTTACCTCACAACTAAATTAATCTACTTTGCGAAAAATTTGTGACGTATACAATCCTCTGATTTATATTCAATTTATTAAAATTAAAGTTGTTGCTAAGTCTTGTAAGTATCGTACGCCAAGTAATTAAAGAATTATTGTGAAGTAAATATTATGCAAGAAAATTTTTTTACTTAGAATATAAATTTAAAATCCGTAGAACCGTAGAATATAAAGTATCGAACGCTTCTGGTATCTACATATTTTAATGATAATATTATTAAATGATTTAAATAAGTCCTTAAGTATATTTTCACTAATTTTCATTCGCTTTAAGAATTTTTAATGACGTATATATACACACACACAAAAATAGTGGCATTATATATTACAAGCATATATTGGAATTTTATGTAAAAGGATTAAATATTGAAATATACGTTATATAATTACAGGGTGTCTCAAAATTTTACGGTTAGACCTTTAATAGTCCATAGCTGAAAAGATTTCTTTTAATCTATCTTCATTGAGCCAATCCATATTGAATACGCATTCATGTTGAAATTAAAATCAAGTAAAATTCGGTTAATAAAAAACTTTCTACCTAGAATTAATTTGATCATAATGCGAACTGATTTCAGCCTCAAAAAACTTTTATCGAATTTTTTCGAAAAAAAAACGAAAGAAGTGAACAATATCCTAATTTCCATGAAAAATTGATTAAGACAAAAAATTAAATCTCTTCTGACACTAACGACAAGAAAACGTGAAAATTGAGAAAGCTTGATTTTCTCTTATCAGAAATTTCTACAACGAACTTTAGAAAAGCATTTGAATCGTTAATAATATAATCTTTCGTCAGGCTTTCAACATTCACATTTTGTTTTAATCCTTATTTCATGATAAAGTACCTTGGTCAATCAAAAGGTATATTTTGAGTGTTTTGTTAAATCTTATAGTATCAACTATGATTGTTGTTTGGTTAGTTTTTAATCCTTAATTAATGTTGACGTGGTTTTTTTGATAATAAACACATTTTCTAACATCAAGGTTTTTATTTCTATGAGAGAAGGTGTTAATGCGATAAGTATAAAATTTTTTTAGTAAATAAATCCTGTATTCGATCCTTTATAGACAGCTTTAAATAAAATTCATAAATCCAATCCTGTCTGTAATATAAGATAATAAACATATACAATATAATTTAATGTATATCAGTACTTAACATATTTTAAGACTTAAGCAGTAATAATAATATTAACTGGTATACACTACCTACTTAACGGTAGATAGATGTGATAGTTGATGTATATACGTATTTACTTTAACAAGCTACCTACCTACCTACCTACCTACCTGATGAACATAATAATACTCTGTACTTCTTATATAAACTTATGTTAATTAATATTCATTATATAATTATAAAATATGTAAATCTGTTAGTTATCTATATAAAGAAAAAAAAAAGTCACTCGTTGAAAAGTTATTACCAAGGGAAATTTTTTTTTCAAAACTTACACTGAAAAAAATTTTTTTATACCATACGATATGACGTTCTCTCTAAATATGATGAATGGTTGCCACGAATGTGATACAACTACTGTACGGAGTTGAGTGGTGAAGTTGACACAAACGCATGGGTTGATGTATGAAAGTAATATCCTGTCTAAAAAATTTCAAACATTGTTGTTTTGAAATGCAACATAGTTTTAAACAATCTTTTTTTGATTGGTTCTATCACTTATAAATATTATAACAAAATACTTCTGTGATTGTCACAACTACATGAGCAGGTAAAAACATAAAAGGTTTAAACCTGCTAATAGTTTCATTTAAAAAAAATTCTTCGAGTCGAATTTGAACCAGCGACATATGGATTACTATTGATTTTAGTGTCCTTAGTCTAAAACTTAACCAACGGGGCTGTCTATGCTCGTTGCATATATATATATATATATATACCAAAAAATGGTATACATTATAAAAATGATCATTAATTTTAGTTCAAACTTTCTGTAAGTTAGTTACAATACTCTTCTTGAAATAAATTTCGATTTTTGCCCCAATTCCTAGATCAGTTTTTTGTATTTTTAAAATACGTATTTTCGACTACCAAGTAGTCATCATCAGTAAGAATTAGCTAGTGAATGTTACTCTTTGCTAATTTGGTGGCGTGCAGTCCGTAACATTCACTAGCTAATTCTTACTGATGATGACTACTTGGTAGTCGAAAATACGTATTTTAAAAATACAAAAAACTGATCTAGGAATTGGGGCAAAAATCGAAATTTATTTCGACATATCCTAGAGTTCTCATTTATTATCTTCGATAATATTTACACTCTTCTTGAAGTTGCCTCAGTCAAATATGGACTAGGCATGATGGATATACGATCATCATTACCAAATCCTCTATTTAAAGCATTTTGCTTTAATTCATCGATTCGCTTTATTGACACAATTATAGATTCCAACTAAGTACAATTTTATTTTCCATCAATTAAATGCATGACATTAAACTAAAATCAATCTCTTTTTTTTAGAAATAATGAAAGTGTTTTTACTTTATTTCTTAGATATGTTTCAAGTGCGAGCTTAGGGTTCCGTGCCCGAAAATTTGTCAGAGGTTTTTTAAATTTTGTAAATTTTATTTGTAAATACTTACAAATCATCCTATATATAAATATTTATATTATTATTGAATATAATGAATCTTATTAGACAAGTAATATACAATTAGTTAGTTACTCTACTAGAAGATAAATAGGGTGTATGCATTTATTGTAAGTACAATTCTGACATAAGTAGATATCTACTTTGTATTGTATAATGTATATTATTTAATACAGGGTGTGCTCAAAATTGTTTTGTAACAGTACAAGAATTCTAGAAATTACCTTTGAAGATATTCGGCAAGTTATTAGCAAAATACGACCGCAATTGCTACGAAAATTGTGTGAAAATTGGGTATCTAGATTGTGCCAACTACGCGTCAGTCATGGCGATCACTTGACCGAAGTCAAATTCAAGCAATAATGGCATACTAGATGTTGTTGTTTCTAGGTTACATGTTATGTAATAGCTTAAGAACGATCTAGTCGTGTCTTTTTATTTCTTCGGCTTTCAGATACATTTTAAGAACTTCATTGAGAACTAGTCGTTAAAACTTCAATACAGTGATTTCTTTACTAAGCATTGATAAGATACTTATATGATCTTTTGAAAATGGCGCAATTTGATAAAAAATCGTGTAGTTGTTAAAGTTACAAATTTGCTTCAGAATCATTTTTGTAGTGGTATATTGAGACACTCTGTACTCTGTGTATATCTATAGAATATATACTTCATTCAATTGTTGTTATTATTGAACGGATATGATAATTAATTCGATTAAGTAAAACAAAACAATACACTCACTTGTAGGAGTGAATCTACCTAATGTAAAGTAGGCTTTTGTTTTTATTTGACGTGGGTTTTGTTGTTTTTAGAAAATGGTAGAAATAATACAAAAAACATTTTATGTAATAACAAAAACAACTCAAAATGAACGGAAATGTATGGAGGAAATATAATATAGATATTTTAAATTTTAAATGTATCCAGAAAAAAACAATTTGTTTTTTAATATTTTTTGATTTTTATTTTTGAATTTTTATGTTAAAACAATTTTCTACTGATTTAATTGTTTAAAAAGAGAGTTTTTATTCAATAATTCTGTGGTAGTTCAAAATTACTTTATATACTGAGTTTTATCAAGATTGGAGATAAAAAAAATGTCTCGATTTTTTTCAATTTGTTTAAGGGGTACGTAACCCTTTGAGAAAATCGAGAAAATCGTAACAACAAAATTTTTGCTTAGGAATTTGATGAAACTCTGTGGATGGGGTCATTTTGATCCAAAAAGTATACAAATCAGGTTAATTTAATGATTGGATGTAGAGTTTCTGAAATATCGCAATATTCGGATAGATTTTAGTCCGTATCCCAAAACTATTCGACGAGTCATCAAATGCACCCGATTTTTGTACTTTTTGGGTCAAAATTACCTTATATACTGAGTTTTATCGAAATTGCAGGTTAAAATTTTCTCGATTTTTTGCAATTTTTTTAAGAGGTATTTTTGGTTTGGAATTCGATGAAACTCGGTGGATGGGGTAATTTTGAACCAAAGAGTATAAAAATCAGCTTAATTTAATGATTGGACCTATAGAAAGTTAAAATGTCAGCGACTATCATAGGCAAAACTTCATTTTCAAAAAATTTCGAAAAAAATACTGGTTGTAGGCGCTTTCAAATATTCATATACTAAAATTAAATTAAACCCAATGTATTTTAAAATATTTTAGCATGATTTATAAAATACGCCAAATACATCTACACCTCATTAACAAAAACAATGAAAAATATCTATTTATATTTATGTCGAAAGGTAAAATTTTCTAATAATAACATTTTCGAGTAATAAATGTATGTACTTTGTATGTATATATACAGAATGTTCGATTTACATCTAGGCATATAAACATCACGAGTACGACAGAAAATATACATTAAGCAATGCATGTAAGAGAGAGGTATTATATGCATATGTTGAAGCTTCAAAATTCGTTGAGATAGTTGTAAGACGCTTGGAGAGTGCGAGTTTCTTAGTTGAATAGATGAACTACAACATATAAGCCACGATACAAGTCACTTTTGCAATTTCATATAACACCTATAAAACCTCTTACTTAGATGCATTACTCAACGCATGTTCTCTGTCATACTCGTGATATTTATATGCCTAGATGTAAATCGAACATTCTATATACCAAAAGTTTTACCAAATGTTTAAATATTAATAATAAACGATAAATATTATTTATTTACGGTAATTTATTTATTGTATATGATTATTATTATTATTTTGTATATTACTGGAGTAAATCTAAGCAAAAAAAGGCTGTTATATGGATTAAAAGTTCGAGCAGCGAAACTTTGGGGTTTTTCTTTTCACATCAAAATAAGTATTTTTTGAAATTTTTTACTTTCCCGGAGTGGTGCAACATGTTTAAAAAACAAAATGGCGTCAAAAATGAAATTTTTTTCAGAAATTTTATCATTTTTATTTTATATTCGCAAAAGGAGGCATCGGTGCATATCCAAATTTGGTAGGTTTGTAGTCCATGTTAAGAACTACTCCTCATAATTTTTTGGTGGGGTTTCGTCCCTTCCCCTCCCAGTTATATATATATGTATACATACATATGGTAGAACAGTTCATTTGACTATAACTTGAAAAATATTCGATTGATTTTAATGAAACTAATATCAATAGTAGGTTTTATTACTTACAACTTTCGGTTAAAATTTTAGCGAAATCCGTTAAATAGTTCGGCCAAAATTTCCAATTTAGGGAATTGTTTAAAATGGCTGCCATTTTATGCCATTTTGTCCTACGAGGTTAAATTTTTTTTTAAATTGTAGCATTTTTTATTATCTTTCGATTTTATAATAAGTGGCTTACCCGTAAAATGACTCCTTGATCCATATTTTTGCGAAAAACGGAAAATTTAACACTTTCTGGAAATAATTGTTTGGGGGGTGTATGGACTGACTTTGGGGGGTGTTTTTTGCTTTGGCATGAGAAAACTATTTTTAAAAGAGGTCTATATGGTTTAAAGCAAAATTTTTAAGTTTTAACCCCCGCGCTGTAGGGGGGAAGGGGTGTATGAAATAAATGTATCTTAAAAGATTTTAAAAAGAGGTCAAAATAGTTTAAAATGCTAAAGTAACCCAAAATTTTAGATGCTTTTATTAATATAGCACTTTTTACAACATCCACCCCTTCCCCTCCCGCTTTCAGATTTTTTGCAAATTCAAAATTTTTATGACGTATAAAGGGGTTTTTGGGGTCGCTGATCTCGAATTTTGCAATAGATTATCAAAAACAATTGTAATATTTTTAGGGGGTGTACTTATTTGGGCCAAAAGTTCGAGATCAGCGACCCCAAAAACCCCTTTATACGTCATAAAAATTTTGAATTTGCAAAAAATCTGAAAGCGGGAGGGGAAGGGGTGGATGTTGTAAAAAGTGCTATATTAATAAAAGCATCTAAAATTTTGGGTTACTTTAGCATTTTAAACTATTTTGACCTCTTTTTAAAATCTTTTAAGATACATTTATTTCATACACCCCTTCCCCCCTACAGCGCGGGGGTTAAAACTTAAAAATTTTGCTTTAAACCATATAGACCTCTTTTAAAAATAGTTTTCTCATGCCAAAGCAAAAAACACCCCCCAAAGTCAGTCCATACACCCCCCAAACAATTATTTCCAGAAAGTGTTAAATTTTCCGTTTTTCGCAAAAATATGGATCAAGGAGTCATTTTACGGGTAAGCCACTTATTATAAAATCGAAAGATAATAAAAAATGCTACAATTTAAAAAAAAATTTAACCTCGTAGGACAAAATGGCATAAAATGGCAGCCATTTTAAACAATTCCCTAAATTGGAAATTTTGGCCGAACTATTTAACGGATTTCGCTAAAATTTTAACCGAAAGTTGTAAGTAATAAAACCTACTATTAATATTAGTTTCATTAAAATCAATCGAATATTTTTCAAGTTATAGTCAAATGAACTGTTTTACCATATGTATGTATACATATATATATAACTGGGAGGGGAAGGGACGAAACCCCACCAAAAAATTATGAGGAGTAGTTCTTAACATGGACTACAAACCTACCGAATTTGGATATGCACCGATGTCTCCTTTTGCGAATATAAAATAAAAATGATAAAATTTCTGAAAAAAATTTCATTTTTGACGCCATTTTGTTTTTTAAACATGTTGCACCACTCCGGGAAAGTAAAAAATTTCAAAAAATACTTATTTTGATGTGAAAAGAAAAACCCCAAAGTTTCACTGCTCGAACTTTTAATCCATACACAAGGCGTAATTTCACTCTACTATATTTCGAACAATTCTATATCCTTAAAATGAATGAATAATGAACTATTTTGGGAAAATAATTTGTTTGAGGAATATTAACACAAATTTATTTGCCACATTTTAACCCATAATTAGAAATAAATATTAATAACTTTACGTGGGGGAAGTTATAAATCTTATATTCAAGAAAATCATTTTCATTGTAGAAGGGGTTTTTAATTATTGTTTCTGGGAATCAATTATCAATTCTTGCATCGTTCAGATTATTATTCTGAGAAAATTCTTGCATTAGGTTAATTTGCTTTTATTGCTTTGATGGAGAAAATATCCATGTTTGTACCCACGCACTGACATTTCATTATAATTACAGGCTGCTCTAAGTGCATAGTCTGTATTGATATTAAAAAATCGATACAGGGTGCTTATTTAAAATTTTTTTTAAATAAGTCAGATACAAAAAGTTTTTCAAACAAAAGTTTGTTCATTTGAAAGTCTCGATCAATTCCAAATGCTTGTTTATTTTTAAGTGGATAGGCTCTAGGTTAAATATTGATCAACTTCATTTTTCAAATGGAACCCTATTTTTTGTAGGTGATTCGTATCTTATAGGAGAAAAAATTTGTATCTGACAAAAAAATTTTTAAATGCATAATTTTTTTAACAATTGACTGAGTTAATTGTTGAAATACCATGCATTGACAGAGTTGATTACGCAATCGTTTGTTTTTGTACATCATTTAAGCAAAGAAAGATAACCACACATGCCTATATAACTGATATTCCCATATAATACATACTATATAATATGCGCCCTTATGGGTAAACAGTGATGTTTACGAAAAAATGTTTCAAACAAAAGTGGTTTATTTTTCTATCAGGAACATTTTTTTACATTTAAACTTTCCTTCTTTTCGCTCATTTATTAACTCGACCTTACTTTTTACAACCTAAGCACGCTATAAAAATTTCAGCTTGATATCTCTTTTCGTTTTTGTGTTATCATGTTGTCAGGCGGACAAACAGACAGACAGACGGGCGGACAGACGACCGTACAGCCGCAAATTGATTTTATGAACACATATTCCAAAATTTTGTTTGTAACATCAATATTTTTGAGCGTAACAAACTTGGTACTAAACTCAATATACCTTGCTATAATTTCATATATGCATGGTAAAATAATAGATATTTTCAATGATTTCTTATGCGAGAACTGTTGTTGTTTTTAAGAAAATTCGTAGAATATATAAATATTATACTTATAGATATTTAAAAAAATTGGCAGCAGTGTCTGTGCGGGAATAGGTGGTCAAATTAGTTAGCCTCAAGCTTTTCAAGCTAGTCATGTATGAACGAATCATAGGACGTCACTTAACTAACAATGCATTGTCACCGAAACCTGAAAATGTCTATGTAAGCTTCAGTTCAATCGGGAGAGGATAACTGCTTTTAAATACAGTTTTGACTCGAACAAACATATTTACAAATATTGCAAGTTAAAATAAAGCTTGTAATAATTATGGATTTAACTCGGGCAACACCGAGCATTACACTTTGGTACTAATGAAAAACTATCATAATCAATCAATTAATCATTTAATAAATATTTTTCATCATATCACAATTCATTTTTAATATACATTCTCATTAATATATATCTTTCAACACAATATAGACAATAAGTACATACACATATACATTCATCTCTCTCACACCTAACCTAACATACATATATGATGACATTAACTAAGTTATACATACATAAAACTAACTATATGTATGTTAAATATATTAATATAATAATATTTTATTATACCTAAAACTGGAAAGTATATTATTAAATAGGTTTAGGTTCGTTCGTGTGTTACCTACCTTTTACACAAAACAACATACATTGAACAGAAGGTATGGAAGGTTTAGAAGGTTTTGGTTTGTAGTGTAAAGAAGGTGTTCTTGTATACATATTTATGGGAGACTATTATACCTTGAATCACAATTTACAATTATTGGTTTTTAAAAATAGTCTGTACTCATTGGAAAAATCGTTGATAGCGTAAAGCAAAATGGCAGTCGTAATCAGGTTTAATTAAATTTGAAACAGTGGGTTTATGGAATGAGCAGACAAACCATCAAAGTATTGGGCTATATTTTATTGCGCAATTCGTTCATTCATGTTTAACAGTATTCACTATTGTTTTTTAAATATCCCCTTATTTATTCGAAGCCTGCTGTTTAAGCCCTTTTTTCGAAGTTCTATTTAAAATCTCCGGTTGTCGCATGACAAAACTATTTTCCTAAGAGCAACATAATTCTCACATACAGCTATCGATATAAACTATATTTATATTTAAATAATATGTAACCCATGGTACAAGACTATATTTTTACCATGATCTCACTCCAGTTTACTTTGATAACAGTCATCGATATTAAAAAGGAAGAACCTGAAATTAAAAGGAAAGAATAATTGTTACATAAAGAACCTTTATTCATTCTAGTTGTTTTGATTCAAGGTACAGGACATTCTTTTTTGCCTCAATTGTTGAATGTTATTATATTTAAAACTGAAATATATCATAACAAAATCAAATGCAATGTTTTTGGTAGAAGAAGATTTTAAATTTGAACATAATAAATATTCAACTGAATTTTTACTTATATTACTTTTTTACTTGAAAACAAAAGTGCTTAGACAAGCATTATTTCAGTTTCAGTTAACTCTAAGATGAGTTAACTCCATACTCTTGTAGTTTCATAGATATAGCAATACATTTAATAAATTTATGATTCAAGGTACATTATGATCAAGGTACAAGCTTCTTTCCTACGTTATATACATACAATATTGTTATTGTTGCTGTTACATATTGTTTGTAATTTATTATTTTTGTATATTTTATTGATTTTATAACAAACCTACATAGTTTGAGTTTTTAGTACCTACATAGGTAACATATTACAGTACCTATGTAGGTACGTACGACTGCCTACTATACTATATATGTATGTTGTATTAACATAGGTTTACTGCATGTTATAAACATACTATGTTATTATTAAGCTATATGTATTAGCGGCGGATGCCGGATATTTCAAAATTTTAATTGCTAGTCAAGAGAAACGAAGACGCTGCGGAAAACAGAAAGTATTTTGGAATCTGTGTGTGCAATATGTACTTTTTATGAGCATATTTTGAGTAATTTATACTTTTTATACTTAAAAAATAAAGTAATTGAAAGTTTGTTCAAAATCAGGTTCATTTTACAAGTTTTTATTTATTTTCACCTGTCCGTTGTCTGTCTGTAATCAAATCTTTCAAGTTTTTGATCCACTTCCCGGTTTCCGATTGAGCTGAAATTTTGCAAGCTCATTTAATTTGGATGACAATGCATAGTAAGGCTGTGGCGTCCTGATTTTCCTATCGCTTACACCATTTTTGATATAATTACATTTTATTAGTCATTAATTAAAATTTTATTAAAAAAATTACTTTTATTGTACTCAAAAGTAGAAAATAATTTTACTATGAGTCACTCACACCTATTTGTAAAAGCTTGCTCCAATTTCCAAAGACATCCGGTTGTTGATATTTTTCAATTTGACTTATTGGATAAATGGTTCGAAACTTTTTGAATACCGTGTACCGTCAACACTTCACTATTATACAGTTATTATTAAGTTTTTGTGTTCACATGTTCGTGTGTATGAAAATATTCTCTAAAATATATTACTATTACAATACTCTAGTTGTGTGACTTATGTGACTCAAGTCAATTGTTTGACTGACTTACTATACAGCTACCATACTACTAAACTACAAACTAAAACTACCTTCCTTACATTGGACTGTAATAAATATTTTAAATTTTGTATTATTTTTTTTACAAAATAATGTAACTACAATAAATCGAACTTTAGCCGTACAAGATTCAATAAAAGCAAATTTTTGTGAAAGATATTTCTCTTTCATACTTTTTCCGAGTCAAAGACATAGCAAACTTGAAACAAGTGAACTGACAAGTTAAGCGGTAGACCTGCCTTTTTACTTAAAAATTTTATAATTTTCAATCAAAAATTTGCAATGTTTGTTGAACTAAAGTCTAGACTTACACTTCACTCAAAGAATATGAGGTTAAAATTTCAGCTTAGGATTCCATGCAAAATTTTATAGAAAAATCAAAGTATACAAGTGACTTTGCGGATACCCAAACAAAATAATGTAACGGGGCTAATTCGTACGATCTTGGGGGCCAATTAACAGGTCCATTTTGTAGAGTTAATGCAAAATTTCATAAATTTAACTAAAGTTAAAAAGTTTTAACAATTTACAAACGTTATTCTGGAGCGAGTCTATTCATTATGAAATAGAGCCTCAAACTCAACGAAAACAATTCCCCATCACCAAACTCAATCCAAAACAATTGTTTACTGTTATGCCAGCTATTAAAAAAAAGAGTGCTAAACTCGACTCATTCTTCATTCATAAATTTGAACAGTTTGTTGTAAATTACTATGATTTCTTTGTATCTTTCAATTAACTGGACGTCTTTTGAAACCTAGTTGAAGCTAGTTATCGTAGTTCTATTTCAATGCAAAAGATGTCTCTTAGCAAAATGATTTTCCCAATAACATCTCTAGTGGTAATATTATAACGGTATTATGATAAAATTAATATCATCATTTTCGAACGACCTACTTACACAAATATGTCTTCTTCAACAACACATTTACCATGATGACGATGATCCATACATAGAAATTTAATAAGAATTATAATTTTCGTTTCATTATTGTCGAGTATACGAAATAAATATATGAGTGAAGTGGAAAAATATCCCATGAGAATGCTTTCCAACCATTTTTAGTAGTCAGTAGAATTGAAATGTTCCTCTGCTTTTCTACTTATTCATGTCTTTCAATTTTAAAGCAATACAAACCAATTTTATGTCGACTCTTATGTGTTGTGAGTAAAAATCCCGTAGGATAACGATATAATATATATATACGGGTTTTTTTTTGTGTGTCGTCTTTTCCAAATTATTTTCTTTCTTGAGAAATTTTTGTTAAATTGCAGTAGGTATAACAACCTTAGTTGAAATATTTTACATTTTTCATTAGGGATATTAATTTTTTTTCTGAGAATTTTAAATCAAATACTTACGTACACGGTGAAATATTACTAGAAAACTTATTTGAAATGTGTGCAACGTATAGTCCACGTATTTCAATTATAGTATTTGAGAAAAAATTTCATACCTACTATTTTTAATAATACGAAATATTTAACAAGAATTTAGAAATTATATTGGCTGTAAAAAATTAAGATTTCTTATCGTGATAACTTAGGAGGAAATAAAACTAATTAGATCAGCCACTTTCAATGCTATTAAAACGTAAAAAAATATTTTTAAAACTTTATTGAACTTTTCTTTATGTTGCATTTCGTTAATGACGTCAAATTTCAATTCCCGACAGTTTTTTTGAGTACGAATCCCTAAAATCGCACTTGAAACATTGCTAATAATATTTTTCATTAAATTACCTTTTTCCCTAAAACCTTTTCTAAGCTGAGCTGATTTTGAAGATCATCACAAATTTAGTTTTTTCGGCTACATAATCTTAAACTCGCACTTGAAACATAAGTAAGAACACTCTCCATTAAATTACTTTTCAAACTAAACAAAAAAATCAAAATCGGTTCATCCGTTTAGGCGCTACGATGCCATAGACAAACAGACAGACAGACACAAAAACTGGCACACACATAGCGGTCAAACTTATAACACCGCTTTTTTAAGGTCGGGGGTTAGTTAAACCAATAAAAAAAAACTAAATACTAAAACTTCATAAGTTTTGGAGCTAGATACTACGAAAATCGCATTTCTAATCAAATGTTCATGCGTAGAATCGAGCGACGGCTGAAAAAAATGACATTTTTGAGTACAAGTGCATAGTATGCACAGTGCAGATCAGTTTTTGCTTTCAGGGTGAAGTAAACAGAAAAAAATCGAGTTTTGACTTTGATGATAAAAATTATTTTAATAAAAATGAAGATTTCATTTCCTCTAAAGTTAATTCACGGATTATTCAAAAATTTGATGATTGAGATCACTCAGCTTCACCTTTTATCTCCATTACGTTCTATTTCTGCTAAAATTCATAGAAAATATTCTCCATCTAATGATGGTAATAAGAAATGATTAAAATTTTATACTATAATATAATGTATTCGAAGTAAATCTCTCTTCGAGGTCAAATTCTTATAATTAACAAAATGTATACAATATTAAACGTGATAAAATGATTAGATAAGTTTCTCTTTGCTTTTTAATTGGTGCATGTTAATTTTATATATAAAAATTTATATTATGTGCACAAAAAATGGGCATATTCTGGTTGAGTAATTCATCCGAGAAAATTCAACACATTCTCTGGGAAGATAACAAATTTCCTTTAATCTGATTTTTATACCCTGCATATATGAAATTTATATCAAGGTATAATAAGTTTAGTCCCAAGTTTGTATCGCTTAAAAATATTTATCCCACGAACAAAATTGTGGTATATTTGCTCATAAAATCACCTTTTTAGTCCATTTCCGAATGTCTATCCGTCTGTCTGTCTGTCCGTCCATGATCACAATAAGTCAAAAAACGAAAATTGATACCAAGCCGAAGTGAGTTTGAGTTTACTTACACCTTTACTCTCGTGATGAGAGAAATTCTCACGATTTCAATAGAAAAAATATATTTAGAAAAACTGTAGATAGGTTGAAAAAATCTGAAAAATTTATAATTGGAAAAAATATCATTTGAAAAATAAAAGTTTTTGTTTTAAATCGAGCGTGAACAAAATGCTTATAACGCGAGTACTAACGGGTTAACAAACTGTATTTATGAAAAGCATTTGTTTCATGTGACAAAATTTCAATGTGTAGATTACACGTTGAACTGGATTACAATAAATGTTTTTTCCTTTACCCAAATTTAAATACTATTTGTGAAACAATTAAATTTTATTTATTTTATTTTTACAAAAAAAAGCCCCTATAGAATTCACATTTAAAAAATCACCCACGCATACAAAGCTGTCATTAAACAATTTTTTTTTTTAATTTTAAACGTTCATATCAAACAAAAAGCTTGAACCCAAATACATATCAATACTAGTAGAGGTGTACTCCGCTTTGAGTAGATACTAAGTTTGTACCCTTGCACTCACAAAAGATATATATTTTATGTAACGTGTAACGGCGTCGCACTAGCGCGTCCTTTGTCTTTGTGTTGAGTTTCAAGCAAAAAGAATCCCTATCGTCCAATAACGCACACTAACACAAACATTCTTACAGGATGTCTCATGATTAGATGTTCAAATTTTATGAGTACACCCGTCAAAAAATTAAAATGATTTACCCAGCTTTGTTCAATACTCAAACTCTCAGGCCTCTTCATGTCCCCAGCCATGAAAAATTTCGTAGAGGAAAACTTTTTTGAAATTAAAACTCTGAATTTGCGCTAATTAATTATTAATATCTAGTGAGGTGTTAGAAACGGCAAAACTGTCTATTTATTATAATTTTTATTGCTAAAAGAGCATGAACAATATTTAAAAAAAAAAAAAAATTTTGTTAAGGTTGATCGGACATGAAGGCAATGAATAGATAAAAAATCTGAATTTTTCATGTACAATTAATTGCTAACCTCCATCTCAATTGTCTTAAAAATTGCTTTTTCGTGACGTTCCTTGTTTTTAAACCGATACTTTTATTTATGCATATACAAATTTTCCATTACATAAAGCTTATCTGATGAGTTTTGAAGAAAATTGCGATATTTCTTTAAAGTTTTCGCGCTTCCGGCCCACCCAATACATAACATACAGAAGTTAACGAAAATCATTTATACTAGAGAGATAGATTTATATCAGTTATAATAAAGAAATAAAGATAACCGGTACGTTTTTGTTGTTTTTTTTCTGTTTTTGAAGCTACCTAGGTCATTACAATCTTTTTATAAAACCCCATTCACATGTATAAGTATGTAGATGGTACACTACATTGGTATGTATTAGTTAAATGTATGAAAACAAAGTTAAAATAAAAACAAAAGCTTTTATATTATATAATAATGTATATAGTGAAGCTTTATGTATGTATATGTATGTGAAGCTTTATGTATACATGTATGTGTTAATGTATTATATACATACATAGATGTGTTATTTTACTTGATCCTTTTAGATCAACAAACACACAGAGTTAACGCAAAGGGATGTATTTTATTTTATTATTTATACAGAATGTTTATTGAAAATGACTAACAAAGTAATATCTAGAATTACATATAAAAGAAAAAATATCTCCAAGATTTGTAATATTGGTAAAAATCTTCTGTTACTGCTAGTTTTGAGATTGCGTAAGAAATAATGTGTTCCTATCGGAACACAGGGACATTCCAGCGACTTGTGATGCCAACATGATTGTTACAAATGGCACAATAAATTGGCAACCGGAAGCTCCTTTTTCAAACTGCTAGCTGCTCTTGAATGAAAAAATCTTAAGAAAGAGCTATCTTAGATAGAGAGATGAACTGATAGATATGATCAGAGTGCAATCGTAGGAATTCTGATAATCTTACATTGCTTCCAAAGGTCTCTATAAGCGAAATCGACGAAGCTTTTACAAGATACAGGCTAGGTAGTATGATTATTGTAGGAGGTGTCACAGTGCGTAGTAGGAGGGAACAATGTTTCATCTTCTTTGTCACTGCCCAGGTCTTCAGGTCTTGTCATGAGAAGGTATACTCATTTGAGTGAGCCTTTCTTTGACGACCTCCTCAATTTAAAGTTTGTTGTCGTGGAAGTACTCTTTCTGTACTAGAACAGCTTTAAATGATTCATGGAGTGGTTGAAGATGAGCCAGCCTTCTCTTCGAAATCATAATGGGCCCTATGGTTTAAGTTTGACACATCCGCTTGTTATAACATGTGCACAAAACGCTTGTTTGGTGCACATGTTACACAAAAACCAGAAAATATATCGGGTCGTATCTGCTATTGTAATAATTGTATACGGCCATTCAAAACCAGAAAAAGTAAACTTTATTTGTTCGGTAATGTAAACTGACTTCCTGACAAAAGGGAATTTTACAGTTGAAGCGGGAATAGTAGGAAAAGCCTACTGAGTAATGAGAGAGAATAATGTTACCTTAGTGGAGGAACTTCCCACTAGTTTTATTGTTTTCTAATGAAATTAATCCCATTTTCCATAAAACAATGTATACAAATCCATAATAATATTTACCCTACCTACCTTTATTTATACCACCATGGTTCTATACAACACACACAGACATAATGTTACTAGTGTTCAGTTATAGTAAAGTAACCAACACAACGTAAATATTTCTCTATAGATATGGTATATAACACCATAATACACACATTCACATACAACTACATGTATATACTACACTCTACATGCATACGCAGTCAGTGTACATCCACTATCTACCTTAGTAAGGTGTATGTTTAGTAGATATAGAGGTACCTTTTTGTAATTGTATTTTATAAAGCTTTACTATACTGTGTTGAACTCTTTTATATATTTCAATATGATGTACTTTAAACATATACACAAATGTATGTATCTATGGAAAGTAGTAAATACCAGATCCATACCTTTAACTAATTACAGGATGGTGTAAGAAAAATAGAGAGTAAATATATCTTAAAGAGCATCGAAATAAACATATTTACCATATTCAAAATTATCAAACAGCGCTCTGAATCAGTCTTGATATTTAATATTGAGGGCATATTAATGTGATCACCTGTAGGTAGATTACCGTTCAAGTCAACCTTTTAGTCACTAGATCTATTTATAGTTCTTTTAAGAACTGATAATAGAAAATAGGTATCAAAAAAAAATATTGAGTGCCTTCAGCTTTTACAAATAGTCATCTGAGAGTATCTACTTCAGTACAAGTACAATCAAAGTTTGTCTTTTAAAAAGTCCTTTTTATCCTCTGTATATATATCTCTCTGTAATATTTATCAAGGCATACCAATTTTCTCAAGTTTGAAACGCTTAAAAATATTGATGCTACGATTAAGATTTTGGTATACGTATTTAAATAAAATATATAAAATTACCTAAGTAGTCCGCTATTTCCGCTTGTCCGCCTGGCCCTCCGTCGATCCTCTCCAAATCACCGCCGTTATAGTTCAAAACTTATCGTTATCGTTTCTCTTTTGTTCAATGTTTATTTATGTCTAGGGTACTCACCAAACAAGATTCTTTTTCTCAAAAACAACTAATTTTAAATGCATTTTTCTTGGATAATCAAATCTGATAGTTTTCGTACACTCTGTATATCTCTCACTTATAATTTCTTCATATAAAATTTTCAGTACACAGATATCTAGATACATAGTAGTCATATATATTTTCTTGCTTCATATAAATATCTATATACAGGTGTTTAATTCATTTAATATAAACCTATAGCACGGTAATGTAGAATGATACGACGCGACGCTTCAAATAGATTCTTTATGAATGTCTACAGTGAGTATGTGATATATTAATTGGTAAAAACAAACGTCTTTTTAAAGTAATTAAAGTACAGTATGTGAAAGTTTTTTTTGTGAATTATTTCTTTTTCACAGAAAATTTCAAGTTCTTAAACCAGAAAGAGCTCGAGATATGAGATTGTAACTTTCTACCTTGTAGATTCTAATACAATAAAAACACCACAAATGAATTCTCCTATCTTTTTGCGAAAATCGTGAAAAAAAAAATTTAGTTGTGGAATTTGATGAAACTCAGTGGGTGGGGTAAATTTGATCCAAAAAATAAAAAAATCAGGTTAATTTAATGATTGGACCTATTGAAAGTTATATTGTCAGCTAGTATCATGGGCAAAACTTCATTTTCTAAAAGTTAGTTAGTAGAGTTCCTCACCAAAAAATTAAAATTCATAAAATTTTCAACAAAATGGAGGAACAGTTATGGCTCTAACGTGATAGTCTTTGTTTTTAAAGGAGAAATTGCCCAGCAAAGCGGGCGGGTATGTGCTGGTATATATATAGTACAAGATCCGAATTAGGTCGACCTTCACCCATCTGTTTACCGAATGAAAGTTATTTTTTATGAAATGTAAAATATTAACAAATATTCCTGTAACGGGTTGCCTTAAAAAATATGGTCAAGACTATTTTTAATATAAATATCAAAACTTGGAAAGCTTGTAAACATTATTTTTGACCAATATTTTGAGACCAATCATATGCCACCGTATTTGTAACAAAATTATCTTTATTTAGATATGCGAGTCAATGAATTAACAGATGCACATAATTACTATTTTCAACTTGTATATATGGGATAATAGAGAATGAAAATATCGACAATTCAGCCGCTGCATATTTCTTATGGCTTTTACTATTGAGCTGCTACATACTTTTATGACCAAAATTCGTTAGATATGCAAGTAAGAGAAAAATTTCAAAAGATTTTACTCTTGATATTTTCACTAAAAGTAGTCTTGACCGCATTTCTTTAGGCAACCCATTACAGGGATATTTATTAACATTTTATACTTCATAAAAAATAACTTTCATTCGGTAAACAGATGGGTGAAGGTCGACCCTAATTCGGATCTTAGAAATATTTTGAGGTATTTTTCCAAGATAAGCCTAACTTCTAAAAATATACGTTTTTTCTGTTTTGAGAAGCTGTGTCTCGAATGAAATTTTGATCTATCCTATTCTCTTAAATCCTGGTAATTTAAATACATTTCAAAATATGATTTACAAAACGAAATATATCAAAAATTATTTTAAATAAATTTAAAATTCCATGTTTACCATCAATTGTTAACAAATACTTTTTAGTTTTTTGGTAATATTATTATTACACATACAATCATCAAAGCTATATAATATATAATATATATACATGTTTTTTAGGGTTCATTGTCCATCATAATAATATATAAAATATCTATCCGTATATACAGTATATACCTACCTACATAGGTAGTCCTATTTAATTATTTCATTCAGTTTTTAGTGTATAATACAGCATACATTCAAATTAAACCGTGAGCACATATTGAACTTTTTAAGGATTGATAAAGGTTAATTTAAGAAAATTGACATTTTATGGAAATTAAATTTTTCGATTTTTAAAATTTTCAACTATTTTGGACAGCTACTGCAACCTAACCTCACTTTGCTTTATAATAAATAAATAAATAAAGAAGCCCTCTATCCTAAACTTTTGTCTGTATGAAGTGTTTGTTTCTTCTATTTTCCTCTTTTAGAGGAATTCCAGTGTTCCTTTTTGCAAAGGTCTCTTTTAACATTTTCAATTGTCAATTCTTCTCCATTAAGGGCCCGCTGTGAGCTTTAAATCACCGTCTCATCTCTTAAATTGTCTTCCCCGTTTCCTTTTTCCATCTCTGGGATACCAGTTGGTCACAATTTTACTCCACTTTTCCTGATTACTCCTTATCATGTGGCCTGTCCATCTCTATTTTAGTTGGTCTATCTTCGTAAGTACATCCATAACTATATTGTTTTGGCTCTTATAAAGGTGTTTCGTTTCTTGTCTTGTTTCTTGATGCTTATCATGCTTCTCTTCAGCGCTCTTTGACAGCATTGCAGCTTATCTCGATGGTGTTTTGAGAGTGACCATGTTTCACAGCCGTATGTGATGCAAGGTAGAATGCAAGTGTTGTAGACTTCTCGTTTGTACCAATTCTGAGGTCGTTGGCCTTCATGATTTCTTTGAGTGACCGGTATTTTTCCCAGCCGTTTGCTATTCGCATTTTGATTCCCTTATCCGTGTGATCCTTGTGACCTGTTCCACGTATATGTACTCTTCCACGTATTCGAGAGATTTGTTGTTTATTGTTATAACTCGGTTCTAAGAGTTTGTCAGAAGCTTGATCTTGGTGATATTCTTAGATAGCCCTATTTTATTGCTTTCTCTGTTTAGGTCTTGGATCATTTTCTCTAATTTTTACCTGTATCAAACCTCAAAATGGTAAACAAAAAGAATTTTACAATAATAGAGATTTGGCTTCATTATGGGCTCACGGTCTAACAACATACATATAGAATTATATTGTGGTGGTGTAAATTTTAGTGGTTATTATAAAATATAAGTACTCTCTTTTTGATGTGTTTGTAGTAAATTTTAATAACTACTCTGTTTTTATACTCTTTGTTTTTGTAAAATACAAAAAAACAAAGAGGAACAAAATATTTAAAAAATTAAATAATATACAATTTAGTAGCGTTTCCATCCTCGTTTTAAAAACAACAAAATATATATTTATTTCCCGGTTCCTCCACCATTATTATTATTATTATATGAGGCTGTTAAATGTATTTAAATGTACTTTTCATGATAAAAAATGCCTGTGTTTTTTTATGTATTTTATATTTTGTTTTTTATATTTATTATAGGCTATTATTTATTATAAAAATATTTTTTTGTTTATTAATTAAATAATGCACTGCATGAAGCTAAAAATTTGATAGAAGCACCATATAACTTCTATGTGCACAAACTTCAGTGATGTATTTCGTTCTTTCGAGTATTCGACAAAATTATTTGTGTGTCTTTAGTGCAGACCGTTAGCAAATTAGCAATCAGTAACATGCAATATAAGAGCGATTACGATTAAATAATTCAGACTGATGATGCCATGGTAGTCGAAAAATGTATCTGTACAATACAAAAATTGATGTAGGAAATTTGGGAAAAAGTTGAAACTTATTTCGAAATATCCTAGAGTTCTTATTTATTGATAATACACTTTAAAGTTTTACTTACTAGTACATTCTAATCCACTCCATTTCTCGATTACGTTGTGAATAAACTATAAATTTGGCAGGCGCAAGTATACAGAGTGCACCATTTGAACCTGCTATGAGGCTAATAGTTTGTCTTAAAAAAACACAAAATAATTTTAAAAAATTGCAAAGTTTGATGGGGGCATCATTTTATGACACCAGATTGGACCTAGCTTTCCGGGTTGCTTCAATAGTAAGTTTATACCCCAATAGGTAAGAGATAAAATACCAATTTAAATTAGTAAATTGATAAAAAAAACTTTTTTCAAAAAGCATTAGCTATTGGAGTAATTGCAACTTAAAAATATGTCATTTTATTGAAAATACGTTTTTAGAGAAAAGCTATCAGGGCAATAGAAGCTATTAATCTGTGTTAATAGCTGTTACACACACGTAAGTTTTCAAGATAATATGACGATCAAATTCAAACTAGAATTTCAGGTTAAAGTCATGGACACAGGCGAATGTCTTCTATTCTCCTTGATAACTTTTGACTAGAGCATTTTTCTGTAGATAGCATGTTTTCTTTAATAAGGACATATTTTTAAGACGCATTTTCTCTAACATCTAACGATTTTCGAAAAAATGTTACTTTTTCTATGAGGAACAACTTTCTAATTTAAAGTGTTTTTCCACCTCTTACCTTTAAGAGTCTAAATTGACCATTAAAGCACCCCCCAGAGCGAGGTTTAACTTCAAAACAAGCTATAATCCATAGTAGATTAATTATTATCCATGGTCGATCCTGTATATATGCATTTGATAGAGAACGTTGAATGCTATATGAGAATTGATTGTTAGATTGGAATATATTAAATAATCATGCTGTATTTGTATCAAATGAATATGTAGACAGATGTATATAATAGATATAATATTATGGAATAGATATAAATTTATATATTTTCTTGTGCATATTATACTTTATTTGTCTATGTTTATAATAGCAGTAACAACAAAATACTTACATTATACTAACTGTACTAACATAGCAACATATAAATAGTTTTACTATCAATGTTTGTATTATATTTGTATGTATATATGTTTGTTTGTTTGTTTGTTTGAAATTTTATTATTTCATTTTAATACAAGTGTTTGAGAAATGTTTTATTGTTTTTTATATAAGAAGTAAAAATACGTTTATATATACATTAATGTATTGGATTATTCATTATATTAGCACTAACAATATTCATTTTTAACCCCCGATCTAAAAAAAGGGAGTGTTATAAGTTTGACCGCTATGTGTGTCTGTCTGTCTGTTTGCCTGTGGCATCGTAGAGCTTAAACGGATGAACCGATTTTGATACTACAAAAGTCTGATTTATTTATAATCAGATAATATTGTATTTAATTGAGAAATGATGGGTGTGGTTTCTAAAAATCATACTGTGATGAGAGATGGAGGCCAAAAAAAATTCTTTGAATTTACTAAAGCTAGTCATTTGAGGATTGATTATAATTGTTGTGTATACATACTGCGGTCAATCAATTATATTAAATATAAATAACAGTTATCAACACAGTCAATCAGTTCAATGTTAGAACAAAGCTGGTCAGTCAGCCCTAATGGATTTAATAATATTCAGTTCTGACTGACCAGCGATATTCTCACATTTAACTGGCTGACTTTCATAACTGTACTGCAAAATACTTCCGTAAATAGCAATCGAAAGTGTTACAATAAGTCTAGATTAGAATATTCAAATATGCAAACGATTAATGAAATGGAAAGGATTACAAAACTGAGAGTAATTTTTTAAAATGAATAACCCTGTAATATAGAATACATATGAAAGTATTAAAAAAAGAAATAGATCGTTTAAAAAGATTGTCATGATCCAGATAGCTGAAAAGTATTACTACTTTTTTAGTATTTACCAAATAAAATGAATTTGTTTTAGCAGTGCTAGACGATACGATGCCATAGTACTACAGCACTACATATATTAGGGGGTTTCTTGATCATTTTATTTTTTGTTTGTTTTTTTAAGTTTTAGTTTTATGTACAGCAAGAAAGAAAACTATTTTGGATGTTTGTTTTATTTACTTGAAATGGGATGAAGTTGTTTCTTTTCAATATAAAAAGTTTTCCATTGATAGTGTCCGATTTATTTTTGGTTTTGAAAAAATTCTTCATTTACTCACCCGCTTCGCTCAGCTTTGAAGAAAAGACTGCCGCATTATAGCATCCACCTATCTTGCTCTTATTTATCCCCTCCTCCATAACACTTGAGAGTAGGGATTGGCACTTCCGAACGAAACTTAAAGAAAGAGGCTTGTGCTCTTTCTATAATATCGGGGTACCATAAAGTCCAAATTTTGGAACAATAGAGTAAAACGCAAGCATTATTCAATTCGAGCCTATTATCGTGGACTCTGAAGTTTTCATAAGCTGCAGGGTAAAAAATTTTAAGGCTACTGATTCAGTAAATAATCTGACAAAACGCGATTATCCTTGAGTTGTAATGTCTGATCTAAGGCCATTAAAATCTTGCACAAACAATGTCATCGTTGATATCACACCTTATTCATGTGGTGGAAGCATCGGATAATTGTCTTATTTACAGAAGTGACCGCCTAGGCCGGATTCGGTGTCAAGTTGCTCAGTATCATATATCATAGAAATTGGTATAAAATACGCCTTCAAATAAACATTTTTTTTGTGATATCTCATACAAAACTTGTATAAGTTTAAAAAACTTCGGATACTCTTAATTGAAAACCGTTTAAAAATGAAAATAGCGGTGCAATAACCTTTAATAATAAATTTGTAAATAATATGACAATTTATTTATATAAATATTGTAAATGTATAAAACTTTTTAAAGAAAATTTTTGGAAAAGTCATTTGACTGAAAACTATTTATTCATGTTGTTTCAATTCAAGAAAAGTTTTATTTCGATTATTCCTGAACAATTTTCGTTAATAATCCATTACATTTGAAACTACAACTTATTGTACAAAATAACAAAACTTGTTGTGAAAGATTCATAAAACTTTAAGGGAAGCTAAGCATTGGTAGTATGCTTTTTTTGACATCAAACTCGACAAATGGACACATCAAAGAAATTAAAGTAGAATCATGTGTGCTATTAATTTTTAAATGAGATTATTTTTAATTCAAATTTATTTATTGAATAAAACTCGGCAACTTGGTAGTGATTTTTCGAAAACCGCTTCAATTTGACAGAAATTATCGAAATATGGGCTCTAAGTTTCACAAAATCGATACATACACTTACGAGTAACTTTCTGGCTAGTGTTTTTCATGCACCTTATCTTCCACCTCTTAAACTCTCAAACAAATCCTACTATATCTCAAGAAATAAAATCCAGAAGAAATAAATTTGAATCCAACAAATTCACATAGAAACGCTCGAAAAACATTGCTTTTTTTTTGGAACAATCGTATCTTTTTTGAGATCAAATCTTGACAAAATAACGACAAAAATCTTATTATAATTCAAGATTTAAAAATGAATAAATTCCCTTTCGTAGATTAGTATTTACTTTAAATTTAAAATCCATTGTAATCCGAACAATAAAATATAATAAAATCAATAAAAAGTGCATTGATGATAAAAACACGTACATAGCACCAGAATAGTATAAAACAACCTTTATACTTTACATTATATTATTATGATTATTATATAGAATGGAATACAAAATGGAAGTTGATGATAAAAAGTGTAAAATAAGTAAATGATTTGTAAAGATAAAATAATAATTCGAAATCCTTTATTATATTATTTGTTTGATCAACAAAAAATATATAAATTGTTATTTTATTATCCACCTTATACCTACCTACCTACCTACCTACCTATGTACCTATGTAGGTAGGTAGGTAGGTTTTATAGATACGTTGATCGTTTATATACCTATTAAGAATCGAATATACACTATGTATATAGTCTGAATACAGTCTATACATTATGTATTATTTAACAGGGTGAGTCATTTACATTGAGAACACCAATACTGACGTCATTATAGCAGTCATAAGCAGGCTTGAAGCTTAAGAAAAACAGCAATAGCCTTCTGACTAGTCTTCTGACAGAGTAGTTCATAAAAAGAGTAGAGTATTTCTAACCTCCAAACTAAAAACGGGGTGTTATAAGTTTGACCGCTATGTGTTTGTCTGTCTGTCTGTGGAATCGTAGCGCCTTAACGGATGAACCGATTTTAGTTTTTTTGGTTTCGTTTGAAAGGTAATTTAACGGAGATTGTTCTTAGCTTTAAATGCGAGTTTAGATATCTGTACCCGAAAAAATTTGAAAAAAGTGCCGAAAATCTTCTTATACTTTAGGTATAAAGGTAATTTAATGGAGAGTGTTTTATATATATTTCAAGTGTCAGTTTTAGTCTTTCGCAACCGAAAAATTAGTCGGAGATTTTTTAAATTTCACTTGTTAATAGACAGTTCATTCAAAGTTTAATATATTTGAATAGTATTGTTGTAAGTTACTATGGTTTCTTAATGTCATATCTTTACTCAATCGGTTGCTTATGACATAACAAATTTTTCCAATCCATTCGAGCTTCATACAATGACTTTCATTTTAAGACTGCTGTAATAACAAAGAAAAACTAAAGCACTCATATCAGTCAATCTATTTTTTTGTAGAACGCCTGTCTTCAAAGACAAACTGTTAAAGTATACTTAAATATTCGAAAACCTCCTTCGCTTAAAGATTTGATTTTTTTTTTAAGTTGTGTTCTTTGCATTATAGACGAAATAATTTTCCATTTTAAATCAAAAGTGTTCTCATTTTAATTTTCTTTTTAAAGTTGTATTTTATCATATTTATTAGAATTGCATGATTTATAATCTGAAAATATAATATATTTATAACAATATTACTTTTAATAATTTATGAGATTAAGGATGTATGAGCATGACAACAATGTTTCATTTAAAGGCTCAAAATTTGTTTGTAGGTAGTCTTTTACTCGCAAAAAACCACATATTTTGGAAGTTTTTGATAATTTTCATTTGGAATGAATGAAAACAAATTTTAAAAAAACTTTTTAATAGAAAGTAAACATATTAGCAATGAATTAGAAAAGAAAAAAACTAAGTGTCACCGTCCATATAAGGGATGTAAGAGCAGGGTAGATTAAGGGTTGAAATTATTTTTATCTTATTTTTAACTTTGATGATGAATTTTGTTATAACTTCATGAATGTAGACGAAAAATAAGAATAAAATTTTTCGATATGTGTCTTGGTTTTCGAAATATCGAAAGCTAAATAATTAAACAAAATTTTCAATTTTCGATATTTTGAGAATTAAGGCAGATATCGAAAAATTTTATTCTTACTTTTCGTCTTATATCGTCAAGTAATAATATAAATTTATCATCAAAATTGAAAATATCTATTTTTAAATTTGTGCCCCCACTACCATGCTTATACATCCTTAAGTTATAATACCCTGAAATTTAACTTTTTTTGGTACACCCTGTAAACATATATTCATTTTCCAGATAATGTTTTGTACACATTGTTAGTCGTAATATAATAATATATATTTAGAAAAACGAATTCAATTGAATTCTTCCAAACGTTTTCTGTTCACAGTAGAATTTTCTATACACATTTATATACTACCAACTATACTGATTGTATTTTGTATATACTTTATTCTATATAGTACCTACCTACTACCTATCTAGTATATAATACTAAAAAGTATAGTAAAAGACTGTTCTTGAATGAGGATTGAATTGAAACGATCAATGAACACAAATAAAAGTATATATAGTGAGTATAGTTGTCGATGAATTGAAAATGAAACGAACGGAATCCAAATACTTAGTTTTTTTTTTTATATTATTATTCCTTAAATACTTACCATTATATAAATATAACCTCTAATACTACTAAATAAGAAAAGAGGAAAACTTCTTGGTATTGAAAATAAATAGTGGTTGAGAAAATATTTGTGGTTATAAAGGAAAACTTAATGAAATTTTCTTATGTGTTAATCTTTTTGGATCTTGTGGCTTTATTCATATTGACTATATATGCATAATTGACTAAAGTTTAAAAAAGTGTCGTTTTAGCAAACGACACTCTTAAAGTGTGTTCTGTGTAGTTTCTATTCCAAAGAATACACCTCGTTGAGACAACTTTGTATTTCATTTCTTGCTGAAAAGTTACTTCTAAACTTCCAAAATTAAAGTATTCATTTTAGAAGTCAAATACTTGTTTGATTCGTTAAAGAATTTAATTTTATAGCTACCTTTTGTTTGATTCGTTAAAGAATTTAATTTTATAGCTACCTTTAGCTTTTACTTTATGAAATAATTGTAGTATTAGTTTAAAAAAGATTTATTTCTGATTTAGTAGTCAACCCAAAATTTGAGTAGATTACGTTTGGTTTGATTACGATATTTATTATAACATAACATAAAACTTGCATTGTGCTTACTTTAAATTATCTCTGTTTTCTGATAACTTTCACCACTCAATTTTTTTAATTGATAAAACATAAAATTTTGACCAAAAATAAGAATTGACTGTTATAAGAAGATTTTTGTATTTTCTCAAAATTCATGGCAAAATGAATCAATTGAAAAAGTTTTAAGTTCCTGGTGACCAAGATGTCCGTTTTTGGTGTCTGTTGCAATTTTTTTTTTTTTTTTTTTTTTTTTTTTTTACTCCCAACCAGCAAACAAATATCGTGCGAGAAGGTACATAGTTCCAAAATAAAATTATTTTTATTCAGGTGGATACAAAAGCTTTGATATAAATTTTCAGCAATTGTGAATCTGATAATGGCATCCGTTAGTGGCTTCCAAACAAATGAATCAACTTATGTCTGGTTTATTTTTTTACCATTGTACTTAATAAAATCTTTTCAAATGCTGTGATCATTGACTTTTTCTTGTTACTTTATTCTCAAAGAATGCTAAAACAAATAGACATTAGATAGAGAGCGTATTTTGTAAATTTTTCTCGGAGTACCTACTTTGAATATGATTTCATTGGCATATGGTATCTTATTCATACAAAAGGTATAAAAAAACGACACATTACTATCATTAATTCAGTTAATTTTAATACATCCATATAAATTGATTTAAAAAAATAAAACAATAATAAAGACTATAGAATTAAATATACATTAAATGGTAATTATATAACTCTTAGTAATAATTGTATTTAAATAAAACTCAACTCGTAAGTATTGATTTAAATATTTTAATTACATCACAAATACATTAAGAACAATAATACCATCAAGTATTCATTCTATATTGTTTTGTTCTATATGTGTGCAATGAATGACAAACATGATTCTTGTTGTTAGACTCTTAATTAGATCATCTTGCGAAAGTTACCAACCATGACTTATTAAGGATGTACGAACACCGCGGCCATTTTGGATAAAAGGCTTGATTTTCTTTAATATGGAGCTAGACTAAGTCTTTAAAGGGGGGGAGGGTCTGAAAACATTGAAAATTTTGTTATTTAGTTTTCAATATTTCAAAACCAAAGCAGATGTCGAAAATTTTATTCTTATTGTTCGTCTACATTCATGAAGTTATAGTTAGTTATAGAACAAAATGCATCATCAAAGTTGAGATAGGGTATAATTAGTTTCAACCACAAGTCCAAACTTGCCTAGGCGCACGTACTACCTTAATTGATTATTGAATGTCAGAAACAAGAACTCAATAACTAACCAGCTTCATTCTTTTAAATTACCATTCTTTCAGCAAACAGGCTCTTGGTCAATGGGATGAGAACAAAATCTCGCTAAACGTTGCCTTAGACTGGCTAACATATAACAGTAAACTGTATTTTTTTAGTCAATAGGAACTATATTATGGCTATCATCTTTCGGCTTTATCGCCGTTGATCTCAAGTTATTTTTCCAGTGACAAAATCAATCTAGCAAAAAATAATGTCGTAAATATATTTTAAACAAGAACATAGTCTTATATATTCGTAACCCGTGACGTCAAAGCCGTATATTCCATTTTTGTTTTTACATAAAATAAAGATTTTATATATTTTATAATACACAGCTCTTCTACACGAGTTTGAGAGAGTTATTTTTTCATTCGAAAAACTTATGTTGAGTAAAAACAAAAAAAAATCAAATTTAAAAAAATTACTCGTATGGTTTTTGTTGTATGGTTGGTAGTATAAAAACAAAAATTATTCGGTCTGGAGCCAGGCGTTTCAAAATGGCGAAAAATTTGATCACTGTCTCCAATGTCGTAGCTAAAAGCCTCCTTAGCATACGTTAGTTTAGAGTGGTTGCCCAAGGGTGAGGCAAACTTAGACCATAAGTTTCGTTGTGATACCGGGTTGGCTCATTTCAGGCCACTACTCCTTGCTTTTTAAAAACAGCAAGAGAGCTTTGACATCAATACACTAGAGATCGGGGATGTCTTCTTCGGAAAACTAAAATGAATCCATCTTCTCATGTCCAGAGCTGGTCAATACCAGAGAGACTGTCGTTTAACATGCCACGTAGCCAGTGCCCTGTCCAAGCCGAAATGTCTACGATTCTAGTCCTTCCATCTCTATTTTCTAGTACCAAAAGTGCGTAATTCCTTTTATCTTAGATTAATCTTTCTGAAAATTTCCTCATTCTGGAGAAATTTGCAGTTAACAAAGGTAACTCCCGGATGCCGAGTGATGAACCTACATTTGAAAAACCTTCTTACATCTCGAATAAAAAATGCATATATAATCTTTTGCGACACTTAAAATAAGGAGATGTCCGTTACCTGACACTGAGAAATCAAATTTTAAAGATTTTGGACTACGGTGTAATTCTAAGACAGTCGAGCACTAAAAAATTTTGCAAGCCCGCTGAAAAGTATGCAAGTTTTCGTATTGGATTCAGTTCTTATATACAACCTTGACAACAGCCTCTCAAATTTCCAGAAATTCCTTAAAGACTACCTCAAATACCACACCTGGTTCAAGACCTTAAAACTTTTCTACCTTCCACGTTACCTTGTTATATTATCTTACTCTCATTTTACGTACGTACACACATAACCTAAAAATAATAATAAAAAAATATTGTAAAAATACACCTAATTTTATATGTTATTTATTTTATATTTATTACAGATACGAAAGATGTATCTTTATTGTATCTGTTTTTTAACCCACCATCTTTTTTTCTGTAACAAACAGTATTAGATTATTGTGGTATGTAGATTATTTTTATCGCCAGTAGTTACAAAAAATTTACTGGTTCAACAAATATTATATCACATAAATACAAAAGATAAATAGATAGTGAACAGTATACTAAACTCACTTGCAATGTCTAAATTTGTCGCAGTTCCCGATTTTCTCGATTTTTCTTATTACTAGCCCAGCCCTTTATTTCAGAAATTAATATAGAATTTTCTGTTATAATCTCCTGCGACCTCTTATTCTTCTAATTAATCTTTTAATCAAAATCTTCGTCCTCCTTCTTCGATCACAAGTTTTGAAGAAGTATACAATCATCTCAACTCCGCCATATTACCCAGGATTGTCAAAATCTTCACATAATTTTTTCTTGAAGGAAACCTTCCTAATCTGTCTGCCTGACAGAGGTTTAAATCGTCCTCTTCGATTTCAAAATTTTTTGTGTAGATCTTTCTCTGACTAATAGCTTGTATCCAAATATCTTTTGCGATTTGTTGATTCGAAAATTTACAATAGTTCTTGAAATAATGGTGAAATTTACGATTGTGAAAATTATATCACTAAGACAATACGTTAAATAAATCATACAGTTCGATATTTTTCAACAAAATTTTAGGACAAATTCCATTTGTGTGTGTTCTGTCTTCTAGAATAACGAAATCACCAAGGGTGAAACAAACAAAAAGTATTTTTATTATCTCTGAATAGCTGTTGAAAAAATCCACCCTTCGTAACGTTATTAAGCAAGACAAAAAAAGTGTTTTACATACATGATATAGGTTTTGTTTTCTAAACACATTGAATTCGAATGAGCTTGTAAATCTACAGCCAACGTACATTCTGGCAACACATTTCAGAAAGAGCAGAAATTTGAAAGAATACAGTCGCTTCTAAAAAGTTTTTCATACCCAAGATATGTTTAAAAGGGATGAAAAGCTGTAAAGAGAACAAGCTTAGAATTGGCATTCATTACTCACATTTTTTACATTCCTTCTTTAAATGGGTTATTTTGACAATTATAAACCACCCCACGCTTTGAATTTTACATTGCAAATATTATCCACTTTTTAGTGCAATAAAGTGTATTTTTTGAGATTTTCTTGGTGATGATTTCTTTTTTTTCGAGACAAGAATTTCTTAAATCAAGATTTTTTTCTGTGTCAGATGATTTTTGTATTATGTGTTAAGTTACCTTCCCATTTGAATAGCACAATCGAGGATCTCTGAAAAAGAAAAGAAAAATCCTAGCCATGAAAATTTTCGGTCGTTTCTGAAATAATTGCCAAGTAACCTGGCTCTACACCTATTGTGTGTGTGTGTGTTTGTATGTGCGTGCTAAATGCGTTACAAAATCCTCTTTTTCGTGTCAAATGCATTGATAGCATATAATACAATTACACTTTAAGGGGCGGAAAATTACAGTATTTTCTTTCTGTTGTGAATTGATTTAATAAACCTTCTCTTATAGTTTATCATATTATATACATTTATGATATTGAAGTAAACTACTTTACCGACTTTTTGTTGCATGTAGAAAATTGAAATTTAATTTTCTTCGTTTCGTACAAACAAAAAAAAAAGGAAAAAACTTTGACGTTCGTTCGTATTCTTTTGTTTTTTGAATTTTCAATTTCAATTACGTAATACGAATTTGATTTGATATCTTTTAGACAGACTTCAAAATGTTTTTATGTATTTGTGAATTAGTTGAAGTGGAAAATATTGGGAAAAAATATTACTTACAAACTAACTTTAAAATTTTTTCACTGGATGTCTGAATCAAAGTTTTGTTTCTTTTATGCTCGTTGAAATGATCGTCTTGCTAGTTGCGTGATTAGTTTCAGAAATATTCTGAGATAATTCTTTTAAGGGATCCTGCTTTGAAAAACATCGGTGAAAATCCATCACCAATTTCCGAGGAAATTATTATATAAGGTAATTTCGACCCAAAATATAAGCGATGATCCTCAAAATCGGTTCAGTTTGGAGATGGCTCTAAGGAAAAAGGTAATTTAAAGAAGAGTGTTCTTAGATACGTTTCAAATGTGAGTTTAGGATTCCGTACCCGAAAAATTTATCGAGAAAAATTTTGTTAATTTCATTGATAAGTTTATTTAGAGCTATAAGTACTAAATAAAAACAAAAATCCAGTTGAAATTTTCATTAAAGGAGGGCAAGTGGAGGTAATATTTGGAAATACATTTATCTCATCCCATTTCAAATTGGATTTTCTTTACTTTTGGTCCATATTGACCTTATAATATGGGTTTCATTAAAATAGAAGTTAAAATAATTTTCTCGATTTCCACGATTTTATAAGAGGGGGGGGGGTTCTATTGAAAAATCTCAATATTCGTTAAACAAATTTTCGTCACCAATTTTCGTGAAGATCATGTTTTGAGTAATTAAGATCCAAGAAAAACGAACAGAAATGCATGTTGTATTTTAAACAACCAAAGCTCTAGGAGGCTTTGGAGTTAAGAATCCTTGAGTAAGTTAAGGTTATATTTGTAGAAGGTCGGTTAAAGCTTACAAAACACATTTTGATCACTTATTTTTATTTGTAAATGTTAATTTTATTGAAAACCAAGCGTCATACTAACTGATTCTTTCAATGCCCTGACATTCATTTACTCCAGTCCTTGCATTTAAGACTAAACTGTCATATCGATAAAATAACATTTGTCTCTCAATATAACAATCTTTTCAGTCAATTTGCACTTTGATAGTCCCACTTGCAAAGTTTTAATACTTTTAATACGGTTTATATTGTGTATATAATGGCAGCATAGCATGTATATAAAGTACATAAATAAATAAATGGATGACTGAACAGACAGATGATATACATACAAACATACGTACATACATACGTACGAACATTACAAACATATATACATACATACATACAGACTTTCAAACAAACAAACATCAACCTTTCAGATAGAAAACAAACAAATAAATACACATACATTGTAAAATAGATACATAACATAACAGAAGAACAAACAGAATATCTAGATATATAGATATAAAACAGATATTCGTTTAAAGATATATATCATATCATAGATTTGATACTATAAATATAGAATGCTTTATTGGAAAAATCATTTGTGACGTCAAGCAATAAACAGGCTTAAATCTTAATAAAATAAAGCTCGAAAACTAAAACCTAGATTCTCTAACAAAATCGTGGCCTTAAAAGTATGAAAACAAGAAAATATTTTCATCTGAAATTGTTATGATCAGTAAAATCGTCCTTGCAGTCGGGGTACCTCTTTTTCGTTATGTAGAAAACTGTTTAATCTTAGAGGTTCATTGTCTGTAATGACGATTTAAGTGATCATAACAATTTCAGATGAAAATATTTTCTTGTTTTCATACTTTTAAGAGCACGATTTGTTTGTTTGAAAGTCAGAATATCGCAATATTTGAATCGATTTTAATTCGTATCTCAAAAACTATTCGATCAGTCTTCAAATGCACCCGATTTTTGTTCTTTTTGGGTCAAAATTTCCTTATATACTGAGTTTTATCGAATTTGGAGATTAAAAACATGTTTCGATTTTTTTCAATTTTTAAGGAGAAGTTCCTCACCAAAATATTGAAATCCATAATTGTGAACAAAAGGGAGGAAGGATAATTTTCCTGTGGCCCATAAAATTTGCCATAATTTTGATACATACTTTATGAACTATGATCATCATTTTCCAACTAAATACAGATATACATTCATATAATAAAAGTTGCTATTACTTGTTTGTGTAGAACAACAATCATAGTCAGTATAAATTGTAAACAGTAATAATATTTACTCAGATACAGATACATTTATAAATACAAATACTATAGATACAGATACAGATACAGATACAGATACATTCACGTTATTATTATTATTATTATTATTATAAAGTTAAATAACAAACAATCTTTATATTCATTCCTATCCTACTCATATCAAATAAAATAGAATAAAACTTATTTTATATGATTATTTGCTTGCTGTTATCCTTTTTTTGACCATTTTAAAACACAGCACAGTTTGCTCGTATCGTAACATAGTTTAAATGGTTTTACTTTATTCATTTACACCAAAAAACATCATCTCTTTAAATATATAATGAATCTTTTGTATGCATAGTAATGTGTGTATGATGAATGTATGTACAATAAAAGTTACATAAAATGTTGGATAAAAAGATCGAAATCACTCAATGAGATTTATATATTTTTAGTTTTGATTTAAACGTTTTAGGTGAGCTAAAGAGTGGCTAGTACTGGCTAGTATAATCCATGAGAAGTGAAATTTACAAAATTTAAAAAAAGCGGCAAATTTTTTCCGGTACAGAAGCCTAAACTCGCATTTGCAACATATCTAAGAACACTGTCCATTAAATTGCCTTTTTCCTTAAAGCCTCTTCCAAACTGAACCGATTTAGAATATCATCGCCAATTTTAAGTTTTCTCGGGTACGGAACCCTAAATTCGTACTTGAAACATAGCTAAGAACACTCTCCATTATGCCACAGACAGACAGACACACACACACACAGAGGTCAAACTTGTAACACCCCTTTTTTTAGTTCGGTGGTTAAAAATGAAAAACTCATATGTAGTTTAAAGAGAGTACAACGCACCCAATTACGAAACGGGTAATGTTGTGTTACTCCGCTCTTTAAGTGATTTTGTCGTTGAAAGCAACATGTACTTTGTTCTATTTAAGATATTTCGATGTCAAAAAATGAAAATGATTCAACAAAATTTGAAATTTTATTTATCAATTTATCAGCGTTTTATACGTCATTTGTGAAAAGTTTATATCGATTCTGTAAACGGTTTATGAAAAATTAATTGTTAAAGTCAGTGTTTTTATCAAAAAAGGACACATTTCTCGTAAACCGTACCTACAGATAATCGACTTAAAATTTATACAGAAGGCTTATTAAATATTCATAAATTGACACACAAAATTTCTGTTTTTTGGTAACTCTTTCCTTTTGGTGTCGAAACGCCTTAAGTAAGCACCATATGGAAAACTTAAAAAAAAAAAAAAGAAGTTATTCCTGATAAAAAGTTTTGCATAGCCAAGAGCGTAGTTTTTTTTGCATTCGTGTACAAGGTTTGGCGAAAAATGTCAATTTTGCTCAGAAGTAAAGCACCTCTATTTTTTACAATATTATAAAGAAAAGTTGATTTTAATTGAAAACTATGGTCAGAAATCCAATATTAGTCAATTACCATGACAAAACAGATTTCGTTATTTTTACTTACTCTTCTCTGTATTTAAGTTTTGTATACGTAGGCGAAAATTCAGAATTTTATCTGTACATTGCTTTCATGTCCGATCAACCTTAACATCAAATATAAAACCATAAAATATATATAAAATTTTTCAGTTTAAAAAAAAATTGAGTTTATTTTCAGTTACCTAATAAAAAAAAAACAAACAAAGTTGTTACAGCTGCTATATGTTGTGTGACACCAGTAAAGCACCAAAAGCTCTCAACACACCAATACCATATACAACACAGGTCAAAGATAGTATCATAAATATAAGATGACAAAATTTACAATGTTCTATTGAAAGCCAGTAAAGTATTGATTAAACAATGGGTAGTATGGGGGGCTAATATATTTTCATTTTATAGATCAGTACCTCATTTATTTTATAAACAGGACCGGACAATTATAATTATTGTCCAAAATGCTCTTTTTATCATGTATTTACAAATTCTTTATGGGCACTCAGTTTGTACAAGTTGTCTATTAAGTTCCTAGCTGTAATTTGGGGTGCTCTGTGAAAAATAAGATCCATTTTTTGCTATCACTTAATAGTCAGTAATCATTTCAAGCTGTAGTTAATGACAAGATGTAGTGAAGCTGCCTACTATGCCATAATATTTTAGTATTTCTTGGTTTCAAGACTGTATTCAATAAAAAAAGTTAAAAGCAAATATTGAAAATTTCTCGAAAACATCGTTGGTAACAAACACTTTTTTCATAAATTATACCGAAATGCCACAATTCCTAATCGTTCCTATAAGAAAAATCACTGATGACGTCAACATGAAAGTCATAAACAGACTTAAATTTTTATAAAATAAAAACAACAGCGGCCTTTGTAATGACTAGTCCATTTAAAAGGTCGATTATTTTTAATTAGACAGTTCATTCATACATTTGCATAGTATTGTTGTAAAATACTATGGTTTCATAATAACTTTCTGTTTATTTAACACCTGCTTAAACGCAGTTTAAGCCTGTTGGCGTAGCTTTATTTTAAATCATCGGTTATCGCAAAACATGTTATACTAGACTCAGTATATGCAGAGTTTGAACTCTATTATTTGTTATTTGTTATTTTTATTTGTTTTAATTTATTTTTAGTTTCGTAAATATAGATAATTTGTGTACCTTTAATTATATTTTAGAGTTTGCTCTTAACATTCTTTTCATAGTTTACATCGATTCGAAATTGTCAACAACTTTGTTTTTTTTTCAATGTTTTTCTAACAAATATAAAATGTCATCACTCTTAAACTCAGAAGTAGCAACCAAAGAGCCATATAGACATTGTGAACTATACTAGCATGCATGAACTACAATACTGTCGTCTAGTTCGTGTTGTAATTTTCTGTTTTTCCATGCAGCATTGATATAATGTACAGTTTGTGATTTGGTCAAACAAACATACAAACAAACCAAAACAATACAAACATACAAATAACAGATAGAAAAGCAACATACATACATATATACACACACAACAAACAACAATTCGACCCTTAGGAATTAAATTTCACAACAAAATTGGAATGTCCAGTGTAAGAAAACATAATAAAACAAAACAAATACAATTATCTATTTTATAAATGTACAGGATGTTTCAGACACTATGGGTATGGGGGGTATGGGTATGAAGGTTAGCCGGCCATGCTCGAGCATCGGGCCTCGAAGCAATGGTTCAGAGCAAATTGCCAAATAGACCCTTGTACTCTATCCCCGCTACGCTTTTCAGTGGCTATTATAACCAACTGATGTACTGAAACCCAGGATTTGCCTAGCGCTGAATTTCCTAATTTCTTCTGGTTTGACTATGGCCGGACCAAACCATTTCCTTTGCTGCTGTATGAGCGCCGGGCAGTTACAGAAAAAGTGGATCGATGTTTATTCTGGATTTTCTCCGCATCTGTCATACGCGGGAGATTGTCTTTTTCCAATATGATGTTGGAACTTGTTCAGGTTATCACGCCCTTGAGTAACTCTACGATGACTCTAATATCAGCTCTGTTTAGTTTCAAAATCTCCTCGGCTCTGTTACCGAGCGAGTTTCCTTCACCCAACAGGCTTTTGGCGATTCGTCCTCCCTCGTAGCTGGTCCATGCCTTTAATTGTTGGTTTTTCAGATTATTTCCTAATCTGTTAAGACCTTCTTGGTATGGCATCCTTGCAAGCTTTTCTTGAGTGGGAGCCACAATCATAATCATAATCAGACACTATGGTGTAATACAAAATAAGAATACAAAATGAATATAAACTAGCAGTTATCCACACTCGTCGCTGGGCAATTTCAACTTTAAAGAAATTAATACAAACAACTGACTGAGTTAATTGTTGAAATACCATGTATAGACAGTGTTGATTACGTTTTCGTTTGTTTTTTGACGACTCATAAGTAATCCCATATAATACATACTAAAAAATTTGCACCTAATTTGCACCCTCATTTTTAGGCATTTTTAGGAACATTTTCTACATTTAAACTTTTCTATCTCTAACCGTTTACAAAATGGGTTCTACGGACCCAATACCCAATTGACCTTTTTTGCTCATTTACGAACTCGACCTTATTTTTATGGCCCGAGCACACTGTAAAAATTTCAGCTTGATACCATTTTTCGTTTTTGAGTTATCGTGTTGACAGACGACGGAAAATGGACTAATTAGGTGATTTTATGAACACAAGGTATAAAAAGAATACCGAGTTATATTCTTTACTTTCTTTGCTCTCTCCTTACTTTCCTTGTTTTAGAACCTTAAATTTAAAATATGTTAGCCCCTTTTTTTAAGGACTCTGTATGTGATATAGATACAATAACAGATAAATAAATATCGATACGTACTCACATACAAGGTGTTCTAAAAGTGTAATAACAATATTTATAGAGGTCAACCAGTTCAATAATAAAACAAAAACAAGTGAAAACAAACAATTGACTGAGTTAATTGTTGAAATACCATGTATAGGCAGTGTTGATAACTCTGTCACATTTCACATACATACCTACATATCTGACATATTTAACTGATATTCTCATATAATGCGCAAGTGTTGATGCGCACTCGTTTGTTTTTTTGACGTCACGTAAATAACAAAAGATACTCACTTTGATATTTATACATACTATAAAATTTGTACCTAATAAATGCCCTCGTGGGTAAACAGTGATGTTAACAAAAAAATGTTTCAAACAAAAGTTGTTTATTTTTTGGTAAGGAACATTTTTTACATTTAAACTTTTATTCTATCTCTAACGGTTTACAAGATGGGTACTACGGACCCATGACCCAATTGACCCATGTTGCTCATTTACGAACTTGACCTCACTTTTTACGTCCTAAACACGCTGTAAAAATTTCAGCTTGATATCTCTTTTCGTTTTTGAGTAATCGTGACCACAGACGGACGGACGGACGGCCGGACGGACGGCCGGACGGACGGACGGACAACCGGAAATGGATTAATTAGGTGATTTTATGAACACCTATACCAATTTTTTTTTTGTAGCATCAATATTTTTAGGCGTTACAAACTTGGGACTAAACTTATAATACTATGTATATTTCATATATACATGGTATAACAACAACAAAAAAGTATGAAAATAAATTGAATTTTTGCTACACACAAATATAAAATAGTGCTCTACGTATGTAGCATGTACATACCTACCTACGTACGTAGAACTACGTCTATACAGATAAGTCTGTCTCTCTGATAACAAAAAGTTGATTAAGTTGTAACGATATTATTTATATATCTTGATATCTTTATTTATGTAATGCGATTATATTACAGATATTTTTTTTTTTTTTTTATTTTTTTTTTTTTCGGTTCAGGTTTTTTGTTTTGTTTTTTACCTGGTTATGGACTATGAGACGGTGTATTATTCTGGATATAGTTTATTATCTTTGGTAGATATCGATATTTATTTGTAGAATTGTATAAGTTCTGGAAAATGTATAAATATAGTTGAATTTTTATATTTTATTACATTTACCAAAGAGTTTCTTTCTCACTATGATAAGTTTATGTGCAAATATGTATTATGTAACCATAAAAACAAATCCAATACGACGGAGAAAAGTTTTTAGTATTTATGCTAGTCGGCATACTTTATCAGTTATTAGTACACCTCTCGAAAGTCTTGTAATGTCAATTATACCTATTTGAAAGTCTTGTAATGTCAATTATACCACTTTGAAAAAATCGAGAAATCGCAAAAAAAATTTTTGTTTTGGAATTTGATGAAACTCGGTGGATGGGGTAATTATGACCCAAAAAATATAAAAATCAGGTTAATTTAATGATTGAACCTATAAAAAGTTACAATGTCAGTGAGTATCATGGGCAAAACTTCCCGACCAAACATTTAAAATCCATAGAATGATGAACAAAAGGGAAGATAAGCGAGGACTACAACGCGGTAGTGTTTGTTTTTAAAGTAGAAATTAGATTAGAGTAGAGTAGAGTATCTGCCAGTTTTTCATAAATTCAATGAAATTAATTATGAACGCATTACGGTTTCTTCAATTGAATGCATTTTTAGATAAAAAAAAATTGAACTATAAATATAAAAATGTATGTTATTTGATAAGAAGACTAGACGCTATGCCCAACCATATCATTCATCAATAATACAAATATTATAAAAATGGTTCACTATCAATCATGTTTTTGTTACAACAGGAACAGTGAATATGATATGATATTCAATATTGAATCTATTTATCTGTTGTGGAATATAAAATGGTTGACTATTATAATATAAAGTACTCTAGTACTTTATTTAATAGTACTTTTGAATTGAATTGTCTCGCTTCAATTCAATTGTGTTTGGTTTTGTGGTCATTTGACTACAATTCATATTGATTTTAAAATATATATATATAAAGCTCTCTTTTATCGTCTAAATAGCTATAGTTATTGTTATTATATGACTACTAATGGATATTATTGAATATTAGTTATACTTGATTTTCACTAATTTTTAGTCAAAATGCAAATTCTCGTTGCGCTTTTATTTAAATAAGTTTTTGAAGTATTATTAAAAATTTTTTCTTTGTTTTTGGTGTAGCCATCTTCAACTGTGTTTCATTAAAAATACTTGTATAATCTAGGAATAAACAATGAATAAAGATCGAAAAATTCCCGGAAAATTTTTGCATGAATCTTCTATTTGTGGTTCTAAGCCAAATTCAAAACTTTCCATCGATCGATATATCGCTACAAAAGTTACCCGGGGGTCAAAGATCACAAAATACGATTTTTTACAAATACTTCAATAACGGTCGCTGTTATCGAAAAAATTGTCATTCTTATCAAATTTATAAACTAGGAAATTTCCTACAAAAAAACATTTACCTTTTTCGTAAGGTTAACGGTTTTTAAGAAAAATCCATTCAAAAACTTAAACCGTATAAGTATGCACTCCTACAGATACCGTTATCTGTATTTTTTATTTTTACGCATTCCATTCTCATTGAAGAGCGAAAATAGAAATGGAGCTAGTCCATACTTCAAAAATATCATCGTCCAATCTTTTTGTAAAGCGTATTTCAATTATATCTATATTTTATTTATTTTCTTAAAAACCGTTAGTCTCACGAAAAAAAGTATGTTATTTGTAGGAAATTTCTTAATATACAAATTTGATAACCACTATTTTTTTTCGATAACCGTGTAAACTGGTATATTCTTTTCTATAGTTTACTATAAAGCTCCGAGTACTGAAACAATTAACTTGAATAGGTGAAATATAATTTGACAATAATAATATTATGAAAAATTTATTTCTAGTTAATTTAATAATAAAAATTTAATTTTGCATGGATAGCAAAACTTTTTACCATTATTACAATTTCAATTCTTTCTTTTCTAACTATTATTATAATGATACGTTCGAGTTTCGATTCGATTTTATAACATTAATGTTATAGATACCAGACATTCGATTCTGTACAACATTTAGGTTATAGATATCAGACATTAGAGTCTATAACACTAATATGTATGGTCCATTAAACTCAATGCGTTAGTATATACTAGTTTGGGTTAATGATTTAATTTTTTTTTAATTTTTGAAAGATAATTTCAGAACACCCTAAGGGTACATTCAAAATGTAATTAAAAATTAAAAACGCAAAGTATTTATTTTTATTGCTTTCTATATCTATCCAGTGTTATTTGTTAATGAAACGATCATACGGTTTGAAACAAAATTTTTACGATAAGCTATTATAAATTTTTTTTAAAGAAACGATTAAAATTTTCGTGTTTGTAAACAATTTTAAAATAAATTTAATAAAATGAAAATTTCTGTTTTTTCTGAAATTCCATCATCAGTACAAAAGCAATAGCTCCATTTCCTTCGCTAATTCGCTAAAAGTTTTGGAAAAGCTATTCATAGATTTTTCAACGTATTTTATACGATATATAAACATAGTTAATATAATATAATAATATTTATGATTGATCAAAGATAATATAATAATATATATATTGTATTATATAAATAATATTTTTATTTAGTGATTTATATTGAATACATCAAAATATAATGGCTATTATATTTATTAAATGTATCTCCTATCTACCCTATCTACACATTTAGTGTGTTTATATATATATATATACTTTTGGTTTGTATAAACACATCATCATTGTATTGTGTAGTGAATGAAAAAATGTAGTCCATCACTACGTTTATTGTAAATGGTAGCAGAGCGTAGTTAGAATTGTTGTAATTCAATTTGTGTTCTTCTTAGCTCCAAGTGTATGTAAAACAAGGGAAAACAAATAATTGACTGAGTTAATTGTTGAAATACCATGTATAAACAGTGTTGATTACGCATCATTTGTTTTTTTGTTACTTCATTAAGTAACGAAAGATAGCCAGGCATGCATAACTGATAATTCCCATATATAATTTGCACTTTATTTGCGCCCTCACGGTTGAACATTGATATTTACGAAAACATGTTTCAAACAAAAGTTGTTAATCTTTTTATAAGGAACATTTTTTACATTTAAACTTTTGTTCTATCTCTAATGGTTTACAAGATGAGTCCTAAGGACCCAAGACCCAATTCTTTTTATGTCCTAAGCACGGTATAAAAATTTCAGCTTGATATCTTTGTTCGTTTTTGAGTTATCGTGTCGAAAGACAGACGGACAACCGAAAATGGACACTTCAGTTGATTTTATGGACATCTATACCAAAATTTTGTTCAAAGCATAAAAACCTTTAAGCGTTACAAACTTGGGACTAAGTTTAATGTACTTTGATACATATCATATAGACATGGTATAAAATTATAGTCTTATTACACTGTAACAACGCTATTCTTTTCTATTTGCACCCAGTCTACTACACCGAACTGAAAAGAACATGCGATTTGAGTGAATAGATGATATAGATGTGTATTGTATATATTTATTTATCTATAATATATATCTGAAGTGGTCGTCTTCGTCTATATCACTCCTACATCACTTCAAATTTTTACTGAATGATTTATATGATTCTCATAGTCTACGCTTTCGTTTTATCCTCATAAAAATTCAATATATGAATCAATTCATTGAATGGATTTTATTAAACTACTACGTCTTGAAATTTAATAATAACAATTGGAAAATTGATTTTCTTTTTTCGTCTTTTTAAATTTTAAATGTCATTGAAAATGAAAGAGCACGTTCAATATTGCATTTTATTACATATTTTATAAATTCAATAAAAATTACTGCTGAGAGACATCTTTTTTAAAGTCAAATTTAAAAAAATTCAATAGTTTTATAGATTATTTTGAAAAAAATTTAATTACATAAGAGAACAGACTCAGAAGCACAGACGATTTGAAATTAGTTCTCTATTTCTACAAAATTTTTCATGAAATGACAAATAAATAACTGCCGAGCGAGGATGCCAAATTCACTTGTCACACGGAAGTGGTAATTTAAGTGTGACAAGTTAATTTGAACGAATTAACATTTGTATGATAAATGAATGAATAACCCTGTACATACATGTACAGTAAACATTACAATAGAAGTGTTATAATAATTTGATTTATTATATCTGTCAAATATTAAATAAATATGTTATTTATCTAACAAATCTGTATTAACATTAAAAATTTATAGCTTTTTTACTATTGAACGAACTGAATTCGAAATTCTATATAACTATTATTAATAATATTATTATGATTATTTTGTGAACATTTTAGTACATATGTACATATACACACTGCTACCGCTAAGTCTAGCCATTGATGTGAATTGAATTCTCTTATAATAATTTTGCATGATTACATATATTTTAATTTATATACAATACTAGTAGGTACCCACCCGCTTTTCTGGGCAATTTCTCCTTTAAAAACAAAGACTATCACGTTATTGCCCTCACTTAGGCTCCTTTTGTTCACAATTTTATGAATTTTTTTTTGGCGGGGAAAATTTTCCCCATGATACTCTAACATTGTACCTTTCTATAGGTCCAATCATTAAATTAACCTGTTTTTTTAAAGGCTAATTTGGCTTTTAATGCAGCTTTCTAGAAAACAGACATTTTGAACAAAGCTTCGAATTTTTTTTTCTTTAATTGAAAATCTGCTTATTTCTTCGTCTCATATGTGATTACAAACTGCAATTCTTGGTCGATTTTAACAATTTTCCAATATTTATGATCAACTTGACGAGTTTAACTGCAATCGTTTTGTATGGCTGGCTTTGAAGGTAACAGCTTCTATTGAAATATATACCTACTACAGCATGTAATCAAGTAGAAAATGAAAATTGGTGATGAACAAATTGAGTTCAAAGTTTATAGAAAGGGGTGTATATAAACTTATTTTGTTGTTGTGTTTTGTATTATTATCAAAAAGTTTTTGTGTACACCCCTCCTTACCTACATACAAGAAAACATTATCATTATTATATATGTACAGAAAGATTCATACTTATTCGAGGAATAATTCATTATTTAAAATTTATTATGGATTATCATCATTCACTTTAAATTGTAAGAAAAAACCGTTGAATTTGTTGTTGAAAATCTTTGGTGAAATCTAATGAAAGCCAGCCGTTAGTTATTTTCTTTTAGAAATTCAACGGAGTACAATTTAAAAAAATTAGCTTACTGAAAGTATTACTGCGATTGTGAGCTCAGATCATCTCCAATGAGAAAATTTTATTAGTACTTAAAAATAAAGCCAATATGGACGTTAAAAACTTATAAGAACAGTAATTGAAGATACTGTTGTTAATTTCATGCATTCCAAAAAAATTTTTTTAGATTGATTGGATCGACACAGGCTGATTTTTCAGATTGGGTCGACATTCAACTAAAAAGATATAGAATAGAAACAGCAAAAACCATTGCGTTGGGCAATCAAAATACAGTATACGCGTCATCCGATTTCTTAAATATTTCGGGCAACTGACATCTCATTCTTTTTGGAAAAATTATTTTTGCATCTTTTATGTAATAATTATCACCTTATTTGAAAATTAATTATTCTGATTTCAATTTCTTTCAAACTTCTTGTATAATCAAAAACCATATACAATTTTCTACTTTATCAATAAGAAAATTCGATTTTATTATATGCTTTTTGTGACTTTTTTTCGAGTTCAATAGAAAAACTTAAATGTTAAATTAGTTTTAAATTAATGTTTGTCTATCTATACTATATCTAGGAGTTATTTTTTTCTGTACAAATGAGTCTGTTATATTATTACAATGTAATTTTGTTTGTCTGGTGGGAAATCTTTTGAATACGACACACACACAAAAAACAACACGAAATAGATACAATTTTCTAATTTAATTAGAGAATTGAATTGGTTTAGTTTGTTTTTTTGTTGCTATTGTTGTCAGGCAATTCGATATTTATATTTTGTATTCAAGTGTTGTCTAATGTTTTTCATTCAATGTTTTCTCTCTGGAAATCTTTTCCTTCAAGAATTTTTCTATTACAAGTTTAAAGTGTCGTTTTATTTAATGTAAATACTGTTTAAAGTGTTGTATAGAGTTACAATAAAGATGTTTTTTCACCTTAATAATTTTAGAACTATATGCAGTAAATCTAGGTGTAGCTCGGTTGAGACAGGCACAATATTACACAGCTCATCAGTCTCTAATACAGCTCATCACAGTCTAAACTCATGGAGTATATCAGAAAAGAAGGCCATCAATTGTTTCACAGTTACTATTATAAATTTTTAAAAAATTCTTTAATTTATGGTTTAGAATAATTATCATAGATGGTGTAGTTAAATGTCAGAATAAATTTAATTTATTTTATTTTATTTTTTTAATATATCTTTATAAATTATAGCTCATGTGTTATTCTGATGTATGAACTATATTGTTGTATAGTTTCATTCAAATCCATTCGCTAGTTTTTGCGTGAAAGCGTAAACAAACAAACAAACAAAAAGACATCCTTACTTTCACATTTATAATATATAGGGATTATTTGAGACTTCATACTTTCAGGGAAGAATAGAATGTTAATCGGAGATTTATGGGAATTCCTGACTGGCCCTCAAGTCCTTAATTGTTTTATCTGAAATTCATCATTCTTAAAAAAACACCCTTTTTCTAAAAATAAAACTATGACGTCATTTTACGTATCTTCTCGATAACAAATAAATAAACTCCAAAAAAAATAAGTGTGATGTCATTAACATTGACAATATTATAAATAATAATGACGTTCTAGAAAAAAATTGTATCATTGACGTTATCCGTGTCATAAGCATTTATTTACAAAAATGACAATTTAAAAAAAAAAAAACAAAAAAAAAAAAAAAAAAAACAGATTTAATGTATATAAATTTTTTGTTAATACACCCATTTAGAGTAAATTAGCACGTTTAATCGTTTTAAATTCCATTTATTATGAAAATACATTTACTAAATTAATACGAATTATGTATGAAAAAGGAAATTTTACTTGTAAATATTATGTGTGTATTTACAGAATGAATTAGAACATTAATCAATTACAACATTTACAACATGTACAGTATGATCCATTGCAACGAACCGAAAATAGTAGTTACAAGGCTGAAGACTTTGTTTGAGAGGTTAAAATTCCTGAAACAAGTGCAATTTACAAGATTTTAATAACCCCCGACAAATTTTCCGAGTACGGAATCTTAAGCTTCACTTGAAACATAGCTAAAAACACTCTCCATTTACTTACCTTTCAAACGAATCAAAAAATATCTAAATCGGTTCATTCGTTTTGACGCTACAATGGCACAGAGATACAGGCAGACACCTAGAGATCAAACTTATAACATCCCTTTTTATTTGGTTAGGGGATTAAAAATATATGCGAAAGTAGGTGCATTTATTTATTATCTTTCGTAAGCGTGTTATCCAAAAACCCAACTCAAGATAGCTGAACCCAATATGAACCCAATATGTATTTCCCAGTTCCTTTTCTAAGAGGATTAACTTTTTCAAAATTTTACGTTATTTTTAAAACTGGAATCTATAATAACAACTTACCAATAACCAATGGCAAAAATAGCCCGAAGAATTTAAATTTCATACTTTTGCATACAAACAGTTTTTAAATCTAAGCCACATTGACAATCAGTCTTCAGCCTACCTACATCACATATTTCATTCTGACAAAATACCCACTTTTCAATAACAATTCTGTCCAGTAAATTACAATAGCTGTGCAATAACTTCAGAATATTTTAAGATATTAACATTGTATTCTGGACACTACATTTTATCCGTTCTACTTTCACAGATAGAAAAAGATCTGAAATATTTTCGCAACAACTTGACGACAACAAAAATGTCTGACACTGTACACCTATGATTATAATACATGTATGCTAAATATGTTTATGAATATTCTATACATAATTAATATGTGTTTAATAATTATTATTATTATTATAATGTGACTGACACTGATGTCACCAATTTAGGTTAGACGCCAAACCTAATAATAGAACCTAATAATAACAATAATAACAATAATAATAATAATAGTAACACTACCTTCCTTACCCACCTTTAACAATAATAAATAAATAACTTTATTTATTCATACAGAAATAAATATATTTTCTACTTATTAGAAAGTTTTAAATAGTATTTCTAGTTTTTCGTAGTAAACATATTGTAAGAAAAAAATAGTTTCTTTTAATAAAGTACAAAGTGATCAATTTTTTTTTAATCTAAAAGGCATTTAGAACTATAGAAAACCGAAACAAATTTGGAAAATTCATAAAATCCCTTGAAATGCTATCAATTTGTTAGTAATGAGTCAAATTTTGCCATTTTTTAAAATAGCAAAAAAATTAAAATAATTGTTAGACCTAAAAAATTTTTGCTTTAATTTACTTCAACTTAAGATGAAAGCTTTATAAAACCCACTCCAGATGAATTAACTCTAGCACAAACTGCAGGCAATAAGCTATTTTGACTCTACAATCCACTAAACCATAATATTTTTACCAATTTAGAAAGCCTAACCTTTTACTCTTACAAGCGCTTCCAAATTGAATTTTAAGGAATTGAATTAAAAACGCCTGAGAATCGTCGTGAATACACGAGCTTTTAATAAAAGTTTGGAATCTACTGTGCCTAGGATATTCAGCAAGGCAAACCAATACTTCCAATTTGTAGCATTGGTCTTGTAACGATAGATGAAAACTTGTGTCGTGTTGTTGAATGCCGTATGCCATAATCAACGCGAATTCAATGAACTGCAGTGAGAGATTGACTAGATTAGATCAACTTGTATTAAGAACTGATATATTTAAGTAGCAACTAGAATACACAGTACTAGAATGTATACAAAGATACATAGAAATTGTTACTTGTTTTTCTTCCACTTCTTCTTACTTTATTTTGTTACAAATAAAATAAAAAAGAAGTTATTTTGTATTGAATAAAAATTTTGTAATGATTTCTATTCAACGATAGCAGATAGCAGATAGATGGATAGATGATCGAAAGAATTGAAATAAAATTGATGAAAAGTTTTGATTACACAACACAAAATAAAACAACATTATGTTTTTATATACAAGATGTACCAGGATAATTATTGTTCGTTTTATTTACGTTCAGTATTCATTTTGAAGCCGAATAAAACGGTTTTTAGAGGTGCACATCTTTAAAGAAAAATATTTTCAATATCAATGAAACTGGTTTTATTGAAAATATAATTTTATGTCAATAATGTTTGATTATGATTTCGACATGTGGCCGAATGTTCAATTTTACCGACTTTTCTCAGCAATTGTGGTCGTATTTCGCCAATAACTTGCCGAATGGTATATTCCAATTGTTAAACCATCTCGAAGATTTGTCGACTTCACTTATTCCCAAAGAAAATAATCTGATCGGGTTAGATCGCATGACCAATTAACAGTCCCATTATTTGAAGTTAATCACAAATTTCATCAATATTCGACTAATAGCGATCGGGTGTATGATTAGAGAATGTGCAAGCCCGCAAGAACCCAATTTGAGCCTGTTGCCATAGTTCTGTTCTAAGCTATCGGTTGTTAACTCAAATATCTTTACCAAGAAGAATATTGTTTCTAAAATTAGATTACAGATTCTCTAACACACTCTGTACAACTTTGTATTTGTATTGTAGGTATGTTTACTTGTGTTTGTGGGATAATTTTTACCAAAAGTAGGAAAAGAAAAAATAAGCAAAACTTTTTCTACAGAAAAAAAAAGAAAAAGAAAATTGTACCACTAATCATATATTTCAAAAGTAATAAGATATATTTATCGAATTTAAGTGATAAATTTTATTTTTCTCTGAAAGTAACGGAAAAGTTTTCAGTTATTTTTGATATTTTATAATTGCATTTATTATTGAAGTTGATATACAGCAATATAGCTGTGAAAAAAGTCGAAAAATCAAAAGTTGCAATTTAAGGTAGTACTATCGTGAAATTTTTGGAATATGAACGACGTTTGTTAAAAGCATAAACACAAAAAGCAACTTCCAAATTTGCAGTTGAATATATGTATAAATGCAATTTCGTAGTATTATTGTACACTATTGTCACAAATAATGCACGATATGACTATAACGATTGTCTCTCTTAAGAATATGTCCAATAACGAAAGGCATTATATTTCTAAACGTCGTATTTTGTTCATACCAAAAATTAAATTACAAGAAATTTGTTTAGTACAAATTTTTGAGCGACGGAATATCTATTGAGGGTAATTAAAAAATATTTAAAGTTCCTGAATTGGAACATTCTTTTTGGAAATTTTTAGATTTTTCCTTTAGAGAGACGCTTTGATCAATTTTTTATTTGGCAACTAATTCTAACTTCATTCTTTTATTTTTACTAGGGTGATCAAAGACAGGCTAAAATGTTTACGAAAGTAAATTTGCTCGCCTTTCGTGATAAATACAATTTTAATTTTTTTGTTTCGTATATTTAGTTTAAACAAACAACTGGAAAATTCCAATAACGTAAGATAACAATTTAAGTTATAGAAACATTACCTCAAAACTTTTGAAAAAAACGATTATCAAGAATCAATAACGTTAACATTTTTTGTAATGCATATATTTGATGGTTTAAGTGACTATAAATACCACTGAGACTACCTGTTTCTACGTCAAAGTAAAAAAAAAGGTTTGACCTCCAGAGAAATACCAGTAATGATGATCATCGAAAACTAAGTATGGGATAAAATATTTACCCTCTAGTTATAAATTTATGAATCTTATAACATCAAAAATAAAACGAAGAAAGTACTTTCATTTCAGGATATCAAAGTGTAATAAATACCGTATCAGGGAAAAAAAAAATATATATATATATATATATATAGGGAACAGAAATACAATTTTATTGAAATCGATCCAATAATTTTTTCGTTTTTTTTGTGGATTATACCCCAAACGACTAAACATACTCATTTTGTGTAATGTTTTTCTATTTTGTTTACGGTATTTATTGTCTGTTGTGTATCCTTTTTCCTAGAATGTTATTTGAAGCAAAGTAGGAAACCGAATAGTTTATGAGGGTCATTAAAGTTATCATATAAATTTTTTTTTATTGTTTAAAAATGTTATTTTTCATTTAGAAATATATAAAAACATTGTATTTTATACTATTTATTTATATAAAATTATTTTCAATACATCCTCGCAAGTAATGTTCAATAATGCAACTCTGTAGATTGTCTCGCAATGATCGAATTTGGAAAATACAATTTTCATCAGAAAATTTCATTGAATATTTTTGATTCTATCCTACTTTATAGGTTAGGTTTATTCAGCCATAAAAAACTACCTAAAAGAGAAGAAATTTGGCAGCACATATTGTCGAATCTAATAAATACATAATATTGGTTATTTGCGGAAATCTATCTAACATGAACTCTTCTAGTTTTTCAAACCCTTAAATTACAAAACTTCCATCAGGATCAATACATTTTTGAAATATATAATAAATACAAACAAAAAGACGAACACGGACAAATTTAGTGGGATTTATAAAACTACATGCGATTCGTGTGATTTATATATGAAATATATTATCAAGGTATACTAAGCTTAGTCCCAGGTTTGTAACGCTTAAAAATATTGATGCTACGAACAAAATTTTGGTATAGGTGTTCATAAAATCACCTAATTTGTCTATTTTTGGTTGCCCGTCTGTCTGCCCTCTGTCCCTCTATCAACACGGTAAAGGTTAGGATGTAAAAAGTGAGATCGAGTTCGTAAATGAGGAACATAGGTCAATTGGGTCTTGAGTCCGTAGTACACATTTTCTAAAACGCTATACATAGAACAAAAGTTTATATGTAAAACAAATTTGTTTTAAAAAAAATTAACAACTTTTGTTTGAAACATTTTCCGTAAGCATCACTGTTTAATTGTAAGGGCGCAAATTATATAGTACGTGTTTTATAATAATATCAGTTATATATGTGTCATATGTATTTATGTGTGGCTATCTAAGAGTGGCTATATTTTTTTAACCTACAAGGCGTTTTTTTTTACATGGTATTTCAACAATAAATTCAGTCAATTTTTGGTTTTCACTTGTTTGTAACTATTTTTGACTTTGTACTTTATTTACCGAATATTTGATTTTATTTGAATGAGACAAGATTTGTATTTTGCGTAGATTTAACTTGTAATTAAAATGGTTATTTTCAACATACATAATTTTACCATGAAAAAGAGACTATGATCTCGAAACAATTGTCACAAATTTTACTACAAAATGAATCTTGATAAATATACATCCAAATATATGATGATGTGAATGTTCATTTTTAAGTTATTTTTTTAATGAAAGATTTCCTCTCCTCATGTTTTAAGAAGAAAAAAACTAGAAAAAAATTTACACTCTGAATATATAGCTGTAGATAATAGAAGTATTAAAATAAGAGAACTTGATGAAACACAAAGTAAAATAAAATAAAAAAAATAAATGTTAAAACATTCTAAAAAGATTAATATTTACTTGAAAAATGTTATCTTTTAATGGAAAATGTCAACATTGTTTTTATAATTCACGTTTTTCATGTCAGATTTATTTATATTGATAAATTATACGCAAGATATATTATATTATACTTTACTCAGCTCATATTGTACTTCTGTAGTGTCTGTCTGTCTGTCTGTCCATCCGCACGGCCGTGTACTCTTATTAACTGATGAAAACACGGGGTAAAGGACGGAGAAGTGCTTATCAATTTGTCTGTATTTGTCATGTTTATCTCACATTTCTGTAAACAGTAATTATGGGTCGTATGGTCCGACACGTTAATTCAAAGATTTACCTTAAAAAGACTCCATGTTTGTATAATTGTTTACTGTCCTTTCAAGAACAAGTAGCTTGTCTCATGCAGAACTTCACAATGTGATACCCGTGGCTAAAAACACGCTAGATAAGTGATACAAAATATCAATTTTAATTTTATTTATTTTTAGGCAATTTTATTACAGGTATGATATACAAATTGCATAATGAACAAAATTAAATCTTTAGATTATTTCTCTTGTCTGTTTTTTCCAAAGCGGTACATTTTTAGACCGTGAGTCTAAACTTCCCCCCCCCTAAAATTTTCAGAATTGACAAGGCTTAGTCCAGATTAAGTTAGGCTAGGTTATATTGGCTGTCCACGAAGTACACATTTAGACTATAGAGCCCATTGTTATACCATATATGTGTTTTACCACCTTTCCGCTGATAATTTCATTTATCAGCTCCTCAATTTCAGAGGCTGAGTGCACCTCCTTCATGCATATACCATGCACTACACAAGCCCATCACAACTATTAATTAAATTAATTTTGTTGTGACGGCGGGAATCGAACCCACTACCTTAAGCATACCATGGACGAGATTGGATACGCCTTAGCCAACTGAGCTAATAGGGCTAATTAGACTTAGTCCAACTTCATAAAAAATCAAGCTTTTTATCCAATATTGCCCTGGTGCTCGTACTTCCTTAAAGCACCCGCGATCTTCATCAACTTTCACCCACCTTGAAATATTAAAGATAATATCATAGATAAAGTTTTAGAAAATTTCTTAAGAATTTACCAATTAACCCAATAATTTACCAAAGTAAGAGTTTTTAATCAAGTACTGTAATCTTTCGTTATTAATCTTCCAATTTCTTTATGAAATATTGTAAGTGAATGTCGCCTTATAAAGTTAATTTTTGCCTATGCAATGCATTGTAAAGTTGGTTATTGTTTTTATAAAAAAGTATTATTCACATTTTATTATTTCCTTTCGTGAAAATGATTTCTATAACTCTTTTTTTTTTTTATTAATTTCTAAGAGCACTTTTTTCTGTAAGCTTTCCGACCAAAGAGAATAGTTAAAAAACTTTTTCAAAAAGTTTCTACTTAATATGGTTGAGGCAGGCACTAAGTGAGCAGTATGGGATATTCGGTTTACGAGTTGAGTAGAATGGGAAGATAAAACTCGTATGAGTTAATTGAGTGTAAAAATATACTCTCTTTAAAGTTTTTAATATGAAAAAAATATTTTTTTCTAATCCAATACCATAATATAAAAGTTCGTAACTTTTTATTTTATATTTTTTTACATTTTTTTTTTTTGTAATAAATAATTATGAATTATTAATGTAGTCGAGCTTTTTTTGTAGTATTTTTATTTATGCATATTGTGTTCTTAGAAGTACAATGTATTCAAATAACCGCACAAAAACAACCAGTCATCAAATGCAACCGATTTTTGTACTTATGGTCAAAATTACCTTATATACTGAGTTTTATCGAAATTGGAGATAAAAAAAATTTTGCGTTTTTTTGCAATTTTTTTAAGGGGCACCCCTTTAAAAAAATCGAAAAAACGCAAAAAAAATTTTTGCTTCGGAATTTGAAGAAACTCGGTGGATTGGGTTATTTTGGTCCAAAAAGTATAAAAATCCGGTTAATTTAATGATTGGAGATATCGCGATATTTTGACCGATTTTGGCCCATATCTCAAAAACTATTCGACCAGTCATCAAATGCACCCGATTTTTGTACTTTTTGGGCCAAAATTACCTTATATTCTTAGTTTTATGGAAATTGGAGAAAATTTTTTCGATTTTTTGCAATTTTTTTAAGGGATACCCCTTTGAAAAAATCGAGAAAAACGCAAAAAAAAATTTTGTTTTAGAATGGGATGAGACTCGGTGGATGGGGTTGGCGGAAAAATTGATACGAGCCGTTCATACGAGTTGGTTGTGCACTAGAAAATATGTTTTTAAAATTATTATTGAAAATATTGTAGGTAAATTGTTATTGTCGAAAAAATTAAATTAAATAGTAAAATATATCAAAGTTTTAACGAATGTATCGAACCCGGAAAGAATCGTTACAATATCATATAAACAAAAATATTTTGCACAGACTTTTTAAATACATTGCATATGCGCTAGAAATGAGTGTAAAAAGTGAAGTTTTAATGGTTTCTCATACATATAATACGTTCATATACCTACTAGCTACTATACGTATTACGTATCCAGTGACTAAACATAAGGTTGGTTGTCATTTTGTTAGACATTATATTATTATTAGTTATAAAAAGTTTTTGACTTTATGAAATATAAAATAGAATATTATATTAAATATTAATTTTCAAAGTGCACTTATATTACGTACAACTGTACCTAGCTTATATGTGTAACATGTACTTAGTTTTACTATAGTACGTGTTCTCTATATCTATATATCTGTACTTACGAGAGACAAAGCTTTCAAAAACTTTAAATCAACCTTAAGGTAGTTCATGAAAGAAGGAGCTTTTCTTAATAATTCAATAAAATTAGATTCATTAAATAATTCTGTATTTAAAAAAAAAAAAAAAAAATTGTTCACCGTCCATGGTATGCCATATTAACAATCAAAATGTTTGTAATTTACGTGTATTCGGAGTATAAAAAATTTGATGCAAAAGATTATAAATTCAAAAAAAGCGTATTGAAACATTGAAGGCGAATTTTTTGGTACCAAGAAAACGGTTCAAGCCCGTTTTATTGAAAAGTTCTAGTCCGTTTTATAGATGCAATGTCTTAGTATTGTAGACTGTTGTCACAAGTAGTGCACGAATATAAAAGTATGTTTTTATGGATTTGAGGACTATAACGAGTGAACTACCTTAATAATGATCAAACAACTCTTAACAACTCAACGAGCCTTTTCATTAAATTTATATCTACTATTAATGTGTTCTTACAGTCTAGCTTCCAGGTATCAAAAAAGTTAAATATACTCATTTTTTGAGCGAATTTAAGGTAGTAGGTATGAGCACCAAGGCAATTTTAGATTTACGGTTGAAATTATTTGTATCTTTTCTTCAACTTTGATTATTAATTTTGTTATAATTTCATGAATTTATACGAAAAATAAGAATAAAATTTTACGATATCTGCCTTGGTTATCGAAATATCGAAAGCTAAATAATTTTCGATATATTGAAAATTACTCCAGATATCGAGAAATTTTATTCTTACTTTTATCTTATATTGCCAAGTTAATACATAATTCATCATCAAAGTTAAAAATATATATGATTCAAATTAGTGTCCCCACTACCGTGCTCAATTTTTAATCAAAAAATACACAATTCATTTAACGATTGAACAAGTATCTTAGAAGATACAAATTTAATGAATTTTTAAGGTTTTTTGAGTCCTAATTCCTATAAAAACTCCCTTGAAATCTAATAATCTATTCAGAATAGATAGCATTTTGTAAGCTGATAATTAATTTTGTATCGTCTAGGTAAATTTTTTACCATTTATAAATAATATTATGAGCTTTCTAGTAATAAAACAAAGGAGACAAAAAAAACCAATTCGTTAACGAAAAACAATAAACACTATATTTTATTACCTCATTTTTAATTAAAAAATTTGAGCTATTTTTCGGACGAAAGACAATATAATGATTTTATATATATTTTTTTATAAAATTTATTGATTCCTATCCACTGTATATATATTGAATTCGTATTTGTATGATATATAAATAAAAGATACTTTTATAGTAGGTAGATACAGATATTAGATATATCTGTATATATCTGTACCCAACCAAAGTATATTCGTAAATATTTAATAACACATATGATATAATAGCAACAACAAAGCTTCTCTTACCTGGATACTAGCAGCCACCTCATCCAAGCTACACACCTATATCTGCTAAGCTTTCAGGTGTATAATAAAAGTATGTATTTATTAGAATCTGGACTAAAAGTCTCTTAACCATGAAAACTTTACAAAAATTCAACAATGAAGGTATAAACAATCGGCATCACGACTAGAAAAATCGAGAAAAAACGTAAATAAAAAATACTCTTTAAAGGACAAGCTTTTATTGTACTAAAAAGTAGAAAATAATTTTTTCTCTAAGTCACTCATACATGGCTATTTGTAAAAACTTGAGGTTTTAATTTGTAAAAACAATTTTTTATTTCAAGACCCACTCTTTTAATGGTCTACATATTCCACAGACCACTGAAATTTTTTTTACTGATAAAGATAATTTTCATTTGAATAATTTCATACTTTTGTAGGTTCGATAGAATTATAGATAGAAACACCACTAGATGAATTATTTAAAAACTTCGCTATATTTTAATGTTTAACACAAAAGTTCGTTAATTGTTGCACACAAAATCAATTTACAATCATGATTTCTAAATATATTTACAAACAATTATTGTTCATACGACACTGTAATATCCACCGTTTGTATGGACTGTCCGTAAGGAACTCTTAATATAGACTGTTCATACTGAACTTTATATCGACTGACTTTTACACTACCCGTGACTTGACCTTTACATATAAGCCATTTCCATGGAAACCATCTTCTTCTTTTGTTATTCATTCAGCCACCTTAAGTGTCAACTTGATTATATTCATCTAGAAATGATTTTCACAGCCACATGATTCCAGACTCGTTACATATTCTCAACCTTTTATATCTTTATTGAAAATATAAAAATTCTTAAAGATTCTTCTCACTGCTTAAAATTTAATGTGGACTACTTTTCTTGTACATCCTGTAACAAAATATAATATTAAAGTAGATAAGTTTAGTGTGAAATAGTATTATATTAAATATAGTAACCATGTTTAATATAACGACCTCCTGTGGTTACTTACCTCTGCTATAGTAGGTATAGGTATAGGTCTATATCTATCTGTTTGTTATATGAATAGTATCTATATCTAGGTATCCACCTTTTTTACTATAGGTAGATAGTAGGTAGTTGTCGGTAGGTAGGTAGATAGCTACTTACCTATCTACCTACCAAACAAAGTGTTACACACGTATACGAAGGGTGTCCTGCAAATAAATATACAAATTTTAACGTAGTTTGGCCAATAGTCCTGTTACTGTACTTAATACTTAGATGTATTGTGTATACATATACTCAATAGGCACACAAAAGTGAAATTTTAGAGAAAACAAATGGAGAAAAAAATATTTTCTTTTCAAGTTCTTTATTTTACGAAATATTAATTATTTAAACACATTTAATTTTGTTCGAAAATTATCTGCCTGCTTACTTTAAGAGTATTTGGGTATTTGTCAACCAGTCAAGGTCAACTAGATATATTTACGTTGTTTCATGATATAAAGCTTTGAACAGAGCTTTTTATAAGCATTTTCTACTTAAAAATGTCCAAAGAACACCCTATATATCTCTTAAATATAATAATAATGGAGACTGTAGTATTATACACTTTTATGTATGGTTAAAACCGTTGAATCAAAATAGGTGTAGGTATCCCTTCTATTAAAATAGTGATGCCGTTATCACAAAAGGTTTCTACGAATATTATCCAGGCTATTTCTAGGAATATTACTAGAATATATTATTATAAAAAGTATGAGTTTTTATAGTTTTATAGGTTCATTTAATTTGAAAATAAAACGATAACATTTTTCCCTAAAATTCCCAGATCATTTAACTTTTAATCCTTAATATGTTCATATTCTCCGGTTTAGTATGTGGAATATGTATACAAAGGACGAAAATTTTTACAGGTTAAAAATATCGATTGAATAAGCAATAATATTTTTGTGGAGTCATTCATAAAAATTGTTCACTTCATTTTAGACCATAATAAAACTAATATTGTCACATTTTTATCGTGTCTTGGCGAGAAAGTTTATAGAACGAATTTTTTTGCTATAAAACTGATGCCTAGAAACTTTTTGGCTATCAAAATCGCTGTGTAAATTAACTTTATTAACGTATTTACTTTGTGAAAACGGTAACAAAGTAATCATTTGCTGATCTGCACTCATATGTAGGGTAACTATGCACTCTCTTCCGTATCAATACATACTAATACGACAGGTGAAGGAAATGACAAAAATTTGTCAAACGTAACTTTTAACTGCATACTTTCCTATATCGGTCTCTGAAGGATATAGTTCCAAATCGATTTAGTCTAAAATTTTCATTTAAATGAAAATTTTAAGAACTAGGAAATACATTTAAATAACGTCGTAAGAAATAAACTTAAATAAAAAATAAATTACATTTTATTAAAAAATCATCTTTTCCAACTTTTTTTGTTGAATTAGAAAGTAAAATATACATTTTTCCCTTCCTCGACTCTAGTAAATCTCGCAATGTTGCCGTTTATACTGGCTTCTGGATTAGATTAAATATTCGTCAAAAGTTTTTTTTTTTTTTTTTCGTTAACCTCACGGTAAATTACATCCTATTTAGACTCAAAGCATCCCTAGTTTGTGTATTTACATATATCTAATTTTGTTTGCAAAGTTTCTTTCTATAACAAAAACTCGAACTGAAATTTTTTTAAATTTCTTCTAAATAGTATGACTTTCTACCTTTTAAATTTCGTCAACTTTCAAAATTTAATAGCAGGAGACAGGGCCGGATGACAGGATGGCAGGAAACAGGAACGAAATGCTACTAGATCTCTTTGCAATATTTCGTTCAAAACTATTTTTAGTCTCATGTCATAAAAAATACCGTTTGAATACTTAACTATTCGTTTATTTAGTTATTTTTATAAAGTTATGGTTGCAGAATAAATTTTTTTCATGGTCTAATGTAAATGAATGTATCACCGTTGATTGATCTTGTTATTAAATTATCTCATTTAATAAATATAACACAGTAAAAACCATGCTTGGCTACGATCCATACACGCTGTTTAATAAAAGCACAAAATTCAATAAATAATATACACGGTAGAAAATATTAACCGCCACAAGCAGAGAAAGCTTTTATCAAACGTTAATTAGCTTGTTAATTAACAAAGTTATTTGCCTACCTCTGCTCACTGAGATCCATAGATGTTTATCATTAAACTTTGATCTTTTTTGTCATTTTACAGATGATTTTTTTAATTAATATGTCGACTTTTTAGTAAATAAAAGCGACTTACGAATTTCGAAGATGAATGCTACTAGAGCATTGCTAACATTATACCTTCCCTATAGTTCAGAAGGTATCTAACTTTCTAATGTAATAGTTTGTGTTTTCTAAATCCAAGGCGACATTTTTGTCTCGTTAGGAAGAGACATAAGCTTATTTTCCTTTTATTTTCGCCCTTGATTTTCGATTAATTTTTCCAACCTACTGTTTCAAAAATGGGCAACAAACTTATACCAATAAAAAAACATCCAAACACTATTAAGAAAATTATTTTCCCATACAAAAACCAGTGTCTTAAAAGAGAACTACGATAACAAGCTTTGGCGGAATTACAACAAGTGTTGAATAAATAGATGGGTATTAAAAAACCACAGTAATTTACAACCATATTGATAAAATGTTTGAATTGACTATCTAATAAAAAATAGCACACTCAATGGTCTAATATTCCGTAAACTACTGCTGTGTTTGTAAGATTTAAGCCTGTTTATGCTTACCATTTTGACCACTTGGGGTCGTTATTTTCCCAATACATTAAAGACAATTTGTCTTATCTTTCTAATTTAACTTAAGTAAGTGATCTAAGATGAATATAAAAATCTCTGGTACCATATCAATAACTTGATAATATTAATACACATCATTTATGAATGCATACATGCAGCATTTCCTGTCAATGTCATCAAATAATTCAATCAAATCAAACACAAAAGATTGAATCAAAGTGTTTTTAACCCACAGCTACAAGGTATCTATCTACGTCCTGCTAAAAAAGCTACAATGTATGTGTACCTCTACGTGGCTCCGTAGAACTGCTGTGATGTGCTACAGATATCTTATATAAAAGACAGCATGGCGGCATTAGTATTTTATATAAATACACGTAGTATCATATGTAGCATGAATGTGTTCTGGTTACGTATCGCGTCTACAACAGCTATCAAACTGCTTCAAAACCTCTGGTATACTTTATATATATATATATATATATATATATATATATATATATATATATATATATATATATATATATATATATATATATATATATATATATATATATATATATATATATATATATATATCGTATAATATAAAATATAATATAATACCAACTACTGTGTTTTGTTACGTTTATATTCGTCTTTCTTTATTATATAATCTTTTTGTACAGGGTGTAACAGAAGCCAAATTTAAATTATTGTTATGTGAAAGATAAAATAAGTGTATCTAATCAATTCGTGTAAAAATCATTTTTTGTCCTTAAATCGAATCCGAGCCTACTGAAATCTCAACAATTAAGCTATGTGATTTTTGGTAAATAACTTAAATAATGATCCACTAAAAAATCAACAAAAGAATTGTCTTTGCATGAGATTTTAGCATTAAATCGTTAAAACAAAATGTTTATTATGTAATTCAATTAGTTTGTCTTCCTTCTACCAAAATCATAGTTTGGAAAAAAAATTTTATAAACATTTTTTTTTATGTCATATTGATGATATCGATTCTGTTACAATATTAAGGTATTTCCAGCATGGTATTTGCAGTTTCTATGTTAAAGCAATGGTACAATTTTTTTTCGACAGAATTTAACGAAAAATTAAATTTAAGAATTTAATAATGCTTACTATTAATTCCCAAAGTTTCAGAAATTTTGACCGTTTAAAATGGGAAATAATTATGCCAACGTCCCAATTTCGATCAATTTACGTCAAAATTAATATCTCGAAAGTGAAAATTAATTTCTAAATTTTTTTTTTTAGAATTTTATTGTATAAACATTTTTTTCTACTTTTTCTTCAATATATAATAATATCATAAAAAATAGTTGGAGAGACCGGACATTTTACATGCTTTAAATGGGACATGACCCTCAAAATCGCGAACTTTGTCTATAAATATCTCGCGATCTAAACGGTCAAAAATTATGAAATTTTAGGAATTCATAAATAAAGCTATTATAAACCCGAGTAAAAAAATTCGGCCAAATCTGTCGAAAAGTGATTTCATGCTGGTACTACCTTAAAGTTATATCTCCTTTTACTACAAGCTCATATACTCTTATGTGAATATAATGAGAATTGTGTGAAGCCTCCCCTGGTACAATATTAAAGTTATATCTCCTTTTACTACAAGCTCATATACTCTTACGTGCATATAATTTAAAACTATTTAACAATATTGTAGCGGATCTACTACCTTAACTCATATGAGTAACAACGATGAGCTTAATGTACTTTAGCTGCGAATCTACACGAAACCGAAATAAAATGATATATTTTCTGATCACCCTGTACAAAATATATATATTTACTAAAATTATAAAACATAGAAAGTTTTAGATGAAAATTTTTTGTGACCTATACGGCTGCTATATGCTATGATGTGCTATGTATATTATTTTATACCTCTCTACTAGCTGGTATAGTGTAGAAATAAAATAGTACGCTATAGAAAATAGTTGATTTTCCAAAAAACTCATTCCACACGCTTCTCAATTCATCCATACTGATGATGATACCTATCCAGGCTTTCTACCTGCATACCCATCTATAATATCACTCCCACAGTGAGATGTGTTTGATATAAAACTGTATCATCATATAATATGAACACTTTCTTGTTCATTTCACATAACCCCTACAATGAACTAACGTCCTTAAAATCATCCGTATGTAAAATCAGGCTCAGATTAATAGAAACAATCTAAAAAAATAACCATCTCATATACAAGGTGTTCTCTAATTAACTGCAGAATTCTTGACTTCCTAAACAAGCTTATAAAGACGAACGAAAAAGTTATTTACCAAATTTCGATCTAATGCCTAATTTCCGTAATTAACCTAATTAATTAATAAAATTATATGACACAGTACTTAGAAATATAAAGATGTCTTTATCGTTGCATTTAATTATCATATGATCACCTTCTTAAATTTTTATTAAACCCCCACACAGTCACGATAAAGACATCCTTCTAATTTTAAATGCTCTGCCATTGTAGTTGGATAAATCTAGCGGATTTTGATAATAAATTCGATAAATTTTTGCAAATTGCTAATTTTTTTTTTTTTTAATATGTTTCTTTTGTTGTTTTTTTGGTGACGTTTTCTTGAATATCTCTGGTAAAATCCAATGATTTGCCTGAAATGTACGAGCTGTTAAAATCATTTTTCTCAAAATTTAGATTATATATGGGGCTTAAATTTATCCCTCTTATTTATGATCATAAGTTACATCTTTTTCTATATTTTCAATTCAATTTCTTCATTTATCGAAAAGTTATCAGATAAAAAGGAAAATGTGAGGTAACAGCCGTTTTCTTGAAATTTGGAGGTTATTTTGCTATATTCATGATTCGATAGCAGACATGCCCGATGCAGAAATTCTCAGCAAACATTTTTAGAAGCAGAGATATTCAAGAAACCGTCACGAAAGAAACCAATGTAGAGACAGAACCACGTATAGAACCAGTCCCCCAAATGTCTAAATTATGTCAACAACAAAAAATTGTATTCTATTGTCATTTTTATATCAATTGGTAATCTTTGAATCATTAATATAAATCACATCTAAAATCAGGCTTTCATTTATGTGCTTATTTCCGTCGAATCTTTTCGAATTCTGAAAAAAATGTGTATAAAATCAGTTAAATTTTTTTGAATTGGAGTATGCAAACATACATAGATCATAATATACATTTTATTCATACATTGTGTATTATAAAATATATCAACTCCCAGAGTTTGTTCTTGTAAACGAAGACTATATGTCATCGAAAAACAATGGTTTTTCAGACTATGAATATGTATCTGTGTGTGTGTGAATGTATGTTTTTTAAATAAATTCATTTGTTTTTATCCATGTTTTTTTGTTTTTAATGTTTGTTTGCGACTTTATACAAAATTAGTCATCCCTTTTAATTGGTGATCTGCATCTAATGAGTTTACGTTGTCAAATCGTTTTAAAATTGAATTTTGCTACAAAACATTTATGTAGAGAGAAAAAAACGGTTTTAAATCTTTTATCTGGGTGGAGTTTTATTTATTGTACAGGTTGATTTACCAAGTAAGTAAATGTAATTGTAAACCTGTATGTAAGAATAGGTTTTTCACTATGGTTATCTTTGTTCTATCTTTAAAAATTAGAACTTGTGGTTAACAAACTCAGGACTTACCGTAAACCAAAAGCACGAGATTTAATTTGTATGTATTACCAAACACCGTCTTCCCTGCAAAAATGCGCTATGTTTTATTTTCATTTGTCAGTCATTTCGGAACGGTTTTAACAAAACAACTTTATCCTCTACGAAAATTTTCGTAACCGTTGAATTCTTATTCTGTTTCCTTTGTTGTTATCACGAGAATGTGGAGATAAAGCTTGGCTTTACTCGTCTGGATATTTCGTGATGCCTTTGACTCGGGTACTAAAAAACCTTCTTTTAATCGTAAGTCGCAATAGGCGAGGCGAAACAGGCAAGACACTACAAATATCACCGCCACATTATCGTTCCTCGTCCGACTTTGTGCTACTTCCCAAGACTGTGGAGAAGGCATAAACAACTTTTTCATAGAATTGTTTTTTTATAACTTGTATATGGAAGTTGTACGAGCATTTTTCACCATATTTTTAAAACATTTTAAGTACATCGTTATTTTAAAATCCTCCTATAAAAATTAAAGATTTGTCTGCATTGAAAGCACATAAAACATAACAAAAAAGCTTTTTCTCATTTCATTTTTAAAAGTATAATATAATGATTTGATGTGTCTATGTATAGCAGGTTGCTGTTCACCTATCTATAATCAATGAAGGTAGATATATAGATATATAATTTCCTAATTTACCAAATGTCAATCAATCAATCAATATATTTATTTAATCTATATATATCTGTATCTCTGTTCGTATGTTAGATATCTCTCAATGGATATAATCTATCCATCGAGTATAATCTAATACATTATATTTGTGATGTAATACGATCTCTGATGAATAAGTTCTATAAATATATATAAATCTACTTACAGAGTGGCCATAAACCTCTCACACGAGTGGAAAGGACCCCGCACGATTACTGAAAGTAGGAACGTTGCTCAATTAGTTGAGAAGTTATTCAAACTTTGAATGACAATGAATACTCCAGCCTATTTTGTTCTTTCTAGTGTTTTTCAAGGCTCCATTTTGATTCCTCCTTTTCCTTTAATTTTAACAATATTGCGGATAGCCTTCCTTATGTTTCGTTACTTTTTTAAGCAGTCGATTAAAAATTTTCTAAGAAAATTGTCACAGTTCAGAATTCTGGATGGCAATATTAAAGCGCGATTGATCAAAACAAACATTGTAATCGGAATATTAATATCGGAAGATATCATCTTAATTTTTAAAATTTATTCACATTCCTATCATCATTAAAGACGATCTACGGTTACGGTAGGAAGGACACCCAATATAACATATAAATGTATTATGTTTTTATATAATCTGTTAAATAAATAGCAAGTTGAAACAGGTCATTAACTTCGATTTAATAAGGTTTTCAATTTTCAACATTGAACGTTGTTAGAACCAACAACGTTCAAGAAACAGATCACAAATAGATTAATATTTGTTCGTGTTGAATGCTATTAACTTTTTTTTAAAGAAATAATATAAAAAAACGACAAGGAATGGTTCTTTTTTTTTTTTAAAAGCGGTGTTTTTTTTGTGCGTTTTATTTCAAACTAATTGAAGCATTTTATAATATAGATTTGCGTGAGAGCTTTTAAATGCTTTTTTTTTGTTAGTTGTGGGTGTTTGGTTCACTAAAAAAAGTATTTTTTAAGTAATTTTTTGTTAAAAAAGAGGAAATTAATGTTATTTATTTGCATTTGTCATATTCTTTTGTTGATAGAAATTTAAATTTTAAAAATGATCATAATTTTTCTTTTTTTGTGGAAATTATTGGACGAAAGGAGTTTTTTTGTGTAAAATATATTTCGATAATTAATAATATGCTAATTAGGTATAATGAAATAGTTTTCGGAAAAAAAAAACCTTTTAATATTTAATATTTTGCTTAGAATACCTTCGAAATATAGCACATGTTTGAACTAATGAACACATATTTCATTTTATTCAATCTTAATTGAGACCCACGCCCGGTTAAATAATTTTCGAAATGTTCAAATTTCTAATAATTCAAAAATTAATTAATTTCCTTCTTGTTTGACCTTTTAAGGATATTGAGAGACAAAATGTATAAAGTGAATAATAGAAGATCTAGGAAATCAAGAGATGTCGCCGTTCTCTTTCAAAGGACCTAGAAAATTTTTAATTGCTCGGCAAGTTGAAAATTGATAATTGTTCATTGAAACTACGATGTTCGGACAATCACATAGCATGAAAACATTCGTTTCTTTCATCAATTTCCATTCTGCGATCCAATTCAAAGATTCCCAAGTCTCTAATAACAACCTCACAAACCTTGCCGTTCTAAAATAATTCCTGGTATTTGACCTACTTTGAAGTCTTCCCTTATACATTTGATAACCATCAATTTTTCTCCGTGTACCTTAATTAAAAGAAAATCTTTCTTACAATTTCTTATTTTCAAATAAACAAGACAAAAATCTCATATACAATAAAAACAGATATAAATAATTGTTTGCTTTTTTATTAAACTAATAAACAAGCGGAAATTAAAAATTTATAATTTATCTTTTTTATTTCCATATTTTTTGTTATTCATTTTCAATATTATCTATGTTTTATTATATTTTTTGTGTGTATGTATAAAATAAAAAATATTATTAAGATAAAATATAATTATATATCTACCTTCCCAAACCAGCTCACCCACCTTCGTACTGATCATATCGTCTCTCTATGTGATACTTTAGCTCTGGAAGGGCTTTTGATAATTGTAATACATATCTCATATCTCCTGTATACCTAAAATACTAGGAATATCATAAATTTCGTTTTTTATCTATATTGAAAAATTATTTTATTATTATTTTATGTTATTAAATTTATTTCATATTTTTTATTTATTTGTTTTTTTTTTTTTTTTTTATATTTATTTTTGTAATTTTTCTAAATTTTCAATGATTTTTATTCGAAAATATTAAAAACTAAAAAAAAAATTTTTTTTGAGTTGTAAGAACCAGAGATTACGCCGATTTAAAAATGCTTTTTGAGAAAACTGAAATCTTAAACAACGATAATCACAATGATTTGTTGTTTTTTAAGGCAGTAGAAACTTCTTTATTTAAAGAAATCGTTGCAATTGGTGTGAGTTGCGTCAGTATCTATCGAGTTCCAACCCATTTAAATGGGTTAAACATCGATTTCGTATGAGCTCAGAAAATTACAGTCACAAAACTTCACCCACAAAACTATTATGCTGTCACTCAAAACAAAAATAAAAAAAACTATAATTAATAATTATATTAAAATAATTACACAAAAATACACACATATTTAGAACAAAAAAATAAACGTAGAAATTACTCGAAAGTAATTATCAAGTTATTTAAAATACTTTTTATTATTTTTTTTGTTCGAAGTAGGTACTACAACAAAAATGATAATTATTTATGAAAATATCACAAAAAGAAAATGTTGTTTTTGACATAACTTGCTTGCATTCAAATATGATTATTAATTTAGCAAGTAGATAGTAGATAATATTATGATAGGATAAAGAATATGAAGAAAAACCATTAAGAATTAACTTTGAACTAAACAAAATACAAGGGTTTACGTTAAGAGTGTCCAAAATTATATTAAAACTTAAACAACTTGTGTGTGGCATACCAAAATATACCAGTGTGATATACCAATCAAAGGTAACCTATAATTTCACTATGAGACACCTAGATTCCATACAATTGTGTGCGCTTACTTTTAAGGTATTTCTCGTTATAGTCAATTCCATAAAAACATGCTCTTATATTCGTGAACTATTTTTGACAACAGTGTACAATACTAAGACATTGTATCTATACATATACTCAATACACACACACAACTGTAAATTTATAAGTTGTTTTTTTTATTTATCTTTTTAATAACCCTGGATTCAAACCCGCAACCTCCTGGTCAATTGCCGATTTGTTTAATTAAAATTTCTTACCAAACCATTAATACTCCTCTCATATTGAAGATTTGAACCAAGGAAAACCATGTATTAAACGATAAATACCTGAATCCGAACACTCATTTTCATTAAAAAAAAAAAAAACACTAATTTTTATTTATATAACGCTGCCCAGCCATGTTGCAATTTTCATTTAGGTGGAATACTTTTACAAATAAATAAAAATATATAAATGGTGTCTCATACACAAATTGTTCTGATATTCTTAATGGAAAACCATCTGCAATATTATGTAATTGTAAATGGTGTTTTGTGTTCTTTACGAAGTGTATTGTTGAGTTTGTCACGTTATGTAACCATGTTAGAATATAATAGGAAGGGGCTCCTTACTTATTAGTATTATCATAGTATTCATCATTGAATTGTATTTTGTTTCGTTGATTTTTTAAGATACGGTATGGTCACTTATTACATTTAAAAAAAATTCTATGAATCCTTGATATAAATATTGCTTTGCTTCTAAATATTGAAATATGACATTGACATTGCTTCTGTCACACGTATCAAAGCCAGCTGTGAAAAACCGTTCTAACATTTGTTCTAACATGCTTGAGAGATTAATATATAAACTGTTCTGTATAAGAATTTTCGATGTTCTTCGATAGGAAATTTGAAAATCCTTTATTACTTTCCTTACTGGCAAGCGTTTCTGGAAGGGTTATCCTGAAACACGGTTAGAATCTAATAAATTAATTAAAATAAAAGATTCAAGTGTGCATAATAAAATTATATTTTCTATCATCAATGCACGAGATTGAGATATTAATTTATAAATGTACGAGTAAGTAGTCTCTAGTTTCTAGTCTCTACAAATTAATTATTACAAAAATAATTCAAATGAATAAAATAAATAATAGTATATTGTGTTACAAGTGTGACAAATTCTCTCAAGTCTGTAAGAAACAATCCGCACGAGTACACTATTTTCTTTAATGAATCGATCGATTGTCACAAATCTAATGGTATTGTGACGTTCTTAGTCCGATACAATAAAAATACTACTAGGGAAATTCTTTGAAAACTTTGCTATATTTTGCTACGTTTGCTACAAAGATTCATTAACTTATTCCACATAAAATCAATTTACAATCTTGATTTTCTTTATTTTACAATAATTTACGTTTACGCTGCAATGAATGTTATTGCAACTATCCATAATGACTGTCCGTAGAGAACTAATCATAGTGAACACAACCACTTTAGATGTCAGAGTTAATTATATTCTTCTAGAAACGACTTTCACAGCCATCCACAATATCAGATTTGTCACAGTATTTTGACAGCGGCACGTAAATTTGTCGGACACAATGATCAATTAACTGTCTATGACATGAAAACAGTGCAGAAAAAATGTACTTATCCTGCATGAAAGAAGAAAAAATATAATAAATATATATACTATGGTTATTTTTAATACCATACTTGAAAAATACTAAAGTATTATATAAGCAGTCGAGTCGTAGAGAGGAGTTGTATAGTCAAATGAAGTCAAGTCAAAACAAGACAAGTTGAATTCAGTCAAGTTTATATAATTAATGAAATAACTGACATAATTATATAAAATAGAAAAGAAAATTAAAAGTATAAAAAGAAAATATTATATAAATTATAATTAATAATAAAAAATATGATTTTCAGAAAGAAAAAAAATGTACTTATGTGCTAAAAAAACAAAGTAGCCAAGAAAGAAGAGAGGAAGAGGCTGTTATTAGATAAGGTTGATATGATGGTGGCCTCTTAACACCCCTCTCAATTTGACCTCTATTCAATTTTTGTTCACTTCCTCATAAAGAGCTCATTGTACGAAGATCATTCACGAAAATCAAAATCAAATGAATGGGTGTCGGTCTAAAACATATTAATTTACATATACATTTTTACTGTTTTAGATGGGACGGACAAATTATACCGTTTAGAAGAGGAATTTAAAGAGGGTAAAACAAAGTCTTTAGTATAAGCAGGAACGACTTCACGCAGGAACGAAATCGTGAACCAAACTGTTAAAAATAAAACCTACACTAGGCCATGTCGTTAGAGATGAGTCTTTTATTTTTGTGTTCAATTTTTCTACGACGCTACACGAGGTGAGATCGAAACGATCCAACACTAATTTTTACGAGAAAAATAAAATGCGAGATTCCGTCAAATCTAACGAAAATTCACATCATTTGAGTCTCAGAAACCAAAATCTTTTCAAGGTGGACGTTCTACCAATCAAACTAGAGAAATGTTGATTTCTTTCATAGTAATTAATTATTTTTTAATATAATTTTTAGAGATTTATATTTTAGATCATGATTGGAGCAATATTTATCAAATTTTACCATGATTTGTCAAATTCAATCGAGTACTTAATAAGAAAATTTTTAGTTTAGTCTCTAAGAATCATACTCACTACAAAATGATAATTACCATTACCTTTACTTTTTGAACGACTAATATTTCATTTTTGTTTTAAATACTTAAATTGAATTTTAGTTATTTTCAGAAAAAAAAAACATATTAAATATATTAATTTCAGAAAACAAAACATTTCCTGGAAAATTAATTTAACGGGTATTTAAATTTCTGTTTTCGTTTGTCTGATAAAACAAACGGTTAGTATTAAAATAAACTTTATTTATTTTAGTTTTATACTTGAAATAACCTTTTTTGCTCAATTTAAATAAAGTACTTTCTGCAAAACTCGAATTACGGTTCTCTGAATTCATCACAAATAGAAAATTAAATTTATTAAATATAAAATTTTTGTTTTATGTTAAACGTTTTACGTTTTTAGCACTTTTCTCGAATTTTACTGCTTTTTAAGTGTATGTTATATCGCAATTTCGTATCGGATCAACCAATTTCAATTGAAACTGTTTTGCATTTCTACAATTTCTAATAGAAAATACAGACGCTTCTTCGAATGGCTAGGACATCAATTTTTGTATTATTTATGTTTGAAAAATCCATATTTACCCAATGAAATTTCGCTTCAATTTCCTAGATCAATTTTTGTATTATATAAATACGTATTTCGACTACCATATAGTCATCATCAGTATAAATCAGCTAATCATAAATTAAATTCGATAAGCTAATTATATTTAATTCGAAATATCCTAGAGTTCTCATGGAGTATCTTTGATAATATTTACATATATAACCCTGTTTCAACAAATTCCAAAATAACTGTTTTTATCACATGCTCGATTTTTGGAAAGAATAGGAAACATTTTTTGGTCTCAGTTTTGTATAAAATTGTTATTTTGATCCAAAGAAATAATAACATCAGATCCTTCTGACGATTGTTGAATGAGTGCTTTCTGAGATATCAACTAAAACTGTATTCGAGAGATGATATCCTTGAGGCGTGGACGCACGGTTTTAGTCACCTGGTACATCTCTTCTATTAGAAACTAAAGACATATTTATTATAGAATTATAATCTATAGTTTATGATTTTTTAATATCACACTAAAACAGTGGTGACATGCAATATAAGAATAAAGTTATAAAATTTATTTTCATAAAATCGAATGCACCATTTCTCGTGATATAATAATTTTTTCAAAATATTGGAAAATTCTAAAATCATATAAGTTTTACCAAATAAATTATATACATGGAAAACACCTTTTTATTACATTTTCATATAAAAATGTTATACAAGGTGTTAGAAAACTTGTTGGAAAAGAAGTAGGTCTCAGCTGTAAGATGTAAGTCTTGTAATAGGTGCCAGCCATATAACTGGCTTTGACTTCCAAGGTAAACAAAAGGTCAATGACATAAGAGATAGTCGAAAACTTTAAATTTTTTGATCTTCATACAAAACCAGACATCTTTTTTCTAAGTATTTTTTCTTCGAAATTCAATCTTACTTTGTGGGCCTACCAGTACATCACGATTTTTGCAGGTACTTCCACAGTGGGAAATATCAAGGGCACTTTCCAGCTCTGACCATAACGAGATGGACTCATTTGAGTCAGTCTTTTTTAACGAACTCTCCACTCTGATGTCTGTCAAAGTCAAAACAATCTTTTTATTCTAAAATTTTTCCAAATTGTTCATGGAGTATTGGCTGGGGATGAACCAATCCATTTTTTTGGTATGTCAACGATACCTGTGGTCTAACCGAGTCTCACTCCAGGACAGCCAACTAAACTAACGTAGCCTGTGTTTCTCCAAATAATATTAACAAAACCTAACCTAGTCAAAATTTTACTCTTAGTGTCCTTGAATGTCTAAATTTTACAACTCTACATCTATATATATATATATATAATAAAACTAAGTCGATAAAATGTGCGTGCCGATAAAACTTAAAAAGGAGTCCCGACACGATAAAGGGACTTATGTGGTGTGATAGCCCTTTATCCCTCCTCGAACAAGAAAGTTCCCGTTTTAATCTAAAGGGCATGTTTTTAAAGATATAAGGGACTTTCCGACCCTTCAACTTGGAAATTAAGTGCAGTGGCGCCATCTGTTATCGAATATTTGAACTTCGTTCAAGACAACTATGGAGACTATACACTCCAATAGTCATAGTGTATAGTCTCCATAGTTGTGAGCCATTGCAGCATGTGTAGTAGTGGCGCGAAATTTAAAATTCCAATTTCAATAAAATCTTAAATTTCATTTGTTACTATAATAAAGTTGTTAAATTTTGTGTATTTATACGTCATTATTTAACGTATATTTTGGAGTTAAAGCGACATAATTTTAGTTATCCAAATTAGTTCTCAAAATATTTAAAAATTTAGGTTTTTAAATTTCGCGCCTTTACTACATACGCTACCGCTACAGAAGCTAGAAAGTTCCCGTTTTAATCTAAAGGGCGTGTTTCTAAAGATATAAGGAACTTTCCAACCCTACAACTTGGAAATTAAGTATAGTGGCGCCATCTGTTATCGAATATTTGAACTTCATTCAGGACAACGATTGTTTGGGTTGCATTTCCAAAAGCGTTGCGAGCAATTGTAGCATGTGTAGTAGTGGCCCCAAAATTATGTAATGGAACTAGAATGATCGTAAAACAGCTATCGAATAATATCATTGAAGCTGAACTTATTTCTGGAAAGACCAAAGGACAGACAGTATTTATACCTAGAATACCTCTGATCTCTTCGGAATTGCCATTTCAATTTAAAAGACTGCAGTTTCCAATAAAATTAGCCTTTAGTTTTACAATTAACAAAGCGCAAGGACAAACTTTAAAATATTATGGCCTTAACCTCAAAGAATCCTGCTTCTCTCACGGTCAGCTATATGTAGCTTGCTCAAGAGTAGGAAATCCAAAAAATTTATGTATATATACTCCGGACAATAAAATGAAAAATGTTGTTTATAAACAAGTATTGTAAATAATGAGAAAACGTTTTCAATAAACTTTTTTTTTACTTTTTACGTCATAGTTTATTTTTTTATTTCGACTCTACACGTCATCTCATATCAACTCCCGGGCGAAGCCGGGTTTTTTAGCTAGTATAGCTAGTATAGTTCTTCTGCTGTTTCGATACTTTTTGGACTCTCGGTGCAATAATATATACAAAATAAGTATTAGATATTATACATTACAGACTACACTACATACAATATGTACACAGTTTTGTGTTTTATATTGAATATTGTTAAATTTATTATTATACTTACTTTATATACAATATTATATTATATTATACATTATATTATATATAATATTATACATATTACATACTTTATATACATACAGATAGATATGTTTACTGCTTATATTATACAGGTAAAAGTAGGATAACATCTAAATGTTTTACAGAATGTTTCATTCAAAAATCAAAGATTAACGCTGTTGTGTTGATATGTATGTATGTTCATCTGTTCCCACGCGCCACGCTTCAAAACTACTTATCATAATTTGACAAATGAGGTATCGTTTCAAGCGTTTTGACCGCCCGCTGGTTATAGGCTATGTTGCGACACATTAAATTGAATATGGCGCCCTTTACTCTAGAGGACATAAAGTTATGATCGAAAAACAAATTTCGATTTAATTATATCGTGTTTGGTTTCAACTTAAAGGGCGTAATTAGTACTTTTCAAAAATATATAGTTATCAGCAAAAGTTATAGCAGCAAAATAGTTTCAAATGTATGTATTTTCGTCTGTTCCTACCTAGTCTGTTCCTGTGAAAATTTAGCAAGGCATTCTGTATACAACTGCATATACATTGCTTAATATATTTATATATTTATACATACAATGGTCATAAAATTCACGATTTGTTTTCATGACAGGTATATAAATATAATATACAATCATGGATACCTACCGCTACGATACGTTTATATCTAGTTTAGTTCTAGAAAAAAATAAACTTACTTAGAAAAAAATCAAATCAAATATGCAAAAAAAAAGAATAACTTGAAGGAAGTTATCTTTATGATAAATTTTTTTTTTAAATGTTAATATTTTTTTACTATACAGATTTTTAAAATATAACAGAAGAATAGATGAATGTTAAATTCTTGCATAAGGAAATATCAAAGTAAAACCTCAAAAATAATAAAAAGGTTTAACTGAGATAGAAAGCGATTCTCCAATTTAGAAGCGAATCAATTTAATTGTTTTTTGTTCCTCGAATACAACTAACATCAGTATCAACACTCTAGATTATTTAGCTAACTCGCATACTAATCATAAACAAGGCTTACAAGAGATTTTTTACAAGCGATACTCCTTGACGAATGACTCGATTTTGATTTTCTTTCGTCAAGAGTGTTCTTAGTTATATTTCAAGAAAATCGGAGGGGGGATGTTAAATTTTGTAAATTTTACTTGTGTCATTTTGTCACTAGTCTATAACTTGTATGGTTTTTATTCTTAACATCAATTAATATGAGAAGCAGCAACGATAAAACCGAATAAACTTTTTTTTATGAAAAATTAGAAATAAAAATTTAGATATGATGATCCTCACATTTTCTTGTAATACTACTAGTTTTACAGCTTTTAGACGGGATCAGTGACAAACATTTTTAGTCAAATCATTAACCATCTTTCAGTGTATATTAAAAAGTATGTTACAATGCAAATACACCTTAAGGATTCAAAGAAATATACGTCAGGTCAATTACCTAAAATATATATTATACACAAAGAAACACTACCCTTGTTATTTACATTCATGTGTTTTATATAAATTTATCTTCCCTCAATATTAAATATAAAAAATGCTAAGAAACTTCTCTTGAAAAACTTTTACCCTAAAAGTCTTTAGTAATAAAAGGTGTAAATTATAAAACTCCCTTATCTCCACTCTCCCCTTATTATGCATATTATTATGTATTTTCTTAATGCATATTTGCATATTTTGACAACATATACATATATTACATACAGGATAGCTTGCAGGTTTCTGGAGAAATCTTCAAAGCCTATCAGGAACAACCGTGTCATATTTTAACGGAATACTTATTTCCTTTCTTTTTTCCCTGTTCAATCTCCAAGAGATGTAGAGTAGTTATCGATATACCGCTGTAAATCTCACCAAAATATGAAACTTATAATGGATTTAGAGTGAAACTATAAAAATCTCATTCCAAGAAGAATTTCTGTAATTGATTTCAGGAAATTTCTAAGAAAATAAGTGTCTTTGTATCGTGTCTTTAGTCATTCTAAGCACTGGGACACCCAGCCCATATAATTAATGGTGTGGCCGCTCTCGAATATTCTCTGAGATTCGTTATCTTGGATAACTAACCAAGCATCTGACTGTGCTCACAGTTATCTGAATATTCAACGGCTTCAAAAATTTCGTCGTAACCGACATTTCATCTTAAGTACCATTTAAGGTATTTCCATCGGAGTGAGAAAGAACGTGATATTTTCGGAAAAAAAAAGAAAAAATAGCTGACTAAATATTAATTGTATTATTACGGTACATCTGACAGCGTTACAACGAGCATTCTCATATGTTGCTCATCTGTACAGCACATAGAAACACAGGAGTGAATTGTACAAGCGGCAACGTTGTGTATGCACGGACTATTCATCGAAAAGTAATTTTTATTTATTGCTTTTTCGTCAACTAAACGTGTTTGGAAAGTTACTTTTTATAGCAAAAACGCGAAAAATATCTTCTAAACCATATGAATTTCTATCGTTTACGATGTGTTAAATATCGACAACTTTGAAAATTTATAGCAGCTAAACGAGACAATTTTTTTAACAATTTTATGTCGTTAAAACTACTTCTTAAACAATTTCGTGCAAAACTATTTTTAGTCTCTTGCCGATAGAAATACGTTAAACATTTGAACTATTTTGGGAAGCTAACCTGTACATGATACATTATAGACACTTTTTCATGCATATTTTAAGAGAGGGTATTTAATAGTGGCATATAAATTCATACTAGACATCATAAATCACCTACACCAAACACACATAGGTGTTCCTCCTTGTTTTTTTTTTATGTACTACCAAACAAACCATAACGGCGGCAGGCATAACGGTGGCGTTACGATGTGCAGGAATCGAGGGAACCGATCATAGATAAAATATAAAATTTATTAATTTAATTTTTCTCTCATATTTTACTCAACATTGAAAGGTGGATACATTTTATATGTATATATATGTATGTACTTCATCTTCTCAGTGTACCTGTATATAGGTAGTAACTATCGACTTCACTTCTATAAACAGGATGTTCCAGGATAAATTCCTTACTATTATTTCTAGCTTTTCTTAGATAATTCTCTCGTTTACTACAAAAAATCAAAGTCCTTCTCTAAACACACGTAAAGTTTACAAAATTACAAAAAAATCGGATACGGAACCCTAAGCCTGCACTTGAAACATATCTAAGAACATTCTCCATTAAATTACTTTTTTCCTTAGAGCCTTCTCCAAACTGACCCGCATTTGAGGATCATGGCCTTCTTTTTAGGTGTTCCGGGTACTGAACCTTAAACTCGCACTTGAAACATAGCTAAGAACACTCTCCATTAAATAAACTTTAAAACGAAACAAAAAATCAAAATCACTTCATTCGTTTAGGCGTTACGATACTACAGACAGGCAGACACACACTCATAGTGGTCAAATTTATAACACCTCTTTTTTTTTCGGGGGTTAAAAATCATTGCGGTTATAACAGGAAACTTGCTAAGCTGTAGGCTAGGCAATTAGACTTACCAGTGAATCACGAGTATTGCAGGAAACGATGTCCAATCCTCTGTCACTATCCAGATCGTGTCATGATAATGCAGTCATTTAATCCAAAATTAGTTTCTTCTTCATTCATTTCTTGTACATTCATTTTTTGCATATTTCTAATTCTATTCTTCCTAACCTGAAGTGATAAATTCCCATTCTACTGGAACATTCTGTATAAAATAATTAAATTTATTATCATTCATATAAAATTGAACATTTTTTATTTTTATTTATTGACTCAATATAAAAAAAATATTAAGTAACTCTGGTGTAATGCTTTGGTACTTAGTTACATATTAAACGCCGTATCGTACAGTCAGTCTATATATCATTTTACACTTAACTTTTATACTAAAACCACTTAAAATATCAATATCTTTTGTCTCTTATATTATTCACAATAAATAAAAGTGGACAAAATTTTTATTCGATAGCATTTTAAGTTGGTTGCTCTGTGATTGCAATATGTAAAAAATTTACAAAAATTGGAAAATAAATAATTAAATGTACAATACACAGCATGTTAAAATTTGATGGAATCTGTAAATTTGATGGAAATTATTGTGAAAGTTATTTTGATTTATATGAAACTGGATAATAATAATTGATTTTTCATTAACACTGTAAACATTTCATTTCTGTTTTCGTACTAATCAAAATAAAACAAAAATCATGTCATTTAAAAAGCTAAATCATGCCAATTTATTTAATATTATTATTTTTGATTAAATATAAAAACAAATTAGTATTCATCATTTATTTCACAACATAATCAAAATCAAAATAATTGTTTTTAATTTATTTTATTATTTTATTTTATTTTTAAAAATAATACCTGCATAAAAATATATTTTTGTGAAAGGTTCATTAAAGATATTATATTTTTGTAAATAAATATATTTTTTTAAATCAATATAATTTTATATACATGATGTCTCTCTCAGATTACACGCATGTTTATTTCTTAAATACAAAAAAACTTCGTTAGCGAACAATTGAGTCAATGAAGTCCCGTCTAATCGTATAAAGCGCGCGCAAAATGGGTTTGTATATGATTTTTGGGTCAGTTTTCCACAATTTTGACTTGAAAAGCGGAAAATCGAGAAAATTCAAGGTTTTTTTTAAATTTAAGGTAAAAATTATAGTTTTATATCGTTTTTTATTTTTTTATATGTTGAAAATTTTATGAAATATAGGAATCCATTTTCCGCGCTCTTTCTACGAGTTGACACGACTTTACATACATATAAAAATGTATCTTAACTCGGAAAAACGCCACATGTATACATAGATTTTTCGATAAGAAAAATGTACATTTTTGTTAAATTGTAACGTTCTTTAAAAAATAGTTATTGAATGTTTTAGATCTGAGAAGTATTTTGTCGTGGGATTTTTTTGAATTCGATCAAAACTAGCCGAGATGATAAATTTTGAAATTGGCCATTTTTATCCATTTTCTGAGTTTAAAACGGTTGTCACTTTTTTAAAATTGATTTCAAAATAATAATTTTTATAACAAGTTTCCTTTTTAAAATATTCCCCTATCTTTTACCGGTTATCAAATTAGAGCCTGAAAGCTTAGCTAATATTATATATATTATATTGAAGTATTTGAGATTTAAAATTAGTTATACGCGTGATCTGAGACTCTCGATACTATAATGATTGTTTTAGACATTTAAAATCGTTTTTCATGTAAACGAGAGTATTTGAAGCTGTTCTTTTTTATATTGTCTATGTGTCTGTCTGCTCAAAGTATAAAAGAATTAAATATATAATTTTATTTTATTCATACATCAGCATTTATCAGAGCAATATAATAGGTATATTATATAATATAGTACATTATATAATATAGATTATATATTATTATATAATATATAGTCTTAATATTCAATAATATTTCATGAATGTCAATATCAAATGCCAAACATTATCACATATAATTATATTTTAGGATATCGTATCAATCATAAATTTAAACAATGCGGGTCTGGTATTTATTCTAGAATTTTGGAAAAAAATGTTATAATCTTTCCAGCGCTTTCTCATTTTCTCAATTGATTCGAAACACACAATTAGCAGGCCGTAAGCTCCTCATATTGAAGTGAAAATTGTGTAATTCTTTTTATTAAAATTTTGTAAAAACAATAGTAATCCAGAAGAATAATTCGTGAACATTCAACGCCGATTTTTAATGATATTTACTAAAACAAACTTTTCATTAAGAACAAAAGTTCAATTTTTTATGAGTTATGAATTTTTAAAAGTACAATAAACAATCCATTTAGTTCCGTCACTCATATTTTTAAATAAAACCATTTTTTTTTCTGTTTCTATTATTTTTTTAAATAACATTTCATATTCTTTCCTGTTTATAAAAAAAATTATAATGAACTTTTCAAAAAAAAACTGTAGGATATATTTAATTTTTTAACCGTTGTTTTTTTTCCTTGTTAATATTTAAAATACGTGATTTTATTTTAAACATTAAAATCAAATTTTTATATTCTTCAACAGTAAATTTAAAAAAAATGTTATTTTCTTCTGAAATACAATGACCAACAGGATTAATTGTCTAACTACACTGTCTATACTGATTTCTATTTATTTTATGTCGAAAAGATTTTTTCTATCTATTTTATTGACGAAAAGACGATCGACACTTTTTTCATTGTATATTTTCATGAAATGTTAATAAAATTCTCATCCAGGACATGGTCTTGTGGTAATGGTGCCGATTCCTCATGTGAGAGCTCGTCATGTCGAGGCCCATCCATGTCAATATAATTTTTTTTGAATTCTACTTTTTTTGTCAATACACAACGAGCATAGTTCCTACCGGAGTCCCACGACACCTCTCGCTCTTTGTTATATGATGTTTTCTTACTTCAATGTGTCGGACCTTGGTTCTGATCTTTGGTTCTGATTATGACTTATAGTTTTAACAATGAATATTCGGCTTTCAGAGTAATTAAAAATTTTCCAAGCACTGCGACAGAAAAATTTCTCCCCGTGATACGATCTTGATCACAGCATCTCCACATCTTCCAGTCAGTCTAAAAGGACGATTAAATACTCTTCTTTGTCCTAATTCAATTTCTTAACACAAAAAATGTCTTAATTTAAATGCTCTTAAAAACACAAAGTTTTTCCCACAAGTGACATTCAAAACAAGATTACTTCAATATAATATTAAAAAAATCAAATTATGTCATAAAATTTACGGTTTATATTTGGTACTTATGTCAATAATTACGTTATAATGTTCATTTTATTACATTATACATAACAATATATAATATTTTTATGATTATATTCTATTGAAATATAATGTAAATGCTTTATCATTCAAAAAATTTGAGGATCATAAGACGACAGTAAATCTTTTCAAGTTAATAGACAAAAAAAGTTTACACACTGATGTCAATAAAGTTATGGTTTTTTGTGTTGATAAAATTATTGGTATTTGTTTTAATGTCTACAAAAAAAGTAACAAAACATAAAATTTTAATTTTCTCGTATCATTTACCAAAACATGCCCCTACCGACTGCGGCAATTATTTGTTCATATTTTTAAAAAATCATTACTCAACAAAACATTGAACCGATATGAGACATTTTCAATAATAAATTTTCAGCATAAATTCTTGGCTATATACAAAACTAAATAAAAATTTTCATTAAGAAAGTAAACCGTTAAATAAATCAAATTTTTATTTTATTTTTCCATCAACGAATAATTATTTATAATTCCTATGATAACAATAAAACAAGACAATTTTCCAATTAATTTACAGGAGGGAATTTCTCCGATAATCCATACATCCAATATTTAACACGTAAGTTAATATAACAGAAACAACAAACTGTTAAACAACAAAATAAAATCAAAAAGTGATTTCTCTCAGGATAAAAATTATTTTCCATTTTTTCCTCTATAGAATTTTTATACTAATTTCAATATTTTATTTTCAGATCCACCCGAAATCATTTTACGACCACGTAATCAACAAGTACGTGTTGGAGGGATTGCTGCGTTTTATTGTACGGCACGTGGTGATCCTCAACCTCAAATTCAATGGCGAAAAAATGGTAAACGATTATCAGGTAAGAAAAAATACTTCTTTTAAATGTCGCATAATGTGCTGCAATTCGAAAACATTTGTTTCATATATTTATTTTATTAAGAAAAAATATCATATCAAAATTAAATTAAAAGCCTTCCAGAAATTCATATATATAGGGTGATTTGAAAAATATTATATCTTTATTGCTAGTGCTAGAGATAAGTAGATATTATTAACACTTTTAATGCTTGAACAAGCCCCAACTTTCTAATCGCATAAGGCTCGAATTTCAGATTGAAAAATATTGTATACTGTTCAGAAATTAGGTCATTTAATAGAAGATACTTAGCAGGAACTTAGTAGATACAGAAAAAAATCGCCGAATAACAACGGGCAAAGAGACTAGAAGAAGGAAAAAAATTTGTAGTTTTCTATTGATCTCTACTCGAGATCAAACGTCAAAATAAATGTTATTTTATTTTTTGCTTCAAGACGCATTACAGTTCTTAGAATTATTTTTCCATTTTGTTGATTAGCATTTTGGTTTTCCAAGATCGTTTACGTTCTTTTCTGTTACAATAGACTTAAAAAAAATTCTGAAATTATATAATCAACCGTAATAAAGAAAAAATTTAATAAACTTGACAAGACCACAAGACAATATTTGATTCGTAATATTCTGAATTTTAACATAATTTGTGATGCCCTAGTCGTGTGAATATAAGTAACTATACATGAATCACCTTATATCTATGAAAAATATATCTATAATTGAATTTAATATAAAAACGATATTTTTTTCATATTAAATAACAGTAACACAATCAAGATACTTAGTACAAGAATTTGGACAAGATGGTGCACTATTACGTATTGAACCGGTACGTGCGATACGAGATGAGGCCACATACGAGTGTGTTGCAGAGAATGGTGTGGCCGATGCTGTTAGTGCTGAAGCTGTGCTAACAATATTTGAAAGTAAGTAGTTTTGTCAGTAGAATAATGTTGGAACTATAGACATATTAAAAATGGACTACCTTCTCATCTAGTCCTGGAAATGATTACGAGAGAAACTGCTTGTGTTAACGTCTTCATTAACTATCTCATGAAGCCCCTAAATTTTTCAATAATCGTATCGTACAAAAATCGTAGCAAACCTTCCTGTTAATATTGGAGCTCAATTTTTAATGTGTAACTTGTAAACCATTGTTATACGGATTTGGGATTTCGTCAAAGGGCATACAAATTTTCTTTTTCATGTTTCCAGGCTCCATGTTTTAAACCAAAAATAATAATTACAATGTTTTTATTTCATCTTAGTCCATTTTATATGTCCATAGTTTCGAACGAACCATATCACATCGTTATATAAAGCATATTATATTATGACTGTGTTCTATATTTCTCTTCTATAGTTTTTCGGGGGAAAATTGATTTTCTATTCTATAAAATCATTTTCTCTATCATGATAATGATGAAATCACTTGATTCAATTGTAGTTTAAAATCATATTTGAAAAATCCCTCTGGATATTAAATATGTACGGGAATATATACGAAACATAAATAACGGGTGTACTTACAAAACTTAAAAATTTAATTTACTTGGGTCATTTTATAAAAATTTAATTCTTTTATATATTTTTAAGAAAACTATAAGAAATACAGACAATTTTAGATAAATGAAAGTGGAATTGATTCATTTTTCTTCGTGTATATTGTAAAATAAGTAGGAATTTTTTTTCGTTTTGCACAATGAGTATCATTTTATCCTAATTATAAGAATGTAAACCTACCGGCTGCGCCACTTATTTATTCAATTTCCGAATTTACTGTTAAAAAAAAGACTTTTTTAAACACAAAGATGTAAAAAATCAAAGGAGGTAATATTATTAAACGATAATTCAAGTTTCCCACAAAATATAGTAACTAAAAAAGTGTTTCAACTAGCAAGCGTAATAAAAAAATATTAAAATATTTTTAAAATTTTTTATTATTAAATATACTGTGTTACTGCCGACTGACAATTTAAAAGTATAAAATAGCAATATAAAATCATCGAGGTATAGATCAATGATTGAGGGATACTATTTTTAGTGTTAGTCGAATATGTGGGGATGAAATTACATTATCATATAGATAATATATTTGTGGAATTATCTAGTATATTTCCTAGAAATCATATAGAATATATAATACAATAAAAGTCAATCAACTGTAAAAAATAGATTACAAAAATGTATATACGTTTTTTATTTTTTTATTTTTACTTTTACTTTTTACTGAAAAAAACCGATAGTCATATTCCTGTGACCGTATTCGTTCTTTTTCTTTCACTGTCATATATATAAAGGTATGCAGACAGAGAAAAACAAATATAGGTACATCGATTTTTAATAAATATCATAATTGTAATTTTGATTGGATAGACATGCTGATCGCTCCATGATATTGTGTTTAAATACCTACTCAAAACTATTAATTCTTTAATATGGCTTTGCTGTTATGAAGCTTTAGAGGTTTTAGAGATTTATGTTTTTAAGATCCCACAATACTAAAATTCAAAATCATGACTGGCCAGTTAACCTCTCAAGCGCCATTCTAAAAGCTTATATTTTTTAAATATTTCATTTTGAAACGAATCTGGGAAGTATCTCGAAAAATTTTAATTTTATCGACAAATGTGGGTAATGACTGTGTATTTGGGACCTATTTACCTTGTCCATAATCTATAATCACAAAAACTGGATTTTGTAATGGACGGGCAAGTTTCTAAGATATTTACTGAAAACACTGGGTTACTACCTCTCCTCGTATGCGATTTTAATCGATATTTCAGGAACTACTCGCCAAATCATACCGGTTTTTGTATTTTCAACAAAATTTCCTTTTGAACCGTCGTCTTCTTTGAGTTTTTACATCGAAATTTACCCCACATTCTGTACAATTGTAAATTGATAGGTAGATAAAATTGGATAGGACAGTCTGAACAACTAACTGCATGAGTGTATAACAGTATAATATTATATAACATTGGGATAAGATAAGGTTTGATGAAGTAAAATAGAGTAAAGCAATGTAATATCAACCTCCACCTATGATAAAAGGGCTGGCAACGTCATGACTAAACGTGATTTCAAGGTAACTGGATCTGGGATATTTCTTTTCTTATTGAAAATAGATAAGGGGTTCATATCCGTCAACACTATGACTGACTATCTTTTTTTATAGAACAGTGAAAAGTATAAACGAACGAAAAAAAGTATAAAACTGTTTTTAACAGTATGGTTGGAAACCCTACCGTCAATGTGTTATAAACATGTGCTTTTAGTCGAAAAAATTTTTGCTATAATACTTGCAAGATATTGTGTAATGTTTTTTTTACCATAAATAATAAAGTTTCTCCAATAAAAAAAACCAAAATCAATTTTTGGTCTAAAAAAACTGGAAAGGCCCCTTAAACAATAGTCAAAAATATACTCTTGAAAACGTTGCCAGCTCTCATACCAATATATACAACTATCTACCTATCAAATTGGGGTGTTAGGGGTGTTACCTAGGTAGTTTAATATTTATACCTATCTTACCACCTATGTATATATCTATTTATTTTTATATATACGTGTATAGTTTTGTATTGGAGAATGTTAGTAAGGAAAAAAGGCTCTAAGGTAGGAAGAAAATGAATTGGATTCTTAAGGGTTGAAAAAGTATCTATAAAATTTATAATCATTATCCTTAAAATCCAGAAGATGGACATTCAATTTGATCGAAATTACCTTTACTATACGTATTTTAAATGGATGATTTTTATTAAATATCAAATTCTATATATTTCTACTATTTTTTACGATATATTTTTATATTAAATCATTTTTCGTACCGTAACGAAACTTTCTAAATTTGGAATTCGTAAGAACAATAATTCCACAGTTATTACCACATTTAATCATGTGGGGTAAAGGACTACATAAATGTTGACTAGAATTAAAAAATGAAACTCTAGTGAAAACTCTTTAAACCAGTTACCAGCATAAAAAACGTGTCGGAAGGCTGACCTGGACGCAACTCACATCAATTGTTAGAAAGAAATTAAAAAAAAAACTTTTACAACCTACTTCGAAAACTCTCAATCACGTTTATTTCGAAAAATAAAAATTTAACATTTGTTTTTTTCTACTACTTGTGGTACAAAAGATAGATGCTCCAAGTACAATCGTAAGCGTTTCTATGAACAAAATCGTTCGGGATTACATGTACATCACGGTTATTGCACATATATGATATTATAATAGGCTCCATAGCTTAAGTGTGTCCCTCGTGGGCAGCCAATATAACCTAACCTAAAGTGTGTCTCACACTCTCACCCCAGGAATGTTACTCCAACCTAACTTACTCTAGGGCGAAAGACTATAATAATAAATACATCAGGAGAGGATTTCCCATTTGGCATTCAATTAACCTTAATATATACAACAAAAATCGTATTTGTTTCGAATAATAGTTTGAAAATTTTTAAAATGAGGAAATCAAACCGTTGCATAGCATGAATATGATAAAGATCTTTTTGTGTAATCTAAACCGGATTGAAATTACCTTGCGTATAAAAAAAAATCTCCTAGAAATATGCAAATATTCGAGGAAATTTTGATTATACGTAGAAAACAGCATGCATGTTTGAAAAAATATATATGTTTAACATCAATAAAAACACAGATATAGACTTTGTGGTTTTTGTGTTTTTTTCAAACTAAAAGGAATAATAAAAAACAATGTTTCTTGTACACAATTTTATAGATTAAGTATATTATGTTTAATTATCAAAGGCATGCAAATAATTGACCTTCAAACATGAACACCATAGACCACACACACACACACAGGTCAGAACGCCAATCTTAATTCTTACACCCACTTGTGTGTAGACCTCGATTCTAGTTATTGGTAGAAGTTTACGTGACACATTATATTTGTTTGTTTAAATTAGTTGATCAATATTTTCACAACTATATAAAAAAAAATTCAATTTATTTGTTTACTTGTTAATAGTTTAAAAGACTCTACTAGTACTAATTTACTATTTTAGTTCATTGAAAATTGGAAATTATTCTAATAATTAATTTTCCTAGCAGAAATTAGGTTTATTTACTAACTAACCCGAGTTAATTAACTCAACCGCTCTCAGATGCAAGGCGTAATTAATACCTACCGAAGTTGAATAAGGAAAGAAATATCCGAAAATATAGGAGAAAGAAAAGAATAATATCCACATTATTGTTATTTACCCCCCCCCCTCCATCCTAGATTCGATACAATAAAAATAAAACACTTCTAGATGAATTCATTGAAAACTTTGCTATACTTTAATGTTTAAAACAAAGGTATAATAATTGTTCCACGCAAAATCAACACAACTAATGTGTTTAACTATAATTCAAAGACATTTATATACACTGCGTTGTTCTATTTACAATCCACAAAGTCTGTCCGTAGAGGACTGTCTTGTTATTTTACCCATAACTACACTTTTACATTTAAGCTGTTTCTATGGAAACCATGTTCTGTTTTTGTTATTCCCATAGTTACCTTAGATGTCTGACTTAATCGTCCTTCTTTTCGAAACGTCTTTCACAGCTACCCAAGAAAAAGTAGGGGAACTCATACATAAGTACCAAGAATTACCAGCAGTTTGTTTGTTAATTTGCAGCTTAGTACTCAAACCAGAAAAGGCAGCGGAAATACATATTTAGGAAATAATTGAATGAAATTTGATTTAGAAATTAGAATGCGAAAAATGTTCTAAAATGAAGGATTAAGGTAGTGGAACAAAGCTTTATACCGATCGATTGGATGCCATTCTTCAAATTTACGGCATCGTTCTAGCTCGAAAATTACAACATAAAGATAGAAAACATCCTTTAGATGGAAGAATATACCTTATGTATGACTATGTATGAAGGAAAATTTAGTAATACTATCAACCTAGAAAATGAAAAAAGGAAATGAAAAAAATATAAAATAAGAAAGAGTGTATATTTAGTAACCAACGAACCAATTTATATAAATGTACAGACAGTTCGAAATATCCTATAAATTTGAAATTCTAGGAAAAGTGGACAGAAAATAAAAATCTTTAGGTATTACACTAAAAAGTAGAGGGGTTCTCTAATCGTTCATTAAATTAGCTGATTTGACAGATATCGAACAGCTCACGCTTTTTACATTACGATTAAAATTAGTAACCACTTTTTAAGGCATGTTTTTGTAGTTTTTATACCCTGTATCTAGCTGAAGCTCTTATTCTTATTTTCAAATTTTCGACCGTCTGAATGTCAGCACGATAACTCAAGACCGAAAAGAAATATCAAGCTGTAATTTTTATACCGTGCTCAGGACAAAAAAAAGTGAGTTTGAGTTCATAAATGAGCAACATAGCTCAATTGAGTCTTGAGTCTTGAGTCTCTAAGACCCATCTTGTAAACCGTAAGATATATAGAATAAAAGTTTAAATGTAAAAAAAGGTTTCTTGTAAAACAATAAACAAATTTTGTTTGAAACACTATTTTTACAGGGTATTTCAACAATTAACTCAGTCATTTATCTATTTTCACTTGTTTAAATTGTAATTGATTTTCTACAATTTCAAGTTTCTTGTTTCAATACATTGCTAAATCCATCGTTTTTTATTTCTAAATATTTTTTTATGCATTCTATATAAATAATCGATGTAGAAAGTCTAAAAAAAAAAGATAAAAATAAAATCCAGAAATAAGACCGTAAACTTTCCCCCAAACATATACACACATACATAATTTACAAGAAAATAGCAAAAAAAAGAAAATGTATATTTATATTTATAAGAACAGAGAATTTTTGTACAAACGATCAAACTTTTATTATTAGATTTATAAATCAATCTTTATAATAATAATATTGTATTACATTTGGATGGATCATACAGATAAGATAAGCTTCTATACAAGATGATTTCTTCTAAAATTTCCACCATAATATTTCGAAAACGGAAATGAAAAACTAAAATGCGGAAACGCATACCAGCTCATAATTTTTTCGGCCTATTTATGATCTTTCCATTTTTGTCAAAATAATTTGGTACAAAATCCCAATTGGCCTCAAAAATCATATGATTTGATTATTTTTTTATTATTTTCGCGAAAAGTGTATGAAAATTGGACATCCAAATTGTGTCATCCACGATATTAAACATATTTTTCTTTGTTTTATTATAGTTTTGAATCTCGAAAAAAACACCCCTTACTTACATTTATATATTTTACGTTAAAGTCTACTTTCTAAAGCAGTATGGTAACCCTCTTATAAATGTCACTACCACTTTCAATAACTATTCATTCTTGTTTTATAATATTATATACTAGCCCGACCCAAGCAGAATTCCGTAGTGTGGCACCCGTGACTAAAAACAGTGATCAACAGTAATTTACTGTATTTTTATTTTTAATATAATTTCGCTACCCTATTTTTTTTCTTAAGCGATACATTTTTAGACTGTTGAGTTTAAATCATGGAATTTGATAAAGGAATAAGGAAAATACCGCGTGGAAAAACCCGGCTGGAGAAATGATACATAAGAAGTAGATAAATACGAACGCGTTTCTTGTCTTCTATTCCACTTTTAAATATTTATTCATATTTAAATATCACACTGTTCGTACAAAGTATCATTGGGTCTAGGACCAAACGTTGTATTTGACAGTTATTTCAAAATATAAACTATAAAGAATCTCTACGAAAATTTTCTTAGCCGAGGACTTTTCTTCCAAAGATCTGACACAATGATACAAAAAAACTTTTAACAAAAAGAAAACCGACTTCAAAAGAAAAACTTTTCCAAAATAAATTAAAATGCACTAAAGAGTAAAAAAATAACGACAATATAATGTAGTTAAAATTATTGTTATTTTTGGAGTCGGTGTCAGCCAAGCTAATGTAGAAAACTGTTCTGTCAGAGTTGTTTCCTTGGCTGACACCGACTCCAAAAATAACAATAATTTTAACTACATTATATTGTCGTTATTTTTTTACTTTTTAGTGCATTTTAATTTATTTTGGAAAAGTTTTTCTTTTGAAGTCGGTTTTCTTTTTGTTAAAAGTTTTTTTTATTTTGTGATTTTTAGTGAATCTGAAGTACACTAACTAATTTGTCACTAAAAAAGAATCATCGAAGTGATATTGAGTTATTCGTCCTCTTGTCGTGCATACTTAATGCAAATTTAAGACTTTTATGGTTTTCTCATGGATGTGGGACCAAACGGGAAGCATCAGCTTTCAAACAGATGAAGAATCATCAAAATCGGTTCACCCAGTCAAAAGTTCTGAGGTAACAAACATTTAAAAAAAAAAAAAATACAGTCGAATTGATAACCTCCTCCGTTTTTGTTTGAAGTCGGTTAACAAAATAGTCGTTGTCCGGGATAAATTCATAACTACACCAATACTTATTATATTATTATTATTATGAAATTTTTCCAAGAGAAAAGAGTTGATATACAACACCTTGACAACAGCCTTTCAAATTTTCATCGGTTCTGATATGCCTGACAAATACTACGAATGGCTTTAAACTTTTGATATGAATAAACTATTAAACTGAGAATATAAAAATAGGTTTTAGAATTTATTTTGCTTGCAACTCTATAGTTCACAATTTGATTTGTGATATATTTGACGTAGAGTTAGTTCCATGATACTTCATATCTTTTTGAGAAAACACAGACAGTAAAAGGTGTTTTATTTAAAATGTTCAATATTTAATGAAAACTGTTCTATTTCCAAACAAAACGAAAAAAATGGCTTATTCCAAGTATTTCCCAGATCTTCCACCAATTTTAATTTAACATTTTAATAAAATGTTAAATTTTTAAAAATATTATTATATCATTTTTTTTTTTAAATATAGAATTTTTTCGTAGAAAATCTCCGTAAAAAAATTATTTTAATGTTAAAATAAAATAGTGCTTAGAGATTTTTTTCTATCCCCGTAAAACCAAAAACATTTCTATTCGGGGAAAAATATTTCTCTCACAAAATTATTTATTTATAAAAGCAAAATACCATGAAATATATAATAACAAATACCGACTTACATATACATGTGTAAAAAAAAATAATGTAAATTTTTTATAAACAAATATAATATTAACTAGGGTCCAGTTAACTAATGGACTAGTTTGTTATGTTTATATATGTATATTGAATGGTACAGAAAATGAAACATAAATAGATTTAACACAAGGTGTTAATTAAAGTTTATAGTGAAGTTTCAATCATACTTTACCGTGTAAATTTTTGGGAACAAATTTTTCAAAAATGTTATCATGTGTTGACAGTCTTACGAGAAAGTAAGACCCTACCAACTTTTCTTGAATTATACTACCAGTTATCGATTAGATGTATACAAGGTAATTTTGACCCACAAAGTACAAAAAACGAGTGCATTTGATGACTGGTCTAATAGTTTTTGAGATAAGGACTAAAATCGAACCAAACATTGCGATATCTCAGAAACTCTGTATTGTAACTTATTAAAGGTGAAATAGTTTTTAAAATCGGTTAAGTAGTTAATTCAAAAATGACAAATTTTCATACAAACTATTATCCCCTTTTTACCACCAAAATTACAGAGTTTCATATAAACTTTCATCCGCAATATGACGCTCTTAAAGAATGAATTTTTATAAAAAAAAAAAAAAGTAAAATAAACTTTTGTCTCAAACCATGAGCTCGTATAATCAAGTTTTATATTTCTACTTCAAAAATGCCATAATTCAAGACCCAGTGGTTTCAGCTGTGCGTTGATCGATTAGTCAGCTTCCATTCTTATATATATATCGATGAACATGTTTTAGATTTTTGACTTGCTCTGATCTTATTACATTAACAAGCAATATATTTCGCTGTTTCATTCTCGTTACCAAACAGTGTATAAAATATATACTAAATATAAATACATTATATGTTTGTTGGTGTTTTGTGAATTTTTTTTTATATATTGTATAAAATAGGTATAATATATATTATTTATATGTTGTTTTATATATAATAATATATAATATAATATATATTTTATATACTAGTGACTCGGTGATTGTGGTTAACCATATTATATACACATTATATATATATAATATATATATGTATATAAACCATACATTTATTTTACTTTAAGATTATTGAAATTAATGGGATATAATTCATTTATATTATCTAAATATATTTATTTATACCGGATGTGTGTTCAAAATATTGTGTATCTTGGCTCTGGGGACTCATCAATTTGATTGTTCTCATCAAAATTTCATTAAAACAAAAAACCCGGAAAATAATTGGGAAAATTTAGGAAATTTTTTTTTTGGATTTTGATGACATCATAAAGTTAAAAAATTCGATTATTTTGATAACACGAGTAAATTTGATCCGATTTTATTGGAATTTTTTTTGAAACCCACTAATTTTGGGTTATTCTTTTCAGCTGAGATGTCAATTTTTTGCTAGCTATCATTATGTGCTTAATCCTGACACCAGGACTTAACATTCCTTAAACCTATTTGAGCTATGTAAATTTTAATCACAAATTTGAAAATTTAAGTTAAAAAATTCGATTATTTTGATAACACGAGTAAATTTGATCCGATTTTATTGGAATTTTTTTTGAAACCCACTAATTTTGGGTTATTCTTTTCAGCTGAGATGTCAATTTTTTGCTAGCTATCATTATGTGCTTAATCCTGACACCAGGACTTAACATTCCTTAAACCTATTTGAGCTATGTTAATTTTAATCACAAATTTGAAGAGTATGACCCAAATTTAGTATGATTACATACTTGGTTTTTTCAAATCGCAACCTAAATACTTGCCGCTATGCTGGCGCTATATATTTTCGTTACTCCCTGAGTTTGAGACACCCTTTCCGCCTTTTTTTGTTCATACAAACCACACATTTAAACACCCTGTCTATAATATATTTAATATTAACCACATAATAAAATACTAAATTATATGATATATTAAACTACATAAAATTATGTGGTTAAAGACAATGTGTATTTTTTTGTTGCACACTCACATAAAACAACCATTCAAATTTAATAAACAAAGACAATTTAAAGTTAAACATCCTGTATAAATTATAATAAATACAATATTAATAAATAAAACCATCGTATCGTATAATAATATTGTGAAAACATGAATGGTAAAACATTCATTTCATTGCTGCTGATTCTAAAACTACACAAAATACTGTCATTATCTCAATATAATAGTTGGTTCTCGGTTCGGTCAGTATGTTATATTATAGAGGCAGCTTTAGCCACTACGGTTTGATGGCCTATTTATTAGATCAGGTGATATGGGAGCTAGTAATTCAATGAATTTTTGAAGAGAAAACTACTATTGTTAGATGATTTTTGATAGGATAAAATCATCATCATCAGCATATTTTTGATAGATATATCTATCACCGATGGTCAGCGTTCGAGCCCGGCATATAGCTCTAATACATTCCTCTTCACAATACCTGAATACTATTCAAATAGCTGTTCACCATTATAGATAAATATGGTGGGAGCGCAAATAAATATATGTGCGTTTCTACCATATATTTCATGGGTTTCAATTTTTTAGTGCGGAGTAATTTTTACCTAAAAAATATATAAATCGGATCTTTTTGACTATTAGTCGTGTAGTTACAAATATATTGCCGGGAATTGTTCACGAGGATCGATATTTTGAAGCAATTTCAGTCGATATCTCAGAAACTTGTGCTTCAATTGCAAAATTAACCAGATTACTGTGCTTTTTCAAGAAATCGAAAGTACCATTGTCAGTAAGCAACGAAGCAAACTGAAAATGCTCAAAGTTTCTTACCTAGAATTTACACATCTGCGAAAAAGTGTAATCTACACATCTTGTTCAAATATTAAGAACAAAGGGAATCGGGAATCATATTGCCTGCAGTTACGATAGGTGGAATCCTCTGAAATCATTTATAAATGCCCAGATCACCTAGTCTAATACATATTATGTGTATAAATGAACATGTTATATATTATAAATGAAGTAAAAGTTGAAACAATTCATATTGTGACCAATAAATACTGATAAAAGCTAATTTCACATTGTTCTATTTCATATATATGAGTACTAAACTAAACTGAAACTCATTGTTGTACATTGGGACCCATAATTTTTATTCATTAAGCATAACAATGTAATTTTTTCCGGTTCCTAGTTATTTAACGTTAATGGGCCGTAATTTTTTATCGACAGATTTTTAAAAGTTAAAAGCAAACCAAAATTATTAAAAATAGAGCTTCAATTTCATCATTTACGCGGGAAATGTTTTCATTCTTTTCGATGGACGAATGGTTTTTTAAATTCAATTTTTCTATTTTTTAGATGACAATTTACCGAAAGGTTTTCCAGTAATTATACAAGCTCCAACTGTACGAGTCGTTGAAATTGGACAAACAGCAGTGTTAACATGTCGTGCAACTGGTAATCCAACGCCACAAATAACATGGATACGAAATATGTTGCCAATTGTGCCACCATTTACAAATCAACGTTATACGATCCAAAACAAAAATACATCAGGTAAGGATATTTTTTCCAATTGATTCAATTCAGAATTCTTTATTAGATCTAGAAGAAATATCAATGCCTTCGTAATACAATGAGTGTGGGCTTCTTCGATAATAACAAATATAGTAATTTATAAATAATGTAAACAAATAATACCTACTTCAATTAATCTATCTATTGTGTTCATAAATTACATGTAATCTGTCATCTAGCTTTCCTTGTCTATTGTGAGTGACTTTTCGCGTCAAACTGTGCGCATACATCATAAAAATTAATTCTCAACATTTTTTCATAATATTTATAATTTCTCTTTTCCAGAATATTTACAAGGTGTCCTACAAATCACATCAAGCGAAGAAGATGATCAAGGCAAATATGAATGTGTGGCAGAAAATGTAATCGGTACCGAATACTCGAAATCCACATCACTGTATGTAAAAGTACGTCGAGTTCCACCACAATTTTCCATTCCACCACCACCAATCAGTGAAGTGATGATTGGTAGTTCGTTACAACTAACATGTGTGGCAGTTGGATCACCAATGCCTTTTGTAAAATGGCGAAAGGGTGATACACAGGATATAACACCCGAAGATAAAATTCCAATTGGACGAAATGTATTACAATTGGATAATATTATGGAATCGACAAATTATACGTGTATTGCGGCCAGTACGTTGGGTAGTATTGAAGCGTTGGCACAAGTTAAAGTACAATGTAAGTAGGCCACAAAACTTCATATTTTCAAAATCCAAGAAGCACAAGTTCCACCAGAAAAATACATAATTACCCTACTCTTTATTTGAATTTAAAACGTCATTCCGAAGAGGAAGGTCAAATTGACTCGATATTTTAAAATACTTTGAAGCCACAAGCAAAAAATTGCTAATTTTATTGACTTTGCCTTCTTAACAAGGCTTTCGAAAAGAAACCATCCTTTTCAAAAAACTAAATGAGAATTCAACCTGTATTTATTTTCTTTTCTTTTTTCAGCCTTGCCAAGTGCGCCCACTGACGTTAAAGCATCAGAAATCACTGCAACATCAGTACGGCTCAGTTGGTCCTATAATGGTCCAGAAGAATTACATTACTATGTGATACAATTTAAACCAAAGCATGCGAATCAAGCGTATAGTGAAATTAGTGGGATTATTACAATGTATTATTCAGTACGAAATTTATCACCTTATACTGAATACGAATTCTTTGTGATTGCTGTAAATAATATTGGACGAGGACCCCCAAGTGTACCAGTTATTGTGTCCACGGGTGAAACAAGTATGTGATATTTTTTCCATAATTTTATTTTTCGACTTTTGTTCGTAAATAAACACACAATTATTACCCACGAGATCAAAAGGTGGTTAGAATTCTATAATTTCTAATAGCGTGACAATTTTCTTAGAATCATTGTATTCAAATACCGGAAATCTGAAGTTATTGGTTATACCGGAAATCAAAAACCTAATTCAATTGGGTCTTGGGTCCGTAGAACCCATCTTGTAAACCGTTAGAGATAGAACAAATGTTTAAATGTAAAAAATGTTCCTTATAAAAAAATAAACAACTTTTGTTTGAAACATTTTCTTGTAAACATCACTGTTTACCCACGAGGGTGCTAATTAGGTGAAAATTTTGTAGTATGTATTAATATTGGAATATCAGTTATGTGTGTGTGGCTATTTCAAAGTGGAAATCTTTCTTTATTTACGTGACGTCAAAAAACAAACGATTCCGTCATCAAAACTGTCTATACATGGTATTTTACCAATTAACTCAGTCAATTGTTTGTTTTCACTTGTTTTAAAGTTATTTTTTGATTGGTTAGCTAAACGAGATATTTAGGTGTATATATTAAAATGGCCCATCCTGTGTAAACAGTACAAAGCAATATTAACTGAAGTGATGATGAAGTGTTTCTTACGACTGCAATAGACTCGGGTTCGATTCCCAGTAACCTTCCTGCAAAAGGATTTCGAAAACTGAGTGTTTTTGTAAGAGTACATACAATTTCATTTTGGAATATTTACAGCACAGTTTTTACGAACAAAAGTTGACATTCTAATTTATAAAATTAATAAAACTAATTAGTTTTTTTAACTACGTAGCGATTATTTAGCAAAAAACGTTTTATATAAAAAATGACATGATTTTTGATTTTTGAAAACATTTTATTTTTCATGCAAACAACAATTTTTATCAAAACAACTTAAATGGATTTATTTAAACTACATTAAAATGCATTTATTAATTTATGTAAGTTTTTTCATATCGTGTTCTCTCATACCAGAAAATATCATTTTTTTCCCATTTTCTTTTTTTTCAAACAAATATTTTTAAATATTTTGCATATATTTTTCGTTTTTTAAATTAGTTTTGGCAAAATTTTTGAATTTTGATGTAAATATTTTTAATACATAATTTTTATTAAAATATTTTTAAATAGATATAAACTTTATTTTTTACGTAACAAACTTTTTGATAATTCGAAGAATTAATGTAGTTTTTAACCCTTCATTGCATTGTAAAGTATGTTTTTATATTAATTGTTATTTATTTATATTTTAAATGCAGCTGATTCTTCAAACTATGGAGGTGCTAGTAAGTATTTTGACTAATATTTCTTTACAGATTTGACGGAATTCGTCAAACCCTTTAAAACCAATCAATCGAAGAAAATCGTAGCTTTACTTTTTCTTCATTATACTCCCAATTGAAGAAAAATTTTGACAACACAAAATAGACAGACTTATCAACCCTAAAACTCTGTAATTTTTTATTTAGATAATTAATAAATACTGTCCTTTTTTAGAACCGGGGTCGGCACCTAGAAATGTACAAGTGAGACCATTAAGCTCTAGTACAATGGTCATCCAATGGGATGAACCGGAGACACCCAATGGACAAATAATGGTAAGTCAAATATACCTTCTGCCTCAACTATTAGCTCAAAAATGGAAATTATCACAGATTAAAGGAGTGAACTAATTTTTAAATAAAATTACTATATTCTCAAAAAGCCACAAATCTAAACACGGACTTTGACTAATAAGCATTTTTATGTTTTCATGGATTATGTCATAGTTACGTAGGATGTAAAAACCATGACGTAAATCTAATGTCAATTTATCCCATTAATGAATACATAATTATATCAAGCCAGAATGATGTCAAAACGATACCATAAATTTTACATCATTTTACAGACCCGTGAGCATAGAGAGGGGAAGGTTGGGGGATCAACTATCAATTTGTTGTTTCTGACACATTTACTGAATCGATTTTTGAACCATCGCAATATTTTATCAAATATTGCTTTCCCATTCCCCAAAAAAGTAATAAATTTTGATGGCGACTCTTGCACTCAACTTTATGAACCATACTCTTCAATTATGTACGATGATGGCTAAGACGTCTAAAATTCACTCAAAGCAGTCGATATTTGCAATGAAGATGCGTTTCCAAATGTCTACCAAATGCCGTGTGTTCTAGCAGTTTTATCTTTGACAACGGCGACGAATAAACGCTCCTTTTCAACTTTGCGTCATGTCAAAACATTTCTTAGATAAGCGATGTCTGAAGCGGTGTAGAGGTCAATGTACACAGAGTTTTGGAAAAGTTGTTTTTCTGTACCTCGCAAGATTAGCTTATTTATAGAGAATGAATATCACATTTTGACATCATAAAATGTTCTTTTAATCGAAAAGAAAGTTTCTTGTTATACCATGTATATATGAAATATACATAATATATTAAGTTTAGTCCCAAGTTTGTAACGCTTAAAAATATTGATGCTAGGAAAAAAATTTTGTCATAGCTGTTCATAAAATCACCTAATTAGTCCATTTCCGGTTGTCCGTCCGTCCGTCCGTCCGCCCGTCCGTCCGTCCGTCCGTCTGTGGACACGATAACTCAAAAGCCCAAAAAAGATATCGAGCTGAAATTTTTACAGCGTACTCAGGACGTAAAAAGTGAGGTCAAGTTCGTAAATGAGCATCATAGGTCAATTGGGTCTTGGGTCCGTAGGACCCATCTTGTAAACCGTTAGAGATAGAACAAAGGTTTAAATGTAAAAAATGTTCCTTATCAAAAATTAAACAACTTTTGTTTGAAACATTTTTTCGTAAACATCACTGTTTACCCGTGAGGGCGCCAATTAGGCGGAAATTTTATAATATCTACTATACTTGATTATCAGTTATGTATGTGTCACATGTTTGTATATGTAATGTGATAAAGAAATCAACACTGACTATGCATGGTATTTCAACAATTAACTCAGTCAATTGTCTGTTTTCACTTGTTTTTGGATAATTCCTGCGCACGGGACTATCTATTAAGAAAAATCAGATAATTTTTCCCAAATTTCGTTAAAAATTGACCAAGAAAATCAGTTCAAAGAATTCTTACACCAAATTTGTATATAAATTACAGGGCTATAAAGTATATTATACAACGGATCCAGCACAACCCATGTCTTCATGGGACTCACAAAAAGTTGACAATAATCAATTAACAACGATAAGTGATTTAACCCCACATAAAATTTACACAATTAAAGTACAAGCGTCAACTTCCGTTGGACCGGGCCCATTAAGTGTACCAGTACAAGTGAAAACGCAGCAAGGTAAGCTCACACAACAAATTTCAAAATAGAAACAATTCTCGATCTCGATTTTTTCTGGCTAGGTGTACCAAGTCAACCGGATGGATTACGTGCAACCGATATTGGTGAAACGTCCGTTACGTTACAATGGAGTCGTCCACAGCATTCCAGTGAAAATATTGTGGATTATGAATTATATTGGAATGATACGTACGCGAATGATGAACATCATCGTCGAATACCAATCAGTGAATCGTATACATTAACTGGATTGTATCCAAACACGTTGTATTATATATGGTTAGCGGCACGTTCCCAACGTGGGGAAGGTGCTTCCACGCCACCTATTCCAATTCGTACAAAACAGTATGGTAAGATAATTAACTAGAAAATGAATATTTGAAATATTTATTTTGGAGTATTTTAAACAAAAAAATTTAATATGTTACATTTGTTACATTTTATGTAGCATGATGCGACATAATTATAACGAAATATAGTATGTGGTACAGAATGTTACATTTGAGATGATACATAATATGCAATTTATTGTACAGAATGTGACATTTATGTTGCAGAATGTAACTTTTATGTTCCACAATGCGACATTTTTGTTGCAGAATGTAACTTTTATGTTGCACAATGTGACATTTATGTTGCAGAATGTAACTTTTATGTTGCACAATGTGACATTTATGTTGCAGAATGTAACTTTTATGTTGCACAATGTGACATTTATGTTGTAGAATGTAACTTTTATGTTGCACAATGTGGCATTTATTTCGCAGAATGTGACATTTATGCTGCAGAATGTAACTTTTATGTTGCACAATGTGACATTTATATTAGAGAATGTCACATTTATGTTACAGAATGCGGCATTTATGTTTCAGAATGTAACTTTTATGTCGCAGAGTGTAACTTTACATTCATGGTAAATAATGATAATTTTATGTTTTGGAATGTAACATTTATGTATTAAAAAAACTCCCCTCAAAATAAGACACGGCTCTAGATATTAAAACAGCAAAATCGTACCCTCAATTGTTTTTAAAGAAACTATGCAGTGATTAAAATTAATTTTTGATCAATTTTCTCTCGTTAGAGAAGGAGTGAAATTAACTAATCCCGCCTCTAAGGGAGGGAAAATGTAATGGGAGTTAATTTTAACACCCTGAAATAGTCAGTTTCATAATTATAGTCAAATATTTCAAGTTTTTTTTAATTTGTTGGTGTTTTTTAAATAAAAGATGGAGTGCATGTTCCAAGCAGTTCATTTCGGAAAAAACGTCACTAGGCATTTAAGGTAGTACGAGCCCCAAGGCAAGTTTAGACTTGTGGTTGAAATTTTTTATACCTTATTTTCAACTTTGATGATGATTTTTATTTGATAACTGTGATTACCTATTCTTATTTGGAAAACTCTCTCCAAAACTTTAAATTAAAAGTTTTTCCCCCTTTAAAAAATCGGTTTTTGAACTATCGCCTTTTCATCGGCTGTTTCATAAGTAATATAGTATTCAATTTTTTATGATTTTCAAAAAAATTACTTTTATTCGCGTTTTTTAATCTTTTTCTAAATAATTTTCTCCTTTTTTGAACATATACTTTTTAGACTCCTTGTATTTAGAAAATACTCCAAAATAAATACATTTTACAAAAAAAAAAAAGTATAAATGGCAGTATGAATGTGAATATATTAATTTTATTTTTTTATTTTGAAAACGTTTGTGATGTTTTACAAATTAATTAACCAAAAAATACAGAAAAAAAATATTAACAAAATATTTTTAGTGTTTGATGTGTGTGTGCGCGTGTATTTTGCGAGAGTTTTCAGTTTTATGGTGTGTGCGATGTTCGTTGAGAATATTTTTTACGTTATTTATTTATTTATTTTTTTTTAAATTAAATATTTAAAACGTTGTGAAATGAATTTTCATATTTGCATGCGAAATATAAAAATGTGTTTTTCGTTTTTATTTTTGAAAATTTTTACAGCACTGCACTATTATTAATTAATTAATTAAATGTAATAATATTGCTATAATTACTTTTTTTTCCGATTTAAAAAAATTTATTATTTTAATTTTTATTGAAAAATAAAATTACATAAAAGGTAAAATTTCATATTTTTCATAAATATGAATAGAAGAGGTACTCCAAATATAATTTAATAATTTTTATTTATAGTACAAATTATAGTACGGAATAGTACATTATAATCACTACCGATTTAGTGTAGTTTTGATATACATACATAAGACATTGAACATTTAAATTACATTAACACAAGATACAATTTTAATCTTCCAGCAGACTCGTAATCGATGGTCATTAGTTAAGCCAAAATTTTCTTTTAAAATTAGAATACCCATTTTTCACATTCATTTCCGACTTATGGATCTATATTTAGTTGTATAGTGTGCAGAGTCCTTCAGGTTATTGTCAGTTTCAAACAGTAGATGCTTTGTCTGCTATATATAACTATGTAGTATAATTTATATATGACAATCCGAAAAAACCCGAACACGTACGATGTACATTGGCTGAATAGCTATGTAGTCATTCAGTATCGGTGGATTTCAACTACACTGAAAGTTGTGTTCGCCAGGTTATTTTCAGTTTCGAACAATAGATGCTTTGTCGACAGCTCACAAGTATACAAGTTATACACACGCATTACTAAAAAATGAGAGGTGTGCACGATAGGTTGCGCACCAAAAACATGACGAGGTCATTCGATCACTAGATTTTACTCCTCATATTTTTTTCATACCGGGTGCTTTATATGAAAATCGATTCTTATGGAGTAAACTCCAAAAACACTCAAAAAAATAAGAAGCCTTTTCCATTTTTTTTAATTTTTTCTTTTTGAGAAATTGTTTTGTGTTTAAACTAAGGCCGGGTTATTTAAAATAAAATAAAATTCGTTTTAATTTTCATTTTGTCAATCATAAACGTGCTTTACTGGAAGATTAAAATATAATTTAGCAACCCACACACATTCGCTCCCAGCCTATCCATCTATCTACACACGGCCGCTAGTTTTCGCTGCTAGTTTCCGTTGAATTGTAGTAGTTATTTCATTAGCCAGATATTAACGTTACATTATGGAAATTACATATTTACAAAACACATATTATTATTCATAATTCATATTTATATACAACTAACACAGTACTAACACCACATAAATTTAAAGGAAATATGGGCAATTGGGACACGTATGTTTTATCATAAATATTTTGTATATATTTGAAGTTTCTTTGTTTGTATTTGAACAAAAAGTACTAAATATATAAATTTTAAAGAATAGGGCGGAATAGTTATGATGAAAACGATCCGAAACCATTTATACCATATTTCCCGTAAATATAGTAATAATAAATTTATAATTATATATATACTATTATATATAATCTATGAATATTATAAACATAACCATATAATAATTAAAATAGTACCGGGTGCACCACCCCGAAATGTAACGGCTGAAGCCGTTGGACCAACATCAATATTAGTGAAATGGGAACCACCAGCAATTGAACGTTCAAATGGTCGTATTGTTTATTATAAATTACAAGTTGTCGAAGCAGGCCGTTCTGACTCGGAAGCGTCTATAATAACATTAAATAATACAACACATTTATTGGATGAGCTAAAACGTTGGACCGATTATAAAATTTGGGTATTAGCTGGTACATCGGTTGGCGATGGTCCTCCGTCTTATCCAATTACCGTTCGGACACATGAAGATGGTATGTATTTTAATTTCAAAACGAACCAAAATTTTATTTTTTTTTTTTAATTTTTAATTTTTGACGATTTTTTGGCCCTTGTATCAAATTTTTAATGGAGATGACTCTAGACGACAATTTTGTACAAAAATGTGTAATTTGAAAGAAGCAAATCTGTTTTTTTTTTTTTTCAAATAGCATTAAATAGTATTTTACTAAGGATTTAAGAGTTGCAGAACCATCTTTTAGCCATTAGGAAAAGTTATTATTCATATTCGAAAATGTTCATTTCTGTAACTTTTGAATTAAATAAAAATAGTAGTTAACTGTGACCCTCGATACTGCCTTACTACCTTAAGTTCGGTTAGAGTGGCTGTCCTGGGGTGGGAGGGACACACATAGACCATAGGGTACGTTGTGATACCGAAAAAGGGTTGGCCCATCTCGGCCACTCCATGAAACATTTGGAGCTGTTTAAGAACAGCAAGAGTACTTTGGTGTCGATGGACTTTAGGTCAGAGAGGGCGTCAAAACGAGGCTGGTTCAAGCAAGTCCATCTCCCCATGCCAAGAGCTGAGCAGTGTCAGAGAAGATGAGGCATAGTCTCCTCCTCACCACTGTGACAGCTCCTGCAGTAGTCGTGATACACTGCCAGGCCCAGGTGTTCAGCATATCTGCCGCCCAACCAGTGTCCTGTAATAGCCGCAACAAAATCTTCGGAACGCCTACGATTGTACTCAGACCATATAAAGTTTTAGTCATACTAACTTAATAAACGCTAAATTTTACAAAAAGTATTCTTCAAATTGGTTGATTTTCGATTCAGGCATTCCAGCCGGGTCTCACCACTTGTCATTCGGATTTGACCGGGAAATATATAACGTTCCTGGCTTCTCGAAAGAAAATATATTCGACTTTGAAAATTTTTGTAGAAGAAAAAGTTTATCGCGACATTGACAACACTCTTAAAGTTCAAGCCGTCCTAAAACATTTTTTTTAAACAATTTTACGCGTAAATTATTTTATTTCTAAGAAAATATAAAATTCTTTATTGATAAATTATCATTAAATTAATATAAATGAAAACATCGTTAATTAAAAATAATTTTCATTTCAAATGTTTTTCATATAATTATTATACGCATCATCATTTATTACGTAATTAGACAGAGTCAGAGTCATCCCCATGTGTTTGATAAACGTTATTACTTCACAAGACCATTTTAAAAGGCCAGGCTCATATTAATTTTTAATTAAAATTAATTTATTTTTTTATTACAAAACCATCCAATTTTACTTATAATTATTTATTCAGACAAATAAAAATTAATAATTTATAATTATTCTCCAACTATTTATTTTAATTATTTTTATTAATTAATTTATAATTTGTTTATAATTTTTATTTTTAAAAAAATTTATAAGCAAAAAAAAGAATTTTTTAATCATATTTTTAACAATTTTTCCTTTTTTGGCATAACCCAGACGAGGTATGCAAACAATTTTTTAACAACAATATTTTTGATAACATTTTTTACAGGAAAATAATTTTTTGAATTTTTTTTAATGAAAAACCAGGAGGTTGTTTTTTGTGGTTTTTTCTGAAATTTTTTGCAGCGATATAATAATTTTTTTACAGTAACAGTTTTTTTGTAATTTTTCTACGATCATACAGAGCAGTTGGCTTGTGTTGATTGTTGGTGATGGGAAATAGCGGGTGTTTCGTCGTTCCGTTCGCGGGTATTGGCTGTGGCGTTGTTGCATTATCTCTCTATCTCTCTCTCTTTTGTGTCTTTACTAACAAAAATTGTTTAGAAATATTTAAAAAAAATATAATGTACTATCTAATTTCTATAATCTATAACATTTGTTAATTAAGTATTAATTAATCAAATTTTTCTGTCTACAAAAGCGTTTGCAGGAGTACACATCGGTTTTAACAATGTAAAAGAAAATTTTTTAATTAAATATTAATTTTTAATTTTTTTTTACTCACTAATATAGGATATCAGCTTTTTTAAGGTCTCTTTTAAGCTCGTAATTAAACGTACCTACAAATGAATACGCGTATTTCAAAATTATATTTTAATTATCGAAAGTTTTACCAAAAACTAATTTGCTAATATTTTCGACATTCATTTATGGATCTATTTCAAAAAAGTAATTTATCAACTTAAAAATTAATTATAATTTTCTCATATGTTTTTAAAAATATTCCCTTTTAAAAAATAAAAGGATAATTATTCTATTGAAGACATATCAATCACTCTTCATAACAGGTTATGGGCCAGTAGCATAAAACTATATTTCAAAATTTTTACCTTCTTGAAACACTAATTAAGTGTTTTTTTATTAATTACGAATTTAAAAAAGGACCTTGGAGAATTATGGACATCTTATATTTCAAAAAAAAATATTGCACAAAAAAAAGTTAAAAAAAATATTTAAAAAAAATTTAATATTTAAATTTTGAGAAAACATATTTAAATATTAAATTTAATTTATTTAAGTATTTATTTATTATTTAGAACTTGTTCTAGTAGCTAATAATTATCTATTAATTGCTTATTTGAGCACTCACTTTTTTATATTAATTAATTCACTTAGTAAATCAGTCATACACTTAATAAAAATACGTACGTATTACATTATTAATATTAAATTTATTAATTATTATTAAAATAAAAACACTTATATTAATGTTGGTATTGGCACACGCTAACGCAGCAAATTTTTTTGTTTTTTATTTTTGAAAAAAACAATGCACCAATCTTATTTTTTTTGGATAAAATCATTTTTTATTTATTTTTTTTTTTTTAAAACATAAAAGAAAAAAAAAGGATTTTTTAAAACTAATCGGCACAATTTTTTTGAAATTTTGCACTTATTTTCAAAGTGTTTATTTTTTTTAATACATTTTTTCAAATTTTTTTTTCTGCATGCATGGTAATTTTTTACTTTTGTTTTATTAAAACTTCTAATCCTTCTTCCTTTTTCCAAAATTAATAATAATATTATTTTAACCATATTTTTTACTGAGTTTAGATTAAATATTTTGTTAATCTAAACCCGGTCATGGCTGTATATTTATCACCGAAATACTTTGGAGGTAAATATATGAAAATATGGCTTTTTTATCTTTTTTTTTTTATTTAACTTTTTTTTAATTCCTTTAACTCCTTTTTTTATTAATATAAATATTTTATATATAATATAATATATTTTAGGCAGCACAAATTTCACGTAGGCTATGGACATGACGCACTTTTTAAAAGCACTATTTTTTAAGAATTTTTTTATTTCACTTTCACTCACTTTTATGTGTAAAAAGTATCTAATTTGTTTAATAAAATTAATTACACACTTTGCACAAATTTTATTTTATTTTTGGAATTATTTTTGAGTTGAATTAATTTTGTATATTTGTGTGTATTTTTATAATATCATAATCGTGATGTTTTTTGGATTTTATATTTAAACGTTTTCGTTTTTTGTGGGTGTGTGGATTTGGTTTGGGTGGAAATTTTTTGATTGATTGAGAATAATTTTTACCTTTTCATTTTATTTTCTATGAATATATTATACAATATTTTGTTTAAATACATAATTTATATATTTAATATAATTATTAAAAATATTATTTTAAATATATAAATATTTATAATTTATTAAATATATTAGGTACTAGCATACAAAATTTATTTTGATTTGACCTTTTGCAGTCATAGACGAAGAAACGAAGTAATAAAGTTCGAAAAATTTGAGCAGTAAGTCGGATTTGAATGCGGTTTTCGACGTTCAATTTGTTAGAGCGCTAGGAATTTTTGTGACCTAGTCTGATTTATAAGAAATTAAAAATATGCAATTAGCATAATTATTCATTCACAATTCGGTTAATAGTGATGAAAATGATTTCAAACTTGTTACACGGAGGTTTATGGAGTCGCTGAACACGAAAATTGTGACAGAATTGGTCTTAAAAGTACCTGGTGGTGACTCCAAGTATAACTCTTGGAGGCGACGGGGATATCGTTGCACTAGGTACCTCTGAGACCAATTTACGTCACGATATTCGTGTTCAGCGACACCATAAACTCCCGTATACCAAGTTTGAAATCATTTTCATCACTATTAACCGAATTTTGAATTTAATATTAACGGTCAATTTAAAATGCAATTGTAAAATGTATATTAATCATGCTAATTGCATATTTTTAATTTCTTATAAATCAGTCTAGGTCACAAAATTTCTTGTCTCTCTAACGAATCGAATGCGGAAAACCGAATTCAAATCTGACTTAATGCTCATATTTTTCGAACTTTGATCATTTTGTGTGCTTCGTTTTTTCGTCTATCAAGTTGATTATGAAAATAAATCATATTGGAATAAAATTTCATTTTCTTAACTTAAATCTCTAAAAAGAAATATAGTTAACTGATTTGGAGAAAATTATTGAAAGTTGATATAATTTTCGAAAAATAAATATCAAAATGAAAATTAAATTTATTCCAAACTTTTTTTATTTCTATAATCTTCTTGGAAAATCTTTTGGTTTGAAAGAAAAAATTTTTACGGTTTTTTTAATTTTTTTTATATTTATTTTACCTTACACAGATTATATTTTGTTTATTTTATAATTATATTTATTATAAATTATAAAATACATAATTTATAATAAATTGTTTTTATAAAAACAATTTACTTTTTACACAGAAAAAAAAATTATGTTAAAAGTTGTGTTCGTAGAATTTATAATTCTACAAAATAAAATAAAATTTATTATAAAATTTTATATAAAAATTTAGTTTAGGCTCTTTTACATTTGAATACCAATATTAAAAAAAAAAAAAAAAACTTGTATCTTCTGTCGATTAGGTAGTTATTGAATTTATCATTATTTATTTTACAGCTCAAAGGAATCTTTATATTTTTTTCCCTCAATTTCACACCGGATACAACGTCAAAATATTAATTGATTTATAAATATTTAGTCCGTTGTTACCGGTAAACAAGGTACCTTTCTCTAAATAAATTTTAACTTAACCCTCCTAATTCCTCATTCCTCATTGGTTGCAAGCTATATAATTACACATACACAAGGATAATAAAAAAAAATGTAAAATTTTAATATTAATTTTTGGGTACGAATGTTAGGATGTGTTTGAAAGATAACTTTCAAAAATCCAAAAACTAATAACTATATTAAAATCGCATTTTTTCTGTTTTTTTACTTTTTCCATGCGAATTGCTATCTCTCAACACGTCAAATTTTTTAATAAAATGGTGAGAATATAATTAATGAAGAAAAATAAATTTTTCTTTAAAACAGATACCTTTTTTTATACCGTCATACATTTCCATAGACACTTTTTGATAGAATATATTTTTTTGGTATTTAATCTCTCTCTCTCTATCTTATATTCTTTTGTATTTGATAGAGTGAAAGACAATATTATAATAAATATATTCTGTGTTTTGAACTCAAAAATCATTTCAATACAAAATATTAATACATAATTAATTAAATTATTATAACTTTTTGATAAGTTAATAAACAAAATAAATATTTCATTAGAATTTTCATATTTTCGTAATTTTCACTTGACACACATTTTCGTACACAAACTTTACATATTTAAATATTATTTATTCGTTATTTAAATTACGATTGATTTTAATAGTCATGTAATTAAAGGAGATGATAATTAGGAAATTTCTTTTTTTTAATTCGAATTTGATATCTCTTCTACGACTTTTCTATGTTAGCATCATGGACATCACGATTCAAAATTAAATGATGTCTGTTAAAGAAGAATTCTTCTGAATAAAATCATTTAAGGTTGTGATGAAAAAAAGATTCTTTGATGACAAACTTTTGAAAATTGGTAAGGAAAGCCTATCCAAAATATGAAGTCATTCTTCTTGGTTTTCGTAAAAACAATGTTGAAGTTACTAGTTTAAGACGGTAAACACGCCAATTGAGGATTCATAACTCGAGACCCAGAAATCCAGCTCCCAGAATTTAGTAGACTGAGAGTGGCAGTGAGGCCCCCTTACACTTTCGTGAAAACCTTAAAAGTCACATTTTTAAGACAATTGAAATATGTTTTTTTTATACCATGTATATTAAATATATCAAGGTATACTAAGTTTAGTCCCAAGTTTGCAACGCTTAAAAATATTGATGCTATGCACAAAATTTTGATATAGGTTTTCATAAAATCACTTAAATAGTCCATTTCCGGTTGACTGACTGTCTGTCTGTCCGTCTGACAACACGATAACTCAAAAACGAACAAAGATGGGACGTAAAAAGTTAGTTCGTAAATGAGCAACCTAGGTCAGTTGGGTCTTGGGTCCGATGACTCATTCATCTTGTAAACCGTTAGAAATAGAACAAAAATTTAAAAGTAAGAAATGTTCCTTATAAAAAAATAAGCAACTTTTGTTTGAAACATTTTTTCGAAAACATCACTGTTTACCCATGAGGGCGCAACTTAGATTCGAACATTGTATAGTATGTATTATATGGGAATATCAGTAATGTGTGTGTGTGTGACATGCATGGCTGGCTATCTCTCTTTACTTACATGACGTGAAAAAACAAATGATTCCGTAATCAACATTGTCTATACATGGTATTTCAACAATTAACTCAGTCAATTGTTTGTTTCCACTTGTTAATAAATAGAAATAGTACGAATAAAAAATATTTAAATATTACAACACATATTACACAAATTTTTCTACAAATAAAAATAAAATTTTTATTTTAAATTTAAAATAAATTATGCCAATTGCCAACAGAAAATTGTCTTTTTAAAAAATGTGTGTGCAAAATAATTTTCTTATTGACTGATTAAAACATATGAAAACATCGTGTACATCTTTATCCTGCAAAACAACAATTTTAAAAAATACCTTCAAGCATTTTTGTAGCGGATTCTTAACGATAACGATAAAAAAAAATCGAATACAAAGTGAATTTAAAGTTAATCATCAATTGTGATGAACAAATATCAATCATTGACTAAATTATTCATTGTAATCAATCGAGAATCACAACCATTGACTAACTTTAAATTCCAAATATATTTTTGTCAATAATTTAGCAGTTTCTACAACCGGATTTCTTCCAAATAATAATTGTATTTTTTCTCAAGATTTTGAAGTATAATTTTTGAAATTAGCGAAAAGAAAGATTGTATGGAAAATTGTTTTTTGATTTCATACAAAATTTAGCCAAAAAAAAATTATGTTTCATAATCATTTTATGAAATAAATTTTTCAAATTTTACAAAATATTTTATTTATGTGATCTACATAAATATATTTTTGTTTCAAATTTTCAAATACGATTTTTTTCTCTGACTTTTTTTTGCTCTGGGTCTAATCTGCCGTTGATATCCCCACAGCAGGTCGGAGTGAGTATTCTAATATTTTTGATGTGTGCAAAAGTAGTGCATTTTTATATGATTTTTGTTTTTAAACCAAAAACTAGATGTAGTAGATTTTTTTTCGCCTATTTTTTTCTGGATAAAATAACTTGCTTACGAATGTGACAAAAACAACAAAAAAATTTTTACTAAACGTTTTTTCATGAAAGTAAACTATTACCAACCATCAATGTTTACTTTGGTAGAGGGTTTTCTTTTTCCCCTTACTCCTTTCTCATTTTCTTTACAGGGAACGGTACATAAAAATGTCTGTGCTTGCTTTCAAATTTTTTTATTTATTTTTTCAATGTTTTCCTTCAACAATATAGAAAAAAAAAATCCCTAAGAATTAAAAATACGAATGAACTATCTAGTAGTGTTCAACAAACTAACCTTTAGAGTTGGCTTTAACTGGAGCTATGATGTTTAATCAAATTAAGATTGTCGAATTAAAAGGAACCTTTTTTCAAAATTTTGTTGCTTGTTTAAATGAAGGCCTAATGAAGGCGTATTAAATCAAAAGTGCTAACTGCTTGCCAATTTGTATGCCTTTTAATTCGGCAATTATCTTTTACGTCGCTTTAAATATCAATCATACCCCCTGTAAAATAAGTATGCAATCAGAATCACCTACCAAATAACGCCATGTTTTAAAAACAAAAACTGAATCGAATAAAAATGGCGTTTTTAATGAACAAAAATTTAAGAGCATCTCTTAATGTGTTGGTATTCAAATGTGTTAATTTATTTTTAATTTTTCATTTGCCATCAAAATTAATGAGAAATAATTTTCAAAAATTATAATAATATTATTTTCCAAATTCAATTTTCATCGACAAAATAATGAAATGCATGGATTTTGTTTTTTTTTTCGAAATAATTTGTATATACGAATTATTTCTAATAATTCGTTTTACGAAACATACAAATTATTTAATTTATATTTTTTTTATAGATATATAAAATTTTTATTAAAATTAATAAAAATTTAATTTTTTTAATTAGTTTATTATTATTATTTTTGATTAATATGTGCCTAATAATTTCCTACAGTGCCTGGTGATCCTCAGGATGTGAGAGTGGTCGCATTAAATTCAACAAGTATACGTGTTACATGGAAACCACCGTTAGCTAAAGATCGAAATGGTGTTATCCGAGGATATCATGTACATGTTCAAGAAACTAAGGAAGAGGTACTTACAACAAATGTTTCATACAAAAGTTGTATCTAAAATTAAAATCTCTTATGGGTTCTTGGTTTTATGTATATTTCTATTTCAAGATTTTTGAATATCATAGGCGTCTCGCCGAAGACGTCTCGCCTTCGAGTGACAGGTTGTTCCTAAGGAAGGTGTAGAGAAAATCTTGGCCTAGGTACTAGCTCCTAGGTGCCAAACAACTTCGGCAGTTCCAAAACCTGTCAAAAAGAAAATGATTAATGCTGGTAAAAATTACAGACAGGCAATTTTCTTGTCCTCCAAGTCTCTTTGGATTTAAATTCGCAAATAGAAAATTTCATAAAAACCAAGAATCTCGAAAAAAATTATATTATTTTATATTTTCTAGGAATTAAATCGACTTAAAAATCGTTTGCGATTTTAATTAAAGTATATCATAACTTTTTCTAGGGAAAGAATCTATTAAATGAACCATTACGATTAGATGTATTAGATGGCGCTGCACTCGAAATGAATGTTACAGGATTACAACCTGATACTAAATATTCTGTGCAAGTAGCGGCCTTAACACGAAAAGGAGATGGTGATAGGAGTCCTCCAGTGTTTGTTAAAACTCCTGGCGGTGTACCAAATCGACCAACAGTTACATTAAAGTAAGAATTTCGTAATTATTTCCATAAATGTTATTTGCACCTACAGAAACTTGCAGGGTTTCAAAGATAGATTGTTTGGATTCAAAACCTGGGAGTCATCAGTCTCGAGAGCAATCCCGGTAGAGAATCTGTGAGCTTTATGTGCGATATCTGGCTTCGACAGAATTCTATAGTTAGGGATCCATTTGCGGTACCCAAAATTCGAACGCCCTCTATGATTTCTTTTGAATCAAGATTATTTATAGAAACTCTCTGGTTTTACCGGCTCACAATGTTTGAACAGAATAGGGCTGTAAGATTATTAATAAAAATAAATTTGCTCTTAATTCTAGAATCCTGGAACGCGAACCAACTGTATCAATTGAATTAGAATGGAGTCGTCCATCCCAAACTTATGGTGAATTAACCGGTTATCGATTACGTTTCGGTCTCAAAGATCAACCACTAATGGAAGTACATCTGAAATCAGTCCAAATAAGTCATCGTATCCATGAATTAGAACGAGGTGTCGAATACGAATTTCGTGTGGCTGGTCTAAATCATATGGGCGTTGGACAAGAAAGTATCAAATATTTACAAACACCAGAAGGTCGACCAACGGGACCACCGGCAAATATAACATATCATTTTCAAACACCGGATGTTGTTTGTATACAATGGGACCAACCTACGCGAGAACATCGTAACGGACAAATTGTTCGCTATGATATACAATTCCATAAAGCACATGACCATACGACAATTATGGATCGTAATACAACCACAAAGAAAGCTGTCTTTGGTAATTTGGAAGAAAATACTGATTATGTGTTCCATGTTCGAGCGCATACAAACCAAGGAGCTGGTCCATTTAGCGAAAAAGTGAGTAATCAAATTTTTGGATCCAAAAATAGAGGCTATCGATGAGGTGTATTCAGTTTTTAAGTCTTCCAATACCTAAAATTACGGTAATAGGTATCGAATAGATTAAAATTGATTGCATCCTTGAGACTTAAAGGTTTTAAGATTAAAGCTCTTCCTTTTGAAAAATAAAAAATTAATAATTTTATTTTTTACAGGTAACAATTCATACAGATCGTGACATCGGCCGAGCCCCAATGAGTGTTCAAGCCGTAGCTACATCGGATTCCAGCGTAGAAGTGTGGTGGGAGCCAGTACCATCTCGATCAAAACTAACAGGCTATCAAATATTTTATACAATGACAGCTGTAGAAGATTTAGATCAATGGCAACAAAAAACGGTTGGCCTTACTGAATCCGCGGATTTATTAAATTTAGAAAAATACGCTCAATACGCTGTGGCAGTAGCTGCTCGTACGAAAAATGGACTTGGACGCTTATCCGAGAAAGTAACCGTAAAAGTAAAACCCGAAGATGTTCCATTAGAATTACGAGCACATGATGTCAGTACACATTCCATGACACTATCATGGTCCCCGCCAATTCGATTAACGCCAGTAAATTATCGAATTTCCTTCGATGCTGTAAAAGAATTTGTGGATTCACAGGGAATTACTCAAACACAAATTGTTCCACGTCGTGAAATATTATTAAAACCGGATGTGACATCACATACTATTAACGAGCTTTCACCTTTTACGACATACATGGTGAATGTGAGTGCAATTCCACCAGATTATTCATATCGACCACCGACTAAAATTACCGTGACCACACAAATGGCAGCACCACAGCCAATGGTGAAACCAGATTTTTATGGTGTGGCTCAAGGTGAAGAAATTCAAGTGATATTACCACAAGCGTCGGAAGAATATGGACCAATATCACATTATTTCTTAATTGTTGTGCCAGAAGATAAATCCACAAATAACAAACATCCTGATCAAATTTTAACGGAATTTATGACCACAAATAAAACAATGAAACGTGAAGGAGAGAATTCACCATATATTGCAGCGAAATTCTTGCAACGGAATATTCCATACACATATCATTTAGGTAAGTTAGCCTAGATTTCTATAAAGGTTATTTTAACCTTGAAAAGTGGTTTGACTTTAATTGTTTATTTTTCTTTTAATGTAGGCAGTGGAATTGAACACGACGGCTTCACAAATGAAAAATTAAAACGTGGTAAACGTTATCGAATTTTTGTACGTGCTGTAGTCGACACCCCACAAAAACACTTATACACAAGTAGCCCATTCTCAGAGTACTTAGCTTTAGATATGCGAGAAGCACCACCTGGAGATCCACCACGACGCCCCAATCCAAACGTAGCAATTGAACCGGATGTATCAGTAAATCGCAACACTGAAGAAGCTGGTATGCTATGGATTGTTGGTCCAATAATCGCCGCGTTATTCCTATCAATTATCCTTGTGCTGTTATATATAATTAAACGAAGGCGTCGACCATGTAAAGCATCAGATGGACCAGCTGTAACACGACCTTTAATGGCCGCGGATTTAGGTGCAGGTGATTTAGGAATGACTGACCCAACGGATCCAGTTGAAATGAGACGATTGAACTTCCAAACACCGGCAATGATTTCGCATCCACCGATTCCAATATCTGAATTAGCTAATCACATCGAACGGCTAAAGGCAAATGATAATATTAAATTCTCACAAGAATATGAGAGTATTGAACCAGGTCAACAGTTCACTTGGGATCATTCGAGTATGGAAGTGAATAAAGCGAAAAATCGTTATGCAAATGTTATTGCATATGATCATAGTCGGGTAATTCTTCAACCCTTAGATGGGCAAGTTGGTGGTGATTACATTAATGCTAATTATTGTGATGGATATCGAAAACACAATGCTTATGTTGCCACACAAGGACCTTTGCAAGAAACTTTAGGTGATTTTTGGCGAATGTGTTGGGAATTACGCTCTGCAACAATCGTTATGATGACTAAGTTAGAAGAACGAACACGCATTAAATGTGACCAGTATTGGCCTGCTGGTCGGGGCACTGATACATACGGCGTTATTACAGTGACCGTCACTGATGTCCAAGAATTAGCAACATACTGTATACGCTCTTTCCAAATTCAACGACAAGGTTGTCTAGAACGCCGAGAAATCAAACAATTACAATTTACAGCATGGCCAGATCATGGGGTACCCGATCATCCAGCACCTTTCTTACAATTTGTACGTCGTGTTCGAAGTTTAAATCCGGCAGATGGTACAGCTGGACCAATTATTGTGCATTGTTCCGCCGGAGTTGGGCGAACTGGATGCTTTATTGTTATTGATTCAATGCTAGAACGTATCCGTCACGAGAAAAGTATCGATATTTATGGTCATGTGACTTGTTTACGAGCTCAACGTAATTACATGGTACAAACTGAGGACCAATATATATTTATACATGATTCGTTACTGGAAGCTGTTGTTTGCGGGAACACAGAAGTGCCTGCACGTAATTTACACGCGCACATTGAGAAACTAATGCGTCCCACTGAACTGGCAAACAACATGACCGGTTTAGCATTGGAATTTAAAAAATTATCGAATATGAAACCGATTACAAATGAAGCGAATCGATTTATCAGTGCGAATTTACCATCAAATAAACATAAAAATCGTTTAGTTCATATTTTGCCGTTAGAAAGTACACGTGTGTGTTTGACACCAGTCCGAGGGGTTGAAGGTTCCGATTATATTAATGCCAGTTTTGTTGATGGATATCGTTATCGAAACGCTTACATTGCGACTCAAGGTCCATTGGCTGATACCGCACATGATTTATGGCGTATGCTTTGGGAGCATAATTCCACGATTGTTGTCATGCTGACAAAATTGAAGGAAATGGGACGTGAAAAATGTCATCAATACTGGCCAAGTGAGCGTAGCGTGCGCTACCAATGTTTCGTTGTTGATCCCATAGCTGAGTATAACATGCCACAGTATATTTTACGTGAATTTAAGGTGACAGATGCACGTGATGGGGCATCGCGTACTGTACGTCAATTCCAATTTATCGATTGGCCAGAACAAGGTGTTCCTAAATCTGGTGATGGTTTTATTGATTTTATTGGACAAGTGCATAAAACAAAAGAACAATTTGGACAGGATGGTCCAATTACAGTACATTGTAGTGCCGGTGTTGGTCGTACTGGAGTTTTCATCACATTGAGTATTGTTTTGGAACGGATGCAATACGAAGCAGTTGTGGATGTGTTCCAAACTGTACGAATATTACGTACACAACGGCCAGCAATGGTTCAAACTGAGGTAAGTCTAACAAAGACATACTGCATAAACTTGCCAAATTTTCATTGAAATCATCCTTTCGTTTTAAGAAGTTCGATTTTTTAAAGATAAGCTCAATTACAGAAATTAAGAAAATATGGAGGAAAATCTACCATAATCTACCTAAGTTTATAATTTGATAGAAAATTAATTCTTATTTTTTTTATTTACAGGAACAATATCAATTCTGTTATCGTGCTGCTTTGGAATATTTAAATTCATTCGATCACTACTCTAACTGATCTTCGCCAATTGACAGATTATGCTGAGACGAACATAATCTGAACATGAATCTACGTCTCGTCTAACAACACAACAAAACTTAATTCGTCATACTGCACACACATGCCTAAAAGTTAAAAACATTTAAGTGAAAAACTATTTTTAAAAAAACTATAAAGACAATTATTAAAAAAACAAACTCAACTAAAAAATTCTTGCCTAAAATTGAAAAACATATTTTAATTGTGAAAACTCAAATCTCATTTATTTTGGGAGATAAAATTTTAAAAAAATTACAAAAAAAAATAATAAAAGAATACTTAAAATTTTTAGAATTTAGCCTAACATAGCTCGTATAGCTCGATAATATTTTAATTATTAGCAGCGCTCGTTGTAGTCTGTGAAGCCAGTGTATATATTATATTATATTTGTAGTACTTATATATATAATCATATATAATTGGCCAGTTAATTATTATATAAATTAAAAATAGATAAATTATTAAAAAAAAAACTTCGTAACTGGTTGTTTCTTAAAAAAAAGTTAGGCTTTATAAAAAAAAAAGAATTTTTTGAAAAAAAAAAAAAAAAAACTGCCGCTAGTATAAAAACTTACTTAATTTTAATCTATTAACAATTATGGCGGATTGATATCATTTTAGGCCTTAGAAAACAAGAAATCGTTTTGGATTTAGTATTATTTAAATGTGCCATCAACTTTAAACCAAAGTGAAAATTTTTTTTAAATTGAAAATTTCATTTAAAATCGTCCGAAAAACAAATTTTTATTATACAATATACATTTAAAAAAAATTTTAATAGAAGAAATTATATTATATGCGCCTAAAGCATAAATGATCCAGTTGGTAAAGGCGCTTGGCATAAAACCAAGTGACACGGGTTCGATTCAAGGTATATGTGAATTGTTTATAATAAGGAATATTCATGAATTTTAAATTTGGTTCAAATATTTTTCTTCCGTAACTTTAATGACTGCACATTTCAACTAAACCATTATTTTAGTATTTAATTACTTTTTAATTACTTAAAATTAATTAATAAAAGTACAAATTCAGTGAGTACATTTAAAAATTTCTAAAACGGAAATTCAAATTTTTATACGGACGTGACATCATAGTACGGGCTTGTCAAATTTGTTGACATATTGTATGATATCAATTACTTACATTTTATATGGTATTTCATTAAATTATACTATTCTACGGCTTTTTATCAGAAAACTTAATAATAACGAGTGTAAATTCTGTGTTGTAAATTCATTTTTTAAAGTGTAAATTATACATTCAATTGACAGATCACGTACTTATACGTCATCAACAGACAGCGCCAAAAAACTGCGTTTAAATATCTCAAAATTATAATGTATTTTAAATATTTTTTTACACTTAAATACAACATTTTTAAGCTGTATTTATATTTTTTACTTTGTTATAACGGTGTAAACAATGAATTAAAAATATAAAAAAAAATACATGAATATTCCCTATTAGTAATTTACCGTTTTTATATGTTATTTTTGCAAGTTACAATTTATGTTCTGAAAAGGCAGCTATTTACCAAAAGTTGATCGCAATGAAATTGAAAATTTGTCAAACATAATTTTATTTGATTGATTTAACTTCAACATAAATTCCTTATTTCCAAATGTTTTTTTCTCTCACTCAAGAAGGCAGCTAGTTCTGTTATTTAAAACGTTCAACGGTTTTACAATAATTTGATGGTACTTTTTAATATACAAAATGATAAAATAATCCGCCGATTTAATATGGATAACATTGAAATGGGTGGTCTACTATAATTTTTTCTTTAAAAATAAAATTATTATATTATATAATTCAGACTGACATATAAAAATTATATTCTATAATTAATTACATGTATTATATAATTATATTTAAAAAATATATTTTAGAAAAACAAAAAACAAATGACAACACATTATATTATGTAAAATATAATTATAATAATAATTAAATATGTATAAAAAAAAATTATATAATTGTTATTAAATAATAATTATAATTATCTACAATTTTTAGATAAAAACTTTTAAGTCCTTTCATACGTGAAACTAATCAAGTCGTCAATATTTGAGTTAGCAGTATGATCCCCCGATCCATGTTTCCCATGGATCGTTATTGGGTCCTATATCAAAGGTTTATAATTTAGCCAAAATATAAAAAAAATAAAAATCTTTTCGATAAATAGAAACGAAGCTTTAGATTTGTCTTTTCGTGTATCGAAGACTTGAATAGGCTTCACGTACGAAGACCCTAAATCATAACAAACGCATCATTTTACTAAAAAAAAACCAACTTGAAACAAACAAACAAACAATCAAATTAGATTTTTTATAGATTAAAAAAAACTTTGAAATTTATTATCACTTAAAAATAGACAAAAAGAAAATGTTCTAAAAAAATCTCGTAAATTAATAAGAATCTATAATTAATCCTAATTAAAAAAAATGCTATTATTAAAATAAATTTACACTACTTAAAAAATCTTTTAACAAAAATGTCTTAAGGTTCAATTTTTCATTTGACAGTTCAATTAAAGTTTATGGTAATTTTTAGAATTTAGAAAGGTCAACATTAACAAATCATTAGGTTAATTTTAGATGTTAATTTTTGGAATGAAAATTTTTTGAAGTTTATAAAAATGTAAAACATTATCATCGTTTTTATAATATTCAGCTGAGTCAGCTGAGAAATGTCTTACTTTTTTTGAAAATCGTAATTTTGCGGGATAATTTTATCTGAAAGGTGCTACATATAAAATTAAATAATTTTTCATTATTTTACGCTCATTATAATCGGCATTTGTTCATTAAAAAGTAGGAATGTAACGAGGGTGTGTAGCGGTTGTGGCAAATATTTAGATTGCTCCTTTAACGAACGAGCATGGAGTCGTTCCTCGCTGACGTTGAAGGTTGTGATGTTGGTGTTGTTGTTAGGTTTCGCAACATCGAATTCAGCGAGAATTCCGCATCTACATTGCTTTTTACTGAACGAACAGTCGCGAACGACGTGGATGTGTTCCCATCCACTTGTGTCGTGCACTGAGACCCACAATATCTGCCCCATGTAACTTGTGACTCTTTTTTCCAATTCCTTAAGAAGATAAGCAATTTCTCGTTTATTTCTGCATCGAAGTATTCGGTGCAGAATAAATGGTCTTCGAGACATTTCCTCTCTAAACTCTGCCATCCAGTTGCAGTTTCCTTGTCCTCTAGAGTTGTCCATACATTGTTGAAAATTTATATTGTCTTGGTTATTATCCGTTTGATTTGATGTTCCGGCGTTAACTTCTTCAAAGTTAAGAAGGATTTCGTCCAAAAGTTCTAGAATTCATTTGGACTTTCAAAAACAACTCCAAAACAAGTTGGAAAAAACCAACATAGAAATACACGAAACATACCGTCAAGTTCCGGTGTTTCCACTCTGTCTATCGTTAATTCCAATAACGATTCACTTCTTTCGTTGTTTTCTTCATGCGTAGTTTTTTGTTTTCTTGTTGGTGGTTCGTCTGCCATTTTAATGCTGTTTTATTTTTCACTTTACTTTAAACTATAGTTGTTGACTATACTGTTTTATTTTTCTCACATGCTTTTTATATCATTTTGCGAACAAAGAATAAATGAAAATTTAATAAATTTAATGTAACGTGGGTGTGTAGCGGTTGTGGCAAATATTTAGATTGGTCCTCTTTTTATTAAAATGATAGTTTTTGTTCCCTAATCTTTTTGTGAACCAATGAGAAGGCTTCAAATTTAGTGGAGAATAAATTTCAAAAATATCTCATCAATAAATTAACATACATGCCTTATGACTGAAAAATTAATCATAGGTTTAAAAAACACATAATCTTAAATTGAACTGTCAATTGTAACAACCAAGCCTTATTAGTAGTTTTTAGATAAATTTTTGACACACACTAAAATTTTAATACTATTGTAATTTTTGTTATTCCATTTTCAAGGAAGGAAAACTCAGTGGCAATTATTTTACAAAAAAAAATTGCTTTAAAAAGAATCTGATAATAAAATAATTAAGGAATGTTGTTAATCTAATTATTAATTAAAGAAAATGAATTCAATTTTGAATTTAATCTAGAAATTACAACAAAATTTCTAAATAGAAAAAATAATAATTTGTAAATAAGTAAATTCAAATTATATAAAATTTAGCAAAGAGAAAATTTATAGCATATTTTTCAAAAATATTTTGATTATGAATAGGAAGTAATCATACTTGTTCCGATTTGAATCATACTTAAATGATGATCTCGAAACATTATCGAATCTTGTTCTTGAAGACAACGTAATAATTTAAATATTATCGAAGAAAATAAATGAGAACTCTAGGATATATCGAAATAAATTTCGATTTTTGCCACAATTTCCTAGATCAGTTTTTTTGTATATTTAAAATACGTATTTTCGACTACCATGTAGTCATCATCAGTAAGAATTGGCTAGTCTTGATTACTCTTATTATGAATGCTACTCTTTGCTAATTTGGTGGCGGACTGCACAAGTTAGATTTGTAATTTATTATTTTAAACGTCAAAAAATACTAGAATAGGCTTGCGCACAAGTATCATTCTCATTGGCCCAGCACTAGTCAGCTGATGGAAGTTGATTGGCTGGTGCCAATGATACTACAATTTGACAGATACTGTGAACAGTATAAATTGTAGGTACACGAAAGTATCAGTCTGCAGTCCGCCACCAAATTAGCAAAGAGTAACATTCATAATAAGAGTTATCACGACTAGCTAATTCTTACTGATGATGACTACTTGGTAGTCGAAAATACGTATTTTAAAAATACAAGAAACTGATCTAGGAAATTGGGGCAAAAATCGAAATTTATAACGTATTCATTAAAAAGATCGTAATATTTCTCTGTTAACGAAACAAATTGACTACAACGGAGTTTCAGCCCTGTGGGCTTGGTGGATCAAACTACTAATATTGAAGGAAACATTGAGTATCAACTTGACTTCAGACTAATTTTGATAAGATCATGTTAGTATGAATGAGTGAATGTTTTGTTAACATATTAATCTCTCAGACCACTAGCAGTTGATTTAACGGAACAAGTATCCAAACTTTCGATTAATTCAACGTTATTTTAAGAATTGATTAAAAATACCCAAAAAAAAAACCAATAGTAAAAAAATTAAAAACATTCGATTCAGGTGCAATTGTAAACAATCAACTTTATGGCGCTGAATCGCATAGTTTGAATCGTAAAGTCTGCTGAAAACATTTTTAATAAATAATTCTGAAAAAAACCCTAAATAAATAAAATTATTAATATTTTAAATTTATAATCAGGAATATTTTACTCCATTCAAATCTTGACAGGATGATTAAATACCGTGTGTCTCTTGACGGCAGTTTAACCGTGCCAAGAAAAAAAAAATTTTTTAATTTGAATGGAGAATTTTTATAAATTGAATTTATCAAAATTGTTATGCAAAATCTCCGTGAAGGAGATTTTTCCCCTTTTATGTAAATTGAAATTGACTTTTACACGTTTATGAATTCATAAAAACTCTAGTAAATAATAAAATAGCTAAATTTTAGGCAAATTAATCAGCCATTGATTTATCCACCTTAAACTCGACTAGTTGTTATATACTCGTCATTCGTGTAGAAGGGCCTTAAAATATTAAAATTTCAAAAAATTTTCAAAATTTTTTTCTGTATATAAAAAAAAAAGAGGATGAACCAGTTACTGCCAATTTTAATAAAGATATTTATCTATAAAGTGTTTGATCAATATAGATCATTGATTATTGATAATATTCTTGCCGCTGAGACTGTTTTATTTGTTATAATTATTTTTTATTAATCTCAATCACAGATGTCCATACTGAGTTTAAATCACTGACTTACTAATAATCTTAAGTTTCTATTAGAAACGGTATTCATTGAATTTAAGGTACCATTTTCGAAATTGGGTATCGATTTCTTACGTGGGGATAGATAAACAAGATTATTTCTATAGAAATATTAATTATAAGCAAGACTATTTAAAAAAAAAAGTTCCATAGAAACAAAACTCCTCAATTAAACATGACGATCGTGAAATGGCCTTCCTATGTTCGATAAATTTACGGACTTGGATCAAAAATCTTCAACTTAATATGAAATACTAAAGATCGATAAAGTTCTACAAGTATCGAGAAATTTCTTCGTGACGTTACGAAATTCCTTTGGTCACACATTTAGATCTTTATCCGTTTGTTCAAAAATTTCACCTGAATTTTCTTATTTATTTTTGACTCTCCCCCACGGTTTCCCTGACTTTCGTGTATTGTGCTCAGCAAGAGATACTTTTAACATTCAATCATTGTCAGCGTTTTAAATTTAATATGAACATCTGTGGATACTAATACAAATTAAAAAAATCATGTTAAATTAATTATATTATAATTATTAATTAATACTAATTATTACTAAATATGATTATTATTATTATTAACATTTAAAAAAAAACACACACATTTTTGATATTCATTATTCCATCCTAGTTTTATTTTGAAAAATATTTGTTTAAATCAGTGCTATTTAATAATTTGAGAGTTTAAATCAATGAAACCATTTATAATGGTTTGTGAAATCACTAGATGGCACCATTTATAGTAGTGGTTTGTGTCTTAATTAAAATCAAATATTTTTCAAAATATGATATGTAATTATTAATTATTGTTATTATATTTCGTACTTACCAATTTCGAAATTTTTTTCGTATTCACTTTTTATAGTATAAAATTTATTGAAAATGACGAAAAAAAGAAGAAAAATCATGTATATGAATGAAAAAGACAAAAAATGTATTTGCCATAAAAGGTTTATTAAAGCAAAGGGGAAATTTCGTCTACGAGTAATTTTGAATTTTATGAAGATTGAATAAATTAATTGATTACGAATCAGATATCGCTATTTGAATCTTTATTTTTAAAAAACTTCATGGGCTGATATGTTTTCGAAATAATTAGGAATTCGAAAACTAAAATACTTAACCTATCGCTATTAATTTGGTACCACACAGAACAGTGCAGTGATTTAAAAAAAAAATCAAGAATTACGCCCAATGCTCCGTAAGCCAATCGTATAAAGAAATCGCGATTATCTGTGTTGAAATAGACTAAGAAAATTATATTCATTAAAATCAGAGACCATCATGTTCGATTTTCTTGAATTTTTAAAAGGTATTTTTTAATGTTACGTTTGTCGCTTTTAAGATACTTCCCATGGAGTTTTTTCGAAATGATCTAGAAACATAATCTACAATGACTTGGGAGACAAGAACAACAGAAATTTATAAAATTCGGGAAAAGTTTTGTATATTCGTTTTATATAATTTTTCATAAATCAAATTCTGATTAAATTTTTATAATTTCACGGATTCTGAATTAACTTCCAAATAAAGAAGGGAATCCAACAAATATATTCCTACTTAATAAATCTTTTTAATCAGAATCTTACTCGTAAAAAATTATGCATTTAACTTAACGAAATAAAATTTTAAGGTATAATGTCCCCAATTGGTTTCGTTTATTTCAGTTTGTTTTTCGAATAACAACTGTCAAAAAACCAGACACATAAAATAGCTTAAATAAACCAAAAAAAACTATTAAACTAAAAATATATTAATTAATCTTATCTTGATTATTATCACACTAAAAAAAATCTTTATATTAATTAACTAATTAATTAAAACTAATTTGTAATTACGTTTAATTTTCTATTAAAAAAAAAATGAAACTAAGTGTAAAAAAAATGTGATGGTGACCTAACCGGTGCGTAGATATTCTCCAAAAATTAAAAAGAAAAATAATCATCGTATATTGTCTCGGTCATTTACGTGTTTTTAGGACATAGTACAATAAAATTTAATATCTATAAGGAAAAAATTTTTGCATCGTTGAAATTTGTCAATTTTGGAGCTGAAAAGTCGAATAAAAAAGCGGCAATGTGCAAAATTACTTTAGCTACAACTTTAATCCGAATTTTGTTTTTATTGAGTTTTCTTGTAATTTGTTAAAGAACTGATTTTATTTTAAATCCCCCAAAAAGGGGATTAAGCTTCCCGGCCCCCTTATTCCGGGACATTCCAGGAAATTGTGAAGCCGACGAGCTTGCCAGAAATGGCACAATACTACCGGACACAAGCATCAATAAATACCCGGGAGTTCCATTTGCGAACTGCAAGCTACTCCTGAAAGAGGATATTCTAAAAAAGGCCAATCTTAGATGGAGGGAACAACTTACTTGTGGTACTACAAGACAGATATGGTCTGAGTACAATCGCAGGCGTTCCGAAGTTCTCATATCACTTCCAAGGGCCTCTGTTCGCTAAGTTGTTGCGGCTATCACAGGACACTGGCTGGGCGGCAAGCATGCTGAACGCTTGTGCCTGGCAGTGTATCACGACTACTGCAGGAGCTGTCACAGTGGTGACGAGGAGAAGGCAATGTCTCATCGTCTCTGTCACTGCCCAGCTCTTGTCATGAGAAGATGGACTTACTTGAGCCAGCCTCTCTTTGAAGACCTCTCCGACCTAAAGTCAGTCGAAGTCAAAGCCCTCTTGCTGTTCTAAAACAGCTCCAAATGGTTCATGGAGTAGTGGCTGGGGATGGGCCAACCCATTTACGGTATCACAACGGACCCTATGGTCTAAGTGTGTCCCACCCCCAGGACAGCCACTCTAACCTAACCTCCCCCCCCCTGAGTAGTTGATTTTTCGCTACGATGTTGTAACAAACAATTAAACAACTGTACCAAAATTCAAAGATGTATCACTTTTTTCCTTATTATCACGATTTTTTAAATAATTTTATTGTACCAGAGTATTGTAATTATAAAATTGTAGATCATGCGCAGCTCTAGTAATGTAGAACCATAAAGAATATAAAAAAGAAAAATTAAAAAAAAAAAATTCATACAACTATAAGTACAGCGTATAATATTAATTTCGAATAGATAAATATTTTTTATATTGATTTTTTATTTTGAAACAAAAAAATGAATAATTTTTGTGTATTAATTTTGTGTCAATTTTATGATTTTCTAGTAAATTTTATATCCTACATAAAAAAATAGAATTATAAATAAATATTGTGGAAATAATGTAAAAAAAATCTGATGGATGATAAATATGACGAAAATAAAAAAAAATATTTGTACAATAAAAAATACTAAAATGTTTTTCCTTTGATTTTCATTCAATAACTTTCAGCCCTTTTTAAAATTTTTCCTATAGATAAAAATTAGGAGTAATGCTCGGCATTACTGAAGTTTCACACTTTTTAGAGCATAAATTTTTAACCATTCGCACCCTAACTGTAGTATCCGATCGATGGTTAAGAATTTTGCCTTCGAACATGTTTTATCCGATATTTCGTGATAAATTTTTATCGTGGACTGTGTATTAAATTATACCTACCTTAGAGAGATTCCTTGATGGGTAGATCAATAGTCTTCGTAGGCCTTAAGTCAAAAAATTCGTGATTTGAGTTACGTTGGGCTTTTGAGATACAGGAGTCAAAGTTCTGAAATTCATTGGTATAAGTATGGCGTAATATTCGTCTAACGAGGTAAGCTATTGGTAGGTTTTTAAAGTCAAGGCCTCGTTCAATGAGGTGCACGATAGTAAAAAATTTTTTCCGGTAATTTTATAAATTTATTGAATCCGTTGTTTGGCGTCCTTTTGGAATTTTTGAGCGACTTCTCTTTAGGAATAGATATAAAGCTTCCAAGGTGTAAATAATTATCTATGTTTTAAGCCCCTCCCAGATTATATCGAAAACTCTATATATGTTTTTTTTTGACTAAGTGCCTGTGAAGGCGCAGGAATTGAATGGAAAAAGATATATTAAAATGCTTTTTTGAAAAGTTTTTTATTTTACTTGAAATTATTTATATCAAAAAGTGTACAAAAATATTATGGCCTAGCCATTTTATCACTTAAAAAAAATTTACAAAATTATTTTTCTACATCTTCTGAATATTTAATTTTATTTAAATCAATGTCGATATTATTCTGAAAAGAAATAAATGAAAAGTTTATTAATTTGAATTCCTTGAGGTCAATAAATCTAGATTTCTAATTTATATTGAAAGTGAAAACTTCTATAGACAATTTTTGGTAGGTAAAATCTTATAGATTCGCGTCAGCAATGCTACGTCATCATCATCATCGTCAGCAACATGCTATCAATATAGCTACAGATATAACACCATAAACCTAGGAAACTAAAACTTTTTTCAATCGAAAAAACGTCATCCTTGTAATAATAATTAAGGCTGTACAATTAACTACTAACTAAGTAATTCTGATCTTTGGTAACTTCTGATTACTGTTCATAGATGGCGATACTTATGATTTGTAATAAAAATTATTTAAAACACATTTCTTCCGAAGTTTTAAGTTTTCACTTCCGTCGGCAGTCCCCATGATTGGCTATTTTTTTATACAACTTGTAATGTTGTTGAAAACTAACTTGGAGTTATCTAAACTATTTGCAAAACTAATTTTAATCGCATATCTTTAGAAATCTTTTAAATAGTGAATTTAGAGTTTCGCTACTAAAATAATACAGATAATTTTTTGATTTACTCACTAGATAAAGTGTAGACCGCTTACCCGTACAAAAGTTGATTCAATTTCATCCAATAACTTATCTTTACTAAACTCGTTTGAATGAACGCCACTAGAACATGTCGGGCATGGCTCATTACCTCCTGCCCCTCGATGTAATGCAATACGCTCTTTTGATATTAACACTTTGTCTTCAGCTAACTTCTTTTCACGTAATCGCAAGGAAGCCATTTGATTTTGTAAACTTTTATGCTGTTCATTATATTTCATTTCCAACATTTTTGATTCATTTAACATTTGCGCAGCTTCATCTTTTTTACGTTCACATTGCTTTAGCATGTTGTTTAGGTCATCTTCACGTTTTAATAATCTTCGTTCCTATAAAAATTTTAACTGCAAAGTTTAGTTCTAAATATATTTTTATTATCGAGAAACAAAGAAGTGTAGGTGTAACAAGGCAAAAATGAGGTGTGTACTTGGTTAAGCCAAAGGGGGTGGTATTGTATACCGACGAATCTAAGGTAGAGAGGAAGAAGGTAGGTTGTGGAGTTTTCTCAATTTCATTGGAGCGTGTATTAAGTAGAAATTTATTTACGAGGTATGTGAATGTATAAGACTGAATACTCTCACGTGCAGCGACATTGCTAAACTCGTCGACAGCCAAGCATCGATAAAATCCTTCAGCTGGGTCTACTTAACCTTAAAGGTAGCATAGGACTACCGAAAGTCCTTAAATAAGCTGGTGGAACAATTGATTGTAAACCTGGTATGGATACCAGGTGACAGGAACATTCCAGTACAAGGCTGCCGAACGCAAACATCAATAGTCATCCGGAAATTTCGTTTACAAACTGAAAGTTGCTCCTGGAAGAGCTTAGCTTGCTCTGAATGAAGAGATGGGCTAGAAGCTTCCTTCGTGGATTGTCTGGATTCATCAATTCTTTCAAATGACGTACTTACAGTGGATTGTAATGATTGCCTTTCAATTTCAATCTGTCGCCGTTCTTCAGCCAGTTTATTACGTTCTTCGGTAGCTAATTCAATTGCATTTTGGGCAGCTTTAATTGCTGCATCAACTTCCGTACGAGATTTTAACACTTCATAATTATTGTCATTTTTCAATTTCCCTTCTGTTTCTAAACGAGATTTTTCTGCAGCTAAAGTTAAACGCGCCTCTAATATCTGAGCATTTAATTTTTCATTCTCTTCGAGTGCTTCTTGTTTCATTTTCTGTAAATCAAGAAAAGTTTAGTAGACCGCTTTAATAAGCGAAAAGAAAACTTTATATTACGTCAATATAAGCGCGTTCTCGATCGAATAATTCTTTCATTCGTATTGATTCACGTTCTAGAGCAGCTTCTCTAGCTGCAAAGTTAGCTTCACGATTTTCAAAAGTCCATTTTGATTCGTTTACAATTAAATTCTGTTCGTTTAGTTTCGATTCTAACGATTCAACTAATAACATTAACTTTGATCGATCATTTTCCAAAATTTTATTTTGATTTTCAGTTTTATCAAGCAAACCTGTGGAATATGTATAATTTTGAGTGTTGAGAAAACATTATTGGTCGCCAAAAATTTAAACTTACTTTGTAATTGTTTTTCCCTTATTTTCAATTCATTTTCTTTCGTAAATATTTGCATATCAAATTGATTTTTCAACATATTTTGTATTTCTAACATATCAATTGATTTATTTTCGAACTTGTCTAGTGCCTCCTTCAATAAATTATTTATGGAATTATAATCAGTTACAATTAAATGTTCGTTCATTTTACATTTTCGTATATTCTCAATCACTTTTGTATGTTCTAAATTCAATGTATCGATCATTGATTGGTAATGTTCATTGATACTTTTGATTTCATTACGATGATCTTGTTCTAATTTGTCTAATTTTTCTGTAAATTTTTTTTCATGTAATTCGAGTTGATTCTCATACATTTGAATTTGTTCATTGTAATATTGTTTAATTCGTTCGATTTCTAATTTAAATATTGATTCGTTTGATGATAATGAGTCTTCGAGGATTTCTATACGTTTCCTGTTTGAAAATGAACAAAAACATTTAAATTATCTTTCGAATTATATTTCTATGCGGAAATGAGAAGTTTTCTATCACAATGCTTCGAAAATCTTGAATTGCGTGACATAAAGAGTAGGTATTCGAAACATAATAGGGTATTCTACTATTTTTGAAAAAGAACTTCAAAATGTTGATTTTGCTAATAAAAAGCCACCAAAAATTTATTTCGGAAAAATACACACTCTTTCTTGCCAAAAACTTAAATTCAATTTTAAATCTTTTTTAAACTGTAAAAAACGCGGGCATGCAAATTGATGACGTAATATCGGTATCATTACACGAAATAACACAAATAAGTTTGACAGATATATTCATAGACATCTGATTTTAATAAATATAAATACTTATTATCTATGTATATATATATTATACCCAGCTGTCTACACTGAACTAATTGATGGTCTATGGCTCATACCGATATGACATCAAAGCAGGGCTTGCCCGCGTTTTAGATCACGTGATATACAATTTAAAAATTACGATTTTTAATTTTAATATTTTAAAAGAAAAATGTGCTTTTATGACTCAAAATCAGAATATTTAAGTACATTTTTACATAAATTTTAACTTTTTTCAAATTTCATGATTTATTTTTGACTAACGATAATACCCTATTACAGGGTATAAAAAGAAAAACTTACTTATAACTATTTTCCAACATTAAATGTTCATTAGAATGATGAATTTTCATTTCTTCAATAAATGCATGATCCATTTGCATTTCAGGTACATCTTTTGGAATATTTTCTTTCCAAATATTTGATTTTTGTTGATCTGTTAGCGTTGATGTTGACGATAAAACTAACATTTGCATTTGTTCATTAATTTTCATTTGTTGATTAATGATTTGATCATCAATCGATTTCTTATAATTCGTTATGTGCTCGTTAAATAATTTATTAAAATTGTTTTGCTGTTTTTCAATCGCTTCTGATTGTCGAGTTTCAATTTCCATTAAACGTTTTTCAAATTGTTTTAATTGCATCATTAAAAGTAATTGTGATTCTTGTTGATGTAAAACTGATAAGGAAGAACTTGATTGGTCCGATTTGAGTGGATTATCTTGTGGCAACTTGATTGTAGTATCAATTTTTTCAGTCTCAATTTCAATTTTCTTCTCAGGCTTTGGAATATCACTTGTCGTAGGAATGTTACTTGTTGTCAAAGGCTTAGGAACAACAGAAGGTTTTGATCCTGCAGCCAACCAATCAGGTAAATTATCCGATTTTTCAACTTTAGCATCACCTATTTTTACTGGTTCAATCACTTCAGGTTTTTGTGTTTTCACTGGCGAGGAAAATAATCCTAACGGATCGCCTACAGCCGAATTTCTTCGAGGTCTTCGTGAGCTCATTGTGCGTGTGATATTCGATTCGGATTTAGCAGGAGCTGATGGTGGATGAAGAATCGAAGTAGGAGGTGAACTTTTAACTCCAAATAATTCACTTAAAATATTTTCCTTTTTCGATCGATTTATGGCCGATTTTGGTTTTTCGCTTGTGTCCTTGATATCATCTGAAATAGAGAATAATTATACAGATTATGAGTCCTTTCAAGACTCAATTTAGGTATATTTTACCCGGCTGTCAAGGAGAAAGAAATACTTTCGATAGAAGTAAGTTTCGATATAATTTCCATCAGTATAATTACCTAAAATGTTATCACTTTCAGTCTCATGAAATCGTAAATTTTTTGCATCCATTTTTCTATCATTGTCATCACTTAGTAGCCAATTAAACTGATCCGTTTTCGGTTTACTAATAGTATTTTGATTATCATCATATATATTTGATTCAGACTTTGATTTATTTCCGATATTTTCTTGTGTACCTTTTAGAAAATCCGTTTCGATCTCTAAATCATCTTCATCATCCATAATATCTACATTTTCACTACTATTTAATAGATCCGAATAAAAATTCGACATTCCCAACACAAACAATTTTTGTTTTCAACGAAATTTTAAATATGAATTGTTGAGTGAAGGCGAACTTATTTAATGAACATTTCAAAAAATGTACTTTTTTACGAAATCATTGAAAAGTTTTCGATTCATCTAGCCCGTTTTTTAAATTTATTTTTTAGATATTAGAGACAAACTTATAGTAATACTAAAAAAATTATGTATAAAATGTTTGTTTTTGAATCATTGTTGCCTAGTTACCGATATGCCGATACTTCACTTGGTAACATCAATAACAACTGTTTGAATTTGAAAATTTACTTTACAGTTTTTAAAACAATTAGTTTAGTAGTTTAATTTTTAAAAACTTTGTTAATTATTTATCAAATTTTGATACAAATCTAAAAAACAGCAATAATTGAAATCCTAAACAATATTTTAAATTCTACTTTTTTATTGAGCTGTGAAACAAGTTGCCTATATATTACCAATATGTAAAATTTATCATAATTTTTGTATAGATGTCATTAGTACTGTTTATCGATGATATGAACGCAACACAATTCAAACTGTATTTTTCTTTTTATTCTGATAATCGCTCAGATTTGAAAGATAATATTTTGCATCATTGACTATAATAAAGTTAGCGTGAGATATTAATAAAATTTAAGAAATAAAAAAATTGCTCTATAAATGCTCCTTCCGATTCCACAAACAGACGTAATGTTGTTATTGTGATATCTATTTAATTAAATAACATACATACATACATACATACATTGAAGCAATTGTGAAATCTGAAAGATCATTCGGAGAGCAATTTTTTGATACATGATTATTTTTTGATACATGATTATATTTTGATACATGATACATGAAATATTGCTAATATCCCACGCTAAAATTTTATTAAAAATTGATAAAATAGTAGTAAAAACTGATAAAATTATAATAAACATTTAAGTTTGTGGTGCCATCTATGACAAACATATAGAACCAATTTTTGATTTCGATTGTAGTACCATCTATGGTCAATTTGTTGAACTATCTATTAATTGCAATGGTAGTGTCATCTATAGTAAATATATTGAACTAACAAACTATTTCGATGGTGGTGCCATCTATGTCAAACATATAGAACCACTTATTGATTTCTTTTGTGCTGCCATCTATGGTCGATTTGTTGAACTATCTATTAATTTCTATGGCAGTGTCATCTATGGTAAGCATATTGAACTAACTAACAATTTCGATGGTGGTGTCACCTATGTTAAATCCATTAAACTAAAATGTAATTTCGTTAGGCGGGTGCAATTTATTAATAGCAAAAATGTTAGGAAAAACTATCAATGTACTGAGATAATAGAAAATAAAAATTATAATTTTAATTGGAAATATGTATTTAATTAAATGATAATTTAATAATTGGATCAATTGTGGAATCTGATGGAGCATTTAGAGAGCAATTTTTTAATATATGATTTAATAAATTTTATTAATATTCCACGCCAACTATATTCAGGTGTGTTAACTATAATGTAGTGCCATTAGTGCCATAATGTAGTTTTTAAATCCAACTTTTTCATGGAACTATATGACAAGCGGCCCATATTTTACTGACATGGAAAGTTTACTATACTTTTTGCTTAGATGTCACTAGTAATGTTTATCGGTGACATGAACCAAAAATGACTTACCTTCAAAAAAAAAGTCTAGTACAAAATTTTTGAAATTACAAAATTAGCACTAGTGACCGGTTTTTCGATGATATTTAGACTAATTTGCCTTGTCTAGAATTTAAATTTTAGAGCAAAATCGTACAGGATTACAAGAGGGCACATCATAGTATTTTGTTCTTCAAGAATTTGTTGATTTTAAAATTATGTAATAGTTAATTTCAAATAATTTTAAAATCTAGACCTAGCCCAAGAATGTTTACAAAATTAGCACTATAGAAAAAAGGGACTCTTTGGAAGAAACAGATTTTCTAAAATCTTATACGCTTTCAAGAGGGCACATCAAAGTTATTTTCATATAATTTTGAAATCTAGACCTAGCTCAAGTAATATAATAAGTTACTTTTATATATATTCAAAGTTCGCGCACTTTACTTTATCTGTTTTATCGACATGCATGTCTGTCAACCAACTACTGTCAGATAATACTTGAGGGGAGTGTCTCTGTCAGTTCAAAGTTGTTTTTGTCATCACCAGTAGAAAAATTAAACCGGACCAAGTCTTGTTTTACAAATTTTTTTGTGTATAAAGTACATCTCATAATAAGAAAATGGTAAATTTAAATAACTGTCGAACTTTACATGTAAATAATAAGTTTTTTTAATTGCAGATAGATATTGATAACATAAATACATCACAAGATATCACTACTCCAACGGGTGGATCTACAAATAATACTAATAATCAAACAATGAATAGTACAAATTCACAACAACAGTTATCGGAAAATTGTTTATTAGTGGATATATCCGATGCGTTAAGTGAAAAGGATAAAGTCAAATTTACCGTACATACACGTACCACGTTAAAAGAGTTCCAAAAGTCGGAATTTTTTGTTGTACGTCAGCATGAGGAATTTGTTTGGTTACATGATCGATTTGAAGAAAATCCAGCGTATGCGGGTTATATTGTAAGTAAAATTTGTGTACAACTCTTCAAAAATATATATTTTAAATCTTTATTCCAAAATCAACGTGCTTTTAAAGAGGAGACAAAAACTTACATTATTATTATTATTTATTTATTTGACTCTAAAACTTATCAATTTACAGCTTTTAATTTAATCATACATTATATTTATAAAAAAAATTAAACAAAATGTTACTCTAACTTCTCCTTCCTTACGATTAATATTTTTTTAATAACTCTAGCTATATCCTTTTGCTTAAGTTCCTCTTTATAGTCCATCATTTCAATAATATTTATACCACTTTCCAAATTAGCCCTTATCTCACTCAATCCTTCACAAAATAACATCAAATGCTTTTCACTTTCACTGCATATTGCACATATTTTATTTCCTTCTACATCCTTTGCACTGTTATAATTCCAAACTCCAAGCCTAAATCTTGCAAATTCCCTTCTTTCACTAAGCTCCAAATTAGTAATATGGTGTGCTCCATCTTTATAGTGGTTAATTCTGGCGAAAAATTGCAATGATTTTTTTTCTCTAATATCCGTAAACATTTTTCCGTAGGCATCATTCTCAATTTTTACCTATACTATTTTCATAGTTTCTTCATATTCTTCACCGTACTGACTATTCGCTGCACGCGCCCTTTGAATAACTTTTTGTGGGTTACACTTTAGCTTTAAGTAGTATTTTATTTCATTTTTTAATATTTCACACTCTAATGGTAATTTTCCTAATTCAATCAAAACAGCATTATTTACAGTAGCCGCGCTCACACCTAATATTTCTTTAAATAGTTTTTGTTCCTAGCTTTTTCTAATTTCATTATCCCATTTTTATTGCCCCATATCTGACATCCATAAGTTAAAATCGGCTTTATTAAAACCTCAGATCTGACATCCATAAGTTAGAATCGGCTTTATTAGAACCTCAGCTATGCGTATTAAGGTGCTGGCTGACATCCATTGATTACTATACATAAACCTCCTTATGATAAAAAAACCCTCTTTCTGCTTTCTTTACTGCTTCCTTAAAGTGCATGTCCCATTTTCCATTCCAGTTGAAATGTAGCCCTAGATATTTGAAATTATCGACTGTCTCAATTCTCAGTTTATGCCCGTTCCTGAATACCATTATTATACCATGTATATATGAAATATACATAGTATATTAAGTTTAGTCCCAAGTTTGTAACGCTTAAAAATAATGATGCTACGAAAAAATTTTGTCATAGGTGTTCATAGAATCACCTAATTAGTCCATTTCCGGTTGTCCGTCCGTCCGTCTGTGGACACGATAACTCAAAAACGAAAAAAGATATCGAGCTGAAATTTTTACAGCGTACTCAGGACGTAAAGAGTGAGGTCAAGTTCGTAAATGAGCATCATAGGTCAATTGGGTCTTGGGTCTTGATCTTATAAACCGTTAGAGATAGAACAAAAGTTTAAATGTAAAAAATGTTCCTTATCAAAAATTAAACAACTTTTGTTTGAAACATTTTTTCGTAAACATCACTGTTTACCCGTGAGGGCGCCAATTAGGCGGAAATTTTATAATATGTGTACAAACTATACACTAAATGTCGGTCGGTAATGCAGAAACCTATAAAGTCATTTACATATGTACTATACTTGATTATCAGTTATGTATATGTCACATGTTTGTATGTGTAATGTGATAAAGAAATCAACACTGACTATGCATGGTATTTCAACAATTAACTCAGTCAATTGTTTGTTTTCACTTGTTTTTGTCTTATTTTTATTTACCACAATTTTATTTTTTTTACTATAACTGTACAACTGATCTATAGCTCTTTGCATACCGATTGCCGTTTGTTATATTCAAGGAAATGATCATTTTTTGTACAATTATTGTAATTTACAAAAAACTTACATGAAAATCAAAGTTAAAGTAAATAATTTTTTCAGATACCGCCAGCACCTCCCCGACCAGATTTTGATGCTTCTAGAGAAAAATTACAACGATTGGGTGAAGGGGAAGGTACAATGACTAAAGAAGAATTTACGAAAATGAAACAAGAATTAGAAGCGTAAGTAATCAAGTAAATATAACAAAAATTTTCATTTTAATCATGGATGTTTTTTGCAGGGAATATTTAGCAACATTTAAGAAAACCGTGGCAATGCATGAAGTGTTCTTAACACGTCTAGCTAATCATACCGTATTTCGTTTGGATCAACATTTACATGTGTTCTTAGAATTTGATCAAGATTTATGTGCACGTCCTAAAAATAAATTACAACTTTTAGGTGGTCTAGTAAAATCTTTAGGCACTACAACCGATCAATATTATTTAGGCGCTACCGTACACGATGTTGATGATTTCTTTGAGCATGAATTAAATAGTTTAAATGAATATTATAATTGTTTAAAAGATGGTGTAATTCGTGCAGATCGTATGACACATAAACATAAAGATGTGGCGGATACGTATATTTTAATATCATCCGGTCTTGTACATTTAGCAACGTTGGATCAAAATTTAGATAAATTTTTATCGAAATGTGCGGATGTCTATGAAAAAATACGGGTAAGTTTCGTTAATATTCTTTATTTTCATCAAGTCTTAGCCGAGTTGAGTAGACAAATTCTTTGAGGTCGTTGGGATCATTCAATCGGGTACTTTACCTATTGACAATCCGTTTTTGGGATTCGCCAGCTCATTTAAGGACATTCAGCAGTCCTGTGCTACCTTTGGCGTTAGGTAGACCGAGCTTAAGGTTTGGCTATCGGTGAGGATAGTAATGTCGTTTTACATGAAAGTATTCAGACTTCTTCATTCGCATACATCGTTAATAACCATCATTTCCGCATGATACACACTAAAATAGTTCTTTAGGGTCATTCAGGTTGCTTTGCCAACTTTCAATCCGTTTTCGCAACTCTCCAATAAAATAAAGATAATGAAAATATTTTCAGCGTTTTGAATGTGTTAAAATTTTATTTTTTTAGAAAGTGGAAGGACGAGTCGCAAGCGATGAAGATTTGAAATTAGCTGATATTTTACGTTACTATCAACGAGATAGCAATGCAGCTCGTTCATTATTATTTCGACGATTAAAATGTTTAGCACAGTATGAAGCAGCCAATCGTAATTTAGAACGTGTTCGTGCCAAAAATAAAGATGCAAATGGCGTAAGTATATATTTATTATTTATATATTTTTGTTAATCCGAAACAAAATTTTATTCTACTAACAAAAAACTCAATTTTTCTTTTAAATGCTCACAAAATTTAGACGTCTGAAATTCATGAGGTAACAAAATATTTTCACCCTATTTTTTAAGGTATTTCTATCGGAGGAAGATATAATGCGATATTTTAGAAAGAGAAAAAAATTTAGTTTTCTAAATAGTAGTCGTATTAGCGCAGTAATCATCTGTCAACGCTACAACGAATGCTATTTTATTTTGCTCATCTGTATACACTGCTCACAGCACACAAGTAAATTTTACAACATAGATTAGAATAAATATTCGTCAAAAAGTAATCTTTGTTTATTGTTCTTTCGTAAACTAAACTGTCAAATACATTCTATTTAGGCTCAAAGAATCTCTAATTTGTTTATTTACATATATGTATCTAGTTTTGTTCGCAAAGTTATTTTCTGTAGAAAAACGCGAACTAAAAATGCTCAAAAATATCTTTTAAACAGTACGGATTTCTGTCATTTACGTGTTAAATATCGACAAGTTTGTAAATTTATAGCAGCTAACAGGACGGTTAATGCTTCTACGATTTTGTCTATAGTTTTTTTGTCGTTGAAAATTACCTCTGCATTATTTTGTGCAAAACTATTTTTAATCCATGTCGTTAGAAATACCTTAATTTTGTAATTTCCCAATTGTGAATTTTGATAATTTTTTATTACAGGCAGAAAAAGCTCAAAGTTTAGCGTGTGAACAGTTTGAACAAATTTCAAGTCAAGCTAAAGAAGAATTACAAGATTTTCGTGTGCGTCGTGTTAATACATTTAAGAAAAGGTATGTTGAAAATCTTAATTTCCAAAAAAATAGTTAAGAATCCACGAGTCGCCCCCATCTCACTTTTATTAGCATGATTTATTTTTGTAAATTTCAATTGTTCTATATCTCATCAAATTTTCTTTTATTTTCAGTTTAATTGAGCTTGCTGAACTTGAAATAAAACATGCTCGAACTCAACATGAATTATTACGTAAATCGGTAGCATCATTAAAAGAATTGTTGTAATTAAAGATCTATATTTTTCCTTGATTCCATTTTTTTTATATAAATTCGTTTAAAAAAAAAAAAAACCTTGTAAAAATTAACTCATTTAATTTTCATGTTTTCTTTCAAGCTTTTAGTTTTTAAGTACACCTATGTAAATCGAAGTTTTCGAATCGATTTTTACGCTTAAATGAATGAGCGTTTCATTATACAAGTGATGATGATGATAGTGTCATGTTTGGTTGCGCCAAACGTTGACTAACATGCTATTCCACAGGCTTCGATCGTATGCCGTGTGGATTATTTTTTCAGTGGTCCAATTTTCACAAGGCAGGTTGCTTAGGTAGCTGGCTCTTTTCCTACCCCTACCGGATTTACTCTCAACCTTCCCCGTGAGTGCCACTGCTTCAATTAATCATTAAACAAGTGGGTTTTTTAAATAGTTTTTTTAATTTTTTCAAAATTAGAACCGTTTTAAGTTATTGGAAAATCTTTGAAATGTTAAAGTGTTGTCATCTAAAAATTTGGGAGGGTATCATACTTGACATAAAAAGTATTATTTAAAGCGCTTTATCCTATTTTACGTTTTAGCCTAAATAAAGTTTTTAACCCTCCAGACTGACCGTATTTCGTATCACAAGCTCTATCTTGTGATGAAAGAAAGCATATGAAAGCATAGTTTATCTGTCATCTGTCTGTATCTACGGAGATGGCCGAAGTATAGCAAAATAGCGGTTTTTTTAACCAACTTTAGTAAAAAAATTTTCAAAATTATATTAATATCGATCTACATGGGTGTTTTATGATTTTTATCTTTGAAAAAAACTCGAGGGAAAATCCGTACTGCATTCATTAAAATAAACGCGGTTTTTTTGTACAATATTAAATAGAGTCAAAAAATGTTATCGGCCATTTTAATATTCGTTTATCTTTTTCTTTTTTTTTTCACAAACACACAAAATATTCGAATTTACTTTTTACAAGTTACTTTTTTATTGTTAAAAAATTAATTATTTGTGTTAAAATAGTTTTTTATTTATGGTCCGAGAGATACGCGGAAAAATCCGTTTAAAATAGGGTTGCGTCAACCTTTTAATATAAATTACAAGTTCGAGTCTTGGTGATAAACGGCAGACAGGAGAATATCTGTGATTGGTGTTTAAAGCTCGACGCAGATATCTCGTAGGTATTTTTCTGTCTACCTGCAGGACCATTAAGTTTAGTTTAGACTGTAAAATATTTTTTTTTTTTTTGGGAAAAGATCTATTTTAGGTCTAAATCAGACCTTAGTTATATTAAAATTTAATATGAATGATATAAATATATAAAATATACAGGATGATTAAAAAAATTTTTCATCCTTATATTTTAAAAACGAAACTTTTTTCGAGGGAACGAAAAAACAGTATTCAGTTTTTTTTTATAAGAGGGCGTTTTCATAGTCAAGCAGGAGTAAATTTTGTTTTTTTAATGGAAAAATTGATTAGTGTATTTTAATTCCCTGCAAAAATGACTCGATGTATGTTTTCGCGTTTTTTGATTTCCATTCCGCTTCCAAAATATAAGAGTGAAACTTTATTTAAAAATCACCTGTATGCCAATCAAAATATTATATTACGTTTTCTCAAATTTGAATTATTAAAATGTATTTTTTAATAAAATATATTAGATTAAATTTGCATTTATTTATTTTCAATTTTTTTTAACAAGTTTTCCTAAAGCCCTAAACTCTTTACGTTTAATTTTTGAAGATTAAATATAGAGAAAGTTTTTTATACTTTTTGATCAAAATTACTTCATCCACCGAGTTTCATTAACCCATTCACCGAGTTTGAACCCCTTAGGGGATGAATTTCCAAAAATCCCTTCTTAGTGCTGACTTACGTTCCTTAAAAACGTGTGTACAAAATTTCAGGCTTCTAGACCCAGCGGTTTCAGCTGTACGTTAATCGATCAGTCAGCTTCCATTCTTATATATATAGATTACGTACAATGAATGACATTAATTTACTTTCAAAGTCATACCGTTCTTTTGATACGACAACATATTTTAAATATTATTTTTCATTTAAATAGGTAAATAATGTTAACTATTCAAAATGACAATGTTAAATGTTCAATTAATTATTCAAAATGACATCAGATAAAAAGATATACATAGCTATCCACCTTCAAGAACAAAAAAGCAGACACGGTTTTATATAATTTCGAAAAACTTCTTGGAATTCTTAAAAATATGAAACTATTTCAAAATTTATTTGTTTTATGAAAAAAATGAACTAATTATGCTTAGAGGGTCAGGTATAGTTTTAAAACGCCTGGAAATTTGGAGAGGCTGTTATCAAGGTCGTGTTTCTTTCAACTTTTTTCTCTACAAAAACATGCTATCCCCCCATCAGCACTCTCGCGAAGTATACTCGCCAAAGCTAGCCGAAGCACAAACTAACACGATTGCCTATAGCTAGGGGTGTGACATTGACGGAAAAAATCAATTAATTAAAAATCGATTTTTCTCTTTTTAATAATAAGTAATCGATTTAATATACATATGATATACAGGATGGACCATTTTAATTTATCATGGCTAATAGCTCGTTTTATAATTAACCAATCTAAAACTAACAAAAGTTGCAGAGCTTGATGGTTGACACCATGTTTTGATATCAGATTGTACCTAGTTCTTCGGGTTGCTTTAATAGTCAACTCATATCCTAAACAGTAAGAGATAGAATGACTCTTTAAATTAGAAGGTTGATCTTCATAAAAAAAACATTTTTATTTAAAACATTTTTTCGAAAATTGTTCGGAGGAAATGTGACTTAAAAATATGCCATTATTGCATTTAATAATGTTTAGGATCTGAGTTGACTATTACAGCAACCCGAAGAACTATCGAACTCTGCATCTTTTGTTTAAGTTATTTTTTGATTGGTTAATTACTAAACGAACTATATGCCATAATAGATTAAAATGTATCACACTGTATATAGATACATCTAACAAATGTACTCAGGAATCTATTCTATTTTGGCCAATGAGGAGACCTCCTTAAAATTGTCGGGCCTAAATTATAGTTTAAAATTTTTAGGTAATTAATCAAAAAAAGTTGATAATAAACTTCATGGTCACGTTTAAAACCTGTAATTAATGTGTTCCACGGGATATTTTTGGTATGACTTGAAAATATTTTTTTTAATATTTAAAAAAATGACGACGTGTTATTACTGACTTCGAAATAATTCGGATAGTGTGCATTTTACTTCTAAAATTTAGTATAAAACGACGAAAATTAAATAAAAATTAATTTTGTAAAATGTCAAAAAATAATTTCTTTACATTTTTAATTAATTCATTGTTAATTATAACAATATGCAGTGCTAATAAATGCATTCAACGGAAATATGATGCCAGAAGTTTTGTTTGCGCTTGTAATTCCACCTATTGTGATTCTATTGAGCCTTTACCAGAAAATTTGGACTCAAAACACTATGTTATGTATGAATCCACAATTTCACATCATCGAATGACGCAATCGATTAGAAAATTCGAAGAAAAATACACTGAGAAAGATGTGATTACCATTAGTCGTGCGAAAAAATATCAAACAATAATGGGATTTGGTGGGGCAATGACAGATGCAACGGGGATAAATATTGTATCACTTCCAAAAGAAGCCCAGGATTTGTTGATGCAACAATATTTTGGTGATAATGGAATACAATATACGATTATACGGGTTCCAGTTGGTGGGTCTGATTTTTCAACTCATCCTTATACTTTGGATGACACTCCAAACGATAGTTCTTTCACAAATTTTAAATTAGCCGAAGAAGATTATAAATATAAAATACCATTGTTAAAGCAAGCAATGAATTTATCAAAAACGTATCCAATCAAATTGATGGGTGCACCTTGGACCGCACCTCCATACATGAAAGATAGTAAAGATTACATAGGAGGGGGTAGATTATTGGATCAATACTATCCCGGGTATGCCGAATATCTCATAAAATTTCTGCAAGCTTATAAAGAGGAAGGTTTGAATTTTTATATAATGTCCTCACAAAATGAACCTGTTTTTGGATCAGCACCGGGATATGATTTTAATGGAATGGGTTTCGAGCCAAGTAGTCAAGCAGCTTTTGTTGGAAATCATTTAGGTCCTTCCATGGAACAAAATGGTTTAGGTAATGTGAAAATTCTAATTGGTGATGATCAAAGACCCTTCATGTATCGATGGGTTCAAATTTATCTTCAAAATGAGAATGCCTCAAAGTATGCCTCTGGAGTTGGTATTCATTTTTATTTGGATGAAGAAGCACCTCCAGAAATATTAACCCGTATTCATGAGCTACCAGGATTTGAAAATAAATTTATCTTATATACAGAAGCATGCCAAGGTTCGGCGGGAAAATTTCGTGGTGTACGGCTAGGTTCATGGAAGTTTGGTACTGGTTACTTATCGAATATTATTGACGATTTAAATAATTGGTCTGTAGGTTGGGTGGATTGGAATATGGCATTAGATTTAGAAGGTGGTCCAAATTGGGCGAAAAATTTTGTTGATTCGCCAATCATTGTGAATGCAAGTGCTAAAGAATTTTATAAGAATCCAATGTATTATGCTTTGGCACATGTTTCGAAATTTATTGTGCCTGGATCTGTGCGTATTGATATGACCAATGATAGTGATTTTGTAAAGGCTACAGCTTTTGAAACACCGAATAATCAAACTGTTGTGGTTTTACTAAATACCCGTGATCGTGAAACGAGTATATCGATAAAAGACGAAGAAAAAGGTTATATTGCTAATTTAAAAATGGAACCTGAATCAATGATAACACTTGTAAAATAAATGTAAAATTTACCAAATCATTTAAAAAATACAATCTAAATTTAGTGTAATTTCATATTTGTTTTGGATTTTGATGACGTCCCTGGGTATAAAAACCGATTTTTTAAATAAGGCAATCAAATTTGTTCTCAAATCTATAATTTACTGCACGAAAGAATCGAATATAAATTTTTAATTCTCTAATGCGCTCAATTTGAGTGAAACTTGAATGTTTGTACTAATTATATCAAAAATGAATTATTTTTACTGCCCATTTATCCAGATAATTTTTAATCCAATTCTTACTTAAGCCGGACTTTCAAAGACTTCAAACAAAAAACAAGTGAAAACAAACAATTGACTGAGTTAATTGTTGAAATACCATGTATAGACAATATTGATGACACAATCGTTTGTTTTTTGACGTCACGTTAATAAAGAAAGATTTCCACTCTTAAATAGCTACACACACATAACTGATATTCCCAAATTAATACATACTACAAAATTTCCACCTAATTAACGCCCTCGTGAGTAAACAGTGATGCTTACAAGAAAATGTTTCAAACAAAAGTGTTTGAAACATTTTCAAAAAGTTGTTTATTTTTTTATAAGGAAAATTTTTTACATTTAAACATTTGTTCTATCTCTAACGGTTTACAAGATGGGTCCTACGGAACCAAGACCCAATTGACCTAATTAATGCATTAAAAATTATGAAAATAAGAAATCAAATTGCACAAATATTATTTTTCAAATGTAAATTATCATAATTATTTATTTAAATTTGTGAGACAATAAAATTAAATTTTCAATGTAAGTCATAAATGCAATCCATACAATTATATTTGTGCATCCATACAATTCTATAATTAAAGTAGTGTATCGTTACCATGGAAACGCCTCCTATAAAACTCACGCACGGTGCGAATACGTAAGTATACAAAAATTATGAGTAATTTATTGGAGAGCGGGTATTCTCTGTCGTAGCCCCCCTACTTAATATTGAAATACTTCATATTTATTGTGACATTGAAATAATAAAAAAAAAAAATTAATGTTAATTTTTTCACGGAAAATCGTGAAATGACAAATTGATAATTAGTTAATATTGTCGTTGCACGGAAAATCGTGCAGAAAGAGTGAGAGAAAACTGTGAAAGAAAAATAGCTTATAAAACTCGTGCGGATTATCGGTTATCCATTCGAATAGTAAGAGTATACTCACATCGTTCGGACTTCTAACTTTATTCTCGTTTGAAATAGACAATTTAACGCAGTTGTATAAATTACTTTAGTTAGTTTAAAATAGCAACCTTACCAAATATTTTGGGTAGTTGCTTAATTAATACGCACCCGTAAAATGTGCTAAAATTTATATAAAAAGGCGAAATATTAAAAAATAAACAAATTTATTTATTAAAAATGATAAAAAATTATTGTTTAATTAATTTATTGTTAATTATAACAATATGCAGTGCTAATGAATGTATTAAGCGAAAATATAATGCTACAAGCTTTGTTTGCGTGTGCAATTCCACTTATTGTGATTCTATTGTGCCTGTACCACACAATTTGATCTCCAAACACTATGTTATGTATGAATCCACAATTAATCAACATCGAATGAAGCAATCGATACAGAAATTCGAAGAAAAACCCACTGAGACAAATGTGATTACCATTAGTCGTGCGAAAAAATATCAAACAATAATGGGATTTGGTGGGGCTATGACAGATGCAACGGGGATAAATATTGTATCACTTCCAAAAGAAGCCCAGGATTTGTTGATGCAACAATATTTTGGTGATAATGGAATACAATATACGATTATACGGGTTCCAGTTGGTGGGTCTGATTTTTCAACTCGTCCTTATACTTTGGATGACATTCCAAACGATAATTTGACAAATTTTAAGTTAGCCGTAGAAGATTATAAATATAAAATACCATTTTTAAAGCAAGCAATGAATTTATCAAAAACGTATCCAATCAAATTAATGGGCTGTTCTTGGACGGCGCCACCATACATGAAAGCTAATAACAATTATACTGGAGGAAAATCCAGTAGATTATTGGATAAATACTTCCCCACATATGCTGAATATCTCACAAAATTTTTGCAATCCTACAAGGCTGAAGGATTCGATTTTTATATTATGTCCGCGGAAAATGAACCTATTTTTAGTGGAACTATGGCGTCTCATATTAATGCTATGACTTTCGATGCATTTAGTCAAGCAAATTTTGTTGGAAATTATTTAGGTCCTTCCATGGAACAACATGGTTTTGGTAATGTGAAAATTTTAATCGGTGATGATCAAAGACCGTATATGTATCAATGGGTTCAGAATTATCTGAAGAATGAAAATGCTTCAAAATACGTTTCTGGAGTTGGAATTCATTATTATCTGGATAAAGATACACCTCCGGATGTATTAAGCGATATTCATAATTTAATACCAGGATTTGAAAGTAAATTTATTTTATATACAGAATCTTGTCAAGGCGCGCAGGGAAAAATGCATGGTGTGCGATTAGGTTCATGGAATTATAGTACTGGTTACTTATCGAATATTATCGACGATTTAAATAATTGGGTTGTAGGTTGGGTGGATTGGAATATGGCATTAGATTTAGAAGGTGGTCCCAATTGGACGAAAAATTTTGTTGATTCGCCAATCATTGTGAATGCAAGTGCTAAAGAATTTTATAAGAATCCAATGTATTATGCTTTGGCACATGTTTCGAAATTTATTGTTCCTGGATCTGTGCGCATTCTTATTAAAAATGATTATGATTTTATTAAGGCTACGGCTTTTGAAACACCGAATAATCAAACTGTTTTGGTTTTACTGAACACTTGTAATAGTGTAAAAAGTATATCGATGGAGGATGTCGATACAGGCTGTTTTGTAAACTTAGATATGGAACCAGAATCTATGATTACAATTGTATATTGAATATAGATAAGGAAAGAGTCTTACAAAATTTCTAGATTCATTAAAATTTGTATTTTTTTCTAAAAATAATATTTAAACAAGTGAAAACAAACAATTGACTGAGTTAATTTTTGAAATACCATGTATAAACTCTGTTGACAACGCAATAGTTTTTTTTTTACGCCATGTAAGTAAAGAAAGATAGTTACTCTTAGATAGCCACAGTTGTGTACACAGTGTGTTCATTTCAAAAGTATCCACCCCTAATGACCCTTAACCTGATGTGAATATGATTTTGAGTGAAAACACATCGATTTAGATATAAAAATTTTCGGACTTTTTTCAGCAAGGCCCTACAAGTGAGATCATCGGAAGTCCCCAAATTATAAAGATGGTAGTTCAATTGACAGTGTCTTGTTAAGCGATTCGCCACCCTTCTCAACTGTGTGAGTTTCAACTGAGCATGATCGAATGACCTAACTTTGGCTATGTAAAACTTGGCCTGTCGAATGCTCTTTGCAAAATTCCAGTAATCAAGATGGGCTCGTCATAGCCACTCTTTGAATCGGTAAATTACGGAGCCTTTTGCTATGGGAAGTACAGGGCGTTATAGGCAACCCCCCTCGTGCCAACGAGTCCGCTGCGTGATTTCTTAAGCTTAGCTGTTAAGTACCATGGATATTGTAATATTTTAAACCATAATTAATGATAATTTTCTATTGATAACGTAAAATTTTTTTGTACTAAATTTTAGACGTAACAAAAATTATTAGATATTTTGTGATAAATGAAGTCAATTTGTTAAATTCTAGTTATAAAATAACAATAAAAAAATTCATCAAATTTTTAGTTACCTCACCAAACTATGTTGATTAACAATAAAACACTTTGGACTTTAATGTTTTTTGGAATTCTTCCAGAAATACATTGTAATGAATGTATTCAACGAAAATATCAGGAAACCAGCTTTGTGTGCGTTTGTAATTCCACATATTGTGATTCAATCAAACCAATTCCAAAACAATTAGATCTAAATCAATATGTGACTTATACAACAACAAAGGATAAATATCGAATGAAACAAAATTTGGGCATAGATAAACCTTACCAAAATCGACAATTACCAGATATAACATTGAGTAGAGAGAATAAGTATCAGAAAATTATGGGATTTGGTGGAGCTATAACTGATGCGGCTGGTATTAACATTGCTTCACTTCCAAAACCGACACAAGAGTTATTAATGCAGCAATATTTTGGGGATAGTGGAATACGGTATACATTTCTACGTGTACCTATTGGAGGAACTGATTTTTCTACGCGAATATATAGTTTGGATGATACTCCGAATGATACCCAATTAATTGATTTTAAATTGGCCGAAGAAGATATTAAGTATAAAATTCCATATATAAAGCAAGCAATCGAACTTTCCAAAACATATCCGATTCAATTAATGGGTTGCCCCTGGTCGGGACCAGCTTATATGAAAACTAATAATATGCTAACTGGTATGGGCTATTACTATCGTGAATACTATCAAGTTTACGCCAATTATTTAACAAAATTCTTACAAGAATATCAAAAGTATGGATTAAATTTTTCGATAATGTCCACACAAAATGAACCGGTGATGGGTGCTGCACCTACTTATCGATTTAATGGTGCTGGATGGAATGTATGGCAACAAACGGATTTTATTATAAATAATTTTGCCCCGACATTAACTCGAAATGGTTTTGATAATATCGAAATTCTTGTTGGAGATGGCCAAAGAATATTTATGTTAGACTGGTTAAGAGATATATTGGCATATAGGCCAGAAATTACCAAATATATTGGGGGAATTGGGGTACATTGGTATATGGATTTAATAAGTCCTTTAAATAGCTTAACACTTATGCACTGGTTACCAGGATTTCAAGATAAATTTATCTTATATACGGAAGCGTGTGCAAATGCTTATGGCAGTAAACGTGGTGCCACATTTGGAACTTGGAGTAATGGTGAAGAATATTTGGAAAGTTTAATTGATACATTAAATAATTGGAATCAAGGATGGATTGATTGGAATTTGGTTTTAGATTTATATGGTGGTCCTGGTTGGCTCGCTAATTATGTGAATGCACCAATTATTGTGAATGCAAGTGCTCAAGAATTTTATAAGAATCCAATGTATTATGCATTGGCGCATGTATCAAAATTTCTTGTACCTGGATCGATACGGATTCATATGGTTAATAATCATGGTAAAATTAAAGCAACAGCATTTGATACTCCTGATAATCGTACTGTAATTGTTTTGCTGAATTTGTTTGAGCATCAATTTGGATTATCGGTTCAAGATGTTGAACGTCATCGGTATAAATATTTAGAAATTTTACCTCATTCATTTACGACCGTTATCTACTAAAAAAAAACTAGCTCGACCCGTGAGGATTTCCGGAGTGCGATCGATACACATGAGGTTAAAATTTAGATAAAGTTTTTGCTTTAAAATATTGAAGGGGGAAATACATATATTTTCAGTATCGATTTTATGGTTAAAGAAAATCTAATTTGAGGTAGTTTTTATGGGAATTGAACTTTTGGTTTTTCTAAATTTCAATTTATTTACGTAATAAAATTAACAAATAAAAAATTGTGCCTAATTTTTAACCCGATCGTAAAGGTCTATTTATGTTTTTCACACGTATCTTGTAAATTTCTTTATTACCTCGTATCAATTCCAAAAGGTTGGATGGATTTCGACAATTAAGGTATCGTTATATTCGTATGAAAAACCAAGTGTCCTTCGATAGGTGCTTAAATAATTATTTCTTAACTTTTTTTTGTGTATTTCGTGTCATAATTTGAGGCTTTAATATCATTATGACAAGTTTTATTAAAACATTTTATTAGGCATTCATCGTTAAAAAGCGTAATGATAAAGTCCATTTTAAAGGAATGTGAAAAATTGACTGTTCTGGCATATAAAATGATAACAGAAGTTAATTTGTTGTTTAATTATTGCGATTAAAACTATCCTTTTACAATGACTTATAATGAATGTATCGAACGATATTTTAACCCGTCAGCACTCGTGTCAACCGTTCGGTAATTTTTAGTCGCGTGATGAGAGATATGCTCACGTGTGTTCACTATATATCTATCACAACTTTTTTTAAAATTTATTTTGTACGACTTATAAAAAACTAACGAAAGTTTCCGACTTTTTTAAAATTTTTTGAAGTGTTTGGTGGGTTTATTTGTTTGCTTGTTTGAATCTGTATTCAAACTCTACTTTGTCTATTTTATAAAACGGTTATTTAAACATAATGCGAAAAAGAAAATTAGATTTAATCGAATTACTGAAGATTGGAGAAAACAAAAACAACGCATTTATGTTTATGTTTTACTGTACTATGTAAATTTTCTGTAATTAAACTTTTATCTGCGTTTAAAAAATGTTTGTGACTGTCGATAAAATTAACCTATCTCAACAAATGCGGATACTAACAAATTAATCGTTCCAAGGTAATCGTAATAAATCAATCTGTTTGTTGTTTAATATGTTGTTTAACAATATAACACTTTACGCGCTAATTTTCTTGGAAATTTTACAAAAAATAAATTGTAATGAATGTATAAAGCGAGAGTATGGTGAAACCAGTTTTGTGTGCGTTTGTAACTCAACATATTGTGATTCAATTGAACCAATTCCAAAATATTTGTTTCCAAATCAGTTTGTCACTTATACATCGACAAAGGCTGAATTTCGGATGAAGAAAGACTTTGGTAAAATGTTAACATTTCAAAATCGAAAAATAATAGATATTACACTTAGCCGTGAGAAAAAATATCAAACAATTATCGGATTTGGCGGGGCTATGACCGATTCATCTGGTATTAATATTGCGTCACTTACGGATGCGGCACAAGACTTACTAATGCAGCAATATTTTGGAGATCGTGGAATACAGTATACAATTATAAGGGTTCCAATTGGAGGAACCGATTTTTCAACACATTCGTATAGTTTGGACGACACTCCGTATGATATACAATTGAAGGATTTTAAATTATCCGAAGAAGATAAGAAATATAAAATTCCATATATTAGGCTAGCAATGAGATTATCAAAAACATATCCAATACATTTAATGGGTTGCTCTTGGTCAGCACCTGCTTATATGAAATCAAATCAACTTCTTCGTGGCGTGGGAACTTTGGGACGAGCGTATTATCAAACTTACGCTAATTATTTAACCAAATTTTTACAAGAATATAAAAAACAAGGATTTAATTTTGTTACAATGTCAGCACAAAATGAACCGATTATTGGTGGAACACCTTTAACAACATATAATGGAATGGAATGGAACGCTTGGACTCAAACAGATTTTGTGTTAAATTATTTAAGACCAACACTTTCTGAAAATGGTTTTGAAAATGTGAAAATTATAATTGGAGATGATCAGCGAGTATTTATGCCAAACTGGTTATTGGAAATGCTCACATATAAACCAGAAATATCGAAATATATTGATGGTATCGGGATCCATTGGTATCTGGATTCAATAAGTGATCCAAACGAATTAACTAAAATACATAAGACACCAGGATTTGAAAATAAATTTATCATCTATACAGAAGCAAGTGTAAATTCGTTATGCGGTAAACGTGGTGTGACGTTAGGCGAATGGGAAAATGGTGAAGATTATTTGAAAAGTTTAATTGATACGTTAAATAATTGGAATCAAGGGTGGATTGATTGGAATTTGGTATTAGATTTGAATGGTGGACCTAATTGGGTTAATAATGTTGTGAGTGCACCAATTATTGTCAATGCAAGTGCTAACGAATTTTATAAGAATCCAACATTTTACGCTTTGGGACATGTGTCTAAATTTATTGTTCCTGGTTCAATACGTATTGATATGGTGAATGGCCATGATAAAATTGTAGCAACAGCGTTTGATACCCCTGATAATCGAACCGTTATTGTTTTGCTGAATTTATATGGACGACAATATAATATTTTCATCCAAGATATTGAACGAAGCTGGTTTCAATCTTTAGCAATTTTACCGCATTCATTTATGACTGTAATCTATTGAAAACTATTATCCCCCTTCCATAACACTTGAAGGGATTGTTTTAAACAGCTAAAATATACTCATAGTTTTCATTTTTTTAAAGTGTAAAATAGTCATAATTCATTGGGTATATCAGAAAAGATGGCTACGAATTTATTTAAATTAATTTATTATTTTAAATTTTTACAGAAATCTTTAATTTATAGTTCAAAATGATGATCATAGATGGAGCAGTAAAATATCAGATTAAATTTAATTATAAAAAAAAAATCTTTATAAATTAATTCTAATTATACCTTTGCATTGTTAATTTAGGTTGGCCTTAAATGTCGCAGGCATCTTAGACATGTTTTACTGTAGAATATTAAATAATTATTTTAATCTATTTATTAAAACTATTTTTAAAAACTTGAAGAATTTCATTTATTCATATATTAAATAACATTTATAACATAGTTGACTATTTCATTATCAAAGACAACAAGTGAAAACAAACAATTGACTGAGTTAATTGTTGAAATACCATGTATAGGCAGTGTTGATAACTCTGTCACATTTCACATACATACATATCTGACATATTTAACTGATATTCTCATATAATGCGCAAGTGTTGATGCGCAATCGTTTGTTTTTTTTGACGTCACATAAATAACAAAATATATTCACTTTGATATTCCTATATTAATACATACTATAAAACTTGCACCTAATTAACGCCCTCGTGGGTAAACAGTGATGTTTACAAAAAAATGTTTCAAACAAAAGTTTTTTATTTTTTTATAAGCAACATTTTTTACATTTAAACTTTTGTTCTATCTCTAACGGTTTACAAGATGGGTCCTACGGACCCAAGACCCAATTGACCTATGATGCTCATTTACGAACTTGACCTGACTTTTTACGTCCTGAGTACGCTGTAAAAATTTCAGATCGATATCTTATTTCGTTTTTGAGTTATCGTGTCCACAGACGGACGGACGGACGGACAACCGGAAATGGATTAATTAGGTGATTCTATGAACACCTATACCAAAATTTTTATCGTAGCATCAATATTTTTAAGCGTTACAAACTTGGGACGAAACTTAATATACTATGTATATTTCATATATACATGGTATAAAAATTATAGCTAGTAAATTATGTTTCGTAACAATTTTGTTACCATTAGTTTATGAAAATTGATAAACAATAAAAATCAGGAATTATCCAACGAACTTTGACCTAACCGAACTTGACTCGAAATATTTCTACCGTAGTAATATGATGTAGAGTCATTGAGATGTACCAACACGACCAACAATTAATCGTTTGTGATATTTATCTGAGGAAGAAGAAACTGGAGGAAGATCACCAGAGACTGACCACGATTATTTCTCTTCTTCATAAGAGAAAGAAGATTCGTCGAAAGGATTTAGGTGGCTTTTCCAGGTTTTCAATTCTAAAAAATTTGCTTGGGAAGCAGCTTTTTTCTTTAGGGGTATACCGAGCACAAATTTTATAGCCCAAGACCTGTTACATATAACGATGTCACAAAATTGCTCATTTCGTTTTATCAAATGAATTATTGAACAACTTCTATCGAACTACTCTCAAATCCCAGTATGTCGTTATTCCGTGCGTTATCTGCCGGACTAAATAGTAGCATTTAGTTCGGTTTAGTTTTTGTATTGCATTAACTATAGTTGGTAGTGTTCTGGATTTTTATATGTAGTTGACCTGTTTTTATTTTCAATGAAGATATTTTGATAAAAACTTTCATATATATGTATGTTTTACATTCATTAACACAAAACCATCATTCTCGATTCGATGCTAAAATATTTATGTGGGTTTAGGTGTATTTAAGTATTTTACTGTATTTTACTGTATACCGGTACAACAAAAATATTATTCGTATTGGGAAAATGACCTAAAGCAGTCTATGTGTACGGTTAGAGTATATGAGTTTGTATTTGACTTACTACTATAGTTGTTTTTGTTACAACCACAATACTTTTTTATAGTTGTCTTGTCAACACAATTTTTTTCATATTTCACTAAAAAATATCGTTTAAATGTGTAATTCTTTTTATTTTTCAAATGAAACTTCATTTATAGGGTAATTTTGACTTGTTTCAAAATTTGATGAAACTTTATAAAGTAATTTTGACCCAAAAAATACAAAACTAAGGTTCATTTAACGATTGAGTCAGTAATTTATAAGATATCACCTAAAATCCTATATACGAATAGCCTTTGTTTTCGAGATATACTGGATTTGGTGGTTTTGGTGATTCCATTGTGTAATAATATTTTTAGAATGGCAATATATAGGAAAGCATTTTATAACACTTCTTGCAACAAGAAAATGATACTAAGCAATTTCATTATTTAGCTTTTTATGAAGCCAGCGAGATAGATAAAGTGAGAAAGACAGAGAATCATTTTAGAAAAAGAATTCCACTTATACATACAAACATAAGAAAATTAAATTGAATAGAATCACGGTACGTTAGATCGCATCGTTGTAAATGTATAAATAAATAGAACAAAAACTCATTATTAGATGAATTAGTGCGATGCTTGCTACTCGTTTCATGATTTTTCTATGATACATTTTTGTGGGGAAAAATATTAGACTAGTCTGATCTCTAATTCGAAAAATGAGTTGATACTTTGGACGTTACTTACATAAATTATTAGAAGCACTTTAAAAGACATTTATAGCCTTCTTCGATTATTCTCAATCATACTTCGAAAAATAACGATTGAACGATTTTTTTCACGCAAATTGGATCATGTTGTTTTTTATGGTGTGATAGACTATAAAACAAAAATCTTTGGAAAGGGTGTTTCAAGATTAATGCAAGACTTGAATGTTTGCCCATTTGCGAGTTTATAATGAAAAACCAAAAACAGAGTGACAACTGGTAATTTAGGATTTTTTTAAATGTGAAGGATTCTACGAAAAAAGAACGCTTTTATAATGTTGGGTAATGTTTTAAAAATAATTAAGATAAGATTCCAAAAGATACCGATGGACTCGAATATAATCATAATATATTTTCCTTCGAAGTGTTGTTTGATGGTGGAATTTTCATTAACTTCCTAGAGGAAGGTAATGTAATGGGACCGATTTTGAAAATCTCCAGTTTTACATATTTCCGCGGTTTCAAGGGTGCAATATCCGAATCCAACATTACAACGTGATGTCTGTGTGTGTGTGTGTGTGTATGATATTAACATGTGACTGGGCTTATTCGACGCGTAATCGCGTATTTAAGAACGGAAAGCAGAATTAGTTAAACCGTTTTTTAATGGCAATAAATAAACTGGAAAAAACTGAATAAACAGAATCTGAAAAGTGAATAAAACACATCATTTATCTATGGAGATAATGATCGTTCCAGTATAAGCTGCAGTACTTGTTGGAAGAATAATCTATGAAGGCTAAGAAGACCTTTTTTTGTTGTTTTTTCCCCGTCTGGGAAGTTAGTCGTGTTGACTACAGGGGTCACACTCACACGACTTTATTACCGCACCGACTATGTACTGCCAATTTATTCATTATGCAACGGAATCCTTAAAATACAATAAAAAAAGTGGTATTCGAATAGTAATAAACAAAAATGCACAACTACTTTTTTTCTATGTATATTGTTCAAGTATCTGGTTTTTCTCATTGACTGTCAGTCAATAGTTTGAGTTTAAGAAAAGTTTTTGAGTGAAAAGAATTATACATAGTGTGATGTGGTTTTCTTCTTTAATCTAAAGATGAGAGAACCTGAATCTTGCTGACTCATGTAGTTTGAGTTAGTTCAGTATAAATGTATAGAAATACCTACATAGAATATATTCTAGAAAAACGAATGAAAGACATTATGTGTTACAAAGTGTTGATGCATATTACATCACAGTATGGCATAGGTTTTTTTTTTCTAATTTACTTGGAAACTTGGAAGATTTGAAAAATAATTTCAAGCAATTAATTTATTTTGATATTTCACTCTTTACTATCAAAAACATAGAATTTATAATGTTTTTTCTTGACAATTATTTGAGCGTAAAGGGTAAAACATGTGAAAATTTGAAAATTTTTTTTCGATTTTTGATAACGCAGGCAAAATGATCGGATCTAATTGGAATTTTTTGAAACCCAATAATTTTGGGTCATTCTTTTCAGCTGTGATGTCAATTTTTCGCTAGCCATCACTGATGTGCTTAATTACGGGACCAGGACTGCACATTCTTGAAACTTATTAGAGCTAGGTTAATTTTGAGTACTAATTTGAAAAGTATGACCCAAATTTAGTAGGAGTACATACTTGGTTTATCAAAATTGGATAAAATTTGGATGTGATAAAGCAAAGTTAAATTTTTTGGATTCTGATGACGCCATGAAGTTAAAAAATTCGATTTTTTTATAACACAGGCAAATTTAATCCGATCTTATTGGAATTTTTTTTGAAACCCACTAATTTTGGGTCATTCTTTTCAGCTGTGATGTCAATTTTTCGCTAGCTATCACTCATGTGCTTAATTACGGGACTAGGACTGCACATTCTTGAAACTTATTAGAGCTAGGTTAATTTTAAGTACAAATTTGAAAAGTATGACCCAAATTTAGTAGGATTACATACTTGGTTTATCAAAATTGGATATAATTTGGGTAAGATAGAGCAAAGTTAAATTTTTTGGATTCTAATGACGTCACAAATATAATAGGGATTAATAGAAAATTTACTATCGTGTACGTGACAAGATCAACATGAATTAAATTTGAGATTTGTGAGTCCTTGGCCTTTAATGGTAAAAATCTATGATAGTAAACAATTAATGTTAATATTTTCTGATGATCTATTCACCGTGTGCGTCACAAGAACAATATGCGTTGGTCGAAGTTTCTATAACCTCAACCTCTAGAGGTTAAAAACTTTGATAGTAAACAATTTATGTTGGGGTTTTTTATTCGCGGTGAAGTACATTAAAAGTAAGATGCAAAAGATGATATAATTGCACTATAATATAACTATCTTCTTCTAACTATCCTCAGTGTAAATAGTGTATACACTATTGTAGAAAAAGAACATACTTTATATTATGTATATTAAAAAAAAAAAAATTAGTATTTTGATTGTGTTTACACTTGGTCTGACATTCTAATTTATTTATATTTTGTTATTTCATTTTCAATTCATATTTTTATATATACAACACTACAACACTTACACCATAACTATATGAATGCATGTATATTTTTAAAATTTACATAAAATATATATACATCAAATACAATATATATTTATTCACTACATTGCAAGTATATCTACATACATTTATTGTTTATATCAACTTAATATAACTGGATACTCGCACCAGTAGTATGTAGTCATCACACATATAAATATATTTGTTTGTTTATACATCATATATGACCAATATATTTATTATTTGTTTGTTTGTTTGTTATTTGTACGTATAATACATTCATATAAAACACATGTATTGATAATATAGACGAATATAAATATTTATTATTATTGATTAGTTATGTATACAGCTGGACAAAAAAATTGGAGCAATGAACCAAAATCTTATATAAAAAGAGGATACCTACATTTGTTGATAAACAGTTTGGATAGAAGTATGTTTGGCTTGAAAAATGTGACTATTGGGAAAATTACGAGGGACATCAAGCGATCAATATGGCAGCCATATAAACAGAATAAAACCTTATAAAAAACAGCAGCTATGAAATAACTACACTAAAAGGGTGGGCTATTTTTACCCGATGTGTGTTCCTTTCAGGCCCATTAGAGACCAAAATTATGAAGACCGGCGTGGGTCGATCGAATTTTAACTTCAATCGATTTATATTAATTTTGTGTTGTTACTGAAGATATTGCAGTAATGAAAATTCAATATGGCGACCACTAGACGAATAGTCATAAAATCCCAACAGATTTCGATTTTTGAATGCTTATCGTTTTGTTTTTAAACACAAATCAATAAACCCACAACCATATTTTGGGTAAATTTTCGACAAACGTCTTTCAACTTCTATTTAAAGAATAGAATCCTAGCATGTGAAAATTTGATATTTCATTTTTTGCCAGCTCGAAAAATGCACATACTGTAATTTTAAATGTAAAATATATGTAGTTTTTAAAGTGTATTTCCTTCACATAAAGCTTTTGCATTAGTTTTGATTTTTTTGCTATGCTTTTGTCTCAAAAGAAGACAAAAATAAACTTGAATAAGAAATGTATACATATTTGAAAATTTACATGTTTTGTTTACCATTGTTTTGGGATACTCATCTGTAATGTATTCCAGAAATAAAAAACAAAAAAGAATCACAGACATGGTTTTTTTCTTTTCTTGATTGTGTACAATTCTTTCCATTTATAGTATTAATCTTGACAGCGCTGTCATTTATAATATTTGAGTGTTTATAAATCATTATTCATTTTAGTCTAAAGTTTATTAGCTTTACCGGTTTAAATACTTTTTGTTTTTGTTTTTACTTGAAATTGTTAGAAAAATTTAATAAACATTTCAAACAATGGGTGCAGACAGAAATTTGTGTATTTACGATATTAGAAGGTAAACATACCAACCCAACCTTTAAAAATAAATGAGGGCCTGGAATAGCCATAGAAAAGGTATCACAAAAGCCTACACGTTTCATTTACAGGCATGCACTACGCTGAGCGCCCCCAAAAAGCATTTTAGATGACTCGGGGCGAAATTTCTTTTTGCTCATTTAAGCCTCACTTACCGATATTTGGTAACGCAAAAAAATTGTTATATTCAAAGTTAACTAACTCACTTTGCGTGTTTAAAACTTTACCTCTTGAAAATTTTGTTTTGATTTATATAACAATATGTAATGGTCAGCTTGTAAATGACAGTCAAAAGAATCAAAATTTTTACTTGTTTTGCTTTGTTTTACTTGTTATTTTTAGTTTATTCTATATTTAGTTTAAAATAAAAGCATTTTGACAATCAGTCTTCAGCCTACCTGCATTCTGATAGATTACTCTCATTACAATACAAATGTTCTCCAATAAAAAGCAACAATTGTCAAGTTGTCATTATAGTCGGGGGACCTCTCCTCCATCTTATGGAAAACTGTTTAATCTTAGAGGTCCCTCGACTGTAATGACGATTTTACTGATTATTACAATTTCAGATGAAAATATTTTCTAGTTTTCATACTTAGAGAGTCGGCGTTTTAGTTTTCGAACTTTATTTTAAATAAAATAGTAATTTTCGAAATCCATTGCAGTAGAATATAATTACTGTATTATAAGTATAAAAAACAGTATATTATCTGCAAAACAGTTTGACTGTAATTTAAAAGTAATATAATAATGAAGATAGGTGTATGTATATATAGTTTAAGTATAATGTGTATATCAATTTATATAATCTTCATTCGCACTGCAGTTGTTCGAGTTTTCGAGTTAAGAGTAGCAAGGCTAGTTATATACTAAATTCAAGTTGCTGTTTCTACATATAATATGTATGTATACAGTAACCATATACTGAAAATATACTAACTATTAATGTTAGACTGAGTGCCCGTCAGCCAAATCTGTCATTGAGAAGGCATATACTTCTAAAAATTATAATGTGGCACAATTATCTCTAGCTATTCATGCTTTGGAGGCTATTTTGAAAGGCTCTTTCATTTGAAGCGTGCCTTCTAGCAAATATTTCAATTAATCCTACTCTTATTTTGTGCTATAATCATGAATTCCCTTGAGTACTCGAAGATTGAACTCGACGTTATCTTTTCAACTGAGCTAGAAAAAGTCTCCTAGCTAAAGCCATCTGTTTTGCGAATATGCAGTTGTTCTACGATATTTCTGGTATTATTGTTTGGAAATTATATTATGATGGATGCGTGAAATGATGAATTTTCATTTCCAATCCATCGAAAACAACCAACTTCTTCGTTTCATCTAGTCGACAATTTCGAATTCTTCAATTTAACAAGCAATTTAATTACGTCTTTTCTGGATATTTCATAATTTACAAAGCGTTTCTCCAACTCTTTCACTATCAGATGAAGGAAATTCAAATAAAAGCGATGATCAATTTCTTAAAAAGTTGAAGGATTTTATATTTCATAACATCAAGTGAAAAAATCATTTATTCAGACACTCTCGGAAATCTAGAGGACCCGGATTCAAGTTGAGGCGTGTGTGTACTTTTTTTGTTTCTTTCTATTTATTCAAATGAAAATACGTAATGTGCGTGAGTCCATCGAAGTGTACAAGTTTCCCCCACATATGTTAAGAGGTATAATGTGTTGACATGGAAAAAGCCATTGAAATTTTCATGTATGACGGACTTCTAACTTCGAAATAGAATTTTAGAGGTGTTATTATTGGAACATCCATAGCTAGACAAAAAACTTTGAAAGTATAATAAAGCCACACAAAAATGTATTCATCAATAATTGCATATGGTGATGGGCTCCCAGACTATAATACTATATTAATCTACCCAAGTAACAACCCATGTGCAAGTAAAGAATTACTTTCTGAATGCCAATTAAAACTCACAACTATGCAATTTCTTCTTAAGAAAGTTTGATGTTACATGTTGGTAGAAAGAGGGCAGGGGGGTGCTTACAAATGGTGGGTAAGAGTACGAAGTTAGTTAGGTGGATTTTATGAAAAGAGTTGTTGTACAAGGTGCAATATGCATAGGTGAGGGTATCAGAATAATTCGATCTTTCTTCTATTTTACATTCTATGTGTATATTTTATGTATACAGGGTGATTTGTAAACCTAAATGTCATTATCTAAATATTTTCTCGCATATTTATTTCTCAATGAATATTGAAAGATATAAAATAAACTGATATAAATGCCGGAAAATTTAACGAAACGCCGTTAATTATCATTTCGAAAATTTCGTTTCTATTTTTACACCTAAACAATTTCACCGGCACTGCCTTGTACTTACTTCTAGAATACATTCAAGAACGGAAGTGGTCAAAGGGTTAAAATAGTAAACAAAAGTGATAGTCATAAGCAAGCTAAATCTTACAAAAAAAAAGTAACCTTAAGGATGTTCCCTCGCCAGTAATAGAAAAAAATAAATTAGTAGATAAGGATTCGAATTTTTAGTATGTTGTAGTTAACGATACATATTATTAAATCAAAAAAAATTTGGGTATCTTATCGATCAATTAAGAGAGTTTTTATTAATTAAAAATACACTAAATAACATACCATCCTCATATCATGCTATGTTATTTAGTGTATTTTTAATTAATTAATTACTCTCTTAATTGATCGATAAAATACCAAATTTTTGTTTTGATTTTTATAATATGTATCGTTAACTACAACATACTAAAAATTTGGATCATTTTCTACTAATTTATTATTTTCTATTACTGGTGAGGGAACTTCCTTAAGAGTGGGTTATTTTTTGTAAGGCAGTTTGTTCATACATTATTTTCCCAATTACTATGGTTTTTTAATACCCATTACAAGCTGATTCTACAATACAGATACTAATTTCGCCTCAAAGATCCTTTTGAAACAACCACTCTACCCTATTCTTAATATCCTTTTATTTAATAAACGTCAGTTGAAATCCAATTTGAGCAGGGTATCGTAGTTTTATTTTCGATTTTTTCATCTTAGTATTATTTTTTACACATCACTTAGAATTCGGCTCTTTGTAAATTTCACTGATCAAAGTGTATGAGCAAGTTTTTATTAAGTTTGTCTACATGTTTGGGATTTTGCTCTCATAATTTTTTGAAGATTTGTTAATACAAATCACCCAATATTTGACATTGATGTTAGAGTATGTAATAAGTATAACAGTAGGTGAATATCTATTATATATATTTCTTGTGTGTAGATGTTAGTCACTGTACTTCTCCTAAACGAATGGACCGATTTTGATGATTTTTGTGTGTGTGTTCAAGTAGATCCGATGATGGTTTACATTCACAATTCGATCCATTACAACTGTTTTTTAGTGTTCCGTACCAAAAACATTAAGTTTCATTAAATGGTGGAAGCGCATATAAGATATATATATTTAGGTATCGTGAAGAAGTATTTATCAGAGTTATATGCGAGCGCAACGAGCTCCACTGCTGAATACTCCAGCCAGGCCGAAGGCTGAAGGTCAGACCGTGGCTTGTCCAATGGATAGAAGTACAATTTTGATGTAGCGGGATGAGTTAAGCGAACAGGCTAAGCATAGTATTGGTATTAATGAATTGGAGTTACGCTTCCACAGGACAACGGCTGTCGGGTCCGCTAGTATACCTATATATATATACAAAACTTAAATATTCTTATACACAAAATAAGTTAATGAGATGGGTGGTTCAATTAAGGTGTTACAAGATGGTAGGTATTGTGCAGTAGGTTAATGTATACTATGCACACTACTACTTGATAATTGTATATGCATACATACTATTTAAAAACAGGTTTACGTTTTATTTTAATTCATAGAAAATGTGAATGCAACCAACGTGTTCTTTTATCAAATTGTATGTTGTGTATTCGAAATGAAAGCAGTCAATTTTCATCTTGTAATTATTATTAATATATTCGCTGTGTTCAAGTAGATTTAAAAGGTATCAAAAAGTACTATATTGACAATTTTGGTAAACCAAGTATGTAATCCTACTAAATTTGGGTCGTACTTTTCAAATTTGTGATCAAAATTAACCTAACTATAATAGGTTTCAAGAATTTGGAGTCCTGGTCCCGGAATTAAGAACAATAGTGATACCTAGGGAAAAACTGACATCACAGTTGAAAAGAATGGCCCAAAATTGTGGGTTTAAAAAAAATTTCATTTTACATGATTATTTATCAACTTTTTACTTTACGTTTAGTTTTGCGCCTCTATTTCTTATGCGTCTTAGTTACGGACCTGGCATTTCGATATCTGCAATGTAGTATGGGATTCAAGGTCATACTATCGAGTTGAACTTACTACTTACAAATGTAAGTGGCGCCAAAGTTTTTATACCTTACAGAATTGTAAATAACGCCATAGTTATGGTTCTTACGGCAATATTATATAGAGTATTATCAGATACTTTTTGAGTATCTATCTCTATACCATACCAGAACCAGATATGATCTTTTTTGATTTCGTAAAGCATCTTAAACTTTGCTTGGGGCATAGTTTAGGATGGTTTTAGTGGTGGATGCCTTCATATATTTAGGTTCTTGCACCAAATACACAATTTGTAGTTACCACTTACTAATTCCACATACAAACAGGGCAACACAATTGCACAGAAAAGTTTTTGTATAGAAAACACATACCAAGTAACAGTCAGCATACATTCATACATCATCACATGAGTAAAAATTATACTTTTGTGTTAATAATGATGCAGTTCTAACGTAGGTTGATAGGTTGCTCTAGCTAGAGCAGCTTCTCCATGCTGTTACAACAGATCTACATTGAAAATGTCACATGAGAAGTAAAATAAATACATAATAAAAAACACACATATATACCCACAAAATAGAAACCACTTAATTATTTTTCACAATTTTCTCATCATTTCTCTCGTCAGCATATTATGTACTATTCTAGACAAGTACTTCATTCTTCAACTATACTTGCTGTATTTTTTTACCTATCTACCTTGTCATTTGAACTCCAAAGTGTATAAACTTTCTGATAGAAATTTATCTATCTCATCTCGAAAATCGAGGAATTTATTATCCTTACCTCAGGAATCTGTGATCCTTGTCTCAAGAATACGTTTTTGTCCCTTGTATCCACATTGTAGATGTTCAATCGATTGTTTTTCATCATCGCATTACTCGCTGTTGTTTTCTGTGCTTTCCAATTTAATTTTAGAGTTTCATCTCGACAGCATAGCATATTGGGTTTTTTTTTTGATTTGGCGTTCTCTTTATCTCACTCCTATCAATCTTTGGATCACTCTCTTTGGAATCAAAGCCTCCTTCCATGTAGTCTACCATAGCCTTTATATTATGATAATCTTTCCCTCTCTTGACCGGGCCACGGGGTTTATGAATGCTCCCTTATGGTAAAAAAACTCGATTTCACCATTTATCTTCTTAATCATTTAGTCCATAAAACCCCCTAGCGATTTGATTAGTGTTGCTGATGAGTTAAAATATCTTCAAAATACTTTCATGCTGCAAGTATTTCATACCTGAACTATGTTTCGATTCACACTCCTGGTATTGGAAGCCTTACATAAACAGACTTGGCAACAAGTTGGAATTTTCTTTGATCATGTTTCCTATCGCATACCGCAGCCACTGTTCAGTCTAAACGAATCTTGAATGTTGGACAAATCTCACTGCGATAACAACGCAAACCCTCACTGAGGCTACAATTTCGTCTAACGCCTCATAAAGATCCACATCTTAACTTGATAGCCTCCCATCTTTCCTCTCTCTATCAATTTACTAGAATATTCGTAGCTGGTTGATATCCAAAAATTCGTCTCCTTAATATCACAATTTAACTATAATTTACCTATAAAAAGAGTAACATAATTTGGCCTGACCTTTAAAGATCCAGTCCATCACAGTTTGTTTCTATTTTCTTTTCGAATATATGAGTATTATAATATTTTGTAAATAATTTTTTTTGAATTACTGTGCGGTCGTAATTGTAACTGACGAGAGATTACTTTAACAAAATATAGACGTTGATGAATCTTTTATTAAATTTATTACTGTTGCAATGAAGACATCTTTTTATATAAATGAACACTGTTTGTGTTATACAGGGGAGCATATTCTTATATATTACATTTTAAATTCCTTTTTTGATTTTTTTCCACCAGGTTTTCATTCCATCGCATATTTTCAAATTAAATACAAATATTCACGCTGCTATATACATTCACAGAATAATATTTAGTTTTCCAAGAACTCGTCGTATTTTAACAATAGAAAAACAAACAAAAAAATTGTTAGCAAAAAATATTTTCATAAAAAATTTTTCACAAAATTATCAATTTTACAGACAAAAGATACACAACTGCAGACATAAAAGAAAATTGTTTTTAATGAAAATATCTGACATTTTCTAATAAATTCATTTCGTTTTTTATTAATAATTTTATCTTTTTAAATAATATTTATCAATCTAAATAATATTTTTTGCATGTTGTTGTCGCTGAATAAAATGAATAAAGATAATTATTTAATTTATATGCAGATTAAAAAATATTCTTACACCCTTCAATAGTTCAGAAAAGTGACTGACGAAGCTGTTGAACGAACAATTCAATATTTTTAATATTAAAAAAACCAACACACTTCTGTTGTATGAATCTTTTACATTTTTAGATTAATTAAAATTAATAATAAAGAGATTCTTGGACAACGAGTTGAATATTAAAAAAATTCGTTACGTAGGAGTTGCAAAAAGTGAATTCTTTCTTAAGATTAATTAAAAATAAATAATCATTTTTAACTTACTAATAAAATTGCCAGTTTTTCCAGATGCCAGTTTTTCGCTAGTTATCACTAATGTGCAGATTCCGGTACCAGGATTCCACATTCTGGAAACTTATAGAGCTAGGTTAATTTTAATCACAAATTTGAAAATTATGTCCCAAATTTAGAAGGATTACATACTTGGTTTATGAAAATTGGATAAAGTTTGGATGTGATAGAGCAAAAATAAATTTTTTGGATTCTTATGACGTCATAAAGTTAAAAATTCGATTTTTTTGATAACGCAGGCAAATTTGATCCGATCTTATTGGAATTTTTTTTGAAACCCACTAATTTTGGGTCATTTTTTCAGCATTGATGCCAGTTTTTCGATAGCTATCACTTATGTGCTGAATTCCGAAACCGGGATTTCACATTCTGGAAACCTATTAGAGCTAGGTTTATTTTGATGAAAAATTTGAAAAGTATGGCCCAAATTTAGTAGGATTACATACTTGGTTTATCAAAATTGGATAAAATTTGGATGAGATAGAGCAAAGTTAAATTTTTTGGATTCTGATGACGTCATGAAGTTACAAAATTCGATTTTTTTGATAACACAGGCAAATTTCATCCGATCTTATTGGAATTTTTTTTGAAACCCACTAATTTAGGGTCATTCTTTTCAGCATTGATGAAAGTTTTTCGCTAGCTATCACTTATGTGCTGAATTCCGAAACCAGGATTCCACATTCTGGAAACCTATTAGAGCTAGGTTAATTTTGATGGAAAATTTGAAAAGTATGACCCAAATTTAGTAGGATTACATACTTGGTTTATCAAAATTGGATAAAGTTTGGATGTGATAGAGCAAAATTAAATTTTTTTGATTCTGATGACGTCATAAAGTTAAAAAATTCGATCTTTTTGATAACACAGGCAAATTTTATCCGATCTTATTGGAATTTTTTTTGAAACCCACTAATTTTGGGTCATTCTTTTCAGCATTGATGCTAGTTTTCGCTAGCTATCATTTATGTGCAGAATTCTGGAATCAGGATTCCACATTCTTGAAACTTATTAGAGCTAGGTTATTTTTGACCACTAATTTGAAAAGTATGACTCAAATTCAGTAGGATTACATACTTGGTTTACGAGTTTCTGAAAAGTATACGAATTTTCGCAAAATACACCTACTTCACCTAAATACTTGCCACCGGCGCTATGTACCCTCGTTACGGCCCTGACAAAATGTTTAGTAAATAGTTTGCAAAGATTTTATCCTCTTTCTTAAAATATGTGCCAGGAGTGAAGCTCCATTTTAATTAATTACAATTGGAATTTGTTCACCTTATTGAGGTCAAATAAATACACATTTAAATTCATTTGAAATTCATTAAATTTAATGATAATGTATGCAATTTGGAAATTCAACAAATTAGTACAGAATCCTACAGAATATTGGGTTTCAATAGATTTGCATGATACTATTGCTATTGTTTTTAAAACTAGGCTGAATTTCAAAGGTATAACCAAAATGCAAGTATTTTTTCAAAACTTGTGCGAAAATAGGATTCAAGTTCTATATAATAATATCAAGATTTTGGAAAAGAAAACGCGCTAATAAACAAAAACAGTTCGATTTTGATTTTCCAATTCGGAGTGTTTTCTTGTATAAATTTTTTTCGAAATTTCCAAGTTATATTTTCATTAAGATTTGAGTATCTTTTCAAATACGATCTTTTTTATTGTTTATACATGTCATTTCATTGTGTATCAAGAATTCTGTATAAAAGATGGGTAATTTTCAATCCCTGAATCACTCTGTCAGTTCAAATTTAATATTGAATGGGTTAGGTTATTATAAGTATGTTATAACTGTTTGTTTTCCAATTGGTAAAAGATTAACTGGTGGTTATATTGTGACAGTACCTATAACGAGGTTTGGTTTTTGGTTATGGAATTCAAATATGTAGAAAATTGGGGCATATGATTAAAGTCAACAAACATTAAATGATTTTACCATATTATATAATATTGTATATCTATATAGATTGGGTTTAAATTACATTCATTGGAAATACTGTTTTGGACGTGGGTAATGGTATTTTACACACGGTGAAATTTTTCTGGTACTTAATTAGGTAACTATATTTGATCCGGTATGAAAATTTACCAAATATGCTGTAAATTTAGTATAGTGTCATATTTGGTGGATTAAAATGTTTCGCCGTTTTGCGTTCGGTGGATAGGATTGGGATCGTGTCCGATTGAACCTTTTCTAATAATTCATTGATAAAAATTCTATTTTGTTAAAATAATTTCTGATTCTGATCTTGGATAAGTTCTGATTACTGTACATAGATGGCTTTTGATATAAAATATGATTAAAATAAAATTATTACCATTTCTTCATTGTGCTTGTTTTTTAATAACACATAATTTATAACGAAAGGAACATAGTTCCTGAAGGGTTTCCCATGACAAATCTGGTTTTTTAAAAATATTTTGATGACGTCACTCTGCAAATCCAAGAAATCACATAACATATTTATCATTTTGCCGTAATAAACTTGATACTTTTCTTCATCATAACAAATTTGGGGACATATATATTATGTTAATTTAACCTAGGGGGGGGGGGAGGTAAAGCAAATTTATTTATTTGCGATGTATTCCATTTTAATAATACTCTGTTCAGTTAAATCGATTGATATTTGAAGAACTTTTTACGAAATTTATTCGTCGGTTCAACATTTTCTGAAATAATATTTTTTTTTGAAATGTTATTTTTAAACATCGAATATAATATAAAACGAAGAAAATTCTCATCAGTTTTATATGGTAGAAAATGTTACTCGAAATAATTCTCCGTGTATTTTTAGAGAATGAGTTGAAAATGGTGTCCAAAAAAGGTACGAATAGATAATATTGATGATTTTAGCCAGAGTAAAAGTTAGCTTTTACAAATTCTCACAATCGTATGCGAGTCAGGAGTGCGAGTGAGATTATTTTAGTATCGAAATGTTTGTGTTTGGTAGACCACAAATGTATTGTATGACGTCATATATGTATATACATTATATTAAATATGTATTTTATAGGCAATATGGTATACATATGTGTATGTATGGATTGTATAAGTGTGTTTGTGTGCGAATAAAAAGGTTTTGATTCTATTTAGGATAAATATCATATTTTAGAATTTAAAAGAATATTATAGTTTATTTAATATATTCTGATTAAAATTTCTAGCGCAAAATAATACTAGAAAAGATTTTTGACGTAAATATCATGTATGATAAAGGCAATTTTCGACGAGGAGTTCGAAAACTCTGACCTACCGGATCAGCACAGTTACCCTCAACCAACTGAGCTGATTTTGCGTACCGGGTTAGGTTTGATGACAATGTATCGTTAGTAAGCTAAGTGACGTCATTCTAAATACAAATTTAATTTAGCTCTATCACATCCAAATTTTATCCAATTTTGATAAACCAAGTATGTAATCCTACTAAATTTGGGTCATACTTTTCAAATTTGTGAATAAAATTAACCTATGTCTAATAGATTTCAAGAATGTGGAGTCCTGGTCCCGGAATTAAGAACAATAGTGATAGCTAGCGAAAAATTGATATCATAGCTGAAAAGAATGTAGATCAAATTTGTCTGTGTTATGAAAAAAATCGATTTTTTTAACTTTATGACGTCATAAAAATCCAAAAAATTTAATTTTGCTCTATTACATCCAAATATTATCCGATTTTGATAAACCAATATTTTTGTCGTCTCTTGTACCATCTTTTAAACTTTTTTCGTAGACGGCTAGGATAATACATACACAGAATGCAAGCGGTTACATTGTTTTTATTTTAATTTTTCACAGAATTCACGTCTGGTTCAATTTAAACCAATTTGTGAATATAAAATTTTCATGATATTTATCTAAAATACATTATAAATACTCGACTATCAATGAAAATAACATTTGGTGTATGCACACACACACACACACACACACACACACACATTTGTGAAACGAATCATATTCGTATTTTCGTATTTTCGTATTTTCCACTGACCAACAAGTACCTCTGTACGTACCTACATTGCATACATATACAGAATGAAAGGAAAATTATTTGGATTCCGATTTGGGAAAAAACGATTTTTGCTAAAGTAAAATAAATCAAAATAACTTAAAAATTATTCTTTTTTAATATCCACAGCTTACTTTAGGAGGTTAAAATTAGATCCCTGAATGATAAATTCCAGCTTATATGACGATTAGAATCTCCGGAATCTTTCCGAAACATAGACTTTTCAAACAGAATTTATGGTGATATCTCAAAAACTATATACCGAATCGTTAAGTTAACCCGATTTTTATATATTTTGGGTCAAAAATTATCTATTAAATAAGTTTCATCAAATTTCGAAACAAATATTTTTGTGCAAATTTCTCGAATTCTTAAAAGGTACTGCTTAAGAAAACGGCAAAAAAGGGGGAAATTTTTTTGGTCTGTAATTTGGATAAAACACATTTTCGTATAGAGAAAATTTGACCTAAAAATGATGCAAAATTGGGGTTCATTTTACTTAAAGGATTTTAGGCTATATCTCAATAATTACTCTGTATGAACAAAATCTCATCTAATTTTGTGTGTGATTTTCAGGTTTTTTTCAAAGGTGATAAAGTAATTTTGACAAACTATCCAAATGTCCGAGTTAGTAACCAAAGAAAGAAAGTAAAAGCATGAAAATTATAAAATTGTGAACCATTTTAAAAATCTATACCGATGAATACAGTAATTGACATCGAAAAGTCAGTGATGTTCTGTTTTCGAAAGGAAATATTCGTTGCGACTTGAGCACTGGAATAAATGTGGCAACACACAGATGCACATCATATAATGTTCATCTGTGCATACGGCATATCGATCAGCAAATGGTTACAGCAAGTAAACTGTACAACTAATTAGATTCAAAGCATTTCTAATTTGTTTATTTACATATATCTAGTTTTGTTTGCAAAGTTGTAAACAGTATTGGACTCCTATCCTAAGATAATTTCCTAGAATAATTTATAGCAGCTTGCACAAACGGTAACTACTTCTACCATTTTTTAGAACTTTATGTCGCTGATAACGACGACCTCGCAATATTTCATGCAAAACTATTTTGAGTCATATGAAATTAGAAATACCTTAATTGGTTTTACAACTTTTTCCCTTCCACTCAGTATATTTGCATATATAGGATGAGAAGAAGGTTTGTATAAATTTGTTTGCATGTATCATCATGAAACAATTCATTTACGAATGTATTGTATTTTGCATATACGGAAGGGTATACACATTTATATTTATACACATATTGTTTTTTTGAACAGAAAGGGCATTAATAACACACATCTACCTATTACCTATACTAACTAATGTGAAACTAGAGCTAACGTAGAGTTTGCTCTATGCTAGAGAGCTTTGCACACTATAGAGTTAGGTTATGTGTTGATACCATAAAAGCTATTCAGATTATTTGTGCAGTAACAATATACATATATAATGTATGTGATATATAAAACCTCTAACATTCATACCAAATAGCTGTTTTCTATTATTTTCAATTAATTTCACAGGATTGTATTCCTAATTATTCTCTAAATCTTTCCGAAATAATTTACCAACACAGAAAAAAAAACTTTTGTTTTGAAATTTGATGAAACTCAGTGTATGGGGTAATTTTGATCGAAAAAGTATAAAAATCAGGTGAATTTAATGATTGGATGCAGAGTTTCTGAGATATCTCAATATTTGGATCGATTTTAGTCTGTATCTCAAAAACTATTCGACCAGTCATTTAATGCACCCGATTTTTTTACTCTTTGGGTCAAAATTACCGTATATACTGAGTTTTATCGAAATTTGAGATATCAAAAATTTCTCGATTTTTTGCAATTTTTTTAAGGGGTACCCTTTGAAAAAATCGAGAAAATCGTAAAAAAAAAATTTTGTTTTAAAATTTGATGAAACTTGGTGGATGGGGTAATTTTGATCCAAAAAGTATGAAAATCCGGTTAATTTAATGATTGGATGCAGAGTTTCAGAGATATCGTTAAATTTGGATCGATTTTAGTCCGTATCTCAAAAACTATTCGACCAGTAATTAAATGCACCTGATTTTTGTACTTTCTGGGTCAAATTTACCTTATATACTGAGTTTTATCGAAATTGTAGATATCAAAAATTTCTCGATTTTTTGCAATTTTTTTAAGGGGTATCCCTTTGATCCCCCTCGATAAAATATCTGTTCACGATAGAATCTTTCAAATGAACAGGAAAATTTTCTATGAGCTATAAAGTACGTTCCTGCGTAATTTCAAACACGCTGGTATATTCTATTCAATGAATACATTCAATTTTGTAATTTTGTTTTCGTTATACATCTTTGTCAGTTAATATTTTTATACTCTGTATATATGTAATATATATCAAGTTATACTAAGTTTAGTCTCAAGTTTGTAACGCTTAAAAATATTGATGCTACGAACAAAATTTTGGTAAAGATGTTCACAAAATTACTCAAAGTCCATTTCCGGTTGTCTATCTTTTCGTCTGCCCGTCTGTTAACACGATAACTAAAAAACGAAAAGAGATATCAAGCTGAATTTTTTATAGTGTGCTTAGATCGTAAAAAGTGGGGCTAAGTTTGTAAATGTCGCTTATAAGTCAATTGGCTCTTGGGTCCATAGGACTCATCTTGTAAACCGTTAAAGATAGAACAAAAGTTGGAATGTAAAAAATGTTCCTTATGAAACTTAACAACTTTTGTTTAACACATTTTTTCGTAAACGTCACTGTTTATCCGTAAGGGCGTTAATTATGACAAAATTTTGGTGTCCACGATAACCAAATAAATGGCGACCGAAAGGCTGCCATAATTGTGTTGTTTTTAAACTCCTCTAATTTATAAAAAAAATAATGCAAGCACTGATATTAAATACATTTCATACAGGGTATTTTAACAATTAACTCGGTCAATTTTTTGTTTTTACTTGTTGTATATTGTTTTTGAAAGGAGTGTGTAGTTATTACACATGAATCATTTCTTCTCAAAATAGACCACAATAGATGATTTGCTGTAGGCGATTTTCTTTCCAATCAATTTTCTTTAAACTTTAATTCTCAATTGTATTTTTAGAGTTAAAAATTATAACTTAGAAACACATTTTCATTGTTTTCTCCAAAATATAAAATAGGGTACTTGGATCACTATCGTTCTACCATCACCATTTGTTAACAGTTTAACTAAATAATCATATTTTCAATATTTCTTACAGTTAGTCGTATCTAACCCTTTTCACATGAATAAAAGTTCCAACTTTATTGTAATTTAGATTATTTTTCAATCAATTATTTATTCGTCCGATTACTAATCTATCTACGTATAGCAGCTACACACTCTAACGTAGTTCGACGAATATTGTACACAATTACATACTTACACAACCCATTCTCTTGCATATCTACCTGCCTTGTTTGATAAATTAAATCTTTCAGATATTAATTGATTTGTTAAAAGTATTTTCGTGTTAATTTTATGCATAATAAGCTTATTAGATTATATCATCATCAAGCTTTATAGAAATTTTTTTTTCGTTTTTGTTTATGAAATCCGTAGCGGTTGGTTATAAACTATTATACATACTGTGGAAATTTTAGTTATGGATTATCATAGATGTCTGTTTAAAATTTTGATCGCTGACTTTACAGTATATGATTAAATAATACATTGCCAAATTATGGGCATGGATTCTTTGCATAAAAATAAGCAAAAAAAGTTTTTTGAAACATACCTTGAAATTTTTCATTTCTGAAATATAAGGTTGATAAAGTTTCAAAAGAAAAATATGTTTAGGACGTTCATTAAACAACCTGTTTTGCTATGTGCGTTCATAAGGACACAGTATAATAATTTTAAGGGTACTCAGAGATCTTCCTTAACCGTTGAATGATTACAATAAGGTCTCTTCAGCAGCCTTTAAATAAAATTTTAAATTCTTTCTAATTTCTAGACCAATTTTCACTAAAAAGTCCGTCTGTTAGCATGATAGCTCAAAAACGAAAATGATATGAAGCTGGAATTTTTATAGCATGCTCAGAACGTAACTAAGTGAGGCTAAGTTCGTAAATGAGCAACAAATGTCAATTGGGTCATGTAAACCCTTAGAGATAGAAGAAAAATTCAAATGTAAAAAATGTTCCTTATAAAAAAATAAACAACTTTTGTTTGAAACATTTTTTCGTAAACGTCACTGTTTACCCGTGAGGGCACAAATTAGGACAAAATTGGTGTCTATATTCTCTCCAAAACTATAAAAGATAAGGAGTTGAAAATTTGCTGGTAGCTTCAACTAGCGGTGAAATATTCTCGAAAAATGAAAAAATTCTAGAAAATACTCCGAGAACTAAGTAAATTCGGCCGCCATAATTTTGTTGGTTCCTTAAACTCTTCGAATTTATAAAAAAATTATACAAGCACTGATATTCAACACATTCTATACAGGGTATTTCAACAATTAACTCATTCAATAGTTGGTTTTTGATTTGTTACTATGTAATTTTAAAACATTCTAAATGATTTTTAAAAACAACTAAATTGATTGAATATGATAAATTTGATAAATTTTGTACAATAATTTAATAAAATTGCTCAATTAAAATCTAGTTTCGAGTAAAAACCGTATAGTTTTTTTTTCCAGAGTAAACAAATCGTTTTATTTTATATAGTCTGTAATTTTATTACGTTGAATAATTGCGTTAAAGATCTGATGATAGATTATCAAAAATATCTGTCTACATGTTACATGTTTGTGTATAGGAAAACCTGATTGATTTTTCGAATGAAAGAAAAATTTCTGAGGTACTGATAGAAGTAATTGAATTTTTTATCGAAAAAACTGAATAGGTTAGGTTATATTGGCTGTCCACGAAGGACACACTTAGGCTATCGAGCTCATTGTGATACCATATATGTGTTTTCCCATCTTTCCGCTGATAATTTCATTTATCATGCACTACACCAGCCCATCACAACTATTAATTAAATTAATTTTTGTTGCAACGGCGGGAATCGGACCCGCTACCCTAAGCAAACCGCGGACGGAATTGGTTACGCCTTAACCAACTGAGTTAATATACCCTTAAAAATAATTAAAATGTGCTTCTAACACACCGGAAGTGAGAATAGAAATATTTTTACTTCCTCAACAATCGGTTGTTGATGTATATTGTTATGACGTATAGCGGACATATCGTATGACGTCCAACCGACAATAATAATTTGTAGTGTTGACATTTTGATCGAAGTCTCCTGCTATCAACCATCAATAGAGAAACCATAAACCACCACACAAACATTGTCATAAAAACAGGAATATTATGTGGAATGGTATGGGGAGTGTAGGGATGATTGAGAATGGTGAGAATGAACTAGAGAGGTATGTAGCAAAAATCTGTCTAACCCTTATCATTCATTTTGTGTGTTCGGTATGTGATGTACAACAACGTACTCAGTCATTCAATATTTGTACTTGTTGGCGGTTTGGTTCATTTTCACATTGTGCCAAAATAAAATTTTCAAAATATTTTACCTACCTTCGTATATTGTTAACTAATGCATGAAGACATAAGAACGCCGCACCAAGGCAATTTTAAATAGAAAGCTTGATTTTTTTTATAATATGAAGTTGGGCTAAATCTAAATCAATTCTGAAAATTTTCGGGGTTTTATGGTTGGTTTTATGGTAAAACGGTAGATGAATGATATGTTTTTATAGATTTCTCGAAAACTAGTCGGTGGAAATTAGAAAAAAAGCTATTGAAATTAAAGGTAAAACCTTAATAAACTATTGAAAAAAAAACCCCGTTGTGCTCCACTAATTTAGGATGTATGGGCAAGAAAGGGTAAAATTTTTCGATATCTGGAGTAATATTCAAGATATCAAAAATTGAAAATTTTGTTTAATTATATAGCTTTCGATATTTCGAAAACAAAGGCAGATATCAAAAATTTTATTCTTATTTTTCGTCTACATTTATGAAGTTATAACAAAATTCACCTACTCTTTCTTATACTTTTCCCAAGAATATCGTTTTTCTAGAATTTCGAGCCGTGTTATGAATAATTTACAAAAAATATCATAAATAAAAAAGTTTTAGAGTTATAAGCACACACATCAATTTCTTGAGGTGTATTTATCAATCGAGGAACTTAGCCATTTTTTTTACATCTTTTCTAAGGTGATCGTTTTTCTTGGAGAAAATTTTAGATATATGAAAGTGTGTATAAGAATTTCTATTTATTTTTTGTATACCTATGTGTGAATTGTAAAGACATTTATTGATACACGGTTTTTCACAGAAATGGGGTGGTATGGCGTACGTTTTAGACAGTTTATATCGTTTTGATATTATTTCTATTATTATCTAATATTCTTCAGAATTATAAATAAATTTATAGACGATATCTCAAAATTGACGGTTTTTTTTTATCATATTCTGTTTTCGACATATTTCAATACATAAAATATTTACGTTTTTTTTTTCGGAGTAATTATTATTTTGTTTAAACCTTGTACATTTCTTTCTACCAACTTAGAGTAGACAAGCAGCTTTTAAAAAAACACTCATTTATTCGTTGATTGAACAGGTAAATAAAATTATAATTGCAGTCGGGAAACCTCTTAGATTAAAAAGTGTTCCACAGAACGGTCCACCAACTCCACCTTTTGTTTTTTTAAGTCGAAACAATCTATGGATATAATAAAAACAGATATAATGAAGTTTCATTTGATAGATATTATTATTTTTGGCGTTTTTGGTTTGAATAAGAATTATCTTTTTTTACAAAACAATTTTCCTCGATTCAAAGTTTAATTCATCTCGTTTCGATCCTTTTTGCAGTTTTAAGTCGTTTATGTTCAATAAGTATGACTTCAATACTGGTTGTATACAGAGTTCATAAAATTTTGAATGTTTGACAAAACACCACTAGATGAATTCTTTGAAAACTTTGACATGCTTTAATGTTTAATACAAAGGTACATTAATGGTTGTACACAAAAGCAATTTTACAACTTAGATTTTTAAATATATTCACGACCAATACATTTTGTAATAATTAAACAACTTCTGTTCACACTGAATTGTTATGTCAACTATCCACAATGACTGTTCGTAGGGAATTAAGCTGTTATTTTCACAGCATTCATCATTACGCATATTCGTATATTTCGTTTTCGGGAAAGCCATGTTCTATTTTTATTATTCGTTCATCCACTTTAGATGTTAAACATAAATTGTATTATTCTAGAACAAAAATTCAATTATCCTGATACTTTATAAAATATAAAATATTCAACAAGATCTAAAATAATTTGAGACATATTTAACTACCTTGAATTGTGTTTAAACTTCCTGTATTCACATATCTATATAAACCTAATCCCAAACCACCTAAGGACATATCATAGGACGCACGGTGATATTATTGAGTTTATTTCTTTTAAATTGTGTGATTGTATCACGTACAACATTTATATATTGTAACACCATACCGTGTCACGTGACACCACCACAGTTAGCTCCGGCAGCTAAGGCAGGCTAGCATAGAATGGCTACCTACTAGCATCATGGTTCATGCAGTTTTGTATGGTGAAGTTGTAGAAAGCAATCTTTCACTGGAAGAAGAAGAAAAACTATAAGATGTAGGAGTTGGAAGGATGAGTGTACACGGATGTATGTATTTTATTAACCTTCTGATAGAAAGCTTTCGGATTTTCCTCAAATTACCCATTTTGATGACGTGTTTACAAGGTTAAAAGTCAATTGTGTAAAAACCTTGTTCGTCGTTTTTCTGCAACGACCATATCAAAGAATGGTCAAAAGACTAAGCTCCGACATAAAATCAGGTCCGATCGATTTGTTTGTGGAATCGTAACTCCTAAACGGATGAACCAATTTTGATGTTTTTGTTTGTTTGAAAGGTAATCGGATCGAGAGTGTTCACCTTGTTTCTAGCTATTAGCACTGGAAACGTAGCTAAGAACACTATTGATCAAATTCAAACAAAAAACAAACAAAATCGGTTTATCCACTTAGGTGCCCTAGCTAATGAATAGGAATACAGGGTAGACCATTATAATCTATTTTGGCTAAAAATTCGTTTTGTAGTTAACCAATCAAAATATAGCTTGAACAAAAGTTGCAGAGTTTGATGGGGGACATCATGTTCTGAAACCAGATTGGACCTAGTTCTCCGGATTTTTTTAATAGCCAATTATGATCCTATAAAGTAAGAAATCGAATAACTGTTTAAATTAGAAAGTTGATCCTCATAAAAAAATGCACATTTTTTATTTAAAACAATTTTTTAACAAAATGGAAATCGAAATCCTTAGACTTCGGGAAAATAATTCATTATTGAAAGAAAACACGCTAACTTAAGAAAAATGTTTTTGACGAGAGTTACCAAGAGTTATTATTCACCCTATATAATTAGCTCATTTAGAAAGTGATGGATCTGACATCTAGAGAATATATTCACCACAGGCTCGTTTCTTCGTGGTGTATTTTTATAGAAAAAGAGAAATATCAACAAATATTTATTCTGTTACTTCACTCGTGTCTTCGCGCTACTTCGCTACGATTCTCTGTTTGTTATTAAATACACATATAACATCGTATTGTCGCACACCACCCATACCATTATTTGAGTGTGTATGTAGGTATTTTTGTATTATTATTGTATAGTATGTTGTATTAGATATATGATACCAGTGGTTACAAAACTCTATTTATATATATCCTATCCCATATATATTTATATATATTAAAAAATATAATTAAAAAACCTAATATTACGTATTCTATGGACGTATTTATTGTCTTTTCTATTTAATTATATGATAGGTAGATAAAAAGTATGAACCTTCTAGAGACATCCTGTTTTTTAATGCCTTCTCTTCTCCGAGACTTGAATAATTCAAAATTTACATCACAAAACTTATAAATTATTAGGTGTATCCGGCATGCGTTGCAATGCCACAAAAAGTAAAAAAGTTTTTGGTTATATTTTCTATTTATTGAAGTACTTTTGAAGAACATGAATAGAGTCAGACGGATTCCAGACGCTTGACGAAGCCACATTTGATTTTTCAAGGGGTTCTCGTGTATGGTAAAGTCAAGTGTAGCCCTCCTACAGATATTTTATACAGAAACCCTCGTAGGGGTTCCTAGAAGACCCCATGAAAATTGGATTACAATCAATCGATTTTTTTCGAGTTTTGTGAATAGGAAATAATAAACAAAGGAAAACTGGTTGCTTAGACTCGTAGGAATTTAGGAATTTTTGGGTGTCTCAATATTATTTACTATTGGGTCATTTCAAAAAGAGTGTCTTTCATTTTTAATATGCTTGTTTGTGGAATAAATTGGGATTTAGAAACGTTAAAACAAGGAAGTTCCAATTCTTTTTACACCGACAATGGCGAGGGTTATGTGTTTAACCGGAATGTATGTATGTATGAATGCATGTTTGTCGGCATGTATGTCCATGCGTTCCCTCACAGCTTCTAAACTGCTTATTATAATTGGAGAATTACGAAGGCCGGTTTCATACTTACAAAAGTGCGAAAAGGACCTTTTAAACAATTTTTACGCACGGCTCTCCTAATACAGTTGGTATAAGCGAACCATTTAAGACACAGTTTATGCTACGTTTCCTAAAATTTTGTTCTAGGTATTAATATTTTTCATCGATGATTAAAAAAGTATGAAATGAATTGCGGAGACAATATTGAGAATAAGGAAAATTTCCTAGAATAAAGATTTCATTTAGCTCTATCTGTCAGGTAAAATATATATATTTTTTTTAAAAAACATTTTCATATTTTCACAATGGAAAACAATGCAAGGAAAAACATATTCTTAATCGTTTGGCTAGTTTTCAAATTAAATTTACTTTATGTTCTTTCCAAGATGCTGCTGAGCTTGTAAATATTAAGTTGAGAGCTATGATAATAAAAATTATTTATTTTTTCATAACTTCCATATACAAACTACATAATGGGTAAGATAGGGACATTATTTTTGTAAAATATCATCGTAGTGCGTTTTTGCTAAAACTTATTTTTGACATTATGATAACTGTGTTCCCTGAAAAACAAATGATGCTTTAAGGCTTTGAGATGTTTCAAATGTTTAGCAAAAGAAGAGGTATAAAGACATAGTGTTTCATAAAAAGTTTAAATTTGGAGTTATTTCATTATTAAAATCTTGAATGACAAAAAAGTTTAAAGCTTTTCGTGAACCTTCCCCATTTAAAGTATCCTTGTGTAGCTTTTTTCAATTGAAAACGCAAATAAATATTATTGGGAAAATCATTTTTTATGGGACAGTCGGTATTTTTAATATAACAAAGAAAAAAGGCTTAAATTGGAGAACAGCAGACGTTGCATAAACAAATGGATATTAAGAAACCATAGTCATTTATAGCAGTACTATTAATTTTTAATGGTCAGTGCTGTATTTTTTGAGATTTCAGCCTGCATATGACTGTCATATTGACTATTATTAATGATGTGATTTCGAGATTTGGCTCCCAATCATTTTTACTAAATAGGTCCTAATATTTATCTGCGCTGCCACCATATTAACATTGAAAGTTCAGTGTTACATTTTCAAGAACTTCAAGGCTTTTACGAACAATATTTTTCAGGAAGAATTTTTTATGTCAAATTTTTTAACTAACTTATATAGAGGTCTCGTAATCTTTTACCAAATTTTGTTTTTTTCTGTTCATTTTTGTTAGTTTTTTAAAGAAAATTGTTTTAATATTTTATGATACAATTGGGACATGATAATAATGTTCTGAACTTTTTTTTGTGTCTTTTATCTTCAACTAAAGATAAGAAAACTTCTTTACTATTTTCTATCTGTACATGGAAAGTGTTGGCACTATTTTCATATGAATATAATTACCTAGAAAAAGCAGCAAAAAAAAAATATGGAGACACCTTTTAATACATAATGTCTTTTACAATACTGGAAAACTTTTATAAATATGTTTTAAATTTTGTAAACTTGGATAGTTCATTTTTAAGTTCATTCATTGATCGTTTTATAGACTTGGGTTAATTAATGTATAGAGTGTTTTATGAATAATTATCTATAAAAAACATTTTTTTTTTTAGTTTACTCTTTAAGAATCGGTTTTTCACATAAAATGAAAAAAAAATGAAGAGTATTATGTAGTGATCGAATGATTCGCTTCGTTTTTGATGCGCAACGTATCATGCGTACCTTTCACTTTTTTGTAATGCGTGTGTACATCTTGTATACTTTTGTACTGCCGACAAAGCATCTATTGCTTGAAACAGGTAATAACCTGACGAAGACAGCACACAGTGTAGTTGTTACCCACGATTCAGAATGACTACATAGCTACTCAGTCAACGTCAACGAATTAAGCTCATGCATCTCAGATATATTTTTCTTGCCATTATTGTTTAAAAAACCTTATTTCTATCAAAAGTTATTCGAAATTTATGTATCTTTTTAAGATAAGCCGTCGATAGGTCTTCATTAAATGTCGGCTTAAACTATAGCTTTAAAAACTTTTATAACTTCTAATATGGATTTAAAGTGATGAAACCCTTTTTTGCATATAAACTTTCACTCATACCTAATCGATCGTATTTGTAGAATAAATTAGACCCTAATATAAAACCAACCATAATATTACATAAATAACATAAATATGGATTTTACTTTACCTACCGAGTGTTCTACTATTCGTACACTCCACAGTGGAGTATTTATATCAAGCTTCTGGTTAAAATAAAATGAAGGGATTTTTATGCTAAAAATTGATTCAAAAGACTATTTAGATGCAAAAGTACATTTTATTTGGCAATAATAAAAATTTTTTTTTAGTTATATTCATCTTCAAACTCAATTATTTCTTTTCTTTTACCATTTTTTTTTTTTTCTGTTTCTGAACCATTCTATGTCATATCTATGCTTGCTTTTAATTTCATGTGATATTGGAATTATAAGTTATAACGAAACAATAAACTGCTTGCCCCTTTCATTTGACTTTTAGCTATCTTAATCTATTCTTATCTTAGTCTTAAAAGAAAAGGCGCAAGTTCACGCAAGTTCTTTTAACTTCCCAGAGGAAGTTAATGTAATGGGCCCGATTATGGAAATCTCAGGTTTTACTTATACTTAGGTTCGTTCGGATTCTTTTGTCTTGATTATCTCGCGAACTAGTTATGACATTAACACGTGTCTGGGCTTATTCGACGCGTAATTGTGTGTTTACGAACTGAAAGAGTTTTCAGCCATTACTTGAGCCTTTTTTAATGGTAAAACAAAACGGGAAAAAACTGAATAAACGGAATCTGAAAAGTGGATAAAAACCTCATTTTTCTAAGGAGATAATGATCGTTCCAGCATAAGCTGCATGTTCGAAAAATAATCTATGAAGGCTTATAAGACCTTTTTTTAATGTTTTCCCCCCTCTGGGAAGTTAGTCGAGTGGACTACAGAGGTCGCACTCACACCACTTCAGTACCACACCGACTATGTACTGCGAATTTATAATTATTATTTTATGGGTTCTAAGCCATAAGGAATTTTATCGATTATAATTTTTTTCCATAAAGTCAAAAAATAAAAAAGTTGTCCATTGTCGCCCACCTAATTGAACACGTTGTATAATATACACGTGTATTTCAATATTTATACCCTAAAAACATGTCTCAAAATATTGTCGTATATAATACTTACTTACCATTTTATAAATTCAATAACATTGTTGTTCGTTCACTCACTCATGTGTTGTGTTTTGTTGGAGTGGGTGTGAGTATGTGTATTTGGAAAATTGGGTATTTTATGTTGCACATATTATGTGGATACCGGGTAAAGTAGCACCGAGACTAGTCAGTGAGAGTGAGAATGCTAAAATTCGTTTATACAAATATATTTAAAAGTGAATATAAACACGAGTTGAGAACATGTTTGTTGATATTATTTTGTTAAGATACATGTATTTTTTTAAAGTCCGATTTACATTCATTTATAATTTTCACGAAAACTCCACCATTAATAAAAATAATAAGTTACAATGCAGAGTTTCTGAGATATCGCAATGTTTGGTTCGATTTTAGTCCGTATCTCAAAAACTATTCGACTAGTCATCAAATGCACCCGTCTTTTGTACTTTTTGGGTCAAAATGACCTTATATACTGGGTTTTATCGAAATTGGAGATAACAAAAATTTCTCGATTTTTTGCAATTTTTTGAAGGGAAATGAAAAAATCGAGAAAATCGCAAAAAAAATTTTTTTTTTTTTTTAAATTTGATAAAACTCGGTGGATGGGATAACTTTGATTCAAAAAGTATAAAAATTTAATGATTGGACCTATAGAAAGTTATAGTCCAGGAGGCAGCAATCCTGAAAGCTCCGTGATCACGGATTTTAATATTTTTAATAAAAAATAAAAGTAATTGTTCAGACGAACAAGATTTGCTTGGTCAGCGTGGATTTAATTAGCCGGAAATATTTAAAAAAAAAACATTTATTATTAAATTTCCGGAAATTTTTTCCGTCATCACGGATTTTGATCAATCTTATAGAATTTTGTGCGAAATATTATAGTCAACAAGAAAAAACCCGGCCGACCAAAGATTTTTAGCCGGAAAGGTCCCGCATACTTATTTGAATGGTATGATAAGGGGTAAAATTTATCCATTATCACGGAAACCTTTTTTTTTTTTTTTAATTGAAGCGTTTCAATGTTACATTTATTAATTTCTTGGTATGCGGGCTTACAAACGGCCGGAAGTATCGCGCATACCAAATTTTAACGTGTAAATGAGGATTATACTATTGAAGATTTTACTTACTTAAGGACAACTCTTTTAAGATCTTTTTTTTATCTCTGATTTCTTCCTTAAATTTTTAACTATTTATTCTATTAATTAACTCAAATAAGAGAAAAATGAAAATGAAATATTGAAAACATAAATTCAATATTACTCTCACTTACTCTTAGAGCAGTCCTGTGGACTTAAACAGAAACCGGAGTAAGAGAGTTAACACTATGCAGCCCTGTCGTAGAACAACCACACTCCACGGTATTGTGTATGACGTATCTTTAAGGCAGGTAAATATGAAATTCATGTGGAATAGAAAGAGACGAACTCATGCAAGGTATCAACTTAGACCAAAAATCTGCCTCACTCACTCTTTGCAGGCGTACAGAAACCGTTAGAAAGCGAACATTCAAAGAGGAAAAAAAATTAAAATTTTGACAATAATTTGTCATATGATCAAGTTGAATAAAAATCCTCCTCATTTTCCTCTTATTTGAGTTAATTAATAGAATAAATAGTTAAAAATTTAAGGAAGAAATCAGAGATTAAAAAAAGATCTTAAAAGAGTTGTCCTTAAGTAAGTAAAATCTCCAATAGTATAATCCTCATTTACACGTTAAAATTTGGTATGCGCGATACTTCCGGCCGTTTGTAAGCCCGCATACCAAGAAATTAATAAATGTAACATTGAAACGCTTCAATTAAAAAAAAAAAAAAGGTTTCCGTGATAATGGATAAATTTTACCCCTTATCATACCATTCAAATAAGTATGCGGGACCTTTCCGGCTAAAAATCTTTGGTCGGCCGGGTTTTTTCTTGTTGACTATAATATTTCGCACAAAATTCTATAAGATTGATCAAAATCCGTGATGACGGAAAAAATTTCCGGAAATTTAATAATAAATGTTTTTTTTTAAATATTTCCGGCTAATTAAATCCACGCTGACCAAGCAAATCTTGTTCGTCTGAACAATTACTTTTATTTTTTATTAAAAATATTAAAATCCGTGATCACGGAGCTTTCAGGATTGCTGGCTCCTCGCCTATTACAATGTCAGCGAGTACCATGGGCAAAACTTCATTTTCAAAAAAAGCTTACAGAGACAGTCAATGCTTCTACAAATTTTTTACAACTTTATGCCGTTGAAAACTATCTCTTTGTACAATTTCGTGTAAGATTAGACACTTTTAGTCTCATGTCGTTAGAAATACCTTAAACAAGTATGATGTTAATTTGGTATTATTATGATTTTTTGACACAAATTTTTCAAATATATTTTGTTAAAGAAACCAATATATCACGAAATTTTACCATTGTAAATCGGTCCATACACAATAACATCTTGATATAATATTTGCTGTGTATATATTATATATATAATATTATAAAATGTCTTACAGTTAACTCGACTGTTATCGAATATGTGCGATATTTTTCGATTCCTTTATTCAGCCAAACGTTATAACTATATTTACTGTACGAGCGAACGTATGTTTGTTACAAGGATTATTTTTTCTTTTACACATGTACATGAGATAGTTCCGATATGAGACACGCAGGAATTGAAATTGGATGCCAATTTGTTCCTTTATTATATGTGAGGAATATTCATTCGTAATATGCATATATTCAAATAAAATGGGAAATATTTGGATTCGTTTGAATTATGTTAAAAAAAAAAAAATTTTGCTGGATACAGATAAAGTAAGAAAAGATATGGTATAATCTAGATAAGAGAGTGAAAACGATAAACATCAAACATTAACATCGCTTGGATCAAACACCTTCAGATCAAACATCAACTACAATCAGGAATTTTTTGGTAAAATTGATATAAAAATGGTTTACAAAATAAATGGTCACATGACAGGTCAAAAAATTCTTCATAGGCTTCTTCTGCCTGTTCCGCAAATTGCGGATTATTACCTTTTTAAAAAGTTTTTAAAAACTGAAAAGTTCCCTTAAATACCCAAAAGTCTCCTTAAGTTAAGTCCCCTTAAGTTAAATTTTAAAATTATAATACAGAAATAATTATCCCAATTGGTCTCCCATCGATTATCGATAAATTATCCTTAATAAAATCTCATTAGATGAAATTAATTTTTTTTTATGTTCATTAAAACCATTAAAACTAATTATAATCTAGACAGATCATTTGATTATTAAAATGTGCAAATGACGTAACTCCATCGGGAATTGTTTTGTAATATATTTTTCACAAATTTAACCGAACAATATGGTTTTTGATATCTGATATTCCAGTGTGAATTTTAATATTCATATTTATACCAAAAGAAGAAAAAAAAATTGTTCAATTTGATCTTTCATATACGAATGTTTCCTGAATGTTTAACATAAGAAATAATATTATACAAGCCACCCGAGCTCTTTTACCTTAACTTCGATTGCCATCCTTTTTTCTTTTAAATGGGTGGTAATAATTTGCTACTTCTGGTTGATGGAATTATAAGAGAATCCTGATACCAATGTTTGTATTTAAAACAAAAATATTTTGTTTCTTAATCTAAAATGAGTACATGTAAAGTTGTCGGAGTTGAAAGCGTTAAATGGAAATATTCTTAAACCCAACCCAACCCAATGTTTTAATTTTATTATTATTTTAAGTATTTTTTGAATAATTTTTGTATATTTAGCAAAGATCGAATACATAAAACTGCGTCACTAAGTTAAGTCTAAATTTGAGCTCATTCTACGGTCACTCTTGCCCAATTAATTAATTTCTGAAAAGTGTGTCTTTAATTGAAATAAATATTCAAAAGAATGATGATAAAAAGTTTTTAAAATCAGGTAAAAATATTTTAATTTAAAAAATAATAATATTTTTATTACTTTATATTCAGGAGTGATATAATCATGTTTACAATTTATAAGAGTTTTGTATCATTGATAAATAATTAAGAAATTTTTTGCAAAAAATTGTACCAACTCCAATCCTTAATTTTTGTGTGTGCAATTACGCTTTGAAGCCGATACCTATGAATTGATTTTTTAGCTTAGAATCTGTTAGCGTTAATTTCAAAGCGTAATTTTCCACATGAAAATTATTGATTCAGTACTCAATTATCATATAAGGAGCCTGGAATGAAAAAATATGAACAGTTAAATCTAGTGATGGAATGAACCTCGCTACTTTTTTTGTGTGCAGCCTCCACTTTTTAGAAATGCGTGTGTATAACTTGTGTACCTTTCAACAAAACATCTATTGTTTGAAACTGGCAATAACCTGACCGACGTCGTAAGTATAACAGACAAAGCATCTAGTGTACTTTTTAGTGATTTTAGGTCTACTTTCATACATTTCAAAAACTTACTTACACGCCTTAGTCCACGTTTTATAGAACACTGAACCGATATCTATGAAACAATTATGAGACCAACTCGAGAGTAAAACAATTGGTTGAGAAATCGATGAACATGCTGCATAGAAAATCTTACAATTATTCATAGACTTACTTCTTCTTGAAGTCGGTGAAAGATAAAATTCTACTTATAAAGCATCTTCAAATAAATTGATTTCCATTAAAATTTCAAGTTGGAGAAATTAAATTTAATTATTTTTATATCGCGTACTATGCCTTGTCCCCTAAATATATTGACTTCTGATACCTGCATCGAGTTTTTTTCAACAATTCACATCACACAAAGAAACCTTTAGTGAGTCTCCCGCAACGTCTGAGTATAGGGTGGTAGGTATATATATTATCGATTTTATCATCATTTTATTGCTGATTTTCGTATTTTATCACCATAATCTTAAATCATTCTTAGCTCATACTGTTGATTTGTTAATTTTGTTCTAAGTAGCCGTTTGTTTGGGCAATATTTACAAATTTCATGTCCAATCAACCTTGACAACTATACTTGTTTCATATTTAAAGTCTAATTAAGATAAGTTAATTAAAGAAAATTAAAAAAATATTTTACATCAAAAATAGATTTATTACTTTTAAAAAATATATATTTGTTTTGTTAATTTTTATGATAAATTTTCACGGACTGAAATTAGAAAGGAATTTTCCATTGATAAGATTTACTATAAAAATTGATTAAATCCTTATAACAGTTATATTTTGACTAAAATAGTTAAACGTTGAATATAAAAATGAAGATAATAGTTTTTTTAATATTTGTTGTAACTTTGGGTTACACTGTTGTTTCATTAAATGGTGCGAAAGTATGTCAGTCAAAACTTGAAAGTAACGAAGGTATTTATACAAAGTATTTTTCTTAATAAAACGGGATTTAAAAGTTCTTTTGTATTAAAAAATGAATTATCAATAAATAAATTTCGTTTAAAGAGTTTCAATTATAAATTTTATTTAGATTTTTCATCAAAATTTCAAATTTTTTAATACAATTTACAAGTTTTTGTGCCCTTCATTCATTTGCTGTCGTGGTACATGGTTTTGCCCAGGAAATATTTTTTAATTATTGTAAATTATATTTATACGTTTTTTATGGTTCCGTATCAAAAAAGAAGGCCAACGGGACTCTATTACTAAGACTCCGTCTAGCTGTCTGCCTGCCTGTCTGACACCGGGCCGTATTTCATAAATCGCAATACACAGCAGATATTTTGACTGAGGGTGTTTTACTAATATCGTTATAACAATAAATAGTCAAATGTGAGTTTAATTTTCCGTTCACGGAGCTATTCTTTTTTTCAAAAGCATTTATTAAAAAGTAGAAAGTGTTAGTTATATTCTCCAGTTCATATCATTTCACCGAGGTAAACATAAAGAAAGTTTTATCATTTCATATCATACCTTAATTTAAAAAATACAAATCTTTTTGCAAACAGAGTCTGAAACTATTTTTCTGATAGGGTAGTAATTATTTATTGTTGTTTATTTAGAACTTGCGGAATTATTAAGAATTCGTCGCGAAGGTCCAGATCGGAAGAATGAAAATGAGTCTGTGGATGTACCGTCAACTAATATTTTTCGTGATGCTTTTAAGCGTGGTAAAGGTATGTAGAGAATTTTAATTTATTTAATCGTTTAGAATTTCAATATTACTAAAGGTAATCAACGAGATATCTAGGGTATTTCGAATTAAATTTCGATGTTGCCCCAATTTCCTAGACCAATTTTTATATTGTATAACTATCAGATAGTTTTCTAATACGGACAAAAATCGATCCAAATATTGCCATATCTCAGAAACTCTGCATCCAATCATTAAATTGACCTGATTTTTATACTTTTTGGATCAAAATTACCCCATCCACCGAGTTTCATCAAAATCCAAAACAAATTTTTTTTTCGATTTTCCCGATTTTTCAAAGGGGTGCGTACCCCTTAAAAAAATTACAAAAAATCGAGAAATTTTTTTACGTCCAATTTCGATAAAACCCATTAAAAAAGGTAATTTTGATCCAAAAAGTACAAAAATCGGGTGCATTGGATGACTGGTCGAATAGTTTTTGAGATATGGACTAAAATCGATCCAAATATTGCGATATCTCAGAAACTCTGCACCCAATCATTAAATTAAACCGATTTTTATACTTTTTGGACCAAAATTACCCCATCCACCGAGTTTCTATAAAAAAAATTTTATAATAAACTAATTTGGTATTTTGATTTAGATGTGATTTTGCGAGTACTTGGTCGGAACCACGAGTCAGAAAATAAGACTAAACAATGAAATAGTGAATGTTTTAATGGCCAAATATATTAATAAAATATCTGTTTAACAGTAAAATAATTTTGGTATTATTTCTCATTTTCTCATATTTTTTATCCCAAAAACAAAACGCATAGTAAATAATCTTGCTAATTAAGGATTTCTTTAATATTTTAATTTAATATTATTAACATACAACTGACTAGACCCTCCCCTCCTCTGACAATTATACGACCAAAGCATTTAATAACATAATTTAGATTTAAAAATCATTCTGTAGATATAAAAAATAAATTTGATTTGACATGATTATAGTTGTAATGAAATTTTATTTATTGAACTCTTGAAATCAATTTTTGTGTACATTACGTTCAACATACTACGTTTTCTTTTTTTCTTTTTTATTTCTTAAACTTATGGTTTATAATTTAAAGCAGTGCATTTCAAACATTCCTACTAGTCTAAGATCCCAATTAGGATCGACCTTCACCCATCTGTTTACCGGATGAAAGTTATTTTTTATGAAATATAAAATGTTAACAAATATCCCTGCAATGGGTTGCCTAAAAGAATGTGGTCCAGACTACTTTTAGTGAAAATATCAAGAGTAAAATTTTTAGAAATTTTTCACTGACTTTCATATCTAACGAATTTTGATCTACTCGAAAGTAAAAGCCATAAAGAATATGCAGCAGCTATGCTGTCTGCCTCTTTTCGTTCATTATTTTCGCATTTATACAAGTTGTGAATAGTAATTACGTTCATCTGTTAATTCATTGCCTCACATATATAAATAAAGATAATTTTATTGCAAATACGGTGCTATATGATTGTCCACAAAATATCAGTCAAAAAATAAAATTTACAAGCTTTCCAAGTTTTGATATTTTTATTAAAAGTTGTCTGGACCATATTTTTTAGGGCAACCCACAACAGGGATATTTGTAAATATTTTACATTTCATAAAAAATAACTTTCATTCGGTAAACAGATGGGTGAAGGTCGACCTTAATTCGGATCTGGTACTAACATTAAGTGCTGGATTTGTAGAATAATTATACATATTCCAAAATTATTGGACAGAAAAAAACGAAATCTTTATGATATAACGTACATGGTAGGGTTTTTGAAACATTTCGTAAGCATTGTAAAGAAATTTCAACTCATCAAATATCATCTACGTTGACAGGAAAAAAAACGGAAACTTCATGAATTGCAAATAGATTACTTATTAAAGTATACTTCACTTATTTAACTAAAGGCATAAGACAAGGAGACCCATTGTCCCCAAAGCTGTTCTCTGCAATCTTCGAAAATGTGTTCAAGGTTCTGGAAAGGAATCAGGTTGGTTTAAATATTAACTTAGACATTGAAGGTTCGTAGACGGCTTAGTCTTATTCACTGAAGATGCAACGGCCTTCGAAAAGATGCTACAACAGCTGGCAGAGACAAGCAAAACAGTCCACTTTCAGCAAAACAGCCCAAATCAAAAACGAAACTAATGACAAACAAGGAAGAAATAGCCATTACAGTTGATAATAAAAACATAGGTCAGGTCAGATTCTTGATCCATTTTTAGGCTAGAACTTTATCTATAATGATACATAACGATTGTTCATTTGTTTGCACCGTTGTTTGAGAACTACTGATTTAAAAATACATATATTCTTGATCTCACTCTCATATATAAAATGAATTTTTCTTACACAAGTTTTATTTCGTAATACACTCTCAAAATATAATGTAATAATCGTTCAAGCTCACTGAACTATCCAATAATTGAGCTTATAACAACATTTTGGGTTTTCAATTTGCTCTAACCTTATATGTATAATATGCATTAAGCTCACAGCTCTACTCATACGGGGTACATCTACTGAAAAGCAAAATAACTCTGCTTTTAAAGTCCAATAATGTTAATTAAATGTTATATAATAAGTTTTATTATTACTGTAACTTTATATACCTCGTAGGTTTGCAATAAGCACCTCGAGGTTAATACTTTGAAAACTATGCGATAATTTAATGTTTAACAAAAAAGTATATTAAGAAGTATGGTTTTTGAGATGCATGCTTCTTAAGCCCTCAATATATAAAATGTTGGAAAGCGAGAAAAGTTCATATTTTTAAAACTGCATATTTGCTAAAATTTCAAACCAGATTTTTGATACTCCTGAGTTCTCATTTTATAAATTTTTATTAAAATTGAAGACAAAAATTTTATCTCTTTTTCTACGAATTTTCTTGATGGTTTCAAAGAATTGATAAATACCGGTATTAGTAAAATTGATAATTCGTAAAAATTCTTTTTTTAGAAATTACAATCCACAAAAATCATAAATTAAAACGAGCTCTCATTAGTAGGCCTCAACAAATTTTTGCGAGGAATTGAACGTTACCATTTCGATCGATAATTCTGGACTATCTTGTACACATGGTCGATAATTCAAATATACACCAACACAAACCTCGCTCATACCAATTTTTTTTCGTGTAATGGTTACGAACGAGCACTGTACTGGTAGTAGCAGTATATATCTTGTATATTGTGTGAACAAGTGCCAATATAGCCACTCGATTTAAATTGAATTTCGTTTGTTGAACAGGAAGGAGATATACTAGACTTCAGGATAAAATAGTAAGGAGATAGCATACCATATGGTATGAGGAGATCTAGAGGAGGCTGTAATATATATCCGTAGTTCCTTTTTTTACTACTTGTACATAACTAACTCAACTGGATAATTTTTATTTCTTTTACGCGCAACGCTAAACATGAAATTTAAAAAAAGAAAAAGAAGAAAGAAAGTAATTCGAGAAAATAAGTGCTACGTGTAAATCCTCGTAAAATTGTGATGATGTCTCCAAAATGTATTTCAACATTGGCTATTTATTATAACAACAAGTTTAAATTTCAATTTTTAATAATTAACTTGCTGTTAAACCCGCTTCGCTGGGTTGTTTTTCGGATTTAAATATCAAAATTGTTAAATGAAAGACTTTTTTTTTAATTCTCTCTGTGTGTACGGAACAGTAAGATTTTTTTGGCCGATCTCAATATTATTTCTACACTCTCTGTGTGTACGGAAAAGTAAGGGAAAGATCGATAGAAACCCATGAAACATTCCAGAATATTCGAGAAAGTTCTAGAAAATTCGATAGAAATCCATAGAACATTCCAGAATGTTCGAGAAAATTCTAGAAAATTCGATAGAAATCCATAGAACATTCCAGAATGTTCGAGAAAATTCTAGAAAATTCGACAGAAACCCATGGAACATTCCAGATTGTTCGAGAAAGTTTGATAAAATTCAATAAAAATCCATACAACATTCGAGAATATTCGAGAAAGTTCTAGAAAATTCGATAGAAATCCATGGAACATTCCAGAATTTTCGAGAAAAATCGAAAGACATTTGCGCCAGTAGCGCCATCTAGTGAAAATTGTACTATTGACAGTGGGACCTATTGTACTATTAGAACTATTTTTTTAATCTGTTTTCTATGAATTCCTAGATCATTTTTAATTCCACCCCCACCAAACTCCCTTATTCACAATGGGAGCCTAAGGGCTACCCAATGACATAATCCCCTACGAAGGTCAATGGTTAGTTTTAGGGAAAATCGGGGACATACAAACAAACACTCTCTTTTTATATATATAGATTTAATTTGAAGTATACATAGTTCAAAATATTGAATTCTATTTAGGAGGTAGAAAAACATTAATAAAAACCCTATAATTTTCGTAGAGATAAATATTATTGGAAGAGGCATTATTTGGAAACAGTATTTTACATTCCCAGAAGTTTTTTAACATATAATACCCCGGAAATCATTGTCAAATAGACGCAATATGATACCTTTAGGACTACTTAGAAAATTCGAGTTTATCGCAATATTTATTGAAATTAAAGAGATGTGAATGTGCATATATTTACCGTTAAAAGAAACATAATATTTGAAATTTTTGAGGGAGAAAAGTTATCGATTCATATATATTACGTGTAGTTACTTCAATTATTCATTTTCTTTATATTTTCTATGTAAACCTTCAATATTTTACTTTAAAACTTTACACAAGAAATTACGAAAATTTGTAAACTTAGGTAAATGTATAGGTGAATGCGTAGAATTCATGTCGATCGATACAATTTACGTATTTTACATGACTTATAAGATGAAAAATAACTTTGTTTTCTTTTGTACCTCCCAAAAACTATGTAAACACAAAATTCTTTGCTTGTTCGAATTAATTTTACGTCCATATACAGACAGAGTGGATCGCTGAGACTTTTTTTTTCCTTTTTCAGACATTTTTTGTGGGATTTTCATTTTCTAGTATCTTCTGTTTTGTTCTCGGAGTTTTGTGCAAAATTTTAAGATTATTGAATATTCTAACAAAACTAATTATGTTTCTTCCAGAGCTAACATCATTTTCTCAACTCATCAGAATGGTGTGAACCAATGTTAAAAGGTTATGTTTTTCAAACAATTGGCTACGTTCCATCAACCTTACTTAAAAATCAATGTTTCGATGAAAATAAGGCTTTGAAATTGATCCACCGGTTCTAAAGCTTCGATTCTGAGGACTAATTCCTGGACCCTGATTTTTTCGGAAATGAAAAATAAATTTTGAATGTAACATGGCATATTTTTGTGAACCATACAGTTTTCCAAAATACTATATGACATTCATAAGTTTTTTGTTATTTGAATTTTACAAACATGCTAGGTAATTTGAATGAAAAATACTTCTTTCTCAATAATATTTCAAACTTAAAACTTCATTACAATCCTTAACTTGGTTAAGGATAAAAACACAATCATCTCATCTGACTACACATCGAATATATCTAGAATTTAACCAGAATGTTTCATATATATAGACTACAAGCACACGTGTTAAAAACTTATTCATAACAAAATTGTTGAGGCATTGTAAAATGTGTTCTCTATGTCCTGTTAGATAAATTTTTACAGACAAAATGGCAAATTTTTGATTGCACCCCCTAATTTTTTTAAAACGGTGAAATTACATAAAAAAAAACTTTTAACAAAAAGAAAACCGACTTCAAAAGAAAAACTTTTCCAAAACAAACTAATATGCACTAAAAAGTAAAAAAATAACGATAATATAATGTAGTTAAAATTATTGTTATTTTTGGAGTCGGTGTCAGCCAAGCTAATGTAGCAAACTGTTCTGTCAGAGTTGTTTCCTTGGCTGACACCGACTCCAAAAATAACAATAATTTTAACTACATTATATTATCGTTATTTTTTTTACTTTTTAGTGCATATTAATTTGTTTTGGAAAAGTTTTTCTTTTGAAGTCGGTTTTCTTTTTGTTAAAAGTTTTTTTTTTTTTTCTGATTTTTAGTGAATCTGAAGTACACTAACTAATTTGTCACTAAAAAAGAATCATCGAAATCGGTTGGCTTGATATTGAGTTATTCGTTCTCTTGTCGTGCATACTTAATGCAAATTTTTTTATGGTTTTCTCATGGATGACGTTGTCAGAACTGGACGAAAATGAAATGGGTGAATGGAGCTATGGGTATAATAAAAAAAATCAAATGGCCGGCCTTGAGGAGACATCAACTGGAGGATGGAGAGCTACCAGAATCCGTGTATGTTAAATTTGATGACGAATCTATTGGGCTTAGGCTAAAAGATAGTAATGGTTGCATACCCATACCCCCATCTTGCACTACGTTTCAGGCATTAAGAGCCTACGGAGATGTAGAACGCCGTATGCTGCCTCTAATATTAAGCTGGGCGGTTACAGTCCATAAACTACAGGGTACCACCCTCGAAAGAGCTGTAACCGACCTTGGTAAAAAAAACTTTGCAAAAGGGCCAATATATGTCGCACTAAGTCGTGTCAAAAGTTTGGAAGGTATAGCTTTGTCAGATTTGGACGCCTACAAACTATTAAATAAACCACATGACGATAGATCGTTGACGGAAATAACGAAACTACGGAATCTGTCTACCGACAATGAAGGTCGAACATAATATACCTTAAATAGTGCAATTAGAACGCTTACGTCATGTAACAATGTAGCAAAGGGCGTAAGCGGATTGCAATTTGATTATATTCAGTTACAAATTCTATCACAGATCGCATTTTTTATTGTAAGCCGTCAAGGAGTCCTTTGATCATCATATTCGACTACTACAATTACTTGACCTTAACGACGTAACGGTAGATAATTCAAATATCCGGATAGCCTATGAAAGATTTGGCCGATCATTAAATATTACAAAAATTATATAAGGTAGCTTACTTATAATGCATACTTGTAGTGTGTGTTGCATAAGTAAACATATATTACATTAGATTAATAATTATATATTCTTTTATAGCCTCGCCTCTTTCTTTCAGAAAAGTGTTTAAGTACATATTGTTATATTTTGTAAAATGGTAGAGAACCTTTTGCGTTCGAGTTCGAGTCACCCTTGATCGGTCTTTTTGTTTTTATAATAGCAAGATTATTGCATTAAAAATGGAAATATCAGTTCGCCCAATATTCAATAAAACGGAGTGTTTGTCGAACCATAAAACTTGCAATTTTTTAAGTGTTCTGATGTAATCGTTATATGTTTTAGGTGTGGGCTTGCCGTCAAACAATACAAGTATAAGTATAAGTAGTGTTATTTTTAAGTCTATTGATTTATCATTTTGCCTTGGAGCAACTTTAACATAATTTAAAATATGTAAAATATATATGTAATATTCGCTCCGTGCGTGAATTTCGTTTCCATGGTAACGATACACTACTTTAATAATAGAATTGTATGGATGCATATATAATTGTAATGATTGCATTTAAAACTTACATTTAAAATTTAATATTCTTGTCTCACAAATTTAAATAAATAATTATGATAATTTACATTTGAAAAATAATATTTGTTCAATTTGATTTCTTATTTTCACAATTTTTAATGCATTAAGTTTAATTAATTCGTGTTTTTCAATAATTTAAATTTGACATTTCTATTACATTAACATGTAAAGAATTGCAAATTAGTCATAACAGCCCCCTTTAACTCCAAAATTTTTCACTTAAAGCGCTGGCATCGATTTTATTGTCCCTTCCATGACTACGCACACAACGAATACATACATACATACATGTTCAAAATAAATACATCCATCATCACAGCTCCTTATATAATAATAGAATATTTTATTTGAATATAAGTGTATGAAATGTAGACAGTGTCTCAAAAAACTGAAGTTTGTTTTAAAGAGAAAACTAATATATTTATTATGTATACACAAAGAACTGATACATTTCGAAACCCCGGAAAATAATCCGTTGTGCCCGACCAAATAAGGACGTATGAGCACGGTAATGGGGGCACAAATTAAATAAAATATATATTTTCAATTTTGATGGTGAATTATGTTTATAAATTGACAATATAAGTCGAAAAGTAAGAATAAAAATTTTTCGATATGTGAAGTAATTTTCAAAATATCGAAAATTGAAAATTTTGTTTAACTATTTAGCTTCGATATTTCAAAAATCAAGGTAGAAATCGAAAATTTGTATTTTTATTTTTCCTCCACATTCATAAAGTTATAACAAAAATTCGTCATCAAAGTTGAAAATAAGGTTGACCTAAATCCAAAACTCTTTCTTAAATGATAATTGTCTATTCTGTGGGTTTGTGGACCTATTTTCATGAAATCTTCCGCGTTTTTAAGATACATTCTATGTACATAAATAATATGAAATTACAACATTAAATATATTCAGTGTATATTTCTTTTCTTTTTCTATTTTTTTAAAATAAATTTCTTTTAGAAAATTTCCATAAAAAATAAAAGAAAAACTGTTTGAATAAACTGTGTGAACGATTTCTACAAAATAAAAAATGGTTTTTTTATTCATATTTATATAAAACTGATGAATAACATCGCTATTATTTTTATACATACTTATAGAGGAGTGTGTTATGGCATGTTTGATTTCAAAATTTAGCCTCTCCTTATATAATCATTATTTTTACATACCAGCAAGTCATCATTATTCTCATCTCACCTTTACCGATACAAACATCCTCACCAATAGCACTTCAAGAAGTTCTCTTCGACAGATAATATTTACACCTTATTCTAGGTCGTAGGAGGTATGCTCTTATATATAATGAATACCTTTCAAATTTTGACTGTCCAGTAACTGCTTCGTTTACTTGATCGATTTCGGGCCAAAAGATTAAGTTATAATAGGAAGATTATCGACACTATGTTCCTTAACGAGCCCTTGACGAATGGGGGCGAGACAGAAAAAATTTCCGACACCGACCATCGCTTGTTTATAGTTTATTATCTTGAAATATGTGCGCTTCTCATACGGAAGGTTGTCATGTTAAGTCAAATCCACGAAATTTTGAAGAAAAAAAAATAAATAAAAAAAAATAAAAATGTATAATTTAAATCATTTAAAAGAACAAAGTTCCTACAGGATACCCACGCCGTACGCTGTTTGAATTCAAGATACATGATACTTGATGGTGGGTTTTTGCACCATTCTCTCATTATCTTGTCTTGTTTGGCAAGAAAACTGTGTTCTCATATAAAGGCTGTCTCTGTTTTCATGAAACTGATTAATCCAAGCTGAATAGTCGCCAAGATACAACACTATACCCTAAATATATATGGATTCAAGAATATCTTAACGAATGAGCGCAAAAAAAAAAAAAACAACCAAGTCGATAGTACCGCTCCGATGGATGTTGCATATAGTAGTGTATTCATCATATCCTACTTAAACTACAACGCTTAAGTAATATGTAGATGAGTCTTAAAGTAGAAAAATTATATTATGAAAATATGTTGTAATCACTTGAAAATATAATTAATAAGATTTTTATATCGTGTCAGTAATAATTATATACAGGGTGATTCATAAAAACATGAAAAATCATAGGAAATTACCTTTACTAGTAATTTATTTACAAAAAATGCAAAATGACGCTTCAATATGGAAATTCTATCTGGAAGAAAAAATTGTATGTAAAATATTCATAGAACAACACAAAGTACAAAGATTATATACAAACAAGTGAAAAGAAACAATTGACTGAGTTAATTGTTGAAATACCATGCATAGTCAGTGTTGATTTCTTTATCACATTACACATACAAACATGTATGGACAGTGTTGATGCGCAATCGTTTGTTTTTTTGACGTCACGTAAATAACAAAAGATATTCACTTTTAAATACACACACACACACAACTGATATTCCTATATTAATACATACTAAAAAATTTGCACCTAATTAACGCTCGTGGGTAAACAGTCATGTTTACAAAAAAATGTTTCAAACAAAAGTTTTTTATTTTTTCATAAGGAACATTTTTTACATTTAAACTTTTGTTCTATCTCTAACGGTTTACAAGTTGGGTCCACAGACGGACGGACGGACGGACAACCGGAAATGGACTAATTAGGTGATTTTATGAACAGCTATGACAAAATTTTTTTCCTAGCATCATTATTTTTAAGCGTTACAAACTTGGGACTAAACTTAATATACTATGTATATTTCATATATGCATGGTATAAAAATAGAAAAACTATCGTAATTATAAAAGAATCGGGGACCAAATATGGCACATTACATTTAGATGTATAAAGAAGTAGATATCTTTAGCCTTTTTATTCAATGAAAAAATCACCTGAGTGTTGTATGGTTTACATATTTATTTTACTCGTAGCGCTGACATCTTGCCGTTAAAATCGAATACCAGTTTGCTTACCATGACAGCTACGTTAATTAAGTTCGTTCTAAAAACTTGTATAAATTATATCTCGTTCATTGCGTTAAAATTAAAAAAAAAATATGTTAGTGGCAATAAACGTGAGTGGCCTGGAATTATTTTACGTTAATCTGATCCCAATCTAATTCAGTGATTCAGGAGTAAAGAAAATTCGTTAAAAATGACTGACACAAATATATTCGATGAAAAATTGTTTCCCAGAAAAATTGAAAAAAATAATATCATCTTAGTAGCAATAATTTTTTTATTTTCATTTTTTTTTTTTTTTGGTCATATAAGTATATTTTGAACGGAAACAATATTTTATTTGCTAAAAGAAAAACTTTTTAAAAGATAGTAGCACTAGCATAGAACACATATTATAGAAGAATATCTAATGACGTCATTAAATACTATTATTATGTGTAATAGTATGATGGCGCCTTTATCATTATACTGGTCGTTGGCCTTCCTTCTTTTTTACTATATTGCTATTAACTATCTAATGTCTATCCGTCTATCTGTCTGTTCGTTTGTCCGTCTGTTGGTTTGGTTAGTTACTTCTCAACACTTTAAGTGAACATATAAATAATATTCTCGGATGAATAGAGAACATCATAGCATACACAATATAATAATAATATAGAGAATCTTGAAAGGATAGCAAAAATCTGTTGGGAGAAATACTCAGCCGACATCTATGCAAATAGATTGTAATCAGACACTTCCAGTAAATTTTATCGATGTACCAAAAACACGTCGAATCGATTGTAGAGACCAAAAAAAATGATTCCTATAATAAATTGTGACATTAAAACACTTCAGAATCGTGCGCCATGAATCAGGACGTCATCTGTTATGACAATTCATAGTATACCAAAGAGTTTATACAATTAGAGAACGCCAGGGTCCAAAACTTCCGATATGATGAATGAGAGAGAAGACTGCCAGTGAGTTCCCCTGTGTCTTTGTCTAATCTATATGTCATTGGCTAAATATTGTTTACATTATTGCTATTAAGTAAATAGTTAAAAAACGATTTATGGAATATTATTTAATACATTAAAAGTTAATCAAAAAGTAGAAACGTCAAAAGAAATTTTAATATAAACAGTTTAATTTTTAATAAAATTAACTAAAAGTTTTATTGAGTTTAATTATTTAAATTTAAGTGCACTTTCATCTACAAATATTTATGAAAATTGTGTACTTAGTATATTGTGTACTAAGAATAAACTGCGGCCACATATTGGAGAATATGCAAATCTGCATATTAAACACTTTTTCAATTTTCAGAAAAAATAATACAAAACTGTATATAATCTCTTTGTACAAAACAAATATAAAAGCAAGAATTATACAAACATTGAACGTTATTTATTTAGTTCAGAGAATTTGAGAATAAATTTTCAAAGAATTCTTATAATTTGTAGCTTGTGTATAGAGGTAAAAATAAGTTTTAAAGACTGTGCTGTTATATTCTATATCAAATGAATGGCATAGAGAGTAGAGCTAGGCTAGCAACACCATGGAGCTATCAAATACTAGACGACTAGTGTTTTGTTGTTTCACAAATGATGGGATGTGTCTATGAGCTCTTAAAAGTTCGCTGTAGCTATCACCACTTTAAAACATCATCTTAATAATATTTATCCAAGCTTTTATATTACATACGTACAAAAAAAGGCGATACAAAAATGGGGCATAATAACTCTAAGACAAACACATTTTGAAGAAATTATTGACAAATTGTTATTTTATTGGAAAATCGAGGAAACAAAAGCTAAAATAATAAATAATTTCCCACTGCAGTTGAAAAGGCAATACAATAAAAATTGGTTAAAAGAATATCAACTTATTTCAGATAAATAATTTTTTACATTTTTTAGAGTTGGATTTGTTAAAACAATCAGTGATGTATGTTAAAATAAAATAATTCCTACCTGGCAGCACGTCGTCAAAATCTTCCACATAAAAATTCTGGAAATAAGGGAAATAATTTCTAAAAATCAAAAGACTAATAAAATAATTTTACATATATCACAATTTATTTGTTAATATACGCATTTCTAAATAATTTTACAATTGTTTACAATTATTATTATTTTTTTTTCTTATTTTTGTCTCAAATGTATTTTGTCGGTTTTTATTTTAATTCTGTTTTTTTTTGTTTGTTATATTTCCTTTTTTTTTTTTTAAACAAATTATCTTTTTCCTTGTTTTTCTGTTAATTAATAATTTTTTTTTTGTTTATATATATGTTAATTATTATTAATAATTTTTTTCAATAATATAAAACTTAATTTGTCTGTTTTTTTTTATAATTATTTTTATAAATTATTTATTCATTATATATATAGATTTTTGTTTTTTTTTATATATAAATTTGACAAAATAACTAGACAATATATTTAATTATTTATAATTCGATAAAATATTTTTTTTATTGATGTACAAAATTAATTTTTAATAAATGAAAAACAACATTTTGTCCAGTATTATCTTTTTTAACGATGATTTTCTAGTATTTGTTCGAAGTAAATCGAAAAACACTATTTCTAAAGTTCTTAATTACAATTGTAAATTAAATTGTAATTTTTTTTTTGTCTTTTTTTGATTTTATAGTAAGTAATTATTTATAGACAAGCTGTTGGTTTTAAAAATGTATTTTTTTATTTTATATACACAAGCTCCGATTACTTTAATCATTAAATTAAAAAAAAATTATGCTAAAGTTTTTTTTGTTCTAAAAGTAATGCCAACGTCTCAAATTTTTACTAAAATATTTCTAAAAAAAAAATTATTTTCTATAAAAACTAGCACAGTTGTAAACACTTTATCTTGACAGCGTGCTTGTAATGCTTTTCTGGAATTGTAGCATCTAGACAGATCGAGAGATGACGCTTCAATACTTCTTCCTATTACTGTAATGCTAAGGTCAGGCACGAAAGTGAACACCAAAACACAACGAAAGTAGGCTAATAAGTATCAAATGGGGGTTTAAAACGTATTCAGTTTGCGATGTCACTTGATTTTTTCTTACCTATTTTCGTGATTTTTTGTTCGCCTTCATGTCTGGCCGCAGCTTATGATTAGTTTAATTAAATATTCACAATTAATTTCGATATATTTTTATAAATCAATTTCGAAGCCACGAGATCATTCCACTTTCTTCACCGTATTTTTAGAAAAATTTTTCGATGAAGCATACATCTTCATTTGTGTCCAGCTTATTTTTGAATTGCTCCGCTTTACTTATCAAAGATTGATGTCGCTTGAAAATAGCGATCGATTTATAGTACAAACATCTGTGATTAAATATTACTTTTAGAACATTATAGGCCTGTTTTGAACAAATAGGTGCTGTAAGATTTACGTTAGAAACTCAGCATTTCTGAGGAAAAACTTTTGCACTTAGATCAGTTGTATGTGTATCCAGTTTTTATAACGGATGGAAAACTCCTTCTACTTTTCTGAAATTTTCTGAAATTCTAACTTAAATTTTACAGCACTTAATCATTCTGAACAGCATGAATTAAAGAAAAAAATTAAAAAATAATTTCAACATTAAAAAAATAGAATTTTCTACGAGCACTTTTAAAAAAATGATCCTATTATGATTTTAAAATATAACAAATTAAAACTATATATACTTTTTTTTTTAAATGTTCAATAATATATATTTTAATATATTTATTTATATATTTTAATAATTATAGTAATATTTATATTAATTAATAATTAAATTTATTACTAATTAATTTCTGTTAGATTGATTAAAACTTTATGTACAAATCGTTTATTATTTTTAGGTATTTATTTATTTAAATTTATTTGATTTAGTTTAGAAATTTATTCACTCATCAAATACATCATATATATCCTATCTACCACATCATACACACAACACACCCATTCGAACCTCATTTTCCCTCCCCGTAAAATTTGCATAATTTGATTTTTAATAATTATTATTTAATAAAATGTATGCAATTTTCAGGAAAATATTACAATTTTGTTTTATTACAAAGAGATATTTTATTATAAATTATGAATGGTTTAATGATTTTTTGTGTGATGTGGTCGGTAAATTAGTGTATCAAACCTACCCACCATACGTTTCATTATTTTAATTATTATTATATTTACAAAATTTTAATTATTCTTCATACACATAACCTATATTTTGTTGTAAATATATACATCAAGAGCCAGGATCTGATAAAATTTGTTCGTCCACTTGTATCAACTTATTATACCGCGAAATGTGGTTAGACGAATACTCTATTTCTTCGGTTAAAGAAGTTTGATTGTTCCAAGAACTTCACTTTAAAATATCGCAGGCCTTAAAATAAATAGTCAGTCAAGTCAAGAAATATCGAATACATATTTATTAGTCTTGATTACACCTGGTTTTTTTTTGGTGAATCGTTTTTTGTTCCGAAAAAATCCTTCTTGACTAATGATATTTTGACGATATAGTCCAAGAAAATTAGCTATTTCGTTACTGCCGCACTCTCACAGTACCTAGAACAGTACAAAATGCCAGTAATATCCTAAACAAGGCTTGTAAATTTGTACATACCGTTAATTTTTTCTTTGAAAAAAGTTTTGAAATACAGGCAATTTTTTACACAAATATATTAAACATAGTTAGTCTAAAAATGTTCAATTATTGCTTTATTTTTAAGGGAAAAATATAAGCTACAATATGGACCAGAAAGACTATGCTGAGGACTTTACTAACATTTTGTGGTAAATACTTGAACTACATCTTTTCATCATTTTATTTCCTCATAAAAAGACTGAACAGTTTTTGCTTTAACTATTTTTTCGAAAAGCGTTAGCTTTCGGAGAACATGAGACTTAACCACATGTCATTATTGCATTTAATCGAAAAAGAAAAAACGTTTAAAGTTTATTGATAATTGTAGGCCAAAGTCATGGACACAGGCGAATGTTCTCTAATGCCCTTGACAACTTTTGGTCAAAGCTTTATTCGATTAAATGCTAAATTTTTTTAAGTCACATTTCCTCCGAAAGCTTTTCGATAAAATTTTTAAAACAAAAATTGTTGATTTTTTATGAAGATCAACTTTCGAATTTAAAGTTTTATTCTATCTTTTACCATCAAACTCTGCAACTTTTGTTATTAGCCACAAAACGAGATATTTGGGTGTATAGATTAAAATGGCCCACCCTGTACATAATTTGCCTGGTGCTATGAGAAATCGTTGACTGAAAATCCTATTTAAATTAAAAACCAATTGCTAATTTATTTGGATTAACCGGAAATTCTTGTATCAAACACAATTTGTAATTTCTTGTAGGTTAAATTTTCATCACCTCGTTTTTTGACAAACAAAACAGTAATAAGTTCTGCGCAAGACGAAAATTTGCAAGATCTGACTCTTGATGTATAAATTTTGTATGTATGAAAAAAAATTTTTAATTTAAAATAAAAAACTTTACAATTTTTGAAGTAAATTTTTTGTTAAAAATTATTTGTTTATATATACAATATTTAAATTTTTTTTTAATAATATGGTGGTTTTTTTGGCGTTTTTTTTTCTTCTGAAATTTATAAACTTAAAGAAAACTTCTTTCTATTTTATTTTTTTGTTAAATTAATTTCACAAATCTATTTTTCGTATCACAATTTACTTCTTTTCGCTTGCTATTTTTTTTTTAGATTTATTTATTTAAATTATTCTTACTTACAGAAAATCCTAAAATTATAACAAAATTGGATATTTTAAACCAAAAAAATGTTTAAAACATTATCTATTTGTGTTTCTTCAACAGGAGAAAACTTTTCGGATTGCACATTTTGGGGATTATAAAATTTTTGTGGTTTCTTTTAAGAATGGCACGCAGTAAGCCAAATCTCACTTAACCTTTTTTTGTTATCGTTAATATAGAAAAAAAGATTCATTAATTTTTGTGGGTAATTAATTTCTCTCACCCGGATAGAAAAAAAAGTACCATTAATTAAATTCGTCCAATCAAATAATTAAATTAATTACAAATGAGTACCTAATTTTAATGACAAACAAAAAAACGTACACCGACCAACGAATATAATGCCGTTTTACAGAGAAACACAATCAATCTTATTAGTCTTTAACAAACTCCACTTAAAATTAAAATTTATTCAAGTTCGAAATGACATAGTAACACACTCTCTCGAAAAGAAAAAACCTTTATTTTTAACTTCTTGATAGAAAAGTTATTGATTTCAACCAAAATATCGAAAATTACAATTATTCTTTTGTGTATTCGGATTTAAAATCTGGTATTTGAAAAATTTGAACTAAAATACAAATTCAGGTTCGTTTAAGGATGTATGAGCATGGCTATTACTGAAAGAATATGTGGTTAAAATTTCAACTAAGGTATTCATAGAAGTTCTTTAGAAAAAAAAAATTTGAAAATCGAATGTCCTTTTAATGTACTTTTTTCATTAACTACGATATACACCAAAAGATGTCAGGCAGAGTCATGTTTTGCAATGTATGTTTCTGTTTTTCCTGAAAACACGGATAAAACGAAGCTTTTTTTAAAAATTAAACCTAGCTAGATCGACTTTTCATCCCCAAAAAACCTTTGCATACTCATTTTCATGAAAATCGTTGGAGCCATTTCCGAGATCGTTGATAAACAAGAATTGCTCGTTAAATATAGGAATAAGATAGCCCAAAGACACGAATTAAACACTTAATCAGAAATTTATTGACTTGATATCTAAATGTCATATCTACTACGATATCTGTTTTTGATCAAATCTCGATTGGTGAAAATTTTAAACTTGATCGTTTTAAAATACAAATAAAATGTATAAATTCAAATGTGTAAATAAAATGTGACTGTAAGAGCGGGAGGGGAGGGGCGTGTATGAGAGAATATGTGGCAGAAGGAATAATGATATGGTATATGATTGATTAAAAACAATGTTTAATTGTTTAAACAAAAAACTAATTTCAGAATAGTATATTTCCTTCCGTTACGTTGTGTCATTAATTTGAGATAAATATGTCATTTATGTGTTTTGTGTAGAAAGTTGAAACCAAAATTGTAATTTAAGACGAATATAAATGATTTTAGTTCCATACCGCCGAACGTCTTGTAGATTTGTCAAATCAACAACATATTTTCTTAGTGATGTTACGAGAGTTCTTCATTCCTTTCGTGACGTAGATTCATATCATAGTTTTTTTAATCAATTGTTGAAAGTTATACTTGAGGAAGTTCTAAATCATGCAGGAAATGTTAAGAAGACGTTTTTACACCTGTTTCTAACTTTTTTTTTTTTTCATTTTAACATTTTTCATAAATTTTTGTTGGAGGGTCCAATCATCTCAAAATCTTTAAGACTCTTATAAAGTCCTTGGCTATATAAGATCTTTCGATGTAAATGAGGTTTACAAACATCTGCAATTCCGACGTAAAGAACTGGAATATACCAGAAAGACTGAATCTAAAAGTAGGAATTGTACCAATGCCTTTCTGGTTTATTGGCCTCTGGCAGAGACAAACACTGACACCGGAAAGATCAGTGGCATAGGTCTTTCAAACAATTTCAAAGTTCTATTCCAGTATTTATCATTTCAAACAAAAAACTTTCGTTTTTTTTCGTCGACAATCTACAGTTTTTTTACACGGAATTCAAGGAGTGTGATATCTTCGTTACTCCTGAAATAGACCTTTTTATGCACAGAGCGAATCTTCCCCATCAAAGTAGCTTTGATCACATTTACTTCATTCACTTATTTGAAAGACTGAGGCTTGTATTAAAGCAGTGTTCTGCATAGAAAAAGCTGAAGGAATAGAATATATTATCATTGCAAATTGGTCAAATATATATATTTTATGATCCCTCTGAGGGAGGGGTCATAGTAAAGGTCACGGTAGGCTACATTGGGGGGGGGGGTTCCAAAGAGGCTGGAGTTGAGCAACGTAGATCATGGATGCTCCTTAGAAAATTACTCTGAACACAGATTAATTTGAAAGTTTGCTCGTGTATGGAATCTTCATAACTTCATGTAGATGTCCAAGTTTTCGAACCATCCCTAAGTTCACACTCCATCCTATCTTAAGAATGCATGATTACGGTGTTGAATGGTTGATTATTTTCAATCATACACACAAATATTATTTAATTTAATTTAGAGGGATGATATGAACATAAGTAAAGGGGTAGTTTTCTGGTAATATGTTAAAATTACAATTTGATATGTATTACACTTATTATGAGTAAGGATACCAATCAGAGTTTGTTCTTATACATATTTTGAGTTAGTAAAGAAACAAACCGTCTTCACAAATGTCATCACCACATCATTATAAACATGACAAGTAAATAGTTTTCATTTCTTTATTGTTATTTCCTTACATGGCAGGCAGAGAAGGCAGCATGAAACAAACTTTTGTTATGCGTCTTCTATATTATTTATTTATGGAGATGTGGTGGGAAGCGGTTATGTGTACAGCGGTTGCAAAATGTTGTGTTGTAGAGAAACGTAAATTTCATAACTCTTTGATATGCACCCGGGATAATTCTAATGTTCCTCCTTAAGATATCTGCTTACTTCCAGAAATGATTTCTAGTGGAATTAATTCTAAGAGATTCATTTCCTATTTATAGCTGTTAAATTGGGCTGTGTCCACCAGGTTCCTTATGGATTTTCAGTTGACATTTTATTTTTATCACTCGACTTTCTATAAGATACTTAAAAGTTTTCTCCAGTTTTTTCTCTAAAGACCACCTTCTATTCTAAGTTTCGCCCTTCAAAAGAATAATATATACATCCAGTTATCCTCACAAATAGAATTCATCTTGTTTTTGAAAAAAAGGAGAATAATATACTACCCAGAATGCCAACTTAGTTAAAGAAGAAGAAATTTTATTGATTTCTTGTTTGTTGTTTTGGAATATTAATTGAAGATACTTTCCATCAAACGCAGCATCACCTTCGATTCGCGAATTATTTGAGATTGCTGCCAATCATCCAATCTTTTTATTAAGAATTACTGTAAATAATTAGTACTTCGAATTTATTAAGGCATAGGAGTAAAAACTGAATAAGATTGAGCCCATATTGCCTATATTTTGCCAGCATAATTCTTATTCTGATGGTAGGAGAAATTTCCTTTATGATAGAACAGAAACATCGATGCCAATTCTTTTTTGGTTAAGATATCTTCTCTAACGAAAAGATCCAGTGACGCCATTCCCAACTTTAATTGTACCAAAATACGAAGGTTATACGTACGCAACTTTTTCGAACTACATCTTGACCTTCGAGAAATTGGAATAGCTGAAATGAGCTAACCATGAATCCGTCAGCACTCGCGTAATGATCATTTTGTTCATGCCCGATATAGAACATAAATATCTTTTCGAATTATGAATTTTTTAGACTTTTCACAGTTTCTAAAAATATATTTATTTTTTCAAAACCTGTGAGAAATTGTGGGAATTTCTCTTATTAACTTCGAAAATTTTAGGACCTGACCTGAATAAATATCTCTTCAAGTGCCGAAAGAATATCGAACGGTTGACATGAGTGCTGACGTGTTAAATGTCTAGTTATTGCATATGATTTCTAATAACCGCTTACAAGCAAGATACCCGAATTGCTCGATAATGTGATGGACATTGTAAAAACAAACATTAAAACAAGATTTTCAACATTATTTTGTATGTTGAAGTGAGTTAAGTTTTCAGAATGGAATGGAAATGGGCGACTTCTTATTCATTTTCTACACATTATCTTTTCCCGTATGGTATACTCTCTTCTGATTATATGTGTGTACTGTGCTGTGCCTTGTCAAAATAAGACAGTGAAATGAACCGAAAACGACATCAAATTTATATATAAGAAAATTATTATTGTTTACGTTTCTACAAAACTAAAGATTGATTATTTTGTAGTTCAGAGCTTATTAAAATATCTATTTGTTATTTTCAACCATGTTGGTTTGTGCGTTTTACGTTCGTAGCTCGTTCTACGTTCTATGTTTTATGTTTTATAAACTTCAATAATAATAAAAGTAATAATAACGTGCATGATGATGTGGGAGTGAGGGACAGGAGTTGAATGGATGTTTAAAATGTGTTATTATTCTATTATTATAATACCATATAGTTTGTACCGGGAGAGAGCTGGTGAAACGTTGATGATGGAAAAAAGGCACCCCAGTTGATTTTATGTTGAATTGTTTCTGCTTGCCTTTAGCCACTGGCCATCAAAAGCAATAATTTAGTTTTATCCAAGTCTTAGTAAAGAACTTCTTCTCCTATGAAAGATTCCAAAATCTTTCAATGAAATAAAATCAAATTAATAATTTCACCATATTTCTATCACAAGTTCTTTTAATTTACTGAGTACGACTTATATTAAAGTAACGAAAGTATACACGTTTACACTCGTGATGAGAGAAATTTTCACAATTTCTGAAGCACTTTATTGACAAGCCTCTTGGTCACTCTACTTTTGACTTCATTGGAGCTCATAAAACGTAATTCACTCTTATTTATAATGATTTCTCTCCGTTTATTTACAAAACTTTAGGAAATATCCACTCTTGATATTTTACGAGCTTTCCATACATTGTGGTTTACATATGGTCAAAATATGTATTAGCTCAGCGACGCTACGTTGCAATTTTTGAAGTTTGTAAAAACTAAGGTTACTGCAACACAATGCGTTTAATAAAACGGTGCCAATATTTCGTTTTGGGAAAGGGTTTTCGGTTAAACATTCTAAAACAATGAATTTTTATGTTCGAATTGATGGCTAGAACAACAGTCGTTAAGAGCACTTCAGCCATGACTATGAAATTGGCACATGGAACTTTCGCGGTGATTATTTTGTGAAGTTTTATTGGATGTGTCTTTAACGATGGAATAAAATCAGGACCGTTTTTAATTTTTGGAGGCCTCGGTCACGAATCAATGAATTGGAGGCCCCGGATAAGAATCAAGGCCTTTGGAATCAGGTTTCATTGGTGCATTCATTTTGCAATTGAATCCTGCACTTACTGCGTAGAATTAAATGCCGGCTTTAAAGAATGATTTTTTGAGGGCTGCGAAGGCCTCCGCTGATACCGAGCTTTGGACACTTGCCTAGTGTTATAAATATTATGCCTCTTACAAGAAACTGAAAGCGTGTATTATTTTCTGTTTCTAAACTTTGAGTGCTTGTATTTCAAACTTTTGTGTCCGCGAAAAACTACTCGTCACATACTACCAAAATCTTTCAGAGCAAATACATCGTGTACCCAGAGTCTTCTCCTGGAATAATATAACATAGTATATATGATTAATAATATTTTCATGTTGGAAAAATCTCATTAGTATTATATTTAATTTATGCATACAATTCCTTTTATTCCTAGTTTTATTTTTTTGTTGCTCCTGTCTGCGATGAAAAATAATATTATATGAATAGTTGAGGGTAAATTTTTATCCATCAGTGTTTTGATTGAAAAATATGTGTGATAAATTAATTTTCAAGATTATGAAATTTTTTTTGTTGCTTTCAAATCAATTTTTTCTTTTGAAAATTTTCTCACAAATAAATAATGTTTTTTAAAAATAATATTTTTGTTATTTACATTATTAGCTCAAAAAGTTTTTAAGTCTAAGGCCCAGTATAGTTTTGGGTAGTCTTTTTAGAAAGCGGTTGAAAATTTGAGAAGCCAATTTTTTTCAATTTCCTAATATATTGCATTCGCGGAGCATGGAATTTCACGCAATTGAAAATTGCACCCTTCGAAAATTTAAAATACTTGTTAGGCACGACCTCGAAATACTATGCATGGCCTTAGACTTATTTACTAAAATGAGCAAAAATTATCTAAAAATTTTTTTCACTTTTTTTTTTGTTTTTGTTAGAATACAAAAATAAAACTTAAATTTTTTGATTGTATTTTTTAGTTTTTCTTCAAATATGTTTTTTTTTTCCTCAAACGTCTATTTTTAAATAGAAAACTACTTCATTTTTTTATGAATATTTTATTTTATTTTTCAATATTTATTATTAACATTCAGACTTATATATTTTGAAAAACGACTTTTTTTTTTGGTGTAATATATCAAAAAAACTTCCATCAATCAGTTATAAATTTAAATAAGATAATTTTTAAATAAAAATAATTAAAATTTAACCAAATGAAATAAAACTATTTCATATTTTTAAAATTGGAAAAATTGTTTTTGTCACAGAAATTTATTTTCCATTTAATTTTTTTCGCCGTCGCTATTTGTTATTTCATTGAAAGCTATAAGCTATATTTTTTCAAATTTCCTTTACCTTGAAAATGAGCTATTGATTTTAAAATTTATAAATTCAACCACAATTTATCACCTAACCCTTTTTCCAAGCTGAACCAAATGCCTGCAAGAATTCGTACAGAAATCCTTAACCCCCGTTTAGTGTTTGGGTCTATCACGTTCCAATTAGAAATTTATTTTCATGTGACAAAAACAATTGGAAAATTTAATAAATCTGTGATTAAATTAAAAAAAAAAAAACTAGTGATGAAGGAATAAATTAAAAAAAATTTTTTGGCTCTCCAAACACAAAGTTTCTTCTTTGATATTTACTCTATTTTTTAATTTTTTTGCTAAAGTCATTTTGCTTGATGAAAAACAAGTGTAAAATTTATTTTCTTTAATTTTTTTTTGCAATGATTTCATATAAAATGTTTTTCTTTTGAGATAAAATGAAAAATTAACTTTTTAAAAACACTAGTTTCATTTAATTATAAATTATTATCAATGCCCACAATTTTCCATGGTTTATTATTTTATGAAAAATTTTACTTAATCTTTTTAGAAATAACACTGATTTTCTTTTTTTTTTTAATTATTAAAATTTAACATTTATTTTGAAGAAACATTATCATTCAAAAAATTGTTTATATTTTACACATTTTCACTGAATTATATTTTTTTTTTACTATTTTGTTGAGATTATTAACATTTTTGTTGAAATTTTCTTGTATTATTGATAGATAATGTTGTATTTTGTTGTTGTAACCATAATAAATGATTTTGGGGGCCTACCTGCTACCGTGTGAACATACCACTGGCAACAAATATGGCGATTAATAACCATGTGGCAGTACGATGTAATGAACTTGTACAATGGTGAGAGGTTGAACCTGAAATTAATAAAAAAAATTGGATGAGTAACTTAAACTTTAAAAGAGATGATTGAAAAAAATCATTTTTAGGCTCCAACAAGTGAAATTTACAAAATTTAAAAACCCCCGACAAATTTTTCGGGTGCGGAACCCCAAACTCGCACTTGAAAAAAGCTACGAACACTCCCCGTTAAATTACCTATCAAACGAAACCAAAAACATTAAAATCGGTTCATCCGTTTAGGCGCTACGATGCCACAGACAGACACACACACACACATAGCGGTCAAACTTATAACACCTCTTTTTTAGTTCGGGGGTTAAAAAACACAAACATCAGATTCTAATGACGATTATGCCCCAGAGTTTCTAAAACATAACCCAAAATCGCATTGGAAGGGTAGAATTAATTAATTTATGACAAACTATTTGTATTTTCGATCTTTAAACGAAAGCGAAAAGTCCAGACGCTTATTAGAAGTTCGTATTGCAAAAAAACCTTAGAATAAAGCTTTATATTCTTCTATGCCTTACACCAGCTTTAAAAAGAAAGCATCTTTAACTTCGTAACTATGGTATATAAAAAAATAAGCCAAGCTTGAACTAATGTCATTCGAAAAATGCTAAGTAGGTCGTCATTTTATGATATTCGATGAAGTTTTTTTATCATTATGCGTTTCATTTTGTGTTACAAGATCCTAAAACTAAGAATTTAGGGGAAAAATGACATGCAGTACCATAAAAATAGATGTAATATCTTTGTTCATAAGAAATTTTCCCTTCATGTATATGGAAAAATTTAAAAAGAAAAATATTTCCCACAAAGTATATACAGACAATATTGAAACAAAATTTTTTAATAAAAAGAAAAATTCAACTCTTTTGAATATCATAAAAGTTCTGAAGAAAAATGTCATTGTAACATATATATAAATTAATAAGGTTTTGAAAATGCTTATATAAACTGTTTTCAAAGTACAGAAGGTTTTGATAAAAGCACAAAAAAATTTGAGTCAAAAAACACTGAAAAGACCCTTTAAAATAAACTCACGAGAATGTTATCAGTTTTCAGACCAAAATGATTGATAAACAGAAATAATAAACTCTTATCTAATATTAGTTTAAGGTTGTTGTATGGGCATATCGACAGAAAATTCTAAATTTGTGTATACTTATTATGAATAATACATTAACAAAAAAAATTTGAAGTCGATTGACCGTCTCTAACTCGAGTTAAATACAATTTAAGTTCGAATAATTAACATGGAGAGCATAGGAAAGGTTGCGTTTTGTTGTGTTTTTAACAAGTTTTTTTAATTCTAGAAAAATACTAGATTTAAGATATTTTCAAAAAACTAACTGAACATTCATGAAGTTGTGCATGCGAGTTTAAAAAAAAAAAACAAAACTATTGACAGTTTCATTCTTGAAATATAGTCACTCAAAGTTATTTAAATTTTTTGTATAACAGAAACAATTATATTTAGAGTATAAGTAGTGTAAGAGAGATGTCTATTATATACAGAATTACAGATGTTTATTATCATGCTATTATCATACAGAATACGTGATAAATGGACAGTCGAGTTAAAAGCATGTTAAAATTAATACTTATTTGAGCGTGCTAAGCATATCTATACGTACATACCACTACTGTATGATGTAGTACACTATTTTTACAATATTGTACAAAGACAAATACCTTAATCAATTTTAATATTTTAAATCTATAAACCGCAATCATATTAAAACATACCATTATATTTAAATAATTAAAATAGTTTGTATAATAATCATTTTGTCATTTCCTTGAAACTTTTCAAAACATTTCTAAATCTTTAAGATTTTGTAGAAACCCTCGTAGTATAGTGATAATAAATACCTACTTTGAATCTACTTTAAACTATACAAATAGAATATTCTCTATTTTCGTCTTTAAAAAGATCAAAGGTGACATTCTGATTGTTTACTTAAAATAATATTAATTGTTTTTCATATAAGATGATGTTATGATAATTGTTGTAGAATACAAAACCAAAATAGATAAAAGTTCAACATCCCTATCTCCTTATCTACTCCCTATATATATTATTAATGTGAAAGTAAGGATGTTTGTTTGTTTGTTTGTTACGATTTCACGAAAAAACTATCGAATGGATTTTCATGAAACATTACAAGAATATAGCTCATACATCAGAATAACACAAGAGGTATAATTTAAAAAAAATTAAATTTAATATGATATTTTACTGCTCCATCAATGATCATCATTTTGAATCCTAGATTAAAGATTTCTGTAAAAATTTTAAATAGTAAATGTAAAACAACTCATGGCCATATTTTCTAATATACATAATGAATTATTAACGCAAGGTGGAACGCTAGTTTTCGAGGTATTGACTGAGGAAATAATTCCAGGATATCAACCATTGATTTTATAGTGATAAGACTGTTTTGAGAAAATTGTAATCGATTTCAAAAGATTTCATTAACAAAATTATTTCTTCCAGTCACATTGAATCGAAATTCTATAGGTAGTTGATTGGACTATGTGTATCTCTTCTATGAAATACAAAATAATATCATCATACAAATCAGAACAATCTAGGATAAAATACAAATCCTGTTTCTAAAACACACATATACAATTTGAATATAATGCCTTCATCTAAAAAGGAAGTATAACAATAATTCCTATTATATTTAATTCACCTTATAATGTTTTAGTCTAGTATTATACTTCTCACATATCCCTTTCTCTGATCCCCTCTCACTTCGTGTTTCCTCTTGTTGAACTATACACATTTTGTAAGGCATTTACGTTTAGTGGAACAACACTACAGTTTAAAATGTTAAGCATACCTTAACAATGTAATGTCATATAACTAACTTTATAGATTACTGAATGTTCTGGAATAATTCCAGGATATTTTGGTACAGTTGAAAAGTGTATTCCGCCCATAGAGAAAAATAAAATGTAAATATTTTTGGGTCAAATGTACTAACTAAAAAGGGAAACTTATTAATCTATGACCATTTGGACTCAATAAATATAACATAATCGAATTCATTTAACAATTTTTCTCTATTATCAACGATAAAATCTTAAACATCTGAATATTCGTGTAGGTGTATTAAAATGAATAAGAAACGAAACTTCTTCGGTAAATATCGTAGTTTGTCGTGTTGTAATAGACACTGTCTTAAGTCTGTCTATTTAAACGAACGCATACAAGTATAACTATGAATGCACACAAACATTTAGGCAAGAATAGTCTGTGTCTGTCTCGTGAGACACTCAGCAGCGCTGGGGCAGCGCAATGCGAAGTTACTTAAAATTTAATGTATCCCGCATAGAATTATAGATAGTACCCGTTAAGATGTTGTGGTTATTGATAGTATTCGTAGATAAATAATATTACATATCAGAATAAGATTCTACATATTTGTCCAAATTATGTAGGGTAGGTAGTGTCTTTCTGTCTATATGTAATGTCTGCCACTACTTTCGCCCTGAATGTTTGAATCTCTTTCCCTGTGACTTGCTGTAAATGAGCTCACCTACATTTGTTTGCTTTTACTATTATCTAAGGTGTTTTGTTGAGATCTAGATACTCATAAAGGAAACGAATATGTTATGATTATCTCTTATGAAGAGAGCGTAAAGTAAGTACTTTAAACACACTCACCTACTCACCTACTCACCCACTCATTTCACCAATTCCATTTCTTACTTCCATTATAAATGTCAAGTGAACTATCATCTCATTTTGGTTGTTCTTGTTTGAGATTTTCTTCTACCGTGTATCTACTTTTGTTTAGTTTAGTTAAAGTGGTACAACAACAAGATTTGTCAAAATTATTATTATGTGTTCTTTGATATTCATAATAACAATATCAAAATTTCATATTAGTTTATGGAATATTTGTACATGAAGGCTCGTAAAATTGATACCCTTGATTTTTGGTTATTGTATCGACAAGAAGGATGCTAATTTGAAGTACTCAGTTAACTCAATTAATGTAAATGCCATCTGTGTTTTGATCATCAATTAAAATCCTAAAAAATGTTGTCATTTTCCCTAATTTCTAAAAGCTAACTGCACGTTTTTTTGCTAGCTATCAACCTAGCTATCAGTAGGAAAAGTATTTCGATAGAACAATGAATCCCGAATCGATTGTACTTGGGGGGCGCACTCTTTATGTTGATTTTTACAGTTCTCCCCAAGGAACAACATCAGGTGAGGCACGTGATTAAATCATTGAAAACCGTGATAATTTCTCTTATAGTTCTACAGGACGTTGGAAATTTTATCTCTCCAAAATTTTATGTTTAAAGCTAAAATGCACATTATTTGGAGCCGTTTGGTTTACTTTGTATAGCTACTGTTTCTTAATCGTTTTATAAGTGCTGCTAGATAGAGATTTATTTTTGGGGGCTTAAAGTCTTTTCTTAATTAAAAAGAACAGGTAAAATGATAAATTACTTTTGATGTTAATTTAGTCCTAACATAAAAATGGATTTATATAATCAGAATGAAATTGAATTCAAGTTAATTACTTCTTTCTATATTTCGACAGTCAAGTCGAATTATTTTCTGTATTTAATTAATTATTTTAATATTTAGAGATTAAATAAAGCTTGAAAGCGTGTGTAGTTTTCTATTCGAACTGTGTCCAAATTGTATAAAAAGCTAGAAAAAAAAAAACAAAAAATGGAAGTTAAATATATTTAAATCGGTAGTTGAAGTAACATGGAATTTGTGTTCGAATCAAAGTTGGTACAATTGAAAAGATCAATCTACTTTGTAAAACGAACCAACAAATTTCCATCATGTTTTGAAATTTTACAAGATCACTTAAAATTTTAAATCGTATAAAAAAATCAAAGTAACTAAAAACACGCATTTAATTATAAATTAAAAACACTCAAAATATTTTCTTCAAAAGAAAAATAAAACAGAATCAATTTATATGAAAAAAAAAGACATAAAAGTACACATTATTAAAAAATAAAAAAATTCAAAATGAAATGTAAAAAATGTACAATCAATCGCCTTTTATCCAGGTTTTTGATATAAAAATTATACACAGTGCGCATTTTTCGGTACTGTAAATACGCTTTTAATTAAAAAATGATTCCTTGCCCTTAAAAATGTATATGTACTAAATTTTTTTAAATTTTGAAAAACTTTTCCCATTAGAAAGTTGTTAACTTCGTTGTATCTATTAAACTAAGTTTGTTTTTAAAGAACCTGAAAATTCCTGATTTCTATAAGGTAATTTTCTTGATTCGAGGCAAATTTTACGCAGGCTTCTTTCTTACTCTGAAAAACGATTCATTCCAAAAATATTTTTAAACCAGTCCCAAAAATAAAGTGACATTGTATTTATTTTGAAAATTCTTTATTTATTCTTCTAAATCAATTTCATCCCCTTCAAAGTAATCCCCTCCCGATGAAATGCACTTATGCCAACGGATTTTCCAATTTTCGAAACACTGGTTGTAGTCACTTTCCGGGATTGCCTTCAGTTCCGTCTTCGCTGCGGCTTAAATCTCCTCTCTTGTATCAAAACGGTGTCTCCGGAGCGGTCTTTTGATCTTGATGAACAGCCAGAAGTCACACGGCGCCAGATCAGGGTAATACGGTGGTTGTGGAACGATATGGGTTGAGTTTTTGACATGATCACGAATTATGAGTGCAGTATGGGATGGTGCATTATCGTGGTGTAAAAACCATGAATTGTCTTTCCACAATTCCGGCCTTTTTAGGCGGATAGCGTTACGCAAATGACGGATAAGGTTCAAATAATATTTCTTGTTGACTGTTTGGCCGGGCGGAAGGAATTCATATTTCACAACAAAAGCGCGCAGTTTAAATTCAAATGTCACCTTATTTTTTGGACACAGTATTATATATGTATATGCGTTTTTGTGTGATGTTAGACAACTTCTTAGAAAAAGAAATTCTCAGTAACACATTTTGGGTCATTTTCTTTCTAGGGGTGCAACAAAGAACAGAAAAATCATCCAATAAAAAGTCAATACAATTAACCATTTTTCCTAGTTCCCTGCTGAAAAAGACCACACTCCTCTATAAAAATATTATACTGAAATAATTTATCTCTAACTACGACTTCTAATATGATATCTACTTTGAAAATCTCCCAGTATTTTCGATAAACGGTTTTTAAAAATACAACCTGTTGAAACATTTTTAAAAAGATTTCTCTTCTCGACATGTTGACAAATATGTACCACTTAATAAGAAAATTAAGTAAACAAAAAAAAAGCTATAAAAATATGCGAAAAGAACAATTTTTGTTTGATCACAAAAAGTAGAAGGAACAAAGAATCACTTGAATATTGATTGGAAATCATTTATAACCGAAGAATATTTTCGAAAAAGAAAGTACATTACAATCTCGTTAAAGAATTTATTCATGTAGAATCGAAAATCGTTCTTTTTTTTGAAATGTGGTAAATTATACCATAAAGATATATTTTTGTTTTCAGAGCTTTTCAATATGCAGGAATTAGTTGATTTTTGGAAATGCTGTGTTTAAATTGTTATAAATTGTTTCACAAAATGTCCGCTTCGTCTTTAACTATAAATTAATACTCAAGTAAACATTGATCAAAATTTTTCCGGGAACAGTTTATGAAAAAAATCTATTCAAATATTGAATGAATTCTTTACATCCTAGAATATTAAAAATTTGAAACAAAAAATTTCATTCGGATAATTTTTTTCTAATATTTAAATAGAAAAAAAAACTAATATTTCCAATATTATCTATAAAACAATCTTTGATATAACAAACATAAAAAATAACAAAATGTCAATAAAGCATTTTCCGTATTCCACATAAACTTTCAATATTTAGTAGTTTTAACATCCATAAGTTACACACAAATGTACGAACATATTTATAATGTGTTTGGAAATTAATTTTATTTTCCTATTATTTACAAAAAAATATACCGTATGTCAATTTCCAATTGATTGACTATCATTCAAATTAAATCTATACTTCAAAATCTTTTAAGTTCTGATTAGATAGAAAAAGTTTTCAATTTAAGTTTTAAGAACAATTATTAAAAATTTGATTCCAGATTTCGATATTTTTAAGTCGTGAGAATTATAATAGATTGACATTCTGTATATTAAAAGTTAATGTATTTTGTAAACTTCGCAAAAGTCGACCATAGTTCATACCGATATATAGTATCTAGATAACATTTTAGGGGTATGTATATTAACGCAGTCATATCCAACTGGTTTTGTACAGTCATAAACCAAAGAAACTTTTTAACTTCCCAGAGGAAGTTAATGTAATGGGGTGATTTTGAAAATCTCCAATTTTACATATTTCCGCGGTTTCAAGGCCGCAATATCCGAATCAAACCTTTTCAATGTGATGTCTGTGTGTGTGTGTGTATGTATGTGCATATGTTCGTTCGGATTCTTTCGCCTCGATTATCTTGCGAACCAGTAATGACATAAACACGTGACTGTGTTTATTCGACGCGTAATCGCGTATTTAAGAACTGATTTTCAGTAGAATTAGTTGAGCCGTTTTTTAATGGTAATAAAAAAACTGGAAAAAAATGAATAAACAGAATCTGAAGAGTGAATAAAACACATCATTTATCTATGGAGATCATGATCGTTCCAGCATAATCTGCAGTACATGTTCGAAGATGATCTATAAAGGCTAATAAGACCTTTTCTTAAATGTTTTTTTCCTTTCTGTGAAGTTTGGGGAAGTTTGCCGTGTGGACTACAGGGGTCGCAGTCACACGACTTCAGTATTTATTTTGTCAAAATTCGTAGTTAAAATTAATAGTTTCTATTGAATATACAAATCAATAGTGCAATTTTATTGAACACGAATGTACATTTACATAGCATATATGTATGTAAATAAATATATATACGATTAAACAAAAATAGAACGACATTGAAATATTTCCCAAAGCGATGTCTGTCATGTAAATATTTATTCAAAAATAGCAATAAATATTCAAAAATTTAATATCCGTTTTCAGAGACCAATTCGCAATCTAACTCGACACACATACCACTGCACCAGGAAAAAAAATAGAACATATGTAGTAACTTTATACGATACTGCGTGTTCGTTGAGAGAGATATTACGATATTTCTATGGATACAAACAAATATCTACATATCTAGTTTTTCCAACAATTTTATATGAATAAAAATTTTTATACTATTTTTGTTTAGTTCCAGAGTCAGGTATTATATTTGACAGTCATTCGACAGATCGATTGGAAATTTGAAAATTTTACGATAATTTCCATAGCATAGGGTTTTCTTTCAGGGAACCTTAAAAATTTGAATTTTAAGCTTAAAATTGCAAAATATTCACTAAGGAATTTCAAACAGAAGATAATAAATAATGGAAAAATAATCATTTCCTTTACTTAAAAAAACTCGCTGTCTGTAGTTCCTCACGGGAAAAATGCCCATCTTGTTCCTTCGATGATCGGACAAGATGATATTTTTGAAAAAGAGTTAGTCGCTATGAAAATTATCTTAAAGGAAAATGTTTTTAGGAAAATACTTTTTCCATACGACAAACGATGCCTTTAAATAAAACCACCAAAACAGGCTTGAACTTGGTTTCAGTAGACGTTCAACAAAAAGACAGATATTAAGAAACCATAGTAATTTCCAACAATACTGTTCAAATGGATGAATGAATTTTTTAACTCGTCAGCACTCACGTTATCAGCATTTGGGTCACTCTCGATTTAAAACATGAATAACTTATATTTTTCAAATGGTTTATGTGAAAAACTGTGAAAAATTCTCTCTTCACGAAATATGGTGAAATTAGTTAAAATGAATTTCATTATTTAGATTTTTCCTTGCTCTAATATTTTCACTCTTACTTATAAAATTATCAAGAGTTTATGATTTACAAACGGAACAGAACGCGTGAGCAAATCTCTCATCACGCAACTATAGATTACCGAACACGCGAGTGCTGACGTGTTGGTAAAAAAGAGCCCTTGTTTTAAATGAGGTATTCATTCAATAGACTACCACTGTTTCTCTCAGATTTAAACCTGCTTATGATTTTCATGTTAATGTCAATTTTCCAAATACACTCAAAATTGTAGCCCTTCTACAAATACTGTCAAATTCCACGCAAAGCTCTAGACCTATTTTTGTATATGTTGTTGAATACCAAACTCTTGAATCAAATAATTAACTCGTATATTATTTGACAAAGTGATTTTTTTCTAGTGTGACAACAAATGGATGGATGTAGTTAGTGTTTTGTATAAAATGTTGTAAACAAATTTATACATAAATCGTTTTGTATTTAATTTGTTTCAGATAAATTTTATTTGCAACAAAATAAAACCAGCTTTTTTTTCAATTGGTATTCATTTTTATAAAATTTAATTTTAAAAACGTTTAATTTGAATAGAGATAAATGGATATTTTTATGTATAAATCTAATGAAACTGTCTTTATTCAATGTTTTATTGAACAAAATGTGATATTTTCCCCATATTTTTAGAATTGAAAAACCGGTATCGAATTTCTTGAATTTGTGCTTGTTTTTTGAATTATTAAAAAATGTTAACTAGGTTTTGTTAGAATATGGTGCAAGTTTATCACTTTCTTAGACAAAAGCGGTACCAGAAAAGTTATTGGACGTGGCAATATGGAAGTTTTTTGAGTAAATAAGACATTAGGACATTTTGTTGAGAATAAAAAATAGGAAAATCCATTTCATTATGATTTTTTTGGCTGAATTCCAGAAATTACACATCCAACCCTCACAAAAACGGAGCTTTGAGTTAAAATTACAAAAATCAAGAAAATTTACTTTTCGGGATAGAAATCTAAAGGGTTCAAAGTTGGCAGCATTACAATAAACTGTTTCAGAATTTGAAGAAACTTGGTATATGAGATAATTTTGATCCGAAAATAAGGTTTATTTAGCGTTTGGTTGAATAGGCTTGTGGTTAAAATCTAATATGAGCAGCATATATTTTCGTTCGATTCAAGTTTTTTTTTTAATAGGTTCACATGTTTGAGTTGGCAACTGTAATCTTTTGTTTGGTTACCGATTTGACAGCAGACAGTTTTTTTGTCTTTGGTTTTATTTGCCATTTTATAATGAATAGACTAACGACAGAAAATCGTTAATTGTTAAAATTTTTTTTAACTAAATAATGGTTCAGAATTCATTTTCAAACATTAATGACAATTATTTTTTCAACAAAGTCAGTTTCAAGATATTTTTCTTTGTTTAATTTCAATTTAAATTCTTTACCTTTTCCGAATTATTAAGTTTAGTTCAAATTTTTGAATATTACAATAGCAGTGGATAGTATTGAATTAAGTTTCTTGTTTCCGTATAATTTTGTAATAACAAACTTCAAAAATTTAAAATTACAACAAATGTGTTCGCAGTACTCCCAAGATAATATAATACTACTATTGAAATTAATGATACATTCTCATTTCAAATATTATCACATTAACACACTGTTACAAAGAGGGAACAACCTTGTTTTCGTTTAAAAATATAAACACAAATCCCAAAAAATTTACAAAGTTCTACTCTTCATTATTTGGTATTCGTATTTTTGGATATATACAGAGTGTCCAATTAGGTCAGCACCATATGAAAAACATTTTATTATTACTTGTTAAAGTTATTCTTGATAAAAAGTTCTGCACGGTTTAGGGCATAATAGGAAATAATCATACATCAATTTTTTGCATTCGTATTCGTGACTTATTACCCAAGAGTGAAATCAAAACCAAAGAGTCAAAACTATGGTCAGATATCCAATATTTTCCTCCTACTATAAAAAAATAGTAATGATTTTATTATTTTAACCAATCTCTGTATTAGCATAGTACGCTTAATAAGCCGGAATATGTGGAAAAGTGGTGGAACAGCTCCGAATAAGTGGTCCTTAGACTTTCATGAACATTACCAACCACTCGCTTTTACATTATCATAAAAAATGAGAAAAATAGGGTAGGGAACACTCCCAAAGAACTCCAAATAGTGACGGTGAAAAAAAATTTCAAAATTTCACCTCAGAAATCGCTTCTCGGGGGTTTTCGAGGTTGCTGATTATAAATCCGAGATCAAAAAGTACCTGAAATTGTTGAAACTAAAATTTCCCCTAAAAAATTTCCGTCTTAATTGGGCACACTGTATATATTTTTAAAATGAGAGAACATTTTGATAAAACACAATAGACATATAAAAGTGAATTTTAACACAGTGGTCTCATGGGAAATTAGCAACTCATTCACCTGATATTGAAATGGAATGACGAATACACCTACACTCTAACTAGAGAAGTCTATATAATATTATATTCCTTGTTGTTGATTCGTGTTGTGTGTTCCTGATCCGGTTTTTAACAGTTTAACAAACCATCAATTGTATGTTGAATACATATCGGGAATAACAAAAAAGATATTGTAACATTTTTCAAATGAAATGAAATTATAAGTAGTCAATATTTGTCTTATTTTTACATTCTTATATTTCCTGTCGTAAAATAACATTTTTTTTTTTTTAGATATGGAGGTTATATTTCAACGATACAAATCAATTTTTTTTATGGTTAAGATTCTAAAGATGTTCACCGCCAGGTTTAACGCCAAGTTTCGCTAAGCCACGAGACCCTTAAACTTTAAAAGTGACAGAAATATCGCCTGTGAAAATGCCAATAGTAATTTCATACCGTAAAGTAGCGAGAAGAAGTACCGTAAAGTATCATGAATTGATTGCATTTACCGATAAGTTGCTGGGTGATTTTATTATGTAGGCAACTTAATCAGTGGATCGTCTTATTCCGGCACATTTACCAAGTTTCAATGAAAGGCGAGAAGCAAGAATGGTGAGAAACATTACAGCAATCGCACTTACATATCTGCGAGCTTACTAAGGTTGAAAGCACAAAGGTATCATAAGCATAAATCTGCCGGTGAAAAAAAAGAGACGACTTATCAAGTGGCCTCTAAGACGTTGAGTAATTCAAAAGTTTCAAAAAAATTTCGAGACTGCCGCCAAATTAATGAGTCTCATATAGTTCAAAATGATCGTAAACGTAAAATAACAGTAGAGGGAAGTCAAAATATATCTAATATCTACAACAACAAAAATGGCCAAAATGGTTTTTTTTTTGGGTACTTACCATTAGTATCTCGTGTACTCAACACCGATGCCAATCTTGGTTTCTCCTCATCAATTAAAATTCGTGCTTTTGTTTTATACAATTGTAAAACAGTTGCAATGCATTCTAATTGTAAACGATTTGCTAAAAAATTATCAGCATTCAATTCAACTTGAATACCAATTATTGTACTTTGTCGTCGAGTATCTTGTGGCTGTGGCAGATGCGGCTGCGCGGGCTGTTGTAACGATGCAGTTGATACAGATGGCAGTAACAGCGTTGATAATGATGATGGTACATTCGATGACGATGAAGATGAATCCAAACTACTTCCGTACGTATTAGAATGGCCATAAGTACCAGGACCACTTCCATACGTACCTGAACTTCCATAGGTACCAGAACTTCCATAACTACCAGGACCACTTCCATAAGTACCTGAACTTCCTCCGCCATAGGATGAAGACGCTGATGGTGATGATGGGATTTGTTGATGTTGATTTGATGATGTGCCAAGAACTGATGGATAATTATAACTGATAATGTTATTTAGATTGTTGATATTCGTGGCGCCACGCATATAGCCTGTCGTTTCTACGGTTTGTGGTATTTCGTTGTCCACAGTGATACGCATTAGAAAACTTTCATTGATCTGTAACAAAAGAAATTTTTTAAATTAGTTTATTTTGATAATTGTAACCTAAAGACGAAAATAATGACTCTAAAATCCATATGGCTCGGAAACTTGTAACAAGCAGTATATTGTTTGATATTTTTTCGAATTTTTTACGAATTTGAGACTATCTACTAAACTGGGTTCTTCCATATTTTGTTCGTTTAATCCTAGTACTTAGAACTCTTTGTACTGGACGTATAAAAATGAACAATCATTATAAAAATTACATAAAAGATAACAAAAATCAACATTTTAATGTCGATTTTTCCCCCCAACAACCCAAAAAATGTACAAAATTTATATCACAAACATAAATTAACGGAACAATAATTATTATCAATGTTGTAACAATTTAATTTCACACAGATAATACTTAATATTTATATGCGTGTTAGAATGAGATAGAAGCCATAATCAGTTCGGCTCTACAAGTACCTATAAGTAAGTATGCTATTCACACATCATAGTATTAAACTCGTTACGTAGTAAATGCGTAATTTTGAGGAATTTTCGTCAGCGAAAAACATAACTAAATGTAATTGTTTTTAATATTTTTACTCTTTTTGAAAAATTTAAAAAAAATTCGTTGTTTATGCTCTTTACGACAACGACATTCGGTTAGGCTAGGTCAGGTTGAAGTGTGCAATCTAGGGATCGAATATATTAAAGCCATGTAACTCGTGACAAAAAAAGCCTCCTAAGACAGCCCTATTCTTTGAACCTCCAAATTTCTATAGATTTAAGTTCCAACAGGCAAGATGCTGAAAGTTGAAAGGCCGTCTTTAACCATTATGTAGGCCCTGCGTACATTAGGATCACGAGGATTCTTTTTTTGTAAATTTCATTCGAGAACTGGATAGAAAACACACTCCATTTTCTATGGTCACGCCATTACTGACATACGTAAAAGCGACATGCTCACTTTTTGAGCCAGAGTGTATGTTTTTTAGATGCTTTTAAATAAGAAACGTAAATTGAATGACACGGTAATTCGAGAGCAACAACCATAATAACATGCATCTGGAAGAGCATGTAGATTGCGGCTTACAAAACAGGCGGAGGGCGAGGTCGAGGTAACTCAAATGACCTGTTTGAGATGGAGTGGTTATCTAAGTACACCGAAAAACAACTTTCAATGCGAAATAAAAGAGTTGAGTTTTCTGACTTGTCCAGAAATTTGATATAAATACTCCCCTTTGCGAAGGCCATTTCTCATAAGATAAGAGTGGCGTACGATTTGGAGCACAACTTTCATCGATACAACCACAACCTCTTCATTTTCTTTTAAAGGAAAATTGACTGAAGCACCTTCTCTATCTCATACTATTAGGAGAGCATGAGGATGAGTATAATACTAGTAAATGTAACTATATATGGATAGGACGGATAAATGATAATGACTTTATATACATGTTCACTTAATCTCAATTACCTTTCCGTGGTATGCTTGGTCACGCACAAAAGTATATTCAATTTATCAGGTACATCTAATATGTACGGCATTATTTAAAGGTAAATATATAATACCTCTACTATCCTGTGTGGATAGTATTATGCATGTAAGGGAGAATGGGAATATTTTCCAGGGATAAAACCAGTAAAATTTGTAGATAACATATTTTATTTCACTAGAAAGCTTTTGATAATAATTTGATTTTGATTTTGTTAAAAAAATGTTTAAAATATTTTTTGTATTTCAATAGCTTTGAAGTGTAAGAAATTGTTAAAAATGAAACATTTCGTTGAAAATTTATGAATTTATTAAAAAAGATATAAATGATATTAAATTGAGAAAATTTCAGCTGCTTAGCTATTGCAATTTATGAGATACTGAACCCCTGATCCGCTGACGTTGAGTGGAGTTCTTGCTGTGGACTTTTCATTTTGCTATGGACTTTTCATAGATCATTTCTTGCATCCAAATAAAGATAATCCCAGTAAAAAAACTTCATTTGGATTTTTTAAGCAAATCGACTGTTTTTTGTCTTATTTTCCTGAGCTAATATATACATTATCGTAAAAAGAAGACTAATTAATTTATAAATAGCAATAAAAAAAAATACCATTTTCATTTTCCAATTCATAGATACAATAAAAATGTTGTAACGTCAATAGAGAATAGTGAAAGCTTTTTAATAATTTTCGATTTGAACTTTTTTATAATAGTGTATTACATTATGATGAATCTATTGGCTTTAGTACTCTTGTTCGAAATTATTATTTATCATTGCTGCTCAATTGATTCAATGTACATCAATTTATCAATAGAGAGTATTGGGTTCCATTTCAATTGATATAGTAATACTATTAAAAATATATAATGCAGTCAAGTTGATCTATTTGATCTACTATTAGTGATCTACTCTATTAGTGTTTCTGGGAGTGTGTAACCAATGGGCAGAATATTTATGAAGTCTTTTAGAAGCAAATGATGCAAAAGATAAAGAAGAAGAAGACCTCTCCTGTACCTCCATAAGCTAGAAACGCGAATTAGTGAGAAACCTCAATAAGCGAAAAAAATCACGGTCCTTTCAACTCTCTCATAATCAGGTGTAACTGTAATATCATCGAAAGTTTTACCTAACTCGACTTAACCCATAAGTAGTTATTATTTTTCAATTTGGTCACAAATATTTTATTAAAGTTTGTAGTTTGTAGTTTGTATCAAGTATGATAGATCATTTTATGAAATATATCTCATACATAATGTATGTATTTATGAAAGCACTTTTTATCAGCATGAGTACTTAAAAGTAGTACACAGTATTTTTTGTGTATATATATTATTATCATTTGATATTAAATGATACATATTTTCATTTCATATTCCATTCTCTATGGATTCCATATTATCGATATCAATTTATTAGTGAAATATGACTGAAAAGTCATTCATTTCAACTGTTCAAATTTATCTCTCATACCGATTACCGAGAATATACTTAAAATAAAAATTTAAGAACGGTCATGTGCCACCAATAGGGTAGGGAAACATTAATTTACAAGTAGAGTTATCGAAGTGATTTTTGAAAAATATTGATTTATATTGTCCTTTAGTCCTAGCTGAGGAACTTCTCCAGTGAAGAAAGTGTATAACGATATTTCATCATCTTACTAATTAGGCCTGTTTTCTTATACTTATTAGCAACTGAATCAATTTACTTGATTCCGAAAAAAACGAAATATCTAAAAAAGTGTAGCCATTTCTTGGAATATTGAAAAATCTAGAATGTGGAAGCGATTTCTTAATTTCTTTTGAAGTTCCCTATTTTTTTTTAACATTTTATATGCTTTTAAAAGCTAACTTCACGTTTTTTGCCAGTTAGTAGCCACTTAAAGAAAGAAGTTGAAGAAAACACCGCTAAATAATCTATAAGACATTGTATTTCTATTCTCTTTGGTGATAGTTTTAGAAGCAGATCAAGGAAATAGATCAGTTTGTGATCAAGAACAACCCCTATAATGAAAGGGAATGCGTTAGCATGAAAAAGCACCATTTAAACTTAAAATTGAATTTTTTGAAAGCTCAAGGCTCTAGCATATACATTTTTATTAAAATTATTAAATATAAATGTTATTGAACGAGTTAACTATTAGAAAACTTTTCTTACTAAGTTCGATCACACATAACTTCAAGTCAATAACGTAAACTTTTTTGACGAAGCATACATAAGACTTGTACCAATGTTATACGGAACTTTTCTACACGAGTCTAGAGCCAGATGTAGTATTTTAGAGACTTTTCAAAACGGTTGGGCTATCAGAAATTGTTGTTAGGATGGAAATCCGCTAAATTAGATATTCAAATAAGAACGACCTCAACAAAGTAGATATCCGGCGCCCGACTCCTTGAAAATTTAAACCTTTAAAATTCCGGGAAAAGAATAACTCTGGACATTTTCGCTCTGTACAGTATCGAAAAAAATGATATTTGCATTTTTTTTCAAAAATGATCTAAATATTGCCCTTAATTCATCCATTTTAACGTTCTCACGTGAAGCTCTGTAGAGTAGGGCCAGATCTTTATCACCTCGTCTAAAATTTCACCAATTATGAAATTAGTGTCTTTATTAAATTGCTTTACCCGGCTTTAGATCTATATGGAACTTTTCTTGTGAAAAGAAAAACATAATATCTGACGTGCATACCTTTAACTTAGAAAATAAGGTAAAGGTGTATGTTAGATACATAAAACAAACTTTTAAATATAATATTTTTCTTATATAAAAAAGTTAAAAAGAAAAATTTCCCTTTGCAGATTTGTGTTGTGGGGGTGTTGAAAATTTCCTGTTACTTTTGTTTTTTTTTAAGAAATATATGAAAATGATGAAAATATATTTTTCACACGTTAACTGAAAATTTCCTATCATTGTTTGACATATGAAAACAATGATGATTATTATTTTCTTTGAATACCGAGTGGTTCGTAATTGTGTAGCATTATGGAAACCTATTTTTCAGTGCGATGTGAAATAATTAAATGGTTTTAATGTTTGAATTTATGGGAATGGATGCCATTGTGAGTTGATTGAACGAATCAATTGTGCTTGAGAAAAGCTGTGTTTGATGTAAATATTTCAATTTTTTTTGAAAAACGTTTTAATTTGTTTTTATTTTTGATTTATCTAAGCCAAACCATAGTTTCGTTATTAAACATGTTTTTTTCTTCTTTTGAACTTTTTTATCGACGTGTTTTCAATATTACTTGACTTAAAAACAAATTTCATTCTTATTTAGAAATGAAATCAAACAGTTGACTAAGTTAATTGTTGAAATACCATGAGTAGACTGTGTTGGTTACGTGTATCGTGTTTTTTTTTACTTAATAGAAGTAAAGAAAGAAAGTCATTCTCAGATAGCCACTGTCTTGTTTATATAACACGACTGTGGTGCCACACACACACAAACACACACACACATAAATGATATTCCCATATAGTACATACTATATAATGGTCTAATCTAATTTGAGCTCTCCCAAGTAAACAGTAATGTTTAAGAAAAAATATCCCAAACAAAAGCTGTTTATTTTTTATTAAGTACCATTTTTTATACTAAAACTTTTTTTCTATCTCTGACGGTTTAGATGGGTTCCACGGACTCAAGATCCAATTAACCTATTTTGCTTGTTTACGAATTCACACACTTTTTGCTTCTTGACCTCGCTTTAAAAATTTTAACATTATATTTCTTTTCGTTTTAGAGTCATCGTGATGACGAACGGATCGATAGATATTCAGGCGAACAACCGAAACTGGAAAGTAAAACATGGTATGCCATTAACCAATTGATTGAGTGGAAACATTTTATGTACCACCAGGTACTAACCTCGAATATTATTATTAAATTGTAGAAAAATTGTAGAATTCTTTAAACTCATCATAACACAAAGTGAACTTCTTCTATTCTACCTACAGTGAATGAATATTGTATGTTAGTAATGGTTGGAGGTAAGTCGTACGTTGTCAGTACGTACGTCTTAAAGAGTTCACCTTCCTGGTTCTCATACTCTTACATCCGTGACACAACACACTATATATAAAGAGTGTATGTGTGGTAAAGTGAAGAAGAACTTTCACGGTTAGTTCGTTTCTATTTCAAGTGAATTATGTTTTTTTGAGGAATAAAAAGCTCTTTTTTGGTTTTTAAAGTATTCCTATTCCTTAACTCATATCGTATACTTTATCTACCTGTATGAGTAGTTATATATTACCTGTCTATATAGAAAGATAGTGTATTCGTCTCGAAAATTAAAATAAAATTTATAGAACATTGCGGAGGTGATACTTTTGGTGTTTCGCCTGTCTTCATCTTGCCTTATCCATATTCGCTAAAACTGCTTTTGTACCCGAGCCAAAGACAACACCAGACACCTAGATGAGTACAGAAGAGCTTTTTTTGCACATTCACGTGATTACTCGTGTAGTTCAGTTGCTTTTGAAACTTTTAAGAAACGTTTTTTTCAACGACAAAATAATCATTAACATAGAGTTATCGCCGCAGCTGTTTCGATGCCATGGCAAGGAAGTACTTGCGAAATAAGATCAACGGCAGTGAGTGTTTAACCTCGGCTAACTTTGGCGAGAAAACTTGGAGAGGATACTTCTCGAAAGCATATAAAGAGGGTAGGAGAGACTTCGACCCCAATAGATTTACTAAATACGAGACTTTGCGCCCATTAGATTTACAGTAAAATGCTTAGAGCAACTGGAAAAGGGAAGAGAGTTTTGAGAGAATGGAGATTTTCTGATCTCTCTTTCAATATTATTCTGGAAATATTTGTCTTAGTCAAAATGGAGTAGGCTTAATATGTAGGTTAAAGATATTTACGGGTTTAGTTGCAAATTGTTGACAGTATGAGAACTATAGTCTACCTAACCAGAAATTTATTGGCATGCCCTGTGAGGGTCATATTTACTCGATCTTGTAATATACTTGTCGGTAGCTCCATTCTGTATTAAAATGGTGAGTACAAGGTATCTATCATCATTTCTCTAAAGGGAACGAACATACATAGAAAAGTGAACTTGTATGGCGAAGAAAAAGGAAGATATTCTTGCCTTTTTGCATTTAAATGTGTTGTTTCTTTCTACCTTCTCAAAAAGATGCCGTAACAGAACTCAGATGAGATGTTCTTATATCTCGAAGTTGTTTTAAATGGCATTAAAAGCTCAAAAAATACGTATTTAAAGATATTGGATTCACAACTCTCCTAATTAGGATCTATAACCATTTGTGACTGGCATCTGTCAAATCACAAATCTGATCCCATTTTGGTTGACGGCAGCGTTTTCAGTGTGTCAAAATTACTCTGAAACTGTTTTTATCCTAATCGAAAGCAAAAATTTTGTTGCTGTTTTCTTAAGGTATCCTTTAGAAAAAATGAAAAATTCAAAAAAATTTGTTTCATCATTATCAAGTTTATTTTGACCTAAAAAGGCACAAAAATGCTTATTTCAATGTAGGCGATAAGAGTTTCGAAATATTCAGTCAGTAATCGTTGAATTCGCCTTGAAATTTATCCAAAATTTAGTTTGGAATACCCGTTTCCTTTGAAAATAATGTACCAATGAAACTAGTAGTAGTATCATTCGCGTGTCCTTTTTAATTTTTAAACTCATTTTAAAATGCTTACAAAATAATAACCTAAAACCGAACCCTTTAACTCTCGAAAATAATAATGCTTCGATGTTAAACCGAACTACATAGTTCTTTATTTCATCATTTCAAAGTAAAAATATCTTTCACAGTTTTATCCACACAGACAATACTTTCTAACTTTTTACCCGGTTATTAAATCAAATTTTCAAATGTTTCGTTTCTTCTAACAACAAAAAGATGACATTCGAACTGGAGAGACGGACAGACGTAGACAACGGGGACAGTCTGTGAACGGGCGAATATCATATCACATTGTATATGTATGAGAACAGAACATAGATAGCAAAGAAAGAAAAGAAGTCTTCTTTCTAAGTCAGTACGATAAGTTGTAACGATAAATTTATTATCCAGGGTAATGTTATTATGAAAACATTTTCAAGTACTGTTGTTTGGTAAGAATATTGTGTATGTTTTAGGAAAATAGAATGAAAAATATGAAAAATTGTTGTTTCACTTACTTATAAATTTTCACCAGAATACCGGGTTTTCAATATCAAAGTTCACACCTGCATTATTATTATTATTCCTTCGATGTTACGGTAAAATTACAAATCATTATTACGTAAAAATTTAAAAAAGTCAGTTTTTTTTTAAAATTTTACCGAATGGCATGGTGGGCGGGTAGAGTCAAAAAGCGATTAAACAAAACTAATTTTTGATGTAATATGATTTTGAACACTGGGTGGGGGAAATGGAATTTTTTCATACTTAGGGTTGAATTTCTGGCCTCTAACTTCGGAAAAGTATATTCATATTTGTGATAGGGTCACCCAAATCACTTAAAAGACATAAAACTATGTGTGACAGCAGTGGAATTGTCTCCGAACCGAGTAGCGAAAAGAAAACCATCGCTAAAATAGCGAAACAGCAAGCAACGTCATAATAATTCAGGCTTAGGTAATTGTTCATATCGCATGAATATCACTTGATTACAAAATAATTTAAGGAAACAAAGCTTAAAGAATTTTATCATATTCATAGACATTTTCTTTTTTTATTACCTTCATCTTTACTTTTCTCAACGTCAATTCTTTTTGTCTGAGTTACAGAAATTCCGATAGAAAGTAGCAGCTCTCTGACGGATTTTCAATGTCTCTGTTTTTAATCCCTTTACAATTTAATTTGCATTGTTTTTGTCTCGTCTCATATATTATGGCTAGAATAATGCGAAAAATCGTGAAATACCCGGCTCATAAATTGATTGCGTATAGTAGAGAAGCATAAAACAATATTCCGTTCAAAAGTATTTTCGTTTCTGCATCTGATATACATTTACATTTTTTTCTATATATTTCTGGAGAATATATAGAAAAGCAACAACGAAAAAGCGGGGAAAATGAAACTCTTACATCTTTTACTCTCTTAAGATAATAATGTAATATTTTTTTAATTGATTTATGTGCTAATAATTTAAATGATTTATATTTTTTTTTTTCTGTATGTTTTTTTTTTCTTTCGAAAGGGCGTTATTTAATTTGCTTTTGTTTTTCATTTTCTCTCTCAAAAAATGAATAACTAGACTTTATTTGAGTGGTTTATCTTTTACGATAAAAGTGTTTTGCATATAAATTTCAATTTTAGGAACGAAACAATGGGCTAACACACTAAGTGGCAATTCAATTACAGGGAATATTTGAAATCATATTTCAGATTTACGTTTGAATTCAGGAACACAAAAAAAATATTCTACAATATCTCTGGAATGACGATAGATATGGGTTCCAGAGAGCAGATTAAAACAACATTATTTCAAATCACACCGTGTTTTACTTCTTCAAAAATTGATCCTTCTTTCAAAAAACTGTATTTTTAAATTTTCATAATTGTTCCTTTCTTTTAATTGGGAGAATCTGTTTAGTAACTTGCAATTATTCTTTAAAAACCAGCGGCGAAAACTGGTTACTGATGAGGCCAGTCGAATTCACATTTAACAATATGTTCCTAAAAAATGACTTTCTTTTATTTAGGGTGTCTAATCTCATTGATTGTTAAAATCTAATCAAAAAAATTCAACAAAAGCTATCAAATTTCTTTGATATTATCGGAAGGATTGTCTACACAGATTTGATAAAGGTTTTGAATATTACATTGAAAATATCACATACTACGATTAGAGAAAAAAAAAACCTTTTTCCGATGCAATACCTCGATAGTTATATACTTATTTTATTGAATATACGTGACATTATTAATGTCCATATATAATTCAATAAATTCGATTTTTTATTAATAAAAAAAGGGAGCGAAATGGTGGAGCAACGAACTTTATCAGTTTTTTTCGATAATTGAATTAAAAAATAACCATTTACTTTATTTGGTTGTCACTGACTTAATGTCGTTTAGTCTGAATGTTTAACCAAATTCTTATGTATTGAAATTTATTGACTTGAAATACATTCTAGAAAGATTCTGGAATAATTTTCTAAATATCGAAATTTTAGTTGCATTATTTAGCTTTCGATATTTCGAAAACCAAGGTAGATATCGAAAAATTTTATTCTTTGTTTTCGTCTACATTCATGAAGTTATAACAAAATTCATCATCAAAATGAAAATAAGGTACAAGTAATTTCAACCCTAAATCTAAAATTGCCTTGGTGCTCGAACTACCTTAAATTCAAGCAATGTCGTTGTCCATAATAATTTTGGTACATATTTGTAAGATGGTAGGCTGGTTTTTGACAGTTCAAGGTTCAATATAATTGTTTTTAAGCCCTAAAAATATTTTATGCCTTTTATTTACATATTTTATATATTTAACATTAAATTTTATGAAGAGATTGGATTCATACAATAAACATTGTCTGCGGTTTTCAATTCAAATATTAAATCTTAAATGTAAACATTTAAAATGTTATGTTTACATTCATATCCATACCTACGATGTAAGCATATTCAATTAAAATCATTATATATGTATGTTGTTTTCACAATATTATATTAATACTAGCATGATTCCATCCGCTTCGCTGGATTTGGAAGTAAAGATTGATAAAGACCACCGTATTATAGCCTCCACCTCCCTTGCTTTCACTTATCCCCTTTTTATAACGCTCGAAATAATCGTAGGGATTGTTTTACACAGGTAATATATATGTACGGTTTTGTGGCAGACAAAATATGTAATTCTACTAGTTTTGGGCCATACTTTTCGAATTTGTGGTTAAATTAAACCTATCTGTAGTACTTTTCAAGATAGTGGAGTCGTGGTGCGGTTATTTCGCACAAAGGTGAACAGTAGCGAAAAAATACAAACATTGATGGAAAGTATGACTCAAAATAAGTGGTTTTCAAAAAAAATTTCATTCAAATTGGATAAAACTTCGGTGTGTTATGACAAAAATCAAATTTTTTAAACTTTATTACGTCATCAATCAAAAAAATTGAATTTTGCTCTATCACACCTAAATTATATCCAATTTTGGCAGAAAAATATGTAATTCTACTAATATTTATGCCATGCTTTTCAAATTTGTGGTTAAATTTAACCTATCTGTAGTACTTTTCAAGATAGTGGAGTCGTGGTGCGGTTACTTCGCACAAAGGTGAATAGTAGGGAAAAAATAACATTGATGGAAAGTGTGACCTAAAATTAGTGGGTTTCTAAAAAAATTTCGTTCAAATTGGATAAAATTTGGGTGTGTTATGACAAAAATTAATTTTTTTAACTTACTGGCGTCATCAAGGGACGGATTGTGGGACGGAGAATGCGTTCGAACATTTGACTGTTAGATTTTACGTAAATATGAATAAATAGCTTTTGAAATTTAGTAAAGTACTACAATTTAAACTAGAATTAATTATTACTACAATTAATGACTACATTTTCTTGATTAGAATTGAATCTGATTAAACATTAACAACATAATTCTTGTATTTTAAGTACAAGTTATATACCAAATACAAAAGACATTTCATTTTCATTGTTATAGATATATACGTTTGTGCTATATACATTGTTGTGTTTCTAGGTTTTAATATGAACAATAATATTACAAAATAAACTCAACTAAGAGTACTGAAATCTTAAGTTTTGTGGGTGCTATACTGTGACATTTATGTTTCTATATTTTGTTTCATGTACGTTTCATGAAAGTGTGAAAAGCATTGCTTTTAATATGTATAATACTATAAGCATGTGATATTTAAATTCTATTGAATTATGAAGAAGAGATTTAGACTTTTAGTAATGTATATTGAATATATGAATGATTATGTAGTTGAAGAAGGGTCGCTAATTAGAGATAAAACAAGCTTGACCCGTGCAAAATTTGATACTTGTAAAATACACTTTCTATTTACTTATAGGCAATTTTACTACAGATAAGATGTACAAGTTACATAACGAACAAAATTAAATCTTAATGATTTATTTAGCCTGATTTTTCCCAAGCAGCACATTTTTAGACCGTGAGCTCGTATATTATATTACTTAAGACACTTTAAGAGTGGATGCATAAAGTTTTGAGGGGAAAATCTTGAGGATTTTGATTTTGTTTCTTTGTCTACAGGGCCGTTACCGCACTAACAAAAACACCCAAATCTAGTTCATTATTGAAATAAAATTTATGAGATGTCGATTGAATTTGTTCAAAGATATCACACTGTGGAAATGATTTTTGTCCTTATTTTAAAAGTTACTTGTATAATTGATAAACTGATCCCATTTTTGTTCCTATCGTAAATCGAAAATTTTCCTCGAATTTCCACAATTTTCATAACCTCTTCGAAAAACTCGAGAAAATCATAAAAAAATTTTGATCCAAAAACTAGAAGAATCTTGTTCATTAAACGATTCGATGAGTATTTTTTGAGATATTGTCTAAAATCGTAAACGAAAAGCTTTTTGTTTCAAAAGATTCTGGAGATCATACAATTGTTAATTGAGGTGGATTTTATGATTTTTGGATACTTTAAATAATATATAAGGAAGAAAATCTGCTTTTTGTGGAAGAACAACAAGATTCCTGGTTATCAATTGAAGAAATATTTCCGATAATGGAAATAAATTATATATATTTTTGGTAAAATGTACCTCTCTTTTTCTTTTCATTTTGGTATGCAAAACTTACTCCGTGGGTTATTACATACTCTAGTTATAATACATATAAGATATTTCCCTTAGCTGTAGCAAAATTTGACCCTTAAGTATCCTAGAAATTCTCGTCGGTACATAGACGCTATCTTGAAATAATAGCTCAATGATCACAGTATTTTGACTATGCTCTAATCTTCATCGACGTGTCATTGCTACATTTTCCCACGGATGTTATCTCGAAGGAACATTTCAATGATTGTCCAATTCAATAAATTAAATTTAGTTTTGTTTCAACTTCATAGAATAAAGTTTAAGAATTATACATAGAATGACTATTACTTCAAACAGAGAATCGTCGAGTTTACAGACATAGTTTATTATTATGAAAATATCATGACAGTTATAGTGTTGACACACAAAATATACAAATATTACACACAATGGCGATGACAAAAAGAAAAGACAATGTACATTTTGAGAAACAAAAGTAAAAGATGAATATGACAGACAACATCGTATACATAAACGGGGAATATGGATGGACGGATAGACATTAGACATGGATGTAGACGTAGCAGACATTTACGAAAACATAAATATTATGGATGAAAAGAGGATGGACAACACTTTATCATATCAAACAGAAAGTCAGCCAAGTTTTGGTAAAATTTATGAATGATATTTTATATAGTTGTTTGGTATGACTTTTTAACTTTCCTGACCGAAAATTATCGCATTCACCACCAAAAATGAGAATGTACTTCCTTTTTGAGCAGTATTTTATCCAAAAAATGACTCAGAAGTTTCACTAGTGTCGTCATATATGGGTATCGCCATAGAGATTACCTATAAAACTTTGTTTTTTAAAAGGAGGTTTTTACCTCAATCTATAAGCGCTAGTTAACCCATAAGCGCTTGAAACGCTTACAGTTTTGTACCATGGCAATAGTAAAAAAAAATGTACAAATAGTTGAAAGGAATCTCAACCGTTAATGTGGATGGCTATGTGTATAATAGAAAAAGTTTCAGGAAGATATTGATGTGAGTACTAAAGGCCAAATCCATTATGGTTAGTCGAGTTTAAGTGTGAGTAATTTCTGAAATGAAATGCCTGTTTTAATTCATGATTTTCAACAACAATGACTGACTTCTTCTTCGGTAATGTCTAAAGTTACACGGAAACTTCATATTTTGTTATTACTTTTATTTCCGAATAAATTATAATTATGTACAGCAACAATTTAGGGGAACGTAGGGAGTAGTCTTAGATGGCCTTTCTTTGAAACAGCAGTTTTCTCGAATCTAATGATGCCGATGTATGAGCATTATAACAATGTTTGATTTAAAGACTGCAAATTTTTTGTAGGTAGACTTTTACTCAAAAAATATGTGGTTTAAGAGTCAGCTTAGGTAGCCAAACAAATTTTTCAGAAAAATATCATTGAAAATTGATATAATATACATTGCTCATATGAAGAAATCTTTTTGGATTTCAGCTCCAATTTTACATGCAATAGAATGACAAAATACAAATTTTTCCAAGATAATTGTTGCTATACTCTTATTGCAAATATTCGAACATACAACCTTCCAATTTGGAAGCATGTTGAGTTTGACTGGCTCCAACTAGCTGGTTTTTAAACAGTGGTTTAGCTGATTTCTAAAGACCGTCCGATGAAATAAAAAATAGTATTAAATAATTTCTATATATAAATAATATTTTTTTAAATATATATTTTATAATAAGGCCCATATAACCATTTTAACTGTCAAAAATTACCACTTTTAATAAAAAAAAAAAAAATCATAAAAAATATAAAGTAAAATAAAAAAAAACTAAAAACTGTGTGACATTTTCACCTCAAAATGAGACAGTATTTACCACAACTCGCATAATATAAATGTTAAAAAAAAAACAACTTCATTCTATTTTTTAAACCATTTTTTATTATCCTTCTTCATTTTACTGGTGTGTAGTAGGTACAGAGTGCGGTTGTATAAATGTATGCATAGTGACATAATTTATGGCTAATGTAGAAGAATATTATTAAATTTAAAATAATAATAAAAATAAAAAACAAAAAGAAAAACCAGGAAATTTTTTTTGTTCTAGTGTGTATGTACACTCTTGTCTATGAAAACTGTACTGCCCTAAAATGAGGAAAAATCAACAAGTCTTGGACATCATAGCATGAATTAACTCTTATTAAGTCTTATATATAAAAATTTAGCATGGATTGACTTGAAATATTCACAGGTCGTTACATTTATACCCAAAAATGCTTATATATAATTTGTATCCCAAAATTCACCTGGAATTTATTTAAAAATGACTGAGAAAAAGGATAAAAATGTAATATAATTATCAAATACTTTCGTTTAGTATTCATAGGTGACTCTCAATGCCATTCCGTGAGTATTAATGCCATTCCTTTAATTTCGTTTAGTATTCATAGGTGGCATGTGTTGTATTAGCTTTGATAATAGTTTCGTTAAATAATCATAGATATCGTCATAGTAATACAAAGAAATCCGTTTTTTCTCTTATGTTTTACAGAAACGCAAATTAAGATATTAACTTAAATATCCTTATTTGCGTTTTTTAAATTTCTGTGGTTGAACGCTTGATTATTTTCATTTACTACCCTAATAATTAATATCAACGAAGCTACACGGAAGCATGGCCATGTTTAGCTGGTAATGTTATTATGAAATATATGTTCCTAAACATTTATGAAGTGTTTCAGGTATAGTGAAATCAGTGTGAACTCCAAGAAATTGTAGGATTGAAGCAAACGAGACTGTCTCAAACCTTACACATCATCAGGAGCCCATGAAAGGCAGGTTCAGAACTTCTTGGTAAATCGGGAGAAAAGCATTAAAACGTCATTCTTACGATTAAGATTATAGTCAGATTCCTTAGGTATAAATAGCGGAAGAATGCAACTTGAGCAAACAAGAGATGCGTATTTTGAGAGACTTTTCGTCGATGAAGCAGAAAGTATAACAACAATAGCAGATATAAAATTTTCGTAATAAAAGGGCCTTCGACAAGTTGCAGTCCTGTTTCAATTGCTTTGCATCATTGGTCGAATGACCTTAAAGTGAGTTGAATAAGCTTAAACACTAAAGTGCGATTTCAACTGTGTAGATTCAAAGGTCATTAAAAATTTTTTTAGAAAAACTAATATTTGCTACAACGACTAAATAAATTAAAGGTATCAATTTCATTGATTTTTGGCTGTTTTATCGAATTTGTTCTAAAACGATATAATTTTTCAGAGCAGGAGTGTATTTTACGAAATTTTTATATTTATGATGAGGTGTAATTAAACTTATTACTATGTAGAATAATATATATATTTTTTGTATAAAGATAATTGACTCGTAAACTTTTTTTTTTCATAACTATGTTTGCTTGTATATTTTGGGCTCTTATTTCTTCGTCTAGCTCTCAAAAAGATAATACAATTGTTAAGGGTAGTATTAGTGGGTATAATAAGACGACTATAATTTTATAAAGGTAGGTTATTATTATATTATTACAGTCAAACAATATAAAAATCTACTTGAAATGAAATAAAATTCTTAATAACATTTAGGTACAAATGTTATTGTTTTCAACCTGAAATTTCGACGATTAATTTTAGTTCCCGTGATAAATTCGCTTTTGTATTGAATAAAACATAAAAAGTGACGTCCGATAAACTTTGTTTCATCGTAACGCCGTCAATTTTTATGCAAATGACTTGAAACTTTTTTCATTTTCAACGTTTTTTATAGTAATTTAAAAAGTGTACGTTAAACTTTTTTCAAAAAACGTCAAATTACTAGGAAAGTATTGACTTTTTGAAATATGTTTCAATGATACTTTTTGCTTAGAATTCATTTCTATAACTATTCTCGCTGTCATTTTCAGCATAAATTTTTCCACCCCCTGGACAAGATCGCACAAACTTTAATTTTTAATTTCTTTAAGTAAGCTTTAAACAATGCAGTCGCACAGTTTTTATAAAGATTCATTGACTTTCCCAGGATTCCAAAATTTTAAGATATTTATAACGGCTTCTGTTAATCATAATTTATTCAACTAGAAATTCATTGATTTTCCATAGAAGAGCCTTAATCACTACGACTTGATATTATTACGATTTTGTACCTAGCAACAAAATCAAGTTATCGTAAAAAACAAAAAACAAAAAGAAAAACAATGCAAAAAGTATTTTTTTCGGAGTAAAATATTTTTTTTTTGGAAAATTTTTAATTAAAATATTATATTAAGTTTTTTAAATAAAAATAATATAAACTTTTGTTTCTTTCTTTTTATTATATTAAAATTTTCATATTTTCGTTTACGATTGTTATTTAGTTGAGAAACACGTTGAAAAGATCGTTCAAAAATTCCTTCGTCTCGGCTTCACATTATGCTTACCCTCAAGATATTCAAAGGGGAGAGCTGTAAGTATGAGACTTTTCGGAAACATTATAGTAAATTTTAATTGCTAAGACATTGATTAAATCGTTTCCTCTTTCACAGAATGTGAAAGGTAGAAGGGAATGGGAAAAAAAGGAAAGACAGCCATGGGCACAACCGACAGAAGTGAAAACTCATAACTTTGGTATAACTGTGTTTTTATGAATTTTATTATATTATGAATTTCATAATTTTAAAATTAAAATTAATAACATACTAGCTAAACTCGGGCTATGTTTTTTGTTGTGTCTGAAAATAACTTTGTCTGAATTAGGGACGTGAATAGTCTACAACGTGGTATGTAGGTCGCTTACGAGGTAACGATGTAAACTATGTTGACTACTTAACTAGAATTTATGCGCCCTACTAAAAATGTATTATAATAAAACCGTTCATCGTTGCTAAAGAACTTTTCACTTGAAGGAAATTATCCGATGCATTAATTTTACTCAATTCATCATAATTTTCCTTGTTATGATACATTTTTTGTTGCTATAAATAAAAAAAAGCTTGTGAATATATAAAATAATAATATTGGTTGTTCGCTTCTTGTTATATTACAATAACAATACAATAGATTCCATTATTTCACTGTCATTTCAACACTAATGGAATATGTCAATCGACCAGCCAGCCAATGTTCTGTTCAACTCTCTGACTTGACCTATGTTATGTTGTCATGTCTATCTAGATATCTGTGTACCTACGTATAATATATTGTACGAGTAGAAGCTATTATTACAAGCCTAGACATTATTATGGAGCTTCAATAATTGTATTTGAGTGAATTTGCTTTGTATACAGAGTTGGTAATCTTTTATTGAGTGAGTAAATTGTTTTTAAATTCATATTAAGTTACTCCAAGCCTAAGTGGCTAAATAGTCTAAGGCAATAGATTTTAACTGTTTGTTTACTTAGGCATAGGTTGCGGGTTCCAGGCAACGGCAGTGTGAGCAATCTATATATATAAAACAAAGTCGGGTTAGTTACACTACATATAACTAAAGAACGGCTGAACCGATTTAGCTGAAAATTGGCAGAGAGGTAGTTTAGAGCAAGGAGAAGGGCATAGGATAGGATATTTTTTATCCCGTTCGACAGCATTCCCGTGGGACTTGATAACTGGGCTGGGTTTCGGTGGTGGTGCCATCTATAGTAAACATATTGAATTAACATTTATTTCAATGGTGGCGCCATCTATGGTAAACTTATTGAACTAACATTTATTTCGGCGGTGGTGCCATCTATGATGAACTTATTGGCCAATCCTTATCCTTAAACAATGGCCAATCCTTAAAAGTTTGTGGTTTAAATCTAGAACATTCATGTTTTTCCCATGGTCAATTATACGTGGCATGTTCACGGGTCGCAAGACCATCTGCGTTGTTTGTTTTTGCGCCTGATAATAAAACAAAAAATGTCGTGTATCACAAGGTACTTAAATGAAGAGCAACCTATGTACTAAAATACAGAAATAATTATGAATGATTAATGTTTTTTTTATTTTTTTTTTGTATTTTTTCCAATTAAAAAAAAAAAACTGCTTATTTATTGCCATTAAGGCGGAACAAAGTTCGCCGGGTCAGCTAGTTAAAATTAAATTAATGGGCTGGTAGAATTGATCACATTGTCATAGATTGGATAAGAACGAAATAACCGAATCCACCCACATCATAAATGTATATTGTACATATAAATGTAATAAAATAAATAAATATTAACAAATAATGATGTGGGTGGCTTCTGTTATAGGCATATATATCAGTGAAATGAAGGTTAATCCCCATTATTATTATTAAGTTCCTCTGATGGTGCAACTATTGCGTCTCTCTAATTAACTTCAGCACAGCTTAACTACATTTGCAATTGAGAAACGAATAAGGACGTGATAACGTTAACATCCTTTTTTCTTCGATTTGTGTTTAAGATTCTTGGTTTTATTTTCCTAAAATAAAAATTTCATGACTATACGATTAAAATTTGGCGGCTCCACATACAAAAAGATGTACAAGCTCATAAGCCTTTATTCCGTAGATTTTCTCTAAGATACCTTAAAATGGTAGACTTTTGCATAAAGTACAAAATTTTGAATTTTTTCAATAAATAAAATATTTTTATATTTTTTGATCAGTTTTGGGGAGTTTTGATTTTTTCTGTAGGCGCTTAGTTTTCGAAATAAAAATTCTTGAAAAATTAAAAATGCAATATTCGAAAAGAAGAAAAATGTATTATTTTTTTCCAACTATAAAGGAATTACGCCCTTATTGTACTTAGCTCCTTAATTGTCTTCATCAAATACTAATTCGATTGGCCATAGAAGTGTTTTTAAAGAATCTTACAAGAGTTTTATGGTGTTTCACTCTTATTTAAGAGTCTTAGGATATTGTAAATATATTAATATTTCGACAAATTTTTCATTTTACGGTCGGAGTTGTCTTTGTAAGCCAGCCTTTTTTCCCCATTCATGAAATTTCAATCCGACTTGGCAAAAACAACATTAGCTCATTTTTCTTGAAAATGATATTTGTTAAAATGAAAATTTTGAAAAAAATTGCGTTCTTTTCTCGTGCATCCGAGGAATAATTAAAGGCCAAATAAAGTTGACATCGGGGTATCATTGTTATGTTATACGAATGTGTGTATGTATTAGATAAAATATGCATCACTAGGGTTTGGATATCGAGGTGATGGAAAGAGAGAGAACATATGTATTGGGAAAAAAGTGTAATACATAATTTAAATTGAATTTATGAGCACCTGTATGATGAATAAAATATTAAAATGCTTTCGATTGATCGAAAATTATCATTATTATTATTTGTTTCAGGAACATGCTATTTTTTGAATGCTCCAAAATTTAGGAAAAGTTTTATGGCTTCAAAAAATCTGATATGTGTTGCAATTACCTTTAACGTAATTGGGTCCGTTTAAAGGTTAGATGAGTCGTTTCTAAAATACCGACTAAATTCATGTATGAATTGTCTCCCAAAATTGTGTAGTCTCTACCGACTCCCTATAACAATCTAAATTCTCCAGATTTCAATAAAAAAAATATTTTTTGATTAATTGTTTCATATTCAGTCAAATTCGACAATTATAAGCAGCTTTTTTTAAAATTACTTGAAGTATATATATTTAACTATTTAATTATGGAAAAACTGAGAACATAAAACATCAAAAATATCGAATAGTATTATAATTTCGTGATATAATTAGATTAATTTCACTATATCCCGACTTTCTGTTTTATTTAACGATTTCGCGAAACTTTGAGGCTACAACCCTACTTTATACACCCTGTAGAATGGTATTTACAACGAATATAAACATCCTATACAGGGTTAATCTGTATAACTGGTACATCACGTGGTTTAAGGAGGCGGAGTTTACATACATAAGGGCTTACCCTTATACAAATATGTTTTAAATAGTAGGAGATTTTTGCATCATTCAAAATTGTAATTGACCATTTTGATAAATTTTAACCTTTATTGATTCGTTTTAACAAGAAATATTTATTGCTTGTTTGCTTTAAAATGAGACAAATAATATATTTGAAAAATATAGTTTTATGTTCCCGGGACCAGGCATATGATAAATGAAATTACATCAAACAGGTAGTGTTGTAAATGTGTTTTTTTGTTGGGCATAAGCAAATGTTATTTTCTTTTAATCGCTTTTCATTAAATATTAATTTTTGAGGAAAAAGAACACTTTTCCAGGAAAAATATTTTACTTGTTGGGATTCTTCAAATACAAAAAAGTTATTATTACAGACAATTTAGTCCTTCACGGTTGAATTTTTTTGTATCGTTTAATAAAAATATATAAATTAAAATAGTAAGTTGAAAAAATTTCTTGTGACGTCGGATATCTAAGAGCTTGTTTATCCCTATATTTTCTTCATCATTTCCGATATAAATGCAAGCGTGTAATATGTCTGATTGCCTGTTTGGATAAAAGTAGTGAGCTTTTTTAAAACGCATACATTATTTCAATGTTCCATGAAATCAATAGACCTGAAAGTATTATTATTTTTGTTACTCATAAAATTATACTTAAAATAAAAATTATACAAGATGAAATACCTTTATTTACAAAAAAGTACGAGTCTAGTTTTTTTCTTCCACTTTTAATGTTTTGATTCAAAAACTTTTGAAACTAGTATTATTATTTTGATATTTTTGCAAAAATCTATTGTGACTAGGTAAACTTTCAAACGTAATAACTTTTCCAGGCAAGAACCAAAAATTTTCTTATATCAGAATTAGTCGACTAGACATAAAGAGTATACATGCAGTCTCAAAGATTAGGTGATCCCGAATATTTATAAGCCATGGCTCCAGGACTAATTGTTATTATTTTTTTTTATTTACAAAAATCTCCTTCTATTGGATATATGTATATCCAATGAAAATACTAAATTAAATTAAATTGACCGCCTTAAAATACTTAATCTACCAATGTACCATATATGTGGATTTACCCTGTATATGTAAAATTAAATTATTATATAATATTGTTATATGTTATTGAAAGTAAACAAGTACACAACAATATATACAACATATCTACTTATTATAAAACATGAATTATATTTTACCTGTTTTCCATTTAATATCCATGTTAAATTTGCTGGCGGCAACGCTGGCGGTGCTGTACAATTTCCACGTAATGTTTCACCAATACTATAACGTTGTTTTTCTAATGTTAACTTTGGTTCACCTTGGGGTAAATCTGCAAAAATAAAATAATACAAGAATAATAATAATACATTTATAATATAGATATTCAAAATATTTTGTATATATATAATACAAATATAATATGAAATATATGTAGGGATTGAAATTCGTAACAGATGTTTGGTTGGGGCCAAGGTTTGATACCAATCGGTTTGGGAACATTTTATTTTATACAATTGTAGTACAAAAAAATATGATAAAGTATAGAGTGTTTATTGAATATTGGGTTTGATATACAAGAATTAAGAATAAATAATTGGACGCGTTTTAAGATTTTTAGAAAACATTTTGAGAATTAAGTTTGATTTAAAAAAAAAAAATAGTTATAATGAAATTTTTTATTTATATTTTGACCTCATGGTGATCGAAAAAACTTCTTTTCCCCATAAGAATCATTTGAAAGTCAATCCAAGTTTATAATTGAACTTGTTGAAATCATCTCGATGTGATCTAGAAATCTTCCACCTTAAGTGTCGTTTAAAAATTAATTCCGGTTCATAATTGGATAGAAATGATAAATAGGTATTGGTTTAATATAAAGCATGGTAATTTTTTAATCATTTTCCGATAACGGACGGAAATAAAAAATATTTAACCCGTCAGCACTCACGTGATGAGCATTTTGCTTACGCTCGATTTAAAACATAAATAACTATAATTTTTCAAATGGTATATTTAGTTGAAATTTTTTTATCTTAAAATAATTTTATGTATCACGTAATCAAACTATTTTTAATAAGTGAACGTGCAAAATATTTTAAGTATGTGCAGAGCGCGTAAGCATATCTCTCATCAAGTGCCTAAAGATTACCGATCGGTTGACGCGAATGTTGACGGGTAAAATTACAAACTTGAACAAAAATCAATGCTGCGAACATTTTTCGATTAGTTTTCCTATATTTTAAGTGAAACAGTACTTATAGAATATTTCAAACAACAACAAATAAGGGTACTTATTCGAATTGGAGCATACGCGAACATTTTATAAGACGTGTGTGAAATTTAGTCAAAAATTTCATTTTGTCAAATATTATCTAAAACTGTTGAAATTTTTTTCTTAAGTCTTTCTAGTTTATTATCAAACATTGCATTTCCAAAGGTAGAAACTGATTGATATTAATCCAGTCCAATTAAATCAAAAATTGATATTTTCCGATTATAATGATAATTTGTTTTATAATGAGTTTAAAGAGTAACTTTATACAGAAGTAGCGTGAAGATCTCATATAAAATGATTTTCTTATAAAAAAAAATGTAATAATAAACAACAGAATATTTTCGTGTTCTTTTTCATTTTTCATACTTGCTTAAAGTAACGAAGAAATGGGAAAATTTTTGTGAAATTACTCATATAATAATATATATATATATCTTCACAATATGATCAAAGTGAAATTGAAGATAAATGAAATTTCTTTTTTTTTTAAAGAAAGTACCCATTTTCTACCCTTAAAAAGAAAGTACAAATATATTTATATGTATTATTACCATTTCATATATAATATACTCTTTTAAATCCAATTTCAAAAAAATAAATAACATTTTTTTGCGACTTACTACCTTTTTGATGGTAAAATTACTACCTACTTTTAGGTATAAAAAAAAAGAGATACTTCAGTGGTAATACGAAGTACTAGTAATATGTATGATATTATTTTTTCAAGAAATAAACTAATACACATTTGGCTAAGAGCTTGTAGCAAGGTCACGAAAAAGTTGATTTTAAAACGTCTGAATATTTCTTTTATTATTGAAATTAGATAAGATTGAAGAAGGTCTGAAACGTGAGAGCAGTTGTATTTAACGCGCAAGCAAACGCTCTCAGACATACTTCAACTCGATCAAAGTTTAATAAAGAATTTTAAAAAGCTTTAAATTAAAAAAATTAAAAAATAAGCCTTTGAAATCGTTTTTGTTGAACTTTTACACTTACAGATCAAATGATAAATTAAAATTTTGGCACTTCTTTTATTTTCGTGGTGACAGCAATGCTTTACTAATTAATTATAAATAAATTATAAACACGATTTATAACACTAAAGAGTAGATAATAATTTCAGTTGTAATATGAAATACAGAGCGTGGGATCATATCAACATTTTTTCCTTAAATTTCCTGACTTGATAGATATTGACCAGCACAAGCTTTGAATTAATTAAACACATTTTTATTTGCTTAAAATCCATTTTATAAATTCCACAAATTAACAGTCTCAAACTTAAATTAAACAAGTGAAAACAAACAATTGACTGAGTTAATTGTTGAAATATCATGCATAGTCAGTGTTGATTTCTTTATCACATTACACATACAAAGATGTGACACATACATAACTGATAATCAAGTATAGTACATATTATAAAATTTCCGCCTAATTGGCGCCCTCACGGATAAACAGTGATGTTTACGAAAAAATGTTTCAAACAAAAGTTGTTTAATTTTTGATAAGGAACATTTTTTATATTTAAATTTTTGTTCTATCTCTAACGGTTTATAAGATGGGTCCTACGGACCCAAGACCCAATTGACCTATGATGCTCATTTACGAACTCGACCTCACTTTTTACGTCCTGAGTACGCTGTAAAAATTTATAAGCTCGATATCTTTTTTCGTTTTTGAGTTATCGTGTCCACAGACGGGCGGGCGGACGGACGGACAACCGGAAATGGACTAATTAGGTGATGTTATGAACACCTATGACAAAATTTTTTTCCTAGCATCATTATTTTTAAGCGTTACAAACTTGGGACTAAACTTAATATATTATGTATATTTCATATATACATGGTATAAATATAAAACACGCTTTGAATTTTACATAATATTTAAAAAAATTTTATTACAGGTTTTTTTTTCAATTTTGGTATCATATCAATTGTTTTGATCCTATCAGTTTTAAACTCAAGTAAAAAGTTTTTAATTTCTTCAATTGACATTTCGAATATAGATAATTCTTGTTTATTTTTTAATAAAAATATTTTTTTGAGTTATAAATTAACGGGGTATGGATTATTGACTTTAATATGGAAATATGAGAGAGATGGTTGTATTTCACTGATGACACAAATATATTGCTGCTTGTTGTTATTTTATGCCTGATAATGACGCTTGTTGAGAATATGACCACAAATTTGTACACTATTATTTTTAAAGTAATTATTTTCTATTTCATTCTCGATTATACGTTTTAAAAATGCCTGTCTCAAGATATTACTTTAGAACGCGTAGTTTAATAATTATTTATTCATTAAAATTTAACCTCATTTTATCCATATTTTAAGAAATTAAGATTTTTTCTTTTATTTATCGAAAAGGTAATGTATTTTGAGATTTACTAAACGAAATATATCTCTTACACTTCAATTTACACACCATACATTTTTTATATTGATTGATTTATTCGATTTATTGATTATATTTATGTACTAATGAAACTACACAGTTGATACGACAGGCGTGAATCATCATTTGATCGAAAAACAGGGCGGTCTCTTACAAGATGGCGTGACCAATTTATAAAGTATGTAGGTATACAATGATCTTTATTTTCTTATTTTTCAATATAGATAAATAAAAAATTGCGTATTTTTTAGGTAACCAAAGAAGAATAAAAAAATTTTTTTGAACGTGGCTGGATTTCGATTTAACGAACTTCCGTATGAGAAGCGAGCATTCTAACCATTTCACCATCGAACTGTTGAAAATAATATTATTTCAAGGTAATATTTTCAAGGTAATTGATCTTAGATTTTATTATATTGTTTGTTAAATAAAATAAAATGTAAATATAAGCGGGTTAAGAAAAATAAATGAAAAGTTATACGTTTTAAAATCGGATAGCATTAAAATAATATCGGGTGTAAATCGTAAGACGTAAATGTTGTAAACTGTAAACAAACATCTACATTATAAGTAATATTAAAACCAATAATAATCGTAATTAAAATTAATAATAATTATACGTTCTATTATTTACTTTTTACATATTCTTCTTAAAATATCTTTATTATTAATCTAGAAGTAATTATTGAATCAATGCTTGTTCTATCTTTATTTAGTACATATAATTATAATAAAATAGTAATTCTATCTTTATCTTCAATCCATTTAAAAAGGTATAACAGTCAGTTTTCTACATAGAATTTTCTATATAGTAGTTGAGTGTGGGTGTAGTGTTTTTAGTTCGGCTAGCTTAGCCTGTAGAGCTTTTGTAAATAATATCAGAATAATGTTTTAATTTAAATACTTACTCATCGTTATATAATATACATGGATATTATATTAAAAATACAGAATGTATTAATAAAATCATGAAAAGTTTATTTTAAGGACATGGATACACGAACAATGAAACAGACGGGCGATAAAAACGTAGAGCTCATCCAAATTGTTATGTGAAATTTACAAAATTTAAAAAACCCCCGACAAATGCGATTTATCTATAGTAAACCGATTTTTGGTAACTTAACTATATAATATTCACAATCAAGTCGATTCGATAGTTTAAAAGCTACGATGTCACTGAAAAAACACACGGACGAAAAGATAAACACTTCAAACTTATAACACGCCTTTATTAATCAATATGAAAGTGATGGTCAGATGAGATGAAAAGGATACTTAGAGAGGATACTTGTTCATTTGAATTATTGTTTTAAATTACCAAATTATTTTACCATTTCACTTTTTGAAACGAATTGACCCATGTTTATTTGACCATTCATTTCCATAGTGATTATTTATATGTTAAAATTATGTAAAGTTTTTTCGCCACTGAATTCGATTTTGAAGACCATCGGCAATGTTTTTGTTTTTTGGGGTATAAAACTCTTAGCTCGCACATAAAAGACAAACACACAGACACACACACATATAGCGGTCAAACTTATAATATTAATTTTTTTAGTTCGGGGGTTAAAAATCAACGTACGTCTGGTTTGATGTTTGTGTTATTGAGCCCAAAAGTTGCGTTTATTAATGGAAAATAACAAAAGTTTAGTAAAAGTACGATCTACGATCTAGTTTACGAAAAATGAATCTTTTTCTGTTTCAAACGAGTGAATTTAATAAATATGGTGGAAGTGCATATAAATTTATATTATATGTAAACAGTTGATACTCTATCTCATTTATCTGCGTTTCCACCATTTATTTACTGAATCTACCTTCTATTTTTTATTAATATCATAATCGTGAAAGTTTTTGAGGATGATTGAATGATTATTTCTCTTTCATGTAAAAACTACTGAATGGATTTTCATAAAACCTTACAGTAATAAAGCCCATACATCAGATACTAGCAGTTACCCACCCGCTTTGTTGAGTGATTTCGAAAACTACTGAATGTATTTTAATGAAACTGCACAATAATAAAGCTCATTAATCTTTACGTAGCCCTAGTCATATTAACAACTTTCTTGATACATTTTGTATATAAAAAATGTTGAAATATATGAGAGTAGAATATCATTAGTTGATTTATTTAAATTTATGTTAAATGAATCATTTCAATATTGTATTTAAAATGAGTCTTTTATTTTATATTTTACTTGAAAATTTTCATTAAGTAATCTCAGTAATATACAGTATGTTCACCAGATCTAGTTACCCAAAAAAAAACCAAAGATATAAAGTATTTTTTCATAAAAATATCTATTTGTTAGGAAAGGTAGGTTTTCTAAATATACCAAGCACGAAAATTATTCAGAAAAAAATGTTGTCAAAAGTTACTTTGAAATTTTAAAATCCATTTTAAATTTTATATACGTTCAGAAATCAGCATAAGTTAAAAGAACTGGCTTTTTTCTTCCTAGAAACTGGTTCGGCAGAAGTATTGTATAAAAAAGATTCAAGATGTGAGAGTTGGCCATATACTTTTGCTTGATAATTCTTTTGACGGCAGACAGTTGTTTTGTATTTATTTTGGTGTGTCATTTCATAATGAATAGTTCAGTTCGACCATATGAAATCATATTCAAACATTAAAGATATAAAATTAATTTTCCAAATAGGTCAGTCGATATTAAAAATATTTTTCTCTGTTTTATTTTAATTTAAAGTTGTGGACCTCTAAAAAAACATCCTGTATAATATATATCTTAATTTAAATGTTATTTAATACTACTGCAAGGTTATTTTCAAATAAATTGGACAGTCACTTAGAAACGAAAAACAATCACCAATAAATTTTCATTTAGAAGACAGCATTTATTCCGAAATATGGATCGGTACATTAAAGGTTGGGATCCCCTTAACAAACTATTGGATTCTTGTTCACCTCAAAACACTAGTTAGCCAATTTTATCTCTCAAAAATAACTGACAAAATATAGTATCACAAGTTCATAGCGCTTTCTTTGCCTATCTATCTAGTAAAAAATTTTTTTTAAAGCTGGATTTTTTTCATAGCTTTGATCGAATCCAATTTATACGAAAACTACAATAGTAATGAATTATGCCGTTTGTAGGAGAAAAAGATTTTAAATGCACAATTTTAATTATTTATACTTTTTTTTTAGCTCTATTTTCTAATTTTTATATTTTCATAAAAAAATGAAATAATTAAATAAAAAAATATAATATAGTTTATGAAGATTGTAAATATATACCATATTATAAAAGCATGCTAATAATTCTCAACGATTATATACTGTATGACTTAAAATTACCGCTCTAGAAAAGAAGAGCCTTACAGAAAAAATACTCGAACATCATTGCGCATAATGATCATGCGGATTGGCCAAGTACTAGTCAACTGAAGGAAGCTGTTTGGCTGACGTCACTGACATTACAATTTGACAGATACTTAGAACAGTGTAAATTGTAGGTACACGAAAATAGTAATGTCAAGCCCCCCACCAAATTAGCAACGATTAACATACACAACACACAATAAGAGTAATTACGTTTAGCTATATTATAAAATACAAAAAATTGATCTAGAAATTTGGGACAAAAATCGAAACTTATTCCTTAAGGACTTTTTTACTCGAATCTCATATTTGTATAACTCTACTCTTCTGAGGCGGTAGTTTTGGAACACGCTGCTTAACATTTAAAAGCATGGTAATAATAATTTTCTACGATTATATTTATATTATAAATTATTATATTAATAAAAGTAGAAAAAACATGACGTTTGTATATAGAAATAAACTTTATTTTAAAAATAAGCAATTTTGAAAATTAGTTTAAAATGTTTAAATTCAATAATAAATGTATGCTTATATTTATTTGTAATTGTATTGAATATTTTATGTGCGATGTCTGATGTCTAGATAAAAAGTATCTAGAAAATGATATTAGCATCAAAGTAAATTTTTTTTAATCTTTGTATTGCTTCTATATTTTTGAATTTAATTAGATTCTCATACCCTGGAACACGGGAACATTGGGATCTCTTAAACCCGTTTGTTTTCATTATACATGTATTCAATAGTAACTAAAAGAATTTAAAAAATATAAACAATTCGTCTTAAGACCCTATTTGCTTTTTTTATATTTCTAATGAAAATTTAATTTCCAAGACAGGTACAATTCATTTTCTAACTGGATTTTTACTTAGTAATAACAAACAGACGAATTTAATTATTAAATTACAAATATTTAAGTATAATAAATTATTTTGTTTATTTTGGAAAATTTAATATTTAATACTGTTAAATATGTAAAATATTTTCAATTATATGTACCATCGAAATATTGTCAAAAGTTTTCAAGTTTAAAATACATATTTCAGTTTGATCTCATCAAAAAAAAAATTAATCAAGAAATAACTTCTTCATCGTATCAGAATGCAAATGTTCGACTTTTGTTTTCAAAGAATATTAAAAAAAAAGTTTCAAATCTTTTTAAATCTACGATACCTTAAGCTTTTTAAGCCTTCCTATTCCTTGGTATCTAGAATCCTTTCAGGGCTAAATGAATGAACTCATGAAATATTTTTGTATGAAACGTTTACGCAAAGTTTTGATGACCCACTTCGAATATGTAAAAGATGATTATATGACTGAGATTTTGTGTCTAAACGGATGAACCGATTTTGATTTTTTTATTTTGTTTGAAATATATATAATGGAGAGTTTGCTTAGCTATGTGTCAAGTGTGAGTTTAGGATTCCGTACCCGAAAAAATTTGTCGGGAGTTTTTTTTAAATTTTGTGTTTATTTCCCTTGTAGGTGTACCTTAAGTATTGATATAACATATATTTGCTTCCTCTTTTTTGTATAATATTCGAGTTTTTGATACGGCCTGAAGTGTACATTTAAGTTATTCAAATAAGCATATTATATTAATTTCAATTGGTATTTTGTTGATTATTAATGGATTCTATGTACTTTCAATACTTTTATGCTTATATGGTTGTACCTTTATGTATTTTATATTAAAAACAAATATTACATTATATTTGTAAATTTAAAAACAGATCTCGTTGCTTACTAAAGCTAAACCCATTTTCATTCAAAATGTACGAGTGAGTCAGAGAGAATTATTCATTTTTTATTTTCTAGTACAATAATAGCTCTTTATATTTCTTGCCCTTAAAAAGTAGTTTTTATATTAACTGAAAACTTTTTTCTCTTTTCAACCTCAAAATAAATACATTAATAAACAGTCTCTTCAGTGCTCTCCGTGTTAATTAATCTAAACTTTAATTAAGTTTTTAACCTCGTGCTTGAGTCTGGCAATCCACTTCAAATTTTGATGATGATTGTATTATAATATTCTTAAAAAATATGGAACAAAAATTAAAATTTTTGACACGATGTCCATAGCACGATAACTACTTTAATGACCTTATACCCATTTCCAAAATTGAATTATTCATTTAACATAGAGTTATACGTTTAAAAAGCACCCAACGGTTTTTCGAATAATTTCAGAAAAAGTTACTTGCTATAATGCGGCCCATATTTATTGGACATTTTGTACTTAAATATGATAATAATAATTAAATTTGATGATAATAATTGGTACCAAAATTATTGTTAATCATAATTTGTTTATTTAGTTTAATAATAAGTGCTATAATTAATGCAGCATAACGATTACATTTATTATTTTATCTGATTAAATCTATGAATTATTTATATAACAAACATAACTAATTATAAATAGAGTTTTTTATAGTAAATGTTTTAATTCTAGAAATCATTAATGGACAAACATAGAGTAAAATGTTCGTCGCATTGTTTCTATGTCCAATAAGCTGCTAAAAAATATGTCCAATAATCTTAAATGAAAAGTATTTTGCACTTCTCTGATTTCGAATAGCCATTTTTATTGCTTTGCAAGCTGACTCGGATAATTCGAAAACGATTTTACTATATCTTGTGGGAAAAAGGAAGAATACAGAAAACGCTGAACAATTGTAGTTAGTGTATTAAGTAAGAAAAACAATACATTCTCGGACGATTGTGGGACCATTAGAGTTCGGGAATGTGCTTTTTTTCCGAAATGCATAAGATATTTTTTCTGAAATTGTTAATAGCAACTTTAGAGTAGCGTTTTGAAGCCAGAAAACCTGTCTTTACTGATATTTTAAATGGCTACCGGACAATGAAAAGTATAAAATTAAGGGAGATTCCTAGTCCTTGACCAGAAAAGTAATTTTTCCATATCGTTTCACCATATTTGATTATTAATTTGCTATATTTTTCCGAAGTTGGTCTACAGTTTTCGGGATACCAAAATGCTTACATCTTAGCAGATTATACAGGAAAAAAAGCGTTTGCTATTTTTTATTGGAATCTGTTCCAATATTAAACGTTAAACCTTTTTTCTGTGAAATGCTGATATGATTTATGTACCCTTAAAAAACGAAATCCAACTTTTGGGAATTATTGAAAAATAAAAAATATTTAATTTTAATAAAATATAAAATATATATAACTTGAATCATAAATTTTTTGATTCATAAAACAATTTATTGCATATTTAATGCCGTATTAAAAATGTTTTATGAATCACATATAGTTTAGTTTTCATAAAATGTGTTTTGGTATATTCTAACAAATTTTATTTTTGATTAATGTTCATAGAATTATTTATGAAACGTAAAAAAATCGTAAATAACATTAATTTCATTCAGTTTTTTTTCGAAAACACATTTTCTGGTAATATAATAATAAAAATGTCATTTTACACAAAAGTAAAATTCACTGGTAAAAAATATCTCAAGAAATTTGCATTTTCAACTAAAGTTATCTCAAATATTAATTAGTAGCATCCCTGGTTGATTGATTTTTGTTCTGATAATTGAAATCGTCACCTTTTGGTATCTTTTATACATAATTCATCGAAGGAATCAAAAGGTTTTTTCTCGATAGAAACTATAAGAAGTGTGTTGAAATTCATAAAACTTTATCATGATGGCGATTCGCCAAATGAAACCCGTTAAGAAATAAATTGAACAAAACTAATGTAGAAATTAACACACCAAGAAAACCATTTATCTAAAAAGTGCTGTAAGTTCTAATCAATGATGTTTATTCTACATTAAGATCGCCTTTTCTATGTCTTATGGAATCAGAAACAATTATTTGATGATCAAAAATAGATATTTAACATTTGAAAACGACCAAACTAGCATTTCAGTTTCAAGGAGAAACAAGAAAAAAAACCAATTCTAAGGAGGATATAACTAAAGAAATCTATAACTTAGATGTCATTTCTGGATTATCAAAAAATGATTGGAATATAATCAAACGATATTGCAAATATGTGATGTTAGATAATAATCGTCATATAAAATATGTTAAAAGTTAACCAATTTTTATAAAAGCTTCTTCCATAAATATAATTTTCAATTTAAAGCTTATTTAGTTTGTTTAAGAAGCTATTTCTAAAAATATTTAATTAATTTATTTACTCTCTGAGTCCCAATTGAACACACAAAATAAAGAGTTTCTCTCATTTCAAACTATTAATGAGTGACCTCCATTAGAACGAATGAAATCCATTTCAAAAGCAATTTAATGGTAAAAGTTTACCGTTGATAATTGAATTTTATCTGTTCTGAGTTAGTCTTTTTTTTTTTAAAAAACACAGCATATGAGGTAAATAAAAATACAACTCTCCATTTCACTTTAGTACCATCTGAATAAAATGTTATCTTTATTTAATGTCTACTTTTGTCCTATTATTGCTGTCATATAAATAAATAAATTTTTAATGTTCATAGAGATTCTGAATGGATACAGGATGATTTAGGAGTGTTTAAGAGTTAAATTATCATCATCCAGTTAATAGCTGTTAAATCGTGTAAAAAGCTAATTAACAAAAACATTGTAGACCTTCAACAGCTTGAAAATGGCTAACAAATCGAAGCATATCAATATCAAACAATATATATATATATATATATATATATATATATATATATATATATATATATATATATATATATATATATATATATATATATATATATATATATATTTATATATATATATAATGAAAATAAATGGCAGGCCTATGTAAGCCAAAACTAAGTTTGAGTACGGTTTTCATTTAGAAGAAAGTTAGAACCCAAAAAAACCAAGCTTCTTTTAAAAGAAAATTAGGAATAGTTTATAGATTTCAGTATATTTCACAGTTATCAAAGCAATTACAAAGGTTGTCTTTTAAGAGATTCAGGTTGCAAAATTCTTTTGATTGGTTGACGATTTGACAGCAGATAGTTTTACATAAAAACCTTGTTAATTGATCTCTAAGACCGTGCTCCATTAGATTATGTTTTTTTTTTTTGGAATAAGCGAAGGAATCAGAAACGGTTGAACAAATGGAATACAAAATTTGGCGAGCTTTTGTTGAAATACGACAATACGACCGAAATATTATTTAATCATGAAATAAAATTACCTTTCCAATAAAGTCAATTTCATTGATATTAAAAATATTTTTCTTTGCTTTATTTTAATTTAAATTTGCGAACCTCTAAAAAAATACTTTAAAACTGTTATTATTCCCATCCACAACATTTCAGTGTTAAAATTTAAATTTTAGAATACAAATTTTCAAAAAATAAAACTGCTTGCACATCCTATATATTATGTTATTCGTCCTATTTTTTTGTTGAATGTTGACGCCATAAACATTCAACTGTTTTTGGTACAGCACAGCTAATGCATTACAAATTATTCCTCAAATTTGACACTGATTTTTATGTTTCTATGTGTCTGTGTAGTATTTTCTCTGTGTCACTTAATGGAAACATATGTAGTATACATGTAGTTTTTTATAGTAATTTTATATACGTTTTGGGACACGAGAAAATTCCCTCTTAATATTTGGTAAAAATTTTTGCAGATGGACAAGAAGAACACTTTACGTTTCTTTTTTTTCAGAAGAAGTTAGCGAAACAAAGTCTATGATTAGATATCAAAGTATTAATATATAATTTCCCAGATGTTGTGAGAATATGGGTCCCAAAATTACTTTAAAAAAATAAATAATGAATGACACGTATCTTGAGACACCCGGTGGGACCTATGTTCCTTTTGTACCTTTGTACATTATAAAAGAGTAGTATAAGTCAACTTTTGACGTATAGATGGCTATATCTATTTTCTATTTTAGTACTTCTCAGATAGTATCCCACTCGCGAGCTTATTGTTAACCAATAGAGGTCAGAAAAATATTTTAGGATCACTTTTGACGCTCACTGTAACCATTTTAATATTCGAAACACAATTCTTTTAATAATGGTCAAGATGTATTGACCGATGATGTGTACTAATATATACATACACACAAAAAGCTTTCTTTTTATTCCCAATGATATATTTATTGCAATGCCCACAATTTTCCATGGAAAACTATTTTCATAAAAAGAAAATAAATGAAAAACTAACCATAGCCAGTCAGAGCGAGCCCACCGCCAATACAAAAGCAAGCAAAACATTATATAAATCATTTTCTAACGCAAACAAAATAATAAATATCGGTTTGAATAAAAAAAAAAAAGAAAATTCGACGCCAGTTTTTAGAGGCAATTTCGAAATGTTGCCGAATTGAATAAAAACAAGCCGTGATTGATATGACCGTTAGAGATCAGACAAATATCTTTTTTTTTTTTAATCAGATAAGTATGAAATTTTGTCTTTTCAATTGACAGTGAAGTGTTTCCTGTTACAGTCAAGTTTAGGAAAATCATCAATGACGCCAATGGCAGTCATAAACAGTTTTCAATCTTTAAAAAAGTAGAAGTGGTCTATGGAGTTCCTAGACTACTCAAAGAAAATGTTATTTTTTATTAGACTGTTCATGCATATATTTTAACAGTTTTATTGTAAATTACTATGGTATGCTGTTGAAATCCAGTTTAAACCTATTATATTAGGTTTATATTTAAGCTATTGGTTATCGTATGGCAAAATGAACTTTAAAATAGTAGAAATACCATTCTTATTGATTTTGATTTTCGGGTAAAAAGAAAAAAATTTCTATTCCATGGTTAAAAAAAATAAACATACATCAATATTATACAAGAAGTAAAAAACACAAACAGATGGGCCTACTACACTAATAGCATTTCCACTAGAGTTGAAAAATAAATGTTAGAATGAGTGCACAATATATATGGATTGTTTTAAATAGAAGGGAAATAGATGCTAATGTAAGTTTTATGCGCATGAATGATTTGTGTTTAAGGTTATGTTATATATATTTTTTTATTCGAATAGTATATCTATATATGTGGGTATATATAAATTACTTTCTTATACATAATGGATTTTTACCTATATGAGGTACAGGACAGTCGAATATTTTCTAGGAAAACTGACTGGAAATAATAAGAATGAGCACTGGCATAAAATTGATCGCAGGATATATGATACATTCAATGGATTTTCCTTAATTTATTGAATACGTCATTACAGTGAATCTTTTTATTACTGGCTTCCAAGGTATTACACCTGGTACACGACTTTGGAATGCTTTTCAACAACTACTCTCTAATCGTCATCAAAATAGCCTTATTTTTGTATTGTAGAGTCGAAATTTCAAAAGAAAATTTTTATTCAAATTCGAGACAAAATCATTCTATATATAAATGTTATGTTGGTTTGTGTAAGCTTCAATAACTCAAAAAATTCTGCATCGATTCAGCTCAAATTTTGACACGATATACAACCTGCTTAGAGGATCATTTTTATTTATTTTTTAAGTGGATTTTGGAGAGGGAAGGGGGGGATGAACAATCAATTATTTTCGAATATACCCAAGTAAGGTATCAAATAAAAGAGCATGACGTGTACATTACCTACATAGCCATAGCCCCCCAATGCAAGGGGATAAGGGAGTGGAATGGAAGTGGGAATGAACAATCTGACCTCTTTTACCGGGAGGTTGTCAACTTTTATAAAATTTACAAGCTGTTAAACTTCTCATCTATTTGCATGCAATCATAATGTGCCACAGCGAAGCGTGAAAGGGTACAGCTAGTATATTATACAAAATATTGTCGAATCTCTTTCAAAATCTCAAGAATACTTTTATTTTAGATGAAATTGGGTATATATGGTAGCTCTGACCCAAAGGCAACAAAAACCAATTTTTTATAACGATTAGCCTTCAATGATTCCGCTCTGAATCCTTGTAGGATATGAAAAGTTTCTTTGTGGATAAACCAAGCGAAAAAAACACAGATTATTTTAGGACATTCTGTACCATGAGGTAAACAACGTAAAAAAAATATTTAGAATGAGAGTAAAAGAGTTGAGATTACTGTTATATTTTGTTTGTTTCGATTGTTTAACGTACCATTCTGCATTTTATTATTGTTCGGTTCATCCGGTTTTGTTTTGTATTGTTTAGGCTATATTTAGCAATGGTTGCAAATATAAAAATTGTATAGTCATTAATTATGCATACAAATTATTTACAAAATTTTTTGTTTTGTTTTCATAACCTTAATTGTTCATATAAGAGAAATAAGTCATGCTAAATTAAAGATCAACATCTTTCATGAAAATAAAACAGTGGTCAGTAAAATTTCATCCGAGAATTTACACACCTGATATTCGCTCAGGTATCAACTTACAGAATAAGCCAGTTCTTAATCTGGGCCATCCGAGATGGTTCTTTAAAGAGAAAAGTCATCACGAAATTGGTAACTACGGTCGATTACTTTTTATTCGATTACAGCCCTTCTTCTCTTAAATAGGTAATGAAGTGAAACTCACTTTTAACTTTTGGAGCTTTTTTAAAAGTATAAATGTTCCTTTTCGACTAAATTAATGGGAAGAATTCGGGCCTTACTCAAAAGAAATCTCCAAAGAGCTTAATTTCTTCTTTTTTCCTCCTTTAATTTCTTCTTTTTTCCATGATCCGAGGTTGGGAAAAATAGCAAGCCATACTGCTTAGGTAATAAAAACCATTTATTTCTATGCTATATTATCTGTTTCGTTTATTACCAGACTACTTCTGCAAGTCTTCGCATTTGAAAGTGTTTTATTCAAAAAGATCTTACAATGGTTTAAAGCTTCCGAAAATTACGAAAATTTCATGTTTGTTAGCAAAATTGTGAAAAAGAAACCATGAAATAAAAAAAAATTGTGTTTGAAATAAAAACAATTCGAACTAGAAAAAAAAACGTGTATGATATGACCTTAAATAATAGAAAAAGCTTTGAATATGGAAAATGAAAATAAAGAGCTATTAAAATGCACTTTTTATTATTATGTATATTTTTTCTTATTTTCCCTCCATTTTCCTTATTATTATAGTTATTTTTATATGAAAGTATTCATTTATTTTCATTAAATTACAAAAAGAAGTAAATGTAAATTTACGTGTATAATGTAGGTATAAGTAAAAAGTACGTGTACTTTTTCTATACATACAAGAACTTTTTTCTATGTTTTAATCTTTTCTCCTAGAATCCAACGCCAACTCATACAATGGTAAAATATATACAATTCTCACAATATTTATAGGATAGGATTCAGAAATTTATCTCTTATTTTAAACATTCGCTTTTAGGGTGCTCTCTAGAAAATTTCGTTCCTAACGATTGTCTTAACATCTTAACGTACATGAAATGGTTTTAAACACGTAAAAGTGACAGTAGACCTTTATTATTTCAGTAATAAATGTCCATATTTTTATACCAAGTATATATGAAATATATAAAGGTATACTAAGTTTAGTCAAAAGTTTGTAACGTTTAAAAATATTGATGCTACAAAATTTTGGTATAGGTGTTCAAAAACTGAAATAACTGAAATTTACATGATAAGTCCCCGGTCTAACAAAGAAAAACACATTTTTTTGTCAAAATTCGTTTTTATTATTCAACATAGTTCCCTTCAAGAGCGATACAACGATTATAACGACCTTCCAATTTTTTGATACCATTTTGGTAGTACTCCTTCGGTTTTGCCTCAAAATAGGCCTCAGTTTCGGCGATCACCTCTTCATTGCAGCCAAATTTTTTCCCTGCGAGCATCCTTTTGAGGTCTGAGAACAAGAAAAAGTCGCTGGGGGCCAGATCTGGAGAATACGGTGGGTGGGGAAGCAATTCGAAGCCCAATTCATGAATTTTTGCCATCGTTCTCAATGACTTGTGGCACGGTGCGTTGTCTTGGTGGAACAACACTTTTTTCTTCTTCATATGGGGCCGTTTTGCCGCGATTTCGACCTTCAAACGCTCCAATAACGCCATATAATAGTCACTGTTGATGGTTTTTCCCTTCTCAAGATAATCGATAAAAATTATTTCATGTCCATCCCAAAAAACAGAGGCCATTACTTTGCCAGCGGACTTTTGAGTCTTTCCACGCTTCGGAGACGGTTCACCGGTCGCTGTCCACTCAGCCGACTGTCGATTGGACTCAGGAGTGTAGTGATGGAGCCATGTTTCATCCATTGTCACATATCGACGCAAAAACTCGGGTGTATTACGAGTTAACAGCTGCAAACACCGCTCAGAATCATCAACACGTTGTTGTTTTTGGTCAAATGTGAGCTCGCGCGGCACCCATTTTGCACAGAGCTTCCGCATATCCAAATATTGATGAATGATATGACCAACACGTTCCTTTGATATCTTTAAGGCCTCTGCTATCTCGATCAACTTCATTTTACGGTCATTCAAAATCATTTTGTGGATTTTTTTGATGTTTTCGTCGGTAACCACCTCTTTCGGGCGTCCACTGCGTTCACCGTCCTCCGTGCTCATTTCACCACGCTTGAATTTTGCATACCAATCAATTATTGTTGATTTCCCTGGGGCAGAGTCCGGAAACTCATTATCAAGCCAAGTTTTTGCTTCCACTGTATTTTTTCCCTTCAGAAAACAGTATTTTATCAAAACACGAAATTCCTTTTTTTCCATTTTTTTCACAATAACAAAAGTTGCTTCACAAAAGACGCTCTATCTCACAAACTAATTGACTTACAGACGTCAAATTTTGACACGAATCATTTGAAGGTTGGTACTATATAAAAATAATATGCATTTAATACTAGCGACGCCATCTATGTGTCAGACCGGGGACTTATCAGCCAACCTATTATTAGCGTTCTCAGTACGAAAATGCGAGATCCAGTTCCTAAATGAGCAACATAGGTCATGTTTTTGAGTCCGTAGGACCCATTTTGTAAACTGTCAAAGATAGAACAAAAGTTTAACTGAAAAAAAATGTTCCTTATAAAAAAAATAAACAACTTTTGTCTGTGACATTTTTCGTAAACATCACTGTTTATTCGTAAGTGCGCAAAAAAGCTTAGAAACATTATATAGTATGTATATACAGGTACCTATTCTTTGTATTTTGAGTTTATACGTTACATATATTATGTATGTGTTTGTTTTAACATCAAATTTGAAAATTATAACTTGCTCCAAAGTGTAAAAGTAAAATAGTTTTTTAGTAAGAGTCAGCACAGCTTATCAAGCTCTTCAATCTCTTACAACAATCCTAAAGCGGGTGCTAAAGATTTGTCCTTGAATACCACACACCTAGATAGTTAAGCTAAAAATAGCTAACAGCATTTTTAGTTCTCATTTTGTTGAAGATTTATATGGATGTTACGTTGGGTGTTGTTATTGTTAAACAACCCACAGAATAGAAAAACGTTCCTTTTAGTTTGTTGGTTGCATCTCTCTAGCTCTCAAAACAAAATAAAAAAAAGTATAATAAAATTAAGTAAAAGTTACATTAATATTTTTGTTGTATAAATATAAATATTATATGCAGTTTGTGGGCATTACTAAAGCACAAATATAGTAATCATTTTATATTACTTTAATGTATTTATGTTGTGTTTGAAAATAGAGTATTTCATATAGTTTGGACATATGCTTTATAGTCCACTGAAATGTTACATTGACTGAACATTTTCGGGAGGACGCGATTTTATTTGTAGGACATGTAGGGGAGGTCAATACAACCTTAACCCCAAGTTTGTGGGGTTGGCGCCCTTGTCCCCCGCCCGCCATTTTGAAAAAAGGGGTGGAAACATATTTTGCTGTATCTCGTAAAATATTGATTTCTCAAAAAATTTGTTAAGACATAATTTGTAGCAAATCGTCGTGGCTACAATTTTGTCTATGTGACTTCTTGCGATTAACATAAAATTTAAAAAGTTATGAGCAAAAAAGTAACAAAATCAAAAATTTCTTTTTATGCTTAATAACTTTTGTTCTTGTCATTTTATCATAAATTTAGGTGAGAGCAATATTATAGAGAATACGTTTATGAACATTTTCCCGCAATTTATTAATTTTTGTTAATTTTTAACGTAGTTACAGCACAATTTTTGATTTTGTTACTTTTTTGCTCATAACTTCTTAAATTTTAAGTTTATCGCAAAAAATCACATAAACAAAATTGTAGCCACGACAATTTGCTACAAATTATGTCTTTACAAATTTTTTGAGAAATCAATATTTTACAAGACACAGCAAAATATGTTTCCACCCTTTTTTTCAAGATGGCGGACGGAGGACAAGGGCGCCAACCCCACAACTAACATGTCCCACAAATAAAATCGCGTCCTCCCCGAAAATGTTCAGTTCGGCCCTTAAATTGTAACATTTCAATGGACTATTATTTTAGATGTAGAATATTTGCATCGAATAGTTATTGCTAACCGAAAACTGAATCGACCACAGTTTAAATATGCATAATTAAAATGAAATACATACAAAAAATTAGAAAAAATTACACTAGATTTTTTATACTTTTGTGATTCTGATAGGTATTTTATCTCTGGTAGAACAAGCATAAAGTGAAATATTTTTAAAACCATAATTACAAACATATTTATTTCTATGTGGATTTTCGAAATTCATGAATTAAAATGACCTAAAATCAATATTTTTACCAAAATTGAAAGAAAAATATTTTTCCGGTTTTTTCGAATTTTTCAAAAGGTTTTAAAATAGTTGGAACAAATAGAAAAATATTTTTTTTCATCAATTTTTGTGAGAATCCTTTTTTAAGATAGTTTGCATCTGCGTAAAACGAAAACCCACTCGGAATTAATGCCCGTGTTTTGGAAACCAGAATAATAAACATGTTTTGGTGTAGATTTTGGAAATTAATGGATCGAAATGGCCTAAAAACTTTGTGGACAAAATGGGAAGTAAAATATTTTTCTGTATCCCTTTTTTTGAAAATTTTTAAATTCTCACATGTGGTATGTTAGGACTAATTTTTGGACTACAGCGCCTCCATGTTGAAATGATTTTATCCTGCTTAGCCTTACAAAATTATTTATTGATAAAAACGTCGTTAATGTAGGAAATAATGAGAAACGGTACTTCCTTCGGCTAAATAGAATCAAGAATAATTGTATTTTTACTACCTTTGTTCCAAAGTACACAATTTATTTAAGGCCTCGGCTTTACTTCAGTATTTATTTCAAATGCGAAAAGAAACTTTCTGGCCTATGGTCGTAGTATACTATTTTTTTATTTTTTCGTATTTTTCAAAGGGTAATAATTTATAAATTTTGAAAAAATCGTTTGGGAGAATCGTTTTTTAGGGTGATTATGATCCAATGAAAACGATTCACTCTAAATTAATATAATACTTCCAGTTTCAAAGGTATACCTTGGAAAAGCTTTTTAAGATGCTTATACAGTGCAACCTCGATATAACGAATCTGAAGGGAACCAGTAAATATTCGTTATATCAAGTAATTCGTTAAACTGAGGTTTGTTATATTGAGGTTAAGTTGGTCTAAAATTCGTTATAAAGAGGAAAAAAGTGTCGGAACCTCTCGCGACATGAATTACATACTATGGAGTATACTAACTGTCATATATTGGTGGGACTTTATACGTTATATAAAGGTTTTGAATTGACGAATTTCGTTATTTAGAGGTATTTAAATTTTTTATGTAGTTGAAAATTCGTTATAACGAGACTGTTCGCAAAAAATATTCGTAATGTAGAGGTATATTTTATATTGACTCTTATGGACAATTCAAGCTGATTGCGAAAAATTTGTTAAATCGAGGAATTCGTTATATTGAGGTTCGTTATATTAAGGTTGCACTGTATTCGAATTCGAATACGTATTCGACTGAAATACCTTGACAGTTATAATTATAAATGTACTTTTAAGTGGATTTTTGAAATTTACACATGAAAATAACCTGTTATATGAAATTATCGGTCTGTACAATTTGAAAATTTCATATCATATAGATTTTCCACATCTAATTCTACATTAGTTAATTCCTTGCACCTCTTGATCTTAGACCATGGTACGGTATGTTTATTATGACACAAACTTGACTCTACCCTCTAACGCTTTCAAACTATGATTATTATTATTTTTGAATACATAAATTTCAATTATAGTACATATTTTTGTGTTTTACTAAACAAACACAAAAATAAAAATGGAATGTAATGTTTTTTGGTGTTGAAATAACAAAAATAAATCATACAAAAATTAATAATGTTTATTTTTCTTTATAAATTTATTTATTTAACTTTTTTTTTCTCCTGATTCTGTGTTAACTTTTATAATAATATTTCGTCGCATATATATTTTTTTTGTTCACATATTTCATACCTTTTTAATGTATTTTATTAACATTAACGCGCCTTTGCTCGTTCTGTTGTTTTCTAAGTGTGTGTGTGTGTGGGCATGTGAGTGTTAGTGTGTTTCATATTTTCACCATAGATTTTGGTATTGTTTTACCGTCACTCGTTTAATTTATCTAACTACCTATGTTTAAAGCCTCTTTCAAACTCTCACAAAGTAGCACGTAGTAAAAGATTAAAATTATTTACACGAATGTTAAGAAGATATGCAAGGATTGGATAAAACTTGGAATTTCAATAAAACTTTATAAATACATTTTTTGATAAACAAAATTTCCCAAAATCACAAAAAATTTCTTAGTCATCGGGTTTTATATCACTTTTTTACCGTTCAAAATCGTTCAAATAGTTTATCCTTTTCAATTGGATATTTCTATACCAAAAATCTAGAGGGTGTGATAAAAAACTATCTAAAATATTTAGACAATCTTGTAGATTATAATAATACCATAAAAATATAAGGTTGCCGATGATATAAAAACAAATTTTAATTTAGTTTTGAGTTCATCGACGATCCATCATTTGATGAACAGAGACAACTATTGGTAGAGTATTGATGATTGAAGAGCGATATTTATATTATCAAATTTATAAGCATCACTTGCACACAATATATTATATATTTTTGTAGTTGTATGGTATTATAAAGCCAAAAATAACTCATTACTTGACTACAAAGCATATATTTGGTTTATATGTATGTACCGTGCAATAAACCAAAACTTTTTGGCAATACTGAAGATTTAGAATCACTTTAAAGGGCCATTAGAGCTCCAATTTACCACTACAAATGCACAAGAGACAATCTTTGCTATATAAATGTACATCCGGTTCTAAAAAAAACTCCAAATAAAAAGGATTTGGATATTATGAACACTCTTTTTTCTAGAGTGTCTCCTAAGAGTATCTCTTAAAATAGTTTCGAAGAACATTTAAAGAAGAACGCCAATTTGATCAAAATAAGACTTGATTTGATTAATTCAGAGAAATTAATTTGCGCCTCTACATCTCATTTCGAAAGCAGTGATCCCATAATACTATTTTGAAAAATTATGAATCGTTTAATTTGTGATGAAAAGTGTCAAGTCTAATAACTAACACATTCTTTTCTATTCTTCGGTTTGCACTTACAAACCTTAATAACCTATAATAACCTTAAACGTACAAACCTATAAACCTTTCCCAAATAATAATATATATGAGATGAAATGTTATTTAACCGACAAGCGTAGTAGAAACCTACAGAGACCGAATATTGATGACAGAAGGTGGCTGTCGGTTGTGTAGTAAATGAAACATATTAAGAATTTGTGTAATTCATTCTGTTTTTGTTTTTGTTTTTTTAATAAAAACGTTTATGAAAAACCATAAATTTTAAAGTATTTGCATTATTAAAAACAAAAAAAATAGAGAAATACAGAAAAAGTTATACATTGTGGGTTACAAAGTAACATTCATTATTCTTTTCATTTTGTTAGAGTTCGAAATCTGACGTGATTCGATGTTGGACTAGTGAAGATGTTCTTTGGTGGTTTCATTTAGTGAAACTTTAATAATAAACGATTTTTCAGTGAAATTATTTTGAATTCGATCAGAATCATTTCGATGTATCACTAAAGGTTTTCGTGATTTAAAAGACAAATTTGCTCATGCTCTAGAATTTCCCGTTTTGGGAACTGTTTCTGCTGTCTTAGTCTCGAAGCAGATCAACCGAATGTGGGCTTAATTGAGATGGTACTTCATGAGCCCGAGCGGTGAATGGACTTAATGATAATTCATTTTATAACTTTTAAAAGAAAAAACTTGTCATTTGGTTATAAAGATTCTCACAAAATTAATAGCTTGTTCTTTTGCAATAAATTGTTTTATAATAAAAATTAAACAGTAAAAAATATTTCTAGTATTGTGTTTAGATTTTTTTTTGTTTTTTTACTTTACTGACGAATTTACGATAAAGCTACAAAAATACTTTCGCGCCATAGAAACACTTTACTTATATTTTATTTTTGATCATAAAATACTTGAAAAACAATTGTAATAAATTTTTTGTTATTCGGAATTGTACGTATTACAGGATAAATACTTTGTATGTAGTATGACCGCCATACAACATCCATATACAAGGAAAAAGTCTGAAAATTAGTATTGGGAGTTTACAAAATAAGAAACCGATCATGTTAGTTAAAAAAAAGTGGTCAACCTCGGAATCAAACATAACTTTCATAAAGTCGTGGCCTTATGAAGTTTTGATAAGAACGTGGAAAGTATATAAGTGAATACGTTAATAGCACAAAAAGTATCTCAGAATTTGTAAGTACGATTAAAAGCTTGGAAAATAAAAAATTGAATTTTTCGATATTCATGAAGTTCGCTGACAAAACAAATATTTTGGTGTAAAGTAATGCAACAACAAATGAAAATCAACACCGATTAACATACGATTCTGTACATGGCGGTAAAAAAACATTTTTAAATTTTAATAAAATAAATATAAAAAAATAAAAGAGTTTTAAAAAGCTCTGACTGAAATGAATGAATGTTTACTGAAAAAGTATTTGAAATTCAATTTAAGAAAATAAATTTTTATTTATTTATTTTGTTTTTTATTATTCACGCGTGTAAAATACCTACAAGGTAAACAGCGTGTCCCAGACTAGAGAGTGCACCTCAGTGGATTCCTAGAGCATGAGTAAAATCTTTCTTTTTAACATGCTTTATTTTATTTGTACCCTCTAAAATTAAATTAGTGAAATTTTCACTAATTCAGCTAGTGAACATTTTTTCACTGTAAAATTAGTGATTTTACTAGATTAATCAGTGGAAACATTGACTATCTCAATTAGTGATTTCAATTTTCACTAATTCAATAGTAGTTTTCATCAGTTAGCAGTTGATTTGTCACTAATTGTATTAGTCAGTTTAGAATTCACTAATTATACAGTTATTTTTACTTGGTTATCAGTGATTTTATGACTAATTGCATTGATGGCTTTAATTTTCACTAATTTATCAGTGATTGTTCCCCTTTTTACTTAAAGTACGCTCTTTCAATACTTGTATGAACCAGGACATAACAGTATAATAAAAGAATATTTTAGTTTTATGACCTACGATTCTTTCGTTACTTCAACAGTTTCAAATGATCTTTCGTGCAATGAAGACTGTCAAACTTTGATTTAAAAATTTTGATCCAGGGTAAGCGAAGTTTTTTCTCTTGTAATTAGTTACATTGCAATGTTTTAATCAAAGCACCGGCACACACAACAAAAGTAAGTGGAATGTGCATTTGACCGGACCTAATGTGATTTTTCAAAGTTTTTGGGTCTAAACACGTATAAGTAATTAACAATGTAATAAAATCTTAGAAATCAACTTAAATCTACCACTAATTGTCCGATTAACTTGGAAGCAATGAGTTAGGGGCCATTCGTTAATTACGTAAGCATAATTTTGACAATTTTTGACCCCCCCAAAATTTTATTTTCTAAAAAATAGACAGAAGAAAAATGCACAAAATGATCTTATAAAATTGAGCATGTCCATAATCAATCATTCAAACCAGCAACAAAATCAAAGCAAATCTGAGAAAAAAGTAAGCGCTACATTTATGATATACAAATATACGATAGGAACATAGTTCCAACCGAGTGTTCCACAACACCTCTCGTTTTTTTTAAATTCAATAATGTGTCTTTGTTTCGTGATTACACATTATGAAATACAGTAAACAAGAGCGCTATCAAGTTTGGTGTACAACATGCCTATCTAATTTTAAAAAATATCCAAAATCCAGCCGTCTAAAACTCGAATTTTACGTTACCTGGCCATTTTTTCATCACAATATTTTTGATTCATCACATTTTTACAATGAATTACTTAGCGATACTATAATAATAAATATTGAGATACACCTGAGAAACACCTGATATATTCTGTACATGATGTGCGTGTAAAATCGGTCTATAACAATGAATGTAAAAACGTGTACTTTGTTTTAAATACATTTATTTTATACATGTAAGTATATAGATTTCAGCCTCATGCTTCTTTCGATATAAGCTTTCTAGTGATATAGAATAGAATAGAATTTAGTTTTGTTGAAAGGAAACATGGAATAATAAATAATATAAAAAAATTGTTGAATTTTAAATATCCTCACAGTTATGGCACCCACGATATCATTTTTATAGACAAACATGTTTATCGCGGCATGTTCAAGCAAAGAATGCTTAAATTTCATCTATATCGCGTAGCCTACTATATGACATGGCTGACTAATCCCGAGTCGTCAAAAACGAGTCGATTCTCTGTACGATTTACGATTCTCTGTACGTACCTTTGTCAATATTTTTCAAGTTTTAAGCTTCATTGATAAACTGGGAGTTGAAACTAGCCAATTGGCGATAATAATTCTTACTAATTAAAATCAGAAGAAGCCCCGAATAGGGTATTCTACTATTTTTGAAAAAGTACTTCAAAATGTTGATTTTGCTAATAAAAAGACACCAAAGATTTATTTCGGAAAAATACACACGCTTTCTTGCCAAAAACTTAAATTAAATTTTAAATCTTTTTTAAACTGTCAAAAACGCGGGCATCCAATTTGAGAACGTAATATCGGGATCATTATACGAAATAATACAAATAAGTTTGACAGATATATTCATAGACATTTGATTATAATAAATATAAATACTTATTATCTATGGATATATTATACTCAGCTGTCTACACTGAACTAACTGATGGTTTATGGCTCATACCGATATGACATCACAGTAGAACTTGTCCGCGTTTTAGGTCACGTGATATAAACAGTTTAAAAATTACGATTTTTAATTTTAATATTTTAAAAGAAAAATGTGCTTTTTTGACTCGAAATCAGAATATTTAAGTATATTTTTACATAAATTTTAACTTTTTTCAAATTTCATCATTTGTTTTTGACTAACGATTCAATAGTTATACCCTATTCAATAGTTACAAAAATAATCTTCGAATAAGGCAGTATATTCAATCGATATCTCAAAACTCTCACCAAACCTAACGTTTAGTACTCTTAAAGTACCAAAATTATTACTTGAACATACCATGATGGCTATAAAAATAATTGTAAGCCCATGTGTGACACAAAAATACATAAATGTTTGAAAATATTTTCTTATTTTTTTATATTCTATTATTTTTTGAATAGCTTTAAGAAGAAAAAAATATATTGAGATTCATAAATAATTCTAGAACATAACTTTCTAACGTTTCTATATCTTTTTTTTGATATCATATCTCCATATATATCTCTATTCCCAAAATTCATATCTCTTCACTTCATAACACGAACTTGGTACTACTTATACATTTGTCGCGAATCTACATCTTGAGTCGCGACATATCTATCATTTTTTAGGATCCCGTATACAGAAAAAACTAGTTTTCTTGTATTCTGGAAATAAATAGAATATACGATTGGCATTATTGAAAGTAAGAAAAACATTTTCTTCAAACAAAAAAACTTTTCTTCCCCTAACAATTGTTTCTTGCCCCATGTAAATTCCTACTTGCTTCAGCAGTAATTTATAAGAGTCAGCGGACGAGCCTCCTGCTTTTAAGAGTGTCAAAACGATTCCTGCCCTTCTAACCCTCGGCCTAAAAACAAGGGGTGTTTTAAGTTTGACCGCTATGTGTGTGTGTTTGTCTGTGTGTCTGTCTGTGGCATCGTAGCGTCTAAACGGATGAACCGATTTTGATTTTTTTGGTTTCGTTTGAAAGGTTATTTAATAGAGAGTGTTCTTAGATATGTTTCAATTGCGAGTTTAGGTTTTCGTACCCGGAAAATTTGTTTCAGGTTCCCAACAAAAGTTGGGCCAATTTCAAAACATTATCAAATTCTACACCCTAGATGTATTTAGTTAATGTTATTAGTATTGATCCATGAATGTGAGTCAGTATGATTCACTCTTGACCGATTTTATTTTTTTTATAGTTTATACGTATGTGTACGTGCCATAAAAATGGGAAAAACTGACATCTGAATGTATAAAAAAAAACTAGAAAATTTTATGGCCTTATAGAAAATTAAAAAAGTATTTTAAAATTTTATTTTATTCTATATAGTATTTTTTTTTTCGCTTAGTATTATTTAACACCAACTATTTTGTCATCTCCTAAAAAAAACATAATATTCATTTATAATAATGGATTTTGAAAATTATTATCCTATTAAATAAAAATTTATTTTGAATCCCCCGATGACAATTTTTTTTTTTTTTTTTTTGGTTTAATTTTCTTAATAGTTTTCAGCGAAAGTATTGGGTGATTCATTATTGAGGGTTATTTTAGGAGATATTTTAATAGAACAAAATTTGTGTTTGCAATCTAAATGAATTTCAATTTTTAAAGAAAAATGTGAAGGTAAAATTCATAATTATAAGAGTAGTATTTTCTTAAAAACTGTGTATTTTCGACAATGTGTAGTTCAAAATATTTAGTTAATTTTTAATTTTTACTCCTTAAGGATGTATGAGCATGGTAGTGTGGGGGCACAAATTTAAAAATAGATATTTTCAATTTTGATGATAAATTTATGTTATTACTTGACGATATAAGACGAAAAGTAAGAATAAAATTTTTCGATATCTGGCTTAATTTTCAAAATATCGATAATTGAAAATTTTGTTTAATTATTTAGCTTTCGATATTTCGAAAACCAAGACACATATCGAAAAATTGTATTCTTATTTTTCGTCTACATTCATGAAGTTATAACAAAATTCATCATCAAAGTTGAAAATAAGATAAAAATAATTTCAACCCTTAATCTACCCTGCTCTTACATCCCTTATATGGACGGTGACACTTAGTTTTTTTCTTTTCTAATTCATTGCTAATATGTTTACTTTCTATTAAAAAGTTTTTTTTTTTAATTTGTTTTCATTCATTCCAAATGAAAATTATCAAAAACTTCCAAAATATGTCGTTTTTTGAGATTCCTCCATAAGAGCCAATGTATTTTATATCGATTTTTAAATGACTTTTTTCTTAAAAATTTGCACGGATACCTAAGCTGAAATTTTAACCACATATTCTTTGAGTAAAAGACTACCTACAAACAAATTTTGAGCCTTTAAATCAAACATTGTTGTCATGCTCATACATCCTTAAGAAAATTTAAAAAAAAAAAATAATAATGGCTCTTACCTAGTTAAATATTTTTTCTCAAAAAATTATAAAAGTTTAGTCGCACTTTGGATCGGATATATGATTTTTAACAACCCCGTGTACTTCGAATCCTGAAGTATTGAATTATCGAATTAAAATGTCGAATTATATTGAAATATACAATTTAGCGTTATTTATCCAACATTTCACTAATTTGTCGAATTTGATTGATATTAACAACCTACTTATCCAAACTTTCACTAATTTTTTACGCCTACCTAAATGGATAAATTTATTACCTACTCAATGTGATTATAGAAATTATAACACAGAAAGATACTGAGAAAGTTTGGGAAAAAAGTTATTAGACTTTTTTTTAAATCGAATAACTTAGTTAACTTCCCAGAGTAAGTTTTTGTAATGGGGCCGATTCAAACCTTTTCAATCTGATGTCAGTGTGTATAATCTTGTGTAAGTATGTGCGTGCCTCGATTATCTCGCGAGCCAGTTTTGACATTAACACGTGACTGGGCTTATTCGACGCATAATCGCGTATTTAAGAACTGAAAGAGTTTTCAGGAGAATTAGTTGAGCCGTTTTTTAATGGTAATAAAAAAACTTGAAAAAAATGAATAAACCGAATCTGAAAAGTAGATAAAACACATAATTTATCTCTGGAGGTAATGATCGTTCTACCATAAGCTGCAGTACATGTTCGAAGAATAATCTATGAAGAAGACCTTTTTTTTCATGTTTTTTCTTCCTCTGGGAAGTTAGTCATGTTGACTGCAGGGGTCGCACTCACACGACTTCAGTACCACACCGACTATGTACTGCCAATTTTATATATATTTTTTTCCCGAAACTAAGTGAATATGTAAAATCTAGAAAAGCAAGCGTTACCATTTATGGGAAATAGTTTCAGATTTGTAGCTGTTATAATGACACACCCTGTCTTTACATGCACACAAAAAAATAAGAATTTGGTAATAATATATAAAGTATTGAATTGATGTTATAAAAATTTGTGTAAAAATGTGAATTTTATTATACATTATGTTGAATAATAAAATTGAAAAGCATATGATTTATATTTTATGAATATATAAGTGAGTTTTAGTTGAGGTTGAGGCTTGAGGCTGCTTGGTTGTTGAGGCTTACGTCTACTGAAACATGGAATGAGCTATATGTATAGTAGGCAACATACCATACACAACCCATCACAACTAAAATTGAATAAAATCATCAAAAAAAAATTTACAAGGTCTCACAGGAAACCATGCACATTTATACCATGCACATATGAAATATATATCAAGGTATACTAAGTTTAGTCTCAAGTTTGTAACGCTTAAAAATATTGATGCTACAATCAAAATATTGGTACAGGTGTTCATAAAATCATCTAATTAGTCCATTTTCTGTTATCTGCCCGTCTGTCTGTTTGTCTGTGGACACGATAACATGTGTGTGTATTAAGTATATGTATACATACAATGTCTTAGTATTACATACGTTTGTCACAAATAGTGCACGAATATAAGAGCGTGTTTTTTCTAACTTGAATATAACGATTGTACTACTTTATGAGCCAGACAAACTTATTTTTAAGCTTTCCACGCAATTAAAATTTTCTGGGTTCTCTGAAAGAGAAGTCCCTGGCTATGAAAATTTGCATTGAGAAATAAAATTAGACTCGACCTTGACTTATCTTTTTTTAAATGTTTGTGCGTTTTAAAGTGAGTTGCTAAGGTAAACCCTGGTCCAAAACCTGTTATATTTACAGTTCCATTTCAAGTATGGAGTCTGAGATTAGGTAATCTCTGTTAGATACTGTGGTTCCCTGTAGATAAAAATCTTATGAAATTTAGAAATTTCTTTTTTCTTTTTTGAAGCATTCGTAGAACTACTAGTAGCTATTACCATGTTGTGTAGACCTACGAAATATACATACACACAAAACCATTCATAATAATATATTTATTGTAAATGGGTTTTTTCTTCGAATTTGGCTTGACGATTTGCGGTGGTATTGAAATAATTTTTTTCTCGAAAAAAAAACTTATGGATGGAAGATTGTTATATGAATCGTAAATAATATTTTTCAACACATTTTTCAATTTTTTTTCGTATTTTCTTAATATATTACAAAATAATTTATTTATTTTTTCTTTGAGTTACAAAATTGATATTGTTTTCTTTTTATTTTCGTTGCAGACAATAAAAAAATTTCAAAAAATGTAAATCATGGGGTTTTATTAAAGTCGATTTTTTTTGTCTAAAAATGTAAGAGATAGGTGACATTTATTTTAACTGAAAATAATAATTTCTTTTCAATCAGTGGCTTAAAATTGCAAGAAAAACGAATTTGTGATGATGTTTTTTTATTGAATTTGTTATTTGCTAATCATGACGAAATCTGTGACCACGAATTATCTTTTTTGTTGAAAATTATTACAATGTTTTAATTTCTTTAATTTTCATTAATATCAGATTATATTACTTCAGGAAATTAAATTTCCTTCGCATATCAAAAACATCTGTGGATTTCAGAAAATTTTTTTTCTATGATATAGTAGTTAGTGTGCATCATGTCCAATTGCAACGTACGATTAAAATTTTTTAATTTCCGAAAAAAAAAATAATTTTTGAAAAATAAAAAATAAATTTATTAAATAATTAGAATAATTTTTATTCACTTGACCTTGAATGTAAATAGAAATAGTTTTAGTAAAATAATAATGTATTTTTAACAAAAAATTGTTGTTAACTTGTTTTGATTACCTGTAATTACATAACAAGCAAACAGTACCTATCTAAACCTGTAAAATTTTTAATTTTAATTTTATGTTCTGAAGATGATCAGATAGATGGAATACCTACATGTAAAAATATTAATTTTTCTATTGAAAAATTTTTAAAAAAAGTGGATTTTGTAAAAATAAATAAAAGTCAAACAAATATAATATTTGTTGTTTTACTTTGAATATGGAATTCCACAAAGTAAATCTCAACACAATGAATAAATTTTTTAACTTTTTCGAAAAATAAAGTTGTTTTTATAACTTAGGGAAAAATACACATGTAAAAGAATTTGCTACAAGTCTAAATACACGTCTAATTTAATAGATTACAAGGATATTTCTTTTAAGTGCTTTTAACGCGAAAACCCGATTTTCTGCGTTTTTCTATCATTCGAAATGTTTTAAAAGCTTATACTTCTTTAAAAAGCGCAATCAAGTATTTTAAAGTTTAAAAAAATTGTCATTTTAAGAGGCCAGAATAATTTATCTCGGGTTTTAAATAAATCGTGGAAAGAATGAGGAGACTTATTTAAATCAATTAAAATAGCAATAATTAATACAAATAAAGCGTTGATATTGATCACGTTAATTTATCGAATGATTTCAGATGATTTGCTTGGATCTAAAGTTTTAGATGTATGGGTTTTGTACAAATCGTGAAAAGACTTAGAGAACTTTCTCTGTCCGATAAACCTAAATTTTACTTAATTTTTAATATAGGTCAAAATATATAAATTCGATTTTCATAGAATACGTATAAAGCGTTATGTTGAAAACTTTGGTTTTCTCGAATGGATACCCACAAATCTATTCATTGTGCTTTAAATGAAAGGTAAAACATTGTAGAAAATAATAATGAAATGTAAATATCCTGGCATAACTAATAGATTGAGAATAATAATTGGGATATCAATTAGCGGTTTTGTTTCATGTGGTCCCCAATTTGATTGGTGGATAGACAGACACAGGCTTTTATGTGTACATAGCCTAGTATTGAATTTAAATATATTCAAATATTGTGTATTTAATATGTCGATACATTGGACGTTTGGTTACTTAGGGCAGGATTTTTATGTTATGCTCCATATTTTTATTTTTAATCGAAACTGAGAAAAGTTTTATTCTTATCTGAAAAAAAAAGATTGTCACTTAAATGACTCTTCCAGAAGCTGAAAATATACCTTGTTAATTTTCAGCATACGTACTTGAATAAAATATTTTCAAATCCAAGAGATTCAAGATAAGTGTCTAGTCCGAAAAATTGGTTTTGACTTGCTTTGATCTAATGCCAAAATCCGAAACAATCCCCTTAAAAAAATTCAGAAAATCGAAAAAAAATTTTCGTTTTAGATTTGAATAAAACCCACATTATAAGGTAATTTCGCCCCAAAAATTCCAAAAATCGGGTTCATTTAACATTTACACGATTAGTTTTACAGAAAACGTCAAAAATCGACCCAAGATATCGTTTTTCTTAGAAACTACTACCTCAATCTGCAAATGAATTTTTTGGGTCAAAATTACCTTATAAACTGAGTTTTATCGGATTCCGAAACAAAAATTTTTTTGATAATTTCTCGATTTTTTTGAAGGGGTACCCCTTAAAAAAATTTCCAAAAAAATCGAAAAAAAATTTTCGTTTCCGATTTGGATAAAACTCACATTATAAGGTAATTTCGACCCAAAAATTCCAAAAATCGGGTTCATTTAACATTTAAACGATTAGTTTTCGACAAAAAGTCAAAGGCCGATTGAGGTAGTAATCGGAAAATGAACCAAATTTTTTAATTTTTTGGGAACATATGGACTGTAAGAATCTCTTCAAAAAGCGTTTTTTGCTTACTAACGATAACGCCTACTTCTAAATATAACAATTTCAAAATATAACAATTTAAAATTTTTAAGATTATTATAGTACAATATCCGAATTAAGGTCGACCTTCACCCATCTGTTTACCGAATGAAAGTTATTTTTTATGAAATGTAAAATATTTACAAATATCCCTGTTGTGGGTTGCCCTAAAAAATATGGTCCAGACAACTTTTAATAAAAATATCAAAACTTGGAAAGCTTGTAAACTTTATTTTTTGACTGATATTTTGTGGACAATCATATAGCACCGTATTTGCAATAAAATTATCTTTATTTATATATGTGAGGCAATGAATTAACAGATGAACGTAATTACTATTCACAACTTGTATAAATGCGAAAATAGTGAACGAAAAGAGGCAGACAGCATAGCTGCTGCATATTCTTTATGGCTTTTACTTTCGAGTAGATCAATATTCGTTAGATATGTAAGTCAGTGAAAAATTTCAAAAAATTTTACTCTTGATATTTTCACTAAAAGTAGTCTTGACCACATTTTTTTAAGCAACCCATTGCAGGGATATTTGTTAACATTTTATATTTCATAAAAAATAACTTTCATTCGGTAAACAGATGGGTGAAGGTCGATCCTAATTGGGATCTTAGACTATTACACAGTTTGTTTCAAGTAAATATAAGTGTATGAAAAGGGAATTCAACAATCTTTCTTCCGGAATCCATAAAAATCCAAACCCTAATCATATAATAATGTACATAACCGTTGATGATGATCATATGATGAAGGCCTACAAATTTAATGTTTAATTTAGCATGTTGTCTCCCACAATCATGGTTTATTATTATATTATTTAGTACATCTATACATACCTATATACAGAGGTTCAATAGGCTTTTACATCCAGTAATATATATGTATATGTTTGATAGCCACAAGGCAGTCACATTCACCATTCAATGTGCATGAATGTAGGTAGTATAGTAGTACCAAACACTACCATGATGCATCAATCCAACCATCCATACTGGTGAATAGGTATAGGTACCTACAGGATAACTCCTGGTATATCCTTTATACGAAGGTTTGATACATATTATATAACAACATAGTATAATACAATCAATTAAATTCAATAATCATGATTGATAGTATACATCAAGTTTTTGAATTATACAGTGTGTTTATTGTAACTCTGGTATGGCTAAGGTGGCTATGTTAACAACAAGAAGTGAAAACAAACAATTGACTGCGTTAATTGTTGAAATACTATGTATAGACAGTGTTGATTACTCTACCACATTACACATATACATACATGACACACATACATAACTGATAATCCCATATTTATACATATCTACTATAAAATTTGCATCTAATGTGTGCCCTTGTGAGCAAACAGTGATATTTACATAAAAATGTTTCAAACAAAAGTTGTTTATTTTATAAGGAACATTTTTTACATTTAAACTTTTGTTCTATCTCTAGCGGTTTACAAGATTGGTGCTACGGACCCAAGATCCAATTGACCTATGTTGCTTATTTACGAACTCCACCTCACTTTTTACGTCCTGAGTACGCTGTAAAAATTTCAGCTCCATATCTATTTTCGTTTTTGAGTTATCGTGTCCACAGGCGAACGGACGGTTACAAACTTGGGACTAAACTTAGTATACCATTTTATACCGTTTATGCATGGTAAAACAAGACAGACTAAATACTGACCTGCATAAGTAATTACAAGATTCGTAGTTGAAACTAACTTGTTTTCATCTGGATGCCTTGTTTTGTCCTTGGCTCGGGTACAAAAAAAGCTCGTTTTTAGCGAAATCGAACAAGACGAGGCGACTTCTTGCTACTTCGTGAAAGCGTGGTGGAGGCATTACAGTAAACTCTCTTTATATATATTCGCGTAATACACATAAAATATATTTGAATCCTACCCAGATGACATACAAGTAGAGATGTTTACATATATAAATATCAAATATTTGTAAACACATTTCATTACTAACATAATAATTTATAATTTTAGTACGATACTGTATACATATATTGTTCATTGATTTTACAAAACATTTTGATTGCCTCCAATCATTTTATGTAAAATACCAATATCATATACAGGATTGTTCAATTATATGTTACCACTTGCATTTTGTAGTACTTTTTAATTTCTATCCTTTGCAAACTGAAAGTATTACCAACCAACTGACTTTCATAGAAAGAACACAGCTGCTGGCTTCTTTCTCTTCCAAAATCAGTTTGGTAGCTGTATGTAGTCTGAAAGGATGCAATTAAAAATTAAATCCTATCATATAAGTGGTAATATTTTATTAAACAACCCTGTATATTTATTAATTATGTATTCCAAAACATACATATTCAGTAATTATTTGCTAAAATTTGTAAAACAATATTTCATAGAAAACTAACCGATATTTACGTTTTAGAACAAGCATGTACAAAGTAGTATTAACAGTCGGAATATATATAAATTTTCGTAATTATGAAAATAGTAGGTAGTACTAAAAGTACAGAAAGTTTCAGAATATTTATAACTTCTCTTAATACTAAAACTATGAAAATCAGGTTGTTACCAGGGATCTGGGAGTTTTCTTTCGAACTACAAGCTGCAATTGCTCCTGAAAAAAGAAATCTTAAAAAATATCTCTCGGAGAGAGAGAGAGAGCTTTCCTCAGCTTACTATAGGCTCATTTAGATCCTCAACTTTTCCCCTTTCTTGTCGTTTATCAACAAATCTCCACGAAGGTTTCACGAAACTAATGCATGCTACTCTGTGCGCACAGAGCTACGCTTAATCAGTCAAATTGTTTTAATAAATGGATTAGAGTATAAAAAAAGCTCAAAATATTAGCATGAAATTTCCTTCGTTCTAAACATTCTTAAACTTTTCAAAAGATCTTTTCAAATGATATTGTCAGACACGTTTAAAACAAAAACTCCAATTTATAGGATATTAAATCGTGAAGCATGTTGTACTAAATGCAATGCAAGAGCTAAAATATAATAATTGAATTGCTGTGAATTTTATTTATTACTTTATATGGATATGGTTCTGGTCTTAACAACAAAATTGTTGATAGAAATACAAATTCATTTTAATTACGTAACTAATAATTTATATATTTTCTAAAATTGAAAATAAATATTTGCTTTTACTAATTTTCGATAATTAATCTAATAAATTGAATTTGCATTGCATACTTTTACATAACCATAAAAGTTATATATATTTTTTGAATAAAACTCTCATAGACGAACCTCTATCCCAAAGTTAGTAAGTAAAATAATGTAAAAGGCGCTCATTAATTTACATAAAGTCATGAAGTTAAAAAATTCGTTTTTTTTGGGATACACAAGCAAGTTTGATCCGATCTTATTGGAATTTTTTTTGAAACCCACTAATTTTGGGTCATTCTTATCAACTGTGTTGCCAATTTTTCACTAGCTGTCACTGATGGGCTTAATTCCGGGACCAGGACTCCACATTCTTGAAACGTATTATAGCTAGATTAATTTTGATCACAAATTTGAAAAGTATGACCCAAATTTAGCAGGATTACAAACTTTGTTGATCAAAATTGGATAAAATTTGGATGTGATATAGCAAAATTAAATTTTTTGGATTCTGATGACGTCATAAAGTTTAAAAATTTTATTTTTTTGATAACATAAACTAATTTGATGCGATCTTATTGGCTAGCTTTCATTAATGTGCTGAATTCCGCAAACACGACTCCACATTCTGGAAACCTATTCGAGCTAGGTTAATTTTGATTACAAATTTGAAAATGATGACTCAAATTTAGTAGGATTACATACTTGATTTATCCAAATTGGATAAAATTTGGATGTGATAGAGCAAATTTAAATTTGTAATTTGAGATTTTTAATCGAAAAAAAAAAAAAATTATTTATTATAATTTGTAAGTAACAAAATTTTGCATGCATTTTTTAAAACATTTTTAATGCACATTTAACTAAATTATCCAAATATAAGCAACCAAGCAGCAGTTCATTTAAAAACTATTTTCATACACATTTTAATGAAAATAAAATAACTTTCTTAACATTACGTTATTTAAATACATTATTCATGAACCATAGATCTTAAACAGCATCATCATATATTATAACACACACTTGACGAATAAAATATGAAAAAGTAATGTTTGTTTTTTTGTTTGTTTTTCATAAAAATTTTTCCGTACAAAATCTTTTTATAATATTTTTCTTTCATTCGTTTTTGATTCTTTTATGGCAATTTTATGTAAATTATCAAGTAATATAGAAATGTGACGTCATTATACTACAATCTTATGTGTTGTATAATGTTTGTTTAGTTTGTTTACTTGCTGTGGCGTTTGATTCAAACAAACAAAATTGAATAGGAATTCAAAATAAAAATAACCAATTTTTATTTTGAAGGTCATATGACTATTAGTAGAAAAGACAATGATCCTGTAATATCTCTTTGTGAAGATATATAGAATTCAGCTAAAAAAAAAGATAGTCAATCAGGGTGATTATCGACAGAAGTGAAATAATAAAACTTTGGAATAACTGTGTTTTTATTCCATGTGTATATGTAATATATCTCAAGGTGTATTAAGTTTAGTCCCAAGTTTGTAACGCTTAAAAATATTAATGCTACGAACAAAATTTTGGTATAGGTGTTCATAAAATCACCTGATTAGTACATTTCCGTTTGTCCGTCTGTGTACAGGATAACTAAAAGACAGAAAAATATATCGAGCTGAAATTTTTATAGCATGCTGACGGCATAACAAGTAAGGTCGAGTTCGTAAATGACCAACATAGATCAATCGGGTCTTGAGTCCGTAGGAACCATCTTGTAAACTGTTAGATAAAAACAAAAGTTCAATATAAAAAATGGTCCTTATGAAAATATAAACAACTTTTGTTCGAAACTTTTTGTTGTAAACCTCACTGTTTATTGTATAGTATGTATTATATGGGAATATCAGTTATGTATGTGTGACAGGTATGTATGTGTATTACATTTTCTTTGTAGACATAAAGGACAACGATTGAAATTTCAAATCGGAATTAAAACACGGATGTGAAATTTTTCAGAAGGCTGAATGGGCGGTTAACGTTTAAAGTTTTCCTACCCTCTCGCAAACCCACTGAATGTATTTTTGTACCCGAAAGAACTACAATCTAAACACAAATGGATACTCTTTATTGGCAATTTTCTGGATTGCCGCCTATGATTATCATACTTTTTTCCCATGGTTGATGCCCCACTTTGCCTACTGAATTCACCGGGAAAGAAAACTGATTTTCTTTTTGATCTGAAAGGACTAAAAGGCAAGATGAATCCTCGTATCAAGCTGAAACTATTAACATTTTTAATCAACCTACAAAGGTTCAGAAATAAATCTACCTTTTAAAAAAATTTTTAAAGTGAATCAGCTTGTATGAAAATAAAGTTGTTTTTCTTTACTTTTTATTTTGAATTCACCACCAACGATGAAAAATGAATACGATATGACTATTATTATATTTGAAAGTATGAGACAGAGAATAATAACATTAATAATAATAATAATACAGTTTCTTTTTTTTTTGGGAGAAAAGAGAATGTGAAAATATGGTAATCTTTTTCATTTATTGAGACTGTTCTCTTTTGTGAAATATGTATTATTTTAATAATGACTTTTGAATATTCTTGTAAAGACTGTTTGTTTGTATGAATGGTATGAAAGTAATAATAATATATTATTGTGTTTACATCAAACAGAACGAAAGTAGTGTAGAAAAAAAAAGTATTTTAAAGAGTATAATGGGTTTTGGTATGTTTTTTGGTGGAAATGTAGGTAATTTTACGTCTGTATACAGGTTATTTATCAAACAAGGACTTTCAGATTTCGTCAGCTCAATTTCTTGGGCCATATTATTAGAAAAAAGTGCCTAGAATATGATATCCTTACAGGAAAATTTTTAGAGTCTTTGGCGAGAGGAAGAAAACGTCATAGTCATCTTAAAAGCTTAAAATTAAACATATCTTATATTGACATTCTTCATTTCGCTAACGACAGGGACGGGTGGAATGCCATAATTACCAAAGTTTTTTAATCAAACATGGTACGTCATTGATTGATTGATACAGGTTATTTAGTTACACAGAAAGAATGAAAATTTTCCAAATGTAGATCGCGCTTGGCGGATTTAAGCCAAGGATGGTGACCCTTTATGTATCAACGTTCCACTTTTTCTAAAGAATTGTTTAATGAGGCCATTGACGTGCCATTGAACATTGGTATGACAACTTTTTCAACTAAATTGATTATTATGCGTCATTAGTGCACGCTCCTAAGATCACTTGCGTTAATAATAATATAATACTTCATTGTAAACTTTCTGATCAATGGCGTGCCCGTTTATAGGATCTTATATATCATTTTTTAGAAGTTCTATTGATTCAATAACTTTTAATCTTAACAAATTATCTATTAAACATCTGGATTGTGAATCTATAAGCTTATCTTAAAAAAAATCAATTAAAAAATGCGGTCCTCACATAGTCCAAGCTCAAATATTGTCAGCTCTTCGTCTATTAAAAGGAAGAGCTTCTTTATTAAACAGATTGAAAGAAAGTGAGATAATTAGATAATTAAATGCGACGAGCGATAAAGACAGCATGTAATATGCTATAAATTGCCAAATACAGTTTTTTTTTTTTTTTAATTTTGCGTTTTGATCACTCCTTCAAACTAAGCCATAATACATATCTTCTGTTTAATTGGTTTGTTATTTCATGCTTGTCTTAAATTTTTATGAATTGATTTATTTAATTATCTCGAAAATTAGGCCTCAAGACCAAAAAGCTTTTTTTTCTTATTTTTCATCTCATTCAAGAAGGGAAGATGACTGCATTCAATTATAGGACACCTTGTGTGTTTTAATTAAGGTAGTTCACTCGTAAAATAGCCTTGCAATGATTAAGGGCTTCCTTGATGTCTAAACAACTTTATGAAAAAAAAGTTTAAATATCTCAAAGGCAATCAGTACCAACAAACTATTTGGATGTTACCGAACATCTGAATATAGAGGTGATTTTTCACATAAGAGTTTTTTTTTCTTCAAATATATCTTTTAAACGATTTAAATTAAAAGCTCAAACTTCAAAAAATATTTGATGTCTTTTATTAAACGAAAATGGGTGTATTTTTCTATTTGAGAGATGGAAAAAAGATATTTGATTTGCCACATCTAACTATATTATGAGAAGAAAAACACACGAGCCAGCACGTCTTCTGTAGTTAAAGTATGTTATAATGAAAAGCTTCTTCGAGGTGAAACCCTATTAAATATATAACAATTTCCTAGCTAATTTTTTAGTAAAGTTGTAAGGATTATTAATATCTGCTGGAAACTAGTATCATACGTAATATTTTTATCAATCGTTCCATCGTATGTTTTTTGCTAGTTTTTCCAAGTCATAGATTTTTACCGATTTTAATACCATAAGTAAGAGTTATTTTAAAACAAGGGGTAAGCTTTTTTATATAATCCTTCTCTATAACTAATAAAGAAGGAACTACTCTTACAATCTAGAAGGCTTTTTGACCCTGTATTATAGGTTAACTTTCAAACAGTTTAAATGAGTGTCGCCTGAATCCATTTCTTCGCACGATCCACTAGATTAATAATACTTTGTATATTCAAAATTGTTAAAACAATATCTTATCTGTGCTACCATAGTTTTAAGTTTATTATTTAAATGACAATTTCGTATCAAATAGTCAATTTTGTGTGTTACGAGTTAGAACTAAAAGTCGTTCCAACGCTAGCTTCTTCTTCATCGTCTTCTCAGTTCATTGTAATATGGAAATGAGTTGTAGATTGAAGTGAACGCCTCTAGGGTATTTTACACAATGCTCTTGAATAATGTTTTAGTGTTATATATATATGTACAGGAGGTACCAGGAAATATGAGCTAGCCTATAGTCATTCTTAGGTTTTACACATCAAATAAAAAAAAAACTTACACTTTCCGTGTGGATGTTTTATTCCTGGAATACGAAATTTCATTATCTATTTATTTTAATTAAGTGACGTTTATGACAATGTTTTTCTCTTGGACGTATTCAACACGATTTTCGTATGCGGGGATTTCTTTTTCAGTATGCTCTAAGAGTTTTTAACACCCTTACGAGCTTGATATTGATGAATATTCTTCAATATTAGAACTAAATCAAAATTTATTTGATGAAATAGTTGACAAATCAGGGTGTGTGCCTTCAGATCCTTAGACTTTGGAGTTTTGATCGACGGATACGTCGTTCTTTTTATGAGTTATGCCAACCAAAAAATTTATATTTTTTATTCTTCTCTTCCATGTGTGGTGTAATTGAGTTTAGGTATCAGCCCTGGTCGCAGGTGCAAGTACAAGGTTGCTTGAAGAGTCTTCGGAAATTTCCGATTATTGGAAGTGATATCCGGCGGTACATATTTATTCAGACTTTATTCAATTGAAACGCTCTTTTTTAAAAATAGTTCCTCGCATAGTTCGAATTTGTCGCTCGCGATAATAAAATTTTCATTTCCAACATTTCTTAATAGAACTCTCTCCACCTTCCCATGTTTCTAATGGTGCTAAGATGAAGTTTAATAAATACTAACTAGATTCTGCTAAATTGAACTACGATATCAAACCAGCCCGAATTTTTGTAACATATTGTATTTATCGTAGCGTTACTTGGTACTTCACCGTTTGTCAAAATAGTCATCATCATTGTTCTATTTATATATGTTCCTTAAGGAATGAATCTGTTTTAGTAAGACCAACCAGACCACCAAGTAACTACAGTACTCACATCAATGTACATCTACATATATTTGAATTACTCTGGTGTGGAAAGAATTTCGCTTATATGCATTGAATATTTATTACCCACGATATTCACAACGTATAACCTCCTTATTAAATTGTCCCCGTAATTGAGTTAAAAATATACTTTAGCCTTTTTGTTTTTTTTTTTTTTTTTACTGGATTGTTTTAATAAAAACACAATTTTAATGCATTTATTTATAAACCAAATATTAGGGCTAATATTGGGGCCAGGCATGAAGACGAACAGCAAATAATAGGAAAATTTCAAATGGGTATAAAATATCGCGTTATAAATATATTATAATCACTTTGCGATATTTAACTGTTTGGTACTTGGCCACTTTTGTTGTTGTTTGATATCTCGGCTTCGCCTCGGCTTTTATATCAGAAACGCTAGGCCTTCCAACATTCTAGCCATGGATTTTATACTCGGTATCACTATGTCAGGATCAGTGTGAACGCCATATTGATTCGACCATTGTGGGCGGACGTATCATTGAAGTACGGGTGTCAGGTCCTCACTGGTTGGCGATACCCACAATACTTCTGGTGGATAGCCCTAACTGTAAAATTATTTATGCTAATATAGACACTAGAATATCTGCCTCTATACCATATCAGAATTGTAGTAGATGCCATACATTTCTTCTTTTTTGTATCTATCCGCAAGTAAGGTCTTTTGAATCCCATTTTAACTCCTAGAAAAAAGAACTTTTGTTGTTTGCTAGAGTGTTGCTATGCTATCGTGATACAACCGCCACTCTTCCTGGAGCTAAATGCGACGGGACTTTAGACTGAGGAATCAAGAAAAATTACCACTTGGAAATTTATTTAACGATGTCGTACTGGTAACAACTTAAACAAACGTTCTCTTTTTTAGAGATATTAGTGACGAAATATTTTGAGATTTTTTCATATTTTATTTGTGAAACATTTCAATGCAAATACATGACAAACACTTTTCAAACTTTTATATAGATTCTATATCAAAACTTTCGTTAATTGAATCCTAATTTTATTCAAACACTTTGTACATACGAAAATTTACATAACCTCAAAAGATAAATTTATTTATTTAATAGCTAACACAGTGCTATCATACTTTATAATCGTATATATCGCTTTAAACAACCCAAACCTTTTCTGGAGATGTATTTTATTTGTCTATCAATTTCTAAAGGTATTCTGTATATCTATATCCATTAAATATATCTCTATACATTGAATTGATAATGGCTTAGGAACGAGGCATCTATTTTCTAGGAATGGGGAAGAGAGGGTAAAGAAAATTACATATCCAAGTATATTTATATAGAGATAACGACTTATCCAAAAAGTTTATACAACATAGAAACTTGTCAATTAAAATGATGAATAAATAATTTTTATTCGAAAATAATTATATATATAGTTATACATCGTTTTTCCCTAATTTTCTCATAAAATTGTTGTTACTTTTATGTATATATATACAAGAAAAATTTGTTTATTTTGTCTGTATTTGTACATTAAAGTAATTTTTTTTTCAAAAATAATTTATTTTCGATTGATTTTTTTTATTTTTTTATGAACTTTAAATTGAAATCAATTTTCTCACCTTTGATGAAAATTCGAATAAATATAAGAGTGTTTATTTTTTTAATTGAAATTTTCCTTTTTTTTCAGCGAACGTAAACTTTATATAAAATTTGTACAAAAATTCAAATTTTTCCAAAGTTTAAAAAAGTGGTATAGATAAAAAATTAATGTTTTTGAGCGACTCAAAAAGTGACTTCAAATGTGTAAACAGTTCATACGTTTACAAAAAGAAAAGGTTGATTTTGATCAGGCGAAGATTGTAAAGAGTCAAAACACGAAATGCGTTTTTATATCTCAATTTAAGTCGAGACGAGCAAGATGTTTGCGTTTAATCTCGAGATAACATTAATCCAAAAAATTAGCAAAATATTCTGGGGAAAATGGTTTTTAATTCCTTACCAAAACAAAATGTAAAAACGCCATCGACGGAAAATTATTTTTCTGGAAATTTGAAGAAATGCAAGTATTATCCCATCTATTGTGTTTGTTTTTCACTCTCCAAGTTTATCGATGTTTTGTGTTAGTTTTGTTCAAAATCATGAAGTTATCGAGAGTTTTTTTCACCCCCTTTTAAAAAAATGGGGTGTTATAAGTTTGACCGCTTTGTGTGTGTGTCTGTCTGTTTGTTTGTGGCATCATAGCACATAAACGGATGAACCCATTTTGAGTTTTTTGGCTTTGTTTGAAAGTTAATTTAATGAAGAGTGTCAAATGCTATGTTTCAAATGCGAGTTTAGGGTTCCGTAGGCAAAAAATCGGAGGTTTTTTTAATTTTGTAAATTTCCCTTATTGTTGCTACAAAACAATTTTGACAGGGTTTAATTATTGATAAAACCGCATTGAAAGCCAAAAAGCATCCAATAAATTACAATTAAGATAATAAACTTCGAAAATAATTGATATAAACGACATGCTTTAAATATTTCCCTCTAAAACATTGAAAAATTAAAATATTTTCTCAACACATTATAAAATATTTTCGTTCTTCGGTTTAGATAAAGCATGTTGTAGTAAAATTGTTAAAATTATTATATACTAAGATTTTCACTTACAAAATTTATACTATCATGTAAATCACATTTGGGTTTTTTGGAATTTATAAATAGTTTTACAATTATTATATGTGTTGTGTTGTTGTGAGAGAAAAAGATATTCAAATACATTTAAGCAATCTATCTCATTTTCTTATAAACCATATTATTTATATCGGATGTCCTCAAATAACTTTTCCTGAATAATTGCAAATATCTATATGAATAACATTTTGTCCATGTATTCCAGACTTTTAGCTGGAGAGTGAAAAACCTTGCCAATGGAAATTATCACAAAAATCGATCAATTATAAAAGCGCGAATCTTGGAGCTCAAGCAAGAATTACTAAAACGTGGAAGTGGAACCCGGCCTAAAAAAAGGGGTGTTATAAGTTTGACCGCTCTATGTGTGTGTGTCTGTGGCATCGTAGAGCCTAAACGGATGAACCGATTTTGATTTTTTTAGCTTCGTTTGAAACGTAATTTCAGCTTGGAAAAGGCTTAAAGGAAAAAAATAATTTAATGAAGAATGTTCTTAGATGTGGAATCAAGCAAAAAAGCATATTAAAATCGTTAACATAAAAGTATGCATAATATGACCCAAAATAAAACGCATTTTGGGTCAAATGTAGTGTCAATCACATATAAAATCATCTTTAGATAAAAATTTATTTATTATTATTAGTTATATTATTATTATTAATATTATTAGTTTTTGATTAGTAATTTTTTTGCTAAGAGACAAAATTTAATCCAATTAATTTTTTAAACACCAAAATTGTTACTTGTTCAGTTCGCTGTTGCGTTAAACTGAAGACACAGAAACAATAATTCTATAACGTTAATTCTATTATTTCATGGTAAAGTAGAATTTTCGAGAACCATCTGTATCTATGTAAAGAAATGCATTTCTTTAATTAATTACCCCAGCGCTCACTTGACCGCGGGTTGGTATGTTCGTATGTTAATTGTTGTTACTATAGATTTGCTTTTGTATAAATCATAATAAAAAACTAGATATAGTTTGATAACTCGAGAGGGAATAAATGTCATTGTGAGAATTGACATTATTGTCGTTTCTCTTTTCAGAGCAACACAAGTGTTTATTCAAAACTGTCATTTATTTCCAAGATTCACATTATAAAACGACAATTTCGTCAAGAAAAAAATAGATAAACAAGAAGAAAGAAATATATTTATATATATACATTAAAACAATGGAAAAATTACAATTCACTTTCAAGCTTTTACCGAGCTCAGATAATAAGTCAAATATTATATGTGTAACTTCAATTGCGACTCCAGATGGGCGGAATTTCGAAGTGCCTGATGACTTAAAACCAGCAAAAAATCACACTTATGTTATTGCAACAAATACTTTTGAGAAAGTCAAAAACTCTTTAAAAAGAAGAAATCAATACAGAAAGGTATGGATTGCATTAGATGAAAATTTAAGGAGTACCTATTTAGATGATGAAGAAAATATTCAATTTGGAAATACCTACTTGGAAGAGACAATCATAGAAAATTCAGTGCAAAACATTTCAACCAATAATGGTGGTGATAATGAAAGCAAATTAAAAAATTTAGCTAAAGTAGCTGAGAGATTCACAATTAATAAATTTTCTAACAGAACATCAAACGCCTCACAGTGGTTGAAGGAGTTTGAACAAGAATGCACAAGGTTTGGTATAAATCAAGAAGAAAAAAAAATAGAAATCTTGAAGTTCCTTTTAGAAAAACAATGTCACGATTGGTATAGCAGCATGCTAATAAAATATACCGTAGAGTCCAATTGGAACACATGGACTGCAAAATTTCTTGAAACTTATGAAATTAAAGGTTGGTCACAAGTTAAATATGCCTTTAATTTTAGATACCAGACGGGCCCAATATTAGAATATGCAACAAAGAAGGAGAGGTTGATTCTTGAAGTGAATAGAAACATAGATGATTCTACAATGATATACTTAATAGTAATGGGATTACCGGACAATATTATGAATAAAATAAAAAAAGAATCACTAAAGACAACCACAGATTTATTTAAAGAGATTAGCCAGTATGAGTTCTTAGCAAGGAAGAAAGAAACAGAGAAACAAAAAACAACAAAATCAGATTATAAAGAACCAGGTCAGAGAACTCCGTGCTCTATATGCAATAGATTAAAAAAAGGAGTACGTTATCACCCAGAGAATAAATGTTACTACAAAGAAAATGATTATACAAAAAGAGTTCAAACAGTAAACAATGCTATTGATGCAGAATTAATTGAAGAAGAACAAAAAAACGAATAATGCCATTAATTGCAGTCAAACTACTAATTAATGATATAACAGAGGTGCTAGGAGTATATGATTCAGGTGCCAATATTTCATTAATTAATTCAAAATTATTAAAAATAAAAGAAAATAAAAATAATAATAATCAGATTAATTTAAAGACAATTAATGGTAATCAAAAAACTTGTGGTTTGACTAAATTAAAAATTAAAATATTTAACATAGAAAAATTAGTTTGTTGTCATATTATTGATAATGAAGATTTCAAATACGATTTTTTAATCGGACTAGATTTAATAAAAGAGTTTCATTTAACTCAAGATGAAAACCTTGAAATAAAACAAGGAAGAGAAAAAGATGATGTAAAGAAAATTGATAATAAAGATATTACATCAAATTTTGAGAAAATAGAAAAAGAGTGTTTTAAAAGAAGTTCAGTGAACTTTAACGAGCACATAGAAAATACAGAATATAATATTGATAAAAATTTATCAGAAGATGAAGAAAGAGAAATAAAACTTCTAATCGATAAAAATAAAAGTTTGTTTGCAAAAGATAAATATGATATAGGCACAGTTAAAGAATACGAAGCCAGAATTGACCTAACGGTAGAAAAATATTGCAGCAAAAGACCCTACAGATGTTCGATTGAAGATAGAAAAGAAATTGAAACACAGATATCAAGATTGCTAGAGAGAGGACTAATAGAAGAATCGTACAGTCCCTTTGCGGCTCCGGTAACACTAGCAGAAAAAAAAGGTGAAGGTAAAACAAGAATGTGCATAGATTTCAGGGATTTAAATAAAATAATTGTTCCTCAAGCACAACCGTTTCCGATAATTGAAGATCTTATGGTAAAGACAAGAAATTGCAAATATTTCTCAAGTTTAGACATAAACTCTGCTTTTTGGTCTATACCATTACGAGTTGGGGATAGGAAAAAAACGGGATTTGTGACTCAAGAAGGACATTATCAATGGACAGTGATGCCATTCGGTCTAAAGACTTCTCCAGCTATCTTCCAAAGGATACTAAGTAATATTTTAAGGAAATACAAGCTGACAGAATTTGCAGTTAACTATATAGATGATATTTTGGTGTTTTCAAAATCCTTTAATGACCATAAGCAACATTTAGAGAAATTGTTTAATGCAATTAAAATAGAAGGGTTTAGACTAAAATTCGTAAAATGCCATTTTGCAGCAAGCTGGGCAAAATATCTTGGTCACATAATAGAAAATAATACAGTAAGACCATTAAAAGATAACCTAATAGCAATAAAGAATTTTCCAATACCAAAAACGCAAAAAAATGTAAGACAATTTTTGGGGAAAATAAATTTCTACAACGAATACATACCGAAGAACGCAATTCTTCTGGATCCATTGCATAATTTATTAAGGAAAAACATAAAATTTATCTGGTCAGATAAATGTCAAGAAACATTTGATAAGGTAAAGGAAATGTTATGCTCGCAACCAATTCTGGAAATCTTTGATAATGAACTGCCAATAAAAATCTACACAGATGCGAGTCTACTAGGTGTTGGAGCAACACTTAAACAGATACAACAGAATGGTGAAGAAAAGCCTGTAGCTTACTTCTCAAAGAAATTAAATGAAGCTCAAAAGAAAAAAAAAGCTATCTATTTGGAATGTTTAGCCATAAAAGAAGCTTTGCGTTACTGGCAATACTGGTTGATCGGAAAACAGTTTTTGGTAATCACAGACCATAAACCTCTAGAGGATCTAAACATAAGATCAAGACCAGACGAAGAACTGGGAGATATGACGTACTATTTATCACAGTATGATTTCAAAATAAAATATGCACCTGGAAAAAGTAACGTAGAAGCTGATTGCCTTAGCAGAAACCCAGTATTAGAAGCTAATGCGAATGAAGATGAACAACTTAAAGTTGTAAATTTAATAACATTAAATGAAATAATAATAGATCAAGAACAAAATGGCGATCTACAACAAAAAAAAGAAAAATTAATATTAAGAAATAATGTATATTACAAGATACATAACAAAACAGAAAAAATAATAATATCGGAAGACTTTAGTAAGAAATTAGTAAAACAGATCCATGAAGAGATGTGTCACATAGGCATTAAACAAACCCAAAGAAAAATTGGTACAACATATACAGCAAAGAATTTGACAACAAATATTAAAAAAATAATAAACAACTGCGAGATCTGTATAAAAAATAAGTCAAGAGGCGCAAAAAAGTATGGTTTAATGTCACATCTGGGACCGGCAACCAGACCTTTTGAAATAGTATCAATTGATACAATAGGGGGTTTTGGTGGATCTAGATCAACAAAGAAATACTTGCATCTTTTAGTGGATCACTTTACAAGGTATGCATTTATAGTGACATCAAAAACCCAAATGTCAAATGACTTTATAAAACTAATTAAAAATACTAATGAAACCGAAAAAATAGAAACACTCCTTACGGATCAATATCCAGGAATAAATTCAAAAGAATTTAAGAAATTCTTAAAAGAAAACAATACAACTATAATATTTACGGCAGTAAACTCACCATTTTCAAACGGATTAAACGAAAGATTAAATCAAACATTAGTAAACAAAATAAGATGTAAAATAAATGAGAAAGGAAAAAAATTAGCATGGACATCAATCGCACATGAATGCGTAAAAAGGTACAATGAAACAGAGCATACAGTTACAGGATTTGCCCCCAAATACCTGTTGAATGGCACAGATGTATCGATATTACCAGATGAACTTAAACATAATAAATCAAAACAAGAATGGATATCAGATAGATTGATAGCATTAAAAAATACAATTCGGTCACATAAATATAACAAACAACAATTTGATAAACATAGAAAGCAACATGTATTTGAAAAAGGAGATTTGGTCTACATAGAAAATGGAAACAAACTAAACAGAAAAAAATTAGATGAACTGAAAATAGGACCATTCCAAATACTGGAAAAAATATCTGATTCTATTTACAAAATAAACACAGGGCGTGGAAAATTAGAATCTAATTTTTTTCACATAACTAAACTAATACCAAAAGATGTAGAATATGAAGAAGATGAAAAGAAAAATTAAGAATCAATAGAAGATAGTATTATATATTGAAATATCTTAAAATTTTACTAAATACGTAAAATTTTACCCAAAGGGGGGAGATGTAAAGAAATGCATTTCTTTAATTAATTACCCCAGCGCTCACTTGACCGCGGGTTGGTATGTTCGTATGTTAATTGTTGTTACTATAGATTTGCTTTTGTATAAATCATAATAAAAAACTAGATATAGTTTGATAACTCGAGAGGGAATAAATGTCATTGTGAGAATTGACATTATTGTCGTTTCTCTTTTCAGAGCAACACAAGTGTTTATTCAAAACTGTCATTTATTTCCAAGATTCACATTATATCTATATTATAGTTTATATAAAATTATAATATTAAACATATATACCATATTCATACATACATTAACTTATTTACGCAACAATGCTTTTGACATTTGCCGCAGAATGTTTAAGAAAACTATTACTGTAAATTTTCTATGTTGGTTGGTGGTGTGTTTCTCGATATAACATACATTTTCGTGGAATACAATATAGATCGTGAGCCAATAATGAGGCAAACAATCTACAGAAGTTATTTTTGTCTACCTTTTTGACGATTTTCATCAAAATTAATATGCAGGGGGCTTTTAGGGCGAAAAATCGATCTAGCTAGGTTTTATTTTTAGAAAATTCCGTTTTATCCGCGTTTTCAGGAAAAACTGAAACAAACTGCAAAATATGACTCTTCCTGACATCTATGGATGCTTATCGTAGTTAACAAAATAAAGTACATTAGCGGGACTATTCAAATTGGTATTCGTGTGGAGACATTTTAATCGATTCTTATATTAACAATAAAATTTGTGGCTTTTTAACTAAAAAAATGCCGAGAACAGCTCGGTCATCCAGGTACTAACTAATTAATTTAAAATCGCAATCGTAATTCTTAATCTGTATATCGCGTGACCTAAAACCGCCAATATGATGTGACATCATATAGGCAAAAACAATATGCATTAATTACTAATTTTTAATGGCTTTCATAGTAATTGTAGGTTATGGTACCATCAGCCTTATTAATACTTATAATAATTACATACACGACTGTTGTTTTTACCAATATTACTTCACCAAAATGGCTGACAGCCTTCTTTAGAGAAGAAATTATTATGAAGAATATACGAATTAATTTTATGTCAAGAAATCATGTTTATTTTATCGAAATATAATTTTTTGAGGCTTTTTATCACGAAATTAACATTTTGAACTTACGGTCTGAATGTATGTAACGACAGACAATGAATATTTTAATATAATGTGAATATAATTGTTTTATATGTTTTCTTTGTGAAAACTACTTGAAATTTATGTTATATCATGTGAATTACTTTATAATTCGAGCAGAGGAAAATATAAATTCTACAAAATTTTATTTTATGTTGCAAAACTATACTATGTGTATGTATGTATGTAGTTGGATGAAAATGGAAAATTTAGTAGTTTAAGTCAATAAAATTCTCATTTGTATTCTAAAATTACTATTTTTAAAAAGCTGTCGAAGTGTGTTAGTTGGCAAATAGTTTTTGAGGTTAAACAAAGTTTTCTGATTCATTCTTTTTGTTACAAATAAATGCTCAAATTGTACTAGCTTTTACAAGAACAAAAGTTCATCAATTTTTTTACAGAAGGTCTCCTTGCTTATCGACAATGAAAACCAGATAATGGTCTGAAACAGAAATAGCCGATCCATGGCCGACATTCGACCCTCATTAATTTCGGAAATGGCTCCCTCGATTTTCATCAAATTTAGTATGCAGGGGGTTTCGGGGACTAAAAATCGATCTGGCTATGTTTCAATTTTAGAAAAGGTCGTTTGATCCGTTTTTTTTGGAAAAACTGAAACATTAACTGGCACATATGACTCTTTCTGACATCTACTGGCGAGTAAATACATTGTATGTGTGGCAACATCAACTTTAAGAGAATTTTCTCAAATTTATTACAGAATTTTATCAGAATTTTTTCAAATTCATTACATTTAACAATATTGTTAGGAAATAGTCATTCATTGAATTTAGAATCGGAATAAAAGTCTGTCATGTACATGTACACTTTCCTCCTGTAAGTTTCTATAAAATGTTTCCCATAAAAAACCTCTTAAAACTTTTGTTGATAAATAAAGTGTTATTAGTGCTCTTTCTGATCAAAATTGATTATTTTTAGTATAATTTTTAATAAACAAATATATTTTTGAAGTAATTTATTGGCATTCCTCTAAACACAAAATGTGTGATGCTTAAAAAAGTAAACATCATTTTTTTTCCTATTCTAGGTTAACATACATTTTAGTAAAACTTTTCTCTTGAAAAAAAGAAAAACTCTAAAAGTGAATTTACTAGGTTCTACTTACTATATACGAATATATGTATAAATATACAATCTTAAAAACTATAATATATCAAAAAGTTTAGACGTTGATGCGCTAACAAAACCTAACTTCTTATAAAAACTTCGAAAAATTGTACAATTCGTCCTTATTATACAAAAGTATATTTATTTTTATACCGTGTGCTTCACTTTCATTTAACCTATTATCTTCTAACTCAAACAACTTTCATAATTCGTAATTAATTGGTAATGGGTGTTTTTTAGAGGTTCATAACTTTAAAAATTTAAAATATTTTTGATATCAATGAAACTAGCTTTATTGGAAATATAATTTTATGCCATTAAAACTTGAATATGATTTCAGTCATGTGGACGAACAGATCTATCAATTTTATTTAAAACATTTCAATTCGTAATCAAACAAAGGAGTGCTGTCAATTCAGAAATAGGAACCTCTGTTTTCACTTTTTTTGAAAAATTTATAAACCTGAATATATTATCTAAAGGAAATCCGTGTAAATTTCGAATTCCGAAATTCTAAAATAAAACTCAACGATGGCTGAAGTTTAGCATTGGACTCAAAAGTATATGACTTGATTGGAATCAAAAGTATATGACTTGATAATTATTATATAAAAAAATAACTTTAACATATCCCTGGATATAAAAATGATATTTTTGTTTTTGTAGTAACTTTTAAGAAATTATTAAGACATTATACTTGCGACTATCTAAAAAATTTTGTACGCCATTGTTAGCAATCTGAATTCTTCATAAATATCAGTGTTCTTAGCACGTAAAATACGGTCCCTTTAATATATCAACATATTTTTACACATAAAGAAAAAAAAGAGACACTTTTTATCCAGTTCGAAAGGGTCTTTATGTTCCAACTTCTACGTTGTACAGATAAAATATGTAATTTCAACTATACACGACTATTTAGAAAATAGATACAAGATACAATCGACCGTCAGCTAACAACATTGACAAAACTTTCAGTTATTGTAGTTATTGCACTAATTGTAATTCTAACCCTATCGATTAACCCGTCAATTTTATCTATTTTCGAATTAAGAATTTTTCAGATATTTAATTCGAGCCCTTCAGAAATTGTGAGAATTTCTCATATCACGAGGGTGTTCGTGTACTTTTGTTATTTTAATATAAGTTGTACTCAGTAAATTAAAAATAAACTTGTGATAAAAATATAATAAAATTAGTTAAAATGAATTTAATTAAGATTATTTCTCTGCTCAAATATTTTCATTTTCATTAATCTGTTCATCAAACGATGGATTTCGATGAACTCATAATTAAAATTTTGTTTTTATATCATCGGCAACCTTATATTTTTATGGTAGACTACAAGATTGTCTAAATATTTTAGATAGTTTTTTATAACACTCTCTAGATTTTTTGATATAGAAATATCAAATTGAAAAGGATTACGTATATGATTCATCATTTTTTCAGCCAACTTTGAACGATAAAATAATAATAAAAAGCCCGATGAAAAAATTCTTAAAAATTGCTAAAAAATTTTTGTGATTTTTGGAGATTTTGTTAGAATCCCTACTGTTATTCAATCCTTATGCATATCTCCTTAGTCGCCATCTTCTGTTACAATAACTTCAAGCCTGTAACAATCCAGTTCATCAGTTCGTAAGACAATCGAAAGCATTGTTAGATGACGGTCTACAAGATAGCTTAAATAAAATATAAATAGTTTTTAAGGGACCTCAGGTGTTTAAAATAAAGTAACTACAAACATGTAGCACATATATCGTTTTTCGTAACATTATGTGTTTCGTTAAACGAGTTACCGTTATATCAACGACATAATATAAATGACGAAAATGTTTCACATTTTAATGTGTTTCAGAAAATTTTGTTTCGAAAACTTTCACTTCTTAAAAACATTTCCACACTTAACTAGCCAGTTTTATAGCTTTTACTTGAAAACATAGTTTTTCAAGTTTTAATATGTGGTGATATGATTTTATTAGTTAATAGAGGTAATTTTTGAAGATATGAATAGAATATCATTAAAAAGTTATTAACAGAAATAAAATAATATATTTACTTAGACAAAATTTCGGTGTCGTGGTTAATTATTCGTTAACATTTGTCTAGAAATATCTATTAAATATATTAATAGTCTACAGTACAGAGGAGGGTATGATTTCGTGACTAACACAATCACGAAACTTCGTGAGTAGCTTCATTTCAGTGTAACCTACAACATTTTTATTTTCGAAAACATTGGAAATTGTAGCGTTAGCATAATAAAACATATAGTCGTTAAACTGACATGTTTAAGGCGCAGGTCTGAGAACGACTCATGAAATATGTAATCCAGTATGTACATTTAATTTTACTTGTATTTGTTAAACCATTGAGTAAAAATGAGCCGTAGTTCATGAATTTTCCTACCCCGTTTTTCCGAAATGTTGGGAGTGTAGGTCACACCAAACAGCCCTTTATTTTTGTAGGTCACTATTATTCTCTTTTATTATATTCATATATCTTGCATTCAAGAAAAAAGCACACGGATGTTTATCATTTTTTTTCAATAGGTTTAATTGACAAGTTTCAAGTGTTGTACGCACATATTGGGTTGACTACTAAATCAGAAGTATGTCTCTTTTAAACTTATATTACAATTCAATCATGCAGTAAAAACTAAAAAAAGCTATTAAATTTAATTCTTTAAAGAATCAAACAAGTATTTGACTTCTAAAATTAATATTCCTTATATTTTCAGAAAAATATATTGTAAATAAAAAAAGTAAGTGCTACATTTATAATGTACCGAAAGGAATATAGTTCCTATCGGGTGTCCTATGACACTTCTTGTTCCTTTTTAGATTTCAAATCACAGTTTTACGGTATCCTAGCAACATAAATCCTTTGATATTTTGATATAAATCAAAGTAACATTTTGTTTCAAAACATTTAAATTCAAATTTAGTACGTTGTGTATGATGCTGAAATGATTCTTTTGAATAATAATAATATAATAATCGTGGGAGTGGAGTCTGTACCAATATAATAATAATAATAATAATAATAACTAAAATTGAATATTGATATCAAAAACAAATAAATCAATAGACTTGTAATCGTAGGTAGCGAGCGATGATATAAAATCAAACGTGTGAATAATAACAATAGAGTTCTATTCGCTCCGAGCGTGAATTTCGTTTCCATGACAACGATACACTACTTTAATTATAGAATTAATGGATGCATATATAATTGTGTGGATTGCATTGAAAACTTACATTTAAAATTTAATATTCTTGTTTCACAAATTTAAATAAATAATTACGATAATTAACATTTGAAAAATAATATTTGTACAATTTGATTTCTTATTTTCACAATTTTTAATGCATTAAGTTTAATTAATTAGTGTTTTTCAATCATTTTAATTTGACAGTTTCTATATCATTAACATGTAAATAATTGCAAATTAGTCATAACAGCCCACTTTATCTCCAAAATTTTTCACTTAAAGCGCTGGCATCGATTTTATTATCCCTACCATGACTACGCACACAACGAATATTATTTACTTGAAAATGTAACAAAATATTCATTAGAGAATACTAGAATATATGACAATAATAATAATATTAATATTCACATAAATATTAGTGGAATATCAGTAGACAACATGGCGGCAAACACGTTGAAAAATTTGATGGGAAATATAGAGCTTTTAGATTGAATAGTTTTTAAAGATATGTCTTCATTATCAATAATACACCAAACAAGTGAAAACAAACAATTGACTGAGCTATTTGATGAAATACCATGTATAGATTAGTGTTGATTACTCTGCCACATTACATATACATACATATCACACATATATAACTGATATTCCCATAAAATACATACTATAAAATTTGCGCTCTCACGGGTAAACAGTGATGTTTACGAAAAAATGTTTCAAAAATGTTTACTTTTTCATAAGAAACATTTCTTACATTTAAATTTTTGTTCTATCTCTAACGGGTTACAAGATGGATCCTACGGACACCAGACTCAATTGACCTATGTTGGTCATTTACGAACTCGACCTCATTTTTAACGTCCTTAGCACGCTAAAAAAATTTCAGCTTGATATCTCTTTTCGTTTTTGAGTAATCATGATGACAGACGGACAGACAACAAACAGACGACAGACAGACAGACAACAGGTCTAACTAATTCTAAAATTTAATCACATTTTTGTAATAGAATTCTAAAGAATACCGAATATCGGATATTCCTCAAATATGTAAATGATTATTTTATGTATATTGGAAATGTTCCTATTACTCAGAACACAGTTTCTGGTATCTAGTGGCACTAGTAAGGTAGCTGCCGCCATTGATAATAACTGTTAGTGTTTACTAACTAACAATACTAGAAACTATTTAGATTCTAGTGAGATTTTCGTTGCCAACATGACAATTATTATATATTATTGTTAAATATTATCACATTCGAATATACGGTTCTTGTGTGGTTGTATTTTGAGGATGGGTTATTTATTATATTCTATTAAACATTATTTATCACCTATATTTGAGTACAAGTTGCTCTCCTAATTTTCAACCAATTTCAGCCTAATTCCAGGCTAGATTAAAGTCAATCTATTTACGCGTTAGCACTTGCGTCAATCAGAGATTTGTTCACGCTTTCTGATCATGTATCAAATATTTCGGGCGTTAAATATTCTTGAACTTTATAAATAATAACCTGTAAATAATTTTATATATTGATAATAGTTTGATTATTATTGAAAGATGTTTGAGAGTGAAAATATTAGAGCAGAGAAATAATCTACATAATTAAGTTCATTTTAATTAATTTCACCATATTTATATCACAAGTTTTTTTTTAATTTACTGAGAACGACTTATATTCAACTATGCTCCATACGCGGGCATATAGCTCTAATAAATATCTATTGATAATACCTGAAAAATAATAAATAATACCTCAATACAATTCAAATACCTGTTCACAATTCGAGATAAATATGTTTGGAGTGCAAATAAATGCATAGTACAAATGAAGATGTAACGGAATGCGTTATTTATTTGCGTTTCCACCATTTATTGAAGTTAATATTTTTTCTTAAATTTTCTAATGTTTCATACAACTTTCTTAATTTTTTCTTTCATGTAAAACTCCTAAAAAAAATTAACACAACAAAATAATTAGAAAAATTGTTCCATGCCATCACACTAGAACATCTATAACCAGCATTTTATCCTCAATCATAGTGGACAAAAATTTGTCTTATTTAAAAATAAAAATCAGGTTTGAATACAAAAAAATGTAATTATTTAAAAAATTATCTTAAAAACAAATGCTTTTCTATACATTTACTAGCTGTGAACTACCCGCTTTGCTGGGCAACATCCCCACTTGCACCCCTCCCTCCACATTTCCTTGCGTGGGATAACAGTTTTGTAATGTACATGTCATGCTCTTTTATTTGATACCCCACTTAGGTATATTTGTAAATATTCGATAATTCCTTCCCACTTTCTCGCTACACCTTTCTACCCTCCGAAGGTTAAAAGTAGACAAAAACAATATATCTTTGAACCTGGTTGTATATCGTGTCAATATTTGAGCTTAATCGATGCACAACTTTTTTAGTTTTTGAAGCATATCCCTTATATCAACCCCTATTTCAACCCGTTACTCTACTATAATATGGATGTATTATACATAAAAACCTTCCTCTTGAATCACTCTATCTATTAAAAAAACCGCATCAAAATCCGTTGCGTAGTTTCAAAGATTTAAGCATACAAAGGGACATAGGGACATAGGGACAGAGAAAGCGACTTTGTTTTATACTATGTATTGATGATTCGGTAAATTTTTAGATATCAGTGTCTTTCTCAGAAAAATTGAATAAAACATTCTGAAGTGTTGATTAACATTTTAGTAAAAATAGTTTGCTTTGACTATAATGAATAACCCTGTACTTGATATACATATTCAAAATTCAAACTGTTATGTAATATAATATAGTTTATAGTCTATATTAATGTATATAATAATTTTATTATTATCAATATATATATAGAAGAAATCTTTTATTTTAAACATATACATGTGTGTGAACATAACAGCCCTTCAAACCTCACAAATAATTATTTTCAAGTACCCTTACACCAGTACTAGTATTAGTACCAGTACATAGCTACCAGATATAACTACAAGTACTCTATATACTTGTACAATTATATTATATTTGTTATATTATATTAAAATTATTATATATATATATTGATTGTAATTAAACACATGAATACATTATAAATTAGTTACTATTGTTTGAAATAAATTATATTTTATATTTCAATTTAATATTATACAGAGTGAGGTGTAAGGTGATATATAGTTGTATTGTGTTCTTATAAATTAGAAATAAACAACGTTTTTAGCTTTTAAATTTCACCCCATTTCTGTTGATATTTTGCATATACTTATTTGTAAATCTTTTAGTAATGTTTGTCGGGATGGGACCTTCCTGTAGCTTCCACTATGTTTGATATACATGTTTTTTAGTTTAGTTTAGTTTAGTTTTGTATACATGCTTTTTGAAATAGTTTGAGACGCTCCAAATCATTATTGACCAACTCCAGATTTTCCAAATAGTCATCATGTAGAGACGAAAAATATTATAGTATTATATGATTTTTAGAGATGAAAAATATTATAGTATTTCTATCTATAAGTCGTATTATAATTGTTTTTTAGAAAATGGAGTTTTTTTTTATAAGCCGACATGGTATTTCAATAATTAACTCAGTCAATTGTTTGTTTTCACTTGTTTATATTAAAATAATAAAAAATGTATGCAGTTTTAAAAATTTTCTAGGTTGAAAATTGTAACATATTATACAAATGTTCATATTACCCTATCATCATATATTCAGGAATATACAATAATTTTACATATATGTATATTTTCAGGGATAAAAAGGGATATATGCAATGCAATAAAGGACGCTTATCATATGTGTTGGCGTTTGAATTGTATATATATGTTAGTAGTGTGTTTGTAAATGTAACATATGCAAATGTCAACAATATGAGAGTTGAAACTTGACCATTTCATCAGTAATTCTATAACAACAACAAGCTAGGCAACTCTCAACGCATATATAGACCAGCAAATATTATTGCTATAATATGATCCACCCACCCAATAAGTATATATGAAAATTTTATTATGCCATGAGTAGTTATCCAAAGTCTTCGCTGGGCAAATTGGACTTCACGAGAAGAGTTAAAACGAGACCATCACGTTTTAACTTCTTCGATTCTTTACCCTTTTGTTCGCTATTTTATGGCCAATTAGATTGTATTTTGGCTGCGAAAGATGCATTCTTTGTGTAAACAAAAATTAGCCTTAGTTATTTTTTATTTTTCCGGAATAATGTTGCATAAGGTATATCTATACCAAAGGGCTCTACAATATTAGATAGGAAATTGTGAAACTTTTTTTAGCCAACACTAACACGTTCTTTGGGTCATTCTGATTAAATCGATAAAAAACTCGAATGTTTTAACTTTATGACGTCATCAGAATCCAAAAAAATTATTTTTGCTCTATCACATCCAAATTTTTTCCAATTTTGATAAACTAAGTATGCAATCCTACTGAATTTGGGTCATACTTTTCAAATTGGTTATCAAAATTAAAATAGCTCTAATAGGTTTCAAGAATGTGAAGTCCTGATCCCGGAATTAATCACATAAGTGATAGCTAGAGAAAAATTGACACCACAGCTGAAAAGAATGATACAAAATTAGTGGGTTTAAAAAAAAATTCCAATAAGATCGGATCAAATTTGTCTGTGTTCCAATAAATCGAATTTTTTAACTTATTGACGTCATCAAGATCAAAAAAATTTAATTTTGCTCTATCACATCCAAATTTCATGCAACTTTGATAAACTAAGTGTATAATCCTACTAAATTTGGGCCATACGTTTTTAATTTGTGATCAAAATTAACCCAGGTCTATAAATTGCTTTCAAGAATATGGAGTCCTTGTCCCTGAATTGAGCACATAAATGATAGCTAGCGAAAAACCAGGATAGTTATTTTTAATATGTAATCCATATTTTTTTTCATTTTGTATAAAACTGGATTTACGAAGAACTATCTGTATTCAAATCTATCAAAGTTTCATACATCGATAACTTTGTAGCGTTATTTCAAAATGCGTGTCTGTTAAAAGTTTATTTCCATTTGACTGAAGTTACAGATCGAATATAATTTTTGCATTAATTATAACTAGAAGTTTATCTAATTTAAAGTAAACATCATTACCATAAAATAATATAATTATGATTAACCTCATATTAGTTATTGATTTGTTATTAAAATAAATATTCAATGAATATCTGTACCACCAGTAACACAGTACCAGTCTGTTAGGTAGTTATTCTAAACATAAACATAATGTTTATGTCAAATATTAATTATTATAAACAACATCAACTCTAAAACATAATCTATTTTCAAAATACAAACATAAACGAAAATTATGATTATCAATTAGTACTTTAAGGTAGAATGTTCGTAAATCTTTCCGGCTTACTCTGACCATTTGCGTTCACACTTTCTTCGTAACATAAAGATTTGAAATTTTTCACTTAAATCAAGATCAAAAATGGATTTAGACTTTTACTTAATAGTTTATTTTTTCTTAAACTATTTAAAACGCCATTTATCAGTTTTGCATCTTTTATCGATAGAGCAAACGGCATTAACTTGCGCAGCCAGTGAAAAAGAGTTAAATCGATATTCTTCATAATAGATTGAATACACATTTGGTGAGATTTTAACAATAGGGTATTATCGTTTGTCAACAATCAATCATGAAATTTGAAAAAAAATTATGTTAGTTAAAATTTATGTAAAAATATACTTAAATATTCTGATTTCGAGTCATAAAAGCACATTTTTCTTTTAAAATATTAAAATTAAAAATCGTAATTTTTAACCTTAAATCACGTGACCTAAAACGCGGGCAGCCCCTGCTGTGATGTCATAGCGGTATGAGCCATAGACCTTAGTTAGTTCAGTGTAGACAGCTGGGTATAATATATCCATAGACAATAAGTACTGATATTTATTATAATCAGATGTCTATGCATTTATCTGCCAAACTTATTTGTGCTTTTTCGTATAATGATACCGATATTACGCCATCAAATTGGATGGCCGCGTTTTTGACAGTTTAAAAAAGGTTTAAAATTTAATTTAAGTTTTTGGCAAGAAAGCGTGTGTACTTTTCCGAAATAATTTTTGGTGGCTTTTTATTAGCAAAATCAACATTTTGAGGTACTTTTTCAAAAGTAGTGGAATACCCTATTGATGTGACTCTTTTGGACAACGCCTTTTTTGGGCAAAGAGCAAGTCTACATGTAACATCTGACGATAAATGATGTACTGAATATCAATTTAATCCTAGCTCAAACTAGAATGTCCGATTTTGATTCTAAGAGTATGTATGATATCTATCACATTTTGGTTTCTAAACATGGTATTATGTTATATCATAGACATCCATACCTTTATATATTTTGTCTACGTTTCTCTAAAATTAAAATAACAATACATAATTAATGAATTGTAATTAACTTTATCTATAGTTTTCAAACAACATATTATTATTTATTTATTTAGAAAATTGAAAATGATCCTGTGAGGGTATTTTGGTGTATCAGAGACCCAGAAGTTTGCTCTATTAATAACTACTGTGTTGTGTATCCTATTCTCTAATGTATAACGATATTATTGGGTACAGTTTTTGATTGTTATATAGAGTGTTTCTTTAAAAAGTTTCCACTCTTATACTTGGTGGTTTTTGGAGGTTCAAATTTTTTATTTGATTATATCTTTAATCTAAAATTACATCAAAATTTTTATTTGATTATATCATAACGAATAGACTCACTCCAGAGCCAAACTTGAAGCAAAACAGCAATTTTGGTTTGAAAAAAGAGGGGTAAAGTTAATGAGTATTTACATCGAATATATGAACTGGAGTAATTGCATACGAGCGCAGCGAGCTCCAAGTAGGCCTAATAGTCGTGGGTGGGCTAAGCTGCCGAGCTTAGCATAGTATAGCTATTAATGAATTGCATCTGCAAGTTAATGATTAACTAATAACTAATAACTATTAAAAAGCCACCTATTTAAAAAATTTTTGAGGCTATAAAATGCTAAATTGTCAGCAAATATAATGGGCTACATTTTGTTTTCTAAAAAATAAAAGTTCCGTTCCTAAAAATTAAAACCCATGTAATTGTGAACAAAAGAGGGACACAATTGAAAGCAGAAAAAGATTATGTCGCGGTAGTCTTTGTTTTAAGTTAAAATTACCCAGCGGACATGACATTCGGTCACCGGGTCAGCTAGTATTAGAATTAAATGAAGAAATTAACAGACAATCCTGTTCATAGACACACCAATGTTAATCGTCTGTAATAGATGAACTTGTACCACATTTATACATTATATTATGTATTTCAGAATGAAAATCTGTGTGGTATGCTAGGTGTTCCGCAACCCTGCTGTGTACAGTATGGTTTACAGATGTGGTGACCTCGTATCCAGTTTGTCGCTACTACATATATAGGTAGGTAGTTAGGTAGGTAGTTTTAGTATTAGTTCAAGCTACCTACCTACCTACTACAGTGAAAACAGGGCAACAATGGTGGACACATTTGTACATTTAGTACCATTGAATATCATATGAAACATGTTGTATATATGTAGGTGTGTCATACCACTATTGCAACCCCTAACAAAACCAAAGCCTAATACCACAATACCACTAAATACCACATTTGTACATATATGTATATGTATGTACGTATGTAGGTATGTATGTGTGTTAGTATGCTACGAATTGTTTACAAAATATCCAGTATGTATTTAAGGATAATTTAAGGATTAATAATTAATATTTTGATATTGTAACGTTCCACCCCTCGTAGGTTCGATACAATAAAACATCATTAGCGGAATTTTTAAATAACTTATCGATTTCTTAATTAAGCACAAAGGTACATTAATTCTTCTATACAAAATCAATTTACATTCTTAATTTCCAAATATATTTAACAATAATTGGACAACTTCTGTTGCCACTGCACTGTTAATAGCGAATATCCTTAGAAAATTAAGCTATTGCTGTTGTACAGATAATGGAATTCTGAAAAAATTTCTTCATTTGGTCATCGGTCCTGCCTAATAGATGTAAACATGACCATCGGGTCTGTAGACTGTCTAGTGGTCGCAATTTACCAACAAACTCATTGCCTCTATCGAAAATATTTATACCTTCTCGTACATATTTGAGTTTCATTCATATTAATTTGAGTTTTAACATAAAGTATGCATCATTAGTTTAATAATATTACTTGTATTTTAAAAGTAATGATATTATTTATTTATAAATATAGGCAATTTTATTACGTACATGATGCAATTACTGTTTGAAAATTATAAATAATAAAATTATGAAACGATATCGAAGTTATAAAGTATTTCCATTAGTGGTGCTTAAAATTGTTCCGCGCAAATATATTCTGTGCTAAAGTGATTGCACTTCGCAAAAGAACATACTGATTTGTATCGGTCCTGTTACTCTTGGAAGCCCTGAAGCAACAATATTTTGTAAAATTCATATTTATAAATTATTGTACAATATAATTTCAATATTCGATATTTGATACTCAATTATTCAAGATATAATTATAGAATTCTCAGTCCATTATACGATAATCACAATAATAAACATACCAAATATACATATATTGTTTTAAGCTGTCTATCTGTTTGTCTGTTAGTTCCAATACCACACTTAAACTACTGGATCGATTTTGTTAACAATTTAGTTTAAAAGCTAATGATTCAATTTAAAAACTGGTACATATTCTATCGTGTGAATTATTATTAAGTACTATTCCATACTTATACGCTCCGTGTATGAGTTTTATTTCAGGCAGCTCCCATAGAAACGACACACTACTTTATTAAGGTACTTATACGATGGGTATACAAATCTATGGATTTTATATATGGTTTACATACAAAATTTAATCCTATTTTCTAACAAATTTATTTGCACACAATTTCTAATGTTTATATAATTATTATTTTTCAATAATTTTAATTTGGCCTTTACGATACTATTTGCACGTAAGTATCTAAAAATTTCCCATAACAGCTTCCTTTTTCTGAGAAAATTATCCACTGAAAGCACTGCCGTAAATCTGATTCCTACCATGACTAAGCTCGGAGTCAATACAATCTAAACTAAATACAGATATTGAAAGCAAAATGATCTTGTAGGCCAAAACTTGGTTGGAGTATTGCAGTCGGTGTAAGAGAAAAGTTGACAGCCGAGGAGAAAAAGCTTGGTGTAATCACCGATTTGTCTTAGAGAAGATTGATGTTAAAAATATATTATGTGAAAATATATTATGGCGGGTAACGACTAGTACCATATATAAATATAATTATATATTCGCAAATAATAATTGTAAATTAAATTACTATGCCTTCACTTCGTTGGCTAGTCGCTTATAAACACAATTAATCAATATTATTATGTTTATTTACAAATAATAGATAGACTCATTTATAATGTAAAACTATTTTACAGGGTGTTAAGTTACTTTTTTAGGTCTTGAAAGTTTTACTAATTTCAGGTCTCTATTTTTAAAATAAAAACTTCTTTAAGCGCGCTGGAAATTTTTTCGATAGAGAAAAGGCACTGAACACACGTGATTGTAACAGAGTAAGTTCGAAACTAAACTAGCAGATCTGTCGTGTCGCTGCTAGACTGCCATTCAAAAAACCAACGTTCAAAGCCCAACACAGTCAACATATTTTTTTTATCAATTTACAAATTATATAATTTTAATTATTCGTATTAATTATAATTAATTTAATAATTCCAAAAAAACACAGTTATTCCAAAGCTTTAAGCTTTCACTTTAATTGACAGTGCCCATGGGTGACTGTCATTTTTTTTCGTCTTTCAGTTATCGAGGTCACAGAGGGATACTTAGATTGACAAAAGAATAAAAGAAAATCGCCTATACCAAAATTTTGTTTCTATTAAGTATTGCAAACTTTAGAGTTAATTTAGTATACTCCCTAATCCTGATACATTATATACAAGCAGAGAATAAAAACCATTTTGAAACTGCGCTATCCGTCTTTGGGTTGCGGTACCATAGACACATATAAATGAATATTTGTAGGAGTCTACGATTGTGTTCTTAATTTTTTAACGTGTTTTATTCACTACAATAAGTTTCTCGAATAAAATATTTTTTCCCATTTATTTAAGTTTATATTACATTATATTAAAGCAATTATATTTTTAAATAAAGTATCAACAGACAGACAAAACATATTTCAAATGAGTTAAACAATAATTCAAAGTGTGATTTTAAGATATATTTTATATACAAACACAATTATATTTCAAGTATCTACATAATACCAACATAAATAAAGTGAATAAGATATATACAGAGTGGGATATAAGTAGATATATGATTCTTCAATAAAGATTACACCATAATGTCACAAATATCATCCATTGACGATTTTTGACAGTTTGAAACTTTTACTTTTAGCGATGATGTTAAGTTCTAATTAAAAACGCTAGATAGAGTATCTCTTAGCAGGAAGGCTTAATACAGTTGATATATTGCTTGATTCAGTTCGGTTTATAATGAAAGCTGTAAAATTTTTTTAATAACATTTTTGGACCTAAAAAGGAGGTTTTCTATACTAAAATGAAACAAAGACGCTTTCTGAGATGCTACGTTTTCATTCCACCATTACTTAAATTGTTTTAAATGCATTAAAAATAGAAGGTTTATTTTTTAATTTTACTGTATATCTACTTATGCCACATTTATTTATAAAAGAGATGTGATAAGTACGAATTTGTATAATATCTTTATTTAATCCACGCAGCAGTTAAAATTTAAAACATAAGATACTTAAAATATCTTGCAAAATATTGTTTAAGTAACATACATAAAACATCATGTACATACTAAAATACCGGGTGGATAAAAAAAACGGTGGCCTACTTAAAACATTTATATCTATAATTACTTCATTAACACAACTACGTGTATGTGTAGAATTTAAGTTTTGGATGTTTTGGAAACCGGTTGTATCGCAAAGATTTCGTCAAAAAGTTGAAAAGCAAAATAATGTCCTATCAAAAAAAAATTACAAAAACAAGTTTTTTGTACTTGATTCGGCAAATTTATTTAGTTAAATGTATCGAACAAAAAATATGTGTTAATCTATAAATAATAAAGTAGTTATACTTATTTTCTTCTATGTTTACAAGCTACGACCCTACGACCATGCACTATTTTTGTCTCTGACGACTAATAAAAAGAGTGTTAATTAGAAATTAGTTCCTAATTACATATGACGAGATAGAATTGTATAATGGGGCGTGTTTTTTGAGACACGTTGAATATGAGATTTGATAATAAATTTATGATTTTATTACTTAGTAAGTACTACACACAAAATGGAGTTTTGGATATGATAGGATAGGATAAGATATATAGAATGAAGAGAACAATATTTACATTGGTTTTAATAAATTATAATCTTTAAAAGATATGTATTTTCATTTAAGTATAATACTTACTACATAGTACATAGTACATACATTATGTAGCCTAACTAACTACTCTTCACGCGATATTATTGAAACAAAGTGTCTTTGAAACAAACACTTAACGATTTTTAAGATCATGCAACTTTATACGCGTGATTATTAAATTCATTATAAATTATTAAGTATAATAGGTAGTAGATGCGATGTAGTACATTAGAATTTTTGTTTGAATCGATGTCATCCACAAGATTCTTTTCCTTAGTTCATGAAACATGGTTTTTTAAGAGACATTTTTCTTTTAGATATTTTCATTAAGGTAATTTGAATTGTCTTAAGGCCACTGGAAACTTAAAAAAAATTGAGACTGTAAGATTTCGAGAAATGTCTATGAATTCTTGAAGAAATTGAGCCACCAATTGAGCTACTGATTTTCAACGTGAATTTCACGAAGCCTGCAAAATAGAAGTCATGATTTTCCGAAAGTCAGTCAAGAAACGCAAAAAGGAATATCTAAAGAGTCACAGTTGGATTATTCTTTTAACTTTGAGTTAAACTAAGATGAACATAATAATGTACTAGAAGGAATTACTTGGTTGCGGTATGGAGGAGGCTATTAAGAATAGCCTTCTCTTCAGACTTTCGTTAATGACTGGCCAAAAATGATTTGTGAAAAAAAATTGTCTAGCCTAAAAAAAATAAAACCTTTAAAAAGCTCTTTGAATCATTTTACGATTATGCTCCGGCATTCTTCTTCCAATGATTGCGTAGTTTGATCTATAAGAGGTCGCTACACTTAAGCTGATTAAATTTTACTTCACCTATACACTAGATCCTGAAGCTCTATTTGCTTCTTAAAGCGCAGAGCTTAGTATAAAAAAAACCACCATTGGTTGGTATTTATGATTATTACTTTTGTATTTAACTGTACAAATTACAAACACTATTACCATAAACTTTTGGCTATTAAATAATATACTGTACCATCTTATATATATATATAGAGTACCAGAGTAAACTGAAGTGAAAGAAGCCTGAAGCTTCTTATTGTAATACGAATCACGTTTCAAGATTTAAGATTTAGAAATTTTAATGATGATTTCAGTCTTGTAACATCTATTACGTATGCAATGTACGTTTTTAACCAATGTGTATTGCACAGCACTACATATACTGTTCTGGTACGAGTACAAGTGTACCAGAAACTTGTATGGGATGTGGCGGTATGGTAGTAGTAGGGTAATCGGTATTACCTCGGTTACCGTGTAAGTTGCTGTTCCCGAAAGTAACCTGTTAACATTACATGTGGAAGTGCCTTCAGATATCATCAGGGTTGGTGATCATAGGTACAGGAAGGTATAATCCATGGTACATTATGACTTTCTATTATAGATTACCACTCGTGTTCCGTAGGTTGTAAGGCTTAATTGATTCATGACTACAAAGTACTGTGCTGATTTCTACTGATACTAAATGGAGACGTGAATTTAATGACATAAAAAGGGAATTTCTATTAATTGACTTACGCTGAGGTGTGAATGAGTAACATTTTGTTCTGTAGTATCAGTCACGATTTATTTTTCTTATAAATTTGATGCGAAAATTTGAGTAGAAATTTAAGATCATAAATACTGAATAGAGAAAGATACTCGAAGTTTAAAAACACTCTCGAACGCGACTTCTTTTGCATACAGTGTCAATCACATTTGGATTTCATAAAGTTTTATGAGCATTTTGTTTCACTACAGAGGGATAAATGTAGAATCAAACATAAAACTATTCTTAAACTAAAACCCTTCACATAATATGATGCATTTTGGGTCAAGTATAGTGTCAGCCACACATGGAATCATCAAAATACATAAATCAAAAACATATAAATTCCTCGATATCCCTGGTACGATAATCTCCCAAACTACCATAGTAATGCCATATTAAAACATGTTCACAAGCAATGAATGGATGGGAGTGGGTTGTGGACGAGAGGGTGAGAATATGGTGCCGCGAAAATAAACTCATACTCATGAATTTTATACTTATCTTATAACAGCGCGGTGGTAGAACAACACTCGAGGTAGATTTTCCCATTCTATTGTTTTAATTTATTTGTAACGAGTGTCCTTTACCAAATTCTTGGCCAATTAATAACTCGAAATAAAAATTGATATCGATGAAAAGAATTCAACCAGAGTGTCCGATGTTCATTTCCGAGTGTCTTCGTATTTAAATTATTCTCAATAAATATTCGTTAAGTTTAAACTCGCCTCGCCACGCAATTAAAGATTATCCAAAGGCTCCGAAGGATAAGTACTAAGGAGGGCATAATTTTTAGCCATTTTGAATGCCTGTCAAAATTACACCTGGCTTTAACCCATGAGTGTACCAAGAGAAGGGAAGGTCCAGACAAGTGCCCTATCCTGAATCTGTGTTTGCGGTTCACCAAACAATGGTGAATTTATGAAATTTTTTGTTTTACCTTCCCTTGGAGAAAAAACTGTGTTAGATCATGCTTGAACCCTGCCCATTTGAAATAGAAAAATTTCTTTCAAATAGGTTCTTTGATCATATCAGTCATTCCCAATGTGTCCTATACCGCTGATTCTACGGTAGGAAAAATATAAAAAGGGGGTCCATGAAAAAATTAGAATAGTCTGCGGTAACGAAAAGAATAATAGCGACTAAAAGCACCGATAAAAAGGGCACGTAGTAAATGAACGAAGGTTTAAAGTTAAAAATTATTGATGAACTATTTGTTAAAAAAAACAATTCAAGGGCGACCCACCCATAAACGGGAAAACACGATAACTAAAAAAAAAAACGTTGATATATTTAAGGACAGTTTGTTTCGGGTCCCGCACTGTATTACTCCAACATTTCATGGAAGCAGCTCTATCTAAATCATGAAAAATTAGCAATTGGTCTGTAAGACAAAACAGTTTGGGATCTAAAAAGTTCTATTGAGAGAATCAATTTCATTTCATTTCTCTGGAATACACATAAGTGAGTGAGGGAGAGGGACTTCCTGTATTGGCAAATATATTCTGAAACAATATTTCTTTAAACACATTAACTAAACGAAAATTCATTTATCTCTTTGAGTTTTGTCTCTGTGTTTTTAGAACAACAAAAATATTGCAAGTAAGAAAGCAACTGTCAAAGTCTTTAACAGTGTAAGGAAATTTGTTTATAATTTTTTAATAAACAATTTTTTAATATTAATTTAATTTTTTTCTTTCTTTTTTTGAATGAAGAAGAAAAAATAAAAAAGTTTATCCAGCAAACACCCAACAACATATCTCTCTTAAGTTTTGTTTCTCAACTTGATGAAAAACAAAAAGTTTTTTCTACGATCTTTTTAAATTTTATTTTTTTATTTTAAATATGAAACCTTGTGCATAATTATTATTTTTCTATGAAATGTATAAAAGTGGAAAATTTATTCTTATTGAGTAGCAGAAGTTTTTATGTAAAAATTAGGTTGTGACATTTTTATAGGTTATCGCCCTTTATTGTTTCTTTGTTTTTTAAGGTATTTCACTCGATAAATAGGCCAATATAATTACGGATTGTATGTGTTGTTGTCGGCTGAAAAAAATCGAAAAATGTTTAATGTTTCTCAAAGAAACTCAATATATAAGGTAAAAAATCAAAAATCCGGTTTATTTAACCCTTAGGCGGAAATATTTCGAGATTACTTCGAAAATCGATCCGAAATATCGTTTTTCTCAAAAATTATTCGCCCAATAGTATAATGAACCCGATTTTTGAACTTTTTGGGTCAAAATTACCTTATTAACTGAGTTTTATCAAATTCCGCAATAAAAAAGTTTTTTCGGACTTTTTCTAAGAAAATCCCTTAAGAAAATTGATATTTTCGAATAATGATCATCTAGTCATGAAATGAGGTAGATTTTTAAGGTTTTCGTGGTCTAACATTGTACAATATTGAAGCGATCTTACATGACTGTACAATTTCGTCAGTAGTCTATTACGCATTATATTTATTATAATAATTCTTCAAATAATAATTTTTTGTGAGTTAGAATTAATTTACATAAAATAATATTGAAATTAACACGTTTGCGTGGATAGAATTTGTCTGATGGGGATGTTTTGTAAATGACATCAACCAAAAAACCATTGTTTAGTGCAATAAATAAGCCGGAAAATGTGGAAAAGTGGTGGAACAGCTTCGATTTCAAAAATTTTTTGTGTACTTATTCCTTAGACCTCTAGGAACATTCAGCCGCACTAACCTTGGCATTGGAAAAAAAACTGAGAAAGTTAGGGTAGTTTTCCCATCCCCAAAACTCTCTAAATAGTAGCAGTGAAAACAAATCAATATTTCAACTCAAAAATCGTCTTCCGAGGGTTTTTGAGGTCGTTGATCATGAATTCAAGGTTAAAAAGCAACTGAATATGGTTTCAACCCCATTAAAATTTCCCTTAAAGTGATAGAGACAAAAACTTTATTAAATTCAAAATTTTGCCTCAGAAATCGTGTCTCTTGGAGCTTTTAGGTAAGGTGTTCAAAAATTTAAGGTCAAAAAGCAATTGAGGATTGTTTCAACCCCATCAAAAGTACCCTTAGAAGTGTCAATGATAAAAAAAATTTGAAAATTCTGAATTTCACCCCAGAAATTGTCTCTCTCTGGTTTTAGAAGTCATTGATAATGAATTTGAGGGCAAGAAGCAACTGAATGTAGTCCCAAGCCACCCCTAAAGGCCACCCCTAGAAGTGACAGAGAAAAAATTTAAAATTGTTCCTCGAATATCGTCTTTCGGGGGGTTTTTGGGGCCGCTGATCGCGAATCCAAAGTCAAAAAGTAACTTTGATGGTTGCAACCCCATTAAAACTACCCCTAGAAATGTCAATGATAAATAAATTTTGAAAATACTGAATTTCACCACAGAAATTGCCTCTCTGCGGTTTTAAGAGTCGCTGATCATGAATTTGAGGTCAAAAAGTAACTGAATGTCACAGCATCCTTATTAAAACCTCCCCTAGAAGTGACAGAGATAAAATTTTAAATTTGAATTCTCTCCTCGAATATCGACTTTCGGGTAATTTTGGGGGCGCTGATTACGAATCCAAGGTCAAAAAGTAGCTGAATTCGTGATCAGCGATGCCAAAAACCCCCCGAAAGATGATATTCGATTAAAAATTTAAAATTTTATCTCTGTTTCTTCTAGGGGTGGCTTTTAGGGGTGGCTTGGAACTACATTCAGTTGCTTCTGACCCTCAAATTCATTATCAACGACTTCAAAAACCGCAGAAAGACAATTTCTGAGGTCAAATTAAAAATTTTCAAAATTTTTTAAATATTGACACTTCTAGGGGTAGTTTTAATGGGGTTGAAACCATTTTCAGTTGTTTTTAAACCTTGAATTCATGATCAGTGACCTCGAAAACCCTCGGAAGACGATTTTTGAGGTGAAATATTGATTTGTTTTCACTGTTACAATTTGGGGATGGGAATACTACCCTAACTTTCTCAGTTTTTTTTCAAATGTCAAGGTTAGTGCGGCTGAATGTTCCTAGAGGTCTAACGAATACGTACACAAAAAATTTTTGAAATCGGAGCTGTTCCACCACTTTTCCACATTTGATGGTATTTTCCGGCTTATTTACTGTAGTAGTTGGTGTATATATATGTGTTTGAGACAACACATAACTATCAACAACGATGAACGTTTGTTCTACCGGAATTTCCGACAACAAGTTACTCTAGTAGTAGGCGGTATAAGCAAATCTTATTATCTTAAGGGCACAATTCAACTACACGTCATATATTACACTATACACAGTGTTCCAAATATTCTGCTTTAGAAGAGTAGATTAATAAACAGTAATAAATTCTAAAAATAAAGTTCTTGGATTCGATATACCATAAACGAGATTCTGTTTCTTTAATTATCGTTTTAATTCAGACCATTTCTAAATTAAGGTTGATCGGGCACGAAATTGTCCGTTATTTTCTTGCTAAGTACGTCGGAGGGCAAATTGTATACAGTTAGCAGTCAAATAAATTATAAGAGTCTAAAAACCAACAAAATTACGACATCCTTTCGGATGTCATTTGTTTTGATTCACGAAAATTCCGAAAATTTCCGAATGTATTTTCTTGAATTATTCTTTATTTTTCGAGAATATTTCATAATATCAGTAATTAGCGCCCTCACGATTAAACACGAATGCTTACGAAAAATTGTTTGAAACTAAATAAGCTGAAGTTTTTAAAAGGAAAATTTTTTACATTAATACTTTTGTTCTATCTTCAATGGTTTACAAGAGAGATCCTGCGGACCCAAGTGACCTCTGCTGCTCATTTACGAATTCAAACGTACTTTTTACATTCAAAGCACGCCTAAGAAATTTCAGCTTGATATCCCTTTTTGTTTTTGAGTTATCGTGTTGACGGGCGGACAGATGGCCACACAAACGGAAATGAACTAATTAGGGGATTTTATGATTATGTATACACTATTTTTTTTTTTCGTATCATCGTTATTTCTAAGCGTTACAAAAGAATACGTCTGTGTTCGATAATGTTGCTCCACCTTGAACAGATTAAAAAGTAAAACTAAACTTCTACTTTTATAAATTAAATCTCGTACATTATGTTTAAAATACAAAAAAAAGAAGATTTTTGTAAATGTCTTGATTAAAGAAAAGATAAAACATTCACAAAAAATTTCATCAGCCAAGATAAATTTTAAAAAAAATTTTTATTTTTGTTAAAGAAAATTTAGTGAACCAATTTTTTCTCGTTAATAGCTCATCGTTTACGAAAACGATTACCGAACTTTCCTACCTTGAATTTAGTTCTTTAGATCATTCTGCTCGTCTAAAACGGTGGTTTTCGGAACATCCTATAACAGTTACATCGCCCTATTCTTCGTCTCGCCTTTATTATATGTGTGTGTGTTGTACCTAATATTATTATTAATATTATTATTAAACAAGCGTAAATATTCAATGTGACAACATTGTAATTATTATTATAGTAAAGAACAAGTGTGCGAATACGAGTTACCAGTTACGAATTGTACGAGTTATGTTCTTATAACAATTTAAAGGAGTTATGTATTTAGATATAATAATATATTGTGTTATCATCATAATGTTGTTTAACTAACGATAAATATCGTTCAAACGCTCAAATTCTTCACTTGTTCTATAAAAATAACAATAGTTTTTTGTCCACTAAGAATAAATCGGATGGGTAGCTGTTTCTATTCGATTAATCATGATATATAGATAAAAAAACACAAAATTGTTTTTTATAACAAATGAAATTTACAAATTTAAAAAACATCCGACAAATTTTTCGGCTACGAAACTCTAAACTCGCATTTGAAACATATTTAAAAACACTCTTCATTAATTTGCCTTTTTTGTTAAAACATTTTCCAAACTGAGCCGATTTGGAAGATCATCACAAATTTTTAGTTTTTTTTTTCGGGTACGAACCTTAAGTTTGCACTTGAAACATAGCTTACTCACTCTTCATTAAATTATCTTTCAAACGAAATCAAAAAAATTGAAATTAGTTCATCCGTTTAGGCGCTACGATGCCACACACAGACAGACACACACACACACACATAGCGGTTAAACTTATAACACCCTTTTTTTTAGTTCGGGGGTTAAAAATTAAAGATAATTATTATTTTTAGAAAAAAGATTCATTAAAATTAGAAAGTATTACGTCACACCATGTCAAACACGGTTACTGTTATTATATTTTAATAGAATGAAGCAGGTTACTTGATTTATTATCATACACAAAAATGATTGTTTGGCAAGTCGTGATGTCATTCAAGACACCATGACAATGCAGAGAGAGATAATTTTGGATGCATTTCCATGCCCACCCAATAAAAATGTATTATTATGAAAGGATTATTATGAATATTATTGCTGTAAAACGAATCGACCTCACAATGAACGCTGGTTTGTTTTGGTGTCTCTATTATTTATATTATGATACAGACCATACAAAATTATTTATTATTGTATGTGACATATTTGATTATTTTAGCTGCACCAAAATATTATTTTATCTACTGTTTTATGAACAAGCAAAAACCTATTCTATCTAATTTATTTACTGACCACAAAAATATTAAAAAAAAAACAAAAAAAACAAAAAACAAAAGATCTAAAAACACCAAATAATTGAGACTGAAGACTGACACTTATCAACTTTAAAATCGAAAAAGAAAAAAGTTATAAGCCAAAGTCACAAGTGAAATTTACAAAATTTAAAAAGCCCTCGACAAATGCGATTTATTTTTTGTAAACCGATTTTTAGAAACTTTGATATAAAATATTGTCAATCAAGTCGGTTCGACCGTTTAAGGGTTACGATGTAACTGAAAAACACACGGACGCACAGTTAAACACTTTAATCTTATAACACTCTTTCTTTAATCAATGTCAAAGTGATGGTCAAGGACATGAGATGAGACGAAAAGGATACTTAGAGAGCTATCATTTTTTGGGACAAATTTTTGGAAATATTTTAAAAAATATTTGAAATGAAATCGAAATATTTGAGTTGACTTTGTTCTTTTAAATTATTGTTTTGACTAACCTAATTATTTTACCATTTCACTTTTCGAAATGAATTAAGCCAGGTTTATTTGACCATTCATTTCCATAGTAATTATATATATGTTAAAATTATATGTCATTCCTTTTCCAAACTGAATCGATTTTGAAGATCATCGCCAATTTTTTATTTTTTCGGGTAAAAACTCTAAGCTCGCACATGAAATTACCTTTGAAACGAACCCAAAAAATTTAAAATCGGTTCATCCGTTTAGGCGCTACGATGCCGCAGACAGACAAACACACAGGCACACACACATAGCGGTCAAACTTATAACACCCCTTTTTTTAGTTCGGGGGTTTAAAACGACTATATTCGCTCATTTTTTCTTAAGCTTTCTCGGTTCCTACGCATTCAAATCGGACTTACCAGACGTCCAGAAAACCGTTTTTTTTACTTTTTGCGAATTATTTCGGTTAACGAATTAGCCATAAACAAAAAAACGCTATGTTCCTCGGTTTTTTTTCTTCTATAACAACTTACTTTTTGTTTTCTGATAGCAATTTTGTTATCCGTTCCGTAGATTAATTGGATTAAAGATTTTCTATAAGTATTGAATCAAAACATTCATCAAAGACCACTTAAATTTGACAAATCCCATAAGGTATTTCAAAATGCATTCAACTTGAAAATGACACCGAATCTATATTTTTATATTTTCAATAAATTGATTTACACTTTAAGAAAAAAAAACCCTAACCACTCACTATGTTTACAGGCACTGTGATTCGTGCATACGTGCGTATTTATATAATACGATATGAATTGAAAGGGTCCTCTCAAATATACCGATTCAAGATAAAAATGTCAATTGATAATGTATAAAAGTGATTGAATAGATGTCAAATTTATTTTGACAATCAAAATGATATTTTTTTTCTATTATTTTTATTAGATAAATTCTTATTCGAGATTCTTTTTAAATTAGAAAAATTTTCTAGATATCGTATTTTAATTAAACAATAAACATACGGAAGTTACACGTGAAACGAGTGTTGAAAAAAAAAATTGATTTATCTAAAAAATTTCGTTTTTTTTCGTTACCACTGACAATAAAAAATTTATTTTACACAGTAACAAAAAAATACTTGAAAAAATTTTATATGAAACAAAATATAAAATTTAACTAAAAAAAAATTTTTCTGTTACACTTTTTCAAAATTTATAGTCAACACACATATTTTTGTACTATATGAAATAAATATATTGTTACAATAACCACTTATAGTATGATTCTAAAGTCTTTATGTATCGTTCTCGAAGCTTAAGTGTTATATTTAAAGTTTATGAATTAAATCAAACTATTTTTCGTACATCATAAATACCATCAATGGTTTTGACCTCAAAAATTCAAGGAATGCTTATCGCCTAATTGATACAGTCTTACACAAAAATTATACGTCATTTCACTACAAGCACATATACTCTTAGCGTGCATATAGTCTAAAACTTTTTGAGAATATTGTATCGGAGCAATATTATTTTAAGATAAATTTGCCTTTTACAAAGTATAAGGGTTTCTTAAAAAACAATAGTTCTGGATGGAACTGCTTTTAGAGTTTACTCCTTAGGAATCGAATTTATATAAGGCGTCCGGTATAAACAAAATTAAGGAGTAAAACTAGTGATATAATGACCACGATACGTTTTCGGTGCGCAACCTATTGTGCCCATCTTTCACTTGTATACTTGGATGTTGTCGACAAAGCATCTATTGTTTGAAACTGACAATAATCTGACGGACATAGTACACATTGTAGTTGTTATCCATCGATACAAAATAACTGCATAGCTATTCATTCAGTCAACGAACATCGTACGTCTCCGGATTTCTATCTGGTTACGGTAGATAAATTATACTTAAATGTACGTATAAAGCATCTATTGTTTGAAACTGACAATAACCTGATGGACACAACACAGTGTACGATGTCTTTCCGACATAAAGTTAAAAAATGTATGTAATTTATTTAATGATTGAATTTTTGCTCTCAGTTTCATGAAATTTATTATTATTTGTTTATTTTTTCAAGGCTAGCCACATATTTTCACATAGATTATCGGATAAACTAAAAGGAAGGAAGCAATTTTGAAAACACAAAATTAAGTTGAATTTTTAAGACACAAAGTTGAGAAGTTTTTGAATTGCGGTAGGTAAAAGTATACATTATACTTATTTCTCTCGTTCAGATTTGAAAAAAAAAAAAAAAAACTTCTCCTATTATCAATAAGATAAATTACAATTTTCTTTTACCTATCACATAAATAAAAAGCCACTCAATGGTATTAAAAAAATTTTTTTATTACGATAAAATATTAATAAATAATATTAAAATATTTAAAAATAAAGATTTTTTATTCAGAATGTTCGAGGTTTCTTACAAAACTCAAATAATATGAGTAAGAGCTTTTTTTTGTTCATTATTCAAGGTCATTTTCTCATATTTCCTTATTTGATCCGCATATTATTTCTGTGAAATAATATTATAATTTCATTTTTACTAAATTTAAAAATATTCATAGAAACTTTTTTTTTGTAGTTTTTATTTGCATAAATAATGTTTTGTTTGAGATTTTTCTTTTTATTTAAATGAGCCAATAGCAATTGTTAGTTTCCTGGATAACAAAAAAATTTACATAGACTGATTTTCTCCAGAAAAAAAAAATCAAAAATATTTACATTTATTTCTTCTTAAATACCAAATCGATTTACATTTTTTGTTTGCTTTAAAGGCAACAACGTATTTGAAAATACCAAAAAATTATGATTCAAGAATCGACTTTAGAATACAAATGTTAGCATAACACGATTTAATGTTTGTAGTAAATTTATATGATTCCGAGTAGTTCTAGTTGGATGAATGTTTGTCACTCTTCCACGCAAAAACTACCGAACAGATTTTGATGAGATTTAACACACAGATAGTTTATAATCTGGAATAACACATAGGATACTTTTTATCCCGATAGTATGTTCCCGTGGGACAATTATTTTTTATCTTTTGGTTCGACAATAAAAAATTAAAATCTATTAAACTATAAAATTGTGAAGAAAAGCGAGGATAAGTGAGATCAAGGAAAGTAACACGGAAGTCTTTGTTTTTAGAGTTGAAATTAACCAGCAAAGCGGACGGTTATCGGCTAGTAATCATATAAATCCGATTGATAGTGATGAATTTACAGAATACAAGTTTTAATTTCTGTTTAAATAAAGTGTTCATTTTATTATGACTTGCGAGGTCAAAGCGATTGTCCAATCAACCTTAAATGATAGAACACATCTAAGAGAATTTTTCTATCAACATATTTTCCAATTGACATTTACATTTTTTTCTATGTTACCCTGCATTATCGTTAGGCGAGTTGGATAAATGTTAACAACAAAAAAATATACAAACTTTTTCCATTGGAGTACTAAGAGGTGAATAAAAAGGGTTAGATGTATGAAGAAAATATTTTTCATTCATCGTGTAACGAAGAAAAATTTAAATATGTATTTTTTCTCCAGTATTTCTAGTAGTTTTTAACGCTTGTTCCCTCCCGCGCTAGCAACCAATCTCTGTATACCCTTTATGTATGTTCTGTACTACTTATTTAGTATGCTACATAGTGCTAAAAATTTATTCATAAAATATTGAAAAAAGAAAGTTTGTTTGGTTTTTCGATAATATTTTTTCATTTTCACAATATTTCCATTTTTTTAATAAAAAAAATTCTTGTTTTTTTTTTTTATTATTCATCTTTTAAAGTTTAAATTTCTGTTTTTATCTACTTTTATGATTACTCTTCTACAGTTCAAGAGTTTTCGTTGAATTTTTGATAAGAAATTGATTTTTCTTTTTGACAGTGGATGATAATATGGAAAATTTCTTACACATATGATAATGATAATGCGTTATGTGTGCGTGCAGTTTAAAGAAACTTTGTGGTGAAAATATTTCATGAAAATTTATTGAAATTTATTTAATATTCGAAACGTGATCACATAAATATGCTTTGTCTATTTTGGCATAAAAATTTATTAACAGAAATGAAGCATTTGATCACCCGTAGCTCGTAGGTTAGAAAAAGTTAGAAATACCATTTTCTATCTTATATTTCGCGCTCCTTTCAAAGTATTTGATACTTTTGACGCAGCAGTGAGGCTATTGCTGAAACATCTCTGTAACATCATTTAATAATCGATAGATTTGTGGTTCAAGTCCATGTGTTTTTTCCATACTAGACAATATAAACCCTAAATTTTAAGACACCTTGTAAACCAGATAGATACACTCGTAGATGGATCTAAATGAATATAATATTTTCCCAATATATAATAAATATATTTCCTTTTAAGTTATTTTTTCCTTCTAAATTGATGCAAGTTGGTTTTGGTTATATTGAATTCATAATTCCATATTTTCATTTCAACTTCTTATAAGTATCTAAGTATAAGTATAATGTTACTTTTACGTTCTTATCTATATTTCATTCTACAACACTAACGTCATGCTAGAGCTAGCTCCTCATGAAGATGATGATGCTAATATTATTTTTAATAGATCTTCCTCCATAGTTTTGCCGCAAGATGAAAAATCAATCTTATCTTCTTATTTACTTTTAAAGATAAGAATTGTTCTGCTTTACGAATACAATAAAACAAAACAAGTTTTTGGCTCAGAATTTCTTCAATTATTCTATTTTGATCCATAAATATTATTCGATAATTGGTGTCGGAGATATCGACTAAAAGTTATTAGTGATGGTATCTTGCAGCAATTTTTTTAGTTGATATTACAAACACGTGTCGTTCAATCGCAAAATTAGAATGATTTTCGCTTCAATGGGTTACTGAGATTAATTTAAGCCAAAAAAAACTTAATAGTCTAGCTAATTTGAGGATTAGATGAGTATTTGTCGAGATATCTCCCAAATCGCTGCAAAATACAAGCTTTTCGTATGGAATTTCAGTCGATATTTCAAAAACAACTCACTGAATCCTTAAATTAACCCAATTTTTGTATTTCATAGGTCAAAGTTACCCTACCAGCCAAATTTTAACCGGAACAAAAAATATTCTTTGATTTTTTCAAAGAGGTTCGTACCTTATTAATTAATTGTTGTGAGCTTTAATTTGTGGAAGTTCATTTTAATTTAGTTTTACAAAATAAAATTTTATAAATTAATTATTTAAAAATATTTATTTATTTATTATAATTTGCAATTCCACTATTTTTATTTTAAAAATATGTTAACATGTTTCGGGTTTTATCCCATTGTCGAAACTAATTAAGAAAATACAACAGGTGACAGTATTTAATAATAAAATACAACAGCAATAAAATTTAGGTTCGTACCTCTTTGAAAATTGCAAAAAAATTATAAATTTTTTTATCCAATTCGGATACAAATAACTTTCTAGAATAATTCTGATACATAAATTAAAGAAAAACGGGTTTATTGGACCATAAGACGATAACTTACTAAGATAAAACTAAAATCACATGCGAGGAGTGATATTCCGGAGAAATTTCTTCAATCAATACTTTCAAAACTTTTATCCAATACCAAAATGAAAAAAATTTTTCTTGTTTTTTATACTTGAACAAAAAGATTTCTTATGAAACAACGAAACAAATTTAAAAAATGCATGATAAGTAAAAATTATTAATCTCTCAAATAATGGTTATGAAAAGTTCATATTGCTCCGACCAAAAAAGATACGTTAGCATTATATCCAAACTTATTTTTTATCTTTTCGATTAAAGTTGTTTTTCTAAAGCTATCATTCCGAAACTACCAATTCCTTTCGTTTCTCGCGGCATCAATATTCCATCTTCTTCAAATAATATATACACGGGTGAAATAAACTCTTTAAAAAGGCATCCTGACTGCTACCATTACCATCCTGATCATGGTATGCCATACTACACCCGTTAAGTAAAGTAACATCCTGATATGATATATAAATATTTCATACGAATTTCAATATTTAAAGGTTACATAAAGATACAAACATATATTATTGGGAAACGAACAGAACAGGAGCTGCTTGAGAAGGAGTTTGGGAATATTATCACTAATATTCCCTATCAAACATTTTAATATTTTATCATACAGATGGCACCACATATACATTCACATATTACTTTACATAAATATTATATTAATAATATTCTAGGAGGTATTATCGATATACTATCTATCGGCATATCTTATGTGTGATCGGAGAAGATGTTATGAACGACAAGATGTTAAAAAAACTAATGGCAAAATGCTGATAATTTAAATTCTGATAGAAAAAGTCAAGTGGTAGTATCTCTAAAAATAAAACTAATAATTCTGAGAAGAAAACGTCTTAAAGTGATCAAATTCGTTGTTGGTCTAATAAAACTATAAGACCAACTACTAAATTACTAAATTTTCAATAGCTTAGGAACTTTGGCCGTATAAGCCATTAATTTTTATACCATGCATATATGAAATATACAAAGTATATTAAGTTTAGTCCAAAGTTTGTAACGCTTAAAAATAATGACGCTAGGAAAAAAATTTTGTCATAGGTGTTCATAGAATCACTTAATTAGTCCATTTCCGGTTGTCCGTCCGTCCGTCCGTCTGTGGTCACGATAACTCAAAAACGAAAAAAGATATCGAGCTGAAATTTTTACAGCGTACTCAGGACGTAAAAAGTGAGGTCAAGTTCGTAAACGAGCATCATAGGTCAATTGGGTCTTGGGTCCGTAGGACCCATCTTATAAACCGTTAGAGATAGAACAAAAGTTTAAATGTAAAAATGTTCCTTATCAAAAATTAAACAACTTTTGTTTGAAACATTTTTTCGTAAACATCACTGTTTACCCGTGAGGGCGCCAATTAGGCGGAAATTTTATAATATGCGTACAAACTATACACTAAATGTCGGTCGGTAATGCAGAAACCTATAAAGTCATTTACATATGTACTATACTTTATTAGTTATGTATGTGTCACATGTTTGTATGTGTTATGTGATAAAGAAATCAACACTGACTATGCATGGTATTTCAACAATTAACTCAGTCAATTGTTCGTTTTCACTTGTTCTTATTATAAATTTGTTCCTACTCTGAGCGATGAGCAAGTTGGAAATTCGGATTCAGCGTGTCAAAGTACACAGCGCTACAATATTCACAAATAATCAATATGGCGGTGACTGGGTACCGTGCGAGAGAGATTACCGAGAGAGGAAGAATGTCTCCACCTTACTCTTAACTGCGCAAGAGCATACCTTGTCTAATTCTACTACGGTTGAAATAAAAATGCATTAATTCAGGAGTTACACCTTGCAAGATTTTCATGTTTGAGATTTTAATTTCCGGCATTGATACGAGTCTGTTTTTTTTTTTTTTTTTTTTTAATATTTAGGTTGAAATTACTCTTGAAAATTAATTTTATTTTAATCCGGGACATAATTTTAAAAACATTTCGTGAGCGATAAAAAAGAAAAAATCTGGAGAGCACGGATTCATTATTTTTGAAACTTGCTGTATTCTGAGAATAAAAGTAGCTATGTAGATAAACACATATGACTAATAAGGTGTTACCATTTTGTGAAATATTCATAAAATTATTATTTTCTAACAAATATTTTATGATTAAAAAGTGGTTTGGGAAAAGGGTTTCATGTATAAATTACTTTTATTTTACAAATACTTAAATATGAATTCTTAATTTTATATTACCTAAATAATATTTTAGAATACCTATCAATTTGTATGCCTTTTCAAAATTTCTTGCAGGTAAAAGAATTCCGATACCTGAATTTTTAAATAAATAAATGACTTCAAAAGTAGGCATATTTAACTTTGGTCTTATGGTAAAACGGTAGATGGATGACATGTTTTCATAGATTTCTCCTGTCGGTGGAAATTAAAAAAAAACTAGTTAAGGATGTGTGGCAGTGGGGACGCAAATTAAAAATCTATATTTTTATACCATATATATATGAAATATACCAAAGTATACTAAGTTCAGTCCCAAGGTTGTAACGCTTAAAAATATTGATACTATAAACAAAATTTTGGTATAGGTGTTCATAAAATCACCTAAGTAGTCCGTCCATTTTCGAATGTCTGTCTGTCTGTTGCCTGTCTGTCCGTCTGTCAAAAACGAAAAGAGATATCAAGCTGAAATTTTTAAAGCGTGCTTAGGACGTAAATGAGAAACATAGGTCAATTGGGTCTTGGGTTCGTAGGATCTATCTTCTAAACCGTTAGAGATAGAACAAAAGTTTTAATGTAAAAAATGTTCCTTATAAATCACTGTTTATTCGTGATAGCGCAAATTATGCGTAAAATGTATAGTGTGTATTATATGGGAATATCAGTTATATATGTGTGACACGTATGTATGTGTAATGTGACAGAATAATCAACACTGTTTATACAAGGTATTTCAACAATTAACTCAGTCAATTGTTTTGTTTTCACTTGTTTTTAGTTAATTTTTGAAAAACATAAAAATAAACTTTTCATAAAAATCGATTTTCATAAAAAGCAATGTAGTCTTGTAGTCTTGTAAACACGTAAAATTATAAGTAGTTGTAGCCACCTCACTTAACATGATGTAAGTCGTTTTGAAAAGCAACCATAAATAAAATTTATAACTTACAATACACAGACGAAAAATATATATCAAAAATTTTTCACTTATATCCATCCCCATACAAAAAATACAAAAAAAAAGGAAAAAACGAAGAAAAATATCATTTTCCAATTGAGTTCATCGGTTCTCTTCTGTTGTTGCTCTCGGTCTGAAAGATGGGTAGGAAAAACTTTTCGATTTCTCGTTTTTTTTTCCTTTTATTTATTTTTATTTTTTTCCTTAAACAGAAAAATCATATCAATAATTGTGTACATATACACGTACATTTGTTGGTCCTTTCACTACTACTAAGGAACAATCCGTGTATCTTATAAAGGAGAATCAAGGCTATGTTTGTATTACATAAAACGAGTATTTCATTCATAACTAACTTAGTTCTCCAACGAACGAAAATGATTGTTTGCTATGGACAATTTATCAAAATGGCTGCAGGGTCCAAGTTGTTAGATATAATATATAATATAAAGCAATCACTCATTGAAATGGTGCAGTGACCTCTTGACAACAAACGACATAAGTATAATAATATATATTATATCTGGAGTACAGTGGGGTTCCGAATTTCGATTGAAATCGAGGGGAAAACACACACACACAAATACAACCCTCATAAGCGATTTTCAAACTACAAGCTCGAATACAAAGATAAAATGTCTTAATGTATCATAAATATGTAACCCAATTAAAAATTTGTATTTTCTGGGCCTAATTTACTTGACATTTACCATTTTGGTACGAATTTCAAGCTATAGTCGAACAAAAAGCCTCGGTATCCCAAAAACTATACTCTCGGCTTCCCAGTTTCTAGCCTTGGACAAAATAATAATTATAAGTTATGATAAACAAATGAAATTTACAAAACTTGAGAAAAAAGACAACAAGTACGATTTTTTCCTTGTAGCTCTCTCCAAACTGTGGCAATAATATTCAAAAGCGGTTTAATGCAAAATTTTCGGAAAAAATTTTTTAAATATATCGTCTAAAGTTTAATCTATTTATCTTTAAAAATTTACAAGGTTCAACCCAGAAAGCTCACCTTATTGATTTGACGTGCAAAGAAATAAATTTTTTCCACACACAAAAAGTTTGAAGCATTCCGTTGTCTGTTGAAACGATACCAATTTTAAAATAGTTATTAATTTAATCGGAAAGGGTCGATGAAAGATCATTAGCTATTGTTCTAGTTGTGTAAAACTTTAATGACGTCACGTATTGTTTTCGATTCATTCTCTGTATTTCGTTTTTGGTGTGCGTAAAGGAGTTTCCCTTAAAAAATATTTTTTAACATTCTACTTCTATTCAAGAATTTTTTTTTTAATTCGTAATATTCACTTAATTTATTGAAGAAGTTCTTTCTTTTTGATAGTAGGTATGCTAAACCTTGTGGCACTGTTTTTTACACCATATGGTACCATCAAATGTTTGAACATGGGTGTAGTTCTAAAAACATCATCATATAACTCCAAAACTCCACTGCTCTTCAGTTATAAGAAACTTCATATAAAACTATTATTACAACTTTGTGGATACAAGTTGGAAGGATGAGACGATAACATACATATATATTTTTGGATGAAGAATGAGTAAAATGATCCAATCCCCCTCCCCTTGTCGTCCAAAGAAGGAAATCTATAAGTATATATCATATTTTCTTTGTAAACTGTCCATGTACACTGACTGTCCTGTTTATATACATTGGACTATAGAATGGGGTAGAGAAGTGCGTGATTTTGAAAACGGTATAAAATAAAAAAAATCAAATAAATTTAGTATATGTAATGGGGGATAATTCTGATATCGAATTGGTCATATTACTCATAAAAATGTAAAACTAGACTTAATACCATGACAAAATTAGAAAGTGAAATTAAAATTGATTAAAAGAAGAAGTTATAAGCAATCAAAGATTGCATTCAAAGGTTGCCCATCTCGTTTTAGCAAAACGAAGTTTTATATGTACTCTCTATGGCTCCCACTCAAGAAAAGCTTGCGAGGATGCCATACCAAGAAGGCCTTAACAGATTAGAAGATAATCTGAAAAACCAACAATTAAAGGCATGGACCAGCTACGAGGGAGGCGAATTGCCAAAAGCCTGTTGGGTGAAGGAAACTCGCTCGGTAACAGAGCCGAGGAGATCTTGAAACTAAACAGAGCTGATATTAGAGTCATCGTAGAGTTACTCACAGGGCATGATAACCTGAACAAGTTCCAACATCAGATTGGAAAAAGACAATCTCCCGCGTGTGACAGATGCGGAGAAAATTCAGAAAAAACATCGATCCACTTTTTTTGTAACTACCCGGCGCTCATACAGCAGCGAAGGAAATGGTTTGGTACGGCCATAGTCGAACCAGAAAAAATTAGGAAACTCAGCGCTAGGCAGATCCTGGGTTTCAGTACATCAGTTGGTTATAATAGCCACTGAAAAGCGTTGCGGGGATAGAGTACAAGGTCTTTTTGGCTAGGTGCTCTGAACCATTGTTTCGAGGCCCGATGCTCGAGCATGGCCCGCTAACCTCCATACCCATACCCATGTACTCTCTATTGTGAGACCCACGTATGACGTCACGAGTGAGTATGTTCTTCATTGTTTAATTAGAAATTTTAATTGTGCATATCTTGCATTCTAGTAAAGATTTTTAAAAACCAACTTCACTTTTTTATTCGTGAAATGAGAATTCTTAATGTCCGATCAACCTTACATTGTAGATTTTTGTTTTTATAATGTTTTCAAAATCGTACAATTTTCTGAACCCCCTGCCCCACCAATATATTGGACTACATATCTTTGTTCGTAGAGCTACAACCAAAAAGTTAAGTGAATATATTTGCCAATAATAAATAGACGAATCATATTTTGTATAAAACAGAGAAGGAATATTGGTCAAATTTTGTATAGTGCTTTGATATTTGCTCCAAGAATATTATAATATTAAAAACAACATTAAAATTGGCACTTGTATGTGAGTTATTGTTTAATATTATGGCGTAATTATTAAAGTGGTACAAAGAAAATAGACTAGCAGCGACCCACAGCATCACTCACGATAATTTTAAAATATTCTTAAGGTAGTTAATCCGCAATTGAAATATATTAAGAAATTTACTCAACTCAGAAAATTAGTAACTAAAACAAAAGATCGGGAGTTGTCATGTGACAACCGGTAGGAACTATATTCCTTTCGTATCTTTGTACATTATAAATGCAGCGATTTCTTGTATTATTTTCAAGATATTTTTCTGAAAATTAAGGTATTAATTTTAGAAGTCAAGCACTTGTTTGATTCTTGCAGAACGTGGGCTGTTAAAGCTTTATTTGTACTTTGTCAACAGCTGACAACGAATTGTACGTAATTATGAAAATATATCGTTTTCTTGAACGGCCCTGTTAATTTCAATAAAATTTTACGATAAATTTCGTAAAGACTTAAAAGACTTACAGTTTTACTTAAATATTATTCAAATAGAAATTTCTATATTATATTTTTATAAACAGATTTTTTTATTTTAAATTCTTTTATACAACAACTTTCGAAAAATAATAATATAGGTTTATTCGTTATTTATCATAAATTCGACAGCCAGGATTAAATAAAGAGAAGCTCGTATCCAGAAGAGCTTTATGTACATACACATTTATAGCCAAGAATACACTGTTAAAAAACATGGATATAGTCCGGGAGGATATACCAGATACGCATCGATCGCTACCGAAAAATGCACGCAAGATTCGGGAGCTGATTTTAGCTGTTATCTAATTTTGATAAACCAAGTATGTAATCCTACTAAATTTGGATCATACTTTTCAAATTTGTGATCAAAATTAACCTAGCTTTAATAAGTTTAAAGAATGTGGAGTCTTGATCCCGGGATTAAGCACATAAGTTGTAGATAGAAAAATTGACATCACAGCAGAAAAGTATGGCCCAAAATTAGTGGGTTTAAAACAAATTCCAATAAGATCGGATCAAATTTGTCTGTGTTATATAAAAAATCGAAGTTTTTAACTTTATGACGTCATCAGAATCAAAAAAATTTAATTTTGCTCTATCACGTCCAAGTTTTTTCCAATTTTGATAAACCAAGTATGTAATCCTACTAAATTTGGATTCATAATCATAATTTTCAAATTTATGATCAAAATTAATCTAGCTCTAATAGGTTTCAAGAATGTGGAGTCATTTTGCTGGAATTAAGCACATCAGTGATAGCTAGCGAAAAATGGACAACACAGCTAAAAAAGAATGATCCAAAATTAGTGGATTTGAAAAAAAATTCTAATAAAATGTCTACGACCTCTCAGATGATTGTTAAGACTTATAAATCCTTCCTAAGCGCATTTAACGGTACGTTATCACAAGCTACCAGTTTAATAGGATACCTCTGCGCCTTAACATATTCCAGAATAATCATAATAACACATTCAATATTAACTGAATATAATAACCATTACATTACTTGTGCTATAGCAGCCACAACATGAATCCATACATATATTTGTACTAAACTTGCTTTTGCTTGCCATGTGTAGGTACAGTGTATTACCATTGGTTGCTACCATTTACATTGAACTGTACTTTTCTGATAAACGAGAGATATGTGAATAAAATATAAATTTTTTATTTATTTAAAATACTACAGTTAAACCTCATAAAAAAGTACCATAATTATCTATTTGTCTAAGGGACGAGGGAGAATGAGTAATATTTAAAAAATGAAAATATGATCTTATAATGTCCTTAAATTCAAAGGTTTCTAATAAAGAAGGCTTGTGGATAATTTAAATCGAAAACGATATCCTAGGTGTTCATTTCAATATAATTTTTGTAATTTTCAGGTCAAAGTTATCCAAAAATATGGTTTTTACTATATTACTCGAACAATAAAATCTTTGGATTTTTTCAAATTTTTTTATTTTCAATTTTGATAAAGAAAACGTTTTCTCAAATAATTGGATCCCTTAAGTAATGAAAATCAGATTGAAAATAGGCGCAGATTTATGATTTTTAAAAATATGACCATATAATGCGTTTGAATCCAAACAGTTTCGATTTGAGGAGACTAGTGAAACATTTCCTTACGGGCGTTAAAACATACGGGCGTTAATTTCAATATCATTTTCGTTAATATTAGATAAAAAAATAGTCAAAAACATAACGTTTACGATATTCCGCGATATTAATACATTGCTTTTAATCATCAATTAGTCGAAGCTGGGCTTCTGAGTTTGCTGGGTGAGCAGCTCTCCAAGTTGAGACGACGAAATCAGAAATCTTAGCCATTATCAGATTTCGAAAAGTGAGGCCAAGATTGGATTCAATTACTTCTAAGAGGAAATATATGCTTTTAAGTTTGAAACCTTAAGAAATATGAAATAATAGCCGAAACCTAATAATTTCGAGAAAAATTTTTGAAAAATCAGAAAATCCAGACCACATAATTCAATGTATAATTCTTTGAGTAGACAATTGTCTTCCAATTTCATTTTCACAAAATCTAGTTGCTTTCTAAATAAAAAATCCAAAATTTTCCAAAATAAGGAAACTGAATAATTTAATGAAGAAATTGAACTGTAGGAATATATAAATTTTATTGAATATAATAAATGTATTGTTCACCCTTGAATGGATTGAATTATATCGATGATAAGGTTTCGCTTATGATATATTTCATAACAGGAGGCAGGCAGGCATTGATTACAATACTCTGACTGTGACTGACTGAGAGTTACAGTACAGTACAGCTTACAGCTTACAGTCTTGATTTTGAATATTGTGACGGTTTGAATTTAGTGTGGTAAACAGTCTTGTAACATGAAATGAAAAATGATTTATTACTTTCTGTTTTAATAATAAATTTTACAGGTTTACCATTTATTTATTTTTTGTTATTGTTTGGTATAGCTCTAAATTTTAAATATTATATATTTATTATAATTATTCAAATGGTCCGTTGCAAAAGTTGAACGCAAACTTATTACCAAAAATTGTATGTATAGTAATTTGAAAAGCCGTTTTTATTAAAAAAATATATCAATTAAGGTGGTTGTCTTTGTACAATATTGTATAAATGTTCAATTCATCATACAGCAGTGGTATGTACGTATAGATATGCTTAGCACACTCAAATAAGTATTAATTTTAACATGGTTTTAACTGCAACTGTCCATTTATCACGTATTCTGTATGATAATAGCATGATAATAAACATCTGTAATTCTGTATATAATAGACATCTCTCTTACACTACTTATACTCTCAATATAATTGTTTCTGTCAACAAAACTTTAAAAAAAATTTGAGTAAATATATCTCAAGAATGAAACTGTCAATAGGTTTGGTTTTTTTTTTAAACTGACATGCACAAATTCATGAATGTTCATTTAGTTTTTGGAAAATATCTTACATCTAGTTTTTTTTTAGAATTAAAAAAGGTTGCATTACTTTAAGGTAGTTCTTCTTTGATTACAAAATATTGAGTTAAATATGTTCAATGAAAACATTTAAACGATAGTTTTTAGTGGTGGGAATATGGAAAAAATTGTGTGGGCAAGACAATAAAGAGTATTGTGGTTGTACCAGAAACAACTATTTAAGCGTATTATAAACAACTAATCACACATTGAGTAATATCTATTTGAAGCCTTCGCTGGTAAAGTATTAGAAAAAATAATAATACATCATTGCACTATAAGTTCATATGCTCTTACCATCCATAGAATCAAAAACTTTTTGACAATATTGTAGAAAAGTATTTGGATCATTATAGATACTAGGTTTATTTACTCATAAACCTAATTTTGAGTATTTTTTGTTGTAAAAGACCACCACTGTATCTCATCTTGAAAAATTTGAACTTTCACCAGCCTTGACAGTTTTTTTTAACAATTTGGCCACCTTCTTAATCAAAGATCAAGTTTGTAAGGCATCGATCTATAGCCCTTAGTATCGTGCTTACATTTAATGGCAGGTTTCATTCGGATATTGGACAGTGGACAGCGGGTTTATGTACATACTTGATAGTTTATTTATATTTATTATTAATACTTAAAATATAATATAAAAAATAAAATAAAAGATAACCTGAATTTTATTATGTATTTGTTTTTGATAAAAATGGTTATTTATATAATTTTTATAAAAATTTTATTTCAAAATTATTTAAAACCACAAAGTCAATATCAATGTGGTACAAATAATCCATAAAAATTACTAATAAAAATCCTTAAATATTTAAATTATTAGGAAAAACTTTATAAAAAACTGCTAAAGTAGAATTATTTTTTACAGGATTACATTCACGGAACAAGAAAAGAAAATTTATCAAGAAAAAAAAAATCCGTAAATGGGAAAAATATTTTTAATCGAGATCATTTATGACGAAAACTGAATTATATGCCTAAATATCACGGACAATTTTCGCAGGTGAGTTTGATTGATAAAATGTGGAAGTATTGCAAAATGTCTCTTCCCAATTTGGTAGCTATATCAGACTTCTTTCAGCAAATTTGAGCTGTCGTTAAGTCACTGAAATTGTCTGTATTCATTTCTGATTTTCAAAAAAATCGAGCCGCATTTGGACGCTGGCTTCCGATGCCAGTGTTCACTAGGCCACTGTACCTCTTTTGAAGTTTAATGAGTATAGCTATAGATATGCCTAGCGAAAACTTGTTGATGATAATGGTGATGACGCAAATCCATGAAGTTTTACTCTATCAGAGGTCTCAAAAATAATCAAAATTGCTCGTTTATTAAAAGTCACATCCTTGATTTTTCGTCTTCTTTTCATTAACCTTAACAAATGTTTTTGTAAAAATTAATCTTTTTTTGTAAAAAGATTGCAATCACGAGAATACTTTTTTAAATAACATTTTGACATCAAACATCAAATGACATTTTTTTCATTAACGTTAATTAACTTTCCCCGCATTCTTTTTCTCTGTTTCTGAAAGCGTTGTAAAAAAAAGAAAACTTTTTAAATTAGTTAACATAATATTTTCTTAAAAAAAAAAACTCTCAATTCCCAATCTCCTCCACAAACAGTGAAATAAATTAATCAGGGAACAAAAAATCACATAAATTTTTTTATTATTAATTTTTAACATAGAAAGAAAATTGTGTGATAAAACCAGCGGACAGATGGACAAATATATAAAATAGAAATGAAAATTATTGGAAAATGACATAAATTTCTCTTTATGTGTTCGGTATTAAATATGACACGATGAAAACAAGGCCACACACACACACACACACCACGAGATATAAACTCGGATATTGTAGTGACAAGAAGCAAAACACTTGTTTTCAATAATTATTTCACATCAATATCAATAATAATTCATTTTTGTTTTCATATTAGTACACACCAATACATAAAAAAATGAACCAAGGCTATGTTAAATTTTACGGGGATGAAAAACAAAGATAACTGAATAACAGTTTTGACGCCTTTTCTTTGCGAGTGGTGTGAGAGTAAAGTCGTCGCGTTTCTCGTTGTTTTAGCGCCGATAATAAGCAAGACATGTTTCAACCTGTACTTTAGGAAAGTATCCATTTATTTATTCAACGCCTGCTGAAACCCAGTTTAAACTTGAAATTATATAGTTCTATTTTAAGACACTTGTTAAAAAAAATTAGCTGATTGTTTTCACAAGGCTGAGTTAAGAATGTTAAGAAAGTTAAGCAACGAATATAAATTGGCAAGGGCGGAAAACAGCTATTGACGAACACATGTATAAATGTCTGTCGCATAAATCAAAAAGTCCATTTTGATTTTTCAAATTTTATATCTCCATAGAAATGTAAACTCTATTTTGGTGAGATTATAAGAGTTGAAGGAAATCTTGTAATGCTAAAAACTTTTTTACTTTATTATATTATAAATATAATAAAGTGTTGTGACCGAAAAAAAAAATCGATATCGGGGTTTCAACGGAAATACACGTTTTGAGGGTCCCTGAATCCAAAAAAGTGGTTTTTAAAAAATGTTGCTTCCGTCGGTATGTCGGTATGTCTGTTACCAAGCTGGAGCCTTCAATTTTCAACCAATTTTTCTCAAAATCGGTACATAAGTTCCGTCTGGTCATTATTCCATATTATTTTTTCCCTAAGCCTTTTTTCAAGGGTACTTCCCTCTAGGCCAAAACAGGATTTTTGGGGTTTTCTCAAAAACGGCTCTAACGATTTCGATTAAACTAGGCACAAGTCCTAGACCTTAAGGTGTTCCTAGGATTCGTATAAACCACATATCCAGGAAAATTCGAGAAGGCCCACAGACTAAGGAAAACCTTTCCAAATACAGGAAAATGGGATTTTCTAGGGAAAGGCTCTGGGACCCCTCGCCCTGTAGCCGTGGAGCCGGAGGGAATGAAATCGTCAAAAGCTAGGCCTGTTTACTCATTACTTGTTTTTAAATAATTCTTATGATTGGCTGCTTTCAATAAAAATATTACAAGAATAATCAATTTTATAATAAAATAAAGTCTTGTCCGATGTTTCAGACCCTTTATTTTATATGTATTTGAATTTTTTTTATCAAGTTTGTATTGATAATTCTCATAACGTACGAATACAAAAAATACTTTTATTTTTATTTTTTTGTATTCGGAAAAAAACATGGTATTAAATGTCAGATTTTAAAATTAATGTTTTCAGCAAAAAAGTTTTTCAAGTAAAAATATTAATTAACCCAATGGCAACTTTCCAATCATATCTATGAATATATATGTAAGCGTAAATAAAGCGTACGAAGGGAAGCAAACGGTGAGGAGCATGAGGGGGTGTTGTTGAAATGAATTTCAGAGAACAAAGACAGACGAAGAAAATATACCGAAAACATTGTTATATAATGCGCACTATATGACGGCTATTGTTGTATATCTCTTGTGAACTAACACGATTTTTTTCTCAACAAAGGAAACACGAAGTGAAAATATATCAGGAGAGTGAAGAGTAATAAGAGAAGGATGAGGTATGGGGAAAATGAGACCTTATTTCAATCCTTTTTTTTACTCTACCCTATTTTAATGTATAATCATTTATTTTTCAATGTAAATATTTACATTCGTTCTTGATTTTTTTTAGGTAGTTTAGAAAGTTTTATTATATTTAAGGTTATACGATCACTAAATTTTACATATTTATAAACATAAATGTTAGAGTCAAAGTGGTCCCGGTTATTATGCAGAGTCTTTAATATGTTCGATGGAGTTATTCGGGGTGAAATTTATTTTTCGATTATCTTATTGATTTGCATATTGTTTTCCATACAAATCCTCAGTTATGTGATTATCATGAGATTCAATAAGGTGATTCTTTAGTTTATTTACATCTTTGAGTTGGCAATACTCGAACAATTTGACAGTTGCTTTGTGTTTAATTTGGTTTGAAATGTCATAATAAGTAGACTTACAACAGAGAAACACTTGAAAATTGTTGAAAATTTTGAATTTTATGAAAATTTTTAACTCTATGAAAATTGATGCAACTCTCTATTAATTTCACGGAATTTTGGGATATATAAAGTCGTTTGTCCACGCCGACAAACCAGAAACAAATATTGACCTCTGAAAATACCCTAGATTTATCAGTCGTCTCGAAATAATAGTACACGGTAAGAAATTTTTTTGGATATCACTATGTCAGTATCGGTGTGGGCGCCATACTGTATTCTGTATTGAGGGAATAGTAACGTTAGCAATAGCTAAGGCGAGTCAATGCAGTTTCGGCGTCAGGCTGCCGGTTGGCCATACTCACAATACTTCTGATGGATAGTCCTATTTAAAATACTGTAATATTACTAATGCTCACTTAATGTACTATATGTATCTACCTCTATACCATACCAGCATTGCAGTAACCGCCATGCATTTCTTACCCTATTCCTATGTAGTAAATGCCATGTGTATAGTACTCGCCTATTAAAATTTTATAGGAATAGGAGATTTTGACAATAGCCGCTGAACTTTCAACCGATCGTTAGCAACTCAATATCTGAAAATCTATTTGTCAAAGTGCTTGTCAAACGTTAGTATTGTTTTCGCTGGACTGAAGGTTGTAAAAAGAGATGTCAAATTCGAAGGTTTTATCAAAATCGAAAACAAATTCAGTTTTTAAGGATACACCGAAAGTATAGTTGCAAAATGTTCTATTCGTAAGTAAAGAATAGCCCGGCATGTGTTTAAGGGTTGGGATAAATGAGAGGACGAAAGAAGACCACGTGATGTTGTTGATGAGATGATACTAACATCGACGAAGTGCAAAGATATAGATGGGGGCAATGAAGGAAGAGTTCTCTTTTTTAATATTTTTTTTTTTTTTTTTATATTTTATTGAAGTGAAGCCTCTTATTATACAACAGATTGTGTGATTCACATCAAATACACAGCTTGAAGGGGTAATTTCCTCTCTTTTATACTTTATATATATCGTACTCTGTCGAACGTATTTAACTTGTAAAAATACAAGAAAATAATAATTTTTAGTTTAACGGACTTCAATTTAATTACCCAATGAATTAAAACACTCGCATACACACATATATAGATTTTATTTATTGAGAGCAAGCAAACAACAACCAAATTGTGTGAATTACTCATGTGACTTTCGTGTTTGAAACGGATTGCTTCTGTTCATTAAGGCTTTTGTCTCCGTAAAATACTATAAAAATGTTGTATACTACATCATACAGCAAAAGTATATATGATGTAGCCACACATAGTGGCGTCAATAAAGCCTTTGCTTCGGAAGTCTTCTTTTTGTATATTATTTAAAATCAGAAACATTTCAGATGGGGGAAATAATCTGGAGGGGGAATAGCCAATGTCGTGACTGATATATCGACTCCCAGCCTAAATCGCTAATGATAGAAGTTTGACATTTCGAGAAGATATGGACTTTATACTGTAAGTGTCACATAAGAAAGACTTTTTCGAAATTCATCCCTTAAAAGGGGGAAATAGGGGGTGAAAGTTTGTATGAAAATATATAAAACTGTACTTAACTGATTTTAAAAATTCTTTCACCTATAGAATGCTACATTATCAGCAAGTAACATATGTTGTATTTTATTTTCAAAAAGTTAGGGTTCCGCACTAAAAGTTAAAATCAATTTTTATTGCTATTCAGTTGAAATAATAATAATAATAATAATAATAAATGTAACTGTATTTGCAATAAAGCTTACAGCGGTTGGTACATTCTCTATACTAATATTAAACAATGCTTTCAACAATAATACAAGAGAGAAAAAAAAAAAGAAAGTATATAAAGTAAAAAATTAAATTAAATGCATTAATTATAAATTGAAGCTTAAAGTTAAATCTTAGACTAAGTATATAAATATTATTCGAATAAAAACAAAAATTAAATCGAATAATTAGTAAATTGTTTCTACATTGAGTTATTTCCAAAATGTATGAAATGCAGCAAACAGTGCAATTATTCGTTTAAACAAAAGCTCCTCAATTTAAGACCGCCATTTACAAAGTGGAAAATATCATTTATTTTTCCTGGGGACAAACTTGACAGCAAGACCATGAAATTATTCTCGTAGTTAAAATTTGAATTTAAATACTTGCCAATAAAGTGGTTTCTCATCGATTTATAAATCGGGCATTCCAAAAGAAAATGTATAAGTGTTTCAGGCTTTTTATAATTACAAATAATACAGAGTTCTTCTTGTTTCCATTTATATAAACAGCCATTTGCATGAATTTTAACGATTTGCTTCCCTGAGACTCTGATTTGGCTAACTAGCTTTATCTTACTAAAATTTAAATTCATTTTAAGGTATTTTACAGAGTCGTTCAAAATATACTGATACATAGGGCTGTAACTGGAGTTCAAAATTAGATTTTTATTCATGTTGGAAAGTTCTCTTTGATAATTGGTAAGAATGATTTCGCTGTTGTCTTAAATACTTTGTGCCCGTTGTTCATTCCATGTGTTTATACAACCAAGATCCCGAAGTATCTCTTGTAACTGGGTAACCCAATTGCATTTGCAATCCATACCCCCATTTATATCAAGTGACATTAATTGATTGTAACATATTCTTGGTAGTCTATTGGCATCTAGTTTCAAAATTCTTTCCCACCAGCTTAAAACCCTTTCAGTTGAAATACATTTTTTGTGGAAAAAAATCACGCAAGAATGAATTTTTTATATAAGTTGCAAAAATATTGTTTAAACAATATAAATAACTAGTAGTTATCCACGTTATAGTCTTCAATTCTCTTAAGTTCCCTTATGTTCACTATTTAATGGATTGTCCTGACCATGACTTTTAGTGCGAATCCCGAATAATTTTGAAAAGAACATTCGGCCATGTCACTTGTTGATAATATAGCATTCTATAGGTGAAAAAATTTTTTAAATCGGTAACGTAGTGAACTCAAAAATGTCGGTTTCAGTATTTAATTGATTTTAACTTTTGATGCGGAACCTTAATTTTTTTGAAAATAAAATATAGCCCATTTTACTTGCTGATAATGTAGCATTATATAGGTGACAGAACTTATAAAATCGGTTACGTCTATTGAATTCAAAAATGACGGTTTTATTATATTTTCATACAAACTTTCATCCCCTATTTCACCCTTTTAGGGGATAAATTTCGAAAAATCCTTTTTTATGTGACATTTAAAGTATAAAATCAATAACTTCTCGAAATTTCAAACTTCTATCATTAGCGATTTAGGTTGGGAGTCGATATATCAATCGCGACATTGCCTATTCCCCCTCCAGGTTATTTCCCCCATCTGGAATGTTTCTGATTTTAAATAATATACAAAAAGATTCATTTTGAAAAAAAAAAATCAAAATCGGAGCTGTTCTTGAGGACTTCCGAAGATTGCCTGTTTTATGTATTCATTGACTCCACTAACATAAATATTCAAATATTGTAGTAGTTTTAACTCTACTGTACTGTACTGTATGTATTCTGTATGATAAATAATCATAATAATGACATCTGTGATTCTGTATATAATAGACATTTCTCTTACACTAATTATACTTTAAATATAATTGTTTCTGTGATGCAATAAGTATAAATAACTTTGATTAATCAAATCTCAAGAATGAAGCGGTCAATAATTTTGTTTCTTTTTTTTTTAATTCAAAACAAATACGTTTTTTGAAAATATCTCAAATCTAGTTTTTTAATAGAATTAAAAAACACACTAAATCTCAACCATATGTTCTCTCCATGTTAATTATCAGAACTTTAATCGAATTTATTTCGAGCTGGAGACGGTCAATCGACTTCTAATTCTTAAAAAGTATACACAAATTTAGAATTACTGAAAAAAGCTATATACCTGACGAGAGTTTTGAGCCTGTCAAAATATTATCTGTGTACGAAAGTATTTCTTTAAAGCTTTTGAAACAAGAAAAAAAAACTCTTAAGACGAAGTTAAGTTATGCAAAGAAACGAAATATTTTTTTACATCCGTAGACAGAAAAGAGATTCGTAAAAGAAAAACATAGAAAGACGATATTTGTTGAATATAATATCATCCATCCATCTATCTCTCCTTCAGAGCATTTTCGAGATCTTCAACGTTGTTTATACAGGGTAGCTAATTTTATTTCATCTCTGAATTTTTTATGATTCTTTTTGTCTGCGTTTTTGATAATTTATGATGATGAGTTTAGTAACAAGCGAAATTTACAAAATTTAAAAAACCCACGCCAAATTTTTTGGCTACGGAAACCTAAACTTATATTTGAAACATATCTAAGAATACTATCCATCAAATTGCTTTTTCCTTAAAACCTTTTCCAAACTGAGAAGATTTGGAAGATCATCGCAAATTTTTAGTTATATCGGAAACGGCATCCTAAATTCGCACTTGAAACATAGCTAAGAACACTTTCCATTATATTTTCTTTCAAACAAAACCAAAAAAATAAAAATCGGTTCATCCGTTTAGGCGCTACGATGCCAAAAACAGACAGACACACACATAGCGGTCAAACTTATAACATCCCTTTTTTTTAGTTCGGCGGTTAAAAACACAAAATTGAATTTTAATTGTGGCTCCAATGTCAAATTTTATAATTCCTTCAGCGATTTTTTTTTATTATTTGTAGGAGATAAAATAAAGTTTTTGATAACGTAATACGTGAAAAAAAAGGGTTTAAAGTTGTCAAAAGTATTGAAAAATGACAGGCAATTTAAAAAATCGAAATAATTTCCAACTTCCTGTCATTTGCTTCACACGAATCGTGATTAACTCGAAAAACACGGAAATCGCGAAATTCAAATCATATTTTCACAAATTCAATCACTCAAGCCACGAGTAGCACAAATTTTATTTATTATCAATAACAATTTTCAAAAGGTCAGAGAAAAAGGAAGCATGGAAATATCAATTATGACCACGTTTAATATGTTTGAAAATGTAAAAGAAATTGTGTGATATGAAATAAAATTAACATTCCTGTACAAAATCGAGAATAATACCCACAAATTAAGTTATAAATCCTTTTTAAATGTTTTAAGCTCTTTGTAAGTATTTCATGTTCATATTTTATTATCCATTCTGATGATGAGAACAAAAAAAAATACAGCTCACTGTATAATTATTTTATATTTGAACAAATTTTTCATAATATCATAATTTTTTAGCAATTCTTCTCTAGTAAATGTTTTTTATCCATTTTTTTTTTACCAGTATTCCTTTTTTTTATTCTAGAATTTTATGTATGGATTTGAAAAATAGTATAGAGCCGGAAGTGACTACTAAAGGTGGATTTGTGTTGTATAAAGCAGGCTTTATTATATTTTTAAATTTTGCATTCAAGTTATTTTTTAGTAGAAATTGTTGCTGAAGAGATATTTGTCTAAACCAACGACGGAAGAGTGTGTCGCATACGGATTTCCTGTTTCGTCCATTTACCTTCGCTTTGCTACATTCAAATTTTTTCATATAAGCAATTACGATAAAAAAATTTCGAATTTTTCAAATCGTGTCTTTAGCAAATTATACTGCTTTGCTTCCTGTATTTTTTTAAACATCATCAGAATCCTTTCATTGATCGTTAATTGAACCCCATTTTTTGTATTTTCCATCAAAATTTCAAAAATTTAAATAAACCGTTAAATTGCCTCAATTATTGAAATTGTTCTATATGTCAGATTTCAACCAAAATCATTTTCTAGGCAAATTTTGCCTCAAAAAACAATAAAATCAGACTCATTTAAAGATTTGACGATTAGCTTGGAGATCATCGACTCAAAGATGGTACGAGCGATTATATCTTAATCCGCGCTTCTCTCTTACTCTAAATAAAAATTCGCTTACATCTACGTTGTTTCAGAATCGGTAGTAAATATTTCAGATACAGGTTCAGGAACTCTTCATAATTACATTCCTGACTTTATTTCTGTAAAATGTGAGATGGAAACTATGCTGTTTGTAGATCCTTTTATGTTTTTTGTTGCGTTCGTACAAAGATACATTAAATATACAGTGTCCTTCCTGGAACACTCTGTAGTACTATAATAATATTATTATATTATATGTATAATAATAATGTTGATATACATTATAACACTATGTCACATCATAACACTCAACTCTTTACTATATAAAGCTGTACAGTAATGCTCAGTACTCATGTACTCAACACATAACTCTAGCTAGATGCTGTACAGCTTAGAATTACGCGGCATCACGTATAATTAATTACTTTTAATTAATTTAGTTTGCACATTCATCTTTTCAAATGATATCATACACTATAGTCACTGTAATATATAATATCATATACAGAATGAAAAGGAAAAAAATATGTTAAATTTTGTAGGATGGCCATTGGTAGCCAAAATAAATTAGTTTAGTACCTATTTTGATATTCAAAACACATTCTAGAGCGTATTTATCGAATCAAGCAGGAAGATCCTTCTAAATGATCCATTAATGGAGTCCACAGGACTGAATTTAGCCTTTTGGAGGCTCTGCGTCCATAAGGATTACGAGGCATTTTTTTTTAAATTGCATAGCTTCGCTTGACAGCTAGATCAAGAACTTTCACCATTTTTTATTTCCAGAGTCATGACATTACTGACATAGAATTATCCAAAATATAAATAGTTAATTAATCCAAAATATAAATAGTTTGCTTTGTATAAGCTATTTCCATATTTCGTCTCATTTTACGTATTTTGATGGTTATTTTAAAAATCTCAATCCAAATCAATTATTTTGTCATTGAAACGAGTATTTAATGCGTAGAATAGAACGACGGCTGCACAGAAGGATTTTTTTCCAAGCAGGTCGAGGCACTCATCTAAGGTTTTGTAACGATTATTTTGGTCTTATGGATACGTTCATAAGACTGGGAGAAAAAACGTGAACGTATCTTCTTGTAACATGTTCACTTCTTCAATTTTAAGCTACTATTTTATTTTCTGCTTACTTAAAATCTCAGAAAAAAATCGGGAATCTCAAAAGCCGAAAAGCACTGTTGTTACCTAGTCCAGGCTCAAACCACGGTGAAGGTAACAATTTTTTTTTGTGAATCAAGCCTTCATTTATCAATAATTCAAAAACGAAATTAATGCCGGATGAATAACCTTAACAAAACTTTGATCGGTTCTCCTTTAATGGTGGTGGGAATTGTGGAAGAAAACAGTCAATATATTAAACATGCTTTGTGTCACAGCAAAGCATTTTTGTTGAACTGGAACTAGGTGGACACAACGCAGAGGGGGGGGGGGCCAAAGAACACCTGAAAGAGAATTGTTGTGGAAGAATTATCGAGTCCATTCGGAAGATTGGTGTACAAACTGATTTTGGATTGTAGGTCATATTCCACTATTTTTGCCTTATTTTTCAATTGAATATCTTAGTTAAAGTTTTGTATATTATTACCCGTTGATTCTGTATATTGATATATATATTTTTCATGTCAATGCACTTTTTATTTTAATAATATATGGTGTTATAAACATGCATGTATGTAATCTGTAAAAGTAAAGTATATGCTTACTATTCAGATACTACAGATAGATATCATACTACACTACATCCTACTGGTTCACAAGTTTGGTACGTTGTGCTAGCTAGCTAGTTGTGCTAGCTATCATGAAAATAACTTGTTTAATTAAATGTATATTTTTAGAATACTGTATCAACAATTTTTCCTACCAGAAAAAATGCACCTACATTCTCACAAAATTGAGAACAAAGTATAATTCAATTACTTATAGTAGTAGATATATGTAAATTAACGATTAAAAGTGTAAACAAAAAGCGATATTGTAAAAGACACAATAAATTTTCTATTAATGAACTAAATTGTACAGTTAAAGATGTTAAAAATAAAGAAAATCAAAGAAACCGCTCGAATTTTGCTAAAACCACATGGAATGTGTTTCTTAGTTGTGCAGAAAAAGTTGGAACTCATATAATACAGAAAATATTCCACAGTATCCACATAATTTTTAGGTCGAGTAAAACTAAGATAAAATCGAATTCAGATAATTCAAGAATTTAAAATATATATCGAATCGAAATATTTTTACCGAACCCTATAATTGCATGTCTGTTCATACATGATCACTTGACTTTCGATATTACTATATTTATTAAATTTATAATTTCAGCTCATGTTTCTAATAAATTAATTTAAAACATAGTTTATAGAAATTTTAAAACCATAAACAAAAGTTCTAATAAATCGAATGAACATAAAAAAAAAAAAAAACTGTTCGAACAAAATTAAAACCGACTAGTTTTGTTTTATAAATTTCTTTGCGCTACAAATTAAAGCTAGAAAGTAGCGACAACCATACAGTTTTGGGGCTTAAATAACTTTAATTCTTAATTATAACAATTTTCATGTATGTAAAATTATTTAAGGTGATTGTTAGCATACAGTATTGTAAAAAAGTTTTTTTGTTTATTGCACGGTACATACATATAAACCAAATACATGCTTTGGAGTCAAGTAATAAGTTTCTTTTAGCTTTACAATACCACGCAACTACAAAAATATATAATATATTGTGTGCAAGTGATGCTTATAAATTTGATAATATAGATTTCGCTCTTCAATCATTAATACTCTAACTGTAGTCGTCTCTGTTCATCAAATGATGGATCTTCGATGAACTGATAATTATATTAAAATTTTGTTTTTATACCATCGACAACCTTATATTTTTATGGTATTATTATAAACTACAAGATTATCTAAATATTTTAGATAGTTTTTTATCACAATCTCTAGATTTTTTGGTATAGAAATCTTCAATTAAAAAGGACAACCTATATGATTCATAATTTTTTTAGCCAACTTTGAATGTTAAAATAGTAATAAAAATCCCGACGACCTAGGAATTTTTTGTGATTTTTGGAAACTTTGTTGATCAAAAAATGTATTTATAAAGTTTTGTTGAAATCCGTAGTACTATCCTGGTATATCACCTTAAAAAATTTATGGAAAATCAATTATTACTCTTGAAAACTGATGAGTTCGAGATTGAATTATTAGAGCTGTTGTAACCGATATTCATCTTTTAAAGTCAATTTTAGTTACTACTTTATGCGTTATTTAAATCATTGAGAAAATAAATAATTTTCTAAGACAAAAATTTATGAAATTGTGTCGATAAAGTTCTATGAAATAGGTTAATTTCTCTACCCGTAAAAATATAATTTCATAAAAAATTCACCTTAATTCAGTGGCACCTAAAACAAATAAAATTGCGAAATTTTGATAAAATAAAAATTTTTGAAAGGTACTTACATACGACATGCATATATCCAGAAACCATGGTTGTATGAAACGATGGTGCATCAACTGAAACTTCACAACGATATTTACCAGCCATTGATAATTTTACATCTCGTAAAACTACTTCATGTGCATCGGATTTATGAACCTGGAACAAGTACAAATAATAAAACAAGAATAAATAAAATATCGTACTTTCTTTGTTTTCTTTTTTTAATAAATAAAAATGAATTGCAGGTACGTTTTAACATAATAAGAGCCAAGGTTTTTGTATTATTGGTATACATTCATTCATATTTTGTAGCTGCATTTTAAATTGAACGGATACTCGCTACTAAAAGTATTGGTAAATATTGTTGGAACGTAGATTGTAACTACAAGTAATGCGATTATTACAAGCTATTTAAAAAGTATGGGCTTAAAAAAAAAATGGTATAAAACTTTTATGCAAATGGATAATGCGAAAATAAATTTGTTGAAGAAATTGTACTTTTTTTGTATAGCTTTGAGAAATTCTTGGATTATTTTTCGAGATTTTTCTAGAATCGCACCGAAATAAAAATATTCAGACGGGACTTTAGACAACAACTCGAAAACTACTCATCCGATGGTTAAATAAACCCGATTTTTGTACATTTTCGATCAAAATTACCCTACGTCGCCCTGTTAGCTCAGTTGGTTCAAGACCTAACCAATTCCGTCCACGGTATGCTTAGAGGGTAGCGGGTTCGATTCTGGCCGTCGTAACAAAATTAATTTTATTAATAGTTGTGATGGGCTGGTGTAGTGCATGGTATATGCATGAAGGAGGTGCACTCCGCCTCTGAAATTGAGGAGCTGATAAATGAAATTATCAGCGGAAAGGTGGTAAAACACATATATGGTATCACAATGGGCTCTATAGCCTAAGTCTGTATTTCGTGGACAGCCAATATAACCTAACCTAACCTAACCAAACCTACTATACGTTCCAAGTATTATGAAATTCCGGAGAAATAATTTTTTTGCATTTTGTAGATTTTTGTAACGCCTTAAGAAAATTCGGAAAAATATGTGTACAGTAGTATACATAGCGACTTTGCCAATCGGGACCCATTATTGGAGAATTTTATTCAATTTAGATTAAAATGGGTCCCGACTGTTAAAGTCGCTATGTAAACTTTTTTCTTTTCAGTTTATAATTAACTCAGTCGGGTTTTTTTGACTTTTTGAGGAAACTTAACACTGTATACAATAAATAATGCTTGGAAAACGTTTAAAGAATTATCACGTACAAAACGATTATCTCATACACAACTAAGTCGTTCTTGATACGATTACACTTAATTAAAATAAAATTCGTTCTTGAGTGCTGTTATCACTGCAAGCACAAAGCACAAGCTTTTTACACAAGGATTAGATTAGCAAAACAAAGTACCTACAACACACAGGATTTTTCATAAACTCAGTAAATATAATATAAAATATACTTCTGTATTCATTTGTGTAACGTTTCGAATGTGAATGTTAGCTTGCTTGCTCTAGGTACGTTCCGTTCGAGACAAGTATATATCCAAGTAATTCCTGTGTATATGCTCACTACGATATTATTATCCTTTGGATAAAATAAACAAGTTATTTGTAAACATTTTGTTATGAGACTTGTTTACTTGTTTCTATTTTGTTTGGGCACACTATTTTAATAATATACATTTCAAAAATACAGGGTGTACTAAAGCAGAGTGTATATTTATTATTGGGTATGTCTTGGGTATAGTCTAAGAGACGGTATAAGGTCGACCTTAACCATCTGATATTCAGATGAGACATATTTTTATGAAATTTTATTAATTTTATAAACACGTCCATGATAGTTTGTCTATCGAAAAGTATTCAAAGCTATTTTTAATAAAATTAATTTTAATTATTATTTTTTCATAACGGTTTTTGCACGAGAGCCAATTTATTTTTATATTAAATAATTTTCGTAATTAAATTATCTTCCTTCTGATACCGGTTTCGATTTTTTAACAAAAGGGTGTAGTTACCTATTACGATATAAACAATTAAGTATCTTTACAGGGAACTACACCGAGCCTTGCTTGTATATTTTAAAATGAATTCTTTTCTAAGAAAAAATAGTAAAATATGATCCAAAACTAATACATTTCAAAACAGTTTTTAATTTTAATATTTTAAAATTAATTTCATTTTTATGATACAGAAAATAGAATATCACAGGAGGCTCTTGTTGGCAGAGCAATAAAAAACAATTTATTTGTATACATTTTTTGGGTCGATGTGTTTTTACGATACGGACTCCTAACTGCAAATAGAAAAAAAACGCAAACAAACAATAAAAATAAGCTAACAGCTTCTTAGTTATATCAATGTGAGAAAATGTCTTCTTTCTACGGGCTTCGGTTTACAGTGTATCTTCGAACATGCGGATAGTGTTCTCTGTTCATATTTATAATACCTTACTAATATCAGTACAAATATATTAGTATAGTTAGTGCCATAGAAATATTAGAACCATACATCCAAGAAAACAATTATAATTTTTGGTATTTGCATTTATGAAACACAAAGTCTGAGACATTAACAATACCGTTGTGACAATTTATTTTAGAGAATTGTCGAAGGAAATGGAGCTATTGGTTTTGTACTGATGATGAAATTTTGAAGAATTCTCACTTTACGAATATAAAAGTGGTGTGGTTTTTAAAAATTTTTATTAGTATTTAAGATTTGAACGTTTAAAATTCCTTGTTAAACAAAGAGGAAGATACCCACTAGTGACATCATACGTGGGAATCGTTATATAGATTTCGTATATGCTAAAAGGAGATAGGCAACGTTTGATTGCTCATAACTTCTATAGTTTTACATTTTTATGGGTAATATGGTCACTTCAACATGAGAACTATATCAACATGAGGGCCTCTATTTTATCAATCTTAATTTTATAAGATAGGAAAGAAAATAATTTGATGACTAAAATCTTTAAAGGTCTGGTTGATTTCGATCAGTTCTATACTAACATTCTCTGAGAATTCATGAAAGAAAACTGATGGTACGAACTACATTTATTGTTATATGACGTGTGGTATTAAAAAAAAAGGAACAAAAAAAAAAAAGAAACATGTTCATATTTTGATTCAAAACACGTTCATATAAAAATACTACACTACATGTATAAGTAAAACAACCAACAACGGCATACCATCCATACATACATACTGCTGCATGCACTAGAGGGTACCAGAACGAACTTTTCACCACCACATCATATGCAGTTCAGAATGAAAAAGAAGTAGATGAGTTTGGGTGTCCCTAGGTATGAGTTAATAATAATAACAATTTGTGGTGAATATCACCCCCAAACATAGGGTTAATAATTTCCTATTTACAGTTAATAGATTGGAAAGTAATTACTGGTCAAAGTGTTCTATTTTCTCGCTTCTGCGTAGAAGTGGTCTAGAAGACTATCATAATTGGGACAAGAATGAGATTTGGTCAAACTATCAAATTGAAATAGCCACAATTTTGTATTAATAATGTGCGTAGTCATGGTGAGGAGAAGCAGGTCGACACCCGCACTACCAGTGGATAATTTTGGCGATAAAGGATGCTGATATGATGCCATAAGGTCTCTGGGTTCAAAAGTGAATTTTTCAGTTGTACACACAGTTCAAGCGTAAATTACCCCTAATTTCAGCCCTATCTGAATCAGAAGCGAGAAATTGCGACCACGCGTAGAGTTTAGCCGTCATTTCAAAAAATAGTCTACATATTTCATGAGCCCTTTTCTCAGATATATGCCTTAAGCATGTCAGTTTGACGACTATTTGATTTATTATGCTTACGCCCCAATTTCCAAAGTTTTTGTAAATAAAAATGTTCTAGGTTACACTAAAATGAAGTCACTCATGAAGTTTCGTGAGTGTTTTAGTCACGAAGTCATACCTCTCTCTGTACTGTAGACTATAAAGTTACAAATTTTTATTTATTATTTTCGGGATGAAAGCATTAAGTTTCTTGAACAAAAAAGTTAATAACACTACATAGCAACGATATCATAAACATCAAGTTATTCAAGTGATGAGTTTATTGGCGATATGATACAACTACTAAGGGATAATAATGAAACCACACACGTATATTTCAAATTTAAGAGAGTACAAAAGACATTTCTCAAATCATCATGGTTCTTCCTTACCGAGAACGAACGAAATGAAACACCACACGATATACGGAAAACTAAATGAACGAAACGACATAAATATTTAATGGATTGAAGAATGGAAAAAAAAGTGTAGATATTCTTTTAGTTTTCTCAAAGAAAATGTTATGTCTTTTTGTTTATAAGGTCGTTAACACCTAGACTATGTAATCTGGGAGGTTTTGATTGTAAATGGAATGAAATTTTTTTCATTTTATATCATAGTACAAATAAGGTACATTCCTAGGTTCAAATCATCGAGCCAGGACATGGTTCTAAATCTAGGCTTAAGGTTTCTGTATGATATGCTAGACATTGTAACTGTGTGATTTTTGGAAATCAATATCGAATTTTGCTTTAAGATTATACAACTTAAAATGATGTTTTTGGTTTTGTCAAGAATTTAAGTTTCTTCCATTTATGAATATTATAAATGATCTTAAGATATTTTGAAAATTATATATGCCATATTTCATAATTTCCACAGTAGAAAATAATTAATTGACGTAAAAAAACGAAAAAATATTAATAGAATCATATTTCTTTGGTACTTCCAACATATTCTATTAATAAGTAGATGTTGATTTTTTGTGCCCTTTGTAAATTCCCCTGCCTGGATCTGATCTATACTGATATGAAAAACGAACGAGAGGTGTCGTGGGACACTCGATAGGAGCAATGTTATTTTCGATATAATTTATGTTTTCAATTTTTTTTAATTACAAATCTATCGACGTTGATTGGCTTCGACTTGACAATCTTCCGCCTGAGATGCGTGCACTGTTACATCAAGACCACGGCTTTATAGAGAATAATATTAGCCCGTCAGCATAAGCGTTATAAAATTAAAATTGACAATATAAGACGAAAATTAGGATTACAATTTTTCGATATCTGGAGTAATTTTCATTGTTTAGTTATTTAGCTTTCGATATTTCGAAAAGCAAGGCCAATATCGAAAAATTGTATTCCCGTTTTTCGTCTATATTCAAGTTATAACAAAATTTATCATCAAAGTAGAAAATCAGATACAAATAATTTTAACCCAAAACCTAAAATTGCCCTGGTGCTAGTACTACCTTGATACACGCGAACAGAAGTCATTTTCCCAGTTCCCAGTAAAACTAGATATATTTATTGGAAGTAATGATTATGTTATAATAAACATTTTATATCTATTCGAGGTACAAAATAAAAATATTGTAACATAGTTTGAAGTATTTACTATCTACTTAGAATTCATATAGAATATTCTACCTCATATATCTCCTTCATATAAAATCTTTTCACAGATTGTAATTAAAGCCATGTCTAAGTGGTTTTTGAAAAACCACCTTTAAAACAAACAACACATAAAACTGAACAAGTTTAGACATCGCGTTACACAACACTTTACAGATTTACACAAACAACATTCTGTTACCTTTACAACAAGAAGAACGTTATCGTGGAAGAGTAGGAATGTTCGTTACCTTTATAAGAGACATCAATCTGAATGAAGAGATTACAAAATGAATCAGAATCGACTCGAAAAGATACCACAATAATTCGATTAATGCAAAGTCAAAGACGACAAACGAAAATTATAGTCATTTTTTCCACAGTGAAATTTTTTCTTTGTTGGACTACGAATAAAGTCGTGATGTGATGAGAAAATACTCTTTCCTTTCTTGTATCGCGGAAACCCTACAATGAAATACGAAGCAAGTAACGGGTACTTTTGAGAAATAAACAGTCTATTGTCATGGGATAAAGTGTCCCAAGAAATGAAGAGCAAACAAGGATTCAAAGGATTAAAATATAGTTTATGGGCTCAAGAGTAATTTTTTACCACTAAGCCTAAAAATTATAGTTTTGAATACGTGTGTCTTGCCCGTTTTAACATACAGCTCACAAACAAGCGCTTATACATATAAGGATTACAAAAAACTCCTAGCGTGCCAAAGAAACATGGATTGCTCAATCCTGGGTATACGTAGAACTGAAAATCTAAATATTTTGTTTCGGAATATTTGCATCCACAATTTAAAAGGTAGGTGTATGTTACTTTTGGGACATCCAATAAATTCTGAGTAATGAATTTTCGAAATAATGAATACATTTATAATAATAATACTTACATCAACAGTGAAGCCAGGCACATCAGGTAATGGGAATACCTTAATGTTTGGTAGTTCCTTTGGGATATACCTGTAGAACTCTTGACGTCCTTTATACCACTTGACCGTATATAATGGTTCATTCTCTAAATCATATTGACAATATAATGATACTGTATCACCCGGCGTCACAGCTGTTGGTATTTTAACACTAACGTCCTTTAAACCATTCACATCTGGAATAAACAAAAAACATATTACAATTAATATTTTTCTTAAAAAAAAAATTATTTAGGGAATATTAACAAAAAAATGGGGGTAAGAATATCATATAAGGGGGTTGGTTCTGTTTTTTTAAGTATTTGTATGCAGCGTAATATTTTACTAAGGGTAGCTTAAAAAATCTGCCATAATTCAAATTGACACTGTTTTCTAATAGGTAAGCTATTTTGATCAGGATATGCCAACATGGGAGAAATCTGTATTATAAATATTGCTTAAGGTAGTTAGTTGAACAAACAAAAAAGATTTTTTATTGAAGAAAAGGGCGAAGTCGTGGTGAATTCGACTTTTAAGAATCCGATCAATAAGCTTCTGGAAAGACAATTATTTTATACATTGATACATTTAAGTAAACTTTGTCGGATGATTTTCGAAGTTACCGACTGAAATTGGTCCGAGATATATCAAATCGTATACGAAGATTGGAGGGATCTTAGAAACTACACTACGAATCGTTTAGTGGAGTCAATTCCAAAATTCGAGAAAATCACAAAAAAGTTGTTTTTCCAAAAATTCAAAAAAGTACAAAAATCAGCTGAAATTCTGCATGAACGATCATAATTTCGTAGCAATTCCGATCTGACTCACATTATACCGTCAAATCAGCGGAATGTATATTTTTTCGAGTCTTTAATATCCAAGAGAATCCATAAACAAGAAGATTTGGTTGATTTTGTGATTTTTAGACAACTTTATGAGATATCGACTGGAAAAATTCCATTCTTGTTACAAAGTTTTAACTGTATTATTTAAATCTGAAATTCGAAAAGAAACTATTCATAATATTAAAACAGCGAAAGAGAGAGAGAGAGTCTAAATGGCCGTGCGGTTTAAAGCGCTAGTTTTAGAACGTAGGATTATTTAGACTTAGGTTGCGGGTTCGAAACCAGGTAGCGGCAGTGTGAACAATTTATAATTAATGGGAGTGCATATTTGATCACATTGTCGTCGCTTGGATAAGAACGAAGTAACCGACTCCACCCACATCAAAAATGTAAATGTGTATATTTGTAATTGATTAAATAAAGATTAACAAATAATTATGTGGGTGGCCTCTGTGATTAGGCATGCGTCACAAAAACGGAGGTTAAACCCCATTATTATATTAAAACAGCGAAAAAATTTCTAGCAATAAACTAGCCAAAAAATTCTCCAACAAATTTTTTATGTTTCACAAATGTTAAAACCATAAAATAATGTTTTAAACTTAATTTCAAACAAACTAAATTAAACGTAATTAATAAATTAATGTTTGTTCGACGACAATGAAATTTTTTTTAGAGTGTTTCAAACATGTATGAAAAAAGTACAAAAAAAAAAAAAAAAACATAAAATTTATCACTTTGAACAAGTTTTTCCTTTACTAAACACATACATTCACAGTTTTTTTTTGTAAAAATAAATATCAAATACTTGGGATATGGGAAAACAAAATAAGATTAATACTTTGGATTTACAGAGTGGTTAACAAAAACGGCATTAACAACGTAGTTATCCCGTGACCTTATACATCTGTTATTGGTAAATACATCTTTAACGAAATAATATACTTCACGAAATCTATTCTGTATAAGTTATAAAAAAGGAATTAATTAGCAGTTTTCGAAATATTATGTAAATTTTTACCCAAAGTCGGAATAACGCAGTATTAGCATGTTGATTTGAGCTTCACAACTTTAAAAAAGAAGATCAATTTTATGCCAATAATGTTTGAATAGCGCAATATGAATGTTAAATTTTCACAAACTTTTCGCAGCAACTGCGCTAGTATTTCACCAATAATACAGCCGAATGCTGTATTACAACGATTTTGGAGGCTAATTGAGTAAACTAAATAAGAAATTTCATAAACTTTCATAAAAATAAACAGATTAACATTTTGCAAGCGTAGCTCTGGCGTAGATCTGTTCATTATCAAATGGTTATCTGCGTGATGTCAAATCGACTATAAAACAAAAGAGTGTTGCCAACTCAAAGATGTGAACTTCTTAAAAAACAACCTTTTTATGTAGGTATGTAAAATTACGATAGAGCTAAAAATACTTTGCCAAATACGTAAAACCAATTCTCTAACCTATCTTCGTTGTCAGAGCAGATCATCTTAGGTATCCAATTATACATAAGATGGTCACGTGCCTGCTTGGAAAGTCGCTGAATTAACTGAGTTTGTTATTTGGCTCTAATTTTAACCAAAATATCTGAAGTTACTAAAAAATATTCGTATCTAGAAACTTTAAAGTAACAAATTTTAGCAAAATTTTTGCAAAAACTAAATGTTAGACATAGATATTTGTGTAATATAGGGGAGAGTTTTTTGGAAAATTACACAACGATAACTTTCAATTCCTTTTCCATTCCTATTTATTTATTTATATTTACTAGTCAAGTGTATAGAATAGGTTTGGTACGATTACTAGGCTACTTACTAATAAATATATACTAGCACCAAGAAACCTAACTCTACCATAAATATTGTAGGGTTTTTACTACTAAGTGTGTGCGTCTAACTTTACAATAAATTAAAATATATTGTCACATTAAATTGAGATTAACAATACAAAATAATCAATATGCCGACACTAACATAGACAAAGGAGACTTAAAATAATAATAGAAAAAAATCTACGAACTTTAAACTTATAAATTACGAATGAAGAATTTGATTTTTTAATATGAGCGCATTTTTACTTATGTTTCAGGAAAAACTAGAAAAACGTCAAGCAGTCAACATGGTAGTCATAATCGGGTTTAAATCTTAACAATAGTAGTCTATGAAATATCTAGGTCATTAAAACATTCGGCTATTTCTGATTCGACAGTTACTGCATATATTTGAACAGTATTGTTATAAATTACTATGGTTTCTTGAAAGCTTTGTATTTATTCAATGTCTGCTGAAATCCAGTTTAAAACAGTTATCGTAGTTCTATTTTAAGCCACTGGTTGTAGCATTTTCTTTTTACAATCTCCAAATTAATTAATTTATTCATTTAAATCTTCTATATAGAATAAGTGTCTCTTTTGACACCAGAAGAAATAAGACAAACGAGAATCTAGAAGAGAATAAGTTCTACAAAGACTGCGACAGACAGATGATAGTACTCTCCTGTAATTTCGATATATTTCGATATCGGTTAAAATATGTGGATTAAAATACACTGTAAAGTCGCTAATGTCGATGATACTTTTCCCCTGTTCATTACTTCATTACTTTTGGATCGTCGGAATCAGTATTGGATTAAGAGTGTTAGTAGTTTTATAATTACCACATTCGTTTCGGTATATTTTTGTCGATTTACCTCTGAACCTATCGTAGAGTATACCTTAAATGAAGTCTATGGTTTCCAAATTATTTTTACTTCTTTGTTTTTAAATCCCCTAGACATTTTTAAAAGATGATACTACGAAAAATGTCTGTATTGTTTTTTCTTTTTATTAATATTAACTTCTATAAAAGGGAAAGGGAAATCTGTAAGGTCACTACTTTTAGTCACGAATATATTTTTACATATAAATAACATTTTTTTCTAAAATCGGAAGAAAACTTTTCTATTAGTAGTAGATCCAATAATAATAAACAACTTCAATAAACAGGATGGTCTTGAAATATTTTTACAAAATCTGTGTAACTTCCTTTATTCTTTTATAAGAAAGGTTTCCCCCTTCAATTTGCAAACCTTAGAAGTCACAGAACGCGAAAAGTTTCTCAATCTATACATAGCATAGATGGAAGTCCACCTACGCGGGTGACTATTTTTTGCTAATTTCTTTTAAAAAATAAGTGTAGCAAAAATTTGTATCAAAGTAAATATGGTAAAATGAAAGTCTGATTCAAATTTGTAGCTCTTATATCGCTGAACCAAAATAAGTTGTGATCCCTTCATGAATATATATCGTTATTTTCGAATCGCCTTTAAATTATAATGGACAAAGTAACTTTTTTCATGTTGAGTAGTCACCAACCTTCTTTATTTTTCATCCCTTATAGCTGGAGTAAATGTGGATATATTTTGCCCTCGATATCATTTAGAAAAGAAGTGTTTGTTGTTTATGTGAATTGAATTGTTTTTAAGTGTTTGTTTGTTTGTTTTGTTTTTTTTTTCTGTAACTATTTTGTTGTGTTCATTAAATTTATAGAAGTTCTAGGTTCTTTTTATGTATTTTTACACTGTATACAACCAGATATAGTTTTTTTTAGTTTGTTTAGTGTGGTAGTGAAATATATTTTTATTTTAAAAAGTTGGTAACATTGTGTATGTAGTTTTTTAATAAATACGAATTATATTTTTTTTTTTGTACCCTCGTTTTTTTATAATAGAGGAAATTTCCTAATAAATTTTCATTTGAATTAATTTAATTTTTCTATTTTTATCTGTTATGATATCAAGGGAAAATCTTTCTATTAATTTATTAGTAAAATAATTTTTAAGGTTTCCCTTTAGTTAGTAATGGATTTTTCTGAGGGTTTATTAATATGCCTGCATTTGGAACCGTAAAGAATTTATTTAACGAAAAATTGAGTTTTAATACTTGAAGATGAAACAAGGGTCACGTGAACACTGTAAATTTTGTATAAAATAAAAATTTGGAACATTTTGAATGTTGGTAAGCGTCCACCAGTAGAGGATCATAACTTGACGAATGTTGATTCACTTTTATTGACGAGCTAAATTATTTATGATAAGGCAGTAAGGGATAAGAAAAAGTTTACCTGTTTAACATAAACTACTTTTGGCGAAGGGAAGGCGACAAGAAAAACCACAACTAGACCATTCGACTGTGGTTGTCTGAGATTTACTAGATCATAGTTGAGAGGGGGAAGGGACTCTTGACAGGACACTATCGATTGAACTATCACGATCATTGAGATCTCTCACAATCCCATTTGTAGGGCCTATATGCTGGACGACGAAACCTTAGAATGTTCGAGTCCGAAACTTTAGATCCAGCAATCCTGAAGAGAATATATCCCGGTCCAGAAGTGAGCTTTCTGCGTGGATTCTGGCCTCGACAGAATCCTATAGCTTCATCTGATTTTAATTGTATTTCCTTAATAGTAGCGGCTCATCTTGGGGTGGCAGGTTGTTCTCAATGAGGATAGGGAAGATACTTTGGTCTAGATGCTAAGGATATACTTGCGGTACACTCTATTTATTATTCTTATTACTATAATTATAAACATAGACTACTTCAATCAAACCGTATATTGATTAGCCTTGCTCTCACAGCAAACCGTCTCTTGATTACTCTTGATCACATGGCGCGAAATTTGAAAACTATGAAATGGAAGTTGGTTCGAACGTTATAATCTCGTGGAATCTGAGGAACTAATTTCCAAAACATTTTACACAAAGAAGCAAAATTCGACAACAACCTGGCTGAAAGCTTATAAACTATTTTATAAATCAAACTAGAGCTTTCAGTAAGATTATCATTTTTATCTGGCATTTTATTTAAATAAAATATTTTCACCATATAAAGTTCATACATATGTATGTATGCAGGGTATAAAACTAACATTGTAGAAAACATTATATAACAGTTTATTAAACGTCATATACATAATAATAACAATACAAATAAAATTTGAATAAACCTTACGTAAGATCCAAGCATCCACCACTCCCACAGTTAGTAGGTATCTACATACTAGTATGTGTACTATGTGCTAAATCCAACAGTTAATATTAAATAATATTCTTAAGATTATTATAATTACAATAATGCGCCCATATTAGCAAGCAAAAACCTGGTCGTTTTTCAACCCCCTCATATTTAAATATATTATATTATGTACTACTATAATATTGTATACTTACAATGTGTTAGAAAAAAAGGGGCGCTATGTTTTATAAGATAGTTTTTCTAATCCTACTAAATTTGGGTCATATTTCTCAAATTTGTGATCAAAATTAACCTAGCTCTAAGGGCGCCCGCAGACTGCAGACTTTTTATCGGCCGATAGTTTGGTCGGCTTCTTAATCAGTATAGAGAGGAATGCATATGCGCACACTAGAGCGATTCAGTATCGGCCGATAAAAAAGTTTGATGGGCTACCCGATTACATTCAAACAAATCTGTTGGCAAACTATCGGCCGACTGTTTAATCAGTATTGGCGCATACACGCCTGCGCATACATGACGATTGTTTAGTCGGCCGATAGCTCAGTTCGCTCTGTGATTAGGCTCTTCCACAGGTATAGAAAGTCTTAAATTTGTATCCTCTTTCGCTATTGCTGGTCCAATTAGCTTGAAAAGTTCATTGAAGCTGGTAATGCTCATTCAATAATAGGCGGAAATTTTTTTCGGGTAATCAAGTAATTTGGAATGCATAGTGTAAAATTTTCCACTAACTTATCACTGAGAATGGGATGCACCCGATACTCTCGGAATCTTTTGTTGATTTTCCTCCTCCGGAGTATGATGAGACCAATAATTTTCCTGGAAAATATTTTCATTGTGCGACCGCTTCATCAGTCAGTTACAAACTAGTTCGAGAATAGTCGGCCGGCTGTTGGATAGTCTGCGCTCTGTTCACCAACCAAACTGTTTAGTTGGCTCGGTGTGCGCACTTTCAGCCCAACCCGACTAAACTATCGGCCGATAAAAAGTCTGCAGTCTGCGGGGGCCCTAATAGGTTTCAAGAATGTGGAGTCCTGGTCGCGGAATTAAGCACATAAGTGATAGCTAGCAGAAATTTGACATCACAGCTGAAAAGAATGACCCAAAATTAGTGGGTTTCAAACAAAATTCTAATAAGATCGGATTAAATTTGCCTGTGTTATCAAAAAAATCGATTTTTTAACTTGATGACGTCATCAAAATCCAAAAAATTTAATTTTGCCTTATCACATCCAAATTTTATCCAATTTTGATAAACCAAGTATGTAATCCTACTAAATTTGGGTCATAGTTTTAAAATTTGTTATCAAAATTAACCTAGCTCTAATAAGTTTTAAGAATTTGAAGTCCTGGTCCTGGAATTCGACACATAAATGATAGCTACCGAAAAATTGACACAACAACTGAAAAGAGTGACCCAAAATTAGTGGGTTTCAAAAAAATTACAATCAGGTCGGATCAAATTTGCCAGTGATATCAAAAACTTTGATTTTTTAACTTGATGACGGCATCGGAATCCAAAAAATTTACTTTTGCTTTATCACATCCAAATTTTATCCAAGTTTGATAAACCAATTATGTAATCCTACTAAATTTGGGTCTCACTTTTCAAATTTGTGATCAAAATTAACCTAGGTCTAATGGTTTTTAAGAATGTGTAGCCCTGGTCCCGTAATTAAGCACATGAGTGATAGCTAGCGAAAAATTTATATCACAGATAAAAAGAATGACCCAAGATTAGTGGGATTCAAAAAAAAATTCCAATTAGATGGATCAAATTTGCCTGTGTTATCAAAAAAATCGAATTTTTGAGTTTTAATGGGTAGTTTTGCGTCAGAAAGTTAAAAATGTATTCCCTTAAGTGATTGAATGAAATATCAACTGGGTTGGGTTGGGTTGGGTTGGGTTGGGTTGGGTTGGACTGTGATATTTCGCAGATAACATTTCTTTCAATATTATTTTACAAAAACATTCTTTGAAATATTTCCTTTTATCGCTCCTCTTTTATTGCTACATCCAGTATGATAAAATCCATAGCATTGTCGGTTATGAAGCCTTAATTCATAATGTCAGCATGCGTTTAACAGTAATTACTAAACATAATTTACCAATTAAAGGGTACGCTTCACTGAACATGTCAAGAAATTACAAGTCACGTTAATATTAATATTTGTACCATATATGTACAATACGAATATAGAGATCTATGTTACCGACGCAACGTATGTATGAATGTATGTAAGGTACAGGGAATTTGTCCTCATTCCATATAAATATAGTTTACGATTAAACTAAATAGATTAATATTAAAGTATATTAGCTCTTTGTACAGACAAATGTATGTAGGGCTTTCCATTCAGAGTGTCAGTCAACTCTATACTCAGGAGCTGCGTTAGCTAAGCGAACTCCCTTAGAGATTTAAAAAATAACACATTTTTCTAAAAATCGAATATAGCATTTTTAAATATTCAAGAATTTTTATTTCGAAAACTAAGCGTCTAGAGCAAAAAATTGCAAGAGTACTTTTTTGCTTAAAACTGATCAAAAAATACAAAAGAATTTTTAAAAACTGTAGGTAGGTTGAAAAATCTGAAAAATTTCTAATAAGATAGAATAAGTTTCACCCACATGTACCACAAAAATACTAAGTTATAATAAGTTATTGATGTTTAAAATCGAGCGTGTGCGAAAAGCTCATGAAGCGAGCGCTGATGGGTTAAAATCCGGACGCTCTACATGGAAAACCTTTAACAATATTATTTATTATTAAGATATATATATATATATATATATATATATATATGTGCACATTTTAAAATGTAAACATTCAGTTTTGGGTGTAGTGTCTACACACGTGCGTTTTGTTTTATTTACAATAATTACTTTAATTGTTTATAATTATATTTGTTTTAATGAATTATTATTGTATTGGGTGGCCGGGAAAATGTTACCATTAAAACTAGGGTGCGCCATGATACACTTACCAATCACAAAACAATAAATTTACTGAAATGATAAAGCAAGTACAGTATTTGAATAAACGATTAACATCTCTTCGGAGAATAATTAGAGTTAGCTACTGAGGATGACTATATTGTATTAGAAATAAGTATTCAACATTTATTTAGGTGTTGGGACGAATTTGAAATTTGATGGTTTGCTTGTGTGTATCAATTGGGAACAAACTCTTACTTTAAAAAAATTTCTTTCCAGTGGGTAATTCTATAAATCCGCGAGATCACTTTATGCTTAGTAAACCTGAAACATTCAGAGATTTTCAAAAATGGGAATTCCTTTTGAAATAAATCATTTAAGCAAAACTGAGGGAAAAATTTTCTTTCCAAACTGTTTTCTTTCAAAAGTTCATAAAAATGGGACTTGAAAAGATTTGTTCCGAGCTTGCCTAGAAAAATAATGATTCTTTATGGAACTATGCAAGTAAGTTTTCCCATTTTTATCCTGTGTAAATAATTTTATTCACAATTTAATTTATTTTAATCACTGAAATGCCTAAAACAATTTCTTCAAAAGTTTAAAAAATATATTTAATTTAATTAAAAATAAACTACTAATAAAATACTACTATGTAATCCTTTGGAAAAACAACGATCCGTATGCACAATGAAACAGGCCATATTTCCCATTTTTTTCATTTTATAGTATATCAATAATTTTTTTTATGATTTTGTTAAGGTAGTTCCTCCGCGACAGTCTAGTCAAAAAGTTTTGGACTAATACTATTACAGCGCATTAACTAATACAGCGCATTAACTGTGCTATGACTGTATCATATATTTTTTTCACAAGACTGTACTTCCTCCACTACTATATCCCCTATACGTATACACACACACTATGAAATATACCTCTGTATGGAAATGTGGCAACGTCGCATTATTGTTATTATTATTTATCCTATACCTATACATGTACATTATCCTATCCTATACCTATACATGTATAAACTATACAGTATCCGTTGCCACATCGTTTCCATACCACTAGTCTTTATATCCCCTCCACAAAAAATCATCGCTAAAACGAGTTATTTATTTAAGTTTTTTATCGAAACTATATGGTAAATAATTTTTATTTTTTTATTTTTTTTTCTAAATATAGTATTCTACATTATATTAAATTTTCATAGAGATGGTGACTGTCATTCATTGATAAATAAATATAAATTTGTCATTTTTCCACGCTTCTCCCATGTACACGTACAAATTGCGTCACTTTTAATTGCTAATATCTCATGTTTAACAGCATGTGTATTATGAATTAAATATTTTATATTCTGAGTTTTGAGAAATTCTTGAAATATCACTTTCGTGGAGGTACTACCTTAAGGAAGCAATAAGAACTGTATAAAAAACGTAAAACTGTAAGAAAAACTATTCAAAAAATAAATTAATTTAATTTGTTAATGCTACTTATTTATTACTTTTTGTAAAGGTTGATTTTTGAATCCTGTAATAAAAAAATTTCAAATTTTTTTAGAAAAGTTTTCTATAGCCACATTTGGGTTATCTCCTGGTAAAAGAAGAATTTATATTTGAAGGAATACTAAAAGATTTATCGTTCACATTCATTGAATTGAATTGTGAATCAGTGGATTATTTGGATCCAACCAGTAATAATGCAATTATCTTTCATCAATCCTGTTTCATCTGTTCAAGCTCTAGAGCAGATGATACAAGATTTGATTTAAAAACAACTTATTCCCATGGATTTATATCTCCACGGTGAAGCGGCATTTGTAGGGAAAATGTAATGAATCACACAGACAATGTAAGGAGCTTTTATATTTTTCTGTGATGTGGTAGGCAAAATCCTTATTTATAAAATACATAAATTGATCTAGGAAATGGGGACAAAATTAATTACTTCCGAAATTCAACTAAAATATCATATGATAGCATTTTTAATGAACCCATTTAAATCATACCGTACTTATTGAAACGCTAATAATAAAGATTATACATAACAAATAAAAATAAAAAAATTTCGAATAAAAATAATCATTTTAATGCGCTCACAAATACTAAACAGTAAAAAAAGGGCATAAAATTAAAACAACCATTAAAATTTTAACTACATATTATTGCTTGGGCTTACACAAAAATATTTTAAGTTTAGTATGTTTGTTTTGTTGTTGCCATCATTATTATTACCACCACCCATTCTCACCACACCCTACAAACACATATGAGGGAGTTGGATGGGTAATATCGCGGAGTAGATTATAATGTTTATATTAGTAGAGCCCTTTTTTCTAACCAGCTTGCTGGTGGGGCGCTGTATGTTAAAATAAAATATATAATATCACTTCATAGATATCTCTTTCTGATTCAAATTAACATAAAAATAAAATACATTGTTGGAAAAAATGTATAAATATACAACAAGAAAAATTTAAAAAAAAAAGGCTCATATGAAAATGCCACTAAACCTCTATATATGGATGACGTATACATTGGTTCTTGTCTAGTTGGAACTAGATTTACGGTGATAAAGTCAGCTCAACTGAGAATCGAGCCCAAGATACCGAATATTAAGTGTGAAGACAAAAAATGATTCTTTTGTTCAAATCAAACTGCAATTGATTATATTTTAAAAAGTAAAAGAAAATAAATCGCTAGACTTTGCTTGTTCATTCTTTAAAGAGGAATTGGCTGATTTCCCTACAAAAATATTAGCGTGGGAAATTTGATCAAAGATAATTAAAAGTAATTCTACTAAAAGTTTTACTAAGCCTCTTAAGATCTTACAGTGCGCGTAACATAGAACCATGATTCAGAAAGCATTGTAATTTACAACAATACTGTGCAAATGCTTGAATGAACTGTCTAATAAAAATGTCATTACATAGATAACTGCAGCTTTTTAAGATTTATTAATAGGTAACTTCATTTCAATTACGATTCGATATTGTTTCGGACAGACAGTAATAAGTTGGATAAAGATGTTTGTTATTCATTTTATCACAGTTTTTTTTAACAAACTATCCGAAAAATAAATGGTCTAGCTGTCCGAAACAAAATGTCAAACTTTTTCGAAAGGTAAAACTTTTTCACTTTGTAAAATGAAAAAGGTCTAGATGCGATGTTTGTTGTAATTTTATTATTATTGTATTAAAAATATCTTTGGTATTATTATGTAAGCTTTGTACCACTGTACTATTACTTGTTATTAGTTTTTCCTTTGTACTTAAGTTTTTTACCGAATATAATTTGATTTTACATGAATGCAGCAAAATTTGTCTTATACGTAGATTTGATTTGCAACTAACATTGTAATTTTTATAATCCATAAATTTGCCATGAATGTGATTTGGGAATAATTGTCCCAAATAAGTTTTACGAGAAATTCACAAATTGTTTTTTATTTTAAATCGAATTTTTGGATGGAAAATGTCTATTTTATTACGTATATGGAAGTTGACACACACAAAAAATAACATTGTAGAGAGCTTGCTCAAGCTCGTATGGAGCATTTGAAATACAAATGTTGTTTGTTGTGACGTCATAATAAGTTAACAATACAAAAATTTAAATATATAACTTTTTAGAATCATTTTTATGGCTGGCTCACATGTGTTTGTTACATTATTGACCTTAATTTTGGAATTTGTCTAGAAGAACAGATATAGCAACAAAACAAGACGATTGGAGTTCTTTTTAACCGACTTCAAACAAAAACGGAGGAGGTTATCAATTCGACTGTATTTTTTTAGATTAACTTTTGGAGAAATCCTCTAATTTTATTTCTCAGATTTACATAAAAATTTTCAGGAAGGTATTGATAGTTTTATGAGCGTTTTGAGTCAATGATAGAGAAAGTTTTATACAAAAGTTGAAAGATTTAAAAGGACTGAAATTCGTGGCTTTGTGTAGTGACCTTGAATTTATTTCATATCTTAAAGCGTACTAGAAATTCGAGTTATTTAAAAGCAAAAGAATGTAAAGAAACACATAACATAGAAATGTTCGAAAGACTACTAATAATATAAGAAAGTTTTATCAGTCATAAAGACTCCATTTCATACCAGTTATAAAGACTTTTTAACGACCCTGAAGACCAGGGTCAAATTCAAGACCCCTTGAAATTACTTCAATGATGGTTTGCATATTTTGTAATTTTTATGTTGTGGATCAGGATTGAATGACATATAAAAACAGGAACGCAGGAAGAAAAAAAAAAGCGAGTCTCGTCATTTGTATATAAAATGTTTTTCAAATCAAATGACGGTTTTATTTCAAATGTTAGTTACGGTCACTGCGTTCTTCTCCGTTTTTTTTCTGCTCCTTTGACAACATACTTTCTTCCAGTTATTTTTTACTGTTTAATGCATAAACTAAATTCCACCCGCGCATCACCTCTTTTCCACATCTCTTCCATAACATTATACAAATATCTTTATATTATATACTTCTTATATTCTCACTGTCATCCACGGAAATGGATAATTTTAAGGAAAATATATAAAACGGGGTTTTTATTATGTGTTGCCTTGCTTACTAAGTTTCTGATCGAAAGTAATTGTTTTCATCTCGAAAATGTAAATACTTTCGCAGTGTACTTACGCCATGAATTACTTAGAAAGTTGTATCAGTTTTTTGTTCAACGATAATTCTCGAAATTTAAAATTATCAAATCGATTTGAATCGTAACTTGGTAGCGAGGTTTTCGAGAATCGATCAAACTAGAGTTTAGTTTCCCCCTTGGTTTTCTGGTTGGCCTTTGACTTTGGCTCCGCGTTACAGAAAATAACATTACAAAAATAGTAAGAAAATTTGAACAAATACTTACCAAAAAATAATAGAACTAAAAAGAAACTAGGAAAGGTAGTCCGCTTTTCCAAGGGGTTTTAATGTGGGTGATGAAGTTTTTCGAACTATTCTGTTGATTTTACTTTATTTCGGATCGATTGGTGAAAATCCTTTCTTTCTTGCATGTATAGAAATAACAAAACGTAACTTTTGGGGGGTTTTCTGATTTTCCGAGAGATTGCGCTGTGGATAATGGAATATTTCAAAGAATTCTGTTAATTTGACGCCATTTCTTGGTAAATTTCTCATTTTCAAACATGTATAGAACAGAAAAACGTCCTGGTCTACATATTTCATGAGCTGTTTTCTCAGACCTACGTCTTAAACATGTCAGTTTAACGACTATATGTTTTATTATACTAACGCCCTAATTTCCCAAGTTTTCTTAAATAAAAATCATGTAGGTTATACTGAAATGAACCTAATCACGAAGCTTCGTGAGTCTTATCACGAAATCATACCCCCCTCTGTACTGTAGACTAATATATTCAATCAGAATATTAATAATCTGACATATAAAGATCATAAACACCTCGACTTATATTATAATGCTGCCTGTGCTTGCTTATAAATGTGAAAACGAATGGGTTATTTATTGACCTCTGGAGAAACGAAAATTTTATGCTAATATTTTTGTTGCCACTACTAACATTATAATATAGAGAAAGTTGTGAAAATACGGAAAATGGGAAAAAAACTACTACATCTATTTATATATGTTTATTTTTTCTTCGTTTTCCTTCTTCTTTGGGATACCACAGTTTTTTAAGAAACATTTATATTCGATTTAAACTGTTTAGTGTTATCATTGAAGACGATCGGAATTGAAATTTCGATCTAACGTTAATAATATACGGTTATTGTAATAATATAGAGGATTTTCTAACCAAAATCTGGTTTTCTTTACCGCTAATAAAATTTAATTTACGTTACGTTTTTCGAACCCTCTATTTACTATATTTACTAAGGCAACGAAACTGAAGCGAGAAGGACTATTACAGAATACCTCATTTGAAGGCATTGATGCGTTGTAAGGAAGCCGCCAATAGCAGTCCAGTAGATTCCTTGACAATCTGAATTGGAAGAGAGTCTTTAGGAAAATAAACTGACATTAATTTGAGAGACAAAATTATGGAGGACAGATATTTTGTGAATTACCTACCACCAAAATAATTACAGGATATGTATTTGAAAGATAAGTGGTCGCAGACTTGTCAGAATCCTTTGACTTTAAAAACTTCATGGAAAAATAATATAATGTTAAACCCCATGATTTGAGCGATCTTTCATAGTCTAATCTTTCTGAATTTTCTAAAATTTTTCTTTTCATATTTGGTGAAGTCAAATCGTTATTCCAACCACAGTTTATACGCCAATCATGAACTCTAGCCTTTTAAACTTTTTTATTTTTAAAACCTTGCGCAACAGGGAAAACGCATTTTTCTTTCATCGAGTCGTCTATTTACAAAAACCCTAAACTGCCATCTGTCACGCTTTTGGATTGTTAACGCTTTACCACGCAAATAGGCAATCAGTGAAATTTTGCGTTAATTTTTGAACATCCTTTACAATGGGGGTATAGTTTAAAATTAAAGACTCAGGGATATTTCTATGTAGCAAATATTTAGCTTGTTTTTAAGGAATTCCTTACTTTTTTGGATTCTATTGGATCGAGTATTACAGTCTCCGTTGGCGAAGGACTACAAACAATTGATGTCCGAACATTCCTGTGTGGTTTTTAACTTACAAACTATAAAAATAAAACAATTAATGAAAAATTATTTAAAAAAAAAAAGTAAATTAAACAAAAACAGTGGTTTAAATGAAATAATTACTTAATCCAGAAATAAAATACTACTCATTAATTTCATGTAACAAAATTATATGCAAACATCACACAAAAACACCAGAAAAAAAAACCAAAATTCTTCTTAAAAAAAAACTCGTAAAAGAAGGGAAATATATTCGAAAAAAATGAACATTTAATGTGTCTAAATCGTATAGAACGAATCAAAAAAAAAAAAAAGTTTTGCGTTAAGTAATAAATTATGTTGACATATTCCAAACGTATTTACAAGTAAACATTACATTAAACTCCACACGCGTAAGCACCAGCTATATAGCAGCTTGCGTTGCCGTATATAATATTAATGTTAAATGTTCTTGTACGACTTTAACAATGTTATTCGAATACAGAAACTAAGATTGATGTACACAGAGTTATTAAAAAATCATGGGTATTATATAATTTAATATCATGTGTTAAAAATGTCACAGTATAATGTTTATATTTAATCTGGTTTTGTTATTTTTTTTTTTTTTTTTTTTTTTAAATTAGTGATTCTTTTAGAGCTTGATTGATGCCTTTTATGGTTAACTTGTTTTTTTTTTTTCATTCAATTTACATTAAGCAAAAAGTACTTTACAATAATTGTAATAAATCAGAGAGTTTTTTTTATCACATTTTGGCATTATTACGTAATGATTAGTGCGTATATATATTCGTGTACAAACTTTCACAATCCCAAAAAATAGCATCAATTTTAAAACTTTTTCACTTTTTGTCATCTCTTTTGCGATATTTTCATATTTAACTTCCCCGAGGATGTTAATGTAATGGGGCCAATTTGCAAAATATCCAGTTTCACATATTTCCGCGCTTTCAATGCCGCAATGATCCGAATCAAACCTTTTCATTGTGATGTCTGCGTGAGTGTGAGTGTGTGTGTGTGTGTGTGTGTGTGTGTGTGTGTGTGTGTGTGTGTGTGTGTGTGTGTGTGTGTGTACTTTCACCATGCTTACCTCGCGAACCAGTTATGACATTAACACGTGGTTGGACTTATTCGACGCCTAATCACATATTTAAGAACTGAAAGAGTTTTCAGCAGAATTAGTTGAGCCGTTTTTTAATGGTAATAAAAAAACTGTAAAAAACTGAATAAACAGAATCTGAGAAGTGGATAAAACACATTATTTATATATGGAGATAATGATCTTTTTTTTAATGTTTCCCCTCTCTCTGAGAAGTTAGTCATGTAGACTACAGGGCTCGCACTCACACGACTTCAGTATCACACCGACTTTGTACTGAAAATTTATTTGTTAAGAAATGGGACAAACAAATTTCATGAATATACCATATACTATTAGTTGACTTATGTAATATCTATAAATATCAAACAATACTGTATGCAAAATAATATTTATGTCTGTTATTTCTTGTACATTTGTGTGTCATTTCCTCGTTCCAAATTCTCACCCAAAAACGTTGAAAACGAATGTGTATATATGTATAACGTTGACTACCACAATTTTATTAAACATATCAACAAAACTAAACTCTGAAAGTTTTCATTCATTTATTTTCATTCAGAGTTCAGAGAATATTCAGAATTATGTTATTGTGTGTAGAAGAAAACACATCTTAAATCACACAAACACACAACAGTTTACTTACTTTATACAAATTTATTAAAAAGAAATATTTATTGTTATTATATGTATGTATGTATGGTGGAAGTGGTGGCAAGAATATTTTACTTAATGTTTTATTTTATGCGTTATCTTAATCTAACATTTATCATGTATGCATATCTTAACAGAATAGTAATTATATCAGGAACTTTTTATAATTTATTTGCCTTGACAAGAAGAAAGTCATGTGATTTCAAACAGAATAGGTTTCCAAAATGTGGAATCCTGGTTCTGGACCTAAGGCATCACAGCTTTTCGTTTAGAAAAATTTCAATAAGATCGGATTAAAGTTGCCTTTGCTATCAAAAAATCAAAAAATTTAATTTAGCTCTATCACATCCAAATTTTATCCAATTTTGATAAACCAAGTATGTAATTCTACTAAATTTGGGTCATACTTTTCAGATCTTTGATCAAAATTAACCTAGCTCTAATAGGTTTCCTGAATATGTAAATTAATGAGCGCCTTTGACATGATTATTTACTAATTTTTTGTTTTACGTATAAAGCATACGTTTTGTTTTGCACCTCTATTTCTTATGAGGCGGTGGCAGGTGCCTTTTGTGTCACAGCCGAGTTAAGAACCTGGTTCTTGTACCATTTACAATGAAATTAGTTAAAATAAATATATCTACTTTGAAATAGAAATTCTTGAAAATCACTTTCCCAACAAAAATAATTAATTAAATCAAATATACCAATTTTATCCATTCGACCATATCCATAAATAAACAAAACGAAAAGAAAACAAGGATGACCAATCCATATAAAAAGTAATAAAAATTGATGTCTTACTTAATAAATATATAATCATTGTAAAAGAGGTGCACGAATTTTCAAAGTATGAAAATTGTATTTTTCTATTTAGAAAGTTGATGTTAGAAAGTAAACTCTTTAAGTAAAGTACACAAAAAAAAGGTGGCCTCTTCACGATCCTTTAGGCTAATAATATCTATTCTTTATAAGATCACGTATTTTGTAAGCGTTTGTACGTGCATGATACAAAAAACTTATGTTTTGATGCTCCATGTTTTTACTTACCTAGAATCATCATGCTCCAGCTATGTTACCAGTGTGTGTGATGATGTTACCATCAGTCGCACACCAAACGAACCATTTAAGTAATTCGTTTTTAGACATAAGTATAGTAAATATAATTTATAAAAAAATAAAATAAATACCTTTTTAGGTTTTATTTTATTATTACATTCATTTCTGATCAATTATGTTTATCTGTCGATATTTTGCTGTAAATGATGGTTTTCGATATTGCATATACTGATTGATGTTTAAAGTAGGATTTCGTTAGGGTAGTTGTTCCATGAGTTAAGGTAGTTGTTCCAAATAAATTCACAAAATACTCATTCACAAAGAAGCGTGCAAAAATATAATTAACTAGTCGGCTCGTACGGAATTGCTTAAAACAAGTTAGAGAAATAATATATAAGTGATACAAAATATTAAAAGTACATATTTTACGGTCTTTTTAATGTGTATAGGCAATTTTATTACAGATATGATATACAAATTACATACTAAACAAAAGTTATATAATAATAACTAAATCAGTGCGGGACATTTTTAGACCGTGGATCTAGTTGTCGTCATGCAATTTTGATAAAGGAATAAGGAAGATCTCACGGACAAGCAAAAACACAGACTAGGAAAATTCTATTGTGTTTAGTAGAAAGATCTTTATGAAAAATTGATATCTACTAGAATTATTTGTCTAAATAGGCCCAAAAAATTGAAAATTATTTATCACATAGTTGCAACGAAAAATAAAAATAATTGTACATTTGGACGATTTTTGAGTGGAGGTTAATAGCCCCGTTATACTCGAAGTAAATACTTGCAGAAAGTAGCCAAATCTTGCACTTACACTGTCATAACTTACAATTTAAATGAAAAAGTATAAATTAATTATTTTTATAATTGATTATTTTACCCGACTGCGAAGAAGTAGATATGTTTTTCGCACGTATCTGGTATGTACGTATGTATGTATTTAATATCATGAGAGGTTTTTTTTTCGTTCCGGGACACTAAAAAGTGTAAAATCAAATTAAAAATCAAATACCCGACTGTTTTCAATAAAGTCTGAAAAGAAACAGGTCCAGTGGTTTACATGCTTTATAGTCGTGGTCCATAAAAATCTCGACCAGCTCAAATCTTCCCAATATTGTACCCCGACTGTTAACTTCTTTCTCTCTTTTCAAATTTTATTTAACGCAGTCGGGTTTTTGTGTTAAACAATTTATTCTATTTACTAATCGCTTTAATATAAAATTTTAATTTTTTACTAAAATAATTTTTCCATGAAAAACTTCTTATAATTGTATTACTTAAAACAATTAGTTTTCTAATGATAAAAACATAAAAACAAGAAAAAAGTTTTTTCTGTTTCAATAAACTAATTATTGACAGTATTTATAACAATAATAATAACAATAAATGTTTTTGTTTCGTCCATTATTATATTGTTTTGGTATGTTTTTTTATGGAAATACAAGTTAGTCAGCAATTATAATTATTTTTGTTGCTATATTCTTGTTTTGTTTTAATGTGATTTAAACAAAACAATAATAATACGACAGACGAAAACTATTTTATACGATTATGTAAATAATTTGAAAAAGTTTAAATAAATATATTATTATTTTAATGCTTTTATTTATTTGTATTAATTAATGTATATAATACAGGGTGTAACATAAAGAAGCCAAAAATTATCAACAAAACTGCTAAAACTTCTACAAAATATCGTTTAGAGTGACTATAACATACAGTATTCTAAAAAAGTTTTGGTTTATTGCACGGTACATATATATAAACTAAATAGATGCTTTGTAGTCAAGTAATGAGTTATTTTTAGCCTTACAATACCACGCAACTACAAAAATATAAAATAAATTGTGTGCAAGTGATCTTTATAAATTTGATAATATAGATATCGCTCTTCAATCATTAATAGTCGTCTCTGTTCATCAAATGATGGATCTTCGATGAACGCATATTTTAATTAAAATTTTGTTTTTATATCATCGGCAACCTTATATTTTTATGGTAAACTACAAGATTGTCTAAATATTTTAGATAGTTTTTTATCACATTCTCTAGATTTTTTGATATAGAAATATCCAATTCAAAAGGATAACGTATATGATTCATCATTTTTCAGCCAAGTTTGAACGATAAAATAATAATAAAAAGCCCGATGAACTAGGAATTTTTTATGATTTTAGGGAAACTTTGTTAATCATAAATGTTATTATGAAGTTTTATTGAAATCCCTAGTATTAAGTAGGTATTCAACATAATAATTTAGCCATGATTTTGTTAAAATTGATAATGGACACAGAAAAATTGTATCCAGATTTTAGAGGTTTTCTTGGACCACCCAATACATTTAATTATAAAACTAAATTAGTATATTATTCAAGATGAAATTAAGTGTTCTATTTCGATCTTTCTTACTTCTATACTTCAACAATATTCTATCTACTAGAATCTACTAGAATCTATCTTTTATTATTAGCACTCATTATTTAAATGTGTATTGTCTTTTGTTTTTAGTATTTTAAGGACGAACAAAAAGTTTTCTTATATAGTCAGTCGTTCGTACGACGGTACGTACGACCGTACATATATACTTTCAACTCAATTCGGTATGTTCGTCGTTCCAAGTTTTACTACTTTGTTTTGTTAATCGTTTTCAAAACTATAGTTGTTGAGTTACTTAAACTTAAGTTCACTTCATAATATAATTACATTTATTACCATTCATTCATTCATTGCCAATGTATTTGTAAGAGGGGTGTATGGGGGGGAGGTTTATTTTGTTTTAACAATGTATGCTACATCTCGACTATTTCCCATTTTCTCGATTCCTACAGTTGTATGAGTTTTATATGATTATAATGAAGCAAATCATTTGATGAATTTTACTTGAGGAAAGTAATTGTTTAAAGTGGTTGTCATGCACGAGGGGGGAATGTAATTTGAAAAGGAAACTAATTTGATCATGAATTGTTAAATCGATTTTGGTTTATGTAAAATTATTTTACATTTTACATGAATGAGTCTATCTCCTGTAAATAAGGTCGTGATTGACTGTTATGTTATACGTTGATTAAAATACACTTCGATTTGGCGCACAGAATACCAACTACGCTAACAGCGTGGTCATTATTACTATTCGATTGATTTCCATGATTTTCTACTTTCAAGCCATTGCAGCGGTTGAAAATGAGGAGGGAGATATTTTGGAGAGTTATTAAATTTTAAAGAGAAAGGGGGTTGCCACCAAGTTTCTCAAAAAAAAAAAAAAATTGAAAAAATGCTGAATTTTGCTTTTTTAACGGATTTCCAGTAGGCTTCAGCTTCAGTTAGTGATACATTGAAATAACCTTGATTTTCATTAGATCATTTCCTTGATTTTAGATTTGATACCTAGAAATCTAGTCAATAATGGGAGGCCAAAATTTTTCGTTATGTTTCACTCGTATGCAATTTTTGAAATCGAAATACATCAGCATTTTTAATGAACATTGACAAGGGCCTTACCAAACTAAAATCAATTTAAATGGCATTATATATGAGATAACTATGGCGCAATAAAGATATTAAACCTAATAAAATTAAAAATTTGATCAAAGCAAATTGTAACATACACAGACAAAGTAAAAGATCTTTTTAATCATTAAACTTACAAATAAAAAACAGATACAAATTGGTAGTTTTAAATTGGTGTCTCAGATCGGTGTCTACGATATCTATATCTAAATAAAATAATATAGGACTAGTTTCAACCTTAATAGAGTTAACATCTATTTGTGAAATAAATAAATCAAAGTGACATAACAATCAAAATTATTAATTATTAAAAACATATTTTTATACAACTAAAATAAATACTTAAAATACTAGTTTGAGTTCAACTAACACATTCTGCTCACCAATGGTGAGTAGAAAGACATATGTGAAAGATCTAATATTAATATCGTGTAAAAAATATATATATTGCATTCATCTCCATAATGTCTAATCATATCCAAACAAACACCCAATCTACATCAACAACATCCACCATGAATAATCAACAAACAACATCACAAAATAATATATCATACGCCAGGACCGTATCAAAAAATTTTATCCCCACTTATCCAAAAAAAGATCAAGCTATTGTAATTAATGCAATTGAGAATACACCTTTAGAAGAGTATATAAACGTACTAAGCCAACATATAAACCCCAACAAAATATTATACATTTCCAGAATATCAGGAAACCGAATATGTATATATCTGAAATCCAAACAAGACGCGAACCATCTAACGGAAAATATAAAATCAATTAAAATAAACAATACAATTATAACAATAAAAAGCTACGTCACACCATCTCATCGTTTAGTTCTATGGGTACTACCTACGATGCCGAATAACATTATCTTAAATAAACTGGAATCACTAGGCATAAAACCGCTATCAAGCATATACAACATCTCTGCTGGATTTAACAATCCGAACCTAAACCATATTCAAACATTCAGGCGTTTTCTATTCATAAATGCAGACCATCCTGAAATCCCTCAAACATTAGAAATATCTTATGAAAATGAAACATACAATATTTACACATCAATTGATGAGATTAGATGCGCGAACTGCAACAAATTCGGACATACAACCGAATCATGCAAAAAACCTAAACCCCACGTAGAAGACAGCACTGTAAACTTAAATAATCAAAATTCAAACGTTAATACACCACAAACAAATGACACAACTAATATACAACAAATAGAAATTAATACACAACAACCTACAACACCCAACAACACTGATTTACAAATACAAACTAACACTACTTCACCAAAAAGTATTTCAAATGAAATGAACAAAAAAAGACTACATTCTAGTAGTCATGATTCAGAAACCGATACTAAATCTTTCCCTGAAATAATATCTATTCCCCAAAAAAAACAATCAATCGAACAACACAATAAATTATTAACAAAATCTCAACAATCTACAACACATGAGACAGAATTACAACTAACAACACCATCACCTCTGAAATCAGTTCAACCCTCAAAATCCGATACATGCCCAGAAACACAATCAACAGAATCCAACATCGCTACAAATTATACAAAAACAAACAAAAAACATACACTATTGGAAAACATAGAAATGTTTAAGCAACCAATGCTGAACGAACCCAGCAAATACATTTTGGACTATGAAACTTTTAAAAATTTTATCACAGACACCCACACCAAACAAAAAATAGCCTCAATTGTAAAAAAGTACAATACAAACCCAGAGCATATAATAAACTTAATCGACACACTGTACACATTTACACCGAAAAATCGATCTGTAAAAATGGCGATGACAAAATTAAAAAACAGACTACTAAAAATTAACGACAATTCGACTGACTCGGACAGCTCCACCTAACTGCGAAAAATGTCATACACAGCTAACGGTGAAACATATTCTTCTAGATTGCACTAAATATCAACAAATAAGAAATGAAGTAAATCTTCCAAATCATCTTCAACAGCTTCTTGGAGACAGCCAACACAACATCAAACTGCTACACAAATTCTTAAAAAAAAAAATCAAATCTTATTAACAAAATATAAAAGTAAAAAGTAATATCTGGACTTACCTATAATTATAGCCAATAATAGACAATTTCAAATACATACCAAATCATGTAAATAAATAGATTCTAAGTTTATATTTTACACTGTGTAATGACCATGATGTTAACACAGTATAAAAAAAAAAAAAAAAAAAAAAAAAAATAATAATATAAAAAAAACTTATGATTGAAAAAATACACACATACACACAAAAGTGACAAAAAAGGATAAGAGTGTCCTTCATTTAATACGATACCGATAAAAAATACGAAATATATAAATAAATACACGGACCAAACTTTATGAATAACAACACCAGAAGCTGTGTAAAGTCTAGGGCCAGAGATAGAATTTGGCATTGGATCCAGAATGGTTAAAAGGAGGACTGATCGCCTTCGGCAAAGAATCTTTAGCATGTCGTTCCGCTACAATATTATCAAAAAGTTTTAGATTATATGAACGGTAAGAGTATATGGGCATGTAGTGAAACCAGCGTAGGTACTGTTTCTTCTAAAACGTATAATCCTCGGCCATAAATTGTTTAACTTTACGTTATTATATCTCAACAGTGAAAAGGTCAATAATTTTCTTCTCAATTTTTAATTCAATACCAATAAACAGTTTTCTGGCAATGACAACATATTTCTGACAATTTTTTTTTCGAGAATTTAATAACTTATTAAAAACACAACTCCCCAATACTCTCCGTGTAAATGCCCAGAAATTTACTCAAATTTATCTCGCGTTAAAGATGGTCAATTGACTTCAAAATTTGAAGATGTTTTTTTTTATAATATTCTTAATAATTATAAAAAATTTCGAATATTAATCCGACACAATGCCCATAACACGACAACTACTTTAAGGATATATTTTCTTGCATCTAGTACTTCTTTAAGAGTGCCACGGGCTCTAGACCTTTTGTATAGAGGTCCTTTGCAGAAAGCTTTTCATCAGGATATGATATGATACATATTGGAAGAAAATGGTTTTTCTTCTTTTTATTTTTTTACTGCAATTTAGGATGATATACAAAACTTCAAACACATAAAATAAGTGTATGGGTGGAGTTTGTAGAATTTAATTCAGCAAGGACGTAAATTGGTGGAGATAGATTTGAGTTAGAAGGAAAATGATGATAATATTGTTGTATGTAAGGATATCAGTTATCCTTTATTTATATATAGATATATATGAAGCAAGCTTGTGATGTAAGCCCACTAAGCAATGAATGAGTTACTATAGAGCCATATTGAGTAATGTATTATTTTTGGGATACATGTTGTGCACTGAAAGATATCTTTTTGTAAGCGACAAAGCATATTAGCATCCCTAACCTGTCTATTAGTAATTCCTCAAAACACGTTTTCCGTTTCTTGATATTTTCAAAATACTTGGATTAAGAATTACACAAATAAATAGAAATTTTAAGTCAGTTTCTCCATTCAAAATCTGCTAAATTTTTAGTGACCTAAATGATCAGTAATCACTCTATATATACATAAGTTTATATTATATCAATGTATAAGGACAAAAGTAGGTATATAGTGTTTGTTGGGTGACCTTCTTATGTATTTATTTCTCTTCTCAACAATTTCTTATCTAATATAGATTTCGATTAAAGCCCTTTTATCCTGTCGGATATATATAACAACAGCAGTAACCAACTTAACCCATTCCTTCCAACAAAGTCACCAATAGTCCACCATAGTAAGTATAAGCACCAGAAGGTTGGAATTAGTGATGCCGCGGGCGACGAAAGAAACTTTTCGACTCATATAGACACACTGATAGACATAGTATTTGATAAATATTACGGCACAACTGAAACGGTAGGGATGCGTTTCTATCAACTTTTCTCTAACCGAAATTTTGAAAATCAAAGATAATTCATTCAGGAAACCCGAAAAATTCCGAATGTTCAAATAATAGAATAAATAATAGAAAGTTCATCTTATCCTAAGCTCAAAAAATCTGAGTAAATTAAATACCCATCGTCCGACAATTTGTCATTCTTTTGATTTATTTTTACTCAAATACGAAACTTAATTGTTTTTGTTTTCAAAAGAGACATGCCATGATCTGCTCGTCTCACCTCGCGGCATCACTAAGTGGTATTTTATATTAGAGCATATCGTATCACATTTACCCAATGAAAAGATTTGTTTTACATTTGTTGAATGTTGGGGACTAATCAATTATTAAAGGCTGGTTCATTCGGTAGCCAGTTGGTAGTAGTAGTATAGTGGTAGCAGATTTTCTTTAAATATCCCTCTATACAAAAAGTAAATCCAGTTACTCGTACTATACTCGTATTGTGTAACTCGCCAACAATGTTCAAATAATATATTGTTTCGTCACGCAAACATAAAAAAAAGTATACCATATGGAATCATGTGTTTCAGGACAGTTTTTCTCATTAATTTCTAAGCTAAAGAAAGAGGCACTCAGCTTATGTGATTCTGCAGCTCCAAGTTTCTGGATGAAACTTATCACGGTAGCAAAATTTAAGTTCAATAGTTTTCAAGATGTCAATTTTCCGATAATCAAGTTCTCCGTTCAAACCAAATACTATTAGTCTCTACTGCTCCCAAGTTAATCTTAACTGGAATGTTTGAGCTATTGTATTTCAAATGTTGGTTTTTTACAGTTAATAATTTCTCTAGAAGTCTAGAATCTTACTTGTGGCAACCATCTTATGGTATGGAAATTTATTCAGCATTTTGCTTCATGAATTACAGGTTTCAACAAGAAGGCGATGCTTCCAGTGCTAAAAACTTCACGTTTCTTAACATTTTTTTTGGCTCGGTCAGAAAGTCTTTTCAATTATGATAAAACTCAATTCTATGGAATTAAAGGTTTTAAGATTCCAGCCGTTATTTTCCTGACTCGATCCTGATTTTGAAATATGAAAGAGAGTCTCACCATATTTATAAAAAATTTAGGACAATAATTAATGTCTCATCAAAACACCCATCAATAATCGCTACTGTGTCATCCTTATTTAAGGAGGAATGTTTAAGTTGTCGTAATCAGACACATCTTGGCTTATCGGAAGCTTTGAAAACATTTATAGAAACTCTTAGCAATTATCGAGGTGAGACTTTCGTAATCTCTTTCTAAGTTTAGAATTACATTAAATATTTTACTTCACGAGTATACTTCTCGTGGGGGTAAAGTTTTTGTTGAGTAACGGAAGCCATGACAGTAGTTTTTAAAACCTTTTGAGGATATTCAAAACATCCCTAGTATATATCTAGCGATTTAAAAAAATTTTATTCGAGGTTTAAATTAACATTGCCGATTTAGATTTTGATTAGCACTAAGCGAAGAGAAGTACGGATAATAATCAATCCAAATGAATTAAAATTTCCTAGGTTAGGTACACCATTTCCTTGTACAATCTGTACTATATATAGTACACATATTATGTCTACACATATAAATATATTTCGTATAAAGATCTCATTTCTTGATATTGTTTATGTGTTCTTTAAGATTTAATCCCTTCAATTTCGTTATTTTCTAGGAAATTACTTTCTTTTTTTTATATTATATGTTATATATATATATAGATATACATTTCTATTGTTTTCATTTCAACAGTTTTCAATTTGAAATCATATTATATTTAGGATTTTTATGTTCTATTAATTAAATGTTTTTGTTTTATATTTATTTTATTCTTTTATTTTAGAAAGATTATGATATATTTATTAAAAATGTAATTAAAATTTTTATTATTTGATTTATCTGTCAAAATTTTAAAATTATAATTTAAATAAAATTACTTTTTATAGGTCAAGCTTTTATTGTACAAAAATGTAGAAAATAATTATTTCTATGATTCACTCATACATGACTGTTTGTTAAAGCTGGTGGCGTTAAATTTATCTTAATAAGAATAATTATTATACCATGTATATATGAAATATACATAGTATATTAAGTTTAGTCCCAAGTTTGTAACGCTTAAAAATAATGATGCTTCGTGTAATCTCTCGTAAGCTCGATACGTGTAATATAATTTTTTGAAGAAAATCTGACGTAGTACTTTTATGTAAATAATCATTAAAAATTGGAATTTTAACACGTTGTGAATAGAAAATGTTGAATTAATGCATACATTTTCGATAATGTGGCTCCACCTTCGATTAAAAAGTAAATTACTAACAAAAGTCTGACGAAGATTTTTGTAAGTATCTTGGATAAAAAGATAAATAATTACCGAAAATTTTCGTCCGGTAAGACGGATAAAGCCTAAAGTGATGGTTTATCATTTTTAGTAATTACATGCAGTGTACTGCCCAATTATCATCAGCCTTAAGCCTGTTATCAAAATTCTATATAAGGTAGTACTATCGGTAATAGGCTTTACATTCAGAATTTAATGAAACTTGGCATAGTTGTCCATTATTATATCATAACTAACCTGCAGTTAAATTTTTAGGGGCCTTCAGAGAACTGAAAATTTTAAAGTCCAGTTTTGTGAAATAAAATAAAATCTGTGATTTTCCATAAGGATCAATGTTAAAATATCTTTTTTTCAGTTCTCTGAAGGACCCTAAAAATTTAACTGGTTAATTATGATATAATAATGGAAAACTATGCCAAGTTTCATTAAATTCTGAATGCAAAGTCTATTACCGACAGTACTACCTTAAAGACCTTTTTCACATGTTCTAATGATTTTCCCTTTAATACTCCCTTTACTTTACAAAGATATAAAAATTTATCATATTTTTTTAAGCATTTATATTCCGATTGAAAAACATCATCTAAAAGTATTAAAAAGTATTTTAAAAAATCTATAAACAGAGAATTAAAGTAGGTATTATTATTGTAAAAAGATTTCACGTCGCATTGTGATAGATTAAAATCGATTACAGTTTTATTTGTTTTAACTTAATTAGATTTTCACTGTATTAATGTCGTTCGTAACTCACGTGACTATGGTTTTTCTACATTCAGTTTCTATACTCTTGTTTTTTCATTGTATACGTTCGACAAACTTTTTTATATTTTTGTTTTTTATGGTTCCGTATTTCAAAAAGAAAAACACTTTAAAAGTCAATGAGAAGGGTACCTACTCTTACTCCCTTTTGTGGTGAAGTAATGAGTTGTTTTTGGCTTTAAAGTACCACGCAACTACAAAAATATATAATATATTGTGTGCAAGTGATGCTTGTAAATTTGATCATATAGATTTCGCGATTCAATCATTATAACTATAGTCGTCCCCGTTCATCAAATGATGGATCTTCGATGAACCCATAATCAAATTAAAATTTTGTTTTGATATCATCGACAACCTTATATTTTATGGTATTATTGTAAGCTACAAGATTGTTTAAATATTTTAGATAGTTTTTTACCACACTCTCTAGATGTTTTGATATAGAAATATCCCATTGAAAATAATAATATTTATGATTCATACTTTTTTCAGCCGACTTTGAACGATAAAATAATAATAAAAGCCCGGTGATCTAGGAATTTTTGTGATTTTTGGAAACTTTGTTAATCATAAAATGTATTTATAAAGATTTATTGAAATCCCTAGTATTATTCAGTCCTTGCATATCTCCTTAAATATATTTATTGAAAAAACTTGGTGTAACTTTCTTAATAGTTACTTCCTTAATTATAGCATCGTCTTTGGTTACGAACCACCTAAAATGCATCGAATTCAAACTTGACCGATTTTTTACATAAAAATATCAAGCATTATTTTTCGTAAAAAAAAGTTTTGTTTTATACAACACCCGAATTTAAAAAAACAAAATTATCCGTTGGTTTTTCGAAGAGAAAAAACGTTAGTATAGTGTTTTGTTTAACAAATGAATTTAGATTTTTAAATATTTTCCTGTTTTTTTTCTTTTGTTTTAATGATTCTTTTGTATACAATTTTTTTTCTGGTTGTATGTGTTGTATGTGTAGAAAATAATATAAAGGTCAAAAGTTTTACTAATTATTTCCAAGTTTCGTGTATGTGTTTATATAAATTATCCGGTTTTTAGAATAGAAGTTTTTTTTTTTTTTTTTATATATATTGTATATAGATATCCTTCCGCGGTTTTTTTTTTGTTTTTTATACAATTTTTATTTTATTTTATCTTTTTTTATTGTATAGCGTGTGTTTCTTCTTTTTAATATTTATTTCCTGTGTGAAAATTACCCCGTTGGTGATAGTTATACAATGAAAAATTGGTTGTATATATGTTAGTTTTAGTCGAAAATTCAAGTGAAAATGTAGATGTTATAAGATTGATCTGGGCTATATAAATGTTTCTAACTGAAAAATATAAGAAAAATGAGACATTTTCTTTTGAAAGAAAAATGCTGTTAAACTCTAAGCGTGGTTGTTCCACTATTGCACAGTATGGTGCTAAATTTTATTGAAATGACTTCTAGTAAATATAATTTTGAATAAAGTCAATTTAGGGCTATAAAATGAATCTTTTTTAGATGCTTACATCTTTATATTATCTCATTTTTGTTTGAATATGATTTCGGTCATAGGCCCGTGCCGGGGAGCACGTAGATGGCACAATCTGGATGCCTTATTTTCACACACATTTGAGCAATTGTATTGTATTTTTCCAATATCTCGTTGAACGCCATATTAGTGTTCAACTATCTGTCTCTGGTTTATCGGCGTAGATAAGTGACTTTTAGTATTCGCACAAAAAATATAGCCGATCGTGGAGATAAAATAACAAGCCCATAACGTGATATTTGTACAAAATTTCGACAATTTGCACGCGTTGGTCCGGTGTGAGTCTATTCATAATGAAATGGCAAGCCAAACTAAAGCAACTGTTTGCTGTAAAATCAGTTATCAAACAAAAGAGTGTTGCCAACTCAAAGATGTGAAACTCCTAAAAATATACCTTTTACAATCTTTTTTTAACACCCGAACTAAAAAAGGGGAGTTTTAAGTTTGCACTAGCTCTTAGATAGTGCGAAATTAGTGTTTCGTACCCGAAAAAACTAAAAAGTTGGCGATGATCTTCAAAATCGATTCAGTTTGGAAAAGGCATGACATATAATTTTAACATATAAATAATTACTATGGAAATGAATGGTCAAATAAACCTGGCTCCATTCATTTTGAAAAGTGAAATGATAAAATAATTCATTCAAAACAATAATTCAAAATAACAAAGTCAACTCAAATATTTCAATTAAAATAATTCCAAAAATTTGTCCCAAAAAATGATAGCTCCCTAAATATCCTTTTCATCTCATCTGATGTCCTTAACCATCACTTTGATATTGATTTAAAAAGGAGTGTTATAAGTTTAAAGTGTTTATCTGTGCATCTGTGTGTTTCCTAGTAGCATCGTAGCCCCTAAACGGTCGAACCGACTTGGTTGAGAACATTTTATAGCTAATTTTCCGAAAATCGGTTTACAAGGAATAAATCGTATTTGTCGGGTTTTTTTTTTTTAAATTTTGTAAATTTCACTTGTTAACATGAGTCATCGTGTTCATGTAAATGAACTTTATATACTATTGTACGACTCATATTGGAAAATTCTGTTTTCTTGTGTACCAAATGAATGTTCGTATGTACACACAATTAATATAAAATTTATTTTTCATGTATTTTCTTTAATTTTTCTTTTATTTTAGAGATAATAAAATACACACACACATACAAACACACAAAAAAAAACATAATAATAACAATACCAGTAAAACACATATCTATAGAAATTTTTCACAGAATTACTTTACACCAACACATTCTAAAAACAAAAATAAAAACGTACGTAATACAAAAACAAAACCATTCCCCTAAAACAGCAGGAAGGGTATTATATAACAATTCGAAAGGGTTATGATTTTTTGAGGCCAGATCAGTAATTTTATTAAAATTTATTTTCTTTAACTTTATTCTGACGAAAAATTAAAATGAAGGTATTTCTGACGACTAGTTAGGAAAAATAGTTTAATTCTAGTTTTGAACGACATCAAGTTGTAAGAAATTTTGTAGAAACTTTGACATTGCAATCCAATCTCTAAAGAAGACATTTTTGATCGTTTGTACTTTGCGTTTTTGCTACAACTTTGAAAAAAAAAAAAAATTAGACATATCAAAATGGGATGTTATTGACCATTTAGTATACGAAAAAACAATAAGCAAAGATTACTTTTTGACGAATATTTAGTCTCTTCATGAAGTGAATTGTACAAGCGGCAACGTTGTATGATTTACTTCTATACTGTGACCATGTGCTGCTTGTTATTTCGTGTGCACAGATAAGCAGTATATAAAAGTAAGCGTTTTAGCGTTGGCAAATTTTTAGGCACAAAACAAGTACTATTTAGAGAACCATATTTTCTCGTTTTCTAATATATACCGTTCGCACTTACTCCAATAGAAACACTAAAATAATTAAATTATGTTTTGAATATCTGAACTGACTATGGGGGCCTACGTCAATCGATAACCTGTTCCTTTCTTAAGCGTCATTTTGGGGAATTTTGCTGGAACAGACCAGAAAATTTTGCAAAACAAGTACAGTATTCCTCATGAATGAAAATTTAAACTAAAAATTTGAAAATTATCATACGTGACAAAACAGATATCATTGAAATCGAAATGTTATATTTTGATTTTCAGGATGAAAATACAAGTTTTGTTTTTCAGACAGCATGAATATATTGTATGGTGGTAGGCGTTAAGAAACAATAACAATGGATACCAAAAAATACAAAAAAAGGAAATATGCGTAACCATTAATGTAATTAATTCCACCCATTAATTTTACACAATACAATAAATATGTGTGGTGGCCTAGTACCTAATTAGGTTTTATTTTAACTAATGTCGTAGTGTTTTTGAACATAGACGAAATCAAATTTATTGTCTAATTAGATTTAAGTGTAAATAAAAGCTTTTCCAAAACAATGTAAAAAAAAAGTTAAAAACTGTAGACAAGAGGATCAAAAAATTAATTTCATTGAACGCGACACATAGATCACAATTAAAATCGGAAATTTCTTTGTACCTTTCTTTCTAATTTGAAAAATAAGAAGAATAGCATATTATTGTATTCATTTGGGGCACGCGGTATGCGAGACCTAATTAATATCGATTCTACCTACGATAAAGTCTTTCAGAAATTCTTTGGGTCCAAGTAACCACAGTCACACGCAATCATGTTAACTTAACTAACGAGTTTAAATTGAACGATTTGAGAAAATAAAATTTTGTAGTAAGTGGAATTTAGGGATTGGCGATGATCTTCCAAATCGGCTAAGTTTGGAAAAGCTTTTCCGGAAAAAAAAATTTAATGGAAAGTGTTCTTAGATATGTTTAGGGTTCCGTAGCCGAACAATTTTTCGGGGGTTCCTTAAATTTTGTAAGGTTGAAATTCCAAATCACTTGTGGAATTGATATCTCGAAAACAAAAAAATAAAAGGAATACAACTAAGTTGTGCTTTATGATAACTAGTTCAAATAATCTTATTTTCACACTTGAGTTGTAATTCGTAATAACTTATTTACTCCAAAATAAATTTATTGAGCTAGAAAATAAAAACATATAGACATCGACAATTATACAATATAGAAAAATACATTTAATGTAACAAACACTTCGAATAAAAAAATAATAGAAACTTAGAGAAATAAACTCGAATATCATCATCCTCTCATCTTGAACAATATCTTACTTGAAATGAATAACAAACACTAATTCTAAAGAGGTATTATTAAATATAGGAATAGTAGTTTAAGGCAGTAAATAGGTAGAAACATGTAGAAACGAACATGGTATATGGACAAATGTCGATTCATCGATGTCATCTTCGGTCAATTGATTGGTCACTTACACCAATGATCTGTCTTCGAGTTGTGTTCTATCTGCTGTAAAATAAGATTATTAATGATGCCACTTAAATGCGAAATTTCTATTTAATTGTTACAAAAATAGCTAATCGAATCGTCTTAAAACATAATAAAATTTTAGATTCTTTTGAAAATTTGGTGCACACTTTTTATAGTTTATTATCTTGAAATATTAATTTCACAATCAGATTTTGGTGTTGTGGCTACGGTGCCCGCTCTACAAGAGCAAGGTCGTCAGTTCAAAACCCTTCCACGTCAATAGATTTTTAGATTTTTTGTAACATAGTTCCACCGAATAACTCACGATACCTCACGCTTTTTTCTTTCGTTTCACATGCGCCGTTTCGTTTTTTTATTTAAACATCGGTTGACGAGTAAAACCGATTGCCATATTTTAATCCAAATACGAATTGGCTGAAACTGAATGGTCATTGAATCATCGGTTATTCCCTCATGAGGAAATCGAGAAAATGTATTTTGTCATGAATTTGAATGAGTAGTTTTACTAATTTTAACGATTTATTCGCAAACCTTTAAATCTGTGGTTTGCAAAAATAATTAGCTTCTTTGCTTCTTAGCGGCATCACTATTGGATGTTCTAACAAACTTTTACAAACTAGCTCGCTTTGATTGAGGTTAGCTACTCTCATATCGTATCGTACACAAGGTAGGTGTTATGGGCACTTAGTTGGACATGAAATAGAATTGAAAAATGGGACACAATAAGGGTTTAGAAGTAGTCAAATAGAAAAAGAATAAAGTGATTTTTAAATGGTCATATTGATGGAATTCGAGAAGACTTTTTCTGTTGTAATAAAGTTTTCGCAGAATTTTATCTATAAATAAAATAATTTCCTGGAAAAATAAGTAACTGGTCTCAGTGTAAGATATAACAGTAATTAATCAGTTTCTTTCCTTGAAAAGGAAGTTCTTTGATTATACCTGGTCTTTTTATTTGAGTGTCAAGTAAGGTTTCTTCTAGACATGCCTTTGTGAAAAAGAACTTTGCAATATTGTTTTTATTTCCAAGAAAACTTTTCATTAAAAAACATTAAATAATTAACATTAATAATTTATATAGTCACTAGTAGCTCGGAACAACCTGCTTCGCTTGTCAACTTCAGTTTTAAATACTAAGATTAATGTGTTATAACCTTCACTTCATATGACGTCACTTACCCTTCTTTTGTTCATAATTTCATCGATTTGATTATTTCGGTTCGAATCGATAATTAAAAGCCCAAGCTATACCCTGGCACGCTTCGCTGTGGGACATAATGGTTGCATAGAAAAGGATGAGATGTATCTACTAAATTTTATGAAACTTGATTAACCCCCGATAATGAGTTCATAACTTTTAAACGACGGAACTGACTTGCATGTTACTAAAAGTTTTTTAATGTGCCCATCATGCCCTTTCATTTGATACCAGACTTGGGTATATTTAAAAATATTCGATTGTTCATCAAAATTTTCACGCCTCACGTTTCTAGTCCTCCCCAAGTTATAAATTGATAAAAACTATTCTTGAAGCTGATTGCATTCCTTTCAACTCCCTACAGCCCAACTAAAAGTAGCCCATGCTCTTTCTGGTCTAGACTATTTCTGTCTTAATTTCAACTAAATCGAGTCAGTAGTTTAGGCGTGATTACATTGCATACAGACAGAGATACTTTCGCATTTGCAATATGAGTAAGTATGTAATAATGTTAAATATTAATAATCTCCTGTATAATCTTCCTTCAGGATATATTTATTATAAATATATAAAATCATATTTCATAGTTATATTGATAGTAAAAAAACAACTATAAATGATTTTAAAAATGAAAAAATATATATGTGCAATAATAAAAGTATATTTAAAACTATTTCTAGAAATATTTCTTGGATAGTACAGATTGATTGATTAGACCTTATACAGTCATGAACTTTAATACACGCTAAATATATAAATTTAAATTTTATAATTGAAAATATATTCGGAGAAATTACTGTCAGCGTATTCAAACATTCAAAATTACTTATCTTAGTTCATCTTAAAAACCCTTCTTTATAATTCTTACGTGAAATTACCGCCAGTAGGTTATGGTTACAGGAATTCTGAGAAAATTTTCTGGAGATTCCCTCTACATTTAAGCTGCCAACACTCTCACTAAGCATTATGGGCATTTTGTTCACGCTAGATTTAAAACATAAATAACTTTAATTTTTCAAATGGTAAATGTGATTGAAACTTTTTCTGTCTTCATATAATTTTATCTACTTTCGAGTTATGCATTTTTCTGATTTTTTCAACCTATCTACAGTTTTTTTAAATATATTTATTTCAAGTCCTTCAGATATTGTGAGAATTTTTCTCATCACGAGAGTGAAAGATAAAAGCAAAAAAATATTAACTTCGGAAATTTTCAGATCTGTTCGTGTACTTTCGTTAGTTTATTATAGGTCATACTCAGTAAATACGGTTAAATTAGTTGAAATGAATTTAATTATTTAGATTATTTCAAACATCAGTCAATAATCAGGTAATCAAATAAATTTTAATTAGCTAGTGGTGCATTCAAAAATAAATTAAAAAAATATGTAGGAGCTATGATTTACAAAGTTAAACAATATTTAATGCGTGAAATATTTGACACATAAGCGGAACGCGTGAGCAAATCTCTCATCACGCGACTGGCGGATGAATTGAAAACTAATGATAATAATAATGTAATTTAACCTCCGTTTCTCTGACATACGCCTATAACAGTCACCCATATCATTATTTGTTAATCTTTATTTATTTAACTACATCCATATTTACAATTACATTTATGATGAGGGTAGAGTCGGCCAATGTGATCAATTCTACCACCCCCATTATAATTGTTCACACTGTCGGTGTCTGGATTCGAACCCGCCTTATACTGCAAGGCAACTTAGGCTCAGAAAACTAATAAATAATTGAAAACAATATAAATTATAATTACTTATTATTGTTGTTCACATTCTAATTATGCACACAATATTTACATCATGGTCCGTTCGACTAATTTTGATATATAATATGTTACATTCAATCGTAAACTAATTATTGACAAATGCTTGTCTAGTAATCTTAATTAAAGAGAATTGAAAAAAATACACTCGAACCAGGACTCGAACCCGGACTTCTTGGATTCATGTCAAGCGCCCTACCAATTAGGCTATTCGAGTTCTAGGCACGAATGCAATTTTTTTCAACTCAATGAATTTTTTACTTTGTTTATCCACTTTATTTATTATTATTACTTATTATTGTTGTTCACATTCTAATTATGCACACAATATTTACATCATGGTCCGTTCGACTAATTTATATGTTTTAATAAATTATATGTTTTATCAAATGGAGTTTGGCGCTATAGTTCATACTGTTAAGACGTGTATTCATATCTCTGTGATAATTTTTGAAATTAAAAGTATTTTCCAATCGTGAAAATTAAATCTTTTCTTTTTTTTTTTTGTCTAATTGTGCTGCTAAGTTTACAAATTAAAAATAGAAAATTTCAGTGCAAAACTTTTTTTTTTTCTTCTCTCTAATTAATAAAAATAAAAAGTGGTTATGTTATAATGTAGACATTTGCATAAAGGTTGTTAAAAAGTCATTGCTGTCATCGCTGTTAATAAACAACTTTATTGTTGTGTGCAATTTAATACTATAATATTTACTTATATTAAATAATATTTACTTGACATTCATATATTTATTTGTTGTGATTGAAATTAAATATCTATATTTCACATTATGGATGGGAAAAAATTAGACATAATTCTGGAACGTCTGCAAGTTCAAGACAAAATTTTGGAACGTTTACAAGCAGTGGAAAATAGTTTAGATAATAGCCTCAAAGAATTAAAGAACATCTGTATTAGTAATCAAGAAAAATACAACTCACTTGAACCCGTTGTCCATAAACATGAACAAACGATTAATTTCTTACTAAAAGAAGCCAACAAAAGTAATATCGTTATTCATGGAATTCAAGAAAATGAAAATAGTGCGTCTGAACTATTGCAAGTATTTACTAATATATGTCAAGAAACATTTTCAATTACGGTGTCGTCGACAGATATTTCTAACATCTTTCGAATAGGCAGAAAACAGAACGACAAAATCCGACCAATTAAAGTTTGTTTTTTTAATTATAAACTGAAATTAGATGTGATTCGCAATAGAACAAAACTCAAAGGTACGAATATATATATTCATGATGATTTACCACTACAAATTCGTGTGGAAAATAAAGAGAAAAGGATGCAACTAAAGCGAAATGAGAGAAAACGTCTTATTCCACAATCTTCCTCCGAAGAAGATCCAGAAAAAATAGTTCAGGAGGATAAAAAAATTAAAAACAATGAAACCGGATCCAAAAAAAAAAATTCAAGGAAGCTCAATGTTGAATGTATTGGAGATGTCACCCCTTTAGGAAGCCAAAAAATTTAAATATTTTGCTGTGGAACTGCGATGGTTTCGCTAATTTCAAGGAATGTTTTGTAATTGATGATAATAGCCCGGACATTATTTGCTTGTGTGAAACATGGGTAACTGGCTCGATTTCTATAGATGATAATTTTTCACAAATTTACAATTATTATTACAGTTTAGCTGTCAAAGAGAAATCGAGAGGTCGAGCCAGTGGCGGTTTATTGATTTTTGTAAAAAAGGGCTTTAATGTCAGGGTTCTTGATACAACAAATTTCTGGTTAATAATTGAAATTAGAATTAATAACTTTTATTTTATTTTAGGTTTGTTTTATTTTCCACGGGATAAAGACATTAAAATTATATTAGATCTGCTGAAAGATACCGTGTCCCAGATACTTTCATGTTCAAACTCGGATAGGTTGATCATGCTTGGCGACTTCAATTCACGTATAGGCAATTTAAATCAAATGGATGAGGATATCTGCTGTAGCTCGCTTTTAAAACCAAACAGATCTAACATGGACAGTAACATTGATTCTAGAGGAAGACAGCTAGTAAGTTTTATGGAAGAAAATGGTATGTATGTTCTTAATGGACGAACCATAAGTGACAATCCGGCACAGTTTACATACGTTTCTAGTAGGGGTAAGTCTGTCATTGACCTTTGCTGGATAAATTCCGGTTTTACCTACCGTATTTGTGACTCAGGCCTTTCTTGCAATAATGATCTTATATCCTCTCATCTTCCGTATCGAGTGACTATCGATGTTGATCTCAATTACCACGAAGTGGAACATGCTGAAAGTATTAAATATTTCCAGTATAAATTTATTTGGGTAGAAAGTTGTTCTGAACAATATAAAAGTCTAGTAAATAATGAATTAGATAAAAAACTTTCAGATCCTTTGACCTTAGATGTATCAGATTCTGATACAATATGTAATTATTTAACTGAGGCTATAAAAAACACCGCAGAAAGTTTACAAATGTGTAAACGTGTATGCATTGGGGCTGGAGCAAGAGCGGACTCTAAGTCCTGGTTTAATACAGACTGTCGAAACCTAAGAAAAGAAGTTCGACGAGCACTGCGAAGATGTAGGAAAGATAAATTTGCAGAAGAACAAATCCAAGCATATCTTGATACAAAAAAAAATTATAAATCATTGGTTAAAATGACAAAACAAAATCATTTGCAGGAATTATCAAAAAAGATTATTAATAGTCATAATCCTAAAGAGTTCTGGGAAGCCATTCGTCATTTTAATTACAAGTCTAGGCCAGTTAATCCTATAGATGTGCAGGATTGGGAAAATCACTTTAAATCGTTTTACAATGTCGATTTTCCTTATGAAGTAATCCCTAATCTGCTAGTTACTAGTCATAACCCCGAACTTGACCGTAATATAGAATTAGAGGAATTAGATAGGGTTTTAAGTAAATGCAAAAACGGCAAGTCCCCTGGTGTCGATGGGATTCCCTATGAATTTTTTTAATTTATTTCACTAGAGGGAAAAGAATATATATTAAGATTTTTTAACAATATACTTATTAATGAAAAAATTCCAAATAAGTGGGCAAATTTAAAAATGATTTTACTGCACAAAAAAGGCGATCCCAATAATTTGAATAATTATCGTGGCATTTCTTTAATAAACACTATAGCAAAAGTTTTTACTCAAATCTTATGCAATAGAATCAGCAACTGGGTTGAGGAAAACCAAATTTTACCGGAGACTCAAACGGGATTTCGAAAAGGACGAGGATGTGTGGACAATGTATTTATCCTTTCATGTGTTATAGCCAATCACTTAAGGTTACCGAAAAACAAACTATATTGCGCTTTTGTCGATTTTAAATCGGCATTTGACTCAGTTGACCATAATCTATTGTGGCTAAAGTTACAAACATTAGGAGTATCCCCAAAATTAATTAGAATAATAAAAAATTTCTACGAAAACGCTAATATGATTTTGCAGGTAAATAACAAGTCCCTCAGTCCTATACACGTCACAAAGGGTGTGCTTCAGGGAGAGTCCCTTTCGCCCTTACTTTTTTCTTTGTTTTTAGCTGATTTCGGAAAATTTGTGATTTCGAAAGGAGTAGGAGGCGTTAATATCGATAGTCACACCGACATAACTGATTTATTTTATGCCGACGATTTAGTCTTATTTAGTTCTGCTCCTCACAAACTACAGAAAGCATTAAATGCACTGGAGGAGTATTGCGATAAGAATAAGCTCACAGTCAACACAAATAAAACGAAAATAGTAGTATTTAGACGCTCCGGAAGATTACCAAACAATCTACAATTTTTTTACAAATCAAATACCTTAGAAATTGTTAAGGAATATAATTATTTGGGTGTTTCTTTCTCCTCGTCTGGAATGTTTTTAAACGCAGCTAACAAAATGGTCAGTAAAGCTAACCTAGCAATGGTCAATTTAAAATCAATTATTTTCAGAACCAAATCGCTATCTCTTGATACTATAAAGCAATTGTATTCCTCACTAATATTAAGTGTCCTTCTTTATGCTGCGGAAATTTGGGCACTGAGGTACCCTGATATAATTGAGAAATGTCAAGTTAAACTTATCAAATCTCTGTTTGCTCTAAATATTACAACACCGGGTTACATTATTCGCACGGAATTTCAACTTCAAAAAGTAATTGTTTATACTTTCAAGCGAGCTCTCAATTGGTTACATAAAATATTATCTATGCCCAATGACAGACTCCCTCGCATATGCTACAACAGATTACTTAATCTCGATGAAACGAATAATAATTGTATAAAACTTAACTGGGTAACTCAAATTAAAAATCTTTTTATCAGTATTGATCGAGAGGATTTGTGGCTTACGCAGAATATCGGATTAATTAAAAGAAATATAAATGTATTTGTAAACGGTTTATATAATTTGCACCAAAATGACGATATGAAGCGTATTGTTGATTCGAAATATAGCCCTATGTACCGTTTAATTAACCACGCTCAAGACAACATGTCACTTCTGTGTTCGTCAATCAAGAAATTAAGAATACTGTTTCAAGTACGAACAACAAACGATGTAAGAATCAGCTTTTATTGTAATGGAAATGGCTACAAATGGTACCCGAACGAAATTTGTAGTATTTGTAATTTGGGCAAGATGGAAACTTTGTACCATTTTCTAATTGAATGTCCCATTTACAGTGGACTACGACTCCATTACCTGAAAAAGTACATGCAAACGTTATCCGTAACGATAGAGCCTGAAAATTTTGCACCGCTCCTATTGAATGTCGCCAATCTTGATCACCTAAATAACTTATGCTCCTTTGTCGAGGGAGCTTTGCGAACACGGTCATTCATCTTGAATGAGTGAACTCTAGTTACTCAAATTTTTGTGTCTTTTTCCTTTATGCAACAGATTAGTAGAATCCATTAAGGCCTTTTTCGTATATATTTACTGTACTTTTTTCTTTTTTTTTCTATTTTTATAATGTTAATACTTTTTTTTTTTTTTTCTCTCTTTTTTTTTTAAATTTTTGTATCTATATGTCAAACTTCTTTGTAATGACGATTGTCGATTTACAAATAAAATATCTATCTATCTATCTATCTATCTTATCAAATCCAAGAAATCACTGTGTATGTATACCCAGAAAAAACCACTATATACTAACATATTTTATGTGTGGGGTGTAAAAATTCCATCACTACCATATCCATATACTTATAACTATAATACTTACTCCATATCGTTCGTTCGTTTTACATCATATTTCAATAAAAAATATAAAAAATATATAACTATAGTGTATAATATTGAAACTAAGTACTATGAGGATTGTTATTAAAAAAATATGTAATAATGGCTTTTTTTTTAACACACCAGCCATTAAATTCTTTTTTCTTCGTGACCTAAATTTATTTTCCAATGTTTTAGAGAGAAGCTCTATTATATACCATGTGTGTTTGTACCATCTAGGCATATACATATCTGTAGTATGACACAATACATCCGTTTAGTAATGCATCTAAGCGAGAGGTATTATATACATGTATTGAACATTAGTTGGAAGACGCTTGGAGAGTGGGAGTTTTCAAATCAATTAATAATATTTGTATGCAACAAAACTCCCACTCTCTGCATGCATACAACAGAAGATCTGTCGTATCGTATCTGTAGTCTTACAACACATGTATATAATACCTCTCGCTTAGATGCATTATTAAACGGATGTATTCTGTCATACTACAGATATGTATATGCCTAGATGGTACAAACACACATGGTATAGTAGAGAGTACTATTTCATTGATGATAGTGGGAAAAAGTATAGAATTGTAAAAAGAATTTTAGATATTTTGTTTATCATATTTTTAGGGATGAAGATTTTTAAAACTTTTTTTAATTTATTTACTATATGGTAGTTATTTTGACATCAGACTGCTTAGATAAATATAGTACCCCTTCAAAAAAATCGAGAAAACGGGAAAAAAATTCTTTTTTTGGAATTTGATGAAACTCGGTAGATGGGGTAATTTTGATCCAAAGGTATAAAAATCAGGTTAATTTAATGATTGAATGCAGAGTTTCTGAGATATCGCAATATTTGGATCGATTTTAGTCCTAATTGACCAGTCAACAAATGCACCCGATTTTTGTACTTTTTGGATCAAAATTACTTTATTTACTGAGTTTTATCGATAAATAAAATTTTTCGGTTTTTTTCGCAATTTTTTAAGGGTACCCCTTTAAAAAAATATACCATTTGAAAAATAAAGGTTAATTATGTTTTAAATCAAGCTTGGCCAAATGTTCATATTAAAACATATATATAACAAGTGAAAACAAACAATTGACTGAGTTAATTGTTGAAATACCATGTATAGACAGTGTTGATGCGCAATCGTTTGTTTTTTTGACGTCACGTAAATAACAAATGATATTCACTTTTAAATAGACACACACACAACTGATATTCCTATATTAATACATACTATAAAATTTGCACCTAATTAACGCTCTCACGGGTAAACAGTGATGTTTACGAAAAAATGTTTCAAACAAAAGTTGTTTAATTTTTGATAAGGAACATTTTTTACATTTAAACTTTTGTTCTATCTCTAATGGTTTACAAGATGGGTCCTACGGCCCAAGACCCAATTGATCTATGATGCTCATTTACGAACTTGACCTCACTTTTTACGTCCTGAGTACGCTGTAAAAATTTCAGCGCGATATCTTTTTTCGTTTTTGAGTTATCGTGTCCACAGACAGACGGACGGACGGACCGACGGACAACCGGAAATGGATTAATTAGGTGATTCTATGAACACCTATACCAAAATTTTTTTCGTAGCATCAATATTTTTAAGCGTTACAAACTTGGGACTAAACTTAATATACTATGTTTATTTCATATATACATGGTATAACTAGAATCCACTTTGATGTAAGGAGAAAACATTCAGTTTTCATTTCACGACGTTTCATAGTAATCAATGCTACCAACAAGATTTATAAAGAGTACGAACATAGCTACCTACACATTCCTACGTACATACATTAGAATGCATTAAATAATTTTATAATCCTTAAGGGACTTAGATGTTCATTAAGTTGGCTGTATTCAGGAATATATTTATTATACATGTAATTTCAATTCCCATAACTAACACTGCATATGTAAATCAGAACAGTTTCTTACAGGAAAACTTCTTAATTCTTGAAAACTTCTTGAAACAATAAAATTGTCTTGAACTAGAGGACAGAGATCGTATCTTACTACTTTTTAAATACGAGAATTCTCAGAGTCGGGGAATTTTCTTTCAAGAGGCTGCCTGATGTTCAAATAAGAAAGTATATGAAAAATATTTCAAAAATTTTGTCGGAAACTCGAAAGATCAAGAAATTTTTATTCAAATATTTCCTTTTTAACATCTCAGTATAGACATGTTTTTCCTTACTTTCTATGAAAGAGTAGTTCATGCTTTTGAAGGATTTTTTTTTTTGAGAAAAAGATAAACAGCTCTTAAAAAATTTAATAGAAAGCGTGATACGATAGTTTTTGATTTTTAAATATTCTATGTGGATACTTAACGGTTAATATCATTTTATACGTAGCTTAGAGTAGTTTCACTGTACTGTATAAGAGATATCGATAATAAATAAGAATTATAAACGTTTCTACGATGCCAATATGTGTGTACACGAAGAACATATGTACACGCTGAAATTACATAAATTGGAACAAGTAAGGTACATTCTAATTGTATTCATATGCACAATATTACATACAGATAGCGATTAGAATGTTTTGTGTGTGTTCAATTTCATCTGTTTAAAGCTGTAAATGTATTTCGATGTAAGATTAAATAAATATTCTTCGTAGCAATGTAAAAGTAATAAAATTAATTAATCAATAAGAGAGAGAGAAAGATAAAATAACGTATGTTATTGAAATTGTTTTAAGTTGGTATTTTATTTACAATTTGTATGAAATTAATTCTCGATTTTTAATTCGAGAAATTTTGTTTATCTCCAATTTCGATATAAGGTAATTTTGACCGAAAAAGTACAAAAATCGGTACAAAAATACCAAAAAGACTCCCCTACTAAAATGTTCTACTGGCTTTTCTTAAATTATATACCGAAGACTAAAGTCACCACATAAATACCCCCAAGATTTAACAACACACCAATATTAAACAGTTAGAAGATTAAAACTATTGAAATGTTTGAAGACCCTTTTATAAATAATATATACAATCAAAACTAATCAATATACTTATTTGGGTTTGGATGGAAACTCCGTAAGATTTAAAATGGAAATTGTTTCAAATAAAATTTTATCAAGAACTTATAGCAACATATATCTCTTTTGAACACCAAATTTTGAACAATAACACAATAAATATATTATATGATATAAGACAGAATACTTTATACCCACTTTTGTCTTATATTCTATAACATACTTGTCGAATAAAATCTTCATTGGTATTAGAAAATCGAATCGAGAATAGATACAATATCATACCAGAAAAATCGATCCAAATATTGGGATATCTTAGAAACTCTGCATCCAATCATTAAAGTAACCTGATTTTTATACTTTTTGGATCAAAATTACCCCATATCCACCGAGTTAAATTTTTTGCCCGTTTTTCTCGATTTAGGCAAACGGGTGACATTGTGACATTTAATAGGTTATCGAATTTTATTGTTTCTAGGTTTTTAAGGTAATTCACTTGATATATAGGCCAATATAATTACGGCTTGTACGTGTTGCTATTGGTAACAGATCAGAAGGAGTTTTAATCTTTGGAGAAGGGTACTCACATAATGGATCTACCGAATCTACTCGCCCGGAACCGAGTATCGTTTTTCTCGAAAATTATTCGCCATATATTCAAATGAACCCGATTTTTAAATTTTTTGGGTCAAAATTACCTTATAAACTGAGTTTTATCAAATTCCATGAAAACAAAATTTTCTCGATTTTTCGATTTTTTTCTAAGGGGTATTATAAAAGAAATTAAGAAATTTCCAAAAAATCGAAAAATGTTTAATGTTTCCAATTTCGATGAAACCCAGTATATAAGGTAATTTTAACCCCAAAAATTCAAAAATTGTATTCATTTAACCCTTAGACGGATAAATTTCGAGATAACTTCAAAAATCGATCCGGGATACCGTTTTTCTCAAAAATAATTCGCGCAATAGTCAAATGAATCCGATTTTTGAATTTTTTGGATCAAAATTACCCCAACCACCGAGTATCATCAAATTCCAGAAAATTATTTTTATTTCCTTTTTTCTCGTTTTTTTGGAATTAAAAATTTTTCGTTTTTCGAAGAATAGATCGGGGTAATATTGCCGGCAATTCAAAGTTCCTTTTTTTATGAATATTAGTGTATCTGTATAGAAATTTGTGTGAAAGGATAGATAGATACTTAAATTATATTGTGAAACACCCCAAGGGATCATATCTGATGGCAAGCAACCAAACTAAAATGAGAAGAAAATGCCTTTTCCTGTATTTCAATATTGACGTAGGACCCAAAACATTGAATATCTAATATTATATATATTTTGTATCTAACAGATAGACAGAATACCTACTTACAAATAATAATAATAATAATAGTTTATTTATCGTGATATTCATATCGTGATACTATTCGAAGGGGTACTGAGTGTTTCGAAGTCTTTGTAAATCGAATAGTATCATAGCTACAATCTTTTTTTAATAAAATGGTTTCTTTATAAAGGATATTTTTCTTATTCATTGTGTTGAGATTTACTTTGTGGAATTCCATATTAAAATTAAATCAAATGAAAATAGACAATGGACTGAGTTAATTGTTGAAATACCATGTATAGACAGTGTTGATTACTCTGTCACATTACACATACATACATGTCACACATATATAGCTGATATTCCCATACAATACATACTATACAATTTGCGCATAATTTGCGCTCTCACGGATAAACAGTAAAGTTTACGAAAAAATGTTTCAAACAAAAGTTGTTTATTTTTTCATAAGGATCATTTCTCCTATTTAAACATTTGTTCTATCTCTAACGATTCAAACGGGCCATTACAAAATGACCCAATTGACCTATGTTGCTCATTTACGAACTCTACCTCACTTTTTACGCCCTAAGCACGCTATAAATTTCAGCTATATATCTCTTTTCGTTTTTGAGCTATCGTGATGACAGACGGATAGACGCCGGACAGACGACAGACAGACAGACGGACAGCCAGAAATAGGCTAATTGGGTAATTGTATGAACACCAATACCAAAATTTTGTTCATATCATCAATATTTTTAAGCGTTACAAACTTGGGACTAAACTTAGTATACATACCTTGGTATATTTCATATACATATGGTATAACAACAAATGTTATATTTGTATTACTTTTATTTATTTTTACATAATACACTATTTAAAAAAATTTTCAAAAGAAAAATTGATTGTTTTACATGTATTCGATCTATTTGATCATCTTCAGAACATAGAGTTAAAATTAAAAATTTTACAGGTTTAGATAGGTACTGTTTGCTTATTATGTAATTACAGGTAATAGAAAACAAGTTAACAACTTGTTCAATATTTTGTTAAAAATACCTATTATTTTACTAAAATTATTTTTATTTACAATCAAAGTCAAGTGAATAAAAATTATTCTAATTATTTAATAAATTTTTTTTTTATTTTTCAAAAATTTGTAAATATGTCAAATGTAATTTGTATAAATAGCTATTATAAGTAAATATTGTCAAATTAATTAAAATACATGTAATATGTAAGTCGTATGTGGAAAGCTAAAAATATTAGTAGGTGAAGATTTGTGTTCATAAATGTTAATTAGTCCATTTCCGGCTGTCTGTTCGTCTGGCCGCCTGTCTCTTTGTCTGCCTGTGAACACGATAGCCCAACACGAAAATACATCGATCTGAAATTTTTATGTTGTGATTAGGACGTAAAAAGTGAGTTCAAGTTCATAAATGAGCAAAATAAGTCAAGTGGGTTTTGGGTCCGAAGGATGCACCTTGTAAACCGTAACAAATAGAACAAAATTTTAAATGTAATCAATGTTTCTTATAAAAAAAAAAAACAACTTTTGTTTGAAACATTTTTTCTTAAACATCACTGTTTATCCGTGAGGGCTAGAATCATCATATAGTATGTATACAACTATCGTATATATTTTCAATTTAGACTTTTCATATCATATGGATGTGTTCGTTTGTTTATAGCATAACTATATCCACTGAGGAAGTGAGAAGAAAGATTACTATCTTTATTTACTTACATGACGTACATTGTTCATGCATGGTATTTCAGCAGTTAACTCAGTCAATTGTTTGTTTTCACTTGTTTTTAAATATGTTTACCATAGTGTTTATCGTCATCCTCACAGACAATGTCTTGGAAAAAGAAAACTTGTTAAATTTACAAAAAAAAAATGGTTTCATATTTTTGGATTTAAATTATTTTGGTGCTTCTTATAGACGACAAGCATATGCTATAATTTTTCTAAATTTTTTCATCAAAATGTTAGCATGGGCTTGTAGTGGGCTTGTATTAGAGATGCATCAGTTTCTTTTCTTTGAACTATTGACCTCGAATTTTCGAACATTCTGTATATTGACAATTGATATGATATAAATGATGAGTTGACATCATACACACAAACCAACACTAACCAAATAACATTTCTAAGGGGATTATTATATTTGCCTACCTTAAAATACATTATCATATTGTTATTATTATTCGTGTTTTGAATAAACTGAATGTGAAAATACCTTACAATTGATGATACTGTAACCTTTTCTAGAAAATGTATGTGCTATACCTACCATTGACATCAATTTAATAACGATCTGTTGTTATAAAACAATAGCGGTACAATTGAAGGTCAGATAAAATTGTTATTATTTATGTTTTTGAGACAGTCTTTGTTAATTTAAAGTATTAAAAGTGAAATTTAAATATTATTGTTTTGGCAAATCAGGGTTTTATACGAGAAGCTTAACCAAATTGGCCTTATCAACAAACAAACAAGTATGTTGATCAAAGGCGGGGGTCCATTATCACTTGCAACATGCTGTAAGTTTAGAGGTAGTGCAAGTATGATCTTAAAAATCTTTGATCTATGACTGAACATCCATCCTTTTCCAAAATGTGGAAACTAGGAGTGGCTACTGATGGTCGTATTATATACCTTAAGTCCTACTATTTGCTTGACGATCATGCCTTGTCGTTGGTAGAGATTCTAGGGTACAGACTGTCTTATTTGGGTTCGTCTTTTCATTAAAGATACATAAATTACCAAATTTTCGGACAAGTTAGCGAATCAAGAAACAATTTAGGTTATTTTCATGACAACATGGACGTTTTAATAAGTTGGCCTGGTTGCTGCTCGTTCAATTTTGGTCAAGAAATGAAATATCCCATGAAGTTTTATATTACACCGATTTATTAATATATTTGAAGTAAAAAAATATTTTTTAGAAGTATGCTCAAAAAGAAAGGAGAACAATTTTAGCTAAAGTGGAGTAAGACAAACCTCAAAATTAACTGTTATTCATTTGCCAAAACTCCTGTAAGAATTACTGTAAAACGTGAAATTTAAGTGTTTTTGCAAATACATATTCTGATTCTTATCAAAATCACTTGCAACGAAATCATAATCATTATTTAGAAAACTTTTCTTGAACTATATAATTTGATTTGTTTTTTCTTTAGAATTCATAATTTTCAATTTCAAAATAATGCGTTAATACTTGCCAAAAAAAAAAAAAATTAAAACGTACAAATGTGTTGATCAGACATCTATGGCGCCTTATTCCCTACCCTCGCAACTATTTACATTTTTACAGCAAGAACAAAACAAAGTACAAACTTTCACTTTACTATCCATCGAGGCAAAATATAAAATATATAAATTTTTTTTGATGGTTCCAAAAAATACATTATGTTTGTTTATTGTGAAAAAATAGTAACGGAAAACAAATGAAGCTTTTAACAGAATAATGGATGTTTGAATATCAGACAAGAAAAAAATAGAAAAGAAACCACAATAGTTTTTTTATTTTTTTGGATGTTGGTCGGTCATCACCAATTGTGTATCTGGGTGGAAAGAATATGAAAAGAAAATTATATTGTAACTATAAAGATATTATATTTTGAAAGATTTTTTATTTAGGAATGATGTATGAAGGAATTTTTACAGTACGTCTCTTGAACATCTTGGAAAGAAAGTTGAAAAAGTGCTAAAAATGCCTAAAAAAGATCATGTATGTGCACAACCATCTCATACCTTGAGACCCAGTTGACATAGTGTTAACTCGATAAGCCAGAGGAGTTCGACCTTCGTTTGAGTGCTTCTGGGTACCTACTTTTCATAATATCTAACCCCTGACTCCCGAGAATTGCTAGCAGTATACAGCAAAACATGTTCGATCGAGAACCTTTGGGCAACTATTCTGGACTAGTATGTCGGTTTTAGTGAGTGCACACTTGCAAAAGCAACCAAACGTATTTGGGCTCCTGAAATCATCTTGTATATATTTTCTCTAGCCTAACAAATTCCATGATTTACCCCCCATTTTCAAGCTTATCCAGCTGACTAATGATGAAAAATAGTTCCATGGGCTAAAAATGTACCGTTTCTCTTAATTTTGAGATTCAAAATCTCAAATCTGCCAGAATAACAAAGTAAGAGTAACAAGAATGAAACAACTTTGAATGAAACAGTTTTTATAGATGTTCTCCTAATACTTATTTCAGGAAAGGTCACAGGCTGCTAGCACACGGATATCGCACATGAAATTCTTTACGGATCGAGCTAGTTTGGTTAATATTCTGCTAGCCACGGCTTTATTTCTGCAAATTTCTAAGAAAACATTCACGCTTTTTATTAAATAACTTATCATGGCGTCGAAAAAATTAGACGAATGAAACATTTCGATTTTCGATTATTCAAGATAAATTATTTTTCGTGTAAAAACTGAAGCACAGGTAGAGAAATGAATTGCGTACTTATCTATCTCATTCCAGGGAAAAAAAAAATTTATTTATGGAGTACAATGACACAAATCCATAATCTATTTACCATTTTTATCGAATATACAATAAAAACATCGTTCTAAGAACTCATAATATAATCTTTTATTCAACTTTTGCTGTATGTAGTTTACTTCCTTTATCATCTCATTCCAATCGAAACATAATGTACAAAAGTTTATCATCAACAAATCAAAGAAAAACTATATTTATTTGAAGAAAATTGTGGTGTTTTCCTATTTTCTCATCATTTTCGTGTTAGTTGGTTATACATAGACACAAATTATTACAAAATTACTTTTACTTTTTAACAAATAAAAACAATTTTTCTCATACTCCGATATTTATATTTCAAATACGAACTGTTAAACTATTTTTCTACAAAATCTGTATGAACCACTTTCTGGGGGCTTCGTTGTGAAATAGGAAAATATAACATTTATGATTATTTTCCTTTTTGTGAAGTGAAAACTTATATTCGCATCGTGCGTGAGTTTTATTGGAGGCGTTTCCATGTTAACGATACACTACTTTAATTATAGAATTGCATGGATGCATATATAAGTGTATGAATTACATTTATGACTTACATTGAAAATTTAATAGTATTGTCTCACAAATTTAAATAATTAATTATGATAATTAACATTTGAAAAATAATATTTGTCCAATTTGATTTCTTATTTTCACAATTTTTAATACATTAAGTTTAATTAATTAGTGTTTTTCAATAATTTTAGTTTGACATTTTCTACAACATTAACATGTAAAGAACTGCAAATTAGTCATAGCAGCCTCCTTTATCGCCAAAATTTTTCACTGGAAGCGCTGGCATCGATTTTATTGTACCTACCATGACTACGAAAACAACGAATAGGCGCGTAGGACGATATATATGTAACTAAATAATAACTTTTGACGCATTTTTTTGACACCAAAACTTGCCCGATTTGTTGAAAATATAAGCAAAAAACTACTTATAAATTTTCAGTTTTGTGTAGTATACAATGTCCTAGTATTGTACACTGTTGTGTTGTATTGTACAAGAGCCTAGACTTGACTCTAACCATTATGGATTTGACTAAAACGATTGTGCTATTTTAATTGAGTATTTATTCGATTAAATAAATAAATCTAATAATGCATATTAATAATACCTAGCTAAATTTTTTTTAAAATAATATAATATTGATTAAAAATATTGATAAACAATTGTTCTCGTCTTTTGTTTGTAATATAAATAAATAATATTTGGTTGGTGTTTATAATATTTAATATTTATAAAACAATAATTATTTTATAGGTAATAAATAATTTATTGAATTAGATATCAAACAAACACAATTATATTTTAAAACAATTAAAATTGAAATATAATATGTTTTAATACAAATACACACAAGCTAATAAATAATATAAATCATTTTTAGATTTCAATATTAATAAAAATATGTTATTAACGTCATATCACCTCTATATACAAACTATCGAATGAGGAGAAAGGTGTCGAATAAAGTCGCTTTACAGAATTTTTCAACCACGACTATCAAAGAGATTTGTTATAACTTTAATTATTGTGTTATTTAAGTTTAAACAAAAGTCACGGTTCATCCGCGATTAATTGTAAGAAACAATGTCTGATTTGAAATGGTAGGATAATGGTAGTTAAGAGAAATAATTCTTTTCTTAAGATACAGGGAATTAAAATTTGGGAAGAAAAGGAGTATTCTTGTGAGTATTGCCAAAACATCCGTTGTGAAAATTTCGAAACATGACAGTATGAGATAAGAATTTTTCATAATTTATGGTTGTAGAGTACGAAAACCAGAGGTAAAGATATGGGTATGCTATTACACCGTTTCGAGGAAAAATCTCTAGCAATATTGGCTTATTGCAAGGATTTAAAGATGCCACACGTCATAACGTAGCTTGTATATGGAAGTGAAAGTAATATTGTATGAATAATAAAATATGGAAAATTAATCAATAAATACTTTATTTTGTTTGTGGAATGAGATTTGGCAAACAGTTATTATATTTCTTTCGTCATATAATATATGGTCAATGGTCCCTTTTTTTCAGGCGCTGGACAAAATCAGCGAATTTTATTTCCAATGTTTACGAATTTTTCTTTAGTATGTTCATGAAAATCAAATTCCAAGGTAATTTCAACTCAAAAAAATAAAAAATCCACATAGTAATTCGATCAGACGAATGGTTTCCAAGACATGATACTGCACGGTTTCCGGATTCAAAAATATCGAGTTTGAGTGACTCGAAAACGTTTTACTGTGAAAATAAGGGCGTATATTTTAGGGTTCAAATTACTCTAAAAATGATTTTTATAAAAATTGGTGAAAGCAAATTTCTCCAGATTTTTATGCTTTTTTCAAAGGTATTCCTTAAAAAAATTAGAAACAATCGAACAAACTTTTTTCATTCATTTTCCAAAAGAACGAAAAAGCCACATAGCGATTGAATCAGACGTATTGTCTTTGAGATTAACTTACTCAGACTCTGAATTCGAAAATCTCGGTTGAATAAAAAACCGCAAGTAAAACAGACCCAATAATAAAATACCAATTTGAAATATCATTTGAAAAAAGTGAAGCGACTATAATTTCGCAATTGAATAAATTTGATAAATTATGTGTCAAAAAATATTAAACAGCTACTATTTTTTGTCTTTCAAAAATAATTAATGTATCGTTTTGTTACGGAAGTTAATTATATATCTCCATTGGAAGCGCTGGAATGTATATATACTAAACAGTCAGGCGTATCGACCAGCTGTGCGACGAGTTCATCGATGTCAATATAGTATACTATACAGGGTGATTTAATAAATTTACTATAGCGATATTTTTTAGTTCGATTTTTAACTCATTTGATGATCGAAAAAAAATTAAATTTCAAAATATTTCATCGTGTGTCCAAGAATTTGATATCTTGGGAAAGATCAAATTTTTTATGTTTATAAGTAAAATTTAATTTGAGAATATGTAATTTGATTTGAGATATAAAACTCCCAATTCTATATAAAATTTAGTTCAAAAGTTTTATAAATTTTAATCGACTTCGAAACAGTTTAAATCAAACAATGATTAATTTTTTGCTGCTGTTCGTTTTTGGAAATCTTCTCGGTAACAGTTTCGCAATTCAAAGTAAGTACAAGATATGAGAAACGATCGTCTTTGAAGTAAAATTGATTTGTGACACAACAGCGAAAAATTTGAATCTCAGAATTTTTATGGTTACTTCAAAAACGATTATTCCATGCATAATAATCTTAAAAAATTGTATAATTTCAATAAATTTTTTAGTTAAACAATGTAGATTCGCGCTCAAAGAAGGATATCCAGTAATAAAATGTAGGGCAAATTGCGAAAATGTAATGCAATTTTCATTGAATACAGAGTCAGGTTGTTGCCAATGTGAGAATAATGACGAAGTTACATGTCACTTTCAAAAATGTAATTGGACCTCGAAACCTGTATGGATGACATCGAATAAATTGGATGAAAAATTATATAAAATAGAGATTCGCGGTAAGTTTTGAATTACATACAAGATTTCGATTTTTCGCTCATATACTTAATGCCCAAAATCAGACAAAAATCAAATCGTAAGTTAGCAACAAAATAAGGGTTAAATATTTTCTGGTTAAATTATGAAATTTAGAAGAATTATTACCATATTTTAGGCTAATATTCTGATGAAAAAACTTCTCGGCAAGGATAAAATTTAGGACTCTATTTGGTTACTATTCAGAGAAATTGTTTGAATATCAAAAGTTAGGAAATCCTGTGTTCATTTCCATTCCTGTATTCATGCTTTATCTGTATTTTGACTAAATAATTTTGCTTTTTAGATGCCATGTGTATTCCATGGACCCGTTCAGAAGAAGGTGCCATACAATGTTTGACCCAATGTGACAAGGGTTCTAATTTTTCAATGTCTGGCTATTGTTGTAATTGTGCAGCATGGAGTATGGCCTATTGTATAAAAGGAAAGTGCGCTAATGATGAAACTCTACCAGAAAATTCAAATACCACAGCTAATGAATCTCAAGTGGTTGCCTCTAGTCCAAAACCATCTACGCCTGAAGTGACAAATGAAATGGATAGTATTGAAAAGTCAACAGAATTAGTGACTGAAGAAGTTTTAAAAGACATTGACGATGATGAAAATTTAGAAGAAACGCGAAGAAAAAGAAGACCTAAAAAGACTCAAAAAGGAAAGAAAAAAGAGATTAAAAAAATTATTCAAAGTATTGACTTACTGTAACATTCAGGTTCGTTAAACAGAAGTCCGAGGAAATTTTAATGATTTACTTTCCTTCTCCCCGACTTTCAATCAAGGTAGTCATTTTTGAAGGCAGCAGTCAATCTTCGTAAATATGACTTTTGCATGAACATGATAATAATTTCACTCTAAACTTCAAAATTGCGCCACCCCCTTATTGAATTATCTTGACCCCTAATTGTATTTGCCCGTTACTATTTAAATTTCCGAGAATTTATAGCAAAATTTATCATCTTTTTTTTTACGAACCTACTATAGTATTTAAATTTCTATATACAGAAGCAGTAGCAGATAATCGGTGCCAGATTTTTCTAACAACATTTAAATAAGATGATATATTGAATAAAAGCAAAAAAATTGGAAGTCTATGCACTGCTTTATTTCCATGGCGGAAATATGATGACCAGCGAGTTATCTTAATTTAGTTGTATGTTTGTGTTTGAGCCAAACATTATTTAAAATCATAATTTTTTGTTTTCGTGAATGTAAAAGTTATTTGGTATTTCATTCAATAAATTAGAAATGAATGAATTTCTGTGTTGGTGTTATTTAATATTTTCTAAATATTTCATATTCTAGAAATATGCAACTTATTTCAATTTTTTTTAAATGTTAATAAACGCAGAATATTTTTAGATGAATGACCTGAAAACTATTTCTAGTTTATAAGTGTCACTATCCTATGAAATTCAATTTTTATCTCTAAATGTAATGAAATTTTGAAAACCTTCTAGGTTTATTTCTCAAGAAGAGGTACTTGACAAAGTACCTCAAATAAGTGCATTTAACAGTCGAAAACGATCAAAGTAATCCTAAATATATGAAAAACACTAAAAATTAAAAGCCTTCATAAAATTAGTGCGATAAATTTTGTGCGATATGAATTGTCATTTGAGTTTTAACAATCGAGTGGGCACTAAAAAATAAACAGAAATTTTGCATATCGTTTTCTTACGAATGTGGGAATAGTTTTGCATCACACAAATATCGAACTGTCTATTTTGTGGGTGACAATACCATTGATTTCAGCAATCGTTGAATTCATTTTCGAAATGGATGAGTTCTATATCAGATTAACAAATCTAGCAATTCTATATACGGTGAAAATCGGTTGTAATGACATGGGTTATAACATAAATATTATCGAAGATAATAAATGAGAACTCTAGGATATGTCGAAATAAATTTCGATTTTTGCCCCAATTTCCTAGATCAGTTTTTTGTATTTTTAAAATACGTATTTTCGACTACCAAGTAGTCATCATCAGTAAGAATTAGCTAGTGAATGTTACTCTTTGCTAATTTGGTGGCGGACTGCAGTTTATTTTGGAACTCATATATCGTTTGTATCAATCGTCATCGGAATTAGTCAGAAATGTCGACTGACATGTGCACATTATCGCTTGTAATGACAAATTTTAATGACCCCTTCAATGTTGTTATAGCTGATATGTGAATGTATTTAGAAATCAAAAAATGTATAAATTTCGAAATATATAACGAAGAAAAAACAGTAACATAAAACACATATTAAAGGAATACAATTATATTTGCTCTGGATCAGCTTATTTTAACCACTAATGGTCTATAATAATTTATATGATATCCTACATATAATATACAGGACAAAGGTTTATGTTCCTATCAAACTTCCCAATTCTACAATAGGTTTAGTTATAATAATAACAACAGAAACATTTGGATTGGGATATTAATGCTAGGAATACATACACATATAAGGGTTGGACAGAATGAAAAGGTATATAAATATATATGTATAGAAATTTAAACAAAGTGGTCTATGCAAATTCTCATAGTTCCCATTCTTGTTTAAAAAGATATTAAAATCTAGAAATATCGCCTGGGCGACACATTCTCGATTACATTTCCAATAAAAAAAAAACTAAAAACAAAATCGGTCCATCCGTTTAGGAGCGCCGATGCCACAGACAGACACACAGATACACAAACATGTTAAACTTATAGCAACCTTTTTCGGGTAGTACCCTACTACTTTTTTAGGGCTTACTTTCATATTGAATATGTCATCCCGAATTCAGTCATAAGACATGATTCTGGAATATTCAAAATAATTTTACTTCGTTCGGGTATCTAAGTGTAACTTACGATTACTAATGTATGCGTTACGACTGAGCTTAATTTTCTTAACATATTTTTAGTATGAAATTATATTTTTTGATTTACCTTTTTAAATACAAACACAATTTTATTTGAAAAAAAAAAAAAACGATTGTCAGGTGTGGGGTTCGAACCCACGCTCCCGTTTGGGAACCAGAGCTTAAATCTGGCGCCTTAGACCGCTCGGCCAACCTGACTTGATGAAGGCCGTTCAAATTAAATCATTCAATTTTCATTTTTGGATTATATTGTAATTTTTGTCTAACTTCTTTGATCGCCTTTTTTGAGCAGAGAAATACTTATTATACGAATAGGTAGGTCATGGCCGCTGCCCTCATCTAGACTATGGTCTACCATAGTCTTTTGATAGAATCCGGTTTTCCCCTTTTTCGGTTACCAAAGCTGGTCAAGCATATATATGGTTCACATTCATGTTTTGAAGGGTAATGGATAGCTTTTTTGGCCCATTTTGTTGCAAATATAATGAGTTAGACAGAGAAGACAGATATTTATTGTTTGTTGTTAGCCATGTTTGTGGATGACTTTTACTGCTTTGGTCGTTATTATGTTTTGTTAATAAATTTAATTACACTTTTGAAACACAAACATATTTTAACAAACACCACATTCATATTACTATCAGCATCATCATTTCTATCCTCAAAGAGTAGTTGGTCCCGCAACCATAACACTTATTCCCCCTCCCCACTCATTATAAACAACTGATGGATGAATTAAGGGCAACCACTATTTGAAAGTAAATCAGTTAAATAATACTAGTTATTTGATATATGGTTTTTAGTCGGAGCGGTATGGAATCAGTTTTCTATATCAGTTTTCCGAAATGACTAGGTTGAACTAAGCAAGTTTTAACTTAGTTGAGTCAGTTTACTCGATCACGTTTTATTTACATACAGGATTTCCCATTTTAACCAGTCAAAAATAATTCTGACATCAGATTGTACCTAGTTCTCCAGGTGAGACATAAAAAAACTGACTGAAATCATTCGAAAATAGCTTTCAAAGCAAATGCGACAAAAATAATATGCCATTAACTGGAAATTGCATTAAATGGAAAGACAATGCGAAAAATTGTTTAGCCAAAAGTTATAAAAGACATTAAAAGGCATTCGTTTGTGTTAATAGCTATAAGCCTAGGTGAATTTTCAAGCTAATAAGTAGCATCCACACATATATCTAGAATTTACGCTTCCGTAAGAAATCAAAGCTAGATAATTGTCTATTTGCGAATAATTTGTGCCCACGTGATATGTGCTTTTGCTTTTTATAACAGATCGACGTCGCACATCTCTCTAAAAACCAAAATAATTTCTATAAATATTATGATTATTCTTTCTTGCCTAGACTTTGTAAATCTCTTTAAAGACCACTTTCGAAATACTTTCTTGTTATCAATAAAAAATGATTATACGATCATGTTTTGAATTTTATTTAGACGATAAAATTTATTTTTATGGTCTTCGAATTATTTTTTATAACACGAATCTTTTAATGTTAAATTAATAGTAATTTTATTTTTTTGGATAAAAATTTATTCTTTTTTTACAAACTTTTCGTATACAAGACCAACATGGCATATTTCATTGATAACTTATCTTTGAAAACAAAATTCTGTAATACTTTTTAAACGCAAATAATTGGTTCGAAGCTCGAATGACTTTAATTTTAAACCAATTTCTCTCATGTATTATTTAAAAATTTTCCAATTGACACTAGACAAAAATTTTATCATCAAATTCTTTTTATCTTTGCTCTTGTTTTACGATATTAATGATTTTGGTGTTCTATTTATAATAACAATTCTTTATATTATTTCATTATAGTTTTCATAGTACTTAAAGTTTATACCGTAGAACCATAAATCCCCCTGTTTACGTGGCCAACACGGGTAGCAAATAGCACGTTAAAAATGATCGATATTAGGTACTCTTATACTGGTCTTGTGACGCCAGTATAAGAGTACCTCAGTTAAATTTTGAGTATTGTGAACGCGTATAAGAGTCGAACTTTCCTCAATGGGTAACAGATTTTTTCCATCATAAAAATTATATTATGTTATTTGAAAAATTTGTTCATGTACGTACTTCCGACATGCGTGTCATTGATTTACGAATTAGGACTATAATTAAATAAGTGTTTTTAAAGACACTTTCCAAAAAGAAAATCAATAATATCAATTCCTATAAATTTCTGCCCATTCCTTTCAATATTTGATAGAAAATAAACTTCCTTACATTAAATTACTTCAAAGAATCAAACTATACTTTATAGGAAACAGAACAACATACATATAGAATTAGATTGGAAAACTTTTTGTTTGTCATTTATATTGTGATAGGTTTGTACTACGTACAGTTAGTTGAAGTTAACTGAACTTATTGAAAAGTTATTCAATTATTTTGTTAACGAAGTATTAAGTAATTTGTGTTTAAGTTATATATGTAAAGAAAAAGCTTTTCCATTTCTGTTTGAAATAATGAAAACTATATGTACAGAATGTATCAGAGAATTAAGAGTCTTAAATATAAATGCAATATAAAGAGTTTATTATATATATATATATATTATATTAGCTCTAATAGGTTTCAAAATGTGGAGTCCTGATTCCGGAATTCAGCTCATAGGTGATAACTAGCGAAAAATTAGAGCTGAAAATAATGACCCAAAATAAGTGGGTTTCAAAAAAAATTCCAATAAGATCGGATCAAATTTGCCTGTGTTATCAAAAAAATGAATTGTTTAACTTTATGACGTCAGCATAATCCAAAAAATTTAATTTTTCTCTATCACATCCCAAATTTATCTATTTTGATAAAACAAGTATGTAATCCTGCTTAACTTGAGTCTTACTTTTCAAATTTGTGATCAAAATTAACCTAACTAGTGTCCGACCGAAGGTCGATTTTTGGCCGAAGCCGAAACCGATTAATCGGCTATCGCCACAACCTTCGGCCGAAGCCGAAGGTTTAAAAACATGATTTCAAAACTTTAATATTAAAGATGATCTCTAGAAGTTGATTTAGAGGTTATGATCTTGAGAAGTTGATCTAGAAGTCAATCTAAAGATGATTAAAAAAATTTCCTTGTAATTTATATTAAAATAATAACATTTAGAACAATTCGTTCAATTCCAACGTTTGCTAAAAACCTTCAGCCAAAGCTTCGGCTTCGGCCTGAATTCAGGCCGAAGCCGAAGGTTTGACCGGTTTTTTTGGCCGAAGGTGGTCGAAGCCGAAGCCGAAGCTTCGGTCGGACACTAAACCTAACTCTAATTGGTTTCAAGAATGTAGAGTCGTGGTTCCGAAATTAAGCACATTAATGATAGTTAGCGAAAAATAGTCATTGCAGCTGAAAATAGACCCAAAGTTAGTTGGTTTCAAAAAAAATTCCAATAAAATCGGATCAAATTTGATAAATTCGAGTCAGGACTTGTGGGGCATTTTTTCTGAGCAAAATAGTTGTTATACAACTAAAAATATACTATACTCATCTTATATACTAAGCACTTTGTATAAGTTCACAGTAAACAATAATATAGATATATATTTCTAATTAGAAAATGAAATTTTAGCATATAGATTAGATTATTAATGAACAACAATAAGCCAAAGTTTATTGTTGTGTATACAATAATTGTTTTATTTAGTTTTTATACCGAGTAAAGTGATCTTTGTTAGCTATGTAGGTATTTAAAATCATCATTCTAGAAATTTCTTTTACTAGAAAATTTATCACATAACAATTTTATTTTATTATTTTAAATAATAATTAATAATTTTAAATAACTAAAGATATTTCTTATGGAAAAATATTTAAATTATGTTTTCCGTAAGCGAATAATCTGATTCCATTTTACCTTAATGTATTAAATAGGTCTAAATATTTAACACTTAGAAATATTGATGCTACAATTAAAATTTTAATATAGGTCTTGTACCAACTAATTAGTCCATTTCCGTTTATCCGCCCATCCGCTCGTTAACACGATAACTCAAATAAGGAACAGAGATATCGAGCTGAAACTTTTATAGAGCACTCAGCGTATACGAGATAAATATTTTTGTTTTGGAAAGTGTGTATGCCTTTACATTGTAATTATTTATATCCCAAAGCCCATAAAATGTTTGAATTTGGATCATTTTGCCCATTTAGGATGCCAAGATCTACAAAATCTCGGAATATGTAGAAATTTGAAAACTTGGAACTTCTAAAAAAGATTTTAGGCTACAAAATTTTCTCCTATCGGTGTTTCGCTATTTTGAAATATCTTTTTGGAAATAAATGATGGAAAAAATAAATTTATAGACTGAAAAATATTATAATTGGTTCTTTTCTTTCAAGCAGAACGATCTAGTGGTAATGGAAAACCTCCAATTCAGCTTAGGAAACACAAAATATTCTAAATTTAGTGTGTAAGATTAATACTAAAATGGTCATTTTTTTAAATTTTTATTTTGCTTTTGCTTATCATTCACATCACCTACACCCAATTTTGGGCAGTAATAAAATTTCAAATATGGAAATTTTATATTTTTTAAGTAAATTGATTTTTTCTCAAATTGGATTATTAATTTTCCCGTTAAGCATGTTTTAAGAAGTGGGAGGACCAAGTAAAATTTTTTGGACAGTAATAAATTTCAAAAATCGATTTTCTATAATTTAGTAAAGTAAATCTAATTGGAGGATTGATTTTTCCTTTAAGGGCTTACATTACTAAAATTTGCTATAAAATGTGTAAATATTTGTTGAAAAGTACAGTTGTCTACAAACATACGACAAAATGAAGTTTTTACCTTTGATATCAGTGACATTGGTTCTTTTATGCTTCATTGTTGGATCATTTGGCAAACCTCGTGGGAACCTCATGAAAGGTAATAATATATTATTGTTTGTTAACTCAGTTAGTTTATACTAAGACTGGTAGGAGGAAGATGACAATCAAAAAACACTTGGGCAAAATGGATCTAGGATTCAAAAACCCTTTATTTATTTAATTAATAATAAAACATTCTTTTATTTTCTAGGGATTTCTTCTACTCGAGTTGAGCTGTTATCTGAACCAGATCATGATACGGTCGCTCATTTGAAGCTCCATTTAGAAGGTATTAACGGTTAAATAATTTATTCATTTATTCTCGAGAACAGTAAATAAAACAAACAATATTAAAACTCAATTACGAAAAATATGAAAACAGGCATAAAATATAGAGATCAGACTGCAGTTTTCATTTGAAAGTGTCTGGATTAAAAATATGTGTATTGTCGGGCGACGTAAAACCTAAGGAGAACTTATGAAAAGTGCGTCCGAAAAAAGCAAACAAATAAATTACTGCAGATTACAAAGAAATTTTCGAAATTTTTGAAAACCAAATAACAAGCGTCCAAAAGACAGATCAAAACTCTTGATTTATTTAATAAAATAAATTTTTTTTGATTGTGCAGAGCTTATGGATTCTGTCCATCGACATGGGGAATTAATGGATGCGGGATTAACCGATATGTTGGAAATATTACAAGGTATATAAAATATTTATTAGTTTAATTATTTATTCGCAAAAACAATTTTGCTATTAGAAGCCCTTGGAAGTGATATATCTCCGGAAAGCCTACTAGATCGTACCTGTGTTGTAGTACCACAAGTATGTTCCCAACATCTAAGATTGGCCTTTTTTATGATATCCAATTTGAGGAGCAACTTGTAGTTTGCAAAGGGAACTACCAGATATCTTTTGATGATTGTATCAGCATTGTGCCAATTCTAGCAACCTCGCCGGCTTCACAAATTCACGGAATGCCCATGTGTCCAGGTACCCATACCAACAAGTTTATTATAATAACGAAAATATTAAAAATATTTAAGAGAAACATTTAAAAAAATTGAAAATATTTTAATAAAATTGATTTCGTTAGCGAAAGAAACACTTCGTTCTCGAATCCGAAATCCTTAATTTATTAAATAAACTTTTTTTTTTATTGTTTAGTGCTTCACGATTCTGGTCATCAAGAACCAGAATTACCCGATGAACCAGAATTACGTAATCAAACGCAATTACCGGATGAACCGGAATTACCTAATCAAACAGAATTACCTGATGAATCGGAATTACCTAATCAAACGGAATTACCCGATAAACCGGAAATACCTGATGAACCGGTATTTCCTAAATATGCTCCTTTGAAGGGCCACCTATTAGGTAATAACTTTTTATTTAACTTTTCTGTCTTTATTTATTTATTAAAATAAAATTTGTTTTGTTTGTGCAGCGCTACAAGAATCTGTTAATCGACATGGGGAGGGACTACAAGATGTGAAGGAGAAATTATACGGTACTTATTAACTTTTCATTTTTTTTATTCTCTAGAACAGGCATTAATGAATTAAAACTTAAAATCCGACAACGAAAAAGATGTAAACGGTAAGAAAGTTGGTTTAACCAAAAAAATTTCATTATTAGAAAAATCAAATTTCAAATTATTTCAATAAAATTATTATGAAAGTGATGAAAATTATTTTAGTCATAGCTCGAGTTTATTTAAATTTGAAACTCAAAACTCCAGTTTAATTAAAGTAAAAAAATTTTTTATTTGCTCAGCGCTTCGCGATGAAATAGTTGCATTGGAATTCGATTGGAATAATCCGATCGTTGAATGGAGGAAGACATTAGAAGGTATTAACGTTTTATTTTATTATTCATTTAATCTCTTGATCATATTAAATTAAAACCCGACTACGAAAACGATGAAAATATGCATTTAATATATTTTTAATTCCCCATAAAAATTATCCAATATATGTTTTTTTGTATTCTAATTTCCCATTTCGTTTACGCATTATTACGTTTGAAAATTCAAAAAATCATTCTAGAAATAAAGATTTCGAGTTGATCAAATCAGTTTTCTGTTTTATAGCTGCACACATACAACCTGAAACAATTCATGCATTCAATTACAATTGAACACCCCTGATACAAAAAGGGTATTAATAAATTAGAATATTCGAATTAATAAATTCGATTTGAAAGCGATACAATTCGATTCATTAAAATTACAAATTTTTAAATTTTAGATGAACTAAAACTTAAAAAAAAGTTGGAGTTCTTAAAAATAAACCGAATTCAGGCTTCAATGTGAAAATAATTCGAAAAAATATTCAAACTTTTTTTAAAAATTTGACCTAAAATAAGACTTATATGCAATTTGTACATGTATATATGTTGTTACTGTTGCCTAGATATAGAGTAAACGAAACTAAAAAAATTAATACAATCCTTTTTACAAAATTTTGGCTACTTTTAAGACATAAAATAATATTTTTATGCAATTTGCACATGTTTATATGTTGTTATTGTTGCCTAGATATAGAGGAAGAGGAAATGTAAAGAAATGATACAATCCTTTGTACAAAATCTTGACTTTTTTTAAGACATAAAATAATATTTTTATGCAATTTGCACATGTTTATATGGTGTTTCTGTTGTCTAGATGAAGAGTCAAGAACCAAGCTATGAAAAATTTTCGATTAAATGACTTTGAAAGCGATTCAATAATGCAAACCTTTTATAAAGATCTACTTCCATTCAAAACGTAAAACAATTTTTTTATACAAAGAGAACATATCTATATGTTGTTAATGTTGGCTAGACGTAGAAGAAATTAAAATTCTCTGTCTGCGAGAGAAATATAATAATTTTTAGCTTTGTGAGGGGATAAACCGAGAAAATCTTCCCATTCACCTCTCTAGAACTCTATGCTATACAAAACATTCTAACTGTTGTGGGAGAAATAAATTTAAAAATAGTTCTAAAATTTTAACCGTATGAGCATTTTAGGTGGATTTGTTTCAGTTAATTAGTGTTTAAGAAAATAAAATATTTTACTACAGTTGTATCATGCTTTATGACAGCACGTTCATTTCTTTCATTTTAGTAATTTATAACAATGTTGCATTTTATTTAAAAACTTCCCTCATATGCTGGAATAAAAGAAACTCCGGGAATGAGTAACTAATTATTCTTAAGCTAATTTCGTACAGGACTTGGGTAAAATATTACGCTAAATTTTCTTTACAATTATTTTATTAATACTGTTTTTATACATTCATAATAAATTTACATACTTAACACAATAAATTACATAAATTTTATAAATCAATTTTCAAAAATAATATAAATTTAAAATTAAGTTTTATTGAATAGACCGCTTAATACTAATTTTAATAATTAAAAGTAATAATTTATTTGGACTTGTTTTTGCTAAAATAATTAAAAACACATAATATTTTAAAAAAATCTGTTATTCAAATGAATATAAACCGCCTCTTTTCACAAAATGAATTAATAGGCCAACTTGGACTATTTCTTAATCGTAGGACTAAAATCGAAGTAACTGAAAGAAAATGGATATTACTAACAAACAAAAAAAAACAAAAATTTATAACACTAATACAATTTATTATTTATTTATTTATTTTAAAACAATTTAATAGAATGTATGGTGAGAATGTATAAGCATAAATCAGTAGATTCGGACACCTAATAAAAATTGATGTTAAATTTATTGTAATTAGTATTTTATTTCTATTATTGTACAATCTTAATTTCGTTTATATTATTATTAATTGTCAATGATTTTATGCAAAATTGTTAAAATCAGTTTAAGATCCCGGACCTGACGACAGCAATGCGCTGATTTGTATCACTCGTAGCCAAATTGTACATTTTAAGAGGTCCTGAAGCTATGACATTAACACTCCTCGTTTATTATGTATGCCATAAAGGCTGATTATAAACGACAATGTACGTTTGTCGGAGTTCATGACAGGTACCAGTATGCAAGAGAGCATTTTACATCGAACTGTTAACCATTTACATCAAAATCAAAATTAGTAAATATATATAAACATTAAAGATTCGTCAATTAATATGAAATAAAATTATAAATATTACTGAAACATTTAAAAATCATTGCACCATTGCGAATATTTTCAATAATTTGACAAATTTTGGATCAGACAGCCAACAGACGGGTAGAGATAGCTATCACAAAGTTTTGATTATGACTACAAAATGACTATAAAAAAAAATTGCTATAATTAAAAAACTAATACAAGTTGTGATAATTAAAAATTATTTAAAACTGTAGTTTCGTCGAACACATACGAAAATTTACAATGACAACAATGATTTTTTAATATAAATTCTTTTTATTTCTATCATTGTACAATCTTGTGTCGTTTGTATTATTATTAATAATTAGTTATTTTATGGAAAATGTCAATGTCCAAACCCAAATGCAAGAACTTGCTACAGATCAAAGGAGCATTTTACGGTTTAGTATTAACAATTTACATAATCGAAATTAATAAATATATACAAACATTAAAGATTCGTCAATTAATATGAAATAAAATTATAAATATTACTGAAACATTTAAAAATCATTGCACCATTGCGAATATTTTCAATAATTTGACAAATTTTGGATCAGACAGCCAACAGACGGGTAGAGATAGCTATCACAAAGTTTTGATTATGACTACAAAATGGCTATAAAAAAAATTGCTATAATTAAAAAACTAATACAAGTTGTGATAATTAAAAATTATTTAAAACTGTAGTTTCGTCGAACACATACGAAAATTTACAATGACAACAATGATTTTTTAATATAAATTCTTTTTATTTCTATCATTGTACAATCTTAATGTCGTTTGTATTATTATTAATAATTAGTTATTTTATGGAAAATGTCAATGTCCAAACCCAAATGCAAGAACTTGCTACAGATCAAAGGAGCATTTTACGGTTTAGTATTAACAATTTACATAATCGAAATTAATAAATATATACAAACATTAAAGATTCGTCAATTAATATGAAATAAAATTATAAATATTACTGAAACATTTAAAAATCATTGCACCATTGCGAATATTTTCAATAATTTCCCTGATACAAAAAGGGTATTAATAAATTAGAATATTCGAATTAATAAATTCGATTTGAAAGCGATACAATTCGATTCATTAAAATTACAAATTTTTAAATTTTAGATGAACTAAAACTTAAAAAAAAGTTGGAGTTCTTAAAAATAAACCGAATTCAGGCTTCAATGTGAAAATAATTCGAAAAAATATTCAAACTTTTTTTAAAAATTTGACCTAAAATAAGACTTATATGCAATTTGTACATGTATATATGTTGTTACTGTTGCCTAGATATAGAGTAAACGAAACTAAAAAAATTAATACAATCCTTTTTACAAAATTTTGGCTACTTTTAAGACATAAAATAATATTTTTATGCAATTTGCACATGTTTATATGTTGTTATTGTTGCCTAGATATAGAGGAAGAGGAAATGTAAAGAAATGATACAATCCTTTGTACAAAATCTTGACTTTTTTTAAGACATAAAATAATATTTTTATGCAATTTGCACATGTTTATATGGTGTTTCTGTTGTCTAGATGAAGAGTCAAGAACCAAGCTATGAAAAATTTTCGATTAAATGACTTTGAAAGCGATTCAATAATGCAAACCTTTTATAAAGATCTACTTCCATTCAAAACGTAAAACAAATTTTTTATACAAAGAGAACATATCTATATGTTGTTAATGTTGGCTAGACGTAGAAGAAATTAAAATACTCTGTCTGCGAGAGAAATATAATAATTTTTAGCTTTGTGAGGGGATAAACCAAGAAAATCTTCCCATTCACCTCTCTATAACTCTATGCTATACAAAACATTCTAACTGTTGTGGGAGAAATAAATTTAAAAATAGTTCTAAAATTTTAACCGTATGAGCATTTTAGGTGGATTTGTTTCAGTTAATTAATTAGTATTTAAGAAAATAAAATATTTTACTACAGTTGTATCATGCTTTATGACAGCACGTTCATTTCTTTCATTTTAGTAATTTATAACAATGTTGCATTTTATTTAAAAACTTCCCTCATATGCTGGAATAAAAGAAACTCCGGGAGTGAGTAACTAATTATTCTTAAGCTAATTTCGTACAGGACTTGGGTAAAATATTACGCTAAATTTTCTTTACAATTATTTTATTAATACTGTTTTTATACATTAATAATAAATTTACATACTTAACACAATAAATTACATAAATTTTATAAATCAATTTTCAAAAATAATATAAATTTAAAATTAAGTTTTATTGAATAGACCGCTTAATACTAATTTTAATAATTAAAAGTAATAATTTATTTGGACTTGTTTTTGCTAAAATAATTAAAAACACATAATATTTTTAAAAAATCTGTTATTCAAATGAATATAAACCGCCTCTTTTCACAAAATGAATTAATAGGCCAACTTGGACTATTTCTTAATCTTAGGACTAAAATCGAAGTAACTGAAAGAAAATGGATATTACTAACAAACAAAAAAAAACAAAAATTTACAACACTAATACAATTTATTATTTATTTATTTATTTTAAAACAATTTAATAGAATGTATGGTGAGAATGTATAAGCATAAATCAGTAGATTCGGACACCTAATAAAAATTGATGTTAAATTTATTGTAATTAGTATTTTATTTCTATTATTGTACAATCTTAATTTCGTTTATATTATTATTAATTGTCAATGATTTTATGCAAAATTGTTAAAATCAGTTTAAGATCCCGGACCTGACGACAGCAATGCGCTGATTTGTATCACTCGTAGCCAAATTGTACATTTTAAGAGGTCCTGAAGCTATGACATTAACACTCCTCGTTTATTATGTATGCCATAAAGGCTGATTATAAACGACAATGTACGTTTGTCGGAGTTCATGACAGGTACCAGTATGCAAGAGAGCATTTTACATCGAACTGTTAACCATTTACATCAAAATCAAAATTAGTAAATATATATAAACATTAAAGATTCATCAATAAAAACGAAAGAAAATCATAAATACTACAAAAGTAACAAAATCATTGCACCGCTATGTATTTTCAGTTGTTTTTAACAAATTTTTAATGAAACAGACCGTAAACGGGTTGACAAAGTTATAATAAATTTTTGGTTAGTCCTGCAAATTTAATTGCAATGGTACATTTGTAAATAAACTTTTTATTTCTATCATTGTACAATCTTAATGTCGTTTGTATTATTATTAATAATTAGTTATTTTATGGAAAATGTCAATGTCCAAACCCAAATGCAAGAACTTGCGACAGATCAAAGGAGCATTTTACGGTTTAGTATTAACAATTTACATAATCGAAATTAATAAACATATACAAACATTAAAGATTCATCAATTAATATGAAATAAAATTATAAATATTACTGAAACATTTAAAAATCATTGCACCATTGCGCATATTTTCAATAATTTGACAAATTTTGAATCAGACAGCCAACAGACGGGTAGAGATAGCTATCACAAAGTTTTGATTATGACTACAAAATGACTATAAAAAAAAATTGCTATAATTTAAAAAACTAATAAAAGTTGTGATAATTAAAAATTATTTAAAACTGTAGTTTCGTCGAACACATACGAAAATTTACCATGACATATTTTTTTATATAGATACTTCTCTTTCTATCATTGTACAATCTTAATGTCGTTTGTATTATTATTAACAATTAGTTACTTTATGGAAAAAATGTCTTTTTATTTCTTAATCATAGGATTTAAATCGAAGTAACTCTAAGAAAATGGATATTATAAAAAAAAAAAAAAAAAAACAAAAAAAAAAAACAAAAAAAAAACAAATATTTACAACACTAATACAATTTTTGCTATTTGAAAACAATTTAATAGAATGTATAAGCATAAATCAGTAGATTCGGACACCTAATAAAAATTGATGTTAAATTTATTGTAATTAGTATTTTATTTCTATTATTGTACAATCTTAATTTCGTTTATATTATTATTAATTGTCAATGATTTTATGCAAAATTGTTAAAATCAGTTTAAGATCCCGGACCTGACGACAGCAATGCGCTGATTTGTATCACTCGTAGCCAAATTGTACATTTTAAGAGGTCCTGAAGCTATGACATTAACACTCCTCGTTTATTATGTATGCCATAAAGGCTGATTATAAACGACAATGTACGTTTGTCGGAGTTCATGACAGGTACCAGTATGCAAGAGAGCATTTTACATCGAACTGTTAACCATTTACATCAAAATCAAAATTAGTAAATATATATAAACATTAAAGATTCGTCAATTAATATGAAATAAAATTATAAATATTACTGAAACATTTAAAAATCATTGCACCATTGCGAATATTTTCAATAATTTGACAAATTTTGGATAAGACAGCCAACAGACGGGTAGAGATAGCTATCACAAAGTTTTGATTATGACTACAAAATGACTATAAAAAAAAAATTGCTATAATTAAAAAACTAATACAAGTTGTGATAATTAAAAATTATTTAAAACTGTAGTTTCGCCGAACACATACGAAAATTTACAATGACAACAATGATTTTTTAATATAAATTCTTTTTATTTCTATCATTGTACAATCTTAATGTCGTTTGTATTATTATTAATAATTAGTTATTTTATGGAAAATGTCAATGTCCAAACCCAAATGCAAGAACTTGCTACAGATCAAAGGAGCATTTTACGGTTTAGTATTAACAATTTACATAATCGAAATTAATAAATATATACAAACATTAAAGATTCATCAATTAATATGAAATAAAATTATAAATATTACTGAAACATTTAAAAATCATTGCACCATTGCGAATATTTTCAATAATTTGACAAATTTTGGATAAGACAGCCAACAGACGGGTAGAGATAGCTATCACAAAGTTTTGATTATGACTACAAAATGACTATAAAAAAAAATTGCTATAATTAAAAAACTAATACAAGTTGTGATAATTAAAAATTATTTAAAACTGTAGTTTCGTCGAACACATACGAAAATTTACAATGACAACAATGATTTTTTAATATAAATTCTTTTTATTTCTATCATTGTACAATCTTAATGTCGTTTGTATTATTATTAATAATTAGTTATTTTATGGAAAATGTCAATGTCCAAACCCAAATGCAAGAACTTGCTACAGATCAAAGGAGCATTTTACGGTTTAGTATTAACAATTTACATAATCGAAATTAATAAATATATACAAACATTAAAGATTCATCAATTAATATGAAATAAAATTATAAATATTACTGAAACATTTAAAAATCATTGCACCATTGCGAATATTTTCAATAATTTGACAAATTTTGGATCAGACAGCCAACAGACGGGTAGAGATAGCTATCACAAAGTTTTGATTATGACTACAAAATGACTATAAAAAAAAATTGCTATAATTAAAAAACTAATACAAGTTGTGATAATTAAAAATTATTTAAAACTGTAGTTTCGTCGAACACATACGAAAATTTACAATGACAACAATGATTTTTTAATATAAATTCTTTTTATTTCTATCATTGTACAATCTTAATGTCGTTTGTATTATTATTAATAATTAGTTATTTTATGGAAAATGTCAATGTCCAAACCCAAATGCAAGAACTTGCTACAGATCAAAGGAGCATTTTACGGTTTAGTATTAACAATTTACATAATCGAAATTAATAAATATATACAAACATTAAAGATTCATCAATTAATATGAAATAAAATTATAAATATTACTGAAACATTTAAAAATCATTGCACCATTGCGAATATTTTCAATAATTTGACAAATTTTGGATCAGACAGCCAACAGACGGGTAGAGATAGCTATCACAAAGTTTTGATTATGACTACAAAATGACTATAAAAAAAAATTGCTATAATTAAAAAACTAATACAAGTTGTGATAATTAAAAATTATTTAAAACTGTTGTTTCGTCGAACACATACGAAAATTTACAATGACAACAATGATTTTTTAATATAAATTCTTTTTATTTCTATCATTGTACAATCTTAATGTCGTTTGTATTATTATTAATAATTAGTTATTTTATGGAAAATGTCAAGGTCCAAACCCAAATGCAAGAACTTGCTACAGATCAAAGGAGCATTTTACGGTTTAGTATTAACAATTTACATAATCGAAATTAATAAATATATACAAACATTAAAGATTCATCAATTAATATGAAATAAAATTATAAATATTACTGAAACATTTAAAAATCATTGCACCATTGCGAATATTTTCAATAATTTGACAAATTTTGGATCAGACAGCCAACAGACGGGTAGAGATAGCTATCACAAAGTTTTGATTATGACTACAAAATGACTATATAAAAAAATTGCTATAATTAAAAAACTAATACAAGTTGTGATAATTAAAAATTATTTAAAACTGTAGTTTCGTCGAACACATACGAAAATTTACAATGACAACAATGATTTTTTAATATAAATTCTTTTTATTTCTATCATTGTACAATCTTAATGTCGTTTGTATTATTATTAATAATTAGTTATTTTATGGAAAATGTCAATGTCCAAACCCAAATGCAAGAACTTGCTACAGATCAAAGGAGCATTTTACGGTTTAGTATTAACAATTTACATAATCGAAATTAATAAATATATACAAACATTAAAGATTCATCAATTAATATGAAATAAAATTATAAATATTACTGAAACATTTAAAAATCATTGCACCATTGCGAATATTTTCAATAATTTGACAAATTTTGGATCAGACAGCCAACAGACGGGTAGAGATAGCTATCACAAAGTTTTGATTATGACTACAAAATGACTATAAAAAAAAATTGCTATAATTAAAAAACTAATACAAGTTGTGATAATTAAAAATTATTTAAAACTGTAGTTTCGTCGAACACATACGAAAATTTACAATGACAACAATGATTTTTTAATATAAATTCTTTTTATTTCTATCATTGTACAATCTTAATGTCGTTTGTATTATTATTAATAATTAGTTATTTTATGGAAAATGTCAATGTCCAAACCCAAATGCAAGAACTTGCTACAGATCAAAGGAGCATTTTACGGTTTAGTATTAACAATTTACATAATCGAAATTAATAAATATATACAAACATTAAAGATTCATCAATTAATATGAAATAAAATTATAAATATTACTGAAACATTTAAAAATCATTGCACCATTGCGAATATTTTCAATAATTTGACAAATTTTGGATCAGACAGCCAACAGACGGGTAGAGATAGCTATCACAAAGTTTTGATTATGACTACAAAATGACTATAAAAAAAAATTGCTATAATTAAAAAACTAATACAAGTTGTGATAATTAAAAATTATTTAAAACTGTAGTTTCGTCGAACACATACGAAAATTTACAATGACAACAATGATTTTTTAATATAAATTCTTTTTATTTCTATCATTGTACAATCTTAATGTCGTTTGTATTATTATTAATAATTAGTTATTTTATGGAAAATGTCAATGTCCAAACCCAAATGCAAGAACTTGCTACAGATCAAAGGAGCATTTTACGGTTTAGTATTAACAATTTACATAATCGAAATTAATAAATATATACAAACATTAAAGATTCATCAATTAATATGAAATAAAATTATAAATATTACTGAAACATTTAAAAATCATTGCACCATTGCGAATATTTTCAATAATTTGACAAATTTTGGATAAGACAGCCAACAGACGGGTAGAGATAGCTATCACAAAGTTTTGATTATGACTACAAAATGACTATAAAAAAAATTGCTATAATTAAAAAACTAATACAAGTTGTGATAATTAAAAATTATTTAAAACTGTAGTTTCGTCGAACACATACGAAAATTTACAATGACAACAATGATTTTTTAATATAAATTCTTTTTATTTCTATCATTGTACAATCTTAATGTCGTTTGTATTATTATTAATAATTAGTTATTTTATGGAAAATGTCAATGTCCAAACCCAAATGCAAGAACTTGCTACAGATCAAAGGAGCATTTTACGGTTTAGTATTAACAATTTACATAATCGAAATTAATAAATATATACAAACATTAAAGATTCATCAATTAATATGAAATAAAATTATAAATATTACTGAAACATTTAAAAATCATTGCACCATTGCGAATATTTTCAATAATTTGACAAATTTTGGATAAGACAGCCAACAGACGGGTAGAGATAGCTATCACAAAGTTTTGATTATGACTACAAAATGACTATAAAAAAAATTGCTATAATTAAAAAACTAATACAAGTTGTGATAATTAAAAATTATTTAAAACTGTAGTTTCGTCGAACACATACGAAAATTTACAATGACAACAATGATTTTTTAATATAAATTCTTTTTATTTCTATCATTGTACAATCTTAATGTCGTTTGTATTATTATTAATAATTAGTTATTTTATGGAAAATGTCAATGTCCAAACCCAAATGCAAGAACTTGCTACAGATCAAAGGAGCATTTTACGGTTTAGTATTAACAATTTACATAATCGAAATTAATAAATATATACAAACATTAAAGATTCATCAATTAATATGAAATAAAATTATAAATATTACTGAAACATTTAAAAATCATTGCACCATTGCGCATATTTTCAATAATTTGACAAATTTTGGATGAGACGGACCACAGGCGGGTAGAGATATATATCACAAATTTTTGATTACTCCTATAATAAATAAAATAAAATGGATATTATTTAAAATTATAATAAATTACGCCGATCTTTTAACCATTTACATAATCGAAATTACTATAGACATTTATCAATAAGTATGATCCAAATCATAAATATTAGTGAAAAATTAAAGAGTCATTGCACCAATATGTATTTTCAGCTGTTGAACTAATTTTGGACGACTCAAGACGACATATACACATATACGAAAAATTATAACAAATTGTGGATTCTATCATTAATATTTCTATTTCTAAGTTTAAACTCAATTTAATTTAAAATTAATTTCAAAATTGTTTACCAAATTTTTTTTATATTCTAATATATATTCAATATTAGTTAAGATAGATCTTTTATTGTCAGTATCAAGTTTATTTACTATATGCTATATGGGAATAACCCACTGGGAATAACCTGATCGCAATTATAGTATGTATACTATAAATACCTAGTTGAAATTATAGGAAACTACGTAATTATAAATCTTAAATTAAGTACACTCTGTCAGTTAAGCCTGTTTATGGTTTCACAAACTGTCTAAACATTGATTACATTAACGTTTTGATCACTGGATGGCGAAATTTCTTCACGTTCTGTGGACACTTTGATACTACGGTGAATGGCGTGATTACGCACAATACATACCACGGAGATTCACAATTTTTTATAGCACTTTTGATTGAAACCGTTGAAGAATTTCGATGTTACTGTTGCTAGCACTTCCCCATAGTTGGATACCATAGGCCTAGCGGGTTGTGTGGAATTTTAATTCATTTGTTTTCTCTTGGATCAGATATGATTGCAAAAAAAAAATTAAAATGATACTTTTAAAATAGCATCTGTACTCTTTCCATTTTCACGGCCAATTTTATCTGGAAAAAAATTATCATTTAGTAATTAATTATTAAATAATTTGTAAGATATATTCATTGAAAATTTTCCAAAATTTAAGCAGAGTTATTTTCGACAAAAAATAGAAACTGACATTATTTTTAACATTAAATATGTTTCCTGCCACTGATCGCATACGGGCATCTCGAAGTTTCAAAGTTTATCTATGTGACCAATATGAACTATCAAAATATAAGAGGAATAACTGAAACTACGTACAGTAATTATTTATATCTCATTTTCAGGAGAAATAAACAAGCTTTCGGGTGTTCTAAATGAATTTGTTTTAAAATTATTTTTTTAATTTGGGTACGCTGCTAAACTTTAAGGTAAATGTACATTATTACGGACTAGTACGTTATTCCGGGAGTTTTTTATTTTAATCAAAAAATAAGAAACACTAAATAAATTTTTAAATTTAAAAAATAACAGAGCCTCTAGCACTAAAATATGAACAAACAAAAAATCGACTTTTGAACAAATCAAATCACACTTAAATACTTATATCAATCGAAAAAGTGATCGATCGGTTAACATCTGGTTTTATAAAAAATATGTTGTAAACGTAAACGTAAGATGACAGTGTTAGATTGTTAGCTTTTTTTAGTTTACTGGTAAGTTTATCATTTTTGAATATGTAAAAATATTGATTAGAATGAATAAATAAATCGTTTTAAAGCTTTTTCAAATTATTTTAGTTAATTATTTTCTTTAAATTATGATTCCCGGAATTATTTACTTAACTCAGTGATAGTGAACTATATTACGGGAGTCTACCGTAATTAGGGAAAATAAGAAGTAATTATTTTTAACTCTCATTTTAAATTGGTGTTTTAATTATTAAAATATTTTATACCGATTGAAGCAGTAGATGCCGTAGATTTTTGTGAGGTAATTACGGTATGTATTTTTTTTTTTAATTTGGCTAATTTATGCTTAAATACTTGCTTTTTATGATAAGTATATAATGTGTTTTTAACTCCCGGAATAATGAGCAGAGTTTTTACTTATGTATACAATTCCGGGAATATCACATTGTAACGGAGAAAATTGAAACTTGAATTTATTTGTTATTTTAATTAATTTTTGATGATTATTATTGTTAAAATAACGTTTACTATTATAAAAGGAATTTAAAAAAATAACAATTCTATTAACTTCATTAATTTAATAACGATAATATTTATAATACCAATGATTTATTGTCATTAGTATTCCGAAATTTGTTATGATTTTTTTAAAAATTAATTAAAAATTAAAAATTTTTATTTTTCAATCAAATTTTTTATGATAATACTCAATTATCTTAATTACATTAAACAAAAAAAATTTTTAATTTACCTATGTTAAGTGTGTGTATCCTAGAATTATGTACTTTCATTCCCGGAATCAGGTTCAAAGCCAAATTTTATAATGGAATTAGAGACAAACTCGAAGTCCAGAAAATTAACTAATACTATTAATACTATAAATTAAAGACTTTGGCGTGAAAAAATGATCAAAACTAATTCTCAATAAATCATTTTGTACGACAAATCAATTTTTATAGTGGAAATATTATTATATTTACTTCAATAATCAGCTTCAAAGTGCATTATGCCTAAATATCCCGTAATATGGTACATTTACCTTATATGAAGTTAGAGATAACATTTCTCACTTTTTTAACTCTCCGTGTAAAGGGGAAGGAGTAAGAATTTTTAAGCCTATGTGACACATTTAGGTAAAATTTTTTTTACTTAAAAATTTGGTTGTATAATTACGGGGTGTCTTTTTTAAGTTGGCATATGCTTGAAACTCGATAAATAAATTTAATCGAAGAAAATGCTTCAAACGAAAAATATTAGTTTTAAAGGCACAAATGTTATACCGACATGGATCGAAGTTTTAAAGTTCAATTAAAAGCTTACTTTGATTCATAACTAACTAATATTATATAAACGCTTTATTAAAATATATCCCCTTTAGGACCCATAATAAAAACGCTTTAAATTTAAGTTGTTCGTTATAAATACGCAAACGTTTTTGTTTGAAATTCTTTTTTGTAAAGTGAGTAGTTTAGAAAAAAATATAGCTTTTTGTGCATTTGTTCATTCAATTTGAACAAAAGTGGTCTTCAAAGAAAAACAAACCACTTTGATCTGATTTATTCGAAAATTTTTGGCGAAGAGCGCCTAGATATGGCAGAAACAAATATACGAAATAACAATTTTGATACGAAAAAAAAAAAAAAATTAATGCATTTTTGTCGATAAAATTTATTTTTTACGTTTCAAGCATATATCAACTTAAAAAAACACTCTGTATATAGTACGGTTTACCAAAACAAAGTGTCGTTTTCGTGAAGCCTGTTTACAATTATTCAGATCAATACATAGGGAACTAAGAGATGTAAAAAATCGGAAATTTTTCGTAATGCCCTATTTTTTTTTTTACATTAAATAGGCTAGTGTAGTTAGGTTTTTAGACAAATAAATTACTAACAGGCAGCGACTTGGTGGAAATGCTAGTTTGGGGTGTAAGTAACATAGTAAAAAACAATTAAACTCGAGAACCTTGGAAATTGTGAAATGAGGGTTAATTTCAGGGGTTGAAATAGTTCTTTTACGATTTAAGGGAAAAAATGACTTCCTATGGAAAAATGTTCAGCAAGAAACTTCGAGATAATAAAAAATTGAAAAATTTTTGAACTGAACTTTTTTCAACATAACCTCAAATTTTATGAGAAAATCGCGAAAAATTGTTTTTTTTCGATTTTATTTTTTCTCGCGCAAAAAACATTCAATTTTTATGAAACATGGAGAGTGTTTCATTTGTATTACAGAATAAGCATGAATTTTTATGAAACTGAAAAATAATTTTTATAATTTTTATTAGATATTTTAAAATCCAGTAAAACCGAAAAAACTATTTTTCGTCCGTAAACACGATAACTCATGAACAAAAAGAAATGTCTAGCTGAAATTTTTATAGTGTGTTCAGGACGTAAAAAATTAGTGTGAATTCGTAAATAAGTCAATTATGTCTTGGATTCGTAGGACCCATTTTATAAAACCGTCAGAGATAGAACAAAACTTAAAAAAAAGAGTGTTCCCTATCAAAAACTACTTTTGTTTGAAACATTTTTTCGTAAACATCACTGTTCACCTGTGAGGGCGAAAATTATGTTAGAAACGTGATATAATATACATACATTACTGATATTGTATCAAGTATACATGTATTTTATATATAAAAAAAGAGATAAAAAGTAATTACAATGTCATGTAATGGTAGGGGTGACAAAAGTTTCCTCAAAATTTGAGCAAAGCTGAGACCACATTTTATCGATAGTTCTAACCCAATGAGTAAGCTATTGATTTTCCCGTATACGTTGCAAGGTCCGGTTGCATGGCTTGAAACGTCGTAAAAATTTAAAAAATTTTTATATATACAATTTGACCAAAGACGAAAGAAACTTACTTATAACGATTAATTAAGTCCAAAAAATGAGAAAATGTAAGTCTTCGAAAAATATTGTAAAATGCATCTTCCCAGTTGTTAGGTATTGTAAAAATAATTTTAAAATGTACAAATTGACCAAGGTTGAGCTTTTGAATGTCCATAATAAGTAAACAGAAAATAATTAAAGATAGTCTTTCTAACCTAATTTTCGACCTCACGAGTGATGTTTAGGAAAAAATGTTTCAAACAAAAGTTGCTTATTTTTTTATAGGAAACACTATTTATATTTCAACTTTTGTTTTGTCTCTAACGCTTTACAAGATGGGTGCTACGAATCCAAAACCCAATTGAACTATGCTGATTATTTACGTATTAACACTCTTTCCTGAACACGCTATAAATATCTCTTTTCGTTTTTGAGCTATGGGACGAAAAATCCTAATTTTCGGTTTTTCTAGATTTTAAGCGGTTTAGTAAACAATATACTTAAATAGACCAATTTAAAATAGACATTTGTAACGGTTCAAGTAAGCCCTTCGTATTATGTTACTTACACCGCCAACTAATATTTTCACCAAGTCGCTCAGTGTTATTAATTTATATAATTTGGACGGAAAAAATCTTAATTACACTAGTGTAAAAGGGCCTTAAAGAATTATAATAAAAAATGGCGACCAAAGTTGATGCAAACCGGTTTATTTAGTTTGAAAAAATAGGCTTTGTAAAAAAAAATTTCGTACAAAATTTTTTTAACTATTTATTTCGGATCGATCTAGTCCAGGCCGATGTCAAAAAATTGTTAAATAAATTATTTATATAAACAAAAATAAATAAATAATAAATAAAAAAAAGTGAACTTTAAACTGGACAAATCATCACTCTGAGACACCGATGCATTTTTTAGAATACAAAATTGAAATTATTTCGTATCCGACTTCAGCAATAACTATGCGAGGTCGCCGTAACTTGTTTAAAGAAAGAGGGCGTTGTGTCGCAGCCTAATATATTATATACACTAGTCGAACGTATTGTTTTATATTTGAAAAGTCCCAACTATAGCATGGCCTTTAAAACAATTTTATAAAAGAAGAAAACGGACTTTTTGAAAAAAAAGAACGGACATTTCACATACGTTACTGCAACTAAGTAAGAAAATTTTAAGCGAAGAAACATTTATGAAAACGCACGAGGATGTGATTTAATTGGATTTTAAAAAACTTTTATTTTAATTCGATTTTCCAAAAATTTTGAATAATTTTCAAATTTTCAAAAGCACGCAAAGCAAGCTCTTCTTTGGCTTATTTAGAGCTAAATTTTCACCAAGTTTCGTATAATTTTTTTTTTTCAAAGAGGTGCGCGCGTTTCTAAAAATCCTATTTTTAACGATATTTTTTAAATTAATTTATTTAACAATTACTTGTACGGAACTTTTTTTGAAACAAATCCTTTTTTTTTTTAACTAAGTAACCCGGTTTTACCAATTTCGGCTGCATTTCTACAAGAGCCCCTAATGCCAGTTTACAGAAAAATAGAGCATTGAATTCTCCAGAAAAATTTCCATTTTTATATGTCTCTGTTTCCTGTATATTGGTTACGGAAAATTAATATTTCGCTCAAAACAGAATGACTAGACTATATTGTTACATTAAAAAATTTAGTATTAAAGCGACTGATTTTCATTGTATTCTAGGTATAAAAATAAAATTCTCAATCAACTATTTAATAAACGATTTTACAATTTTCATGGTATTATCGGTCCCATTCAAGTAAAAGCAAGTTCAAATCAACCGCTCAGTTAAGCTGCTTGCAGTTAATTTTGAATAAACGGATAATTAAAAATAAAAAGGAATATATAAAGAATATTTTCATATTGTTCACAAGTAGAATAATTCAAAATTATTCAGGTATTTTCTAAAATTAAAATAATACGCACATATTAAACTAATAATTGAAAAAATTTACCTTATTATCGATCCATAATTCTATTTTCCATTCTATCTGTAAAAAAGATTTTTGTTTTAATTTAAAATTATATTATAATATAATCATTAAAATATTTTGAAAATCTGAATATAATTTTCTTACCTACATTAAAAATTTTCATTGAATGCACGTCTTCACTTCACAAAAATTTCAAATAAACTAAAAATATATGAATGAACAATAATAGTTCTACAATTATTGTTGTATTATAGTATTTATTAAAAAACTGTACTAACAACATGTAACATCTACTTACATACTTGCAAGTAAGTACATTTCTACCTGCTTTTGGTTAAGTAGATTTTAGGTAAAAATATGAAAAAAATGTGTTGTTCAATACAATTTTAACATGTAAATGTGAAATATATGGTCAAAAAAATTTTTTCACATAAATGGAAGAAGCTAAAAAATAGATCTCCAAACCATACGTATACAGTTTAGTATAAAAATAAAAATTATGTTAATACAAGTTGCTATTAAAAATAAAATATTAATTTACTGCTTAAAATAATACATGTCTTCCACATTTAAATGTTAACATCTTGTTCAACAATGTGTTTCTGCCATTTTGAACAAAATGTCTCTCAGCTACTTGGTAAAATCTTATTGAACACACCTGTATTTTGAAGTAAACATTAATTTACAATTTATTAGAATAGGCTAGGAATATTTTTGAAAGAATTATAACTAGGAGTGTCCACTAAGAAAATACATCGATGTTTTCTTTAATGCAATACGTCGAGACTATTATTCATCGACATTTTTCAATGCATCGGTTAGAAATACCGATGTTTTCTCAAAATCGAGTACTTTAAATATCACACCACAAAGCTGTAGCCAGCTACCTAATTACAGCTTTCTGTGGAACACTTTCTTTCTTATGTAAAATAATAAAACATGTAAGGAAACGATTAGATTTTACTATAATAAGAATATTATATCCAAATCCAATCATGTTCCGTTCTGGTATTTCCTAAGAAATGTTGGAGACCGCTTCCTGCCAGAATTCTCTATCTGACACATTATATACAAGTTGCATTTAACACGACACAAGTAAAATCAATGAAACTAAATGTAATTTAATGTTTTAAATTTTTTTATGTAAATAATATATTCGACCTAATCGATCGAAACAATTGTCACAGCATTTATGGCGTTTTCCGAAATATACGTGACTGTTAACTATTTAGCCGGGGGTGTATGCATTAGAGTGTGTGGAAAATTAATAAAATAATAATTTTTTTTAAATTAAATTTTGAACAATAACAAGATATATTGTCGTAATAACTTCCAATCTTTTGAAAAAGACTACAGTTAAAATTTGACGAAGATCACGATGAACGAAGATGACACAGAAAAGTGTGCTAACACGATCCCATTAAAGGTATGGTCAACCCGCGGATAACAGGAATAACGTGTGATCTATGGGTTGTCCATGCCTTTAATTGGATCGTGTTAGTGTGGGTCCGCGGGCTTTTGGCCTTTACGTTTACTGTGTTATCCCAGAATTTACTTATTAAAGTAAAACACTAAATTTATGTACTTTTTGAGTATTCTTTGTATGATGGGACCACCCTGTAATTTATAAAGTAATAATTCTACATGGTATTAATATATTTTTGCCATACAAACTATATTTTTTCATTTTTGAATTTTTATACCTGAACTGTATGTATGTATATCAAGTATTATTAATTTAGAACAGGCGGTGGATATCGTTGAGTGTGTAAAATATGAGTACCACATTTTGTCAATTGATTCTTGATTAGAAAAGCTTATAGATTAATATTGTGAATCTTGCCTGAAACCCTTTTGGTCCAAGTTTTGTATGCACCCCCCCCCCACCCTCCAAAGAAACAGTTAAATGAAATTTTTTTGAATCAAGTAAAATTTATTCTTGATTCCATGGGTTATTTAACGTCAAAAAGGCTTTGTGATTTTTTCTTAAACTTCTTCGTTTTCGAGATATTAACAGTTTCATGTTCGGAAAAACTCCAAAAAGGCCATTGTAAAAGCTGAAAAACTTCAAATTATATTTTAGCTAATCAAAATTCTAAAATAATGTTTGATTATCCGTGTAAATATCATTGTTTTTCCGTAAGGGTGCAAAATTTTGATGTCAGTTTCTCCAAAACTATAAAAGATGGAATTGATTATAGTAGGAGCTTCAAATAACAAGTCTGCAAAACAAACTGCTATAACTAGGTTGGTTTTTTTAATTTATAAAAATAATGCAGGCACTGATATTCAACTCTGTGTATACAGAGTATTTTAAGAATTACCTCAATCAATTGTTTGCTTTCCCTTGTTTCTTATAAAATTTAACGAAAAATTTTTGTGAAATGATTTAAAATGACAATATACTGCGACATTTTATCATTGTAAAGGACAAATAGATAATTATATTATTTGAATAAAATTCCGACATGTGAAGATTAAAAGTTCGGGCAGCAAAACTTTGGGGTTTTACTTTTCACATAAAAATAAGTTTTTTTTTGGATTTTGTTACATTCCCGGAGTGGTGCAAAATGTCTAACCAACAAAATGGCATCAAAAATGGCTTTTTTTTCAGAAATTTTATCATTATACCATGTATATACGAAATATACATAGTATATTAAGTTTAGCCCCAAGTTTGTAACGCTTAAAAATAATGATGCTAGGAAAAAAATTTTGTCATAGGTGTTCATAAAATCACCTAATTAGTCCATTTCCGGTTGTCCGTCCGTCCGTCCGTCCGTCTATACTTGATTATCAGTTATGTATGTGTCACATGTGTCACATGTGATAAAAAAATCAACACTGATTATGCATGGTATTTCAACAATTAACTCAGTTAATTGTTTGTTTTCACTTGTTTTTATTTTATATTCGCAAGGGAAGACTTCGGTCCATATCCAAATTTGGTGGGTTTGTTGTAAAGATTCAAAACTACACCTCATATTTTTTTGGGGAAGTTTTGCCCCCTTCCCTCAAGTTATAGATATATGTACACATACATATGATTAAACAGTTCATTTGATTGTAGCTTGAAATATATTTGACAGATTTTAATGAAACTATCACCAAAAGTAGGTTGTAATACTTACAACTTTTAGTTAAAAATCCGCCAAATAGTTCAGCCAAAATTTTAAATTTATTTACATTTTGTCCTACGGAGTTGAATTTTTTTAAATTATAGCACTTTTTATTATCTTTCGATTTCATAATAGGTTGCATATCCGTAAAATGACTCCTTGACCCATATTTTTGCGAAAAACCGAAAATTTATCATTCTTTGAAAATAATATTGACTGGCGGTTTTTTGCTTTGGCTAAAAAAGTTATTCTTAGAAAAGGTATAAATGGTTTAAAGCGGAAATTTTGAGTTTTAACCTCCATGCTATTGGGGAAAGAGGTGTAAAGAATAAATACCTTTTAAAAGATTTTAATGATATTTTTATTAATATACTCCTTTTTACACTATCCACCTCCCTCCCGCCGTATAAGAGAATTTTTGGGTTGCTGATCTTGAAATTTCAGTCGAAGTGTTAAATTTGTTACTCTTCGTCCTCTTTTAGCCCACATTTACACTCCCTAAAAAAAAAAACCATTTTTTTGAAAATTTAACCATTTTAAGGCATGTAAGCGTTTTTGTATAGTCTTTGATCTCGAATTTATGATCAAATTGATTCATTCCCAAATCCAAACTTTCATTCCCCCCCCCCCCCCTTTGTTTATTTTTAAAAATTAGACCCCCTAAATTGTTTGTACCATTTATTGGCATGAAATGACACTGCATTAACCGCTCATGCGCCAAGTTTGTTGTTCGTAGTAAGAAATAGGAACATACAAGCTATGATTTCAATGTATTGGTACTAGATTCGATATCAAAGACAGAAAAAAAAACCTTTTTAAAAAACCTAATAGAAGATTTAATAGCAAAAAAATGGTGATTCTCAACGACTTTTTAATTTGAACTAAAAAAGAGGGAAAAAATCTGAAAATTGAAAAATCTCTTCCATAAACACGAGATCAGCAACTTTAAAAACTACCTTACATGCCTTAGATTTCTTCACCCCAATAGCGCGGGGGTTAAAACTAAAAATTTTTAAGTGAAAACAAACAATTAACTGAGTTAATTGTTGAAATACCATGTATAGACAGTGTTGATTACTCTATCACATAACACATATACCTATACATGTCACACATACATGACTGATAATCCCATATTAATACATACTATAAAATTTGCATCTAATGTGTGCCCTCGTGAGTAAACAGTGATAATTACAAGAAAATGTTTAAAAAAAAGTTCTTTATTTTTTTATAAGGAACATTTTTTATATTTAAACTTTTGTTCTATCTCTAACGGTTTACAAGACGGGTCCTACGAACCCAAGACCCAATTGACCTATGTTGCTCTTTTACGAATTTGACCTCACTTTTTACGTCCTGAGTGCGCTGTAAAAATTTCAGCTTGATATTTTTTTTTTCGTTTTTGAGTTATCGTGTTCACAGACGGACGGACGACCGAAAATGGACTAATAAGATGATTCTCTTCGAAACTTAATATATTATGTATATTTCATATATACATGGTATACAAAATGCCAGTCAATAAAACCAGCAAACAATTATTTTCAAAAAATGATAAAGTTTCTGTTTTTCAAAAAAAATGGGCTAAGGAGACATTATTTTTTAATAGATTACGGATATGTAACCTATTATGAAATCGAAAGATAATAAAAAATGCTACTCCGTTGTAAAAAATGACAGTAAATGGCAGCCATTTAAAAAAAATTTACTAAATTTAAAATTTTGGCTGAACTATTTGTGCGGATTTGGCTAAAATTCTAATTGAAAGTTGTAAGTATTAAAACCTACTTTTGGTATTAGTTTCATTTAAATCAGTCAAATATTTTTTATTTACAATCAAATGAGCTGTTTTACCATATGTATGTAAACATATATTTATAACTCGAGGGGGCTGGTGCGAATGCTCCTATAAAAATATGGGGTTTACTATTGAAGCTTTACTACAAACCCAACAAATTTCTCCTCTTGCGAATATAAAATAAAAATGATAAAATTTAAGAAAAAAGCCATTTTTGACGCTATTTTGTGCCATCTGAACGTGACAGCAGAGTACTAGAAATTTGCAATCTCAGATGGTAATGCAGAAAGTTATAAAATATTACACCAAACATGTAATTGGTGTTGCATAAACAAATTTTAAAATGAACTAAATTACTCAATATGTATAAACTGGGCCAATGTGAATTCAATCCCCTAAATTGTAATTTTAAAAACAAAAAAAAATTTTATGTGAATTTTCGAGTTCATTTCGCTTTGAATTTCTATTCCCTTTGAACTCGAAATCAAAGCGAAATGAACTCGAAAATTTTAATTCGAATTGAATTCAACTTTTTTATCAGGGTTGACAAATTTTGGATCAGACAGCCAACAGACGGGTAGAGATAGCTATCACAAAGTTTTTATTATGACTACAAAATGACTATAAAAAAAAATTGCTATGATTAAAAAACTAATACAAGTTGTGATAATTAAAAATTATTTAAAACTGTAGTTTCGTCGAACACATACGAAAATTTACAATGACAACAATGATTTTTTAATATAAATTCTTTTTATTTCTATCATTGTACAATCTTAATGTCGTTTGTATTATTATTAATAATTAGTTATTTTATGGAAAATGTCAATGTCCAAACCCAAATGCAAGAACTTGCTACAGATCAAAGGAGCATTTTACGGTTTAGTATTAACAATTTACATAATCGAAATTAATAAATATATACAAACATTAAAGATTCATCAATTAATATGAAATAAAATTATAAATATTACTGAAACATTTAAAAATCATTGCACCATTGCGAATATTTTCAATAATTTGACAAATTTTGGATAAGACAGCCAACAGACGGGTAGAGATAGCTATCACAAAGTTTTGATTATGACTACAAAATGACTATAAAAAAAAATTGCTATAATTAAAAAACTAATACAAGTTGTGATAATTAAAAATTATTTAAAACTGTAGTTTCGTCGAACACATACGAAAATTTACAATGACAACAATGATTTTTTAATATAAATTCTTTTTATTTCTATCATTGTACAATCTTAATGTCGTTTGTATTATTATTAATAATTAGTTATTTAATTGTCTCTCAGCTACTTGGTAAAATCTTATTGAACACACCTGTATTTTGAAGTAAACATTAATTTACAATTTATTAGAATAGGCTAGGAATATTTTTGAAAGAATTATAACTAGGAGTGTCCACTAAGAAAATACATCGATGTTTTCTTGAATGCAATATGTCGAGACTATTCATCGACATTTTTCAATGCATCGGTTAGAAATACCGATGTTTTCTCAAAATCGAGTACTTTAAATATCACACCACAAAGCTGTAGCCAGCTACCTAATTACAGCTTTCTATGGAACACTTTCTTTCTTATGTAAAATAATAAAACATGTAAGGAAACGATTAGATTTTACTATAATAAGAATATTATATCCAAATCCAATCATGTTCCGTTCTGGTATTTCCTAAGAAATGTTGGAGACCGCTTCCTGCCAGAATTCTCTATCTGACACATTATATACAAGTTGCATTTAACTCGACACAAGTAAAATCAAGGAAACTAAATGTAATTTAATGTTTTAAATTTTTTTATGTAAATAATATATTTGACCTAATCGATCGAAACAATTGTCACAGCATTTATGGCGTTTTCCGAAATATACGTGACTGTTAACTATTTAGCCGGGGGTGTATGCATTAGAGTGTGTGGAAAATTAATAAAATAATAATTTTTTTTTAATTAAATTTTGAACAATAACAAGATATATTGTCGTAATAACTTCCAATCTTTTGAAAAAGACTACAGTTAAAATTTGACGAAGATCACGATGAACGCAGATGACACAGAAAACTGTGCTAACACGATCCCATTAAAGGTATGGTCAACCCGCGAATAACAGGAATAACGTGTGATCTATGGGTTGTCCATGCCTTTAATTGGATCGTGTTAGTGTGGGTCCGCGGGCTTTTGGCCTTTACGTTTACTGTGTTATCCAAGAATTTACTTATTAAAGTAAAACACTAAATTTATGTACTTTTTGAGTATTCTTTGTATGATGGGACCACCCTGTAATTTATAAAGTAATAATTCTACATGGTAATAATATATTTTTGCCATACAAACTATATTTTTTCATTTTTGAATTTTTATACCTGAACTGTATGTATGTATATCAAGTATTATTAATTTAGAACAGGCGGTGGATATCGTTGAGTGTGTAAAATATGAGTACCACATTTTGTCAATTGATTCTTGATTAGAAAAGCTTATAGATTAATATTGTGAATCTTGCCAGAAACCCTTTTGGTCCAAGTTTTGTATACACCCTCCCCCCCTCCCTCCAAAGAAACAGTTAAATGAAATTTTTTTGAATCAAGTTAAAGTTATTCTTGATTCCATGGGTTATTTAACGTCAAAAAGGCTTTGTGATTTTTTCTTAAACTTCTTCGTTTTCGAGATATTAACAGTTTCATGTTCGGAAAAACTCCAAAAAGGCCATTGTAAAAGCTGAAAAACTTTAAATTATATTTTAGCTTATCAAAATTCTAAAATAATGTTTGATTATCCGTGTAAATATTATTGTTTTTCCGTAAGGGTGCAAAATTTTGATGTCAGTTTCTCCAAAACTATAAAAGATGGAATTGATTATAGTAGGAGCTTCAAATAACAAGTCTTGCAAAATAATTTCTAAAACAAAAATATTTTTTTTAGAAAATTCTTCAAACTGCTATAACTAGGTTGGTTTTTTTAATTTATAAAAATAATGCAGGCACTGATATTCAACTCTGTGTATACAGAGTATTTTAACAATTACCTCAATCAATTGTTTGCTTTCCCTTGTTTCTTATAAAATTTAACGAAAAATTTTTGTGAAATGATTTAAAATGACAATATACTGCGACATTTTATCATTGTAAAGGACAAATAGATAATTATATTATTTGAATAAAATTACGACATGTGTAGATTAAAAGTTCGGGCAGCAAAACTTTGGGGTTTTACTTTTCACATAAAAATAAGTTTTTTTTTTTGAATTTTGTTACATTCCCGGAGTGGTGCAAAATGTCTAACCAACAAAATGGCATCAAAAATGGCTTTTTTTTCAGAAATTTTATCATTATACCATGTATATATGAAATATACATAGTATATTAAGTTTAGTCCCAAGTTTGTAACGCTTAAAAATAATGATGCTAGGAAAAAAATTTTGTCATAGGTGTTCATAAAATCACCTAATTAGTCCATTTCCGGTTGTCCGTCCGTTCGTCCGTCCGTCTATACTTGATTATCAGTTATGTATGTGTCACATGTGTCACATGTGATAAAAAAATCAACACTGATTATGCATGGTATTTCAACAATTAACTCAGTCAATTGTTTGTTTTCACTTGTTTTTATTTTATATTCGCAAGGGAAGACTTCGGTCCATATCCAAATTTGGTGGGTTTGTTGTAAAGATTCAAAACTACACCTCATATTTTTTTGGGGAAGTTTTGTCCCCTTCCCTCAAGTTATAGATTTATGTATACATACATATGATTAAATAGTTCATTTGATTGTAGCTTGAAAAATATTTGACAGATTTTAATGAAACTATCACCAAAAGTAGGTTGTAATACTTACAACTTTTAGTTAAAAATCCGCCAAATAGTTCAGCCAAAATTTTAAATTTATTTACATTTTGTCCTACGGAGTTGAATTTTTTAAAATTATAGCACTTTTTATTATCTTTCGATTTCATAATAGGTTGCATATCCGTAAAATGACTCCTTGACCCATATTTTTGCGAAAAACCGAAAATTTATCATTTTTTGAAAATAATTTTTTGCTGGGTGTATTGACTGGCGGTTTTTTGCTTTGGCTAAAAAAAGCTATTCTTAGAAAAGGTATAAATGGTTTAAAGCGGAAATTTTGAGTTTTAACCTCCATGCTATTGGGGAAAGAGGTGTAAAGAATAAATACCTTTTAAAAGATTTTAATGATATTTTTATTAATATACTCCTTTTTACACTATCCACCCCCCTCCCGCCGTATAAGAGAATTTTTGGGTTGCTGATCTTGAAATTTCAGTCGAAGTGTTAAATTTGTTACTCTTTGCCCTCTTTTAGCCCACATTTACACTCCCTAAAAAAGTTACCATTTTTTTGAAAATTTAACCATTTTAAGGCATGTAAGCGTTTTTGTATAGTCTTTGATCTCGAATTTATGATCAAATTGATACAACTTCCATTCCCCCCCCTTTGTTAATTTTTAAATTTAGACCCCCTAAATTGTTTGTACCATTTATTGGCATGAAATGACACTGCATTAACCGCTCATGCGCCAAGTTTGTTGTTCGTAGTAAGAAATAGGAACATACAAGCTATGATTTCAATGTAATATATTGGTACTAGATTCGATATCAAAGACAGAAAAAAAAACCTTTTTAAAAACCTAAAAGAAGATTTAATAGCAAAAAAATGATGATTCTCAACGACTTTTTAATTTGAACTAAAAAAGAGGGAAAAAATCTGAAAATTGAAAAATCTCTTCCATAAATACGAGATCAGCAACTTTAAAAACTACCTTACCTGCCTTAGATTTCTTCACCCCAATAGCGCGGGGGTTAAATCTAAAAATTTTTAAGTGAAAACAAACAATTAACTGAGTTAATTATTGAAATACCATGTATAGACAGTGTTGATTACTCTATCACATAACACATATACCTATACATGTCACACATACATGACTGATAATCCCATATTAATACATACTATAAAATTTGCATCTAATGTGTGCCCTCGTGAGTAAACAGTGATAATTACAAGAAAATGTTTAAAAAAAAGTTCTTTATTTTTTGATAAGGAAAATTTTTTATATTTAAACTTTTGTTCTATCTCTAACGGTTTACAAGACGGGTCCTACGAACCCAAGACCCAATTGACCTATGTTGCTCTTTTACGAACTTGACCTCACTTTACTATTGAAGCTTTACTACAAACCCAACAAATTTCTCCTCTTGCGAATATAAAATAAAAATGATAAAATTTCAGAAAAAAGCCATTTTTGACGCTATTTTGTGCCATCTGAACGTGACAGCAGAGTACTAGAAATTTGCAATCTCAGATGGTAATGCAGAAAGTTATAAAATATTACACCAAACATGTAATTGGTGTTGCATAAACAAATTTGAAAATGAACTAAATTACTCAATATGTATAAACTGGGCCAATGTGAATTCAATCCCCTAAATTGTAATTTTAAAAACAAAAAAAAATTTTATGTGAATTTTCGAGTTCATTTCGCTTTGAATTTTTATTCCCTTTGAACTCGAAATCAAAGCGAAATGAACTCGAAAATTTTAATTCGAATTGAATTCAACTTTTTTATCAGGGACAGAATATTTAGACAACTTACTCGCTTTTCTAATTTTTATATACATTTTTTTTTTTTTTTAATTTAGATTACAACAGACATGGTAAACCAGCCCATCATCCTAGAACACGTTTTGTTTTTATACCAAATTTGCCAAAAATCTCTAAATGTCATTAGTAAATATATATCACGTACCATTGCTCCCTGACTTCGATAGTGTCCTCACCCATTATAAACCACACTAAACTTTACAAGGACCACACCTCGCAATATGGCAAATAATTGCTTTGCACATAAAATAATAATAAAGTATTCATTAAAAATATTTGATTTTGATTTTTGTTAATAATGATTCCCATTTCAATTCTTCTAGGTCGTTTTTTAGTCAGAAAAATGAGCCTAGACTCTGATCTATACGCCACTCATATCAGTTGTTGGGTATCTCCTAAGGTAAGCCCAATTTTTAGATTCAATAGCCCTCAAATGATGAGATTGGAAATATAAGCGTTGGAAAATAACGGCATGGATTAAAACCTCGTTTTAAAAAAAATTTCAGCATGGACAAAATGAAGAAGTTTTAGAAGACGAATTTTAAGAAGGAAGTAAAGTTACTTTAGTATGCAAACGTTTATATTCACTGCCCAGCTTAGAAAATACGATTTAAAACAATTCAAAACCACAAACCATAGAACTTTATTTTATTTGAGCTTGAAGTAAAAATCGAACTTTTTGATTATACATTTTATTTTTGTTGTAAACTACATTTTAACTTCTTCAAGAATATTTACTGATCGAAATTCCACGTAATTTGCAATTACTTGAAACGCCAAGTAATTACAAATAGAGTTAAATAAAATTTTTGTTGTTGACAAATCAATGAGTGTTTGTAACAAAATACTCAAAAAAAGTCATGATTGATTGACAAAATTTAACAAATAAACCATTTTGTTTTACTTACAAAATTTTCATTTATTTAATTTTGTTATATTATAAACAAAAAAAAATATATCAAATTACAACAACATTTTTGCCCAAAATAGAAAAATTTTACTATAAAAATGGTGAATTTTCTGACCTAAATTCACTGTTAACGGTCAACTACATCTTATAAGTGATCTACAACAAAATGGCTGGAGCTGTCGTAATATTGTTAGTGAGTTCGTGTTCCATAATTCTTGGTCATCCGCAACATTTATTGGAACCAAGTTGGTATGAAAACAATCAAAGTGGATCTCTACCGTCTGAAGATGTCAATGGGGAGGAAAATAGAGATTCTGGTTTAGACAATTTTGCTGATTTGGACTTAACTCCTGAAGTAGTAGAAACGAAAGATTCCGCAGCGGCTGGAGGATTTAATCTCGGTGATTTAGGTAAGTGTCGATAAATCTTAGAAATTTGTTTTTTTAAGCTTATTGTAAAATTTTTCTTTTACGGAAATGAAAAAGATTTAAAACATTAAATTTTTCATGAAGCGAATACCAAGCTGAAAGATTTTGCTGCGTAATTGATGAAGCTATTCTCGTCGTATGCCAGACAGTGTATATTTTTGACGCGCCAGTCTTATCCTTGATTTGAGATTTTGTTTTAAATGTGCACATATTGTTTTCAGAATATGGTCAGTGCGCACGTATAGGAAACATGGAATATTGCCACTATAAATGTCCTTACCGAAATCCATTCCTAACAGCTGCTGATGATGTCATATGTAACTGCATGTATGGTGTTTACAGAATATGTGAAAAAACATACAATTTTCCAAGAACTATGAAATCAAAATCTGTGACAGCCAGTAGGAGAAATTTTGGACCATTGATAAAATTATTAAATGGATTGATCGGAGGGAAAAAAAATGTAGAAGGATTATTCGAAAATTTATCAGATAAATCAGCAGATACACCATCGGTATATAGAATGTTTCCCAATGAAGGAAATAATTTACCAGACTCGTATGTAGAATCTATTCCTTTCCCAAAACAAAAGCATGTCTCAAAACCAAACTGTGGGAAAAAAATAAGGAAAGTTGTTTGGCAAGATGCTTGTGCAAATTGATCAAAAAAATGTACAGAACTTTTTTTCCGGAAATTATTCCACTAAATGTAGTTTGTAATACATGGAATTTAAAAAAATTAAATAAATGTGATTGAGCAATTTAAAAGAAATGTGTACTTACTTTTTCCTTTTCCAGGATGTGTATGGGCAAATGTCTCCAGAAACTGTTTCATCAACAAAATATCTTTTCTCTAAAATGTTCCGAAAAAGATTTATTGGCCTTTATTAGATACTTTTTATTTATAATAATAATAATAATTTTATCACAATTATCTATTCTAGGTCAAAAATATCCAAACTTGTAGATAATTTTTAATCGCATCCACTATTTTTTATCCGCAAATAAATTATAATCATTCACGAACAAGTTTATTAATGATTTTAAGCATAACATCTCATTTTTAATTGTCATACGAACTACTAACATCCTGTCCGGATATGACGTCAGATACAAGATAGAAATTTAAAAAAAAAAAATTACGAAAATGAACAAAACAACCTCTTGTTACGAGTGTATGACATGACATTCGATGTTTTGCAATATTTACGTTAGAAGTTTAGTTTATTTTAAGGCAGTGCGATTATGGTATCCATATAAAAAGATAAAGAATTTTCGTTAAGTGTACCTAAGAGTAAATTCAACCTTAGATCATATATTTTAAATAGATAAGCCCAGTGTATACCAAGTATATATATTTTGGCGTCACAGAGTAGATTAACAAAGATGAAAATACAATATTCAAACAGCTGACGGAGAAACACCATTTTGGAGGCCTGGTATTCAATGCGCATGATCGTATAACCGGAATCAACTGCTTCAATGATGTGTTTATATTTCAAATTCACATGTGCTTAAAATAAATAAATAAAATTTTATTTTGTTTTAACGTTCAAACGAGTAATATTGTTAGATAATTTTGTGTTTATTCTATGAAAAAAAATTTTAAAAATGGTTAAATGGTAATTTGTTCAAAACTTTACTGTTTTAACTTTATTTAAAAGTGGTATAGTCTTATTTTAAATACGCGCCAGGATATTATTTTGTATATTAAGACATGCGTATTATGACCAGGCCTCGACATTTACTATCCTTGTCAATCTACTTTGAGACGTGGTTCTCACTCTGTTGGCAATTCCAGTAGTGAATTTTCAAAGAATTCAACCCAGTCTATGTAAAAATGTACTGCAGAAGATGAGCCAATCAGAAAGGAGTTTCTGTTTAAATCTAAGCTTTCACAGCTAGAAGCAGCACTCTATCATTTTTTCCCATCTTCTTTGTGTTTCTTTGATTTTTCTCTCCCTTTCACTTTTTTGTTCCGAGTGAAATTATCATCAGCCAAACTCCTATGAGAAAAGTTGAACTATTAAAATACACTCTTGTGGCTTGTGAGTACCGTGTTTGTACTACCTTAATTTTTGAATGTGAGTGCACTCTAAATGCGTGAATGCATCATACTGTTAATTATAGGCCGGTCATTTTTTACGCAGGAGAAAGGGAATATGTCTTTTTTTTGTATATTATTCATGTGACAACTTATCCAAAAATAAATATATTAATATGTACAAGTGTCTAACGAAATACGTAGGCGTGCGTATAGAGTATATTATAAGCAAACATACCGGAAGATTAAAAATATTAGTAGGGAATAATTTATAATACATTTATAATACATATTTGCAAAATGCTGGTTTTATTTTATTGTTTTGTATTAAAAACATTTTTTGTATTTTATATAAGCTTGTTGAAAATTCATAGTCAGAGTGGCCGGACCGCTAAATATAGTATGTAAGGACAAAATTCTATTTCTTTCACTAATATTAATACAATAATATTTTTTGTATGCATGTACATATCATTAACTGTAATAACATATCATTAGCAAAAGATGTAACAAATGAAATAAAGTTCATTTAACATAAATTGGATAGTTTTACCCCGTTAAAAATCTAAAGACGAGTATATAAGGCGCATAATTTCTGCAAAAGGAGTTCAATAAATAAAAGACACATTATTACGGAAAATAAATACTGCCGAAAACATCCAAATTTCAAAGAAAAAAGCAAAGATTTTTTAATTTAATTTTTACGAAATTCAAAAAAGTCAGGTTGTATTAAAAAGAAATTTGTAAGGCTGAGACTGAAAAAGAAAAATTGATAAAGAATCTGACTTTTATCTCAAAATGGAACCTTCCTAAGTCTTTATTAAGCCAAAATAAAGAAAATGAATTAAAGTACCGCAAAAATTGAAATATATTCGTTTTTTTTGGCAAAACCAATTCAGAAAACAAAAGTAGAAAGATCGGAAATGAGTTTTGAATTTCTCTACTGGTAAGTATCGTCCTGTTTTAATTAGTGGGAATTATTATCGCCAGTTAGCGGGGTTTATCTGATTTAAATTTGAATATTTTGATTGTCTTTTAGAATGGTAACTACAAGTATATTGTCATCTGGTAGTCTAATTTGGTACTACTAAAAACGGGTTCACATCCTGTTATAATTAGTACGAACTATTTACACCAGTTGGCGGGATTGAAACTCCCAGTTATCAATTGAAATTTTTAACAAAAGAAATTGTTTAGACGGGAACTAGTGAGCCTAATATCTAAGGTTTATACTCACCACGAGAGTTTTTTTCTGCTTTATTTAAATGCGGAAGAGATAATGGTTCAATTTTCTTAAAAAAAACCGGAACCGTTTATAAAACAAACGTTTTTTAAGAGAAATTAGAGACGGAAATGATGAACATTCAAAATTTAAAATTAAATCATCACACGAAAGCATACATAATTATAATTTTGAACGTTTCATAACAATATTTTACAAAATATATTTCGCTCAAAAAGACTGAATGTGTGTTCTCGTTAACAGTTGCCAAGTTTTTTTATTTTACGTAAAATAAAACTTGTAGTTTATTTATTTATTCGAAAAAAAAAATGTAGTTAAGATATTCATTCACTAAAAAATATAGACCGGAAAAATGAATCAAGAATTTTTTTACACATTTCTTAAAATATTATTACAAACTTTACATTTTATGATCTGCATAAAAGATGTTTTCATGCAATACAAAAAAATTGTGTCATTTTTGTTTTCATAATTTTATCGTGATTCACAGTTAATTGTCGCCGTTCTGTATCATGTCAAGAAATCTGTTTTAAGTAATACTGCAAACAATTTTATTATTTGTTTTGAAATTATTATTAGCGGGAAGTAACGAATGTGTTTAATGTTGATGTACGAAAAATATTATTTCTTAATTAAAGAGAATTGATAAAATGCACATATACCTACTAGGAATGGAACCCAGGTCCCTTGGATTCATGTCAAGCGCCATAACCCACTGGGTCATATACATTCAACTGAACGCATTTTTATTTTTAATCCCCGCATTTTAAAAAAGGGGTGTTATAAGTCTGATTGCTATGTGTGTGCCTGCCTGTCTGTCTGTCTGTCTGTCTGTGGCATCGTAGCGCCTAAATGGATGAACCGATTTTGATTTTATTTGTTTCGTTTGAAAGATAATATAATGGGCAGTTTTCTTAGCTATGTTTCAAGTGCTAGGTTAGCGTTCCGTTCCCGAAAAAACATAAAAAAGGGCGATGATCCTCCAAATTTGTTTAGCTTGGAAAATGCTTTAAGTAACAGGGTAATTTAATGGAGAATGTACTTGTTTCAAGTGGGAGTTTACGGTTCTGCACCCGAAAAATTTGTCGGGGGTTTTTTAAATTTTGTAAATAATTATTTTCGGCTTGTTTAAGGGCAGTGAACAGGATTGACATGACTTAAAAAGGATCCAACCAATGATTCTTCAAATATTGATTAAAAATGATTAAAAATAAAAAATTCAGATATGTCTTAAAACATAAGATCAGAAGATTCGTGCATTCCATATTTAAAGCATCGATTCGGCGTATATATGTACATAAAACATCTGCTCACCTAATTTATAAAAATATTATTTTTTTTTTTACATATTTATTTATAAATTTATTAATAACTTACTTCAAGACTTTGTTTTTATAGATTTACAACGTTTTTGTAAATTCCAGCAATAAATCAACGTTATATTAAGTAAGACAATATTGTGTGTGTGATTTGAAGAGAAAAAGCATTTATTTTAGGATAAACTTTCGATTTAGCGATATTTATTCATGTCGTAAATAATCTTCAAAAAAATCGTTTTAAGGAAGAAATAAATATTACAGAAAGACTTAAAATAATTATATTCGGAGATTGTTTTAAAACCTTAGAAAAGATTTTTAATTTAAAATGTTGGCAAAAAATTGGTAATGACATACTTCAGTATCTGATGATTATTTCGCAAATTATTCCCCTAACACCCTGTCGAATACAACAGTATTATTTCTATTTTAAATTAATTATTGCGTGTATAAAATTGTTTAATTGGTTTTAATTAATGAAGTTCAAATTAGATAATACCATTTTAAATGTCTTGCTATAAATATAACCTTTGTCTACAGTCAATTAAAGGAGTGTAGTTACCTATATACTTCAACTATAGTCAATGATATTGCGTTTATTATTATTTGTTTCAATTTGTAATTAATCACAATCATCCGAAATTGATTAAGATAAATTCCTGACAAACATTCTAGATCTGATCTTTAAATTAAATTTAAACAAAGAAAAATATTGATAAAACTGGCTTTACTACAAAGATAATTTTATACCATGAATGTTTGAATATGATTTCGATAATCTGGCCACTTTTCACACACTTTTCGCAGCAATTGCAGTCGAATTTCGCTAATATCTCGCTGAATATTGTACTCCATATGTTCACCCGCCTCCGATTTATCACCGAAGATAAGTCGATTTACATATCCCGAAAGAAAATAATCTAATAGGTTAGATCACATGGTAATAACAGGTACTTTCGTTTAATTAATACAAAATTTTATGAACTTTCATAAAAATTAAAAATTTCAGAAATTTTCAAGCGTTTCTTTGGCGTGAATCTACTCATTATGAAATGACAACCCAAACTTAACACAAAACAAAACTATATGCTATTGATCCTCTAAAATCCTGAAGATGTGATTCTCTAAAAAAACATTCTGTACTTGACTGCCAATCTCTGTATACGACTGAGGTACTTGTATTATTGTTTTTACATATTTAATCTAATTTCGGTGTTTGATTATACATTATTTTATAAACTAAATAAAGCATATTTTATAAAGGTATGTATATTATATTAATTGTTTTAAAGATTATTATAATTCCCAACTGTAACCTTTCTTCTTATGTCGTCACAGTCGCTTCTTAATGTTTTTGAATGAATTGAGTTTTAGTTATACTATTGGGTATTATTTTCAACAATTTAAACTATTAAACTTAATTACTTTCTCAAACAAACAATATTATTCAGTTTCAATATTTAAAAAAACTTTTATTTTTGATTTAATTAAATATTATTTCCATAATTTTTAACATTGCTTACTGTCTGAAAGCTCTCAGTGGATTGGCATCTTATGGAAAGTTAAATGCCATTCCAAAGTTTGAGTGTATCTCCTGAGCTCCAAATGCATGAGCTGGCGTCCTTGAAAGAGTGAAAACTTCTCTTGGCACGTTAAGCACTTTCTGTCGGTGTTTGTAATTGAACTCTTCCTAAACGAATGGACCAATTTTGATGAAATTGAGTATGTGTTCAAGTAAATGCAAGGATGGTTTAGAATGACTCCAAAAAATATTGCACTACAAAATGTTTTTGAGGATTCCGCACCCAAAAAATTAAAACCCATGAAATAAATGGTGGAAACGCATATAAATTATATTACATTACATCTTTCTATTCAAATGTATTTATCTGCGCTTCCAACATATTTACCTAGAATTGTAAACAGCTATTTTTATAGTATTGAGGTATGATTTGTTATCATTACTATATACGAGTGCAGCGAGTTCCACTGCCAAAGGGTCCAACAAGGCAGAAGGCCAAGGATAGTAATGACGATAAAAATTATAAAAAAAAAATTTCTACAAAAAAAAAAAACAAAGTACCTAAAAGAGTATAAGAAAAACTTTTTTTTATGGATTAGTTTTTCATCACTACTTTTCCTAAGCACATTTCCTAATCAAGCGTTACTTTTATTTTTATTTTATCGAATTATGAAATATAATTATTATACTCTCAACGTATTGTCTAACATATGAGCGGGTAAAATTTAATGAAAACCAGGACTTAAATAATAATAATAGGTATAAGGGATAATTTTATCTTTTCTCTATTTTGACAAAAGCGTTCGTTATTTATTATCTTTTATATTATTGGTTAGTTTTTGAAAGTAATATAGATATATCTAATGATTCTTCCTTTTATTAAACCGCCTGTACAGAGAATATTATTTACCTGATAAAAACCATTTCTCGTTTCAATAATGTTCGTATAAGCTCAACTTCATTTCTTTGATAAGAACGAACACAACTTCATTTAATATATAATGTCAATATAACATTATTTTGACAAAAAGTAATATTTACTATTATAAAATTTATAATATTGAAATTATATAATAGAAGATAATATATTTCATTTTACAGATTTATGGTTGTTATAACGTCTACAAAAAAGAAGCAATTAGTTAAAAAATTCGATTTTTTTGAGACCCAGGCAAATTTGAACCGATTTTATTGGATTTTTTATTTGAAACCCACTAATTTTGGTCCATTCTTTTCAGCTGTGATGCCAATTTTTCGTTAGCTATCACTTATGTGCTTAACTCCGGGACCACGACTCCAAATTCTTGAAACATAATAAAGCCAGGTAAATTTTGATAACAAATTTGAAAAAAAACGACCCAAATTTGGTAGGATTACATATTTTGTTTATCAAAATTGGATAAAATTTGGATTTGATAGAGCAAACATTTTTTTTGACTGTAGTACTTTTTTTGCATATAAGAAAGTAATGATAACTAAGAGCTTCGCAGTCTGGAATAATATTATTCCGACCTTAAATTTAGATGTTTACATAATGGGAATAGTTTTATTATACCATGTATATATGAAATATACATAGTATATTAAGTTTAGTCCAAAGTTTGTAACGCGTAAAAATATTCATGCTACGAAAAAAATTTTGGTATAGGTGTTCATAGAATCACCTAATTAGTCCATTTCCGGTTGTCCGTCCGTCCGTCCGTCTGTGGACACGATAACTCAAAAACGAAAAGAGATATCAAGATGAAATTTTTATAGCGTACTCAGGACCTAAAAACTGAGGTCAAGTTCGTAAATGAGCAATATGGGTCAATTGGGTCTTGGGTCCGTAGGACCCATCTTGTAAACCGTTAGAGATAGAACAAAAGTTTAAATGTAAAAAATGTTCTTTATAAAAAAATAAACAACTTTTGTTTGAAAATTTTTTTTGTAAACTTCACTGTTTATTCACGAGGGCGCTTATTAGGTGCAAATTTTATAGTATGCATTAATATGGGAATATCAGTGTGTGTGTAGCTATTTAAAAGTGGAATCTTTTTTTATTAATGTGACGTCAAAAAACAAACGATTGCTTCATCAACACTGTCTATACATGGTATTTCAACAATTAACTCAGTCAATTGTTTGTTTTAACTTGTTTCATTTATATTATTAAGACCAAAAATAATCACCTAATACAGATAATGAATTTATGATCCATTTGTGTTTTATTTGACGTTAGAATCATCTTAAATCTATGGTATTAATAATAAAGCCTAAGAAAAGTTTATTTTACCACTGCTTTTAAACTAGAAAATTATCTGAAGAAAATGAACTTTTTAAGTAACGTTAGTTTAAATATTATATATATATATATATATCTAAGTCTCTAATCTATGTATACCTAACTTTCTTCCTCTAAATAGAAAATTCATTCAACTTTCTTGAGAGATGAGTTGAGTTTGAGTCTGTTTTAGAGAAAACTTGTGTTTTAAATTATAATAATAATAGTTTTATTGTATGAAAATATACAACTTGAATATTTAGATAAAGTATATTATACAGTTTTTAGACATACCGTGTGTCAATTTCGTCAAAAACCTTTTAGAACATTAAAGTGTTTAAAATACAATTTTGTTTCAAATGTTGATATTATGTAAGACTTAAGAAACTGTCTTAAACAACGGATTAAAATTTTTTCCATATAAAATCAGAAACCAGAACCCTTAAAGATGCCTTAACCATGAAGTTAATTTTTCAAGTTGCACCTCGTGCAATTTTGTACAGTTTACTAGTGAATTACAACAAATCACCCTTGTACAGTTTTAGATAAAATACTAATGGGTACAATAATATTTTTGGCACTTCTGTATTCCTTTTTGTGGTATCATAGATGATAATATAGAAATGATGCATGCAATTTTAATTACTTCTAATTTAAAAACAAAACACTGGAGTTAATTTCAAAGTCTAAACAGAGTCTATAAAATATTTTGTCTACTCCGACTTTCTGGCGGAAATTTGGTAATGTAGGATAAGGCTCTTTAATATTTGAATTACGTCTTTTTGCGGAATTACAGAGAATTTGGTTAAATGCCCGTTGGAGTAAATTGATTGTCTATCGAGGATATATGTACAATGTGTACAAAGACACATAGAATTTCTTACCGTGTACATGCTCGAAATAAAATGTTATAATTTCTACTCACAATGACAATAAATTTTTGAGAAGATTATAAAACTTATATCTCTAGTACGATTATATAATTAATTTTCCAACGTCAAAATATAAATTTAGGTTAATCATGCTTAACTAAAATTTTTGAATTATTAAAACTAAAATATGTTTTAGAATCAGCAACAGAGACAGAGATAGAGAAATCCATTTTTAGAAAGAAAACATACATTAAAGACTGTGTTCTAAAAACAATTAAAATAGGAAAATTGTATTTAAATCCTTTGGGGGTAAAAAGATAAAACAGCATTATGATGATATTATAATACTATTTTAAGTCATATAAAATATGGTATTTAACGAAAATTCTAATTTATATATAAAAGGGCCTTACATTTATACTATTTACAATCTATTCAAGCATTCTAGAAAATATACAGAATGTCTTTCACATTATTTCCAATAGGAACGGTTTTTTTTTGTATGTTTCTTGAATTTTATTGGTACAGGAAACCAGAGGTTTTGTTTTAAATTCTCCGGGCTTTTTATTCCATCTAAATTAAATCAAATTTTATGATAGTACATTCTATCTTTTTCAACTTTCCTTGAATAATATCGTATAATATTACAGCTTTTAACAAAATTCCGTTAGTATTTTGGATTAGGTTTTCTTTTGTTGAAGAAGGTTGGTTTGCAAGTTTTACTGAGCCTTCAGATTCGAAAATTATGAGATTGAACGGCCTGAGAAGCTTTAATCTCGCAAGTAACGCCTGAATGTCTCTTTCTTCAAAAATTTCAGATACGTTCCAAGGTATTTGCGTATTAATCTTTTGGAATTGAAAATTACAATATTAAGAGCTTGAGACTCTTTATCTCTGAAACTATGCACTGAATGTCTCACTCTACTCGTGAAACCACTTGGTGAAACCACTTTGACCATAGTTACAATAAATCATATAATTGACTTGATAGAAGTTTTATAAAATTAGAACATCAAAATTTTATCAAAAGTTTTGTCTTGTCTAAAAGATAAGAATTATAATATAAATTCCACATAACTAGTGTGATAGTAGTGGCAAAGCTAATTTTAATGAAATCATCATCATATCAATATATATGTGTGTATGTGTGTTTCTAACAAAGTATTATTTAATTCCTAGGTTTGTTTTCTAATTTTAATAGCCATTTCCCTCCAACCACATTTGATTATACATATCTTTTCGAGTTTTCCATTAAGAGTAATAGAACTATTTGTATGATATATGATATCAAGGCGTGATTTTCATTGGTTTACATCATAAATATGAGTCAACTGGTTCAGTTGGACATCAGACAATATCGTCGATCGAAATGTAAGATTCGAGCAAGGGCTTATTAAAAGTTAGTTTAAGCAATTCTTATGAACCGAATCAATGCGGTGAAAAAACACTGACAAAAAAATTAATGATATTATACGCAGCTTGTTTAATTTAAGTTTAAAAATTGGACACTCTTAATGGAAAACTTTTCTAATATATCTATCCCTTTCTCATTCGTTATGAAACCTAATTCTTGTGGGTATTAAGTAAACCAAATTACTTAATTTATTATTATATTATGTGACTTAAAGAAAACGTGATCTAAATTTTTCATGTATTTTATGTGTATTGTTGAAAAGGCATTAGATATCTGATTACATTTTTATAATCAAGAAAAAATATTCTAGCAAAAAGATAAAGTATGAGAAGTAATTCTCATAAATATCCAAAGTGTTTTCGAATTTGGTAACGTAATAAGAGTGGGTCAGGTATTTATTACATAATCTGTTTGTGGCATTGTAGCACCTTAACGGATGAATCGATTTTAATTTTTTTGATTTCATTTGAAAGGTAATTTAGCGAAGATTATTTTTAGTTATGTTTCATGTGCGAGTTAAGAGTTTTTTACCCAAAAAATCTAAAAAGTTGGCGGTGATCTTCAAAATCGATTCAGTTTTCAAAAGACATGACATAATTTTAACATATAAATAATTACTATGGAAATGAATGGTCAAATAAACATGGCTCAATTCATTTCGAAAAGTGAAATGGTAAAATAATTAGGTAATTTAAAACAATAATTCAAAAGAACAAAGTCAACTCAAATATTTCAATTTCAATTAAAATATTTCCAAAAATTTGTCCCAAAAAATGATAGCTCTCTAAGTATCCTTTTCATCTCATCTGATATCCTTGACCATCACTTTGATATTGATTTAAGGAGTGTTATAAGTTTAAAGTGTTTATCTGTGCGTCTGTATGTTTTTCAGTGGCATCGTAGCCCCTATAAACGGTCGAACCGACTCGATTGAGAACATTTTATAGCTAAGTTTCGAAAAATCAGTTTACAAAAAATAAATCGCATTCATCGGGGGTTTTTTAAATTTTGTAAATTTCACTTGTAGAAATGAATAAATAGTCGTTATATTTCTATTACTCTTGAGTAACAATTTTGGTATGCAAATAAGTTATAACATACATACAAGTTGACTGTTTTATTTGTTTAGGAAAATCAGAATAATAATAATTATTATGACTATATTACATGTAATATTATCTAGTAACGTACTTACATGAAAACGAAACGGAACGGGACATTATTGTAACTTTACTAGTAGTCAACGTTACTTTTACGTTTACGGACGTTTGCATATAACTTTAATATATACGAACATCCTTTTATAATAAAATTGTATTATTAAGCTTGACTAGAGACGACGATACTAAACTATAACTTCTTTATGTAAAACTTAAAGTCATATATTTAAACAATAGGTACGTAGAAAAACGGAGCTTTGGTTTCCACACTATATTTTCGTAAAGTGTTGTGAACACTATTCATTTGCATTAGAAGAAGAAAAAAAGCCCAGTTTAGGTAAATGAATTGTTTGAACCCAAGTATATTTCATTTTACAAGCTTTTATTTTACTTGAAATTTTTAAATGCATGCATAGCCAAATTTTGCAACTGAATTTAAAAGCTTTAACGGATTGAGTTGAAATTTTGCGTACACGTTAAGTTTGGATGACAATGCATGGTTACCTAAGTGATGGGGATTTTTACTCCGTATTTGTGACATACGCCTTATCACAGAGGCCACCCACACCATTCTTTCCCTTTATTTATTCAGTTACAAACATATTTACAATTACATTATTGATGTGAGTGGAGTCGGCTACTTCGTTCTTATCCAAGCGACGACAATGTGATCAATTCTGCACTCTCATTAATTATAAATTGTTCACACTGCCGCTGCCTGGATTCGAACCCCCAACCTAAGTATAAATAGTCCAACGTTTCTTAGACCGCTCGACCATTTAGGGTCTAAAAAAATGTGGAACGCTTCACGATTTTGCGTGTCATCCTTGCGCAGGAGCCATGCTAATCTTTTCTGTATCGTCCCAATTTTAGTATATGTACTGCCGAAGCAAATATGGCGGATAATATAAGATGGTGGACTAGTTTTTTTCAATTGTTTTTGCAAGAAAAACAACAACTTATTTCGGTTTATAAGTAAATGCACAAAACAGGAGTATAATTTTCACAATTTTCAGTATCAATTTATGTCTAGTTGTAGAGTTCCCAATGGATTTTTGATACAACAACACAAGATATATAATAAATAAACCTTTGATTTATTGCTTAAGTGGCTTAAAATGAAACTCCATACAAAGCTATGCATCATCATTCGTTCGTGTAAATAAATTGTATATATATATACAGTGTGTCGCATTTATGATGAAGACACTCTCATATTTTCTTTATTAAGAAGAATATCTATTTGAAATTTGACACAGTCATACAGGATGATGGTTGAGAGTTTTTAAGATACTCAACCGAAATCTGTGTGCTATGGAATGTAAAAACTGGACAAATTGACAAACTCATAATACTTCAATAAACTTGTAATAATTTTCAGTAAGGATTAAAATAATAAAAAAAATTAAAAATACGAATTTTGGCATAAAAATATAGGTATAAAAAAATTTTCTAAGCAACTTTTTCTAATAGTTTTTTTTTTCGTTATACCTAACCATCTTTGACGCAAGGCAAAACATTAGGAATCGGTCGTACTTGTCAACTTGTAGTAAGTTCTGATTTTGGGTAGGTATCTTAAAAAATGTGACCTACACCCTGTGTGACTGTATCAAATTTCCGACCGATATTTCCATAAATTACGAAAATATACGGGTGTCTTCATCTGAGATGCAACACACTGTATGTATATATCATATTCGTTCTTTACGTTTCCCCGTTCGAAACGCGCATCGGTTCTCTTACTGTTTCGGTTTATGCTGCAACATTTTTGTTTGTTTATTGTTTCTATATATATGTATAAAGTCGTTGTATATTATGTTATATTTGATATTAGATTCATGTCGACATACCAATTCACTTCTCGAATATTTTCTACTTAACATCTATGTACGGAAAGACTTTTTTATTTAAAAAACAAACAACAAATTTGAATTAACGTTCACAGGATGATTTTACTGAATCTAGACTGCTAACAAGTAAAATGTTTAATTCCTTAGGCTGAAGTCACTCAATTATTCAGACGTATGTTTTTTAGTTTTAATAAATTATAGTTTAAAAACTATGAAACACACTTTATTGCACTAAAACGAAGATAATAATTGTAATTGTAATTTAAAAGCGCCTCTTCAAAGCGTCTTTTAATCAACGCTAAGAACACTCTCGATCAAATTACCTTTCAAACAAATAACGTCGAAATCCGTTCATTCGTTTAGGAGCCATAGACAGACATATAGATACACAGATATAACACGTCAGCATTTACGTTATGAGCTCACGCTCGATTTGAAACATTAACACCTTTTATTTTTCAAATGGTTGTAATATATGGTTGGAATATTATGGTTGAAACCTATCTACAGTTTTTTTAATTTATTTTTTTAAGTCCTTCAAAAATTATGAGAATTTTTTTCATCACGAAAGTAAAGATTTAAGCAAAAAAATTCGCATTTCAATTAAAGCTAGGATCATTGTCAATCAAATTATAACTTTCAACAAAACAAATAAAAAAAAGGCACAGTCTGTTCATCCCTTTAGGAGACATGATGCCACAAACAGCCAAACAGTTTTAAGGGTAATTTAATGGAGAGTGTTCTTAGCTACGTTTCAAATGCGAGTTAAGGATTCCTTACCCGAAAAATTTGTCGGGGTTTATTAAATTTTGTAAATTTCACTTGTTAAAGAAACCAACTTTATTGAATATGACGAATATGATGCTTAATTTTTTAATAATTTATTGATTTCTTTCAAATTACGTGATTTCTTTTGAAAATATATTTTACACACAACCATAAAATCGCTTTTTCCAGAAAACGCTGAGGTATACAAACAAATAGACAGACAAGTTTCATCTATAACATTTATGGAAGGGGATAATGAGAAGATGAAATAATTAGCAAACAAGACACAATTCTTATTTTTATTTTCTGTCGATAAAAATATATAAAAAAAAAGAATTATAGACCATATAATTATGTAATAGAATGAGGAGGCATTAGACATTAGACAGTAAGTAAGAACCATTTTACCATTTTATTGGTTGTAATGTGTAGCTATATAGTTAGTTTAGTTAGCTGCTATTAGTAACATATTATTTTGTGTAGTTTAATTGTTAACTGTTGTGGTCAGGATATAAATCTTTTTTAACTAATTTGTTGTACAATATGTCAATAGAAGAATAATATCTAGTATTTACTATTTTACTATAAATGTTTGTTAGTATTACACACTTACACAGTCTTGTACAAGTTGATTTATATGTAATTTTGTCTTTATTTTCTAAAAGTTTTAATTTTATACTCCAAATTTTCACTGTTTGAAATCATTGAAATCATGAAAATTAGATTTCAACATTATTTTGTTCAACCAAGTACCTACTTTTGAATTGTAAAGCAGAACTAAGGCCTTTAGAAATTTTTTTTTAGAAAAATGTGATAAAATAAATTTTTTGTTTTGGAATTTGATGAAACTTGATTGGATAGAGTAATTTTGATCCAAAAAGAATAAAAATCAGATTAAATTCTTTGGATGCAGAGTTTTTGAGATAACGCAATTTTTTGATTGATTTTAGTCCGTATCTCAAAAACTATTCGACCAATCATCAAATGCATCCGATTTTTGTACTTTTTGGGTCAAAATTACGAGTTTTGTGGTGGATGGGCTAATTTTGACCCAAAAATTATAAAAAGCAGGTTATTTAATGATTGGATGCACAGTTTTTGAGATAACGCATTTTTTTTATTGATTTTAGTCCGTATCTCAAAAACTATTCGACCAGTCAGCAAATGCACCCGATTTTTGTATTTTTTGGGTCAAAATGACGAGTTTTGTGTGTTTTACGAATATTTAATATGTACAAGGAAGTATGATAGCCATAACAACGTTTCATTTAAAGCCCAGTTGAACCACTGTAACTAATACGGTTGCAAAGGTCCCAAAGTGTACCCATATAGCACAGTAATAGCATATCTGTTTACACAATATGTGTGTACCGGATGTCTTAGTTTCAACTATTTCTTAAAAATATTTCTTCTAATGTTCATCGATTTTAATTTTTAATGTATCTGCCCCCCCCCCCCCCAACGCTCGCAATTTCCGTAATTCGATTTGAATAAAAGGTATCAAATAGGGTTTTGGTATTTGAAAGGTCAAATTAGTTATAGATTTTTTTCTAGGTGCTTAGTTTTCGAAATAAGAATTCTTGAAAAATTAAAAATGCAATATTCGATGTTTAGAAAACTGTGTTATTTTTTCAATGCCTGAGGGAATTCGCTTAGCTATCACAGCTCCTACGTTTCAAATTGTTTTTACTTTCGTAATAGATTATGTATTTTTAAAATAGTCATGAATCTAGTGTTAGAAATAAGATTCAGGATGCTTTTACATCCTGTAAATTCAGTAAACACATAATAGTTAAGATTTCCCTTACAGTACAATACACATTACTCCCTGACTCCTGGAGCTACAACCAGCTATAATAGTACTACCATGGCTCTAATACCATGATGATGTAATTGAATGGAAGAAACCATATTAAATACAGTTGTTATATAATTTATTTGTAATTAATTTTAAGGTATAAATAACAATAAACTTTGTTAGTTTCAAACGGACTAGTGAATCTCTTAGTGCTATTTAATACTTAATTTTAGTACTTACTACGTTGAGAATATTTTAAGAATATTGAAATATAATAGTATGATCTATTTTCTAGGAAATGAGCTTTGATTGTTTATTTTTTAAATTTAAATTATTGGTAAGACAACGAAATTTAACTAGGTGGTTTTGAAAAGTCACTTTCAACCACTTCTGATGAAACTATACCCAGGGCCGGATTTAAATTTCTGCCGCCCTGGGGCACTTTAGAAAATGCCGCCCTATGACTGAAATTTTATTTTAATAGTTTTGATATCTTATTTTTTTTAAAATAGAATAACTTATTAATTGCAGAAAATTTATTATGAATTACATATTATTTATTACTGTTCTTTTAAATTAAAATTAATTAGTATTATTTGATAACTCTCCAATTTTAGGAAAATTCATTGATCAATTAAAGTTTCTGTTATCAAAAAGACTTACATAATTTGAAAATATTTTTAATCCTTCAAAAAAAGTATATTAATTTATCAATTCCAGAAAATAAAAATATCAAATTTTATTTTTGCAAACCTTTATGGAAATAAATTAATTAAACTATTTTAATAGTTTTCACTTAAATTTCCCATATTATAATATACAAAATTTTGATTTGATACATAATGCATAAATTATATTTCTTGAAAAATAAAATGTTTATTTAAAAGAATTAGTTAATTATATATTGTATAGAAAATATTTTCTCACATTCCAAATTTTGCCGCCTTAGAAAATTTGCCGCCCTGGGCACTAGCCCCGACTGCCCCTAGTGTAAATCCACCACTGACCCTAATATGTAGGTACTTTACACAACTTTTATAAAAATGCATGTAGCCTGTTGCAAGTATCCAGAAAATAACTTTCATTGTGGTTAACTAATAGAAAATGCTAAAGACAATTAAAGAGCGACCTAATCTAAAGGATCGGAAATAACATGAGAGATGTTCAATTTTGTAAGCAACTTAAGATACTCTGGGCATCAAGGTATTTTTCACGACAGGACACTAAAAGTAGTTTTGCTCGAAATATTGTTTCAAAATTATTCTTAGTTGTACAAATTTTGACCATATTTTGACAAAATGTACTGATTGAAGAATAATCACAAAAACAAGACAAACTTTTGTAATTTGCATAGACCAAGCATTACGCCAAAAGATTTACCGTTTAATGGATACATGAATTTGGTAGTTAAAGCCGTTCAACCGTAAACTTAACTTCTTTTCCAAAATGTAACTTTCAAGCAATTGATATTTTTGAATAAAAATGAGAAAATTTGTAAGTTTTTTCAATTTCGCTTTTAGTCTGTTTTGATATTATAACCAAAATGTTTGAATTATCCCATACGATCGATAATTTTTAAACAATCTTTTTCAAAATTTTCTCTGATTTTCAAATATAATCAAATTACAAAAAACATTGAAAAAATATCTGGAACATACCCTAGAGATATTAGTAAAAATTTTTCATTTGACAATAAGATAGGAACAAAAACTTGCAACAGGAAATAAAAACAAATGTGACCCATTTTTGTTACATACACCTATTCTGCAGTGTAGGTCGTTGGTATATTCATAGCAAATTTTCTAGGAAATTTCAACTTATTTATCTTTGTTCGGATGACAGTTCATTCAGAAATTGAGGAACTTAAGGACTATTTTTTTGTTTTAAAAAACATCTTTCTTTACTCACGTCCATTATTAATTATTGAACAAAACATTCTTAAGGTGAAAATGTGAATAAAATTTGAAATAAAACCTGCGTATAATGGAGTTTTACGTTTTTTTGGCACAGGTTACATTATCCAATAAAGTTTTAAAGTTTATAAGCTTAATACATTTTATTCGGGCAGAAATAGGAAATTATAGGGAATAAAGAAACTGACAAATTATACAAGTGATGCGCAAATTGTATAGTATGTATTATATGGGAATATCAGTTATGTATGTGTGATATGTATGTATGTGTAATGTGACAGATTCATCAACACTGTCTATACATTGTATTTCTACAATTAACTCAGTCAATTGTTTGTTTTCACTTGTTTTAAATTAAATTGGATGAATTTACTTACTACCACTGTTGAATATGAATGTGTAACGTTATATGGCGTTAAGATACAACAATTACATGCATCCTTGAATCCTGTTGATGTGAAATAGTAATAGGAAGGATATAATAATAGGTATAATTCATTTGTCTCAAACAATTGTTTTAGTAGATTCTAGCCTAGCTCTTCTTCATAGAACGAACGAGCGTACACACTTAAAACAAATGTACGAACGTATATGAACGCTTGGCTCCTTCCGACTATTATGCTTAGTTTCGCGTTATTTCGGAAGATAGTACAGGATGGTTCAAGTTTTAATAAGAGGACAAACGGTAGAGAACGTTAAAGTAATGGCAAAAATAACATTTAAAATTGTGAGTATTGCACAAGGTACTGTCTAGAAGAATTCGAAATTCGGTATGCATTCGGGATTCTTCATGACTTAAGGCTAATGTTCAAAAACTACGAAATTCTTCGACAAGAAAACGGGTCTCGGTATCACAATTTCGACGTTCACCACTGACTTCATCGCAAAGAGAATGTACGTTAAGTACCTACTCTTTCGTTTTGTAATAAAGTCAATGGTTTTGAAGAGATTTTTTAAAACACAAATATGACATGTTCAACTCTCTACCGCTGGTTTTACTAATCTATCATCTTTCGCTTTAAGTCATAGCAAATTCTGAGGTCAAACCAAAATTTTTTTAGTTACTGATTTATTGTTACTGCTAAAAATGTCATTTTTAGGAGTATCAATAGGAGTATCCTGGTTGCCAGAAAACAAGGCTTTCCGTGCTATAAGTGTATCGGAAAATTATCATTATTTTATCGTTATATACCATTTGCTGATGTTCTACTGTTATAACTTGAACCACCCTGTATAGAGAAGTACTCCACTCCTACAAAAATTATTGTTTTATAGCTGGAGTGTGTGTATGTATAGTTAATATCCACGTGACTGTCCCAGTTTTATACTCAGGATCATATTTTTAAATACAGTATGTTCCATGGAAATTCAGCAATTCATTAAATACTCAAACTGATAAACACTTTGATTATGACTATCTCATTATTATTCACTTCTTCATGAACCATTTGGAGCAATCTTCACGGAATCATCTTGGAATAATTCGAGAACAAGAGGTTGTCAAATAATTGCTCTATGCTTAGTGATTCAATTTTCTTATGATAAAGCTGAACACCTTTAATAGTCGTGATGGATTAGAAGACGTAAAGATGCGATATATCTGCCGAAGTCAGCTAGGTATTACTAGCTGCGATGGTTTTGCTTATGTAAATGAAAAATTACAAAAAGTCGAGAAAGTAAATTTTGAATAATCGAGAAAGTAGAAAACAACAACATTATTTGGACATCCTGTTTACCAACAACTCAGGTGGACACCTAGTGCTCAAATACGTTGAAACTCCAAGGACTTCTATTTTTTACAAAAATGTCCACCTGAAACATCCTGTACTTTATAAAAGAAAAAATCAAACAAAAAACAGTAATAATAATGATCATTATAAAGAAAAGGATGAATGAATCACGTCATGAGTCCCTAGGAGGTCGTGTTTGTCTCTTTCGTTGTCTAGTCATAATGTCGTTATGGATTTTAAACTGTCGACTCTATATGTTGTTTAACCTATACACAATTATAATAACTGTTGTCTCCACTTACAAAATTTTACATCATCAACCTTCAAAACAATAGGTGGCCTTTTATTATAAATGTAGGGTAAAACCTTTGATCTTTCTTAGATGATCTTGAATTAAACTAATGACCTGAATAGAATCAATTCTGATATTATTTGACTGGAAATCATTTCTTCAATAGGATACTTTCGGTAGTGCAAAAATAAATTATCTAAATTTTTTTGTAGCTTTTTATTAGGAAAATCAACATTTGGAAGTACTTTTTCAAACATAGAATATGAATACAGAATACCCTATTGTAAATTTAGGATTATTATACCCTAAATATCAAATATATCAGACTATAATAAGTTTAGTCCTAAGTTTGTATCGGTTAGAACAAAATATTGATGCAAGTTTTGCTGTGCTTAAGGTATAGTATCCTTACAGCATTAATCAAATATTTTTCATAAGCAAATGTATAGTTTCGACAAAGTTCCATGTAAAATTAATACAATTGCCTACATACAGACACGCGTAGAAAAAATAAATTAATCACGCACAATAAATCATTTGATTTTCGATGTATATGTTGGGGGAAAAAATTCGCTTTCGACATATATAAATCTAATTTTTTTGTTTGTTTCATATTTTCGTTGTTTCTTCGTCAATTCGTTAAAGAATTATAACTTTTGTTTCGCCATTCAACATGGGGACTTGCTAACATCTATTTCGATATATCAAATATCGAAAAAAACAAAAAAACATACAAACAAGATGTTGCCACCGATGTGTCTTGTTCGTTTAAAAATAAAATATTTGTTAAAGCCTCATCTTTTCTTGTTTGATACGTCATGTTCGTAAATACGCTTCGTGATAAGTTACAATATGTATTGTCTAAAGGGAGTTTCTAAATCTTTCTAGTTCTGATAATTTAGTGACTGTCAATAACAATGATGTTTGATTATTGAATCTTCAATTCGAAGAAATTTACTAGAATACAGTTAAGGTCGTATTAAATGATATCGAAAGGAAATAGGGACTTCCAGAAAAAAAATGACCTATGATTTTTTTACATAAATTGAAAGTAAACAATAAATAAAGACATTCTGCGAAAGAAACACTTTTTTTTGTTAACTAGATTTTTGTTAAATACCATTTAAAGTTTAACACCGTTTGAAAAGCCGAGAATGTGCCGCCATGTTGCTGTGACGTCATGATGCACGTTTACATTTCGGAGCATACGGCTTTAACATGGAACTCGGTGAAAATAGTCAAAATCTTCGGGGAAAAAGTTCGTGCAAGTATTGTTTTGTACCCCAATGCAAAAACACATCGAAAAGCACCCAGAAAAGCTGTTTATTTCGGTGCCCAAAGGAGATAAACGAGCTAAATGGGTAAAACAAGTTCGATGCCCATTGGATGTTTCAGCAATATCACGATTGCATTGTTGTGAAGATCACTTTGGCGTAATTATTTATTTATTTATTATTATAAAAATGGCATTTCTTAACAAATTCATTTTTCTCAATTTTTTTTTATTTAAAAAAGTGCATAAATGTAAACATAACCTCTAAAATTTGACGTAAGTATTTATTTATTTATTATTGTAAAAATGGCATTTCTTAACAAATTCATTTTTCTCAATTTTTTTTATTTAAAAAAGTGCATAAATGTAAACATAATCTCTAAAATCTGACGTAAGTATTTATTTATTTATTATTATAAAAATGGCATTTCTTAACAAATTCATTTTTCTCAATTTTTTTTTTATTTAAAAAAGTGCATAAATGTAAACATAACCTCTAAAGTTGGTTTTATTTTTAGTTTGTTACATTTGTTTTTGGTTTATTGTTTTTAAAAATTTCGTTTGCCAGTTTTTCTAAGTTTTTGGTTTCATTTAAAAAACTTTTTGTTGTTTAAAAAACTCACTTGGTGCAAATACGTAAGTTATCACACACGAAAAGCAATGTCAACAATGCCTCACAACATGCATCGTGACGTCACGTCGGGGCCGTTCAATGACAGCGCGTTTTCGTCCATTTGAATACTTTGCAACTTTAAATGTTATTTAACAAAAATCTAGTTAACAAAAAAAAGTGTTTCTTTCGCAGAATGTCTTTATTTATTGTTTACTTTCAATTTATGTAAAAAAATCATAGGTCATTTTTTTTCTGGAAGACCCTATTACAGCCACCTGAATTCTTTTAACATTGACAATTTTTAGGAAAATTGTCTTCTGAGAGAATAAATTTTCATCTCAAAATTTCGAATGATATTAAATAATTTAGCAAATGAAAATTTCTGTTTTTCCACACCTTGTTTATCCATCGATTTGTCTCATTAATGAAGTAGACCTTTCAAATACTCAAACCCTTCTTGTTACCAAATTTTATTTAAATCGAACTTAAATTGCAACCGCTATAGAGAATTTACAGGCACATGAACGTATATTTACATATGTATATACATACATACATACATACATTTTAACGATGGTCATTTTTGACATCTATTAGGTAGAATCGATGAACATTTGAAGAAATTCTTTCAAAATTCCATCATCAGTACAAAAGGAATAGCTACATTTCCTTCGGTAATTCGCTAAAAGGTTGCTGGAAAGAGTAAAAGTTAGAGTTACTGTCCGACCACGGTGTTATAGGTTGGTTCATTTGGTAATCGATAACGTTCATCTAGGAAACAGTTTTTTAATTTCAGCAGCCAAAAGTCGAGTATTTCGAAAAGGCCGGATTTTGCAGGCAAAAGTGCAAAGGAACAAAGGGTTTTTAAAATTTTCAAGCAACATGCATGTCAGATTATTAACTAGTAATTTCCATATGCCTGTATCTCGAAAACTAACCATCTTCGGATTTAATAACTTGTGTGGAATTTTGAACTATTTTTTAAGATTCTTTGAATTTTCTCTAACTTTCAGAAATACTCTGTATGTGACAACAATTTCCTTATTGAATATTTAAGAAACTGTCTGTACCTAGAAAAAAACCGTAGAACATAGAAAACATACACATTGATAAAGATCTCGAATATATAGTTCTCTTACAGAATTATATAAGCCTTGTTGTACAATATAATATACGTTTGAAAATACATGTTTTGATAATCTGAACTTGACATCCGGTTTGCGGTAGTTTCCGTTTGTTGTGTGTCTATTTATATGTGTATATATCTTCAACTGTGTCTTCCATTCACCACTTACCCATACCACAAACTTACCAACTCCATCAAATTGTTATGTTACCAATTTCATATTATATATATAAATTGTATCTACTGACATATTAAAATTATTATTTTATCCGAAATAATTCTATAAGACAATCGTAACGGAGAGAAATCTATAGTTTTTTTATTATTTTGACAAAAACATGCTTTCTTTATTGATAAAAATAATAATTTTTAGTGAATTTGATATTCCATTGGGCAAAAAACTTAAAATTGGAATTTTTTTTTAATATATATTGAAAATTTGATGTACAAAATATAATTGAAAATTGTTTTCGGTTTATTTTAGATATGCCTTTAAGGTAGTTGTCCCGCGATTGCAATGTATAAAGAAATTTACAAAACTTGACTGATTCAAGATTTGCTTGTCAGATAATTTTAATTAAATAATCCCACTTCTAAACGATAAATTTTAGTGGAGGAGATATGGAAAGATTTGTGTAGACAAGAGATAACTATAGTAGAGTATTGTTTTTGTACCAGAAACAACCATAGTAGAAGTATTATAAACAACTGATGACACACGTATTGTGTGCGTGAAACTTCCGTTGGTACAGTATTAGATGAAAAGTATACCTCATTTCACTACAAACCCATATACTGTTACTGTGCCCATAATCCAAAACTTTTTGATAATATTGTATCACGGCAACATCGTTAATAAATTCAACATCAAAAATGCAAGGGCAAGTAACTCTGGTGTCAAGTTCTCAAGAAAATACCCTAAAATTTGTTGTAGTTAGGAAACATCCTGTAATTGGATTGATTTAATAACGATAATATGTAAAGTGTTATGATATTTTATACCCAAGATACTGATAATATTCAACTGACATAAATCTGTGCTTTGTGCATAAAAGCTGTCAAGTGGTAATATTATGTATATATATAAACACTTTTTAATCAATTATATTTAAATGTCCTGTGAGTCTGCCTGCCTGTCAACAAAATAAATGGAACATCACCTCAAGGAAATCACAATGTTCACAGAAATTTGTATTTTTACATCAAAGTTATGTATTTTTATTATGAAACTAAATTTTTACATTTATTTCAAATTTTTATATAGAATAGAATAAAGACACGAAGAGGTTACATATAATTTGAGTCACTTACATAGGACAAAAGTGAAGGAATTGGTTGCTTCCTAGACCTTTACTTAGACTTCCTAGAGTTTTATGGTTTTTTTCCATTTGTTTAAATCAAAGTTCTGCTTCAACCCGTCGTAAATGGCAGAAGGTTTTTACAGAGTAGTTTCATTTTCTATAATTCTCTGTTTATTGGATAAGGTATACTTCAAAGTTGGTACCATATAACTTTCCTAAAAAATTTCGCTCTTAGAGTAGAAAAATAGTGAATGAGTGACCCACTTCTTATTCACCCACTAACTTTCATGTGTCAAGCGATTCTGAATACACCAGAAAACGAGGATTAAACCTCTTAATTCTACCTACACAGCTATGATTGACCTAAAAATTTGACGGTAAGTAAATAAAACCCCAAGAAACAATAGTTCTATGGTGCCGAGTGGTGTATGAGATCAAGGGGTATCACCCGTTCTAGGGGGTTACTACTCCCTGGAAAGTTTCCGAGTTATTGACGATTGAAATTCGAATTATTTAACGTCAAATAACTAAAGCGTTTTTTGAAAAAGTATATCATACAACTTTTAAAGTAGGTACTATATAAAGGTTGAAAATAGAAAAAGTTTCAAGTCCGGAGTTAATAAAGAAAGTTTCTTGTGCCTTTTTTAATATTTTTTTCAGCACAAAAACTGATGAATTTACCAAAGGAAGGAACTAAAGTTCATGCTTGCCACTTGAAAATTTACTTTATTTAGGTACTGAAAACATGCTCAAAAAGTTCTAACAGTTTGGGATACATAGTTTTTGAAATAATGGAATTAAATTTTAAAAAAATTTTCGAAAAAACTAAAAAAATTGTCAAATCTAATGAGGACTTCTTTCTTTATGGTCGAATTAATTACTTATGTATAAAAAAATTTAATAGCCATATTTAAGTAATTATTATATTTTCTACATTGATTTTCAAAAATAATTCTTAAAAAGATTTTCAATTCTCCCTTTATAGACCAACCGAATTGCATTTTTTTAAGGAAAAAATTAGTTGCAGGATCGGACCCATTTTTTTGTGTAGGACTAAATGTGTATAACTGAGGAAAAATATTTAAAACAGATGAATTTGACCGGAATGGGGTGCGCCGGGGGTGGAAATAGGGAGCAAGTGGTTTTTAGCGATTTATGGCTAAAGTATTAATTATACAGAAAAAAGTTAAATAGAAAAGTTCTTGGCAATAAAAAAATACATAACTTTTGTGCTTACCATTTTTTCACATAACCTCAAATTTAACGAGTAAAATGTAAAAAACTAATTTTTTTGTTTTTAGCGTTTCTTTTTTAGAAAAAAAAATCGGAAAAACTGGATATGTTGAGGAAACGTTCTGTGTTTTATTACCAACAAATTGTTTTTTTATTTTTAAAAAAAAGTTAAATAGTTTTTGAGATATTCAATTTTTTGGCAAAAACCACCCCTTTTTTCAGCTGGATGAACAATCTATTTTTTTTCATCGTACAGTGTTGACCATGGTCTCATTTTCTTTGTTAAGATGTATATTTTCATTTAAAAAAGTAAAAACATATCATTGCAATGAAAAAACATTGTTGAAATCGCCAAAAACTAAAAATTCAATTTTTTCATTTACACATTTTTTCAATGTCTATGATAATTATACAATTAAAAATTAAAAACTTTATAATTAATATTTTTGCTATCTGACATTTTATATATAGATATTAAAAAAATTTTCATTATCATTGCTGGGAATATTAGCTTTTTAAAAATAATTGAAAGAAAAAAAGTAAAAATTTTAGAATTTGGAACAGTTTTATATTTTTAATATTATACAAACTTAAACTTAAACTCCTCAAATTTTTTCTCGCCGTTAATTTTCTTCGTTCTCTTCGGGTTCTTCTTCTTTTTCTTTCTCTTCCTGGTCGATTATTGACGCAGGTTCTATAGCAATTCCTTGTTCTTCATCTTGATCAGAATCGTCATTACGGTCATAAAATACCACCTCAGCATTAGTGCAGTTTTCTAAATCGTGACAGTTAGTACATAAATTAGTACATTTTAAGGCATGTTTTTTTCTGCAACTACATTTGGAGGTTGTACATCCTTTTTCACACTTGCAAGAAATTCTGTCCAATAGATTTTCCAATTTTTGAAATAACATGCATAGTCAGTGTTGATTTCATTATATATAACACATACATACCTGATATTCAAGTAGAGAACATACTATAAAATTTTCGCCTAATTTGCGCCCTCACGGGTAAACAGTGATGTTTACGAAAAAATGTTTCAACTAAAAGTTGTTTATTTTTTTATAAGGAACATTTTTTATATTTAAACTTTTGTTCTATCTCTAACGGTTTACAAGATGGGTCCTACGGACCGCAGACCCAATTGGCCTATGATGCTCATTTACGAACTCGACCTCACTTTTGACGTCCTGAGTACGCTGTAAAAATTTAAGCTCGATATCTTTTTTCGTTTTTGAGTTTTCGTGTCCACAGACGGACGGACGGACGGAAATGCTGACTAATTAGGAGATTCTATGAACACCTATACCAAAATTTTGTGGGTAGCATCAATATTTTTAAGCGTTACAAACTTGGGACTAAACTTAGTATACCTTGCATATTACATATATGCATGGTATAAAAATCGAAAACATTAATTATGAACGCGGTTTTAATTTTTAATTGTATAATTATCATAGACATTGAAAAAATGTGTAAATGAAAAAATTGAATTTTTAGTTTTTGGCGATTTCAACAATGTTTTTTCATTGCAATGATATGTTTTTACTTTTTTAAATGAAAATATACATCTTAACAAAGAAAATGAGACCATGGTCAACACTGTACGATGAAAAAAAATAGATTGTTCATCCAGCTGAAAAAAGGGGTGGTTTTTGCCAAAAAATTGAATATCTCAAAAACTATTTAACTTTTTTTTAAAAATAAAAAAACAATTTGTTGGTAATAAAACACAGAACGTTTCCTCAACATATCCAGTTTTTCCGATTTTTTTTTCTAAAAAAGAAACGCTAAAAACAAAAAAATTAGTTTTTTACATTTTACTCGTTAAATTTGAGGTTATGTGAAAAAATGGTAAGCACAAAAGTTATGTATTTTTTTATTGCCAAGAACTTTTCTATTTAACTTTTTTCTGTATAATTAATACTTTAGCCACAAATCGCTAAAAACCACTTGCTCCCTATTTCCACCCCCGGCGCACCCCTTTCCGGCCAAATTCAGCTGTTTTAAATATTTTTCCTCAGTTATACACATTTATTCCTACACAATAAAATGGGTCCGATCCTGCAACTAATTTTTTCCAAAAATTATTAAAATCAGATGTATTTAGCCTGGATTATTATTAAAAAACTAAGTTTACCCAGATACATAATACACGCATTAGAATACTTAAAAAATAAATGATACCTTTGAGGCATTGGAAAATACATTTTTAAAAGCTTGTGTGTTTTTTTTACAAATTAATAAATTGAACTGAAAAATATTAAAAAGTTTTTCGTATACGCAAATTCTGCTTGTTAAATTAATGACAATTAAAAACTTTCTTTTTATACTAAAAACTGGAAATAATTTCAGGAACATTTACAAAAAAAAAAAAGAAAAAATGGAAAAAAACAGTATATTTGAACTTATTAAACAATAAAATTATGAACAGTACATTAAACTTCTATTTAACATAAACATAGGAGATTTTATAATGAGTAAACGAAACGATAATTAAATTTAAATGACAAGTCTTGTTATACGTTAACGTTTTAAATATATTTAATATTTTATTTACACGTGAAAGCTATCATTTAGTTTACAGACATTCGAGGAAAAAATCATATTTTACAAATATTCAAAATGGATTACATCAGGTTAGAATCAAAAACTTTTTTGACGTGGGAAATATCAGCTATTTATGAGAATTTTTTGAGTAAATAATAATTTTATACTTATGAACCTCATTTTGCGATTCAACATCAAAGTTCTGACATATCGGTGGAAATTGCTCCAGGATATCTCCTTTTGTATATGATTTTAGCCAACTATCTCAAAACATATTCATTTTAAACTCATCAAATAAACTCATTTTGTATTTTTTTTATAAATTTTTCTCGATTTCTACAATTTTTTTAAGGGATAGTTCTTACACAGGTGAATGGTAGCAAAAACCTAAATTCTCAGATAAAAAGGTCAAAAATTAGTGGGTTTCAACAAATAAATTCCCACGTCATTAAAATCCAAAATAGTGAATTTTCGCTCTATCACATTCAAATTTCATCCAAATTTACTAAATTTGTATCATACTTTTCAAATTTGTATGCACCCCTTAACGTGGGAACCCCTTGAAAAATTTTTTTTTTTTTTAATTACTTTAGAATTTAATGTAACTTTGTTTATAAGGTAACATTAACCCAAAAGGAACTTAAAACGGGTTTATTTTATGACTAGATGGATGGTTTTTGGGAAATCACCTAAATTGCTAAAGACGGGGAGCGGACGTTAGGGCATCAATTGAGAATTTTATACTTTTTGGATCCTGGTTATTCTAAATAATCCAAAGACAATAAAATTTTGGTTAATTTTGTCATGGAACGACAAGGTTGTGAGATATTGACTGAAGAAATTCGTTGAGATATAAATAAAGGCTTTTAGTCTTTATATCAGAAATTATTCTTGATAACGTTAGGGATTCTTTTGCATTTATGGTTCAAAGATCTTTATCCAAATTGGAAATAAAAACATTTTGTGTCGAATGATACCCTGTAAGTAGACCTGTTAGTTTTATTTAAAATTCAAAACAACTTGTCAGTAAGTCAGTCAGTCTGAATGTCAGTTTTAAGTAATATGAAAACATATTTTCCTAAAAGATAATATCCTTAGTTATTATAGAGTTTTGCTTGCTTGTGTACGCCTAACATCAACGCACAGCGATACAAACAAGCAAAGCCAATCAGAGCCTTGCCATATATATTATAATATAGTAGAGTGAAATTACGCCTTGTGTATGGATTAAAAGTTCGAGCAGCGAAACTTTGGGGTTTTTCTTTTCACATCAAAATAAGTATTTTTTGAAATTTTTTACTTTCCCGGAGTGGTGCAACATGTTTAAAAAACAAAATGGCGTCAAAAATGGAATTTTTTTCAGAAATTTTATCATTTTTATTTTATATTCGCAAAAGGGGACATCGGTGGATATCCAAATTTGGTAGGTTTGTAGTCAATGTTAAGAACTACTCCTCATATTTTTTAGCGACCCCAAAAACCCCTTTATACGTCATAAAAATTTTGAATTTGCAAAAATATGAAAGCGGGACGGGGAGGGGTGGATGTTGTAAAAAGGGCTATATTAATAAAAACATCTAAAGTTTTGGGTTACTTTAGCATTTTAAACTATTTTCACCTCTTTTTAAAATCTTTTAAGATACATTTATTCCATACACCCCTTCCCCCTAACAGCGCGAGGGTTAAAACTTAGAAATTTTGCTTTAAACCATATAGACCTCTTTTAAAAATAGTTTCCTGAAGCCAAAGCAAAAAACACCCCCCAAAGCCAGTCCATACACCCCCCAAACAATTATTTCCAGAAAGTGTTAAATTTTCCGTTTTTCGCAAAAATATGGATCAAGGAGTCATTTTACGGGTAAGCTACTTATTATAAAATCAAAAAATAATAAAAAATGCTACAATTTAAAAAAAATTTAACTCCGTAGGACAAAATGGCATAAAATGGCAGCAATTTTAAACAATTTACTAAATTGGAAATTTTGGCCAAACTATCTAACGGATTTCGCTAAAATTGTAATGAAACCTACTATTGATATTATTTTCATTAAAATCAATCAAATATTTTTCAAGTTACAGTCAAAAGAACTGTTTTACCATGTTTAAGTATACATATATATATAACTGGGACGGGAAGGGACGAAACAACCCCAAAAGAATAATAGGAGTAGTTCTTATCATTGACTACAAACCTACCAAATTTGGATATCCACCGATGTCCCCTTTTGCGAATATAAAATAAAAATGATAAAATTTCTGAAAAAAATTCCATTCTTGATGCCATTTTGTTTTTTAAACATGTTGCACCACTCCGGGAAAGTAAAAAATTTCAAAAAATACTTATTTTGATGTGAAAAGAAAAACCATAAAGTTTCGCTGCTCGAACTTTTAATCCATATAACAGCCTTTTTTTGCTTAGATTTACTCCAGTAATATAGTTTAGTTCTTCTTCTTTGAAATTAATCTTAAACATAAATTTTATAAAACAAAATAATCTCGTTTTGAGCCCTCAAAACATACAGAAAATATCTTTAAATATGATTTTATGATTGAATAAGGATTACAGTTTTTTATCAGTAAATATGTATATAAATTATAATGTGTAAACGTGATCCAAATTATTATAACTTTTAAACTAAAGTAATTAAGGATAAAAAGGTTTTTAGAATAGTTCTGCTCTGTTCTTTTTTGGAACTACGTTCATTATCGCACGTTATCGTTCTGATTTGCTTGCTGAATGGGAGGTAAAAGTGCAACAAAAAAATAACGACCATTTTCACCTAGGTCATCTAGGAAACAAAAATTTTTTCCAGCGATTCAGCTTGCCATGAATTTTGAGAATATGCAAAAAATATTTTTATAACTTATCAATTTGTATTTTTTGTCACAATTTTATGTTTTATCACTTAAAAAAAACTGAGTTGGGAAAGAGAGTTCAGAAGTTAATGATAACAGAGATAATATAAAGTAAGAACAAAGAAACTTTTATGTTATTACATAATAAATATCTTGATCAGACCAAATGCAAGCTCATATTGGGTTGACTACTAAATCAGAAGTATGTCTTTTTGAAACTAATCTTACAATTTATGAATATAGTAAAAAGTAAAAGTAGCTATGAAATTGAATTCTTTAAAGAATAAAACACTTAGATCATATATTTTAAATAGATAAGCCCAGTGTATACCAAGTATATATATTTTGGCGTCACAGAGTAGATTAACAAAGATGAAAATACAATATTCAAACAGCTGACGGAGAAACACCATTTTGGAGGCCTGGTATTCAATGCGCATGATCGTATAACCGGAATCAGCTGCTTCAATGATGTGTTTATATTTCAAATTCACATGTGCTTAAAATAAATAAATAAAATTTAATTTTGCTTTAACGTTCAAACGAGTAATATTGTTAAATAATTTTGTGTTAATTCTATGAAAAAAATTTTTGAAAACGATAAAATGGTAATTTGTACAAAATATACTGTTTTAATTTTATTTAAAAGTGGTATAGTCTTATTTTAAATACGCGCCAGGATATTATGTTGTATATTAAGACATGCGTATTATGACCAGGCCTCGACATTTACTATCCTTGTCAATCTACTTTGAGACGTGGTTCTCACTCTATTGGCAATTCCAGTAGTGAATTTTCAAAGATAAAACACGTATTTGACTTCTTAAATAACTATCTTAAATTTTCAGAAAAAAATCTTGTAAATACAAAATTAAGCGCTACATTTATAATGTACGAAGGTGCGAAAGGAACATAGTTCCTGCCGGATGTTCCACGACACCTATCGTTTGTTTTTTTTAGAGAAGGTAGAAAGATTAAATTTAATGAGTATGAAGAAACTTAGGTTAATTCGGCTTACGAAAAACAAAAGTCTAGATAATGAAAAACATATTGTTCAAATTTGATAACAATATTAATTTAAATTCTTACCCAAATCTTTTTTACAAATTCCAAACATATGGACGGCATAAACATTGTAAATGTAAAGAATAGAAAACTTCGACTCACCTGTAAATAAAAAAATATATATATGAATACACAAAATCAATTTAGAAAAACTATAAAAAAAGGATTCAACAGAAAATTGGTACTTAATATCCTTTTTAAATTGAAATAAAACAGGGAAAAAAAAATCGAGGACATTTCTTCTTTCTCTCATAATATTAAACTGATTGATAGATTGATAGTAGATAACGAAAAAATAAAATATATATAATCGAAACTGGTTTTATTTGTTCGAATTATCTATATCATATTGTTATTCTATTTAAAGTGGTTTTTTTTTGGGGGGGGAGGGTATTGTTCTTATTTCTGTACTAGCAACTTCCCCCCCTCCACTATTTGCCATCGGCACCAATTTCTATAACTGCAAATGAACTTTTCTTATCCTGTATATAAGCCTTCGAATGCATTCGATATGGGATCTGTATATGTATACTTGTAGCTATCGTTACATTTACGAAAATAATCATCTTATTCTTTAATATTTTTCGACTTGTGTAATATTTTCTAATTTCGAAGACATAGAGAAAACTCGATAATTCGAGATAATATAATACTTTCTAAGTTCGTACATAATATTTATATAAACATCCCTATAATATATAAAGCCTAAGTGGCCGAAATAACACGTGCACAAATAATTTTATAGCTCTCCCTAATAATATTATTACATAATGTATGTGAGAATATGTCCTGTGTCATAAGAAGGAATAGAAAGGCCAAAGGTCCTGTAGGAATGTTGTAGTAGAAAATGGAAATTGAAACATATTATGAATGGATGTAGTATTCGGATATATTTGTTTGTATGTATGAAGGTATATCTTTAAGAAATGGAAAAAATCCGTTTTCCTTACAGAAAAAAAAAATCGTATTAAGCATTAAAGTTGTAAACATACATTTTTCTATCTAACGGGTGATTTAAAACTTATGATTCTAAGAAAAAAAAACATTTTTAAAAGCTTCAAATTAAATTTCAACGATTGAATGCAATTTAAAAATCAAGTCAAGTTTATTACAAACTATCTGTAGGTCAGTAACAACAATCTTGATGTAGTTGACACAATCACATATGGACTAAACAAAATAGATATGTGTTCATAGTAACCAAATCCTCTATTTAAAAAAAAACGCAAAGAAAATTTCTTTTAATTACATTTTTATTTTTCATCAAAAAATTACATGACTTTAAACTAAAATCAATTTATTTCATAGAAGTAATGATTTTGTTGATTTAACTTCAGTGATTTTGTATCCATGAATTCATATTTTAAATTCAATCCCATTCTATTGTAAATACAAGTATTTAGCTGTATTTGTTCCAATTATTAGTAAATTATTTGAAAGTATTTTTAGATAATTTCAATATGAAACGACCAATTTTGCGATGAGGTTGTCATAATTTTAATTTTTTTCCAGTGTTTTTTAAAACGTTTTAGCATAAACACTCTGTACAAACTAAGAAACCAAAAAGATTTTTTTCCATAATCTAATCGAAAAAAATATTATGTCGTTGGCGAATGTTGTCTTTAGATTATATCGTAATCACTAAAACAGATTTTTGTTTCTCTGTATCTACCCTACATTTCCATTGTATCGGGTTTTTTTCTTACGTAATGGATTTTACAAATATTGGTTTATGTATTTTTTCCCCGACTGATGGGAAAATGTATTTTAATAATTTATAAGCTCGTATTGAAAATAAAAATATCATCAGTTAAGTGAGAGTTGGACTGACACATTTATGGTTTCGTTCCACAGAAATATTCGGAGGTATATGGCGGCTTACCTTTTAACCAAGGATTAAAATTGGGCAGACTATTGTTGACAATTCAAACGGATTTCCCCGCAATTCCATTTTTGAATTGATATGCGACAATTTAGTTTTCTTGACAATAGCCTCCCAAATTTCTATCTTTATTAAAATGTGTAACACAACTTTTTTAAATTTATCTTAAAAAGTTCTTTAAAAATTTGTGAAAGCTTTGTATGTTTGTTTATCTCAAATTTTGAACCTTAATTTTAAATCAGTTATCCTTAACCCAATGAGCCAAAATTTTGCATAGACGTTTAGTTTGGATAACATTGCATGGTTTGCTATGTGACGTCATTCTTAATACAATATAGTGGACTGCCCTAGGTGAATATGAGTATCAAATGAATGGGTTTGCTGAAAACAATAAGAATAATAATCTAAAATCCCTTCCACCTTTTGATATACGTACCTCTCCTAGTTTTTGGATAAAAAATTTAGGAAAAATTCTAGGAAAACCAGTATTTGTATTTAGAAAATCAATTTTAAATTATTGGATAGACGTTTCGATTTAGAAGAAAGATTTCTTAAAATATTCATCTTATAAACTTAAATATTTTATGATTTCTAGGTTTTTTTTCCGCTCAAAAGATGATTCTTAATATAAATAAAATATGAAATTCTATTACAAATAAAAGTTTGAATACTCTTGGCAAGTTTGAATGTTTGATTATTGGTCTCATGGTCATCTTATACATACCATTTTAGTGATGATAAACTTTATGAGAAGATCTTTTACTTACCGTATAGTGGATGCGATATTTATTTGATGTATAGATTGGGTCATAAATCAAAGTTGGAAAAAAATAAAAGTTTTTTAATTTTAGTGCCAGTGAATTGATTTTTACCCGACTGAGCAACGCAAAGGAGTGGTAATGTGTTTATCAGTCTTTATATGCGTGTTCCTATATGGCACACTAGAGACCAAACGTTGGCCGATTTTGATGATCCTAGCATCAATCGATTTGTCCTAACCTTTTGAGTGCTACTGAAGATATAACAGTAATGAAAATTCGATCAATAGGCGCCATATTGTGAAAAGAATGTCTATGTATTCCTATGTAGCGCAATAGTGACCAAACTATTTATTTGATTGAACGGGTCTCTTTCAAGATATGACTATCAGTTTTCTAAGGGGGATAACATTAAACAAAAGGAAATACTTACGTTTTTCCAAGCCACCCAATATAAAACGATTGGGTTTTCGTGTAAATAATAAAGAAAACAGTAAAAAAATATGAAGCTTTTACTGTACGTTCCTTATATACACAAAGCAGTAACTAGGAACTACAGAAGTGTGGTCATTGGTCAATCAATACCATTATACATGTATGCACACCATTCTACCAGTAGTACAGAAACAAAATTTATGTAAAGAGGTTTAACTTTACTATTTACTTAGGATGATGAAACTGACCAAAGTTAGTTGAAGGTTACTTACCTTATACAACTATTGCGATAGAGAAAATTGGTGAATAGAAGAAAGTTATCTAGGCAAGCTTTCTATCTAAGTTGACCCAAGGAATTTATTTTATTTGAAATCTCAGATAAAACGAAACAATTGAATATTGTAATCTCTTATTTCAACAATTTCCAAATTTATTCGCATTTCACACCACTATTAAAAGTTTTAACAACCACAGCCGCAACTGCATCCGTGGATACGAGCCTCCAAACATCTTCATCCGTATCCGCGAATGTCAAAAATAGGGCTACTCACCAGAAACATTGTGGGTATCGCCAACCAGTATTGGTCTGACGTCCATAATGCATTAACTTGTTCGCCATAACTATTGCTAGTGATATCCACAAAAAATATTTTAGAACCGTGCACATAATTCAAAAATTATGGATGACCTTGACAATCTTCCCATTCATGAATTGAGAGATATATTGGAGTTTACTTTACTATTACCATATAAAGCGACCTCCGTACCTCCCCCATCACACCCCGCTACATTTATAGCTCGCTCTCCCTCTCAATCTTTTTAACCTTATCATATCATGATGGTATTTGGACAGAAAACTTGTATGTTTATGTATGAAATGATATATTTATTCATTCAACTGGTTTTATTGATGGACAAATACTCATATATTCTCGTTCATTCCTTTCTTCAAGCTCTATGGATATTTTGTATTTGTGAATCATGTTTATTTGGTCATGTTTATTCATTTTCTAAGAGAGTAATCGGAGATTTATTATGCATTATGAAATGCATTTTTTATGTTTCATGGTTGATTTGATCGATTATCTATTTGCTATTTGAAAATATGAAAAAAAAGATTTCGATAATTATTGATATTTTTAGCTGCTCACGGTAGGAAATTGTGGGTATAACTATTTCAATATGAAAATTACCGCAGGAGGGTTAAGTTTATTGGAATTTTTAAGCTTTTATAAAACTAAGAAAATCGATAAAATTGCTATGAGTCTAAGCTAATTTGATAAAAAAAAAATGAAAATCTGCATAAAAAGTGTATTTGAATTATTTTCGAACTAAGCAATTATCAGAAATCAATCCCGATGTCTCCAGAAACTCTGGTTTGAGTCAAATAAGCTAAGAATATGTTTTCAAACAAATGTAATGACAAAACTCAACAAAATTCACTTAAACTTGTATACAGATTATCATTATTTCTTTTCAAATAATTCAAAAAAATCAAATCCAGAAAAAGTCAGATAAAGAAAGTATTCTATTTAATTTCGACTAAAAACCAACTGAATAATTGTGTTTGTACAACGGATATCAATTAAAATTTAAATAATTAAACGAATCTTGTAATTCAAACAACTCGTATCGAACTTTTAATTCAAACAACTATTTACATTAATTGAAAACAAACACACAAAATTTATTTGAAAAAGGATTCTACATGGGGGTTATTTTCGATATTTTCTAAATAAACTTTCTAAATAAAGATTTTTCCTAGATTTAAATAAATATAAACCTATATTTAAGTATATAAAATAGAAACCATTTTCCGATCAATATGTTTAACGACAGACATTTTTATGTCGTGGAAAATTACTCTCTTTTATTTGTTATATATGGTTCAGTCATCGGTCAATCGTTACTAATCGAACTTTACGATTGGACAATTTTTTTTTTCTTCGACATTTTAAGTAACAATATATTTTTTGTTTTGTTTTTATTATGCTTTTCAAATCAAGTTTGTTTATATAAAACTTACCAAATTTTTCAATTTAACAATTGTCAAATATATCCAGCTCTGACGTTTCTGGTTCACTGACGTTTTCTGGTTTTCAGAACAAGTACAAGAGTACTAAGTATTATATTAAAAAAATATAAGCGCCGACTAGTGAATCTTTTGTAGGTTACAACCTGAACTTTACACATGAACAATTTTGGAGAAATTAATAATTATACAAATGGATCCATTCGCGTATTTTCTGTAAATTACTCAAGAAAATCGATTTTATCCAAATCAGGGACAACAATATGTTCCCGATTTCTTACAATTTTCTTTCAACCAAGATTAAAATTCCATTACATAGAATTACAATATTAAAGTAACAACAAAATGTAATTAATTACAAAATGGCATTAGTAGTCTCTCAAATCAAATCAAATAAATAAATAAAAAAGTAGAAAAGAAAAACAAATTTTTTATTGTTTCAAATAAATAAATTGAAAGCACAAATTTTAAAGTGTAGAAAATTGGATAGTTAAATAATTTTATATGTTTTTGTAACCTAATTTTCTTCTTTCGTTGAATTTTCATTCGTTACAGATTTAACGTTAATATATCTTCTAGCGTACAAGGTGTACCAGTTTGGAACGTCCCAACGATTAAAATTGATATACAAATAGTTTAAGAGCTAGCCTGTCACAAAAAAGTTGATTTCAAGACGACTAGATTATTAATATTTTTTTTCTATTGCTCATTTTAGGAATGAAGAGCTTCTATAGGGATACAAGAAAAGCAGAATGATTTTCCTTAAAACGAATTTAAAATCCACAATTTTCACAGTTTTCTTCGGCAGTACGCATGAGTAAACGTAACCGTAGTCTATTGCAAGTTTTTTTAAGTTTCTTCTTTTAAAAAAATTCTAAACTATAGGAACGAAATGAGTCGAGTTGATATAACACTTTAATAAGTCGGTAGAATGCAAGAGACATGCTGCGGCTGTATCACTTGTCTCGCGGCATCACTGCTAAGTAGGCTTTCAAAAAACCTGTCACAGACACAAAAATAAATTTCTCATTAAATGTCTAAATGATGGTCTGCCATATTCTCCATGGGAACTGATTCTAGCGCTGTCTAGTGGAAGAACAAAGAAGCTGTCTATGACAAGTCAAATTTATGCATAGGTATGATTGTTTATTTATATTTTGATAATGAGTGAAATAAAAAAAATTATTTAAACTATGTGATGTGCCACAATGCAGAAAAAGACGAAAGTGCGATTCATCCAGTTTTCATAAATTTGACTTGTCATAGCTTCTATTTTCTACCACCAAACAGCGCAAGAATTAGTTCCCATGGCGAATAAAATGTTATTGTTTTCATTGTATTTACATGGTGACATTTAAGCAATAAATTATTCATTCACTATTAAATTTTAAAACGTTGTAGTTCATGTCTTTTGATTCTTTCCGTTTATTTTAGCTACATTCGAAAGATTTAATTATGATCTAAACGATCAATTAGTTTGGATACCGGGAATCGAACCCAAATCTCCTGGCTGGGAGAAAATAAGGCAGATACCTTGTGTTATTTGATTTGCAAATAAAAAAACGTCAAGAACTTTGCACATTCTGTACATACAATTCTTTAGCTATTTACGATATCATTGAAAGGTGAAGACAGATATATTACAACACGACACACTTACACACACGTTTTCGCCTCCACAATCAAAACATACATATCGAAGACGTAGAGAAAATCTAATTGAATTACATGATGTCGTAAAGAAAATGCTATATATATGTACATAGCTCTTATATGTGCTTTTCCGTTCTTTTATTAGTACCGAAAAACCTCATACTCAATATGATTTTGAAGGTTTTTTGTTCCCAACATTGACTGAAGAGCTGTATCTACACATAAACACAAACACATTTTGGTTGTCTCGGTTGAGTTTTATACTCTTTGTTTAGAGCTGTGAGGAGTACACAGGAAGCTTGTACAGAAGGCTCACTTATGAGTTTTATTTTACCTAAAAATAATACGGAAATACTTTCAACTAAATCCCAATAGTGCTTGAATATGCATTCTTCGAAATTTTAAAAAATACGCGTTATACATAGAATTCACAGAAAGATAGAAAATTCGAAAGATAACGTTCCTAGGTTTTGTTAAGTAAAAGCGGCTGTCCTGTGGTGATTGATGGGATGATTGGGCATACCCGATCACTTCTCGAGGAGACATTTGAAGCCGTTTAGGAACTGCAAGAATGCTTTGACGTCAACGAACATGAAATCGGAGAGGTCGGCAAAGGAAAGCTGGCTCAAATTGTTTCTTCTCGTCATGGAAAGAGCTGGTTTAGTGACAGAGACGACTAGATATTGATCTCGCCTCTTCCTTATAATGATAGCTCTCGTGATGGCGATTTAATAGGTACAATGATGTAATAGGTGCAACGATTTGGCTTCTAGAGACCCTTTGAAGAGAAATAAACCTTTGAAACACCATCGATTGTGCTCCAACCATATCTGTCTTGCCATTTCCCTAGTGCCAAAGTCATGCGTAAAAATTTGTCCCCTCTACACAAACACGGAAACTTAAAATAAGTGGATAGTTGCATAAAAATGAAAAATCATTCGCCGAGCATTATTTTCTAAGATATTACCAAAACTATTATGTCACAATACTTTCGTAACATATTTAATAAATGTATGCGTTGTTCTGAGTCATGCTGTATATTTAGATATATCATATAGGTGTATCGCTTTTTTAAGATATTCAAACAGCCATTATTATCAACGGGGTAAAACTTTTCGCCTTATATAATAACACTCTCTCGTAAAATCTTTATATTTTATTATGTATCATCAAAACCATTCCAATCCCATTTACGATCAAATGAGTTTCATATATGTAAAATTGGATATAATGTATTTACTACATTGATACAAGGTGATTTCTCAAAAAATATATCTCTTAAAATAAACAAATCTAGTATTGAAAAATTATGATACCTTATAAATAATTCGAAGAAATATCAATACTCCAATAAACAAGGAAAAAAAAACGAAATCTCCAAATTTGGATCTACAGCACCGATTTCGGTGAAAATTTGGGATAAAACTTTGTTCACCCTCTAGAAAAGATCAAAAGTTATATGGTGCCTAGTTGAGATTTTGCTCAGGAGGTGGAAATATATATGTTGAAAATGGAAACGGGAATCGATAGAGCCATGAAATCTAAGCAAATCATGACATTCAAGTATATTCCGAAATATCAATATTTTCCGAGTTATTATAAATTAAAATTCGGAGTATTTAACGTTAAATAACTGAAAAATTTGAAAAAGAGTAAAATCTTTCCCCACTAAGTTTTTTGGTAACTGGTAACTTATGGTTATTTTCGTATTTTTCGAAGACAATTTTTTTATTTTTTGCAATATTTTGAAAAATATGTATCCGAAACTGTTAGACCTTTTTCAGCATGTTAGTATCCGAATAAAGTACATTAGAAAGTGGCAAGTATATTAATTTTAGTTCCCAAGTATAACTTTTGTTTCAAAAGGTGAGCTTTTGCTAAGAGATATGTCTAATAATGCTTTATTATGATTGAAATATTAACTTAGAATCGATTTCAAATTTATGACAAGTTTCCCATAATAGACATGAAATAATAATATTTATGAACAAAAAATATACCCAATTTGAAAAATATGGTATAATTTTGGCATTTAGAATGTGGAATGTTACATGCATTGAAACATGTAATGATAATCAAATATTTATCATTATTTATGTGGTACAAAATTGTAAAACAATTTATTTGCATTATTAATTACCCTCATTTCAATCCAATTCAGTAGTTCTTTTTTATTTATCTACCATAAAATAGTAACGTAATGGTTGTTTTGTTAATTTTATTTATCTACTTGCATATATGTATGCAAAATTATGAAACACTTCATAAATCTATTCAAAAATTCCTAGGTCATCGGGCTTTTTATTATTAATGATGAAAAAATGATGAATCATATAGGTTATCCTTTTCATTTGGATATTTCTATATCAAAAAATCTAGAGTGTGATAAACAAACAATCTAAAATATTTAGACAATCATGTTGTTTATAATAATACCATAAAAACATAAGGTTGTCGATGATATAACCACAAAATTATAATTTCATTATGAGTTCATCGAAGGTCCATCATTTGATGCACAGAGACAACAATCATTAAAATATTGATGATTGAAGAGTGATATCTATATTATCAAATTTATAAGCAGTACTTGCACCCAATATATTATATATTTTTGTAGTTGCGTGGTATTGCAAAGTTAAAAATAACTCATTACTTGACTACAAAGCATGCATTTGGTTTATATGTATGTACCGTGCAATAAACCAAAACTTTTTTACAATACTGTACGTTTACAATCACCATAAATAAAAGAAAATGTGGGAAGTAGCTTATTTTGTGTCTTTGTGCAATAGACAACAAGCCCATGCAAAAATTTTTTCGATTTAAATCACCCACCAGGAATCATGTTGAAATCGATACCGGTGAGTACAGATGAGAATATGAATGTCACACCCCTTAGTGTATATGCACACCTATTAGTACATGCTGGATAGTAACTCTATATAAATCCCACCCCCCTAAAATTTTGATTGATTTAGACTTTGTCCAACTTTATATTAAAAATAAATCACCCTGTTATCTAAAATGGCTCTGATGTTCGTACATCCTTAAAAGTAGAAAATAATTGTTTCTATAAGCCATTCATACATTAACATTTGTCATGTATGAGTGACTCTCAATGATTATTTTTTACTTTTTAGTACAATAAAAGCTTGTTCTTTAAAAAGTATTTTTTATTTAAATCTTTTTTAACTGATTTTGACACATGAATGTGATATGATTATTTACAATGTTATAAGCTATAAAATGCAGTATTAAAATAAATATTTAAATATAATTTAAACTGATATAGATAAAGGTAAAAACTTCACCTATTTATAAATTATTTAAATTGAAAACAATTTTGTTAAATTAACTGTACACATCTTTTATACTTCATTTTATACTTGTATATAAATAATATGATCTTCATAAATTATTTAAATGTGCGCTATTTACATCATTTTGAGCCTTTATGGTACATGGCGAAGGCATTCCTGAAAGCTTTAACAGTCCTTGTATGGTGTGGTGGCAGTTTGGCTTTATTCACTCATTTGCTTCTGGTTGCATTTATGTTAATCTGTATAAACATTAGTAAAACAACCCATCACATTGATTACAATTGTACCAAAAATAACAAGAGAAAGGGTGTGTTTTTAATTTCCCAGGAAAGGAAGTTATTGTAATGGGTCCACTATTCGAAATCGAAATTTTCAACATATCTTTCATGGTTAGAGCAAGGCTTTATCGTCAATTTTTAACCCCGAAACTAAAGAAAGGCGTGCTATAAGTTTTAGAGCGATGTGTGTGTGTCTGGCTGTGTGTCTGTCTGTCTGTGACATCGTAGCGCCTAAACGGATGAACCGATTTTGATTTTGTTGGTTTTGTTTAAAATGTAATTTAATTGATAGTGTTTTTAGCTATGTTATAATATATTATATAAAGTTATGTACCCGAAAAAAATTGGTGATGATCTTCCAAATCGGCTCAATTTGGAAAATACTTTAGGGAAAATGCAATTTAATAGAGCGTGTTCTTAGATATGTTTCAAATGCGAGGTTAGGGTTCTGTAGCCGAAAAATTTTTGGGGGTTTTTAAAATTTTCGGGGGTATATTAATATTTTTTGTATTTCAGTACAATACAAATGGATATTATTCTCAATTTATTTTGTTGTTCACATGTTTCATATACTATTTCGCGCGAGCAGAATGAAATAAGAAGATCACCATCAAACGAACCACTGATGATTTCCTCGTGTAGTGACTCTCACCTTCTTCAAAGCCGCTACAGTGCTTCTGTTCTATTCTGCATATAGTATTGAAGTCATCATTCTCGTGGAATTCTATTTATAAAGTCATTAAAATACGACAAACATTCTATATTATGTGTGTATCACCGAGTATTCAAATGTTTTGTGCGAACCACATATTCACGTTTCAGAAAACCTCGACTATTTACATAAATTGACTTAACATAAATGAACTTGGTTTGTATAGACTGAAGTAAAAAAACATGTACCAGTCCGGTGTTTTTTTAAAAGTTAGCAACTTTAAGGTGTTTGTTTCCCTACAGTTTAGAAAAAATTTTGGTTTATATGCACGGGCACATACATATAAACAAAATACATGCTTTGTAGTCAAGTGATAAGTTATTTTTAGCTTTACAATACCAAGCAACTACAAAAATATATAATATACTAGCTGGGAACTACCCGCTTTGCTGGGCAACATCCCCACTTGCACCCCTCCCTCCACATTTCCTTGCGTTGGATAACAGTTTTGTAATGTACACGTCATGCTCTTTTATTTGATACCCCACTTAGGTATATTTGTAAATATTCGATATTTCCTTCCCACTTCTCGCTACACCTTTCTACCCTCCGAAGGTTAAAAAAATTTCTAAATGTAATTTAAAACATTCTGACCAAGTTTTGAACTATTAAAAGCCATAATTGAAAAATATGAATTTTTTATTCATGAACACCCCCGCAACCCCCCTTGTGGGTGGAATTTCGTAAAATCCGTTCTTAGCTGACCTCTACTTGGCAAAAGGAATATTCCTGTCAAATTTCAAGTCTCTAGGTCTTATAGTTCCAGAGATATCGTGATGAGTGACTATCTATATCTATAGAAAGTCTCCTATATATTTATAGATTATGTGCAAGTGATGCTTATAAATTTGATAATATAAATATCACTCTTCAATCAATATTCTAACTATAGTCGTCTCTGTTCATCAAATGATGGATCTTTGATGAACTCGTAATTAAATTAATATTTTGTTGTTATATCATCGGCAACCTTATATTTTTAGAGTATTATTATAAACTACAAGATTGTCTGAATATTTTAGATACTTTTTTATCATACTCTCTAGATTTTTTCAGCCAACTTTGAACGATAAAATAATAATAAAAAGCCCGATGACCTAGAAATTTATTGTGATTTTTGGAAACTTTGTGTATCAACAAAATGTATTTTTAAAGTTTTATTGAAATCCCTCATTAACAAACCATTGCAAGGAGTATTAAAAACCAATTTTTTACTGACATGCAAAACCTTAATCCAAAAATAAAACTATGTATTTTTATATTCTTGTTTAAAAAGGCTCGATTATGTACCATTTGCGTTTTGTATATTAAAAATCGTTAACCCTCTAAAAAAACATAATTCCTTTCAGCAAATAAATATCATGTAAGAAATAAAAATATTATTATTTTTAAATCTTACAAAACTGACTACATATGTTTTCTAAAAATGGGCATTAGCTTCTATACATATGTAAAAAAACAACAACATTGTTTATATAATTTAAGTAAGTACTTATAACATTTTAATAACAATAATAATATTAAATGCATTTTGAAAACAGTAAAGCTGTTTTAAATTATTGCTTTACTTTGTATATAAAGATTGTTTAAAGACACATTACGATTATGATATTTATAGGATGATTGAACCATATTAAAGGCAGTCATTGAATCGCATTAAAAAACGTTTTATAAATTTTAGTTTTATATATCGCAAGCTATCAGCTTTGAAAATGTATGCCTTGTTAGTAAAAAATTATCAATTTCCTTGGAAAGTAAAGTATATTTTAAATCCCTGAACCAAAAAAAAGTCTGACCACTATTAGTGTCTGTCTGTCTGTCTGTGTGTCTACCTGTGGCATCGTAGCATCGGCTCACTTTTGTCGAAAGTTCTGAAAAACAAATATAAAATAAAATACAGTCGAATTGAGAACTTCGTCCTACTTTGAATTTGAAGTTGGTTCAAAACTGATTGATATTTAAGCCTCAATGATTATCATATTATTGATAAACCTTTTTCCTTGAATGATAATAATCGATCTAACTACAATGAATCACCCAGTATATTAAACATACATTTTGGAAAACTGATTGATATTTTAACCTAAAGAATTGTCATGTATTATTAATTAAAATTTTCCCGTGAACGATGATAATTGATTTAACTACAATGAATCACCCAGTATTTTAAGCATACATTCTCTTAACTTCATAAAATTAAATGAATATTATAATGATGATATTTTAGTTTCGTTGCAAATAGATACATTAAACACATACATTCGCTATAGTAGCGTAAGCTAATAATGCTCTCTATCCCTATTACGTTCTACATACACAATACCAAGTGTTAACTTATTAATATAAAGAATGTAGTTGAAGTACTTATACAGAGCATACACACAAAATATCATTATGAATATAGAAAGAAGAACTCTTATTATAAGTATTCTAAGTAGTAAAGAGAAGGAGGGTGAGTAATAGTGGGGGGAGGATAACATATCATTATGTTAAAAAACTAACATTATAATCTAATAATAATATTAATACTTAATGTACAGGATGTGTTAGGGGAAGAGTACGAAATCGAGTAATCTACATTGAGAGACAATGAGTAGCCATTTGTTTCCTTACAGTATTATGAAAAAGTTATGGTTTATTACACGGTACATACATATAAACCAAATACACGTTTTGTAGTCAAATAATGTGTTATTTATAGCTTTACAATACCACGCAACTACAAAAATATATAATATATTGCGTGCAAGTGATGCTTATAAATTTGATAGTATAGATATCGCTCTTCAATCATCAATACTCTAACTATAGTCATCTCTGTTCATCAAATGATGGATCTTCGATGAACTCATAATTAAATTAAAGTTTTGCTTTTATATCATCGACAACCTTATATTTTTATGGTATTATTATAAACTACAAGATCCACACCGGATTATTTTTGATATAGAAATAAATATCCAATTGAAAAGGATATTTATTTCTATATGATTCACCATTTTTTAAGCCAACTTTGAGCGATAAAAAAATAATGCAAAACCCGAGGACCTAGGATTTTTTTGTGACTTCATAGCTCTTACGATTCTACAACACCCATTTTGGGACTTTTGGTAGGAATATAATGAATGTATTTATATAGAGCAGCCAACAACAGCTATTCAAACACATAGTCGTATTATTATAATGATGAACTTTTGTGATGAACATTTTAAAATGAAATAAATGCATTTCACTTTATTAAAATGATGAACTTAAGTAAACTAACTAAACTAAACACATATTTAAAGTCATTCATACATTCTCATACACATATAGTCCATTTCAAATCAAATGCACCATCATTCAACAACAAAAATTAAATTAAAAAATTGTAAATTATTACTAATATATTGAGAAGCAGGCTTAAATCTTAAAAAAAAGCCCTGGTCTATGAAATAACTAGAATTTATTAATTTTCAAGCCGATTATTCAATCAATCAATCAATAAGCCCTCTGCCCTGAACTTCCATCTGTTTTAAAGTGTTTGTTTTCCTTTTTTAGAGGATATCTCTATGTTTAGTGTGCCTTTTGTCAAAGGCCTACTATAGCATTTTCCATTCTGTTCTATCTCTGGGAACCCTTCCCTAATAAGGGCCCGCTGTGAGCTACAACTCATCATGTTATCTCTCTTAGAGTAAGAGCCAGCGCCTGCCAGACATACGTTAAAGTATAAAAGCTGAAATTTTTTTTGCGTATTCTCACTGGTGTAAGGACCAATCTTTGGGGGCTACAAACCTTGACTAACGGTTCCTTCGGTAGGTAGCAAGTAATCAGGGGCGCAGTATCCGAGCTCTCTCACGTTAAAGTATAAAAGCTGAAATTCACACAGAGTGTTCAAATGACCATTTTAAGTCAATATTGAAAAAGACATATCAATCCATCCAACTAGCATTAGAAGACATATCGGTCAAATATTCAATAAGTAAATCGTCATAGTAGTATAAGTCATAAACGGTTAGTGATACAAAAAAAAATTAGTTTACAAAAAAGTAGGTAATTTAATTATCTACAATAAAAGTTATTACCATTTTTGGTCTACAGCGCACGGTTATGGAGATATAGCCTAAAACGGTTTTCCTTAAAATGGAGGCACTTCCCCCGCTTATTTTTGTAAGGATTTTGTGCTTTTACATTCAGTACGTGATACTGAACATATTTAAATAATAAAATAACTCTTGCAGTGAAATAAGTTCATAATCATGGAAGAAAATGTAGATAATTGTGTATTTTTGCATTTGACCTTCTACCATGTCTGGGGGAGTGTTAGCCTCTTCGGATTGGTCTGTCTTTTTCAATATTGACTTAAAATGATCATTTGAACACTCTGTGTGTATTTCAGCTTTTATACTTTAACGTGAGAGAGCTCGGGTACTGCGCCCCTGATTACCTGCTACCTACCGAAGGAACCGTTAGTCAAGGTTTGTAGCCCCCAAAGATTGGTCCCTACACCAGTGAGAATACGCAAGAAAAATTTCAGCTTTTATACTTTAATATAATACTTAGTCCATCTAATTTTCTTTCCAATTTCCTTTTTTCGTCTCTGGGATACCAGTCGGTCACAATTTTAGACCACTTTTCCTGAGTACTCCGTATAATGTGACCTGTCCATCTCCATTTTAGTTGGTCTACCTACTTCTATACTAGCTTTTCGTGGTTTGGGTCTAATGTTTTGACATAGAGTATGCATTATTACATATACAAATATATATAATAATAATAATGGTAATTCATTCATTATATTACTGCACTTAGTACTTAAATATTAAACTACTTAAATATAAAATAATGTTGTTTACAAATACTTAAAATTAAACATTTTAATTAGCTTACATAGATCACATTCAACTATCATTGTGAGATTTTATTATATCAATTAATGTACAGAGATGTTCAATAAGATGTTATTATTGAATTGGGAAGACGTGACATATTAGTTGGTAACATTCTTTTGTTTGATAAAAGATTTGACAGCGGGTAAATATTGTAGTCCGATTATTTTAGTCAAAATAAGTAGCCAACCTCGGAATCTAACGGAATAAGCTGAATTTTGGTACAAACCTTTATTTTGATAGTAAACAGTAAAAAGTCAGATATGGTCACGCGTGCGCGTCCTTAGATATTCAAGGTAAAAGGTCTCGAAAGTTAATGTTTTGTGAATATTTCGTTTTTTTTGCCTTCAATCGTATTAAAATTTACCATAAAAGTTGTAGAAGATAAAATTGTCCATACTTTTTTTCTGAATTTTTTGTTGTATATTGAACTGTTTTTGAAATAGAGGCGCAGAAGATGGTGCGCTCAGCTAAACGTACTTCAGTGCTGCAGATAGTTAAAAATAGTTTGATTACGTGAATATTGAGCCATGTTTGAGATTGAAAATATTAGAGAAGAGAAATAATCTAAATAACTAAATTCATTTTAACCAACTTCACCAGATTCTATCACAAGCTTTTTTTAATTTACTGAGTACGACTTATATCAAACTTATGAAAGTATATGAACAGATCCGAATTTCTTTAATATTTTTTAGTTTACACCTTTACTCTTGAAGAACGATCTTAAGGCTTACAAAGTTGTAAAACAATATATTTTTCTCAAAAACAAATAAAGTAAATTTAACTTTAAAAAAATCTCATTATAAATACAGACAAACCTCTATAAAATGATGGTAACATAAACAACCATAAGTAAGGTAATATAACCTTTATAATAGTAATGATCATAAAACTTGTGTATACCTACTATGAGATAAACTTGCTTATATCCTTACATCCAGGGTGATAGATACACCACCAACCAGAATGCATGAAGGAAGCGAAGCCTTAACCTAGTGAATATGTAGTGACAACAACAATGTTTATATGTAAAAATGACTAATAAATGTGTTTTCACCAGCAATGTAGAATAAATAATAACGGTATTATCAAATATTCAAATAAAATCACATCAAAATACATAAAGCAACTTTGTAGGTATCTCTGTGTCACAAAATCTACACAGAGCAAAGGAAAAAAAGGTGCTATACTTTTTGCTCTAAAATCTCTCATATTGATATTTAGAAATCTTAAACCTTAGACACCACAGAATTTTTTACGGAATTAATAAAAATGGATCAACTACTGGACTACTGCAGATTTTGTGACGCAGAGTTATGTAGCCTTTGGGAGGATACATAATATGTTTGTAATGTTGGCGACACTTTTAGGTTATTGAACAAGAACGCGCATCAAAATTCACTGCAATGTTCCGAAGTTCTATGGAATATTTGGTGGTCATTTTGCAAAAGACCCCCTATGAAATTCTATACCGAAACTGGAGCAGTTCAAAAATATTCTCTTGGAAATCTTTATTGAAACAGAATAATACTGAACTGAATCAGCCTGTAAGCAAAACCAAGTATATCCACAGACGGATTTCTTCCTAGACACTATAATATCTACCTTCTTGAAGCACTGCAGGAGATACCAACTGCAGGATCGTAGAGAAAAGGTCTGCATCTAATAATAGGAAACTTCACAATTGTTAACGAACTAGACTCTTGTTCGTGATGAAATTCGCTATCTTGGGCAGCTTTTTGTTAGAATAAATTGAAAGAATTTTATATTAATTTTTAAAACCAACACCTACACTCTTTTTTTTATCTTAAATGCTCAAAATTATTTATTTCCAAAAGTATATGAGTTTAGGTACAAAAAAGGGCTTGGTTTAGTCGAGAATAAAAGAACTTCTTATATTGAACAAAATGGTTCAATATAAATCTAAATTTTAATTCGAAAACAATCTGGTTTTTATCTTCAATATTTTATCTCAAAATAATCAATGTTACTTTTTTAAAGAAGCTACAAAAAAAAAATAATATTGATACAAACATATTTTTTCTCCATAATTTTTTACACAAGAAAAATATTTTTTTTAAAACTATACAGATTTCATTTTTCTCATGTGTATTATTTTCGTGAAACGCTTGGGGACAAAGTTTATTTTTAAAAGATGCGTTAAAAATAAAAAAGTTACGTTTCTGATATTTATTACAATGTGGCAGGCATAAAAAATCGTGTCAATTTATCAAAATGCGCCATATTTGAAAAACGTCTGAAGACAGTACAAAAAAAAAAAAAAAAATCGTAGTCCCTTTTAGATTGCGACCAGAACAGGACAACGACCAACATGTGTGCATATGTATATACTTTCACTTTCAATATAGAAATGTTAATATCGATAACGACCATCCGTTATAACGACCATCCGTTATAACGACCAAAATGTCGTTATAACCAGGTTTGACTATAGTTATATAAATAAATTAATTCCAAATGAAATTCAAAATATCTGTCGTCTTTTCTTTTATTGAATAAAAGACATCAGTCTAGCTTCGTCTTTATTTTTGCTTTAGAATTGAAAATCTCTTTTCGAAAATTTCAACAAGTCTCGTTCTTAGACCTCGTTTCTCGAAACAGCAATGTTTATGATCTCGCTAAACGAAAATGAAAGACTATAAAAATTATTCGAACAAAAAGTTCAGAGCCCAGTAGCTTTTATTGCAAGGTACTAAAAGTATGACTTATCTGAAAACTTGGTAGGAAAATTATTTCAAACAAAAGTTGTTCTTATTTTATAACAAGCCCATTAAAAATATGTGATTTATTTTTAATTAAACTAAAATAAACTATGCCTTCCTATTTAATCCAAGACGTCGAAATAAATTAAAAAATTTTTCCTTCTCACACAAAAGTTGTAGTACCTACATATGGAAAATATTCTAGTTGGAAAGTTTTGAGATACCAATTAGTATACATGGAAAAGTTTCCCGTTGAAAGTTTCCATATCAACGACATGAAAAATAAATAATATGAAAAGTAAACTCTTCGAATATCGTATTTGTGTGTGTGTGTGTGGTTTTACTTGGAGTTGAAGAAGAGAGCACACAGGCAGTGTGGAATATCAAACCATAATAACTACACAACAGAACACACAACATAACAATAATATAACAAAGCTATCCCTAAGGAATAATTGGTCAGAACAAGAGAGTCTTTGATACGTCTTTATATACTTATTCCCATGTACGAGTACCAAAAGCGAACGTACATGTTATGTATTTTATAGCTTCTTAAGTGGATCTCCAACAATTCTTTATTGTTGGTTGATTTCTTGTATACTTTTAGAAAAAGTTTTTTAGTTTTGAGAAAAATTTATCAAAGTCTAAATGGTTCATGGAATTTGGTATATTCATTTATTGTAGTAGATACACGGTAAGAAATTTTTTGCTCATATCACTATAGACGTGAATGGAATACTGTATGGTTTCGATGATTTCGCTACACTATTTTCAAAAAGTTTTTGGACGATATTCAACGTAAGATTTATATGAGCTTGCAGTAAAATGAAGTAAAATTTTTGTCTAATACTGAATTAGTGGAGGCTTCACACACACAATACTAAGTGTGTGATTAGTTGTTTAAACTACTCCTACTATACTTATTTCTGTTACAGCCACAATATTCTACGTCTAAATATTTGATTATTTTTAATTTTTCATTGAAACTATGTAATGAATGATATTAAATTTTTTAGCCTTATTTTAAACATATGGCTCTAATAGGCTTTCACAAATGATGGTGATAATTCCACTCAGCAAAAAAAGCTTGTATTTTCGAACGCTTCTCTCATGCCATACGTGTAAAAGATGTCAATTTTGCCTCCAAATATTAACATGGTTTGTATTGTGCATTTAATTACTTATTTTCAAAGTTTTTGTGAATATTGTAACGACGAATTTCGAATAAAATATTGAATGGTGTTTAAACACCCATGACAAACGTTTCTATTCAACAAATAGAAAAAATGAAGTTAAATCGTTAGACTCCTTACAAACGAGAAAAAAAATTATTTGCTACATTAAATTTTGTCAAGGATTCTTTTATTTTCTTTAAAGATTGTGACCTTTATTTAAAAATTGCACATAAAAAATGTTTTAAAATAACTATGCATAGTGAGTTCTAGTCAAATTTATGTAGGTATATTTACGCCACCCACTATTTTGTACAGGGTGTTCAGTTTTTTATAGAATTTAAAAAAAATTGTAAAAAAATCCAAAACCCACGGGAATTTCCTTTTTTCTAAATCAAAATATCTATTTCAAATAACTATTCAAAATTTTGAAAAGTTAGGTCTTTGTGAGTACTCCCCTTGAGTTTTGGTGTTATTTCTGTTCAGCTGGCGTTATAATTCATGAGATCTAACTGGGCTCTAAATTCTAAGATATAATAACACATGATTTCTTCGAGGTTTGAAACTATAAATTATAAGAAAACACAGAAAATATTTGTTATATCAATGGAACTGGCTTTATTAAAAAGATAATTTTTTTCCGTCGTATTTCATCAATAATTCGCCGAATTTCGTATTCCAAGAGCTCAACCGTCTGTGGATTATCCGGATGATCAAAAACCAAAATTTTAACAATTTGCAAACGAAGCACTGGCGTGAGTCTATTCTAAGAGGGGTAGTCTTGGGTTCTAGTTGTCAGTTTGCCGTTTTTTTAATTTTTATCTAATTTCAGGATGATTAAGTAAGTTCACATATATGACTCTATCAATGGGATTTATTTCCATTTTTACAAAAAATTCGAATAACTTCCGACTTTATTTAACTAGAATTTTTCTGTATCAATAATATTCACCTGTATAAACGACGATGAAGTTTTTTCGAACAGTATTAAAATGTACATACATTTACATATACCTAAACAAGGTTTTTCTAGAAGGTATTATAAAAAACATATGAAGGTAGGTAAAAATCCCAAACATATACCGAGTAGACGAAGATGTAAAGAGGGTAAAAGTTGGTTTTATTCATTGTCCGTTCATTCAGTGTTCGAGAATAAACTAACACAAACATTACAAGTATACATGGGAAAGTTTTTAAGGTTGGCTACAATCTTATCGTGGCTGTTACTTTTCTTTCTGACCAATGTAGATGTTCTGATCAAATTAATCATATGATAAGTTCAGTTTCAGTTGTTTTCGTTCTGTAACAGATGGGAAATCAATGAAAATGACGCCTTACCTCTTATCTCATTACCTCTTATCACAGCCAAAGAGAGTTTGATTTATTCTTTGACATTTTTTCAAACAAGAAACCCAAAATACATTCACAATACTTACCATGATGATTCCTCTTTTCAGTTTTAATAACAAATTGTAAATTTACAGATGCATTAAACTGATATGCAACTGACACATGTTAAGACTTTTTAAGAGTTTTTATCGCAAGCAAAAAAGTTCATAAATACCACATTTATATTGGGAAAACTTTAAAGATATACTGATTCTATCTAGATGAAGGACTAATTTAGACAACTTTCCTCTATACAAATACATACATAAATTGTTATTGAAATGAAAAACCTTTGATGTGAAAACTAAACAGTCTCATGTGTGTGTTTTTGATCCTTAAAAATATAGTGCCTAACTTTATATATAGATAGATACCTACCATATTCACTAATGACAACAAGACCATTATAAAACATCAAACCACAGGTCTACCATGTTCGGCTGACTTGACTGACTCTGTGTTATGGCTTTAACCATTCAATATGACTTTATTTTTTATTCATGAGTAACATATGACACACAAAACAACCCCCAAACCATTGATAATATTTTATATCAGAGTATTTTTTTTAAAGTAGATCTGAAACGATTTTTGATAGTTTTTAGAAAAAAATCCAAGCTTATAGGTGTAATTACTTACTCTTTGAAGTAAATAATCCATCATTTAGCGCTAAACAGACTTAACTTGATTTTAGAGCTTGAAACAGACTTAACTTTCCTTGCAAAGACATATAATAAATTAATTTAGGGTAATCGTTGAGAAAAACAGATTCATATAACCCCCGACTAAAAAGAGAAGTGTTATAAGTTTATCGTGTTTGTGTAGGTATCTTTGTATCTGTACGCCTCTTTGTGGCATTATAACTCCTAAACGGATGAACCCATTTTGACTTTTTTGTTTTGTTTGAAAGATAATTTGATCGAAAGTGTTCTTAGCTATGTTTCAAGTCCCAGTTCGAGGTTCCGTACCCGAAACAACTCGAAACAGGCGATGATCTTTAAACGGCTGAGTAGATTTTCTTGAAAGATAGCAAGGAACACTCTCGATAAAATTATCTTTGACTTACCTGCTTCGATCTGATTTTAATGTCGTGAGTGGCTTCATTTCAGTGTAACCTACAATATTTTTATTTACAAAAACTTTGGAAAATGAGGCGTTATAAAAAAACGTATAGTCGTTAAACTGACATTTTCAAGACGTAGGTCTGAGAAAACGGCTCATGAAATATGTAGTCCAGTATGTACATTTAATTATACTTATATTTATTAAACAACTGTGTAAAAATTAGCCGGTTGTTCATAAAGTTTCATACCCCCGTTTTTCCGACATGTTGGGAGTGGAAGTCACACCAAACGGCCCAATATTTTTGTAGGCCACTATTATTATCTCTTATTATATTCATATATCTTGTATTCAAGAAAAAAGTAAACGGTTTTAATAGGTCGTTTGATTGACATGTATCCCGTTTTTCCCATATTGAAAACGCCCCAATTTCAAAGTTTTCGTAAATATAAATGTTGTAGGTTATTACACTAAAATGAAGCCACTCACGAAGTTTCAAAACTATATTCCATCTCTGTACTGTATATTGTTATCTTTAGATCCGTTTCATGATATTTATTTACGACTAAAATTTTGGTGAGAATTGTTTTCTGAGAGAAAGAAATCAGAATAAAGTCTAGTTCAAAAATGAAGTATGTCGATGGTATTGCATATTTTATATTTAAGGGATGAATTTAATATTAAGGAGAGGTTGAGGGTTTGATATTATACACATATGGTAATGATTATACATACATCTACATACATACCTTACTCTTATTCGTATGATGTATTAATGTACAACAGAGGATTGACTAGGTACGTACGATATACCATCATAACCTAAGGATAAAACACATCACACACTAGGTATAGAAGATATAGGTAGTAGGTATAGGTATAAATGTAATAGGATAACACCTAGATAAACAAACATGTTTTTATTATGAAATAGTAATGATGGTCAGAACACTCTGAATTGAACTAACTGACTCTTTACTTTACTATACGATTTACCTACCTAGGATAGTGTTTCCTTGTGCTTGCATATAGTACAATATGTCTTAGGATAAATAAGTTAGGAAATACGTTAGTAAAAGATAAGTTAGAGTGGATCCTCTGGGATGAGACATATTTCGATTATAGAATCCGTTGTGATACCAAAAAGTTACGGGACTCGGCAACAATTTTTTAACGTCAACGGACTTCAGATTGAAGAGGTAGTCGAAGAAAGACTGACTCAATAAAATCCACCTCCTCATTACAATAACTGTACAATGACAGGGAAGATGAAACATCCTTTCCCCTTCCCCTCACTACTTGCCAATTTATTGTAATAGCAGCAACGATTTTATATAGTTGCCCTTTTTATAGTGTTCTAATTCTCTGGAATGTCCCTGTGTACCAGTAACCGCATAATGTTTAAATTTATTTGTATCCCTTACACAACTTATTTAAAGACGTTTCGCAGTACTGGGCTATCTTTGAAGTCAGAAGATAAAATTAGAGAAATCATAAGGGATATTTCAGACGGATGATATAAGACTAAAGTAAAGAGCGCTCTTCCAGGAAAAGAATCGGATTCCTAAATAGCTACCAGAGCTTTTTCTAGAAATTTCCGCTTCTAGATCCGCTGTATATGTAAATATTGAAAAAGAACATTGTTGTGAAGACAATTCACATACTCTCAGCGGATAGGGGAAATGATTTCTTTCACATTCTAGTGCGATACCCTATTTGCAATAAATTCATTCATTCCAGAAAATTTGTCAGGTCTAACAAGACAAAGTAGAGAAAATTATCAAGTACTTGAGTGAAATCATTCTCTGTTTAAATAAAGAAAAATTTTTGACATCGTTAATTGAAAACCAAATTTTAACGTATATTTGATCAATTTGTGATTTTCCAAGTTATTTGTCGAGAATAAGAGTGGGTGAAGTTAAACCTCGTATTTTATTGTGCAAAATTTCATTTCTTGAAAGTAGTAGTCGAACTCGAAAAGGCAATATTTTGAAACTGTTTTTCTTCGAATTAAAGTTAAAAATATGAAAGAAGTATAGAGTTCACACGAAAAGTGACCGTATATCTCTACAAAAACCATACCAAGACCTTAGGTAAGATAACTTTCTTGGCAAGAAATAATCAAAATCCTATAGGATAAAAAGAAAAGGGAAGTAGCATATATAGAAACTATGACATATTTTGACCTCATAAGCGAACCAAATGCATACCAAATTTTATACTTGGAGAAAGATGACTTATGAAAGGATCTCGGGTACATTCTGTATGTATGTCCTGATACTATTGAGTTAAAAGGACTTTAAAGGATTTTATGTATTCACATACAAGTATTAGAGTGTGTGGTTTTTAGATGATTATTATATGTGGAACATACCATCTCCTGAGGCTTTTAAATTGAGAAACTTCATATAAAGCTGTTTGCTCTGAATGTAAAACATTAATTTATGTGTTTTTTTTTTTCATATATACTTTTTTGTTATTTTGAAAATCGGTTAATGTAAACATTTTCTTAGTTTTTCAAAGAAAAAAGTGGTTTGATTTTGTGTTTTTTTTTTTTGTTCAACTATATATTTTTATGGAAAAATATTAGAATTTTTATAGTAAAACTTTTTATTTAAATTATAAAAAATATTTTTTGTGACGTAATTAACAAAGTCAGGACAAGTTTTTGTTAAGTCAGGAGATTTTGGGGTTTGTATATTGAATTAAAAACTTCAGTTTAACGGGAGCAGTAGAATTTAGTTGACTTGCTTTAGTATGAAAACAGTAGCAAAAAAGTGATCATTGCAGAACTTCTGCAAATACCACAAAAATATCGGACCTAGCTCAATAATTGACAGCCATTTTAGAACGGCTGTATCCTAAAAATAAATCACTGTGGTTTTTGTTCTACGAAAAAGACAATTGAATAGTGCTGGATATTCGTAAAATGGGTAGTCCAGTCTGTGTGTAAAGATCCCTTCAAAGATAAATCTCAGCCTTGCCTTTAATTTTGAAATGAATCTCAAGTATTATTTCTGGCTTCGTCCTCGCAAAATAACATGGAATACTTTCCACTTCTTTATTAGCTGCTTCTGGGAAATCGTTTTCATTCGTATAGTAAAAACTATTATATTCTTTATTGGAAGCGTTGTGAAATTTTCAAACTGATTGGACTTCGACAAATTCACCTGCCTGCGAACTAATAAGAAAGCTACTTAAATCGGTACATTCGTTTGGAATCTACAATCACACAGAACAATACTATTAAAACTTTCCTTTGAATTTATTTTTTAGAATACAAAAATATTGCAGGGTGTCGCAAAAAAACTACGAAACAAAAACTCAAAGTAGTTATTTTCATCCAGTTTTAAGTTTTTTAACAAAGATAAAAAGTTCTTTAAAATTTTAAAATAATTAAAATATAAAATAATTAAATACAATTACTTGTTTGACATAGTAAAAATGAGGTCACGTTCAAGGAGTTATGGGTTAAGTTTCTCTCCATTCCTTCTCTTTAATAACCAGTAAGAGAACTCTAAAAAATACAAAAAAAAAAACTTTTCTGGAGAGGAGTAAATGAAATATACTGGAATTATCAATTGTTAAAGCGTAAAAAAAGTTAATCATTAAAGAATTAAAAGATACGATGCTTACTAGTACATTTAAATAATAAAATACATTACATTAGCAAAACAGAAAAACTTTTTAACTTTTCAAGCAAAGAAAGGGGTCAGAAATGAGAGAGTACAGTGGTGGGAATGGGAGGGAAAATCAAGTGGGAACGCTAGAAGTTACTATAGAATCAAAGTGTATAGATGTGTTATTCGTTTGTTACAGTTCATCTCAAATATCTTTAGTATAATTTTCTACTAACTATTCCTTAAATTACTTCATACAGATTGTCACATCCTCCGAGTTGCCTTGCTGTTTTTTCTTGGAGTGTAACCAGTTAAACAGTTTCTGTTTCTATTGGAAAATATTTTGAAACACTACTTTTCATATAATTCCCGTAAATTACTTTCTTTGATTCGTTATAAGATGATATGCAAGTGAGTTTGTAGGTCTTGCCTTTACTTGAGGAGTAAATGTTATGGCCGTGACGATCTTCGATAATAAACAGATTGTTCGCAATCTGCGTGATATAACGTAGAAATTCAAGGGCTTATCGATTTTCGTATTATGGTCAGTTGATAAAAATTTTATCATTTCCTTCTGTATTTCTTCTAAGCTTGAAGGGAAAGGAAGCAACCCTGTAGAAAATGCGAATCTTACTACTTTATACATTTAATAAATTGTATACAATCTCATTCATGGTGTGTGCAATGAAAGATTAGGTTAATTAACTTGAATGTACACCATAGGAACAATCACTCATCCCCTATTCAACCTTCTTTACTTGTAGTTTCGTATATTTAACTCTATGCATAACCAGCTAAAGGGTGGACTTCAATTTATTTGTGTTGCAAATATCCCAAGAAAAAAAAATTCCGAGGATTGAACTGAACCAGTTGTAAAAGGTAGTTTATACATGTGGATAACCAAGAAAACTTCTCCAGTCAGAGTAATTGCCAGGAGTCCCAAGATATAACTCTATATACCAAGATACGGACCAAAATCACTCCAAACATAGCGATATCTCAGAAACTTTGCATCCAATCATTAAATGAATGCGATTTTTGTACTTTTTGGGTCAAAATTACTCTATATACCCAGTTTTATCAAAATCCAAAACAAATTATTTTTTGCGATTTTTCCGATTTTTTTAAAGGGGTAAAAAAAATTGAAAAAAATCGAAAATTTTTTTTATTCCAATTTCGATAAAACTCAGTATATAAAGTAATTTTGACCCAAAAAATTCAAAAATTGGGTTCATTTAATAATTGGCCGGATAGTTTTCGCGATATGAACCAAAATCGATCCAAATATTGCGATATCTCAGAAACTTTGCATCCAATCATTAAATGAATGCGATTTTTGTGTTTTTTGGGTCAAAATTACTCTATATATCAAGTTTTATCAAAATCCAAAACAAATTATTTTTTGCGATTTTTCCGATTTTTTTAAAGGGGTACTTAAAAAAAAGTGAAAAAAATCGAAAAATTTTTTTTATCTCCAATTTCGATAAAACTCAGTATATAGGGTAATTATGAATAAAAAAATTTTTTGTGATACGGAGCAAAATCACTCCAAACATAGCGATATCTCAGAAACTTTGCATCCAATCATTAAATGAAAGCACCACGTACACACACATACACCCACACTTCTTCTCCCAATTTGGTACTAATGCCTTGGTCTAATCATGAAATTTAAAGATATCTTCAAAATTTCGATCTCGAAAATCGGACTCATTACAACTTTTACAGGGGAAGTAAAAAAGAGGTTCATCCGGTTGACAGGGTTTTGTATATAATGTTTTAAAACTTTTCAATATTCCCATACAAGCACACACAAACATACACATCCTTTTAAAATAATGGTATGGGTGTAGTCATTAGCAACAAAAATATGTATAGATTTCAATGAGTAATAAATTTTTGAAATAATAGACTATGTTTTATATATCACAAGTTTTATTTATTTATTATATCTATATGATATTGTTGTTCAAATGAACTTTTCGATAATAATATTCATTTCATAATATAATATATAAATAAAGGGCGTTAATTCTATTTTAAAGCTCACACAAACTCATACAAGCTCACATCAACATCCACTGCAAATACATGCTCCCTGCAAAATAATGTTTTTTAGACTTGCATTTAACTTTCATTGTACAGCGTGATGCAAGAGGGGATACACTAGGTTTTCTTCACCTGACATGATAATCTGTATTTGCTAAATTGCACGTTGTTTTTGCTTAAGAATTATCTTGGACAAGTGAAACAAACAATTGACTGAGTTAATTATTGAAATACCATGTATAGACAGTGATGATTACTCTGTCACTTAATACATACATACATGTTACACATATATATCTGATATTCCCATATAATACATACGATACAATTTGCGCTCGTGATGTTTACGAAAAAATGTTTCAAACAAAGGTTGTTTATTGTTTTATAAGAAACATTTTTTACATTTAAATTTTTGTTCTATCTCTAACGGTTTACAAGAGGGGTCTTACGGACCCAAGAACCAATTGACCTATGTTACGAACTTGACCTCACTTTTTACGTCCTAAGCACGCTTTAAAAATTTCAGCTTGATAACTCTTTTCGTTTTTGAGTTATCGTGATGACAGACGGACATACAGACGACAGACAGGTGACAGACAGACAGAAAACCGGAAATGGACTAATTAGGTGATTTTATGAACACCTATACCAAAATTTTGTTCAAAGTATCAATAGTTTTAAGCGTTACAAACTTGGGACTAAGCATAGTATACCTTGGTATATTTCATATACGTGGTATAAAAGATCTATTAGGACAGCTCAGTGCCTTTAAGAAACCACTTTCATCAACCAATGCTTCAAATACTTATATAGAAGAAATAATCCCTGCAAAAAAAAGCTAGAAACAAATGGACGAACAGCGGAGATTGGAGAGACTGAACCTTCGAAATTGAAAGAAGCACAGACAATGTATTGTCAATGCTGAAGGCTAGAAAACAGCCCTTCCATCATGTTGGAATATAGTTTTCTGAGAGGTGAGCACAATTAAAAGGCCAAAAATATAATAAACTTTGGACGAAGGTAGAAATGTTTCAAACTAAAAGATTACACAGATTTTTGATTTTTCGTCTACATTCATGAAGTTATAACAAAATTCATCATCAAAGTTAAAAATAAAATACAAATATTTCAACTAAAAGTCTAAATTTTCCTTGGCGTTCGTACTACCTTAAGAGTTAAGTCCAATAAATAATTATTGAATGTATTTTCATTGTGGACTAATTTGTTATAAATTGATTTGTACTCATTTGTATCAAATAAATAAATAAATATACGTAGTAAATATTTTCGTCACATCCTGTAAATTTGTGATAATGCTTATCGCTGTGTTACCACCCCCAAACAAAAGAGTGTGTATTTCGTGTTTGGCGAAAAAACTTTTTAAATTGTTTTAATAAACTTACATGTGTGTATGTGTGTTTGTGTGTTTCAATCTACACAACATTGGTTTTACCCGGGGTTTTATTAATAATGTTTTAACGACTCGTAACGATCTTGCGTTAAGTTCGATTTTAATATTTGTTTTAAAAAACAAAAAAAGAATTTGTTTGTTTATCTTTTGTATTTTATATTGTTTGTTTTGTTTTTAATTAGTTTGGTTATTTCTTTCCTTTGCTCTCCGTTCTCACTTCTCAGTTTTGTAATTAAAACATTGTTTTGTGTGCGTTTTTATTTTTTTATTTAAAAAAACGATAAATGTATTTTGAATAAATCTTCCGATGTATTATACACAGTGGGTCAATCGTTACTTAACTAATTGAATAACCAAACATAGCTAATGACTTTTGGACCACTGTATATCCATTTGGGATGTCGTGGGATACCGGGGAAGAACTATGTTCTTTACGTTAGTCTAAAATTTTAAAAATATTTTTGTAACTGTAAGACTTTTACTCTCGGTATTTTTAAACATCAAAATCTTTCTCATGGAAAAAATTTATTCCAGTTTGGAAGATCAAACCTGAAATAAAGGACTATGTGCTACTTATGAACGAAAGTTAGAATCCATACATTCAAATAGTTATTTTATTCTCATCAATCGATCAATACCAAATTTTAGGCACACCTAGTTGAAACCTGTTAGGAGCACCGATCTTTTCACCTAATAATTATTGAAACTATAAAATTATATAAAATTATTCAATTCTGTTTTTAATTTAAGAACTAACAAATTGTTTATAAAATATAATAATAAAAATTTGTAAACAAAAAATATACAATTTTTTTAATAGAACAAATATTTTTTAAAAAATATCGAAATAATTCATTCAAAGATATACTTTCTTCTAGAAAATTGATTCGAGTCGCATACAATCTAAATAAAAATTATTAGAAGCTACACGTAACAATTGCTACCGATATCGGGAATCAAAGCCGAATAAAGCTTTTGCTGCTAAATGCCAATATAACAATAATCTTTGATAATAACTAGAATAGTTTGATGTTAGAAACGTAAGCAAAATTACCTTCACTTTCGTAATTACCGTATATTGTGTTCAATTTATATGAAAAATACAATAAATTTTAATACCAGATACCTTTGAACGTAAACGGAACGTAGATAAGTATGAGGTGTGGATTCATTTGTTTTTGTTTTGAACATATATTACAATGTGCTTGCCTGTGTATAATGTTATTTATATATGGTGATATTAGAGGAATACCGTTCTGTTCTGTTCGTATATGGAACGCAGTAGACGCAAGCATCCTTAAAATTTTTATCCTGCAGGATGATGACACCATATCCTATTTAGATACCATCATATATAATATCTGATATTCATATCCAGTGATTTAATAACTTTAATACAAACGATACTATATGACTCAAAATTTGTTGACTGTGAAAGTACCCCGCACGATTAGGGAGAAAAATTGTTTTCTATGAAACTTTTTCTAACAGCCTCTACAAATTTTTTATTTGAAAAATTTTTCTTGCAAACCGAATAGTTTACAGAGTAATTGATAGAAAAAATCTAAAAAAAATTTGAACGAAAATGGTTTTTATAGAAAAACAAATCACTTTTATTGGATTTTTTTCGAAGAGTGCCTAAATTTCGCAAAAACAATTGTGCAAAATCAAAATTTTAATAGTAAAAAACAACTTTGGATAAAAATTTTCAGTCCATATTTATTATACATAGATTTTTTTTTTTCTACCATTTCATAGGCATGCTCAAATCATATTTTATTAAGTTCATTGATTATATTTAGATAGTATCATTGTAAATTACCATGGTTTCTTAATATTCATCCATTAATTCAACGTGTTCTGAAACCAAGTTTTAGCCTCTAATTAAGAACCTTCAACATTAATTTCTCATTCGTTTTCTAGATCATCGGATAAAAATTATTATATATGTGCTGTAGCTGTTACATAGTTTACACAGGATGGAATGTGATACATTCTACTACATACTATCCTAACATTTCATAAAGCTTTCTTGAATATCCTCTGATTTATGGCTAATACATAACCAACAGTGATTATCAAGTGACGAAGTGTGTAATCTTACAGGAAATATTAGGTGTACCCTTTGGGTAGCAAAGTAGAATTAATAAACATATTGACGTGCACGGCTTTCGATCTGATGAATTTTACATCATGAGCTGGTACCGTAGCCACAAAACCATGAACCCGCTGAGAATAATATCAATATTTCAAGATAATATACTATGGTACAGTCATTCTGGCATTTTGACTGGAAAAAATTTCAATGGTGGATCTGAGGTTAAAGATCGTTAGGGGGGCATGTAAATAACTTTAAAAAAAATTAAGAGAATTTTTCGTTCCGCTGTTTTTGAGAAAATCCAAAAAAATGGGGAAAAACAATTTGGAATGCGTTTTTCTCGGAATCTATTGGTTTAAGGGAAAAGTTTTTCAAATAAAAAATGTAGAGGACATTGTCGGCTGCATTTTATGTCATTGAAGCAACGTCATACGAGTTAAATTACAAAAAGTAGGTGGCGCTAAAATATCAAAAAAAGTGTTTTTCACGATTTTCATTAAGAAAAAATGATTTTTTTGTAAAAATCTAATAAGAAAGTGTAAATGTTTGACTCAAAATTAGCTTCAACTTTTATTTAAACAATTTTTTTGTAAAACTTACCGTTTTTGAAATACAGCTTGCTGAAGAGTACACATCGGACATTTTATGCCGTGCTGTGTTTGAGATTGTTGTAGAATTTAAAATTGAATTGATTGTTCGAAAATACTTTCAACTGCAGTAAATTTTTTTTGACAAATATTGAAATAAACAGTTAACAACGTTACCAATGTATTATCAATTATTGTAAACTTTTTGTAAACATAAATTTAACAAAACATAGAAGTGAAAAATTGTTTACAATAACTTATGTTGCAATTCAAAATTTTTTTATTTCATAATATTTTAATTTTGCAATTTTCATGAAATAAAAGAATAGAAAATGAACTTGATATCAAAATTGACAAAATGAACTTGATAACAAAAAACGTCTCGTGGCACTTGATGTGAACAACGATTGTTTTGCTTTCATCCTTGAGTAATTTTTCGATTGTTAAATCATCTCTGATTGTGCTAGCTCTTATTAATTTTTCCCGAATTTTTTAATCCACAATTCTTTTTTCACCCACTTCAACAGTTCTATTACACACGAAACAGATATTCATTTTTGGAGAGAAAAATTTTCAGACCTCTCCAAAACTCACATAGGAACTGAAAAATGTACTATTCATAGCCAGTTAGGCAGATGTTAGAAACCGGTCCTTTGTTCGTACTATGCCGACTCGCTCGGCGAAAGTGACAAAAGAACCGTTAACTACGGTGCGTTGCATTTTTGGTCTATAGCTCGAAAACGGTAAGTTTTTCATAAAAATTGTTTGAATAAAAGTTGAAGCTAATTTTGAGTCAAATAACTTTCTTATTTACACTTTTACAAAAAAATCATTTTTTCTTAATGCCAATCGTGAAAAACACTTTTTTTGATACTTTAGCGCCACCTACTTTTTGTAATTTAACTCGTATGACGTTGCTTCAATGACATAAAATGCAGCCGACAATGTCCTCTACATTTTTTATTTGAACTTTTCCCTCAAACCAATAGATTCCGAGAAAAATGCATTCCAAATTTTTTTTCCCCCATTTTTTTGGATTTTCTCAAAAACAGCGAAACGAAAAATTCTCTTAATTTTTTTTAAGTTATTTACATGCCCCCCTAACGATCTATGACCTCAGATTCACCATTGAAATTTTTTCCAGGTCCGGCCGTTTTTTCGTCTAGATTGACTGAATCACTATACAAAAAGTGTCAGTGCTGTTTTTCGTCAAGCCTCCATCCTTCAAATAAAAAAATCTCAAAAAAACAAAAAAGGAGAAACAAAAGAAAAGCCCGGACTTTCTACGGGTTTCTATCTCATACAAATAAATTTACGTATACGTACATACATGTATATAGTATATACACAAGTATATATGTTAGTTATTATTATAATTATAATTGTATGTGTGTTAAAAAGAGAGTTATATTTTTGACATTTTAATTAAATTTTAACTCTGATTTTAATAAAATAATAATTTTTCACGCCTTTTGTAGAATTTTATCAGCATAACAACAACACATATTATAGACAGAGACAATACTACATCATCACATGTGTGTTATCATTAGTCCAGAGGCATACGTAATATTTGACAGTTTTTTCAGACTTTTCAAGACTGGACATTTGAGAGACTATTATCCAAAACTATGTAAAATATTTACAGAGCCAAGGACTTTTTCTCTTATAATACTTCCTGAGTATTACAAAATTTTCAATAACGCATCAAGATTTGATGAATAAGAATGAATAGATCTTTTGAATGAATGAATAATAGGTCAAGGTCTTTTTTTATCTATACCTTGCCTTAATGTCAACCTTAAGTGAAAATCATTCTCAATAAATTTTAATACATTTTAAGCTTGCGCACAATTTAAAATGATTCAGATAGCTTGAAACAGAAGTCACAGTTTTAGTTAAACGATTTAATTGCCAGCCATTCTGAAATCTCTGTCAAATACCTCGCTTAATCCCAGTCCGTGAACTGTACATTAATACAGGGTAAATCAGAATAACTGGTACATCACGTGATCACTTGAGGCGGAGTTTACATACATAAGGGTTTACCCTTATACAAATATTTTTTAAATAGTAGGAGATTTTTGAATAATTCAAAATTGTAATTGACCGTTTAGATAAATTTTAACCTTTATTGGTTCGTTTTAACATGAAATATTTATTGCTTTATTGCTTTACAAGTAAATGAGAGAAATAATATATTTGAAAAATATAGTTTTATGTTTATTGTTATTATTTTTTATTAAAAATCTCCTACTATTGGATATATGTACATCCAATGAAAATACTAAATTCAATACTGGTAATTCAATATGGTACTTGATGTACCATATATGCTGATTTACCCGGATAGATATATTTGATGATAATATGTGTCTTCAGTTGTAAATATTATGATAATGTTGAATTTAAAAATAATGAAAATAATATCAATTAAATAAATGTATAACAAGTTATGGAGAATACTTAAATAATATTTAATAAATAATAGGTTATGGACCAGAGTATGAAGTATGAATTTAATGAAGCTTTGTGAAGATAAAGCTACGTAAAATATCAGTTAATAAGGATGCTTCATGGACGGTCAAAGTTTGGTTTAATAATATAACTATAAATATCTCTTTCGAGGGATTCTCGGCGAAGTTCTTCTGTAAGAATAGAAATTGTAATAGCAACCTTTTTTTAAAGACTTTTTTAAAAAAAGCATATGTCTTATCAATCTATTAAAAAAAGTCTTAAAAATCAACTAACATACAAAAACTTCGTTGAACTCTTTTTGTGTCCATCCAGTTTTATAAGTAAGGAACTAACATTAATGTGAAAACAAGTGCAATTTACAAAATTTTAAAAACCCTCGAAAAATTTTCGGTAGCAACAGTAGCCAATAATATTGCAAACGACTTTGCTAAACCACAGACTTACGACTTTTTATTTATCATTTTTAAAAAGCAGAACAAAATTTTATAATAAAATACTTGCATTTATTAAATAAAATGTTTTGAAATTTCTATTTAATGTATGAATTCAACTAAATATAATTTCAAGAGAAGTTTGAAAAACAAAATGAAACACATAGGACACTAAAAACGGTGGGAACGGAGTTTACCGAAAATAAAAGTTACATTATAAAATTATGTTTATTAAAACATTCATTATATGTATGCATCATAAAATTATAGGAAATTAGACTCAAGATTCTTATGCTTTAGAAGTATTTAATTATTTACGGACTCTTATTCCTTGTGAAGTTCTCTCTTCTCCGAAAATTTGTATATTATAAAAAATCCTATAATATTCTACGGCTATGTATAAAAAATAACATTGATCTGTTCGGATAATTATTTTGCCGTAAAGGTATTTTACAGTTTTAAAAATTCTGAATAAATCTTGGTCACTTTTCAAAAACGGTTTTTAAAAAAATAAATTGAATTTCTTTTTACCTTAATCTGCTAAGAACATATGCAATACTTCCAATTTTCTGTTGTAGGTATATAATACTTAAATCATTATCTTACCTAGAAAAAAAGAAAAAATTCAATTAGAGAAGTACAATTATTTTTACTAATTTTAGTTTAGATATCTAAAAGATGGTACCAGATATTATTTGAGAAATTTCCCCTCGGGAATACTGAAAGTTAATAATTTCGTTTCTAATTTCAAATGTAAATTTAGAAGACAGACTATCAACGTAAAAATTATGTGCAGAATATCTCGAAGTCATAAAAAGAAGGGAAAAGATTTGCATCTTTGCGTTTCTTCTTTTTCTTTGACGTGACACCTCAAATAATAATAGTGTTTAAATTTGAACATTTCAAGAAAATTGCAAAGTAAAATAGCAATTGCTGGTGGGAATTTGTCACGTCTGCCGTTTTTTGTGGGGCAAAATTATTATTTTCATAATTATAATAAAATTTCTACTGTGAATTATTAAAACTAACCCAACTAACAATAACTTATTTCCCCCGAAAATTTCATGGCTCTGTTCTTTTAAAGAAACTGTTCACTTTCAAACCGCTTGCTCATCCCTAGCATTCAAAATACTTTCCAAGCACGTTAACTCTTCTCCTTACTTTTATTATTTAACTGTTCAAAAAATATTAAATTCTGAGTAGCTTCACATGGCTCACGAGTTATTTTTCATTCTTTATGATCATGAGTGATACTTACACTATGAGTATCACTCATGAATGAGTTTTCACACTATGAGTGATATTCGGGAGACATTTGATCTTTTAGTATCAGATGCCGGCTATCCTACCTTTGGTTTTCTATGGTTTTTCATTAGGTTTGCACGAGGATAATGCCGGGATAGTTCCGGGATGAAGTCAGCTAAAGCTGCATAGCTTCCCCTTCTTTTTTTTTCCCTATCCCTTTTAATGACATGTTCTGTACAATATTGTATTGTTTAAAAAAAAACGAATAAACTGAATTGAATTTAATTGAATTGAATCATATTTTGCAATATTTTGATAATTTCAAACATCATAAATATCTTATCTTTACAAAACTCAAAAATAATTTGAATCAGCTATGAAATGCATGAATTATATTTTTACCATAAACATATAAAATTTAAATTAATTTACATTTCCCTAGTTGATTTTTCATCAACATTTCCTATTTTCTTTTTTTGTGTGTATGTTTTCTATCTAGGTATACAAAATAACCACTCACCCACCACTTTGCATACTAACTATTCATACATTTATTCATATTCATTTTCATTCAACAGATTTTCTCATGCATTTTTTGTTTGTTACCTTCACCAAAATGTTTTTAATGGTAGAATAATGTTGTTATTTTTACAACCTAAAAATATATTTATATTTAAATATTTATAGAAAATTTTATGAATGTTTTGGATTCAATATCGTAATTTATTTTATTACAAATACTCTTTCTGCTACCGTTCCCCTTTTTTTCTGAACTTGATTGCTGTTTTTTGGTCATTAAATATACTTTTAATACTCATTCGTATACAAAAAAAACACATTATATCTTCTAAATACGTTTTAGAGAGTAAAATGGAGACTTTTAATGATTATATCATGCTTTTTTACCCGCGAACTAACAAAAGGGATGTTTAAACTCCCGAACTAAATAAAGGGGTGTTATAAGTTTTTAACCCCCGAATTACCAAGAAAAGGGATGCTATAAGTTTGACTGCTATGTATGTGTGTGTGTCTGTCTGTCTGCCTGTTCGTCTGTCTGTCTGTCCGTCTGTGGAATCGTAGCGCCTAAACGGATGAACCGATTTTGATTTCATTGTTTGGTTTGAAAGGTAATTTAATGGAGGTAATTTAATGTTCTTAGCTATGTTTCAAGTGCGAGTTTAGGATTCTTTACCCGATAAACTTAAATCTTTAAATTTGTACAAGGAGTAGCAACAAGGACAAACTTTCTTCGAAACTGAACGTCATACCATTGATCACTAGCATGAGATATTCAGAGTGGTAGTTTTAAAAAATTAAAACTAGGTAAATTTCTAAATCTGACATTGCTGCATTTACCAGTAGACTGAGTCTGTCCGAGAATATAGATTTTGGATTCGGCAGAGTTTTAAATAGTATTAAAATGTAAGAGCGATACAAAGACGGCAAATTCCTAATATTCGCGGCATCATAAATTCTGCAATGTTTAAGTGCTAAAAGTTTTCTGTTTACAATAACGTCACTAAATTGCTGTTACGCAATAATTTTGAGATTCAAAACACAATCCCCAATTTGAATAATGAGGCATATTTTGCGAAGGGGATTTAATCGTGAAAGTGACACGAAAATTGTAATTATAGAATTGATTCTTATACAAAAAAATTGACTTTTCAAAATAGACAACTTTTGTTTGAACATTTAAAAAAAAAAAAATCATTTAAACTTTTCAGAAACAGAAAACAGAGTGTCATTAAAGAAATTTTCAACTGTATTATTTGAGAAAACAGACTTAACACAGTTTAATTAACGTCTGACCTACTTATTTTTGTTATATCGAACGATTCTATATTTTTATATGAACTTGAATTTGCAAGGTAATGTTTTTTGCTAGTAATGTTTTGTCAATATAACAATATGCAGAAAAAAGACAAAAAAACTAAACTAGAAATTGTCCCATAAAAAAATTACATTCAACATAAAAAAAAAACAACAACAACAAAAATATTCGTATAATAATAATATAACGCGTTGTATGTTATTTCGCGTTATAAAATAGTAGTTTCTCATAGCATGATGATGGTAGCGCATGCGTGAAATTACATTTGTAAATGAGTTTTGGAAAATGTTTTGTTGGCAGCATATCTTTCATAATTTTTATTTTTTTATTTTCATGTAATTTTATTTTATTTTCATACAGTCAGTCACTAAAGTTAAAATTACAAACTAAAAATTGTTAATACAAATTTTTATGTAAAAATAAAGCTCGTAGAATTTTTAACTAATGTAGTACGGGTTGTATTCTTTAATAATGCACATAGAATGCTACTCAAATTTTCCTATGAATTTTATATTTTGTATTGGGAAAATCACTAATGACCTTAATCAATTAGAATGGCAGTCATAAGCAGACCTAAATTTAAAAGAGAAAAGTCAGTGTGTGTCAGCTTCGAAGCGTGACTTGAGTTTACTCCTTAGGTGTTGTATAGTGCTATGTCCGTCAGGTTATTGTCAGTTTCAAACAATTGATGTTTTGTTTGTTATACGTGGGTGATATAATTTATATATGACAGGTCGAAAAAATGCAAATACGAACGATATATACTCTGTGCCCAAAAAAAATGCACGTGTTTTACTTTTCTAAGTGGTATAGCTATAACATTATATATGAATCACATGTATCTACTGTTATAGTAGTATCACTTAGAATGGTTCAACTTTTGCGTTTATTTCGACTTAGAGTTTACGTTGGCTGAGTAACTAAGCAGTGATTCTGGATTCTGTATCGGTAGATATCAACTTATAAATTATGTGCTGTATCCATCAGGTTAATGTCAGTTTCAAATAATAGATGTTTTGTCGACAGGTCACAAATATATAAGTTATACACGCACATTACTAACAAGTGAATTGTTGCGCACCAAAAACGTAACGAGGTCATTCGAGGTGATTAATACATTACTAAATATACAGTTAAAAAAAATGCGCATAGTATAAAAAAAACGTTTTACGATGTTGTGGTGTTTTCAAGAGTTTCATTTTTACGAATTCCCAAGAGACTTCAACAAACTAGATTACTGTACGGCATTTAATCAAGCTTTTGCTAATTCTGTCACAGCCAGTAAATTTTATCATTAAAAATAAAGTATCTATCGTTCCTTTTTTATTGTTGGTATACTTTTTATATATACATAAACGAATTTCCTCTAGGTGTCTTTCCAAAAACTTGTTGGATAAGAGGATGCTAGAAGAAGCTGGAAGCTGGAGGAAGCTCATGGAAAGTACTAATTTTTTTGGGTACAAATTATCCAAGATAATGGTTCGAGAATATTCGTGTCAACCATGAATTAAAATTTTATGATTGTGTAGTAACACACTTCCAAATACATTTAAATGTAATTAGAGCTTGGAAATTATTATATAAAAATACTTGTGGTTTAGAAAAAGCTCCTCGAAACAGTGTTTTAAGTAAAAACAAATATTAACTACATATTAGCTAATTGCAACAAGCAAAGCTATTTAAACTGGTACATATAAATACATACTACACCACTTTGAACTTAATTTTACAAAATACAATTTTTGTATAAAACAATATGGCAAAATTATAGAGCAACTACAAAATGTTATTGGTGTTGTTGCAATACAGAATATAAAGTCACTCATAGACGTTATAAATATTTTCACCATTGTTTACTTCGTTTTTGAATGTGATTGCAAAAATAAAACAAAAGCATTGATCAATGACCTTATAAAAATTTGTGCATTTCCTCTTGCTTTTCCATAAGTGGCCATAATCAGAAATTGAATGCAAAAAGTCATTCTTGCATAAGACAAATTCATACAATCATTTTCTGTCGAATCGAATGAATTTGCGAAGAAATATTTCTAAAAAGATATTTATGAAATTTTCAATTAAAAGTAAATTTTAATCAATCGAGATTAAATTTAAGGGTGTCGACTTATATAATATTGTGTACGACTTTTAATCTAGTAACTAACTTCTATTTGATGTGATCGTAAAATACGATGTTGGAATGTTATTTGTGTAATCCGATCTTTCAATTACATATCTAACGGTCAGAAATATGGGCTGAAGTCGAAAATTTGAAATACAAGAACATAAAATTAACAAAGGACACGTTTTCTTTAATAAGGGGCGATATTTATAGCTTGAAATAAAATGAATTGTTATATCCTGTCATATGATCCGATACGATTCGAAAATTCGTGTAATAAAGTCAAGAAGCGATTAAATAATCCACCTTCCAAAATGCGCATAAAATTTTCTGATCAGATATTCAAATATAAGATTAAATAAAAAATTATTGAATAAATCAGACAAAAAACCGTGGATTGCTGTGCGAATAACGAAAATAGAACGTTGATTCCATAGAAGTGCTAAATATCAAGTCAGTCAATACGGAGAGATCAATATGAACAGTCTATATGAATAGTTCCCTGCGGACAGATATTATGGATGGTGGATATTACAATACATTGCTAAAACAAGTAATGTATCTTTGTATTAAACAATAAATTATAGCAAATTTTTCAATTTAGTGTTGTTTTATTGTATCGAAGCTACGTGTGAACCATGACTAATACCTGAACGTACAAAACGAATAACAAGAATTGGAATTCTCTTTAAAAAGTTCGTTAAGAAAATCAAAATGAGTTTCATTAAGCACCCAGGCATTGAATACTGCTGAAAAATGAGAACGTCCATGGACAGCTGATGATAATATTGCATTCATAAAGACACCAGTGTACAAAGTGTTATTGGTTCACTAATACACACAATATTAAATGATAATTTTATTGTTTGTAATAAAAGTAAATTGGATCATTGTTGGATCGTCACTGTATTTAATGTTATCACCCAACAATGAGTCCATGTGTCTGTCTGTCTAACACTAACACCAACTAATGGTGATGAGTACCAGTTTAAAAAGTTTTCAGTGTTAATTGTTAAATATTTTATTAAAAACTATATATTCTTTGTTTTAATAATGAGTTTTTATAATAATTGTTGGTGTGTGTTTGAAGCTATAATTATATTATTCCGTTTTCTTTTGAATTACTTTAAGACGAAGAATATTATGGGATTGTATGCTGTTTTTTGGCAAGAATGGTACGTTACTTTATAACTGTCTGCAAGGAGAATAAACATACATACTTCCATGTATTGAGCTTAATATTATTAGACAAAAATTTTAATAAAAACTACTTTTCGAAGTCGAAGGACAAGCTTTTTTTGTGCTAAAAAGTAGAAAAAATTATTTCTTATTTGATAATTTGTAAAGCAAGAGGCGCTCAATTTCAAATATCAAGACTGATACGCCGCACCTTAAGCTTTCTATTTTATAATAGGTACAATTAAAAGTATATCAAATAGAGTGGAAGCGATTTGAAAATCAAGTCATGATTTCCATAAAAATACATTGTCATCCGATTTCAATATGTTATGTGTATTTTTCTCAGGAAATCCGTTCATATAATGGTCATATCATGGGAGTGCAAGAAAAAACTAGTTTGCCATATTGGATTCAGAATGACGTCACTTAGCTAACCATGCATTGTCATACAATCTCTCTCTCTCTCTTTGACTCGAAGATACGTACATACAAACATTGTAAGTTAATAAAAGCTTGTAAAATAAGCTACCGTATCAGCCTCATTATAGACTTGACTTTCATCTGTGTTTCGATAAGATTACCTGCCTCGTTTTTATCTTTTAGTAATGGCAGTATATATGTCAACAGTTTGTTTTGTTTTTTTTTTTTTTTTTTTTTTATCAAAGAAAATTAAAAGTATGATTACTTTTGAAGCGCCCTGTACATATATCACAAAACTATAAGGAATAACGCGCGATTCTTAAAGAGCTTTTTAGGATATTTTTTTCTATAAACCTTCTCTTCTACGACTATTTTATATTAGAAAATACGATACAAATTTTTTTTTATAGAAAATAAAATTTGGTTATTGTAATGCTTTTCGGCGTATTTTCTATATAGTCAAAATTCTTCTAAGTAAACTTCAAATACTTTCTACTACTATTCATGTTTGTATCCTGTTTAAAGGAAACAACATTCGAAGTAACATGAAAGTGCTTTTAAAATATTTATATAAAGATACATATATTTTTTATTTCTTACTTTGATTGATATGGACCCATTTTTATACATAGAATTTTATATAGTCCTTTGAAAATGTATACAAGATACGTTTTCGAATATCAATTAGAAGACTGTTGACTCTTTTCAGGACATACGATTCGATAAAAGCATTTTAAATTTATTATTATTAAAATTTTCCAAAAACTTAATTTGCTCAAGTGAAATTAACTAGAGTATTTGTACTATTCGATTCATATTTCAGCATCGCTGAAATTTGAAAAGCTGTTGGGAAAGTCGCGTGACAGCAACTTTTTTCTCCACTAATTTTTCGTAGTCTTCTCTCTTTCAGAAAACTTGGGAAGTTTTCAACTCTGCGTAGTAACAAAATTGAATAAAAGAAACACGCTTATATTAACTTCACTTGTAACTTACAATTTAATTATTTCATTTTATTCTAGTATCCTGACCCAGTACTAAGGATCAGCGGGAATAATCTTCAAATCAAATCAAAAAAATATTCACTAAAAAATTTTTAATTCAAAATTTACACACAAATAAAAAAATTTCGTTGAATTATGGAAGAATCCCTCGATTTAAAAACTAATTCATTTAACACAAAAAAAAAAAATGATTACTCAAAAAGTCATTAAAATAGTTTTATAAAACAATTCCTATGACCCATAATCAATCAAATACAACTCAATTCACTTTCGTACACTCAAAGACACACAAATATAGCCAGCATACATTCAATTATTTTCTCTAAATCCATTCCCAACAAAACCACTAAATGCGGTATATTTTCTTTAATGCTGGGAAATTAGTTTAGAAATATTTTCATTGCCTAATCATAGAAGGATTGTATGGGATTGTAACTAGTAGATGAAATGTTTGAGTGAAAACTTTGTTTATGTACTTGACGGTACTTACATGTAATCAAAAACAAATTATTTAATATCCGATTTAAAATGTTTGTATGTGGATGTGTGTAAAACATAGATAATGCCCTTTTTTGTTTCTATCAAATAATATTAAAAAATAAAAATACAGAGACAAAAAAAAACCCAATAACCAGGAACAAAAAAGAATTTATTTTTTTCACAAATTTTTCACACAACTAATCAATTTTATCATTTATATAAAGCCCGAAATCATTTTTATATTTACTGTACATACAATGTGGTTAAAATGTTTAAGATATTACATCATCTTTGCAAAATATATCAGCACTCTTATTTCGTCAAAAAAATCTCCAGTTAGAAAATGTCTGTGTAAAAATGGTTGAATCAAAGAAGTAGAATCAAATAGTTGAGCTTAAAGCGTTTTTAAGAAAGTTATTTTTTGTAAAATAACTACACATATACTTTTGATGGAAGCATTTGTTCGAAGTAAAATCTGTCGAAACTCATACGGAAGAAAAAGAATGATCAGAGAAAGTAAAATCAAAAGCTAGAAAAAAGTCAGCACAGAAAGATAGAAATAAAATGAAAAATTATTTCAAAACATGTGATTTATGTTTGGCATTTCTTCTGAATATGACCCGTATAGGTCGGCCGAAAATTGCATTCTTTACCCGGCAAAATATTAGTCTGCTATTTCCTACGTTTAAAATAGTCTTACATAACTGGATCAATTTTGAATCATTTTGTATATTTGTACACAATATCCATTCAATAATCGTATTTTAATAATGATAAATAAATGAAATGAAAATATTGTAACCGAAGTGCTGCCAACATTATTGAGCGACAAGCAAAAAAAAAAAAAAAAATGTTTTTTTAACTAAAATGTTATAAGCACAAAGAGATAAATTTTATCATATTTCAAAGTTTTGTTTCAAAATTTTGTCTATTTTTTTATAATAAATTTTCTAGTAAAACAAATCGATTAATCTCGAACATTTTTGTTCAACAAGCTTCGAAGAGTTTGATCATTAGAAGCCAATCCAATAAAAAATAAGCTATTAATAAACCTGATCCTTCGAGTGCATCAGAATCACGTCTGTTTAACAACAGTTCGTTGTTTCAACTTTTTTTCGAGATGAAACTATTGAAATATTGAAAACTTTACCTTAAGTTACTCGCACAAGCATTCATTTCTCTGGGGGCTTGGTTACAGCTTCAACTGGTATTTCTAGTATCGTAATGGATTCGAAGGTAAATGAGACTGTTGTTTCCCTCTTTTATTACGTTCACCTAAACCTGATACCATCAATTATCATGTTGTATTCGTGGTACAGTACGTTGTCTGATCTGAGGTACATCAAGAACATTTTTTAGCTTTAATTTTCGAGATGAAAACAGTAACTTTTTTACTAGAAGTTTACAAAAATATAGAAATGATAAAAACTGATTGATGAAAGGATTTCCGTATCTCAGGGTCAAACTCTTTTTTAATTTTAAGAATATTTTGTTGTGTGTTTTTTACCGTAACATATATCGTTTGTCTATGACTATTATTTTAACCAATTTTCATCCTTTTTTTTATCTCTGCTTTACACAGTTATAAATATTCTGGATATGTGTAAGCACACACAAGTAAGCGTTTCTATGGGTACGATGGGATAGAATGAAATAGATGAACCCATATTTGTCAAGATTATATGATGAACTGTCTTTACCAAAAACTATTTTTTAATACGAAAACGACTGACATGATGACGTATATCCAAAAGCGTATAGAGTGATTATTGAACATTTGGATTGGATTTCATTTACGTTTCGATTGATTTTAATTTCGAAATACAATAATAATTTGAAGAAAACTAGAATGTCATTTTTATTTGCAATACATCAAGTTTTTCTTTAGATTCACAGAAAGAGTGAAGAAATTCATACAAGAAACGAGAATACAAAACGACTTAAACTTTGAACCAACAGACTTTAGGTCGGAGAGGTCATCAAAGAGAGACTGGCTCAAATAAATCCACCTCTTCATGGCAAGAACTGGGCAGTGGCAGAGAAGATGTGACACCGTCTCCTCCTCATCCACACTGTGGCAGCTGTCAGACCCAGGCGTTCAGCGATGATTTTGCTAATAGAGGCCCTTGGAAGCGATATAAAATCTTCGGAATGCCTACGATTGTACTCAGGCCATAACTGTCTTGTCGTACCACAAGTACGTGCCTCCCTCCACCTAATATTGGCCCTTTTTAAGATATTCTCTTTAAGGAGTAGCTTGCAGTTCGCGAACGGAACTCCCGGATGCCCGGTGCTTGTGTCTAACAGGATTGTACTATTTCTAGCAAGCACGTCAACAACAGTTGATAAAAATAGAAAATTTTCACAAATAAAAACATTCCGTATAAAAAGCAAACTGCTTGAAATGTTATGGAAACAAATTGCCTACCCCGAAAAATTATATTTATCTTTGTCGTAAAATAGGGTTTTTTTTTATTCTGTTGTTCTTGAACAAAAGTGTTTCTTTTTTTATATACACACACAGAAGAAAAGACAGACGCGATGGATTGCGTATAAACGGGAATTGAATGGAGAGTGTGTGTTATATGTACTGTGTAAAAATGGTCATACACATGCACACCCACATAAAGGGATTTCCATTAAGAGCAGTCTAATTTTAAACTAATACAATTGAACGCACATCAAAAAAAAAACTTATGCAATTGAACTGACCGTGTGTAGCGCCCTTAGGCACGAGTTACTATAATTTTTTATAAAAATATTTTATAGTAGTTTGTACGATATATGACCCCAGTTAAATGTAACCCGAAGAATCGCTGAGACGCGGACACGCAAAAAATACAAGTTTTCGTATACTCAAGATTCTATTTGATATCTCCATGGAATTTCTTTGAGCTTTCTTCAAGGATCAGTAGGATAAGGATCAAATCTCACTTTTCGATGACGAAATGTCGATTCATATTGACTCGAACAGAAAATGGTTGGAACAGAGGTCTCATTTTGAGAATATATCCTATTGCATGCTGAATTTCGCAATATTAATTACATTTCCAAGCGTTTTACTTGTAAACAGTCTTAATGGAAAACTCTTTACATATACACTCACCAACTTCAGAGAAATGTGATATAATTTTTATTTTGACATTCATCGTAGTGATTTGTAACCTAAAAAAATGAACATCACACATGTCTATTGAAAAATAACCGTACTTTAGACAGGAAAAACAAGTAATCTACACTATAATGGTATTTTTCAATGAAAAATTCTTTAAAAAAGACTCTTAATACAACCTGAAAATTACCTAGAAATTGATACACTTAAGGTAGTAAGTCTGATACATCATATAGCTCGTATTAGCTGATGGATAATGCTATTTTTAAGGTGATGGCTGTGGGTTTGTGATGGTAGTCGGATGGCTGTTGGTTTTTTCATAGAAATTTAAATTGTAGTAGGAATATCATCCGTTCTTTTCCCAATTTCTTAGAACTCTATTGATATTGTGAAAATGTTGGTAAGAAAGGTAGACTCGAGCTTTGAACGTACTTTCTTAATGCATTTCCGGTCCAAATATGACTATAATGTGTCGATGAATTTTACCAGTATAGTGTGTAAATCAAGAATTTTGAAATGTATATGTATCTATTGCTTTCTAGAAGACATTTCAAGGAAAAAAAAGTTTGATAGATCGTAAAACCGTCATACTTTTTGCAACACCTTTTTTCTCGCTTCCGAGGGAAGTATTAATGCATCTTCTTTCACACTTTTAAAATACTATGAAAATAGCACTTCTAAAATATTTCTAAAGGGTAGAAAATTCCTTTTTCCTTGGTGGAAAATCTAGAAAGAATTTTTTTCTATTAAATTTTAGCGAATTCCGAAGGAAATGGAGCTCATTTCTTTTCAAAATATTTTTTTCAGGTTGCATTTTTTTTTATTGGTAAATATAAATAATATAATTGATTGGTCAAATAAAATATGTTTATTTCTTCAATTTATTGTTCAAATATCTAGAATAATAGTTTTTATAAACAACATATCGTATAGAGAGATCTCTGTTGGATCTTAGAGATTATATAAATAATAAATAAATATGTATTTTTATAGTAAAACTATTTTGTTTATTTTATATTATTTATTCCATATTGTATGAGCAAAACCAACAACTGGTCCAACATACGTAGGTACGAGTACAAGAGTTGGTACAACAATATGTATTTTTAAAATGAATTGAAATGGTTGAATGAGTCCAATGAGATGATGGTGGAAATCATCTAGAAGTTATAAACCATACACGAATTTGATCATTATTGAATGATTTTATTCACAGTTAAATGCGAGGAAATCGACATTTACCGATATGATACTAAGTCAGAAGTGGCTGAAAACTTTTTCAAAGTTAAAGATGCTTAGTTCGTCTTTTTATACGTGGTACAATGAGATTTTTATACGTGGTACAATGAGAACTCAAAGATATACCTATTTACAGGGTGGGTTTTCGAAAAACGTTAGCTTTCTTATGTTTATCAAAGTCATGGGCACAATCATGGGTACAGACGAATGTCCTATATTGTCCTTGAGAACTTTTGGCTAAAGCACTTTTCTGGTAGATCAAAGTCATGGACACAGTCATGGGTACAGACGAATGTCCTCTATTGTTCTTGACAACTTTTGGCTAAAGCATTTTTCTGTAGTTAAATGTTAAATGCAATAATGATATATTCTTAAGTTGCATTTCCTCCGAAAGCTGACAGTTTTCGAAAAAATGGTTAAAATCAAAAATGTTATTTTCTATATGAAGATCAACTTTCTAAATAAAGTGTTCTTCTATCTCTCACCGTTAAGGATCTAACTAGGCTATTAAAAAAAGCCCAAAGAACTGAGTCAAATTTGTTGTTAGAACAAGATGTAATCAAACTCGGCAACTTACTTTTGTTTGAGTTATTTTTTGATTGGTTTACTACAAAACGAGCTATTAGCCATTATAGATTAAAATAGCCCATTCTGTATATTACGAAGGTGATTTTTTTTTTAAATTTCACTCTTTTTCTTTCCAAAATGAAAAACGGGAATAGTTTTTATGGCCAAACAGGGACAAATTTAAATTATTTAAATGGCCTATCATTATTGCAAGCATTTATGTCAAAATGTTTTTTCCCGAAACCTCAATTTTCAATTTTTTCTTGTGGTTTAAAAATGTAAGAATAGTATTATCTGTAAAACTGTGAAAGGAATTTTTTACTATTTTTTGTTTAATAGCAAATTTCGTTCGTAGTGAATAATAATCATAGACTGTAAGTTACTGCAGTAACACTATTATTGTATAAAGTAATAGGTAGTAAAAACGTTCCAGTTACTGTAATACCATTACAGCTACTGTAACATAACAGTTACAGCAGTAAAGCATATCTATCGAATAGCATTTATAAAATTATAGTGTTTATATTTTTGATTATCAATTGTATTATTATTGTTACGATTTTCTACTCAACTTCATTTCAAAATTGTTGATTTATTATTTTATTATATATTTATGTTATTTTCTATTCAATTGTAGTGTTGTTCGTTTGTATTGAGTGTCGAACAGTGTGGTATATTATCCCACTTATCGCAAGTTTTTTAGATATCAGGTCACGTCAAGAGTACATGAAACGTGAGTCAATATTCTCTATAACTAATAAAAAGTAGTTGCTATTCTTTAGTACGCATTCTCTTTAATACAAATATCTATCGTGTCTTGGTACAGACAACGAAAGTAGGATTTATATCGCTTGAAGCGGTCTTATTGGCTTGTGTTGTAACGTTTGCAGCTTTTTTTTCGGAGAAGAAAAAACCAACACTAAACGTTGACTTTTTCCAGTTTACATAAAAGTATGGCAATCGTCAATCGTTATTCGTTCGATATTATCGTTGATATCGATGAGTTTCATACAACTGTGTACACTATTGTTCATAAAAATCGAGCAACATGAGGGAGGTCCCCCATCAAACTCTACAATTTTATTTTAAGTTATTTTTTGATTGGTTTATAACAAAACGAGCTATTAAACATTATAAATTAAAATGATCCACCATGTATGAATAGAAAAATATAATATTCGTCCTATATATGACAGTTATTAGGAAAAGAAAACTAGAAAATGACTGATGAATTTTCCAACAAGCTAATGGATTTTTTTTTCTACTTTCCGCTTGTCATCATTTGCAACTTATATGTATATATTTTATGATGATTATTATTAAAATATACCAAACATAAACAAGGCCTTAATGGTATATTTATTCATATAAAAATAAAATAAAAAACTTTCCTAGCTAGACAACGCGCGTGTAAAGAGTGCGTTGGTGTTGAACTAGTATGCTGACTTGTAGTTATTTAAATCTATTTTGATATAAAGATTTTTTTTTTTTAAGTTGCTTTCTAAGCATAATTATCTGGAATGATGTGTTTGATTTTGTTTCCCGCAGCGTCATTTGCTAAATAAGTTATAATTTAAAAACAATGAAAACAAACAATTGACTAAGTTAATGTAGAAATACCATGAATAGACAATGTTGATTACGCAATCGTTTGTTTTTTTACGTCATGTTAGTATGAAGATAGCCACTCTTAGATAGCCACATTCTCATAACCGATATTCCCATATAATACATACTATATAATTTAGCCCTCACGGGTACACTGTGATGTTTACGAAAAAATATTTCAAACGAATGTTGTTTATTTTTTTATAAGTAACAATTGTTACACATCAACCTTTGTTGTGTCTACAACGGTTTACATGAGTAGTTCTACGGACCCTATTGATACATAATATTTTTGATACTTACATAATATTGTCCTTTGTTTTTCTCTAAAAAACAAACATTTTTTTTTCTAAAAACCTGGAGAGATAGCTTAAAATTTGTTTTATTAAATAATTTGTCGATTACACGAAGTTCTCCTATTTTCTAAATTGCCTGATAAATAGATTTTAATCCAAACTTAATATTTTCAGTAGTAGAACACATTGGGAATGCGAGTTACATTTCACCGTTTTCTAAAATATATCACAATAAAAAACCCATTTCTTCTTTTGTTTCGTCTATACTAGGAGTGTGTAAAATTCACCCCTGCGTGAAAAACATACAATAGGAACATCCCAACATATATTATTGGTACATACCACCCTTCCATCGTCCTCTATATCTTGTTCTTGGTCGTGAAAACACTTCCACGATTCTTTTTTTTTTTTACAATATGTTCTACTGAATAAAAGAATTTGCTTAAAATATGTCAATGTTAAGTTGAAATCTATTACATTTGTTAGTATTTATTTTGTTTGAATGTTTTTTTATTTTTATTAAAAAAGAAGAAAGATACTCGAAAATCAACAAATTTTATTGATATGTACTCGAAATAAAAATAGTAAAGTTTTCTTAATAGAAATAGCAATTTGTATAGGAGAGAATTGCCTATTGCGTAACGGTTTTTCATCGGTGGTTTTTATGCGAAATATGGCGACAAATTCATAAACTATACGATTTGATATTGTTCTCTCTTAGCTTCTAAACTACTTATCATAATTAGACAAATAAAGTATCGTTGGAAGCGTCTTAATCGTCCGCTGGTTAAAGGCAATGTGACGTCACAGTAAATTGAATATGGTGGCACCAAGAGTCACATTAAACTGAACTTCGAATTGATGATAGCGTGTTAGGTATCATGAGAAAGGGAGTAATTATCACTTTTGAAAAATAAATATATATTGTTATACTTTATCACAAAATTATAACAGCAAAATCCCTGTTATATTATAAATGTGAAAGTAAGAATGTTTGTTTGTTTGTTTGTTACGTTTTAACGCAAAAACTAGCGAATGGATTTGAATGAAATTATACAACAATATAGCTCATACATCAGAATAACACATGAGCTATAATTTATAAAAATGTATTTACAAAAAAATTAAATTTATTCTGATATTTTACTGCTCCATATATGATAATAATTTTAAACCATAGTAAATGTCAAATAATTCATGGCCTTCTTTTCTGATTTTATTTTTATAAAGCGGTGGTTCTTACTTTTAAGCCGAGGGAAGCAAGCGGACATCAAGCTAGTAGTTTCAATAAAATAAAGTTCAAAAACTAAAACCTCGGTGCTATTACAAAATCGTGCTCTTAAATGTATGAAAGAAAGAAAATATTTTCATCTGAAATTGTTTTGAAAAGTAAAATCGTCATTGCATTCGGGAAGCCTTCTATCGAAAACTTTTAATCTTAGAGGTCTTCACACTGTAATGACAATTTGACTTATCGTTTAACATTTTAAGAGCACGATTTTGTAAGAATGACGGAGTTGTAGATTTGAACTTTATTTTTTTTTTATCTTAATTCTTCTAGGAGTCATACAATCTTGATACATTCTGTATATAAAATGTTGAAAACCCTTAATATATATGAACCTACAGTAAAAACATAGCCGAGAAAAAGATAGTCATCTATCGTCATTAAACAAAAACTTTATTTATTGAGCTATTTATTAGAAAATAACAAAAGTTTTCGACGACTGTTGTTCGAGTTCTGTTCTGTGTATTTATACTCAATATATATATATATATATATATATATATATATATATATATATATATATATATATATATATATATATATATATATATATATGTATAACAAAACATAAATTTAAAATAACAATAAAGGAGCCTGTGCTGCTCAATTCTATGTTTGTATGTGTGTGTTTGTTGCCTAGTCGAAGAGTCGACTCGAATTGTCGGGTAGAGTAGTAATAGGTAGCAGAATGGTTAGTCAACAAACAAATAAATGCATATCTCTATATCCATTCACCATTCGTTCTACATAATATAAAAGACTATGTTTTTTTTTTATTTTTTAAAAGTCCGTTATCATACTGGTTGTTGTACACGGAGAAATAAAACAGTTCCATTCATATTTTTAACCGAATTCAAACAAAACAATAGGAGGTTATCAATTCGACTGTATTTTTTTTTTTTTATGTTTGTTACCTCAGAACTTTTGACTGGGTGAACCGATTTTGATGATTCTTTATCCATTTTAAAGCTAGTGCTACCCGTGTGGTCCCATTTCATTTTGGTCGAGTTCTGATAACGGTATCCATGAGAAAATCATAAAAGTCTTAAATTTTCATTAAGTATGCACGACAAGAGGATGAATAACTCAATATCACGCCAACCGATTTCGATGATTCTTTTTTTAGTGATAAATTAGTTAGTGCACTTCAGGTTCACTAAAAATCACAAAATAAAAAAAACAAAAAGAAAACCGACTTCAAAAGAAAGTTTTTCCAAAATAAATTAAGATGCACTAAAAAGTAAAAAAATAATGATAATATAATGTAGTTAAAATTATTGTTATTTTTGGAGTCGGTGACAGCCAAGCTAATGTTGCAAACTGTTCTGTCAGAGTTGTTTCTTTGGCTGACACCGACTCCAAAAATAACAATAATTTTAACCACATTATATTTTCATTACTTTTTACTTTTTAGTGCATTTTAATTTATTTTGGAAAAATTTTCTTTTGAAGTCGGTTTTCTTTTTGTTAAAAGTTTTTTTTATTTTGCCAAAAATTCATATATAAATAAAATTATTCATTATGTTGAGATTTACTTTGTGGAATTCCATATTCAAAGTAAAACAACTAATGTTATCTTTGTATTACTTTTATTTATTTTTGCATGATCCACTGTTAAAAAAAAAAAATTTCAAATAAAAATTATTTGTTTTACATGTATTCAATTTATGTGATCATCTTCAGAACATAAAGTTCAAATTAAAAATTTTACAGGTTTATATACTGTTTGCTGCTTATTATGTAATTACAGGTAATAAAAAACAAGTTAACAACCTGTTCAATATTTTGTTAAAAATACAAATTATTTTACTAAAATTATTTTTATTTACATTCAAGTCCAAATGAATAAAAATTATTATAATTAATTCATTTTCAATTAAAATATTTACAAAAATTTGTCCCAAAAACTGATAGCTCTATAAGTATCATTTTCATCTCATCTGATGTCCTTGACCATCACTTTGATATTGATTTAAGAAGGAGTGTTGTTTAAAGTGTTTAATTGGGTTGGGTTGGGTTTATCTGTTAGTTTATCTGTGTGTTTCTCAGTGGCATCGTAGCCCCTAAACGGTCGAACCGACTTGATTGAGAACATTTTATAGCTTCCAAGTTTCCAAAAACCTGTTTACGAGGAATAAATCGCATTTGTCGGAGGTTTTTTAAATTTTATAAATTTCATTTGTTTTCAAAGCAAATTTAAATCTTCCATATTATGAAATGATACGTAAAATGTACTCCGTGTAGGTTTTTCTAACAGGATTACATATACATACAATTTGAACTCAATTCTTATAGGTTATAAATGGTAAGAGAGATTTTGGTCGAAGGAGAAAGTCGAAGAGGTCGGCTTTTTATGTCTAAAAAAACTACACTACACTAGTTGTGTATGGTACCCACATGGTATTTAGTTTCTGGTTACTGGTTATTCTACCAAAACAGTTTTGTGTATATATATATATATATATATATATATATATATATATATATATATATATATATATATATATATATATAATAGTTTTACCTTTTACTTAAACCTCGAAAAGATATAGAATAGAGAGTTGACTTTTATTCTAAATTCATTGTGTGTATTTATATTCGAAAATGTTGTTAAAACCTTTCGAATTTATCTTTGAACGAAATGATATACGTTTATTTTTGTGTGTCTTTTATACATTTTTATTACAGAATTCAAAAGTTTAACCAATATTTTTAAAACGGTGATTTAGATAAATCTGTGGTCTGGAATATTTTTCAAAGTTATAAAGAAAATTCGAAATATGAATTAAAATGACTTGACAGTTTAGCATTGGCTTTCTTGGGTTAAATAAACCTCTTTTATTAAACACTTTTTGGAGACTGGCAATGTATTATCCTAGCCAATGGCCATTAGAGTTTAGATTTTTATATTTTGTTTTTATTGCGGTTTGAATTTGTTTTTGTTTGCCCTTTTAGTGGCAAACTGGCATAAGATCATATTTTGAAAACCATAAGTATGATCCATTTTTCAACCACAGTTTCATTACCTTTGGGATTTAATTACCTTTGAAAATAATTTTAATCAAAAAGAAAAACAAAAATAGATTTTACGATTTTATCGAATTTTTTTAAGGAAAAATTGACAAAATCCAGAAATATATTTGATCGCGGAATACGGTGAAAAATACTTTTTTAGCTATTTTGACCCAAAAAATTACGAAAATTATATGAAAATTAACGGACTGGATACCGTTTTTGAGATAATTGCTCCATAAGCCTCCTTCATTCGAAATATTGTGGATTTGAGGGCATTATAAATCCATATTTTGAAAACCATAAATTTGATCTAATTACAAACAAGATTTTTTATTAATTTTGGTGTCCAATTACCTTAGAAAATGATTTTTATCAAAATCAAAAAGAAAAACAGTTTTGTTTTTCTCAAATTTTTTTTAAAGGATACAAAAATTGAAAATTGAAAAAAAAACGAAATAATTTTTGTTTGCGGAATACGGTGAAAATCATATTTTTGGCTAATTTTGACCTAAAACTAACGAAAATCCTATTGAAATTAATATCTGATATATCGTTTTCGAAGTTAACCCCCTACAAGCCTCCTTGATTTGAAACTTTTTATGTTTGAAGGCATTATATGTATAAATTTAAAAAACCATAATCCTGATCCAATTTTTAACCGCATTTTCCTTACTTTCGGGATCAGATTGCTTTTCAATAACAGTTTCATCTTAATTGAGAAACTATTTTGTAATATTTACAAATTTTCTTATATCTTTCAGAAAGCATTGCAAAATAAATATGTTCCTTCAGACATCTATATTCCTACAGAAATGGCCTATAGAAATGCTTCCTCTATATATTGCAAAACTAACTATACACAATTTAAAAGCAAGTTTCAAATTTAAATTAAACTGTAAACAAGTATTTTAAAATTTTCAATTATCTCTCAACTCTGTCACAAAATGACCGCATATAGAAAATATAAAACTACCAGCATACAGTAGAAACTGAATACCTATAAGAAGTTATTTCCCAATATTATTCACAAAAACGACTTTTCATTATACTCATAAAAAACATTTTAAAGTAGTTGAATACTACACATAAAATGACTCATAAGTTTGTGTGTCCATGATGGAACCATGGATATGGTCCGTCCAAATGATTGCAATAACAACATATGAACAACAAAAACACACATATACTTGGTTCATCATACAAATACAGAGTGTTTGGGAAAATAGTGCAACTTAATATACCTAATCCATATTTAAAAAAATGCATAGGGTAGGAGCTGCATTATCTAAACAAATTCCCTCAGAGATTGAAAAACACATTTTTCTTAAGGTTGTAAACCTACAGTATTGTAAAAAAGTTTTGGTTTATTGCACGGTACATACATAAAAACCATGCTTTGTAGTCAAATAATATGTTAATGTTAGCTTAACAATACCACGCAACTGCAAAAATATATTATATATTGTGTGCAAGTGTTGCTTATAAATTTGATAATTTAGATATCGCTCTTCAATCATCAATACTCTAACTTAAGTAGACTTTGTTCATCAAATGATGATCTTCGATGATCTCATAATTAAATTAAAATTTCATTTTTATATCATCGACAACCTTATATTTTTATGGTATTATTATAAACAACAAGATTGTCTAAATATTTTAGATAGTTTTTTTTATCACACTCTCTAGATTTTTTGATATAGAAATATTCAATTGAATGGTGATTTTTTCAGGCAACTTTGACGATAAAATAATTATAAAAAGCCCTATGACCTAGGAATTTTTGTTATCTTTGGAAACTGTGTTAATAAAAAAATGTATTGATAAAGTTTTATTGAAATTCCTACTATTATTCAATCCTTGCATATCTCCTTAAAATCGAATATTGCATTTTTGCCAGCCTAAAATTTCGATAAAATAAGAAATATTCAAAATCCAGCCATCTTGAAAGCAACTTTTCGTGTCTTTAATATCACACTGCAATGATTTTATATCACTATCTGTCGATTATTTTTCCTAACATCCAGTATTCATGGGGGTAGTTTAACAGTTTTGGTGACAGTTCAAAGTTCATATGCTTTTATAAAAGAGAAGCTATAACTGTTATCGATAAAGTAGATATCTACTAGCAAAGCACTGAAAAACTATATAAACGATACATAAAATACTTTAATATTATAGACATAAAAGAGTGAGATACGACTTTTGTGAATGTTTGTACATAATACATCCATAGATACGAATATATAGATAGATAGAGGCAGGCAGGTAGATTCTGGTAGTAGTTTTCGACATAGAAAATCGAAAAACATAAAACTCCAGGAACAAAAATATGAATAGTCTGTCCGTGGGAACAATTTAATACTCGACATAGTACCAACTAACCCAAAGCAAGCAATGCAATGTATAAATATGTGTATACCAGAACTGTATATATTACCGTTTAGAAGTCCACTTTAGTGGTTTTTACTGTTACAGATATGTATTCAGGTTGTTTACTAGCTACCGGGTGACACCACAATAGTAGTCTTTTAGTACTCTAGCATTTAAAAAAATTGCGAAATACGGTAAAAGTCATGTTTTTGGTTGATTTTGTCACAAGAATACCGAAAATCACATTAAAATTAAAACTCTTGTAATTAGTTTTCGAGAATAATGCATCATGAGCCCCTTTTATTCGAAGATTTTGTAGTTTGATACAATTTTTTATGAGATTTTCATAACTTTTTTTTACTACTATATTTGCGGTGCTTGTAGTGCTACGAGGCGAATATCTCCTTCCTTTACTGATTTATTCAAGGTCCAAAATCAGCCTTTCGCTTTGTCTATCAAGGGCTTTTCATCATCTTGCTTTGAGAGTTATATTTCATATATTATTCATTTTTAAAGTTTAAGCATCATTCTCTTAACAGGTTTGTAAATTTTACCAATGTTGTATTAAAATAACAAAGAATGGCTTTTCGAATTATGCAATCTTTTTCGATTGTTACAAATAGTTTTTGCACCTTTAAAATATCAGTACCTGTATGACAGGGCTTTGCTCGTTATTTTTTTTTTGGATAAATTTTTCAAGATTAAAGTTTTCGAGATGAAACAACAATTTCTAAAATGGAAACCTAGCTAGACCAATTTATCACCCAAATCCTCTCCACATTAAATTTCATCGTTCGAGCCGTTTTCATGGGTAAATTTTTGGAGATAAAGAAATTGTCGAGGAATTTTTTAGGTACGGAATCCTAAACTTAGACTTGAAACATAGTTACTCTCCATTAAATTACCTTTCAAACGTAACTAAAACTTCAAATCGGTTCGTCCGTTTAGGCGCTCCGATGTCACAGACAAACAGACACACATAGCGGTCAAACTTATAAGACCTCTTTTTTGATTCGGGGTTAAAAACTGCCAGATCATTAGAAATAATATATGAATTGAACCTACTGTGACACTCTGTACTTATTACGACTCTACACGTATATCTCGTATACACAGAGCTATATAGATAGTAACTAGTGCTACTATTGGATACACCTAGTGGTGGCCTATGAAGATAAGCGTTTACGATAAAATGTATTCAGTATCTCTCAGTGTCTGTTACCGTAACGGCGTTACCGTTCTCTTGGTAGTATCCATACCTAGGTTAGAGTTAGGCCATCCATACCTAGCGTACGGTCGTAGTAAGTTTTTAAAGGTAACCAACATTCATACAGATAGTAAGTACTAACCAACATTGTTAGCTACATAATGCTAGCAAGTTTAATGTACAAAATGTTTTATAAAAATGTTCCACTAGGTTACAGGTCAAGTATCCACATTCTTGAAACCAATTATAGCTAGGTTAATTGTGAAAAGTGTGACCCAAATTTAGTAGAATTACATACTCGGTTTATCACAATTGGACAAAATGTGGATGTGATAGAGCGAAATAAAATTTTTTGGATTCTGATGACGTCATAAAGTTTAAAAATTCAACTTTGTTGATAATCCAGGCAAATTTAATCGGATTTTATTGGAATTTTTTTTAAACCGCACTATTTTTGGGTCATTTTTTTCAGATGTGATGTCAGTTTTTCGCTTGCTATCACATATGTACTTAATTCCGGGACCAGAACTCCACATTCTTGAAACCTATTAGAGCTAGGTTAATTTTGATCACAAATTTGAAAAGAATTACCCAAATTTAGTAAAATTACATACTTGGTTTATCAAAATTGGATAAAATTTGAATGTGATTTTTTGATAACACAGGCAAATTTGATCCGATCTTATTGGAATTTTTTTTGAAACCTGCTAATTTTGGGTCAATCTTTTCAGATATGATGTCAGTTTTTTGGTCGTTATCACTTATATGGTTAATTCGGGGACCAAGACTCCATATTCTTGAAACCTATTAGCGCTAGGTTAATTTTGATTAGAGATTGAAAAAAATATCATGATCCAAATTTTCTTTGCCATACAGTATCTAAACGGACTAAACTCTATTACGTTATGTTGTATTAGTGTTAGGGTCATAAAGAAACATTCGAACGAACAGAGAAAACAGTCCGTTCGATGGTAATTTTCTGAATGTCTCTCTAGTCCAAAGCTACACCATTTTACTACCACTGTGCTGTGCAATGGTGGTTACTAAACTAAAAACCATTGATAAGTGATATCTTTTTTTTTTCGGGGTTGGTTTTACTAAAAACCTAGGTATAAAACCTTGTTTACTATACACAAGAATATACCTTACCTAACAACCTATTCTATACCTGGTCTGCTGTTGTGAGCTATAATATAATGCTATAGCCATTATAATTCTATAGTATTCTACCTTTTTCTAAATGCACTATTTTTGTTTATTTTTATAAACCTTTCATTGTCGTGTATGGGTAGAAAAAACTTTTTATTTAGTAATGATCTGTAGGAATACATTTACTTTACTCGAAAGGTAATTTTTTTTTTGTGAATAACAATTGTATTTTTGTTAGAATAGGTTACACGATTAAAACAAACTTTTCGTAGTAAATTTATTGATTTGTCGAAAATATTGTTTATTCGCACCGTATGTGAGTTTTATTGGAGGCGTTTCCATGGTAACGCTACACTACTTTAATTATAGAATTTTATGGATGCATATATAATTGTATGGATTGCATTTATGACTTACATTGAAAACTTAATAGTATTGTCTCACAAATTTAAATAAATAATTATGATAATTTACATTTGAACAAGTGAAAACAAACAATTGACTGAGTTAATTGTTGAAATACCATGTATAGACAGTGTTGATGCGCAATCGTTTGTTTTTTTGACGTCACGTAAATAACAAAAGATATTCACTTTTAAATACACAACACACACACAACTGATATTCCTATATTAATACATACTATAAAATTTGCACCTATTTAACGCCCTCGTGGGTAAACAGTAATGTGTACAAAAAAATGTTTCAAACAAAAGTTTTTTATTTTTTTATAAGGAACATTTTTTACATTTAAACTTTTGTTCTATCTCTAACGGTTTACAAGATGGGTCCTACGGACCCAAGACCCAATTGACCTATGATGCTCATTTACGAACTTGACCTCACTTTTTACGTCGTGAGTACGCTGTAAAAATTTCAGCTCGATATCTTTTTTCGTTTTTGAGTTATCGTGTCCACAGACGGACGGACGGACAACCGGAAATGGATTAATTAGGTGATTCTATGAACACCTATACCAAAATTTTTTTCCTAGCATCATTATTTTTAAGCGTTACAAACTTGGGACAAAACTTAATATACTATGTATATTTCATATATACATGGTATAAAAATAATATTTGTCCAATTTTTATTTTTTATTTAAGTTTAATTAATTAGTGTTTTTCAATAATTTTAATTTGACATTTTCTATAAGATTAATTTATTTTTTCAATAACTTACGAAATACTTCCAATTTTGTTTCATAGATAATATGTAAGCCGTGGCCTTACCTAGAAAGAAAAAAATACTTGAATTAAAAAAAAATCGAAAAAATTTAAATATTTGTGATCATAGAAAAAAAATGCGCTCTTATTAAATAAATCGTAAAGATATTTTTTAGGAAACAACACATTATTCTGTTCACGAAAATATAAGATAGGAAAGTTTTCAAAAATCACTCTGAGCTTTCGCTGAGATAGTTTGGGAGACCCTGTACATGAATAATAATAAAGCTTAATTGAAACATCGTTATAAATCCTCCCATCTCTAATAATTATACAATTTATTATTGTACTCGAACATGTTCGATTTCTATTGACAATTATTTGTCCAGTTTCATTGTATAAATTTGTTCGACGTGTTTCTTTAGATTTTATTGTACAATTTTAAAATCATTTTACATTCACAATCAGATTGATTCCCATTAACACATTTCGGTATGGTACGTTCACATTATTTCGTTCCGTGATGAGAAAGCCATTGAGAAAGCATCTGGTTGTGATTATGATTTAGATTTAACTAACAATTAATTCTTATAAATATATCAATATAGAATCCATACTCGACTTCGATTTTCTACATAAATATGCAATCTGTGTAACTATTACTCTTAATAGAACACATAGCAACAACCAAAACGTGCACCATAAAATATGCTACAATTTCAGAAATCATATTTGAATTCATTAAACTTTGTACGGAATTATTAGATTCATTCATCATTGTACAGTGGGTTTCAGAAAAATTATGTATCCCGATATAGAAGACACAATTTTAAAGAACCGCTCTGCCAAATTATCAGATATGTTACCAAACGCGAATCAAGAGGAATTTAATGCAGTCGAGCACGAATTACCGGTATTCATTTGGTGTTATTTTAGTGACCACCAATCTTTAATCACCCGGTACATCGAAACTGCAGTTATTATGTCCTCTATAATATGTTTGCAACTTGTTGTAAAAGAAAGTTGTTTTATACTTGTTCTTTATGAAATCATATCTATTAGAATAGGATAGAACAAGGTTATGGTTATATGTGATAAACAAGAAGTTTAGGTTTATTTTACCAAAAGTTTGGGAGAAAATGTTACAATAACTTATGTGCCCTACATACATACAAATATCTATACTAAAAGGAAAACTAAATATATAAAAATATTGAAAACTTGTTTCTTGGACTATAATAACATATATTATACAATAGTCGCTTGTACTACATATATATTAACTCAACAATATACAACTTTGTTTTACAATATACAATATACAACTAAGTTTTTGATGTCTTTTTTTTACAAAAAATTTTTTGGTCTTCTGATAGAAAACTATTGCTCTCACGCCGAATATCGAAAACAATAATTTTTTTTACATTAACGTTTTCTGTGTGTCCTTATGTTTATTGTGTGTTCAGTTGACTAATACTAGTCTGCTTTCGTTTTCATGAGACCATGCATATTTCCATGCTATTTTCGGGCGTAAGCTTAGATAAAAAGTGGTATATAGAACTTAGACCAAAAATTAATGTGTAATATCGAAACAGGAATATTTTTGGAATCGGATGTTATTTAAAGAAAGCAAATTTTTGGCCTTAAGGTTCGAAAATCAAATAGAAAATTGCTCTAATAAAGCGGATATCTTCATATACTCACACCTTCATCTACATGGTCTCCGAAAGTCTTCAAAAAACGTAAGCTTGTCCGTAGACTAGCTTCTAAGTGTCTTATCCATCACAGTTAGCTATCATCGAAATTTTTTCCTGGTCAAAAATATTTCATCTATTTATATAAAGGTTTGCTCTTTCGTAACTTAAAGGTTTGAGAACAAAAATAAAATGTATTTTTCTTGTTAGATGAAGGAATTTTTACATATTGTCTTGTCTAATTCTTTTGTTTCAAAAGGAAACGAAGGAATTTGATAACGAAATCAAATATCTTAAACATGAATTCTTTTCTATACACAATAAACACACAAAAAAATTCTTCATTTTTCTTTTTTTAAAGTTAGAACACTGGGATGACATCCAACTACTGATAAAAAATGTTTGTCAATTATTGATTTTAGAAAAAAATTATTTATTTTTTACCTTATTTTCCCAAATAACTTTCAATCTTTTGTTTAACAGCAATAAAAAGGTATGTGGTGACTTTATTTGTAAATTTGAAAGTTTCTTTTCAATTCATGTTATAGCTGATTTTAACGACACGGCTTATAGCGACGAATGAGTGGTAACGACCTAATGGAAAGTCCCGAATTTATCGACTATAACAACTTCAACTTTAACGACATATTGCTAATAGCGACTACTATTCATTGAAATTATAGGCTAACATAACGGTTATAACGACCATTACGCCTGTTCTTTGTGGACACCTTTTTTTAACCTTTTCAGAGCAAAATACCATCGTAATACTATTTTGAATTCTTTGAACTTTATTTCGAGCCTTATTTAATTTATTTGGAACTTTTTAATGCGTTTCGCCTTATTTAATACGTCTTCTGTATAAATTTCAAGTCAATTCTATGTACCCTTTACGATAAACTAATTACTAAAAACAGCCCATTTTACAATGGTGGTACATGAAAGAAGTCATAACAAACGTTGATTTTTTAGTCAATAAGTGCTTTTAAAAATGTTTCCATTTACATAAAAAACTTTTATCAATAGTCTTCAAGCTTTAAGAAAACAATGACTTTGATAGTTAATTTCTCCTAAATCGTACAGATAATCGAAATGAATTTGTCACAGTATACATATAAACATATAAAAGAATTTTTAATTGATAAATAAAATTTTTTTAAATACCATCATTTTTGATACCACTAATGTCGTTAAAATCGATTTTGACTATATACGTTATAGTGGTATGATTTGAATAATATAATGACAATATCTTCTTCAAAACTACTCGAAGTTTCTACCTCAAACAATACAATATATGTTATGAAATAATTATATGTAAACATATTATATATGATTGAGGTTTGTAAACATAACATAATTATTAGAATATAATCTTTGTTTATTTGCATATATCGTTCTTATATATAGAATTCTATTCTAGGTTTCTAATATGTCTACATAGCAAATTAGATTTTATATATAGTCAAAATCTATTATAACACACGAACTCATATGGAAAGAATGTCAGAAAATTCAAAATTTTATGATACAATTACAATCAAAATTTGAAGTCGATTAAGCGTGTCTAACTCAAGATAATTTCATTAAAGTTCGGGTCATTTACACGGAGGGATTTTAATAAGTTTTTAAAATATAGAAAAACAACTTTCAGCTAATCTCAAAAAAGTAACTGATCATTGCTGAATCTATTCTGAGTTAAAAAAAGAAAAATTATTGATCGTGAGTTATAATAAGGCATAGTTTAACCATTTTATTGTTGAACAAAAACAACTATGGTTGGAGTATTGTGATTGTAACAGAAATAACTATAGTATAATAAGTATCGTAATCAACTGATCTTCTATAATCTTGTGCATGTGAAACCACATCTGTAAATTAGACAAGTTTTTAAGTTATTGATTGCGAATCGATTTACTAATATAACAGATTTATTCCGAATTACTCGTGAGAATAATCTGTATCACAGTGCTCAACATTGAAGTAGAAACGTTTCCGATTGGGATATCCTAAATTTATTAATCTCAATTTCAAAAAATTTTGATACCCACTTCCCTTTTTTAGAATTTGTCAAAAGCTTACATGATTAGGAAAGTCGCTCAGTCTTCAAGAAAGTTAATCGGTCCTCAAGAAAAACGGTTTACTTGTTAAAAAACAGCGGTTTTGTAGAGAGAAACGTAAATTTCAATACCTGTTTAGCTTGGGATTTAAAAAAATTATAAAATTAATAACTTAAATTAAATATTGAATGAAACCATCCACAAAATCAGGTATGATCGATTCGTTTGTGGTATCGTAGCTCCTAAACGAATGAACCAATTTTGATTATTTGGTTGTTAAGTGCGTGGAAAGGTTATTTGATCAAGAATATTATAGGCTATGTTTCAAGAATATTTGCTCAGTAGTTTAAAGATTATCACCTCATTTATAGTTGCTACCGAGTACAGAACCCTAAACTCGAACCTAAAATGTAGCTAAGAACACTCTCGATCAAATAACCTTTCGTATAAAAAACAAAAATAAAATGGAAGTCTGGATAGGAGCTACGATGTCACAGACAGTCACGGTAAATATTTGACACCCTTCTTTGTTAGTCGGGAGCTAAAACCTAAGCTTTATGGCGAAAATTTCAAATTTTACTTTTCGTCTAATAGAGTTAGGCTCTAATGCACATTCATTAGCCGTAAAAAAGGATGAACGAATTTTCTCGGAAACAACTATAAATATTCACCCTTTATTTTAAATTTAACGATAGCACTTATTTGTATAACTATCGAAAGCTTTCATCAAGTTCTCATCAACCATCTGTGCGAGTAAAAACGAACATAATTAAAATATTTAATATACCAAAGGTAAAAAACAAAAACACCGCGTTAGCACGCGTTAAAACCAATTAAATATTTATTAAAATATTAAATATTAAATTCATACACACACAACAATAATGAATATTTAATGATTAAAACAAAACCCTTAAAACATTTAACAATTATTATTATTCAACATCGTTGTTACAATTTATACATAACATCCAACTATAGATTGTTGTTTACTTAACTATTATAAAATATCACTTTGCGACATGCAAGCAAAGCACCGAGCACAAGCAGCAAGCACTAGGTGAACATGTGAAGGAAGTTGTGGAGTATACATTTTACACCAACCAAAAACTATTACATTGTAAACTATATGTACAAGTGTATTGTTTTAAATGAGTGTAAAAATATAGAGGGTTCATGATATAATGATGGTGTTTGAAATATATAAAACCAGGATTCCACATTCTTGAGACCTATTAGAGCTAAGTTAATTTTGATCACAAATTTGAAAAATGTGACCCAAATTTAGTGTTATTACATACTTGGTTTGTTAAAATTGGATTAAATTTTGATGTGATACAGTAAAATTAAATTTTTTGGATTCTGATGACGTTATAAAGTTAAAAAATTCGATTTTTTCATTCTTTTCAGCTTTGATGTCAAATTTTCGCTAGCTGTCACATATGTGCTTAATTCCGGGACCAGGATTCCACATTCTTGAAACCTATTAGAGCTAGGTTAATATTGGTCACAAATTGGAAAAATATGACCCAAATTTAGTAGGATTACATACTTAGTTTATCAAAATTGGATAAAATTTGGATGTGATAGAGTAAAATTAAATTTTTTGGATTCTGATGATATCATACAGTTATTAAATTCGATGTTTTTGATAATACAGGCAAATTTGATCCAATCTATTCAATCGATATATTTAAGGCGCAACCTAAATACTTGCTACTGGCGTTATGTACCCTCGTTACGGCCCTACCTTCAATATATTTTAAATTTTTTGTATAAATGGTAACAATTCCACATATTCTAGTAAGTGTATATAAGTAAATATTATATCAAGAGTAAATGTTTAAAGTAGACTTCATATACTACAATACTTACTATATTGTGCTAGCACATAGTAAAGAAGTATCATTATAGTTTATAGTAAACTATAAACAAGGCAAATACAACTATTATATCCGGTAATCCATAAAATTAAGAAGGCTTTTACAACAAATATATTATTATCTATAGCTATAACTGTGGCAGCAGCTACCGTGTAGCTAATACATGTGTAATATATGTAGATTGAATTCGATATACTTAAATATTGTTAAATAACATACATACACACATACACCACTCCCATCATGTTTGTATTGCTTCCTGTTTTATAAAGTGTAGCGGTGTGTTTATTTGTAACAACGATGTGGTGTTAAATATTATTAGCAATTGTAAGTACATGAAAATTTATGTTTATGGAATTGTATTGTTTTGTCTTTGTTGAATAACATTGTGGGGAGAGCATAGGTCGCCAAAAGAGAAATCAGAACCAAAAAAATTATTTGGCAAATAATGACTGAAATATATTTTTAATTGAAATATATTTGAAAATTTAATAACAGCTTTGTGCCTAGAAAATAAGATGACATTGTATTTATTTTTAAAATTCTTTATTGATTCTTCCAAATCAATTGCATCCTCTTCACAGTAATCCTCTCCCGATGCAATGCACTTATGCCAACGGATTTTCCAATCTTTGAAACACTGTTTGTAGTCACTATCCGGGATTGTAGTCACTATATCTCCTCTATCGTACCAAAACGCTGTCCCCGGAGCGGTCTTTTGAGCTTGCTAAACAGCCAGAAGTCGCACGCCAGATCAGGTGAATACGGTGGTTGCGGAACGATACGGGTTGATTTTTTGACGAAATGATCACGAATTATGAGTGCAGTATGGGATGGTGCATTATCGTGGTGTAAAAACCATGAATTGTCTTTCTACAATTACGGGCTTTTTAGACGGATAGCGTTGCGCAAATGACGCATAACGTTTCAAATAATATTCCTTGTTGACTGTTTGGCCGGGCGGAAGGAATTCTTAATGCACAACAAACGCGCGTATTATTTTTTTGACACAGTATTACATATAAGTAGCATTTTTATTTTAATTTGAGCATGAACATATGCTCATAACACGATTTCTGACGTGTTAATTAAAAAAAATGAGGATCTTAGTTTTGGTCGTCGGGACGTTATCGAGGGAGACTAAAAGAAGTTGTTATAAGCATTATTGTATTTGCTACAAGTTTATTTTTTAGCTAATCATTTTCTTCTGTAAGTCACGAAAGTCATCATGCCGCCTATACCGCTTTTGACGAATGCCTAGACCATACTTATAGCAAGGCAATCGTTTTCATATTTCACAAGTAAATAAGAAAACAAAAAATTTTACAGCACGCAAAATACTAAACAAATGACAACAATTTCTAATAGAAAACTTTCTACAAATTTTTTATTGTGAAATGGAATTTTCTGATTAAATACTTTTCGACATAGAACAGATATAAATATATATATTTAGCAACAAATATTTATTCAATGCAGGGTTACATTTCATTTATAGAGAAAAAATAACATTTTTGTTTCGTATTGATTTCGTAGAATTACGAAATATTCTTCTATTTCATTTGATTTAAGCAAACCTTAAGAATTTTTTGTAACATCCATGTGAATAATGGTTAATGAGGTTTTTAAATAAATGCTCTGGACCCATTGGGTTATTTCGCTTTTTTCAATTTACTATATGATCCAAAGACTACACTCAGTCATTAACTCAACGAGGCTAAAAAATAAGGAAAGAAAGTTTATAAAAACAAATGAATACCTAAAATTGAACTAAAAAGTGGATAATAATTTTAATTATAATGTAAAATTCAAAGTGTGGGGTGGTCAATACCTTTCAAATCAGCTAATTTAAAGGATGCAAGTAAAAAGCACCCCACGAATTATAATTCCCTTAGATTTATTTTTCGTATCCTTAAGGTACTCCGCCTTTTTAAAAAGCCTGTATATAGAAGTGTTTTATGTTCTTTATACTACATTGCTTCTGACACACACTACACCAGAAAACCTCCATCTCTTGTCCCGTACTCCAGACGAAACAGGAATAAAATATAGTAAAAAAACATTGTTTAAATTAAATTGTCAAATAAATTTAGTATCTACATGCCATAATATAACTTGACTGTTTAAATAAAAACATTTTTGAGGGTACACATTTTTTTGTTTCTTACGACTAAAAATTTATTTATTTTTGTACTTTTTGTTCTGAATTGAATTGAATTTTAATTTATTATATGCAGTGTGATACAGAAACCTAGCTATGGCCATGGGGCTTCGCACACGCCTTAAGCATTGTTTTAAGCTTAATAAGCATTGTTTATTAAATTGAGTTAAGGTATTTCTATTGGAGTAAGAAAAAACGCGATATCTTGGAGACAAGAGAGACAATATAATTCTTTAAATAGTAGTTGTATTAGGACACTGAATCTGGTAACGCTGCAAATGCTCACAGCGCAGAAGAACCACACTTGACGCTTGTACAATCCACTTTTTAGATAAAGCAAACCTAATTTTTCAAAAATATCTTCGAAGCAGTAGTATGGATTCCTATTCTCTGCGTGATAAAATCGACAAGTATGAAAATTTAAGGCAGCTAAGAGAGACGACAAATGCTTCTACAATTTTTTATATTAACTTTATGTCCTTGAAAATTAACTCTTTGAAATATTTCGAGCAAAACTACTTTTAGTCTCACGTCGTTAGAAATACCTTAACAAAGCAAAGGGATTGACGCCATTAAATGCAAGGGGAATTGCAAAAAATAGTCAAACTAACATGGAAGCTATTCTGAGGCTATGAATATTGAGATTCGTTTATGGTTCAATAAAAACAGGCTCCATTTCCATCAAAACATTTTCTTTTAGTTATCTTTTTAAGAGAAAGCCAGTTTGGCAATGCTGAATTTTTATGAAATTATTTTACAATGCATAACTGCGTTTCAAAGTTATTTTAGAAGAATACATATAAAATATACGTGATTGTTCTGTACTGTAAAATCAATTTTCTACTTTATGGGTATCCCTGGTACACTCTGTAAATTTATCTATCAAATTAAATTAATTTGAATCTGTGTGATATTTATTATTCAAAGAAAGAAAACTTATAAAAATCTGAATATGAAAACTTTTATTTAAATATTTTTAAGAAAAGTTCGGCTTAATTTAAACGTTAGTTGTCAATTCAGTAAAATGAAAAATTTTAAAGAGATTTCCTGGCTTGCTACGTCGCTTTGATTTCAGAGTAAACTCTGCCACTCTCTTAACGCAATATTATGTAAGTTATTCTCTGACTCCAAAAATGGCTTGTCTCCACCCTTGTCCGCTAGCACCCCAAAAAATTGTAACCTCCGCGGATACAGTATTAGATTTTATTACATAGATTTTCATTGCTTAATACACTGTAAGAAAGGCATGGCGTTTACTACAATGCAAGTATGGTATAGAGTCAGATACTATAGTCTCTATGTTAGCATAAGTAATATTACAGTAGAAAATGGCTTTCCCAGAAGTATTGTGAGTAATCCCCCACCAAGTATGGACCTGGCGTATAACTGCATTGACTCGTTTGCCATAACTATTACTAATGTTTACTATTCCCTCAATACAGTATATAGTATGGCGTTCACACCAATTCAGATATGGCGTTCACGCACCGATATTGACATAGTGATATCTTCCAAAAATTGCTTACTGTGTACAATGTAATTTTGTATAAACAAAACAAATAATAAAATCAGTCCAACAAAGCAGGAAGAAATAAACGAAAAAAAAAAACAATGGAACAATATAATAATACCATTAACGAAGCAAAATAGTAAAAAAAAATTGCAAAGTAAAAAACGTGGAACAAATTATTATTATTATTATTATTATTAAAACATAACATTATACATACTTTTTGTATACAAATAAAATATGATTGAAGAATAAAAAGGCATTAAAATGGATACACAAACATGGGCATAGAGAAGAAGGTGGATACGACAATTTGATACAAATATTTCGTTAACAAAGAAATAAAAAGAACAAACTGAGCCTTTTTAAACCAGTATCGGACGGCATCGGCTTATCGATTCTATTTTTAAAAAAAATGACATAATCCTTATCAAGACGTCAAAAATGAATTGCTTTCGAATTTAGTTTCAATATCATAAGTGAATTATCCGTACCATAAGTTGCGTCTGATGGTCGCCATATTGAATTTTCATTTCTATAGCACTCTCAAGGTAAAGGAAAATCGATTAACGTCAGAATCATCAAATTGGCCCACGCGATTGTTTTCTAATGTGTCACATAAGAATACACATACGTTCCTTTTCACAATATGGCGTCTGGTGGTCGTCATATTAAACGTTCATTACTGCCCTCAGTAGCACTCGCAAGGTTCAGATAAATCGATTGATGTCAAGTTCATCAAAATCGGTCTACGCATTTGGTCTCCAGTGTGCTACATAGAAACACACATTTTCACAATTTGGCGTCTGGTGGTCGCCAAAATGAATTTTCATTACTGCCATATCTTCAGTAGCACTCGCAAAATTGCGAGATGCGTTTGGTCTCTAGAGTGCCATACATGAACACTCATATATGGGCTGATAAACACATTACCACTCCTTTGCGTTTCTCAGTCAGGTAAAAATTAGCAACTGCTTGCAGTCAGATTTAATTTGTATCACCCGACCAATAAAGAGTGATGCTATAAGTTAATATTGTCTGTGTGTCTGTTGTCTGTGTATCAGTGAATCTGTGGATTGTGTATTTGCGTGCCTGTCTGTGGCGTTGTAGCTTCTAATAGGATGAACCGAATTTAATTCTTTTGTTTTTTGATATGTAATTTTATCGAGAATGTTCTTAGTTATGTTTCAAGTGCGAGTACTAGAGAAGATGACTTTCAAATGGTTGATCAGATTTGCACGAAGCATAGCTAAGAACACTTTCGGTCGATTTATCTTCATAGGTTTGGAAGCTACGATGCCATAAACTGGCATCGATTGCAATTGCAAGGGAGTTTGATTATTTTTGCTTGCTTCTTTGAGGGTTAGTTTGATGAAGAATGTTCTTTGCTATGTTTCAAGTACGAGTTTTTTCCAAACAATAAATAATAAAATGATGAGATTTTATTTCTTGGTCTTGCGCCGCCGTCTAATACTGGACTTTGCTCAAAGTAAATTATAAAATAAACTAAATTATATGATAATAATAATAAAATATTATACGTCATATAGAAATAATTTTCCTATTTGTGTTTCTGTTCTATTATAACATAAAAGCAAATAAATTTTCATTCAATTTTCTTGTTTTTCCATCTCCACCTTAAATAATAAAATAAAATATAATATATTTTCTAAAAATTATTTACATTCCATTTTATAACAACTATTGTAACAAATAATAAAATGTTAGGTTTTTATTTACATTATGATTATCACAAATAATAATCGTTATTATGTAATTATTATTATCAGATTTTTTGTTCAATTTTGGCCTTTTTTATTGTAGTTTAAATATTTATTTATCGAGAATTATAAGCAATGATTTTTTTAATTTGGTAACGGGTTTTTTTTACAGGTTAATAAATAAAAATAAAATAAAATAAAGAAAAATATTCCTTAGTTCATGTGATCGCCGCGGTTGGCGTGTAGAAAAATCGAAAAAATCGCAAAAAAAGTTTGCTTTGGAATTTGATGAAACCTAGTGGAAGGGGTAATTTTGATCCAAAAAGTATAAATATCCGGTTAATTCAATGATTGGATGCAGAGTTTCCGAGATATCGCAATTTTTGGATCGATTTTAGCCCGTATCTCAAGAACTATTCGACCAGGCATCAAATAAACTCGATTTTTGTACTTTTTGGGTCAAAATTACCTTACATACAGAGTTTTATCGAAATTGGAGGCAAAAAAAATTTCTCCATTTTTTGCAATTTTTTAAGGGGTGTACCCCTTTGATAAAATCGAGAAAATCGCAAAAAATGCAAAATTATAAAAATATTTCGAATTCTAAACACAAAGCAACACTTTCAAATCGTCCATCAAACAAAAGAGTATTGACAAAAATTAGAATCGGCAGATAAATAGATCCATAACTTGGACATGAATTTTTCACATGGTCTATATAAATATTATATTTTTGAAACAACCAAGTTAGGTTTTCCAGTGAAAACCTGGTATTTTTTTTTTATACAAATGAGATACACACACAACCGAAAAAATAAAAATTAAATTAGCGTTACAAATAAAAAATATATTATATAAAGCTTTCAGGTTTATTCTTTTTTCTTTTTGAGTCAAATTTCATAGGTAATTGGATTTGGAAAATACAATTTTTATTCGTTTATTGTTTTTAAGATGGAAACACACTCATAGAAACACATAAGGTACAAATTTTGAAACGTAAATACAATTAAGATTGTAGTACTATTTTAAAATTAAATAAAATTTATTTTATATTTCTTTTCGAAGAACCTTTCATCCTCTAGAAAAAAAAACCCTTAATGACTCTTACTTATCTGTAAGAGTAAAACTTTGTACAAAAATTTTAATTTCAAGAAAATTTGTCTATTTTTTATGGTCACGTTAATAAAACAAGGAAGCCTAAATTTTAATTTATTGCCAAAGTAAAAATTATTACGCGTAATATTCTTCAAAAAGTTTTGTTATAGTTTGTCATGAAAAACTAATTAAAATTTTTCCACTAAGTTTTTATTAGTGGATAATTCAGTTTTCTTTTTATAGATGTCCTATTTCTTTATTACGTACATACAGAATGGCTCTAAATTAACATCAAAGCGTTTCAATTTAAACTACCGAAGATTAACTTCTTTGAAATTTAAGATTTGTTTAGGAATATTTCGTACCGGCAATTTTTTTGTAGTTTCGAGTAGGTATTACATAAACTGCCCTAATTAGCATTATATGCATTAGCATTAGCAAATATGAAACAGAAATTTCAAAAATTTTAATTTAAATAATTTTTTCAAATACTTGTTCTCTGAATTCTAATATTAAGCCTTAAAACTATCGAATATTTCTCACATTTTGTTACCTACTGCCAAACAAGGGGATCAATTTTAGTGAAACATGCGACAATCGATTTGTCTTCCTCTTGCGAGTATCACTAAGACATGTCAGTAATGAAAATTCAATATTGCGATAACTAGACGCCGTATTGTGAAAGAGAAAAAATGGATGTCGACGAAGTTTGCTAAGTGCGATATTGTTGAATGGGTATAAATTGAAAGTGTAAACTAAAAAAGGATTTTTGGAAAAGCATAAACGCGTCTTCGTTAGAACTGAAAAGAAAAAAAGCAAGCCCATTCATTAGCCTCTACATAGCGACTTTAACAGTCGGACTACATTAAACAGGTAGCACAAATCTTTCCAGTAATGGAACCTTATTGCCAAAGTTGCAAGGAAGATACTGGACTTTCTTAAACGTGAGTTTTTTGATCGCACTTTTCAAAACTATAAAAAATATAGTTGTGTTTATTATGAAAAAAATTTTCCGAACCAACAAGGCTGCGACAAGCACATTTTTGCATTAAATTTGGATATGAAACACATAAAAGGTATGTATGGAAAGTTTTTCAGTCAGTTTGGGTGACCATCCTGTATACTATTCATGAGATATTTTACGATTTTTATACGTTTATTAGATTATTTTTATCGATTCAAACTCGTATGCAGTGCGAGTATCTAAAGATACGATGATCGAGCCACTAACGCACTAAACTTGACACCAACCACTGATGATATATGTGGTGCTTTGTATCGTTGGTAGATTCCTACGAGAAAGAGTCGCACCATATCCATCTTTTAAGTTCTTTACGAAGGGTGATGGCAATTTGATTTTTATGTCTTTTTTTTTCGTCAACGTAATACGAACAAATATAACCGTAGTCTTTGAATACGGTAGTAGTAGGTATGTAGAATATCTGATTTGTCCTCGATTTTTTATGTTCGAGAAGAAAAACTTTAATGTTGATGTGTATACCTTTAATTTTTGAACTGTTACTCTTTTTTATAAGAAAGTACCAAGAGTTTCAAAATTTGATCGTATCACGATGAGTCGGAGCTTGTTAGAAATCAGTCGACAATAGTTAGAATCCATTCAAATCGCATTTATTGGATAACTCTACTTGGATAATTCTCATTCAAGTTTACCTCGAAAATTAAAAATTTAACGATTGTGTAAGATTATTATCGATAAAAGATGTAAGACTAAAACAAAGCTGATAAATATCCACAGGATTCCAACATATTTTAGGTCGAAGCAGATTATAAAGCTATTTATATCAAATTATTGGCCATTTTTCTAATCCGTAAAATGATGTCAAGCTTTAAAAATATTTTAATGGTTGTATTTCCAATTAAACGAGAATGAAAATTATCGGAGTATGTTAGAATAGTTTTTGGGGAAGATTCTAGTAATTGATTTAAGTGGCATCCAGATCAGATGTTTTGAAAAACAGTAACTTGAAAAGGATACTAACAAAGTTATGAGTGGACAAAAACAGCGTATGCGTAATAGATTCATAGTTTCTCCCCGTCCAGAAAACATTGATAAAGAGACTAAAAATGGAAAAACGCGAACCGTTTAATATCCGATAAAGTAAGAAAAACCTCAATAGTCCCACATTGTATCAGTGCAAAAAGGGCAACTGTGGTTGGATGAACGATGATAGTTCCTTTGCAAGTAACTGCAAATGTTTCGAATCAAAATTGTATAGTGGAGACTAAGGAATTACTAGCAATTCATAAATTCTACATTAGAAATATTTATGTCATAATCAGACTGAAATTCTTCTGTGTGGAATACCAAATACTCAAAGGTTTTTTGAATGGTCACAAAATTGAGCATATTTTTGTATAAAATTAAACCGACCGAATTCAAATAAGAACCTTGAACTTCAATTGAAATATCCTCCGGTACTTAAAGTTTCCTCTTTATTTAAATTTATATAAAAAAAAAAATTGATTAAAGTAAAACATTTATTGAGACATTTTATTTCGTAAGGTTTGGAGGGTGGTCAAGAAAAGAATGGGCGGGTGATTGAAGTATTTATTCTATATTGTAAGTTTTTATAGCCAATTTGTATCTTGATTTTTTTTTTCAAAAATAAATAAAAAATGTTTATTTATTACGCTAAATCTGATTCATTGATTTTTAATATTACGTATCATAAAAAAAGGTTCCTTTTTTCTTTTATGCCTATAATTTTTATTACATGCTGTAATAATAGAGAATCGATAACATCTTAAAATGCTTAACAAAGATTACTTTTTTTTACTACTAGTACGTCTTAGAAAAGCTATGCGATAGAAACCAGAATGGATAAAATTTCCTTTAACAAAACTCAAAGTCTATGAAGTTGTCAGAAGAGTAATATTTTAATCTGATTTAAGCGAAATTGATACATAGAAATGGCAGACAGCGGAGTTAACAGATATTCATCGTCGACTAGCGGATGGAACAGATGCCAATCAAGTTTCAACTTCATTCTTCAACTTTTGAACCGTCCGATCAGCTTAATTGTTGAAAACAATCGTCGGGCGTGATTGGCGTCTCATTATTTTGCGTAGAGTACCGATCAATCTACGAGAGTGGCTCGTGACAGAGCTAAGTGGAAAAAGCTAGAGGTGGTTTTTGCCAGAAGGCACACTAAATTGAGAGGTCTTTTTGTAGCAATACATTAAAGAATTTAAGAACCAAAAGCAATTCAGGATACAGGGGCATTATTATTATTATACTGATCAATCTGCAAATATCCACAAATTTTTAGAAGATTCAAGAACTCTTTACTTGTCCAACCCAGTTTTCTCACATAGTCATACTTCCGACCTAAATATTTATTATCTATGCTTCCGACTATCATTCGTATTACGCCGTTTTGCCAGGTTTTTGACTTGGTTTAAATAAATTCAACATAATTGCACAAACTATGAAGAAATGTTTTAATTTTAAGCAGCTATGGCGCTGATTCCTTGACCATATTTTATTTCTACTGCATTCGTTTAAAAAAAAAAAAACTATCCAAAATTAATTCAATTTTTTATACAAATGTTTTTTCGTTATTTATTTATCTGCATACATTAAGATAAATTTTGATTTTGTGAATTAGGTCACTGACTCACCCACTGGTAGTGTAGGAAAAGGAGTGCCGGTTAAGAATAAGGAAAAAAACAAAAAGAAATTCGTTTATTTTAATAAGAGTTTGTGTATTGTAAGAATGTTCAGTGATTTTATAACAAATAATATTGTCACGTAAAAGAGTCATTATTTTCGTAGTCAGTCGTGTAGTTTGGTCGTTTGGCTTCTGATAATACAATGCAGAAGAATCCTCTTCGCGGAAACGAGTGGAAAACCTCTCGATATGTGTGGATAATAATGGGGTTTCTGTTTTAATATCTCATATCTATATAGTATAATACTAATTTAGTCAATTGTATGGTATTCAGTGTCCAAAAGCGTTGGAGTCAAAAATATGGTTCTTGAAACTTTTATTAACAATTGAATATCGAATACATTTAAAAGCCGCCTGAGGCAAAATGAAATGCAAATATCCAGGTTTAAAGAAAGTGTTGGACATCTTAAAATGAGTAGTAGAGTGCATAAAATTCAGCGCCACCGCAACGGCGACTATACAACGGCCAGTTTTTAAAATTATCTAGGTTGCAACGTCATCGGAAGTTTTCTTCGAGTGACAAACCAACCACCGTTTCCTATAGAAACGAATTTTAAATAGAAGTATTTCAGTGGCTGTAGTTTTGGGAGAAATCGAAACTTCATAGTGCCATAACTATTAAAAGTATAAAATCCCTCTTCTTGAAATTTCTACCGTCAGAGTTTGATCAGGTAACCAAACCCATAAGACTATGTGTTCCCCCAATAGTTTCCCTATGTCAATATGTTTCCCCGTAATCAATAGTGGTTCAAGCCTTAGTTTTTATTTTTAGGGAAAGATTTTTTGCACAAGCAAGGTTAACGCGGAATTTATGCATTGAATTTTTTGAACACATATTACAACTTGTATTAGGAAAATTGCATGGTACTAGTATGAACCACTAAATGGTCTATCTGTCTATCTAATTTGTGTGGCATCTGGGAAGTCTACCCTATTTACATTAGTAATGTCAATGGCCGTTTGTATATATCCCATCGTCAGCCAAGCCTGTACTCATGCCGTTGAGTAAATTCCCCTAGCATTTCCTACTAAAAATAATCAATTAGAAATTATGTTTTTTTTAAGTGAATGAATACATCAGAGAAATTGATCAGGGTCAGGCATAGTATTGGACAATCATTTTAGAACTGATGAACATCTGGGAGTGACGTAAAAAGTGTCAAAGAACTTTTTCTTCTGTACGAAAATTTGTAAGGCCGTAGACTTCTCTTTATAATGTGGGCGATGTTTAAATGTGAAAAAATAGAATAAGACATTCAAAAACAAAAAACGAAATTCTCCGTTTCCTTAAACAGTACAATTTAATAGTTTACGGGAAGAGTATCGTTGACGAGCTTTGCCATAAAAAGTAACTTTGCAAACAAAGCTAGATGTGTATAACAAAACTAATTAGGAATGCTTTGAGCCCTAATGACGAATATTTAGTCTGACCCAGAAATGCATTGTACAAGCGGCAACGTTGTACAATTTACTTCTATGCTCTGTGCACTGACGAGCAATCTATGGCTGTGTATGCACCAGCATTAGCTAGATTTATTGTAATAATACAATTACAAAATTATATTTCGTATCTTTGTAAAATATCGCGTTCTTTCTTACTCTGATATAAAGACCTTAAATATCAACCTTAATGAATATTTATTAATTTTGAGCTTGTCGCCTAATTCAAATTTTATTAAGTCCCTGGCAGAGAAATCTCCAGCTTAAATACATTCCAGAAAAAAAATGGATGGTACCATCTAATTTCCAGCCGTTTTGAAATAACTATCGAATACTACACTTGGTCCTAGACCTATTATCCCTGTTCGATGTATTTACCATCGACCAACAATAATATAGCATTTCATGATTGTATATATATATATATTCATTTCAGAAACATTGTGGAATATTAATCAGTAATCTAATGTTTTATCCATTTTTTATGCGATGATCGTGCGTGTTGTCATCCAAATAGCTACAACAACTACGTATACCTGCTGAGTGGTGTGTACCTACTACATGCGTATTAATAATATATAATAGGATGAGGTTTAGGTAAAACCTTAACCATCCTACTCACTCAAACCTAATGTTTGGATAGAACGATTTCAACATCAACCTAAGTTTTTCTGTAACAAATTTATTTAATATCAGGTAATCGTAATATAATAAATAGATAGGTTTAGTCCGTCTGTCTGTCTATCTGCTTGTATGTGTGAGTGAGTCTTCTGTCATTTGGTATGTATGTGATGTGAAAACTATAACCTAACAAATCCGGTCTTAACCTCGCATAACCTCCATGTAATAAATATAATTAACTTTTTTCGCTAGTGCAGAAAAAACGTAGTAAACAAGTGATAGCTAGCGAAAAAATGATGCAGCTATAAACAATGACCCAAAATTAGTGGGTTTCAAAAAACATTCCAATAAAATTGGATCAAATTTGCCTGTGTTATCAATAAAAATCGAATTTTTTAACTTTATGAAGTTATTAGAATCCAAAAAATTAATTTTGCTCTATCGCATCCAAATTTTATCCAATTTTGATGTATGTAATCCTAATAAATTTGGATTTTTATTTTTTCAAATTGTGATCAAAATTAACCTAGCTCTAGTAGATTTCAAGAATGTGGAGTCCTGGTCCCGGAATTAAGCCGATAAATGATAGATAGAGAAAAACTGACACAACAGCTGAAGAGAATGACCCAAAATTAGTGGGTTTCAAATAAAAATTCCAAATTCCAATTCCATTTAGAATTCAAAAAATTTTATTTTGCTCTATCAACAAATTATGATATTTAGGTATAATATTGCAAATTAAATTTGGCGTATTTGCCACGCCCCAGTCGTAACTAGGGGTATTGAAGGAATAGTAAGATTAGTGATACCCACAATACTAATTTTTGCTTTACCAAAACTTATGCTAACATAGATATTGTATGTAACTGTCTCTGTACCACACCAGCATTGTAGTAAATGCCGTGCATTTCTAACCGAGATATTATATGCGGTAATTGATACCATAAAAAATAAAAATTTGCTGAAAAAATGATTAGATGAATATTTTCGATACATCTACAGAATGGCTCCAAAAAAATTCATCCTATATTCACCAAGTTTTATACCTAAAATTGTCTTCGAGGGGTGATATTCTAGAGTTATTATTTCGTAAAATTTTCTTTATACAATAACCAAAAGTAAAATATGCACATGTCCTCAAATCGAAACGCTCTGTATATGGACGTAAAAATATAGGTTAGCAGGTAGGAAAAAAGACATACCTACATAGAGAGATTATATGACGTAAATGAGAAATTACTTTTTCAAAAGTTTTTCAATTTTTTTATGTTATAGAATATTAATATGTTTTGGTTTTAGGAGATGGATATTTTATGGAAAGAACAGTTTTATTTTTTTTGATAAATTATTAAATTTAATTTTGTTTTCTTTTCATTAATCTCCATGCTGCTTTTTTTGGAGAAAAAAATATGTCAAAAATTGTTGACTGGGTTCATATCAGATTTTAGGCCTAGTTTTACCTGTAATCTATTCCAAAATGTATTAAGATTTTCTACGTATCGCTTCTGGGAGCTTTTCTTGTTTTTTGCACAATCATGGGCGTATAATTTCGAATACGATTTATAATTTTTAAACAAAATCACACTTAAGATAGTTCTCTCGTGAAATTGCTTTTCTAATCAAAAAATTGAAATAAAAGATTAATAAAAAGATTCTACATTTAATAAATAAATCGGAAATTTTCTCTCGTCAGTGAGTATATGTACAGGTACAATGTCTTAGTATTGTACACTGTTTTCACAAATAGTGCGTTACTGATTTTCTTTTTTATCAATGTACTCTTTTCTAATATTTTTTCCCAATTTAATTTAGTTTTGATAAGTCTCTTTTCCCAAGATTAGAATAGCTTGTAAAACGTTTTGTAATATACTGTTTTCTAAATAATTGTAAGTAAACGATCCTAGAAATATCTGTTCTTCGAACCTATAAACTAGACCAAACTTATAGGAATTTTGAAGTTTAGTCTTATAAACCTGTTTTTACAGGAAAGGAATTATTTGTTTAAAATAACAACAGTTATTATAACAACATAAATACATTTAACAATATAAATATAAGTACATTTGTTGCATTCTATCCTAGAAATAGATCCCATAGGATTTTCTTTAAACATATTATGATGAATAAATAAATAAAATAAAATTGTAAATATGCAATTCAATATTACTTACTAGAAAATTTTCTGTACATACACTTTTCGAAATAACTATATGTAGGTATACGATTCCGTGAATAACTGTATACTACGTTATACCTTTATTAGAAAACGTCACTCAAGAAGTCTTTACTACGTCGATATACTTACATACGTACGTCATATTACTTCGATGTCACTTTTCATTCCCATATCTTTCTGTCAAATGCCAATTTCTTCGGGATCCGTAGATAAAATTTTCGATCAACCTTCTTGTGTAACATATAGATGCGTCTTTTATATGTTCTCACTATAGATTGTTCTCCAGAAATAATTGTTTTCCCCAGGGATATTTTTTAAGCAGATATTTTTTTCGATTTTTTTTCAGGTGTATTTTTCTAAATATTTTAGTATCAATCGTTCAAATTAAAAAAAGCAAAATTATTCTTCTTACGAAATTTGGAAAGGTCGCAATTTTAACTGATGTTATTGCCAATTTCTTCGAGATCTGAGGTAAAATTTTGGATCAACCTTCTAGTGTAACACAAAAATGTCTCACATATGTTCTCTATGAAAACAGTCAATCCGCTATAACTCAACCCACCATAGCATTTTCTCCAGAAATAATTATTCTTTCCCAAAAGTTTTAGTGCCAATCGTTTAAATGAATTAAATAATCGTTCCTCTCTTTACAAAATTTGTAAAGGTCAAATTAATTTTGATTGATGTTAGTGCCAATTTCTTCATGATTCGTTGGTAAAATTTTGGATCAATCTTCTAGTGTAACACACAGATAAGTTCCTATGAAAACAATCAATCCGTTGCTCCTCAATGTATCATAGCTTCTTCCCAAGAAGTCCTTTTTAACCGATACGCGTTTTTTATACAAAAGAGTAGAAAATAATTGTTTCTATGAGTCATTCATACATGATTACTTGTAAAAGCTTGAGGTGCTCCGAATCATTCTTGATATTTTAGATTGAGTTCCTCAAGCTTCTTCAATCAAAGTTGGCACTTCAAAAAGTATTTTTAATTTTATTTTTATTTTTTGGGAAGCATATATAACATGATAAGTCCCCGGTCTGACACATAAATGGCGTCGCTAGTATTAAATGCATATTATTTTTATATAGTACCAACCTTCAAATGATTCGTGTCAAAATTTGACGTCTGTAAGTCAATTAGTTTGTGAGATAGAGCGTCTTTTGTGAAGCAACTTTTGTTATTGTGAAAAAAATGGAAAAAATGGAATTTCGTGTTTTGATAAAATACTGTTTTCTGAAGGGAAAAAATACAGAGTCCGGAAACTCATTATCAAGCCAAGTTTTTGCTTCCACTGTATTTTTTCCCTTCAGAAAACAGTATTTTATCAAAACACGAAATTCCTTTTTTTCCATTTTTTTCACAATAACAAAAGTTGCTTCACAAAAGACGCTCTATCTCACAAACTAATTGACTTACAGACGTCAAATTTTGACACGAATCATTTGAAGGTTGGTACTATATAAAAATAATATGCATTTAATACTAGCGACGCCATTTATGTGTCAGACCGGGGACTTATCAGCCAACCTATTATTCCTCACTACTGGACCCATTTTCAAATAACCTTTTTTTTTAATGTACCCACAAAGTATATAATAAAAATAATAATAATAAATATACAATATTTTTACATGATGAGGTTCATAGTATTTATATCTGTCTAATATTATAAATTCTTTTTTGCCTTTGTAAGCAAATTTTTGCTTCTTCTTAAATATAAATTGGTATATTTTTTTCCATCTCCTCTTGTATGGATTAATGACTGGTATAAATGAATGAATGTAATATATTTCACTTATTTTGCAATTTTTTTTAGCATGTAAAGGGTTTTCCATTAAGAATATACGAATTTTAAACTTAATAGAATGGTATACTACTGTGGGCAAAAAATAGTAAGACTTTGTTCATAATTTCAAAATTCTTTACTTATTCTTCCAAATCTATTTCGTCCCCCTCAAAGTAAGTTCCCCCGGCCCCAATACACTTGTGCCAACGTTTTTTCCAATACTCGAAACAGTTGTTAAAGTCAATTTCCGGAATAGCCTTCAATGTGCGTAGCGATTCACGTTTGATGTCTTCAATTGACTCAAAACGGTTTCCTCGGAGCAATAGTTTGAGTTTGCTGAATAGCCAGAAGTCACATGGAGCTAAATCAGGCGAATACGGTGGTTGCGGAACGATATTGGTTGAATTTTTGGCGAAAAATCATGAAGAACCAATGCAGGATGCGACGGGGCATTATCATGGTGCAAAAACCAAGAGTTTTCGGTCCACAATTCCGGCCTCATTTTACAAATAGCTTCGGCAAACGACGCATAACACTCAAATAGTATTCCTTGTTGACAGTTTGGCCGCTCGGAAGGAATTCGGAGTGCACCACATCTCGATAATCAAAGAAAACTGTCAACATTACCTTGTTTTTCGACAGAATTCGGCGTGGTTCTTTTGGTCTGGGCTCACCTTTTGATTGGTCAAAAACACTTGCTCGCGACATACAATTATCACCGAAGAACTTTTGCAACATTCTGAACGTTTCGGCACCAGAAATTTGATTTCGCAAACAAAATTTAATGGAACTTCTTTGTTGAATAATTTCACTCATTGTAAAAATCGCCGATTGCACTTTCAATACTTCAGAAATGCAGACGTATATTAAACACTAATGATTATTTTGACGTGACACTTGGCACAGATGTCACTAACAGTCAAACCTACCTAGAAAAAAAAATATTTCGACCAATCGGGTTTCCGTGCGAAATATAATTCAAAAGTCTTACTATTTTTTGCCCACAGTATTATATTAGAATGGAGGGAAACTCTCATCAATTATTAGGATCCCTTAAAGAAAAAGAGGTTTCTAGTCCGATAGTTGGTTTGGTTTTTTTTTTTTTTTTGATGATGCAAATTGTATTTCGATGTTGTTTATACTATCGATAAAAGATGCAACCTGATAAATGGCGTCAAAATATATTTTGGAGCAAAAGTAAAAATCTTTGAGTATCAAATTATTATCTGAAGATTTTGTATTGACATGATTGGCGCTAAAATTTACGAAAAACATAATTTAAAATGTTTCGAAGTGAGTGTGAATGAAAATTATCAAATTATCTTAATGTAAGTAGAGTCCAGATTAGAGTCTCCACTCTTTATCGGATTACAGACTTGTCTACTTTATTTTAAGGCAAAATTTTATGGCAATTTGTGGAAAATACAATGTTTTGATTGTCGGTTTGATATCGTCGATAGAAGGATTTGTTTTCATACCTCAGTAATTCATATGAGCTACTATTGGAGTGAGAGAGAACGTGCTATATAAGAAAGGCAGAAAATCTGGTTACATAGAAGTTATAAATAGTGCAGTATGCTCATTTATGCACACGGTATAAGAAGCAGCACAAGGTCACAGAACAGAAGAAAATTGTACAACGTTGCGGTTTGTATAATTTACTTTTGGATTAGACTCAATATTTTCCAAAAAGTTGTCTTTATTTTCATTATGTTTTCGAAAATTAAAATCTGTTAGATCATATTCAGATGCAAAGCATTCCTAATTTGTTTATTTACATTACTTCTAAAGAGTATGGATTCCTATTCTTTACGTGCTAAATATCGTCAAGTATGAAAATTTACAGCAGCTTACAGCGACGGTCAATACTTTCTTTATTTTTTTTACAACTTTTGTCTCATGTCGTTAAAAATGTCTTAAATATTCTTTCAAATAGAAAAAAATCGGACACTCTTAATGAACAACCCTCGATATGTATATAATACGATGATGTATTCATACAAACGACACAAAACATGGTGGATGGCAGCAACGAGTTAAAAAATATGATATTATTGAAAGGTAACGACCGTACTATATACCCTCTACACATGCCATATTATAAATGAAAAATGAAAATGACTGTAGAGTGTGTGTGTGTTTGAGAAAGATAGATGGATATGATTGTAAAATAAAATTAATTTTTGAATAGTAAAAAAAAAGGAATCTGGTGTGAATGACGTCAACCGTAACCTCTATGTACAAACATGCATTTAATCTTCGTGCGTGTAGCTATAGTAATTCATATACTAAATGCTAGATCAAATGCCAATTTCAAATATTCATTTAAGGTGTTTCGATATCAAAATGAAAATATTACCAAATACAAAAAACTTTTAACAAAAAGAAAACCGACTTCAAAAGAAAATCTTTTCCAAAATAAATTAAAATGCACTAAAAAGTAAAAAAATAACGATAATATAATGTAGTTAAAATTATTGTTATTTTTGGAGTCGGTGTCAGCCAAGGAAACTGATGAAATTTCAAGTCAACTTACCGACTAATTTTCGAATTTGGCGGCCATTAATAAAGGAAAACAAAATTTTTAAACATAAAATATAGATTGGATATGAAAAACTATTATAAATAGTAAAAAGGCAGCATCACACAATGTTCTCAATCGGATGCTGACGCACGTGAATTGAAAATCTCAGATCATTTGAACTATATTTTGATATTTTTGAGCTAAGACCATATGAAGGCATATTCGAAAATCAGTGTTAAGAGTTTTGTGAAACTATTGAAATTAAAACATGAAAATATAATAACATTCAGCGAAATTCGAAATTTCGAATCGTGAGGGCTTAATGTCAAATAGCTAAATGTCAATTTCGTATGTTTTAGGTTAAGTAATCGGAAGTTTTATTTTTTACGTCACCTCTCTGTTATGATTTATTATAAGCTATTACGATTTATCTCCACGTACATAATGTATACGGGAGTAAAAAATTGAAATGAATTTTTTTTTTTTAAATATTATAACGATGTTATTAAAATTGTATGCGAAGGCATTTCATTTTTTTATTGACATTAAAATTTTAATATACATTTAAATGAATTTTTCATTTATGGTTATAAAAGAGAATAATAATAATAATAATTGTAACGATAGAATAGATATATTCGTCCATATTTTAATACTCTATTAAAATCGCAAACCTCATTAACCGTTTAAAGCTAATATTCATTCGTAGAGTATCTAACAATTTTTTTTTGTGGGATAAATCTTTTAATAAAAAAAAAGTAATAGCTACAAGAAATTCTTTTTTTTAAATGAGTATTATCAATATACCTATCCATCATCAGTCAGCGATTTCTGGACCATATAATAAGCCAAATAATTCATCATAACCATTTTCCTGTTCCGCATGTTGCATTTTTATAGCTTTTAAGTTTTTATACCATGTATATAAATTATAAAAAGTTATACTAAGTTTAGTCCCAAGTAACGCTTAAAAATATTGATAATACGAACAAAATTTTGGTATAGGTGTTCATAAAATCACCATATTAGTCCATTTCCGGTTGTCTGTCTGTCTGCCTGTCGTTTGTCAGTGCGTCTGTCAGTTCGTCTGTCTGTCGTCTGTCTGTCATCACGATTACTCAAAAGCAAAAAGAGATATCAAGTTAAAATTTTTATAGCGTGCTTAGGACGTAAAAAGTGAGGTCAAGTTCGTAAATGAGCAACATAGGTCAATTGGGTCTAGGTCCGTAGGACCCATCTTCCAAGCCGTTAGAGATAGAACAAAAGTTTAAATGTAAAAAATGTTTCTTATAAAAAAATTAACAACTTTTGTTTGAAACATTTTTTAGTAAAACTCACTGTTTACCCGTGAGAGCGCAAATTAAGCGCAAATTGTATAGTATGTATTACATGGGAATATCAGTTATATATGTGTGACATGTATGTTTAATGTGACAGAGTAATCTACATTGTCTATACATGTTATTTCAACAATTAACTCAATCAATTGTTTGTTTTCAATTTAAGAGTGTTTAAGAGTGTTTTAAGCGCGTTTAATAACACACTAACACCTGGTATTAAAATTTTACAATAAAGTGATGATATTTTTTAACTTTACAGTACTGAGAAGAAGAGAATTGATCCCAATAAATGTACTGGGAGAGAAAAAGTTTAAAAGGCATTATCGTCAGGATAAATAGATCTCATAGTTGTGAAAAAGGTTGAATTCCTTAAAATGGAAACCCTGATTTCAATTTTAATGACAATCAAAACTTGAAATTGATAATAAAACGTTTGGCGGTAACAATTTTTTCTTTTTGTATTGTTGTTGCTATATCCGGAAAAAAGAACGGAAATAAAGTGATGAAAAATAAATTTAAGATCCGTGTCAGATTCATGTATTTGTATGTTTATATTCTCATCCCAATAAATTCGATAATATTGAGCATAATAAAATATTTAATACCAAATGTGTATACAATCATTAGGCATTTGGCTTGTTAGTACAGTGAAATTTACTCATGGTGACCATCGTTTTATCATATCATAAGAAAGTTATCATATGACCAAAAATGCATGCCAACCCAAATTATACTATTACTATAGCTTAATACCCGCTTTTTTACTAAGATTTCGAAAAAAAAATCATTTTCTAGAGTAGTTTTGACTCAAAGAAACCAATCTTCGTATTCTTTTGCTCACTGGGCGAGTAGCTTTTAAGATATCGATCAAAATCATATACGAGGGAAGATGTTTCACAAATTTAAGGAATTGTTCAATTTTCAGATTGTGCCTTTCATTGTTAAGGTGATTTGCACATACACAAAAAAGCAAAGTTTTAAATTTAGCTTCGATTAATATTTTGTAAGATATCTCTGAAATTACAGATTGATTGCACCGTTCTTTTTGTGCGGAACCTAATTGTACATTTCCAATGGACAAAAGAATATACTAAATAAACCGTAGCAATTTAATCCTTAAATAAGCCTTGAGTTAAGATTATATGTTACTATCCTTAAGACAACCAAAGCCTTTATTTTTTTATATATGTGTATTTTGTTTAAAAAACACACACAAAACTTAAACACATATAATTTATATCTGTTATTTAAAAAGGAATAAAAATCCTTAGAACCCATTTATAATGATGACATTAATTTTATGATGATAACAACATAACCTTCTTCGTAACATATTTACGATTCTTTACTCCGGTTTTTTTTTATGATAATTTTATTCTAATGGGAAACAGAATATATAAAAAAAATTGTTTTTATAACATAATAAATTATCAAAAAAATTTTGGAAAAAGAAAAAAATGAATGAAAAACTAGAAACAAAAATTTTTTTATTTTGGTTCCTTCTACAGAGGAAATGTTTCTAGGTTAGGTTAGGTTAGAGTGGCTGTCCTGGGGTGGGACACACTTAGACCATAGGGTCCGTTGTGATACTGAAAAAGGGTTGGCCATCGCCGGCCACTACTCCATGAACCATTTGGAGCTGTTTGAGAACAGCAGGAGATCTTTGACGTCGACGGACTTTAGGTCGGAGAGGTCGTCAAAGAGAGGCTGGCTGATGAGACATTGTCTCCTACACCTCACCACTTTGACAGCCCCTGCAGTAGTCGTGATACACTGCCAGGCACAGACGTTCAATATGCCTGCCGCCTAACAAGTGTCCTGTAATAGCCCCAACAACTTTGTGAAGAAAGGCCCTTGGAAGTGATATACGATCTTCGGAACGTCTGAAATGTTTCTAGGTTGACTCTTAAATAAGCATTCAGTTAAAGACTAGATTGAACAAAAATCTAGCTAGTCTTAATTGACCTATATTAGAGCAGATTAGTTAGAAATTTGAATTATTCTCAAATCTTCAACGATGAATGATGATGAAATTATTGACAAAAAAGGCTCAATTATTTTTTTTTTCAAGCATTTCCATTCTTCCACCTAAGTCGAAGTAGTCAAACGGCTAAAATCGATTGCGCTTTAACTTGCTTGGCCACTTAGATACCTACTTTTTCAACTATTGTATTGTCTGTCATCGATCGGTCCTTTTGATAAGTGTACTAAGTATCAATAGAAGCCGACGTTTTATAGTGGGTGAAAATCACGTTCAAAGATACCAAGCTTATAAAAGCGAGGTTAAAAATCATATTTATTATTTCCTATTGTTGAAACATTTTTTTTAATTTTTGTGGCTTTTTTCCTTTACTAAATTCGAAAAACTAAAACAATTTATTTTGTTTCCGTTACAAAATAAGTTTTTTTATCTTTGGTACAGACGAAATTTACGAATTAAGGCTCGAATTAACAAACTCGAAATTTGAAAGTTCGTTTTAAACATTTTTAAGTAAATTGTAAGGATTGACTTTAAATTTAAAGTTAAAATACATTTCTGAATAATAAAATACGTTTCTCAATAATAAATCAACGCATATTTTCGTATGTTAGATAAATATGGGACAAAGTTAGTCAATAAAATTAAATTTGTGACTTTTTTGATATGATTTTTCCTACAATAAAATGCATTTTTCGAATACATTTCTCCCTCTGAAAAATTATAAATTTCAGACATTTTAAAAACAACATATTGAAAAAAATTAATGGAAAAACTTTTATATCCTGCATTATATCACTTCCAGTTTTACACACACACACAAATGAAAACTCTGTACAGTTTAAAAACAATAAACATAAATTCTTATTTATTATCTGACCAAATTTAGTAGAGTCATCGTGTTCTCGTTGTTTGTTGTTGATAAATAATTTAACTCCATTTTATTATTGGGTTCAATTTATATATGTATCTAATCCAATTAAGTTGTCATAATAATTTAATATTGTTTTTCCAAAACATATAAAACTCTGAATGTTATTCAAATATTTAAATTGTGAAATTTCGTTAATGTTTACAATAAATAAATGAATAAAAATACAAATATATGTAGGAGCTAATCAAGTAGTTAGTCCAGTAGAAACTAGGCAGTTATGTAACGAAGAGTATTAAAAATCATATTTCAATTCAACAAAATGTGATTAATTTAACACCTGTTAATTGTAAAATATATCCCTTAGAAAATCGGGAATTTTTAACTTTATGACGTCATCAGAATAAAAATAATTTATTTTTGCTCTATCAAATCCAATTTTGATAAATCAAGTATGTAATCCTACTAAATTTGGGTCATACTTTTCAAATTTGTGATCAAAATTAACCTAACTCCAATAGGTTTCAAAAATGCGGAGTCCTGGTCCCGGAATTAAGCACAAAAGTGATAGCTAGCGAAAAATTGACTTCATAGCTAAAAAGAATGACCCAAAATTAGTGGGATTCAAAAAAAATTCCAATAAGATCGGATCAAATTTGCTTGTGTTATCAAAAAAATCAAATTTTTTAACTTTATGACGTCATCAAAATCCAAAAAATTCAATTTTGCTCTATTAAATCCAAATTTTATCCAATTTTGATAAACCAAGTATGTAATCCTACTAAATTTGGGTCATACTTTTCCATTTTGTGATCAAAATTAACCTAGCTCTAAAAAGTTTCAATAATGCGGAGTCCCGGTCCCGGAATTAAGCACAAAAGTGGTAGCTAGCGAAAAATTGACTTCACAGCTGAAAAGAATGACCCAAAATTAGTGGGATTCAAAAAAAAATTCCAATAAGATCGGATCAAATTTGCTTGTGTTATCAAAAAAATCGAATTTTTTATCTTTATAACGTCAAAATTGCAAATTAATGAGCGCCTTTTACATGATTTTTTACTATTTTTTGTTTGTTTTACGTATAAAACATACTTTTGTTTTGCACCTCAATGTTGCACAGGTGGCAGGTGCCTCCTTTGCCAAGCCCTAGTTACGGATCGATCTGCTCAACAGCTTCCAAACTCGAGAAGCGGTTTGATCTTCATTTGGATATTACCGTTACATCCTAGATTAAAACCAACAAATAATTTTCTACATAGAGTTCCGATGTAACAAATATAGGTATTATTTATGAATACAACAAATAAACTTCACAAATCAATTTATTATTTGAAAAATATAAATTAAATATTGTTTTTACTCTAAATTCTATTTTTTAGTACGAAAAACAATAACAGAGACACAAAAATATATAAAAGTGTTAACATGAGATATTAATATTTACATTCATACGTATATAGTTAAAATGACCAATCAGTAACTGACTGACTCACTGACTGACTGACTAACTCTCTCGATTCAATTCGAAAAATACCTAATTCGAAAATATTATTTGTGTTATTATATTTTCATTTTACATGAGAATGTATGTTTATTGGGTTAAATAACATCACTTTACGTCAATTATTTATACATAAATATTTGTTAAAATTATAAGTAAGGAATTTGTTTGATTTTGTGACATATCGAAATTCTGCGAATTTTAATCCAAATTTTCTAAGCTATCATTACGTTTTATTTTGGGAACAATTTTAAGTATTTTTAAAATGAGTTTTACGAAAATTTTTTGTCAGGCATGATTTTTTTTAAAGGGACAAAAAAGAATTAATTGATGAATTTTTCCTGCGTTTAGAAGGAAATTTTCATGTTACTATAAATTTTGATAAGTAACGCAATTCTAGCTATAAATTAAACAAGAGTTAAGATTTTGGAAATTCTAATTATTTGTCTTCCAAGCCGAACAACTCAATTTTTGGAAGATTGAGGAGAAGTATTACTTCAAAACTGCAAATCATATGTCCGCTTTAACTTGATTGCAATAGTTTCGAGAACATAAAAAGAAGTCTATAAAGTTGTTTTTACAAAATAAGTAACGAAAGTGCATATAAAAATTGAATCAGAAGTAGATCTAATATTTACACCTTATTACACAAAATGAACCACTCGTTACCACACTTTCATCTTATTTCGCAATTATCTCGTTATTTTGACTAACATCGAAATGGAAACAACCCTACGGTAATTAGCAGCTCTCCTAGGTACCTTATTACTAAAATTATTACCAGGAGAGACACTACAAGTATTACCTCCACTTTCTCGTTCCTCGTCCATCTTTGTGCTAATTTTTGTGAGTATACAGGATATTCAAAAACTTTGGATCTTAATTTCGGGTCTTTAATAGATTTAAGATACCAGGGGGGGGGGGGGTCTGACTTCCACTTCTGGGAAAAAAGAGATGAGATGGTTACTTATTTTTAAACAAGTTTTTATGGAAGTACCAATAAGATTTATCTATTTAAGTTAGTGGCCTGGAAAAAAAATTGAGTAGAGAAAAATGAGAAAAAAACAAACATGACGACGAGAGAAAAGTGAGCAAATAAAAAATATATTAGTAACAACAAAAAAAAAGAGATACTCAGAGAAAATATATAGACAGACTACTATGTATAGACGAACCGACAGACAGACATACAAAAAGATGTATATATGGTATTTTTTGACAAATGGTTTTATACATCAAACCAAAATCATTTTAACTATTTCTATCTACTAAAATATCAAGAGCCAAATCTTCCAAAAATTTCGTATTGCACTGAACTAGCATTAAAGTAGTTCTCGTGCTATAGGCATAGTGACAGAAAATTTTAAATTTTAGCTTACTTATTCAGAATATTATAATACAATTACCATCAAAATTTGAAGTCAATTGACTGTCTCTAACTCGAGATTTAATGTCAATTCGGATCGTTAACACAGAGAGAATTGTAGAGGCAGTGTTTATGACAAGATAAAAAGGGTTGTTATAAGTTGTGTGACCGCTGTGTGTGTGTGTGTCTGTCTGTCTGTGGCATCGTACCGCCTTAATGTATGATCCGATTTTTATTTTTGTTTCGTTTCAAGTGCGAGTTTAGGATTCCGTACCCTAAACATTTGGTGGGGATTTTTAAATTTTGTAAATTTCACTTGTTTTCAACAAGTGAAATTTACAAAATTTAAATAAACAAAGAGTAATTTTTCGGGTACGTAATCCTAAACTCGCTCAAAATGATGGTTCATTTCACTACAAGTTAATCTACTCCTTACCCTGTATTTAATCCAAACTTTTTGACAATACTGTATCACTACAACTACTTTAAAAACATTAATTTTATCCACAAATTTTTTATCATACCAAACTTAAACCGTTTAATCGAAGGGGCCAATAATTTGGCTGGTATTAGAAAGATAATTTAACAGGGTCCGGCTCTTGGCATATATACTAACAATGTTATTGGTATGTAGTAACAAAACCAGAACATATTATAGTAAAAATTATAAATAGAACAAATATTTATTTTGACATTTTTACAAAATAATCAAATCATTTTCATCTTTTCTCTTTAGTACCAGGTTTAGTTTTTTTTGTTGTTGTAATTTGTTATTATTGTAGCTCGGTTTTCGTAAGGCTGTGTGTGTGTAGTTGATGGATTTTGGTTTTTGTCTTCTTGATTGTAGTAAAAGCGATAAACAAACACTTATTGTAATATTATGTTATTTCATTTTTGTGTTGTTTTATTTTGATTTTTGGTATTTGCCAACGAAAATCTTATGCTAGAAATATTTTAATATTTGGTTATAGGCCGGCACACCTGTGGAAACTAATTTTATTAGTGATAAAAATTTGGAAGCTATATTCAAGTGAATCGCAAGACCTTTTTTCTTGGAAAATTTCCACTTTTTTGGTTTATTGCACTGTACATACATCCTTTGTAGTCAAGTAATGAGTTATTTTTAGCTTTACAATACCACGCAACTACAAAAATATATAATACATCGTGTGCAAGTGACGCTTATAAATTTGATAATATAGATATCTCTCTTCAATCATCAATACTCTTACTATAGTCGTCTCTGTTAATAAAATGATGGTTCTTCGATGAACTCATCATTAAATTGAAATATTGTATTTTTTATCATCTAGTACCTTATATTTTTATATTATTATTATAAACTAAAAGATTATCTAAATATTTAGATAGTTTTTCGATATGATTCCTCATTTCAGCCAAATTTAAAAGATAAAATAATAATAAAAAGCCCGATGACCTAGGAATTATCTATGAGATACAAAATTTAATCATCACTCACATTCTGCTCTTATAGGTACGACTGAAGAAAACTTAAACAACATGTATATACAAATTTATGTAAATATACATCGAACATACAAATGTTTTTCCATTTTTAATTAGTTTTAGAAATGTTTCACTTCTATCATTAATTTTCCCCTTGTCAAGGAATATATAAACCATACATTGTATATTGGAATATCCATATATACATTCAATTTAATATAGACCAATTCTGGATCGAATATTTCACAAACCATGAAGAATTTGGCAAGAGTCGATCATAGTTTATAATTCAGGAGATAATTTTTCTATCAATTCTCGATGCCCTCATTGATTCAGTTTCATTTATTGATTGGTTGATTGATTAAAAGTTTTTGAAGGTTAGCGAGTTGCTAAATTTGACAAAGTGAAAAAATTTCTGTAAGGTTATCGCCGTAAAAAATAGTGATGATGAGCCTGTGTTTATTATAACAAGTACTCCAAAATTTTATTCCTTTTTTGAAGATCTTATACTATCTGAGGAAGAAATAGATGAAAATGTACCACATTTTTTAAAATTTTTGTGCTTTCCTAGACATTTTTTTATCTTTGGCTTCAAAAAGGGGTGTTATTCTCCGGTTACAAACCTTAACGCGGCTGTGTATTTTTGTGTCTGTGTGTCTGTGTGTCGTGCTTCGTTGTTCCTGTCGGAAAAACTTTAGTTTGAACGGTAATTAAATCTACATTAATCTTAGCTATGTTTCAAGTGCGAGTTTTGAATTTTCCTGTGCGAACAACTAAAAAAGAGGCGATATTCTTCGAACGGCTGAGTAGATTTTCTTGAAACATAGTTAAGAACACTCTCGATCTAATTACTTTTCGAACAAAAAAAAATCAAAATTTGTTTTTCCATCTAGGAGCTACGATGCCACAGACGAATTGATCAGACCTGTTTAGATGTCCGTAGTTTCTTTAAATTTTTATTTTAATATTAAAACTATAAAAGGTAGAACGTTGGTTATACTCAGAGAACAGAGGGAGTTATTAGTTTGTTGACATCTGATAGTATTATGGGTCTTAAAACGGGGTACAACATGCCAGATGTCGAAAGCCAAGGCAGATGTCAATAAATTTTATTTTTATTTTTCGTCTACATTCAAGTTATAACAAAATTCATCATCAAAGTTGAAAATAAGGTCCAAATAGCTTCAACACAAGTTTAAGCTTGCCTTGGCGCTCGTACTACCTTAAGCAAGGTTTTTATCACTTTTGAATAGTAATATCAGGAGTTTGGTAAACATATTTCATAAAATACAGTAGAATCTCGATAAGTTAAAGTCCAAGGGAAACGCAAAATATTTTAAGTTATAGAGGTTTTAAGTTATCAAGAGTCTATGTTAGGTAAAGGTTAATATAGAGGTATGTACATGTTTCTATGTACCCTAGTTAATATAGAGGTATGTACATGTTTCTATGTAGTTACTGAGGACCTATACAGAGATTATTTATTTAAGTTATAGAGGTTGCGTATTTTAAGTTATAGAGGTTTTGAGCTCTGATGGGAAGGGAACATAGTATTTTTTGAAGTAACAGAGGTTTTTATGTTACCGAGGTTTAAGTTATCGAGATTCTACTGTATTTGGTATATTTTTCATTTAATGTTTACTACCGCAACAGAGCACACCAAGACTATAATATAACAACTAACAACATACACAAAACACAAGCAAAGCTTCGCAAGCTTACACAATTGCTTCGATTATACACATATAATACGAAAACTAAACCTTATTTCCATTACAGGACTTTACAACTTATTTTCTACACTCATTTTCATATTACATTGTACATATTATATTGATTCATTCGTTGTGTCGTTTCACACCATACCCTAGGTATGTGAACCGTCGGTTGGACGGTGTATGTCGATCGGTTTTAACGAACAGACCCAAACAGACAGCTGATACCCTGTATTATTATATATACTTTGTAGATTGAATGAAAATTCTTATTTAATGTGTAGATTGTTTTGTAACAAAACCGAATTTTAACAGAGATAGAGGTATCGAATACAGGGGCTGGCTTTTATTGGTAGGCGAATTATAATTTTCTGTGTACACATCTGGTTACTTTATTTTAGATAATAATAATTCTTTGGTTAATAAGGACGTTGTATTTTTTTTATATCAATAATGAAAAATACAGAAAAATTGATTCAAAATCATTTTGTTAAAATCTGTAAAAATATTTTGGTCGGATTAAATTAGATTTGAGTTGGAAGTAAGTTTCAGAAGATCTTTTGTACTGCGGCCAGTTTGATCTTTTTTACCTTCTTGGGTTTAATTCTGCTCCAGAAGTCCTACAACTTTAATAAACCTTAAACAATATTTCAAGGACGAAACTTTATTTAATTCACCATATAATTCGAGATCCGTCCACCCCAAGTCCTTCGAGAGATAAGTCACCGAATTCATATTGAGAATATGTATCCGGTTTCTTCCTATTCATGACAAAAAGTTTCAAACAGCGTTGCTTGTGCGATAAATTTTGCGACAATGCTATTTATCCATGAAAACTTTTTGCAAGAAAGTTTGCACGGACTTGCCCATGAGTGCTTGCATCAAATCAACCCATTCAAATGAAAAAAGGGCAGTAAAATCGAGTTATTTTTCTGAGAGCTACAACAGAGTGTATTTGAAGTTTAAGAGAATAATTTTCATTGTATATCTCTTGTTTCTGAAGAAATATATTCCCAAAAGTTGTATTAAGTAAAAAAAACATGCTAAAAAAGTTGTTTATATTCGAAATCAATTCAAGTTTTTACAATTTTTCCAAAAGATGCCTTATTCGAAATTATTTTAATTGAAATTTACATTCTGAGATAAAAAAAAATCAAAAGTAACGAAACTTTTCTTGGAAAGTCTCGTTAGGTAAATATTTTTCGAAAGGGGCCCTATTTTGTCTCAAAATTCAAAAAACTGAATTTTTAGACACTTGTGTAGCGTAGTGATTAAAAATTACCTCCGGGTCAATTTTACCCTGATATTTATATATTATTTGGAATAAAATTCCTCTTATAAATGTGGACCAGTAATATGAGACAAATATGAGCAAAGGAAGCCCCGCATAAGATGAGGCTAAGATATAGGTCATTATTAAGTTTTCGTAGAATTAATATTACCACCGAAAAATGTTCAAACATCTTTAATTGTTTGAGTATCATTCAATCCAAATGTAAATTGTTTTGATGACACACTTTCATTTCAAAAATTATTCTCCAAATTATTTCATTTATAATATGTTGTGACATGTTTCGGACTCTGAATCCATTTTAAAACTGTACACTTTACATTTTTCTTTACAAATTAATGCTTTCTACAATAAAAAAATGTAAATAAATATATTTAAAAATAACAATATGAAAATTTATTCTTTATAACAGAAAAAAAAATCGATTTTCCTCTTTCTACCAAACTGATCATATTTCCGCAATGGTTTTTATCAAAGATCACAATAATATTAAATAAATTAACAGTTCTAACGACAATATGTTTATTCAAGCACAAAGACATACATATGGAAAAATTTTAATATACAAGGAAAATCCTTCTTCCTTCGAAGAAACCGAAAGAAGAAAAAAAACATATATACACGACGACGAATGTTGATAAGAAAAATAAACACGAAAACATAACAAAACAAAAAAAAAAAGAAAAGTAAAATAAAACTTCTTCTTTTGCTTGATACATAGAAAATTCGAAATGTCTGTTACAATATTGAAAGATATTTTATTATGTACATAATATTTTTATATAAAAAATATACCAATGTAAATGATTTACACAAGAGTTTAGTACCGAATTTCCTGGTCACAAAGGTCTTGCAGAATAACCATGCTTTTCGTAAAACATGTAACTCATGTTTGTAAGAGTCCAGAAATTCGAAAGTTATTGATAAAGATGTGAAAAAGCTCTTGCCAATACAAAAAAATCAAGGGCCAATTGTTTGAGGAATCCCATAAGATAGGTACAACAGTAAAACTTGCAACTCATTTTTGAAATGAAGGTTATTAGAGTTGTGAAAAAAGCCGTTACAAAAGAAGTGGAGAACTAATTGTTTCTGGAAGCCGGCAAGATAGCTACAAAAAGCTAGGTGTGGACATTAAACTCTTTATTTCGAGTGTACGGAAAAATAATTTTTGTTTCTACGAAAAATTTTTGTTCAATTTAATTGAATATCGTTCTCAGTAAAAATTCTTAAAAAAGTTTTCTGACCTCTAGAAAAACAACTCCCGCCCTTGGCAATTTTTACAGAGGAAAATGTTTAAGACATTGATAAAACATTCTCAACATTTTTGGGTGTTCTAAAAGGACCTTTAAATATCTAGCCTTTCCTTGGTACTTGCAAAGCTTAACAAATTTTGTTTATGTTGAAGGCGAAGGAATATCAATGTGTTTTAAGCTCACCTGGAATTTTTTTTTAGGTTTGTGAAGCAAAAAATCTATTCTTCATCCCGAAAAATGAAGAAAACTGAAAAAACTTTATAAATAATAATTTCAGTATCAGATAAAACCAATTTTTTCAGTATCAGAAGTTGTAACGGCTGTATTTAAAATAATAATTGAGTCCTCAAGATTGATTTTTTATTGAATTTTCATTTCCACAAGAATTTTCCAAGTTATGGACCAAAAGCAAAAAAAAGGGCCTTTGAAGTCCCTGCAAGATAGAAAGTGAGAAAATTCAAGGGGATTCTAGATCAATTTTACCTTTTTTTATACCAAAATGCACTGCATCCAAACCTGTATTTTTAAAGCATTGAATTTTCAAAATGAACACATAGCGTTTAGTAATTTTCTGAGTCTCGAAAACTATAATAGTTTATTATCATAAATATGATAAAATATTAAAAAAAAAAAAACATAAATAATATTTTATCGAATTTATTTTTCAATTTTTATTCGTATATAACAAAACGGTAGTCGTGTCATCCGGACATTGGCATTTGGGAAAATTGTAAATATACACAACTGGATTAGAGATAGTTTCTTTTTTTGAATAGATAACCAGAAAGTTTTTAAAAAGATTTGTTTATCCATAATGCCAGAAAAACAGTCCCCATGTTTTTTTTTTAAAGGATAGATAAATTTTAGTATACAGAAAACTTTTCATATATTATGTAGAAAAAAAAAAAGGAAAATAAAGGAAAAACAAGTTCATGCTGTGTGTGTCCTGATTTTTCCAATGTATATTTCAATTTTTATTATAAAAATATATCGGATTGCATTTTTTGTGTGTGATCACATATTACAAACAAAGTTCATTTAAATTCTTGGAAAATTAATAAATTTAAATTATTTTTGATAATATTTTTTTCGATTGGAAATTTTTTTACACGGATTCTGTTTGAATTATTTTAGGAGCACTTATAACCACCATAATAGAACTAACTCACTGTTTGTTAAAAACAAATATACTCTGATGTAGTTTTAACCAGATGTGCCACGGTGATTATTCATTTTCAAAATTAGCTGGAAAAACCAATTTTTTGATATCCTGAAGAACAATCAAATCATCTAATTTTGCTTTTCGTTAGGATTTTAGAAAAAAAAAGGCCCCATCTAACGTCATCATACATGAAACATTTACTTTTATTATTGTAAATTCTTTTAATATAATTTAAACCTTATAAAATTTAAATCGGAGTAGCTATCATTAGTTTTCGATAAAATAAAAAAACTTTTTTCAAGCATGTCTTGTCAAACGTGGAACGACCTTCGAAGAAGGTATATACATTTTTCTAACAAATATCGGAGAAATAATTTCAATTTAGTTTTTATGTAATAAAAAAAGTTAAGTTTAAAAAAGAAAGGCAGAAGCAGTAACAAAAATTCGTATTATAAAGTAAGAAAGAATTAAGATTAATGATATTGAAGAAGTTACAACTTTACAGCGATATAAAGTTTTGTATTTGGTGTAAAACCACTGGAAATTAATGTTTTTATAGTAGGAAAATCTAGCCAGAAATCGTCCTGTTACCTCTGTATAAAGATTAAAAACTATTTCCCATCAAACGATTAAAATGTAGAATTCCATGTAATTACCTACAAATGTCCCAACAAAGAATATTTCAAACTGGGTTAAGGCAAACGTAATGAAATTGATGTATGATTATTTCAAAGTAAAGGTTTAGGGCCATATTAGGGCTCTTTTTTCAACAAAAGGACAAACAAAATTCTGATACCTTTTATTTCTTTTAAAACTTAGGCTAGTTACACGACGCCCCGCAACTCAATATCCAGGATTTTAGAAAGTATTTCTCAGACAAAATCTACCGACTCACACGTTTATCTGAATGTACTTTCAAAAACTTTTATTGCATTTTGACAAAAAGTATTGCATAGTATGACGCATAACTATTTAGGAAAAATACAATAAATTCTTTTTGGAGTAAAATCACAATTAAAATATTTTCATTTTTGTTAACATTCAAAGTTAAAAAGACGCTTTGAAACATTCAAACAAACAAACAAACTTTAAGATGTTTTCCTATTTGAGGTGTTTTCGATTTTAAACTAGATGGTACGAAATCGAACAAAATAAAACAATAAATTCGTAAGAAAACTCAAAATTATACTTCTCAACTACAACTATAACATAGAAGTGACAATTTATAACGGTAAACATGTCGTGCAAGAAGCTAAGACAGAAAAAACTACATTTATAAACAGTTTTATAGCTTTTTATTTGAAACTAAATTTGTATACAAATTTTGATAAAATTGGATTTCTTTCAATTAAAATACTTATTTTAACATTTTAAAAGATTTCTTAGATTTCAAGAATACGTAGAAATAAGTACAGTAGAATCTCGATAAGTTAAAGTCCAAGGGAAACACAAAATATTTTAAGTTATAGAGGTTTTAAGTTATCAAGTGTCTATGTTAGGTAAAGGTTGATATAGAGGTATGTACATGTTTCTATGTTCCCTAGTTAATATAGAGGTATGTACATGTTTCTATGTAGTTACTGAGGGCCTATACAGAGATTATTTGTTTAAGTTATAGAGGTTGCGTATTTTAAGTTATAGAGGTTTTGGGCTCTGATGGGAAGGGAACATAGTATTTTTTGAAGTAACAGAGGTTTTTATGCTACCGAGGTTTAAGTTATCGAGATTCTACTGTATTAAATTTAGTTTACAAACTCGACATCACTTTTTACTTATCCCGCTATAAAAATTCCAGCTTGAAATCTCTCTTCTATTTTGAGTTATCGTTTTGTCTTTTTAATTATGAAAAAAAAAATGTATAGTTATTGTTTGAACTTTTTTTAAAATTTACCAGAGTCCCTGCTTTTGATACGAACTAGGGTACTTTGTATTCGTAGTCAGAAGCGCAAACAACGGACACCTATCAGGCTCAGTTGTTAAATTTTTTCAAAATATTTCAAAAAAACTGTATGTGATGGTGAGGTTATCAACATCAGACAGTCGCTAAACGGCACGTCAATTATTCATCAATTCAGCTGTTCAATCTGGCCACAGAATGATCTGTTACGGGTTATTCTTAGCGTACTTGTACTACCGTCGAGACGAATCAGAACTGTGCCATCAGTGCCCATAGTAATGCGTTCCTCAGATAACCACTTCCAGATCACGTTGTGTATTGATTGAACAATTGCAAGTGATCGACTTGCATGAGCTTTGAAACCTAAACCTATGGATTAGAAGTCCAACACTCTACCAAGTCTACCACACCACCGTTGGAAATGACGACAAAAAAATATAATCTAAATTTGATTTTTGCTCAATTGGTCTATAGCTGACTTAGATTAGCGCTAAAATTGTACTACAATTGGGTTGGTTTTTTTATTCAGAAAAAAAAAATTTCTTTAGTTATTGTTTGAACTTTTTTAAAATTTACCAGAGTCCCTGCTTTTGGCGGACAGACAATTGGAAATGGTCTTTAGGTGATTTTATGAATACCTATACGAAAATTTGGCTCGTAGCGTCAATAGTTTTTAGCGTTACAAACTTGGGGCTAAACTTAGTATACCTTAAAAATTTCATAAATACATGGTAAAAAAACACTACACAAAATTGAGTATAGCAAAAAAAAAAAAAAACATCCATAATTTTTTTTCCTGAAATGTAAACATTTCCCATTTTAATTAAAATAATATACATTTTTTATGGGAATAAGTAGTTAAAAAATACACACATACTTAGCCCGACCTGTACTAACACGAGCAATGGTTATAATTTGAGAGGAGCGGAAAGGAGCAAACAAATTTTTTTTCCTGTTTAATATTTAACAGTGTATATGGTTTTGAAATTGAAAATTTTTCTCTGTTTTTTCCTTGAAGAGGAAAATTATAATGTAAATATCAATTATCTTTTCCATGTTGGGTGTACATTTTTATTATGGTCTTTATAATACATAAAAATTTTTTTTTAATAATTACTATTAAATACAGTGACGTATCTATGGGAAGTACAATCAACGAGTTAGAAAAACCATGGACGAGTATTTATTTAATGGATGGTAATAATTTTTAGTCGTTAAAAATTGTTGGGATGTATATTTTTAATGATATATGATAAGATAAATGGTTTGTAATCCAGGAACTTATTTCTAAGACATGGTTCGTATATTCGATAACTTTTACATTTCGTTGTAAATTTTCGAATATTTTTAGAAAATGGCTTACTCAATTTTTGGAGTGTCGTTAGTAGGGCTTTAATTTCTAAGAGAATCCGAAGAAATTAAAAAAAAAAAAAACTATTTCTAAAACATGAAATAATCTTATTTTATGAATATTCTTCGAAATTGTTTGTTTGTTTTTTGGAATAATTCCACCTTGAAATTTGAGTTATTTATTGGGCTTTTCTGTTATGAAATACTTTTTTTTAAATAATACAAATTTAGTTGTTTCTTTGGCAATAAAGCAAACCTTCATTGGAAGGTCTGACCAAATCTTTCTGTATTCCCAATATTTCCTTCGCTGGGAAAACAAATTTATGATTTTAATATTAAAATTGAATGTATCCTACGCTTCCACCATAATGGAATAACTTTTTTACTCTTTTTAACCGCCTTTTAGACGTCGTAAATGATAAAATAATATTTAGTAAAAAAACAAAATCGATGTTTTAATCATGGTTTATCGAATTTATGAAAAGTGCATTACATTTTTCAAAATTTTCGTCATTTTAAACTTATCGTTAAAAATCCTTTGAAAAGAAAGGTGTAAATAGTCATGCAATTTTCGTTTCATTATGTGCTCGTGGACTTTAATTTTTCATAATTTAGTAAATTGATTTTTACTGAAAATTCGTGCCCTATCACCTTTTGGAATTTGATTCATTTAGGTAATCAAAAAATTGACTATTATCAAAAATATTCTTAAGCAAATTTAGTGACTCAGACGTCAGTCAAGCCTATAAAAATACGCCGCTGAATTTACACACAAAAAATGCACAGTGGGTCCAGCGTGCGAAGCTGCTCAACATAAACTTATAAAATATTTAATATATAAAAATCTCTGTACTAAAATATAAAAAATAATTAACCGTAATGACATACTAAATTAATTTTTTTTTTAGGATCAGTATATTTTTTTTTATAAAGAATATTATTCGAAAAATTAATTATTAAAAATTAATTATGGCTATATTTTTATAGATAGACTTATTAAAAAAAAAATAATTAAAATGTCAGATGCATAGCCAATAATTTATTACTTCAAAATAATTTTTTTTTTAATAATTAACAGTATATTCTTTTCCGGGTTCTATTTTTGTGTCATGAAAGCTTACATGTCTTGACAAGGGTATAAACTCTTTTATTCTTTCTAAATTTGTGAAAAAATATCAAAATATCTTTAAAATAAAATGAAATATTTTTAATACTGATAGTACACTCGTGAAAAGCACAACAGTCCACAATACCAAGACAATGTATCTATACATATACTCAATATACACACACAACTACAAATTTGTTTTCGTGTTTATCTTTCAAACCGTCAGCGCCCGATTTTAAAAATAAATAAAAATAACTTTTATTTTCAAATGATATATATGTGCTTAAAATTTTTTCTATCTTAACATAATTTTTAGCTTATGGTAATTATACTTTTTTGTTGTTATTTCCAACGGTGGTGTGGTAGACTTGGTAGAGTGTTGGACTTCTAATCTATAGGTTTAGGGTTCAAAGCTCATGCAAGTCGATCACTTGCAATTGTTCAATCAATACACAACGTGATCTGGAAGTGGTTATCTGATGGCACAGTTCCGATTCGTCTCGGCGGTAGTGCAAGTACGCTAAGAATAACCCGAATCAGATCATTCTGTGGCCAGATTGAACAGCTGAATTGAAGAACAATTGACGTGCCGTTTAGTGACTGTCTGATGTTGATAACTTCACCATCACATACAGTTTTTTTTTCTTAATTTATCGACGTGAATGGGTTTCGATCTTACGTATGAGATCCTGAATCACAGGACCATATCCTCGACGGACTGATTTGTTATATAAGTACTTTAAAATGAGTGACGGTTTCGGAATAAACAGACTTACATAGGTACATAAATGCATACATATTATAATTGAAAGTTAAAAGCTTGTAAAGTGATTAATTTTTCCAAGATAAATTGTTTGATTAATTATTCTATAATAATTATAAATTAAAAATTTTCTTAGTAATTTCGTAATCTATCTCTTTGATTGAAAATTTATTATTATAATTTTTTTTTAAACGAATAGTTTTGATTGAAGATAATAATAAAAGCAGCAGCAGAAAAAAGAGAAGAGATTTGAAATAAAACAAAAAAATATATTCTGAAAAAAAAAAAAACACAAATAAAAAATCATCTTAGAACGAAACAATACAGAAAAAAAAATGTAAGAAATTAATCATGTTCGCTTCTTGTTTGCATTACATCAGAATAGTTATATGTATGTGTATATATTGTTACAATAAAACTCAATGTACAGTTACGGTCACAGAAAAGTATTCAATTTAAAAATATTATAATATTCATTTTTGTATGTAGATTATTAGGCGGTATTTAACAAACTTTATAGAATATTTTATTGTTTTTTTCAAAAAGATTTTAAGAATCCCAATGCTCCCTTGATTAATGATGAAGTAAGAAAAGGTAATTAATTTTGATTTTTGCGTATTTCGACCACCAAGTAGTCTTCATGATGTTTGAATTAACGAATCGTAGAAACTGTTATTGTGTATGTTACTCGTTGCTAACGTGGTGACTGCCTGCAGACCGTATACACAGTATTAGTAATTACGATTAGCTAATTTATACTGATGATTACAACTTGGTAGTCGAAATACGTAGGTAGTTGTACCACGATGACTGTAAATTAATGAACCTCATGTCCATCCAATTGCACAATATTCGAGGTAGTTTATCTCTTGGCAAAAGTTCATCAATTTCATCAGACTTTTAGATTTGTAATGAAAATTGTTTTGAGCCAATATGCTGTTTTTTTCTATTCTTCAGTTAACAAGTAGTCTCAATGGATAATAGGCTTTAGCTTTGATGTTGTTATAATTGTATTTCTTATAGTTCACGTTTCAGAAAACTCCATTTCCTTATCAAAATTACTTAATTTGGAAATATTTTTATGGCGTTGTTAACACAAATAAGTAGTAACACTCTGAGGTTTCTTTATACTTTTTTTTTCATTATCATCACTGTTTTCCACCACCATTGATGGTATGGTTTCCTTCTGCTCCTGTTTTACTCCTGTTAATAACACATAACATGGCAAAGCACACACATTTCATTTTCAATGTTCGATGTAATTGCTTTTTCCGTAGCAATGAGTATTTAGTTTATATTAGTTTACGACTCTTGCCAGATACCAGCAAACTAAATACTATTTTTACTTAGCTACACAATATGTAAGGTTACAGGGTGAATTTTTAACTTGGGCACAAACTTTTGAATAATGAACGATCATACAATTCTTACATATTTATATGAGAAGTCAAAAATGATTTGTTAAGTTCTAATAAATTGATTGTTATTTATGGCCACGGCAGTATCGCTGCGAGAGCTTACTAACTGTTGAATGTTTCACCGGGATTATTGAGTGTTACAGTAACAGAAATTTGTAATATTTAATTACATAAATTTGTATTTTTTATATCTAATAAAACCTCAATCACTTCAAAATTTGTTGTTATTTTGGACTATGGTCAGGGTTATTTGAATCTGAATAAAAATTACGTTCATTTTAAGTTAAAAAAAGACATAAGGCTCCTCAAATGAATGTCCAAACTTGAGCAGGATAAAAAAGTACTAATTTTTGATAAAAAATTTTCAGATTATGAATTGAATTCCATGTAGGACAAAAGGGAAGCCTTATGCACTCAGAGTCCGCTGTAAGGCACGCTACTATCATCCGCTAACAGTGTGACCAAGCTAATGATTCACCGTGTAGTTACATATGTGTGTGTGTGTGTGTGTGTGTATGTTATGTATGTTGATTTTAATTTTTCTTCTATTTTTCGATAAAAACATTTTTATGTTTGTTTCCAGTCAATTTTCTACTAACCAGAAAGTAGATTATATGTAACTAAAGTAACAAAGTACAGAAGTACAGATAGTAACCAGCAGAGTATTTAGTTCTAACAATAAATCTTCTATTATTTCACAGTATTAAAAAATATATCACTTTAATTATAGTTGGTATCAATTTAGTTGTGAAATTGTAATTTAAGTTTAGATTATAGAACTTATTACTGGAATGTTTACTCATGCTAACATTTGATTTAATTCACAAGAGTTTGAATAGAAAAGTTACTCAGATTTTATTGAAAAGAGTAAAAGGCTAGACATTTTTATGAAATATGAGTGTACTGTAAAATTTCGTAGTGTCCGGGCAACCTTAATAATACAAAAATTAAGCTAGCTAATTGATTGTGGTTGTCCGAAACTGATAAAAATTTCTTGTTACATCCACGAAATGTCAACATACTGCTTTAAAATAAATAATTTTTCGACTTACGTATTGTAGCAGGTGAATATTAATTTACTTGAATCTCTGTGCTTACCTGGAAAGAAACAAAATATTAAAATTTATGTTGGTAAATGATTCGAAAGAAACAAAAATCAACTTTTTTTAAATTAACTATAAGTCTTGATTGTAGATTTTTTTAAGTATAGGGTTATCTGCGAACTAGTTCAAAAATTCAGAACAGTTTCTTCTGTAATCACAAATTGTATGTTATTGAAAAATTGTTTTTTATGCATTGCAGTGAAGAGTATTCGAGTAGCTTCTACTACTTTTGTTTCTGACAAGAAACTCTTTATTTATAAAATTTGTACTGAATATTTTTCATTTTCCAACGAACACTCAAATTATGATCGTACATAGTGAAGTGTTTACAGGTTGTATTTTTTAGAATTATACATACACTTTTACTACAGAAACCAAAATACTACCAAAAGGCAGAGATAAGCTCTCGCAATATATAAATGCCGCGACATACAAATGTGGCGTTTCGCCCATCTTCAACTCTGAGCAACCAAATCCATAAGAACGAAATCAGGTGTGATGTTATGAAGAAATCTAGTGAATACAATATAATCTGTGGTGATTGCAATGCCCTATTTATCGGTGAGATCCTTTCCTATAAGAAAAAACGAACACTTATCCTCATATAGGTTAAAAAAACAAGACTCAAATTTTGCAAATCACATACGAGAACAGGACCATACACCAAAAACATAAACTTTGAAATCCTATATATCACTGAAAAAGGACAAAAACTCAACCTGCTAGGGTAACTGGAGGTGTTTAGACACAAAGAAGGTTCTGACATATTGTTAAGCGACCAAACTGACCTAATCTCATCTTCTTTGTTTCAGCTATTAAAATAAAGAAGATATTAACATTTCAATATCAGGGTCATTGTAAGTTATTCAAGTTTAATTAGTTTTCTAGCTTTCCACATACGACTTACATATTACATGTATTTTAATTAATCTGACAATATTTACTTATAATAGCTATTTATACAAATTACACCTGACATATTTACAAATTTTTGAGAAATAAAATACAAATATATTAAATAATTATAATAATTTTTATTCACTTGACCTTGGTTGTAAATAAAAATAGTTTTAGTAAAATAATATGTATTTATAACAAAATATTGAACAAGTTGTTAACTTGTTTTTTATTACCTGTAATTACATAATAAGCAAACAGTACCTATCTAAGCCTGTAAAATTTTTAATTTTAACTTTATGTTCTGAAGATGATCATAAGTAATACAAATATAACATCCACGAAGTAAATCTCAAGACAATGAATAAAGATTTTCCATTTTTTGAAAAAATGCAATATTAATGGAAAATTTTTTCATGCATACCATCTTTGGCTCAAATAGTCTGTGTATGGTGGATTCGTCTATAAAACTGATATGCATAGACAATATTTATAGTAAATAACTATATACAATTGAATAAAATACAGCCTGTAGAAACTGTAACCAATACAATACACTATTAGATGATTCATATGAAGTGTATTTCACTTAAAGTTTTTCTTTCACATACAAATAATAGTTTTTGTTTACTTCTGTGAAGATAGAAGATAATCAAAAACAACAAGATATGTAACTAGCTGCTGCTGTGAGCTACTATAGCTTTAGCAAAGCTTTAGTTAGCTGATATCATAGCGAACTACACTACACGTAAAATACAATCCAGAGAAAAAAAAAGATATACACCAACCGAACAATACTTTTTCAAATATTTTCTCCAGAGTGGTATTTGAACTCTAATAAAATCATGGTTCTGATGAGGAATTTCTGACTATTCGATCAGTAAGAATTTGGAAATAGTGACTATTAAAAAATTTAATTTTGCTCTGTCACTTCTAAATTTTATTCAATTTTGATAAGCCAAATATGTAATCCTACTTAATTTGGGTCATACTTTTAAAATTTGTGAACAAAATTATCGAAATTCTAATAAGTTTAAAGAATGTGAAGTCACATTACAGCTGAATGAAAACACATTACAGCTGACCCAAAGTTAGTAGGTTTCAAAAAAAATTGTAATAAAATCACATCAAATTTGGAATCATCGAAATCAAAAAAATTTCATTTTGCTCTATCAAATCCAAATTTGATCCAATTTTGATCAACCAAGAATGTAATTCTAGTAAATTTGGGTCATACTTTTCAAATTTGTGATCAAAATTGACCTAGCTTTAATACGTTTCAAGAATGTAGAGTCCTGGTCGAAAAACTGACATCATAGCTGAAAAGAACGACCCAAAATTAGTGGGTTTCAAAAAAAAATTCTAATGAGATCGGATCAAATTTGCCTGTATTATCCAAAAAACAGAATTTTTTAACTTTATGACGTCATCAAAATCCAAACAATTTCATTTTGCTCGATCACGTCCAAATTATATCCAATTTTGATAATTCAAGTATGTAATAATACTTCAGGCCTGCATGGGAAAACCAATGAAAAAATTGCAACCGGAACATAGTATAAAATGTGTACGGGAAGTGCCAATAATATTGACAATTGAAATATGCGATTAGAATTTTACCTGAATACAAGACTGTATATTGAATAACACATACATATATTTTACTCTTTTCATCATTATGTAATAAGTAAGATCAATGACTTTGCAACTTCAGCATGAAATTGAAACTGTCAATTTACTTGACTTGTAATGTCGAAACTATACACTATACATACTATCGATACCTACATATTGTGTTCTTCAATTCTATGAGAGTCGTTCATTCATCGACGAACATCGAATAGAAGAACTCGAATAGTAGTTACATACTCAATAGTTTTTCATACCTTTCATCATGGGTGTTATTCTTTATACACAATAAGAGCTATTTTTTGTTCAATGAGCTAAAAAGAAGTACAAAAAAAAAACACATAGAGATACTCATATGATGAAAGGAGAAGATGGTTTTTGTTTGTTTCAAGAATTTCTTTTAATAAAAGGTAACCAATTTCGATTAATAGTGCGGTTACATTTTTGTCGGCATGTCTTTTATCGTTTAACGGTAATTACACGAAAATAAAATACTGGACTGTAGTAAACTCTATTACTTGGCTTAAAATTTCTTAAGTCAACGATCTGAAAACTTAATTCAAGCAAATGATTAAAAAATTTTGTGACATATTTACTTGCTATCGTGATAAGAAGAATCCTGTGGGATAGGTTCAAAAATCGTTTTTGCGTTAATTGATTCCTGTTGTATATATAAATTCGTTGTCCTTATAGAGAAACAGCAGTAAAACAAGCAAATGTTGGTAATTTCAGATAAGTATTTGAAAGTTTAAACGCATTTTTCTAAAAACTGCGGTTTTTAAACTTGTCTCCATCATAGCTCGAGAACGGATGCACTTGAAATTTAGAAGGTAGGCTCAGCACATGTAAACGCAATGAAATTTGTTTTTTCATCAGTCTGCCAAAAATCTATTTTTCTATATTTTCACCTGATTCTAATTCATTCGATACATTTGAACTTCTAGAATAAAATGTCGTTTTGTTCTCTCTCAAATAACCCAAACAGTCGATATACAGGGGGAAGTTGGCGTCCTTTTTTCGATGTGGTTGTCTTCGGAGTCCTTTTTTTACATTATCTTAAAAGAATAAATCAAAAATTATAAAACCAAAAATTAATGAATAATTTTCTCATTCATGGTATAATCAGATAAAAAAACCTGCAAAGTAACTTTGTTTCTCAAAATTTCTTCGGCTGAAATTCACTCGGCCCTTCCAATGTGGTAGTTTTGGGACACGCTATACAAAGTTTGTATTAACTGCACTTAAAAAAAACAATATAACTATGAACATAGAAAACCTTTTCTGAGAAATTGGTAAAAATATTTGAATTGGTCATGCGAGACTATTCTATTAAAGCAAAAAACTTTTTATTTCCCATTAGTTCGAAAATATTCAAATATTTTGATATTGACACAGTTTTCATTACAATGAAACATAATTAATTAATCAAATTGTTGTTTTATTCTAGCTTTGGGATTCAAATTTTTTTTTAAAGTTTTATCGCATTTTCGATAACAATCGATGATTACAGAAAATAAATTACCTACATGCATACCTTTCAAAAATCGACATATATCCCTCAAAAAAAAAAAAATTGAAATGAATTTTGTAATAATATGAAATAAAAAAAGAAAATTAGATAGATAGATACATGTGTATAAAATTGGATTGTGGTACCATTACTCTTTTCGTCCTTGTCTCCCCTGCGCCCGCCGTTACACCAACGAAAAAAAAATAAAACAAAAACAAAAGACATTGATTAATGATAGAGTTTGTATAAAGGAAAGAGAAGGACGGACGATATATTATATATTATATTCAATGTAGTGAATTTATACTGTTTTACTCTTTCTATGTACAGGGTCATTGGTTGTTTTTCTTACTTTATTTCCAGAGTGCTTTCCATGCCAGAATATTTTTAGAAATATAATGAATGCACTCTAAGGTCAACTTCAAGGGACAGGAATTTGGTATCATATTTTCAAAAATTAAATTCATATTACTTTTTTTATTGTCCTAACTTAACTCTAATTATACATAAGAATATAAATTATGTAACAGATTTCTGAAAGTGATTGTACAATACCACACAACTACAAAAATATATAATATATTGTGCGCAAGTGATGCTTATAAATTTGATAATATAGATTTCTCTATTCAATCATCAATACTGTAACTGTAGTCGTCTCTGTTCATCAAATGATGGATCTTCGATGAACTCATAATTAAATTAAAATTTTGTTTTTATATCATCGACAACCTTATATTTTTATGTATTTATTATAAACTACAAGATTGTCTAAATAATTTAGACACTTGTTTTATATCTTTCTCAAGATTTTTTGATAAAGAAATATCCAATTGAAAAGGATAATCTATATGATTCATCATTTTTTCAGACAACCTTGAACGATAAAATAATAATAAAAAGCCCGATAACCTACGATTTTTTTTGTAATTTTTGGAAACTATTTGTTAATCAAAAAATGCATTTATAAAGTTTTATTGAAATCCCTAGTATCAAGCCCAATTTCTTTAAGTCAAGCAATAACACAAACATAATTTAATGTAAACTTTAGACGCAAATTGAAAGAATATTTTCGAATAAAATCACCCTGTAAACGTAAAATAATTCGATTTACATTGTAAAACTTAAAGTAAAATATCGAATATTTCAAATAACATAATAAATTCGAGATGTTATATATATATGTGTCGAAAACTATGTTTGATACATACGCAAAACATAAAAAGATACAATCGTACAACATAAACCTACCTCAAATTTAAATATACTCCCGAAAACAACCCAACAATATCGGTTTACATTTACTTTTAAATTGAATGAAGACTATACCTATACTTCTATAGCGGAACAGGCACAGTTTTCTATGTAGTATGAGTATCGAAAACATCATAGATGTTGTTCTTGATAAAAGGTAAGTAAATTTGAACTCCTGAAAACTTCCTGTTTTAATTATTACGAATTATTATTGTCAGTTGGCGGGATTAATTTCATTTGAGTATTTTGATTGGGTAAGTAAAAGTTTTGATTGGGTAAGTAAAAGTACCACCTGGTAGTCTAAATTGAAAATACTGAAAACGGGTTCAATCCAAAACTTATTTTAGTGTTACATATTTTCGACTGGTAACAAAAAGGACACTGTAAGAAATGAAAATATTTTCTTGGTTTAAAGACGTTCCCTAAAAACGGAGTGTATGAATGTATTTGAAACTTACGGTTCAATTTGTTAGAGGTTCTGCAAGAAAAATAACAAGAAAATTAAGAGTATAATTTTTCGAAACATATACCATAATTTTTTGAAATATTGAAGCCTAAAGATTTTTTTCATTTATAGAAGAAATAACACACAAATGCTATTTATTTCATCACTTTAAAGGTAATTTTATGGAAGAACGAGTATCGCTTGTTATAATTTTCTCCTGCAGAGGAAAATATTGGTAGTGCTTTCAACTAATGAATATCAGCTTTCCAAATTTATCTTAAGGAAATTAGCCTTGGTACATGATAGACCACAACTTTAAAAATAATATAGGATTCATATGTTAAAACTGCAAACTTTAACAGTTCAAATCTATAAATTTAACACAGAGGTATCACAAAATTTCCTGCTTCTTAAAGGCATGAATAAGAATGGATATACACGATTTGAAGATGATCCTAAGAAAACGTAATTTTTTGGGAACGTCTTAGCGTTCAAGTATTAAGATCATTGACTACTTCTTATAACAACATCTAGTTATATTGCACAGTGTAGCGATCTATGTTCTGATAATCACAGCTATGTGCAATATATATTTACAGTATTGTTTTTTAAGGTACACATATGGATAAATAATGTTATTTATTTTCTTTAGTAAAGTGTGGTTAACACCAAAATACGAATATACGAATGAATTTCGAATTTCTAATATATTTGTATGTTTGTTTGTTTGTGTCTGACGAACGAACAATAAAGTGTCAAACTGCTTTTAAATAAAATATTTATGTGTTAGTAGGTAATATACAGAATGTTCGATTTACATTTAAGCATTTAAATATCACGAGTATGACAGAATACATGCGTTAAGCAATGTATCTAAGTGAGAGGTAATATATACATGTGTTGAAGCTTCAATATGCGTTGAGATAGTTGTAAGACGCTTGTAGAGTGGGAGTTTCATAGTTGAATAGATGAACTACACAGATAAGCCACGATACAACTCTCTTTTGCAATTTCATATAACGCCTATAATACCTCTTACTTAGATGCATTGCTTAACGCATGTACTCTGTCATATTCGTGGTATTTATATGCCTAGATGTAAATCGAACATTCTGTATATGAGGATTAGTTAGGAAAATATTGTTCTTGTGGTAGGTATTGTTGAGTTATAACACAAATTTCAAAGGGAATAAAAGATATTCTAAACGTTTTTTTTACATTTTTTTATGTAATATTTCATGTTCAAGGAGACTAAAATTCAAAGCATTTCAAAAGTTTCATTTAGGTTGATTGGACATTAACCTGGACAACCGAAAATAGACAAATTATGTGATTTTATGAAGACCTATCCTACCTTGATACTAAAATTTTGTTCGTAACATCAATATTTTGAAACGTTACAAACTTGGGACTTGACTAAGTATACCTTGAAATATTTCATATATACATGGTATAAAAATTACTCTAAAACTAGGATTTTTTTGTAAATATCTTAATTAAAATGATAAAATAATTACGAAAATTTTCATCCGTCATGACAGATAGTCATAAAACCTCTATTTATTCATTCTCGAACCAAAAAAAAGAAGGGTGTTATAAGTTTAATCGCTATGTGTGTGTGTGTGTGTGTGTGTGTGTGTGTGTGTGTGTGTGTGTGACAGTCCGTGGCATCGTAGCGACCAAACGGAGGAACAGAATTCGATTTTTTTTGGTTTCGTTTGTAGATTAAAATTTGAAGTTTCTGTTAAACAAATTTTAAGCCTACTGCAAAATTGCAGTGAACTGTCCAATCAACCTTTAGTGACTTAAAAAATTATTTATCACTAAATAATAATTATCTGTAAATATTAACCCTTATAATGTATATTTAAGGCACTCCTGTGTTATTTTAGAACATTAATTTTTTTCTGTTATAATAACCGGTAAAATATATTATTTTTTATAGTCAATTTGTCAGGCTTCAGCTGGTACATAATATAATATATATAAATATATATTAAATATATTTTTGTTTAATAAAATTATATATAAAATCATATAATAATATACAAAAATTTATATAATAATATACAAAAAAACATTATAAAATAATGTTTTATATTTTTGTGTAGACAACTAAATAATATTTATTGTTTATTAATAGACTTGGAGACAGTGAAATCAAATTCAAGTCATTTCAAGTTATAGTCAAAATCATTAAATTTTTCATTGAAACTATGTAAAGAATAATTTTTAATTTATTTTAAACATATAATTCTAGTAGAGTCAGTTTTTCACAAAGATGGTGATATTTCTATTAACCAAAAGAAAAATTTTAACTTGTTTTTCCCACGCTTCTCTCACGTAAACTATGTCAATTTTAATCGCTATGATCTCATAATCGATGTTGCAAATCACCTCCAATCATAGTGCAATCGCGGAACAACTAATTTAAAAGCCATACTTGTAACTAAAGTTTGAAAATTTTGTGTCAGTATCTCCTAGCCTATAATATAGATTAGAATACACCTCTGATAGTCTGCTAGTCTGTTAGTTTTGTTTCATATCATTTTACTTTAATTTCCGATAGGATACATGAAAAATATTTTTTGATATAAAATGTAAATAGAAATACAATCATATTATATTATATTTTGTTTGTTATATGTACTGAATGATTCATCTTGGGTAATTAGACCGTTTGGAAACAATAGAGGATTCTTAACATTCATGACAAGTGCTAAAAAATATATGTATCTGGTACGGTGGTAGAAATAGCAAACTGCCTGGCACAATTATAATTTTTATTAAATTATTTTTATTTTTTTGCTAAAAAGATATGAAAAAGATTTTAAATAAATGTTGTCTTAAGGACGTCCCCAAAAAATCGAGAAAAACAAATTTTGTTTTGGAATTTGATGACTCGTTTAATGATTGGATGCAGAGTTTCGGAGATATCGCAATATTTGGATCGATTTTAGCCCGTATCTCAAAAACAATTCGACCTAGTCATCAAATGCACCCAATTTTTGTACTTTTTGGATCAAAATTACATTATATTCTGAGTTTTTTTCGAAATTGGAGCTAATCTTATACAATAAAAAATGATTTTTAAAAAACTTTTTCAAATAAATGAATCATTTAATATATTTGAAATATATAATAAAATAATATATAAATATAATATTAACAAATAATCTATAAATTTATTTACAAAGATTTTATTTTATTAAATAATATTACATGTTGTATGTTATTTTGTATGATTGTTATATTTTCACACTAAACAACAATAAATAATACAAAACAAATGAAAACAAACAATTGACTGAGTTAATTGTTGAAATACCATACATAGTCAGTGTTGATTTCTTTATCACATTACACATACAAACATGTGACACATACATTACTGATAATCAAGTATAGTACATATTATAAAATTTCCGCCTAATTGGCGCCCTCACGGGTAAACAGTGATGTTTACGAGAAAATGTATCAAACAAAAGTTGTTTAATTTTTGATAAGGAACATTTTTTACATTTAAACTTTTGTTCTATCTCTAACGGTTTACAAGATGGGTCCTACGGACCCAAGACCCAATTGACCTATGATGCTCATTTACGAACTTGAGTTATCGTGTCCACAAACGGACGGACGGACGGACGGACGGACGGACGGACAACCGGAAATGGGCTAATTAGGTGATTTAGTGAACACCTATGACAAAATTTTTTTCCTAGCATCACTATTTTTAAGCGTTACAAACTTGGGACTAAACTTAATATACTATGTATATTTCATATATGCATGGTATAAAAATTGATATACACAAAATAATATCAATATAATACAAAACTATTGTTTTTAAATTCAATTACAACTGATGTAAATATATACAACGGTTTTATAAATATATGCAACTTGTGCTTAAAACGATTATATATACAGGGTATTTGATGTATTGTGTTGTAGCTTACAGGAACTATGATCTGAGACAAGAAAGTCACCCATCCGAGGTATAGAAAATCTTTTTTCCTTTATAAAATCCAAGGGAATCAATAAGAAAAAAGCTCCCCACAATTCCCACGCTTTCACGCAAAAACTAGTGAATGGATTTGAATCAAACTGAACAATAATGTTAGCTCATAGATCAAAATAATACATGAGCTATATCAATAATTTGTAAAGAACTATTAAAAAAAATTTAATTTAATCTGCCATTTTAATGCTCCATCTATGGTCATCATTTTGAACCATAAATTACAGATTTCTGTAAAAATTTAAAATAGTACATATCAAACAATTCATGGCCATCTTTTCTGTGATACTCTGTGACTATTTTACACTTTAAAAAATTGAAAACTGCATATATTTAAGCTGTGTAAAACAATCCCTTCGAGTGTTCTTCATTCAATCCCTTCGAAGGGGGATCAAGAGAGCTAGACGCTATAAAGCGGTGGTTTTTACTTTTAAGCTCAGTGAAGCGGGCGGGTATCAAGCTACTACATTATTAAGATAGCGATAGATATAACGATTTTTATTTAATTTTTAACTCCATTCGTATATAAAGTAAAACTTTCTAGTTCTATTAAATTTTAATTTTAATTTTATGGTGTATCATTTCCAGAATGAAATTGAATTTTGTATTTAATATAATGTATGTGCTAGGACTATTTTATTTTTCCCGGATGTATATTGAATAGTTTTTTGGATACTTGTTTCCGTAACAATCACAAACATAAAATGCGTTCCTATGGAAACCAATATCCTGTATAAAACAGTTCAGTCAGTACATTTATATTGTTTTTAAATAAAACTATAAACATATTATATGTATAAAAGTGAACATTTAGTCGTAGCTTTTGGTGGAGAACTCTAACTTTTTTGAAAATGAAGTTTTGCCAATCATACTCGCTGACATTGTAACTTTCTATAGGTCCTGTCATTAAATTAACCTGATTTTTATACTTTTTGGATCAAATTACCCTATCCACCGAGTTTCATCAAAAATTCCAAAACAAACGTTTTTGCGTTTTTCTAGATTTTTTCAAAGGGGTACCCGTCTTAAAAAATTTACAAAAATCGAGAATTTTTTTTAATCTCCAATTTCGATAAAACTCAGTATATAAGGTAATTTTGACCCAAAAAGTACAAAAATCGGATTGATGACTGGTCGAATAGTTTTTGAGTTACGGTCTAAAACATCATTTTCGAGGTAGATATACCCCTCTAAAAAAACAGGAAAAACAGTTTTTTGACGCTAGGAGTTGTCCGTGACAGTCCAAAGTGTAAGGTTTGAACGATTTCTCTAGATAGAAAAATTCCATTTAATGTTTCAATGACCGTTATTCATAAAAACTCAATCAATTTTGATCACTGTCACTCAAATAAACATAAAAAAGTATGTAAAATTTTAAGCCAATCGTTACGCAAGATTGAAAATTTATTATATGATTTAAAATTGTACATAAATATATATTTTTATGATTATTGCATATAAGTAATACTTATCTATATGTACAAAAAAAATAAGAATATACTTCACCTACATAGTCTATTATTATACGCGTAGTAATAATGTACGATTTAGATTTGATTCGATAACGTTATACAAACATGTATGAGTAACGTTATTTAAATTTGATGACGTTTACGTTATAAGTTTACGTTAAGTTTATGTAAGAATGTGTTTTAGAGGTTCACATCTTTAAGGAAGTACGAACGCCAAGGCAAGTTTAGACTTGTGGTTGAAATTATTTGTACCTTATTTGCAACTTTGATGATGAATTTTGTTATAAGTTCATGAATGTAGAGGACAAAGAAGGATACAATTTTTCGATATCTACCTTGGTTTTTCGAAATATCGAAAGTTAAATTATTGAACAAAATTTTCGATATTTTGACAAGAAAACCTAGAAAATGGTTGGTTGTTTAGGAACGTTGTTTAGAAATTCTCTAAAAATTTCTATGATTCTAAAAGATTCCTTCACGTATTTTGATATTTGGCAACAATGTTTGAAAAGATTAAAAAATCTTAGCTGAATAATTCAATTTTCCCTAAAATTTACTGGGGACTTTCTTTTCTTCTCTTCAGATTTTCCCCTTAACTGCTTTAATATCTAAACAGAAAAACCTGTAGCAATACCTATCTGATATTCTTCAGAATATCAGATAGCACAGTAGATAGTATTTCATGGAATATTTCCACTTTATTCGAAATTCTGTGGTACCAGATAGCCCTCTACTAAAATACGTCCGCAAGTCTTACTTGATAAAGTCGAAGAATGTTTAGTAGTTTCATAAAGTAACAAAATTTTTTTTACAAAAAATTATCCAAGGATAAATGATACGTACTAAGAATGTAATACAGAAACAATTATTCTCCGACTGTTTCCCTTCTCGAGTGATAAAAACTATTATTAATTTTTAGCCAAATATGTGCGGCTTTTGATGTAAATGAATGATTGTAAGGGTAAATTTGTTGATCTACGGAACCCTTTATCTAAAGATCTAAATAATAGTTATCGAATCGAGGATATTTTTCTTTTATCGAAAAATATCAACTTCGAAAGATATTCTTCTTTTATTTTTTTAGTATGTAGAAAAATATTTTTATATTTAACTTACGCAATATTGATTTTTATTTATGAAATTATTATAGATGATTTGTATATTTTTATGGCCCAAAATATACAGAGTGTCAACCAATTTTTACTGGGTTCTGGATAATTCATAGCATATTATATACGATGGCAACTTCGAATTTCAGAATCTTGTACCACAGCCAATAAATAAAGCTATATAACGCTATTATAGTATGATTTAAGGAAGAATATTTACGCCGTCATTTAAAATATAGGGGAAATGGAGGGGAAATGAGTGACAAAAATTATGCTTGATTTAATAACCCTCATATTTTAAGTGGTATAATGTGTTGGGATAGAAAAAGCTATTAAAAGTATCATGTATGTGGCAACTTTGACTTATATGAAGTACACAAAAAATTGAAACAAATGTAAAAAACTTGATTTCATAAAAAAAATCATTTAGATTGATTTCGTTGACACCCTATATATTTCTCGGATCCACCCGCGTCTTGCAAGTTTAGGATGACAAAACAAAGAACCCTTTCTCTTCATCATATATGATTATGTCCGCCATAACTTATACATGTATGACGTATATATATAGTAATTTCAATATAAATTGCTTATTAAGTTTTGTGTATATAAAAGAAAAATTTATTCATTACGGTCTGTAAATTTTATATTCATATCATTTCAATAAATTTATTACGTTTTGTATAACGTTGTCAATCGAAAATGACATTTTTCCTGTTCGAATTTGTCTTTCCTTCTACCTATGTTTTTCCTACTTATGTTTATTTTTATATGTTTTCTTATATTTTGTGTTTCTTTCTAATAAATATTTTAAGTCAATGAACTATTTGATATTAAGTCGAAAAAGTTAGGGATTTCAATAAAACTTTATAAATACATTTTTTGATTAACAAAGTTTCCAAAAATCACAAAAATTTCCTAGGTCATTGGGCTTTTTATTATTATTTTATCGTTCAAAGTTGGCCGAAAAAATGATGAATCATATAAATTATTCTTTTCAATTGGATACTTCTATATCAAAAAATCTAGAAAGTGTGATAAAAAACTATCTAAAATATTTAGACAATCTCGTAGTTTATAATAAATAAATATTTGATGAACAGAGACGACTATAGTTAGAGTATTGATGATTGAGGAGAGATAACGATATTATCAAATTTATAAGCAGCACTTGTACACAATATATTATATATTTTTGTAGTTGCGCTGTTTTGTAAAGCTTAAAATAACACATGTATTTTATTTATATTTATGTAGGGTGCATATGAACCGAAACTTTTTTACAATACTGAAGTTTACAAACACTAAGTGTTCAAAATCTGTGAAAAAAAGAAATTTCAACGTGTTGTAAGCATGTGTTTCTTTTCGAATGTTTTTTGAAAGAAATGCTAAGGTTTCTCCAAAAAAACGTCGATACTTGAAACAGTTGCATGAGTTCATATAAAATTGAATAAAAAAGTTTCAAGGCCGAGAGCTGTCTAATCATTGATAGCGAGTTTTCGATGAAAATAGACAATATCGCTGTACAAAAAACAAATTTTTAAAACTTAATAAATATTGACATTATTCTATTTACATAAAATTTCTCATTTCCCAAAAAAAATGATATATTTTTACAAACATTGAAACAAGAGCTTTTGTGAGCTTGTGACATATTAAAAAACAAAAGATCGACCAGCATATCATCGTATACGTCACAAAACAAACATACCACACACAAAAAGAAAACGAAAACTCACACAAAAAGTTGGTGTTTTTTTCTCGAAAAGTAAACACTTTTGAATCAGAAAAAAAATTTCATATTACTATTGGAAAAAAAAATGAAAATAATGTGCGTTAGTGTTTACTTACTACCAGTGGCAAATCTTCTGTTATACAACTTCCTGAAGAAAAGTCCATATTTTCACCTCAAAAATAGAAATATATGATTTCATGATGAGGCTGCAATGTGCAATCTATAGAGGGTCTAACGTTGTATTTGACTTTCCTTTCATATAGATAGCTGAAAGTTCAATAGGGTATTTCATGATATTGACATTTTCTTTCGAGAAAATTTTTATGGACGCAGACATTTTTGTGATAACACATGCAAATTTGATCAGATTTGATTTGATATTGGAATTTCTTTTGAAACCCACTAATTTGGGGTCATTCTTTTCAGCTGTAATGTCAATTTTTGGCTAGCTATCACTTATGTGCTGAATTCCGGGACCAAGACTCCAAATTCTTGAAACCATAAATTTGAAAAGTATGACCCAAATTTAGTAGGATTACATACTTGGTTTATCAAACTTGTATAAAATTTGAATGTGATAGAGTAAAATTAAATCTAAAGACAAGTCTAAAACTTGACACAAGTCTAAACTTGCCTTGACGCTCGTATAACCTTAAATAACGAGGTATTCATTGCCCGACATTCTAAAAAGGCCAACCGTATTTTTCAGAAGATTATTGTTCTTTCCTCTTGAGGTGATATCAACCCTAACTTGTTTTTAGCTTTTTCAGTGTTTGTATCTTCCTTATCTTGGCTGAGTTCGTAGTAAGTATTTGTTATGCCTTTGAGAAAACATTTTCTATTTTGTTTTATTACACATCATTTGTTTTCTGTCATGAACATAACACACTCATATATACATCAAGTTTGTTCTTTTCGACCTGGTGCAGTACATTCAGTGTAAGAAGAATCAAATCGTGTTCTTATATTTTAAGGTGATTGTTTCCCTACAGTATTGTAAAAAAGTTTTGGTTTATTGCACGGTACATGCATATCAACAAAATACATGCTTTGTAGTCAATTAATGTGTTATTTTTAGCTTTATAATACCACGCAACTACAAAAATATATAATATATTGTGTGCAAGTGATGCTTATATATTTGGTAATATAGATATCGAACTTCAATCATCAATACTCTAACTATAGTCGTCTCTGTTCATCAAATGATGACTCTTCGATGAACTCAATTAAATTAAAATTTTATTTCAATATCATCGCCAACTTTATATTTTTGTGGTATTAATATAAACTACAAGATTTTCTTAATATTTTAGATAGTTTTTTATCACACTCTCTAGATTTTTTGATATAGAAATATCCAATTGAAAAGGATTTCAGCAAACTTTGACCAATAAAATAATAATAAAAATCCCGATGACCTAGGAGTTTTTTGTGATTTTTGGAAACTTAGTTAATCAAAAAATGTATTTATAAAGTTTTAGTATCAATCCTTGCATATCTCCTTAATAATACTTTTGTTTTTTCAACTCGCATCCAATGTGTACACTATAGGTAATACAAAAAGAACATATAAATATATATGGTTGTATATTTTTCTTATTTTCCTACGTTTTCCATATTTATGTTCATCGACACAAGAATTATATTGCGTTAACGTTGCCGCAATACGTTATAACAATGTTTAATAAACATATATTACACACACCTTTATGTACGACTTACATACATAAGTTTTTTTGTTTTGTTTGTAAAGGCTGCTTCAAACATTAACCAAGATATTGAGGATGTACACATTTCCTTTACAATTTCTTATTGATGTCAGATCCACGAAAAAATATGACGGAAACCTACAGGAAAATTCTCTAAAAATTGAATAATGTACAAAATAAGACTTCGAATAAATGCGACTAAAGGTTGCTGTTCGATTTATGCGATTGCTGATGGGTTATTCGAATTTTTAATTTCTAGTCCAAGAGTTTTTTTAGTTTAAATCAACGTCCTTAGTAAGTCACGAAAAAAATTGACCCAATAATTAAATAAATTTCTTGATAAAACAATACTTTTCATCGGCTATCTAAATTTGATGTAAAGATCAATGCAATCTTTACCTCTATTAACAAAAAATGAGGTTACTATCATTATTTTAATCGTAACCATAATTTGAGATTAAATTTGCGAATAGCTTTTTGAATGATCAAGTGATGTTCAACATTGTTGTACCACATTAAAAAGAATATTTTGCTAATCAAAACTTAAACAACAATATTTACGTCATGAATAAATTTCCCAGGAAACATTAAGAAAAACAAGTTTTGAAAATCTTTAAATAAAATTTACACGAATGAAGGATAGACGCATTGAAATATTCTAGGTAAAAAAGTGAGTAAACAACACTTGATGATGAGTCCCCGTTAACAGTAGTGTAGGTGTATAGGATAATGAAGGAATAAAACCAGGAGAGCGAGAACGAGGAGTAAGGAATATGGTAACGATGAATAGTTATCGAAAGATATTACATATAAAGGATAATGGTTATTAGGTTTACACATCTTAAGTGCTTTTTCCCATTTACACATAGCTTCGTTTATTTTTTTTTACTTCTCTTGTTGTTTAGCATAGAAATGAACTCCTTCCCTTCACATTCAGCGTATATAGTTTAGTTATCCCACTACTCCTCATTCCAGAAGACTATATTGTTTTGTTCACATTGAAGGAATATATTATGTTGTTGTTCTGGCTGTCCCGTATGTCGGATTTCTATAGGGCAGTATTGGAAAATGCGTAAATTTATTATATCTAAATTAGATTTATAATAGGATGTTCCAATGGAACTTTCGCTGGAGGAAATTTTAAAAGGGTTTATAAGCAATGTATTCAATTTTGGTATGATATCACGAAAAGAAGCTTTCATCTCTCATTATTCTCCAAATATACGACGAAAAATAAAGATGAACCAAAATCTAGATCAACAAGAAATGTTGGCTGCATAGTTTTCAAGACGCAGGACCAGTTTTTTTCTCATTGTGAAAATGAAATCGATCAAGTTGTGGGGTTATTACTAACTATTTTTTAGTTTCAATTGCCCATGTGCCTGTAATCGAAATTTAAGAGTTGAATTTGATCCACTTCGCGGTTTCTAATTGAGATGAAATCGTCAATGAATAAATTTTTATGATAAGCGTGACCTGATTTTTTCATCGCTTTCATCATATTTGATAAACAGGGTAGACTATTTTAATTTATATAACTAAATATCTCGTTTTCTAGTTAACCAATTACAAAATAAATACAACAAAAGTTGCACAGTTTGATGGGGGACATCATGATCTGACATCAAATTGGACCTGGTTATAGCAATTATAACCTTTTACTGAAGGTTGCAAATTTTTATGAGAATTTAGGTAATAAACAGTTCTCAGAGCTATTCTGTTACAACTTCTAATCAATATTATTTAAATATATTTAGAAGCGAAACGAACCGTTAACGTTGAAGCCACTTATCTTGGCAGCTTGCGAATTCGAATATACTTACATTCGCTAGAAACTCATAGTCAAGGCAAAGAACTGTGATTCAGATTCTTAGTATATTGTTTAAACTTATCATAATTTGTTCACATTACGATCCACTTATCCTATTTCAGATCATTCTCTTGAAATTTTAACCTCACGATACCGAGATTAAACTTTTAAGAATTCATTTACTTAGCATTTTTGAACAGTTGGCCATCCAGCATAGTTTTTCGAACGTATCTTACATCGTAAAACAGCGGGTCTAACTAATACCCATAGAATATTATACATAGAGAACGCGAGGGATATGCTAGCCTGTAAGTGAATACGATATGATGAATGAGAGAGAAGACTGTCATTGAGTTCATCTGTGTCCTTGTCATAGTCATATTTCATAATCATATGATGCATAGAAATTTTGATGACATATAGATTAGACAAGGACACAGAGGGAATAACAGGTAGTCTTCTCTCTTATTCATCATATCGCAAGTTTTGAGCCATGGCGTTCTCTAGTTTAATATACTATGCTTATACCAATCCATGAGTAACAAACACTCGTTTAGTACCAAATTTCCCCTAATTATAATAATAATAATATGGCCTCTCTTTTCACAAAAGAAAAAGTAAAGAAATAAGAATAATATTAGGAAAGTGCGAAGTTGTGCAGGCTAATATACCAATTTTGCGAATGTAATCACAATAAGGTCAGACGCTTGTTTGTCAATAGCAATTCTCGACCATGTATTTCTACCGTAGTTTCTTAACTCATACTACCATCTCTTACTATGTCTCCTACAATTTCTACTGTTCATTCTTCCAGAATTCGCTTTGCCCATCGATCGGATTTTGATATTTAAATGTGCCCTGTCCAGGTTCACTTTAGCTTTTTAGCAATGAACTTTGCTGAACGAGTTTGTGTTTTGAACGTATCTCGTTATTTCTAATTTTATCTCTCTAGGTAATGTTGAGAAAACAGCGTTCTTTTCTGGCATATATCCAGTTTATTACTAATCATGGCAAACCCAAAATTCTGGCATATACCTAAGATTGACATCCATACGTTTAAACTAGTGTTATGCATGTAGAACTTACCTGAGCTTTCACCCTTAAAGAATTATCTCCTCCCAGGATTTCTTTTAGAAAACCAAATTTCCCCTATAAGCTTTCAAAGATTCTCTGAACACTACATATAATAATAAGTACCCCATACTCCTCATAATTTTTTAAACCTAATTTCCTTGTTCTCACATCACACTTATCGTTTATTTTCTATACAAATTATATATATACACATATTTTCATCTCTCTCTCTCTCTTCTTCGTACACTCTCCAACTACAGCTTGCCTCTGTCTCCCGCACTCCCACGTAATTCTCATGTAATTTCTATCTCATCAACATGATATTATTTTAATATCTTATGTTTATTCATACGATTAAAATGTTATGTAATATGTTGGTTGGTGAATGAACGGTACATATACATACAATATAGTTAGAGTGGTAGCGGTGGTAAGTGTGTGTGTTTATAACATTATAATGTTATAATAACATCAACATTATTTCATGATGATGTGTGTCTTGATTCCATTGTTTATGTGTTATTTCACATTTATAGTCATGTTTCTATTAAAAACATTTCTCTTAATTTATCGATAAAAGAAATTACGAAGCTAATTGTTTAAACACATTGTTTATACTGAGAAGATACATCGGGTTTTGGCAGTTTTTGTAGACGGAATTTTTATTTTAGACTATACCCACCCGCTTTGCTGGGCAATTTCTCCTTTAAGAACAAAGACTATCACGTTATATACAGCCTTATCCTCCCTTTTGTACACAATTTTATGGATTTAAATTTTTTGATGGGGACCCAAATGATACTAGCTGACATTGTAACTTTCTATACGTCCAATCATTAAATTAACCTGATTTTTATACTTTTTGAATCAAAATTACTCCTTCCACTGAGTTTCATCAAATTCCAAAACAAAATTTTTTTTGCGATTTTCTCGATTTTTTAAAAAAATTGCAAAAAATCGAAAAATTTGTCTAATCTCCAATTTCGATAAAACTCAGTATATAAGGTAATTTTGACCCAAAAATTACAAAAATCGAGTACATTTGAAAGCTGGTCTAATAGTTTTTGGGATACGGACTAAAATCGATCCAAATATTGCGATATGTCAAAAACTCTGCATCCAATCATTAAGTATTGAAAGTCAATTCTCTGAATAAATTTTCTGAGTCGTTTATTTGACCTACATTAATATAATGCTCTAAAGCGTCAAAAAGCACACACTAAGCTTTAATTTATCCTTAAGTAAATGAAAAAAAAAACGAATATTATGATGCATTACATGAAAAATATTTTTAGTTCCAGGTAAAGAAATTTAATAAAAAAATTTTAATATCATAACCAACGTACGTACGTTTATGTAAATTTTTCCACTCTTATTTTCATTTTAAACAATGATTTAATTTAAAGTTGAATTTGTGTTGTTGTGGTATTCAAAAATGTGCCACCTAATAAATAGTCTAATCAAATACGTTCATTATTTACGACAAACTTGTAGAATGCGATGTATTCCTGAATTTGGAGGGTTCAAAATTTCTAAATACTTGAAAAACAAGTACCTCCTACTAAAAATCAAACGCTTAACTCATAATTTCATTATCAAATTTCATGGATTAAAATTATGTCATAAAATAATTCCTTTTAAAATATCGGATAAAAAAATTTATCCGGTGAACTGTTTACAAAATATAGTTCGATATCGCTTTTTGGGAAAGCAATATGCCCGAAACTAAAAGTCAGGTAGATCATAGTTTCAAGTGGATTTTCTGATAATGTGATTTGACCCATATTTGGGAACCAAAATTTTGTATCGATTTTTGCAGTTTTTCTAAAGGGGTGCCCCTTCAGAAAATTCGAAAATATCCAGAAAATTTAAATAATTTCAATTTTAATGAACCTAATATTAAAGAAAATCTGCTTGAAAATTTGGTCTGACGTCTGGTTTTCAAAATATGGCCTTGCTTCGTTTTCTTCTTCTAGAGGTTTAATATGCGAGTATCCCAAAAGATACCAGCCAAATACTAATTTCGACATTATTATAGATCTATTAACTTAGAGAATCATTTTTATGAAATTTGGGAACGAAAATTTTTACATTACTTCGGTTCACACAAGAAATATTAAAAAGTTGAGAGATAACCGTTTGGTAAAATATTTATATAATATAAAATTGTAAAAGAGAATATATTTTCTACCTTGAGAGTAGGTAAATATATTTTTACCTACAATCAACCTTGCCTACTTTACAATCTTTACACTGGATATTACCACTGTTCAAAAGAGATAAAAGAATTTGGAAAGAAGAATATGAACGCAGAAAAAAATTTAATAAGTTGACTTCTTGAAATTCATTATTTTAATATAAATTATTTACCTAGTTTTTCATCCTGTGTTTTTTTTTTTTTTTTTTGTTAAACTTTTTTGTTTCGCAGCTCGAAGAAAACTCGATGAAAAAAGGACTAAATTAAAAATATTAAACGAATAAACTTTTTTCGAAGGTATTTTTGTCATATGAAATGAAAATTTATTAGCACATGAATCGATCCCGAGTCTTTTAGATGCATTCCAAGCGGTTAAACCAACTGAATCATATGCTCTAGGCGTATAGTTCAATTTTATCTAGGCATAGTTTGTTATTGTTTTTGCCGAATGATTGTTTAATGTTTCTTACTACTGGAGAAAGCATGTTTCTGATAAGGCCAATATAAAGAGTATGGCCATTTCTACTCCTAGAATATTATACCAATGCCTGATTTTTGAATTAGCTACTTTATCTCTTTAATAAAAAATTTATGCAACAAGTGTACAAAAGAAATTCATCAAATTTTTAAGGAAAATTTTTTGACAAATTACATTTTCAGAAAAAAGAAGAAATATAAAAATTCGCTCCAAAAATAACTGTTGCCAATTTACCCTCGATAAATCACAGAATTATTTACAAACATATAAAATATTACTTCATATATTACCAACTCGCAAAAAAAAAAAAAAAATTATACAGTTTTTTCCATTAAATTGAATTCTTTATATCGTCGATAACTAACGTTTCGAGAGAGGGTGTTCTGTCGAAATGTGAGTGAGCCTTATACGAGATGTTCTAAAATTCATTGACTTATTTTCATGAAAAACACAACTTATGTTGCTTAAATTTTATTTCATTATAATAAACCTTAGATTTCTTTGAAAACAAACCCTTTTAAAATAACTAAAACCTGGAAAATAGATGAAATAAACCATTAATCAATCCAAAATTTTCAACTGAAAGTGATAACAAGCCACGGAGTTAATAGCAAAGTTCAATATTCCATTTGTTTTCCTCACCAAGCTCAGCCTACATGACTTCCATAATTCAAGACCATAATCCAAAACTGATGGCTTTTGGAGGTGTTTTGACGAATTCAATCTAAACCTAAAATTTTCTTTAATTCCAAATTATAATAACTCCTCCAAAAGGCAAAAAGTTTATATTGTAGTATAGTTATTTTTTACATAACGGAATGAAGGCTCATAAGGTGTTAAGTTAGTGAATTTGTGTGGACTCCTATGTAACTTCTGAGACACACTGTACATGTGTATGTATAGCCTCAGCAAAATGTTTTGGTGGTATATGAGAAACTGTGCACATCGTTTGAAAAAAATAGTAATAAAATTTAATTTAATGGAAAAAATAAATGTGAATTTAAGTTTGTTCAACCCAGAGAGTAAAGTATAGTAACGTCACACACACACACATACACACAAATTATTAAGTTTTTTTGGATAGAAAAAACAGCAAACAGGAGCATAGGAATATACAGGAATACATGGTAGGAATAAAATCATACAAATTGATTTTTATTTACACATTTTGTCAAACAAAAAAGCATTTATATGTATTTTAAATAGATTGATCGAAAGGGAATTTTCTTGCTTCATCAAATTTAATAAAATGTACACAAGAATTTCTACAATTTTAGGGCTTTGGCACCTCTGATGTACATAATGTTTATTGAAAGTGTGCTTGGGAAAAAATATTTTTAAAAGAGCTAAAGGTGTCGAAGGAAACCCGGTAGAATCTATGCTATTATTGTCATATTTTATATATTTTTAATAATACACAAATTTAATTTTTTTAAATTATATTCGACTTAATAATCATCCATATGAGGAGCGGGCAGCGTAGCCACAAGACCACGACTTCAATGAGAATACTGTTAATTTTTCAAGATAAGAATCAAGAAAAAGTTAAGACCCATTCGCGGAACATGTCATGTATTTGAAATTATCTGCAACCAGTAAGAAAATTGAACAACGAGTAAGGGATACTTATCGGAACCACGTTTTTCTAATTTTACCGGCCAATTTGATGAATATCTAAGTTTATTCTTATTTTAATAAGAAGATAATCGAAAATCGATACAAAAATTTTATTCAAGGCACAAAAAAGGCAATGCACGTTTTCTGACACCCCGAATTTGTAGTTACAGAACCGACAAATCAATGAGAAGGACTAGCTTCAACTCTAAGTAACGTAGTAACGTATTTTTCTGATTATGGGAAAAGTTTTGCTGTGGTTCTTGTAATGTCCGCCACAATATAGATGTTATGAAAATATTATTTTTGTAGGTACCTATTCTTGAAACGATTATTTTATGAAAAGGAAATAAATCTTGACCAAATAAAACTTTTTTACTATCAAATTACGGTAAAAATCATTACTTTCAGAAGGTTTTCGGACACATTTCTTCTCCCTTAATAATTTTTATAGATTTAAAGGTACATTAAATATATCAACTCAGGTAAAATGTGTTTAAAAAAGAGGAAAATTAAGTATTTTCTATTTATGACGCACAATAAAGATAAAGTCCTAAAAAAAACTGTGTAATAATTTTTGTTTTAGTCGCCCTCATCACAGAATGTGTCTACTACACATGTAACATTGAACAATATATCAATAAGTTTAATGAGCTTAGCAAGAAATAATAGTGACGCAAGTGGCAAAAATTTCAAAACCTCCAGGAATCAAGCTGCGGGTGTCCCTTGTACAATAGAAGAAGGTCAATTGTCTTCAAATTTGGACAGGCATTGATTTATAATATCCTTAATACGTGTACAAAAATTTCAAATTTCATGACACTATCATATACATTATTTTATTAGCCTGTTGTCATTTTTCTGGGTAACCGATATCTTTCTTATTTCTCTATCAATTTCCGTGATTTAACCCTCATTTTAAAGGATATCGTGCTGGCTAATGCCGAAAACTAGACTTAGCGTCTAAAAACAAACCGCTTAGGAAAAAAATAGGTTAAAAAGAAATACTATGGAGATTTAAAATTGTTCATTATGTATTTTGTATATCTGTAATAAAATTGCCTAATAATCAAAAGAAAGCAATTTACTCACTTATATAAATTATTTTCTAGTCTGTCTTCAGTCTTAAATACCGTACTCTGGAATTTCGCACCACTCGGGCTAGTTATCTATATTATGCAAACAGGTTTGGCTTACACAAAAACCTGATGAAATTTCTATTCGATACAATGATACATGTGGATCAGACATTATAAAAGAGCATTATTATTATCCAATAATAATAACAGTAATATAAGAACATATAATACTAAGTAAATGTAATAGAGTATATAATCGTAACATTGTGTTAACGCCTACGCTATTTTTAACGCATCACATATAACAAACGCTCATAAGTGTACATTTTAGGAAAAAAAGAGAAATGATCTTACAAAGTATGCTATTTTTTTTTTTCGTTGCAAACATTTCGTACCCCCAACATTTAGAAAATTGATTCAAACAAACATCGCTTCTTCATTACTCATAAGGTTTGAACTAGACGTACTGTGTGGCAGCCAATTCAGTCATCCACGTTGCATCTAACAACTTTTCCTCGAACGCAAATTTTCATCATAGTTGAGCTCTTCTTCAGAAGGCTCGGAAGACTCGGATTGTGTAAAATTGATTGGGAACGATACTCAAATAAGAAAACAGTTGAGTAAACAATGCAGAGATCAATTTGTCCAGCATCCGAAGGAATATTTAAAATCTAACCGTTTTAAAATTATATTTCTCGTGTCACTACCAGCTCACAAAATGGTATAGAGAAATGGTTTGCGTGGATTTTGATAAAGTTCTGCTCTGTTGATGATATAATATTTACGACACTTTATTTTTTTTAACGAACATGCAGGCGTTTAAAATTACGTTTTTCATTTTATTTTATTCTATTCTCATTTAATATTTAGTAATTTTATTTATTTTATTTTTTTTTTCATTTCATTTTCATTCGCCTTAAATTAGCTTTTTTTCACTCATCATTCTTATAGTTTTTTTTTTTTTTTTTTTTTTTTTTTGTTATTCTGGTTTATTTTGCTTTCTTAGTGTGGTTTTCATTATTTTTTTCTTTTCACGTACTGTTGTATCTATTTGTGTTTGGTGTCTTTTGTGCTTTGTATTTCATTTGTTGCGTTCCATTACATAATTTATTTAATGAATCGCGAAATAACTTAATTAGATATGTTTAGTGATTTGTTCAGGGATTTTATAAATTTATTAAGTGTGTTTTATGTGTGTGTGTTTGAAATAAATTTCATATTTTTAATTTGTGTTGATGTTGCCTGATTGATTTTGTTAAAAAGATAATTTTTTAGATTTTGTACAAGACGTTTCATTTTCATCACGTAAAACGCCAACTGAATAAATATTCTGAATATATTGCAGCATTGATCGATAGTAAAATCGAATTCATCGTCGATAGCGGGAATTTTTTTAATTTCCATAACGTTGTATTGTTAATTCAATATTTCACAAAATGTTTCTACCATATGTGTAAAAATATTGCCTGTTTTTTTTATACCATGTATATAAGAAATATATTAAGGTATGCTAAGTTTAGTCCCAAGTTTAGAACGCTTACAAATATTAATGCTACGAACAAAATTTTGGAATAAAATTACCTAATTAGTCCATTTTCGGTTGTGCGTCTGTATGTCTGACAACACGATAACTCAAAATGGAAAAAATATATCAAGCTGAAATTTTTACAGCGTACTCAGGAGATAAAAAGATCGAGCTCGTAAATGAGCAACATAAGTTAATTGAGTTTTGGATCCGCAAAGTTCATCTTGTAAACCGTTAGACCAAAATTTAAATGTAAAAAATGTTCTATATAAAAAAATAACAACTTTTGTTTCATACATTTTTTTGCAAACCTCACTGTTTGTTCACGAGGGCGCAAATAGTATATATTTTATGGGAATATCAGTGATATGAATGTTTGTCTGGCTATCTTGGAGTGGCTACACACATCAACACTGTCTATACCTGATATTTCAACAACTAACTCAGTCAATTGTTAGTTTTCACTTGTTTAATATTGATGTTGTATATCTATAGCTTTAGGCAATATTACTGCGTAAATGATAAATTCATTCGGTGAGGATAATTCGAATTCTTGGAAAATCCAAATTGAACAATACTTCAATCAAATTTTTATACCGTAAAATTTCATGTGAAAAATATGATCCAGATCATTATTTATAAAGCTTTTTTTTTGTTCATAGTTTGCATATAAAAATAAAATAAAATCTATATAGCTCAGAGATATTTTGTTACAAAAAAAAAAAAACTATATAGATTTATAATAAAAATTGGATAAATTTTATTAAATTATTATATGAGAGTTAAAAAAAAAGTAGGTAGGTTTAGATAGAGAGAGCTTGTGCTAACTCTAGCTAGAGAAAACTGAAACGATTCATGGATTGAATCGAATCAAATGAATAATAATATAAGAAACATTTGCAAAAATAAATTTTATTACTAAAATAAAATAATTTTATGGTTCAGTTATTGCATTTCTTTAGTTCCTTCAAATTTAATTCATCATACATTATACTACTAAGTTTTTTTTTCGATTTTACAGAGTGGTCAATTAAAAAGATATGTAAGGATTCGATACTGCTAGTGATTTCAATAAAACTTTTGAAAAACATTTTTTGATTAACAAAGTTTCAAAACGTCACCGGACTTTTTATTATTATGTTATCGTTCATTGGCTGAAAATATGATGAATCATATAGGTTATCCTTTTCAATTGGATATTTCTATATCAAAAAACCTCTAAATCTAAAATATATGATTGTCGATGATGTAACAAAAAAATTTTAATTTAATTATGAGTTCATCGAAGATCCATCATTTGATGAACAGAGACGACTACAGTTACAGTATTGATGATTAAAGAGCGATATCTATATTACCAAATTTATAAGCGTCACTTGCACTCAATATATTATATAATTTTGCAGTTTCGTGGTATTATAAAGCCAAAAATAACATATTACTTCACTACAAAGCATGCATTTGGTTTGTATATATGTATCATGCAATAAACCAAAACTTTTTTTTCAATACTGTAGGTTTACTATAACCTTAAATATTATTACATTTCACGAATGATTCATGCTGACATTTTCTACTATTCACTATTAAATCAGAAATGTTTATTTATGCGTTTTACAACTAATTTATGGCTTTTAAAGGTCGTTTAAAGGTCAAGTTATTATCATTGCCCTGAAACATCCTGTACTAAAAGTATTTTTTCCATCTTTTCGAAAGGAATTGAATTTGATTTTTTATTATTTATCTGTACTCAAATAATATAAATTGTAAGATATGTTGTAATATACTTACAACTTCTTATCGAACTCAAACCATTAGATCCATTGTAACGTAACCGTATTCTATCAATCTCAACGAACGAACAACAATGGCTATTTATAGTTTTTTGTTACCCAACAATAACTTGGAGCTATTAAAAAATTTGTTATATATTTTCTTATATGTATATATGTATTTATTATGTCCGCTTTACAAAAAAAATTCAATTGTAATCTTTTTCTAATGCCTAGTTTACATGTGAAACACAACATTTCTTTGAACAAGGTTCTCGTGAAGGAGTAAACTAGTTCACTCTTGAAGGAAATCAAGCTTTTGAAATAAGACATTTAGTAACTTAAATTCTGAAATTAACAGCTTCTTAACATAAAGTTGTTTTAGTTAGTTTTTAAAAAAAATTTTAGCCAGCTTTTAAGGATTTTTTATAAATATGATAAATATCGAATAAATCAATGAAATTATGGAATGAAAATATTAGAAATATGTAATTGAAGTATTATTTGAACCAAAAAATGCCCCTAAAACGGTAAACAGGGTCTAAAACTTTTGTAAATGTATACAGAGTCTTTCATCCAAAAATATAGGCAATTATTTTACACAAATAACATACTGTAATAATACTAACAAGTGAAAACAATCAATTGACTGAGTCAATTGTTGAAATACCATGTATAGACAGTGTATATGACGCAATCGTTTGTTTATTGACGTCATGTAAGTAAAGAAAGATATCCACTCTTAATCAGCCACACACACATAACTGATACTCACATATTAATACATACAATAAAATTTGCGTCTAATTAGCGCCCTCGTGGGTAAAGAGTGTTGTTTACAAAAAAATGTTTCACACAAAAGTTGTTTATTTTTTTTATAAGGAACATTTATTACATTTAAACTTTTGTTCTATCTCTGACGGTTTAAAAGATGGACCTACGGACACAAGATATCTGTGTGGATAAGGCACAAAATAAATTTTAATAAGTTAGCTCTATATTTCATAATCGTGTCGCATCATTTCATCGACCATATTAAATTTGACGAAGAAAAAAAAAAATAAAATAAAAATTTTCATTTTTCATTATAATATACTTTCTTTGCTCTTTATGTCCTCTGAACTCCGCTTACATCGATCTCTCTCATCGCGTAAAAAGCTCAAATTTTTAATGTCAATAAAAAATGAAAACTAACAAAAAAAATTACATTTGAATACATAAAATATTTTCCATAAATGTTGAAAAAAAATTATTTATTGTAAAACAATGAAAAAATGTGACAAACAAATTTTTTATTTTTTATGATGTAAAATTTTCATCGGTGAAAAAAAAAACTTTTTATACCATGTATGTGAAATATACCAAGGTATACTAAGTGTAGTCCTAAGTTTGAAACGCTTAAAAATATTGATGCTACGAAAAAAATTTTGGTATAGGTATTCATAGAATCATCTAATTAGTCCATTTCCGGTTGTCTGTCAGTCTGTCTGGAATAAAGATATCAAGCTGAAATTTTTACAGCGTACTTAGGTCGAAAAAAGTGAGGTCGAGTTCGTAAATGAGTAATCTTGTAAACCGTAGAGATAGAACAAAAGTTTAAATGTACAAAATATTCCTAATAAGAAAATAACCAACTTTTGTGTGAAACATTTTTTCGTAAACATCACTGTTTACCCGTGAGAGCGTATATTATGCGCAAATTGTAGTATTATATTGGTATATCAGTTATATGTGTGTGACATGTATGTTTGTGTAATGTGACAGAGTAACCAACACTGTCTATACATGGTATTTCAACAATTAACTCAGTCAATTGTTTGTTTTCACTTGTTTTTTTATGCTTTCCATACACTTTGCCTCTTGTACGAAATACGATAGCGATGACGGATGTATTATGAATATTGGAAATTTTTACGAGAGAAATAAAAAAAAAAGTATAATATGAGAAATTTTTCTAAGACATAAAAAATGAGCTCATTTTAAACTATAACACAGTTTTGCGTTTTTAATGGCCGTGTAACATTAGGAAAAGCCATTAAAAATTTTTTTCACAATCACTAAGAATTTTTGTCAAGGCAGGTAATGTAAAAAAAAACGAGCAAGGGGTATTATGGGACACTCAGTAGGAACCATGTTCATTTCACTATCAGTTGTTAATTTTTTATTTTCAAATTTTTTAAAAGTTTTTTGATAATTATTCACAGGAAGAGCGGGCACCTTAAGCACAATACCACAACCTCATTGACAATACCATTAATATTTCAAGACAATAAACTATAAAAAAAACTGCCAGTAGCTCGGTGTCGGAAACTTTTTTATCATCTAAACCCCCCCCCCCCCAGTTTACCGAGCGTGCGCGATAAGGAAGACATTTTCGACAATGTTTTGACAGTTCTAAAATTAAAATCTCATGATTCTAAGTTTAATTGATTTTGAATTTTGCGACACATAAACACGTACTTCTATCGTCGAGTCTAGACAATTTGAATTCAGACATTCTTCAAGTGGATATCGATTAAGAACAACGAAAAAAAATATACAAACCTACATATTTTTTCCACGATGAAAATTCTAATGATAATCATCGTCCAAATCTTTTTTGTTGTGATGTACAAATGTTTGTCACTTATTTTCGAAGATCACACATCGACACACAAGGATAAACCTTATAGCTAGGAAAATATTTAAATAAAATTCAACGACTTCACCATCTGTGACAATTGCTTGCTGGTGGTGTCCTTCTGCTTATATCAAACTTTATTCAAATTTAACATCATTGGAATGAACATGGATTGTCATTCACCACTATCAATACCTAACCAGAGAAATGGAGAAGATCTAACCGAAAATATACTGTTATGCATCAACATCACCATAAGATAAACCGATATAAGAAAATGGATATTAAATTGGGAATGAGGTTAAAATAAGCAACTCCTTTCAAACATTTAGTACTAACTGACACAAAGTGTTTCAGGAAAAAAGATTTACTTTTGTGTGTACATTGTACATTGATAGTCACTCAGAAGTAAAAAAAAGTCAATTAATCTTTCCTAAGTCTCCTCAACACTCTCGTTAAGAAGCGCGAAGTCGGATAAGGCACGATAATTGCCCGATTTTTCCAAATATTTGGTTTTTTATATCCGAGCCAAAGACAACATGAGGCATCAAGACTAGTACAGGAGAGTGAGTGATTTACTTTGGCGAGAATACTCGGGCAAGAATACTCCGTGAGAGTGTGGATCGCGGTTTGGGATTGGAGATGTATGTAACTCTCAGATTCCTTGAAACAAGATGCTTGAAAAAACAAACCTTAAGTTTCTCTCATAAAAACTTGCACTAATGAGTTTTCCTTTTTGTATCTCGTCCGAAACGTGTGTTTATGAAAAAAAAAAATCCAAGAGGGATAGAAGTTACTTTGATTATTATTTAATATAGAGAGCAGGATATTGTAGGATTCAAGGACGATGGTTCTCTACTGATTCTGTACATTTCCATCTATTTAGCTCCCATTTAAAGACGAACTCGACAGTAGCTCAGCAGTTTCAATCGTTGTAAAATTTTTTTTGGAAACTGACCGTTGTTTTTCATAACAAATTCGTAAAAATCTTTGAAACGTTTTTAGCCAGAAAATATAAAAGAAATAAAGAATAAGCAAGAAACAGCAAACGACTTATATTTTTAAGTGGCTATAATTTAAAAATAGATCAGAAAAAAGATTAATATGCCTTGACCTTCTGAAGAGGCTACTTTTTGCATTTTATGTTGCTGAGGTAGAATGGCTAATAGTTTGTTGGTCTTTAAGACAACAGTAAAAATATTTCCAATTTCTTTATTTTTATAATGTCAGTTAGCCTAAAATATGATGGTATATCATGAACCCTTTTACAGAACAAAATAATGTCTAGGGAATTCATGACTAAGACGAATAAGCTATCCCTATTTGTGTCTATATTTTGTTTGTATGTTGTCTTAGGACATTGAATGGTTGATTCCAGGAATCACATCTCCTGTTTACTCAAATATCAGAATATAGTTTTAGAGAGACTACATTCTAGATATATGTATAGTATAACAAAACCACCAGTTGGGCGTAAGTGACTAGTAAATATATCGGACATCTGGAAAATTGCTTACGACTACGGGTTGGTGAAAATGAGTCCCTCGATAGACGTTACTATACTAAACATATTATCATCCGTCTCACAAACCAACTTAAGGACCAACAACCCATATTATATTAAATAAATGTTATTTGTGTGACTGTCGCATTCGTTTCTAATGTGACGATATTAAATCTCAAAAATTATATTTGTCAAGTTTTATTATTCGAAATTGACTTTCGAATTTATCAAATATTGATCAATTATTTTCAATATTTAATTTTGTAGAGCGCTTGATCATTCAGAAAATGGTGAATAACAATGACAGTTTTTATCCGGACAAATCGAAGAATATTATTTGCTGAATCTGAGATTATGTTACGTTAGAGTGATTATTCTGGAGTGAGACACACTCAGACCATAGAGTCCATTGTGATATCGAAAAAATGAATTGGTCCCTTCCCTGCCTTTGCTTCATGAGCGATCTGTTTAAGAACAGAAAGTGTACTTTGACGTCAACGGAATTTAACTTTCCTCCCTCTCCTCTGTGACAGCTCTCGCAATAATCGTAATGCACTGGTAAGCTCTGCCCTTCAGCGTGTCTGCCGCTGTAATAGCCGAAAAGATTTATGGAGATCCTTTAAAGCGTGATAAGGTCTTCGATATGCTGAATCTTAGGGAGTAAAGAGAACCCTAGTAGCTCAGTTGGTTAAGGTGAACCAATTCCGTTCAAAAAATATGCGATAAGAACACAGTTTCATCAATCGTTAAAATACAAATTTTTTTTTGCAAATGAAGAATTATCGGAGGCTGTGTGAATGTCGTTCTGGTAAGAGTCCACGCATTTTTCGGGTTAGCGAATGGTCTAAACGATAATGAATAAATTATGAACTAAAAAAAATAAATAATTTGACATAATTTGAAATAATTACAAAGACAGCAAGAGATAGATTTTGAAATAAAAAATAAAATAAAAATAAAAATGATATCTCATCAACATCATACAAATATGCTTAATCCAATAAAATATATGAGTCTATTATTATAAAAGCACGTTTCTTCAAAGCAATAGATATTAAAGCCTAACATCGATTATTAGCACAGCATACAATATAGAAACACAGACGAACGGTGTAGTTCTAAAAAGATGACGAAAAAAAAGACATAATTGATTAGCCATTTAATGTAAAACTTCTCATAGACCTTATTTGTTTTTAAATAATTGATTTAAAAAGTCATCGAAATCGATTTTATTTTGCTTGGAAATATACTTATTTTTTTCGATTTCTGTAGCTTCATAGTTTGTCAATAGTTTTGGTCTTCGTAAATCGATTATAACATTATTTAAGTTTAATTTAAGTTTTAGTTTACGATGAAAATATCTCGATACGAAAACGAACTTACTCGAGTAGATAGTCTAGAAGAGAACTAACTCACTAAATAAAAAATAGCATGTAAGAGAGTTCTAGATCACTAAAGAAAAAATAGCATGTAAGAGAGTTCTAGATCAAAGAAAAAAATAGCTGTTGACAGTCGACGGCTAGCCGCCGGCCGTTAACAGTTAACGGTCGACAGCTAGCGTTAGCCGTCGCAGCCGACGGGACCGTCGCAACCGGCGGCGGTCGACCGCTAGCTGTTAGCTCTTATTTTAAAAAATAAAATAAGTTGTTGGAGCGGATTCGAACCACTATCTTATTCTCAACATTTATTTTATAACTGTTGAGAAAACGCTTTAACCAGTTAAGCTACCAACAACATATTGGATATGTTAAAATTTAATGAAAACTAGAAAAAATGGTATGGAAGCTATGTTTAAATTTAATGTTTAAAACTACTCTTTTTTTAAGATAATATTTTTGATGATGATAAAGTATAAAAAAAATTTATTTGTTTCACTTTTTGAGTATCTTTATATTCTTCTTGTGGTTTTGTGGTTTATGGTTTTAGAAATATCTTATCAATTGATGTTTTCAAAATAATATAGTTTTTAAAAATGAATGTGATAAGGTAACAATGTTTGTGGTTTACGGTAAAAAAAAAATATATATTTTTAGGATGCAATTGAAATAAATGTGATAAGGTGACAATGTTTATGGTTTTGCGGTTTTTGAAAAAAGGAAGAAGAATATATTTTTTAACTATCTAGGTTTAAAAAATAGTGTTGTTTAAGTAATCATTTTTTAGGGATAATTTTTGAGTATAAAATGAAGTGTTTTCATACTAAAAATTTATTCTTTCTCAAACAAACGTAGACTATACTATAGGAAAAAAGAAACAAAAACGTAAGTAAAAAATGACGTCTGAAATTTTAAATCAATGCGATATTTTTAAACCTTTTATTAAATATGAGGATCTAACTCTTCATGTACCGTATCTTGTTGAAAATATTCAAACAGTGATCTATATTTAAAAACTGATGTCTTACTTCTTGCAGATGTTTTTGAAAATTTTCGAGATAAAAGGTTTAAAAATATCGCATTGATTTAAAATTTAAACAACACTTAAACAACACTATTTTTTAAACCTAGATAGTTAAAAAATATATTCTTCTTCCTTTTTTCAAAAACCGCAAAACCATAAACATTGTCACCTTATCACATTTATTTCAATTGCATCCTAAAAATATATATTTTTTTTTTACCGTAAACCACAAACATTGTTACCTTATCACATTCATTTTTAAAAACTATATTATTTTGAAAACATCAATTGATAAGATATTTCTAAAACCATAAACCACAAAACCACAAGAAGAATATAAAGATACTCAAAAAGTGAAACAAATAAATTTTTTTTATACTTTATCATCATCAAAAATATTATCTTAAAAAAAGAGTAGTTTTAAACATTAAATTTAAACATAGCTTCCATACCATTTTTTCTAGTTTTCATTAAATTTTAACATATCCAATATGTTGTTGGTAGCTTAACTGGTTAAAGCGTTTTCTCAACAGTTATAAAATAAATGTTGAGAATAAGATAGTGGTTCGAATCCGCTCCAACAACTTATTTTATTTTTTAAAATAAGAGCTAACAGCTAGCGGTCGACCGCCGCCGGTTGCGACGGTCCCGTCGGCTGCGACGGCTAACGCTAGCTGTCGACCGTTAACTGTTAACGGCCGGCGGCTAGCCGTCGACTGTCAACAGCTATTTTTTTCTTTGATCTAGAACTCTCTTACATGCTATTTTTTCTTTAGTGATCTAGAACTCTCTTACATGCTATTTTTTCTTTAGTGATCTAGAACTCTCTTACATGCTATTTTTTATTTAGTGAGTTAGTTCTCTTCTAGACTATCTACTTACTCGGATGTTTTTATCACAAGTAACTATTTCTTGAGTCAACGATCCCAATACTTAATTCAAGAAAATAAGTATTCGACTGATTAAAAATTTCCTGAAAGAAGAACATTTTTACTTCCTATCATGCTAAGAAAACTAACATTTATTTTACATTATAGGAAAATTACGGATCGCCAAGAAATCGAAATATTAAAAAAACTTTCTCGATTCTTAGATTTTATAGGAAATTCTTATAAATAAACAAAAAAGTTCCAAGTATAAAAAATCTAAATAATTTTTATGGCAAATGAATAATTCTCATTCGATTGTACAAAGAAATGGTCAGTCAAGTTGATCATTTGGTACTTTTTAGGAATATACCGTTCACTAAACCAGTAAAGCATAGAACAGCGGCTGATTGAACATAGTATGACTTTAGAATAATAATAATCTATATATGATAGAATCCATCATTCGATATCCCTTCTAGATGAGTAGGATGGTGTTGTAGTACCACGAAAGAGGTTCGACCAAAACCAAACAGAATCAAACCTTCCCTTACCCAACACCAATCTCTATTTTCTCTCAGTCTGCTGTTATATAAATACTGTCAGACTTCATATATACACATTTAATCTCCGTGGTATATCTAAAAACCTCCACCCACATACTGATAAATGTGTGAGGAAATTTAATACCAACAGCTCGCTAGAGCAGCCAACACAAGTCAAGCTTATAGAATATGACCGGGGTCAGATGTAGTATTTGACACTCATTTCAAAACGACAAACATTTAAAAAAATCCCAAATAAAATAAAAAAATTGTTTCAGCTGCCGTCACATGTTCTAAAACGATTTGAATTAACTGTCACTGTCAAAATGTCAAAATTTGGAGCTGTTTATGAACAGCAAGGTCCTCGAGAGATCGTCAAAGAAAAGCTGACTAAAGTGAGTCCATTTCTTCATGGCAAAAGAAATTAGATATCGTTTCATCTTACTCGCTACTTTGACAGGCAGGCTATGACATCAAAAATGATAGTACATAGGCACTAATATTACGAACAAATTTTTGAATGGGGATTTAAGTAGAATATTTTTATTATTATTATTATTTTTTTTTATAAAAATACAAAATATAATGAAAAGTTAACACTTTTTATGGCCTCTATGAATATAATCTAATAATCCAAGACGGTTTGGTCAATGAACACTTGTCAATTATAGATCTTGCTACGTAATTAAACATTTTCTACGACCCTTGGAAGAAAATTCCCTGGATACGAAAATGGGTGCAGAGGAAAAAGTTGTTTGGCATGATCCGGACAACCACCTCTCAGATTTCTAGCCGTTTTGGAATGATTGTCAAATACTACGCTTGATCCTAGACCTAATAGTGTTGTGTGACTGCTGCTAAAACTATAAAGCTTGATAAAGTTGAGAAGCTTTGAAGCTACATGTAATTTTGGATGTATAGAGAGGATAAATATTTTCCTATACGTTATTTTTCAATGTCATCGATCACATGAGTAGCAGTAGTAGATGGTTTTCTATGCCTTTGGTAGAAAGATGCTACATTTGTTACTTAAATTTATATGTACCTAATACGAACTGTAATGATCTGGAATATAGAAAATCAGTAGCGTCACAACAAAAAACGATTATTTTAAGACTTTATAGAAAAGATCGAAAAATCAATTATCCTTCCTTTTGTTCACAATTGAATGGATTTTAATTTTTTGGGGGGGAAATCTAACTTTTTTGAAAATGAAGTTTTGCCCATGATACTCGCTGACATCGTAACTTTCTATAGGTCCAATCATTAAATTCCAAAACAAAAATTTTTATGTTTTCTTGATTTTTTCAAAAGGGTGGGATATCTTAAAAAAATTGCAAAAAATTGAAAAATTTTTGAAACCTCCAATTTCGATAAAACTCAGTATATAAGGTAATTTTGACCCAAAAAGTACAAAAATCGTGTGCGTTTGATGGCTGGTCGAATAATTTTTCAGAAACAGACTAAAATTGATCCAAATATTGCGATATCGCAGAAACCACGTGAATAACGACTTCTTAATAAAATATGTCAAAATAACGGCGTGAAGTTCAGAGTAAACATTATTATTCTAAACAAAAGGTATATAACGTATTTTCTTCGATATAGAAAATGAGGACAGATGAAGTGATTTTCTTACCTACCGCTACTGTACAAAATGTAATAGGAATTGTAATGAACTGTAATAATATACTGTTGTGACACCCAATAGAACATACAGGCACACATATTATTATATACGAATGTTAGACATGAATTTACTCAAGCAAACTTTGCAGCACATAGCATGAAGCAAGCCTATACGCTTTTCTAGTTAGCCGCACAGGCTGTGCTTATTGCCTATGTAACAAGCATATCGCATCGACTGACGACGTAAACTAAAAACATCAGCATGCATCTTTCTTCTTTTTTCCATGCGATATATATTTTATAGTCAACATGAACCGCATACAAAATGAACTACGGCATAGTCTCCCATTACTTACTTACTTGCCTGCTGCCTGCCTGAATGAATCAAACTCTTATATATGGACACTAAATTTTAGGGAATATAAATATCACAACACTAAGGCCTTTAAATTGTGGTTGAGTCTTGTATATGTACATTAAAGTTAATCTATTAAAAGTGAATAAATGATTTTTCTACATCAACCCGCGACCCATTCTCTCATTTCCGCTTCTACTAATTCTGACTTAATATAAAAGTACAGAGTATACAGAATGATAAAAGGAAATTCAGGCGTCATGATCGTATTTTCTTTTTGAAATTGCACATGTGACCTTTTGAAAAAAAAGTGACATTTTGCAGCCAAGTCAAGCAAAAAGACTTTTAGGCTTTTGGATATATATTATTTTTACCAGGATCTATTTCGATCAATACAGTGATCCTCTTTTTAAAAGGAGGTGTCAAAGAACTACTTGATAGAAGTTCTTTGGCCACATTGAAGTGTCTCTTTTAAAAAAGAGGATCTCTGGGTTGATCGAAATGGATAATGGTAAAAATAATATATTTCCAAAAGCCTAAAAGTCTTTTTACTTGACTTGACTGCAAAATGTCACTTTTTTTCAAAGGGCCGGGTGTGAAATTGAAAAGAGAAAATACGACCACATGACTTGACTTGACTTGAGAGGATCTCCCTTTTGCTCTTGGTAAAAGATCATTTTCATTACACGGAATTGGTACAAAGTGGTAAAAGTAAATTTGAGTTCCAAACCTGGGAAGGTTAAGTTGTCCAGACTTCCAGCTGAAATTTGCATAATGAATTTGATTTGTGACATAGACATTTATATAGCATACGGTTCTCTCTAACTTTCTATACTGATTTTGGGTTTATCGGTCGGTAACCACACTAAAACAGAAGGATTTACTACTTTAGTTTAAGTCATTGAATACGATTCAAGGAAAACTTATTGCAAAGTTTTTGAGGGCTTCATTCGCATGTACTTTCTGGAATTTTGCATATTTATGGTAAGCATGGCCTGATTTAAAATTATTTTTTACTTTTAGTATAGTAAAAGTTAATTTTTTAGAAAATTTTTTTTTTAATATCTATTTATCGGTGAAGACTTATATCGTTCATTCGTGATATTTACACAACTCTATGCCATACACTTCGATCTTTCTGTCGCATCCTGTACACAGTATTTTGTAATATGTTTTACTCAGGGTATTTATTTAACGTATTAAGGGATGTTTTTTTGTATATATTTATTTATTATGTGTGTATGTATGTATGTATGTGTGAAATAATCCTACTGACTGAGTATTAAACTTCATATTTTACCCATTTTTTGTTGTTGTTGTTGTTGTTGTGTGTATAATTTTAGGATTTTTGGTTATTTACCATATTTACCAGATGATTTAGGGGAAATTAAATTACATACATGCACAAGTTACTTAGGTTACATAATTGTAACATTGTTATTATCACGTGATCCAAATTGTTGTAATTGTGTAACAATTAGGGTTTGTTATGTTTTTTATTAATTGTCTCCTTTTCATTCTTTTCGAACACGTGTCCTTTTCGAAATTGACGGTTAATTATGTACTTTAAGTTCACAGTAAAAAAAATTTCTTAATTGCGCCATATTCTTATGGCGCTTATAGGGATCTATAAACGCCATACAAAATTTTTGCATACAAAATTTGTACGCTAAAAGATCGCTGGATGTTGTGTTCCAAAGATTCTACCGTCTCTGGTTTTTCGGAGAAACAAGTGAATTTACATTTCTCCAAAGAAAAAAATCAAGATCAATGTGTTAAAATTGCTTTTTCTCTCGTTCGAGAATAAGACAGCCTGATGCGCAGCACCAAGTAGGCAACGACCGATGGCCAGACTCTGCCCAGATAGGTTCCGTAAATTCAGCCACGGGCACTTATAGCTCGATACAGGAGTTTCTCGTCCTTGTTATATGAGTTTATGAACTGTTTGCTGCCAAATCGACTTTCAAACAAAAAAGTGTTTCCAACTCTAAGATATGAACCTTAATAACAAAACATTATATTCTGTAACATTTTGTAAGCACGACATTATAAAAAAAAAAACAGAGTTTCTCTCATTTGTATGATTATTATTTATCTACATATTTTCGTTTACAGATTTAAGGGTTACTCAAACAACAACAAGGCCATATAACCAAAATAAACCCACGCTCTTATAGCATATAAGTATGTTCAAAATTTGTTTTTCAGCTTTTCGAAAAGATTTCCTATGTATAATATGTATTTTAAACTTTAATATTAATTTTAATGAATATATATTTCATCATCAACCTGATAGAAACCTATTCATACATTCCGCAAATCGAAATAAACCTTTTTAGAGTAATGTTAATTTTTTAACATCCCGCTATAAAAATAGGGAAGTTATTGTTTTCACCCCGTTTTGCCAAAATCGAGTTTTCATCAGATCTCGACGTTTTAAGGTGTCAGGAAGCTTCCCTGACTACTTTCGCGAGGGTGTCTGTATGGCTGTATGGCTGTATGTATGTATGAGTGTGTGTGTGTATGTGTGTGTGTGTGTGTGTGTGTGTGTGTGTGTGTGTGTGTGGATGTATGTAAACCTCTCATAACTTTTGAACGGCTTGTCCGATTCGATCGCGGTTGGTGCCATTCGAAAGGGCTTGACCAAACTTAGATTTTCTTAGATCTCAACAAAAATGCAAAAAAAAATTTTTTTTTAAGTGGCTTTTTTTTAATAACTTTTAAACGGCTGTATCGATCAATTCCAAAAACTAATCAGCTCTCAACATCAAAAAACCACGTCGATCACCACCAGTCCGGTCGAAATCGGTTGATTCGTTCGTGAGTTATCGTTGACGAAAGAAAACCCAAAAAAGGGTTTTTTCGGAATAACCTCAAAATTTTTTGTTCTATCAGTTGAAACTTAAAGATTCTTCATGAAGCTTCAAAAACTGCGTCGAATGTCACCAACCGCGTGAAAATCGGTTTATTCATTTTAAAGTTATCGCGATTTGAAAATTTAAAAAATAGTGTTTTATCAAACGTCTATGAAATTTTTGAGCTAGAAGCTCAAAAGCATCGAACATCGAAAATTTTTTACACGTTATGAGTCAATACTTAGCGGGAAGTTACAGGGATGACCTGCAGGGTCAACCGTTTTCCAAATTTTTTTAACATGCTTTTATTAGCTTTATACGTATGTTAGTATGTTGGTATGTAACGGAGCTTTGAACATGATTTTGACCCCCTCCAAAACGTAGGACTAGTTCGAAATTTGGCATAATTATCAAGGACCGATGACAATAGAAAAAAAGTTTATTTGATTACTCTGATTTAAAAATATGTCATTATTTTTAGTTAACTGGTACATTTAACCCATACAAAAAGATCCAATTTTCATAGCAAATATCTTTTTTAATTGACGAAAAAAACTGTTGAATATACAAATTCTCAGGGGACGGTAATTCCTAACAAATACTCAAAATTTTATTTCATTCTGAAAAAAATGTTGGTTTAAAGACTTTCTACCTCAAGCATCTTATAAACAACATAAGACGTATCATTTCAGGGTCATATTCACCACTTGCATTGAATTGAGTTTCAGTTTCATCTGTGGTTTATTCTATGTACAAGAAATAATTATGTATCAGAGTATCCATTGAGGTAAGAAATCGGTTTTAGTTTATGATTTAAAATTTTTGTTGGGTTGTTCATTTTCCATACGCATGCAAAAAAAGGATACAGTTTTCTTTGTTTATTTACTCATGTTTTCTTCATTGCAGCGGGAAAAAATTTTACAAAGTACTTCAAAAAAATTTATAATCTCTGAAACAGACTTCAGAAATAATATAGCTTGAAAACTAAAAGGTGTTTTTTTTAGAGGTTCACCTTTACTGTTGTGATGAGAGAAATTCTCACAATTTCTGAAGGACTTGTTGTGCATCGGACTGTATTTATGTGTGTTTAGCGATTAAAATGTTAAAGAAATAAATTTCGATTTTATTGAAAGTTTTCGGCATTGCAAAGTTTTTATAAGAATTTTATACCTGTGAATTACAATTTTACTAAAAAGCGTTATTCAATGACGTTTGACTTTGATTTGTTTAACTTGATGTTTCTTTTACAAAATAATATATTGATGAAATACTGAAATAATACAAAAAATTTAAATGAAAATTGAAAATAAAATAAGGTGTTGGGGAGCGGTTTTTGTTAAATATAAAAGTTAAGCTTTTAATTCATTGTAAAGTCATGCATTCACCATTACATATTATACAATTACGTAATATGAAGCTTTAATACTTGTTTAATATGTGTTAACACATTTTATATTTTATTCCTGATTGACATTCGTGAAAAAAAGCTCAAGCAAGCTTTCATATGCTATTAATTTTTCACTCACTTATCAAATAGGTATCTACAGATTAAAACATAATAAATTTTACATAGACACAACCGATTCGACATCTCCCACAGTCCATTGTTTAAACTCCCGTGTATGACAGTAAAAATACACGTTTTGGAGGCGGCAAAAATCCAATTTTAGCCGATGGGCTCTTTTCACCTTTCTCACCCTCTTTGGAGGAACACAAAGAATAATCTACGGCCTCAATAACCTGTATATTCTCGTTGACAAAATTTTCAACATGTACCGACTCCTCGTAGTGCGGAGTTATGATCCGAACACCAGTTACCAAATAACCTAAAAAAACCACCTTTCATATATTTGAAAAATTTTGAATTTTTTCGGTTTCTAAGTGATGATTAATACTTTCGAATATTTATTGAAAGTCATTTTACTACAGTGTGAAAGCGAAAGGAATTAAAAAGAAATTCCAAAAACACGCTTTAAATTTAAGTAATAAATTCCAGAAAACGAAAATTTAAAAAAATAAGAAAAATAAAACATACGAATTGATCCCAGTAATTAAATTTTATTTTGATGTACTTTCTCTACATTCCATTTCTCTTTTCACGACCAACAACTCCTTGCGTTAAGATAAAAATAGAATGAAAATGTTAATTTGAAGCATAAACAAAGGATTTTCATTTTAAAAAGTGAAGAATTTTCTCCAACATATACAGAGTGATTTTTGTAAAAGTTTATATCATTCTAGTTTTTCTACTGCCATAAAAAAAATAAATGAAAATGGTGACATTCGTATCGATTGCTTGGTGAAATTTCAGCTTAAAAAATGGCATATAAGAAGCAATTTTTCAAAATAGGCCAAAATAAAAAGAACCTCCTACCAAAGAAATGTTTTTTCATTAAAAAAACATCGTTGATCTCTGTTTGACCCTAAACACATCCCCTGATAAAAAAAACTATGACAGCTATTTTCGCTTTTTATGATTTTCCATACCATTTTCGAAATAAATGGGTGGAAACTTTTTAGAAATTCACACAGTATATAGCAATGATAATGATATAGTATCAACTGTATGAACCCGAAAATGAACGAATTCTTCATCACAGTATAAGGTTTGAGATTTCACCATGTTCATTCTTTTCGATGTTGTCTCGAAGTTTATTTTATTTCTTCAAATTCGTTTACGAATATAATTTTTTTTTGTGTGCAAAGGAATTGAATTTGATGAAACAAAAACAATTTTGTAAAAGTATTTGTTGATTAAAATAATTTAACAGACAAAAGAATTACATAGCGAAAAAAATAAAAACGAAAATAAGATACAAGAGAGAAATGTTTCGCTTTTTCAAGCAAGGTAGATTTGTTTATTAAATTGAATTTTTAACCCTTAGTTGGTGGCCTAGTCCAGTAAGTATTGTACATACATTCATTCATCTTTTTTACTAGAGGCACACTTTTTTCATTGGGAAAGTATAAAGATTAAGATTAATTATTCACAATTGATTTTTAATTCTTTATTATTGACATAGTTCCTACATATTAATTGAAATGAGTGAAAAATGTCCTTATGAGACTCTAAAACCAAGTAAATTTTTTGTGATAGGAGAATATTACAAGCTATAAGTTTTTCTGTTTTAAAATTTCAGGCGCATTCATGTCATATGCAGCAAAGTAAGAGAAGTTAAATTATAGTGTTCGATTAACCCTCAGTTGGTGGTATTGTTCCATATTGAGTGACAATGTGGTGTTAAAAAATGCCCTTATATTACTCATTAAGAGGGTATGAAACGAAGAAAGCGAGCTTAAATTGCAGTGTTCCATTAGAAATGCTAGCCCTCAGTAGAAGTAGGGATATAGTGCTCTGGCCTGTATTGAAAATTCATTAACCTCTCTTAAAATGACAAGAAAGCTTGGTTTCCATGGATAGGAAACGAAATAGCGTAAATTTGATATCTCTACTTTCTCATTACGTAAATGCTTGTAGTAATCATTCAATAATTTCTTTGTTTTATTGCTGCCAACCTCCGGCTAAAATTTTCAAACTATGATGAAACTGTCTTAGTTTAGTCTTTTTTTCGACAGTTATTTGATCGGTGATATTGGCGAGTCTTTATTTCTATTCAATCAAATCTAGCGTCACATTTGCGAGACGATGAGCCTGCAGGTTATCTCAGCGCTATCTTCCCAAAGCGGTATTTCAGTTTCAGCTGTTAGATTATCTTGCTTCAACATTTCACAGATTATTTGTGGACGTAGAGCATTGGAGGGTGAATTGTTATGCCAGGCCCGGAAAGCACAAAACGATTTGTTTTTTATTTGAAATTTTTTTTTAACACGAATGTGAAAAATTTTTATTAAGAAAAACTATTCTTGATACTTCAATAAGTGGTCTTTTTTATTCGTTATTTTATTAAAATGCAGAAAGAAATTCTAGGAAAATACATTAAATCACAAAATAGATTTAATTTTACATTTAATTACAAATAAATAGGAACAACAGAATTCCTCAACAACAATCAGTAAAAATAAATCTTCATCAAAGCTTCATAAATATAAACAATATCATTCTCCAAGCATATCTAGTATTTCTTCTAGATATCCTTGATCTGTATGGTAAAAAAGAGATAACATAAAAACTTAACAATTACAATGAATGAATAATGTGTTTTGTAATGGTGTTACTAGGAGAACGTTTTGTTCCCTCATAGAATGTAAGGATAACTACGCTTGCAACAAATATACACATTGTTAGGGAGTTGATAATGAAAATGTCTACTTTTGCTTTTTTTTTTTTTTTGAGAGTTTATCTTCCATATTTTTATTTATTTAATTTATTTTAATTATGTTATATAAATGTCAAAAGTTTATTCTGTATTTGCGTATTTTTTTCCCGTGTATCTGTTCTTTTCTGTACAGTTATGGGCATACAAATATTTTTAATTTACTAATTGATAATCTACCCTACTTATTTTTTCTAAGCTAGACGTCCTTGATATTAAATCATTTGTAATTTAAAATTAAGAGTGAAAAGAATGTAGTGTCTCACGGCTACTTAAAATTGTATTAGTTCGGGTAGTACAAAATACCACTCTCCCCTGCGTAATGACATGTTGTTCCCGAACCAGAAATTAAAGTAGAGGCAAAAAAATACATTAAACTTACTGCTGTTGGTTTAATTTTCAAAAAAGGATAATATTTGATCCATTTTCTTACCTGTAACAAAAAATTAAGTAAAATTTAGAGATCGATTTGTATAATTTCAAAACAATATTTACACTTTTATAATAATTGTTTCAGAAATTTTTCAAGATTGACCAGTCATATAATAATTACGACCAAGAATAAAAATTCGGTTAATTTAATGATTGGATATAAACTTTCTGAGATATCGCAATATTTGGATCGATTTTAGTCCGTATCTCAAAAACTATTCGACCAGCCATCAAATGCACCCGATTTTTGTACTTGGGTCAAAATTACCTTATATACTGAGTTTTATCGAAATTGGAGATACATTTTTTTTTTCGATTTTTGCAATTTTTTAAGGGGTGTACCCTTTGAAAAAATCGAAATATTCGCAAAAAAATTTTTGTTTTGGAATTTGATGAAACTCGGTGGATAGGGTAATTTTGATTCAAAAAGTATAAAAAGCAGGTTTATCCAACAATCAGATGCAGACTTTCTGAGATATCGCAATATTTGGATCGATTTTAGTCCGTATCTCAAAAACTATTCGAATAGTCATCAAATGCAAAATAGAAAAAAATCAAGAAAATCGCAAAAAAATTTTTGCTATGGAATATGGCGAAACTCAGTGTATGGGTTAATTTTGATTCAAAAAGCATAAAAATCAGCTTAATTTAATGATTGGATCTATAGAAGTTTACCCACCAAAAAATTAAAATCCATAAAATTGTGAACAAAAGGGAGTTAGGGCTATAACGTTATTTTCTTTGTTTTTAAAGGAGAAATTGCCCTGCAAACCGGGCGGGCGTGTGCTAGTTTTAAGTATATGATTCTAGTTGATATCAGTTTTTCATAAAAAAGGAGATCCTTCTACTAAGCAAAAAAAAAATTTAACTTTTATTTTCCCACGCTTTAATCGCAAAAATAAAAAAAGAGACTATTTTTAAACAATAATAAGAAACCTTTGCACCGTTTTTTATTTTTCTTATGCATTTATAAATTATCACATAATTTATGCGTTGGAATACAATTCAAAAGGTACCACAGAAACAGATTACACCACCTCTACGTAACGTTACAGTAAACGAATGCTACGTTTTTTAAAATACCATCATACTGTGAATTCTTTTTCCTTAAAATTTTTAAATTAAATTTTTTTTATTTGTTTTCAGTTTGTGTGTTTTGTTTCGTCTAGAGAGGAATTTATTATCCTTATACTTATTTATATATCCTCCTGAAATATATTAAATTATGAGATAAAATTATTAATGAAGTAGAGAAAATGTTTGGAGAAGCAGTGTGAGGCTAAAAAAGACGACAGAAGGTAAGATATTTTATACCTTATTTTCATGTTTTATAACATTTTTGGTATTGAAATTTATAAAATATCTTACCTTACCAAAATAAATAATATATACCCTGTGTTAATGAAAACGTAAATTATAATTAAGAAGAAAATATTATCATTTAAGATTATTTGTAATTCGCGTCTCTGGTCTAGGGTAGGTTTAGTATTTGGAAGTCAACTACTGGAAAATATGGGTTTGGTGTCAAGATCCGAAAATTTACACAGTCACGCCCTTGTGTTTCAGCGGAATTGGAAAATTTTGAATTACACGAAATGATCTATATTAACTTAGAAATAAGAAGTTAATTGAATAGAATAATAGAAAGGTCCCTTATCCGATAATTTTTGAATTTCATAAATTTCAATTAATCTGAGCTTCTCAGACAATTCAAAATTTTCTGGGACTTTTGAAAGAGAAGGCATCTATAAGCAAAGGTAACTCAAGATTCGTTTTTCGACAAGCATCGTATAAACGGAGAAGCTTTACCAGGTTTTTCGAAGGTACATGTACTCACGAAATTGTCAAAGTCAGGGAAATAAAATCATATAGAGAAAAGATCAAGAAATCCGTTATACAGAGCCAATTTTTCGTTTTTCTTAAGATTACTTTAGCCGTGGTAATAAAATTTTCCATTTTAATATAAGCTGTAAAACCTACGAAGTTATGACACATAATTTTGAGACACTTTGTAAAAACAATACATGCAGTAACCTACTACGAGGTTATGACACATAATTTTTAGACACCTTGTAAAAACAATACATGCAGTAACCTAACATGGAATTATTATTTCTTAATATTATAAATAAAATTAACTGTATAAGCTCCCGAATAACTTACACACAGTTCCGCGAGCATTATTTTCAAGTATTATTATTAATATCCTCCTTCATAATTTATCAAATATTTTGATTTCCTATTCGATATAATATTTCCCTTCTCATTTGAAACAACATTTCAATGAAGGTGAGAGTATGATGGAAGGAAACAATTCATTTATAGTTTCCCCCCGCTCCATTTAATATTCGTATCGTCTTTTGTTTTGCTAAAGATATAATTACGTAATGAAAAACATTGATTTGTTTATTTTAAATAATAAAATTATAAACAAATAAAATAACAATATAATTCGATAATGAATTCGAAAAATTTGTGCAAATGGCAAAATTTTTTTAAATAGGTTTCTTTTGTTGTAAAAAATACAGAACAAGTTTGTTTGCGAACGCTACGTGCAACCTTCTGCACGCCGTTTTTATCTCTAAATTGTTTTCTTTGGTGACGTTTTCTTGAATATCTCCGCTTCTATTGATCGGATTAATGCGTTTAAAGAAAAATAGTTGTTGGTATTGAATTTCTACCTGGACCTTGTCTGCTATCGAACCCTGTACGTAGCAAAATAACATGTAAATGGCAAGAAAACCGCAGTAATCTCATATTTTCAAATTTTTCTGATAACTTTTCGAAAAATACCATCTATTAGCCATGCACACTTAACATTATGTGTTACCAAAAAAGAAGCGGCTAAATAAATCACATTTGCTATATGTAATATTTCTAGGGACTTTCGTTCCGGGGGACGCAGTCACCGATTTTTTCTCTATAAATTAGATTTTGTGATATTTTTGGACATCGCTAAACATGTAAATTTAAATTAATTAAGCAGTGGCAAACATCTGTAGAAATTTCATTCCAATTTTCTAAGAAACCAAATGTTATTCTCACTAAAATGTTGTCTATTTTCTAAATAAAACTAATATTCAATGAACATAATGATATAAAAATAGCTCTTGGTCTAGTGTCAAGCTTAGTATTTGTGCAATGTTTCAAAATCAATAAAATTTCATAAAAAATATGTCTCATCTGGTTATCAGATAGGTGCAGATTCACTTTATACCATCTCTTAGATTAAACCTGTTCCAAAATGTCTGTCAAATGATTAGTACTTGTCACGGCAGGAACAATTAGACTTTAGACTTAACCGGCTGATGATTATGACACATAACGAATTATGTACGTTATATTATACATATTTCTATGAGCGTGTAGCTTGGTGGATATAGACGTCGCTCTCTAATGTGTTATTTTAATCATTGCTTGGTTCGAATCCAGCTGCAGACGGTAATTTTTTTATCATATTATTTTTATTTTAAATTTTCTATCATGTGAATCGTTTCGTAATTACGAGTTGGTTGGGTCGAGTTTGTCGACTATAGAGGAGTTGGTTAGGTTCTGAAATGTCTAGCCCCTGCGTTCAAAAATAGGACAATTGAAAGTAAAATTAAATGCATAATAATGAGCCGACCATCTAGTTGTTCCTGTCGCAACAAGTACGTCAAATGATACATCTGGCCCCAGACGTAAGTGTCCAAGTATGAAAATAATAATTTATTTCAAAAACGATATGATATACTCTACACCATTCTGTCTACTCCAAAACTAACCACTAGTCAACTAGTCATCATCAATTTTAAACGCACGTGTGACTTTTACATTTTGAAACAAACGTGTACCAACTACAACATGTAATATTATTCAATTTGTTAAAATATTTCCGGTGTAGGTGTGTGTGCGTGTAGGTGAGTGTGTGCAAATAATAATTATTATTATCAGTCAGTCACACAGTGTGTGTATATGTCACATTATGGTGTGACTAGGCCTAACGGTTTGAATTCAATCAGTCAATAAATTGACTGATTTGACTTTCTACAACATTGAATGAATGATTGGTAGAACATATAACACTAGGTATTTGTGGGAGAGGAGTTAGATATATCTGTTGTCAAATACATGAGACATAGACAATATATAATAAATGATATCTATTCTATTTGGAACTGTTTACCAAGTCTAGGCGATATGCTAGTCATTGTGGTACCATAAAGTAGTTAGCGCCAAATATTAATTTTTGAAAAAAAAGATAATTTTGGGATATATAACTTTTGTCAAATATTAATATTTGGCGGTAACTAGTTTGTGGTTATTGTGATACAGTCAACGTCACGAAAAAGTTGATTTCAACGAGACTGGATTTTGATCAATTCTTTTGTTATTGAAATAAGGTAAGGGTGATGTGCATTTGGCACCTAATAGCTGTTCAGCTTACAACGTTTGCTAGTACGTATTCCCGGAAAAAGCTTCAAAAGTTGCTGGTTATTTTGATTACTTTTTTTTTAAGAACCAATATATGGTTATCCAGGCGATAATGAGTTTAATTACAATTAAGTCTTTGTTTATAATGCGATGTAGGGCCACCTCTATGAAATTTCACACCCCACTCAAAAATTGCTAGGATCACCCTCGGCGGGATTGACATGAGAAAACCTTCTATGACCTTCTAGGAAATTATTCCACGGTAATTTTCTTCTATCGGCTTGACTATTCAATTATATGTTTAACACAATGAGCATTATATAAATACAACCATATATATCATAGGTTAACAGCAAAGGAACATCACATTTTCTCTCTTTTTAGCTCTCTTCTTCATATACAGGGTAATCCATTTTAATCGATGGACTCAAAATACATCTTCTAAAAGACTTAAACTATTATAAAAACTTTTCGTACTAAAATTATACAGATCCAGAGGTATTCTGGGTTCTTTTGCAGTCAACTCAGCTTCAAAAAAAGTAAGAGATAGGGTAACACTTAAATTCAGAAAGCTGATCCTCATAGAAAACTTGTTTCTCGAACATCATTACCTTTCGAAAGAAATGCGACTTAAAAACATGGCAATATTGTACAATGAAGGCCATTCGTCTATATTAAGCCCAGGTAAATTTTCAAGATCATTTGAAGATCAAGGTCAAACAACCTTGAAACTAAAATTGTACATCAATGACATAGACACAAGCGAATAGCCTCTGTCGGTCATGACAAGCTAAAGCTCTTTTCTATAGCTAGCGTGATTTTTATAGTTTAAATGCAATGATAACACATTTTTCTGTTGCATTTCCTCGGAAAACTAAAATTATTCAAAAAATTTTTTTTTAAGAATTATGTCTTACCTTTTAGGATCTGAGTTGTCTATGAAAGCAACATGAAAAACTGGATCAAATCCTAAGCTTGAATAGGTGACCTGGTTTTAAGTAAATTATAATTTTTGTACGAAACATATTTTTTGTAGGTTAAGTATTTTGGGTCCATCGATTAAAATGAGCTACCCTGTATATATCTATCTATACATAGATAGATACGTATAGATAGATATATAATATAATATAATGAATTATTCAAATTCCAATCGTAAAATAACTAGTAATTTGAAATTTTAATTGAATATTAACAACTATTCTTGTTAATTATCATAGTTTGCAAATATTTTATACATATTTCAATTCAATCCAATCCATTCAAGTGCTGTTTGATATATGAATGTAGAATTAATTATATTCAATTATTTATTATTGGAACAAAATTTGAATTTTGATCAAGATTGATTTTTAACCAAATGTACATACACAGATTCACAAAATTCAATCTGATAATGAAAATTAAACTCTGATGTTGACTATTTTCAATTGAAGAATAATTTTCAATTGTAATATTTTTAATCAAATTTTAATTTCAATCGATAGTTTAGATTAATGATCAAACATTAAAATCCCATTTATTTAATTATATGAGTAATTTTTGAGATATCTCGCAAATGATTCCGAAATAAAAGCTTTACGTAGAGGATTTTTGGTGATATATCAAAATCCTTGCATCCATTCATTAGCGACATATATTCGTAGCAATTTTCCCGATTTTTTACAGAAGTATCCCTCTCATAAGGAAATTGAGAAAATTTTGTTAGCTTCGATGTGGATACAAATAATTTTCTTTATTTATTTCGACCCCAAAAATTGAAAAATTTTATCTATTCAACTATATTAATCGAATATTTCTTAAGATATCAACTAAAAACCTTTACGAGGAGGGATATTGCGGAACGATTTCTTCAGTCGGTTTCTCAAAAACTTATCGCTCTATCGCAAAACCACCCTGAGTACTGTTTTCCATATCCAAGTATCACTCCGATACAATAGATTATCTTGCAGGATTTTGGGTAATATCTCAAAAAGTAGCGACATGTCAGTTTTAAAATTCGTTTTTACATTCTTTACAAAAATGATTAAAATTTTAAAAACACAAAAAAAACTTTCCCCCAAATGTTTATAAAATTTTATAAAAGAAACCAAAATGCATTATCTACATGAATACCAAAACTAATCGAAGGGTGGTTTTCCTCAATTTGCATTATTGAAAAAAAAGAAAAATCATCCCTTAATAAAAATGTAATCATTTATTATCGATCAATGTCCATCTATCATCACCGCATACACATTTAAATTTAAATTTTTCCCCTTTCTCATTGGTAATGCTGTGCAGGGAACTTTCAAAAGAGCTTCTAATTTATTTCCAATTTAAATATGAATGAGGGTAGTACACAATTTTTCTCTATTCACAGAGTACAGCTATAAATAGAAAATTACTATTCAAAAATGGTGGAAAATGGATAAAAACTACTACTATTCAATTATAAATTATATTATTCTGATGAATATCCGATGTGCATGTCCTATGAAACTGGAACAATGTTGAAATTTTGAGATTCTTAAATGTGAGTTCACCTACATATGTTAAGTGGTATAATGTGTTGAGATAGAAAAAGCTATTAAAAGTATCATGTATGAGGGACTATGAGTTATATAAAGTCAACAAAAATTCATGTAATCATTAAGTTTCATTACTTATATAGTAGTGAGAAACGATTGTATGTTTTGTATACCTTATTGCTATTGTGTGTCACTCACATATAACAGTAGTGACGGAGTTTATTACGTTTCTTGACCAGATATCTAGAGGACCCGGGTTCAAGTCTCGGCTTCTGTGTAATTTTTTTTTCTTATTATTTGCTCAAATTACATATATGTGTTTTAGCCCACTTCCTGAAAGGAAGTTGAATATATGATTTTGTAAAATTTGAGTATACATTTTTTGAACTTCCCTACATTTTAACCTGTTGAGAATGTTTTTCCGCAAGTGTTGAACAGCTAGTTCAGCACAAGTGGAAATTTAGGAGAAATTGACAAGGTTGTGTCCTAACAACTTTATTAGTTCAAATGAAGTTCATCATCTGTTTTAAAGAGAATAAAATGAGAATTCTATGTAGATATATGCAAAATAATCGAACCTTCCTACTGCAAAAAATTCTGTACTAAAGGTTGTTTTTTTAGAAGATAAGATCTTTGAGTTGGCAACACTATTTTGTTTGATAACCGATTTGACACCCTAAAAAATTATTATTCTATGAACACGTGTACAAACTGATGAGTCGAATCTTTCGTAATCTTTATTACTTCAAGAAATTTTGTTCAAAAGGCTGTTTCCTTAGAAGTTTACATCGTTTAGTTGGAAAGACTATTTTGTTTGATAACCGATTTGACAGCAGATTTAGTTGCTTTATGTTTAGTATTGGTTTCGGCACCAGAGCAATGTTTGCGCACAAAATATTCAAACTTTATTGGCATAAAATTATCTTACCAATAAGGCCAGTTTCAATGGTATTAAAAGTAATTTTCGTTGATTTAATAAAGACATCCGTTATTTAAATTCTGACACAATGTTCCTTATGAGTTTTTGTTCTAGAACATACGAAAGCGAACAATATTTTAGACAAAACAAAATGTGTCGTTGAGTTTTCAACGGGTATTCCATCACTCATAAATTACAAAATACTTAAAAGAAAAATGCTATTCAATCAATCACTCTTACAGACTTTATAAGTAAATAATAATAATAATAATCATAATAATATGCTTTAAAAAGCATTAATATTAATACTCTTGAATACATTCAGAATGGCGGGTGTTTAGTTCAACACGCTTTTACAACACCGTACAGTATGATGTTAGGCAACTACCAATACATTGCTATAGTCTAGTTTTTGAAGTGAGTGTTAGAACATGTCGGATGGGGCGCGTATCCTTTATAAACTTTTCTATTCGCGTGTTTCCTTAGTATATCCGTTTATGTCTAAAATTTACATATTTATTAACATGATAGTTTTTGTATGTTAGTTATGTATGGGATAAAAAGAACTTCTTCGATGCATTGTTGTTTATAACTTTTAAGAATAAATATTTTTGCCGGATCCACAATTATCTTATTGAATGTAATCATTCTTTTTACAATAATTTGCAAAAATATGTTGAATATGGATTTGAATCAAAACATATTACTATAATTTAAATAAATTTCTAGTTTAAGGATGTACGAGCGCTAGGGAAATTATGGATAAAAAAGGCTTGATTTTTTTTTATATGTATAAGTTGGAATAAGTCCAAAATCAATCTTGAAAATTGGGATGGAGGGGAGATATTTTTTAAATTTTGGGTTATTTTTTTCAGCTCCGATGTCAGTTTTTCGCTAGCTGTCATTTATGTGCTTAATTCCGAGACCAGAACTCAACATTCTTGAAACCAATTAGAGCTAGGTTAATTTTGAACACAAATTTGAAAAGTATGGCCCAAATTTAGTAGGGTTACATACTTGGTTTATCAAAATTGGATAAAATTTTGATGTGATAGAGCAGTATAATTTTTTGGATTTTGATGCCGTCATAAAGTTAAAAAATTCGCTTTTTTTGACAACACAGGCAAAAATGATCCGATCTTATTGGAAGTTTTTTTGAAATCCACTAATTTTGAGGCACTCTTTTCAGTTGTGATGGCAATTTTTTGCTAGCTATTACTTATGTCCTTAATTCCGGAACCAGGACTCCACATTCTTGAAATCTATTAAAACTAGGTTAATTTTGAAAAGTATGACCCAGATTTAGTAGGATTACATACTCGGTTTATCAAAGTTGGATAAATTTGGGATGTGACAGAGCAAAATTAAATTTTTTGAATTCTGATGACGTCATAAAGGTAAAAAATTCGATTTTTTTGATAACACAAGCAAATTTGATCCAATCTTAATGGAATTTTTAGAAACCCACTAATTTTGGATCATTCTTTTCCGCTGTGATGTCAGTTTTTCGATAGCTATCACTGTGGTTAATTCCAAGATCAAGATTCCACATTCTGGAAACCTATTAGAGCAAGATTTGATCATAAATTTGAAAAGTATGACCCAAATTTAGTAGGATTACATACTTGGTTTATCAAAATTGATAATATGGTACTTTTTGATTCCTTTTAATGATAAAACAACACATAATGAATGTCAGGCAGTAGAATAGTAAATATCCATCGTGAATGATGGTCAAGTAATAAATCATTAATTTCATTTAATGCTTTCTTACACGGTTTTCTTCTTCCCATGCAATAGTTTTTCTTCGTCAAATTGTTAAGCTTTTATATAAAATAAAATGTAAGAATGTTTTTAATATCATAATATAAATACAATTAAAATAAAAAAACGCAACAAAGTATGCGCACGAGGCGGGAGTGAAGGGAAGAAACATGAATTATTATTATTTGGCTTAAAACATTTATAAATGTTTGTTGCATCCAAACACACAAACATTACACGCAACAATTTCCGCAACAGTTCACATTTTCAATTTATTTATTTACCGAAACATGCAATAGTTATAGTCGAAGACTCGATCACATTATTTCGAAGAAATAGATTCAGAGGTGCTCAAAATAAATATTTTCATTGAAAACTCAAAACCAATTATATTCGTGATTACGCCATTTCCTTTATTTTGGTAAAAAAAACTGCTATAATCTTTGGAAATGCTCAGATACAAATCCCAATTGATTTTTTTTATAACTTGTGTCAAATTTACAAAATCGTAGCAAATATTATAAATTTGAAAAAAGTCTTCTGTTTTTTTAAACCGCTGAACCAATTTTGATGATTTCCGGTTAAGAGATAAATGGGATCTTGAATAAGGACAAAGGATACTTTTTCTCTTGAAAAGAAGAACTTGAAGGTAGTGAAATAAGGAATTAGCATTTATAAAATGATCCTTATCAGTTTTTCTTTCAGCCAAGGGAAAAAGCTAACATTTTCATAAAGGAACTCTCAAAAATAGACGTCTTAGTGTTGGATTGACTCTCAGACTCGAATTGTTTGTTTTTGATTCGATGGCTCTCTGACTAGGTTACTAATTCTTGTGAATGACTTGACTGACTTGAGTGAATGAAAACTTTTACTTTGTCTCTCTACGTTTTAAAGAATATTTTTTTAATCTATTTCTTTTAAAACAAATACAAATGAATTATGGTAACTTATCTTTGTGTTTTTATTTTTTTAGTTTTATTAAGTTGGCACTTGTAATTTTAAAACGTTCGAAACGTTAACATCTGGTGTGATTTGTTTTTTGTAAATATTTTGTACTAATTACTTTTTGACAAATTTTTTTAAACACCAAATAAAATTAATGGCTCGTGTTTAATAATTAACCAAAACGATTATTTCAACATCGAAAATGAACAACTGTTTGTGATCAAATAGAGAAAAGGTCGAAGTGAAGTTTTGTTCCACTATATGAATGAACATTGCATTGGAAGGAAAACTACGATATTCCAAAAGAAAAATATGAACTGCGCGTAGAAAGTGGCATCTCCCCGGTGAAGGCAAATAACCTTTTTAGTGTTTTGATGTAAAAAAAAGAAATTTAGATTATAACTAGCGGCCCCGACGGACGTTGTCCCGTAAAAACGTAACTCCAATTCATGAATACCTATACTACGTTTAGCCTGTCCGCTAAACCCATCCCGCTAAACCCCAATTTAACTCCTATTTATTGGAGTGGCCTGACCTTCGACCTTTGGCCTGACCTTTGATAGTAGAGCTCGCTGCGCTCGCATATGGCTCTACTAAATGCCTATTGACAATATCTGAATACTATTAAAAATACATAGTACACATAGTATACATAATGTGATATGATTTATATGCGCTCCCACCATTTAATGAAATTTCATTTTTTTGGTACGGAGCCCTCAAAAACAGTTGTACTGGACCAAATTGTAAATCTAAACCATCCTCGAATCCCCTTGAACTCACACAAAAAATTTCATCAAAATCGGTCCAGCCGTCTAGGAGGAGTTCAGTCACATACACACGCACACAAGAAATATATATATTAAGATTATTTCTTAAGTGTACCGTTTTTCCTTCCTTTCCCCTACTATCATATATCTTACAATTCCCTGTCTTGTGGCTCACTCTATATTATTAACCTACAATAATCGTCACCACTGAAACACAAAAGGTAAATAATTGTAAAGTTTTCTACAAAAGTTAAACTAACAAGCCATTCTTTTCTAAAACATTAAATAAAAGTTAACAGAAATAATTATCGTGATGACTACAATGTAACCAACTTAAAAAGTCATTTAAACAGGAGCAGTTTATAAAAATGTACAGAGTGTCTACTTAAATTGGCTGCATATGGAAAACTTTTTTATTATAAGCTTTACGAAAAACAGGTTTTTTTTATAAAAATCTCTGCTTTCGAAAATTTTAAATTAACATTCAGCTACTCATTCTTGACATTGAATGACATTGGTTGTCCTGGTTAGACAGAAAGGTTAGTGATCGTTTAGAAATGTAGACCATTTAGAACAGATAATAAGGGAAATTGTCCTAGAAATCAGTCCCGCGATATGTAGGAGTTTAGTATAATATTTGGTAATGTATGAAAAATAAATGTTCTGCATTGATTTTTTTCTTATAAATGTTTCAAATACGTTGACTCGTTGATTCGGAAGACAGATAATGTGTTTCATAAGTAGTATTTGCAAAATTTAATTTAAAATTGAAGAGGTCAAAACATTCTCTTCGTTAACAATTCATTCCTAAACACTTATCTTATGTTCGTTTTTACCTCAACGTATCCACCTTCGTGCTCCATACATGTTCTTTTACAAAATTGCTTAAATACACTCCTACATATTTCGGGTGTGATTTTTTGAACCTTTTCGTTTATCATCTTTTGGTTTACATTTCTAAACGACCATTAACATTTCTATTGAACTTTCTCAATTTTTGAACACCTGTAGATTCGATGTCAAAAGTGGATAGCGTGAATGTGAATATTTTCCAAAGCAGAGATTTTTATAAAGAATTAATAATAAAAAATTTTTTATGTTTAGCCAACCTCAGTTGACACTCTGTATATAACACAAAAAATGCAAATAAATAAACTAACAGTTTATTAACAAACTAACTTAACTAACTAACTAACGTTAAGAGAGAGTGAATAGAGAAGAGGTAAAAATATAAAACTCTAGCTGGAGCTTCTCTGCTGGCTGCTATTTATAATATTACACAAACACACACACACACACACAGTAGAGTAAAAAAGAAAATACTAAACTAAAAACATTTTGTTAATTTATTTAATATACTTAAAGTAAATCTTTCATACACACTTTTCACAATCTACCGCCTCCTAGTCCTACTTTCATAATGGAACTACACATCACTAGGATATAATATACTAGGTACCAACCTTATAAATAACAAGTGAAAACAAACAATTGACTGAGTTAATTGTTGAAATACCATGTATAGGCAGTGTTGATAACTCTGTCACATTTCACATACATACATATCTGACATATTTAACTGATATTCTCATATAATGCGCAAGTGTTGATGCGCAATCGTTTGTTTTTTTTGACGTCATGTAAATAACAAAAGATATTCACTTTGATATTCCTATATTAATACATACTATAAAATTTGTACCTAATTAACGCCCTTGTGGGTAAACAGTGATGTTTACAAAAAAATGTTTCAAACAAAAGTTGTTTATTTTTTTGTAAGGAACATTTTTTACATTTAAACTTTTATTCTATCTCTAACGGTTTACAAGATGGGTACTACGGACCCATGACCCAATTGACCCATGTTGCTCATTTACGAACTTGACCTCACTTTTTACGTCCTAAGTACGCTGTAAAAATTTCAGCTTGATATCTCTTTTCGTTTTTGAGTAATCGTGACCACAGACGGACGGACGGACGGACGGACAACCGGAAATGGATTAATTAGGTGATTTTATGAACACCTATACCAATTTTTTTTTTGTAGCATCAATATTTTTAGGCGTTACAAACTTGGGACTAAACTTATAATACTATGTATATTTCATATATACATGGTATAAAAACTTAACATACAATATATATATAATATAAAGTATTATATTATATATATATTACAAAAATATTTTGTAAACTCTTTGACATAATATACAAAATGTTCTAATAAATTTTGACAGCGATTGTACAAACTATTGAAAAAAATTTGAAAAATCCCGAGAAACCTTTAAAGGCTTTAACAAAGCTTCAGAAACATTTTAAATCTATCTAAATATCAGTCAGTTGTTAGGATTAGAAGTATTTGCCTAACAGTTTGATTTAATTTCTTTGTTACCCCCAAAACAGAACACCTCGAGTGAATTAGAAGGGGCGAAAGTTAGCGAATCAGTACTAGCTACTTTTGTTGAGCTTCAGGGCATTCTTTCAGAGAAAATGGAAGAAGCATTAAAACGACAAATCTATCTAAATGAGAGCCAGTTGTTAAAATTAGAAGTATCTATCTAGGAGTTTGATTTAATTTCTTTGCTACCCCCCGACGGATCTCGAGTAAGTTAGAAGGCGACATAGTTGGCGAATCAGTTTTGTTAGGCTTCAGGGCCAAAATAGAAGAGGCAATAAATCGAATGCAGTGAAATAGTAATAATAATATATTTAATTAAATTTGATAATCAACTTTTAATCATGCCCTTTTATTTGGCACCAATCTTAGTTCGATTCATAAAGCTAACTTCAACCTCACAAAGTCAACCTAGTGCCAAGTCAAAAAGAAAAACAATATCTCTAATCTTAATAACTCAGCGTACTTGTTGCAAGGCAATAAACAGCAAATCGTTGATTTTGGATTACCAGAGACTAGGAGATATGTACTATTTCGTGTCGGCAAAACTGGCACTTAGTACAGGCAGCAATTATAAAAATTATCTTTGAAAAGAAAATGGGAAAAGACTTGCATGGTGGTAAAAATCCCGTGAGATGAATTTATTTCTCTAAATAAAACTATTCAAAATATAGAATTCGCTCACAGCTTTTTGAGATAAATCATCTTTCAAAAAACTTCTATAATTTGGTGGAAACCCGAATGCTAGAATGTAATTTGGTTTTGTAGCACTCTGTAAAAATATTTATGCATTAAATTTAGAACGATATTTTCTGTTCCAAGAAAAGTTTAAACACTCAACCACAACGGCATCGGTGGCATTATATAAAAGTGAACATCATATCACAACACAGTAGTAGTTTTTTACTTTGGTATGAATAATGTCCTAAAGGATATGGGTGGAGATTGTTGGTAGGTACACACATATAGTAAACAGTAGATAGTAAGTAAAGTTCTGGTAGTTTGAGTGAAAACCTCATTGCGTAAAACGAAATTATATATAAAATATCTTCTCTTTACCGCTTCGTCTTCCTTCAACTCATGGTTCACAAATGGTTTTGTTAAGAGATAAAGGTTTTGCTCTTGTTGTATGTAGATGTGTCTTGGATTGTACACGGTGGTTCACATTGCTACTAACTTTCAGGCAAAGTTCATAGCTTTCATTAGTCAAGCAAATTTATGAAGCAGGTGATTTGCAATCCACAGGTCGCCATTGGTTAGTAGAGGCACCGTTCAGGCACTTGAAGGTTACCACATATATCTACCAACATCAGATTGGATATGGTACTAAGCATTTAGTGGATTCCCAAAATGCTGGAAATAGTTAGGAGTACCTACTGCCATATACCCATATGTGATCGCCAATTTCGATGGCTTGTTTCAACGTAAAATTTCCTTAAATGGATCTACTTTTCCTGAATTTATATAGCTCCAAAATAATACAAATTGCTCATGCATATGAAATTGCACTCATTTATTTGAGAAAGTAGCTTAAAGCGAATTTTATGAAAAGAAATATCATTTTTATGAAAAGAGTTATTTTTTCAACCTCTGAGGGAATTCGCTTAGCTAACGGAGCGATACGATTTTTTTTTATTTGCAATGTAAATCTTAAAATTTGAATAAAATAGTGTGTCGTAAAAGATGTTCTTCGAATCATTTTTTCGAACCTCATCATCTCGCATAAATTTAAGGGTTATATTACATTACTATTCCAAGTATATTCAGTTTGTTGGTTGCATCATATACCTTATACCTTATTCCTACAATATAGTGGTTGAGCGACCGCCTAGGGATGTATATTATATAGGCAATTTTCCACCTGTTTCAAGGGATTGAACGCCACTTGAACATAACACTATCGGTACAGTTTACCAAAAGGTGTGTGCATGTATGAAAAATATATGCTTTATTTTTTTACCTAAGACATATTATGTGAAATATTATGTTTTAACACTCAAATTTTTATCTTTTTACGGGAGATGTTTTATGGATACTGTAAAACACATTTGTTTTACCTGCTTAGAGTATTTTTTAACTTTCTGGTATAAACAGCTATTATTTTCAACCAGAAAATGGAAATCGCGAATGCTTTAGTCAAGTTTTGAAGTGTTTAGAATGCTATAATAGTTATTCAGAGAGTTTCAGTTTGATCACAAGAAAAGTATGACCCAAATTTAGTGGGATTTTATACTTAATTTTTTAAAAATGGATATAATTTGGATGTGATAAGGCAAAATTCAGTTTTTTGGATTTTGGTTACGTCATTTAGTTTAAAAAATCGATTTTATTGTTAACACAGCCAAATTTTATCCGATCTAAATGTTTTTTTTTTTTGAAACAAACTATTTTTTCACCTGTCTAATTTTTCACCTGTGTTGTTTATTTTGCGTTACCGTTCACCTTTTTGCTAAATTACGGATCCTGGACCACACTTTTTAGAAACCTCGTAAAGATAGACTTTATATCACCACAATATTGAAAAGTAATATAATAATTTTTTTTGGATTTTGATGACGTCTAACATGATAAATTGTAGTAAATTTTATTTTCTACAACTTTCTGTAGTATAACTATATCATTTTAAGAAATTCTCAAAAATGTAAACAATAATTAACGAGCCCTTGAAAAGAATCCTTTTAGGATTACTTTCTTTATCAACCCAGTACAATAGCTTCTTACACAAATAAAAAGCTATGGGTCTGGCTACCAAGACTATGTATATCACCTCTATCGATATATGGATAGGTGAGAACCCATTATTTGAATAAGATGTAGTGTTTGAATGTATTTTTGGGAAAGGTTTTATGTAGTTTTCTGTTTATTGAAAATATGTTTTTCAATTTATGTGTGTATATTTAAATTTGAAAACACTTCGAAAATTCTAACTGCAGTCATGATTAAAATCTATACACACAGATAGCAAAAAAACGTTTAGTGTCATTGAATCCTTTGTGTATTCACTAAGATAAAAATATACTTTCTAGATTTCGGCAGATATTTTTTATTTTAAATTTTACTTCCACGCTTTCTAGGTGAGAGTCTAGCGTAGTATTCGACAATATTTTTGGAGTTAAAAAATTACACATAAATTTCTTTAAAACCAAGACTATTTTGATGTAAAATCTCCTAATTTCTACTTAGTTGCATATAGAATTATCCAATCGACAAGGATAACCTATATGATTCATCATTTTTTCAGCCAACTTTGCACGATAAAATAATAATAAAAAGCCCGGTGACCTAGGAATTTTTTGTGATTTTTGGAAACTTTGTTAATAAAAAAATGTATTTATAAAGTTGTATTGAAATGCCTAGCAATATTCAATCTTTGCATATCTCCTCAAAATGTCAGTCAAACAAAAAAAACTATTTAGTCGCCAATTAATATTTCTAAGTAAATATACATTTCCGGTTTTCCATTTCACAGAAACAATAACAACTTTGTTTGAATAATGCGTTTTAAAAACATCATAATTTTTGAGACCAATTAAAAAAAATAAACTTTGTAAAAACAGTTTCCTGTTGTGTTTGTTCTACTAAAAACAATTCCTGTAAGGTACATAATGTCTCTGTGTGTATATATATTTCTGGAGTAATTTTCTCATATACTATACATTATAGTTTTTAAAAAACTTTTGAAAAAACCACTACTCTATCGTGTATATTCCTCTCTGTGTGTCTTTGTGTTCACCTGCTTAGGTTTTTTTTTTTTTTTTTACAAGCACAAACACAAAACAAACGAGGTTTTTTTACAACAAAAAAATAAAATGTCTATACACTTTTGTTTATAATATTCTACAAAACAAAATGTATAATATAAAGTAGCGTTTCCATTAAAATCTACACTAAAAACCTGTATAATATACACTTTATGGTTTTAGAAAACTACATCGTAATCGAAAAAACCTCGTTAAAAATATTAAGGTTAGACGTCCAGGATATTATTATAGGTATACATGAAAAAGTACTCAGACTCAGACAAATCATTATTCTATGATTCGAAGTCATTCTAAAAAGCTATAATTACTATAAACTTTAACGATTGATTTGATAATGAAAGTTCTTTTAAACATGGAGCAACAAATTCTTTTAACAAGTAAAATCTACAAAATTTAAAAAACCCCGACAAATTTTTTGGGTATGGAACCCTAAACTCGCACTTGAAACATATCTTAGAACATTCTCCATTAAATAACCTTCATCGGTTCATCCGTTTAGGCGCTACGATGCCACAGACAGACAGACAAACAGACACACACACATAGGGGTCAAACTTATAACAGCCCATTTTTAGTACAGGGGTTGAAAAGAAAAAATTACTTTGGCCATTCAAGCCCCTCAGAATGAGAATAAGTAAAAATATCTACCGTGCTTAACAGAACAAATGTAAAAAATCTAGAGAAACATGTCACCGAAAACGCTCTTATTCGGAACAAGTAGCGTGTTCGAAAAATTCTCAGTGTGTTTTTTCAGACTAATAGCTTAGATCTGACCTTATTGTGCATCTAAAAACGCAGCACTTTGCTGTCTCGCGGGCTAGTAATTCAAGTATTATATTAAGCAAAAACTGCCAGTTATACCTTCAGAAACAGTATTTAAGCCCTTGCTGCAGATTACTATTATTATAGGTTTGTACAAATTTGTGAATCTTTGAACAATTTGAGGCAATTTTTCACATATTTGTGTAAAAGATTGCCCATATATAAAAACTTTTTGGATTAAAACATTCTCTTTATATACAATATTTGTAGGTCTTGGTTTGTTCTACATTTTCTTTCCATAATTTCATCTTTTGTATTCGATATTCCTCAACTATGTATTTCTCAATATTTCATGCTCGATAATGCTTTGATATTTGATTTGCATGCGTTATTACAATGCATTATTATAAATCAAATCATAATTCATATTTTGTCTCACAAACCAGCCAACAAATACAGTTGCAATTAAATATCAAAATTCTAAAGAGTATCAAATGACTCAAACTGAAGGTTTTATTATAAGAGACACTGTTCTAAACATACCTACAAGAGTATACATATACGATTGTTATCCAAGTGAAACCACACACAAAGCTTTGTTTTTCTCATGAAATAAGTACGCCATACCTTTCTATTCCTTATTAATATTATGTTGCCTAGGAATAAACCATTATAAAATATACACAACTAGGATATATGAAAAACTACATAATATTTGAATATTACCTAGTGATTCATTTTATATATTCAGAAAATAAATCGTTTAAAATTTAAATAATTTCATTTTGCTAAAAATTTTTTTATCATACGCACGAGAAACTCCCCTTCGAAAAAGCATTAAAGAATCTTCCATGACACGTATTGCACAAACTAGCCATTTTTTGATCTCACCAAAACAGATGCAAACACAGTTGGATCTGCACGAGCAAAGCAGAAATTTGGTGAAAAAAAGAGAAATGTCCTGGTACATCAGGTAGGATCTGTTACTTTCATACCTTCGAACATGACTATAAATGCAGCGCTGCCTTTTTGTTTATAAGATATTTGGCAGAAAATTTAAGGGATTAATTTTAGAAGTCAAAAACTTCTTTCATTCTTTAAAGAACTTAATTTTATAGCTAATTTTACTTTTTACTGCATGATGAATTCATTATAATATTAGTTTAAAAAAGACATACTTCTGATTTAGTTAGCAACCCAAAAAGTGCGTAAGTTAAAGTTAGATACACAAACGATTGCAAAAGTTTAAGTTTCCTCTGTGAAAATATTGTAGGTTTTATCTTCCCACCCGTAAACTGTAAACTAACCATAACGTGCTAACAAGAAAATCGAAATTTGCCAGAAACTTTAATTTTTCACTAGGCTAAGATGATTTTGTTTTTAATAAGCCCAGGAAACGAAACAAAAAACTACGCCAAATTTGCATATACAATTTCTAAGACTACGGATTTAACTAAGTACGGATTTTGCGAGAGAAGGTTTTCTATTTTTTTTTTTCGTTAACTACAGGGAAATGTCTGCCAAATTCCAAAGAAACGCCGAACATAGTCACCATAATTTTCCACTTATTTCCCCCGTATAAGCCAGTTTTTTCTCCTAAACATCACGAATAATTTTAACCTATAAAATTTTAATAACGATAAAAATTGCATTTTAAGCTGTATATTTCTTTTCGAAGTCAATAATTAATATTGGAGGATTCTGGTACATTAATTAGGGTCGAATTCACAAGAACAGGTTGTTTTCTAATAATTCTGCGATCATTGTAAGATAAATTTAAGGAAAAACAAAACGATTAGTAGGATCAAGAAAAAAATTTTTTTAGAATCTAAGCTTAGACTTAAGCACAATATAATTTCTAGCGAAGAGGACCGATAGCACCTTTCATATTGTCATAATATTCTGATCATAATTCTCTTGTGTCTTTCAACAAACAAGTATTAATATAATAATTCCTAAAGATGAACATACTGACCTAAGACACAAATGACGCATACATGCAACCGTATACATTCATAAACCAAACTAAATCCATATATTTTGATTTACTAAAACATTATCTTACTACAGTACTAAACTAATGTAATAGCATGATGTATCCACAAATGTAATTTCGCTACCAACAAGCTATAAATCAGCTTGTAGTATATATTTCTAACATAAACTATCTACGTATATATTACATAGGTATGTAATAGTCTTAGACTGGGTGTTCACCTAGCTAAAACTGTCATTCATAATAACAACCAATGCCTAGTAATAGAAAAAGATTTATTGTGGGCCTCAAAGGAGAAATGTTTGATCAAATTTCATGTAGGCAATCGAAAATTTTCATTATCAAATTCCAAAACTTTTTTTGTGATTTTCTCAATTTCTTCAAAGTACCTACCCCCTTAAAAAATTGCAAAAAATCAAGAAATTTTTTATCTCCAATTTCGCTAAAACTCATTATATAAGGTTATTTTGACCAAAAAAGTACAAAAAAACGGGTACATTTGATGACTGGCCGAATAGTTTCTGAGATACGGACTAAAATCGATCCAAATATTGCGATATCTCAGAAACTCTGCATCCAATCTTTAAATTAATCAAAATTATCCCATCCACCGAGTTTCATCAAATTCTAAAACAAAATTTTTTTGCATTTTTCTCGATTTTTTCAAAGGGGTACGTACCTTTTAAAAAAATTGAAAAAAATCGAGAAATTCATTTTTTTTATTCTCAACGTAATGTAAGAGATTTAATTTGTAAAAGTAGAAGTTTTTTATTTTTTAATCTATAGAAGGTGGACATGCCCTTAAAAATTTAAATATTTTCGACAACTTTTAGAGGAGTAAAGACAAAATAATTTGGTGGACACCCAATCTATAATAAGTATATGCATACATTATAGAATACAGATATGTCACCAGATGTTTGTAAAAACGATTTTCCTGGACTTATTTACTTAATGGTGCAGGCACAAGCATTCATTGTTTTGTTTTGATGCTATAACAGCTACAACAGCATTGCAAGGCACATTGGGCTGCTGTTAGCTTGCTATAGCACTCACTTCTATATGCATGCATTTACTGTTTTGTGATTTATATTACTCTGTTTCACTTATTATTATTACTATTTTGTTCTAGGTAAATCCTTGGATATAATAGAAATTTCTGGGTACGGTGTTAATGGTATATTTCTTACATTATGTATAAAATATATTAAAAAAATAAGAAGGGTGATACTATGTAAATATTATTAACAAGTGAAATTTATTAAATTTAAAAATCCCCCACCAATTTTTCGGGTACGGAACCATAAACTCACACTTAAATTAATATATAAGAACACTCTACGTTAAATTACCTTTCAAACGAAACCAAATTAGGAGATTTTTTTGTCTCGATCTAAAATATATAAAAATCCTGACGCTATTTGATAAATATATTTTTTCATCTTTTAACGATAGTATTAAACGGTGTTAAACTTTTATCGATAGTATTAAACGGTGCTTTTATCGATAGTATTAAAAGGTGAACAATTTGATTCAATTTAATGGGAGTGAATTATAATACGAATCAATCTATTTGGGTATGGGTATGGGGTATGGAGGTTAGCGGGCCATGCTCGAGCATCGGGCCTCGAAGCAATGGTTCAGTGCACCAGCAGTAACAGAGAAAGTGGAATTTTGAAATATGAATTTTCTCCGCATCTGTCACACGCGGGAGATTGTCTTTTTCCAATCTGATGTTGGAACTTGTTCAGGTTATCATGCCCTGTGAGTAACTCTACGATGACTCTAATATCAGCTCTGTTTAGTTTCAAGATCTCCTTGCCTCTGTTACCGAGCGAGTTTCCTTCACCCAACAGGCTTTTGGCGATTCGCCCTCCCTCGTACCTGGTCCATGCCTTTAATTGTTGGTTTTTCAGATTATCTCCTAATCTGTTAAGACCTTCTTGGTATGGCATCCTCACAAGCTTTTCTTCAGTGGGAGCCATGGTGGTTCCCAGTTTGGCCAGCTTGTCTGCTCTCTCATTACCGTTCCAACCAGAGTGTCTGGGGATCCAGGTAATATTGACTTTATTGTGCCTCGCCAGGTTGTTTAGACTGTTTCTACTCTCCTTGACGAGTTGCGATGATACTGTACAGTTTGATAGCGCTTTGAGTGCTGCTTGACTGTCTGTGCAGATATTAATCACATCATCCCTCAAATTGGCCAATTGGAGGTGATCAGCACATCTCATGATGGCTACCAGCTCTGCCTGGAATACAGTATTGTAACTGTCCAATTTGAAATCAATCTATTTGCATAATGATAATTATTTTTCAACAACTCTGTACATTGTGACTGATTACAGAAATATACTTAAATGTGTTTTAGAAATAGTTTTTTTTTTATATTTATATTTTCATTTTTCCGTTTTAAACGATGGACTACTAAATTGTTTGGTTTCATTTCGTTTCATCATTTTTAATATCTATTTCTGCTGCTTGGGTTTATGGTTTGTGGATAATGTTTTAACGTACTAGATATCATTAACTGTGTTATAATTATCTTAAATGTTCGTTATGCAATGTCACATGCTCTTACTTTAAAAATATAATTACCGGTAAGTGAAACTTTTGCATGAACAAAATTCTGGTTTATCGGCGTAGACAAGTTAATTTACATATAACAAAAAAAAATCAAATGGAATTTCCTTGATATGATGAAAATAATAAAAAATTTCAGAAATTTTGACTCTTAGTATTTCTTAAAAAATATACAATTTGCAAACGTAGGTATGGCGTAAGTGTATTTGCTATAAAATTGCAAACAACACTAAACACAGGCATCAATCTGCTGTGAAATCGGTTATCACACAAATGACGGTTGCCAACTCAAAGATGAAGTCCTCTTTCAGAACATCCTCTATTTCTAGCTCAAAAACACTCAACTCAAGCGGAAGAATTATCAATTTCTTCAATCATTTGTGAACGAAATGGTAGAAGTTATATAGCGTCGCTAGTGTTTCGTTTGCACCAAAACGCATTGCCCGAAAATAATACGAACACATAGAAACTATCCAGTGCAAAAGGAACACTACTGACTTGTGACAAGCATTTGCATACATGAAGAAGAGTCTCCTTGTGAAGTCTCCATTTTCTTGGTGTGATGCTGAAGGACCATCGAATAATACACTTAGCCCTATAGACCAAGCATGGACAAACGTGGCTTACAGAAGTACCTCGGACTCCTCGGACTCCTCGGAGTAAGACCGTGGCAACCTAACCAATGACAGCCTAAAATACGAGTAAGACAGAGAGACAACATGTTTTTTTCTACCTATCTCATCACTATTCGAGCAACTGAGATAGGTAGAAGAGTCGTATACCCGTCTCGCTTCTTCCACTATGAGCAATGCGGACTTGGGTAAAGAGACACACAATAAAGTTTATGGCCCACAATAAAGTTATAACAATGGTGGCTTCGACTTAAAATAACTCGCCCATGAGTGCTATAGACTCATTAAATTTCTCAACAAGATATTCCCTAAATATAAATATTGTTATATCTATAAAAACACAATTCATATCGTTCCACTTCCACACTCATGCTTGCACTTCAGAATTTTCCCAGTGTGTTTTTTCAACATTTTTTATTGTTTTTTGCTGTTGTTACAATTGTGTATTGTTTGTTTTTTTTTTTTAAATGTTTTTTTTTTCTGTTTTTAAGTAGCATAAAATCTCATATTTATACAGTTAGATACCTACTCAACGCTCTGTGTCTATCTCGCTCGCTCATAACGTTATTTTCATGTTGTTTAATGGATTATTAGAATACGTTTATTTATATTTTTTCTGTGTTTTCTCACAAAGTGAATAAATAATAAATAATCATATTATGTGTATGCGCTGCGCTTTGTTTATTTTAACAAAATGGATTTGTAAATAAAAAAATATCTGCTTGTGAAATTGTGAATTTGAATTGAAAAATTTGTACTTCATTTAAAAAACGGATTGCGGTTAAATTAACTGAATAGTTTTTCGTATGTTGGTTATTCTAACACTTGATGGGCAAAGTTTATAACAGAAATAAAACAAATGACGAGTAGATTTTCAGACAGAGAGAAATCTTTGTGAAACTCCGTATTTCAAATTCGAAGGCAAAATAAATCAATGAAAATTTGACAATTATTCTCCATAATACAGTAGAATCTCGATAACTTAAACCTCGGTAACATAAAAACCTCTGTTACTTCAAAAAATACTATGTTCCCTTCCAATCGGAGCCCAAAACCTCTATAACTTAAAATACGCAACCTCTATAACTTAAATAAATAATCTCTGTATAGGCCCTCAGTAACTACATAGAAACATGTACATACCTCTATATTAACTAGGGTACATAGAAACATGTACATACCTCTATATTAACCTTTACCTAACATAGACACTTGATAACTAAAAACCTCTATAACTTAAAATATTTTGTGTTTCCCTTGGACTTTAACTTATCGGGATTCTACTGTAATTGATGACTTTTATTGGATGAGCACTAAACTTTTTTAGATTTAATTTTTTTAGATTGGGAAGAAAATCGATTCTGGTTTATTAAATCGAAACATTTACTTTTTCTCGAGGCAAACGTAAGCAATTGTTATATTCAAAACAATGTGGTTCGATTTTATCGCACAGAAAATTTAATTTATATTTTTCGACTACTAATTTTTATAAACAAATAAACAAACTTTTTTTTTTATTTCGAACCAAAGAAAGAAAGAAATAACGCAACATTAATTTTTAATGAATTACAACAAATAAAAAATTTATGGACGACACCATATAACATCCTTGTACGTTTTTAAACTGGTTAAATTCACCCCCTAACCACAGTCCCGCGCAAATCTTTTTAACAACAATGTCGCATACAATACGCAATAGCTACGAGCTACACAAGTAATCAGTGTAATATCGAGATGACAATTGCATATACTCGCTAGGATACCTCGTGGTCTTCTGGACTAGGGTACAAAAACCGTTTTTTTTATCGAAGTTAACAAGGCTTTGAAGTTGACAAGGCTTTGCAAGCCACAACTAGTATACTCTTTCGACTTCGAACTACTTCGTGAGAGTGTGGAAGAGGCTTACATGGTAAAATGAATACCTTAAAAGAACGCACGAACAATGCACAGTTACAACATAACTCAGAATTTCTAAAATCTATGGTTTATGGTTGCATAGTTCAAAAACTATGGCAGAAATTTTCATTATGCTGGTCATCGAAAAGTAATCTCAGAATGATTGAAAATAAAGTTTTACTTGGCGGCATGGAGTCTTTTTTGAACTGTTGGAAAAGTATGGCATACTGATTTGAACAAATCAGCATTAAATTAAAGAATGAGTCTTTAAAAGATGAACCTGTAAAAAACGCTGTACCATCATTTTCTATTCATATTACCTTATGCAATCCTTAAAGCGTTGTCATACACACGTAATGAAAGATTTGTAACTTTGTGACAGAGGCTCCAAGTCCGTTTATTTTTAACAAGGAAGTAAAAAAAACATAGCAACTAACACACAGGAAAAACAAGGACATTTTAATCAAACTTAAAAGGATAATAAAACTGTTGTAAAATAATATAATTTCGAACATGGCAAACAAGCCATCGCTTCTCCAGCTAGCTCGACATGTCAACAAAGTTTTATGATCATGTAATTTGAATTATTAATTCATCTTAAAGTTGTGTGTGTTGTAATATTAACTTAGAAGTTTAATCATCAACACTTAGCACCATTACTCGAAGCAAGCAAGCATCGAATATTCTATCTATATATATATATAAAGCTTTGTTCTAAGTTCAAATGTAGATTCTATATTGTAGAAAATAATATATGCAGATTTATTAAAAGCTATGATAATCGGAAATTGCATTTAGGTTAGGTGTTAGAATCATATCACATACACACAAACTACTAGTAATAGTCCGAGAGGTAATGATTAATTTCATACATTTGAAAGTTTGGTTCAAGAGGTGAATATGTAATCTACAGGTAGCAATGTACGCGATGTAAGTTTTAGAAATAGATTCGATAACTCGAAACCTTCAGCAAATATTTAATTTACTGTGAGAAATGTTTGTATAAAAAAAACTTTAAATAGCATTATCTATTTAAACATTTGGAAGATTTATTCCTAGTTGGAAGCAATAATAGTGTCAAAATAAATGAAACTAGCAAACAAAACCTTGCTGCTTTTGTGCTACAGGTTTGGTCGAATTCATCAAATATAAATTAATTGATATTTTTATTCGAATGAAATAAGCAGATGATCATCGCTTGGCCTAATTTCGTATAATTAACAAACACTTGACTCTTGGAGTATAAGTTAACTAACTATATGTTGTCATATAGAATATTCTCGAATAGAACGCGAATGATTTAAATATCGGTGTAAGCTATAGATTATAACTAGTTAAAATAATTACTATAATAATGATTTTGAAAATTTAAATGTGCTTTGTTATCACATCTATAACATACAATATTTAGCTACAGGATGTTTAGAAACTGGGTTACACACTATCGAGAACTCTATGCAAATTGTCTATGAATTAAAACTTTCCTTTAAACTTGAGCACAATTGTTGCCTTCAGCTTTCTAAATGTCTAAGAATTTAATTGTAAAATACTTTACATTTTGTTTCATTGATTGAAGATATCACAAAATGATAAAGGATATGGTCTGATATCGAGGATGGGGGTAAAAATCGTTTCTAGAAGAAAACCAATGTAATGGCTTTACTTACCTTAGCGGGGGGTCAATATTTATAAATATAATGTATTAAGAGATATTCACAAAAAAATTGATTTTCGAAACTTTTGACCTTGAATATCTAAGGATCTGCACTCTCAATTTGTACTCTCAAAATAAAGATTTGTATAAAAATTCAGCTTATTCCGTTCGATTCCGAGCTAAAATCCTAAGATGATTGGAGTATAAGTATGTAAAGTGTATAAAATGTCGTATTCCGTTTCGTTTACGTTTCATTTATACACTTTAAAATAAGTGTTAATAATAGGCTTGAACAAGAGATAAAATAAATTATTCTATAGAAATTCGGTAATCCATCTAAATACCTATATATTCAAATTTGATGACAACATAACATATACAATATTATACATTTAATTTCATGTAGATTACAACAATGTCCCTTTTCTTCACCGACGGCGTATCGAACCGATTCGACCGGTAATGTTATATTTGACTATGCGACGAATTATTTTACCAAAATTTATATTTTACTTACTAGAAAAAGGGAAAATCGGGCACAGTGGAAGACATTGGTAAGTTATTTAAATGGTAACTTGTTTTTGAAGAAAAGCATAGCAAATTATTTTAAATCGGTACATTTTTGAAACTAATGGTAGCCAGATACGTTACTTTTATTAAGCAATATGCATTTTTGATAGCTTCTCATTTACACACTTGATTATTTAAAGCTTATGACTTGAAGAAATCGAATAATTTGAATAGCTTTACAATAAATAAGGTAAATGAGTCAATATTTTTAGCACATAATCAAACCAAAAGCCACTTTTTCAATAAATTCTGTCTAGAAATGGGAAGGGTAAAAACCTTGAAAAGCTATTCTCCAATTATATGATCAGATTGTAAGGAAATATTTCCAAAACTAAAACAAACAAAAATGTCTCAACTATCCCCAGTTTCCTCTGATCACCAAGATGAAATTCTATATGGTATTAGTTACGGCCTAATAAATTCTTTTTAAAAGTACTTGAAATATAACGAGCAGAAGAAATTTTATATTACTGTACCCTTTTTTAAGACTAGGATTTTATTAACTTTACATGACATTTCAATTTCTAGAAAGGAATAGTGTTTTTCTTTTCGTGTTTATTTCGAAATATTTTTTTTCTTTTTTAATACTTTATAAATGACTTTGTTAATTGAATTTCTCAGTTTTTATTATTTTTTAGTGAAAAATTATTATTAATTTTTAGTGGAACGGACTAGTCTAGTATAACGTGAAGTAAAATCGTGAAGGGTTCGTTCTTCTGTTTAGATTACTTTGAAAACAACATAAAAATCGCTATAATTAAAAAAAATTTGGGATAGGCATAGTATTTGACATTTATTTGGAAATTTGAGAGGCTGCTGTAAAGGGTAGTCCTGAAAATTTCCTTTATAGTAATTTTCATGGCTTATTCGTAAGCTTATTTGCTGAACACTTATTGAAGACGCTATTCAAGTTAGAAATGAGAGTCGGGCAAAATAATGTTTTGCATTTTTTATTAGATCCTTCTTAAAACAAATTAAAACATGGTTCTAAGTAGTTTATCCAGTTTATATTTGTTGAGCAATTCATTATGTGATGACTAAGACAAAAGCCAAGACTGTATTTGACCCTTTTTGTTTAACAAATTTAGTGTGTAAAGTATCTTGCTATGCTAGAAAGAAGCAGTTAATTATAAAAGGATCAAGACCAGTGGGTAAGACAAGGAACAAAGTTCAAGCCTAAGTGGGTAAGATCAAGACAGTCAAATTAGTCTTGTTTTGGTCTTGGTACACATAATCGTTTTCAGGTTATGAAAATTTTTGTAGAGAAAAAGGTTGTTTAAGCACGAGCACGACAGAAGACTCTCATAGTTCAAACCGTTTTGAAATTTTTAAAACATAAAAAATGTCTTCAAAATGTAAATATCAAAAATCAAAACTACCCAATTTGTACACATTACAACGACCCTGTAAATTGTAAATTGGGGGTAACAAAAATGAATATTCAACCATAAAAAAAATATATAATTTTTAAATAACAATTATCAAATAATTTTCACACGACTGCGTCTATGATGACGGATGGTTTGAAGTATTTTAAATGGAAAAATCATTCATACATTTTCACACATTTAAACATAACTAATAAATCATATTATTATCCCTTAAATAATACACATACCCTCATTTTACTACCCTTCACATATCTAAAAATAAACTCATATGATTTTATCAATAATATTTAATATGATTTTATACAGGGTGTCCTTATAGCTTCATTCGCTAGCGATTCTTTAGACAGGAACGTACTTAATGAACACAGGAACAAAAACGACCTCGCACAAATCTTGTGGGGATTTTATCACTGTCAAATGTACTCAAATTGAATGAATAAGACTATCTAAATACAAACTTCTATGAGTTATGGGCGTTGAAATATCAATACAAGATTTGTGCGAGGTTCTTTTGAGAAAAAGTCTTCAAAAATAATAAAAAAATGATACAATGCGTACGTAGTTGAAAAATTTTAAGGAGAGACGAATGTTAAACGAAGTTCAGATTTCCGGTTATTTACAAAGCTTTGTACTGATTGAAATGGCGAACAAAATTAAAAATAAAAACTCGTTCAGTTTGTCCTTAAGGCAGTACAAACGTGATTCTTAAGTCCATAAAAACATGCTCCCATATTCGTGCAATATTTGTTACAACATTTGTTATTTCGTTGCACAGTCGCGACCAGATCAGGGTTGAGAAAGACCCATTTTGAGAAAGATATCGAAGACTCAAATATAGACATAAAATACATAAGTTTGTACCTATTCTTGACTGAAGTGTATGAAGCAATAATATATTGTTATCTTCCCAGAGAAAGTTAATGTAATGAACCGATTTCGAAAATATCCAGTTTTACATACTTCCGCGGTTTCAAAGCCGCAATATCCGAATCAAACCTCTTCAATGTGATGTCTGTGTGTGTGTGTACGTATGTGCATATGTTCGTTCGGATTCTTTCGTCTCGATTATCTAGCGAACCAGTTATGACATTAACACGTGACTGAGTTTATTCGACACGTAATTGCGTATTTAAGAACTGAAAGAGTTTTCAGCAGAATTAGTTGAGCAGTTTTTTAACGGTTATAAAAAAACTGAAAAAAACTGAATAAACAGAATCTGGAAAGTGAATAAAACACATCATTTATCTATCGAGATAATGATCGTTCCAGTATAAGCTGCACTACATGTTCGAAGAATAATCTATGAAGGCTAACAAGAACTTTTTTTAATGTTTTCCTCCCTCTCGGAAGCTAGTCGTGTGGACTACAGGGGTCGCACTCACACGACTTCAATAACACACCGATTATGTACTGCCAATTTATCTTTGAAATGTATTATTGAGGTATGCTTATCGAATTGTGGGATGTTCTGTATATGAACCCCCATAAATATTTGTACCAGTATTCTACATCCCTTTTAAAATCTTACACACATATTAACCCTCCGTTATTTTCGAATATTAACACATTTCTGAAGTGCAATGCGAAAATAATCTGTATTTAATAATTTACAACATAAATTTGCACTTTATTGATGCCTATTTAAATTGTAATGTGATGTTTTTAGATGAATTGATGGAATTTCCTTCCTATGTGTTCTTTACACTTATCTAGACATCACCCTTTTCGAAGATATATATTAAAATTTTTTATCCTCTTCGAATTCATGGTAAATTTAAGATGTATCGCTAATTTTACTTCCTACCTATGAAGGTAATATACTAGAGTATTTTCTGCATAGTTTTGGTTCATTTTTGATTTCGTAATTAAAAAAAACTTATTTTACTTTCGTTTTTTCCAAGGGGTATCCTTCACAGATATATTTAATGAATGGATGCAGAGTTTCTGAGATATTGCAATATTTGGATCGATTTTAGTCCGTATCTTAAAAACTATTCGACCAGTCATCAAATGCATCCGATTTTTGTACTTGGGTCAAAATTACCTTATATACTGAGTTTTATCGAAATTGGCGATAGAAAAAATTTATCGATTTTTTGCAATTTTTTAAGGGATACCCCGTTGAAAAAATCGAGAAAATCGCATAAAAAACTATTTGTTTTGGAATTGGATGAAACTCGGTAGATGGAGTAATTTTGATCAAACATTTCGAAGAAGAAACGGTTGTTACACTCGATCTTAGAAATTTACAGCTGTTCAGACGCGACTAACTTTATTTAACACTACACATGGACCTAGACTATTATTCATAACGTAATTATATTCAATGTTATTTCGAGGAAAAATTTCGATTACCTTCCTCTCCCATTCAAGTACTTATCATATCACATTATGGCACGATGAGGGTTGATAGATACAGAGGTAATGGGTATCCGATATTATTAAATTCGTCATCATTTTCAATTGAATTCGTAAACGCTTTCCACTTGTCATCTTGTCGATACGTTCAATCGAACACATATATGTATTTGAAATCAATCATTCAATAATACATCAAATTCAACAAAATATACACTTAATCACAATGAATTTGCTTTCACGAATGTAATTTAGAAATGGGGAATGAAAGTCTCTCACCCTTAAAACATATACTTAATAAATACATTAAAATGGAACGACTATCGTCATGAAGGTTTTATTATAAAAAATGTACACGGAGAAATATTTTCGGTGATAATGGTGTTATTAATGAATAATAATTTAAAGAACTAAAAACAACACGCTTTATTGCACTAAAAAATGGAAAAAAACTTTAATTGTAATGTAATTTTTTTAAATTAAAAATTATTCCTTTTTTTTAGTGGAATAAAGCGTGGTGTTTTTTTAACCTTTTTCTCCTTATTATTTAGTCTCGATAAGTTAAAATTGTGTACTCTTTGGGTTACAAAAAAAAAAATATATTCTCGTAGCTGAGTTTCGATCTGACAACCTTCCGCATGAGGAGTGTATCCCATAGCTACTACAGCATTTGGCCGTTGTAATTACTATCAAGATAATTTTGTTATCCTAATAATGATTAGATTTTCAATCATGGTAATCCCAGTCAGAATACAAGGATAAAATTGTTAAATTATTGAATTGTCATCGAACATTGGTACCTGTGTTTTCATACTCTTTTGAATCGGACAATTAGGAGTAGTTTAAACTTCACTTCTAAGGTTTTATTACATAATTAGTTAGTTACAAATGAAGTTAATATAAGCGTGTTAAAAATTGAACATTTAACAGTGGGCCAAAAGGAAATCTCCAATGACACGACCTTTAACTTCCTGACTTTTTAACGGATCTATCTATTTTAGTATCCAAAAGTCATCACAACCCTATTGCTATAGGAAGAGGCTACATAACAGCAACTTATTTTCTTAGAAACAAATATTGGACATACTATTGTCAAGATCGCGTCTATCAATTTTTCCTTTAGTAAGGTTCTAGTAGACGAGGGCTCTTAAGAGAATCCCGGAAAATTTTTATTGCATCACAAGCTTTAATTGATGAATCCCTAAAAGTGAGCTTGAACAATAGTTTCTCTAATTTAATAAAATGTTTGAAAAAATTTATCTTGTCTTTCGAATAAATTTGTTGAGACCTGTTTGATCAATTTAATTAATATTTTGTAATTTGCATGCAATTTTAAAAGTGTATATTCAATCAATAAAAATATAACCTGTATGCTTATGTGCTAGTATGTGCACACATTGTAAATTAAAAAGTTTTTCACTATGTAAACTAATTTGAATTTAATTTTAAAATTCGAAGAATTTTACTCTCTCATATGAGAAAATGTGTTAATAATAATATTTTATCATTACATACATACCTAAAAATACAGATAAACAGTTACAGATACATATAGATATAATAATATACAGTTACAGTTGCTACAGTTACAACATCATCTAACAGATTAATGTAAATAATTTTAAATTACATTTATACAACCAAACATTATATTATTATATTACGTAGGGGGTGCCTAAAAACACACAGAGTGTGTAGGAATACATATTCTCAAATTTAGTCAGATCGATAAAACATACACTGAAGAAAAAAAAATTATTAATATCAACCGATATGAGGTTGTCTCAACCTCGTCGCAATAGCAAATAGTAACCAAATCCTATATTTAAAGCAAACGCAAAGAAATAGTCTTTTAATTCGTCGATTGGAATTATATTTAAGAATAAATCAAAATAGAAAGTCGCACACATTTCTGATACACTCGATACACAAATATATTTATATGAATATTGAAGGGTAGTTTTCTAAATGTTGGTTGTTCGAGTGGTTGGTACGTAGTTGTTATTATTAATGATGGGGTGTAGATTATTTTATAATTTAACTAAATAAATAAATGCTATTTTGTGTGTATAATATTACGAATTTAATTTAAATATTATTATTATTATATTATTTATATACATTTATATAGTATATGTACAGGATGGGGTGTAAGTAGATATATGGCAATGAAAAGTATTGGTTTCTTTATTATAAGCCATTGATTTGTAATGTGTTTAAGGAGATATGCAAGGATTGAATAATACTAGGGATTTCAAAAAAACTTTATAAATACATTTTTTTATTAACAAAGTTTCATCACAAAAAATTTCTAGGTCATCAGACTTTTTATTATTGTTTTATTGTCAAAGTTGGCTGAAAAAATGATGAATCATATAGGTTATCCTTTTCAATTGGATATTTTTATATCAAAAATCTAGAGAGTGTGATGAAAAACTATCTAAAATATTTAGACAATCTTGTAGTTTATAATAATACCATAAAAATATAAAGTTGTCGATGACATAAAATAAATTTTTATTTTTATATTTGTATATCTACTTACGCTTCACTCTGTATTATGTACTTTGTATTTGATTTAAATGTTTGTGATAAATTATATTTACGTTAATATTGGATTTCTTTTGCAAAGATTTACTAACAAAATAAATTTTATGAAATTCTGATTCTTTAAACCCTTCTTTGTAAATATGTTATTCGGTAAACAAAATGTTTTGATTTTGTGTATTTAAGTTACAAAATAAATCTAGTTTATAAATAATGAAAGGAAAGTTATTGACATTAAAGTTTACCCTTCTATTTGTAGTTATACCTTCAGTGTATCGGACTTTGTGAAACAACAAGAACGTTTCTGTGGGACGCTAAGTATGCAAAATTGTTTACTGATTAAATTTTTTTATCTGAGAGCAATTGAAATAAAACAGAGAATGTAACTTTTTTAACGCACCGGTTGTCGCATGGAAAATTTTGGTTTATTGCACGGTACATACCTACATATAAACCAAATACATGCTTTACAGTCAAGTAATGAGTTATTTTTGGTTTTACAATAACACGCAACTACAAAAATATATAATATATTGTGTGCAAGCGCTGCTTATACATTTGATAATATAGATATCGCTCTTCAATCATCAATACTCTAACTATAGTCGTCTCTGTCCATCAAATGATGGATTTTCGACGAATTCATTAAATTAAAATTTTGTTTTTATATCATCGGCAACCTTGTATTTTTATGGTATTATTATAAACTACAAGATTGTTTAAATATTGAGATAGTTTTTTATCATACTCTCTAGATTTTTGATATAGAAATATCCAATTGAAACTGATAGCCTATATGATTCATCATTTTTTCAGCCAACTTTGAACGATAAAATAATAATAAAAAGTCCAGTGACCTAGGAATTTTTTATGATTTTTGGAAACTATGTTAATCAAAAAATGTATTTATAAAGTTTTATTAAAATCCCTAGTATTATTCAATCCTTGCATATCTCCTTAATACATCACTCAAAATATATGAATGTATACATTGCTTCCCAGAATCTAGGACATACTACACATTTGAGTATCCATTTGATATTAGATTGGTAGTCACTCGTATACAGTGTATTTGTATTATTATTATTACTATTGGTCCTGATGGTTATATATTACTATTTCGTCGAATCCACGTTTTGAACTAAATTGGCCAAATGGGACCAATAATTTCTAAATGACAGATGGATTGGATGATATAACTATACTAGTATAGTATACATATTATATTATATAGCCCAAGCATCAGTAAAGCATACTATTGATATTGATACATGTGTATAATGTTATGTATGCTCTAATAATCTAGCTTACTTTATCTAAATATAGCAAGCCATCTCATTCTAAAATATTATTGGAAATTCTATATATTCTACGTGAAAAAAAAAACTACTTCAATGTACAAAGCAGTATTATATTGATGAAAATTATTAATTAAAATTTATCTTAATTAAATTCCATAAAGCTCAAATTTTATAGTGAGACAGGACCATGTGAGACTGAAGTAACATCATGATAGATTTATAGTCCATAAAATGTATCTAGTTTTGCTAATTTTAGGATTTTAATATCCATATCTTATATATAGAATAAAACAAATGAGAACAAACAATTGACTGAGTTAATTGTTGAAATACCATGTATAAACAGTGTTGATTATTCTATCACATGAGACATACACACATGTCACACATACATGACTGATATTCCCATATAAAACATACTACACAATTTGCGCCCGCACGGGTAAGCAGTGATGTTTACGAAAAAATGTTTCAAACAAAAGTTGTTTATTTTTCTATAAGGAACATTTTTTATATACGGTTTATAAGATATTACTTAGAAACCTACAATTATAAGTCAAGAAATTAATCGTTGCAGAATTGAAATATTTTCAATTTGAAGGTGGAAGTAATGCGAGTATTTTTCATATCAGATTATTTTTCGCGTATATTTTACAAAAAAAAAAAAATTGCTTTACACTGATTTTATCATTACCCATAAATATGTAACCCAAATATTGCGTGCTCCGTTTTTTTTCTAAATGAAATTTACTACTTTCGAAAAAATTCCATTCCTTTTTATAAATCCATTTTTTATGAGATAGGTTGGCATTTTTGGAAAAGTTTTGTTCATCTATTCTTATCCAACAAGCTACTTGTATGTTAGGAGCATTTTTTTTAACAGATTTGCGTGGCCTTGTTAGAGATTCATAAATAACAAAGTTAAAGGCAGATAAAACTTATTCTGATTTTAAATGACGAATTTTTTATGATAAGGAAACATAAATTGATCTTTATTCATTTATGACTTTCCCAAATTGCGGTCTTTATTGTCCGTCAATTTCAATTCAAACATTTTGAGACAAATAAAAATTTTAAAAAAGCGACCTTAAATAAAATATAAACAAGTGAAATACACAAAATTAAAAAAATCCTCGACAACTTTTCAGGAACGGAACCCCGACGAATACCTACTCTTCATTTAATTACCTTTTTTCCTTAAAGCCTTTTCCAAACTAAGCCGGTTTTGAAGATCATCGCAAATTTTTTAGTTTTTTTGGATACGGAAACTTTAGCTTGACTTGAAAAATCGGTTTATCTGTTTAGGCGCTACGATGCCACAGACAGACCGACAGACAGACACACATAGTGATCAAACTTATAACACCCCTTTTTGAAGTTCTGGGGTTAAAAATAAATTTAAATAAAAACTTAAAAAGCTATTCACTCGATTACAGATAAAATAATTATAAACCAATAGGCTGAAATCAATTGGTTTTATTCAATGAAAAACGCTAATTATTTTCAATGATAAAAACCAACCAATTTATTTTACAATTTGCAATTGTGTTAAAACTGTTATCATAAAACTATAATAACTATGTAATTATTATAATGAGTGGAACATTATTGTGATACATAATGTAATTTGAGAGTTGACATTAATGCTTCATTCAAATAACAACAGCAATATTATATAGAGCTCGAATCGAATATTTATTACGTTGATGTACAGAATATTATCGATAAAATGTTACAACCGTATAATATATTTGAATGTGTGTTTAGAATATATTTCTAGGTCTATGAAAATGATTTTCAATCTAAAACTTCATTCATTCAGAAGATAACAAATTTTTGAAATTTGCACAATAGGGAATATTCATGAAATTTAAATTTAGTTCAAATTTTTCGTAATTTTATAGGCTGCACATTTCAACTAAACCATTATTTTAGTAATTTATAATTTATAATTTTTTATTCTCAAATTCAGTGAGAAGAGTAATTTATAATTTTTTATTCTCAAATTCAGTGAGAAAAATTCAAGTATTAGCTTGTCAAATTCGTTGGCATTCTGTATGGTATTAATTACTTATCCGTTGTGTGCGTAGTCATGGTAGGGACAATAAAATCGATGCCAGTGTTTCCAGTGAAAAATTTTGGCGATAAAGCAAGCTGTTGTGACTAATTTGCAATTCTTTACATGTTACTGTTATAGAAAATGTCAAATTAAAAACACTAATTAATTAAGCTTAAAGAAATCAATTTGCACAAATATTATTTTTCAAATGTAAATTATCATAATTATTTATTTAAATTTGTGAGACAATAATATTCAATTTTCAATGTAAGTCATAAATGCAATCCATACAATTATATATACAACCATACAATTCTATAATTAAGTAGTGTATCGTTGCCATGGAAGAGCAATAAAACTCACACACGGTGAGAATATTTTGTATGATATTACATTGAGTTATATTATTCTAACGACTTTTTATTAGAAAACTTAATAATAATGAGTGTAAATTCTGTGTTGTAAATTCATTTTTTTAAAGTGTAAATTATACATTGAACTGTCACCAATTGACAGGTTATATATTAATACGTCATCAACAGAGAGCGCCAAAAGACTGCGTTTAAACATCTCAAATTTATTCTGTATTTTAAATATTTTTTTACACTTTATTAACGCATTTTTAAACAGTGTTTATATTACCATGTATATGAAATATACCGAGGTATACTAAGTTTAGTCCCAAGTTGGTAACGCTTAAAAATAATGATGCTAAGAACAAAATTTTGGTATAGGTGATCATAAATTCACCTAATTAATCCATTTCCGATTGTCTGTCTGTCTGTCCGTCTGTCCGTCTGTCATCACAATTACTCAAAAACGAAAAGAGATATTAAGCTGAAATCTGGTGAAATGCTTTACAGCGTGCTGAGGACGTAAAAAGTGAGGTCGAGTTCGTAAATGAGCAACATAGGTCAATTGGGTCTTGTAAACCGTTAAAGATAGAACAAAAGTTTAAATGTAAAAAAAAGTTTCTTATAAAAAAATAAACCACAAAGTTTGTTTGAAACATTTTTTCGCAAACTTCAATGTTAACCCATGAGAGCGCAAATTATGCGCAAATTGTAGTATTATTTGAGTATATCAGTTATATGCGTATGACATGTATGTATGTGTAATGTGATAGAGTAATCAACACTGTCTATACATGGTATTTCAACAATTAACTCAGTCATTTGTTTGTTTTCGCTTGTTTTTACTATGTTCTAACGGTGTAAGCAATGAATTAAAAATATAAAAAAATACATGAATATTCCCTATTGGATCGATCCCGAGTAGGTTTAAAAGCTAATATTTTTTATAAACATCTTAAAACAGGTTGAAAATATTTGCCAGGTGATATCGTTAGTACAATATATCGGTTCACATCATTATTAAACATATACAAATAACTCTAACCCGTATCAAATTTATCATATAGTGCATGCATTGAAAAAAAAAATTTATATTTCTAATTAAAGGTTTGATCGATTTTTATATTATTTTGTGCTAGTCAATGCAAAAAAAATCCCTGACCAAAAGCCTGCCTGCTGTACGTACAATTGTGTAATTTGGTATGCGATGCGAGTTATGTGTGCTACCATATGTCATAATATATAAATTTTAACATATTCCAATTTTTTTTTTGTGTTCATACAGAAAATTGCATTATTATGTACTTTTTTTTGTTTTGAATTATTTTTATGATTTTTGTGAATAAATTTATTGCTCATTTATTCTCGTTTTTTTTTTTTTTGTTTCAAAATTCTCGAGGCAAGAAATATGAAACTAAACATTTACTAAAAGTAGATTTGCATGAAGTATTACAAAGAGATAGTTTTCAACGACATAAAGTTGTAAAAAAAATTTCTTGTAGAAACGTTAGTAGAATCAGGTTTTAAAAACCCTAAGCCTGACCTAATTTCCAACTAAATTTTTAATACTTTGTGGGGTACAATTACCATCGAAAATGATTTTTATCAAAATCGAAAAAATTCCGAAATCTTTTTTACTACCGAATTCGATAAAAATTATATTTTTGACTAATTTTGACCTAAAACTTACGATAATCATATTGAAATTAACGCGTGGGATAACGTTTTGCGAGGTAAAGGCTAAAAAGCGTCCTTTATTCGAAACCTTTAGGATCCAAATCAAACTAAGCTCATATTTTGACAACCATTAGCCTGATTCAATTTTAAACCAGGTTTTATTACTTTAAGGGTCTTATTACCTTTGAAAATGATTGATGATTTGAAAAATAATTTGATATTTATGTCAAAATCTAAAACATATAATATTTTTCGATTGTCTCGAAATTTTTTAAAATACCGATAATTTTTTTGATAACCGAATATGGTAAAAATCATATTTCTGACCTTAAAATAACGAAAATCATATTGAAACTAACACCTGGGATAAGGTTTACAAGTTAAATGCTCAACAAGTATCCCATATTCAAAATCTTGAGAATCGAAAGCAAGATAAGGTCATTCTTTGAAAACCATAAGTCTGATGCAAATTTCAACGAAGTTTCCATTACTTTTGGGGTCCAATTACCATAGACAATTATATTATAAGTCGAAAACTAAAAAATATTTTTCGATTTTCTATAATTTTTACTCAAATATTTTATTCAAAACATAAACTACTCGAACACACCATATTTATAATATTTTAATATTCAATTTTAATATTTATTAGCATTATAAACTGGACATTCAGTTCTCTCTTTACTTTAAATAGCGTATTTGAAAGTCTGTTATTTTAGAAGTAAACATACCAGAACTGAAAACAAGCTAAACATATCAACCTTAAAGCTAAAATATCGTTTAAGTTTATTCCAGTATATAAAATGGGTATATATTATTATGAATATTATTATTAGCTATCAAACCATAAACCATTACTCAAGTGAATACACATCAAAACCCCTTTAGTTAAACATCTTTTAGCTCCTCATACCCTCCGCCCAAAGTATGGCTATTGGTATACTTCTGCTACCATTACACGATATTAATTCATGTTGTCTAGTCTGCCTTAGAGGTTACTTGTTACCAAATTTGTAAACATAGCCCATTTAGGCGTTGCTCATATCTTATCGTAAATAAAATTGTTGTAGTAAAGTCGCTGAAGGTTCATATGAAAAAACTTCAATACATTTTTTATGCTAAGGTTGTTGCTCGCTGGCGAAAACTATGAATGCAACCCTTAAACCATCTACAACATCTAAAAAAAATTCAAAAATTTTCTAAGAATATTCTCGGTTAGCAGAAAACAAAAAATCATCCAAAAATATCAAAAGAGAAGAAATCGTCAATCATAGCTCGAGCCCTACATACTGTGAAAAGAGCTAATCCTTAACCTATTAGCTCAGTTCTAGACCTTCACAGTTGTTGGCTCTAATTCATTGATTTGTCCGGACAGACCGATCGGAGTTGCCTTTCCAGCATGCAAATTTGACACTAAATGAAAACAGTGGAAAAATTCTGGATCTAGCCTGGGTTGATGGTCTTTAGTGGACTAAACCAAAAGCTCTACTTGAATCAACGATACATAAAGGTTTCTGTAATCTTAAAGTTAGAGTAAAAGCGGATGTTGTCACAAGATCTACCAAAACAAAATGTTTCTTGCCACTTGAAGAAAATCTCGATAGGCAACACATTGCAATAAGTTGGTTGTCCTTACTTCTGGAAATATTACTTGTGTTGTGTAAGACAACTCATTTGAGAATCAAATAAAATCGTATTTAATTTTGTTTCTTCTATCGCCTTGACTATAAAAATATCGCAACATTTTATATCGGTTCAGGTGTGTTTCGACTAAGTGTTTTCTTGTAAGGTGAGAGAAATGTAGCATCAGCAGTTCGTGTAAAGGTGTATTTTGAAATAAAATACATTAAATTTTTATATATTTTAAGTATGCGTTTCACATGGTTCGGTTCTTTTTAAAATATTTACAATCACTTGGAGTCATATTAAATTTTATATGTTTTTAGCTTACTAGTTACTATAAATATACAGGCATACAAATTACTTTCTTTGGTAACTGAGTTTTTTTTGGACTTAAAGAGTAAAAGAATTTATTGTTATGAGTAAAGATCAGTTGAGAAATTATGATTATATACAATATATATTGGTTCAGAAAAATATTTTAAGTGTTTTATATAAAAATTATTTGCGGTCTGTAATAAGAGAATAATAAACATGATGTCGGGGCTTAAGTTATTTTTCAAATTTATTGATAACTTAATTCCATGATCTAGTGGGACTTGATGTAAGTTTGACGATCTTGCTGGTGATGCCAGAGGCAGGGTACCATCTTCTTAAAGTTTACAAGAGAAAAAGAGCAAGAGTTATCGTGGAACACCCGAGGAACTATACTCTTTACGCTGTAATGCTTAAGAAATCTATTGATATTGACCATGAGAAGCGGACACCGTAACCACAAAACCACGGCTATAAATATTTCAAAACAAGAAACTACAAAATATTGTCGATCGGAGGGTCGGTGTCGGAAGGTTATCGAAAGAAAACTTAAAGCACAAAAAACTATGTTTTAAAAATTTATACTGTTTGCTTGAAAAACCTTATTTTTAAAAGCCAACAAAATGAAACGAAATAAACACAGTGGCTCGCCTTCTGTAAAAGCGAAGTAAAAGACGAAAATAAAAGTAGCGGTATGGTTTCTTTATACGAATTATTACACTTGAGTATACTTTGTCTTTCATATGAAAAAGGTAATAACTATTTATGACTATTAAAGTATACATTTTTAATAACATACTAGCTAGCACTAGCAAGTAGTAAGTGTAGCAACTATCTTAGCACTAATTTTAGTTAACGATATTTTATTTGCACCACAGAGTGTACAAGAAAAATTCGAAAAAATTGCGTATTGAATTCTTCACCCTTTTCGAATACAGAAATGTTCAAACAACTCAAGCTTGAAATTAATTTGTACTGAAATAATAATCACAACACATGAAAAATGGTTTGTTTTAGGCTTCTGTCTCACGGGCATTGATTTAAACGTACGTATTGTGGACCTTGAACGGAACTTTGTTACTGAAATAGACACCACGATCTCTTACCTCAAACATTATGGAAATGCAGTGTTCTGCGATTTATACGTGTCCAGCGATTTTCGTATCAAAGAATAACTTAATTTCAAAATACAATGTTAGTAGAAAATAGACAAATGCCTGTAATAAAATGAAAAAGTTTCATGAAACATTCTGTAATTTTTCCTTAATGTTGTTTTGTGTTAGTAACGATGACAGTATATAAGGACAGTGGGTAAGGACAGTCGTCCAAAACACCATACTGCCATAAACAAACTCAAGTACGTATATTTAAGTATTATATACGTATTTTTATTTTCATGTTTATAATGAGACGTAAATAGTTTAAAATTATTATTGTCTTGTTTCATGTTTGTTACTAAACTAAAGTGAACTACACCAGAGGGCACAAATGTATAATAATTAAGAAATATGGTTTATATTATAGCGGGTTCTAAAGTTCTGAGAATAGGGTAATGTATAGTACCCAGGATATAATCGAACTTAAATCATTTTATACTTTTTATCATGGTATTGCTTTCTAAAAAGAAGGAAATTTTATGAAAGAACTATTACTTCATCCATTATCTAAGAGTATACAGGGTGTTTTATAATTGACAACAGAACTTTCGCTTCCAGAACAAGCTGAGAAAAATAAGAAGAAAATGTTCGTAACGAAATTTGGATCTGAGGTCTTATTTGCGAGATAAATTCCCTAGTCTTTCTTATATTACATTACATTACAGTTTCTTAAAAAACATATATACAGTCTTGGAATAACAATGTTAAAGTAAATTACCATGGGTATATTTTAAAATGTGGGTTTGAAATACATATAAACATAAATATTTTGCCTCTAGATACAACACTCTCCCTTATATAGGAAAATAATAACATTTTTAGCGAAAATTTATTATAAGGATATTTTATTATGTTTTATACTTTTTAATAATGAAAGTCTTTATTTTTTGAAAAATAAATTTGTTAGTGGGTTGGGGTTTCTAAGGTTATTATTTTAAATGATAATTTCTGGAACAGCTGAGGTCTGATATCGTTAAATTTAAGACCCTACCTAATATTTGAAAAATTTATATAAGGTCTCCTGATGATATTTCAACAGTTTAATATAACTCATAAAGTAGACCGTGAACCTTTATTACAGCGAAATTTCGATGATTCTTTTTGACGATTGGTAAAGTCAAATTTAGACATAGTATCGAAAATTGAGGTTTTAACACTGGCTTGACTGAAGAACTCATAAAAATCAAATTTTGTCAATTTTTGTTTTACACAAAGTCTCTTTAATATCCTGCCGTTCCAAAATGATTGTCAAATAGTCCAAAATATTTTCTACGTCATCATGTATATTTGTCCCTCTCTGTTCTCACATTATTAGAGCTTATGTTTGGTTTATAATGTGTGAGACAAGGAATCTAGGAACAGAAAAGGACAAACATACATGGTGACGTCGCATTCTTTCGGTCTACTAAAATATATATAAATTAATACTCCATTTTCCATAGTCATCGCATCACGCGTGAACAAATGTAACAATTTGACTAATTTTTTTTTTTGTTATGTTAATTATTGAGCGGAAAATTTAAGATAAAATATAGAATGCAATAAATGGTGGAAACGCATATAAATAACGCATTACGTTATCTCTTCATATGTACTATGCATTTATCTGCGCTCTCACCATATTTATCAAAAATGGTGCGCAGGTATTTGAATAGTATTGAGGTATAATTTATTATGAATCAGGTATTGCGTATCAGGTTCGGTCGTTTAGCTAATAATCGCTGAATAATAGTTACAATTAATTAAATTGTTGACGAAACGAAGTTCATCGGGTCAGCTAGTAGACAATAAATTCGATAAATTTTCATTTCGTGGAAATTCAATAAAAATATCTCTAAGCATATTTATGAATATTTCAAAATTCATCCAATAATAAATATTAAAAAATGTTGAATATTTAAAAAAAATTTCTTTCTTCAAAGAGTACATTTTAATTATGTTACAATTTGTTATGTGAGTGACATCTATCGTTCATGTTTTAATAAATAAAAGAGGGATAGATGGATGAGATTGATGGTGGGTTGAATGTAGATAGATGCTGTTGATGTATGTATCATTGAAATTTGACTTTAATTAATTGAATATAATAATAAAATTAATAATAATTTAAATATAATTAATGAATTCCGTTGTTCAATTTACATAATAAATAATTAATATTATTACATTCAGTCTATATGAATTTCTATATAGAATTCTGTTGATATTCTATACGAAGATATACTACGAGAGATAGTGACCTGTTTTACCCATTCTAATCCTGTACTGTTTAAGCATATTTTATAGCGTGATATAGAATCAAACACGAATGGTAAAAAGCGTTGGATTCATATGACTGAATTTAAATAAAAATATTTCGACATCATGTAAAATAATAAATAATCGTCTTTTGACTTATTTGGAGCCTTAAAACCTCTTCCGAGCCGAGCCGATTTGGAAGATCATTGCCAATTTTTAGTTTTTTCGAGTAAGGAACCCTAAATTCGCACTGAAAAGCTAAGAAGACTCTCTATGAAATTACATTTCAAACCACAGATGCCACAGACAGACAGGCAGGCAGACAAACACACAAAGCAGTCAAAGTTTAAACACCCCTTTTTTTAGTTTGGGGGTTAAAAATGAAGCAACATAATCGATAATGAATGTGTTGATTCAACATTTGCTATTCACAACATGTTAAAATTCCAATTTGTAACAATCAATTACATAAAACCCTGCGCTTGTAAGGGCAGTCAGGTTAGGTGAGGTTATATTGGCTGTCCACAAAGGACACACTTAGGCTATAGAGCCCATTGTGATACCGTATGTGTTTTACCACGTATCCGCTGATAATTTCATTTATCAGCTTCTCAATTTCAGAGGCTGAGTGCACCTCCTTCATGCATATACCATGCACTATACCAGCTGAATAATTATATTAGTTTTGTTGCGACGGCGGGAATCGAACCCGCTACCCTAAGCATACTGCGGATGGAATTAGTAACGCCCTAACCATCTGAGCTAATAGGGTACCGAGAAATTTGTCCGATCAACCTGAACATCGAATTAAAAATTAATTACAAGTTGCATATTAGTCACAATTTCCTAGACTAATAAAATGACAAACATATCTAGCAAAGCTCTCTAATTACATATGGGTTGACTCCTTCTATGTTCTATGTGTAGATAAATGTAAAGAGATATGTCTTTAAAACAGTTTTCATATTTTACTTTACATTTTCCTTCTTCTTCAGATGATGATGATGAAATGAAATCTTCCTTTCTCCTAGAAAATTATTCATTCATTGTCTAGTTTTTGGTGTAGATACAGATACTAACTAATATTGCTCTATCAACTACTCTATATACGAACATGCGATACAAGAAAACGATACACAAGAAAAGTTCTTCTCACTTATAATTTCAAAATAATTGGATAAAGAATTATCAAAGTTTTTATTATATTGAGTGGACTTTTAGTAGTGAATTGCTTTATTTAAGATATTTCTTATATTCAGTTATTTCTTATTGGCTTTAACTTTATTATTATTGTATTTAAAGTATTTTTTGTATTATTTATGTAAGCTTTGTAAAATGTTTTTTTATCATTAATTTTTTTTTAATTTTTACTTAATTTCTTTACAGAAGATTTAATTTTACCTGAATGGAATAAAATTATTATGATGCTTAGGCAGTACCGTAACTAGGGCGTGGAAAAGGAGGCACCCAAAAGTAAAACGAAATGTTAGTAAAGAATAATGTGAAAGGCGCTCATTAGTTTACATAAAGTCATAGCGTTAAAAAATCGAAATTTAGTAGGATTATATACTTAGTTTATTATAAATTGCCAATATGATACTATTTGAAACCTTTAAATAAACAGCGATAATATTAATAATAATTGTTTTATATACACAGTTTTTCTATTGATTTAATGGCCTTCAAGTGAATGAAATAATTCAATTCTTCCAAAAATTTATAAAACATGGCCACTCTATATTAATTATTATTCATAATGATTGGTGTACTATCAAAATTTCAACATCATAGAAAAGAAAATATGAGTAAATGCATGATAGGATGTACAACATATACCCATATCTAAACAGGGAGTTCCAGGAGTTACGGACGCCTTTGTTGCATCAGGTAAAAAATAAAATTCTAAGACTCCTGAACTTCATACACTTCCACACGTATGCATACGTACACGACGGGGTAATGTTGAAGCTCTCGCGCAGTGTCTCAGTGTTTACACTCTCACCTATCATCTGGCTGTTGTAGCACGCTTCTGATTGGCTACCTATTTTTATTTATAGCTAATTATCCGTTCATCGGTTAAAAAAATTCAAAAGGACTTTTCGTCTTATATTTTTATTTTCTACTTAATGCAACAAGGGCGTTCGTTACTCTTGGGACACCCTGTATATAAAGCGATACAACATCTCTCTCTACATATACTAATGATACATTCAGAAGAAATGATTGTGGAATGAAAGAGCAGATGACTTTCTTTATATAAAATCCAACATTTATTATATGAAATATTTCATATATTTTGAAATACAACTGACATTTATAATTCTAATTAAAGATATCGTATCATAGACGATAAAAGTTAGTTGAAATATTATTACTATTATTTATAATAAAATATGTATACTGTAACGACGCGACGCTTATTTTACATAGTCATTCTCTGATTTCTGAATAGTTTAAAAATATTACACTATGTTCCAGAAAATTTGGTTATATTATAATTTCGACATAGGACAACAGGCAAATGTTTAGAAAAAGCAGGAAATAAAAGTAGATAGACATTAAAATAGTTTCTCTATGATTGCAATGTATAGAGTGCCCGTGACTCGATGAACATAACTTACGAGCCAAATAAGTTTGCCTAAAGCTCAATAAAGTACTATATATACACAAGGTCTAATTTTTAAACAAAACTGGATGATGAGGTATTTATTCCAACATTCGACTAGAAATAATTCTGCAGGAAATACTGCAAAGAGGTAGTTTTCAACGACATAAAATTGCCGTCTCTGTAAGCTGTTATAAATTGTCGATATATAAGTTGTCGATATTTGACTTTCAAGGGGGGCAACCATAAATTACCTGAGCTTAAAGCGGGGGAGTGGCAAGAAAATCACAACAAATCTAATTGGAACGGAGGGAGGTCATAATTGAAAAATCTCATCTTCAAAGAATGAATGAAATTATTCAAAATTTTCAAAAATCTCAAAACATGACCACTCTATATCAAATACATAATATACTGTTAAGAAAACATTTTTGAACATTTGAAATTCACGTTTTTGTTATAGAAATTAGTAACTTTGAAAACTTAACTAGATATATGTAAATAAACAAATTAAGGATGCTTTGAGCTTAACTAGAATGTATTTAATAAATATTTCTTCTAAGATATTTGTATCTTATCCATACAAGAATGTAAAAGGGTTTAATTGAGGGAGTTGATGTACTTGATATTCTGCGTATTCAGTTAAAATTCAGTGTCTTATACAGTACATAAGTAATAAGTAGATGATGAATAATTAATGAACATATAATTGTTAATTTCTTACAACAAAAATAAACTGTAAAGATTAAGAGAATTGAAATGAAATTATTATTAAAAGTAGATAAAATAATACTCAAAATTTACATTATATTTAATATAAAAATTATATTTATTTTGATATTAAAATGATAATAAAATTTACTTTACAATCATTGAATAAAAGATATTTGTGGAATGTTGTTTGCTAAGAAAAAATGTCATCAATACACTTCCAAAAAAAAGTTTACCAAACTAATATATTCTTCGAATAAACATCCTTTAAGATAGTACGAGCGCCAAGTTTAGAATTGTGGTTGAAATTATTTGTATCCTATTTTCAACTTTGATGATGAATTTTGTTTTAACTTCAGGAATGTAGATAAAAAATAAGAATTTTCGTCATATACGGGGTGTTCCAAACCACCCGTCCAGGCTGATTATTCTGAATAGTTTTCAAAAAAAATTGAAACGAAAAAACACGTATCGAATATTTTTTGAAACTCTATCTAACCATACCAAAAACACCCTCCACCCTCAACCCCTGTAAGGGGTAGGGGGTGTAACTTGAAAAAATCAAATGGAAACCCCTATTTTTTTCTGCAGATTTGGATTCTTCAGAAGAAAAGACAAACATTTTGTCTAAAAAATTTTTCCCGATTTTCGGTAGATCACGCTACAATCGACAAAAATCGTTCTTTTAGATTTGGCATTAGAATTGCAGTTCAAGTGAAGGCGAGAAAAGTTTTTTGAGTAGAGAATAGTTATTTTCAATTTTGTTTTTGTTTTTTTGAAGAAAAGACTATTCTGTTTTTGTTTTTCATATTTTATTATGATTTAGAAAAATTATTTTTGTAAAAATGTTTTTTTTTATTTTGGAAAGTCTGAAAAAAAATTAAATCTAAAATGATTCATATCTTATTCTTTCTAAGAGCTTTATTTAGCATCCTCCCAATTGTCTAGTGGTTTACCTCAATTACCGCAATTCGACATTTTCGCTTCTCTTTTATTTTCGTTGAATTTCTAACTTTTGTGTTGCTTTTGTTTTGTTTTTGTTTTGGTTCTGTGTGTTTGTGTTTTTATTTTTATTTTTACTTTTTCGTTTTGATTTTTGTCATTGAACGGAGCAATTCTTATGCCAAATCTAAAAGAACGATTTTTGTCGATTGTAGCGCGATCTACCGAAAATCGGGAAAAATTTCTTAGACAAAATGTTTGTCTTTTCTTCTGAAGAATCCAAATCTGCAGAAAAAAATAGGGGTTTCCATTTGATTTTTTCAAGTTACACCCCCTACCCCTAACAGGGGTTGAGGGTGGAGGGTGTTTTTGGTATGGTTAGATAGAGTTTCAAAAAATATTTGATACGTGTTTTTTCGTTTCAATTTTTTTTTAAAAACTATTCAGAATAATCAGCCTGGACGGGTGGTTTGGAACACCCAGTATATAAGTTAACAAATAAACCTTATAATTACACCCAAAAAGTACGAAAATCGTGTTTATTTACCGATTGAATGAGTAGTTTTCGATATATTTCATGAAATTGCTATGAATTGAGCGATATCTAAAAAACTACTCCTCCTATCGTAAAATAAACCCGATTTTTTAATTTTTTGGATCAAATTAGCCTTATAAACTGAGTTTTATCAAAATCGGAGAGCAAAAAAAAATTTACGATTTTTCGATTTTTTCTAAGGGGTGCCACTTGATAAAATTGCAAAAAAACGTGAAAATTTTTTTTGTTTCCAATTTCAATAAACCAACAAATAAAAAACGAAAAATAACGAGTAATCTGCCTTATTTTGTATGAAAAACAATTTTTTGTTATAATTTTCACGTTTTTTAGATAATTTTATTTAAATCGTTTATCCACAAATTTTATTATTTAAAATTTGCTTATAAAAAATATTTATTTAAACAAAAGAAATAAAAACCTTTTTTTTGTACATACCAATTAAAAATATTGTTACCTACATTCCAGCGTACACAGCCCACAGGAGGCATGGAATGCTGGTTAGTTACATTTGTTTATTTACTCAAGCCACGGACTACATTAAATTGAATTCATTCGAGTTTCATAGTAAACCAAATTATTATTTTTGTAAAGCTGTAAGGATTAAAATATAATAATAATAATAGTATTTATATTTATATCAAATATATAATTAAAATTTAAAACAATTAATTTTCCAAAAAAAACACAATCATTTAATGGAGAACCGTACCTCAAAATGAAAAATTCGAAGCGCAGGAGGATTTCCCTCAGAGATTGAAAAAATAACACATTTTCCAAAGTTGAATATTGCATTTTTATTTTTCAAGAATTTTTATTTCAACAACTAAGCTTCTAGAGAAAAAATCACAAGAGTAATTGTTTGCTTAAAACTAATTAACAAATACAAAAATATTTTCACTTTGGAAAAATTACAAAATTTTGTACTTTGAGGAAAAAAAGCATTCAATAATACATTTTACGGTACGAAACTTTCAGAAAATAAGTCTTACTCGCACTTAACCGATTCCTTTTTTCTTTAATGATTTTCCATAATGATTGTGTTAAAATTAAAATAAAATAATAATAATATTAATGAAACAGAGCTTTAATCGGTGTGTGTTTAACAAAAGCACATTCTATAATTGCTAGAAATAAGAAAAAGACTAACTCATTAAAAATTTATCGTTCAATCATTTGAAAATTCTGTATAATTAATAAATTATTAAATAAATAAACGTAGAATACAATGTAAAATTTTCCCAGTACATTTAAATCTATAAAGACGAAATAGTCGAAAGGTATACAATAATTAGTGAATTACAAAATCAAACTTTGGAAAATATCATATTTTCATACATTTGGAAAAATAGGGCTAAGCAGGACTCAAAAAAAATCACGCTCATTGAAACTTTTGATGGGTTTGGAGATTCAAATTAAAAGCTTTTAATACTCTTTTCGGTGATATCTCAAAAACTACTCGCCCAATTGTAAATTACTCTGTTCAAAATCTCTATATACCAAGTTTTATTGATTTTGACCAAAACAATATCTTTTTTCGTGGCTTTCTCACTTTTTTTTTTAAAGGGGTTACGAAAATTAAAAAAAATCGGATAATATTTTTTTTTTCTTTGACTTAAAAATTATTTTCTAGAATAAATTTGAAGTAAAAAATACAAAAAACGGTTTATAGACGGTCTGTTTCTTAAATATCGACAAAAATTCCATATGCGTAAATTGATATTTCAGGCAAATTTCTTCAAAAAAAATCATAACAATGATTTAGTAGTCGACAGGAATGTTTTCGCGAGTGCAGCTACTAACAATATAAAACGGAAACATAATATTTATACTTCGAACCCTAAATTTAAACCTAAAATATAAACAAGTGAAAACAAACAATTGACTGAGTTAATTGTTGAAATACCATGCATAGTCAGTGTTGATTTCTTTATCACATTACACATACAAACATGTGACACATACATAACTGATAATCAAGTATAGTACATATTATAAAATTTCCGCCTGATTGGCGCCCTCACGGGTAAACAGTGACGTTAACGAAAAAATGTTTCAAACAAAAGTTGTTTAATTTTTGATAAGGAACATTTTTTACATTTAAACTTTTGTTCTATCTCTAACGGTTTACAAGATGGGTCCTACGGACCCAAGACCCAATTGACCTATGATGCTCATTTACGAACTTGACCTCACTTTTTACGTCCTGAGTAGTGAGTACGCTGTAAAAATTCAGCTCGATATCTTTTTGCGTTTTTGAGTTATCGTGTCCACAGACAGACGGACGGACGGACAACCAGAAATGGACTAATTAGGTGATTTTATGAACACCTATGACAAAATTTTTTTCCTAGTATCATTATTTTTAAGCGTTACAAACTTTGGACTAAACTTAATATACTATGTATATTTCATATATACATGGTATAAAAAACCTTACTAGGTATTTATTATTTGTTTTATTTGTTGTGTATGTTTTAGAAAAATGGTCATAGCTATTTACTTAACTAGCCAGCCAGCTAGTCTAAGCAGCCCAACCAGTCCAGTCTGCCATCATTATTATACATTAAAATAATTACATCGAAAACAAGCCAACAATTATATACAGCAAGCAACGAAGGGAAAATAAATGGCTACCACGTTGGCTGACTGCAAGGTATAGCATGTACTGCCATGGTAGGGTAAAAAATTGTACCATGATGAATCATTCTCCGAAGTAGCACTTATATGAACTTTACTTTCCAAACAATATAACGGAGAAAATGATTATATCCCAGAGTACCCATAATATAATTTTTGTGCAAAAACAAAAATTTACAATTTCCAGCAGGTTTTAAATGCAGGTTTTTTTACAATTTTAAGTATTATTTATATGACCTTGATTTGCAGTTGTCGATGTACCGTAGGGAACAAAATAGGACTTCAAACTGATTGGATTAAATTTTTTGATGCCTTCCATTTCGTTATAACCAATTTGGACTGTAGTACTAGAAAGTACAAAAATGTTCCGATATGAGATATCTGTCGTTCAAGGTACGAGAGTCTACCCACTTGCCATAACAATGTATTTAAGTATCCTAAAAAAAAGGCATTTAATTAACTGACACACATTTTGTAAATGGACATTAAACACGTAGTATTTGTTATAAAAACGAACAAACAATACTGTAGCGCTACGAGTTTATGTGTAGTCTGTAGGTTATAGTTACTTTTATACGTTATAGTTTTTAGGGAACAGATACTTCATTGTACAGGGTGTCGGGTCAAAAAAGTCTCTCATTTCACTCACCAAGTTTCGTCATCGAAAAAAAATCGTCACTAAATTTTCATCAAACAAAACCAACCTGATTCTCAATAAACAACATTTAAATAAAAAGTACTTTCTAAGAAACTAGCCTTGATTGTACTAAAAAGTAAAAAATAATTATTTCTATGAGCCCTTATATATGACTATTTGTAAAAGCTGGATTTTAAAATATCAAGGATGCTTCGCACAGTGTCTTAAGCTCTTACAAATAGTCATGCATGAGTGACACACGGAAATAGTTATTTACTTCTTTTAAGTATGTACTATAAAAGCTTGCCCTTCAAAAGTATTTTATTTAAATTTATTATTTAAAATTAACAAAGGTACGTATATCCGATGGTGGAAGCAATGGGAAAATCATGTCACACTTGCTATAAAAACGGATTGTCATCAATTTTACATGTGTTTTTCGTATTCTTCCCAGAAAACTCCTTTATTTGATACCCTTATCATGGGAATGGATAAAAAATTTAGTCCGCCTACTTTTATAGCCCGCCCATATTGAATTTAAAATGATATCACTTAACTAGTCATGCTTTGTCATAAATGTGTAAATTTCAGCTCAAAGAGCGGAGAATAGAAGCTTTAAACTGTAATCAAATCGACTATTCCGTCAAATTTTATCCTTTGGTTTAAAAATTGTAAATTTTTATCGTATTCATACAATGTCATTGGTAATCCACCCTGTATGTATTTAGTTAGTAATTTTATTATTATTTTTTTCGGTAATTCCACAGTAATTTTCATTCTTAATTCCATTTTATTGTTCTTTTTATTGGTTTTTATAGGAACGTATTGTATTATAATCATAGTCTTTATACCTACAGGACTTTAAATATTGTTTTAATTTTTCTAATTTGATAATTATACGTCATAAAAATTCAGATTGTCCCCATACCTTGTCCACGAAATCCGCTTTTAATGTCACATGAATCGACAGTATCTGGACAAGATGAAATAAAATTTGCTTCATTTGTTCAAATTCTTTGGCAACATTAGGTTTTAAGTTTAAGTAGGTTTGAAATGAAAAACCAGTAATCCATGCATTATTTTTCTTAAAATATTTTGGCATTTGGACCAAATAATTAAACACGTAGTATTATTACAAAAATTAAACATTGGAAAATTGAAATTAACTAATTAAATATTATAGAGAGGAAAAAATCGTGATTTTCATCCAATTCTCACTCAAGTGAAATTTTAAAACACTTTTCCCGAGAGTTTCCAAATTCTTCCTGTATGAAAAGTAGTTTTTTTAAGGGTAGTTAATGAAGAGTGTTCTCAGATATATTTCGGGGGTTTTTTTCATTTGTAAATTTCACTTGTTTTTCTCATAAACGTAAATATATTTGGGGTCACTATGGTTCTACCGTGCATACATATTGCATGGTTTATTCGAGTTTCACAAAACTTCATTTTTGATGTGTTTTTATTATAAACCTAGCGTATGATAATAGAGTTTTGTGTAATCATTTACACAGTTGTTAATTAAGTGATCCATCATAAAATAGTATCCCATTTTAATGTACTCGAATACAATGTCGTATACTTGAACGGCAATGAAAACATTGAAAATGTTATTACAAAAATTAAACATTGGAAAATTGAAATTAACTAATTAAATATTATAGAGAGGAAAAACTAAGAGCAAGCAATTTTCAATAGACGTAGTAATGGTGTATATACTAAAACATTTTCCTAGTAGTTTGATACTGAAAATTATTAGCAAAACAAACATAGTAATAGAAATTTATACAATATTCAGTTTTTTCCAGGTCAATATTAAATTAACAATAAAATTTATAAAAGTAGAGAAAAAAAAAGTTCTCCTCTACTATTCAATTAAAAATTATGCGCTATAAGAGAATAGGAAATAATTTCGTTCCAAATACAGAGTGGTTCTTGGAAATTGAAAATGAACATGAATAGAGGACGATAATTCTGGATTGAAGTATGTCTGTATTTCTTCGTATTTCAAATTGCACTCATTGAGTAGCTAAACACATTCGAAATTGAAGCACTATAACGACTAAAATTCTCGGTAATTTTTTAATGAAATATACAGTGGAACCTTGAAAACTTGAACCTCATTAAGTCGTAATCTTCTGTAAGTCGAAATAATTTCCATTTCCTTCCGCTTAGCCCCTAAATACGCGGTATTTTGAATTATTTAGACTTTGTAACTCTAACAAAATGGTAGTACATATTGTACACTCTGAAACTCGAATTTCAAAAAGCCAACTCCCTAAACGTGTAGAATATAATGACGTCATAGTTATTAAAATATAATCGCACCTTTCTAAGTCGAAATTTAACAATTAAATCCTCTGTATCTCAAAGTACTTATTTGAAAACTCATTTCCTCGAAATTATTTGCATTTCTCTTGCGATTCGAATCATCGAGGTTCTTCTGTACTAAGAATAATTAACATTTCACAAATTTAAAATTGAAATTATTACATTACTAGCGAAACCCGGCCACGTTTCGGTGTGACATGTCTGATAATAATTATTAGGAATTAATATTCGTTCCCGCTAGGACTCTGGGATACAAAGTATTTACCAGCACTCTTAAGTTTATATCGATTATTTCATTCTATTTTGAGGAAGATCCTAGAAAATCCAAAAGAACTTGTAAGTGGTTAAATTGAAAATTTTTTGTGGTATAAAAATCGTAGATTTTTGTGGTAAAATCTTATAATCGTTTCTGAACTCGCTTAAGTTTTAAAGTACACATTTTATTGTAATGTAAGAAACAATTGGAAATTCTAACTACCTTGATGGTCTATTGTCGGGCCACTCAGTAAACGTAGATAATATTAATCAACGTAGTTACTATTAACAATTATGAATTTTGCCTGCAGTATAGAATGCATTCAATCGTTGAAAAGTTGAACTTGTTTAAAAAAAAAAGCAAATACATGACAAGGATTTAACTTAAACACGAAAAACTCACTTACACTGTTTGTGATACGATGGAAATTCACCTAGCATCACCTGACAGGCGACGGTACGAGTATTGAGAAAAATGAATGGAGAGAAAAAAAAAGTGGGATTGTATAGCGAGTTTGTAATACCTTATACTGGTGTACAACGTTCTATAAACACGTAAATTATAATTAAAAGCTTTGTGTACAAACGTTAAGTGAATAGAACAGTGGCGTTCAAACATTTTCATGATCCGCTTCTTTGGCAAAAATTTGCATATTTGAGAACTTCTCCTTATATGGGCTTCAAAAAACTTTAATTGTGAGGGAAGCTTTAAATTAATGAATTTTTATTGAGAACGACATTCAAATGACACGAAAATTTGAATAAAAACTCAAAAAAATTTATTTTGAATGAGCCCTACGAGAGTTCGTAGCCTGATATCGTAACTTTTCAGCTTCCGGTGCACTTTTAAATAATGTAAAACAAAGCTAACCTTCTTATGCTCTCCATGTTTATTATCCAAACTTTAACTGAATTTATCTCGAGTTAAAGACGGTCAATCGACTTCAAATTTTGTTGGTAAATGAATTATTATATTCTGAATAGGTTAGGTTGGGTTATATTGGCTATCCACGAAGGCTATAGAGCCCATTGTGATACCATATATGTGTTTTACCACCTTTCCGCTGATAATTTCATTTATCAGCTCCTCAATTTCAGAGGCTGAGTGCACCTCCTTCATGCATATAACATGCACTACACCAGCCCATATAACAACTATAATTTAAATTAATTTAGGGAATCGAACCCGCTACCCTAAAGAATACCGCGGACGGAATTGGTTACGCCTTAACCAACTGAGCTAATAGGGCGACATATTCTGAATAAGCCCAACTCAGTGGATATATTTTTATTCAGGTGTTCTGAAAGAGCCAAAGACATGGCTATGGAAGTTTTCCTAAAGGAAAAAGGAACTTGAAACGGAGCTGACATTTTCAAAGAAAATTAATTAAAAATACAGAAAACCGGTTTTAGTAATCGCAATAGAAGTTGATTTCATTACCTACTTTTGTGCTCGAAAAAAGAAAAACGAATGAAATTAACAGATAAAAAAAAACTCAAGAATTCTGATGCCTGCAAAGAAATAAAATAGTGTATCAATTTAAATATATATGAATGAGAAAAAATGATTTTATCTCGTTTTTTTTTTAGCACTCTCCACATGTTCTATTTTCAACAACAGTAACTCCTATGTCACCCACTCTCACAGCTTGGCATCCACTTTCACAACCACCTTAAATATAAAATCTCACACACAGTGAATAAAAGAATGGTTTGTGTTCGTGGCAACAAATATATACAAATTCTGTTCATTTTTATATCCGTTTTTGTGTGTTTTTGTCGCGATCTTTCCAACACAATTCTCTTACATATTACCTACACACGTAATTTATACAATGACTAACCAATGTGTTTTATATTTTTTATCCAGAATGGATCATAAAAAAACTATTTTATAACTAATATTTTTTCTCCTGTGGGAGCTACCATAAGTCACGTGGCCCCGTCAAGAGGGTGAGGGGACTAGTTCAAAAGCTACGCTGAGCTACGTCAGGGAAGGGTGTCAATGAAGTTAAGTATTTGTTTGATATATTTTGATATGCAATTTCTGCCTGGGTATCTGCCGATTTCGAAGATTCCTTACTCTTTTCCTCGCTTTTTTTCAACTTTTTAAGAGGTTAAAGACTGACAAGAGACACAAGAAACAAGTAAGGAAACAAACGTTCATATGAATCGATCTTAAAACTCAGGTTAACTCTGAAAAACCATAATCCATCCAGAGAAAGGACAGGTAAATAAAATTTCGTGGCTAGAAGCTCCCAGACCTTTATAAAAAGGGTTGGATTAGGTTGGGTTGGACAGGTGGGCATCAAGTAGCCACCGCCAAGTATATATTCAGTTTATCGTCAAGTAGGCATGCGATGGTTATATCTACAAAAAGGTAATAACCGTTTCAGAATCCGTTAAAAAGGTAAAGAAAAAGTTAGCGGATAAATAGACAGATGTGGATAGCGATACCTTTTTATTGTATTATGTGTAAATAAGAGTCCTCAAATGCGAATAGAAGATTAATTTCGATAAAATTAACTCTTACACTACTTTGGAGATTCTCGCCTGCTTAACATGTAGTCTCGAATGGGGATTATGACTGATATCTATCCCATAAGATGCTTCACATAGAATAGGTTTTGAGAGTCTACATTGAATGCAATAATCACACATTTTTCTTAGCCACAAGGTAACAATTGCGCACGAACCTGTAAAAACGTGTTGTCACCATTGTGTATACATAAGTATATATGTTGTAGGTGATAGGGATTATGAGTGTCTATTGAATAAAAAGAATTAGCAATATTAGTTTGCTGTAATACCGGATTCAGGGAAACCAACAGTTAAACTGGAAAATGTTGAGCTGTTGTGAGGTGAGATAGGGTCGATGAATGGGGTGGCTTTCGTATACGTACATTTTATTCTGATATTCTATTTATATATTATGTAATGTTGGTCCAGGGCCACGTGTAATATTTGATAATCCTTTTAGAACGTGTGTTTCGAGAAAATGTTGTCAATGTTATATCTAACTTTCGTAGCCGGAGAATTTTTGCATCCATTCCTATATCAAGAAGAAGCTAGCCCAAAATTTATCAATATTTATTTAAGGTGTTGTTCGAATACCTTCTTCAATGAATACCATACGTTCCCCGAAATTACCGTTCAAGAATGAACATTTTCGAAGAGAAAAGTTGTTAGAAACATCCGAATCTATACTCTTATATTAAAGCTGAAGGGTTTGTTTAAACGTGCGAATCTTGAACCAACAGTGGTATTCGAAAAATTCGTTTTGTACATGAGCTCAATTTTTTCAAAAAAATTAGAGATTCCTAGGAAAAAAGCAATAATATAAGAAAAGTCGTCGAAAAAAAATCATAACAATGCATTAACTCAAAAACTACTAAACCGATTTTTAAAATTCTTTCACCAATAGAAAGCCACATTATCAGATAAAGGTTATGACGCGCTGTTTTTGTTTATAAAATTAAAATTGACCAGCGAAGGTGGTGGGTAGCTACTAGTGATGGGTAGAGTACAACGTCTGTCTCTAGACTAAATAGAAAGTACACTCAAACACAAGGTAAAATGGTTCAACGATATTGTTTCGTGGGAATTAATATAAATGATTTAATTTATTGAATTCATTACCTAGAATTTCGTATAATTTTTATATTTACGCCTTATACAATTGTTTTATCTTCTCTCTTTAAAAGTATTTTTATTTATAGGGAAGGAATTCTTAGAATTTCTTTCTTGAATATAAATTGAACAATTTTCAAGTACCTGCAATGCAACGTTTGTATTCTTCTTGTTCAAAAATTTGATGAAAATGTAATTTTTATTTATGAAAGGAATAATTCGAATAACTCGTCGAGTACTAAAAGTAAGTATAGAAAATTTATCAAATATCTGCATCGTAATATGCTAGTATTCTAATACGAAAATATGTATTTTCAAGGAATTTTCTGTCAACGAATTCATACGAAATTCGTATAAAATGGTACTGTGAATTCCTTTTTCTTTTTTTTTTAAATTTCTTCTGAGTGAATTATCGTGGAATTTGGTGCTTGTAATCAATACCACTGACATTAGATTCGAGCATCAATCTAATCCTCCTATGTTTTTATCGAAGGTACTGTATCCAGAATATTGGAACATTGCTACTGCAGTCAATATTAGAATTTTTTTCGATATCAAAAAGCCAGTGTTGACTTAAAACTTTTTAAAACGTTTGATCTTACCCTACTTAGGGATGTCAAACGATTGGTCTTAATACTAAATCACAACTTTTGCCGAACTGCACAAATTATGGACTTCAGTTGAAGGTGATTCATTCATTTCTGGATTTCCGTCCTAAGGATGAGAGAACCTTCTTGCTGTAATATATGATGATGTAGCAAAATATATTAAAGAAAAATTGTATGGTGTATAGTATTTCGAAGCGATATAGTAAGGCCATTTCCCACTTCAATTTACTAAATCGAAGAATTTTTAATATTATTGAAAGTAAGTATATGCTTTTTTTTTTTAATGTTTCTGATTTTAATGGAACACGTCCGAACTATACTCCTAGCGACCGACATTTACTTACTGTCCCAACATGAATGTGTCGTCTACATTCTAACCACCGCTACCGTTCCACAGCTGTTCTGTTGCTGATTCGAGATGGTTTTCACTGCAATGTTTTATGTGAAGTAGGAAAAACTTGGTAGGTATGTGTCTATACCACCTATACAGAGTGATATTTTAGAAAGTTCCCACTCATATGTTTCACAAACGACTTTAGTTAGCTTGTTTTTTTTTAACGGGGGCGTCTTCATCATACAGAGATAATTTTTTTTTATCAAATAACTTATCGACGGCTTTTTGAAGTTAAAAACTGCAAGAATCGTATACGAAATCAAAGTTTTTGCAATAAAGAATATGAATATTCAAGCATTTAATTTGGTGATATTTTATCCTGAAGATACCAAAACTTGTGACCGTGGAAAACAATTTTTCAATCAAAAGTTTAAACAAGGAACAAAGAATTTGCTACAAAAATACGTAATTCCTCCATTTGAACCGATAAAATTGATTTCACGACTTTTAACTTTCAAATTATGAAGATGGGGACTTTTTAAAAAATCATTTAGTATGCATTTAAGCAAAAAAGGTTACAATATAGTGTCGTATATGTTTTCGAGGTAGAAAAGACAAACTGTGTATACGATGGGTGTGTAGTACAAAACTACCTCGAACAAGTGCTTTCTATGTGACAGTTTTATGTTTCTGAATTGTTTTCTACGACTTTTCATTGAATTTAATCCGAAAATTAGTTTGAAATTGCATACATTCTTGACTGAAATTAGTTGTTATTGAAGTTTTCTTTTATTTTTACGATTTTTTTTTTCTGTATGTTCGATTCCTCTCATCTTTTTCGAACTGGTACGTGTGGAACGTTGATTAGTTGGGAATATACCAATTTTATTATTGATTAGAAAGGAATTCTTGAATACAAACGATTCATAAGTGTTTCAAGACATTTTTCTACCTTAAAGGAGTGGTTATACTGTCTTGTTGTTTTTCTTGTGTTTTCATTGACTATTTAAGATTATTTGAAGGGTTGAATTGGTAAGAATTTTGCGATAAAAACTTTTATGAAGTTCTTTTTGATATTGGCAATTAAAATAGCCGTTGTTATGCTTTTCTCTCAGGAAACTGGCGATTTTAGATTCCAGTTTAAATCTATTCTGGCAAGTCTCTGTTTTTTAAGTTCAAATTTCCCTGCGAATGGATAGCGACTAGTATACTCCTAGCCGAGAATGCAACCTTTTCTGGATACAGGGTCCAGGATTTCCAGATTTTTTCGTACAAACGGGGTAATGGCACATCCATATCTTGCCAATATTCACAAAAACATCATTTTTCTTTTAAAATTTTCACGCCTTGTAAGAAAAGGAAGCTTTCCCGGCTATAAGTGTATTGAGAACTTTTCCGTATTTTAACGTTTTAATCATTCTGCCATTTAATAAAATCCTGCTGCTGTAACTTGTACCACTGTGTAGAAAGATAACATTAACTATTTGTAAATACAGTTTAATGTAATTTTCCATGAAATTTATTTTAATGCAAATTTTGCATAGAAAAATATATATTTTTTAAAAAGTTGCTGTTTTATGAAAGCAAACAAAATATTGATACAAATATTCAATTACATATTTCTTGGAAAATATTGTATTTTGCAATATTCAAACAATACTACCATTTTTTTTCCTGAAAAAATGAAATGTTTATTTTAGTAACTTCCCATTATAGAAAGTTTGTTGTAATGAATCCAATTTTCGAAATCAATTTTCATCATATTTTTACGTTTCATGGTCAGGACAAAACATTTACACAAATTAGGAGGAGTATGTGTGTGTGGGTGTGTACTTACTTTCGAGGTCATTTTTTTCCTAATCAAAAACGCGTGGACAAAAAGTGAAATCGACGTAGTTAATGTTTTAATCGAAGCGTATTATATTTCGCCTTGTCATTTCGAGTCAGCCGAGTTATAAATATTTTTTATTTTTAAGGTTCGTACAAGGCACAAAATTTTTTGATCAGGTCAAATTTGTATTATTCCTGCAATATTAATTCCCCGAATTATGATAAAAACTTAATTTTTTTATGCAATTAGCCAGGAAATATTTATATTTTTAATTAATAGAAAAAAAAAACTTTTCTTGTAAATAATTCTGAAAGCTTGCTCTAAAAGCATAATTCACGAAAATTAGATGTTTCACAGTAAGCGAATTTATTTTAATGATTTATTTATTTTTCATATGTACAGAATGAAATATGAATATATGAAATCTCTTCATAATTATTTAAGTTATGAATAAATAAATAACATTTTTTAACAAGAAAAAATTCTGTTATGAACTCTCCGCATGACTTCCGCATACAAACAACCAATAACAAAAATGTTTATTGCATCAAAAAATAACCTAAATAGATCACAGTTCACAGGAATTTTTTTAAAACGTCTGTTCGGATAGTTTTGTTATTTTATTCTCGCAAAATATGCTAATATTTTTTAAGGTCTTAAGGTAATTGAGGAAGGCAGTGGAGACAGACAATATTATTAAGAGATACAGAAGTATCTTTGACGATATCACTAGGTCCTTTATCCTTTTAATGGAAGTGTCACTTTAATAACTGAAACCTCCGGTCTATTAGAAAAAAGAGAGGACCTAATTTATTATAACACATGCCAAATTTACAATGGATATGTAATCAGTTTAATTCTTGAGAAACCTACGATTTCCGCTCTTTATAAATTGAAAGGAGTCAAATTTTCAAAAGCTTTTTCAGTGTTTCTCAATTAAAAGTTGCTTCGACGGCACTTCCCGTGAAAAGGATTTGAATTCGGACAAAGAATACAGACAGATAAACACATGGAAGCTCACATGTATAGTCTTTTTTGTCCTCTAACAAATCATAGGAATCAAAAAAATATTTACATTATAAATCACGAATATGAATTTTTTGATTTTTTTCTAAAATTATTCACTTATTCGTGCGCAGAAAGTGTGAGCAAATGTTTCATCATGCGCCAAAAGATTACCAAACGATTGACACGAGGGCTGGTGTGGGTTAAATGCTCCATACTGAGTTAAAATCATAGAGGTTTGATAAAAATTGTTGTTAAATACTTGTAACATTTACCTTGTTCATTTTTTACACGGAATAACATGCAAATTAAATAAAATGTTTTTTTTAGTATGTAAATAATTGTTTTAATTCATGCAGTTCGAATCATTTTTAAATAAACATACAATTAATTTACAAATGATTCACTTAATAACATAATTAATTATATATGAAGCTATTTATTTAACATACCATATATTTTTTTAAATATTTGGTTTAAAATTAAAGCGATAGGAACGGTAGAACCATTAGGGTCGTCTTTAATCTTTTGTAGGCCTTGGGCACTTGTATTTATTATTATTAGGTATCACGGAATCCCTGTGTTAGGTTAATAGTAATAATAGTAAATAAGCAATATAATATGATTGGTGAAAACCACATTCAAATCTGACTTGCTGTTCAAATTTTTCGAACTTCATTGCTTCTTTTCTGCGACTATTATATATTTGAAGAAAAATGATCATCATTTCAAAAAAAAAAAATGATTATATCATCATAAATTTTTATTACTATTAAGTTTCTAATTACAAAATTTTCGAGAAATAATAACATTATGAAAAAAACAATTCTATACAATAATTTAAAAAAGCTTTATATACCTAATAAGTTTTATAGACATGTTTTAATTCGAAAAGCAGTATATGTTTGTTTTTTTATCATTTAATTTTTTTTGTTCGACATACTAAAAATGAATGTCTGTCACATCTTAAAGAATTATAAAGGTTAAATATTGTGTCGCGACGCGTCTTACCTCATACTATAATAGCCTTACACACAATATGTCAGAAAATACAGAATGTATCAAAGAAGCGTAAATTTATTGGTATTGGGTTTATTTCAATTTTTTTAAAAGCAATCTATAATTAAATATAATTTAATTAAATTGAATTAAATAGACAAAAAAATTCACAGATTATAAACGTTACTTGGGCATAGTGTGCGATATTCCTGACGTAGTAATGTTAAAATACAAAAGCCTATATATAACAAGTGAAAAGAAACAATTGACTGAGTTAATTGTTGAAATACCATGCATAGTCAGTGTTGATTTCTTTATCACATAACACATACAAAAATGTATAGACAGTGTTGGTGCGCAATCGCTTGTTTTTTGACGTCACGTAAATAACAAAAGATATTCACTTTTAAATAGCTATACACACACACACTGATATTCCTATATTAATACATACTATAAAATTTGCACCTAATTAACGCCCTCGTGGGTAAACAGTGATGTTTACAAAAAAATGTTTCAAACAAAAGTTTTTTATTTTTTTATAAGGAACATTTTTTACATTTAAACTTTTGTTCTATCTCTAACGGTTTACAAGATGGGTCCTACGGACCCAAGACCCAATTGACCTATGATGCTCATTTACGAACTTGACCTCACTTTTTACGTCCCGAGTAAGCTGTAAAAATTTCAGCTCGATATCTTTTTTCGTTTTTGAGTTATCGTGTCCACAGACGGACGGACGGACAACCGACGATGACAACTAGCATCATTATTTTTAAGCGTTACAAACTTGGGACTAAACTTAATATACCATGTATATTTCATATATGCATGGTATAAAAACATACATAAATAATTAAAATTATTACGTCATACGATGATTTACGAGAATTTTCGTTTTCGTTTCTATTTTGAAAAGTTTTGTAACTTTCAAATTATTATGTAAAAAAAAAAAAACCTTTTATCTTCTCAGATTCTTTTCATACCTGCAAAATGTTTCACTCAAGAAACTTGAGCCTATTGAAACTTTTATCAGCATATTAAAAGTTTTACCAATTTTTATTGAATGCTTAATGATTTGTAGAGTATTCCTTTATAGCAAGCAATGATATTCGATTTTCATTAAAAAAACAAAAAGGTTTTGTTTAAAATATCGTTTTGTTTGATCAAAGTATGTTAAACCTGAAACATGTTGTAAGCTAAAAGTCAAATGATATAAAATAGAATCATAAAATTTTGGGTTATTAAAACACTTAAATTGAAAACATTCAGATCGTATTAAATATAATAATTGCGTATTCGTACAACGTGTTAAGAATTAAATTCATGGATCAAGTGAGAGTTATTTTGGGGGATCCATAACTTATGTATTAATTAATTATATTTCTACACACATATCAGCCTAGAGCCAAACGTAGTATTTGACAGATATTTCAAAACAACAACCTTTGTGAAAGTCTTGCCTAACGAATTGTTTTTCATACTAGTTTTCATAGATAGGCATTTATATTTCAAGGGGCTAGGACAACTTTTAATGTAAAGCCTAAAATTGATAGATGGTCATGGAATTGAACGATATTCATATCAGAAGCACGGACCTTAGATAGGATTTCAAATTTTCATCCGTTCTGAAATTACTATTGAATACTCTTGGATATCTAGAGGATCCGGGTTCGATTCCTGGCTACTGTGTTATTTTCTCGTTTCTTACTAGCTGATTAAATGGCAATATTTATCGTCCGTTTATTCATTCAAGTATACAGTCTAGACCTCAAATGTAATTTGATATAATGTGTTAATATAACAAAAGCTATTAAAATTAACCATGTAGGAGAGACTTTGGCTTATACAAAAACGTACACAATAAATCTGAAACAAATGTACGTTTGGTTTCACGATAAAAATATCAATTACTATACCTGGCTCTTGACCTATCGCACATTTATAGAAACTTTATGATTGGTCATAAAATTATGATTTCCTTTTTTTATTGGTTATACGATAGAAAAATGTGTGTCGTTTTGTTCATTGTTTTTATTCTTTTACTTCGAATCGACGTTCAGAAAAGTTTGATTTCAATAAAAACGTATGTTTGTTCGGTAATTAGTTTTTCGATGTTATAATTTCATTTTTTTCATTATATTTTTAGTGAAGGGATAAAATTTATTACTTTGGTTGATTGAGGGATCATGTTCGATTACAAATAAACTCACTACTTATAGCCATAAATTTTCTTTTTTACTTTTTCTGAATTTTCGCTTTTTGAAATATCTATCTAGAAAATTTCGTACATTTGGACATTCAAACTAAATATAGACAATTTTGTGAAGGAAATTCTTACATATTGTAGTCAATTTGAATAAGATGTAAGTAATGATTTTCAAGCATCTGTTCTCTCTTCTTCATTTTTCTTCTCTTTCAAGGCTCTCGTGGAAATTTTCCATTGCCAAGAGGAAAGTTTTAGACTTTAGTTAGATATAAATTATATTTACCTGAAACAAAAGAAAAGCTAAATTAGTTTGACATTTTATATCGAGTAAAATTTACTAAATTTAAATCTAAACGTAAGGTCATAACTCAAAATAGGCATACAATACGTTAAAATAAATATAAAGATTTTGGATAAAACTGAAAACATTGGATTTTTAAAGTTTTTTCGAATTTCGAATTTTTTCCAAGATACGAATACCAATTTAAACGGTGTCAAAAAAATTATGTTTCAATCTTTATGAGAAAAAACATTTTAGGCTAGTTTGAAGATGGCCAAAACGATACCACTGGCTAAAATTCGATCAGAATTACGATTCTCGAGATTTCAAAGCTTCGGAAGGTACAAATTTAAAATTCAAGTGACAACGTTATTTCTAAAAGTTGACAGAAAAAATTATACTCTATAAGTAGCAGTTTATTCAAGTTTTATACACTTTTTCAAAATTCGATCAAACAAATTTTTCACAACCTTCACAAAATCTTTGCCAAGTAAAATTTGTACCAAGCTATGATTTTCAAGATATCAAACTGGAATAAATTCTCTCAGATTACCCCGACGTGTGGCCGGGAAATTTTCTAAACAAAACTACAAGTCCTTGATTATTTCTTAAGAATGGGTAAATGAAATGATAAAATTATTTAATATTCCTAAGAAAGAATATAAAATCGACTGTTATAATTTAAATGGTCAAATTAATCAAATTAAACGGATTATTATCAATCGAATAATAAAATTGGAGCACATTATAATACACGGTGTCTCAAAACTACCACATAAGTATTATTAGTTTAAGAGATAAAGTTAATTATCACTTTATATTTGAAATACCAATAATTGAGTTAGATAAAATTTGAAATATTAACAATAATTTTTAATTTTGACTACAAAAATCTTTAAGAGAATAAAATTTACCACAAACTAATTTTTTTTCTTAGAATTTTCTTCTCTAAGCTTAATGTTTATTATACGGTAGGAATATAGTTCCTACCGGGTGTCCCATGACACCTCGTTCTTTCTTGCTATAAAAATTTTAATTTGACATTTATTGAAAAATTAATTGTCAATATTATAAACGATCCTTAACTTCCTAGCCTTCAAGGTGCATCTGATGGAAAAATTGTAAAAAAAACTTTCGATATGAATTTTTAATACTCTAAATCGCTCTTCTAATATAATGCGATAGTTTTGGGACACTTTCCTGTACATAATAAAATTGATGGCTATTATTAAATATATTATTTGAATCTTTTATAATATTTCTTAGAAAGTTATTATTTGAAGTTAAATAAAATCGATATCCATCCATAACTGTAAGGCATACATACAATTACATGGAATTTTATCAAAATCATATTACATGGAAATTAGATCAGATAATTCAACTGTAATGTTAATATTAGTAACAAATACACACGCGACATTAATTTTAAATGACTTTAATGTTTGATTGGTAAGTAGAATAATAACAAATAATAATAGTACAGACAAAGCTACTACTTATATTACATACATTTTATAACTTGATATTATTAATATTTTACGATATTCTGGTCAATTTATACCCTATTTTATTTTATAATGTGTATCACAAATGATTTTACAGGGTGGTATAGAAATGATCTCACACAAACCTTATTAGACGAAGAAACGTTAGAATAAAGCTCGAAAAATTTGAGCAGTAAGTCGGATTTCAATGCGATTTTATAAGAAATAATTTGGTACAGTAAATCTGGCATTTTGACTCGAAAAAATTACAATAGTGACTCTGAGGTTATAGATCGTTAGGGGGGCATGTAAATAACTTAAAAAAAATTAAGAGAATTTTTCGTTCCGCTGTTTTTGAGAAAATCCAAAAAAATGGGGAAAAAAAATTGGAATGCGTTTTTCTCGGAATCTATTGATTTAAGGAAAAAGTTTTTCAAATAAAAAATGTAGAAGACACTGTCAGCTACATTTTATGTCATTGGAGCAACGTCATACGAGTTAAATTACAAAAAGTAGGTGGCGTTAAAGTATCAAAAAAAGGGTTTTCCACGGTTTTCATTAAGAAAAAATGATTTTTTTTGTAAAAGTGTAAATGAAAAAGTTGTTTGACTCAAAAATAGCTTCAACTTTTATTTAAACAATTTTTTTGTAAAACTTACCGTTTTTGAAATACAGCTTGCTAAAAAATCTGAAAGTTAAGTTTTTTAAAATTTTGAAAAGGAGTACTTGATTTCCTTTTTATTTTCTTGGTTTATTTTAAACATACATTGTTTTACTATAGCTCGGAAACGGTAAGTTTTTCATAAAAATTGTTTAAATAAAAGTTGAAGCTAATTTTGAGTCAAACAACTTTCTCATTTACACTTTTACAAAAACATCATTTTTTCTTAATGAAAATCGTGAAAAACCCTTTTTTTGATACTTTAACGCCACCTACTTTTTGTAATTTAACTCGTATGACGTTGCTCCAATGACATAAAATGTAGCTGACAATGTCTTCTACATTTTTTATTTGAAAAACTTTTCCCTTAAATCAATAGATTCCGAGAAAAACGCATTCCAATTTTTTTTTCCCATTTTTTTGGATTTTCTCAAAAACAGCGGAACGAAAAATTCTCTTAATTTTTTTAAACTTATTTACATGCCCCCCTAACGATCTATAACCTCAGAGTCACTATTGTAATTTTTTCCAGGTCCGGCCTTTTTTTCGTCTATATTGACTGAATCAATTTATAAGAAATTTAAAATAATAATAAATTGACCGTAAATATTAAATTCACAACTTGGTTAATAGTGATGAAAATGATTTCAAACTTGTTACACGAGGGTTTTCAAAGTGAATGAATATCGCGACAGAAATGGTCTCAGAGGTACTTGGTGCCCAGATGAAACGGTTTCCTGTTATCTCCTGGAGTTTTCGAGAAATTCGTCATATAATTTCTCCAAAACTCCAGTAGGTGACAGGGATATCGTTCATTCTGGACACCAGGTATCTCTGGGACCAATTCTGTCACAATATTCGTGTTTAACGACCCCATAATCCTCCGAGTAACGAGTTTGAAAGTTTGAGATCTGTCTTCGAAAAACTATTGCCCAAGGACTTACTATATGATACAAAAATTGGAAAACTATTAACAAGCAATTAACTTGCTACAGAAGAAGTGCCAAACTATGTAAATGAAATCATTGATCTTTTATGATTGTAAACATCAAACTTAAAGTAAGAATATAGCCTGTGACATCCTGTAATATAAATAGTTGCATTTGTAGTTAATGTTGAAGATATCATACAGAAAAAAAATCAATATGGCATGTATTTAATTTTCATAATGAAACTGTGTATAACAAACGTCGATTTTAATTTTTAATGCTACTCAAACCCACTTTTATTTTCTCATGTAGGTTTCCAATAATAAAACTTTAATTTTGTTTTAAAAAAATTAACCTACTTTTGTGCCGAATAGTTGTAAGCGCCTTAGGAGGCAGATCTGGACTAAAAAGTTCCAGGACATAAAAGCTGATTTTTTAGAAGCTTTATGAAAACAGTACCCGAAAGGATATTGCAAACTTTATGAATTTATAAAAAATCTACAACTTTTTATATAAAAACGGTTTTATATCAAAATTATTTCTTTCGTTAGTTTTGGGGCCCCATTATAATACCTGTCTTTGTCTATGCACATTAAGACCCTGTTTTACAACACCGCCTCCAACGGAAACCAAAGATTTAAGCGTAGTTGTTCGAATATTAATTTTCAAAATAGTTTATTTATGGTAAATATATATAAGACCAAAATTTTTTTCTTACCATGGAGATAAAGAACAAAAAAAAAAGCAAATTTAAGGATCTTACCACTACATACCCTTGAAAAACAAAATAAAGCAAGACTATCAGTGCTCAGGTATTCACGTTTTGAGAGTAGAGTAGCAGAAATTTACTTTTTTGATGCTGGCTTTTGATCTATTGTCTAGTATGAAATTTGACGTACGAAAAAAAAAACAAATTACATAACAAGAATTTCTCAAGTAATAATAAAAAATAATAATTTCTTTTTCTCATTCTTTGGTAAATAAATTCAAGATTTATTATCAGTAATAATAGATTCAGTGATTACGTCATTATTTATAGATATGATGTCATAATAATAATATTTTCTTCTTCTGTTGTGTGTTACTGTTATATAAATATGATATACTTCATTTTATATGTGATAAATAATATTATAGCCTTTAATCCCTTCCCTTCATACCACATTTTTTTATATTTTTGTGTGTTGTTTGAAATAAAATGAAATGTGTTTTATATAAAAAAAAGTAACTTAAATTAATAATAATAAAAAAAAAAAAAAAAAAACGTATAACAGATCGTGACTTAAGTGATAAAAGAAAACCAGTAAAGTATTTATGTACGGGTTGTATGTTTTGTAATTGTATTTAGAAAATATAATTCAAAAGAACTTCGATGCAATAAAAAAGGCACTAACTTTTTTAGATAGTTTCTCTGCGATTACAATATATTAAAAATTTACAAAAATAAGTAATTAAATGCACAATATACACCAATTAAAAATTATATTGCAACGTTTATAGATGAGACGACGACGTTTATGAGATAGAAGTATCCCCAGACAGAAGATGGATGCAACAGACCAATAAATAGAAATATCGATAGACACCAAGATCATCGCAAAATTATTTGACACCGAGAAAACAGCAGAGTTAAGAAAAGCAGTAGTGTCCTCGTGGAATGTCCTTCGACTAGACCATGAAAAGAACGGGCCGTGAACAACAACTAAGTTCATTCATACATTTGAACAGTTTTGTTGCAAATTACTATGGTTTCTTAACATACATCTATATATTCAACTTCTGCTGAAACCCAGTATTAACCTGTTATCATAGATTTATTTAAATCCTCCGGTTTTCGCATGGCAAAATTATTTTCCCACTAGAAATCAACTCTGCACTAGCCATCAAGTTCAAAGGATTTATACATACAATAAGTATATATGCAGTTTAAAAACATACATACTGTATATCTATGACATAACAATGAAGAGTAACGTAATGGCAAAAGTATGGATGAAGTAGGAAAAGGGGGAGCAGAAGCCATTAGTTTATTTCTCTGTTTCCTATATATAATACTTGGTTAAGAAACTTTGGTTACAAAAAAAAAGCGCAATTTATCAAATGTAATGGCTTGGTCATTTTGATCAACATTAAAAAAAGTTTTCTCTCTCATAAAAATTACTTTGATTTTTTAACACAATCTTAGTTTTACTTCCGTGTGTGGAAGGTAATGTGGAGGTTATGAATTCATCGAAACAGTTGGTGTACAGTTTTTAAGAGAGTTCTCTGTTACGGGTTTATATTCTCATGTCAAAGTAATTTAATAAAATGTACTTCTAAAAAGTCCAAAACGTTACTTTATTATGCGAGCTGTGGGAAAGGAAACTAGACAAAGAAAAACTTGGTGGTTGCAGTCATTTTTTGTTTTGGGAATAGATTAAGGAGTAGAAGAGAATTTGAATTTCTGTTTTAAGAGAGAAAAGATCAAAATTGCAGTCAATAGGGAATATCGATGATGAAATCGGCGAAGAAATACGGACTTTATAAGCTACTAATTAGACAGAGAGATCGGGAATAATATTTGACATCATATACCATGTTTGCCAAAAGAATTTCATGCTAAATTCAGTTTTGCTGGAAAGAGATAGAAAAATTAATAAAATCGATACTCCTTATTACATTGTACATCACCATGCAACGGCAGCTTAATTAAATAACAGCTATGTTGGGAAAGATACACACTTTCGTGTTCGAAAGGCGAGTTCGGGGCATATGAAAACATACATATAAAGTTCAATGAATTTGAACACACAAAAACAAAATTAAATTAAATATTTCGAGACGATTTACGATAAAATTAATTTTCTAAAAATTAACTTTCTAAAATCATCGTTTGCATTATATACCATAAAGTACAATTTACCGTTCACATAGTGTATGGATTTAGTTAAACATTTTTTGATAAGAAAACTATTTCGAGAAATATTCACATAGAAATTTATCTAGCACAACCACACACACACATATAGAAAATCGTAGAAGACAGAGTTAAACGATCCATCGTAATATAAAAACGACATATAAATGTCGGCAAAAGTATGTATCATAAAAGTAAATTAACTCATCATTGACTTTACTAACATTCTTTTTTGGGTTGAATAATGTATTCATATCTTTGTAAATTCATTTTTTAGTATATTTCATTTGAAATATTTCTTCAACTATTGGCAGAGTGGAAAGAAATATAGGCGATGTTGGGAAAAGGGTAATGACTGCTGTAAAAAACATTGACGACAAAATAATTTTCAAGTCATTGGATTTAGTTCAGAATATAATATTTTTTTGTGAAGCGAATTTTTGTTTGTTAGTTTAAAATATAACCCATTGACAATAAAAGCTTTGTTGAAACAAATTTTATTGTATTCAGAAAAGAAGTTCTTAAAGAATTTTTTCATTCATTCCCTTAAAGTCCATGAGCATCCCAGTTTATCTGAGGCCTAATTCCAGTTCCCTCACTTATGATAGTCTATTTTGCTTTTAAAAGCTTCGTTCTAGAAAAATATTAACACAGAATATTTAAATGTGTTTTTCCACGGAAAATAAATACAACAAAAAGAAATTAAAATGAATTTTCACAAAAATGACACAAACTTTGATCGATCGATGTAAATTTCTACAAATTTGGACAAATAAATAAAAATAAAGTTGACAGAAATGAAGATATAAAAATGTTTTTTTAAGTACAAATAAAAAACAGAGTATTACATTTCTCATATTATCTACACATTTGTTTAAGATAGTTCCCGCACGACAGAAAAAGAAAGTAACCTATTGTAACCAGAAGAAGCTCTTGTTCCGGAATATCAATAACGATTTAATCGTTTAAAAAACGGAAATAAAATCATTTTAGAAGTTTCTATTTAACTTGTAATGTATGTTTGTTCGGATGGAATTTTGCAACTCAATTTTGAAGCATATATCTTCAATCGATTGAGCTGCAAGTTTGTATACGCATTTAATTTAGATGACAATGCATTTTTATAGCTTGACCTGATTTTCCCATCGCTTCCGCCATATTTAGTATACATGCTTTTTTAAGTTGCAGGATGTACGGAAAACAATATGCCTCCGTCTATCCCAGAAACAAACTAACAGTAAATTATAACAAAAATTATCTACATTGATTTTTCTAAAACCAAACTTCCAAAAACATTTCTAGGTATTAAAAAACAATTCCGGGTGTCTTTTATGTTTTTTATTTGATTTAGAAAGCAGGTTTTTAAATATTACAGCCGCATTTCTAACAGAATGAAATAATCATTTTCATAAAATTCTTGAAAAAAATGACTTTAAGAGTGAACTACCACTAAGGTTGGTAAACTAGAAGTACGCGTAGTAGATTGATTACAACCTATAAATAAAATTCAATTTTTTTCAACTTTTTCTTATTCAAAAAAAAAAAAAAAAATACAATATTATATATAAACGATGAAAATGACAGCTTTTATTCCATCCAATCGTTCATACTCTCGTAAAGTTTTTATTCATTGAAAAGTGTTGTAATAACACGGTAATGGTATGGTATTCATTACTACAAAATGTTACAAAAATTACCAAGATTCAACTCTTGTAATTCTAGTGGGAACCGATTTGACAGTATTGACAATATTTCAAAAAAAATTTCAAAATTCCTGCAATTTTTTACAAACAAGCTTTCCTTTTCAAAAATTCAATCAAAAATATTTTCATATTTACGTTTTTTCTACATATATTTTTCCATCCATATGAATTTGAAGCTTGACTTGTAAATCCTGGCAACGTGTGGTTAAGGCTCAAATTTAAGTTTGTGAAATGTGGAAGGTGCTGGAGAGGACACGAGACGAGACGAAGAGTAGAATGTTTTTCTATGTCTCGATAATAGCTTCACTTCGTCAGATTCTACCCTTGAAACTGCTCTATCATCTCATCCTGTCTCTCTTCGACAGTTATATGAACTTGAAGCACAAAAAAAGAAACCCAAAAAGGGAATCACCCCAAAAGAAATACATTTTCAAAAGATAAACAAGAAGAAAGATATATAAAGATGGATTGTCAAATCTATCACTTGTTTATCAAATAGCTTTCGCTTGCCACTTGGAAATTGATCGAAAATCAAAATTCTTATTGTCGTCTCTCGTTAATCTTATCCTCATATCATTTTGTTTCTCTGTCACAGCACCCATATCACATTTCAATTAGTATTGTGGTCGATTCGAGAAAAAAAAATAGAAAATTAGTACTCGAATTTTTCGAACGTCTGGTATAAATGTAGGTATACGTTCTACCTAAATTAATAATAAAAAGATGAATATGAAAAAATTCCCTGCCATTAAAAGATGATGCCATCCAATATATACATTTAGATGAGATAAAATATTGTAAAAAGAATAGAAAGAAAAGAATATTTTTTTACCAAAGTGTCTAGATATTCACCTTAGTATCCCCACAAATATATTTCCAAAATTCTAAATCGCTACCATAAGAGTGCGCCAAGATCAATTAACAAATAAAGTACGAAGCAGTCAAGTAGTTAGACCTCACGTACGTTCTTTGATGAAGCCGAAAATAAAACTACAATATTAACCCAGCAAACACTCGCGTCAACCATTCGGTAATCTTAAGTCGCGTGATGAGATATTTGCTCACGCTTTCCGCGACAAATATTCGCTTGTAATTATTTTTTAAACTTTGAAATCATAATAGCGAAAGGACAGTATAACATGCTTTGTCCTTCGAAATCACGAACTTTGTTGCTGATTATCTCGCAATCTAAACGACCAATCGACCAGTTGTAGATTAGAATTCTTCATCTTTGAGATATCATAGCTAACATTATTCTGAGTCTGTGAAAAAAAAAATTTGTCGACAAAAAGATAGGCAACATTTGTGCTTTCGATATGTCCAGATCTTGTTTGGAAGACTTCCAAATACTTTTGTTTCTGAGAGATATAACCATTTTCCTATTATGGATGATGGAGAAATGTGTGATTTTCCACCTCTACTTAAATTTATTTAGCTCTTGGCAGATAAATTTGATGTTTTATTCAAAGCTGACTTAAAAATAATGAATAAATTTAGAATTTTAATAGAACTAATTAAATTATTCTTACCATTGGTTTTTGTGTCTTTCATGTTACTTTTTTATTAGCGATCTAGTGTTAGAATACAAACATCCATGTGCAAATCGTACCGTAGCAATATAGCTGGTTGCCTATATAATATTATGATTATGATGATGATATAGTTTAGTTCAAACGATGAAAAAGTATTCACCAGAGAAGAAAAGAAAGCACTTTTAACAGCTACTTTTTTTATGGATATTTTCATCGCTTCAATGTGTGAGCTTTTTTGTTTTAAATTGTGTGTTTACATTTGTCTTCGGGGAATTTCAAACAAAAAAGTATAAGATACCGTTTGAATATGACATAACGCGAAGTAAATACCATTTATGAACACCTTTTTAGGATTTCCATGAAATTAAATTTTCGAAGAGGATAAAAAAAATTGTACGGTTCTTTTTTTCTTGACAATCTTTTTAAAACTGGGTGAAAATTCGTAAACTTTCTTTCTGGCAATCTATCAGAAATGACTTCTTGGACCTAAAATTTTTCTTGTAGACAATTTCTGGATAATCTGATGACATTATATGCGTCATTGAGGAAACTGTGATTCTTTAATTAACAGCTTTTGAAGCTAGTAACGAATTTTGAGGTTTTAGAATGTTTCTATTTCTGAAGTTTTTATTAGCTTCCATAATTACAAACAAGTTCAAACTTCATCGGATTTGTAGTTTGAGCCTAATTTTTAGGTCGATATTTCGAAGTGAATTATAAATTTATTGGCTTAATCGGTGATGCCACATTAAAAAAATTTTCTAATTTTTTCCTTATAATGCGATAAAAAATTATTGAAACTAATAAGTTTTGATGAAATTCTGGTCTGAAAATATTGAAGTTCTACAATGCATTACCAACTTAGCCTAAAAAAATACGATTTCTTTAAAGAACATCAAATAGTTTCAATAATACTTTTAAGTAAAGCTTTATCGAATTTTGAGCTTAGTAAAGTTTCTAACTCTTTAAATAATTGGAATGATGATAAAAGTTTCTATTCCTAATATTTAATAAATCATGAACTATATTATTAAGTTAGCGTCCTTGAAACAAGAGAATAAAGTAAACACTCTAGAAAAAAAAATTAAGAGTGGCTGCTTATCTTAGAAATGAATTTCTATATCTCATTTTGGTTTTATTTATTTTTTTGTACGATCCAACGTACGTTATGTAATAAAAAAGAAAAACCACTTATCTTTACCAAGTATTAATTATATACTTCTTCTAGAAAAGTTCTAGGTATAATATTTGTCTTTGTCCTTTGTGTGTGCATGTGAAAAATTATTTAGTTTCGAGTATGTATCTTTTATACCTTCTTTCCTGTAATTTCATTGAATGTCCAATATTATATGTCCAAAATTATCTCAATCCCTTGCCCGAAATAGGGTTTTAGCTTTGATCTGGAGGCCACTGGCATCAATTACGAAAATTTCTCTACAATAATATCTGTCCCACTTAGATAATTTTAATGTACTTCGAAATACGATTAAAATTTTTTTTCTTAAGGGATATTTTCTGTTTAAAAAAGCAACTTGCGGAACAGGAAGAAACTTATACGGGATTGTTTGACTTATTTTATGGCTCAGGAATCGCTGATCAATTATAGGTAAGCAAATTGATAAAAGGTATACATAAACAAAACTTTAAACAACGTTGCTGGGAATATGCTCTTCAAAACGGTTACCACGATTCTAAGAAAATTGTTTGATCTTTCGACTTAAATCTTTGTGCAATTTGTTAAAGAGAGCTAAACCCAGTTCCCAAACGTCCAAAATCTGTCAACGAAGTAAATAATTTTTTTAAAAGCTAATTTGTATCAAAATCCCGTTTTTATTGTTGTTTTTTTTTTTTCACAAAAGTATGTGCAAGTATTTTTATTGAGTGGCGTGTAGATTCTAGAGCCCCGTTCTATTTTTCCAGCTATTTGCTGTTCTAAACGGAGACCTAAATCTTTTGATTGCCAAACAGTATGATTTTAACATTCAAAATTTATTTATTTTCTAATTTCTAAAAGTAAAATGTGCCCTTGATGTGTACCATTTATTTTTTTAACTGGTAATATTTTTGATACTTATATTATTGTATGTTTAACGTGATATACGTAATGTTGTAAGATGAAATATGATATATTATCTCATCTAACATCATCACCATGATATGGACCCATCATTTTCATTCTCCATCATGCAGTTGTAGCTACCTGAAAGTAGCTGGTGCTACCCTGCCAACCATCAAACCATATCATCAACAACAATCCATCTTTAATATATAATCAAATAATATTATTACTAAAACATATACACTTTAATATTAGGTAAATGTTGGAGGACTGGGTACCCAGTATTCCAAAAGAAGGGTTACTACATATAATGTCAGAGGCTGACCTACAAATAATTTATCTATATATGTATGCCATTTGGTTTTTGAGTTTAGAGTAGCTTAGATAACATTTTCTAGGTAATTTTCTAACCAAACATGAAAGGAACCCAATTTCTGTGTTTTTTGGGTCAAAATAACTTTAAATATTGAGTTTAATCAAATTCAGAAACAAATATGTTCAATCATTTTTTGGATTTTTTTAAAAAGGGATATTCCTTTAGAAAATTATGTGCATGTGCAGAGCTCGTGAACACGAAACTAAAGATTATCGAACGGTTTGCAGGAGTGCTGACGAGTTAACACGTAGCCCATACTGATAAATTTTTTCAACATATTATAATACCACACAGGCTTCTGTCCTAACTGAATACATTTACTAGAGTATCAGGTGTCAACATTTAAAATAGTAGGAAATGTTTATGGCATCAATATTAAAATTCCCATTTTTTATGCGTTTGTTGTTGTTGAACAAACATAAAATTCATAAAATTTGTTAAAAGGAAAATAATTTTAAACAATTTTCCTCTATTCATTTTTCATACAAATATCACATTACTCTAATAGCAATATTACTGTACAGAATGTGCCATTGTATGAGTTCTAAAAAAGACTTATTTTAGAATGGAAAAACAACCTTCAAAAGGTAAATGATAATTACACATTCTTTCTAAAGTTTCTAAAATTATATTCAGAAAATATTATTTTTTATTGATTTCATAGTCTATGTTTGCAATATGGCAGTATTTAACTAAGAAAAAAAATCTATTGAAAACCGTAAGAATTCCTTTTACAGGTTCTTTCGGGGCTTGAAAAATTTTCTGCTTTATTCGTTCTCTTTTCGTTCAAGTTATGAATCAGGTTTTCAAAACGGAACAACACGGTGTTAAAACAAGCTTCTTGTTAGCAACTCAAGGTGACAAGATATTTTGGAAATTCTTTCGAAAAATAGCTTACTACCAATATCACCAAATTTTGATAAACTTCTAATTGAATAATAATCCTATACCTCTTATCAGCTATTTTTATGACCAATCGTTTGTGAACTTTTATCTTGGTCATATTTTATTACATGTTTTTCTTACAGAACCGAAATATTGGCGATAATAAATTAAAATTAAAAGTGCAGTATGATATTAACGACTTTTGACTGTTCGTAATTTTATCATAAACCATTTGCTCATTCTAAAACATCCTGTTAGCACAAACAAAATTATATCTTATCACACAAAGTGAAGCTCAAGAAACAGAATGAGAGCTAAAAATGAAAGATGTTTTAATGAAAAATTAATAATAAATAATATTAAAAGTGAGTTTTTATTTTTGATGTACGTATTATATTTATTATAAGAAAGAAAGTGTAACATTTTGTGTTTACACTTAAACTTAATTACACAGAGTAATCAAAGTCAAAATGTCAGCATCCAGAATCATGAATCAACACAACACTCACACACACACACACACACACAAAACACAGAACATAGAAACACATCATCAACGAAAATATCTTCTACATCTTAACATCTAGAAAGCAAGCAAGCAAGCATTCGAAGTCGTATCGTAGTCAGTCAAAAGGTTTTTGTGTATATAATGTTTTATGTCGTCACATCTTACCTACAAAGTAGCTCAAAAGTCATCGACCAATTTTAAAAGGGATGAACCTAGCAAAGGCATACTTACAGTAAACCGTACTGTCAGAATTTATGGGTCTACTACTGCAAAGACAGCAATATGGAAGAAATAACAATGAATCATCTGTTTTGTATGATTTTAAACCCTGAAAAAAAGATACTTTGATGTTTTGAAACAAAGTTTTCCAATTCAGAATAAACCTTCAGAATAATAACTATTTTTAGTAAAAAGACAATATTTCAAGCAAAAGCCAATGGACCTCACTATTAGAAATGAGAGTCTATACGGCCGCTGACATTATCTTTTCAAATAAACCATACTTGACTTGGAGTTGACATGGTATAGTCACTAATTAATATTTTTAATTTCTTATAAATCAATATAGGTCACAAAATTTCCTGACGCTCGTGCAAATCGAATTCCGAAATCCTCATTCATATCCGACCCACTGTTCAAATTTTTTGTACTTTGGCCGTTTTTTGTGTTTGGTTTCTGTGACTGGAAGGAAACGAGTAATTATTTATTCTGAAAAAGAGATTATATTATTTTAAAATCGTAACACACTTAATGGTCTTTTGATAATCTCTGTACATACCGACTTGAATTGTAATCATCATTCTCATACCCAAACAGTTAACCTCCTTGTTCAACACCCCTTAACCTCCTTAAGAAATGGGAGTGAACTCAATTTAACTTGATTTTAACTCGATCTTATCCACATACAGTACAAGATTCGTTTATATATATACATTAGTGTGAAAATTAACGCTTGAATTTAACCATAATATTTGCCATTTATATCTTTCGAAATTAATATAAATCAGCAAATGCTGTATGTAAGTCCCACCCATTCACCACCTCTTCCTCAGTAAAACGAACCCCCATGTAGCTTTTATTATTATCGCGTTGCAGTGCAGAGCAATTTCATTTCTATGTATAATCAATTTTATATATCTTAGTATAATAACTTATTTTCTATGTACGTTCAAAATTTCTATATCAAATGTCGTTTGAGATTATAATTATGATGTTTTCGTTGTGGAAGAGGGGGGTAATTTTAGGAAATTACTTATAACAGAGGGCGGGATTGTAATTATAGCAATTTTAATCAATTATATCAAATAATTGATTAGGTTTTTTGATTAAGTTAAATTTGTATCAATGTACGAGACAAATTTAAGTAAAATATGCTTATATCTTGTTCATTGAAAGATTAGAAGAATCCACTCGGGAGATCGGTAACCCATAAATTTAGGAAAAATTGATCCTCTTCCCAAGATTATATAAAAAAATCAAGGAATATCTACCAATCTTTAAACTGGGTACAGATACTGAATTTCTTCATCCAAAGACGTTGTTATTTCGTTAACTGAAATCATTCTGTGAATATTTTGAACATTGTTAACTAGAATCGAAAAAAATTTACAAAAATTGTAAAGACATGGGTGGAATTCAATTTTTCCCGAGCCAATAGGCTTGATTGAAAATTAGTAGGCAAGTTGGTTGAATGAAGCAGTCTAGGCTGGGGAATTAAAGGATTTTTTGACAAATATTTCCAAGGAATCGTATTGAAGTAGAGCCATTTGTTTGGGAGCTATTTTGCCAGAAACAGAAAAACAGTCGTCGAAAACATATGGTAGCCCTTCTTTATCGTTTACAAGGAATATCTTTCTAAAGACAGTTTCTTTCGATATATGCTAATATTTTCGACGACATAGTGACTTACTAAAATTAGTTAAACCGCTAATAATTTAATGAAATTACTAGATTCAAAATAATAAAGATTTTGTGGAGAAGGGTCAATAAACCGTCCCAAGTGAAAATAATATCCAAGATTAAATAAAACCGCTGTATTAAGAACATTGTATAGACTAGTTTATGGCATAAATAAGTAACACCATATAAATACTACTGCTATGAATGTCCAATGTAATAAGATTCGCTGTTCATTAGACAACGGCAGACATTGGGATACAGCGAATGAATGGAAGCTGTTGGCTTAGAAAATGTATCTTTCCAGCTAATTAACTTTTTTCCCATCTGCATTATATTTTTATGAAGATGCTCTAAAACTATTATCCATTTCCTTTTATCATAACAGATTTTCTAGAAAAACTGGAAAAAAATCAGAATTTCGATTAATTGATGGGGTTAATAGGGATGACCCTGAAGTTGAATTAGACGATAGTAGGGATCATAATTATACAGCAATTGTCCGTTTACTATTTTCGTCTTCTTCTAGATGCTTCTTCGAATAGGTTTTCGCTTGACAGGGTGTAAGAACTAAGTACACTTACGGTATAACTAATTTTTCAACGGGTTATTATTTATCGTTATAGCATAAATAAGTATATAGTCGTTGTATAATTAAATAATTACCTATTCAAAATATAATCAAACACTGATATCTAGAATATAATATGAGGAAAACTAACCAAGTCCTCCTTTTCTCATCTATATTTTCTATGTATGGTAATAAACGAAAATGATTAATGACGTTATTTGGCATACAGTTACTAACTATATATACGAAAATTAACATCGAATATAACGAAAATACCCAGACTATAAACCAATCTAGAGAGTGTTGGATGTTAATCTTAGCATTTTATGAAATTAAATATTGGGTGAACCAAAATTAAGCTACCAAGTCTAGTCGTGCCTTTTTTATTATCTGGTCAAGGCAACAGCTCATTCTACTCAATTGATTTCAGCACAAATAATTTACTGTGTCATTTCTTGAATACTTTGATTAATTACAAAAAGTAACAAAATGCCGATAATTTCAAGATAAGACGAATATATTCCGCAATATCTCCAAAACTTGATAAAAAAAATTGCTTTTCATGTGAGATTTTTAGAAATGTCGAGTAAAATATTTATTCGATTCTAAAAAGAAGTGAATTTTTGAAGTTTTGGGCTAATTTACCCTTATCAACAAAGGGAAATTTAACTGTTTCCTCGTATTTTCGGTTTTTCTGGACCAATTTCTATAAAACTAAAATATTTTGAATATTTTAAATCATTTTGTTGGACGACTGGTTTAATAGTTTTCGCTATGTTGCTAGCAATTTTGATTAAAGAACAATTTTCGGAGTGATTTTTGGCGAAATATCAAACTTTTCATTTAATCGTCAAAAAACTGAATTTTTTCGTTTTCAGTCAAAGGAATGTTGTATTTTAATTGATTATTTTTCTTTTAAAGTCAAAATATCCATTGGTACTCAACGACCAGCTTTTTGAACTTAAAATAAATTTAAACACCAAAACTTTTAATATTGTTAGATTAACCTGGAGAGCTTAAACTTTTAACATGCCTTTCAGTAGTGACACCCTGTATAAATAAGTGTCGCATACAATATAAAATAAATGTCATTACTATTGTATTCACAGGATGAATTAAATTTAATAGAATTTATAAAGTTATGAAGTTTTGATTTGGTTTGGTAACCATTTTTGATTATATTCAACTTATTTGACTAACTATACTACTTTGATGACATTTCTAAAATAATAATATGTGCAAAACACAAAAAGATAAATTAATTACTTTTTGATGAATGTGAAACGTACACCAATATTCATTCCTTCCTCCCAAACCCTCTCTGATACCTTGTCTGTCAACGAATTTATTATTTAATGAAACAAAAGGTTTCTATAGAAATTTCTAAAATTCTATGTGTATCACACCTTCAATTCACTAAAATAATGCTTCTTTTATATTTTTGGGGAAAATTGTTTTGAACTATTCACAGAGTTTATTTATTTTTCATTGAGCGATCCTTAGATCGTTATCCTTAACTATGAAATTTTATGTCATTATTAACGGTTAATGAATATTTCCTCTTTGAATAAAAAGTGTACCATGTGATATCACACTGTTTTAAGAATTTTCGAAGTGTCGAGGTACTAAATTAGAATAAAATTTAATGTAAATATTACATTGTTCGGGCTTTTGAATATCGATTGCCAGTGGTATTGAATCTATTTACATGATATGATAAAAAAATGATCCGATTTCACTGCCGATTTGATTAATAGGTCTCGAGACCTTCAATGAATAATCGCATTTTTTAAAGAATTATTTCATCAAATTTTTTGTTTTTAACAGCAGTTTACTCGACTCTTTGGGTGGAGCACTTCCCGATTCAATTGAAATAGCATCGATAAAACATTTTTCGACAGAATTCTAAACAAAAACTAAGAAAATATTTGTCAAATTTTCAAATTTTCAACTGAACTTGATTTTCATTTCAGACAGATTTATCCAAAACTACTTTTCCAAGAGATCTACTTCAAAAAAATTGTCTTCTAGAATTCGACGGTTAAATGGTTTCTGAAATAAAGCGTTTAAAACCCTACCCTACACGCGCTTAATCGGAGTAAGTATGAGTGATACCACCAAATACAATATATTTCCCAACATAAAACTTCGAACATATCACAGTCCTTATTCCAATTAAATATCGGAGCTCTAATCACATAAAATAACATCATTTAAAATTGAACATGGAAATTTATTTCTTGCAATAATTTAACAACGTTTACTTTACAGTTCGACGAACTTAAAATTATTCAAGTTCTTGATAGTTAATATAAAATTAATTTTAATAAAAAAACTTTTTCTCTCCCTTCAATACAGTAATAATTCTAGACAATACAGAAATGTAACAACTATAGCAAAGAGTTTATGACTGTAACGTGTAACAGTTGTACAGTTCATTATTAGCAATTGTTGTCGAAGTTGTCGAATCAATTTTTATTATTGGTTTTTTTTCCTACTGGTTATATTTCTAGTCGAGAAAGTATTGGCGCAGGCGTGCCAAAATTTTTCATCCAAATCATTTCTTGTAGAGATATTAATTATATAAATAATGCACATATGTTGCCGATTCGAAATGCGACCCGCTAAATTTTTCGAGTGCTTTGTTATTACAGTCCCTGCTTCTTAACATCAAATAATTTTTCCTTCAAATCCATAGCCCAAATGATATAGTTTTGCCATCATAATCTGTTCTCTCTATGTTTCTTCTCGCGTTTGGCGGATGGTGGCTAAACAAAAAGCGTCCGACACTAATGAACGAACAATTTTCTTTTAGTTAAATATTATCTTAAAATTTTAATGGTATTCTCAATATGGCCGTGGCCTTATGGTTATGGTGCCCGCTCAAGTAAAAATCTTCTTCAATTCAGCCGAAAGACGCTGTCATTTTTCTCGAACAAATAAAAAAACGATCAATATTTGATTCGAAACATATTTTGAATATTTTGTTGATATTTCGAATACTTCTATGTCCTGTTTGGAAAGCTGTATTCAGGCCTTTCCCGACTATTAATATGAAAAAACTCCTACGTTGAAAATATTTTTAGGTACGACTTTGACAATTTCTTTTAAATTTTATTATCGTTCAGAAATGACTTTTAAATACTACCCTTGTCCCTAGACTCATAAATATGTTTTTCATTACTTCAATGACCGGACTAAGAAATTTTCGTCGAAACTTTTTTGCACTCATATACGCCAATACATTCTGGACTTTTTTCAACTTTCAACATAATTACATTTCATAATCTAGCGAGTAGCGAAACGACGCTCTATCTAAGTAACTAAAATTAGGGGGAGTTTTATAATTTAGTGGTGCTGTCACAATATTCATCCCTTTTTTAACGTCATCAACCAATAAGAACTCTTTGCAACCCTCTACACTTGTTGTAATATAATAAATTGAAAATAGAAAATTATCCATTTCCACCTTACTGGAAAAACCATTTTGTAACTATACTATATTCATAAAATACCTGAACATAGCAGTGGTTTATTTTAAACCCTTAGTTGGCATAGCATATTTTTACAAATCACAAAGTAAACCCTTTATATTAGGATTGAAATAACTTCACTTGAGTAGCTAAGGGTGAATAATTTTCTAACTAATTCTAATAAAAGATATTAATGTCAAATGAAGATTCGTTGCATAAAATATCGAATTTTCTATTTATTATGAAAATGGGTTTCATAAATATAGAATATTGTATTAATTATATTTTTTGTCAAATCGAGAAAATTTCTTAATTTCTGACTTTTTTCTTCTTTTTAATATAAAAAAGGATCAGTTTACTTTGTATAATGAAAATTTATAGGCATCTTTGTTGTTCAAGGATTTTTCTTCAGATATGTTTACCTTTTTCAACTTGAAAGTCACTGAACTGTCCGTTTGATCGTTTTACGTTCAACAATTTATTACCTTTATCCTTTTATATAAATTATTCACAACAAAGGAACTGAACCTTTTTTAAAAAAATATACAAAATCCATATTTTTGTGTAAATCAAATACAGATTGTTTGAAATAAATTAGACAAACATTGAAAGTGAATATTATTGCATAGCTGGATTAAAGTAACTGCGTTTATTTAGCTGTTTATGTTCTACGAACAAGTTTCAAATTTGTGAAAATTTTTGAACTTTGTGACGTCAACAGAATCAAATATTTTAATTTTGCTCTATCACAAACAAAATTTAAACGAATTTTGATAAACCAAGTATGTAATCCTACTAAATTTGGGTCATTCTTTTCATATTTGTGATCAAAATTACCCTAGCTCAAAAAGGTTTCAAAAATTTGGAGTCCTGGTCCCGGAATTAAGCACAAAAGTGAGCACTAGCGAAAAACTGACATCACAACTGAAAAGAATGACCCAAAATTAGTGGGTTTCAAAAAAAATTCCTATAAGATCGGATCAAATTTGCCTGTATTATCAAAAAAATCAAAATTTTGAACTTTATGACGTCATCAGAATCAAAAAATTTTAATTTAGCTCTATCACATCCAAATTTTATCCGATTTTGACAAACCAAATATGTAATCCTACTAAATTTGGGCCATACTTTTCAAATTTGTGATCAAAATTAACCTAGCTCTAATAGGTTTCAGGAATGTGGTGTCCTGGTCCCGGAATGAGGCACAAAAATGACAGCTAGCAAAAAGAGACATCGCAGCTGAAAAAATGACCGAAAATTAGTGGGTTCAAAAGAAATTCCAATAAAATCGGATCAAATTTGCATGTGCTATCAAAAATATCCAATTTTTAAACTTTACGACTTTATATAAATTGATGAACGTTTTTTACATGATCTTCACTAACTTTTTGTTTTACGTATAAAACATAAGTTTTTATTTGCGCCTCTATTTCTTATGCGCCGGTGGGTCGTGCCTCCTTTGCCAGGAGGCGCCCTAGTTACGGACCTGGTCCCTAGTTAATTTCCTCTCTAAAATTATGCAATCTCCTCATTTAAGGGGCGCAATAATTGATATATTGTGTCAGTTTTTTTCAAGTCAATGTAAATTATTTGAGTAAATAAATGTATTTTTAAATTGAGTTTCTCGAAATAAAAAACAAAGAAAACATGGAAAAATGGAAAGATAAATATGAGTGTAAAATTTCAAGATAAATATTTATATTGTAAATTGAAAATAGTAAAGTAAATAAAATGAAAATTACGATACAACTACTTCAAGTGAATTTAGTAATCAAACTAACTGACTCTCCCTTGTGATCCAATCGATACCAAGAACGATATAATGAAGTTGCTTGATAGTGATATCAAATTTAAATTCAAACTAAATAATAGCAAATTTCTAATAATAACAAACATAATACAATCGAATACCACTGAATATCTCACTCCATAAAGGGTTCCGTATGTTTTATAGTGAAGGATATTAAAAGGGCAATTTACGAAATTATATAATCCTGGTGTCCAACATTGCACCGCTAGAGTCAAAATCATATTTTTAAAATTAATAACAGCATATACTTTACTCTCTTCTCATACTACAGGTGTTTTTTTAACTTGCAATTACAAAAAAACAAAAAAAATAAGCCAGATCAATTCCAGAAAACCTCGATCAATTCCAAATGCATGTTTATTTATAGGTGAATAGATTCTAGATTAATGATGATAATTTTTTCAAATGGAACCCTACATTTTTGTAGTTGATTCGTATTTCATAAGAAAAAGAAATTTTTTTAATGCATGTTTTTTTCCGATCTGAGCAAAAAATAGCAGATATATTATCGATTTCTTATGCGAAAACTGTTCTTTTTTAAGAAAATTCGTAATACCGTAATATTCAAAGTGTTTCTTATTTAAACACGAAATCATTACGATTTTTTCAAACTTGTTACTTACATACAGTTTTTGCAAATGTGAAAAATGACACTCTGTATATTCTTTTCCCCTGATTGATTGATATAAGTAAAATTTAAAATTGAAAAAATTCAGGTCTTAATCGTGGCTTAGTAAATGGAAGTTTGGGAGTTTTTTGTATGACAAAGACGTTAAAAGAAATTTATTCACAGCATAGTACGTGGAAAAACGGTGGAATGTTTTTAACTGTCGAAAATGTTGAACCATTTCGACAGTTGCAATCTTTCAGCCATTTTGTTCACCTATTTCGTTGTCAATTTCGCTACGGCAGACAAACAAATATCGAGAAAAAATACGAAAGTCAAAAAACTTGCTTCCAAACTTCTCTTTATAAATCCAGGAAATTGCAACATGGACTAACGATTGCATCAAACAATCGTAATATTTGGAATTTCTGATACGGAATTCTAAAAACAATCAATGAAAATTCATCTTTTACATCTCACAATATTATGTTATTTTAACAGATTGTTTTAAATAATTCATATCCATACCATTCTAATCTAATGTATACATAAAATTGATAAACCATCGAAAAGTTAGAATGTGATTGAATATTCATATCGATCGATAGGTATTATTATTAAATGTTGACAATACAGCATTCAATCTATGTGTTAAAACAACAAAAATTTATATATACAAAGTTTTAGAATGTTCTAGCTTGTCGAATATTTGTTAATCATTTATTATATTTGTACATAGTAGGTAGGTACGTATACTATTATAGGGGAATAGATTACATCGATACCGATTATTAACACTTTTTGGTATTGAAACTATTATGCATGGAAAACTATGGAAATGTGTACATTGGGGCCATTAGTAATTTTACAAACATACAAAATATTTCTTATCAACTAATAAAACCAAAGGAAATATTTTTTATATGAAGGAAACTGGCTTTATTTGAAAAATGATGTCAATCATGTGGCCGCCATGTCTAGCTCATAGATGGTGTAATCTAGATATCCAATTTCCACACACTTTTTGCAGCAATTGCGTTCCTATTTCACCAATAGCTTCACGAATGTTTTTTCAAAGTGTTTAAGAGTCTCTGGCTTATTGACGTAGACAAGTGACTTTAAATTTTTTGAGTGAAATGACCCACCAGCGGAAACATGTTGAAAAATATGCTATGTGTAAAAGTAATTTTAAGCACAATGGCGTCAGTACAGGTGAGATTTTAGATATCACGCCTGTTGGTAGCTCAACCCTGCACCAACAAATGCAAACTCTGCATAAGTATTCGAAGCGAATAACATAAATGCCGTACAGAAATATACACGTAGGACTTCGGAAAATGACGAGAGATCAAAAGTTTTTTTTAAACTTCTGGTACGTAAGTTATCCACCAACGCCGTACATATTTGCTGGTGCAGGAGTGAGATTCCAAGGGGTGTGAAATTCATTATTCTCACCTGTACTCACCTGTCCCACGCAAAATTAACTCCATGGAGCTTAAACTTACTTTCACATATAGGAGCATTTTTTCAACATGCTTTCTGGTGGATAACTTCAGCATTGTGGTCTATGACACATCTTACCGCGAATTTAAGCAATACCTTGAGCAAAAGTAAAGTTTTCAATGACCTTCATTATATGTTAAGTAATAATAATCGAAAACATATCGAAATTAGAATATTTCGTTGTGTGTTCCTAGGTGTTATACACAAATACGAATAAAACCGTCTATTTCATAAATACCAATATTACTAATCCTTCTAAACTAAATAATGACTATTTTACCATTATTACTCCACATGTAGATACCTTAACATACAATAAGCATATTGAACTTAAATACATAGAAAGCTTAAAATACGAACAAGGGATCACGGAGTGTAACAAAATAAGATTCAGAATACTTTGAAAGTATTTAATTCGAATGAAATTTCTTGAATAAAATTGATGTTAAGAATCAATCGACATTGCATGCTAACTTTCAGTATCTCTTTCTACAATGAAAATTTTACCATAGTTGTTGACATATTGGAAAACATTTTCGATGGGATCATTTTCTCGATTATGCTTTGAAAGAGATCGAAAAACAATTCAATGTTTACTTAATTGACGGGATGTTTGTTAGTCAATCCCATGAACTGAATTATTTGTTTTCATTTTTTTCACCCCTTTGGTTATTTGGTCATCATTAGAACTTTTGCGGAAAATTTTTGTGAACTTGAATATTGAATTTTTTTCTATCCATTTGTAGAATTTCAAAAACATCATTTTTGTCAATTTTTCAGCCTTTTTGATACTTTGCAACACGTTTTTCCATGATGGGCTCTTTCACAACATACAACCGTTTGGAAAATAGGAAAGCAAATTTTTCGATAAATGGTCACTTACCGATTTGACTGCTTTTCCTAGTTGGGAATAATTAAAGGACACTTAAATATTTTGTCTAGAGTTAAAGAAATAAATTTCTAAATTGGTATCTTTAAAATGTATAGATTTCCTCCTCTATTTTCGTTTCCAATCTAATTTTATGCAAATTTTCCTAATTTTATTGGAAAAAAACTACATTTTCAAAGAAAAGCACATAGTTTTCTTGTTACACCCTGTACTAGGATACATACATGTATAATTTAGCATGCGATATTACTTTAAGTTTAGTATGTTCGCCCTGCTGTGAGCATTCTAACTACATATACCTATATATTTCAAACAGTTAAATGCATAGTTTTTGAAATTACTAAATTCTAATCGGAGTTGATTATAGAATCTAAATAATCTATTTGAATTTAAACTGGTGTAGATAGTATAGAAACGTGTATGTGGGTGAACTTTGTGATAATTACATTTAAATCGTAAAATTTATTTCGTTTAATAACAGTTTTGGATAATGTTCATTTTCAAACTCAAAGAAGATGGATTAAATGTTTTGTTTAATCACACAAAATGACTTCAAACTACACTTTTATGTTAGAAAATATGGGAAATATCTTTATTATATCAACCTTACCTTTAATAGATTTCAAGAATTTGCGGTCCAGGTACCGATATTCAACACGAAGGTGAATGCAAGCGAAAAATTCATATCAAAAATGACAAGTTCGACCCAAAATTAATAGGTTTCAGAATAAATTCCAGGTGGAATAAAATGTGCCTATTCTAACAAAAAAAAAAAAAAAAAAAATCGATTTTTTGAACATAAAATCCAAAAATAATCTCTTTTGCTCTATCATATCCAAATTGTATTCACTTTTTATAAGCCAAGTACGTAATCCAACTAAATATGGATCATAGTTTTCAAACTTATAGTCAAATTCAATCTTCCTTCAAAAAGTTGCAAGATCTTGGGGTCCAGGTAGCAATATTCACCGCAAAAGTTATCTCAGCAATAAAAAAGTCAGTAATTTCTTCTTTTTTTTTTTAACTAAAACAAATCAATAAACAATTGAAAAATTAGTCTTTTGAAAATTTTTAGGAGTTTTTTTCTAAAATTAAGAAGTTTTGTTAATTATGCGAACTTTAATTAAGTTCATCTCGAATTTAGAAAAATTTAGAATTTTCTAATACTATGTTCAAAGCAAGATACTATGTCATAACTTCATAAGTCTTTTGGTCCTGTATAGAAGTATTTAAAAGAATATCGGTAATTTTTTTTGTTTAATTTCCACCCTAAAAAAAGAATCAAAGATCCAATTAGACATTAACAAAAGACAAACAAAACACATACATTGTAATAAAAATTTATGATGATGTCATTATTCAAACACTGAACATAAAAACTAACACAACTAATTTACAATAAAATTTATCACCAATAAAAAATAAAAATAAATAAATACCCTAAAAACCGTGATGAAGATAAAAGGAACAAAATAAAAAATATATATAAAAAAAAAAATATAATAATAAATATTAAATAAATAAAGTAAATAAAAAAAACTAAAAGATAAGTAACTAATAGTGAACAGGAAGTATCGTGTATATTTAATACGTGAGAAGAAGTAAAGTATTTGATTTTCATTTAATAATAAGAGGAAAAATTAAACATTTAATACATGAATGGTTTTTAGATACATAATAAAATATGTATAATAAATACTCACGCAATATTCATAAATCAACTGTATACATACGGTAAGTCATGGGTTCTAATTTGGTCTGGGGTCAGATGAAAAATTTCACATTCATAAACTGCTTACGCTGTGTGCGTAGTCATGGTAGGGACAATAAAATGCTAGCGCTTCCAGTGAAAAATTTTGGCGATAAAGGAGACTGTTATGACTAATTTGCAGTTTTTTACATGTTTATGTTATAGAAAATATCAAATTAAAATTATTGAAAAACACTAATTAATAAGACACATATTATATTTCAAATGTAAATTATCATAATTATTTATTTAAATTTGTGAGACAATAATAATAAATATTTCAATGTAAGTCATAAATGCAATCCATACAATTATATATACATCCATGCAATTCTATAATTAAAGTACTGTATCGTTACCATGGAAATGCCTCCAATAAAACTCACGCACGGTGTGCATATTCATTGAGAGCGGTTTTCGAATAAGAGAAGTTATTTGAATTAAAAATGTAAAAATGATTTTGTAACAAACTCAACAAGGAAAAGTAAAATGTGATATATTATTAGTTGTAAACTCATACACATAAAAAATTATTTGAAAGAAATCTATTGAAGGGTTTCCATTTAATAAGTAGCCATTCAAAATTGGAATTTTAACATGCTGTGAAATAGCCTGGCAAAGAGTTTTATAAAAATCTCAATTATCAAGATTTTCTAAGACCGTTGAAATGTTAGTAATTGGATAAGAAAATTTTCGTTGTAAAACGATGCGAACATATCGAATTTCCAATTTTTCTAATATTATTTTTCTAATACACCTGCACCTAACACTAGACCAAGTAGTACGGTTGTTTATAGAGTAAAAAATTTATATGTTAGTTAACTAACAAGTTAGTTAAGTTAGAAATTCTAACTACCTGTTAAATTTTATATTATACTTTGCGTTTACTTATAGAAAAAGTGGAGGCAATATTTTATGTATTACGGTAATACAGTATGAATGATTTATATTTTCGATTCCTTTTCGTGCGCATTCCGAGTCCCAAAATGCTTGCATAGAGTTTTGAGGTTTTCGTAAAATTGTATATCTATTTGTCCCATAAAGAAATACGCTTTTTCGTCGGAGTTTAATATATTGTAACTTCTTTGTCACAGAAGGCTGAAATGAATATCAGTTGTGATCAGTACTGCGTGTCGAGTCATCCATTTTCTCGTTTTCTTATCGCAAAAAACTAAAAATTTTGCCAGTTTGAACAAGCATCAGAGGAAATTTGCACCTTTCCATCACGCATAGGTTTGCAACAATAAAACATCACCAAGTCGATTTTATGGAAATCATGTTTTAATTTTGTTATTCACAGAGCCACCTTAGATGTCAGGCTTAATTCCATCATCTTCTAGAAGATATTAATACACGATCACCCACGATACTAGAATCGTTACAATATGTTTCTACAAAAGCTCGAGAGAGGCATAAAACATATTAAAATTGCCAATATAGAAATTGAAATGTTTTACTTTTCCCAGTGCTAAAAAATTGATATCTTCTTCAAAAGGTTGCATCTACACAACTTAGAAAAAAGCTACGGTACAGGCTACTCGAATATCCTCATGAAACATACCTTCGAAAATAGTTCAACTTATTTAATTAAAACTTTTGTTTCAATGTTGAATATTTTCATATATATTACAAAAAAAAAAAAACACACTAATCAAAAAATTAATAATTCAATTTTATATTGATTATATAAAAATTAATTCCCAAAAAGCAATCAAGAACATTTCCCTAATATTATACCACATCAAATCACATTAAACGACATCAAAATGACCCTTCTGGTCTTTTTGAAACAAAAGCTTTCTCTTTATATATTCATTCATTTTTAATATCATTGTTTGCATCAATTGCAAAATTTTCATTAATTCAAGTAGAAAAGGATAAAAAGCATTACATTATGTTTTATATAACAGGGTAATATATAGTACCTCGGATGAAATGTATCTTGAACTCAATAATATGAGAGAGCTATTGATTAAGACAAAGTTACTTTACTAGAAGGCCGGTATAACAACAGTTTGATTACATAACTTTAAATGCTCAGGAAGTAAACCTTGAAAAGACACACTTTCATGTACCTTGAATCAAAAAACATACGGTACCACTAACACATAGATATTAGGGTAGTTGTCTCGCCTGTAATCACACGTTAATGTGATTACAGGCAAGAAAAATTTATGAAACCTGTTCGAGAATAAGGAAATCCTAAAACAGACCAAACGGTGATGGAGGGACAACACACTTGTGGTACTGCAAGACAGATTTGGTCTGAGTACAATCGTATTCATTCAAAAATGTTCTCGATTCAAATGGTTTCCATTAACAATATCATTGGGGCTATTGCAGGGCACTGGCCAGGCAGTAGTCCACAAAATCGACTCATTTAAGACAGTCCTTGTTTGATAATCTCTCCAATCTGAAGTCAGTTGAAGCCAAAACACTCTTGCTGTTCTTTAACCGCCCCAAATGGTGCATGAAGTATTAGCTGTCTTAGTGTGTCTCACAGCAAGAAAGTCACTCAAGCCTAAACTTACCTAAGGGGAACTTTAAATGTCTCATGTTGTATAAAGCACCATCAGGTACAATCAAACGAGCCAGCTTAGGTACACAAGATTGTGATATATGTTTCATTTTGATATTGTACCAAAGATCACAAATATTATACTATTGATCAAAATTTTTTCGGTAGCATGAATAAGAGTACCATAAAACAGAGACTATTTCCGATGTTCGATTTTAAAACATGGCTTTAAAAGCACACATACTTAAATGTTAATTATGATTCAAGGTACAACACAATCCGGTACATGTAATATAGATTGTTGTCAGCAAAATATGATTGATTTATTAATGATATAAATCGAACTGATGAATAGATTTGAAACAAAACATAGAGTACATAGAGTTGAGTATAAAGTAGGTATACCGTATTAGAATGCTAAAGTAATCGATTCTGAACATAGAATATGTATGAACTTTATTATGTTATGTTCCAATCTTGTTTGATTAAAACCAAACTCAAATGGTTGCAGTTGGTTATATATTGGACGATTCTCTTACTATTATTAGGAATGTATCGAGCTATTCAAATTCTTTAGGCATTGCATAACTGTGGATAGTTTTGGTAGGAGGGCTGGAGGAAATATCTCTGGAATTACCTAGAAATAGAAGCTTTACGAATAGGATTTTAGGCGATATTTCAAAAAGTATTAATTTTTTAGGCCAAGATATCCTGTAAAAACTGTTTCATCAAGTTATCAACTACAAAATTTTTTTGTGATTTCCTCAGTTTTTTCAAAGGAGTACCCGTAAGAAAATTGAAAAAAATCGGGAAAATTCTTTTGCGTTCGATTTGACTAAGAATGATTTTTTTGGTTATTTTAACTTACAAATAACAAAAATAAGCCCCTTTGACGATTGGGAGATTAGTTTTCGATATATCGACCAAAATTCTATACAAAAGCTTGTCGTTCAAATATCAAAGTTCAAAGCAAAGGTTTTCATACAGAACTATTTTTTTAAGATGTCTCAAAAACAACTCCCTCAATTATTAAATAAGAGCAAATTTTTGTATTTTTTGTGTCAAAATTAACCAATTTAGAGAATTACGTATAAAATTATTACGTACTTCCCAAAAATTCATACCTCCCGGTAACCGTCAATATAGTAATATAACATGATGATATGTCATGGTATAGAAGTACTTATATGGGATATTTGACTCTCTATCTCATTCCCATAAACCTTAACTTCATCTACATCCTTCCTTGTCATACCAATCTCCTTATTTTCTTAAATATATATCTTCAAAACGTTCCTGTGTAACAGTATAAGAACTCGTAGACGTATAGTCGCAGAGTATTAAACTAAATCAAATAAATTATGCTGAAATTGCATTTATGATTGGCAAATATTGATTTAAATTTATTTATACATAAAAGAAGATGAAAGAAGAAGAAAGAAGTAGGAGATATTACCCAAAACCCATTGTTGATAAATTGAAAATAATCTACTTTCACTGATTTTATAATGTTGATAGTAGCTTTCGTTGTGACCGTAAGTTCACAATAAAATCGAAATTCTATAATTCTTTTTACTTGCCTTTTAGAAAATTGATGAATAGCCATATGACCATTTTACTCACGCTCTATTTAAAATATAAATAACTCAATTTTCAAATCATTATTTCTATTTTCGAATTAAAAATTTGTAACATTATTTCCACCTATTGACAGTTAAAAATATATTTTTTCAGAATCTCTCTCATCACTGGCTGAGCGGCAAGCATGCTGAACGCTTAGGCCTGGCAGTGTATCACGACTACTGCAGGGACTGTCACAGTGGTGAAGAGGAGGAGACAATGTCTCATCTTCTCTGTCACTGCCCAGCTCTTATCAAGAGGAGATGGACTTACTTGTTATTCTTAAACAGCTCCAAATGGTTCATGGAGTAGTGGCCGGATAGGCCAACCCCTTTACGGTATCACAACGGACCCTATGGTCTAAGTGTATCCCAGCCCAGGACAGCCACTCTAACCTAACGTAACCTCTCATCACGAGAGTAAAGATGAAAGCAAAACAATATCAACTTCGGTAATTTTCGTTGTCCTTGTCCTGTGTTCGTGTCCTTTTGCTAGCTTAATATATACCGCACTTCAAAAATCATGATCAATCCTTTCGAAAACTGTGATTTCCCGACCATTTAAATATTTTCAATTTTCTTCCATTTTTTGATCATAAACGGTAGAGAAAAATAATCGCTGAAAAAATAAACAAATTTCTAAAGTTTTATCGCAAGACTCAGCCACGAAACTTTAATTTCTTAAGCGTACAAGATTCTCTAGCAGACTGGTAAGAGAAATCATAGAATTTTACTGCGTTATGTGCTCACGGTCTATAACTTTTGTGTGAGTTATATCAATTACATTCCGTTTATGCATCCTGGTTTCTTTTTTTCTATGCTATCAAATACTTGATTGAAATCTGTTCTTTAATCACGCAAGTAAAATTATTAAAACAAAGGATATTTATTTGTATGTGAGGTAAAGAAAGAAAGCAACTGGTATTCAAAATAATTTGATTTGTTGTTATCCTGGTGATGTTACCGAAATTATTAGAAAGGTTCATTGACCAATTTTCGTCGTGTGGACTTCAGGAATCGCAATCACACGACTTCAGTACCACGCCGACTATGTACTTCCCATTATTTTAAATTAAAATTAAGAACTTCCAAAAAAATCAACTTTTAAAAAGGGAATCTTACAGACTGACGGCTTGGCGACTGTAACGGAAGCTGACTTTACTCAATCTATATGAAACAGACTCTATATTACACGTATACAAGAGATATTAGAGGTATTTGCCAAAAATAATACCTCAAAAAATGACATTTTCATTTAATAAACTTGTATTCTTTGTTTTGATTAAAACGTGTGTAGAATTTTGTAATAATATGTAAATTTTCCATTAATTTAAATATTATGGAAAAAGATCAAACAACACCGGTAGCAAACACACATACCGACACAATTATAAAAACATATGTATTATCCAAAAATAACAGAGCAAAAAAAAAAAAAAAAGAAAACCATGGAATGTTAATTGCACATGTGGATTTTCATATGTTTTTTATAATTAAAAAATAAATTCCTGCATAATTTAATTTTTTATGTAGATATTACCTATGTTAAAAATAGGTACATACAAAAATATTATGTTATGGGAACTTTTCATAATATTTATTGCTAATTTATGCACATTTGCGTGCAACTATTTGGCAAGAAAAATATATAAATTTTTTTTTTATTAATATCATTATTTTTTCAATATTTTTTCATGAAAATATGTTTATAGTTGATTTTTCTACCTCTATGTGCAATTTGGGATCAGTCCACAGTACAGAGGGACTATGATTTCGTGAGTGGCTTTATTTCAGTGTAACCTACAAATTTACGAAAACTTTGGAAATTGGGGGATTTTCAATGTGGAAAACTGAAAACATGTCAAGTAAACGACTCATTGAAAAAATATCAACAACCATTTGATTTTTTCTTGAATTAGGTTATATTGGCTGTCCACGAAGAACACACTTAGACCATTGTGATACCATATATGTGTTTTACCACTTTTTCTGCAGCTTCTCAATTATTTTCAGAAGCTGAGTGCACCTCCTTACATGCATATACCATGCACTACACCAGCCCATCGTAACTTTAAATAAAATTAATTTTGTTGTGACGGCGGGAATCGAACCCGCTACCCTACGCATACCGCGAGCGGAATTGATTATGCATTAACCAACTGAAATACTAAGATTTTGATTTGAATGATGATGTGAAATTGAGTTAAATAATTTTATAAATGGGCAACTTGTATTACTTATATATGTTTTTGCAGTATATGTTTTTTACAATAACATAGCATGTAATATTCAAAGCGTGGGGTGTTTTCTTTAAGCATTCTTGAAATAAGATGATTTGACAGATGACAACACGCTTTGAATTTTACGAATAACCTGATTAAGCGCTTTTTAGTGCAATGAAACGTATTTAAGTATACGGAGGTTGCATGAAGACTGAGCATCATATTTTTATTAAACAGCCATTTCATGTTCCAGTTAATTTATTTATTGTAATTTGAAATTAATAACCAACTAATTTGTTAAATGATTTTATTAAAATTGGCTTGTTTTGACACGGCATATATATTTGGAAATTTATTACTTTTTATTACTCCCTTTTGAATGGTTTATGAGTTTCAAACAAATTTTCGAATTTTTTGAGATGAATTTTCGATAAACGCACTCATTTGATTTCAACTTTATTCATATCAAATGGATAAATTGTTTGTTTAATCAAGACAACTAATTAATCAAAATTTTAGAATGTTTTTACATTTTCTGAAGGAATCTTTTGATATATGGATTCTCAATTAGCATAAGAAGTTTTTTGGGGACTCTATAAGCTTCAATTTCAAGGAAATTTAATGAAAATATAATATAGATAGAGGTGTGACGTAACAAAAATTAAAACTGGTTAATTTCGACAATAATTTCGTTTGTCTGGTTTTCGTAATATTCATTATACGAAATAAAATAAAATTTCGAGTCATTCCAGTGGAAATATTTCATGATTGATGATTATTATATTTGACTATAATTTATAATAATCAATGATAAAAATAATTAAATTGCCTTTAAAAGCCCATATTATTTATTTGTAATAAAACCAAAATGGTGAGATAATCTGTTATAGTCCCAAAAAATACCCATGAGAAAATTTATGAATGTGAAATATAAATATGATATATTCAATACTATTTTTACTATCACTCAAATGGTTTAATGATATGTTTTATTTACTATACTTATTTTTTCGAATTTGCATTGAGTGTTGAGTGAATTTGATTTTTATTTCAAGCAAATGGTAAGTTTTCTTATGAGGTCTTCAATTTTGAGTGTTACTAAAATTGACTTGTGGATTCCATTAAGTATAAGAAAAGTTTTTCTGGACATTAGTAATTAAACTATGTCGATTCTTAATAGTTGGATTGTGTACAAAAAGGGCAATCGCAATATATCACATAGAGAAAAAAATGTAGTTTTAGAGAGTGTGTGTGTGTGAAAATGTTTGTGGTTCAGTTGAGCCATAAAATAAGAGATGAGGGTAGAAAAGTCGTTGGAATGAACTAGATATATTTTTTTGGATACCATATAGTTTTGATGTAAAATTGGTTCTTCAACATTTATATACAATAGCTTTCAATTTTTGATACCGATTAGGCTCAATCGATATCAAAATTTCTCAGAATTTCTCCATCATCATTTTGATCATATAATTCATTTATTTTTTCCCACCACACCGCTGCAATCCAGCTGCAATCTAGATGATGGATGCCGGCATCTAGCTGGGAGTCATTCAAGCAAAACCATAACACATGACTGATCATTTAAACTAGGTGAGTGCCTTAACCAATTAAGCCACCAACGACCTATTGGCTACGTGAAAATTTAAAATAGATATAGAAGTATATTTTGGTACGGTATTTTGATAGTGAATACTTAATAATAAGAACTAAAAGTTTTTAATTAATCTCTGATAAACATTTTTGTGGATTCTAAAAATAAAAAAATCAAGGTTTTTTTTATACAGGATATGTAGATGGGAGTATGTAGATGGGGTAGATTTTGTATAAGAAATTTTTTTTATCTATATTTTTGAATTAATAATTAACGGATGTTTGTGGTTTGCAAAAATGAACTTGATATAACTAGCTTAAGAGGATGTATGTTGATAAACAAATTTATGTAACGAGTGTTTTGTTTAGATAAGAAAATGTACATACATAAAGAATGATGGTAAGTATTGCAGCGGTGTGGTAGGAAAAAATAAATGAATGATATGATCAAAATAATGATGGAGAAATTCAGATAAATTTTGATATCGATTGAGTCTAATCAGTATCAAAAATTGGAAGCAATAGATATAAATAATGAAGAACCACAAGAAAACCATATGGTATCCACAAAAATATATCAAGTTCATTCCAACGACTTTTCTACCGCCATATCTTATTTAATCGCTCAACTGAACCACACTGTTCTTATTACATATATGATAATGGAAAACAGTATTAAATCCAATCTGTATATTGGATGTTTTAAAACACTATTTCAGCAGTTATAATAGACCTTAACTTTGACTCATATAATAAACTGTTGTATAATATTTTATCCGGTCATATTAACAAACCCTTTGGGAGATCTTATTACGTAAACAAATCCTAAACATTGTATACTATAAAGCTCATCATCATTTTAAATAGGCACGTAAAACTAAAACTAGACAACACAAATTACCATCCACACACTCCTCCAAAAATACCTACAGAAGGTTTCAATGACACACTTAGAAAAAAAAGGCAAATTTGGTATAGTTTGAATGCTTAAATTTATTATGAACAGAGAGCCATATGGTATAAATATCTCAAAATTTCGGAATACAGAGCCAGTCAATGAATCTTTATAAAAGCTGTTCAACTACATTGTTTAAAGCTTACTTAAAGAAAAACAAAACTTTGTGCGATCTTGTCCAGGTGGTGGGAGCCACCAATTCTAAATTTACGTTAAAAATAACAACGGATTACAAAGTCAATACTTTCCGACTTATTAGCGATTGAAATTCGGAGTATTTAACGTCAAATAACTGAGAAAATTTCAGTTTTTTGAAGAAAGTATATCATACATTTTTTAAATAACATTAAATAACCATGAAAATAAAAAAGTTTCAAATCATTTTCTCGTACCTTTCATTTTATGTTTTATTCAGCACAAAAACTGATGAATTTACCACGGGAACTAAAATTAATGCTTGCCACTTTCCAATTTTCTTTATTGTATCGAAGTATCGAATGTACACCCTATATGGGATAAGTTTTTTTTCCAAAAGATAATTTTACTAATGACACCCCTCAACTTTGATGAAACTTTCAGTAATCTATAATATAATAATATATAATAAACTGTTATTGTATTATGTGTATAGTTAAAGGTTTTTGAGGTTTACTAAAGTAAAGTTATTGCGTTTTACTTTAACTACAATATTATACAAATTTTAACAACTATGTTAAATATTATTTATTATTAATTATTAATAAATATTGTTTGATAACTTTAATTACCACATATTTGTATAATTAGGATTTAACTATAACTACTTTAACTTTAACTTTAAATTTTAACTACACACTACAATAAACTTTATATATATACCCAAAATTTATCATTCATGCGTTATATTATTATTTTGAGAAGGTTTACTTTTTATTGCGAAAATCTATTATCGATTTGTGGATGGATAGAAAATCATTTGAATAAATTAATTTGAATTGGCGGCAATTTGATGAAAAACACAACGTAAAGCGAGTTCCTTCTTTATAGTCAAGTTTATAAAAGCATTCTCTTACATTCGTGCACTATTTGTGTGAACAGTGTTCAACACAAGGACATTATATGCAAGAATTTGGGGCGAAAGTCGATTTAGCTAGATTTCATTTTTAGAAAACGTTGTTTTATCCGTGTTTTCAGGAAAAACTGAAACGTTGACTGCAAAATATGACTCTTCCTGACATTTATTGGTAACGAAATAAAGTACATAACCGGGACATTCAAATTGGTATTTGTGTGGAGACATTTCAAATGGTACTTATATTTCTTATATTTGTGATAAAATTTGTGTCTTTTTACCTCAAAAAATACCGAGTAAAGCTGTATCATGCAAGTACTTATCCGTTAATCGGATCAAAAAGTAGAAGGAGACTTTTCGTTTTTTAATTTAATTTTCCACCTGATGCAACAGGGGCGTTCGTTACACCTGACAGACCCTGTAAATAAGTTGATGAGAAATAAATAAATTGTATAGATAAAGATATTTTGCTATTAAACTTTATAATGGATGTCGAATGCTTAATTCTCTAAAAAGTGGAGTTATTCACTCGTTAATTAAAAATTTATCTACCGATTTAAAAATTGCTGATTTATCGGCAAATTTTCATATTAAAACGAGTTTTATGCCTGTATTTAAGAAGACTTTTAAGACAGGCCAATAGCCAGAAAATTAAATTAGAAAATGGACATTCAAATTCATCTCGAAATTTCTGCATCAACCAAAAAAAACTGGAATCAGGTTCATCTACCCATCATGCTTTAGATCAGCACAAACTTTTAATATTTATAAAAAATTGTCTGTCAAAGCATTTTGTAAATATCAAAAAAAATTCATGTAAATTTTCAAAAATGGTCGAAAAATGATTATTTATTATTTTTGTTACTTAAATAATCACATAAATCCGATTACCAGTGATGCTAAATGTTATCTAAACTACTGTCAGATCAGCTTTATTAATTAATAATACAATTAAAAAACAAGTTATCTTCTTAAAACTGAAAAATTGAAAAGTTTATGCAAAAACTTTTTCTATTCTTCATAAGATATTCAGCTAAACCCAGATAATACAAAAATGTACTCAGGATATATTTTTTTTCAAAACATGACTAATAGTACAACACCCCATTCCTCTTTCACGGCACCCCCTTCTAGTTTACAGAGTTAAACGACTGTGTTTATTATTTATACATTATGTAATCTACCATTATGTATACTTATCCCATATCTATACTACACCACCATAAAGCTCTCTATCGTTACTTAACTCTAGCTCCACAAGTTAGCTCTAGCAATCACCGACTATCGCCCCCCCCCTCATCCTTACCCGGTGCTTGCATGTGCCTGTGTATTATATATAGTTTTATTAACACTTGTATTATATTTATTTTAAAAATTCATAAATAAACAAAACGTGTTTAATATTCCCATAATGCATTGTGCTGAATATTTAACAAAGTTTATGCATGTATGTGTGTGTGTTGTGTAGTGAGAGTTGCCTATATTATAATGATCAACAACATAACATCATCGTTTGTATAAAACTTTTTATACATAAATATATTTTATCTATTAATATTTATTATATAGATGTTTGTGTATTTATATAGAGTGTTCTATACACATTGAGAATCCTGATAAAAAAGTCAAGAAATTTCCAATTCAACCAATGTGAATGAATAGGATTCAATTGGAAAAAATTTTCAATTCATTCTCATTGAAACCAACTAAAATTTTGAATTGAAATTCAATTGAAATGAATAGGATTTAATTGGAAAAAAGACAAAAATTTCCCATTCATTCCTGTACAAAACTTTTACTTTTAACTTTCTTTTAGAGAAAAACCAAATTCCATCTCTAAATTTGCATTCCATTTTATGAGTCCTAACTTGAATAGACTTGAATTTTTTACTTCTGTTAGTAGACAAACAGTTTCGTTCTTTTTTATGGGTTTTAACCTCTTAATAAGATTTTCTTTTCAAAATGTATTTGCATCGGTCAAATATTTCAATTAAAACACACTGTATCTCGTTTATGAAAACAATAAAATCTCATATGAGATGTTGATGATGCTGCATGCATGCATATGTATACAAAATCCTTCCGTACACTTCAGCACCTCTTCCTTCAGCACAATCCGCCCCCACTTCAATATCCACATGCATGCATAAAGTTTACTTTTCTCTTCTAATCAGAGAGAGGTAAAACAACATAATACTTGCATAATGTAGGTATACTTCCTCTAGTTGTTAGATAGTATAGAATAAGTTATTCTAGAAACGACAAGTAAGGCTGGGTGGTGGTTGGCTGAGCTGCTTGTCACTTGTTTCAACAATAATAAACAAAGGAACAACGATAATACGTACGGTTAGGTAAATAACGATGTATCTAACGTCTATGCACCAGGTACTGTTGAGTCAGAGGTACTTGTAAATTTATTTACTATGATGAGAAAGCTGTAAATTTATAGGAGGTCCTCGAATATTCTGAATTCATGGGGGGATCTTAGAAGTTTTCTAGAATATAAGTTTATATTACCGATTGGGAATTTCCGATTGTTGATGATAAATTTTATTAGATCTTTTTGGAATTAAATGAATAAAGTGAAACTTTTTCGATTCTTTAAGATAAACCAAATACAGACTTATACTGGAGTAAATTTAAGCAAAAAAAGACTGTTATCTGGATTAAAAATTCGCGCAGCAAAACTTTGGGGTTTTTCTTTTCACATCAAAATAAGTATTTTTTGAAATTTTTTACTTTCGCGGAGTGGTGCAACATGTCTAGCCGGCAAAATGGCGTCAAAAATGGAATTTTTTTCAGAAATTTTATCATTTTTATTTTATATTCGCAAGAGGAGACATCGGTGCATATCCAAATTTGGTAGGTTTGTAGTCAATGTTAAGAACTACTCCTCATATTTTTTTGGGGGGGGTTTCGTCCCTTCCCCTCCCAGTTATATATATATATGTATACATACATATGGTAAAACTGTTCATTTGACTGTAACTTGAAAAATATTTGATTGATTTTAATGAAACTAATATCAATAGTAGGTTTTATTACTTACAACATTCGGTTAAAATTTTAGCGAAATCCGTTAAATAGTTCGGCGACCTCAAAAACTCCTTTATACGTCATAAAAATTTTGAATTTGCAAAAAATATGAAAGCGGTAGGGGGAGGGGTGGATGTTGTAAAAAGGGCTATATTAATAAAAACATCTTAAGTTTTGGATTACTTTAGCATTTTAAACTAGTTTGACCTCTTTTTAAAATCTTTTAAGATACATTTATTCCATAGACCCCTTCCCCCTAACAGCGCGGGGGTTAAAACTTAAAAATTTTCTTGAAACCATATAGACCTTTTTTAAAAATATTTTTCTGAAGCCAAAGCAAAAAAAAACCCCCAAAGCCAGTCCATACACCCCCCAAACATTTATTTCCAGAAAGTGTTAAATTTTCCGTTTTTCGCAAAAATATGGATCAAGGAGTCATTTTACGGGTAAGCAACTTATTATAAAATCGAATGATAATGAAAAATGCTACAATTTAAAAACAAATTTAACCTCGTAGGACAAAATGGCATAAAGTGGCAGCCATTTTAATCAATTCACTAAATTGGAAATTTCGGCCGAACTATTTAACGAATTTCGCTAAAATTTTAACCGAAAGTTGTAAGTAATAAAACCTACTATTGATATTAGTTTCATTAAAATCAATCAAATATTTTTCAAGTTACAGTCAAATGAACAGTTTTACCATATGTATGTATACATATATATATATAACTGGGACGGGAAGGGACGAAACCCCCCCAAAAAATATGTTCTGAACATTGACTACAAACCTACCAAATTTGGATATGCACCGATGTCTTATCACCGAATGATAAAATTTCTGAAAAAAATTCCATTTTTGACGCCATTTTGCCGGCTAGACATGTTGCACCACTCCGCGAAAGTAAAAAATTTCAAAAAATACTTATTTTGATGTGAAAAGAAAAACCCCAAAGTTTTGCTGCTCGAACTTTTAATCCATACACAAGGCGTAATTTCACTCTACTATTAGTAGTCAAGTAATGAGCTATTTTTAGCTTTACAATACCACGCAACTACAAAAATATATAATATATTGTGTGCAAGTGATGCGTATAAATTTGATAATATAGATATCGCTCTTCAATCATAAATACTCTAATTATAGTCGTCTCTGTTCATCAAATGATGGATACTCGATGAACTCATAATAAAATTAAAATTTAGTTTTAATATCATCTACAACCTTATATTTTTATGGTATTATTATAAACTACAAGATTGTCTAAATATTTTAGATAGTTTTTATCACACTTTTTAGATTTTTTGCTATAGAAATATCCAATTGAAAAGGATAATCTATATATGATTCATCATTTTTCAGCCAACTTTGAACGGTAAAATAATAATAAAAAGCCCAATGACCTAGGAATTTTTTGTGATTTTTTGAAACTTTGTTAATCAAAAAATGTATTCATAAAGTTTCATTGGAGTCCCTAGTAGGTATTATTCAAATAATAGATCCATGATGACATATTTTTATACGTCTACCTTTCTTTCAACAAAAAATTTGAAACATTGGTACTCAGTAGATTTTTTTTTTTTGCTTTAAAATAATGGTTTTATAATTTCATAACTAATTTATCAGAGCTTTTCGGAATCGCTTCCGCAATTTATTTCTCATACAACTCTGTTATTTATTTTGGAATATTCTGTATAAAACGACGAACATGGTATCTACAGATAGGTAAAACTATCTCTTTTATCAGAACATTTTGTGTCTGTATAGAATGTATCTTTGTTAGATACAAACACTAGGAGTTTTGATGTCAGTTTAAACAGCCGATAGAAACCATAAACCACTTGATGCTACATATATTATTATCAACAATGTACCAATAGATCATCGCCAGGTATACCTAGGTATCTATCTCTGCAAGCCACAATGATTATTTTAAGAGTTTGCATTTAACGTTGTTGTCATGTTACTATATTGTCAAATAGTTTTGGATTATATGCGCGGTAAGAGTATGTCAGGCGGCAGTGAAATTAAGTATTTTCGATATTTTGAAAATTACTCCACATATCGAAAAATTTTATCCTTAGTTTTCGTCTAATATTGACAAATGATTATATAATTCACCATCAAAATTGAAAATATATATATTTTTTTATTTGTGTCCCCACTACCGTGCTCAAACATCCTTAATTAGTCGGTCACAACGGGGTTTTTATGTTTTCAATAATTTATTATGATTTTAACTTTAAATTCAACAGTTTTTTTTAATTTCCATCGATTAGTTGTGGAGCAATCTATGAAAACCTATGATCCATCCCAAATATGCCTACTTTTGAAGTCTGGCAATAATCTGGCAACCCCCCCCCCCTATATTTTTCAGAATTAATTTAGAAATAGCCCAACTTCATATAAAAAAAAATCAATCGTACATCCGTAACAGCGAATAAATGGCATCCTATATTCTCCGACAAAACTTTTCTCAGTGCAAATAATGTCTATATCCAGTGATTTTCCTTACAACACGTATAAGACATAAATGCATTTACTTTATAGCATAACGTATATGCAATAGTATATCTAAGTTTATGACGTCATTGTAATATATGATGTTTTCATTCAATTTCAATACCTTCTATGTAATTTTCGATGTCGCCAACGGACGTCTGTTAGTTGATGGTATCTATTATAATGTCGCCAATATACGTATACATGAGATATATCTATCGTATGAGATACATGAGATGTCATCCTTATCATTATAGAGGTTAATATTATCTAAATATTATCTATTATTTCAGTTCAAATGTTATTATCTTTGCGAAATGAATTCATAACACACACCATTTGGAGATGTAATTTTGTTTGAGGTGTCCGAAGATCTATGTCCACTATTTGATCAAAAATAGTTGAGAAACTATAAAATTCGGAGAGGAGACAACATATGAGTGTTCCTTATGTTGTATTTCGTCTAATCAACACCAAAGTATTGTGCAATATATTAAAAAGGATAACTGCGTGTACTTTGGCGTAAAGTTGACACTAATTTGAAAATTTGATGACATTGTACACAACCGTAAAATATTTAAACTCGAATTTACGATATTCGATATCTCAAAATTGACCAAAAACCGGTTGGTTTCAGTCGATTTTGAAGACTCCATTTCGATTTTGCTTCCTGATAAGTATTACAAGACTTGTGTACAACCTACATTCGACAGGAATGATTTTCAAACACCATTTAGTTGTATTTACCTGAAACAACAGAAATAGAAATATTAATTAGACATTCAAAAAGTTTTCTAGTGATACAAATTAATTTAACCTTAATCGAATTTTGCATCAGCAAATTTTTTGTTTGATTTTAAACGCCGAAAACTTTATCTAAACCAACAAATATGTTTTAAATCCCAACTTTTAATAGAAAGGTATTCAAACTTAAAATGAATTATTTAATAAGCCCAGCGTACAATATTTTGGCTATCAGACATTACAATTATGGGAGTTCCCCTGTTATATTCAAGTACATAAAAACATGCTATAATATTTTTGAACTATATTTATAACAGCAATATATAATACTAAGACATTGCCTTGTATACATATACCAAACACACACACACACACACACACCCTTTTCTTGGCCCCAAAATGTTGGGTCGAAAACAATTCGTAAGAAAAGTTTGTGGCCGTGAGTTTGAGGGCGGTTTGAAAGAGTTTCACAGAAAGCCATTTTTGGATTTAATCGAGTTCTTTATAGGTAATGTCTATTGCTAATCTTTGTTAATACTCGGTACACCTCCAGCATGTTAATTTTGTATAGTTTGATTGTAAAGATCTCATTCCACAAACGATGAACAAATATAATTTTTTCTATTTAATACAGAATACTTTTAATAATATTTAAATTTTATTCAATTCCTAAGAAAAACCATTTCATGATTTAACTACCTTAAAAAAAACAGTTTTTTTTTTTTTAATATTGATGCTTAGCAATAAATTTCCATAATGGAAATCACACTTTTAAGAAAATTTAATAGCTCTTTAAACAAAACAAAAATAGTTTAAAATATAACATTCGAAAAAAGACAATAAATATCAAATTAACATAAAAAGCTGACGCTTATTGTAATACCAATAGGTTTAAACGAAAGTAGGCCTTAATTGAAAATACATTAAAATACAATTTAAAACAATCATAAAAATAGAGAGTGAACTTATTTGGGTTGTAAAGTTTACTAGAAAAACAAAAAAAACAACATAGAATAAAAATATAAAAATAAAACAGAATTCTAATTTAATTTCTAAATTCCATTAAAATAAAAAACTTATACGACAGGCTATAAATATTTTATTATAAAAATTCAAACATTAATTTTAATATTCAAATAAAAATATTATATATTATATTATATTATGAAGTCTTCACCAAGACGCTTGGTTATTGGTTGCTGGTGCTTCATGATGGAAGCACTAAATAAAATATGCTAAGTGAGTGATGTACGATTTGGTTCTAAAGTAAAATATCAGATTCGAGATAGTTTTGATTTGCGTTTATAATATATTAGGAAATTAACACTTAGAAAAAAGTAATTAAATTCGCAATACACATAATGTGATTTTTTATGAGATAATTTACACTTTTTTAGATACACTCTGTGTCACAAAAAGCGCTCGGATTTATATGTTGTGTACCCTGTATGTAACCCAGTAATTTTGGGTCATTCTTTTCAGCTGTTATGTCAGTTTTTCGCTAGCTATCACTTATGTGTTTAATTCCGAGACCAGGACCCCACATTCTTAAGACCTATCAAAGCTAGGTCAATTTTGATCACAAAATTGAAAAGTGCGGTCTAAATTCAGTAGGATTACATACTTGGTGTATCAAAATTGGATAAAATTCTGATTTGATGGAGCAAAATTAAATTTTCTGGATTTTGATGACGTCATAAAATTGAAAAATTTGATTTTTTTGATAACACATGCAAATTTGGTTTGATCTTATTAGAATTTTTTTTGAAACCCACTAATTTTGGGTCATTCTTTTCAGCTATGATGTCAGTTTTTCGCTTTCTTTCTTTTAAGTGGTCAATTCTGGGATCAGGACCCCACAATCTTGAAACCTATCATAGCTAGGTCAATTTTGATCACAAATTTGAAAAGTATGGCCAAAATTTAGTAGGATTACATACTTGTTTTATCAAAATTAGATAAAATTTGGATGTGATAGACCACAATTAAATTTTTGGGATTTTGATGACATAATAGAGTTACAAAATTTGACTCTTTTGATAACACAAGCAAATTTGATCCGATCTTATTGGAATGTTTTTTAAAACCCACTTATTTTGGGTCATTCTTTTCAGCTGTTATATCAGTTTTTCGCTGACTATCTTTTTTGTGCTTAATTCCGGGACAAGGACCCTACATTCTTGAGAAATATTAAAGCTTAGTTAATTTTGATCAAAAATTTGAAAAGTAAGACCTAAATTTAGTAGGATTGCATACTTGGTTCATCAAAATTTGATAAAATTTAGATATGCTAGAGCGCAAAATTATGGAATTCGGATTTTCTATATATTGCCAAATAACACTGGCTACTGGAAATTTTGCTACTGGCTCCTATAAAAATGGGTGTTATATTATGCACAAGCAATATATTTCACTAGTTATTCACTATAAACTAACTTTACGAATTGGCTCTTTTCTTATGTTTTTTTACTCTTTAACGTTTTATGTATTTATATTGGAATATGAATGGGGAAACAAAATTATAACGCCGCTATGCCCTCAACCCGTTCTGCTAAGTAATGGATGGATGGATGGATATGAAGCTATAATATAAAACTAATAAAATATTTTTATAAAAAATTATGACATATATTAAAATGCACATGTTTCTAATTTGATTTACGAATGAAGAAATGTTTTTATAAATGAAACGTTTGCTTGTGCATTTGACAAAATATAAAATTGTTAAGTAGTTAAAGTAGATAGTTAACATACCAACCAACCAAAACATTATATTTTTATTATTTATATTATTTATGTTATTTTAATTTTTTTTTTTGAAAACTTAACATTTCTAAAAATAAATATATCAAATTAGGCACGTGATATATGTTGAATTAAGCAAATGGGTGTTCTACTTGAGTTTTAGTAAAAAATATATAGTTATTCAAAAAAGTATTCACAAAAGCTAAAATTTAATATCTTGACTGGGTTTTCCGATGAAAATTTGTGTGGCATAAACAATACATTTATATAATACTCTAAAGTAATGTGTTTAGTTTGGTGGCGAAGGATAGTCAACCTTATATCGTCGACAAAATTTTCTACAAAATTTTGAAGTCATACACCTCTTGCACTTTTCACTTACGTTATGAGTATCGAAATTCAATTCAATTGGGTATCACAGTACACCAGTCAGTATGTACTGGTCAACAGACCAGTTTTAAAATGAATCAGTCAAGTTTTCGGTTGGATCATAGATTTGAAAATGTGACGTAGATTTATTCTAACTAATCATAAAAAAAAATTTTTCAAGAATTACGAATACATTAAAAATCATTTTATTTTGTAAGGATTCTGAATTTTTTTATATCTTATATTATTTATAACACCAATTCCAAGTTAAACGACTCAATTTTAAAGTTAAATTAAAGTGTCAAAACTTAAATATGATTATCATCATTTTGTTTCTACCGAAAAATAATCTTTATTACAATAAATATAACCTCTTTTTATCACACAAAATACAAAATTTATAATAAAAAAAAAAACACATTATATTAAGACAATGTGTCATGTGATAATATAATGATATTTATTTATTTAAATTTATAATTATTAACACACCCATTCAAAACCCTCCCCCCCCACTCGCACATCATCATTTTATTATATTAAAATATAATGTAATATATTTATTTATAAATGTATATAATAATATAATATAATATAATACAATAATATAATATAATATTAAGAAATTAGTAAAAGTCATTATATAAACGAATATAACAAATTACTAAGTTTTTAAAGTAGTATAAAGATTGATTATATTTTAATTTCATAAAACTTTTGAACTCTATTACACTCTGTTTACATGTAAGTACAGTGTGTATAAGTGACAGAAAAATTGTGCAAGAAAACGATGGTCTATCAACGTTAAAGTAAACAAAAAATTACAAACTTAGGCATCTCAAACAAGTCTGCTAAAAATCAGAACTACCGGATTTGAGGTTAGCTCTGATGTACAAAGTTACGTCGATAAATATGGAAAGGCTTTATATCGGAAAGTATTGGGTCTAAATGAGCCCACGTTTTGAAAAGGATTTATCAAAAAACTAGTCCTTTAGGGTTATAAGCGCCAAAATTCAAAATTTTCACGGATTTTCGATTTTTGAAAAAGTTGCGTTCAGCTGTCGAGGTCACAAACTTGGATTATTTATTAGAACCAACATCATAAACAAGACTACTCGGTACTTTCAAAAGACAAGGTTACTGTACTAAACCATTTGAAGAAAGAATGAAAGCTCATGGGATTCGAAATTTGTAGCCGATTCATATAGTCTTGAGGAAATTAAGATGTTTTACTTTAAAATGTGTTATTTTTATGTACTTGAAAAAGAATACGAAAACATGTAAAGAACTTTCTTTATTGTTAAAAGAAGTGCATGAGAAACACGTGTTGAATTGAAAAGTGAGCAGAGAATTTTAGTGTTTAAGCAAAAGAAAGCATTAAATTTTCTTTATAGCTCTATTTCTCGGTGATATTGCTCGCTGTTTGAGTTTCAAAATAAAAGTTAGAAGATATCTTCTTAAGACCCTAATTCTTCAAGAAACGACAGCCTCCTGGTCAATGCAAAAAATAATTTGATTTTTAACTGCTCCATTGTTACAAGTATACACTATCGGAATGACAATCTTCTCTTTAATTGAGTATGCCACTAGTATTTGTAGCACCCAGTACAATTAAAGTGTTATATTAATTGTAAGTCAACTAAACAACTCCTGGTGTATACACCAAGTATTTATTTTATAATTTTGATATAATATTATATTTGGTTTAGCTTTGAAAATGTTGTTTTGTGTTTGAGCTATATATTTAGCAGCTCTAGCTAGCTAGAGTACAAGTCTGACTTGACTTGTGTGTATGTGTGTGTGAAAACTTTTAAATTAAAATAATTACATAAAACTTTTATGTACATGTATGTAAAGTTAGCTAGAGAAATGAATGATTACAATTTTGAGGCATGTTTTTTTGGTTATAATTTATATCCGTTGTATTCCTTGTAAATGTCTAGGGCGCAGTGAAATGTTTGACAGTTATTTTAGATTAAGTTTAAGTGGTTGTCCTCGAATGAGATTCAATTAGACTGTAGGATCCGATGTGATACCAAAAAGTGAGAGGCTGATCCCCGGGCACAACCCAACTAACCATTTGTTGCTGTTTAAGAACAGCAAGAAAAATGTCGTCAAAGGAAGGATGATTCAAGTAAGTCAACCACCCCATGACGAAAGTTTAACTGTGACAAGGAAGAAGTGCCATCGTTTCCTCCTCATTCCCACCGTGAATACCGCAATAATGTTGATGCACTAGTAGTCCCAGTCGTTCAGCGTTCCTGTCGCCTGGTCAGTATCCCATCACGATTTTGATTATAGAAGCTCTTTGAAGTAGTAGAAGTTGAGGTCTTGCAGTACTCACGGCCTTTCTTAGGAATTCAGCAAGAACATAGTTGAATTAAAAATACTATGATCATTTTCGTTCCAATGAATACTTTACCGAAGAATTTCGTACGATAATAACCGGCTAATGGCCTACTCCGCCTATCAATGATATCCCTCACGGTGAATAGTTAACCATTTAAAGCTTGCCATGATATTCAAAAGTTTGTGGTTCCCCTTGTAAAAGAACTCTTCAAAAACGGACTCACCTTTGATAACAGTCTTTCCAAGCGTTCTGAAATGACAACCGTCAAATACTTCGTCTGACTCTAGACCAACTAGTATATATGTTTGTAATTAATGCCTGTTTCTCCACATGTATGTGGAAGTTGGTGTGAGTGTGTGTGTGTGTGTGTGTGTCTGTGTGTGTGTGTGTGTGTATTAATAAGTTTAATATATTTCAAAAACAAACTTAATAACTTGTAACACACATTTGTTTGTAATTGTTAAATTTTAAGGTAAACAACATTCATTTACTTTGCTCCCAAAAATTTAACAAACACACATAACATTAAATTTTCTTTTAGAACTTGGAGAATCATTTTTGGAGTAGTAATGAAAATAAATATAATTTGTCTGCAAGATTTTCCTGAGAAAAGTGAAGGGAATTGAGTTTCGTTAAAAATTACAAGTACCTAATATAAAAAAAAAAACTATTGTAAATAATAAAAAGGCAGCAGCGCACAATGTTCACAAGCAGTCTCCTATCAAAAGTACTAACTGTGCCCAAGTTGCTTAACTTCAGTGATCAGCCGTGAATCGATGTCTCCGCCGTGGTATGTTTGACACGTGGCATAGATGTCGTTTTCGAGGTGACTATGACGTCATCAAACTAGAACTTTTTACCCCCACTACAAAAATGACCCAACGTGACTAAAGGAGTCTTCTCTTTAAAAAATCAGAAAATTGTTTGTAAAATTAACCTTTTTTACAAAATTTAGCAAATTTTTTGTTCTATTGAATGTTCAAAAGAGTCAAAACACTGGTGTTCTAAGAAATTAAAGCTTCAGATAAATTATTAAATTTAATTTTATCTATCTTCAAAATGGCGTCTGATTACACACAGTTTTAGAAGAAGTTCGTTCCTTAATTAACTAAACCAATTATCTTGTAATTAAAAAAAATTGTGTTTAATTAGAATATCATTTTACTTCCTGTATCATTAAATGCGATTCAATGTTGCCTTGCTATCTATAATTTGATAAAACCGTCATATAATATAAACTAGTTCCGGTTTGATAAACATTTAAAATTACTATAGAGAGTATTTTCTCTTAACTAATAGAACAAAAACTAACCAGTAAAAGTCTGTATAGTTACCGTACCACCGTACGTAGTACGAACTATCGTAGAGAGAACGAGGATGGGAAACACTATTATTAGTAAGTCGATTCGGTCAGTTCAGCTTGTGGTCGGTTGAATCAAAACCTCACCTCTGCTAACTATCGAATTAAGATAGTTCACACGTTACATCGATGAAAAAAAATGGCCTGTAATTGAATAAAATTGGCTCGATGTTTACTTAAGTTTTAGTTATCATCTTAGGCTGTAATACTGCAATACAAAAGCAAAGGTAAGGTTTTTTTTAAATTTCTTATTAGTGTAAATATGTGAAATAGGAACATAGAATTATCATCGTAAGTTTTGTGAATATTAAGGCCAATATTTGAAAATATGCCAAAGAAAACATTCAATTCTTTAACGTGTTTGGTTTTGGTTAATTATCACCACAGTTGGACAGTTTCTGTGGCTAAGGTTGGTCCACCATTTTTCGACCACGGCAGCTTGTTATTTATTTTTAGTAAGAAAAGAGAAAAGCACAAACGAAGGTGACAAAACTCAAATGTTGTATTTTTTCATTATGAAACGCGCGATTTCGATGGATTCCACTTGACCCATAAGAAGAAAATTGTAGCAAGTTTGGCTTTTTATTCATTTGTTTGATTTTAAACAATTTTCAATCATTCCAGTTTATATTTCGTTCATCTAGCTAAGCCACAAAACAATGCTCAATATAGATAGCTTCCGGGTATTTTCAAGCTTCAATACTTTTGACTTATTTTCTTAGAAACTTCTAAAAGGATATCAGTTGGTTTTACGCGTGAACCACCTTAACACAATATGGTTTTTTTTAAAACAGTTAGTCGTAGCGTAGAAGACTTCTAATATTATTGCTAGTCTCTAAAGGGGTGGTAAAATACCAGCAACTCAAAAAACTTTGAATCTCCATCTATACTCGTTTCGTTAACAAGAATATAACGCGACGTTACAACTTGATGCAACTACACACCCATCCTCAACCCCCTTAGAAACGAACGAAGAAATGAATAGTCTGTCGGTAATATCGGTCTCTGCAGTATATATAACTTCTTATAATAATACTAGATGTAATTATTGTTAAATTTAATGGAATTGGTTATTGATTCGCATCAATTGAGAGATTTATTCGCTGTCTGGAAACCTTATTAAGGAGGTCATTTATCTTTTTATAATGTCGATATTTTTGTTTACTTTCTTAATGTTCTGCTTGTTCGCAGACTAACAGAGTCTCACAGACAATCGATTTCGTAATTGTATTTTTATCTTCTTAAAGATAAAACGGAGAAACATTACAGTTTCTCCGTTTATTCATTTGGCAAACGAGTTGAAATAAATATAATTAAATATGAAGGTACTTTTCGGAGGTTTTGAAAAAATCAGAAAATGTTCTTTGTCTCTAGTATAATCTAAAGATTTTCAAAGCTTTCTACGAAACCAAATCAGGGAATATCATGACATCATTTCGTTTGCCTTTATTTGATCAAAACGTAACTAATAGCCAGGAAAGGCCTTTGAATATTTCAAAATCGAGAGTGTCGTTTTTAGAGGCCATTATGAAGTTCTGATATTACATAAAATACGCATTTTGTTACTTAAGACTAAAACTAGGTACTGATTTTAACTGGTGTAAAACTTTCTAAGAGTATTTGACGTTTTTTTCAATTTTACATTTCGATCGATTTTGACAAAAATGATTCACTACAAAAATTTTGAACTATTGGATGTTATGATGCTCAGATCTTGAAAATCATTAATTCACTCGTTTGTGCTTAGTCGATTTGCCAAAATTTGAAACAATTTGCATTATTTTTCGAGCACATTGGCATGGCCAAATAAATAGAAAATGACTATAATTTGATGTTACCAAGTATATAGGACACAAAACATTGAGCGCATACATGGGATGTAATTACGAATTGAGACAAAAAATATATAAAAAATATATATAAATGCTGTACAAAGCAAGCATACAGCTAGAAAGCTAGTAAGCGGTAGAAACGCGCTATATATACCACTAGCTATGCTATATGTACTAGCTTTAGTTTACTATGCAAGTAAACGGCTTGTATCTTCTAAAATTGGATACATACTTTGTACAAATATTGTTAGCAATGAACAAAAAAAAGCTATGGTTAAAAATAAGTTATTTGTGAGAAAACTGATGAACCAATTACGTAGGTTCTCATTTTGTAGATTTTTGTTCACATCTTCAACTATTCAAGAAGAACTAACTTTTACATATTTTTTTCAATGTTATAAAGTTTCTTCAATTTTCTTGGCCTAATATGTAAGGAAGGCAAAATTCGAAAAAAGAATTCAGCCGTATAAACTCAAAAAAATTCTAGAGCTCAAAAACATTTCTATAGTCCCCTCTGTATTCTAAAGTAACACCTACTACGTTTAATGAGTTTGATTGGTCTGTGAATGCATAAATCCTTCAATTTTTTTCATAGTGACATCTTCCGAATTAGGCCTCAAATCGAAATTTGGTAAAGAGCTTTTCCATTTGTTTTGATAAATTTAATTTACTGGTATAATTTTCTGCTATCAATAAGAGAACACCTTGTATACAGCTTAGAAAAATACAACTTGTTAGTAATTCTACCACAGAATAAAATACACAATAGCATAAAAATAATAAAATATTCTGTCTAATAATATATACTCTATATATAATAATAAGTTTTATGCTATATATAGGTCATATCATGGTCGGGTCGACCATTCATTCTGAGTTCTGAACGTAACTAGCTGTAGGTTTGACTGCTGTTTGTTGGTTGGTTGGAAAAAGAAAAACAAAAATAATATATAAACCCAGCAAAAAAAAAAAAATTATATAAACCAGAGAAAACTGTGTGTAGTACATTGTTCAATTATCCAAATATAATTAGAAAATTCTTCTTATTATATCAAATGCCAAAACAAGATTAAAAAAAAGAGAACGAAAAAAATAATATACAGTGATTTTTATCGAAAATATTTCTGGGTTAGTTAGTTAGTTAGTTACTTCTTTTGTTTACATGGTGTACTAAATTATTGAGCCTCGAAAACATAAAAGATGCTTCAACGAAAGTTGAATACATATACAAGTTTCAAAAGTATAAAGTTAATAGAGTATTTTTGGTGTTAACGTGGTGTCCCAACTTTAAAATTAAACTTTGTTTACAGACATATGTGGATCAACCTTTGAATAGTCGAATATCTTCAAATATACCCAAGTCTGGTATAATGTAGTTACAGTTATTGTTATTTTTGGAGTCGCTGTCAGCCAAGTTAATGTAGCTAACTATTCTGTCACAGTTGTTTCCTCTGACTGACACTGATTCCAAGAGATTGGTAAAAATTTGTTACTCAGGATAATCGTTTTGGGTAGGTACTGTCTAGACAAATTTATCAAAGCCCAATGTTATTCCTAAGCTTATAGTTAGAGGACTGTTTTCTCAAACATGAGTTGAGCTTTTTTATCATTGAGTTATTGCGTAGTTTCAATATCTCCTTAGGACTTTCAGTACACAAGTTATAATGATACTCAGAATTTGTTATATAATATGGCTTTGCATTGCCTTTTCTATCTATATCTCTGTTGTAACAGTTATGACAAAAAACATGACAAGCGTGTCACATAATACTGTCTTGTTTATTGTAAATATTTTCTAAAAAGTGTACAACAGTATAGCAATGTATTTTTATTCCCATGTGGCAAGTTTTACATGGGCTTGTTTTTTAATGCTGTGTGTGTTTTGTAATAATATTCTTTGTAACAAATTATTATTATGTAAAATATGACGGGAAAAAATATTTTTAAGATTGTTGTAAAATCATTTGAATAGTCAGTTTTACCGAACTTGGTTTTTAAGTTAAAGTTTTTAAACTCTTTGTTTAAAAACCTTATCCAGTTGATTTTCAATCCATTTGCTTTGGAAAATTCGTCGAATATCCATCCTAGAAAAGGTTTTTCAAATACTAAATTTGGATTTTCTTTGCTTACATTTAAAAAATTGAAATTTTGATTAAAAGAGAATATAAAGAAAATAGATTATTCAATAGTTTAGCATCTGGTCATTTTTAGTCTAGGATTCCCAGAGGTATTTAAAATGTTTTACCTATCTGTCAAATCCTGATGGACTCATTGAGAAATCCGACGATAGTTTTTTAAACCGGCGCTCAAACAAAATCTAGATCTGCCTTTGCTTGCTAAAATATTGGCTAAGTTGAACATTTCGTGAGAGTATGACATCCAAAAGTGATTGACCCCTGATCGTAGGGCCTAAACGGATTAACCCATTATGAGTTTTTTGGCTTTGTTTGAAAGATAATTTAAGGGAGAATGTTCTTAGCTACAAGTGTGAATTTAGGGTTCCGTACCCGAAAAAACTTTGAGATATGGTTGAGGTATGGTCTTACGTTCTAAAGAGACAGTAGACAAAAGTACAGAAATACTTTCAATTTCATAAAACTCTCAACTTTCGAATAATCTAGCAAAGCAAATATTTGATCGCAAATAAGTGAAAATCAATGAAACATTTGTATATAGAACATTTTCCAACTCAGCAAGCAACGCATTGAATACTAATTATCCTGTGCTATTTTTATGAAAGATTGTAAATGATTAAAAATAACAGCATAACGAGAGATGTTTCATAAATAAAACTGTCATTTTCTAGAAAAAGAAAGAAGGAGATCGGATCGGTAGTTGATAAAACTTTGGTTAATTAATTATACAATAAACACACGTAAAAAGTGTCAAATTAATAGGTTAGAATGATAATGTTAATGAAACACAAGGAAGATATAAGGGCAGTGACATGAGGACGGGAGAGGGCAAGGAAAGGGGCACTGATGATGAAAAGATATGATGATCTATGTCCTATACATTAACAATCTACATACCGTCGTCAAAGAATTATTATACACATATACAGAAGTCGGAGACATTCAATGAACGTGACGACAATGTCTACTGATGCGGTGTGACACCAAGAGATGACACACTCTCACATTATGTACGAGAATACTCTTATGTAGATTACAGAAATTATAAAGGTAGCACCATATTTATTGCTCACACGAGTGTTGCTCAATTATTGGTCTGGGAGATGTTGACAAATCTTACTCAGCGTTTCTCTCGCTTTAAAACTAATTGTCTAAAAAACTCGGGTAAAACATGTAAAAACTACTTCAATTGGATGACAGTGTGTGTGACCACCATATCAAAATTTTCGTTTCAAATCTTACACTAAAATATAAAAGTCCAAGGTAGTACCTACCTTGTGGGGCAACTAATGGTGACCTATAATCCTATCATAGCCCAATTAAAAAAAAAATTAGTATTCAACGACTTATTACTCACTTTATATTTCAACATCTATCACAGACAAAAAGGCAACCCCACTCAGACATAAATGCCATTTTAGCGTTAGTCTTAAGGGGTTATATCCAGCTAGAATTCATCAGCAACAACTAAAAATTTTAACTGAGTGTAAACGTCTTATGAAACTTTAAGCGTGTTTTTCTCGAAAAATCATTTTCAAAGTCGGTGAGCAAGATTTTTCCGAAACTGCTCGACTGATCAGTTTCGAATTTTTACATAATAATAAACGTATTAATTTTTTTTAGATCGGAATAGCTGTTGAAGTTGTTAAGGAATGGCAGTTGAAGTTAATCTACAAAAATCTATCAAGATCCTGTGATTGAGGACACAGCACCTTTATAGCAGAACTTAACGTAAAGATAGCGATAATGATGTCTTGTCTTGTCAGGCCCTTTTCTTAGAATCACCAGCTTTTTTACATTACCCAAATTATTATTATCTCTCTCTGATTGAAATCTCTATGTACTTTGAATGACTCCAAAGTGTTCAGGCGATAATAAGAAACAGTATATCTACGTGAAATCACGCGTATCGTTTAAGTCGTGAAATATCAGAACATTTGTTCATGGCATTAGGTTTACAAAAATGTTACAACCCCATGATAACTTATGTATTTTAATGTTGTGGTCGGGTCTGGATATTATTATAAAGAAAGGAGTTTGAACTGTTCCAGCTCCGTATAGCTTGTACATGAATTGAATACATAAAATTTTTCATCTATGTATAATAATAAAAGATAGGTTTTAATTTATTATAATTGAATTATTATTAAAACCAGTTTAAAATGCTATTTATCAGAATTTAAACTTTTCATCCAACGATATAACTAACTTTAAAATACACCAACCCAAACCACCTCAATCTACACCAACCCACTTACAGACGACAAGATGACTTTAGAAAAGATACATAATAGGAAAGACTTTAGTACCCTCACAATACTCTAACAATACTCTAACTATAGTCGTCTCTGTTCATCAAATGATGGATCTTCGATGAACTCATAATTAAATTAAAATTTTGTTTTTATACCATCGATAACCTAATATTTTTATGGTATTATCATAAACGACAAGATTGTCTAAATATTTTAGATACTTTTTTATCACACTCTCTAGATTTTTTGATATAGAAATATCCAATTGAAAAAGGATAACCTATATGATTCATCATTTTTTCAGTCAACTTTGAACGATAAAAGACCCGATAACCTAGGAATTTTTTGTGATTTTTGGAAACTTTGTTCATCGGACAACTAGTTTAAAATCAATTACAAAATTCCACTCGGACATACAAAAAGCGAGTTAATAAAACCATGTTAAAAATCAAAACTGGGTTCTTGATGCTCGAATTAATTTTATGTCCTTTTTACTTGAATATAAAAATTTATGAACAACAAAGCTCTCGGTTGAATGGCTTCTAGAAAGAAAGCTTTATCTTCGTATATTTGCTATCTTTCAATAAACAGAAGAACGATCACAGTTATATTATAACCAAGGTACAATATTTTACCCCTATAATCTATTATTATATTAATAGTATGTATGTACGTTATCATCACATGTCATGGAAAGGGTTTAACAGTGGGTAGGTAAGGGTTAATTTAATTAAATATGTTTTATTTTGTTTTAAATGTCATATGTGTTCACTGTACGAACAGACGTACCAGTGGTAACCTTTTTGTTGAAAATTTTAATAATGTTGGATGATATTCTATATAAAAATATGTTGATCTAGGTTGAAATTCTTATCTCGAAACATCTGTTTGTTGTTGTTTGGTGTAGAAAATTAAAACCACTAAAACCAAAACAGATGCAAATTTTAATTATTTATGTTTATACTACGAAATTCTAAATTTCACAGAATTAAAACTTTTTTTTAAATGGTTTATTAGCTGGAATACATTTTTCTAAATAGATGTACACATTTCATTTGAGAACAGTTTGTCGTTTTGAGTAGCTATGGTATAAAATTCGATTCTGGATTTGGTACTTTGAATTCGAGAATATACTTGGAAAGTTTTTTCGCAAATCATTTTTTAATTAAACTTTTAACTGATTTTCGAAACTATATTTGTTAAAACAATTTTTCGTCAAGGATTCTTATAAAATTCATGTTTCGGGGTATTTCGACCTCAATAAAAACGAAAATTCAGTCCAATTAAATAAAGGTTTTACAGTTTTTCAGATATGATCAGAAATGCGATTCTGGATTCTTCGATCATAATTCAGAAAATCATAATTCCAACCAAAGTTTAAATTGGATTTTCGTTGTTTATGGGTTTAAATGGACTAAAAATGCTATTTGGAATAACATCTTCAACCCCTTAGAAAAATTTCAATAAAATTGTGGAAAAACGTCAGCGATGTTTTTAAAATTCATTATTCTAGGTATTTCAACGAAAATTCATGCTAATTAGTGGATTCGGATCTTTGATTTCAGAACAGCCTTAGCTTTTTACACTGGAAAGCATTTTTTCTAGAATCAAATAATTGAGTTAGTTTTTGTAATTAAAGGGACGAAACGGTTTAAAAGAAGATATTAGGTATACTTTCATTCGAAGATAAAAAGTACCTGATTTAAGATGGCATTAGAAATTTCTAAAAAAAAATATTGAACCAAAAGGCATTTCTAATAACCTAAATATAAGCTAATTATGTTTCACTAAATGTATCCAATAAAAAATAAAATACACCAAATAATATAACATTTTAAATGAAAAAACATCCCCTAAATTAGATTTACCCTTTCTGTTAACACACAAATCCAGATAAAATAATTCCTGTTCCCTTTAAAATAATAAGGAACATGTACATATAATATTAAATACAATTTTCCAATTGTATTTCCCAATTATTATATAATACCTTCATGAAGTAACGATAGAAAGGTATGTATTATATAACAAACATACAATATTGAAAATCATTATAATACAATATTGTATTCCTGTATTCCTGTATTCCGGACGGATACAAACATTATTATCAAATCATATACTCAACAAATAATACAGGAATGCTGTGGTATGTTACACAATATATATGTGTATCTATATACTGAATGTATCAGTCATTTGGTATTAAAAATATTTAGTCCTTAGGTATTCTATTGCCAATACGGGTAGCGTATTCTTCTGTCGGGAACTGTCATGAACTCATTTGCGTAAATGAATCGTGATTCTACGACAAGATTGTTTACGATAATTGTAGTGTTCGCCAAGAGTTACAAATGCCGAAATCGTTTTCTTACATGAACCACGTTTATAATGTTTCCTACTGACCTTTCTGTGAGGAATATTAACAAAAATTCACAACTTTCTTACACAAATTCCAGAGAAATAAAATACGTTCGTGGGCCAAACGTTCTATGATAATTATGTGTCCCATTTTTTTATTTTGTACGTATTCATTCGGTGTGAAGCTTATACTACTAAAATAATAATAATAATAATAATAACATAATAATAGGGTTTATCCATTTTTCAGACTCATATCTATCAGAGAGACCACCCACATTATTATTTTTAATCTTTATTTTTTTAAACTACATCCGCATTTACAATAAATTTATGATAAGAGTTGAGTCGATTACGTCGTTGTTATCCAAGCGATGATAGTAAGAATCAATTTACAGCTCCAGTAATTATAATTGATCAGACTGCCGCTGTCTGGATTCGAACCAGGCTGTTTTTTTGATAGGTTCAGATTTTCAAATTAAAATAAAACAAAGTAAACCTTTATAAATTGGATATTATTTGCACTCGTAATATGACGAAAATGTGGTAATTAAATTCTGTGACATGCTGTACTTGTAAAGTAAGTAATAATAATGTATGAAGAAAATGAACGTACACACTCACATAACATATCCAGACGACATCACATCATATATAAATAAAGCAACTTAGAAGAACTCCCCTAGTTTAGTGGCAAGGAAATGTGAATTCTCACGCACGCATAGATTTTCTCGTCTTGATTTTCTTAGAATTATTATTATTATGATTATTATTATTATACTTTTTTTTTGTATACAGCTTCTCTTCAGTAGTAGTTAGATACTTTCCTCTTTCACCTTCATATGATGTATGTATGTTTGTGTGTATGTATGTTTCTGTTTCTCGTATGGTATGTATTATTCAAAGTTAGAAAGTATGTGTGATTTCAATAAACTTTCTTCTTGTTTTGCATAATACATATTTTCCATACATAAATACGTATGTACATATGAAAACATGATAAAAATTTTCAACATAAGTCCTTTTCTCATTTGTGCACTGTGTGACCAGGTCCGTAACTAGGGCGTGTTTTTCGCCAGCTATCATTTATGTGCAGGACCAGGACTCCACATCCTTGAAACCAATTAGAGGATAATTTTAATCACAAATTTGAAAAGTATGACATAAATTTAGTAGGATTACATACTTGGTTTATCAAAATTGGATAAAATTCGGATGTGATAGAGCAAAATTAAATTTTTTGGAAACTGGACACAAAACAATAATTACATTAGATCAAGAATTATAAAGGGTTTATACTTTTTAAATGATCAATCTGTATATTTTATGTTTATATGTATACAGTTTTGATTATTTGATATTCCAATATAATTGTTTCCAATTCATACTTGGTATTCTTCTCAGAAAGTTTAGTTTAACTTGAAAACTAATATCGGTATTTAGGTGTACACTGTAAATAATACACTCCACACAACACGTTAACTTTACATTTTGTTTTTACGATTAAACAAAAGAGTTTGTTGTTGTGTTGTTATTGTAAGTAAGGTTTGTGTTGTATGTAGCTGTGTTGTGTTTTGTGTCATTCATTTGGATGGTTTGTGTTGCTAGAGTAGCTCTGTGGAGCTTACTAACTTACTGCTTCGTGCTATAAACACCAATACACTGTATGCTTCTGGTTGTGTTTATTTTTATTCCAATGTAGCCCATATTACTCTCTTATTATTCTAATAATTATTATGAATAAAAACCATCAACGTCTGGAAAGATTCTAGGAAGCTTGAGTGAAATCGTGTAAGAAGGGTCATGAGAAAATGTCTGGTATTTAGTGGGAAGTGGGTAGAAGTTTGAAATCTTTGTGTAGAATAAGTATACCAAATTTAGAATGAACATCTTTGTGAATTTTAACTAATTCGAATCACCTTTCAATCAAACATAACGACAAAATTATCAACCAAACTTCAAATCGAAAAATATCTAATAAAACAAATTTCAAGAAGGTTTTTTGTTCTAAATGCATTTTGTTCGAGGATGTTGTGTAAACTGAGAGAACTCAGGAGACGAATTACACTCAAAAGAACACTCAAAACTATCACAGGCAAAAGGCAACTCCACCTATACACAAATACTGCAGATAATATCTGCCAAGAATAAAGATAGTAATTATCTAACGAAGAAAAACATCATCTTTAAACGACCGAAAATTTATATCTAATAAAAATATAAACATCTCTGACAGAAATATCCATATATCTACAATTCTTTTGTTTTGTTGGTATGTTTTCCAGACCACCTTTTTTTTTATAAACTCTTAAAAAAAATAACTCGGAAAGTTTTCCATTTTTTATAAGTTTTTTGTTATTTTTATATTTTGTTCTAATTAGCGAGATAATAATTTATTTTTATGAATACCATACCGTTTTTATTTTTACTGTAATTATTATGATTTTAATATTATTTTTCTGTCAATTTCATCATAAAAACTGCAACGTTTTCATGAATGCTTCCATTCTTCCATTGCTGGGGAATGTGTTGAACTGTAGATAATTGTTAATTTACAATTAAAGTTATCAAGCTGAAACTCTACGTTCACCCTTTGATGTATAGTCAAAACTAATTATTCCGACCCGTTGATCTTATAAACCGTAAGAGATAGAACAAATATTTTCTTAAATAAGTTTGTACATCCGTGAGAGTTCAAATAAGGGCATAATTACAGTTTTTCATTTTCTCCAAAATTATATAAAGTAGAAAGTTGTTGTCTTATACTTCCTATAGAGACGCCCTCTTAGCTCAGTAGCTTAAGTCGTAAACAATTCCGCCCGCGGTATGCTTAGGGTAGCGGGCTCGATTCCCGCCGTCGCAACAAAACTAATTTAATTAATAGTTGTCATGGGCTGGTGTAGTACATGGTGTATTCATGAAGGAGGTGCACTCAGCCTCTGAAATTGAGGAGCTGATAAATGAAATTTTCAGCGAAATGGTGGTAAAACAAATATATGGTATCACAATGGGCTCTCTCTATAGCATAAGTGTGTCCTTCATGGACAACCAATGTAACCTTACCTAACCTACTTCCTCTGGATCAAAAAATATACTATAACATACGATATACTTTGTCTTTCTTTAATAAATTCTTCTAAATTTTGATCAAACACAGTGTACCTATATCTTTGAAGTCGAATTTATTTCGATGTTAGATTTATATGCATATATGAGAACTGGAACTCGGTTGGTTTATATTATATTAAATCGTTCCAGGCCAAATATTATATATTTGTTTAATATAAAACCTTCATATTATTAAATATATTCAACATACATAAAGTAAAATCATACATATTTACTGTATAATATACAAAAGTCTATATATGGACTGTTTTAATACAGTTCAGTGCATCCCACATTTAATGTGTGTGCTTTGCGAAACAAGTCGATTTGTTGTAAAACATATATGCAGAAGTTAAAGAATATATGCAGAAGTTAACAAAATTTTTTGATAACATAGGCAAATTTGATTCGATTTTATTGAAATTTTTCTTGAAACCCACTATTTTTGAGTTATTTGTTTCAGCTACGATGTCTGTTATTCGCTAGATATCATTTATGTGCTTTATTCCGAGACCAGTACTCTACATTTTTGAAACCTATTAGAGCTAGGTTAATTTCTATCAAAAATTCGAAAATTATGGCCTAAATTTAGTAGGATTACATACTTGGTTTATCAAAATGGGATAAAATTTGGATGTGATAGAGCCAAATTAAATGTTTTGGATTCTGATGACGTCATAAAGTATAAAAATTCGATTGATAATACTTTTTATCAACTTTTTGATAATAGTAAAAGCTGATCAGAACACAGGAAGCAAGTATTGTATTATGAATGTTTCGATAAGTTTTGGCTACGTTTCCTTACGTTTTTTCTTTGACGAAATTTTATCGAATTTTACTTCCAAATAAAAATAATTTGCTTTCTTTTTCTGTTCAAAAATAAAATTTCAATTCTTGAAATGAATATTATTACCATAGTTAAAACAATAAATTTAAAAATCTCAACCAAAAACCAAATCCCAAATAAAATAAGATATATTGAGTAACAATAATGCTTTAAGCTCACAAGCAGTTCAGACTCTAATAATTATCATGACAATGATAATAACAGTTAGTTAAAATGAGTATTAGAATGTTCGATCTAGAGTAGTAGTACATTCGGTTCGTACTATTAGAAAGCTATATAGTAGAATATAATCGAGTACTCGGTCGAGTAAACGAACACACATCGAAGTCTAGGACCAAGCGATGGAAATGTATGGAAATTGATATGGTTGTTATCAAGGCTGCTTTCATAAACAAAATTTTAAGAACCTTTAAAATTTGTAATTGAGCGGAGCTTTTAGTGGCAGGCAGTATGGACCTAACGTCCATACTGTATTGACTCGTCCGTCATAAATATTTCTATTCCGTCAATGGTCAAATCAGTTTATTCTTCGCCGATTCTGACATAGTCATTAGTGATATCCACAAAAAAATTTCTTACTGTGTAGGCACTTACTGTGGAGACAAATGACACAAAATTTTTTTTTGTTTCTTCAAAGCTCACAAAATTTACAACACAAGGAAAAAATGGAGGCCAAAATAAGATGGATGGACAATGTCATGGATGATCTCAAATTACGAAGATCAAAAGATGGTGTTCTAAGGCAAAAAGAGACTGCTATGGAGGTCAGTTGTTGAGGAAGCCAAGGCCCACCCAAGGCTGTAGTGCCATTTGATCAGTAAATTTTGGAAAGTGCACTTTGAAGTATAAACGAAGCAGAAGACTGCAATTTTCGAATCTCTTGGAAACATGACTGTGCATACCAGCTATACAACCTGTTCGTTTACCTCCGACTACCTTTGGTAGTTACCAGAAGCTATTATTATTCAACAATTGTAAGACACGCGATCAAAAATCTTTCAGATTATCTGAAAAAGACCCGTACGGCTATAAAAATTTTAGTACAGAAAAAATTTGTAAAATTTCCAGCGGTTCTGGAATAACTGTCAAATTCTTCTCCTGGTCCTAGATCTCATTTATACGGATACAAATACATATCAAGGATAATCATTTGATAGCATTTAGGTTAAAGACAACTGCAATGACAAATTAAATAATGTTCAATATGATAAATTTTGGAGTAGTGCCAATACCAGTTATGATATTTTATTTCAAGCATTTTTTTTGCTTTCTTTCTGGTTTTAGTCTCTTTTTTCTTTTTTTTTTTTTGTTAAATTTTTCAATATAATAATTTTAGACAATTTGTAATAATATTGAATTCACTTTATACTTTCATATGAGTGCCATTAATGTTTGGAGCAAATTGATATTTGTTTCCGGGACCAAGACTCCACATTCTTGAAACCTATTAGAGCTAGGTTAATTTGATCCCAAATTCGAAAAGTATGACCCAAATTGAGTAGGATTACATACTTGGTTTATCAAAACTGCATAGAATTTGGATAAGATAGTGCAAAATGGAATTTTTTGGAATCCGATGACGTCATAAAGTTAAAAAATTCAATTTTTTTGATATCACAGGTAAATTTGTTCCGATATTATTGGAATTTTTTTTGAAACCCATTAATTTTAAATCATTCTTTTCAGCTGTGATGTCAGTGTTTTGCTAACTGTCACCTATAATAATAATAATAATAATAATAATATTTATTGATTCTTTTTTTTACAAATCGATACATTTGTTTAGAACATGTCAATTAAAAGTATACATATTTCAGTTACAAAAATAAAATAAAATAAAATATAATTATAAAACAGAAAAAGTAGATTTTAAGATTTTCAAAAATAGTAAAATAAAACAATTTAATATGTCGCAATCTTTAACCTCAACATAAGGACGAAAGAAAAATAAAAAAAAAAAAAAAAAACGACTGTCTGTGAATATGGTACAATAAAACTCCCTGGAGCATTGGCACAAGAGGCACCTGTTTATATTCAAAAATTTAATAAATATATAAATAAATAAATAATAAAAATAAATAAATATAAATAAAATAGATAAAATCATAACGATAGTCAAATAGTAAAATTTTATTAAGTTAAACGTTAAAAACAATAAAAAATAAAATAGGTAAATAAATAAATAAATTCTTATCTCTAACAGGTGTAAAAGGCCTGTTAAAGACGTGTCAAATATTAAAAAGTTTTAAAATACTTATCTCCAACAGATGTAAAAGGTCTGTCAAAGACGTGTCAAATATTAAAATATTAAAATACTTATCTCTAACAGATGTAAAAGGTCTGTCAAAGACGTGTCAAGAATTAAAAAGTTAAAATACTTATCTCTAACAGGTGTAAAAGGCCTGTCAAAGATGCGTCAATTGTTAAAATGTTAAAATTCGTGTCTTGAACACAACAAAATGCCTGTTCAAGATGTGTCAAAATAAAAATAAAAAAAAAAAAAAAAAAAAAAAAAAAAACATTGGTCAAGTTCCAAAAACAATTAGGAAAATAGTCATTAAAATTACGTACAGATTTAGTAATGTAATGTAGTAACTATGTGCTTAATTTCGGGACCAGGACTCCGTATTCTTGAAACCTATTAGAGCTACATTTATTTTGATAAAAATTTGAAAAGTATGACCTAAATTTAGTATAATTACAATTTTTTGTTGTATCAAAATTGGAAAAAATTTGACATATCTTTGACTTTATGGCAATATTTGTTGTTTTGCACTATGACTATCGTTTTTCGATTCTAAGTAAAGTAAAATCATACATTGAATATACTCGACTGAGTTGATAAAATAGTAGCTGATATTACACAAAATATTCTAAAATGGCATCGACATACGGTCGTCTCACGATCTACTTTAAAAGCCTCATATCTATACATGAAAGTTACATGAGGTTTTATTAGAAACACATCTATAGATGTTTTTCAATTGCAGTAAAAATTACATACAACATGTTTGTACTGTCAATGCCAAAAATGTTATTGTTAATTTAGAATGTTTTTGTTTGATTTGTTATATTTATTTTCTAGTGTTGTTTCTATATGTATGATATAGACAGCTTTAAAGCTCCGATAAACAAAACTTTATTTTATTCTAGTTTATATAAAAGTTCAAAATTCGCATCCTTTTCTTGGTTGAGATAAAATGGTTTGCTTCTAAAATACAAATATTTTGAATTTGTACTCTTTTTTGGTGAATCTTTTGATTGATGATCGCTTTTAAAACATAAATACATCAAACCTCGATAATGAAAGCTTTAAAGCTTAAAATAAACCAAAGTGTATAATAACGTGAATTTCTTGAAATATATTGAATTTGGCTTCTTGAAACTCAACTGTCGCGTAGTTTTTGAGATACGGACTCTAAAATCGGTCCAAATATTGCGATATCTAAGAAACTCTGCATCCAATCATTAAATCAACCTGATTTTTATACTTTTTGGATCAAAATGACCCCATAAACTAAGTTACATCAAATTCCAAAACAAGTTTTTGCGATTTTCTCGATTTTTTTTGAAAATTGGGTGCATTTGATGAATATTATAATAATAATAATAATAATAATAATAATAAACTTTATTCTCAAAAATTTGACGTACATAGTACATAGAATGCGTCGACTTCGACAAAATAAATTTTGTAAACAATAATTATTTTATTATTTTTGAAAACAACATTAAGGATTATATTATATAGATAGACTTAGTAAACAATAATAGTAATAATAATTCCAGTAGACAGAAATAGAAACGATAATAAACAATAATAATAAATATAAATATAAATATAAATAAATTTTGTAAACCATAATAAACAGGAATAAAATTTTGTAAATAAACAATAATAAATATAAATAAATTTTTTAAGCCACAATAAATATAATAATAATAACAATTTCAACAATAATAATAATGTGAGGAAGTAAACAGTAACAACGTAGATAGTGGTAACAATAATATCAATAACAAAGAAATAATAAATAAATCTTTGGTTTCTAATAACAATAACAATCAGTGACAGTCAATTAAAATGATTTCTATAAGTTTTCTGTCATAAATTCTTTAAGGTCGTAATAGTTTTTAGTTAGTAATAGTTTTTTTATTTCTTTTTTGAAGTTGCGCGAATTTAAATTTTTTATTTCTTTTGGTATTTTGTTGTAAATTCGTATGGATGTGTTCAGTGCTCCGCTGTCAATGTACCCTTTGGTGGTTTGCATAACGATTAAGTTTTCGTTATTCCTAGTAGAATATGGATGTTCGACGTGGTGGTTTTTGAACAAGTTTAAGTTGTTCCTGACAAATAACATGCATTCCAGTATATATGTGTCAATCACTGTTAGGATTCCAAACTTTTTAAAAATTGGTTTAGCGTGTTCATCTGATTTGGCGTTGTCCATTATTCTAAGGCATCTTTTTTGGATCTTGAGAACTATATTAACGGCAGAGGAGTTGCCCCAGAATAGTATACCGTATTTTAAGTTTGAATGGATATGTGCGTAGTAGACTTGCAAAATGGTTTCTCGTGATACGACATCTCTTAGTTTGTATAATAGGTATACTAATTTTGATAATTTTTTTGCTAAATAATCTATATGTGTTTTGTAGTTTAGGTTACTGTCCAAATACAGACCTAAGAACTTCACATGTTGGGATACTTCTATTGTAGTCATATTTTCGATTTCCACATGCTTAATGTTATTCCTTAAGCAAAGAATATTAGTCTTTGCTATATTTAAGCACAAGGAATTTTCTTCAAACCATTTATTCAGCTTGACGAAAGTTTGGCTTATATTTTGTTTGACACCTTCTGCGCTATGTCCTCGGAAAAGTACCGTGGTGTCGTCGGCAAATAAGACTATTTTGTTCTTAGTTTTTTTTGGAAGCTCATTGGTGTATAAAATAAACAGCAGAGGTCCCAATATAGACCCTTGCGGTACCCCTCTTACCATTGTCATTTGATCAGAAAATATTTCTTTTTTATTTTTGTCGACCATATAGGTTAGTTTTACGCACTGTTTTCTATTAGTCATATATGATGCAATTAGATCCAATGATTTACCTCTTATACCGTAAAATTTTAGCTTGTGTAACAATAAATCAATGTCTAGACTGTCGAATGCTTTGCTGAGGTCTAGGAAAGCGACTGCTACATTTTCGTTGCTGTTCAGAGCTTGGAAAATTTCTGAGAAGGTCTTAAAAATCGCTTGATCAATTGATTTACCTCTAGTAAATCCGTGTTGTTCCTCAGAGATTACATCATATTTTTCCAAAAAGGATATAAATCTGTTATAAATTAACTTCTCAAATATTTTTGAAAAGGTTGGTAACAGCGAGATTGGTCTGTAATTGTTTAAACTTGTAGAATCACCTTTTTTAAAGACCGGAATGATAATAGCTTTTTTAAGAGCGTCTGGAAAAGTGCCAGTGGATAATGCTTTGTTGATTATGTCCAGTAAAGGTTTTAATAATTGAACTGCACACTGTTTGACAATTGTGCTTGGAACGTCATCCCATCCACAAGATTTCTTATTTTTCACTTCCGTTATTAAATTTACCAATTCTGATTCAGTGCATGGATACAGATACAATGTATTATAAACTTTGTCTATTTCTACATCAAAATTCGGAGATTTGAGTTTGAGGTTTTCAGCTATTGAAGAGAAGTACCTATTGAATTGATTCGCTATTTCATCTTTATTGGTAATTTTTTCACCTGCAGAATTTTGAATGGCTTTTATTTCATTTTTTTTGCGAAATGCAGCTTGGTTTAGGCTATTTACTAGTGTCCAACTTGCTTTGGTTTTATTTTCAGAGCAGTTTATTTGATTACAGTGATATTCTTTTTTTGCTTGTTTAACTGTCGATTTTAGCTTGTTGCACAATATTTTATAGAGCCTCTTCGTTGCTGTTTCATTTACAGAATGATGTTTTGTGTTGAATTTAAGTCTGTTCCAAATTTTGTTCTTTTCTTTGGATAGTTCTTTAATTTCAGGAGTAATCCACTCATTTTTCTTTCTGTAGCTATCGAAAACAATTCTCTCAGGGAATGCTACATCAAAGTAATATTTAAAAGTCTCATAGAATGTGTCCATAGCGCTGTTGGGATCTAATTCTGACAAAGTTTCTTCCCATTTTTCTTCTTCCAGCAGTGTCTTGAAGTATGCGATATTGTTCGCAGAGAAATCCCTCCTTTTACAGTAATACCCTTTAGTGGTCAGGCTTTCAACTGAGGTAGTACTAAATATTTGGTACGTGTGGTCCGATAATGGACTATGAAACACATTCACTTTGTAGTTGTCAAAGTTTACAAAAAAGTTGTCAATGCATGATGCACTTGTGTTTGTTATACGTGTAGGTTCTTTGATTGTAATTTTAAAATTATATGAAGCAAGAATCTGTTCAATTGTATTTGAACAGGCACTCATTTGAAGCGTATCTATATTAAAGTCCCCGCAAATGATAACCTTTTTGTAACTTCTCTTGTTTGACACAAAGCTTAGGCATTTCTGCAACTGTTCAAAAAATATTTCGAGATCTCCCACCGGTGTTCTATATATACACACGACAACAATGCTTTCATCATCCAACTTGACAGCACTGCACTCGAAATGCATTTCAATTGACAAGTTTTCTAGCTCTTCATAGCTTTCCACTTTTCTCAAGTGTTTTTCCACTAAAATACAGCATCCACCTCGCTTTTTTTTACTTCTCGTAAAATAAGATTTCACTATAAAGTTATTGATGGTTAATAGTTCTAGCTCCCCCGGAGCCAGCCAATGTTCTGTGAAGCATATTATGTTGGGTGATATCTGCATTTCTGATATCAATAGCTCTAAAAGTGGTGCTTTATTTGTGATCCCTTGTATATTGAAATGCATAATATTGGCATTATTGTTTTTCTCCAATGTTTGTGGCTTGTGTCCATTGCTTATTTGTGGTTTGTTTGTTCCGAAATAAATTCAGATTAAATCTTCTGATAATTGTACCATTTGGCCAAAAGGTTGGGTCGTACATCTGATCTTTATATATATGGCTAACACCCACTTTAAATGCTTTGTTTGAACCTATTGTTTTGAGTTCCTCACAGATTATTTTTTCATCTTCGTTGGTTTTATTTTTAATATATTTAATTACATGATCTTTTGTAACATTTGAACCAACTCTTCCTACGTAAACCCAGATGTTTGTTTCAGCAGCTTGAAATTCTATATCCGAATTTAATTTTCCAGTTCCAACAATAGTTTCTTTCTTTTTTTTCCTGTACGTAACCATTTGGAAATCTTCGTTCTTGCTTCTACCATGTTCATTTTCTTCTCTTGTGTGGGCATTAGTAAGTGCTTGGATGTATGTAAGTTTGCCTATATTGCCATTACTTCTACTTGATGTTGGTATATTCTGGTTATTGACATTTGAAGTTTCTTGCATGTTACTAATGTTGCCTATACTTCCTACGTTCGAATGTTTTGGAGTTTCAACTAATTTTTCTTGTGACTTTTCTTTATTAGTATTTTGCATTTGTGGACTGTTACAGCTATTGTTGGCATTGTTGACAGCTTGGTTCTGCATACGTGCTAATAAATTTTCTTTCACTACCAATTTTTCTTCAAGTAATTTGTTTTTGTCCCTGATTTCTTGAACTAGGAGTTTTAGCAAATCATTTTCTTGTTTGAAAAAGTTATTTTCTTTAATTATAACTTCTATCGGTACATACCGATCTTGTTCTGGTAAATAAACTTTCTCAATTTCACTATTTTTATCTGTAGCACTAGCATTAACTTTTGAGGTTATATCGCACTTTTTGCATTTCCAGTCTTTAATTTCTTTTGTATCGTTTAACTTTCTGAATTTTTCCAAACTAATATTCACACACTCGATATGATAATTTTCATCGCACTTTTCACATGAAACTGAATCACTATATCGATCGATACCTTTTTTACATTGTACACATGTAATACCACGTCCGCCTCCCATGGCGGCAAAAAATTTAGATTATATTCTATATAATATTGTTTGAAATTTGGCTAGTAATCTTCGAAAGTGGTCTTCATGGTCTGTATTTTGAATTTTACGGACAACCAATGTAATTGCAGTCAGTGCTGGAATAGGACACAGAGAATCAGATTATCATTTAATTTTTTTTCGCTTGATTAAAAAGAAATGGCATCCCCATATGCAATGCCGCTGGTACCAGTACGAGATTCAATAAAAATAATGAATCAAATCCTCTCATAAAAGATACAAAAAACAAAATTCCTCTCTTATTATTTTGTCAAAGAAACAAATGAACAAGAGTTGACGACAACTCTCCATATAGCAGCCGGTCAACTACCTGGACGTGAATATCAAGAGAAAGAGAGAGGATATAGAAGGTTAAAAACAAAACACACAAAAAAAGAAACGTAACATAAAACGGACACGGAAACAGAAAAACAACGTAATCAGTGATTACACATTCCGTCGATGTTGTGTGTCGTCAGTTCGTACTCCCTCTGTGTGTATGGAACTGCTACATACATAGCTCTAAACGAATGATTACGACAAATGAATGAGAAAAACTGAACGGACTCACTCTTGAATTGGAAAGCTTCATATACAACAAACTAACCAACGGACGGACTAACTTTTAACAACGTAACCATAAATGATGGGGGGATAAAATATGTGGAGATGGGGTTGAGTTACTGGTACCTCGTCACTGTATATGCGGTTGGTGGCCTCTCTGATATTCTCTTCGCTGATTGTGTTAATACATTCAATTACCAGATGCATCAAGTGATATGGTCATTATTTTCATAAATTTTCGAAGCTATTTTTCCTTGCAATTTTTAGTTAAGCTGGAGAATTTGAGGATATGATATGGAATTTAAAAACTTCAAAATAACAAAAAAAAAACTCTTCTAGTAGGATTTATCGAATTCAATTTTTTTGAAAGACTCTCTTAAAAATAAATTCTTTAAAACATTTTTTTAAATTTTATTTGAAGTGATTTCATTTAAAATATTTAAAAATATTCATTAAATCATGATTTTATTGTCTTCGTTAGGAACTTACATTTGTTATGACTTTCGCTTACGTAGTTCTCAGAAAAGTATTTACGTTGAAATTTCACGTTATTCGCATCTACATCCTTGAACTAACAAAAAGCTTGCAATAGTTTGTCACTTTAAAATTGGACAAAAATTCTGAATCTTCTGGTAGGTATTTAAGCTAAACCTTATCGCATAATACAATACAAGGGCTATGGATACAAAACGATATACAATCATATCGATTTCTTTATAATTACATTATAAATTAATACAGCAAAATATACATACACATACAAAGAGTTCCTTGAATATGAAAGGTAGATCAATGTACTAGTATTAATCATCATGAATGTCATCGTATTATTGATAAGACATTTACATGTTCGTGGCTTTGAATTTTTGAATATTCTAAATAGAAATAAATTAGCTCAAAATTCTAAAACTTAAAACTCAAAAAAAGGATTGATTTTTGTTTGAATTAATACAACCTTGATATTTATGGAATACAAAACGTTATAGTTTCTCCTCTTTTTCAATGGTATATATTTGCACAAGAGCCTAAATGACCGAGCGGTCTACGGCGTTTGTCTTTATCTGTTTGTCCATTTAGACTTAGGTTGCGGGTTCGAATCCAGGCAGCGGCAGTGTGAACAATTTATAATTAATGGGAGTGCAGAATTGATCACATTGTCGTCGCTTGGATAAGAACGAAGTAACCGTCTCCACCCACATCAAAATGTAATTGTAAATATGTTTGTAATTAAATAAATAAAGATTAACAAATAATGATGTGGGTGGCCTCTGTTACAGGCGTATATGTCAGAGAAACGGACGTTAAACCCCATTATTATTATATATTTGCACATGATTTATCATTCCCGTATATAAGCGCTATATATAGCTGTAATGGATCTCCGAATTATTACGAAGAAATAAAAAATTATCTGAATATCTTTAATAGTTTTTACATGATATTACCTAGCATCGGGACAAAACGAGTTCCAGTTTTATTTTATCAAGATATATGATTAAAAATTTGAGAAATTAAAATTTCAAAAATTATTTTTTAGGTAAAAGCACATGTAATATTGTTTGAGTAGTATTATTCAAAATTATTGAATGTTACAGATTCTACCTTGAAAATTTCTAATTAACTTTGTACATATATATCCATGATATAATTTTCATATTGCACATTTTATGTAAATTAATTGAATTTTCAGGACACGATTTCCTTTTACAATTCGATTTCTTTATTAGTTTTATTTATGTTTATTCGCCTATTCTATATTTATATATTTATTTCTATGTATGTCCGCCTGTCTGTCTAACTACACCACCCTCCCATATGGTTTTTGTTTTGTTAACTGATTTTACGTGACGAATTAACTATTTTTCGTCTGTTGTTACATTATTTGTATTTTTTTTATTCAAATAACTTTATGTACCTAATTCTTGTTATCAAAAACATTTCCATCTTGATATCAACAACCACATAGTTATAAAAGCAACAGTTCTAAACACGCAAAGCTTTTAAACATAATATGATGAAATGATCGAAATAACTTGATATACAATGTGTCCAATTAAGTGGGCACCATTTATAAATCATTTTTTATTATTATTTATTGAAAAAAAGTTATTCTTGGTATAAAATTCGGCATAAATATCAATTTTTTGCATTCGCTCACGAGGTTTATCGAAAAATGAAAATTTAGCTCACGAGTAAAGTACCTTTATTTCTTACAATACCGTTCAGATATCCAAAATTATCCAGATGTCTAGATTTTGGTCTTTATACTTAATCTTCTGGATTAAATGTCGAATTGTAGATATAAATTATCAATGCTAAGACAGAGCAGAGTTAGTAAAAATAACAAAATATATAATATCCGACAGTGGTTTTCAATTAGGATCAACTTTTCTCGATAAATGTTGTCAAAATGTAAATAATAAAGGTTTTTCTTGGAAAAAATTACATTTTTCGGCCAAACTCGTAGAGCATGCATGACTTTTTATCAAGTGTGTTTCTTTTCATAAAAGAAATAAAATAACAGGATTCTATATGGTGCAGAAATTGGACACTCTATACATTGGTAAGTCAACAACTCGAAGAAAAAATATCTCGTGTTGCTTATCAATCTTCTGATAGTACATTTTTGAGAAAATAATTATCCGGAAAATTAATTATTTATTGAATATAGTCGTAAGGTCAAATTTTATTACCCTTAAACTTTTTTTAACCTGTGAATGTTTAATTTCACAAAATTAGTCCAAATAATTGTAGGAAGAATCATAAGCAGAAAATGTAACATGTATTCTGGATCTTTGGAACATATATTCAAATAATTTCCATCAATTTTTGACCAAAAAACGTGTTTTTTATCACAAAAATATCTGCAATTTTTTTTTTAATTTTTAATAAATAATTTTCGTCTTAAGGACTAGATGTCCTATCGAAACCAATGAAAGAGATGCTAGAGAGGATCCAATTCGCCCTTTTTAGAACTACGACCGTCAACAAATGCTTTCAGTCGAAATAATTTTTGTTTTGTCTGTAAAAACTTAATAATTTTCCAATCACATTTCCATTAAATTTAAATCAAAATTCCAATAATCCCCTTATTTATAGTTTTTCATGTAAAATATTATATAAAGTATTTAGGAAAGGAAATCAAAAGATTAACTTTAATGATAGTTTCCTTCTGGTTTTTATCACTGTTTTATATGAGAAAAACATACGCTCTCTTGCAATGTATAACATTTCTCTATATACGACTTCCCCTTTCCCTATTTATTCCCTAACTCATCCCTATTATCGTTCGTTTTAATCCCCTTGTACATTTAATATTATTGTATTATTTATTATTTATATTGGTTTTGTATCAGTTGGATATAAACACAATTTAGATTAAATATAATCGTCTGTGCTCTTTTTTCTGTTCAAGGGGGAATGAGAAATCGGGGAGCATGCTTTTGTATTATGAGAAGTCTAGATGAGAAATCAATTCATAGCTGGCGAAAGTTAAGTCAGTGTTAGTGGTTCCTTCTTGTTTTTTTAAAGAAAGTAAATTTAGCTTAAATGATGGGAATTCTTTGGAACAAGAGATCCGTATTCAGAAGGGAATACTTTAAAAGGTCTACAGGTTTATTTCGTTTCTGACATCCAATGATCCACACTCTTTCGGAGTATCCTCGCTAAGCAAACTCGCCAAACGTTGCTGAATAGATGCAGTCACTACCGTTCTCTTGCCTTTCTTCGCAAGTTGCTAAGGCTGCCATCGAAGTGGCAACAGTTCCAGATACTGTCTATTTGTATTGCTAGTGCTTTTTGTAAAATTAACGGCAACAATTGTTTCGGATACATCGAGGTGGACACCAAAAGTATCATATTTTTATTCTCGTGCCTTACCCGACTTCGTGCTACTTCGCAATAGTGAGAAGCAGACTTACGAAATCAAAATGAGAGCCGACCAAATAGTCAAAGATGAGAAATTCAGCAATTGTCGGTTCTTAAAACGAACTCCGTTTGCCTTCTATACTTTTCTTGAATACACCTGATCTTCTAATAGTGAAAATAATAAAAATGAAATAGAAGCTACGAAATGGAAAACCATTCAAAAATATGTCTTTTGCTTGAGGAAACTTCTGGTTTCAGCTTATCATGAGGCTAAATTTGGTGTCTCCTATGCCTTAAATGTACTTAAATTATTACCTCGAATGAATAAGGCTGATTATAAGCTTAATATAAATGTGCCTTAAGAACACTCTTCGAAAAGTTTGACTTATAGAGTCCAGAAACAAATCGAGCAACGATCGTCGCACGGATTCAAGGCCTAAGAGTCCTAGTTACAAGTGCTTTATGTCTCAAAACATTGAAAACTATTGAAATTTGTAGTTTCTGCCTTAAATTTTCTCTGTCTAAGAACTTTCATTTGACTATTTGGCTGTTTTTGTTAAACCATGAAAAATTTCGTACTTGAGTTATAAAAATCACACCAAAATTTCAGAATATCACGATGATTATGATTACACACTTACATAATTCTTATAAAAAGATAATTTATTTTTCTAAATGTTTTCTCTATTTGTTATGTTTTTTTTTCTTTTTTTTTGTCGAATATTGTTATTATTTTTATATTTCAGTTTTGTGTTGTAGTCATCATATTTTTTTTCTATATTGATTTTTATTTCGTTTTTGCCATAGTTCTTTATTGATAAAACAATTTTGTTTGTTAGTTAGTCGTCTGTGTTTTGACAAAATATAAATTTTTTATGTCTATTGATACTACTTAAGAAATTGATGATTATCATTTAACAAAATAAATGGTTTACTGGCAATTTTTCTGACCTTCACGCTAAAGGGTAACCAATATAAAGTAGATTATATTGACTGTCCACGAGAGACAAACTTAAGCCGTAGGGACTATATATTTGTATTACCACCCTTTCAAAAAATCGAAAATTTTGTTTTAGACTTCGATATCGATAAAATTTATAATATAAGATAATTTTAACCCAAAAAAATCCAAAAATCGGGTTTATTTAATGATTGCATGCGTGGCTTTTGGGATACAATCAAAAATTGGACACAAGGAGCGATTTTTTCAGAAAGTATGCATCTAATCGATACATAAACCCGATTTTTGTATTTTTTGGGTCGAAATTACCTTATATACAGAGTTTTATCGAAGTCGGAAACAAAAACTTTTTCCCGATTTTTTCAATTTTTTCTAAGAGAATACCCTTAGAGAAAGAAAATTGCAAAAAAACGAAAAAAATCATTTAACATTCCTCTCCTAAAAATCATGGTTCAATATTGACCGGGTTTAACAATTAAATTATCAAAAATAATTTTTAATAATTCTCTTTGTAAGTGGTATTGAATTTCAATAAATTTCACAAATATGGAAAAGACAATAATAACAATAATTAATTTATAATAATTTTACAAAACAATATTTTACTGAAAATTTAATAAATAACAAATTTAAATAAAATAGTTTGAATTAATAGATATTTATTCGTAAATAATATAAAATAATATTTATTAATAATTGTAATTTTAAATGTTTAAATAACAATTTTATTTAATATTGAAATATTATTGCATCACCACTGCAAAATATTTCATTAAATAATATTTCTATTCGTTTGAAATTGAATTTTGATTTGATGGGCATCAAATCAACCAATTCTATGTCTGTGGTATAGAAAAGTATTATTACACCATGATGGTACTGTATGGTACGGAATGGTTTTGGTTAGTTAGTGATTGTTTTTTGTAGAAAATCATTATTCATATTTTGAAAATTTTGTTATTATCATTATTTATAATTTGATACATTTCCCGTACTAACCAAACCAGTTTACTTTACCAAACCAGCTATTATTCTGAAAATCGATCAGAACTCTGCTGTAGCCGATTAGGATTCCTTCAAACAACATTTATAGCCTACTCTGACAATTGTTTCACCGATTACATCGAAAAATAATGATTAAACTGAATTCGTATACATCGCTTTATTTTAAAAACTATACTTCCGACATCAAATATACCTGAATTTTCGTTTTCTTCAGGTCAAAAATAACCATAGATGGTGATTTTTGAAAAGTTAGAAAAGAAGAGAAAAATTCGAAAAGTCGAAAGTAAATTTTTCCTCCGTGGTTATTGAAAATCAATGTGTAGGCCATCTTGAACCTTAGAAAACTGGATTTCAATTAAATTTATTGCCATAATTGTAGCTTTTGGGATATAGATTGTATTACCTCACAAAATTTCTGAAATTGAAGGTAAATATATACAGCCCCTTATTTATTAAACTATAACTGTGATATCAACTCAGATTTACCTGGGAATTCGTTTTCTACGGGTCAAAATAGCCTAAGATAGTATTTTTCAACACAATCAGAAACAAATAACTTTCGCCGATTTTTTTCTAAGAAGTACTTAAAAAAATTCGAAAAATCGAAAAATAATTTTTGACTTCGATGCTATTGTAAATCATGTTTTTAGACCACCTTGATTCGTATAAAACAGAAATCAAAACTAATTTTTTGCAAAAATAGGGACTTGATTAAAACTGATATTTTTTTTATCCAAATCTCACATCATAATTGACACTCTATACAATAAATTATTAATTAATTTCCATCTATATATTTAATATACATTATTAAATGAGTTTAGCAGCTTGAATTAATATTTTCTATTTACATTTCAATAAATATATCGAATAATCAAATATTCGAAACAACGTAACACAACATATAGTCCAGGAAACGACAAAAATCTTGAGTCTTCCAGGATAACACAATGAAAATCTTTAAAAAGTCGACCGAACCATTTAAATTCCGCAAATTCGTTCGTACATATTCAATCATTTCAATCACAAAAGTTTTACATTGTACAAGTTATGTGTTCGTTGGTTGACTAGAGTCGGTTGGCTCTTCTGGGATGAGATACGCTTAGCCCACAAGGTCCGTCATGGCACCAAAAACCTATCCTATTCTCTGCCACTACTCCTTGAACTATTTGGATCTGTTTAAGAACAGTAAGAGTACTTTGACATCAACGGAATTCAGATGGAAATAGATGGAAAGTCACAAAGAAGATAACACCGTTTTCCTTCCCCCTTACTCCTTTGTGACATCTCCTGCAAAAATCGTGATGAACTGGTGGGCAAACTCGTTCAACGTGTCTGCAAACTAGTGTCCTGTAGTAGCTTCCATGATTTTGCTTAAAGAGACTTTTTAAAGGAAGATTATACCACAAATGCGTTCTTCCCTTCTTAGGTTGGCCTTTCTTAATATTTTCTCATTCAGGAGTAGCTTGCAGTTCGCAAAGAAAACAATCGAATTCCAAGTGATGCCTGGGTTCGACAAGCTTGCCAATTCTAGCAAGTTCGCCAGTTTCACATTTCCCTTTAATACCTCTGCGCCTTGGTACCCATATCAGGTTTACATTGATTTGTTCCACCAGCTCATTTAAAGACGTCCGGCAATCCTCTTTTACCTTCGGTCATCAGCTCTTGTTCTATAATAACCGTATTACGGTCGAATGCAATATTAATTTTAATGATGGCACATTGATTAATTGAAATATAATCCTTTTTGTCAATGAATATGTTTGTATATTCTGCTGCTTTAACCGTATCCTATAACTATATCCTGTTAAATATACAGGCCTATACATTTATTTGTACCTAACCCAATAGTCCCCCCCCCCCCTCCCCCTCTCCTCCGCTCCATAAAACTATCAATGTTATGACTATAAATTACATGCAATAGGTTGAAATTATTGGCATTTAAATTAGAAAATATTTCAACATATAATAATCATGTTATAGTAAATAAATTTTTGCTTACAGCAATAATTTTGCTATTTTTTATAGTTTTTATTTTGAAATATTACACAATTTTCGTTTTGAAAATTAGAGTATTGGTAAAATTAATGGGTAATGAAAATTTGCAGATACACGTGGAAAAAAATGTGACCAATTTTTATACCATGCATATCACTACATATTATAAAACAAAGTCGCTTTTTCTGTCCCTATGTCCCTATGTACGCTTAAATCTTTGAAACTACGCAACGGATTTTGGTGCGGTTTTTTTTAATATATAGAGTGATTCAAGAGGAAGGTTTTTATGTATAATACATCCATATTATAGTAGAGTAAGGGGTTGAAATAGGGGTTGAAAAGGATATGCTTCAAAAACTAAAAAAGTTGTGCATCGATTAAGCTCAAATATTGACACGATATACAACCAGCTTCAAAGATATATTGTTTTTGTCTACTTTTAACCTTCGGAGGGTAGAAAGCTGAAGCGAGAAAGAGGGAAGGAATTATCGAATATTTACAAATATACCTAAGTGGGGTATCAAATAAAAGAGCATGACGTGTACATTACAAAACTGTTATCCCACGCAAGGAAATGTGGAGGGAGGGGTGCAAGTGGGGAAGTTGCCTAGCAAAGCGGGTAGTTCACAGCTAGTATGTAATATGCAAGGTATACTAAGTTTAGTCCCAAGTTTGTAACGCTTAAAAATATTGATGCTAAGCAAAAAATTTTGGTATAGGTGTTCATAAAGTCACCTAATTACTCCATTTCCGGTTGTCTGTCTGTCTGTAGTCTGTCATCTGTCTGTCCGTCTGTCTTCACGATTACTCAAAAACGAAAAGAGATATCAAGCTGAAATTTTTATAGCGTACTGAGAACGTAAAAACGTGAGGTCAAGTTTGTAAATGGGCAACATAAGTCACTTGAGTTAGAGATAGAACAAAAGTTTAAATGTAAAAAATATTCCTTATAAAAAAATAACCAACTTTTGTTTGAAACATTTTTTCGTAAATATCACTGTAGTATGTAATTATAGGAATATCAGTTACGTATATGTGACATGTATGGTATTTCAACAATTAACTCCGTCAATTGTTTGTTTTCACTTGTTTTATATAGATTCCAATACAAGTCATTTTTGAAATGGTTTCAATCTAAAAGTTTCAAAATATGGTCAATGTTTTCTTTGAATTTTTGTTTGTCTTGTATTGCTGATATTTTGAAAATTGTCAATTCCACTTTAAAATTCGTTTTAAGGTTTCCATGAATTTTGAATCAAAGATTTTTGAATTAGAATAATTTGAAATTAAAAGAAATCAAAATTAAGTTCATTTAACTGTTATGCAATCATTTCGAAGATATTAATTAAAATGGATTCGAAAAATCGCTACTTATGTGGAATTTTGGACCAATAATGCGTCCTATCATGAAATTCACTCGACATCTGTATTTTTTGGGTCAAAAATACTTTATATATTAAGTTTTATCGAAATGGGAAATAAAAAAATTTGTTCTAAGGGGTAGTACTTAAAAAAATTGCAAAAATCGAGTAAAAATTTTTCTTTCGAAATTTAATAAAACTCACCCAAAAAAAATACAACAAACAAACAAACAAACAAACAAAAATTATGTTTAATTAACGATTAGAAGAGTAGTTTTCGAGATAACGTCGAAAATCGAAGCAATATATCGTTTTTCTTAGAAACTACTAGCCTTAAATCAATGCCATTTTTGAATTTTTTGAATCAAACTTGCCTTATAAACTGAGTTTTATCAAATTCCGAAACTAAAAATATTTGGACATTTTTTCAATTTTTTCAAGGAGTACCCACTTCAATGCTCCTTCGTTACGGCTCTGAAGGTGGTTTAAGCAACTATCACCAAATACAATAGTCAGACTAATACCTATTTGGGTTCCTTTTAAAAGCTTCCTTTAATCAATTTAAATGAAATCAATACAAAAATTAGCAGAATAATAGATTTAATTTCCTTATTAAATTTTAATTCACAAAGTTCATTGACCGTGAATAAACACTCGAAAAAGTGTTCCTTGTAGAAAACGAATGAACGGACATAAAAACACATCGAAAAAAAAGAGGAATATTGTTTATCGATTAAACAATTCGATATAAATTACATATTAAGTGTTTTTATTTATAAGATAAATATCCTTCGATTATATTCGAATTCAATTGTGAAAAAATATAAATAAATAAAAAATTTATTTCTACGAGTGTTGTTGTCGAAAATGAATTGGGTGGATTACATTATTATTATTTTATATTATGTTCATAAGCTTCTTCTAAGTATGATGTTCATTTTTTTTAGTTGTTATTAAAAAGGAAAGTTCCCTAAAGCACAACATTGAGGTAGAAACAACAGCTTGTATTTTCTAGAAGTTTCTATAAAAAAATTCAAAAAATCTAGCACCTTTAATCGCTGTCGTATAACAATAAAACTGGCTATTAAAAACCTAACCATAGTAAGATGTTGTTACATTTTGGTTCTAATTTTCTTGATTTGCAGAGGGCTAGCCGCAGTTTGGACTTTTTGAAAAGTTTTTCTATTTTCTCCAGTTTTGAAATATGCAATATTAGACTAACTAGAAGAGTACTTAATTAATACAACAAAAAAAAGAAAATTTACCCTGCGCTCTCTTATGCTGTTTTTAATTTGTCTTCAATTTCGATAAAATTTTTTAAGGTTACTTTTACCCAATAAAATTAAAAAACCGGCTTCATTAAATTTGGATCCATACTTTCTCAAATGTACCCAAAAGCACGATTATTTGGCTAATGGAATATGGCTTGAGTCTGCATGAAGTTCTTTAGAATTTATGGCAAAAATATGATAAATTATACATGAGAAATCGAAAATCATCAGGAAATTTGAAATTTATTTTGAAGCAATTTGAGACTGCAAATAAACCGCAGATATTCATTCGATGGGCGAGCTGATTTTTATGAAAACAGTTTAAAAAAATACAACCCGTATTGATATTAAATATATATTTTAGGGGGTACAAATTCGCTACAAATACAATTTGTGAATTGTAACGATAAAATTAAATGATCTAGAATGAAATTAAATTTAAAGTTTCGAGAAGTATTAACGAGAGATATACTCAAGAGTATGGAATGGTAATACAAACGATATTTCGAGTACAGTTTTTAGGAGTTTACTCTTGTACACGATATTATGTATCTACCTTTAATAGATATTTTGTATTTTACAATAAAACTATACATAACAAAACAAAATGGGTAAGTAATTTAGCTACAGTCAAATCTCTTTAATTGAACTGTCTCCGTGGTGAAAACCATTCTAAAGTTTCACCCTAGATCTATTTATATCGTTAACTCCCGGCGGTACTTGTACGTCTACGGAATTTAAATACCATTTAACTCCATATAAAATCATTATTTGAAACCAAATCTTCTCGAATATGTAACTAAGAATATGAAGTTCACTAGAAAAGAAGCCTCACTTGGAGTGAAACATCCGCTGGTTCAGTATTAGACAAAAATTATACTCCGTTTTTCTACAAGTTCATATACTCTTATCTTGCATATAGTCAACCCTAGTAGCTTAGTTGGTTAAGGCTTAACCAATTCCGTTCGCGGTATGTCTATGGAAGCGGGTTCTATTCCCGCCAACACAACAAACATTAATTTAATTAATAATTTTGATGGGCTGGTGTAGTATGAAGGAGATGCAATTAGCTTCTGAAATTGAGGAGCTGTTAAATAAAATTATCAGAGGAAAAGGTGGTAAAACACATACATAGTATCACAATTGGCTATCTACCCTACGTGTATCCTTCGTGGACAGCCAATATGACCTAACCTAACCTTACCATTTTGCATATATATAATCCAAAACTTTTTGATAATATTGTCGGAACAAAATCCTTAAACATTAGTTCGTGTGAGTACAGTCGAGAGCTAAGTAGTTAAACCATTTAAGAAGCAACAATAGAAGATTTTAAAGAGGTTTCACTATTGTATTTATAAGTTTAAATAGAATTTACACCTGAATGTAACACGAATACAATTAACAATTATTTTAAATATATTTGTAAACTACAACAAAATATAAAAGATAAAATTTTAGCTGGAAGGTAGTAGCTAGCAGAGCACATTAAAATTGTTATACAAATTACAATTTTAAAAACATTTACAACAAAATGATGTGTAAATTGTTTTTATCAAATCGAAAATTTATTTACGAAAAACTTATTTACATTCATTGTCTTTTATTTATTATTAAAATACATAAATATATTAAAAGGGACGATCTATGAAAATAATAGCGCAAGTCAGAATACAAAAACTAAAAATTAATTAAAAAAATTAAAAACTCACGAAAATTTTCGTTTGCCAAGACGTATAAAGAGTCAAAAAATAAGTATTTTTTATTATTAGTAATGAAATTATTGCATAAATCCAGGGCCGCAACGAGGGTACATAGTGCTGGTGGCAAGTATTTAGGTTGCGCCTTATATATATATCGGAATCGGCTCTAACGATTTTGATAAAATTTCGTATACTGATACTATTTTTCAAATTTGCCTGTGTTATCAAAAAAATCGAATTTTTTTATCTTTATGACGTCATTAGAATCCAAAAATTTAATTTTGCTCTATCACATTCAAATTTTACCCAATTTTGATAAACCAAGTATGTAATCCTACTAAATTTGTTATCAAAATTAACCTAGCTCTAATAGGTTTTAAGAATGTGGAGTCCTGGTCCAGAATTAGGCACATAAGTGATAGCTAAGGAAAAACTGACATGAAAGCTGAAAAGAATGATCCAAAATTAGTGGGTTTCAAAAAAAATTCGGTTCAAATTTGTCTGTTTTATCAAAAAAATCGAATTATTTTTCTTTATGACTTCATCAGAATCCACAAAATTTAATTTATTTTAACTAAAAGGATCAGGTTAGGTTTTCATTCACCTTGACTGTATACATTGGTGACATGAGTCTATCAAACCAAATGCCATTTAGTAAGAAAATCATTGAACCGTGTCACATCACCATTTTACTACAATTTTTCCCATAATTATATTAATCTTCGAAATCATTTTGTAAGTAATTACATTAAAAAAACATTTTTCTTTATAATCATATTCTGCACTTTATGTTTTATTCCTGTTATATGACGGTTGTGGCAAAAAATAATTCTACAAAAAGTAAATGATAAAATTTTCCATCAGTTGTATTCTACGAAGTTATATTGCTACGAACCTATATGTGGTCTAGCTACAAAGAATATATTGCAAAACAAATGCTTTTTATTTTTATAATTTTTTTATTTTTTTATTTTTATGTTATTTTTGAATGTTATAATTTCTTTCATTTTAAAAATATAACTTTTATTTTTTGTTTATTTAGGTTAATTAACATGGCAACAGTTTGAACAAAACATTTTATACTACCTGTACTTTTTATACCATGTATATGAAATATACGAAGGCATATTAAGTTTGGTCCACAGTTTTTGGTATAGGTGTTCATTAAATCACCTAGTTAGTCCATTTCAGGTTGCCTGTCTGTCTGTCGCCTGTCTGTCTGTCTGTCTATCATCGCGATTACTCAAAAACGAAAAGAGATATCAAGCTGAAATTATTACAGCGTGCTGAGGACGTAAAAAAGTGAGATCAAGTTCGTAAATGAATAGCATAGGTCAATTGGGTCTTGAGTCCGTAGGATCCATCTTGTAAACCGTTAGAGATAGAACAATAGTTTAAATATAAAAAATGTTTCTTATAAAAAAATTAACCACCTCTGTTTGAAACATTTTTTCGTGAACATTACTGTGTACCCGTGAGAGCGCAAATTATGCGAAAATTGTATAGTATGTATTATATGAGAATATCAGTTATATATGTGTGACATGTTTGTATGTGTAATGTGACAGAGTAATCAACACTGTCTATACATGGTATTTCAACAATTAACTTAGTCATTTGTTTGTTTTCATTTGTTTAAAATGTATATATAGACATTTTTATACTACAAATAAGTATCAGTAATTCTTAAGGTTGATTGAACGTTTAGGTAATGCTATAGATAATATTAATGGCGCATTAATAATTAGTGGCGCAGGAGCTGCGTTAGCTAAGCGAATTCCCTAAGATATTGAAAAAAGGACACATTTTTCTTAAAATTGAATATTGAATTTTTAATTTTTCCAGAATTTTTATTTCAAAAACTAAGCATATAGAGGAAAAAAGAGTACTTTTTTGCTTAGAACTGATTCAAAAATACAAAAATATTTTTTATTTAGAAAAAATTCAAAATTTTATACTTTGCAGAATCCCTCATATCTTGTCGATTGATCTCATTAACGCACTTGACCTTTCAAATACCAGAAACCTTCTTGATACCAAATTTTATTCAAATCGGATCGGAAATTGCGACAGCCAGAGATAGCTAATTGAACATTTGCAGAAATTTTTCCAAAGTTTCATCCATTTTGAACTGATAAAATTAATAGCTCCATTTCTTTCGGCAATTCGCTGAAATGTAATTATATTTACAGTAATAAATAATTTTTCCCCGAAACAAATACATATTTTTCGACGTCTGAAGGCCTAAAAATTTGAATACATTTTTGTGTAAAGAGTGTAAGTGACAAAATAGTTTAACTGTTATGACATTTTTTTTGTAGGGACAATACTTTAGGGACATATTATCTAGTATTCTGCTTAGAGGAGAAAAACATAATTTCCTTACATACAAAACACAAACCCCTTTTTTTAAAAAATAAAAATTTAATGAATGGTAAGAGGGGAAAAATTATGTAAAACACTTGTTTGTTACAATATTTAATAAATTGCTACTGCATAATATTATCAGAGCTTGTATTTAGCTAGAACACAAAAGATTTCTAACAGCATTCCCCTTTATCTCGCTATGTAGTTGATATTTTAAATGTAGATTTTTCGCTTCACAAAAGGATTAATTAAGGTATATATTCCTCCTGTTTTCTGTTTATAATTATATTTTTCACAATTTCATTAACATAGACGGTATTTTAGAAGTTTACTTTCTTTGAGTTGGCAACAATTTTTTCTAGATAATCGATTTGAAACCAAGCAGTTGCTTTGTTTTTAGTTTGCATATTTCATAATAAAGAAAATCAAGCTAGAGCAACGCTTGCAAATTGTTGAAATTTTGTATTTTTATGCAATTTTTAAGTTTTACGAAATTGACCCGCAATTGACCTCCAAGATCGTGCGACCTAATTCTATTATATTATTTTCTTTCGGGAAATTTTTCTACATCTATAGACTCTACACGGTTGAATATCAGGAATACTACATTCGTTGAGTAATTTGCGAAATACGATCACAACTGCTGCGAAAAGTGTGCGAAAATTGGACATTTTCATATATATTGACGTTAATCAAGCAATATGGCAGTCATAATGAAGACTATATTGGTCTCAGCAATGATAAGGCCGTAGACAGTAGACTATTTATTATAAGACAGTTCATTGATGCATTTAAACAGTATTGTTGTAAATTACTATTGTGGTTTTTGTATACTGATCAATTTATTCAACGCTCGTTGAAAACTAGTTGAAGCCTGTTGCCATTAATCTATTTTAAGACAGTAATTGTCGGATGGAAAAATTATTTTCCCAATATTAAATTTACACGAAAATGATAACCCGGTAATATTAATAGAGAAATGTTAAAATTCGTGACTTTTACCGTTTCTTCATCTTTCTATAGCTTAATCTCGTTTTTCTTGGTTTTCGCGATATCACAAAAAAAAAATTGTAAAAGAAACAAATATTTTTTATTAAAAATTTTCTCCAAAAAATTATAAAAACTAAAATTTTTTAAATAAAATTTTCATAAGACAATAAATCATTTCATACACCAAAGTACAAAAAAAATATTTTTTTATTAATTTTTATCGATGAAAATATATTTATTATATTTGTTGTATAAAGAAAATATAACAAAAATTTCCAAAAAGAAAAGAAAAAATGCGTGCGAAAACCTTGAGAAAAGAGAAAAATAAGAGTGTATAAATAATAATGGTATGGATGTTGTAAGTAGGTAAGTAGGTTTGAAGGAAGAAAATGGTGAAAAAAGGTAGAAAATGTCGATTCATTAAAATATACATTTCGTTTATAGATATCGCTTCAACATTAATTATAATCTTATAATCTATTGTTAAGTGTCAAAGCAAGAAAAGTTTCATTTTCACAATTTTCTTTAGTTGTATTGTAATATTGGTAGGTCTACGTACGTAGTTAGCTATTACGTAGATATAATATAAAGGCAGAGAGAATATAAAAGCTTTACTTAACATTTGTCAAATGATAAAATATTTTCCTTATATTATTTTCCGTACATTTTAGGTTTTTTTTTTATACGACGTTCAAAAACAACTTCCATAAATTTATTTTTCTTTGGAAAATATCACAGAAGTGATTAAAACACAAGTTTATTTGAAATTAAATAATTAATAATAATTATAATAGTTAAATAATTGGATTTAAGTTTAAATGATCAACCAGATTTTCCAAACTTTTCATTACTTAATGTTTTTGGAAATAAATAATTTCTTGGCATAATGTAGTTGAGATTTTATTGGTTTTAATTTTATTATTATTGTATTAAAAAATGTTAGCTTTGTATAATATTTTTATACCATGTATATATGCAAGGTATACGAAGTTTAGTCCCAAGTTTGTAACGCTTAAAAATATTGATGCTACGAAAAAATTGTTGTGTAGGTGTTCGTAGAATCATCTAATTAGTCCATTTTCGGTTGTCCGCCGGTGAACACGATTACTCAAAAACGAAAAAAGCTTTAAAGCAGAAATTGTTACAGTGTACTCAGGACGTAAAAAATGAGGTCGAGTTCGTAAATGAGCAACATAGGGCAATTGGGTCTTGGGTCCGTAGGACCCATCTTGTAAACCGTTAGAGATAGAACAAAAGTTGAAATGTAAAAAATGTCCCTTATCAAAAAATTAACAACTTTTGTTTGAAATATTTTTTCGTAAACATCACTGTTTACCCGTGAGGGCGCAAATTAGGCGTAAATTGTATAGTATGTATTATATAGGAATATCAGTTATATTAGTTATATATGTGTGAAATGTATGTATGTGTAATGTGAAAAATTAATCAACATCATCTATACATGGTATTTCAACAAATAACTCAATAAGTCAATTGTTTGTTTTCACTTGTTTCTATAGAAATTTACGCTTAGTAAGACAAATCATCTATCATTCTGCATGTTATTTTATCATTTCTCCGTGCGGTGGCGTTGCTAAACCGATGTGTTGACGTCACTGGCTTTTGAATTTATAGTTTAAAAACCCATTTCCGAATATAAAATATACATGAATTTGTTTGGAATTATTCTTAGTAATTTTTAGTAAACTTTCGCTTAAAATAAGAATGAGATCATTATTTTCAGTGGAATCTGTCATCGGATATTTAAATTAAGTGTCTCGAAGCTATCTCTTACAAATTTTTAACGCTGAATTAACCTCTTTAATTCGACGATATTTCTATAAACAGACACATTTTCTAACTGAACAGTAAACACATTAACTCATTTTTCTTGTTTAAAAAAACGGATGTAAAGAGTGATGCATTCAATCAGTGTGTGTTCTATTATTATAAAGTGCTCGAGCATTCGATGGAAATTTTCCTTAAAAGTATCTAAGTATTTATATACTTTTCTTAGCTATTATTCACTCTTCAATCAACAATATTCGTTTTTAACACACACACACACACACACACACACACATACAGCATAGATACTAACGGATATAACGCGATACGATATACCTACCATATATACGATATATCTACACGTTTTATACGATATTTTCTATTTAAAGTAAAAGTGTTCGCTTGTTGTTCATTTATCATTTTCGAATTCGATTAAGTTTTAAAATTTTCTTCTTGAAAAGATTTTCATATATATATATATATATATACTACTTTATACTTTATACTACATTTATTATATATTTTCTATATATAAGAGAAAAGTTTTTGTGTATGAAAATTCTGTTATATATAATAATAACATGTTGGGAAAAGAAAATTTTTGAATATTATATTTGTGAGTTAATTACAGATGTGTATCTTATACGAAAGATACTTTTTTATCGCTTTATTTGTAACAAGCGAGTAGGTAATACGTGCTGTCGCGAGACAAAAAAAGTCCCTATCTTAATATATATATTTCTTGTGTGCGTGTGTATGTAATTGAACTCCTCCTAGACGGCTGGACCGATTTTGATGAAATTTTTTGTGTGTGTTCGTGGAGATTCGAGGATGGTTTAGATTTACAATTTGGTCCAGTACAACTGTTTTTGAGGGCTCCGTACCAAAAAAATGAAATTTCATTAAATGGTGGGAGCGCATATAAATCATATCACATTATGTATACTATGTGTACTATGTATTTTTAATAGTATTCAGGTATTGTCAATAGGCATTTATTAGAGCCATATGCGAGCGCAGCGAGCTCTACTATCAAAGGTCAGGCCAAAGGTCGAAGGTCAGGCCACTCCAATAAATAGGAGTTAAATTGGGGTTTAGCGGGATAGGTTTAGCGGACAGGCTAAACGTAGTATAGGTATTCATGAATTGGAGTTACGTTTTTACGGGACAACGTCCGTCGGGGCCGCTAGTATTTTATAAATGTGAAAGTAAGGATGCTTGTTTGTTTGTTTGTTTCGCTTTCACTCCAAAACTACGAAATATACTTTAATAAAACATTAGTGTATCACATACATCAGAATAACACATGAGCTATAATTTATAAAGATAATACAACAATACGTTTTTTTAACATATGAAACAAAGCAAATAGAGACTAAGTCTCCTCAAAAGCCAAGGGCCTACTAAGCCTGTAATGCTGCTATATATTTTTTTTTCACTTCGACAAGACGAACAGTAACCGTTTTATTGGCACCTATAAAGTCGCCATATATTATAAAGCTACCTTTTTCAAATCGCCCCGAAAATTTTCTTCGAATCGTTCTGACGAAAAGCTCTCACGGCCACAAATTTTCTACTGGGTAATTTTCAAGCTACGGGCGATGAAGCTATACAAACATTACAGTTATATGGTCCGTAGCTCGAAAAATATCCGTTAAAAAATTTTGTGGTCCTGAGAGCTTTTAATCAGAACGATCTAAAGAACCTTTTGGGAGTGGTTTGAAAAAGTTTCACAGAATGCCATTTTCCTAGTCTTGTAGGTACGATAAATATAATACACCTGTAGCTTTGATTCGCCCGTAGCTCGACAACTACTACGATCTGAAGAACATTTTGGGACCGGTTTGAAACATTTGCGCAGATAGCCATTTTCCTAGTCATATACTAAATCTATAATATATTCGTAGATTTGATCGTAGCTCGAAAACTACTCGTTAAAACTTTTTGTAGCCGTGAATGCTTTTGATCAGATTGATCCATAGAACATTTTAGGGTGGTTTAGAAAAATTTTCACAGATATCCATTTTCCTAATATTGTGGGGTCCTTTTAGTCAACCGGAACATTCAACTCATGCATAAAGTTCTAACTTAGATAGCGAATATCTTTTGTAATTTAAGGCAAAAAATTTTGAATTTGGCACTTCTACAAGAAATGGTTTTACCTACTAAAATTTGATTTAATTTTGTAAAAAAGTGGGCTTATATATATTCTACTTAAAATAAAATAAAAATTCACCAAAGAACTTGAAAATCCGTCATTTTTTGCTATTTTTGTCTTTTACAAATCCTTTAAAAGATGAGTAAAAACGAATATAGTTTAATTTTAAGGATGTATGAGCATGACAACAATGTTTGATTTAAAGGCTCAAAATTTGTTTGTAGGTAGTCTTTTACTCAAAGAATATGTGATTAAAATTTCAGCTTAGGTATCCGTGAAAATTTTTAAGAAAAAAGTCATTAAAAATCGATATAAAATACATTGGCTCTTACGGAGGAATCTCAAAAAACGACATATTTTGGAAGTTTTTGATAATTTTCATTCGGAATGAATGAAAACAAATTTAAAAAAACTTTTTAATAGAAAGTAAACATATTAGCAATGAATTAGAAAAGAAAAAAACTAAGTGTCACCGTCCATATAAGGGATGTAAGAGCAGGGTAGATTAAGGGTTGAAATTATTTTTATCTTATTTTCAACTTTGATGATGAATTTTGTTATAACTTCATGAATGAAGACGAAAAATAAGAATAAAATTTTTCGATATGTGTCTGGGTTTTCGAAATATCGAAAGCTAAATAATTAAACAAAATTTTCAATTTTCGATATTTTGAAAATTAAGCCAGATATCGAAAAATTGTATTCTTACTTTTCGTCTTATATCGTCAAGTAATAATATAAATTTATCATCAAAATTGAAAATATCTATTTTTAAATTTGTGCCCCCACTCCATGCTCATACATCCTTAATTTCATTACGGTCTTATACAACTAAAAAATTATAATATTTTTCCAAAACAAACTTAATAAACTTGTTTAATTTTATAAAAATAAAGTTAAAATAAGGTCATTATCTGGTACTATTACGATATTCTTAAACCATAAACCTACACACAGCAGAGCAATAGAAAGCTAAAACCACAAGAAAAAATAATAATACACACGCTATGAATAAAAATACAATCAATTTTCAACTAAAATGGGAAAAGTTTTTTAAAAAAAGTTTTTCATTTTTTTTTTTTTTTTTGTTATTTTCATCTTATCTCATTATCTTATCGTTGGTGTATGTTTTTTTTTGTGTGTTTTAACTAACTTGTTATTTTTAAATGGAGAAAATTCTGTTTTTCATTTTATAGATAGTCCAGAGCCACGAGTAATATTTGAACGTCATTTTATGGTACGAGGGCTGGAAAAGTTTTTGACAATTTATTTTAAGACACCTGGATTTCTTTCTTTATTGAATTTAGTTGGGGATGAAGAACATCTTGCATTAAAAGTGGTTGCGATCATTAACGCTGGATGCCCGCTGCCCTAGTAAAGCAACCGAATGTCTAGAGGATTTAAATTACAGCCACACTAAAAAAATTTGAATGCTTTTTGGTTTAATTATTCAAATAATATCTGGCGTGGTGTTGGAAACGGCAAAACTGTCTCGCAATTAGAGTTCTTAAAAGAACATGAAATACAAAATCGAAAGCAGTCATAAGGGCTGCCAGCATAAGTAGTATTTAAAACTGTAGGTATTTGGAATTTTCAAACTGAGTGTAATATTAAAAATTAAAATTTCATAATTTTTGTATTATAATTATTATCATTTATCTGATAAAAATTATTAACATTTACCTAATATTATTTTATGGCACGTGAGATCAATTTCATTTTTTGTTTTTGTACCAGAGTAGATTTATGTAAATATGTGACAAATTAAATGAAATAATTTATGAATACAAGGAAAAACAAACAAACAAATGTTAATATTATTGAACCGGGCACGAACGTCGATTTTCGGTTTTTAGAGTCCACTGCTCTGCCACTAGGCCACTGTACCTATGTTGAAATATTATGAGAATACCTATAGATATACCTCCAAAAAAATATCTAACACGCTAATAGAAGTTTTCACATCAAAATTTTAAAATACTCTTCCTTAAATGATTTTCAAATAGCATTTTCCGTAGCTCGAATATTTGCACTTGGAAGAGCAACTAACGCAACCTCTCTCGGGTGCCAGACGAACTTCATCACTATCAAATTTCAATAACAAACGAAATATTCAAAATCTAGCCTTAAATCATGTTCAGCTATATAGGGTAGGTTATATTGGCTGCCCACGAAGGACACACTCAAGCAATACAGCCCATTGTGATACCATATATGTTTCGAAAATTTGAAAAATTTGTTAGACAAGAGCTTGACAACAACCCTATGAACTTCCAGGCGTCCTGAAATTGTCAAATACAATGCCTGGTCCTAAACTTAATCATTTCAAAAAAAAGACTGTATGAGAAAAATTGTCAAAAAAGCACTATTAAATTTAATGACCAAACGATACATTTTCCACCAAAATAGAGAAAATCTTTTTATGGTTGAAAATAACACACTATATAGTATATGTAGTTAATAAAATATTCAATAACATTACCACATTTTCTTGCATAATTTATTCCTAGTTTTTTTTTCCCAGTTTTGGTTTGACAAATAATGTGGTCATTTGGTTTTATTATTCAATGAATCTGAATTAAAGATATAAAGTGTGCTATAATGTCGATGAAATTGGAAGGTTTTTTTGTTGAAAATACGTTTAACTTTTATACTAAAGATATTGAAAATACGAAATTTCTATTTTTCAAAAAGATCTTTTATCTTTTTCGTATTTGCTGTAAATATTTGGAAATATAATGATTCCTACCTTTCAATTTGAGATTAAAGCCGAATAAATATTTTCAGGTAGTTTGAGTATTTCAGATATCGTAAACTTGTAAATAAAAGAAAATACATTAATTTGAAAAACTTCTCTATTCGTTGTGTGCGTAGTCATGGTAGGGACAATAAAAACGATGGCAGCGTTTCCATTGAAAAATTTTGGCGATAAAGGAGGCTGTTATGACTTAATTGCAATTCTTTACATGTTAATGTTATAGAAAATGTCAAATTAAAATTATTGAAAAACACTAATTAATTAAACTTAATGCATTAAAAATTGTGAAAATAAGAAATCAATTGGCACATATATTATTTTTCAAATGTAAATTATCATATTTATTTATTGAAATATGTGAGACAATAATATTAAATTTTCAATGCAAGTCATCAATGCAATCCATACAATTATATAATTAAAGTAGTGTATCGTTACCATGGAAACGCCTCCAATGAAACTCACGCACGGTGCGAATATGGATAAATCGAAACAACTTTAAAGTTTGCTTCACCTTAAAGTTTTCTTATCCTTTTGCTAAAAGGAAAAATCCTAGAAGCATAAAAAAGTAATAAAATTCAAAAAATGTCTAGAATGTTTTTTTGGAGATTTTCTTTTATCTTTAGGGCGTATGAGCGTATATTTTAGGTACATAAATAGAAAAAATACATATTTAAAATTTTGATAGAGAACTATGTTATAACTTGACGAAAAGTAAGATTATAGCTTTCGGTATTTCGAAAACCAAGGCAGATATCGAAAAATTTTGTTTCTATTTTTCGTCTACATTCATGAAGTTGTAGTAAAATTCATCATCAAAGTTGAAAATAAGATTAAGATAATTTCAACCCTAAATCTACCCTGCTAGTACATCCCTTATATGGATGGAGACACTCGGTTTTTCTTTTCCATGCCATTCCTAATATGTTTATTTTCTATTAAAAAGTATTAAATTTTTTTTTCATTCGCTCCAAGTGAAAATGATCAAAAACTTTCAAAATATGTCGTTTTTTTAGATTTCTCTACCAGAGCCAATGTATTTTATATCAATTTTCAATGATTTTTTTCTTAAAAATTTGAAAGGATACCTAAGCTGAAATTTCAACCACATATTCTTTGAGCAAACCTCTAACTATAAAAAGTTTTGAGCATTTAAATCAAACATTGTATGCTCATCCATTCTTAATCGATGTTTAAATTGACATCGGTTCAGTTTTCAGTTAGCAGCAAGTGACGAAAATGAGAAATATCTAACATGTGTTATCCATTCCAGATAAGTTACATGGCGTCATGCTTGGATCCTGTATCTTCGACAATTTGACAAATAATAGCTAATATATTTTTTTCTATAAATAGAAATAATTTCAAGAAGCAATATCAATTTGCATTAAATTTTCTCAAGAAAATCGAAAACAAATAATTTGTATTTAAAACTTTTCGGAACGAATGAATTTTCTCCCAAAAAAAAAGCACTTTAGTTGAACGATTTAAACCATTCTTCTGAACTATTAAAACAAATTGTATTTTACCAATAATAATAATACTAGAGAGATGAAATAAAAATTTAATACGTGATGTTGCATTTTAGATGTCGAATTTTATTCTAGAATTTAAACAGGCTATTTAAATTCGCGTTCGTTTACAAGCAATAATAATGTTTTGCCATCCGAAAACAAATTAAAAGAAAAAAAAAAAAACTTTTTATAAAAAAGTAAAAATTATTATTATTAAGGCAGTTGGTGCATATATTTCTTGAAGGTAAAAGATAATTTTCCACAAGATTATGATAGTAATAACAATACAAAATTTCTGAGATATTCAAAAAATAAATTACTGAAAACATACAAGATTAAGGATGTATGAGCATGACAACAATGTTTGATTTAAAGGCTCAAAATTTGTTTGTAGGTAGTCTTTTACTCAAAGAATATGTGGTTAAAATTTCAGCTTAGGTATCCGTACAAATTTTTAAGAAAAAAGTCATTAAAAATCGATATAAAATACATTGCTCTTATGGAGGAATCTCAAAAAACGACATATTTTGGAAGTTTTTTATAATTTTCATTTGGAACGAATGAAAACAAATTTAAAAAAAACTTTTTAATAGAAAGTAAACATATTAGCAATGAATTAGAAAAGAAAAAAACTAAGTATCACCGTCCATATAAGGGATGTAAGAGCAGGGTAGATTGAGGGTTGAAATTATTTTTATCTTATTTTCAACTTTGATGATGAATTTTGTTATAGCTTCATGAATGTAGACGAAAAATAAGAATAAAATTTTTCGATATGTGTCTTGGTTTTCAAAATATCGAAAGCTAAATAATTAAACTAAATTTTCAATTTTCGATATTTTGAAAATTAAGCCAGATATCGAAAAATTTTATTCTTACTTTTCGTCTTATATCGTCAAGTAATAATATAAATTTATCATCAAAATTGAAAATATCTATTTTTAAATTTGTGCCCCTACTACCATGCTCATGCATCCTTAAAATTTGTTTTATAAGAAAAATTGACTCAAAGACTTAATACATTGTTAAAGCTCTTATTTTCTCAAAATTTAAGTTTTTGTATTTCAAAAGACGAAGATTTCGTATGATATGGTATATTCAATGAAGATTAAGAATGAGCAGCTCAGTCCCAATAATTAAACCGCTACACAGCTTAATTAGTGTGCCGTAGTATGAGGTACTCGAAAATTTCTGAAAAAAATTTCAATGAAAATGGGGAAAATTGCATTATCTCTATGCAATTTCGAACAACTACCCAAAGTTTTATTCATCTTGATTTAATAATTTCTGAAATTTATTAAAAGGTATTATTTAAAACAAACAAAGTTTGTCCGAAATTATAAGATTTGGAAATAAACTCTTTCTAGTTTCGGCTTGAAAATTTTGTAACTTCGAAGACGGTCATCAAAATTTGTTAATTATAAAAATTATAAATCTTGATTTGAGATCGAAATCTTTCTGTATAAAAATTCGTCTCAAAGCATGTAGTGTAGTGGTTTCCTAAAATACTATCCACAAAAAAGGCAAAAAAATTCAAAGATGAAAGAATTTTTTTGTCTTTTTGCTTTGAGATGCTTTGAGACGAATTTTTATACAGAAAGATTTTGATCTCAGATCAAGATTTTTAATTTTTTTACCGTGTATACTATATAGACAGATTTTTGAAATGCACACACTTTCAAAAGATTTTTCTGAAAATTTTTTATTTTAAACTTCAATTTAGAACAGTCCGATTCAAAAAAACTTTGCGAATCACTGATTTCTATTATAAATTAAAATAGCCCTATACTTAAGTATTATTTTTAATCAAAATTAATTAGCACGTACGGACATGAAAATTGATTTTATTTCTTTTTTTTTTGTAAAAGGGGAATAAAAAGAAGAATACAGGAATATGGGAAGACAAGAAGACAGAATGGATGATAACATACATAAAAGTAGCAAACTTAACGAAAAATAATGAGACGTTGAACAAGAAAATATCACATGTTATTTTTCATTTATACAATTGTGGTTGTTGGTCTTTAATCCATGTTGATAAGGATTATACTGTACTAAAAAAAAAAAGAAACGTAATCCTTAATTTATTATTGTGGCTTTGTTATAGTTTTTATTTTTATCCCTTTTGTATTATTGAATTATTATTGTTATTGTTATTTGTTTTCGAAATGAGGATACACCTCAAAAACTAGCATTATGAGTAAAAAATTGAATTAACTAACTATTCCCAAGGTGATTGTTAAATCTACAGTATTTTAAAAAAGTTTTGGTTTATTGCACGGTAACATACATATAAACCAAATACATGCTTTGTAGTCAAGTTATTTTTAGCTTTATTATTATAATATATTGTGTGCAAGTGATGCTTATAAATTTGATAATATAGATATCGCTCTACAATCATCAATACTCTAATTTTAGTTGGCTCTGTTCATCAAACGATGGATCTTCGATGAAATTAAATTAAAATTTTGTTGTTATATCATCGGCATCCTTATATTTTTATGGTATTATTTATAAACTACAAGATTGTCTAAATATTTAAGATAGTTTTTTATCACACTCTCTAGGTTTTTTGATATAGATATATCCAATTGAAAAGGATAACATATATGATTCATCATTTTCAGTCAACTTTGAACGATAAAATAATATTAACAAGTGAAAAGAAACAATTGACTGAGTTAATTGTTGAAATACCATGCATAGTCAGTGTTGATTTCTGTATCACATAACACATACAAAAATGTATGGACAGTGTTGATGCGCAATAGTTTGTTTTTTTGACGTCACGTAAATAACAAAAGATATTCACTTTTAAATAGACACACACACAACTGATATTCCCATATTAATACATACTATAAAATTTGCACCTAATTAACGCCCTCGTGGGTAAACAATGATGTTTACAAAAAAATGTTTCAAACAAAAGTTTTTTATTTTTTTATAAGAAACATTTTTTACATTTAAACTTTTGTTCTATCTCTAACGGTAGATAACGGTCTATCTCAGCTCGATATCTTTTTTCGTTTTTGAGTTATCGTGTCCACAGACGGACGGACGGACGGACAACCGGAAATGGACTATTTAGGTGATTTTATGTTCAGCTATGACAAAATTTTTTTCCTAGCATCATTATTTTTAAGCGTTACAAACTTGGGAATAAACTTAATATACTATGTATATTTCATATATGCATGGTATAAAAAGCCCGATGAACTAGGAATTTTTTGTGATTATTGGAAAGTTTGTTAATCAAAAAATGTATTTATAAAATTTTATTAAAATCCCTATTATTATTCAATCCTTGCATATATCCTTCTAAATTAAATAGATCTGGTTATCATAGAAAAGAAACTTTAATAGTACACAACAGAAATATGTCTATCTCAATGGAATTTTCCCAAAAAAAAAAAAAAAAAATTTTTAATTTTTTTTTTTCATAATTTCCGTTCTAAATTTCTTAAACACCTTTACAAAATAATACATCGTCTAATGTTGTTTTAACCACGCCTATCGCACCGTCTTCACTAGATAAACTAAGTACACGCCCGCATCACTCGTTAATTCAATTATTTCTAAATCTATTAACAGTATCGTTATAAAGCCAATTTTTTGATATATATTAATTAAGATATTATTTTTAATATAATAAATTATAAAAATATATCAAAAAAAATAAAATAATTAATATTAAGAATATAAAAGTTTTTTTTACAATAAATTACCGCCAAAATAATAAAAATATGAATTTAAAGTGTAAGTAATTATGATAAAAAATGATTAATTTAAATTTAAAAAAAAATTGGTATAATTTATTTTATAATCCGAAATTATGTGTTGGGTCATAATATGGTTCGAAAGGTATGTTTTTTCTATGAAAAGTATCCTATATGTCTAGGACGAAGCTACAGTATTTAACGTTAATTTTCGAAAGATTGGAAATTTGCAAGTACCTATTATAGAGATCGCGACTAAAAACTTTTTTCTTTACGAAAATTTCCACAGAAGTTCTATTTCAGGGGAAATAGAAAATTCAACTCACCGGCAAGCTTAATATTGACAAATTTTCATTGAGGACGATGTTTAAATACGAAGATAGTCAAGTTTAAAAAAACTCAAATTATTTCACACGATCCTCGGAAGAATTGGCTGCTTACGACAGTAAATTCAATGTAAAGGATGCCAAATCGAAATTTTCAAAAACCGCAGATTATACCACTAAAGCCAAAATTACCTTTTTTTTATCTTCGGGTTTACGGAAAGTGCAATTTTTGTTTTTTCTTTACAAATTATTCATAATATCACAGTAATAAATTAAATAACATTATTAAACAAGAATAAACCTACTTCGAAAACCAGATACCGGGAAAACGACTCGAAAATCGAAGACTCCGGTCCAAAACCAATGGTAGCCCTATTCAATGTGTCACTTGACGACGGCCTTGCTTTTAGTGGAAGAAATAGTTGTTTAATATTACTTTTACGTTTGTAACAGTTTTTTTGAATTCTGGGAATTTCTGAAAACTAATTTTCTTTTTTGAAATTGCAAAGAAGGTCGAAATTTTATTTTCCGGGTCAAAGGCGTACAATGCTATCATATTTTATGGAACTTGTTATTAAAACTTATTGTATTTCCCGAAAAAAAAAACCAATTTCAAGAATAATCTACAACAACTGACTCATAACACCAAATGATAAAAAATATGAATTCAAAGATAAATTTTATATCAAACGAAATTCCCAAATCAATAGCTTTTAAGAGAGTTAAAAATTTAAATTATGAACGGATATACGTCATAGTAAATTTCCAAATATTGAAGGATCTCTAAAACGATTGACACTTATGAAAAAAATCTGAAAATTCTATAAAATTGACGAAAATATTGCACTTACGGAAGTCAAGTATTAAAATGTGTACAAAATTCTAAGCTCATAAAATTTAATTCACATATTTTTGATACATAGATGTATCATAAATTGCCTATACTAAGTAAGAGAAAAATCTTTCTTGGATTGTGGAATATATCTGTTATCCACTGATCCATAATCATTGATTGAGAGAGATTTTTTGGTACGGTATTTCAATAAACTCAGTAATTGACATTACTTATGGCACATGTAACACACTAATACTTAATTGTCACAAATTTATATTACCGACACAAGTGCCACCCACTTCAATTGTGTTTATTAACACTTAAGTCGTTCTCGCTCAAGTGAGAGCAATTATTATAAAATTCCTTTTTTATACAACAATTTGCGATAATTATTTTTTTCATATTATCCAACAACACATTCAATTTAATAATTGCCGTCGCAACAAAAAAAGAAACGGTATTTTGGAAAAACAAAAATTCAACCTACCATTAAATGTTGCAATGATGAAAATTAAAACAAACGCTTGACACAATTTCATATGCATTTTTTCAACCATTTTTGATGCAAACACCCCACCACTATTGACACTTTTGCTCAAAAAACAGAAAGACAAAACAATCACAAAGGTTTTCCCCACAAAAAGGAAAAACCGTCTCACTAATTTAAATCAATCACTCAAAAAGGAAACACTTTTTGTCACAGAATTACAAAACGTTAAACACAGTATTCATAAACGTTTTTATTCGAATAGAATAGACACTCACACAAGTAAAACCTGTTTAAAAATCGATAATCCAGAAAACAATGTATATTTGATGTTATTTATCCACAAACTATTTGAGAATTAATTTTTTTTTTTGTTATTAAATCAAATTATTTTATTAATTTGTTGTGTTGTTGTGAATCATTTATCCGGGGAGGGGACAATAATCGCAAATCACATGAATCCCACACCGCATTCAATTTTGTTGACAGAATCTAATAAATATAATCCACTTCTCAGTTTTAATGAAGATAAACTTTGATCTCATTTAAAAAATAGAAGCACACTTTTTAATTTTACAATAAAATTTGTATTATTTAATAATAAAAAAACTTTTTTTTATAAAATATTTTCCACTTTTTCATACAGAAAAGTTTTTCTCAGAATTTTTAATTTTTCATATAATTTTTTTTATTACAGAAAAAAAATTAAACTTTATTAAAAGTTATAAATAAATAAATGAATTAAAATAAAACAAATAGAAAAAAAAAAGTTTAAAAACCGGTTTGGTTAAAAACTGATTTTATTTATTGGATAAACAGGTTTTTGATTAACAGTTGAACGTATCCATCAATTCACAATAAACAATTAAAAAAGAAATATAAAAAACAGTTGAAAAACAGGTTTACTTATTTGATAAACAGGTTTTTGATTTGTTGATTGAAAAACAGTTGAATGTATCCATTAATTCACAGTATTTGTTTGCTATAATTGGTTGGTTTTTTAACGATTTATAAATAAAAAAATAAATAAAATAAAAAACAATTGAACACAGTTTTTTATTTTTAATCGGTCGTTGTTTTTTAATCAAAACAATTGATAAACAGGTTTATTAATTATTAGTTTGTAATCCACAGGGTTTTTAATGTAAAAAAGAAATGGTTTAATCGGCAGTTATAAATATCTTATTATCATATTTTGCCGCTTTACAATCGCCATTTAAATTTAATTGTAAATGACATGGTTAATATAAAAAATCCCATGTTCGAATTTCTATCAATGAAAATTATTGGTGGATGCGTTAAATTCGAGAACGATTGTTTGATTCAAAAAAACGTATCGAATATGCGTAACGTAATATTTATTTAAACGTTATAATCATGTGTGTGCATGGTACAAGAACCGCGCACTAACTAACATATCTAAACGTTTGCTCGAGTTGAATCGACGATGAGTATCGAAACCGCACTCGACCGACGACCGTCAACGTTGAGAGGATGCTCTACTTGCTGCTGTTTGGTACACACATCATGGTACATACACCGCGCGCCGCGACGCCACTCCCATCTCCTGTAAATATTATGAACAACGCGCTAGGAACATATACCATGTAGCAAGAGGTGTATTATGCTTCGAACTCTTATTTCTTGTATATAAGGTGCATGATTGTTGTGTTAGAACATTACACTACAGTTATAAAATCTCGTTCGAATGTCGCCGATTTGCCTCAAGGGTAAATTTTGGGGTTATGTGTATGTATATGTGTTTAACGTGTGTTGTGTGCATGTCACCTCCCTTCTCTACCTTGTATGTTTGTATGCTTCACACACTAAATACATTTTGCTAGTTACTTCATGTTGTGTCATATTAGCTATTTTGTAGCTTAACCTCACCGATCTGTTTTATCTGTTATCATGGTCTTATGTGTTACCTTCGATGTATCTAAACATTTAGCACAATCATAATTCTACCTTATGTTGTTGCTATAAGCCAACGGCCAGACCTGCAAATTTTGCGTCGTGCCTTTCGTGCATTGGTATACAGGGTGTGCCATTTTAATATATACATCTGAATATCTCGCCAAAGGCTCCACCTATTAAAACATGACCTGAACAAAGATTGTAGAGTTTGGTGGCGACATCATGTTCTGACATCAGATTAGACCTAATTCTACAGATTGCTTTAATATCCATCCACCGAGTTTCATCAAATTCCAAAACAGAAATCCTCTTGTAAAACAAACAAAAGACTACAAAGAGTAGTCTTACTGTGATTTTTGAGCCATTGTACCATTCAGTATCGTTTGCTTCGAAAGGTTGAAGAAAGGCTTCCTTAAAGAAGTTTTACCATACGCAAGCTTTCACAATGAATGTCAATGTAAACTTTTTGTTATCCATAAAACTGTTGGAATAAAGAAGGTTTACTTCGTGTTTTTATTGGGCAATACTTTTATTTCGAAAACTTAAATTTTGTCATAATTTTTTGTCGTGATTGTTAATTTTTATATCCACTCATATTTTATCCAGCTAACCACCTATGTCACCTTCAAATGTTTCATGTCCATCAAAAACTTCGTTGTTAGAAACAACTTATACTTCAAAACCATACATACGAGTATTTCTAGATTAATACAACATATACAGAACAAAGCAGGCAAGTGTGTAATTTTGGAAAAACTGTGGAAAGAAAACTCTACAGCTTCATAGAAAATTTAATAAAATTGTATTTTCAAACGAATTAGAAAATTGTATTTTTAACTGAATTAAGTAAATTGTATTAAAATTATATAAAGGTTGTCCCA